>NC_133033.1:6280000-11080000 GCF_048771995.1 Taeniopygia guttata
TGTTTAATTTTTGATACCACATTATGTTGTGAGTTTCTGGTGTTTCATCTTATTACTTCTCATGAGGAATAACTTTAATAAAATTTTTGTACTTTCCTGTGCTATTTGGAAAGTGTTTGCATTAATTCCTTGTGCAGTCTAAAGTGTGACCTATCAGTTTCAAGTGCTGCTTCCCTCATAAGCTGTAAAGGGTAATTGTGTTGCTAAATACCTGTTGCATTTAATCTCAAGAATGTCAATTTAAATGAGTTTGCAAAGTGCATTAAGATCTTTTACAATATGGACTCAAAAAGTCAAATTCATTGCTGGTATAAGATGAGCACCATCAACTAAAATTGCATTGGTTTCTGCCAAAATTCCACCCCATTTCAGTGTATTGTAGTCAACCTTAGTTTCTTAGGAAAAGCTGGTAGCAAATTTTGAGGTTACTGTTGGCAATTAATTGGTTCAATACTAAGTTCTTTTGTCACTGTAATTTTAAAGCATAAGGAACAGCAGTGATGCTATAGACATAATTATTTGTCATCTTTTACTGCTTTCTTCTTTTCAAGCCATTGACAAATCTTCTTGATCTGCTGAGATGCTTTTAGCTTTTCTTGCTTTGAAACTCATAGACATGAAAGTTATTTTTATTAAAAATGTCATATTCATATACTTGTTAAAGGGAGTAGAGTTTAAAATTAGTAAACAAGGTCTGACTGAGACTGATACTTTATATTTGCTGCTTCAGCCTTGCTTCCAGTTTCTGTCCTTAACCTGAAAATCAAAATGTGATAGAAATGACCACATGCATAGAGAAATATCTCCAGGGTAGATCAGGGCAGTCCAGATCCCTGGAGTACACCAGGGTGCTGGGGGATTGTGTTGTATCCACAGCACCACTCCACCTCTCCATCTACATGCACACAAACTGCATTGGGGTTTTTTGTGTCCCAGCAGAGACAGCAGCAGGAGCTACAGTTCTTCCTTGAGTTTATACCAAAGCAGTGGTAATCCTCATTAGAGAGTGTTTTACAGGATCAGCAGTGTCCTACTTTCTTTGAAATACCTACCTATGAACAGTTGCTGTCCCTCACAACCGTTCCTGGACATCACCAGGAGCCTCTTGTCTCCTACACCTGTGTATTGTTTACTCTCTTACTCCTCCTCTGCCCTTGATGCTCAGCTAGGCTTGTTTCCAAACCAATTACATGTTTTGTCATGTAGAAATAGCACCTTCTGTACATTGAGCTGTATCCCAGATTTCATAGGAGGATGTTTTTGCTATTGGTTTTAGAGATCCACTCCTGAGATAACTCCTACTCAAGGAGCTGCTTTGAAAATATGCTAAAAATTGCCTTTGCTGATCACTTACACCCAGCTGTGGTTTGACCCACAAATGTATTTTGGTAAGAAGATTTAATTCTCTGTGAGATCCTTTTGTACCTTCATCAAGCTCTGGATTGTCACAGAAGTGTCTCTGAAAGATGATGTGTTTCATGAAGCAGCTCTGCAGCCCATTTTTGCTGGGGCAGGCAGAGTTCCTCCTCAGGACTACTCACAAGGGGGATGGCTTGGCATAAAGCCAGAGGTGCTGAGATTCTTGGAATATTCCATGAAGAAACATGGAGAGATGCTTCAGACTGAGTTAACTGGAGTGGTCTTATTTAGGTGCTTTAACTCATTTTACAGAAACCAAAATACTCATTTCAGTGCCAAGTTGTTATAGAAGGACTACATTTGCTTCATGCCCCGCTGAGAGATGCTGGCAGGAGCTATTATCAAAGACTCCTTTTCCCCTTAGTCATTTAATAGTAGCAGCTTCTCTTTTATTCTGTGCTCTCTGAGAGCAGAATAGGAAGTGATAATCTCCTTGGAATACAGCAGACACCTGTTTGATAAGTGGTAATTGCATTATTCCTGGAGGATTATCACAGTGGTGCTTGTTTCTTTGTAATGAAGCTCCACTATTATAAGCAGAGCAGAACTTCACTAGAAGATACACATTCCAGGTAAGGGAAACAGAAAATAGGAAACAATCATCCTTTTTAGAAGCTCATTTTTAGAAGTCAGTAGCACTGTGTTTTCAAGAGCTAACATTGAAAAAATCCAATGCCTCAGAAAATGATATCCATGAAGAAGAGGCAGCATAAAAATCCTATCAGTGTTTGAAGCATTTTTTGGAAGCAGTTCTGCTAGCACAACTGCTTGAACTGTGCCAAGGAATTATATAGTGCTGGAAACATATCAGGCACTTCTCTGCCATCCAAAGTGTTGTACAATGTTGTGAAGTAAATGGCATCCCACCATAGACCAGAAACGTGCCAAGCATTTGGCTGATACTCTTTGTGAATGCAAAGCAGTTCCCAAGGTGTATCTGTGAATATCCGTGGGCAATATATGCTGTGAATGAATTGTTGTTAGTTTATACTGTTTATGATTTTTTTTTGTTCCTGAGCTTAAAAAACTGGTAATGGTTTTGTGTCTCTTCTGAATAGCGAAAAATAAATGGTTTGAGATCAGACTCAGTAAAAACAAGTATTATACTGTCTATATTCTATGGCAGTTGCATAGTTGCATAAAGAAAATACCAGAAATTTAACAGACTCTGTTGGAACATAAAAGCAAGCAAATAAAACAGGACAATTTTGAGGAAAGGATATATAGCAAGACAAGTTAGAACTCTATTGAGTGTTTTTGCAGTTGTTATGAGTCTGAATCCATGTTAAGTGCAGCGGAATTTTTGATGTTAGAATATCAAAAGTAAGACTACACAGTACCACAAAACACTATAACCAGACTTTAAAGCATGTGGTCATCCACAGAGAACTGATGGATGAGTGGACACTGACCCTTTCCCATGTTTTCAGGTGCTAGAGGCATTCTTGTTCTTTTTTTTAATTGACCTTTTCTTTTCTTTACCTTGATCCCTCTCTCGATGGATGCTTTGACTCCTGGTATTTGTTGTTACCCAAAGACAGTCTCTCTTTAGCTTAGGAAAGGTTGGGAATCCCAGTTTATCTATGAACAACACTCTGTTAGTTGTAATTTATCTTGGTTTAGTTAGAGAATTGTTTTTTTCAGTTCCAGAGACCTTCAGGAATGTACAGTGAGTTATGACCTATTCCCAGGCATGTGTGTTTTATAGATCAGTTCACACAGGTGTACTTATTAATAAACTCACTGGACCAATTTACATGCCTGAGTTTTAACCACTGAGTAATTAGCGAAAGCATTGCTGAGGAACTGGAAATTTGGGAAATGTGTCATTATTTGCATATCAGTATAAAGCAATTACTAAATTAAAGAGTGCACGTTGTGACAAACATGAAGCTCCTTTACTGTTGCTTTGTCAGTGCACATTAACATCAACTTGATGTGAAAGCCTGGCTTTCTCTGCATGAACTAAAAATCCTAAGGCAGAAGTACACAATGAATCACCCAGAGTTTGGAGGCTAGCACGCTGAATTGCCTTGGGGTTCAGACTGAGGAAAGAAAAAACTCATGTAAAAGACCATTGAGAAAACGTATCAGTGGAAAGTAATTAACTCAAGATCCACAATTAGCCTCATGGTCTATACTTAACTGTGTTCCAGGTCTTTCAGCGTTTATTTAATTCTGTTACCCTGTGTTTCAAGTAGCTGCAAATGGCTTGGCAGATTTTTCATCCTTTTTAATATTTACAGTTTTTGTCTAACAAGAAGAATGAGCTCTGTAAGTGATCATGGGTATTTATTTCAGTCTCTCAAGTATATTTCTTTTTTAGCAGAATCCGTTGTACGAGGAAATATTATTTTCTTTGTGTTTCCTTTAAATATATTTGTGGTTTGAAGCAACATTAAGTACTACAGTAGCTGTCCTTCTGCTTTAATTCCTAATTTGCCTAACTAGGCTCAGTCAAATGAGAAATAATCAAAACCAAGGATAATTTTCATTCAGCCAGCAAACGAGAGGGGTAGATGCACAGTAACACGGCTGGTGATTAACAGGGCCCGTAGCAAAAATTGGCATGTGTGTTCAACCAGCACACCAGGGCTGGGTGTTCCCAGAGCACCAGGCACCACTTTTTCTCAAGCTCACAAGAATCCCGTTGTGTTTTGTGGAGCTGTTGTGTTTGGGGGTTGCTGCTGCAGTGCCAGCATCCCTCGCCCGGTGTCTGAAGGACTCGAGTGGCCTCCTCACTGTGCCTTGGGTCTCCTCCAGCCTCCCACACCATCCTGGAGATGATTCCAGAGCTGCTTCACCATACTTCTGCCCTCAGCACATGTAAAGATCTGCCAGCATTGTGCCTTCCCACTGCAGCAAAATAAAATACATTTGCAGCAGCCTTTTGGAATTTTGGAGAATTAACACAGCAGTCTCTTAATCCTAATCTAAATAATTTATCAAATTTTAAAACATAAGTAATAGCTCAGACACTTTTTTCCCCTTCAGTTCAGAGCTCTTTGAACTTTTGGGTTCTGTGTTTTAACTCTATAGCATTCCTTTGTGATTTTAAGCTTCATTATAGTTCAGAGATCTACCATGGGAACATGACTTAAATCCTTGGAATGAATTTCCTACAACCTGTGTTGACAGGTTTAAATTACGTACTCTGACACTGTTCTTGTGGCTGGATTAGAAACTTTTTTTCAAGTTAAACCTGCGATAAGTAATTGTCACAGCGCTCTGGCACAATGCTAATGTGAAGTGACGTGTCCAAACTGGCCTCAGTAACATGAAGAACCCTAACAGGTGTGAGGGGTGGATCTTCCCATGGGCCCTGCTGAACTTCTAACAGGGGAAAAATAGTAGAAAAAGTGAAATGAACCTTGAATAAAGCTGTCAGCAGTAATTATCTCAACACCACTTTGTGAGGAGTTAAAATAAGCATTACTGATTTATAACCTGAACGCACTCCACACTAGAGATGTTTTTTTCATCCAGTTAGTGTTTAAAATGAAACGTTGAATACCTGTCAAGATTTTTTTCTTCTTATTGGAGATGCAGAATGAAAATGAAGTTATTTTCCAGAGGAAGTTAATTTCAAGGGCTGTCAAATTTTTTAACTCTTCTGTTCACTTTCATATTTGTGCAATAGTTTAATAAAATAAACAAACCTCAAGCATATTTGACTGTTTTTCCCAGCTAATGATATTTGATGTCAAAAGACAAAGTGGCTAATGTGGAATTACACCCACTTTTTATTGTTATTCAAGAGGTTACATGGCAGTAGATGAGCTTTGGGTGTTTGAATTTTTTTTTTTTTTTAATGCTATGTACTGAACTTGGATAACAATGTCTAGTTGAGCAGTACAGACTGAGGAGAGCCCTTCAGTTCTGGGTAGTAAACCTTTCTGAGTCAATTAATTGCATAGTACAAAAAAGCAGTTGTTTCAGTCAATTAAAAGAATGTATTTAATAGATTTGCTTTTTGAATTGCAGTGTACCTTCGTTTTACATTGGGGTACTTGCTCTTTGTTGGTGTGATAGCACTTCTTTTATGTATACTATGTATTTCCATACGGACAGAAGTAGTTTTACAATGTGTTACGATTGGAAAAATACTTGCTAACTTTTGAGAAAAAACAAGCCAAAGAAGAAACATTAATTCACACAAAATTTTTAATCTCCTGGAGCTTTAAACATAACTTTTAAAAATGAACATGCAGAAATTCTTAAATCATGTATCACTTTGCCTTTGTGAGATTATACATTGACAAGTCGATAAGTTATTTATTGAATATAGACAGTGAGAAGTGATGGGTTTGGAAGTACTGACCACCTGTTTGTTCCCAAGGAATTCAGTGAGGGTTTGTCTGAGCATAGCAGGCTGCCCACACATTGCTGGTAATGCTTGGTTAAACACCAGGATCTTCAGCCATGGCAAGAACAAGCTCATATGAAAACTCTCTCATGTCATAAATTTTTCTTGAAATGACGAGTCTTTGAGTATCCTCATAAATGGCATGAGTTGCTTGGGAGTCCACCACCTCCTTCTTGCATGGATTGCTTTCTCTGTTTGGATCTCCAGCCAGGAAATTGTGGAGCAATCTGATAATCTCTGGAGAACTGCAGAAAATTGTCAGAGTTCCTACACTCTTATCCCCCTTACTTCAATATTCACATGCAAGGATTATGCTGAATGCACTTAGAAACCACAATTTTATTCAGCCGTTTGTTTAATGAAAAACTTCCTACTCTTGTATTTCAAAAGCGAAAACAAAACTTCACTCACTTGCTCTGCCTCAACCCCTGTACTGTACATTTGGATTTTTCCTATATGCCACGTTAATTGCTATATCCTGTCCACCATACAGATATTCCTTGCTTTTCCTTACTTCTTCAGTCTTGGAAAGGATAGATCACAAAAGGGAAATGGAAATGTGAGTGAGCCTCAGCTGTGGGGCAGCCTGACTAATCTAGCTCTGATGGTACACAGCAAGAAGAATAACTTATTTTCTAGGTGTTCCAACTAGATTGGTTTATCATTAGTTTTGTCTTCTTACCTTACCTGCTGTCAGTGCACTTAGGCAGTGAAAGCATTTGATCTCTAAAATATCTTGTATCCAAGTCCATCTATTAATATCATGTACATAGAACATTTGATAGAAAAACAAGAACAGAAATGTTCCTTCTAGAGTTTTTTTTCCTTTTCAGAGTTTTTGTTCCTTCTCAAACTTCATATAGTTGTGTTCAAAATACAACTTTTTTTCCTGTATCTTCAAGAAAATCAATCCATCCACCCATCCATCTGATAAATTTGCATTTATCATACTCAGTAAATTTGTTTATGCTATAATAAAAGGTCACATAACAGAATAGTAAATTTAATATGAAAATTGAAATGCTTGATAATGCTCCTTGCTCAGCCCTCTATCCTTATCCCTTCTCTTACCTGATGAGAGGAAAAAAAGCATCATAGTAATTAATCCAATGAGAAAAAGGATCAAATTATGGGAATGAAATTTTCACAGAGGAGATACCTGCCAGTCATTGAGTATTTTGCTATTGGCACCTCTCTGAAGTTATTATGAATAATTGTGTGTTATGAAATGTACTTGGTCATGTGTATTTCTTTATTCTTAAGCCATGTATCAGTGAGTAAATGGAGAAGGTAAGGAACTCTCATTTTGGGCATGGTGAAAGGGCTGTCACATGGAATATTTGAACCAGGATTAGGTTTCAATCCATAGGTAACACTGCATTCATTTCTGATTGAGAATTTTTTGCTGTGATGTATGTGTATTACAAACCCCTATGTGTGCAGTGCAGCCTGCTAAGCAACCTTTAGAAAGAGCCCTTTTTATGGGAGATTTATGGGGGAGAGTCAAGTATCGGAAAACATGTTTTTTATTTTGTACACCAGAATCTTGTTTGCTTACTTTATCTCCGAGTATTAAAAGCAGAAAATAGATTTTTTTTTTCTTTACCTGAACAGAAAATCATGCTTGAGAGTTCCTCTATTTACTTTCCTATTGAAGCAGATTGTATACAGCCAAACATGATACATCTAATACTTCTGTATTAGAAGTTTAGCTATTTGAATAATTGGACTTATTTATAGAAGTTATACAGAAATTACATTTATTTTTTGGATAATTTTATATTAAGGATCCAGAAGGTTTATCCATGGCAAGGTTTTGGTTTTGGCTTGTCATTGTCAGGTAATGCCTGTTGCTTCACTTGCTGTGTGTGCAAGTGAAATCTGGCATCATTTTTAGAATCTTCTCCTTTGTGTATGGATCAAGTAATCTCTGAATTTCTGTCTGATGCTTTGTAAGATTTACAGTTTGACCTTTAAATTTCTGAGAACAAATTATCAAGAATCTCTACTTTATGCCAAAAAATGGTGCTAGAAAATACTTTGTCATGGAAACATACCTCTCCAGTGAGTTGGAAAGAATTTTTCATTTGAGTAGTTTGAAAATAAAATTACCTCTTTACAGTGACTGAAACAGTTTCTCCTTTTCAGTGGTCTTTTAAAGAGCCAAAAGCTGTTTTCTTTAAAATTGACAAGTACTGGGTAATACAGCTGAAGGTTCCATTTAATAACTTGCCCCGATTAACAGGTAAGTGTCTGTATGTTCAGATAGGTGCATTAATGTACATTAAAGCAAATCAGAGTGCCTACACACTCCAAAACCTCAAAACCCTCATTGCTCTTTTAACACTCAAAACTTAACAAAGAGCACAACATAAACCAGTATTCCTATCTTCCTTAAACTTTATACTTGCTTGTTCTGAATAGTTCTTGTTTACAAAAAGCTTTATCACTTTGCAGAGATGGGATCCCTGGATGGCAAGTATCCTGTGAATAGCACAAGTTCTCAATAACTGAGGATGAAGAAGAATGTCCTGTTCTTTACAGATTATTGCCTTAAGCTGGACACTTTGGGTGTCCCAGCTATATTCTATATTAGCTATATTAGCAAGCTTTTACAGCTTCCTTCACTTGCCTCATTAGGTATGGTTGCCATTCAAATCTCTCTTGAGATGCTGTTTTTCAACATCTGTGTGGCTGAACATGAGGAAGGTCAATTTGTCATATCCAATTACTCCTTTCCTGATGCAGTCCACTGAGCTTATAATTTTTGTATCAGCATTTCTCAGTGGAGTGAGTTCTGCAGCTGGAGTTCTCTGCTGATACCGTTCCTTCACGTTCCTTCTACTGTTTATCTTTTTCCACATCTTCAGCATCTTGATTAAATATCTCTGGACTGGTACAAGAGACTGAGTTTGCTCCTTCATTTGTAATGTCAGAAGTCTTCACGAGTGGGAATTAAGTTGTGCCAACAAACTCTTTCTAGAAGATACAAAGTTTTGAGCTTACGGGCTTGTAATTTTTCCTATTATTCTGAGCATGAGATGGCAGCACTCTGGAATTACATGTTCTCAATGATTTCATTCTCTCCTGCAGACATATTTGTATCATGAAATATTGGGGGGAAAATAGTGGGTTTATATTGTTCTGAATTATATTTATAGAAGCTTCTACATAAAACTAATATAACATGAAGAATAATTTATTGTTTAAAGCATCTGGTCTCACTCCAGATTTGGCAAATATTTCTAGGTTAATCTGGGAGGTTGACAAGAATCCTGCATGTTTGGATCAGAAAAGATGTTGCTTAAGTTTATCCCTCAATTGCTAATGCTGGCAATTGAAAAACAAATCATCTCACACTGAGCATTTGCAAATAGTATTAGTGTCTTAGAGTTGGAAAGCACAAGTGAGCACCAGACTATTTCTTTCCTCTCTAAAATGTTAGATTTTATAGTGATCTTTCTCTTAGTAGTTAAAATCTATTTAAAGTAACCTTTTGTGTGCATTTTGTCCAGCTTGCACCATTACCGCTTTGAATCCTAGAGCTATTGAATCAATTTAGATTGTTTCCTAAAAGGAGACTCTCCTGCTGCCACTCTCCCTGAAATGTTTGAAATCTTGAATTTTATTTTCCTTCTCCTTAAAAGCTATAGGAAACCAAATAGGAGACTATTTAAACTTTAAATAAGCACAAGCAGTGTCTACACAGTGTTGAACAAAAGGTCTGGCTCTGGAGTTACTTTTTGCAAGTAATTTTCTTTATTTCTGATTTTGTTTCACTTTCCATCTCATGTACCTTTCAGTTCTGAGACAGTTTGATTTGCACAAGCATAGGTTCCCTGCCTAAAAAAAGAGTGATCTTATTTATTTTTGCTTTAGTGTATTATTTCTCTTATAACCTATACCTAGCTTGTCATTCACTCACAAGTCCTGCAAATGCATTTTCAGTTTCTTTTCCTGTGCATGTGTGTCGGAACTCAAAATGTCCCTCAGACATTTTTAGAGGTTCCAGGCCTTGGTCAGAAGCATTTTAGACCCTGGCAAGCAGCTGAAAACAGCTGTGATCTTGAGTTTGAACCATGGAATGAATTACCAACTTTAAAGGTGGAACAAGCGGTCACAGAGGGTTAGGTGGAGGTGGTATAGTAAAAGTAGTCACAAATTAGAGGGTAAAATTTTTTAGTATTGTACAGGGGGGTTTTAACACCTGTACAGGGGGGTTTTACTTTGTACAGGGGGGTCAGGAGTTCTAAGATGGAGGAAAGTGGGCCTGAACCTGTTCTTCCTCCTTCTTCTTCCTTACCTCCATGTTCTTGGTGATGTTGGCATTTTTCTATTGGTTTAGGCTAGGGACACACTATTCAACGTAGATGATAGATATTGGCACATTATTGTAAATATAGTACACGTAATTTCTGGTATATAATGTTTGTACCATCCCACTGAGGGGCAGAGCCCCGCACGCTGCCCTGCAGGACAGAGCTGCGGCAGGGCAGCAGAACATGTTATAGATAAGCAAAAATAAACAACCTTGAAACCAGCACAGACGAACTATGGCTTCTTCTTTGGCAACGGGGCAGGAAGACAGAGACTTTCTACAATCTCGGAATCACCAATACCCACAGATTCCGACACATGTGGAAGCCATCCCATTACATTTTGGTACCCACATAGTGGTGACTTTCATGTAAAAAAAGGAAAATTCCAAAAAGTGACTGACTTTTGTGGGTTTTTTTCACAGCCAGATGGGCTCATAAGCTAGAGAATGTGGGTAATCAGGTACTCAGGCTACAAACCAGCTTTTTCAGTTATGGGGTTGGTATAAAGGTTTTGTCCATTCCCTGAATGTGGCTGAAACACAATGATATTTTATTGCAATGATAATGTTCTGCATCTCTGTTTGGGAGGGGGCAGGTGCAGTATTCAGAAAGAAAAACCTCTCCTACATCTACAGTTCTTGCCACTGAGAAACTTCAGTGGTGTTCCAAGAGTTTGTTGAGCTGCCTGGAAAACAATCTTTTGCTTAATCTTGGTGTTTTTATGATTTCCAAAATAAAGCTTGAGCTTTTGTGTGCTAGAGTCTTTCTTTGCAATATAGCTCTCTGTCTTTGAATGAAGATAACTTTTTTCTAGAAAAATGTTGATGTCACTAGTTTACTTTGGAATGAAGGCAGAGCTGCTATTTCTTTTCCAAAAACAAAAAACTTCTCAGAAAGGGAAAGAAAACAAAAAGCAAAGGGAAGGGTGATTTCTCACACCAGTGTGCACAAACCACCAACATTCCAGCAACTGTCTGGAGAGTAGGATGAAACAGGCTCTGATGTGGAACCCCTTCTGCTGTTAGCTCGTGTTTGAGAGACGCTTTGACACTATAATATAGGGTTGCAAATTGGAATTGCAACACCCTGCAATTGGGCCAAGTGATGAAGCAGCACAATAACTGCCTGCTTGATCTTACCACTCTCTCTTTAATGTGCATGTAAAAGATACCGGGAGCCTTTCCAGGCATCTGTCAGGGGATTTGATGCTGTGAGAGAGGGAACTGTGGGCTGTGTGTGGTTAATGTGGGTGTTTGTGTGTTTTACCAGCATTTCATATGGTGTGATAACTACAGGGCAAAGTTTCAGTTTATAACAGTTGGGTTTTGTTTATTATTAAAAGCTTATAAAAATAATAATTGAAATGGTGGATTATGGCAGAGAATGCAGTTCTTATGCTCTTGTCACTGGAGTTTCATGGGTAATTGGTCTAGACCTGTGCGTCGTCTTTAATATTTCATTTACTCCAGAGTATTATAACTCACTTCCTTTAAGGTGATTGCTGGGCTTTTTACACAGCTAAACTTGTGTTTAACCTTGCTGTGAGAATGTGACAGTAGGCTAGTTCAGACAGGTTAACATTCATTTGGTAACCAGCCTGCTTAATCAGCCTGCTTCAACCTGCAGCAAATTAAATCTCTGTGAGTTCTAGCAGACAAGTGAGAAAGTCGCTCTGAATTATGTATAAAAAATAAATGGGGTATTTTCAGTGCTCGTGGCAGTAAATGAAATTTAAGGCTTATGGTTTATTCTTGGATTTTTGTTGAGAATGCTTGAAATGTATTTTACCTTAATGTTTTTACAGTTCAATTAGGAGAGTGCTATATTTCTGAAATGTATAATGTAAATATTTTGTTCTGTGCCCTGCAAAAATACTAATAAGTTTTACAGGATGTAGGTGTTTTTCTGTTCTCTCTGTGCTTCATCTGAAGGAACCATTAGAAAAGAAGTTTTAAACATACAACCAGCACTACCCCACATCACTGAAATTTGCATAGCATTAAATACTTTGTCACTGCCAAAGCCAATCAATTTATTTAAGAGCTACTCACATTGTAAAATCGGTCCAGATAGGTCTTAGGTGCTTCTGAAATTGCTGTTTGTGGTCATCAAGCTTGCTTCTCCTGGGCTGATGTGCTCTCCAGAAGAGGCAGGAGGCTGGGCAGAAGCTTTAAATTCAGGGATGGCACAGGTGGTTTTGGTCACAGAGTGGCCAGATAAGTGTATTTTTAAATGCAATATAGGACCAGATTTTCAAATATTATTGCTGTGTGTTTGCAGGCATCATAATAACTTTGTCTTTCAAATGATAGTTGCATTTTTCTGTTGGTAGTTCTTAAAATTGAGATATAGGCATACAGCAAAGGGCAGAAGTGCTGTTTCTGTTGGCACTGGCTGCTGATCATCCATCCTGTGGACTGTGCTGAGTGCAGTGTCACTAGTTTGGGCTGTGTGTCTTTGTTCTTATGAGGAACATGGTGTGCATTGACATCTAAAATGACCAAAAAGGAGATAAAATATATTTTTTAAGTTGCCAATGTGATTGTGTTATTGCAATGTCTGCTGATAAACAGATCTTTCAAAACATAATTTTTTTCAAGATGATTCAAATGTTTTTAATTACTTGTGTCAGTACTTTGCATCTTTAACAATTGTTTCTTGATTAGCAAAAAAACCAACATTTGCATAGCATAGGACCATAAAGTTGCCATGTGCAGTAACATTTCAAACTTCAGTACTGCTTCAGGAGAAAAGAACAACTCAAGGCCCTTTGGAGTTTGCAGTTCCATGGAATTTGTTTTGATACTCTGTGCATACACCTCAGTGAAACTCCACTGAAGTTTCCTTGAATATTTTAATGTAAGGAATCATTTTAGTTTTACAGGCTTCTTAATATGTGTTTAAATAATGTATCTTTAATTTGAATCTCTAACAACCTTAAACCCTCTCCTCAACCTTTGACTGAGACTGTGGCTTTAATGGAGAATCACTGCTTGCCTTGTAGATGACTTTAGCTGTGTCAGGAGTGACTTTTCCTTGCCATCGACTCACAGTTGGAAGGAGATCTTCACCTGTACAAACAAGGGAGCAGTCAGAGGAGGTAAGGACATCTCCTTTGTGTTACCAGTCTGCCCTAGGAGCAGGCAGGGACACCTCAGGGTGCAGTGGTCACCATCCCTTTTGTGGTGGTAAGTCAATGAGATTGCATCTTACAACAATCCATTTACAGTTCCTGCAATTGTGACAAAGTGAGGAACTGGGCAAAGGAGTCATTGAAGATAAAGAGGAAAAACAAAGCAAGCAAACCCTAGCAAAACATCTGACTGTGGGAGATGAGACCTCATCTCCTTGCACTAAAATTTTGATTTTTCTCCTTTATATGGGTATTCCAAATACCAATATAAAAGCCACCATTATGTAGCTTTTCTCCCTTTTTCTTATGCAGTTAGACCAGCTCTGGTACTATTAGATGGAAAAACAGCATTAAATTTGGATAAAATTTGCTTAACTATGTTTATGCAGAGATTCTTTAATAATGCATTTTGTCACATAATATTGCTCTCAACCAGACTTCTATTAAAAATTACCTTTGAAAATGCTGTATAAAATAGTAAATTAAACTGTAGTATATTATGTGTATTTGTCACTATATGTGTGTTTTGTATTTCACTGAAAATGTCTGAAAAGAAGCTTACAGTGGATTTTGGCTTTTGTTTTTATACAGCAATGCACTGATGTTCATATGGTTAGTGATAGTGATGGAGATGACTTTGAAGATGCTACTGAGTTTGGAGTTGATGATGGAGAAATGTTTGGAGTAGCTTCATCTGCCTTGAGGAAATCACCAATGAGTAAGAGTTACAATTTACTGGAGCTTGTACAGCAGTGGCGAAAGCAGAGAGGTGGGAGGCGTCTGCAGAATTAGAAACTGGAAAGTATTTTTTGATAGGAATGGTAGAATTGTTTGAATGACATGTCTCATGGATGTATCAAAGGAAAATACTGCATACATAACTGGCAACTATAAAAACACCTTTCCATAGAGGGAAATTTTTAACATTGAAACTGAAGAATAATAATTGAACTTAAAATAGATGAGTAACAAATAAGGTCAGAGAAATTGCGATCTCTATCCAAATGCACCTGTAGATAACTAGATTTCCACTTCCCTGTTTTGAAAATTCTACAGATTCTGTTTTTGATTGTTTTAGTCATTATGCTAATCAAATTTCTCAGTGATTATTTGCCCTTGAATTATGAAAAAAAATTGAACAGGAGCAGTCAGTTACCTCCTACAAGCAATTCTTGCATACTCTTTATTTACTTTAGGCTTACCTTAGAGTTACTTCATTAGAGGTTTTTTAATATGGAAGGAATAATATGGAAAACGCTTTAACATTTTCAATAGGGAGGGTTGAGCCTTTCAAGCCTTAAAGAAAGTCCAGAGTACAAATTCTAAGCAAGTGATATATCACATTACACTGGACCTGAGGATTTTACTGTTAGGAAAACCTGAATATATTCATGACACCCTCTGGAAATTTCTTGTCTTTTGAAAGGTTCATAGTCTGTCATGAAGTTTATGTGGTTTCTTGGTAACACTTGAGTAGGCTGGGAACATGAAATACCTGTGAAGTGAATGTGTTTGCATATTACAACCTGTTTCCATAGAGTTGCATTTCTTTTTTTTTTTTCCCCATTTTTTAAGTGCCAGAAAATGCTGAAAATGAAGGAGATGCCTTATTACAATTTACAGCAGAGTTTTCTTCAAGGTAAGCTTAGCCTGCTAACTGTGCAATTTTTATTACAAACTCAGTTAAAGTTAGTAAATAATGAAAGTAAGAATAAACCAAGTTACATGTTTTCTTGTGAGATCATAGCGTATTTTGACATCCTAATCTAATTTAATTCTAACTCTGCTGCTAGAACTGCTTCTGAAATAAAATTATTTCTCAGCCTAAACTGGAGTGGTTGATTCTTGTCTTATTTATCTTTGCCACCATGTAGTACCATTACCTAATTATGTAAAAGACCAGAAGGATGAGAAAGACTGGTTATGTATGATAATTTTATTATGATATGCAGGAACAGAAAAGCTGAAATTTATTAATACTGAAAAATAAATGCATAGTTGCTGTAAGAGTTTTCACAATAACAAAGTGGTTGGGTAAATATTGACTTATAAAAAACAGAGGTATTCTGGATTTTTTAAAAACTTTATACTACCAAATCATGCACTGTTAAACAGTTGCTTGTTTCATTGAATAGGTAGAAGCTGCAAAGTAATGCAAAGTATATGTGCCTTCTGCTTTCACTCCTGTGATGATATATTCCTTTATGTGTGTGAGATACATTAATGTGTAATAGAAGAATGGCCTTCAATTCATCTTTAAGAATATAATAAAGAGAAGAAAGAATTTGAAAATTTAATAGAAATTTTATAGAAAATTGTGTAGAACTTAAGGTATCTACATGTGTAAACAGAATGTTTTTATGATCAAATTTGTAAGGTAGTAGTTCATTACTTTTGAGTTTTTCAATGTCAGAAAACAAATAGGTCCTAAATATTTTCTTTCTTTAGAAGAGTAGTACTCATCTTTCTAAAGATTTAGCCAGTGCATCATATTTGCAGAATATATGAAAATGTAGAATATTGAAATTACTTGATTTTGGCCTTTTTTATTAATTGGAAATTTTATCTCAAATAGATATGGTGACTGCCATCCTGTTTATTTTATTGGATCATTAGAGGCTGCTTTTCAAGAAGCCTTCTATGGGAAAGCTAGAGATGTAAGTGTGTATTAAACCTACTTATTTAAAATAGTGGGGGAATGGAAATCACCTTAAGGGTTTCATCTTGATTTTTGAAAAGCTGAACTACATTTTGGAGTTATTTTGCTTCTGTTGTTTGAGAAGAGTTGCACTAATTCAGTTGACTGACTAAAATACTTACCTTGGTGGTTGCTGAAGTTGCAGTGAATAACTGTGTTTTCTAATCATTCAGGCTGTATTTTTACTGGAGTTCTTTAGTTGTCAAATCTACTCATTTTCTTTTCCCCTCCTCCCTTTTCTTCCTGAAATAATGGTGTCCTAGCACCAGATAACCCTGCCTGTGAGCCTTATGCTTGACAAGCTCACTGTTGCATGTTGGTAACTCCTTTGAAGAATGGCTAATGAAATTGTAAATTTAAATTGGAAGCTCTCTCAAATACAGTGTGCCTTTTTTCCCCCTTTGTACAGCCTTTATCTGCCAAGTAAGTTCCAGTACTAAGGTTTGGTTGTTTACTTTTTCTGTACATCCAACCAGGAATCTCAAGTTTCTGTTATTCCACGCACAGTTTTAAAATCAGTATTTTAATAAAATTAGAATGGGGACAGTTTATTTGAGTTTTGGTGACTTGATTCACTAAGGAGAAACCCAAAACCCTGCATAATTAAGCACAGATAAAGCTGAAACACAAACGAGAAAATCATGCTGTTTAAATTTACTTTTTGTTTTCCTGATAGATGTTTAATTTTAAAAGGAAGAATGTAGTTAATCATATTGGAAGGAGCCTCTATTATGTTAGGGGCTGTTCTGATAAGTGTGAGAGTTATAAATGCACACTCTATAGCTGAAGTTGGCACATACTTAACACTAAGTTCAGTGAATATTTTCATGTCTTTGCATAGAGAAAGAAATCCTGTGAATTGAACAAGGAAAGGGTGTGAGTTGGGAAGTTCATTTAGTGTCATGTTATCAGAAATGGTTGACAGTATATCAGTGTAATAGTGGACAAAAGCTCCTAAAGGACTTTCATTAACAGTTTTCTACCTATAAATCTGATATTAATGCAGTGCAGTTACTTCATTTTTTTGTTGCTCAAAGTGCAGTTAGTTTTTTGTTGCTCAAAATACTTCTTGTGCTACTTACATACCACTTTTGAAATTTGCGTCACCTTACATTTTTGATATTTCATTATTTGTTCAGACCAGGTCATCATCACAATAAAACCATTGTGTGTACATATATATATATATATATATGTATGTATGTATATGTATATTTAGGAGACTATTAATTTTTGTTTGCCTTGTTTGAATTCTGAATATTTGAATTCAATATTTTTTCTGAATATTGCCTTATTTTGAAAGCCCTCCCTCCCACCTTTGGAATGGCATTTCTTTTTTTTGTAACATTCTGATTTTAAGCAAAGATATGAGAATGTGGAAATACCATTTATTTTCACTGATTTTCCCCATTACAAAGTAATTTTTCCAGTACTGCCTCCTGGAATTCAGAATTGAGGAAAGGGACACATTATTTCATATTTGTATAATTTAATTTCCTAAAATAATTTAAAAAATATATATCAGTATAAAAAAACCTTTGGAGAAATTGCAACCTGTGTGTCTTGTCTTCTAATTTATACTATGGAGGGCACTTAATTTTACCAGGGCAACAGATGAGCTGCAGGCACCAGCATTCTTCACTTGAAGTGAGAAATTGAGTTCCAAGAGTAAATAAAAACAAGATTGAAGGTTTAAATCCTCTACTAGGCTTTTTGAACTTATATACTCATTAAATGTTTATTGGAGTGGTGGGATTACGAAGGATTTGGGCTGCTTCATCAACTGGTATATACTTAATCACTAAGTAAAACACTACATTTGATAGAGTGTTTCTCACGATGCCACACTCAATCCATCTTAATGAAAAACGCTTCAAACTGATTTAATTTGAGAGCACTTGGCAGCTTGAGTGCTCAGAGATCTTGGCCTTTTCTTGACAAATTCTCAACTCTGTCCAGAGCAGAAGGTGCACTCTGCAGTTCATGGCTACTGAGACAGCCATCAGCTGTGTTTTAAATCTGTACTGTGGATACTTTTTACCTAAATAAAAAAAAAAAAAAAAAAAAAAAGAAAAAGCTCAATGTGTAAAAACATGAAGCTTTTTTCCAGGAATATTTTTATTTGGGTTATTTAAAGAAAATTAACGTATGTCAGAACATGGGTTTTGAATGCAGAATATAAGTTCAATTTCTTTTTACAAAAATAGATTTTTCCTGTTAAATCGCATTGTCATTTCATGTGTTGGAAAGGCTGGTAATTCATAGTTATTTAACAAAATGTTGCTTGAAAAAAGAAATACCTTGTAAAAAAGTTGAGGTGTTTATCTGCTGTGTTTGAGTTGTTAGCCAGTGAAGATTAACATACATGATGGGTATCTTTTAACCTTTGGAGCAACTGCTGCCACAGTTTTACAACAATGCCAGTTTTTGGTAGTAGAGGTGGAATGAAGTCAAATGTGGCTCTGCTTTAAAACCTGTATAATTCTTTACCACAAAAATACAATACCCAAGATATAGAGCCTTGCCTTTAACAGCCAGTGTCCTTGGCCATGAAATTCCCAGCTGCCTCCAGCAGCCTGATAGTTCAGGATATTGTGTATTCATTTCTTATTGTATATATGACAATAAAATATTTTCAGTATTTCTTTTAATGGGGTCAGGAAGAGAAAGAGAGACAGAGGTTTATTAAATCAACAATTAAGCTGGTTTTTGTGAAAGTCTATTGGAAAGAAGAGTTTCCCTGTCAGTAAGTTTCTGAAGAATGGGCTTACTCTTGCTACAGAGCTACTCTGCCACAGGAATTGCTACACCTGATGCCATGGGAGAAATCCTGTAACAGACATTTTTAAACAAGGTGTTTGGGGAAAGTGTTTTTGTTTCTGAAAGCAGTTTGTGGGTGTCTTGTGTTCTGAGGCATCAGAGGGTTTATCCTAACTTATGGTGGTACTGTTATTAATACTGGATTTTAATTGCTATATTGAAGCTTACTGAGTTATATATGTGAGTGATACTGAAGTATTTTCTTTTATTAGAGCTTGAAAACATTTTTATAGGTGGTTGCTACTCTTTTATTGAGAGAAAGAATAAAGACATTGCCTTTGCCTTATCTTTATATATCTCTGTCAGCTCACCTCCTGCTCCTCTCTCAACCTTTCTGTCCACTGACTTTTAATAAATATGTGAAACATCTCTCTTAGCACAGATTGGTATTGTCACCTCAATATATATTCCTGCATTCTGAAAATGAACCGTGTTTTTCTTCTCCTTGAATTCTGTCTTTTAGGTTCAATTTAGAAGCAGCACCATCCCTCTCACATATGGGTTCTTTATTTCCTGAATACCTAGAGCAAAGTGTGCTCCTTCCATGATTTGGTGTGTTCAAATAAAAGCTATTTTTTCCCTCTTCCTTGGTGGTAGCAGAATATTCCTTCATACAGGGCTTTCTGTAGCATCATTTTTATCTGTGTAACTCAGAAAAATGTCCATTATTATTTCAGCTTAATAAATTTATACTGAACTTATTACAGATTGCAGCTGGAGGAATTACCACTTTACAGATTCTGATTAAACATAAATAACCTGCCTACTAAGGTCTGGTTGAAACTGGAGGAGAGGTATAGGAGTATAATTGTAGCTTTTCAGGAAGAGTGAAGCAGCTGCACTATGGCAAATATCAGTACATGTACTCCAGTTAAGTCCCATGTTAGTCACCATTTTCTTTCCAGTCTTGCCTGATGTGTGTTAGCAGTTCTGTCCTTTAATTTGTAAATTATTTCTGAAATTGTGAATAACTATAATTGAGAAATTTCTACAACACCAGTTTAATAGCGTCACTGTTTGCCTACACACCCTTCATTTTCCATATCTAAAGAGTAGATTCATCTTTCATATCTGGAGGGTTGCTCCCAGGTATGGGTCTCTCCTCAGCATCCTCTGTATTTGATACTAAATAATGGAAGTTTTTGAGCTTGTCTACCTCTACATTTTCTCTTCTTTCAAAGCTTGTGATTATAGATCTTATCTGGGTTTGGTGTTAATTACTGGATCCTATTTGAATTATGTAAATATCACTACAGATGTAATTGATTGAAATGGAGATACAACAGTATAATAGGATCAAATAATTGGAAGATGAAAGTAGACTAAATCAGGCTTTAACACACCTTTACCTGGGAGAATGGGTAGCTGTTTGAACACCTTACCATGGCTCCTGTGGATTCTTCATCACTGATGGACTTTTGAGACTAGATGTTGGTAAAATGACAGGAAGATTAAACTAGGACCTAGTTTGGGGATGTCTTATGCCACATTTAATACAAAAGATGGGATCAGAAGTTTACAGGGACGACATCACTCTTACTTTAGTAACCTGTGGGGTACAGTTATTTTCAGAGTCTTCTGCAAGGCTAGGTAAAGTAGCTGTGTCCAAAGGCTGATCCCATGAGCTCCAAGATCACCTTGGACAGGTGGAGCAGATTGTGCACTTCAGAGATTTAAAGAAGTGCAAATGCATCCCTTTGTTTCTTGGAATTAATTCTCACTGCATAAAACCTGGTGGAAAAAAATTAAGATTTTGATTTGTTAGCCTACCAGTTTGACAGAACATTCATGCCTCTAGCAGCTGTTACATAATGAACTTTTCTGTCTCAGTAATTTCTTGAACTTGTAAACCTGAGATTCAGAAATAACCATTCAGGTTTATGATTTTGCTGACCCCTTTGATTGCCTTCCTATTCCCATTCATGTTCATATTCTTTTGAGTTATCGGAGTTATTCATAGTATTAGGAAGTGGCTGAGAAGCTTAAAAATCCCATTACCCACTGATGCAAATTTAGTCACCTCAAGATCTAAAAAACTGAGGGTTTTTTCCCTCAGTGACAACTTTTCCTTGAACTCTGCATCATGACAGCTTTTCTTCTAATTTTGTACAAAGTGTGCTAACTTCTGTGAAGCTTTAATGCCTGGTCTTCAGCATGCATGTACTCAGAAAAATGCATCCCTTGGTGACTTAAGTTCCTCAAGTCCTAAGGCCCTTGGACTTGAGTTATTCAGTGCTTAAAACCTTTGTAGGGACTAGTAAAAGTTTTTCCCTGTTGTATTTTTTTTCCTTGTTTAAAATTTCATGCTAAGTATACAACCTCTGAGTTATATTTTTAAAAAACCCAACACAGAACAGTCTAGTGCTCCATTAGTAGGCTTCTTTTGTGTAATTTGAGACTGTTCCAACAGTTCTGTAAGGCTGTTTTAATAGTTCAAATTTTACTTCAAAATACCCAGTAGTAGTCATAATAGAATCCTAGAATTTACTCTGATTTTTCAAAGGCTTCTAATAAACACAACCAAAACTTACTTATAAATATGTGCTACCATGGGTTAGTAAAATAAACAAACATGAAAACAAACCCACACAACAACAACAAACTTCAAGCTGTGAGCCTGTTGCAATCGTGTTTATCCAAGGAAAAAATGCCCCTGGGTTTCACTAATATTTTTCAAAATAATATTTTAGCACTTCAGGTCCTCCTCCTACCTCTTTGCATTTATGATAGCAGTATGCCTGTGCCCACCCTTGACATTTTAGATGAAGTATCAGATACAAGTACAGTCTTTTATATGTGATGGAGTTTAGTCTTTGCATAGTCAGGTTTGTTGATGCAACAAAAATTACATTCCCTTGGGAAGTAACTCAGTGTAAACCTCCATTGTGTTTGTGCCTGTTCTGTTTACTGAAATTTGTCCCTAAATCTTTAAGCCTAAAACTGTACATATTTTGAAACATTCTGTTGTACGGAATCTCATATTTAACAGTTTCATGGGGTTGTTTCTTTGGAAGTAAAAGTGTTTCTCAAGAGCCTTTTTTTCTGTCCGCTCCCAGTGAAAAGAGGAGAGCAAAGCCATCCGCTTACCACAAAGCAGTGCCACCACAAAGGAAAGATTAAGGGTTTAGAGAGAGGTCAATGTGGGTTTTTCTCTAACTAAACACTTTCCTAAAGTTTCCTTGTGGAAAAAATAATGAAGTCATCTCAGAGTTTTTAAAGAATTTTTATTTCTTTTTCACCGTCTGCATTCGCTTGTCTTCTCAGCATGGATGTTTAATCTTTCTAGGCTTTGTGAATTGGTCCAAATGAATAAGTGGTGAGCTGTCTCTCTAGGAGCTAGAGGCTTATTCTAAGGCCCTAATCACTGAGTAAACACATCTTTGCCCTCCCTCTCTTACAACTGCTATATAATAGTCGAGATTCTAGCACAGTAACCTGGATATTGCAGGGATCGACGCTTTGAAATGCAGAACGGCTGATCCTCAAAAACAGACAGTGCCTGATCTTCCCCTGCCTCTTTCTTCTTTTTAAATTAAATATCACCACAGAAATGCTGTTTTATTGCATGATATTGTGCATCAGTGCCCTGGATTTTCAAGTTTAGTTTCAGTCAACATTGTTGGCTGCACTTATATGGATCTCTGCATGTTGGGCTTATTAATGGCCCTTCCTGGTACATGTATATGTGGTTCTGAAGAACATTTAAATTAAATTAGACAAACAGTAATGCAAATTACTAATCCCTTTCTCAAAGTCGAATGTTCAAATGTTCCTTTTATAAACAGTCATTAAATTTTATCCAAAGCCAGTATATGAGGCAAGAGCCCTACGGGGGTTTTCTGCAAAGACAGCTGATCTGGAAATTGCATCCCATGTCTTGCTATATCAATACACATCAATATCTAGGGTTCAGTGTTACTTCTGATGAAGATTTGAAATTACTTTAAATAAAAGTCTGAAAATAGCACCGTATCATCTCAGCAAATATGTTCAAGTACTATTTTAAAATAAAGTAATTTATATGGGTATGCGGGAATGGAAAGCTGTAATGTTCTGAATTATATTTATAATTCATTGAATGCCAATTGCAGAATCACAGTCCTTAGCTAGCTCATTGTCTCCCTGTATATTTGCAGCCTGCTTTCTATATTTACATGCACACAGACTTGTTTTCCAAAAGGTGGTCAGAGATTTTCATGAGGACGCAGCTGCTGGCAGTGAAGATCAAGTTTTACTTGATAGAGTTCCAGAAGAACAGCACAGAATATTTTGTTTCAAGAGACCATAAACACCATCTCAACATGTAGTGCCTCTTTTTTGGCTACAGAGGTAGTGATAGCAATGCACTATCATTTTTTTCAGGTTATTTATAACTGTTTTTTGTCGTAGATGCTGTCCAGTTAAGAGACATGTTCCTTGTTCAGAGAAATGTTATTTTTGTTGGGCAACAAACCAAAAAAATTCACAGATTTCTTAAGTCTGTTAATAAGGTTTTTGTTTTTCATTTGTTGTTCTTTTCATATTCTAAGCACATAATATATTGTATTTTAGTACTCAGAATATTAGGAAGCATTAAGAATATTTAAAAATTTGCAGGGATGGACCATTTGACTTGAAATCTGCTGATTATTTCTTGTGTTGAGATACTTGTCACCCTTGATAAATCCCATTGTGAGTACTAAAACACAAATCTGCAGCAGCAACTTTAAATTGTAAATTGTTTGAGGAAATTTTCATTCATCTCTTGTCACATTTTTTCCAGAGAAAGCTTCTTGCTATCTACCTCCACCATGATGAAAGTGTACTAACCAACGTCTTCTGCTCACAAATGCTTTGTGCTGAATCCATTGTCTCCTACCTGAGTCAGAACTTCATAACCTGGGCATGGGACATGACAAAAGAAGCAAACAGAGCAAGGTGAGACTCTTTGGACTCTGAGTGAAACAGCTTTTCTCAGGGAAGGCCCTTATCTCTGACTATCAGATCTTTTGGTGCTTAATATCTATTTGAGCTAAAACTTCGTGCTCATTCTCAGCTGATCAGTGGAGCTGTGCTGGCTGACATTCATTAAGATTTGGACTGGCCTTGTGTTAATCACAAAGTGACTTCTTATTCCTGTGCAGGAAAAAGTAATTGAAGGAATGATTTCCTTTTTTTTTTGGTTTATTTTCAAACATTATTCTATATTCAAACGTATGCCTTCACAGTTATGCACTGCAATGCCATAATATTACATGGCATGAATTGTGTGTATGTTAGTGTAACTGCACAAGAGTTGTCTGGGGTAATAACTATTGTTAATGAAAATCATATTTAAAAAATAACATTTGTGTGATAAATTAGTATTAAGAACAGATTATGCAAAATGTTGAACACTTGCAATTCATGTGAACTTTTTAAAATTACATTTTTCTTACAGAACATTCCTTTGGGAATGTTCAGATATTTTGGTTTTGATATAATAAAAACTATCTTATGTCTTAGAGAGACCATAATTTTGCTGATGAGTAAAGAAATTAAAACTGTAGATTCCACCTCCTTCTACAACTTTTGTAGATAACCTACAGATGTTCTTAGAGTTTTACTAAGGCCTCTCTCTTATTTAGTTATCAGTTGATCATGATCTACTGAAAGTAATGCTATTATTGTTATTATTATTATAACATTTAAAAATCATAGTTCTTTGGTTCTCTAACTTGGACCTTATCTCATAACCTTTATTTACCCAGATGATGACTGATCATGTCTTGCCAGAATAACATCCTATGCATATTATTCTAATTTTTGACTGAAAGATGCAACAGTCATTTGGCCTGGAATAAGGCTGCCACTTTGTTACACTATTCCAGTGATTATTGAGCAAGGAAAATTATACATTTATGTTTCTTTCTCGTGTGGATTATTAGTATAGAGCATTTATGGATTTCTGGTCTTCACTATGTTAATATTTCTTTACTGAAGTGACCTTGGAGAATGGAATAGTCGCTTTTACTAATGTGCTTTTTAAATGACCCTTTGTGTTTCTTAGGAATTCCTCACTTGACCTTCTGCATTTTGTCATTGGAGGGATCAGCAGCAATGTTTCTAGTTAGAGTTATTCTAGAGAAGTGTAAAAGGTTATGGAAAAAAGCAGTTACAAAAACAGATTAAAAGTTTCTGAAAAAGAAAAAAAAAGTGAGAGGAAAAAGAAACATCTAGGTTCTTTCATAGGACCAAATACATAGACTGGAAAGTTGCTTAAGTCTTTTGGTATTGCCATTCATGGGCAGTAAGGAGCCTCCTCCTTTTCTTTTATCCCACAAGTTGGTGTAGAAGGAAACACTATTTCTAAACCATCTGTAGTGGCTAAGTTCAGCTGACTACCTGCTGTTCTATTGTCTGCTCTTCTATTTAATTCTCTAGATTCTTTTATTTTACAATGACAAAAAATTGCAGTGTAGTTTCTTTTGAAAAACTGTGTTTGAGGGGTTTTTTATGACTAACGATCAACAGCCATGTAATTGCTTTGTTGTGTTTTACTAAAGAAATCTATTAAGTAGCACAACTTTGATACACTAGTAATAAGAGTTTGCAGGTTACACAGACACCTGTGGTGACCAAAGCGACAGAAGCTGCTTGTTAGAAAGAGCCTGTACAGCTGTGTCCTATTAACTCCTTATGACACTTCTTAAAACACAAAATAAAGGGCTTGTTTAAGGCTTTATAGCTGCTCTCAATGAACTTAGTCCCTGATTGTGCTGGACGATAGGGTTTTTAAGCCTTCATTTTTTTGCTTTCTGTTAACAACAACAAAGAAACTGTCATATTAACAGTGAGGTCAAAAAATAGTAAGGGGTAAACAAGGCATGCTGGCTCGAATTAGAATAATTTCTCAGTTGTGTTTAGTGTCACATCCTGCTCCTTAGACTGTGATTTCTTCAGAGGGGGTATGATGCTTCCCTCTCCCTTTGGAAAGTGCCAGTGCACTGTGGGCATTCCCATAAATAAATGCTCAGTCCCTCTGTTCAATCACTACCCTTCAGTGACAGTGCTCTTGGAGCCCATTCTGTTCTGTATCCCTGTGAACACAGTTAATTGTAGCCTTTTATTTGAATGCTGAGAAGACAACAGCAACAACAAGAGGAACTGGGTTTTGCCTGCTGGTGTAGCCCAAGAGTAATTCATTTATACTTACAATTGTATTGTAAAAATGCTGGAAAAGCCAGGGTGGGACAGCAGAGGAATCAGGCCCACTTGATTTACAGCAGTTAACAGAGACACCTCAGTAGTAAAGACATGGTTTCAGTACTGTGGGATGGCATGAGTAAATTCAAACAGCAATAAAGACTTTCCTTATATAGGCCAAAAAAATCTTCATCATGTTTTGACTCATGAATGTCATTCTATTCCAAAATTAGTCCTAATAGTCGTTTCCCATCTTCTCATTAATGAAATGAGGGTCCATCCTGAACACTGTAGAACAAAACCAGCTCCAAATTCATGTCATTTTCCCCAATTTTTAATGTGTTTGTCATCTGACACTGATACAGGAATGTGCTTTAAAACCTGCATTACTGCACAATCTGGAATCTCTCAATCTTCAATATCCATTCCAACAGACTGAAGAGAGTCTGTAGGTAGGAGTAAAATGCTGTGAGAGCACTGGGTACCTGCCAGCAGCAGTGCAAGAGCATAGGCATTACAACTTTGGGAGTCAGATACTAAAATATTTCTTTCTGCAGCCATGCAGCACTGTTACTTTGTAAAAATGAAGGAGAAGTCTAATTAATACAGTTTATTCTAATTAATACAGTTATATCTAATACAGAGGGGAAGTTTTGTTCTGGCTTCCATGGGTTTTAATTGCCTCTGACATCAGGTTTGCAGTGAAGGGAGCAGTTACTTTGAGTAAGTTCTGTGATTATGAATTTATTCATTAATCATAATAAAATTAGAAGAAAAGGAAAATAAAATAAGTATCCTTCATTTAGGAAAATAATGTGGTGATTTTATAATACAGTTAAGGAATAGACATGAAATCTTTATCTCCTAGAGTTTAGACTTCAGTTTAGGGAGCAACTCTGAAATATTCTTGTGATCTGTTCCTGTCAAAGGAGGAAAAAGGCTACAAAGCTACACATATATCTCTAACTTCAGCTCTTGTTATAGTCCAGTCAATTTGAGGTGAATCATGAGCTTAAAAATAGTTTCCTTTCAATTGCTTGAGTGAAGATTGCTACCATGGCCCTTCAGTCAGCAGAAATTTGGGGGGATGTGTCAGGGTGGAGGCAGTGGGGCTTGACTGCAGTGGTGCTGGCAATTCTGGCCCTGCCATTGCTGGCCCAGTGCAACACACACCTGCAATGAGCCATCACTTGGGCTGGGCAATTCCTCAGCTTTCCAGAGGGATTCTGGGATGGATAAGCAGGAGAGCCACACATGAGCAGCTCTAGTTCTGGCAGTTTTTACTTCAAAGAGTTGAGTCAATACCATTGTTCTCATACAATTATGTGCATGAGAGTTGTGTATGTTTGTGCAAACACATGCCTAACTGGTTTTGTTAATTTGTTAATGGGCATTAATATATTGGTATCCAGGAAAGATGTATATATATATATATATATATATATATATATATATATATATATGTATATATCTACACACATGCACACATACCTTATATTGGTACACACAGCATTTACAAACACTGATAATGCATAATATTAAGAGCTTTCCAGCACACATGGTGTTTGTTAAGCAAAGCCAAAACCATAAGACAGCAACTCAAAAATCTGTAGCAGCTTTTTAGCTTTTGATATCATTGCCCTTGGGCACCGTATTTCAAGGTGTTGCCAATTTTTCTCTGATGACAGGTATTTGTTAGTTATAATGTTTAAATGATAGTTTTTCACTTTGTTAAGCTTAGGAAAGAGTTAATTCACTAAAGTGCTTCTCAGCAGCAGGTTGTCTTCACCTGCAATTTCCCTCATCAAGTGATTAGCCATATTCACAGTTGCTGACCCTTAATTCTAACCTACTGAATGATGCATGCCTGGATGAAGACCAGTTGACCATATTACTCCAGCTCCCCAATCCCATTTGATCCTTCAGCAAATATATTGCAGGTGTGGGGTCTGTGAGAGCAGGGGGAGGTGAGTTAATTTCTCACTGCCTCTTCAGGAGTGACCATGGATTCTGTATATGTTGCTTGCAAAACTGTTGGACGTGTTCTTTAGGCACTAAATCCTTAACAGGTTTCACAGAGCAGTGTGAAAACCTTTTCTATTGTATCCTGCATTTTTTTATTTAATTTACTTTAATAGCAATACAGTGCCAGTCAATAAAAACAGGTCAGAAGTCTAATTAATGTTTTAAAAATAAAGGTTCTCAAACACCAGGCGAGTTTGTCATTTTCTGTATGGTTTGTTTTGAGGAGGAAGAGGAAAGAAGGTGAGGAGGGAACCCTTCTGTTCCATGATTACATCCCACCCGCTCATTTTCTCCTTTTCTCCTTTGCTTTTGATTTTAGTGGCGGTCTTAACAGAATGTCAAGATCAATTTGCAGCATGGTTTAACTCAAGGTTTGCATTCTGCCAGCAGCAATTGTCCTACTGAACAATGCCGTGTGTTCTTGTAACTTCAGAAGCTTTTAGAAGGCTCATGGCAAGGGCAGCATCTAATGACTTTATTAGGGTAGGGTTTCAAAATGGACTCGGTAATTGTTCGCATCTCTTTGTCATTTAGTCATAATTACTGCATAGTATTGTTCAGGGTTGCACTTGTGAATAGTTTCCTAATAGCACTGAAACGAAGGGAAAAAAGGAAAAGGATAAAAGGTGATTGTCTCTTTAGATGGAGAACAAAACAGCCTGTATATAGATGATGGTTAAACTGTTTATTATACACCCACCAGAAAAGGTAAACTATCCCTGCTTAAATATTTATGTGCTTCAAGGTAATTTCATGTTAGTAATCTAAAAATGTCCAAATTTGGAAAACTAAAAATCAGCAGAGAATGCATTTTGTTCTGGTCGTGATTAGGAAGATATGGATGTCTATAATAGCCAACTATAAATAGAAAGCAACCTCTCTGATATTATCAAGATTTTCAGTGCATCAGTTTATATGCTTTTAGCAATGTTTTAAGGTCATTTGAGAAAAATGGTTATTAAACCCAAGGAATTAAACTGATAGATTTGTAAGAATAGGTTTTAAGTCCCCACCCTAAAACAAAATCTCAGAATGTTCTATCCCACTGTACTCAAACTACAACCTAGTTGCTTAAGCTTGTTGAACAGAAAAGGTGAAAAATAAATTTTTTTTGTCCTGTGCAAAAGAGGTGAAGGCAGAAGAACAGGTGGTCAAGACAGATTTGTTGGACTGTTTTGAGGAAGAATCTGGTTGTATTCTGTTATTACCTGTTTCTTTTGTTGTATTTGTGCAATCTTTCCTCCAGTTTGGAGACTCTCATTGACCTTACAGAATTGTATTTTACTTGTCAGGATGATTCTTTGAGTTGTGAAGATTAATCTGAATTCTCTGACTTCAGATGTGCTTGTAGCTTCTCTCACTTAGCCAGCATCTGTAAAGTAACTAAACACAGTCTGTTCTTATCTACACTATTATTAAATGCATATATTAAATCTACCTGTGGCAAGCCTTGAACGTTCCTTAGGAAATCACACAGTATGTAATAGGTGATGGTGAAAGTGCCCTTGTGTGTTCCATTCTTTGTGTAGGGTTCTCGCAAGGGGTCGAGGTATATTTTATTTATACTTTCACCAGTGACTTTGCCTGGTATCCAAGGATGGACTAAAGGGTTTCTAGAGGGCTGTGGTTGAGACTGAATGGGGTTGTGATGTGTTTATTTAATTTGGTTGAACCTTTCAGGGTGGGAGTCAGATCTTCCATGTTTTAGGAAGAGATAGATAACCTACTCATGTAGGCTTTACTTCTGTATAAAGTGGATACAATAATGCTTTTTAACATCTGAATCTGGTGTTTAGCATGTGGATCCTGAAGGTGATACCCACAGAATTTGATTTAGGCTTCTGTATACATCTTTAAAACGTGCCTTGTGTCTGCTGCTCCTTGTGTTTATGACCCTACCGATGTGGGTAAGGCAGTCACTCTGTATTATGGAGAGCAAGATTATTTTAATATGCCAATTCAGGATCTCAGCTTTTACTCTTTTAAAAATGTAAATACCTAATACAAAAATGTTATTTTTACATTAACATTTTAATGAGTCTTATGTTGACTTTGCACATTATATAATTATGATTAAAAATAATCAGAAACCTTGCATATTTAATATTCATAATTGTTTTCTTCATGCTCCACAAAGAAGTTACTTTTTTTCCAAACCCATTTCTGAAATGTGAAAGGCTTTGGGAATTATCTAGTCATAAATAAATCACACTTTTTTTGGTCCAAAGTCATTCTCTTTGTGTTCTGAAAGGGAATAGGTATTTTAGAAGAGATTGTCAGATTTGCTGATGCTGCTGCTTTTTGAGGAGTACTTTATGCTAAGAACATAAAGCAAAAACATCTCCAGTGCAGCCTTTTCTGTTCTGTTAAAAAATTCTTTCCAAGAAGTATGGTGGGCACCATGTGCCAAAGGCCTCATTGTAGGAGGAAACTTTTCAAAAGTTCACTTAGGTGCAGAAAAATAAAAAATAAATTCAGGAATTTATATGAGTAAGACTGTAACAAATAACCAGATTTTTGTTACTTCTACTGACACAGAAAGTAAAAAAAATCTAAAATACTATGAATATTATGAAGATCTAAAATACTATGAATGTTTTAGTATTTAGTTTAATGCATTTTTCCATATATTTGAGAACTGAGTTCTCTCTTTATGGAAGAGAATTTGACCTTGAGTGCACTAGACATTTGCTAATACAATTGTTAAATAACATTAAGGTGCTGGGGAGAGGGTAAGAAAAGCAAAAGCCAATGAGAGCTTGCAATTTTTTTATTTTTTAACATACAAAAAACATTCAAAATATAGCTCCAAGTGTCCCTCTGCACATTCCAGGAACACACTACAGTGTGCAAGATGCAACCTGCTCTGACTTGGTTTTCTTCTGCAGGGCTACTTGGCTAACATAAACCAGCTACAGTTAACATTTTAGGTTTAGTTGCTCTTTCTACCACTGTGTTGACTGCTTGAGATTTATTCATGATGCCTTGAGAAAGTAGATTAATTTGGGGATATATGGAGAGCTATTCATCCTCTCAGGTTGTACATCAGGACACTGGGGATCAGAAGGAGGACAGGCACTGAGTGGTCAGTATTTGGTTTCAGTGGGACTGGTGGGTGGTGTCCATGTCTCTCAGGGCCATGCTGATGGCACTTTTCTGCATGGAAAGACAAGGGAAACTGAATTCCTCTGCTCCTCTGGAGTCCTGCTGCATCAAGGCCAAGGGCAGCAGGCAGAAGTGCTGCATTGTGCTGTGGTTTTTAAAGGAGATGCAGAGAACTCTCATTGCTTAGAATCCTCAGTTCTTCCCTAAGTTCTTCCTTTAACTCCTCTCCAGTTCTTCATTTCTTTGTAGATTTTTGTCTCTACTAGGCAGGAGTAGGAGTGGCTTTAAAGAAGTTTTGGAAAATACAGCACGACTGTTCGAAGCCAGACCGTGCCTCTGCCTTGTCCCTTTCAGGAACTGGGCACCAGAGATGTTCCTAACTTACCAAATTGTTTAAATTGAAATACTAAAGGAATATTGACCTTTTTCCAAAGTATTTACCACCATAGCTTTTTTCCAGATATCAAATAATGTTGAGCTCTGAGATCAACACTTTTGATGACCAGCACTTTGGCCAGAAGTGCCCAATTTTGTTATTAAAAATTAAAAGCTGCACATTTTCACAGAAACGAATTATTGCTAAATCCCAGCAGCTAAATCCCAGCATCTAAAGAGTGCTACATAGCATATTTGAGATCAGAAGCTATGATAGACTACAGGCTTGAGACTTAAGTTGTAATAAGTATTTCCTTTGGGTTTGAGACTCAGTAAGATATAAAAGTTTTTTTAGTAAATTCTTAAAGCTATTATTTTGTCATAATTGCATTCCAGGACCTTATTTTAAAGTAATATTAAGTAAGTTACTACATTAATAAAAATTATTTTAAAATCAATACAAAAATATATGCCAGGAGTGTATTTTAATATAAAGCCTCACATATTAGCTGGTAGGAAATTATAACATTCTTCTTTGGAAAACTCATGAGCTACAAAGATGATAACTCCTCGCACAGGTTGTCTCAAGGTGCATGTGGGGGGATAATTACTGTGCAGGCATCAGCAACTCCCCCAGTCAACATGACACCAGAATAATTTTTCCCTAGTGCCACTTCTAACTATAAAGTGAACTATGTCTAATCATAGTTCAATCTATTAAAAAACTTCAATAGTTTCTACATTTTTTTAGCTTGTTTCTGTATTTGTCAAGCCATGGTCAGTGTCCATGTTTATTCTGTAGCTGTAACTGCTGGTTTCATTGCTACTGAGTCATGAAAGAAATGGTGCTGCTTGCCAGAACTGGTACTTTTCTTGATGATCTTTTTTCTTGTAACTTTTGAGATTATTTTTTAATGGATTTTTACTTTATAAAATGCTTTTTTTGCCTTTCTCCTGCTCCCTCCTTGAATATTTTTGTAATTTCAAAATAAAAGGACTAGTAGGATGCTGTTTGCCCTTCCTTTCTGGCAGCATTCCTCTGTTTCCACTGTTGGTGGGAGATCACAGTAATCCAATGCTGTGGAAAACCCTTTTCCCTGGAGGGACATCTGTCTCTTTGATGGACTCCACAGGCACTTTTTTTGGCAGCTCTGGAGATGCCACTGAGAGACCTGGCACACTTCTGTTTAGATGAAAGTAAGAAAATCCCTTATAAATGATGTACAGAGTAAGATACTGCTTATTGCACCAAGTTGTTTTGGTCTTGCTCACTTCTAACAGTAAATATTAGCACAGAGGGGATTTTTTAGAGAAAAAAAGGGGATCCCTTTTTTCTGGCTATGAATCTGAAAGTAAAAAGGTCTAAAAATACAAAATCAGGAAAGGCAGAAAAGAAGGAAAAAAATATTCTTCATTCAGAATTCACTGCATGCAAAACCTATACCTGTAAAAGCCTAATTTGGGACTGAGTTATTTGTTGACTAAATACAAAAATAAAAAATAAAAAAAAAAATAAACCAGCACCTTTGACTAGTACAATTAGGACTGTAGGAGTCTCTTTAGTTTTGTTCTTTCTCACATTGTTCTCTACAGCACTTCTTCACTTCCAGTTAAATATTTTGATTTTCCATGAAACTTGAGTGCTTTTCTTCTGTGCTGTGTTGAAGGCTGTTAGACAGTTTTAATACACAAGTTTAGGAATTCAGTTCAATTGTCCACTGTCTTTATTGCTTCCAGGAGTGAAACCTTGAACTCACGTAAGTAATTTTGCTTTGGAGGATCACCACTGACTGCTGTGAGGCAAACATTTCACTTACCTGTTCCCACCTTGAAAGGAAAACATCAAAAGCCATTATTTATCTGAAGAGTTGATATGTCCAGACTTTACAGATGCTGTTTTATCCTTACCAGATGTTACGTGTCTGTGTCGCTATTTCTGATATAGCAGAGTTTGTTCAGCTTTTTGATGTCTTCTTTGTGTCTGATTGTTCTGAGTTGAAAAATACAGAGAATCAGGGAGTAACACTTATGGCTTTGAAATACTTGATTGCCACCCCTACCCATTGCCTTCCACCCAACTACAGCCATAGACAAATTCTCTGTAAGGAGAGTTTTTTTTTTTTAGTACTCCAGGGGCCTCAAATAAGCCCAATGCTGTACTTCTCAGATTTATCAATTTTTAGCCATTTTATTGGATACAATATATATATTGATTTGAAAAATCACAATTTTGAATCTTTTCAGTATCTTAGAGAAGAAATTACTTGGAGCACTTGACATTTTAATGCAGTTTGTCTTTTCAAATAGATTTGGCTTCTAATGCATGTGACAATGGGACTTTGCTCTTCAGTTAGAGCATACATTTCAGAGTAGTTGTTACCTAAAATATTATCATAAGGCATAAGAAAACACATGATTTAAGTTGCCTTTCATGAACATAATTAAGAATTAATAAGCCTGTACCAGTGGCTAGTCCTCAGAATTTCCACTGTTTTGCCTTTTGTGACCCGTGTTATTAAAAGTCCATTATTTTTACAGACTTTATTAAATTGGATCTTATTAAAGCATTCTATATTTGCATTTGGTCTTTCATAATTCATTATTATTATGACATTTACTTTTTACCATCAGATCTGAAAACATATCATAAGCTACCCTTTTCTCTTGAAAGAAATGCTAATTTCAAACAGTCCTTTAATGGAAGAGAAAAGCTTTATCAGTTTTTTCATTTATTCAAGATCGTGTTAAGAATACTAATGTTAGACTTCTGTATGCTAATATCTACGAGTTTTTTTTGGTCAAAAGCTTAGAATTATTGTTTTTTAGACCACACTGCTAAGTGTGTCACTGGCAGGGCACTAGTACAAAAGAAAATACAATTCTGAAGTACCATGTTTTAATTCTGTGACTGATGAAACCAATTTCTTGATCTTTCATTATTAAATTATGCTTTTGTATGAAATTTACTATTTTTATACTTCACCATGTTTTTTAGATTGTTGCTCTACTTAGTTTCTCTTTAGAAGTTTTAAACAATTGATTCAGCATTGTTATTTTGGGGAGTAGTTTTGAATTATAGTCTTCACATAGTGTAACAGGAAATCGAATTCTCCATGAAATAAATCACTCTCTCAAGCAATTGTTAATTGTTTTGATTTAGATAACCTGGACTCTGCCATGTTTGTAAATATTATAATAACTTAGTGATAAAAAGAGATAAAGGGCTCTACAACTGAATGCAGACTGTGTTAAAGAGTAGGTAACATGCAGTTAACTGCTAAATTTAGCATAATTATTTTTTTAAACTTAACTTCAGAAAATCCTCTACAATGTTAACTATTTATTTCTCCCCCACAAGGTTTCTGACGATGTGCACTAGACATTTTGGGAGTGTTGTAGCCCAAACCATTCGAACTCAGAAGACAGATCAGTTTCCACTTTTCCTTATTATAATGGGAAAACGATCATCTAATGAAGTGTTGAATGTAATACAAGGTACAGTTCTTTATAATACAGGTATTCCTTATGTGAGTATTGAAACTGTTATAAGAGGTCTTTGCTGTTTCTCTTTTAAGATGTCCAGAATATTAATTTATTACACAAAACACACTTTAAATTGCCAGGGTATAATTATCTACTACTCATAAATGTATTAAATAACATGGTGTTAGAAATTGGGTTGCCATAACTGTAGTAGAATTGTAGTTTATGTTTTTTTTTTTTTTTTTTTTTTTTTGAGTGGAAGCTACCTAAATAAGGAGCTACACTTAGTTTTCCAAATTTATATCCTGATACATTCTTGATTTCCAAAAGATCTTGGCTACAATTTTTGCATAATGCCAGAATGCATTTGGTTCTTTGTGTGTAGTTCATTGTTAATACCTGGGCTCCTCTTGCTAATATTTGGACATGAGTTGCTTTTTCAGACCTGCCTGCAGCATCAAGACCCCCACATCAGGTCAAGATTGAAGTTCCTAATATAATCTCACATAAATGAAGCTTTCTGGTTTACATGAGCAGTTCTTTCTGGTGTAACCATTCCTCTGATTTCACTGACAACAAGATGACTTAGATGTGGAGTGTTGCCCTCTGACTGCTGTTCTCAGTAACTCTTCAAATTAGAGCACATCAAAGAATGGCTGCCTCCCATTTCTTCTGCTTTCTCCACAAGTTTGCCTTCATGACACTATGTCCTCATTTTTTTATTGCTTATGTCTGGCAATCTTTATTGTAATCTCATTTTCCTGAGGTAGTTCAGCCTCAGGAAATGCTGCCTTTTGCAGACAAGCATTAGTGTTTCTTTATGCATCTGGGATTAATAATTTCTTGAGGAATCTGCAGTGTTCCTTCCTGTGGACAAAATGGTTAATTTTTGCATGGATTTTGTCTCCTTGGTGCAAGGTACAGCACAACACTAATTCATGGTATGAATGCCTGTAACTTATAAAACCTATTTCATAGGTTTCTTAGGTTATTTCATAGGAATAGCCTTACAAATAGGTCAGTTTTCTGACTCTGCAGTACAGTTCAGAACCTTTGCCATCCCGCTGATGTCAGTGGTGCTACTGACTTAAATTACTTAACAGCTTTAGCAACAATTCAAAGTCATAATACAATGCAGCTTTATATTAAAAATAATCCAGATTATTTAATTATATGTGTTAAGTTTTAATGATTTGTCAGGTTTTCTGTGATCTTTTGAACTAAACTAAAACAATCACCTATTGTAGCCTTACTTAAATTCATCCTTTAACAAAAATCACACAATCTGTGCTTGTTATTTTCCCAGGAATGGGGACACTGGTATCTTTTAACAATACTGCCTCAATGAATGGTAGTCTCTGAAATCCTGCATGTTGTAGCATGTGGGATAACATTTTCTGCTAAGGTAGCAAATGTTAGAAATGGGAACAATGAGGGCCTTTCAGGGCTGGGTGAGAAGGCATGTTGACAGAAGAGATACAACTATATAGAAACCTAAGACCCTGGTGGCGTTTATTGAAATGCAGACTGTCTTAGTTTGCTTTTGAATTTTATTTTTTTCCTGGGGTGGGAAACTATGGGGACAGTCTTGTTTTCTTTAGTGGTACTTGTTCTGCTGGGGCCTAACAGCTGTTTAGCCTGGCAGATGTTAAGACTTCATAGTTTTTGACCATTTCTCATGGTTTAAGACCTTTCAACTACTATGACAAGTGGCTTTTATGGGTAGTCTAGTCTTCAGTTTAGAAAGAGACACCAAAGAATGCATCTTAGCAGGAAATTATCTTTCTCTCTTAATGGAGACTGGGGGCATGCTGGAAGGAAAAGATGGGGAGGTATCTGTTTCCCTATGTATGTGTTGTATTTCATGATACACACATGGATGACAGAATTTTTCACTTCAGTAGCTTTGCAAGTTTTTTGAGAAGTAGATAGACTGAAGAAAATACAGTATTTGAAATTTTATTACTAGTTATATGCAAATAAAATGTGGTTATATTTCGTCATATCCATTCAATCATTGTATTGTGGGTTTTCCATTGTTTTAAACCAATCCACTTGGATGCTGCTGCCAACATCCTACCATGTGTTGCCTGACTGAGCAGTTGCTTTGGTCTCTCTGGGAATTCTAAATCTGTAAAATCAATTTTACATAAGGGAATCCCAGATCTACTGCTTGCCTATCAGTGACTAAAAGACAAAATAGAGTTAATTTATGCAAGCATAAAAGCAATTGTTCAGATTTGCACCACCTGAAATCTTAACCTGTGATCAACCTTTGTAAAAATAATTCTGAATTTTCAGTAAAAAGGTGAACTGAAAGCATTCTACTGAGATATTTGCATTTTCTACTCTTGTCTTCTTTTTTTTTTTTTTTTAGTCTGGCTGTTTCTTATGGATTAATTCTAAAATTACTTCTTTTTTGTTTAATAACTTTAATGAAGTGAAGTTCAGCTATCTTCCTTTGTTGCTAGGTAACACAACAGTGGATGAGCTGATGATGAGGCTGATGGCTGCGATGGAGATCTTCAGTGCCCAGCAGCAGGAAGACATAAAGGATGAGGTGAGCACTGAAAGTGGCTGCAGATACCTCCTGGCTTCCACTAATCACTGGGGATGTCAATTAACCAGATGTTTCTTTAGCCAGAGGAGTCGGGTATGATTTGTTTTAGTGTCTCTTCCACTGTCAGAAATTAAAAAGATAAAGTCTCCTTTGTGTATTTGGGTCTCTTGGAACTCCTCCTTTTTGGTCTTGTCATTTTCAGTGTCTTTTCTTTTTCTGAACATAGTCACATAGTGCATTATAGTGATATTATAGAGCTTAATGTGCTCTATATGCTTAATATGCAAGGGAAATTATCATATTTTTTGCCACTGACCAGCTCCAAGTCATAGGTAGAAAACAAAAGTAGATTAATATATCTTAAATGTGTCTGTTTAGAAGGGGGCTGAAACCAACTTTAACCAGTACACCAGTACTGAGCCACAACTCAGAATGATGCAGAATGCATAAATGATGACAAAACTTCTCAGAACCAGTGTTTCAATTACACAGAAGCAGACAAAGTGAGTTACACAGCTGAAAGATCTTTATCTGTTACTCTGTAAATTAAGAGTGACATTTTTAAGTAGTGAAGTTCTTAGGAATTTATAATAATAGGTGTGTTGCCATTCAAGATTATTCTTTATCCTGTTGTATAGACATTGATTGACAATAATTCACGAAACACATTCTTCACATTTAAATCTTGTATCTCATTAGTACCAGATTTACTGACTATAAATATGATGGCACATTATCTGCACAATATGTGTCATTCACTTTTTCTTCTTTATTTATACTACCTGTAATTCATTGGTAAAGAAATTGACTTCAATTTTGTTAATACTGAACACACATTTAAATATGAGGGTTACAGCAAAAATCCAAGGCACAATATAACTGATTTTTAATTGCATTTTAACAGGAGTGTCTTGACTTTGGGAGTTTTTTTAATGTTTTAGAAAGAGGGTGAAATTTGCATCACAGATGAGTTCCAAGAGAGTTTCAGAATTAAAAACTATAAAAGCTGATAAAAAGGAAGAAAACAGAGGGAAACAGAGGCATATAAATTCAGAGAGATAAGAGCAAACAAGGGATAGGAGAAGAAATTAGAAGTGATAGGATTGGAGCAGAGTGAGGAGCAGGACACCAGACTGGACCCAGAACCAGGAACTGGCTCCTGTCCTGGGCTGCTCTTTGTCCTTCCCTGGACAGCCAAGAGCAGTGACAGTGACAGTCCAGTCCCCACATGGGTTTGTTGTCTCCTGACTTCTTTCTCCAAGTGCTCTACCTAACTAGGGAGAATGGAAAATTTTTATACATTTCTCCAAAATCTACCTTTGTCCAAGTCTTCTGTAGTCTTTTGTTTTTCTGTCACTGAAAGCACTGATGACATTTCTTCCCCAACAGGAGCTTTTTCTAACACACTTTGACATTCAGAAAAGTGATGGAAAATTTCATAAACTTTGGGGGCAGCTTTCCAGACACTATGGTTTCTATACACAAGTAGGATATTTACTTACATCTTGGCTCCACTCATTACAAGCACCATGAAAAGGTGATCTCAGACACTTTGCCTTTGAAGCAGGAAGTTTTCAAAACAAAAAACAACCTTGCTTTATGAAATTACTATTCCAGAGAGGGAGTATTTGACAAGCAGTCTTTACTCAATAGAGGGCTTCAGCCTGAAAACAAAATACTGCCTTTTTGTGGTTAGCTACGTAACATGTATCTTTCTCATAAGCCTTGTACTTGACAACTTCAAGTGTTCAAACATCAACGCCTTTTCTTTTTTAAGATCTTACTGCAGTTGGTGCAATTTTTTCCCAAATATTACAATAGCAAACAGGATACAGAGTCCGGTTTCTGTTACTGTTTTCTTAGTAGCAACTCTAAGTCATTGTAAAACCACAAGAAGATAAGCAGAAAATTCTTTTGTGCTTTAAAAAGAGTCATCGGTGTAGCATTGCTTTAAACAGAAGTGTATGTGAGAAAGAACCAGAACTGGAAACATTTGTAAATGCACATGAAGTCAGTAATGAGTGAGTTTATGCAGCTGAAATTCTCATGCACTTGAAAGCTTCCAGCACAGCCATTGCATAATCCTGTTTGGCACAGTGTGTTTTGCAGTGCCCTCTGATGGTTATTTGGGACAGGAGGACTGGTACACTCCAGCTGCTGGTCCAGGTGTTCAGCTGATGCTGGCTGTAGCTACAGGCAGCTCCTGTCCCTGGGCATCTGCTGGGGTAAAGGTGGGATGCTCTACTTAACTCACCTGAGTGAGCCACCTCATTAGCTGCTGGTAATAATAGTATGCTTAGCTAAATCTTGTGCTTTTGTATCCATGTATTGGTAAAATTTACCAGTTTAGCCTCATAAGATTTTAATGGGGCAAATCTCTTGCACATTTTTTTAGTGTCAAGTGCTAAAATACCTTCCCTTAACTAGCACTTGGATTTAATTTTTAGATTTGTGCGTTGTACTCTTACATAATCTCCAAATAAATACCTTAAAAACATTGGAATGCACGTGTCTGCTCATAGTAACCCTGTCCTGGTGTGTAACTTCTGCACCTATTTTCTCTCCCAAGTTTCCTTCAAGGGAAATCAACCTGCTGTCTTATTCTTTTCCCTGCCTCTCCAAGGTTCAGGGTCAATCATGAGCTGTTGCTGTGCTGGCCAGATGACATTTTGGAAACCTCCTGCCTCTTTTGGACCATGCTGTTGATGTGCCATTGTACATACACAGTCTAGGTGCCTGTTTTATAATTTCACTCCTAAAATTGCTGTAAGAACAAACCACAAACAGCAAAATTGGATTAGCAGCACACTTGATGTGCTCACATGGCTCTTCTGATAAGAAGCCAATGGATAATTCAGTTGTGGGCTCAGTGACCATCACCAGTGAAGCCTCTTGGCCGGGATACAGCCCCACCTTTCCCAGTGCAGTCAGGTCTGGGGACTGCAGTCCAACCTCACGCTGTGTATGCAGAGTTATTCTGCAGCTGCACTAATGATTTTCTGCATCTGATGGACACACTTTCTTTTTCTAACCATGTTTGCTCCCCAGGTCACCACTACAGGAGTTGACACCCCAGCTGCTGCTCAGACAGGGGGGTTTTTGCAGAGGGAATAAATGTCATCAAGGGGTTCCTCCTGTAAGCAAGAGAGGGTCTCTCAGAACAGGGATAACCAGCCTCTGCCACTGTTAATGAAGGTGTGCACTGAGATTTTTTGGGCACTGACTTTGAAAAGAGCATGTAGTATCAGTTGCTCTTGAGTATCAGTTCCTCTTAAGTGTCAGTGCCTGGTGCTGGACTTAGCAAAACAATAGTTGTAAAATATTCTACGCCCTGGAATGTCCATTTTTAAACACCCTGTGAGCTTGCTTGCTTTAACTGGATAGTTAAATAATCATCTCAGTGTGGCGTGATGGGCACAAATAGATATGAGTTAGTTCCTTTGTGAGACTAATGTGAAGAGATCTGTGATTAAATCCTGGCATTACAGCACAACACACCTGTTCTGGGCTGATCCTCAACATTTTTTCTTCATTGCCTGAGGAGGATGCTTCTCAAAGGATTACAGTAACACTTTTTGACAAGCTTATACAGGGCGGAGTTTCCATGTAATGACAGGGCTCATTTGATGATGCCTCAGTAATGCATTTTTTATTTTTGCTGTCAACATTTATTACTGTAGAAGGAATGACTGTTACACAGCTGGTCCAACTTGTCCACATTTAAGTAACAGTAGGTCTCTGATCGTGTTTATTTTTGTCATTATGCAACCCTGGCACTCCTGCTTCTGGATTAGACATCAAGGTGGAATTGTAATGCCCACAGTTGCTTCAGAGACCTTCTTATTTTTACAAATACCAGTAGAAACCTTTCATTCACTTTAAACTATGTCTGCCAGCACACTGGTCTGTAGCATAAAGGAGAGATACTTAAGAATTTTTAAACTGGAAAGAAAAACTGCTGTAAACAGACTCCGACTGAAGATAAGCTGTAGAAAACTGTAGGCCTGCAGAGTCACCATCTTAAATTCTTTTTCCTTTTTTCCCTGCCAGAGCATTTTGAGGCTTTAGTGGCCAAGTGATATTTTCATAGCTGTGCTGTGAGAAGCCTGGTATCACCATGTCTTTTCCTCCTTTTCTGCCTCACTGCTCAAATGTAGGGGAAGTGCTTCCATCAGCTCTGCAAGAGACCTCTGAAATTTCTGCTGGGGACTGAAGCTCTGATGTAAATCATTAGAAATCAGGCATCTGAAACCTTGGATACTCTGTGTTCCATCTAACACTGTCATGTATATCATGGGGTATAGTATTTGCACAACAAGAGATTATGAGAATACACGAAATTCATTAAATTCCAAAGCGCAAAAGCATTACGGTGATGACAGGCGTCTAGCGAAGATTGGGATTTAACCCCTTAAAAATCTAATTAGCACATTTACTAATTATTACTAGTTATAACTAATTAAACTACAGTAATCAAAATTTATCTGATGAAATTTTCTGATTTTGTGTTTGTAATATGATAGCAGCCCAAACACTGGGCTTCCCATTGAGCACTTGGCCGCACACACCCCGGTGGGTGCAAGTGCTGCCTTCAAGAGTTCAATGGTTAGAGCTTTGGCAAAGTGCAAGGCAATGGCAGAGGAAAGAAAGAAAGAAGGGTGATAAAATATGTTGTCCCTGTGGCTTTTAGGCTATAACATGTTGATGGCTCCAGTCAGTGAATATTTAGCCCAGCTGGGCAGATGTATCAGGACTGGTTGGCTCTTTTCCCACAGGAAACACTGCAGGACTCCTTGAAAGTTATGGGTTTGGTTTTCTTCTTGTCACTTGAGTTAATTCCAAAAAATCCATGTCTGGAACTGAGCTTTCAGCCTTCAGTGTGGACAGGCAGGATCCTGTGGTGGTTCTGTGCTGTTCTGCTCCTCACCCTGCCCCATCCTGCCTCCTCCTGTGGTTCTGCCACACTAAAATGTCCATTTGCTTTGTCCTTGTCATTCCCATACACCCAACATATTCTGTGTACACTTTTTCCTGCTATATATTCCCCATCATGTATGCTTAAGTTATACAATGTGCAAGTCTGTCATCTTAGTGAGTCAAATTAATGCCTTTCTTGCACTGGTTTGTTTGGACAAAGGGGTGTTTCTCTTTAACGCTCCCATGAATAGCCTTAAGCATTTGCAGATTTTAATTTCAGGAGTGGTTCAGTGAAATGAACTGTCTTTCAGATGGGCATTCAGCATTTGTAAATACACTTTTTTCTTTCTTTCTTTCTTGTAATAGCCCTTGCCTCACTGGTCCTCGGAGAAATACCTTCTGCTCCTGGTTATCTTCTCAAGTTCTGTCTCATCCACTTTTACTTCACTGTAGAACTGGTCCCAAAAGGCTGTGGGCAATAATAAAACACAGCTCTCTGAGACAAATCAGGTGCAAACCTGGGGTTAAATCATTAAATCTTCAGAAGAGACAATAATAAATAGGAAAAAAAGCCCAGAAGGGCTAATGCTGACTTTTCCAGCAAGATATCCCATTCAAAAAATGGAATAATTTTAACTTGTAGAATCTACTATCCTAAATTCAATCAAGAATCCCTCTTTGTCCATCATCCTCTGTCCATCATCTGATAATGCATATCACTAGGTATTTCAGGATTAACTTCAACAAATTATTTAGGAAATAATTATATGAGAGAGTTATCGTAAATTTCTTAATTTTATCTGTGAGTTTTTCTTAGTCTTGATGCACTGGATATTCCTCAGGAGAAGGTTTACTGGTCATAGACCAGAGGGTCCATGAAGATTTACATGGTCAATTGTAGCTATTTCATAAGTGTTTGATATTTTTGGGTTGACTGCATCTCTAAGAAGCAGAATAGCAAAGTAAAGTCATAGCTGAAGAATACATTCTGTGAATAGAAGCTATTTTTTTCAGATTTCCAACCTTTCATTGAATGTATGTCCTCCCATTGTCTCATTGTCAAAACAGGAAAGGAGAAATCTGTGACTTCTCCCCTTTTTAGGTGCAAAGGAGTGTTGTCCGCTTGTCTCAAGCCCCAGACCTTTGGGATGTGAATGGTTTGCATTCACACCAGCCTTTAGTCACTGCTGTAGAATTCTCCTGTTTCTGATGAAGGCTTTTTAAGTGACCCAGGATAAGCCATGTCTGCTTATACTTTGATTTCTTGAATAAGGAAGGTGCCAGTTCTGCCTTCATTGCAGAAGCACTGTGGAGATGCATTTAATGATGTTCAGTCAATAGTGACTGCAATTTATGTAGGGTCTAACAGGAAAGTTGTCACCTGCCTCAAATTTTATTAATGAATAACACTTCTGAATGTTTTGTATTAATTGTTAGTGGCATGACTGCTCTTGACATGTTCTTTGTTAGTGCAGTGAAAGATTCTCTGCAAAATATTTTCTTCCACTTTTCCTGTCACCACTGTGAGTTTTCTTTTGTTGCTTTCTGCTGAAGCATCCTCATTCTTCTCTAGAGGAAGAGATAACTAAAATAAGAAGCTGCATTACAAAAGGGAGAACTTCTTTGTGTAATGTTTAAAATTTGTCGAAGGTGTAACTCTGAACCAGACAATACCAAAATCTGTGGAGAGGTTGGTTCCTGTTCAGTGTGAGCAGTGTTAGCAAGCAGAAGTATTAACACAGAAGCAGGTACAAAGAGGCATTGCCGGGATTACATCTGTTGCTTACCCAAAGATCTCTGGAAACCAGGTTTGTTTTTAAGGTCTGTTTCAGTAAGAACAGTATTATTTCAATGAGGTGTAGGGCTCAGTGGCATGGTCATTTACTTTTAGATGTGGCTCACATACTTCTTTGAGGACCAGGCAGTCATGCGTGGTAATTCTTCACATTCCTGACATCTTTTTCATAATCCACTTCTAGCATGATGATAACTGCAATGAATAGGGAAGAAAGCATTTTAACTTTTTTTTAATGCCTGGAATTCATATTTCAGTTCTAGTTCTAGAATCTATAGTACCAGTAATTTTTTTTTTATTATTTTTTTATAAACTACAGTGACTCTATGCTAGCAATCTTTGATGGAGAAGAGTCTGTAGTTGCAAGAGTTGTATCTAATCTTTCAAAGTTCTTTTGGGCATTACTGGACTTATGTGGACTTTGAAATTCAAATTGTGGATTTAGGTGTGATACATGGAGTCAAAAAACATGAAAGTTGAATAAGTTCTATCTGAAATAATTCTAAATATTTTTTAAGGGTTTGTCCTCTGGCAGATAGCCTGAAGTCATCTTCCTTTAGTTAGCTAATTTGGAAAGGTTATTTTGGTTCTCACTATTATAAGATAAATTTTCAGTATGTTTATGAAAAGTCTCAGTATAAATAGCACAAAATTTTTTTTTTCTTTTCAATGTCCAGTGTAGCTAGGAAGGGGAAAGATTATTTGGAGGTTATTGTACTTTTTTGCATTTTGCAAGAATTACTTCTACTTGTGTTTTGGTTCTCCTGAATAAAGCGATGGTTTCTAAATGTTGGAGTGAAATTCAAAACACGCTGATTGTAGAATAACTATGAGTCCTGTCTTCTGTAAGAAAGAAGAATTTCCTCTGAAAAGATTTTGGTACTTTCCAAGTGGAAGTTGTATAGTTTTCCCTGCAGTTTGTCGTTTCCTCCTGTGTTTGCATCTGAGATATTTGAGGGTTTTTTTTAAGGAACATCTTGACATGTTTGTATGTTGTGATAATTACAGTTAGCATGAGCTCCTACCATTCAGAATTGAGTTTTTTCCAAATAAGGATGTTTTAAGGAGAAAACTGATCACTTAGCAAAGTGATTCTTTTATGTGGAATAAATGTTGCAGCTGAATGGGAAGATTACATAATTCTTCAAGAAGCAGTAGGTAGCAGACTTTAATTTCTGTGAAACACGGGACAGATTGCCCCAGTGCAGGTGCTGTGTTACTGGGAACTGCAGGGGAGACCCTGCCGAGCCCCCAGCAGTCTCACAGCTAAATCCTATCGATTTTTGTAGGGACCAGTGCTGCCTCTGCAGAGCTCTGGGGGGGATTATGAGATGTAAGACAAGTAAGCACAGGGGAGCAGCCACTGTCTCTGCTTCAGAGGCAGAGTATGAAGCTATTGATTATACACTTTGCTTTATTTGACATTACCCCAGTGCAGTTATTCCAGCTTTTGGAGATATGCAGCCTTTGATCCTCCACTGTGTGGATGATGCATGGCTTTGTCATTTGTGTGTTTTTAGTAAACCTTTATTTTTTTGTGCTGTGATTGTTGATAAGATACTTTTTGCTGGCATGGCAACCTGTTCCTTGCTTGCCTGCATCTGTCCATTTGAGATACTTCAGAGCAGGAACTGCTACTTTCCCATCTTTGTATAATATTCAGCACTGTGAATTGAGGCTTCTGGATGATGTTTGATAGTCATGACCCTGGATGGACCCTGCTGAGGGGTTTTTGACCCAGGAAGGACCTGGGATTGGGCTTTCTCTGTCAGGACCAGCCATTACCCGCTGTCAGTCTGAGTAGAGAGCCAATGAAAATCCAGTCTCAGCATCTAAACCACACTTCCCTGTTACAAAACCATCCAAGCTGTTGGGTGCAGGAGGGAAATCCCCCCCCAATTCCAGCCCATACCCCCCTGCAGTTACCCCTCCACTGGAGGCTGCTCCTCCCCAGGTCTCTGTGCCTGCCATGGCTCTCAGTGCAGAGCCTGAGTGCCTCATCCAGCCCCCAGGCCAGGGCCTGGACACATTCCCTGACCTGGCAAATGAATCAAAGCTTCAGGCAGTCAGAATTTCTAAAGCCACAGTCACCCTAGAGACATATCTGAATGCGTTATTCCTAGATGTAGCTGGGTGATGTTGAAGTCACTGGGATTAAAGAGTGCTGAGGACATAAAGGTACTTATCGTACTGTTCCACTATTTGATTTTTGGTTTTTTTTAAACTTTAGGATGAACGTGAAGCCAGAGAAAATGTGAAGAGAGAGCAGGACGAAGCGTACCGCATCTCGCTGGAGGCTGACAGAGCCAAGGTGTGTGCAGGGGCAGAGACCCATGGCATGGGAACCCTTTGGAGTTTGGGAGAGCTCTGTGCTGCAGGGGACTGCTGCCTTCACTTGTGCTCTGAACACAAGATCCTAAAGTCCTCCATGTTGTAGAGTGGCACCAGATAAAGTCACTAGGACTAGACTTGACTACATCATTTAATTACACCCATCCTGGCTTCATTTAATAATGGAATTTGGGAAAAGAATGGCAGAAAAATATTGCTTAATAAATATTAATCTCTTATATTAATTTCTATGGAAACTTTGATAAATTTGTTTGCATTTGTATTTATCACATACTGATGTGGGATTGCCCTTTGTGTTTGTTAGAGGGAAGCACAAGAGAGAGAAATGGCAGAGCAGTTTCGCCTGGAGCAAATCCGGAAGGAACAGGAGGAGGAGCGTGAGGTGAGATGTTTTACCTTTTCTGATAACCTTATGAAGTCATTAAGCTTTTGAGCACTGAAACTGTCATTCAACACACACTGCAACTTCAGTTCAAAGCATATTTTTTGTGTGATCAATTTTATTTACTATTATTGATTTCTTACTATAGATCTGTGAAACAAAGTGCAGCTAAATAATTTTCACCCACTGTTTAGTAGCTTTTCTGTTTTATCATCTGGGTCTCAGATACAGCCAGATATTAGATGGATGGACCTGCTCACAGGAGATCTGTGAAATGAGCTCCATAAATGCTGGAATCTTTGGGAGGCTCTAACCTCTTTTCTGCAGCCACTCTTTTTAAAAACATGGAGCCCTTTCATTTTTTTCCAAGAAGTAGCACAAAGCCTACATGCAATTTTGATGAAACAAGTTACCAAATTTAATTTGGGAGACAATCCTCTTACCTAAAAAAAAAAAAAAAAAAAAAACAAAAAAACCAGAAAATAAAATCCAAAATTTTGAAATTAAGATTTGTGGTACTTTTAAAAATTTCTGAACAGTATTCTACAAAATCTTCCTTAGAATGAAAATTGTGTTTAAACAAATGCTTTATGTCTCTAGGCCTCTGTAGGGAAACAGAAACCCTGAGCTGTGAAGAGTAGTGTTCCTCAAACTGTTATTTTGTAGTCTCTCAATTTGGTAAATGCTGAGGGTCCCAGTGGCTCTCAGAGATGGCTCCTGCAGCCCCTTTCGGGGTCTAGACTGGTTGTGAGATGGCAATTCTGTGAGGTTAATAGCAGCTGAACATGAATCCACTGCAGCAGGAGATCAGCTTACACTCAGGCTCAAGCAAGAAATACGTTTTTCTTTTCTAAGGTATTTTGCATGCATAGAAACAATAATTATTTCTGCTTCATTATATCTGCTCCTGAGCCTTTTCTAAAACCTCGGCCTTTTAGAAATGGTTTTCTTATGCGAAGACTGCAGCACTGCCCATGTTACCAAAATATACCTGGGCTTCCCTGTTTTAATGCAGAGTGCAGTAATGCAGTAATGAAAATAATAGGATCTGTTTGCTTAGTAGAACAAAAGGGATTTTAACAATAATGTTTACTAACACTCCCCATTTTCATCTATACAGATTACTTGGACTGAATTGTTTTGCAACAGTGTTTACTTACAGAAGTGGCTTTATGTTCAGTTTGTATTTTAAAATCTGACTATTGAGCTCTTCACATACTGAACACCTTTTTATCAACAAACTGAAATTGCTTGTTCAGGTCCAAGAGTTTTTAATGTGATCCATCATGTCATTGTTTTCTGACTTGGTTTGCTGGTACAGAATATCCCTTGTAAATTGCCATTTTATGTTGAGTGGTTACTTTGGGGAGCGATGCACTCTTTGCACAAAGGAAGGAGCTCTAATGAGCTACTGTTGTTTATTTTTCTATAATATAATTGATTGGGTTCAGTAAATAATGTAGCATCTGTTGTTATACTGTGTGGGGAAATGTCAAAACAGCAAGATAGTAAGCAGGTGGTTGAGAATGGAGAGGGAGAAAATTAAAATAGACTCTATTTAAAATATAATCTCATAGTAGATGAGCAAAAATGAACTGAAGTTCTGTGTATAAATATTTATACTGAGATATAATTTGCTCAGAGGTGTGTGTGTAAGAAGTAGACTATTTAAAAGCCTTTGTAATCTTGCTTCTGCCCGGTCCTTTCCCTGCGATGTAATCACCCTCTATGAGTTTCTGTTACTAAATGACCTTGGGGAGGTTGTCAAAGGCACAAATAGCAACTGTGTATATTGAAAGTTCCTTGAAAATGGGTAAATCTGCCTCTTCAGTTTCAAAAATTGTCTTCTAAGCACAATTTGAGGCAGGCAGTGTGTTTGTGCTGCTTCTTCCATTCATTTGCCTTCTCTTTAAGTACTGCCTTAAGTGAGGTGATGCTGTAACAGAGCTGCTTCTGAATATGATCAAGTTTTTGACAGATGCTGATGCTGCCCATGAATACCATAAATACCCTTGAAAATCAAGCTCACCTCATTCAGCAGTCTAATGTTAGCCATTAATTTTATTTTTTAAAAAATCTAATTAAAGGCTTGGTGCTCTAGCAGCTAGCAGAGACAGGGGACAGAGAACACAGACTTGGGTCCTGCCCTTAAAGCCTTGACCTCAGCAATGTTAGCTGCAAGACAGTCATACACATTTGACTGTCACGTAGTGTCGTTGCAATTTGAGGGCTGATTTCTTGCAGGCTGTTGTAGAAAATATGTTCACCTGTACTTAGAACTATCTTACAAGTGCTACTACTACTACCACCAACTTTAAATCCTCAAGCTCCCATTTCTCTTCTCCCAGTTTTCTTCTTTAATGATTCCTACTTTTATATGTACTCTGTGTATCTAATGTACATTTGTGGCATTTTTAATTGCATCTTTTAATTATTTGTAGTAAATTTCTTGCATATATTTCTTTTCACTCTGAACTGCCATTAAGGGTCCAGTCTACTGCAAATGGTCAATTACCACTGCAAGAGGAAGGCAATTTGACAAGTGCTTTTAAAGAAATACTTTTACTGCCTTTTAATTTATACCCTTTAAGGAAGCAATTGGCCACTTGACAATTATTCTCTCATTCAATTTTTTTCCAAGGCTTTCTGCCAAATGATTAAATTACGTATCCCATCGTGCATTAACCGTAGACCTAATAATATGTGTTATAAAGAAGGATTTATTTTAATTAGTTGTCTGCTGGGCTGTTATTAAGGAGCAAATAAAAATTATTTTGTCATTGAGATATAAAGGCTCTGGAGCACTGCGACACATCTTGAAGTTCTAGAAGAAATAAAAAGAAAATCTTTCTCCCTTTCTTCTGTTGCTGGCATTGCAGGCTGAAATGGTTGTTTTTCCTTCCCCAGGCCATCAGGCTGTCTCTGGAGCAGTCCTTGCCCCCCGAGCCGAAGGAGGAGAGCACCGAGTCTGTCAGCAAACTCCGCATCCGGACGCCCAGCGGGGAATTCTTCGAGCGGCGTTTCCTGGCCAGCAGCAAGCTGCAGGTTGTCTTTGATTTTGTAGCTTCCAAGGGATATCCTTGGGAGGAGTACAAGCTGCTGGGCACCTTTCCGAGGAGAGATGTGAGTAAATACAACTTTCAGGAATAAATGCCTCTGCTTCTTCCTCCTGTGGGTTGGATGGGCTGGGGTGTTATAGCATAGAAGGTAGAACATGTGCCTGGGTATGTTCCAGTGCTCCAAGCTCTAAGGCAGGTACTGGCTGCCCAGTGCTGTCAGATGTTACATACAGAGCTGTGAAACCTGCCTCCAGTGGCATTGTAAAAAATCCTACATCTCAGAAAAAGTTGTGGACCATATTCACTGAAAACTCAAATATGCTGAGCCAGCTTTGCTCACGTCCTGTTTTGAAGGAAGCTCCATCAACACTGCTGGTAGTTCATTGTTCAGGTGTGTTATGGGCTGGTACTTCTGATCTTTCTGGTTTGCCATTTGGATGCAACTTTATGTTACGAATAAGGCTCAGCATCAGATATTACCCAGTTATGAACTATTTTAATAAATATTTGATCTCACCCCCCATTACATAATAGTAGATAATTACATCTCCTACCTTGAAATTGTATGATGAGCCTACTGTGGCTGATTTTCAGAATCAATACTGCTCACTGCTTACAATAGCCATTCCGTTGATAAATCAACAGATCATTTTTGTACTTGCTCCTAAATGTCTGAAAATCCACCTCTCTGTTTTCTGCACAAATTAGCTTTTATTTATTATTTAGTCATTGCTACAGCAAAGATGAAAGTCAGTGGGTCCAACTGTGTGCAGGGGCCCTGGATAAAAGGTGGAGGGAATGGGCACTGCAGAGATGTCAGGACAGAGCCAGGCAGTGGTGGGTGGAGTTCAGCAGCTCTTTGGCCATACTGCCTGAGCACTGCAGAGGAGTGGGGCAGCTCTGGACCAGCTGGGGTCTTGTTTGCTGGAGGCAACTCCAGGGGACTGGCTAAACCATTTTTCACCAAAGGAGTTCAGTAATTTGGATTGCTTTTCCATTTTGTTTCCCATCACTTCCCCTGGGGGAAGTTCACTAGGAATGAGGCTCTGAGTGACATGTTCACAGTAGTTTGTAACAGATAGCTCTTACTTTATCATCTTATTGGTAAGTACTCCAAAGGAGAAGAAGCTCATCCTTAGGAAGCATATGACCTTGTGAGTGGATGTGGTTTCTGACCCGTTTTTGGCACAGCTGTAAACAGGATTGCAGTGCTTGCAGCTCTTCCACCTTGCCCTGTATTGGGAATCCTGATCAGTCAGATTGAGAAGCAGCATTTAAGGAATCTCATTAATCACTAATTAACTTTACTCCTTAAGCATGCAGTTTCATTTCCAGTGGAACCAAAGACTAGAAGTCAGCTGTGTTTCCAGGATTACTGATGGTTCAGTGTACTTGACAAAAGAAAAACAGTGTTTTGCAGTCTAAACAGTGGGGTTGTATGTTTTAAATATTTTGCAAGTCATGCCTCCCCACATGTAACTTATTTCTGATGTAATACATATTTAATATAAATACCCTACAGGTATATTACTCTTAACTTTTTACATTTGTTTTTCACTTTACACTGGCTGTTTCTGTACTTATCACATCATCATCATTATGAATGCTAGTCATCTGTAAAAAACCTCAAAAATTTATCAGGTGAATCACATAAGAACAAGTACTTTAAAAAAGTAGAAAAGAAAAACATACCACTAAATTAGAACAGGCTGGTATTGTCAGTATATCTGTGAAACTGGCAGGGAGAAAAGGCTGAGGCAAAGAAAGGAGAATTTAGTGTCAGGGTCTGGAGCTGTTGGTCTGTTGTGTGGGAAGCAAAGACCCTGTCATCTTTTTTCTATGATTCCAACCTAATAATGCCATGTATGAGGAGTCACATAAATGATTCATGCTGACTGACTCAGCCATGTATGAATCCCGTTGCCATTGTGACCACCAGAGCCACGACAGACAAAAAATATTCCCCAGGGGTTTGCTAACCACTGAGAAATGTATATGACATCTGTCATGTCCCCCAGGTTTGGAAGGTTGGAAGCGTGGAACTCCATAGACAGATTTAAAAAAATAAAAACAAGGCATTGTTGAATGGCTTGGAAGAAGTACAGTGAAAGTATATATTCATTGCCTTGGGCCTTGTGGTCTGTAGTCACTTAAAAATACACTGTAAGTTATCAAGACCCTTCTGCTGTATGGTATTTTGTCAACATGAATGGAAATCTGTGCTACAAGGACAGAGCACTTGGAATGCTTGTGCTCCAGAAAACAGGAGCATTTTAAATGTCTGTATTTAAACTATACATAACATTTTTTTGGAAAAAAAAAAAAAAGTTAGAAAGTATCTGAATTACTTTGCTGGAATTTTGCTGCAGGTAGATGAAAACATGTCTTATAAAGTTAGTTTGGTTTTTTTCCTATCCTAATCTGCTTTACAATAGCATACACACCCCCAAAAGTGTTTCTGTTTTATCAAAACAAGGGTATTATCTTCAACTGGATCAACATTTTCTTGTGATAAACTTGTTAGGGCATTTTTACCTTCTGTTCAAAGCCATTCGTTCTGATACAGTGTTGTTGAAGTACTTTGACATCTTTCATAAATAAAAATTCATTACTTCTTAGTCCTATGTTCTAGTTGCTTACACAGATATCCTTAGCTAACTTAAAGTTGGTATCATAACCCTATTGTAAATACAAACTTCTACACATGAGTAAATACCCAGATTAACCTTTTCCAGACACCACTTGTAGATTTTAAAGCAGCAGTGACATTCCAAAGCAGTTAAGCACATGCAGTGACTTGTTATTGGGTCTTTGTCACTGACTGTGTTGTTCTTTCTACCCGTGCTGAAATTAGATATTAACCATCTTCTCTCTCAGCACCTCAGCACCACATCTTGTACCACCAGTGTGTGTCACAAAGTGAGCTTGGGGCAGCTGGGAGCTTGTGCCTCAGACTCTGGAAACCTTGGCAAGCACATCTTTGGGAGTGAAAAGCTGTATTGTATTTCTTGGCAAAGAAATTTCAGTGCAAAGAATGTATTTCTTGTATTCTTAAATACACCTGCAAAGGCTTTGTGGGAACAAATGTGTGTGCTGTTAAATGTGTGTGCTGATTTCAGAGTTATAGTTCCCTGTCTTCCAGAAATCACATTTCACTATAACAGAAAGAGCTTACTCTATGTGTATCAGTGTGCTCAGTCAACCTTCTTGTTCAGTATTTAGGTCCCTTTCTCTAAAATCCTTCCCAAACTCTTGAGTTACTGCAACAAAACTCCAGCAAGGTAATTCTGATACTTTCAAACATATTTTTTCAAAAATGGTATGTATAGTTTAAATACAAACTCTGACTTTGGTACTCCTCTTGACCTCCCAGCTGCAGGATCCTCCTTCTCCCAGTGCCTTGGAGACCTCCAGATACTCAGTTCCTCCCTTACTTCAGTGCTAGTGATGTGCACAAGCCTGCCTAAAACTGTTAACATCTTACAGGGTGGGCATTTTACCCCACTTAGGCAAGAAGCTGAAGTGGACCAGGTCTAGCTGAAACTATAAGAGGAATGTGCAGAAATTTACCCAAACTGAGCTTCAGCCACCATTCTAGGGTTAATATGTTTGTGAATGTTTTGAGGTGTCTGTCAGAAAGGAAGGACCAGGCATGATTCCTCCTTCTAAATGCTATATTTGAAAGACTGAACTTATTAATTCCTCATGAAAAATCAAACTTGCAAGCTATAATTTCTGCTGCTGATTTCTACTTGAGGTGGAGCATTAGTTATGTATTTGAGAGTATGCCTTCTGCAGACATGGTATTAGAGACTTAAGCTCTTTATTTACTGTATCTGGAAGCCTTGGTAAGCCAAGACTTCTACAGTATTTCACATTTTATTTTTCTGAGCCACAGCTTAGGATCAGGTGGCAGTTAAGTCACTTAAGGTTATTTAAATGCATCTAAAATGTTGCTTAATAATTCAGAACCAGTTTGCTCTGTTTAGAGTATTAAGATTTTTTAAATCCTTTTAATTAACCAATTTCAACAGCAGTTTAAATAAACAGAAACAAAAAATCTCCCTTGAAAGTGCAGAAAATAAATTTAACTCAAATTGCATGTCAATTTAAATCAGATATAATTAGGATTTCAGTAAATTTAGGGCCAGGCAATTCATAGTTTTGGGAGTATATGGGAATAGAATAATGGTAAGTATTCCTCCAAACCCAAATGTGATTTTTCATTCCTGTGCTTTGGCAAGATTAATCCTCTTTGATGCTCACAGTGGTGAAAATAATGCCACAGGATAGTAAGTTTAGCTGCAGCACTTGCTGTGGAGTCCTCTGAGCAGGGAATTGCCCTCTGTTGTTCTCAGACAGGTGATGTTGGAGCATAGTCCTTATTTTGTTAGGCCAAGTAGTTTGACAATTTTGTGTATGAGTTCTGGCAGCTATTCTTTATAAGGATTATTCTGAATTTCACCATGTGCAAACTACTGCCTTCAGATAACTTGCTTTTAAACTTACTAGGTCATGTTTAAACTCTCTAAATAGTTAATGAAAGAATGAAATGTCCAGGACCATCTTTGACTTTTAACATTCTTCCCCCTAGTCATGATCTTGATAGAAAAATGGAAGAAAGATGTTATTGCAATAAAGGATTTGTGCAGTGTCACAGCTACACCCTATAGTATTTTTAGGAATTTCATGTAAATCAGGCAAGTGGCTTGAATATCTGTTTTATAGCAAAGAAGGATTTCAGATGAATGAAATTTTTTTTCTGATAGGTTCAAAAAATTTTGAGAATTACATGTGATACCTGTAATTTTTCCAGTCATTTCCTACTACACCAAGTAGTAGTCATCTCTTTTAATTCACATAATTTAAATTTTTCTGGTCAGTGATATCATGTGCTTATCCTAATCTAGTTTACACAAGGCCACAGCCACCTACAAAGGTAGATGTCCCTCCTCCTAGCATTTACAGCTTTCCTTAAGTCAATACTACCTGCCCTTGTCTTTCCTCTCCTTTCAAGATCTGTTGTTATTTTATTTATTCAAGCAGTTAGGTTTGGTTTAGTTAAGACACTGAGAAGTTGCCTAAGCAAATTGGCCATTCCAGACTGGCATATTCCCATGCCTCTTTTGAAGCCTGGTTTCTGCCATTCTTCCTGATGACTTGTAACAGTGGAGGAATTGGAAAGATTAACCTCGAGTGCAAGAGGAAAGGACACTGAAGCATTTGTAACTCCCAGATTTTCCTGCTTTTAACAAGTTTGTTGGTCACAAAGAACAGTATCACAGTCTTTTGGTCAGCACCTAGAAAAGGGAGTAGGTAACATTCTTACTCTGATGAAGTCAGTCACAGCACCTGAGAGAACTTTGAGTTTATTTTGCTTCTTGAAACGTGATGTTTACTTTTGTGGAAATGCAATTTCCATATAGGTAGTAAAAAATTCTGTAAATATTACAGAAAGATTTTTCACCATGTTTTCTTCCAAGAAAGACAGACTTGATGTGTTTTTTTCAGACCCAGTGTCTTTACATAAGTGACTAATCCAAAGCAAAGGATTAAAGCCCTTCATGTATCAAGTCGCTGAAAGGAGATCTCATCTCACAGATGTAAGAAAAGAAGTAGAATTACGTTCTGTAGATCAATATAGTTTGTGATCTCTCACAGCAACTCTATTTAAGTACAGGGAATGTTTAACCAGTTTCAGGAAATAGGTGTGCATTTCAGATGAGCTCTTTTACTCGGGCTCACTAGGGTGAGCAAGCATTCACCGGCGCTGAATGCTCACGCGGAGCTCTCCGTGAATCATCCTCATTAGTTAGCCCAGTGACTAATGCCAACCATGGGATTAATGTATTCCACCCAAGAGCCCTTCAGTGCACATCCCTCGCACCCAAAGTGCTCTTTTATTCAGCACTGCCCCATTTTACAAAACATTTATTTCAGGGGAGGCACGTTTTTGTTCGCAGGAAGATGCCTTAGTTAAGCTGTAGAGCTTTGCTCTTGCATATGATCTTATCCAGCAAAAACTGTGGCTAAGATATTTTGTACTTTTTCTCCAGAATTCATGTTTAATATCCATTTTGTGGACTTTTTTTGACCCGTGCAGGAAGAAAATGAAATTATAAAATACCAATGGAGAGCCTTTGTACTGGTATGATACTAAGACTGCTGTGTCTGGTTACCAGAAAATTTAATGATCTCCTGCTGTTTTGGTAATTGCATAAGTAATGCATCAGACTAAATCACCAAAGCAGTCCTAGGCACTCTCTTTATTCCATTTGCCTATCTACCAATCACAATGTTATACTGTAGATATCATTGTGATATCTGAACATCTTAATCCTTTGAACTGGTGATAAAAATCCTTTTGGATTGTTCTTTCATGCAATTATAATTAAGTGCACATGAATCCAATCCTGGGTCGTTCTTCTGTGAGTGGCTGTGTTCCCATCCATTCCCCTCTGGGATGTATGCAAAGCAAAGTTCTTACAGTTCATTTGGAGCACAAATAAATGTATTTATATGTTTTCCAACTTTCAGAGGATGTGGCTGTTTGCTTCATTTCAGCTCTTCATCAGTCTCCAGAGTGCAAGCTGTAGTATTTCTGGGGGTGTCAATTTTTTTCTGTGTAGGTAGTGCATTTAAAAATAATTAAATACATTAATAATTGTTAGCTCACTATAAGCACACAGGCAGCAGTGCCCACAAGTAATGAACTGTTTTGCTCCCTGTCACAGCAGAAAGGATGCTTAATATACAAATGCTCTCATCTAAAAGTGCTAATACTTAAACTTTCTCTGCTCAGCAAAGAAAATGAAGGTAAACAGCGTGAGGGAGAAGGCAGTGGAGCTCCTCTTCCTGCAGGTCCTTTGTCAGGGAAAGACAAGGTCCAGGGTTTTCTGTCAGCATCTCTTTTTCTGAGAATCTGCACAGAGAATTCATAAATAAACCAAAGATTTCAAACCAGAAAGGAGGGAGGGAGGAAAGCAGAAAATCTGAGGAGAGCTTTACACCACCTTGCTCCTCCTGGAAGCCTGAAGTCCTCCAGCCTCAGAGCTGTTGCCACTGTGGGACCATTAATGTCCCGGTCAGGACCTGCATGTGACTCCTCCGACTGCCTCCAGCTCCATCTTCTTGTTCTGAAGGCAGCTTGTGTAATACTTCAGCACCATCAGCACCACAACAATAAAAGTCACATTATTCAGAGAGTCTTTTCTTAATTGAGATAACTTTAGTGCTTGCACTTCTGCCAAAATGAAAGAGCAAATCAGTTACATTTGAAAATGAGCTGTTTGAAAGGCTAGAGGGAGATGCAGCCTTTTTATAGCAAATTTTTAAAGTGAGATTAGTTCTTGGAAAGACATGTAAAACAAATGTTCAGTGATGTTGGTAACTGGATGAATTTTGGCTGTATTTTGGGCAAGTACTGATCACTAAACAAAATTTCTGATCCTTGGCTAAAAAGAGGCACAGAACTGCCTCAGAGCTACCCAGGTGTATACAGCCCTTCCCAAGGCCTTTTGTTGGAAAGTAGATAAACTACAGTTATTTATTATTTTCATTACTCACTGTTAAAAAGCTATAGGATTAGGGTAAAAATTCGGTATTTTTAAAAATATAATTAACATTAGGACTTTATTTAGTTTTTATAAAAAGATTCATTTTTGTAGGGTTGCTTAAAAACCCTTTGTTTTTAAGCTTTTACTTTTTAAGTGTTCATTTTGGGGTTTGTTTTTTTTTGTTTGTTTTTGGTTTTGTTTTTTTGTTTTGTTTTTTGTTTGTTTGTTTGGGTTTTTTTTTTTCTTTGCAAACATGAGGTATTTATTCCAGATGAATAATTGGATTTTCATTTGGAACTTTTGAAAAGCACCAGATAGTCCAGGTGCCACTCTATAAATATAGCAACAGTGAGTTTGGGCTCATCCTTGTTGTTTGCACCACCCTGTCATTACGTTTAGTGTTTTAGAAAACAGGGAAGAACACAGTTGCTGTCTTAATTTACTGTCAAGTAAGTCAAGTAGTGCAAGACAGGATAATCAGCCTTCACTGATTAAAATCTATGCAGCTTTTTTTTTTTTTTTTTTAATATAAATTATGTTAAGGCAATGAAAACTTAAGACTCTGTGTCAAGGTTGGCTGCATCTTGGAGCACTGCACGGCTTTCCAAGGGAAAAATGGGAACCATGCTCAAAGAAGAGGATACAGCATCACAATTTTCTGGTTTATTAACAGCTGCTACTTTGCTTAGTAAATGTGTTTTTAAATATGCTTAATCTAAAATATGTTTTTAGAAAACATCTTGAGGAAAATAAGTCAGTGTGATGTGTTGGATTAAAGCTTCATATTTGGATCGAGGCTACAGGTCTTTTACTATGACATATTTTTCCTTGTTTGTGATGGCTTTCTTCAATTCAGATGTAAATTATCTCCAAGTTTATTCAACTGAGCCCAATCTAATTGCATATATTTCTATAAAGTAATTCTACTTTTGTTTGTTGCTCAAGTTGAGCGTATTATCTGTGTAACCCAGAGATATTTCAATAGGTAGAAAGGATTCACTGTATTTGTTTGTGTGTCATTCTGAAAATATAGTTTTTTAAACAGATCTGGTACTTTACCAGGTATGCCTTTAAGTAATTTCTATTGCATTTATACTTTAGGAGGATTAGAAAAGAGAGTAAAAGAACTCTTTGTCCGTTAGATTCATTAAATGTATTCATGCGTGTGTAAGTGGTATAGAGGCTGTGCTGCTCGGGAATCAGATCCTTGTCCTAGGGTGGAGAGAAAGGTGAAGGGTGTGATATTTACTGCTTGTGTAAGTGTCATAATAATTGTGTATTTGATTCTTTATTTTTAAATTACCTTCCTGGGCATTAAGCCAATTTTTTTTGTGTTTAACTTTTCTCCGCAGAGTTAGGGAGGGTAAGGAACCACACCTTGTAAGTGGTAAAAGTACAGCTGCTCAGGATGTGAGCATGTAATGGAACAGATAGGTCAGCAAAGGTGAAGACAGAAATAACTTAAGTGTTATTCTAGAAGGAAAAAGACTTTGCTATAAAAATGTATTAAAATGCTGTTTAAGCTAACATTAGTTTCCATTTTTGGTTGATCTAAAAACCCAATTAATTTACTCAGAATTAAGTGTAAGCAGCTGCTGCATTCTTACAGCAGGACTATAAGAGTTAACATCACTACCTTGTGCCTTGCAGAGTCGTAAATAATTTGAACTTCTAAGTGGCACAGAAGTACTTCAACTAGCTAGTGCTTAGTTGGAATAATCACCACAGAACTCACTTAAACAAATACTTAAATGATAACCTCCCTGGCACCAAACTGACATTGGTTGTGTAACAAAGCTCTTTAAAAGATGAAGCCATAGCTCCAGTGCACTAAAACCTAAGGTCCCATAAAACTGAATCCATAGTTGGAATAAAAGTTTTGTTTATCAGCTTGAACCTGTTTCAGTGAAAGCAGCTCAATGGCAAGATCTAACGTGGCAGAAATAAAGCCCTGTAGCACCTCTGGTCATGTTTCTGGAAGGAACATTCCCTGGAGTGAGGGGAGTGTTCAGGTTTGCACAGAAAGTCGTTTGCCTGAAGATAAAATCTCCTGGGGCACTCTGTGTTCAGGGCTTTGGGACGGCCCTGAATGCACCTGCAGGGTATTGTACAGGGTTCTGGGAGCTTGAATGTCAGTAATCTTTCTGTCACTTGTGTTATACTCTCTGTTTCTGGACATTGAGTCCCTCCTCTGCCACCCTTCTCACTGGATAAACCTGGAGCACTTTACAGTCTCTTTTCAAGGGGTTTTAGTTCATGTTCCATTATAATAGAAAGTATTGGGCATTAGCAAATGCACAAAAGATTTGAAAAATACATTCAGCTGGTTTCACAGTGTGATGCATGAGGTGACTCCTAGAATCTGTGCTTTTGACTTTTAGAAAGTCAGTTATTGTAGGACTTGAAGATACATATTAAAATGTACCTTTAGCATTTGTTAAGGCATTTAACTAATGCTGAAGGTGAATTTTGAACCTTAATCAAGAAAGTATTCATTCTGCCACACAGGGGGAACAGATGAAGTCAGATTCAATATATCAGCATTCTTCAATGGCTTTCTGTGTAATTGCTAACAACATAGAATAAATCTTAAACAAATAAAGGTGTAGGGTTTTGGGACAGTGTAACTTATATCATGTGCAGAGTTGTTTTGGAAAGAGCATCATGAAATGGCATCAGAGCCAAAGGGTGTCAGCTCTCTGGGCTCCAGAATTTATTCTAAAGGTAATGAAACAAGACACGTGGATACACATCTAAAGGCATTCTATACTTTTCATTATGAAATAATGCACATAAATATAAGTGATTGAGATAAATATAAATGAATGAGATTCAGTAGAACACTACACTGATCTTTGCAGGCTACAGCTCTTTCCTTTGATCTCTGTTATAGATCATTCTTTGGTTTCTAATTCTGTTTTAAAATACTGTAAGTTAGGATGCATCTTAGGTCTTTAACTTCATATATTTACAAGAGAAACCATTTCTTTTGCTAGGAGGTGTGTTCACTAATAAGGCTTCTATTCTTCATAGTAAACAACATATTTACAAGCCACAAATAACAAAGTAGAAGCTGCAGAAGGGTTGTGGTGTGATAATTAAGTACAATGGCGACCCATATGAACAGAAAATGCCAAGGAGCTAAAACAAAGCAACAACAGCTTTGTTTGTTGACAGATGTAGGAGCCATATTGTTAGTTAATTGGGTAATGGTGTAAACATTTGCAAACTCTGCTGTCCCTCAGTGAATTAAGCAGCACACTGAAATTATGGTGGAAAGCTGCACAGTCCTTGTGCTGCAGGTACTCCAGAAGGCTCCTAGGACCCTTCTCACTGAGGAAGGAACATCATGTGTTGTTGTTATTTATGGCACTTCAAGTTTGCAAACCTTACACTAGGACATGTATCTTGAATTATGCTCAAGTGAGGAACATGTTTCCATATGGTCACAGCCTGGAAGGTTGTGTTCAATGCCCAAGCATACTTTTGGGATTTTTTTTCCCAAGTGCAAAAGAGACATGTTATGACTTCCCTCCCTTTTCTTGCAAAAAAAAAAAAAATTAAAAAAAAATTAAAAACCCCAACAAAATGGTTGCAGGATTTGAAAATAGAGATGTCTAAATTAATACAGGCTTGTACTGAAAAGAAAGAAAATTGCTTCTCTCAGGTGCCCAATGCCTCAGAAGCTGTGAATTGCACAAACCCCTCTTTACCTCACTCCCTGCTCAGTAACAGACTGTAGCAGAATACCAAAACATTAAAAAATGCTACAAGGTACTTAATTAGCATACTTCTGTAATCACAAACTTAAATGCACTACTTTGGCTGTTTTTTACATAACAGGTTTGCTTTCGTAGATAATAACCTTTCAATAATTCAAGCAGCATCTGTGCAGGAATGCATAATTGGACTGTAGATAATAGGAATCTAAAATTGAGTCTGGTTTTTGTAAATTATTTTTCTCTTCCGACATTTAGCAGTAGCTCACCACTGCAGTTTAAGAAAATATGTTCCTGCTTTGGGAATAAAAATAATGCATCTGTTTGGTTTTTGGGTTTGGTTTGGGCTTTTTAATTATTTCATTTAAAAAAATTATGAAATTGCCGTCAGATGAAATTGCACTGATTTTGATGGTCTTAAGAAGTGATAAGCCTCGAATATTTGTTTAAATAGTGATTTTTCCCTAATTCCCTTATTCAATAAGACAATAGAAATGCAAATATATTTCAAGTTTGCCTGATTTATTTGGGGGAGACAATGAGAAGCAATACTATACAGGATTAGTAAATTAGGCTTTTAAGAAAATTACATGAACATTTCTTATTAATTCATAACATTTCATCTGCTGGACCCTTAATGTTTTCTGAAAACTTTTCCAAAAGCAATGGCATGTTGTGATCATAGATGAAATAAATTTAACTTTGGAAAAAATGCTTATTAGCATGCATCTGCATTTATACCTATGGCATAAGACTAATAAACTATTATTCACAAGCAGACTTCTGATAACTGATGTGCTTACGCAGCAAAATAACCAAAAACAGAATTACCAGGGAAAACAAGTTTAAAAATGGAAGGGAAATATTTCAGAAAATGTTTCATCTTTCTACATGAAGCTTTGCAATATTTGAAGGATGTCACAGCATTGGTTTGTAAACTTGAATGTCAGGGCACTGGGACACTTGTTGTCATTAATTTGTCTATATAAGTAAATATATTGTGTAATAACCACACAATTAAACAGTTTTCTCCCGGCCTGGGGTGATTGAGGTGTCTGGAAAGCATTGAAGTGAGTGGAAGCTGGGTGTTCCACCACAGGACTTGGAGCAAAAAAGGGAGTCAGAAAATTTCCTGTTTAAATGGAGAGATCCTGTTGGGTTGGCTATGCTGCTTGCACCATCAGTTGGACTGAAATTTTGGGATGTCTATCTAGGAGTGCAGTTTTATTTTTCATCTTAGGTTTGTTCTAGTAAACCTTCCAAAAGTTCTTAATTTTGACAAAAAACAGATTAGTGCATAAGTTTATGGTAGAGAACCAGATCTTCTAGGAATTAATGTCAGGGATTCTGTTTTTTTATTATTATGTTCACTGTTAATACAAAATAATACTTGTAACTACAACAACAGAAAGCACAATATGTATTTCTTAATCTGCATCCTGGAAAATAATACCCACTGCTTCAGTCATCACTGATGGAGGGACTCAGAAATCTTCCCAGTAAAAGTCTGCACTGTGAACATAAACAATTCAAAAGTCTACTTACACATATCTTTGTGTTCATGTATTTACAGGTGACCCAGCTGGATCCAAATAAATCATTACTGGAGGTAAAACTGTATCCTCAAGAAACCCTTTTCCTAGAGGCAAAAGAATAGATCAAACAAGATTGTAGGACTAATCATCCTTTGATAAGCCAGAGGCACAGCATCGAGAGGAAGACTTCTCTGAGCACCACCTTGTACTGACATCCAGCTCAATTCCATGTCACAAGTTTTGCCTCTTGCAAGAATCCTGAAAAATTGAAAAAACAAACATAGCTTCTTAAAGTTTCACATACATGAGTATATGTTTCCAACCTCATTTAAATGAGCAGAGGATAAAGTTCTGCTATGAACACTGAACATTATGATTCTGTTGCTCACTTATCATCCAGCTTTTGTTATAATTAATGCACTGTTAAAATGTGAGTGATTGTTAAGTAGAATTTTTACTCCTCAAATGCCCCTTTTTCACCAAGGAATCTTGGACATTTCTGCCTGTACTTTTGACACTAGAATGCTGTATATTTGATATCTCACTGAGCCAGTGCTCTCATATATATGCATTTTATTTCTGTGTTTGAATTTCTACTTTGTCAACTAATTTTAAAAGGCAGAAAAAAAATTAATGGGACATTCTCAGCCATGGAAATTTAACAGTATTATAGTAGAAAGCATATAATTTTTGTTAGTACTTTCTGACTTCTTTGATAAGATGTAAGGTTTTGTTTGGAGAATATAGTTTGACATATATGCGAGATATTTATTTACTGGTTCTGCTTTGGGTCTCAGTTCCAATTCAGTTTAGGAAGTATTTTCCATTACATTGCAGTGTGAAACTGCTTATTGCATGATGTGAATATTTAAATAACATTAGACATGGCCAGTACCAGAAACCTGGTATCTTGCCAACACTTCAGGAATCAGCTGATATTGAATATCAGCTGTTAAAATCCTTTCAAATACCAGATACAAAAGTTCTTTATTTCTCCTTGTGAAAGAAAGGGCAGTTCCCATTCTAGCAGTTTTTCTTCATTCTGGCACTTGCTTGTCTCCTATTACTCTGCTGGTTTAAAGCACCTTGTTTGGTTCCTCAAACAATGGGTATTTTAAGGGGTGGTGTAATAAGAAATCTGCCTTATTGTTGCACACTTTGGACATATTAACAATACATTATTGATCCCATCTCAAATTAAAGAAATCATAGTTCTCTTGTCTGAAATGTATGCACCAGCTACCTGCTACCTGACATGGAAAAATCTAGTACTTTAAATTTCTCAACCATAGAATGAGCATACTGAGGCTAAGACCATAGTGTGCAGTTGATGCCAAACCTGCATCAGAACTGGTTTATTTGGGGTTTTTTTTTCTTTTCTTTTCTTTTTTTTTTTTTTTTTCCTCCTTCCCCTCCCCTCCCCCCTTTTTTTTTTTATTTCTGGGCTTGCAGGATGGTGTGCATTGGCACTACAGGATCATCATCTGCTAAACTAATTTTTTTTCCTTTAAAGCCTGGCACATTGTTTTCCATCTATGTTGATACGTAATTCATAGTGTTTATTGTAGCTGAATGAGTTCTGATTTGAAAATTTTATACTAAGCTAAAACCAGTTGCACACATCTTTTAGTCTTTCTTTTTTTCTTTGGAAGGATGGTGGTATAAAATTAAATGTATGCCTATTATTAAGATGTTAGTGATGCTGATATATTGTTACCTTTACCAAAAATGCAAATTTCTGAGTGGGCAAAGCCTTATTCTACCTTTTATAATTCTGTAATTAGTGAGTGCTACACCAGACACTTTTAGAAGTGAAGTATCTATGACAAACAAAAGGTATACAAGTGTAAGCAAATCCTAATAATTTGCAGTTCACAAATAAAAGAATTCCTAGCCAACAGAATGATAAATGTATGTGTAATGGAAAGCTGAATGCAGACGCTTCATTCTGAACTTTCATTTTCTTACAAAAAAAAAAATTCCACTGCGTTTATTAAATAATAAATTAACATGGGATGCAAACTGGGGTTATGCTGTTTCTACAAACAATCGCAGTAAACATAAAGCAGGATTTTAAAGTGATGCATATCTTTTTTTTTTTCCTTCTAAGTTGGCTTTTGAGGAAAGGAGTTGCTGAAATAGTGCTTCATGAAGCAAAGCAACCTTTCAGCTAATTTGTTTATATTAATCTGTTCTGTTTAACTTCTGTTTGATCTCATCAGGCTGTTTTCTCTCACTCAACTTGATTTCTGTATTTTGACTATATATTCTTTACTTTGATACTAGTTTTATAAAGTTATTAAATGTGGCTTGAATATTTGTTGAACTTGTTGAAGTCAGTGCTCCCAGGGTTGTTTGGCCTTTTTTTTTTCTTCTAAACTCTATTATTTTTCCCTCATTTTGTTCATATTGCAAAATACACTGTCATTATCAAAATGTTCTAGTGATAATTAACTGGAAGTGTTCAAAGTGGTGGCATTACTTCCCTCTGATACAAAGATTTTGAGATCAGTATACAGGGATCATTCTGCCACAAGGTAAACAAGTGTATCACTCTTTAAATAAAACATTAATGATTTTGGTCCTTACATACTTTGGGCCTGATTTCAAGAAGCGACCATGTTGAGTCACACCATCAATATAAACCAATCCCTGTGTAGAAATATTAATATTCTATGCCATCATTTTCTGCTCTCCTGGTATTCACTTCACACGCTCTGCTGGCATGGATAATCCTCTGGTCATTCAAATTTTGTAATTCAGTATTACCCTAGAACTGTAACACCATTGCTACAGAGCACATCCCTGATTCTGCCTTTTTACCTTCAGGTTCTTCACATTAATGGATTACCATTAAGGTGATTAATGCATTAGTTTTAAGTCTTAGGGAATTACTGTTGCTGAAAGGAATCTGTGTGATGTGTCAGCTTCCGTTGCTCGTGGGGTGAAGGTGGGGCAGCCTCTGGCTTTGGGAGAAACTCCTGCCTGTTGACAGTGGTGTTTGAAATCATTATAGAGCCCATGCAGAACACGGTGTTTGCTCTGTACTCTCTACATGTGCACCCTTCAGCTCAGTGGGAGTGCTGAGGATGTTTCTAATGGAGCTGTGTTGGAGGGTTTGTCTATTCTTTTTTATGTAGCAGAAGAGGACTTTGACTTTCATAAACTGTACCTACTCAGTGACATTAGAAACTTAAAATAAATTTTCAATTGCAGCAATATTTCTACTAAACAGTTATATGATTTCACTCCTCTGTATGTGGGGAAAAGTTGAATCACAGTATCCCAGAGTCACAGGACTGAAGTGCTTCATTATCCAGGCCTCATGTCCAGGCTCCCTAAATGATGCATGAGAAGATTTCAGTGCCTTAAAATAACTTCCACAGCAAGCACAAAAGCACATAAGTGGGTGTCTCCACACAAGAAGAGTCACTACCAGGCAGGACCAGAACCTGCTTGGAGCAGTCAGTCAGAAATGCTGAGGATGGAGATGTCTTATGTGTGCCATTCCTCCCTGGGGCAAAGGCTTCCCCTCTGCTGCCCTGCTCCTGAGGCTCTCAGGTGGGGCACCCAGGGAGGCACCAAGACTTTCCACCATTTGACAAAGCAGAGGATCCATTTTTATTTGGAAACAGTGATGGTGGCCTCCTTCAGAGAGTTTTCATTTATTTTAATTCACACTTTGGTTTTTCCAATATTGTGAGGGCCTGAGGAGAGACAAGTTCCTGTGCTGGATATTCCCTAGTCTGCTTCAACACCACCATAGCACAGGTAGTTGGAATGTGTGTGCTGCCCACCAGCAAAGCTGTTTGACTGCCAAAATACAGAATTCCTTTAAGGTCCTTGAGAGGGAAGGTGGAAATCAGTCTTTAGGCTGGCAGCTGTGTGCTTGCCTGGGGCGAGCCAACCCAGCCCTTGACAGTGGATGTTCATTGCTGCCATTGACGTTTTTGGACAGAAGAGCTGACGGTGGAAACTGGATGTTGATTCTGCACCTGAGTTTAATTTTATTATTCTGTTTGTGTAAAAGAGAAGGCAACTGCAGTAGACTTAATTTTTTTTTTTTTTTTCTGGATGAGTCATGAAAGAAAGCAGAAATTACTGTACACAGCATGAGACATTCCCTACCCAAAACTATTTCCCCCACAGATGACAAAGGTGGAGAAATACCAAGTTCAGCACTAAACGTGTCAGGATCCAGCCAGTTTTATACTCTATTTAGTCTGATATAGATGTATACTTCTGCCAGCAGAGCCATCTCTGCCCACACCTTGCACTGGAACAAGGCAAACTAATTAAAAAGAGACCATTTGTTTCCTGGGGCAGTTTTGAGGCTGATGCAGCTCACTGGTGGGAGTCAGTGAAGATGAGAGGAGGAGGAAGGCAAGGCCGCTCCCCCTGACAGCATTGCTGATTTTAGTAGGATGAGATTGATCAGGCTTCTTGAAATACTTTTTTTAAGATATTGTACTACCTTTGAATTTTACATCATTTTGGTTTTAATTTTGATTATATTTTGAACAAATTAAATGCTATAAAGGTTTGGCTGTCTGAAATTTCCTTAAATCTGACAAAGTCAGCAGCCCAGAATTCAGGAAAGCCGGAGAAGGCAGATGAGGGGTCCCTTGAGTGTGTGCAGTGAAGGCAAGGCTCGCTCCAGATCCAACTCTTGGGAGTCACTCCAGACCCAAGCACCCTAAAAGTTTCAAGGGGTTTTAATATCTCATTAGATAGCAGAGAATCCACTCCTTAGCCAGGGCTTTCCTCTGTGGGTTCTTTTGTATAATAAAGACTGCAGCCTTAATATAATTCAATTAAAATGTCACTCAGCTTCTGGTTATAGGAGGAGGCTTCATTAGTTCCTGTGATTACAAAACTACTGGTTAACAGAATTGTTATTTTGTACTTAGTACCCCAGAGTTTCCTTTGCTGTTTTCCAGCTCCATGTTGTCACAGTGTTCCCCAGGATTCCACAGTTCATCGCTGTTCCCTTTCCATCCACTCAACTTGAATGGGTTTGTGTTATTTATTAGCAGCAAAAGCTCACCACTGATCCCTTTCTGCAGGAAGTGGTGTCTGAGTACCTTGAATAACACAGGTTCCCTCACAGATTCCTGAGGACATGGCTGGAATCCTCTCACTGTGAAAATTGCTGCTTTCTGCTTCCAGCTATCAAACCTCAGATAATGTTACTTTTTTTTTTTTTTTTTTTTTTTACTCAAGAAAATATGTTTCCACTGTAGTAAACTCATTACAAATGACTAACTTAGTTGTTTCTATTTTTAACAAAAGGAGTCTTTTACACCATAAAAATATCTTCTGGCAGTTTTCCTGTTTCTGATATTTTTAATAATCCGTTACATCTTTGGTAGTTGTTCCTAGCAGTCTGTCAGTTGTTTAATTCAGGATTTGTCTATTCCAAAGTTAAATTTCCATGGATTTTCTGATTTTCGTTTCCTACTTTGAGTCTGTCTTCCTATTACATCCTTGAATGTGCTGGTTCACATGACCTAGCTGCTTCTTGTGGGCATTCTGTAGTCTTTTTAAGTCAGATACATGTGTACTCTGAGGATCTAAGATAGTGTCTTCAAAAAGTTTTGGTTACAATCTTAGCCTTTTACCTGTGACTTTAATTTCTCTTTGTTATCTTCCTTTTTATGCCGTTTTCTTCTAAAATGGTAGTGGCTACTCGGGTGATTTTAAAGAATCATCATTTTGTAAAATAGTGAATATAAGTATGTTTTCATTCACCTAAAAATGTAGTTTCTATAATTTTATTTGCCTCTATGCTTTATTTAATCTACTGTTACAGTCTCTTTTAGCATGAGTTACTATCATTGATAAGTATTTTATACCTTGTAATTGTGGCATCCTACTCATGATTTTGCCTTTTCTAAATTTACAGGTAGACCTCATTTGTAGTCATTTGAAAACCCCCGTTCTATTGCAGCCATTTTAGGAGCTTAAAAATTATCTGATGTGTACTTTAGGAACATTTTTCATTTTGTGTAGGCCTATTTGCCTGTTTATGTCCTGATTAATTAAGACTGATTGCGTAAGGGAAAGCATTTCCAAACTTGGTGGCAATGAAGGAGTTTTTTTAATGACAGCTATAAAGTCGCTGATGCAGAAGAACAAAATAATGTATAATCTTGTGGATGTAATAAAGAAAGAAGGGAGTGGGAGATATTTTTTAGAACCTGCGGTTTACAGAGAACACTCCGTTGCTGAAATATACTTCTTCAAGGTTTAGACGAAGGTGAGTCAGACGTTGTGTGGCTGTTGCAGCATCGTCTGACGTGGGAAAACCAAACCAAATAAACAAACGAAAACACCAAAAAAGTGATCCCCGCCTTGATGCGGGTCCCCCCGGGGTCGTCCGGCTCGGCCTCCCCGGGCGGGACGGAGCCGCCGGGGCAGAATTCCCGGGGCACCGGAGCCGCCCCCGCGGCTCTCCCTTCCCTTCCCTTCCCTTCCCTTCCCTCCGCGGCCGCCCTGGCTCCGCACCTCCATCAACAATTATTTAAAAATTATTTAAAACATAATTAAAGCGAAGTCAAAAGAGAGGGAAGCGCTCGGTGCCGCGCCTTCCCCCGGCGCTGGGCGAGGGACGCGCAAGGAAAAATTGGGCATTCCCGGGGGAAAAAAAGCCAACAACCCACGAACAAACAGCCAACAAACCAAACAAATGGAGCCACAGGCTCGGGCATCGCCCCAGCGCTGCCCGGTCCCGCGGGGCTGATGGCACTGGCTGGGGCTGGACGGTGCCGGGGGAGATTTGGGATGGTCCGTCGGTAACTTGAAAGAACTCTATGTTTGTATAAGAGCCCCTTAAAATACCGCGTGACAACGGGAAAGAGAATACAAAAATCATTTTTTGCCCCAAGTGCGTGTGGTTTTGTTACAGCGGCCCTCCCGCCCCTCTGCAAACCCCCTCGATGTGTGTCTCGAACGATGATAGACTGTGTTTATCTATCGCGTTCCGTCAGGATTGTTCTGCTCCTGAGCTCCTGGGGCAATAAACATTGAAGGGGGAATCCTCTGCCAAATCCGACCGGGGTTGTCATGATCATGAATAAAAATAAAAGGATTAATCTTCTGCTTTCGGCTAATGAAAAAATTTAGCCTCCAAAACGTGGAAGCGCCGCGATGTGCTGAGGCGGGATGCGGCCGGGCAGATGCGGGAGCGGCTCGGGGGGGCGGTCCCGCACCTTGGGGTGTCCGTGCCGCTGCCACGGGCGGGGGCATTTCCCCGCCGCCCCCTCCCCGGACCGGTCGCCGGGCCCCAGCAGGCAGGAGAGAGCTCCAGGGTTTTTAATTACACTCCTTCCCTTTGCTCCCTTCATTTTTCTGCACCCTTTGCAGTGAGACACACTTGGAATTAGAGTGGTTGTGACATTTTAGTGGCAGCTTATTGTGCGGAACACTTAAAGTTTAAAAAACAAGCCCCATAGAAGTTGAGGGGCTTAAAGCAGCCCCCTTTGTGGGGCAAGACATAGAGTTTTGATTCTGGACAATGGTGTTTCTCAAATTTCTTCCAAAAACCTGCACCCCATCTGTGATCTCAATGAAATCGCTTTTCTCTCTCCCTTCAATTCATTTGGCAAAGGCGAAGCAGATGCATGGGACGGGGTCTGAATTTTAATTATTAGGTTTTACCTGAAACAAAACAGCAAATCCTTTTTACCATGTGTTTGAAGTTAGGAGACGGGTAGGGGAATATAAAATATAATTAAAAAGCTCTCGGATCGTTAGGGAGCTGACAAGAGCCTTTTTAATGAACCTCTCGGAGCGCCCTACGGTAAATTAGCAGAGCGGGGCTTTCCCGAGTCATTCTGGCTCTGGGCTGCTGCCCCCGCGGTACCTGCGGGCGCCCGGCGGTGCCAACGCGTGTCCCCGCGGCTGCCGGGAGGCCGCGACACACGCGCGTGTCCCGCGGGCAGCCCGCGGAGCCTCCGCGGCCGCGCACCGCCGGCGCGGGGATGCGGCACAGCCCGGGCCGAGCCGTGCCGAGCCGTGCTGAGCCGTGCCCGTGCTGAGCCGAGCCGTGCCGTGCCGTGCCGTGCCGTGCCGTGCCGTGCCGTGCCGTGCCGTGCCGTGCCGTGCCATGCCCGGGCCGAGCCGTGCCGAGCCGTGCCGTGCCCGTGCTGAGCCGTGCCGAGCCGTGCTGTGCCCGTGCCGTGCCGTGCCGTGCCGAGCCGCCCCCGGCCCGCGGCCGCTCCGCCGACCCGCCGAGGTTCGCGGCGCTGCCGGGACACCCCCCCCCGCCCTCCCCGCTTCCCGCGCATTAACTCAGAGCGCATTTAACCAGCAATAAGGTGCGGGGGGGAAAATTGTCTGTCACTTTAATCCATGCCCGAGGGGCTGGGAAATAAAAAGGGAGAGGGAGAAGGAGGGAGGGAGAGAAAAGCAAAGGTCTTAAAGAGCCCCAAATCCACAGGCGAGCGGTGGGAATGCGGAGCCAGGCTCGGCTCCCTGGCCGGCCCTCGGTGGGCAGCGAGCCCCGAGCGGGCAGCGCCGGCTCCGGAGGTTGATCCCGTCCGCTCTGGGAGAGGACCCGATCTCTTTCTTGCCGCACGCCCCCGGCAAGAAAGGGGAACTCCTGCCCGCGCTCTCCTCCGCTCAGCTCGCCTCTCTGGCGGGTGGAAGAAGGGGAGAGCAGAGCTGGGGCCCGCCATGGGCACCCCCATACCCCCGTGCCCCCGCAGAGCGCTGGCCCCTGCCGGGACGCGCGGCTTTTCCCGTCCGCAGGCAGAGGATGCTCCCCTGCCCGCCCCGCTGAAGCGATTAAGATTTCCTTCCCCTCACTTGGGAAGCCCCAGCCCGAGCCTCAGCCAAACCCGGGGGACATCAGCCAGCGCCGAAGGCCCTGGGGACAGACCACGGATTTTTAATTTTTAGCTCCAGCACGCGGGGGAGGAGGGGTGATGGATGGATTTTTGCGTGTGCGAACTTTTTTCCTCTTTCTGTGTGTCGGTGTGCGTGTGTGTGGATGGGCACAAGCTCTCAGAGAAAAGAAATTTTAGAGTAACAACTAAAGGCTTTCTTGTGCAGTTATTTTAAGGGCTTTGTTCAGTGCCTGAAGGGGGATGCGCCCATTTGTTCGGGAGGGGATTCATCACATGCCCCTTTCATGTGAACCAGAGGTTAACAACCTAATGAGCACTTGGTGAAGAGATGAAGCGTGTAAAGAGCCCGATTTTCCCAAATCCTGGTCTGCTGTCTTGGGGATGTGCTACTCTAACCTCTGCTGGGCTAATAGTCTCCGCACTTCCAGCGGGGAGGCCCCGGGAAGCCCCCGGGTCCAGCCGCGCTCAGGCGGGGCAGCAGCAGCGAGGCGGCTCGGTCGCGATGCCCCGCCGGGGAGCCGGGGGGGCTCGGCCCCACCGCTACATATGTTGGGTCAAGTCTCCCCATTGTGAGCGTGTAAAAAGGTGTAAAAACTCAATCATCTGTAGCTTTTTTAAAGGGAGGGCTTACCCTGGATTTGTTGCATAATGGATTGTTAAAAAAGTAGAGGGTTGAATTAAAACTGTTCCCTAGTCACTTTTAATTAGACCATTCTATTTAATTAGCAAAGTTGAAACATGCAATTAAAATTAGCTCAGTTTAGCACATATTAAAGGAAATGGGGGACGCGGCTCCGGCTCATATTAAAGCGAGTCGGAGGAGAAATGGCGGAGAAGTCTGAGAGTAAGCGAAATGACTCTGTAGAGGTAATTCAGCCGGCGGCCATCTGTCAGAGGACCCGCAGTGCCCCTTCATCCCGGCCCCGATCCCGGTGTCCCTCTAAGGACCGTCCCCGCAACGCCGGCGCGATGCGCGCGGCCGGTGCCGCGGGACGGTGCGAAGCGTGGCCGCGTGTCCGCGCGTGTCCGTGCGTGTCCGCGCGTGTCCGTGCCTTTAGGATGTGCTCCTCCCCAAAAGCCGGGGGCTGAGTACCTGCGCCGGCCCCGGCGGATCCCCGAGGGGTCGGGCAGCCCCGGCCCCGGTGTGGGTTCCACCCGTACGACCGCCGGGCTGCGGGAGGAGAGGAGCCCGCGCAGGAGTGCGCGGAGCTCCGAATTTCCCTTATTTTCTTCCACGAATCTTTCCCCCTTACCGCTTTTTCCTCCCCCACTGGGAGCCGGGAAATCGAGTTAATAATGTTTCAAATACTTGAGAAGTCCGGGCTAACGGGAGTTCCGTCTCCCTTTCCTCGCTCCGGATCTGAAGAGGTTGTGTGGACTAGGAGGAATGTGCCTTTTTCTTGAAGGGGGGGTAGTGGTGGTGGTAATTTTCATTCTTGTAATATTGGTTTGGGGATAATTACTTTTAATGTCAAAAAGATTTAGTTTAATATCATCTCTATTAGGCGGCTGGGCGGATAATTAAAAGTGAAGATGATAGCAGCAGGGAAACAGATGGCATTTGCTTACTTTGATTCAGTAGGTAAATAATGAAAAAGTCAATGGCAAACCCCCTAGAACAATTGAAACCTTAAAGAGCACTAACATTAGCAGGTACTTACAAACTGTCTTCCGCTAAGAACGAGATGAAAATACACTAATCAAGAACTATATTTCTCTGGGATGCTTCCGAGGGCTGCGCTGCCTGCGGGCGTGCGTGTCCCTTCCCCCGCATGGCAGCCAATAGCCGGGCTCTTTTTAATTAAGATTTTACTACTGCAACTGGGGGAAGCTGCAGCAGCACCGTTGCTGCAGCCCTCTCGAACTTGGGCACCGGAGCAGCCGTACAACGGGAAGGCTTTAGGTGAATCAAGGGGAGTGAGGGGAGAAAGAAGAACCGGAGAAATCGGGGCTTCTTCAGAATAAATCTATTAAACCCCTGTCGTGTTTTAGCGGGCTGGCCCAGCCGTGTGCGCTGGGCCGTGGAGCGTTTCTGGATCCTGCCGGAGTCAAACGCCCAGCGGGGATAACTGAGCAGCAGCCGGGGCACCGCGCAACGAAACGCGGCGCCTCTGGTCATCCCTGTAAGGAAGCAGGATTGACTTCCAGGCGTCTGGAGGCCGCGGGCTGCCCTGGCCGCGGTGGGGCTGCCTCTAGCACGCTTTAGCCCCGGTGGCTCCGGAGGTCGGCGGCTTTCCCCGCCTGGAGCCGGCCCAGCGCCCGGTGCCAGCCCGGGCTGCTCCTGCGGGGCCCGGCCGGCCCTGCGGGGAGGACGAGAGGAGCTGGGTCCAAGCCTGAGTTCCTCTCGTGGTTTGACGCTGGGAGTTGCTCCCAGAGCCAAGCTGGGAGCGAAGCCTGTTTCGGGGGCTTTAAAGTCGCATTTCACCGGGTTTGGAGAAATGAATTTCTCTTTCTACGCCCGCCCGGGCAGCAGGAGCGCGGCTGCTCTGTGCGTGCCTAAAACAAACATCCCTCCCCCAGAAAGACACGGGAGCAGGGATGTACAAGAAGATTTTATTGTGCCTCGTCAAACAGAAATGAATTGCAGTAGGAGAGAAGCAGTAGGAAAAAGGGAGGGGTGGGGGGAGAGCAACATCCACCTCCCCGCTGCCTCCCGTCCGTACTCGCACACACACTGGGCTCTGGCAGGCCGGGACAGAGCTGGAGAGAGCCCCGAGCCCACGGCAGGTCCTGGCCGCGCCTCTGCTGGTCCGGGCGAACTCACAGCTTAGGGGTGGCTGGTTTGAATAAATCTGTGAAATGTGCGCACTGTCTGGTTCACAGAGAAAGTTTTCAAAGGAAAATACGGACAGGGGAGAAATTATTATTATTGTTAAAATGTCAAACCGGTGAGAAGTGTGATTGCGGGCTCTCCTTTTCTGAACGCACCTCGTAAGAGAAGAGCAACGCAGGAATAGTCGGGTCCCGGTTGGAAGCGGCCCCTCCAGCCACTTCCCTGCTGGGAAGCGGGAAGGCAGAGTCTCCCTGAGCCCGGAGCAGGGTGCCGGGTCCGAGAAGAGGCCTCGGCTCCGGGAATGGAGCGACCCCGGCGAAGAACGGCGCTTCCCGGGAGCGGCGGCTTCGCCTCCTGCCCGCTCCGGCTCCGGGTCCTGCCGGGGCCGCTGCCGGCCCTGGGGCGGCCGGAGAGGAGCGGGGCGTGGGAAACCGTCAAGAGCCCCTGAAATCGGGGGAGATTTGGACAAATGTCCTCAGAACTTGCTGAATTCCGGAGTTGCGTTACATATTCTTGAAATGTCAAAGTTTTTATTTAATAAACCCTTTTTCTTACGATGTCGGATTGATAATGAGTGTAACATTTTAAAGCAGCACATGACCAAGTGTTTTGGACGAGGGGGTGTCCTCTGCTGAAACAGCAGAAACAGGCACTGGGCGTTTACGTGCCCAGCTCTGGGACACCGCACCCCAACTCTGCGTATTACAGCGAGCGGGGCCGTGCTGCAGGAGCCCAGGAAACAGCCTTGGGACAGAGATGCTGCACGTCGTGTGCTCCAGCTTCAACACCGCCCTTTGCAATGTTACTGAAAGCCTGAGGCTCCGAACAGAAACCGCCGCGTTTCACTGGCTGATTACTGACTCATTCCTGGGTTGGGTTGGTTTTTTTTTTGTTTTGTTTTGCCTGTTTGTTTGTTTGTTGTTTTTTTTCCCATGGTAGTTTCCAAAATAGATAGTTTTAATCCGCCATAAAGGGAAAGGATAACCCAGCCCTTTAATTGAAGTCAGAGCTGGAAGACAAGGGGATGGTGGAAATCGGCGTAACCCATCCTGTGTTGTTGGTGGTGGCGGGTTGCCTCGGGGGGGAAATTGAAGGTATTTGCTGGAAAAAAACCCCATCGATACCGCAAACAAAACTGCCAGGAAAAAGGGAGAACATTTTCTCCATGTTAAACAAACATAAAGCAATATTTTAAATGTTTCTTATTGTGTCTGATCGAGTTCTACGAATTCCCAATTAAATCAGATGACTCGAGTAATATTCCCTGGAGAATAAAATTAGTGGATGCGAATAAAATTAAATCGGATATTTTGACTTGGCTGCTGTATTAAATAAAGGTGTTATAACACCTAAATCACGAGGAGTGGGCGGCAGCTGCGCCCGCAGAAAATCGGGTAGGAAAGCGCTCATTCCGTGTCCAAAAAAAAAAAAAAAAAAAAAAAAGGAAGAAGAAGGATGTAAGTGTAAGAAAAATTTGACATTTGGAGGGCTCTGCAATTGTGCTTTTCGCAACCACGGAAGGAGAGTGATCAAGGGGAAAAGTCATCGCAGCATCAGCGAGCGCTGCGTGTCCCGCAGTGGGGCTGTCCCGCGGCCCTGCGCGGTCTCAGCCCGCGGAGGGAGCGGCGGGCAGGGCCGGCAGGGCGGGCAGGCTCCGAGCAGCGCCGGGGCTTTCTCTCCTCCCGCCTCGGGGCCCGCAGCTCCCGGGGCACCCACCCGGGAGGGAAGGCACCGGGAACAGCTCTCGCGGCGTGGGAGATGCTGAGGTGGCGGGAGGAGGCCCTTACCACCGGCAGACGGTTCCCGCTACGGGCAAGGACTCATGTGAAAAAAAAACTTCAGAGAAAAGTCCCGAGGAGCACGGAGATCCCTCGTGGGAAAGAGAGGGGAGAACCCTGGGGAAAGGAGACGGCGTTATTTCCCACCGAAGTGCTACCTCCTCCCGCTACCAGCGAAGGTGACGTCAAACCCGGGTGGCTGATGCTAAAACAAAAGCTCCGGGGTTAATATACAGTTACCAGCCCGGCAGCCTCCTCCTCCTCAAAAATCAGTCCCTTGGGTTTATTGTCCCCGCGGGGAAGGCGCCTGTTGAACATGTAGTCACGCAAACAGCTGGCAGGAGAAAGAAAGAACGAACTTTACTTTCTGGGGAGCGAAGGGCGGGCTGGGCTCCCCCAGGCTAAAGCGCAGAGAAAGGATGGAAAATCATACTCACCTCGGGCTTCTCCTGCTGCCACAGCACTTGTACGCTCACCTGCGAGTGTGGAGAGAGACAGAGAGAGAAAAGGGGAGAGAAGGAAGGAAGGAAGGAAGGAAGGAAGGAAGGAAGGAAGGAAGGAAGGAAGGAAGGAAGGAAGGAAGGAAGGAAGGAAGGAAGGAAGGAAGGAAGGAAGGAAGGAAGGAAGGAAGGAAGGAAGGAAGGAAGGAAGGAAGGAAGGAAGGAAGGAAGGAAGGAAGGAGAGAGTCATCGTTACGTACTATCATAAAACAAAATCTCCAAGGGGAGGGGAGAGACCATAAATTGAACTGTCACCTTGCACAGCATATTCCCCCTCCTCTTTTGACAAGTAACACCCAGTAAAAAAAAAAAAAAAATCAAGCGGTTGGCAAGTACCGTTTCCAACGAATTTTAAAGGAAAGGAAAAGAGGGCCAAACTCCCAGGTGGCGGGGGAGCGGGCAGTGTTTCCAGGCACACCCACCCCACGCCCACGCCGCCGCGCTGTCCCCGCGGTGCCCCCCGGGCGCTCCCGGCGCTCCGCGGGCGCGGCGCGCTCGGGCGGCCGCGGCGGAGCGCGGGGCGGCCAATCAGCGCGGCGCCCGCGGGCCCTGGCCAATGGCAGGCGCCACATTGTTGTCAAATGTTGCCTAATGGCAACGCGGGCCGCAACAATAGCGCGAGTGGCGGCGCGGCGGCAGCGCGCTCCGCTCCGCTCCGCTCCGGCCGCGTCCCGCGGGGCTCCGCGCCCGCCCCGGCCCGGCCCGGCCCCACCCGGCTCTGCCCGCCTGCTCCCGGCTCGCCCGGCTCGGGAGACAGGGTGACTTTTTTTTTTTTTTTTTTCTTTCCCGCTATTCTCTGCTGGATTTTAGCCTCTGCGGCTCGTGGCGAGGGATCCTGTCGTTGAAGGTGCCGGATTGTTCTTTGAAGGGACGCTGCTAGTCTGTGGCCGCAGTTTACAGGGGGACGGGGGAACGGAGCTTAGCGAGCAGCTCGGGTTGCACCGGGGCGCCGTGGGGAGCGGCGACCCCGCAAGAGCGGACGGGAGAGGTCGGCTTTGAGCCTGGCGCGATGAACTTGGTGCTGCCCCGCCAGATGCGCACGGAGAGCGAGAAAGCGAGAGTGATCTAAGTTTTCTTGGATTTTCTTGTGTTAGCTTTGCTTTTCGGGCGCGGAGGGGAGGAGGGCGCGGAACGGCTCCCGACGGGCCCCTCCTCACTTGAACCCCGCTCCGGGGCCGTGTGCTGGTGCGGGGGGCCGGGGGCGTCGAGCGAGGCGAGAGGACAGGCGCTGGGCTTTGCATGCCCGCTCCCGGGGCTCTGCGTGCCCCCCACTCGTGATTGCGCTTGAAGGCAACGGGAGCCTCTCCGCGCCCGGGCGCGGCTGCGGCGCAGGGGCTCCCCCGCCCCGCGTCGCTTTGGGGGAGGCCGGGGAGGGGGGGCCGCTCTCTCGGGGCGGGCTCGCCGGGATGGAGCTGCGGTCGGAGCTGCCGAGCGTCCCCGCCGCGCCCCCCCCGGTGCCCCCCAGCTCGGTGGCGGCGGCGGCGGCCGCGGCGGCGGCCACGCTGCCGGTGAGCGTGGCCGGGAGCTTGCTGCGGGCGCCGCCGCTGCTGCTGCGGGCGGCCGAGAAGTACCCGCGGACGCCCAAGTGCGCCCGGTGCCGCAACCACGGGGTGGTGTCGGCGCTGAAGGGCCACAAGCGGTACTGCCGCTGGAAGGACTGCATGTGCGCCAAGTGCACCCTCATCGCCGAGCGCCAGCGCGTCATGGCCGCTCAGGTGGCGCTGCGCCGGCAGCAGGCGCAGGAGGAGAACGAAGCCCGGGAGCTCCAGCTGCTCTACGGCACGGCCGAGGGGCTGGCGCTGGCGGCCGCCAACGGCATCATCCCGCCCCGGCCCGCGTACGAGGTGTTCGGCTCCGTCTGCGCCGGGGCCGGCGGCGAGGGAGGCGCCGGCGCCTCAGGTAAGGCCGCGCCGGGTGCCCTCGGAGCGGTGGTGATGGGGGGAAGGGGCCTGGAGAGGCGGCGGGAGATGAGCGGGGCGCGGAGCTGCGGGCGGGCGGCCCCGCCGACGGCCGGGGCGCTCCGCAGGGGCAGCCCCACTGACGGTCTCTTCCTTCTGCACCCCCGACCCGCAGAGTCCAAGATGCAGAAGTTCGAGCTGTTCCCCAAGACGCTGCTGCCGAGCCGCGCCGTCACCCCGCAGCAGGCGGGCGGGAAGCCCCTCTCCCCGGACGGCGAGTCCGTGCCCGGCACCTCCTCCCCAGATGCTCGCCACGGCTCGGGCTCGGAGAACGGGGACGGCGAGTCCTTCCTGAGCTCTCCCGTCTCCAAGGGCCCGAAGGAGGGGGAGGAGAGCCCGGGCTCCATCAGCCCGCTGGGCTCGGACTCGGGCTCGGAGGCGGACAAGGACGAGCAGGACCCGTCGCCCTCGGCCGGCGGCCGGCAGCGGACTCCCATCGACATCCTGACGCGCGTCTTCCCGGCGCACAAGCGCAGCGTGCTGGAGCTGGTGCTGCAGGGCTGCGGCGGGGACGTGGTACAGGCCATCGAGCAGATCCTCAACAACCGCGGCCCGGAGAAGGGCCCCGAGGAGGGCTGGGCCCGGGACGGCGCCTTGCAGGGCCTGCCGCCCACCCCCGCCGCCGCCGCCGCCCACCACCGGCCCTTGATCGCCGGCGCCATGGCCCCGGCCATCGGCACGCTGGGCAGCCGCTCCGCCTTCTCCCCGCTGCAGCCCAACGCCACGCACTTCGGGGCCGAGGCCGGCGCCTACCCCCTGGGCACCCACCTGGGACTGAACCCGCTGCGCCTCGCCTACTCGGCGCACAGCCGGGGACTGGCCTTCATGACCCCCTACTCCACGGCCGGGCTGATGCCCACGCTGGGGTTCCGGCCGCCCGTGGACTACGCCTTCAGCGACCTGATGCGGGAGCGCTCCGCCGTGCACAAGGAGCAGGTGTACTCCAGCGGGCTCTACGGGCCCATGGTCAACAACACCCCCGAGAAGCAATAGCGGCTTCCTAAAGCTCGTCTGTGTAGAGGTAGCTAGGTAGGCACGGGTGGACGGACGCGGGTGGCTTCTCCCCCCCGTGCAGGCGGTGGTTGCGTGCAGAGCCCGGCGCGGACAGGCGTAGGTGTGTTAAGGTGATAAAGGTGCACTTTTCATTGTCCAGACATGAGTCGCTCTTCGTTGCTTATGGCCATAAGCATGGATATCCTCAGCGCGTCGTGGCGTGTGCACACACACGCGCGCTCTTTCCCACACACATACATATATATATATATGTATACTAGCAAGTGTATAATGTTATAAAATGGAAATCTAAGTTATTAATGTAACTCGTAGGTGAACTTGGTATTAACGTTAAGCTAAAGGTTAGGCAGCGCATTGTAATACTTACCAGGCATATAGATGAAACATTTGTCAAATTGAAAACCTTTTCCTTCTCGCCCCTAGAAACGTTGCGGTCTGTATATAACATTGGAAAGTAGATATATTTGTAACTGTCCGTAGGACCCTGGCGCCAATGGTGTATGATGGTTTAATAAACCTCCTTCATTTGTGATCTGCAAGAAAATTGCTTTCTTGTTCCGATGTAGCAAACTTCTTGCTGTTTCTAACAGGTAATTCTGTGTTCCCATTTCATAGAAATAAATGTTATTTTCTATTAAAAAAAAAATCGGTCTTATGAATGGTAAGTGGTATTTTATGAGATTATGGAAATGTGTTAATGGGAAATTAATTTGACAAGTACATTCAATATTTAAAGGAGTTTATGCAAATAGTACAAACATGTTTACTACATTTTTATCATGGTCAAACTAGATATTCTTCAGATAAATTTATAAATAAAAATGAAGCGTACAAGCAAGAGCAAATTCCTTATCAACTGAAATTGTCAAATACGTTTATTTCTGGTCTTTTTCTTATTTATGCCTGCAGAAAAAAAAAATCCATCGAAAACCTACAGAGGTATAAATTTAAGCAGGATTTCTCCTTTGATATCTTGATGTTTTTTGACATATTTAGGAAATTTGGAAATTTGGCATTGTCGCAAAGAGAAGCCTGGTTAAATCAAATCCCACCTTGCGAACTGCGGGTTGTGTAGCAGCAATAAGGTTTTACCCCTTGTATTTGAAATCGGATTGTGCCTTTCAGTTGTTTTTTGTGTCAAAATAAGAACAGGGATCGATAATAATGACTTTTTTTAGAATGTAAAGGTGCGTTTGCGGCAGAGGCGGATGAGTTAAAATCAGCGCAGGGAAGGTTTCTCTGTTTTCAGAGTTGTGTGTCCTTCACCCTCATCCATGGGTAAAGGCTACTTGCGTGGCTTTTTTTCTTTTCTCTCTCTCTCTCTTTTTTTTTTTTTTTTTTTTTTTTTTGGCAATGGTGTCCAAATGTTCTCCGAGATCAAAAAGTAAGTAGGGCTTTCCTGCCTCTGTTTATTTCTGTATTGGGATGAGCGGGGGGCAGCGGCCGTGCCCCTGTGCATCCCGAGAGGGGATCCCGCCGAAGGCCGGAGCGTGACTTTCTTGCCAGTCCTGGGAGTGTTTGGCCCAGGAAAACTATTACTCACAAAGAACAAGTTCAGTGCGTGGTTGAATTAAGACTGTAAAAGCTCCTAAAGTTGGTTGGTATGGAAACCTAATCCCAGCGAACCGCTCCGTGGCACAGCTGGACTGTTTACTTTCTCACTTCAAATATAACTGTGTAAACATTGGCTGGGAGCTGCCAGCGCGGCTCCTACCAACCAGTTAATATACTGGTGGGGCTGGGAGGACAGGAGTCCTGCCGCAGCTAGGGAGGGAAGCTCCTGGGTAAAATCAAATTGCATCAAAACGCAATTCTTCCATCCTGCATGCGATTGATCAACTTGGATACAATTTTACGGTTTTCTTAAAAAAATCCCCCAAAAAACCCAAAATCAAATCCAAAACAAAAACCCAACAAAAAAGTAAGTAAATATTGCAGATTACACCTAGGCAAATACTTTTGACCCCAGTCCATCCTGGGAGCAGCCAAATCAATATCGTAAGGGAAACTTTTTAAAGTCTCGTGTTCCAAGAGCGGGTGAAACTTAATATTACTACAATAAAACGGTTTAATAAAGAAGGGCTTTAATAGTGAGCTAATTTGATTGAGTTTCCTAATTCCACTTTAATTGGAAAAGGAGTTGTCTGTTTGGTTATAAAGTGCTAGGGTTATGTTAGACTGGGAAAAAAAAAAAGATGGACGTTGAGCATCTGAATAAACTTTTTTTTTCTATTTTTTTTCTTTTTTGGTTGGCAGCTGACTTTGTGCAGGATGGGTTTCCATATCTAGGATTATGAACGGGCTACAAAGAGCTGCTACTTAAAGAAATCAGGTCGCCACATTTCTCCTATTCTAGCCCTGTTGAGAAGGGCTTAGGAGCTGTTGATTTAACTCAGCTCCCCTTTTAATTATGAAAGCCATTCTTGTGTAGTTAGGCGAGCAGGACAATTTATCAGAATTGTTGCCGTGTCTTGGAGGTTGGCTTGAGCTTGGATTTATACAACCGACAATGGGGATCACGACGATTAACTTTCATACGGGTAGTTTAGGCAGTTAGACTGGGGGGGAGTAGGAGGAGGGAGGAGGGGTGAGAGTGTCTGATAAATTATCGCACTAAAGTAATTCCTACAGATTAAAAAAAAAAAAGAAGAAAAAAAAAAAGATAAAAGCCCCTTGGGTTTGGAGCTGCCTCGGAGCGGTTCGTATACAGAAGCCTCTGGCAGAACATAAAATATTCAGGTCCCTTTTAGAGTAAAATAAAATACTGTCACTTGAATAAAAATCGGCGGAACCGAGTATAAATTATTTGTGAAGCAGAGAGGCTGCGGGCGAGCGCTCGCAAACTTCCCTGTTAATTAAATCTTAATCCATGGGTCGCAGGAAGCGGCGGAGCTGCAGCAGCGGCTGCTGTACATACAGCGGGACACGTTCCAGAGTTATATTAACTGCACTCGTGTTTAATATGAATCAGTCCTAATCCACAGCATAATAAAGATCAAATTAGACTAACCATTTAGTAGCGAAATGACATTCCTTCACCTAAAATGAACCTCCCCGCGCCGTGCTCGCTGCCAGGCAGCCGCAGCAACCCGGCCGGGCCCGGCTGGGGCTGAGCGGGGCCGGGGAGGGCAGCGGGGCGGCCTTTTCCAGGCTGGCCAGTTCAGTTTGCAGCCCGAGGGGGGATCCCCGCTACCCTCCCACGCTTCCCAGAGCCGCCTCTTCCCCACCTTCCCCACCCCTCCGCACAGCCGGTCCCGCGGGTGGAGGAGGCTCGGAGCGGGCTGGGGTCGCTTCCCCGGCGCCGGCCCGGAGCATCCCCTGTCCGCTGCTGGGGCCAGGGGGACACCCGCGACAGGGAAGGGTGGTGGCCCAGCCAGGGCCGCTCCAGCGGGGACATGGATGAGCGGCTTTACTGGAGACCGAGGAGCGAGCCCCGAGTCCCGCTCCGTCTTTCCCGCGGCCACGGGAGCGCTGCGGCCCCTGCGCCGGGACTCGCTGCCCCGTTTCCCAAGCTGGAAACCAGCCCGCATCCCGGCGGTGCCCGGAGAGGAGAGGAGAGATGGGATGGGATGGGATGGGATGGGATGGGATGGGATGGGATGGGCCGGCCCTAGGTGCCTCTCACGGGCGGGGCGGCCTTTTGTGCCGGCGCTGAGCAAACACAGCTGCCGCTGTGGCAGCGTTTGAGGGAACGCGGCTCTCACCGTCCCACCCCTCGCCCCCGCTCCCGGCCATCCCTCCTCCGTGCTCCCCTGGGCGGGGGTGACACCGGGTACCCCGCGGCTCCCGGGCTGATCTCATCGGCGGGAGCGCAGCGCCGGTGTCAGGCACACAACTTCCCACGTCCCCCGGCGAGGGGACACCTCTGCCTCTTCTCACGGCGCGGGCATCCCCCCCGTGTTGTCATAACATCCCCATGGCAACGGCGGCAATTACTCCTATGCCAGAACAACAATGGGAAAGTATTTAATATATTTAAATGTGATTAAGCAGGTGGAAGAAACGAGGACGAGCAGCTCCGTAGGAAGAGCCGGCGGAGGCTTCCAGGGAGCCCCGGGGGAGCAGCGGCACGTCTGGAACTCAACAGATGGAACGAGGGACGCGGAGTTACACCGGGAGAGGAACGGAGTGTTTTACGTTTTCTGCCGCCTTTAGCACCAATTGAGGCACGTGAAAATTCATTCCGATTTCCATCTCTCGGAATTTCGACAGAAATACTAATACACCGTTGCAAAAGAATATTTCCCCCCTGTTACTGTTCCTTTCCAGTTTCCTCTTTATTCTTCTCTACCTTTTTATTAGAAAGAAAACAAAACCAAACCAAAACAAAACCACAAAAACCCCCCACAAACCCGCTGTTAGCCGTAAATTCGGAAACTAAAAGGCACGGAAAAAAACCCCTGAAACTGCACAAAGCTGGTTTGTATCCAATCTCCAAAACGAGTTTACTGGGGAAAAAACCCACTTCATCAGAGAAAAAAAATAGAAGAAGATAATTAATTTAAACACACACTTTAACCTGAAAATTATTCCTTTCCAGCCACTGCCCCTCATTTCTATGTAATTAGGGAATCTGGTAACCAAGGGAAGAGATGCTGCTGACCCAGGGAGCCGCGGCCGCTGCCGGTGCGGCGGGTGATGCCCAGCGGGAGCTGCTGCCGCCTTTCCCCGGGAGCGGCCGGGGCTGGGCCCGCGGAGCCCCGGGAGCCGGGCAATGCCCCTGGGCTTGAATTCACTGTTCAGTTGTGTGGCCGGTGATGGGTTTGGTGGGAATTACTGAGTGCGGCGGCAAAGGAAGGAGGGTGAGGGAGAGGTGCTGTTAATGCAAGGGACCTGCCCTGGGGGACGAAGAGGTTAAAGGGTGCGGGGATGAACTGCCTCACCCTGGCTAACAGCGATGCGAGGAAAACAGCTGGAGAAGGTATATTGGCGAGAAATTCTGGTGCTGGATAATGCCTAAAGGTAAAAGAAGGGTGGAGAGGAGGGAAGGGGTGAATTCCAGAAGAGAAGAGCAGGGCAACGGGCTGATGGGGTCTTAGGCTCACAAGAGCTAATGGAGAACTGGGATGCAGTATTAAGAGCTGTGTAAATAATTAAGATTCACTAAGATAAGATATTGGTGTCTATGTTACAGGAGTAAGATGAAAATGCATCAATTTCTGTGCATTATCTAATATTATAATAATATATATAATATCTCTATATATGTGCCTTTCCTGAGGGAGCCTTTAAGGCTTGGTTATGCTCTGCACAGGCTGGGTAAGGTGGTCCTGAATGGTGGGATTTGCATTTTCAAGGAACAGCCAGATTAGTGTTCTCAGGTGCTGCTCAGGGGTCAGGAGGCTCAATTACATGAACACTCAAATGGAGACCAAGGCTGAGCAAGGGGCTGCTGGTGTAGAACAGTGCTGGCTGTTCTCACAGTGACTCACTGATTGTTCATGTGGAAGCAAGTACATCGAGAGAGATGAAAATGCTGAAAGACCAGGCTGCTACTGATAGCTTTAACTGCAACAGGCTGTTTGGTAAACATTTCTGACCATAATGAAGTCTGGTCTGAGGCCTGTTCAGTCCAGAAGCTGCCATAAGCACGTGTTCCTCTTCATTCCAGGTGTGAATCTGGACAAGGGCATGATGAGACACCTGCCTGGGGGATAATTATGTTCGGAATGCTGTTTTTTGCAGTATTGGATTTACCTGTATATGGGAGCTAAAGTCTTATCTTAGTCTTATCTTAAATCCTTGCAAACTCTAAACTACAGAGGGGAATGCATTGCTTCCTGAAAGCCCTGTTTTGATGGCCTGGACGAGCAAAATCTTGTCATATACTGATTTGTGGATTAATTTTCTGTAAGAGATGGTGCTATGTGGTTCCTGATTTCACACAGAAGCCCTGTAATGCAGATCTGTGAGGGGTAAGGGTAAATCCTTTGGCATGTTCTCTGTATGAGAACATTTTTTGCAGCTAGTAGGAATTCAGACAAGGGTTTTTTTCCTGTTTTATATTCCCTCCTTTCTTGTTTTGGATCTTATTAATGTGCTGTGTAGTTTATAAAAGTTATGCTAATGTTGATTCTAAAAACTTATTTTTTTCCCCTCAATACACGAGTAGATAAAAAGTAAGTGGCTAAAACCATAGAAAAAAATCAGAAAAAAGATACAGAAATCCCTTGAAAGCAGGTCACCCAAAGTCTTATTACCCATCAATAGTTACAGATCTGCCTTACATATCCTCAGGAAGTATTTGCCTGTTTAACTGGGAAAATATAATAGATGGGCAGGATCTGTGCAAATTTTAGTAGGTTCATGACAGCAGGGCAGGCTCCTGAGAGGAAGAGGGAAGTGGAAAGGAAACCAGAAACATAGAGTGGATCTTTTCATGTGGTCTGACAGGCAGATGGAAAGCATGAATTACAAAGGCTTTTAAAAAGATCTGCTTGGGGTTTATGTTTACAGAAAGATTTAACAAGACTGGCTGGCCTTAAAATGCTGAGGTTGTTGCTAAAATCAGATGTTTGGAAGTGAAATGGGGTACTAGCCCTGGATCAGAATTTAGGAGAGGTTCACAGAAATTCATTGAGACAGAGGCAGGGCCAGCAAGGCAGGGTCCCTATAAAACATTCAGCAAATCCTGAAAGGGACTTAAAGGTCAGCAGGACCTGGAGTCAGGGGAAGGAGGGAGTATGGCCCCTGCTAAGGGGAGCTGGATCCAGACAGAGACCAGGAGCCTCTAACCAGGAGGAGCAAGAGCAGCAGGAGGAGACAGCGAGAAGGAGCTGGGATTTGTGCAGGAGGGACTCGGCGGTGAAACAGCTTTACAGGGAACAAAGGTATCAAAGCATTACCTCGCTTCCTTGTAAGTGGGATATGGGATATTGATTTCCTCTCAGAGCTTGGGGAAGCCCGTGGTTTACCTTGGGTAGGACCTATGGATTTCCTGAGTTTTCTAAATCTCCTGCTTGCAAGGTTAGCCATAGATATTTACAGCTAAATGAATGGGGCAGGTAGTGGAGATTATAACTTTGGAGAGCCTTTGCTTTGTAAGGGGAGAGTCAGATATCTTATTCTGGCAGGAGAATCTAATTAAGGGCCTGTTCAATAGGAGTAAATGTCAAATGATCAGGCACACAGGACTAAAATTGCAATGCTCTGTCCAGTGTGCTAGAATGTGTGTTATGAGATGCCTGGCTTTTTTTCCTGCTTAGAGGGATGAATTATGTTTGATTTCTCTAATCATTCTTTTTATCCACATTATTGAAGCTTTACTTTGACACAGAAAGTAATCTTGATGCAGTAAGGCCAAGAGTAGGAGAATGGCTCCAGTAGATTTGGCAAGGAGCACATGGCTCCAGGCTCTCAAAAAAACTCCCCTTCTCCATGAGAGCTTCATGTCCACCAGAAGGGAGCAGAAAAGGGTATTCAGGGCCTCTTTTCTACAATAATTATATTATAATGTTTTTTCTGTTCAATGGTGAAAAGGGTATCAAAACACTAATTGAATTTCTGTTTTCAGATCCATTGGAAAATATCTGGAAACATAAGAATTGCTGGTAGCATAAAACATAAGAATTTCTGGTAGCATAAAACATAAGAATTGCTGGTAGCTGGGTTTGGGGGAAAATTAGCCCATCATGTGGTTTACAAATATAATCTGTTGCCCAAAGCACACCAGATGAATGAGTTAACCCAACTCTAATTTACTGGGAGTGCAAACATTTCCAAATGCTCAGGGTGTACCTCACACGCACGCCAGGCACTTGGAGAAGCTGGCAAAGGCACTGTCGTGTGTCACCATCACTGAGGGACTTCCTAAGGGCTGCATGGAAAGGTCTCTGAATTCTGATGCCAGGCTGAAATCTTAACTTGCCCTGTGCACATTTCACTTTGGCTTCCTAATCTCCCTCCTGGGAGAGGGCTCAGCTAGTTCTCAGTACCTTGGTCACTGAAAGAAGAACTTGTGTTGTCTTGGCAAGCAAGGACATGTATATCCTGGATCTGGAAAGGGCTGCAAACCTGTATGAGATGAGGATTCCTGCTTGGCTGAAGGTTTGTTGCTAACTGGAATCAGGGCTGGCAAAATGGGACACTCAGCTCTTGAGAAGGAAATGGCTCTGCTAAGCTGTGGTGATGGAGGTGATAAGTGATAGGTGTGCTCTTAAAAACAGGGCCAAAAGTGGAGCTAATGCTCTTCAAGGAGCCTCACAGCCTTTTTATTTTACTCCTCATCACTGAAATCTCCAAGGGAAGTTAGTCCTGATAAGATGGGCTGTACTGAACAACAGCAAATGATTTTCTGTAAACTGTGAAAAGCCAAGACTGACCTGGTGAAGTCACAGGTAAAATGTCTAGTTTTCCTGGAAGCCTCAGCAGGGTAGATTCTGCATCTGATGGACATTGATGATATTGGGCAGAGGCACTCTCATTAAGAAATTGCCTGCTGGAACTCCCTCCAGCCATCTGGCATCCAAAATGCAACAGCAAAAAGGATCATGTTAGTGATTTTCAGGAAATGTTTTGCACAGAGCCATCTTTGTTGACTGTCTCTATTGTTTTGCAGATGTTTATGGTATTATGAATCCTTTTTTTTCAGCCTTAATTGAAAGACATGCTCCCCCAGTTCAAAAGTTAACTTAGCTATACCAGAAACAAAATTTGTATGAAATTTTTATCCTTAAGAACTTCTTTGGGCAGATCCTCTGATCATATATTAGATTTGAAAACTTTTGACTCTCAGGCTACTGTCATGCCTTCCTTTTTTTTTCTTTTTAAATTTTCATACAAATGACTATGCCTACCATTTCAGTGTCTGAGTTCTGAACATTGCTCATCAGTTTTGGAAAAACAATTTGTAGCTGGTTTTCTTAAAGGTTTTTGAAGGTATTATGAGCAACAATAACCATGAAAATATCGGTGTATGTCACTCTGGTTGGTGCTATTTGGGTTTTATTTTGTCACATTTGTCAATGTCCTCTCAGTTTAGTTTGAGATGTGAGTGGGGCTCTCAGATGCTACACTCAGATTCTGGACTCACCTGGGCAAAAGTTGCCTTTGTTTCCTCATATTCCCAGGCAGAGAATATTGTCTGGAAGCAGGATGCACACAACCAAAGTGCTTCCTGAGGTAGCAGAGTGCTGCTGGTGCTCAGTGGGTGCGAGCTCCGGGTCAGTTCTGAGATTAATCTGAAAATGACGTGACTTTGAGACAGGTATAACTGATGCTTCAGCTGAGTGTGCTACACTAAAAGTCAAGCATAATAACTTCTTATCTCCAGTCTTTTGAAAGGCACAATTATCCTTTATTTTGCAGGCTGGTTTGTTTAACTTTCACTGGATTATTCTCATGGAATGAGAATGAGATATTGCTATTTCAGAGCACCACTGGGACCTTGCAAATGAAGGAAGTTGTAAGGTTTTCTAGTGAAAACTGCACATGGGTCTCTGAAGATTTGGTTTGTGTACTAAATTCTGCTGCTGATTTACCAACACTGTGACCTTGAGCTACTCAAAACAATTTATTATTTTTTAAAATGTGACTATTAATATTGACAGTCTCCAGTTTCAGTATGAGACACTTGAGACTTGAATTGCAGACTTTTGTACTACTTGCGTATTTATTTTTAATAAGGGTCCTAATTAAGTGTGCAATCTCTGTAGCAGGAAAGCTCTCCTGGACGCTGTCTCCATTCATTAAAATGTGTCAAATTCCTCAGAGTTTAGAGCAGAGCTCTAACAATGGCAAAAGAGACCCTGTGTCCTGAATAGATACGAACATGAGCCAAAGAAGATGTTTGTTAATAACTATTTGCAGTGATAAAGCACAGCAAACAAGGGGTTACACATTTCCTCACTTTCTGCTACCCAAGCAGAGCCCCTGACTTCACTCAGGAAGCTGCACTGTTGTGAGACATGGAAAAGTAAAATACACTCTGCTTTATAATAAGTCATTTCAGCTCTGTCTAATTAACACTTCTTAGTGTTAATTGTAACCCCCTGTTCTGTGTTTTTCAGGGATGATATTTCCCAAGTAGTGCTGATGAAATGTCAGGCAGAGGTAGTAATTTTGTTTTCCTTGCTATTATAACATTGTGCCATAGATATAGTTATATACAGAGATACATGCCAATCAACCAACAGAGCAAACAAGATGAAGAAGTAAAAATCTTCTCCTTAGAGAATTTCTTAGGCAGACAGTGAATTATGAGCTCTTCTCTGCCTAGACAACTTGCAGTGAGAACAGCTATTCCTACTGGCATTCCTTGCTGTGATTAAAAAAAAAAAAAAAAAAGACTTGTTTTATTAAATCAATAGACTTAACAGGATGAAAAGGTGGAGAAGAAAAATATGAAATATTTTTTATATAATCTGCAGAATCCTATAGGCTTCTAACATTAATGCTACAGAAATACCATTGGCCAGTATTTGCAGAACAGCATTTGATGAACAATAAAGACATCCATGTTGTTGGAAAGGGGAAAATCCTGTTGACATTCTAGCAAACTCATCCACCTTGGCTTTGTAGCCTGGAGGAAATGAGAGAGTGGTGTAAGAAAGTGGAAACATGAGAGTCACTGTTAAAACATCTCCCTGGTGCTGGCAGCACTATTGCAAAAGAGAGTAATGATATGGGGCTGTTGTATGTCACTGATGTTCAAGTTGGATTTTTCCTTTGGAATACCACTCAAAAATTGCAGGTGCAGTTTGCTTTGTGACAAGAGAATGTGGAGCAACTGTGGTCTCATCCAAACAATCCTGTGTCTGATGGCAGCCAGGGAAGGGTCTGTGGTGGCTCCACATTTTATGAGCAGGGAAAACGGAGAGAGAAATCTGACTAAAGATAAAGCCAAAGCAACCAACCTCTCATGATGAAACATGGAAAAGCAAAAAGGCCAGCTGTAGAGCTGAAAATACAATTTCCAATAACTTCTTTCACATCCCATACAATTAATTTAATAAGCATTTCAAATTTTTTTTTAAAATTAGGAACAGGGTCCTAAATTTAGGCCTATCACTAGTTTTTCAAACATTACAAATTTCTCCATGACATCCATGTAACACTTGACCTTGCAAAAGACTTGATGGCCCAGTTGAAATGCTGTAAGTGCTTTGACAAGTTACTTTTAGGAAACCACGGATGTTTATAGCCTCCTGGCTATTTTGTAGGGGCTTGTGATATATTTCTAAACACTGAGGAGGAGGAAGACTCCCAGAAATTCTTTCCCTGGATTGTGTTCAATATAACTAAGGAGAAAATTTAAAAAAAATGTTTCCTCCCTGTATTGAGATGCAATGAATTGCTGGTGTAGTAGAGATTACTTTAAGGGATGGCACAAAACTCCCACTTTTTGACTGAGCCACATGGCAGTTGTTTAATCATTACAGGCTTTTGCTTTATGTCTAAAGAAATTAGCTATTAACCAAATGGTCAATTCACAGATCTGTGTGCAAAGTGGTGGCTGAATTCATTGACAGTAATCTCTGTGTCTGCATGTATACACACATAAATATGTCAGTGTATGCACATATTTCTATCTATCTCCTACCCTTGTGAATTCATTTACCATTTGTACTTTCTTTACCAATTAAATTTTCCAACACAGCAGTTCCCTCTGCATCATGTCACGCATGCTGACTATGTGCTGATTTAAGGTTGAGGATAATTTAGCAGGGCTGCTGATTATGGCAAACTTATTCTCAGGAGATCAATGAGAAATGGGTGTTTTGTGATGAAGTTTGTTTTGTGTAGATTAGAAAGATAATGATACGGATACAGATTAGAATGGGACATTAAAACCAAAACCATTGTGTGTGAGCTCTGTGAAATCCACACTGCAAAAATAAGATGGGAAATCAGGTGGTAGAACACATGGCTCTGGGTCTGAGATCCACTTTTAAACTTGAAATACCTGAGCTAGACCCAACCTTGAGAACCCCTGTGTTATTTCATGCATGTGAATGTTCTCTGTGACTTTCATACCGACATGTTTCCCATATTTAAAGTTTTTGCAGTCTGTGCAATACAAAACTTTCTTTTTTCCCCCTGTGTGCCTTGGACAGCTCCAAGCATTCACCAAATGTTCCGTAATAATGAGTTACAACTCCCTTTGTTGATGTTGAAGAGCAGGTGAGTATTAGCATAGTAGAGATGCTGCTTGAACATGGAAAGGCTGTAGTCATTTCAGCACAGTAAAATTGCTGGTCAAGCATGAAGTAATTATCATTAAGAGAAATATAGCTGAGAAAAAAGGTGTGGGGTCTTTTCTTTTAGCTTAATAATCTTTCCTGGGAATCTCATGTTGTTTTATTGACTTTGAGGAAGACCTGAGAACCATACAGCAAAAGTCACTATTCTCAAGTTCCTTCCATCCTTCATCCAGCTCTTTCTTGAAACCAAGCAGGTTTATACAAGTGTAAGCCATGAATTCCTTATCCTTCTAGAAGTGCACCCCAGTTTATACAGACTTGCAGAAGGGATGCACAATTCATATTTAATTTTATCTTATTAGCTGGAACTCTGTCAAAATGAGAGCTGACTTATTTAGAGGGGAAGCATTCCTCACTGAAGAAATGAATAGTTTTGACAAATCATATGATACAAGTCTCAGGGTCTTCTACCAGTAACATGAAAAAGTCATGTGGTCATGAATAGTATAAAATTAAGGTGTTGGGTATATCTGGTCCCTATAATTTATCTATTCTGAGTTAAGTAAAAGTTAAAAGGTCACATAGGATATTTTTCCCCCATCTTTCCATTACATTTTTATTGTTTGGAAGTAATTACTATTTTTTTTTAAACAAGCAAATTGCATATTTTTCCCTTTATGAAAGAACCACAAAATTAGAAAACTGCATTCTCAGAAAATACCATTTGAAAAAGAAGGCCAAAATAAAAGAAAAAAAAATCCCTGAATCAGGATGGTTTGGATTGGAAAGGACCTTAAATATCATGTATTCCAACCCTCTCCCCACAACAAGCAGACATTTTCAACTAGATCAGGCTGCTCTCCATCCATGCAGATGAGCATCTACAACCTATTTGGTGTTTCATCATCCTCACAGAAAAAAATTACTTCCTATATCCAGTCTAAATCTACCCTCTTTCAGTTTAAAACTGCTACTGTAGGTCCTATTAAGAAGCCTGTCCTCATCTTTCTTATAAGCCCCCTTTAAAATGTCTTTATATATATAAAATTGAATATTATGGTTGTAATCCAGTGTTTAGTATTTTATTTAAATATCATGTTCTTGAGAATATTCTAGCCAGAAACTGTATGCCATGTTCTGGACAGAAGGCCTTTAATGAAATCCTTTTTTGGTGAGATTGTGAGATTTCATTTTTGTCCTCCTACAGCAATATTATTTTCTCCTATTTTGTACTTCAATTGGCACATCCATCTGTAACAGAATCTCTTCATCAACTCTGTCCTTTGCTCTGGCTGCTAATCCTGCAGCCCTTCTCTCTAAGTTAGGTAGCAGATTCCTGTGGCTGCATGTGAGATACTTTTCAAAGTGGTTTCTACCTCATTGCCATTAAAATCCCTTTGACAAAAATCCTGCTCAGCACTGTTTCTTCAGCCTGTTGTTTCCTGAGATCCAGGTACCAGGCAGTGCTGCAGGGTGCTTGAAAGGGCTCAGGAAGCAGCTTCTCTCCTGAGAGAGACTTAAAGAGATGATCAGGAGAATGCAGGAGGTTTGTAACAGTAGTGGTGTCCCCTAATGCTCTTTGTTTTAACAATCATGTCTAAAACTTTAGAGGTGCCTGCTGAGCTCTTGTTTCCATGTCAGCAGTGGAAGTGCAGAGGTTGAGGGGTGTCCCCTTTGCAAGCAAATGCAGGAGGAAAAGTGGTTTGGGCACCTCATTGCTACTGAGGCAGGCTGGGTTTGAATTTCCTGTGCTGCATGGGGCTCCTGTGGGCACAGGGGGCACCTGGGCACTGGGTCCTTCCCAGCCCAAACTTCCCTCCTGTGGAAGGGAACCCAGCTGGAGTTTGAAAGAGAGAAAGGAGAACAATTACTGCACCTCGCAAACCTGAACTCTGAGGGCTGGCTGAAGGTGGTGACTTGCTTAATATCTTTAGTACTGAAAGGATTTTTGTCATCTGAATCCCAGAGTCCTCAAATTCCTCAAGAACCTTAAAAACAAACTTTTAGCCATCTAGCTGAGGAAGAAAAAATAAAGTCATCAACTCTAAAGGTCTGATGAAATGAAGGGAATGACTTAGCTATTAAAATATTATGTTTGAAGCAGTCCAAGACCAGCTCTGACTTGTTTAGGACTCCAGGCTGGCAGTACCAGAAGACAGGCTCTTGCCAACTATCAGAAACTGGAGGCAGTCAGTGTCTCTCAATGGCTTCCAGAATCCAAAGTCTTAAATTTAAATAATTCATGCTGTTAATGAATAATAAATTTAATAGTAATGATTAAGGCAGATGACTCTCTGTTCAGTTAAATGGTCACAGCCAACTGAAAAATGTGTGTGGTGCATACATGCTGCTCTGCCCCTCTAAGTTTGCAGCATTCAGCCCCTGACAAGTTTGTTGAATGCTGCAGATGATTCACTTTGCCCTCAGACAGTGCTGCAGCCTTTCCCAGCTCACAGCTGGCTGCAGCACTGCAGCTGCTTTGCAGAAGGGCAGATCCAGCATCCACGGGGCTCTGTGCCCCAGTGCAGGGAAGCTCCAGGATCCCCATCTTTCCTTCCCAGCTGCTGGGGGTGCTGCTGGGCTGTTCCCTGCTGGCTCACGGGGTTCTTGCCTGCCCTGTGGCAGTTTCCTAGGCCAGGATCCTCTTGGCCCCAAAGTCCATCCCAGTGGGAGTTAGAACAGCCCAGCAGGGCTGTGCAGAGAGGGCAGTGCAGGCTTTGGAGCAGGGGTCTGGAACAGGAGGGAAAATTCCCTATCTCTTATCTTGCTCCTTCCTCCCACCAGTACCATTTCCTCAAAGAGCATTTGTAGAGTCTGCAGACCACAGAGTTTCTTTTCTTCTTCTTCCTCACCCTGTTCCTCCATTCCACCTGGTGTTTGTTTTCCTGTTCTGCTTCTTGTTTGCTCCACTTGAATACTGTGAGAGTCTTGCTCTGGGTGTTTTGACCCGTGGATGCTGTGGGGAGGAGCCACATCAGCTTTTTCTCTCCAGGCCTGGCTGAGCTGTGCTGCTGCCTTGGGCTGAGACCTTTGCACAGAGGGACCCCCCACTCCCACGGATATCACCCCATGGTGATCCCACCCCATGGCTGTCTGATGGCAGGGAGAAGGACCTGGGCTTTATTTTGTCTGCTGACAGCCAGGAATGAGATGGAGCTGACTTACCCAAGCTGGTTTGTTCATCCCACTGGCTGAGAGTGGCATAAACAAAAATATTCAGACACTGAGACAGTTGTTCCTGAAATACTCATGGCAGCAGGAAGCCCAGAACAAGCCCTCTTTCCCTTCCTGTTGTTTTTTTTTTTTAAAATTAATTAATTAATAAATAATTTTACTTCTGTTGACTGAGCAAAACTCCCATTAAATTGCCTTTTACAATTACTGGGTTGGAACCATTTGTTCCAGAATGCTACTTGAAGGCTTCCAGAGTGCTATTTCCCTGCTTCCCCCGCCAAGAGCTAGTGGAAGTTTGCTGCTGTGGCAGGTTGGATTTGGGGCTTGTCTGAGCAGTGTCTTGGTTCTGCTGCCACTGTGTGGTCAAAGCTGGGCTGGTGTTTCAGGTATTTCTGTTTCTCACCGTGATTTGTGTGGCGCCAGCAGAGTCCTGGCATCCCACCCGTAATTCTCCTCCGTGCCCCTGTAAAGGAGCAGTGGCTGAATTCGATGGACTCTTTATTTGTGTTGGAGCAGCAGCCAGGGACACCTGTGGCAATAAAGGTGAGTTGTGCTGGGTGGGTGTTAGGCTGGGAAAAAAACCAACAAACAGTCCCTAAATAAGCTCTTAATTTGATACTCTGCTCTGCATATAACAGGTAAAAAAAGTGACACGGCAGGGGTACATCTCCAGCAGCTGCTGCTGACAGACCTGGTAGAAATGCAGGCAGAAAGGGGAGACTGTTCAGTGGGATTTCATTCATCTCAGTCATGGTAATTTCCACAGCTCAGCCACAGCCCAGGATGGTGGGGATGTGTGTGAGTTCTGCAAACCTGGGTTTTTGAGGTTAAAAAGTCAGTCTTTTTACAGTCTTGCAGTCTCGCACACTGTTCAGGTTTCAAGCAAACCACAGAAGCTTTGCTGTCCTGCAGTAAAGCACTGCAACAAGTAATAAAATACAGGTGTACTTAACAAGAAAAAAGCTTCTATTAGGTTTGCTTTTCAGAAAGTCATACAGTAATCGTTTATGTTTTGCCAGTTTGGTAATATCCAGGAGGTTTCTCAGTCATTAACTCACTTGAGTGAATTAGGAAAGTTTTATTGTAGTAATAAACAGTGATATGTCTCTTCAGGGACTTTCAAAGCAAGTGAAATAGAACACATACATTACTCTGTGGTTTGCTTCTGCTTTCCTTGCACATTCAGGATTTTCACTGGCTTTGAGGAATGGAGGAGCAAGCCCCAAATATTTGTAAAGAAATCAAGGTGAAAAAAATTTGCCTTGAGCCCAAAGATTAGAAAAAAGGAAAATGTCAGCAGCAGAAATTCACAGAGGGAGGAAATTCTAGCAACTAAGGAATAGCAGCTGAGAATGTCATGCAATACTTTTATTAACACAGTATGAAAGGCAATTTAAATAAATAAAAAGGCCTATTTCTGCAGTTTTCCAAAGCCCTTATTTAATTTAGGTAAAAACAAATATGCCACAAATGTTAAAGCGATTTGCAATCAGCTGATGACCTCAGATACAGTCTCAGCTTTACACTCAACAGCAAGTGACTCTCTCCTGTCTCCCACTTTCTGTGCTGCTAAACCCCAGTGCCTTGGGGAAGGGATCCTTCCTGGGATTCCTGCCTGTCCTGGGTGTTACTGAGCACACCCAGACCCTTCCCACCCCCATTGTCACATCCTGTCTCTTGCTGACCCATTCACAATGGTAACTTTGATTCTTGATTAAAAAAAAAAATTAAACTTTATTTATTTTGCACTGATCTGGCTTGTGGAGTGAAGTATGCAGTGGACTGCAGATCCTTGCTGGAAACTATTTGCTGCACTTGGTTACTCTAACACAGACAAAAGGAGAGGTCAGCAATAAATCCTGCAGCCTTCTGTGTAGGTCTTAAAGTTGATTAGAAGCTTTGTAGTCAGAGCACTTCCAGGGAATTTTTCTGCTATTAGACTTGCTAAATGAACCAAGTTCCAATGCATTTCCATAATTTATGAGACTTAGGCTACAGGTGGCTGTTTAGGCAGAGTAGTGGTAGTAGAATTGTGATGCAGATCACTGACACACAACATTTCCACGTACTACGATTGCAGAAACCTCATTTCCTTTGGAAGCTGGGCCAAAAATAGAAACCCTTTCCAGTGCCAAACTTCTCTGTCATAACTAGTAGAGGCTTTTTGCTCATTCATGGGTGTGCTGAGCTGCTCATGTTGTGTCTGTGCCAATATGTTTACTTAGCACATCACATACTTTCCGTGAATTGTGTGAAATTCTTTCAGTTTATGGTGGCCATGAGGAATATAGGGAATAGAAAAGTGAGTTTATGATGTGGATCACTTTAGCTTGGGTGGTTTTGGTTGTGGTGATTTTGATTTTTGTCCTGGCTGGATTCAGGATTTGCTTTTTGCCGCCCCGTAGGACAGCGTGATGCGACACCGCCATCCCTCTGGGCTGTGGGCGCGATGATTCCTTTAACACCGCAGGAAATAAAAATTTCATTCGCCTGTCCGAGGAAATAAATGTTCGAGTTCGGGACTGAGGCGGCCCAGGAGCCGCCCGGGCTGCGCCGCGCTCGGCCACGAGAGGGCAGCAGAGACTGCGCGGAGCGGCGGCGGCGCTGAGCCCGCGGGGACACGGCGGGGCCCGGGCTGGGCCTTGGGGACACTGCTGGGCCCTTTGGGGACACTGCTGGGCCTGGGCTGGGCCTTGGGGACACGGCGGGGCCCGGGCTGGGCCTTGGGGACACTGCTGGGCCCTTTGGGGACACTGCCGGGCCTCTGGGCCTGGGCTGGGCCTTGGGGACACTGCTGGGCCTGGGCTGGGCCTTGGGGACACTGCTGGGCCCTTTGGGGACACTGCTGGGCCTGGGCTGGGCCTTGGGGACACTGCTGGGCCCTTTGGGGACACTGCTGGGCCTGGGCTGGGCCTTGGGGACACTGCTGGGCCCTTTGGGGACACTGCTGGGCCCTTTGGGGACACTGCCGGGCCTCTGAGCCTGGACTGGCCCCTTTGGGGACACTGCTGGGCCCTTTGGGGACACTGCTGGGCCCTTTGGGGACACGGCCGGGCCCAGGCTGGGCCTTGGGGTCACGGCTGGGCCTGGACTGGCCCCTTTGGGGACACTGCTGGCCCCTTTGGGGACACAGCTGGTCCTGGGCTGGGCCTTTGGGGTCACTTCTGGTCCTGGGCCGGCCCTTTGGGGAGGTCACTGCTGGGCCCTTTGGGGACACTGCTGGGCCTGGGCTGGCCGCTTTGGGGACACTGCTGGGCCCTTTTGGGGACACTGCTGGCTCTGAGCTGTCCCCTTTGCGGTCACCGCTGTTCCCTTTTGGGGTCACTGCTGTCTCCCGGGCTGTCCTACCGAGGCTGCACCTGTTCCCCTGGGCTTTTAGCCTTTGTGGTTGAGAACTCAGACCCAATTTCTGAAATGTGGCCCTTTATTAGAAGTGATTTCAAATTTTTTTCCTCCTGTGGTGGTGGCCAGTCCATCCCTGCATTGAGTCTGTAACGACACCTCGAGGATTTGTGTCCTTTCTTCTGTTGACTCCGTGAAAAGAGGATGGGAGAGCTGGAAAGGAGCAAATCTGCATCTGTAAAATGCTGTCACTTGTTACAGTGGCTGCCAGTGACACCAAGCACTAAACAAGGTAGATGAATCAGGCAGGTAATGGGAAACCATCCCATGTCTGGCATGGTGTGGGCACTGAAAGAGAAGATGGAGTTAATTTCTGACCCCGGTCTGGCAGAGGTCACTTTGCAAGCAACAAAATCTTTTATCCAATTCCTCAGTGTGCAAGAGAAGGAGGAGAAAAGCACTGGCAGATTATGGGTTGTGTGGAAGGACTGAATACAGCTGAAGTGGGTTTTGGTGGAGCAAGAGAGATTATAGTGGGTGGGTTGATCAAGTTTAGGACAGTATTTAAGATAAGTAGTAGTGTGGCAATGCAGAAGTTGTCAAGGTTTTTGGATAACAAATCATGGTGATTATACCCACAGACAGGGCATTGCTGTCCCTCAGCACTGTACTCAGCATTATCAAAGCACTTCTTTACACAGAAGATAAATCACAGACAATATAATCTGCTAAAGGTGACACAACAACAATATGTGTTCATAGTTCTCATCCTCTGAGGATTAGTTTGTAATTTCCCTTGGTTCAGTGGGAGTAGGTGTCCTGGTGTTTCTGAAAATCTCTGTGAGTCTTTGCACTTTAACCACCAAAAATCCACAAAAATCTGCCCCCTAGTACCTTCTAACTTGAGATGTTTATATTTCAATTTCGGAGAGAACCAACTCTGAATTCTGCAGAAGGGAACCGTGGCAGCATTATTATTGGTGGCATTTATTCTCGCTGAGAAGCTTCAGATTACATTATTTAATATCTGTTTTATCTGTGTTTCAGAACTGATTTTGGTGTTACAACAAAGGCAGACTTGTCTTATGAGAATCAAAATTATACTTAATTGGATTCTGCTTTGGGAGTTTCTGTCAATCACAGAGCTGTGTGAATTGGAAAAGACACACGATTGCAACAATGATTAACTTCTCCAGAGTCGCTCTGAGTGCTGTGGATCACATTTCATAAAGAGATGTAGTATCTTCAGAATAATTGTATTGTTCTAAAGGGTATTTTCTGAATACCAAAAATAACTTAATTTTCTTTGAGGGCACACATGAGGAGGAGACATTTTCAGACTGAAGGTTGTGAATATTTCTGTATCAGTCTTCTCCACCTGAAGCAGCCTTGGCTGCCTTCCTCCATGTGTAATTCCTGAGAAAAACATAAACAAATGGAGAATTCCCTGTCCAGACAGCAGCCTGCCTTTGATGCCAACCTGCATGTGAACGACCTGTGCATCATCTAGAGGAGCCAGGTGGTAAATTAGCAGCAGGTACAGCCTGCTAATGAGTGAATGTTTGTGGTGCTGGAATATTTGAGCTACTTATTGTAAGTACATAACAATGCTGTGAGTTTTCCCATGTTTAAATAGCCACATAAAAGAAGCCAGGTCCTTTTTGCTTTTATATTACTGGTTTATTTTTCTGAGTGGAGGTTTAATTTTCCTTTAATCCTGGCTCTTACAACTGGGTGACAGGAAATACAGACCACTTCTACTTCAGAATGTGAACCTTTAAAAGAACTTTAAGTACTTAAATGTTTGTTTGTTTATTTATTTATTTATTTATTTATGGACTTGTAACTTACCAATTTAACTTTTTGAAATATTGGAAGATTACATTTAAAGAACAGGGTTGGTACAAAATTCACTGCACTAGAGATCTCTCTCTGACTTTGAAGAGCAGACAATAGGGGTTTTTTGCACCCCTGTAGACAGTTAGCCAACTTTTGCTTTTATCTCTAAAATTGCATCAACTGTCTCCAGTGACATTTAACTTACATATGTGAATGGTTTGGCATTTTTAGATTGTCAGGGTGTTATTGGATGAAAAAGCTGATTTTGTCACGGACATCTGTTTTATTGTTAATTAGATGAAATAGGAAAGACATCAGAAGAGTACACACAGAAACTATTTCATAGTTCCTGCTTAAAATCTTACTCTGATCCCTTGAAATTAATGATGCTTTACGGATTTTCACATTTTGATGTGAGTTTCATTTAGGAAGTTTCGGGAACAAATGACAGAGAGTTGTTATCCATCTGTGCCTCTGTCTTTGCAATTCAATTATGCCCTGCCATTGTACAGTCTCTCCTTTCAGAACTATCACAAGAGAGAAAACAACCAAGGAGTTCATTTATCATTTAAAAAACCCAATCTAACCACAATAACTTATATCATCACCACAGCTTGTGTTTTGTACTTATCAAAGTAAGAAGTGCCCTGTCACAATGAGTTGATCTTTTTGGCAGTTGTGAACTTGTTGATGTTAAGATCCTGTATTCTGATGATGACCTGGCTTTTTTCCCTCCATTCCTCCATTCTCCTTTTTTTTTTTTTTTTTTTTGGGTCACGTTGTAGTACAAAGGCTCATGCTCAGGTAGACCAGATTTTCTCTGTTTTTAGTCATTCTTAAGGATTTGTCCTGGTGAGAAGGCAGGTATAACATACACTTCCCAGGAGAGCCAGAGAAATTGTAGTTTGTGATAACATGTCATATTATTTCAGGATGAAGGCAAATGAGATCTCTCATGGGAATAAGGGAGAATAAAGCCTTAAAAGCAGTATTCATACTGGTGTAATATTGTAATGGTATGGAAGATCAACGTGAGATGAGGGCAGACACCAGATTGAGTGGTTGCTTATATAATATATAATTTAAATAATAAAGAATTATATTTATTTAATACATCTGTACACAATAGTACATCTGTAACTTGGGACTGGAGAGCTGGGGAGATTGACAGGATCAGTGAGGTGTGTGGGGAGCTATTTCAGTCCTTCCTGTGCCCTTTGCTCCTGAGCCCTTTGCCAGGAGCCCTACGTGGCCTGGAGCAGAATCTGGTGATGGAGAAGCAAAGGATGCACACTGCCTTTGGCACACCCATGCTGAGGAACCCTTTCAGCTGGAAAAGGGGGAAAACTCTTCTGCAGTTCCTGTCTGGAGAAATGTGAGGTAAAGATTACACAGAGACTTCAGAGCAAATCATGGCTCCCCAACTGGCAATAGACTATATCCAAGCTGACTGAGTGCTGGTGGGAGAGGGAGATAAGGATGAAACTGGGAAAGTAGAATTTGATTTGGTAATGGGGAATAGCTTTTAAGTCTGTGAGGTGATGTTAACAGGAAAGTGAAGTGACTTCAAAAATGCAGTTGTGAGCTGTGTGCAGACAGCTCCTTTTCCGTCCTTGGAAATATATCCCTGATATCCTGAAGCAGTTTACAGAGGCCCTTTCCCCCCTGTGTACAGGGATGTCAATGGTTCTCAGTGGAAGCTGCATGTCCTGAGCAGCCCTGTGAGATGAGACCCATCCAGTTAGGGCCGTGCTTCGTGGTAAATGTCAGTGGTGGTTATTCTGGGGGAATGCAAGAGGAATTCTGAAGAGGAATGCTGGAGTTACCTCTGTCTCCTGGCTTTGATGCTATAAAACCCTTTCAATAGTGGAGCAAAATCCCTCACCCCTCCCCAAGACTTTCATAGATGTGGTCTGATATAGTCTACACTGACCTTGTGAACATATATAATGGAAATGATATGTGCCCTTTTGAGTGAGGGTCCTGGCCCTCCACTTCAATACAGAGTGGATGTTATTACCCTATTCTGAGCCCCAAAACATTATTAGTTTTTCTAATACATAATATCCATTAGCTAAAAATATCTCTCCATTATTCTCAATGCTATGCCCCCTTCTTCCCCTACTTTTTGTTGTGGAATTCATGCTAGGGATAAACTTGGCAAAACACTTTCATTAGTGTGACTAAGGGAAGCTTACAACTTGTTTCATTAAAATGGGAGCAAGATTGATACCCTTTATTAGCAAGCTGGAGCAATCCCTGCCTTCTCAAATGCTCCATATCTGCTTGGCTCTGGAGTGCACAATCTTGATGAATTGTGAGTTAACTTAATGGAGAAGAAAATGTGCATAGAGCTGGGTGAGGGCAGAAGGGAAAAATACAGATGAGAATCAATGAAAGGGAGAAGAGACTTGACGGAAAATGAAATGGCACCTTCCCAAAAAAGTTGATGAAGAGAAAATAAACAGGTGGCAAGCAGGCTCAGAGAGGGAGTGTAGGAAGGTACACAACAGTGCTGAGGGGACAGATGGAACACAGGCACAAGGTCAGATTTTGATTTTTGAAGAATAGAATGTATGGGAATATTCAGATCAAGGGCCTTTGTTCTGACCCACCTTTGCATCTATTCAAGTAAGAAAAGCTCAATGTGAAAAAATTCTTCCCTTTCCCTGAGGCATGGGTTCTAAAATAAACATTAGAAATTTAACTCTATTAGCAAAATATCTTAGACAATTTTTGAATGATAGCACCTTTTCCTGTGATTCCAGACTCAAAAGCAATTGCCCATGAATGGAAGGATTTTCAGTCCATGTATTTCTGCTACCTGGGAATGTTCAGAGGTACATTTTGTTACTCTGCTGACGAAATCAGTGTTATTACTTCTGCCAGGACTGTAGTGGCAGTCCAGACTGTCCTGATGGCTTATTAGCTAACCTCTGATTTCACAGTCTGCTGCTGCTGCTAATGTGTCAGACCTTGCTTGGCTTTCAGAGTTAGAAATTTCCAGGAGTGGCTGTTGGGGGTGAGAGGGGGAAACACTTGAAAATTGAGCTGCCCTCATGAGGAAATCATCGAGAGACAGAGCAAAAGAGCAGGACCTGAAATACCAACGTGGTTTCCATGAGAGTCAAAGAGCCTTCAGCTCCAGGAGCACTGTGCTGGAAAAGGCACACCGAGGCCATCCTGGGGAGGCCCCAGAACTGCTGCTCCTACATCCTTCTGATCTGGAAAAACCATAGAGTTTGATTTGGGTTAGAGTTAGAGTCAAGAAATAAACTTCACCTGCCAATTTTTTTAAATTTAAAGGTAACTACAGTAAACTAAGCACAAGAGCAACACCTACATGACATTAAATACCAATGTGCCTGTAATGAGCATTAACACCTAATTTTCAGCGTGCATGTAATGAGCATTAGCAGCTATTTCCATGTTACACATGGAAGTTATGCACCTCAGGGTGATAATTTTTTTTTTTTTTTGTAGAAGGTTAAATATTTGTCAAGGAGTTGTGCTGGGACAGATGTTGGTGTAAAACTGTGGCAGCTCTGTTCCTGAGTCAGGATTTTGAGCATTTAAGCCCTTGACAAGCTCTGTGTTTGCATCCAGTGCTGGCTGGGGTGTCTAACTTAGAAAAGATTAGAAGCCATGTAACAATTCTTGAGGTCAACCATAACAAATAAATAGTGGTTTATGTTGGGGTTTTATTTATTTATTCCTATTTTGAAAAATAATTTTTTGACAATTGTCTGGATGTTTAAGGCATCCTTTATATCTCTCTTCCACATTTTAAACTGTTTTTTGCAACCCTGGGAACTAGAAATTACATGTGGTGAGGTTCCCATGCAAGTATTGTGTATGAGTACCTGGGAATTCAGGGAAAATACCAAATACCCCAAAGCCATGATAAAATCAATCAGTACTCAAATCCACTAACAAAAGGTGCAGAAGTTTAAAAAAAAAAGAGGTGGGAAAGGAAAAAAAAACCCCTTCCAACCTCCCCAAAGCAGCTGAAGTGGGACTAAATCTTTAATGATGGAGCCTTAGATAAAAGATTAAAATATTTATATCACCTTTTTAACCTGAATTTTATAGCAATGAAGTTTAACACATATCTTCTATTACCTTTGTCAAGTTTATGACTAGCTCTCATTTATGGATCCCTTAAATATGTATAAGACAGTTTTAGTTATCTTGTTTACATGGGTTTTCTCTTTGGGCATTTGTCTCCATCACTGCATAGCATGTTTATGGTAATTTACTATAATACATGTATATCAGAGGCAGTTTAAATGACACTTAGCCTTGAATATATTTAAGATTTTTTTTCCTTGTAGCCACTAGGAAGTCAAAAGATATATGAAAAGCAATTAATTTTCAGATGATAGTAACATAAACAATATTAAAACTTGTATTTGCTCTTGGAACAGTGTGAGGGAGAAACATATAACAAATGAGGCATCACACAGGCAGTTATTAAAGAAGTAAATTAATAAACTCAACATTCAATCTTTTCCTTTCACATGTCAGGGATAATGTGGACAGCAGTTTGATGATTAGAAAGAACAAACTGCATCTGATTATTTGGGTTGGCTTTAATCACAGACTTTGTTTAAGACTCCTCAGTTAACATCTGCTTTCAGCAAGTTTCCTTTCCAGCCCTATGGAAAGGGATTCCCCACCTGTTTTCCAGAGCAGGACCTTGTGTTACTGCCTGTATCCAAGGGATCTGAGGGAATTGCCTCTGCCAGAGGGGCTGATGCTGTGCTGGTACCATGGGTTCTGCTGCAGATATTTCTGTGAGCAGATACAGAAGCCCCAAAGGTGGGAGGGAAGCTGTGGCTTAGAGACCCAGAACTGCTTTCCCAGTTGGTGCCTGAGCTGGAGCAGAGCACAGATTCTGTGGAAAGCTGGGCTGGGCTTTACCTGGCAATCTGCTTTACTTGCAGCCCAATGGAAAGGGATGGCCTGGCCTGAAGGTCATTGGTGGGAATGACCTGTACTCCTGGTTTTTTGGGCTTGGGTTCAGTTCATTCCTCACTGTGAGTACACAAGTAACACGTACATATCTTTACATCCAGGCATTGCTGGATGTTTCATAATGGTAGCTGAAGTTCCTGAAATACCTTGAAAATGCCACTGTGTTTCTTACCTGCTCTTTTTGGTGCTGGAAAACCTGTAAAAATCTGCTCCCTAATCTTACTAATATAAAAAAATACTGCTATTATGGAGACACTATTAAAAGCTGACAACTTGTTGAGAAATCAAGCTCTGCGGCCTTTGATGAAGTGATTGAGGAAGACTTGCAGACATTAGGGAATACCAGAAAGCCCAGCTATTAATGATAATGGAGGCAGAAATCCTTCAGAAATTTCACAAAGACGTGTAGCACTTCCCCTCCACCCCAGCTCACCTGTGTATACTGTGATGCTGACAAGAGAAAACTCACTCTTAGAAATGGTTTCCTTTGAATGCATGTTTAGAGAGAAGTCTTTGAACTGATAAAATTCATTTTTGCTGTTTGTCAGTAAAGGTGGACGCAGCATCCCTGCTGCACGCATGGGAATGTGTAATTGGAGTTATTGAAATTTGCTATATTGCAAGTGCAGAGGGAGCCATCACGTTAGAAGCAACATTTCAGAGGAGGAAACAAGGAATGAAATTCCTTTTATGAATAAGCCCAAATGGCATGATGGTGCATGTATTTTTGTGTTTGCTTTCTCTCTTTGTTCTCTGTTCTTCCTTTAGCGATGCATTTGCATGCAGACTGCCGGTGATCAGCATGCAGAGCTCCCGAACAGCCGAGCTGTGTGCTGGCATTGATCTAGTGGTCTGTGCCAGCTCAGTGGTGCAAGATTTACTTTAATTTCCTCTTCCCTTTGTTCTTCTGCCTCTGTGCTTTAAAGAAAGGCTTTTGTTTTATTACTTCCAGAAATTTTGAGAAGTCCTAGCCATTTTGTATCCAAATAACCGTAACACATTTCTCCGTGACAGATAATTGCAGAACTCCCAGTCTGGTGGGTTCCACGCTTATGTACATCTGAGATCCTCAGTTAACTTTGGGGAGATGTGTTTTTTGGTTAGACTAAATGGAGAATGAGCATTTTAAAGCAATGGGGGTGCACAGCTGGAGATTATGTGAAGAAACCTCTGACATGATTTTGACAGAAGGTCTGGACCAGAAACATGCACTCTTAGACATCAGAGTCAATCAGGATCATGGAGGGAGTGTATGGAAAGGCCCTAGAGAATGGTGTAACATTTGCAACTCAGCCATCCTCTGTTTTTATACAGTTAACTTTGAGTAGACAAATAATGCACAGCAAAAAAAAAAAAAAAAAAAAAATCTATGAGTTGGTTTGTCTCTTGTACACACAAAGAGTTAGAGGTTGCCTTGTCCTTACAAGGTTTCCTTGCCAGAAGCAGCACAGATGCCTTCAAAAAGGAGAAAAACCTCATAAGTGCTGCTGTGATTGGAGTGGCTTTGGTATCTTTTCTCTCTGTGCTATAACTGTGTAGATGTTCAGTGGTTCGATCTATATTTACACTGGTTGATCCAGGGTGAGGGGTTTCAGCCTCTTTGCCTGCACTAGATGTGGCTTTCTCCAGCGAATTTATTAGGATTCTATCCTCTTAAAGAATTAGTAGAAGTCATTAGTTTCTATTATTTAACTTCCTTTCTTAACGTATATTTTCTGCAGGAGCAGAATTCTGCAGGAATTATGTTTTAATTCCTTTGTTCTCCAGCTTGATTTCACAGAGACTATTTTCAAGGCTGCTTTAGAGAAATCTCATATAGGAAAAATTGTGAAGAATATATTCTTAGGTTGTGTGTTATTTTTGTTCCATTCCCCTCCCACCCAAGTTGTAAACCTTGGCTATCTTTGGGCTTATCCTTATATCACCACTTTGCTTTATTTTGAGATGCTGACAAGCTATTTTAATACCCTTGTGGAGGAAGCCATTCCAGTTGCTCTGCAGGTGTGCAGCAGCTCAGCGAGCGGGGCCGTACATAAACCATCCTCCCAGCTTTCTGGAAGGTGGCTCCACTTTTAGAAGCAGCTCCAGGTGCTGGTGGCCTCACTGGGGACTTGGAGATTTCTGACCTCCTGCTCTGCAGCTGGAATTCCCAAGTATCAGCTGGTTCTTGGCGGGGGAAGTGGGGAAAGCAGGTTCCTTTTCCAGTTTGCTTAACACAGAAACCAAAGACAGCCCAGCATCCTCCTCCTGGCACAGCATCCTCCTCCCAGCCTGCAGGCCAGGCTTCCAGAGTCCTGCCAGGACTGCAGCTGTGGGAGCTGCCCAAGCAATCCTTCCCCTTGCTGCAGGATCTGATGAGGACACAATGGACCATGACCAGAGCTGTGCATCTCAAGGTGATGTGATGCAGGTGAGCACAGCGAGGAAGGTTATCTGCTGGGCAGAGTCTGCAGCACAATGCTGCTTTTAATGAAGAAACTAAGCAGCATTACAAGCAGCAGATTAATTGCTTCCCTCAAAAGGAAAATGTGCTTAGTTTCAAACTGGTTGTTTCAGTGAGCCTTGTATTGTATAACACTCACCTGAGACAGAGGCTGACAGGTTGTCCCAACCTTTAATTGACTAATTAATAGTTATTAATTAGTATTCCCTGCAGCTGTAGTCTCAACCATGAGTTAATTGATTCTGATGGGGAATTAAATGTCCCATGTCAGAGATGAGTGCCCATAACAACATCTGAGGTAGTTATTTTGTGTAATAGACTAAAACAAACTTGCTCTGTATGTGTGTACACTGGTACTAAATGGCACAAACCTTTGGTTTTGTTTATTTAAACCTATTGCTCTGTGCTTCTTGGATGGCGGGGTTTGTAGACATTTAATGGAGACAGTTACATAACTGGGAGAGAGGGAAGGCTGTTTTCAAACTCTCTTTTCTGATGTGGGATCTGCTTCTCTCTCAAAACTGCCATAAAAACATCTGCCTCTCCAATTCACTTTTGTCACGAGTTAAAATTCTCTGGAGAGGAGAACTAACTGGTAGATTTGATAGTTAAGTATTCCAGCACTGACAAGCTGCAGTATTTCATAGCAGCATAAGTATCATTGTGTCCGTTCAGTTTATTAGGTTAAGAGATTTTGGAAAATAACCTTTAATGAGCGGCATGGTTTGATAGGCAGGTGCAGCTGACAGAGCAAACATTAGTTTTTCTGTTCAATTTATACTGCTTTCTGCCGTGGAGCCCCTGCCAGGCCAGAGCAGCTGGATGACACTGACTTTGGTTAGCCAGTGTTGTGCTGTCCAAGTCTTGTGGTGCAGTAAAACTTCTGAAGCTGAATGAAGCCTTATTCAAGGCTTTTCAGCAGTCATCCATAGGCTTTTCACTACCCAAATTCAGGCTGTCAGGTTTTATGATATTATAAGAGCTCCTGGCATCTCTTGGCTCAAAATATAAACATAGTACATTAAAGTATTAAAGGGAACTATCCAAACTCTGATGCAGTGGGGCATTACAGGCAATGCAGGAGCCATGCAGGATAAAATCCTGATTCTGTCAATGTTGATGGGTATTTGCTAAGGAGTAGAACCACGATATCTCCAAGGGTGAGCAAAAAACATCTGACAACCAGTCTGCAGGAGGTGGTACTTGCTTGGATGTGGAGCTCCCTGACTTCTGCCATTTTACAAGTGTAGAGCAGAATCCAGGTTTTCTCATGATGGCTGTGAATGGTAAAACTAGGAATGAAATTGTGCAGGCCATGTCCAAAGAGCACTGACAAAATCTTCCAGGATACTTTACACTGTTTAACGTCCTTGGTTATTGGGGAGAAATCTGGATGGAAGAGAACCAAAGACAGTTCTATCTTCTCTACAGTGATGATTGAGAGGTGAATGGGGGTGAAGGGAGGTGAGGGAAACTGATAAATGGTTCTGAATATAATATTTTAGGCTAAGCCACCAAATGCCTATTTAACATTTAAAAGGAAGAGAGTTGCCCTGCAGGTGAGAAAAAGGGATGCGAAATTATTTTGAAAAATTCAGGTGTCAGGCAAGAATGGGGAAGATTTACATGTTAATGGGATCCTCAGCAGGAGAAGAAACCTTGGTGTGGTGATGGCAGGCAAATAGATGCACCCATCTGCACCTTCTGATATTATCACCTGAGTTTGAATAGTCCCACAATTTTTTTTTTTTTTTTAACAAAAATAAAAATGAGGAAAGATTTGTGTTTGGAAGAGACACCCTGTGAAAGAGCCTCATGTTACTCTGGAAACCTTTCTGCAGATCAGGCCTTCCCACCTGGCCAGACAACAAAGCTGTTTAAGATATAACCCTGAGTGGTTTAGTGCACACTGGGTTTGGGGCTGACAGCTCGGAGCTGGCACTGGGGAGGGCCCTGGTTTCTGTGAACTTGAAAAGAAGCGACAGAGACCAAGAGCATTTCTGATGGGACCTGACACACACAGCTGAGCCCAGCTGGGATCGCTGTAACTAAATTGTAGCAGAGTGCTTTGTCTGGTTAGGCTTTATTTTAGACCTTAAACCAGATGGTATTTTCCCCTTCTCATATTGTATGTTTTTCTTTCTAATTTTTTTTACAATTTTTTTTTTTTTTTTTAGTTATAGCTCTCCAGAGTGAGGCAGGTTTCACAGTGAACCAATGCTGCTTGCCCATACCACACCATCTTTTGAGAAGATATTCCAGGGTCTGAAGGGGCCTACAGGGGAGCTGGAGAGGGGTTCTTTATCAGGAAATGTAGCAATAGGACAAGAAGTAATGGGTAAAGGCTGAAAGAAAGGAAAATTAGCTTAGCTATTAGGAAGAAATTCTTTACTGTGAGGGTGGTGAGGCCCTGGCAGAGGTTGCCCAGGGTGGTTGTGGATATCCCATCCCTGGCAGTGTTCAAGTTCAGGTGGGATGGAGCCTTGAGGAACCTGGTCTAAGGGGGAGTGTCCCTGCCCATGGCAGGGGGATTGAGACTAACTGACTTTGGAGATCCATTCCAACCCCTTAACAGTCTGTGATTCTGTGAGTCTCTACCATGTCCTGAAGTACCCTTTCATGGGAATGTAAAAAATAATTGTATTTTATAAGTTTATTAAATTTCTGCCTCCAATTTACTTTAATAAACTTTGAATTAAACTTAGACTGATGACAGAAGCAAATAGCAATAAAGCAGTCTGCTGTCATATTTTTACATTATTTTACATACAGGATTCAATAGGCGTGGCAAAAGGTTTTTTCCCCCTCTGTGTTAATATGCAAAGGCCTAATAAGCTTGCTAAACATTTCCTGCAGAATTATCTGCTACAGCTAATTCGGGCTAGGCAAGACATTTGGGCCTGAGGAGAAGTTCTTAGAGGTGTCAAGCATTTTGTAAATCAGATAATTCTCCTTGGCCAGTCAGTAAGGGCTGTGGAGATGCAGTCTCTGGGCGCTTTGCGCTCCTCAGTTGAGATGTTAAACTTGGTTTCCTTTCAGAAGCGCGATGAGTCAGCTCCAGGCGAAGCTGAGCATTACAGCGGAACTAAAACAAACATAAAGTGGAACCAATCCTAAATATATTTGCATCTAGATTTTGGCAGACATTGTTATGGCTTTCTGTATTTTATGTGCCTTTTTCATTTCCCTGTGAAATATTTTTTGGTGAACTTACAAGGTTTTTAAACTACTTTAAGTTGTTGACTCTTCCACTTATGCTAATGATGCCTCTTGCTCCGCTGCTTTAGTTTTAAGGAGAAAGAATGACTTAATGCTTTGCCTCTGCCTTGCCTAGGCATGTGCTAGGAAGAATTTGTGCTCTCGAGAGTGCAAAACAATAAGGAAAGAAAGAAAAAAGAGGCAAACCCCCATTTTTCTTAGTCTGTGGGGATGTACAACACCAAAGTGAGGTTTTAGAGTGACCCAAGACTTCTGTGATCAAAGTTTAGCTTCACTCTAAGACAGGCTCCTAGCTGAAAACAGAAACCGACCCTGGCCTTGTGCACCTCAGTGCAAAAAAAAAAAAAAAAAAAAAAGGTAAAAATTTGCAGGAGCAGATCTCCAGATCCAGTTTGTATACATAACATTATAGACATTAATTCAAAAGTGAATCAGGATGGCTGAAACGCTCTGATCTCATCTTCTCATCCTTTAGCTGCCCCAGCAGCACAGACAGAAAACTCAATCCATGGATGGGGTTTTAAATGAGTTTGAACTGACACTAAATTGAGCCTAACCTTTGAATAAGCCCGGAGCTGGTAGGAAGAGCTCCATTCTGTCTGCACTGATGAGTCTAAATGTTTCAGATTTTTCTTAGAATGGTTTAGGTAGTGACAGTGTAGCTAAATAATGTACTTTTACTTCTAGCCAACCTTTTCAGGTCATACTCTTTTCTTTCAAGTTGTGATAGCTAAAAGAAAAAATTTAACCAATGCAAAGAAAATGACTAAAATTCTTCCAACCTGATCTTAAAATAAAGGAGTACCAGGCTTTTGGCTTATGTGGAATAGTTTGCAATTGCTGTGAAGTGTGCATAAAGAACACTGATTTGGTCATCTGAGTAGGAATGCAAAACACCAAATCTACTTCTGTGATGATAAGGTGGTTTCTTGGTGGTGTGTTTTTCTTACAGTTTTTGAGGTCAAGTTTAATTAAAAGTTTCAGGTACTATCAGTGAAGGCTTTTTATTCCTTCAGTTTTTGGAAATATGTTCCTAGCCAGAATTTTCATACAATTCTAAAAATGTTAATAATGACTATACAACAAAAATCTGATTTTTAGTCTTGAAGACCCTTATATAAAATAGCTGAATGATTTTTCATCCATTATTTGCTTGCTTTATTTTATTTCAAACAAACAAACAAAAAAAGCTGGCTATTTTCAGTCAGTACTTTAGATCAGCTTTTCAATCCTACAAGCATTAGATGCACAGTACAGATATTTGATGAATACTCTTGTTTGGCTTTTTGGTCCTATGTTTATGAGTAAAGTTCTTGGTGCTTGCATACTTCCAGAGCAAGAACAGAGAAATGTTGCTAATTTATAATAAGCCAGCTGTAGAGATACCCAGCATGCAAGGAAAATATTTCTCTACTAGATAAAGCAGTATGAGTCAAGGAAACATTTCACTTAGAGCTGACCAATGACAAAAAATTTCAGGAAATATTTTAATATAATCCTACTATTAAAAATAACTATGTGAGTAAGTGGTGATTTCATAAAGGAAAGCAAAAGTTTGGGACTGTAATCTTTAGTTTAAGGATGTAAGACTTAGTGATAGAAGTCTGCTAAAAGTACTTAAAAGTTGCAAAACCTTAGTGTTTTCAGGCAGAGAGGCTCAAGCAAACTGAACATTTACTCCATTGGTATGAAGATTTCTGTTTTTAGGGTTAGAGCTGGGAATGCAGATCCCACAGTGTTCACCACTGAATGCCTCCTGGGAGGCAGCAGTTGACAAATATACCATGATAAAAATTCAAAGGTGCTTGATCTACATGCATACAAAGGCACATTTGAACATCTTGCTGTGATTTCCTCTCATTATAATACATAATATTCAGTTTCATGCTGCTAATAAAGTTCTTCCCTAGATAAAACTATTCTGAACATACCAGGTATGATCCTTACTACAATGCCTCTTTTTACCAATTCTGCAGTATCAACAGATAAGACTAAATGTAAGTTATTTGTACCCAGTATAGATTCATTTATGTTGCTAGGAAAGTGCAAAGAAGCTGATATAAATGATAATTCAAGTCTAATGTAGTTTTTTTCTTTTATATTAGAGAAGATTTTTGTGCAATAGAAAAAGTTCTTTATGAACAGAAAAGCTTTATTTTTAAATATGCTCTATTTTGGTGCTAATTTATTATTTTTGACATCTTAATTATATCTTGTCACACAAAGTGCTGATTGGTAGTGTCAAGATTCCTAATCTGTGTCCATAAAATATATTTCTCTATTTTTTTTTTTTTTACTCAGTTTGATTTTTCTGTAAAACTCACTCATGCAGTCAGACACAAAATTGCAGAGAGGAAGGTTCCATCCACCTTTCCCTCTGCCAGGAGGTGCTGAGCAGAGGAATACAGTGAAAACCTTAAAAAAGGCTCAGCCTTCCAAATTCCTGGGAAAAGGCAGAAAGAGCACCCTGCCCGCTTTCCAGCATTGTGGGGAATAAAGTACTGTGTACAAAGTTATAAGAAATTCTGTACAAAAGGAAGTGCTGTTAGGTGCTAGTTCAGCCATGTCTGGAGTTCTGCTTTATTCCCCAGTGAAAAGTCCTTTACATTCATGAAAACGTGTTTCAGAATAAGGGGAGGACAATAAAAATGAGCTTATTAGTTTCTAAAAGGTTCTATCCCAAAGCAAAGAAAGGTTTTTAAAGAATTTGGCTTGTTCCTGTAAAAAACTGTTCTACTGAAGTTTTGCAGATCAAATGTACCAGTCTACAGCTGTACAAATTCTCTTTCACAGAGTATGAATGTTGCAATTTGCTAATGTACATTTTGCTTTTCATAATATTCACAAAACCAGTTTATGGTTCAGAACATTCACAAAGCTGCCGTTTTTAAACTTTGCTTTTGAACACATGGCATGGTTTCCCACTTTTAAAAGTAAGGGTGGGTGGGTTTTATTTCTTTTTCCTTTTTTTTTTTTTTTTTTTTTTTTGCAGGTGTCTTTTAAATAAGCAGAACACTCTTCAGCCTCAATTTAAATCAAACTTTGAAGGGATTATCCAAGCCCAGAATTCCCTGACCAGGATGCCAAACATTTTTTCTTGTTTTGTTTGTTTTATTGAGTATTTCTGGATGCTTTCAAGGCTGTATTTACTGTAACTTTATAACCTCTATGTCACTGTATATTCTGGTGCAGCTAATAGAGTAAATGAGGGGTGTTGTAGATAACATCCCAACACTGAGCAAGCATTTCTAGTGTCTCCCCAGGACATGGTGGTCCCTGTGAGGACCAAGAGTTAAGTACTGATTTGCATTCACCAGTGCCAAGTGTAGAAAACCCTTCATCATGTTGTGAAAATAACTTCAATGGAGAAAAACCTCCCCTGTGAACCCACAGATGAAATATTCACTCTAAACCTGTTCTTGTCACCAGAAAAGATGAACAGCACCTCTCTGCCAATGCCTAGCAAAAGATGGTGGAGCTTTTGGAGCCTTTTACCTTTATTGTTGCTGCTAACAGCAATGAGTGACTACTGCACCTTTTCCCAGCTCATTCCTTAGGGGAAGGCGGCTTAGAGGAACCTGACTGAGGCAGAGGAAGCAGCTCTAAAGCAGATGCTGCAGTGGCAGCTGGGTGGATGCCCCATTGCAGGAATCAGTGTGTTGCTTTAATGATCCCAGGGTTTGGATGCATTTCTCTTGGACTGTTTGCTAAACTGTTGCCAAGGCGTTGTGCATCGGAGATATTGTGATGGAGGGGGGAAACACATTGCCACAGATGCACTGTAGTTTTTCTATTTTATTTTATTTTGTCTGCCTGCATTGACTCAGCACCATGGCAGCTGTTCTCTTTTCAAATAGCTTTGTTTTCCTGAGGCATAGTCTATACTTATTCCAGGAAGTTGTAGAGGAAGGCGAGCAAGTGGAGGACTGCAGATGAATTTCTGAACACAACCATTCTCACACTATTTAGAAGTAAATTTTATATCCATGCATGCTTTTGCAGATGGCCTGAAAAGAAATGGGAAATGGAACATTTTAAGACAGAACAGTGCTCTGAAAGAATGGGGTACTGGTATTTCTAACAGTGTTTGTGAATGTGTGAATCAGCCCTTGAGGTGGGATGTGCCAAGGGCAAGTGCCCACTTCACAGGTGAGAAGTAGAGGTGTAGCAAGTGGTTTGCCAAGTATTTCAGAAAGCCTGACAAAGCTAAAAATAGGACAGACTCAGCCTTGTCCCTAATAGAGGATTTCCAGGGAATTCGAGCTGCACTGAGACCTGAATTATTCCATTTCTAAGTCTGAGGCCATCTGAGTGAGGTTTGCTGGGTCTGCTCTAGTGATTTGCACTCACTTGGCTGTTTGCTTCTCTCTTCCCAAAGTGTAGTAACTTCCTTGCTGAGCTAAATGAATGCAGACCTTGTTGAAAACTAGTGGGAAAGGTCCTTAATACTGGAAAGGTACTTCCTCATCTACATGCTCAACCCCCCCCCCCATAGTATCTAATGAAGGGTTGTTTTCTTAGAGGAGATTTTCTTTCTCTTTGTAAATATTTTTTGCTGTTCATTATTTTCCCTGATTTTTTTTTATTTTCTATATGAATGCAGAATTCCAAGAACCTGCTCTTCTTCCTGCTGTGAGGATATATCTCCTCTTGGGGTGAATAGTGGATGTCTACTTGGCACTGAGTTAACTTGCCTCCTGTACAGATGTCACCAACAGACATCTATCTTGTTAAATACATGTAGAAGTTGAATATCTTAGTGAATCAGGGAAGTGTCAGGCAAATTCCAAAACACTGGTCCTGAGCTCTTAGTTTGAAAGTGGGGAGAAACGTTATGTAGCTTTTCTTAGGTAATTTGTATTCAGTGGATTCTCCCTCAGTGTCCTGTTCTATTAATCCTGAGACACTTGTCACCAGTCAGCCAAACGATTAAGAGAGAAAACTTTGAGTTACTCAGACTTTCCTAACCATATGCTTAGCCTTAAAGGATGTGTTGAGTATGAGGTGATTCAAAGTGAAAAGCTCAGCAGCTTTATAATCTCCTGGTCTCTGAAGTCACTTCAGCTATGGATGCCAGAAGCAGAAGCTCCCAGAGTGGATCATTGCTCTGTGTGTTTGGTACATTTTGCCTCTGCAGCTTTAGGGATAAAGAGCCAAACCCAAAAGCTCTCAGCTATTTCTTTCCTGTCACAGTGTAAGTACCTGAAAATAATTATATCCTTTTACTGGAAATATTTGGCACCAGTCCTGTGGCTCCACCATTTACATTTTCTACAGTTTCATTCCAGACTGCCAGTTCTTTTTTATTACTGCCTTGTTAGCATGACGAAGTGATGGCAATCTTCTATCCTTGCTGTGGATGCAGCCAAATGGCAGAAGAACATTTGTCTGCAAAACCAACTGAATAAAGGTCTGAAATGACCAATTAATAACAGCACCTACCTGACATTATCTATGGAGCCTGGCCATGCATGCACCACAGTCTCTCAAGGTTTTGTACATTGAGACTAAGGAGATATCTTCTATTTTAACTAAATCCAAATACAGTTTTCCAAAATATCATTTATTTCTTAAGGCCTCTCTCTTCAGCTCTTTCCAAAATTTCTAGCAGTTCTGCTTTTGTCTTTGGCAAAAGCATCTGTGCTTAATGGGCCTGTGAACAGAGGACAATCTATCTAATTAAAGGCTGATCTTAAGCCCTATTCTCTTACTGCCATCACAGAAAAATACAGCAAATACCCTGGAATTTTGAATGGGCTTGACTCAAAATCTTGGACAACGCAGGTGTGGATTTTTTACTTTTTATAGCTGATCTTTTATCTGTATATTGTTTTTACTCATAAAATCTAAATTGATCTTGACTTTGGAAAAGTCTGTGTCTACTTCATCTTGGGCTTTTTTTTTCCTACTCAGACTAGTCATGAATGACTGAACATCTCGATTAGCATGGCTGTATGTCTCTGCACTGGCTGAATCCATAGGTAAACAAAAAGCCACAATGCTACTGAAACACTATCATGAAATAAAATGTAGTTTTACCATCAAAAATGACTACTCCATACCTTTCCCTCCTCTGTGGCTAACTTGCTTTTGTGATCAAAAGCACCTGGAGCTGTAATGTGGTCAGGCATCTCAGGCACATCTTTGTCCTTCTATTTGTTCAGTGTTATCCCATTCTTTATTTTACTTTACCACAGAAATTAAAAAAGAAAACCATTCAAAAGGTACATGGCTTGCCTTGATAATACCACTCAATATTTGTTTGCTCTCTGTTTTTCTGTATCTCCTCTCATGTTCTAGATCTGTCCAATTTAAGCTGCATCCATCCCCTCAGGGTAGGATGTGGATGAATTAATGTTTGAACTTTTCTATTCACTGCAGCATGTCAAGAACATCCTCTACAGGCTGGCTGAGACCTGATGAGTAGCAGGAAGGTTATAAAGCACTGTTTGAAATGGGTCTCTGTGTGGTCATTAAAGTGCATTCATTGTCTATCTGCCTATCTCTCACTGTTTTTAACCTCAGTTCTCCTTGACCCAAAATCACATTCTCATTTTCCAACAATTTCCAGTCCTCTTTACCTGGCCAACTTCCTAATTCAATTCTGCAAGAAAATGATCAGGCACTTTTACATTCCCATCTTGAATAGAGCCTAGTTCTCTTGAGGGCCAGTACTGACCCTACCATTTCTTCATTTTATCTGCCTGTGGATGTAAGAAAAAATGGATGGATTCTTGTGCTAGTTTCTCTCATTTGTAGTAACTTTGCATGGTGACTGCTTCTATCCTATAGATCCTCTCTTGAAGGCTTTCTTTCTGCTGACCACAACCTTTCACATTCCTGCTGTGGGTAAGGTACTGAGAGCTGTCTTGGGAAGCCACTGCCCTGCATCTCTGTGATCAGCATCTGACATGCCAGAGCTTTCTTCCTCCTCTACAGCATCTATTTTCACATCTTGTTCTGTGTGGGATTTTGGTTATTCTGTTTGTTTTCCAGTCATCCCACGCCCTGCTGCATTCCTGCTGCTGTCAGGTGCTTTCCTGTTTTCCTATATTAATGCACGGTCCCAAGAGTTTGTTCAAAAGCAATGAAAACTATGTTTCTGTGTCTCGAATTTCATTTCTGAAATTAAGGATTTTGTAAATGTGAAACAATAACTGCATTATGTAGAGCAGATCTGTGTTTTAATTTGTGATGAGGAAAAAGAATCCATGGAAAGAGAAGTCCAGCTTTGCTGCCTGATACTCATTTTTAGCCAGGTTAGCCAGGTCTGCTAGAGCATTTTGATGTTAGCCTACTTAAATGTTATCACAGAAGCCTGTGGACTTTCAGTGTGTTTCTTGGAGCAGAGTGATATTTTAATTGCCCTTGTGCTTGTCTGATGCTTTGGCCAGGTACTGGCAATGAGAGGAAAGGTACTGATTTGCCAGTGGTGATGCAGTTGAGAGCAGTACAATTCTGGATGTCTGTAGAAGTAAAAACTGGGTTTGTTACCCTTAGGAGTATAAAAAGAGAAAGCTTGTTTTGAGATAAAACCTTAGGATTTGTCATAGGAAGTTGTCCTAGTTTTACTGCCTGTTAAATGGACTGCTCTTGACCTATGTCTCCAAATGCCCTCAGGTACTTGTCTGCCTCTCTAATTGCCACAGTTTTTCATCTAAGAAACATTTTCAAAGTAGTCAGAGTTGCTTTCTGGCCTTATGAGTGTCTCCAGTTTCCCAAGCTGGCATCTGCAGAGCTGCTTGTAATGCCATCCTACCACTACCAAGCTGTTCCTGCTCCAGCCAAAGTCCCAGAGCTCCTAAACTTGATCTCTGGAATGCAACATGGAACGGCCTCTCTTGTGTGTCACTCCAGAAATGTGCTCAGAGCACACTGTGCCTGCTGTTCCCTGCTCCAGAAAGAGTGAGGAGAAGTCATGAATAAATACAGAGGTGGGATAAGAGGGGTTTTGTGTGTGCTAAGACAATGCCACCTGCAGCAGCTGACCTGGCTCGCTGTTGAATTTGAGGGTGGGTGCTGAGTGCCTGATCCCAAGGAAGGGGTAAGGGGAACAGGACTGTTTAAAACCCCAGAGTGTGAAATACCAAATCACTTACTGGAGCACTTCATCCCCTCTGCTCCACCCCTTTCCCAAATCTTTGGCATCCCAGGCATTGCAGGGAGAGCTGGAGCGCCCAGTGTAGCACTAAATTATCTGAGCAGCAACCCCAAGGTCCAGAAATACAGCCCAGGGTGGGAGCTGGGTGTCTTCTGAGAAGGGGGAGGATGAGGATGTTGATCCTGTGTTGCATCAGATTTGCAGAATTGCTTGTGGATTTTCAGCACAAAATGTAAGGGTTTTGTGTTGTACTGGGTGGAGCAGCCTCACACGACAGCCAAATGCTCCCTGTGGTTTTCAAGCTCAAAAAATTGTTGGTGCCTAGCAGATATAATTCTAGACATTCATGTCTGCAGGAAGCATAGAGAGGAGATGAACTGCTAAATGGGAGAGAATGGGTTTATTTCTGCTTATTTCAACAGAATTGCCTTTTCTGCCATCAACCGAGAAAGAAGTCAGAGCCATTAGATTTTATTTGAAAAGAAAAACTGTAATTTGAGTACTTTATAATTTGAACCAGTAGATGTCAGCAATTCCTTTTGAAATGGACCTGGAAATGCAGCAATAAATGAACTGACTTGCTCACATCCAAAGTTCTGTGTGATATAAAAACATTTGCCAAAAAAATCAGGAACTGTATAAAATAGAGCCAACAGATGAGAATGGACAGTGTCCCCTAAGTTCTTGGTGAGAGTGGCATGAAGAAAAGCTGAAAAACATGGTTTTGGTAGTAATAATAAAATATTAAATTTGGTCTATTTTGAATGTGTAATCTTGTGTTATTGGGCCACTCCATGACATGGCTTTCACATTTGTGGAAGCCTGCTATAGCCTTTAAAATAATGTGAGGGATGTAAATAATGTAGTTTTTTTTCCCCCTTTTTTAGCATAGGTGGTACAGGAATGCAGATATTACAATTGATCAGAGAGATTGCTGGTGTCTGACTACAGTTGGGCATATATTGTTTCAAGTGCTCATGTCTAAAGTGAAAGATAGCACATGCTCTCCTACCAATTTGATTTTTAATCTGTTACTTGGTGCATGTTTTTCAGAGGCATAAAGATTGCATCAACTGGTTTTAATCTATTAGTCTGCAAATTGAGCAGTATCACTGCCCAATTGAAATCTGAATTGGTAGCTGCTGTAAAAGTCCCCCAGTGGTATAACAATAAAAGACATAATGTCCTTATTGCTAGTTTTTGTTCTGTGATGCTAGTGAGGCTAAACTTCATGTCCTTATAGCAGTCCACTCCTTTGACCTTGAGCCAATATCAAAAATGTTTGCAAAAGCATCTGAAGACAATTCCTTTATTTGAGCTCGAGAGTCAGCAGAGGGAGCTCACAGCCGTGTGCTTCAACACGGCAAATTCTGGCTTTTAAAGACATTTTAAACTAGGCCATTTTATTTACACACATGCACACACTCACCCTTCTACAAATGTATATGATTCCTAGAGTTTATCATCTATACCTTATCAGGATCTTTGAAAAGCCTCACTCTCATATCCTCGTGCTAGACATTACATAAACAGGGGGGTGAAATGAAAAAATGTTTAGAAACAATCTCAAAATATTATTTTCTTTTGCTTCTCGTCTCAAAGCAAGGGCAGGGGACTAATGTGCCCCTACATCCTAGGGTCAGGAACTGATGCTCAGTTGAAGAGATGCAGTGTGTTAGCCTGGACCTCTAAAGAAACTGGATGCCTTGGGAGTCTGGTCATTAAGAAAGACATTTAAATCAGGCTGTTGTCAATATTTTAGCATGAGATTAGTGAATTTAATTTCATTCTTAATTTGATTTTGGAAAGGTACATTCTGATTCATCTGATTGCATGCATGCTAAGCTGCTTCCTTTTTGTTTCATGTGAATAAAAATTAAGACTTTTACTGCAGGTCCACAATATTTTCTGGAAGGTCATTTGGGTGAGTTAGTGCAAGTCAGACACAGAGTCTGTGTAAGATCCGTTCTTCTGTTACAGCCCTGTGTTAAATGGCTGTGTGTTGTTATATTGTGCACGTACATCTGATGTTTAGAGGATTATTAAGAGAAATAGAATTTCTTCATAGAGATCGTGAGCCACTGTAGGTAAAGAAGCATTTTTGCTTGATTCTGGCAGGGGACAGCTAAGTGACTTGCCCAAGGTCACAAAGCAGGCACTGCTGGGAATAGACACCCCATCTCCTCAAGTTTCTCTGTGGGGCTCATCCATAGTTCCATGTCATTGCCTTGGGCAAACAAAGAGATTTTCTATTTTCTTATGGTCTTTAAGCTTTCAGATGTTTCTTAAAGTATCATGTACTGTTTCCTCAGATACAGTTTCATTGTAACTGAGAATGTTTTAACCTGTTGATTGTATTGATTTTTGATGTGGAAATAGGAGGCTGCTCCATTTCAAACTAAATTTCAAGGGCACAAAGATTGTTAGAATGGAAAAGTCACTTAGCTCAACAGAGTTGTTTCTTTTATTTTTATCTTAGTCAGGTATAGACAGAGTCAGAGAGGTCCTAGCCCTATTTTCTCTGTTCTGGGTGGAATCACAATTGCTTTAGACGCTGGAAGAATTGGGATGAGAAAGCAAAGCTCCTCTGCTGTATGGGGAGAGGTGTGTGCTGTGCTTGTGCTGGGGATATCTGAGGACATGGCATGTGCCTGCAGTGTCCCTTCCTCTGTGTTGTCCTGCCTGGGTGCTGCTGCTGCTCCTCTCTGGGCCAGTGACAAATGGGGTCTGTCCACCTGAGCCTGTAAAGCAGCAGCATCCTTACGTGATTTGTATTTGACTCTCTGAATGCATTTCTGTCTCCTGTCTCCCAACACACTTTTCTTTTTCTTTTTCTTTTTTTTTTTTTCTTGTTTAATTGCATCCCCAAGCTAGGTTTATGGCTTTTAGAAATTGTCCCTAAGTCCTTTCCTTTGGCTGCATGCTGCATAATTTTTCCATTTAATATGGATTTCTCGTTTTGGTCAATTGCTCCTAGTCCCATTACTTCATAGCAATCTGCATTTGATGCACATTTCCTTTTACAGGCCCAGCCATCTCTCTCAGAAAGTCATTCCCTGTGCACGATGGGCCTGAGCCAGCACACACTGGACTCTGTGCAATATTCCCATTGTTCAGAATGAATCTGGAAGCTGAAGCTAAGGATGAAACCTCTAGTCAGCAGCACAGGTTACTGAAATGGATTCCTGCAGAACGTGGGGATGTGGGTGGAGGAAAGAACACTTTGTTTCTGGGCATTTCTGTATCAGAGTTTGTAATTTCTGGAAGAAGCTGCAACTCTTTTATTCCCTGCCCCCTCACCAGTCCCAAGGCTTTTGCAGTTGCCTGTCTGTACATCCCTTTTTGGAACCCACAGGGAGAGGCAATGAAACAGAGGTGTTTCCTGTATTCTCCCTGGTTATTGTGCACGGCAGAGCTGTGGCATTTTGCTGTGCCTCAGCAGTTCTCCACCTGTGGAGTGCAGCTCCAAGCTGGTGAAGACGGGAACCCTCGAGGCAGAGGGTTTCAAGCTGGTAACTGGCAGCAGGTCCTGTCCATCTCCAGCTCCCTCCAGTGACCTCAGCTCTGCCCATGTGAGAAGTGCAAAACCTTATTTTATGATTACAGAGTATTGAGAGTAAAGCAGAGATGGGAGAAAGAGCAGCTATAGCTAGTGTAGGCATATCTCTCAATATTTAAAAAATATTTCTGTAATTTTAATGTTTACTCTGTGGCATTTTGAAATAAAAACGAAAGCCTCCATGTTCTGTATGTATTATCCCCCCTCTGCCTCCCCATCAGCAAGTTTCTAAACCCCTGAGTCACTGGCAGCTGCAGCCTGACAAAATTAACCATGTTTAGGGTAGCTCCCTCTTTGGCACAGGCTGGAATGGAACTGGGGAAAGCATCAAATTAAAAAGGGCTCATTCAAAACTGGGTGCTGATTACCCCCTTCCATAAATGCATTGGAGCACAAGAAATTAACTGTGCTTGGTACATGCAAGCTGCTTTTTGGAAATGGATACAAATACTTCCTGATTAAAACACTTTTGTGCCTTGACTGGTGGACAATCTGTCTATAGTTCTCCTGAAAAGCAACCTATGATGGATTTTTCCTTAGGATGGAATGTCAGAGCTTAGTTTTCATTCTTTCCCTGGTGGTTAAGAAAATTCAGAAAGTATGAGAGAACTTGACACAGGGAATCTACTGTAAAATGCAGAATCATAGTGCTCTTCAACAACTGAGAAGTATAAAAGTCATTGGTCTGGGTGTTAAATCACAGAGCAAACTAAATTTTCATAAACAGTATGATGAGTAAAAAAATATAGCAATGCAGAACTGAAATACTTGACATAAAAATTTCTTCTTTACTGTAGTACTGTTATACCAAGGGAATAGGTGTCTATGAAACAAAGACATTTCAAACCTGTTTATAGAAAATGGCTTCTAGTGCTAGGACTGATGACATGGGGGCAGCCCAGAGTTCTAAGCAAAGATACCAAGATCTTGGCAAGACAAAAACACAGTGAGAGAAGTCTGTGCACTTTGTGTGTGTGCAGTTTTTTAATTTTCCCCAAAAGTGACACTGCTTTTTATGAATGTACCAAACAGAATTTGACAACAGCAGGAAATTAAAGAAGTTATCTCTGAATAGTCCATATGAAATATTCTAAAAGAAAGGAAGCAAATAGAAGCAAAATTACAGTGTGACATTGAGCTTTCTAATATCACAGAGAAGACATTATTTTAAAAAAACCCACTAAAACCCAACAAAATCTTACGTGAGTCTATGAAAGACCCTATTGTAGTCTGAAAATTTGTGATTTAATTGCCTCCAGAGCAGGACTAAAATCCCCAAACTTAGGCTTACCCATACCATATTTTTTCTGGTTAGTTGATGGTAAGAACACTAAAATATCTTTTCTAAGTAATACACTGCATTTCTTTTCATACTTAAAAAATTTGTATGGAAAGTATCAAGATAGGAATGATAATTTATGTTGTGTCTGAAAATTCTGAGTAATCTGTATGAGCTTGCTGTACATTGCTAACAGGGATCTGCGAATGAGGGCAGAAATGGCTGAATATTAAGGATGAAGTCACCAAGCCAGGACAGAACTGGGAACAGAACAAGGGGAATGGCCAAGTCCTTTCACACTTGGAACAAACTGTTCCACTTAAAGGCAAGGGAAGAATAAGCCACTTAAGTGAATTACTGGGTATGTTATAGGTTCTTTAGTCCAACTTGGTAACAGCAGAAAAAGTTGTTTTGCCTATTCCCTGTGTGAAGAGGTTTTACCTAGGTAGCATCTCTTTGATTTAATCTCTCTTTCACTGGGAAGCAAGGGTGAGAATGATACAATGATTTGTCTGATAGCTGCCGTCACCATGAAATAAAATTCATTTATTCAGAGGAGCAAGTACCTTTGGAAAGTTCTGTTGAAATACAGAAGCAGAAAAAATACATTTCTGCCAGATTCAAGGATGTGAGCTGATATTTATTAATGGCTTACAAATTTCCTTCTTCCTCTGAGTGTTTTAAAATATTTGCACAATAGAAGTTTTAAAATTTGTTCTAAATCTTCTGCAAATTATGACTCCATCAGCAAATTTGTTTTCAATTTGACCTGTAATGTCAGGTATCACTGCACTGATTCATGTTCTGCATCCATGCAAGAAGACAAACTCTGGCCCCCTATTTTTCATTGACATTGTTCAAATGTAATAATTTCCAGCAGCCTGATGCTGCTGTTTGTAATACTAAATGATATTTGAAAGATAATTCAGCTGAGTATCTCACATCCTGCTAGATCCCATGTGAATTAAACAGTTTCACACTATGGCCTAAAGAAATGTAATATTGACATGATGTTCTATATAAAAATGCAAGAGAAACCAGCAGTTTCACCAGCTTCCTATGGAGGTAGATATCCATGTTATGCAGACAGCGAAACCTTGGCAGATAGTTTTTATTTGTTGATGATCACATAAAATTAGTCCCAAGGTCCAGAAAAGAGCCCTTATCTCTTAATGCTTCCTCAAAAAATTGATACATGTAGATTTTTTAAGAGTTTGGGTTGGCAAATGACCATTCCCAATCTCACCATGGATTAATCACCGATCTTGGAGATTAGAATTTAGTGTTTTATTCCTCATTATGCCTTTGGCAGCCTGTTTGGCATGTAACAGAGCACTTTAGTTCTCTAGCAGGCATTTTTTTCTTTCTGTAAGAAACTGCAGTTAATAATGGTTACTCAGTGTCTTGACATGTTTGAATCACATGGAGAAGAATCTAAAAGACATACCAGTTGGTATTGCTAATTGTTAGGCTTTTATTTTAATTATTGTTTGGATATTGGTAGAAAGTACTTGAAGCTAGAGGAAAAAACCCTTCTGTTAGCAGAATGAAGCAAATGGAAAATGTGACAGATTAAAAGGTGCATTGCTATTGAGGTGTGGTAGCTTGAGGATAGCACACTAGTGCTGCTCAGGAAGGATTTTAAGGTATGTCTATACAGGAGACAACAGTAGAGAAACCTTTGATTTCACATGGTTTACATACAATCTTCCATTCAAACAATAATGAGAATAAAACAGGAAAAAAATACAGGTTTCCTGTGTTTCCTTATATCTACAAGGAAATCTGGGCAATGGTAAGAGCTATGAGCTACAAAAACTCGTAGTATCAGTTATATCATATAATATTCAAGAGATTAGAGAACAGAGAAAAATGATTCCTTGCTGAAGGGTAAATAGACTTTTGATCTGCCAGAGAGTGCTTGAGCAGCTTTCTAGCCTTAGGAAATGACCCCTGATAGGTGAAATAATTTTTTTTTTTTTTAAACCCATTCCCACATGATGGAATGTGCCCTGTGTATGATCTATTGTATTAGTGATTAAACTCATCAGCATTCTGACACTTCTGGAAGAAGTAGGAGAATAGGGCCTGGGAACTGAGTAGGAATATTCAGGTCACTTCAACATAATGCTGGACCTATACAGTGAGGCTGCTATTTATGAGTACTTGTTTGTGTTGCTATTTATGGGTATTTCTTTTCTGAGTTCTGGTATAGGTAGTGATTTCATTGCATGAAAGAAAAATAATGTGTAAAAATTCATTAATCCAAGGAAATTTGCATGCCCAAATCTCATTTGATTTGAATATAGATCATTGGTACATAGGCTTTCTTTAAGGCACTGCATAGATCAAGTGACACAAGACTTTGAAAAATTGAAAAATACATTCACTCATATGCAGGAACCAATGTGTTGCAATGATGATGTAACTTATAGTGTCTTTTGACAAAGTAGTTTCTGGGTGAAAAAGAAGGCTTTTCTCATCTTTATAGAGAAATTTGTCTTTTTGTTTCTTGCTTGATGGTGATGCCTGTACCACTGGAGAGGATGCTGAGGACATTGGGGAAGTTTTATCAGAGGAAGTTGTTCAGTCAGAGGGCAGAGCACCAGTGGACTTATTGATTTCTACAGTGAGCATAAACAGAAATGAACCCCTGACAGTAAATTGAGAGTGATGTTTAATGTTTCTGGTGGTGATGTGAGACTGGACTCACCAATGTTGTAATTGTGGGACTCTGACTTGTTTCTGTATTATTTTCCAAATGTTCTTAAAGGATAACTGGGGTAACTTGCCACATCTCTGTTCTGCTGGAAGCTTCTGTGAAATACTTTCTTGGTGAAAGTTTGAAGTTCCTTATCTATTCTGCCATTGTCTAGAGTGCTGACTGTATCTGGGACAGTGCACAGATCTAAAAGTAAAACCTCAGAAAATAGGAAGATTCAATGCTTCAGTGAGAGCAGCCTTTCTTAGTGAGGAGAATGAGAGATAGCCAAAAAGAAAAGTAGAAAAGAGAAGGGAGGCAAAATAGTCAGGCATGGAACATTTGAGTAGAAAAGTCAGTCTGAACTTTGAAGATGTTCAAAGAAGGGGCATTGCTGGACACATGGAATTTCATAGACAGGGACCTCAACTGAAAAGCCCCTGCTCTCAGCTTTGCCTTAACAAATTTGAATTTCCTTTTAGAAAATTAGCAAGATAGAAACACATCTGAAGAGATGATAGCAGTGGCCCGTGTCTGGTATTTGGTACTGGGGTCCAGTGCTAGGATGAATATCTGCCTGAGTGATCAGTCCCATAAGTTTGGAATTTCTGGAAGCAGCTTTAACTGGCCTTTTGGTCTTTTATCGACATATGTATCTGTGTATATATGTATTTAGGTATGGATGCATACTAGATCACCAAAATATGCATCCATCCAATGTGGGCATTGTGCTTTCCTTGTGGTTGTGGATTTCCCCCTTCACCTCTTTGCACCATTTAATATAGAAAGCTCCTTTGAGACGGAATTCACGTTGCTCAAGAAAGATTCCTCTTCTCGTTGCCCTTTGTGCTTGGAGAGGAGTTCACTGGACTGTCATAAGTTCACAAGGTTTTACTTGATCTACTTCCCATGACAATTAGTGTATGTTATAAACAACACATTGTAATGCTAGTTTAAGCAAATTTATATTAAAGTATACCAGTGGGGGACAAAATGGGGAAAATGATCCATGTGTTGTACAATCCAAAGTGAACCCCCCTCTATCTGAAATGCCTTTGATGGGGTTGATGGTAGTGTTTAAAAGAAGGCAGTAGTTAGCAAAATGGGAAGAAAAGCAACAGTGAATTAAAGATTTGAAGAGATAAAAATGGTAATTTATAGGTGAGAAAGACTGATTAGAGATGTTGTTACTTTTAGTTAATGAAATGACCTATCTAGTCAAATTGGATAATTCCCGTAGTGAGATATTTTTTCTTTATTGTCAGTTTAGCAGAATCTCTCTCTTTCCTTAGTGAAAACGAAATGGCAATTTTAGCATTCTTAATTGGTTTGGTTCTTTTCCATGGTAGCAAGTGAACTGAAAAAAATACTGCTTATGAACAGGTTATGAACTTCAGTCTAAAGCCTGTGCAATGTCGACATCAAATAAAAAGGTGGCTAATGAAACAGTCTTCAGTTTCTAATTTCACAGAGGGCTGAGGTTGCTTTAAGGTGTAGTTCCTGCATGGAATTAATGCAGTGAATGAACATTAGTAATGAGAAGCAGAGATAATTTGTGGTTGAATGGTGTGTCTGTACTCAGAGTAGCACAATGTATAGCCAAAACTATATATTATACCAAATACCATTAAAAGCAATAGTAGAAGTGTAGAGAAATGTTAAAATTACTTCTTTTAAATAATCTTTTTGTTCCCAGATAAATCTGCAGGTGAATTAAAGATAAAGTATAGCACACTTGCTATACTTGCTATTCATAAGAAAGGTATGCATTTGAGGGGAACAGAAAATATGAACAACCAAGATTTCAATATACTGACTTCATCTGTGATCAGAGAAGTGAGTTAAATAAATTTTGCTGTAGATGTCCAAGAGGATATTATTGAAGAACAGATAAGTCTGTCTAAAATAAAAGCTAAGACTTTTGCAGCCCAACTGTTCATCTTGGTAGCAAGTACTGGTGTCTTTGGTCAGCCTTCTGTGAGTTTTTCTTTGTGGCTGTTTTGGCATGTAGCTAGCTCATTTCTCTCTGATGTATTAAAAAATTCATAGCAGAAATTATCTCCTCCATCATCTGGAATACTTTGCTCCTGATGGGCTTCTCCTCTCTGCACATGATACTGAAGTTTAAACTTTTTATTTTTCTTGTCACACCTGGTATCTCTGCCTCTGTGCATTATGCCATTCTTTTAAATTCATATAATGGTCTCATACCTTTGTATTCCAATTTTCTTCTGTTTCCCCTCCCCACACTTCATTTATTATAACCCTTTCAGTGGATTTCTCATCTCATCCAAGAATACGGCATTGCTATCAACCAGGTTGCTCCATAGACTTCCTTTACTTAGGAGTTTTAGAAAGGTAAACAAATGATTAAACAATTACATTCAAATACTGAAATTGGTTCTGGAAACTCAGAAAGGTGACATATTTTTTTGGTGCACATATGTAACTGATGTTCTCTGTGTCATGATTTTTTTTTTTAAGATTTTTTTGATTCTCTGGAAAAAGCACATTTGAATTTGAGGTGCTTTTGTCACATAATGTTTTTTCCCAATGGTTTGTTCTCAAAACTACTCAATTCACTGTAATTGAGAGTTCTCCACAGCTCATTTTGTAGGGAGCTATCTTGTGGTTTCTGAAAAATGAATTGAGTTTCTGTCAACAGGAGGAATAGATGTGCATCTGTGCAGGTAGTCCTGCATTCCTGCATTGTCATAAGCCATTATGGCAATGCTGATCTGGTAAACTTGAGAGAAAGAGCTGTCACAGGAGCTGCAGAAAATCAGACAGAGAGCAAGTAGTCACCAGCCATTTATTGTCTGTAGTGCTGTGACAGGCTGGCACATTTAGATTGTGGAAGGAAACTACACTTTTCTAACCTTCACTTTTTTAACCTGCACTTATCTAACCTCCAAGTGCAGGTAGGCCAGCTAAAAAGGCAGATTGTTTCTTTCCCAGTGGTAGTGTCAGCTACAAATGCCTGGCTCTGCCAGTCTCTCACTATAAGACTCAGTGATGCTGTTTCTTTATCCTTTTTGTTTTGATAAAAAAGGAATAGATTGATAATAGTGTTTATTTTGAAATGTGTTCCTTGCAGTATTAAAGAAGATTAATTCTACCTTCTTGTTGCCTCAAATACTCATATAGTCATGAGAACTGAAAAGAAAATACCATTTGTATCAATCGGACTTTTTGTAAATGGATTTGTTTTTCATGTTATGATTTGGCAGAGATGTCAAGATATCTGATTTATGTGTTTTAGTAACCTAGGGAAGGCTCATCACTCCCCTAATTTAACCAGCTGAGAAAAAGTTGATCTGTTTGCTGAAGAGTAGGGGGTTATTTGCAGGTTGGTTGTTTTTTGGTTTTGGGTTGGGTTTTTTTTTTGGCATGAATATCTGAAAGCACTGCAGCTTTTATAGGGACTGGATGATAAAGTGTTCTGCACAGTGTAGTATTAACAAAGAAGAAAGGATTTCACATATCCTTTGAAATACAATTGTTCTTGCTCTTCATTCTGAGTCTCTCTTGGCCATACAGATGAGTGAGGGCAACTCAGGACCTTTCCTATAAAGGGGTTTTAACTGACGGATGTTAAAAATAACCTTTTGTAGATACTGTGCTGAAATTCTTATGGATAATAATTTTATTTTTATTCCTTTTAAAAAAAAAAACAAACATGAGAAATCAGATTAAAATGTATTAAAATGTGCTCAACAGTCTTTTTGTGTTGTCTGATACTACATCAGCCCCCACCTCAGCTACAGAATCAAGAGTTGTGCTTGGTCTGCTGCAAATCATGCAAGGCAAGAGAGACTTGGAGCACAAAATGTATTCTCTTTTTGTCTGCTCAGTGTAACTCCTGACTTCAGGTTCCACTGTGGATCCTAGTAAATAATCCCAGTATTTTTTCACTGCTTAACTTGCCAGAAGTGTAAAAGTATTTGAAAAGAAATATTTGAAAATGTACCTGTGTGTTTTTCCATGTCTGAGAACTGCAGTTTTTTAAAAGCCTTGAGGAAATAATGCAAATCTGCATAATATGTGTAAAAATGTCTTCTATCTCAGGGCCAAATTGAGACCCACAAAATAAATGAATTTCAGAGTCATGCTGTGACTGGCAAATAAAGTTTTTGGAAAGCCTTGATTACTACTTAGTTGTTTGGTTGGGGTTTTTTAATGAAAAAACCTAGTAAATGGAGTTCAGCTTTTTAAGAACTGAGCACCTTGGGCTGCTCTAGTCAAAAATATTTCCTCTGTCTCTTCAGTGTGTAACACTCTGGCATATCTCTTTCTCCTGCTCTTCTTGTGTTCTTTTAGATTAGCTGTTCATTTGGGAAATGCTGCTGCTACCTGTGTTTGAGCAGCAGCTAAAACAGAGATCCAGGATCCTGCGTGTGGCATCGACGGATTGGTGGAACAGAAAATCTTACAAAGGTGATGACAAGAGCTGAGGGATTTCTCCTGTGATATTCTTGCAGACTTCTATCTAATTCTGATTTACAGGGACAAACTATTGCCTGATTCCAGTTTGGTGGGTTTGGGGCCTCAGTGCTGGGAGCAGCAGGGGTTGTGGTGTCGGGGCAGGGGACACCAGCGCTGTCCCTGGGCACCATTTGCCTGTGCTAAATTTGCTGCTGAAAGAATGAACCCTTTATTGATCTGTGTGGATTTTCTATGTATCCTACACATGAATGTCCTTTGCAGCCTCCTCAGTGGTGATGATTGGTGGTGAGGGGCAAAGAGGGAACAGTGTGAAGGATGCCTGAGCCTCAGAAGAACCCAACTGCATCAACATTACTTTTCCTCCTGTTGTCTTGCCTGACCTGCAGGCCCATTATGGTAGTGACTGATGTCTATGAACTTGGATTTTTAGCTAAGTCACGGTGTCTGTTCAGTGTGAAGGATTAAGTCATGACCTTCACAGGTAGCAGGGCCTCTGGTTTGCACTGCCTCTCTACCCTGGCTGTAATGTGCATTGTCAGGCCTCTCAGTCAAGCAGGGCTCACTTCAAAACACAATAAAGAATAGCTTTATGATATTTGTATTGAATAATATTATATAAAATGTTTTGTTTCTTATGATGGTTTTCGGGAAAAAAACCCACCAAATCCAAAACAAACCCCCGAACCTCAGCAACACACAGCAATTGGTCAAGAAAAATAATGATTAAAACTTTATGAGGAAAAAAGTAGTCAGGATGTGACCTTGTTGCCTTTGACATTTCTGTTGAGAACAGAAAGAATCTGTGAGAACTGTGTCATTTATACAGAGAGATGACAATTACCCTGACTTAAATAGGCATGGATGCTACTGTGAAGAGATTCGGTCAGTCATGTTCCAGACTATAGAAAATATTCTTTTTTCTAAATTTGCAACTTTCTACTTGAATATATATTTTTTTTTGGCTTGGATGAGAAGAGGATTGCTATGAATATTTATAACAAATCACTCCTATCAGAGGACACATTAAGTCTTGCAGCATAACAAAACTGAATTACCATGAAATAAACTTTCTTAATTAAACCAATTAAATTTCTTCCCAGCATGTAATTTAGAAACTCTGATAAACCCTGGTTGAAAAGGTTTGTTCTAGCCTTAAGCTGGCCTAAGAAAGAGTGAACATCTGGCCTGTATATGAAAGGCCCATTTAGGCCTTAGGCAGTGTGCAGAACATGAGCTGCTGTCCACGGCATCGAACACTTTGCGTGGCCCCAGGGCTTTGCTAAAGGACAGTGGTATCATTAGGGCACAATCACATTTATGGAATATGCTGTAACTCAGATAAGTGAACCCTCAGACTTCTACCACAGCTCTTGTAGCTGAATGAGAAGTATTTCTGCTTCTTCACATTTCTACCAAATGTAATTCTACCAAAACAGACATGCCTTTTTTTTTTTTTTTTTTTTTTTTAATTGAATTTGCACTTTCTGAATGTTGATATGGGCAAGCAGCCTGAGTTATTATGAAAGAAGGAAAAGACAATCAGGGAAAGCAAAGCCCTTTAGAAAGGAAGTATCACCCCCTAGCTCACAATTTCTTGCTTGTTTGGGAGCAACTTTTTGTCAAGAGAGAGGAAACTTTGAGGTAGATGCAGGGACATTTGAAAAATATTCTGTCATCTAAGATTGAAACATAATGTGACAACCAGTATCCTGCTGCCTTAGGAAGAAGCTGAATGTCTTCAATGAGGAGTTGCAGTGCCTCAACTTGTACATAGGAAACACAGTGTTCACAATTTACTCTCTGAAGAGTCACATACATGTGCACAAAACCTTGTGGCAAGCGAGAGAAGCAGCTCTTACAGCAGGCTGGAGCCTTGCTTATTAGGATGCGATAGTGCTGGGAAAAAAAGTCTGTCAGCATGGCAGGAACATTTCAGAGAACTGCTACAATGGTCGGTTCTTCCCTAATCACGAGATGGAAGGGGTGAAAATCCTTCTCCCGGTAAATCTGCGATACATTTGATGAGGAAATAGTCTGGTTTCTATAAACTTACCTTCTGCTGTTCTTAGAACCATGGAGGTATTGAAATGCAAAATGCCTGGCACTGCCAAGGCTGATGAATGATTTACAAGTATCTTTCATTAATTTCCATCTCCCAGCTTGCACTGAAAAATACTGTCTCTTTCACTGTTTCTCAGGATGGGAAAATCATCCTCTTGCTCAGAAACAAACACAGACATTTTAAAGAAAATAAGAAATAAACCTTAACAACTCTACTGTTGTCTATTTTAGCTTGTTAAGTTTAGCAAATGCCTGAGACAAAATACAATTGCATAGTCCAAAACTATTCCTGATGTAACTTGACATGTCTTAATATAAAAAGATTTTAACATTCTATCTTTTCCCCGTGAAATGTTGTCAATGATTTTATTCAGTAAAACCAAGGTCAGTTTTTGTTGTGGTTTTTTTTTCCCTTACTTAAGAAAGGCTAGTCCTGCTTTGAAGCAAGCTGAAGTAAATATATCACAAACCATTCTGTAGTTTATGGATTCCTGTGCAGCTGTATTTGAAAGCCTTGTATTTATTACTGGTTGAGTCATAATGCTGTTCAAACATTATGGAAGAGATGGTTTCTCATGGAAAGAAAAAATCTAACATGTACTTTGTTTCACTGACCGAATTATTGCAGGAAACGTCATGGATCATAAAATAATTGCATACTGTCAAATTAAGTAAGCTTTATTAGTTATGGTGGCTTTTGATTCCCACTTCTGGTCTCTTTCTTTTCCTTAAGGCTGTTGTGAAACACCTTCAATAGAGGAGCTAAGGTGCATGCAGACATCTTGAAATAGAGGCAGATTCCTGAAATGACAGTAACTGTAATTTCTGTGAAAGATATTTTGAAGAGCACAGGAAATACATGTAAGAAGGGGGGAATGGTGAATGGGGGCTACATAGATAATATTAACAGATGCACAGTGACATGGCCTAAGCCCTCAATGATTCTTGTCCATGTTGGATGCTCCTGACAATTCTCTCTAGCACTTCTGCCCACTGCCTTGGGTGTGTCTTTCCTTCCCCTCCCCTTCTTATTTCTGGCTGCTGCTGACTTCTGTGCCCATCATCAAAAAATGGGTCCTTAACCATTTTCTTGAGATGCTTTAACACATCTCAGACCTTTCTATGGCTCCAGTACTGTCTCCCCTCCTAATCCGTACAGAACTACCATGCAGGACACAATTGTTATTTCAGTCATGTGATAATGGGGGAGTTCAGACAGAGAGAACTGGTGAATCCTCTGATATACCCAGTAACCTAAGTCCCACCAAGGTGTGTTTTGAGAAGGCCACAGCATGGTCAGGAACTAATGTTGTGATTTTTTCTCCGACAGTTACATCCTGGCTCAGGGTTGAGTTCTGGTGGGCTTTTACCAAGTCTCAAGCAATGGTTTATTGCCCAGATTCCCATATCCAGCTTTCTTGATCTTCCTGCTTAGTTCTTAAGTCTTCTTAACATTCCAAATTCCCTTGGTGCTTACTCCATGCTTTCCCCATTCCTACTCAGCAACCCTTTTCTTCCTTAGTTCCCTCTTTTCCCCATTTTTCTGTTTTATTTATTTTACCATTTTAAAATTTTGCCTGCTTTCTCTCTGGATGATGTTGTCCAGTTGTATAATTTCACCTGCTATCCTTACCCAACTGAGACACAGCTCTATTTCTCTGCTCCTGACTGCTCTGCATCCAATTCCATATCCTTGTTTCTCTCTCTGACAATTGCTTCTGGGTATCATGCCATCAGCTTAGACTTAATTGTGTGCCTTTCTTTCTCCATCTTCTCCTTGCACGTCATTGTTGACAATGGCAATATTGGCACCATCATTGGTGACTTACAACCTGAGGCAGGTTGTTTTTTTAGATTGTTTTCTTCCTTGCTGCAGTAGACAAGTCCTGTATAAAAACATTTACAATTAACAATTGAATACACGAAACTGTGAAAAGGGAAGTGAACTGACATGGTGTAGCAGAACATAGTGCTGTCATGCCACTTAAATTCAGGAGATTATGCCTATGGCAGCTGTGGTCAGGGAGAGAATTGAAAATGTGTTAAGTATGAGGACTTTAGACGCGGATATTATTTAATTTAAGACTTTGGGAGGACGAAGTCAAGTGGTTTGATGTTGCACACAGTGTTGCTCTAAATTAAGCAACATGTAATAATAGAAGAACAGGTATGAATTTGATTCCAGTAGTTCTTGTCCTTGCTGATTAATTCTGAGCATTATGTTAGAAGGGTTAGGGTGTTGTTTTGTTTGTTTTTTCTAGACTTGATCTTCATTTTATGAACACAAGCTAATTTCAAATAACTTAAGTTCTAAGCTGTACCTCTGAACACACTACTTCAGCCTCAACGAGCTGGGTGTGTGTTGATAACAACAGCTGAATTTGTCTTGACATCTTGTTTGGAATATTTCTAATCAAATATTAACATTAGCACTGCTACATGTCTCTGTTATTTCCTTTATCTTTTCACTTAGTCCCACAAGCCTTCTCTAGATAAGAATAACACTAATGCATTGCTTAAGAGGGTTTTTTTCCTTTTTTTTTTTTTTTTCCTGGAAAGCTTAAATAATATAGAGCCCAATCTGAACATATTCCTGCAGAAGAAACATCCTTAAAATGTTCTGCAAAGAGACAGACTCTATGGAGGCTGACTTCACTGGCTTATGTATTTGTGTGTCAGCAGGGATACAGGAAGGACTCAGCACTGACAAACAACTTTAACACATACAGCTAAATCACTGTTTTATTGGGATTATGTGATAAAATTGAAAGTAAAGCAAAATGTTTGATGTTGCCATGAATCTTTAATGACTGTTCCATGTTTTTGTGATGTGTCAGACAGTGAAATGCAGGCCTTCTTTCCTTATACTAATAAGGAAGCAGAAATGAATCTCGCATTATAACTGTGGACAAAAAAGATAAAAAAAAATCAGAGTTAAATTTGTGTTTCATGGACAGGGAGAGGGCTACAGCGCAGATGGAGGCTGTGAAGGTAACAAGGCTGCAGAGCTGTGGCTGTAGCCTGAGCCCAAGGTGTGTGTGCTGAGCACAGGGCAGTGCCTGCCCGGCTGCGCCTTCACCTCGCCTCCGTGGGAAGTTTGTGTGCGAGACAGGAGAGCAAAACATTCCTTGTGTCCTCAGACTCTCCCTTCGTCCTCATTTGAATCGATGTAGTCGTTAATTATTTACTGTTTGCCTGCCTGCATTTGGAGTGCGCAGGCCCGTGTCCATTTTCCATCCTGATCCCGTTTTCTGCCTCCTGCAGCAGCTCTGCTCAGGGCTCTGTGGCATCCTGGGGGCTCAGCTGATAAATCCGACCAGTGCTGCTGGCTGTGCTGCAATACAGTGTGGAACAGGAGCCTCCAGCCTGGTGTGGTCTGTGTAATTTATGGCTGAAATGTCTCAGATATTTATGCTGACAAGGGAAATGCTCAACGTTTCCTGCTAATGTGCTGGCCCACTCCTCTGGTCTACTAATTCTAGATGTGTTTTTGGCCTGCTGGGAGTTGAACTCAATGATCTTTATGGGTCTCTTCCAATCTGAGGTGCTCTGTGATCTCTCTCCCTTCCCATTTCTGCCATCCACCCTGACACTCACAGCTGCCAAGGCTCTTTTACCTCTGCTGCCCCATTTATTTAGCAGCGAGAGTAACCGTATGACTGCAAGAGTTTGCCCGGAAATAAAATAGACTTTAATTAGAAGGATTGGTGCCCTTCTAAAAGTGATGAGATCATCCAACCTCACTTGACCAGGTATGACTCAGAAGCCACTAAGTGGAATACTCTGGCCCACATTATGCAGGAAACTGGACTGAGGAGTGGATGTGATCCCTTACATCCTCTAAAAACATGTCAATCTTCTCCTCAGATGCAACAATTTTTGTTCTCTGTATCTGTTTTTAGTAGCTGCGTATTTCTCCTGCCTTGCATTTTTCCAATTATTTAATTAAGGCATTAATCTCAAACACCCTTTGTAAAAATATTAATTTGAAACATCTTTCCAATATAGACTTTATTTAATTATTAAATTATTACATTTTAAAAATTTTTAGTCATATAAAAGATGTTTCTTGGATTGTTCTAACAACATATAAAAGGAGTGGGTATAATTGACGAGGCAGTGGTTTTCAGTAGGTATTATTTTATTCTTTCAAATAGTGCCTGGCAATATGCAACTTTTAAAAAAATGAAAATGTTACATGATTTTAACCTTTTAAAGACATTGTTCTAAGAATGACTATGCCACAATAGATGGAGCAAACCAGGCAAGCATTATACAAATATTTGATAGTCTTTTCTGAGCAAACTTTGTTTGTCTTTTAAACTAAGATAAAGAATACTCTGTGTAAGGCTTGGTTGTGCAGACACCTTAATCTTCTTTTCTTTCAAATTGCATATTACTAATAAGTCTCAAATTTTTTACTGGTAGTTTTTTTTTTTTTTAAATTTGCTTGTATTTGCCAATGCTTTAATGGATTGATAAAATACAAATCCTCATTGCAGTTTAACCATCGGTCATGTGTACAAATATACTTTAATGTTACCCTGCCTAGATGCTAAAATAAGGAGGAAATTACATATTTAAAACCAAAACAAGCCAACAGGATTCAAAATTGCATCAGCCTCCATTTGTTTATATGAGCATGAAAGAGAAGAGGGGGAGACTTATCCTTTGGGACTGTAAATGGCACCTCCTGCTGCGGTATTAAATTTACCATTTGTGACCTCCTGTGCATCTCTGAGGGTAGAGGGTGGTGCCTGACTTCTTGGCGCCAGCGAGTCAGGAAAGGTGTCTGAGAGCTGCAGACACGAGGTGGGGGTGCTTACCTAACCTTGCTCCAGCACAGCCCCACCAGGGACAGCCAGCTGATCCCCCCTGACCCCACCCAGGAGAACCAGGAGCCTCCACAAGCAGTTTATGGCTTTAATAATTTACATATCCTCAGTTAATCTCCCTTACCAGCAGTAATATTCATCCTGCTTTGAGATATATATATATTTTATATACTGATCAATTAGCAGGGAAGTAATGGGGTCATAGGATAGCAGGTGTGACTATTAATCTTTGTTCTTGAGATGGATACTTCTGTAAGTATTTCTCAGCACAAAAACAGTACAGAACAGAAAGTGGGTTTTTTTTTTGTATTTCCATAAGCTTTAGCCAAACACCTGATATTTTGATCATCAAGACTCTGACCCTACAAGCATGTGTTTAAGAGGGTAGAAACAGGATTGCTCACATGAGTAAACTTACTCACAGACATAAATCTTTGCAGGATTGGGGTCCTTAATGATTTAGGACAAAGCACCAGTGAGAAAAAATATTTATTCTGTTGCACCTGCATGATGCAGCAGATCTTGTGAGAGCACCATTAGCTACTTAACGTACCAGCTAATGACTGGCAGCCTTGAAGGAACGTCTCTGAGCTCTGGGCAGCCTGGTCCATGTGGGTTAATGATTCCAAATGGCTTAGACAGTCTATGGGAGCACTGGAGACAGCTTTGCAGCCAAGCAGAGCTTAAATAGCCCCAAATCACAACACCATAGACGCTGGAATGACATGAGGAGAATTGTTGGCTTACCCTTGAATTGATATTGATGTAAGGAAAGGAAAAAATCTTGTTTAGCACATGAAGGGTTTTTTTTCTCCCCTCTAAGCACATAACCACAGTGAATCTGCATGTGTTCTGGTGGGTTAATAGTGATATATTCCTACTGTCCATCTAATCCTCCTTTGCATAATTATTTTCTTTCTCCCAAATGAGAAGAGAAAACCTATGAAATCTATCACCATGTCACCCACTAGTATGAAACAGAAATCTAGATAAGAGTGTCTGTAAGAAACTGCCACTGTGCCAGATTTTTCTTTAGGGTGTAGCCATAGAAAAATAGGGTGAGAGGAGAAAAGCAAAGGAATAGAAAACAAAAATTATCCTGGAATACATCAAAAATACAACAGAGAAACAAAGACTAGAAGGAAATACTTTACAAAATTAAGATCAAATGCCAAGTCTAGTTTTTACCACAAAGCACCAAGCTGATTTTTCATAAAATAAAAGAAGTCCCCGAATTGAGAAATATGTGTCTCTCTTAGATTGGATTGTGCAGTGAACAGTATCAAGAACTAAGCAATAATAAATCATCAGGCTGTATGTCAGAGTGAGCACTACAAGATAAACCCCTGTTGGAATTGTCATGAAGGTGACCTTATGAGCAACTACAGAAATACTAAAAAATAAAATAAAACAAACAAACAAACAAAAACCCACCCCAAAACAAACAATCTTTCCCTTTAAAACTCTGAAGCAAATATCTTCATGCTTTGTCTTTCACTACATTTGCTATTTTAATTTGCTGTTTATTAAATGAAATATTGGTCTATCTAGGGAACACTGCATGATAAAATTATTGAAGATGCTGCTGGTGCAAAGCTATTTGTAGAAAATGAAACCCTGCTGTGTGCAATTCGGAAAATCATATTGAACAGTCCAGATAGCAGCATCTGTGGATAGCTCTTAAGACTTTAGACTTGCCTTACTTAGCTTGTTTGTTTTTATCCCGTGCTATTGATCTGGGCTTCATCATATGTGTGTGTGGGGAATGGCTTTTCTGATGCCAGGAACATATTTGGAGGCAGGTCAAGTGAATTGAACAGAGGCATAAAATCTGCTGATTCCTAGAAGATGTCAACACATGACAGAAAGAGCCTAGAGAGTGGGAGACCTCTTAAACAGGTATTGACATTGCCCAGAAATTTGCAGCATAAAAGGGGAAGAGCAGTTCTGTCTGAGGAGCAAAGCTTGCACCCTCAGCAATGCCTTTGTGAGCTTTGACAAATAACAGGCTACCCTTGCATGTGCTCTGAAAGGTGCAGTCACTGGGAGTTTTTGAACACTGCAGTTAAGGCTGGAGGATAAATAATGCTACAAGTACAGAATGTTTTACTCATTACACATGTCAAAACTATAACAAAAAATAAATCCCCACACTGCCAGATAGCATGCCATTCAGACTGATTCAGTACCCTCTGGACTGTGCTGAAAAAGGGATGTAAAAAAAAAAAGGAAAATAAAGAAAGAACCATTTTAGCTGTTGAGAAGAAACAGGAATACTGAGCAATACCCCATTTCTCTGCTACAGGTCTCTTGTGTGACCTTGGGCAAATCATTTATCTCCCTGTACCTCAGCTACTCATCTATGATAAAATAGAAGTAGCAGTCACTTCTCCTCTAATAGGGATTTGGATCCCCAGGATAAATGGACAAGCCTGGATAGTACAGTCATCATGGGACACTGTAAAGAGGATATTTCAGATGCCAAAGTGGCTCCCATCTACTCAGGAGAGCCTCATCTGGCTCTGTGAAGAGTAACTTTGGGTATTTCTGCATTTGTGCCATGCCTTATCTATAAAGTGAATAAACTGTGTATGGTTTAATTGATCATCGGCTGCAGTATTTTAGCATCTCCTGGGCTGCTTAGAGGCTTGATTAATATTTAAAAAGCTCTTTAGGATCTTGAGATGGAAAGCTTTTATTGAAATAGAAAGAACTCATTGCTACCACTCCTTGAAGGTATTGTTTTCAAGGTTTGTTTTGATATAGTCTGCAACTAAAATGTCTTATCAGGAGCCTTGTATCATTGCAGGATAGACTGCAGTCTAAAACCCTTGTACTGTGACATTTTTTTCATCCTTATATTCAATAATAAATGGTTACATGACAAAAATGTCCTAATCAGGACAAAACAAGCTTTGTAGTCTTAATAGGGACACGGTTAAGAGTGAGCTGCTCTTGCACAAATAGGAATTCAGTTTATACATGTGGGATCTGAGGGAAACCTGTGCTACTGCAGTGTGCTCTGTGCCACATCTGAGGTAACATCGTGGTATTGTCAAGGACTGATTTAAGACCTCCCATGGATTCCTCTATTCACCTCTCCCAAAAGCCTTGTTAAATGCCTGTCACTGGGTAGGTTGCATGAATCCTACTGCAGCACTTGTCTAGTGGCTTGAAACTGTAAGAGGGCAGGTTTAGATGAGATGTTGGGGAGAAATTCTTCCATGTGAGTGTGGTGAGACTCTGGAATAGGATTTCCTGAGAAGCTGTGGCTGCCCCATCCGTGGAAGTGTTCAAGGCCAGGTTGGATGGGGCCCTGAGTAGCCTGGTCTTGTGGAAGGTGGCCCTGAGCATGACAGGGGGGCTGCAATGAGATGATCTTTAAGGTCCCTTCCAACCCAAACCATTCTATGATTTTTTTCAGTGTGTCCACAAGATAAGTCTGCTGTTTGTCAGGAACCAAGGAATTTTATGTATTTGTCAAATCCTGTGCATTTTTTTTCTAAAAATAACTGTTCTCACAGTGTTTAAATAAATGACTTAGACAGTGCATTTGTTGGTATAAATCAATGCAACTGTGACTTTGCAGGCTTTACAAATATAGTTAATATATTATGGGATTCTTCTGCTCAAATAGTAAATGAGTGACAATTTTTGTAAGTGAAATGCCCTTTTCTTCAGTCCAGCTGCAGAATAGACATATCTTCTGCTGGGTTTCTTCCCCACTTGCTACTGATCTCATTTCTAATAAATACTGTCAGGATAGAGTTGTTTTTTTTTTTTTTTTTGTTTTGGCTTAGTGAAATAGGTTCTCTTCAAGACCACCTCATTTAGCACTGGACCCACAGAAAATGAACAGAGCAGAACAATTGATTTAGATCTATTGTAGCTAAACACTGAGACCTTGGGTGTGGAGAACCAATGCATCAAGGTTATGGCAACAAAATGGTACATAAAATAACCAGTCCCAGAGTCTTCTGAAAAAACATCGTAATCTGATCCTGGTGAGTGATCTGAGTTTGAAAAGCCAGGCACTGTGTGTTATATATGGCTATTTACAGAATTAGCCTTGTGCAAAGGTGGCAAGCAAATTTCTCCCTGGCTTGTTCACCTGTATTCCTTCCCCATGGAAATTAACAACCAGAAGGTGAAGGACAGCATTTTCCATCTGGTTTGCATTTAGTCAGGATATGAATGAAACATTGAATGGGACTGAAGAACTTGGAAGGTCTCCCAGGTCCCAGAGTTTGTGCATAGCTATGTAGCTACATGCATTGTTCCTGTCCATTTTTGTCATGATCTCATTGATAATGTAGCTGGAATTGCTCACTCGGTCTGAAATTCCAATGGAAAAACACATTTTCTAATTCAGGAATGCAGAAGTTTGCAAGTGTCCATGCAAGGCTGGGAGAGACCACTAATATTTCATAAAAATCTGCACAGTCACCTTTCCACTGCTGGGCAGAGACAACTCTTGCATGGGTGTGTGTGTTTCTCCTGCCTGCAGAACATCTGGCTGAGATGCAGCTGTGCAGCTCAGAGCAACTGGGGTGTCTGAGATGGGCTCAGTGCACCCCTCAGCCCCTCCTGTTGCTGCTGGCAGCTTCCTGCAAGCCTCTTCTCAAGGGTCTCTACCGAGGGGAGCCTCAGAGCCTCCCTAAGGACCATATTCCAGTGCTGCATTGTCCTTTTCTCCAGGGTGTGTTTTCCCTTGGTCTAACTTGACTCCTACTTGCTGCATTAGCTGTGTACATCGTGTTCCCAACGACATGGGGCATAAATCAGTCTTTTCCTGCATGCATGATTTATAAACTTACTTATTTATTTACACAGGAATTGTGCTGGCACCCTTTCTCAGGTATCTCTTCTATAGAAACAATTGGAATTCTTTCTATCTCTTCTAACTCTGGTCACATTTTTGAGTTTGCCCTCCGATGTTGTGATCCAATGGGCTCTGCTATGGATTCCTGTCTGCATCTTTCTGAAGCAGATGGTGACAGTGTAGCAAAGAGAGCAGAATCATTGTGGAATGGTCTTTACAGGCCTGACGCTCTGTGTTCCTGTGCCACGACTGTATTTTGTGAAACAGCATGTTACAATTAATTAATCTTCAGCTCAAATAATTTGAAATCCTATTGTTTTTTCAATTAGGGTTTAAGTTCTTAACTACTTAGTGATTTTACACTGCATGCATCTACAGCTGGTTATTCACAGGTACCATATTTCAAATTGTTTACCCCATTTTTCTGAGCAGTTTTTCAGGCTGCCACAATCACTATGAAATCTGTTTCTGTTTTCTTGATAAACTGTCAGTCTTTCCAAGTTTCTTGTCATCTGAAGGTGACAGCTACATGCCCTGTGATGGTACCATTACAGAAAGTATTGAGCCTAGAAACATTTAGGACAAATCCTTTGCAGAAACCATGCAGTGGTCTTGCCTAAGTATGGAAAAATGACAGAGGTAATTTGTCTTTGAGCATGATAATCCAAAGAGTTGTGTACCTAACCTGCAGCAGTTTAATTCATGCCATTGTTAGGCTATCGTGTAAGATCACATGGCAAATGTTATTAGATTCAAGGTACAATATTAACTGTTCCTCCCTTATCCACAGAGCCCATTATCTCGTTAACAAATAAATGATGGTTTCTTGGCAAGATGACTTCCTGACAGAATCTTTGTTGGGTGTAACCCATTTCCTTATTATCTTGCAGGCACTTATAATATGGTTGATTATTTAATTTGAGAACTTTTCCAGGAAATGAAGGTAATTAATAATATTCCAACTAATTTTAAAATTATGGAAAATATAATAAAAATCTAATCCTTTCTTCTACTGTAAATCTACCATTAATTTCCAAGGCTAACCTTTAATCTGAGATCTCCTCTCTGAGAGATCTGAGCTCTGAGATAATTTCTAACATGGGTTTAAGCAGCCTAGGATAACAGGAGACCCAAATTTATAAACTCTTGACTTACCAGGAACTAAATCAGTGGTTGATATGATGTATGATTATATGGCTATCCCAAATTATTTTTAATTACGTATTAGCTCCTGAGTACAACTGGCAGACAGGCCAGCTGGAAGAGCTTTGCCAGGCTGGTAAGCCTTTCTAATTCTCTTCAACTCCCTTTTTTATAGAAGTGATCAAAGTTTTTCCCTTGTTTCTTCCAAGGTGACTGCTTGCTGGTGGTGTACTAACTTGGTAGATCAAGGAAAAAATATTATCTAGTAATACTTCAAAGCTACTACTACCCAGATCAGGAATTTACTAGGGAAAAGGAAGGGAGCTGACCAAATGACAGATTTTCCAGGCTTCATGTATCAGCCTTTTCCCCATGATACACATGCTGGAAAGGCACTGTGCTGGGCACAGATTCTTCTGGGAAAGTGCATCACTGTGGCACTGCTGGAGACAGACTCTGAGCTTTAGGAGCTGAATACAATGGGTTTGGATCTGACTTGGCTGCTATCAGAAACTTACTTTTTTCTGGTAACGTTTTTTTCAGTGAATTTTATCTTCAGAAAAACAATGCAGGGACCTGACTTGCATTGGGTGCTGCTAGCAGTATTTTCTCTGTATTTTAATAACTTTCTTCTGCTATCTCTCCGCCAATAACTGAGCATCTTCTGATCTATTTCTATTCACTTGGTATAAACATAGTAATGATGCCCATGTATCTTCTTAGTCAAAAGCATTATATACCTTTTACATACATAGAAAACAAATTTTCCAGAAAGGCAGTGATAAGGGTCGTTTTGTGCTGTATGCTATTTAATCTTCCCTGTGTCAGCTCTGACCCTTGCCGAGGAATTGAAAAGATGTAAAACAGCAAAAAGTAATTTACCTTCCATTGTTTAGTCCATTCAGCTTTCAGAATCAGATCTAAATGGTTTGCATTAATTACTGTGAAACCTCATGAGGTTTGGAGATCTATCTTTACAGGATTGCAAAAGATAGAGGCTGCCTCAGCAGAATAAGGGTAGGTTTATTAATTGCTTTTTGGTTACAAACCTTTTCTATTCAAATATTATAAGTAAAACTTTTTTTTCCCCAATAAGCAAAAAAAAAACTTTGAAGTTGCCATAGAGAAAAAAAGAGAAGCATTTATTTGAAGCTGTAGCCTAATTCTGGTGAACTTTGCAAGGGTTAGTGTTTAAAATATGAAATTTCTCTCTATGTATCTGCACAGAGTAATTTTATTGCAAGAGAAGTAATGGATTGAACACTGATTTCTGTTTCTAAACTATGCTCAATGTGCTTACAGCTCCATATTTTGGGAAAGTTTTCTGAAGACTAATAAAACTGGCAAGCAGTTCAGCATTGGCAAAGTGATTACATTTTAAATGAAATGGACTTTCAGTGACGTACTGCTCAAAGTTAGTGGAGACAACTGGCAAATTGAGGGTGGGAGAAGATCAATACATAGAATCTACAGAACTTTGAATCTGTTATCCGAATTATTGATTGAGTGGAGAATTAAAGCAGAGATGCAGTGAGTTTAATTCTGCTGTGTGACAGGTGGAAAATGGGTACATTAATTAGGGAGCCCCAGCAGGAACGTTCTCAGCAGGACTTGTGGTTGCTCCAGGGAATCCTTTAGTAATTCTGCCTCATTTTGTGTTGTGTTTGATGATGTCATTCTTAAGTCTCATTTTTCTGTGCACTGCACCTTTTAATTTTTAAACATTCTGTCTTGCAGAGCCAGACAATAATTGTGTATAGTGGACATGAGCAGGGAATCTGGGCAGACCACTTCTGGATGTTTTAGGATGGTTCTGTCAGATTCTATTCTTCAAAAATCACGTATTTTGATAAAAGCAAAATGTTACCATTTGCTGTGCTTAGCAAGCAACAGGCAATCTCTTCTGTAAGTCCTTTTTATTGCAATTCAGAGTTGTCTGACTTTCCCTCTTACACGGCAATTCACTTTGTGTTCACTTATAAAACCTTTGCTACTCTCTTGATTTATTGCTTTCTTAATCTGAAATAAATATAACAACTTAAAATAGCCTGTTGCTTTTTTTGGGTAAGGCAAAATATAGCAGATTGCATGAATGACTACAGGACTCAGGAATGGGAAGTGACAGAACAAGTGCAGCCCATTACCCAAACGTATCTCAAAGATCCTTACTTGTGGATATATATATATATATGTATATATAGTGATTTCTCTCCTCCCTGGCACAGATTACCCAGAGGTTCTGGCATGAAGCATGCCCTCTGGGCCTGTGGCAAGTGCTGTGGCTCTTCATGGAAGACAGAAATACTCTATGCAGCACCAATTCCCATTGGTTTCCAACAGATAAGGGTCAAGCTGCTAAGGCAGCTCTGGCTTAGGGAGAATTTGGTCCTAACTGTGACAAGAAATGCAAACAAAATGAAAATTAACACCTAACTCTGTCATGTAATACAAAACTGTCAGAAACAATCCTAAACCCATCAGAATTTACATTCATTTGGACTATTTTGAGCATTTTGTGGACATTTTTCCCTTGACTACATTCTTGGTTTCAGTCAGTAAGATTGGTGTCCCAGTTAGGAGACAGGGAGAGGTAAACATAGAGGCCTTTGAAGTAAATTACTCCCCTGATTTATTTCTGTCTCACCTCTGCAGGAAGTAACGTTGCTTCAATTTTTCATCATGATGTTTGAAACATTAAAGCCTTAACGTAGGCATTTAGTTCCCTATTTTCAAAACATTTACTCACATAGGACTGGGGATTCATGTTTGTTGGCTGAACAACGAGGTGCCTTTCATGAGCTGCAACAAGAGAGGGGCTGAAAATTCCCTGCCATTCTCAGTGCAGCTCTCAGGTGGGGTGTCCCAGTGTCCATGGCTAATGAAATTCTCTGGATTTGATACAGGAAGAGTGGGCTGCCCACATCCAGAGGGGCTTTCACAGCCTGCAGCTCCAGGCTGGCTGCTCTGAAGCTGCAAATGAAGTGGCAGCTGCTGGTCAAACCTTGTCTCTTAAGGTTCAAGGAGGCCTTTGTGCAGAACAAGTTTTCCAAGGCTACAGACCTGTGCTTTAATTTTTAACTTGTCCTACAGCCACACACTCTGGAAATGCTATGGCTACAGCTGGTGGGGTTGAGCTGAGCAATCCACACTGGGCAGTCTTCACACAGTGGGGCTGCTCCAAGGTTGGGGAGCTCTCGGGGCTTCCAGCTCTAGCACAGCCTTCCAGAGCTTCCAGGGGCCCTCCTGCAGCATCATTTGAAACAGGGAATATGCAAGCATCATCTGAAACAGGGAGTATGAAAGTATCATCTGGAACAGGCAGTATGAGCAGAGTGAGGTGAGGTGTGACCTGCAACTTGGGCCTGGAGTCCTTTGAGATGCTCCCAGTCTGCAGCTGCAGAACAGCTTTTTCACCTTTTTGATACTGATAGTTCACCTTGAATTTCACTTTGGGGCCAAGTGAAGTCAGCCCAGGAAACCTTTCCCAAGGCAGAGGGCTGTGAACACCCTGAGTAAAATGAGACTGAACAGGACCAAGGGCCATTCTTTTCCCCTTCATGTTGTCGGTTCCTATTGTTGTTTCCCACTCAATCTGAGAAACAGCATGTTTCAGTCCTTTCAAAATGCAATTTTTTGGAAAGTCTCCATCTTCATTTCAGTTTAGTTTGGGGCAAAACCTTAACAGACATTTCCCCCCCCCAAGTGCCCTTTCTTTATATTGGCCAGCTCTATTAATTGTAACAAATGATCCATGGCACTGCAGTATATCCAGGTAGGTGCCATGCACTGCCTAAAAGGAAAGCACTCTGGTGTGTCTCTATTATTCCAAGTTCATAAACAACGTGCTCCTACAGACTTGGAATGGGTGCAGGAGATCTTTAACTAAAAGCTTTGTGAAGTGTGGCTGTAAATATCAACTGCTGAGTAAAGAGAGTAACTGTTTTCAGATTTCAATGCAAAACTTTGAAAGAGAGGCACAAATGAAATTTATAACAGCAATGTCTCCAAATAGAAAAAATAATTGGAAGAAAAAGCCCTGCAACTAAGGAGAGGAGAATGATTAGTACTAAATCCTGCTATGAATATTAGTCTTGTTCATTCAGACTAATTTATGCCTAGAAATCCCTGCTGATTTGTACAACATAGGCTGGTATTTATTGCATTGAAATGGCAAAGATACTTTAACTGATCACAAATTAGCATGAGTGATCATCTGAGTACACACAGGGCAATGACATTCCATCAGCAAAGTAAGCAAAAGTCAACAACAAAGTCAGAGTTACTTCAGCTTCCAAGGCTTTTCTTATATGGCTATTGTAGTAGGCCAAGGACATGTTTTCACATGTGTTTCAGTAAAAAGAAATAATTAATTTTGAAAAAAAGACTTATGCCTCCAGTATTGCTATCAGAGTCATGTGATTTTGTCATGCATGCTGCAAGCTAGTTCTACAAAATGTCAGTATTTCTGTGTCCAATTAGGTAATGTTGTATTGTGATAGGATTAGTGACCATACCCATTTTGTTTTAAATATTTTGGTTGAAAAGCTACTGTTTCTTTGGAACAGAATTTTTTTCCTCTATATTTTATATTTTTGTGTAGCAGTTCTGTATATGAATCACTTTAAGAAGAGAGTAAAACTGAATTACATTACATGTGACCCAAGTACAAAGGTTCAATTCAGATTTTCCTTAAACATTGAATTTATGATTATGTTCATGATTATACAGTCTTTTAATAAAATGAAATGACAGGGATGTGACATATTTGAAGCAGGGGTCAGATAATTAATTCACACATCAGAATGTTTTCTCTTGCACCTTTCGAAAATTCTTCTGAGTCTGGTATGTCTCTCTAATTCAGTGTAACCTCTACATTTGTGAAATGGCATTCGTTATGTCTGAATTCTTGTATCCTGTCACAGAGATTATTTTCCTGACTATATGCACTATAGATTATGTATTTAGCCATGTCTGTCTTCATTCATAATCTGTGTATTGATTCTTCTTTGTGATATATGTGAATGAACCTCAGGACATGTGATAGACACTAAAATTTTGCTTATAAATTATCCATAGTATTTATTACAATTTTTGTCATGTGGTCAGTTGAAGAAACTCCTCCTGAGGAAAGACTAAGTAGAAAATTGACATGATTAAATTTAAAAGGTCTGTGACTGAAAAATTAAGAAAAAGTGTCAAGGAACAAGGGATCCAACTTTCCTCTACATTTTAGAGTATCTACAGAGCCCCTTGCTTCAAAAGGAGGGCAATTGAATCTTCAGGTAGCCAACAAAGGACAACAGTAAATTCAATGCCAAACAGAGATCTGCTTGTCACAGTGGATGACTAAGGCCATCATGAACAGGGCCCCAAGGCAATATTGTATGAGTCATGATATATAAATAATAAGGTGATATATTGTAGCCAGAGTTATTAGATAGGTTTTTATTAGGAGAAAAAATTGCTTCCTTCAAGTGATGTGACTACAAGAAGTAGCGAGATCATGTGGTCTTTGGTGATCAGTTCTGCTCTGAATATTGAAAGTATTAAGAAATAATTTTATAAGAAATTATAAATTTCTCATAGAATGTAGTCAATGCAGTTTTGAGATAATTTTAGCAATGGTCTTCTGTGTATTTGGTGCTCAAAACAGTTCAAAAAGGAAACGCAAACCATACAAACATCTGAAGAACTAAAGTATACAAAGAATTCACTGACTTTTGACCTTCTTTCTTCTGTAGATGAATACTTTCACTTGCATTTGAAAACCTGCCAGTGTAGCCTGCTCTATGATTAGCAATGCATTCTGCTGTCAGGGAACTGGCAGCTTTCACCCTCTAAACAAGGGCTTGTAACAACAGAGTAAGTGCACACGCTCATGCTGTTTTGATGGTACTTCTATTTTTTCTCTGGTGTGTATTATATCAGTCTCTTTAGTCCTTGTCTTACTAATATCATCCTGGTAGTGTCTGTACATTTCTGCAATTGCTATCTGTGCTTACTCTCTTTATGGTGGTTAAAATCCTGGCAGAACTCTATTCATAATAACCCATTCGAGCTGTTCTTGATGGGTACATCAAGGTCTTCTGTTCTTCTACCACATTTTTGCTTTTTTATTACCTTGGATGAGATTCATATAAAAGAAATTAAAGGCATTTCTTTGCCTGTGTTAAAACTCAATGAAATATTCCCTTCTGGTCCATTGACCATGTTGCTATGAGTGGACACAATGTCACCAATGAATATTGAATTCTCTATCTCTAATGCTTCAGCATTAAGCTTTCTCTGTGTGGAAAGGTGCTGTCTTCCTTTCTGCTGACTGTTCACCAGCCATTATTTTTTCTATTAGGCACAGTTTGGGGAAGGTTTGGACTCCCTCCTTCTCTTGTTCTGTTGCTGCATTTTCATTTCATAATGTTCTCTGCAGAAATCATGGCCTAAATGGACTTTGCTTAAACCACAGCTCTCTTGTACCCTCCTGTATACAGATAGAAATTTTTTCCAATACCATCACCAAATCTTCTCCTTCCTTCTCTCCACCCATTCATTGGTTTGATTTTGCTCTCTTTCAGCTATATGTAATTTTCAGAAGGGAGTTAATTATAAGTGCAAAAATAACACCTCCAGTATGTTGCAGGAGCATAGGATGAAAAGAGACTTTCTCATAAGACATAAACTTTTTTTCTTAAAAATTTTTCTTTAGTTGGGATGGCACCTTTAAAATTATTTCAATTTTAATTCCTATGACTCTCTGCACTTCATTCTACCTGCAGATAATAACATGAATCAAAGAATTCTCTAGGGCAATTGATAATCACTATTTTCCATCTACCAAAGATGTGCTCATCAACCTTGTAAAGCCTAAATTAAAGCAAAAATGTTTTCTGATAGAGCTACAGGGCCAAGCACTCCTGGTGGACACCTGGCCCAAAATATAATTAGCAAAACTACAAGTGTACCAATATAAGACAAGATTATATTAGAAGTTTAAGTTAATAAAAAAAAAAAAATTAAAGCCCCATGGTCTTTGCTGGAATTACAAATGGCACAGCACAGGTAAAAGTTTCTGCCCTAGACCTGGTTTGAGGGAGAATGGAGGCTTCAGCACTGTCTGTGGGTAACTGCAGTGGAAACAGAAATTCCTCTTTGTATTTCTCAAAAAACTGACCAGGAGCTCCCTATGTCTCCTCCCTTAGTCCTGTCCCTATGAGATCAGCTCTTTCCTACCTCCCCTTCCAAATTTTTGCCTTCTTCATTTCACCCAAATGAATGAAGAATAAATTGTCCAATAATTTTCCATACCATGGTTACACTTTCTTTATTCACACCTGCAAATCCTCATTGTCTTTGATGGTGCTGAGGAAGCACTGAATCTGACCCTGCCTTTTCATACTTACCTTTTCCAGCATTTTCTTTCTTTTTGGTTATGTAGAGAACTCAGCTGGAAATCTCTGCTCAATTTAGTCTTTCTTGAATTTGTAGTGATATCACGGTTAGCTTCTTCATTTTTTTTGTCATGTACATCCTATCAAATCCTGTCAAGGAGTCTGAAATATCTGTTCCCAACCTCCTTTCTCAGCCCTAGAAAGCCAACAGCAGTTAGGTTTTCAGGGATAAAAAAAGTAACTTAGAGACCTGTCCTCATTCAGGTCTGTTCTGCTGCAGGCCTCATGATCATGGGCAAATAAATTGGACACTTAGTGACATTTCTCATCTCCAAGGGGTACAGATCTGTTAAAGATGCTCTGAGTCTGTAGGATGGCAAAAGTATAAGGTGCAGTGAAGATATGAGTTTCAAGGGGTATTATGAAGAAAAAAAACATTATCAGAGCTTTGCAGTACATCTGCAGTCAGCAAGAAACAGTTAATGCATTTCTTGAATCCTGACATTATGAACTTTAAACTTTTATCTTTAGACAACGAAATATCTAACTTTTTTTTTTTTTACCCCTATCACTTTAGGTTTGACAGTGCGTGGGTGAAAATAAAAAAAAACAACTTGCAGAGATTATGAGGAAAAGTAAACAATGCTTGGTAATTTTGTGGATTAATGTCCCTGTTACAGGCATGACTTTTCTTGTGTACAGGATTTTTTAAAAAAGCAGAAGTCACAACGTGTACTAAGCATCCATGCAATTAAAGAGTATTCTGTGCCGTGAGATAGACTTTTCTTTGTGATATTTTTATATAGCTGGAGTTAATGCTGAATATAATCTACATCCAATCAATGGTATTGTGCATCATCAGATGAAAAACATATTCAACATAACTGCTGTTAGTTCCTGTTTAAAGCTCTAATCAGAGTCTATGCCAACATGTAATCACATTGCAGAATAAATTGTTATAATATAAAGTATGTGGAATAGATAGTAAGACATACTAAAAGACTGCTTTCCATCTCCAGAAATAATTGCTGAGAGGTTTCCTTGGAAATGCCTCAAACCACATGACCAGATGACTACAGCAGCTATTACAGTACAGAGTGCAGGGTAAGGACCTGTCCAGCTCAGGAGCCAATAAATACAGGGAGGGAGAAGGTGCCCAGGAGGTTGGTCCCACCTAATTCCTCTCTGAGCAGAGTCCACCATAAAGTTCAGGTACCTGGATACATTTAAGGAAGACTAAGGGATGCAGAGATTCCCAGCTGAGTTTTCTGCAGGTACCTAAACATCTGGACTAGAAAAACATTTTCAGTGATGTTAATGTTTTTTTGTGCTGTTAGGCACCTCCTTGATTGTGAACGGTTTATCCCAGGAAATCTGTGTCATCAGAAAAGACCCTTTTGACGCACAATAATCCTCTCCTTGCTTCACTCTCATTCTGCACACAAATGTCCTGGTGATGAGTCAGGCAGCCACCCTTGGCTCAGTGCAGTGTTCTCCCCCTCACCCCCAGCCAGAGCTAAGCAGCACAGCAGCCTTTTTCTGGCATTTGGTTCCTCCATTTGGCTCCTCCTCCAGTCCAGGTTCTAAGCTGTCCATCCAGGTGTACAAGAATCCCACTGCCCTCACATGTGTCGCACTACGACACGAAATAATTCACGCACTCACTCTAAGATGTAAAAGAACAGAAGGTGTAAAAGGAGGAAATTTTATTTCTGACCTTGCAATATATAGAATTCCAAAAATGACAGTGGATTGGAGGGTGAAATTGTTACCTCTCCAACCACACTGGTCAAACCAATAGTCCATCAATTCTCTCCTCCGACAAAGAATACAAAACAATCATTATTTACATGAACAGTGCGTGAGAAACTCAAATAGAAATATGTAAACATTAGAAGGCACAGAAAACTTTTAAAAGAATTTGAAAACTTTTAAAAGAACAGGGTGTGACACATATGTGCTCTTCTCATTGAAGGTGTGCCAGTCCCAAACGTTTCTTTTTGCCACACAGCCCAGCTTGTCTGAAGTGGGGTGATTTGCACATCTCTGCTGGCCTGGCTCTCTTTTGGGCTGAAATATCAGCCAAGCTGACGAACTAGAGAAGGCAGTAATGTGTGGCAGGGGGAGTGGAGGGCCTGTGAACAAAGCCAGGTAGGTGTGCAGCCAGCTGGGGATGCAGCTCGTGGTATGGAGCAGGAGATGGAATGCTGTGCAGCTCCTGTGGCACTAATGCTGGAAGAGAGGTTTCATTCTAGTGCACAGCTTTGTGAGCTCCAGTGACAGCTGCGGGACAAGGAGGTGATTTACAAAAAAGCTGAGTTAATTTTATGTGTTTCTAATCTGTTCCCTTTCTCTTGTGCCTCTCCTAAATCTGCACTGCTCCAAAAGCTCATTCTGGGTAGACCTTTGTAAGAACCCAGAAGGCATTAAGCCTGGGAGGCAGTCAGGACAATGAGTGTCACGAACTCTTTCTTAAGCCTGGCTGTTCATACATGCAAACATCTGCGTCCTGCATTTAAAGGGTCTGTGAATGATACTGCTAAATAGAACTATTACGTGGCAATTCTTTAAAAGAGATTAAAAGAGGCAATTTTCCTCTTTACTGTTGCTGTTACCTAATTGCCAGGGCCTTGCTGCTCAGTGGGTCACAGGGTGGGTCTCTGTTGGACTGTCCTGGCTCAGGCCCATGGTTCTGGAGCCAGGTACCACTGTCAGGCAGTGATTTCTCGCCATTCTGTCCAAGAGGCTGGGGATTTCTCCCCATTCTATCCTTAAGGCCAGCACTGCAGGTGATACAATATGTCCTAAGGCACAATGTGCCCTAGGACTGTTGTCCCCTCCTGCACAGAGGATCTTTTCCTCACCATCTTCTTGTCCTTTCCTATCACGCTCTGGTTGGCTCAGCTCTATGAAATTGGAGATGTATGGATCTGTCTTGCTTTTCCCAGAAAGTCTCTGCTCTGCTTTAGAGAGAGCTATCAAGCATGTCCAGTGACTGTCACTCTCCCTTGTCTGCCAGAGCCTCTGGACCCATCTAATTAAGATGCTGTGCTTTGCTCTTGGTGTGTGTGCACACAGAGCACTCAACACAAAAGAAATCTGTCTTCCCTTCACTGCCTCTCTCCTGTTTGGACAAAATGAAAATCAAACTCTGCAGTATAAACATGAGGGTTACAAAAGTGTTTCTGGCTTCTTTGGGTGTTGTTACTATGGAACATATAGACCAATAACAGAATTATGATTTAAACACTCTCCCCACCATGAATCTGCTATTGCACAATCTTTAATAAAATAATTTGCAGCTGCTCCCAATCAGTTGTGTCAGCAGATTTAGTTCATCTTTGAGGCTCAGCAGGGATGACAGTCTATTTGTTATTAGAGTAATAAATAAACAAGGAACTTGTCAGAGGCAAAACTGCTATGTGTGCCTTTCTAAAATAAATGCTGCCTTTGAATAGACAAATATTTACAGTTTTACAGACCAAAATTGTCATCCTAGCTGAAGACCTTATATTATGAAATTAAAGAAAAAAAGATTATGATTTCTAGATCTTTCCAGTGAAGGCAAAGATAGCTCTAACTAATGAAAATGGATCAATAGGTTTCATGATAATGAGCAGGCCATTTTAGGAAAGCTGTAGCCCTGTAGCCCTGTATCTTTCTACAGAGAAATTTATGCTGGGTATTCATGTCAGCATGCTATTGGTATAGCAAATATAAACATTTTTTAACATCACCTTCCATTTCATGTCCCTGAGACTGCACTACATATGTTTTCTGAGGCTTTTTTGCAGGAGGTTTTCTGAAACGCTTTAGAGGAATTAGGAGAAAGGATTTACTGAAAATCAATGTGATTCCTGATTCGAGTGCTGTAGAGCCTTTGAAAATCTTCAGAGGAGAATGCAGGAGGCTGGTTTGTTTATTCCAGCATAGCCTACATGAAGTTGAATGTTTGGGGAATTACTGTATTCTATACAGAACTGGAAAAGAAATGTTAAGTTTAAAGTTTATTATACAGCAAGTGATCTTCTATATGACTATTCTTCCGTGGTGGTAAACCAGTCACTGCATCAACAGACAGAAAGAAATACAGAGTTGAGGGGTCAAAACAAGATTGGCAAGGCTCTTAAGAATGAAAAGATGTGAAGCGTGAAAGCAAAAGGATGCCAGCTGTTACCAACTTTTAGGAGTTAAAGTTCCTGCATTTCATTAAAAATCAGGGAGGAAATAAAAGATTCATCAAAGTGAAGTGAAAATTCTGCTTCTCCTAAAAGAATTCCCAGTTCTCAGAAATCCCAAGATGAGTTAACACCTCTCAGGCCAGGCATTATTGTACATTTAATTCAGTCTCAGACAGAACACATTATGTGCAGGCTGCTCCTTGTGGTGTTCAGATCCATCACTGTGTTTATTTGCTTCAGTAAAATATATCAACCGTGGGCAGAAACATTGAAATTTGGACAGCTCCGGTGTGAAGTGTGGCCACAGCTCCCATTCCTTGATACAAATGCATGGTTATTTGAAAGCAGGAGTCTAAATGAAAAATGGCATTGCTAGTCATGAATGGTGCTGCTTTTTTGGGGTGATGTGTGTTTGACAGGAGATGCTGAGGAATGAAGTGGTACCAGTGTTACCTGTCCTTGTGCTTTGATATAAGGAATTTCTAACTATAGCCAGCGAGTTCATTCAGAAAATTATAATTCTCTTAACTTATGCTACCTCTAATGATCTTCATGCTACAATTATATATTTAAAAAAGGTGTTCAGAGGGAAGTCACAGCTGGGGGTTGACTTTAAGTTACTTCATGAGCTGCATTAAATCTCATTTAGAAGCAGGTAAGGCTTACTGAGGGCTCCCTCAGATTTTCTCTTCAGGCAAAACTTTGATTCCTCTCCTGTGTTGTTACAGTGTGAGGACAGCCTAAATCTAAGTCCAGGGCTGATCTCACTTGCCTTAATTTGTCAGTGTGACTATCACATTTTCCTTGTTTATAAGCATGTAACTGAAATAAGAATTGTTCCTTCTGCATCTCACAGGAACTAAAATGCAGAACTTACTGCTACTACTTTAGTAGTGTTTTTATAAGCTGGATCCATCTTCTGGTGCTGTCATTATAACAGAGTTTATTATGATCTGCAAGCTAAATAGCCTAAGCAGCAATAAGAAGCAAATTAAAAACCCCAGAGCAGTATGATTTCATTCTTCTTCACTGTGATCTAACTGTAATGTAAAGCTTGCTGGGTTTTTTTTTTTTTTTTTTAGGGGAAATAAAATTTGCTCTTTTGTCACCTCATTTCTCTTTTAAGAGACTACCTCATTGCCCAATTCACCAAAAATAATTTCCTAAGCCCATTCTTTGTGCAGTATCTTGATGTACACACAATTTGCTGAGATCATTTTTGCTCACTGTCATCCAGCAAGCCACACTACAACTGTGCTTGTGCCCCACATGGGACATAGAGAAGCAAGATTAACCACCATCTAATTTCTACTTTTGTCATAAATGTTGCCTATAACACATGGCAGACAAAGTGTGCTCTCTGAGGAGTTTGACACAGCCACTGTCTGGCAGTCTGGGTGGTAGAGGATATATTATTTATCATACTCAATGGGATGAGGCGGGCACTGAAGCTACTTATTGGAGCAGCTGTGAACCCCCAATCTCCTTAATTTTCAAAACAGGTAATTAACTGGAAAGTCATTTATAATAACTATTGACATCTCCAGAAACCACAGAATGGGTTGTTAACTTTGTAGCTTTGTTGTACTGATATTTTTGTTGACAGTTCTGTATTGAAGTCTGTCAGGAAAGCACATATTCTTTATACTGAAGGAGAAATATATCTGAACATTTCTGACATGTCAATATTAGCCTTGGACTCACCAGAAAAAATGGTTGCAAGCTGGGTGATTTGGAGAACAGAGCAGAGGGATGTTCTCAGCTGTGCTTGTTTTTCAACCACTGTGTGGAAAAATGACCAGAATCTGAGCAGCTAGCATTTCATGTAGTCAGATTTTTTTCTATGTGCTCTATTTAGATGTTGAATTGAATCCTAAAATAAAAATATGCATTTGTGTAAAGGCTGACATGCTGGGAAGGGCAGAGGACCAGCAGGCATAAGGCTACTGCAAATAAAAATCTGCTGTGCTTTGCTCCAGCTTAAGGAGAGGGCCAAGGTCCAGGATGCTGTGAAGAATGAATTGCTTCTAACAGGGCTGTCATCCCAGATAAGCAATCAGATATTTAAAGTGGTAATGTGGAGAATCATCTTATGAGTCCGTGTATCAAAACTGACTGGTAAATGGAGTCAGTTGTGGCATCCAGGTGCAGAGATAAGGGTCTGGCAAATGCATTAGACAGATGAGAGGCATCAGATCTGTGTCCTTACTTTATACTCTGCTTGACTGTGATAAAAACTTCCATCTTCAGATGGCTATCAGGGAGACTTAGGCAGAATTTTCTGCTCTTCTCAGGAAGGTTGCTCAGGGTGAAAGACATTGAAAGACATCTGATTTAAGCAAATGGTTCTGTTGAATGTTTCTGAGCTGTGAGGTGTCTTTATTTTAGTGTTTGATTCCTGTGAGCAGAAAGCAGAATTCAGCAGAAACCTGTTCTCTTCTAACCGAGCATCATTTGTCAAAATACACTTGATGTTAATAAACAAACCCCCAACATGTGGCAGCGAGCAGCAATGTAGGCTATCTATCAGGAGATGTTTTTCTTCTAAACTGGGCAGCATTGTCCTGGAGTTTGGGTTTATCTTAGAAAACTACTGTCTGTGGCTATTGGAAAGCAGGAGAAATTCTTTGTAACCTCACAAACCACAGATTTATGACACCTCTAGTAATAGCAGCAGCTTGTTGGTAAGAGTGATAACAGAAACCAGGACTGTGCAGAAATTTGAAAACCACTCAGCAATGCATTGTTCTGTGTCCATTGAAATGTGTCCTGGGAACAGGGTTGGGCAAAGGGGGAGCACTTGGAAAAATCCATCCCATTGCACAGGGCATATGTATGGAGCATGCATGTTGAGGTGGTGTTTTGTGAGCAGTACTCTCCAAATGCGGGTTTTGTGGTCTTAATTCAAAGACGTTCAAAGCTGAAAAATAAAAACTGAAATAATAAGTCAGGAAAAAAAAATAGTTTTCATGAAAAATCTATCTGAGAAGTTGAATCTTTGAGGCAGATTCTCCTGCCAACTTCCCTCATTCTTAATACACAATAAATGCTTTTCCTCAGAATCTCTGACTCATTTTGTGAGGGCTGTGAACACGGAGTGGACAACAGAATTCAACTCAGAGATTTTATTTACTAAGTGAAATTCTGTTTCTGTGTTTCTAAGTTTGTCTAATCTAATTGGGTTTTGTCTATTGTAGTGGGAAGCACATCTTCCTTCTTTGCTGAACATAAAATTAGCTTTCATTGGCGATTTGGGTTTGTTTGTATCTATATAAGCTTTTTCTCTAAATGAGTTTGTTCTTTCTAAAGCAAATATTACTCTCATATTTTGGAGGTGTAGAAAATTTGTAATCTTGTTTCTCCATTTTCCTTATTATGTTGTGTTAATTTATGTATACATTAACATGTATTTGCATGATTTATTCATTTATAGCTGAACATGTTTATTTGAAAAGGAACTCAAAGAACTTTATCACAAAAATGCTAAATTCAACACCATTGACAGAGTGTGTGTTTTTGGACTTTAGCCATCAGAGTAAAACATGGCTCTATCATTTCATTTGATTAAAAAAACTTTCTGAAGAGGGATTTTCCATTATTTTAGTTACTGAGGGTGAAATTCTGCAAGAAAGATGAGGATTAAGGAGAAGGTGTTGAGTTTGAAGGCTGTGCTGCATAAGACATTGGAGTATTTTCTTCTGGTCCTTGTGTAGTCTGGCAGATTTAGGGGAGGCAACAATAGATTAGGGCAGACCTAATGATTGTAAAGTGTAAGGAAGCAGAATGCACAAAATCCATCTGCAGCAAACCAGGAAAATAGGTTTCTTCTCTAAAAAAGTTGATTAAAAAAAAAGAAAATATCTTCATTAGTTAAAACCTAACATTTGTTAATGTTCAAAAACCTGAAGTTCCTTTCCATTACCTGTAATATAGGAATCAATTTCATGGAATTAAAGTAAACTTTCAGGAAATTGTCAGATGGTGCTGGTCCTTCTTCAACCTTGAGCATGTCACACCAGAGCTAAGTCAAAGGAAAGCATTAACCCTTTCTGGGATCACTCCTCAGATCCAAGCTCCACTGCTCATCAGAGCTCTGACCTTGGCTTGACAATCAAGAAATCTTCAAGATGTAGTCTTTGCTACTGTCAAGAGAGAAAGCAGTCCTGGGCTCTCAAATTTGCCACCTGGTCACAGGAACAGGACCATGTAAAAAACATTTTTTTGTAACATAAAAAAAGGCACCCCATCCATTGCAGTATAACACAGCTCTGCCTTGGATTTTCTGTTATGAATATTGATATTCTCTAAGTTAAAATCAAAGTCAGCAAGAAATGGTGCATCTTTATTTTTCTTTTTTCTTTTTTTTTTTTTAATAAGACTCCCATTGCTGCAATAGTTGGGCTTTTTCAATTATTTTTTGCCAGAAAAGATTAAATCACCACTTCAGCCTCTTGTTTCAAATAGTTGAAAAATAAACTAAACTAAAATAATAAAAAATTATGTAGAGAAACTGAGTGGAAAATTGAAAAATCAGTAGCAGTTCATGGTGCTGTGTAAAATAATTGGCATTAATTGCTGTTTGGAGCAGGAAATAAATGATTTTCAGTTGATATTACATAGAAAATAACTTAATGACAGTTGCTATTAAATGGGTAAAATTGTAAAAAGGTAGTCAATGAAAAATATTGAGCATGGAAAATTTTTCTATTAGGAAAATTTTTCATTAAATGCCTTGGTATTCAGCATATGGACCATTTATCCAGAGCCATCTCCCATTTTCTGATGGGTCATCTCAACCTGATTAGAGAGCCCTGTCAGAGCACTCTGGGCACTTCCTCAGGGCTTTCCCCCTGTGCCCAGGGGGGTCTCCACTCTGTTCCACCACTGAGGCTGGTCAAGACTTCTTATCTAAAAATGCCCTCTTATTTCAGTTTTGAGATTCTTGGCCTGTAATTGTTCTGAGGTACCATAATAATTATTCACTGAAAAACTAATACAGGCCCTGCTGGGAAGAAAGATCATCTAACATCTTTATGTTTTTCTCTCCAAGCCACAGTGCTTCTCTGACCACACATTATTCCAGGCAAGCATTAGAAAGGAGGCTTTCAAATCCCTGGATTTGCAGAAGCCAGCAGAACCAGACAGGATCAGCTGCGTGGGGCTGCCAGCTTCAGAGATATTTCTCTGTACAGTCCTTAGCACAACTTCTGAAATAGGGTGGGCAAGATGTGTAGGCAGTGGTGATCAGACTGACTGCAGAGAGTGCAGATACAGAGGTTACCCCAACAGCTATAGGGCTGCAGAGCAGAATGATGTTTCTCATGTCCTTTGCCTTGGGAGAGAACAACCTGTGCCTATAAATAGAATCTGCTCCTTTTTTCAAATAGTTGAAGATCCCATCCTTTTCAAATTCAGTTTTCTCTGCTTTACCTTGAGGTCAGGATTCAGTCCTGAACAATTTTGAACAGGAAAAGAGTGTTTTTTGCTCAAGCAATCCAATTTTAAGCTGCTCAGTCTGCAGTTCTTTTCACACATACCCACTCTTCACATGCTCTTGATGATCTGCAAATAAACAAACAAAAAAATCAACAGCCACCAGTTGTGAGTTGGCCAGCCCACTCTGTTGGATTGCACTGGAATTGTGTAGGCACAGGGATATTAAAAGAACTGTGTTGAAAAGGTTTTGTGTATAAGGCTGAACCTCGTACAGAAAACGTATGTGATTGTTATTGCACAGAACTGGATTACACAATTAGCTGAGACAGAAATAACAGAGCCTTTAAAAAATTCACTTCAGTCTCATTTACTTTATTCTATGAATCAGAGGGATTCAAGGCCAAATAATCAAAATAAGAAAGAAATATCCGAGTCCTGTGATGAGCACTAGCCAGCTCAAATTCCTGTCACCAGACAGAACCCCTCACTGGCTCAGAGGCAAAACAGACCTGTAACCTGAAGGATTGAAATTCAAGGAACAAATTAGAGGCCAGATCTCAGCTCCTGCTGTGATCTTGGCTTACCCTTATTGCTTTTCAAAATCTTTTGGGTTCTTCTTGCAGCATTATGGCATGAAGCTCCAGCAAAAATTGCAGCACAGATGTTGATGTGTAGAGGTGAATTCAGATTAGATTTGGACTGGGATCAGAACTCAGACTTTGTAGGGCTGAAATATGTAAGGGACCTATGTTGTGGGTTTGGCCTTCTCTGCTCATGAAAATCATATTTTTGGATTGTAGCTTTCCTGGATAGGCATCCACATCAATGTGTACATGAATGATGTACAAAACATGAAAGGCAGCTTTTCTAAAGAGCTCCACAGCCACATTTTGAATGGTGTTGGTGTCAGCAGCTGCCTAAGCAGAATACAGAAGTGTTTGGCCACTGTCTTCTGATTTCCACTGAGCTTTTGGAATTTCATTAAGTGTTTGCTGTCTTGTTCAGTTTGCTAGAGGACTTCAAAAACAGGCCCTGACTTGAGCTGGGAGAGCAAGTCTCACCCATCTGTATTGGGCATAAATCTGTGAGTCAGATCTTTCTGCAAATCCTGTGCGTGGGATTTCCTGGGGGAGATCTCTGCACAGTGTTTGTAGCAACTCTGGAGCTGCTTCACTGCAAGGGAGGCTGAAGCTGGAAACAGCAGTTTAGTGAATGAGTCTCTGCTGTGTGGTCACATCCAGTCTTGGGGCAAGGTTAACCTTGGAATTGGAATTGCTGGTGCAAATTCTGATGATGAGCAGTGTGCAGTGTATGTGTATCTCTTTAGGAGAGTGGTGGTATCAATAATCTGACAGAAAGTCCCTCAAGAAGGGTGGTGCTTGCTGCACTTAAAGCAGGGCAGAGATTCTGAAAAATAAACCTTGTGATCTTTTTGCTTTCCAGCTGCTTTTTTCAAGTATATGGTGGAAGGCTGGGCAGTTTCTGGTTTTACTGGGGGCCATTCACCTGTCCTTGGGAGCTGTTGCTGATTAATTTGTCTGTGGCTAAGATAGCTGGCAGACTGCTTCCTTTACTTTTTCTTCTATTTCATTTTTTGTGCATTTTCATGGGGTGCAGTATCACTGTAATTCACATATGAATGTTAGTTTGAATGGTGTTATTGTTGCAAAAAAAGTTTAAGAGGAGCCCGAGGGTGTAGAATATTATTGAAATGAAAGTTTTCTTGAAACTCATATTTCAGAGCTCATTAACTTACACAGTTCTGTGTGGGGTAGGGATCAGTAAATGAACAGTGATTATCTATAATCTCTGTGCTGGTGTCTGCCTTAGCTTCCTGTATAGCTCTGTATCTAGATAGAAAACCATTTATATAATTGTGCATATGGTATAGGGAGAGAATTAATCTTTGGAGCCCATTGTTTAATACTGGGCAAAAATGCAAGGTCAAAAGATATCTGCACATGTAATCTTTGACTTGAACTCAAAGACAAGTCAGAGTGAGAACCAAGAGAGTCAAAACTCATGAGCTGGGCTCCATGGGGAACCAACAAAGTCAATTTTCAGTTCAGAATTTGACTTTCTTTGGTGGCTCGTTTGGTTCCACATCTGTTTAAAGAACCCCTAAAGGCTGGATTTCTTTTTTCTTCTTGTAGATACATACATTTCTTTCTGCCTTTTCTTAGAAGAACTTGGATAATTTTTACTGAAGTTTTCCAGCCTTAGAAAACAGCAACTCTAAAGAATAAAGTTTGAGAAAATTGGTTAGATGAAAAATGGGAAATTTTCCTGCTCTTGTTCTGGGAGTAGCTGCTCAGTTTAGCTCTAACTTGTGGTGGACACAGCACAAGAACCTGTTCAATATTATACAACTACACTGAAAGATACCTAGATAGAGTAGACTGTGACTCTCAACACCATGAGCAGCATCTCAAGTGATTTGTGGCTTTTCTTCAGCTCTAACATATGGAAAAGGCTATTTTAGAAAGTGTTCCTGATTGTAAACTTCATTTTGTAATTCATTAGATATAACCTCCCCTCCAGCTCACTGCATTTACATTATTCTCCTTCCAGCATTCCAAAAGCTATCTGCAGACTTGGCCCTGTGGCTCGGCCACTCTGTGCTCTCCTCTGCCATGCCTCACCTCCCCTGCTACTCTCTTTTCCCATAAGGCTTTTCCCTCCACTGCTGTTCTGCTTCCTTAACCCAGAATCTCTTCCTCTGAATTTTTGCTCTCCTTGCTCCCTTGGAATTCATCATCTTCTTGTCCTACAGGACCTCTGCTCCCGTTATTTTACCCTGAAGATTTCCTTGTCCCCACTCCAACTCCTGGCAGGATTAGGGAGCACTGTCTGCAAGAGTGACTTCCATCTGCAAGTTTCAGCACTGTATGCCCAGGGCAGGATGGGAGGGATTGGTTTTTATTTTAAAACACTATTTGGGAGTAATAAGAATTCCTGATTAAGTTTTTCAAATAAAACCTCAGAATTGTTACAGGGATACCCCTAGGGTTTCATTATTTCTCCTTTTTAGCATACAGTATTTCACAGTGAAGATATTAGGTCCATTTACATTTCACATTCCCACTTCATGACTCCCAGAATTATGAAATCCCACCTGGTCCTGCAGGCATCTGCAGTGCCCAGCACAGATCACTCCCACTGCTGGAGAGCCACTGCCAGGGCTGGGCAAGGACAAAGCAGGGCTGACTTTGGAGATGGGGCTGGAATCTTTTCTTTTGTCTGACATCCCAATGGCAATGCTGATACAGGCTGTTCTGTGGATTTCTTGTGGAATTGGGACAAGTCATTGAAGACATTGGAGGGTGCAAGGGCTGGCAGAATTTGCTCTCTTGAGTGTCCTGATGTCAGCAGTACCACTGCACATACAAGTGGCACTCAAAGTGCTGGTAACTGTGTCTGTCCTCTAACAACAACAAACTGAACTATCCCTCTTTTTTTTTTCTTGACCCTTTGACCACTCAAGGCTTTCTGAGTTTTTTTTCCTTCCTTTTTCTCATTTTCTTTCCACTGCTGCTGGAAATGTAACAAGAAAATTTCCTTTCTCCACGAACCCTATCTCTTTCAATGCTTTTACTCAGGGCTATTACAACTCTTCACTTTGAATTTTTATTAAAAATGCTTAAAAAAAGTGGGATGGGGAGTTTATACTCCTGATCCAACTTTTGAAAATAAACCAGTTACAGTTCAAAGCCAGGACAGCTGCTGGTAGCTGCCATTCAGAGCTCTGGCTGTCAGTCTGATTTTTAAAATGACTTCTTCCCTCTTCCCCTCCCTCTGTAATAGCTTCACATTCCACATTGAACCTCAAAGCTGTGATGTCACCCGGGGGCTGTATGTATAGCAAGAGCCAACTTAAACATTACTAGGCTTTTAAATAAAACAAAAAAAAAAAAAAATTGAAAAATAAGTTCCTTCTTACTTCTCTGCCAGTGAGACAGCAACACCAGGGCTAAAAAAGACCTGCCTGTTGTCAAATCAATGCCAAGGATGTGAAAATAGGGCCTCCTGGGTTTTTTTGTTTGTTTGTTTTGCTCTAGTTTCTGGTCTGCTTAAAACCAGTGGAATAAATTCAGATCCAGAGTGAGTCAGGTGTTGGAACTGGTGCCAGCTCACCAATTGCTGTAGAATGGGCACTCAGATCTGGGGCTGGGAAGGGAAAATCCTCTCCAGCCTTTGTGTACTATTTGCATGCTTCTGCACATACATATCAAGTGCCAAATATTGCCAAAGGTTACAAACTCCAGGCTTGCTCTCTTACTGGTGAACTTAGCAGTGCTGAATAATCTCCTTGATGTATAGTTTGCTTAATAGATTTGGTCAGGAATGCAAGCCTCAGATCAGGCTCAGATTTCCTCAGACGTGATGTTGGAGGTTGACAGTGATGAAAAGTAATACTGGAAGTTTCCTTTGAAGTTTTGGTCTGCAGCAGCCTGCAATGCTCATGACCTTGGGCAGCCCTGAAACTTCCATCTTCACAGGGTCAGCCCTTGCCTAGAGGTAATGGCATTGCTCTCCTTGCACATGCAGTGATGAATGATCAGGGCTTTGGTGATATTTAAAGCAAGTCTCTCACCCAAGTTCTTGAAGGGAAAAGGGAATTGCCTTCCTCTGAGATAGTCATAGAAAGGTTTGGGTTGGAAGGGACCTTAAAGATTGTCTGATGAAAGGGTAAATAATAATTTTTGTTTGTTTTGTGAGGCCCTGAAAGTAGCTGCTCCTGCAATTATTAAACCAAATCGTCTCCTTTTGGAGGACTATTAACATTGACAATGACATAAAGAACCAATTCATCAGGAGCCACAGTGTCAACTTCAGTTTGGTAGTGCAAAACAAACAGAAAACTGAGATGCTGTTTTGGGGAGAGGAAAGAACTGCTGTGGGGAAGGCATTACATTATGGGTGCCTTTTTCTTTTAACAATAACATTTAATAGCCTTTAAAAGAGCATTTCCCCCATTCCCCCAAGTAATTTCTTGGCAGGGAGTTAAGTGAAAGGAAGAAGGTTTTTTTTTTCTAAGGGCTTTTATATGATACTAAATAAATCTAGTGGCCTTCTGAACAAGAAACCCCTCCCCTGTGCTGCCCGGACTGTCTCTTACCACCAGCCCTGGAGTGGCTTGATGGTGTCTGACTGGGAAGTGCTGAAAGCATTTCCAAGCCACACTGAGGGCTGAGCTCTCCGGCGGATGCCAGATGGAACCGGCATCAAGTAATTATTATTATTATTTATTAATTATCCACCTCACTAATGTGCAGAGCAATTTAACGCTGTTAAAAGGCACATTACGAGTGGAAAACAGGAGGCCTTGTCTTGAAGACTCTGTGTATTCTCCAGGGGCAGACACTTCCTTCTGAAGAGAGAAGTTTTTCTTAAGTCAATGCAGAAAGCGATGGACTCCTGGTCAGCTCAAGAGTGCCTCTTCTGCTCCCCCTCTTTCTACAGTGACCTTACAAGCCCTGCTGTCACTTGTCATGTGCTGCAGGGATGGTCTGCTGAATCTGCCCTGCTCTTTTTTAAAATCATGTCCCACACGATACAAGGGTCCCTCACTTGCATTTCTCTCTGGATTCCTTGGTGCCCTCCAGGGAGCAGGCAGAATTTCTCCCTGAATATGGAATCTGGTTCTACAGCTGAAAGGAGGTGGTAAATCCTGGAGCTGCAGATCAGCATTGTGCATTTTTACGATCATGTCCAAGGAAGGAGTTAAAATAAGCAGCATAAATAAGCAGTGACAAATAGAGTGACTGAGAGGTGACACAAAGAGAAAAGACCTTTTCTGGCAACCAAACGTAGCATCATCTCACAGGGGTCAAGGGCTATGATGTGGGTCCTTTTTCCCTCCTCTGTCATGTTGTGCTTGTGTAGTGTATAATTTGGGATTTCTCACAGTGTGAGGCTTAATATTGTTTGTCTCCAATGTCAGCTTTCCCTGCAAGCTGGAAGTGTTCATGTGAGCATAGAATTAGCAATTGTAGGGAGAGCTGGGATGAAGAACATGCTGGGAATTGGAATCAGAGAAACAAGCAACAGCAAAAATATGGAACCTCTTCTGACCCCTTCTCACACTTTCTTTTCCTGAAAATTTCCACTCAGGTGTTTATTCCCCCTGCCCCCACTCGGCCCTTATGTGGGCAGGAGTGCAGGTGCTGAGGGATTTGCAAGGATGTCCCAGTGTCTGGTTTGTAGCAGAAAAGCCTGTGCTGAGGTTTGAGGAGCTGTTGGCTGCAGCTTTGGGAAACAGGAGGAAGGAAACAGAAAGAAAGAAGTAAATCTTCTTGTCTGCTCCACATCAGTTTTGGTGAGACAGAGGGCATTTTACCAGAGCCAGGGTTCCCTGACCCAACTGAGACTGAGCCTGGTTTGGTTCCTGAGGTAGGGGGCATTTCTTCTCTTTTGGCCTAAACTGTTAGCTTGTCTGAGGGACATTTTTGATTGAGTTTAAAAAATAAACAACAGCACCTAATACTATATTCAGCCTGTGAACTGGACTGAATATTGTGCTGACGATCCAGTTCTTGACATTTGCATGCCAAGGAGCTATGTAGTGCAATGTGATATATATTATTCATGCTCTCATGTACCTCATTTTCACTCTGTGTGACAGCACTTCTAGGATCAAGGTTCAGCACACTTCAGTGGACCTGGAAGCTTTATGGTTCTAATGCCTGGAAGCAAAACAGAGAAGAAACATTTGGGATGTGAGGTGTCTTTTGCCCAATGGGTTTTCTGTGGATTGTGCCAGTTAACCAGGTCTTTGGTCAGCATGCAAATAGGCACTATCTTGGGCTCAAGCATGCACCTTAATTAAAAGGATTCAATTAATGCAGACTAATTTAAGATTCAATTTAAAAAGACCTTAGTTAAAGCAATGTGGATAGCTGCGTAGACACTTTGATCTTTCTAAACTAGAGTTTTTTAGCTGAGTTTAAGACATTTAGGCCAATGTGAAACAAGATGCTCACCAATTAGTAACAGGGGCTTAGCTCATCCTGGATAAACTGCTTTAAGTAAATCAGAATAAGCTTGTGGGCAGATAAGGACTAAATAGGTCAGAGACAACTGGTGTTGACTTAATAGATTTGCATTTCCCTCTGAGTTAGTTTAGAGCTGATGCCCTCACACTGTAGGGTGTCTTTGCTGATAGTGCTGTTTTTCAGAGGAGCTATAAAGATGAGTTCCTGACCAACTATAAAACTCCACAAAATAATCTTTCCTCTTTATATTGGTCTGCTTCTACTTTGAAATAGAATACAAATAAAATTTGTGTTTGGGATGTCTAAATTCTAACCAGTGAATCTCCCTTGTGCTCGTGGCTCTGATCCCAGGTACTGATCAACAAGTGCACATGAACATCCTCATCCTCCTTAGGAGGAGAATGCTTAAGGGAGGAGCTGTGCCAGTTCCATTCTCCTTTACAATCCTCCTCTAGCAAATGATGCCTCTTTATCCTGGCTGTGGGGCTGGCCCCAGCCACTGTAATTGCAGAATATACCTAGGAAAGGCCTGACAGCCACTGGGAGAATTGCATGGTATTGATACCCATGAGCTGGAGATATTTTTGTGGGCCAAGTTCACAGTGGGTGACAAAGATCCAAATCACGTGTTTTTTGTTTTCTTTTGATATCAGGTAGGCATTTTGCTGCTCTCTTTTAAGCAGACTCTGGAATGGCTGTTTCAGTGGTGAGATGGACCATGGTGTCACACTGCTGCCCAAATATCAGCTAATCTGATAAGACTTCTCCAAAGCAATGGTATATTCTTCTCCTCATTATGTACACAAGAAAATGGAGGCAGAGAGAATATATATAATTTGTCTAAATCTGTACATAAAGAATTCGTCAGCCAGGGTTGTAAACTTGGATCTGCCAGAGCAGGAGGCCATGACCTGCCTCAGATAATTTTATTTCTGTTGAAAAGGTTATTTGACATTTGCATTCAGCTTGCAAAATGCTTTGGTTCCTGGCAGACATGAGGCAGTATGTAAAACATTGGGCTGAGATGTAAACAAGAGGAATTAAAACCACACACCCAGGGCCAAAATGGGCTAATCTGTGTGGGCAAAATTAGATGCTGTGAGCAATCTAAACAAACCCTTGGTTTTTGGAGACACTGACTTCTTACATAAGAGAAGAGCATCCAGGTCTGTAGCATTTAGACAGATTTGGCTTACTCCTTTCTGTCATTGTGGTCCCTGTAGTGTGATTCTTTGTAGACGGCCATGAAGATGGAGAGCTACACCCAGAGATCATTTTTAATTAAGAATAGTTGCTGTTATTTAGCATAGTGACATGGGCAGCGTATCAAGGGAATTTCTAACTTTGTAAGATAGACAGAATTGATGACAAAAGCCTTTCCTGAAAGCTAATTGTTTCGAGTGTATGCAAAGTTGTGCTTGCTTTGCCTGTGCTATTAATCAGAGGGTGGAAGGCAGGGAGGCAGGAAGCCCTGGGTGCAGCATGCAGGGTGCCAGGGGCACACTGCTCTGCCACACTGGATTTGTGGGCTTTTGGGCAGGAACTGAAGTAGCCACAAGATTTCACTCTGCTCAGAAGCATCAATATCCCAGGGTTAAGGGAGCAGTCCCAAGACATGGGCTCTGCCAGATCCCTTTCCTGTTTGTCCCAGAGTTGTTCCCTGAGGGTCCCTGACATCCCCCATGGGGTGCTTCAATAGTGGGGCACCCTGCCTGGCATTTGGTAATGGGGTGCAGAAGGCAGAATTTCTGTAGGTCACTTGGTTTTGATGATGATTTACAGAGGAAACACGGCTGGGTATTTGTCCTTGTTATGAATTTTCAGTCCTACCATGGCCTGAGGTGGGGCTATGGATTGCTTGTGTCTGATCCCAGTGAACCACTGGCATGTCACACTGAGATGTAACTCTTAATTGCAATGTAACTCTTAATTTTCTCCTGTTTATATATATTAAATTTTTTTTTGTATGTAAGTTTTAAGTTCTCTGCAAGTCCCTTGTCTTTATTACGCTTAGGAAGAGAGGATCCATATTTATGAATAAGATTATAAAATGTAAAATAATAATAGTAAAAAAACCACAATAGTAAAAATTCTTGTGAAAGTCAGGGCCACGCTGGTAGTCTTGTCAATTGAATTTAAGTTATTATTATTATTAATTGAAATTAAGTTTTGTTTTTTTTTTGGATTTCATAAGGAGTATTGGAGCATTTCTAGGGATAAAGGAAAAAAACCCCATGTCAATGAGGGGTTAAAAATATTGACTTTTGGTTCTTATAATAGGAAGACTTTCCTTAGTTCTGCAGGCAAGCTGGTATCAACTTTGAATTCAATTTAGGGATTGAATTTAACATGCGTAACCCACTGGGTTTGAAACTATAAAGGGACTTAAAAATGTACAACAGATAGGACCTTAGAAGTCTAAAGGATCCTTCACAAGATGAAAAGTATTTTATGTTGTTTGAGATACAGTAGTCTCTGAATTACACTTCAAAAAGCTTAACACATCCTTAAAATACATTCACAAGGGAAGATAATAATGTACAGTTTTAAATTTAGGCAGTGCATGTTCACCAATAAAGTTTCATCATCTTGAATAATTTAAGCTAGTGTGGATATTATCATTGAACTTACAGAGAAAACTGAAAAATGTGGAGACCCCTGCTTAGAGCTGATGACTGTGTAATGCTGTGAATGGCTGTAAATTCTTCGGGGAATCCACTGATGCATTCTTCTTGTATATTTATAACAAAACTCTGGTATTAAAGTTTCATTTTCTTCTGTTTTAAACCTAAGCTAAAACAGGAGTATAAAAGCCATTGAGGAATGCAGAAGTATTACTAATGTTTCAGAAAATGGAATTATTAACCATAACACAATAATGCTCAAGGCCTGCTAGATGTTGCCTACTGATCAGCCCGCCTTGAAATTATATTTATTTGCTTAAGTGAGTTTTTGGTTTATATTCTGTGAAAACATTTTTTTTTCCCCTATGTCTGAACCCAAAATTGCTTAGTCTGTGTCCTTTTCCCTTGGATGTGATACCATAGCAGCAGCAGCAGCAGCACACGCAGTTGCTAGCTAGGTAGCTTATTATTATGGTCACACTCCAGCACACAGCATACTTGTTGGAAGTTTCCAGAAATATTGCACTGCAGTCATTTTCCTTGCCGTTATGCTAATGGAATCAGGAAAATCAATTGTCCTTAAGGAACAGGGGAATGAGATGTGCTGTAAATGCCACAGGATGAGTGATTGGTTGATTGCAGGGATGGTGATTCAAACACGCCTCATCTCTACATTATCCTGATGAATTTTTATGGCCCTGCCTTTTTTTCTTCTATAGCTGTGGAGGAAGGTTTATGGCTTGCAGCTTTTTAGTTGATTGAATGCAGCTGGCATTGTTGCAGTGCAGAACAAATAGGTACTTTTTCTTTACAGCCTTAAAAGTAGATTGAAGAAATTGCACACCAACATTTTTGCAACAAAAGCATTCTTAAAAATGCAGATATTTTATGAAATTACTTTGCTCTCCTTCTCTACTGTCAGTAATCTTTCTATCAGAATAAAGGACAAAAATTGCTTCAGATTCTAGAGGAACATAGCTCCAATTTTTTATTCTTATCACAAAGAAAGCTAACTAAGGAGTTTCATTAGTATTCATTTTAGCCCAATGTAATTTTCTCCTTCCTAGTAACAAAAAAAGAAAAAAATGTATGCCTGTAACACCACTGAACCAAAGAAGGTCATCCTAAGTACATCAGCATCTTCTGTAACTCTTTCAGATTGTATTCACAAGGTAGTAAAGATAACTGCTTCAGCTGAAATTATAATAGTTCTAGTTACAGAATATAGAACACTATAATATAAAGGGTCTTATTTGATTGAATAAAACAACACCCATGATCAACTCTGAGTGCTGAGCTGCTGACAGCTAAAGCCAAACACATAACAGCATTCTATTTATGTCCAATTAATTTGCTGATAATTTATTCTCCCACTATACAATTTCCACATTACAGATAATGTTGATGTGACGTAGGGAATCTTTTTTGGAGGGTATTTTTCAAAGATGGAAACTCAGCTTTTTTTTTTTTTTTTTTCCCCTTTGAATTAGGAATCCTTAAGAGGCAGTAAAATTTGGGTTACAGTATTTCCTTATGGAGTTATGTTGTTATCTTATCATGACATTTTGACTATATTGCCATTACATTTTGCATGTATTCTATATTTGCAAACCCAAGAGGTCTGTATCAGCTATGCACTGTGACTTACAGCCACAGCCATGCCTGTGCATTTTGAGCCTGATTCATAAAAACTTCATCCTTCCTGGGCTACTCCTGAGCGGTGCCTTTCGGTCACAGGAGTACCTGTGATAGTTACAGAAATCCATGAGAATTTAAGATGAACTCAAAACATTATTTTCCCCCTGCCTAGATGGTATCTATAGGTGAAAATATGGGCTGTTGTTTTAAATACAGAAGGCCTGATTCACCACTGTGTTTAATCTCATATAATAAATTGCATCTGTGCCAAGCGGGTGCAAAATACCACTGCTGATGTGATTGGGGAATTGTGATTTGATCGCCTTTTACACTCAGTTTGCACAGGTGTTAATATCAGCATGAGCGTAAGGAAATGAGGATCACTAAAATGAAAAAAAAAAAAAAGTCCTTCTGTATGGAAAATTAAATCTAAACTCGTGGGGTATTGTAAGGTTTTGCTTTTACTTGTGCATCACTGAAAAGATAAAATACCTCTGATATTTGGATCAAAATAATTTTCAACCAAGTATCAATGATCAAAAAAAGAGGTTAGGTGTAACAGATTATAGTACACACCCTGAGTAAATGTAGGCTTAAGTAGGACATAAGTAACACACAGCCCTTGTCCTATGAATTTCACCTACTGACAGCATTATAACGAGAAACAGAGGTGCCAGATCGCAGGGCTAACCTGAACAGAGGAAATGAAATATGATTTTTTTAGCATTGTGATGACTCTGTTCACAGATGTCATGGATATTGATGACACTGTGCTTTAGTTTTTGCTGCCAGGTTACTGGAAGCAATTTTATTTTTATTCTTTTCATCCTGTTACCTCTGTTATCAACACTTCCCGTTTCAGATACATACACAGATAAAATTATTCTGAATTGCAAATGCCCATTATTGGAAATATATACTTTCCATGTCTATTGTCTGTCAGCTAGATTTGCTAGAATTTAATTTTATATACTTAATATTGTTCTTTCCAGTGTCCTGGTTTCACAATGAAGCAATTTCCTCAAAATAATTTATTGGTAATTCACTAATGTGAAATTATAATGACCTTCTCAAGTGATTTGTTAGCGTTGATTCTTTTTTAATCCGAAATACGTAAACATAGTCGTGTTAACACGTATCTAGTTAAAATTGCAGAAGTTATTAATCTTCCCTTTGGTCATAATGGCTTTGATGTGAACTGTGTCAGCCATGGGGAAGCAGAAGAGCAGGAGCTGCGTCACGAGGGCTCACCAGGACAGATTCATGTTTTCCAACGCGTGTGTGGATTTTAAGACATTGATAACGCTTTAAGAATGCTTTATTATCATAGTTACACAGGCAGCGAGCCAGAGTCAGCCTTGCCTGGCTAATATGAATGGTCTTTCTCGTTTATGTTCTGGTCAACCATCTAGGGGCTGCAAGGAAGCAGAAAGAAACCATTTTGAATGTTAATGAATGAAAGAAAATCACGGCTCATCAGATTACAAAGGCTGCGCTCATCCTGGTGGGCAGCAAGCAGGAGATGTTCCCACGTCTGCCTAGGCAGTGGGCAGATATCTCTGGTGGCAGCAATAGGGCTCTAACAGTCCTGCCTCCTGTGGATGTTTGCATTCTTGGTGCATTTATTTACATTAGGGTTGTTTGTGCTGTATTATGCCTGATTGAACCAAAGTCTCTTGGAGAGCAAAGTGCTTTTATTTTGACATTTTCACATGGAAGTCAGCCATCACCTCTATAAGGAGAGTAAGCAAGATTTATGATGGGAATATTGATTTCCTTTTATACTCTGGTATAAAATATATCTAAGCACAAAAGATACGCTACATCTCTTTGTTTGCTCCTCTTGCCATCTGATGTCAGGACTTGTTGGAAGTGCCTTGATGTTTTAAATCATAATGCATTGAGGAAGGCAATCTGGGATCTCCTGTACATCTTTATATGTGTGGTTAAAACCCTTAGAGGGTGAGAGCTTCAGCAAGACTGGACAGACCTGCCAGCCTGGGGGAAGGGGAAATGCCTTTCACATTGGCACTTGTCCCTACACCAACGCCTTAGTCTGCCCTTAACGTGCTGTGCAGGCCAGGGCAGGCACCTCCAGAGAGGGAAAATGGTCTGTGCCCCTCTGCTCCACTTCAACAATGGCCAAATTGGGGTTTTGAGGACAGGTTTATGCCTCTCTCCTTGTGTGTCTGCCATGAGGAAGTTGGAGCAAGGATGGAGCTCCCAGCTGTTGTTACCAGCCCCGTGTCCTATCCAGATGCTGCTGGTCTGAACTCAACATTTGGGCCCCATTTTCCAAAAGCCTCCTGTACATGGTTCATTTGCAGTTTTAGCCTTGGCCATGCTGTATCTCTGAGCTGTGGCTGGCTCCTGCTAATGTGGCTGACAAACAGCTCTTTGCAATGAGAGCACAATCAGCCCAACAGCAAAAAAAGATTTCCAGGATTTGAATCTTGGTAATTTGGTTTCTTTGCCCTTTGCTTCATTTATTATGGGTCTGACTTTTTCCAAGTGAGTTCACTTGGAAACAATCAGAACAATAAGGTAGGAACAACAAGGACACAAAGTCAAATAATGATGTTAACAATACAGTAACTTTTTGCCATTTGCCAATTTTCAAAAACTTATTGAATGCATTGGAGGTAGCTGGCATTAATAATGCACCAACTCCACATTTTCTCCTCCTCTTTTTGGATCTCTCCTTATTACATGCATTGCTTGACCTTAAAAAGAGAATGAGTAATTTTTCCCTAGAATAGAAAGTCTTTCCACTCTGGATTTAAACAGAAAATAGAACCCAGCTCACAAACCAGAAATTCATGATTATATCAAACGTTTATGCATTACAGAGTGCTACGTGCCTTATTATTCTTTATTGGAAACCACCAACAAAAGGGAGAAATGTCAGTTAACCTTGAAGTAAATTAATTTGGGAACCTAAGTACATCCTTTTGTGACTGTCCTTAGTTAACGTGTACTATGAATAGAAAAAATAACAAAACCGTGAGGATCTGATTACGCTAAACAATCCCACTAGGGGGTGCAACAGAGTAAATTATTTCTTTCATGCAAATGTGTTAAACTTGCTGAGAATCAGAATTATTCCTTGTAACTCAGCCAGCTCCAGGAGTGACTGAAGCTCGAAATGTGAAGTATTGTCTGCCTGCTACTCCTCAGTCATCTAGGCTAAGGCATCAAGGCAATTCTGTTGGTAACCAGGCACTCCCTGAAGTAGGGAGCTTTATGCTGAATTGTTCACTTGAGAGCTCTGTGCTCTGTGTGACAAGGGGAGGGCACAATGATCCCTCTTTGCTCTGGGATTCGATATGTATATAGTTTTCATATGGAAATATCTGATATGTCTATTTTTCTGAAATAGACATGGCTCTTCAAATATTTTTTTTTTTAATGTGGAGATGCTATGAATGGCAGAAATATCAAGTAAGAGCCATTTGATGTTTCAGTTTTCTTGCTGCTTTGTTTTTATCATGCTTAATTTCCATGCTATGCCTTGATGCTGTGCACCCATTTTTTGGCTGTAAATGCAGATTTCACATATTGTGTGTGTTCCAACAGAGAAAGAAAGATTTACTGGTATCCCATTTAAAAAAAATTGAATTTAAAAATCCAGATATAATTATGCAGTGGCATTCTATTTTAATGAAAGTTACAAATGGATACAGCTTCTGCTATCCAATAACAGCTGATGTGCAGCCAAGGTGTACACTGTACCAACAAGCTGACAGTGCTGAGCGATTTCTGTAAAAATTCTTTTTTTTTTTTTTTCCCCTGCAGCATTATCTGTAAAGGAAGTCTTTCTGTTTTTTCCTTTTGTTACTGAGAAAAAAAAAATCCCTCAAAGGCCTGTTTATAAATGAAGTGACTTGCAATTTCTTGCTGGATTGATGAAATCATTGACTCATTTTAATGGTGCAGCATGAGTCAAATTCAGGTACTTTGGCTGGATGTTTCCTGCCAGGATTCCTTGGTCAAGGGCTGCAGAGGGGCTGTGCATGAAAAAGAGCAGTTCTTGCAGGTCTTTCTGAAGACAAATATGTAATGAAAGATTGTGCAGATAATTTTGCAATACAATAATTGCTTGGTGTGTGTATGTGCCTGTTTGTGTGTGTGTGTGACTGCCACTCTTTGAACCCCTGGCTTTGTATGCCATCAGAGAAAAGATATGTTGAAATAATGTAAGGGTCTGGCGTAAATTGAAGAAATATAGGAAATTCAGTTAAAGGCTGAAATGTCATCTCCAATTCACCCCTGCTGTATTTAGTTATTGCAGCACACTTGGTACAGAAGGTCACCCACTGCTCAGAGGAGGCACTATTAGCTCTGATGTGCAGGTAAGAGGATAAGTGAAGGATGATGTTTTGGCCCAGCTTTGGAGGTTTCCTGACATTTTATCGCTTTAAATCAGTCTTTTAATGAAACTTTGGCAGGTTTGTCCTATAACTGAGTCTCTTCCTTCTGGACTTTTTTGTTTGTTTGTTTACATTAGTTTGAAAGCTTTTTATTTTGCATGTTTATTACTTCCATGTATTTACAAGTCTGGGTTATCAGGGTCATTCTGATGATCAACACTAAGTGCTACAGATGTGCTTTTTTTTCCCCTGAAGTACTTTAACAAAGATTTGGAATAACCATGGGCCAGTGTTAAACATGGAGCTGGGGTTCCATTGCCATTTGAATGGTTATTTATTACATTTTTTTGATTCTTTTGTTGTCCAGAACTTAATTCAGGTAATATTAGCTTCTTTGGTGTTCACTTTGTAAAATTGCCTTGCAGCCCACTCTGTTCAGAGGCTCCAAAGCCAAGCGGGATGCAGCTTAAAGGGAGAACTTTAATCCACCACTGCAAAACATCTGGCTGGGCCAAAGCCCCCTGACCAGTTATGGCGCTTGGAGATCCTAATTTCATCCCAAATCCTCCCATATGCAAATTCCCTCCTAACTGTTTTAGAGAAGACTTTGAATAACCTTTGTCCTCTGATTCTGGAGGCTCTGAGTGATGGGCAGCTCTGCTTTAAAGGCCAGATTGGGGTGGCTGACCTTGCTTGCCTGGATCGATGAGGAAGGAAAGGCCAGGAGCTGGGATAAATGCCTTGCCCTTGCTCAGGGCAGAAATGAGAAGCAGGAGCAGCAGTAGAAAGCCCAGCAGCAGCGCTTCATACATGGATACAGAACATCTGTGCTCAACGCTAGGACTGTTAAATGATGTCTGCATTATCATTTATCAATTTCACACTTGGTAATTAGTTTATCTTTTCATTGCTGTTTTAAGAAAGCCTGGCCTCCCACGTTCCTGGCAGCCTTTGTTCACTCCTGCCCTTCCCTGCCCTCTCCCCATCACCTTCAGTCAGGGCAGGGGCAGGGAGGCAGGCTTGGTGTGCCACATAACTGAGTAGCTACAAGAGGGGAACATCAGGAGTGGAGTGGGAAGGTCCTAAAATAGATCTGCTGCCAGTGAAACACAACCTTTTTTCCTTTGTGACGTTCATTTTGGGGCTCTTACTCCCTCTTAAGCTTTGCTAGTTCAGCTGCATGTGGGCTGTGCAAAACAGGGACAGAAGCAAAACAAACCCAAACAGAATAATATAATTGCCACTTTCCCAGGCTGGTCACAGGTTATGCTTACAACACAAAATTAATACCTCTGCTCTGTAGTATAAAAAGGGATCTCGTAGGCTTGTCATTTCTGCTTGTTGGGGTAGAGCCAAAGAATAATTTTTCAGAGGAGGTCACAGAAATCTGTGATTTTGAACTACCTGATATTCTAAGTTTTCAAACATCTATTGCTTCAGATGGCATATTGCTGTGCAGCTATCATGGTCAAGGCTAAAAAAAAAAATCTTGAAAGCTATTCCAGCTTTTGGCACCTAAATCCTTTGGCATGTGGATTTATTCAGAATAAATTGACAGTCAGATCAGCAGACCCAATATGTGCTTCATTAAGTGTTTGACAAAGACATGTTAGGCAGTAATCAGTGCATGAGGCTGTTGATGTTTCCTTAGTAGTAAGCAGTGCAGGGTGGTACTGGGCACCCCAAAAGGTTGATATCTGCCATGAGAATGAGTGTGCAGAATAACCTGCTGGAGAAGTTGGAGAGGCAGCTGCACCATCTCAGCTGTGGCTGTGCAGTAACCAAGGGCAAAAGCTTAATTTTCAGCAGAGACCTTTGGAACACAATGGTATGGCAAGGAGCCAACGTGCTTTTTGTGGAACTGTATTCCAGTTATCAGAATGGTGCTCTGTCCTCATGTAGAAGATGGACACAAACATCCTGGCACGTATTTCAAATTGCTTTGCTTGTCCATAGGAGGATTTTTCTTCATGCAAATAGCCATGGAGGTGGCTGGGAGCCTGTTTGCACGAGTCTGGTTATGTACCCTGGAGATTTGACCTTTCCACATCAGTCTGACCTGGAAGAGTGCACTTCACAGTGGAAATGCAGGATCCAAAACATCTTTTAGTGGGTACGCAAATCCCACCCTACCCAGGGACAGAAAATGATTATACATCTTTGCCAGTAACTAAAACCACCCATATTTGGAAGGCAATGCCTGGGCAAGTGTTTTCTCAATATTTTTTAATAAAATAAAAAATGGGCAGAGACTGAATGCTGTCAATGTGTGAGCTGCACAGGCTGTATTGTAGATCTGCTGGGACATTCTCTGTGCAGGTTGCTCACTTGCAGCTGTGACCTGGGCTGTAACTCCTAGGCAGTGTGTTTACCTCCTAAGGAAGGAAAATCTGAACTAGATGTTGAGTGAAGTATTCTGTAAACACCAAATACATGTCAGCTAAGTGGGTGCATTGATAGGCCACTGTTTATATAGTGTCCTCTGAGATCCACTTCTGTGCTGAAACTGCACATGGTATCACTGAAGGACAGGGAAGGGCTATTTATTAGATGTGTAGCGTCTAAATAAGAAAACATTGACATTTTCAAGATCAGTGCCTTGTGCTGCTATGATTTGTAGGACAAAGCCAAGGCACAGATGGAAGATAGACTTGCAGAAAAATTTTCAGGAAGGAGAAGCCAGCTTTGTCTTGAACAAGCTGCATGAAATTCTGTTTCCTTTGAGATAACGTCTGGGACCAAACCTGCTTTGCACATCTGAGAAAGCCTAGTTTACTTACATCACAAAATTCTTATACATTTAGGATTATTGTTAATAGATTAAAAAAAAAAAAAGAAACCTAGAAGGTTTTTGTAGGTGAAGAACTCAGCTGTAGTAACTGGCAGTGGAAACTCATTAATTAGCATTTTTTTTTTTTTTAATTCTTATGTTCCTAAGTATAGTATCAATTTTCAGGGAACACATGGCAATCACTTGTTGTTGATATTTCCTAGAAAAATCAGTTGGATACAGTGTAAAAGGAACATTGTCTAATATGCAGAAAATTATTTGTGATTTTCTAAAATTTTAGCTGATTCTCCTAGTGCCCAATCTTTTGTCACACTTTTTCATTTTTCTTAAAAACACTGCTTAAAATAGTTGTATGGTACAGAGTTTATGGGGTCTGTGACAGTACAAAAAATACAAATCTTCCCATTGTGTCCACCTTTTGTAGTCCCTCCTGGGAAAGTGGCAGAATTGTTATCTCCACTGTGCAAATGTTCTGGATAAGATGTGTGGCTTAGGTTCCTGACATGTTTGCAACAAGTGGTGGGAACCTCATGGCACACCTGTGTGCAAACAATTGTGTGAACTGGTGCTCAATAGTATCTAAATATCAGTTTGGTCTGCCAGAAGTGCAGCATGAATTGGCAGGTTGAGAGAAGCAGAGGATGATTAAATATCTGAATGGGAACACACTGATTGACTTAGAAAAGCTGGCTTGGTTCAGGGAAATAATTGGCAGGTGTTTTGCCCTGTTTGCTGACTTCAGAAATTTAAGAAATACTGAGAATTTGTGAGATACCTGTAAAAAAATCTCATATATCACAGACTACACCATGAGTGCTCAATTCAAAGGCCAATATGAAAATGGTTTAGGTAAAAGAGTCTGTACAAATTAAGGGGCTTGTTAAAGAATAAAAGTAACTCATGATGGGAGGAAAAAATGGAAAAAGAAAATGAGAGTGTGTGCTTGAATACACAAAGATGAAATCAGATGAAATGCCATGTGAACATTTGCAGGGTGACTTGAAGCCCCATTCAGTCAGGAGTGGCAAAGAGGCTTTGTTCAGTGCCAAGCTCACTTGTTGAAAACCGTGCTGTGGGGAAATGAAAATGAAGAAGAGATGAAGAGATGTTTTGGCCTTGTGATGACAATATGCACATTTTAATTGTTTGACAAATCACATGTAAATCAAGAGCAGTGAAAGGGGTATAGGCTCAGTTTCAAAAATAATCTGCCTCTGAAAATTAGATCTTCACACCCAGAAATAGAAATCTAAGGCAGAGCCCATCGAAGCCAGTGCACAGGCTGTCATCCCCGTCGTTCCATTTGGAACGTTCCATTTTGAAAACAGGAAAATTATGGTGGAGAAGCAATAAAGAGCTCAGTTTTCTGCTGCCTTTCACTTTGTCTTGTTGCCTACACAGATGCAGAGTGCCAAATTTCTGCTGTTTCTCTGGCAGTGGCTTGCGTGGGTGCTCCCAGAGCTTCCTTTTCCTTAGGAGACCGCGGGACAGAGGAGAACCAGGTCCATGGCCACTTCTGGGGTGTGCTGTGCACAGAGGATGCCATGCAGCAAACAGAGAGGTGAGTTCCCAACAGGCAGGGCATGGGGGTCTGTAGAGCTGGGTGTTGTAGCAGAGAGGACCTCGTCAAATCAAGGATTTTGTTAAGCAGGAGTGTTAAGTGAGCCAAAAGCTACAAGAACGTTGCTGTGGGCCCCATCTGGGAAAATGCCACAGATGAGATATTGTGGGAGTATGTAAGAGGATAAGTGGTAGGAAAAATGATATCTCAACATATATAAATCCTCAAAAATACATGAGGGTATAAAGTCTTAATATTAATTTCAGTGATATTCAGGGAATTTTTTTAAAGTGGTACCTCTAGGGGCTGAAGTAAATAGTCCCCCTTAGTATAAACATTTGATTGAATTCCCAGTGTGCCAAAGTCATTGGGTATCACTAGTAGGCTGGAGTTACATGAACTGAAATAATGATTTCAGTGTAATCGAACCCAGCTCAGTGCTTCAAGGCAGGAACTGATCATTTGTGGACATTGGGAAGGAAATTTTCCATCCCTGTGCAGGGTTGCTCAGTGGGTGAGGTGCACCATGGAAAGTGCTTGTTTGGTTTAGTTTTAATTTCTTCCACAGCTCACCCAGTGGTGATTACCAAGTCCTGGACTTATCTGTTGAGGGGAGTCATTAAAAACAATACTCTGGAGATCTCACTAACAAAATATCAGTGAAAGAAGGTGAGAGAATCTCACCTGTGTTAGTTTTCTAAAAATATTTAGACAGCAATGTTGTGGGTCAGACTTTATCCCTGGTCAAACGAACAGGTATGAACCAGAACCTATCTTACACCTCTGCATGGAGCATGGGTACACCAAAATCTGGGAATGACATGGGCTGTTCACACACCTTGGAGGACTAGAGGGGACCTGGCTGGAAACCTCTTCCCAGCTGAGGCCCCTGGCCAGTGATCAGGAGCTCAAACTGCTGCAGACCAACAATAGAGAAACATTCAGGGGAAATTGGGAAAGAGGAACTATAGTTCTGAGGAAGTGAAATTTTAAATTAATACTATAATTGCATTAATTTGTTCAGGGGAGCTAAACTGTGGTGCATCATTCACAGTGTAGTGAGTTTTCCTGCTGCTCAGGAAGAGTAGCTCCACTGGAGCCACTCAGTGCATTAAGAGCAGCCATAGAGGGAGATTGTGGCCAGCTAATGTATGATCACATCATGCCTTCCTTTTTACTGATTTTCTCAGAGGGCAGAACCTTGGAAGCTAGTCTTGGAAATGCTGTAGACAGCTCAAGATGCTGACCCAAGATGAGAGGTATTTCCTCAGGGTATCATAAAGAAAAAAATAAAAACCCTCTCTGAAAGCCTTGGAAAAGATAGGGAGAGAGATCTGAGAGAAATGTAGTTCGAATAGTCCCTAATTTTAACACTGGAGTGTCACACACATAATCCAGAAGGACATCTCTTCTACCCAAAAGGGTTTCACATTCCTTCTTCTTTAAAGTTGCATTCTTAGGTGGTTTATTTACAGCATTTGCCTCTGTGAGTGACAATATTCATAAATTCCATAGCCACTGTATGTAAGGAATGTGCAAATTAGGAGGAACATTCTACACTGAGCCATGGAAAAAATATGAAACCTTTTCCCCCCTCTTTTTTTTTTTTTAAGCCAGAGGTACAGAATTCCTCAGGCACGGGCTTTCACTAGAAATTTTCCAGCCTGGGCCTCTTTCTATGGACCATTACTGCATTAATGTAAAATCTCCCATTGATTTCAGCCATTGTGATCTGCTGGGAAAAACACCCTGCTCAAGGTTTTAAGCAGCTGTAACCTCTGAGCAGACTGGAAAGGGAGATGGAGCTGGTGAAGAAGACAGATCATTCAGCAGAAATGATCCCATGATGGGAGCTCTGTTCCCATGCGGGGGTGCCTTTGGGCCAGGGCAGAGGGGGTTGGTTGGATGGTGTGTGTTCCCAAGCCAGCTGGAGATCCACAGCTTGCTAACACAAGAGGATTTCTGTCCTGGCTCTTCTGAAAGCAGTCTCAGGAAGTGGCTACATTTTAGAAAGCTACTTGTGCTCTTCCCTGAGCCTGTAATGAGAGCAATCAGGAAAGCAAGATGACTCGTCAGGAAACATGTACTGCTGCATACTGAAGGAACAAATCTAAGCCTTGCATTTATTAATCTCAGTTACATGAGACAGACTAATGGATTAAATGTATTTGTAATGTAGTTGCCAGTTAAATTTTTCACTGACTCTGAAGATGATATGCAATTTTCCAAATCTCCCTTGTTTAAATGTATCTTTAAATCCAATATGTTGTTTCAGAGGGTGAGAGGCAAAGAACTGGAGACAGATGTGTTTATATCATTTCCCAATATGCAGATGATGAAGAGCAGTGAAACCTTTGAGATGGAGGGTAGAAAACAGTGCCCTCCCCATTGTAAAGTGAAAGGAGAGGGGTGCTATGTGTGACTAGCCTCAGCTCCCAGCAAGTGCTTTTCTCAAGGAGTGTTGGTGTGTGGTTCTCAGATTGTAGCTGTCATGGAGCACACATCACAAAGCCATGCATTATGAATGTGTCTGTCTTCTGGCTCGAGGTGCAGGAGAAGTACAAAGATAAATTAGGTCCTCCCTAAATGAAAGAATGGATGAGTTTCTGAAGTCATACCAGACAAATCTCAGGCATGCAAAGCACAGGAAAAACCTCTGGTGAAAGACACGTGGCCTTGGACTCTACATGAGCACACCTGGAAATTCATGGAGCTTCACTGCAGACCTTACTGCAGCCTTGATTGCTAAGTTTATATCGTGGGTAGAAGTGGGGCTCTTGCCCTTCTGATTAATAGAAGACACCCAGAACACATTAATGCTCTGGGATGAGTCCAGAACCCAAGATCCAGCTGCAAGTTGCCTTTGGCTAATGCAGCCTTAGTGTGAGCATTAAGGCTGATGATTGAAACTACCAACTGGAGCAGATCTGGGAGCAAAGGTGTGAGGAACACTAATATATCCACACAAAGCAGCAGTTAATTAGCTGACTGTGGTTTCTGCAACTTCTGGTTGTACTTAACCTGTGGCAGCCTTATGAGCCTTTCTCTTATTGAGAGGTGACAAGGCCATCACCCCTGTAGGTATTTCAGTGCCTTGATTCCTGTGGGAGTTATGTAGCTCAAAAGTTTTGAGGCCCTGAGTCATAGTTCCTTCAGTTACTGGATTTCAGCTGCAGAACTTCTAACCAGTTCTGAATCAGATGATTGTGTTTGTATTGGTTATGAACAAAACACCTCATATCGGTCAGAATCAAAGCATTTCTTCATGTGCCTCGTTTCAGTTCTCTTACAATAACAGAAGTTATTTCTTCTTTATTTCAGGGCCTGTTGCATGGAGAAACATCCCCATTTCTATTCGTGGTGATGAGAAGTAATTAGGTTTACAACGTGACACCATTTTTGTGGGATTTTCTTGCAAGCCTAGGAAAATGGTGAAATATAGTTTCCTCTCTAGGCTCAGAACAGGGTCTAGAAATCAGGTAAACTCTCAGATTTCAAAAGCATTCACCTTTTCTTAAACTCCTGATACTACATCAGTTTCAATAAGGTGTGTACAGGCCTAAAATTAAAGTAATATTAGTGTGATTGCTGGCTTTTGTTTAAATCTATGTGGAATCCCTCAGATGTAGAAAGATTCCCTTGTAGTAAAGGACATGTCAGACATCATGTTGGAAGTGGTACTGACTGGAACCCATGTACAAACAAAGGTGAACCTCTCTAATGAGCTCTGTTTTGAAGATAAAGGAAAAACAAAAAGAAGACAGATAATACGTTAGTATTTTATTTTTATGATCAAAATTTTATCCAAACTGATTTGATGTAAAAATAAATACATCACTCTTAACTTGCTCCCTTTGTTTTTCTATGGCTTTTCTACCATTTGTAGGATAGAGAGAATTTTTTCCTATGCATGTGTGGCAAAATCACAATGTGATGTTAGTCTGTGATTAAAGCTGTTGTATGTGATGATAATTTAAATAATAACATTAATCTATTTCTCACAGTGTACACAAGTGGATCACTATATGCTCTATCATGTTAGCAAAGTAAGGTGACAATTTTCCATTCCCAGATTTTAGTGAAGATGCCTTTAAAGTAGAAGTAAACAAAGATATAATATTTCCTGTATAGCTACAAGCTTTATTTATACACCAGGAAACATGTTGATGTTTAATATTTGCTCAAAAGTCTTCATTCCTAATTTCTACCAGCTCAAGCCACACAATTTACAAGGAGTAAAACTGAGCTCAGTCAACAGGCAATTTATGACTTTGTTCTGGGTTGCTGCTTTCTATGGGTAACAGCAAATGCCAGCTTGGATACACTCAGGAAACTCATCCCTTGACCCCAGAAAGAAGGCTGACCTGTCCCTTAATGGAAACCCTCTCCTTGCTGCTGAGAAGTGACTCAAGAAGTCTCTGGGCTTCATCTTGACATTTCAAATGCATTTACCTTGGGTCAAATGGTCAGGCTGGGGGGAGGGAGGTGGCTGCCACAGGCACCACACAGTGCTGCACCCAACACGTTAGAAGGGGGTGGTGTGGTGGTTTTTTGGGTGAGGAAGAATAAAACTCCTCTGGCAGCAGAGGGGTTGAGGCTGGACAGTCTCGTGAACAACTTAAGAGGGCACAAGGTAGGATAAAAATAACGTGGCTTCACTGAAGTGCGACTGCTCCTGATAGCTCCTGCTGCCAGCTGATGCTGCCAGGCCCCAGGCAAGCAGTAAATTCATGAAATAATGTAAATTGGATCTCTCCGAATATTCAAGTATTTAACTCGCTGCCTGTGCTGGTCAAAGTCACAAGCTTAGGCAAGGACTGCTGAACTGCTGCTTGAAAACCCTTTTATATAAAACCAGTGTAACAAGAGATTGCTCTTGTTGAGACCTGAGTCTTGGCTGTGATTTTGGTCTGCATGGATCTGTAAAGAACCAGGACTGGCTTTAAGCATCCTTCCAGGGGCAAGAGATAAAAGCTAGAATTGAGTTTTAAGTGAGGTGGTATTTATGAATAGGAGTTGTAAGCTGTTTTGAGGAGTTGCAGGGAGTTCAAGGGTGCAGCTGTTTGCATACACATTGATAGAGACAGGATTATGTAGCTCTTGAATGACTGGTTTGATCAGAAATGCTTTCCTCTCATGTTTTTTTGCTTGTATTTTCAGAGAACAGAAAAAATTAGCCTAATATTTCCTACAACATTTTTTAACTTGGCTTTTTTCAGTATTTGAACTTCAAAAACAGTGCACTGAGCTATCATTCAGTTATAAACTTCACTGTATCACTTCAGTACTATAAGAAATACTCCCAACACATGAATACCAATTAGTTCACAGCTGTTTATGAAGTGCATAATGGCTGGAACAGATCAATACATTTAACAAATAAATGAACCACAAGGCAACCTGGCAAATATGGGATAAAGAAAATATGACAGCTTAGATTCTTTATAGAGGCATAAACCCCAATTCCCACCAAGAGAATAATAAATAATAAACTTTTCATTTGAATACAAGTATGGGTTTGGAGAGATAAGAAAATATATGAATTTATGTTAATGCTGCTTGTACCAGATATCACTATGAATATTGAGAAAGTACAGCTTATATTTTAATCACAGTTATAATTTACATTCACAAAATATTTGGTTCCCTATGGTCAATTAGGAGGGTAAACATTTTACTTTAATTTTTCTAAATAGATAACTGTAATGAAATATGTTTGTAAATTGCTGTGCTGTTTGTAAATTACTGGAAGGCTACACCTCTCACTCGAATCCTGCTGTTGAAGAGAGCATTGCTCTTTCAGGAAGGGCAGGAGGGGTATGAAAACCTTATAAAACCTGATCTCTGAATCTTCATTGGATCTGCACTGAAATTTTCTTGACAGTCAGTTTGACATTGACTGGCTGTCAGCAGGAACAGCGCGTCTGAAAATGTGAGTCCAGCTCCTCACAAGGGGTGGAGGGAGTTGTACTGAGGCATCTCCCATGAAACTTTATACAAAGGATTATGAATTCATTCTAAACCTGTTTTTAGCCAAAATCTGCTTTGCATTGTAGGATGAACACAGAGATCCAGTTCAACTAAGTACAGGGAGGGTAGTACATGACATCTGCTAAGTCCTTGCTGACCAAGTAATTGTTCATTCTTGCAAGGAAATCCTAGTGAAGTTGGTTGCTGGTCCAGAAGATGAAAGCCTGTGCTCTCCTTCCCTTCATGCCTATGAATTTAGAATCTTAGTTTGATTTTTACTTGGGTGAGAAAAAAAAGGTAACTGCCAAAATATAACTGCCAATCTACTGTGCCCTGCATCCTTTTAGGTTCTTTTCACCTCCTGTGTTTCTGACCCACTAAAGCAAACTAATGCCAAATATTACAAGATATAGACAAGAAGAATGTGTGCACCACACTGATCGTATACTCTGTGTGATTTAAACATATGCTTCAGCACTGCTGAATTTTGACTTAAATATTTACTCATGTACTAATTGAAATAATTTTTATAAATGGATGCTTTAATCACTACATTGCAGCACAATTCCCTGCCTATGCCAAACAATATGTCATTATTATGTTATGATGGATTAGGATTTTGTCTTGCCCTATTTAAATGTCCCTTCAATAGGCTGTTAGGAGAAAGGAGGTAGGGTTACTTAGTTACCGATTTAAAGAAAAGATTACTTTTTTTTTTTTCTGGCTATTTTGTGAAAGAAAAATTTGTAACAATTTTTTTCTAGAGGTCAAGCTGTCCCCAGGTGAGCCTGGCAGGGACATGCTTCTTGGGGAGTAGATGTCTGGGGTAGGAAATAGGCGGTTCTTAGGCTGCAGATTCAGGAATCCAGGACAAAACCACACCAGACTTATGGGATAGATTCCAAAAAGAGCTAGGGCACTTGGTGCTTAGTGTTCTGGGTCCTTAGCTGTGGGATTAGAGTTAAAAAGTAAAAGTCATGTGCTTGAGATTTCTGCACATGGGCTAAAGAGAGTTAAGCCAACAAACATAGCAATGGGAGGGAACTTAAACTAGGCAATAGGCAGTGCAAGTGGAAACATCCAAAACTCTGGCTCTTTTGTATTTAAGGAGTTCTTTGAGGTCTGTAGTCAGTGAACTCTCTGAACAAGGTACAAAGACAGTAATACTTCTTATGCTTAAAATGCACAAGGGGCAGGGGAAAGAACAGGACAAAGCGGCAAAAGCTTGTGATGAGAATGTTCTCAGAATGAAGGAATTTAGGTTAAATTTTGCTCCAGCTGAGGAGATTCAAACATCCACCTCCAACCTTCAATGAGAACATTCTTCCTGCCCACAAATTGGCTGTTTTACAGTGCTAGCAAGGGATACCTTCTACATCTCCAACTGAAAGTGGGCCAATGTAAAACCAATTATGCAAGAGTCATGGGGACAGAGAGGGAACAAGCGAGGGGAAGTCTGTGACCTAATGGGTAGAACTGAAAAACAAGAGTGTGAGGAAAATACCAGAGTTTGAAAATGTGGCCAGAGACATGCAACTCGTTTGCCACTTGACAAGCAGAGGCCTAAAACTTTGCATTATTATAGTCAAATAAAATTCAGAAAGTATCAGGGTTTGAGGATGCAGTAAATGAAGCCATTCAGGCATAGCAGAGTTATATTATTATAGTGATTAGTTTTCTGGACATCAAAAGAGACAGCAGTAGAGCACAACCAAGGGGACTTTATTAACACAAATCTGCAAACATCTCCATAGGAGCACTATGCTCCAGAGTTCTCAACAACCCTAAATATGTATCAAGTAAGTCAAACCCATGCTTTCTCTGTGCCAGGGGAAGTCCAAAAGTTCCTGACCTCATTGCTGGAAGCAAGAACAAATAGGCACTGATTAGACCCAAGTTAAGTGTATTTCACCTGAGGGCTCATTAACTATAGGAGAAAGGGAATTCATATGCCTTTTGAATGTAATAAAACACTGTGCTTGTGCTGTGAAAAAATACTGCCTTGGTGGCAAAAAATGTATATAATGAGTTTTGTGCTAAAATTATAAAGATACAGTTTAAGAAACAAATTTCCAACAAATAACAAGTAACAACTACAAGAGCTAACATGTGAAAGTTTGCCATTGCTAATATGGATACCAGAAAACATAGAACAAAGCAAAAATGTAGCATAGGGCTAACCTATAGTTTAAAGTTATGCTGTAATTTGGTACAATGTTCAGTATAATCAGAAGTCTGATTAGGAGACATGGAGATAATAAAAAAAAAAAAACCAAAAACAACCCTATGAGCATAATGAAGAGATACTACTAACTAAGGTAAAGCTTAATATTGCTATTTAATAAGGGAGGAGTAAGAACAGAAATCAGCACACTAGATTTTAAAAATGGAGCAAAAGCAAGCAATTAAAAATACCCTTTTTAAAAATGAAAAAAAATCAAACAAAACCAAACCTCAGTAAAGCACAAATCAAAAACAGTAAAACAGGGAAATGTGGGTAGGAAGCTCACCTGAAGGAAAAAATTGATGGCAACAAAGGGCATGGGGAGCTCGCTATAGAAATGTTTTGCTGCTGTTAAAAACTGTGGTTTATTAATGCCTGTACAAGTAGCGTTGGACTGTAAGAGTTCTAAACCACATGCAGCAGGAAGATGACTTTGTCACTGATGTTTACCCATATAAAATTTTAGTGTTTGATTAGTGCTTGCAGCAGCTCTGGATTCACAGATAATTGTTGCTGCATCAGTCCAGCCCAGGATACATAAACAAGTCTTCCAGCAGCTTCAATGAAAAAACTTAAATGCTGGAATCAGTTTATAAACCCCAGAGCTGATAGACTTTGGAAGATTTCTATTACTTAACAGAATATATTTATTTCTCCGAATCTCTCAAAACACATACTCCAGGTGATTTAATTTTGATATCAAAGTCTATTATGTGAGATTCTCAGTATTAGAATAAGAACAGCAGTGTCTCTGACTGTGCATTGGTATTCATAAAAATAAAGTCCATGTCAGAGGAAAAGAGGGAGATTAAGTAGCGCTGAAAGAAAGTGTGAATAAACCAGAAAATCACACAATAATTATATGCTGGGCAATGTCTTACAGAATTTATCTTCAGAATCCTAGGAAGGAGCCTTTAAAGCAATTATAAAGGGATATATGTTTGCTTGCATAGTGGATTTAGGAAAAACATGAGATAGACACAAACATGTAGACTTAGGGGAGTAAGTTTGTGCTTTGCAGGAGCCATAATTAGATAGACTTTCATGAGAGGAAAAAAGTGAAACATCCATTCTCAGACAGAGCCACTACTAACATAAACAAGAGCTAAAACCCAGAAAAAACTTCTATTTACAAACTAGTGGCCTTTGGCATTTTTTCTTCTCCGTAGGGAAGAAGTTAGACACATTAGCAGCCAGATTTAATTTTATTAGATGATCTAAGACAGCTACAAGGACAAGGAGTGCTCAGAAACAAGGTCAAGCAAAATAGATTTGTAAAATGCAGGTGTCATAACTCTGCACACATGCATATTAATAAATATGGAAACATAGAGGGTCAGCTGATGCATTACAGGGTTTCAAAACATCTGACAAAATGTGATATAGGTACAGTAAAAATAGGGAAGAGTCATGATCTACTGGATGCCTCTCTGAAATATTTGGGACACGAGTACTTTCCTTCTTACAGAAGGCTCTTTTCTCGATGGAACTTGAATACTTAGCTGACAGCTTTCCCCCCCTAAAAAATAGTTGTGAATCTCCTTCCAAACCAGGATGAACCTAATCCATCCCCCTCCTGAGCCAAAGGTTTTCCATTAAGTCTTGGTGGAGATAGAGACAAGAAAGCTTCTGCTGATGCAAACCAATCAGTGTTTTAGGGAAAGAATTCCCTTAGGTAAGTGTAAGAAATTCTTGTGTGACATTTAGCACATCACAGATTCTGAAAATGAGGTTTTTCACAATATATAGGTCTGGAGAAAGTGTTCTGTTTTTCTTGGTAGGATCTCTGTGTTTAATTGGGATGTTGGAGAAACATGAAAAATGCTTTCAGAATTGAATTAGCATGTGAAACGACTTTCCTTGTGCATTGGGTTCAAGTGCTTCAAAAACAAGGAACAAGAGAAGACTGTTCATTATAATTTGTTTAATTATTGAACCATTAGTGCCAAAGATTAGGGACACTGAAGAAGTTTAGTAAATAAATGTACTGGGAATAGATATCATATGCTGATTACTTCATGCTGGCTATAGAAAATACCAATTTAATGTAATGGAAACCTTCACATGGGAACCAGTTTGCAGGCAATGCCTAAGTTTCAAGTGCCTCCTGAAAGCAATGACAAAAGGGACGGATATGGAAGTATAAATAGCAAAATGGAAGAGCTGTGTAAGTTATCATATAAGGTTTAAGTTCTCAAATTTATCTGTAATGATATAAACAGATGAAGTTGCCATAGATAGAATTAGTATATTTTACCTTAAGACTTGCATCCTTTTTAGTAAAAAAAAATTAAAAATTAAGATGTTAATAATTTTTTTCTATGATCAAGATGAAAAACAACAGGGACATTGGAATTGCATAGACCATTCATAGATCAGTCTGGAGCTATAATGCATTTTTACTGGAGAAACTCTATTATGGATTAAAGCAGAATAAAGATGGTCATATATTTCATACTAAAACTATGTATCAGGCTTTATCCCAAAATTATGGTCCCAAGGAATTGCATTTAATAATTAGGCCATCATAAGGTATAATGAAAAAAGAATCCTTTGCTGAAAAAAAGAACATTTAGACTACTAAAATAAATAGAAAGATCTCTTCGGGGATGAATGCTGCTGAAAATAATGTATATCACATTAAAATGTGTACACAATAAGTTACTACAGATTACTTGCTTAATTGAAATGCTTCTGGAAGAAAATAGCAACAGTAACTGCATGAAAAACACTTCAGACAGGGGATAGCATTTTTGTAATTAAGATTATATCTAGATCATCTAGTTACAACTGGTTTTTTCAGAGGTAAACCACATTAAGATATTTAGTTATGAAATGCAGATTGTAAATATAAAACAACAGGGAAAGAATAAAATGCAAAAACTGAAATGAGCAGAAGTAGGTGATAAATATTGGCTTTGCTACTAATCAGGTAGTGTAAGTTCTGTGCTGCCTGGTTCACAGAATATTTTTCTCTCTGTATAATAAAGTACATTTTGTTGTGTTGGATGTCTGTCTAAAATGCCAAACAAACTGTCTTTCAGAAAAATTATATGGCACTGTTGCATTTCAATGTGTTCTGGAAATCTGACAGGAATAATAAAAAAACTTGAGATGGGGAACTCAGCTAGGTCTTAAAAGTATGCAGTGGGAATTGGAGTGCTAACAAGATTTCATCTGCTTTTTGTATATGACCTCTTTTAAGCCTGAACCTGTGTCTTTTATTAATATTTTTTACAATCCACTTAGAGAAAAAATCAAGTATCTAATAAGAGGCACTTCCAATTGTTTGGGAATTAAAAAGAAGAATAAAAGGAATAATATATCTTGCCCAGGATAACATGGCATCATCAGAGGAAGGAATTAAGAAAGTGTTAAGGGCTGGTACTTAGAAGAAAAATGGTATGAAGAAATGCCTTTGTAAGGGAAGATCATTTCAATGTCCATCTGTAGCTGTCTGTACTTCAGTTCCAAATGTCCTGCTCTCTGTCTTGCTGAAAATGTCCATATTTTCCTTGAAATCTAAATTCTCATTATACTGTGAAAAGATTAACTGTACAATTAAGCCATACTCTTTTAATTTATAAAAATCTTAATGGATTTTCTCTGACCATAAAAGATCAATATGTAACATTTTTCTGGAGAAGTCCCAGTCACAGGAGGCTCCATCACAGTTTCTGCCAAAGAGGCAGCACTGGAGAATATCTGAACTTGCCAACACAGGGAAAGGAAAGGGTAAACAAAGGTTCCATGGAATCAAGTATTCATTCAGACCATGGATTTACTGATTCTGGGGAGGTCAAAATTTGACTTCTGCCTACATTGGCAGTATCTTTTTAATATCCAGCTGTAAGCATCTTTCCAGCACTAAAATTATCTTTAATGTAATGTTTCCTACCCTGGATGAAAATAGTTTTTATAATCTAAAGTGGGACTTGAGCCCAGTATCCCAATATATAAAGCCATTACATTAACCAGCTGAGATGCTCCGTCATAAAAAGATAACTACCTTTACATAAATAACTCCTGACTATGCAAGCAGGGCTCATCTTTGAAGGTGAGAGAGAACATTGTGGTTTATTATATTGTACAAATGATAAAAATGGTATTTATAGACCAGACTACAATGACCCTCGTGATGAGCATTGAGAGATTTACACTTTAAGGGGAAAAAACTTTTTTAAGAACTGACATCATCATCAAACAATTTGTGTTTCTCGGTGAATCCACAAGCTGAGAGTGGTGTTTTAATGACTGAAAATCATGAATATTAAACCGGAGAAAAGTTGACAGTATTTAAATGAGCATCATTAAGAGACACATAAATTAACAGGATTTTTAGTTCTTGTGGAACCGCCGTTTCAATGTTAATTAAACAACTGGAGTGCTCTTGTGCATTCCCAGCAAACTGTCCCTAATGTGTTCTGCTGAATATCATTATGGGTGGCTGCCTTGCTGTTTAATTATTTTCAAGCTGATTTTTTTTCCCCGTTGCTGCAGTGGTTTTATGCTTGTCTTGCATTCAGAAGGCGATGGGGCTTAATCCCAAAGGAGTCTGTCAGTTTGATCTACATGTGGTGCTTATACTGAAATACCCATTTTTGTAACTAATAAAACATGCACATATAGTGTTGCTGCCTAACCCTGCTGAAAAAGCCTCACTATTGACTGCATTATCTTTGTACGTAACAACCATTTGATGACTTACTGGGATTTTAGCAGTAGTTCTCTATCACAGTGGTAATCATTATTTATTCCATTCTGCACACGCAGGTGGTAAAGAATATGAATTTAGATATAGAGAAGGGAAGCAAAATAAGCATGAGATCTAGTTATTTTCTAAGTGTGAAGAGGAATGCTGCACAGAGCACTGTGTGCTGTATCTGTTCAGCAAATCCACTCTCAGCTGCTCCTTTCCTGCTACCTGCATTATGTACTTGTACAGCAGGAATAAAAGCAGGATTTCTTTTCTAGCTTGGACATTCACCCGCCCCTCTTGGTACCAGATCTGCAGGGAGAAGAGGCTCTGTTTGGTTGTCCTTCAGCAGACCTTGCCTTGTCAACCTCCTCTAAGTGCCTCTGCATCCTCCCCTCCCCAGCAGCTGGACTCCGCCTGGCCGTGTGGGAAGGAGACACTCCCCAGATTTCCACATGGATCCAGGCTCCATGTTGGGCTGCCTGCTCAACCAAAGCCTGCCCACAAGGCTGGAGGGACTCTTGGGATCCACGATCACCTCTGCTGCTTAGGTGCTTGTCCATGTTGCCTCTGCTCTTGCCAGGTGATGCCCATCCTGTCTGCTCTCTCCAGACCCAGCAGGTTCCTGCACCCAGCACACACAGGCAAACATCCCAGGTAAGCTCAGTGGGGATTTAACTCCAGCTGTGCACTCCAGCTGTGGTGTTAATGCCATGCCAGGTGTCTACACAGGCTCCATGAAAAGGGGCCACTGAGGGTTGCTCCAGCCTACACAGTGAAGAAGCTGTGGCTGTTTTCTGCCCTTTCTGGACTGCCCAGGCAGAACAGCACAAAGTCTCCAAATATTCAGTGAATGTGTACCAAGTCATCAGCTACTTCCCTGCTTCCCTCCCTTCTGCTCTGTGGCATCACTAGAACCAGAGTACACTGTCTTCTCTCTTCAAGTTCTGGCCATGCATTTCTGTAACCCACCCAATCGAAATCTTTCCTTGGAGGCTGTTAATGCATTCCTGCATTGAACCTCTGCTGACCAACAGCCCTCAGATGACAACGTGGCCAGCCTGAGTACCACAAAAGGTCTGTGTAAATTTTTTAGTCAAGAAAAGAAAAAAAAGATCTGAGTTTTCTGTCTGGGAGGAGCCAGACTCAGCAGTTGGTGGCACTTCCACTACTATTAATCTGTAACTATGTAAGGCCAAGGAGTGCAAGTGTTAAAAAAGTTCTACACCTCATACACCCTTCTTCTTCATAAGTTTAAGTAATATTTTATAATTAAATAGAAATGTCCTTATTGTGGACCTTGAATAATTATTAAGTTAAAAATAAAAATAATTTAAGTATAATTTTTAATCGAATACTTTAACCTTAAAAATATTGTAACAAAAATAGTTAAACATTTTAAACCGCATTAATAAAAACTACAAAACTCAGTTCTGTAAAACTGTAACATAAATAAAAAAAAAAATCTATATCTAAATGCAAACTATCATCTCAAATACCTTGAATCCCAACCTCAACAAAAAAAAAAAAAACCAAACCAAACCAAACCAAAACAAAACAACAAAAAAAAAACCCCAACAAAATCTAACATTAATTGGTGAATACACAACTCTTAGTACTGGTGACAGTAGATTTCTCTGTGGAGCTTAGCAAGCCATAGAGATAATATACTTGGTGTTACTGTGTTGAAGTTGTGAGAAACAAAGTAGATGGAAATCAAAATTATGACAGGTTCCTCAGATTTAGGATTATTTTTCACACCAATTTTCTAAGAAATGCGACTGAACATTTGTTGACGGGGGAAAAGTATTTTGCATCCAGACCTCAATTTAATTAACTAAAAGTTGGTTTTGAATGTTTTTCCATCCTACCTACTTACTCACAGTTGCCTGTATTAATAGAAAACGTTGATAGATGTCTTTAGGGGAACTTCCTATCTAATTAGTGGATTTTTTTTATGCTGCATCTTGCCAATAAAAACAAAATTAAAACAACTAAACAAAGCTAATTATGTGGTGCTTTGAAATACCTGTCACATAGTTGAATATACATTTCCTCCTTCCTCTACTGTACTTTACATCAGCTAAGAGGTATTTATATATCATGCATTTCACTTTTTGCTGGATTGCTGTTTTGACATATTTGTTTAGAAGGTGATACCCAGGTCCTTTGTGAACTGTACCTGGCTGAAACAACAAGAAGCGAGGTAGTTGCAGTTCACAGAATAAGCAATTGTGTGATGAAAACAAGTTCTTGGCATTACTTGTTCAGACTTTTATGTTTGGAGACCTTCCCTCTGCCCCACATCTTCAAATAGTTGATGATGAGAGATGTGAGTATTGAATGTTGGTATGAAACAGCACAGAGGTCTGGCTGTGAGATCTAACCTGGGCTATGTTTGGGGCCTGATCTAGCCTTATTTTGATTTGAGACATTAAGAAATGGTGCTCTTTTCATGCCTTCTCTTCCATAATGTAAAACAGTCCTTGGTTTGGGACTTTGGTACAAATTTAATAAGATAGATTTCCTATATTATCTCCAGATTTGTTTCAGATGTAATTCTAAATTTAAGATAATGTGATAGTGTTCCAATTTGGCTCAGCTTAGTAGCAGCATTTATTTGGAGGTGGATCAGCTCTTCACGGAGTCACCTACTTAAAGAGCTTGAACTAACTGACCATTCTGTGAGGATTTCCAGACTGCAGGGAGGTGGTCAGAGGCCAAGTGTGTGTGCATAGATCCTCCACTGCATTGGGTATGACAAAACTCATGGAATACGTACTGGGTATAGCTGCCAGAGCAGGTAACTTTTAATTTAAGCAATCTGCATATTTTCAGATTATATACCACAGGAAGCTGTCAGAAATGCAAACAGTTTTGCATTTTGCTCATTGGAAATACTTGGGTGTGTTATTCCTAGGACTACTTGCACCAGTGGGAAGATTTAAGTGCCATCAGGCTGGTGCTGGTGCAAAGGCAGACACAACTGCACTGGATTAAAATCTTGGCTACAGATTTCACAAAGGAGAATGATAAACCTAACCAAAAACCAAAACTCCCACGAGGTCATCCAGACAGCAAAACCCGCAATAATTTAGTATATCAAAATAGGAGGTAGAGTTTCCTTTACACAGAAATCTGTAGGAGGAAAAATAAAGTCCATAAATGGAAAACAATATCTCAAGGGTCATGACACAAACACGATTTGTACCACTGTTGAAGGCTGCACCTTGTTTCAATGATCCAATTCATTTATGTGTTGCAATGGTTTCACTGACGACTCGGAGTAATTTATTCAGCTTTTTACCTTTGCCTCATTTTCTGAATTTCTTGGAAATACCTAGTACAGTCTATAAGTTCCTGCCTTTCTTTTGTATGAAAGAAGAAATATGGACTTTCAAAAAGCCATTCATAATGAAGGCAACTGTGTCATCTTATTCTTTTCTGTGTTTAACTTCCCTAGTAAATGCCATGGAGCACAAACTGTTATTCCAGCACAAGGCCGTATAAAAAGCAGTTATTTCATATTGCTGGATCCATAGCATGGGATCAAGTACTGTTGTTTCGTTGCTAAGTATTTTGGAGTGTTTCTGTGTCATTTAAGTACTGCAAATTGCAACCATTTTCTTGTCAATAGGGCCTTATACAGGTGAGTGGCCTTGTAAAAGTCACCACAGCGACAAAAACATTTACATGCCTCTGTCTCCCTGTTTTGGATTTTCTTCTTTGCTGTCTTTGAATCTTCAACTTACACCTGCACCCTAAGATGGTTCTGAAGATGCCAGCAGGTTTTCCAGTGGAATCCCATATCCTAATTCTTCCAGCTGCAAACTAAGCCCACATACTTTTCTATCGTTTTTCATTCAGTCAATGAGATCTTTGCTATCAGTAATCTTTAGACATTAAAAACTGTGGACAGTTTTAAAATGTATTTTCTTTGTACACAGGAAGTCGACTGAGCTTTCTGGCTCTGTGAGTGAAATGGAGGTTTAATGGGTCCTGTGTTCAAAATCTGAGTGCTGTGAGATGTCATTCAATGGATGTGGTCAGTAGATGAATCCCCTGAGCAGCATTTAAGACTGGCCTGCTTGCTTGCCCCAGCTGCTGATGCAAGTTTTTGGTTACTGAATAGGGGAAATCTGGGTTAGATGATCAGCCCAGTGCATGTGTTCATTGATAACAATATAAATTCTGTACTGGGTCCCATTTTAAACTCCCCATTGAGGTTTCAGGGTTGCAACAAGCAGGGAATACCCCAAAGAAAGAAGGCAGCTAACAATACAAGGGCTTGAGGACAGCCTGAGGAGTAGGGAATGTTCTACGGACAGGTAAGCAGGCAGAAGCTGAGCCCTTGCTTTAGTGCTTGGTTCTGCTGGTCTTTACTTTCAGACATGAAGATTCTGGGACTAGATGCAAGTCCAGCTTAACTGAAATAAAATCAAACCAAACCTGCTTGAGAAAAAAAGCTTCTGAGTAAGAGGGTATAGCCAGCTTCCTGTCCATTGAAATTCAGGATTTCAAACAGCAGCAATCTGATACCTTTTGCTTCTGCAACTCTGAGCTGCTCCAGCACAAACATCAGAGCTGCGCACACAAAATCAGATATAAACCAACTTTTCAAAAATCTTTCTTTGTACAGAGCTTTTGATGTTTATTTTTCTTGTATACAATGACGATTTTAGTTAAAATAACACTGCATCACTTGGCTTAGGTTACTAGATAATTGGGGAGTCTTTAAAGCAGATTTTAAAGTTGAGAGTAATGGAGACAATTTATAGTAGAACAGATGGTTGGCCTTCATTTGCCTGTTGACAGGTAGCGTGTTGTCAGCACTTCAGGTTGTTATCATACAGAGAACAGCAGTTCAGAATCTTAATTGGGACCCAAAAGGATATACTCTACAGTTTTTCTGGGCATTTACAGGCACAGAAAGATATACAAAAGAAAATGGGGGTGAGGAAAAAAGCTGATGTCTACGCATGATTCAAAAACTTTGAATTTGTGCACATTGATTTCAGTGTACAAATCTTTTGATGAGAATACAAAAATGGAGAGGCTTCAAGAGGTCAGAATAGTACTGCTTCCCATGCCAGGGAGTTCATACCTCACACCAGTGCTTCCTGTTGTAGCAAAACCAAACAGTTCATTAAAGCATGCAGAATACACTGTGCGAGCAGCTATGCAGAGCACTTGGAAGAAATTTGTGAAAATTGAGAGATTTCTGATTGAAATTTTTTCCTCTGTGATTTGGATATTTCACTATATTGAGCAGGAAGCAGCTGAAATCACATTCTCTGAGGCAGCAAAATTGTGATTACTTACAAAGTACTTGTCCTAGCAGGAAGAAGGTACAACAAAATCTGTAGCACTTTTCAAATAGCAAGGTTTGCATAGGTATTGCTAATCAGTATCTGGCTTTGTTACCTTCATATTTTATTTTCTTATATTTAATTCCTTTATTTTATTTGGTGTGCTAAACTCCTCCTGGGAGTATGTGTTTTCAAGAGGTCTATGGCTCCAAAGGGTTTGAAGAAGAAATGCTGTTTTGATAATGGCTGGGAAACTAAAGTAGGTGCAGGCTGGCACTGTGGTCTGTGGGGGGCAAATTCCTCTCAGACATGCTGCTTAGAGAGATTCCCAGAAATAATGCCATTATCCCTGAGAATATTGTCAACCTTTGCTCTTCAAATATTCTTTATCTCACAAAACCAGTTATAAACTCCTTTCACAAGTCATTATTATTATTGAGGTCTAACACTGTGCTTGGCCTGAGCAAGAAATACGTAAATCCTGCTCTAAGGGCTAACAAACTGAGGTGGACTGCTTCTTGCAGAAATGAAATCAAAGTCTAGAAGCAGGGCACATCCCAGCTGTGATATTTTCCCAAGGAAAGCAGCTCTGTTAAGCATGCAGCCAGTCTGTGATCTCCATCTGAGAGGCACATGGTGCTGTATTATTTAGGAGTGGAGCATTTTAAAAACTGAAAATCGATCTCTAGCGGCTGCCTTTTTAAATCTTGAAATAAAAAGGAAAGAAAGCAAACTCTTCTAACAAAACATTTTCTTTAGGAGTAGTGAGTAATGAGGAGTAATCTGAGGAGATGCTGTCATAAAGCTATTTGAGATTCCGTACAGGAGTACAACAAACACCTATTGCCACAGAAATTTCAGGAACATGTGGGAAATGCACATTAGAGATGGATTAGAAATAGAATGTCCTCTAACAAGCTTTTGTTTGTTTGTTTGTTTTTGGTTTTGTATTTTGTTTTTGTTTTTGTTTTTGTTTTAGCAGCTGACCTCTGCCTTCAGCACCCATCACCGCCTCAGCTGGGCACCCAGCTGCACTTCTGACATATTAATTCTACAGCAAGGCTTGGACATTCACTGTTTCACCCTTGCTACAGATTATTTTGGCCAAACCATGATGAAAAATAAATTTTTTGAGCTGGCTTCTGCAGACAAAATATCAGAGGATTTATTTCTGAGTCGGAGGACTTTTGTTTAGAGAGTTTCTGGAGCGCTCCCTGCAATATTACAGTGTGGAGTTGCTGAGTTAGCTGGTTTTGGCTGATGATTAAGTGGGTGTTAATAGTGGATTGAGAGCCACAGCATCCATGCATGGGATCAGTGACACTCAGCCTTGGGCAGAGGAGATGCACCATGAAATTAGCAGGCTTGCTCCTGCTGGAAGCTGTGCTTGCTTGGGAAGTTTGGAACCAAAGCTGGGTTTTGGTGCCCTGTACAGGTGTAACACAGGTAACAAAACTAACAACTGGCCTGTTTCTCTCCACTGCTGCATTTGTGTGTGCACCTGGAAGGTCATGAGTAGGATAAAAATACCATTTATTGGCTCTCTTTGCTCATTCAGATTTTAGAGACTTTGCTGACCCTGAACTACAGAAATTAGCTGAGCTCAGGTGATATGAACAGGTTCTCATGAGGAAGCAAATGAAAGTCTCCTGACCATGTCTGTGAAAAATTGGGTTGAGATGAATTTCAAAAGTGCTGTTGATTTTAGGGCTTTTATTGGCCTCTGTGCCATGACTGCTCTCATTGGGTGTGCCTGATATTATTAACCTCCTACACAGTCCTCCCCATCTGACAGAAAACTGCCTACCTTGCAATCTTTGCCAAAAACTGGTTTAATCTTCAGCAGCTCTAACAACTCTGTGCGCAATGTGATGAGGTGAACAGCTGTAGAAGTGAGAGATATGGGAAATAGACTAATTTCTCTTTTATGGCCAAGAATAGGATGAAGGATCTGTGCTAATTCTAAACATAGTTATACTAAAGCTCTGTCTGCTTTGGCTGCTCTTAAGCAATTATTCTCTATCTGATGTTTTATCCTTTGAATTAATCTGCCTCAGCTGCAGAGGTGTGAGCAGGTGCTTGAAGAATACCTTGCTGAAAGGTTGAAAACACAGAGATGGTGATATTTGACAGATAGTTCACATTTAGCTTGCCAGGAGTGTACCATACTCATTTGCAGCTGAACTTCAGGGAGGTGGTGGAGCTCACAAGTCTTTCTGAGGGTTGTGATTATAATATCCCATCTGTGACCTGCCAACCCCTCCTGGCCAGTGTACAAGGGCCCCTGGCTCCCCAATTCCTTGAGGAGCAATGTAAGGCATCTGCCAGGGATGAGTGGGGTCAGAGAGCCAAAGGCAATGCTTCCCATGCCCTTGTTTCCCATCCTGCACTCCAGGAGAAGCAGGAACACTTTGCCCCTAATAATCCCCAGATAATAATTAAATGTTTTGTTAGTTTCTTTTTTTTTTTTTTTTTTTCTTTAAAGGTTTCTCTTTCCCTTCCATTTTCTTTCCTTACTGTAACATTTTCTTGTAGTACTGGAAAGCATTTCTTCATTGTTTGGATTAATTTCCAAACAGATTAAAAACTGTTGTAGCAGTCAAGCTTCAGTTCCTTCGTTTATTAGATTCAGAAGACAGCAAATTCCTTAAAACATAGATATAAACAATTATGGTAATGCATTCTGATTTTATAATTAGTTTTCATCACAGGAAACATATAAGTTTGGGCTTCAGATTTTTTAGGACACTCCTCTCCTCCCATCTTTGACTTTGAAGTTAATGCATTTCTGTTCCCAGCCCTTGGTGAGCCGTACAGAAAGGGACAAGAAAAGAAACTTAACTCTCAGAGGCACCAAAATGTGAGAGAAGGTCACAGAAGGACATGGACCTGCTGGGGTGAGTCCAGAGGAGGCCACAAAGATCACCAGAGGGCTGGAGCACCTCTCCTGTGGAGTCAGGCTGAATTGGGATGCTCAGTCTGGAGAGGAGAAAGCTCCAGGGAGATCTTAGAGCATCTTCCTGTGCCTAAAGTGGCTACAAGAGACCTGGAGAGGGGCTTTGGACAAAGGTCTGGAGAGACAAGTGCCAATGGCTTTAAATTGAAAATGGTAGGCTTATATTAGATATTGGGAATAAATTCTTCCCTGTGAGGGTGGGGAGGCCCTGGCACAGGTTGCCCAGAGAAGCTGTGGATTTCCCATCCCTGGAAATGTTCACTGCCAGGTTGGATGGGGCTTTCAGCAACCTGGTCTAGTGGAAGGTGTCCCTACCTGGGGCAGAGGGGTTGGAACCAAATAACCTTTAAGGTCCTTTCCAACCCAAACCATTCTGTGATTCTATGACATTTTTGGGCACAGAATCAAGCTGTTGGAGCTCTACTGAAAACTGAATTTGGACCCTTGTTGTTATTATATACAACAAAAGCTTCTTAATTTTTGTTTTAATTACTTTTGTTTTGCATATCCAGAAGGATAGAAAATGAGCTTTATTAATACATAGAGAGTGTAATGATCATTAAAGAATAAAGAAAGGATTATAGTATTCTGGTGCAGTCCTCCCACACGGAACCCTGAAACCTAATTGTAGCCCTTGAGGGTTTGAGCATTGCCCTGCTTAATGATAATTTGTGTCACTGCTCCAAAAAAAAGAAGTGGCTCTTAGGGCAGGAAAAAAGCTCTGATGAACAATGGGAGAGATTAAATTAACATGAATAGGCAGAAGCCCCATATGTGGTCACAGGCTCCATTAAGACAGGTATTTCCAGGAGAAAGAGGGAATTATTAGGACCATTGTACAAAAACATTGATGAGTTCAGGACAATCTCACCCTTATAATTCTCATAATTTTCCTTCAGGGAAAACAAAGTCAAGCTGAAACAGGTGCTGGAAAGGACAGTGGGTGACAAGGGGGAGCTGGAAAACCTGCATGACAAGTGGGGATGTGTCTATTCTGTGTATTGATGTACAGCAAAGAAAGCCTTGAGCTAGCACCTGCCCAAGCTCCTACATCCAGATGGTGCACTCAAATCTGGAAATAGCAGCCTCAGTGTAGCCCTGAAGCTCCACTGAAGCACCCTGCAATGCATAAATACTTTGCTCAGGTGGAATGATGTGCTGAAGCACCTTTACAGCTTTCTAGAATTGGAGTTGGCTTACACAGCTCTTCTTGGGCCGTAACACCCAGCCTAAAATCTTGCTGAGCCTGCTCAAGTCAAGTCAGATGAGTATTATTTTTCTTTTCATAAGGATAGACACTGAATTGTGTGCATGCTCACTGTGGGAAGGATGAGTGAAGAAGGAAAAGAACTAGTTAAACCCAAGGCATGAAAAGATGTACTTAAATCAGTCATGAAAACAATAGGAGCTCCAGCTGGCAGAGGAGCAGTTTTGCAGTGGCTTTTCTTTAGGAATACTGAACCTGGTTCATAGGAGGTGTTTGTTGCCTTGACTTGCAAGTTAAAGGACATCACAGTATTACCAGCTGAAGTTGTTCAGCCCCTTGTGGATGAGAATTTGGGTGGCAACAGATTTACAGCACATGGCAACCTCAGGAAAGCCTGGACATGGGAAGTGAAGGTTTGCCTGAAACTATGGAGTGTTTTGGACATCAGGTTCCAGTCAGCAAGTTGGGGCTCCGTGGTACAGAGGTTGCATGTGGCAAAAAGTACAGTGTGAAGTTCTTTGTTGGACTACCCAGTTCATGATGCTGCCACTGGCTGATGTCTGCTGGTGCCCTGAGATCTGTGCTGGAGCACTGGTTTGGTATGAACTAAATAACTCCTGCATGAATGTGAGCTGGGCTCCCACCTCCCAGGCTCTCACCAGTCCTGCACGTGATCCTGATTTGTTTGTGATGGGTCCAAATAAAAGTCCTACAACACAGAACACGATGGCTCCTTGCCTGTGGCAGGAGACAGCCCTGCACAGGAGGCTGTTGGCATTGCACAGGAAAGAAACTCAGATGGTCGGAAGAATTCTCTTGTGCTGGTGTGTGTGGGGCACTGAGGGGCTGTGGGGCAGGACCCACCTGAGCACAGATGCAGGTGTGCTGAATCTCTGCTCTGTGTGCTTAAACACTGCACCAAAGCAGCATAGATGCATTTATTTATTTGCCTCTTCAAGGCAATTTGTACAGACAGAAGAGACAGAGACAATGGAGGTCAAACATTCAGGGTGGAGATTTAGCTGTGTGGATCCTATCAAGGTTAATGGAAGTCGTACCTTCACTGAGTCCCTTCACTCAGAGAATAGTCAGGAACCCTTGTATCATGAGCAGAACAAGAGTTAGTCACAAGCAGTAGCAGAACTGGAAATAAAACTCATTTGATGAACTAAATGAAACTATTATTTTAAGAACAGCAAGTATTGTTGTAGTTGCTGTTGTGTTCAGAAGATGAGGAAAACAAAGAGTTGAGGAAGAGATTAATATTTTGTAGGAGATGATTTCTGTTTTCCTGACATCCTTTTCTGAGGCTTATGATGCAACAGTTTTCAGTATTATCCCTGTGAAGATGTCACCAAATTTTCTCTTTATCTACACTTAGAGGTAAGCATGTTACAAACTGGGTGCAGTCAAAATGCAGTCAAGACATGATTTTGGCCTTGGCTGTAGCATTCCCATGTCTTCCACCTGAAATGCTGTTTCTGTAATATCCAGGTGCACGATTCCTACACGTTGGAGCATTGCATGCTGGATTGTTGGATTTCTTTGTGGTGCATCACAATAGAAACAGGAGGGCAGGGGGAAGATCTTTTCTGCAAAAAAAATCACATCTCACTGGGATGTAATGAAGTTGCAAACACCTCAGTTAGGCAAATTTGGATCCCCCAAACCTGGAGGATCCTCCAGGAGTGCCTGTAATTGTCCTGAAAATGTTTCACAGGTAAAATCTTTGCCTCTTCAAAAGTGGCTTTTGAAGTCAACTTTTCCAACAACTCTGTTCTCCTGAGGTAAGATAAAGATTAAAAAGCCTTTCTACATCAAGGAGAAAACAGTAGATTATCAGCCTTATCCTCCTCAGAAACATCCAGATAGAGGTCAGCTGAACCTTTATGTGAGCCAGGACTCATTTTCTCTAATATAATCATATGTTTGGTGACGGATTCGAAGAAAATTGCCCAGTACATGCAGGGTTAAATCACTAATAATGATGTTAGTAGTGATCTGGCTGGCAAAGTATAATTCCCTTGAGATCACTTTCTCAAAAAATGGCAGCAGTGTGCTGTGGTGCTTTTTGAGCAGACATTATACCCTGGGTTCCACGTGGATTAGGTGACCACTTTCTCATCTAACCCTTTTCTGACACTTAAAGTTCATGTGGCTTATCAGGGAGGTGGTAAGAGGGCGACATTCGCTGTAGTCTGACCATCTTTTGTCTTTATTTGTCTTCATTACCTGTTTTTGGTAACCTTGGAGAAAGAAGTTACAGGAACTATCAGCCCAGGTGACAAATTTGCCAGCAGGCCAGGGTGAGAGCTGAAGAATCTGATCCAGGGTGAGTCCCTGCTCCTCTTGAGTAATGCACCTTTGCGGGCTTCGCTCTTCAGGATGATTTGGTGTAGCAAAAAGGTGCGAAACGGGGGAATCCAGACCCAGGTAATTCAGCTCACGTTTAAAAGGAGGTTTTGCTTGTTGATTAGGTAATCCTTCTCTAGGAAATGCACGGCACCAACTGCTTTTCATGCTAGATTAGTGCTCCTGTGGTCAATTTGCTTTTACTAATGTCAGGGCCCCACGGAGCAGGTTCATCTGTCGCATAGCAACTGCTTCAGCAGCAGTGGAGGTAGCCATGCATAAAAGATTACACATGATGGCAGGGCACAAGTGTGAAGATTTTCAAAATTAGATACAATCTCAGCATGAATATGAACTGCAGAATTGACATGGAAGGATTTTTTCAACTCATCATGTTTCCATATTTATCAGAAAAAGTGATTTAACAGCAGTGCATGTAAAATGAAGGAAATGCAGAGGGCAGTAATTTAGAAAAAAGCAGCAAACAAGCCAGTGTCTGTACACAAATAAATGTAAACAGAAAGCCCCGCACACTTTCTGCCAACTGTGAGGCCACCTTCAGATTCATGCTACAGATGCCCTCAGGAGAGGAGACGATCTACGGTATTTTATGTACATTTCAAAAGGTCACACTCTGAAATGTCCCACAGCCACTGGTAGGGGCAGCTGAGACACTTTATGTGGCTTCATTTGCCGTGCACCTTGACAGCCCCTGGAGCTCCCACACCCTGCCCCAGGACTCTGCCTCTTTTCCTGCATTTTCCAGAGGAGCTGAGACATTTTCAGCTTTTCCTGTTTGTTTTAGGTCTGGCTTTTGCTTTGTCACACAGGTGAGCTTTCTTGGACATTTCTTTTCAAACTACATTCAATCTTCTCTCTTAAATGAAGGACAGAGGAAGGGAGAGATTGATCGATTAGGCATTTTAAAAGCCGTGTGTCTCAAGGACTGTGTTTTGTTGCTAAATAAGGCTTTTCTCCTCTGTCTCTAAAATAGAGCAGAAGTGAGGATTTGAAGATCTTTGTATTTGAAATGCCCTGCTAATTTGACAGGTTACTTTTGCAGGGAAGGTTTGTTTTTGTTTTGTACTTTATTCCCTTTTACTGGGAGGACAAAAGGCTCAGCTCATGCTGCAGAGTTCTGTGGCTGATCCTTTTGTATGCAAGACTAGCAGACTTGCCTGAAACAGGAACCTTGGAGGTAAATCAGGCTAATGAAGCAGCTCAGAGAGGCAATGTGCATTATTTTGTATCCCACAATGATTTTAAAGTCAACGCACATACAGTACCAAGTATTTTGTAGCCTAAGACACATGTAGGAGATCCAAGGGAAAGCTGTTCCTCCAGCTTCCTCCATGCAACTGATAGCAATTAACTCTTTTTTTTTTTTTTTTTTTTTTTTTTTTTTTTCCCAGCGAAGAACATAGGAACCATTTTATTCTCTGGATAAATTTTATCTAGGCAAGAAATTGTATTATGACAGTTGCTATCCGTGACACTAAAATGCTTTTATTAGGACAATTACAGCTCTTTTTACTCTAGGCTGAAAGAGAAAGTGAAGAGCTAGCTTTGCTAGAGAGAAAGCAGTTTGTTAGGAATGGTCTTTTGCTGCAAAGAGATCAGGGTCTTCTGGATTAATCTTTGGATTATATAGATTTTCCAGGGATAAGACAGCTAAGTCATCCTCCGTCTCTAAGGAAGACAGTGTTGTAGCTGCTTTGGCTGATCCAAGACAACAGCTTTTCCCTTAGAGGGTGTCAGTAATCCAAAAGATTGGTAGATAAAATAATTGAAGTTCTCAGGGGTTAAGTTTAGAGACTGCAGCCATTTTTGCAAGAGCAGCAGTTTATTAAACTGACAAAGCCACACTTCAGTACCCACTGGCCCTTCCTTAGCTGCCATCGCAGCGTTATGTCCTCGCCATGTGTTTGGGGCATTCTGAGTGGAGAGCAAAGCGGAAGGAAAAGGCTGAGGCCTTGGAACAGCCTAAGTTCTTCTTTGCCATTTTAAGACTGATAATGCTGAGCAATTCATCTGTGCTTACCTACTTGAGATATCACAACATGCTGTAATTACAGGCTGTAATGGTGAGGGTTATCCTACATTACACGACAGAAATGCTGTGGTGTCATTTGTAAGCGGGAAACTGAGGCACAGTGTTTAGCTGGCATCCTTCCCATCGTGCTGTAGGTTAATGGCACAGGAGGGTGGAGAATCTCCAAAACTCTGCCCACAGACCCAAGGGCCTCCATCCCTGCCTGCACCACTGTCTGTGTGAATGAGCTGCAGAGCCTCGCAGGTCTCAGCAGCATTTCAGGCCATGCCCCCGGTATCGACGTCTCCTTGTGTGCTCCTCCTGAGGGCACAGAGCAAATGGGCTGAGCAGCAAAAAACTGCTGCTACACCAACACCTTGTTCACATTGTCCTGTGAAAGATGAAAGAGAGAGACTGTCCCAGGGGCCATGCAGCCATGAGTCTGTGTTTTTGAAGCACCCTGTTATTGGCCTCCACTCTCTGCAGACACCTTCCATATTCAGAGTTCAGTTTTGATAAAAAATATGAAATAATTTTCAGCCTCTCCTTATATGATATTGCCAAGGTTTCATTTCCTATATTGCACTTGGACTGGCAGTTTTATCAGACCAACCCTAGCTTTATTCAGAGCACAGCTGGCAACCACTATTTTTTCAAGCAGTCAAGTCCTTCCCTGTCAGTGTGTGAGCAGAAACATGCTGCCATTTTTCTGGAGCTATTAAAAGGAGCCAGTTCATCATCCTTCTTGTCTGAAAGGAAGGTGAAAGTAAGGATAGGAGTCATATCTTTCTGTCTAGATGTTTTTAAGTTCGTAATAATTATGTTTCCACAGCAAACCCATGGGTTTCTTAAATGTGCATGCATTGTACAAACACACGCATATGTGCAATTTTAGAGCTTGAAATATGGATGGATTCTTCCACTCTTCTCTAAGAGGTCCTTTATTCTGTTCTAAAAAACACACACAAAGAAGAAGATTTGACTGCCCAATTTGACTCACAAGGATTTGCATTGTCCAATCCTTTAACAACAATCTATGACAGCTCTGCAGGCAAAGGTGCAATTATGGGATAACTGTGGCCATCATCTTTTACTACCAGTCCTGATAGGTGAAGGATGGTGCAGATTCTGAAGCAAAGTGCTTAAAACCATTTAAAAGAAGGAAAAAAAGAGAATCATCTTGTGCATACTGCCTATTTGCTGCAGTTTACCTTCAGAGTCTTGGTGAGGTAGCAATACCAGAGTTATCAAGTTAATGTTTTTGAATTTGCAACTGTTCAACCTCATTGTGTTTTCCTTGTACTTCTGGAAGGATAAAACAATCAAAGGAACTGAGCAGGGCTGTTAAACTACTTTTTTGACTTTTATCATAACCTCTCCGTCTTTTTTTTAGTGTAAATAGACCCAATATCTGCAATTTCTCTTCACATTCAGTTTATGTTTCCACACAGTAAAATAAAACCATTTTATGTTACCTTAAAAAAATCAATAGATTTGGTATGGTGCAGACACTAATGTTAATGTTTTTTCCCCAGTATTTGTGACTACTCCTGTTTATCTGTGATTTTATGCTTCAACAAAACTGTATGCAGCTTCCAAACTCTTCAGCTGCAATCTGGTGGGCTCTGATGGAATTAATTTTGATTTTATCATCTTTACTGCTCTTAAATATTTACCAGTATGCTGTAATCTCTTTTCTGTCCAACACTTTGTTCAAGACATTTTTAAAATTTATTCTATGTTCTTTTAGTGTCTGACTGTAATAACAGCTTTACATGATGTCACTGCCTTTCCCTTACAAATATTTCAGGTCTAATGATATGATCACTGAATTTTAATTCTGTGTTTTATTGCTCAGCTTTGTTAATTTTTGGAAACAAAGTCCAGGGCAATTATGATCCTCTTGCATCCCATGCAGGTGGGGTATAAACCCAACAGAGTCTGAAATAGAGAGAATTAGAAATCAGAAATTATGGTTTTGCTACTGTTTTTTCCCTCCCAATTATTGCTAACATAGTTTTCAAATGGTGAAAATTGGTAACCATGCTTGATACATTTTTTTTTGTTATCTTTAAATCTATCTACATATTTATGTTCTGTTTTGAAGATATACATATAGCTCACTTTCTAATTCTTCCTTCTTATGCTCCCCTTCTCCTGCTTACACCATTGCTGTGAAATCTACAGAATTTTTTTTCTGTATTACTGGATTTCCATGATTTACCCAACTCTATATTATTTGGGAAATTAATATTATCCATTTTTAGGCTTCTTAATGCAAAAAATATAATTCAAGCATTATACCTACTGTATAAAATTTGTTCCAATACAGAAAAAATAGGCTTCACTTAATTTTTTTATTGATAATAACATTTTCTTGCTGGAAGGGACAATCAGCCTTTCCATTTTCTCTTACTTTGTTTTTCTCATTACACCTTTTCAGATTAATAGTATTTTGCTATCACCTACTTCCACCTGAGATTCAATGTTTCCATTCCACTGTATATCCAGTCCTACAATTAGCATTTGCTAATTAAAACCACCATATTTCACTGTTAATAGCCACTGTGTCCTCTTCATTTCTTTGTTCATGTGCAGTTTATTTTTCTTTGTCTGCATTGTTTAAGTACCATGTCAGGGCTGCCTCAATGCAGATCCAGAGCCTTCATCCATCAGTGACAAACTGAACTGTTTGTTCATCAAAAATTTTTGCTTAACTCCAGGATTCCTGAATGACTATAAGTGAGCTTGAACTCTTTACCTCTCCTCATCATCTCCCTCACTTCTCCCTGGGGACTTAAATCTTATTTTCAGTGGCATCTACCTGGTCTAAATTCTGGCCCTCACTTCTCAGAGGTCTCTGTTTTTTATTATGTGCTCATGGACTCTCCTCTTCATGTCAGCTCAGAGGCATCATGGCAGTAGTTGCCAAAAAGGTACCTAGCACTGGGATTCCAGCCTGATTCCATGTGAGGCTGCCAGCAGAGACAATGGAAAGAGAAAAGAGAGCTCCAGAGAGCAATTAATGTTACCTATCTTAGGCACCTGCCCTAGGACAGGTAGGAAGCTCTGCACGGGCAGTTCACGGAATTCACAGAATCCCAGAATTCACAGAATTCACAGAATTCACAGAATCAGAGAATCACAGAGTTGGAAGAGACCTTCAAGATCATCGAGTCCAACCCAGCCCCAAGACCTCAAATAAACCCTGGCACCAAGAGCCACATCCAGGCTTTTTTTAAAACACATCCAGCGATGGTGACTCCACCACCTCCCTGGGCAGACCATTCCAGTACTTTATCATTCTTTCAGTGAAAAACGTTTTCCTAATATCCAACCTCTATTTCCCTTGGCACAGTTTAAGATTGTGTCTTCTTGTTCTGTCAGTTGTTACTTGGAGAAAGAAGAACACCTGGCTACAACCAGGAGCTATAGAGAGTGATGAGGTCACCCCTGAGTCTCCTTTTCTCCAGGTTAAACAACCCCAGCTCCCTCAGAGGTTCCTCACAGGGTTTGTGTTCCAAGCCCCCAGTTGCTCTTCCTCTCTCCATTGCCTGCAGTGGGAGCTCAGAGTCAGTGCCTTGCCTTACCTTGGGTGGCCAAAGGTAGCTGGGATGAATCCCCCCCTCAGGTTCAGAGCATCCAGTGATGCAGAATGTGTTACCCCATAAACCACTCCTGTTGGCAGGGAACTGGCTGCTCCATTTGTATCCAGGCTTTTATCCACTCTGCAGGTGTGGAAAGGAGCAGGCAGCCCCACTCCACATGGACTGAGCAATCTCACTGCCCAGAAGGGATTTTGCTGCTGATGCTGTCACTGACTGAGCCTTCAGCTCCTACCAGTAATGCCAGGTCGTTCAAAGACCCTGTGTGCCCACATGTTGGAGAACAAAGCCTGGACTGCATTTTCCACATGTTGGCATCTCATGCAGCCAACGTGTGTACCCCAGTGGCCTGTGAGGACATTAATTTAATGTGTATTTAATCCTGCCTCCCTTATTCTGGTCTGTCAAAAAATTTCAAATTCACCTTCAAGCTTAATTTTATAATAACCCATAGGTATTTTAAATATTTCAGTCAGTTCACCTCCTAATCACCTTTCCTTGAGGCTAAATAATTCCCATTTCATCATTCTCTCAGCTACTCTGCCAGCATTCTCCAGTACATTAATCATGTTGGTTGCCCTCTGCTGTACTTTCTCCATTTTATTTACATCTGTCTTCCACTCTCATGACCAAAATTGGACATTATATTCCAGATTTGGTCTACCACCACAGGGTCTTACATAGTAAAAATGTAATTTTACTGGCTTTGTTACAGATATACCTCTTTCTTAATGTGTGCTAGCATCTTACCAACCTTAACTGCTGCTGCCTGTTGAACTGAGAGCATGAGCTGGATCAGCCAAATATAACCAGGGCTTTTTCCTCTTCGTGTTAACTACTGCATTACCAACTCATCCTTTTTTTTTTTTTTTTTTTAATTTAGTGCATCTCTGTTAGTGCCAACATTATTTACTGCGTATGCACTAGTTTTCTGTGAAGAGAAAAGAAGAGGACATTGTAATAAGTAAGTGAGAGATTGAAACTAATCAGTGAAATTTTTTTTTAGAAACCTGGATGATTTAATTGGAATTTGTCTTCTCTTCTCCTTTGTATTTTGTGCTTCCTTTATGCCCTTTGCATTTACATTAGTGCTATCAAAGCTATTCTATAAACACAAATCTCTCAGAGTTTCAATGACCAGCCCTATTTTAGCATCATTTGTATTATTTAATAAATACAGAGAAAATTATTGAAAGGGACAGTCTGAGGACTGCAGAGTAGGGATAAAGGGAATGTTAAAAATCCTGACTAAATTGCTGACCTGATTTTCTACGAGGTACAAGCTCTTATTTTTCCTAAAATACCCAAAGAAAATGCTACCATAACAAACCAAAAAACCAACAACCCCCACAGTTCATGTGTAATGGGGACAAAGTCTCTGTCCAGGTAAAAATGGATGATCCTATTTTCTGGACAAAGCCAAGCCTAATTTTCTTCCCTCAAACATTTTGTCATGTAATCTTCCTAGGGTTTCATGGAACCTTGTATTTAGACAGATTCAGAATTATGAACCTTATCATAAATTGAGACACTTTGTTCTTAAAAATTTATAAGATACTGAACCAGAGTAAAGAAACAGAATCAAACACCATACTAGGTAAGTAGAGAGGAAGATAGGTAGAGCATACCATTTTCTTCTAAATTTCTTATTATTTTAGTGACAGATGATTCCAGTAGTTGTCAGGTTGGGACTTAGGAAATTTGAGTTCAGTTTGAGTTCAATTGAGTTCAGTTTCAGGGCAAGTAATGTAATTTATCTTTGCCTCAGTTTCTCCCTGATGGCAGGTTCCCTGTAAATGCTGAGTGCACTGGATACCACGGTCATAGAGACCATATAACAAAATAAAGGGCTCAGATGACAAGCTTGTTGTAATTCCATTTTACTGGAAGCAAGGGCAATGCTTTTATGCAGCACTTAGACTTAAGTTGCTGATGACCAAATCCTAAGACATGGCCAGGAGACCTGCCTGGGTTTAAATAAGCTGGAGGGAAGGACAGAGGAGATTTTGGGAGCATTAAACCAGTTTGCTTCCTGCACTTACTGGTAAAAAATGTGACTTCCACATTTCTTATGAATCCTTGTAAACAAGTGCAGCCAGAAAGGTATGGAAAGCATTTACAAGGGCTAAAAACATGGGCCAGAGTTCCCTGGAGATTTTCTATTGTAGCTAGACATTGTATTCTGAAAAAATATTCTGCGTCCTCTGAGAACAAAACTACTGTGAAGACTTTCAGGAGAAAGCATGCCTTTCGACTGGAAATAAATACTCCAGGTTATTGGATAACTTGGTTACTTAGAAAAATAGAGAAGATATACATACAAAGTTTTCCAGTAACCATCTAGAGTCTTCCTCTACTCCTTTCTGCTGTTCAGACTTCACATTCTGTCTTTATTTCAATCTGGGTACCAATAGGGTGCCATTGAGAGCTATTTTTAATGTACATTTCATAGTTACAGATTTTTCATTGTTATAGATATTTAATAGTTGAACAAATTGTTGAAATATAATGCTTAACTACATTCAGGTGGTAAAGAAAATATCTGAGGAGTCCTGAATTTCTCTCTGCCTACAGCAGGACCCAATATTTCAATAGCTGTAAACAAATAAAGTAGATGTAACTTGCTATACATCGGACAAAGCTCTGCTAATTTAGCTCACACGAGGACTTGAGTTTAGACTGAATACATATGATGGTATTTATTTCTGCCCAGAAGGCAATCAGAGGTAGGATTTCAAAACACAAATTGTACTGGCATAATCCATTTAGCTGGGATTTAAGGATTAAAAAAGAGTAAGAGAATGACTCGGATGCTCATGATGTAAATAAGATTAGATAATGAATCATTTCCTCATGTGTTGAGAAAATAAGATTAGATTGTTGGTGGTCATGTGAGCAGTTTTTCACTGATGACCAAATCCAAACCTCTGAAAATAATCCTTTGCTTGTCCTCATCTCTTACATTGTATCATATTCCTGTTGCTGCTAATGTTAGACATCAGGAGTGAATACTGCAGTTTTGTGTGACTTTAGGATATGAGATAACAGAGAATTGGCAGTCCACAGTTTACCACTATTTTTGTTGCTCAATTTTTGCCATTACCGTGAGTTTATGAAGATTGGAAGCAAGCTGAGAACATTGGAAATAATGGAGTTCTGCCACCACTTTCATCACAGCCAGAGTTTATTTGGGGGTTTTTATGTAGTTTTTCTTTCCACCATATGAGGAGCTGAACTCAACCAATTTCTTATGGGATAATAACTAATAGTCCTGGAAAACAGCACTTGTTTAGCCATCAGCTAAACCTGGAAAGCAGAAGGAGCAAATGCTTTATTCACTGAACCTCCATCTTCTATACTTTTTAGTTTTCAGCTGTCATTAAAATTTTTTACCAAAGTAGTTTTAAATTACTACATTAATTTCAAAATCAAGTGAAGTTCCTTGGTAAGTAAACCATCAGTATCTAAAAGAATTAATTATAAAGTTGATTTACTAAAAGCTCTCAACTTAGTACATCAAAAGAACATCACAATTTTCACTATTCATTATATTCTAACAGTAGAGATTCAAAACATTTATTGAGCTGCTTACATTAGGGATTCATGTAAAACATTATAAAGGTACTGCTGATTTTTTTCCTTTTCTTTTGTATCAATTTTTCTTCCCATACACACATATGGGGCTACTATGCCATGGCAGATGCATATTCAGTTGCTGTAAGTCAGTACAGCTCTATTGACCTCCTCCAAGCTACTCCAGTTCATAGAGATGTGACCTATTAAAAATCTTTATTTCTGCTTTTGCATGTTTATATCCTAGTCAATTTTCGGTGATGGGAAAGGTTGAGATGAAGGAGAAGATCAATGTGAGACCAATTGTTAAAATTTTAACTGTGTTCATTTGTAGAAATAATGTGTTACTGTGAGGTTTATATAACATAAAACAGTGGGGTCCATTTATGAGATGAGCTCTTATGTGCCACCACAACACAAATAAAACCCTTGCTTTTCTCATCTAGCAGTGGCAGGTAATAAAGGTGAAAGAATAACTGTACAGGGGAGAAGGCAAGCAAACGGTTTGGAGAATTGTTTACCCAAATCCTCAGTACTGTGGTGATGTGCTTGCATCAGCCCTTTTTTGTTGATTACTTTGTTTTTGTAATGGAGTTTTGATGTAGTTGGAAGGAACTCTATTTGCCAAAATCAAAAGTATATTCTACTGAGTAAACAGCGAGAAATTCTTAGTATAGTCTTTTTTTGTAAATGAAATTAAACAATTCCCTTCAAAATGGTGTTTCCTATTGCATTGAGCCTCCTGTTAAACTGAAAGTTAGGAAATTGTGCTCAGATCTAGTGAGCAGTTTTCAGAGAAATCTGATTTTATGTTTGACATGGCGAAGTGACTTCACCAAAGTAACACAATCACTGTACTGCCTGTCACACCTCTACTCTAATAGAGCCTTCCTGTCAGAGAGCAGATGGGAGATACCAGTCCCAGAGATAGCCTAGAGGCTCCAGGCTGTGAAGGTATTGGATTAGAACTCTGTATATCCCTTTTCATCGCATGTCATAGTGAGCAACTATGGCTTGTTCCAGTCTTTATTAGTAGCCTGTTCCATATGAATCATTCCTGTGCTTCTGAAAACCGTGGCTTATAGAGAGCTTGTCAGAGAATAGTTTTGGAGTTTATCATTCCTGAAGAAATTCTTCTCTTGGACATTTCATGGAAAGAGATTTTTGGTTCCAACATTTCCAAAAGCAGATCAATATCTACAAAAGCAATAAAACATCCCAGCAGAAGGACAGCAAGAGCAATTCAAGAGCAATTTGGCCCTGCCAGGAGAGCCTTGGGCAGTGGGAAGCTTGGTGAGGAGCGGTGGATCACAGCAGCACAGTGTCCCACACCCAGCACTGACACAGCAGGAACAGGGCACAGGGAAGGGTAAGAGGCCTGATTGTAAGAGAAGACAGGTCTAGAGCAATTAATACCTTGCCAAAAGAGTTGTTAAACTAGGAGTTAATGAATGACATGAGCTGTGTGTTTTCTGCAGGGTACTCATTGCTCGTGTTCTCCAGGGCAGCACGTCATGCAGGTAAAGGAAAGGCTTGGAAATCAAGGGCTTGTGGGCACAGTGGACAGTCCTTCACCCCCCGGATCCCCAGAATAACCTAGAGTGTATTCCGCCTTCTAGGAAAACTTTCCTAATTGTCCCCAGCCGTGCTGTACAACAGCTACTCCCAGGTGGTAACCAGTTCTTCCTAAAATCAGGGATGTACAGGAGTCAGAATGTTGGGATTTTTTTACAGAAATGTGCTGCTGCACTTTCAGACAGGATATCTCTATGCAGGCAGTGTATCAATGTGTTAATATTCTCTGGAAGAGAAGGCTCTGGGGGATTTGTTTAACTACTTGATGCCTCTGTGTGCATCACGTACCATTTGTGTGTTCTGGCAGTGGGATAGAAACTCAGAGAAACTTTCAGCTCTGACAGCAGCATTTGCTACTTTGCCCCCATGAATAACTGAAAAGAAATATGCCAAGGTTGTCAGAACCTGCTTTTAGAGAAATTATCAAAGAGCTTTTTGGGGTGTTCAGGCTATGTAGAGGAGTTGCTCTGTCACAGCACTTTCTGTGGGGAAGGCACATTGTGCAGCAGGTGTGTTGCTATTGTTATATGATATTTTATGATTATCCAGAGTTAGATTAGCAGGGCTGATTTAGGAATCCATCGAAATGAGCTTGTACCTTCCATAAAGGTTAACTTTGACTTGTAAAAATGCATTAAAGATGAACAGTCTTCAGTACTATGCTCCTCAGAATTTTATAGTGAACGAGCTACATGTCATTGATTATTTACAGAGCACTCCACACCATAGTAATTGCAAAGTAATATCAAGATATATGTATCCTGAAACTTGTTGGAATGGAAAAAACGTTACCAGTGGTATTTTGTAAAATAAGTGCAGTATAAAGGTCATTGTGGGGAGGTGTAAAATTACTGGATATCTTGACCATGAAATTCAGTTGAAATAAGTTCAGAAATTATTAATCTGTCCTTAGAGTGAAATGATGCATTGGCAAATCTGCAGTGAACTGAATTTCACTTAGGTTTTTGTTTTAAGTGGAAAACTGAAGGGAAGAGAAACCCCAGCTGCACAAAGATTTTCGATTTCACCATGTTCCCACAGAAGAGCTGCAGTTTTGACAGGGCTTCAGCTTCAACTGGCAGCACGTCCCACAAGAGATTTTTTCCTTTCCTTTCTTATACAAAGACAGTGTTTAGTATTGTATCTCTGTGTGTTTGCCTGGAGCAATCTAAGGTACTATGGCTTTTCTAATAGCAATTCACATTTGATTTTCATACTGTGGCTGTTCAAGGTTTGCAGTAGTGTTTTAGTTTTAATTTGACAGAAATTAATAAGTTTAAGGAGAAAGATATCATACATCAGTGCTGTACAGAAGTATTATCATACTTCCTAATTTGTTAGACAATAAGAATAATCTACCACTTCCAATTTAGACTCAGTAAAATAAACACATGTATATTAATGATTTAAAAATATTTCTGTTCAGTCAACCATGTCTTCTTTATGCAGAATAGCATCAGATCAATAATTAGTTGCTATGCATTTTAATAACAAGAGTTTTTGGTTAGGATTGTTTTTCATAATTTTGCATTTATGTTTGACAAGTTCAGGAACTTGTCTTATTTGAAAGAAAAATATTAATGCAGAAATTACTTCTCATTTTATTATTGCTTGCCAAATCTAATATGTAAATACCCAGTAGAACTCATGCTTATGTTAATGGAGAGAAGATCATAGAAATCTTGTAGACAGAGTCTATTTGTCCCACTTTGTTCCACACATCAGTATTCTCTATGGTACTTAATTATTCAGCATTTTAATTTTAAATTAAAAATAAATACTGTACACGAATGATAATTTGAGTGAAATGATAGGAAAACATTGTCACAGTGAAATGCAAGATAAGTTTCCTTATGGTGTTCTTCTGGTCAAAAAAAGTGCCATGAAGAACCACTCCTTATATTCCTGAATTTAGCTCTTGGCCATCATTATGGATCTAAAGAACACATATCAGTGACTGGTTATAATGTGGAAAAGAAAAGTAGTTAAAATTATTTCATAGCGAAAGGCATAGTGAAATTATTATTTAATGCTGGATTTATTACCTCTGTGCGCATTTTTTGTGAAGTATAAGGATTGCCACTTTTAGTTACAATTCACACCTTGCATAAGATGATCTTCTATACAGATTCTAACTTTTCCTCATAAACTTTCTCAAAAGAAATTACCAACAAGCTTATAGCTGGAAATTTTGCCAAGATTCAATTGATCTAGAAGGTTTCTCTGGCTATAGTTGTTAGGTGGGCTGCAATACCTGTCTGAAACAAGAGGAAACTTTTAATTCCTGCATGGACATGTCTACAGAAGTGACCTTCCTCTAGAAAATGGCTTTTCATTTACACTAAATGCAGAGATTGACATCAGACACAGTTTTATAGGGAAAACAAAATGCCATGAATATGTGAAAGACCTAAAAATGGACTCCTTTAATTTGATACGAGGGTTGATATGAAGCTTGATCACAGGAAAAAGGATCCAGAAGCATCTGGCAGCCTTATTGGCTGAATTTGAATTCACTTTTGAATTTTTGATGTGATCAACAATGGCAGATGATGGTGATCATTACCATGAGGCTGTCACAACAATACACCCCTCCTAATTACCCTGCTACCACATTGGAGTGGCTAAAATACAACATGATCCCAGTGACAAACTTCCTTATTTTCCATATATACATAATGAGAGAAGCAGTGTCTTTTCCATGGATTTAGGTAACTGTAGCCTTCTGTGTAACACTGAAAAAAATATTGATTTGTATGTCACCTTTCACTTAGAAATTATGTTTTTAAAAGTGTTGAAAATTATTATTTAAAATAATAAGTATACTATAGGTGGGAATATAGATTAATGCAACCAGGTGTTAAATTGTATGGAAATATATTTACTGACTTGCCTCTAGGTTTCAGAACATGTCAGAAGAATCTTATCATAGAAACAAGACTAGAACTAGAAGGATCTTAATGGGTCACTTTCAGGATTTCAAAATATTCAGCTGTAAATGTTGAAAGTAAATACAGGTGCTGCCTCCTTTTCAGAGTTATCATGTGCTTATTCTTCAAAGCCCCACTTGTGTTTAGGTGACTGTGCTGCTACCCAAGATAAAGAGCCACCAGCAAGGGTCTAGATGTTAAAACCCTTGCTCCCATTCTCCCTTAGTCTGCGAACTGATTTGTAGAAGCAAACCTAATTTCAGATTCCTTTACCTCCCTTTCTCCCTCTCAGGTACCTGATTTTACCTGTGGACTTCACGTGCAGGTGAGTGTTTTGTGACCAGGGACTTCCCTCCTCCTCAGCTCAGTTCTGGGATAGTTCCTCTGCAGGGCTCTCTGTCTTCCTTCTTGGTTATGTGTGAGGACAGTTTTCTTTGCTCTCTTTAAATCTCAGATTTTGCTTTGCTGTGGTTTGCCACCTTTGCTTTTCCAGACAACTTTGGATCTGGACCTGGACTGAGCTGTGATCCAGTCACTTTCCACCTCATTCCTTTTTAACACATTCCACTTCAACCACATTTTCAAACTCACCAGCTCATTAGCTGCTTTTGCACTCATTGCATTTCCTTTGGGGAGTTTGGAAGATGATCTGAGCTCCAGCAATACACAAACCATAAAATTACACATTGTTATTGCTAATACAGTTCAAGCAAAAGTCTGATTGTTGCATTGTTAATTCACAATGGAAACAAGCAGGAAGTCAGAGCCCAGTTGTTACTGGTGCTCAAATCACACAATCCTGTACATTTATATTGAATTCCATCTTGCAGGTAGTTGGGCTTTCTTTTGTTGCACTACTCTTATGGAAGTCTCTTCTATGACAACTTCACTGTCCTGATTAGAAACTTTCTCCTTAAGTTATCCCATTTCTACTTTTTGCTTTAGTGCCAACAACCATCTGTAAAAGAGATTTTCTTTTTTTTTGTGAAATATAAGGATTACCACTTTTAGTTACAATTCACACCTTGCATAAGATTATTTTCTATACAGATTCTAATTTTTCCTCATAAACTTTCTCAAAATAATTAATTACCAACAAGCTTATAGCTGGAAATTTTGCCAAGATTAAACTGATCTAGAAGGTTTCTCTGGCTATAGTTGTTAGGTGGGCTTTCTTTTCCTTTCACCTGCAGTCATGGGGGAGTCTGGGCTGGTAAATCCAGCAGCTACTGTGAGCAAGCTGGGCAAATGCTGCTTGTGCATGAAGGATGTGAATATTTTCTTGCAATAGATCAACACTTAAATCTCCAATTTGAAAAAAGTATCTGTCAGTTCTAATTGGTAAATTTTAATAGTTTGTAGGCTATAATTTAATAATGAAGGGCTGGGAATTCTAAATGAAACAGAAGACAAGTATCAAAGCAAAATTCATGATAGAAAAAGTTACTGCTAAAAGTCACATTATCCATTTATTATATATGGCCTTGTGCTTATCTGAATAAATATTCTTTGTGTGCCAGTGAACAAAATGGAAAGGTTTACTTGAAATGTTGAAGCATGAAATAATATATTATTTTTACCATCTTGTTAATGGAAGCAAGATAACTTTCTGTATAGGGGAACCAGCTTTCTTCACTTAGAGGACAATTCAATAAAGAAAGGGATAGAAATAAGTCCCTTATCTTAGCAGCATATTCCTGTTAAGTGGGGCAGCAAATCAATACCACAGGACCAGAGGTATAGGACATTAATCATCTTTTTTAGATGTTAAGATAAGAATAGCCTTTTCAGTGGTACCAAGTCCAGGATATAGCTGTGTACTAATAGGAGATACTTGAAATTAAGATTGGAGCCATATTTAATAATTAATTCCTACTTCACAGAGAAACTATAATCTGATTTATGAAGCAGGGTAGGATTTCGGTTAGTTTTGAAATGAGTTACAGACATATCTCACATTAAAGTGAGCTGACCATGTGCATGAGGCTGAAATGCTGAATTCAGTTTTGACTTGGCAGCTATATCTCAGTCCTGTCATTAGATAAATCATTGATCTATATGCTTCCATTCCTATACATGAAACCTGCCAGAAGGTACTAACAGTTACAATCAAGCACTCCTGAGCATATCTAATATACCAAATACTAGGAATATTATATAAAAAGTATTTGAAATACATCTGCTTCTTTATAAAACAAGATCACTACTGTGGCAAAGAGCACTCAGAACTTTTTATTGTAGCTTTTGATTTGATAGAAATAAGCTATGGATTCATGGGATTGCTTTGGAGACTAAACTGTGTGGTGGGAACAGCAGCATGGCTCTTTGTGCATTGCAGAGACATTTCCACTCCCCAAAGCTGCAAAGCTCCAGAGCTGTGCACCTTGCTAGGGGTGCTTATGCCCACAGAAAGGGCTCTGCATATGTGGAGCCTTGTGTTTAACCTGGAAGTTTGACAAGTGCATATCCTAGAGAGCCATTTTTCCCTCTGTCAACACAACCTCTATTAGATACCACAACACAGTTTTAAGCTCAAAGCCCTGCAAAGTCAAAATCACCATGGAGAAGTGGAAGGATTGCCATATCCCTTCTGCTGTTCCAATTAAAGGGCCTGATCCTCAAACAAGCTCACACTTTGAGCTTTGCAGTGGGTCCTGAGCTGCCATTCCTTTGCTAACCATGCAGCCTGGTGCTGGTGATTAGGGAGGAGGAAATAAAGGCAGGGTTTGACTGCAGACCTGCACATGAGATTTCAAAGGTGGCAACAGAGAAACCCACTTTTGACTTGCAAACTTAAAACAATCAGAGAAAGATTAAACCCAGGAGCTTTGTTCTGATGGGGGGACATTCCCAGCTGCAATGACACTTTGCATGGGTGGGTTTAGCTTGATGGATGGGCCACATATATAGAACCCTGGTCCAACTGCTCACAGCACCAGAAGTTTGCTTTCCAATCAGACATTCAGCTTCAGTGGATCTGTTCTTCTGAATGTGTGGAGCAATGCTTTCAAATATGACATTATTGAAGTCAATAAATATAAAGAAATTGTGTTACACTGTAAAAAGGATAATAACAAATTTTGGCAATGCCTTAGAATGTAATGTTCTTCTGATATTGTTCCACTGCAGGTATTTTTACTGAGGGGAAATGATAAAATTTCAAAATGGTAAAGTCTCCCAGGAATGGAAAGAGTGATCAATAGGAAGTAAGATCTAGAATCACAGAGGTAAAATAGGAATTGAAGTCAATTCAAAAGTAGCAAAAGAAATTAAAAAAAAAAAAAAAAAGTGGAGTTTTCAGCCATCAAAATTAAATGACAGTAAGGAAAGCAACAGTGAGGTTGGCTTGAGGGAGGATGGGTTTGAGATTGGCATAACTGCTTTCCAAAACTGAGATGGTTTTGTGACTCCATGTTCAATTTGGACAAAGGCTCTGAGCTTGGAGGGGAGAAAACTGGCTTGATGGGAGTGAGTTTGGAAGGGTGAAAATGATGCCTTTGAGGCAGAAGTAAAATTCAAGGAGTGGTTTCCAAGCATCTGTGTCCCAGCTGTCTGAAGGAACTGGCATTCAAAACTGCACTTCTGCTTGAAGGGTATTTAGAACTGTGTTAAAGTAGGAGTGGCAAGAGAAATTTCAAATATGATTCCTGTATTCCAAATAGGAAAAAAACCCCTGTGTTCTAGTTAAATGTAGGCGTATTAACATGACATCAGTAGTACACAAGGCATCAGAGTGCTTTTGGAAAGCAGAGGAATAGAGAGCATAGCAAATGGCAGAAGTAGGATAACACACAGAATAGGTTTACTGAAAGCAGATTTACGAGATTAACTTGATAATCTTTAGATTATCCTGATCTTTTTAGACAAAGAAAACAGCAATAGCTGTGATGTGTGTACACTGTGAGAGAAACATTTGACACAGAGCTACATGGAGAATTGTTTGATTGGGAATGATGATTAGGCCCAGGATTGTAAAATAAATAGAAACTGGCTAAAGGAGATAATAACAGATGATGCTGAAAGAGGAAATACCAAGATGGAGAGAGCTAAAAGTGGAGTTTCTGATGGCACAGTCTGGGGACCAATATCACTTAATATTTTCATTAATCAATTAGACACAAAAAAGAACCTGCTAGAGAAATGTTCTGATGGCAGGAGATAGGAGGGTTTGTCAATAGCAAGGAGGCTGGCAGCATACAGAAAAATAGAATATCTTTAGGGACCAGGAAGATATAAATGGGATTACACTGAACAGTTCAAGTGGCAAGGTCAGGTAGCTGGGAACTAATGACAATTTCTAATATAAGGTAAGTCTTGTTGGTTGGACAGATACAGAAGAACGGGGCATATATTCAGCACTATATCAAAAGAAGAATTTCCAGTCAAGGTGGGAAAAAATGAATACCCTTTAGAAGGCCATAGTAAGACTTTTTCAGGAATGTAGTGACCAGTTGTAACCACCTGTGTTCAAAAGAAAGAAATTCATCCTAAGAGAGGAGCAGGGAATGGTGAATAATTCAATGGGAGAAGAGGAATTGTGCTTTAGCAGATTAAAGCCTGCAGAGAATAATCCATAAATATGATAGTAATGAAGGGGATTGTTTTAAGATTAGAAAATATTGATACATAAATAACTCTAAGCTAGTCATCAGCAAGTGAGCCTGTATTTTAGCAAAAGGTTTCTAATGAAAGATGAGAGTTTCTGGAAAAGCCTTCCACAGCAGCCGTGGGGAGAACCCCTGTTGGTATTTCTGTGAGGGAGATGGGTGCATTTCTGAGGGATGCAGCAGATGTCTGCTGCAGCAGCACACTGGGCTCTGTGACCACTGACTCTGTCCCATTCTCCTGTTCTCATTCATTCTGGTCCCACAGTCACAGAAACCCAACTCAGCTTTTACCCCTGAATCTCCTCAGGTGAGCCCCAGCACTTCTGACACAGAGCAGGGTTACAACAGTTCTGCAGCTTTGGCACACAGGGGCAGCAAGGAGATTCTACAGCCTTAGGAAATTGGGGAAAGGTAAATGTTTTGCCTGTATCCACCTCTTTGGCAGTGAGAAATGTGGGAGCTGGGAGGGTGGAAAGCAGTCAACTTTACTGCATAAATGTCTGAAATAGAGCTCCTCATAAATAAGAGGTGGGTTTGTTCAGTTATTATTTTGCCTAGTCAAGCCATCACTATTTTAATCCAAAATGTTCAGCTGGAAATATCAGCTTCTCATTGACAAAATACTGTCCCCTTCCCCTGCCATCAGGGTTTCTGGGTTTCTGCTAATATATTTTCCATTGTCCATATTTAATTTGTCTAGCAGAATGAAATAAAAACATGCTGACATTTTCAAGGAAATCAGATACTTCCCCTGAAAGTTTTGATGGAAAATTTTCAAAGAGCCCTGAGGCTCAGGAGCTGCTTGCATCGGGGTGTGGCCAGCTAAATCTGCTGCCTGAACCAGTGGGGGCAACGCCTGAGCATCTCTCAGCCCCTGCGGACCTGCAGGTGATTAGGAGGAAATTTTTAGGTGATTTTCTGGGAGGAAAAGCTCTTTTCTAGCACACCTCGTGCTCTGGGTGGCTCCGGCTCTGCTCTCGCAGCAGTTCTGCCTGACCTTGATGCGAGTGGTGCAGAACGCGGAGCCTTCCCCTCCCCTTCCTCCCCCTCGCACTGCGGAGGCACAGGAAAAGTGACCACAGCCTAGCCCTAAATGTTTTATTTTTAACTTTGGCCAGACGACACGTGTATGCGAGGCCAAACAAAAAGAGCCCGAGAATGGGGTGTGAGTGCTTGTCGGTGTCAGCCGCAATCATTGTCAAAGAGGGGCTGGATGCTGCGGCTCGCAGCGCACAGCTCGGGATGCTCGGGCTGCCATGGATGCCCAGAGATGGATAAAGGCACACAGACATAGACACAGCCTGACAGAATCAACCCCCAGATGGATGTTGCTTGAATTTACCAGAAATTAAGATGCTGAATTGCTTAAGAAAGAGTTTCATGATCTAATTAAGTCTCTTTTATGTCTCCCTTTCTGGTTTATCCTCCACCCTCTAAAAAAAAAAAAAAAGAAAGTACTTTTTGTTATTTGCAGATTGAATTAGAGGGAAATTGCCTATGGATTAAATAAAATGTTTGCATTCTTTTGTGCTGGCATTGAAGGCTTGTGTTTTTTAAAGAAGAAAAAGCAGTAGGACATAATAATGTCATATATTCTAACTTGCTCTTGCAAATCAGAACTTCATGATATTTTCTTTTTCAATAAAAATGCTATTTATCATTATCAAATGAAGTGTTAATGGAATCAACTCAAACACAAACCCATGCATATATATCTATATAAATAAATATAATACATGCATAAAAAAATTCCTTGCTGCTGAGAATGATCAAGCACCTTGTCAGCAATCCATATTATATTCGTTAATTTGATTCCTGCCAAAAAATCACTTAAGTGAGACCTTCTGATTTCTTTCTTTAACGCTTGAAGCTCCTTTCGTCTAAGCAATGTTTATTAACCTATTTCTGAAAATCAGCATAAGCACAAGCTATATTTAATTTGTTCTTTACTTGTGGTTTAGGTTTGGTTGTTTTTTGTTTGGTTGCATTTTTTTTTTTCCTCGCAATGTGTTTTTTTTTTGATTCCAGTGTAAGAATGAGAAATTGAGCATTGGTCAGTGTTACAATAACTCACTGTTTCAGAGTGTTACAGATGAGAGGACAAAAAGTAAGGCTTATCATATTTTTTATATTCTTAGGGGAGACTGACTTTAATTTAATTCCAGGACTAAGAGTAGTGACAGCAAGAAAAGTCACCTGAAGGATAACACTGGGACCTGATGACTGCAGTGTGGGGCACAGCTTCACACTCTCTGCTCTCTCCCTCTCTTGCCAGTGTTCCCCCTCTGCTTTCCTGAACAGCAACTCTCACTGGGTTCCCATCAGAAAGGTGGGTGCAAATTTGCTGAACTCCTTGGTTAATTTGAAAGGTACATATTAAACGTGACATAAGGCTAGATAATCTTGTTCATACTTTCACACCAAAAAATGACTTAAACACCCAGTAATCAATAAACTCTGCAGTGAATCCAGAACAAGTTTGGAGACAAACAGCCATCCTAATTGTTACAGACCTGGCAGACCTTCCATCCCATTCCTATGACAGGGGTTTTGCACTGAGGTGAATGTGTCATGAATTCTCCAGCACCCAGGCTTGAACAAGGCAGACTGGAACAAGGCAAACTTGTCCCTGTGCTCAGCAGGGCTTGTCCTTCTCCCAGCTCTGCAGCCCAGGCAAAACCACTTGCCAAACCAAACTATCTCTTGTAGAATTGACCTATCTGAGGTGGCTACAGATTGATATAGGAAGGAGCTGTCCTGTCTGGACACCCCCAAAATTCCTGCCCAGAAGGTAAATGTGTTTTCCAAGTTGCTGGAAGAAGATGATTGTGGTAGTGAGACAGTTCTCATAAAAATGATCGTGATCTGGGAGCTGGAGCAGAGAGATATCAAGTAGGAGCAGGTAAGAAAAAGTTTTTAGAGTTTTTGACCCCCTTTATTTAAAGAAGTGGATGGCCCTCAGTCAGGACTTGACATTGCATCCCTTAGAGGAAGTCCTTCACCCTCCTCATTAGGCAGGCATGGAAATCAATGGGATAACCTGAAGAAATTCAGAGGCTGAATCAACCTCAGATTTTCTGAGAACACAAAATAAATAAGCTTTGCTCCAGCCACTCAGTTCAAACTCATGCCCAAAAGATGTTATACCTCACAAATATCACTTGCATTTGTATACAGTGGGAAAGAGAGTGGGTAATAAATCTTTTCACTATTTATTGCTCTGCCAATATGTATCTTGGCAATATTAAAATATATGCATGCATGCTTATGAATTTTATTTATCTTCAAAGAAACCAGCTCCTTGTACTAACAACCGCAGCTCTGACTTGATAGACTCCTCTTTACCTGGCATGCCTATAGAAATCTCTAGAGAATTAGAATTCTCATTAAGTGCACTGGAAAGCAGAATTTAATCAAATGTATGCTGAAGCTCGCTGTTAAAAATATGCAACTATAAATTGCATTTCTGTAGAAGTTGTTGCAGTCCTACAGTGACCACTGAAGTCTTTTTATTTATTGTACCATGAATACAGAATAGATAAAATTAAATTCCCCATAATCAATGGCTCCAATTTACATGTGTTGCTTGTCAAAGTGACATTCTCCAGTCCCCACAAAATGCTATATAATGTGACATCTCACAAGTCTTCAGGAACATCCTAAGATAAATCTGAAAGATAAATATTGCAGTTGTGAGTCTTTCTGTCATGACTGAAATAATTTTAAGATTGCAGAGATATATTCTTCTAACAATGCTAAAATTGTTCTAATGCAGGAGGGTAAAATTGTAGTTTTAGTCTCTGTAATTTTTATAGCAGCTTGTAATTTCCATGCACTTGTTACAGTTCTCAGATCGGGAAAAATTACAGAAGAAAATGTTTGCAATGGAAAATACGGTCTGCTGCTCATCTTCCCTGTGAAGAATGCACCCAATAATCCAGGAAGGCTTTTATGAGTTGCTTGATGCTGTGTCAAAGACAGACCATTTGACTTGGATTAGCTTCATTCCTGGAGTCTGTTAAAGGGGTATGAACCCATCTCCTGGTTTCTCCCCAAAACCTACTTGTCCAAGTACTTATGAACTCATTCAATCTCTTCTGTTTGGGCCACTCACCAGCAGGCTTTGAGAACCATAAAAACTCAGAGTGAAAAATTTGTGTCCTTTGGTTCTGCTCTGAATTGGTTTTAAGTTCCCCAAATTAGATGATTATGCTATGATTACCCCAGAAGAGGTTTTAGAATAAGCACTTGAGCAGTAAAACCCCTCGAAATGCAGGTACCTGAGGTCTGCTGAGAGCTGTTGATGTGTCACTGTCCATAACAGACTGCACCAGGATGTGGGGATTCGTGCCTCAGTGACCCTTGCAGGAGCCCATGAAGGTTAATGCTGCCCCAGGCTGCACAGACACGCTCAGATCCATGTTTTCCTTTGAACTGAACTGCTGGGATACACTCTGGAGGGGCACAGGGCAGCCCAAGGAACCCTTGCATGGCTGGTTTGGTACATATGGAGGCTGGTGTTACCCCAGGTAGAATTTAGGGGAGGGTTTGTACAGCTGAGGAAGGAAGATCCCCTTAGGAGATGTGACAACATACAAGGGGACGTTCTGAGTTTATGTCCAAGGGGAAAAAAGAAAATCATCTGCTTGTTATGTGTCTAGGCCAGCATGCCTGTACCTTTCTACATTTGGGGATAGTCTGAATTTCCTAGCTGGTGAAGAGTCAGTTATTCTTTATGCCAGTGGTTGGTAAAGAACTGCCTGCATCCCTGCCCCATCCCCACAGCAGTTGGGAAAATAACCCTGCACTTAGGACAAAGAAGTTGTCCACAAAGCAAAGAGAGCAGACTCCCCAGGGTAGGATAAGGGACCAAAATGGCACATCCTGTCCTAAATCCATCAGGCTGGAATGAAGGGGAGGTGCAATATCACTGGCAGTACCTGGCTGGAGGGAATTGGAACTGGGGAGTGAGATGCTTTAAGGGGATGAATAAATAACACTAATTGCTTGTGTTTGACACCGAGAAACATTTTGTAACTCTGAAGCAGATTTTGAGAGACCTTTTTTTGAGACCTGTTTTTTTCCTCTTACAGTCAGTGCACAGCCTGTGTGCTAAACCCTGTTCTGGTGCCTCGAGGCTGATGGGAGATGGGGTCAAGACCAGACTTTCTGTGCAGTCTTTGGTCCTTTCTCATTCTCTGGCTGCCAGGACTGTCTCTGAGACATGGCCCTAAATCACAAACCTAGAGAGGAACAAACCTGGCCTAGCACTGCCTGTGCTTTTACATCCTTGACCTTATTTGAATCAGAACCCAAATAAATGCCTTAATTTTTTAAAGGGAAACTGCTGGAGCACCAGTGCTGTAGCACCTCAGAAGTCAGTGGCCTGAGTGCTCTGTGCTAAACCCAGCCTTTCTGTATCAAATCCCATCTTTTTAGCTCATTCTCCTCATTCGTATTCTATAATACAAGTGGGCAATACCAACTTTCAGCTAGAAACTGATAAACCTCCCTCTTCTCTTAAAATATATTTTGTTCTCATAAAGAGCTGTTGGGTACAGCATCACCTCAGTTATAATGAAACAGCAAAGAAATTCCACATTGGGAAAGGTTTTCTGAGGGTATATTCTCAGTTACTGCTGAAGATTAAAAATAACTTTCTCAAGCAATAAATTGGTTGAGACAGAAACAGGACCAAAATCATAGTGAAATCTAGTAATGAAATATTAATGCTAGCATGTTAAGCTGGGAAAATAATAAAAATTCCTTTTGCAGAGCTGTGTGGATCATATTAGTGGTGTCCTGAGCAAGCTTGATTTCAATGTGCAGGGCTTTCTACCTGTGTGCTCTTCCTATGTACAATTCCTCAATTCCTATTAGCAGGAAAGATGACCAAACTCTTAAGTCATGTAATGCTTCAGGAAAGCAAAGGAACCCTGTTGGAGTACATGGCAGTAGCTCTCTGGAATTAGAAGGCATGGTGGGAGTGACACAAAAAGAGCTGTCAAGTACCTGGTGCTTTGCTTTACTGCTCCACTAAATGGCCATTGTGGAGCTGTGCCAGACATATGGGGAAATTTCATTTCTAGGGCAACATTATTTTGCGTGAAACTGAAATAAGATAAAAACTAAGCGTAAAGGTATGTTTGAATTTCAGATTGTGCTTGATCTTTGTATGCCAAGAGGACCTCCCTTGGATACTCAGCCTAGCTGCAGGCTTTCTTTCAGGTCCTGGAACCTGCAGCTTTCAGAAGTCAGGCCAATTTAAATTGTGTAGACTGTGCTGCTTTACATAACCCATTTGAATTTAAAAACCTGCAAGGTAAATAGGTACATTCTGCACACGCCTGTCCTACTGGCTTAGGGGCAGCTTTAATGTCACACAATTAAACAAAGTGGGGAGAGGGAGCCCAGCAAGGCCCAGCCATGTGCTGAGCGTTCTCTGGAGCGGAGCGGGGCCGATGCAGTGCCCAGCTGAGGTGACTCCATTCCATCAGTGTCCCTCAGCATCCAGCTCCAGGGCCTCCTGGCCCCACAGGACACCTCAGGTGCACTTAGCAGTGGCTCTATCCCAGCTGCAGGTGGCTGAATTAAGCTCATGGGTGTAACAGGACTGGATTTGTTACTCTGTGCAGAAGCATCTCCAGAAAGCCAATGTTGGGAGCAAGGTGCTGAGCCTGGGCTGGGCTTCAGAGGGGCCACGAAGCCCACAGGGACAGACATAAAGGCCTTGTAACAAATCCACTCTCAGGGGAAGGGATGTAAATATGGATTGAGGCTTTTCACAAGGGGGAATGGCTTTAAAGTGGTAGAGAGCAGGGACAGATTAGCTGTTAGGAAGAAATTGTTCCCTGTGAGGTGGTGAGGCCCTGGCACAGGTTCCCCAGAGAAGCTGTGGCTGTGCCATCCCTGGAAGTGTCCAGGGCCAGGATGGATGTGGCTCTGAGCAACCTGGGACAGTGGAAGGTGTCCCTGCCCAGGGCAGGGGGGTAGAACGAGGTGATTTCTAAGGTCCCTTCTGACCCAAACTATTCTGTGAGTTGATGATTTTGTGAAATACCACAGGCTTGTTCCAAAGGCCTTCAGAAACCCTGCTCCTCCCTCCAGGCCGGGGTATCTCCTGATGCCAGGCAGCCGCTGAGTTTCAAGGCCAAACTGGCTCCAGGACATCACTACTGTGCATTTTTTTTGCCACCCTAGGGCCTGAATAATGTAGGGGTTTGCTCCCCTTGAAGCCTCAGTCAAACCAAATTCAGAGCTGCTTTGCTGCCTGTGTGTCAAGCATAAGAAAGCTAAAAAACCATCGCAGCAGCCTCCTGGGCAGCTTCCTGCCCCTGAGCATCCCTGGAGAGCATCCCTGATAGCATCACCTGGCAGCAGGTCCCGCAGGGACACAGCCCCTGGCCTGGATTTGCCCTGTCCCTCTGAGAGGAGCCTCGCAGCCCTTTGGAGGGACACCGCAGGGTGACTTTGGGGAGCGTGGGTGTGCCCTGGGGCCCAGCCCAGGCAGGGTGATCCTGCAGGATGAGGACAGAAATGGAGCACAGAGAATAATCTGTTTTAATGTATCCTTCTGCTGCTGCAAACTCCCCAGTTTGGATTACTTTTACTGCAGGCACGATTAGTTAGCAATTGACAGGGCAGGGGGTATCAGTGGGGAGTCCGCAGCTAGCTAAGAGTATGAGCCAAACAAACATTATTTTCCAGCTTATTGGGAGAAAAGCCTGCAGAGAGCAGAAAGTTTGTCCCTCACTGTTTTCCTGGGTAGGGGTGCAGTCTTGAAAGTGATGAGACAAACACTTGAGGATGGCTGATAGCACTGGAGTGCTGAAAAAACAAGGAAATGATCCTGGATCCCAAGGTGTAGGAAAAAAACCACCTGCAAAAGGCAGCTTAAGTAAAGCTTCCTGAAACCACGTGAAGTCACTAAAACTAGTCTCTGAAATGCTTCAACACAAATGGTTCTCACCTCCTTCCACCTGAAAGAACCAGGCATGTTCACAACATGTCTCTTCAGTGTTTGCCTTTGAATAATGAAACAAAATATACTGGTCAGTGAAGTTAAGCCACTAAAAGTAAATCAGTTTCCATCAGACCAGGCTGGAATAGCCTGTACCACCAAAGCCATCTGTAGTTCCCACATCGATTTTCCTCTCCGCGGCACCGAACATACAAAATCAGCAGGTGCCTTTGAGTGCTCTCTCAGCCACATGGAGAAAATAGATAAAAGCCCTCTGGGCCTCCTGTGTGTCTGTGTGCAACCTCACCTGCGTGACACCTGGCTGTGCCCAGCACAGAAATAAGCACAGGCAGGCTTGGCAGCCTGCTGAATCTGCATGTTTGTGTGGAGGAGAAAGTGCTGCCAGGAAGCAGTGACCTGCCTCTCTGCAATGATGATGTGCAGAGTCCCAACAGGAGCAGCCTTGTCGTGTGCCAAGCACCTCTGAGACAGAGGAGGCTGTGCCCAATTTGGTAGAAATAAAGTTCAACATCCTCCTTCTGTTATTTCCTGTTCTTGTGGAAACTGCTTCCCCTGATCCACTGCAAAATGCTGTTTGGCTGTTTTCACTTTTCCAATTTCACAACTACAGTTGTGGCCTTTCCAAGAGAAAATGCCTTTTTAAATGTGCCTGAGGTCATGGCAGCTTCTTCACTACCCCTAATGTTCCATTCACCTGCCCCTGCCTTGCCCAGGCAATGGCAAAGTGCTGGTTCCATCTGAGGCAGCTCCTGGCATGTTCAGTGCCTGGAAAACCCAGTAGCTCCATTTTCTCAATGGCTGAGCACTGGCAGTTCCTGTGTCCCTCTTTTAATTAGACACTCTAAAAACTGAGAACACCATCAAACAAGGTGAGGTCCCACTATTACTAACTAGCAAGTGACTGTATATTTAGATACTAAGAAAAATCCAAGTAAAAACCCGTGAGCTTAAGATCAGAGACAAAAAAACCCCTTTTATCTTTCTGAGCTCATTTGAGCTCTCAAGTCAGAGAATGAGCCCACTTCCCAAGACCTCAGAGCCAGAGCTGTCTCTAACCTCTGCATTCAGCATTGCTGCCACTGGTCACAGCACAAGCAGCAGGGACACCCTGCAGTGCAAGGCTGTCCCCTCGAAATTTGCTTTTGCTGAGCACCCAGGACACGGCACCAAACCCATGGGAACCCAGGGTGCCTGCAAAGAAGAAGGTGCCCCCTCTTTCCCAGGGTGTTTGCTGTGCTGGTTGGTGTGGGGAGCAGGGCAGCACTGAGCCCTATTTCCTGCAGAAAGCCACAAATGCCAGAGGAAGATGATGAAGTATGGATTCAAAGGTTAGGCTGTTTTTTGCCCCTAAGCTCTAAAGGAGGGAATCACTACCTTCTGAGATGGATAGTATCATTAATCAGGCACTGAGAGTTCAGTCCCTTGTAGGATGCCAAATCATCTGGACTTTTATCTCCGTAGCCCTGCACAGAAGACAAATCCAGGCCTGCTACTGCTTGGGAAGGGGGGTGGGGAAGATGTTATTAGGAGAAAAATTTTTGAAGCATAAACAAAATTTCAGCGAAAGGTTGTTCCTGCCATGACACGATTATAAATGAGATGATCAGACACAGAGAGCACTTTATTTTGTGGCTTTAGCAAAATTCTGTTTCTGTTCTAATGGTAGGAGTAAAATATTTAAAGGGAGAAGGAGAGGGCTCCTTTAAAAATTCCAGATATTTTAATTAATGCCAATAGCATTAAAATATTATGGCTCGAGATTCTTATGGAAAGTCTCTTTTATTCATTAAATTTTCCAGACCAAACATAATTAGAATTCTTAACATTCATGATCTCTCAGCATTGGCTTCCAAAATTAATGGTCTGAGTAATTTCTTACAGCAGATGAACTGATTTTCAAAATAAATATATTGCAGTAGTAAACATCAGCTTTCTGTAAAGGAAGGGTGTGCCAGTCAAAGACAACTCTCAAGAAAGAAAGCCCCCTCCATTTTCTCTCTCCTAGATTTCCATATTCAAAGGGCATAATGAAGGATTGTATTCCTGGAGTAAAAATTTAGGGAATGCACAAACAGAAGCTGCCTGCAGCACTTGTGTGTGGTTTTGGTGCCACATGTTCCCTGTGCCAGCCTGGCTGCAGGAGATGCTGGTGCCCAGGATGGCTTTGGGAGCACAGGTGTGTCAGGGATGCTTTTCCCACAGGTGCCTGCTCTGTGTGCTGTGGGGGCTGGGAGGGCTGTGGGAGTGCAGCTGGGCACGGGAGGCTGTCCTGCATGGACCTGCCAAAAGCTCTGTGGGCCTGGGAAGGGCATTTAACCCAGCGTTTTGCATGGGGCTGCTAAATGTTTGCTGCTCATTTTGGCACCTGATTTCCAGAGTGTGGAGCACTTCCAGCTGCAGTTCCTGCTGGTGAGCTGTGAGCCCAGGAAAAGCCACGCCGAGCTCGGAGCTGTAAAAGCTGCCGCTTCCGAGCGGGCACAGTGGGATCTCACAGCACCTCCTGGCAGCCTCCTGATGATGAGACTCAGGATCCTGGATCCCATTCCCAGCCCTGGAAAGCCAGCAGCTCTGGTGGGTGCAAATCACTCTGCCTCCATCTCCTCCTTGTTCCAGTTCTGCCTTTTCTCTCCCCATCTCTTTGCCTTTGGGATGAGGCTACTCCCTTCTGCACAAGCTGGAGGGCAAGATGAGTCCAGCAGAACAGGATCCTCAGAGCTTTTAGGTTTCTCAATGAAAGAAAAGTATTTGCTGAAGAAGTCAGGTTGGAATTTTTCCAAATGCTTTCACTTGGCCACACTTACATAGATTTTCATGGCAGTAACAAAATGGCACATCCTTAACACAAAGGTCACAGATCGACTAAATTTCTACTCCCCTATCCAAACTGTGAGGCGTCGTGGTGCATCTTAAAGAAGAGGATGTCAGTTCTTTTTCTCTTTTACCATTACAAAACAGTGCATTGTTCCCTGGCCTTGCCCTTGGGAATAGCTATATTGTTTTGGCTGAAGCTTTCCAAAAAAATTCAGCCTGCGGCAGATGCCCAGGATGGAAAAATGACAAGTTACTGGTCAAAATATGACAGTTATAAGCAGCTGAAAATAGAGCCTTGTAATTGGAAATGTCAGACGGTCTTGACAGTAGGCAGTGCTACCAGCCCTCCAGCCTCGGGACGTTTGCTCAGGATTTCATGTGTAGGTAGAGGCAGCGTGTGCACCTCCCAGTAGTCTTGGTAATAACAGAAGTGGCACAAAAAGGAGTAGAAAAGTTTTCTGGGTGTCAAAGCATGGCATGAACGGCATTCCTGATGCTGGCAGCTTTGCCATCTATTTGGACAGAAGCTGGAGAACTGCTGTGCCAGTTTAGCACAACCCCATCTCTATCTCCTGCCTCTGGGGCCAGGGGTGGCACCCATCCATGCCTCATCTTCCCTGAAGCTGGTGCTTTGAGAGCAGAGCTGGATTCCCTGGCATTTGAGTTGCTAAACTGAAGGCTTCTGGGGCAATTTTGCAGGGAGGGAGGGCAGGTCTGTGTCCCCCAGCCCCTGTGAGCAGAGATCCTGCCCCCAGCAACCTCGTGTGGTGTGTGGGGAGTGTTGGACCTGCTCAGTGTTTCCAGTCAATTCCTGGTCTGGTGTGTGTGCAGAAACTGGGTTTGATTCTCACAGCTTTTCAACTTTAGCCACCCATTAGGCTGCAGAAAGCCATTTCACTTCTGGGAAGTTTAGAAGGCTCCAGCCAGAGCTTGCACTTGAACCAGCCGGTCACTGCCTGCCTTTCAGACACCTTCCCAGGGGGGAAATTCACCTTTCCCTGGTGCAGGGGCAACCAGCCAGCCCTGCAGTCAGTCACAGCAGTTTCATTAAGTTTTATATTTAACTTCCCCTCAGCACCTGGGACCAGAAGGAGTGTGTTAGTGTCTTGGAGCTGGAACACTACATTGAATTACCTTGTTGGTTTATCTGGTCATAATAGAAAGAGAGATCCCAGTGCTCCAGTTAAGAGTCTGTCAGCATTTCCATTATAAACCTCTTAGTCTCAAGAGGTTTTAACTTAGCTTTAAAAATCTGTTCCATTGCACAAACTTAGTTTATAACATGGCAAAGAGCAGTATTTTATCTCTTAATATTGAAAATACACACAGAGTCAGTTCATATTGAAATATATATGTGTGTAGCCAAAGATACCCTGGGTTTAGGCAGTGATCAACCTGACTGATGTCTTCTCTGCTTTTAAATTTAGCTGACATGATATTATTGCTCTGGCTATTTTAATAGATAAGGTACTGTGGTTTCACAATCTCTTCCATTACTGGCACACAACGCCTCTAATATATGTTAATATGATTATTCACAAGTGCAGCAGAGTCACACTGGAGGAAGCATAAGAGGTTTGGCACAAAGGGTGCTTGCCCTCCTTTTCCTTTTATTCCAGACACTCATTCAAGGACACTTAACTTTCCCTCTGAAAAAGCAAAGCAAAAGCCTCGACCAGCTGCCTGGCAGTAAAGATTTGGCAAATGTATTTCTTTAAACAAAAAGTTTCTTGATTTCCTAGCAGAAAGCAGCTGGGGCAGGGTCCTTCAGAGGAGCAGTGGCTGTCTCACCTGAAGATCCAATGAAAGGATAATGTCTTTGGATGGGAGGGTTTGAACTCCAAGACAAAAAGCACCATTCCCATCTGAGGCACATGGCCAGACAGCAGGGCTGCTGCACATGGTCCCTGTGGGGCTTAGTGAATTGTTTCCAAGGTTTTGGTATTTTTTTTTTTTTTCCCAGACACAGGCTGGCACAGAAAGGAAGCTCCTTCTCCCAAAGCCTCCAGCCGTCCTGAAAGCAGGTGAAGCTTGCTAGACACCAGGCAGGGTAAGCTTGACAGGAGCCTCCACAAGGAGTGTCAAATAAAACACATCCCCTAGACATTTATCTTTTTTACTTCTGGACAAATTGCTCTTTATACATTAAGGAAAAATTTGTTTTCCCCAGCCTCTCTGACTTCTGAAAGCCCAAGGCGAGGTAGCTCATGCCCAGGAGACCCAGAAGTGCTCCCATTTTCCTGGTATGGTTGCACTGGTGCTACAGCCTGGCTGCCCTTGCTTTCCATCCCCACTCTTATAAATCCCTCACTTTTTCCTGCTCTTCCCTGGGTGGGGCTGCTGAATTTCAGACAGGGCTGCTCGAGCTGGGATACACCTGCAGCTGCTGCCTCTGGCTGTGCTACCAGGTGGAGTCAGGATTTTCTTGCTCACAGCTTTCCTCTCTCTTCTGAGCTCCGCTTCCCTTTTGCCACTCATGGTTGGAGTCTCTTCCCGTACACACACTCCCACCCCTTTGCCAGGGCTATTTTTCTGGCCTGAAATGTTTAAGATTCAATTTCTCATAAAAATGCTGGCAAAGGGCCACACAGGTCTGTGGACCAGCTGATAGGGATTAATCCCAGTCCCAGGCTGGCAGTTTCCCATCGATAGCCAGGGCTAGGCAGGCAGGGCTGCAAGCCCATGATTCAGCAACTTCCCCTGATTAATCAAGCCACTTGATTTTTTATGCATGCGAGTGTGCCCAAGGCAGCTGCGATAAGTCGGCTTGCAGGCAGAGTGTTAGCAGTGCTGGGGATGTCAAAGGGTTGCTGATATTGATATAAATATATAGAGAGGCGTAGTATTCTGATTAGGCTGTGGTTTTAAATAGTCTTCGGCAGCATTCGTTGGTTCCGTTGATAGAATCCTTTCCGCAAATTTCCTGCACGTTGTACCTTGATGCTGCATTTCTTAATTACGGATACACTTTATCTGAGTTAAACATGTCGCAGGCCCCTTCAGCATAAATTATACTCGGGGTGTGTGTACTGAGAGCACTTCCCAGGTGTGGGAGAGGATAAGTGTGTGTTAAAGCAGCATGAATCTCAGAAAAGGTTTAGGAAATATTTTCATTTTCAAAAAAAAAAAACCCACCTTGCTAAAATCCCTGAGAACACCAACCCAGAGCAATTTTTTTCTGTGGCAGGGGAATGCTGTATCTTGTATTTCCTACCCTGTGGTTTGGGGATGTGCAGGTAGAACTGCAGATGCTGATGGGCTTGGTGGCAGAAGCGTGTGCTTTGAGCCAGCCTTTATAGCTCTTTTATTGGTACCATCAAGTAGTAACAGGGAAAGTGCCAGTGTGTTTTCCTGGCATCCCATTAAAAAATAAAAGAGAAGGGCACCTGCATTTCAGAGATCACTGGCACAGCTTTGGTCATCCTAATGCTGCAAAATACAACTTTTTTGAGGTGCACAGCTGGTGGGAGTGTGAGGAGCAGGTCCCAGGCTCATTTACAGCCCGTGGCTGCCAGCGAGTGCCCAGCAGACCTGGGGGTCAAAGCCAAACATGGAAAAGGCAGAGGTGCAGAGAGTTTGGCTTCCAAGCTGCTCCAGCCTCCTCCTCACACCCAGCCCTGGGTTTCAGTGGTGGGTCCAGGTCCAGAGGCTTCACTGCCTTTCTTGGCAAGCAAGGTTTCACAGCCACCTCCTCAGTGCAGAGCAGGAAATGTGGCTTACTCTCAGGTGGCTCTGCCAGGTGTAAAAAAAATTAAGAGCAGTGTGTTAGAAGAACATGGGAGGCAAAGTCAGAGAATGAAGGCTTGGATCCAGGGGAGTCAAAGGGATGCAGATATTTGTGCTTGTCAGAATTTTTTCATGGCAGCAGTAATTGTTGATATTTATTTTTCCTCACTTCAGTGGAGCAGTGTTTGTTAATAAATCTAATAATAAAACATCCACAACAATTGCCAGATTTGCCAATTTTTTTTTCTTCAATAAACTGAGTATGAAAGGAGTTTTATTTTCTGTTTTATTTTGTTTTGTTTTTCTTCACTGTAAGAATAGAAGACCTGGGGTAAAGTTCTGGAACCTGTAAGGAGCACCTCCAAGAGTGACTTTTCCCGACCAGGAGAGCTCAAATATAGTTTGTACAACTTGCATTGTGAGCTGCAACATTTATTGCAAATGCACCAATATAAAAAACAAAACAAAACCCCAACCCTGCTAGAACTGATTCACAGATGGACAAATTTGTTATTGTTTTCATGATCTTTTGCAATGTGTTTGCAGGTTTCCACAGCCTTGTTTAAATTCAAGGCAAGGACCTTTTTGCACCAACTTTGCAGGATTTAATTTGTGAGTTGTACATTTAATTCTCCACAGCAGATGGTGATGTGTGGGTGTACTGCTGTATATTTGCAACAGATTCCTTATCTTACAAAATTAATTGTCTCATGTGCTGATTTAAAATCAGAATTGTATTGTTTGTAAAAAGCTAATTCTTGCATATCAATTTGCTGGGACCTGTGCAATTCCAACAAAATGCAAGGAAGAAAAGTCCAAGTGCTGCTTTAAAACAAATGGATTGTGGCAACTCTAGTCAGTCCTGATGTTCAGACTGAGGAGGCAATGACTGTGTTAGTTTAAAAGAAACTAAATAAAATTTAGTATTTTGGGACTGCCAGGTTGCCTCGATGTTGCTTGGGAAGGTTTCTGGGGCAGTTCAGCCACACTCAGTGACACACACAGTGACACCCCAGCCCAGCCAAGGCTCCAAACTGAACCCCTTTTCCTTTGGCAGGGTTTTTTCCTTAGCAGGGATTTATTTGTAAATGATTGCTCTTTCAATGGCATTGCTTACATTCATTTTTAGAGTTTAGGGGATTTTTGTTTCCTCTGATTTGATAAACTCTTGTGTCATTATGAAACACCAGTGCTCTGGCCTTGCAGCATCTCAGGCTCCTGTCTGGGTCTTGGAGGAGAGAGAGAACTTGGGAGCATTTCAGGGGAGGTCAGGCACTCACCACCCCATGGCACCACTGCTTGGGCAGCCTTGGGTGGCACCAAAAATGTGGCTTTGTCTAGGACAGGGTCACAGGTGTTCAGGAGGACAAAATCAGGCCAGAGGTGATGGTTCACCTGCTCCTCCTGCTGAGTGATGGCTACTGGGCCACTGTGGCTGGCTTGTCAGAAATGGAATTTAGGGAATTTGGTTAAGTGATGCAGTGGGTGCTGTGGGCCAGGAAGGAGAATGGCCTTACAGGGAGAGTCTCCAGTGCGGGGTACCCTGTGCCATGGGTGGATGGACAGAGAAGTAAATCCTGTCCCCTTTGTCCTTCAGGCTCCAGAGCAAGGCTGGGCTCAGCCCAAGGATCAGCCAGGACAGGACGAGGGTGTCACACCTGACAGGGGCCCGGGGGACTCAGCAGCACGAGGCTGGTGGCTCGGCTGGAGGCCTTGGGGACAAGACACGTGGTTCTGGTGACAAAAACAAGCTTCTGGACTTCCTGGCAGAGCAATGCTCCACTCAGCACATGGGTTTGCTTGCTCTCTGGGACAGGGAATATGAGCCCGCTTCAGATTGTGTTTGACTGTAAGCAGCAGTAGCTGGATCTCGCTTGCTGACAGCTCCAAACCCCAATGATGTGAAACAGGAGGTTTATTGTGGAATGACTAAAATAGAGATTTTAGGATTTTCTTTTTTGCTACTGCACTAGAAAAAATTTGCAGCTCTGTAATATTTAAAATCTCAATGAAATTTTAGATTAAATATTTTAAAATATGCTGGACTGGCATTTAAAAATATATGATACCTTAGGAGTGTGGCAAGCAAAGCTTCCAACTGTGTCTGAAAAGCAGCTGTTGCGTGTGTGTGTGCATCCATCTTCCCAGTTATTCCTACTGTGAGCAGAAAGAGTATTTTAGAAAATTGTTAATCTGGAAGAACCAGTTATATTTCTTGTCTTTAACTATGGGCAAGATAAATTACCATTTGTATGAGCCCCCCTTTTGGGCACTTTCCTTCTTACTGCCCTTTCTAATGCTCAGCTCTGGCAGATTTACAGGAACAGGCTTTTTAAAACACAGGTTTTGTGTTTATAGGAGGTAGAAACACTTCAAGCTTGGTGACTCTTGTTTCTGTTCTCCTGATCGCCCTGGTGCTGTACTGCACATGATCCCACTGGAATTTCTCAAGCACACCAGTGGCACACAGTGTTTCTTGGAGACACCCCAGAAGTGCCTCCTGCACCAGCACCACCACTCCCCTGGGCACTGAAGGTACCCCCAAAGCACCCAGGATAAAGGCACTGCACTGAGCATGGAGCTGCACTGCAGCAATGCCCTGGTGCTGCATCCCACAGGATTTGTGTCTGTGTGTGCTCCTGGTGCCTCGTGTTTCCCTCCTGCAGCAGTCCCTGTTTGTGCCCAGGTGATGTGTCCCTTGTGAGCTACTGAGGCTCAGCTGGAGCAGCTCCATCCCATCTCCTGGGTTTAGGAAGTCAGGTATTTTTAGAAGAGAGATACTGCATTAGTCTGAGATGTCAGAGCTTTTGCGAAGTTATGCTGGATTTGATCTCTTTTCATTTTGCTCTGTATGCACAATGAATTACTTCGGTGCAGGGAGCTCAGTCTGCAAGATGTCCAGGGCAGGGAGCAAACCTTTGCTGTCACCACACTCTGCCCTCACCTCTCTCTAGCCATGCAAGTGAGATGTGCAAGGCAACAACCTTGCCTGGCTCCTGGTGATGGAGAAAGGCTTCCCTGAAAAGCCCTGGGTGTCCCTGTCCCCTCAGTGATTCTGAAGCTGATCCAAGAACCCAGGCAGCTGCCTGATGCAGTGCATCCAGACCCCCCATCCCACTGGAAAGGAGGAACACCAGAGCAACTGCTACAAGCTCAGGGGCTCCAGGAAAGCTGAATGGCCTCAGTGTGAGTGTAAGGGTACCTCACTGCTCCCTTGGAGCTGTCAGATGTTATTTCCCAACACAACTCCCCTCTCAGTGCATTCCAAGCCCAGCTCCGTGTCTAAGGTAAGCTGAAGTGGAACACAAAGTGAGTGCACTTCAAACACCCTCCCCCAGGTGGTTTTCCATTTATGCAGCAGGCTCACTAATTGCAGAAAGAGTGATTACCCTTTCAAGAAGGAAATATAAACCTTGATTACTTTGAATGTGTGTTAGTGAAATGTGGTTCTGATCCCAGCTGGGCAGAAACTGCGTTTCAGTAAAACTTTCTCAAAATGCTCCCATAGGAGCAGCATGGGCAACTTGTCTGAGACTGTTTTTAGCCTGTTCCCATTTGTGATACCCTCAAAAGGGGGACTGAACTTTGCATCCCAGGTCCCTAAAGCCAGCAGAGTCCTTTCCCTCATGTTACTGGTGTGCTTCAGCTCACAGGAGCTCACCAAGCTGCTGCATGGGGAAACAGGGTCCATATGAGATGTAAAGACAAGGAGCCAACCCGTAAGTGGAAGTGTGGAGATAACCAAAACTGGCCCCAGTTCCAGTTGTATTCTGTCTTAAGAGCACCCAGACCATGCCGTGATTTTGGTCTCGCTACTTTCTGAAGAAAGGACAGCAGAAAAATTAGGTGACAACCCTAACAAATGCTATAAAGCAGCTAGAACCATAGTAAATAGTGCTGGTTATAAAATAGCACTTTCTTAAATGGAAAGTGCAGGGTTTTCTTTTAAATGGGCTGATGTATGTGGTAAAGTGTATATATATGTATATGATCAAAATATGGGTCTACACATATATAGGCAGATGGAAGGATGATGTTTATCAGAGCCAAGTCTTTAAACAGACCAAATTAACCACTTCTGCTTTTTACTATGGCATGGTGAGGTGGATTTAAGGATGAATTAAGCAAGCTGAAAATTTAAGAACAAACTCATTCTGTGGCTTGAAATTAATTATTATAACCAACATGGTAACTTAATCTCACAAAAACACGAGTTTATTAATAGGTGAAGGAGCTGAAGAACCACACAGTCCATCCAGCCCTCTGATAGAGTTTCCTAATCTCAGTTACGAAATTCAATGCTGCAGTTTTACAAGGTACATATTCTCAATTAGTGAATGTTACAGAACATAAACATGAAGTGAATATTTGTATTAATGAGATTCAAACAAGTCAACTGAAAGAAGTATCAACTCTAGTTATAACACATGGTGAAAAGAATCAAATTTGGAATGTGATCATATATACTGTTGTACATCAGACAATATGTACACTGTTTCATATTGCATGACATTCATAGCATATTCATAGAAAAGTCAAACTAAATGATGGCTTAAAAACTGTTATCACTGAAATTTGCTCACTATGATTTAAAGTGTTGATATTGACTGAGTTAATATTTTCATTGTGTAAAAATACTGTATATAGTAGAAACCCTTCAGCATCTTCCACATTCAAATAAATGAAAGTTACAGTTTGGTATTTGGTGTTCAACATATTAAATTAAATGGCCGATTCTTTCTGGCCTTTGGAAGGAAAAACAAATCATGAATATGCTCAATCTGGTTTGACTAGAACGTTTCTCTCTTGAAGACCTTGCTTCTGGAATCAGAGACTAAACCTCGACCTCGGCTGAGGTGCGGCTGGGAACACTAAAACATCTGAACACACTTAAAAAGGTGGAAAGTCCATAGCCATTCTACACACTTTCATTTATTGTCTGGACAATTAAAGTACAAATAATTCAAACACAACAAGGTTATGAAAAAAACATTTACAATACTTTCCCTCAGAAATGATCTAAACTAGCAAGGTTAACATGAAGTCATTCATTATAACTAAAGTATACAACTGCCTGGTCCTAAGAAAGATTTTTTAAATTATTATTATTATTCAGATAGTAAAACACATCGTAGAGAAAAGATTCTGACATGCCTTCCCCACTAATGCTTAGCAAATGCATCAAAACTTTCCCAGCAAACTGCGCTCATTCATAGCAGATGATGTATAAAGGTTTCCCTGAACATTGAATGAGTGTTCCTTTAAACTAAAATCTAACATTGTTAAAGTAAAAAACTGATAAAATTATGATGCAGCCTTTGCTTTTAGTTATTTGTCTACTACAAAAGTTTGCCTCTTCAGTGTGAAAAAACAATACTTAGTCTACATGCAGTTAGTGGGTATAGCATGGAAAAAATGCACAAAATAAGCACAAGTTATAAATAACCATAACGTTTTATTACCATTAAGACTAAACTTGTATTGAAAAGATTTTATATAACAAGACAAGAAAAGCAATAGCAAATTTAACTATCAACTAGATTATGCATAGCGAGTAACTGTTTCTAGTACTCAGGGAAGAGCATGACCCTTTTTTGTTTTAAATATATAACCGTACAAAGCACAAACATACTAAAATGATCAGTGCACTGGACATGGGAGAGCACCCCCTCAGTCATTTTGTTCCCTTAGCTCTGTTTTCCCCAATCTGAATTACATTAAAATAAAGACCCAGTTGTTTTCTTTTCTACTGTGCAGTAAGAAAAAATATTCACAACAAACATGACAATATATCAAACAATATTTCTACACAAGTTACCTTGATACCTCTGTCACTTAAGTATCATAAGAAAACATTTTAAGACATATACAAACAAAACTAGCAAAGTGTTACAACTTATAATAAATTAACCAAAAGAAAAAATAACTTTATATATATATATATTTATATTATATATACACATACACACACAACAAAATGACACAATAATATGCTTCTTCCCATAGTTTAAGTAAACAAATAAGTAGACTAGCCAAACTAGCTATATTTGATTTTGGCCATATGCATCACATCGGCAATTAAATAAATAAGTGTTTCAAGCAACATAAACAGTGTTCCAAATGTGCCAACACAGCCCAATTATATTAGCTTGGGCTATAAAGTGAATTTGAAAATTCTTAACAAATTTAAAGCAAATGTATTTTTTTCTAAACACATTACATTTAACTATGATACTAAGATATGTAAATAATTTTGTAGCACCTACTGCTCAAACCAAGGAAGTTTTTGATCAAAAAATTAATTTTTTTAACTTTTGTTCTGCTGATATCCCATACTGATGACTTAAAGAAAAACTGTCTTGCAACTCATCTCCTTGCTTTTGGGTTTTGACTGTGGGTAACTGCGTGCCTGGGAAGAACACTCTCCCGTACTGTATTTAATATTTTTATTACATGCTATGAAAAGATACGAAGATCATCTGTTTGTAGCCCATCCTTCAAAAAACAATCTACTAATCCAGTTTAAAACACACATCTTGATCTCTAAAAAGTTACCAGTGCAGTATGAACATGACAAAGTTGTCAATTTCCCCTAAATTAGCCAGTCAAAATATTTTTTCTCAAATCCAGATTCTCTTGTAAAAATTCTTTATATTTTATAAAAATAGATTTTTCTTGAAACCCATTTTCAGCAAAGAGACCACCTCTTTGGCAACATTGTTAATGTTATTTAAATTGTTATGTCATCAGGTATCCCCCGTTACCCCATTCCCTAACAGAAGACTGTTTAGTTCACATGATACAAAAGAAAAAAGGAAAAATAAAAAAAGTTGCAAAATTATGTTCTTCTTTTTGCAATTTTTATTGTTCCTCTTTAATTTGCGTGGGGGGTTTACCAATCTGATTCAATCAATGTTTTGAAAAAACAGAAAAGAAAACAAAAAATCTTTTTTTTCCTCGCTTTTAATCCCATTAGTTCGTAAAAATTGTTTTTTGTTTTATTATTTTTTCAAATGAGTGAATGGTCATCTTAAAAAGACCCACCTTCAAGGAAGGTAGTAAAACTAGCTGGCCGGGTAAAAATCCCTGCACATTGTTATCTATGTATATTATATTCAACAACGACAGCTATGAAAGAACATTCAATGCATCAAAGGTTTTTTTTTTTTCTAAGCATTATAAAATCCTTTCCTGTTCCTCACAGGATATCCAATGTTTTAATACTTAGGCAACACTGGCTTATAAAGTCCATGGTTGAATATAAGCCTTGAAGAGTTTTTTTTTTTGTTTTGTTTTGTTCGTATATATATTTATATATATATATTTTAGTAAGTAAGGATATGAAATTCAGGATTTGTGGGTTTTATTGGTTTTAAAGGAAACTTGCAATACTCTGTCTCCTAAACGGTATCCATTAAGGCTGGCAATCGCCATGGCAGCTTCGTCGTAGTTGGTCATGGTGACAAAGCCAAATCCCTTGCACTTGTTGGTGTTGAAATCACGGATCACCTTGACATTATTGACCGCTCCAAAGGGACCAAACAACTGCCACAGCACGCTCTCATCCGAGTCAGGAGACAGGTTGTAGACGAAGATGCACCATCCAGTCCCGGTGTGACCAGGGATATTCATTCCCACAAGGCTCGTCATACCATCAATTGTGATCGGAGAAAACCTACCGAGCAAAAAGAGGGGTCTATTCTAAATACATCTCTTGGCAGGAGCTATAGGGGTCCAAGACTTTAAAGTCAGTAAGCCAATGAAGGTTCTGGATCCTGTCCCTGGGAGATGACCACAGAGCCACCCTTCCTCTCTAGCTCTTGATGAAGCGGAGGGGAGCTGTGCTAAATGAAATCGCCAAATCTGGGCATAAATGCAGCTCCCTCCGAGGATGAGCCCTGCTTAGATGTGTACAAAGACCTCAGAAAATAAATGCTTGAGGACAATCTGAGTCAGAGAGGGCCTGCACACACTGTGATAAACAACAGCTCGTGTAAAAAGGGCCTGCAAAAATTTGCCACTTATTTCCAGCACTGATATAAGTTTCAGGACAGAGATCTAATGCTTCATCTCCTACTAGTCTGCCGTGAAAAAACCCAAGCAAACTTCAAGACCTATTTTAAAGATTAATAAGAAATGCCTTTGTCAGGATTCAGCAGTAATGGTAGCTTCTTCAGCTAAAAATACTATTAGAGAGATGTCTCTAAGTGGTAGATTTTATTTGTCTTCCTAACATGGTCCTTAATTGACGTACACTGGGGAAAAAGTCCAGGTAATAAAGCATCCTAAAGCCAGCCACATATGAAAGAAGGTTTATGTAGCAATTGTAGGATAAGTAGAACATAAATATAATTAATGAGCACATCAACTGATACCTTCATACTGTGAGGCTTCATTTCCACGACAGGCTTCAGGTCCTTCAAAAAGTCAGTGCAAGGACTAACTCCCAGAATTCAATAGAGCACCCTACTGTTTTCTCCCTCTCTGTCCTTTGGGACTTTATCTGCTGTCTTCAGATATTTGAGGTAAAGCCAGGTGCTTATGAACACAGATCCATCACAGGATAACAAAAGCTGGGCAGGATCTATGGTGATCATCTGATCAGCCTCCTGCTCCAAACAAGGCAAACTTCTCAAATGAGATCTGCTGCTCATGGCCCTGCAGAGGGAAGCTTAGGAAATCTCCAAGGACAGGAACTCTGCTCCTGCAGCCTCTGCTGCAGGGCTCCATCCTCACTGAAAATGAGCTCCCCTTATCCTCAAGTGGAATTTCCCCTGCTGCAGCCTGTCACTGCTGATGGTCGTCCTCCTGCATCTGATCTCTGCAAAAAACTTGGCTTCACCTTCTTTCTAAAGCCCCTTGTAGCAGCAGTCAGGGGCTCAACTCTACATTTGCCTTTCCCAAATCTCAGCGTGTTCCTGCAGCTTTCCAAGGTCTCCCCAGTGGCAGCCATGGCCAGCAGCAGTGACAGCCGCTGCTCCTCACCAATTCGGTGTCACCCGCTAATGCGAGGAGGGCGCAGCGCAGCCCATGACTCAGGTTATTAATGAAGATGTTAAGCAGTATCAGCCCTCAGGATCAACATAATTTTCCTTTCATCAGGGTGGAAAAAAAATTGACATGCTTTCTGAAGCTACACTTTGGGATATGTTTTAAAATAACAACTGCTCAGAGGAAACGTCTTAAAAATCCAGTTTCACGTGTACCTTCAATATGATGAGTTTCAATACCAAAATGGAATAATAATTCCTCAGGATTTTCTGAGCGATGATTGAGGGAGCAGAGGGAGAGACTCTGTTGCTGAGCGAGTTCTTGTGCTCTCCAAAACTTTTTACACTTGTAATAATTTCCACATTTCGCAATCTGCACAATATTATGCAGTGTATATTAAATAACCATAAAGGGAACTACACACTTGATGGTTGCTCACTGTTCTGTTGACGCCTGACGGCACTTTTTATGTATATTCAGGGAAAAAGAAGACACTCAGAATATACATCTTAAGCTGAGGATCATCACTGGGGTGTAGCTGTGCTGTAAATGAGCAGTTCACAAATGCTCACAGCATCAGATCCTCAGGAAGGTTTGCAGACAGTCTATTAAAAATCCATGGCAATTTTCCAACTCAACTTCACTTTTGCAAATCCTTATCTCAACACATTTTAGTTTCTCTCCTTCACAGTGAAACCAGTGACATTATCACAACAGTTCAGCACAGAAAGGCTGGACAAGGCCAATTTCTACTGCTCCTTCCACTGCAGGTGGAAATAAGGATAGGAAATAAGGCACAGCCAGGGCCTGTACAAGCCAACAGCTTCAGCTCATTTTGAAATCTGGAAGATGGGACTTCAAGTCCATCACTTGCCAGTGCTGACTGTGCCAGTAACATACATAAGCCAGCAAACACTGCTTTTCTGGAATGTTTAAATTTAATGTGAAATACAATACTGCGGGATACACCATGCTCTAAGTAAGGATGATGTAAAACCTGCACAATGCAAAGCTGTGCGTGTCACAATGCATTGTAAGGCTTTGCAAAGGGTTAAAGTTTCCTACAGTTCACTGGAGAGCAGCTTTTCCCTGGAAACCTTTAGGAGCAGCTTTCAACTATTTATGTGCCATGAGCACAGCAGCTGCTGTAAATCCAACAAAACATGCACGAAACTGGTGCAAGTGTATGACACAAATACAAGATCACCTATCGCATAAGGAGCTTTGCTTCTAGCAAGCAATCTGAAATTAGCCTCAATAAAACCTTTTTTCCACATCAGCATGTCTCATTTTCCATCAGTACCACACAGTTAGAACAGGGAGAGCCAATCTCCTGTTTCTGAAGCAGCTTCAGAAATTACCAGTGTGGTATTTTTTGTGACCTTGCACCTATAAATTCAGGTTTTGCTAGTGCAGGTACAATTGCCAAGGTTTGCTGAGAGGAGATAAGAACTAATTTAAGATGCCTGCAAAATGACTTTGAACACTGCTGTGTTTTTAGAGTAACACTGCAGACAGTGTTGAGAAAGCAGATGTATAACCCATAAAGGCAGGTAATTGCTCTTTTCCTCTGCTCAGGCTAAGCCTATCCTGCACCCCATGCCAGCCCAATTCCAGCAAAGGAGCAGCAGCAGCAAAGACCCAAGGAAACCTCCCAGAACAAATCCACCCTTCTGACACTGACTTGCACCTGGACAGACACTCACCTGGGAGCGTTTCCATGTTTCTGACAAGATATCAGGGAACAAATAGGGTGGGAGAACACAGGAGACGGGGTGTGATAAAATCAGGCAGGGGGTCTGACTCACTGTATCCCCATCAGCACTAAGGGTGTCCCAACACAACCAACGTGCCCATGAACACCAGCACTGGTGCTGCTGGGGAGAAGCTCTAGTTTGGACTTGCTCTTGTGCATACTCAAGAGTTCAGATCTGTGCTGAGTTACTGAGGGGTTAAACCCCACCTTACTGTCTGCTACTAAAGACATACTTACCATACCTTTTTAGAGGATGAGCTTCAAACAAAAGCTCAAGTAATTTTCGAGTGTGGCGAGTAGACCATTTCAGAAGATTAAGTAGTACTTTCTCATCTTAATCTGGACATCTTAGAGTAACATCAGGAATAAGACTACATCTTTGTTTTGCTGCAAGGATTGCTTACTCTGATGTTGCCATTAAAAGAAACACTAACAACACATAATCTCATTTTAGCTACCAAACATACTCATGGAACAGCAGAAATGTTGACAGATCAGCTGAGCTTTCATACATGCGTGCACATACAAACACACAGATATTTTAAACAACAAAAAAAAAAATTCAAGGACTGAAAAAAAATTCAAAGTATTAAACCTGTAACAAAAGAAACTTTGGGCTGATTGAGGTGCACACAGCTGTATTTTCAAGTCAAACTTATGATGTCAGATGTGGGAGAAAAGTAGTCTTAATTGTGAGAGACAACAGCAACCTAATTCTGATTTTTGACTTAAATTTTCCATTATCAGATCAGAGATTTGTTAAAAACTCAAGTTAATAGTTTTGGTTCTGGAAAAAGCACCAGTTAGCAGAGCAACTGCAATTTCAGTGCTTGTAGCTGTGGCACCTAAACCATTTGAGAAGCCCACCTGTAAATAAAAAAAGGTTGAAAAACCCCACAGAACTCGCGTGTGAGGCCTTTAAAGTAACAAAACCAACTGAAGTCCAAACTTAAAAAGAATTTGACATGCTGGTGGAAGAAAAGAAGGGATAAAAAAAATAAAGTTAGTGAATTAAAAAAAAATAAATTGTAGCACCAATCTGTGCCAACACGGACATCTGGCAATCTGTGGAATTCTAATTACCTCTTTACGCCATAGGCCATATTAAGCAAATTGTCCAGCCTGAAAAGAGAAGGAGGGTCTTTGGGTTAATGTCTCACAGATGGCAAGATCGCTCAATGGAACTATTATTAATAGTGTTCCATTTTCAAAGAAGAAACGTTCAACAAGTTTCCCACACATCTAAGGAGCCTAACAACTCCCGGCCTGCTTTGTTAAGTCTGAGGTTGTGCTTAAATTTCCACCAGAGCATTTAAAGCCTTTTTTAAACTTGTCTACAGTCTAGAGAAAAGGTTAACCTACAGAGGTTGGTTTTAAAAAATGCACTTAGGATTTGTCTTTTTTTTTATTTATAATTCAACATTTTTTTTGGTAATTCAATTGCTCGCTTTATATTTGCAGTTAACTTCAAAATAAAATATTAAGTCCAAAACTGCTGGAGCAGGAAAATTTCCTGATAATCTGCTATAATATAACACATTATCCCCATTTTATTATATATTATTTAGCATTAATCCTTTATAACATGTCAATCTAAATTGACCACCAAATTTTGCAGAATATAATCATCTGCTTCCCATGGCAGCACAATAAAGTCCTTCTGTCCATGGAATCATTCAGTGATAACATAAATGGACACAGCTGCATGCCAAAGACACAAAAACAAGTGTAAATTTAATGTATCCAATGACTTTTTATGATCTTTAATTCATTAACACTTTTCATCACTGACAAACTAAAATTACTTCTGAATAATTTTCTAAAGCCAGTGTGCAACTCAGTTATGCAAATATGTCCAAGCTTTCTTTCTTGAAGGCAGACTTTTTTATTTGAAAGCTGGGTTGCCTGAGAACTATTAAGTATGAAAGTAATAGGAACATCACATATTGCTAACACTGCCTTATGCATCAGATGGAAACAGTGTATTCAGAATGCAAAGCATAAAACATCCCCAAAAGCATCTGAAGACTCACACCAAAGACTAATACAAGGGCTCTTTATACTAAGAGCAGATATCTCAGGCTAATAAATTTAATGATACTCCTGCTGACTGGGACAGACTCAGCTTTTTTCCTGCTACCAATCCACTGTCATTAACATCAAAGTCTAAGCTGCATCAAAACTGTAGTAATATAGCAGAAAATAAAAGCATTACCCAAAAAGAGAGAAAGAACAGGACAGTCACTGCTCATTTGATTACCAGAGTAACTCTATTCTGTCCTTCCTTTTTCTATGAGCCTTCATGAGATCTGATCGTACAGTACTTCAGCTGTTTTAGTAAATACAACATGACTACTGCTGTCAGCAGATTTTCCTCCTCATTCTCCAGGAAAGAATATTTAATTTTACAAACAAAATCAGGTCAGCCTACGCAACTAAAGCATATTTTTCCTGCACAGCACCTGCCCCACACTGTTGTTGCTGGTGGAACTCAGTTCTTTTCCAGGTAATTACCTGAATCTCTGAGCCTGGTGGTGAAGTGGTCCAGGGTAGCGTCTGTTGGGAGACTGATACAGCTGTGAAAGGAGTGCCTGGCTTGTTTTCTGGCTGGGGTTATTGGCAAACTTCACAGTAATTGGTTCTGTAGCACCACTAGGCTTCTGGCCATTTAGTCCCTTTATGGCTTCTTCTGCCTCTATTCTCTTATCAAAACGGATAAATCCCACACCTCGAGAAACCCCTGGGAAGTAAAAACATGCAAAGAGATGAATATTCGTAGGAACAGCCTCATTTATGCAACGAACAAACTGAATGTTGGGTTCGACTTCACACAATAGGTGGCTTGCAAATTAAGGAAAGTCCTGTAAAGAAAAATCCTCTTCCCAATCCCAATATTTTAAGTAAATAATATTCTGTATTTTGATAGTCCCTCATTAAAGAGGTAGCAGTTATACCTCTAGTTACATTTATAAGCATTTTACACTAGAAGTCAAAAAAAACCCAGCTGCAGACATTTGCAATTTTGCCACTTCCAAAAAAACCATGCACGTATCAAGAAAAGTTTTCTTTTAACCTGTGACTTGATCAACCAGAATCCGTGAGGTGATGATGCGCCCATATTGTGAGAATAACTGCTCTAATTCTTTCTGGGTCATGGTTTTGGGAAGGCCGCTGACATACAAGTTTGCATCCCGGATGGATGCTGAACTTGGACGGGCATATGACACCTAGGGAGAGAAAAGGAGAGCAGTGTTAGTGAGCTACAGCCACCCTTGGCATTTTGGACAGATAATGTTCTGCTCTTTCACAAGACACAACCCCGCAGTTCAGACAGGACCTGCTCTGTGAAACCAGCAGAGCCAGGAAGGACTGGAGGAACAAAGGAAGAGCTGCAGAGACCTTAAAACAGACACTGAAGTGCAGTGATAAAATAACCATTGTTCAGAGGTGGATTAATGTGCACCTTCCCACGCACGGCTCTGTAAATTTGCCCCCACGGGTGTGGGTGTGTGGATGATTTGCCGTAGCCAGCCCCGCACGCTGAAATTCCTGCATGTTTTTCTTTTTCCCCTCCAAGTGTCTGAAACAGATCAGGTTATTTGCAGAGTGATCTTTTGTGCTCCCTCTCTTTGTGTTTGCATCCTGAGCTGGCAAGATCTGTTCTGGATGAACAGTAAAGTACTGGTGAAATTAGACTAAATGAACATCTGCTCAGGGAGCTGTAGTCTGACACTCATTGTCGGATCTGCAATTTATCACAAGAAGTTCCCTTGCATTATAAAGCCCAGAACCAGACCATAAAATATTATGACCAAGTAAACAAGAAAATCTAGCTGTGGCACTGCATGTGTGCTGTTGGAAAATTACTAATTCAAGCCTCTTAACTGCTTTTCTACCTATGAATCAGATTTATAATTATAACAGGTGCATAAAAAGCCTTCTGCACTTTAAAAATAATATATACATTTAGAATAAACACATTTAACATAATAAACACACTTCTTGGATAAAGCCTAATGGCAAATATTCAGCACAGATCATGAATTACTTTGCAGCACATCTGAAAAAGCACTGGAACCCAAGCTGAACATTCTGCACTTCATTTTGATTTATTTCAATACAAACAGATCAGAACTCTCTTGCATTATGTCTTAAAATGTGTCGAGGAAGGAAGTGGGGGGGTTTCCATCACAAACACAATACATTCAGCAATTGTCTTCCCCTCTTCCTGAGCCTCAGCCTGAACACAGATGATGTCAAGTGAATGTCTATGTGTTTTATGTGTCAAAGAGTTGTCTTTATGCACTCCACGCCTAAAAATAGATGTTGACTCAACACCGAAAAATTATGTTAATGACTAATATTTGCTTCCTAAATCTTCTCTGCATAATAGCAGACAAACTCTAAGGATTCTAGATTTTAAGGTTTTTGGCAATTTCTTTATAGCTTACATGTTTGTCCATAACCTTTTAAATCTAACATTTACAGAGAAGGCTGGGGAGAGGAGGTGGAAAATTCAGGGAAATAAATATGAAATAGAGATTAGTTAAAACATTTGCATCAATAGAGGCAAGCTCAGGCACACAGCACAAAGGCTCAAGCAAAACATGAGGAGCAGAGAAACCTTCAGGTACTGAAAGAAGGATATTGGGGTAGAAATTATTTCGTGCCACAGCCCACGAGTTTCTGACGGGCTGCAGCATTTCCATCGCTTCCCTGCTGGTCCTGAATGCCCCTCTGATGGATCCAGGACCAGAACACATATGGACGGCACCACTTGGCCTTTATGTAACAAGGCTCAATCCAGACCCTAGGGGACACCAGGGATAATCACATGGTGCCTTCACCTACAGCTTGGTTTGGTGCTGGGGCACTTGGAAAAGCAGATTCTCCCTCCCCACTCTGCAAACGCCTCACCTTGAGAGGGCACTCTAAGGCACCTACAGTTTAACCTACTTTAGGAATAACAGCTTAAAAAACATTTAAGAGCCTCTCTGGAGTGAGGGTAGGGATCTTACCTATTCCTCAAAACTGAGAACAGCAAAATGAATAAAAGTTCCCGGGCAAACAGCCAGGGGTTTCCTTTGGGTTTCTCACTCTGGCACATTCATTAACCAAATGCCACGTTACAGGGAAGATGAAAAGTACTGGGATATGCAAAAAACACTACTTCCCAGAGCAATGAGTGCCTGACATTTTATATATATACACTTCTACTTACAGAAGGCTCGCTGCTCTCGTGGGCCTTGCAGGCAGGCAGAGGAAGGAGGCTGCTCACACTCCCAACCCTCCACTCACAGCACATGTGAACACCTATCGCTGCTCAGGTCTAGTTTTTATTTCCTCCTGCAATCAAACATTCAGGCTGCAGGGGAGCCTGAGCCAAAGAAAGAAGCTGCCAAAAGCAACTCAGCCGTCTTTAATATCAAGGAGAAAAGGTTGCGGAGCTGAATGGACTCAAGGCTGGTAATGTCAATTATTTATCTGCTTTTGAATCTTTTTCATCTTCCCTCTGAGGTCAGCCAATGACAAATCGATCAGTTAGAGTGTGCCATCCTGCTTTCAAGCTATTATTCAGTTAGTGCTGAGGATGGGATGTCTTCCCATGTGTGAGCTATCAAAGGAAGAAATCGCCCACCCTGACCCTCCATCACACCAGAAGCTCCTTATGCTGTGCGAGTTAAAATGGGAGAAAAACCAGCTCCCATTTTATCCCTGCAAACCGCAAAGCGCTGCGTGAGGACGCTGCATTAATTCTTTATATTCACACTCAAAAATAATTTTTTTCCCCCTTCCTTTGCTTACGGCAGTGTTAGCACCCTGTAATGAAACAGAGTGTTGAAATAGAAAAGAATATGGAATCCTAGCCACCACAAGGAATTCAAATAATGAGCTAGAGAACACCAAGCTACTGTTTGACCCAGGAATCTCTCAGCATTAAAATGTTTGTCCGCTCGTACAATGGTTGAAGGACGAACCGTGGCGCTGGATTTCACTGCATAAGATCATTTCAGAGTTCTGCGGTCGAATTTGCAAGAAGATAATAAAATATTGTACAATTCATTTAATGGCTTGCTGGCCTCAGATGTTCGTTTCTATAAATACATATATAATAACTATGAAAAACATTTAATAGGACATTTCTCATCTGACATTAACCATTAGCCTGTGTTAAGGGCTTCTCTTCATAATAAAAAGCCATCTCCAGAGGCTGCACCACTGTTTCCCAACACCACTGCAGCATCACAAGGTCCAGCATTTCATATCTTCCATGGCAAAGCACATTTTTCTTCAGGTGCACAGAAAATATCTCAAAGTAATTATCTTCCCTATTGATTTCCTACCTGCTTTCCCATATAGAAAACTTTTTGAAAAATTACTAACCTCGAGACTCTTCAGAACATAAATTGAATCGGTTTGGCCTTCCCAAGCCAGAGCCCACAGCAAAGGCACCCAGAGGCATGAATGCATCCCATTTGTCTTATGGAACAAGTAGCAGCAGCCATTTGAACTCTGCCACTTAACCACTTTGCTGCTGCTCCCTGTAAGAGATGCCTTCCTGGGCAACTCCTGTGCTAACCCTGGACTTCTCAAACATCTAAGTCCATTTCTAGAAGCCTCCTTGTAAAATTAAACTCTGGTCTGCTCTGAAGAGGAACTACATCATCCTTTCCTGGAATGATACGCGGTGCCAGCATAGCCACGCTGCCCTGGACACATCTGAGCAGCAACCAAACAGCTAATTTTGCAGATGCCAACCTTCTCAGAGATGTATCTTGCTCTGCATCTACCATTCCTCACCTGGGGAATGGGAAAGCACACAGGAGCCTTGAATCAGGGTGCAGCACAGGCACCCAAGGCACCCACCCAGGGCACCTGCAGTCCCCAGGACACCTCTCCAGCCACAAGCAGCTAAGGGGCAGTCAGTGTTAAGTGACTCCCCGGGCTTTCAAAAAGTTTGTGCAACATTCAAGAATACCAGACTTCTTGGTGACCTTAATACAGAGACTTTGCTTTGTCTTTTTGTAACTCTGAAATACAGGATTTCTTGTACAATTTTTTGGGGTGAGTCATTTGGCATTTTTCCGCCTGAAGTCCAGTTTAAAATGGGGACGACCCTTCCCTCAGTTGCTGCCCCTTATCCCACTGGTACAAACTGGAAGAGCTTTAACACAACCACTCAAAAGCCTCACACATGTAAATAAAGCACAATCTCACTTGTTTAATGCACATCCAAAACTAGAAGTAAAATCTGCTTAGCACCAGTGAACGGGCTATGGCAGAAAGAGACATTTCCCCACAGCCACTTCTAAACCCTCAACTGTGTCCTCATTTTGTGCAAAACCAGATTTGAGACAACCTCCTGTGAAAGCTCTGTGCTTTGTCAGAACAAGCAAACACAAAAGCCCTCTGGTCCAGAGGCTGAAGACCAGGATCTGAAATACTTTCACTGCTCTGTCCTTCCTCTTCCCTAAGCCCTTGGCTGGAGGATGGAGGGGAGTGACAATGCACTTGACTGTTGAGCGATTCAATGCCATTTTACAGAGATTAATTATAATTGCAGGTACAATGGTCTATCCCATCATTTCAAAAAAGACATCCATGGATAATAAACCAGGAACACTCTTGGCTGTGTCAAGAGCAAGGCTAAAGGAAATAATTGCTCTGGCTCTGTGGAGTGAAAAGGACTCACTGGCAAAACCGAGGCAGTAAAAAGAGAAACTGTGATTAAGAGAAGATGCATGAAATTAAGAGGCAGAGACCCTCTGGTACCTGCTGAAAGCAGCAGAACCAAAGCTGAGTCTTCAAATGCAGCACTGAAAGGTCCTCTGAGCACCAATATCACTGCAGGCAAAAAGAGTAGAGGAGGGCTTGTTAACAAGCTCTACAAAGTCCACAGGGTTACACTGACAGAGGCTCCTAAAGAGCAAAACAGGAGTCAACTTAGTTGAGGCTTTCCAGGTCTTTGTCATCTTTAAAGTTTCTGGTCCAAGACTTTGTCCTGGGGAGTAGCAGCCACAGCAGACAACCCCTCTTTGACTGTGAGCTACCATAAAGGAGAACAAGCAGTTAATTTCAAATGAAGCTACAAAATAGCTACATCCCAAATCTGCAGTTTGTGCCTGTAATGTGAATTTTCAGGAAAGGGGAAAAAAGGGGGCGCAATGCAACTGCACACAAGACACTCAAAACCACAAATCCCTCCTTGCTGCAGTCCAACATACGCAGCTACCCCTGCACTTTCCCATCTCTTCCTCCTCGCAGAGCATCCAAGCTTCTCCTGTGCCTTGCCCTGATCTCTCTGTACACCCTCTCCTTACCACCCAGCTTGCACAACATCCCATTTCTTCCGAGGGACAGGAGGCTGCAGGCAGTGCCCTGGGGAGACTGTGGAAAACACTGGGTTTTGTCCAAGCACTGCACCAAAGGCACCCAACACCACCGCTCTGTACCATCCCTGTCAGCAACCCAGCACTTCTTGGCTGCCACCCAAACTGTGTTCAGCTCCCCCCACACCTCCCAAGGAGTCTAGGATGGGGTGCAGGAGATGCAGTCTCTTCCCCAGCACTCCCTGCTGCAATTCCTCCTCCGCCGAGCACGGCTGGAAGGCAATCATTTTGACAAATGACTTTGTAGGACAGAGAAGTCTCAGGCTGCTGTTATTTGGTTACCCTACAGTGACAGGATGGTTTGTAGTTTTGTGGACAATTACAAGAATTAACATGGACAGATTTAGAGCCTGAGTTTTGTGGAAATAGCTGGCATTTTGAAAAATGCCACAGAAACCAAGATAAATAGGAAGATCTTTCAGCAGTAATGTTACTACTTTATTTTCAGAAAAAGCAGCATTACCTTCTCCCACAGCCTTAAATTACTGTATTTTAAACTAGGACCATCCAGACCGACTGATCAAAACAGGAGAGTAAAGCAGAAATACAAAATTCCATGATATTCATTAAATTTAACTGAAAATTAAAGTAACTAGAAAAAGCCTCTGAGCACAGAGGAATCATCTTATCCATTTGGTATTTTACCATTGGATAGATATGATGGATTTAAAAACTGGAGGTTATCAAGGGCTCAGAGAACCCAGATTCCTTCTTCCCTTCTGGGGACATCTCCCTTTCCTCCAGCAGTGTCACAGCATGTACCTGCTCCTGTGAGGGAAGGAAGAAGCAAACCTATTTCTCAGGCAACAGAGAAAAAGGAAGAGAGAAAGGGGTGCACAAGACTGCACTTTAGGAGGTCACTGGCTCTTTTTAGATTTCAAGCTTCCTTTCAAAACTGTTCCGCCCTTGTTCCAATGAAGCCAGGTCACCTGAATCCCCAAGTAAATTGTAAAACACTTCCTTCGCATCCTTTCAGGCGTTGTCCGTTTTTCAGGGCAAAGCAGCAGTTTAAACAATCTGTACCCCATGCATCACACATCTTATTTTCCTTCTGATATTTGATGCAACTGAATTGCCAGGCAATCTTCAACAGCAGCAGTGACCTTTCATATGCTTTTATGGATGGGCAAATTTAATTTCTAAAAATAGATTCAATTTTTGGAATATATATTTATTTCAACACACACTGTCTCTTCCCTCACTCTAAACTGTTTTGCAGAATTATGTCAAGCTTTAGCTGTAAAAATAAAGTGAAGCTTTTCTCTCTCACAAGATGATGCCGCTATGAAATGGCGTAAATAAAATATGCACTATGATCAGCTGAGGAAGAACAAAATGTGTATAACCTATTACCACCAAACACAACATTCCCTCCAATGCTTTTTCCCAGCAGATATTCTGTAAATCGTCACCTCTCAACTTTGACTTGAAAGGGCATCATTGACTTAAATAAAATGCACATAAATATTTTAGCTGCTAGAGTGAAAAGGGATTATTTATCATAACAATGACAGAATAAAAAGAACATTTCTTCAGTTATTTTAGTCCACACATCAGAGCCGACTGTGCCTGGCTGTTCTGCTGATCCTGCTATTAAGCCAGTTCCTTCTGTGACTGCATGGCTGTTTTGCAAGGCATCAAGAGAGAGAGAACATTAAGCTGCCACAAAAATGTTACAGAAGTGAAAAGGACAGCATCTCAGGCCACATGCATAAAATACATACTTTAGTTTTAAACAGGAATTAAGCCTTGTGGGGTCAAAAAATGAGTGCAAATACAACTCCCCAGAGCCACCTCATGTTCAGTCTAGGTGCAAGGAACAGCAGCACCCACAACACACAGATGGGACAAAGCCAGCAGGACCACAGTGACCTTGGCAAGCAGAAGTAATTTGCCACTGTAAAAGGGCTCTCACAGATTACTCATTTCAACTTTCCTTCCATCAAAACAGCTTCCAAAAGACAGCCAGAGAAATTCTACCTGGAGGACTGCAGCTACCCAACACACATGGACAGGGGCCAAGGTTCAGCCCATCCATCAATAAGGTATTTACAGATTGTCTGAAGCAAAAAACTCAGCCACATTCATGAAGAAATCAGAACAAAGTAATGTTCAGTGCTCTTCCAGCTCCATGTTGTTCTACTAAATATTTTTTAGTCTACAAAACTATATGCCACCAAATTCCTTTCGAGATGTTCTCTTGGGGGAGGTTTTTTAATGCAGCAATGGTGCATTTTTAGTAACTGTAAAGGGCATCTGTAGCTAAAGTAATTGGGTCTGATAATTAAATATAGTATTTCCAACAAGTTTAAATACTTCAGCCTTACAAAGGATGTCAGTGAGATGCTTTAAATCAGTACGTGGGGGCAATGGGCAAGTGAGGAGGTTCAGCAACGCTGAGTCCTGTTCCTCATCATCACCTTGAAACCTTTGGGAAACCAGAAATTTCTCCAGCAACACAAATGCCACTGGCAGCACCAAATACACCTGATTTATCCCTCAGCATGAATACTGGGAAAGCTCCATCCCCACTGCAGAGTACTAGTGAAAGCAGACCGAATTTATCAGAATTTCCAGAAGTGCCACATAATTAAAAATACAAAAAAAAAACCCCAAGGAGGTAAAGGTAAGGTAATCACATGCAATTCTGCAATGAAAATTTGGGTTGGAAACCACTGATTAGATGTCCCTGAGGCCAAAACTTTGGCTGTTGGAATAGAAGGCTCCCTTGGGTTGGTTTTAGGCAACTGCATAAACCCAACTTTATTTAAAAAAACCCAAACGCTATGCTTCCTCCCAGTCATAGAAGAACTTATGCAGCTCCTCTGCATGTAGATTAGATCAATCTCTTTGTTTATTATTAAATTTTAACAGCTTTAAGAACCCCCTAAATGTCCTTTTATTCTATGCTAGTCTATGAGCTATTAACAAACATGAAAACACCAAAACAAACAAATCACTGAATTTCTAAAATTTATACTGAATTTAAAAAAACATACCATGAGTAAGATTTTACATAGGAAGTTCCCAGATAACAAAAGTCTTACTAAGATGCTAAAAAAAGGCATAATGGTTTAATTTTGCACATGAGAAATATATAATAATCACTGGTGTGGGTTCCAGTTTCTGGAGGCCTTTTACCACGAGTTTCCTGTAACCTTGAAATATTATGAATGTAATAGCATTGCTCTGGTTCACAAAAAAGAAAAACAGAGGCAAAGCAACAGAGGTACTAAGGGACAAGAAAGCCAGTTTTTTCCTGCGGCTGAATAATGTTCAGAATATACATGTGCTGCATGAAAAACTGATCTAGATTCTTCAAGTTCTACTGAGTTTTTAAAAAGTATTTTCAAAATATTTTTTCCCTGATAATGTGCCTTTAAAAGCAATTTGGAGAGCAACTTTTCACTGTAAGTGGAAACTGCTGAGTCCAAGCCTGCAGTTCCACCTGCAGCAGTTGATAAGATGGTAGATTTTGCTGCCTTGCCTTACATATTCCTCTAAGTGTTTCCATTAGCTCTTCAAAACCATGCTGTGAGCATTTTGATGTATGGCCCACATGCCTATCTGTGGGATGGAATCTGGATGGTCTGAGGGAGGTTTGGAAGCAGCCTTTTCTATGAAATCCATGCAGCTGCTCCACCACTTTCATAACCCTCAGCTCAGCACTTCTGCTCTTCACTGATCAAATATCAGGGGAAAAACTTCCTTGACACAATCCTCAGAAATATACCAGAATCCAAGAATTATTTTTGCTTCAGGGAATACCACTTTGTCTAAACTATAATCTTTAGCCAGACTGCCAAAACCTACAGTATTGGCCACATTACATCGTACCTTTTTTTGCAAGATACAACATCACTGACATTACTTGTACCAATATTCAGTACAGTAAAAATTCTATTTTTATATTAACACTTTTAGCTTTGAAATACAAATTATCTACAGAAGAAAAATTAAGAAAATGGTGCAAATCAAAAGCCAGCATTCAAAAAAAATGATCAAAGCAGTTTCGGATAATTTGAATCTGATCTGCTGTTTGCTCCTCTTCAATTTTTTGATTCACATCCCTTAAGCTGTATTATTTGTCAGAATTTGGGATGTGGAAATCTTCTGTAAGCTGTTCCATAACAGCTTTTTCAGCCATGCAGCAAAAACTGACAGTGCAGAAGCTTGCTTTTCTTGTGAGACCACTTAAGAAGGTCATTGAATCACTAATGGTCTATTACAAACAATGGAATAAAGAGACTTCGGTGGGAAGCCTCCAGCTTTTAAAAGAATAAATAAAATTAAGGATGTGGAAATTGAGAAATTTTTTTTTTTTGAGAATAACATATTCTAACTTTTGAGAAACATGCTTTCAACACCTGATAATGACAGGAGTGTCACTAAAGGAGAACTCTGTGACAAAGTATTTCCCAAGAAAACATAAAGAAACCTGTATCTACCATCACGTACTTCACCTGTTTATGGATAATGGTATCACTCTGGCTGTTCTATTCTACATTTAAGCCTCACTGTCATGCTTTAAAAAGCTTCCTGTTACTTTCCCCTCTCTTTAACAATAGCAGCAATTTCGGAGAAGAGAGATTTCATCTTCTGCATGTCCGCTCATTGTTCCAAGGAGGAGCTCGTTAACCCCCTTACAATGGAGAATAAAATAGTGATGAAATTGCCAGAAACAGTTCCAACCACTTTCTCCCGTTCCTGAATTGAGCAAAAGACATTTTATATTGTCTTACCTTTATGGTTTTGGTCTGGAGTCTGAGTCCATTTAAAGTGTTAATGGCTTTCTCTGCATCCTTTGGATCAATGTAGTTAACGAATCCATACCCTAAACTCTGCCCTGTTGAAACACAAAAAAATAAAGAAAAAAAGACTCAGTATTTTTCAGCACAGGAACGACTTCCAAGAGTGGAAGCACAATTTTCTTACACTGCTTATTCCATCCTTGCTTTCCCTTACAGTCTCTGCTATTTTCACCATTTCTTTATCTCCTTAATACAGGGGGAGCCATCATAACTTTAAACTGCTGCTCTGAAGATCCTTCTGTAAGAACGAGAAGCAGCAACCCCTCACCCTGCCTTCCCCAGGAGTTTACTGCAAAGCATGCGAGAGGCTTGACAGCAACAGAACTGTGTAATAGTTTTGTGCTGAGCTCCTAATAAATATAACTGCCTGACCTGCCAGTAACAAGGCCACCTCTTAAATAAACACACACATATAATTTTGCTGCTGTTTATAAACAAGTCTTGAAGTATTTAAACCGCAAAATTAGGAAACTGCATTTTTACACTAACCTTGAAGGAGCTGAGGAACAGAAAACCACCTTTACATCTCTTTTTACTGCTCAGTGAGCAGCCAGTAAATAGAAGAAGGGACAGCCCAAATTGCAGCCGGGCGAGGAACCGTGTTAGAGCTCCCCTCGGAGCATTTGAGATGACAGCAAACCCAAACAGTGCAACAACTGCTGCTGTGCACGGGATGGCAGGAGCCCACTTCAGCAGCCAAAAGCCTTTCAACAGCTTCTGCTTGCCCAGCCAGACCCGTGTGTGTGCTTGCAGCAGGACAGACCCGGTTAATAACTGGGGTCAGTGACACAGGGCTGGAGAGGCCGAGCTGTGGGCACTGCAGGGATCATGGACACACACAGGGCTGGGAGAACCCACTCCTCAGGGATCTTCTCCCAGCTCCCGAGCAGCAGCTTTGCAGCACCAATTCTATTAATGCAACGTGACAGACAGCCGCTTCCAGATCCCTTCCTTCGAGCATCCTACTTGAATTTGTTTTGCATGTTTGGAAAACACAGCTTTTTTTTTGTTTTGTTTTTAGGCACATGAACTCGGAACATATAATCATGAACACACAGATAATCACATTTCAAGAATCAGTGAGCCTAAGCAGGCAGGTGAACCATCCTGTCAGGCTCCCTCTCATACACCCTTCTGTGTATCTGGAGCACAGCAAGCCACAAAACCACCTGTCCCTCGGCACTGATGTGCAGGGAATCAAAATGCTCCTGCTCACAGGCAGTGAGAAAGGAAACATGTGAAAATGCCTCCCAAGGAGAGGAGCAGCATTTGTGGAGATTTCTAGCCACGGGAGCAGCAAGCAGCGACCCAGCTCCTGCTCACCAGGAGGAAGGGGAGGTTGGGAAGGCAGCTGCACACCAAGTGCCTTGATGTCCCCTGGAGGCACAGATCCTGCCTCCCAGCACAAAGCTTTGTTTCTTTGTCTCCTGGACTACAAAAAAGCATCTGTGTGTTTCTCAAAGTCAGACACCACCAAAAATACAGCGTTTGCTGTAACACAAATACAGGGAGCGCTTCTGTCTTACAAAATCAGATCAAAGCCCTAAAAGCTGCTAACTATGCAATGGAAGACTTTAAAAATCCATGGAAACACTGCCGTTCATGCCTGAAATGCCCACATGCAGGCGAAGGAGAAGAAATGGCTGTTTTAACATACAATACAGCCAGGGAGCAATTCCATCCCATCAATTTAACTTCAGAAAACAGTATAAAAAACATACTCAGTCTTCCTGGAGAGCTGAACTAATCTCAGCAAAACTATTCTTACCCAAGTTACATGACATTAACCAAGAATGACCTGAAGTCCGGCTGAGCACAAAGCCTGGAGCCAAAACAAAGATACTTTCCCTGCCATGCCTTCTTCTGCTTGCCTACCTGAGGTATTTTATACAGCCCCAATCCCTGTGCCTCTGAACACATCAAATCTTTGATACATTTAATCCTAAACAATCCTAGGGAGAGGAAAGACATTATCTAGGAAACAAACATCTTTTTAAGGGGGGAAGGAGACACAAGGACCAGAGCCTGGATAACCAGTGTTTGTTAACATCCTTTCTCTGTTAATCGTCTCTGGACTTCAGAGGTACACAGGGCAGGAGTAGCTGATATGAGATTGAGATTTATGTCCAATGTCTGATCCTGGGCTCCCATGTCCAGCCACCACTATTCTCAAGGCACACTGACTGACCAACCTCTACAATGTATACACTACTTTTCAACAATCTCCCATAGAGACATTCTCACTTCTGTAAGCACTTACACAAGCGAGACCATGGACAGCACACCCACTGCACTAGCAGTAGGAAAAGTGAAATCAATGGCAATACAAGAAAATAATGAGTTCACAATTACACAACCTTATTTTTGAGTCCCCCAGCAACATTTTAGTTATTTGGATACCATCATCTCATTCTCACTACCAAGTGGCAATGTATAAATGTTTTCTCTAAGGTGAAGGATAACAAATACCAAAACAAATAAAAGTTGGTCTTGTCTGCATGCAGGACTGGAGAACCTGGCTTAATGAAAACTGCTACACTGTCATACCAGTCTTCTTTCAAATAACAGGTGTGAAGAAACACGATTTCTTTTTGTTAGTGTGCATGCTCCTGGACGTCAAAAAATAGATGAGATTTTTAACAGGGCTGCAGGCCTGTTACTCAGAAGCATTTGGTTATGAATTCATATCCCACTGATTGCTATATTAGCTGTACTGTAGTCTCACAAAAAAGGGTGAATGCTCAGAATTCTGAGCACTGAATTTCTGTTAATTCAATGAATACCCCTTTTATCTTAAAACCTCTCAAACTCCACACCCTTCACAGCCCATTGAAAGCTCAGTGCAGTTGTTTCCATCAGCAAATTTCTTCTGCTGCGTCCCGGCATAGACCTTACTCTACCAGTGAAGCTGAAGGGAAGAAAAACTTCCCATTTAGAGCTTTCCACTTCAGAGGTGGTTTTTTTTTGGTTACTTTGTATTTTCAACCAACTCGACAAATCTAATCATGTGTTTGAAAATTGACACAAATGCTCCAGTGTCAAAAAAACTGAAAAATAAAATCTCAGATTAGTTTTTTGTCTGTGAGAAGCTTTATGATGACTGTGGAAAACATCATAAAGTTTTACTGTGCTAAACATTTACAGTTAAGAAGCCAAAAAAAATTATACATGCAGCTAAAAACATGAGTTTCAAATTCCTCTCAAGAGCAATGTACCTTATGTCAGAGCAAACAGACTCCAGATAGGAAAGAACTAAAAACTGTAACAGGTGAAGAAAGGAAAGGATTTGTTCCAGAATACAGTAAACAGTATGAACTTCCCTATTTTCTTCATCATGTGCTCTTCCTGCATTACTCCAAAAGGGTAACACTTCTTTGGACACAATCTGGCAGCACAAAGCAAGCAGCTGGACCTCTCAGTGGGATCCCACACAGACACTGTAGTTCATTCCCATGCTACACTTCCCAGGAACAGCACTGTAAATAGTAAATATTTTCTGTGATTTGGAATCCAATAGTTCATCACATGCTGTGATTCAGGAGGTCAGGCAAGAGATATTTCTAGATGATCCTAAAACAACACCTTGTTATCTTGCTGTTCCCACTGCTCTTTCCGAATGTTTTCTCTAGCAGCAGAAAATGTATAGTGGACCTCCAAGAATCTGGTAAGGAATAGGTCTAAAAATGAGCAGTAACAGGGTTAGAAGTTATCAAGGACTTGACAGTCCTAAAAAAAACCTCAAACAAAACAGAAAAAGCCAAGCCCAAGCTGGAAATGTACATGTTCCACATTTGAGAAAGTTAAATTTCAGAGCTGAAAATTACACTTAAAACAAGTAATGAGAACGATGACAGGGGAAAAAAAAAGATCAATTCACCCTGTATCATTTTTATCCATACATCCAAAAACTTGCGACTGTGAAAAAGGCAGTGTCAAAGACCTGCACCTTCTTCTACTTCTTCTGTAAGCCAGTCTGCATTGTCCAATTCTATATTTATATTAAGAGGTAAAGGGAAAACACATTAAAAAAACCCTGTAAGTTAGAACAGAAATGTCACAGAAAACCGATAAAAAAAGGGCATAAAACCCCTGTGGCTAGTAAAGGTTGGAATAACAAAATAATTTTTTTTTAAGTTACAGAAAAAGATCCCTTAACACTCATCCTGACTCACCAGGAGATACCAATAGTAGCAGTACAGAGACGAGGTATTATGTACACCTGAAGAAGCATGTGAAGATATACCCTGGTGAATGCTAAACAGGAGCTCCTGAAGTTACATATGTTTAAATGAAATTATCTGGATTACTTACAGAAAACAGACTCCAAGAAAAGGGCTAATGACTCTCTTTTGTGATCAACAAATCCCAGGAGCCTGGAGGAAAAATGTTTGCACTGGAATTCAAAGAGGGAGGACTGGACAGCCCAAGTACTTACAGGTCCAGCAGTCTAATGGTGAGCAAGGCAAATTTACAGAATATTCAATATTGGACTTTATTATTAAAGAATTAGTGAGGGGTAATAAAATCAATGTCAATCAAATTAAGTCTATGGAAAATAGATTCTGTCAAACTGAACTGACAATCTTCTTGATGAGATTACAAGTTGACCTATAAATTTTAAGAATGCCATTAAATCAGCGTTGATATACTTGGTCTTCTCTAAAGGACTTGATTTGGTACTGTATTAATTGACTAAAACAAAATTAACAGGGCACACATTAAATGGATAAAAAAAGTCAACAGATCTCTTACTGGGAATTGTGAACAGGAAGTCACGAGAAAGATGCTTTCCTACAGGTCTATCTCTTGGCCCTAAATTGTTTATTTCCACCAGTAAGTGGAAAAAACCCAAACTCCTCGCTTGAGAAAATGGACTGCAGAAAGACAGGAGGAAAGGATAAGTACAAAGACAACAGAGGGAAAGCACAAAGCAATTCAAGTTCCTCAGTAAACCACAAATACACACATTTGCACAGCACAAAGATTATGCCCTGACAAACCAATTTAACTGTGCCATGCTTTAGGAATGCTGAAATCAAAGACTGACACAGGCTACATCAAGCTTGCAACACTGACACAAGAGTTAAAACTATTCCTCCCATAAAAGTCACAGAATCAGAAATAAAGAAAAACTGCTGCTTGTGCTTTACTGAGGCAGAGCCCAGTCCTGGTGCAAGTGCTCCAAGCAAGACATCGATGCCTTGGTGATGGGGCCATGAGAATTGACTACAGCACAAGAACTCCTTCAGTTGAGATACAGGGGTCACTCTGCCTACCTGATCAAAAAAGTAGTGATAGTAATTTGAATGAAGCTGAACCTTAACACTACTACATTAATATTCACCTGAAGTACAATTTAATTTTTTTTCTTACTAATGTCTGCTCATGGAGTTATGTATCCCAAGTCCTACTGCTTGGCAAGTGAAACCAGACTAGAAACAATACAGCAAATGCTGTTTTCCTGTGGAAGCCATTTGCTCTGTGTTTTTGACATTGAAGGTAACACAAATTTCAGTATCTACCAACCATTTTTGTCTTCTACCACTGGAAATTCTGAATGCTTGTTTTTTTTTCTGAAAGCTATGCTCTAGCTCAAGCAGAAATTAATCCAGGGAACGTTTTGGCAGGATGTGTTAAGTGCTCTATAATATCTTCTATTCTGAAGCTCTACAGATACACTATTCCTGCTGGTTCCATGAAGAACAATCATTGCCAGAAGCAAAGCAAAAGCAAACTACTTTCTCAAAGTCTATTGCAGGAAACTATTCTAGCAGCAACTTAGAGATCAGTACAACTTTTAATTGCCCACCTGTGACCAGGTAAATTAAAAAATGGTTAGAAACATCCTTTTTATTTGGAAATGAATTACTGTGGAATATAACACCACAAAGAACTACGATCCCCACTATAAGCAGTCAGTCATGAGAACAAACACAGAATGGGACAGCAGCGATGTGAACTGCCTCAAATTGTGGTTTTGTTGTCCCCTGCCCAAATGTAAAAGCTAATTAAAGCTGCCCTCCTGACAGCTGTACACAATCCTTCCCTTGGAAGTAGGGCACGTCTGACAGCTCAGCGCGCATCAGCCAGGCAGCAGCCGTCAGCCTCTAACAGCCTTCACTCACTCTGCCTTTGGGACCAGGAGATAAATAATGCTCACCACCAATTCTCCACATCTCCCCTGATCCATTTTTGCCTGTTCAAACCTCAGTGAAATTTAGGGAAGGAACTCGTTAGGGGGTGAGCTTCTCTCAGCGCAACTTGCTGTCCACCTGTGGCTCCTCCAAGCAAACCTGCACATACTCTTCCACTTTTCCCAGCGTTCCTCAAGATTGAGATGTTTGCAATAAATAGAACCTACAGATGGATGGCAGGGAGATTGCTGTCCGTCTTTTAAACAAGAGTAACCAAAGAATTCTGACATTCAAGGCAGTCCCTACTCCAGCAGGTAGGCCTATTTCAGAACATCACTCTGTGAGCCTTCAGAAGTCTTTTAAAACACACTCCTGGGATGAAAAGGAATGACTGCAACTCATATGAAAAGCTGGATGAAGTAGAGGATTTGGAGAAGGCTACATAAATATCGTTGAGATGATATATTCATAATGTACAAAGAGGGTCAAGTGAAATGACTTGCATTTTTTTCCCCTGCTGTTGTTTCCACAACAGTTACCAACAAATAGAGCTGTTCACTGTAAAAAGGAGGTAAGCTATAGAGAGAAAATTCAGATCAATGAGATCTGATCATGAGACCAGTTCAAAACCTGCTCCTTGTCTGACACTTTTTTTATACCAGTTATGTCAATCTCATTCATCCTCTACCTCTTTACCAAGGAGAATCACCTGCTGTCACCCCAGCAATGCACACTGCAGTCTCAGGAGAACCAAACCAGAAGGGAAGCATCTTCTGCACACAGTGCTCCTAGGACCAAACAATTAAGCTAAGGCTGTCACTGTCACAATTCACTACAGCCCATCTATGAAGGGTAACTTGTTCTGTGCTTAGTGCAGCTCTATCACAGCATCCATTTCGTCTATAGCTTATTTACAATACAGACTCCTTATGTTGGTACACACTAGGATTCATTTAATACATGTTGTCCATGAACAGCAAGAAAACATTCTCTCCCTATTAATTCTTGCAAAAGCGAGAGTTAAGGGAAAACCACACAATATTTCTCAAAGCAAAAACCAGACAAGCATGAGTGATAAATCACTTGTTTTTTGCTTTTTGCAGGAAGGTGTCTGGGTACAAGCTTTGTTTTGGAACCTTACATCAAATTACTATACTTGGATTATCCTTAGTTTTTTTGAGAAGGTCACCTGTATTTAAATGCAATCCAATCTAGAGCTCCACATACGTTGTGATGCTGCAGTGCACCTGCAATTAAAAAGCCTGACTTATCCTTGGTTAAAAACAGCCACCAGCATTACCAGAGTTCAGAATATCCTGCTTAAAATACTACTGTAGAGCAAAGCCCTGTAGCAGACTAACAGTGAAATGCATTTTTAACATATCCCCTCCTCAGAAGCATGCCTATAATTTCACAAATTAAAAAAAAGTAAAGCTAACACCAAACCTCTGGGAAAAATCCTCTATGTTCCACAGCTAGAGCACCTACAAAAGCTACACAATGACACAAAGATCCTCAGATGGGATAAGTTCCCTCAAGCAAACTCCCCTACTAAGGCATCAGAACTCCGATACCCAAACAGCTATGGCACTCCCCATCAGGTATCTGCACAGAGAAAATTCCTATCACTGCCTTAATGCCAGAGAGACTCAGCTAAAAGCTCACTCATGCAGGAGAGAGGCTTTTTTGGGGAGCTCGAGGGGGGACACGAGTTGTACAATGAGGTCCCACGGGAGCCCTGTGCACACTGGATTTAATAAACTCCAGCCCAAGTGGAAGGGGCTCCTTTGCACCAGGCCTTCCCCCACAGAGACGCTGCTGCGTGATTAAAAAATCCCCCAAAGGAAGCCCTTGCAAACAGTGTGCTACATCCCACGTAAAACTCTCCCTCGGGGAGAGGAGAAGAGAGGGAAAATGAAGCAGACATACAGACACCACTCACTCAATTTTAATATCTGAATGGGAAGTGCCAGATACCATGACAACAAGCCTAGAAAAATAAAAGGGGAATAAAAAGAAGCGTTGCCCAAAATGTGAAACAAATCCTATAAATGTACCTAAACCGAATTATTAGTGCTGGTAACTGCAAGCCCAAGACATGTCATTGTAAGGGAGCCACGAGGACCTGGACACAGTGACCTCAAAATCAAAGCAAGACTCCCCAAACCCATCTGCAAGCTCTCCACAACAGAAAGGAGTATCATTGATCCAGCACCTTGAGTTAGAAAGCTCGACTTTGCCAAGCAGTGCCAGAGGAGATTACACGAGTTTTGTCCTTTTCTGTAGATCTGACAGATCTCTTAATGCAAGATGGTGTCGTTTAATGTCTTGATTTTCAGAGATGCTGAAGCAGTAGCAGTTCTTGTCTAAATTAAATACCAACTGACAGTAACCGTCATTTTTCAAAATTAGATACAGTAATTATTTTCACTTTAGAGTGGCCCCATATATCCAACTCCCAACACAGAAGATGGGAGCACCCTTTTGACAGCCTGCTGCTGCCCAGCACCACCAGATCCTTCCAAAAACCCTACTCCCGCAGAAACTTCAAGAGGGCTCCCCAAACCATGCAAATACTCAATTTTTTACTTGACCACACCAGCAACGTAAGACACACCTACTCTTGAAAATAGTGCCTTACAGTCTCCTAAAGGCTTCTATCATTTCAGATGTTCTGCATCTCACCTGAAACAAGGCTTTACTCTTACCTGCAGACTACAGAGTTCAACCAAGTCAGCTGTGCCACTGCTGTGCTTGAGGACATGGACTAATCTGTCTGCAAAGTTTAAGTGGCAGCTTGAGACAGATGCTGCTGACTTTTCTGGAGCCTTCTGTGGTTCCCATTACCATAGCATGGAAGCATTTTACCTCTGAAACACACCTTTCTTCACAACACCACTGAGGAAAGCACTTTGATTCCTGTTATGCAGAAGAAAAACTGAAAGGCACCACAATTTCCAGGGTGAACTTGGACAGAGTAACACAGCCACTAAAACAGGGAGCTAAAATTGCAGCTCCCCCCCTCTAAGACTGGAACCTTATCATTGGCCCATTGAGAGCTGTGCTGGGCTAGAGATATCTTGTAAACAACACACACATTTAATGTTCTGTAGAATATATTACCCTCCTTTCTCTTTTTTGTTTGTTTGCTTTTATCAAGTTTCTTTAAATGCAAAACTGGATTTTCAGCATGTGTGTGTTCGTACTACTGCAAGCAACTGATTAAATAGGTTTTGAAAAGCTACTGCTCCTGACATACACAAGACAAGTGAGTTCCAATTCTGAACAAATATTTGGATTTTGCTCCCCTCAGTTGACATCTCTTGCTTCCCCTTCTTTTCATCTTCTCCTCCCCCTTCCTCCAAGGAGCACACAGCCACTGAATTAGCAGCTGTTCTGAGAAGAGCAAGGCTGCACTCCTCCCTGCTTTGTCCCAGAACAGAACAGGGACTGTACTATAAAAATCCAGTGTTCTGGAGACGGGCATGAATGGACAAGAAACAGCTATGACTTGCCTATCCTGAACTGTAAATTCAATGCTGAAGAGACGACTTAAACACAAGAATGCAGATATTAAAAACAAACAGGCTAAGTGAAAACAAGATTCAGTGAGAAAAAGTGAAAACAAATGGAACCAAGAAAAAAAAACCCTGAAAGATGTAGCAGCACATAAAAATGGTTATCAGTAGTGTGGAAAAAAAAATCTGCAAAAGCAATTAAAGAAACCACTGCAGTATACTAAGCATGCACTGTGCTGTGGGAAGCAGTTCTCATCCCAAGCAGGGGATGTCACACTGAGGAGAAAGGACACAGCATTACTGGACAAGCAGTACAGAAAGAATGGTAAAGACCACACAACTCCAACAAGGAATGTATGTACCAGAGAAAAGAAAGGCAACAAACTGAAGGCAAATTTCTGCAGTCACGACATTTTAAAAATAAGACCTAAGGCTGCAGAATGACTTAAGATACCAAGCTTAGAAGTGCTCAGTGTTAAAACACTAAAATATGGTATCCTTTGATGAAATTTGACCAAAGTGAGATACAAAAGCCTATAGATATTTCAAATGTGTAAAGACTATGACCGGAGATGAAATATTAGAAGCGTACTGCTTTTAATATTGTTACTCAAAAAAAGATGAAATTACAAGAGGGTAGAAAGAATCATTCATTGTCTGGAGCCAAAGGGAAAAGGCACTCCAAGAGCATGAGCCAGCAGGTCACAGAAGAGGCACATGCTTCATTACAGCAGATGTATCTTCCCTCCTGCACACCATCCCAAATGCTGGCACTTTTGAAATTTAGATGAAAAGTAGAATGCAACTAAAAATTTAATACTGAACAATGGACCAGAAGCTGAAGGCACAACAAAAGAAGCAGTGATTATTCACTGGTCCAGCTCCAACCAAAGGCATAGTAAATTCAGAATACAGTGACCCCATACCATACCACATACAGAGTTTTGGTGCAGAAGGTACCAAACTTTGGTACCTTTTGCACCAAAATGTACCAAACTTGTATGAAAATGGCAATGGCAGACACCCAGATCAAAGCTTATGAGAAGCTCCACTAGAAAGTGATAGCAGTAGACCGGTAGAAGCAAGGCAAAAGGACAGAACCAGGACAGAGCCTGCACATAGACAAAGGCTCCTACTTTCATGAAGTGTCAGAGAACTGCAGAGTGGAAAGAGCCCTGGCTCAACAAAACTCTTGGTTCATAGGCTAGAGATTTTTATTAAAAGGCCAAAAACATACTCTGTCAATAAGAAGGAAGCAAGCAGAGGACATGGAAAAGACTCAGCTAAGATCTGAAAAAGCCAGAGTATCAGCAAACTTGGAATATTTTCTTCTAGAAATGGTGGCAGTAATGCTTCCAGTTTAAAGAAAATGGCAGAGGAACATAAAACTGCAGAAAAACAAGAGCATATTTTGCAAAAAAAGCATATTAAGTAGGACATAGTATTATACTACAGCATCAATATCTGAAACCTGTTTGACTGCAAACTCAAAAAGCCCTGGTAATTTTGTCATTAAATGATTTAATTCAGCAACATTTAAGGTTTTATACCTCAGCCTCTGTCAAATAGCAAAAAAAAAAAAAAAAGCCACAACAATACTAACAAATTTCACAGTAATTCAGAACAATGACTCTCAATATCTGTTCTGTCTCAGCAACAGCTTACTAATTAAACTCTGAGCTCTACTAACCACTTTTTTCCAATGCACAGAGGAAAGTAATTTATTACAAACTGAAATACAATATTTAATATTAACAACACAACTCGTGACTGCAGCATTTTTAATCTGATCAGCAGAAACATAAATAAAAGCTGCAACCTGACAGCTAAGAAGGTTAATCTGTAAGAGTTAGATTTATGTAGATGACATTACACAGCATCTGGAAAGATGCTGAGAAAGGTAAAGCTACTTCATCATATTCCAAAACATGCTACCCATAAAAATTTTGCTATGCACTGATATATAGACTGCAGGGCACCTCACCAGAAATTAGTTTCAGCTTTAAGACAGAACTTGCAAGAATTTTAACACAAGAACAGGAATGTAAGTTGGGTTTCAAATGTTTGTAACATTCCTTTTAGGTACCTGCAGGTAACAAAAGTAATGAAAGCAACTTCAAGGAGAAAAATATCACGACTTTGTGTGCAAATATTACTTAGTTCTATCATGTAAACTTGGTAGTTTTTTTGAGAAAAATATTAGCATGAATATGCTCCTCAGTAAATCTGTTCAAGATGGCAGATTTCTGCCATTTTTTGCTGATCACTACTAAAAACAGTGCAGTTTCTGTGATACACAAGTCTTAAAGGCTTTTCACAATATTAAACAGGGAAGTGGTAAATAAACTTGTTCCTCTTGTTTCCAGTTTGGCAAAATACCTAACCTGGAGCAAGTGAGTACCACAATACTACCAACAACCAAAAGGAAGGTACCAGAGCAGCTATTCCAATGCAGCAGAAAGCATAAGGGAAAAATATGTTACCAGTCAAGCTCACAAGCTGTTCATGTTTGGGGCTGGGTTTTTGGTTTTAGTTTTTTTGGTTAACACAAAGTGGCTTCCAGAGCAGGAAAATTTTTAAAGAAACAGAGAACTGGGCAAAGATATGCAGTGGTAAATAGAAATGACACAGATACAGCAAGTAGGGGAACAGAGGAGTCTAAAAAAGGAACTGCTGGAGAATACTTCTTGTTACATGTCCTATCTTCCCGTGCCCTACCTACCATCCTCAGCCAGGAAAGTCAATACACCCCCTCCATCCAGCCAACAGCTTCCCAAGGAAGGAGGAGACAGCCTCATTTTTTGGGTCCTAGAATTCTGCAGCAAGAAAAAGGAAGCCTGTTGATACCCAACTTAAGGTGTTTCCAAATGTGTGTGAGCACAATTAACTGAATAGGGCAGCAGGGAGATTAGAGCTTGTACTGCAGAACAGCAGCCCCTCTAGTATAGCAACAATTAATCACACTGGCAATGCTGCCATTTGTTTGCTTGCAGGTGAGTATGACGCAGCTTTTTGTCCATCTGCTTTTGCAACACCCCTTGAAAACCATCTAACTGGAAAAAAAAAGGCTGTTTAGGCTCTTGTGAATAAAAGTAGTAAGTGTTCAGTCTTTTTCCCCCCTCAAGCTGATATATTCCACTGATTAAACAGATGCTGAGAGTCATAAGAACAGCAGTCCTGTGTCGGAGCAGAGGTCTGCCTGGTCCAATATCCCGCCCCCAGCAGCACCTGCAAGTCAGTTACTTGCACTGAAATTCCTAGCAGGGACAAGCAGCAACATCTGCAAAGCCAGTGATGGATTTTGCTCAGGAATCCAACAACATGCAGCAGTGAGTCAGCCAAAGCAGTGCCAGCGAGCAAAGCCAAATAAATGAACTGGCCATGATGCTTTTTCTCTCTTCTCTTTTCACAGAATGAGAATTTCACAGGAATGAGAGTGGAGAGTGACCACAAGATTGTGGCATCATAGAAATGGGAAACACGAGCAAAACCTTTCTTGATAGATGTGGAGAGATTTGGAAGAGCCCAAACAAAACTCAGGCTGTATCACAAATGGTTTGAAAAGTCAGAGGCTGCAGTACCCTGCCAATGACTATTTCAGGAATGAAGCACAGGACATGAAGAGAATGCTGATGAGATCCAGAGATTTACTGGCAAAGACTGCGCATCAATACTTCCAATAGCCCAGATTCCTGAGATAGTTATCTGTGCTGACTCTAAGCACAGGACTGCCAGTGAGCTGCACACAAAGGCTGCTGGACTCACAGTTCAGGCAGCAAGAGAAACCACGCTTTAAGCAGGAGAAAAGAGGTGGTGAGCAGTGTTAAGCGTGTAGAAAACACCCTCTCCATATATCCTTGCATGTAACAGCAAAATTAGAAGTTAAGAAGTTTTAACTGCAAGTCAGTTTAAAATGATCGCCTAAGTTTCCAAGCACTGAGACAGAACTTTTGAAGTTTTCTGGAAGCAAAGGAGAAGAAGGATTTAAGGCCAGGCAAGACCCCCGTGCAGTAAACATTCTAAAAGGAACTTTGCCCTTGACAAATTGCATCTCACTTGACAAATAGAAAAGAGGTTGGCTTTATCATGTAAATGGGTCTTACCTCAAGTCACAGCTAGAGTAACTCCAAAAGCAAAAATCTGAAGGACGTACTCTGAGGGGATGGAAACTGAATGATGACTTTGATCAGTTTAGGGATGCACATGAACTGAGGCAGCAGAAAACAGAGGAGAGGCAGGAATGCTGAGGACATTCTCACCCCTGGGAGCAGCAATTCCCAATACCCATCCAAAGGTCTCACGTTGACCACTCCCAGAAGCCAAGGTGAAGATCACCTTGGCAGAACTCTTTTGGCTGAAGAGAAAACAAACAACTTGCTAGGGGGAAGTCAACTGATGATGGATCAGCTCCGTAAGACTGAAGGGACAAGGACTTTTCGGCTCACTGATTCAGAGAATCAGCTACCGCAGGCAGGTCAAGTAACCCCAGTCACGAGTTTACTGAACACCATCTGAAAGTCAAGAAGAAACTCCAAACGCAGCGTTGGTGAAAATTAGCCTTCTAAAAAGGGAGAGCAGGAGGCACTTTCCAAAGCATTTGGACTGGTTTTACATGGGTTGCTTCTGTTCCCAGACAAGCTGTGCAGCAAAAGCACAGGGGAAGCAGGCAGAGGTGACAGCCACAGAACTGCTCATAGGTGTGGCTGAAAGGCAGAGCTCCTTGAGCAGCATGGAATGGAGAAATGCTGGGAAAGTCAGCCTTGGAGCCCTGACAGGTACCTGGGTATGCTGTCTGCTGTTGCCCCACAGGACCCTGCCTCAGCTGGGAGTGTGTGCCTTGCTAGTGGCTGACAGTCTCCCAGAGCTTTCCAGGCACTCACATTCCTTTCCTCCCCTTTTCTCCTTGGGCTAAAAGCAAAGGAAAGGAAAAGTTACGGAGAGAAGCAGCTGTGCACAAGTGCTGAAGCACAGGGTCTGGGCTTCTTGAGGAGAGAACAGAATGATCCAAAAAGGAGAGAAAACACTAGAAGTGAAGGGTGGAGTGCCACCAACAAAGGGTTGCACCAGAGCCATTTCACTGGCTGTTGCCTGGCAGACAGCTATCTTCAATGCAGGTGATATGAAGGGTGGAAAAAAGGCTCAGAGTAGAAGGTCAGCAGACACACCAGAAAGCCTCACAGGTAACCCTGTATCCAGAGGTCATGAGCTCAGAGGTGTAGGCATGCTTGTGCTGTTGAGGAAAATTGCCCTGGTAGTCCTTCCACACGGCTTGATGGGAAGGTGATGGTATTTACTCAAACCAAGCAGCAAAAATTGAAGAATACTCTAAATATGCATTAGAGGCATTTAATACACTTCAGAAGCAGCTCAGAATTGAAACCAGTAAAGTTAATTAGAAAGCTCTTTTGCAGCACAAGGGCCATGCCTGCTTGCTTTCTGCCTATTTGCCCCAACACTTATTTCAATTGCTTTTTTCCAATAATCAAGAAATCAAAATTCTTTTGTTCACCAGCACAGAGTCTGCACCAAGCAACTGCAGAGAAGTGATAAAGAAAATGATGGATGCTAATTTGACCATTTTCCTCAGCGTTCAGCACAGACATCAAACCACACCAGAAACATTTTAGAGATCCAGCACTGAGACACTGACTAACATTTCTGCATCTCCTCCCCCACAGTGCTAAGTTCAGATACTTAATGCAAATGTTCGCTAAAATAATCAATATTTGGGGATTGTCTTGAATCTGCAGCCCTTAAAATAGGATATGCAACATGGAAATTACGTTTCTCTCTGCTCCAGAACAGAATATACTTCAGGAAATAAGCTATAAAAATAACTAGGCTATGAAATTAAGATCAATTTATCAAAGGTCTTTAATAACATTCAGAACCATATATTTAGTCCCATAAAAATAATTCTAGATTTCAAATTTAAGACTCTTAAACATGTCTGGTTGTCCGTATCTTTTAATATTTCATTCTCTGCATAAAATGAAAAAATAAAGTATAATCTGTATTCCATCTGATGAGCAGAAAGAATTTTTTCTTTTCAGTTCCGAACTACATTATCTTAGATATCTGCTTCTCTGGGCACTTGACTTTGCGCTGCACTAATACTGCTCAGACCACTCTTTCCTCACTGCATTTGTCTATTCAACACAAAGAAGTAACTTCCACACAGATCTCCTTTACCTAACAAATACAGTGAGGCCAATGTACAGTCACTTCCTGAAAAACCTAAGGCAATTCACTTAATTTGGTATTATTTTTTCAGACAAAAGAACCCTAGCTGAGTACTTCGCTATATAAATATTTTTCATATTTCAGCAAATACCCAGTCTTTTGCTTTCAAGGAAGTCAAATGCAAGAACTCCACTGCTTCTTACAGAGATTCCCTATACAGTCAATTTGAGGGGCACTACTAAATATGGCCTTTAAATGTAATCAAGCAAAATGCCAGAAATATATATTCAATTTATGGTGAATACCACTGCATGAAAGCTTTTTTTTTCCTCCTGTTCTGAAGGACTGTATTAATTCTCCTCTTCTACCAAAGCAATAAAATTGCTGCTAACACTCAGTCCAGGGCAACAAGATCTGTGCCGAATAAAGGATCAGAGATCAGTGACTAGTTACCACTGCTTCACAGAGAATTACTAAAAGCCTCTTCCAAGTCAACAAGGGAATAAACTACCTCTACAAGGTATTTTTCTCTTAAACCCTGTTATTAGGTGGGCTTATGCTATGAGGCATGAGTGTTTACATACTTTCTGAAGAGTTTATAAGTCTTATCTAACATAATCCTTGCATTCTATAATCCTATCTGTTTAATGTATTTTACGTGGGGAAAACGGCTGGAACCAGTAGTATCTCAAAATGGAAGGCACTTCCAAGGCACAATCAGTGAACTGGACATCAAATGCAGAAGTAGTTTATGTTTATGTTAAACTTTCAGTCAGCTCAGATCAGGTACCCTAATGCTGGGTTTCACTGTAAGCTGTATTTATCTGCATATGGATCTTTTTCTTTCCACAGGACACATTTGGCACACCACTTTACAAAATTCTTAAAGATAGACGAAACACTGCCAGCCTTTGTGTGTGAATTTTTCAGTGAATACATGTTCTATCTGCAGCTTCTAGGCATAAATAGCCGTGAACCATTTCTCTTAAATAAAAATAAATCTTTTCTGCCCTTGACAGAACAGCCCAATTTTACTAATATCTCTGCAATTTCTAGCTTAAGCGTTTCACCTGCAGACTTAACCATGCTATAGTTACCTATTGTCATGAACTGCCTTACCAAAGGCTGTTCCCTATAACTAAATTTAGCCATTAGTCCCATTTTTGCTTTGTGCCTTTACATTATGATGAGATTCCGGAGTCCTCCTTTGACTCCAGCCCAGATGGACCCACAGGGACCTTTTGGTTATCCACTCTATCATGCCTCAAAACCTCCAATTAAAATACATAAAACTTGGCTGCTGCCAACAGTGGGCCAATACTAGGTGATGTCTGCTTACCAGAGAAAGCTTCAGCAGTATTTTCCTGCTACTGCACATCTGCCAATAGACCCCAGAAATTCCCTCCTGGAGGCATTCCTGCCCCTTCTTCTCCTGCCTCCCTGGGCATCACCAGTGTGCAATTAATAGCTTCTGCTCCTGAGGATACAGACCTTCTCCATTCCTTGCTTTCTAAATGCAGATGCCGAAATTAAGGCTGTTTAATTAAGCTCCAAATTTCAACAAACTGCAAACATGCAGCTCTGAACAGCATGTTCTAGATAGAAACACACTAGTTCCCCATCACTTGGTTAAATAAAATCTGTGTCTTTGCTTTTTACAGCAGCAGCTTTTCCATTAGGGTTTCTCATTTTACAGGAAATTTGGAAAAAATATTTTTTCCTAGAGGGCACATGATAGCAACTTAGGGTGCACAAACTTCAGGACTGAAGGAGCAGAACAGCATTCCCAGGCCAACAATTCATTGGTTTCCACAGAGGAATGAGCACTGCACACTTCTCATGTGAAAAATACCTTTCTGTATTCTCCTAATGCTGCATGACTTCTGATTTTGCCATTTTGGTAGGTTTTGGTTGTTGGATCCTTATCCTTGAACATTCAAGGAGTAAGGAGTGGACAATCCATACCTTCTAAAGAAGACTACAGGTAAAGCAGCCAGTATTTCCTTCTCTCCTTTTCACTCACTGATATTTATATTATACTTAAAATGTCATGATTATTTGTGAACTGCAGTTTTAATCTAAACCTGCATCAGTGCTATTATAAATACCTGAAACTAAAGTGAAATGCTTTGGTCTCTATACATAATCTTAAAGGAATTGCAAATTCAAAAAGGAACAATTAAATAAACACAAAACCAAAGTTACATTCTGGGTAGAGGAACAACAAAGTTCCTGATTATACATGCAAAGAACATCAAATTGTACCACACAGAATTATGCAAACCCTGCCATAACTTAAGGGATGCACAGAAATCTGGTATCAATAAATATTCTGCTTTACAGTGCTCCTGGATCATTTGAAGATGCGAAAGATTTGCAAGCCAAAGATTTTTGGATACCAATCATCTGAAGATTCAAAGATGTAAGTTCCTGGTTAAGTTAAAAAGAAACAAAAAAGCTACCAAATGAATTAAAAAATTAGTAACAAACATCCCCTTCTCCCACACACAAACTATGTCAACAAGGACAACTGAGAGGGTCAGCAGCACTTACAGTGTCTGACGGATGCTATGCTGACTGGATCTTTTGTTTGCAAACACAGGACAAAACAAGTTCAGCATTTCTTCTCTCAAAAGTCTCATGAATTCAAGCCCTCACCCCTCAAACGATGAAGATATTTGCCACTAGTTTCTTCAGACAAAATAAGAAATAAACAGCATCTGCAACACTCTCTAGCTTAGCATTTCTGGTTCATACTGAGCCTCACTCACAACCATCTGAAGCCATAGGTTTCCTCCCTGAAGTCACCTCCTCTCATCTAATGCCGTTCTAAAATGTTTATGCCACTTAGCTGGTTTTTTTTTAACCCAAGTTCCTTCTCATTTTTTGAGCACAGCTGATTAAACCTGAACAACTGGGTTGTTGGACGAAATATGCTGTAGCTATGAAATGGTACAGCAGGGACCAGTTTCACTGTTAATTTAAAATGCTAGAATTAATTAGGTAGTGTAAATGAAGAATTTAATAAGCACACTTTACAACCACAAGTTCTGCTTTTATTAAACACCCCTGCCAAATGAAGGCAGCTATCTTCAGTCTGTTTTTCCTTGTCTCATTCCCTTAAAATCTCTGCAGTGAAAAAAACCCAAACCATTTTTCCTATTGCATCCCCTCCCCCATAATTAAAATGTATGCCTGACTTCCATCTCCTCTTTCAAGTCATTAGCATCTTTGAAAAATGCTACTGTATATCCTGCCTGTTCTGAGAAGCTACCAAACAAAACCTAAGTTTACGATTTTGGTTTTGAATACCAAATTAAAGGCTGTCTTAGAAGCTGTCATTCCTATTCAACTCAGTGCAGTGTACTACCAAATTAGCATAGTTTTTTAGTAAAGGAATATGCTTGTTTTAACATGTGCCTTTCCAAAGCGAGGGGGCAACTTCATAAATCAATTTTATTAAAAACTCCTACTAGTGTTCTAAGACTGCAAAAAGACTTGGAGCAGATGACTGTTCCTGTCATTGTTTAACTAAATTCAAAATTAATAAAAGAGTTCAGGTCATGAATTTTATTGGAGAGATCCAGTATGTTTAAAAAGACTTTCTATAACTTTTAACTCCTTCAAAAAACCATTTCAGAAGACTCACCATTATTAAAAAAAAAAACAAAAAAAAAAAACCAAACCAACTTCGCAGCTCCTTGACAAGGAAAACAGAATCTTTTACATGAGCCAATTCAATGCTACCTAGCTTCAGAAATACATTTGAGATTTTTCTACTATGGTTTTGCCAGGATAACTATTTAATCATTATTTGGTTTATGACCTTTTCTATTTTTCTTGAAGCAAGCTCTCTCTACAGCTTTTTATTCTACGTTTTGTTTTTTTTTATTTGCCTGGTAATTCAGCCCAGCAAGAAGGAAGCAAACTTACAATACATGAAGACAAACCAGACTTAACATAAAGAACACCACATTCATTTAAAGGCATAACAAAACAGAGCATGCTTAGCTTAGATTTTTATTAAAGCCACAAAATTTTCAACAGAAATAATTAAGAATCCAAAAGCAGTGACAATCTAAACTGTTTCACACCTTCACTGCTTCAGCAATAGCTTAAGAATTCACTGGATTTCTTTGCAATACAGCTTTCACTGTCAGAAAAACACTTCTGTGGATTTTTAATAAGGAAAAAGCAAAGAACCCCTGAAAAGCCAATCATTCCTCTTGCGGCCTACTTGCATATCTCCACCCCTCCCCTCCCAAAAAAACAGTCCAGGGGCCTAATTAAGAACATGCTTACATGATAATCCAGAAAGATGAGCTGGGTATGACCTCAGTGCATTTCCATTTTGTTACTCTCCATGTTCTAAGAACCTTAAAAACATGAACTGCTTCTAGCAGGAGGATTGCATCTGATTTACTAACTCTGAATTCAAGGCAAGGAATGAATATGCATCCTCAAATTCAGTAATGTTGCACAATGCCTTGATAACAGGCCTAAAAACCTTGGCAGATGAAATTCTGTTTTCAAAAACAGCAGAGATAATTCAGAGAATAATTTTTTTCCTGCAAATAGGGCTCTTTTGCAGTTGTATCACCTCTTAAAACAACATGTAGGGGTGATGTCCTCAAGGCATCTGTGCCAGTTTTTTTTAAAGAATGGTTCCTTTAAAGTATTTTAGTGATCAAAGATTTATGCACTTTGTATGGAAAGAAAACTCATAGGCAAAAAAACTACCTAAGAATATGTCAGAAGATCATACAGCAAATTCCTCATATCTCCACACAGAAAGACAAAAGCCTGGAGACGGAATGAAACAAAAATAATACTGCTCCTTGCTGATGAAGTAACGGCTCACTGTCCAAAGACAATCCACTCCCTATGAAAACAACACTGAATATCTAAAGTCTTGAAAATATATTGTAAGAGCATCATCATGAATTTGAGGGATAGAGTAAGTAGTAAAAGCTCATGAAAAGATCAAAATTCAAGCTAGGCACCCTAGACTCCTATAGAGGAGGGTTTCACTCCTACCTGAAATAACTGGACTAACCTGCAGTTAAATTTTTCGGATTATTTTCAGCCTAGAAAAAATAAACAAAGGCCTGTAGAAAAAAACAACGTAAATAAAAGTCAAATCCACTTTTCAATCTTCTTTTCAGAACACCCGAAGCTGTGGCCAAATCAGAAGATTTACTGCAATAGATACATCATGGTCAATGTGCTAAAGAAAGCTCTGCTGGACTACACTTGTGAGGACTCAAGCTGCCCTGCAGCTACTGCCATTTGTTATGTGCCTTGTGTTCAATCAGCATTGCTGTGTCTCGGGAAGTAAACAAAAAAGAAGCATTGCATGTTGAAAAGCACTAAGCAGATCATGCTAACACTGCCAATAGAATGGCTGCCAGAATGTTATAGAAGCAGGTACGAAGATTTGCATTTTAATTCCTCATCTTCCCATGGTGCCTCTTCCCACAGAGCACACACCCAAGTTGCCAGGAGAGCCTCTGAGGGAAGCTGAGTCCTTTTTTGGAACCCTTTCCCTCCCAAGGCTGCTGCTCTCTGTGCTAAACATAACAGCACTGGTGATGCACTGAACAGCAGTGAAATTTCAGCTGCTCCCACCTACGGTGTGAGTAGACACACAACCTAGAAAAGTAACCTATAAAGCAAGCTATAAAAGCTGATTGTTCATCCCATCTTGTGCACCAGCGGATTCCTGGCTGCAGCAACAAGGATGTGGATTAGGCCAGGCGCATCTGCACCCATCCACACCTCCTCTAGTGACAGGGCAGACCTCTCCTTGTTGAGGCAGCATCTGCCACGGGAGCCTCTTATTCTGAAGGCACCTACCAAAGGATGCTACTTCATATGAAAAGGATCACTGCAAACTAAAATGTTTTTGGGGACCAGAGTTAATTAACTATTATCTACAGATGCCTGAACAAAATCCAGAGCAGCGTGTCTCAACTACAGCCCACTGCTGTTCCAGAACACCACGGTCAATAAGCTGTGATGGACATGCAGAACCACCTAACTTTACGGTGTTCTTAAACAGGCTGACATTTAATGGGGGTTTGGTAAGGCTCAAATGGCAGAGTCAGAACTCAGAACCATCAGCTCGCTCAAGACATTCAGCTAAGTCCATGTCAAATAAAAATGAGAATGAGCAGGAAAGCAAGGCCACTGTCTAAGCTCTCCTGCAAGAAGCTGCACAGTGTGTAACACACATGCAGACTGGCAATGTTCAGACTTCTCCCCCAGATCTGCAGAGGCTGAGAGACAGGGGTGCATCTTGGCTGCTCTAGATACAGTGTGCAGCACTAAAACTAAAGGCTTGCCCCTGAAGTTTAGCACTCATCTGCTGCATTCCCTGTGTTAGCACTTGTAATACAAAAGCACCACGGTTCCGCTGACCCCAAACACAAACTGACCCACAACACGAAGTGCTTACCTGTGATTTTGTCTCTCACGAGCTTGCAGGATTCAATTTCACCAATGCTCCCGAAGAGACTCCTGAACTCCTCCTGGGTCATGTTCTGGGGTAAATAGTTGACTATGAGGTTGGTTTTGCTGTCATCTGTAGCAGCCCCTGTCTGCATGGGGGAAGGGCAGTTTCTACTGTTGCTGGAGGGTCCATTGGTTGTATTGGAAGTAGGGCCATTCGACACCTGAGGCTCCATGGTGCTAATTATCTATAGCAAAATAAGAGAAAGGGGAAAAAAACACCCTTAAGTTTCATAGATACAATAGCTATTTTTAAAGATACTCACAAACGAATGAGTAGGTAGCATTCATGGCCAATTTAGATACTTCAACAAAAAAACCCGGCTTGATTCCTCTGTTATTGTTGCAAAGTAGGTCATGCTAGTCTTTGGCTGTGAGCATATACTAAGATGCAGTTAAAAAAAACCCTTTTTTTGTTAATGCAAAGCTGATTTCTACTTTCATCACGCAGCCATTTTCACAAATGTAAATTTAAACCACATAAATTTAATTATAATTTAAGGTAATAATCATAATTAAAATTATAGTTCCATTAAATCAGATGAAGTAAGTGTATGGCTCTATATGAAAAGGTAAAATATTTTACCTATTTAATAACTGTATCACAGAGTGCAATGACAACAACATTAACCAGGCACAGTCAACCTGCACCGTGTCATCACTCAGCCTCCCTTCTATTAATAAACCTGGTGTCCCAAGACATACCATTGACTGGTTCCAGTGATGACCTATATTCCCCACCTATATTTTCCACTAACAAAATGACACCTCTTTAAATAATAAAGCCCTAGATTTGCAATCTTCACAGATACAAAGGTCTTCAGATATTTACTAGAATAAAAAAGGTTTAATCAAAGAAAGCCTTATCAGGCACAGGTGAAGGCTGCAATTATAACAAGCACACCTATCTTGAAACACAAATCTCCAGTTTTCACGGAAGAGACTTAAATAGACCTTTCCAAAAAACAACTAATAAAAGAATCCAGCTTAGCAAAGTGTGCTGCAGGACAGTAGCCCCATTGTCACTAGTGCCACCCGTCACATGAGCAAAGCTGCCTGCATGTTTATCTGCAAAACACAAGTTTTCATCCCAAAACTGCACAGGCAGACAAAGGAAGCAGAAAAACCTGGGTACTTAGAGATTTTTCTATGTAATTTGCCTCTACTACAACTTCTAGTCCATCTTCACTGCCACCACTTCTGCCAAAGGAAGGGCATCATCTTAGTCTTAATTCTGGATAAATTAAAGCAACACAAATGGTGGCTTTTGCTGCCTGCTGTGAGGTTTGTGATGTGCAGCTTCACTGGAATCGAAGATCATCCCTCAGATGGGTTCAGCCTCCCTCCACCAGAGAGTCAAGTGATGCAAACTGCTGCCCCAGGCAGGAGATTCCACTGCCCAGGGACAGTGACAAACACAGGAGAATAGAGGGCTAAGGCACCACACACTCTGAACCTGGTATTCTGCCGATCCTGTAATTGTTATAATTACTCAAGACTTAATCTGCTTTCTTTTTTAAATCCAGGGAGGTAGATGTTGTGACAAATTAGGACTGTAATTCAGGAGGATGGGGACACACACCCCCCCAAAAAGGGTGTCTATTCTAAAATTAACTGCATGAGGGTGGCTCAGAGTCTAAATAGGTTATATTCTGGTCATGTCTTTTTTTTTAATTGAAACGCTTCAGTATTAGCTTAATGCTTCATTTAGGAAATAACCCTCTTTTTTATCAATGGAAATAAGTTTTGAATTACCATTATTTTTATTATCAAGCCCAGGAATAGCTTCTTGGTTTAACAGCTTTTAAATAAAAAGAAGCCTTGCCACATTGTGCTGAACAGTAATGCCTTAAAACCACACAGCAGAATCATTTTGAAAATAAACTGCACAAAAATAGTCACTTCTTGAAAGACACGGGCACATCCAAACCAGAATCCCCCTGCCAATTTTACCAGCCACGTGGCACCAAGTACTGCTGGCATCCTTGGCCAAGCTCTGCCAGCCCCACACTCTTCCCTTCAAGAATCCCCCTTCTACCCGGCATCAGCCATACTTCCTTCCCTTCTCCAAGTTAATTCCATCCATGTATTTACTCACACGTACTACTTAAAAGCTTCAGATGCTGCTAAATCTGTTTAGCTCGAGATTCCAGCTGGAAGATCATCCTTTGATCTCCGCACCTCCGCGACCCCACGGCTCCGAGCTCCGCCGGCAGCTGCCGCGGGGCCGGGGCGCGCACCCCAAGGCGGCCGCGCTCCAGCTCAGCTCCTGCTCCTACAGCCTGCACCCGCAGCCACTCGGCTGAAATTTGGGGGAAAAAATCCCAGTTCCGACGCCAAGGCACAGTCAGAGGATGAGTGAAGCCACTGACATGGTTAACAGCGGCTTCCTGTGCGCCTTTACATCACTGGACCATATTCTTCCCAACACCAAACCCCACAAGATAAGCTGCAGTTTTAGGGACTGATCCTGCCCCTCTGGAGCCGGCAGGGATAGCACACCTCTGGTTTCAGTTTCAGCAGAAGCAGGACTTCAGCACAACACACCGAGAAAGGTACATCCTCTATTATTAGCAACAGACTCAAAAGCTATCTATAGTTCCCCGCAGTAGACAATAATCCTGGATCTTTTAAAATCTGTGAAAGAAAACAAAATTCCAAACTGGTTGGTGTCCTACTTAGGCATTTTGCAAATGCTCTATAGTTAAATTTTCAGCATTCGTACTTTCCCCACCAAGCAAAGAAACAGAATTCAACCCAAGACATTTAACACATTCAGAACATTAAGAGTAAGCTGCTCAGTAAAAATCTGTTCCTGAACAAGTACATTTCCTCATATACTTCAAAGTATCTTGGCATTAGCTAATTTTGCACCAGGTGCCAGGTTTTCTTCCTAGTTACTCTCAACTCCATTTAGGTTTTTCTGATTTTTTAATAGTAGAATGGAAAACCAAAGCACTTACTTGCCCTTCAAATTATTTCCAAGTCATAGGTTACTGAAAATCCATTTGCTATATACATATTAAAAAGAGATAATGGATGGAGAGAAATGTTGAAGAAATATTAAATGCATTTCTAATAAAGGACTTTAGATTTTTTTTTTACTGCATAATTTTAAACTTCAATTTACAGAGTGATTTCGGTGCAAAAGCAGTTCTGTAGCAGAGCTTGCATTTGAAGTTCTCACAGGCACAAAGGAATAACACTTACTTTAGGTGTGCAAACTGACTCTTGCCATGAGTAGAAATTAACATTATTAATGGTAACCAAAAGGTAAGCCCTGGCTCTCCTTCCCAGACATTTGGTCCTGTCCCTGGCATGCCTGGAGCTCAAACCCCGGGCAGAATTCAGTGTGCACGTACTGGGATGTTTATTGTCAAGCATTGTTTTTAATATTAAGTAGCTGTTGATTCCACATCAGTCAGCACATTACATAAGAGGAACATTATTTATTCAAATAGATTTCAACATGACAGTTGCTGTATGTTTTTTTTTCCTCTCTATCCACAACACTAAGATTTAAATTTTTAATTCGATACCTGTATCACAATATAATATTTTTTAAATCAATACTCTAGTTTCCAAGCACACAGTAAACTTACTGTGTTTTAATTACTGGTAATAACTTTTTTTAAATACAGAAAAGTATTGGGCTGCAATTAAATTCTACCAAAATATCAAAGAAAGCTCTAGTCTGCCTAACTCATCAAGGGCTTATCTGGATATAGGCAAAACAAATGTTGAAAGTTCAAGAGTGACTTAACACCTATGTTAATTTTTTAAAAACAAAATATACTGCTATCCCTGAAGGTGTTCTTAAACCTCCATAAGCAAGTAAATTTAGCAATATCTGTGCTCCAAGCAACATCTTTTTGTAGACTTTTTCTGACCCAATTTAGGCAGTTACTACCGGTCCTGAAATATTACAGTGCAAATGTCATGTGTGCTGACATTTTATACATTTTATTTTTTTGGGGGCAATACCTTGCCAAGCTCCCAATACTGCAATATGATACTCTGTATATAGGGTAATAGCATCTTTGAAGCATAAATTGCAGTTACTGCTAATAGACATTTGATCACTTAGCCACCAATAATCTGAATATTCTAACACTGGCAAATACTATCTGATAGAATTTTGCTGATTTTGTAAGTTACATGTTTCAAATTGTGCATGCATTTAATCAGACTGCTGCTTTTAAAAAAATGACCATTTCCTGGTGTACTACTTTTCTCACTATGGTAATGCATCAGCAAAGCATGAGGTATTTTTGTTTGACAGTTTTCACAAATAAATGCTTTGAGGAAGACAACATAAGCTTTGCCAGTGTTTTGCAAAACACTGCTTACCAAAAGGCTTGGTATAAACCTCTCCTACAGAGTATCTGCCACAAATACCCATTAGAGCTACTCCTACATTAGTAATGTTTCAGAAATACTTCCATCACATCTACATTGTTTTTTCAATTAATTCAACTAATTTCAATTTATTCCTGCTAAAATATTAGCTCCAACAATAAAGCAAAAAATACCTGTATGTATAAACAGAACTATTACAATTACCAACTATTACAAGCTGGAGTAACTGACACTAATCTTCACTTATTACAGTAAATGTATGACATCCATCTACCATTACAAAGCACAGTTAATGAATCATTTGGAAAACTACCCACAGACTAAGACAGCCTTATCTCCCTATTGCATGCATAAGCAATAGCCAATGGCTCAATAAATGTAAATATACATTTTATATTTACAAAATTTGTTCTCAGCAGTCTAAAAGAAGGTCTGCATGTTGAACTGAGGCTGCCACATATGTACAGTGAAAGGAGCTTGCATTTAGCAAGTACTCAGCACCCATTCCTGCTATCTGAATTATATCTTCTCCATTGACCATAATCCACAATAAACAGAAACTAATTTGGTATGTATTAAAAAAAAAAAAAAATCACAATTAAGAATCTTAAGATTAAGTGTTATTTACAGGCACAAAAGAGAAGTGGTTTTAAACATACTAGAAACAATCCTCTCCTAAAATCAAAATCTGGAAAAAAATCTAAACCCCGGAAAAATTCATGCAGTCCTATCCATTTTGAGGATTCAGAAGTCAAAAAAGTTAGCTATGAATAATGAACTGTTCACAGCACCTAAATGCCAAGAGAAAAGATCATGGCAAATTACACCTCATGAAGAATTCATGAGGTCTAATTTTATATTATTTCTAAGTGTTCATTAATGAACAAACTCAGAACATTCTCCCATAAAAAAAAGAGTTTAGATAAATAATGCAAAGCTCTTACTTTATCTAAAAAAGCTCTTTAATTAGCATTGCAAGTTGTTTGCTTTTACAAGTGAAAACAAATGGTGCCATGGCAGAGGTCCCACAGCCATCTCGTGAAAAACGATGACAAAAGAAGAAACAAAAAAAAACATCTCAAAGAAAATAAATGTAGATTCACAAAGGTTTCCCTCATACAATGAGGAACAGGCTTTAATTCCCTGCATATCTGCTCTTATGAATGGAAGTCAGCACAGTGCAAGTCTCTCTACCCCTAGAACTTCAATGTAGGTGAGAAAATCCCATTTCCAGAGGCTGCCTGACCAGTCCATGCACAGCCTTGCCATCTGCTGAGCCATGCCAAAGCCAGGAGGTTGGTCCATGGGCAGGGAGCAGAACACACAAACACATCCAGGTCCCTCAGCCCTGCTCCAGCCCAGGAACCCACCCCAGTTTAAAATGTACCCACTGCTACTCGCTCCGTGGGGATTTAGCACATTTCTGCAGATTGAGGCACTGGATCACAGAACATTCAGGACACATCATGCCACCTTCCCCTTGGAGCATTAAAAGAAAAGAACATAAAGTGATTTGAAGCCTTCCTTAGTTCAAAATCACAACTGTAGCCAGAGCAAGAAGCAGGTGCACCAGGACCACATGTGGGCTTTTCTAAAGTGACCTCAGGAGCAGCAAATGATGCTCTGTGTGCAGCTCCAGTACAGATTCTCTTAACTGTAACAACTGTCAAATTTCACTGTCAATTACATTTTTATTAAAGCTTACGCACTGCACAACTAGACTTTGCTATTATTTACCTAATAAATACATCATGAACATGAAATAAAGGAGGAAAATGAAGCTTTTTAGTCTATCTGCCTGGAGGCAAATCCAATACCCCAGAAAGAAATCATTATCTAACCCTCCATATTTTGACATGTTCCCCACTCACACACACTTCTATGTGCTACATCTTTACCTTCCTTGGAGTAAAAGTCACATTTAATATTTTAAATCTAGATATAGCTGAAAGTCTCAGCTCAGAAAACTGGCAATCTCTGGCTCTCATGGCACAGATACAGCTGTCTTAACTTGCTTTCAGAGTGTGCTGCACTCAGGTTGAAATGGCGTTCAAACATTTCCAGCAATTTCACATTTATGGGTGCTACAATAATTGCACAGAGCACACAAATTATCCAAATGGAGAAGACAACAAATGCATTCATTTTAAGATGCAAGCCTCAGTTCAAGTAAAGGAGAAAATTATTTTCTTTAATAGCTAAATTTATCCTGAACCAGTCCATTATAAGCTTTTGCATGAATATGCTAAACTAAAATATTCTGTCCCCAGTCTAGCAGTGAAACAAATGCAAAGTTTATTGGCAATATTACTTGTTATCACAGCAGCGCCTGAAGGACATAACCCATGGCAGCACCAACTCATGCTGTACAAACGGGCAGCAAAGCAGGGACTGCTGCTCTACCAACACAGCGACAAAAAGCAGGCAAAACCTGTTATTTTTTATTCCAGATTTCACAGAAGTGAAATAAAGTCAAACCAGATGAAAGTATCTAGGCAAACTGCTGAAGTTACACAGAAGTTGTGACAGCCCTGTAACACACCGCCCTACCCTCAAACCTGGCCCACTGATAAGGCACAACTCCTAACAACCTTACCAAAAAAGAAGCCAGTATAATAATGATGCACACCAAACTGCAGGTTTTTTGAGGGAAATGTCTTCTGTTCCCACAAGGTATAGGCTCCACAGGTTTGCATTTGATTTTAAGGACAAAAGGGAATGAGTAAGGGTAAAAAAGTAGACACCAAAATAAGTTGCAAGTATTTCAACATCAATAGCTACTAGTTGAGCAGTAGGGGAAGGCACTCTTGGAACTACACATCCAAGAACTACACTAAAGATAGGAACAAAGGCACCATATCGCATGCTTTGCATAATCTCTTACTCTTCCTGCAGGTACTCTGGGGGTAAGAAATTGGAGGAGGAGAACTACAATTATCATTCATACAGCTCAGCACTCTGCAAAGCTCAGAGGAGGCACACAGGACTGGGGAGCAGATGCACACAAGCACTCCATGCACAGCAGTTTCTGGGAAGCACGGCACATTGGTAAGGACAACAATGTTTGTCCAGAAGCAGAATATAGTTCTAGTTCTCTGTTGTGTATTACCTCAGCTCACAAAATGTGAGATGCTTTATCATCTTCTACTGAGCTTTACTTTCAACTATTTCCAGCTTTTCCTTTGTCTCTTGCAAAGATTATCAAGTAACTATGCCTGTTGGAAATCTCAAAGGTGTTTGGCTCTATTCTTCAGTGTCCTCCTGGTATCTTAATGAAGTCTACAGCAACAGCACTTGGGAAATGGTAAAGAAGAAAGTGGTGTAATAGGTGATCAGAGTTGTCCTTTTCATTAAAACAAAATGAAACTTCTGGAATGCCAGCCAGTTATCCCCTACTTTATTATATAGAGTGGTTTCACCCAAATTTATTATAGTTTCTACCATTAAACGCAATTCCTACATGAAGAGATGGCAAAACACAGCCTTGATTTCACAGCATTCAAACACCACTCTGGAACACAGCTTTGGAAAAAGGCATCACCAAAAACACCAGGAGAGGAAAATGGATGTGTCCCGTATACTAGATGGGGGAACCCAGCCAGCTTGGGTTAAAAAACCCTTCCAACCACTTGGAACCCACAGACCACAGACTGCAACAGAGGCTGGTGGCAGGGATGTGTCCTACTTCTGTCCTGGGACACAGCCATCAATGGCTTCTGCCCACCCACATCTCTGGGGGTCACCCACCGCCTCTGCTCAAAGGTCTGCACTATTTTTGAACTGAAATAAAGACAACATGGTCAGACTCCAGTTCTGAAGGAACATCTATTTCTTCTTTAATCACACTTCTACTTCTGCCAAATTCATACCAGGCAACCTTGTGCCTAAAATTTTACAAGGGCTTTATTTTAGTAATTTCATCATTCCAAATTGCTTCTTATTCCCTCCTGTCTTTTTGCTGAGGTTACTACTTGCTTTCTTAAGATGCATACGAAGGCTAAAGGAATAAAATTTAAAAAAAAAAAAAATCAAGTCTCAGCAAAAAGAGCTCCTTGATTGACATTCCAAGCCAAAATTTGATGAAACCATCTTTTCTCTCCATGGGCTGCAGCTTATTAAGATACCACAAAGGCAAGAGGTCTCCCAGTGACTGCACTGTCCCTCTTGGAAAAAGAGACTGACTAACAGAAATCGTATTTGAAATCTGTATTAACCAGGTGATTAAAAAAACCAGGTATATGACCAAAAACATTAAGTACATGAGGAAAACTCTGAAAGACTGAAGAGGTTCTCTCAAAAGCCTATATATTAGACAGTAAGAACATGGCAGAGATCAACATTTAAGACAGATTCTCAGTCTAAAGGACATGCAGCCTAAAAATACACTGAAATGAAAGCAAAGGAAATTGAGTCTTTTTATATTTCTGGTTACTTTCTGAATTTTATTTTTAGCTCAGTTTTGTTTCCTAATCACTACTTACTTGTTTGGCTTACTGACTCCATTACTCAGTTATATATTGCTAATCAGTAACTGAATTCTATTACTGACTTGGGAATATGTATGTAGCACTGTGTACTGACGCACAGATTCCCACGGGGATGTACATGTTCATGAAAGAAGCAGACAGCTGCAAGTCTTCAGCTGCTGTAGACCTGTCACAATTCCACTTTATGTTTTTTTTTTCCCCCTTTAAGAAAATAATCTAGAATCATCTGCAACCCCAGAGTTTAGACAGTGAAACCTGTGTTACAAGCCATATTAAAACCTAAAAACATCTACTTACCAGAAGGCAAAGCAAGGCCAGTGCAGGCTCTCTGTGAAGCCTAGGAACATCCAACCCCCCACTACTGTTATTTCTACTGAAGTTCTAGAAACAAAAAGCTACAATTTTTAATAGCCCTTCAGCAATTGAATATTCATTAAAGCTCACTGCAATAGGATTTCAGCTCCTAAGCCATAAGCTCTTCTGAAAATGTTGCCCATATATTTTTCATGCAAAGCCAGGCTTACATTAGGCAGGAATGGATGGCTTAATGAAACACAAGACTCAACCAAGATGTTTTAAGGCTCTGTCCACAACAGGATGTTAATGAAGACACACTGCTAAACGCAATTAGGAAACACTAATCAACATGTGTACATCTCAACTGCTGGCAACAGCATCTCTATGGATACTGCAGCTTGCAGGTCTAAGCGAGACAGACCCCAAAATAGAAACTATGATGTTCAGCTAAGTCCTATCTCCGTCATTAGAAATGTTTGCCTGCTGCAAGCTATCAGTATTTCTCTTAAAACTTAACTAGATTAAAAACAAAAGGTCTACATCTTTTCCACAATTTACCTGCTAGTCTCTAACTCTGTACCACACTAACATTGCTTATAGAAATAACCTTCTCATAGAACATAAGCATTCTTAGTTCTGTAGCATACCTATGGTAGACAAAGCTACAATGAATTACTGAAAGTAAGATATCATTACCATCTTAAAAATAGCAAGCAGATAATAGAAATTCTAAACTTGAGAAACTTCTGGGAGCAAAATAATCAGAAATCACCTTTGAGAGAACAGAAATAGCTGTTTACTCTGATGGTCTCACAAAACTACCTACAAAATGGTTTAAATGAGGCTAAGTCTAAAGTACTGCATGGGACAAATCTCAGGAATGCCTAAATTCAATCAATTTCATGCATAAAAGCATCTATGCTAAACTCAGTCACATATTAGAGATTAGGAATGCATTATCCATCAATAAAGGACAAAATATCAGTCATACATCAGGCTAATAGAGCCTTCTGTTTTATCCTAGACAAACTATTAATCTCTGTACTACAGAAGAGAAGCGTGCCACGGGCCAAACTAAAAACCTCCCTTAATAAATGTAAATTAACAAACATACCCTGAGCAGCAAGAAATTAAAAATGCACCAAAACTCCTCTTAAAAACGTGAACAGACCTCATAGATAACAATTCTCTGGTTAAAACAATTCTGCTCAAGCACTCAATGGGAGTCCTGCCAAGCTCAGTCCCTGTTCAGGTGCTTGGGGACAGGGGGAAACACAGACCACCCCAGCTGTCCTGATTCCAAGCCCCACAAATGACATTTCACTTAGATGTAAAAAGGCAACTGGCAATAGAACAGCCACTACTAGACATCAGCAGGGAGAAACGTCCTAAGAGCCTAAACACACAAACTAATGCTTGAGTATTAAAAAAGTCAAACCAACCAAGTTACTGTCCTCTATTGGCTATGTTTTCCTTAAAATGCAGAGCAGCCACAGGCAGGCGCTTTAAACCCGGAGCTGGATCCACTTCCATCCGTTTCACTGCAAACAGGTTGGTGACAGAAGTGATGCTGTCTCTATTAAAACTACATCACCTAGGTACCTTGGCCATGGAGGCACTCAGCCCAAGTGTCCTGGTCCAGCCTGGTGCTGAAATGCTGGAGGAGAACGTGGCTCCTCCAGCAGCCACATTGGCCACGTACAGCTACAAAGCTCCTTGATCACCACAAAGAACATCACACAAGGAATATTCACTTTTGCACTTAGCAAAGACTAACGATGGAAATTAAACTCAATTTCTACCCGAGCATTTACATTTGCAAGCACTTCTTTCAGTAGTTGGGTGATGACAAGCACAGACAATAAAAAAAGGATTCTAAAAATACACTACTCTTTTTCCCTGGATTAGTATGTCTACAGTTAAATATAAACTGTGCTCTATAAATTATCAAACACAATGTCAAATTCTGAAGTGCTCTCCGGAATCTCTCACAGAGCACACGAAATACAGAATGATAATTCTGTCCTGGCCCAGTTAGGCTAAAGAACAATATGCTACTGTGCTGGATCACAGAGTTAGTTCCTATCAACGGCCACACTAAAAATGGCCACAGCCACCACCGTAGCTGCATACTGAATTTTTCAGGACCCTCCGCATCAGGCAAAGAGTTTAATTCCCTGAACAGCTGCTCTCACAGGAAGGGAATCGACAGCAACATTGTCACAGTATAGCTGGCACAGGCATATTAGGAAGAATTTCCAGCATTCATGCTTTCTGCTAAAAAATCAACTTCCCCCTACTCATCTACTGCCAGTAACTTCATTTGGAACAAAGATATATTAGAACTATTTTTATTTAAGAAGCATTTATTTACATACATTATTACTTCTACAGAGTCGTGACTGTGCCTTCTGCTTTACAGAAATAACATCTTTGCCCACAAGATCTTCTGCACATAGTAAAGCAAAAAGTCACGGATCACCAGTCGAAGATCAAGAAGGACCAACAGAAGATTAATACTGCAAGTACTGCAATGAACAGTCACATTTATAAACCCTTCAAGCAGGCAGAAAAGCCAAACACCCCAAATACCTCTGATCCCCAAAGCAGAATGCGTTAAGACTCCACCACAGTGTAGTGACTTAAATATGGGTTATTTCATGCCGTTGAGTCATGAATTTCACATTATCTAACATTCAACTGCTGCTGACTACGGGCGTCTACATATCAGCTGAAGGGGACTGAAAAAAGGCCTGGCCTCCCCTCCAGATTAGCATTCAACTCCTTAAAAAGCTTTGTTAGTATTTTGCCCATGTAGCTTATGGCCCTCTCTAATCAGAACTACAAGAACCAGGTTGACTTCCACACACACCAAACACTTCATAGACATCAAGGGTCTTAATTAATCCATGTATCAAGCAAAAAAAAATCCTCAATGTCAAACCTTCCAACGACGATCAGTATAGCAATAATAATTCTTAAACTCACAAATACCAGTTTTGCCGTTAAGAACAGTAGGGAAACAAGGACTTCTGGCAACTGTCCTGACCAGGAGTAGCAGAAATTCCAAGTCCTTGCTAGGCAAATAGACATAACATTAAGAGAGGAGGCCATTCTGCCTTAAATTATAAATTGTGACTAAATTGTTGTCTTTGCTAGTTTTCTAGAATGCAACCCCAAGAGCTTCTTAAGAGGACGAAAAGCAAGAAGGACACGCGTCCTTCATCCCTCATGTCTCTACAAAGGCTTTTCAACAGCACTCAGGCTGGGAGAAAATACTTGGAAGTGCTCAGGAAACCACTCAGCCTCTCCAAAGGGGAGCGCATGCAACTATAGGCCAACAGGTAGATCCAGGGCACAGTTACCTGCTCCAGCAGCAACCTTTTGGGGCCTCTACATGGAGATCAGGTGGGACCTCCTCACCAAGCGTCCCTCAGGAAGCAAAAACCCGGGGAAGCGGTTTAGGTTTCCATCCGTGGCTCGGCGAGCGCCGCCAGGTGCACGGCGGAGCAGCTGGATCTGAAGGACTGGCGCTACTGGAAAGGCTCCAGTGGCGTTGCTGCCCTCTGCCAACGCCAACATCACTTACGTGGGCACAGCCGCGTTACATGTGGAACCTTCTCGAAGCACTGCAAGCCAGAGCCACCTCCCATAGTCACGGGCGTCTGCTTTGAAACAAACACACGTTATCGCACCGCCTTCACCTCCAAGGGCTCCCAATGCTCCAAAGCCACCAAACGTCACCGCCCTAATGCCGAAAAATACTGGCGCATGTCTCCAGACTGGGAAAACTACCAGCAGCAACGTATACGGAATTTTATAGCAATTAGAGAAGTTTAATTTTTAAATGAATAAAATAAATGAAAGCTTATTTTTCCCCCAGAATTCAAGGACAAATAATTTCCCATCACAACAGCGCTGCTGACGCAACTGTGCGTGCCTTAGCAACGAAGGCATACTACAGCATTTTCTATACATCATGCCTCTAAATACTGTCAAAGCCAGGTTTGTATCTTACACTGTGCAACTACATCTCATTTCCAGAGGACACACAAAGATTTAGCTATCCTTAATTTTAATTATTTTCTTAATATTTTGTCTTCCCATTTAATGAACGATTCCTAACTGGTTCTCAGCATTTCCTGACTTGTACAGATTTTCTTAGCCATGGAGGTGAAAGTCCTCATGCAAGATACTATCAAGGATAGAACAATAGGTAAGACATGCTCTCCGCTTCCTCCCTACTTTTTGGGGCTCTAAAGAAGCAATAATGCAGCAGGAGCTCCATTAGGGAACATGGATTTTCACTACAGAAAATAAAGCTCAACCTAACATTGCTGAGCTCATTCTTAATGAATTAATGCAAGCAATGTAAATGCTACAAATAAGACAATGTAGGCAGTTCCAAGAATTAACTGCATTCTTACTATAATCTCATCTGAGAGTATTTAATTTCTAATACTGATGTTCCAAGGCTATTGCAAACTCTGAATATTTAAATGAGTAAACAACAAACAAAAGGTCTCATCTTCAGTGCCCCAAGCTATCATCCAAAACTAGGTATAATTAAAGGTGTGAACAACAGAGTAACAAACCTGCAAAGTCAAGGTTCTGATAAATTAATGGGCATCACACCACTGCACCAGTTCAAATTTATCACTCATTATCTCCCCGACTAGCACAGTGCTGTTTCACATATTAGTGCCTCCTTCTTTCCTCCGAGCCTTTCCTGTCTTTTCTAGATGGATAATTTTATACAATTACGGCTTCTGACACACTGAGACCTTTTCTCCCCCTTTATTCTTCTTGCTGTAGAGCTAGTGACCTACAAAAGCCCCTTGCACCTAAAATATTCCAGTATTTAAAAAGTAAAAACTGATCATTTAAGGGAAAAAGCAAGCAAGCAGTCTCTAAGTATCAGTTTCTCCAACATCTTCCCTTTACATGATCTCAAATGGTTAAACATACCCAAAGGCTAAGGCAAGGTACAGTTACCCTTTAAACATGTTTTATTAGGATTTAATCTATCATACTTGTTGAATTGCAACACTGCCTCCTCTTCGCAAAGTTCCTTAGAAAATTAAGAATGTCCCTTCTTTTAAAGTTGCTCCAAGTCCTACACTGCTGGTAACTGGACATTTACAGAAACAGTTGGGAAGTGTTACATTACACAAACACCCTTTCCCTCCTCATCCAAATCCCAGTGTTTTCCTTAACATCCATTTAAATGGCAAGGGAAGATACACATGCACACATACACAAATACATATGTACCCATCTCCTCCTCCATCCTACAGAGAAAGGAAAAGAGCAAGAGACAGAGAGGAGTGCAAGGGGGAGGGGTGACTTTCCATCACAGATTAGCAAATTTTGCAAAATCTGGCCTATCCCTTACAGAGGTACCATGCTTTTTAACATCACCTCACTTGCAAGAAAACTGTTTGTGCCCACTTCTCCCCCAAAACCCCAATGACATTGAAAAAATACTGCATTGCAGTATTTGCCAGTGCATCGGAGTGTATCCAGTTAGCTGTCCCACAGACAAACAAATGTACATTTTAATGTGTCCAGGCACGTAAATGAGGTGTCCAGAGAACACAGATTGCCAAAATGGACAAGTGGATTTGTCAAGTTATCTGCATCTCTCTCCCTCTCACCATAATATTCTCTTCCACTGCCCATTTCTTGCCTGGGCTGTTTGCTGAAATTATTTTCAAAGTCCAAGCTCCCAAAGACGACAACAAATTCCCCTGTCAGAATATGGGATGCAATCATACCTTATTTCTTTTGAAAAACCTCAGGGTGTAGAGTGGCTCTAGATTATGTACCAACAGTATGACAATTATTCACAGAAAATAACCTGCATTTAATTAGTACACTCCCAGCATACCAAGTAGGAAGGCTGAGAAAAAACCATTCCCTGTAAGTTAGAAGATATTATTTTAAAAAAAATTAATCCATTAAATATATGTAAGATTATTGCAACTAGATTTTCTTTCAATAGAGTCACAATATTTAACAGGACCAAATAAAGATGACGAAGACTATTTCAAACCAATTCAAATGGGATTTTTAAGTATACCCCTTCTAGCTCATTGTAACCATCCTTTGTCACAACAGCTCGGGCTCACTTTGAGAGAACTCAAAAAGGTAAAATTAATATAGAGGAAGAAAGCAAAGGAGGCAACCAAGCCAGTCACCAGTGCAGAGGCATCCCTCTATCTAACATGGGAACTTGATTAGCAGAGTACATAGGGACAGGATTTTAAACTGATGGCTGGTATTCACATTGCATCAATATCCAATTGTAAGATTGCCTCCTTTCTGACTAGTACACCAAGACAACAGTTTTTTAAAAAATAAAAATGTCATGTCTAAGGACAACTACATTTTCTGTATCTTTTTGTCTCAACAGAAAGGTTTTACATCATAATTTAGTATCACTAGCAATCTTAATTCTATTTCACTAACTTAATAACTATTTTTCTATAGGAAGATTTACAATGCAATCTTTTACATGCAGAAAGAAAATGTCACTATGTACATGCAGGCTGCATTCATTAATATAATCTTAAAACAAAGAAAAGAGGAAGATCAGGGCAGGAACACGTGCACCGTAAAACAAGGATTTCATTATTTTTAAATCTTTGTAGAAACACGAAACTGAACAGAAAATGAAAATGTAACTACTAGCTGATGACTGTTAAAACAAACAATGCAGCTGTGTATAATAAAAGGCACCCTTATTTATTGTCATGACTAAGTTAACAGATCTAGAACACAGTATCTCTGTTTTGGACAGAAGAAAAATTATTTTACTCTCACGTACAACTACAATGCATGTCAGAATGCATCTCTGCACATGCACAGACTGTAAAATACGGAATTTTACACACGCACACACCCCCTCAGGATTTTTTTCTCTCCCTCTACATTGTAAAGCAGTGCAGTTTTCAGAGGGTCATTCAATCACTTTTTCACAGAAAGGACTGCAGCAGAAGCAATACTTAAAGCAAATTAAAAGGGCATTTAATTTTTTATTCCTATTTCAACCAAGCACTACTATCCCTGCTTGAATTCGCATTCCAAGTAACCCTGCACCAGAGAAAGGAATAAAGTAAAAATATCTGCAAATCCAAAGACAGAAAGAAAGGCGTGTTCTATATTCTTGCTTTGCTTCTTATGCCTCCTGATGTGTGATAGATGAACATTTTCTGGGCAACCACATTTTTATATCTTTTACGCTGCCGTCTATCACTTACTAGTCTACTACGCTTTTTTAACACTTCTAGCACCACCATTTCTTTCCCATTATTGTTTGCCACTACAATTTAGAGACCATCACAATTAACAAAATATTCAGCTGTGGTTTAAAAAGTAGAGTTGCTACAAGGAGCCCGAGACACTGGAAGTGGATATTACTCCAGCAGATATAGAATAGACTGGCTAAAGGTGGGGCTGGAGAAGAAGAGGAGAATAATTTCAGTATTTTTGTAAATTCCTCTCAGTGCCTAAACCCTAAAATATGGTGAACTCCCCTGAACTGATTATTCTGCCATATAACCATCTGATTTTGTAAAAATACCAATATCACTTAACACAAAATCACTGCTTAGGGTAAATTCATTCTACCTACTGTTCTCATAGGGACATTTGCTGGAAAATTCTAAGAAATGATTTGCAGAAGCTATCAGCTGTGGGAGTTCACTATTATACCTCTGTCAACTTCATTCAATATAATTTACATTTTTTTTTATACTGCCTCACAGGATTCCTTGCAATTTTTTGCACGTACAATTTCACAGCAGGGAGGGGGAAAGAAAAAAAAGATAACCCTCTTTTGCAAAGGAGAAAGAACAGATGCTTAAAACCAGATTTCTAGAAATCACTGTAAGCCTGAGCCAGAAATGTAATTAACACCTATTTATAAAGAATAATTAAAGTTGTGACTGCCACAAAGAAGAACAGAGATAATCGAGGTAGCCCCTGCTTCTTTTTTTTTTTTAGTTTTTTTTTTTTACACTGTTTGCAGTATTCCCACATGATTGCCACCTGCTCCCCCACTCAGCTTCCCCTATGCTCGTTTCCCCGGCAACCTTTCATTGGCTTTTCCTCCCAGCTATCGCTTTCAGTTCGGCTGCTCAGTCTAATCTTATTTGTTTTACACCCATCAAAACAAGCAGCTAGACAAAGACAATCCTGTAAGAATGGGAAAAGACCGTCGCTTTGTTTCCCCGGTTATAATAAATATCCGCGGCAAAAGTCTGCAAAACGTTAAATTCGGGGGAAGGGGGGGTCCCGGCGCCCCCCCATCCCGGGGCTGGCAGGAGGGCCGGGTATTGTGCGGGCGGCCCCAGCCCCCACCCGGGTCGCCCCGCTCGGCGCAGCCCCGGTGCCCGCAGTTGTGTGTCTGATCATGCCATTTTGCACAATCTGTAAGGAAAAGCACAAAAGAGGGGACGAGATGAGCACGTCCGGGGCTCCTCTGCCAGGAGAATACGGGCTAAAAATAGAAATACTATTTTTCACATAAATGGCTTTGACTTCTCCCGGCATTAAAAAAAAAAAAAGCACAAAACAACGCGGCTCTCCCCCAACCCCCCCAACCCCAGCCCCCACCCCGACACAAAAAAAACACACCCTTGCTTCCATCCATCCATCCACCCATCCATCCATCCTCGACAGCACCGGCTCCATGGGAAACGCGATACCTGGATTTTAGAGGCGATTATTAGGTTTGTATTTAAGGCTGGTGTAATAGGAACGGAGATTAAAAGGCATCAACGGCCGCCCGCTCCGCCAGGCACACGCGGTACCATGACACCGTGACTGTCAGCAGAGACCATCCGCGCTCAACTGAAACGCTTCGTTCAATGGAAACGCTGTGGAGTGCCATCGCAGCTAGGCACGGTAAATGGATGTACAGCTACAGATGCACACACACAGGCAGACATAGCCCACCGAAAAAAAAAAAAAAAAAAGAAAATAAACAAGGCTCTCTAATTTTATGACTCACGATCCGCCGCCCTGAACAAAAGAAATTCGCGAGGCACACGAGAAACGAGACAAAACCCCACGAGCAGGCTCTTCCCGTTCACTTACCATTTTCAAGCCATTCCACTCCATCTGTGATCACAAAGATGGACCCTTACAGCCCCTCACAGAGTCAAAAGCAAAAAGAGCGTTATGTAAAAGCTGACATTCCTTCTTACAGCGCTGCTGCCCAACGATGCAACAAAATCGACATATACTAGGCACTGCAACACATACAAGCCTCCTCCTCTTTTTATGAGGTCACGACAGGAAACTCTTTGAAATACAATATGCAGCATTTACTGAAGCTCATATAAATCACCCTCTTTTAAAATTACCATACCTATTGCGCAGTCCACCAAAAACAAAATTACCAATCTCGAGGCTTTTTTTTTTTTAAACATTTCACCCCCCCTCCCCAAGGATTTTGCTCTGCATTTGTATCTCCAAAATGTCAATGTGGAAATTAACTCTCCCCCACCCTTAAAAAAAAAAGCCTCTTTTTCCCTTCGCATTTCAGTTAGCCACATACCAGCCTTGCATTAGAAATGAGCTTTTCTCTTTATTCTGAGAGAAATCGCAATTACCTTAAAATGACAAAGTACATCCTTTATTAAAGGATACGCAGACATTAAATATGAAAGAGAGAGAGCGAGAGAGAGGGGGAAAGAGAAAGGGAGGGGGGGAAAGGGAGAGATCATGTACAAACAGATCAGTAGCAGAAAACTAAATTCATGGGAAAACACAGACTGAGAATGATGCAGATTCGGGGAAAACCTGTATGTTAGCTTCTATATCTACCTCTATATAAACCCGCTACGATCAGATTTTAAAACTACTAATACCTACCATAACCATTCTTAATGGCAAATATTGGGTGTCTTGAAAGGCTTCAACTCTTCTAACGGTTTTGCTAAGGTTTCAGGGAATTATTTTATTATTATTATTCTCTCTTTTGTTTTTTTTGAAGAGCCACAAAGCACACTGCTAGACGTTTGTGCGGCGAGAAATTATTATCGGTAATAATAATAATAGCGGCAGCGATAATAATAATAATAAATAATAATAAGAATAGCTAGGTATATTATCTCGTTGTCTCAGTGTGGTGCTGCGGCGGGAGGGCGGCGGCGCCGGCGGCGGGCGGAGCGCGGAGCGGCGCGGGGCGGGACGCGCGGAGCGGAGCGCGCGGAGCGGCGCGGGCCCTGCTGCGACTGGCGGCCGCCGTCGCCCCTTTACCGCCATTTATGGGACCATCTGTCAGCGGCGCCGCGCGCTGATTGGCCGAGCGCGCCGCGCGCGCGGGGGGAGGGGGGAGGGAGGGTGTGTGTGGTGCGTGTGGGGGGGAGGCGTTGCGACATCAGGTGCTATTGAAATTAGCCGCTGCCAGATTGACAATGTTAATGATGCGGTGACCTCTACAACAACAGAGACCAGATTTCTGAACTGCTGCTTGTGTCTAGTAATTAAGGCCCGGTTGAAGAAACAACACGCAGCCCCGTATTTTTTTTTATTTTTTTTTTAAATTTTTTTTTTTTTTTTGGTTCCCCCTGTTCCCACCCCTGGGCCCGGCGGTGCCATACCTCGGCCATGCTCCAGTGCCTACATCTCCTTACCTCCTGCGCGCCCCGCTCCCAGGTCCGGCGTATTTTAACCACCTTATCTTTTTCGACAGTTGCTTTCCGGAGAAATGCATATTTAATGATCTGCCTCTAGGCTTAAAGGCACAACAAAAGCACTTTGACGTGCATTTAAAGCTGCATTTATTTTCAGGTACTATTGATTTTAATAATCAACCCATCTCTCCTTCCTTCCGCCCGATGAGGTTTTTTAAAATGCGTAATTTTAAAGGAGTGGATTTGATGTTGCTGCCACTTGACAATGTCTAAGGCACAGCAGACCTCTTTATCGGGCACTCCCCCGTACAACAGTAGTATTTCAGAATTATTTTGCCACCTCACTTCATTATTCTTCAGCTCGACAGGAAATAAAACAACAGCGAACTTTGGGCATTTAAAAGAATTTTCTTTTCCAGCCTTAGAGAAACGTGCTTAACTTAACAATGCACACTCATTAATCCTCCGCTCGCTGCCACTGACAAACTAACAAAACTTCACTTCCAAACAGCAATTTTTTACCCCTTTCTGACCACGACAAGTTTTGTAAGAATTCTCACAAGTTATGAAGCATTCATTTCTTCCTCTTTACTTGAGAGGCATTTTCCTAAAGCATGTTCTGTACTAAGTAACAAGGCACAGCACTCGGTAATTACAACAAACCTTGAATTTACATTTATCTCAACTAAAGCAACTGAGTATTCTCTATTAATACACATAGGATCGTTTAGTTTTACCATCGACAGATTCATTTCAATAATACTTTTTTGTTCTTTTTAAAGACAAGAATCATTGCAAGCATTTTTAAATGTAAGAGCTGAAAACCGAGAAAGCTAGGATGGGCCACATTATAAGCTCACTTAGCTCTTTCCTAGAGAAAGAAAATCTAACTACACACCACCAAAACCATTTTTAAAACACATAAATCAAATAATCATTGTTCTACAAGTTTCATCTTTTAAATTCCCTGCACACTGCTAAAGCTGGGGACAGACACTCAGTACATTTTAAATTTCTTTAAACCATAGACATGCTCAAACACACACAGAGACTAAACACACCAATAAAACGTAGAAAATGTAGTAAAGTTCATAAAATCCAGCTATACACAAACCAAGCAAGGAGAAAAAAATCACATTTAAAAAACATACCATCTATTTGTGGAATGAGCACTGAATTCAATTAAAATATGAACAATGTGAAAGGCTGCAGAGGCTTTCTCTCACCACACATCTTTCTAAGCACATTTGTAGCTTAGTAAAACCTAGCATAGATTAAAGTAGCCTGTAAGATACATTTCCAAACTCAAATTTAGGTGGACCATTAGACTGAACACACAGACATCAAAATGCTACAACAGCTAGTATATTACCACAGATTCTCGTGCAAACGTACATCTAGTATTAAAGTTAGATCTCTAATGCATATTTTTTGCTTAAGGTCTCTTCAGGGGTTAATAACACTAGAGAAGGCATCCAGAAATTATTTTTAAGTCTTTTCAACTTCAGCCTACTTTGTTACTATAAATTCGTTATGCATATCAAGATTCAGCCATTTTTCTGAAACAATAATCGCACACTGCTTCTCTCAAAAATTTGCTAATCTTATCCATCTATAAATCCAGGTACTCTGCACACTGACCGCTTTCCCAAAAAGCACCCCACACACGCAGCTTTTCCGAGAAACACTACAACAAATGCTCAAACATCCTCAGAGGCCTCTCTCTGGAAAGACAAAGGCAGAATCCTATTGTTGAAAAAGTCAACCTTATTCTCGTGTTTCCAATAGTACCATTTATCTTTCAGGGAAAGGGACTGACCACCGCATCACGGTGGTGACATTTGTAAAGCATCAGATTCTCTATACAGTCTCTCCAGCATCAGCCAGCAAGCCCCTGAGCGCAAAGCATATTTTTAGTGCAATCTTCCATCCCCACAAAAAAGAAACTTGTCTTAAACAGCTAATCCAATATCAAAATGAAATCACAGGGTTGTTTCCCAGCCCCCCCCTCCCTCTCCTTACCATAAATGAGCAGTTTCTTGACTCATTAATGACAGTTTCCCTTAAAAGAAGTGATCTCATATCACTGAGCCCCTCTCCACCACGCATACATCCCAAAGGTTGCGGGTATCTTAGCATCAGTAGCCGCTAGCAAGCTCTCTCATACAGAGCCCAGATGGACTATACCAGAAGCCAATTCAGCGTTAATAACTACCTACTCTGTGCAGTTTAGAAGCCTTACGTGGCATAATGTCCTAGGCAACAGCAGCCGATTGAAACCGCAAATAAAAGACAACCCAATTCTCCAAAAGCATCAAAAGGAAAAAAATAATAAATTGAAGAATGATTTTTTAAAAAAAAAATCTTACTTATATAAGATTAAACTGAATCCTTCACCAACATATGAAAAAGGAGAAAAAACAGATGCTGCCCAGAAAAAGTGACAAAATATTACCTCATTATTTAACAAAGCAGCATTAAGCGTCCTGCTGATTTCAAACATCTTGCCACAGATTTTGGTTAAGAGAAACAGAAAGAATCCTTTGCAAGCCCTCTGTCTGCAAAGGGTTCTTCAATTTTCTTGCGCACAACAGAATAGTCAATATGTTATTTCCCTAGAGTTCGCACATTAAAATATCTAGTCAGTGAGCTGAATTTTCCCCTTATCACACTGTAGACTCCTGTTATATGTACTGCTCTCTTTGCAAGATTAGCCTGCCCCAAACATGGCTGTTGTTTAAACTATTCTTTAAAGTAACAGTTCACTCCATAACCACCAGGTGGGCAGTGTACACAGATCCAAGTAACCATCTTAAAGATTTTTCTTGGAATAGCTGCTGGTTGTGATATACAACGTAAATCCCCCCTACACTTATCAAGCAGGAGGAAAAAAAATCGTCACTGTTTTATGCCCTTTCCTCCCGAGCAGCAAGTCCATGAACAAAACCCTAAAATCACTTAGCTTTTAGCACAGATTTTTTTTTTTTAAAGGGACCTTAACATTTATACAGGAGGTTTTTATTCAGCAAAAGCGGTAAAATCCAATCAGTTTTGAGAAAAAAAGTATAATTAAAAGGGAAAGCACACCCAACTAAGTGGTTTACACTACAGAAGAACAAAAATCAGGATTACGTTCACAAGAGGGTTCCTTCATGGAAAGACAAAATTCAGCATGCAAATAATTCTGCTAAAAAATATGAACTATACCTTCAAGCAAATTGAAGACAACTTGATGAGATACTGCTATGACTTACTGTGGCTTAAATTCATTTATGAAACCACTGCTGCACGCATCAGAGCACAAGATTGAAATACATGAAAAGGATCCAGTGTTCAATTGCACCTAAGTCTCCCAAGGTATCAAACTGTCCCTATTCCATCATGTCTGCAAGCTATTTAAGTATTTTTTCTCCACTTTATTTAAGGTCAAATACCTCAAGAAATACTTCCATTACTATAAAAAAATACCAATTCACTCAACGCTCTACAGCAACACCCAGAGGCATGAATGAGATTGGGATCTTTGTGTTAGGTGCTGTACAAACACATTTGAAAAGTCATTTCATACCGAAGGATTTACAAACATTTACAAGACTGAAAGCACAAAGCAGAGGTGTGAGAAAGAACAATAAAAGAGCTTCACAAAATGTCTTTGCCAGCTGGGACAAATCGCTGGAGGAACCAGGGCATCTATGGCAACTACCTGTGCTAAGGCAGAACCCAAAAGGTTATTTACTGAGGTTAAAGAATAAATGCATTAGATGGACAAGGGCTTCTTTAGGTTTACCACCTAAAAGCACCATACATTTCCTTTCATTTATAGCAGTCCATGCTGAGTAAGTATATGCAGAGTAGTGATTTTCTTTGCTGGCCTTTAACTAATATTAAAGTGATGCAGTAATGACTTAACCTTCTTGAATATGTATTGAGTTTCAAGTCATCCCTTTTTATATGAGAAAGGTTATTTGCATCGATTTCTGTTTGCATGAAATAAGCTTATTTTCTCATTCACCATATGCCTTGAACACTAATTAAAAGTGTCACTTTCTTCTAATGTAAAAACGTAATCACTTAGTAAATAAGTATTCTTGGCTTTTTGGTCTTTGTGATAATCTATTTAAGGACTTTTTATTTCCACACAACTTCAGTGCTTTGATTACCACACACTCTGTTCATGTAAAGAGAAGTGTTTCACAAATGCACATTTCCCTGGAATTTTTTTTTTTTCCAAATAAAAAGAACTATCTTGAGTTACATCTTTAAGGACCCATACTCCTATTACCCCGAGGCAAATCCATCCAATCAATATGAAACCATTCACATGCCACCATCTGCCAAGCTGTAGAGCAATGTGGCTGGAACAGACCTCTTAAAAAGCAGCAGTGGTCTCATTTTCAGTCTATTAGGGAAGCACCAGAGCTCTCATGTGCAAGGACACAACACTCCAAGTCAGACCTCCTCACACCAGTGTCTCCCTGCACTGCTGCAGAACTCCTGTAATTTTTCCTGCTTGAATTTTCACACTAATCATCAAAGCAAGAGGGAGGGAAAAATGATCAGTAACAGTCCTATTCCACTGCAGCACAAAATAAAGAACTCAATCTAATTCTATCCTAATATGATTACAGCAAACCATTTAAATGCTGCTGCTTGTGAACTACAACCTGGCATTTTCCATCACCTCATTTTCTACTCTCCTGGAGAACTAAGCATTTATCTCTGGAACAGTTTCACTCTTTTCCAAGACATTCCTCTCATAAAATTAATATTTAATTCTTATCAAAGAGTTATCTTGTTGTTTGACAGATGGGAGGGTGCAGGTGGATGAGGAACCAAGGAGAGGCATGTGTGAGCAAGAGATGGATCTTGTGTACAAAATGATTTAATAAAGATAACGGGCAGGGAAAGGACATTACACAATGCAAGCACCCGGGTCTGTCCTATGCAGTAATTCAAGAACCTCTGTGGAAACAGCCTCCAGTTCAAGATACCACATCAACACCATCTTCAGCAACACTGAGCTCACACAGTGTTTTCATCAGAAGATCTCATAATAATTTAAAATATCCTCCACCACCTATAACCCCATAATAACTAAAAAAAAGCTCTAGGAGAAAACGGGAACACAAAGGTGTGCAAACCCCTTATAAATATACACAGAGAGAAGAAATCACCTAATTTAAAACCATCCATGAAGTTATAAGAAACTAAAAAGCTAAACATGTAATTCCCGTGATGCTGACAGTCACAAACTCAGATGAGAAAGCTAGAGCTGAATTGCCAGATTTCAGCAAAGAGAACAGGAAAGAAAAGAGAAACCAGCCCAATTAAGCTGAGTGCCCTTTGCTGTACATGTGTGCAGGAGGTGGCAGGGACTGGGGGGTAGAGGGAAAAACAATGGCTAAAGATGTTATTTACTCACACACCAAGGGCTTTTTTTCCACTGTTACTTGAACAGCTTACAATTAAGTGTATATGTACATAATTTGTTTATCTCCTCAGTAATTTAAAGAAGAACCAGCAAAATAAAACACCTTATCACCCGCCCTGTGGAAATCAAGCAGGAGTGGGTGACCGAGACTAACCTTGCATGACCCTGAAAATGTTTTTCAGGCTCTTAAAAGGCTAGTGAATTAATGTATTTCAAGAAACAGAGTCAAATTTCTAAGGTTTCACTGCAAAATATGTAAGTCATGATAAAAAAGAAACACCATAGAATTTCTGAGAAAACACTAGTTGAAAAAGATAACTTACATGGTCCTGAGTTTTTATTAGTTTATTTGATGATCCACACAGAAACACAGGAATCTGTCCCTGCCTCCTCCCCTGCCCCTACTGTGGAACCCATTGACAAGCTATACAAGCTCTGCTGCCGATGCAGTGTTCTGTGTGGTGCAATGAAATTCCTCCTGATGCCAAGGAGATGAAATATAACACACAGCTACCTGGAAAAACTATCACCTTTTGGATCTGAACCCAGAAAACAAAGAAGGAAAAAAAAACCCAAAACAACCCAGAAGAATCAAGAGCAGTCAGAGCTCTATCTTAAAGAGCTAGACACTAGATACAAAACAAGATAGAAAGCCTTTCTAAATACTTACAACCCTAAATGAGGAATTTAGATGCACAAAGCTTAGGCAAGTAGTCACAGTTCCCACAGAAATCACACTTCAGCTGCTTTTGCACAAATATGCTATTTAATGCTGCTTGCCCACTTTCTTTTTCATGCCTTATGAGATGTGTAATTTGGATGCTGCATAGCTGCTCTAAGTATCACATGCCAATTTTCCAAAGATGTGTGTATTTGCAAACCCCACTGTGGATACTTATGTCTGAACGCCAGGAGACTGGAACAAAACTCTCCAGGGCACAGCAGAGCATAGAGGTAACAAAATGAATAGATGTAAATAGCTCTGATGGTGAGAGAAGCCTTAGTAGTGATAGGAACCACATCCTCAGTGCCACAACTGGAAGCTGGGCAGCCACACAGATTTAGGCATGCATGGGTGCCAGTGAATAACCTCAGCAAAGGATTCCTGTGACTGTCAGGGCACAGGCCAGACAGGGAAGGAGGCCAGCAGCTCTGGTGCAGTGCAAGAAGGGTTTGGAGAAGATGATTCAGCACCTTTCCAGCAATGCCAAAGGCCAGCAATGTCCTTGGCCCCACAGTCCTCCCCCAGCTCTGAACTGCTGCTCTGCAACACAGAGCATCTACTCGGTCCCGTATGTCCTGCCTGGCCAATTTTCAACACATTTTAAAGAACCCACTGTCAGCACTGCAAGACTGAAAAACAAAAGGCAGCATACACTGCAGGTAAACGTGTTAACACAGCAGTAAAGTACCAGTAATTCTTTCTCCCCTTTCCAGTTCTTTTACTTTTGGCTCAAGAATAGAGATTTTAATGCCTTCAGTCCCTCGATTTTGTTTTCCTCCTTTTAAATTCAGAGATACTAAAAGTTGCATGCGGCAGACATTCTAAATCCTACAGCTTGCTTTCCTATCACTACAAGCAGAACTCAATCCTACCTACAGGGAGAGTTAAAACATTTCTACATTGCTGTCAATTTTGTATAATACAGTTAGCAAAGTTTCAGCTGAGCACAAATGAAGATGTTTTCAAAGATTTATGACTGCATTTTTAAAATGTATTTACTTGTAAATAATGAAAGGACCTAGACACTGAAGATCTCCAGACTTACCAGGGAGATTTACATGAGTTCAGCCATTTTTAATGTGCCTATGTATACGCACAAAAACCTTCATAAAAAATGTGAACAGGGTCTTTCAACCAGCATTGCCTAATTTTAGAACAGTTGATGGATTTGCTTTAAGCCCATCTGTAATACAGTGTGCTATACACCTTGCACTCAGGCCAAATAATATCAATAACAAGAACAAAGATGAAAACCTGAAAGGGGATTAATGTGCTGATGTTTCCAAGCTTTGAGACAGTGATCAGAAAGATCTGGGGACGAGTGCGAGGTGGCTGGATCAGAACAGAGGTACAGGAGGAATCAAAGGAGACCTGTGAGCAGCATGCAGAAGGGGTTATGTCTCCTGCAACTTGCAATTACACAGAAGAATGCAGAACCAGGGAAGATACAAAAGAGAATGAAGACAACAGAAAGCATCAAGAACTATTAATTGTCCAAATTACCTCTCATTAGAGCAGCTGGCACTTCCACAGAGTATTTTAGTAGCAGCAGGCAGAAGGTAAATAAGTATTACAATTTCATACATTAAAACAATCCTCAGTAATTTCTGGGTAAACCCCTTCATGCAACCTATCCCCAAACCAAGGATGCTGGAAAGGAGAATAAGTTTAAAGTGGCTTTAACTACAGAAACCAAGCTTATCTCATGCTCCAAAGCTTACCCCTGTATGTAAAAGTGACAGGACTTTCAAGAAGCTTTCTGTGTACATCTGTTTTATTTTACCCTTTAAGAAATAAAGGTTAGGTAAGCAGCCTAAATAAGGTACCCAAATCTCAGGGATAAAACAGCTCCCTCATGAATATGGCTCACACAAGTCTTTGGTGTATAATTTAGACTACAGAAATTACACTTTTATAATACGGAAGACATGGTAAAATACAGAGAAGGTATTGGGTATAAAAACCAGAACTGATGCAGTATTTAAGAGAAGAGCAATGCCAACACTGAACTTTCCATACTGACACAAAAGCAGGGAGAGGCTAAAGAAAGACAACCGAAAGTTATCTGCAGCTCCTCCTCTTGCCTCTAGAGTTCCTGGAGCTCATCTCTTGGGATCAGGATGACTCTAGCTTTCCTACCCAGTTCTCAGATTTTCATGCAGAGCTATGGTTTTCTTTAAACTTCTCTTTGCAAAGTGACATACCTCAGCAGATGATTTTTAGCTTCCTTTAAAGCAGGGCAGATGAACAATGGGTATTTTTAATACTGTCTTTAAAAAAAATTAAAATATGCTAGTAGGTATAAAAGTTGCTCTCCAGCCTAGCCTTCCTAATAAATAACTTTATGTTACAATTACCTAGCAATAGATACTGGGTGCTTGGGCTTCAAGGAATTTGTACAGCCCAGCTGGAGAAGCTGGCAGGCTGGCACCCAAGAGTGAGTTCACTGCCATGCTGAACTGCCTCTTCCACAGCCACAGCCGATTTGTTTTTTCATTGAACAGGCAGGTAAAAGGTGAAGCAGCAGCCAGGCTGCTTGTGGTTCCTCTGGTCTGTGGAGAAAAGCTGCATGTGAGAGGATGAGCTTTACCAGTCCTAAAGGCCAGTGTGGATGAGTTTACCTCACTGAGGTTACCCATCTGCTGGGCAGTGACTCTCTCCAGCCCTCTGTACAGAAGTTCTACAAAATGGGCACTTCCAAGGCACAGTTCATCTGTCCTGCTTTACAAATCTCTGAGAGGAAGACAAATCATGCTCTTCACTGGCTGCACACTAAGGAGTTCTCCAATGACCACCAGGGGAAGTCCAGGCAGAAAGTCCACCTTTGGGCAGCCCAATCCCACCACGGGTCTCCAGCTGACCCTCACCCTTGGCCACACTAGGGTCTCTTAACACCACAGTGCAATCCTCAATTTAACTCAGCTGCTCATAAGGACAAATAAGTAATTCAGTGAGTAGCAATTCAAGCAAGGCAAGTTTAGTACAGACACAGACCCATACCCAAGGCCAACATCCAATGCACCCATAACAGCTACTCAAAGCAGATTCTTCAAGACTACATTGGTCTGTACACAGAAAAAGCCTAACATCTTTGGAAGCATGTAAACAACTCATCAAAAGGAAAAAAAAAAAAAAAGCAAAGTTTATTTCATGAACTCTAGGCTAGATAATCTCCCTTTCATAACAGAAGCTTTGATTCTGGACCTCCAAACAGCAAAGCCTAAAGAAAAAAAAAAGGGTTCTAGTACGTCCAATTTATGACTGTAGGGAAAAGCAACAATCACATCAAAACAGCTGCTCTGAAAACCTATCCAGCTACAGGCCATCACCCTGCAGTTTAAGAATATTTCACTCCATTGCCTGAACACATTTATATTCTTCCAGGCAGTTTTCCTGATGTTTTATAAGGATTCCCCAATGCAACAACAAACGATCTTTCTTTTAATAGTATCACTGGATGTGTTGTAACCTGCACCTAGGGACACCCTGCTCTGCTCAGATAAAACTTAATTGTTCTTCTGACATCGTACAATGAAGGAACTTTATACTCGCATAATAAACAAAACAGTCCTCCATTTTTAACATTTTCCATAGCCCCACTGCCTACAAAAACTCACTTGAATTGTTCCAAGCAAGCACAGATAACCAACATAGACCTAGTGTGCAAAAAAAAATTGCCTTTTTTTTTTTAAAGGTGTCAAGTAAAGGACAAGATTTTATTCTGCTGTGGTAGAGGGTCCTACTTCTGTGGGTAAAGGAAACCCAGGTATCTGCAATGCTGTGGAACACTTGACAAAGAATTTCAACAGCTGGCAACAAATGGCAAAATCCCTCCAGCATACTGGTGCTGTGTCTTTCTCCAGACTACTTCCATAATTTTGTGCTTTCCGCCAAAGCAGCAGGGCATTATAGGTGCACACTATAAAATTCTGTGGTTTGGTAGTGGAAATTTCAGCTCGTGACCTTTGAGGTTAATGGTGCTATTTAAATTTAAGACACAATGAAGCTATTAACCAATTACTCCCACTGACCTCACTGTTACCTGGAAGACTGTCAACACAGAAAACTAGGCCAATTATTTAGGAGCTGTCATCTGTTCAGGAAGGCACCCTCTTCAGCTGGTTGGGAGACTATCCCAGGCTGGAGGATGATGACATGGCTTTACCCATTTCTGCTGTTGTCACTTCTCAGCTGCCACATGGGCACAAAGACTCGGATGCTTAGGAAACTCCTACTAGCACAATGTTCCTCAGCAACCTGGATGACTTGACACACACAAAGGTTTTCTTTTCTTCCCACTGGCATCCGTCAGGTCTTCGTATGTTCAAGATTCCCTCATAGAAAAGGGCCTGTGCCCACAGCACCAGGTATGAACACTGCCATGACAAGGACTGCAGCTCTGCACATGCTGCTGACAGATGCAGAATTCCCTCCAGTAATGAACTCCCTGAATTTCATCACTTGCTGTTCCATGTGGAAAGCAGAGCCAACCTCTCCTTCTGTATCATTAGGATCATAACAGTAATTTATTAAAAAAAATCTGTCAAAACTAGATGCTATTGCACATTTCATAAGCTTTTAAGTAATGAATGAAGGAAAAAACATCTCACAGATACAGTCACATCAACTATGCAAACCAAAATAAGACCAGATACTAAAAATGAATGTTGGGAAAAAAACAACATGTAAGCATATACAGTAAAATCTTGCTCCAAATGCTTCCACAAGACCCAGATAGAAATAATTTTAAAAACACTGCAATCAAGCTTAATGGAGGCTTCACTTGATTCATCTATTTAAGAATCCAGAAAAAAACCCCTCACAATTTCTACACAAGAGACTGCTTGTAAGATTCAGATTAAGATGAACAGGCCAGATGCTCCAGTGTACCAAATTTGCTCCTCAGCATTTTCCTGTCCTGCCCACCAACTCAGCCTCACCATTCTGTGAAAGGACTACAACTGCTGAGCATCAGAGCTGACAGGTTAACAGGATGGAGGAAAAGAAAAAGCACATCAGCCAATGACATTCCCATATTGCAAGAAGATCCCAAATGTGTTGCTCAACACTACAAAAAGCAACATAACCTGGCAAAATTTCAAACAGGTTTCCAGCAGAGTGACCTGCAGAGAGCAACATGAGATTCTGGGGGTCAGGCAAGAAGAGCTGGGAGCATGGCACTGCCAGGTACTCCCAGGGTTGAGTGCCCTGATGGGTTCCACCTGCAGCCACTACCACCACCCCAGTCCATTTAAGCTCAGGGTTGGGGCACAGAGGGCAAAACTGTGGCTTTTCAGTTTCCAAGTAGACCATTTTCCCATTGAGGAACTGGATGGGAAAAACAGGCAATAGGTAGTATAGCCCCAGCTCTTATCTCAAATACTGTATCTCAGGCTGGGATTTTCATCAGTCAGACATTTGCAGGGTAAGACTAGCAAGATGCATGGAGAGGCACACAAGAAGTGAGCGTCTGTACCACACAGAGCATCCCAGTACTACAGATGATTTAACTCCATGGTTCCATGAAGTGTAGTTAAGTTCTGGGTGTTAATAACCCTGATTCAGAACTGTTCAGCAATGTACTCTCATTAGCCAGACCATCTGTGTAAAGGGAACAACCTACGCTGTCACAGTACACGGAGCCTGGGGCTGACCTTCATATCTTCCCCCACATACCAGCAGAGGACAAGTGGAAAGGAATCTGGCATCAGTTTGTCTTTACTGCTGCCAGAGGAAGATATCTGGGCTGGAGGGAAAGGTTCTCACCTCTCCAGTCACTCTGCCAGCTGTGGCAAATGCAAAATGGCAACAGCTCTTCCTCCTAAGGTCCCACTGGTGAAGTGGGAAATTTGGCTGTCCTATTATGACAGGGTAAGCCCAATTTAGGTATCAGAGGACTCTGACTTATCGGGAAAGAGAGGCTTCAGAGATCACGTGAAACAGTTAAACCTCCCGACATTATTCAGTCAGTGTAAATTATCTCATGGACTGAAAAGCACCCAGCATCACATGGAATTACATACCAAATATAAATATTTGTTGCTTCCTGCTCCTTCCTCTGTATCACATTATCTGCTATGACAAGCTGCCTGGTGGACATTCCTGGAGGTTCTTCCTACCTGCACAAAAGTCTGAGATCCTTGAGCTGACTCCTACAGGAGCAACCTACACAGAAAATTTATGCAGATCAGGAGTACAGGACAGTAAGGATACATCCCAGCCCTGAGTGAAACATGAAGTTTAGTCCTCTTTCTAGGCACATCATTCTTCCAGAATCTGCTTTCTGTCCAACAAATATCATGCTTCCTCCTCAGTACAGAAAAAAAAGCAAAACAAACCAATCAGACCCAGTCTGCTTAATGTGCTACTTACTTCTGGACATGCCATTCTTACCTTCTCTACCAATCTCTTTTCATCTTTGACTCCTTCCCCACTTTCATCTGTTGTGTTTATTAACTTCCTCTGGCTGGTGCCACATCCAAGGAGAGCTGCAGAGAGCAATCCTGGTGCTATTGCATGCTCTCTGCTGCTGAGAGCCCAAGAAGAGCTCCAGTGAGCCCAGTACAAACCACAGTGTGCAGCCCTGAGTGACAGCAGCTTGAACAACGCTTTCAAGACATAATTAAAACCGATTTCTTTAGAGCAGCAGAATTCAGCAATGAGTACATTAACAGAAAGCTTGGTATTGTGAACACCAACAAGCATCTCAATTTAACCAAAAGTAAATTGTCTGGATTATGAGATGTTACCTAGGATGCCAGGAAGGGTATACAAAGTGCTTTATCTCTTCTCATCATGGCATGGCAGAAATAATCTCCCACACATTAAGGCTGCTAGCAGGAACCTTGTCCTGTGGAAACAATGCTTTTCTCTAAGGCTTCAACATCCAGTTTTGCTGTGCAATTCCCTAAGAGATGAGAGCATGTTTGACTTTACAAAACCTGTAGTAGTTTAGCATCCTTGATAATTCCACCTTCCTGCTATCTATTGAAGACTTGCCAGTGGGTTAGAAATCTATTAAACAGGGTATACATGAACAACAGACAAGCAGGGTAGAGAAATAACTTCTTCAAAAACTAGGAGCATAACAAAACAGAAGTTATTCAAAACTAGAAATACTTGAATGAAGAAGAACAATTAAAACTGTTGGCAAATGACAGACCTGGATACCAGAGCCTGTATCAGATCACCTTTGTATCACATCAGCTTAATAGGAAAGCTTCTCTTTTGACATACAAAGCTCCTCCAATAGAAGCTATTTCTTTTATACAATATCCACTTTTCTATACCTTTGACAACTGGCGGTTCTGCATAGGCAATGAGCAATAGCTTGGCAAAAGGTGACTTTACATGGGCTACTGCAAATAAAGAAACCAGCAGGGATGTCAAAAATGCATGAATTGAGATATCACAACTCATTAAAAGACATTTAGAATTATGCATTTGTCATAGGTAAATACAAAAGGATATATAGGAGACATGATAGTTGAGAAGCTCACGAAATCCACTGTTTATATACTGGACATAAGAAAACATTGCCATGTAGGTATTTTATGGCAAGTGCCTGCGCACAACTGAAAAAGGCCTAAAAAACAAAGGAAAACTAACTAACAACAGCAAGATGCAATGACTTCAGCTACACAAATACTCTTTAGCTATACATTGCATGAAAATATGGAGGACAATGGTTCAAATAAAGTCAACTGTGTTGGAAATAGTGCATGAAATCCCAGAAGTGAGAGAACTACTAGTCAGTGAAGAAAATGAAAGGAACCAAGTGGAAGGAATCAATCAAGAAGAAAAAATAAGCTTTTTTTATAAAGGCAGGCAAGGGGCCAGGTAACATAGATGGACACACATGCAAAAAAACCCCACAGAAAAGTAGCTCTAAGTACAGCAAGTGATAAATGTCATGATAAACTAGGAAGCTCCAAACTAAGAAATGACAGCAAGCAGTGAGGGGTGAAAACTATTTTTCTTGTGCTGGAAAAAAACCCCCACCTTCTAATGCAAATGGATGAGCTGATTAACAAAGCTTGCAGAGCCTGTTGTGAAAGATGGGTGAATGGAGAGAACCCGAGGGAGACACTAAGAGCATGTAAACCAAATCAGGGAGCAGCTGACTGCATTCAGAGGGAAGAGGCTACAGGAGCACTCAAACACGAAAACAAGAATGTGACCTAGGCTGCATGAAGCACCAGTAAACACACTGAAGTGGAGGGCAACAGGAGGCATCTGTTCAATGTGTTCTTCGACTGCTGAAGTGTAAGCAGTTTTACAAATACCACCATTTATTATTAGTAGATTTTATAACCAGGGGAAAGCACCAGAATGCTTATTTTTAATGAAGTCACACAAAACCCACAGAGAAACGACACTTGTTTTTCAATACTAAAAACCCAACTGTTGAAAGGTGAGAACGCCCCTTAATTTATGGAAATCCTAAACCAAATCTCCCATGCATTAACTTTAAATCTTTATGGAAACAAAAGCTGCATATTTTTTCTATTGTAAGGATACTGAAGTACTTTTTTTCTAAAATAGTTTACTATGTCAATGAAAATTGCAGATGCTTCTGTGCACTTCAGGGACTTCAAACATTGCATCAATTATCTGAATAAGTAATGAAAAGACATTGTGAATAAAATGGTTCAGCAAGCCTGGTTCACAAGTCAATTGCTTTCTGGATCCAGTTATATACTGTAATATTTGACATGTTATTTCTTTTTGCAAGAGGTTAAGAGTTTTCTGTGCTTCTATGCTACACTTACTGCAGAGTTTGGAGAGGAAAAAAAGCCCAACAGAATCCAAAGACTGCAGGAAGGACAACACACTTTTAGATTCTCCACTACAACCCTCTTTTCACACAAAACAGAACAAAGAAGGTCACTGAAACCAGAACTTTGAAGTCCAATCAAGGCAGAAACATGAAAATCCTCTAGCAGATTGCTTATCATTATAGCCCAATCTAAGACTTTAAAATTCCACCTTTGACAAACTGGACTAGGTGACGGTACAACACAAAATGTCTGTTTGTTGAGCTCCTGTTTCCAGAGAGTCTTTCTGGCACCTGGAAACAGAGCAAGCATAAGGCTGATTATCATTTCCATAACCCCCAAGGAAAACTATCGTGCAAGATGTTTGAGTAAGAGCAACGCTGTTCGAAAGCAGCATTCATAAACAGAATAAAGACTAAACAAAAGGCTAAACAAGTACATCATAATTAACAACTACCACCAAAGTTTTAATTAAGATATGTAAGAAAAATCAAGGAGAGCTAATTAAAAAAAAACACCAGCACATGTACTTTCTTAGAAAAAGGTGAATTGGTACCATGAAGTGAACAGGCTAATTAGAAGTGACCACAATTATTTTGCCACTGTTACTGAGTTTAGTCATGATTTTTCAGCTTGCTCTTTAATCCTACACCTTGTTTGAACTCTTCTGTTGTTTGAATGCAGGATTCTTCCATCAATTTATTCAAAAAATAAGCAAAAGTGACAAAAATACCACAGAGTTTTAACTCTGTATGGCAGGCATGTTTTGTCATTAGTTTTGAGACACTCTTCTCTGCCTAGACAGTATCATTCTTGCAGGGCCAGAATTATAATTATTATACACTCCCCCGAACAAATCCACAGTTACTACAAATGGAACCTGATAAAACTGCCACATCAATAATGCTACACTCCACATGTTTTCCTTTTATCCAGGCAGCTAGACCAGTATAAGAATATGATGCTGTTTCACACAGATTTTACTGTTAGAGGTATCTACTTCCCTTAGGGCCAGAAAGCAGTTACAGATAATAGGAATCTAACTGGCAATATTAAGGTTTTACTTCTCTCCTCTTATATACTACCCTTTCATGAAATACATCCATTCTCATTACTTTTGCCATTCTTCAAAATTGTTACTAGGCTGATTTGAACAGTAACAGTTAATGTGGATAGAAACAACCAAAGAAAAATGCTGACACAACCTGGAGTTATTTAAGAACTTATTTGCCACACATCTATTTCCAGAAAATTAATAAAAAGTTGCTGACTCCCAGCTGTAAAAACCCCAAGTATACCTAGGCAAAAAAAAAAAAAAAAGAAAAAACACCTGGGTAAAAAAGGAATTGCCACCCCCCAGCTCAGAATGCGAACAGCAAAGTGGCTTGCAATTAACAACTTCTGCCTCTCCCCTACAGTGTTGGCACAAAACCCAACACTCCATTGGGATACATATATATTAACTCTTTGTGATGACCATCTTCCATGTTATTTCTGCATCCACATAGAAGCCAAATTTCACTTTTTTAAAAATATACGCTTACATTTAAGAGAAGTCTATAGCCTCCTAAAATACACTAATCAGGTGATCTTTAGCTATGCAGGAAGAATTGGCTGCCCACAACAGCACCTCTCTCATTCCACATTTAAAGTTCCAGACAACTGCTGTCCTGCCTGTAGCCTTCTGACTTATGGCTGTAGGGTGTCACGTCTTCCTCCTTTCACAAAACCAGTAAACATATAAAGCAATCTTCTCTTAACTAATGTCACAGTACACATCTTCCTTGAAAGTCATTCATTTTAAACTTATAAATTTCAGGTGTTTCCTCCATATTGAGACACAAAGAACAAGTCCTTCCCACATATGGCTAAAAAAAGTTAACTGTGTTTCAAAACCCCTTTAAAATTGAGATTAAAATACACATGCCTGTGCCAGGTAACTCACCAGCAGTGCTGAAATGGAATGCAATCTCCATTTCCTCAGACTATTTCCAGGCTTCTCTACTGCCAAAGCTAGAAAAGCACTTTCTCCCTAGTCTACACTTTTCTGTTCAATAGGTGGAATAAAGTAAAAGGCTTATTTCTGTGCAAAGGCTTCTTCCCTCTGCATAGCAATAAGCCTCACACTGTAATTGATTTTTTTTAAGTGTCATTTAAATTATTTTGGTATGATTTATCTTTCCTTACTTTTTCCTAAAACAGAATATTAACAAGGAAATAAATGTAGTAATACTCCAACATCTTCAAACATTATCTAATTTAAAAATCTAATTTGCTTTCCATCATTTGGGCTTCCTTTCTCTTTTGGATGTCACTCAGTGTGGATCGTAAAATTAGACTATCAGTTTCATTTTTGCTTTAAATGTGCTGCAGGCTCCACTTCTCAACCACCAGAACTTTCTTGTTTAAGGTTTCCAATACTGTTCTAGAATTTTTGAATTGAAAAACAGGGGAACACTGCTTTGTTTTTATTAAAATAATTCTCAACTGCTCTCCCTGGCCCTTCTTACAAGAAAAGGCTGAGTGCTGGCACAAAACCAAACCTCCAATATACCCGTTAAATAATATTCAGAGGTCCTCTATTAATACAAGGAGATAATAAAAGTCTTAAATAGCACTGAGGGTGCCACTGGTTACAACGACCTTCCAATGACGCCAGTGGGAGACCTACTTAAGAACCACTAAACAAATTGAGCAAGTGATGCAATATGAGCTGTCCTGCTCTTGCTTTGGTGAAATTTAAAGGATGATTTATCACCATAGGCAGCCTTACTGCCAGCCAGCCTCCACAACCAGTGAGTCTTACTCAAAGCGTGCCTTCACACTGAAAAAAAACTCGGCAAATATTTAGGGAAATCTATATTCTTTAACACAAATGTTCATTGATAGAATTTCCTTTTGGATTTTTTTCTTTATACATAGCATAACAGGTGAACAGAAGTTTAAACTCTATCCATGCCAACCTTTTAACACCTGGGAATACTTCATACACCATCAGCCTGCTGCAGGAAAAAAAAAAAAATGCTATCAGCATAAAAACAGCACTAACTTCCAGAATAACTATTAGGCAATTAAAACTACAGTCATGGGTAATGACTTTAATTAAAAACACCTTAATTGTACTCATCACAGTAAACGGGACCGAGCCTGTAACTCGAATATGCGTCACACAGGTGGAGAAACAAGAAGACACTGGAAGGTGAACAGGTGGGGACACTGGGAGAAGCCACCCCCGGGGCAAGGACACCGGGAGAAGCCATTCACAGGTAGGGACACCGGGAGAAGCCACCCCCGGGGCAGGGACACGAGGAGAAGCCATTCACAGGTAGGGACACGGGGAAAAGCCACCCCCGGGGCAGGGACACCGGGAGAAGCCATTCACAGGTAGGGACAGTGGGAAAAGTCACCCCCGGGGTAGGGACACGGGGAAAAGCCACCCCCGGGGCAGGGACACCGGGAGAAGCCAGCGGGAGTGCCCGGCCACGGCCACCGGGAGCGGCCCAGTCCCCTCGGTCCCGCTGCCCGGAAGCCCCTGATGGATAAATTTTCATTCTAAACCCCCTAATGCAGGGAACGCAGTGCAAAATTACTTTTTTTGTTGTTTTTTTTTTTAAAATAAGCCTTTTGTTTAGAGAGGAACAAACCCAGGCAGCACCACACAAACGGGCCCAAGCGCGGCCCCACTCCCGGCGGCGCACAACGCCATGAGGGCGGATTCACCGCCTGAAGGGGGATGAAAAGGAGGGGAGGGGGGTTAAAGCTCCGCGCCCCGGGAGCGCTCGCCGCCAGGAGAAGGGGGAAAGCGGCGAGGCCGCCCCGCACCTCACGCCTCACTCACCGCGCTCCGGCCGCGCATCCTCCGCCGCCGCGGGACCGCCACGAGGGGGGCGCGCGGCCGCACGTGGCGCCTACGGGGTCTCCGGGGCCGGCGGGCGGGGCGCTGAGGGCTGAGGCTCTTATGGCGCGCGGAACCCGCCGCAGCTGTGCGGGCCGTGAGGGCCCACACGTGTGGGGAGCCTGAGCGGGGTAACGCAGCCCGGAGGGGCCGCACAGCTCCGCTCCCTCCCTCCCAGCTGTGGGAATGGATGAGTTTATTAATGAAGCGCTGCGGGCTGGGTGAGTTTTGTGCTGATCTCCACCGGGCAGGTGCTTCCCCTTATTTCTGACTGGGTCCGTGACCCTCCGCCGTGAAGATGTACGAGGAAGAATTTTCAGTAGGTTAAAAAGCCTCTTTTTCAATCAAGGAAAGGATAAGATGATGTGACACAAATGTATGATCGTGTGCCGCAAATAGAACATTGTGGGAAGCTTTTCCTTAGACATAAGCTTTGTCCTATATTTTTTCAAACAGTTTATTTTCTTGCTGTGTAGGTCATTCTGAACATTAGGCTAAATTTAGATGAAGATGCAGCAGCAGTGAAGACAGACTGAAGAAGCTGAGTTATGGCCTGGTCAGGAACCTGGGTGTGAAATTATTTACTTTTTTACTGACTTCTTTTGTTTCAGGTAGCTTGGTTAAAAATAACAGAATCTCAGATATTTAAATAAAATACTTGGAGTCTGAAAGAAGCTTCTAGCTTGCCTGGTTTACTTCAGTGCTGCAAGCGATGTTTAATTCCAAGGGTATTTCTACCACAAAGTGAGGCAAGACTGAACATCTCAGGCCTTTTGAAGATCTATACCTGAAACTTCAAAACAGGGTCCAATCTCCACTTCCAGTAAGGACGGCAGAATTTGTATTTGTTTATGCTCTCTGATTTTCAGTTCTCTGTGTATAAATTTAGCTGTGGGTGGAGTATCCTGAGCCAGATTCCTCCCTATATGCAATACATACAGGATTAGAGAAAGGCAGACATGATTCTGTGTTAGATTGACAAGGAATTGCATTTCCCAGCAAATGCTGGATCAGAGCCATCTGTTTCAGAAATTAGCATAGCAGCAATTTGTTTGTTTGGCTTCATCTGTCTATTAGTTTGGTCCAAATTCTCTTGTTTTAGAGACATGCTATCACATAGGGAAAAGATCTGTGATACACTCTGTGCAGGCAACCCCTAAAATACATGAATTATTCTAAACAGAGGAGATATGAAATGTCATTGTCAGAAATCCAGACAAAGCTAAAGTAAGATTATTTGTTTTCCTGTAAACAAGTTTGACTTTCTCACAGCACTCTTACATTACATCATCTGCCCCTTCCCAGTATCCTGGTCTCAGAGTGCTTCTCTCCTACCCAAAGTAGTGTTGCTGTACTTTTAGGTGCGCTGGATATTTTCCTTGTGTTTATTTTGACAGCATGATGGAAAATCCTTCCTGACTTACAGCCTCTACAACTTTTGAAGAGGTATTGATATTCTTAAAAACTGAGAAGTCTAGCTGCAAACAACAGTCAGGAAAAGGGCATCAATCCATTAAATGATAAGGTATCACCACATTAGACAACAGCTTTTCTAAAAGCATTTCACTTTGAGCTCTGTATACCCAAGAAAATGACATCTCTTACACAGCTTTTTTATTTGTAGTATACCCAGGCTGCACTATTCAGGATTTGCCTAGAATTTTTAGGTCTCAGGAACAAAAAAGTGTTACTCAATACTCCAGAAATGTGCATCCACCATTTTATAGTTCCTACTGGATCTGGTTATAGTGCAAATATTTCTCCACAGGTGTAGAGGAAAATCTGTTGTACAACTAATGATCATTATGTGGCATTGGCTTGATGATGCAAGTTTGGATCCAGAGGATATTCCTACCAACTCTTTAAAAATGTAACCAAAAATAGTCATAGGAAAGCCTTCTGTACCTTTGAGAAGTGTAAAGACCAATATAGTTATTATAAAAAGAGAATTCTAGGTGGATCTCCTCAAATAGGAAGTAATTATGAATGTTTCTTATAACTGAATACTGCTAATGCATGATTTAGAGACTACACGAAATAAAAGATTTAGTTCATTTTCATGTTACTTCATTTCTTAGTTACATGGTAAAACCACCAACAAAAATACCTTCTAAGATAAGAACTTACTTTTGTCCTTCAGAAAAATGAGTCGTGTGTTGTAGGCAGTGAAAGTGAGGTGAAGTCTCAGCTCAGAGGACGTGAGTGCTCATTCTACACCTGCGCTAGAGATCACCTGTGTTGCTCTGTGTCTCTGTCTCTACCTGAGCGCCCTGCTCACCATTCTCCTCCCACCGCCCGCCCCGTTCCTTTGTCTCCTCGGAGCCACCAACAGCGGGATCCGCTGGAGTTTGGGAGCCTGGGCTGAACGGAGGGCGGGAGCTGCCAGTGAGAAGCGCTTACCCAGGTCACTGCTAAAATCACAACACCCAGGGCAGAGCTGTGCTCGCGTCACCCGATGATGAAACGGCAGCAGCAGCCGAAGTCAGACAGTGACAACATCTGGTGGCTTCTCTGTGCTGTCAGAGCAGGGCGAGGAAATTGCCGGTTCAGAGGATGCTTTGTGAATCGATACACGAGTAATGCACACCGCGGTATTTGGAACAAATAGCAAGTGTCAGAAGTAAATAGTTCTGTATTTTAAGCAATGGAAAAAGAGTGTAAGTGCTTTTCCAGGGTAAGTGTAGAAAGCCATTACAAAGCTTATCTTTGCAACTGACCTATAAAAGTTATAAACACATCAAAGACTTTGAGGACATCAGATGCAAACTTTAATTCTTCCCACAGTCAAAACTCCCATGAAGTCAATGTTCCAGGATCATGACTCTGAGTATGTTCAGTAATGCTAATGGAACTCAGACTTCCATGGGTACCTTCATTCACAACTGTAATTAAATTCAAGGTGCAATTTATTAAATTTATTATAATTATTTTCTCTCTAAATCCTTGGATGTAAGGCAACACAATTTTTAAGAACATAATTTATCGGAGGTTTTATTATTATAGAATAAAAAACATTAAAATGTAGCTGAAGTACTTTTTATTCAAGACAACTGCTTTTTGTTTACATTTAGCAAGTTAAGAGGTTACATTTGTGTCACAAGTAAAGACGGGCAAAATTTCTTCCAGGTAAAGAGTCTAGATTTTCATAACAATCTCAGATCTTAGCACCAAACAGCTTTTCTTATATTTTTGTCCATCTCCAACCATAATGCATTTACTCAATCATAGCACCATGAATTTTAGCAACTGTGGCCTTTTGATTTTCTAAAATGGTGTGCAAAGATGTCCTTTACAGTAAATACTTAATGAGTTAACCTGATATCATAAGCTATGAAATACAGAGGGGATGAAAATGCCAGTGGATGCCTCTGAATGTTTTAGCCTTAAGGCTCCTGCAGGTTTTATTCGGATTCACAATAGCAGGAGTGGGAAGGAGGAGATAAATAAAACATTTGTTTCAGAAAGTAGGTGACTTTGACAGAACACTGATGTAAACCATGAAGCCTTGCAGATCAGAGGAATACTGTTAAGAAGGGAGGCTGGTGAAGAACACTCAACACCAGCCCCCGAGTGGTGCTGATCAGAACAGTTCTGCTTTGCTTTTAAGTATTATTGCACCTTCTCTGCTCTTCTGTAAAGAATTCAGTCGGTGGCTCCCACTGATGTATCACAGTCACTCAAACATGTTTTTACACCACTCGTTGGGTATTTTGGTAAAGGTCTAATCTCATTTGGATTTATTACGATTTATCTCGGATTAAGCGTTTATCTGCTAAGGATTATGACCCATACTATGAGGTACTGATGAACCATCAGAGTTCAGGAATGTCTAAGCACATTAGAATGAATCAGCAATACTATTTTTTGACAGTCTTCACACATTATCTTTTTTCAATCAACTTTGCAACACTCATACAGATAAGCATCTAATTTTCCTTTAATACGGGCAGTAACCTGGAAAGCTCTTAACATCCAGTAAGAGCAAAGCTGCATTTAATTAGGAGCAGCTTAAAAGATCAGGCCTCAGAGCCACATGACTTTGTATTCTCTGCCTTCAACTGTCAATATAACTATTGATTTTTTTTTAATACCAATCTAAATATTTTTTCTTTGTTTTGAAATGTATTTTGGTGAGTCTTCCACTGCTATCACAACCTTCTACTTTTATCTAATTTGCATAGCCAGGAGTGAAGAAAGGAACAAGGATAAAGAAGACGACTATGTTGTTTATATCTTTCTGGACTTTTAAGATTTTTTCTTTTTGAAAATGTTTAAACTGCTTCCACTATTGATATACATGGTACTGCATCTCAGGAAAAGTGTTGGATTTCTCATGGGTTTAAAAGAAGTTGTTTTGGCTTCAGTTTGTGGCAAAGCCACCGATGTATGTTATAGTTGCCCCAAAAAGGCTTCTGGCTATAGCCATGCTTAATAATTTTGTACATATATCATATCTTATAAATTCCATTTTATGTTGTTTTAATTGCACAAATTTGGAGAATTCCAGTTGTCACTTTAAATGTGTATGTTTGGAAGTTTTCATTACAATTCAGATTTTTTCTTTATGATGATACACACAAAGAAGGTTTAAATACTTTCTGGCAGTGTTAAAATGCTGGAAATAAGACCTTGGATATGAAACTGCACAACTTAATGTGTTTAACCACTCTTAATAAAGGAATTAGGGAGAAAATATATGGTTCATTTCCAGTATACATTTCTACTATATGCTAAATAGTGTCACATTTAGAATGTGCAGTTCTGTGACAAATGACTACACTGCAGTGTTATTGCTCATTTTGAAGATTGCCTGCAATGCCTGGTTTGCTAAGCAGGGAGTTTGCAGTACAAATGTAGCTGTGAAGAGATCAAACCTCTGAAAGGTTGTAAGGGACACCAGATTCAGTGTGTTTGACTTCAATACATGGAGTAATGGAATTAAATTTTGGGTTTCACAAGAACAGTGCAAAACTCACATTTCTTTACAGTGTTGGGATATAGCATGTCTTTTTACCAATCTGTATCACAGTTTCTTATCCAATTAATGTTTAGAGCTATAGACACAGTGATGCATGTGAAACCTTAGCTCTCATTTCAATTAAACAAGGAAAAGACTCAGCTGATGAAAAATTAGATGAAACAAAGGAGAAATAGATGAGCACAGAAAAGAATTGATCTGCCATAACTAAAAACATTGATGAATAAGCTGTAAAGAGACATAATCAAAGAAAAAATTATTTTTCAGTACTGTTTCTGAAAAACATTGAATAGAAAATCATCTGGATTCAGAAAAGAAAGGTTCTTTACCCGCTTTCACATGAATATGTGTGCAAGGAGAGAAAAATTGTGAGTGAGAAGGGTATTTTCTGCTAATGGGATACATTAACGTTGCCATGGAATTTGGGATCAGCATGCACAGGGTATTGATCTTAAACCTGCTTCTGAGCTACAAGGATGAGGAGGACATGTTAATTTACTTACTTTTGACATCAGCCTAGAACTACACATGTATAGGGAAAACCTAAGGATAGGAAGGATGGCAAAGGCGAACGTTGAAAACCTTCTTTCTCTGAATCATAGAATCATTCAGTTGGGACAGACTTTAGGAGATTTTCTAGATCAAACTGCTCAAAATAGGGTCAACACTGAAATCACATCAGTTTGTTGAGGATGTGATGCGACAAAGTTTTGAAAACCTGCAAGGATCGAGATTCTCTCTGGGCAACCTGTTTTGGTGCTGAAATATCCTAAAAAAAAATAAAGAGGGATAAATAATCCTTGCTCTGTGTTCTCCTCCAGGACACTGACAGCTATTCCGTGGCTTAGGTCCAAGGGTGGATGCCCAAGGAATGCCAAGGTTAGCAGCTGCCAGGTGGAGTAAACCTTGTTAGCCCTTGGGCCTGGCAGGAGACCTTCACCCCTGCTGCAGTGTGCCCGTCCACACTGTAACGTTCCAGCTTGGACAGAGTCTGCTGTGGAGACCATGCTGGAAGCCTTGCTGAAGGCAAGGTAGGCAGCATCTATGGCTCTGCCTTTGCACATCTTCCGGGGCATCACAGAGGTCAGGTTGGGCAAACCTTGGAAAAGCCGTGCTGGATACTACTAATCACCTTTCTTTCTTCAGGAATGGCTCCTGTAGGTTTGCAGCATTATTGTCCCAATGGACAAGCAGTAGCTCCCTAGATCATTGTTCTTGCCTTTCTTTAGGATGATGGGCTTTTGGATATATTTAACTGAAACCAGGCTTTAACTTCACAGTTAAGAGATTTGACATAGTCCACACTGATACCCTCCTTATAAACTGGGACTAAAAAGTCTGTAAACAATTATTGATCTCCACATGCTACTGGGGAAATTTTCCAAGATCAGTGACAGCTGGGAAATCACTGGCATTTTAAAATTATATATCAGTGATTCACTTTTTTTGGCATTTACAGAATTGCATTATGGCAATGAACATACTAGATGTGAATTTAAAAAACCAAAGTGTCTTTACTATTTCAGTATTTTTTATTTGAGCCGTATTACAGATGAAAATTTCTTGATACAATTAAAAATAATGTGTTTGTTTATTAAAGATATACACTCATTAAGAAGAAGTTAGAATGAGGAAAATGCTTCTTTGTGTGAAAATAATTCTGCTTCCTTAACAACCGCATCTTCTGAGTTTCTTTGATTCATACCTGATTAATGACTAAACTAGATTTTAACTCCTGTAAACACTGTAGAAGGCAGAGAGCTATAGAAAAGTAAAACGTATTTTGTCCTCCTAAGTAATTGTTTACACAGCTCTCAGTTAAATTTTATTCTGAAATTATTTGCAAGAGAGAGGTTTGGTTTCAAGTCATTGTCCCATATAAGATTGCCAAAGCCTCTGGTCAGTCACTGAGCTGTCATAATTTGAGAGGAGGAGCTGGGTGCTTGCCCACAAAAGGGCACAGGTACATGAAAGGAAAATGTTTATTAAGTAACACAATGCTAAAATCACCTCTTTGCTGGAGAATAAAAAAGTGTGTAGTGATCCCAAGCTTGTTCTGTGCTGCTGGGCAGGAAAGACTTCATATTAACACAGTGATTCCTCTGGCTGATAAAGGATCTGCTCTGACGCATTCTGAAGGATGCTGCATATGCCTTGGCTGGGAAAATGATGTTTTCTTTGTGCTGGTCGAGGATAGAAAAGAAGGGGAAATGGTGGGAGTGGTGACTCGGGTGATCTTTAGAGAAAAAAAATAAGGCAAGTAATTGAAGATGAGCTCTGCATACTTCCACATTTGAAAATAATTAGTCACAGAGTTCGTAGTCCACTGTCTCAGGTTTCTGCACTGCAAAAATACATTTTAATATAGATTCAAAAATTGGCTAATAAGATTAGCTGGCTAATGTTTTAATGTAAAAGGTATGTCATAGAAAATTACAAGCTGAATTGGGAGAAAAAAACAAACATAACAAACAATAAGCTGATTTGAGCTAAGAACTTTAAACACAGACTAAATTGTTCAAGATATAATTGATTTTATTTTAATTCCATGACAGCATCTTACAGAGTCTTTAAATGTTTGTATTTTGCCTTCTCAGTGTCTTTTAGGGAATTATTTGTGATTAGAAGTACAGAGACTATTACAAATGTCTCTTAAAATATGTGGTACTGCAAACAAGGGATATAAAATGAGATTCACACACATAGCTTTGCTGGTGGCCAAGAACTGCGTTGCAATATGCCGGAAATCCAAACATCCTCCTACTCCCAGAGCCTTGCTGACAGATCTACAACAACTTCTTTCTCTTGAAAAAGCTACTTACAGAATCAGAATAAGAAAGAGAGAAGCCTGCTTATTCTGAGAAACTAATGTAATGCATAAAATGGGAGGTTAAAGATTCCTCATCAACATGAAAATCACATTTCTTCTTAAAAATTTTACAGTTTCAAGTAACATCTAGACTATCTAAAATCCTCACAAAAAGCAGAGAGAGGAATATCATGTCATCTCTGAAAAAGCAACAACAACAAACCTTTAGGACTGGTATCATTGTTGTCTTGTCTAGCCTTTTAGAGCTACAAATCATTGGGCTTCTACCTTAGTACAGGGCTGTGTATCAATGGAACTTGGTACAGAAACAGAACCTCAGCTCAGCAGATCCTCCTTTCTTGAAAAACCATTTAAAAAGGTAAACACAAGGGAATAGAAAAACAAGTAACTTTTCCAGGGATATGTATTTTAAACAGCATATTTTGCAAGAAAGGCTGTTGTTAGATGCTACATATTTTAATTAGCTGTTTAGAAAATCAGGTTGACAATGTCCTTTAATTAGTAGACATTGACTTATTCCACATGTATTATGGCACAGTGAATCTTATTAAGATAAATGTTTCTCTCTGAAGAGATGAAAAAAAGATCCACTATCATTTGTTTGCTTACCAGATTGCTCACCATCAATACGGCTGCTATTTAAAATGATGAATTTTAGTCACATATTTAATTAGCTAATAGCTGATCTCACTGTTGGGTCTTGATCCTCCTTACATGTGTTCTTTCATCCTTAAAAAGTCTTTGGTTATATCTTGTTTTTGAAGTTTTCGTTTGAAATTGTCCTTGCTACTTTCAAACCTAAAATGCAATAAATTAAATTATTAAAAGTAAAAATTATTATGAAACCATTTAAGGTTTTGAGTATAGTTTTCTGCTCTTTTTAATATATTGCTAGAAGCTATGAACTTAAAAAAAATTACAAGTTTTTAACTTTAGATTTTCCACTTGTTGCAGGTGTTTAGGTTGTAAGAAAATTATGTGCACTTTTAAAGGCTATAAACCAACTTAAGATGTCAGTGCATTTGTCTGTCACTGCTCAGTCTGCAGCCTTCTCAGAGAATTCACACTGTTTGAGTGCCACAGTTTGAAAGTGCAGCAAATGGACTGTAGCCTATACTGTAGCCTATACTGTGTCATGATAACTATTAAAAAGAAAGCCTTAATGGTGTTTGCATAAAAGACATAAAGCTCCTGTGGGTGTCACTGGTTTGGATGAGGGCTCTTCACGGCAGATTCTCTACTTCAGTTGTTCATGTATGTGACAAATGGTTCTTCTTAACCCCACGGATTATGTTAGTGCCTAGAATGCCATTCAAGGGCAAATATCCCTCCCTCTTCACAGAAGATTCTGTCACATGGATTGGGAGTCATGCAAGGAGCAGGGAGTTGGCCTTGATGATCCTTATGGTACCTTCCAGCTTGAGATGTTCTATGGTTCTGGATGATTGCCCTCTAAACCTCTCATTTTCTTCCCATTCGCAGCATTAGGTCATTCCAACAGTACAGGAAGATAAGCAAGAAGAACATTAATAAATCAGAATTTTCTTTGTTATAGAGACTGTCTTTGAAGGGGTTGCTACGGCAGGTATTGTGCTGCCAAGGAGAAAGGAAGCTGGAGATGCTGTAGAAGGTCCAGGCTTGGCTGTGAATAACCTGGAGGCAGCCTGGCTGGGGTGAGGAAAAGCCAGGCTGCACCCATTGCAGAAGGTCTGAAGAAGTTCTGCAATATGGGTTTCCAATATGAATTTGTAGCTACATGGACGTGTACCTACCATGGAAATTGTAATAGTTCAAACTTTATATATTAAACTATCACCAAAACTTGTCAGTGAACTTTCTTTGAAAGGACTTTTTGAAATAATATGTGGTCAATGATATGAGTTCCTAGAGGAATAGTTATGGGCCACATGGGTAAAAATCAAGAGAATTTGTTTGCTAAAACCAAAGGGCATGAGGGTGCCTAGAGCTTGGTGGTGGTGGGTGATGTAAGACACCACCAGACAGGGTGGTTATCTGGATATCCTTCAGGCTTGTTTTGCCACTGCCACTTTCCTCACAAACACTGAACAGCAATTAAGTGTCACTATCTATCAAAAACCGGCTGTGTTACTTAAAGTATTCTCTGACCTCTGGAGCCTGTCATTGCAAAAAGAAGAGCATAATTGACTTTTTGGATACACATTTGCTTGTTCTCACAGTTGTCCCATAACGGCGTGGATTATAAACCTTACATCTTAGGCAGGCAAAACTCAGTTACCTTAGCCCTGCTGTTTAATTGGTGTTTGCATCTGGACATTGTTTATATCCCAATAAATGTTGCCTGAGTGAAGACTTCCCCTTAACCAATTATACCACATGCTTTTCTGTGAAGGTCCTAATTAAATAGCATCTATTCTTACATTTCCTTTAGTCATGCCTCTTTGTGTGGATCTCTGTCAGAGTGCCATGCCACACTGGGACATTGTACCCAAATTTCTGTCACTTCCAGGTTCACTGGCTGGCTGCAGATGCTCCCCTTAAAAGCTCTTGCTTTCTGTATGGGAGGAAGGTACTGATGGGCAAGGCTGGTACTTAGGAATGCAAATCAGTTTCTTATGCTATAGCAAATCCTTAAGTGATTGCCAAGTCACACAGGACCCCATCAGGAGGGTGTAACTTCAGGTGGCTGATGGGGTCACTGCTGTAGTGTCCAATCCTGCAGACTCCAGCACAGAATTTTAAGCAAAGCTGGAATTTACATGGAAGCCCTTCTCTACAGAAATTGTCAGGGTGCAGATACTGTGCCTGGTTGCGAGCAGCTCTGCCCCTCGTTACAATTGTAGCAGTTTCAGGAATGGTCAAGATTAGCTGTCCTGGACAGTGATATGCCCTCTCCTTAATCAGACCCTTAGTATTGGGTTTCCTTTCTCCTGTATAATGGAACATTTTTCCTGGCAGGTAAGATTTTAAGAGCTTTTCTATTTTAGGTCCTTTTTCTAAGAGCTGATTCCTAAGTTGCTACCACTTTTATGTGTGCTCAAAATATGAAAAGGAAATCAGCTTCCTTTCTCTGGTACAGCAGCCGCCCTCCTAAGTGAGTCAATGAGCTCCCAAATGTAGTATTTCAATGCCACGTGAAAAAGTATGGAGTGAGAGATGTATTAATGGGAACACTGTCTCAGTGCCAATCCTTATGGGTCAGAGGATTACAAAATAATGTAGCCCATCTGTGCTTCACCAAATATCTTCATTTAGAAGATAAACATGGTAATGTAACCACATTTTTTACTGTGCACTTCCTTCATCCAAACTTCAAGTGATTCTAATTTCATACTAATGCCTTAATTTTTAAATTGTTCTTGATTTCAAGATGGATTAGTTAGTAATTGCATTAAATTATTTCTGCAGATTCTGATCAGATACATATATACCCATTCATTTCCTTAAGATCTTAATTTGAATAGTTTTTTATCATCTATAGGGCCAGGTTGCAGTGAGGAGCAGAAAGTTTGCAGATTGGAAGGGTCACTGAAGCTTTAGAATGCAGAAAAAATGGATACAAACCTTAAAAAATTCATGTGATTTTTTTTTCTACAGATTCTAGGTTCAAGGCTGGGGACAGATAATTGGGTGTGATTATGTCTTACTGGATATTCACTTCTCAGCATTGCTGTTATAACAAGGGAAACAAATTTGGTAATCATGATGTTCAGGAATATCTAGAATTTTGTATTACTGGGATGAAACAGAGAGATTAAAGAAAAAATGCTGTGTGTTTCATGTCTCCAAACATAAAGTAGGGATTTTAAAATGTTACTTGAATGTGGCCTTGGCGTACTGATTCTCTAGCACCACTAAAGCCAGGTCTCTGCCTATCTCACCACAGTCAGGCTGGAGTCTGTGTGGGGAGCGCTAGTCCCTGATCATCTTGTGGACCATCATCAGAAGTTACATTTTCCTTTGGGGCATAATGATCTTTTTCTCTTGAGTTCTCGTTGCTTTGCCATAGCAGGTAGTATTTAGGACTAGATTCACTGAACAACTCTTTGTTTTTGTATTCTTGAGGGAATGTTGTTGCCTCGGTCGGTCCAATATTTTGCTTTACTCTGTACCCTGGATTCCACAGAGAATGAGTCTAACAAGTTCTTATCCCTTTCCTAAGCTGATGGAGTGCTGCTATGGGCTGGAGTTTTCCTTACTGTACTATTGTTAAAGGCAAGTGCTGATAATATTTTGCACTGCAAGGACTTGTTTTGGTGGCACTAAAGGGCTTACGGAGTAACAAGGAGTGCAGCAATGTTCCAGTGAAGGTGAAAGGTGAACCAGGACCTCAAAGGCTGAAAGTCTCAAGCCCTCACAACAACTTAGCAACCGAAGGCAATCAGCCTGCAGCCCCTGAGTTCACTCCTTGGATTCCTAAAAGAAATAAACCCATCATTGTTCATTTGTGTGGCTGACATTGGCATAGATCTCCTCCACTCCTATCTGAGTACTTGTAGGACTTGTATATGATAGGAGCAAAAGAGAGTTCCTTGCCACTTAGTGTGAGAAAAAATTGCTAGGGAAGACAAGTGCATACTAGGGTGAGCCAACTGTTTACCATGATCTGCTAACAAATGTGAAAACTAAAAATGGCCTTTCTGCACTGGGATTTTATCGTGTATTAGTTGCCATGTGTTAGTGAACATAAGCTTATTGCAGTCTCAAGTAAATTCCTGCCATTTCAGTTTACCTCCTCTCTCCCAGCTGCTACATGTAGTGATTGTCTCTCAGAGATTTGCTGCTCCTTTTTCTATGCCACTGGAACCTTGAGAAACCATGAATTTATTTATAAGTATGGAATTAAGTTCCTAAATTCATTAGGAATTCTTCTTTTCTCAAAGAATTAAATTTCAGTTGAGGGCCAAATAATCAGTTTCAAGACAGCAAACAATTTTTAATCCGAAATTAAGTTCTCATTGTACCTCTCTCATTTTTTCCAGATGTTCATTGGCTACATTAAAAGAATTTTATCAGAGTAGATACTGAAAAGGATTAAAAGACAGAGAACTGTAAAGTTTATAGAGTATTAAAATGCAATGCATAAAATGTGTCTGTAAATATAGACACAGGACTGAGTCTGGACAATGTCCATAATAATATTGAAATATTAATGAAAAACGAATACTTAGATATTAAATATTTCCAGTAAGTATATTAAAACATCACACAAGCATTTCTAAGTATAGGTGTAGTAATCTTTGCCACTGGGACTGGACCAGGATCCATAGGCCCTGTCAAGTTACAGACTGTGTTTAGCAGCTCCACAGTTAGAACCCTTGGAAAGCACTTTGCCCACTGAGGGCTTCCAGGGAGTTCCAGGGTTCCAGTGCAGAAGAGTTCTTTGGGCTCCTCCTCTGAGTGGCACAGAATTCCAGCTTAGCACTATTCTTTGGATTTGAAATTCTAAACTATCTTGATCCACATGCTCAAATCCCAGGAGAACTGACTTAGCCCTCCACCTTTCCCAGATAAAGTGTGCTTTTATCACGTATGTGTGTATACCTTTCTGATGGGAACTTAAAAATGAAGGTTATTTCCTGAAAAGAATTTCAAAGTCTTATTTTTGTAATAGCAAGGGTTTACTCATGGCCTTGGGTAACATCTCTTTTTCCATTCTGCACCCAGGTGGCTGGCACTGACCTTCCTTCCCTTTCCCAGTCCAACGCAGGGCAGAAGTGCACGCTGGCAGCCAAACCCTTGTCATCCTGCCTGGCTGAGAGGGACACTGAAAGAGCAAGGATGTGCACCTGAGAGAGCTCTAACCTTGGTGACCCCCGGCTTTAAAAGCCCAGAAGTGCTTGTGGAAGAGTGGAAAAGCAAGGTAGCATTCCATATCCTGGAGGCACAAGTTGTTCACCTTCCCTACAGCACAGCTGTCGTTTGCAGCCCGGGTTCCTTTGGGCCGACAGTGTCTCTGTGTAATTACACAATATTGATGCACATCTGTGAGAACAAACTGTGAGGAACAAACAGTTCAAAATATCTATAAAACATAGAATTAAAAAAAAATATTTTCAGGTGTGAAATTAGATGATGCTTTGCCTGCATGGGCACAAATTGATCCAAGTTTTGTGATTATAGTGTCACTGGTTTCATATCAGTTATCTCAGCATAACTTTCTGATTATTTCTGAAATCATGCACAGAGTGAGGGGAGATTCAGTTTGACCTTTCCAGACTTGCTGCATTTTAATTTTAACTTTGCTTAGAAATAATACAGAAAAAAAACCCAGCAGGTAATATTATTTTTGTATAAAGCTCTCTAATTATACTAGCCATGTGCAGAATACATTAAAGATACTGTCCTGACACAAAAAAATGTACAGTGTGCTTTTAGATATTACATAACTAATGAGAGCAATAAATGCTGGGAGAACGAATGGATCAAGGTTACAATAATAAGATTATAGGATTCCTCCACTATGTGTGCATAGCTTAAAATTCACTTCAATTTTGCTCAGTCTGGGTTTTGGTTTTCATTTTGGCTTTTTCTTTCTTTGTCAGATTTAATTTTATCTCTGAATCCACCAGACCTGGCTAAAAACTTTGACCAGACTTTTGATTTTCTTTCTTTTTTTCCTTCTTTTTAAAATTGTGTTGTGCCTGCTCTGCTTGCACAGCCACCATTGATGGCTGTGTGTTTGCATCAGAACCATTTTTACGGCCTTTTCTCTGACAGTAGTCACAGTTGAAATATACTTGAATGCTTGCACTACTTCATTCTACGTGGGGAAAGGGATACAAAAAAAGTGTAATTATGTGATTTCTACACAATTACACCTGGTTTCTTAAATAGCCACGTTGAAGACCCACATCATGCACCATGCATGTGGCGTGTGAAACGGATGCAAAACTCGTGCTAATACTCCATCTTCTCTTCATCCAGCCTTAACAGTCACTTACAAACGATTTGTGAAAAATCAATAATGCTCCTTACTGGCTTTGTTGTAATGTATAAGAAAGGGCATTTTTTTTGCCAATTTTTTAAACACTGAAAATATCAGGATTGTAAAATTGGATTTTTACTGATTTTCTTTGGGGTTTCGACAGACATGTATTGACAGCAACCACTTCTAGCTGAATCAGAAGTATTGAATGTATAACACAAATCATTCGATCTTCAACATATTTGAATTATCCTCATGTGAAAAAAGAAGTGATCAGGAATGTTTTTTCCTTTCAACTCTTTGCTCTTGTGTTATTATTTTTTCTTATGGTCTTTAATCACCGCAGCCTTGCAGGCTGCAAACGAAAGATAAACAAACAATGGAATATCTAATGTTTCAAATTCAAGCACAGATAGAAAAAAGCATACTCCTCAAGTCCTTATAGATTATAAATAAGTAGAGAAATGGCACAAATCTGTATTTAGAAAAATAATTTATTTCTCAATATTTGTAATGAAGGGAGTTGTCAGTCACATTAATTTTTATGTAAATTTACCTAAGCTGATGAATCATAACTGAAATATTGTCTAATCTTCCTGGTTTTGGCCAGCATTTCCATTTCTATTTCGATTGCCTCAATTTATTTTTGTTTGCTTATATAACGAGTTTTAAGGGCCCATCCCAGGACCCATAATGAGCAGAGTGAAAAGAGGGGCTGCTTCCAGGCACTGCCAGTCCCACACAAGCAGTGGCTGCCCAACACATCAGACCAGTCCCATGACAGACACTCAGCTTGGCACACAGCTGACGATTCATTATCGTTCCTTCGGTAGACATCACAGCAGAGGAGATTTTTAGGGAGGGATTTGAAGGAGGAAAATTAAGTGAGTGGGAGTGCGAAGCAGCAGCGAGGGAAAGCATGAAGGTGCTGGTTTGAAAATGTAACAAGTAGAGAGTTATTACTGAATGAAATGTGTGGGGGGAAGCCGTTGGTTTCTCCATAGGCTATTAAAAGATGGTGGGGTGGGAATAAGCTGCAAAGAGCCACAGAAGTGAGGCAGCTTTTGCTTGCCAAAACGCAGAAGGGGGAGGGGGGATGTGCTGGAACAAGGAATAGGGCTGAAGCAGCAAATGTGATGATTGATAACCAGGGCACCAGTGTCTTGCAACAGTGTTCTGTTATTCTTTATTGTTTTGTAATGCCCAAACAAAATGTCCAAAGGCCTCTTTGTACTAATGACAACCCCAACATGTTCTCAGGTGCTCTAAAAATGCACAAATGAAAATATGCAACTGCTTCTGAAAACCATTTCCCTCATTCTTTAGCCCTGATTCGAATGACACCATTCAGTTGTCTATTTCCAAAAGAACTTTCTATATGAACTTTGCAGTTCTCGTTTGTCAAATTATCTTACTGTTTTTGGAAAGACTGCATATCATCTATATTTAACACCACTTCAGCTTGGTGAGGTGACTATAACATAGCATTAAACTCAGACTAAAAAAATGAGTGTGGCATTTCTAGGTTTTTCAAGTGTGTTAACTCAGAAGAGATAATTTGAATGGAAAAAGTGCTTTCCCCCAAATGTCTCTGATTTCAATAGAACTTCTTGCAGGTATTTCAGTTGAGTTAATCGGCTGGCAATTAGATGCAAACGGCCTTTGGATTAGTATTTGTGGTCACCATAGAAGCGAGTCTCAGAGAAATATGAATAAAGAGGTCACCCGAAGAACAGATATGGAAAGTCTCTCCACAGGCACTTAATTCTTAGAAATTTACAGATGAAAAATGCTATATGGATAATAATAGATAGAAATGAAATATGGATGAGAGGACACTAAAGCTGAAATAGCAAGTAGAACAAAGGGAATAAGGGGATGTGGGGACATGGTTAGAAACCAGACTAGAGCTGCAAACTTGGACAGAACTGTTTAAGACCTAAAAAAGAAAAAAAAAAAAAAAATCAAATAAAGGAATGAAGAGATCAGTACTGTGAGAAATTATTTGAAGGAGAGTTGGGATGGGACATGGCTATCACGGGACATAAAAAAAAGAAGAGAAAGATCAGAGAGTATATGTGGCATATTCTGAAGAGGGAAGTCCCAGGATCATTTACCCAGCAATAGATAAGGAAGAGCAGAAGGCCTGGGTGATTTGCTGGCCTGGAGCAAGGCTGTAAGGGAAAGAATGTGTCTGTGGGGGTGTGTGTGCTTAGTGTAGCTCACTGTCAGCAGCGAGACAAATCCACCTTTTTATTATGCAAGTGACCATCTATAGTTTGTAAAGACTGCAGAGGGGAAAGTCTAGAAAATATTTTTGCAGAGCTTGGATCTGTATGGCCTTCAACATTCTTCTGTAAAAGGGTGTATCTTCCAAGCCCATCACAAAGCCTCCTTGGTACACCACTTCAGACAGGTATTTCATCATGGAACAGGAATGTGGCTGAAGTAACATTCAATTAGCTTATATAATACTAAAGTAAGATACTGAGAGGGAAGAGGAATAGATAAAGGAAAGAGGCCTAAGTGCCACTGAAAAAGAAAGGAAACAGTAAAGGAAGTGAAACCACAAAAATAGGTGCTGCAAAAATAACCAGAGAACTATGAACTGAAAGAAGAATGAACAAGGCTGAAACAAGGAGCAGGCTTTCTCTTTCCCAGGGAGAAAGAAAGCAAGTGACCCACAGAAAAATCTAAGTATGTAGAACCTATAGGTATCATCCACCTGAGTGTCATTAAGAGGAGCTGAACTGGAGCAGAAAAGGCTCTTCCATACTAGGTAGGAAGACAAAGAGGTAAAGTGATGTTTAAATAACAGAACTTAGATGGAGAAAGATACAACTTTACATGCCTTATCTTTTACTCTTGTTTTTTTTTTTCCCCTGACTAGTCACTAGGAAGTGGTTACATTAATTTAATAAAATCTAAGGAAGCAAACACCTGCGCGTGCGCATAACCACAAACACAGTCCTGTCTCTTTCCATTACTTAGCATTACTCGTGTACTCCCTGCTTCACAGTTTTAACAGCCACCTGGTTCGGGGTGCATTCAGCCCCACGTCTGCCTGTGTAAGCACATAAACATCAGTCTTGGTGCTTGTGCTTGTAACCCTGCGCTCGTCCTGCGGTCAGCCTCGCTGCGAGAGGCTGGAGCTGTCTGCGCAGAGGATGCACAATGGAGCTTGCGCCTCAGCATTAGTGAGACACGCATGATCACACCCAGCCTGCCGGGTCCCCTGGGACTCACACACATAATTAGCCCCTGTACACCAGAGCCTTCATCGCCGTGTTTGCCACATGGTGAGTGTCACCCAGCGGGCCCGAGAACACGCGCACACAGAAGCCCTCCCGTCCCCAGCACTGCATTTGCCATATGGTCAGGCTCACCTGCTGGGGCTGGGGCAAGGAGACAGACGGGCAACACTCACACACATAATGAAGCTCCCCACTGGGCTGCCTTAAGAAATTAAAAAAAGAAATGAAATAAAAGTTGACATAACTGCCACATGACCAGACTCACCTGCTGAGTCTTGGGCAGGGTGGGGCGGTCACGCACACATGGATTGGCCATCTCTGCTGTGCTGCACCTCAGTGCATGGGGCCAGAATCAGGAGGGATGCGCTCGCTTCCCCTGGGGCGACAGAGACCCTGAACCCACACCGGCCCCTCTGCCCCACGCTGCCCTGAGCTGTGTGGAGGGGACACGTAACATCATGACATCGGGCAGTAGGAAGATTTCTTCACAAAAAGGGTGATTAGACGTGGGAATGCACAGCATAGGCAGGCGATGGAGTCGCCGTCTGTGAAGATGTTACAGGACTGGACGTGGCACTTGGTGCCATGGTCTAATTGGTATAGTGGTGCTTGGTCTTAGATTGGACTCGATGATCTCAGAGGTCTTTTCCAACCTAACCGATATTCTGTAATAACAAGCCTCGCCTCCTCAGCGCCCAGTGCGCACCTCAGGCCAACACCGACTCCCACGGGCAGGCAGGAGCCCCGGGAGGAGCTCCGGTACCGGCACAGCTCCGTCCTCCGGGGCGCAGTGACGGCAGCTGCCGAGGTGGCGGACAGCCACCAGGGAGCGGAAAACGAACCCCCTTTCCCCGACCGAGCACCGCCGGTAAACAGCGGCCGCGGGAGGCGGGCCGGGGCGGGGCGGGCGCGGCCGTGCGGAGGGAGCCGTGCTGCGTGAGGGGCGGGCGGCCGGCGCTGCTCCCTCACGTCCCGCCCGCCACCACCGCGGCGGCCGCCGGGCTGGGCGAGGATGGAAGCAGACGCTGCTTCCTGCTCGGGCTGTTCCCGGGCAGGCGCTCCCGGGAAAGGCTCTCCCGGGCAGGCTGTCCCCGGCAGGCTGTCCCCGGGGAGGGCCGTCAGCCCCGCCGCCATGTCGGGGAGCGCGGGGCTCCCCCATGGCGGTGACGCGCGTTGCCATGGCGACGGCCGGGCGGCGTTGGGGGGGTGGCGGGATGACAACAAATATGGCGGAGAGGAGCAGGACGGCAGAGACGGGTCAGTGCCAGCCGCAGTCGCCTGGGCGGGGGGAGAGGGGGAGCCCCCCTTCTCCAGGGGCTTCTGGCGGTAGAGGGGACCTGGCTCGCAGCGGAGTGCGGAGACGGAGCCCTTCTCCTGGGGGAGACGGGGGGAGCACCTCTAGCCGGGGGCAGTGAGGTGATGAAGGAACCGCGGAAGGGGCTCCTGTCCGAGGAGCTGTGACGAAGGGCAAAGCCCCTTCCCTTGGGGAATGAGGAGAGTCTTCCCAGGGACAAGGTGGTCGTGGGGAAAGCTCTTTCAGGCAGGTACAGAGGGGAGAATCCCCCTCATTCCAGGCCTGCCTGAGCGGGACTGACCCGCTGTGGCGTGGAAGGTGTGAGGGCCAGAGGCCGGCTCAGCCGGCCGGCGCTGCGGGGCCGAGCCCCGGCGGGGCACAGGAGAAGGCTGATGGTGGGGCAACCCGCAGCCTGCTCCATCCTCCCGCAGCCTGCCCCATCCTCCCGCAGCCCCCTCCATCCTCCCGCAGCCTGCTCCATCCTCCCGCAGCCCCCTCCATCCTCCCGCACAGGGGCAAAGGTGGCGGTGGCGAAGAGCAGAGCAAACCGGCGGTGCAGAGGAGCTCCCCTTAACACAAGAATCGACCTCCTGCGTGAATTAGCGTGAAAAAATGAGACATGAAGACACAGGTCTGGGGTTGAAACTGCAGCAAAAGGCTGGTAGCTTGCGGGTTGACCTGCAGGTGCTGCTTGACCTGTCTGGGAGGTGTAAAGTACCCGGAGGCTGCAGAGAGACAGCGAGCGAGCAGCACACCTGACAGCTCCCATCTCTTACACTGAGGATTACTTTAAGGAAGGTGCCAGATGTTATTCTTCCTATTCAGGACGTATTAACAATGGCTTTAATTGTGTATGTGAGATAAGTTTGTCTGTGGAAGTGAAGTTTTGTGTCTCCTCATAAATGGTAAGGACCCTCTAGGTACAGGGGTCTTTCCTGTTGTGACAAAATCCAATTAAGGTCTTTTCGAATCCATGTGAAAGCTCTCCAAATATTACAAATATTTCAAAAATTAGAGATACTAACATTTGGAAGATGGAACAAAGATGACAGTATCCCTGAATATTTATTCTCCCACAGTACCATACATAAATTATCTGGGTTCCTAAACCAAGAGTTCATTTTCCCAGCCTGCTATGTTAGCTGCTGCACCTCCGCTTTTCAGCCTCAGAAGTGGCGCCAAATAAATATGCAATACCCATAGAACTGATCTGGGATTTTTAGTCCATTTAAGGTGAAGAAAAGGGATAAGTATGTCAAATTCTGTTGTGTTCTAGGAGATGATACCACATGCATCTAAATGGATTATCCATATGGTTCTTGAGCTCCCTGTGTTCAGCCATACTGTTTATGAACCCATGGAAAAACACTGTGAAGTTTATTGTGTGTTGAACTTGTCCATGAGGCAGGTGATTATTTTCATCCTCTGCACTCTGCAGCACTGCTAACACAGGTGGTCAGCTCTGCCTGAGCTCTGAATTGGGGAACAGATCTCTGGTGGCCATTGGACATTGTCAGCTTTTCTGTGCCCGTGCCCTTCTCAGTGACTTCAACATGGAATGTAACTTTCATACCATTTCCAGATTAATTTACATTGTGTTCTCTGCTGGATTGCTTAAACCTGCAGTGTCACAGTACTTGTTTTTTAATTTTAGTCTTGCCCAGAACTTTTCCCACTTCTGACCATTGCAGCTGATTAATCAATGATTTTCTCATAAATGTTATGTTCCAGCTTGTGCCGAATTCATGTTTAGTTGCATGTCCTGGTCCATGTCTGCTTGAGTCACACAATTCTTGTCTGGCCACTTTGCAAGTTTAATTTGCAGGTCCTTCTGTTTTGGAGAAACCAGATAAGGAATTAAAAATGCAAAGTATCACAAAGATAGGGAAAAGACCCAAAACCCTCAGAGAAAAATAAGCAAGTTTGCGATCTTGGCTCACTTTTAAGAAAGGTCATGGAAACTAGGCTGTGAGAAAAAAAGGTGGGGTGTTTTGGATTTTTTCTGACTGTCAGCTGACACTAAGTTGACAGGCAGGTTCTTTCCATGGGAAATCCCTCAAAGAATCTCTTTTTTCCTTCCATTTACTGCTGGGTGACGCTGACACTGTTGTTTAACACATAACTGGAGAATGTTCCTGCTGCATCCTCGCTGCTTAGTGTGTCTTCACCATGTGTGAGATCTTGAGCAGTCTTTAGGAGATATAGGAATGTAGCTCTGGAACCTGCATTTTGCACAAATGCAAGGAGAATAAAGCTATTACAGAAGGACTGAACATTGTTCAAACAATATAAATCAATTTAGCCAGTATGAGAGTATGAGTGTGTTATACTTGCTGTATTTTTTTTTTAACAGTAACATCTTGTTTTTAGTCAAGGATCAGAAAACACAAGTGATAACTCATCTCTCATCTTCTTATCTTGAAATACTGATAGTTATTTGCAATTTTTGCATAAGGAAACTGTATTACAGAGAAATTGAAGGTAACTTATTCATGGTTTATAGCAGCACAGATTGCTGTGATGGACCATTCTTTACTGATTTAGTTCAGAATCCAGGTTTGACAAGAGTCAATGTCAGAAAAAATACAGTGTGCACTTAGAGATTAGGGATTATAAAAATTAGGTTTCTTCCAAAAGGTTATCTGACAGTGAATTATACACATCTAGAATGCTTATGACCCCTCAAAACTCTTAGATTTGAAAATACACTGTGTCAAGACATTTTGTAAATTAATTATACTTTATGGAAAATACATCTTTTTCTAAATCAAGAAATTTTTTTTTTCAGTTTTATTAGTATCTCTTTCTGTTATAGGGAAGTAAATATCTTAATCTGTTTTATTCTTACTCTTTCCCGATATGCAAACATTTTCATATTCTATTCCTTTTTCCAATAGAAGATTTTTTGTTTCTGTTTTTTTGCAAATTTTTAACCGTTTAATGTTTTTTGATTGAGGAGGTGGATTAGGACACACAGAATTACACAAAGCATTTCAGAAGAGGGCTTTCCATCAGCTTTTTGTCTTCAGTTAGGCTCAGCATTGTTCTCTACATCATAGTTTCAGTGCTATTTCAAGTAAAATTGAGACTTAATATGGAAGGTAGATTATCTCACACCTGTCTAGTGCAGAGTTCATATTCTGCTGCTATCCTCACTGGACTAGGCAAACATCTGCTCTAATCCATTAAAATAGTTTCTGTGTTCTGATGTTTGGTTAGAGTGCTGCAAATCAGCTCACTTTACTATGAATAAATCATTTTACCATTGTAGTTGGCTCCTCAGTCCTACCTGCTTTCTTGAAATTGTTTAAATCAGCTTTTTGCAATAAACTCTGAATTTGTATGCCTCCTGTTTGGTTTTCCAGACTGAAACCTTCATGTCTCAAACTAGGAATCCAACTTAAAAGCAACGTAAATCTTCACAAATGAAGCCTGCAGGAGGATGAAAATGATTGAGTCTAGTTAGTTACTCTCAGGAGCTTCTTGGTTTGGCTTCCAGTTGTTCTGCTCAGCTGACCTTGCTGTCATAAACCTATGGAAGATACAGGATACAGGAAAACCACCAGTTTAGTTAAGTTTCATCAAAACCAGATGAATGTTATTTTTCCAGTTCTGCAGCAAAGAGGACATTTTAACTTCTCTAAGGAAGGTTTAGGAGTAGGTCATTGTGAGTACAGAATGCCTGTATTTGTTGAAGTTTTTGACCCATGAACCAGATGAAAGTGTTTTCCAGTTTAGAATTTCACTAGTTATCTCATTCTCCCCAGGTTTCTGTTCAAGGCATCTGTATTACCTTCAGAGGACTTGCATCTGGAGACCTGAATGATCAAAGGGTGCAGGTTATCTCTAGTTCTGTAATAGTTTTCTATCTGAGGTAACTGCATATTAGCCTGGATTGACAGTTCTAATATGTGTTATTCCACAATTGCTAGTCATTTGGTGGATATTAGTATTTCATTGTGTCATCATCACTGAAATCATACTGAAAGCAAGAAAAGGCATTTACTCACAGTACTGGACAGGATATAAATAAATGTCTTTAGACCAGAAATCCTGGTTATCGGAATGAGCAGGCTTCCCAGCTGGATGTGGAGTTTTTAATGTTTATTTACATGTCACAGTCGGTACCTTGCAGAGTGGTGTTGAGTCACATTTCATGTTAAGAGTGGTTGGAATTTACAAAGTGTTCACAGCGGTGCTGTGACCTGGCTTCAGGGAAAAAATCTACAAACCTCTGTTGAATGTTCAAGCCCCACCCAAAGTTTGTGTAGTAATTAGTGTTCCTAAAACACTTGGTGTTCAGCTTATTATTTCAGAGATCTGCACATGAAGGGGCCAGTAGAACAGCTGTGTAAATTCTGCAGTGTTTTCTAATTGATTTCAATAGGATTATGCTGAGCTGGAGTATTTTGAAGATATCTTTTCATGATTCTTTCAAAAAAAATATTTTTTAAAAAAAATTTAATCACATATGGTATGACAACATTCTAGTATCAGGAACATACCTGCTTTCTTTTCAGTGGCCTTAATTATTAAATAAAAAGCCAAACTAAATAAGAAAATAATTTAATTGTCTTTAAATGCAGGCTTTTTTGATAACTAATTCACCAGCTTTATCATGAGGAAATTTAAAATAGGAGAGATCAGCTAATTACTTTAATAATATTTCTTAATCTTAGTCATTAAAATAACACTGTACATCAGTGGTACTTCTGATTCTCCAGGTAAACTGAATTTCTTCAATTGAACTAACTTTTCTTAAATGATTTCTGAATTTTAAAGTGTATACAAACAACAGAGCTTATTTTGTAATATACATGACTAACCTGTGAGCATAGCAGAATTCCAGTGTATGGGTAAAGACATTGCAGCCTTGGTGCTGAAAGGGATCTGCCCACTGTATCCTCCTATCAGCACAAGGAGGCTTCAAACGTCAGTGGAAAACTGCGTGGGGACTGGGCCCAGCCTTGCAGATGTTCACACAGCAGAAAGAGCTGTTTGCAGTTGTTTATAAAATGCTGCAGCATAGATTTGTAAACAAATCTGAAATGGGAATCTTTATTTTGTTCAATAAAGACATTTGCCAGAACTTACTGATTGCATTGGTACATTTCAGCCAGAGCAGTTGGAAGTCCAGGGGACATTAGAATAAGGTTTCTTAGTAAATCTGAGGCTCTTTGTAAGACTATTAACCATTTCAGTTTTGACTGCATAAGTTGAATTGTGTGTTGAAGTTCTGTAGAGAAATTAGTTGCTGCAGAAAGGTACTATAGTGATCATTAAACTCTGTTGCCAGTAGGCTGCTGTTCAAGTAATTTCCAACATTTTTCAGTTATCCAGCGGAAAAAAAGATCCCCACTAGAAAAATTCATTGAAGAAGAGCTGCTAATATATATTTGGTACTTAAAGCTTTGATCATATTTTTGTTATGTAATTTGCCATATAAGGAGACTTGAGAAATACTAATGAAGGCTTTATACAGCCAGAAGATATAATTTCAGAAAAAGAAAGAAACAGGAATGTGTTGGGTGTTCCAGTTGCCATTTTTGAATGGTTTACCATTTCCTAGCCATATTTCATACATTTTTTTTCTTTGACGAATAATCAAAGCTTTGAAAAGTTACTTACCTCAAGCCTCTCAACATTTTTTCTTTCAGTGAAGTTCAAAGCACCCTATTAATTACCAGCACTTGTGAGAGGAGGCTTTTGAATTTGTAAAAAGTAAAAGGAGACATATTGAGAATTTTAATAGGTTTTATACTGAAATTTGTAAAACAGAAATTTCTGCAAGTTTCTTTAGTGTGGCTGTTACTGCTTTTAGTAGGCAAAAGTCTCATGCAAAAGATCAGATCAACCTCAGAATGCATTTATGTGGCCTACATAACTTTTCTGGTTTTGGAAGTGGAGCTATATAGATTTAATGCTGAATAAAATAGGTTTTTAAAGTCATGTCCCTGTGTTACAATGGAACCAGCTTGATCTCCACATGGGGCCACTAACAGGACTGGGACACTGAGATCTGCAGCACCAACCACCCTCCAGGTGGGACACCTGACACGACAGCTGTCAGCTGCCACAGGAGAGATGAACAACTTCTCTACGCTGGGAAATTTTCCTTCCTTCTCTTCCTCTTCCTCCACAACACCTGCTTAGGGACAGAAGGAAGTGGCTGAATGGTCGTCGTTACCTTCTTTTAAGCTTTTTAATGAGGATGTCTGATAACCTGGTAACAGAAAGCAGCAGCCCTGGATACAGGAGGTGCTGGAGGACACAGAGGGGACTTTGTGCAGCTGTTTCCTGCTGATGGCACTGAGATGCAGCCATGCTGCTTTGCTCACAGCATTGCTGCTGATGCAGGGCAGCTCCAGCACAGCCCCCTGGGTGTGTGCATTGGGCTACATGACTTTTGTTTCTGGAGGATTGTCGTGCTGCCCTTTTCCAGAATGATGAGAATCTATAGAAGCCAACTTAGATTTCTCAAGTGATCCCCCATGGCAGTTGGCATGCAGAGCCTTGATGCAGAATTGCCATGTTTAGATTGTACTGTACCTGAGATAATGAGTTTTTCTGGGCTCAAGCTGTGTCTGCTATTAATCTATAATAGAGGTAAACCAATTTACAATTAATTGAACTTGGTTATGGGTACACATTGATGTATCCCATATCCCAGCTTCCTTGTCACATTGTCCCCACATTTAATTTTCTTGACTTTGCCAGAGAAGTCAAGCCTGCCATTTAAGAAGTGCTGTATTTGTTAACTTTGGATTTTTACATAAGTTTCTTGAAGTAACTTTACAATTTGTATGTTGAAATGGTTTGGAAAACTGCTCTACCAAAATAATAATGATTTCCATTTCATTTTGTCACCGACTCTCAAATTCGGGATGTGGACTTCATTATTAAATCTGGGACTCTCGTCCTGCAAATGTTTGGCAATGAATTTGATGTATTTCTTTATAGTAAATGCTTTTTGTGATTGGTTCTATTTTAGGTTCTATGTATAAGGGTTAGAGACTAAAATTTACATGTTCTGGTACATATGTTTTCTAATATACATATGTATCCCTATTCTCTCAGTATGGTAAACTAGCCGATTTCATAGTTTCATTATGTCAAAAATTGAGCATAGAAAAGGGGATGGAGGAAAAAGTAGTTGTCTTAAGTTATTATTATTAGATGAATAAGCTCTTTAATGATTCAATTTACCTAATTCATAGAGCTATTTATTTAGCAGTGGATCTCACAATCATGAGTGAAAACTGCAAGATTTTCCTTTTACATTTTATTTCATAAGCACCTTGAAAAATGTGTTGAATTTCAATCTCCACTAAAGCAAGTGGAACATCAGTTCCCGTGAATCACCAGAGCAGAGCAGCAGGAATCCATCGCAAAGGGAGCCCGTTTGGATTCATTGCAGCTCTGCTGATGTGTTTTCATTTGCAATAAGCAGCAGAGGCACTTTGCCATTACAGACAACTTCAGTGCTGGGAAGCCTGGCAAGTGACTATCAGGTTTTCATGCATATAAAATGCAGATGAGGTAGTATGATGTGTTTGATTAATGAAAAATTCCTCAAATAACCTATGCAAATCCAAAAGCAGCAGCATTATTTCATGGGACCTGTCCATGTGAAATAGGATTGTGAGATAAACTTGGCTCTGTACTACTTACCTACACCCAAAGCCTGTGGTGCTCCAGAACAGCAGATGTTTTGTAACTAGGCACAATACCACTATATCTGCTGGTTATTTTATTTCTGAGTGGTACAAATAAACAGTAATTTGATCTCAGAGCTTTCTCTGTGTAAGCCTTCTTGCAGGTGGAATTTTTGGCTTGTGTTCTGAATATCTGAAATATTTTGTATGCATTTCATATTCCTATAAATATTGTATCAACTTCGTATTTGCTTAGTTAAAAAAAACCTGCTGAATATGCTGTATTAGTTAGTATTTTTCCTGTAGTTTTATTCCTGTTATGTTGCTGATGCAAGACAGTTAATAGATCGTTTGTTTTTGCTGACATTTTTCTATGTTAGAAAATGGGAATTCTGAAAGACTATTTAATATTTTTTTTTGCTATACAATGCTTTGTGAATAAAATAAAACTGCAATGATCTAATTGTTTGAAATGAAATACTAGATTATGTTCTTAAATAAAGGGAATGTGAGTGGGCAATGTTTGAATCAAAAAAATTCTCAATAGTTTAAAGTACTACTTTTTAGAATGGACTTTTGGAAAATAGGGAGAAATGCTGTTCTAAACGAAGAAGTTAAAGGAGTTTGTTTCAATGAGTAATTATAACTATGGAAGTAATTTATAGTGTAATTGATTTCAGCAACCTGGGGGAACAAATTATTTCAGAAGTAGTACTAAAATCCCCAAATTATTTTAAATATGCAATAGTGAAGAAGAGTGTAACTCAAAAGTGAAGAAACTGTGGCTGAAACTACTGCTGGCTTAAGTTAACTGCTAGAAGCATCCTTACATCCCTAAACAACAGGTGAATAGGAAGCAAGAGCCAAGGAAAATAGCAGTTTAACCCAAAGAAGAATACAAGGATTGTGTGTAAAAACCAGGATGGAAATTGTCTGTGAGCTGAAGTTGCCCAGGTTTCAGTTACTCCACTCAGGATGGAAGCCCACGCAGCTTCAGTGTCCACCTTTCTGCCAGTCACTTGGGAAATACAAGGTCTTGAAAGAGAGATGGTGCTGTGCAAAGCTGCTGATGTGTTTCCCCACAGGATTTTGGGCCTGCCCTGGAGCCCTCATGGAAGGCCCAGTTTCCCATGGATGAAGATTCATTACCACCGTAATGATGTTAGCGGTTGAGTCAGAAATTGAATTGAAGTCTCCTGGACACTTGAATTAATGATAATCAAATAATTTTTTTTGAAAATTTGGGCAGGTGCATCTGCAAGAAATTTACAGTAGTATTTTTTAGGTATGAAAAAAAGTTTAAATAGCTGTTAATAGTGGGTTTGGTGTAGTGCCACATCTGACCTATGCTGAGGCTCACCAGGCTGATTGCTTGTGAAGAATAGCTGAGAATGAGATAAAAGCCCTATCCAATTAGAAAGCACAGCTGTATTCCCTCAGTGCTAACCCTGGAATAATGTCCATGATCCAGCTTGCTAGCTCAGCACCACAGCCATGCTATCTCCCTTTGGCCTTCCTGGGATTCAGCAGGTAACCTCATGCTTCCTCACTAGGGCATAGACATCTCTATAAATATAAATTTGGAAAGTTCCTGTACAATCAGTAGACATAGTAAGGCATGAAAAGCGTTTGGAATTTGGCATCAGCAGGCTAATTTTAATAAACAGAAAAAGTGCTGTTTATATGTTTCATACTTGACTTTGCTGATGTTCTTGAAAGACTTCCATAGTACTTTATACTTGATATTTTTATGAGATGTCTTTTGTGGACAAACATTTTGAATGTGATAGTCAGGGCTGAGGAGTCTGAAAACTAGGACAAGAAATAAAGCCTTGGCCTTTTGCAAAAGCTGAAATCAACTTACTTCTCTGTTATATCAAGAATATTTATTACCTATTGAGTCTTTTTCAGTTTTCCAGCTGCGAATCAGTTGGTCCCCAAGAAAGGAGACACACAAAGTTGTTAACTTGGAGAGATTAAATTTTGTTAGCCACTAAAGGCTATATAATATTGGGTCAGGGTCACTGCATTGGTTGCTACATCTAAGATGGTTTATTTACATTTAGTTTGGCTCAATGTGAGTTATCTCTAGTTTAGAAATTTATTTTGTCATAACTTCTTCCAGTTATGCTGTCAAGTTTAAGCAAGATAACATGCTTTTGTTAAATCAGTGCCTAACACCCAGGGCAGCTGAAACATGGGTATATACATATTATCCAGGAGTATATATGGATTTTATCCAGGAGTATATATGGATTTATACACAATGTATATCCATGAATCTCTCCCTTTCCTTCCACTTCTTCTATGCTCCCTCACATATAACACAAACCCAGGTATATAAAAGCTGATTTGTTTCACTATTAAATAGCATGGGAAATATTTACAGCATTTTAGGATGGCACCAGCAAATACTAGTGAGTTACTTCAACCACTACCATCTTTTTCCAGTTTTGTGAATAATATCAGGTTTTGCCCTTACCTGAAATTTCCTCCACTACAATTCCAAACCCTGCAATTGCCTGCCTGCTTGATTCGGTATTTTTTTTCAGGTCACACACCCTCCTTGTCTTTGGGAAATGAGTTGCATACAAATTTAAGAAAGATATGGGATGCTATGGAAGTTTCACTTCTTGAAGTTCTGTGGTACCACACAAGGGATCGGTTTTAGCTCTTCAATTATTTTCCTGCCTCTTAACCCCTAGACACAAATTTTGCCCTGGAATGGTAGGAACATCCCCCAATTTTTTTTTTTCTTGACCCAGAACTTGAATTCCTGTGTACTCTGACTGGTGTTTCAGCATCTCCTCTCATTCACATGCAGACCTAATTCTCTGAGCCATCCCTTATTTCCCAGAAAAGGTGGACTTGCTGATACTCTTTTGCGGATGCAACTCTGAGGACTAGTTTAAATCAATAGCTATTATCTTCTCTTTTCTCTGCTAGCTGGGGTTGCATATTATATACTACAATTTTGTTTACTGTTTATATGTTTTATGCTTTTATTTGATGTGGTTTTTTTTTTTACTTAAGTATTGTTGCTATAGCAACTGTTGGATCGTGTGATACCTTTGATGTTATCAAAATACCAAATATTTGTTAAAAATAAATCTATATATAATGAAATTCACTGATCCTTATAATGTTTTAAAATAAACATATTTTTAGTTAATGTATTTAATACAACTGTATTTTCCATTCTTTTTTATTATTCATTTGTGGTAGAATTTTAGTTTAGAGCTTCTAAGTGTAGTAGAAAGAGTAATGGATTTTTTTTTATTGCTTGATGAGTTCAAAGCATTAATTGCTTTTTAAAATTTTCATTAGAAAAATTTGCTCATACCTTCTTGCACACTTTGGATTTCACTAAAATGATACAAAAAATTTCATTGCCATTTGTCTCTAACTTAAAGGTATATCCTTGGGGATAGCCCACACTGAGATAATAAATGAGTAGTCTTGAAGTAAAGGTTTTAGGCTGAAGATTGAAAACAAATATCACATATGAAATAAGTGAACTCCACACAAGCTGACTTTTCTTCTTTTTCTGTAAACTCATAAGACAATGCCAGCCCCTGGGAGTGAGGAGTCATTGTGCAGAGCAGCATTTGTCTGCCAAATATCTCCAGTTGAATGTTCCTCACTGGATTTTGGACAGGAGCTATAATTGACCTTGGAATGATAGTTGTATCTCTGCATGGATCTGGTCCTTTTGAAGGAACGTGTGGTGGAGATTTCTCCTCACCTTTTCACACTTGACCAGCCTGGTGGTCAATGCTTTGTTTTGGGCTAAGTGGTGCCACCGAGCCTTTCATAGGCACCTCACATGTTACCATCCTTAGTGGTAATTTTTCTTTATATATTTGCATATAAGAACAAGATTTTCCCCCCTGAGCTTTGACTCAGACACATATTCCACACCTTTTCCTAGAGTAAAGGAGTCTGGGTATGTGCAACTAGAGAGTCATGAGGTATTTAGATCTACCTATGCTTCTAACCCAAAATAAAAAATAATGGTGGATTAGCTAATGAGTCATGTTAGGAAATTTGAAAGGTAATATTGTCTGGTAGTCTCTGAAGAAAGAGTAACTTGTGCAATAAATTAAAGACCCAAATCATAAATTTTGTTTTCTTCCTATTATGCAACCAACCACAAGCTTTTTCAAGTCCCTGGCAGTTAGATGGGAGTTTATTTCTCCTGACTACTTACAGAACCTGTGAATCTGTACAAATCTCAGAATTTGCATGATAATCTCCACTAAACTACAGTTCATCTTTGCTTGCTTTCTTGAATATGAATATCATCTCCCAGTTTGGAGACAGACTTGACAAGCAGTCTGTTGGTCAAACCATAGAAGGAAAGTAATTGCAGAGACAATTGCTGCAAAGCTGCTCTATCTCAAATTTGGTTTTTGAATGACAACACAGTGTTACTATTTTTTAGAACTAGTCCAAGCCATATGACAATGCTGTCTTGTGGTAACCAATGTTTTCCTTGCTGGACTTCTGAAATAGGTAATGGTGACAGAATGGGCACAGTACTCCAATGTGAGGCAGCAGGTGTGGTTGCTACCATGCCGAGTATTGTCTCAAACCCTGGGATTTGTAGTCTAAATACATTTTTTCCCCTTTCTTTTCAGATCACAGTGCCTGTGATTTAAGTACATTTCATATTGACAGCACTCTGCAGTATGTTTAGATTCTCCGGGTCATGCGCAAGCCTTGCTTCGGGATACATGGCTGTGAAGATCAAAATGACAGTTGTGTTTTCTTCTTTTTCTTTGCATTTTTAAGTCAATGGAGCTGGAATTCCAAGTTCCTGACTGCTTCTGCCTGTAGGATTTTTAGAATAGCTGCAGAGCATTCAGAAGTCGTAGCAGAAATAGCTTGTCTTCCTGAATGTCAGTGTTTCTGAAGCCCAGGGACAATGATATAAAAGCTTTTATTTAAAAAAAATGTCAAAGAATAAGAGAACATAATCAGTTATTGAGACTACAGATCTGTACTAAATGCTATCATTTAAAAGAATTTTGCTAAAATGACATTGTTTTCAGGTTTGTGGAGCAGACTGTTATTGGCATAACTTCCATAAGTGCTGCTTAGCCAAAGTGTGAGTTGAGCAGTGTTCATCTGGAGACTTGGAATGTTTTGGAGCTAATAGGAATTGGTGTTGGTCATCTGAATTAAATTTTTTTTGTTGCAAACTGTACTGAGAGTTCAGATTCATTTCTTTGTGTGGGTTTCTATTAACAGTATGGCTCAAGGCTGGTGGAGCTTTTCTGAGATACCTGGAAACTTTTCCTGGCCCCTGGATGATAGGGATCTGGCTATTATATCTTTATACCATATATGTTTCCAGCAGCAAAATGTATTCTAATTTTATTCTAAAATAAGGCTCTCATAAGAGAATGCAGGGTATCTTGATGATATTTGTAATTACAGAAAGACTTCAACGAAGTTTCCTTGCAGTTGTAGGTTTTTGTGTTACCTGACCTTTCTAATTGGCTGTCATTGTTAGGCAGTGTGATTAGAAGAAAGATGCCGGTTTTCCAGGCAAATTCCTGCTGTATTTTTCCATGTCTGTTTTAATGTAGCTATGCTCTCCTGACTAATGTAGCATGAGGGTAGCTGCTGGCTGCTTACTCTGTGGGTTTTCTTGTTTGGCACTTCTGGAAGCTGGGCTCATTGTTTACCCAATTCAAGGAGTTACTTTCTAAAGAGCTACCTTCCTCTAGAAACTACAGTGTTTAAAGAAAATGTAGTTAAATTTGCATGATGTTTATTGTAGCAAATGCTGATTTAATCTTTTCCTAAAATAAAAAAATGTTGGCTTTACCCTTTGAATTTAAGAAGGGCAAAGAAACTCTGGAAATTTCCAAACTCTCCCTCCCATGAATCCCAGTCTCCTGGAACTGATTCTATTAATTTTCACTAGTTTGATGTGAGATATATCCACAATGACAATAGTGATGAATGCAGATACCAGAAGACTCTGCCCAGGTTTTATTTGAAAGCCTTATATACCTACAGAGATTTCAGGCACCCACAGATTTTATACCTGATAGAAAATTACTATTAAAGTTTAATACTGCAGTAAAAGTAAATCCTAGGGATTTGCTGGAGCCTCCTGGAGTTTAAGCTATGAAGAATTAGAATAAAATAGCTATGTGTCTTACAACCCATAAGAAAAATAATTGACAAAATAAGAACTACATTCTGATACAATTTCTTTGCTAAGTTTTGCCTTTGCTTGTCTTATCTAACCTTTTTTTCAAAGGAGAATCTAGTCTTCTTAAGTGGACTGTACAGGATGTACTTCAGTTAATTCTCTTCTTTCCCTTTCAGCTTGTTTCAGACTGAAGAGCTATTTCCCTTCCCCACAAGTTTCTGTCATACATCTTTGCCTCCAGCCAGGAAAATCTGCTTAGGGCTCCCCAGTTGTGGGGACAGGATCTCTGTATTGGCCAGAGGACTGGAGCCCAGGGTGGCTGTTCTCTCCTTCTGAGGGTGGTGACGTGTTCCCAGCACCGCTCTCTGCATCTGCTGAACGCACAGGCGTGAGGCCATGGTTTATAATGGACTCATACAGGCTCTTTTTTGGGCAGTTCTCTGGCCTTGTCTTTATCACCCAAGGAGAACATGCCAGAAGGGACGTGGTGTTGTTGTGCTGTTTAATAATGTGAAGCTCAAAGACAGCAGTTTTGCATGTTTAGAGATTAAAGATAATATAACTCAAAATATAGCAACAGTGTATTCTGAATATTCTAGTTACTGTGGAATAAAGAACATCCTAGGAGAGTAATTTTGTTAAAAGACTATGAATTGCAGGCTATTTGATGATTTTATTCTCATTCCTGGAGGGCTACATTAGGTCAGGAGGAGCAGATGGAAACTTTTTGCTGGGACAGTTACTTGACAGCTTCCTTCTGCATTGTGTAAAGACTCCATTGGCAGATTTTCTAAATTGCCAGGGAGATGTAAATCTATTTTCTGCCTGCTTTTCTTCCACTGTCTTATGGTGCTAGTGCTATGAATGTAATCCTTTCTAGTTTCTTCGTCTTTAAGTGGTGTTTCCCAGTTATCTTTCACAATTTCTAAGAGGTCTATTACTTTTAGCTGACACTTAAAAGGGAACATTTACCAAGAGGAGTTCAGTCTTCAAACAGCTCTACTCAGGTGACTCCCTCACTTTGGTCCCTGGCAGCTCAAGCATGGTGATTTGCAGGTTTTCCACTAATTTTTCTTTGTTTCCTTAATTCCACAATGTTTGATTGCAAATGACCAACTTGACTAATCTTAACTGCAACAGATATGTATTAGTCCAGCTCAGGTGAAACTGAGGAAGTGGTTTTCCTCTGGCTGCTGCTCTGCAGCTTGTACAGAGTGCAGAAGGGTGAATTTTATCAAGGGACAGGATCACAGCCATGCAGATGCACAGATGCCCTATCCAGGCCTCAGTTTGCCTCTGGTGTTCCCAGGCTTTAAGCAAATTATCAGCACGCTGGTAAAAATCATCCAGTTAAAATATCCTAAGTATCAATTATACACGTAAAGAAAATAATTTAAATTCCACAGATTGCTGTCTGTGGGTAATTATTCAGTCTAAAACAAATAACCTGGAGGTTATAAATAAAATAATTTTGCTAAAAAATACTATCATGCATTATTAAATATCTACATTTTTAGATATGATAAAGTAAGAAAAGGTCTAAATTCTGTTTGTTCTGTTGTAGTACTTCCCAAAGAGAGTAAATTTCTTTCAAATTTCTTCCTGGGGAAGACTGGGGATTCGTTTGCCAAATATAGACCTCGATTTGCATATTTTTTTAATGTGGGATTTATGTACCTGTGAAAATATGGGCATATGATAGAAAGCCTGACAGACCCTTTAAGTATGGTGTCACTAATACATTGATATAATTTGTTACCTTAGCTAAGGTGTTTTGCCTCAAGAGGTAGAATACTTTTATGTATGGAAAGGTCACTTTTAATTAATAAGCTGTTTTCCTCATTCAGGGACAATATGAATTGCTTGTTACATTTGTGTGAAATAGTTTTCAATATAAAAATAAAACAAATTGAGCTTTATGTCACATTTATCATCCCCCATAACCCATTTAAATGTCAAAAAAATCAGTACAGACCAAAAGTCTATTTCTAGAAGCCTTTGTAGCCCTATTTATCAGAGTGAAATAAGATATTATCATCCCATTATCCCATCACATGCCTTCTGCACTTGAAGCCATACCATTTCTTCATTTTCTATAATACAGAAGATAGTTTTTCTATTGTTAAATATTACTTGTCCAAGCTGTAAGTAGCAAAGAAAGTGCTGAATGTTTCTCACACTATAATATAAATGTATGATACAATATACAATTATTTTATTGCTTTCTTGTGCATATCTCAAATGGAAAAAAATTAGTGCTCGTCTATCCCTATTTGACAAAACAAATATTTTGCAGACTACAATTTGTTATTGTAATTTTACGGTAAGGATAAAGCTTTCAGTGTATTCACTAGTGATGTATTTTGACAAAAATCATGCCATTGTGTGGAAACTTTATATCCTTATATATTTTACCATGAAATAATGTCCCATTAAAAAAAAAATTATTCAAGTTCTTTTTCTGAGTTTTGTTTTTTAACAAGGAGGGCTCAGGTAGCCACATGACTCTATGAGTGTATGTCTCTTCCTTCTAATAATTCTGAAATTTCAAATAGGAGTGGGACTGAAGTCACAAAGGTTCTGAGTTCATTTAAGATGCATGAAAATAGGCAGCAGGATAGAGGAAGAAGGTCCCATTAATGCTGATAGAGAGGAAGATGCTTCTGAGGGTTGTGATAAAGAACCTGATGAGGAGTTCAGTTCCAGGGAATCCAGCAGGATCTAGAGCTAGAGAGTTCCTGTTGAAAGAAGTTGATCCAGCTGAATATCAGGCTAATGCATATTGAAGGGCACAGCCACAGGTCATAAACATGCAAGAAACCAGGTGGGGTGGTTTGTTCCTTAGAGAGGCCATATTATGCCATTATTGTATCAAAATTCTTATATACACTTTGAAAAGAGAGAATTAATTTACTGGTGCAGATGTTAAATGCTGCAAATTTTATTTTATGTAGAAATGTGTGGAGAAGTAACCTTCTACTGGTTTTTATATATTAAATATATTTTGTTTTATGCTCATGTGTTCTTTTTTTTCACTTTTGCTGCAACAGGCAGTGCCATTGGAAGCGATGATATCATAGCAGGGAACGTGAGCAAGTACATTGTTCTCCCAGCTGGTTACTGTGGGCAGCCTAAAAAAGGACATCTTATATTTGATGCCTGTTTTGAAAGTGGTGAGTATTTTCAGCATTATTTTACCTAGTTGTCAATATATTAGCACTTTTACCTCTATCAGTCATCTTTTTATGAAGTATCTTAATTCTAAAGAAGACTTACGTTAAATACTATTTAACAAATTCAGCTGATTCCCTTCAGTCACAGTATGACTTCAAATCAAACTTCAAATGTAAAAAAGGTTGTGAAGTTTGCTGTTGCCTACAATAAAAATTTCATTAGGTCCATCTTTAACCACATGTGGGTACATAACTGGATTTTATACTGTCATTATTTGATAGTATTTATGTATTTATGATGTAGTATTTAAAATATGCCATTTAAACATTTAATTTAGAAGTTTACTGGTAGTTAATCCAGTAAAGAGTCAAGCACATCCTTGCATAATTAGAGAATTTTAAAAATGTGTGTGTGCTGTCTTTAAATATATTACTTTGGGTTTCCTATGGCCTGATCCTATATTGCTGGGGTTAATGGAAGTTTTGCCTCTGATGTCAATAGGACAACTTTAGGAAGCTACTGGAAACTGAAAGAGAAAGCATTTTTACAGGAGTTATAGTTAGCACATTAATTTTAAAGAGTCATTTTAATTGCTTATATGCATGTGGGCTATGTAAGTAAATATATCCATGAAAATGTAGCATTGTTTAAGTTTTTGTGTTGCATACATGTGTGCTACCAGATTTTTAGCTTAATTCTATTATTACTGGCTTTCAGACCTACAGAACATTGTTAAACACCATGTGTAGAAAAGTCATTTGGCAGGATAAACTATAGTTTTCAGCGTGGTTTATGTGAGAGGTGCTGGTAATGCCAAAAATGCTCCAGTGTCTTGTAAAATGAGCTTTTTATAAAGACTCATGTCCCTTAGGATAGAATACTGGCTGCCACTTCCTGGATAAATATTAAATTGAGTTATTTAAATCCAGTGATTACATTATGTAAAAAGTGCAAATAATGCAGTGAATAATAAGGGGTATCTTTTTTCAAAGGTGTATCTCTGAAGGTTCAGACAATAGTCCTGTATTTTAAAAATACTTTGGGTGATATTTCACAATAGTTATGTGGGTTTTTGCATTTTTGTATCAGAAAATGGCTTAAGAAATGAATCATGGCCAAGCTGGGAAATTTATTGTGCTAAACTTCTCTGCAATGAAAAAGATCAGTAGCAGTCATCAAATTATTTGTGAAGTATTGTGAGTCATTGCATGATGGTTTAATTCCAGTTTTTGAACAATGGAATTAATTATATTTTTAAATTAAAACATTCAGTTGAAAGGTAATGTTCATATTTTACATACTTTGGTAATAATAGAATGTGATAAAAGCAGTTGCTATTTGAAATACTGTATTTATTTACATTGTAGCATGATGAGGCTGTGATGTTGCTTTGCATATTCAGACACTTCCAAAACACAAATATGAATGAAATTAATACCTTCATTTACTTTCTCATGATGACAATGTATTAGCAAGAGTGAGAGTAATATTGTGTACACTTCATATGTAAATTCACTTCATCTTTTGTTCTATGTCAGCCAAGTAATTGCTTAGAGTACCTTGACTGGTCAAAGCAAATTAACTGATATTGGATAACTTATGAAATTATTGTTAATAATGAAATCTATCCCACCCTATTGTCCAAACAGTAGGATTCAACATTTATAAGATTGTTTTGATGCTCTTTGAGTACCACCTTAAATATCTTATCCTATTGAAATTGCCTTTTTCATAGAACAGATGGTAAAACTGAGCCCCTGCAGTGCTGCCCCCAGCTCTGGGGCTCCCACAACAAGAAATACTGGAACATGCTGGAGTGGCCCAGAGGAGGCCACGAAGGTGCTCCAAGGACTGGGCCACCTTTCCTATGGAAACAGGCTGGGGATGCTGAACTTGTCTGGCCTGGAGAAGAGAATGCTCTGAGGAGACTTTTGTGGCCTCTCAGTATGTAAAGAGGGCTATAAAAAGGTGGAGAAAGCCTTTTTCCCAAGGCCTGTGGAGTCAGGGCAGGGAGAAAGGGGGTTAAAACTGAGAGAGGGTAGATTTAGGTTGGCTATGAGGAAGAAATTGTTTGCAAAGAGGCTGGTGAGGCACAGGTTGCCCAGAAAAGCCGTGGCTGCCCCATCCCTTGAAGCGTTCAAGGCCAGGTTTGATGGGGCTGTGAGCACCCTGGTCTAGTGGAAGGTGGCTCTGCCCCAGGCAGGAAGGGGTTGGAACAAAATGGTATTTATGATCCCTTCCAACCCAAAGCATTCTATGATTCTAAAATAGAAGTTGTGTTAAATGTAATTTTGTAAGTGGCTTTTCTTTCTTTGGCTGCATTCTCTGTTTTCTTGAAAGGTCCGGTTGATAGAAAGAAAATACCTATTTTTCAATGACTGTTTTATATTGTAGAAATGTAAGTAAACAGATTTCAGAATAGAGAAGGGGTATCAAACTTGTAGAAGTCAGGAAAAATATTAATACATGCAGAAGAAATGCTATTTAATGTGGTTTCATTTTTGTAATTGCTATCATTATTGTATTAAATAGCATTGAAAAGTATGAATTTCTTTAAGACAAAGGAGTGTTTTTATGTAGTCTGAAAACCAATGTCCAGCTTGTTGTTTGGAAGTGCTGTGCTTTCAAAAAATCAAAAAATAGAATTGGGCATTGGGATTTCTTTTTAGTCCATTCTGTTGTTGAGAGGCAAAATAAACTATTTTTGCCATTCCTGACAGATGTTTATCTTTTTCAGATGAGAAAGCAGAAATCTATTCTAATACTGCAATTTGCTCAATATAAGAAACATTTTCTTTCTATGTAGAAATGTTCATGCCAAAAAGGTATTAATTCTTGCCCAGTCCTATAGGCACAAAAAGCAGATTATTCCTTTCTTTTTTGACTTAATGGAAAGCTGCTATCATATCTTCCTTGGCCTTTTCCTCCTCAGGTTAAATAACTGCTATTTTTTTCAATGGTACCTTAGTGCTCACATTTTCCAAATTTTCTCTCATTCTTTATTTCCTCTGGCCTATCTCCAGCTGTTTTTATTTCCTCTGGCCTATCTCCAGCTGTTTTCTGCCTTTCTTGATTGGCAGTGGTCCAAGGTGAGCATGATACTCAGATAAGCTGTGGTGCCAATTCTATGTAGAGTTTATTACATGACATGCCTTGCAATCTATTTACTTCCGCAATGTGACAGTCCAATCTTTTTCACAATAGCATGGTACTGTTGACTTCTATAAAACTTGTGAACCCTTATACTGTCCAGGTCCTTTTCTGAAGGAGCTAAACCAGCTGGTGCCTTGCACTTTACTTACTGTTAATGAATCTATTACTAGGGGAAAAAAATCATTGCTGTAAAATAAATGCAATTACTGAAGATGAAGAAAGGTGCCTCAGCCCTTTATCTTATTAATAACTGACAGAGGAGTAAAGAAGAGGGAGAATTATCAACTTGCAAGTATGTGAGGAATTTGTGTTTCCCATAGTTCAAGCTAGTGTTGTGCCTGGAATGTTCATTCTTATCTTTATTAATATTTAAGAATATATACAGCCAAGAGAAACCTTTTACATTGATTTATCATTGGCATGAAAGAAACTGATAAAAATTCAGATTCCTTGCATACCACACCATACTTTTAGGATAATTTTAGTTTGCCCAAGAAACATGAGTTAACTTCAGGGAAAAATGGAAGCACAGCTACCTATGCACAGTAAAAATTTAATGGCAATGCCACATCTGTGTACATTTGTATACATTGTATATACAATGTGTACATTTGGTCAGTTGTAATTGTTTCCTAATATTCATTAATGCATTAAATTATTAACACAGTTTCAGTTTAGCAGCAATGCGCATCTGTACAATTGTTTACCTCTCATCACACCTACTGTTCTGTCAAAATGGGAATTTTGCACAGTAGAGTGGGTAAAATGATGTATTCATTTCTGCTATCCAAAGAAGTCCTTCCTGATTGAGGAAGTCTCAGATTTTGATATGAACATGTTCTTCAGGGAATTTGGCATTTCATATTCAAGGTGAGTTGGTATTTCAGACATTTTATCTAAAGGACTTCAAATTTTAGTTTAGCCAGCTGCCCCTACTGTCTTGTGTTGCCTTAGAGCTTGTGATTTCTGATGGCATCCATTAAGTCAGCAGCCTATTCTGTATTGCAGCTAAGAGCTGTTTTATATGCTTAGTAATTTTAACTGTAAGAGATGTTTTTGGAGATGATACCTCCAGTGCTGGAAGCCAGTTGTTTTTCTGGAAGCTTACATATCTGCATAGCTTTGCTTCTGCATGAGGTCACAGATTTTTAGTGAATATAACATGATGCATGACAAGCTTTTTATATGAAATTTTCAAAGTGAACAAAGAAAACATAAACCAAATGACTCAGCCCTTAAAAAAACCCCACTTTTTTTTTCTCCTTGTGCAAAGGCTATTTGCTGGGTGTAGCCATCAGTTGCTTTCCTGGCTCCATCACAGAATGATTCTGAGGTGGGCTCTGGTTGTTCCCCAGCTTTTGCCTCCCAGGGCTCTCCATGGAGAGAACTGGCAGATGGAAAACTTGGGCTGACACTGCCAGGTGTGGCTTTGCTGCAGAAAAATGCTGAGGAGGTTCAAATGTTCTTTTTGCCTGGTGTCACTGGGTCTCCAGTCCCCAGGGTGGGTTGGTTGGTGGCTCTGGGCTGTGCATGGATGCACCCCAGTCCTGCCTGGCCTGTCACAGGGAATATGGGAGGAAACTGCAGTCAGGCTGCAGACTGTGATGTTTTTAACTGTGTTGTGAGCATGGTTAAAAACCCCAAGCTCGACAGTTTCTGCTGCTTGTGGCTCAAATTGCTTGTTTTATAATTACTTTTGAGAATTGAAGGAGCAGTGTTGGCTCACAGAGGTTCGTAAATCTCAGCATTCACACTGTTAAATACAGGGGCTTTTAATAAGGCTTTGAAAATATATATTTTGGCTTGTTAATCAAATATAATGCTGTTTAACTGTTAAAAAATACTGTGTTTCTTGAAATTAAAAATGAAGCTGCTGTCTGCTTTTATTCTCATTTCAACCAAAAAGTGGAACTCCGCCAAGAGTCATTAAATCTTCTATCCTTTGGATGAATTCTTATTTTTTTATGAAAAAATGTTATGATTGGGTAATTTCTGTATTGTGGTTTATGTTCAAAAGATTGTAATTAAAGTTTTGTAAAATTTTAGATTCAATCTCAATTGCTGTAAGCCTCAAATTATGTTAACTGCTGTACCACCACCTTGCAATGAAAATGATTCACAAACATTAGTTTGTCTTTTCCTACAGCAGGTTTGTAAAATATTTTGCATTAGAAACCTGATAAAAAATTCAGTGCTGACGGATTGCAAGTGATATTAATCAGTTGGAAAAAGTTAAAACTTACAATGTATTAAGAGATCTCATATGACTGAGAAGTACCCTCATATCATTTTTGTTCAGGTTTTAAATATCCTCCTATATTTCAAAAATAGGATAATGTACTTATAAAACACTTTGCACAACACTCAAAATTGCAATAAGTGATTGTAATTCCGCTGATCTCATTGTAACCACTTAGAGGCGTGAAATAGGCCATTGAGCTTTACCATGAAAGATATCTTCTGAACAAAAGCACAGATAATATAGGATGGATTGCCCTTTGGGGCTGCTTCTGTCCCAGTTGTTAAGACTTGACATGTAACTTTAGACACCTAAAATTAAGGGTGATTAATCTTCGTTGTGATTAGTAAAATATTGTAAAATTTGATTTGCAAAGCATTTTCTGGAATGGACATTTTTGTTCATAAAAATTTGAAAATGAAAAGACAACACAGATGATGATACTGTTAAGTATCATGCTCAAAGAGAAACTGAAATCCAACCTAGGAAGTAGTTGTATTTTTGCCATCTAGCAGAATTGTAATGTGCTTCCAAAAGTATTAAACAATCTGACCCTCTGTGTGTTTATGTTTAAATGAACAGAAAAACCCTTCTTCCTCCTGATTTCAGTAGCGCTGCAATGATATCCTAGAACAGGAAAAAAACAATACAGGCAAGTGTCATAATGGCAATCAGCAGAAATAGAAAGTGCAAAAGCTGTGTAAGGATACTCTCTTCTAGTGCAAACACTTTTAGTAGAAGGCTAAACTGTGTTTTGGAGCAAAAACTAGTCGATATTCCAAATTTCCTGTATTACAACCTCTCATGTATATCTAGAATCACTAAGTCAGGTGAAACTGTTTTGGCTTTCATTTCTGTAAGGATGCTCATCTGTAGAAACAAAGGAATGAAAGTCTCTGTGTTATTTCAGTAATGATGTCTGTTTTCAGCCCGTTTTGGGGCTTCAAGGTGTATCTGATTAATGAAATATTTTAGTTATTTCCTTATTTTTTGGCAGTAATTTATGCCACATTTCACAGGGAGGCGTGAAGTGGTTATTACTGCCAGTAGGGATAATTTAGCAAATGTTTCCCATTTCTTAACATGTCTGTTCCCAGTTCAGAGCAGTGTTACTCTATCAGAGTATCAATACCTTTGGACTACTGCAAGTTAAAAGTCAGAAAAAAAGTAAGAGCAAAAGATTGATTTTAATTTTTTGTATGTTTTAATGATGACACTAGGCATAGATTAATGGATGTAGCATGCACAGAGTGCTATCAGTTAACATATATGACATTACTCAGATGTCTCAAACTCCGGAAAAAGCATGTGAATGATTTATGGAATTGATATTAATCTCTTTCCAGTAAATGCATTACTAAAGTTACATGGGAAATTGATGTTACTGCTGTAATGCCAAATTAATTTCTTTCTTGCTAGGTCAGCATTGCAAATGGAACTAAATATTAACCTTTTAAATATCTAAACAGATATAGTATGGAAGGCAGTTTTACAAATGGGGAATGCTTGATGTCAATGTGATACCAGCCAACACATACGGTATTAGTCAGATAGTGTAAGTTGTGGGAAATAGATATTAATGACCTATGGAGCTAATGAAAATTCAGGAAGCATTACTGTAACAACAAGAGTAAAGAATTAGGATGTTAATTGCAGTTGTTGTGACAATTATGATTTTCACAGTCAGTTTACCATCTGATTCTCACACTACCTTCTTCAGGACCAATCCTTTCCTCCCTCTGCCCATGTGTTTGCATCTCCTCAGCTGATATTAAAGCACCAGTGTGGATTTGCTCTTTGACTGGCCCACAAGGGACCAGAATAAGCAGCTAGAAACAAAAGCAGAAATGTCTGTGATCACATATTGTAAGCTCACAGCAGATTTTCAACAGTCTCAGTAAAAGAAACAACTAAATACAGTATGGATCTCTAGTCTGCAAAAAAAGGTAACTGAGCAATAAAGGTCTGTAAAATCATGATTTCTGGTTAAAATATCAGTGTATTCCTGTCTGTTCTCTTTGTAAAAAAACTAAGGGCCATCAAATGAAACTAGCAGTTAATATGTTGAAAGCAAACAAAGGAGAATGATTCCTTACATGTTGTTTAATTAAGCTGTGGAACTTCTTCCTACAGAACGTTGTAGATGCTAAAACTTGACATGTGTCATGCTTTCAATAAAAAATCCAACTGACAAGCCCAGGAAAGAAAAATCAGTTGAGAGTTACTAAACACTGACACCATTTCTGGCTTAGAAGGTTCATCAACTGTGCCTTGTAAATTAGGGAATTATACTGGGAGGTGCCTTCCAGTGATTGTTTATTTTCTTATATTCTTCTATAGGGATCCATTTCTGGCAGTTACTAAGCTGGACCTTGATCTCACCTGATAGATACATCTGATTAAATGCTTAATCACTGTTAGTACATTTAATAATGTTGTGTTATTTTCTAAAAACATTACAGGTTATAGTTGCAAGCCAAAATTAACATCATGCAAAACTATACTTTGATCAAATAATAGGAAGGAAAAATCTTACAGTTCTTGTTTCCATTCAAACTATTTTCTTAGGAGGACAGTGGCTGAAGGTGGTGTTGTCCAGAAACAGACCTGATGCAGATCAATTCTTAAGATTTTACACATTCCTGATACTTACATTTCCATCAGATTTATAAGTTTTCATGGGATTTTTGTAAGCTTCTTCTCTGGCAGAGAAGGAATTAAAAAAGACCCTCAACAACAAAGATGCTTTATATAAAGATGGCTAAGTAATTTTTGAGAATAAGCAAAATGATTTTCTTACGTATTCTGAGGTAAAGGTTCTGAGATAAATTTTACAGTTTCCATTTTTCTGGCTCTGTTCAAAATTTTCCATCTGGAAAAATGATAGAGGGAAATAGAAGAAAGAATAGCAATGTCCCTGCCAGTGTGAAGGAACATTGCATTACACTGAACAAATATCCTTATCTGAATGTACAATCACTGAAATAAATGCAGCTGTGTTTATTTCAGCATAATCAGATATATTTGAATATAAAATCATTGACATAAATGCAGCTGTGTTTATTTCAAACTCCACATGTTAATATGAACATGAATGTGATATCAGGAATCAGGAATGTATAGAGGTATGTATATATATAGTGACACAATAGAAGGCTGGAACAGTGAAAAGTATGAAGGAAAAATGTCTAGATGAGTTTGTGATGTACCTAAAGATTTTTTAACACCTTTGGAAGTCACTAATGAGGAGATGCAAAATTCTTCTCATATACAGTCCCTGGATTTGAATAAATCTGTGGTTACTCTATAGAATAACAGGTGACCTCTGCCTCAGTTACTGACTAAGGAAATAATTACTTTGAATAATTGCTTCTTAAAATAGAGAATCGTGTTAGTTTTGAATGATTGGTAGGTCTAGGTCAATCTCTTCTGATGGGTGCAGTGCAGACCTTAACTGTACCTCAGGTTTTTATCTGATTTTGAGCCTTTAAAAGATCTGCCAACCACCTTTCCCAAATTTCATCTTGCTGGGTTCTCAAACCCAGGGAAAATACAGTGTAGAGCAGTGCCAATGAAAAAAATTTGGAGTTGTTTATTTTGCCAGGAATGCTGCTCCTTGCTATTTCCTGAAAGTACTACTCTGCCTTCACTGTCCTGTTTATATGCTTAACCTCTGTTTTTTTAATCAGAGCCCTTCAGAACTAGAAGAAATTGAAGTATTCTTTACTCTGCTTATGCAGATGGTGCTATATAGACTATCACAAGGAGTGGCTTTACTCAGAATAGAAGAGTAAGTGGCATCAGAACAGTAAATATTTAGGAGCCAAGAGGTATTGTAAAGGCTTTATTTTCATCTTGGGAGAACATTGAAATATCTGCTTTACTAAATAGTGGTGTTTTGTTCAGTTAGTTCAGTAACCTGTAATATTATCCCTGTTTTGCAGAAGACAGGAACACAAAAGCCCTGGTTCTTGACTGCCTAGTGCCTTTTGTAGTGAATTTCAACTGTGTGAAATGAGTGCAAAATGGCTGAGAAATGTTGAGAGTGCTTTGCATCAGATCTATGTGAGCCAAATTCAGACTGAAATGTAGGAAATTTCATATCTTGTGCTATGTCTACTAGATTTGATCAAACAGGGATGCTATAAAGAACAGGGAAACAGAATGAAAGGGACAAAAGCAAAGAACCATTTGAAATGTTCATGTGAGCCCCCGCCCTGGAAGGGCCATTGGACGTGGGCACAGTGATGCTGAGCTGCTGCTTCTCTGTCACTCTGTGACCACAACATGTGATGCTGCTCTCTGCACCAGCTGGGAGAACAATATTCCTTGTACTCCCTTCCCAGCCCCAGATACAGGAATACCTTTCACAGAATCACAGGAGGGTGAAAAGGAACCACAGTGGGTCACCTTGTCCCACCTTCCTGTTCAAGCACGTGGCACAGGGTTGTGCACACACAGTTCTGGAATATTTCCAGTGAAGGAGATTCCACACCTCAGTCACTGTGCAGGAAAATTCTTCCTCATGTCCAGGTGGAATTTCCTGTGCATTGGTTTCTGCCTGTTCCTCTTGTGCCATTGCTGGGCACCACCGAGCAGAGCCTGGTACTTGCTCTGATCCCTCCCTGCAGTCACTGATAGACAGGGATGAGGGCTCCTCTCACTCATGTCTTCTCTGGGGTGAACAGGCCCAGCTCCCTCACCCTTTCCTTGTAAATCCTATCCTGTGTGTGCTTATGTTTGATATTTTTTCCCAGTGGGCTGAAGACACTGGCACAGGCTGCCCAGAGGGGCTGTGGAGTCTCCATCTACAGAGGAGTTCCAAACCTGGCCAGATGCAGTTCAGAGGTCTCTTCATGCTGGCCCTCTTCTAGGACTAGGCGATCTCCAGAAATCCCCAATAGATCACTTACAAGATTAACACTTTCTCTTTTTTTGCCCTGAAATTAGAATACACTTCAGATAGATTGTGTTCTTGTTGTTCTTTAAATCACTTAAAAATTCTCAACTGCCTGCTGTTCCAAAGTTAACAAGCCAAATTAAGATCTTTGCTTGTTTGAGCTGCCACTCTAATGCATGAAGACACAAAATGCTGTGAAATAAACAGTGGTCTGTACTTTCGAAAGAATACTGGCTGGAAAACATACTTCAAAAGAGGTGTTTCATAAACAAAAAGCTTTTTTATTCTTGGATGGATACTATCTGATTTCAGGAGAAAATATTTTGTAATTTTTTGCTCAGCCTAACAGGAATTTGGATACAAGTTATTAGGTGTGAAACACATTATTTTGGATACATGCAGAACTTCATTTTGCATTTATTGATGCTATTTAGTAACCTAATTGCCTTCTAGGTTCAGCCTTTAGCATGCTAATTTTGATTTAGTGTTTGTATTTCTGAAAACAAACTGGGAACAAACCATAAATTATCACTGTGTGTTCTTTAGACAGCTACTGGAATTCCAGTATCTACTACAATAACATAATGTGAAGGTAAATTATCATAATATATTAAAGGTTATTATTATGTTCTAACAGTTTCTGGTGGAATCACATCTCTTTTTTCTCATCTGAAACTGTAGCTTTTTCATAAGAAAGATAATTTATTCTGTTTAAAAAAAATTGGTTTGAATGTTTATTGTTGGTACTGTGCTACGTTATGAATAATTCATTTTTAGTAGCCTTTTTTAAGATTGTAAGTGAATGTCATATTTCTGCTGTGAAAAACTTGCAAGCCTTTATCATGAATGCAATATAAAATATGGAGAGCTAAGGAATAATACATCTAGGATTTTTTCCTTTTCCTTTTAGCATTTTGGTGGTCAGCTTAAGAAATTATGTTCACAGTGAGTTTTTTGAATGATTGACTAAGAATTCTTTTTGACACTTGTGTTCCTTTTTGGTCTTTCTTCTTATTTGCAGTTTTTATTATATTAGGATCCAATTATATAAGGCTTTACATATATATTTCATATTACTGTTAAGTTGTATAATGAAACCCCTTCAATGCAACATAAAACTGCCCATGTACCTGCACTGGGCTGATGGCCTTTTGTGTAGGCACAGTTAAATTAGATTGTTTAGCAGTGTTAGCACAGCCCAAAATGTGTTGAGATTGGATGAATACTGAGAAGGTGAGTTCACTCTGGAGTTTTGTGCTGTTACAGATCCATTGCTGTCAGAATAGCAGAGCTTTGTGCCTGAGCTCGCTGAGGTGATGGATGGTAGCTGTGCTCCTTACTAAAGTAAAGTTAAGACAAGGAGTGGGGCAGCAATGTTATAATTAATTTATGCTTTTGTCTGAGAAATAAAAGCTGATAGCAAGTTGGAACTTGACTTCTGGTTATTACTGTGTGTATTTTCAGTGGCCCTTCTGTTTCAGTAGCTTCAGGGCGATTCTCACTCATCCCAGACACTTCTCATCCTCTTACTTGATTATCTCTATGTTGTCCTGCCTGTTATTTCTCTTTACTCTCTGCATTTGTGTAAATGTTTTTGCTAAAGTATCTTTTGTATGTTGAGAGAATGTTGAGCCTTACTCTTTGAACCTGTACATTAACTGCGGTATCAAATTAAATCTTGCTGTTATCACCTCTAGGACTCTGTTATCGGTCTGCCATTAGCATTTGTTTTGTTTTTCATTATTCCCATCTGTGTGCTCTTCTTTATCCTTTTGGATTTAGTGATCAATTTATTTACTTCCCTCGTATTTGCATTTCATTTTCATCAGTAAACGTTTTGTCCATTTTATTTTAGTCGAGGTTTCCCATTTTCACAGTTTCCTCTACCAGTATCCCTCCTTGAAAGATTTTTGAAATCTTCCTTTCCAAAATGCTTCCTGTATTTTTTCTTCTTAAATGTCCTTATTTATATTTATAAACATTTGACATTCAAAGGAACTGGGATCCAGAGCTATTGTCCTGATGTTTGTCCTTATTCAGTCTGCATGCTCTTTTGGACATGAAATGTTTCTTGCCCAAAACTTCAACTTCAGCTGTGCACTCTAAATGTTTTCTCTGGCATGAGGGATCTATGTTTACAGATGCCAAATCTTCAGTACCTGGTCTAGAGCAGAAATCACAGGAAAAATTTCTGCATAACTACAGTTTCTGTTAGTTTTGGGTCAGACCATAAGCTTGTGAAACTTCCTGTGAATGAGTAGTTGTGGGGCAAGTGGGCAAATGCTTTGGCACTCAATTGGCTGAAGGTCAGTGACAGTGGATACCAGGAGTCAGAACTGATTAGATGGCAGGAAAAAGAGAACATTCTTAGTGATTACGAGGAGTTCAATTAAAGGTGTCTGTCCCATGTATCTGCAGTGTCACAATGACATCTTAGGATGTGAATACATGACTTCCAAGATCTCTGATTTTATTTTCTATTTAGAATGTTAGCCTAGTTAATAATAACTTACGGCTTATAGTCCATTACAGAAGGAGATCACTGTGTGCTTTATAAGGTACTTGTGTTTTCATTTTATAGTTCCAGAAATCTGAGGCTCCCAGAAGTTCAGAGCTTCAGTGTTACATGGTAGAATCACCATTTGAAGCATTTTGACATTATCTTCTTTGAAGCACACTAATTGGATTTAAGCCCACACCTTTGATTACTCTTTAAAACTGAACAAAGTATGTGTCATCTTGAATCACGGTGGATAAGACGGACTTTCCTTTGTAGGGATGCTATTTTATAGTCTGCCATGCTTCAACAGATATTAGAAATAATAGATACTATTTCAGATAGAATATAACAATAACTGAGATTATTTCAGCAGCATGGGGAAGCTTAAATACTGTTGGAAAAATTGTGTTAGGTTATCTTCTCTGAGTCAGACTAATGAAGAATGAACCAGCTGAGTAAAGAAAGAGGAGGGAGAACAAGCATTATCTTCTGCAACCTATTCATTTTTGGCTGATTTAACCTAGATGAGGAGAAAAGCAATATTGTGTTCTTTGACAGTACTGTAACAAGCTTTGCTAACTGATAATAATAACTGGAAGACATATGTTAAATTGTTGGTTCTTCCGAGAAAGGAAGAATGCTGAAATCCGAAAGTTGTATTATTGTATTTTGATAATTGTAATTTGGTCTTTTTTATCTACACAATTTCATAGTGAGAGCAAATATAGGGTACTGTATTTTAACAACATAAAATTCCACAGGGTATGAACTAAAAAATGTGGAGAAAATTCACTTTTGGCTAATTAATATGCAATCCAATGTCATTTTACTGTGGATGTTACATTGGAAAGATAATGTTTGTGAATTATTTCCAGTCTTGCAGAAAGATTTCAACACCAAGAAAATCTAACCAAATAAAATAAACTTTTTTATTAGTAGTATTTTTAATTATGCAAAAACAATGAGAGAAAGGGGAAAAAAGGATACAAATGTCCATGTGACTCTGGAAGACCCTGTTCTGTACATGAGGCCAAATCCCTCAACATTTCTAGAACTGATTTTTGCAGGTGACGTTTTATATGAGCTTAAAAAAATCACTTTGCTGACAACAAAATCTGAGTTTTTTTGAGGTGTGTTTTTTTTTTTTTTTTTTTTTTTATGAAAATATAGCTGCTAGCCCTTTAGGTTTCCTGATAACCCCTATTTTTGTACTTATTTGTAAAATAATTTTAAATTAATATTTACAACACCTCTGCCATCCTAGTAATTGTAAGAAGCTGAATCCGTGTTCAGAATTGGAAGTCTTTTAAATTCTAATTATAATTCCCAAAGTATAAACTATTTCCATCTTTAGAGGGGGCAGTGGGACTGATGTGTTTCCTGTGAGTCTGGGATGTTCTAAGGCCAAAGGTCCCTCTGTTGCTGACTGCCTTCACATCAGCAGTGTGACAGAAAGTCATCTTTCAGTCACAGAGATAATGTTTTCCTGTCACTGTGGTAGAAATATGAATAGACAGACTTTTAAAAGGTTCCTGGTTTTGAAGACTGGCTTTTGAAATAGCAGGTCTATTTGGTTAAAGTGTCATTTATTAACTTCTTTATTTGAAAGTTTTTCACTATGGATAGAAATGTGTAAAAATTTTTTACTAACATATTAAATACCTGATTTTTTTTACTTCCAAGTAAATAAACTAAAGAAATACAGGTTATTGAGGTTAAACTACTAGAATATTATTAAAATTAGGAACAAAAAATAATTACTTGCTTCTTATGGGGGTAATTGTTTTGTTATATAAGTCCTTGTCCAGTGTTTCATAATGTACTAAAACTTTCCAATGAATTTATTAAGACAAAGATTTTTGTATGTCATAATGAATGAATGTGTTGTAAAGCACATACATATAGATTCAAATGGAAAACTGGAATTAACCATGGATGTAGATAAATAAGTAATTTTAATTAACCCTTTTATCTCATAGTTAATGTGCATTATGTTCTAAAGAGCTCATATTATATCAGCTTCCTATATTCTCAGGGTATACTATTAGAAGTGTAACATAATATGTAACAAAAGTAGCATGTTTTATTATTTTTAACGGAAAAGTTTTGATATTTCTTTTAATTCATATGTGGAGGTAAATTGGCACCGCTCTTAAGAATTCAACCTAATTTTGAATAGAAATAGTACTGCAAAACATGTGTAAGTCCCTGCCTTTGAAGAGTCAAAAGCAACAGTGGATCTGTAAAATTGATCAAGGTCACTTCATGCCCATGAGACACAATAATACAGCTCAACAATCACTGTAAGGTTATTGAAGTACTAATTGCTTTAGAAATACTGATTTGCTTTCTGAGTTCATAAAACAGTTTATGAGAAAATTTTGTCTATTTTGAAAATCTACTTTTTCTTTAGATTTTTTTTTTCTTTTTGGAAAAATATGTTCCTACCAAAATCAAACCCAGCGAGAAAAAACTTGGAGATACAGTAAAAAAAAAAAAATTTTTCCACTTAATTGGAATCCTAAATCAGGCTTAAGTGGGCGTCTTGGTAGGCTAGAAGCTTCTGGATATCAAAGAATTATCAGAAGAGCAGAAAAAGTGAGTATGTGATGTGATTGGCTTTAAAACATAGGTTCCTCCACGTTTTGTGAGATTCAGATAAAGGTGAAAAGTAACAGCATAGTGGGCAAGGGAGTTCTGTGTTGATTTTTGTTCCTTCATATTTTGTCATTTTGAGTTTTCTGTATTTAAAAGCCAATTAATCTAGTTTATTATATGGCAAAAAAGGCCTGCTTTTTGTTTAAAAGCTTTATTGGCTTTTTGGAATACTCACATATAAGAAAAATATCTAGGCAGTTCAATTTCAATAATATGTCTGACTCAGATTCTCATCCCATCCATCTTAAATCCATTTTCTTTCTCTAATCACCTGCCTGCCCTCATCACAATTCCCAGGTTTGCTTACTTTGTATGGGAGTTTGTAAATTGCACTTTTTAGATACCTGTATATCTGAGAGACAAGGGAAATGACATTTCTTTTGTGCCTCAAGCATGGGGGGACTGTCCAGGAGGAAACTTGGGTGCTCCTTACCTGAGCCAGCGCGAGAGGCTCAACGTTAGTGAACTGAAGTGTGATTGTAGGAGGATGGAGAAAGGCAGTGCTGATCTCTTCAGTCTGTTGCTTAGCAGGACAATGCCACGACTCCAAATATGTGAAATTGAATTACTTGTGATCATTATATAATTATTGTAACATGGAATTTTGGGAACATGTGACAGATGTGCAAGCAACCATGCCCTCCAAACATGCCATTCCTTTGAAAGTAGTTTGGTGTTTGCATGGTTAGAGACAAGACATTAATAGCTTGGTTCTGTAAAAAATTCCAGAAATAGCTTGGTTCTGCAGAGAAAATATTGTTAAAACCCAAAATCTCATAAAGGAAAGTTGCACAATTTTAATGGACTTCACAATGAATTTGAAGGTAGAGATATACAAGTACAAATGTCTTCACATATATGTATACTTTATAGATGTGAATGTGAATTTTCCTGGAAGTTTCTGTTTGTATGGATGTAGCTTCTTTAAAAGTACTCTCATCTGATTAAAATTTAAGATTAGCATTTAATGTTAGCATATTGCATGGAATTTCAAAAGGTGTGTCTATTGTAGAGTACAAGTTTTCATTGCTGGCTGCCACTTTATAGCAGTCTTCCCTTCAACTTCCTGCCTTGCCCTCTCCTTGGCCTTCTCTCTCCCCATGTTTTAGGCATAATTTTCTGATGAAATCCTCATTTTGTGTTAACATGAGGAATAAAATAATATGTTGATGGCTTGGATATCTGTTGGTGTTATGATCCCTGAGTAGAGAGAGGGATGTGCTGTCATTCTCTCCATAACTCTCCAAGGTTGAGAATTCCATTACATCTTTCAAAATGTCGTTTTACTTTCATCTGAAAATGAAAATAAGTTGAATAAAATCCAGTTTACATTTGAGCTGGGCTGCATACTCACTGCTGTGCATAAAATCATACTTGATTCCCTAAGGAGTTTTTTCTGTTAATATAACTTTTTTCCTACTTTATGACAATTATCATATATGGCATTTTTTTTTGTTTTTTTTTTTTTTTTTTTTGTTTTACTGCCACAGCTCTCACAGAAGTGAGAGCATTAAGTTAAATTAATTTGACTTTGCTTGGCAAATGGCAACAGTAGCACTTTAACAGCTGTTTGCTTTCCTGGATTGTCCTTGGTGCTGAAATTGCTTTTGTATCTAAACAGCAAAATGTGTTTATAGGGCTACAGAATATGGAGATAAATTTAGCCTGTCAAACAGATATTATTGGGGCTTTTTTTGTGCTGTGTTTCTGGGAGTGGATCCTGGCTGCAGTGCTTTAATTCCAAGCTGTGTGTGCCTTTGGACATCTTACAGGACTGTTGTGGAGCTTTTCTCTTTGATTTATGACCTTGCCTGTATGGACTTCTGATCAGATTTTATTCTCATTTAGTGCAAGAGGGGCTAATTATGAAAGTGACAAAGATTCTTTCGTTGTGCTAAAGCTTTTTGAATGACAAAAGGGGGCTTTAAATTAAAATGAACTTTAACAAGGCATTTTCACATTGAAGTGATACACACTCTACCACTGATAGAGTAATTCATTTTCAACCCTTTCTGATTCTATAAACACATTGTCTCACAAGATCAGTAATTTTTTACCTCTCAGGCTAATGAAGAGTGGATGGTAGACCAATGAATTCTCTTTTTGCAGAACTATTTTGACATTCTTAATTTTTTCTTAAATATCAAAGAAAGGACAAAGAGCTGTGATTTTATTGCATTAATATTAATAATCATTTATCTGCCAGAAAAACATTTAAATATCACTTGACATTTGCAGAGAAAGATTAATGTTTAATTTACTACAAACATAGAAATACTTTGAAATAAAAGGAAACGCTTCTGGATTCAGCAAAATATAAAAAAAAACTTAACAAAACATCAAAACCCTAACAAAATTAAGACAGCTATTCTGCTATTAAAAAAACACTGTAACCATAGCAGAAATCAAAAACATGTTGGTGCCATCTAAAATGTCAATATTTAAATTATCACTTCTGATTGAAAAAATAACATCAAATAGATAGTTCTTTAAGGTCTAATTTAAGCTTTAGGTAAACAAAGATAAATGAGAGGAAGCAGTTTTCTGTTACATCCATGTGAATACAGTTACAAAGGCCTGTATAAATTCTAGCAGCATTATAAAAACAAACCAACATAATATAGTTATGTTCTGAATGGTATTGGCATTTCATAAATATTGGTTAATCTGAAAGTCAAGGGGGGCTCCCAGAACAGGCTGGTGTCTGGAGGAAAGGAAAATAGCAAGAAACATGAGTCAGAAAATTGTATAAGTGAAAATACAAGAGCAAGTTCCATTACCTATAGAAGGATCAAAATGCTGTATAATCAAGAGAAAAGCAGAGAAATCACCTTGTTCTACAAAAGAATGTCAGAGTAGGAGCTACAGAGGAGAAGGAGGAGATGAGCAGAAAAGTTGTGTATCAATCTAATCTGATGAAATGACTAAAAATGTACCCAGACTGCAGGAAAGTCTATCTGTAAATTTTATCATGGAGATTATATGGTAAAATACCACTTTTAGGCAATGAAATTATGGGATTAATGTACTGAATGTGAATAACATTTCTAGCCCCCAAACTGTTTTTGTGACTAGATTGATAATAGCATAGAGAATCAAATTCAGTTTTATAATAAACTAAAATAAGACTGTTTCTTTTGCAAAAGCTGTATGTAGGACAGATGCTATTCACATTCAGTATTTGTGTGGAAAGTCTATCCTTGCAGTACCTTTTTCCAAGGATTTTTTAAAATAAGGTAAAGAAAGTTTCCCCTATAAACCCAGTAATTTATTAGTTAAAGAAGGTTCTTACCCAGGATCCATCTCAAAAAGCAAGATTCTTTTATAAGGCAATACCTGGAACCTTTCCATTAATACTCTTTAATAAAAAACTTTTGATTTTATTTACAGCTGTGGTGACTTTGAGAGGTCCTTGAGAATTTAATATAACTGTAGGTCTCTGATTAAGGTCTCCATCTATTAATTTTTAGTCAAGTGTCAGTGTGTAGTTATACTTTGGAAGGATTCCCCTGGAAAAATGGTGGTTTTGGGTATAAGGTACCAAACTAGGCCAAATGCAGAATTGCAGCATTACTGTGCAGTCATAAATCAACAGGAATATCCTCTCTTGTAGGATGAAAGAACTTCCTTGTCTTTTGCATTACAAGAATTCTCAGGGTCTTTGCAAAATGATGAATATATTGAGTAGGAAGCATTACATAAGTAGCACTGTGTGATGTACTAAAGTATAACAAATATGCAGCTTTAAACTTTTTAAAACCATTTTTAGTACTTTTTTTTTGCACACTTGTGCTGTTAGGCAGCAGGTATATATGAGAATGTTTTACATCAGAGGCTGTAGAGAGCGACAGATTTCAGTGGTGTGCACTGAGCATCAGGCCCTAACGAGTCAGTATTTGGAACGTGTTTCTGTCTGTGACACACCAGTGATGGTACATCCCACTGAGGTACTGCAGCTCCTGCTCCCTCATCTGCCTTGGCTGGTGGTTCCTTCCGTGGTTAAGGCTGCAGACGTTGTTATAATTTATTTATTAACTCATTAATTATTTATTTAGGATAGCACCCATTATATGCTAAGTGACTTCCAAACAGAAATTTCCCCAAATGCTTTTCCTTTAAGAGCTGTGCTCTGAAAGATGTGGTACAAGCACAGCCATGAGAGACTCATTTTGGGAGCGCATGCTTTGTTAAAGAAAGCTGAGTTTTGTGACACTAATGCAAAACCTCTTTGTATTCTGATTTTCCTTTAACAAAGGTTCACTGCTGTGGATAAATAACTGCCCATCTGTCATTGGAGGCCTTTGGGGAATTGATAAAGAGGGAGCCGAGAAATCTGTTTTTCTGGGGATTTGGTGGATTTGGTGTAGTGGGTGTGTGATGGCCATCTTAGGGCACAGGCCTCTGATTTTTAAGCACTCTTGACACTCCTACTAAGTTACTGCTTTACCACTGCCAGCTGGTGTGTTTACATGATTTTGTGACTTTTTGGAGCATTTTTCCTGCAGTCTTGGGCAGTGCTGATATTTCTGTAATTTGTAAGACTCACACAGATGTAGGAGAAGGAGTCAAGAGCCTGACTCCATTTTATTAATCCTTTACAATTTCCCTATTTGGTGAACATTGACATTTTATTCTCTGCAGCACCCGGTTTTTTAGGTCCTTTAACTGAAAGCATTAGTTTTTATTGAAAAGGGCAATTTTGAAATAAGACTCCTTGGCTGCAAATGATTAAATATCAATCTCATTTGATCAAAACGATTGAGTTCTTGCAGCAAGATTGTATTGTATAATTTCTTAATACATATGTGAGCCTGCTGTTTACACAATGGTCTTTGCAGTATTTTGGGATATCTATTACTTGTATATTATGCTATTTTGCACATAGTAGTTGTTGAGCAATTGTGATCACTAATATTCAGGAATACTTGTTGCTGTTTTTTACTGTGCTCTAAACTGGCATCACCAATAAGACTGCTCTACTTAATGAACATCAAAAGACAGAAAATATTCCAGTTCTAGCTGCTTGTGTTGTCTTTCTAAATTGCATTGTTTATTCTTCAACTATAAAATAAAGTTGCAAGTGATGTCAGTAGGTGGCCTTTGGGATTAACACATGCTAGAACTTTACACTCATTTATAATGTGAAATCTCTGTAACTGTATCCTTATTGCAGGATCCTCAAGCCTACTTAATACATTTTAATCCCTCTATTCCCCCTTCCCCTTTGCCCAGACATCATTCAAACACCTGTGACCAAGAGAAGTATTTTTTTCTGAAAGGAAGAACTCATCCTAAATCTATCCATTGCAGCACTGCCTGGACTCCTAGACTATAAGAAACTTTTTGTAACTGTTTTTAGTAAAATAAATCATGGCACTGGCCACCTCACCCTTCCTTCTTTTATATTCAATGAATATATTTAAGGTTGATTATGATTCTCTCCTTTTTAAACGAGTCCTTCTTTCTTAAAGGTTTTAAATTCCCTTAATTTTCTGTGTGGAAGACAATTCTGCCTCCTACTCTAATTCAGATAAAAATTCTAATTTATAAAACTCCTGTGGGTGTTTTAGTCTAGGCCACACATCATTAATATTTCTGCAATTTAATTCAATACAAAGGAATTAAAGATTTATTCATTACTCTTGTTTGGGACCACTGAGAAGCAGTAACTGCATTCCCAGGGCTTATGGGCCAAATGCCCCCAGGAAATGGATCCAGTGTTGAGAGGAAAAGTATTGGAGCGAGTGGAACTCTGACTGTGATCCTGAAAAGGTGTGGAAAATCAGATCAGGCTCTCACTGTTATGAATTAAGATCAACACCAAAAGAAACAAATAAACCAGTAAAGATCCATAACTTATATACTTTCCCCAAACCAGATCAATACAGTTTATTTTAATGCAGTTTGCATAGATAAACAAGAAAAGTGTAAAGCTGGAATTTTCATGTGCTCTCAGTCAGAATTAGATTTTATGACATGGTCTGCTTACAATAAAAGCTCAATCAAAGTTTCTCAGCCTCTGTGAGCTCTACATCCTGATCTACTCTTTGCAGAGATGGAACTTGGCCTGTTACTTTAGTTGCTACTAATACCTAAGTCATTGTTCCCGTTCAATCTTTTTCACAAAAACTACTCATCTACTGCTATTTGGATGTCACTATTGATAAAAACTTAAAACATTATGGAAACAACAATTTCAACTTACTTCATTGAGAAGGGAAGATAGAAGAGACTTCAAGTCTGAAGCATCCAGCTTTTCAAGCTACATACTTTTGAAATGCTTTGCCTATCTGATATTCTTGACCCTTTTTCAAAGGAAATCTGGATTTTGACCAAAAGTGGAGTCGCGAGCATTGCTTTGATTTCAACAGAAACATCAGGTTTTTAAAAGAATGCTATACTGGTGAAGAGTACTGATAGATTTTCTGCAGAACATTGATTTAACTGTGGCAGTGAAGATGCTATTTTGTGTTGCAGAGCTTGATATGTGCAATTTTAATAATTTAAACTATAATTTACATGCGCTGTATATGATATTGTCTTATTTTTTCAAATCGTGCTTTGTGGTTTCAGGTATCTTGAGCTGACATATGGGCATGAATCTAGGAGATGATGCAAAACTGTCATGGGTTTTCAGAGATCATCCCTATTTCATTAGATTTGTTTTCCTATTTAGAAATCAAATACTATTTAGAAGTTCTTTAGGACTTATTGCCAAACTATTTTTTATGAACTCTTTTCACAGGCGAAGACCATAAAGCAAGTGGGAATTTACATCTGATATTCCTAGATGCACTCCTTTCAGAAGATATCTAATCTTTCACCAGAGAGTTTTTACAGATCTCAGTCCCAGTAGTTCCTGTTCCATTTAGAACATATCAATAAAATCTCTTTGCATTAGCATCTCAATGTGTTTTATGATCTGTAAGGATGAATTTCATAGAGCTTATTACGTATTCAACATTTTACCTTATTTTGGGAAATATGGAGTTGTATGAAATATAGATTAATACTGTTTGGCTATCTTGGACTTGATCCCAGGTTCAACTGGTGAAAATGATGTATATTCCAATCTGTTCCTTGGTTGTTTTTGTTTAAAGAATTTGTATAGATTGAAATGCAGCTGCAAGTGTATTAGTGATTTTCTATTGCTTACTTGTCAAGATTTTTATTGTGTGGATGAAAAATAGCATTTCAAAACCTGGCAGCATATTGACAAAAACAGAAGAGCACTTTGTGTAATTCTCTTTTGAAAAACTACCTCTTTTAGAGACAGAGATTGCCTCAGCTACTTCCATTCATATGTATCTTGATCAATAGATTTATTGATAGCTTTTAGCCAAGATTTAATTCTTTTTTTCTCCTCAGTTCACCATGGTGCACACTTTTCTGAATTAAGAAACTAGAATTAGGCTCCTATAAGCAAGACATACAATATGCAAGTGCTCTAGGTGTAAAAGGAGGCATTTGACCTTTTGTTGCTAATCTGTGACAGGTGCAGGCTATTTTCTTCCAAATGGTGTTAATTTTCATGTGCAAATCCACCCCCTGAAACCTGCATTCTCTATATCCACCACAGGGGAATTGGTGGTCATCATGAGTACTGTAATGGACAGCTGAGAGGGATAATCACTGATATTTCAGCACATTTATGCTGGCGACTCAGTCGGGTTTAGTGCACTTCTGTTTTCACTGCTTATTAGGGAGGCTGAAGTTAGTTATTCATGGCCGGACAAAAAAAAAAAAAAAAAAAAGTGTCTGAGAAAGTTCATGTGCCGGGAACAGCGCATTGTTACAAATTAGTTTCCTTTACCATTTCTGGCAAACTCATTACAAAGTAATCGCGCCCCGCGCTGAAGTGCACTTCCTCTGGGACCAATAACTGTAAATAAGCAGGGCTGCAAGCTGGCTGATAAGTTGTTGTTCTGAAGATAACGGTCCTTTTTAGCAGAGTGTTTGACCTTTTTCTTTATATTGCCTCAGGCTTGTCTAAGACCCTCAAGGTCTATTTTTCATCTTAAAAATTCTCTGTAGGCAAGCACAATGTGCGGTTTAAGAAGATTTTAGGATTGCTTAACATATCTATATTTTCTTTTCTAGCATTTTTATGATAATTGTTAGAATGTTTAGTAACTTTAGCTAGCATTTTCTTCAGCAGGTTTTCTTTCTTTGTGTAAAGTACACTCTTTATTGATGTAGGAAGCAATAACATTAATATTTTATGAGGACTAAGTGTGTGTTGCATGATTAATAAAATAGTATCATTCGGCTTTTTTCTGACTTTTAAAGAAACTTGAAACATGCTATTGACCCCTTTCACTATTCACATTTTGAGACCATGGCACTAAACATTACTCTATGAAGTAATTTAAGTAAATATAATTAAGAATTTAAGCTTGAATGATTAAAGGAAAGTATGTCTCCTCTTTTCTCAGTATGCTAAGAGTATTGAACAGAACTGTGACTGAAAATTGAGCGTGTCCTAAAGACAAACCCCAAGGCTAAGTGAAAGTCAGTTTATAGACATTTGGGAATTTGATTTGTTCACATCTTCCCATCAGTTTAAAAAGATCTGTGCTAATATTTCTGTAAAGTAAAATAATAATCGAAAAAAATCCCCGCAACTAATTTCAGAATTCATATGAGAGAAAATTAAAAATGTTTTGCAAAATTCTGGCTACCCTAATAAATTACTTGTTTTCCTTTTAAGATATAGTCAGAAAGTCATTTGACATACAGATGTGCACCCAAATTATTAAAAATAGTTAAACAAGAATTGTCTTAGAATGCCAGCCAGTTCAGATTTTATTGCTCATAATGTTATTGGGGTTTTTTTCCCCTTTCAGGTCACATTACTCAATCAGTTCATTAATCACACATGTACCTTAAATAATATTAGTATCTTGTGTTTTATAATGTTAACCCTCAGAAATAGTGGTAATCACAAGATATGGAGTGATGAGGCTTTGGAGAATGCTGTATTCTCTAATATATACAACTTCTGTATTTATGGAATGGAGTGGTGATGAGTTCACGTGGGCATGAACTCAAAGTGAAGTGAAGCAAACCTGATGTTTCAGTAGTGTGAGACTTTTCCTCTGATTTTAGAAGAATATACTTAACCAATGAGGTTGTGAACAGACTCTTTTACTGATATCACAAGTGACCAGACTAGCAATGTACACAGAATAAGAACCATGCTCATGAAGGGTCATACAGTAGTTGTAGCATGACTGAAAACTGTTGGTAGGTACATTGCACAAAATTGGTGCTATGTGGCTTTCTCTTATATTTGTCACAATTTCAGCATAGAAACTGTTGGCTGCAGGTACTGCAAAGTACATTGTATGCATTGTGGAATTACACAGAAATTCCTGGGGCACAGGAGGAACTTGCTGTCTATTCACTTATTAAATTCTTTTCTCTCTTGCTATATATTTAGCAAAAAGGCAAGAAAAAAAATACGGAATTAAAATTTATTTTTAAAAAATCAGTTTAGAGGTGGTTTGTACTTAAGAAAAAAATTGTTTATTTTCAGTGTTAAAATGGCTTAATGTCTAAATGGAATGCTGTAAACAATGTTTTAATTCCTGTTCCATAGTTTCTAATGCATGCCACTGTGGCACCTGTGGTATTGGAATATAATTCTCATCCATTAGAATAAATGCATTTCCCATGATTACAGCACTATGAAGGCAGGACAAAAAGCTGTGCAGTTATTTTATGAGATTAACATTGGGAAGTTTAAATCCTTGCTTGGACACCAAGAAATGTTTTTCAGTGGCATTATCAGTTTTCTACAAAACATCTCTTAAAGTGAGGAGGTGTTTTGTTCCTACAGTTCTTGGCTTCTTTGTACCAAAACTGCTGTCTTGTTTAATGACATTGCTATGTGGGCTGAAATTAGGCTGACAGATTGTGAGCAAAGGCTGTGATATTACAAACAATAGTCTATTGAGCACGAGGAACTTGTTGAATTAGTTACCGGAGGCATTAGTGCTCAGTCCAGCCTCTTTAGCATCTGGAAGACAGAGAGGAAATAGTGGGCTAATGAAATGTCCAAATGACACCAAACTGCAGAGGGCTGCAGGTGACAATGGCAGCTGATGGGTGCCTGGTAAGAGGCAACAACTAATAATAAACCAATAAACTCAGAAAAGGAAAAAATAGTTCATTGGGAGGGAAGGGAGTATTCAAATGAAGACAGAAAACCATGCTGGGGTTCCTGAGGAATCAAGCACACAGATGATTATATTTTAAGGGCTCTGCTGGATTTGAGATGGGTTTTCCAGAGCAGACTGGATGGCAGTAGCTTCAGCACACCAGCTCTTCACCATCCATGATTTCCCTGACATCAGTACAATTCTCCAGTGCTAGTTTAGGGATCCTGAGGACCCTGTAAAACAGTTCTGAGTGGGTCATCTGTTCCCCATCCAGTTGAGGTTAGCTTGATGTTGAAAAAGAAACTGAAATGTGCAAAAGGTCAAAATCAAGGTCTCATTTTGCTCTGTTTTAATTATTCACTTAATAATATTTTAGTTTCTTATGCCTTGCAGTACAAGTTTTTAATGGTCTTTGAACTTTAAGCATGAATTTAATTGCTTCTGTGTCCTTCCTTGGGAGTAATTCCATCAAAATTTGCACCTCTGCTCCGTGCTGCAGATAACTTAATCCGTATCTGGAGCTGCTGGGATTGCTAGGAGGCATGTATATTAGTTTATTAGTTGACAAGATGGACCTAGCCCACCATCTGTGTTCATGCAGTCTGCTGCCTTAAACCTAGAGAATCTGCCAGGATCACATGCACAGCTCAGGCTGAAGTGGATTCCCACACCAAACTTTGTACAGAGAGATCTAAATCTGTGACCTGTGATGCAACTGGAATCTAAACTTCTGGGATCAATACCTTGGACTACCTAAATCCTGAAATATCCAAGAACTATTATTATCCCAGCTATGTAATTTATGCATGACATTTAATGAAAAATAAAGCAAAAGAAAGTCACTTAATTAAAAATATTACAAGAGAATAGCTTGGCTTTACCATTCTTATTTACTTTGGATAATAATCTGTAGGAAATAGTAGTTCAGATTTGAGTTCAGTTGTCAATAATGGATGGGTCTGACCCCTGTGGCAGAATGTGCACTTAGATGTGTCAGGGACTTCAGCTGAAGCCAGGAGCTGTGGTGGGTGGGCTTTGCTCACCCAGTGCTCTCTCACCCCCACTCCTCATCAGGACTGAGGTGAAAATGAGGTGAAAAAGCTCCTGGGTCGAGGTGTGGACAGGAAGGACACTCACCAATGGCCTGCACAGGCAAAACGCTCTGCTCTGGGGAGACTCATTTATTGCCAGTTAAAATAGGTTTGCATAGTAAAAATCAAAGAGAAATTAAACCAGTGCCTTCTCCCTGCTCCAGCCTGGGTTCTTTGTGGGTCAGTGCTCCTCCAGGAGACACCAGCCTGCTCCAGCCTGGGTCCTTTGTGGGTCAGTGCTCCTCCAGGAGACACCAACTTGCTCCAGCCTGGGTCCTTTGTGGGTCACTGCTCCTCCAGGAGACACCAGCCTGCTCCAGCCTCTCTGTCCTGGCTTACAGAGTCCCCCTGTCCCTGCTCCTCCTTGCTCCCTGGTTCTCCTCAGGCTCCCTGGTCCCTGTGCAGGATTTTGCCCATCACTGGACACAATTTCACACCTGGGCTGAGGGGCTGGGCTGTGCCATGGGTGAGGCCATTCTGGGGCCATCTGGGAGCGTCAGGAGCAGGCTGGAAGGGGCAGGGGCAGCACAGCCTCTCCAAGAGCCAGGCCTGCAGCCCCACTGCTGGCACCACCATGACACCCACCATGGCAAGTGACATTATTTGGGTTTGGCAGAGGCATTCTGGCTTTGCAATAGAGCTGTTTTTTCAAATATTTCCAGTGCCAAGTGTCTCCTCGAGGCGAGCCCTCAGGAACAGATTGGGAGCGTGGAGCAGGTCTCTGCAGAGTGAAGCAGTGGAGAGAATTTTCTTCTGAAAAGAAGGATGTGGGTAGGAAAGTAGAGGATAACATTAAAAATAGAGAAGATTATACATGTTCCATTAGTAAAGCCAGAAACAATTTAGGATAAGGTAGAAATCCTGGAACTGTATTGATAAACAGAATTAAAAATGTCTTTTTCCTTCTTCTTTTCCAGCCCAGAGCAGCAGATCATCTGAATTTTGCTGCTCATGCTGGTATTGAGCAATGTGTTGCCAGAGAACAGTCCTATTGACTGCAGTGGGACTTGCTGAAGAGGGAATAATTTAGCTCAAATAACCTTATAAATACACATTAGAACCCAACAGTATATTTCCAACCCTAAAAGATATAGCTAACCCCCGAAATGTATTTGAAACCATAAACTCGGGTTTTCAGTGCTTCTTTTTAAAAAGGAATATAATTTAGCATGTGAGCTAAAACATGGCCCTGTCTTACAAGATGAGAGGGGTTTTGGATTGGATCAGGAAAATGTAAAGTCTTATTTTTGTAGTATATAAATGAAATGGACAGTCTAAACCCTGTCTCTAAAAATCTTGGCACACTTCAAAGGAAAAATGCCATTTTAGCAATTTAAAAGCACTTAGTGGGTTTTTCCAGTGCTGAACTTCATTTCTATCACTGGTATGGTTGCCTGCTGAATAATGCCATAGGGGACAATGTAGCTCTGACTATATTTAAAAATACTATTCCATGAAATTCACTGGGAACAAGCTGAAGCAAAATCTCATTTGTGTCTTTGGAAGGAGGTGATAGTGGCTGTAAATGGTAAAGGAAAAGGATTGAGATGATTTTTGAATCACAGAAGAGACGAAAGCTGGACCATCTGTGGGGAGAGAGGGATGCTTAGAGCAACAGCCAGAGTGGCCAGGCAGAAATGTGGGGACCCTTTAATGTTACAGGGACTTGAGCATGGGCAACAATTGGAAAGAAAGAAATCCTAACAGGTGGGAACAAAAAAAGATGTGCAGAGACACCATTAGAATAGTGAAAAAATAAAAAAGAAGAAACAATTAAAAGGATGTTAGGACACATAATTGGAATATTCAGATAAGAAGAGACAAAAGGTTGACATGATTGAATAATAAAAATCTGTCTTGTCTTCTTTTTGGTGTATTCATATGCATGTAGCGTACTGCTATGTTTTTTGTTTTATGACCAAAATGACGCCTTTAAAAATAATTCTGAACTGTTGTAAGACCTATTTTACTTGTCTATTTTAACCAATGGAGGTAGAAGTTTTAAAAACTTTTCTCAGTGTTGTTCCTGGAGAGTTGGTCAGGCATTCATTAAACCACATCCTGTTTCACCTGTTCTTTTAGGGAACCTTGGCCGGGTGGACCACGTCACAGAGTTTGAGTATGACCTCTTCATCAGGCCAGACACCTGCAACCCACGCTTCCGAGTCTGGTTCAACTTCACTGTGGAAAACGTGAAGGAATCCCAGGTAAGGGATAATAAATTACATGGTATGATAGCTTCAAAAATTGCTTATTCCAGTATATGTTTTCTTTAACAAAAAAGATGACACCCTGGCTTTGCAATTAAAAATTTCTTTAAAATGTCTCTTTGTTCTTTGACTTTTTTATAAACAAAAGCAGGTATCAGCAGGAGAGGGTATGACCATGTCTTTCAGCTATCCAAGACAGGAGGTAATTGCAAAGACAGTATAATTTTTGCCAACTAACAGAACTGGTATTAATAGTGGCTGCCATGTATTTGTGCTTTTGCATTCTAACAAAATATGTGTGTTAATATAGGAAAAAGAAGTCCATCATAGCTGTTCAAATATTGTCACTTAAGCTTTCATTTAATACCTGTAGAACAATGGGGTAGCTTTGCAAACAGGCATTTCCCTAGTGACTTGTAGCAGAAGAGTTGCTTGCCAACATGTCCCTTGTGAAAGAGGAGGTTTAAATGTGAAGCAAATTGATAGGCAACTGTTTCACTTATTTTTAAATAATGTTTTTTGCAGTAAAGATGCCCCTTGAGAAAGAAAGTTCCTTGCTATATTTTTTCATTTACTAAAGTTATATACTAATTTTCACATTGAAAAATAATAATAAAAAAATTTCATTTCACTTTTCACATGCGCTTTGAATTTTGTTCTGGTGGACTGCCTTAGTTTGTAGGAATCAGGCTGTCATTTTTACTTAATGGAGATAAAGCCTATTTAGTAAGAGAAAAAAACTGCAGAAACTTGATAGTTGTATTCCTACGAGACTAATATCTTAATGTCCAGCACTGTATCATTCCTGTTACAACTGGAAATCATGAAATTGTTTATCTATCGTCCTGGAGCCTGATACTTTATCAGACAGACCCTTTTCCCTGCTGTGCCTTACTCAACTATGATCAAATTATATAGTCATGAGATGAATGGGAATCTGTCTCAAGGAGGGAAAGAGATCGGGTAGAAAGATACAATATATATCTAGTGCTTACAGGATATTTGTTTTCATGGTTGTCTACATGAAAGAGAATGGTTCCACTATTAAGTTTGACTTGTGAGGTCTGTTTTTATAATGTGTGCTCCTATAATCTTTTTCTCATCTCTCCAATTTCCGTTAAAATGAGACCTGCTTGGACGTAATCTAGTCTGGAACCTTTTTTAGGTCTTTGTACTACAGGCCATGGGCAGCATTAGTCATTGCAGCTCAGCTATATTAAATGAAAGTTAGAAGTTGCTGCATCAAACATACTGTGTAATGTAATTTGTTTTCTGCATTTTGATTATTTTATGTTTTACTAAAAAACAGTAACAAGGAAGCCCAGACTATTCAGAATTGCTTCAAAATGTTGCACTAATACAAATACAGAGGAACTTTGATCACATTGTGTGTAAAAGTAGCTATTTGTATAGCTCTCTATAAATCATTACCTGGATCATATTGTATTTATTTTTGATATATCATATAAGTAATGCATGAAGAAGGCACATCTATACATTTATATATATTAGGTCTGGTTTCAGCCTTTTGGATAAAGACTCACAAAGAGTAGCTACTTTTGTTTTTTATATTATCTATTAGTGCAGTATTTTGTGTTATTAATCTACTGATAAATGAAAAGAAAGACCAATTAGACATTCCAGCTAATCTTACCATCCATCACAGGTTCTTTGCTTTCTTCTGGTTTTAATTTTCTTAAGTCATGGAACTTCCATTTCATATGTCTCAAAACTCTTTTATAGACTCCTCTCACTTACAGTGTTGCTTGATTTTTAGCCTAAAGCTTTCCTTTATTTAATCCCACAATTCCCAGTAGCAATTCTTCTTAGTAATAACTCCTCTTGGTACAAATAAATCCTCATCATCCCTGACTAACATTTATATTTCTGTGAATTATAACATTCCTCATCATTTGTGTGTCAACCTAGCTATCATGTTTGGTTCTTTCAGCCCTATATCCAATATACCACTTTACCTTTTAAGTAATTTTCCGCTTTGTGGCCTTTGGACTTCCATCATAAGTGAATCTTTCAGTCCTTTGATAATTAGCCCAGTTTCACAAGGAAGTAAAGCTTATATGATCACACTGTCTACTTGCTAGCCTAGGTGTTTGTATGGCTGCTGATCCCTCTTCTCTCTTTTCTCCTTCAATAGCTTCTTAACTCTTGGCCAGTTTCAGCACCACTGGACAGGAATTCCTGTAATTTTTGGGAAAACAGGCTGCCAGATGGGCAAGAGACCCATTAGTGTTCCCACTGGCAGACAGGCTATAGTATGAGATCATTTCTTATTAAACATCAGAGAATCCACAGAGGAGATGAATAGGAGAAAGTACTCATTGGAATTTGCATTTTTAAGATACCAGAGAATCCAACCATGAAATCCAAATCCATAGCATTTAGTAATTTTGCTTCTTGCAGAACTTCTTGTTTTTATTATTATTCTTCCTCTTCCAGTTCCTTCAATGTTTTCTTTATAGTGTGGAACTAAAATTTAATGGATAATTCTGAGTATGCTAATCCCAATTTACAGAGAAGGGGCTCGAGTCCCTTTGCTCTGTTACTGCCTCACTGTAGACAGCTGGAAATTGCAGCAGCCTTTTGTTGCTGTATCACTATGGAAACTCAGGCCTAATTTGTTTTTCCCTATCATACAGAAGTCTTTTTTAGAGTGATTGCTTCCTTGCTCCTGTTACGTATGTCTGAGGTTACTGTTGTGCTTCATAGGTAATAGAGCTAAGCTCTGTGCCATTCCTGTGACAGCCCTAATATTTCCAGAATTATTTTTAGAATTTTATTATAAACTTGGTTTATTTGATGTTCACTTCCTGACGTTGAAGTAGAACCAACAGACTTTTTTTTTTAATTTGGAAGTTGGTAAATTAATTTCTTCCTCCTTTTGATTTGGACTTCTACATCAGACATTTTTTTGTTGTCAGTTTTATTTATACTTTTTTAACAAGGAAAAAAGATTAAAAAAAAAGCTAATGCTTTATATTTATAGGGGAAAATGAGCCATCATATAAGATATTTGCAAGATGTAAAATTTGGGTTTTTGGTCTCCTTACATGCTTTTTGACCTTAGCTCAGTTGGTCTGAAAATATGTGAGCTATGATTCTTTTTTGTTACTTGTTTGGTGAATTCAATTAACACCAATATTGGAAAAGAAAAAAAGAAACTGATATGTTTTATGTAAGGAAAACACATAGACTTCTATGATTTACACATATCCATGAAAGGGAGGGTGAAGGAAATAGGATTTGCTGTGGAACACATGGTCTCATGGGCAAAGCCTTCAATTTCTCTAATTATATACGTGTCACAGGCTGCTCTCTGTTCCTGATAATGCTCTTTACAGGGCAGGGTTTGCTTCCTATTCACTTCAGCCATGGCCCTTCAAACATCATCTACGATTTTGCTAAATTTCTTCTCTGCGCAGTCGGAAATTGGATGAACAAATTTCATCTCCCAATTGCATTTCAAGTATTTTAAATACACAGTGCTTCAGGTGCAAGATTACCTCTGAGCTAGAATGGCTTTAATGCTATTACTAGCACCAGTGATTCATTTGAGCTTTTTGGGAGAAAAAGAAATGTGTGTACGTGTGATAAATTATAAAAAATATGCGGGTACACCGATATTGGAGGATTTTACAGGTGAAAAGAATGATTATTGTTTTTGAGGGTCGTAGCCAGAAATTCTTCTCAAGTGCTTAACACTCACTGTTCCAGATACTGTAACCACACTGGAATAAGATGATCTTTGTCCTAGAAAATTTACTTTTGAGCAATTTGAGAAGAGATAAGAGTTAAATACAAGAAAGGGATGAAAGGATTAAAATTATTTGAGGATTTTTGATTTAACACACAGCAGCCATATTATACCACTAAGTAATGCACATCTAGGCCTCATGACAAATTCTGTGTGTGTGTGTACCCTGAGGAGCTCTGCTGTCTGATGAATCATGTTGAGAAATGGTATTTTCACTGAGATTAAAAAAAGAATTTCCAACAGAAGGGGTTTTCTAATAGTGCCAAATTTTGTTCTGTAAGTGTTGATAAACACATTTGGAGTTCTTTATCACAAAGGTACTGACAAAATATACCAAGAAGGATAGAGGAGAAGAATGGATATTTGGCATCTAGGACTTGATCATTACTTACAGTTAATAAATCAATCCAGATTGAGGTTAAAATCAAAGAACCAAATGTTATTTACTTCAAGGCATTCTTTCTGTTACTTCAGTTGCTGTTGGACTGAAACTAGAATTTAGACTCATGAATTTTTTTTGGTTTTTTATGTGTGAGTATGGGCAAGCAAAAAGGATAGCCTGTTCTTCAGAAATTTAAACAGGATGCCCAGGTAAGACATAGATTATAATAACTGGACAATATTATGAATGCATGGAACTGTCATTGTAGAATTTTATGTTTTTTTTGGTCCTACAGTGTTTTGTAAAATATAAAAGGCTGTAAGATCTCTGTTGTCTTTAATTGATTAGATATTCAGGAAATATTTGTTATTGACAGTGGATTTTATAATATGTTCAGGCCTCTTTTTACTGTCCTAAAACAACTCAATGATCCTTCTCAGAAAACTGCTTCTTTATGATGTTACAGCTGTGATTGTTTAAAGATATGAGTGATACGTGTATAGGGAGAGATAATGTCTCTCTTTATACCAACTGACACATTTTGGAGAAACAGGGAGGAAAAGAAGAAAAGCAGGCATAATTTAAGGTACTCAACCTTTTTTCCTGACCTAAGAACTCATTCTGAGCATGTTAATTCCTGCAGAAGCTGCATCCAAAGTAAGATGGAGTGAATATGACATCAAAAGCAGGCTAAAGTTGGAAACAGTTTACCTTTTTACTTTCTTCTTCTTAAGCAGACATGCTCTACTGTCATTTGGGGATTTAAGTTACTGGTATCAAGATGCTTTATAACGTCTTATATTCTTTCCAGCTTCTCATTTGAGAAGACAGATATTTTCTTTACTGTGCATTAAAGGCTATATTGCATTTATCTAGCTTTGGAAAATGCATATGTAAAAGGACATGTTTTTATGAAAGAGTACAGATCTGAAATTTTGAAGTGAATACATTTGAAGTGAATGAATAAAGCATTTTTTTGCAACAATTCCTAACCAACCTTAAACACATAATTTCTTTAGTGTGTTTCATTGCCTATACCTTCTAAATTAATTAGGTACACATCACTCATTTATTAATAATTTACATTAATAATTTAATAATCCTCTTCTGGTCAACTCCTGTAATCTCTCTAAATAGCTGTTTATAATAATTTGCAAGGAGAATCACTAGATTATTTGAATATTTCCTGTTTAGGAAGCCCCTAGCTGTTACCCATCTTTATGTACTCTTATGTGAATTTTTAGCACTGTAGAAAGAGATGTCCAGCTCTTCCTGTAATTTTAGTATTTTAGTCACCATTTACAGGTAGGCAAAACCAGATCTTTTCCACATCCCAGTTTTATTTTGTCATCTGAATTTCTTTTCTTTCCTTGGTTCTGATACTTTTCTTGAAAACCATCTATATTTAAGAGGTTAAATGGGTATCAGTAACCCAGCTGACACTACCAGCTCACATTCCCATTTTGACTTCAAGATGTAACTGCTATAACTTTTCATTTCCTGCCTATTATAGTGTTAGTATTGATTTAGTTAGAGCAGTATCAAACTTTTATTTGTTTCATATGTGAGTGAAATTTTTCTTTTTCTCTTAGCTATCAAATACAGGATTTCAGTTCTTGTGGCTGAACTTGGTCAAGATTTAAACTTTGACGTGCAAACTGCTGGGTTTGTCAGTCATTATCATTCATCATTATCATGTCATATCATATCATGATTTATTTTCCCTTGGAGAAGAGCAAATACTGCATAAAGGTTGAAGTTATAATAATTTTTATAAGATTAAAAAGGAGGCAAGGATGTCTTCAAACATTTTCATCAGGAAAAATTAAGTAAAAAAATTAATGTGAATTAGAGAATGGTTTCAGTGAAAATTCTTTGGTGTTCACTAGAAAATATGAGAACAGTTGAGGAAAATCAGTTATGTGTTTGTATCCTTTGGGATTCCTTTTGGAATTTAGAAGCAGCAAAAGTCTGGATTTTAAGTTGGTTTTTGTTTAATCTGGTGGCTAGCCAAGCTCCTTAAAGCTATATTTGTGTGCATATGTATATTTTACATGTAAACATGTCCATAAATCTGTGTCTATCTGCCAAGAAAACATGAGAGGCTGAGGTGACTGCATTTGGATAATATCTTTTTAGTAACAGCTTTACTACAGGGTAAGCAGATTATTTCTTTGAGTAGCAAATGCCCTTCAACTTGAAAAAAAAGGGAAAAAAAAGATGGAGGCAGAATCATAATGCAAATTTGTAAGACTTTGTGGTGCGGTAGAACCTGGTAATATGAGTCTGTTACTTTTTGTTAGGAGAGGGCTTGAATTATATGAAATTTGTATAAAAATTTAAATGGATTATTTAAAAGGAGCCTTTGTATTTTTAAAAGTACTGTTACTGATCCCTGTGTTGGAAAGTGGTATAATTTTATCATAAGTCAAAAGTGCATGGGATTAGATGATACCTATAGCAGCTGAGGTAATAATTTACTTACTGAGGAAGCCATATGAAATGATAGTTAAATAAGAAACAAAGTGATGACATTTAAAATAGATTGCATGTGTGTCTCAACATTTAAAAAAAGAAAAATCTATTGAACATACTGCAGTTTTGAAGAAAAATAATGTTACCATTTTGGAAACTTGTGCCTATATTGGTCATGTATAAAATTATATTTATAAATGATGATTCTTCCAAGTTGGAATCCTTTCAAGTACGTATAATTTTATTTTGGATCAATAATTCAGTTGTGCTTGGACTAGATTGAGGGTGCATGTGAAACTTTGGTAAGTGCAATATAGTGTGCATGTCCATGAAATTATCCAAAGCTGTCATGACAGGTATCATCCTTTAAAAGTAATGAATGCAGGTAGGTTGGTAAGCACGGGAAATAATCAGCATTACCAGAACAACATCTGTCCTGGTGAAATATTCACTCTTGGCAAAGCAGTGTTAAATTCATAAACTTTTTCTGTTCCAGGTGTCTGTAAGAACATTTCAGATTCCAGTGTTCAATAATTATTGCACAGGTACTGTACTCTTCAGATTTAACACTGCATTTTGCCTACAGGAAACTAATGGCCAGGTGTGTTTAATTTCCTATGATGGTGGCATCTGTCACTCAAAATGTCAAAAATACATTATAGATGTAATCAACAAAATCAGCACTGTTATGATCTTGATGTCAGTGATGTGGCATGATTACTTTTATTCCAATTTAAAACCTGTTTGATTTCTGATTAAATACTCCCTTTTTTAGTTCCAGAGTGAATTGTTTTCCATGCAAATTTGGTTTCATTTTCCTTTTATTACTGAAAAGTCTTTATATCAGAATGGAGAAGCATTCATTGAAGAAGTGAAGATGAAATGTTTTGAACTTTACTGCTTTTAGATTTTTTTATCTTTTAAATTCAGAATAATTTTTAATTTTTTAAAATTCAGAATAATCTTTCTCCCATTGACTTCCTAGGGAGCAAAGTTCCTACAATGTTAAATGCTGCAGAAAAATTTTATCCTGATCTCAATTAAATATTTTGTTCCTTTGCTATACTGCTTATAAGTATATGCTTAGTTTATGAAACTCTGGAGCTATTACACATTAAGATATGTGTAATATGTGTAATAACTTTCAATCTTTTTAGGGAGCACAAAAATTAAAATGTCATGAATTGTAGCTATTCTTCTTTGTTTGTTTGTTTTTAATGTTAATTGAGACTGGAAAATTGTATAGGTTACCTGAGATATTACATTATATATAGTTAAATTATTATGTTTCTTCCAGCACAATGTATTTCAATTTATCTATTGAAGAAGCTGTGAAAAACTCTATAAAATGACTGTGCAATTTTTTTTTTTTTTTGCTTTTGAGAAATTAAGGAAAGCATTGTATTTTTATAGTGACTCAACATAGAACTACTGTATTTTAGATACAGAATGCAGAATAATCAGCTGACTGGTTCTGATGATTGACTACAGTTCCCCCAGTTTAGGATCTGACCTGTACACCCTGGATAGGAACATCTGCTGATACACCACAGCTCAGGGTGGCTGTGGTAATTTTTGTGTGATTTGAGAAGCTCCATGGAAGCTTCTAATTTTCATAGTAGCACTACCATGATGAACTGTGGCTCATTACTGTAAACTGATGGCAGCTGTTAATGCTATTACAGGCAGAGACTTTTTATTTAAGGGAAACATTAGCCAGTAACTGGTAGGTTTCTGACACAGTATTACATAAGGCTTCCTGTTAGGAAGGAGAGCAAAGAGAAATGGATTTGAACCCATTAGTATCAGAATTACGTGTCAAAAAGCTAGAGCAGAGTTCAATTTATTTCTGCAATAAAGTGTAAGCTAGAGATTGACTTGACAATTATTTTACCTTACATTGCTCTGGTTGTTCTGAGATGACTATTCCAACATCAAATCATCTTGTTTGGACATCTTTTACAGAATAACATGATAGTCTAAATATGCATTATGTTATGTAGAACTAAAACTCGGCAGGTTTTTTCAAGTAGAAATGAGTTTTTTATGACTCCTTTTACTAGAGCATGTATATACAGTGGCACACATTCAGCATAGATTTAAAACAACTGCATGTATTTTCTGCTAAATTTCGTGCGTGTTGTTGAATGGCGTTTACATTGTAATAGAAAGGATAATCTTTCTGAAGCTTTTAGTGGCTTGGTATAAGGAATACAAATAATCTGCCCCAAAATATTTGTTTTCTCTAAGCCAGTCACTGAGCAACGTTGTGGCTCCTGTTTACGTCTTTTTTTCCCCTAATAATTTTTCAAGATAAGAGACAAAAAATTGGACAACTATTTCCTTATTATAATTTTCAACTTTGAGAAGAGCAGTGTTACCAAAATTTTTGCCCACTTAATATATGTATTGTCCTACTGAACACCAAAGTTCATGAATTCAGAGCCTTAACCTTGAACATTGTAACAGGCTTTTACTGGAATGGCAGTTTCTCCTGTCTTGAACTGGTGGTCCACTACAGAACACCTATTTAATTTTCTAATTGTGTAGCATTATTTTTGGCGGGTGTTGTGTTCATTGGCCCTCTGATAATTCTCATGAAGCTTCACAGAAGATGTTTGTTAAAACTGTAATAGAAGTAACATATTAAACCAATGTGCACATTCTCCTAGCAGGTTTTCCATTCCCTTTGCATGGTTTTATGCAGGACCATGTCATACTCAGGGAAGCAGAGTTGCAGCTCTGCAGCTTGTTGTGTGTTCTGATCTTCTCTGAACTCTGTGGGCAAAACTAATCCCACAATCAGAGCACTACAGAATATTGTGGGGTCCATGGCAGGGCATTTCCTGGCCCTGCAAATTTGACAGCGATGCTGAGTACTTCCAGTGTTTGGTTTAGAATCGCCTCAATAGCCAGATTAAACTGAATATCCTTCCTGGAAGGCATGTGGAATGGCAATTCCATGGCTTTGGAATATCCAGGATGAAACTACAATAGCTGTACCTTGTGGGTTGTCTCTTCCCTATGGCTGCAAAAGGATTTCTTTGAACCAGAGGTTAATATAGCTACCTACCTAGGTCAGTTATTATTTTACATGGAGTTACATATATTTATTTTACTGATTTAAAGCCTGTTTGTTATAAAAATCAGCCTATGAAAAGAGATGGCATGTATGCAGGGAGATATTTTTTTTTTTCCCAGGAATTTCTCATGCATAGATACAAATGAATATTCTAAATGTAAATGTTTGGCTAGATTATTCTTCAGAGACACATATTGATTTCTGTTGTCACCCTTCAGTGAGATTTAGTGTAGGTTACTGGGAAATCCTTTCCAAGCACATACTGAAAAAAAAGTAAAATATGATTTCCTTGACAGTTAGTGAAAAGAGACAGAGTAGACGTTAACAAATTAACTGTGTTTATTCCATCCTCACCAGTTTAAGTGTCTTTCAGCTTCTAAAAAATCAGCTCGTTTGGTGCTTGGAGAATACGGCTCCATATTGCACTGGGCGAGCTCGGAAGCACATTTTGAAATTCATAGCTTAGCAAAAGGGAAGCTTTGCATTTCCTGATTTTCCTTTGCAGATCTAAATGTGGAGTTGTGGCTCTCTCACCAGAGTGGGAAGTACTGTATAATTTTGCAGTTTAGGCTAGTCTATAATGCAAGTAGTATGAGTCTCATGGAAAACTGTGTGTGATGGCCAAGCTAAATCCTATAATGTGTTTCATTCAGCTTTCTAATAAACCCGAAATTCATAAATTTCTGTGTCTTATAGTGAGTTTGATAATTATGGATTATAATAATTTTACACTTCAGTGCTTACAAACCTAATCGTTCGAATCACAAATACCAGAGTGCAACCTATGAATAATTTGGTTTTTTAACAATATAATTTTATGTCTACCTAAAGAAGTTATTTTAAAACTTAGATAATATTTTTATGTCTTACAAGGACTGTTAGATATAAGTGTTGAACAGCTTGTTATGTTTCAGTCATGATAAACATCAAGTTCACCTAAAAATTAATAAAAAATTTATTATTTCAACAGCTACAAAATCTGATCAATTTTTGCTTTTTTGGCATTGTGGTATTGTTAATCTCCATTAATTTGCTTTGTAAATGGTTTAAAAATGATTAGTGTCATGTCAGGTATAAAGTATGGTCCATAAATATTTGGTTTAAAAATACATTTTAATATATAGGAGATGAGACTACAATGTTGCAGTAAATTACTGTATTTTAATAAGGTTTAAATCATAACTTCTATGCTTGTTTTGTAGGTAATAATAAATGTACAGAGTTGGATGGAAAACTCAGTTTCTGTTGTTTCAAGGGAACAGTGATGCTTGGGTTTTTATGTGATTAGTAGTGAAGCTACAAATATTAAAATTATACAATGATGTAGTTGTATTTTCTCAAAACATTTGGGAGCATTTTGAATTCAGAGATTATTTTATGATCTCTCTCTGATGTACTTCAAAAAAGAAAAGCAGAAAGAATTTTGGAAAAAAATGAATCTTTGTGGTAAAACTGGCTTTATAAAAAGCCAAACAAGCAGAGGCATTTTAACATAATTTTCTCCTGACTTAAACAATCTTAATTTTATCACTTTGCCAAACTGTGTTCCTTTGCATGAAGTATGTGCAGGAGATACTTCTTAATTTGCATTTTCATTAGATTTAGCATTCAGCACCTAATGCCATAAATTTGTTTTTGAAACTCTTTAATTCCCCTGAGTGTTCCAACATATTGAATGCTATTTGCTTTGTATTATGTTGGCAGCAAATCTGCAGTGAAAATGCTGTCAATATATATTCATAGCTAACATTGTTAACTAAAAGCAATATTGTTTTTCTATTGTAAGCTGTCACAAATGTTTGGCACCCTGTTGTGTAAGCCAAAAAAATGTCAAAGAAAGAAAAGAATATTTATGAAGAAAAGTGCAGTGATAGTGTCAAGTTTTCTGTATTAAAATACATTCCTTGTTTGTACAGACCTTTACAATTTATGAAATTGTGTTTTGTAGTAATGTAAAGTTAGAATATTGTGAGAAGATGCAGGCTGTAACAGATATTAAATGAGAGGAGCACAGTAAATGATACAGCCATTTTACTTTGTGTGTAATGCAATGCTTATCAGGCTGCAAAATGTATTCTACTATACCCAAAGATCATTTTATTAATAAATGTGCTATATATATATGTGGAAGCTGAATGAAAAATATTTTGCATTTTTTCCTGGTTTTGAAGATGAAGTGTATAATTAACAAAAACAAATGCAAAATTTTCAGTGTTCTCCTAGGGAGTATCCTTATCTTTGTGCAAGAAACATGCATTTTGTTTATTTAAATAGTGTATTCCTTTTCTCAATCATTCATTCTTTTCTAATGAAACTTATATTTTTTGTATCTGCATGCTATTATAAGAGTGTCCTAGAGTATTTTAGAGGACTTCTGGGGGAGAAATGAAAAAAGAAAAATTCTGTCTGCCATGCAAATATCCCTGTTAATGCTAATACATAATAAACACCCATAAGCTAAAATAAGACAAGTGGCATGTTATGTGTTACTCTTGCAAGTGTTTTAACCCAGAGAACCTGAAACCTAAGCCATGTAAATGGAAACTTTTGGATAAGGCACTTGAGGCACAACCAAGTTCCTTGGCCACAGGCTGGGTTACTCTGGAATCAGCAGAGTTCAGCTGGTGGCAGTGGAGTGTGCTGAGAAAAATCAGTGTTTCAACCCCACAAGTGGCTCTCACTGAAGCACCAGAGCTTCTCAAAGATACACATTTCCAGTACTCTCATCTTGCCAAGGTAACATTTTGCTATATTCACCTAGGTGAAAATATTAACCCATGTATAGGGAAGTACTGGCTGCCCCAGGAATGTAATTTTGTCATTCTCTAGAAAACTTGTTTTCTTACTGAATCATAATGTGTTGAATTTGGGAAAATTTTTTGGTAAAACTTTCATAGATTTGGACCTTGGTCAATTTAGTTTTAAAAAACCCAAACCTTAAATATTCTGATCTACTATTCAAGAGCAATCATTGGTGAATTTTTTTGAGCACTCTTTTTCATACATCTGTGTATTGGTGACACATATTAACATGTATCATCTTCTGTGGTGCTGGCCCATGGTGTGAATACATACTGCCTGATCATGCTACATGATGCCAATAATAAGTCCTTTTTTTCCTTGCAGATGATTTCACCCCTCTACTTCAAAATAACCTCTGCTTTCTGTGCTGATATTTGCTCTGCTAGGGGAATACAGGTGCCACAAGTGATTTCAAATGGTCCCTGTTATGGACTCGCTATTTTCAAACATTTTCTAAGAAGTGCAAAATAACCTGAGTTTCCATTGACGTTAGTGACATTTCAGTACTATTAGCACCTTGGAAAATTGGCCTTTATATTCCTTGGCACCAATCTCTATAAATTCTCTCATGTGCTTCCAAGTAAACCCAAGCTAAGTCTCCCACAACTGTCCAAATTAATTTTTTCCCTGCTTTTTAGTTTCCGACATTCTTTCCTAATTTTCATAAAGATAAAGAAACCAAACAAAAAATGTGAAATGCATTTGATGTATGGAATTGCTTTCTGGGTCTGTGACTGGCATTATATAAAAAGGTCAGAGATGTTTATTAATGTTCTAGGTGAATGTTCAGCACATTCAAGTCTAAGAGAGAATGTGTCTTGCCCCTCTATTCATTATTTTCTAGATTATTCCAAGAACTTGCACATGATTGAGTCTAATGTGCATCTGAAGAGGCAATATACTTGGACAATTACATTCACAGATGAATAATATTTTTTAAACACAATAAAAAACTTGAACAGATTCTTAAATGGCTCACTAGATAGGGATTGCTGTTACAGAACAGGAGACAGTACTGCATCCTGCAGACAATTGACGAAATGGACTAGCAGTTTTCATCCTTAATTTAATTCTTTTTCCTCAGTGGCAGAGAGATGCACAGTCCTTCTTACATTGTTTATCTTATTTTGGCATAACAGATTTAATCATGACTATATCCATTTTCCACAAACTGTGTTGTGTCTTGAATCAGAGAATGTTTAAATCTTTTACAGGTGTGGGATAACTGTGCAGCTCATCCTACTGGAAAGCTTTGGATTTCTGTGCATTGTGGAAGAATGTACCTTTCCCCAGTTTTCAGAAATGTTTATGAAGCTTTAGAAAGTGCTGTGTCTTCTATCTGGTAGTTAGATTTCTATCACTTCTTGTTATTGTTGGGGTTTCTTTTTATTACTTACTTTGTTATGTGTTGTACAGGGGGACCTGCTTCGCCATTTTACATTTTTTTACTGTTGTTTTGTTAGGCATAAATTTGATGCTGCAGGAGGAATGAAGATGTGCAAACCCAGTTATTAATCATGCTCAAATCTTTTCTATATGTGTGTCTTGAAACACTTCTTTTTCTTCTATTACCTTTATGAAATAAAATTGTGTTTTTCTTTTTTATGCTTGAGAGTATTGACTTGATAAAAATGAAAGCTGTTGCTTGCTCCCCTTTGCAGAAGTGATGTCATAAAAAGGAGCAAAGCATTCCTAACATTCCTAACTTTTTCTCTTAGCCCAAATTAAGCTCATCCCTGCTGAGGAGTTTAGGTGGAGGACTACTCCAAGATGTGTTACCTGCTTTTTCTTCTAGCAAGAGTGACTCAGAATTCTCTTGAGGGTAGCTATTGCAACAACAGTGGAGCACAAAGACAGAGAAATTAATAAAGTAAATAGGAAAGACAGTAAATATAGACCAGACCATCCTCATTTACTGTTAGAAATAAGAAAGGAACAGTATTAAGGCACATAGATGAGACAAACCAGCACTTATCCATGGTGAAATCTATAAAATGTCTTCGATTGCTCAAGGGATCTTTAGATATAGCATTATTTTCTCTATCTTATGGATGACTTGACCACCTTCACTATGAATTTTTCATGATTTCCTGACCCAGCAGCTCTTGCCTGTGGAGAGAGTAATACAGTATTGATTTAGGTGTTAGGTTTCTGCCTTTTTTGCCATAACAGGATTTTTGTAGCCTAGAAACCTCAATCCCTGATTACTCATTAGAGACTTGAACAACTTTTCTTAGATCTGGAATGTAAAAGAATAATCACTTAGTTACTTTTGTCATAGGTAGCCTTTGTAGTGGAATTTCAGCTCATCTTGGTAATGAGTGCTGTTATTAAGCTTATCCTGATTGAATGGGCTCTACTAGGCCTTCAGATTGCAAAAATACTGTTGCCTGATAACAATTAGTGTGTTTGCAGCAGAATTACACTGGTGAATGTGTTTATTTAGCAGCATACTGCAAACCAGTGGAATAAGTAGGGGTCTGTCTTCCTGCATTCATCCTGGCATTGATGTCTTGGTGACTTATTTTCTGTGCCTCTTGGGCATATTAGAAAATTGAAAAGAGGCCATGATGTTTCTATTTCTCATTTAAACTGTTGTGTTTTTTTTTTAAATAAAAAATCCATATCTTACATCCTCAGCATTGCCATGGAAACAAGATTTTTAAAAGGGACTTAACTGAAATTTAGCAGCAGTTTTTATTTCTTTGTGATTCATACTTCATAAAAATGCAAATGTCACACTAATACATGTTTTACCTTAATATTTTATACTACCATTTTGTCTTAATTGGTCTAATGTTTTTCCTAATTAAATTTTGAGCTTCTTTGAATGATTTTAAAACTGTACTGTGGACCTATCAAGCTTTAAATTTTGACTGTGACATACAATTTAAGACACTGTCATAGAGGAAAATCAATCATTTCAACCTGTAGTCACAGGCACAACAAAAGATTTAAAAGATTTAAAAAGCCTTTTGTCCTGACTGGAAATTTCTTGGCCTCTATAATCTTCATTTCTAGTGAAGTATCACAGCAAATAGCTTTTAATCATTTATATTCCTTTATTTTTTACTTTATTCCCTCTAACTGTGTGAAGTTGTTTAGAGGATAAATTACTGCTGTGCTAAATAAAGCTTTTATTCATAGTTCCCTTAAGAGGAGTGTTTTGTTTATGCAAAGCTACAGTGTGCCCATTGGTTCACACACATACTTGCATCAACATGGGTAAATAAACTACATTAATTTAAGATTTTATTTGTGTGTAAACATGCAGCAATTTATAATGTTAGTTCAAAAATGAAAGAATATCTGGCATTCTCTTCTGAGTGCCTGTTTGGTTAGGCCTTACAGAACAGACAACATTTTGCCTTTTAAAATTGAAAGTTAATATGATTAGACTAGGGATCCTGGTGATCAAGACTGAAATCATAGAGCTATGGAATTGTTTGGGTTGGAAAAGACCTTTAAGATCATCAATTCCAGCCATTAACCCATCACTGCCAAGCCCACCACTAAGCCATGTCCCTGAGCACCCCATCTACACCTCTTTCAATTAACTCCAGGGATGGCAGCCAGTTCCAGGGCTTGACAACCTTTTCAGCAGAGAATTTCCTTTCTAATATCCAATCTGAATCTCCCCTGGTGCAATCAGAGTGTTCTGTCACTTGTTGTAGGGAGAAGAGACCAACCTCCACCTGGCTACAGCCTCTGTCCATGGAGTTGTGGACAGTGATAAGTGATCAGTGACAATGATAAGTGACAGTGATCTCCCCGATCCCCCTGTTCTCCAGGCTGAGCCCCCCAGCTCCCCCAGATTTGTGCTCCAGACCCTGCCCCAGCTCCGCTGCCCTTCCCTGGACTCATTCCAGCCCCTCAATGTCACTCTTGTCATGAGGGGCCCAGAACTGGACACAGCCCTCGAGGTGTGGCCTCACAGTGCCCAGTACAGATGGACAGTCACTGCCCTGCTCCTGCTGCCTGGCCATGTTTGGTCCCTGTTGACCTGCACCCCAAGGGCACTTTCCCAGCTGTTCTGCCCTCAGCCTGTGGTGCTGACGGGTATTGTTGTGATCCAAGTGCGGGATCTGGCACTTTGTGGCATTGATGCTCATACAGTTCCCTCATCCCAATGATCCAGCCAGTCCAGATCCCTCTGCAGAGCCTTCCTGCCCTCCAGCAGATGAACACTTCTGCCTGACTTGGTGTCACCTGTGAGCTGACTGCAGGTACACCCAGTCCCCTCAGTCCAGATTGTCAGTGAAGAGATGAAACAGAACTGACCCAACACTGACTCTTGGGGGAAACCACTTGTAAACTGGATGTAACACCATTCACCACCACCCTCTGGGCTTTAAACTGGGACATCCACTTAAAGCCAGTGTGTTTTTCACAGTTCTCTCTTCTGTGAAGCCACTGTACCTTGTGACGTTAGAAAGAAAAGAAAATGGTGTGCACCATATGCACTGCTGGCCTCACTTAGAAATTGTTATTACTCACAGCTCAAGGAGTATGGATCCCTCAGTGCTGAGCTGTAAATGAACTGTATTGCTTCCTTTTATTGCATTTTTATGAATGTTTTCAACAGGTAAACCAAGCAGGAGATTCACGTGAAATTACACTTTACTGTAGGAAAGAAAAAGTGTAGTCATAGAGAAAATACAGAAACATAGGGAGGCTTCTGCCTTGATGAACTTGGTTTTTTTGTTAAAAAATTATTGTCAAATAATTTTATACCCTTTACCCTAAGATTTGCTTTGAACATGCTGATGATTTATTGGTGTATATATTGTCTACACTTTACAAATATCTTATTCTGATTAAGGCATCACGAGTGCACACTGAATGATGAAGAGTGTGAAAATATATTTGAAGCTCAATTGTATGCAAATGTTCATTGAGATTAAACAGTCCTAAGTATTTCTAATTAAGTTTGGGGTAAGAAGTAAGTTGCCTCATGAGGCGGTGGTTGCATGTATTTGACCACACAGTGCAATCAGTAGAAAATTATTTTAGATATATTTGCAGTGCTTAGAGACAGTGAAAAATAAGTATTTTTATCATTGAACTTGCCAATTATTTAAATACATTAACCTATTAAATGTATGTATCATCATTGCCTATGCTACAAATGCATCTAAAAGACTAGAAACATGTTGGTCAGGTTCCCAAGGCTGCCCACTCAGATTTAGCTGAGTGTGTATAAAAGCTTTCTTTTGTAAACATACCGAGTCCTGCAGTTTGAGCAGTGTGTTTGCCCATTTTTGCATGCTCAACTTCCATGCATCCTTCTGAGGAATAATGCTTGACATTCTGGATAGGTGGTACTTAACAGGAGAGAAGACAAAATTCTTCAGAATATCATATATTGAGGGGCATGCAGAAACACAAACGTGCTTACAGAAACAGTAGTGGAGTGTCAAATGAATGCATTTGAAAAGTAATTACATCTGACTTTTATACTGAAACAAACAAACACAATTGTTCAACAATGTCTTTTTCCACAGACTCGGTTGCCAGTGTATTAATAATCCCACCTAATTGACACCATTTCTATTTATATTATGTGTACTGTACTATTTCCAATCTTCAGTTTTTCCTTTTTTAAGTAACTGTTGTATCTGCCTCTCTCTGAAGATGAGCAATATCTTTTTCAAATTAATGAGATTCCTATTTTACTTAAACAAGATGCATATTCACTATCTTTCTGTTGTTTTAAAATATAATTGCTATGAATGTGTTCAACAGTTTGACTTGGTTTTTTCAAATTGAGTGAATTAATTAAAAATTGGTGTTTGCCCATAAAAGAGTGAATGAGCACTTGATGTCAGAAATCAGACTGTAAATGAACATAATTATGCTTCACCTTCCTATTTAGTAATTTGTGTGGGCATAAGCATTTAGTTGTTTGCAATGTTATTTCTTAAACAGTTTCATTTACACTTTGGTTTTTTAAGAAGAGAGGGAGGGTAAAAGAAAAGTTAATGACTAGATAATGATTTCTTTCTGAAAGGCTGAGCATCACTTCTAATCCTCAATTTGCAGAACATCAGGGTAGAAAATACTTCTCTGATGGTTTTATGCTAACTGTATGTTATTTAGAAAGAAATTCTCACCACAGAACATGAGAGATTATTTTGGCTCCAGGTGCCAGGGTATTACTCCTACACACATTTATGGTATGGTGTAAGCAACATGATATGCAAAGGTGTTCTCTATCTGCATTGTACAATACACTGCTTGAAAGCAACAAACACTGATGATGGCTGCCATTTTGTTTAAAATAATACATATTATAGAGTCAAAACAGCATGGCTTTTTTCCTTAAATTTACATACCCAACACAATAGTCTTTTTTGTATTTTGACTGCTTACTGAATGAGAAATGAAATGCAGTTCAACCAGCACATTGCTTGTTATAATTTTGCTTTTTGTGGGATTGTTTTTCTTGTCCCTGGAGAAACCAAGCATTATATTGATAATTTGGATAGGCTTATTTAACAGTAAGCAGTGGCTTTGTCTTCATGAAGGATTCCATGACCCAACAGCACAATCAGATAGGAGAATGATTTGGCATTTCTATACAGGAATACTCTTGCTACTGAATCAAAAAAACCCCTGTGATTATTGTCTGTTTTTTGATATACATTAAACAAAAAAGCCCTAAGTATGGAGTAGGATGTTATATCAGTTCCTTCTAAACTGGAAAAAAAAATAGGATGATGAACAAAAAAATCTGCAACTGAAGATTTCAATTTTAAAAGGTTAAAATTGGAGAAAAGAGAGACTGTAGGACATAATGAGAACTTAGTGGTTAGTGGTTGAATATCCCTCTGCCATCCTGTCTGCTGTGTGAAATATACAGAAATAATACAATGCTGGACAGGAAGAGAGTTTCTATTGTAGACAGTTGAATTCCCTCCTATTATAAATTCCTAAATTTGGCCAGCTATCCTTTAAAATGAAGTATTCCTTTAAAAAAAATGTTTGAGATGTTAGTCCCCTTAAAGTATGAGGCCCTCTAATTTCTTAACTAAATGCACTAATAATCATGTAAGACTCATTTTGTTTTTTTTTTGATGGTATTATTCTTTAGACTAACCATCAATTCTGCCTCCCAATTCTTCATTCCTGTTAGAACTTATGGAGAACTGTCTTTTCCATTTCCATCTGAAAGTGAGGGATGTTTTTATGAGAATACCCAAATAGTCACAAGAGTTTTCCAGTTCAAGTTCACGTGCCTGCATTTACTGGCTCATGTAAAACACCAGGTGCAAATTTTCAGTTTCTTTTAGAGCACTGGAATTCTACCTCGAGGTTGAAATAACAGTGTCAGGACTGCACAAAGAATTCTCTGTGCCAAACATGCTCGTTGATCAATACATTAATTATCATTAATTCCATTAATATCAACTGTACTCTCAAAATGATAAGATATAAATAAGAAAGTAATGAGCATAAACTATTACCTCTTATTTTTCCTTGGCTAGCCCCTGAGCAGTAAAGCACTAGAAGAAATATATCTGTAAGGCTGGTTACCACAGAAGTGTTTCTTCAGGTTTCAGGTTATTCCTCAGCAGGAATTTTATCAAATATGGGAAATCAGTGGAAGGATTTTATTTCTCATAATACTGTTTCAATTGACAATACAGATGCATTTTAAGCATTAACAACTATTCTTGATTGCCTGCTAAAATTCCTGAAATTCTCTCTTTTACACTGTAGTGCAATGCAACTAGAACCATTTTGTTCCTGCAGAAAGGTGACTTCAGGAACTCATAAAAGGTTGATTGTGATAATTTTATAACAACCCAGAATTTTCCATTTACTGGATAACAGCTTGTCAGGGATTAATATGTAGAATATTGATAGTTAAAGGTAAATATAAGAAAAGATGCATGAATAGTAAATATAAATAGTTCAGTGCTCATTTAGATGCTATGTTAACAGCTTGTCAGGGATTAATATGTAGAATATTGATAGTTAAAGGTAAATATAAGAAAAGATGCATGAATAGTAAATATAAATAGTTCAGTGCTCATGTAGATGCTATGTTAGACAGTGAAAAGTTTTTTTTTAATGACATTAGACACAAATCACAAAATGTAAGATACCACAGCCTGAAAACTGGTATTTCTGTCCACCTTGTAATCATGAAGGCTGTATGGCTTCAAGATCTTTAGTTCAAAAGATAAAATGTTTTCAAAGATAGTTACCTTGTGAATATCTGTTCTGCTGCCCAAGGATATGATTTAATGTTCAATTGGTATATATGGCGTGCTTGGGAAAGAGTGAATCAAAAGGAAAAAAACTTGACTGCCCAAAATTGTTGGCTAAATTTTACCTGTGTTCTAGTAATAAAGAAAATTTAAAATTTTTGTAGAAATGTAGCTGTCATTTACATGACTTTCAAGGCTTTATAGAAATATAATAACCAAAGATGTGAAAGTCAGAGCCAAACACACATATAACAAAATAGATTCAAAATTGGAGAGAAAACTGCAGTTTGTGCAGCAGCAGATCTATAATAATAGAGCTTGATAATAACATTTGATAATGTTAATCACAGCTTGATAATAATGAGCTGTATCTTACACCACACTGAAATGTTGCATATTTCTGATATCATTCATCCTTTTCCCTCCAAGACTGAAATTCAATTTCTTAATGATAGTGTTCACTGATAAAGTGATGATTATTTTGCCATATTTTGCCAGGTTTTCTTTTTTAGTGGTAGAGGTGATAAATCCCACAATTTGCAGTGCAAAGGAAAATACTATTTTAGCTAGAGCTTCAGTGGTGAAAAATTGGTGTTCTGCAATAAAGAATTATACTGAGATGACTTGAAATCTACATTGTTGCTTATTTTAAATAATTCCTTTGATGTAATAATTATTTAATTATTTAAATTTGAAATAAATTTATTTTGCAACATTAATGGTGAGAACTCCCTCAAATTTACAGGATCTTCAGAATTTTAGCCCTTGGAAATCAATCAGGTCTCATTTTGTCATGTGAAAAGTATAAGAGGTACCCTTTAATGATTACAGACTTTTCATGTAAAAAAAAGGAATTTTTCAGGATCATGACTTAAATCCAAAAATTTATGCTAGTTGGATATGGCACTGTTAATAGCAATTAATGAATATATATTTTTTAAATTTTAGTTTCTTTTTTTTTCCTAAAAAAAAAAACAACAAAAAAAAAACCCTCCCCAACTCTCAGGAAAGTACTGTAAAATATGAAAAAGAAAACTCTATAAATAGAGTAATTAAGTAAGGCTAAGGGAATTACCTTGGAAAGCCTTATGGAATAATGGGGCAAAGTCTAAGGAGACAGTGAGGAAACAGGGACCAGCAGGTTTATGCACTTCCTCATGAACATGTGTAACTACCTTTGAGTTCCTGTTAGAATTATTAGCAGCAAAAGCAGCAACACCAACAATAACTAAAAGGAAAGAAAATGCAATAAAACACTCTACTAGGCGGCTTCCTAATATTAATTATTTCTTCAGATTTTTATATAGGTGTAAAGTAATGTATGTAGCATGGTACATAGAAATTTAAAAGTAAAAAGGGAAAAAAATTTATGATTTCCATTGGGTAAAATGTAAAAGTTGATATATTTTGTAGGAAGTAGAATGAAAAATCACTGAATATACACAAACAAAAAATAATTACAACTAAGATGAAACTGCTCATTAAAAGACTGCCAGGTTTGGTGATAAGTCTAATTTTATTTGACAATTTTGTAAATGATGTGGGGGAGGAATAGACCTTGAATTACATTCTTAGATTGTACTAAATTGGAAAGTGCTGTATATTAATGAGGACAATAATACTTCAAAGGTACTGGAAGGTTTTAGAAATGTGAATATAAGGTAATAGCGTTATTTCAGTTTGGGTAGAAAATGAGAGATGAAAAGGAGAAGCCCTGAAAAGAAAATTAAACCATAAAGAAAATGTTGACCATATTTTTAAAAACGGAAAAACAGAGGCTTTAGAAACAAACAGAAAGTGATCCTTTTGCTGAACTAAAGCTATTGGTGATTTAAAAGAGAGCATTCTATTTCTTTTTAAGATTGCATTCCTTTTGAAAGTCTTCTTGCAATGTAAAAATACTGACTTAGATAATTCTCAATGTCTTTCATGGTGCAAATTACAAATATATATTTGTGTGACATTATGGAGTGATTTTTTCTCCAAATTTGAGGGGTTGTTTATATCTGCAGAAATATATTCCCAGACATGATACTATCCTGACTTACATTCTGTAGAGATTTGCACCTCGATTATTTTTACAATGAATAAGCCTACTCCAGGTAAATAATACAAAATTACGTAGTATGTATGCCTTTGTAGGATTGTCTGCAAACTGCTGTCTGCAAAAATAGACTGATAATTTGTCTGCAAATATATTAATGCAGAATTTTAAGTATTAATGCCTTCATGCATGAACTTTTTCAATCTTTCTTTTAGAAAGTTAAAAATGAGTGGGCAGACGGTGGGATGACATTGTAGAATCCTATAACACCCTTGTAATAAGAAATAAAGCAATTTTTATTATGGTATGAGCTGATTTATGAAGCTTGCATTTCAGTCCTATGTTACATAAGTAATAACTTAAAAAATCATCATAAATTTAAAAAAAATTAAAGAAACTTAGCTAAAAGATTAAATAATACCAAATTGCATACTACATTTCAATTTACTCAATTAAAATAGAATATCACATTCTGCTTTTATTAAAGGAATACATATATTATTGGATTTTTTAAAATTATATTCAGAACATTTACTTCTCTAAAGACATTATCTTACTAAAAATTATTGTCTTATATCTGTTTCTCATTTTCTTGTTATATTTTGCTGCTGCTGAGTTCCTATTTGCCACCTCCCAACAGTGTTACATATTTTAATCCAGCTCGCATACTGCAGTGATGTTCTGAAGTCACATTAATTTTGCTGAGTGATCCTGGTCCTGCAAAAAATTAGGGATGTGTTTGGCTCAAGGATGAGAGATTCCTAGTTAGTGTAATAATTGGTGCACTAGGTAACCTCAGTCAAGCTCTAAAGTCACCAGCTTTAACTCCCAGTCTTTTCTGGCTATATCCTGGTAGACTCCCTGCTTTATTTTCCCACCTCATGCCCATGGAGACTTTTCAGTCTGTTCTCCATCTGTCCATTCCTCTGCCTCATGTAAACACAGATGTGGGTCCCTTGTTTTATGAAGGGACACAGTGGAAAAGGGCCTACAATAATTATATTTAGCAAACCATTTCATAAACTCATGGAATCATATAAAATTTTAAGGATTACAATGGACCTTAAAGATCATCCAGCCCCAACTCCCTTGCCATGTGCAGGGACATCTCGCACTAGAGCAGGGTGCTCCATCCAACCTGGCCCCAGGGATGGGGCATCCACAGTTTCTTTGGGCAGCCTGTGCCAGGGCCTCACCACCCTCACAATAAATAATTTCTTCCTAGTATATTACTTAAATTCCCCCTCTTTCAATTTGTACTCATTACTCTTTGTTCTATCACTACAGTTCCTGACCAAGAGCCCCTCTCTGGCTTCTCTTTAGTTCCCCTTCAATCACAGCAACCTCTGGAGCAACGTGTGTCATTCAGGTCCCAGCTCTGCCTATCTGTGTGTATAAATATGATGTCAGTCCTGTTTTCTCATGTTCATTCTGGAGTATTCTAGGTTTCCTTTTATTTGCATTAGAAAGAATGTTAGAGCAATGATTCAGCAGTTTCCTCAGTGGAACACAGATTTCATCTACTTCTTGGTATCATCAGAAGGAATTTTCTCATAATTGGATCACACCCATGGAACAATGTGACAATATGGCCATTAAAGGCAAGGATCAGGCTAGATTATATTTATCCCATAGGGAACTTCAGGAGCACAATTGAACTAAGGTAGGACAGTGTGAACTGTAAGATTTAGTGGTTAATCACATGAAACTGTCACAAAGAGGAATCCATTAATTGCAACCCACAAAGGATGAGAAGTGTTTCAGTGTGTGTGCTGATCAGCTGTGGCTGTGAGACATCAATAGAATGTATCTGTGAAAATAATCTTGAATATACATTAAGTGAATGTAATATTAGTATCACCAAAGTATCAGTCTCCAGTTCATGGAGTGTTTAAAGGAATTTAGAAAGGAACCAGTACAGATAAAGCTTGTTGCAATTACTGATAAGTGCAAAGCCTATTGTACAAGAAACAACTGATGCTTTCTATACCTAACATCCATAAATTGTGAAAAAATCATCCCAGTTGTTATTTTAGTTGCTAATTGTCTTCATTAGCAGGATATTCCTTATTTCTTGTGTGTATTTGTTGAGTTTCAGCTTCAAACCAGTGGGTATCATTATGCCTTTTTCTCTTAGAGAAAATAGCTGCTTATAACTGTCTGGCATTTTCTACTAAACTTCAGCCACATCATCCATTTGGTTTAATAAAAATGAAATTGCTTAAGTCTCTTTTTAATTCACTTTTTCCTTGTTTGATTAGTGAAGGAAGATGGATAACTTGCTGCCCATATTGTGCTGTCAAAATGGCAAAAAAAATCCAATCTCTATGCAAGAATTTTGGCTGTATAGCTACACTTCTGACTTTTGAAAATATAAATGCATGTTTCCTTTCATGCATTTGGGCATGCTTACTGAGTCCTTAAATTCTGGGCAGAGAGCATACAGTGCCTTTAGAACTTTATAACAAATATTATGGTCTCGAAGTTTTGGATCATATTTTTATTACATGACCTAAACTTTAAGAGAAGATGTTAAAATATAATTATATTCTCATTTGCATATTAAGCATGTTTACAGATATCTATATTGTTTCTCCCACCAAATGGCACTAAAGTTAGCATGGCTTAGTGTATTGGGATTTTAGAATTGCAGGACTATTCATTCCAAAGCAGTTTTGTGTGAATTGTCTTATATTCCAACTCATGTCAGTAAATCAGTAGATTGTTCTTTAATTAGTGATGCTGGAAGGACTGCTGATGGAGATGTTATTCTCTGAAGGTGCAGATAAACTTGAGATCCTGATCTGTGGTGAACATTAAAGCTTCTGGGACCCTTTTCAAAGATAAAACTATTGACTAAATATATTGACTAGATTTCGTTTTGGTTTTTGTTTCTCATCTCATGGTTTCCTACTGTTATATAATATAGGTTGTGTTTCATGTGCTAAGCACATATATTGGTAATGGTGCACTATTACAGTTGGAAAGTTAGGCTCAAAATACATGTCAGTCAAACAGACTTTAAATAAAATAGCTTAATTTTGTGAGGCTTAATTAGATTCCTGTGTTTCACATTACAGAGTTATATCCTGCAGCATTTTATCCAGGATGGTGGAAGATGAAATTCCCTTCCAACCATTTATTGAATACTTCCATAGTTGTCTGTCTTGCTGTATGAGTATTTTTCTACAATTCTACCATCCACATTAATTTCACGGGGAAAATACTTTCCCTTTAAATACTTTCCCTCTGATTCTGGTCCATCATGTTATGGAAAGCTCACACATATGAAATGCAAAATTACAGGAGCTTTAGTTCTAAAAAAGATGGGGAAAAAAGAAAAGAAATTCTAATAATGCAGTCCTCCAGAAAAACAAGGTTTACTTTTTGTATGAAGTAGTTTAACTCCAGGTATATATGTGCCTGTAAATATGTATGAGCAGAGAACTGCAACTTCACCTATAAACAGAGTGTGGAATAAATAAGGAAAGTGTAGAAAAATTACTCTTTACAAAAAGTTTTATGTCTTTAACTTTCACAGCAACAATTTCTTTTAAAATGATGATACACTGTGGTGATTTCACAGAATATTCTCAGGTGGTAGAAAAACTGGTGGCAAATTTCCCATGGAAAAGAAGTCCACCCAAGTGCCAGGTCTTTGCCACCACCAGAGACTGGTCTCCAAGGTTGCTATACCTAGATTAGTGAGGAAGTGCACATTAAAAAATTGTGAATAAAAATACTCAATATAAAAATTACTGGCAGAGCAAGAGCTGTTTCTATTTTTTGTGTATACCAGTCACAGAAATATGAACTGTACAAAGGTAGCTGGGGTTATGGGAGCAGTCTATGTTTCAGGCAGCTGCTGTGGTTTCTCTTCAGTATAAACAGGCACACATAGGGAAGTCAAAGAAGTCCTTTATCACTCCACTAAGTGTGTCCAACACTGAAGCTGAAAACTTTTCCTTTATGTAGCAGAAATAGCAACTCACATGGTCTTTTTAGGCCAGCATCTGTTAGAAGAAACCAAATGATGCTGTCATGGTCACAAAGCCAGTGCTAGGGTATCTGGCATTCACAGGACAGGAAATTCCATAATTCAGGACTTCAGGAGGGTTTCACCCCACCCCAACCCTAATTTTATCCTGTTTCCACGGTCATCTGGTTCCAAAGATAACTTTAACCAAACACCAAAGAAGAAGGTGAGCAATATTTATATTTCATATCTATGTCTTTCCTGTGCTGGGCAGAAGTCTTACAGATACATGGATTAATCTCCTCTCTAAATATGTAGGTGGCTGGGTTTATGCAGCTTTGGATGATAGAAAACTTTAAATTGTTGAAACTTCCATCCTTCTGCATAGGTCAAAATAGAGAGTGGTAGAAACATTTAAAAACCTCAGTATGTCCAGAAAGAAAATGGATCCTTTAGCTGAATATTAGAATTTATTTTTCTGCCTCTTTGAGGAGGGTGGCTCCAAGGGGCCATTGCAGCACGACAAGGGACAGCTGAGGGTTGCAGCTCAGGGAAGTTACCTCCCACACTGGACATAGAAAACTGAAGAAACATTAAGTGGTTACACCTTACTTGCTCTTGTATGACATATAAAATTCATTTTTTTATAACCATTGCAAGAAAAGCTTTTTAAACTTTGGGTCATGATTGGGAAGTGTGTGTACAGTTCAATAAGATGGGACAACACAATAGGTTACTTCTAAGGATGCTGGCTTGCTTGTAACTTAAATAACTTCCTTTTTTTTTTTTTTTTTTTTTTTTTTTTTTTTTTTTTTTTTTTTACCAGTGTTGCTGTTCTAACTTGATCAGACAGAATAATGCAGAAGTTACTGGGCAGAAATTCTAAACTGAGGACAAGAATGAAGATTGTATATACTTGCTATGGTTACTTTGTTAAAGGAACAGAGTAGGAAAAACATATTTCTCCCAATTAACTATTTATAAGATTCCCTGGAAATGACAAACTATTAGCTTTGAATATGGAGGATGTCCATAAGACTTGCCAGGCAGAACTAACATGCCAGTGGGGTTTCTTTTGAGGTCAGACTCTGGAAAGCCGTGCTCCTGGAGAGATTTGTGCATGTAACATCACATACTTTGAGTATTCCCACTGAAGTCAATATAGAGATATCCTGGTGCTAGAGGACAACCAGATAATAATAAGAGTTTGCATAGTCTGTAGAGATAATTAAATATCTAAACCTCTGATTGACTTCTTATTTAAGAACTTAATAAATGTAAGAAAAGAAATGAGGGGGCTGGAACATAGCATAGTTGTATAGTTCATAGTTGCTTACTCATACTTCTTTTACCTTTCTAAAAACCTTTTGTTCTTCTTTAGCATTTCCTGTTTAAATAATCCTTTTTGTTTGCTCTTTTCTGTTTGCAGTGTAATCCATTTCATTTTCACTTTTCTTCCCTCAAGCATTTATGAGCTCTCTTCTACCTTTTCCCTCTTTGACCTGGTCTAACAACTGTGTCCTAGCCTATTTCTCAGCTAAGTGAGGCTCAAGGGTATTTGAATTCAATTTGGGGCCATCTCTACTCTGACAACAATGTTGCTCAAGTAATACAGTTAGGTCGCTAAGATACTGTACGAGGCAACAGAACATGGCTAATAAATTTTATTTTTTTTTCTAGACAAAGTAACTGTGCATTGGTGTAACTGATGTTCAAGGAAAGTACTTTGTTATTTATACATTCCAAGCACTGTGTGATGTTCTGCAAAATGCTCATTTGACTGTTCTTTTTCAAAAATTGATCCCCCATAAGAGAAGAAGCATTTTTTTTTCTCCATGATTCATTTAAACTTGACACATCTCGTGAATGCTGAAGCACTAGGGAGGGTATTTTTTCCCCATCTCTGTTCTTATCAGAGATCTTCTGCTTGTCTCTGAAGACAAAAGATTCCCCACAGTAAACTGCAAAAGCAGTGTGATTCTTTTTGTTTAACAGAAGAGAGTTAGTGTTAGAATGCTTTTAAAGTTTTGCTTATGGTTAGGAGGTAAATAGGTGAGTTAACTTCGCCCTTTTAAAAAAACAATTCTGAAGTGAACCAGTTCTGTGAAATCAAATAGATACTGAACTATAAATTCAACAACAAAGTCTGTACGGTTTTAAACCAGGAAGATTTTGTAAGTTTTATGGTTGGAGAGGAAATGGCAGGTGCACAATAATCTTGGTTTAGCAGGGCTTTTGTCCTCGTTACTAATAATATTATCATTAACAAATGGCATCATTAGCAAAATGTGTGTATAGATGAGATTATTTTATAGCTGATACAATATTTCTTTGAAAGCTTATCCAGAGAATGGTTTAGTGGCTCACAGTCAAAGCTGTGAAAAAACCCATTGGGTGGGACTCTGTGGAATTCTATTCCTCATTAAACTTAGATGATGGAATTAAATTTCTATGTGTTGACAACATTCGAGGACAGATAATTTTAAGGCAAAAAATCAGAATTCAAAATGATCTTTTACTTGGAGAGAGGAAAAAGCATTTTGGACAGTATAAGCAGAAACATAACCTAGAACATGTGTGGAGCAATTTTTTAGCTTTTCCCAGCATGAGCAAGGACAAACTGCATCCTATTTTGCATAATTCACTTCCAGGAAACTGTGGGCTGGATGACGGCAACGGAAAGAAGAGCAGAAATGATGATCTGAAGTGTTTTAGGTGATCTGTAATGAAAAATGGAAGAACTTCAGCTTATTAGGATGGAGTGTTGAGATAGAGCATAGCAATTGTGAGTATGAGTGGTCTCTCGTGATTTGGGCAGTAAGTAACAAACTTGAACTGTTGTAGCACATTGGAAGTGCTGAAGGGGAATTCAGAGTAGATATTAGGTAGAGGAATTTTGCTGTAAAGGCAGAGAATCCCTGAAATGATATTCGTTGGGAATTTATGTGTCTGTCATTAAATATCTACAACATGGATAAGACAGGAAGCTGCCCAGAGTGCCAAATTATTTTTTGTGGTAGTGAGATGAAGGAAATTACATCTGAGGCCATTTGCCTAAGAACTATGCCTGTTTTGTTGGTAAATCAAACTTAAATTCATGTTACATTTGTACTAGCTGGAAAAGAGCAGAATCTAGATTAATATTTTGATAACCTCCTTTACCTTCTCATTACCTGGGGGAAATTAAATAGTTTGCATTAGAACTGGCTTGCATATAGAACAATGTAAAATATTGACAATTAAATATGTACAAACAGGATAGTGCAACCATACTTGCATTAAAATTAGCATCCTCTCACATACACCTTTTGAGAAATGATAATAATAGGGATTAGTTTATAAACCTTAATTCACAGGTGGAAACCTGATTTACCCAAGCAGTTGAATTAAACAACTTGCTTTTGGGATAAGTAATAAGTTCCAGGATTGGGATAGCTTGGAAGGAGTGCTGCTCAACTCTGTAAATTATACTCAGCAATGAGTATCAGCTGATATTTACCTAGGTGTGCCCATCATCAGTGTAAGTTTTGTTGGAAGGGATGAGTGTGCTTTACTGGATAGAGGCCAGGATAGGCTTCATCCTGCTTGGACTCCGTCCTATTTGGTCAAAAGCTTCTTTTTTTACTTTCTAGGTCTGAAAATTATGATGTATGATCAGCTTTGAGACTATCAAAGCATAATTATATTTTGAAATTAATGGTGATAGCCATCTGAGCCCAAAAGTTGGGAATAAGGAAATTGTATGCTCAGATTCCTTCTTTACCCTCTTTCCAGGGCTACCTAAAACTTTACTCCAGTTTCACTAATTAGTAAAAGACAGTAGTACATACTGTATTCTGTAAATACTGTAGACATGCATGTAAAATACTACATACATTATAGATACTGCTATTAATATTTGTTAAATTATTTTTTCTTAGTTATTATTTACTTTGCACAAGCACCTCCAGTTTGGAACTGTTTGTGCTGCTTGTCTCTGATTAGATTTAAGATAATAACTGTAAAATGCCTAAATACTGGTAGGGTTTTTAGTAAAATTAACAACTTCATGGAAGTTGGCTGCATATAACATAAAATAAACAGAATAGCCTATAAAATCCTTATGACTGTGGGCATCTAAATTAAGGCTGTTGGCAGAAAGATGAAGTTTGAGTACATACATGTATATCTATTGATTTAAATGGGTCTTACTGCCAAGGCATTACAAATGGGACTGTCAGTGTTGCAGCAGAGTAAATCAGCAGTATCAGGCAAAGCAAGGAGACTGGGACAAAATTATTAATGGATAAATCTCTAAGAGCTAATTTAACTCAGTTTTCTTTCAGTATTAAATAAAGAAAAAGTGTAACCTATAATTGTGAGTAAACATGATATATTACTTTTAAACTGTCACTAAAAATGATTCAAATTTGGGAAACACTTTTCTTGGGTAAATATGTTGCTATTACACATTTTTTTTTTTTTTTAATGTGTCTTCTGGGGGGTCTCTGCCAAAAGTGTAAGTCATATGTAAAGTATTCTATAAGAAATGTGTTTGTCCAATTCAGAGTAAGATCTGTGTCTTTACCTTCAGTTTCTTATACCTATTTCCTTTTCTTCCTCGCTGTTTTCAGGACTTGCCTTCTATCAGTCCTTCTAGACTCAAACCCCTCTTTTCCTTTCTCTCTTTCTCTTTGATTTGAGATCACTTTAATTCTCTGCCTCCTTTTCTTTTTCCCCACTGCTCCAGGTTATATATATATTTTAAGTAGAAGTGGCATAAAATCTAATTGCTTTCTATTTAAGGGAAAAGGGAAAAAAAGAAGAGAAAAAAGATAAATTCTGAAACAAATATACTTGCCTTGAAATAGTTTTCAGAAAAATTCAGCTGTTAACCACACAATAATACACACACTTTCATTATGGTAAATTCTCAGGGCTGTACTTGAACTATTTTTGTGAACTGGGTTTTTATCTTTAGACTTTTTTTCCCCTTAAAAATGGGATTTTGCTCTCAGTTGATGAGATTGGAAATATTAAACTACAGTTGTCCTTGATTCCTTTTGCTGCTTCTTCATAGTCCAAATTGCCCTTCATGCAGAGCTGAGCTTGTAATATGTACTCTAGATGCTGAGTAAATGCTTTCCCTGACTGTCCCTGGCTTACTCACTCAGCCACTCTGAGTCACCTTCAAAACATCAAGATTATGTGTGTATACACTGTAATAAATAACCACCTGCACTGAGGTAATGCAAATTGAATTTGTTGAAATATGGTCTATTATATTAAAATTTATGTTTCTATTATAATTTTTATTGTATGAAAAAAAAATTGTCCTGTGTAAAATTACTGAGAAATAAGAACTGTATCCATATATAGGAATGCTTATCTATTCTTGGGAACTATTTAATAATAGATTCTTACCCTACACATATCTACTACATCCTCTTAAAAACACAGAGCTGGATTTTGTCATTCCTAAAACAGGGCAAGTAACTTAATCATGATGTACTCTTTGTATATATCTAAAAGAGATAATAAGAGAGCTGCTTTCTTTTTATACATTAGCCATATAATATTTCTTATATTTAACCATATAATATTCTTAATATTTAACCAAAATAATATCTCGTAAATATTGTCAACAGGTAGAAAATACATCTAAAACATACTAATTCAAGGGATTTAAAGATAAAATACACCTGTAAGTTCATTTTAGAACAGAAGGACTTTTTAATAAACAGTTTTGAAGCTGACACAACTCTGGTGCTTTTATTGGGCTGAAACAAGTTAATGACCTGTATAACAAATAGTAATTTTCCTGAATGAAAAAAAAACCTAAAAACATTAAAGAAGAAAATTTGAAATCAATTGATAAGTATGCAGGCACTAAATTAGCCTTATTTCATGCTAATTCAGCTTTATTGAATTCATATCACCATTCATAAAAGCTGCTTCTGCTGTTCAAAGTAATACCCAGTATATCTCAATTAGCAATGTGTTAACCTTTCATCCAAGCTGGCTAGCAGAGTGCAACTAAATAGATTAACTATCAGAAAAAAAAAAAAAGGGGAAATAAAATCTAAGAACAGAAAGAGAAGTTAAAAATATTTTTATTTTTGATTGTAACTTAAAAAAATGCTAGTAGAGTGGACAAAATGACATTAAATCATTAGTATTCATAAGTCTGATAGAATATAATTTTTTTTAAGGTTGGAACTAATAATGAATATTTGAAGAATTTTAAATATGTTTGGAATAACAATAGGCCATACCTGTTGCTAACCACTGAAAGGAATTAGAACATATGATCTCAGCCTTCATTCCTATAGCTGTGGAAACATTTCTTAGCATAGTTAAAATTTAAATTCCAATTACATTTGATTAGTTTATAAAAGGCATCATTCAAATAACATAGTTTATAAAAGAGAGGGCTAAAGGTGATGGTCACTTGTATTTTTGCCTTTTAATTGCAAATTGCAATCTTTTGGGATGGGACACTAACTCTGCATTTTAACTCTCTTCTGTATTTTTGTGATTTAATCAGTTCAATACAGAGACATTCTTCTTAATTAATTGATCTTGGCTCAATTTAAATATCAGTGACTATGTGGCATTATTTTTTTAATTACATATAAAAGCACAATAAAAAAGACAGTCCTTGAGGTTTGAACAACATATGCACCAGATGCTTATTGTAGTGTATTTAAACCTGAATTTCTTTTTTAAACATTGCCTAATATCTACACCGAGTATTCTAGAAGTTTATGGACTAAAAATGCACTATAAATCCTCCAGGGTCAGTGGTGTTTCAGAGTTATTGTCTCCATTGATAACCTTCATTCTTGAATCCAAAATTTTGTTTCAGGCTTTTTCTGCTGCAGTCTAATTATGACATTAGCATTTTTTTCCTCCTTTACTCACTAATAGAAATTGTGACTATCATGAATGGAGGGACCATATGCTGCTTTGAAAAGGCAGCAGGGACCATGGAGGCAGCTTATAAATGATCTGAGTAAGAAATGAACAGAGACCAATTAAGCTGGTTAGGAGGCCGAAGGTTTTGGAAAGCGAGGATACTAAATTTGGTTCCCTTCAAAAATGATAGAAGATAGAATTAAAAATTAGTGCAATTATTTTCTGTCTTTTTGCTTAATAATTCCTTTGTCACTTGCCACAACATGGTATGGTTTCTGTTCTCTTTTTAATGTGGGACACAGATTTTAACACTGGAAGTTGTTGTGTGTGAGTGAAATTACCAGGATGGGAGTGGCGGCCACTCACAATGTGGCTTTTGTCACTGAGCAAAGTCTGTGCACTAAATAATGCATGCACAATTACCACATTAATCAGGCTGGTCAAAACAGGTGATCCAGTGAATATCTTTGTGCCCACTGCCATTTAATGCTATTCACCCATGTATCTATTAAAACTTTTCATTTAACACCACAGGTGTGCTCAGTGCTTTGCAGATAACATTGAGGGGAAGGATCCTTTCTTACAGAATTTAAATTCAAGGTATCCAGTATTGGATGGTAATAAAATGCAGGAAAATCTGAGAGTTTTTTATTTTTTTAAACCACGCTTTAGTTAAGTTTTTGATCTTTATTTAGCTTTGGAGGGATATATTTGGAATATATTTTAAGCTTTTTTTTGAGTCTCCGGAAAGCATCCAATTAGTGAGAAGAGAGGGTGTAGCCAAGGAAGGGTTTCCAGATGTAAAGGGTGGAATGAAAAAGTGCCACAGAAGAGAACAAAGGGACAATTTGAATACCAAAAGCCTGCAGGTAAAGTCACAAATGGCTTATTCTAATTACATTTCTTTTGTAAATGACAAAAAAGAAATAGTAAATTCAGTGTTAATTATATATAGGGAAAAGAATGGGAAAGATATATGCTGACCTAAATGCAAAGGAGAAAATCATATTTACAGTTGGAAAGACATCTATTTTGAAATAAGGAAAATTCCAGAAAATAAAAAAAAAAAAAAGGGAAGATTCTCCCAGGGAGTATCTAAATTCTGTTAGAAAATCTCAGAGGTTCACACATGGCAAATATGTTTAAAAAGAAAGATTTTGATTCCACCAACTACTGCCTCAAACTTCACACGGCAATGTATGAAGGGGTGTGAATTGGGGTCATTATTTAGTTTACTGCTTTGTGGTTACAGTCATGAAAATAAACCATTATTCTCTTTTCCTCTCTTGTAAAACTGGTTTTTCCCCCTTGGCACTGATGATGAGGTAGCATGACCAGACTTCTGTGAGTGGCCACAGTGGCTGGGGCTGACCAACACTTCTGTTGTTTCCTTGTGCTTTCCCAAGTGTCTGCCTTGATTTAATGTTTAAAACTCCTTCAACCACACCACTTCTTCCCTCTGATTTTGGGCACAATCCAGAAAAAAAAAAATCAAAACTGGACAAGGCCTGAAACTCCCAAACATGGGGATAATACCAGCAATACCAACAGTAGCAAAATTATGTGAAGAATGGAGATTTCTGCTCTGCCTGGGTAAATGAGACAACATAACATGGTGTATCTGAAGTGTACTGCATATCTGAGTATCTCTAAACACTCCACGGATTATAGTGATTCATTGTAATTGCATCATGATATTGCCATTATGTTGCAGTCATGTTATCATTTCCGTAATAAACATTTATCTTAGGAATGCTTGTGTGCACCACATAATTAGTTCTGGAATAAAGAGTGCTAAACATGAGGTGTGATTCATTAGGAGAATGATAGAATTTGATTTTTAAATTCTAACAATTTATTTTAACTGTTACTTGTTGAAAGTGAAAACAAACTGAAGTTCTGTTAATTGCAAAACTGATACAAAACAGGCTTAATTAATGATTGAAAGCTAATATGTATTTAAATATTAGCACAATTAGTTATTGTTGAGTTTTTCATTTCATGTCACTGTAAAATTTAATTGTCTGCTCTATTTATGATTTCAAGTAGAACAATTTGATCTAGAATTTTAAATAAGAAAATAGTTTATTTATCAAAATATAGCCAGGGATAACAATTTCACATTATTGCCTGAATCTGAGCCTATCACTCCAAAAGAAGTCTTGCTATAAAGTATTAATAATTTTAGAAAATCTATTCTGCTATTGAGATGCCAGCCATACATGAGAAAGCAGAAAACCTTCATTTAAAAAAAATCACTTTAGCTTAAAAGCAAAATATACTCTGTTGCAAGCTAATCACTTAATTATTTTATTCTGCACAACTTTTGCCTTCTGAGGTTTGTCTGCATAAGGCAGTGATCAAACTCTAAATTAATTAGCTTGGTTAGTAGAAGAACTATGGTCATATTAGCTCCAAATATGTTTATAGAGCACTGAGTTATGTGTGAGAACAATACCCAGAGCTTCTGAAACTTGGGGTGTTGTTCACTTGTAAGGATGATATATAAACCCAAACCAAACAAGCAAACAAAATCCACAAATCCCTATGAGAAGTAAATACAAACGATTTGGCTTTCTTTGCTCCCAGCCTCTGAGAACTTCAGAAAATATCATATATGTGATCCTTGTGATGCAGTACAAGCATGTAGCATAAAAACTTTTGTTTCCAGACTAGAGAATTATTAATTCTCAAACATTAATTTTATAGAAATGAGATCAGTAGGATGAAGATCCACTTTCAGAGCTAAATTTCCAGGAATATCATGTCAGCCTTCAAGGAGCCTGTGGCTTCAGTGGTATCCTAATAGTGGATTGGGAGAGTTGCATCTTTAAGAACAGGAATTCAGTGGAAATAGGCTATAGGTGACCTGTATCTGCAGAACTGTGGCCAGACTTCAAACATGACAAAGGACAAGCCTACATCACTGAGAAAAACCTAGTAATTCTGGGAGGAGCTATTGGAATTCACAGCCTGAGTTACTCAACACCAGGATAGTGGTTCCTACTTTGTGTATTGTGGCTGTTTCAACTGTGACATTTAGGTCTCATTTCTTTTTGGGAAAAGCAGTCCTGGGATTTTATACCTTGGGAATATTCAGGTGCTACACAACTTCTCAGCCAAAGAGGTGAGTTTGCCAAGTTTCAGCAGCTGGTATTTCCTCTGACTTGAATTTTGGATTTAAATGTGGGCTTAGTCACCAAAGTCTGCCTAAATACTTCATTATTTCTGGGAATATGAACCAAAGCCACTTTTGTTTTAAACTAGCTTAAAAGACCAGCTGTTTTTACAGAAGTGTGTTGGTGATTCCACAAAAGGTCAAAAACTTTTCAAAATAGCACACTGTATCTAGTTTATTTTCAAAGCTTAGGTCTATTTATTTAGACCCAAGTTCTTTTCAGACATATACCCGGGACAAGAAGCACCCCCAAGATTACCTCAATACTATTGATAGACTACTAGGGAGCAAAATCTGTAGAATTTCTAGTCTTTCAAGCAAGCTACATAATTTCATATTAATCCAGTAGAACAACTTGGTCTTAACTCACACACCAATTTGTTCTTTGGGATCAGAAACTGCTAGATGTGTCATTTTTGTGATCTCAGGTGTTTGAGATCAGTGCAACTGAGTGTAGTTTGAACAAACTAATTGAAATGCCTTTTTCCCCTGCAGTCTTTGGCAGTCTATTTTTGAATAGTGTGAAGATTGAAGTATATTTACTTTTTGGTTACCAGCATAATTCCTATTTGGTATGTTTTTACTGAGCTGCCTGAATTTCATATCAGCTTCTAATTGCTCACTAAATGTAATTGCATATTTTTTTCCATCAATAAGAATATTTCAGAGCAAGGGGTGCAGCAAATATTAATATATATATATATATATATCTTGTATCATATTCTGCTAGTTTTTGTGGAATTATCTAAGTTTTTAATTTTGTGATTTTTTTCCCTAGACTATTATTTTTTCAAGTTCTAATGGTATGCAGAACAAAAATTTTTTTTAAAGGTAATTTGATAAGGAAAGAAATTTTAAGGTTAAACCCTAAGTTCAAGGTAAGGTTATTTTGAAGAAGATATACTCTTGTTATTAATAGGGTTTTTGTGGTTGGATTGTGTACAAATGATGAAATCCCAGGAGAGTTAATTAGACAGAAGATAGGCATAGTATAAGTACAGTATCTAGCCTCATGTAGTCTAAGAAATGTTTCAATAATGGTGTAACTTTTCTACATTAGAAAGATTCCCTCAACTCTGAATTACTGTGTATGCAGCAATATACATACACCAATATATAGTGTATATGTCCACATAAATGCTAATTGCTGATATATATAGTAAAGAAATATGTAGCATTTAGATTAGTTTGCACTCCAGAGAAGATTTCTGTAGATGGTGAATCACAACTGAGCTTCATTCCCTTCTGCCTGATCAAAATATAACTCCTGTAACGAGCACATTTCTCAGTATTCACAGGAAAAATGATAGCTTATGTTTATGAAGACTTTTAAGGACAGAAAGGATCTATGGGGAATGCAAGAAAATGACCTAGTTACTTTCAATACCTACAAAAGGCATCAAATAATGGCCAGGTTTTTGCAAAGAATGTTCTTTTCAAAATTAACACCTATCAGCAATAATAATTTTCTACAGTGCTTGTACTTATTGTAGTTTTCATCTGTAGGTTTTAAAAGTAGTGAAAATTGAATACTCTGGGCCTTTATAGGAAAAATAACTATCAGCTGCTTACCAGTGATTATAGGTTAGTCACATTAGAACGGAATAAACATTAGAAATCTGATCAGGAAGTGACCTATCCAAGCATTTTTTGTCTCAGTGTAAGTCTACCCTGTATTCAAGTTAAAACTGTGCCCACTTTTCTGAAAAGATTGGATCATACATTCTTCTAAGTGATAAATGGTTGTTTACTATAGGTAACAACAGGCTTTATTTCTTTGAGTATTTTTTAACATAGAATGACACATGGTCATAATGCCAACTATCTACTTTTTTCAAAGCTTTTCAATGTTATTTTCTCTAAATAAATCACTGAAGCATTTAAATGAAATTACTAGACTCTACCAGTTTATTTTCATTGTTTCCAAAGGAGTTCTACACTTAAGGCTAAACTTTAATTACTATATAGGTGCTTAAGTTCCATAGGAAACTTGGGTTTAGTTAAAAATTATTTTACACTTGTTCGAGGCATAGCCATTTGCAATTAATCTTCTGATTTGAAGTCTTGGGCCTTAATATGATAATTCAGATTCTTTCACCATATTTTAATATAGAATGTAACTACTACCATTCCTAACTCTATGCAATTAATTTAAAAAAATTCTTTTGTTGTTAATGCAAATGAAACCTTGGTTCCAATCCAATCCTTGACAGAGAAGAACATTCCCAAAAGCATCTGCACTTACTTCAGCTGTGCCTCATGCACTTTGAAAACAGCAGGACAGACTGTGTGTCTTGTCCAAATGAGTATTTATATTTCCTACAGTCCATGTAAATGACATTTTCTCTATCCTTATATGAAATACTTATTTCATAGTATCTGCTTTTATGGAGATAGGAGAAAATAAGGGGCAAAGAGATGAGAACTCTCTGTTGTGTCAGTCAAAATAACTAGATTTGATACAAAGGAATGAAAATGCCACAATTCCTATGGGACAATTTCCGATTTGGATTTGTTTACATTTGTGGAAACTGTGATAAAAGGTGTCTGAATCATCTAGTTGGCAGGGAATAAAATATAATCATCAATGGCCAATATGTGTTTATCAAAACCTGACTGGAGAGTCCAGGGTCAGAATTATATCTTAGATCCATCAAATTGCATTATAAAAGAGAATAAAACAATGAAATTAATAGAAAGTGGTTTTGGATATTATGTCAGACTAGCAAATCCTTTGGCATCTTTGAAAGCCAACATTAATATAATTTTTGTAAAGCAGCAGTTATTATTACTTATTGTACTGCAGTAGCCACACAGGTGATGATCAAATAAAGCTTGGCAGGTTTGAAATTTGAAATCAAGTCTTACTTCTCCTGTGCATTTTCCTCCTTTTAAATTTTTTTTAATGGTAAGAAGAAAATACCCTCATCTTTGGAACTGGCATCTGAATCGAAATGTTTTTTTTGCCAGGGAAATTTTTACTGAGATGTGAGTGACTCACTGGAAGTAGTACTCAAATCTTTGAATATAAGACTTACATAATATTTTTTTTATTTGTGTATGTCTGCATGACTTCAGCAAAGAACAGCTTTCTTCAGTGGCTGGTAGTTTTTGAGCTTTTAGATTTACAGTGCTTGACATCATTACCATGATTTGAATGAAAACATAAAACACAGGAAGATCACACTGATGAAGAGCTGAGCAAGTAATAAATAATAGAAGGGATAGGTGTTCATGTCCATCTAGATGAAAAAACTTTAGCATAGGACCTTGAAATAACCAGAGATTGAATCAAGTTGCTCTATGAATTGAATGTATAAGGTAAAGAAAATATAAGGTCTGGCTAAATTAGAAATGCTCTAGAGAAGAGCCACAAGATTGAGAAAAGTATTAGGAAACAAAATTTTGATAATGGGATTTTCAATGCAGTAAATAAAAGTATAAATAGAATGCCTGGAAATTGAAGCTGAGATTATTTATAACTGTTAGGTTAATTAATGTTGGAATGATTTACCACAGGCTTGCTCATTCTCCATTAATGGCAACTGATGGATCTTTTCACCCTAAAATATATACTTTAATTCAAAAGAGAATTAGTACATGCCTTTATTACAAAAAGTTAGTTTAGATCATCACCATGATCCCCTCAGGCCTTTAATCTATAAATTTGTGAAATTCTCAAGCTGCTTTGGTTGCTCTGTTGCACTGAGACCTTAAAGAAATGTATTTCAGTATGGCCACACTAATGTGAGTCTATTGAAACATATATCTAGAGCTTATCACTGTTATAAACTCTGGAGTGAATTGTTTTTCTTCCAGTAAAATACACAAAAATGCTTATTTCAGGATCACACCTCCCACCACCCTCTCCCCACAGATACAAATACTCTCACACTCTGAAGATGAAGTGAACATCCTGGGCAGTCTGAGAATTCATTCACCCAACCCAGCCTGTATGCCTGCCTGGGATGAATCTATGGATAAAAAGTCTATCCTAGGCAAATGCCAAAAATAAAAATGTGTCATTGTATGAATAGAATTGAAATGAAACTTCAGGACTATAAGCTCTCAAATTTGGATAGTTTGAAACTTACATAGTTTTTACTATAGAGAATAAAGTAATATTTAATCAGGCGCAAGAAGGCTGTTAGGTTCCTTTTCTTCAGTGTTCCTCTCTAGCTACTTCCACAGGAATGTTTAATATATTTTACCTAAAATTTTCCAGACATGTTAATTTTGTTGGAGTTATAGGCAACCCTGAAGCTGGTTGAAGGCCATTGGAGCTCAGTGATTAACATCACTACTACCTATCCCACCCATGTATCAATGTATTAGAAAAATTCATTCTTGTTCTTGACAAAATGCTGAAGCTATTCAGAAAAACTTTTTTTTTCTTTGAATTCATTACTATTTATTAGTAGTACTTAATAGCATGATATTTATTCATTGCTATTATTAGTTCATTACTATTAATAGTAATAATTTCTTTAGCTAAGAGCTGCTCCAGTGAGGTGCTGGGTATCTGATAATGGTGGTTTGTTGTTGTTGACACTTGCATTCAGCAATGCCGTATTATACTCTCTTAGATTTGCAGTTCTTCCAAGAGCAGTGCTGCTGCAGGAGATTCCTCAGTCTTTATTTGTTGCCAGTCAGCCAGGGAATAAATCAGCCTCATTTCCCAGAACGAGAACTCTCCTTCCTGAAGTCTGTTCAGCTCTTTTACCTGAGCTGTACTTCGTTTTATTCAGCAGAGACTGAAGTGTTGAAGAGAAGTTTTCCATGAAAGCAAACAAAAGATCTTACATGTATCTTTATTTAGATGTTCACTTATATACCTTCTTACACACAAACGATTTTATGGTGTTGCAAACCACTTAGAGGAATTCCTATTACAATAAAGGTTAGGGGTTATGCAGTCACTATGCAGATGAAGACATTTAAACAGCTGATTTTAGATTCTTTTGTGCTCTGATTTGTGACTTAATTTGAGCCTGGGTGGGAAAGCTGACGTGAGAATGCAGCAACCCAGACATAAATTCACTCATCAGCATTTGCCCATAATGATTGACAATAATAGACAAGACTAATGATAATTTACTTGGCCGTCAAAAGAATTTCTCACCCCAGCCAGTGGGCAATTAAGACTTTGCAAGGCTGATTTAAGGTTAGTTATTGTGAATTCTTTCACATCCTAATGTTCTGTTATATTCTTTGTCTTATTTTTAAACAACTAATGTTTGCAGCAATTGCTGCATTTGAAAATTGCTTTTCGCTGTAGTTGTTTTTAATCTTTTGAATGAACACTATTGACTTCTGCATTAATGTCCTACTGAACATATTAAGAATATTTTTCAAGACTGTTCAAGTTGCTAGGAAAATATCCATGGAAAATTGATAATTTCTTGTTTTTTTAACACTCCCCTGAACATAAAATTTTTTAAAACCTCTATTTTTATTTTGATAGTAATTTGATACAACAGGGTCTGGTGAAGAGAAAACTTGTTGGCTGATATAGATGATGGTTTGGTAATGGCTACAATATCAAAGTATTACTAGTGTATTAGCAGAAAGTCACATTCTGAAAATTTGGACCTGAGTTTATTGCCATGTGATGAAATTGTGATTCATCACAGGCTCACTGGCATGAAAATGATCAAAATGTTTTCATGCCTTCTTTCTGCAAAGATTTAATTTTCAAACGGTTTTATTTCATAACTAGTGTGAAATATCCATAGTAGTGGTTGGTGGTGGCTGGACTAAAAATACCAGTTCTGACTGGGGAAATGCACCAGATAAATTTGCTTGGATTTTTTGATGAAGTGTCCTTGTTAATCCTAAAACTCATTTCACTTAAATGTCACAGTCCAAAGTTTAGATCTCCAGTCTAGATTAGGTGTCTGAACTCCCTGTGTGCTTCTCACCCCCCTCAAGTCACTCTGCAAGGCTTTTCATCCCATTTTAAAACAGTTTGTGAGAGGGAGTGGGGTGATGGATGGCTCTGTAGGAGTGCCTGCCTCTTTCCATTCCTCCAATCCCTGGCTTTTGTTTAGCCCATGTCCAAGCCTTGCCAGTTCCTCCCATGCATCTGTCACAGACATTCCCTCCTCTCTAGACATGCTCCTAGAACTCTCATTCCACACTCCTTCCAACATTTGGGTGTATGGGAGATGAAGGCTGAATTTCAGAACCCACACTGTTCTCTGCACAAACCCTACACGAGTTCCCAAGAGCCTCATTAAACCCCAGTGATGCACTGCTCTGTGGAGATTCCCATATCCTCTGCCCTAGGAGAGACCATGCCAGTGCTCTGCTTTTCTGTCACTGGTTTGGGTTTAATCCCAGTGAGGAGTTAAACTCCTCTTCCCTGAGCCCCTTTTGTGATAGGCTGCTCACATCTTAGCCAATAAGAGAAAGTTTTTATTTATAAGCCTGGTGCCAGCATCTGAACAACTTGAAAGGACTAAAATATCTCCTCAAACCCTCAGATACAAGTCATGTAACAATAAAAAATTCCCCAAAGTATGAAGTCGGTAATTTTGCTATTAAGTGCTACATATGTAAAGGACAGAAGACTGACTTTCTGGAAGGACTAACATCTTCTTGACATGCACAATTGGCTGAGTTTGTCTGTTCCCTACCTTAATGGATGACACCTGTAAAAAAAAGTAAATCTATTTTTAATGGGATAGTCCCTAAATGACCCAATTTCAGGAAGAGTGCACTTTCATGAATATTTATTTAATATGAAAACACTACTAAAGTAAACAAGAAACTACATGCTATAAATAAAAAGAGCCCAGAGGGTCAAACAGTGATAGACTGTATGATATGAAAGCTAATTTTGTATTGCTTTGTGCACTATGTTAGCAAAACAGATCCCAGTGTGTGGCTGCTGCTCATGATGTCAGTCAGGAGGTCTTTGTTACCTTTGCACAGGCAGCTTCTGTGCACTGAGACGGCCTTGAAGCAGATACCATGTTTTAAACATATATTCTTGTTGTTTTCTGTAGAAAAAAACCCTTCCAATTCTGTTCTGTCCTTTAAAATCCTTAACATTCATTGTCAGTATGGGTTGCCATTCCAATTTAGATTGTGTTTATATGGAGAGTGCTTTGGAGAGGGCATGCAGAGACAGGTCCCTGGTTATCCTCCAGATTCTTGTTAGATAATTTAATTCCATCTAGGTCTTCCTACTTAGTGCAGATTTTTTTTTCCTGTGGCACAACAGTAGCTGTTGTTATATAGGGTGTCCTTAGGAGGTGAAACTAATAGCACTGGACAGCATTTGGGGATATGAAAATATTATGTTCCAAACACTTATAAATGTATTGACAAAATAATTGGCAGAGTGTATCTAATCTTATTCAACTCTTGCCCCCATCACATGAGTTATGTAGGCCCACAGTGTCATGTTTATATTTTTTTAGGCTGGACATTTTTGTGTGCAGTTTATTTCTAAATATATTGTATCACTAGGGTCTGAAAGTGGAATGGACCTCAAAGTAGGTCACTAAGTGCTGTCTTCATATGCGTTGGAACTGGATATTTACTCTGTGTGTACTGTGCTTACCTGGACAGGAAGTGATCTAGGCAATGAGAAGAGGAGCACTGGAGCAGAATGAAAAGTCCCACTTGGATATTCATGCCTTTTTCAAAGGCAAGTTCAGAATAATTTAAAATAACAATTACTTCATTAAGCTTTATCATAAAACTGTATTGTAGCCAGAAAGCCAACATATCTAACCTCTTTATCTGTCCTTGAATTATAAGCAATTATATTTGAGTGATTACTATAAAATTCCACTGTATGTTTTAATGTAAATTTAGCTCCTTTTTATGTAGCTATGTGCCAATATACCTCATACATGACCAATGTTTAATATAAAGCTTTATTCATTCAATCACATGTTAATATTTCTGGGTTTTCTTAATAAGAACAATATACCTTCATTTATGGAACACTCAGCATTTGAGGCTGGGAAACATGTGATCTCACTTTCATTTTTTTTTTTTTAAGCAACACGAAATCATCACTCTTGTGGATTTAAAAAATACCAGTTTGAATGACAACATTTATAGGAAGTGTGTGAGAACTGCTTTCCTACACAGAGACAAGCTATAGCCAAACCATCTGGTTCCAGTGAGACAGTAACTTGTGAACCCACTAAATTCTTGTAGGTTCTCTCTTGTAGCTGCCTGTCCTGTGAGACTTCCCTTGCAGTAAACAAGATATTTCCAATTAGGGTATCATTGGTAATCTACTGCATGCCAGCTAAAGATCTCCACAGTGTTTGTGGGAAGCCACTCTCCACAGAGTTTGGCTGGAGACACTCATGGGAGATGCTTTTCTCTTTGTTGAGGACCAATTCCTAGTCCAGGTTATTTCAGTAACCACAGAAAGCAGCAAATCTTGTCTTTTTTTTTTTTTTTTTTTTTTTCTTACCTTGAGGATAGAGAGTGTTTTACACACTGTTCTCCACATTTTTAAAATTGCAGGAGATGCAGGAAGAAGACACATTTTAAGAGCTGGAGAAAATGCTTTATAGTGGGAGATTTAAATAGCTCAATCTGTTTATCTTATCAAAAGAAGATTGATAGGTAAAATGATTACAGTGTGCAAGTAAATTCACAGGAAGAAAATATGGGGTATTAAAAAGCTTTTTTTATTCAAGCACAGAACCTTGGTAGAAACTAATGCTGGAATCTCAAGCCAGATAAAACAAGTTGGAGTGAGGTGACAATTCTTACTGATTAGAATCATTATCTGCTGGAGCAAACTCTGAAATTGAGGCTCCATGTCCTGTGGTACCTTTGAAAAGGGACTCTATGCCCTGGCTAAAACCATGGCATTGTACTGAATAAGAGGGTGAGTGGCACATTTTATGACCTATGAGCTGCAGGAAGCTATCCTAAACATTTCATGAATACTTCTGTCCTTCCCCTTTATTAAAACTATAAAATGCCAAAATTATCTTCTGTTGGAGACATATTGAGCCCAAATGCTGAGTTTGTAAAAAACACTTATGCACATGCCCAACCTTAATGTATTCCAAGATGCTCAAAAAAAAAAAAAAAAAAAAAAAAGAATTAGGGAATTTATTATTTGCCAGGACTTTTAATCTAATTTCCACATGACATTTTACAGCTAGGATTCTCATGCTGAGGTTCACTGCTAGTCTGCTCATTTCTTGCAGCTGGGCATTTGCAGAGAGCCTTGTTTCTTTGTTTTCCCCTAGCAACATGCTTTAAAAGAAAAGGCAAAATACTCTTTGACTTCATAGAAGTCAAAGGCAAAACTCCAACAAGCTGTGACAAGGCTAAGATTTCACCTTAATATTTAGCTAATACTTCTGTCTTGATATGCAGAGTGCTTGTACTTCTCACAAAGATTTAAGATTTTCTAGCTTTGCAGATGGAAGTCCTTGGACTGCACAGTCGTGAATGAAAGGAAGGGTAGATTATGAGATTATCTCCATGAATACAAGATGGATTGCTATGAAAAATATTATGGGATTTTGTTTTGCAGTATCAGAGATTATACTTATTGTCATTTTATTGTTGTAAGGTCAAGGTAGCACATTAAAAAGTAGGACCACAGAGGAATAAACTTTATGTTGGAGCATTTGCTATGTCTCCATGCACATTATGAATATTTTCAGTTTTTAAAAAATCAACAAAATTAGAGAATTACTTTCTTATTTTACCAGTGTACAACTTTTTCCTAGACTGTTGCTAGTTTTTTCCTTTTCAAGTCCCTTTTCCCCATCCTTTCTGTCATACATGCTAATCCCCCTTTTTATAACACCGTCTCCGAGTGATTCATTTGTGACAGTCACAGAAGCATGCACTCCAACACCCACACGCAGGTAAATCTGCTGCGGTGATATATTTTAATTACAGATTTAGTCAGAAGTAATTAAGGTTTTATGTCACAGTGATAGCGGAGAGTTTTAAAAATTCATGTGGTTTCAGTCTTTGTGAGCGCGCAGTTTGTGACACAATGGCTTGCAAAACAGGAACGATCCCTTAGTGCTGTTAGATTAATTAATAGAAAGAGAATAAACTTAATGGGGCTAGAAAAGTGCAAAAAATTGTGGTTTTTCCACTGTATATCACACAGATGGAATGGTCGTCCTGGGATTGCGGCGGGGGACAGTAATTGCATTTTAATTACAGTGCTGATGGCTTCTGCTTCCTACCAGATGGAAGGCCCTTTTAAAATAGAGGCACAATAGCAAGCCTCTGCTTATTTTCTCTTCTGATGCTGGCTAACATATAGTGACACAAGACAAAAGCTATTATGGTATGGTTTGATCAGAAAGACTTTATTCAGTGCTATAATACTTCATAGTAGGAAGAAAATCCATTCTCTCCCAATATTAAAAAGGCTTTTCTTCTGTCTAGAAATTAAAATGGAAATACGCAGGGAACTACCTACTACTTTTATTAGTAACGATCATAGTTAATCACGTTGTTGCTAGGTTGATAATATTTATAGAAGGAAAGAGAGATAACTGAGTCTTCCTTTGTTTAGAATGCTTAGCTAAGATGGTTCTCAGGATGGCACTATGCAGAACAAGGCACAGGTTAGATTGAAGTTAAAAGATGCAAAGATTACTTTGTGATGTCCTTTATTTTACAGATATTATTGAGAGTTAGCAAATATAAAAGTGCTGATTATTGAGAAACTGATGTTGCAGAGAAGGGTCAGATCTGTAAATAGTGTGAAAATTACATTCAAAGCGATTAAATTACATTAAGAAGCATACCTTTGTAGATGCACATACAGTATTCATAAGTGAATAAATGAATTATATTTAATAATATTTCACCTTTTTGTCATAGTTTAACTGCTTCATATATTAGTTTACTTCAGCAAGATGCCCTTCCACTGTCATTGCATCTTTGAGAGAATAGCCTCTGTTTTTTTTTTTTATTGTAAAGATATATATCAGAATCTTTTATCTGTGCTTTGAATCTTAAATAAATGCAGGTACAAATAAATAAATTTTCTTCACAGTTAAATGTATAACTGATTTATTAAGCAACTTTGTGCCGAGGGCCACTCTCTATAATTTTTATGAAAGAAATGAAGTGGTTTCCATGCTTTAATGGTACTATTCTTTAATACTTGTGACAATGAATAAAAACTAGTGCATTGTAGCTCAGAAAGATGTGTCTTCTGGTGCTATGCTGCCAGAACTCAGCTGCCTCTCGGGCAGTTTCCAATTAACCCACTGGAGTCTCTGTGTTGTCAAGGATGTGCTCAAAAAAACCTCTGAGCTGGCAGCCCAAGGTTCATCCTTGGAGAATGGGAAGATGGAGAGGACTGTGGAAGGACCTTGGAAGGGCCCAGACAAAGGATTTGTGTTGTCCATTTTCTGACTCTGGAATCTGAATACTGTTAATAGCAGGGATTATTGGATTATTCTCCAGTTGGATTATTCTTCATTAAAATATATTTGCATAAGCGTTTATGCAAACAGTATTTTTGCAGGCACATACATTTCTTTCATAACAAATTTAAGTCTAATTTTTTACTGCTACAGTCCAAAAGGTCACTTTGATTATTATATTAAAGGTTAAAAAAATGAATTAAAAAATCAAAGAAGTGAAAACCCAAGTGAAATATTTAGTGCTTTCTTTGCTTGGGTTTTCATGAGATTGTAAGCAGTTAATATTTTGTAATCAGTTAAAGTGGAAGTACCTGCAAACCCACTGAAAGTAGGTCCAAGGATTTTGAGTGATCTTCACAGAACTGCAGGAATGATCCAGTAACAAGGAGAACAAAGTGTTACTTTTTAAAAGGAGAAATAAATCTCGAGTACAAAATATAAAGTCACCAATTAGGGTGTTGCACTATCTGACAGTAGGAGGGTGATAGAGAAGTAAAAACTGAATTTGAATTATTGCAATTGAATGACAAAACAGGACATATTTTTCTGTGATATGTAATTAGAAGTATTGTATTTAAGACATGAGATAACTATTACAATTTCCCTCAGGGTGGTGATGTTGAAATGGATAACATCTCTTGCTTTAGGATTACTTCAAGAAAGGTACAGGTAACTTGATGTAATTTTGGAGGAGGGAAGTCTAAAGATACAGTAAACAGTGATTCTTCATATCTTCATATCATAGACTTGTACCCACAGCAAAAGATTTAAATTAGATTGTAACGAGCTTTTCCAACAAAAGACTTAGTGAATGGAACAGAGTGTCTGGGTTGTGAAGCATTTTTTATTAGAGATTTAGATAAAAATATTCTCATAGTAAGGGATGTTTGATCAAGATAGGATCACAGGGACATTAATTGTAAATATCTGAGTAGTTTTGGTCTTTGTCATTGTTTATGATAATTTTCTCTTATGGTCCTGCAATTACTCTTCATGGTTCCTTTCAGCTCTTCTTTCCTATGGTTCTTAGATGTTTGGTCTTGTGGACTTCCTCTGATTACCTCAGTATTTATGAATTTCTGTAAAAATGTATATCAACAACAGCAAAAGCAAGTTTCATATGGCACAAAACCCATTCTTAAAATCAGATATGAAGTTTTCAAGTACTGAAAATTAGGTTTTCATTGAGAGTTTGTGAAAGTGTTATAAAGTGTGAATTTCATATTGGAACAGCTTAAAATGTGTATGCAATTTTTTTTGTACTTCACATTCAATTCAGAAAAGCACTTCATTTGATGAACTCAAGAGAAAAACTGCAAAAGTAATAACGAGATGGCAAATAATTCTGTAAGGCCATGGTGCAGCAAGAGAAAATGCCTGCTAAAGGTATAAATAGGTGTGCTGACATCAAATTTAGGGAATTGTTTGGTTAAATGCTCCCCTGGGTAAGAACTGGTTAAAAAATAACTAAGAGTGGGAAAGGTACATGGTGGTGCCCTGTAAATATTTAAAAGTAAGGGAGAGTATTTTGAGATAGTGTGGGAAACTATTCAAAACTAATGGAGGGAAATAAAATACTACTATGGTGCAATTTCAGGAAGTTAAAATATCCAAATACACTTGGGGATGAAGATTTGATCACAAGATCAATACACTTTACAATAGTTTTCCAAGAGTAGTGGTGCATAAAAACATAAAGGTCATAGTATGAGGTCAGAAAAAATGTCTATTACAATCTCCTGTGGGCCCCAGCAGATGCTTAAATTAAAAAATAGAAGTAGGTGAGACTAAATAGCAGCTACACTAATTAACATTTTAAAAAAAGAAACAAACATAAGTAGAATGTACCATTGTAAAAACAATGCAGCACTAATTATTGGAATAGGGAACATGAGCTGTTTTTTCCTTCTCCAATTTCAAAACATCTGTCTTAGGATATGTGATTTCATCATGATGAAAAATCATCAAAATTATCTGAAGCGGCTAAGAGCTTACCAGCATCAAGTATTCCTTCCTTATTTAAAGAGGTTTCTTCAGGTATATTAGTTCAGGCATTAGAATTATAAAATTCCTTTCACTCTTATTCACAATCTAGGGAGATGAAGACAGCTTTAAACCTGCAAGAATTAATACACAATTCTTTGTGTGAAATTTGCCATTGGCCATCACAGCACTTGTAAATACTTCATACAATAAATGTCTGATGTTTTAAGTACTTCTGAGCTGAAAAAAATCACCATAATCTAGCCTCTAATTTTCAAAATATAAAATGATATTTCCTGTTACTCTAAGGTAGGGTGCTCTAGCACAAGAAATATTTTGATCCCAAAGGACCATGGAAACATTAACAGAGGTACTGGACATTTGTATAAAATATCTATATTAATTGCTCTGTTGTGTTTCAAATAATAAATAACAGAAGATTCATCTATCTAGCATAGTAATAGGTGCTATAGAAATTAGTAAAAAACCAAATATTTGACATGTGTATATCCATATTTAGGCAAATTGATGATTTCTGGCACTGTTATAAAATTCTACACTGTAGGGAAAGTTTGCCAGCAAGGAACAGAAGGAGTATTGACTTTTTACTATAATGACATTTCTGTCAAATTAATTATAAACTTGGGAAATATTAATCGAAATAATACTGCTAAAGGAAAAATCAGTTAGGTTTTTTTTTTCCTGACAGTTCAGTGGTTCACAAAACTTGAAGGACATGAATACAAGATTATTAGAGAAAATAATTGCTAGTATTATAATAATTTGCATTAATACTATTGAAAAATATTAAAATGTCTATTCATGTATTTAAAATATCTATTCATGTCTATTAAAACTCCAACTGACAGCAATGGAAGACATTTATCTCTTAATAAAGAATAATAAATAAAGAATTTATTAAAATAATAAAGAAAATGAGCAAAGCGGCAATAAAGAAATATTTATATGATCCTTATTAATTTATTAGCAAATATATATTGATCAGCAGTAAATTTTTGATGACACAAAAAATGGCAATAACCAAATTAAAATGAGATTCACATGCCTATCATGTGTGTTTTTGCCAAACCAAAGAAAGTGCTCTAAAATAGATGACATCATTTAAATTAGAGGAAATATGAAATACTGAAGGATCCTATATGGTATTGCCCTAGAGGAAGGCAGGAGGTGGATGCATAAACCCACCTCATGCTCTGCTGGACTGGGCTAAATCCAGTATATTGGCTAAAGCCAATACCTGAGGGAAAGCTGGGAGTGTGCTCAGCATTTATTGAGCACAGGATTTAAGTGTAGAATGGCATAAATGAGCACCTCTATTAAAGCACAATATGCACTCATAATTTGGAGGACTTTGACAAAAAGTCAGTGCCAGCACCTTGTTTGTACCTTTGTTCCTTTAGTGAAGGCAATGAGCCTGGTTGGTTGACTCTTAAATATTAGAATGGGCTTTCTATGCTGCAACTCTATTAGATTCAGGGAGGCTTGAGGTATCTAGAACCTGACTCATTTCTCTTCAAGTTCTGTATCTCACCATGTGAAAACAATTATACCACTACTGAAACCAGCATGAAGCTTGTTTTTTGTTAGATTTACAAGATGGAAAATAATAGGTGCTGCTTTAGTATTAACAATATTCTCATGAGAGACAGTATTCGCAGGAAAAAATTGCTTTTTCTGCCCTTGAGTAGGTGGGTAATACTAAAGAAATTTAGGTCTGGTTGTTAACTAGAGAATAAAATTAACTCCACTTTAAATTCATTGCCATATTCCAGAGTTGGATATTGGAAGCAGAGCTCTTTTGCAGCAGTGGTGTGCTGTGGCTGAGATCAGCACCCACCCTTTACCTGTGACACCCCAAGTCTTGTTAATCTGGGCTGTCTAAAAATATAAATGTGTTTGATTATCTGTCACTGTTCAGATTTATCTTTCTGCAGTCTTTCCTAAATTGCAGCTCTTACTCTGGAAGGGCTTTGTGTAAAGACACAAAGTGGTTTGGAATGGAATGGTTTTAAACATTAGTGAGATCTCTGGATGACACATTATAGAGAGCTGTATTCCAATTGTGTGGCAGTCTTAGCTCCACACTTAGATCAAACACCTGTTTGGCATAAAATTTGGTTACCAGCTTGGTTTTGTCATTGTCTGCATAAAATGTAAGGCTGTACATGTTGTTTGCTTTTATTGTCTTCATCACATAGTTAAGATAGTGTTAAGAGTTACTCAGAAATGTCTCTCTTTTCTAGAAATTTATTTATTTAGATGTTTATTTGCAAGTTCTCTGTATGTTGATCCATCACTGAAACAGGCAACCCTTGTGTAAATGCAGCTTACATAAATAATCCTGTAAATATATAAACCACATTTATCAGAGAGTAGCTAAATGAGCCCTGCATAATAAGAAAATGATAAACTACTTTGTATTAATTGCTAAAAGTGGTGATTCTATTTGACAGAGCACTGAACTGAAACTTAGGAGATCATATTCACTGGCCAGAGCAAATTTGCCTATCAACTTGCTTCATTTTCCACATGTTTAGAATGGGAAAAATGTTATTGACTTCTTTTTAAGCAGTTTCTTGATTTAATACTGAATAATGCCATATATGACATATGTATTGTTTATAATCTACTGAACAGAGAAATACAAAACCAAAGTGACACTTTGTCTCTAGAAAATATTTGGAGTAAGAATTTGCAAGCCTTCAGGAGAGAGAATTCCAGATTTATGGCCTTTAAAAAGCACTGATAAAATGTGATATGTCTAACTGGGGAAATCAACAACAACAAGGAATACACAGGAATGATGTCCATGATAGACAAAGAGAGAGGACTGGAGCTCTAGACCTGAGTTTCTTTTATTTTTCAGTCCACACGAGAAGTGTTCCAGTACATAAATCCCATTTAACTTCCCTACAGCTTCTGGAAATTTTAATTGTTGACTATATTCTGATTTACTTGTGGTAGATAATTCCAGTGTGCATGTTTGTATTGCAAACACAGGGGTTATATTGCTCTTTTTGGAAACAGAGTAGTCTGTTCTGCACAGTTCCAAACCCAGGTATTTCCTGGACTGTACATTAGCTCCCTACCTCTCAAGGGTGCTTGTTTAGCCATCTTCCACAGCACATCTCAATGGGCTTGATGAACACAGACAAAATGGAAACTGTGGTTATGGAAGGCCATGTAAGTTTTCTTTCCTGCCCAAAACAACTTCTTTATACTTTGACACTTCCTGTTTGAATTCTGCTCTTTAGTTTCCCAAGGCCCTATATCTACCAATCCATCATATCAACAGTTTTCTGGTGTGATTGAATGAAAATATTTTCATATTGATCAGCTTCTTGAAATACAAAATATGAGAAATAGAAATAAAATGAAGCCTGATTACAGTTCCTCTTAAACTCAAGTAACGTTCTCTCTACAGTTTTAGAGTACATGCCTCTTTCTATTTTTGTTATGGCTGATTAATCAGTATTTTCTTAGAAAATTCTTAAAGCAATTTGTTTTATTAAAAACAATTCTTAAGGAAAATAGTTTAATGATTCTTTATAGAGAAACCTCTTTCCAGTCACACTTTTTTTTTCGGCATAGAACAGTTTTTATCTCAAAGACTGCAGATGCATTTACACTTCATGGCCAAAGTGTTTCTTTGTAGACTGTTTCTGTTCTTGAATATCTCATCTTCCCATTAAATAATATTTGTTACCATGAATGCTTATAGAGGAGCTTTTTAACTGTGAGGAGTATCTAAGGGAAGAGAACGGAAAAAAATGCTATTATTATTATGATACAAATGACAATTATGCACTGCACATCCATTATAAAATGTGTAAAGAAAGGTGACTTTTTTTTGTGTTTGAGGAGCAGTCTACATACTTAGCCTTCATTACACCATCAGGTCTACAACAATGTTGGAGTAAGATGTTCATTTAGTGTTTATGCAGAAAAAAAATAAATTACCAATTAAGTTGTAGCCAGGGTCAGTGAGATGAAAGAAAAATGTGAGAGAAATACTTAGTATTAAATAGATGTTTTAAGCACAAGTCTACAGTTTTGTCATGGTTCAGCTTGTATTTAATTTCTTCCCCTCTGAGTTTTGGAATATTAAATTATTTGATGCCAGATACGTTGGTTCATGTCCTATATCCAAATATAGCAACACTTCTTTCCTGGCATTTGACATAGTTCAGGAATCAAAGAGTGAACCTCAGTATTTCAGCATTTATTAGGGATTACTGTGTATCTGTGATGAATTTTGTCTTGCTGGATAGAGTGATGAATATTTGAGTCGATATGCATATGAGATAAGTTATTCATATGCACTGGTTCATATGCAGAACTATAATTTCAAGCTCATTTCTTGTCTTGACTGCATTAAAATTCTCAACCACAGTTTTTCATTAATGGGTTTATTGCCCTAATAAGTTTCAGTGAACCCTAGGAAAAGAATAGAAACTGTAATAAGTAGATTTTAAAAGTTTTGGTGTAAAAATATGTAGTTAAAATATCTAATTACTGTAGTATTGTGTGCCTTGAAGACACTTTAAGGAGTGTAGAGAAGTGAATTTAAGGTAGTTCTGAAGAAAAGACTGATATTCCCTTCATAGAGGTTCCAAGTGATACATCCATTATTATTAGAAATAGGCTGGGTTCAGATTTCCAGAGCAATCTATCTCATCAAGGGCTGAGAAAAAAAAAATCTATATATTATTTCTGAATACAATTAACACATCCTTACTCATTATTGGCAAAGCGAAGTCTGGAAGAGAGAGGAAAATATGATGCAGTCTCCTGAGAGGAAGCAGAAATCTAAAATGACCTCTTAGAATTCATAAGGGCAGACTTTTTGTCTGTTTAGGGACCTGCCTAGAAAAATCCCATGGGTTACAGCCCTGTAGGAAAGAGGGGACCTGGAGAGATGTCGAATCATATATCCTGATAAGCAAGAAATCAGATAAAGACAACAGGAGTCCTGCATGGCTGGACAAGTTGGCCCTGAAAAAGCTCAAATGTGAAAAGAAAATGTACAAGAGATGGAAGAAGGGTAGGTGTCCTGGAAAAAATAGAGAGACTGTGTTTGAACATTCAGGGATAAGGCCAAGAAGGCCAAAGCCCATCTGGATTTGGATTTGTCCAGGGACTTGGAGGGAAACAAGAAACTTATCTATAACTACTTTGTCTGTAAAAGGAGGACAAGACAAATGGTGGGCTCACTGCCAAGTGAGAGGGGCAGTGTGGGGATACAAGACACAGGGAAGGAATTTCGACCAATTTCTCAGTGTCTGTTGGTCAGATTGCTTTTCAAGACCCTCAGTTCCCTGAGGCCAATATAAAGTCTGGAGCGTGGAAGGCTTAACCTTGATGGAGGAGGATAAAGAGAAGGAAAATGTAAATGAAGTAGATTGTCAGGGCAGTGGATCTAATCAGTGTGCATAAATATCTTCTGGGAGCTGCACAGAAGACAGAGTTGGTGTTGAGGAGCACACCTGGTGCAGCTCAGTTGGCAGGCTGAGGTTCAGACTGAGCTCTGGGTGGGAGCCCCAAACAAGAGGCCATGAGCTGCCAACCTTTGGTTAGCAAAGGGCACAAGGTGACACCACCCAGGTGAGTGGACCCTGAGAGCCATGGCTCTCAGGAGCAGGAGACTCAGGGGGAGTGTGGGACTGTGAGGTTATAATTTTTAAAATAATTCTTTTATGATGGAACACTGAAATGACTTGCCCTGAGAGGGTATGGAGTATCTGTCTCTGAAGATATTAAAAACTTGTCAGGACATGGTCCTTAACAGCCTGCTTTAGTTCACACTGCTCAAGCAAGAATGCTGGACAAAGCAACCTGCAGAGATCTCTTCCAAACTAGACTTTTCTGTGATTTTGTGAATACAAAAGAAAGTACTTTTTTTTTTTTTTTTGCATCAGAAAGAGCAGTATTTAAGCATTTCCCAACTAATAAATCCCTTAATCAAAGAAAATGGACTATTATTCTTTTGTAAATGCTCACCCAGAATAAGAAAAAGGACTGTTCTTAAGAACATTAACTGATGACCTCTTCTTTCTTTATTGTAATTTGTGATAATATGGGATGGTGTTAATGCCTTGAAAATGACAGTGCATTGTAAGAATGCTTTGCAAGAATGCTTTGCAAGAATGCTTTGCATAATTCTATACTTTAAGCAGTAGTGGAGGTTTTGTTTCAGTTCACTCACATACAGAATTTGCATGAATGTTATGAAATAAATACTAGTAAATACTAAATATATTCTTCCCCTGCTCTTTAAAGTGTGGCTTCCCTTACGCACATGCTCTGCCTAGCATGTTATCTCTTCCTAGAAACACTATTAACATGAACAAAAATTTGATATGATCAATAGTCACAATTATTTGATTAGTCTTTAATACGGACTACATTAAGAGTCATGTATGGTTGCATTTCCAATAATAAACATTTATAGCAATTATTTATATGAAACATCCATACTGTGTTCCCATACTGCATTTTTCATTAGGTTCCCTGCAGAGATGAGACAGTAAACATAAAATTCAAAAATTCATAACATTTTTTATTAGAAAGCATTCAAGGACCTTCAGCATTCTGACTATGTTAAAACACTCTGTCAGTTCTCTGTGAGGTTACTAAGATTAATTGCCTTTTCTGTGATTCAAAGAGCTTCAAATGTACTCAGTCTGAATGTGAATTTTCTGTATGCTCATGCTCGTTGCACAGCAGTAAAATACAAGCTATTTTGTCCACTGTGCATAAATTTCAAAGTTTATAGTAAATCTTAATGTTTTCATATCTCTTTAAATAAAAGCTGGGGACAGGGAATAAAAGGAAGCCAGTGGATGGTGGAGGAGTGGACTTCATCTTCCTCTTCCCTTTTTCCTGAGGTGGATATGGTATTTGTTTTCTGTAACTGTGGATCAGAGAAATTGGATGTGAATAATTCTGCTAAGAGGAGCGATCTCAGATTCTTATTTTTTTTTAGGGTCTCTATGTTGGTCCTTATGCCAATTTCACCAATTTCAGAAACTGAAAACAGGATAATTGCTTTGCCTGTATTGGTTGCAGACATCTAACTTGTTGTACAAGTTGAAGAAATATGTGCATGAATAATAGAATTCTAGAATATATTAATAGTTTTAAATTCATTTCTCTTAAAGTTCAATATTTTACATTTTTGCAAATATTTACACATTTCAAAAATGTCCCCTGTTTCAGGGACATTTTTGGTTCTTGACTCATTGGAATAAGTGGGAATTAGGAAGTCAGCAAGTCTTTGCAAAGCTAACTTTAAATCCTCAATAACTCTTGTATGGTAGGATAAAAAAAGCCACCTACAGAAAGTAAAACATCCAGGTCCAAATGCTGCTTTTATTTATCTCCTGTGCAGTAAAACGGAAGAAATTGGATAGTGGTCAAACCTTTAATTATTTTAAGTCATAAAAAGTACATGAGCTGATGACGACCTTGCAGAAAAATTCCACTGTGTAGTTGTATTAGAACTGACTGGATTGTGCTTGAACCATTGGTCATATTGCCTCCTTCAAATTATGGAAGTACTGTGATTAATTAAATCAATTACTTGGCATCTCAGTCTGGAGGCTGGGAACAAAGAAGCCTCAGCTGGGTCTCTAGATGCCATTGCTGAACTGCCAAAAATATTTTTGCCATTTCCTTTTTTTGAGGCCTGATAAGTTAATGCTTCTACTCTCTTGAAAACTTGTACTCAGTGATAGACCAATGTTTTAGTGCACAAACAGCATGAATTGGGCTGTGTGTGTTCATGCCCACGTATTGTACACAGCACCAGGCCATGCAGAGTGCTGCAGTATTTGCTGCAAAGAGTCACCAATTACTCCTGGTTGTTCCACAGTGTAATATTTTCCCTCTGTACTTAGTTTAGGCACTGAGAGCAAGATTACATTTCTGTCAGAAGCTGGTGGGTGGTTCACTAGAGATAGAGGCAAGGCAGAAACTTTCTTTTTCAGAGGCCATACCTGTGATTATGTTAGCATCTGAGCCTGGTTTAATCTGAGACCTAGTTATGCCAAGCAGTGCAGTCTCCACACATATGTGAAAGTGAGCCTGGCTGTAATTCTGGCAGTGCATCTTGGAGGAAAGTGTTAGAAAATTCATCTACAAACTGCTTTTTGCCCTTCCAGATGCAGGCAGGAAGAGCCCAGCTTGTCATTCAAACACAAGGCCGTGTTTACCTGGCTAGCAGTAAGACTAATTATCACTTTAGTAATAATTTAAATGACTAGATATGGACATGGCAGAAGGAAAATAAACATGGAGATCTATAGTGATACCTGCCACCATTTTCTGCTGTGTGAGCATACTCTGAAAATCAGCAGAAGATGGCTTATGGTAGTCAAGGGTTACTCTTCACATTGTAAAACACTGGAGAAAAATTTTAAAGCAAAGTTATTTCTTTGAAACATAGTGGGAGTGCAAAGGAGGAAACTTCCTGTTGTGCTGAGATGTTGTGAAATGCATCACATTTCAAAACACTACCATCTTTTCTATACTTTAAACCCACCATACTTACTAAAAAAAGAATGCAAAAGTTTCAGTATCTCACATGTATAAGTTAGACTTCCTGCAGTTTTAATTTAACTGTATGATGGGATTCTGCTTTTTCTCACCAGGGAAGAAAAGGTTAAAGAGTTGGTTTTGAGAAGTGATTGTTTGAAAGTCATAACAGGACTGGGAGAGTAGGGATTTACAACCAGATGATACAAATTAAGGGTAGGGAAGACAGATGATTAGAAATGTGGGGTGTTCTGCTTTTACAGTTTTTAGAGTGAAGGTTGAGTGACTTCTTTGAGACTGAGGGCTTGGGGATGGTGGGAACTCTTGCAGAGATAAGACAATATTCTGTCTTGTTAATGGTGACTCACTTGAGGATGCTGATTAAAAGCCCATAATTGATAAAAGTAAAAGATATGCAAAGTAGAGGTAGGATGAGCACTAGTTACAGACTGCACCTCTGAAAAATGTGAGGATTGGTTCTGGGCTGCTGTGGAGCTGCAGGGCTGCTGTGCTGTGGGCTGCCCAAGCAGCCTGCCTTGTGAGCATGCACTGCTCTACAATCTTTAAATATGTAATCTCACATTGCTTTCACATAAGAGATAAGAATTTAATGAGCAGTGATCCAGTATTTTGTTTTATCGTGTTCAGTGTGTGGTCCCAGGCTGCAGTATAGGCTGTTTACTATACACTATTTAAATGCTGTGCTGAAGGCAGAATAATTAACTTCCTCATGGGCTTTTCTATAGCACTCATTGTGGTGAGATTGGAGTGTCTTACAATGTGAAATAAATTGCCACCTTAATGCATGTTTGTTGAGGAGAGACTGTTTCTGCTCTCAAGCACAGACAAATGTCAGGCATATTGTGTGTGCCCAGTTTGAAACGTGTGAGACTTGATTTTTGTGCCTACTCACCAGTATACAATACTTCATTTGATGTACAGTTCCTATTTTCTCCAGTTGCGGCTGAGACTATTCAACCGTTCCACAACTCTCCAACGGAAAAGCTGGAATAAATAGGGAACACCTGTGAGAATCTCCCCTTTGAGTTGCTTTCAGTGTGTTTGAAATTTCTGGTAGAGAAAAGCATTATGTGTAGCTGTGCTTTTATACAAGTGGGATCCTGTGTGGTCCTGCTGTCACGTTTAGACTTAAATGCAGTGGTTTAAAATGCTTCAAGGAACCAAAGGTTTGGAATTATTTATCATCTTCACTAAGCTGGGACAGGTGAGTAAAATGATAGAAAAACTTTCAAAATTGCTCAAAAGTGTAGACTCCCATTTTCAAAAGCACATAACTTGTTTATGAGCTTAGGTGCTTTCAGAAAATTACTTTCTCTTTTATTCCATAATAAAGATGATGAAATAATAACTATATCACTGTTATAGGAAAAAAATTATAATTTGAAAGTGCTCTGCATGTAAGTTTTAACAATACTTCAAAATTTAGTCGAAAGCTGTTAAAGAAGTGTATCTGAATTAAATAAATGCAATATATCTGCCTTATGAACAATGTATGATGATAATTTATCTATTATGTAAATAATCTGAATCTTTAGAGAAAAGGAATGCTTCTTGAGAAAACATCATTAACTTTATTGCTGCTAGCAGCACCAGAAATTTTCAGTCTTATATTCTCACCTAGAACATTCAAGCAAATCAGCTTTTCTAAGAGAGGAGAATACTTGACTGAGAAAAATAAGTTTATGACTTGGAAGTGAATGTTTCACACCATTTTAAGCTCTGTATTGAATATATACTACAGAGTAAAGACCTAATAATACAGGCCACCAGGAGTATAGCAACACTGTAGTGTTTAAAACTGATTATTTCTTAAATTGCTATGTGTAATCGAGTGTATTAACATTGATTACTGCTGACAGCCTAATAGAAAGAAGATATAAAAAAGTGCTTCAAAAAGATGCATAGCAAAGGATAAAATAGTACAGGCAATACCACTTGTGAAACTGAAGAACATTTTCATAATTAGTGACTAATTTGTATGATGCATAATGTAAAAATGTGCTTGATTTTAATTCTCTTTATATAGTTTCTTTTTTTTATTCCTAATTTCATGTGCTTGTCATTGCCCTTAAATACTTCTATTTGCTGTAATACTTCTCTGAGGTATTTGAAGAATATGCTAATATAAATGGTAATGTTTTATCATGAAATAAATAAATTACATTAGCATAATGCTCAGTTTGAACCAGCTTTTGACTGTGAACTGACCTGAGATCTCCAAATTCACTTTTACAGCATCCTTCAGAGGCTGTGGTATGGATCTGACTATCCTTTGTACTTTTAGTCTCCTAAACTTTTGAAATGCAATCAGTAACTTAGCTGCACAGTGTAGTTACAATTAAAGCTATACAGAAAAATATAATTAATCTGCTTTATTGCAAGATATCAGTCTTGCATTTTATCTGTTAATGATAAACTGTGTTCAATCAAAATACATCTCCTGAAATATCTGATCATCATTCAAAGGTCTCAATCAATGGAGAAAATAATTGCTAAATTCAGTAATATCTTCCAACCTTTGCTTTTCAAATTAAAAAATTAACAGTATGAGTTCTTAAAAATTGTATGGCTGGTTATATGTTTAAAAAGCACTTGAAGCAAAGTATTTATTGACCTTTGGAAAGGTTTAGCATACTGTATTTCAGTCACTCCTCTGCCCTTGCCTGCAGTGGCAAAGCTGTGTGTGAAATTTCATCACGAAGCAGCACCAACTCCTTGAGAGCTGTGTGTGAGACAGGTCCTTGTCCTTGTGCTGGTTCTGTGGTGGAAGAAGCTCCCTTGGATAAAGGCCAGAGTATAATTTAAAACTGTTTGTATGCAGAGATAATGCCCTGTAATTCATACTCTGTGAAATGACTTTAGCAGTGTGGTAACTTCTTGGACTATGCTTGTGTTTAGCTGGTTTTGCTTTTAATTAAAAGCACTGAGCTCCAGCAGTTTTGCTGTAAGGTACTTTTAAATCACTTTGGGAATTCACTTTTCAACAACAACTTTAAAACAGAAGGACTGAAACTATGTACAGCCCAAATGTCAGTGTCTTAAGTAAAATTGATGTTGTAGGTCTTATTTTATTCTTTATTTTCTTGTTGAGGTTTTCAAGATTCAAATGTATCCCTTTGCAGCTCGGGGACAGCTCTAGCCCTTTGGGACTCTCAAGGGTCCCAGTGTTTAATTACTCATCCAATATGATCTTGGCATTTCATACATCTCCCATTTCTGATATTATACTTAGCAAAAAGTTTGTTCCTTTTCAATTTTTTTTACAGGTTAAAAAAACAAATTGTAATTTGATATATGCACATAAGACAAAATAGATGTTTCAGTTCACATCTCTAGCTGCCTGTCCTCTGCATCATTTTCTTGCAGGTTTTATGAGCAGCCTGAATTCTTCCATTCTGATGAACATGTTCCCTGTCCAGTTGCACATCAATCCCTCCAATGCCTTTCTAAAACAACTGATGAGTTTCACAGAGTAGTTTCCAGTGGGGAATCACTACCAAATTAGCTGGCTCCTGGTACATCTAATATATGCTTTCCTGGTACTCTGTAAAGCTAATCTGTAAATTACTTGCTTGCAGTATGGATTGAAATAGCTTTAAAAACTATATTACATGTGAGATTAACACGATCAGCCTCAACGTAAAATAATAAAATAACCTTTTTCAAGTCCCATTTTCCATAAAATCATTTTGATTGACTTTTTAAAATGTTTTCTCCTTTAATTTTTTATCAATTGAATCCCCTATAAGCTTTTTCCTCTAACCTCCTTGGGACTGATGGGATGAACTGGGGTAGTCTGCCTTGCCCTTTATTAATATTTTCATGACTTCTAAGACTGTAAGAACTTCTATAACCGGCACCCCCCCTCCCCCAGTACTTTGTTAAAAGCAGCAACCAATGGCAGATCACTCCAGCATCTCTTTAGTCTACTGGCCATACGTTTTTTAAGAAGAACTGTTAAAATAATTATCAAAGTTACTCTAGTTGAACATTAAAGCACAAAAGGTCTGAATCATTCAGATAGATTTTAGCAAAATTATAAAAAATCCCATACTGATCTCAGATTGCTTGGCCATCATGAGTTGTACTGTGTTTTTTCAGCAGTGTCCTCTGTGACATTCAGGACTGATTCCAGCCCTGAATTTCTTTACGGTTTTCTCTGGTACCAGAAAATCGAGTGCTAAACTCCATCCAAGATAACAAATGCCTGTCGTGTGTTCTGCTATCTCTAAATCTGCATTTACAAGATTTATAAGAGGCAATTATTAATTTTGTTTGCTGCAACCAGCTTGCTGAAGAGAAATGGACAAGAAAGGAAATAAATTCAGTATTTGTTGCAGAGTAGAGAAAGTGAGGAAAGTATGTTTTCACCAGTCTTTTATCATTGGGTGTGCTGTGCTCTGGCCTCAGCATCATTTATTCCTGTCCTGGCAGTGATCAGTCTTCTTTTTGGACACCATTAAATTCATTGTGTCTTTTGCTCCTTGCAGACCATTAGGAAATTGCTATAGAATTGCAGTTGATAATATTACTTACCCATGCAATCCCTGCTAAAAAGTTATCTTCATACACAGAGTGAACATCTTGACTCTGCGTTAATGGCAAAATCATAATTCCATTTAGGTAGTGAAAGGATTTTTCTATAAATCTTAATTCATTGTCAGGCCCTTGAGTTTTAAGGAAGAGGAGAAGATGGTCTCCTAATGAAATTGCATTGCCTTTTTTTTTTCTTTTTTTTTTTCTGGTTCAGATGGAAATTGTAATTGCCACTGGCCACTCTTGAACGTATTTGTTTTTCTGAAATATTCACAATTACAGTGGGAAAAGGAGTGCTGCAGCAGCACCGTGTTTCCCAAAGGCTGGTTTAGGGAGTCAGCCTGCAGAGGAAGCTGAACAGGAATTTTAGCCCTAACTCTTGACTTTTCCCCCTTGTGACTCCTCCTTTCTTTTGTGTTTATACCTGTGTAGAGAGAGTATTGATCCAGTCTGTTAGCCCAGGGCAGGGGGCAGATTTCAGTAAGATGTGGAATTCATTGAGAGAGAGGGGGAGGGATGTGTGGGGAAAAATCACAGCAGCAGAGTTGCATTCCTAGTTTTTGCCATAGAAAATTTAAATATCAGTAGGTGGCAATTTATAGTCTCACTGGGAAAAAATCGAATTTATTAAATTATCTGAGGTATAATCACTGATTTCTCATTAGTGCTGGCATATTACTCTCTCAGGGCTTGAAACACTAGTCCTTTATCTCTGTTACCTGAATTTTTTTTTTTTTTTAAAGGAAAAAAAGATGTGTATCTCATAATAAGTTCTGGACATGTATTATAGTACACTTATAATAAAACAGAATTTTATTTTAAATGTGCCTTTCTTAAAAGCGCTTCTGGAGCTCCTGAATGAGTCAAGTGCTGTAGTTCAGTGCTGCACAAAATCTCTGAGTCACTTTGTGTATTGTTGACAAGATCCCAAGCAGAATGCTGATTGTCAGGGCTGCACTGGGAGGGGATGATTTCCGTGCCCAGTTTCCTCCCCTGCTCCCAGTTCGAAGGTGCTGAGCTGTCCTTGAGCCCACCTGAGGCGTCACCTGCTGAAGGTGGCGCTGAAATGGGCCCAGCCTGGTTTTTCTGGGTGCTTTTCCTGGCAGTTCTTTCCCCCTTCACTTTCCCCCTCTGCATGTTTCTGTTTTATCCTGGCACTGATCCTGCTGCTCTGCTCAGACGTGCTCCTAGGAGCCCACACAATGGGAGGTAGGTGCAGCAAATTGTGCAATCAAGTCCATTAAATAGAATTGCACTTCCATAACAAAATATGACAGCTGTCATTTAAAGCTGAGAATTCCCTTCCCCAGCAAGCATATTTTATTCTGAGGCAACAGCAAAGAAGATAGTCTCCAATCAAACAAGACAGAAAGATAGAAACTATAATGGGGGTTATTTAAATCTAGCTTAATCATCTGAGCAAATAAATGGCTCAGAGATGAACTGGTTTGTGTGGTGGGTGCCACAAAAGAAGGGCAGAAAATTCCTAACAACTGATCTACACTTCTGTGGCCTTGAATTTGTAAAGTAAAATGGGCTTTAGAATTGTATTTTAATTATTCCATCTGGTTCATACAGAAACTCTTCTAGAAAACTCTTCTAGAAACTCTTCTAGAAAAGTCTGTGCAGCATAGGCTTAAATTTCTATGTGACCATTTGTGGTGTGTTTGGATTATTGGGACATGTTCCAGCACTGACCCTTGCCTGATTACCTGCCAGGAAAACTAAGATAATCATAGGTAGAACATAGAAAGTGAACCTTCCTCTGAGTTTTGGACTTACCATAAACTCTGTAAATAAAGAAATTCTGGTGCTCCAAAACTCATAAGGAGACTTCTAAGATTAGTTTTCATTCCCTCATGTGTCCTTGAATAACCATTATGAAATGCAGATTATAGAGATAATTCTGCACCTATGTATATGATTTTGATGGAAGGCAGCAAGCCAAAATCTGGCTAGCAAGAAAAATTCTTAGTAGTTAGACAATGCAAAAGAAATTAACATGTGTATAACTGTGGCAAGTTTGATAAGCTTGGTAACACAGTAGGCCAAAAGGATATATGGCTGCAAATTGCTTAAAGTATAAAAACCTCAAGTACAACTTATTCAAATGGAAGCAGAGAACTTGTCAGGTGCTCTGTAGACTGAAAAATCTTTGCCTGAGATTTCTTAGGTCTTCAGAGCTCTTAGTGGATTAAGTCTTGGATTGTGTTCTATTAAAAATGAGGGTTTTTCCCCTATTCTTCAAAATTTACCTCAAAATCAAGTAAAAGTGTTCTAATTTAATTGTATGACTTCATGGGACCTTTGCCTGAGTGAGAGCTGTGCTGCACAAAGACAGCTTCTGCTGATAGAAGGAAATTACTTATTCCTATGGAAACTTACAGCATTATAATGGGCTTCAATGTGTATTTGAATCTCTCTGAACAAAAGAAAAGGTGCCTGTGTTACTGGTGCACCATAATTCATCTATTTAAGAGCTGTGTTTTACTCTGGTCCTCTGTGCTGGGGTAATTTTTGCTTGAGTAGAGAAAAAGAAGTTTTTGATAGGTGATACAAAGAACTTACTCAAAATAGGAGCTTTCATATGCTTGGAGGCCAGACTCTGATATGGAAATTGGAATATGAATTGATGAGTGTTAGGAGAGAAATACCCAAGTTACAGAACTTAAGGAACCTCGAGCTTTGTTAAAAAAGAATTTATTTAATAATATAACATTGACTGACTGAGATTAGGAAGAATCATTTTGATGTAGTTTATTTTTTAAGATATTCACTTCATACAGCTGCATATTTGTTCCTGTCACTCTCTCCAATATTAAATTTCATGGCTCTAAATGGTATGAGTTCGTTTTATTTTCCTCAGTCAGAGACTTTAATGCTTATTTTATTGATTCGTGCTAAAAAAAGGAAACAATGAGGTGCTTCTTCAGGATACTTGAAATCTGATCAATTTTTTTTCTTTTAAATTGTAAATATAATATACCTGTTACTCCAGGATATGTGTCTCTAAGTGCAAGTGGTTGCAGCATACATATTAATTTCCTGTTGTATTTGAATCTACAGGCTCAGCATCCATATTTTATAAATGCTGACACCCTAAAGTTAAGTAGGCTAACATGGCAGTTTTGAAGTAGTAATTTATGTTGCAAGTCAGGCATTATTGAAGTCAAATAAGTGTTTCACAATTTGTGTTATAATGCACATATTTCAGCTACTTGGTGCAATATTTGTAAGTACAGCTCCAGGACATGACAGGAGTTTTTAGAGAAGGGGCTGAATTCCTGTCACTTTCTGTCCAATACTGATTTTAACCTTGTACATAAGATTAATATGCCCATAATTAATAGATGAGTGACAAAACAAGGTTGAGAAGGCAAGCAGAAAGGGATTTCCTTAGACACTGTCTTAGGACTGTTGAAAAATATTTCTACCTTTATTCTGATCTAATTTTAGTCACTAGGAGAAAGAACATTTAAGAAAGAAGAGAGATTATGTGTCATGGGAAATAAACTAGGGAGGAATATTTAGTCAATACAGAAGGACTCAATTCTAAATTTTTGCTTCTTACACTCATTTCTGCAAGGTAAAACGAGATATGCCTGTTTTCTGTTGCAAAGTAATTTCTATTTTATACTGAAATCATTAAAAGAAATCCATAAATGTTTTGTGAGGGTAGAAGATGATGTTTAGATTTCTGTTAATTTTTGAATAACAGACTGAATGCACATGGAGAAGTAGGAGCTACAAATGAATAAGGGGAGAATTGAGAAGTTCATAAGTGCTACAATTCATAGTTTTTTCTGCCTGCCTGGATGTAGAAAGTAGATGGGATTTTCCTAAAATGACCTCCTAGAAGCAACTAAGGACTGAGAGCTGTTGGTGACTTTTGAAGGGTCCTGGTTCCCCTCATTTGGTTGCAATTCCTGCTCCAGGAGGGGAGGGGTATGTGCCTGGGGGGAGCCACACCACGGGGGTCTTGCTAAATTTAGGTGTTCCAGAAGTAGTGGAGACATTCCAGAGAAAGAGTGCCTGGAAATTTAATGTGACTTCATAAATTTCATATGGACTCCTAAGTATCTACCACTGGGACTTTTCTACTAGGGAAATGGGATTACATAATAGGATATAGATCTATAATCTTGATTTTTAAGAATTGTTATGCAAAAGCTGTTGTTTGATGCTTTGTTTTTTTCTTCTTGTAGGCTGCATCCTAGTTCTGAGAGTCCCACGTTTTACAGATTTCTACTAAGGCTGCATTCTAAAAGGGTCATAGTTTGAGGATGTTCAAAGTATCATGTAAATGAGAAAAATAATGTGTGTCTTTCATTGTATCACGAGGCCAGGGTACTTTTTATTGCATATTCCTACTCATTCTATAAATTCCTGCAGAACTTTTTTTAACAGCTTCCTTTATGTGTTTCCACACAGCTGCCCACCTTCTCTCATGCTGTTCCCTGTGCTTGTTTCATACTCCTCCACTAACTCCCTTCAGACAGGTGCTCTGGGTCCTCTCTAAAGATGACACAGTCCCTGCTGGTGAAATCTGTACTTGTTCTGAGAGCTGGACAGCCACAGTGCTTCCTTTGTTAATAGGGTTTTATAACCACTTTAGTAATAAAGACTACTTTTAATTTTCTTTTAAAATACAACAGCCATAAATAATTAAAGGCTAAGTAAAGAAATTATTTTTAGGCAGGTTCTTCATCATGCAGGACCTTGAGTTCTTTATTCAGATCAATTAATGACAGTATTAGTACGTAAAAAGGAGTGTGAAGACTATAGTGTCCTATTCTGTTTTTGGTTCTAAAATACCATCCAACTATTGCAAGATGAGCACAGAGATGAATGACTAAGAGTCACACTCTTTCTCTTATTAAACTTCTAATAAGAACATCAGTAATTTGCACTAATGACTTCCATTTGTATTAGAGAAGACCAAACTATAAATTAGGAAGTAAATGAATATATGGAATAAATATCTCATAGATACTGCATTATGTTGTGTACTTTATTCTTTAATTGAAAATGGTATTTTAATTTAATTAATGATATGCAACAGAACGTGTTTTGGAGTATGCCTTAGAAAAGAAAAGAAATTCAAACAATGGGATAGTAACTGTCCTTCAGCACAAAGGGACAGGGCAAGGACCATTTTCTGACCTTTGTGCCTTTCAGCACTTGATGTCATAAGTTTGTTTCTGTAAGTGAGGAGAATTATTTCCTAGAAACACAGTAGACTTTTTTTTTCCCCCTCAGTATAAGTGTAATTCTGTCAAACTGTTGTAAAAAATTCTGTTTGCAATCTGCAAAAACTACCCAAGGAAGACTTTTTAAAAGTAAATAATTTGTTCTCTTGTATTTTCTATTTTCACACTATTTTGCATTATGTTTTTTATTCTACAACATTTTGTTAGAAGACAAAATATATTAATAAAATTGTAACTGTCAGGAATACATTTATTGGCGGGAATAGCAAACAGTAAAAAATTTTTCCAACTTTTCCTTCTGAGGAATAATATTTTTTAGTCCCACAACATTGTTTCTGCTTCTTGCCATGTGGCTGATACAATGAGCCTTACTAAGATTAAGAAAAGCTCTAAAAAACACTGGAGGGTTTTCTTTGTTTTGTGTTTGTATTTTGAATAATAGGTGGCAAGACATGTTTGACATAAGACTGCAGAATGATTAAACTGAGGATTTGGAGTGCAGCTGCGCTGATGATATTTGGCAGCTTTATTGACACATTGTATTGCCTCAGGCTCGTGATTTTTGCAGTTTTTCAGTCATTTCTTGCAGTCTGTTTAGGGAGAAAGCACTTAGCCCTGCTTATGAGCTGGGTTTGTCTCCAGCCTGTGTCTCTCCCAACCTGCAGTGATGAACCAAAGCAAATGGCTCTGTTGGAGAGGAGGAACACGAGTCCAAACTGGGCCTCTTTTCAATGCTTTACATTAATATAAGTTCTTATTAGCTCAAATGTTTCTCTATGAAATGGCCAGATTTTAATTTCAGTTAATCTAATTATTTTCCTTCACAATTCTTCTCCAAGTTTCATTGAAACTCAATTTAAATGCGTATTTGAGCAGTAAAAAAGGTGTTGTTCTGCCAAGATATGGTTATTGGGATCATTGCTCTAAAATTCTTGTAAGATTTGCAGTCCATCAGAGGTGCACTGCTATTCCATGGCTTTCCTCAGGTGTGACCTCACACACTCTGTGCTGCTGCTCCCTACTGTGCCCATGGTCAGGCCCCTCTTCCTGGTCACAGCAGAAATAATATTGAAGTAATAAGGGTATTTGCTATGAAAAAAAGTGGTTTGATGTGCTGTTAATTGTTTTTCTGGCTGCCTTGTCCACATGAAAAGGTTTTTCATTGAAAGAGTGATAAAGTTCTGGAATGGCCTGCCCAGGTGGTGGAGTCACCATCCATGGATGTGTTTAAAAAAGCCTGGATGTGGCACTGGGTGCCAGGGTTTAGTTGAGGTCTTGGGCCTGGGTTGGACTCGATGATCTTGAAGGTCTCTTCCATCTCTCTGATTCTGTGATCCAGGCTCTCCTTGCTACCTGAGATCCTTATGGGGTGGGAAAAAGCCCTATATTTGCATTTCTGAGACCTGTGGCTCTGCTGATCACGAGGCCATTACTGAACCACGGAGGCCACTTTTGAAAATGGTTGTTTTATGCCACGAGGCACAGGCATGTGATGTGTCCAATAAAAATCACAACAACTTGGGAAACTGCTGTTGCTGCAAGATACACAACTGACTCTGAGGTGAGGTTGTGTCATTAGATGTATAATCCATATTAAACATCTCATCAGTGCTGCTCTAGAAAATGGTTTTTACTCAGTGCTTACAAATAAAAATGTCAGCCAGGCAGGAGTTTGAAGCTTTTTCAATCCCTCAACTTTGCACTGCTTAAACTAAATGTTCATTCTGGTGTCCTGGCTTTATGAGTAATTTTGAGGCCATTTGCTCTAATCTGAATTTTAGAAAGGCAGCTGTTCACTGCTGAGTGACAGTTCTCACTGAGCTTCCCTGTCTCCCTGAAATGTTCAGATCTTTAATGTCTATAGCTGTGCAGTCACCTGCCACTGAACCTTTACCTTTTCCTCTTTGTTGGCATGTGGGTTATCCCTCAGGTGGGGAATAATTACACTGGAGGTAACTCTGTGTTCCTGCATCTAAGTCGTGCTGTTTGAAGACTCTAGGGAGTTTTTACAGACTCAGACCATGGTGATAACTTCTTCAGGTGAATCTGAGCATACTTTGCTTAATCTCAAGACTTCTTTTTGTGGTACTATCAAAACATCAAACTAACTTTCAGAAACATTTCTAATCTGGATTTCAAAATTTGGATTTATGTGTAAAGTTTCCTTAAGGATTTTTTTTTTTTTTAGTGAAAGTTTTCACTGTTATGAGTATCTTCCAGAGAGGAATGAAAAGAATAAAAATGAGTTTTTTTTGCATCCACTTTTAGCATATTAAAAAATTCACAAAACATATTGAAACTAATCACAAATGGAAGTGTGTTGTCAATACCAATCAAGGTTTAAAATGTTTTAAGTTCCCCAAAACACAGATTGCATTAGGTAGTTTAAACTTGCCTGGCAACTTTTTGAAAAGACATCCTAAAATGTTTATATTTCAATCAGAAGGTTTCCATATTCTCTAGATTTATCTAAGATTTTTCTTTGTTTTATATCATTGCCCACAGTTAAATATTAAAGATTTAGAAGTATTTGCTGCAGAACATTTGTCACTTTTATACTTATGTAGCTGATTTTAACATGCAAAGAAAAGTTAGGTGACTTTTTGATGTCATTTATCCCTCAAACTGCAAAGAAAGAGTTCATGCTCTTAACTGCCTTATAAAAAAACAAATTAAAAAAATACCCCAGCTCAACAAAACCAAATAACCCACCCTCCCCTAACCTGGAAAAAAATGCTAAAATGGAGTATAGTGGATGCAAGCTTAAAATACATTTCCAAATCAGAAATCAACTTTTTTGGTCAAATGACATTTCTTATGTTCTAATATATTAAAACAAGAAAGTTCTGTCTCAGTTTCTTCCTCATCTGATTGAAATCTGAGTTTGTGGCAACGCCCTCACCATGAACTTTCTCTGCAGTCAGCCAGCTTGGAAGAACTAAATGTAAGATTAATTAGATTTAAGGTTAAGAAACCACCTAGTGTAAGTGCAGAAGCTTGCAATGTTATAGAACAGATTAACTTAAACAATTTTACTTTATTTGATAGAATTGCTTCCCCCCCAAAAAAAACCAAAAAAACAAAAAACCAAAAAAAAAAAAACAAACAAAAAAACCCCACCTCACAACCATTATTTGGAATAAATTTATTTCAACACTTAAAGAAATGGGAATTATCATTTGAAGAAATAATTATTAGTCCATCTCAAATCTTGAGAAGATATAACTCAAATTCCTTATGTAACAGGATTACCTAGGTACTGCAGTGTAATCCCTGTTATTATTTTCCTTTTAATTTTTAATATCCCTTCTTGTATTATTTAACACGTGAAGTGGCATATACATTTGGGTTGTTTTTTTTTTTTCAGAACTAAAACAAAACCCTCAAAACCTTGATTCACTCTAGCTATAGAATGTCTTTTAATGAGTTTGGGATATTTGAACATTTAGAAATCATTAAAATGATAGCTTCAAATAAGTAGCGAAATATTAAATCCCACCAAACAGAATGAAATTAAATATTTTTAATGCAACACAAAATATTGTTAACTAGAAAATTGTGATCTGATCCAATCACAAGCTGTTGACCAAACTGAGAAGAGAGATTTTTTCTCTATCATTGGAAAAATGGTTGTGTTACAGCCACTGTAATTGTAGGCTGTAGCTAAAACTGTTCTGATTTGAATTTGTTTTTTGTTAAGATGGAGTGTGAAGAACTGTGGAAATAGTTTATACAAACTCTAACATACTTGGACAACAGTGGAAGCTCTAAGAACCTTGTACTTTGCTGACAGGAGTGAAAACCTCACACATGTATACAACATCCTAAATTGCTGATATTTTGACCAGTTAATTGTATTTTTTAAATTATTTCATGTGTTTAGTTAAGATAAATACCCTTAATTTAAAATCTTCAGTCAGTTCTGTGCTGTGATCCTTCGGAGCACTGTGAGTGGTGTACCTCACAAATACTTTCCTGTGCTTCCACAGTGAAATTATTGGTAATTTCTGGTTTCATATTTCTTTTATGGGACAAAATGAGCATTACAAACATGCTTTTTCAGAGATTAATGCTTTTGCTCAATAATGTCCGTATCCTCCCGAGTCCTCAGCAACTGAGACAGAAGAAAGGGAAAGGCTGAGATTTGTTTGCTGTGTGGTTGCATAATTATTGTGTGACTAATGGGAAGAATTGTGCTCAGTAGGACTCATTTCACAAAAATTGGACTTTTATACAATTTGTTTACTCAGACTGAGTTAACTTGCCCTGACTTTAATGTTTGCCTGAAAAGCTATTATTTCTCCTCTTAGTACTGCCAGTTACTGTATTACAGTTATTACAATGTGTGCCTTATGTATTTTTGTGGTGTCAGTCAACGTGCTTGGGAGGTTATCTGGAAAGATTTTAAACCTAGAGCATTCTGCCTTGAGGGACTGCAGGAAGACTGATGGCCATGTCTTTGGATGGTCATTAAGAGGATTTCAATGATTAAACCCCTTCTTTTTGTCTGGCTGGAGATTAGTGGAGGAACCTGCACCAGTGGGCATTTGGTGTAATCAAACCTGACTGTGGAGCTCCCTTTGTGCTGTGGAGGCAGCTGGACAAAGGGGAGCTTAGTGCTGAGCCTGACCCAGGCAGAACAGGCTGTGTGCAGGCAGCACTGACAAATTCTGAAAAAAACACAGGGCAGGCCTCGGGGAGGAACGTCTGTGGTCAAGCAAGAGACAAAAGAAGACATTTTTATGTGCAGATATAGAATCGGTGAGGATGGACAGAGAACATACAGAGAGAGTAAAAACAGCAATGATTTAGTTCATTTTCAAATTAGATGCTCATCTGTAGCCTTCCCACTTTGCAAATCTAGAAATAATGTAAACAGGACAATGTGTGCTGCAATTACATGAACAGCACAGGAGAAATCACAGGAGCATATGAGGCACTCTGGTTCTTCTGGTTATTGCCTCAGTAAGGACTGAAGTGCAAAGGGCATCTGTGCTGGATGGGGAGAGGGAGAAGGTTTGCCAAATCAGGAGTTTCACACAGGAAACTATGGAAAGAAATGCTAGAAGGTCATGGAAAGGTCTTTAAAATGAGAATAATCTGGAAATAAAGAGGTCAGCTGTGGTGTTGAACACAAATGGCTGAACAAGGCTGTAGAATCACCAAGTGGTTGAGTTTGGAAAGGGCCTTTGAAGATGATCTAATTCCAACCCCCTCCCATGAGCAGGGACACCTTCCAGCAGATGATATTGCTCCTCTGCAGCGGTGATCTCCAGTGATGGGGGTTAAGCAGAGAGAGGTCAGCCTGTTTAGGATGCTCTGCAGTCCTGAGCTCCCAGAGGTGTTTGTTGGAGTGCTCTTTTGTGATCTCTGCCTGTTGGTGAGCATATGTACAAGAGAAAAAAGGAGAAGCACCTCTCCTTTCTGAGGTAGCTTCCCCAAACTGCAGCTGTGTACAGTTTCTGCAAAAAAAGTCCATTTCAGAAAAAAAAAGGTTGAGTATCTCAAGTTTTCCTCTGGTACAAGCTAGCTTGAAATATCTTCCTCTTTAGTCACTCAACCCTCTACAAATTGACTTGAAACAGTTTGAAAAGTTTTTATTTAACATCCTAGTAATGTGTTTCTATTTGGAGTTACTGGGTGAAACCTCTGTTACCTTGTTTTGAGATTTTTAAAGTTTACGCTGTTCATTGTGCATTTAATGCGGAAGACTTCTGTATCTGGGGAATTCTGGAATATCTGGATTGCTGGGACAGTGATGTAACCCCCAACATAGGTTGACTCCTTTGTCAAAATATTTTGCATGTCAGCTGCTGCTGCACGCTGCACCTTTACCTAAAGCTTAGACACAGCTGGAAAAAGACAATATTTTAACTGGAGTGTGGCTTCATTTCTTGCTGAAGCTGGACCAGGGGATTTGTGGTGCTGGGCATTTGGCTGAAGGTCACAGTTGAGAGTCTGAGGAATGTTGTTTACAGGTTTGTCTTTCTGGGCTGTCCAGAGCAGATTAGCCTGGGCTTTGTGTTCTAACATGGAATGAAAGCTTTAGAAAATTTGGTGTGGAATTCTACAGAATTAATGTATGTGAAGGAATTCTTAATTATCTTCTACCTACAAATGGTTAAAAAAAAATATTATAAAAAAACCCCAAACCCCCCTCACTCTGTGAGAACTATTTTATAATAGTACTGGTAATCTAACTGATACTGGTAGTAGTGCTGCTAATACTTAAGATCATTAAAAATAAATTCATCTGTCTTTAGAATAAATGCGTTTTTTTACTCGAGTATTGTCTCTAATAATATGTGCAGTTTCAGCTCATAATGCAACAATCAAAGTTCCAGTGAAAGGTTATCAAGGGTGACAGATCTATTCACATGATTTTCTAATTGAAATCAATAAAATCTGTTTGTGTGCTCTCAGTAATGTTCAATGAAAAATATCGCCAGCCTTAGGTGGGACAAGTAAATAACTAAGATTCTCAAACAATTCTCATTTTAGAGGATGCGTTTTTCCTTATTTGCTTAAGACCAAAATCTATCAGCTAAATAACAATTCCAAACAGATGCTGTTTATTTATTCTTTCTTTTTCTACTGTTTTCTTATATTTATATATAAGAAGCTTTGCAACTATCTAAAAACTCATAATCTATGAAACTGATGAGAATGGAAAAATTCTCAAAGAGTAGAAAAAGCTTCTGTAACAGAAATAACATTTGTCTCATTTTGGAATTTAGCATCCAAATTCACTGCCATTATATTTCAATAAAAATGAATCTATATAGGATGTGAAATAATTTATATTTTCACAGTCAGAAATTAGTGAACTGTTAGCCATAGCTCTGATTTAAAGTGGATGAAGATATGAGGGTGAATATTTCTTCTTCACAGATCAGAATTTTTAATATTATATTAAAAAAAAAAAGTAATGATTGTTTACTGAAAAGGCTTTCAATGGAACATAAGAATATTGAGGAGGGAACAATTGTTTCATCTATTCCACCCCTGCATTGCTGATGAAGCAGTACGTTTTTAAACTTCATCTTAAAACTGGTTATTTGGCTTTGCCATCAATGCTTCTGCTGGAACACTCTCCCAGAGCTTGACTTGTTTGAAAACTAGAACTTTTGAAAAGTTTATTACGAATGATTTAAATTAATATAATAAATATTATTGATAACAAGTCCTGTGGCTTACAGATGAACAGAATTATGGAAAAGGTGGGGTTCCTCTGAGAATCAGCTTCCTGCCCCAAACAGGGTCAACTTAAAAGTTGGTTCAAATTGCTCATGGCCTTGTCACAGATGTTAGATGAGGCTTTAGTTTGATAGATCCTCTGTCACTGTAAGTTACACTTATTTCACCTGGACTAATACTTGTAGGATGTGATATAAAACTCCCTGATTGTGACACACAGATTGACTGGGCTTTTGGGAAATGTTTTCTCCCCATTATATCTCTCTTAATCTGACTTTCTTGAATAGCAATTGGTTTGTGTGTCTGTTGTGCTATTAAAACGCTTGAAGTGTGGGGTTTTTTTTTCTAATTATTAAAGATGTGAGTTTTCCTTATGCATTTGAAAGAGCAGTTTGACTTTGTACTAGCTCACCAAACAAAATTATATGTATATTGCACAACCTATACTGAGGTTTGTGACACTAAATAATTGTCTGAAACATCCATAAACTTGCTGAGAGTTTCAGGCAGAATTGGTGCACGACTATTGTTTTAAAATAGCAATGATGCTTTGACAAACAGCATAAAAACATAAGGGATTTTATAACAAACATTTCTGTTCTATTGTCTGATATATTGATTTTATTTATTATTATTTTCTGAGGTTTTAGAATATATATATATTGAGTGGAAATAAGGTAGTGTCAATGAAATTAGTATCACTTTAGCCAGAGTATTTTACTTTAAATACCAGAGAAGCAAAGGTCCTTCATACATTTGGATTACACCAAAGTGCTTGGTGGAAGAATGATAGAATTTGATATGTAATTGAAAAATAAAATGAAAGATACTTTCCATAGAATAGATCGGAAATAATGTTCATGACTTTGGAGTATACAAAGCAATAAAAGACTTTCACGGGTGATTAAATGCTGAAACGAAGCTAAGATGTTTGATCACTGTGCAAGTAATTTATTTCAGCACTATGAAACATGATTCCTATTATAAGACAAGATAAAAGAAGATACAACAATATTTTTCTTCTCTTGTGAAGGTCGGGTAGAACAATTAATAATGGAGGGACCAGATGGCTCAAGGGACAGGCAGTGGGCTTAAGATTGTTCCTTTAAACATGGAACATATCAATAGTAAATAACCTTTGGTATCTTCTGTTTTCCTACCATATGAAAAGTAAGGCAGATTTTATCAGTCCCTTTCTCTTGGAAAGTGTTTACAGCCTCGAAAGTCACTCTCATGGTTGGCACACTTGATCCTCTTTCAGCAAAAAGACTAAAAAATACATTGTCAGTGTCAACTGGGAGTGAAGGAAATGAATTTATGAACTCAGATTTGTGGAATTAGGTGTGCACAGTTGCCCACATATATTTGCAGACTAACAGACCATGTGTAAACACAGATGTATTCCAGGCTTCGGTTCATCTCACTTAAATTTTTTTGGCTCATATCCTGTTTTCTTTTGGGGATTTTACTGTTTGAAAGTAGTCTTTTATACAATTGGGTATCCAAATACCTGAGTTGGGAAATACAATAACAACATGAAACCACCAACATAAACCATGTGGGTTGGTTGACAGAAAGATAAATAGCTTTACAAGTAAACATATTTTGGGGGGATTTGTAACCAAAACCATAGAAAAGTTGCAATTTCAAAGCCTCTTGTTATTAGAGATGCTGGCAATAGTTTAAGAAATATTTTAATACTGTCTATTTTATACAATTTCTACTACTAAAGAACTCTCTTGTTGAACTTTCCAAGTTATACGAATCTCTCCCGTGTCAGTAATCAGGACTGTGTGTGGAATCTTAATGGGCAGTTTTGTACACACTTATATTCCTACTGTACTGTTAATTATTCTGCTATATTTGCATACATAAATATCTCAGTAAAAAGGTTCATTAACAAGAAAATTAATCAGAAGATCTAACAGATTTCCTTCACCTAATACTTTAATGGGGCAAAGTAACACTATTGCTTGGTTTTGTGCATTTATCATATTTTAGTTTGTTTTCACTTTCATTGCAGACATCCTCAGGTTATAAATATTGTGTTTCTGTGACTTTTCTTATCAGTTGAAGAGCAAATTTTGCATGTCAAAACCAACCTCTTTTATTTTAAAAAGGATGATTTTCTCCAAAGTAACACGCCTTGACACTGACAGTAAGAAGCATTTAACCAAGAAAATGTTTGCTTAGTCCAGAAGACTTTTAATGTGCAGATTATAATGTCTTGTTATTATGGGGAAGACAAGTTTTGCTTAACCCTGAGTTCTGTGTCTGGAGCAGCTTCTACTTTGTTCATCTGCCTTATCCTGGCAATTATCAGAGCCCAAACTGTAATAAATAATTCCATGTTTCTTGTTTATTCCAAACCTTGGAATGGCTTAAAATCGATGCTGCTGCAGCATCGGCTGTTCTAGGTGAGTCATGGAGTAAAAAACTTTGAGGTGGAATAAACCCAGCTTCTGTGCACGAGATCTCAAGAGCAATTCCATCTACAAAATTCCAAATGCAAGAAAGTTCATGGTTCAGTCTTAGCCTTGGCAGGACAAAGTGATTTATCTTGTGCCTTTTCAGGTCTACCTGGTGCTTTTAGTTGTTTGTCTATTTCTCAATTTTCTGTCACCTCTGACTTTGGCAAATGATCTGTACATTGTGCAGCAGTGACAGGTTCTCTTCTTAGATGACTGATGTATTTTGCCTTATTGTATCTCAATGATTTAATTTTTTTTTCCATGTTAGATTGCTTTGAGTGAAGGATGGCAGAGTGAAATGTTGGAGTAGTGAATTTAGGCTTACCTCTGGTATGCAGCAATATTGCTAAATTCTACTGCCATTTTCTAAGTGTGCAGCTCTGGCATTCAGTACAAAGAACTACCTCCGTAATTCCTATGAAATATTGAACAAACTTAGCCATATGAAAATATTCAAAATGCCTGCAATGACTTTACTGAAAGGTTAAACCCCATCTTTAATGCAGTTCTCACTTTTCCTGAAGGCTGAGAAAAAAGTAGAAAGGGCAGTTTTCTTGATTCAGTTCACATGGCAATATGTTTATAAACACTTTCTTCTGAACAGAAACAATTATATTTGAAAAAAAAAAAAAAAGCATTTTATTGTTGTGTACCCTTTGGCAAAAAAAAAAAAAAAAAAAATCTGCTGCTTAATAACCAGTACCATAATTTTCTTAGGAAAATGTAGGAAGAATGCAGAATGTCTAACAATAGATGGAGGTGAATAATCATATGTCAGATATAATAATACCTCAAAGGGAATCTAGATGATGGGATCCATGTGTCCTTACTGCAAGTTTTGCATGAAGGTGTTATTTGATTATCTACCTGAAGTATCTTTCAGTGCAGCAAATTGTGGTAGGGAGATTGCCATGTAGGCAGCTGGTCCTTGACTGGGAGGGTGGATTTGCATCCCCTGCACAGAGGCTTTTGCACATAAGCCTTGGAAAGAGCAGCCACTCACTCTTGGCCACCTGCATGAAATCCCTCAGGTTCAAACTTTCTTGTGGTCCTGAAGTGTCAGAGCAGAGATTGTGGGAGAAGGAAATCCTCACTGGTAAAATGTTAGTGGGAAGGGGAAAATCTGAAGGCAGTATGTAGCATTTGATGGTTTGATTGTGTTGGATTTGCAGTTGCCAGGTTCTGATTTCACCTGGGAGTCTCAGCACTGCAAAGGGTCACCACATACAGCCTGTGGCTTTCAGGGAAACAGCAAGTCCTGGAATGTTCTTTTGCAACAATTCCCATTCAGCCAGTTTGAGGTCTAATGCCACATTCAGGTTCCTGTGGTAGATGAGGATTTCAGCTAATTTTAGTGCTCAAGGACATCTCTGCTTTCAGTTCTTCCTTCCAGCCTCTAAACAAAGATGACATTCATACTTGGGGAGTTCTGACATTCAGATTTATTATGAAATTCTAATTGGAAATGACTGTTTCTCAAGGAAAAGTAAAATCCACAAAAGAAATAAGTAAAGAGGATAATAGAGCAGCACTGTGATGGTTTAATTAATGTTAGGCTAACCTTAGGATCTCGCAAATGTCATTTTCTGTTGGCTGCGTTGGGACTGAGCTGGGTTTTAGCCCAGAGCAATATGTGGGCTGTGGGTGGGCAGAGCACTCAGAGTGTTCTGCCTGAGGATCATGCTACAGTTCTCCAGTGCCTCCTTCTTCTTTTCCCAACACCCTGTGGCTCAACAGACATTTTATTTTCTTCCTTTTCTATTCTTGCTGTTTCCCAGTAGTTGCCCATGGCTAATCCAGAGTCTGACACTGGCATGGAAACAAGTTTGAGTACCTGATGGAAGCTGGTGTGTTAATTAGAATATCTTGGTTAGCTGGTGGTTTTTGATTTTTATTTTTTTTTAATTTTACAGAGTCCTTTGCACATATCTTATACCTAATAATAATTCTTAGCACTTTTACAACACTTGCAATTTCCACAACACTGTAGAATGCACATATTGGAGTGGCAGCTCACATGAAAGCCCAGATCCTCTGGGCCTTCCTTTATGTTTTGCCTCTTACCCTCAGAGATCCATATTTACCATACTCCCCCAAAAATCTATTAATTCCTCTCTTTAAAAAAATTTCCAAGAAAGAAAAAGGAAATAATGCACAAATATTTTCATTTCCCCAACTTTATCTTGTTGTTTTACATATTTACAATGTGCCTTTCCTCCCATCTCTATTTCTGATGTATTTTCTTCCCACATGAAGCCCAAACCTAGTCTCTGATACTGCAACTTGGTATTGCACCTCTTCAAACTTCAACTCTAATTCTGACTTAATGCAGAAACCTGCTCAATATTTCTTCTGGTGCAGTGCTGCCTCTAAGACATGGGGAGGATGACAAGGCATTCTTTTCTTTTTTTTTTCTGGGGGAAGGCAAGCTGCCACAAGAATCTCTGTGGATCAATAAAGCACAATTTATGTAAATCGCAGCAGCTGTCTCCCTTAAATTAAACAAATGGAGCTGGTCCAGCACGCAGTACTTCAGTGGCCCTTTCCATTTTGGGCTTGCTGAAAGTTTCCCTGAGCAACTGAGAACTCTACTCTTGCTTCACCTTGGGACTCTGGCGAGTTAAGAAGTGCAATTGCCTGTTTTTTTCTCATTATCTGCAGCTTAGGTCAGAGAGTACCTTCTGCACTATCATTTAGATTAATTAATTCACATTTTCCTGTGCTGTTTTGTCATTCGATCCATAAAACCAGGTCTCCAAACTACTGTAAAGATAATACAATATACGTGTCATTTCACTTCCATTACTCTTAGGGTCCCTACTATTTGCAGCTCTTATTCATATGTTCAGTTGGAAATCTCATATTTGATTTTAAGATAATCATATTTTCATGAAAGTGCACACAACTTCAGTTCCATCTTAGCTCAGTAAAACTATTTATCATACTGTTATTGGAGTAGAAATTATTGGAACAGCACTGGAAACTTGCCAGGTAACACATACTGAAGCTTTGAGGTATTCACCCATTTTGCATAATATGCTGAGGTAAATTTATGTAGACTTTTCTTGCAAATTGTAGTAGTTTTCCAATTATTTTCTCCCCAACTGAAGATGTTTGAGGAAAAGATTTAAATATTTTTATGAAATGCTGAAAAAGAATTTAATGTGGAAAGAGAATAAATTTAAAGGCTCACTTTGCTGTTCCTTAGATAAATGAGTGGAATACAAAGGAGAATATCCATGATATGGCTGGAGAAAATAATTTTTCTGAGCATTTCCAGTCTCCAAGTGACTGTTTTGGCTTTTCTGGATCCCAATCTTCACCTCTTTTTTGTTTTTTTTTTTTCCTCCCCCCTGCTGATGCCTTTCTGTGTCAGATTGCTTCTAAGGATGCTCTTTATGGATAAACTGAACACTGCTTTCAGTATCTTATACATGATAATATATATACATTATATACATGAGGTTTTTCTTGGAGTCCCTTTGAAGAGTTAATTCTTGTGTTTGAGACACTAAAGAAACTTGGAATTTGTTAGCCTGACCTTACAATCTTGAGCTGGTGATCCTCAACTCAACTTGCAAATCTCCCCAGTCTCCTGGTAACAGCTTGTTCTGAGCCCAGGCCTGCAGCATGCAGGATCTGAGATAAACCTTTGCACAAGCCCATCCTTTCCTGCCCTGAGTGGGCAAGATCCCATGGTTACAAATGCCTTGGGAAGCAGGAACAGGTTTGCTGCTCCTGCCTGAGGCAGATCATTCCTAGTGAGCAGCAGGGATGGTTTTTATCTGTAGATACCAATAAAGGCATAGACAAGGAGGGATGGATGGCTCATGTCTAAGGGTGACCTTCAAAGTCAGCCTTAACTGACACTGGAGGCATTGATTGAAATAACTAAGGGAAATGTTACAAAACATATGAAAATTAATATGTCTTGAAAACAACATTCATAAATGCAAGAACGTAGGAAAAACCAGGAAGATAGGTTACACAAGTCTTAGAATCTAGTGCCCTGCTATGGCAGAAAACATCATAAAGGTGATTTTGGTTTAAATTCCATCTTAAAATAAACCTGGATTTTTCCAATAATTGCTTAGAGTAATTATATATATTTTTTTTTTCTTTCAGAACAGAATCATGAATAATGAAATAGAAATGTGCAGAAATATTATTAAAACTAACAGTAAAATTGCATTTCTGTTTAATATAAATGTATGTAGCCAACAAAAGGAAAAACATTGATTATTCTTATACAATCTTAAATAGTTATTTAGGTGCTGAACCTTTTAATAAAGAACTAGATTATTTTTAGAGTGAACGCAAAGTAACAAAACCCCTTTAACAAATTATCCTTAGGAGATTGTTAGAGTTTTAATCGGTTTCTTGTACTTAAACTCATTTTCCCAGCATGATGTACACTATCTGTGGGAGCTTTTCATAAGAAATTCACACTATGATTAAGGCACCAGCTATTTCAAGTGAAAACATTGTGAAATGTTACTATTGTTTGGGCAGTTGGAACTGAAATGATTGAGTGAAGGATGATAGTTATGCTGCAGGCTAATTACATGGCTAATGTCTTTGCTTTACATATGAATAGATGCTTCTAGAGATGAGCAATAACTGAGACTCCATTATCAGTCCAATACAATGCACTTAAATTAGCCACCATTTATGAATACTATTAAAATAAGAGCTGGCTAGTGCTTAGTGATGTTGCACTTGACATGTTTTTTGTTATCAGTCTCTAGATGCTGGATATGGTATACAGGGGAGTTTTGACATCGTCAGAGATGATGTTTTTACAACATTTTGCTGTTAACTAGATATTGATTAAAATCACAGGATTTTTCAATGAGATAAGAGATCAAAAAAGGCCATCATAAAAAAGGAAAAATGGCATTAGAGGTAATTGTTGCCTTTGCAAATGCAGTATAAATTAAGCATCATTGGTGAGAGGTTTCACAGCCAGACAATGAAGTTCAGTGGAGCAGTGCTAATGGATGCTCTGTCTCAACTTTTGATACAGAATATTTTGAGCTGACCGAATTTTCAGCTTTAAAGTCAAAATGAAAGACATCATCCCATGTCTGAAAGTGCTTGCTGTGGGTTTTCCTGGATACTTAAGGAGTTATTGTACTTTGTGAAAGACTTAACACAGATTTTGTGTTAAGCAAGATATTGTCTCCTTGGCATTGCCTCCGAGTTCAGTGTGTGTGGGAAAAACCACAGGAATGTCGTTCAGGCAGCCCATGGATTAAAAAGAATTAGGTTTTGCTGACAATATGCCTCTTCTAAGTGGCAGCTTAACTGTTTAAAAGGAAAGATTAAAAAGGTGAGATTAATTATTAATTCCTACTAATCACAGAGTTCTTATTAGGCTCTTGTCCCTTCTCTGCATTTGGGCAGCACGGTGCTCCTCATATGGGATGCTTCCCATCTTTTGACAGTAATGCTGGAGCCTGGTGATATCCAGAACTGATTGATGCCTGGTGACAGCAGGCTTTTGTCACCTACTTACACAGCATCTATTCTCCAATAATGTACAATTTATAGGCCAAACTATCCATCTTCAATACAAATAGAATTCATGTGGTGCTGTATAGCTGTGTAAGCTGGAAAGGACATGAAGTGTACAGTCACATTTCAAAATTCTTTTTAGAGCAAATGCTCAGAAAAATATTATCTAATTAAATGGAATCAATTTATAGCAAATGCTGAAATTCAGTAGACTTCAACTCCTTGCCTTAAAAGTTAAAAAAACCAAAAAAAATGGAAGCATCTCAGATGTGTTTGAGTCATGAGGCCTGAGTGTTTTCCTTGCTGCCCCTGAGACTGGGCAGGAAAAAGTGCACATAAATAAGAAAAACCAATCAAAATAATTACTCTGTGAAATGGCACAAAGAAAGGAAAAGTACATTGGTGGCATACACAAATGATAGACAAGTACTGTGAACCTTTCCTTGAGAAAAGAGCTGCTGTACATGTAGTTTATACATTATTATTAAACAGAAATATTCATTTAAGACTGCTGGAACAGAATGATGGTTAAATTATCTTTTTAATGTTTATTTGATTAATTGTAGCATTGTGTTTTTGTTTTTTACAGCAAGGCTTAGGAATGTTAAATGCTCGCTGTTACAATCATCTTGTTTCACTTATGGGAGTTGATATTAATATCAACTGATTTAATTCTGTTTTTTCCCATGAGTTATTTTGTTTTTAATCAGTTTTGTGTCATACTTATAGATAAATATGTCTTGTGAATGTAAGCTTGCTTGCTGTCTAGGATGCCTAGACCACAGCAACTCCTCTTGAATACAGAATTGCAAGCACAGGATGCATCCCTTACATCATGCCTGAGTCTCAGGTAGCAGGTAAATGTGAATAACCTGTGATATAAATGCTCATGTAGGAGTAAACACAGAAATATTCTTTAACCACCTGCATTTTTTAAGCACACAACTGCATGCATGAGTTACTTTTCTGTTTTGCCTAGAAATCTGTGCAAAGGGAAAGCTTGCTATTTTTATTTGACTTGTCAAGAAGGACAGAGCAAATTTGAACCCCTATGACTGCATTCCTAGGAAAGATTATACATACATTTTTCCAGTAGCTCATGTAGAATACAAACATTCCAGTTTGTCTTTGAAGTCCTGCCTTAAGTGCAGATAAGTATTTTCTCCATTTCCATGTAGCATAGTTTAAACCAAATACTAAGATCTTATTTCAGTTTGCAAATAAGTCTCACCTCATCTGAGACAATACTGAAAGTATTCCTTCTTTAAGGCATGCCAAACTTGCTTTTATTTTATTTCTTTTCTCAAATAGCAATACAGTCTGTACTGATCATCTCCAAAACCTGTACAGATTTTCTTTGCTCACAAAATTAGAATATATAAGAGTAAATGACCTCTACAATCTTCTGGATGAGGAGGTGCCTCCTGCTAGTTAAATGTGATTATTGCTTCTCTTTGTTTATCCAGTAAGGCCACCAGCATCTGTTAAATCACCATCAAAAATGTTTGTGGCCACTGTTTTGTTCTGTGCTTTACAACCTTTATTATCTACATTCACTTTCTTCTCTCAGTTTTCCTGGTAAAATTAATAACTGGATGGCCTCCAGGATCCTCTCTTAAAGGTTTAATGGTTCACTTTGTCATGTATGCAGCAGTGAATGTGACAGTGAAACACATAATAAAGTTTCAAATAATTTTAAAGCTGGTAGCATTGTGCACATAGTCAGGATAATTGAGCAGAAATATATCTATTTGGCTATCTAATGCAACTCCACATATATAGGTTTTCTTTTCCTGTGCCCATTACATTTACAATTGCACTCCTTTGTATCTTTTCCTGCACTTAAGGAAATTGTCCCCACCAACATATTATGCAGCCATGAGTAAATTCCTGGCATGGATAAGCATTTTGGATTATCTGAAATATTTTTGAAAATAATGAATTCAATATGAGGCTTAAATTTGTCTGAATTGATTTTCTGACAGCATTACCAATGATGTGCATTATATAAGTTTTTGGTTGTCATTTTGTTATTGTCATTCCCATGTGACCCATATGTGGAGAGAATTTTTGTTGGTTCTCTGGTAAGCAATTGTTGGTGCTCATTTTCCTTCAGTTCTCATCCCTTTTATAGGGGGTACTTTCAATTCAAGAACACATTAAATTTTGCACAGACAAAAAATTCATGTGCTGCATTATAGTATTCAGATATTGCCATCCAATCTATGAAGAACAAACATGGGTAATGATGTCTATCCTCATTCTGAGTGTGTAGGTAAAAATTCTTCATATTCGTGGGAGAAGCAGTCATGGTGTTCCAGCTCAGATGTGGCTGTACTTAGGTCAGTTTACCTCTGCCTTTTTATTAATCGGATAATTTGCTGATTTTGTTAAGAACTGCCCAGATATCAGAATTCTACTTAGCCTACTTTAGCTTTGAGCATTGCTTGTATTTTTGACATTTTTTTTTTGTATTGCCACTGGACAGCAGAAGGTTCCCTTAGCCAGCAGCAGAATATCCCTCCCAACATACCCACCCGAGGGATGTTCCCTGGATGGTTTCCTGTGAGAAGAGGTTCAGTCTTTGCTGTGTGACAGAGCAATGGAGAAAAGCTCCTGCTGGTGAAAGCATCCATTTAATGACAGACACCAGCCCAGCACTGCTTTGCATGAGCAAGCAAGGAAGTGTCACATCAGCTCCTTAATGCAAAGGGGTGATTTGTCTGGGGAACTGGTGTGTTTTCCCACAGAATCACAATATCTGTGATTCATCTCCTCTGCTTCAGAAATACATTCACAAGTCCTATTGGCAAACATTTCTCACAGAGTCTGGAGTGGACAGGCAAGGGTTTGATCTTTGTGCCTGCACTGGATCAATGGAATTGGCTATTCAAATGCCATAAGGTCTTCCTTGCATTTCTTACATTGTAATGCTCCTGAGCAAGACAAACTATGTAGGCTTTTATGGGAATACTTTTCAGCAGAATTAAGATCTGTCAAGGCATGGCTCTTGCCAGGGTTAGCTGCAATTTTTGGCTCCCAATGTTTGTACTTGCTGCTGTCAGCCCTCTAAGCTGAACAAATTCAAGACCCTCAAGATTTCTTTATATTTTAACTTCTCCAACACCTTAATCATTGTGGTGGCCTCCTATTGTATCACTGGCATGACCTGGGGAGGACCAAAACTAGAATCTTATTGCTGGTGTGTCTGAACAAATGCTGAGAAGAGCAGTGTGTTTATTTCTCATTTAATTACACATTTTTAAGAATCTTGTTTATTGGCTAAAGCTGTGTACTGTTGTTGTTGCCTAAGTATAAACTGACATGTTCTAATGTGAACACTTCTTGTGAGTAGATCTTGAAGGTGCTTATGTGTGTCATAAGAAATATTATTGCCACCTTACAGATGGGGAGCTGAGCCATTCCATGCCAAAGTGGTGTTTGAAAGGTCATCTCACACCCTGAGTCTGGGAAACATGCAGCTATTGGCCCTCCCTTTACTGTCACACAGAAAAAGGGCTAAATCACATGAGAAATCAATCAGTCTTCTGATTCTTTATAAAAAAGATAAATGTTTTAAACTATCTGGCAGATATACATGGTAGAATAGCCTGAGATCACAAGTTGATCCTTTTGCTTCTGGTGCAAATTACTACATGGTTTCTATCACACCAGATTGACTTTATCTTGTTCCTGTTCTTATAAACCAAATATTTAAAAAATCATACTATCTAAGTGTCATCCTTCTCAAAATACTTTGTTCTAGTATCTAAGAAATCAACTGTGACAATTGAATAGTTGCTGCTAGCCTTGCCAGGGTCTTAAGGGTGTATACAGTGTATTCCAAAAACTGCATTGGTTCAAGATTAACTCCTACTTTTATAATATACAGAGATACACAAAAAATACCAAAGAGAAAGAAAGAAAGAAATCTCCCCACACAGTGCTTCCTGTGACTGACTGTAAAACTTTAGTTGGAATTATCAGTGTCAGTTTGGTGAATTACTCCACTTAAAATAGAAACAGGTCACATGGATTATAATAAGATTCTAAATGCTTTGGAGACAAGTGCTGAATGGAGCTTCATCCTACAGAAATACACTTGCCTACCAAGAAGTAATTAGTTTCAGATTGACCAGAGCTCCTGGACTGCAGCGCTGTGCGAGTGAGTGTGGAACATGCCAAACACTTTGGTGCAACTCTACAGCACATTTAACCTTTCTTTGTAGCCTGGTTCTGTGGGTTGTAGCCACATTCTGCTGCTCCCTGAACTGATGAAATATAAGCACCAAGCCCAGAGTTAGATCTGCCTTGCCCTTTTCTCCCCACTGTACAATTCCCAGTGCAGCATAAATGATTTGCATTGGTAGTTTGGGGGAGTGGTTGTAGTTCACAAAACTTTTTCAGAAGTCTTTCCCTAGGTTTTCTCTCTGTATTTTTTGTCTCCCCTCCAAGCTCTGATGGGCAAAAGGCATAAAATGTCCACTCAGTTCCATTTTTAATCTGAGCCACATTTTCTGGTGCACACATAATTTAGTCATCATCATCAAGAGGAGCTCTTCTCACAAAAGAAATTGCCATTATAGTGGAAAAAGTCCTGTAAGTGTGATGAGAGACCGCAACCATCATACACAGAAGGACAAATTACTACTTACTTAAGCAAGTTGAACAGAATTTAGATTAAGCACAGGAGAATAACAACATGAAATTACTATTGAGAGTGATTATATGAGGAAAAATAGTTGGTGAAAATTATTTTCTTTAAATTTAAATGTGTTAGGCTCAGCAAGATGTATGTAACACTTCCTAAATAAAGTCAGCTTGCAATGATTGAACAAAATAAATATATATTAGTATTCCTTTGTGATTAATCTAATTTAAATGTAAACTAAATAGCCATAAAAGGGAATACTTTTTAGAAGTATTCCACTCTAAAAAAAAGCTTTATCTGACCAGACTACAGACTTAGGAAGTATGGTTTGATAATATTTTTTACATTTCAAGTTTATTGAAACTGCTTCCTGGAGGAAAAAATATTTTTTGGCCATTTTTTGTAACTTCACTCCAAACCAAGCAGTCTGTTTTCAGTGCATGAAGGTCACAGGAAACACTGAGGGAAGAATTTGAGATGTCCCTTATTCAGCTGTGTTAGGGTCCTGTTAAAGTCTTATTTCTCATGGAGAATCTGTCTTCTAAGCAGGTTAGGGACTGTGAGCAGTAGTTTTTATTTTATTTTTTTTTAACAGATGTACTAATAAAATTAGGGTAGGAGGGAACAAACAAGATATTAAGCATGGAAGTGTTTTGGGGGTCAAAAAATTGCCAGTGTCCCACCCAGTACCTCACTTGGCCTAATAAGAGATGCCAACTCTTTCTTCAGAATCTCTCTTGAACCACCACCACCACCACCAGAGCAGCCCTAGGGAAGTCTAGGAAGGCTTTTTGTGCCTTCTCCCCTAGCTGGAATCATAGAATTGTTTCAAATAATTAAGTGGGTTAATTTAGTCATGTGAAATACAGAATTTCTGTGGTAAGCCCTGACTCCCCCACTGCTGGCCCAGGGCAAAGGCTGAAGCAGGCACCTCTTATTCAAATGTAACAACATCACTTCTATTTTGACAGCATTACCTCAAATCTCCACATTCTCTATAGATATATCTAAAAATATTCTCAGCACAAGTACCACGTGAATGTCCAGTGGCAGCTATTATTAGGAATCTGCTATAATAACAATCATATCAATAAATAATGGCTTTCTTTAGTCACAGTCATAAGATCTGAGCATGACAGTTCTGCTTACTAGATCCTGGGAAGTGAGCTGCCCTCTCAGTATTTAAGGGGAGCCCCAACCCTCTGATTTATTATATTTTGGTTGCCAGAGGCAGCCCTGAGGGCAACATCACCTCCCCAGACAGATCATATTTACCTCTAATCTCAGGCTTTAGCCCAAGATTAGGGGTGCTGGTACAGCTACAAGTGCAGTTGCTTCTCCTGAAGAAGTGATGCCAAATAGATGAAAGAAGGACTATGGAGACAGGTTTTCTGTGGGCAGGTTGCAAAATGACAGAATCATTGACAGAATGTGCCAAAGGTATTATTTTCTTCATTTAGAAAAAAAAAGAAGACAAAAAATCAGCCCAGTGCTATCTTCAAAAAGAAGTACAGAGATTAAAGGAGAAAGAACCAGTGTTTCCATTACAAAGATATATGCAACAAATTGTTTTGTCAGGAAGCAGGTATTATATTGTATGTGTTGTTACAGGTGTCAGTGTAGCTCTTTCATACTCAAAGCAGGAAGATAATCATGGGCTAACAGTCATATTTCTACACTCTGAAAACTTACTAAAAACATCTATTTATGAATATTTTTAGACTGGTTGAAATTGTAATATAATTATTGAATTGTCTCTTTGCAGCTATTTATAATATTCTGTCTTTCAGCCTGAAAAATCCATGTGTTTGAAGGGATTTAGGTCTTCAGGGATGTCAACTGTGACTGGAGCTTAGAGAGATACCTATCTGTGTTTAATTGCTCTGCTCCTGGACTTGCATGCATGAGTACTGTGGGACAGGATGCTGATTTATTTCTTTCCATACGTAAGAAGTGCAAGACATTTAGATATTTTTGGTTTTGTTTTCCCCAAGAATAGGAAAAAAGATAAACACTTCCACAAAACAGCACAGAAGAGAGGCAGGAGGAAGGATGTAGCACTGAACATAGTGCTTGGTAGCAGTATTTGTCATTAGCTCTTATGGAGTGTTATTTAACATCACTTTAATATCAAATATACTGTTTTTGTTGTAGGGCTGATGAATTTTGTATTACGAAATTGCTTTTTATCCAGTATTTCATAGTAGTTTACAAAGTTGGGAAATATACTTTTTTTCCACAGATGTTGTATTTAAAGCTGGGGGTTCTGTTCACTCAAAGTTGCACAGATAATGGATAGTAAATTAGGAAGAGTGCCACTTGATTGCTGCTTATCTATTCTTTTTAAAAGAGATACTTTTCAAAAAATATTTTGGTGTACAGTAACATGCAATAACCTACTTTTAAGGCATACTGTAACTTCAAAGCCTGCACAAGCTGATGAGAGCGCTTAAAAAGCATTTATATCTTACTATTTTTTTTGGGTGGCTTTTCTAAATCTTTCCAGGAAAGTCTTGTCTTTTTGTGCTCAGAGAGGGCTTGAGGGCATAATGTTCTTCCTGAAATGAAAGTTTTTCCTGATTAAAGTAGTCCTGCCTACTGTTATAGTAAACTATGAAATAAAATGTGTTCCAATTGAATGTCTTCAACTATGGAGTGTATTCCTTAGTTGCTTTTTCCAGTTTTCATCTATATGTTCAGTGGTGTTTAAAAACAAAGAGGTTACATTTATGGCACTCTGTAAGGCATGAAAAGCTTTCCTAAGAGGGAAGACAGTTCTGTAATGAACAGCATAACTCCCAAACACTTAAAATATTCCTGTGTTTAATGTCTGATCTGACGCGAGTGTATAAAATTATTAATTGCTTGAATTTTGAACAATGAAAATACAGGGGAAATTACAACATAACAAAGGCAAACTATGCAAGTGAAAGTATCAGCTGGAAGAATAATAGCTTTATTTGACAGTGTTTTGACATCATTGATGTACTGTTGTCACTGGAGACTTTCCTTTCTGTGATTGTGATATACTATTTCAATCCATATTATCCCAATAGAATCACAAACATTGAAAAGATCTGATGTGTGATAGTCTCTTACTGGTATGTGAGTTGACATGTTGATTGTTCTTTCATATCTGGGACTTGAGAATTCTGTTTAAGAACAATTCACCAATACTAATAAAAGATGCAGAGTTGACAAAGGGGATACAGGTGTTTTGAAAGTGATTAGCATGTTAAAAAAAAACCAAAGTGGCTTCTCTACTCCATTTTGTGGAAAGTAGAAGTAAAAAGTAAAAGTAAACCAAGTGCATGATTAATGGTATCAACAGCATTTCCTGTGTTAAGTTAATGACAAGTTTATTATCCTCATTGAATAGACCAATAATACAAATCTGGATGCAAGAGGCCTCTTGAATTCTAAAACTTTATTTTTGGGACAGGCACATAATGGTTATAATTATTCCTAATTTTTATACAGCTCTATCAGTGGGTGTTTTTTCCCTGATGGGCAGACACTCATCTGAACAAGCAGGTCTGAGGGGAAAGGGAAACAAAAGCAGTGGGAAAATATTCCTTAGAAAAGGTAAAAAATTCACACTTACTGCAGCTCTCAGCCAAATGGACTGACCTGTCAGGAAATGCCTGTGCAAGCCCACAGGTTCAGCCTGGCAGTGTTTGGTGTCTGCAGCTCAGGTGTGCTCACAAGTGAGGAAGGAATCCTCCTCTGCTGTTTTGCTGTGCCGCTTCCCTTTTGCTCTCCCTTGTTGCTTGTGTGAAGCAGAATTTCCCCAGCACAGCAGGCAGACTGGGGCACGGTGTAACAGCTCTATCAGGCTTGTTAAGGTTTCTCTAATCATAGTCAGTAAATTCGTGTGTTCAGACCTGGGTACAGGGATGTGGAGGAGGTCCCTTGGAGAAACATGGGATGAACAGAACTTTCAAGACCAGGTCTGCTTCCACTCAGGTGCCACTTATGAAAGCAGTGAGAAGAAGGAGATATTGGTGGAAGAATTTGGTGTAGAACAGCCAGCTGAAGGCAGCCTCTTTTTCTTTTGATAATCTGTCCTGCTGTCACCTGTAATCTCATCTCAGGGGCAGAAAAGTACTGTGATGTGATAAAGCAGGAAGGAAAGATGAAGTGTTCTTTCTTTCCCACAAAGCCTGGTGAGTAAGGAATCTTCAGGCTTTTTATACAACATTGGTTGAATGTGAGAAAACATGGGTTTGAGTTTGAGAAGAACACACTGATAGGAATTTCCATATGCAGTGATAAAATTTTCAGGATTTTCTTTCTTGCAATGAACGTATATCTCTAAGTCATAAAGAAATAGTCTTCTTAAAGCTGCTGTGTCTTGGGCTCCACTTTTTGATACTTTTCTTCATCCCTGCCAAAAGCTGCTTCTTTGTCTTCCCAGTATGGATTAGAGGTCTCAGTGCATCTGTCTGAAGATGAACAAGATGATTTGGTTTGCTCTCTATGTATTGTCTCTGGAAAATGGGCTCCATTTCTTCATTTAGTTCACTAGTTACTATGTTTCTGGTAAATATTTCAATCCTAGGCATAAAGCAGCAGATGGGAATAAAAATTGTGGGTGCCAGGATGTGTGGGAGAGGAAAGGACTGTTAAATTGTGAAAGGAAATGCAGTATTCAAAGAGAATAGTCTTTGTGGGAAAAGAGGTGGACTGGACAAAGCCAAGGGCAGGGCTGAGAATGCACAGTGAGAGTGAAGAAAGAGGTAAGTGTGAAGAAAGAGGGAACAGATTCCAAAAGTAATTTATATAAAGTTCTCTGTGATGCTGTGGAGGAAAGAGGAAGCACAGTGCAGACGAGAAAGCAAACAGTGGGTGGAGAACTGTGCTAATGCTCCTGATCTGCTTCTCGTGTCCTTGGCTGTTCTCAGAGAGTTTGGATCTCTGACACTCTTCCATGGAGCTGTGCAGACCATGTTTTCTTCAGAGGCTGAGCCCCACGGATTGGGATGGGTTATGTTATTAACCCAGCACTCATAGTAAGAGAGGTTTCTACAACTCCACTTCTCAGATGGTCAGAAATAGTGAGCAAATTCCCAGTCTAAATTTAATCATGGCTGTTTTCTTGGGGTTTTCTTTAGTATAAATGCTTTTTTTCCTTCCTTGAATGACAGTTTCCCTGATAGATTTTACATGTACAGGTTTTAGTTCTGCATTTTTCTCATCTAAGCAAACCCCAGTGCACCCTGAGTGGAGGAGGTTGTGCTCAGCCCCACCTGGGGGCTGTGGTGCCCCACAAGAGCTCCCTGATGGCCAGCAGTGTGTGTTCACTGCAGCACCCACCCAGACAATCCACTGCCTTTCCATGGCTGGTTCCTTGGTAAAACTCTTCCTCTTGACAGTTCCTGACATCCTCTATATAATGGAAATAAAACAGGAGCTGACAGTTTGCAGCATTATAAATAAATACCTCATACTGTGAGTGATACACAAATGTTGTATTCCTTTCAATTGTAGAAGATGATGCTTTTAGAGTATGTTACCACTGGCATTTTTGCCTGTAACAAGGGGCTTACACTGCAGGCTAGGGAATGTTAAATAAATTTCTCAGGCTCTAATGCCATCTATTTCTTTAAACAATTTTGAATTGGAACTGGTGACCTTCACCAGTGGTCATTACAGAAATAGAAAATTTTATTTTACAGTTTCCTCTAGCTGTATTAGCAAAAAGTATGTTGTGAAAATGGGCAAAAAAATGCACCTATGTTAAATACATGGTTTTATGCCCAGTCTACCGAAGATACCTTCAGCAATCAGGAGCCACTGAAATGACAATAAACAAAACAATATCTGATGCCTTTCTGTTCATTCACATCAGCAAAGTTATATCATAATAAAGAAGTAACAAGTAGAACTATCTATGCAGAATAATTCTAGTTTGCAATCCCAAATTTTTCCTCTGCCTTTTTTTTTAATGACAACCTCTTATTCTTCTGAGTATTATTGCAAGCTGCTTTAAGCACCCTATCATTAATCCTGAAATATGTATATATCTTCCTGCATTGTTAGTCAGATGAATGTGCCGTAGCTCTTATGATCACCTGAAGAAAATTACAACTCTGTGAGAAATATTTATATTGTAAATTTTCAAAATATTACATGATCTCAAGTCCAAATATATAATTGCCTTCTATTACAGATAGAAAGGATGTGATTTAAAAAGAAATGTACTTCCAGGAACTGGCAAGCAAATGGTGTCTAAATTTCACCTAATTTATGGGATCTTTTAAATCCTTCAAGCCATCAGATGTCAGAAGTCTGGTAGGTACCTGAGATTTTGCCACTGACTGGAGTTCTTTCCTTGTGTTCAATTCATTCCCTTCCAGAGCCAAAGTAATTCCTGGCCACCCTAAGCACAAGCCATGCTCTGGAGAGAAGTGCTCCTTGAATTGATATGGAGGGCGTCTCTCCTCTGGCCAGGGGAAGGAGTGTCCTTCCCACACTGGAGGTGCCCGGGGTCTGCTCTTGTTCCTGAGCTCCCCTGGTTTCAGTGCCCCACAAGGGTTGTCTCCCTGCTGGGAATTGCTAAAGGCCCTTTCCAAGGCTATTTTAGGGAATTTTTTCTTGCACCTGAGGTTCATGTCCCTGCTTCTTAGCTGTGACAGGGCCAAAATTCTTGGTGGTCCCACACAAGGATGGCCTTTTAAATTCCAGGGAAAAATATGTTCCCAGCTTTTCTAGGTGTTTTCCAGCATCCAGACATCACAACAGGCACTCCTGGACAGTGATTGAATCTAGCAGGGCTTTGTTTGTAGCTGCTAAACTGAACTAGAAAAGACCATTGCAATTGTATTCTGTACTCTCTAAAAAACCTTTTTCTACATGGACAGATGGTAAAATTGTTCTGTTGCTCTCTTGTAAACTGCCATTAATCTTTTCTGTAAATGATAAATGAAATTTCTGTCTGAAAATTTTTCTTGATACATGAAAAATTCCCAAATTTGTAACCACAAATTAAATAAGTAAATGCTCTGATATTTGTCTACAGCGTATTAGAAGATGTAGTGGTGATTTTTTTACTAATTTGATAAAAAGAACTTAATAAAAAAAAAAAAAGAAACATTACAGCTTTATCTATTCTCTGATGTAATAGATATGTTCAATTCTAGCAGGTTTTGTTATACCTTTTATTGACACAAATCCTGAAATCCTTGTTCTTTCCTTCCTTAGGACAATCTCCTTTAAATTCAGTGAGATAATAAGGCTTATGGTGCTTTGTAAAGTACTTTGAGGTCTGTGGTGAACAAGATTTAAATATTATTGAAAGGGAAATTTGATTGAGTTAAAATTAAATGAGGAACTTCAGGATTCAGTTTATGGAGATTGCTCTTTTTTTTTGTTTTACCCCATGGTTCTTTGTGCATTCATAACTTCAGACTTTGGTTGCAGTAGTGAAGTGCTCTGCCTTGTAGGAGGGTGTAGGAGGGACACTTGTGGATGGCCTCGGAGCAGGGCTATCATCCTGCTCTTGTGTATGATCTGGCACTTCATGGATACATTTGCCGGCAGAATTACTTGTTTAAATAATTTACTTTGACATGTGGCTGCAGCATTACAAGGAAAATACAGATTCTTTATTTCAGCTTAAGTAAAACCTGCCTCACACCAGAGTTTGTTCTATTAGCTGGGGCCAGCAGGGTCAGAACTTTAATGTAGGAGACCAATAAGGTAGATTACAAGTAATTTTAGTTTCTGAACTTGGTTAAGTTCATGAAACATGAATAATGCTACTTATAGCAATGAAATTTCATGAAGATACAGGCATGTATTTTGAGAGAAAATGATAAATGAAGCGGAAGTAAAAATGGAAAAAGTGTAATCATATCAGTTTCCTATTGACTTTTATTGAATTAGTCATATCCGCTACTTAAATGTTTTGTAATCCACTAAAAATGCTTTTATAGTGTAGAAATTTCATTTTATGAGTTTCACATAATGCAATCAAAACATTTAGACTAGCATCTTCTTGGTAAGAAATTCCATCCACATATTATTTTGCAATATTTTTGGTGAAAGGTAATACTGCTAATGTTATACGGAAGTATTTTGACAGAAAATGCAAGAGTTATGTAATAGCATAGAATTATTGTTTGCCAGTGTTCTGGGATGGGAAAATAAACTTGTGAAAGAAATGCTAAGTTGAATCTAGCATTGGAATGTACCTTGACACCAAGAGGATCTATTGCCATGTCCTTTGAAGCTCATGGAAATCCTGTCACTGGCTTAAAGTAAAATCTGCTTGTCACTGAAACAAACTGAGTTTTTCATGCTTCTCAATGCAAAAAGGAAGAGGGAGTTGGAGGAGCGAGGCCACCCGGATCTGGATCATACACTACAGAAATGCTGATTCTGCCGGTTATTTGAGAGAGGATGAGGAAGAGGAGGAGGAGGAGGAGGAGGAGGAGTGTGGGTGTGAGGGTGTGTTGCAGTTTGAGTGCAGTAGCCAAAGAGCTCTGTTGCAACTTGGGAGGCAAAGGGTGCACAGGTAACTCAGTGATGTGGCACTTCTGTCCAAACCCCATTTTCTCTCTCACTGCTGAGGGATTTCCTCCTGTAGGCTAAGTCAATACAATTTCTTTTATGTCTCCTGCCATACTGGTACTGCACTGTCAGCTGATTATTGTATTGCCATGTCAGACTGAATGAGTGGGATTCACTCAAAAGGAAAAAATTTGAATTCACTTGAAATTGGTTGTCTTCAGTTTTGGCCTAATGTAAAAATAGTTAAATTTAATAAGCAATGAGACTAGATTTCATTGGGTTACACAGACCCAAGCTGGAGGGCACTTGAAAATCAATTTGTATCTGCCCACCTGTTGGTAGAAGCCTTCCATTTCTGCTCTCTAGCACAGCCCTTCTGGGGAGTGGTGGTCTCAAGACCTGGGCTTTGAGATACAATAATTCTTGCAAATGAATATTTGAAAATTCCCAGGCACTTAATATGTCTGAACACTTCAAGCTGTTCCTTTGCAATGTTTGTGGAGGCTGCAGTTTAAACTATGCTGGATTCCTGTATGCTCCTGTGCCAGAATTTGGTCAAGGATTGCTGCAAAGCATGAATTGCAGACAGGCAAATTATATAAGGCACTTTATTTTTGACTGTCACTGTATCCATCACAAACACGGTTGACTGGGTCAGAATTCCTCCTCTAGGCACTGACAGAGTTTGGCTGCTACAGCAGATCTCTGTGGACTGACTTCCTAAGCCACCACATCCCAGTTGTGGATTCCATGTAGGGAAAAACATCTGGTTTCTTAAAATGCTCTGGGCCCAGTAGCTGTGTAATGACTCTTTGGAGGTCAGGTACAAGTATCAGAGAGATCTTTCCTCTTGTTTTTGTGGTGTTGTGGTTTGTTTTGGGGTTGTTTTTTTTGTGGTTTGTTTTGGGGTTGTTTTTTTTTTTTTTCTTTTTTAATATATCTGCTTAGAATGAAGCAAAAGGTGCAAGGTATCAATATTTAATGAAAAAATAAAGGAACTTGTTAATATTGTTAAAAAACCCCACCATTTTGTAAAAGGGAAAAATATGGTTTCATGGGATAAATGTCACCTCTTTTAGGTTTGCAGGATGTGGTGACAGTGGGAGCTTTTCATGGTGGTACTTAATATTTGCATCAGGGAAAGCTTGGTTTGTGAAGTCTCTGTGCATAGCTTGAGCCACTTGAGAGCAAAATAGGAAACAGACCATCTGAACCAGACAGAATTAGAATGATCCTCCATCTTTTTGTGAGGAGGATCAGAAGCAAATATATTGTTCCAGAACTAAGGCTAATATAACTTCTTGAGGCTGTTCTACATTTTATTCCAAAGTAATGATTCCCTCTATCTTTAATTAATATCTATTTAAACACTATATTTAAATATTTAAGTACTGTATTTAAATGTAATAATTAAGATATTTGAATAAATTGAAATCCAAGTATTTAATGTACTTAAATACTACCTCTATTTGCTGAAAGCAGGTTTTATCTCAAATTTTAGGGAATCTATTTAGCCCACAAGAAACTAATTTCTTATTTCTCAAAGTCTTCCTTCTGGAATGAATGCAAATAGGAAGACATCTTGAAATGAGAAAAGGTTTACCTTTGTGTACCCAAAGCAATGGGTATTTTATGCTCAAATGGAACTTTTTCATCAACAAAGCAGGGAGCTGAGTGTACCCATGAGCACTTAAACTTTTGAATAGAGTTTAAGAAGCCTGCTGCTGTGTTCAATTCCTGGAGTGCAAAGTTTTAACGCATCAACACACACCAACTAAGCACATCTTTAAAAGTTTGGTTTAATTTTTCAACTGATGAGGTTTGGTACAGTTGTAGTGCTAATATACAGAAAGATTCCATATGTAAAACTACATAAACTTTATTCCAGGACTTGCTCAAACTAGTAAGAGTCTTTATATTGACTTGGATGGACATTGGATTGAACACAGAATGGATATTTTTGTTTAAATAAACAAGAAACATATGGCAGACAGCTGATTCTCTTTCTGTTGTTTGTTCAGTTAACAGCTTCTTAAGAATTACTACATTTGTTATTATTATATAGATTAGGGATGAGATAAATAGTCTTCAAATTGCCCACCCAAATTTGTTGAATTCTTGGAGGCAAACTGAGTAAATGAAATCCTGAGACTGGTGACCAATTCAGAATATTTGTCCTTCTGCATCTAAGCTGATTTCCAGAGACCAGGGCATTTCCCCCCGCCCCACCCCGTTAGTTAATTCAGCTACTGAATCATTAGAGGCGTTTGAAAAGAATGGCTGAAAATGCAAAAATAAAAATGCATATTATGTATTATTTAACAAATATTTATTTAGCTCCTGCTAATACAATTCCTTTTATTCATGTTTGCTGCAGGTGCAATACATCTCTTTTTCTTGTATCTGGAAAACATTAAAGACTTCTCCCTGTGAAGAATACTTATGTTTTTTATTCTTTTCTTGCCTTTGGCTGCTATTACAATATGGCATTGGTGGCTGATTGTCTTCTGCAGGAATACATTGTGGTTTGCTGCCATATTTTGACGTCTCCTGGAATCTGAGCAGTGGTGGTGGCTGTAGGCACTGCGCGGTGACCGAGTGCTGCTCTAGGTGGGTGTTTCAGCAGAGCAGCAGCAGCTGTTATCTCCCTCCAACCTGGTGCAGCATATTAACTATGCCAGCAGTAAACTGAGGCCTGCCTTTAACCATTTTAATTCACAGTTTGTCCCCATTTTGCATTTGTGCTGTCGGGAGATTTTTGTTTTGTTTCTAGAACCACATCATATCTCAGTCAGCTTTGCTTTCTTTTCTCTTGTGCTCTCCTCCGTTGATGTTTTCCATGTTGTTTAGTTTTCCCCCCCTCAATCATTTCATTTTACTCTCCATTTAATTCCTGCAGCTCAGTGCTCTTGAGGAAGAGGCAGTACCTTTTGTCTGGCTTCATGTGTCATGCCAGCTTAACCTACTGCCATTTAACTTCTGCATCTTCAGTTCCCTGTCACGCTCTGCTCTCCCTCCAAACTTCTGTCCTCCTCCTCCTCCTGAGCAGCCTCTGGGACATGCTGCATTTCCAGCTGAGTATTCCATGTGCAGAGAGCAGGCTCTGCCTGCCACAGCTCCCAGCACCACCTGCCTCATCTTTTGTGGTGCTTCAGAGAGCCAACCCTCTTTGATGTACCAGAGGGGAGGGGGAAGTTTTACACAAGTTTTACACACAGGCCTCCTCTCTGCCTTCCATCATTGCTATTTATCGTGTTGCTGACACATGGATGGAAGCATTTCATTTTTATGTTAAGCCTGGTCTATGCAGAGGCACTGGAAAGCAATTTATACGCTGCTGCAGCTTGTGGAATCAGCAAGGTATTTTACAAGGTCGAGATATTACCACAGTTAAATAAACTGGGGTAGTGATGAGGAGGAATAAAGTGAACGTGGCTGTAGCTGCTGCACATTTCTGGTAGGGAAAGAGATAACATGGGAATTATGTCTTACAGCTTACTGGGGTAAAACGTGTATAGCTGCAATACCTGAGGCTACAGCTGGGCTTGGACATCGTGGTGCATTTCTTTGAAATGTTTGCATTTACTGACCTGGGGAGGGTCTGTGCTTTGTCCTTGCCTTGTCCAAGTCACCTCTGACACCTGACTGCATAAAGAAGTTTTAGATACGAATAATGCACAGGAAATTGGGGAAAACTGTTCCAAATAGTCAAGTTAAACCTGCTTCAGGTTTGGTTCTACCCTTCAGTATGGCTTCAGTGATGATATTTGTGTCAGCAAGATGATTTGTGCTGATATCACTTCAGTCTGAGGCAAGATGAGGAGCCTGGTCTGATAGGAGAAATGTGAATGTATATAATTTGGTTTGTGGTTTTTAGTTGGTTTGTAAATATATTAATCATTCAGCAAATCCATTGTGACTAAAAATGAAGATTTGTACACATAGATTCCTCCCGGCAGCCACAGTTTATGCTTGCATCTGTGAAGTGCACACCCCTGGCTTGGACTTGTGATAATTGTTTTTTTGGTTTTTTTTTTAATGCTTCTCAGAGTGGAATGTAAGTGCTAATTGAAATACTTATTCTACTTTGTTTTCATCCTAAAATTGCATCCACTTAGAGAGGAGTTAGGCTTTAATTGTTTAAAATCTGCTATATCAGGCAGTGTAAATTTTTTAAGGATATAGTGTTTTGCTTTTCACTATGCAAGGCAAGTTATTAAGTTTACCAGAATGTAGATAATCTGAAGAGATGGGGGGGAGTGTATTTCTCTCCCTCTATCTGTATCGATTTGTTGGAGCTATAATCACTCTTAATTTCTTTTGTAAAAATTATAAAATGCAATTTGTCTGTGTGTAGTCCCTGTTACTGCTATGCTCAGAGTCTCCAGCAGGAGATCTGTGCAGACTGAGGTGAAATTTAGCCTGATGTGTGGGCATATATTACAGTATTTTAAACCTTACTGCTTGTATCATCATCATAATCAATTTTATTTGGTCATTTCACCAATCTTTTTCTTCTGACAGAGTGGTTTAGGTTTGAATTTCAAGCGTGTCTTTGTTAACAACAGTAAAATAGGTATAAATCTTGCATCCAAGCAAGTACATACTCTTGTATACATTATAAAATATGCTAACACATTTATAAAGCTCCAAGAGGGTGTTTAAATCACAATATGTGAATTTATCAGCAAGTAGAGCTTCTCCAAGTGAAGGTAGTAGTTGTACTGGTTTTGATTTTTACTAAGAGAAAAGAGAACCTAAGAGCCTGGAGAGAGGAAAAGGATAGTTCAAATTAGAAAGCAAAAATAAATGGCAAATTGCTGATCTATTCCAATGGTTTTTGTATCTCCTTAAACCCCTTCTTTTGTGTGATGCCTGTTTAAAACTGGACAACAGTGTTCTTCTGCTCTGACTCCTGCCTACAGCAGTGATCACAAGCATCTTGTCACCTTCCATCCCTCCCCATCTGTCCATGTTCCCCTTGTCTTGCAGATGGTGAGCTGAGCTGTCTCGGGCAGGGGCTGGGCTTTTGTTCTCTGCTAACGCAGCACTTGGCACAATGGAGTCCTGGTCAATGACAAAAACTCTGAAGTTTTATGATGATGAAGCAAGTAAAATTGTCAACTTCATATCCCTTAGAAACTTTACTTATGTAAATAACTAGTTTCCCCCAGAGTTTTTTTTCAAATATTTTACGTTGTTAAATTATTTATGATAAACACATTGTCTTACTACTCAGCATAAATTTAAAAGATAATTTTAGCACGGAAAGAAAATATTCATGAAGAGATACCAGAGGAAGAAAAAAAAGTAATAAATTAATGAAAATACACTGATAATGGCAATGGTCCAGATGAGAAATATCTCTCATCTGAGATGTCATTTGGTATTGTAAGGATGATTTTGCACCTGGATATATTATGTGCTGCATTTGCCCACCTTTGTGGTCCATGTTCAGCTTGGGAATAGTGGAGGACAAGGACCTTCTGAAAGGATTTTGGGAAAAGAATTATCTTGAAGTGCAGTAGGCAGTGAGGAGAAGGAATAGAGTAGTGCTGCTGGGAAGTGTTAATACCACTGAAGTTTCACTTGGAGCTGTAAGAGCAAGGGGGAAGAAATCAGGGGCATTTGGGGTGTAATAACAATGAATAACCTTTAAAGAATTGCTACCAGATAGGGGTAGCAGGAGCAGACAGGAGAACCCACAGCCCTGAAGCAATGAGCTGTTCATAGCAAGGTGTGCCATTTTTGACTGCAGAAAACTATAGGCTTGCCTCAGGGAGAGGTCCCTCATGGAACAGGGAAAGGTTGTAAAAAGATCTTTCTATACTGTAAATATCACATGTCACCTCCACACTGGGTCTTTTCTCTGCTAGTTTGTGTAGACTGAAATGTCAACAACATGCTTCTACTCAGTTCCATGTCACTTGTACAAAATCAACTGTTGCTAAGAAAAACTGGATTATGAGTGTTTGCCTGAAGATAATCCAGGAGATGATGGCTCTGGCCATGGCCATGGAATCTATTATTTGATGCAGACATACTTTTATTTCAACATTTTAGAAAGACAAGAACCTTTAGCATTTTGCAAAAAAAAAAAAAAAAAAAAAAATTATGACATAAATTGTATAGTCATTATAATTTCATTATATACTAATATACATATATAATACATAATGAGTGTATATATTCATATATAGTCATTATATATTATATACTTATTTATAATGTAATAATTTGGGAATTAATATTTATTCCTACAGGAATGGAGACAAAGACATATTGGCCAAGTAGAAGACATCGGTAATGTGTTTGTACAAATCATGAGCAGTTTTCAATAAGCAGAGTTACCCAATAAATGCTGTCAGTGTGGCCACACAACAGCTTTGCTGTTTTGTTCTATACAGCACCAAAACCCAATATCCTCCTGGACTCTGACAAGTGTTCTTGCATTTATATCATTATCCTGGATTCATGCATGAGTATTCTGTTTACTCTGGCAGTAATTATAACAAAGTAAGAGGTGGCAGCACTGATTGTGGTATGAAGGCTTTCTGTTCCAGAGGAGGCAGGATTATCCTTAGTCTCTGTAGGGATACAGCAGCTGTTTCAGTCTTGCTCCTGGGGCATGGAAGCCTTAAGAGAATTCCCACCCTCATGGCACCATTCTCCCATGCTCTGCAAATCTGGCTGGAGCTGAGCATGTTTATATTTGTGTGTGTTTGTGATTCTGTCCTCTACCTCGTTTCTAAAAACCCAGAGAAAACATCTGCCTCTGGAAACAAATGAAACGATCATCTGTGCTGTGTTAGTCATAGAAATTTCTTTTTCTTTAGTTGCTGGACAATATTCTTTACTGAGCAATGCCAAGCATTGAAGTTATTGAGTTTATTGAATTTCCAATGAAATTTGCTTTTGATCTTGGTGAGGTACAACCCAGAATACCTTTATGCAATCAAATATGCCTTAAAATGAGTGCAATGGATGCATTTTAGTTTCACAATATTAGTTTCAGGAGGTTTCTGCAATTGCACTATCAAAGCAGATACATGAATGCTAGTTGTTTGTTTGTGTGTTTGTTTTTCTCCATATTTCCCAGTGGAGTGGTAGCAGAATTTTGGCCAAGATGGAATGTCAGGAATTTTGATTGTGCAAATGTCAAACACCACATCTTTTTATCACTCTCATGTCACATCCTCTGTAAGTGCTGCAAGATGCCTTTAGAGACTGCAGAGAGCAGTTTCACCTCTGCACACTTGAAGGCCAGGAATTTTGCTGTCCTGCAGTCCTTTCATCACTGGTGACTGCAAGTCCTGGGTGTGCATGGATTGTCAGTGGCACCCACACTTGGGAAAATGGAATATGTGACTGGTTGAGTTGTGGTGCCAAATTTCTTGCTCTGCCACCAGCACAGTGAGGCAGTAGTTCTGTTCCAGCCTTGCTCTCCAGAAAAGCACGTGGAGTAAAAACAGGGAGCTGACAATGCAACACTGAAACCTCCCAGCAAATTCTGCTGCTCTGGCAATGTGTTTTACATTGTACCTTCACAGTCTTCTTGCACATCCAGGACATTTTGAGTGTGCTTTGGTGAAACCAGAAAAAAGTCTTTGCATGTACTGGGAAGGAGCCGTGAACCTTGGTAAAGGTGTGTAGAAGGGAAATTTTTGATTTGTAGAGTTGCTGTCCTCTCTGTTGGGAACTACAGCCAAAGACAATCTTTTCGTGCCCGTAAACTTGAAACTAGAAGCGAGCCTGCACTACAGAAATGGCAGATTAAAGCCACTGCCATGAGTACAGGGGGCACATATGTGACACATGGAGCTACCAGTGTGCTGTGAACATTTCCCTGATTTCTCAGGAAGCCTTTTATGCTGTCCCTTCATGTACAGAAACAAAGGAATCTCCATGAGGAGATTTAGACTACAAGGAATGACTGGATCTCAACAATTTACACTAATAGGAGAGCAGAGGGGATTTTTAACATTAGCCTATGGAAGTATGTAGATTTTAGGCATCGTTGCAGGCTTCTGTGGATTTTGTTGCTGGTTCATGGGAATCTCTGTTGCTACAAAGGACTGCTGAAGAATTCATAGGCTATTGTTTTTTTCTTGTAAGGCTTATATATTTGCCTTTAAAATTAAAAAATGAGAGAAGGCATTACATTCATGCTTTGCTTTTTCCTTCAGTGAACTGTGGAAGTTCCAAAATGGAAGTGTAACTATATTGTGTCTGGAAGATTTGTTTAAAAGCTGTGTTAAAATTAATAGAAATGATCTATACCATTTCTCTCTTGGATACAAACTGTTCCCAAGGTTTCAGAATCAAAAAACCTGGAAACAATTGATCAGTAAGATTATTACCTTTGTTTTTGGGCTATACTTTCCTATCAGTATTTTCAGAACCTTTCCCAAAATATCTCTATGGCTGGAGACAGAGATCTGGAGGAGACAAAGTTCTTTGGAACTAAAAGAGTAGGTTCTGTCCAAGATGGTCCTTGATCTGGAGTTCTTGGTGTCCTCCTTCTTTTATCTATTGTCCAAAATAAGAAGGTTAAATTCTTTTAGATTTATGGGAAGATCTCAGCCACATATGGACATATCTCTTTTCCTCTAATCCTCTGCCAAGCAATGCCAAAGGGATGCATCCATCATTAGGCACTAAGAAATGTTTTTGGATCATCATCAGGTAATAGACTTGGAGAAACCTGGGAATACACCAAAGGTCAGAGCTCAAATATTTGTGTAACTTTGCAGTTGACTTGAAGATAGATTAATCCAATGGTAACAAGCAGCACAATATGCCAAATTTATAAAGGAAAGAAAGAATATGCAGAGTCACTCTCCCTGTTGTGAAGAAGCAGCTCAGCTATGAAAGCAGCAGATTTAGCAATATATATCTCATATTTCAACTCTCTGGAAGATGCATTGCTATTTTGGGATTATATGAGGAAAGAGTATTTTCATCAGTTCCCAAACTGATGGTGAAAGAAATTAAGTTCAAGTGAATATTCAAGTAGTTATATGAAGCACCCAAATGGACATTAGAGGAATGGGGTCATCCATTATTAAACCATTTGCATTAGAGAAATAGAAAAACTGTCATTGTTTTGGGCCTCTTTTGCACACTCATATATCCAGAATTCTGGGTCTTTTTCTACATAGGCTGATTAATTCACCAGCTCAATTCACAGCCAGTTGCTGGCTGTGAGCCACTAATAATGTATTGCCTATGCAGTAGCCTTCAAAGAGAAAAAGAAAATAAATTTTTATTACCACAGCAATTTTGGCTCTGCTATGAAAATGCATTTTACGATCTTTTGTTCCGTGCTCGAGCAGAATGCTTTGTCATCAGGAGGTTGTAGTGATAAAGACATGGTGGGCAAGTGGGACTGCTGTGGGGTTTTAACTGCTCTGGGGCTTTACCCCCCTGGATATGGCATCATCTCTCTGGATGCTGAGGGCCAAAAGACTCTGAAGTAAAAATCTGAGGTGCTCATTTTACTTTATGGGAGGGAGGTAATTAACCTCTGACAAAAAATGAGTGAAATTGTCCCCAAAGAGGACAAGACATGGATACCTTGAATAAATCTATTCACACCCTTCCTCCTTCTTCTCTGCCACTGATGAATATTCAATATAAAATCTACCAAGAACAGCTTGTTCACATGACATCAAACCAACAAATCAGGAGATCAGAAAATATCCATGTTATTTCTAAGTTACTAATCCTCAGTGGTTTCTTTTTTGTTCAAACTTTGCATACAAATCAAAATAATTTGGAGTTTTTAATGTGTAATTACCTATGAGTTATCTTGAATGTGATGGTGTGATTAAATTTCCAAAATATTTTCTTTTTCTGTTCCTGACAACTGTTAATAAGAAACAACTATTAATGGGAAATATGAGTCCAGGCTGGGACCACAGGTGACTATTCTCCCTCACTTGTAACACTCTGCTCACTAAGGCAAAGCTATTTAATTGGTTCCTAAGCACCTAATTTTTATGAGTGGGGCTTAAGTGCTGAAATATAGCAAAGCACATTTCCTTGTGCTTGCTATCAGCACACAGGAATATAAATGTAGTTCAAAGAAAATCCTAGAGAGCTTCCTAAATTATTCTTTCTTTGGAAAATGGAAAGCATTATCCTGTAATCTTTATTTTTATCAGAGAACAAAGGGGTTTTTTTGGGGAAAGCACAGTACTCATTTCTGGTTACTTTCAGCGAGAGTTTCACAGAGGTGTAAAGGAAGATTATGTGACTTCTTTTTATTATTTTTTGTTGTGGGGGGAGTTTTGACATTGATGCTAAAAATCTCAGAGATATGAGTGCTATGGTGTAAAACACAGTGCTACTTCTACTGGTGTGACAAACTGAACTTGATATTGTGTCCCTGTCATCTTCATCTCGCTGATTGGAATCCTTGTAATCAGAGATTCTGATTGAGTTGTATGCAAAGCTGTGAAATATTTCTGTAAAGTAAAGCAAAGCAGTGTTTTCTAAACACCTGGCAACAAACAAGAATATTAAGCAATAACACTGTACTTTTGTCCCCCAGGCAAGATTTATCATCTTTACAGGTTTATTTTGATGAGTCTTTTTTTCCACTCTTTGAATTAGCATTAAAGTAAAAGGAATGTTGTTCTAGTTAGCTCATTGTCTTTAGGAAGCAACATCATATAAACTAAAGTTATGTCTCTGATTATTTTCTCTTGAAATGCCAGACTTCTATGAAGTCTTTATTCTGGTCTCGTTTGTATAATATTTTCATAAAAACAATTATTTGCAGTATTCTGATGGTAGGTGTTAATAAAATCAAATTTCATCAGACTGATATGAATAAATTCTAAAAAATACCATAAAAGATGGAAGATATCAGTTTAATGAACAGTCATTACAGTTTTTATTTTTGAAAAGGAAAAAAAGGTAAATTGGAATGCCTAGATAAAAAAGTATTTTAGCTCTTGTATTTATTTATTATCACAATTATACTAAAAAAAATCTATCTAGTAAGATTTTATGTATTGATTATAATGGTTTAGCATAATATCCTGGCCCATGCTTCAGGGTTGGTGGCATGACTGCAGCACAGATACTTGTAGCAAAAAATAAAGCACGTTGTAGAAGGCATAATTTTAAAAAAAAAAAAATCACACTTCATAAATGAGGTGGAAAAAGTGATAGAAATAAAGTATTTCACTTACATTTCTCTTTTGTTTCTGTGCATTGATATTTTAGGGTTCTATTTTTTTATTATTTTTTGAATATATTTGACATGCTGGTTTGTCAATGGTAGCCTTTAAAAGATGAGGATGATTGCATTAAAGGTTCAAACATGTGCTTTGTATATTGAAATCAAATGGGAGATGTTTCCATCAACCAGTGATGGGAGATGGTGCCTCGATTTCCTCACCCTTGGCAGCTGAGATAAAAAGGAGTTTATGGCTTATAATAAAAGCTTATGCTAATGAATGAACTTCAGTACTTGAAGGTGCTAAATCCACTTGCCAAAAAAGGTGTCATAAAACTCTTCTTTTTCCAGCCAAGGAGAAATGATAGAACAACTGAGAAATTAACTGTAGTTTTTAAAAAGCACTTTATCCGCACACACTACACATAAAAATTCCAGCACAAATCATTTAAATGTTTTATCTATTAAATGGTTATGTATCTATGGCACAGTTTCTTTGTAAAAAGCTTGAAAAGCCCAAAACCTTTGGCAAGGTGTTTTAGCTCTTGGTTCTCTCTCTTATGCATAGTTTAATCTGCCTCTAAGGTTTTGTTCACTTCAGTGTGTGCTATGAATTATTCTCTTCCTGTGTGCTGTGTACATGCCATGTCTGACCCTCACAGTGGAAGGGAAAAAGTATCCAGCAGTACTATTGTCTTAAAAATGGTCATTTTCATGTTTTATGCACCAAAAAAATGCTATAATACCTTATGAATAATGTGATTTCTTTTCCCCTGGTAATTTTAAAAGGGAAAGCAAAGTAAACTCTGGGTGCCATCTGGTAGGATATAGGAGCTGCAGGTAAGCACACTAATAATACTTAATGCTGCTGCAACATGCTGTGTTTTCAGCACTGTAGGCATCAAGTGATGAATTCTCAGAACATTTCCTGTGCTCAAGGTAAATGTTACTAATCTCTTTAAGGAATCTTCTTGGTCTTGCTGAGAATAAAACCTGTGTGCTTGCCAGCTCTGGAACCCCTAAAATCAGCTTAATATTGTGTTTGCTGAAGTTTGTTCTTTCTCTGCCCAGCCCTTCTTTTTCCTGCCCTTTTCACCAGCTCAGATTCTGCTTCTTTAGAGAACCCCCAGTTAAAAAAAACCCAGACAAAATTAATTTGGTTTCTTTTTTTCTGAGAGATCTGAGAACACAGGGAAGTGTTGACCTCCTGTCATGGTATAAAGAAAGGCAGATTTTCTTACTACTGTCCAGACATTGCCCCACAGAAACAATAAAAAATGTTTTGTGCAGATTTTTATTACAGTAAATATGCAGACATATTTGCCAAGCTGGAATCCCTGCATGTTGCTAAATTCGTTTTAGCTAAAAGAGACAGGCACCAGTAAGTGTAATATATTGTCACAATTAATGTTTTAGCCTGTGACCATGTTTAATTAATTATTTTTATCACACTAGCAGTATGTTTAGTGTATAATTAATTAGCCCAGAAGCAGAAGAGTAAGGAAGAATGACTTGAAAACTGATGGTGAAAAGGTTCCTGGCATATCATAGTTAGGCTTGTTTTGTTCTGTCTTTCTTCACCGTGGAAGTCCTTGCAGTATTTTTGCTTTAAAGTAAACAAAATGGATTCCTATGCATTTGCTAAAGAAATTAATGTATCATTTGCTCTGTGTAGAGCATGGCATTAGTCTCAAGTTAGTGTAAGATGTGTAAGACAAGTGCATGAATTTTTTTGGTCTCTGTGTTACCTCTCAGGCAAGAAAAGCATCAGCTCCTATTCAGTATCTGTCAATGCTCCAAGTGGATGTGTTACATTTTTCTCACTTCCCAACATGACAGACATTGGGACTGTGGCTGTGTCTTGGTCTTTCTAGTTCTGGCAGCTGAATTCTAATACTTGCTCGGGGCTCTCAGTGACAAGTACACTCTTTGGGGAGGATGTGAGGAGCTTCCTCTGCCTTGGCACTTCAAAGCGCTGCAGAGGCAGCTCTGCTGCTGCTCCCCGGGCCAGGTGGGCACTGGGGCAGGCCATGCCCTCGCCTCTGTCTCTACCCCTTGACCTTTGTGTCAGTTTGCTGGAGCTGGTGGAACCAGGGGAGCAGGCTGCACCTTTCCAGAGACATCAGCCAGGGCACAGTTTTAATGACCTAAAGGGGGATCAGCCCAGCACGGCACCGATGCCTCCCCCAGCAGTGCTGAACACAGACCTGGCACCTGACACAGGTGCCTGCTGAGCTTTAGGGCTGTAATGTGGGGAAACAGACTCTTGTGGAGAGATGTGGAATGCAAAAATACAAGTTGAAATCATAAATACAAAGACTTGAACGTCTGTGCACAGTCTAGCACAACAGGAATACTGGAATTGAGGAAAGTCACCACTGTACAATGTGTTGTGAAAGTTTTTGCTCTGTTAACAATTGGACCCAATAAAATGAAATGCTGATTTCACTCTTTCCATTGTGTTTCACTGGGTTTAACTGGCTTTCAAGTCAGAGTCACCACTGGATGAGTGAGTCTGTCGTGGTGCCAAATAGCTGCACAGGCAAGAAATGTGACATCAGAACAATGTAATGCCTAAGATTCCCAATGTAAATGCCACCTGGATTTCTAACTTCCTCCATGCTACTGAAACCACAACAATAGCATTAACAATTCAAGTCAGGCAGCAGTTTTTCTGTCTCTGAATAAAGATCACTACAGTGCTTACACACTCTAAATACAGATAATTAGAGGCTGTGGCATAATTCTCTTCATCCTCGACCTAAAAGCAGTCACAAGTAAAGTCACTGCAGCAATTGGTTACTGTCTCAGAGAGCTAACAGAATGCATTGTGCCTACAGTGAGATCCTTGACTTGCATTAATTTGAGTGGCATGATCTTTACATTACTTTTTTTTTTTACTGAAATTGCACAATCTCATGGCAACTGTTATTTGGAGGTGAACATCAGCAGATGTAGGGAACAGTTGTGATAATGTCTAAACAGTAGGTAGGAGTGGAACAGGAATGCCAAATTTTAAGAATTTTCTTTTTTTTTAGTGTTTGGGGAATAAAGGAATCTATGCTATCTACTTTGCTTATAATTCACTAAAATGGGTCAATGCTTGAGCTAGCAGTTGCTCTGAAATTACAATGACTGACTGTAATTAAGAACTAATTTGTAGTCATAAAAAAGCCAGATAAGGGGCTATCCACTTCATGAGAAATGAATATAATCAGGATAACTGGCACAGCTGGTGGCCATAGTCTGTCCTCAGTGAGCACACACAATTCCCATAATTCATAATAGGACTTATGTATTTGCCTCAGAAAGTGGATACTTAAGAAAATTTCTTTTAGATTTGAAACATAAAAACTTACGGAGTGTGGGGACAGGGCTTGGGGAACACAGTACAGCCATTTATTAACTATACAACATTAGCATTTTGATAGGTGTCGTGTGAATGAATTGGGTAGATTTCTTTTGGTTTGCTAGAAAATGTCAGGTTTGTTTCAGAGGAGTTGTATTGAAGCCGAATCTGCCATTTTATAAATGTGAGCAAGAATTTACTTCAACTGAAGCCATTCCTTAGTTGTATTTGAATTTGTGGACTTCTTTTCCTTGATATCACAGGCAGAGCTAGCAGCACTACCCTGTAACCTTTTCATTTGTGATATTCAACTAGCTTCTGTATGAAAACAATCAGCTTTAGTTTTACTGCAGAAAATATATCTATAAAAGCCTGTTAACTGTTTTCTATATGCAAAACAGCAATTATGACCTCTTTGACTTAACACTTATTCTACAGAACTAAGCAATTGCCATTTGGCTCTATTCATTTTGTACTTTGTTTCACACTTTCTTAAGATGTATCAGCAGACTTTTAATTATCCTGCAAATGATTCTATTAAGCATTCTCCTTGCATATTAAATGCAGAAGACATTGTTTTGAGCTTCCTTTTCCTCTTGTGAATAGAATGTGGGCAGACATAGAAAAATCAAATTATTTTACTAAATGAAAACAACCTGAGCAGAAGAAATCATTTTGAATAATGACAGCTTGGGTGAGAGTGTCACCATTTTCTATCAGTTTGCTCTGCATCAAATAGGAGCTCACTTGATGGAATGTTAAAAAAATGTGTCTAGTAAAAATAAGCTGTGACAGTCTCTAAGTAAATGTAATAAATCAGGAGGATTTTCAAAGGGAATAAAAAGTGTCATTTATGATGGTTACAGCTTATACGCCCACTATGATTCCTGTACTGGTACAGTTTATACTCTCCCATGGTAGATAAAATTATTACTTGATCTGTCAAAATGGAGTGACAAAATTTTTGTGGGTAGACAGCTTATTTAAGAATAGTAAAGTTCTATTGTGTGTTTGCTATCCTAACTCAAAGTACTGTAGAAAACAAGAAATGAGGGAAAGCAATCATTGTTCAGAAAGTTGAAATAAAATTGGGGGAAAAGAAAGGTTAACGGCAAAAGTTTTAATGTTTTACCCATAGGAATATGAAGAAATAGTAAACATACTGTCATCTGAGAAGTGATTATTTCAGTAACCTGTGAGACCTAAACTCGAGCAGATTTCCTGTGCTAGATTGAATTGATAATTCTCAGAAAAAGTCTTTGCTCTGCTGGAAGTGGACTGGATTTAATCACTCAGTTCCAGGTGTTCCCTGGAACAGGATTAATTCTGAGAACTGACTGTGGTTCCATAGTCCTGGCTCAGATTTGCCAGACACCCATATGTGACCAGGAAATCCAGAGACATGGAATATTTATGCAGCCTCAAGCACTGAATCATTGTCATTTACAGAAGTTCTGTTTCTTTACTTCTTGAGCACATAATCAAGAAGCTGCCAAGTCATGGTGTGTAACTGCTCATGTAGGTAAAGGCATTTAACATTGGAAAGCTTAAAACTAGCTGAAACTAAAAAGCTTAAAACTAGCTGAAAATGTCTTATGGCCAGAATTAAAGTCAGCAAGGTATCAGAAGCAAATAAAGTGCGTATGTTTTGACAGTAGGAAGGAATACTTAGCCTTTGGGATGGGTTGTGAAGGAATGTATTGAATCTGTCATTACTTAAAGCCTTTAAATTTTGATTCAGAATACTTCCAACTCCCTAAACTCACCATGAGCTGCTGCTGAAACCTGAATAAAGGCCAGGCATACTCTTCTGTACCCTTTTTTCTCTGCTTGCACATTTTGAAAGAAATGTTGTGGAGTTACACTTGCAGTGCTAAATGTGGAGTTGGAGTTCTGTGCTCTGTCAGAAATGGCATTTAGAAAATGAATTCATTTGCATATTTTCTGAAGAAGTGATCACAGTTGAAGGCAAAGGATGATTCCAACATGAAGAGTAAGTCCCATGTTTCAAAATTGCTTCTAATTCCCAGTAACCAGTTCATACCAGTTCCCACTAGGCAGCTGAAACCCCAAGTGGTCTGGAAGGAGCAGGGCTCTAAAAATTTTAGTGACTTGAACTCCCTTCACTGACAGAATAACTCCTTTCTCTCTGCTATGGCTATTCTTGAAGGTATTTTCTATTCACACGGCTTCCTAGAGCATCCATTAACTTTGGTAAAGGAAAAGGGGAGTTGTGGAAGAGGAAGCAATTAAAATTGGGAAACTATTCCCTCCTCTTCAGATGAAGGAAAAGCGGTAAAGTGACTGGATTTTCCAAAATGCTCAGTGTGATGCCGCTTTGGGTCTAACCTTAGTGAAGATAAGCTGGTTTTCATGGACATCAGCTTGCTACTACTGCTCGTATAGCTGAAAGAATGTTTGTGGCAAGTAGAATCAAACTGGGCTTCTCCCCCTAAAAATGGGCATTTTAGGAAAAATAAAACATTCCCTTGTGCCAATGTAAAAGTCAGCATAGTGTAGTCTCACTGTGTGGACAGCAAAATTCATGACAAAAATAAGCAGGGGACATCAAACACACCACAGATTTTTTTTTTATCCAAGAGCAGAGTATTCTAAATATAGATTATAGTAATTTACTTTCAAACAACTCATTTTCAGCATCTGACATGTTCATTAACCCCAGGTAGAAAAATTATTGTGGTGCATTAATTTTTCACCAATGAAGACATTAGTCATATTTGCAAGTATCATTAGTGTCTGCCACCGAGGTGGAAAAGTCTTACTGTCTCTCTCCAAATGGAGGATGCATTAGAATGTTAACTAGGGTCTGCTGAGTTCTGTGGGTTATCAGCCCTTGCACACTTTTATGCATTGAATTTTAATTAGACTTTTCTAAAAGTACATCATTAAAAGACATGTTTTATATGTGAATGGGAGAGGTACGTAATCCTTTGGTAAAATAAGGCAAACTGTACAAGGATTTAGTGTAAGTATTCTGATAGTTCTTCTGACAATATGAAAGGTACAAGTTCGTATATTAAACTGTGTGTGTGCTCAGCAATTATAAGAAGGAAATGAGATCAGAGGTATTAAAGTCCACTGAGGGGGAAGGGAAGGTTTCAAAGGTGCCAACAACAGCAGGTAGGTGAGGTCAGAGATACTTGGGTGTTTTTCTTCCCAGCGTGTCATGATAAATCCCGTACAAAGTACATTCCTAAAATAAAGGAAGTAAATAAAGTATGGGAAAATATCTCTGAATGATTGGCTCCTATCTTAGATGCTTTTCTGTACATTATTTCTGCTAGATGCTCAAAAAGTCTTTTATTTTATCAAATCTTTATTTAAATGGTTTTGCTTTGCATTTATCTCTGACCTATTTTTTTAATCCTTCAGGGAATAGTCCTTCCAGCTTTTGTTAAAGACATGATGAAAAGGAGACCAAGTTGAAACAATGTTGCTCTAGTTAAATTTTTTCACATTTAAACAATGTTCAAATTTTATTCCCTGAAGTATAAGGCTGTATATTTGTACAGTGGATAAGATTTTAGAACATTGTTTTTGTAGGTAGAAGGATGAACGTGTGTCTTACTGATGAATATGACTAAATTTTGGTCAGGATCCAAAGGGAACTGACATTCCCTTTAGCTGTTCTTGTAAAACTTGTAATCATCTACTCCATATTTCCCCAGTTCCATCCCCTTTTACTTTCAATGTCCAATTTCCACTTAAATGAAAGAAGGTATGAACGAGCTCTATGCAGAACCTGCTGAGAACAGTCAGCAAGTTCACTAATGGGAGTAATATAATGTGGTGGAAAACATACCTGATTCTCTTCTTCCCCCAGACCACTCCAGTTTGGTTGTGCATTTTTCCTGATACCTTTTGGTATAATAAAAGCAACAGTCTGGCAAAAATAGAGAAATAATTTATAATTCAAATTTATTTTCTGACTAATCTGTCCATTATTAGTACAGCTGGGATAGGTCTTGTCTTGCATTGCTTTAAAATTAGGTGTATTGTCTAAGTGTGTCTTTCCTCCATCAGTGGAGTCAGGATCAGTCACTTCCAAAGACAATGCTCATTTTTCCAAGTCACAGAAGGCAACCAGATTCCTGGGTGTAGGATTCCATCAGAAGCAGGGCCAGGGTAGGGTGTGGTGCATCCCTGGAGCTGCCCATCTTCATGGTGATAGGAACAGGAGGGAGAGCCCGCTCAGCCTGGAGCAGTGATGGCTTTTAAATGTTTTGTTTACAGTTATTGTTAGACCAGCCCATCCAGTGGTGTCTGGAGGGCCCTTTCACTGGATCCTTTCACACATCAAAACCACAGGCATCACCAAGTGATGTATCAACATAGCTCTTTAAGGAGGAAATAATTCATTTTTCCATAATTGTAGGATTGCCCAGTTAGAGTGTGAGAGTGAGATAGTCCAGTGCAGGAAAAGAGTGGAATATTACTGTCCTGGTTTAGGGCACTCCTAATTGAATTCTCAGCTGGTGAATGTTTGGATTAGCATGAGGAATGCCTAAATGTTAAATGGTGTAGCATTTAGGAATCTGACGGCGGATGAATCTGATGGGAAAGTGTGACACCAGCTATAAACCTGTCTTCAAGAAAAGAATAAATTGTGGATTCATCCTCTCTTAGTGAAGACCTCCATTATTAGATTTGTAACATTAATTTTTTACCACTCCTGTAAAGTATGTTAGATTTTTCTGATTACAAAGAAGATTCTTTTTTTTCCTTTTCTTGGTAGTGTAGGTGGTAGCATACAATGTGAAATTCCATGAGATTCTCCAGGGAGATGAAATATTAGAATTGGTAATGCAGTTTGAAAATGAAGGCAGGAATGCCCTTTGAGCTTCATGTATCAAAATAAAATTAAACTTAGAACTTTGTTGCATTACTTATGGACTTGCCTTGAGTGAAAAAACTTGGTTTAACTGGTACTTAATTTAGTCTTTCTGCCTATTTTTTTTTTAATAAAGGTAATAAGTCTCATTACTGATTATATTAGGAATGGAAACTGGTTCGTTCATCTATAAATTATTGAACATTTGAGTGATTATTTGATCACATCACAATATGAATACTTGATAGGTAAAGATGTTGCTTGCTTAATTTCAGTGTTATAATTCAGATTTTTTGAATATAATAATAAGTCCATAAGCTTTTGTGTAACCATTCTTTTCAGTAGTTTTCCTATGGAAAAAGTTTCTAGGAACTAGAAAGCTCACCAAATATTTAACCATTGTACAATTTAATGTTACGTTTCTGGCATTTACACAATACAAAAGCTATTTGTTGCATTTTCATTTGTTTGCCTTTGAGTTCAGCCATAGAATGTTATTTTCATCTCAGTTGTATTATTTAAGTACTTTTTGTTTTGATGGAAATTACTTTTGTAGGCAGAAATTTACCGCTTTGACTGCGATCAGGGCCACAGCTCAGTCCGTAACATTCACTGCTGACATGCCTATTTCCTACCTGTCAGAATGAAATACTAATGGTATGTCCTATGAATTCTGACATTGCTTTCTTATTTTTCATAACCAAGGTCACTTTCCTTCAAGTTTACATTTGGCATGCAAATAGAAATGAAACTGTAAAAAGGTTTATTTTCTTTTTTTCTTGCAGCAAATTTGTGCTGATTGTGTCCTATTTTAATATTTTTTTTTCATTTCAAAGAGTAAAACATTGGAAAAATTTAGGATGATAGATAAGGCATTTACTTGTTGGAAAGCAGAAAAAGGTGGTTTTTCATCTTTATTAAATACACATGCTAAATCAGACTGGCTAATCAGCTGGTTCTTTTCTCAGCGTCTATATTACTGCATTCATGTTTAAATGAAGCATTTGAAAGGTGTTTAAGGACTATTGTCTAACCCTTACAACATTTCTGTTCACAAAGAGTCTAAAGGAAGCTTTAGTCTCTGTAGGAAAGGGAAGCGATGGTCTTTTAGGGTAAAAGACATTGCATTTCCCTTGAAGGCACCAAGGCAGCCTTGCATTCCAATTCCCAGGGCCTATTTTCCACCAAATCTTTGTTCTTTAATCATAATTTTCACTATTGTCTGCCTAGAATAATTTATTTTTTTTTCAATACTCACGAGCAAGACTTGTTTATGGCTTTGAAGTGTGGAAGGATTGCACCCCGGGAAAGCAGAGCCCTTTTTTTATCTGCCTGCTGGGGTGCAGGGCAGGCAAAGCTTCTCCCAATGGTTGCTCTGCACCATGACCTGTTGGACCCTCTCTGGATAGCCCAAGAGAAGTGACTCAGCTTAAAGCTGGCATTTTTGGGGAGGACTTTCTGGCTGTGACATGTTTTCAATGGCAATTCTCATGATCTTACAATGAGATCAATCTGTTACACTGAGATAATTTTGTGTCTGTTTGATCTTGTTTTGCTCTGGGTTTTTTTGTTTGTTTGTTTCTTTAGCCAACTGGAATAAGTTTTTTTTAGCACTCTGCTGACAAAAACATACTCGTAAGTTGGGACAATAGGCAGGTTTTGTGTAAGAATCTTTTTTATTTGTTCCAAAAATATGAAACACTGTATTTCCATTGTTCAGAAATGCCAATAAAGGCTATAAAATGAACTGCTCTTGTGATGGAAACTCAGCAGCACAGTGCTTGGAATTAGAGTCTCTGGAGCATCAAAATATACCTTAATAAACATTCTCCTAGGTAGTTTTTGAATAAGAAGGGTGTGATCTCTAGAATTCCTTGCAGTGCACTCAATTTTAGATCTATTCCATTTTGCAGCACTAAATTAATGGAATGATGCAGAACACTACTCTCTTTGGGATACCCAGAAAGAAACAGGAGGCTCTGTATGCTGATGTGTGACATAATTGTTGTAATTTTTTCTTATTGGAGAAATTCCCTTATTATATTTTGAATTGTTAGATTTTATTTTGATTAGTATCAAAGGATATTTCATGTATGGGAGGAGGCAGAGTAAGTCATCCCTTTCCTTTTGGCAGTCACTGGGACTTCGTGCTGCTTTACAGAATCAGCTTTGCAATACTGTACAAGTTTGGTTACTGAGCCAGGCAGGGTTTTTCAGCAGACATTTTGGTCGAGGAAATAATTTGATTGCTTCAAAATCAAAATTTGCTTTGTTAGATTGAGATTTCCCTACTGTCAGCAATGAGGGTAAGTATTTGTGGTGAAAGAGCACAAAGTTGAAGGACATAGACTCTGATTGCCTTCAAGTTTGCAGCTGGTGTTTGAACAGGCTCCAGCAAGGTCCTGAGTGTCCTCCCTCACAAAGTGTATTTTTTAGTTATTTTTTATAATACTGGAAGACACTGAAGTCCTGCAATAGGATGTACAAAATAGTATTTTGTTTCTGAGAAAAAATTTTAAAGCCCACAGTCTTTTCTGTTCTATTTCTTTGTGCACAAGGAATTTTTTTCATCATATCTGATTTCTGTTTCCCTGAATTCAGAGTCTCCATCCAGTTAAATCTAAAAATAAGTAAGAAGCTGAAAGTAAAGCAAAAGTAAGCCTTCTGGACTGTACTTACCTCTGTTATCTAGACAGAAGTTTAGTTACTAGATTTGTTTCCGTGTCTGTGTATGATGTGGTTAAGTCTATTGCATATCTATATTTTTAGAATGCCACCTCTCCTGAAGGAAAACAGGAAAACTATCTTTCTTTTCTTGCCTTTCTTTTTTTTTTTCTTTTTTGGGGTATGGACAAAGTCTGAGCTCAATGTCATTCAATGGCAGTAGCCTTGCAGGGTGAGAAAATCCATGCAAGGCACACAAAGAAACACTTTCCTTTTTTTTTTTTCTTTTTTTTGGTTAAAGAAAAGGTCTCTACTTATTTGCCTTTTGAATAATAATGCAAAAACTTCTATTGTAGTCTGTGTGCCCAGCATTGTATCTTCTCCCTCTCAGAAAGAAATGGATTTATTTTTCTAATCTGCCAATCTAACCTGTGCAATTCTGATGTAGACATTTACCAGAGGTCTGAGCACTTTTTGTGCTGCTCTGATTTATAGAGAGTTCTCACTGATATATGGCCTTGATGTTCCTCCTCTTCTGTGTTTTAGCTGTTGGTGGCTGTCCTTTGATTGTTATTTGTTAAGTCTTGTTACTGCACTACTCTAATTATAGCTCCCATTATTTTTGGGGAAATGCTGAAATACAAGCTCAAAAGGGGCTTTAGAAGTGCTCAGATGAGAATTGGAAATGTGATAAGCACTTGTCATTAAGCTACTGTGGCTTTTCATTTACCATTATTCAAATAATAATTAGAATATTTAGATGCTAAGTACATATCTGACGGAGAAAATCAAATGGAAAGGGCTGGGGCTTTTAAATGTATATATATAAATAGAATATAATGCAGATCTTGTGTGGATTGACACACAGTGTAGAGTTATGTGTATTTTGCCTTTGTTTTGCAGAGCTGTACTTTACAGGAAGTACTGCAGGCTTTTTATAGTAAATGAAACTGCTATATATGGATTATGTAGGAGCAAAATTGCTAAAAGACCTGCAGAATGGCTCTGTACTTAAATGCAAAAAGAGAAAGGCACAGTCTAAATTCTCTTAGTGTGGACAGTCTAAGTAATTTCTTCAACCTGGTTTTGATCATGGACAATAGTCAGAAGAACTTTTTGAAAGGAACAACATGAAAATGGGGGGGACTATAACACTAAATAAATGGTAAATAGGGAGTAGAATGAAACATATACTAGGAATACCTGGAGAAGTCATCATTAAGGGTATGCCAGAATCCATGTGAAAGCACTCCCAGCTTGCCATGTTTCAGGACTGGGAAGGCTGCCTGGAAGCTATACAGTTATCTGTGGTTGTAAAATGTCTAACATTGCAAGGATGACTCCAATTCCTTTGCCATTTCTTCACAAGCAGAGATGGTTCTTCTACACTGGTAGTAAGACCAACAGTTTGCTATGTTTTAAATGCCTATCTTACAAAACATTTTGCTTTTGTAGCTGAAGCCTTGCTCTCCTGTGACTATTGACTCTCTATGAAGCTCATTCTGCAGTAAATATTTTTTCCTTTACCAATGTAAACGTTCCTGATTTCTTATGCATCTCACCCCCCTCTCTCTATGCCTGGTGATCTTCCCTATAGATCCCTTCTGTTTGGATAACTGTGTGCATCAGATGGCAAATAGTTGACTGCTGGTTTACATGCTGCAGGGATCAATCCTTCACTGATAGGGCAATGGACTGGATGGCCTAAGATATGTCTTTCATCTCTATTTTATCACTGCAAAATGCAAGTGGGCGTGCAAATCCCAGCTCTTTGCCAAAGCCATCTGCTGAAAAATATTGTACAAACAGACAAGGAGGGTTTAAACTAATTACAACTTTTGTCTGGTTATGAAAATTATTCTTTGCTACTGCAATCATATAGATGGGCTTCATCTAGTTGTTCATCTTTTAAAATCAGAAAATCTCCTCTGAGCACAAGCTGAAGGAGTATTTGGGTATTTTTCAGAGCTGTTTGGATGTTCCCAGTCCACTTTCTCTGGAAAGTATCAGTTTGTCTGATTGCCAATCAGTTCAATGCACTAATTGTACAAAGACTGCACATATTTTTCCCTACAATATCACAGACAGCAATAGGAAAGGCCTAATCTAGGATTTTTTATTAAATCGTTGCCTTTTTCTGGCTTTTTCACCTTGAAAGGCCTGTCTCTTGGGAATAACTAGGATTCACATCAATATAAATTTTGTCTTTGGCACAGGAAAGTCTTTACTTGCACGAGATGAACTTCATTTCACGTGGGGTGGAGAAATCGGACTGAACAAAACCAACTTCTAGCAAACCAGAGAATGGTCCTTCTGAACTCCCATGGTCTCCTCTTTCTCTTGGAGTTCATTGTGCCCGTTTCCTGATTTTATCCAGAAATGCTTCCAGGGTGACGTGGGCAGTTCCCCCAGCTGGGATGAGTTGTCCCCTGTTTTGTGTGCCCAGCTGTCCTGGGCAGCCCTTCTCCATGCTGAGCCCTGCAGCAGCCAGCTGAGGAGTGAATCCTCCCCGTGCAGCGGGTCACCGAGCTCAGCTCCGAGGCTGTGCCGCGCTGCCGCCGGCGTTTTGGGTGACAGATGGAAAGCCATAAGCTTTGTCACTAAGTGTTGCCTGAGCCAGTAACAGTTGTATGTGCAGTTCAGGGTGCTGGTGTATTCGAAGTTTTATTTGTGTGTTTTGGTTATGTTTGTGTGATATTGTAAAAAACTAAAAAAAAAAAAAAAAAAAGGGATTAATCTCTTGGCTGGTTAAAGAGAGCTCCCCTTAAAAATATTATGGAGGAAAAGGAAAGCTGTTTATGCTGTTTATGTTTATTTCTTAATAGGATTTTTCAGCTTGTTTGGTTTTTCCCCCCTTCTTTTTCTTTTGGCCAACACTTTATGGCTTTTACCTTTCCAACTTGTAGCTGTAAAAATATTTTTTGCCCTGTATTGTATCAGAAGCATTAGTTCCAGAGAAACTCTGTATCTAAATAAAAAGCTCACTGTTGTCTCAATCTATGTAAGCTGAATTTGATCACACTTGTAACACTCTCCGTAATAATTACATTATTTTTCTGTTCCATGAGTTTGTATTTCAGCATGAAGAGATCTTTTGCTATCAAAAGTTCTTTTGGAGTAGTTAAATTACCTGTGGTGGTTATGTATATCCGTGCTCCCATTGACTCAGTTCTTAGAGAGGCTGAACAGTGCTAAAATCTGACCTTAGAGCAGGATATGTGGATATTTGCTTAGAACTCACGAGGCTGGTTCATCAGAGAAAACAACCAACGTGTTTAGCTAATTATTGGACAATTTTTAGCATTGTATTAGTACATAATTAACAGTTTTGCAACTAGCTTAATAAACAAACAACAATTAAACTTCCACATATGGCTCACTTTGCAAAGTTACACCGGCATGAGCTAATGGGTTTGCCACCACATGTTAGGAACGATTCTGTTATAGTTTAATGAAACTGGTGGTTTGTCTGTTGAAGGAATATCTTTACATTCTTATCAATGTCAAATAAAGTATTGGCTGCAGGTTGCATTTTATTGCCTTTTGCCAGACACCTTGGATTGGGATTTGCAGAGAATTTTAGGGTCAGTGAGAACTTTTGTCTTATGTTTTAATGAGGAAAATTAACTGAATTTGAAGAGGAGCCACTGCACTCTTTGGCATTGTAGTGATAATAATGAAATATGATCCTTATCTTCTGCAGACTCCATGTCAGTCAAACATTATTCATCTTGGACATCCAAAAGGTTAAGGAAGCAATCTAGGTTTCCATGGCTGGAAACTTTGAAGAGCAGCAGGGCAGTGTGGCTGGAATGGCACGAGGGGCAGGGCTGTTGGTATCCAAATGTTGAATGAAGCCAGCCTTGTTCCCAGGCACGGGGATTGTTTTCTGCTTGCACTGCTCATAATAAAAGTACGAGTGGCCAGGTAGATGGGGCTGAGGGAGGGGCAGACCTTTCCCTCCCTAAAACATTGCAGGTAAAAACTAAATATTGCACAGGTTTCTCATGAGCTGCTGCTAGCCCAGGAGTCCTGTCCCCGTTGTAAGGCTGGACACATCACTCTGGGATCCAGCACAGGCAGTTTTTTGCATTTAATGCATTTCCAAAGTTGCAGCTCTGGTTGGAGTTTGCAGCTGCTGAGATTGCAGGCCAGGGTCATGCCCTGCAATGCTGCAGTGGCAGCCTTGTGAAACTGTATTTGTGTGCAATTCATACCAGTGGCATTAAGGGCTGCTGCATCAAAAACCCTGAAATTCAGGAAAGTCTGTGTCTTTATTATCTTTTTTGTCATAAATAAATAAAATCGGGAATTTATGTAGATACACAGACTTCAATGCATTTGAAATGCATTTTGATGGATTTTTCCTTAATAAACAAATGACAGTCACTTTCTTCTCCCTTTTGCTGTTCTTAAAAAAGTTGAATTATTTGGAAAAGGGAAACTTGTCATGAAGGGAGATTCGGTTTGCATTGTTTCATGTGCAAACTTCAGCTTTACCTTTACAACTTCCCTTACTGTTTTATGCCTTATTACATTTGTTTCAGAGCTATTTTTGTTTCACGGTGCAGGCTAAATTCTTGTACACTTCTGACTGTATGTCATCCCTCTGCATGAAAGAGAGCTGGACAGAGGTTAGGATGTTATCTTTTTGAGGCTAATTAAGTTCCAGCATAATCATTACACATAGCCTATATTTTCTTGGTGAATATAAAACTTGCTTTGAGCAGGAGCTTGGCTGAGATAACCTCCCAAGGTTGCTTCTGACCTGAATTATTCCGATTCTATAAAAACAATAGTCGAAGGTGTATGTTTATTGTAGAAAGAGACGTTTCATTGCCTAAAATTCCGTTTTTGAGAAGTCAGAGTTCATTGTAGAACATTTTGACTTGTGGTAATAGAAAATGAGATTTCCCAGAAGAAAACTGTAACTCTAACATGGACACAACTAAATACATGCTTAAAATTCCCATCCTCCAGTCTCTGGGACCTGCATCTTGCAGAAAATACCTGTTCTTCTCAAGGCCATGCAGCTCACAGAAGGCAAACATGTTTTTCTAAAACAGAGGCCTTGCCTTTTAAGAAAAGGGATTGAAATGAAGTGGAAGACTATAATTTAAAAACAAAAATCTCCACAGTTGCAGGTTGTGGAGAACTCATGCTGTATAAATTTTTTAGAACACCGATATTTCAGTTGCTGAGTTGATGGATGAACTTGGCAGCCTGTCCTCAAACGATCTGGGATTTTTAGAAAAACAAAAAACAACACCCTTAATGCCAGGCTTTAAACTGTATTTAATAAAAAATAGAGCTATGTACAATGTGCTTATTTTGCTTTTTTAGCTACAAGGCCTGTTCCTGCATTCAGCCATTAACTTGTACCTCATTCTGTCAATATCCAGGATTGGAGATACAATAAGCCACCCTGGCTGCCTTCAGGAGGATGCAGAGTAAGGAGAGAAAAACAGGCGCAACTTAGCCATGGCTCTCTTAACTGTTTCTTCTCTGAGTTTGGCTGATGATGTTTATTCTCTCATTTGATCCTGAGAAACTAAAAACTAATTTAAACATGATCCAGGCTCCCTCATGGGGCAAGAGCACAGAGAATAGTGAGCACAGTGCTCACATTCACTAAGGAAGACATACGAGCTTACATCTGGGGTGGGTAAAAGGTCCCTGGGTTTTGTATGCTTAAACTTCTCTGTGTGAAGTCAAAATAGATAATCCCAGAGAAGCAGGCAGGAAGGGCAGGGGAATATGAGTAGGATATGAAGAGATCATGGCCTCTGTTCTCCGCAGAATAATTTCCATTTCATTTTCTAAAGCCTCCAAAGAAGCAGGTCATCTGGCCTCTGCATCTGACAGAATACATAGAGAGGGGTTCTGCCTCCAAATCCAAGCCCACTATTTGTTGCTTTCTGTTCATGAGATTCCACAGACTTGCTTATAGGCTAATAATTAAAGGTCTGTCTAAAAATGTATAATGCTAATTAGGATAAGATTATAATTATTGAACTTCACGGTATCTTTTGCAGTTTCTGTTGCCTTTACACTGGAACATGCAAGAGGAAAGTGCATCAAGCAATGCTTTAGTGAATATGCAGGAAATTTAAAATCAGTAAACTGGTTTTTGATTGTGAATCCAACTGTGCAATAGTTTCTTTCTTTTTCAAGTTGTTCTATGTAACAGGTAATTTCAAGATAAAAATATACACATCAGGCTAAAAATCCACATGCTTTCTTCTCTGCATCAAGTTCTAATATGTCAAATTTTGTGCAGTCAGTCAAGCTACATAACTTTATTTACTGGAGAATACTGAAAACTAGCTCTCCGTGTCAGTACTCAGAAATAATTAAACAAAAAATAGTTTCACAGAGGGTTGGGGTAAGAAGAAAGCAATTTAATTTCTTTCCAGCTTAGGTTTCATGCTCAGTTAATTACAGAATTGTGGAATCACAGAATAATTGAGGTTGGAAAGAACCTCAGGAGATCTCTAGTCCAGCCTCCTTCTCAAAGCAGAGCCAGCTGTGAAATCAGACCAAGCTGCTCAGGGCTTTATTCAGTCAGATCTTGAAAACCTCCAAGGACAGCAATGGCACAACCTCTCTGTACTGTCCTCATGGGAAACAAGTTTCTCCTTCTGTGCCATCAGATCTGTTCTAATTTCAATTTGTATCAGTTGCTGCTTGTCCTGCTGGGATGCAGCACTGTGGAGAGCCTGGTCTTTCTTCTCTGGAACCCTTCGTAGGCTCTGGGGTCTGGTTTCTTCTCCAGACTGAGCAAGCCCTGCCCCTCCAGCCCCAGAGCAAGTGCTTCACCCCACAGCCATACCAGTGCTCAACGTGCTCCAGATGATGAATTCCTCTCTTGTGTCTGAAGGGGCAAGACCAGACAAGGTTGAGCAGAGAGGAGTGATTGCTTCTCTGCATCCCCTGGCCATACTCCTCTTCAGACATCCAGGGGTGCTGCTGTCCTTCCTTGCTGCTGGGGCATGTGGCTGGCTCATGTGAAACTTGTTCTCTCCCCAGCCAGGCAGTTCCCAGCCCTCTGCCGTGGCAAGGGGTTGCAGGACTTTGCTTTTCTCCTTGCTGAGTTTTATAAGGTTCCTGCCTGCCCTTTTCTCCAGCCTGGGTGGCAGCCCTGCCCTTGAACATGCTGACTGATCCCCAGGTCTGGTCCTCTCCATTTACAAAATACTGCCGTGCATTTCTAGTAGAGCCATATCTGCTGTACTTATTATAGTAGAAATAAAACAACACAATTTAGACTCAGTGTTTTGACAGTATGAATTTTTGTTTATATCATAGCTGTAAAGATGTGGAACAGGAAGCTTTATAAAACTTAACTAAATCATACTGGCTGTTAAAATAAAAAACACCTTTGTGTGCCAAATACCTATTTTACTTGGGTTTGATTTTGATTCATATATCATGCTGTGCACATTCAATTACATTTGGACCCTCTTGGTAGGACTTGGTCTTGGAAAAAGGTAGATGCACTCCTGTCTGTTTCCTGAGTGTGTTAATACGTCAGTACATTGGCTGTAGAATGCATGGTGATATCCATTTGTAAAATAGATATGGAAACTCTAAAAAACAGTGGCTTGGTGCAGTGTCCTGTGGGGCTGGAAAAAGAAGCCAAATCACAAGTCCCATTCCACTGCCCAGGCGTTAGATTAATAGTCTTTCTGGCAGCTATTTAATTCAGAATAGATTTAGATCAGAACTTTTGTTTGAACACAGTGGCCATTTAATCATGCCAAAATGTTTCCACTGTTCCCATTTTTTCTTTCATTACATTGTGTGCTAAAGAAATTATAATCAGCAAAGCACTAGAATTATCACCTGGCTATCCTGAATCATAATGAAGTACTGTGTGGCATTTTACTGTTCCAATTCCTGACTCGTGGTTAAATTTGATATGCAGCATACTGAATTCACATTATTGTGTAAATATTCTCATTATAAGCTATAATTTGCTTTTGATCTGAAAAGGTCATAAACATGCCATCAGTTATTTCATAGAAGTATATAACGATTCGCTGGGATTTTTCTCCACTCAGAATGGGAGGTGTCTGCAGGAACTGTACGGTAATGCCTGGCAAATGTTGACTTTTATCAATGGCTTGTGTTTGCTTCACGCCTTCAACTCCTACATATTATAGCAGTGATTGCTGTTTCTGTTTTATTCTATGGTGGTTTAGTATTATGCTGGATATACTACTTTGCATAATGTTATCAAATTCCTACTATTAGGCCTTGGAAAATATTCAGTTCATATTCTAAACTGTTCTGAAATAATGGTAAGTTTAAATCTAATTTGTAGTCAATCATTCAAGGTCCATAAATGATTGTCAACCATCAATTTAATATATCTTTAATTCTGTTTTGAAAAACAAACATTTGGATGTTGTCTTTTTCTGATCTTATCTGAAGTCTTTTTTTTTACTTTTTCTTGCCTTACTATTCCTTCAGGTCCTGTCACAATCTCTCCATGAAATCATAGTAATGACTGTGGTGCAGAAGCTTTTCTGAGAAAGCACCTTAGCATCTTATGGGACTTAGGGAAAGAATTTATACTCATACTGAGCCAGAAAGGAAAAGACTTCTTTCTCACATAAAGTCTTGGTGTTAGGGGAGGTGGCAAGTCTGCAAGAACAGGAAACAGAATTTTTATTATTTCAGTTCAGGCTATTGCAAATTAGAGGTGGCTGCTGCTTGGAATATTCCCAAATCTGAATGGGTGCTTTATAATAAAGTAGAAATACAGTACAGGAAGAGTTATTAAATGTAGAAGATCTCTGGGGCATGGCAGAGGTGTGGATTCTTTGTTTGGATTGCACAGTTCACTTCAGTTTAATTAGCCACCAACACTGCATTTCTATGCATGGAGATTGACCTGTAAGATTAAACAAAAATTAGCCACTGCCAAGGGCTGCCAAAAGGTACCAACAATTCAAGATTTGGCAAAACTGACAAGCAATCTGTATTCCACCCTCTGGGCTCATGGAAGGGAAGGACAGGGACTGTGGGTTCTTCCCTGTTGTGTTATGGGAACAGAAATGCCAGGTGGCACAGAGCTGAATCCTCTCCAGGGAATTCCTGATGGAAAGTGGTGAGGAGTTCAGTGCTGGAAAGTTGTGAGGAGTTCAGTGCTGGAAAGTTGTGAGGAGTTCAGTGCTGGAAAGTTGTGAGGAGTTCAGTGCTGGAAAGTTGTGAGGAGTTCAGTGATGCCACTTCCCAAGCTGGGATGGGAACCTGAGCCCCAGTGTTTGCATTAAACAATACCCCTGAGTCAAACTTCTCAGGCAGGCTCTGCAACTTGTTTACTGATGGCTTTTTGGGGATGCATCTCAGCTGACAGCCTTTTCACTTTGGTCTTGTTGCTTGTTCTTTGTCAGAGCAATCTGTGGGAAAACTCAGAATTATCAGTAATGCAGAACTACGAACTTTGTTGATGCAATTTTGTTTTGTGACTTTGATGTCTGTCTGGTGAGGAATATCTTCTGTATTTTAGGAGTTTTTCTGAAGACCATCACATAATTTGGTTTTAATTAATTTGCATGTAGGAACATTAATAAACCCAAATCATAGATGAGGAATGACTGTACTGGTGTCTGAAGTCAGTGTCCCAAACTCACTTGAATTGTCAGGTTAGCTGAATACACAGCTGCTGTTTTACAAATCTTCTACTCAGACATTTCACTGCATGCCCTTCAAAATGTACAGGGAGATGATGAGGAAGGATTTTAGTTTTACCTGAACCCTCTTCATACACAGCAGCACTTGACTGATGCACTTTTTTTCCTACCATTATACTCACAAAGGAGCAACACTTCCCCTTTTCAGAGTATGTTGAAAAGCATTTTTGGTGGCTTAAGAAAGCTACTTTTATGCAAGTTTTCCCTACAGCCTCAGAATTTTGATGGAATCCTGGGGGATTTGCTGTGTATTTAATCTCACCACCAATGAATTTACTCCATCCAACGGTGTTTTAAAATCAAAAGCAAATACATACCTAAGAAAAGTGCCTCACTAACAGTTTCCTCTTCAATTAAAAAAAAACATATTCAAGATTTCCTTTACTGGAATTCTCAGTTTTTGATGGTAGGAGAGTGGATGTACTTACTACAGAAGTCATAGCTGAAATTCCAAGACTGTATTTGCTGTGTGCTGTCCAGGATTTTAGTAATAATGGAGATCAATCAGAGAAAGCCCATTTTTTTCTGGCAGACTTCCTTGGCATAATTTTGTCTGGAAAATCTTCATATGGCTCATAAAAATTCATTTATTTCCAGTACTGCCTCACGTGATAGAAAAAACTCACATAAAATCCTTATCCTCAGATGTTTGTTATATATATAGGTAAGAAAGTCTTATAGTTCCCCTGGCTGTTGTTCATTATTTTAACCTCAACACAAAAATCAGTTAACAAAGAACAATAACTTTATTTTCATACTTTTATTCAGAAAATGAAACAAATTATCTCCCTCATTTACATTTACATTTAATCCATGAGACATCTTGTCTTTTTTTTTCTGAGGAGAAAGGAACAGATTTGTGTCCAGATAGATAGTTTACCAGGATCTGCCTTTGAAGGCCTATTAATTAAAATGTGGATATCTGCCTTCCTGAGTCTGTTTAAATATGCCTTAAATATGTCTTAGCCTGAACATTTACACTTTTGCTTTTACAAAAATTACATTGACAATAATAAAATTAATCATTTGTAAGACCATTTTTGTGATAAAGGAAATTATTTTTGTATAACTAACAATGTAGGAACAATCAATTTTTGTAACTTTTTCCTGTGAGTGCTTTTTAGCAATTTCATAACACCGAAGAGAAGCATGTTAGTAAAATGCATTGTAGTTGTTTTTTTCTCTATTTATTTTCACTTATGGATCTGGATGTAGAAGTCCTTAGTATGTCAAACTCTTTCTAAACCAGGTGCATGCCTTTGCTGAAAAGACTCATGATGTCAACAATTGAGGAGCAGGATTGTGTCAAAACCTCCCAAAGCCAGCAGGAAATTCATTTCTAGAGGGCCTACACAAAGTTCAACATTTCAATAGTGCCTCATTTAATTCAGGTTGCAAATGAGGATTAAATACTGCCTAGGACTACACATGGAGCTTTGCCTTGCAAAGTCCAAGACAGGGGAGAAACTAAAAAAATAAGTTTTATATAGGCACAAAATTGAAGCTGGAAGTAAGTTCCCTAAAATTTAGGATAAAAAAAGTGATAAAATTTATTACAAGCAGCCCCCTTTCTTTCTGTTTAAACATGCTTGTTAATATTCCAGCCTGACTGAAGTCAGGAACAAGATTCCACTGACATCAGTGGAGCCAGGATTTCCTTCTCTGGCTGAGGGAAGCTGTACATCTTCTTTATTTCTCCCTTTCTTCAGAACTCAGGCTCCAAGGAGCTATTTGCTTTGCATTTGACTTTGCCCATGGGACATCTGCTCTTCCCTTCAGCAGGTGGAGATCAGTCCCTTCCTGGCAAGAAGCTTGGAGCTTCCCCTTAGTGTGTGTGTGTGGAGGTGCACACAAGGAATTATGATTTTTCCTTCTCTCCTTTGTGATAATGTCAAGGGAAGATGTTTATAAATGTGCTATTTTTATGTGGGGTTTTGTTAAGGAGGTGGTGTTCTGAATCAGTATATCCCTTTTAACATCAGGCTTCAAACTGCAGGTGGCAGAGCCCAGCAGAAACCACCCATGCAGGAGCCTGTGGCGGTCACTGTGCACAAGTTGCAGAGGAAAGTGGTATGGGAGCAAAACTCGTTAGGTTTTGGTTAATTCATTATATTAGCAATTATTTCTAAAAAATAATTCATGGGGGTTAACTCCCTCAAAGTGTAAAAGAACTCTCAGTTCCTTTAAAGGCAATACTTACCCTATTATCTAAAGAAAAACGGATGTGCTTTTCAGACTTACCTTTTGCTAATTTTTTGGCCTTCTTGCTCTTTCCATTTCCACCCATTCTTGATCTTCTTTACAATGTCATTTTTAATCTTTTTTTTTTTTTTTTTCAATTCCTCATTTAGCATTTGGGTTGTGCATGATGTTGCCTTTCTGTTTGGGAAATATGAAGCAGTCAGTATTCCACAGCTGCAAAGTTACTGCTGTCTTGAGGCTGACACAGAAACAGACACAGAGCTTTAGTCTGTTTAAATGGAGATTAAAATTTTATGTAGCAATTAATGGTTAACTGGGGGTAAATGATCCAAAATTACCCAGCAGGGTCTTAGTTGAACAGAAACACTGCTTAATGTGCCTTGTTTACTAACAATCTGATGATGAGCGAGAAGACACTTCTACTTGTATTCTGTCAGGTCTGTATAGAAGGCAGGATGTGCTCCTGTGGAACAGCTCAATAGAGACCTGACAAAGCTGTACTAGTTGCAATAAGATGCAGCATTCAAAAAGGTCAGCTCCCTGACTTCTGGACATGACAGGGGATGTGGGGAGAACCAGATATTTGCTTGCCAGTTTGATCACGCAAGACTTTTTTGTTCACAAAAGCAATTTTCATTCACATTCTGGGCACCAAAAGCAACGTGTGTGCTGGTTTAAAGCGGGAAGGTCGGGAATGAAATTCCCAGTTTGGGGAAAAATTTCTTTTGACACTCCCTCCTTGGCTTTGGGTTTCAGGCTGAGTAGGGTAAATCCAGAGGCTTCATCCTGGTGCTGCAGCTGTGGGAATGGAAGAAAAGATGGGAAAAGGATGGGAAGGTGTGTCAGCAGGCTGCAACCTCCTGAAGGTGGAGAGAAGGGGGATTTTGAGAAATGTTCTTCCAAGCAAACTGTTTTGTTTGGGAAAGTTTCTATTAATGGACATTCATGATGAGATTATTGTAGTTATCTGACTGTATTTCAGCTCAGACACCTTTCTAAGGACATAATTTCCTATAAAGCCTATGGATATAAATAATGATACTGTAAATATTGGAGGAGGTGAGTTTTGCCAGAAAGTGGTCCAGATCCTCTAAGCCAAATGCTTACATTTAGAAATGGTGATGAGCTGGTTTTAAATTACTAATTCCTCTAAATAGGAGGTATTTTCTTCCCCTCTTAAGCTAAAATACAGTTCTGTGACTTTAGTACAGCGTATGAAATTATAGAATTTCCCCCCCCCCCAACACACACTTTCCACAGCAATCCTCTGAAGTTATCAACAATGAAAGACTCCAAGCAAATAAGAGTAGGAGTTAAGTCATCTGCTATGCATTAAATGTACAAATACTGAAAATTAAAGTCCTATTTGCAGCATGCATCCCAAAAGGTTTAAAGATTGTTCTGTAAGGAAGAGTGGGAAGGCAAATGTCTCTCAATGCATTTTATATATGCTACCTGTGACAAATGTTTCACAGACTTGAGAAATGGAAGGGAAAAGAATCCTAAGGAGGGAAGCAAATTGCTGCTTGATTTCCAGTGCTTGTAGATCTTCTTAAAAATTAAAACGGGGAATATATGATAAACACTTTAGCTTATGTGATAATAACTACCAGAAATTTTCTGTAAAAATTAAGTGCATAATGTGCACAAGGATTCTGAAAACCCTGGTAAAAAGTTGCAAATAGCCACTGGTACAGAATCCGAGCGTGGGCAGATTAAACTGCAAGGCGACGAGCCATTTTGCATTTGCTGGCAGGAGCTGGCGTCTGTTTTTAGATGTAACATCCTCAGTGTAGCTGAAGAGCCTCTCAGAAAGAATGTTGCTGGGAAGAGCTCCAAGGAAGACAAAGCCAGGTTTGCAAGATGTGGAAGTGAGCTGGTGTTAGACTTCCACCACTCAGCAAGACCTGCTCTGCGAGTAGTGAGCTCGGCAAGGTACAGAACTGGTTCAGACTTGGCAGAAGCAAGAGTCACTTGAGTCTGAGGTTGTCATGAGCTTTTCCAAATAGCTCATTACGTTTGCAGCTTCCAGGTGGGCTGGATGATAATCTTTGGTCTTTATTATTGCTTCTTGCATGACTGGGATTTTCCCCTGATGTTCCTCAGCTTGACTGTGCGTGACAGTTCTGGCATTGTCTTGGGGAAATGGAGAACTGGCAGAGAAGTGCCTGAGCTAAGGAATCAGAACTTATTCTACATGGTGCCTTCACTGACACCACACTGTTAAATGGCTCAGAAAGACAAGATAACACTTCCTTTTTTTGGCCTCATTGCCTTGATCCAGTACTCACATGCTGAGGTGGGACTGTCAGAGCCCTGACAGCTGGCATGATGACACACATACACGCATCTCTAGAGCTTATTTTTCAAACTAACTCCTCAAAGGGCTTGAGGATGTGAATGACAGTGTCTGCCAGGCTCCACTGTACCTGAGTCAGCACCAGCTGTCTCCAGCTAGATAGCTATCCATGATAGTTTATTCTTCTACAGGCTTTTCTATGTGCACTGTGTGGTTCACCTTGTGCCTGTGCCCTGGCAGAGCCAGCTCATGAAAAGGCAATTTGGAATAAAATGGGTAGTATATTTACAGTTGCTGGTAATAAACCTGTCTTAATCCTTGAGAGATATTTCAGTAAGATGATTCTTTGGAATGATCTTGTTTAAACAATGCATCATTCATACAGATGCAAAAGGTGTGTAGAAGCCACATTTCTAATCCCACTGGAGTCAGCAGCCACTTACAGCAAGAGCAGAACACTGATAAGGTCCTCCCTGACAGCCACAAACAATTCTCTCATTTGGCAAATGGCCATTATTATTTTAACATGACCAGGAAGTCATGGCCAGCTGTGTGCCAGCTGCTGAAGGCCTGGCCATGCACAAGCCAGCATTGAAAAGTAGGTGAGTGAAAAGAGACCACTTGTTGTGGTGTTAAAAGACCACACACACACTGTAGCTATTTTCTGCTTTCAGCATAACTACTGTTCATGGGAAACTCTTTCTGGCATCGTGGCATTTAAAATCAGAAGATGTGGGAACATTTTCTGTGGGAAGGGTGATACTGAAATGCTAGTAAGCACATCACTGACCTGGAGTTCAGACATTCTACTGGAGATATTTGTGACTTCTCAGCTGGTGCAGTTTTTCTTTGGGAGAGAAGGCTTCTGATGGTGCCTGTTGTATCTAACATCCAGGGTCGGTTGATTTGAAAGCCTGGCTATGCTGTGACCTTAATCTTTGATACTCCTATAAGCTTCCACAGATGCAGTTTCAGCTTATTTATTTTTCTGGCTGACACACACTAACAAAATACAACATTCCTTTCAGAAATGTTAACTTTCTGGGGGGTTTTGCAGCCATTTCTTGTAATGTAAGTAAAGTAAGGGGTTCCTCTCCCTTTTTTTTTTTTTTTTTCTTCTTGGATTTTGTCTGGCAAGGTCCAAAGGGAGGCATATCTAATGCAAATAAGAGTTCTGCCATTACAGTAATTAAGAAGAGACTATAACTAAAAAGCATTGATCAGTTGGTTGATCTCAGTGATAGGGGACTGAGACTCCTACACATTCAGACTTTAGTGTTCAAAGAGTAAAAAACCAGTTTAGAATTAAAGGCTTTACAGAAAGAAACCCGTTTTGGTTTATTTTTATTTTTGTTTTTGTTTGTTTGTTTGTTTGGGGACAGTTGTTTTTCATATCCTTGTAAAGCTTTGGTATCTTTTCTTGTAAAAATGCCACCTTGAATGTAATATCTCCTTTTATCCTACAGCATGTGATGTAGGCAGTTTGTAATTGCTGTGTGGTGGGACTTTATTGAAGTAAATCCACTATATCTTGTATCCCACTTACTTTTATTCTAAATGCATTTCCAAAGAGTACTTTTTTAAAAAGTCACTTAAAAGCATATGATCAATATTTCTTTGATTCTAACTGTCAGATACTGATTTAGGTAGTTATTTTTATCTAAAACTCTTCAATCTGCCCATACAACCTAGAAAAATGGTGTTTGTGATCAGGGAGTTTCACCTTGGAAAATAAAAAGAAGTCTACAACAATACTGAAAACACATTTGCTGAGCTGCAAGAATTCTTTCCTGGCTATAGACTATCCATAAAGAAAGTACCTAATTGTACTAGACACACTTTGGAAACTTTCCCAGAGGAGTAATAGATAAGTTAACGGAGCACTTTTTAATTTTGCAAAGTGCACTCTTCCTTATAATTTACTTAATATAGAAATTTAATGTACTGCAGTTTACTGAACAAATTACATTTAAAGTATTTCAGAGTTAAGTTGAAAGCTCTGCTTTGGTAGCCAGTTGGACTTTATTATTTGATTATCCAGATAAGGACAAGCAGTAACAAAGTTCTCTGTCTTAAGTGGTTCCAAGGATTATCTCTCAACCATTACCACTGTTAAATGCAGATTTTAAATTCCCAGGGAAAAAAACCCCCACAAAACAACAAAAAAGATACAGCAGTCCTTTCCTGCCTCTGCACTAGCTAATGCTTAGTTTTTGTTTGACCAAAGTCTGAGAGGATTTTGTATCTGTTCCATAACAGCTTTCATAAATGGACTATAACTTCATTAAATAAACCCCTAAAGTTATAGGAAAGGATTCTAGGAATTAGTATGTGCAGAACCAAATATCCTCTTTGTTACTGCAGCCCAGCTAACTGAGGTTCTTTCCCATTTATTTGCCTGAAACATGACAAAAAGCACAATCCTGGATTAGAAGTAGCAGCATATATTTTCATTAAGCGATTGCCACAGACCCATGATTCATCATGAGTGATACTTCTGTCCTGCCCTCCTGTAGGGCAATCATGTAATGTAACCCCCTCCTCCTCCATTTGTTCTTCAAATTATGTTAGGGTTTTGTTATCAGACAACAGGTCAAATGAGTGTTTGTACTTGGAATGACATAGACTGTGGCATAAATTATCCCAGGCTCCGAAGAGCTCATTAAAAAATTTCATCTGGTGCATGGTGGATCTGTACCCATCCTCTGTGTCAGAAGTAAAATTGTGATAATAAAATCGTATTCATGGAGGCTTTTTCCCTGGGATGGGCACACAGATCTCTTGGAGGAGAGAATTATTTAAACTTTAGGAGAAGCTGATGCAGAGAGTAGAATTCAGAACTGTTCTTGAAAAGCTTAGTGACTGAGGAGATTCACTGTACTTCACTGTTTAAATTTTCCTATGAATAGTTTCCTATGAATGTCAGGAGGAGTTGTAAGAAAACAGGGCACCAAAGAAAAGGAAGTATCCCTGAACCTTATGGTGTGTGCAGCTAGTCTGTTCTGCAGATGGGAGTTTGAAGAACTTGATGGCCTGTGGGAGAGGGTGGGATGAGGGAAATACATGGCAGCAGACTACAGCAGCAGGCATCAATGAAACCAGGCCATCACATCAAGCATGGAACAATTTCTAGTCAAATTGCCAGGCAGCTCACAGATTCTGCAATGAGGTGGAGTCTGAGAATCATCAGACTGAAGAATGCCTCAGACATTCCCAGCTGGGAGCTTCCAAAAAAGCCTGCACTGCAATGGCGATGCCTCAAAATATCACCTGCTCTCAGAGGGGCTCAGCAGTATTGATCCTCAGTGTAGTTCAGCAGTTCACTGATGGTTAACATGATGATCTTGGCTTAACACAGAGCCAATCTGGATGAAAAGAATGTTTCTGCAACTGAAGTGTGGAGAGGTGGTGTAGTGCTTCATATCTGACCTGTGCACATGTCCCTCCATGCAAGACTTGGGGTCTCTGAAGGAAATTTAGTAGACATCCCTTCCTGTGGTGTATCTGTAAATTCTAGAGATGAAATCTATTGCATGCTGCTGTGGTCTGGGGGAAAAATAGTAAACAAATGCCCTCCATCAACAAAAAACTGAATGATATTGTTAGGGCAACATCTATTCCTAATCCTTGCTGCAATCCACATTGTGAATAAGGGAAGATGTTCAACTCAGTTGAGTTTTTAGGCAGCCTTTGATATACTTCTTTGTGACAACAAAGCTTGGAGTCGGATGGTAATTGACTTTGTTTTATCAAGGTAGGTAGGGAAGGTGAAAGAGAATTCACTATTAGACAATCTATTGCATTCTTGAGGAAGAAAGAAAATGTCAAATTGGGCCAAGGGAGGATTTGTCAGTCCCACATCTCTTTTACCAGCTGGGAAAGAAGAGATGAAATAGCTATGAATTGGACAATCATTAATATTTTTTTGATGAAAACCTGTCGAATTCTTGAGGTGAAATCACCTAGTTTCCAGGCTGATAGAGTGACATGGCTTGTGTGTTAATGAGGATTCCAAATGATCATGGAAGCAGGTAGGCAGGATTTTCTTGGCACTTGGATCTGGACAGTACTGCTGTCTGTGGATAGACTGGTGATACATCTCAGAGTTTGAATAGCTCTTTGGTGTGAGACTTGATGGCTGGAGGTGAGGAATGTAGTTTGCTTCATCTGGCATATAGCCTCAGGGTAATATAAGAAAAATACTTTATGCTTCTGCTTCTTTGAAAAACATGTATGTGCCGTTGGCTTTTAGTGAAAACACATAAATGGATAAATGGCTTCATGAGATTAACGTTCAATTAATGGATGATTTCTGCTATACAAAGGTTTTTATTAGCATTGTGATTACTGAGAGTAATTAGTCATAGAAGTCTATACTATCATCAAGTTGAAGAATATGACTGGATCTAATTAAAGCTAATGTGAAGAATTGGGTATTGCATTTTGACTAGGATGGCAATGCAAAATCCCATTCTCCTGTGAAGTATGAGCTTCAGTGACATCCTGTGGTCAGGACTCACTTTGTTGTGTTGAAGGAAGGCATTTTCAAAACCTAGGGATGAAGACATCCTGCTTTCTGAAAATCACATGTGAGGTGTGAACGTGTGTGGCGGTGGCACCTGTCCACAGTGACCTCCTGGGAACCTCAGGGTGACAAACTCGGTCTCCTCCTGGGTCACGAGGTGGTTCTTCAAGGAGAAACAAAAGCTCTTCTGCAAGACCAGAGAGTAGCCAGCTGGAGAAAAGCAGCAGCCAGTGTTCTTCTGATAGTTCCCCTGAAATGTGATTTTATTATTGGAAGACAGGAAGTAATTTCTGGAAGTAATTTCTGCCTACAGTTGTGGATTGAGATAGAAACTTAGATACAGCAAGTTGTTATTATTCACAGACATGAAGAAGATATTTAAGGTAAAGATCATCATTAATTTCCCTGTAATGACTAATGCTTTATATTCCCAGAGGCCTACCCCTTCTTTGATGAAATACCTGCCAAGCTTTGGCTCACACAGGATTTTCTGCCTTCTCAATGAAATTCTGCTTGTACATCTTTCAGGGAAAAAAGATCTGGTGATGTTGATACAATGCACATGAAGTTGCTGTAACAGAAGTGAGATGAACAGGTACACAATCATTCAGACAAAATCACTATCCACAATTGAAATGAAATTATTTTTTTAGGTTAGGAACACTTAAGTCAGAGTTTTATTGTAATTTTTCCTCTATTTTTTACCTCTAGCAAGATGTTGTAAAAGACAGTATTCTGCCTGTTGGGAAGAAAAAAGTAAGATTCATAGGGAATTATCTCACAAATAAGCCAATATGTAGATTAAGTGGGCAGATTGACTTTTTGTTTAACAACTCCATATTCCAAGCCATTATCCCCAATGAATTTGACTGCAAGGGAAAGGAAATTCCTATATCTTAGTTACAGTGATAGAAAAATAATAATTTTTTAGAAATTAGCTTAGTGTTTGTTGCTTCTTTCAATTTTTTTCCTTTGATGTACACATAGTTGATACAAAGAAACTATCAATTGCTTTGTGGGTGAATAGTGGAAGTAATTAAACCAGCTTTAATAATCTTCCAAAGATAATCAGATGTGCATGCAAAGAAGGTTGCCTTCTACCTTTAACATTTACATGAACATTTTCTTTACATTTCGAGAATACAATGTTGGGGCTTGCAATTTGAAAGAATTTTCTATCATTTTGTGTAGGTTGCTACTGCTGCTGGGTGTTAGCAAGTGCATCTCTAATATGCATTTAGAAGTTTTGAGAAACAGAATTTTTAAACATTTTGTCTCTTTTCTAAACAACAATTGTTGCCATCAGCTATTTTTTCTCCCATGCTTTTCTCACAGATCTTCAAGAAAAAAAAATTAATATTTTCAACTTCTGTGTATGAAGACAGAAAGGTCTGAAAGACAGACTTGGATATCTAGAAATACCACTCATCTCATGACTATTTTGTATTAAAATCTACGTGGAAGTGGTGGAATGCTGGGTGAACAGATTTGAAAGCTCACAACCCAGCAAATTCTAAAAATCTGCTTGCTCTTTGTTTAGATGGAAATTTCAGAGGCTTGGTAACACATCAACTATGAGATAAACCGGAGGTGTGAAACAGCTCAGTCTCTCTACCTCCTTTTCTTTTTTGTTATAACTCTTCCTTATTTTATTCAGGTGCATTTGCAGTCAGAAGACTCTTATCATATATGTGCTTATAGTTGAAAATGACACACCTGCCCAGTATCTATGGTAACAAAGGCTCTCTTCAATCTCAGACTTCTTGGTTCTCTTTTCTGCCTTTTTATTCTCTGCAAGAATAGATAATAAAAAATATTTGTGACAGTTTGTTTTAATTTCTATTACTGTTTATAAATTTTCTGTAATAATCCCAGCATCTTGTCACTATGAGCTTTTGTCCATGATTACAGAGGATTGGTCTTTTGTGGTAATGCATGGACTTTGTTTTTCTCCTCGGGAATATGATTAAAAATGCAAGAAATTGTAAAATGAACATTGTCTTTAGAAATGACGATGACAGAGTTATGTATAACAAGTAGAATACCTATAACTGCATCAAAGAATTCTGTTTCTAACACAAGAAACTGCAGATCTACAGGGAAATTACTTTAATCAAAATGATAAACAAACTCTAGTCCATTTTTTATTATGGAGAACTGATCCAATGTACTAAGCTCTTTTCTGCTGTTGATGAAAAGGGAACTCACAGTATCAGTTAGCTTGGAATACTCTGCAGTGAATCAATACTGCACAGAAAATAATTGGATTAATAACTTTCTCTTTATTTATAAGCCCTGACAATTAAAAAAGAAAACATAAGGTCTGTTTTCCTTCTTAAACCTCTCGCTCTTTCCAGACTTATAAGTACAGCCAGTATTAGCTAAAGGAAAGGGCTTCAGTACCATCTGTTTTGCCTTGTTCTGAGATTCTTTCAGAGAAATCAGAAGACAGCCTGAGCATATTTTAAGTGGTATTGTTTGTACATTCTTTTAAATCAAGGTGAAGAGACAAGTCCCCCTGTGGAGTTCAAGAATCACTTAGCAAACCAGATCCTTGTCAGAAAACATAACAATATTCTTTCTTTATAGTGCACTCTATTCAAGGCTGCCTTTCATAGACTACCCATGACATAAGGCTGCTATTCTTCAGTTCCTCCTGCTCTCCTATTTCTCATTTGACAAGTACCTTCCAACAAGTGCAAAACCCTTCACTTCTAAGAACAGGCTTTCTATTAAAATGTGATGTAATCCTCTCTGTGCCCTGCTTACAAAACCTCACAGGCCTAATATACTTTCCAAAGGTCTGTGGGTCAGATTTTGTCCCCAGGAACATCCATGTACATCTCAGTGAGCTCACTGGAGTTACTATAGATTTACACTCGTGTAGCAGAGCAGTGCTCTGCTCTATTCAGTATGTAATTCCTTAACCACTGCATCATTTTAATATGATGGTTAGGAGTGTGATAATTTACTATTTTGTTCTCATTACAGCTCATCAAATTTGGATATACAGTATGTTGGGATTTGTGTGAGGGATTAAGGGGAGAAACAAAATAAGGGAAATGCATGTTTTGATCTGAGCCTGTAAAGAGTTTTGCAAATGAAGGTGAATAACTTGGACACAGATGTGAAAACAAATGTGTACATGGATTTAAAGACTAATATGGTCAAAGCAACTGACTTGGGAGAATAAACTTTTTGCAGCAGTTTCTTGAACAGGTCTGATAAAAGCAAGGGCACAAACATTCAGAAATGACCTGATAAGGGATGTTGGGTCATTAGAAATGCAAAATCAGGTTGAGGAGAATCAAATCTGCAGAAACCCTTTAACCTAGAAGCTGAAACACTCGGCTCAGTTGTGGAAGGAAAATTTGGAGTCCCTTCCCTGTTTGATGACGAGGCCAGTAGCCATATCCAGTGGACATTTTCCTGAGATTTCCCAGGTTCTAAGACCAAGTTCTAATGGATTTCAATTAGTTAGTTAGTTTCTTAAGGCTAAAGAAAACTACTTTGAAAACATGAGGCCTGCTAACTTGATTAAGCTGATAACATTTTTGTTCAGGTGTCTGGCTGGGAAATCAGTTATTATCACATCTCTGTTCCACAAATTATGTATTTCATTTCTCTCCCACCAGCTAAATCATCTTTCCCCACTGAAGTTTGTTTTCCAGGTGTGCAGTGACTCTGGGGGAAAGGGTTAGGGCTGCACTGTGCCTGTGTGGGGCTGGGTGTGCTTGGACATCTCTCAGCTGGACCTGCTGGACAGCAGAAGTGAGAGTTGACAATGTCAGGGCTGGAGCACTGTCTCAGGTGATGCTGCTCCTCTCTCCTGGTGAGAAATTTACCTCACACAGAGGCTGCTGAAGGCAGAATGGGTGAGGCAGGGCAGCATGAAATTTTGTTTGCCACCTAGGAGGAAAACTCCCTTTTCTTGTGTTCAGCCTGTTCTTTGGATGTGACCAACATTCATCACCACTGATGCTCAGTGTCTGGAATTTGCTGACCTTTAAATGGTCAGCCTTCATGTGGAGGTTGACCTTCAGGGCCGAAGAGCAGAGGTTTGTGCATTTAGTTGTGGGTGAACACGATATCCACATATATAAAAATATAGAGAAAATAGAGAGTGCATATTATCACTTTCCTTTAATTTTTACTTTTGTACTACAGAGTCCATAGAAGGTAGTGATAGCAGGGAGCAGAGGTTGAAAATATTAATACGATCATTTAATGTTCTAAAAGAATTCTGTTTTTCAAGGTTATTCTAATATCCTAGTCAATAGTAATATCATCACCGTGTCTTCACATAATCAAGTTATGCTTAATAAAATATAGTGCTGAATTCTCAAATTTAAAATGAAGATGGAATAGGAGGGGAAGATTGTGATAAAGAAAGTTGTCATCATCATTTTATCAAATAACTTCTACTGAACAATAGTAAGGTTCCACACAGGTTCAGTGGCCTTATTGCACAGAGGTCACCCAGAGATAACATGTCCTTCCCTGTCACTATTTCAATTGTTCCAATTGTTTCCATTTTCTTACAGAGCTGGCAAGCATTTTAGAATCCATGGAACTTGCTGCTAGGAGGAGAAAAATTCTCTTTATTCAAAATAAAATATATAAAATTATAGAATAGCCCAGTCTGGAAGGGAGCTTGGTGGGAACCATTTTGTGGTATTGAACTTAGATGAGATTATTTAGCACCCTGAACAATTGTATCTCAAAAACTTCCAGAGAGGGGGACTCTGCCGTGTCCTGGGGAGGAAATGAAACATGAAGAGCTATCCAGTTTTCCCCAGCTCTGAAATGTAGGAATAAATACTCTCTCTTAGAAAAGATGTTTGAGAGAAACTCCTCCTTTCTTACCAGGAAATTTGTATAGAAGAGGAAAAGGAGTGGGGAAGAAGCCAAAGGCTGGGAGAACAAAGGAAATGATTATTTCTAAGGGGAAGAGAATGTGATTGCTCAGGAAATAATTACACTTGTTACTTAATAAATAGTGTTTCTTCTCTTTATTATGTAGCTAGAACTTGTTTGGTGTCTATGAGGAAATAATTGATTTGACTTTTAACACACACTTAATGAGTTATAGAATAGCTCAGAAATCTTCACACTGTGAATGGAATTGTTTTCACAGCTGATTCAGGAACTCCTCCCACATTGAAGGTTTATTTGGATCATTCCTCATGCTCAGCCCACTTGTAGCAATCAAATTAAACCTCCAAAATGAATTTTTTCTTTCTAAACATAGGGATGTTTGAGACTGAGGTGCTGTTGTGAGGTTCCCTTTGAAATTTTGTTTTACAAGTGGTTTCATGGTGATTGGCAATGTCACATCCTATCACAAAGAAGGAAATGAGGGCACTCCAGCTGCAGTTTGGGTCACACTAAATTTCTGATGGTTTCACTCAGAACCATGAATTTAAGCATCACTCTATGATTTTATCTTAGTTTATTAACATGCAAAAGCACATAGAGTGTTTTTTTTGGTTTTGGTTTGCTGCTTTTTTCTTTTTTCTTTTTTCTTTTTTTTGATTGTTTGGAAAATACAACATGCACTGACTACTTTTGCTACATTTCTACTCCACTTTCAGCCTTGTCACTTTAAAAAGAAGGGGTAAAAGAAGTCTCTTTTGCAGTCTCAAGGGCTTTAAACTTACTGGAGAGAAATGTGACTGTGGTCAGTTACCAGATTGTGAGTAAATGCTGATGCATTTAAAAGCAAAAGAAAATAACCTTTTCTCCTTAACTTCAAATAGGAGGGAAAAACTGGATAGGGAGACTTTAAAGTAAAAGGTGCTTTTTTTATTCTTCCCCTACCCCGTAGCTGATCAAGACTGATTTGTAATTGATAGTCTGTAAATTTTGGGAATTATCTATAAAGACTGAGGTTGCTTTCACAGCATTTGATAAGAAACTCTGTGGGAAACAGATAAACACGAAAATTATTTTTTCTATCTTGATTGAGTATTAATATGTTGCACAATTTCAGAGATGTAACACATCTCTATAAGTAAATTCTTTCAACCACAAAACCAGATTGTGCCAATAAAAGGAAACCTCATTTTAATGGAACTAATAGATTGAAATGCTGGGGTTTTTGTTTCCTTCATTTTAAATGAAGACAAATATAATCCAAGTGGGGAATATAGAGAGTTGAGGAGACTGACTGAAGGAACCAATGTTTTCAGCATATGGCTACTATAAATACCATAAATGCCATTTTTACCTGCTTCCTGTGATTTTCCTTTATTGTTGTAGCACTGGAGGACCTGCAGACCATTGTGCCCACGCTGCTCATACACAGGGTAGGGACAGCTCATATTTCCTGCCTCCAAAGGTGTGGGATTATCCAGTTAGTGGGAACAAATCCAGGCCAAAGAAAGGCACCACACATTTTCAGCCAACTTAGGAAATAATGGACTTGTCCATCATTTGAAATCTTTAATCAGCCTGATATCTTCTGTAAAAATACATTATTTTATAAAAATATTAGGTTTGGTAAGAGTTATGGGGGTGGTGATATACGCACCATGGAGACTAGGCAAATATTTAAAATGCAAAAGCAAAGTTACTACTTGTGTTGACAATCACAATATATTACCCTTCTGTAACTGTTTTTTCTTCAGAACAACCAAAATATTCTTTTGGGTAGGATGAGGGCCAGAAAGGAATGCAGTAGTCCAGCTGGTGGGTAACAGATAACAAGATCATAAAAATTAAAGTTATACTTTGGGTAATTAGGAAGTTTGCTTATTCTATCATTAATTGTGCAGCTGTTTAATTTAAATATAATCTGATTCAAAGTGTTAAAGTTTACTCCAAGCTGAATGTTACTGTTTTCCCTGCAGTCTTCAGCATTTTGCCAGGGAAATATAAAATCTGGGAATAAAAGGAAAACAGTATTTTTTGTTTGCAAAATTACATGTTATGCCTATCTATAATTTTTTTTTTTAATAAAAGGAACTCGAAGTAATGCAGTTATTTCTACTGGGAAAACCTCTCAGGAGCAAGTTGTACACAGTAATTATGATTTTAGACTGAGCTGACATCTTTACTAAGTTCTGTGTTATCTTACCCTATATTAAGTATGTTCGTTTTTTGAAGTGGGTGTTTCAAATGTCTACTCTTAATTATCACTGTAACTGAAGAGAAGTACAAACTCACAGCCCCATAAATGTGAAGACTGTTTTGGTTTGGTTTGTTTTGATATTGTTTTTCACATATAAATCATATGGGCACATCTGCGACTGAAATGGAGATAAGCCTCCTGGTGTTATCTTATTTCTTAATTGTAGGCTCTCATTTTCCAGGGAGAGTGTTGACTTGGTCTTTACCTTATCATGCCCTCCTCTACTGTTTACTTGCTTATTTTCTGGCAAAGCTGCTTATATTTTAAACCTATCTAGGCAGAGAAATCTTTAAAAATACATGTCAGATTCGTTTTAATTCAGAGACCATTTTGTTTAGCAGCACATGTAGGCTTGCTCCAATTTTCCATTTCCTTTTTCCTATTTCACACTAGAGTCATAGAAATGCCTCCTCCAGATAACAGAAGGAGGCAGGTGTTATTGAGAATAGGATTTTTTTGTGGAAAAGTGGAACCATTATTAAAAATACTTTCAGATAAATGTCAGTCTTTATACTTCCTGATATTTAACACACATTTCAACTTTTCCAACTTGCATATCTCTGGTGTGAGATACTCTTTGAAATGAGGAAATCAGATACAAACCAGAGCTGCTTCTTCTGGGATGCTGCTAGTGAAGTCCCAGGCCAAGAAGGACTCACAGAATTTTGGATCTAAGCTAATATTTTTCATCTGGCTGCAATATTATTAGGGATAAAATCCTGTTGCACTGCCTGTGGTGGGATGCTCTTTCACCTTGGCACTAAGTAGTTATTCGGAGCTTCCCACTTGATCATTACACAGTGGCTTGGGCCAGTTCATTTGCAATTATACTTCCAGCCTTATGAAGTAGGTACAGCTTTTTTTCCACTGGTGGAAAAGCTGAAAATTTGAGTGTTTGAAGCAGAAAGGATGGATGAGATAGGATAGAAATAGGAGAAAACTGCATTAGCAACGTTCTCTTTCCTCTTTTTCTATCTTTGTCCATTATCAGGGCTATGCAAGTAACTGTCTTTATAAATTTGCAGCTTTTAAATATTAATTAGTTAAGACTAATTAACTAAAGGAAGACAGGTTAGTGCTGCCATTTTAGTCCTGCTGATGGAAAAGTGGGGTCCACAGATGTCGTATGATTACAAAATGTGCCAGTGTCAGACCCAGGGCTGCGAGATGGGATTGAGCAGCGCTCCTGTGAAAGTGCCCAGTGCCCAACCAGCCACAAATTGTCTCAAAGTTAAGTAAACATTGTCTCCAATTTGATAAAACATTTTCCCTGCCATAGTATCCTGATTCATTGAGTCCTGCTTAACATTACATGTGGGAGCAGCGTCCCAGAGTCCTGCACCCCTATTTCTGAATATTTTGAAGGTTGCCTTCTCCATTTTCCACAGCTGTTATATTCTGTCACAGTTATTTTGTGTGAGTAGAAAGTATATTTTGCATCTCATTTAAATGTGCCAGATAAAATGGGAAAATGAGAAATACAGGTGGATTAAAAAGTAAAGGTTTAACCTTGCAGACAGTGCTGAAGAGAATCTTCCAGATGTGATAAATCCATGTCTTTAGATGATTTATGTTGCAGTTAGCTGTTCATCCAGGCAGAGAAAAATTAATAGAACAGAACCTGAAAGTTTTGGAAAACAAACAGGAGATAAAAGTATTTGGAAACTTAGAAACTGTTTTTTACCACAACAGTATTTTTAAACAATTCAGTCCTGGTAATCAAAAGCGTTCTGAGAAGAAAAAGCAAATTCAGAAGACTCCAGACCTACAGAAGCAGCAGGAATTTTCAGAGGTTTAAAAGGACCACTTTCCTCAAATATTGCTGAATACATTTCTAGATAAATTTATAGTAAATTATGCATTTTGCTGAAATTTCTCTCAACTTATATATAGGACAAGTGGAAGAGTCAAATAAGAATAATTTCATCTGTGAGTTTCTGAAAAACCTAAAAATATGCGCTTAGAGGATAAATAGAAATTTCAGAAATAGAAGTCAGAGTACAGTACTTTCCATTTTTAAGGCAGATGTCTGTGACACAGACACTAAATTCAGAGATGCATTCTGTCTGATTTCAGAAACACTTAGGAGCATCTTGTGGCTGTGTATCTGCTAGACCAACTGCAGCAAAAAAGTAATTCTGTGTTATATTGGATACTGTGATTTTTCTCCATTTCTCCTTGCAACTGTAAAGTTATTTAGTATTTGTTTTTCTTTAATTTTCTGTTCCATTTAGACATCCCAAATTATTTAGATTTACTCTGATCTGATTCTTTACAAGTCTTGATTTGTCAAATGTTTAGGGAATTAAAAAAAAAGACCGGACAATGTGCAAAGAATTTTCTAGTTTACTGAGATTTTTTTCTCTTTAGTAACATCCTCTTCCTTAATTTATTTATATTTTATACTACAGTTTAAAACTGTTCTAATAAAACCCCGTTTCAATTGCAAGATATTTTCATAATCTGATATTTTTATTGTGCTCTCCAGTAGGGCAGTTTGCCTGAAATTTTAGTCCTGTTTTAAAGTTTGTATGGAACAAAGACACTCTCCCAGGGGAAACAGGATGTCTAAAGTAAGATTTAATAAGAATTAACAAAGAATTACCTGTCAGAGTTTTCTTGTGCAAGGCAGAAGCCTACAGGCAGAACACTGCATGCAGAGTGGAGTTACTCTTCTCCTCCTCTTGAACCCCAAATTCTGTGACTCAAACTGCCTCACTTCTCTTGTCTAGACAGAGTTTTACCTGGCTTTTTTCAAGGAACTTTTCCTCAAGCCTCCTGGTGCTTACAGCAATGATGCTCTGGAGCCTGCAGCCATACAGAATCTGTAAAAAAAGGAATGAGACAGTAGGTATGGCCCTGGGAATTTCCCACACTCTAAAGCACGCAGGCAGGTAGGTGTAAACCCTGGAGAAAACACTTGTGGAGGCTTCTGCAAATGAATCCTGCAGGCTTTGTGCCACTGCACTTAAAACGTGTTTCCAGTGGGAATAAGACTGCAACTGGTATTTTCACCCAGCCTGGAAGCCACTGTTTTAAGTGTTATTGTGCATCCTTTTTCTTAGTAACACCTCGAGCTATTTATATTTCATTGAATTTAATAGTTTGTTTTCATGCTGCAGAAGATTTGCCAAATAGTTCATTAAAAAAAATTTTAAAAAAGTTGCTGGGGTTGAGGAAGCATTGCGGAAGATGGATTCTTCATGGTTTGTTGTTTTTTTGAGTATAAGGTTGAATTGCTGTATGTTTGTGCTAAAATTATCCACAGTGAAACAGTTAATAATAGTAACATCAGAGAGATAAAAAGTGCAGTTCACACAGTTTAGTTATCACCTCTACCTGTTTGTAGGAGGATATAACACTGTGTTGGATTATATTCTCTTGTTGTTAAATTGTTATAAGTCACAAAGGAGGAATACTTTAATGTGATCATTCTGTTTTTTTAGTGAAGTGAAAGAATCACAAAGTGCTTAAATGCCAAGATTAGGGAAAAAACATCAGACTGAAATAACTGGATTAAACCCCAGACTGTAGTACAGAGACAGCTCTAACTGCAACCTCTTCCTTTAACATTTCCCTTCTCCCTCCTTCTTTCTGTATGGCTTTAGAAGAGTAATTTTAAAGTAACTTAAAAATGTGCCCTAGTCCTGCCTTTCTGAACTAAAAGTTTTGCAATACCTCATGCAGTACTGGACCACCCACCATGGGAATCCCATTTATATCTTTGCATTGTTTTACAGATAGGACTAAACATGTTTTTTCATTAATTAGCTTTTAAGCTTTTGTGGCAGGGACCAACTCATTGTTATGTCTCTGTGCAGTGCTGAGTCCAATGGGATCATTGCTTATTATTCATATCAGAGGCAGCTTAAGGCTTGTCAGCAGTGTAGGCAAAATTGAATTTTTCTGCCCCTGGGAGGGCTGGCATGGTCAGTAAGGTTTTTCCAGGTGATATGGCAGAGGGGACATGGAGGATTTTCAGTACTGGGAGTATCAATATATTTGAAATGACTACGAGAAGTCTGGGGGTACTGCAGAATAAATTATGTTAGCTCCTTTCTCCAGCTGGGGGAAGAATAATTAAAAGCTTAGTTGAAAAGATATATTCTTCTCCATGGCTCCTGAGATTTCAAAACTACAATATCAATTTTTTAAAATAGTTTTTCAGCCCCATATGTCTATTTGATTACTTTGAAGAAAGAAGTGAAAATGTTTCAGAAATATCAGGCCATATGAAAGGTAGGGTGTGACCAAATATTTTGAACTTTGAGAGTGTGTTATTTTTGCAGCTGTTACTGTTCACTTATAGATGCACTAGACTGGCTGCGGACTAAATATTAATAACTATGAAAAAAAGATGAATTAATATTTGATTTTAGTTATTTCCCCTCTTAGGCATAATATAAAAATATAATTTTTACTTGCCGGCATATAACAGGTGTCCTGATAATTCCTTCTTGAAATAGTACTGATATCTCAGTTGATCAGCCTTTAAAACATGAAAAGGGTGAGATGTGGCCATGAGATAAGTATCTTTATATCCTGTAGGAGTAAAGATCTTAAAAATGTATCTAAAATTTTTTTGAATTGAATATCCAGTGAAGATTGCTCAATTTTAATCTTATAATTCTGTGAGAATAAAAGAGATGGTCATGACTCAGAGTTGGTTGAATGTTGCTTAGGTTTCTCTCATGATGCTTCAAAACTATTTCTGTTTCTGATGTTGTCTGAAATCTGATCATTCCTCAGCTTTGAAATAATTCCTTGATTAATGGATAGGTTAAACCATTACGTTTTCAACAAGTTCTGTCAAAAATGCAACTCACCTAAAAAAAAGTCATGACAGAACTGAAAGGAAGGAAAAGAATTTATTCAGTAAAATTTATTTAATTTCTGGGTACCACCGAGGCCTTTAGATCTCCATGCATACTTCAGGAGTCTTCAGCTAGGAAATGGCCAATGCTGAAATCCTTTTCTTCTCCATTACCCAGATTTTGCAGAATTTTTATCTATTTTCATTTTCAAATACATCAAGGGAAAAGACAGCTCACTGAGGAATGTACAAAAAGGGCTTTATGTGTTTATTAAAGAGAAGATGGGTGTGAGAGTTTAAAAAATCCTCATAAATCTGATCTAAGTAACATATTCAAGCTTCAAGAAACTAAATTTGACACCTGATAACAGTAGAGTTGCACATCTTAGAGAAAAATATGATGTGCCAAGTAAAATGCTGTGTTTCTGAATTATGTATTACAAAGTTTTCTTCTTGTGTCTGCCCCAAGGTGCCACCCAAGAGGGTGAGGTGACCTCTCTTTGCATAGAAACCTCAGCAGTTCTGTGCAGCCAAACTGGACCTCCTTTGAGGCATTGCTCTCCACAAACTGGGATTCCAGCTGGTCTCATTATTTTAGTTGTCACTCCTTGTTTGTTTTTATGAGCATGAGCCAACATGTCCCAAGCCATGCCCTTGTGCAAAATGGTGCCAGAGAGCCCCACGTGGAGTCGTGTAGGAGAGCAGCTCAGCTTGCACGGTGCTATAGTTCATTTTGGGGTGCTAGGAGTTATTTAATATAGAAAATGTTCTCTTTCTGATGAAAAAGAAAGAAGAATTTGGAGAGGGGTGGAGAATTATGGAGAAAATATGACCTGTTACAAAGGCACCCACTCTCATCTTGCAAATTTGAGAATACAATAAGTGTATTCAAATGATTTCTGGTTCATAGACTTGGGAGGGAGAAGCATTTTAATTTCTATTTAATACATGGGGTATGTATGTTATACAGAATATGATCAAGGAAAATTGGTAAATGTGAGCCTTTTGTCTGGCTGGAGCATAATAATGGGTTAGAGGGAAAATATGCTGTACTTGAAATTTTGGGGAAATGATATTAATTTGGCTTTAGTTTCATATGGTTTCCTTGAAAGACTGTTCATGCAGTACTTTGTGCATAAATGTCTTGTGGAGTGATAAGGGGTTTGTTTTTCTTTTTAGAAATTCCTTTTAAACTCATCTTGCTGCAGATATTAATTTTCAATATTTAATAGATTACAAACATGAAGAAGAGTATACTTCTTTTAGTCTCCTATTCCCTCTTAGTTTTTTATATAATATGGGCAGGTATCCATACATAATTTTTTTTCATACAGCTACCAATAAAAGTTCTGCATTCTTACAAGCTGGAAGATAGCAATATTAGAATCATGTTATAAAATCATATAAAAAGGTCCATGCCACATTTATTTATACACATATCTGGATACTCTTGATGTAAGAAAAATAAACGAATGCACTGAAGGTAAAGTAATATTTGATTTAATATGGTTCCAACTTTTCTGTTGAGAAGGTGATTCTCTTGATAGTGAGATTTAAACTCTTATCTCTGCTCTATGGCTTTGGACATTGCCTTCAATTTGGCAGCAAATGAGAAATTTCAGAATAAACAGCTACAAGCAAGCAAATATTGTAGACAAACTCAGATGCTACTGCAGTTCTTCTGTGTAAAAGCTTCTGAGATATGATTAAAGTTGAAATCTAAATGGAGATAAAACAAATAGGCCTAAGCTAAGTCCAAAAGGTAAAGCTGAAGAGGTTTATTTATTTTTAGGTAATGAGATTACAGTTTAAATTGCATTTCATCTCATTAAGGGACTGTTAACGTCTGTTACCTCTTTTTCTGACATTAAGTTACCATATACCACTGATTCCAGCTAATGACTTTTTGAGGGAGACATTTAGGACATTTCCTAGGAGAGGTTATATCCATTTTTCTACTCCAGGAAAAGATTGAAATTTTTTTAAAACCTACCAGTGAGTTAATTTATCTGATTAAGGATTAATTGTGATAATACAGTCCCACTGATTAGGTACCTTCAATGTAAAATTTGACTTCATATATTACAGGTTCCTAGATTAAAGATCTTGATAGTCTTTGACCTGGTAGTGACCCCATGTTTGAAAGTAATTTTTTTGAGTCAGGTGGGGACAATTCTATTAATGATCAAGTTCTGAAACTTCAGTTTGGGTTAATTTGATTTTTGTTTCAGTCAAATTTTTTTTTTTTTTAATGTAAAATTAATATAACTTCTGGTTCACCATAATAGTGATCAAATCCCTGTATGCAAGTGTTGTGCTGAAAAGCACGTTCTGCTCACAGGTCAAAGCTGCTTTTTTTTTTAAAACCTAGGAGAAGTCAACTTTTATATATTGAAGTTCAGAAAAATTAAACTGACCTTCTGATATTTTTTTGTGGGAGTGAACCATGCAGTTTAAACACTTATTAATGCCTTTGAAAGTGCTATGACAGATTTCTGTCACAACAGGCCAAAGCATGAAGGTAATTTACTGTTAATACCAGCTGAAACCATCCCTGGTTTCCTGGTGAGTACTTCTGTACAGTGAACACAAAATAAAAATTCATAACAAATGATAGGACCTTCAATATAGTCTGGTGAATCCAGGGGTGGTAGCAGGATGTCATGCAAAGGCTCTGAGCTGAATTTTGCCATTGTTCCTCAGATTTTGTTTTTCTAGGTAGCAGAGTTTCTATTTTTCTGTAGTCTGTGTATTTTCGTTTGGATTTGCTCATTGAGAATTATCCCATAACAAAATGGTTACCCATTAGTGAAGCTGAGTGAAAGGAGAGAACGCTGAGACATTAGAAAATTAGTTCATAACCCCACCAAATCTGTATTAAATATCTGTGAGTGCAACACTTGCTACTTAAAAGAAACAGAACACAACTACTCAACATAAAAAGTGAATTTGAACTAAAAAAGGGTAAAGGAGGAAATATCTATGTGAATATTACCCCATTTGTATGAATCCACTTTCGTATTTTGTAAATTCCAAACCACAAAAATGTTTCCTGCCTCATAATAGGAACTTATGAGGGACAAACATTTATTTCTACTTCCTATGTATTTCATGTAATGAAATAGATCAACAGCAGCCTTTGGCCTGCCTGGGGCATATTTAGGGAAAATCTTTCTGCATTATTTAGGATTTTTGGGAAGTGTTCTGGTTTTGTTTGACTCTGATGTTAAAGGCAATGATGATGATATCTGATAATGATTTCCTTGGGGGTGCTGAATCTGTTTTTGGGGATTGTCCATGCTGAGATGGAACAGGCTCTGTTTCACTGTGTGTGTGCAGCCCTGTGTGGTGAGCTGAGCAGATCTGATGTGTAATTGAAAGGAACAACTTTGTGACTGAGAGTAATGGAGATTAATTAATGTATTGTTATTGCCAGAGAGCTGCTTGTGAGAAATTCTGCAGTTATTTTGAATACAATAGAAATATTGGAGGCTGGATTATAATTGGCATGGATATGAAGGATGTTCCAGTTTATTTTCTCTCACTGTTGCATTTTTCCTCCCAAAATTGATCATTTTCTGAGCCGGATGTTTCTTTCTGTATTTAGTTTTAGTACACGGTTTGAATTCTTGACAAATTCTGTCAGTAATTTTTCAGTAATTTTCCCCCTGTATATGCCAGGACTGCAATGGCTGGCCAAACAGGATTTGTTCAAGCGAGGATTTCAACCTGGACAAATAATGCAGCTTTAGCATATTCCCCAACAAAATCCCATTATCCTTAAATTATTATCTTTAGTCAGCTTTGATTGTGTTACAAACACTACAGAGTTTGAAATACTAGTATAGTAATAATAATGCCCTAGATTAATATTAGTATTAGATTTTTTCAGTGATTAGTTCAAATTTTGATTTAAAACACTAAGAGAGAAAAACAGTGGGGGTTTTTATTTTGGACAAATTGCATGTAAAGGATGACTGCAGCAATAGTAGTAAAAGGCAGGAAGCTATATCATTGCTAATCAATCTAGAGAGCTCTGTCTCTTACAGATGTCAATACAAAGTTAAGTGCTAAAATAATTGTAGTGTAGGCTTTCTCATAATTACTGTTGTTCATTTGGTGTGTTGTGCAAAAAAAAGAGAAAAGAGGAATTTGCTTTGCAGTCAGCAGCCTCAAATCTCTAAGGAGAAAGAAAAAGATAGCAGAAGGCTGATAGTCATCCATCATTCCTGACAATTTCACAGCCTAGAATAACTTGACAGAGACCCAGAACAAAATGTTGTTGAGAATTGAATGCTGCTAAGCTGAGTGAATTGACTTTCTGATGTCAAAGCAGGACCTGCTTGAAGTGGCTGATGATTTTCCTTTTCTGACTTCAGAAACACTGACACTTAAAATGCCTGGTGGTACAAATGGGCAGATTTGGAACCTGAGGAATTGTTTGAAAACTTTCTAGGTCCTCTTAAAGAATTTATGAGGTGATTCTGGTCAGCAAGTGTGTGGGTGAGTAGCACACCTACGTTTAAAGAGTGTTTGATCATTACATTCCTCAGAAAGCAGGAATAAGGAGTCAGAATTTTTCCCAATTGTCTTGAAACACAAAATTTTTCAAGACCTGGCTTATTTCATCTAAATTTGTCTTTGGTGCAGTGCCAGAATCTCTTTTACAAGCCTTGGGAAGGTAGGTTTAGTTTGTCTCTGTGCAGAACATGGGGTTAAATTTACTATATTTGAATCCACCTATTTATTTCTTTTTTTTAAGTTTAAAAAATCTTGCATTTTGTTTAGAATAGGTGCAAAAATTCTTCATGATAACATTAAAATTATATAAGTTGTTACACATTCTTTATTTAAATATTATTGTTATATGAAGGAGATAATTTTTGCAGCTATTTATTTAGAAAAAAAACATGATATTGGAAATTTTCCTAAATTATTATAATTAGGCATTTATTTACCAATAAATATTGCCAGTTTTATCTACTATTCAAAGGCCAGCCTTCTAAATTGCTTACAGGCATTAAATTGTATAAAGAACACAAACTGTAGGGTTTATATGGAAAGAGCTCTTGTGTTGTAAAAGACACATTGTATCTTAGAAGTGTAAAAGAAATAGAATGTAAATAGGACATGTGGGCTAAGCATGCCATCCCTGATCAATAATGCAAAAAGTTTAGCAGGTTTATTTGTAAACCTTACAGCATAGATTTAGTCAGAATGGGGCCTTGTACAGTATACACAGGTATTTAAAGGTTAGGAACAAGGAATTTCATTAGTCTGGCAAGTCCTCTGCTGTCATTCTCCAATCTCTTTGAATTATTTCCAAATGTATTCTCACTTTTTTAAACATTTATTTTATTTTTTTTTTAACTAATGGCTGTGTTACTACTACAGAGCTTTATTGCTAATTTAACTCCCCAACAAATTGGCACAAGGAGCAAAGATTTTCAGAGTGCCTTGATTCCAGTAATGATATTATAGCAACTATCTTTATGTTAATGTAGTTATAGCTGGTATAAAAAGGTTACACTATCAAGCCTGCTAGTCTACAACATTTTATCTGTGTTTCCAGTTTGCTTAAAAAAAGGTAAAGCATAATGTCTGATAGACTGAGGCATAGATCTGGTATTTTACAGCACCCACTGCAACCTGAAAGCAACACTGAGGGACATAAACCTGAAAATCGGTTGAAAAAAACACTTTTACTGCATCTTTGTGCTGAAATAAAAAAGCCAAACAAATATCCCCCACAGCTTTTGCAACAGAGCATGGTTACTTCCATCTCTTTTCTCTCTGCCTTCCCTTTCCATCATCACAATGAAAAAAGAAAACATTAAGGTTTGCTAAGATTTAAAGAATAACATATTAATAGAGAAAAAAGTCAGATATTCTCCCATTTGAAATGTACAATTGTCTTCTGCATTTATCTAGAGGTCTTACCTAAAATATAGACTATCCAAGAAGAGGTTTTTAGGGATAAAATAGCTCTCATTGTCACAAAGTCCTCAAAAGTTATTTCTTCAAATGATATAAAATATTTTGCCTCTCATTTATTCTGCTCTTTTTCAAAAATTCAGATATGAGAGCTCTGTTGAAGACAGTATATAGTGGAGCTCTTGTATCCTTTTTCTGACAGCTATGTTGTGACTGGGTAGTTATATACATTTCTGTGGTGTAGAAACATGCAGGGATCTTTTTTTTTACGGGGACTAAATGTTTAAAAGAATGGAGATATTTGAATTTTTATATGAATGTCAAAAGAAGAATATTTGCGGTTTAAAAAATTCATTGTTTTCGTGTACTTTTTAGTTTTAGGTTGTAAAACAGAAGTTTGTTTGCAGATTGCAGAGTTTCTACAAATGCTTTTCAAGTGATCTGAGGTTGTCATCTGTCTGACAAAGACATTTTGTTTGAGATATTCATCATTTTGTGACGCTTGTGTTTTGTTTACACTGCTTCAGTAATTCACTTCTGGGACTAAAACTTGCTTTTGAGGTTTAGGCGCACTGCAGGATGCCAAAAAAGCATCAGATTCTTCTGTATTTGAAAGCTTTTGGGCCATCAAGAGATCAAAAGCTGCCAGAATCAAACCTGAGATCTGCCATTATAAATAAGGCACTGACAATTCTTATTGTGAGAGGTCCTCCCAGGGGTGAAAGAAGCAAAGAGAAATGAATTGCCCTGACTTTTTCCTAAGAAAAATCTGGCTATGCAATGGTATCTTTTTTTGGGAAACTTAGGTGTATATTAGAAAATGGGCTCTGCCTTAACATGTTCTGGTGCTGAAATAACTATTTTAGCTCGATTAAAAATCTATTAAGATTAAAATAAACCTTAAAGTCATTTTGTGGTCAGCAATACCAAATTCTGGGGACCAGAGCTGTCCTGGTTTCAAACTATAATTTACTCTGCTATCCTTTTATTAATATACAGAAATTTATAAGATGCAAAGAAAACATTTTTATAAACATCAAAACAGATCTTTTCAATTTACCAGACAATTTCTCTGGTTTACGTTTATATATGCATATATAAAGGATGATAATTCTTTACTAATTCTATTCTATAACACAGGTCTTAGCAGAAGTAACTAACTAGAGTAATTCAACATATTTACCAGGGGTTGTGTTTGTAATGAAACTTTCTTTTCCCAGCTGTGTTTTAGCTTTTTTTTTTTTTAATAATAAACATGCTGTTAATGTGATTAAACCCTTGAAGCTATTTACAAGAGATTTCATATATGTTTATATCTGAATGTCTTTCCATTCTTCTGCTTGTTTGCTGTTGTTAAAGACATAATGCAGAAGTGCTGTAGTTATCACATTGAAACTCAGCAATAAGATCATCCAAGCAAACCTCTAGAACAATGCGATTTCAAAACGATCTATAAGAATTGTTCAATAAAGAAAATGTTCCTTATATGTATAATTCAGCTTTATCTTTATTGATTTGTTCATATTTTTAATAGGTTTTAGAATTGTCAGTGTTCTAGTAAAATATCCTATAATCTGGTTTATTGTTAGGGTAATAGAGTTACAAACTTGGACAAAATTTTAATCTATCCTGCAAGGCAGTTGTTGGTTTTTTTCCCTATTGGCACGCTTTCAAACATCAACTCCTTGAGGAAGAAAAGGCTCAAAGCATGTGCTGTGAGGAACAGTATGAGAAGAGGAATTGTTCTTCCCAAAAGAGGGAACCTGACTCAATTTTGACCAAACTAATTTTTGGAAGATGGGCATTTTTTAACATGGAGAAATCTTCATGGTCATATTTTTATGCCAGTGTTCCATAGGAGTTAGCATGGTACAGAAAAATAATCAGCAACTGTTAGAACTGCCTTTAGACACAGGGAAAGCACAAGGGCTTGAAGGGAGTGAAGTAAAAAGCACAAGGGAGAGAAGTAAAAATTTCCCCTTTTTTTATGCCTGTGTTCTTCTTTCTTAACAGGGTTCTGGTTCATGATGAGCTGTAACCTTTCCTTTAGCAAGCAGAACAAAACACTTGTATATTTACAGAAATGAGCTCCGGGAGGGGATTTAGCAGCTTTTTCTTCCTAAACCACAGACTCTTACAACAACAACTTCTGTTTGCTTTTCTCTGCTTTTCCTATTTTCTTTTTACCCCTCTTAGACTTGATAAGTGAGTCTTTCCACAGTCTGAGTTGCAGTGATTAATTCTGAAGCTTCTCTTTTTACTCTTGTATAATTTGTTACTTGTGTGACTTTCTCATGTACACTTTATTAATTTTTTTTGGATTTTCTTTTTTTTTTAGTGGCGAGGTTTTTATGTGGTGATGTGGGACCGCATTCTGCAAGTTTATTTGTGCAGGAGTCACAGATATAAGGAGAGGATGTTTGAAATGTTGATGTGAGAAGGCTGTTTGTTTCCAGACTCTGATGTGAGGCTGTGCTGTGCCAGGTCACCAGTGCAGTGCTGCCATTGTCACCTGTGGAAGGAAGGGAGGGAAGGAAAGGAAGGAAAGGAAGGAAAGGAAGGAAAGGAAGGAAAGGAAGGAAAGGAAGGAAAGGAAGGAAAAGAAGGAAAAGAAGGAAAGGAAGGAAAAGAAGGAAAGGAAGGAAAGGAAGGAAAAGAAGGAAAGGAAGGAAAGGAAGGAAAGGAAGGTCCCACTTGGAGGAGCCTTGGGTGGCAAAGTTTGCATTCAGTTCTGGTTAGATTTCTTTGATTTATGCCAAGGAAATCCCTAATGATCTAGAACTAGGGCAGTGCTAAGCCATGGATTTCACCCTCTTGAGACACCCAGTGTGCTGCTCTTGCAGCTGACATCCCAAATCTGAATCACCATTTTATTTCTCACAATCACATTTGCAGCTTCAATCTTTATTCCTGGCATAACTAAAATTCCTGTTGAATCCAGTGTCAAGCACAAAAGCACCACAGAAAAGCATTCTCCCATGCAATGGGAATTTGTGCTTTGGTGGCAAGAGCACTGTTTCAGTTTTGTGGGAAACTCCTCATTATTTTTAAGGTCATATTAGCATTTTTTGTTTATTGCATATTGCTTCTGCTATATGCACTTTTTTTGTTTGTATTTTCCTGCCTCCCTAGTGATAAGTGGGTTCCTTCTCCTGCCCAGGCATGGCCACCAAAATAGTGTGTGCAGAGTTTTGCCCCTGTGATACACAGTTATAGGCTGGCTGTCAGAGCAGTGTTCATGGGGTAATGTAACTACAGACATAAGTAAAATCAAGGGAAAACCTATCAAATGCACTGCAGTAAAAATAAATGTAAACTGCATTAGTGTTCTGGAAAGCTCAGGGCTTAAATGATACTCTGGGAAATGAGAGATGATCATCTGTGATTACTTTGTAAGGGAACTGAGGAATGTCGTGGATGTTTGATTACATTTTTTTTTTGCTAATAATTTGTATCTTCTGCTGTTACAATTTTAAAATTCTAGGAAATCTGAAAGGAATTATATTTACATATGGTTTCCAAAAAAACTTGAGTCTTTTCCAAAATGAAAAAATTGAACAACATGAAGTGTGAAAGATCTTTTTGCAGCATTACAGTTAATATTGAGATGTATTAAAATACTGAGTTATGAGAAGCAATGTTATCAATTTTCACATTTCCCCAGAAGGGTTTTCAGCAACTTTGAATATTCCATCAACCTGGCATATTAAAGAGTGCAGAATTTACCTGTTAAAATGCACAGAGCATTCATAGCAGCCTCATAGCAGCCTGCTGTTACTGTTGCTTTGCAGAAGAATAAGCAACCATTTAAAGATGATGTTTTCTCTACCAGGAGGGCACTTCACAGCAGGTTTCTACTCTACCTTTTGGAAGGGATCTGAAGGAAAATCAAATCTGTATCATATTGAAATGGGCTTTGGCTGTACAATTTTTTTTTAGAAAGATACCATATTTATATCTTTTTGGAGCCTTGTTTTTTGATGGAAAATTACCAGAATTTGTGCTGAGACTTGCTTAGTATCTGAGCAATATTTCTTATAACTCAATATAATATGATAGTTTCAGCAAAGTACCAAATACTCAGTACTTCAAAGCCAATAAAGATGAGCGATCCATTTCCAAATTCCTTTTATTCATACAGCAGATTGATTTACATAAACTAAGAAAACAATATTACACTTAAAGTTGATCTGTAACAGTAATAAAAATGTTGCTGCATCCCAAAGCTGCAGAAACGTCACTTCCAATCTACAGTGATCACTTACTAAGGATAAATTGGGCCTATGGGATTTTTGCCAAACCCAGCATCTTTCCCATAATTCTAGGCTGTCTTAGAAATCCACCCCTGTTCAGCAAGGAAGTTTGAATGTTTGCTTAACTTTAAGCCTCTAGGAACACTTAAAGTGGAGCTAAATATTTATGTGTTTTCTGAACACAGATTTTTTTTTTTTTTTATCCACATTTTAAGCTCTGGCAGGGAAAAATGAAGTTTTACCTCTGGCATTTGAAAGCAAAAGGACCTGAGTGACTGGACTGCAGTTATACTGCTCACCCCAGTAAGGAGAATTTGCCTTTGCTGGGCTTTTGTTTCCCCTTCCCAGTGGCAGGGAGGAATGCCAGAGTGGAATGACACCTGCGTTATACAAATACAGCACAGGGCACCTTGCGTTAAGACACTTAACTTTCCTATTGAAATCCTCCTTTTGTTTAGCTGTTCTGTTCATGACACTGCCAAAACATGTTTATTCCACATGCTGTGAATCACCTTTGCAAGCAGAAAGAGATCAACATTTGAATCTAACATTCAGCATTTCAGCTTCAGAGTGGGATTTTTAAAGCTTTGAGTACAAGTCATATATCCCCTTACTATTAGGGTTGGTTAAGGCAGTTCTGAGGTCTTATTTGAAATGTCAAATAGGTACAAAAAAATAGAAGTAATTACATCATATTTCCTTCTACTTACCCTTGGGTTTTCCTTTGAAGCACAAAACTTTGAATAGTCTGTTAGTACATGAGTTAGACTCTTGGTGTAGAATTCTAAGCAGAGAAAATTGAAAATACAAGAAATAGTGCTGAAGAACTGTAGAAATCATGAGCATTTTTTTTCAAATCAATACTGCAAGCTGCTGGTTGTCAATGCTAAGATTCCAATGTACACTAACACATTGATTACATCTTCTTATAGAAATCAGTGTATTATGTGAATGTTGCAGTATTGCAAAAAGATTCACCTAGAAAGAGCAGAAAAAACTCTCAGTATTTTAACCTTGTTATATAGAAATAGAATGGATTATTAATTTTGCAAAGGAAAACTAGAGGGTACATGCTATAACAATATCCCTTATTTTCATGAAATTAATAGCATATACTTTATATTTTCCCTCAAAAAAATATATATTTTTTATCAGCACTGCAGCTACTCCAGTAAGGATCCATTCAAATTCTGTCTATATATAAAGGAGCTGTACAATATGGGAAACCTTTATTCTATTACTATTCAGAGCCATGCATGGAAGAACATAGAAGGTTCAAAGGTTTCATTGTAATAGCTACTAAAATGCTTGAATTAAAGAAAATAAAGGGAAAACCAAGGACCTCCATGAATAACCTGGACACAAAGCCCATCTGTGCTTAGTTACTGGAGAAGTAAATAGAGAGGGTTTATGTTTGCAAGGCTATGATCATAGTAACATGACCAAGACCACTGGTAGTAATAACCTGGGGTTGTACACATCAAAATGTCATTGTTTTCTAAGCCATCAGAGAACACTGAGGCAAATACATTGGTGCTGGTTTTTGAGCTCTCCCTTATATCCTGTCTTGCCTTCTATGTGTTATCATCTCCTTCTTTTCTCCCACAGAATTTTCCCACAAGCTCCAGACAAACATTAGCTTTTAACTGTGAAAAATGCCAGCTGCAAAAATACAAAGTAAACAATTGCTGGAAAAGCTTCATCCAAATCTCTCCCTTAACAGGGCTTTCTTTATCTTCCTCACAAGGACCTACACTTGAAAAGGTTTTTTCATTCTCATCTTCCAGCCTGGGTATCAGATGGATTTCTGCCTTTCTGTTTGCGTGCTATTTAAATTGTGGTTGTTACCTTCTGTGTGTTTAGGGATTGAGCAAAATCATGATCCATATAAATATCAGTGCCACTCTGCCATTGCTAGTGCCACTGTCACCTGTGGCCTTGCAGTATTTTGGGTGGGAGTGTTGAGCACTCCATCTGCATGCTTTAAGCTCTACATCACTTTGGTGTCCATCACCAGGGTCTAATTTGTTGGGAAGTGCATCCCTTGTTGGTAAGGGAGGCTTTGATTCTGGATCATGGGCTGATTTGGGGCCCAGAGAAGCAGTCTGTGTAAAGTGTGCAGAATGCTCCCATATGAACTTAGTGCCATTTCATGCCCTGCTTTTCAGGACACACTTTATAGCAGTGGTCATAAACATGGGCTTTTGGTTCTTATCATAGCTCCTATATGTGGTGACTTTTTCTGGCCCTTTCCCTTTTCCAGACTGATCTCATTGTTTTGAAGCCTCCTGTTGACCCTGCATCATGAAGGGGATTTGGACTAGAAAACTTTTCATTGGTAGCCTTATCTTTTTATACCACCAAGAAGATGTTACTATTATAACTATTTCAAATCCTACAAAACCTTGTAGCATTTCTTCTCACTAGCTAAATAATTTCTATTAGGAAAAGGAAAATGTAAGTCTTTTCAGCTGCTTCCTCTTGAGGGATGTAAGATATCCGCAAATTTTGCTAACACGTTCCAGAACAGCCAGCTGTTACTATCCACCTGCAGCCATAATATTGATTGAAAAGAATATAGAACCTAAACATGGATAGCTTCTGTAATTATGCAGAATGAGTTTAATACATGATGCTACTTCAAATGTCATCTGGCATGGAATGTGGCATGAAATCTATTAGGAAATAATTTAGCTGGTTGAGAAAGTCTCCGAGAAAGACTACGCACTGTTTTCTTGTATTACTGATTCCTAAAAATATTCATGGATGTGGAAAGAGGCAATGACAAGACCAACAGGGCTCAGGCACCTGTCAGTTAGCAAATAAAAAGTTGTTCTCACATCCCTGTATCACTGCAATTTCCCAGCAATGGAACCAGAAGTGTCTCTTTTGCCAAAATCTGGATATATATTAAGAGATGGGAAATAATAAAAGAATGTTCTTCCTGCCACCAAGTTGATTAGATAAAGATGCCTTTGTTGTTTTTGCAAAAAAATTTGACCTTTTGCTACAAAGAATGGAAAAAAAAATGACAAGAAGTTTTTAGCCTCAAACCTGTTTTAAATAACTCTGTAGCCTGGTTATATGCCCTGTCAGGACTTGTGCTATTTTCTTTCTGATGAATCAACACAATTCAATATATGTCTTGTGACACATTTGCAATTCTATTGGAGATTTTGGCCCAAGGGAGCAAGGAACAGGAGTCAGTCTAATTATACAACTGCTGGCTTTCCAAATGGACATTTCTGAGTTTTCAATTGAAAGTGTCAGATTATTGATGTTCAGATGAAAAGTTAGAACAGAAAGCTTACTTATGATTGCAAGAGAACAATACTGTTATTCTGTTCAGTGAAAAAGTTTCTGTTTTTCCAAAAAACAATAAATTGAGTTGGGAAAACTTAGAGTGACTCTTGCTCTCCTAATTTTCAAGTCCAACAGGTCACACAGAGAAGCCAGGTTAGTAGTCAGCCCACAGCATGGGATTACACAGGGATTAGCCATTCCTATGTAAAGCCTTTCGAAAGCTTTCTGCTGGAAGAGGGTCTTCTCCACAGTTTTCTCCTGCCATAGAACCTGGTGAGGTAAAAGTGAAATTCCAATGGGGAAGGACCTACTGGCTTGCACAGGTCTTACACCTCCTGTGGGTCTATGCCTCAGCATATTAGTTTGAGGGAAAATAAAGGACTGCCAGAAAGGACAGATAACTGAGCAAATGCCTAAACTAGTAATTTGTAAAAGTTTTTTTTGCCATTGACACACCTGAAATACATTAATACAGCTTAAGGGTGCTGGGCTGGCATCAAACCCAAGAATGTCTCCCACACACAGACAAATACCACAATAAAGCCTAAACTAATTTAATAGTTAGCAAAGCATTATATCAGAGGTGTTGGTGTATTAAGATCCTTTGGGTCTCTTTTTAATGTTGCTCTTTGCAACATCCCAGACTTCAACATTCCTCTCTTTCAAGTAACTAAATGAAGATCTCTACCAAGGGAAAAACACTAATAATTCACAATCTGTAATACATTTGCTATGTCACTTTCCTAAAATTTTGTTGTGTTGTAAAGACTCGACAGTTTCCAGTTAACAAGACACAGGTGCAGCTCTCAGTGGTCCCCAGCATCCTTCTCCCTCTGAAAGTGAGAATTTATGTTCCCCTCCTGAGCATCAGCAGGTTTTGAAAGCTCCTTAGCTGAAGAGAAAAAGGCTAAATGCTGTCAATATTAAAAACTTTTCCATTTGAAAGGACAAGTGTTCCTACAAAGAGAAAAGAAAAGCATGGCTTATTTTAAAATGTTAGCAGTAATGAATGATTTAAATTTGAAAAGGTCAGAAAAACGCTATTTGTAAGTTCTCATTGGGGATTTTGCACCGACCTGACTGTTATATTACTTGTTTTCTTCAACATTGATAACAGTTGCAGGTGACACTTTTTTCTTGCCATTTGGAAGTCCCTCCAGTGTAATTTATTTTTGTACAGCTTTGTATAAGGTGCTTTGTCGGAAAAGATCCCAAAGACCATCTGACTCAAATACCGAAATGCTACAGTATTTTTGGTGAGCAGGCAGCAATCCCGTGTTGCCACTTTCTCATAGTCATAAATGGTGTCTCAAAACCTCACAAGTCATGAGTTTGGTTCATTTTTCTTTCTTTGTGGTATTTTTTTCTCTTCTTCTGAAGTAGATCTGCCCTTTAAAGGGATGAAAACTTACATCTTTTCTGTTAAAAAAAAAACAAAAAAAAAAAAACGGAAAGAATAATAAAGAATCTTGCCAAGGCAAGAACCCAACTAAAAAAAAGGTGCAGGTTTCAGGAATTCACAAAACTCTGTAATATCTACAGGAGAGGAAAGCAAGATCAATCAGCATAAGCGAGGCAGAGCCCCATGGTATCCACCACCTTTGGATCTTTAATGTTCATTCAAAGCACAAAAGCTCTGACTTCATTTCAGCTGAATGGTCTTAATAGTAATACTTAGTGCCCAGCTGTCTTATTTTGGCTGGTTAAATGAAGAAATTGTTTATGACTGACTTCAAACAATTGGTTCCCAGGTGCTTTGATAGTTCATACTGGTAGCATTCAGCATTGTCCACTGAATTGAAATTGTTATGCTATTAATATTAAGCATATTATATAATTTAAAATGTTGAATGTATGTGTGTTACATCAATATTAAGAAGGCCTGACACTTCCTACTGCAAACCCTATTTTCAGTTAGTTAAAACTTCTTATACTTGTAATGATTTGACACAAAATTTTCCATGCCAGGTGTCTGCCTCAGGCAGAATTTTGTGGTGTTCTATGGTGTGTTTGTTTTTTTTTTCCTTTTTAATGTCAGCCAGAGCTGCACATTTATTTCTGGGAGCAGCCAGCCAGGGAAAACCGTGCAAAATAAACCTGGGAGCCTTTTTGAAGGGACCTAATGTGTCCTTATCCTGGAGGAAGGCACTGAACTTTTGTGTGACTTTCTTTTGGAAACCTGCTTCAGTTGGAAAACCTACTGGGAGCTGGGTGAGCCCTATGCTCCCACCAGCCTGTTGGAATATGATGCTCAATACAACCATCCACTCTCAGTGCCTTCAGCTCAAACCAAAACCACCCTGCTGTGTGCTTGCCCTCCAAATAACCAGCAGCTCCTTCCAGCTCCAGGCAGGAAAACTGCTGGCAATAAGAAAAAATGTGACATATTTCAGCCACCTTTCCTCCTTTTGTTCATGGTTCATCTTTGTCTTTTTTGTGTTAAATACAATAAGCATCCCTTAATACCTGTTTGTGCTTTTAATTCCTGAAGTAAGTCTGCAAAGGACTACAAGGAAAACTAGACATAAATTCAATTTTGATGTAGATTTTAAGGCTAAAGGAGGTACCAAGCTTTTCCTTTGTTTTCTGCCCCAATGATTTTAACAGCAAGATACCTTCAAATTCAAACTTACTGCCCATGTTATGGAAAGAGGTCCTCCTCCTTCTTCTCTCAACTTGCCTGCCTTGTCTCATGTTCTCCAATATCTGTCTCAGATTTGGCAGCCCAAGCAGAGAGCCTGAGACTGCAGCAGTTTTCTTCCCTCATGCTGTGAAGCCACAACACATCCTGGTGCCTCCCCAAGAGCGTGGTTTGACTCGGTGCTGTCCTGAGATGCTTTTCTGCACCATGCCTCTTCCACCTACCCAGAAATTGGAGATCAGTTTGTCAAAATAATGCAATAGATTTAAGATTTTGTCCAAAATCTGAAATTAAAGCACAGAATTATAATTTCTGGTACAGCATCAGTTTGAATATTGTTTCTTTTAGTGGTATTCATACACTCCCAAATACCCAACAAGTATTTTTATTGTAAAATTTTTTCTCAGTATTGATTCTGTGAAGACCAGAACAATTTCTAGGGAATTTTAAATACATTTAATCTATTTTTATTTTCTTAACTTGACATTTCTTAAATTCTTGAATACTCATTTTGGAGTATCTCAATTATATTGCTTATAATACAACAATCTTGTACGTCTCTATAAATCGTATAATAATTCAGAATAGTGATAATTTTCTTTCAAAAAGATGTTTTAACATGATCAGTTTGTTTCTAGTCCTTTTGCTCTTTACACTGTGTAACTGGTGTGTTAAAGGATATAAGTATAGACAGAAAGTAGACTAAAAATTAGATTTGTTCAGCAAAACTTTGATTGCTGTATCACAGCCTTTTATGACAGCATTCAGTTCAAAGCTGTTTGCATACCTTATTGAGCAAGCTGCATATTTTTCCAGCGTGTGTATCCAGTGTGTATCCTGTAGTCATTACATTTTTGCACACTCCACTGGCTGAGCTGCATGGACTATTTTAACCATCACCAGGAATACGTGACGGAGTTCAGCTGCTCATTTGAGTGCTTTGGTTTGTGTGCTTTATTACTTCAGTGGTGTGTGTTGATAAAGTTCTGCTCTGTGCTGTTAAATTTTTGGTTCTGCCAATCTAGCTCGGTGCCATGCTGGGGGAATTGCACGCATTGCTGAGCGCTCGAAACGCTATAATCGGCAGTGTTTTGTTAAATGAGCTGCATATTTTTGTTTTTATATACATTGCTTACCCAGTTGTGTACATTTGCCCAACTCATTATACAAAATAAGCTTGATTGGAATAAGAACATTCTCTACCAGCTGTCTGCTCTGAGTCAGTATGTAACAAAATTAGCAACTTTCCCTTTCCAACAGTGACATGATTGCATCCAAAGTTTAAGGCAATTGGTTTGGAGATCTTGTTTGTTTCATTCACTCCATGCAAACATCAAGATTAACAAACCAATTTGTTGCAACTTAATTTGTTTTCAAAAATGTGAACAGAGTTAAGTAACAGAGGAAAATCTGAGCATTCTAATAGAGGGAAATGTTTCCATGTAGAGCATAAAGCATGTAGAGACCTGAATACAATTTTCTAACTTAAAGCCATCCATTAAAAACGTAAGATGGAAAATAACTAGAGACCTCCCAAAGTGGATATTCATCTGATAAGCAATATCCTAAATACCTAAAATTACAAACATAAAATTTTGTAAATTTAAGTGCATTCTTTTATACAGAGTTATAAAAATAAGTTCATCTTACGACCATTAGAAAATCTCAAAATATATGAAAACTCTTGTGCAGGGATATGTAGTTTCCCTACTGGCTTTGGTGCAAAATTGAATTACCACCTTCAAAAAAGTGATTTTCTCAACTTGCTAGTTTTTCATGTCAGTTCTAGTCAAACCTACAGGTTATTTTTAGATTTTGCTTTTACTGATTGGCAGAATTTGCAGCATAGAAGTATGTGCTCCCATTCACAAAATCTTCAGCAATACCTTACCTCAAAAAAACTAGTTTAATTTTTCTTTAGTACAGAGCCACTTAGGGCTATGCAGTTACCTGGCTTCCTACCTGCCCCTTATGAAAGCATAAATGTGCCTGATTCCTTTTTGTGTCCCACTGCTGATTCCTTTCACTTTAATCTTCTCACTCCCTGTTGCCTGAACAGACTGCCTGGAAGGTCCAGATTTGTTTTTGCAAAGTTTTACATATGAAAGCTTGTTGTTTTAGTAAAAAAATTGTTTGATTTTTAAACAGTGATCAATCAGTTTTTAGGCTTCTCATGGATCATTATGAAGGATGCCAACATTACAATAGTTTGTTCTTAAAGAAAAGAATGAATATAATTTTTAGTGGTTTGTCTTCACTTCTACCTTTAAAAAACAAATGTAAAGAGATTCATATAAATTGAATCTATCACTATATTGTGGACTGTTTTATAAAAACTAATTTAGACTTCATATTTTGTTTTCTTGGAGTACATCAACACTGGGTATCAAAAGAGTACAACAAATGAGGGATACTGCATTTGCTATCTGAAAAGTCAGTGTACTCCATGAGATGAGCTAGATCCAATTTAGACTTTCTTAACAGAGACAGAATAAGTAATTTTGTATGAAATGACTTGAAGCAGACAGATGGTAAGGAAAAAGGTTTTTCTCTTTTCTCTTGTCTTTCCCCTGCATTAATTTGCTTTCAGTATCAGTCCATTACCCTTAAAAATCTACATTCTACTCTTCCCTTGACCTATTAAATATCATCAGTTCCCCCAAACTTTTAGTTTAAACTAAGACCAGATTTAGAATATTTTTTTTCTTATCTATCATATTCAAACAACTGATGGCTATGTGCAATTTCTGTGTAGGTATCCTGTACACTTTTTTCAAAGGAAAATTCTTCCTTTTGCCAGGGAAAAGGAAGAGAATCCAGAGGGATGTGGATGTGGTGCTCAGGGACAGCACTTGGCAGTGCTGAATTAATGGTTGGACTTGATCTTGGAAGTCTTTTCCAGCTTCAGCAATTCTATGTTTCTATCCTATGGTTCTGTGAAGCAGTTAGAAGGTTTTCACAAGGAATGTTACCCCATTTCCCAGCTTTCCATCCACCTCTGTGATGTTAACTGCAGCACACTGGACTATTTTTTTTTTCCTCTGGCTAGGATTCCTACTGAAAAATTAGTGTGCTAAATTAAAAACATATATTTCATATGTGTCAGTGCAGTGTGAAACAACTTGGACATTTTAAATTCTTGGAACAGACAGGATATCCATTATCTGAGTCTATGGAGAATAACAATAATTCATAAGGTACACATCTATTGCATATATTATCTGTGTATATTTTTATGCATCTGGTATAGACAAGACATGTAGAAAGTCTTTCAGAATTTATACCTGATGTATTTTCTTTTCCTTTTTTTTCCCTCCAGAGAGTAATTTTCAATGTTGTCAACTTCAGTAAAACAAAAAGCCTCTACAGAGATGGGATGGCTCCAATGGTGAAATCCACAAGCCGATCAAAATGGTGAGTTATTCTCTCAAAGAATTAATGAGGTCTTGTACCAAAGACTCCATGGCTGAGGAGCACTTTTACCTGAGGGTATGGGAGCCTTGTACAGCAGAGTTGTGAGGACAGGTTCTCTTTGGAGCAGATGCGACTGTGGATTCTGGAGGCCCCTCGTAGTGCCTTGTTTCAAGTGCCATGACTGAAGGGATGTCCATTTGAGCAAACTGAGCAGTCAGGGCTTGGGGCAAATTGTTTTTCAGTGACTGTCCAGTTCTTAGGACAGCAATTGTGCCATTTTTGGCCTGCATTAATCTCCAAAACAAAAACCCTGCAAATATTATGGGAGATGGATTGGGGTTGGTCTGGTTTTTAAAAGCTGCTTGGAATTGTTCTGCCTATTTTGGGGTGTCTGGAGTTTGGTGGAGGAATGTGAGCTCTGCCAAGTGAGTTGACCTCATCTGAATGAGCAGTGCCTGGTCTAAGGCAGAGGGAGGCCAACCAACCTCATCATCAGCTACATGAAATTTACAAAATGAGAACTCATGTGCATATTAAACATGTGAATACCCATATAGATTGTTCATTTTCTCAAAGCAAATGTAATGAAACATCTACTGTGAATAATAATATGTAAATCTAGTGAGTCTGAATACGTGCAAGACTCCCAAGAATTATTTGATTTGCCTTTGCCAGGAGACTTGTTTGAATATGGATAGTGAGGTTAGGCCAGAGGTGTACGGTAAGTTATTCTTGTCAGCCTTCCCAGCTGCTACTTTTTATTGGTTAATTAGTAAAACATTTGATCAAGCTGGACATTATCTGAGCTTTATGAATATATCTTTCTTAAATGCTTCAACCGTCACAAATTTTCCACTCACAGGATGGAAAGGGTGGTCATAAGGGTGTTCTCATTGTGTGGCTTCCTCTTCATATGACCAACAGAATGGACATTTGGCTTTTTGTCTAGATGATAAGGTCATATGGACAAAAAGACTGTCTCATAGTACAGTTAGTGGATTGAGTCAATTCCAGCTCAATAGGAACATGTAATGACATTGAAAATTAATTTAAAAAATCCATTGCATTTACTGTTTTTGTAGCAAAAGCCATGTTAATTGTGTTTACTATTTAACTTCAGAAAAATCTTTTGGGGCATTTCAGGGCCACATTTATCAAGCATATTTTAATCATCTTTCAAAATCTTTTGCTTCTCTCACTGGGGTCTGGTAGTTGCAGCTAAGTGAATTGTGTTTTAAGTTTATCTATAAATCAGATATTGCTTTCATACAAATTTTATGCCTTACTTTGGTTTCAAATTAAAGTGTAAATCTTACAAAACAATGCAAAATGGACTTATTTTTTTAGACTACAGGCTCCTTCACTATTTTTAAAACAGATTTCTCTTCTATTTCCCCAGAGATCTATTTTTTTTTGTGTTTTATATTTTTAGAGGATGCATTTTGCTCCCATGAAAGTGAGGAATGAATAACATTGCCTGAAGCCAGGCACAGTGTAGGCAGCAGGTGCTGAGCAGCTTCCTTTTACAGGGCTACTACCACACTTTAATCCTGTTTCAAAAATTCAAGATGTAATTTTTTTTCTTTAAAAAGATGATTATTCTATTAAGATATTTTTATTTTTTCCTAATAGTCTGCATATAAAAACATCTTGCTCTGCTTTGAAGGTGCACATTAATTCATACTGTTATCAGGGACCTTAGTGATATTGGGGTCTACTCAGTATAATTTTCTGTCTTGATGTTAATAGGATTTATGCATGTGTTTGCCAAGTGGGAAAACATATATATTATTTTTGGATATATGAGCTCTGTCAGGGCTGTCTTCCATTTGGATTACGCCTTTCACAGTTACCTCTGTATCTGTTTCCATGGCATTCTAGTGCAACCTGTAAACAAAATTTTCTCTTTCTCTGTTTGCTGAAATAGGATTTGCCAGTACTTGCAGCTGCTATTGCAGCACACAGGTGGCTGTGGTCCTTGAACACGAGCAGGGCAATATCCAGCTGCATTGATTGGCTCCTCTTTGATGTTTTGTATGTATTAGTCTTGTAAGCAATACTGGATCATTCAATGCTGCAAAAGTGCTGAGCTCTACACGAGGGGAGGAATGTGTGGAAGGAAACTATTGGAACTCTCCACCTCATATTAGGGTTTATGTCAGCATAGCAGTTTAGTGGACACAATGTAATTAAATTAGAAAATTATATATTAACTACAAAAAGCTGAAGAAACTCTAAAGGTTTTTAAATCCTGTTAAAAGGAAGATTACCAGTAGCCATGGGCTACAAATACTCTGTAGCTCAGACTTCATCTCTGAATTCCTCTGTATGAAATATTTGGGGAATTAATTATTATTGTGCCTGCCTGTGGAGGCATTTGTTCTGTACCAAAATTCACCCAGCTTCCTCTGGCCGCACTGATAGGCACAGCTCTGTGTCCCACATAGCTATTCCACTCCCTTTTTTAGAGAATCAGTTTTGATGGTAAAGTGCCTCTTTTCCTTTTTGCATTTGAGAGACATAGGTGTATTATCCCTCTTAATAACAGATGTTCAATCCCAAGTTATGGCTTTTTGATTTAAATGAAAACTCCTCCTATATTCAGGTTAGAATTTTACTGTATTGCTCACAAACCCCTGCATATCAAAAGTAGATTGGCCTCCAGAGACTGTGAATTTTAATATTTGTTTTGAATGTGGTTATGCAAACATGACTCTGAGCTTTGCAACACTTTGTGAGTTTGATTCTTGACTCTGGAACAAATTGCTGCCAATTGCTCTTGAAGTAGAGAGTGTGTCAAACAGATATCAACGTTTTTGACCTGTATTCTCTTGCCCTGTGGGGTAAGATCTTTAAATGCAGACAGCATCAAGGTTCAGCTCAGTGTTACTGATGTAAATGGAGCCTATCACTGTCATCAAAGCACTCTATGTGGACACAGATGTTCTGGTGTTGACATATTCTTCTCTTTTGAAGCAAGGCCAAACATTTCCAGTAATGAGCTACTGGAAAAGGGGAAGCAGTAGGGATATCCTTGAGGGATACGGAAAATATAGGTTTCATTGTAAAGAAAAAAAGATTTCTTTTAAAAAAAAAATTAAAGCCTGTAAAAAAATTCTGATTAAAATGATCTATATGTTTTGCCCACACATGGCCATGGACACTAAATAGTAAGGGATTGTATCAGTTGAATCAAATTGCACTGCATTGAAGCACAGCTCACATATAGAAATACAGCATTGTGTCACACCTTGTGACATCAGTTGCTTTCCATAGCAGAACGGACAAGATAAAACTCAAGATTTCTTTACAAACCAAGGAAATGAGCCATGTCACTTTAACATTTTGCTTAAAATTAGCTGTTTTTTCAGCTATACTGCACCAAGATTTTGGAGAATTGGAGGGTGTTTTAAAATAAAAAAATACAATATATAAATTTTTAATATAAAACCTCAGTATCATAGAGACCTGTCCTGATTTGCCTGTGTCTATTTTTCCTGTTTAGTGAATGTGAAGAATTTGAAGGGAGATGGATTTGAGGAAATTGAATTTTTGCTGTGTTTATGGACTTTATACTGTAATCTTATTTTTCTTTGCTGCTTGATTTAAGTACAACATTACTTTTTTGCAGTTTCTTAATCATGATTTCACACTAAGAGCTCTTTCTTTAGATGTAAAGGTAGTAGAAAAGCCTGCCATGTGGGCAGAGCAGTGGAAGACCATCTAAGTACATATACTGTACCAATTTATTGATTGCACAAAGTTTTACAAGTTTCTCAAAGTTAAATAGAAGAGTGAATTGTTCGAGAGGCAGCAGATTTTCCAAATGATGAAGTGAGCAAATATTCCCTTTGGGCAGAGAACAGCTATAACTCTTGATTATTCAGTGTGAGCATTGCCTCATTGGGGACATTAGTTTTTCAAATTGTGCTAATCTTTTAAAAGTAACAACTGGCCACTCATCACCTTAGGTATTTCAGCAAGATCATGTACAAAACTCTAATTAGTATTTATAGAACAGCAACTCCTCCCAGTAGAATAGTAGCAGTAGCTGGCAAATATCTGGTTGACACCTGTTAAGTCTTTAGACATCCATTGTATTTTATTCTGCATTTCAAATGAGCAGAGAGCAGTAGGTGAAGTCCCTATAATTAAGGGATAAAGGATAATAAATAACATGGCTCTTGAGTGGATGAACACAAGGTTAAAGGCTGTTCTGCAGTTTTGATGCTGTATTTCAGGAACTGTTTGTAAGTAACCATGCTAGCTAAAATATTATTGAGCCTTCAGCATAAGGAGGATTTATGTCTAGATCTAAATGTGTTTTGTTTACAATGTCAGATTCCAAACTGCTTCTTGGCAAAGCAGTTGCTTTCTTCCCTGTCTTTTATCTCACTCAGCAATGATGGCTTTTAACTGGGTAGCTCCCTTCCCCAGCAAGCACTCTGCTACCTCTGCTGCTAAAACATCCACTGCTAAATGCTCACAACACATTGCTTCTGAAGTGTTTTTCTTTCCCAGCAAACCTGGAAGCACAGAAAAACTTCTGGGTAATTAATTCAAATTTGAATCTGTTTGTATCTTGGTAAATATTGTCATGATGAGGATTTTTGGTAGACATCAAGAAAAGCAATGTAAGTTTTATGAACAATACTTCCATATGTTCCATTCATCAGAAGGGGACAAGTCTGAGAAAATCTGAATTTTGAGTAGCTAAAACGTGTTGCTTCTTGCCAAGTTTCTTTAACATTTGTGTCTACAATGCAGTGTTACAATCACTACCATGTCTACCAGGCTGCATTATACATTCTGAGACTTTCAGCAGCATTTTTAGTATGTATTTATATATCTTTAGCCATAAGATAAGCTGTTTGTGAAATGAGCTGTCATTTGTGGTGAAACAGTTTGAGAATAAAGCACTAAATATATATATAGCTTGCTAATCTGAAAGACTAAATTTGCTTACTATAAAATATGTAGCAGGCTGGGGCTAGTGATAACATCACCTGAATTTAGGTGAAGAAGATGAAGAAGCTGTTAGCATTACCTGATTCCTTCCTCGGCCTATTTTACAACTTTGGCTACCCTTGGAGGTTTGTTCTTTTGCCAGCTCTGTAATGCCATGTGTGCTTGCTCCTGCTTTGCTGAGGGATGTGGTGAGGATGCTTTTGCAGGTTCAGGAATGTGTCCCATGGCACAGGTGGGTGTTGGTGCAGTCCCTGCCAGGTGCAGCTCCAGCTCCTCAGAGCTGCTCCCTCCCTCATCCTGGTGCAGTTCTGCACAGGAGCATGAGGATGGGAGTGGGCCCAGGGTAAAACCAAACTTTAAAGGAAGAGAAAGAAGACTTAATCTTGGTCTGGGTCATCGCAGAGATCCAAAATCAGCTGTACAGCTCCAACCACAGGAGCAGCAAGGGAGCTGGGAATAAGTGGCTGAAGCAGGGACAAGGGAATGGGGGTAGCACAAAAATGCCTTGAGAATTGTCTGTGGAACCATAGTCTTCATTTCAATAACTTGTAGCATTTTGTTTGGAGAAAACAGGGAGAAAGGCATTTCAGTATCGACCTTTTGAAGTCCCACGTTGAGTGAAAAGCAGTTTTGTGTGTCTTAGTGCAGCTCTTTGGAAGAAAATAGGATCTTTTTAGACAGGTTTCAGGTTGGCATGTATATTAAAGTGAAATAACTGCCAATCCCTGGGTAAATTAATGTTTGTGTGCATCTTGCAAAATAACAAAAGAAACAGCTCTAAGCACTCTACAAACCTATAAAAGAAGCACACTCACTTCCTCTTTCCCAGCCCAGCAAAGGTGATTATTCCTGGAAGTAGAGAGGAGATTCCATATCACAGTTATTAACAACAGCTTTGGTGGAAATAGAGGAGAGATTATATTCTACTGAAAGACTGTATGAGTCAGATCCCAAAATTAATGTGTTTATTGTGTAGATTAAATGGGATTTGTGTCAAGAAAGTAAGTTACATTTTATTGGAGGGATACTTCACTGCAAATTTAAGATGGAATTATATTGGAGAAAACTAATAACAAAGAAATTAATATAAAGCAAGGCAAATGAGTTTTAGGATTCAAAGAGAAAATTATGAAGAAGTTCCACAGCTGCTATGCCATCATGAAAAACCCTAGCTGTTTTATATGTATGTGAGTGTTTCCTCATCATTTATCTAACTGATCTCCTATAAATCAATTTATTTAGATTACAGCAGAGTCAAAAGGCCCCAGCCAGGATCAAGACTTATTGTGCTTAGTGCTGTGGAAACATATAAACAGACAAAGTCCTTTTCTAAAGTTGTGAAAATTTTATGATTGATTTCAGTAAGAGCAAAGTTAGGCCAATACTGAGCACTTCTGAAAATTCCATCCTTAAAGATTTATTCCAAGCAGTAACTGTTTAAAAAATGACATACTGCTTACATAAGAGTCTAAATATTTGATGGTTATAGTATTTACATCTAAAACACCAGAGGCTATGTGCTTTAATACCTCAATCTGTTTCCCATATACTCTGTCAACATGAGTTCCCTGCATTGATTGAGGGCACTCTGTGATCCCTAAGGTTGTATTCATGAAAGGTTACCCTTGGTACTATTTTATTCATGAAAGGTTTGAAGCACATAGGAAACAAATGGGTTTGTTCCTGTTAGGTGCATTTTTGACATCCATAAATACTTAATTACTGGGGTTCTGATGAGAAATTCAAAAAATCTTAAAAGTATACTGTTGTGTGAAAAGAGCTCCCCATCACTGGTGCAAACCACAATGTAATTTGCAGTTGGGAGATTTTGTGGCAGTTTTAAACAACTGAATTGTAGGTTTTTCCCACTACAGTCCATGGTATTGAGTTTAATAGCTGCAAAATATGACCAGAGTTGTGCATTATATCCCATCCTGAAACAGGTCATTCTCTCTCCTCAGGTGATGGGCATTTGGTGGAACTGATTGCATGAAAAGTGTTCACAGAACTGGGTCCCTAACCTTGGCAGGTTTAACAAAAAGTACATAAAATTGAAGCTTTTTTTTTTCCCCCTGAAATGAGTCTGTAAGTTAGATAAATATGGGCAGCACTGAGCTCAAAGTAGAGTCAAACTACCAGGAGGACATTGCAGCTTTTCATTGCAATTTTATACTTTGGACTAATGGAGTGAAGCAGAATGAAAATCACCTCTGTTAAGAATGGCATTTATCAGCTGTAAGTACTTAGTAGTAAGAGCTCTACACAGACAAAGCTGAGTGTCACCAAGAAATGTACTTGAAAATCAGACTGTTAACACAAGACTACACAAATAAGAGCCAAAAACTGTAATCAGAAAATGTAACATCTCTTTAAGAATCTTTTAATGGTCTGAAGAGTGCTAGACAAGTTGAATTTAACAAGATGTAATAACCTATGACATAATATAATTGAGAATGCACCAGGACGCAGCACAGTCAGGTTAAATTTTGGCTTTCCTTCACTTAGCCTTGCAACTTTAAAGATCTTTCAACACAGGTTTTTAAAAATACATAGTCCTGTTTAAATTTACATATGAAATAAAAGCGTAGAATGTGCAATACATCAGAAATACAGTTCTAAGCAAAGTTTGGGCTGAAACATCCAGCCTAATATTTTAAATTATTTGTTCAAATCATTAACAACAAAGTTTTTTATTAATTTCCTGTGAAGAAACAATGTTGAGTGCAGAGGAAAACGTGTGAACTTCTGATAAAAGTGAGACTGTTACCAGGCGCTTGCCTTATATTCGAGGTGCCATGGTAAAAGTCAAAGCAATGAGTTCAATTTCTCTTTTAATAGAAAATGAAATAGAAGAAAAAAACATTTTGCTGTACTGTGGAAATTGAGAACTGTAGAGAAAATAAGCAGTAAATAAGTATGGCAAGTGATAATGCAGGATCAGAACATTAAAATAATAGGTACTGTATATTGAACTTGGACTCATGGGATTCAAGAGTTGTATACAAACCCAAAAGATAAAAACCTGGGTTTTATGCTGTGATTACTAGGGATAAGTTATGAATTAACTTCTGTATGATACGGCACAGGTTTGAGAGAATTAAAATCTAATGATAATACAATAAGGATAAGATCTTTCCTGTATCTCTAGATGCTGAGGCAGTGGTTAAAGTTTGTTTTTAAAACTGCTTCAAGTAGGATTATTGAATTCCAGCTTGAAAGTGAAACTTTGTCTTCCTGCTTCACTATATTAAGCATCTGTGAGATTGAAAACCTAGCAAGAGCTCTCCTGGTGTGATTAGAAAGTATCCAATATTTTTTGGCAGCAAATACTAATTCCAATCATTCTGTCTAGTACTGCTCAGGCAGCACGAGGATAACTGGCTGTCAGATGTTTTGGGTAATGGAAAGGTGAGGCTCCATGCTCTCAGTGGAAACCTGGCAGCTTTGCTGACAGTTCCCTGTCTCTGGAAAATCAGAGTGCTGCTGGGGAGGGCATGGGCTGTGCTGAGTGATCTGGGCAGTGCTGGTTCTTGGCTGGAGCAGCATCCCTTTAGAAACCACGCATTTTTGGTAGAAGTCTGAACAACACAGTGCCTTCATTACCACCCTCGGGTGTCCTTGCAGGTTTCCCTGCCTTTTGCAGGGATGCAGGGCTGGTTTATCTTTATGGACTCCCGGGGTATTGGGCAGCTGGTCTGGGGCATTTCCCGGTACCTGTGGTGGCATTCCCAGGCTGGACATGCCCACAGCAGGGCCGTGGAGGTGGGTGAGGGGTGAGCAGAGCAGGTGGGACATGCAGGTATGTGAGGGATGGGCAGCGCAGGTGGGTGGCAGGAGAGCAGTTCAGGCGCCCACTCTCAGGGTGAATCCACCCTCAGGGTGACCCATCCTCACCCTCAGGTGGTTCCAAGCAGGGGAAGGCAGGGGGCACTGAGGAAGAGGGAGCCTCACACATCCCAGCCAAGAAGGGATTCTCCATCTCCTACACTGCAGCAGCATGTGAGTCCCTGCCTGATTTTGTCTTTTAACCATGATGGGTGTGTGGGAACAGTTAAAAATGTTGACAAAGAAGCCATAAAGTGTTTACTTTTGCTTGGTTGGAAAGAAAGTGCCCTCCGTGTGTCCAGGCTGTGCCCTGCCCTGGGGACACCTCCCTTAGGGGCTGCATTGTGCCCTTTTCTAGGCTTATCCTCTGCTTTTTCCCCATTCTGTGCTCTTGGACAGATGTTGCCAAGACCCGTGAGAGGTTGGCATCCCTGGTGACAGGATGTGGAACTTGCTGGCACACCCTGTCCCACCAGAGGTACCTGTCGGTGTGTGGGCAAGGTGTGTGTGCTCACCCCACTGCCACTTGCCCCAAAACGTGTGGCCAAAGGAACGATGTCACGAGAGGCACAGTAACGAGTAGAAAGCTCAAGGATTAGACTTTTATTAAGGTTTGGTTGTTAATTTATTAGGGTCTTGTACCAGCTAACTGGACTAGTAGTAAAATGTCATGAAATGGTAAAATTAGTAGCTTCCCTAACAGGGAATGTTAAGGTTAATGAGATTGAGAAAGAAAATGGTGCTTCTGTTTGCTTTTTGTTTGAAAGCATCACTGTTTTTAGGCCTTTCTGAGGTGCTGCTGTAAAAAATGCTGACTTCATTCTGTGGAGAATTCTTTTGGAATTGTTTATTGGAAATATGTGATACCATTTACAAAATTTATAGGCAGGGATATTTCAGCTCAAGATAAAGAGATTCAACTTAAGAGGATAGATTTACCATAGAAAGAAATTGAGGAATATCCAAGTTAAAATAACCTACTGTGCCTTTTAAGATGTGATAAAATCCTTTCCTATTATTTTCCTAGTGGAATTAAAAAACACCAGTACCTCATGGCTTCACAATCAGAAGTGATATAATAATTTAGCTTTGATAAGAAAAAGATTTTTTTTTCCCCATCTGCTATGGTACTGGATACCTTGATGTTCTTATGGTTGTTTTTTCAAATGTCATTCAGTCAATGAAGGGGAGTCATGTAGCATGTGTATTTTTCTGTGTAGGTTTTATTAAATGTAATTCCTGGGCTCTCCTGAGGGACTGTCTCTATCCTGGGGGTACTGGTGGAAAGGAATGTGATGCCAATCCTGCCCAGGAAGTGTTTGGCTTGTTTCAGCTCTGTGAACTTGAGGAATGACTCAGCCAGGGGAAAAGTGCTGCTGCATGTGCAGTCAGAAGGGCTTTGCCTTCAAGAGCAGCTTCGGTAGCTAAAAGCAAAATAAGTCAAGATAAGTAGGGAAGGAAACACATTCAGATTCACTGAGTGTTAACCCCTGCAGGGAAAAAGCTGATTCTTACTTTGAAAGGAGGAAAAAAAAGGGAGAAATACTGTGTGTGTACCTGGTGAAATGAAGGGGAATTGATTTAGGTGGGAATGATGGATGTAAATAGAGGTTTCTCTATAAGTTAAAAAACAAACGAACAACAAACCCTGTGCTGTATGTCACACTCTTCAATATGACATGTTCACGTTAACTGTTACATTCCTGCCTGAAATTTGGGGTTTTTAAAACCAGAAAATTATTTGCAATCAGAGAATGTTCACCGGGAGGAAATTTCCAAAAAAGTGGAAATTTCCCAGCTGATGTGAGGTACCTTTAAATCAGAAGTTCACATCTGTGTGGCTGCAGTCTTTGACAAGATTCTCAGAGTACAGAAAAGTGAACAGAGCATTCTGGAATTGTCATTTCTAATACTCATCAACTCGTTTCTGTCTGCTATGAAAGTACAGAAGCCAATAACCTAGATGAATCATAAATGTCTGGGGTGGGTGTGTTGGTATTTTCGTATGGGGATGCTCCTTAAGTTTGTTTCCCTTTTCTTATGGCAAAGAATTCCAAGTTTGCACTAAGGAACTGGGCTTTGCAAACATATCTGGGTAGAAGAAGTGAAGGAGTGGATACAAATGGCAGGAAAATAGTACCCTGGAGTAAAATGTGCAACTGTGCCTGGGGCCTCTGGATAGTGAGATGAAAAAGGGAAATAAATTACATGTTGACTGCAGGTTCTTCTATATAGAAAAGAATCAGCTAACTTAACCATAAGCAAGGATGGTAAACTGTATTTTAGTTCTTAGCAGCTGCTGCACAACAGAACAGAGTGTTTGCATTCACAGTACTGCCACTGTGTGGTTTCCCCTGAAATTCTGCAGGTAAGGAAAGCTCTTCTCCAGCAAATTATCAAGACACTCAAAGCAGCACGTAGGTGTGGGAAGGAGAGTGATGGCAGTGAAAATGGCATGGTGCATTTCCAAAGGTTTGCTTTTTTAGTTTTGGTTTTGATTTCAGTTTGCCTTCCTTGAAGGAGGGATTTCATGCTTGAAAAGTTTCTGCCCTCCAAATATAGGTTTTAAGCACAAGCTGACATTTCAATGCCCTAATATTTACAGCTGAAACTGAAGGTTTCCTTTTGTTCTTTATTTCAAAGGTTGGTACACAATTTTAGGTCCAAACCAAACTTGTTATTAGTGTTTATTTTGAAGGTTTTAGTTACTGGAAAGTACACTGCAATGAAGTAAAGATATCCACTGACAGAATCCTGTGCTAACATAAATAAAGGCTGTTTGTAGCTTTAATTTAACATGTAATTAATAAAAGCTATCTCTCTTGAAGACACCAAAAAATGTGAATTAATGTTTAGAAAACCTTCTGGTAAGTGAGGCTGAGATACTTTCTAGCAGATGCACAGCATTTACAAGTATCACTAATATGATCTGCCTGACAGCATGAGCCACATGCATGGAGCTTAATGATCACTAATGCCTCAATAAAATCTATTTATTGGAGTATATTTTTTAAGACATACCTTTAAGTACAGATACTTGATATTTTGACTTCCAGTTTCAAAATATGCTTCTGTACTCATTTCTCATGTTGGTATCCTACCACTTTTGCACTGGGAGGGGATTATAAAATATTGATATTTAAAATATCAAAAAACACTCTGAACATAAGTGACATAATACAGGTTTTGTAGTCAAGCAAAAATATAATTTAGGTCAATTTTATTAAAATATAGATACATAAAAATATATCTTGTTACTAGTCTAGTGGTAAATGAGACTTTAATCTGGACAGTTTTTGAGCAGTACTAATTGTTTACTTTCACTTTGTGCAAGATTCTGCTGGATATCTTCCATCTGAGTTTCAAATGGAACAGTTGTAGTTTTAAAATACTGGTCAACTACTCTTTTTTCCTATCTATAGGACTGCAACATTGTAAAATGTCTCTTAATTTTCCCTGTTATATCTAAATGCAACTACATATGCCAGAAACAGAAAATCTGGAAGCTAATCATGAATTGCAGTGTCTCTGAGGTTGTTTGACTTCTCTTCCCCTCCTCCTGTTTAATACTGGATTTGCTTGAATGTGAGATGTGAACTTCAGAAAGCTGTGCCCTGGAAATAAGTGTGTTAGAGCTGTGAAAATCCAGTAGTGTTCAGAAGCTGTTCATGGATTCAGTTACACCATAGTAACAATAAAATAATTGTGAAGGTTGTTTTTTTGGTTTTGCACAGGAGCAAAGTTTTTATTCAGTAAGGATGACATCTATAAGAAATAGAGAATGGAAAAAAACCATGGTTCTTTAAATGATGGCACCAGACATGGACTGCCCAAGAGAGCTGAACTTGCTCCCCAGGCCAGTAGCTGAGCTGCCTTGGATGTGGGTAGATATGAAAACAGTTGACTTGGGTGGCTAAAATGAAAGTCAACTAAGGTGGAAGAACTTTAAATGCAACTTGTAGTGACTTGATAAGTTTGGAAGAGTTAGGGAAATTTTGGTAAAGTTTTTGGGGTTATAGAGTGTGAGGCTGACTTTGGAAACTCAGCCAGCAAAAGCAAAGTGGTTGTAATGTTTTGCTGTTTTCTGCTCAGAGTCCCATCCCAAGATAGAAGATCTAACTAGTATTTATTATCACATTTTACAGGAGGAGAGATAAAGGCAAAAGATAATAGATTTTTTTTCAAGGTCATTGTAAGAAGCAGCTTAGGCACAACCTCAGAATTTTTTCATTTTATTTGTTTCTCAGTTCAGTGATCTGCAAGCAGTAAAAATCTAGTACCAAATTTACTACATTATACTGTTACATTATTACCTTAAAATTTCATGGCATACATAGATGGCTGTAAGCTTTAACCCAAGTCCAACTTGGGTTCTGAAGCTTACTTATTTTGGTTTTTTTCTGGTGATTTTTTTTTGTTTAAAATCCCAGGGAAAGCTTGAAAATTTCCAGGATTTCAGACTTCAGAAAGTGGTTTGCTCTTTTTTTCATAGGCATACTACTGATCCTAACAGATTTATCACACCTTATTAGTTATAAAGGAATATTTATACTCTTTTTCTTATCATCTGAGAGCTAGAATTTCCCTCTGACAATATTTACATACAAGTTATCGCTTGCTAGATTATTGAAAAAGAAAACACCCTTCATCACCTCAGAATACTTGCTATTTTTTTTTAATGTTTCAAAGCTGTCTAAAAATACATCTAGACACTCCAAGCTAAGCAACAGAAAGGCTTCCCATAAGTTCCAGAACAATTAAACTCAGTGCTCCCTTCTAAATAAACCATGTGCTGGGTCAGGAGGGGCAGCCTCTTTAGCCCCACTGTTTGCAAAATGTTCTGCTGGAGCCCTGCACAGGTTTGAAGTTTTTCTCAGGTCTAACTGCCAAAAAAAAAACAAAAAACCCACTGCACGTGGTATTAAATTTAGCTTTTAGAAGTTTTTCCAACTAAGTTTGAACTGCTGAAATGAAGGTTCATAACACAAAGGTTGTCATACCCTTTGTGCAAATGGTGCCCTTATAATGTGGCATATTAAATATTTAACATAGTTTGCAGCAGATAAAAAGCAATTTTGTTTAATTTTTCCTAAATATTAATGCTATCAGGCATCTTAATCCTTTCATTATAACAAAAATTTGTTCAAGCTCATTCTTATTAAACATTTTCTAATTTATAATGATATGGATGTTTTTCTTCTGATCCTAATAATTAAGGCCAAAATGCCATTGTAAAGAAAAAAATGTGAGAGCTGGGAGGGGGAATCTTCACTAATATATTGGGAAGAATTGCAGGCTAGAAAAATAGCTTTATTTTACCCAAGGATACCAAAGACAATACCTATCTCTCAAGTAATCCAGCTCCAAGTCTTGGGTCAGTTGCCAAGGAATGAAATGGAATACCTGCAAAACACTCAGTGAAATGACCTGGAAAATAATGTATAAAGAGGTTGCCAGTCACTTCTGAGTGAGGACCATTCTTCCATCTCTATCTCTGAACTGCAGGAAAAGAAATAAAAATTTGTGAATTGGAATTAGTTTCAAATCAACTTTTCTCTGCATCCCAGAACAAAATGTAGTCAGCAATTATTTATAATGCTAATTAAAGACCTGTTCTAACAGGGTTACTGGAGGCTGAAAGCCCTTGATATGACAGCAAATGATTTCCATAACCACCCATTGGCATTCAAAGACAGTATAAATGTAGGGAAAGAGTAGGAACAATGAGAAACAAACAACTGTAAGGAAATATTTTTTAGAAATTGAATATATTTAGGTGATGTTATACTCTAAGCAGTCTGATATTGATTCACTAATTGCAGTAAAACTGCAGCTGAAAAAAAAGGGGGACTGTGGCCCATTTTCCTAGTGGGTCCAAAATCTCTAGGTTGTTTTAAAAAGATGTTATGTTTATACTTATTTTCCTTCTTCTAATTCTCAATTATGTACTCTCACAAAAGGACATTCACACATTTGTTTTATAACTATTTTTTTTTTGTTATGCAGCTTTTCTCTTCTTGTGGAATGACTGTTTTTAATTTTCAATGTCCCAAGCTTTTTAGCTGAGCTGAAGAAATATTGCTAATTTGTTTGTACGCAAGGAACTTTATTGTTTTTTTTGGTAGATGCATTTTTTTTAAAAAAATGTTTCTTTTAAATAGTAAGCTGCTTAAAACAGTCTTTGCATAATTCTTGGGTCTGCTGAATCCCATGTTAGTTGATTTTCTGAGCCAATATTACTCATGCATAGAGTAATTATATAGATATTTCTTTTGAGAAAGTAAAGAATGAACTTACAAGATAAAGAACTGAGGTGGTGGCTGTGGGGTTTGTGAATACAATAGGTCAGTACTTGTTTTCATATCAGGGAAATTCTGGAGAAACCTCTATATTTAGCTAGAGTCATTTTTAGATTTAAATCAGTGTAAGGCAGGCTCCTTTCCTCCATCATATTGTAGGATTTTGTGGTCTCAGGTGAAGCATTCACTTTATTTTGAGAGTTTGATTGAAGTCAATCAATCGAGAAGTGGAGCACATTTTTAAATTCCTTGATGGATGTAGACTTCTCCCAAATGCCAGAAATGCATAGGTGGCCATCAACTATAAATCCCACTTGCTTCTGTTCCTAAGGAATCTGTCCCAAGCATCCTTTGCCAGGGTGGGATCTGCACCCAGGGGTGAGTGGCAGCTGGCTTCACTTCCCTCAGTGGACAGCTGGAACATTCTATTCTCTTCTACGCTTGCATTCCTGCCAAGATATGTTGTGAATACACCTGCAGCTTCTCTTCAGCTGTACCAGCTACTGAAGATTCTGTTGTGCTGCCTTCCTGGTGTCCTCAGAAAACACTGGGAAATTCCAGGTTTAATCTCACAGGCTGATATTTGTCTTAGAAGCTGCCATGTGTCTTGGTCTAGGATAACAAACAGAGACAGGCTTGGTCATGAGTACTGAAGTTCAAGGTGAAAGAAAACAGCTCGTCAGCGGGGTTTGCATTTCATCTCTCTTACCAGAACACATTGGAGGAGTTTTACTCTCCTTCATAAAGAAATGGAAAACTTCTCTCAGCAATTGTAATAAACAAGAGGAGAGAGACCAGAAAGTAAAAGGAAGAGATTTGTAATAGTAAAAGTTCTAGGAGAAAGAAGGAAATATGCTAACAAATCACCAGTCCTACAGGAGCATGATGCAAACCAGAACAATTTCCTCTGCAAAACTGCATCTGTATTGTACAGGATCCAGACCATGTTCTGTGTAGTCACAGTAGAGACACATGAGTGAACAGACATTCATATTTTCTTCAAGTGAGGATTTAAGTCTAAAGGTGAAATAAGGATTTTTTTTTTAATGGCCTAACTAAATAATTATGGTACATACTTTTTTTTTTTTTTTTTTGGCACTAATAGATGGACCTCTATACAAGAGGTTGAATCTGGTAAATCTCAGTGGCCTCCAACTGTCAGAATGTACCTGGCAAGTTTAGAGGAGAAAAATGACAGTAAAGGGGAAGGAATAAGTCGACATTAATGTTACATGCCCACATACTAACTTGGCTTAAAGTAGATATGGAAATTGAGGTCTAAAATATCTCTCAATATCGTTAGAGGAGACAGATTTTTAATGTTTTTCCAATAAAAAAGGTTCTTTCAGTTCATGAAGAGCTATAAAAGTGTAACTGTACTCTTCATGTAATTGAAACGTTAATTTCACCAACCTTTCCATGGAGTGCTTGAATGTCTCTTATATGCGTCTCTCTCTTCACAAATATCAAGTTTAAAGGTATTTTTCTTCAACCTGTGAAGATTTCTTGAGTTGCAGAAAAACAGCTTGTTACGAAACCCACAGTTCTGTACATGAAAAATATTGAAGTTCTGTTTTAAGTATTACTTGGCATATCAAAAACTTTACACTGGTAATTGCATTGTCAATCATGTAGTGTCCCATTACTAAAGAGGTACAAATCCAGCCATTCTTTATTTTCCAATGGCTAAAAATATGAGCTTTATAATGAGAAAATAATACAAATTATTCCCTTCAAGAATTACGCAGTGTATATTACACAACAAAATTATCATAAGCAACAGTTAGATCATGAATTATGCTTGAAATATCTGCATTTCCCAGCTTCCTACAGCCTTTTTTAAAAACCCTTTGAGCTACGCCAATGCCCACTGCGTATCGCTCGAAACCTGCAGAAGGTTTGTAGTCAGTACGAGCTGATGTGCTGTTGATCACTGTTTGCAAGCTGTTTAATGTTAAAAGTTCTGCTGAAACTGTCAGTAGAAAGACTATGAATAATTTCAAAGACCCTCCCAGGCTTATCTGTTCACTTGCTTCCAGCACGCTGCTTTTAGTAATGAAACTATAGGTGCTGCATGGCTGCTGGAAAAGTGATTTTGAAGCAGCTTCACCACAGCTGTGCAAGACTGAGATGGTGCCTGCACTTCTGGATCAATTACCACTCATTTCTTGCAGCAGTAATACTTGTTTTTCACCAGACAGTGGTGGAAAAATATTTGTATGAATGAAAAATATGAATATTGTTGTACATATGATCATTGATGTCATCCAACTTTTCTTCCTGGAGCCTACAGGACTTGTAGGGTTGGTAGCTTCTGCAGGGCATGTTTGCATGTGCTTCTATGTAAGATGCCTATAGGTTCTGTTTCAAAAAGTCTGATTCTCTTTGGAGCATCTAAAAGCCACTATTTGATGGAAATTTTGAAATACCGGTTGATCTCATAAAATATATGCCAGTATCTTGCAAAATCCTTCTGCTTTTAATAATCTGGTCTCTTCTGAGTTTGAAATAAAAGATAGATTTGTTCTCTTGTTGATGAGAGTCTAGCAAGAAGCAGGAGTGTGGCAATTAGGAGTCTGCATTTCCCATAACCACCCATTACATATCTGACATTCAAATCTGTGAGGGTTTTCTTGTCATTTTGGTTGATGGTTTCTTTGTGTTTTTTTTGTTTTTGTTTCTTTTGTGAGTGGGTTTTTTTTTTTTGTATTTTTGGAGGTTTTTCTGGTTTTTATTTTTCTTTCTGAAATAACTTTGTTGGGAATTGTCTTGCTCAATGGAAGACTTCATATAAGAAAAAATGTTTAAGCTGTGAAGGGCAAATATTCTAGAAAGCTCTTGGGGGTTTTAGGTAATAGTTCAGTTAAAAAAAAAAAAAAGCAGTACTGAGGTGGATTGCTTCCTTTTCAGTGAAAGGGTAGTGCAGTATAAGGTGATCTACTGTTGGAGAGTCTCTACTTTTCGTAATTATTATGGTACCATGGTAACATCAGAATAAGCCATAGAAAATGGGATAAGCAGCCTGGTAGAACATAATCAAGAGCACACAAACAATGTGTTACAGGGAATCTATAGGAGAAATTATTAACAAATATTGCAGGGTTCTGGGAAGGAACATTGTGGAGCTCTTCAGGGAAGAGTTTGAGTAGGGGGTCTGTCTGTAGGAAATGTGGAATCTGTTGAAAGAACACATTGTCTGGGCTGATGAGAGGAGTGGGGAACACGACACTGCTACTATAAAGGGGTGGTGGCATTCTAGGTTGGGAAGAAGTAGAGACCAGTTAGTTTTTGGAATCTGTGAAAGGTGTGATTTCTTCTAGAAAAAAAGAAACAATAATTCACTACACTTTGCCTGTGTGCTCAACCAGCAGGGTCGTAATTAAGTCCTTTCAGTGTTTTTTGTGTCTGTCTGAAAGCAGAGTGTAGGATTGTGTGTTGTAAGGGTTTTTTAGGGTAATCTGTCCAGACTGACTCTGCAGTCCCTGCAGAAGACAGAGGCAGCCACAAGCATTGTTGGCAGTGCAGGAAGGCACAGGTAGTGTGGCTTTGAGTCTTTAATCGTGAGGGATGGAACTACAGTACAGGGGATATATAATCCCAAATCAAAAGCATCTGACAGGTCAATATTCCTATCTGAGAATTCAGCAGTCCCAGATTATAATGGGAAATGAAATTAATGCAAAATCATCGGCATGACTGCATGTGAGACATTAAATAGTGTGGATCACAGCAGACTGTTGTATTTTCATTTTTGACTGCTTTTGTTTCTCACAGGAGGTGTTTATGCACATTGTTTCAAAGGGTTTTGTGTACACATTGTGAATTTACTACAACAATGTTGTTGATTTTTGTTCCCCAGCTGCTATGGGTAGCATGGGTATCTTTGTACCACCTGTGCAGCAGGAGGGCCTTCCTTCCTTCAGCTGATTGCAGATTACAGGTTTGGATGTTATCAAATTAACCTTATGAACTGCTTTGGTTATTCTCAAATCAACCTTTTGACCCACATGTCAAAATTGTAGCAGCTGAACGTGTATGAGCATGTGAGGATTAAGGTGTTGGCAATGTTATCCTACCATTTAGTATCAAAGCCAGCCTGGAAGACATTGCTTATGAAATTGATTGATCTTTCTGTTGTGAGGAAATGATGAGGTTGTGAGACACAGGGAGCATAAAAAATGTTTTGTGCAGAGCAAATATGTTAAGTGCAGTGCCCACTCTTACACGGGTTATTGCATTGCTGGTGTGACAGATTGAGGGACAAGACTGCAGGAGACTGTATCCCTCCAGGGCCGTGGAGGAAGATGAGCAGCATCCAAGGTGCTCAGGGGCTAGCTGGCATCCTCTGCCACTGTTCCCTGCCTTGGAATGGAAATGAAAACAGGGAGAGTTTCTTGTTGACTGGAGAAAGACAACATTTGTCTTTCTCCAGTCAACAAGAAACTCTCCATTTTGAAGGTGAGAAAGACAACATTTGTCTTTCTCACCTTCAAAATGGCCAAGAGGTCACTGGGGAGGCAGAAGGCAGGTGAACTCACTTTGGGCCCTGTATGGAGCAGGTTCTCTTGGAAGATATCTCTGGCCTGTGAAGGGGAAGGCATTTGGACGCTTAATCAACCTGATTGCCTTCTACTGCCTTTGTGGATGACATGGGGGAAAGTGGTTATTTACCTCAACTTTAACAAGGATTTTGATATGGCCCTTAAGGATATTTTTGTAGGTTGTGTTGGGTCTGAGTGCATAGACAATTAAACAGTCCTCAGGTATCAACCCGGGTATCTAAATATAAAAAGAGACTGCCAAAATATCTAAGGGAATTCAGTTAGTAGTCTTCAGAGAATGATTCAAAATTATTCAGAATGTTTTCAAGTGATAAAGTCAACTACTGTTTGCAAGACTGGAAAGCATAAACAGTACTTGAATCTTATTTATTAGGAAGGCCATACAATTTTTTTTTTTTACACACAGAACTCAAGCCAACAGAAGATAATGAAGAGTATACATTAAAACTACAGTATGTGTTTGTTTAATAGTAATATTGTAACATTAAAACTTTTACTTGTTATCCCTCTTTATTAATAAAAATTACTGCTTTTTTTGTTCACTGTTGGTAGTACCAGGCTGTGAACTGGGAGGTCTGGAGAGGAAGGAACCTGTGCTGTCCTCCTCAAGGAAGTGGGCAGTGGCCACTGGGATGGTGACAGGCACAGATGATCTGGAAAAGTTTCCTCCCTCCCTGTACAGTAGCTTGTCAAACATGCCAAGAATTCACCTTCTGCACAAGATTTCTGCCACATCAGTCTGCTGCAACCAGATGCTTCAGATAAACTGTGTAGCATGGGGATGAGGATCAAGTCAAACACCAAAATGGCTTCTTTGTCACCTTTTCCTGGAGCTGTGGGTGCAGCTCATCATTAAATGGAGTTAACAGCGCTCTAAAGCTGACATTCCAGCAGGTTTACAGCAAGCATCTACAGCACACATAGGTTTGGCAAAGGCTTAGAAGCAGTTATGGGTTTGGAATGTGGGAATTTGTAATATTGTGTTTTTTTCTCCTTTAATTTTTCCTCATACTTATGAGACCACTGGTGGTGAGAGAAACTTGGGATAGGTTTACTGTGGGAAATAGTGATGTACTTGTGCTTTTCAAGTCGTTGCACATAGAGGATGTAACAGTAAGCAGAATGTGGCCTTTCTTAAGACTATACTTCCTGGAGAGCTGCACTGAAATCAGTTTCATTTAAATGAAGACACAGGTGGAGCCAGTTAAGAAGTAACTGGTAACTGATTTAGCCTTATTAGATGAATAAAATAACACCTGGTTCTCTGGGCTTGTGGAAAAAAAAATATTGCTGAATACTGGAATATCTTTCCTTAAAAAGCAAAAGCAGGGGGACGAAACGGTTAAAAGTGCAGGCAGTGATTGAAAGATTTGAAGTCTACAGATTACACGGAACCGTTCTGGAATGTGTGTGTATGTGCTGAGTCACTGGCAGAGGAGCTGATGAACGCTCTGCCCACCCCAGGGGCTGCTCCAGCCACTGCCAGAGCTGTCCCCAGCCCTGGGGCTGTCAGCCACCCAAGCCACCAAACCCTGCCCTGCTCACTCTGCTGGTGGCTCACAGCTGCTCAGCGCAGCCTGTGGAATCAGCACCTGACAAGTGCAAACATCCATGCTGGGATGGCAGGGCCTAGGGATGTGGTGGGAGATTGTAGCCTCATTATGTAAACTGTGTTTTCTCTTAGCTTCCTGTCAGTTGGTTTTTTGTTTTTTTTTTTTTATTAGAGGTTTAAGTTTGGATGTATTTTGAGATGTTTTGGCATGAAAGGCCCAGCATAAACACAGAACTTAAAATGAAAATCTGCATGAATATAAGCTATTACAATATCATAAATGATTTATCTTCAATTAGGCCCAGAAAAAAGATGTGATAAAGCCAAAGCATACAATATCAATGAAAAGGCAATCCTTACCTCTGCATCTCTCTGAGCTGTTACAATTTGATTTTTCTCTTTTTCCTTTAAATTGCATTAGCAACTCCAGATAGACACTCAGTCTCTGAAAGGCCCTTGACATTAAGTGTACTGAAAGGTCGTTGAACAGTCATAGCTTTCTTTTAATTTTAAATGCATTTATCCAAGAAAATGCAGCACTCATACAACATCTGCTTTTCAAAGGGACTCTGTCTTTTAGCTGAGCTGACTGAGGCTTACAGAGGTCAATTGAAATGCCTAAGGTCACTCAGAGTGTCAGAGTAAGGGATGAGTATCTGGAAAATACACTGAAACGGCAACCTACCTTTTTTTTTTTTTTTTTTCCCAGAAATTACAGGATTTTCCTTTAGACTTCTGGGTAAACAGCAGTATGGTTCTGGGAAAAAAAAAGATAGGAATGTTAAAGATGGTGACTCCTGCTGTGTTGATAACTATTGATACTGTGAGTTATTTGTAGAGGATTCTAAAAATTCCTGTCTAGAAAAATGATCAAGTTACATATTGCAAAAGCAACAAATACTCTGAAGGCAGAAGGCTGTGAGAGGGTTTACTGCATTGTTGCCACATACATGCTGCTTTTTCAAACTTGTTTTTTAATAATTTTTCTGTGATTGACTTCAATTAGATGGCACTGTCTAAACTGGCTGATGAGCACACTTATAAGATCAGAGCTATTTTGGGAGTGAAAGATCCTTTCCCCCCCGTCACTGAGCAGTGAAGTAGGATGCAGTGATGACTGTGATTAGCAGAATACATGCACTTGCACGAGGGAAAAACGCTACGCTGAGGATGAAGTACAATTTTAGCTTTGGAAATCTGCACAAAACTGTCGGCAATGTTGTGGTGATATCTTTCACTTTCGTGGCTTTTAACCCTCTGACTGTAGAAATTTTGTAAAGTTTCACCCAATCTAGTAAATGCTGCCATAACTAAAGGGAAGAAAATACAAAGATTTGTATTAGATGGGTGTCTTGCAGAAGTAAATTCTGTTGAGGAAATGCATAGCCTGTGAACACATTTGTGTAAAAATGCTGAAGAATTGCTATGAATTAAAAGTAATCTATGGACAGTGATTGTAATTCTGCCTTCTGTGCATGCCTCAATCTCCCATTGACTTACATTAGCAAGGATGTTTGAGATGTACAAGGAATGCAAGTTGTAAAACTCAGTGTCAAAAACAAAGGCAGCTATGGGATAAGTTATAGGAAGCAATCTTAATGATTAACAAATTTATTTAAAAATTGCTAGGGGCAAAAGCAAGGAACTCTCTTCCAAGCAATACAGTTCAAAGATAGCATGACTATCTTTCACCTTCATTGCTGACAAAAAGAGCATTACTATACTGTGATGGCAAAATAGGGATTCATGGAGGCTGTCTTTGTAAGGTCAGCTGGGAAGGGAGAACATGAAGAGGAATACATGGGAAATACAGCTATGCTTCTATTATTACAGCATACTGAAGGATGATCAAAAGAAATGTGACCTTTTCTGAAGGTGACTGATGCATTCATTGCCGGCTTTAACTTTTTCTGCCAATATTCTGATGTTTCATTTGCCATTTGATCCCCAAAAGACTTATTTTTCACAGGAAATAGAGCAGATGTTAAAAATCTTGTTTGGGATTTATCATCCACCCCACCCTCCCAACCACTCAGGAAACAACCTGGGTACTGGGGAAGCAAAACTCAAATCATTATTTCTCAGAGGGATTCTAATGTTATTTGGTGGGACACTTTGTAATCTTGTTGAACATGACAGTTCTCTGTATTGACTTGATGTTGTCCAGCAAAAGCTCTGTCTGGAATATTTTTCTTCTGCTTCCAAACTTCATGTACCGTGTGTGAAATATGATTTTGCTGAAGTAAAATACAAACTGATCAATCACACAAACAAGACAAAACTCCCACAGAGCACATGGGAAAAAGAACAAAGATTATTTTTGTCTGTCTAGTTAGAATTTTGCATATGCTTGAATATATCTGACAGGTTGTTTATGCCTTTTAGAAGATTAAAAAAATATAAATAAATATATGGAGAGAGTTCTGATAAGTAAAATAACAGTGTTGTTTTTCAGACATTTGGGGTGCTGATACAAATCACAAGGGGTAAACAGACAAAGTTGTCTTATGTTGCTCCCTGCAAATGAAGATAAATGCCTTGTTCTTTAGCACTCTGGGTTAGATTCCTGAGAGAAGGATTTTTAAAATGTATTTTTAGCTCTATATTCCTTTTTTTCCTTAGTTATATATGTATTTAAATTATAAAATAAGTATTTGAGGGTTGCTGTTAAAGCTGGGCTCCAAGTATGTTAGGCCTGAAATATCGTGGCTACCCTGAGAAAGACAAAAAAGAGAAAAAATTATGCTAATCCTCCTAGAATATGTAGACCTATTGGGACTGTAAAATTTCAGAATGTGATTGTAACATGTTTATTGGAGCAAAAACCATAAGAAGATTTATTCCTTTTTTGCTGTAGTTAAGATTTGTAAGAAAATAGAAAAAAGTTTCAGTACCTTATTCACCTTATGGATCTACACGGCTGTTTTTCTCTTGTCTCCACTGAAACGATGCCTCCTTAGCACAGCTTAAGTAGTGAACTTCCTTTTGTTTGATACCTGTGTTTTCTTATAAACATTTCAAGACATCTATGTCTTTGCTTGAAGGGACATCCATTAAAAGCAGTGGCAAGTCCAAATTTTAAGCAAGTCAAAAAAAATATTGAGTGGGGCTCTAGGGACAGCTAAAATACATGAATCTGCTTGAGGAGCTATGAAAATCCATCCTGAATGATTATGCAAAGTTCAAACCATCTCTACAGAAAACTCAACCTATCAGACAACCACAACAACTGTCTAGACAAGGTTCTGCTCCTCTGCCCTTCCACCTCTGCCTGGACCTGTGAAACACTTCACTTCACACTGGATTTGAACCCTTGAAGTAAATACAGTTTAAAGAACTGAAGAGCTCTAAAGATGGAAAGTAGGAATGAGGTGAGAGACGTGTCCTCTCCATTGAGATGTGTCCATGGTGTGGCCTCTGAGTGAGGCCTCACGATGGGAATTGATTCAGACAGCTCCCAGCCAGAGGCCTGGCTGGGTGGTCTTTGGAGAAGGGAGAGCAGATGCACTCAGCTTACAGAGAGTGGGATGGAAGAGACATCAGGCCTGGTCTCAGATATGGAAGGATGGCCTGAAGAGAGCTGTGTGGAAGCACAAAACTGTTTTGTAGTGGAGGGCATTTATGAGACAACTTGCATGTGTGTTTGAACTCTTGTGGATGTTAACACCAAACCTCAAATATGTTCAGGAATGCCTAACGAAATGAGTTTCAAATTCAAAAAATTGCTCAGACTTGTTAATATTTGATGGTAGAAATTCATCTATGTCTCCATTCATGTGTGACCCACTTTGTATTCTTTTGGGAAATACATATGGGAAGGCCAAGAAATTGCACATGGTTCTCATTAGTGTATGTACTGAAAATCTGCAGCTTGGGAAAATATTTTTTTTCTTTCCTGTAGACCCCAGGGACATAACCTTTAAAACTTTCTACTTCTCTGAGATTTGTGTAGGTCCAAACACCCAACAAGGTCAGTAAGTGTCACTAAGTGTCCCTGTGCCCTCGCTGTAGCTGCACAAGTTCTGCCTCTCCCCGCCCCAGGGGAGACTTGCAGCACCAGGTTCTTCCAGCCAGTTTGTGTTTCCAGGGCACTCTTCAGAGAATTTGCCAGTGAAGATTAAAAAATCAAATACTACTTGTGGAAATGTTCATCTTCCTCTGGCTGGAGGAGGGAATGTTTGGCAGCCTACCTGTCCTGTGCCTGTGGCCAAACCCCTCCCAGCTGCAAATCTCCAGCCCTGCTGAGAACTTCTGCAGAGCCCAGCTGGCTGAGCCACAGGGCAGCTCCCTTCTGTTCCCAAGCAGAGATGGAGAGGGCTGGTGCAGAGGCTTCTGCACATCAGTGTGATTTACAACCAGCACAGCAAAGAAGTGACTCTCTATACAATAACCTTTGGTTTTGTAGAGCTGGCTAAAACACAGTCAATTGAATGTGAAAGAAGCTAATTAAGAAACAGTAGACCAACGTAGTCATCATTGTAATTTCTTTGGCTTCGGTGAGCTTATTGCATGGATGAGTTTTATTGGAGACATTATTGCTAATACAGAAAGTATGTGCAAAGTTAGGAGTTATGAAGTCAAAGCTGTAATTCACTTGGGAATACTGTTCTTGATTTTCAAAGGAGGCTGAAAAGAGTTAAATGTAAAACTTCTACTTTATTTCTCTTGCATTTTGGCACTTAATCTTCTTGAACTTTTAAAAATATCCTACCTAGTGAGCCAGTTGCTTAGCTTCTGTGAAGAGGAGTTCCCAGAGTGCTAGGTGACATGCCAAGGAAGCTCTTACATTAGTATTTCTCTGAATGTAAGTAGTCTGAATTTTTAGCATACTTGCTCAGTCAGAAAAGGATGGAAGAAGCTGTTTTGTGCAACTGTTTCTATTCCTGCACTTTCCATTTAAGTGGCACAGGAGATTTTGTACCCTTTTCACACTGAGAAGGCAGAGTTCTTCATTCCAGGCTAACTGGTTTGCTTTTCTTTTGGTTTTCTGTCTAACTAAATTCATTTATGTTATTCCAGAAATGTGTTTTATGGGTGCCTCAAACAGAGCATTGAACTCTGCCCATGAACTGCTGCTCTGTGCTTTGAGCCTGAAGGGCATGTTGGCTTCTCAGTGTTTTTTGCTTAATTGAGAGAAGCCTCAAGTGCGCTGAGGTAATGCATCCCTGCCATAATCTTCACCAAAAGTAGTCTCATATAATGATATATACCAGGATAGAAAGAATAGTCTTGGTTTTCACAGCTTTGGCTGTGATCAGACCTGGACATTTTAATTAGGGTTTAGATCTGTTTAGGTTTGGAAACTGAAACAACTTTTAAATCTTTGGAAATTTGGTGTCTAATTACCTCGTGGGGTTCTGGGACCAAGTGATTTACTTAAGGTCACAAATGGAGTAAAACAGAAACTGAGCAGAGAATTCCCAAATCCCAGTGCTTTGCCATTTATCCTTGACTAATCGGGTATCTTGTGATCTGGGTTTCACTTCAGCCAGCTGCCTTCATCAAGTTGTTGGTGTCATCCTACCCTGGGACAGCTGGCTGGAGTTTAATGCAGGAGGAAATGTCATCTGCAGGTTCTTGTTTATAGCCATGGCATTATGGGATGCCCACTGGCAACTCGGCACAGACATGGACTGTAAAATGGGGAAGAACAATGTCTGTGGATCTCGAAGGAAAACAGTAAATTTCTGATGAGAGATGTCAGAGTCTGAAACATAGAAGCAAAACTGCCAGAATTAAGTGCTGTTTATTTAGATAATAAATGTAGGAGCCAGGAAATTTAATCTCACAAAACACATCTGCATTTCAGTGGTATATATGCAATGGAGATATCTAGGAGAATGAATTAGGAGTATGTCCACAGATTTCTGATCCATTCCTCACCTTTTTTCTTTTTTTTTTTCTGCATGGCTAGGGAAGACTTGGAATGATTTACAAGGAAATACTTTTCAAGAAATATTATAAGTAATGAAATGTAAAAAAAAATCCAAAGTATTGAAAGAATGACTTTTAAGTATTTAAAATCCAACCCTGATATTTGAAAAGAAAATGCTAAGCAATAAAGGGGATGAATTTCCACACAGCATACTGCACCGGAAATTTGCACATGCAACCTTTTATTTGTTTAATGGATTTTCTATGAACGTCTCCCATTTAATGTTTGTAAAACTTCAGCCCAAGAAATTTAGTTATGGAAGTGAAAACATTTATATTCATTAAATGAGCGCAGACTTTTTACTCATGATTTGGGTGGAATTTAAAATGATTAATGCAGCTTAAAGTAGTTAGGTGATGGGAATTTTCTAAAACATTTTATCTGTATCTAATAAGCCCTCTTGGGGATACAAGAGCTTATGATGCATATAAGGAAATTTAGAATCAGTTTATTAAAAACACATTTCCAGTTACTTTATTGGTGTTCTTCCATTGTACCTAAAGACTTCCAGGTGTTTTATTATCTAGCAAAGCCAGTCCATAGAGAATAGAATCATATAAACACCTATATCTGAGAGGCCCAGCCTTTTATTGTAGACATGGGAGTTGCAGCTGACAAAAAGTGAAAAGAATCCAGGAATATGTTATAGCTGAAGTTCAGAAGATCCTTCAGAGAAACTGAACATATCTTTAAGTGAATTCGTCTAGTGAGGAGCTCTTAAGAAGTATTCTGTAAAATCTTAAATGTAAACAAAAGCATTCCAGTCAGATTGCATTCTCAAATTAATCCTTTTAAGTGGCTTTGTGATAAGGTAATACTAAAAATACTGAATGTAGCTGTTTATTCAAATATTCTAGAGGAGGGTAATTCAGATTTGCCTAAAATTCAATTAAGGACTTTTCAAAGTTTTTGACTGACTTTGTAGCAATAGAGGAATCAGTGTGGATGACAGTAATAAATCATTTACTGCGTTCAAATTAAAAGTGGTACACTTGGTACTTTAGATGCTTGGTATAAATCAGCCTCTGCACAGTCTCCATTGGCAGCATTCAAAGCCAAGCCCCTCTTGGATGGAAAATCAGTGCAGTGATGTCTCAGTTATCCCAGGGCAGACTCTGCAGGTGATGGATGGGAACCAGGCTGCAGGTGCTGAGACACTCAGTCCTGCCTGGGATGAGTCAGTCTGGCGCTGCTGTGAGCAGTGATGAGACCAGCGCTGCTGATGGCTGGGGAGCTCTGACTCAGCATTGTCACTGACCTCTCTGTGCACCATTTTTTCCTGCTGTGTCCTCCTGCAGCCTGATTTACAGGGAAAGAAGTACTATAGGCAGCAAAGTGGCAAGTTAAGCATTTGTTAATCCAGTTTGTTGAACATCTCTAATGTTCGTTGTGCATTTCTGACCTGCCAGGTATCATTTCTCTGAATTTGTTTGAAGAATTGTTTTTTACTGAGTTAGAGAAACCAAAATTTTAGAGTTGGAGGGTAAAAAGCATGAATTAAATGAATAACTATTTCACAGAATTTGAAACATGTATCAGTCTCTGGTTTCATGTATGAGGTCTATGCCTATAGTAGAAACTCTTTCCCGGGATAACATTATTGATGCTGTTGCTGCACTTTATGCTGGTCACACTTTGAGTATTCGAATGAACTCTCCCAATAGCAGGGATTTAACTGGTACTTATCCACAACCACTGCAGTGATGCTGGCAGAAATCTGTAGCCTTGACACAGCCTGAAACTCTGTTTACCTCAGTTCTTCCTGCCAGTCTCCTTCTCCTCACAAGGACTCACTTTAATGCGGTTATAAATTTTTTAAAGGAACATTCTGAACTGAATGCCACAGCAAATAAACCATTGTGATAGCACACAGTGACGCTTCATTTCTCAAAGAATGATGAAAAAATAGAATAATTTATTCTTTGTTAATATGTGCTCTATGCTCAAAACAACTGATATGTTTAGCTCTCCAGTTTTACTGCCGGGTACATTAGGAAAGAACAGGACAGAATTGGCAAGGTGGCAGGATTCTTGTTGTTGATCCTCCTTGTCTCAGTCCTCGCTGACTCAGGGAAGCAGCAAAGTGCTGCCCACCTGGCTGTTTGAGGTGGTGTTCAGCCTCTGCTCTGTTGGCTGCCCAGGTGGCAGAGCAGGGTGTTTGCAGAGTAATTTGTGCAGGCTGATTTTGAGATGTGCAGTGAAGTCTCAAATTCTTCTGGACCTGTCATGACATGGATGGATGTTTAGAGATAGGATAAACAGAAAAATTTAAACTCCTGAAGACAGGGCAGGAGAGACAGGCTCTAAATACTTACTTGAGGAAGTACTCTTTTGATTATTCAGTCAAAACAGAGAAATAACAAATTTCAGATCATTCCTTCTTAGCTGCTATTTGTTTGGTGTTCAGTGGCCTACTTTAGGCATAGCATATGTTTAACAGACAATCCTAGGCAGAACAGAACTTTTCTACACTTAAATTCAAGGTCACAAATTTTTCTACACTTAAATTCAAGGTCATGGAGGTGTTTGTTCCTGAAGCTTTATTGAAAAGCCATCCACTCTTTGGGCAGAGAAATGTCTACCCCGTTTTCTGCTGTCAAACTGTGTGATTCTAAATGTCTCCTTGAAATACACACTGCCTATTTCTTTATAGGTACAGATACTTTTAAAGGATGTCTTAAAATAGGTGCAGGGTGAAGAAATTGTCTGCCATTAGATGAGTAAGACTTGGCGGGGCTTCTCTCTTCCTTTCATCTACATATGCACACCTCTACAGTGGTAAAAATATCCTCTTTAAAACCTGCAAGGATCTACTGCTACTCTCGAAAATGCCTGGCTGTTATGGGGCAGTTGTGACTCTTCATAGCAGTGTGGGGTATAATGTGTGTAGTTCTGCTTCTGGTGGGAATGTCTCTGCAGGCAGACTAAAGAGGGAAGGCTAGACCAAAATTAACCCATGTTAATATCCCGACATGCTGGACACAAGGACATTGTTGAGGTTTGATTGATGAATTCTGATCCTTCCTTAGGAAGCTACAGGAAGTAGAATATGCTGGCTTGAAGAAGAGTGATGAATCCATAGGAGTAGAAACAATATGCCCCATACTAGACTCATATTCCCAACTCCAAATGCTCCTTTTCTTTGCATTCCAACATCCCAGATGGCAGATCTCCTTAGCACAGTTAAAAATTTTCAGCTTACTGAAACTGGTTTATTTTTTTTTGTCTTCTTTTCACCGTCTTGTCACTTAAGACCCCTTCATTTAATGAGGATCTCCAGGGTCACGTTGGGGAATGAGCTGACAGGATGAATGACAGTGTACAAGGACAGGGTGAGAGATTCTACTTCAGTTTGCAACCTTGTTGGCACACAGTCCACAGCCTCTCTAATAAAAAGGAGTCATAGCTCTCCAGATTTTTTCAATTATTGTTTTAATTTCTTTGCTCTCTTTGGTACTTCATCACAGCATGGGATGTAACTCTGATTATCTTTGCTGTAACATTTTAATGATAAAAAACAATGCCCTAAATTCTGTTTTGTAGAACAGTTAAAACAGCCAAAGGGAGAAAGTTTACCCATCATGAACTTTGGCTTTTTCCTGGTCATCTGGATTCAAATAGAACAAGCAGACAGTCATTACAGGTGTTCTAATACCCACCAATCTATGACTATTTTCCTCAGATAAAAGGATTGTAATTTTTTAGTCCAGAGATATTATTAGTGATTTCATCAAATCTAATGAAAAGCAGGCATTTATTTTAACTGAGTAGTGATTTAGCTGAACACTACAAACACAGGCATAGCTGCTGCAATTTACTTTCAGGAACACTTGAGGCTGCGGTCAATGGTATCCTGCATTATTTCTTGGAAAGTCACCAATGTGTGCAACCTATTTTACAAAAAATCCTCCAAGGTTCTTTTCGCACAAGTAAGAATTATATAGTCTTAGTATTCCACTTACATCCTTCCAAAATTTTCCTTCAAAGTTCCAATTATCATCTTCCCTTCCTCGTCTGAAGAGCTGTCACGTCCTGTTGTTTCTGTGAAATGCCTGATAGCCACTTCAGATGTAGGACTGTGTGTTTTGCTTAGGAAGGAAGCCTTGCTGTGGGTCAGATCCACCACCAGCATGTGTCAGCGTGATGTGCTGATTATAGGGAAGGTACTTTAAATATAGCAATGATGAAACTGAGTCTAAATATTCATGCTTAGGGTATGAAATGAGGTGTGAGTTTTCCTTCCTTTCACCATGTTATCTGTGGTATTCTGCGCTCTGAAAGCTTTGTTCTTATACCTTAATCATTGTGCCCAGTGTCTTTCCTCACTAGCAGGAGGGAAAAGTAGGGAAAAACCTTCTACGAAAAGGTAATGATACCAGCACATATATACTGCTCACAGAATTAAAAAAGGGGGTTGGATAGATCCCTAAAGTGCATGCCTGCAATTGAGCTATACTGATGCTGCCAACATTTCTGTTGTTGGCTGCTGTTGAAATGGAAACTTTTAAAAAAGTAAATAAAAATAGTGCTTTCACTTTTCTTTAGAGAAAAGGGTAAAACACTTCTGTTTAAAAAAAATAAATCAGAAGTTTGATGTTCTAGCTATTTAAAAATCCTTCAAAATGGGGCTTTGTAAGAGATATTAGATAGATCTTAAGAAATATTGCAAATATTTTCTTTGCCATTTGGTTTCTAACCATACCTTCTTCCAAAGGATTACAGAATGTGAGTGATGGAGATGATCAAAATACCTGGATGCTGGAAATTCTGTGTAGCTTTAGGAAATTACTTCACAGAATCGATATTGTACTGTGTTGATAATGTGCTGGAAAGTGAGTCACTATCTTGAATTTCAAAAGTAGGAAGAGTAACTTGTAAAATCAGGGTATATTACAGATGTATCATTTTTTCCACAAACCACAACTTGTGGTGCAGATCCTTTCAAGATGTTGATATATTAAATAGGTGTCATTTCTTTTCATATTAGTGCTTTCCTGAGCATTACTTTGTGACATGAGAATACATTTAGTTGAAGGAAAGAGTGGAAAACTGAGGTTTTAGTGGGAGATACTCTCTTCTGTCTTTCACCTGCATATTGATAAGCTGGCTTTGAGGTATGTTTCCTGTTTGTTTGCAATTGCAAATTCTTACTAAATTGCAGCAGAACATCTTGTCTGCATTTTATAAATTCACAGCCACTCTACTTAAATACAGTTCTCACCCACACAGAGTTTCATTTGCACAAAAGTCATAGCAGCAGAATATCAGCAATTCCCACAGAAATGACAGCCTAAGCCTTTAGTTCATAATATTGAAAAATTTCCCTAACTTGCAACGTTTCCTGAGGGAATGTCAGAGTTGGCATACATTTCTGCTGCTTTTCTCTAATTTTTAACCTCTTATTACAAATGAAAGCTTGTAGGGCTTTTTAACAGGTGGTTTTTGCCTGGGAGTACATGACAGAAGTAGAAAGCCAGAGAGCTGTGATAAAAATTAAACTCAGCAAATCTAACTAGTTCTAGTGAGAATGCAGTAGAGAGTTACAAATCCTCAGTGAAAAGAGCTAAAGATTTCTTAATTAAACAAGGTTGCAGAATTAGATTTAACTTTAAACTTGAAATTTAAATGAATTTCTTTAGTGAGGAAACAGTGACTTCTTGAATGTCTTCCTAGAACTTAAATCAGAACAATTGCTTGTTTCACACAAAAGATTTAAAAATCCCGGAGAAGAGGCTTTTATCACTATATTTATAAATCGTCTATAAAGAAATATTAAGTGATGATTTGAGACTATAACCCAGGATAAAAACCCAAAAGAAAGGGAATTAACATCTTTGTGGGCTGTGAGTACTCAGTCACTGCACTGACTTGGAAATATTTAACAGGAAATACTGAACATACATCAGGTTTTAAAAACTCCATGTAACAGGAGATTTCACAGGAGATCTTGAAGGCCCTTGGAATCTGTGCAGAAGGATTTGTAAACACCAGTTAAAAGCAGTGGAAATACTTTTAGGAAAGCAGGTAGAGATAAATTACTCTTGATGAAAGGTTTTGGGTAAGTATCTGAAAATATATTTGGTGTTGCCTGTCCAATGGGTTGCATTTATGATTTGTTGTTTCCTCTGCAATTCAGAAGCTGTAGATTCCCCTACAAATGATATTCCTGCCTGTTCTACCTTTTAGCTTCTCTGGTAGACTTTTGAAATGGATCAAATGGCATTAATTGAATTTTGAGGAATAACCATTGACTTTATGGTTAACCCTCAGAAGTTGTGTTATGGGTACATGATAAGCAGGACTGATTCAGCTTTGAGTATCTTGCTACTGTCACCTGAGCATCTTTGACAATTTTCACCTGTCCAGATTTTTGTTAATGTAAATCTCTGCCTTGTTTTCATCAAAGACTGTGACAAAAAGTTTTAAGGCATTGGGCTTCATGGTTTCAGAGGTCCTTGGCATAGATCTTCCAGCAAAGGGCCCTGAGGCACTTTATCTGAAAATGCAAAAGTGATGCTGACTGGGGATGTGGCAAGGCCAAGGTGCCTTGGGGAAATGATGGTTCAGTGCTTCAGCAGGACAGCTTCCTTTGGATGATGCCAATTAAGCTGTAGCTGTCATTTAAAGTTGCTGTCTTCTGGATCGCACCTCCTGTGCACAAGCAGGAGTCAATCAGTCTCTGGTGCTGTGTTATAAATAAAAATGAAGGTTCATGGTTTTGTAAATGTAAAAAAAAGTCCCCAAAAACGACATGTACCCAAGTGTTGCTCATTTCCAATAGTGGCAATTATTTCCTGGGCTCTTTCAGGAGTCTGTCATCTCAGAAGTTCATGTACCAGATGAATTAGCCACCACTTAAACACCTTTATAAAGCTGTGAATTATTTTTAAATTCAGGCAGTGTTATATCAATAAACAGGCATATAAAAAGCTATAGTGTAATCAGGTTTATTGTTTCATAATAGGTTTATACAAATTATGAATACCAGAGTTTTATTAATTGGACTTTTAATTATCTACTATAGTGAAGAGTGATGTAAAATTACTAATAGGTCTGCTAATTAATATGGGGATTCAATGGCTGTTAATTAAGGGCAAATGGGACAGGGCTAACACAATCCCCTTTTGACTATGATGAATAAAAAGTCAAACCAATAGCTTATTTCCAAATTAACATGATTGATAAAAAGTCAACTCTGAGCACAAGTCATTCATCCTAAGGGAGCTGCAATTTTGATGTTTAGATGGTACAAAAAAGAGAACGTGTCTATATGCCTTGAAATAAAGGGAAGAGCTGCAAAAAGCTTCAAAGGGCTAAACCACAGACTTTTACACTTGCTTTTAAATATGTAACTTTGCTCACAGTGAAGCTTTTCAGATCACTTTCATTCCTCACAGATTTAAATAAAGCTGACACATGAATGATTAGCCATCTGTAATATATTCCAGGAAAATTATCATTATTTAACTTCCTTTTCTGTTTATCAGATATTCTGAACAGCACTTTACACACTCAAAAAAAGAAGGTGGTGGTGTTAGAAGAGAAGCACCTTGCCAGCAGCTGGTTTATCATCCTGTCTCCGTGATCACTGCAGTCTGTCCCCTTCTGATTGCTGCCTGCTCATTACTTGCTTTCCTGAGTGTAGTTAAACATTTGAAACTTGTGTGTAAAATATTCATGAAGTAAAATCTGGGTGTGTATGTCTAGAAAAAACCTCCAAGACAGAATCCAGAGCGTTTTTGGTGATGTGCTTATGTGACACAGATACTGTGGGATGTATTGAGAGTTCTCATCTAGTATGTGAGGTCTTGAGTTTGGTTTCCCCTTTGCTGAAGGAGGTTAAAACTTGCATTTTCCATGATGAATGAGTACCAAGGTAAAGGCTGCTTTGTTTTGGGATTGTTTCTGCTTGTTCTGCTGCAGAAATGTTGTGTAACAGGAGCAGTGTGTACCTAGGACATGAAGTCAGATGTATAAATGTGGTTTCATGAGCAAATATTTAAGCCAAGTTTGAGCCTATTAGGAAAAACAAAAATTCAAAACATTGAAAGCTATAATTGAGACATGCTGAAACTAGAGAAAAAACAGGAAAACATTTTGATCTTTATGAGAGAGAGATGTATGTATGCTGTTTGACACAGAGTGAGCATGATTTGCATAGTTGAATATGAATTTAAGAATTTGGGATTGGAAGGAATCTCCTGAAACCATATTGCTTGGTCTTCTTCTATCACAGGCAATTATTTCACATAAAATTTTCACAATCTATCACATTCCAAGTTAAAAGAAGCATCTTTTTCTACCTTTGGATTCTGGGTCTGTGCTTTGGTTCTCTGATGGGTAGAAGCCTCCTAATCCCTAGGCTAAATTTATTAATGACTGGTTTATTCTGATTTTGTTCATGACCATTTGTTTCTGTTCCAGCTCTGGATTTTAGCTTGATTTTCCCCCTTGAACAAATATCTCTATCTAAAGGCTTTTTTGACTTCCCAAATGAGAAAATTCATATTGGACTCCTCTTATATGATAGTTTGACCCTTCCTAATTCCTGTATTATCCTTTCCTGCATCTTTTGCAACTCCCTCCTGTACACAGGAACCCAGGCAGGGCCTTGTCAGTGCTTTAAGCAGTTCTGGGAGGATTTTTTTAAGCTCTTTGGGAAATGAACTGATTGATGTATTCTATCTGAGATCATAGTTACCATTTTTTAAAAGTCTATCCATATCATCCTATATATTTTTTTCTTCCTCCCCTTTTCTGTGTTCTGCAGCTCAGGTTCATAATTTTTAGTCTCCCCTTACATACCCTTCACTGCACTGAATTTCATTCTACCTCTATTACTATACTCCTCAAGGTTTTTCTTTATATGTGATATCCTAATCTTTTATGTTGACATTGTCTCCTTTTTTTTTTTAATTAGGAAATTTCATTTTATTCTTACATTTTTTTGATTAACATTATTATGAAAATATTGATCTACTAACTTTCATTTTGAAAAGGCTAGAGCTTCTTTTTCAATTTAAGAAATTGGTAAAAAATATCTGTGGGGAGTGGCCTTCCCCCTGCTTTCTATTTCAGCAATATCATAATAAGTTACATTTCTAGAGTCAATATGTGCCATGTTATTGTGAAGAGTTATTTTTCATGAAACAGGGCAGGAAGCATGTCATGTGCAGTTTGGATTTTGAATGTTTAGTTTTTATTACTGCCAATACATAACAGTATATATATGAAAAGCTATATTAGCAATAACATTTTCTTTAATTAATTTTTCCATGAATGAATTCCTATTAGAAATTCATTCTTACTACACTGTATTATGTTGTGATGCACTTTGGTGAAATTAACTCAAAGAGCTGCTCTTTGCAATTTTAATATTCCGCTGGGTTTTCCATTCTAGAAAACTCATTATTATACATGTACAAAGCTGAAAAGAAACAAGAGAGAGGCATATTGTGTGAATAACAGTCAGGGAAAAGAGACAGCTGGCATGATAATTTTCTAATAAAGCTTAGAAAAGGCTGCTGTGTCTTGAAAAAAATGAGAGTTTTAATTTGAGTATTCCTTTTGTTTGGATTTGCTTTGTACTAAAAAGTTCTGAATCCTATTCACACCTTTTATGAATATTAACTGAAAAACAAATATATCTTGTCAAGCCCTTCTACTTGGTAGGTGCAAAAGAATCAGTGGTGTGTATCCAGCGGGGGATGGTATTTCTTGTTCTTCTTATCCACTTATTCTCCCCCAACCAGACTGTGCAGTTTGGATCTTGGTAAATAGAGATTTTTCTGAATCATGGACAACTTATTAACACATGGAGCCTTTAACTATCCGTGTGCCAAGCTGCAGCCTCTAAGAAATGTTTGTGCCTTTCTTAATTCCTATCACATTTATGATCCTGACCTTTGTAGGCTGTGCCTAAAAGCCCACTAGTGGGAGGCTAGGAAGATTCTAGACAACAGTCATAGAAATTAAACATTTCACTTCTGACCTTTGAAGTCTTGTTATTTGTAAGTAAAGCTTTAGGTTTTTTTCAGATATGACATTTTTAAAGACTACGTGCTACTTTCTTACAGAATTTTAACCACATTATATTTTAAAAATGTACTAAGTATTTACATTTAATTAGAAAACTCAAACACACAGCTTAGAGAGGCAAATTAAGGTGAAATTTAAATTCGTATGAGGGAGAAAAGTTAATCCCTTAAAAGTGGAAATTGAAACACGAAATTCTGTGCTTGCTGCTACCTTTCAGCACAGGATGGCCAAGACATCAGGTAGCCTTCCCTAATCTGCATTTCTGACTGCTTCCTTGCATTTTGTAAGGCTTTTAGAAATGTAACAAATGCAGTTTTGAATACATTAACATAGCAGTGTTTCAAAAATGTATTAGTCTTTTAAAATATTTTCTGTTATTACTTGGCTTGATGTATTGTTCTAATGTGTTGCCCTGATATTGGATTATCCTAAGTCGTCTCTACTTTCATCCATTCATCCTTTTTATACAATATAATGTTATTTGCATTAATGAAGTTACTGCTAATTTATGTCGCAGTGAGAAAGGAATCAGGCTTGTTATATCTGGTATCACAGTTCATGAGAGAATCAGTTAATTGCATTCCATTAGTAATTAACATAGAGGAATATGAAATACTAATGTTTTGTAAACTGCACATGTAATAGCCCTTATTTTCAGTAACCACAGGGCTGCAGGTGGCAGAGTAACAAAGGTCTCCACCTATAGGTGGGACCTCTGCTGCTCTTAAATAAAAACCACTGACAATGGTTTTCTGAAACCAGAGTATATAGTCATGGACCATGTGCCACTGCTACCAAACTGAAGTCATTTATCTGACATTTGGTTTAATTATTGAACAAATTATAAATTAGTCCCTTTTTTCTATGTAGGTTGAGGTTAGTTAATTTAATATTTTTTAAATTTTGTCAGCTTTTTCAGTACTTGAAGCACTTTAACTAATTTACTTGTTCAACCTTGTCTTGTGAACTGTGTGTATCACAGCGGGCTGCTGTCACTGGGTTCAGGTTCTCAGAACCCTACCTGTACCCAGGGTTGTTACATCAGGTGCAGTGCTGCAGGTGGGAGGTTATAGCAAAAGTGTCAATTTTAACCATGCTCCTGCTCCACTGATGGCAGTGATTGAGTGGCCCAGCAGGAAGAAATCCTCATGATAAAAGTCAAGGAAGTTCAGGTTAAGAAATCTTTCAATTTAAATTAAACAGTGTGGGCTCTGTTCTGTTAGGAGTGTTTGAAAGTTCCCTGCTAAGAGCCAAAACCACAGGTACATGACGTAAACAAACACTGGGGCCTCTTTCCCACTTCTTGGTCTGTAGAATTGATGCATATGGCTTCCACATGTAGACCTTTTCTAAAGATCTTTAAAGATCTTCTCTTTAAATTTCTAAATGCCATCTACATGTATTTTGAATTTTTTTAGCCACATCTATTCCTTCATTTCATTCAGTGTACTAGAACAAAGATTTTGATTGGGCTGTGATGGTGCTAAGTTTTATGGCATTGTGAAAGACTTGAGTTTCATGTGGAAGAACTCTGGGGGTTTGAACATGAGTCTGCTAATGGAGTGGCTTTGCTGTTTAGAAAGCCATGCCTAGATTTCTTTAAGAGATTTTTTTTTTTTTTGCATCCTCATTGTTTCAGTAGTGTTTATCTGTGAACCGACTTTGTGGCTGGTCTTAGATAGGTATTTCTTCTGTTCACTGCGTGTTGAGATGTCTCTCTCAGCCCTAGGTCCATCCCCATTATCCATCCGTTTTCTTGGTCTTTCATTCTCAGCCATTTCCGCATTGCTGCACAAAACAAATCCCCAGACATTTTGTGTGCATTGCAAACTGATTCGCTTAATAGATGATACTGTTTTAAAATACAGTGTATACAGTCTAACTGGGAAATGGGAAGTGTTTTGCAAAAGCAGCGAGCAATTAAATTTCAGTTCATTTCTGGTGGGGACTATGTAGAAGTCCTTTGAATGTCAGAACACATTACAAAAATATCAGCAGCCTCTAGAAGGACCCAGTCCACTCGATCAAGATGTAACAAATGAAATCAGTCTCAGTTTCATTTCCTGCTGTTGTAAGTGGCATTGTGGCATCTCCCATTGATAGGTCTGATGACCTCCATACACGGGAAGGCTGAGACCACAGCAGGTAGCAAAGCTTGCTGCCAGAGCTGGTTCTGGAATCAGTTGAGTTTTTACTGCCATTTTCATGACCAGAGCAGTGAGGGATCTTGGCTGTTGTATGCTTGAAATATGGGGGACTCAGAGCTTTCCTCTTCAGAATTTCTCATTTGGGAAGCATCTTTATGTAAAATAAGTATAAGCTCTTCTCCCATGTCCTCCTTTAGTGACAGTGGGTGAGGCTGGGCCAAAAATGAAAAGTCCTGGTTGAATATTGAATTGTGCTTAACACTTCAGAGAAAGCACTTGTAGCTGCAGTAATGGTGCACCCAGTGTATTTCCTCACCATTTCATGGCTTCACTGTTTGCTGCTACTGTAAAATCTGGGTGTGAAGTGTGTATTTAAACAGTGTTTCTTTATTTTCCCCAACTAATTTTAGTCTTTGACTTTGAATGACAGTTTATTTGTAAATTAGGAATAAGTGTGAGCAGGAAGGAATGGATAGCCCAGGTGATAGGTAACAGATAGAGAGCCTTTCATTTGTAGCTTGCCAGTTCAAATTTGGCTCGGGTCTGTATTGACAGAAATTCATTATCATCTGATGGTTGTTTGAGAGTCTGTGTGAAAGGAACTGATGGTATTCACATTCAAAAAAAACAACAACAAAAAACAAAACCTGTCACAATTACATTCTTTTTGGCAGCTTCTGTGAGCATGAGGATGAACTTCCCTCTGACATCTTAAAGCAGTCTTTCTTTCCAGATAAGGCTTCAGGCAAATTGGCAGGACGATGTGGAATTTGCAGACACTGTCCAAGTTTTATCTATCCTTTGTCTAATCAAGGGATCCTAAGCCTGTAAATGATGAGAAACAAAAGTGGCTTCTATGTGGCCTCTATCTTTTGCTCTTTCAGGTGCCCAATAAGAAATTGCTGCCCTCTGATTACTGGAGAATATCAAGCATCCCCAGCAGCTGAAAAGAGATAATTTGGATGAGCCACTCTAGCTTTAAAAATATTAATCTGAGAGATTTGCCCTTGGTCAAATGTAAATCTGCCAGACAGTCAGAAATATAATGGAGGCATTTTTGTCCCTTAGTCTCGTCTGCAGTTTGGCAAAATTAACTGCTAAATGCCAAAAAACTGCCAAAATCTTGTAGCAAAGGTAGAGACCAAATCTCTCAGCAGAGCATTTTCTGAATGTGGTGATATTTAACTTAATTGGGAAAGTGCAGTATGTCAATATGAACTTTTCCCACCCCCCTATCTGTCTCGCTCTGAGGCAGTCGTACAATTTCATTTTAGCAATACAGAAACCTTCAACCACCAAAGGATGTGCTAGCCAAAAAACATCACTGCCAACAATTATATGCTAGATGTGTGTGGGCAATAACATATGCACTTAAGAGGACTGAAAAAGAAGGTATGCATGGTTCTTAGCATTTTATCTTATCTTGAGTTTCAGTGTCTCCCTAAAATTAGAATTAATTTCAAACAGCAAAAAGTCTCTGGAAACAGAACATGTAGGAGCCCTGTGATGAGACAGGGGATTTTCAGACCACAGTTTTCCTACTTTCAGAAGGGAAAGCATAAGCAGACCTGTCTTCATTACTCTTTTAAAGAATTAATGCTTTCAGTATATTTCAGCATTGATTATCTGACCAGTTAGAGTACATTATGGTATTTTAATTTTTTTTTTTTTTAATTTCTACTTGAAATCTCTAATAACCCAAGCATATGCTGATACCCACGTAGGTACAAGAAGTAGGATTTTAGTGGTGACTGGAGTGTGACATGACTCATCTCCAACATATAAAAAAATAGGCAAGATGTATTATAAAAGCAGACTTAATGCAAAAACCAAAAAATAGCAAGTGTGCAGGATACTTCTATGCATGTATAAGAAAGAAAACGAGGAGATTCTAAAGGTCCTTGATTGACTGTGGCATTTTTTATTGCATTTCTGAATATATTTCACTGTTGATCCAGCATTAACTGGATTCCCTTCTGTCTGCTGAAAGTCAAACTCGGGCTGATTTATATTTTTGGTCATTCAAGATCTAGTTAAAATTTTTGACTAGATCTTGGTATTTTTAATACCTCACACTTCGGCCTTTTTCAACAATTAGACAGTCACCCTATACATTAATACTGGGGCCAGGATAAGAGGAATGAAATGGCATAGGCCCAGTTTTTACTTTATGCAAACAGAAGGACTTATTATCTATACCTGTGCACTTCTTAGTGTGGCTTTTGTGGATCAGATGGTTCTCATTTTATGGAACTGTTAATACTATACTCAACAAAGAAGGTGGACTGATGCCTTGGAATTACTCACACAGAGAATGTAAATCTGTTCATGTATGCCTCATCTTTCTCTTCTGAATACTCACAAAGTCATTCTCTGGGCTGAGTTGGAGTATAATACATATTTATTAAAGCCAAAGGATACTCTGTAGAGTACTGTGTATATTTTTTACCATCTATTTTCATAAAAAGTGACTACCCTTAGCACAGGTACAGAGAAGATCAGGGAAGGAAAGAGTAATCAAACAGAAGAACTTTCTTTTGTGTATTCCAGTAAAGTGAAGTCAGAGAAAGGGTAAAATTTGCCCTAGTAATATAATTTAGGATTGATATCCAAGAGGAAAATAAAAGTTTAATTACCATTAAACTAAAACCACGTGAGTAGTACTGTCAATGAATAAATTTAGACTGGAAATCAGAAGATTTCTGAATACTGGTGGAGAGAGGTTTTGAAACAGTGGTCCAAATAACAGGAGAAATAATTCTATCTCATATTTTGAGAGAGTTACCAAATGGCATAAATAATGTGTCACCTTTAGTCATTAGAAAATTAATGAGTCAAAAGGTATTTCTAGTCTAGGCCCAAGACAGGAGAAACAGAAGTCCTTATTCCTGAATTCTTACCCCTATCTTCTGGATGAACAGCTTAATCAACAGGTGCAACTTTTTTTTTTTTTTTTTTTTTTTTTTTTTTTTTAATGGGTATTTCACAGTAGAATTAGAACCATCCAGGAAAAATGTTTGAGATCTTGGAGATCTTGTCACAAGAAAGGTTCCTGACAGCCTCAGTTGTTCTGTGGGCAGAGACAGCATTTGCTGTCTTGTTCTGGCTGTGCCTGTGCTTGAGTCTCCCAGCTGCAGAGCCTGGGAGCAGGATTCCTTCAGGAGCATCAGGGATTCTGGCACCTGAGCATCAGGAGCACTGGAGGAACTATTGGCCACTTGTTTGTTGTTGTGTGAGAGGTGTAGGCATGGCCATTCTGCCTGTATTTCCTTCTCCCTCTGATATTGTAATCAAACATAGATATTCTGTAAAAATAACACACTATTTGCCTGGGTTTAGCTCTGGTTTTAATGCCAGAGTAATTTTTAGCTACAAGCATAATACAGAATCCAAATTAATAATCAGTGTTCAAATGCTATGCAATTATCTATCATGCTTAAAGGTTTAGTTTGTACTGTCAGTGGTTTTACATTTTTAAATGTGATGGTTTTTGTGCTCAGTTATTTCTGCTTCCCCAGTTATTTTTTTTGGATGCTGCTACTATATACAAAATGGAGATTTTGCATTTAAAATTTGCTTTTATTCCACAGTTGATTCATGATTTCAAAAGTACAGTTTATCTTTCTAACTTATAGAACTATGGCAGATATTAATAAACTTCATACAGTGCTTACTATCACAGTTATAATTAAAGCTAAAATATATTCAGGTTGTGTCTGTGTATTGTGGTTTGAGAGAATCGCTATGCCAAAGACTTTACAAATTATGCAATTTGTTCTGTTACTAGTAAAAACTACAGCTACAAATATATTCCTTCAGCATTTGACTTTTAATCCTAGTCTATTAAGAGGTTTGTTAGCCTCATGCCTGAGTAACACTGAGCACCAGTCACATAACTGAGAGTTATTGATAAACGTCTAAAGCTGTAAATAAAATGTGCCTGCTGTTCTACTCTGTTGGCTTTGATTGCAGATGCAGCATTTCCCCAGATGTTTCACACACTCACAAGCTCACCAGTATTCTTTTGTGGTGAACAAACCATAAATGTTTGAAAATAGCTCTAGAAAAATGTCAGTGCTATGACAGTCATGGTATTCATCAGAAAACTAATGTTTACTTGTGTGCCACTGTATGCAAAACTCATTTTAAAAGATGAATCTAAATGGCGGATTTAAATGATGGATGATCAGGGATCCTTTTATTGCCTCTATCTTCATCATCAGGGTTGCATATGGTGCTTAACTCAAACAGTGAGTTCTGGTTTGCTTCACCTGGTTCCTGATCAACACCAGCCCTACTGCAGGTGCTGAATTCATGGACACCTCTCAGCCCTCTTGTCCCTGGAACACCAGCTGAGTTTGCTCGGTGCCCAGCCCTGTGAGAGTAGAGGGGCAGTGATGTCAGGTTTTTGTCCCTCCTGGGGCCTTGCCCAGGTGACACATCCCCAGCTGCAAGGGGAGAGCCCTGGGCTTCCCTCTGGCTTTCCCTCTGCGGCTTTCTCTGCTGCAAAGGTGAGCAGTTGTCTCAGTGCCAGTGCAGATGGCTGAAGAATCAGCTTAGCTGTCCATGGTGTGTGTATTTGATTGTACTTTCTAGCTTGATGAAGTTCAGTAATTCTTGTATTGGAATGTAGTTAGCCAAAAGTGTTGAACTCAATTTGTTTAGTTTTATGCTGACCACAAGGTCACAAACAGCAAGACAGCCAAGTTAGCTGATTCCTCCCAACCATGGCCAAATGTGTTAGAAATTTGTAGTTAAACAAATCTGAGTAGAGTGAAAGGGAAGATCATTCCTACACTTCCACTCCATAGGGACCCTTTAGTCCTTTGTCCTGCTGGTTTCTATTTTGAAAATAAATTGGAAAAAATCTTTTAGAGGAAAAACTTTAGAATACAAAGCCCTTGGGACTTTCCAGTCTGAGAAAGAAACGTAGCTTTATTTGCCTTTAAATAATAAAGTTTATTTTTTTGTGTTTAAGTATTTATAACAAGTGAGACTGGGGTTTACTGTATGCAGTGAGGAATTCCATTTTCCAGATTGCCCTATTACTTTTTGATTGCTTTATGTTTTTAAAAAGTGATACTATAAAGTGCTTAATCATTCAGATTAATGAAACTATCTATATAGAACAGGCCACCACTTTCTATGAAGTTTGGTTTATATGCTATATATACAGTAGCAGCTGTACATCCCGTGGCCAATCTTTTATTCTGAAAATTGAAGAGGAAAATAAAATCTGTTTAATCTAAAGAAATGCCCTATACTTGCCCTAAATTTTTACAATGGTGCTTTCCTCCTTGTCTGGTAATGTTTCTGAATTCTTCAGTATTGAAAACACTCTTTCACTGACTGGTTTCTATTTTTTTTTTTTTATTATTAATCTGGCAGTCCCAAAGCAATTCATTAACTTTAATTAAATTTTTATATTACCTAAAAAGTGACTTTTGGAAAATAGTATTGGGAGAATACAGGAACCAAGAGGTCATTTCACAAGATTATTACTGCCCTGAAGTGCTGCTGGGATTTAGCTTTTGGTTCCTCTACCTTTGGTTTGAATTTAACAGATGAAAAAAACAGTTTGAAATGTCAGAAATCAAAATATGTCACTAGAGCTAGCAGAGTTCAGAAACACAATAATATATTTGTAACCTCAAAGAGCATCATAGTGATTTGATATTTAAAGAAGTATTATACCAAAATGCCCAAAGCAATTAAGATTTTCCAGAATCAGTACCTGAAGTTGCTTTGCTTATAAATGGATATGTAAATCTGTTTGACCAGTGGGCAATTGTTGATAAAAATAAACCCCAAAATATTGGAAATAACATGGGTGAATAGTGGGTTCAAGAGATTTCCTCACATAACAGTGGTGTATAATCACTGGAAAAAAAATTGGAGAAAGGTTGCATAGAATGAACAGTATTCTGGATACAGAGTACTTCATCTTTTTTTGTTAGTCTGGCTCAGAATCCTTTCCTCTGTTGTTTCTCTAGTAGTGAAGCTGGAATTACAGCTCCAATTTCTCTCTAAAGCTTGTGTCTGTGCAGTCTGGATAATCACAGAGTATTGCTCGTGACTCATCAGTGTTTTAATGCAAAGGTGATTATTGATGAGATCTTGGTGCTCTTGGCTAGTAATTTCCTTAAAGCTTACGTGTTATGCACATTCCCATCTTCGTGACTAGACCCCAAAAATATTTTTGCTGGCAGCTTAAACCAGGCTGTGATTTAATATTGCACTGGTGCTATGTGTGTGGGGTTAAATTTAAAACCATAGCTCTGATGGATGATACACAGGAAAACCAAATCAATGTCAGTATGAATGTTGATTTAACTCACCAAGTCACCTGATCTCTGCCCTCGACTCCAGAGCAAATTGATGGGCATTGCCTTTCTGAGCTGATAAAGAATTTTGTGACCATTTTAATGCAGATTTACCATTTTTAAAGGGGGATGATTCCCACCTGTATTGCTTTTTTTTTTTTTCTGCCATGAGAAAGTGAAGTGTGCCAGGAGGCACTAGGTGTGGGGTTGTCCCAGTCCAATGATCGGCATCTGTTTATCTCCTTGCCCTTGCTGAACTCGGGTTTTGGTGGCAGTCATGAGGTGGGCACTGTTAACCCCCAGATATGCTCTATGTCCCTGCTGCTGTCCAGTGTCTGACACGGCTGTGTGGGCCTGGGGCTGCTCACCCCTCATCTAAAACCCGCTGCACTCCTCATCAGCGCTTTTCAGGCAGAGCATCCTGAGCCTTTCCAAACCTCAACCCGCAGGTCGCGGATGAAGGGCTCTCTCCAAGTCCTCATGTTGTTAGTGTTTGTCCTTTATAAAAAAAAATTAAAACCACCTCCTTGATTAGCATTCAGTTCCAGAGGGACCCAGGCCCCGAGCAGAATGGGAACAGAGTGATTCAGCCGGCGCAGAGCGAGCGCGGCGTGGGGAGGCTTTCGCAGCGCCTGCCTGCAGTCGGGAGAGGAGCCTCGCTGCAGAGAGAACAGATGCATTTCACAGTCGCCCGCCAAAGGGAGTATATTATGCTCCCTTTTTAAACTTTCCCAAACACACACCATCTGTTTCACACTAGATACTTACAGGGTTTGATCAAATTAGAAGTCATACTGAAAGGAAAAACTAAGGTTAGCATGGACAGCTTTCTTAAAGCTACAGAAGTGGCAGTTCTGTTCTATTAAAGCCTGAGTATTAACCTCTGTAAGCTGGATCAAACATTGCTGCTTAGTGGCACTGCCAATTGCATTTGTTCACTCATCTAGTCTCAGAGTAATATTTGCAAAAGCAAAATCGAGAACATATCCTATAAAATGACAGCAGGAGAAAACAAGAATGGTGGACACAGAGTGGCTGATAAAATTGAGTTAAAAGTACTGAAACAGATGTTGACTGTTTCAGAATAGCTACCATTAGCTATGCCTGACTACAGAAGCAACCTCTGCAAACACCGGAGTTCAAAAATCTTCTGGCACAGGATGGAAGGATCTTGTCCCTAAATCTGTGCTGGGAAAGTCACTCAGTACATACAGTAATTGTATGACAGTGATACAAATGAAACTGAGACAAGCAGAGGAACCAACACATTGTGATAGGATGAGAATAGTTTTAGTGGTCAGAAAGGAAGGTTAAAAAAAAATTAAAAAGGATGGAGGCTTACAGATCTCACAGGTTTTGTCCCTGTTTCCGTTCTGAGGTTGTGATTTGCAAAGGTATTTATTTCTTGTTTCAGCATGGCAAAATGTGGCTTGTATAGCTAAGGCACTGAGGCTCCAGGAAAATCCATCACATCTGAACACAAAGTTTAGGCTATTTGGGATATGTCTCTTTTTAATAGCTGTGCTGAGATTTGGTTTAAGGTCTCGGAGCTAAGTGGCTTTAGCCAAATCCAAAGGAATTTTCCTGCCTGTCCTTAACCCCTGCTCTGCACCCCCTGGTAGGGCTGGGTGCCAGTTTTACCTCTACTGCAATTTTTATACAAAAACTGCTGAGATGTCATAGACAGAGGATAAACCAGGTGGGCACTGCTAAGCTGGGGGAGCCCTGCCCAGATCCTGGGCCTCAACTGCTGGTAGTGAAAAGTTGTACAGGTCATCTCCTTGTCCTAAGACAAAACAGTAGGAAACCTGAGACATGAATATGAAGAAATCCTTATCAAAAAACTTTGGTTTAGCTGTGTCAAAAATGTTGTCATAAAATCTGAGACATAGTCACAAAGAACATATGTCACAAATTATCTTGTTTTGTCAAGTGTTGTTCGGCTTATTTGAGACAATTCTAAAATAGAACTATAAAACACTTCTAAAATAATGCCAGAATGCCATGGAAAAGGCTGTGTTGAAGACATTTCTAAGACATTTTGCAGTCTGAAGTAGAGGAGGAATTTTTTTTTTAACATCCAAGATCCAGTTATTTCAAAGATGTTCATCTTCAAAGTAAAATCTTTTTATGATGGTGCTGCATTAACTGCCAGATGTGGATAATTATTTAAACCAAACATCCAAACTCTGTAAAGTTCATTCATAACTTTTTATTGCAACCATTCATTTGGTGTCGATTTTAGTAAAAGGATCCCTAGTTTAAGGCATGCTTTTAAGTCATAAATGTTTGTAAAGGCCCCTTGGGCATGAGTGGGACAGATTCGGTGGGCAAATTTGGAAAAATCTTGATTTGTTTCTCTGTAAGAATATTACTGACTTCTTTCTCTTTCCTCCAAAAATAGACAGGCACAAGACATCTTACTAGTTTGGGGTTTTCTTTTAATTATAAATGCAGAACTTGACATAAAACTGACAGATACAAAGGAGATTGTTCTTCTCTTCACTACCCTTCTGAAACCAGGAGGCAATGCAATTTCCCATGTGACATCTTGATTACATTCCTTTGGAAGATAGCATTTTTCTAAAAATTAATTTGCTTTTTAAAGATCATTTCACAAGCCTACACTGACATTCCACATGAGCGGAATGTGATCCTGCCAAACCAGATAATCTATACCACAAAGTCTTGACAATATCTGCTCAGAGGACTTTGAAAGCACAGAGCTGCGGGGGTTACTCGTGGCCTGTGGGCTAAGGGAATTTAGACCATCAATGTTGCCAGGATACTCTTTGCTGATTAGGAATTAATTTCAGATCCTCGCTCCCATGATAAATTTTGTACACTTCCACATAGGTATGATCTAGAATATATAAATACTACAGTGACACCGTGGAAAAAGGGATTGGCGAAAGAACCGCGCACATCTGTCAAATTTTTATCTTTACCTTGAATTATTTTTGAATTAACCTTTCTTTTAATCTACAAGCTTCTTGCTTGAGGCAAAACAGTCTTTACTTCACAAAACCATCTGCCTGGCTTCAAGACTTTCATGTCAATGGACAGACCTAGAATAAGGCACCATGTAGTGGTAGGCAATTTGACAGGAGCTTTGACAAATTGGAAATAAATTACATGAACATAAAGAACATACCATTGAGTGCTGAGTGATATACTAATTATATTTTTGTGCTTTATGAGTGAGACAGCTAAAACTGAATGCAAAGTCACCCAGTCCCACTAGTTGGGAGGTGCATTGAAAGCATTGCATAGTTCATCAGACAATCTGGAAGTTTGAGTTTAAGGCTTTCCGAAGAAGGAACAGATATTTATCAAGGTAAAACTTTGTCTTCAATTTTTGCATATCACAAACCAAGGAAATGAATTGAGAGCAAAGTAGGTTCTCTATCATGCAGTGGTATCTGCATAACAAATAATCTACTCCCATTGTTGATAGTGTTACCACTTTTTTAATACCATTAAAAGTAAAATCAGTTACCTTGTGCAGCAGTGAAACCCAACCTTAAATCTAGTGCAAAAAATTTCAATAATTCTAACATTTTCCATAGAATCATGGAATTTCCTGAGTTGGAAAGAACCCACAAGGATCACTGAAATCCATCTCCCGGCCCTTGACATGTCAGCCCCAAGAACCCGACGTGTCTGAGAGTGTTGTCCAAACATTGAATGTCTTGGGAGGGTGTGCTCTAGAATTTCTGGAGGTTAGGGAAGAAAACACAATGTTTGCAATGTTTATGGATTTTTATCACAGCTAAGTAGGAGACAACCCTTCCTACTCTTTTTCCAGAACGAGTGTGGCATTAGTGAGATCAAACACAGTATGAGATGTTATGGTAGTGCTTGGGAATTCAGTGGGACATCAGAAACAACTGGTAATGGACAGGAGGTGTCTGAACTGAAAAATAAAAGTTGCAGTACAACTGTAAACAGAACATATTTATAATATTCACATCATGCATCCTTTCCAGCTGGGCAAGTTTCTGTTATATTTGTACTGTGCCTTGCACAGTGAGGCCTTAGTCTGTAATAGGAGCTTCTAAGCACACATAAATAACAGTGTTTCTGTCGCTCACTGAGCAAATTTAACTAAGAATGCTTTCTTCAGAAATGCAATATGGGGTGAACAGACCATGAAAACTGTCACTGGGCTTTTTTTCTATAATCTATCAGGTTTTATGTGCTGTTCCTGTAGTACTGGATTTAGCTGTAACGTCTCACAGGGGCACTTTTCAAAGATACACCCTGTTTTTATTTGCAATTAGAGCTGTTATCACTCTCCTTAAATAATGTATTTCATAATTTAAAGCAGACAGGGAAAGCTACACAAACATGAACTTAAGTGTATCTCTACAACACTCCTGCAAGGAAGTTCAAAATTATGATATTGTTGTTACTTTCATTGCTAAATCAATGTACCAAATACAGTAATCAAATTTTAGACAGGGGTTGCTAAAGGAGTTTTCACTGAAAATTGCTTGCAGTGTTGCATTATGAGTTTGTTTATTATCTAGTAAGCAGTTGGCAAACATTAAAGATACACCTATTTTTACTGTGTCTTCCAAGTAGAACATTTCTTCCAGATCTTTAAATTTCACAAGCCACTGCTATTAATTTATGAGAAAAGATAATGATGGAATAAAATGAAAAGCAAACAAAGACTCACTCCTAAGTATACCTGCAGTCAACATGGTACACAGGTCCTTTTCCAAAGGTTGCTAGGGACAAAGAGGATTCTTTCACTGTTTTCACAGAGATTTGGATTTTATCCACTGAGAAAAGTTAGAAACTCTGTGCTAAGAAATGTTGCAAGGTCCTGCAAAGGATCAAAGGAGAAAAGAATTACTTGGGATCCTATCTTGTCTCCTGGACACAATGAGGACCTTTAAAAAAATCATTACATTCAAGTGCTGAAAACTTCTGAGAAAGTGCAAATCTGGATGAAAATACTTTGAAGTGCTTCTTACCTATCTTGATGGTAATTCCAGGTATAACCTTCACTTAGAGAGGAGAGAATACAAACAGCAGAATTATTAAAACATGAATAAAATATCAAAGACTAGACTCTTCATCTGTTCACAAGTGTCTCATCTTTGTTTTAAAGAATTTACATTTCTTTAAATATATATTTTATACTATATTGATTCAGGGTCAAATTTTGTGATTCTTACCTGAATCTCATTTCAACACTCAATGTTTAGCAATGTTAAGCAGGGTTTTTTAAAAAATTATTTAATGATTTACTTAAAAAAATATTTGGTGTTTGGCTTGGAACTTTCTTCTTAGGGTTATATGAAATACATTGCACTGGTCAGTGTTCCCTTAAGGCAATATTTCAAATACTATTTCAGAAAGTATCCATAGCAGCAGACAGACCACACACATTTCTGTTCACATAATTTATTGGTTTCCTTCCTTAGTAATTGCCCCTTGGATCTTACAGCTTCAGTGTAAAATCCGAAGGCCCTCTAATAGAGGTCACTGTGATTTCCATAGACTTCAGCTGAGATAGCTTAAGCTATGTGTACCTATTTTGCAAACAAATTATATACTGCTCTGTGCATATTTATCTGCACTCACAGAAATTGATCAATTAATAGAATAAGACTTCCCAGAATTCCTGTTCCTCAGGAAAATGCATCCTGACTTGTTGAGATATTCCTGGATTCTCAGCAACCAAAGCAGTTTAATCAGGCAAATGAGCAAAACTCCCTCCAAGAGCAGGACAAAAGGAGTTGAAACAGAATTTGGGCAAAATTCATACTGAAGTCAGTGAACTTTATTTTAGTATCTTCTAAGTAACAAGGGTGTGGGACAAGGAGCCTAGGAGTCAATTCCATATGTGACTGAAAAATTTGTGTTTAACTATCCTATTCAAATAGTGCATTGCTATCAAATCTAGGTTGCAGTGTATGGGAGTGGTAAACACCTGTCTTTTTAAAATTACTTCCCTTTCACTCTTTTAGTGATCATAGTGTTCTTATTTGCTGTGGCAGCAGCATTGCCATGCAGATCTGCCTTTTGCTGCTGTGGTTGTAGTGGGGAGTGAGTCTCTTTCCACTGCCCCTCATCCTGTCACAGAGCTGGGAGCTGCTGTGGCCCCTCATTAGGCAAATCTGGCATCTGCTGGCCCCAGATGCCGATCACTGGGAGGATTATCTTTTCTCAAGGTAACATATGGACTTTAGCATCCCTGTGTGCTTTACTTGCTCCTTTCTGTGTCTCTCTTCTTCTCCACAAGGAGCTGAGACACTACTAATGTTATTTTCTCAGTGACTTCCTGTCCTGTTTTTGTCTTGTTTTATGTGTACCCATCCACGCTTTGTTTACATTTCTATTTATGAATATATGGAGAGTTCTTTAGTAGTTGGAAATGTTCTAGCAAAAATGTACAGGATCTTCATAGCAAACCATGCCTGGTAAAGCATTTTGCTCCTCTTTTACAGCATCCTGGAATATTGAATATGGCAAAATAGAGCACCCTCTTCTCTTTGGCATAGCGCTGCATCACTTTATGCTGGATATGAATGTGCCCTGGAGAAAGCAGATACAACAGCTGAGAATAGCTAGGTGGGCATACAGGCAAGGCAAATCACAAAGAACTGATGTAAAGGCTGCCCTACTGATCTAAGAGTAGTCCACCTAATATGCTGATACATTTGTGGAGTCATAATAGAAGAGTATGTGACATATGTGAAAAGGTATCATTGCTTTATACTGAAATACATTAGAGGGAAACTTTTCTGGAATTATTTGTTTGTTGGAAAGTTTTACTGAGTGCAGACTAATTCCTTTGGAACTGCCATCACTGCCACTAAAGTGCTGTGTTTTAACAATTCTCACTTTTGTTACAGCTGTGAACCTTTCATAGTTTCTTTGTCCTTAGGATGTCAGACATGAAAGGGAGGCAGTGTCATGCTGTTCCTGAATTCTAGGTGCCTTGATCCTTGATCACTTTGTTAAATCATTAGAGGGAGGTCCCTCTGGGAATTATCAAAAGTCTCTGAAGAGTCACTTATGAAAATGAATGTACCTCTCACATAACATATATCACTTCCAATCCTGTCTTGAGTCTGGCTTCTCTCTGAAATGTTTCTGAATGTTAATCAGTAATCAGGGCACAGATTGGCACATGCTGCTGGGCTTTGAAGCTATTCCTATCGTATGATTTGTCACATCCTTAGTAGTACTTTGCATGATTTACATACATATCCTATTAGACTTTCTTGCTTTTAAGGACTGTAGATTTCAGCAAAATACTTGACAGCACCCAACTGTTGGACATTCTTGAGAGTTTCGCATTAGCCAAGTACAAGGTGCCACTTGACAGCTCCAATTGACTAGAGGATTGAGAAGTGGGTTATATTGCTCATCTCTGTTGTAGCATCACTGCTGGATAGCTTTTCCAAATGTCAGGGCATGTCTGTGCTTCCCAGACTGGATGCTGTGAGATTGCACCCCAGCTATCCTTCCCATTTGCTTGACAGGAGACATCCCAATATTATTTGCTGTGGAGATTTCAGCACAGCTGCTCCCCCAGGGTGGGCAACTAGTTTTATTATAATGTAAATTTTCTTCTCTCAGAGTAAGGGCATAAATCACAGGAGTGGTTTATTGTTATTTGATGTTTCTGTGTAAGCCCTGCTTGGCAATAGCTAAAACATACCTGTGCCATCAAAACTGTTTTCAGCAAAACCCAAAATATAGCTCCACACTGGCTGCTATGAAAAAACCTACTCTGTCACAGTCAAAACCAGCACAGTATATTAAAACTTCTTAAGGAAGTGTTTAAATACCTTTAAAATTAGAAAAATCCCTTTTTCTAGGCTAGTTATCACCATTTATCCAGGGCAGAATCTCTGCAGGTGATTTTTTTTTTTTTTTGTTTGTTTTCTGGGGGGCGTGGGGTGGGGGATGGGGGGTGTTGCTTTTTTTGTTGTTGTTGTTGGGATTTGTTGGTTGGCTGGGGTTTTTGTGTGTATGTGTGGTTTTTTTGGTTGGTTGGTTTTGGGTTTTTTGGGGGGTTGGGTTTTTTTTTGATTTTTTTTTCTGTTGTTTTGGTTTTTGGGTTTCTTTTGAGGGTTTTTGTTTGAGTTTGTTGGTGGTTTTCTGGGAGTTTTTTTTGTGGCTTTAAACTGACAGATGGTAGATTTAGACTGGATAGTAGGAAGAAATTCTTCAGAGGGCAGGCTCTGAGCAACTTGGTTTAGTGTAAGGAGTCACTGCCCATGGCAGGGTGTTTGGTGATGATCTTTAGGTTTTTTTCCAACATAAACTGTTCTGTGATGTAAGAAATAAGCTGCAATTGAGACATATTTAAGGAAGGAAAAAAAATATTGTCCTATTTACAGCAATGTATTTTTGAAATTTCAATTTTCATTTTCACATTTGTTTTAGACTTTTATACCCATCTTTAATCACTAGGAGTGAAAGAACAGTTGAGACTACCAGCTGTAGATTAGTGTTTGTGATGATTCTAACATAACTGAGAAATCAAATTAGTTTTTAGCAAAGTCTGAATTTTAGCAGTTTTTCATTATGTTTATAGCAACTATTTACTCTCACTTCCTGTGTGTATGTATGCATAGGGTTTCAAAATATTTCTAGAACAGAAACTGAACTTTTTGTTATTAATATGACTGCCTGAAGGGAATAAAAATATCTTTATGAAGCGATGGGGAAAATATTAAGTGTTGATTAGATAGTGTTTGATTCTTTATAAGATTGGGATGGTGGGGGGAAGAGTCAAAGTGTGAAAATTATTTGAATTAATTACTATATGTGTTCTAATATCAATCATGTCACTTGTTTATGCTTACTGTTAAAACATCTGGAGGATTTCTTAACATTTTAAATTAGTTTTTATTGTGGACTACATTTACTGTCCACTAAACACATCAGACAGCATATCCTACATAATTCTGCTCCTTTTGCTGGGAAAATCCTTTGGTAGGTGCTCCTCTAGTCATCCCCTGCAGGAATGTGAACAAATAATACAGATAGAGGAAATACAGAAATTCTTGCAGTGGGGTTAGCTGAGCTCCTGCTGAGGAGCACAGTTGCTTTATTTTGTGCTGGGCTAGCCAGAAACTGAAAAAGGGAATGTGTGGTACCATTTCCTATCACAGCTGGATAAGGATAATGCCTTCCATAGCTGGGTAAGAGACATTTACTGAAGAAGTTATTCTGTAAGGAAATAACTAATGGGAAACAGACCTGCAGTGGACATAAGAAATATCTAAAGAGGCTCTTGGGAGGAACTTTCAGCTATGCAATGTTAGCAGATACAATTATAGAGGATTGTGAAACCACATCTGCCAACTGAAATAACTGGCAGTGAACAAAAGATGATGAGTGAAAGAAAATAACCATTGGCATGGTTGTGAAATGCATTATCTAGCCATTTCCAGCATCTGTAACAGAAAGCACATTCCTGTTTTATTTGTGGAAGCACAAGGAAGGTTCAAATCTGATGGTACAGCAGTGAATGAATTTGTAAAATTTGATATTATAACTTTACAATATTCTAGGAGATTTGAAAATCAAGTATATTTGTGTAGTGTCAAGAGTTGCAAAGAAAGAAGATTTGTACTCTGGAACAGGTCATTCTCTGAAGTATGTATTGAAGAATGATGACTGGTGCATAATTTTATGTCACTGGCTAAGTCTGACATGACCCTGTCAAACCATCAGGGTCACTTTCTCCACTTGAAGAACAAGTTCCCTCACAAATAAATAAAACAACACACAAACCTTGCAATAAGACCTTACCTTTGAGCACAGCAGTTTTCTTTCTATCATAAATGAAATACAGTAGTCTCAGTTGAATAGGAGCACTGGTAATACAGGTCTTTGAGAAGAATTTATGGAGAGAGAGAGAGACCATCCAGAGGTGTGAATGATGGCAAGGCCAACTTAATTTGCTTGCAAATGCAGTGACCTCCATGGGCAGCTGTACTGGAGCAGCACATGTAGAACAATAATAACTGAGGAAGGTCAAATTAGTTCATGAACCAGGCAGTATCTCCAAGAAGGGGACAACTTCCCTGATTACGCTACCTGCAAATGAGCCACCTTCTGTGAACTACTTGCCACCAACAGGCTGGATAAGTCAGGATTTGAACATAATTTATGACATCAGAAGCAAATATGTGCTAGGAAAAACAGGTTCTCTGCCAGGCTAGAGCTTAATCTTATGAGCGTGTCTCTTTCACAGAGAGTGAAACACATGAGCAAGCTTTCCTAAATTACACACTAATCTACTTTTCAGTGACTTTAAAATTTATTACTGAAAGTACAAATAGCTGTCAGCTTGGAACTAATTAAAATGTTAGGATTAACCTAAGGTGTACTGATGCCCAGGCTTTCAGCAAATGCGAAAGGCACAGAAAAAAAATAAATGGATGTTTAACTGGTACTGTCATAGAATAGAGTTCTCAATGTAAGTGAAATATCTGATGACTCTAGTGAAGGAGTGCATTTCTTAGCAACAACTAAAAGTTTGCAGAAGTTAGGTGAGTCATGTAACGTACCACATTACAAAAGTAATGGTGTTTGTAAGAGGACTGGGCTGGGGATCCGATTAATCTGATTTATAAAAGCAAATGTAATTTATAATGTACCATTTCTTACCAGCTGTGGTGGCCGAGGATCCCTTCACCCCTACCTGATAGACATGGAATAATTATTTAATCTGAGGGACTATATGTAAAAATATAACTACAATCTCTAAACCAAATCTATAAAACCAGTGGAATTATTAGGCCAGCCCACTTACCTCCATGTAGACACTCAGAGGTGTGGATGTTGCACAAAGGAAAAACTCCAGAGTTTGTATTTGTGCATGGCTCATGAGTAGATCAGAGGCACTTTGAGCTGGCTGCAGCACAGTGCTCCTGTGGCAGGGTTTGTGGGGTCTGGGAATTCCCTCCTTGAGACAAGGGTGTGCAGGGGCTGAAATTGCAGAGCCATTCTGGTATCTGGCTGCAAACCCAGCTCTGGTATTTCCAGTGGAGTGGATAGTCCGCTAGGAACAAATCCCATATTCAAAAATTTTCTTGGCCGCTTGGTCTGTTTTTCTTTTTCCTTCTTTAATTCCTGTCATCTAGATCTTCTACTTTCAAAAGAGTTCCTCCACAGAGCTTCATCATGGGGAAGTCAGAAATCAGGAGTATGGGAGGAAAACCTTCTGGCTTATTTTCTAGATCAGCAACTGAGCCTAAGACGAAAACATGGTGACTGCTACAAATCAGAATACAAATCTTGGGGGAATGTAGTCAAGATTTTACAAACTTGTACAGAGAGGAGCAAATTATGGTGATATGAGAGTTTTTAATCTGGACAGAGTTCATACAACAGTCAAAGGAGCATCTATGTCCAAACATTCAGTGTGGGAAGCTTTGGCTTAAATCATGGGCTTCATCTTAATTTCAACAACTGAAAACCATTCTTAGTGAGTTATGATTCAGAAAGCTGGAAAAGAAGAAGCTGTCAATCATATTTTTAATTCAGCTGGTTTTGCATTTGAAAATTAGCTCAGTATCTTTTAATCAATTATTGCTTTCATTTGATGATTTGGCCCCATTGGCAGCTCATTGGTTTTACCTCTGCAACATGTAGCTATCACTTTTTGCTTATGTTAAACAAATATTTTTAGATTTTAATTTTGAAAACATTAAATCTTTATTTTCTGTTTCTGCCTTGAAGTTGTCATGCTTCATTGGTGACATAATTTCTATGGAGAAAAAGGAGTAAAACATAATGGTTTCAGATGAAGACAAAAACAGAAGAAACAAATGAAATTCCTAAAATCAAAGGACTTGCAGAAAATCTACCCAAGAAAATAGAAAAATCTGGGGTTTATATAGAGAAGCATTTTAACCAAAATCCTTCTCAAAGTTTTCCATTAAATGTGAGTCTTAAATTTCATGTACTAACTGCCTGGATGCATGTGGCAAAAAAGTAATTGGGTAATAACTTATGAGCATCTGCAATGCATTTGGGAAAAGGAGTCAGTCCTTGTTGGTCTGAGGGCACTGTGAACAAAGTGAAAGTTCTGCATTTTGTCTAGAAAGATGGGCAGTTGAACTTCACTTTCTGCTATTGTATTATTGCCACAATGGAACTATCAATCAGCCAGCCAGACACATTAACCAAGCAAGCCATAAATCCCACAAGATCTTGCAATTGTACTTTTCCGGTTTTTTTACTTCTTTTAGCATTCCTAAAAGTTATTGCTCTTTCTCTGGCATCTTCCCACATATATAAAGGTTCTGGCAGCTTTGACCTTCACCATGGACTTTTACCTTTCTATCTAAAGTGCTTTCTATCACTTTCTGAAGTTGCTCTGCATATGCACTGTGCAGCCATCATCAATCAAATTGTGTCACCCTTCCCCGTTCCCATCTACTCCTGGTGTCATCCTGGCACTGAAGATTTCAAAAAATACATATTTGACTTCTACTGACCTGAATTTTAAACCAACACTTAGAAAAGTGACCTTTTGGTATAAATTAGCCATTGTGATAGTTGGCATCTCTGTGACAGGAGGGACTTTGTCATCCCTAGCCAACTCCCTTTCTCTGTTTTTGGGAAGTGATGAGCCTCTTGACCAAATGGACCCTACAGCCATGCTTAGCGCTTCATCACATTCCCACATCTGCTGCCTTGTAACTTCTTGTGAACCCTGTCACATGGCTGGGGAAGGAGGGTTTTGGGGGCCTTCAGTAAATGTGAAACAATTGATTCCCTTTACTGTGTTACATGACTGTGTCTTCTAAGCAGCTTCCTAAAAGGGCAACATAAGAGATATTAATATTAAAGCAGACAAATGTGCTCTGCCTTTATTGCCAGTCCTGGTGGGCATGGGTCAGGAGTCAGTCCATCCAAAAATAATCACAATACCAACTGTAAAGTCATGACATTGAAACACTAATAATTCTATGAAGAAAAAGGCTTGCTCTTGGAAGAAAGTGAGAATATGGAGAGCCACAACTTCTAGAAAGGCAGGGTGCCATCACCACTGTGCCTTCCCACTGGATCCCAAACACTCAAGTTCTTCTGAAAATCCCATTAGCTCCCTGTTTTCTTCCTTACTCTTTGCAAAGTGAGGGGAATGAGTAATTTAAATTCAGCTTAAAGGTCTTAGTACCTGCCTCAGTGCCCTAGGAGTGTGTCCTTTCATTGTAACCTTGCAATGAGAAGCTGTGCTGAATTGGGTTCTGAATACCTGTTTCCACCCCTAAAACTACTGTTGTTCTTCCTTCTGCACAACTCTTACACAGTCATGTCGTGTTAGAGCCTTTCTCAAGTGAGGGAGACATGGCTTCAGTTCCTGTTTTTATGTGATCAAAATCAGGATCTCATTCCTTAACTGGGTGTCCAATCTAGAGGTTGCTTGGGAAGGGAAGGAAAGGGAGAATAACCTCAGCTATCAGAGCTTTTCACACAGTGAGACTGAATGTCTGATGGTAACCTTGTTGGTCTGTGCTGTCACACAGCAGCAGAATAGCCTGATTTCTGGTGATTTTGCTCTGATTTAATCATACTGCAGTGTGAAAAGTAAAAAAACAACTTTTCGGGAGCATATAGGGAGATGAAGACTCCTGACACAGGTGAATGCTTTCTGAGCATTTGGACTGACGAGTTTTGGTTCTCTTTCCTTTCCTTCCTCTTGTAGCCAAATCATTAGAGAGAGCTGAAAGCCTCTTCTCTCTTCTCCCAGTTCTGTTACCCTTTAGCATAAGTGGCTAAAGTGCTTTGAGGCCTTTGCAGCTGTAGTGAACAACTTGTGCAGCTGTGTTCTGCTACCCAGACACTCACCGGAGCCCTTCTGGAGCAGAGGGTGAGTTTGGAACACATGCATAAGCAATAATGCATTAACTGTTGCTTAATAACTTATTAGAGCCTGGCTTCTGTTGAGGCACCAGGGAAAAGCTACAGCCAATTAGTTGTAAGAGGGCGGTGAAACAAAGTTAAACTTTAAATTACTGCTGGAAAGGTGAGCTGATAAACTCGAGACTAAAGAAGTGTATCAGCACTACAATGGAACTATCAGATTGGTATAAAACATTAGTATGACAAATTAGTGCTTTGATTGTTCTAGATATAACCATATTCATTTGTTTAATTAAACAATCTAGGCTTCTCTAGGTGTGGGTCATTTAAAAAATGTTAAAAATAAAATTAAACACATAATTAAGCTGACAACAGATAAAGACCCTTGTGCAGCAAGCTTAAGGCAGTTAATTTATAAGGAGCCTGGTCCCTAAAGGCTGTGTAGTTTATTAAAGTTACTGAGGCAGAGATGTGATAAAATATTTTATGTAGTGCTTTAAAGGCTAAATTGCTCTGACACTTTTAAAGTCCATGGGATAAAGTCAATTAGGATGTCTTGTTATCATGTTTTTACTCATAAAGTAATCTAAACAAAATCTGTGGTTTTACTAATAATTCCTTAAAGTTCCTAGGTTGACCTTTTCTCAAATACTTCACAGTGGGGTGTGTAATAGCCCTCACTGGTCACTGTGGTCATAATGAAACTCATCTGAAACATTGTGTCTCTCCCATAATGCTGAGATAGAGATTGCCAGGGATTTAGGTTGGAAACTTGGTCAAAATGTAAAAAGAACCACCTTGTCCTGCAGGTTTCCAGGTACAAGGTCTGTAAAGTTCCTGTATGCGGGGAAAATATTGGTATTGCCTTCAGTGTCTGGAGCTGGAGGAATTCTGGTTAGGTATTTCCAACACCTTCATCTGGATTTGAAAATAACGCACACCAAAATGCCTATGACAAAGCTGCATTAGATAATTAACTAAGCACTTGCATTTACAACCGTCTCTCTCGAAAGATAGAAATATGTTTGAAAAGGTAGCTGCAGCACTCAAGTTGTTTTCTATGTTTGGGAGTATGCAAATGTGTCAGCTTTATCTCTGATATTTCTGAGGGCTGCAGGGCTTATTTCTCCTATATTTTCTAATGGGATATTTCCAATTTTTTTTTGCTACTGCCTTTTAGCAGTGTTAAGTCAAGTCTATCCTTGATCTTTATCAAGGTCACAAGGGCAGCTACTAAATTTCTGTTGGACTTCAAAGAGGTTTTTATGTAACCCTCAGGCTTCTAAAACAAACAGGAAGAGGGGGAAAAAACCAAAGGCTAACAAGCCCTATTCAGGAGAAAGCTAAGGAAAGGCACAATAGGATGAAGAAAAAAGGACTTAACCCAAAACTTATACAATCTCCTTGTTTTAAATGGACAAAGATTTTGAAAAGGATATATTGCTTTGTAAAATACACTGGGTGAGGTCAGTCCTTGGCTTTCATACTCTGGGTCATCTCTCTTCCTCAAAATATTTCTTTTTCATTTGGCAAAGTTTCTCTGAGCCCTGTATTTGTCATACAGTGCTGTGTGATGGAGTTGGAATGTGGTCCCCACTTAAAATTTACTAAAGCATGGGACATGCTTACTTTTACCCATCTTCACAAATAGCCAAAAAATACCCCCACAAGTATACTTTTAATCACCTTCATAGAAAATATCTGATCAAACAGACGCTTTTATCTGGATTTTGCACTGTTGTGTGTTTCAGAAGGGCGATTTAAATTGAAGTTGTAAATTTCTGGGGGTTTAAAGAGTTGTTTGTAGCACTGAGGTTTGCAGCTGTCAAAGCCATGTTGAAGAACTGCAGCCAAATGCTCCCTTACAAAATATCCTTATCCAGAGAGCAGGAGTGACAGGGGTTGACTGCTCAGAGATGAGTGACTGTTCTGCAAGCAATCTATAGCTTTACATATTTTTTTTTTTCCTGAAACTTTTCATCCTTCATATTTTAAAATTAATGCCAAGTCAACTATGCCTAAAACTTCACTACTACACAATATTTGCTTCTTACACGTTTTAGGGCAGGCCTATCCAACACTGAAAAGGGAATGGGAGACACAAATTCTGTGCTAATCTTTTAAGGGAAACAAGATGACACGTGAATGCATTGACAATATTAATGTAGATCTCCTGCCAGGCCTTATAGACTGTCTCCTTCCAGATTTTGGAGATCTGCATTGCAGATCTGAGGGCCAGCCTCAGATCATAGAAAAATAGCTAGCAATAAGTGATTCCCAAATGAATTTTTGCTGTGTCTGCACATTATTCAACTTCCTAAACTTCTATTACTTTTGACTGTAGGTCAGTTTTGATTTATCATTTCAACTATAGTTACTATGTGAATATAAAAAGAATAAGAAATTTTCCTCTTTGTTATTTCAGTGTGATCAAGAAAAGCTCCTTTTAACTGAAACTTTTTCACATGTTAATTATATTCAAATATTCAGTGAGGTTGTATCTACTAACCCATAAACACAATATTTGAGAAAAAAGATTAATATACCATGATTTAACATTTTGTATGCAGGACAAACAAATTATTATAAGCAAATTTCCTTTTGTTTAGCACAGAGATTTTGGAAGCATTGGAAGTTCATGCTTGAGCGCTTTTGTATTTTTTCATAAAAATTACTTTTGCAGATGAAAGTAAATATTCAGTGTCTGAAAGTAAAGGGAGAAATTTGGTTCACTGTGGGATAATGAAAACTGAAAAACAATTATGTTGCTGCAATCAAGATCTCAGCTACAAATAACTAATTTCAGTTCTCTTCCACTGATCCAAAATATACTGCTTATTGTTCTTAAAATATTTATGTGTCTTTGAATTATTTACTGAGCAAAGGACGCTTGCACTCTTTTAACATAGAAGGAGATGGAAGATTATTTCGTGTCAACATAACAGAAGACAATAATAAATCCATAATGTGAATAATATGCCTGGGAAAAGAGCTGTGTATTATTAGTGTGTGTGTGACTAGATTGCACCTGGGCTTTATGTATGGAAATACTTTTTCTAGCAGTGTGGAAACACTTGGTTTGAGCGAACAAAGTAATCAGGGAAAACTCTTCTGCGGTTGGCTTCTTTTAGAAAGATACTTGAGTAGTCACCTTGTACTAGTTTGAGATTTGATTGCTCAGAAGACTTGAGGATATGGAAACCAGCAAACAATGAATTAATTTCAATTTGTTTCCCATTTCTGTAGAGGTGGATTTGCAATATTAATGTGAGCAGTGTGAATTCTGACCTTTTCTGTTGTTGTGTTTAGGAATGAGATATTAGGGAGAAATTCTTTACTGTGAGAGTGGAGAGAAACTCACACACATTTCCCAGGGAAGCTGTGGCTGCCTCATCCCTGGAAGTGTTCCAGGCCAGGTTGGATGGGGCTCTGAGCAATCTGGGATAGTGGGTGGTGTCCCTGCCCATGGCAGGAGGTTGGGAATAGATGGTGTTTAAGGTATCTTCCAACCCAGCCCATTCCAGGAAGAGTGTCTTAGCTTTTCCATTCCTGTCTGGCCATGGGCCCTTGTCTGTTTTATTTCAAGTATACTGAAAAAAAACCCCACCCAACCAACAATGAAAAACATCCCTATAGGAAAAAATTAGATGGAAGCAGGATATTTTTGGTTTTCACTTGTACCTAAAACATTTTTGCCTTTTCCATGTTTTTCCTACCCTTGTTTCCTTCATGAAAATATGACCCAGTTAATCTAACACTTTGCATCTTCAGGCTCGTGAATAAAAAAATTAGCTATATTTTTAATGCAAAGTACAAGTATAATTCTGTACATCTTTCCAAAAAATGGACAATATCCAACATAGAATTTGACACTGCGGAACAGAGTAGGAATCTTGCCAGCCAGCAGTCTCTGAGAGGTGACAGTTTAAAATAATTCAAAGGTGCCCAAGAAATACATTTCCCACATGACAATTTCTTTCTAGCCCCAGCAATTATGTCTGACTATTAAAATTTTGAAGTGTGTGGCAAAGGAAAAGAAAGGATCAACGATAAAAGAGGGAGGGGATAATGGCCAGAAATGTTCTCCTTGTGTTTCCTTCAGAAAGGCACATGAATGGAGCCTCAGAATGTTTCCTGCTGCCATTGAAACCAATTAGATTTTTTGCATTAACTTCAGTAAGAGCAAATGCAGGCCCCTGGAGATAAATATTTCTGTCAATATTGCAAAAAACCTGTTTCATTTCAGGTCATAATGTAGACAGAGATATGATTTTGTCTTCTAATCTGGTGTAGGATTTATATAATTGAAGGAGAAAGGCACTTTAATCCTTGGGTTAAAATGATTATATTTTGTCTTCTTAAAAAAAAAAAAATCACATGGGAATTGTTCTGTTATAAAACTACTGAGATTCTTTCCTGTACTAAAAGAACAATCATCTGATCTTTGCAATTACTGATTTGTGTAGTCAAAGAGTCGCTGAAGCGTATTCTGTTGTTTCTATTTTAGGAGGAACAGATACTTTCATGATGCTGCCAAAAATTTTTCTCTTTTTTTGGGGATCTAAAATTTGAAATGCAATAGACCTCTACTGCAATGCTTCATCATTCAAGTTGCCCTTTTAGATTAGTTAAAGATCATCTCCAAGAACTAGAGTACAAGGCATAAACCTGTGAGAAAAGGTCTCTATAAGAATTGAGATTTTTAGCAGTTTGGTGTTTTCTGCTTTGAAAACAGATGCTTTGAATTTCCAATATAGCTGAAGCTTTTTCATCAATAAATGCTACTTGGTTTTAAATGAAAATATGTTCTAGAAATATTTACATTTTTGATTTTTTTGTTTGTTTGTTTTATTTTTCTGCCATCCCCCTGCATGGGAATTTAAACCATGCTGGAATTGTTGATTTATTTATTTTTAATGGTAAGCCATCAAACAGCTGATTATTCAAGTGTAAAAGTTTTCACATGGCAATGGAAGAATTCATTAGGGAATTGGAAGGTGTAGATGGATAGTAATTCTATTCCTCTGGAGAAACAGTTACCAGTATGAACATATAAATAAATTATTTCCCTGCTGAAATAAATCTGAAGTCTTAATTCTGTCTATTGACAATTTAATAGATTTGATTTTAGATAGCCTCCTAATGATTTGATTTATTAAAGAAAGATATACATCTTTACCATCTGTAAAATTAAACAAAAAAGTCACCTGAAGATGGCAGAAATCTAAACAAATATATTCTTTTTTCACTTTCAATGAACAAACTCTGCTTGGTTGATATTTTGAAAAAATTATCTGTGAAAAAGTTCTTCTCAAATGGGTGCAAAACCAGAAAATATGAAAACAAGACCCAACCCACAGGATAATTATGCAAATATTTGTTTTGTAAAAATCCTACATTGTTTTCCTTATCAAAGACAATCCAGATTTTTTCCAAGGGGAAGTAGGTAATATGCAGCAAAGTCTTGGAAACTCCTTGTAACTGTGGGCAGAAGGTAACACAATTCCCATTGGTTGTGTTTACCCACTAATAAATAACACCAGGGCAACTGAACAGCCTGTTAAAACAATTCCTTAAATTATAAAAATAGCTGGAAACATTTGGCAGCTTTTTTTGTTCAGCTGCCAGAGTCTCCAAGACCCAAAGAAGCTGCCACAAGACCTTTTTCTAGAAAGTGGCTCCAGAGAGCCTGGGAGCTGGGAAGTCTAGGGAATGCCACAGTCCTGCTGCCCTGGGAGTCACCAGGAGCTTAAAACCAGGCTGGTATTTGATCTGGGAGGCACAGACAAGAGTCCTCCAGGATTATACCTGAGTTTTGCTGAATGTTTAGAAATATAACTATTTCTGCAAAGTGTCTTTATTTCAATATTCAGCTAAAAACATGTCTGAGATTTTCTGAGCAGCTTTGCAAAGATGTATTCAGAGGACTCGGAAGTGGGGGTGTAGCACAGTGAACCCTCCATGAAGATATTATTTTTTGTGAACTGGAATAAATCCATGCTGTGACCCCTTTGGACAGATGGGGCAAATACCTTAACAAATGCAGGAACAATTTCTATCATTCAAAGTTGATGGGACAAATAGCCCACTCTAAAAATGTGTCTAGAGGATGGTGATGTACACACAGATAATCTGCCTTGTTTTGCTTGACAAATGAAAAACATATAGTGTGAATGTCTGCAGAATAAAATAGATAAATTCAGTGTAGGTAAATGTTAGGTGATGCACATGAGAAAAAATATTTCTTGCTGTCTAGATCTATGATGATGTCTTGTGATGTTATCCTCTGTATTCTGGGGTAAAATACTCCACTGACAGTAGGTAAACCTCTGAGGAGGTCAGTTCCGTGCTCAGTAATGGTTAGATAACAAATCAAATGTTAGAAATCATTAGAAAATTTAAAAAAATAAAGAAATTGAGAATATCATTATTGTGTTGTATGGAAATCCATAATCTGCCTCCAACTAGACACTGAGAAGTTTTTGCCACCCCTCCAGACCTCCCTCCTCCCCATTCTCCAGAAAGTTGCAGTAGAACTGAGGAGGGCTCCATGAAAGGTCTGAAAGATAAGCAAAGAATGGGAGAGCTTTTGTATTAGGAATGATTAAATAAATGAGAATCTTTCAGTCTGGAAAAGAGAGGGCTGATGGAGACTGTGATAGCAGTCTATAAAATCATAAAGTGCTGATAAGGCTCAGTTGTTCACATTCTCTTCACAGTATCTTGTCCAAGAGCCAGGGGAAATCAAATGAAGGTAGCAGGAGCCAGATTTAAAAGAAATAAAAAGACAGAGATCTCATGTGCTGGGTAGGTGATCTTGCCAAAAGATTGATGGGTGCTAAAATTCTCTATTGGTCTAAGGGAAGAATGGTCAAGTTCACAGAGGAGAAATTCACTGAGGTTTAGCTGAACACATGGTTATCGTGTCTGGTTCAGGGAGTCCCTAAGCTGAGAATAAGTGGAACCTGGGTGAGTATTAGGGGAAATAATGATTTATACTTTTCCTGTTTTTATACTTTTCCCTACTTATCCACTTATGGCCGTTGTTGGAGACAGAATATAGTGCAAGAGGGGTTTCTGGGCTCAGTATGGCTGTTTTTATGTTCTCAACTGCTTCTCAAATTTACCTGAATTTGAGGAATTGTGTACTCTGTGTGTGTTAAAAAAAAAAAAAAAAACAGGTTAGACTTGAAATCTGAAGTTTGAGTCTAAAATGAAATTTCTGACCTTGATTTGAACTTTAAAATCTGGATGGGAACAGAAATTCCCCAGTGGTAAATATATCATTATAAGTGAATAAACACTCTGCCTGACGGTGCAAAATACAAGAATATAACCCCAAACAACTCAACCCTGATTTCCCTTCGCAGTTGTTTGCAATGCTTTTTCAAGAACTTTATATAGAATGAAGTAAAGGGACAAGCATTTAGTGCAAAATTGTAATGAAAAGAAGTAAGAAAAATGCACTGTAGATTAATGATCATATATCCAGCAATTTATGTCAATAATCTGTTAAGGTATATAATCAATAGGTACATGTAAGCAAACAAATTTCATCATATCAGATGGGCCAGGTGCCTATAGGAGAATTTGATTGAAACTTTTCCATGGGGCACTGCTTCCTTTAACTTTACTGCTTCCTGCTCTGGCATGTTTATTTTCATTTTTCTATTAAAAAGCTTTAGGAGAAATGCATTCAGAAATGCTTACAAAAGTAAATCCAGAACTCGACCTTAGTCTTATGATTTGACACAGAAAAAAAGTCTGGGGGAGCAAAAATGTTGGTAATAATATTTTTGGCATGTTTTATAAACTGATTATGCTTGTTTTGTAATTGCATTGTATGAAGTTCAGAAGTGATTCTTATAACTATTTGAGAACTTGAAAATTACAGTGAGTACTGTGTGAATGTTAAGCAATATCTGTGAACAGGAAAGTGAAAATTCCAAATAATCTTTCCCAAAAGCTGCTCTATTACTGAAACAAAGGATGTGGAGGCCACAGCATTTCTCTTTCATTGTCACCATGTGCAGAGCATGAGTGGTACCCTGGATGTAACCAGTGTGTGAGATCAGAGCTGGTCATGCAGCCACAGAACTCCTGCTGAGCTCTTCCAGGAGTGTGCCCAGCTGGAGATTCTGGTGTGATTCTCAGCAGTAGCTGCAAGAGGTGTTTAGGGAGTTGTTCATGACCCTTCTCTATCTGCCCATCTCTTCTGGCCACTAAATACTCTTAAGCACAGTTTTAAAAATGAGTGCAGGGAGAGAACTGTTTTTCTGTGAAAGTGACTGCAGTATATTCTGCAAGAATGATATGGGCTACAAAGAGGAGAAAGGGAAAATATGTGTTCATGAATGGAACTGGCTGTGCAACAACCTCTCCTAGCAACATAACTTCCCTTTCTTAAGGCACAAGGCTCCAATTCATGGAATAAGCACTGGCACTTGGCAGAACATCGGGGGGCATACCACACAGGCTGTCTGCTCCTGCTTGGCCACTCAGGTGAGACAAGGTTCTCTGATAAGACAGACCTATGTGGGAGCCTTCATACTAAATCTGGGAGTGTTTTGTGGAGGAAAAGGTAGCACAGTCTACAGTTCATGTTGCAGGTTTCTGTAGAAACTGCTATGCCAGGAAATACAACTATAAATATTTCCAGCGCCTTTAATCCATAGCCTGCTACTTATTTCTCTATTATCCTATGATGCTGGATGATCATAAGGTAAAGAATCACTATATAATCCTATTATATCCACACTCTCTTTCAACATTCACTGCTTTAGACAATTGTGTAATTACTTTTCATTCATTTCCACCACTTATTATGGAAACCTTTTCTTTCTACATCCTTGAAGCATTGCATCCCATAGGTATGATGGGATATCTTGTGCTAAGAATAATTTTCCCCTGTAAAGCTTTTGAAGCATTATAGAATCTCATTTTTTCTAATCAGCACTCTAGTTTCTTGTGGGCTAAAATTAGGCTTCCTGTCTCTGGCATGCGAGGCGTCAGCGTGTGTGACCTTCAAGCTGCCATCCGGCCTTGAAGTGCAATTTTTGCATCGGGAAATCTAGAGGCAGCAGCTTTACCCTTTTTTGCAGCAGCAGCAAGATCATCAGAAACAGTCAACTGAGCAGCAAGTGCAGGGATATCACTCCCGGGAAGCCATGTTACGGTGATGCACACAGAGCTCTCTCCAGAGCAGAGGCACCGCCGGAAAACGGGGCTGATCCTTCACTTCCCTGTGCCTTCCCACAAGGTGACCAGCCCGGAGGGTTTGCATGAATATTAATGGCTAAGCCATGGAATGATGAAGAATCAATACTTTAATCTGCATAAGGATAATGTGCGTTCCTTATGCATTGTAAAGCTGCTGCACTACAGTGTCTGAATTTCACTCGAACGCTGAACTCATCTGCAAGCTCTCTCTCCTTCTGAATTATGCATACATTCCATAGTCTGTTGCCTACAACAGATTTATGACAATCTCGTTGCACCTATGCAAATCTTTTTTGGTTTTAAGCATCAAGCACTTAATGTCTTTACTGAGGGAGAAAAAATCATTGCGCAGGAGTGGATGCAAAAAGGTTTTATTGCTCATACTGTGTGCTGCTCTTCCTAACTTTTGTATTAGTTCCACATTGTGTCTGGTCAGTTGAATGACTATTTTTGCTGTGCTCTAAGCACTTTGTTCACTGCAGCTACAGCACAATATTCTTTGTCCTCTTTTTCTCTCGCGTACTGAGCACAGCAGCTGATAATAACAGAACCAAAGTTACAGCTTGGAAATCACCATTTTAGGTGATTTTAATTATGATGGATGAAGGAGAAAAATGGCAAAAAAATGCTTTCACTAGTACTGAGCAAATATGACACGGAACTGATACACAGAGCTTATATTACAGATCTGTCAAATTACCCAAGGATAATTTGGGTGGCTGGCGGATTCCCAGCTCATCAGTTCAGTAGCGCAGGCAACACATGCTGGTTAGTTTTGCTTGGGCTTGACATATAAATTTCTGACCATCACCAGAGCAGCTTTAATTGATAATGGACATCTAATTCAAAAATAGGTGTGTTCCCCTTTAAATGGTAGCTGTCACATCACATCACGTCACATCAATATGTCACGTCATGTCCCATTAAATCACATTATATGCTGGCATGATGCAAGATAGCATGATGAGGGGCTAATGGAACGTGACAGCTAATACCTGCTAACAATTTGAGTGGTGGGTATTAGGTCTGAATGGGTGCCAGACTTCAGCTGGGTGTTTGTGAGACAGAGCACAGTCTTTGCCCAGAGATCGAGCTTTTCCTCCAAGGGTAACTTTAGCAGCTGCCCAGCTCCAAATTTAAAACCAGTAGTGGTGTATTTTATTTTTCTTATAGTGACTTATGACACCTTAAGGGACATGCTAAGGGAGAGCTTAAGGTCTGTCAGAAAGCATGCAGAAATTTGACATACATGGCTTTCATTTCTCTGCTCCTGGCTGATTTTAGGTGCCAAAGTACTGTGGGGATTTGCTTAATATGAAAAATTAATTTATGAACTGGACAAAGCCATACTTAACTCAAGAAAGTTCAGCTGAGTGATCTACTGGAAAACGCTCAATAATCTGCAAAATCTGTGATACTGTTTTAATGATGGGGTTAAGTTTCCACACGGTGTTTGTACAGCCCCCTCTGGGATCTCCACAGGTTAAATTACAGTATATGCAAGAGTGAGTTATGACTTGAGTAAAGGCAACAGGGAAAGCACAGTATGTGCAGCTTCCATTTTTCATTGCTTGCACTACATTTGCAGCAATGTCAGTAACACAGACCTTGGGGAATCGGAGTCATTGCCAAATCACAGGGGAAATTTCTCATGTAGCTCTTCCCAAATATTGATTGTTAGGCAATCTTTGAAACCTGCTATGTAAAGAATTTCTTTGCTTGTAGACGGCAGGGATGCAAAGGTTTCTAAGCTAAACATAAAGCAAGATAAAAAGTCTCCTAATTGGTGAGGTTTTGCCTCAGGATTTTTGTTGTTGCTTTCTGCACTAAGTCTCATTAAAACCCTGAATAATTCCCGTGTTATCTATTTAAAGAACTGATTGAGCTGTGGGATGGGTTTCTCCCCCAGTACGTTCTCTTTGAATCTTATTTTAATGGGAAGAGAAGACCCGTCCTTTTCTGGAATTTCTATGGCATAATTATTTACACTGTAATTTTAAAATCTGGAAAAGTCTGCATCAATCACGCATGTGTAGTAGTGGCTGGGATAACTGTTTCAGGGTGCTTAGTTATTATGAAACATTAGGACTGTGTGTCTGTTTGTAATCCTTCTGATAGCCTTTCATTCCCTGCACCATATCTGTCATATCCTCCACTTCATGGAGTGCATCAGTCTCTCAACAGGTAAGTCCTTCTGAATGCTCTTAAATCCCGGTGTCCTCGGGACTTCAGGAACAGTTAAAGTGGTCATTATACTGAGAATAACCATTTTTCAACTAATTAAATTGATTATGATAACTCTAAAATGTCAAGACTTCAGCTTTCTGGAATCGCTCATGGGAGATGCTAAATTGACAGTGATCATTAATTATAGATTTTCACCTCTCGCTAGGGTTGATGTAATGGGTTCTGTTTAAGATTACCTTTGGAGAGTTACTTGGATTTGCAGCATCTGCAGGGAGCAGCAGGACCAGCTTCCTGCTGTAGGGTAGATGTGTTTCAGTCTTGAGTAAACTCTCTTTGAAATTTCAGAGACACTATTTGTGTGTTCTTTTCCTTGTAGGCTGTGTAGAATTGGGCTCACAATTTGTTGATTTTAGATTTACTGAACTCTAGTCTTCCTTAAAGTCAATGGGACTTGAAGGGACAGTAGGAGGAGGGGTACTTCAGGTGCTGCCTGGGCACAGGACGGGAATGGCATCGATGTTTTAGGACATTGGTGTGCCAGAAACCAAGGCTTCCTTCCTACAGCTTTGAAAAGATGGGCATCAGTGCAGGGGCTACCTTGCTGCTCTATTCCACTTCAGCCTCTGAATCTTGTGTTTCCATTTGACTTACCCTCCTTGGCAGCTGTAACCAGCCAAGACAAATTTCCAGGTGCAGTGGCTGGGATGGAGTTTGGGCTGCCTGCAGAGAGCACCAGATGTAGGTGCCAGAGAAGGCTGAGTACTTTTGGTAAAACCTGTACACCTCTCACCTTTTGGTGACCTGCCAAGGTCTGTGCACTGTACAAGGTACCTGGTTTGGATTGGATACTTTATCAGTGGTTCATCACTTCAGAGGTTTTCCTTCTATTGAGCGTGGCTTCTCTAATTTGTTAATTTAATCCAGTTATTTTTTTTTTTTCATTTTTAATTTGTTGTGTTCCTAGTGACTGCGGTTTGTGGATGCATCAGATAACTGAAAATATGTTATCACAGCTGTTGTGTTACAGCATAAACAAAGAATGAGAGAATAGTGACCTGTTATTTTTAATATATAATAAATTTTAATATATTGGATTTAAAATATTTGATTAACATAAATACTGATAAGTTCTTTCCAGACTGTAATGCAGATGTGGAGGTTGTATAATATTTGAGTTTACCAGTGGAAATACTGACATACTGTTCTGGTTTATATCACCAGCTATATTTTATCTGTCCAGTCCATGGTACATATTTTTTCTTAGTCACCACAACTCTACGAAAGCTTGCCATCCCTCATCTCCACTCTTATCTGCTACTGTACAACTAAATCCTGCTCCTTGCTGTGAATCAGATTTGTCTGCCCCATCACCCTTCGCTGCAGACACTGAAACAACTGGTTTAGGATTGTCACTTCAGTTCTGGCTTGTATGCTTTTCCTATTTGAATGGACTTCTTCTCCCTGATCTGTACATTCTAATTCTGCTATTAAAATAGGGGGAGCCATCTGAATTTGTTATTTTCTTTCAATCCTTTCCTGGCCTTCCACAATTCATTGCTAGTTTTTCTTATTCTACAAATGAGTTTACATTGAATATAGATAAAGGCACAAGATATACTTTAATATATGGAACTTAACAACTGAATGAGTAATTTTTAGGGAGTTATTTCTATTGTATGGTAATTTAAAGACTTGTAAGTGATTTACCAGGCAAATCCTCCTGCCCCTGGCACTAATGCAAAATAATAAGGCAAAATAATTATCTTAATTTCAGTGGCATTACAGCACTCTGTTGGTAAGGAGAGCTGAAGTTGGCCTGCTGAATCATTTTAATTGAATTGTTTTAGAGATGGTTTTGTCTGCTGAAAGTCAGCAGTCTGTGAGAGGCCCTATTTCCCCTCTTACCTGGCTTCCCTGTGGCATCTGGTTTGTTATTTTGTCTTGGTTGTTCTGCGTTCCTACAGCAGCTTGGGATCCAGTTCAAAAAGGAGGGTTGGTTTGGGGTTTTTTTTGTCAGTTTCTATGCTGAGATAAGTACTTGGAAAGTGAGGATTTGGGGCCAAATGGCTTTTTTCTGTTCTGATGCAAATTCATGTTCTTCATCTAAATTACGGCGGGTCCTATGGCGATAACTGCGTGCAAGGATCGCTGTAGCAGTGGGATGGTGATGAATGCCAAGGCTGCCAGTAGTAAAAGCCCCGGGTGATGGGGATTTGTGCAGCATGCAAGGGTTTTGTTTCTACATTCATGCCAGTGATCACCAGGAGCTCATGTGCTTTTGCTATGACTGGCTATAATGGCAAAATTATTAGCAAAAAAGTGGGATATGTAAGCTGTGTTATCATTTTAACTACTTTTGTACTTCAGATTTAAACCACAAAATATTGGTGTTTTCTTTAATATCTTGCTATGCTGTAGTTTATGATGGCTTTTTTCCCCTACTTCAGATATATAAGGTTGTAAATGAGTTACAAAACTGTTCCAAAATTGAAGGGATTGATGTCTCTGTTCAGCAACTTAGGGGGTTCTGTTCCAGCAGCATCAGTGTGATTTCAGGTTTTATCATGAGGTGTATCATTTCATCACAAAGGACCTAATTCCTAAGTGTGAAACAGCTTCCAGTATTGGTTTCAATTTACTCTACAAAAGCATTTTCAGAGTTGGCTGAAGGCTCAGCAAGAGGGTGAAAATAACCCCAGAATGATGCATCAAATTACAATATAATTAACTGAAAAAGGAGTTATGCAATGTGCTTTATATTTTATATATCTTCCAGCAGTGCCACTGGTTTTAACTATGGAAAACCTCAACATAAGTGCTATTATTTTCCCTTAAAACAAGGTTTTTATTTGAACAGCATTAAAAAATGTAAGTCATCTATGAGTGTCCTAGAACTTCAGGTTTTTTGATGTAAATTCCCCACAGAATGCATAAGGATTTGTGTTTTGGCATCTTGACCGAAAGGATCAGTTTACTTATTTATTTTACTTTGAAAAACTGGTGTTTCTGCATTTTCTACATGTCCCAGACAGTGCCACTGTCTTGTTTGTATCCTACCCCTGGAGGAATATTTGCCATCACTGCACTGAGATCAAGGAGCGTCCTCCACCACTCTTGGTGGGTGTGACAAAGGACCAACTGGGATTATTGGTTCTTTTAAAGGACTAACTGGGAGCTGTGGTTCCACCTGCTCTGGAGCTATGGATTCAGGGAACACCCAGTTTTGCCCTCCTGGAAGGCAGGGAAGTTGCACTTCTCCAAGCAGGGGGAACAACTCTGTTTTACCTCTGCTTCTCCTCACAGAATGCAGTGGAAAAGTATGGGAACCCGGGAATACAACCCAAATGGTGCCTTTGATGAGCCCATGCACTGATTTGCTGGTTGCCCCTTCTGCAGAGTGTGCAGTAAGTCAGGAGGCCACATATTGAGCACTAAAGAGAAAGCAAAGTACAGAGCAACTGCACATCAATATGCTTTTTGTTTCCTCTATGTTGCTTGAATTCCGTGGGAAATACAAGCAATGAAGATTTCACTATGCAATGAAAAATTCATTATTTTGCATATGCAGAAAGGGTATAGGTCAAGATATAAAAATTAATCTATTTAATTTTGCAGACTTGCTGCTATTTTGACACGGCCTTTATCTTTCTACCCATTATGTTTGTCCATGCTTTCCCATGTGCTATGTATGGTACAAGTGCTGACCAGAATGTTACTGGGCATCTGTGCAAAACTGCAGACACTTAAACACAGCTGCTGGAGTTTTTCCAACTTCTATTATTGGTCACATGCAGAGAATGACAGTAGGAGGCAAAGCACCTCATGCAATCTTGTGTTGATTCATACATTTGTGCATTAAAAATTTGTCTTTAAATGCTGAGGTTTTGTTGACTGGAACAGAATTGTCCTAGAATTATGTATCTGTAGTCACAAACAAGAACATCCTGAAAATTAGGGATTTATTCCTGTGCTCCTTTTTATGTTTCAGCTGTAACACTCCAGCTATGATGTTAATGCTTGTACACGTGTCACGGTGCAACATGAAATTGCTGTAAGATGTTCTGTCAGTTTAAGTTGTTTAAATTAGCTGGTAGTAGTGACTGCAGAGTCAGCTGATCCCAGGAAAACTGAAAGTACAAACACAGTCAAGTTTAAGAACATTTCTTACGTTGCCTACTTGGCAATATAGTGCAATATATATATGAACATGTGTTCTTACACGCACGAAACTTGTAAGAAGAGGTAATTAAAAATCCAAGTTTATAATGAGAGTTGAGAACTGTTCCTCTATGGGGGATGTCAAGGAAATGGTCTGCTTCTAGAATGAAGTACACAAAAATTATATCTAGAGAGGAATACTTGACAATTCTGCTGCCACCTCTTGATCATATCCTGTAGTTACAAGTAGTGGTTGAAAATTTCATCCAAAATATCAAAGCTGAAAAAGGTGTAGATACATATACATCTACAGAGGAATAATTATTTAATGTATTGATGCTATAATTTTAGTTAGGCAGGTGGCCATCTTAGGCTCTGCAGTTGATGTACAGTTTTATTAGCAGTTTTGTTCAAACTGTATAATAACTTATTCATTTAAAATGTGACGAATGATAAAAATGATAAATAACTAATGAATTGCAGCTATGTTCTATTCATTTTCTCAGCTTATCAGGTCTTTGCTGCAATGCATTTTTATTAAATGTAGCTTAAATCAGGGCTGCTGACCTTCTCTGTCATTAAACTGACCTGGCTGTCTTGCTCTCTGCTACACCTTTCCAAGGGGTTGCTTGGAGATTCCTCAAGTGTCTGCAGGTCATCTCTTGGGACTGAAATGTCAGCATCTCCTCTGGATGTGAATGCCTTATGAATGTCTCCTATGTCAAGCTTGTCTTGTGTGGCAGGTTGTGTGGTTGGGCTCCTTTTTGGCTGAACACACCTCCTGGTAGGGGAGTAAAGTCTCGTTTTTAAGCAGAAGTCGTGCACTTCCAAGCATATGATAGTGTGTGGTACTCATATGCTGTGCTAAAGCTTTAGATAACTCACCCACACTAGAAATTTGAGCAGTGGCCTGCTTGGTTTGTGAGAGCATCCTGTGAGGGTGGACATAGTGCCCACTGGAGTGTGGGTTGTTTTTTTGGGGTTTTTTTGGCATCTAAATAGCAGATTCTGGACTTAAACTGGGTGGAAAGTATGATTGCCAGGTCTTGTGCTCATTCCTTGGTTAATCTTTAGTATCTTCCTAAATTTCCGATCCATAAAGCATAGCCTGCTGTGCCAAAAATCATGTTTTAGAATTAGTTCTTCAGGGACCAAATAGTCTAATACTATGCTGTGGCAGCCACATAAATAGCTATAATAAAAAAACATTACTTAAAAAATGTTGGTTCTAAGAATAACCTGAGTATTTGGATCTGTTGCCAGTAGGGAGATATTAAATTATTATATTATGAAGATAATTTTGTAACAAATGAACAATCTTCTTCACAGTGAAATTTCTTATTATGAGAATATGAATCTATGCTTTACTGAATCACAGGACAAACTTGCTGCTGTCATGGGTGAGTGTTGTCCTGGCAATAGATGTTTAAAGTTGCTAGAGAGCTACTGTGTATTTTTCAAGTTTACATTGACGTAGGATTGAATCAGTGAAGAGGTTAACTTTGAGATTAATCTTTTCCTTGGGCTTAATTAGTGTTTGGAGGGGAGGGTGGCTGGTTCAGAGAGGTGTGGTTATAGGAAAGGAGGACAGTGTTTGAGTCAATGACCCACACTTGGGATGTTTGTTGGCATGTCAACAGGCAGAAACGTATATTTTCCAATTTCTGCTAAGAATGGGAAGTAAAAAGCTCGGAGTGCTGGAAGTTATTGGTCAGGAGTGATCAGCAAGAGCCACGACTTTATAGGAAAATAATTTGAGAGGGAAAGCACGGTTCCTATGGAGGCAGGCCAATTTTGGAACACTGCAGCAGCAGGGACACTGGAGTGGTTGTGCAGATCCCAGAACGCCTCACTGTGCTCAGCATTATGGACAAGGAGCATTATTATTAACAAACATTAAACTCTTGTCAAAGCCAAGGGCTGAAAGCAGGGGTGAAATGCAGGGAGGGAGTTCTAGAACAAGCTGGAGCAATCTGAGAACAAGAGCTGGATTCTGGTTTAAATGCCTTTTGTTTTCAGGGCAAATTTTACCACAATACATGAGAAATCAGGTTTGTAATTCGCAATAATGGCTGATGCACCTGACTGGTAATAGTCCAAGCAAAAACATAATGTGCAGAAGTGCTCAATTATTTCATAAGACTGCCTTGTGAACAGATTTTGCTCATTTGCAGCTGAGTTGTTTGTGCTTCTGTTTATCTCAGATACCCATTACACTTCCATTTATAGTGTGACCGTGTTTGGCTGTATCTGATTCTCACCAACTCAAGGCAATTAAAACTGCTGGCCCAGTGTCACTTGTCTCAAAACATGCCCAAGCATAGTATGATTACTAGAGCTTTCCTCTAAGACTGAAATGTGTGCATTTAATAGCTTCAGCATCAGTATTGAATAGACTGATTAATAAAAGTGTTGGATAAGTGGGATTGTTGGAAAGAAGATGAAAAATTAACCGTGGTGTTCGTACCTTTGTGTGATGATACCTGCATGGGGTGAAACAATAGAGCTCATTATGGCAGAGAGTTGACCCAAGTGATGTATGTGCACCAATTTCACCACAAATATTCCCCCCTGGTAACTGTCCCCTATAACAGACCAAACACCTTAAAAGACAGAAAGGTAAACTGCTGAAATTCACAGCTACCAGCTACTACTCTGTAAATGCACAGAAATTTGTTTTTTTATCACAGAGGGAAGGCAAGCTGGAATGTGAGTGATGAAGCTGAGACACAAATGTATGAACCTTGGATTTTTTTTTTTTTAATTGAAGAATAATGTATTTCCACATGAGAAATGAATTACACAGCCCAGAAATGTTGGCTGCTTCAAGGTAAAGTAGGTCAGCAGGGAGAAACCCTGATCATGAGCAAATCTGTCAATCTCTGGGGAGGCACCTATTACCACATCCTTCTGTACATTTTTTTTATGTCTTATGTCCTTCTGATTTCTGTTTATGTCATTTCCTGTTATTGACCCTTTTCTCACACACTAGTTTAGTAGCAGGTCTGAAGAACTCAAACCAGTTGTGAGGGGGAGATGGAGCAGGCTCTCCAAGGAAGTGGTGCAGTCACTGAAGTGTTCAAAAAATGAGCAGATGTGGCACTTTGCAATATGGTTTAATGGGGACAGTGGTATTTTATTGAAGGCTGGATTTGATGATCTTGGAGGTCTTTTGCATCCTTAATGCCTCCATAATCCTGTCACAGTGTGCCTGGACCCTGTGATAGAGCATAACTGTGAGACCCACCAGCAAGGTAATGGTATCCCCAAAAGTTTGGCTGCAGCAGCTGAATTGAGCAGTGATCTGTATCCTCCAGAAGAACATGAAAAGCAAGGTTTGACTTATCTGCTTTAAAATGACAGCTGCCTGCATGCAAGAAAAAAATAGTGTTATTCATTAAGTGTGGTAGTGGTGAACCTTGTTGGTAGCTGGTGCCAAATATATTTTGCTTTTTAACTGATTATAATTGGTGCTGGCCCAACTTGGCACCTACTCCAAATGCTTTCCTATTGCTCAGAAAGGTAAAAGCAAATAACTTACTATAGCAAGAGTTAGAAGTGTGACATAAGTGTTGACATCCCCTAATTTTATAGCCACAACTACGAATAAATTGTACTTTTCAGAATATTTCCTTGAAGCACCTGTTCAGCAAAACCTGTAGGAATATGGTTAACTTAATAAATTTCAATGTGATTTAGGGGCTTGTGTGTTCTGTTGTTCAGAGCTGGATTGAATGGGGTTGTGTCTTTGGTTATGGAGGCTCAATGTAGCCAAACACCCACATGTGGTAAAGAGCAAGTGCCTGGCCTGTGCTTACACTTCTTTAACAGCTGCCCAAAATTAATGATTTGGGACATTCCAGCCTCTAGCATTTGATACAAACTTCAGATATCAGTGTAACCAGACTGGACTGATGACAAAACAGCCTGACCTAAAATTGTCTATCTTTAATGGAACAATTAGAACTCTTATTTATGGCAAAGGTTCTGGTTTTGTCTAATGGGTAAATGCATCCAGTAAAATATCTAATTTTGGTAGTTCTCAGTTGCAACCTTTCATTCTTTCAATATATGAAGATGAACTAGACTGGGGGGTAAATGCACTGCCTGAACAAATATTTTACTCTCTTTAAAACTTTTTTCCCTCCATATCTCTATTTAATATCAAAATCTTCCTTCTTGTTATTTAATATTATTACATATAATTTGAGTTTTGTCTGCAGCCAATTTTTTGCCTCACCTTTCTTTATGGACTAACATTAGGCATGTTTATCCCACATGTTCATTAATGAAAAGTCTCAGAGCCTTCATATTCAAATAATTTAGTTCAGTAGATGGTGACTCAGATGTATAAACAACTTGTTTCTTTTCTCGCAGTTACCCAGCTGCCAGGCCATAATAGGATTATTCTCTTGGATGTTTCATCTGAGCTTACACCCCACTCTGGCAAAGCAGTCATATCATTTACACTATTCTTAATTTCTGAGAATGCAGTTGCTACATGAGTCATTATAAACTGAAACTCTTGCTTTAGGACATCTATTACTGTTGCCATATCTTTTTTGGGGATGTAAGTGTGTGTGTGTGATCCAGTGAGGCAATATGTCAGCTGCTTCAGATGATGAAATCACCTCAAGGTTAAGGCTGAGCTTTTGATTCCTTTTTCCAGCATGGAATTTCTTTTTATTATGAAGTATTAGCAAAGGCTCAGAGTAAAATTCTCCTCTGACTGCATTGTTGTTGAGAGGAGAGCAGCACAGCCTGGGTCACATCTGATGTTCCCAATCACATCTGTCACACTTGTCATTAGTCACCTCCACCAGCTCCTTCTTAGGAGCAATAATGAAGTCTGCAATCTTGGCAACAGAGACATCTTTCTCAGCTCGGAGAAGAGTGGAAAGGAGCCTCTCTCTCCACTTTGTCACCCTCTAAGAAACTTCTCCCAAATTCAGCCCTGCTCTCTGCCTGCTCCATTACCAAGCAAGCAGGAGGTCTCAGCTGTCTTCTGCAAATTGCATGCTTATTCCCAAGGGCCCAGTGTTCTCTTACAAAGCTTCATTTCCAAGTGCCAAAGACAAAAGTGGGTATTCTGAGGCAACTGTGCCCCAAAGCCCGCTGGCTAATTAGGAAGTGGCAAACACTTTTAATGGAAGCTGCCTCTCCAATATCCCTGAGCAGAGTAATATGATTCTGCTGAAGCTTTGAGCTTTTTCGGGAGGAGATCAGATTTTCTTGCTGGATGAGACGTGATCAAAATATTTTGTTTCTCTTACTCGAGTAATCTAATTCTTGAAATGTAACGTGATCCCTTTTTGTGGAGTATCACATCCAAATTGGCATAATCTGTCTGAATAGAAACTACCAGTTATTTCACAAAAAGCACAAAGAACTTATGACTCCACTTTTATTGATTAGAGAGATAAATACCTACTTTAACATGTTCTTGAAAATTTGGTTTGAATGATATGCTTGGCAAGCTAGCATTGTGTTTTTACGATGTTAAACTACTCCTTAACCCATAGAGAAATGCAGAGGTATTTGGATATTATTCTCAAATGTCCCTGCAAATTTTCACATATAATAAAGGCCGGAGATCTGTGATTTCTAAATGGTTTATCTGATAAATTAAGATAAACTAAGATAAATTAAGAAGTCTTGGATTCTTAATTTTCTGTTGTTAATTATATGAAAATTGAATTTAAATAAAGAACTAAAAGGGGAAAATATGAAATATTTTAATACTCTGTTATCCCCCTCCCAGACTCAGAGAGCAGCAGTGAAGTGTCCCCTGGTTTAGGCAAAGCAGAATGCCAGTGCAGGGAACAACCCCTCAGTAGGCTGGGCCTTACAAAGCCTGACTCAATACAGTGAGATGGGTTTTACTGGGAATGGCTTGAGGTGATCTGTTGTGGTTCCAGACTGCTGAACCGAAAAAGGAGCATACCTTCTGCTTAACACAAAGAATTAGCACTGGCCATAGGTGATAGAGAACATCTCAGTCTCTAGAAGGTGGTAACTGGAACCTGATGTATCCCAGATTTATTGCCCATGATATTGGTATTGTGGTATTAACAAGTGAATTGTCATTGCTGTGCTGATAGAAGTGTGTGAGCAGTCAACATCACTGATGAGCTGCATTTTCAGGACACAAATTCATGCCTGAAATAAAAATTGGCACCCATAGAGTTGGATGCTTGAAATTATATTGGGCTCCAGCATCATCCTTGCATTTGTAGTTTGCTCACAGCAAGCAGTGGAGAAAACCAGGACTACCTATATCTTGGCAAAAGATGAAATCCTGACCAGCTGTATCTCCATTTGCAGGGGTGACTTCTGAATAAGGAATGATTGGGAAAATCAGCAGCTACTAGGGCTGGACACGTGGCTGAAATGGCTGTGGGAACGCGCTGGAGAAGTCAGCGTGGATGGGTTGCACAGGTGTGAGAACACATTCTCGAGTTGTTACCACACACTCAAGGTGCACCATATGCTTTCTGTAGGTGCTCAGCCAAGAGTGCTGGCACAGCTCTGAGAAGAACACGGGTACATGGGGAGGGGTTCACGTGTAGGTTGTAGAGGGAAGCACAGCCAGCAGCTCCTGTGGCATCCTGCAGCTCGTGTGTATGTCAGGCATGTGAGGAGTCACTGAAGTGGAGATAAACCCCAGGAAGATGATGTGGATGCCTCTGTAAAACAAATTAGTTTGACCTCAACCTTGCTGTTTGCTGACCAGCTCCAATGTAGGGGTTTGAGCACTGGTTAAGCATCATGTGTGAACTTCCTCTCCTATTTTTGGGTCATTTTATGTTTTGTTAAAACAAAACCTTAAAGCACCAGCTCCCTGCCCCTTCTGAAGCAGTAAAAGTATGCCCTGAAAGAATCTTTGTTGTAAAAGAAACTCAGTATTTCTTCCTCTTTAGTGTCATGGTTTAGCCCCAGAAACTAAGAACCCTCCAGCTGCTTGTTCATATTCCCCAGTGGGATGGGGAAAGATGAAGTAAGAAAACTTGTGGGTTGAGGCAAGAACAGTTTAATAATTTAAATAATAATGATATCACTCATGTACCAAAAATAAAATACAAAAAGCAGACAAGCTTAAAAGTCCTTGACAAATGTAAATACTGCTCAGCAACAACTGAAACATCAGTTTTAGCAATATTGTTCTCATCCTAAATCCAAACCACAGCACTATAGCAACTACTAGGAATAAAATTAACTCCATCCCACCCAAACCCAGCACAAACACTAATGATTGTTGCTGTAATTAAGAAAGTGGTATAGACTGTTGTTGTACAATAGCAATCTCCTGCTGCTGCATAAGTGTTGAAGAATTTATTTTCCAAGCAGGAGACATTGATCCTCTGGCAGTGTTATTTTGCCTTAACATTGTTTACATAAAAAATGAAAAATGATTGATGTAATCATTTAATTTATGGTGCTAAGAAGTGTCAGTTGCTCACTCCACTGGTATTGATTTAAGGCGTTCTGACTGGCTTATGCATCAGCCTTTCAAAGTTTTGGATAATTGGAGACCAAAGTAAAAGTACAGTTTGATAAGCATGATGTTTCCCAATTACTGTTGTGCCATTGATTGCACTTTCCCATAACATGGCATGACCAGTGAGTGACTACTTGTTATGAAATTACAGTTTTTAAGAGGCATCAGGTGTAAGAAAGCAGTTTTTAAAAAGAAAATATATAAAATATAATACCAGGGTGTTTGAGTATGGTTCATCCTGGCAATTCTTTTAAATTGGTTGTGCTTGCTTTCACTTTAGTTTGGAAATATCCACCTGGGAAGATTAATATTCAGAAATGGGATCATAGGGCAGCAGAGCTGGGGAAGGGTCTGGGGCACAAGTCCTGTGAGGAGCAGCTGAGGGAGCTGGGGATGTTTATCCTGGAGCAAAGGAGGCTCAGGAGGGACCTGATCACCCTCCACAGCTCCCCCAAAGGAGGCTGTAGGGAGGCGAGGGTTGGTCCCTTCTCCCAGATAAGAAGGGATAAGAGGAAATGGCTTCAGGTTGCACCAGGGAAGTGTGGATTAGACATTAGGAAAAAAAAAATCTCAGAAAGGGCTGCCAAGCATTAGAACAGGTTACCCAGAAAAATGGTAGAGCTGCAATCCCTGTAAGTGTTAAAAAAAATGTGTGGGTATGGAACTTGAAGAGACATGGTTTAATGGTGAACATGGTGACTGTTGGACTTGATGATCTTAAAGGCCTTTTCTAAACTTAACAATTCTATTACTCTATGAGTGAGTTAATTTCCCCCTTTTTTTTTTGTCTTTTAGTTCATATATATGTTTTTGTAAATATAATCAAGGTCTTTTCTTGAGTCTATATGGATAGCCATAAAATATCAAGAAGAAAAAATAATTAATATGAAAAGAATAAGCAATATTATAATAAGGGAGAGCTTTAAAACATGAAAAAGAACATGCAAACCTTTTTAAGGGTTTCAAAGTAGCCTTCAGTATTTGTAAATTTAAATTAATGGGATCTAAAATAATTGAAAACACCATTCAGATAAAGTTTGTGCTTGAATGCAGATGTGTGGGAGCATTAACCTTCACAAAGTTTTAAATATATTTGAAAAGAAAACCCACCAAAACTAATTATACACCATTTTACTTCCCACCAGTTTCCCTGAAGAATGAAGAAATTGCCCTCTTTAGGTCCTTTTCTACAGTTTATACTATTAAAAATAGATCTTTCTTCTGCACAACAGGAAACACTGGAAGCCTGGTTTAAGTTTTCAGGAAACTCCTTTTATTTTTGATCCTTTGAAATTGTAATGTTAATACATTTTCAATTAAATAGGAGCAACTCTCTGTGCATCTCAGCATGAAACACAAAGGGATTTTGGGACCCTTCCAATTACTAGGGCTTGAAGATTTTCCTTAATTATTTAACTTTTACAGCATTTCTTTTATTTAAAATAGAAGTTGTGCTGTGGGGCTCCTTCTAACATGGAAAAGAATATGACAGCATTCTGTTTGCCCTTTCAAGTAATTTGTTATATAAAGTCTGAATTTTAAGACAGCTCTTTTCCTGTAATGTTCTTTTGCTTTTACCATCTGCATTGCTGTCCAAGATGAAAGCTTTTGTTTGTTCCTGCAGGAAAGACGAGGACTGAATCAAAACCACGATAAATCTATGTTCAGTTATTTCATCTGTGAATAAATATGTTCATTTGATTGCCACAAAATGGCTTTGACATCTCACCAACCAATTTGGGTAGTCAGGGTCCTTTGTGCAATATCCTCTCTCTGACACTGTAATACAAAGTGTTGATGAGTGAGAAAAAGGTGGTTTGCGTGTTGCCATGTCTAAATATGCCTTCAGGTGACAAAAGTTCAGAGATAACCCCGGGTTGACAGCCATGGGCTGAGTGTTCCCTGGCTGTGAATAGCAGAGCACGGGGAGAGCAGTGAGCGCTCAAATGCAGGTGACAGCATCAGTAACAAATCGTTATATTTGACTGATACCATTTAGCAGCTCCTGCTTTCCATCACTCTCATGGAGGACACAATGCACTAATAACACCCAGTGTGGAGTTTTCACTTGCTGCTCTTAAAATGCTGTTTCATTAAATAACTGCCACCTACTCAGCTGAGTAAAGCTGGAGGTTCAGGGTGCTGGACTCACTTGGCTCCTCAGGTTGTGGCAGGTGTTGCAAAGTGGTGGATTGTGCATATTCCTTCCTCCCATTTTTTGAATTATTTTCCTAAAAATGGGAAAACAAAATATTTTAACTCTCCCTGTTTTGTTCCCTCATCTTGAGCATATTCTGTTGTGTTACCGAGATAACGAGAATTCAGTTGTAGTCATCATGGTGACAAATGTGTCCCCGTCTCTGAAAATGGTATCTGTTGCTGCAACCTCAAAGCAAGACAGCATGCAAATTAGTTTTATGTCTCATAAAAAAATGTCTGAGAGGTTTTATTTATCATCTCCTCATATGTTAATTTTACAAAAATCCCCAAAATTGAAGAAAACCAGAGGCATAAAGCAGCGATATCTACTGCTGCTCACAATACCATTTGTCCCCACTTTGTTTTACATAGCAATGTGTCCCAGGGGCTCCTGGGTCTGTGTCATCTTCTTAACCACTCCTTAATTAAGGCTATAGATAACTTGTCTCCAAGCTTGGGTTTCTAAACTGTTACTTTTAATCTACATGTACAGCCAGTAGCAAGGAGTTTGATTTTCAATTGCAGAGCTGCACTACCTGCAGCAAAATCAGTATTCAAAAATCTGTAGGTGCTCTATAATGGATTTATCCTTCTGGCCTTAGACAACTTGGAGTGAAAATCACGATAGTAGTTTGGAGCTTTGACATTTTTCAGGCCGTGTAATTGATATTGGTGGTTTTAGGGATTCTCAGTATGGAAGTTAATGTTTATCACGTTTAGTAGTGAAGTTTATCATGGTGTATATCCCATTCTCCACTCAGGGCAAGGAAAATACCATAGATACACTTCACAAAGACAAATGTTCCTGATATTTTAAATCAGTCCTACCTTCTTTCCTGGAATGAAACATGCTGGCGACATCTGGAATTCAGGACTTTCTTTTTTTCTATGTTTAGCAACATGTTTCACATATTCTTTTAAATAAATGAAAGTGGCAGTATCTGAATTATGGGTTGACAGATTGTGGAGTGTGTGGATTTTGTTATCAGATATTCTGTCTTGACCAGATCTGTGTCCTGCTCCCATCATTGAGCGTTTCAGGTTCCAGCCAAATATAAAAGCTTGTTAAGTGTGATAGGCAGCTCAAATAAAACTTCTTTCACACCTGTTTTCTTCCTCTGTTTCAATTTGTGGGAATAAAAATCAGTTTATTCCCTTACTTAATGATGGTTTTGTGTTAAGGATTGGATTTTTTTGTTCCTTACTCAAATGTAGTGTTTTATCATCATTTGTGCAGTGTGTTTTTCTTGCCCTCATAGAAATATATGAAAACATATAAGTGTCTGGGCATAACACTATATGGAAATAAAATCTATGGTATTTTATATTTGTTTTTATCTTCAACTCAACAATAATGATTTGTTTTTCTAGAAGTTTATATTATTTTGTTGTTTGGATTTGTTTAGTTTTTTTTTTAACCAATGAAGTCTTAATTTTTGAAGCTAAACTTCAAATAAGAAACATTGAGGCCATTTGGAAGATGAGAATAAACAAAAATAAATGTTAAAACAAGTGTCCTGTGAAGACTTTGGTCTTTAATAAAATTTTTTACCCTAAACAGTTTTAAAGATGGGTTACTGTACCCTTATAGATCATATATACTGAATATCCTTGAGCTACTCCTGAGAGCTTTCACTGATGACAGTTTGGTTTAATTTAGCTACTAGTACAAAGAGATTAGGTTGTCAAGAAGATTCTATTGGAGGTTTAGGGACTGCTGAAATCCTTCTGAAATGAAAAGTAATATACACTGTAACTTTCTTTGATTGTTCTTTCATGAAGAAACTGGATGAAAATCAACCACAAGGGAACTTTTTTATTTTTTAGACAAAAGAGAGAAAAAATATTCTTATGTTTAGCAGTTAACAAAAATTTAAAAATAAAAGGACCCCCAGACCTCCCAACTTAAAAGAAAAAAGGGACTTTTATTTATCTATTTCTCTATAATAGGCCATCTAAACTTCTGACACTGATAGTTGAAGATATTCTCCTATCTAAATATAATTTTGCTTTTTGTTCTGTCTACACATATGGGGTCCCTCAGGTCTTTGCTCAGTTTATTTCAATGCAGTCATAAATTCAAGCCTGAACCACAGAAGCATATTTTTTAAGAAAAAGTTGTTTGTCAAATGTTAATGGGAAATCCTGTTGGATTTAAAACTTTCTCTAATTTTATCAATATTATAGAGTTCTGTTTAATACTTTAACAGAATCACTGGTTTGGAAGAGACCTTCAAGATCACTGAGTCCATCCCAGCCCCAAGACCTCAACTAAACCATGGCACCAAGAGCCACATCCAGGCTTTTTAAAACACATCCAGGGATGGTGACTCCACCACCTCCCTGGGCAGACCATTCCAGTACTTTATCATTCTTTCAGTGAAAAACTTTTTCCTAATATCCAGCCTATATTTCCCTTGATGCAGCTTGAGACTGTCCTCTGGTTCTGTCAGTGGTGTCTGGAGAAAGAGTTCAACCCCCACCTGGCTAGAACCACCTTTTAGGAGCTATAGAGAGTGGTAAGGTCACCCCTGAGTCTCCTTTTCTCCAGACTGAGCACCCCCAGCTCCCTCAGTGGTTCCTCACAGGGTTTGTGTTCCATGCCCCTCACCAGCCTCATTGCCCTTCTCTGGATGCACTCAAGCACTACTATAAAATCATTTTAAAAACATTAATGTCCTATTTCTGAGGTAAAATGTTTTAATTTTTGCTATTTCTAGGCACAATAATAGTAAATAATGAGTATGGCTGAATTTTACCTTTCAGTTTTATTTTGGCTGCTTAAATTTGTGTGAAGAAATCTGAGTCATTGTCCCAGTGCTAAAATAAGCATAATCCTTGATCTCCCATAAGGAGACTTTGATTCAGAGTAATCTATTATACTTTGTTTGCAATTAGCTAATCCTCCACGAAATAGTTTATTCTGTTCTTTTACTTCAAATGACATTTTATTGTTCTGGATATGAATTCAGATTAGCTGCAATTTTCCAATATGCAAACCTTTACAAGAGACAGTTGTAATTAATTTGACCTCCCAGGTTGGCCTTGCACTCGAACTGTCTTTGGAAGTTGCAAATATGGAAACCAAGCTCATTGCCCATGTAAATAGAATTTATTTTCTTTTAATGCAATTGTAGAAAGACACTGCCAAGTTGGAGGGTTATTGAAAGCATGAACTTGCAATTTCTGGCAATTTTTTATAGCCTCTAGTGTTTTATCTGGTTTGGGCAGTGTTTTGAAAGCAATTTCATAGAAAATTGTTTACAGCACTTTTTCTCTTTTCCCTTGAATAGCTGTGAATCTTTAGCTGTATGTGCTGTTAGCCATCTTGTGCACCGAGTCACATTACCTTGTAAACATTTTGCTTTATCCTGTGAATTTTGGCAGATTGGTCTCAAATAGCTATAATTCAGTTGGCATATTTTCAAGAAAACTGAATTGTAAATGGCTACAGAGAGTTTTCATTTTATGTAAGAATGTGTGGAATTTGTCCACATAATCCCCAATAACCTAATCTCCTCATGCCATGGTTCTCCTGCTCCCTTGTCTCAAAAGGAGCTCATGTGCTGATATAAGGCAACAAAAAGGCCAGCCACTCTAGGCAATCATGGTAGAGGGGAAGTTCTTTGTGTCTTTTGGTGCATAGTCCTACCTCCTATTTTTTTAAAATTATTTTTCTCCAAATGGGAAAACAAAATATTTTACCTCTCCTTGTTTTGTTCCCTCATCTTGAGCATATTCTGTTGTGTTACCGAGATAACGAGAATTCAGTTGTAGTCATCATGGTGACAAGTGTGTCCCTGTCTCTGAAAATGGTATCTGTTGCTGCAACCTCAAAGCAAGACAGCATGCAAATTAGTTTTATGTCTCACGTGCCATAGTTCTCCTGCTCCCTTGTTTCAAATGGAGCTCATATGCTGATATAAGGCCACAAAAAAGGACAACAGCTCTAGGCAATCATGGTAGAGGGGAAGTTCTCTGTGTCTTTCAGTTTGACAATTATTTTCCTTTGATTAGGTCTGATATTATTGCATTTTGGTCATATTCAGAAACTAGCTTAGATTGGGGATTTATTTATGCTTTCCAGAGTAAAAACAGCCAAATGCTGGACTTCCACTCTGTACCTAACACTCCTCCAGGTAAGAAACTGCACTTCATGTGAGTTTTCAGACAAAGCATCAAAGATGAGCATCAGAATTTTGGTTAATTTTAAAGTAGCAGCAGCATCATCAAGCCTGAAAGAGTAAACCTGTCATAGAATTACATTTCTGCTTTTCTAACTGGCTATTTACTGTAAAGTGGAACAGTCTGTAACTTTCCTAACCTGTAAAATGGCATGGGGTACTTTAAGCCTATGTTTTTTAGCACAATATTTGACCTTGATCTGTTCAGTCTGAGCAGCAGCATTTGAAGCCTTTGTAGGTTGCAGCTTGGAGGACTGGAGGAAGCATTGTGGTATTCAGTAGATGATGTGAGAGCTGCCCCTGATTTAAACCCATAAATGACACAAGAGATGCTTGAGAAATTCTTTATTGCAACCGGAACATAAAATGAGCTTTCTTCCTACACAGGGCAAATCCCAAATCTCTCTGGAACTGTAATTGACTCAGAATGTGATAATGTAACTTAATTGTCTTGACTGTACATACATCAAGCACATCACCACCATCTGAGTCCAGGGTGCATTGAATCGCTGTCTAATTTCCAAAGGCACTTTAAAGGATGTCATCCTCTTTGTCTAGACACTGACACCTTTTAAGATGAGGAATACCATGTTCTGAAGTCTGTGTTGCACCTTGTTTATACCAAGATCCGATTGCTGCCTACAATACATTAGGCACATCAGAATGGCATTTTCATTCATCAGCTCCTATCTGAACTGTCACTTGCAGAAAAATTGAGGAGACTGACAAAACCTTCTTCCTTTTCAAACTGAAATGAAAAAATATATTAAAAATATTGTCTGTTAATGGACAGCAGCACATGACAATAAATTGCAAAACTGCTCTCTGATACAATCTCAAAGAATAAGGCAGAAATGCAGTCGATTCACTTTGTATTTCTGTGTGTAAGCTCAGCCAGAAAGTTTGAAACTAAAAAGCCATTTTTATATAACTGGTGATTTAGCTGCCTGTCCCTCCCTCTTCCAGGTCATTAAGTAGGTGGTGCTGTGTTTTTGTTTGGTTTTAATATGTCTGTGCAATAAAAATACAATAGATTTCAATTTTTTTATCCATTTGCTTCCGAAATGGAGTATAAATGAAATTCACCATGAGGTGCAGAACAGTATAGGGATTTGAAGAGGTGACAATATCAGCATATGAATTCAAATGTATACACATGTATACATTTAACAGGACATCTCAATTTTGACAGAAAACATTAAAGACATGAAATTCATGGCTACAACTGAAATGTACCATATGTCCTCCAGCACTTAGACACAAAGAGCACATTAGCAGAGTAATTAAAGGGCACCCTGTTGTGGCTAGGTGGTGGAAGACATATGGTGTAGCATGAGTAACCATGAATTTTTAAGTTCTTATTGTTTTCAATCATAACCTTGTTCTTTGTATCTATTATACTGTATTTTATATGCATTAGTATATGCTCCACTTGTGTTGGAGGTCTCAATTTCAGCACAGAGGTCTAAATCTGCCAGCCTAACATTTTTTTTGTGATTTTTTTTGGTGAATTTCATATTTTGACATAAAATGACTTAAAATGTTGAAGTCATAGAACACTGACTACATTATAAAGGGGGCAGCACATGTGTTCATAGGTTTTTTCTCTTTCACACTTTTACTTCCTTCTCATGAGTACAAAAGACCCCATGAGACATGGAAAACACTTGAAAAATGTAGATTGTTGCAGCCAGATTCTGCAGATTCCACCTCCTCTTGAAAACAGAGCAATTCTTTTGCCTCTTCCTCTTTGTCACTCATAGCAAATGTGACGCTGCCAAAAATCAAGCTGAGAGGTTTTTTTGCTGGTGATGTACAAACTAAGATAAGATCCACTTTGCATGGCTTCAGGTGAAATATTTCCAGCTAGAACAGAGCAAACTCATTGATTTATCTGCAAATGCCCTATTCAGGGACACAGAGCTGTGTAAGTCACTTTATTTACATAGATGAATTTCTAAACATAGCCATCCTCTGGAAATGCAAGTATCTGGTAGGGATATAAAATCAGAGTATAAATAAGCCTTTTGTCTTTAGGCAAACAGAACATCTCTGAAAGTTTTGTTCTAAGACAGCGAAATTAAATAGCTGCCTCAGCACGAGCTGTTAGTTGAAACCAGGCTTTGGCCGTGTTTTTTCACTGGGATGTAGCTGATCAATGTGAAACTTGAGGCTGACCTTGGGGAAACAGCAATGAGGTGATGAGTACCTGTCTGCATTTGGGTCTACCAAGATGCAAATCTAAGGATGGTCTTTGCAGCTGAGATCCTTGAAACTCCAAGGTCCGGTGGGGCACTAATCCAGTTCAACAGCGACATTCCCTGGCAGCCCAAGCTGCTGATGTACGTGCCTGAGCACTGAGCCAGATCTGTGCCGCTTGCACATCAAATTTGGCAGATATCCTCAAACCACTTCTATTTTCCACCACTATTTTTCTCCCTCTTATTCTCAGGAATTAAATCTTTCACTTGGAATGCAGGGTCCTTCATAGATCTTTGAAGTCCAAGAGAGTAATATATAAAAACTTTTCAACTTTTCATCAAATACTTAAAGATTCATAGTATCATTTACATCAGGTGACCCACAGTATTTCTTTTTATCCAGTGAAGATCTCTTGTAAAAATATATGTACACTGCAGGCAGTAGAGTGTGGAAACTCACTTAGAGTCATCAAGCTGGAGGCAGGGATTTAGTCATTCTCCCAGGACATGGAAAATACAAATTTGGTTCCATCAGACTGTTCAGAGATTTAAATCCACTGCCTCCTACTCCCAGTGTGAGTAATCCAACCATCACGCTGCTACAAAAAAGTGAGGCATCAGCACCAAAGAGTCCTGACCAAATTTGACTGTTCAAGTGCCTCTGGGAGGCTTTAGGGAGGTTGTTGTATGCTAAAATCAGATTGTGGGGGCTCAGCTCAGGAAATTACGGCCTAACTCTAGAGATTTTGAGTTCTTATACAGTATTTTGTATCTTCAAGGTTAGGTTGCCCAAGAAAATCAGTGGGTTGGTGGGCTTCAGATGCATCAAGGGACCAGGTTGAAGTTTCATGGGCCAATTTCTTCCTGCTCCATTTGGGCAGAGCTCTTGGCATTCATTGCAGCAGGGAATGAGAGCAGCTCACCCAAAAAAAGGATAATCTGCATCTTGAGAGGTGGGCAATTTTAACTGAGATGCACTTGGGTAAAGGAGCTAATTGAACAAGTGTTTGGCACTCCACAGTAGTGCTCAGTCCTCTGCTCCAGTGAAGGTGGAACTTGGTTCTTTAATTTAATTTCAGTCTTGACCATTATTGTGTTAGGTGCCCAATTCCAGACTGTGCCTAACCAGCACTGCATTAATTGTTCAGAAACAAAAGAGGAGAGAGTGATTTCCTGTATTTCTCAGACAATAAACTAATTTTCTCTATGCAACATCCTTCTGCATTTGGTAGTGCTGTGAGCTTCATGCTGAGTATTGTAATGGAAGTGGAACTAGCAGAAGTTTTCTAACTGTTATGTTGCTATTCATTGTTACCTTTTCTGACTTTTTTTTTTTTTCTTTTGAGTGGGTGTTTAGCTCACTATCTCAAATAGATAAATGTTTAATTTAACTGTGAGGTATTTTTTGTAGAAATTAAACACTCACATGGTCCTAGAACAATTACAGTCTGTAATGTCTGGGTAATGCAATGTAGCCAACTGTAACCTTTAATTAGGTTTGCCTTCAGAACATTGCCAAGTGAGAATGTGAATTCAAACAAATGTCCAGATCTCCTTCTTGGCATCTACTTTTAATATCTGTGAGAGCTTATTTTTAGCTTGTTATGCTGTTAGTCCTACACGCTCCATTACTGTTAGAAGAAGTTGTACAGGAAGGGTTTCATTTCTAAAGGGCTGTTTTACAAACTGACTTTTCTGGAATCAGAATTTCGTCTTTTGTCAATTTCTGTTCATTTAAACTTCAATGCTAATAAAAAGAAATGTGCACATTAACAAAAGAAATGTTATAATCATTTAGCCATCTAAATGAGAAGAGACTTCTTGGGTTTTTTTGTCTCATTTTTCTTGGATTCTCAGATACAAAGATGGCAATGTAAGCTCTTCTGGGCTTGGAGTCTTATTTTCACTGTGTTCGTCTCTGGTCAGAGTATGGCTTGAAGAGAAAATAACTATCATGAAGTGTTTTAACTAAAATAAGTGTTTGAAAAATGGAAGAGAAAAGAATGGACTTTTTTTCTTTTTCTATTTTTTTTTTTTTAAACAGATATTTCTTCAGGTTTCACTGGATGACAATTTTCTAGGTTCAGGGTGGAGTTTTGGTAAAACTCATGAAATTATTGAAGATGTGTAAGACCCTGGCTCAAGTAGTTTTTTGGCTTTGCCACAGCTAAAACCTTGATCCAGGGCCTGTTTTACCACATGCAGGAGCACCCATTGCCAGGTTCTTGGTTCCTATGAGAATGCCTTGTGCTCATTTCCTGGACTGGATTTAATTACATAAGTATTAATTTGGTGGAAGTGTCATTAGTTTTCTAGCCATTGATCAATTATTTTCTTTTGTGGGTTTGTTGATTATACCTTTATTTTCTGTAAAAAGTAGTTTTGAAATATTTTGACCCACGCATAGATGTAATGGAAAGTGCAGCATTTCAAGTCAAAGAAACAGTTTTTCCTAATTCATCATAGGAAACAACCTCTTAAGATGTTTGTCTTTATGTCAAACTACCTGCCTTTTACTCCTTAGTGATTCATAGCTCTCCTCTGCAGTGAATTTTTTTCCCTACTATTTTTGTATTATATTGAGCTTGATTTGTGGACAGGAATATGTTCTTAATAATCAATATTCTTCTGATCTAGGAATTGTCTGGGATATATCTCTGTTTTGTACCTTCCATCATAAGCTGCTCTTGAACAGAACCCCTCTGCCTTCAGCTGTTCTCTTGCTCCTTCTGGTTGTTTGTTCCCCATCTCCTGCTTACTCAAGACTGTACTGAGTTTTTGAAAATATTTTTTGCTGATTTTTTTAAAATGAAAATTAGTCACTGCAAACCAGCAGTTTGTAAATAATTTGTGTCTAAACATATAAAAATAGAAAAACTAAAATAGATAACTCCAGGGATAATGCTATGTAAAACCGAGGTCCCTGTTGAATGTAAGGCAATGGTCAAGGTTATATTAGTTGCATATTTTGCTGATCCCATGGTATAGCCAGGCAGAAATAAAGCACAAGGATATCTTCAGGATGTCCCTTTGGTTTAATGAAGAAATATGCTGATGCTCTGCAATGTTTCATCTTTAATATTTAATCAAGGACATGAAATCTGAAAAACAAGAAATGTTTTGTTCAGGGAAGTTTATTTTAGAAGCTATGTTTTTGCTTTAAAAGCCCATTTTTTTCTCCTACTTTTTTTTTGTTGAAAATTATTGTGGGAATGAGTCAGAATTGTATGGGAAAAATAATCATGCTGAAATGACAACAAAGCCTACTTTGTCTTGTAGTGGTGGCAAATTTCAGCACTGCTGAATTCTGATGCTGACTTTACTGTTTTCCTGATCTCCAGTTAAAGGAGTATAAAAGCTTACTTTCATTTAGTAATGAAATGTGATTGAAAAATGTATTCTTGTTAGATTATCATCACTGGGAGATACAAAAAAAAAAAAAAATTAGTGCAAGTATTCATATCTTTCATTTCTTTTGATGCAGTTATTCAATTGCAGTATAAAACCTACTTGCAAATGTGAGGAAATGTATGTCAGAAGATTCAAACTTTTCACATACAAGTTCATTTTCCTCCACTGCTGTTTGATTTAAATCAATGCCTGAAAGGTACTTTTAAGTCCTTTGTATCCTTTGGAGTAATGATGTAAGCGGTCAGGGACCCACCAACATTAAAGAAGAAAAGTAACTCTTGCTTTAAACAGAATCCTAGAAATCCAACAGAAACTTTACAGTTGGCATTAAGGATTCGAATGCAATTTTTTAATGAAGATGTTAGCAGGTGATGTTTTTTTAAAGCAACATGTCACTTTAACGTTCTTCTTATGGCAGCTGTTTACCAAAAAAGCGGGGTGGGGGGAAGAGCGTTGTAAATGAAAGTCTATTTGGTAATTTGTAGGTCACTGGGAATTGAAGATGCACAGGTCAAAAGTTTTCAGCTCAGGTGCCTGAACTCTTTCTTAGGGCTGTATTCTTTAAAAAGCATGAATCTATTCCCAAAGATACAGAAGTTGCTTCAGGGGTGCTCTGGAAGGTGTCCAGTCTCATCTGCTGTCCAGTGTCTACCATATTTGCCTTTGTTTTTTTGCAGTTCAGGCAGTTCCCAGAGAGGAAGAATAGCTGAACACGGCTTTAATTTTATTTTAGGCTTCTGATTTTTTTCTACCTTTTGGAAAGTGCAAGGGGGGGAAGTGGCAATGAACAAATAGTTTTAATTATCCCGTAGAACAGAGCTGTTGTATTTAATTTTTTAGACATCAAAATATAAAACTTTGTTGAGGAGATACATGTGGGAATATATTTAACACTGGAGGGGATATAGAATCCTCTGCTAGGCTTACACTAATGCAGGGTGGTTTACCCAAATCCGTGTTTGTGTTTGCTCTTCGAAGGTGCAAATGGTGTATCCAGCTCCTCCCATCTCGGGGTTTTCCATGTAGGCAGCAAACCAAACCTTTGTGAAAGTGGGGCTGTGTGGCCAGACCCCTGCACATCACACTGGCATTGCCAGAGTGGGCATGAGGAGTGACAGAGATGTCCTCTCATTTCTTTCTCTCCCATCCTGACACATGGGCTCAGCTTAAACCTTCATTTGTGTGCCCCCATCATCTATCTCAGATGTTTATCTCAGCAAATGAAGCTCTAATCAGGTTATGTTAGCAATAGGATTCTGATAAGATTTGCAGAGAAAGGACTTGGAAATGGTTTTCATTGAGTATTAAAGACCTGGGCAGCATTTAAGAAAGCTCTGACTGAGTTCAGGCAGTGTTAAACTTTAATTTTAATCTAAGATTGAAATTTTGCCATCCAAGTCAGCTCTTAATATTAATTTCCTTACATGTATTTAGGAAGCAAGTCAGATACTGTAAGTGAGCAGTAACAGTAAAATATTGGAACAACAGCAATATACTATTTTTTTTAAACATCTATTTATAGAATGCTTTCTGCTCTAAGGATTAGGGGAATAGAAGCTGGGATTTTTCTGCTCCTTGATGAGTGTTAGTGAAGCATATTTGCTAACACGGTTTGACATACAATATATTTCAGTGCTTATGCTACCTTATGGTATGGTTCTCCTGGTACAGTACCTTATGGCATTTTATTTAATGTTTGTGAGGTTTTCTGATTGCTTCCCAGATAATTTATTTTTATTGGCAGCTAGCTTTGTTCCCTTGTATGGAAATAAAGCTGAAGCAGGGTGGTTTTTAACATCTACAGGATTTCTGAAGCGTTTAAAAATAATAATACCTTGTTTAGCAGTTTTAACTAACAGATTTGCCTCTAATCACTTGAAAAGTAGAGAAATTCTTATCTTGAATACTTATGTGCTACGAAATTAAGATACAACCAGTCAGACACCATAGAAATTTTCTTAGCTTGGAATTTAAAGAATCTAATGCATTTTCAGTCTGTCTGCATGGATCCAAGAGGCCATTTTTTTCTGCTTAAGCCATGAGGGATGGACTCATCTCTCAGCTCAAGATATAAATGTTCTTTCTTGCTGAGCATTGATGAAATGTTTCATAGTTATCTTCCTGCCTTTTGTTTATATGCTGTAGCAAACACTTCTCCCCTATAGTTCCCATTTGTTTGCTGCCAAGTATAATTGCAAATCCCAGAGACTTCAGCAGCTCTGGCTCTGTAGAACCCTATTTTAATCATGGTTAAAATCTAATATGAAAGAACATTTATACTGTATTTTCTTTATGTAGCATTATGTCTTACTTGATGATAAAAGAGAGATGACTTCTCAAATAAAGACAATATGGAAGGTCATTTCCCACATAAAAATACACCACACTTATCCCTATTTTAGTTTAGAAAATACTTGCAGCATCACAAATGGGACTATTAAGATTTTCCTTTAACTGACAACATACTATAAATTTGTAAAGCCAAATAAAGATCTTTTCTTCAGCAGATGTTTTGCTATTTAATGACTGATTTTAATTAAAAAGCACGTGCCTACTATTGTGTTTTGTATGGTCCAGTCACGTATCCAGGTCACTTTTTAAACTCCTTCACGCCTGAGGAGCAGATGGTTTGAAAAGCAAGCAACAAAACCTAACATCTCCCTCTTTCATTGTTCAGAGTCCTGCTCTTGTTTCTTGCACTGTGCTCCCTAGTGCTCCTCCCAGCCAACTTTTAATTTGCTCAAATGGGCTCATTTCTTTTCCTTGTCTTGGAGAAACTGTATTGGAAACCGTATCAGAAATCATATCAAACAATTTTAGCTCTGCTCTATAATATTACTTCATTTTTATTATTATTTTTCCTGATTTTCTTTTGCTATGCACAAAACAAAAAATTCTCTAGTAATTCTCAGTTTTACTCACTGCATCCCAGATTATTGGCCAGATTCAAAATGAGTCTGAAGAAAGATGAAAGTATGTAAATACAGGTGAACAGGCAGGAAAAACAAAAATGTGAAACTTAAATTATTAATCTCCAAATTAATAAAATGAGTATCTTGGAGACAATGGGTTAAATGTTGGAACAGAAAGAGGTATCTTATGTTTCCCTAATTCTAAATATACTTTAAATGCCAAAATAATCTTCTGTTCTGTCCTAACAAATTGATTCCAATTTGTTAGTCAAAGACTGTAATGAAATGACTCAAACCATAGTCTTGTTCCACTAAGCAGTTTGCTACAGCTTTTTTTTATTAATTATATTCAGACTGCAAGAACCGTCAGAATGTTAAAATTCCTAGGGATAGTTTGCCAACATCTATCACTAGATTAGAAACAGCTCTGCAAAACCTTCAACAAAGAAAATAATATTCCATCATAAAATCAATACAACTAAGCATTGTCAGCATAGTGCTGACAGTTCCAGCTAAAACAATTTATAATTTTTGAAGAAGATATGTTGTAAATAGAAGCTAAGAGGTCTGTGAAAGATGCGGCCAGTAAACAGAACCCAGATGTAAATATTTTACTGCTGATATGTGTGTGTCAGCTCTACTTGGCCTCTCTCTTTACCCAAATTATCCCTACCACAAATTCTGAGTTGCATGGATCGAGTGTGTCTTTTGTGAAAGTACAGCACCCTGCACTCATCCCCTCGCTGATTCCATTGGCTGTGCACTAGAAAGAGTCCAAGGACCTCTTTCCTCTCCCTTGCTGGAATACCTGCTTCTAGAACACTGAAACAGCCCAGGGGAATAAACCAATATCTGCACTCATAAGAATGCCGAGAGCACTGCTCTCCTGGCTGCTAAGAATATCAGGTACCACCATGGTGATCTGGTGCTGCTTCTCACAGAGAACAGATTTGAGAATAATACTCATAAATTCTGCAGTGAGCTCAAAATGTTGGTCTGAGTTTCAGTGTATCTCCCAGAAAATCTTACATTTTTGATTTATGGACATCAGGTAATAGAAGGCGATTCACAGAATCTTTTAGAATTATTTTTAATTTTTTTTTCTTTTTGGTGATCGATAATCCTCATGTTTGAGAATGCGCACGCTGTTCTTAGCTTGAATTACTTTAGTTTCAGCTTTCAGTCTCAGGCCTTCACTGGCCCTTACTCAGCTGAGGTTACAAATGTTTCTGCCTTCTAAATGTCACCCACAAACCTGGGCAGCTTTTTGGGCTGTTCCAGCTGCCCGAGCATGACTGTGCCATCTCCCAGCCCCACTGCCCGTCTGAGTGTAGCTGCACTCTGCAGCATCAGCACAGACTCTGCTGCAGACATGCCCTTTCAGTGAGCCACAGATGAAATATGATTCTCTTCCAAACTTTTCCAATATTAAAACTTTTTTTCTTCTTGAAATGTTGCTGTCAAAACTTTATTCTTCCTTATGGTGCAGACCTGAACTGCTTGAATGTGTGTGGTCTGTGTTTGTTTTTGCTGTTTGTCCATTGAATGTCTAATTACCGTGGTGTTTCATCCTACCCAGTGTCTCCTTATTCTAAAATAAAATCATTGCTGAGTGATTTGCTGTCTCTTTTTAGGTTGTGTCCTGCAGAACTTGTATTTGCCAAATGAAGAGACAGTTTTGAGTTAGATGGACCACTGACCTAACCCAAAATGACATTCCTTATATTAAAATACATCACCCCAGTGATTTCTCCATGTCATTATTCTCAAAGTGTATTCTGCATATGTCACCCACCATATCACCATGGTGGTTTGTTTTTTTTTTGGGGTTTTTTTTTTTTGTGTTCATAAAGCTTCCAGAAAAGGGTGAATTTACAAGGGGCCCACATTAGAAATATTTCATGGAGTGATTCCTCATGTTCAGAAGCCTTTCTGGCTCCATAAATGTAGTCAATTTAATTAAAGAAAATGGTGGTTCATGACATTTGGATAGTGCTGTTTTCATTCCAAATATTATGAGAGAGCAAGCCAAATACTTTGTGAAGCCTGAAGCAGGGGCTGTTGATAGAGTGCCTGTCATTGCCCTGCAAAGGAGAGATCCTCACCCCAGGGTGTACCCAGCTTGCCACAGAAGTGAGAACAGTACAGTTGCTTCCCTGTGATCCTCTCCCTCACCTCTAGCCTTCCTGAGAAGTGGGAAATATTCTGTTGGAGCTGTCAGTACTGTGATAAGGCACATTTCCAGGACCCAAGTTAGGATCTCTTATTGTTTCCTCAGCAATCTCTTAGATGGGATAACTTTGTATTGTGTAGATGCCCTGTTATCTTTATGAAACTGTAATCTTATTTCTTTGAAATTACCTATGCTCTGCAAATCCTATTGTTTGCTAGTAATTATCATCTGTTTTTCTTCTTTCCTGATTTCTGCATATTCTTACATTTGTCTGTGTATTGTACATGAGATGAAAAGGTCATATTTTGAATCTTTTTTCACTTTAATTATTATTTTCATAATACCTGCACTGGTGTAGTTATATTTATCTTCAGAAGGTATTTGTGTTCTTTATTAATCATTGGACATCAATTTGGATGAATCTTTGATCTGTCCTAATGCAGCAGGTTTTACACAAACACACCTACTCTGTGTGGCTTTTTTCCCCCCCTGATAATTCATGCCATTGGGCATGAATCCTCTTCTGGAGGACTAAATATTTGCAAAGATGTTACACCTTGAAGGTTCATCCAGATTCTAGAAAGAAGTGTGATGAGTTCCTCAGTGAGAAATCCATGCTCCTGTTTGGATTTTGAGCGTAACTGTGTGCAGTTGTAATAATTTTCTTCTTAAACTTAAAGGCTTGTTTTTCAAAGTGTCTTTGAACAAACAGTTGGGAGCAATGATTTGCCAAACTGTAATTAAAAGGAAATAGACTAATTCTGAGAAGTGTAAACAATGTGCTGAAGATAACAAAAATAGGGTCCTTAAACTGATCCATCGTGAGCCCGGAACAGGACTTGAGTTTGCGAAGGATTTAATTGCTGGGGTGAGACCCAGCATCCTGCAGGACTATGCATTTAGTGTCCTGCAGTAACATGTGCAGTTTCTATGGGTTTGCCAACAAATTCATGGCATTTTTTTGTCCTCAGCTGCATCAGCTCCCTGTTGCTCGTTAACATACTTTGCCAGGAAATTCGTGGCATTTTTAGGTCTTCAGCTGTGCATTAATCAACTCCCTGTTGCTAGCTATCATACCTTCTTTTTCCTCTCTGTGATAACAGTTTTTTGCTTTACAAATAAAATCTGAAAGTAAAAGCTTGACCTACCTAAAACTAATGTCAAAACATCCTTTTTCTTAGAAGCAAAGCATGTGGATTTCTTACAACACTGTTCTCAGAACTACTCTGCTTCATATAGAAGTTGTTACATAGAATCTGAAAACTGTGGGGACATATTTCCGTACTGAGGCCTCATCTCATTTTTTGAGATGTTGCCTTTGGTCTTAAATTTTTTTTTTAATTGACAGCTTCCAGTAGTTTAGTGTGTTTTCATTAATCTGAGAAAGCCAATGAGATGCCAGAAGTGGAAGCAGGGAAGCTTTAGAGGAAGGATGAGGGCCAGGATCCTCCTTTTCCTTTCAGTGCTGGTGGGACACACCTGGAATGCTGTGCCCAGTGTGGGGCTCTCCAGCAGCAGACAGACACGGAGAGCTCATTCTCACTGAGGTGGTTCAAGGGCTGCAGCATCTCCCACATGGGAAGATGCAGACACAGCTGACTCTTTAGCATGGAGGAGAGAAGGCTCAGGGGGAATATTATCAATATCTGTAAATACCTGATGTCCCAGAACAGGCAAGGCAGAGCCAGTTCTATTCCCACTGGTGTCCAGTGATGGGATGAGGCAAAGGACACAAATGGAAATGCAGGAAATTCAATTTAAGTGTGGAAAAATATTTTTTAATTATAAAAGTGGTCAAACACTGAAACAGGTTGCTCAGGGAGGTTGTAGAGTGTCCATTCATGTAGTTATTTAAGCCCCACTGAGAACTCTCCTGAAGAACCTGCAGGAGCTGACCCTGCTCCAAGGCAGGGCTTGGACTAAACAGTCTCCAGAGGTCCCTTCCAACCTCAAGTATTCTATGTTTCTTTGAAATCTGTGAAGAAAAATGAATGAGAAGCATAAGATTTTCTTGGTTAGACTAACAGCTTGCTATTTAACTTAAAATATGTAGAGTCACTTTTGTCTGAATCACTTTTATAATTATTTTGATATATTTTGTCATGTATTATCATTTTGAAATATTGGCTCATTCAGAGACAATTTTATTTTGTTTCAAAAATGTGTCTTTTTGTTATATTTCTAGGATGTGTAATGAAAACATGAAAGAGAAAATTTTCCTGTGCAGTTTCTAAATATCTTTTTTATTTCTTTACGCTATGAAAGAAATCTAATTATCTTATAAATAAACACCTATCAATAAATTATTTTTTTTCTGAGTAAAACAGTCAGATACCTATAAAATGTTTCTCTCATAATTTATCTGTTTAATTTTCTTTTTATACATTTGTTAAACATGAATGCTGGGCTTTGCAGGGCTTTTAAGAATTCAAATGCATTGATGTAGTAATATAAAAAATTGGGCCTTTTTTTCGGCACACTTTTGGCATAAAGGTAGTAGGGATCTATAATAAGAATTTCTTCAGGTTATTCCAAAACCTGGATACTTTTGCCTGGAAATGTAATTTTTTGGTCAGTTGCTGGATAGGCACAGGTGTAGTTTGACACTGGATTTCTGTTTGTAAGCAGGTTCTTTTAGCCATTTCCCATCTTCCTGTTTCCTTCTTGCATGTGTCTCTATTTCTGCATCCATTTTACAGCTCAAGTTATAAATTGACAAGTGAGGTGGTTTAAGGGCTGTGGGGTATTTTTAATGCTTTTTTTTAAAGCCTTTAGATCACTTGACTGGTCAGTTTAGGGTCCAATCCTACAAACCCATGGAGTAAAGGTGTCCTTGGAACACCTCATTTGATCATGTAGGCTGATAATTTAAGTCATGGATCACACTTTTGTGTAAAATTTTTCTATTTTCCTCTAGACTGTGTGTCTCTGTGTACATGTGAGCCTGTATAGATCCCTCAGTAATCTGATCTGAAGAAGAAAAAATGTATTCCAATTATTCATTTTCTATTAATGTGCAGAAATCCATCACTCATGTTCAAGTCTGCAATTTGTTAGCCATGTTGAGTCCAAGTGACCATGGAAAGTGCTAGGACATGGTCAAGCCTCATTTAAGAGAAGAAGTTTAGCACCCTGTGTAATGGCACCCTTTATTCAGTGAATGGCTTTTCCCATTTATTTCTATATTCTTGTTTCTGTCTGTCAGCAGTAGTAAAACTACTTGAAATTCCTTCTGCAGCACAGTTCTTTTTTGCTTCAGTAAAAATTGGATATTTTTTCTGTGGTCAAAATGAAAAATTTTCACACTTGCTGACTGGGAAACATGTAAGGCAAGGTATGCACATACATTGGTATCCACTCAAGATTAAATTTTCTTTTCCTACATCATCATATTTTGAGAGAACATACTACTTGTTTTACTTTTGACATTTCTGATTTAGAATTTGTGTGGGTCTTTTTTTTTAATCTAAATCCTAATCTGAAATTTTGTTTCAACTTCTTTCTGAAAAAGAGGAATCCAAGTCAAGATATTAACCCTTTTAGTTAATAGTGATGTTCTCACAGAGTTATTACTGACTGTATAATCGAAACAGTGTCAAAACCTGACAAGAAAAATGATCTGACCAACAAAGAGTACCCCTTGTGCTCCCCTTGTAAAGCCTTTTGTCTCGTGAAGAAGAGAGGCCAGAGCATTCTTTTTCCTCTTTTTGTGTTCATCCATTTAGAAATTCTAAATGGCAGTGCTTGCAGGCCAGCTTTAGGATTTGGTGGATTTGGTTTATAAACCTTGCAGTATCAAGGTTTGCAGTATTTTGGTGGTGGGTGGTGGGGGGAAATGCATGTTTGGCAAGAGTGGTGGTACCAATTTACCCATCACAGTGTTATAGAAATCACAGGTTTTAAGTTTCTTTTGCCTATAATGCAGTAATTGCTTATCTTGCTCTGAAGCACTGTGTGCCATATGTGTCTGAAGCACACAAAACTGTACTGGGGAAGAAATCCTTGGAGAGGGAGAGATCCAGCTAGAGGGAGGACTTGCTTTCTGCCTTAGGCTGCATAGCATTTTGTTCTGTGACAGAATAGTGTTGGTGTGAAGGTGGCATTTCTGAAAGTATTGGCTAGACTAAGTTTTATCATCTTATTTCAGGCCTTTGTAAATGAATAGAGTAACAAATAGTACATCTTTGATATAAGTGTATCCTAACTCCTTGGAGCGACATTCTCCTCCAGCACAACCATGAGGTCCATAACCCCCATTTCCAGGGAAATACTGACCAAAGAAAGAGAAATTATAATGTCTACCATTATTTCTGATTATTGTTATTCACACCTGAAAGTCTTCTGGGGTTGTGAAGGTGACCTAAGGGGGAGTGCAGTAATTTTTGGAGTGTAATAATGGGGAGTATTGCTACTTCTATTCTTTTTCCAGGTCATTGTCTAAGCTATTCCAAATACCTTCAGAATGTCTGGATTTGCGTACTAATTAGTCTGAATCAAATATTCATCACATCCATGTTGATGGGATTGGTTGGAGATCTGATTAACCTTCAAGTGGCTCAGTGACTAAACACAGGTTCTTGTCTAGCTGGTGGGATAATTTCCCTGCTACATATATTTCCTGTTCCTCCGACATGAAATTATTGCAAAGAGATGCCCAACCTGAGCCTTCTTTGACCTTAGTTAGGCATAATACAAAAATCTAAAAGAGAGCAAAGCTATCATTTTATTAATAGAAGAAAGAATAAGCCCTATTATTAAATGAAAGGAAGACTTCTTTTGAGGGAAAAGATGAGGCTGTGAAAATGCTGGAGGTGTTTTCACATCTTATTCTTATAAACCCATTACTATGGTTCACCAAGATTCATCTTTGAAGGTTATGATGAGGTTATAATGGAAAGAAAGCTGTGTGGAAATAAAAGTGAGCTTGCACGTGGTGTGTGGGGGGAGCAGGTTGTTCCCATTAACCCTTCTGAGACCATCCTGAGACAGCCACTGCAATGCAGTTGGGCCTTTCCCTAAAATCCGTGACCAAGGTTGCTGCAGAGCTCTCTTCAAATATCCAAAATTGGACAAACACTCAGTGTAAAGTTGCGCATAAAATCTCTTGTATTTTCCTGAGCAAATCTGAATTCTATAAAGCTTAGCAAAACCCAAGCAGCAATGCACAGTCTGTTCAATAAAATCATTGCAAATATTGTAGTAGTGTAGCAGCAACATGCACTTATCAAGAAGATGTTCCTAAAACAATAAGTTGCTTTCAATAAACGAGTCTTTAATATCTCTAAGCATTAGAATATATAATTTCTATTTTGGTGTTGTTATGGGGAAGGTAAATTAACTTGTAAAATTAATCATTTTATTTTTAATGAAAAAATATAAATACAGAAGCAATTTTCTATCTATAATATGACTTGAGGGGATGAGGATTTATATTTAAAATACTATTCTCCTGGAATTTCTGCTACTATTTGAGATAATTTAATTTGTGTCATTTGCATATAAAAATATGCATTGAACTAGCAGCAAAATAACCTTTACGCAATTCTATAATAGCATAAAATACAGTACATTACACTTTCAGTTATTAAGAATAAAAATACTCCATCCAATTTTGCAAAGAAAATACTTCACATAGTTAAAAACCCACACAGAACTTGTATCAGATCTTTGCAATTTGTCTTGCTTTGTTATCAGCCAAAGATCTGAATTAGCTAAAGGTATTTCCACGTATCTTGCTTTTTCTTTTTAATTAGCTTCCTGAGGCAGAGATGCATCCTGTATTTTGCACGCTTCCCAGTAAGGTCATCTTCACAATAGCTCACAGAGCCTGCCAGGGATGGGCAGGACAGAAGGGTTGAACCTGTGTGAAATTCTCCTATTACCTGTTATTATTCTCCCACTGAATGTGCATTTTCTCCAACAACAGTTCTTCCCTGTTGTAGGAATATCTTGCTAATAAATCAACAATAAGCATTCCTCATTAATGCTTGGTCTATTACTGACATTGAAGACTCATCAATAGCTGATTAGTGCCATTAGCTGCAGGAGGGCTGGGCTCTGTTTCTTTCCCATCTTTATTTTGTCTCTACTAGAGGTACATCCATTATGGTAAATGCACTCAGAGCAGTAAGATTTCCCCTGGAATGGGCCAAGATGGGGAGATTATCCAAAATACATTGCTGAAAATACTGAGGAATATCCTTTCCTGCCTGACCCTTGTATGATTAGGGAATGTTGTGTAGATTTCTAAATACTATTAAGATTGTTCCATAACTTCTTCCATATCTGTCCTTACTTTAAAGTATTGCATAAAGTGTGAGGGTTTTAAAATGTATTCCAGTCTGCCCTTTCATCTCTGGTGGGTTAAGCCAACCATCCCAGGTCACCTGAAGTGCACTCAGGCATTCTGTCCAAAGTGCCATTTTTTTTCTCTTACTCTTTCCATTTATTACTATTTTAAATTATTTCTGCATTCTGATAGCCAGTTTCTCTAATCATTCCTTATCATACTCCTCCTTTTCTATAGTTGCTGCCCTGATAACAAAAGCTAGGCCTACCCAGTTGACTACCATGGCTGGATCTTGCTCCTCCATCCCCAGAAAGCAGCTGCAGGTTTCTGACTCCCCTCAGCAGTCTGCCATGCAGCCCTTCTCCATCATTTTTATTAAAAACACCCACTTTCCAAAGAGCTGGCACACTCCACCTGTGTTTACAGAAATTTTCCCTGAGCATTTGGCCTACATCTTAATTGGCTTCTGGAAGGTTATTTTTTTTATACATCTTTCTGAGGTACTCTAGCAGCATCTCTTCCTTAGTGACAGCAGGGATATTTTGGTGAAGGCCAAGAAGCAGCAGTGTGAGATGAGGAATTACTTCCTGCTCCTCTGGCTCTGAGTGAGACAGGCTCCAGACACGCAGCCCAAAGCAGCAGAGGAGAATTTCCTCCTTATTGAACCCCACTGCCTGTGGGGGCTGGCACAGGGTGAGCTTTGGCTGCTGTTGATTTCCTGAGATGGCTCCGAGTTCCCCTTGATCACTGCCTGTGCTCCTTAAGAAACTTCTTTATTCTATTTAAATACACCAAAAAGAATGTTTTTCCTTTAAAGTTTGCTTTTTCCAGACTACACACTTTATAATCCTGATCTGGCTTCATTCTTCCTTTTGAACCTTCCTCTGGAGGTGCTGAGGGTTCACATGCAATATTTGTGATCTCTGACAGTGCCAAGCTGGGTCTTCTCAGAAGGCCACTGGTCTTTAGTGTCCTCTAAGGCTGCCCAGTGCTATGTTTGGAAATAGAGCTTTGTGCTCAATTTCATTCATGTTGCTTATTTCTAAAATTCTTATGTTTTATTTTTAAGTACCTCTATCTCTTGCAAATTAAATCTCAATACATTTCAAAACGAGTTTGGGATTTTTTTTAGGACATTTTATTCTGAGTAAGTCAAAACAAGATGTTTCTTCTCTGGTAATTGGTCTTTTTTTTTTTTCCTTCTGGATCAAATATGCTTTGAATAGTTTCAGTCATTCTGAAGTTGCACTTTTACATATGCACTCTTGCAGTCCAACTGTAAATAAAAATGGTAAGATTCTAGTTGAGTGCCTCCTAACTGTTAATAAACACACCTGTACTCTCTGTTCTGTAAGTTCTCCTACACAGTAGAATGAAAATAACATTCAAGAAGGAAGCAGCATAGACTCAAGAGTTTATTTAAAAGAGTAATCTTGAAAGACTGAGCAGACACATGCAGATCAGTATAATTACAATAAAAAGTACTACTGATTTTCCCCACTATCAATATAAAATGCAAAAGGATATGCTAACTCTATTCCGATGTTGATTTTATCTTACCGAAGTGTTTAATTTTATGGCAAGGACAGTTGAGCTCTGCAATGAGAAATGAATCAAGCAACCTTCTTCTTTCCCAGCTTTGGACAAAAAAGCCCACTAAAACAAAAGGATCTATTAAAAGACTAATTACTTTGATTTTCCTCTCTTTTATGCAAATAAAAATACACATCTCAAGAAATGCATTATCTCTTTTAAAATTAGTTTTCAAAGGGATGTTAGTCTTTCAAAAATAAGAATTCAAGTACCATCTTCTATACTTTATAGAAAGAGCTAGACTTACCCTACACAAGTAGTGCAGGACTGTGTGGGATCTATGCTGTTGCTGTAGATAGTAAAGGACATCTTATATTATAGAATAAAGATTTTCTACAGCAAAAAATGTTTTTAATGGATCAGCAATCCCATAGTAACTGAGATTCCTCCTCTGAGTGACTTGTATCAATTTTACAGGTTAATTGGGGGTGAGTTCAGAATATTCCCATTGAAAAGCCTAGCTAATACAAAAACCACTTTCCATTTTTATGTGGTGTGCCTTTAGTGAAACCTGAACTAGCTTGAATAGTTTAGAAATCAGAAAATCCTGCCAAGAAGAATGAGTAGTTTTACTACCAGCCACAAATTTGCCACCACCTGAGAAAACTCAGAGCCACCTGCCCCCTGTATCCCTGTCATCTCCTGGTTTTAGATAGGCTTGGGGTCGAAGACTTTTTTTCCATCTTGGGCAGGTGGCCTTTGCAGGGCCCATGATGTCCACAAGCCTTGTCTCTAAAGAGATTGGAAATTAAAATGATTTGTTTTTCTCTGAGTTGTCCCACTTTGATGTTCATTGCCTCATAGGCCAGGACTGCAGTTTCATAGATTTATTCGTCAGAGTGTAGGAAAATGTATGTGATTGCCAAATCCAGCATCTGAGAATTCTCTATTTTTATCAAAAAGACTTACCTGTGCTTTCTTCTTCATGCCTCAGGTATAAAATTTCCTTCTCATCTAAGTCTTATGGATTGCTGTAAGATATGTGTTTTGTTTTAATACCTATTGTGAATCTCTTTTGTGCATTGATCTTTATATCTTTATGTGTATGGTTTGGAATGATTGTGACTAGCAGATTTCCTGAGGACAAAAACTGAAATCCAGGTTTATGTAGCAGCATCATAGTCTTGGCCTCCAGAGTGTAAGCACACTTTTATGTGAACTGCATCAGGGCCCAGGGATCTCACTGTAATGCAACTTTTTGAAAGATCCTACACACTCAGATGAAGGAGAGTGGGCCCTTTTAGATAAAATACAAAAAAACATGTGTTTAAAACATGTGTTAAGTGAGAATGTCAGCAAACCAAGGCATTTTATTTTCACCCTTGTTTCCTTCAGGAATGGCATCAGGCTGAATGATTCAACAAGGTTGCCAATAGTTCTGGAATAATTTCCATCTGTGGCCCTTCCTTAGTGGCCAGATGTTGATGGCCAGAGCAGCGTGGTGGGGAATACAGAATGTTCTCTGTTTTTAGTGAGAGTGGAGCTGTTTGAGAAGAGATGACAAAACATAACTGGTGCATACTGAAAGACCTGCATCAGACAGATACTTTCAGTGTCACATATCTGGTATTTCCTGGAATACCTATTCTAATGGATGTCACTCACCAGCCAGTGCATGTGTCACCGAGCAACTCTTGATGCCAGTTCTGTTCCAAAAGCTGCTGCCTGCTGCTCTATTCTGGATAATGGTAGGAGAGAGAACATTTTAATGCTACTGAAAAGTACAATTATACTTTCCATGGAATGGCGTTTATTGCTATAGAAATTCTAGGTAGATCAAATCCTTCAAAATCCTGATGGCAGGCCAAATCTGTTGCTTGTTTACTGTTCAAATACAGATTATGTAGGAACTTTATGTTCCCTGAGGAATGGGCCACCAAGTTATCCTTTGTTTTCTCATGAACTCTAGTGGGATGAACAGGCCAGGTGAAGGTCTCATGGTGAGTCAGTTTACCAAACAGCTGGGACTCAAAGAGCAGAAACTGAGAGTGTGAGTATCCTTCCTCTCAGACATAATATGCTATTGCTTGAATTTTCTGCATAAAAATGTTACACGTGCTCCTCATCAGTGCAAGCAAGCACAGATCAGAAGATAAAAAGGAGTTTTTCCACTGGAAAACTGCATTTATTGTCTGAGGCTCTTGAGGAGAGTCACCAAAGCAGAAGTTCCAGCCCTGCCCATGTCCCCGCTGGCAATGCCACCTTTGTGCAGCCTCAGTCCTTCCAGCCAAATAAATGAATCTGGCCATCTGTATTTACACTCATTGTCTCACCAGCTCCCAGAAAGCCCCTTTATTGCTTATGTATACAGTACTTTAATGATATGGAAATTCACTAGTCACAACTTTAATGAACAACTTTTCTTGTATTCAAATGAATAAGATGCTGATGGCTGTTTCTTTGTACACAGCAAATGGTACTTCTATAAAAGCCACAGTAAATCAACAGCATAAGCTGATTTAATTACTAATTTGTTGCAATGGCTATTCCCATCCCTAGCATAACACTGTATATTCAATTATCTTTCACCCTGATGCAGGTATGCTTTTGGGTTACATCTCTAAATAGCAAAACAGTTTTTGAATTTTTCTGTTTGGTTTTTCTTTTGTTGGTTTTTTTTTGTTGCTTCTGTTGTTTGTGGGGGGCTGTAGTTCTTTTACTTTCCCTTTTTTCTTTGCAGCTGGTAAAACTAGCAGCAACTAGCATGTGTCTAGTGATTAAGACTTTTTCTCTTTGTAATTGTCAGATTGATTGGGACAATTGAATGATAATGAAAAACAGCTTGTTCCCTCATTTCCAGAGGTGACACTTTCTGCATAATACTGCAAAATATAACAAAAGGGTTTTCTTGGACGCTGCTTAAAGTTAATTGACAGCATCTGTTGTTTGGAACAACGGAGAGAAATAGCATTCCCTCGGCTCTTGGTCACGTTACTCAGGATTAGGCACTGTCACGCCAGCTGATATCTGAATACCCTGGATCTATCCACGGGGTCTTAGCTGGGCTTTCTGGTGCATCAATGTTCCCCTTTGTACATAGCTGAGTTAAAAAAAAATAAATAGTCATAGCTCATTAAATTAATGAGAAATTTCCTAAAAATTTTGGGGTCTTTATTAAAAAAAAAAAGAAAAAGAGTCAAATTACAGTAAACAGTGGGATATGGAAATAACGGAGTAGTTATGAACTTCTAATTTTTTTAAAGGATCTTTTACTTTAAAAATCTTACAACAGCTTTCACTGCTATTTTATATCTTCTAGGGGTCTATATATCTATAACAACAGTAAACACCGCAGGCACAGGTATTGTTTATTTTGCCAGATAAAATTCTGAATAGTTTTGAGAACATGTCAAAGAAATTTTTATTCTACAACTCTCACAAAAAAAAAAAAAAAATTAAAAAAGGATATAGCTTAATTTCACTCATAGAATGGCTGTGTTCTGAGAGTCTGACTGCCATTAAATATTCACATCCTTTTATCTTTTGGCAAACTTTTGCTTTCGTTGCTGCTCTTTAGTCAGATGTGCATTTTTCTTTATGGGATTTAATATTTCTCTTTTAGAACATTGATCAGTGTCCAAAGTCACTTAAGACCAACAGAAAAATCAATAGTGAGTGTGGATTGGCTGAGCTGGAGCTGCTGCTGCAGCTGATCACCCAGAAAGCAGGGATTTGATTTGATTTTGCATTTTCTAGTCATTCCCTTGCTCTGTATTGTCTGTCAGTAAACTTTGAAATTGCTGATTTGAAAATAATAAATGAACACATGTTACTGTTTGAATCCATTCCTTTTATTTTTCTTTTTTTGGTCCTTAACACAAAATGGCAAACACAAATATTAGCATTATTGTTGCTTACATGGCTGCAGGTGTGTGGCGAGCTCCAAGCTGAACTCAAGGTCAGATACTTTATGATGTAAACTCTTGAAGTTAAGATTTGTATTTACATGGAGGGTTCATCAAGCAGCATGTGTTAATGAGCCAGTTTTGTCATGTTATTCTGGCAAGTAATTTGACATTTTGCTCTAATACTCTTATATTGAGCTCAGTATCATTGAAAGTCAGATATTGAACTGAGAGTAATCAGGACCAAGAAAATATTTCATATTCTGTGCTGTAATGTACAATATGTTGTAATGTAAGATTTTCTGTATAGTGTAAAATGTAAAAAATTACCTTATTTCTTATTCTGAACTCTTTAGATATTGATACAATTACTGAATTGAAACAGAACTAGATTTTTGCTGGAGTTTATTCTTTTATTTAAGTTTGATAATGTACTGTATTATATTGTTTATGTTTATAAATAATGCTTTGGAGAGGAAAGGCACTAAAAATTCTCAATTTTATAATAAAATACAGAATAGTCATACTGTGTTAAATTAGCTGGTTTTAAATTATGCTTATGCCTTTAAAATATTACTGGGTTTATATATCCATATATTTATATATGTGGCTATTGCTGTATGGTATTTATAATTATTCTTAATGCTTCTTCCATATTTATTACTAAGAGTAGATATACCTAGCCTCTGTTTCAGAGCTGAGCAAAGGAACACATATAAGGATCATGTTCTTTTTAATATCAGCTGAGTTTTAACACTTGTCATAATATAGCTGATGCAATATCCACTTTTCTATGCTCACACCTCAGCAACAGATTTAAATTATGTTTTAAAGAGAAACTGTAAAAGTTTTTAATAGTCACACTACATTGGTGATGCTACTACAATATTAAGAAACCTAGATTCAGAATGATATAATTTGAAAGTCCTTAATGTAATTGAAAAATATCAATGCCATAAATACTGGTATGAAAGTTCAGGAAATGTGTTTCTCTCCTACTTTCTCTTCTCTTTTGGACTGGTTAGGGCTGATCTCAGCAGTGTCAGTAATTATTATTCTGATGACTTGCCCCTGAAAGGCACTCGCTTGTACCTGTGGGGACAGAGAATCCATTTGCCTGGCGCCGGGGAGTCGGAGGCACAGGCTGGCGCCAGCCAAGAGAAGGGAAAAATGATTAATATGTCTTATAGATTCACTGTCTCTTCACTTGTCCTAGACCTGCCAGTAATTCCACTCCCCTGTGGTTCCACCTTGATCACAGATAATGGAGGCAGATTGAAAGTTTGAAGACACAAGCCTTTCTCTCCTCCTGATCTGACATTACTCACCCAGGCTAAATGAGCTGTACAGCCACCGGCACCTGCCTATGGGAAGGCATCTCAGTGCACTTAGCAGTAATGCTGCAATAAAGCAGCAACTGTACTCTGATTAACCAGGTTCCCTTTCTTCCCTTTTTTCCTTTCTTCCTTTTTTTTCCTTTTTCTTTTTACCTGCGCAGCAGGCTGCCATTAGCAAAGCTATAATATTGCAATGGAAACAGTAATGTAAGTATTTCTTCACCTCTGAAATATATAACTTACCTTTCCCTTTTTATTTCTTTGGAGAAATAATATAATATAATGCAAGGTTATTTTGTACCAGCAAGGTAGCTGTTGCATTCTAAGAAGTAGAATTATGAATGGAAAAATAACCCTGGGAAGAACATCAGTTAAAAATTTTCTTACATAGGTGTATCTTTTTAAAGTTAAACCTGTTATTTACCCTTTTTTTTTTTTTCAAACTAAACTGGACATTTTAGTACAAATATCAAAGGATAATCTCACAAGACCATCTTTGCAAAACTACTAGCAGAAGTACGTACATGTTTGTTGGTACGAAGATTTCTTTCACAGACAGTACAGCAAAAGCAGAAAACAGAGTAGTCACTTTCAAGGGGTGTTTTAGATGATGTCACAGCAAACAGTAAATTAAGACACACATCTGCATATGCCCAGATTGGATCTTCCTTTTAGATAAATGCCTTATTCTGAATTGGACTGTTCGAGACAAAATGTCCTTTTTTCTTTCCAAAATCAGACTGAGCAGAACATATAAAAAGGTTTTACAGTGGGAAAAGACAATGTCTTATACATCTCCAGAGAGATAAGTCATGACAAGACCCTCTGAACATGAGCTTTTTTTTTTTGTGTGCCCATGAAGTATTTTGCCCTATAGTTCTCTGTGAGGGATTGAGCATTTAAAAAAAAAAAGATATCTGGTGTTTTTAAGTGTCTTTGATTTCTTGGGAGAAAGTCTGACAATCCTTGGTGAACACAGTAAGTTTTATATACCTTTGGCTTGTTTTGATATTGAAGGTTTCTAAAAGTAGATCTATACTTTTTGGGCAGTGCATAACTAACTTTTTAAATTAAGTTAAGCCCTGTGTTGTACATAACTGTACTTCTAATGGAGATACTCCAAGAATCTGTACATAGTGAAATGTATTCTGGTTAAATAACAGATCTGTATCTTCTGAATATTAAAGAAGACTAGGTCTAGCTAGAGAGCTAAATTCCAGAAATTGGCAGACAGCCCATTTTCATATAAGAAAAGTGATACCATTTTTAGGTATCTAGGGTATTATTATGAGTAAGGAAGAGAAGAGGAATAAATAAACAGAGTAGCCCAAAATATTTTCAAATGCAATATGACCAGGAGTATAAATCTTAAGAGTCATGTTCCTTTAGCAGAAAAACTCTAGGTACTGTATAAAATAGGAAATGCTTACATGCTATGAAGTCATAGGGAGTAATTTTGTCAGCAGCAAAGGGTGCTAGATCTATTAAAAAAAAAAAAATTCTCTGTGTCATTGCTCACCTCATGCTGCCACTGGGGAGATATTGGGGGTGACCTTTGAACTTCCAATTCCTGGTCCTGCTAGCTGGCTTCATGAAGGGATTAGCTAATGCAGCACCAGGGGCAACCATATTAATAAGGACAGAGAATTGGGGTTATTGTGAGAAAAAAACATGACTCATTCAAATGGAAATTCTGGGCTCAGAAGTTGTAAAGGTCTCCAAGCTGGTTATGAGTAAAGGCTGATTTATCATAACAAATAATGGGGGAAAGTTTTAATGATATTTCAAGGGAAAAATCCTAATTTTAGGGTAAAGAAAAAGAGCCATAGCATATTAGAACTTCATAATTCAGTCCATGATCCATTAAAACCTTCATAGTCATGATATGTAAGGAACTGTCAGACAGGTTTAAGACAACTTTTACTGGTCTCCTAGGATGAGGATTTTTTGTCCTAAGAATTCACACTAGAATTTACCATAAATTACAGAACCTGTGAAAAACGTTGATATCTTTAAAAAAAATATAGAAAAGGAAATAAAAAGGTACCTGAATGTTTCAAATTTTTGGTGGGTTATTTGGTTTTGTTTTTTGAGTTTTTTTTTTTTCTTGTTTTTATTTTTTTTAAATGAAGTGGCTTCTAAAATGTCACAAAGCAGCAGATGAGTAGACCTCAAGGCAGAGAGCAGGTCTTCTACAGCCCATTCCATGACTTCAGCTGTGGAAGTGCCGTGTGTTTTCAGCAGCATCAGCTGGTGACAGGTGTGTTCACAAGGGCAGACACTGATCTGCAAGAGCCCCCGTGCAAACCCTTGTGGGCTATTATAAAATAACTTGTACTTTGCTTGTCCTGTTGGGTGTAGAGCCATGTGTGAAGATGTTTTCTTTTTGACAAAGGATTATAAGCCCTAGAAAGTATGTAGAAGAGTAGGCTGCATGTCTGCATGCTGCTTAAAAATAATTTACTAGTGGTCAAAAAAATCTGCAGGATGGAACAATAAACTGCAGTGCAGATAATTTATTTCTTACAGCATTGGAGTAACAGACTTCCATTTCCTCATTGAATCTGTATAGAACGTGTAAAAAAATAAAGAAAAGCCAAATATGTTTTCACCATCTACATAATTTTTCACAGTATAGTTTGGCATGTTATTACTGCTACAGCTAGAAAAATCATAGCATGACATTTGTTGGGCTGGCAACTATAAACTCTTACTTGTGGGCATAATGCTTGTTGCCATGAGTAGTCTCTCTGATTTACTATTTACCACTCTGATTTAGGGCAGTGCTGCTAATGATAGCAAGTATTACACCTGCTGGTAAATTATTTGAGATTTGGCATTTTTAATACTGGGTGTTGGAAGATGTTGAGTTTAGATGTATAATTTTGTACACAGTGCCACCTGGAGAATTTGGGAATGAGGTTTTGAATATTGATTTTTTTTTTTCTCTTTGGTTTTGCGTCATATTTATTTTAGCTCTGTGGGACTATTAATGAGCTTTCATGAGGTCTGCTGTGTTTTGGTACTGTTACTAGTTGGTATTGTAACATTCTGCCAGCTGCCTAATCTAGAAGATGGATCTTCGCAAGAACTTGGCTAGAATGGAGCCCGATTCCAGTTATTGAAGTTGTTAAAGCCCCTTTAGAGCTGCTGTCTAGTTTTGTAAGTTCACAAATATTTTTGGTCTCTAAGTTCCTATGTTTTACTTCTGAATTTCTCGAATGCTTAAAGACCTATCTCTGGATGCATCCATGTATTTGTCTGTTGCAATAATGTCAGGAGCCAAGTCCTAATCTTTGGCTTCTGCCAAGACTTGTAAACTGGGACTTCTTCAGCCTGTTTTGGGCTTGATCTGATGAGTGGGATCAAGACAGAGAACTTTTGAGGTTTTGCAGAAAACACAGATATATAAGGTTGGTGGAGAAAGTATCTTTGCTGGGCTGCTGAAAGTTTTCTTTACAACAAATCTTCAAATTCCCTGCGTCTGAAAATGGACCATGCGTGTAAGAACAGAGGCATTTCCTGTCCAAGCTAAGCCAGCAGCAGACTGGTTAGTCCCTTCCCTGAGGGGACAACTCTTAGGCAGAGGTGAGAGTCATGGCAGGTCTCCTTCAAGCTAGGCAGGGGTCCCGAGCACTGTTAACTGCTGTTAACAGATAGAGTGTCTAACAAATGACATTGCCCCTGTCACCAGGGTCTGCATGACCTGACTGGATAAACCTCTTGAAAAACCTGGTCTGATCTCAGAGCTGACCCTGATTTGAGAAGGAAGTTGGATTTGGTGACCTCTTGAGATCCCTTCCAACCTGAATTATTCTGTGATCACAGGGGAGAAGAAATTGTCCTGGTCCTGGGCATTTCCTGCTGCCTCACACTCAGAGATGTCTGACTCTGCTTGTATTGGACAGGCAGCAGATACACTTTATTTAGACTTGAGAACTTGTTGAAATTTACCTCTAAACTACCAGCCAGTGTTCTAAGGCAGAGTCTCCCCTCCAAAAATCCTTTGGTCTTTCAGCTGTACAAAGTACAGTGGAAGATGAAGCAATGGTAAAATTTCCTGCCTCGTTTCAGCTCTTATGGAAGCCTTCAAGTAAATCTGTCCCTGCACTGAGCCAGCATAGGCCTGCATTTTTAGAGAAGTCTTGTTCAGTTTATGATTTACATCAAGGTCATAAGAAATTTTTAGGCTATGCATATTTTTATAGTGAATCATCATGGTTTTGAACAAGTGTTGTTTTAAGAGCTTGACTTTATAGTTTTACAAATGCTTTGTAGTGGTGAGAGTCACAGGATAAAATCTCTAATTTCAGAAGAATATTATGGTAAACATAAAGCCGCAATAAACAAATACAAAGCAGTATGAAAAATTAATGGGTTTTGTATTTTCGATCATTTTCCCCCCTAATTTAAAATACAATTTTCAAAGGTTCTGCAGGAGATTGACTCTCACTCTGTAAACAAGGTACTCAAATAGAGAATTTTCATATTCTTAGCATGTATCATCTTGATATTCAACTTTGTCCAAAGATCTTATCATTCCTCAAGAGCACTCTACAATTGAGCTAAGTTGGTGAAGCTTTTATAACACAGTACTATCATCAGATGATCCTATTTTTAAACACAATTGAAATCAAAGAGCTGGTAGATGACCTGGTGTTTAAAAAACATGAATCTTAGTCAGTATAATGCGTACTTTCAAAGATGATCAAATGCACCAAAAGCTATTTTCATTCATCACTGGAGCAAGTTTGGGCATTTTTTTTTTTTTGGTCTCTAGAATCCCAGAAAAATAGGATTCCATAACCATGGATCAGTAGGTTTCAAAATAATTATATGGGAATGAAATTACCTTTTGTGAATTTTCATGTCTAGCAGAAATGTCGAGCTGGTATGTGGGTTTTAAAATTGCCTTTTTTTTTAAATGTTTTGTCTCCAAAGAAATAAAAGGTTTAATTCACTTACAGGTTTTCCAAGGCATAGTAAGAGACAGAGATTTTTGTCCAGAGTTTCTTCAGCCCTTCTATCTCTTCCTATCTGTCTCCTCACAGAGGAACTGGACTGATAAGCACTGCTCAGGTACCTCAGAAATGATTTTCCTTCATCTTCCAGTGTTGCCAACTTCTATTATGCCGACATAATTTCTCTTGGAAGAACATTCTGTTTGTAGGATCCTCTCACAAAGAGGTTTGTTCTCATCATTTCTGTGATGTGTGGCAAGAAGAGGAAAAGTGGTCAGAAATTAGCATTCACCTCTTTCTCACCCTGCAGTTGGATTATGGCACAAGGTAGAATTTACCTGAATTTATAGTCACTGTGTGGTTCTAGGACTCATTCATTTCTGTCCATGATTTTTTTATGCAGAAGGAGAACATATGGTCCTAACTCCCTCACTTGTTCTGAGGAGAATGGCAAAGCAGAAAATCTAAACTGCTTCAAGTCAAAGCCTTTCATAAATTAAGGCTTTTATATTCTACCTCTTCTATGAATGGCCCAGAATTTGTCTTCCTGTGTGATGTTTTTGTGTGTTCAGTGGCTACATGTGAGCACGATGACATTTATGTGAAGTGAATCTATTAAATTCTTTATAATGAATAGCATGTAACTGTAAAACATGTACAGTTTTCTCATTTTGCCCTCCTCTGGGAGACTACGACAACATTTTGGCAAGTAGGAGTAAACAGCTTTGTGTTGGCATGCAGTAAATTAAACTGAGTAATTAAAATCAATAGCAAAACACTAGCTAGGCAGAAAGGTCATATAACACAACAGAAAACTGTTGGGTAGCATATTGCAGGAAATCAAAATAAATTTCTGAACTTTTCATTATTCTTTACATGCCTAAAATTGGTCTTAAAAGGCTGGTGAGATACAGTGAGGTATTGATAGAGACAGGATCATTCTCTGAGATGAAATTAAATGTTTTTATTCTAATTTATGACATTTTTTCAAGGTGAAAGGCTGCAATACACAGTGGAAAATAGAAGACAAGACTTAAATTTAACTACTGTAATATAAACTTTTGTTTATTTAGATTAATATATTACATAGTAATGCCTGCAAGTGATTGAGCCAGATAGGCCAGTCACTCATCTCTGTCAGTGCAGGTGTAATTTGTAAGTTTAATGTTAATGTTTCGCTGGTCAGCTTGAATGTGGCCAAGGGATAGTCCAGATTTTAAGCTACACATAAATCTTTACTCTGATTTTAAGCTACACATAAATCTTTACTCTGATTATCAGGTTCGACTAACAGATAACAGTTCTGATTTTTGAATACTGTTCTAAATCATTGTACTTCTCTTATGACCATGGCTTCCCAAAGGAAGTCTGTAGTGGGTTTTGCATTTTTTGCTGATGAAATGTGTTACAGTGGTAGAAGGAGGTGGGAGGAAATCATGAGACACGATTCCAGGAAAAGTGGAGATGTAGGATGAGTCACTTAGAGTGTTTGCTTGGGAGAGACCAAAAAGGAATCAAAGGCACAACTAACCTGTACCAAGTGTGCACAGTCATGAAGTGGATATGAGCTAAAGGTAGAATATTTTATGAAATGGACTGGCTGAGTTGAGAAAAGCAGAAAGCTTTAAGGCCCATGAGCTCTTCTGGCTGGATGTGTTTGCTTTTCCCGGTTCAATCTGTTGTTCTAATAGGCAATGCTACTGTGCCTTCCTTATCTCTCTTGAATTTGCCAGCTCCATTATCTCTCTCTCAGACAACTGTCAGAGAGATCTTGTGTCATCATTCAGGAGGTATGAAATGTTGCATTTACAATACTTTCTTTAGGTCTTCATTTTTGGATTTTCAGCATTTCCCCTGCACAGTTTTGAAGAGCTTTTCCTGACTGTGCAAATCCTGGAAGACTGTGGAGGTAGCAGCTATCGGCCGATCGGGGGGTTTTGGGGGGTAAATGATGAGTTACAGCATGTTTATCTGGCAGATTAGAGGTTTCAGCCAGTCAGGCACTGGAAAGATAGTTGTGAAACAAAAGCACTGGGTTGTGGTTTTTATCTGCTGTTCTTATTTATTCCTGAGGTAATTTAATTTCCCTTCTGATATTCGTAATTTCTATTTAAAACAATACTACTTTTTTTTTTTTATGTTTCCATTTATATTGTCTGATTTGAATTTAATAGTAGCAATTTTAAAATAATAACAGTGATAGGCAGTTTTTGTGCTGGCTGTCTGCAATAGCTGTGTCTTGTCACTTAAAGCCACCCTGCATTCTAACCATCGAGTGCTGGGAGCTGGCTGAGAGCAGCAACAGTGCAAACTGATCTGTCATGGAAAGTTGGGCTCAGATTTGGTTTGCTTGAGTTATGAAAATGCCTGGGCCTTTTAGCCTGTTCTCCTGGGAGTTTGATGTGTCCACACGCTGCAGCAGGAGCACTGCAGGCCTGCATTATCTGCACCAGTTTTGCTGTGTGGGACGTGGATTATGTCTGGGGTAAGTGGTTTAACCAGCCAGGCCCTCGTGGCTAATGGACATCAAGTTTAATGATTCTGAGACAGAGATTCATAAACCAATATGAGCATGATCACATCCAGTTGAAAATGCTATAAGCCACAGTATCTTTTTTCTCCCAGTTCCAATTCAGGTAAATAAAGCTAAAGAACTTTGAGAGGTTTTATATTTTCATTTTTAGTGCTGTGGGATTTAATACACAGCACTATGTTTTTATATATACAAATAGTATACGAAACTACACTGAAATAGTTTTTGTTCTTCTGTTTTCATGTTTTAATGTAGTATATGGGCTTCCTTTTAAAAAGTCAGCTGTTAACTTTTAAGACCTTTCAGCATATATTTTTCCTGCGCTTGAATTTTTATAGTCATTAATGGAATAGGAAATGGCATCTACCTTCCTGCCTCTTAATGCTAAACCCTAATTTATGAATCCTACTTAAAACCGCACTTCATATTCAGCAGGACTGGGCATCTGCTCAAAGCTAAGCTAATGTACAACTGTGAGAAAATGAGACTGATGCAAAGTCTCCTGCAAAGACTTCAAACCAGTGGGCTACATAATAGTTTGATGTATTTAAAAAAAATATATAATTTTATGTGTACGTGTATTGAATTTTCCCCCTATTTCAGTGAAAATACCATACATTTTATCTTCAGTATTACATGGCTAAATTTCCTAAGATGCTGGCCATAATAGTTAACACACACCTGTGTTTGGATAAACAGCACCTCTGTGCCTTCTGGTCCCATTTAAAGACCAGAGGGACAATGTTTAATACATGGTATTGCCTGGAAAAGCAACAGATAAGAAAATTGTGGCTCCTGCTTGAAAGCCTTTAAGTATTTAAGGTTATTACAAGCTAAACTTTCACCATTTGTGTGTTTAAACTGAGAGCTGTGTATTATTTTTCAAGTACTCTTACAAAAATTTCCTACAAGTATTTTGACAAATGTCCTGTCATTCTCCTGGAAATACATAATATATGGAGCATTTTGAAGATGATTTACTTATAAAAGTTTTTGTATCCCATATGTTGCTTTCTCTTATTTTCGCATAAATATTACAGCTTCTTGACACTGTTTGGAAGACTTTTAGATGCTTTGTTTCAACACCTCATCCTTATTTGCAGTAAAGACTGCTGTTTTTAACAAAACTGCCAGTCCTATAAAGCCTTACTTGTCCAAATGGAAGTTAATAGTTGAACCAAACCTTTAGAAATGTGAAACAGATGCATTCCCGGGAGAAATGTAAAATAATACCCAGAAAACCTTACACCAAATATAAATAAAATGAAATGATAGTCCTTTTGGACTTTATAATGAAGTCTGTAGGTGCTAATGTTTTTATGCAGGTGGTCTAATGTAGTGAAGGTAAGGGTAACTCATAATGGTGGTGCAATGTAAAAACCTTAAAGAACCTGAGGAGCATTACTGCCACTTGCTAATATTGCATTAGGAAAACAGAAAGACAAAGAGGATGGAATTGATCGTATTTCACTTTACATAAAGTTTTCACATCCTTCCATGCATTACTTCATGTTTAAATTGTACTTTACAGTTGTTGCTGCTGATCAGCTCAGGAAATACTGAGAAACATATAAGGCAACCCCATCATCTTGGGTTCTTTTCTGTTTTCCTTTTTTATAATTTTAGTATTGGAGTCTGTGACCTAAGATCTTCTTTTAGGGTTTTCTCTGCCCACTTTTTTCCTCATCTGGAATCTATGGGCACCACATATATTTCAGCAGGAATATGTGGTGATTGGTCTGGACTATCAACTAGTGCAGCATCTGCTTAGATTATCTCACTGATTAGGCCCTGGAAGTGCAAACATTTGAACAATGACTTTAAGAGTAACCTCTCTGGGGCCTTACGGTGTGTACCTAGAAATGATCAGAGGCATAGTTTTTTACAGGTACATATCTGTCACTTGGAACTCAAACAGTCTCTTATAAATCTCCATACCCCTTCTCAGAGCTTTCTAAAGATCTAGCTCAGAGAATCTTTGAGGGGTGAAGAGCGAGTAGGATCTCCTCTATTTTGATTGCATTTCCTGAGAGCACAGAAAAAAACTGGTTTTTGTTGACCAGATACCAAGTTCTGCACTGCCTTGGTGATTACTGGCTTGTAGACCTGATATACAGCTCATCCCATCCTCTCACAGGGTATCAGCCTCCCTGCTGACCTGGGAGCTGAGTGTGTGTTCTCTCACTGTGTTTTATAACAGTCTTAAGAGGAAGGAAAAGTGCCTAGAACTTTGTCATATGCAGGAGAATGTGAAGAGTCTTTCAAGGCGAAATAAAACTTGGTGTAATTTAACAAAATGTGGCTTACATTTCCCTTCCCTTTGCCATCATGTCTAGTTATATTGCAGAAGAGGGTAAAGGAGGTAATGCTCCTGTAGTCTAAACAAACTCAGCATGGTGAAATGGGGCAGTACTTTTAAATATGCATAAGGATTGCAGTTGCTCCATTTTGTGACACTGACTGTTCAGGTAGAGGCAAAAAAAAAAGCAAAGCAACGAACTACAGAGTTTTCCCAAAATGAATATTTTTTTAAAGGGCTATCAAGAAAAATGATGCTGTAACTATTATTGTGAAAAATTGAAGTGGCCTGGGTGATATCACGCATACAGTTTGGAAAAACAAGATTAGGGTAACACACCATTTTTCAATTTCTCCTGTCTTCAACAGCTCCAACCATTGCAGCATCTCATTTTTTAAACTTTGTGTCTGGGATGAGAAACCCCATGTGTGTACAATGGTTTCTGACTGCCCGGCCCCCCCGCTCCCAGCTTTTTCCCTCTGCTCCCATGTTTCCATGTGTACTTTAAATAAGGAGAGGCCAAGAGAGCAGGATACTTACATCAATACTGCTCTGGGGGTCAGCAGCTAGGAATGTTGGAAAAGAGGGAAGGACGGAATTGTCTTTTATTTCCCCTGCAGACTGAGGCCAGCACCCTCGCATTGGGTTAATCTCTGTTACCTGGGGAAGAAAGCCTGCTTAGGTTATTTCTGAACCAGCATCAGTGGGCAAAAAGACCAATGTGAGTAAGATGGCAAAGGATTTGAGTAGCAAGAAACTATTAGAACTTTTTTTCCCTCACTAAAATAAGGATTTTGTTCTCTAGGTGGCCATCTATGTGGTGTTTATTCTTAGAGCTGGGCTCAGTGGGGAGGGGGATCGAGGTCAGCATGTGTTGGAGTTGGGAGTCCCAGGGTGTTTGCAAAGCAGTAGCCCCTGGTCTGTGAGCCAGAGTATTGAAGTCCTGTTTCATTCACTTTCATCTTTCGAGAAAAGGGCTTTCCATGTTTGTTGTCCCTTCTGACTGGGAAAACCGAGGCTTTTCCTTCCAGGCTTCTTCTTTTATTTTCTCTGCTGTGTGTTTAATGTGATAGCTCTGAGTGCCGTCTCCAGAAGGGATAACTAAAGGACACAAAAGGCAGGGCTTCCCAGCACAGTGCACATTTAGCCCTGAAAATGCAGTATTGCCATTGCTGACAGGCCACATGCTGGCACAGGGGATAAATGGGAGACCTACAGCCTCTCCTTGTAGTAGGGAAATGCAAGCACCCTTGGAGATGGGTACTCTGCAACATTCAAGAGTAGGAGGATGTTATAAAGTAGTTTTTCAATGGAGGGAGGTGAAAGGAGGGAATTTGAAGGAGCTTACAGATGAGCATGGAGAATAAAATTTGTGTACGTGCAAGATGTGTAGCCTGGGGAAGAAATAAAATTTTTTCTATACTGAATTTAAATTATTTTGCTCTCACATTGTCATGTCTTGTACATGTTTTACAAGTACGTGTTTTCAGCAAAGAAATCAGGAGGTTCTACAGCATAAGTTAGTCTTTATAACAAACAAGGAGGTACCTATCTTAGACCTGCTCTTTTCTGGGAATAAAGATGAGGCACTATCAGAGATTGAGAAGATGGAGCAAATTGATTAATTAAAAAGTAGTAAATCATCAGTCCCACATGATTTATGTATAGAAGAATTCTGAGGAAGATTAGGAATGAATTAGCTGAACTGCTAACAAAGATATGCACTCTCATTAAAACCAAGCTCTTTTCCAGAGGGCTGGCAAGTATCTGGGGTTTATCCTATATTTAGACCAGTAAGCATTGCATCTACACATTGCAAATGGTCGAAACAGGAATTTAAAAGGGAATAATAAAACACCTGGAAGATCATGATGTGAGAGACTTTAATGAGAACATCTTCAGCAAAGGAAAACCATGTCTCACTATATTGCTTAGAACTCTGTGAATGCGCCCATAAAAAGGAATTAGAATGATCATCCTGGATCAGACTAAAATTCCCTGTAGCCCAGCATCCTGCCTCTGTCTGTGCCCTGTCACAGCCCCACAGAAAAGAGAGAGGAATAAAAAGAGTTAGATAACCCTTTTTTCCCTGGACTTGATTGACAGCAGCAAAGGCCATGTCTGAATTTAAGGGGATCATCTGCTGGCATGCTGACATCATCCCTTTCCCAGAAACCAGTCCTGAACTCACGGGTGCTCAGAGACAGAATTTCTCCCACTCACAAAAAAGGCTAATAAACAATGTTAGACCACTTTCAGTCTTCCTGAAAAGGGTCAAAGAGGACTCTGACAGGTTGGATGTTCAGAGTAGCAACAACCTGAGGTAACTGTACCAGTAGTGTTTTCATCTAGTGAGGCTACTGTGTTGTTTTGTTGGCTCTTCACTCCCCCAGACAAACATTTCCTGGCAGGCCACACCTAGAGCTTCTGCTGGCCACAGCTCTGGGTGCTCTGCACTCCACGGTGCTCTCACCCACTGCTCCCATCAGCTCCCACCCCTCTGCTGACTTGTTTTGTTGTTTCAACCCTTGGAAAAGCAAGCACAGTGCTGAGAACCAGGGACAGGCTCCCAATTCTCAAGAGAGGCTTAAACGGCTTCTCAGGCTAGCATGGCTTGCAGAAGGCTTTAAGAAAAGTCTCCTTTTTACCACCCCCACCTTTTTAAATTTTTTTTTTTTTTTTTTAAGTGTAACCTTTGTATTTTGCTGCTTTATACTCTTCCTGGATTGACTTACTTGGACAATTGGTTGACATGGTCTTTTCCACATTTTCTCCTTGTGATGAAGTAACTCCCTTTGTAACAGAAAAAATATAATTATACTTAGATGTATAGTTGCAATATGTGCCAAAGAAAGGTGCTTCCGGCTTCCTCATTCCTCACCAACCTTTCCAGTTTATCTCCCTTCGATTGCATTGGATGCCAAGGTACACTTTCCCCCAGGGAATTCCTGGGAATGCTTCCTCACCTTTGGGTTTCAGCTCCCAGGCTTAGTGAGAGGAGCTGCCTGACATAATGTATTTTGACTTTTTAAAAGCATGGGACAAAGTCTGTCACAAGACACTGCTGCAAAGGCTAAGTAGTCACATATGGTGAGAGGGCAAGTACCCCATAGATCAAAACCCGACAAGGAAACAAAAAGGCAGAGGGCTATGTGGTCAGTTTTCATCCCACTAAAAGGCCAGCAGCTGTGTTTCTTAAAGTTAACTATCTGGTCACATGCTAAATATCTTTATTAATGATCCTGGGAGAGAGAGGTGAAGGATTAGGTGGTAACATTTACAAATGACGTGTAATTACTTAAGTAATTTAAGCCTGTAGCACACTGTTGCAAACTTCTGGGTGATCTAGCAAGAAGGTTGATTCCTGATAAATGAGAAGTTAGTCTGTGGAGGAAACCACACAAAAATGTTATTCTCTGACTAAAGGGAAAAGCCCTGAACATTGCTGTTGGCAGTTCCACAGCAGAAGTCATTTGAGATGCTGTTATGATAGAAAAAGTGAACAAGGTGCTAGAAGGCGTAAGAAATGGGGCATTAAAAATGAATTACTGAACTCGGTCTTCATTGTGTGTAGACAGATGAGAGGATAAAGCAAAATATTATGGGGAAGTTTCCCCAGCTAACAAAGTCTGATCCATGATGACAATTTCCTGTTTTCTTTTGTCTTTATCCTGCTCATACAACATCTGCTATCAGAGATGCACTGATCTTAATCAGGAATAATATACTTTGGGAAGGCAAAGGCTTCCAGAGGGTTTGAGATCTTGCTAAGGACAGTTCAGGATCAACCAAGCTACAATTGGAAAAAACCTCTTTCCTATCTGTTCTTCCTTCCTTTGGTAGTTTCTTAAAATTCACATCTAAATGACATAAATTAAAAATCTCAACTTTGTATTTAGACTGTTGAGATCATCAACATTTTAAATATGGATTTCAGAATTCATATGTTACTGAAAAGCTTCTTCAAGTTGGGGCTCTTACGAGACTTATAAATTATTCTTGCATAGAGAAGTCACCTGAGACTAACCTAAATGAAGTTAACATAGATTTTAAAAATTATTCTTGCAGAAGAACAGGGAGTGGTGGGAATATATGAACAGATGGGAAAGGGAGAAGAGGAGACTGAAGAAAAGGCTAATTAGGTAATTGAGGCTAAGAGGCTATTAGAGCTGACCCAGTGGTCTACTGGTAATGCAGTTCAGGGACTTGAATTTGGGATTGAGGTTGGTCCCTCATTCCCAGGCCAACACATGCTCCAAACATCATAAGGACTCAGTTTCACAGCCTGTATCATCCTGTAAGTATATGTTTTCCAGACAACATAATCTGGAGGGATTGTATGTCAGATTATAGTGGAGACAGGAAAGAATTACAGAGTAAAATGGTCATGAAGATGTAAAGTTATTATGCTAATGGATAAATTGTTCGGTGAAATTCTTTGGAGCTCATCTGAATTTTCTGTTGAAAAAAAAATTGAAATAAATGTGCTTTGAAGAGATTCTTAGTAATAATTAACTATTTTTTACCAAGCAGTCTTTCCTAAAATTTGTCCAGGTCACGATTCTCTCAAGCATGACTTTTCTTTCCAGAGATCGTAGACAAAGCAAAGACCTAAAAGGGCATTTATTTTAAGTCATTCCATTACCTTGTTCCTGGCTAGTTTGTAGCTGGTGTGGTTGTGGTGTGCCAATCTTGTCCCTTTCTCTCTGTCTCCTGACCTACCTTCTTTTCCAATGCAGTCAGTGATACACACTCTTCTGGATTTTATTTGTTTATTTGCTCCCTGATGTCAGTAAGTGCAAACTGTCTTCTGAAGTTGTCAGGAGCTTTGCTCTTTTGTGGCCAGAGAGTTGGGTACAGGTCAAAGCCAGGACAGGAATTGTGCTGAGGTGGAACATTTTTTGTCCTCACCTTTTTCTGGTACAACATTATTTATGCTGACTTTATTCTTTTAAATTTTTTCCACTTATTTACAGCATTTGTGGCTGCTCTTTCTCAGTTTCTTCAAAACCCTTTTGTTTTTCTTTTCTACACTGCAAACTTTGGAACTACAGCGGCGTGTCACTCCTTTACTTCTCTTGTTCCTTACCTTACTCAGTGATTCTTATCACAAATTCTCATGTGCCAATTAAAGCATTTAAATTTAAATTTTATTTTTTATCTGTTTTGTTGTTTTTTTTTTTTTCCTTCTGCATTTCAGGACATAAATGCTGGCCCCTGCATCCTTCTCTTGCACTCATGATATCTTCAGAAAATCACAACACATGCATGGCTAACTAGTGGAAAGTTGGCTTTTCTCCTTCTCTTCCATTTTTGTCATTTAAAAACACTGCATAGAGATATTTCTATTGAAACAATCCATGGCTGGAATACCTGTGGTCAGTAGGCAAATAATATTTTGACTGAAGAAAAAGTCAGCACTGTTCATTATCCCTGCAGTTTAAAATAGAGTTTCTGTAGAATAATTGCAGTGTTGGAACTGCTGCTTCACAGAAAAGTCACTGCAGTTTGAGATTTAGCAACTGGACAGAATAAACAAAAGATGGAGGGGGGAGCATGTCTTGGGCTCTGGAGGTAGGCAGGAGGGAGGAAAAAGGGGAATTGGCTGCTTGTCCACTGGAAATCCCACTTGTACCTGCTGCTGGCAGAAGATTTTGGATTTTGCTATCAGCTGACAGCTGCTCTCAGACATACTGAAGTGTTTTGTAGAAAGAGTGATAAATTTTGACCTGTGTGGACAAATTTCATGTTTAGGGGAGATAGACAAGTGAGAAGTAATAGAAGGCATTGAGTGAAACCTCCTTCCACAAAACCAAATTGAGATTTGGAGAAGCTGAAACACCATTTTTATCCATTTGAGGGATTGAGTGTTGCCCTATCTCATATGAAGAGATAGAGCGACACTCAATCTTTCAAAGATCCCTCAAAGATCCCTCAGAGATTTTAATTATTTAAAATTAATTCAGTAATTTAAAAAATTGTTTATTGCCAGTTTACACTTTCTCAGCCCTCCCTTTCATTCTCCTAGTTCTGGCAAACTGAAGGATGGTGACTTCATTTCTGTAGAACCTCGGGACAGGTTTTCAGCATTGCTTCATATCTCACAATCATGACCCTTCCCTGCTTCTTCCCGTGCTTCCCACATGCTACACTCTTTCCTTCCCATTTCTGGTCACTCTTAAGAGTAATGGCTTCCACTGATTCCCTCTTGTTTTAGGCAGAAAAGGTTTCTTTATGTTTAATGGTTAAAAATGCAGTGTTTTCTCCTTGAAGAGACTTTACAAGCAATCTTTTTGCAGTTCATTATTATTTGAATTCCCTACCAGTTTTGATAGAAGTTGCTTAATTATTTCAATTAAAATGAAAGCTGCATGCTTAATGTATAGAGTTACTGATTTTTATTAAATTGAATTACACATTATTTTGATTTTTATACTTAAGAAGAATAAACCAGGTACTGTTAGAGGTGGAAGGCCTTCAGGTCTTAAATTATGAAAATATTTGGGGAACATTGTAATACACAGCAGGAAGAAAAAAAAGCAGGACTTGTTTTGCAGTGTCTGAAACTGAGTTAGCTGTGCCAAAACCCATTCAGTTGTCTCCAAAAAATATTTAACACCATCTGACATATTCACTGTCACTCCATGCTCTGTGAATCAAATATAAAATTATGTGCAAGAAAAAAACCCTACAAACTTATTTTGTCACAAGTAAGCTAAGAATTTTGAAGATGGTCAGCTCCACTTGTCAACAAGAATAAGCAAGAAGAAAAATAGTGTCTTATACTAACAGAGAAAGAAGTCAGGAAGAAACGGGCTGCCTTCCAGAAGAGGAGTTTGCAGCACAAGATTTACATCCTTAGATTTTATAGAGAGTTTGTTGGATTTCTTGCAGTTAATAACTGGGGACATCCAGCTCTAGGACTAAAATTTAAGCACTCAGAAAGAGTAGCCAAATCTAGTATTTAGGACAATGTCAGTAAATAGCTGGAGATTATTTTTCAAAGCTGAATCAGAATCAAGTTTTGGGTCAGTAGGCTTAATTTTTTCTGAGATTGTGACTCAGGCCCACCCCTTTGAGTTCTATAGTCAGGCTTGGAAATTTGTGAATTTGTTCAGTAGTGTCCCTCCCTGTGCAAAGCAATTGAAAATGCTCACCACAGTGTGTCACCACAGCTAATGCTGCACCACAACTTGAGCATTTCTCTACTAGTCAGATCCAGTAATTTTTCTTTTGGCCATTGATTTTTTACAGCACCTGCAGTTTTTTGGTTTTGCTCCAAAGATCATCATCTTACTTTGAAGTCTCCTGACTGGGTTATGTCTAACCCGATCCTGTGGAGGCAAGGGATTGAATAATTACTTTATCAGTGCCATATTAAAAGCAGTCCAAAGACTATTTATGCTGCTCATTAAAGTCATTGGGAATTTGGCTGGGCCAGAGCTCCCTGCTTTGGTCATGCAATAGGGAGAGGAAAGCGTTCCAAAAATTGTTATTTTGCAATTACTTGTGCTGTGGTGCCACAAGAGGATTTGATTATCACCCTTCTATGTTTAAAACTTAGATACCACAAAGCAGTGCAATCAGTAGCCCCAATGTTTGTCCTCCAAAGCATTGATTAACTGCCAATTTTCAAATGGAAATAAGCAGAAAGTAGCAGTGAAAAAAAAAAAAAGAAAAAAAATTAGAAAAAGCAGGACAGATAATAAAAAGTTTGATTTAAAAGTCAAAATTCTTAGAGTTGAAGTTAAAATTGTGTTCAAATTAGAGGTATTGTTAGGATAAAGTTTTCAAAGTTCTGAATTATACTCCTTACTGCCTCTTGTAGTACCAAGGAGTAAAATCTTGGGGCCTCTAAAGTCATCAGGTTTTCGATACTGGATGAGGACAACAATTTTAATTTTTATTTTTTGTACACTGACAAATTTGATCCTACTGCACACTACCAAAACAGAGCAAATGTCCTGACTGCAGACTGCACTGCTGCAAACACAGGAACAGGAAAGTTCATGCACACTGACACTTGGAGCAAGAAATCCACTGGGCTGGGTGTGCTGCCTTGTCAGACAGGAGGAGAAGACACTCAAAGACTCAATCTTTTGGCACTGGAATGTTAGCATCAAAATAGAGAGAAATTCTCCATTTCTGTGCCTCTTTCTTCCTTGGACAGAAAGAGTTTTATGTTTATCTTTAAGACAAGGCATTCTGAATTTGTGTCAAACTGATGTATGATATCAAGCTTCATTTTAAAGACATCTAGAAAACAGACTGGAAATGAGTTGTTTGCACGTTGTTCTCTGTGACTGTGCTTGGAATGGAGGTGGTTCTCCTTTAAATAACCTCTCAGGAGCTCAGAGATCTGGGCAGTTGTGCATCAATTAGCAGGATGCATTGCTGAGTGTGAGCTGCCAGGAAATGCAAGGGGACAAATCAGAGCGTTGAGGTTTCCACCATCATTTTGCCTTCCTGCCTCTAACTACAAATCAGCTTCGTTGTGACTCACGGCGTAAGAAGTTGGTGCATTTCTGCAGATCCATGATAAGATATTTTTCTTTACTAAGAAATGCAGTTAGACTCTGCATTCTGAATCTGTTCCTGCCAGGCCCTAGATGCATTAGTATTCCACTGGCAGCTGCCTGTAGGTAGGAATATTGTTTTTGTCCATAACCAGAGGGAACAATCAGACTAAGCCGTTCCCCAGCTATAAACCAGCCAAAGTAATTGGGTTTAATTTTAATTTTTGTAATAGCTTTAAATTAATAGGAGCAGCTGCTGCCACAGTGTGTGGGTGTCCTTTTCCAGAAGGCATAGAACAAAAAAGGGAAAGAGTAAACAATAGTGTGTCTAGGACACAAAGGTTAATTCAAGAACTGAGCAATGTCTTTTCGTTATCAAAAACTCAGTTGGTGATATCTAGCACTTTGTCTCTTTTCTTTCCTTTTCTTTCCCTTTTTTCTTTTCTTCTTTAATTCCCTGATAAGATCTCAATCTGATTAAGCTCCTGTGTGTAAAGATGTGTTGTTGGTATCTAAATGCTAACTCTCTTTCTCTGTATGACTCACAAATAGATTAGCAGTGACAAAGTGCTAGGAGAGATAAAAATAGATTAGCAGTGACAGGAGTACTATTATAATTATTTTTGGAAGATATGGCTTGAATTAAGAGTTTGGGCACTTTTTGCCCTGAGAGGGTGAATTTAAACCTAGGAACGAGGATGGTTTCTGCTGTTGTGTCAGACACCAGATAGTGAAATGTCAATACCAGATGTCCTAGACATCAAGATTAGCCATAATAGCCAAATGCAGCCATAAAGTGATGTGTCAAAGTGGATAATAAAACAGATGCTTAGCTTTTATAATGAAGGGGAAAGGGAACGAAATATCAAAAGTGCCTTTAATACATTAACAAAGTTGTCTTCAACTTGCTTAAAAGTAGAAAGTTATTGAACCAAGGAGAACTATGTGTCATTTAAACATTAACTATCAGCAGATGAATTTCAATTAGCATTAGCCTTTCTAAAACCCTGAATTTCCTCCTATTGGTCTCATTTTACATGAAATTTTTATAGCACAAAGTAAGGCTTGTCCTTTATTATTTTCCCCATGCTAATTTGGAAACAAATAAAGTTCAACAACTCAGCGACACACTGTTTAAACTTGCATTACGGTTTGAGGACTGGGAGCTGGAATACATTTACCCACTGCCATATCATCTGCTTGATTTGAGATCAAATGAGGGATGTCCTATAGCACTCCAGAGTAAGGGCAAATGATAGAAATATGTTAAGATACTGAAGAAAACCATTAGGTAAGAGGGCTGCATGCAGATGGCTGGTGGCATTTTTTCCCTACTGATACTTTTTTTAAAAGAATAAAAGGTTTGTTTTCCTGTCTTTTATATTTGTGTGTTAAATAGAATTTCCAGATCTTAATGGTAAGCAAATGTCTCATTTAACAAAAAAAAATATCTTTAAACCATAGATTTCACTAGGTTGGAAAAGTCCTTTAATACCATTGAGTCCACCTTTTATCCTGGCACTGCCAATGCTGCCCCTAAAACACATCCCCAGGTGCCACATCTACACATCCTTTAAATACCTCCAGGAATGGTGACTCCACACCACATGCCCCGAAAGCCTCTTTCAATGCTTGACAACCCTTCCATTGAAGAAATATTTCCTAATATCCAATCTAAATTCGAGGTGTGGCCTCACAGTGCCCAGTACAGATGGACAGTCACTGCCCTGGCCCTGCTGCCACACCATTGCTGGTACAGGCCAGGTGCCACTGGGCACAGCTGGCTCGTGTTCAGTCATGATGATGAAGTAAGTTATTGGGGTCCTGAATGTTCAAGAAGGAGGGCATTCAAAAGGCCGGATAAATTCTTTTTCTGAGTGTCATTGACTGCATCACTGGTTATTTTGCTTTCTCAAGAAGATCTCAATTCCTTTCTGTTTCTCTTTGTAGATCCTTGCTGGTCAGACTCACTAACTGCTGCTAATTGACAGACACGTACCTGTGTATAATGAGAGGGTTTTGTCCTTTAATTTATATTAGCAATGAGAGGCCAAAACTGAGGCTCTGCAGCAGACCAGCTTCTCGGAATGATTACAAAGACACACATTACTGGTGCTATGTCTGTAAATCTTGTTATGCTTTTCCCTCACCATGACCCCAGTTTAGCTGAGATCTGCTTCAATCATTAGATGAGACCTGTTTTTAAGGTTGTGTAATTGAATCAGGTAAAGTCTGCAGGACCACAGCATTTTGTTGCCAAACATGACTGGTAAGTTCCTTGCATCAAATTACAAGTGCATGGCATGATTGGAGGCTATTCCTGTCTGAATAAAGCTGGAAATTCCACCTAAGAAATTAATAAAGCATATGAACAGAAATAATGAATATCTCTCATCCATAGAATGAGTTTTTGCCTCACCTCTGAAACATTACTTATTTTTCTTGAAAGGTAAAAAAAATAATTGGAGTTGTGTGAGAGATTGCAGGCAGATATTTGTTACTCCTCAAAGAGATACCACCTTGATAACAATGACATAAATGTCTTTATGATAATTATTTACCATCATGTATATTCATTTCTATCCTGTCAGATAAACCAGAAATGTTGAGGAGAGCAGCAGTCCAATTTGGAATGGGAACACTCTTTTCTCCTTTACTTTCTATTTTAAGGCCTGGTTATTTTCTATACCTGAAGTTTTATCTGTATGATTTTTAGATTTTTTGTTTGTTTTTTAACCTCGAGAACTTATCTTTTGTTCCATTATTTGGCTAGATATTGATATGTATCCTGACTATTAGGGAGATAAATATATATATATATATATATATGTAAAGATATTCTGAATTTTAGTAATCGTTTTACATATATATATATATATATATATATATATATATATATATATATACACACACATGTATGTATATATATATATATATATATGTATATGTAAAGATATTCTGAATTTTAGTAATAGTTTTGTCAGTGTTGACTTATGCTGACATTCCTTCATTAGCTGTGCCTCCTCTGTGTGCTGGGGAATTGACCCTGTAAGAAAGGGTGTAGGTTTGGCTGGAGCCTGTCTGTGAGTTAAGAGTGGTGTGAAGTGGCAGCAGCCTGACAGTGAAGAGGAGGGTGCTTGGGCAGCCTGTGCATCCTTTTCACTTGGTGGGAATGGGTTTCCCTGGTTGTACAATGCTCTCCCTGCTGTGGTGACTCTGGCACCCTGGGCACCCGGGCAGAGCTGCAGTCCCTGTGGTGACAGTGGCACGGGAGCTGTCACAGACCTGGGATCTCCTCACCAGCTCCTGAGCTCTTCAAGCTGCTCCACTTCCTTTACTTTGGAGGGAATCTGAATCTCACGCAGATCAGGTCTCTCATATCCATGTCGATATGCATCAATTAATGCATATTGAGATTCCTATGGTGGCATAAATCTTGGAGGAAAAAATTAACTTACAGACTTTTTTTGTTTGTTTTTGTTTTTCAGGCAAAGAATCCCCTCCAAAAATGTGTATTACTACCGCTGCCCAGACCACAGGAAGAACTATGTCATGTCCTTTGCTTTTTGCTTTGACCGAGAGGACGACACTTACCAGTTTGCCTACTGCTACCCCTACACCTACACTCGCCTCCAGCACTACCTGGACAACCTCCAGAGGAGGAACATGGACTACTTCTGCAGGGAACTGCTGGGGCTCAGCGTGGTAAGTACCAACAGGCTTCATTATGGATGTCTATCCACCCCTCAGTGCTTCCAGACTATCATTCATCATCCTTGCTAAAGCACCCACATACACATATTTGTTTTCTTGCTATCAATGACACAGGAGGAAGTGTACCCGCATGGTGAAATATTGGCAAATGCTAATTTAATTTCACATAAAATATTTCCTTTGCGATAGTCAAGGCAATGCTGGATTCCTGTGTTGGATCAGTTCACCTCTAAAGTCATTAAAAGATGAAACTGAAACAGCTTTATTGAGTAAATGTGATTTTTAGAGTACTCTGACCATTTGTCTTTTTGGAAGTGCTTTTCTGTTCAGAAAGAAAGATGGGTTTTTTGACCCAGAAGATAACTTTTCTTGGTAAAATAATGCAAAACATGCACAAAACAGCTCTTTTCTCTTAAAAATTTGTGCTTTGGTCATTTGCAATTAGAAGGGATTTAGTGGTCTCTGTGTAGATCCTAATGGCCACATAAAATGAAGTGTCATAGTTCTTCTGGAGCAGGAAAGAGAGTTAATGGTAAGGCTGAAGTTCTGTTCACTTTGCTGTAATCTTCCTTTGAAATGTTCCCTGTCCAGGGGATTTGGAAAGCATGACTCAGCCACTCCCATGTCAACTCAGAAATCATCAGATTAAAAAATAATAGCTCAAATCTCTTTTCTCTTATTTTTTTTTTTAACTTTTGCTTTCTCAGACTTTATAATGCACTTGTATCACACTTCATAGTTTCTCTGGTATTTGATTTGGTCTAAATTTCCAGTGTGTGTTTCAGAATCAGAAAGCTGTGAAGGCTGCTGATCCCAGCAGCAGGGGCTTTGAAAAGAAACCCAGAATATATTGTGAACATCGAAATTAAATCATATGTATACCCTGCACTGAAACAAATGAAAGGCTTCCACCATTAAAGCATGCCATTGAGATTCCTATGGTGGCATAAAGCTTGGAGGAAAAAATTAACTTACAGACAAAAGTAAAAACAGAATTAACAAAAGAAGTAGTTTTGTAACCCTTTTTGTAGGTTAAGTACAGTTCTTGTTCTAAAGATGACTATTGCATATCCATGAACTGGCATTAATTATTAATCATTCCAATTAGGGGGACAAACAATTATAAGGGAAAGGGGTATTAAAAAATAGAAAAGTAAAATCTGCAGAGGCTGGGCAGAAAAAGCACTATCATCTTAATGTGTGTAGGGCTTTAATTATTAATCTTAGAGGACAGAGCTGTCATTAATTCTATAATGAAGCTGATTTTGTTTCCTTTCACTCTGAAACTAGTGTATAAACAGTCTCATTTGCATATTCATCAAACCTCTGATCTGACTGATTAAAACACAGAGATTGAAGGATTTGTCTTTTATCTGCATTTTGACAGACAGAGCTATACTCTTAAATCTTGTTAACATTGTGTTACCAGTAGTTGCTAAATATTATTTTTCATATTTCAGCACACTAAACAAACAGATGCCACTCAAAATGTGGCAGGAAATGTGCTGTGTATAAGTCCTGCTTTTATATCTATATGTACACACACAGTATGTTTTGCAGAAATTGATATGGTAACATTTTGCAGCTCACCAAGCTGTATAAAAAAGCTTCTGAATCAGGCTCATGCTGTAATCTTTGTGAGCAACATTACAATCTCAGAGCATTTCTGGCTTTTCTCCACACACAACTGTCCTAGAACAGCTTGGTAATTTAAAGTCTTTGCTGAGCTTGAATAGACAATTTCCATAAGTTCTCTGCGAGTTAAATATTTTAACATAGAGCTTTGTTGCTATCATACATCTTTAAATGGTGAAAAACAGGATCCTTCATTCTTCACTGCACAGTGCTCCATAAAAGCAGAAGCTGGCTGTACTTTGGAGAATTGCGTGCCATATAGGATAGATTTAGAGCTGAGAAAGAGAGCTCTGTCCCTGGCCTGGCCCCTTATGTAAGATAAGAGGAATCAGATTGGCATAAAGAGGCTCTCAGAAGCTCTATTCCTGGCCGAGGGACGATACCCCTGGCAGCACATGGTGAAAGGTATTTTAAAGATGCCGTCTGAGGACAAACTCTGGAGTCCTCATGCTGGGCTGAGGAGGGAGAACATGGAAGGGAAAGGCTGCAGCACATCTGTCCAGCTGCCACGCAGCTGCTGGTCCCCTCGGGGTCATTCCAGGGGAATTTCACAGCCCCCTGCTGCAGTCTGTGACTGGGAGGATGGGGAAGTGTTTGAAACAATTTCACTTCTGCTGGATTACATGGTTTTGAGCTGTGTCTCTTGGAGATGGCAGAATCTCACCACAGATCTTTGGAGCTGTTTTGGTTTTTTTTTAATTTTATTGTGGAAAAGTAAAACTCCAGTCACAAAAAGCCATGCCTAGAGGATTACTCCTGGAGGCTTTCTGAGTGCACATTTTGCTGCATATAATGTTTTCAAGGCAATCTAATTTCTAATCTAATTTCATATCTTCTCTAAAGAAAGTGCTCTGCCTCCGTTAACTCCTGAAATACTATCAGTAATTCTATGAAAATTGAAAGTGAAATATTGGTATGGGACATGTAATTGTCATTAGGATGGAGAATGACAAAATGGTTCAGAGCCAAATGGCAAAGTTTCCCATTCTCATTTAAATGGATAGCTTAGCTGTACTATTTCTGACCTTTTAATGCTTATATTCTTTACTTCAGAGAGCTATCCCACATTCTAGATGTGCCAAATGTTCTTGAAAATAGTCTCTCCTGCAAGTGAGCTGAGATGGTCACCCAGGTACCATTTTAACTACTATTTTCATTCTGCTGTTATTGGCCTTGGATAACTTCAGATTTTCTTTGGTTTGCCCCAACAGATCAGAAGTTCAAAATCTGTGAGCACTTTTTCAAATTGTGGAATTAATTTTTTGCATATTATTGATGTGAATCTCTTCTCAGCAAATACTATGCAATATTTCACAGCACAACTATTAAATAATAATTTAATTATAACTAGTTAATAAGTTATAAATTAGTTAATTTATAACTCCTATAATAATAATTTAAAACTATTTTTATATTTCTGTGAAAATATAAGCACAGGCATATTTTACATTACAGTACCTATTTTATGATACTTATTCAGTCTCACGTACAATAGCCATGTGTGTAGCATTATAGCCAATTCTTAAGAGTTGGCAAAATTTTGGAGTGTGTTGTCATTTGAAGCTGGTAGTTCAAATTGTGTGTGATTGAAGTGTGTGGACAATTGATGAGACCTGTACCTCCACCAGTATTCCATGGACATGCATAATAAATTAAATGAGCTTTGGAAAGCCTGGCTCAACTCCTACAGCCCACTTTACAAATTGACACTGGCTGGGCATTATTTTCATTACTCACTCCAAAGAGAACCAGGATTAATCAGAGCCAGATACTTCCTTTCACTCCATTAGGCAATGGTGCTTCCAAATTACACTTGAGGAGAATTGTGACTGCACATACAAACCACGAGCCTCAAAGGGACTTGCAGAGTACACAGAGACTGGAATATGGAATTCTGTTAAATTAAATATTAAACACACATATTTTAAAACAAGAAGGCAATATGTCTAATGTAGGGCTCTGTAAGTGAGCCGATCTCCTAAATCAGATATGGAACACTGAAAGACACAGACTGCAACACAGAGTGCTTCCTCCTGCCTCCACACCACTTTGGGGTGTGCTTTTAATTTACTTGAGTTACTCCTGATTCATGCTGGTACAGAGAGAAGCAGAATGGTGCCCTAAGCCTGTGAAACTGCACACCAGATGTCACATCGCCGCTTCGCTGACCAAATTTCCTTTATTTACTGACTAAATGACTTCGTACCCCAGTAAAAATACTTGATCGGTTCTACCACTTTCTACTGGTCCATTTTTAACTGCTCAGTTATGAACGTTTTAAAGCATGAAGCAAAGAAAATAGGCAGTTTTTCTAAGGTTAAAATTCCCATTTCTGCATTCAACTCTGGGTTATGTAATAACAGCTCTGTAAAAGAAAAGTATACTCTTGGTCTTTGGAAAAAAATTGAAGTTACAGGCTTCTGTGTAATGCAATGTACCTCTGAAATCCTGTTGGTGTCAGATACTGTATTTTCCAATGGATTTGACTGTAACTAGGTTGAAATGTCATGTAAATGTAATTTGTGGCAATTTACTTGGCCTGAAAAAGGCCACAGAAATAGTGCTTAGGAAAAGTAAATCCCCTTTCTCATTTCTCAGTAGTTTAAAAGTGCAGCTATGTATATGTTCAGGACACATTATCTTTATGCAGTGGTGTATTTTTTACTCCTATAGTGCTGCTGTTCCCAAAACATTCGTAATGTGGATGTCATCCTAACACTGTATGTGAGATTTTAAATGTTCCTACAGCTATTTTCTTAGCTGGATTGGATACCAGCAGAAGTAGAGTTAGACCTAAAAATAACACCACCAGCAGTTCTTTCCAAAATAAAATATGATTTATAGCATATAATAGCACAGTGTGCTACCAGGGAAATTATATAAATAATGTGAAAAATTACAGGGGACTATTCTATATCATCAGTTTTAAGGAAAATTTCTTTGTTACAATTTAAAGGGAGTTCTAGGAGATAACCTGGCCTGTGGGACCAGAGTAGGAAGGATAGGTGAAGTGATACTACTGAATTTTGCCATCTGTCTGTAGGATATATACAAGAGTTCATGGTAAAACCAAGAAATAGTTTGGTGTCAGTTGGCAACAATATATAGTTTTTGAAAAAAAGAAACAATAAAATCATCATTTGCAGTTAATATCATGCAAGGTTACTAAATGCATAAGCTGGACATCTCTTAAATTACAGAAAGAACACCGTTAGATGAAGTAAAATAATTTCTAGAAAGATTTGCATTAATCACTCTTTAATTATGAGTAAAAATATTAAATTGTGAAGAAGGATTCAAATCTTAAGTCCTCTTTGCAGCTCATATTTTATAACTACCATTCTCCATTAAAAAAAAAAAACAACAAAAAAACCAAAAAAAAACCCACAAAAAAACCACAAAAAAAAAAAACCACAAAAAACCCCCAGAAACCTCTTGGAAAAAGAACTTCACCAAAAAAAGAAGCTTTGAGCACAAAAATCCCACTGAGGTAAGAAATCATCTGAAGAAAAAAAAAAAAAGTTATGATCTATTTTATTAAGAAAAAACTTCCTGAAAGAAATGACAGTAAATGAATTATGTGTGACAAAGTTAGTCTAAGCAAACTGTTTTCATGCACAGGTCCAACCCTTTCATCTTGTAGACACTCAGGGAAACCTTTGGAAAGTCAGTGACTTTTCTGAAGTTTTCACTGGACTTTTTTTAGCTGTTCAGGTTGGCCTTTTGCTTCATGGCTCTTCCCATTTCCAAGTCAGACTCTTCATCTCACCTTTACTCCACACTTGTCCTTCATCTGGCTTGCCCTTTCTCTGCCTCAAATCTAACCTTCCCTTTTCTTTCCATTTAGTTTATACTCTCCTAAGCTAGCTAGAAGAAAGAAGCTGTGGTATTTGTTTTCTGCTCTTATGTTACTTATCCTGCTTTGTTCTTTCCTATTCATTCCCCGTATCTCTTTGAGTTGTGAAGGGCAAATCCAAAATAGCTGTGGAGTCTTTTAAATACCAGGACTGCACAAGGTAGTTGTGTTCTCCTCTATGCGCTCGATATCCCCACCTCAGTGACATTTCACATGACTTAATATCCTGTTCTAGGACTTTTCTTCCTTGTCCTTCTGTCTTTTGTGTTCCCTATTTGCTCCATCCTTTAATATGTACTCCTGCATTTCCAGAAATGCTGGAATAATATGTTGCTTGTCCAGGCTTCAACACAGAAAGGGAACACTAATGATCCAGTCAGATGTCCTGAAATGGCTGAACTCACAGCCAGGAGCAGGAAGGCATTTCAGGGTCTGGCTCTTTTTCTCATGGCAATGGCAAATTTCAAGTAAAGGCAAGTTTTACTCATTCCTGTCCTCAACACTTTCTCCTACTTATGCCACAAAGCTCCACGGAGAAACTTCCACTGGTTTTGTCTACATAGAGACTTCAACCTCAGATCTAGGCAGTTGCATTTAGTTACTGCACCCTAAGCTTCTGGGGACATGAAGAACCTATTTTTACTTTCCATGTTCAGTGCTGACTAGAATCCATATTTTTTAGTTGGTGCTTGGGAAATAACATGGCATAAGCAATTAATATAATCCCATAAAACCCCCTCAGTCTGAGGTCCTGTGTGTACACCAACATAAAGCTTTTTCATGGTTTTAAAATCTATTTAGCTGCCCTGCAGGCCACAAGTGTATTTTGAGGGTATGTAGGGCCCTGAAAAAACCCTAGAATGCCTTCAGTCTTCTTGCACTTCCATTTCCAGAAATTTGTTTTCCCTGCTTTGTAGCAGAGCACTAAGCAATAATTACCATGTAGATAGTGATGCTGGATGTACTCGCACGGAGGGGAAATTGTGCCATGTGGAGCCATTAACTGCATTTGCCCCGTAGCACTTCACTGCATTGACTCTGCTGGGATTTTGGCTGTGTTTGAGCTGGTTTCTGTTTAGATCTCCTGAGTGGTGACTGTGTAATGCATCTGTGGGGCTGGAGTAGTATTTTAATCTTTATTCTTTGACTGTAGACCCAGAAGATGGTTGGCCTGGCTTACCTGTAGGGCTGAAACCTTGGGATTGCAGGCTTATTTAACAATTTCAAAGTCTTCTCAGTCCAAATGATTTGGATTTATGCCTTTTAATTTAACCAAAGAAAGAACTATTTATTGATTAAACTTTATACCAGCTCTAAAATGTAAGTATAATATATTTAAATCTCTAAATACTTCAGGCAAAATCTTGTTCACATAATTTATGTAAACTGTAATTTATATGGCTCCAATCCAGCAAAACACTTAAGTGTAGATTTAAACTTAAGCATGTTAAATAGACATGTTGAAGTCACTGGCACAGTTCATGACATCAAGTTTAATGTGTGTAAAATGTCCTTAAGCTCCAAGATCAGAAAAATCAGAACTTAGACCATGTGCCCTAATTCTTTGTTGTGAACTCGTACTACCACCATAACAACATGCCTACAGGCAAAAAATAATAATAAAAGCCCTCTTTTTGGACTTCTCTATAAATATGCAAAATGTCTGTGTTTATAATGAATCCCACCATTGCTCAGCAATCTGTATTTTTTTTAGGAGGAAGGTGTGCATTTGAGGCCTTCTGCATAAGAGATTTATGCTGATCCTGGAGTTCTTTGTCCTTGCCATGCACATGTTCAGTAGAGACTTTATCTCTTTTGTCCTTAAGCCTTGGAAACTAAAAGCTGCCTCTAAGAAGACTTCTGCGTATATGTCAGAAGGGATTTGGGGAGATAACATATAGAAATGAGAAAATAAAGGCATAAGAACTTTTTTCTATGCAGAATATAAAATAGTAGAGACCAAAGCATTATAGCTCGTGTGGCCCCAGCTGGCTGAGTGCATCCTTACTGTTGACCCAAGTATTTGAAGGTACATACTTGAAGAGAGGAAGTAAGGCTCATGAAAATATAATAAATACAAGGAAGCACAGCTGAGAGATATAATGTGTAGCCTGTGATCTGTGGTTGATTTCAGTGTGATTTTAATGATCTTCACTTTTCTGCACTGTTAGCAAAGTATTTTTGAATCAAAGAATAGTACAATGATGAAGCGCATCAAACTTACATGTAAGGGAGGCTAGTACCATCCTTATTTTAAGACATCACATTGCATATTTAATTTTTGAAGACTATGATATTCCTGTAAAAGACAAAAAAAGAGTATTTTTGTAGAAAATGCTGCTGCTGTTGAAGTGCTGATATTATCCACAAATATTGAAAGCAATATTTATCTTTGTTTTGAAGACAAAATGACATACAAATAACATGAGAAGACAGAAACTTTTTAATGTAAAGCAGTAGGTACTTAATTGAAAACTGGTTTTTTCACTTCTTAGGAAATATAAGATACAGCTTAAAGCCTTTTTAATACTCTTTAAAAGCGATCTTACATGGCAACCAGTCATATCGGTACATGAAAAGAACTGCAGTCTCTGATAAAGATCCTCTTTTTCATGTTTTCAAACAGCAGCTGAGCACCATACTGTGGCAGCAGAGAACAATTTGAGAAAATGAACACGGATTGAAAAGGCCCCAGTTACATGACATATCCAGTGGAAAAAGAAAAAAAACAAAAACGAGCCAGTCTTAGGCCCACTGTCAAATATTTTCACTCAGAATTCCCTAGAATTGTGGACATACCTTTCCACAGAAAGCGTGTTTTTATTAACCACCTTTTCTGATATTCTAATAAATATGTGACATGGAAGAAGACAAAGGAGAGGTACCGTCCATTTCAGGAGTTTTCATGAGTATACATGAAAGAAAAATCTGTTTTAGAAGTAATTTTCCTCCCACTTAATTTTAATTTCTCATTAATTGCATCCAATTTTGCACTTAGTCCTAATTAGTTAAAATTTAAGATGACTATTACTTTCTCAAAATCTGACAACTTCAGAAGTTTATAATACATACTTTTTTTCCTCCTGCATTATGGTGGCTTATAATAATGCATTAATATACATAATTCTATTTTTAATCAGCTTCTTAATTCATTAGTAACAGCTGCATATTGTTAAATGTTGTTTGTTTTTCCTTCCCCCCTTTTTTAAAAACATCTATGTTGCTTAGAATTAAAATTTTAACTAGTCTTTCCATATTTATGAATGCTGCACTATTCTCAGCATGGAATAAGGGAAAATCTCATGCCTGTCTTTAAAGAAAACCCCTTTTTTTTTTTTTTAACTTTTGGTCTGACAACCTCCAAAATTTTGCATAAATATCACTGAATTAAGGTCCATAACATTCTTTTGACTGCAGTGTCATTTTTTATGGGAAAGAAGGCTATTGCAGAAACCTGGACTGCTTGGAAGCAGCCTGTGGGAAAGCCTTTGGTGTTCATTTTGAGAGGTCAGCCACAGAAACCTGATAATTTAGATGGAATTCAGGATCGAGTCCTCCCATCCCTGCCAGGACCCTGGACAGCGCAGCCCATCGGGCTTTCCCAGGCACTCCCAGCAGCTTTCCACGTTCACTTCCATAGAAGCTGAACACACAAACTTCTCTTTTCAGGGCTCCCGATGCACAAAACTGATCCCCAGCTACTGACATGTACACCCCAAAAATAAGTTTAGTGGTTTGGAAACCAGGCCCTATTTTTGTAGCTCCTCAAATGATGGTTGTAGTTTTCAGGAAAAGAGCTAGAAGTGCAGTCTGCTATTTTGCACAGTTTATGTGATTCAAAAGCTCAAGTCTGTTTTTCTTATTTGCCTTCTGAAAATGAAAAATAGCCTGTAATGTGTTATGTCTGATGGGAAATTCATAGGAATGTCAGAGATGACTGATTAAGGGCACTTTGTAGATTAACATATGATGACTAAAACAGAGGTTGATGGTACTGTGGTGAAAAAAATAGGAGATATTTTGGCAATACAGTGACATCCATCAAGACTTGTCGAGACCTAGACATAGATATTAATCCAAACAATGAATATTTCAAACTCTGAAAGGTACTATGTAGAACAAGAATAGTGTTGCTGCACACAACAGCAGCATTGCATCTTCTTTGTCTCCTGAGTGGATATAATATACTCTCCTCCTTACCTTATTCTGTCTTCATCTCTAAAGCTTAAGGAAATGGTCCAAATCTTTGGCAAGGTCTAGGTAATCAAGTTATCACCATAAATTACTTTGCTATCTTCTGTGTGGGGACCATCTATCTCTTATGGGAATTAATGATATAGAGGTTCCTGGAGAATTTATAAACGGTTTTGGGGTGGCTTGTTTCTTGTTTTGGTTTTTTCTTTAAATTTTAGAGGCTTCTTAGTGGAGAGTCCAGACAATTTATGTCCTTGCTCTCAAGGGAACAAACTGCTCAGAATGTGAACTCAGGAAAACAGAATATGTGTTCCAAAGGTGTACCTTACTGCTGTTGTAATCATCCTTACAAGATACTGTGGCAGCACCAGATTTGCCTTCAGCTTCAGCTGATTTTGAAATCCTTCAGAGCTTTAGGAATAAAACTGCACATATCCTCTAGATTTATTTTATAGAAATAGATAAGGTTTTGTAACAGCAAATAACACTGTAGAGCTGACCAAAATTGTCCTCCTATAAGTGAGACTTGGATGCACTCAGACCAAATAAGATTGTAGACTCATAGTACACAAACTCATAGGAAAACAGAGGAAAAGGTGTTGTATTCCCCATGGTCAAACACAATTCTTGTCCATCGTGGCTGAAACTCCCGTTAGCCATGGCAATCAAGGAGGGAAATACACAGCAACAGATAACATCTAATTTAATGCTGACAAAGAGGTGGGATGCATTGATCTGTTTGGAAGAAAACTTCATTCTTTTTCATTCCTATAATTCAGATTTTCTCATTACTGGACACAGATGGCAAAATATAATTTTATTAACTATGACCATTTGTTTTGTGGTTCATCAATTAAATTGCAGAGATTACAGAGACTGGTTCATGCCAGCCATTAACAGAAACAAGTTAGTAGCTAGAGCTATACTGCAAATGGCTATAGATGTTGCATACAGTGTTTCAAGATCATTTGTTGCTATGACAATAATGGAGCAAAATGACTGTGGTCTCTGAAATCTCAGATTTTTTTTTTTATCTTCCCAGAGAAATATAGGCAAATACAAACTCTTCTTTTAGAAATCTGGATTTCCTATAGAACTACAATGAATTTATGTATGTTACAATACAATGAATTTATGTGTACCGCTCTCTCTCTGCTCATTAGAAAGTCAAATCAGAAAAAAAAAAAAGAAAAAAAAGAAAATCAATTTATTGCAAAGCGCCTGGACAACAACCATTTCCCCTTCTGTGTACTGCAAAGTCAGTCAGTATGAACCATCAGGTAGTACCAAGGAAAATAAACTGATGGTTATTGTAGTAGCCATCTACAGAATCTCTTGTACCAGCCAAGCAAATTTTTGGTAGAAGTGAATGAGAACTGCATGCCAAAATCTGTCCTGTTTTCATCTGTCTTTCCTTGTTTGATAAGAACTGCACCTTTGTTAATATTTTTATAAACTGGATTCCAGAAATTAGTTCCACATCAGTTTCAGGTGTTTACATGTAATCGAACAAATTTCCTGACATGCTCAATCTGAAAACTTGGAAAGAAAGAAGTTCTCTCCTGCAAATGGGGACCACAGAGTAATTGCTCCTTAATCCCTTTTTTAAGATAACCTAGGGGAGTGACCCTTTTTTATGTCTATGTAATTTCTGAAATGCAGATAAGCTCTCTTTTCTTTCATACAGTCACAAATTATTATCTTTACATGCAATAGTGCTGAATCACAACAAGAGGTTTAGAAAGACCTTGGACTGATCGTGATTAACATCCCTAAAATGCTAATTCACAAAAGACACCTTTTTTGATTAGCTTCAGAAGTTGCTCCATGTGGTAGAAAGTAGGATAGCCTGTACACTGGCAGCAACACACACTACATGATTTATTGAAAAACGTCAACAGGAGATGTGTCTTTAACTCAATGGGGAGCTCATGTGCACAGACAGTTCAGAATATCAGGCTTTTCTGGGAATTGTGTTGCACAGAAATTTGCTAGAAATCACAGAGGTGTTTCAACATATTCTTTCTTTGATTCAAAAACCCCTTAATTATGATAATGCAAGGATCACAGCTGACTGCATAGCAGTAATGTGTCATGATGGTAAACCTCTGGAGCTGATCACACATGATCAGATCTCCCTGGCTGCACTTAGCACTGGTGGCAGATGTATTTCAGCAATGATCATGGACAGAATTCCTTACAGCAGCTTCATACCACATTCTGTGTGCTGGGAATACCCATCTGCACTCCTGGCTGCAGCCAACGTGAGCACAAAGTTTTACAGTTTTTGTTCCAGGGACAGTCCACATTTAATCTCTCTGGGAGACACCTTCACCCTACTGGAGTTGTGTAAACTGATTGTTGCTCAAATGATCCCAAATTCTGAAAGCCTGGAACAATTCTCTTAACAGCTAACATACAGCCAAGACTGTTTTTTTTTCAGAAGTCCATTGCATCTCAAAGCATTATGTGTGGTTATATCCTGATTTCAAAAGGTCATATTCATTACAAGTAAAAACATAACTAACAGTAAACTGGAATCTATCTGAATGGCATTATTTTCTATAAGGAAATTTGATAATCCTCACATTTCCTGTCTTCTAATCAATACCATTTGAAATATTTAATGTTTTAATATTGCTAATTTTGGACAGCCTCTCCTTTCCATTTTTTCTTTTTTTTTCTTCCTTTTTCATTTTTAATCAACAGAGCATCTGAAAGTGCCACAGTCAAGCTGAGTATTTCATAATGCTCCATTCAGTTTCTATAGAATTGGGTAAAGGCCTTTCTTTTTTACTATTATCAAAACCACTTCCATTATTCCTCTCATTTTTCATGACACCTGCACTGGAGCATTGGTCACAATCTCCTTACTCTCCCCCTGTCCTAGCTGCTGTCCTTTGGAGAGCAATGTCAGTGACAGAGGCAGCAGGACATGATCTGAAATCTGACTTCTCCTGAGATGTGCCTCATTACAATAAAGGTTCTCCTAGATTTCATCTAGATGGTCTGTTTGTTGTTTCAGAATTAACCAAATTATTATCTCTACCTTTTCCTAAGTTTCCTGCTTTGATGATATAATTAATTTCTAAAATTCCAGGAGCTCTTTAGAGATCTACTTTTGCATAGCTAAATTATTCAGGAATCATCTTGATTTATTGGCTGTTTAGGTGGTTTTAACACAGATATCCACCCTCACACCATCAAAGCCACAAAAGAAACACAGACATGAAGTTATTCACTAGTACCTTGTAGATACATTCTGACTATTGGGTAAATCAGTGAGGGACCTATTGGAGTGTTTAACATCCTTTATGTGATGAGGATTGTCTTGTGGTTTGGATTTCTTTGCATAGAACAGTTCTGACATAGTTTCTTCTTCAGCAGAGCAAGGATTAATTTGTTTAATTTACTGTTTGGGAGTTTCGCACAGTGGCATGCACACAGAGGCAACCATGCATAAGAAATATTCAAGTTGTGTACAAAGAAATGTCTTTTTCCTGTAAAATCACCTTGCACCTTCTGCACAATGTGTTTATATAATTTAAGATGGCAGAGAAGACAGAAGCTCCAGAGCCATGGCCAGCAGTGAAAGCAGGGAAAAGAGAGACAATTCTTAGAGAAAAACAGATGAGATCATGCAGTTACCATTAGATCCATGTGGAAGTTTTCAGTGGCTGTTTGTCTTTGTGTCACGGCTGAACCCACGGTGACACACAGCCTTTGTGCTTGTTTAACATTCAGAAGACACTTGTGACAAATAGGGTCATGTAATGATGATGCCTTACCAGATTTGGGAATATGTATTGCTGTCATTACTTCAGAGGTCAGTTTTAGCTTTTTTCAAATTAGGGTACAGTCATCTTCAATCACACTGTAAATTTTGGGAAAATGTTTGTGATGAAATTTGGGAAATGTCTGTGAAAAATGTGCAGAACCATGCTGAGTGTGCTGAGGGTTTTTTTCCATATATTGGTAGTGTTTGAGGTAAGGTTGTTTCTTTTTTTTGTCTATTACAAATTAATGTGAAATACAAGAGCCTTGGAGCAACTATGCAAATCAAAGAACTTGGATGTGTCCATGTTTGTGTTAAACAGGAGAAAAATGCACAATACTTTCCTTGATTCTGAGAATAGATGCTAATGTGGGTCATGGCAGTAGTTTCAAAGGCAATTTTTGATATTTTAGTGTCTATAATCCTCTGCAAGTGAGCCAAGAAATGCACTCAGGAGTGTGATCATTCTGCTTGAAGTCATCCTCAAGTTCTTACTGCACTCAGCGAGCTTTCACAAGAAAGGTGGTGCTTCAGAAATTGTAAAATTTATGTATAGTGTTGAATTTTCAGAATGGATATCCAGCCCCTACTTATCTGCCATATATTAATTCATCTATTTTAATAAATCCCCAAATAGTATTATTTCCCTCATCTGTTTTGGAGACCTCTGAGCATTTCTTGGAAGAAATGAAATGGTAAAGAGCAGCTGTTGGAATTTGGTGATGCTAGAAAGGGGATAAATCTTATAGTCAAATAATCCAAATATCTAAAAAGAACTTGCTTAAATCTATCTGCCATTGTTAAAATTCTGTGTTCCTTCTAAGTGCCTACTTGTTCAGGAAAGAGAAATATGTGCATTTGGTTTTGTCCATCAGAGAGCTCAGAGACAGAATAATGTTCAATCATGATGTTAATCCCAGCACAACAGTTTCTACTGAAGTGACTCTATAGAGGATTTATTCTCCCATCTATGCAGGTGAACAAAGAATTCTTTTAATGGGTGGTGCATATACTGCTGTAGAAGAATAGACCCCTTTGTATTAAAATTACATGCCTGGGATTTTAACATGAAAACTGAAAAATCCCACTGTGTAAAACTGACTTAAACTCAATTTCCCTCTCCTCCTTTTACAATGTCAAGATGCCTGAGTGCTCAAGTGACTGAATAAGTACTAAATATTTAATGCATGGAGGTTACATTAACTGAGTCTTTGATCTGAAACTTCTTAAAAACATCTTAAAAGCCCTTCAAAAACCGGTTAGTATTTCATTACAGTCACTTAAAATAGATTTATTTTATCAAAACATCCTGTCAGAAACCCCAGAGCTGTGATTAATAACCTGCAGCATTTTGACTAAAGCATCTCCTAATACTGGTTTCATAGTGTATCAACAGATTGCCTGTTGTGGGTAAGAAATCACCAGCTCGATTGCCTCTGTCAGGCTCTTGCAGGTGTTCAGTGTGTCTGCTGAGAGTTTGAGCAGGTATGCACAATGGAATCCACGCTGGGATTCTGCATGCTTGCTGCTACTCAAACAGAATGTCTCTCATGTAATTCTGAGATTAAATTAACTTTTTTTTTTTCTTCACAGAATAAATGTATTAGGGCAGTTTCATACAGATGTTTTTGTAGAGTAACATTTACAAGCATTTGGGCTACATGAGGAATGGGATAGATCAATAATTTATATCATCTTGGGAAACTCCTGCATGTTTTTTAATCTGTGCAGCATAATTTGAGAGTGTCTCTGGCTGTGTGAAGGCTCTGCCCTTTACATTGTTTTTATTGTTGAAGGGTATCAGACTGCAGAGTGAGACTGTGTGAGTATCTGCTGGGTCTGTAGAAGATGGAAGCATGCACAGCAGCAGGTTTCTATATAATTCATTTCTACTGCATCCAGCAGACCTTCTGAACGAGAGCTTGTCCCACCCAAATCTATCCTTACCCTTTGTTGTAGATTTCCTTCTCATTGGCTTTGTGCACCTCCAGATCCCACTCTGAAATTCCCACTGTTGTTTTCGTAACACAAGATGTTGTGTCCTAACACAACATGAACACGAAACTTGGGATCTTAAATGATTAATCACAGACCACCTGGTCACAGAACGTGCTTCTGGTTCAGGAGGTTTTGCCTCGTGCCCATCATTTCTGCTTCTTAACTTATACCTGCTTAACCAGTGGAAAGAAAAGAAACTGAAACAGTTTGGTAATTGTTCTGTTTCCTTCTTCTCAGTAATCAGTAGATTAAAGCAAACCACTGAATGTATCCTCGGATAAGAAAGAAAATTAACCACTAGGTTCTGAGCTCACTGTATTTGCACATGAAGTCACTTGCCATTATTTTCTCAAAACAAGAGTTAAAAATTTCTTCTCCAGTCTCCCATAATATTAGCAAAAGGCACGTGGCTGAAGGCTCATGAACCACTTTGAAAACACATTCCTTGTTTCTTCAGGGAAATGTGCTTTTGTCAGTGTATACCTTGTGTAGAAGATGTTTTGCATATAAAAACCACGTGGAGATTGAATCCTGTTATATAAAGCAAAGCTGGCTTTCTGTGGAGTTCTTTGTAGTACCAACATTAAAAGGGTTGTTATAAATAAGAGTGGAATATAATTATAAATGCCCTTCTGAGGAAAAAAAATCCTTGATTACCTTTGAATTCTTTTGCCCTTTAAAAAGGTTATATTTAACTGGTTCAGTTTCTTACTTGATGTTTCAGTTTCCCAAGGGAAATCAACCTCCAGAACGAACAGTTTCAATTGGGTTACATGACTTTACTTTGTGTCTTGCATTTGTTAACAGACAGGTTATATAACACTGCAGGCTAAATATACATTGCTCTGTTTTCAGCTACCTCTGGTACTCCTGTGTTCAGAGGGATGACCAGAGAAATGGGAAGTGGCTTTCAAAAATTCTTCTGGAATTAACCCCTCCTGCTAATAGCATAAACTGCTTGGGAGTAGAGACTTCATGAGCAATGTGAGGCTATAAATCTTAAACTATAAAATCATATTAAATATTTTGATGTGCTACCTATCATCCTTGATGGTTTTTTATGGCCAAGCAGAAGTGGGTCAAATTCTGCCCTTTTTCCCCGATGGCATATAATCTCTGGAAGCACTATTGACTGGAACAGAAATTCCTTGAGTTAACTGAGAATGTTGTAGCTGAGAAAGTAATTGGAGTGCATGTGTGCTGCTTCACTGGAAAGCAGGAGGCTCAATTCTAGGGGGATGTTTTCCATTTCTAGGTAGTTTGGTGCTGAACAGCTTTAGATTCATTATTCTTGTATTTCCATCAAGTAATGCTTTCCTGGTAGAGGAGGAGATGAAAGGACCTTTTAAAAAAATATCAATAACAAAAAAAGAAAGGAAAGAAAAAGGAGTTTCATCTTGCCTTTTCTTCTTCAGTCACTGATCAATAGCAGCACGAGAGAGCCGTATTTAGAGAAGAAAGGCAAGCAAGCAAGAATCTTAACTAACTAGCAGGAAGTTGATTGTAGCATGCTGGTATTCAGGCAACTGATAAGAGGGGAGGAAACATTTATGCTGAGAATCAGCAAAAAACAGGAACATGTTTTACCACATGTCTATTTCATTTCACAAGTCCAACATGCTGCACATAAGCTTTGGAGATAAATTTAGAGTAGTTTGTTAATTGCATGGCATTAAATTTGGAATGAGATGAACAATGAGCTATGGCAAATGATGTTTTGATTCACAGCACAAGAGTGTTTGTGTTTGAGATTTATGGCAGAAGTGAGGATCAATTACTGTATAGATTGGCCCCAATCCCTCTGTTTCTTGTGATGTAGGATGGCACATGGGGGGTGTCCCCTAGTCTTTGTCCTGGCAGCCAATTCCTTGCAGTAGGAATGATGTATACACTGTCATCATTTTTACCTACAGAATTCAGAGAGCTCAGTTCCAGCTTGCTGGATTTCATTGTTGTGCTGTCCATATATGACTGAAAAAGGAGCTGGGCTAAGACAATGCTTGCATTTTAGAGCTGGAAAAAAAACTTTATGGCCTTTTATTCTGTGTTGAATTGATTTTTTTTCCCCCTTTTTGTTAGTATTTATTAAAAATGCATATTCTACCCAGAATGATTCCTAGAGTTTTTTTTGAGCACTGCTGAGTAAGCCAAACTAAATATATATTTCTTTAGAGGCATCAGTGCTCCTGGCAGACAACATTATTTTTACAATCACTCACTGATTGGATTTTTTAAATAAAGCTTTTGTGTTCCTTTTAGTGTTAGGTTAAAAAACAATTACTTTGAATTTCAATATGTAATAGAAGAACATAATTTTAAAAGAATTTTTATGGAATACTTTTTTTCTGTTCTCCCCTCTCCAACTTTATTCCTTTTATTCACTCTGAGCATGTCTTGCCTTGCCTTAAGTTTATTTAAAGTTGTTTAAGAGGCAGAAATAAATCCACCTCTACCTTCTCCATTCTGGTTTCCTCTGTGCCTGAATTTATTCTATGTTCAATGAAGTCAGACTTCTAAGAGAGTTGGGAATTTTGAATTATATTTGCAGTTCTGGAGTGGTTGTATGTATTTTTAGCAAAATGCTGGCATGCTTTATAGGATTTTTCTTTTCCTGTGGTTCTGTTAATATTTGCACAGGAAGTTTGAATTAGAATGATGAAATATTCACTCTGATGCATAATGATTTGATCCCCTTCACTGCCACATTCTTCACAGCTGGGTTTTTTTGCTCATGCTATTTTGCATATGAACATTTATCATGCAATAAATTGATTTTCCTGTCTACTATTCTCATCTCCTTAAACCTGCACATTCCTGTAGTGTTGATTCTGCTGTTCCTTACTTGTCCTATGCATAATTTCTTAGTCACGACTAACTTCAGTTATGACACATTTAGTAATTTTTACAAAATTATTGTAACATTTTAAAATGTGCTTGCTCAATGCCCCTTCTTCATATAAGCTGTTGATTACCTTTTATCATTGAGAAATTATTTTAGCTCTTTAGGTTCTGAGCAATTTTTTATTTTATTCAACAAACTGTTGTAACAACTGTGGTTTTGCCCAAGAAATCTTTCAGTATTTAAGAGACTGACCTGTAATCTTTCATACAGGGAAAAGATTTACTGAAGTATGGTAAGATTGTGACCACAAAACCTTACCTGGCAATTAATTCCTTGCATGTGCCATCTCTGTGTGGCTGATGCTCTGGATTGCACTGGAAACTTGATCCTGTTTCCTTTTCAGCTGAGGAGGAGTGAGTGGGAACCTGCCTTGACAAAAATGTTCCCCTGCCTTGCTTTTTGCATAGCTGTTGTTTGAATCAATATCAGAGTAGTGACTCAGTGTGATTAAGGCTTTCTCTCTTTGCATCAGCCTCTAAAGACAATTACCTGTCTAAGTTCAGCAGGTGCCCTGCAGCAGCACTGTGTCTTCATTGCCTTCAGCTTCTCCCCCAGCCCTTCCTGCTGTGTCAGCCCAAGCATTTACAACTTTCCCTCACTACTGTTCAGCATCACCCAAAATCAATCTTGGCCTCCCCTTCCCCAATTTGATTTGCTGTTTTAGCACACCCTGTACCCTGGTATGCAAATTGCTCCTTCAGTTTTCACCAGGCTTTTTGGTGTTTGGAAGCAAAATTCTGGAATTTATTTCAGAAGTAACTAGTATGCTTTGCTTTTGTGCTTGACTTTGCCTAAAATTATTGGATGTCACAAATAATTCAGGGCAATAACTTGGGAGCAGGAGCTCTTAACCATTTTTATTCATCATCATTAATATTGCTCTAACACTCAGCCTGCAGCAAGAGCAGTAGCATATATACTCTGTGGTTTTAGTGCACTTTGCACCAATGTTATCTCTGTGTGTGTCTGCAGAAAAGATCCCCTAAACCTCCTAATGCAAAATAATTCTATTTGTGGGCATATGGGAGTTAAACTTTCTTTCCCTTACCAGGCTTACTGGTACCATAGCAGAATGCTCAAATAAGCATTTTAATGTTGAATAAAGGTCAACACACTGGAATTTGAAACCATTAATCCTTTTGCTCTTAAAGCAGGCAGAACTTTTACAGACTAAATAAGGCATTAAATAGTAGATTCTTAAAGTTCTGAAATGGAGAAACATATCTCAAATTACCCATTTAGATTTCTAGAACTTTTCATTTTCTCATGTTTGAGCAAAATATGGTTTGAGGGTTTGGGGGAGGGCGGGGGATATGTTTTTTAAATATAATTTTTTCATTTCCCAACTTTGTGTTGGGAAAGAATATTTCTGAGTTCATTGGGCTATGGAAAAGAAGCCCAGTGTATGAAAATTCCATATGGCAGTAGACAAAATGCCATTTCAAGTTGCAATACCAGTCTCTGGGTGTAGGGACCATCCTGATCAGATGAAAATAAGTTCAGGCTCACTTTAAATTAATTCCTGGACTTTGAACAGTTGTGGGATCCCTCTAGGACATCACAGACTGTTAAATTAAACCTATGTTGCTGTGGGTTGAACTTTTAACCTACGTATGACTGAAGTCTGTCTTTTGGGAAAGCATCCAGTCTTGATTTCAAAGCATCAGGAAGCAGAGTATCTACTGCTTCCTTTGGTAATTTGTTCCAGTGTCTGATTACTTTCACTGTTAAAAACATAAATCTAATTTTTGAGTCAAATTAATCTTGGATTATATAATTTCTTTTTCCTCTGGTAGCTAATGTTTTGCTACAAGATTAAGAAAGCATTTGCTTTGATGGGGGGATGGAGATGGGGAGTTAATGGTAATGGTAATACAACACATTGTAGTGCTTGACTCTCATGTCAAGATATATTCAGACCTTAAGTATTTTCTGTGGCTTCTTGCTGTATCTGTTTCAGTTTTGCAACATCTTTTTTTTTAAATATAGGTCCTAAATTTCCATCATTTCATTCAGCTTTATAAAAACTTTATTTGGAAAAATATAGATATTTAATTCTGCTCTCTGCTCCCAAACATCATGTGCAAGGATCTGATTTTTGGGACATTTCAGTAGGGCTCATGGAATCACACGAGTGGGAAGGACCTTTGGGTAATCTGGATCACCTTTTTAGTGTGGCAGGATCCACATTTATTTTTGAAGGATTTCTGTGTTATTTCTGACATCTTTTTCCAGGAGTATTCCAGAACTTCCACAGGCAATCTGTCTTCTCTACTGTTTATTGCTTCTTACTGCCTGACAGTTGTTTTTTTTCCTAAAATCTAGCTTCAGTCTCCCTGGCTGCTCTTTAAGTCATTTATGCCTTGCCCTATCTAACATCAGCACAAAGAGCTGTTCACCAGTTTTGTGGTTCGGGGCTTTTTTCCTTTCTTTTTTTTTTTTCCTTTATTGTTTTTGTTTGTTTGGTTTTATTTTTTTTAGAGTTTTAGCAGCATTTTACTTATATCTTTACTTGTTTTTATTTTTTTTAACAACCTCAGTTCTTGTGTTTTCTAAATCATAAATTTCTTCTGGATTATCACAAGTTGGTCCGCATTTTTTGGAGGTGCAGAATCAAATAAAATGCAGCTGCAGCTTTCCTGGTGCTGAGTAGAAAGATTCTTCTATGTCAAGCAAAGTAGAATTAATTTATCCATTGCAGTAGGACATTCATCTTTACTGGTGCAGCATGATATTGTTGATGGATTATCCAGCTTGTGATCCACAGTAAGTTTTAATTTTCTACAGAATGGCTACCAATGTCAGTGTTTCTCCATCCCAAGTAGTTAATTTTTCTTGGCTCAGTGAAGTACTTTGCATTTGTCCCTACTAAACAAGCACCGTGGCTTCCAAATCAGACCTTTAAATTCATCAAGTTTTCTCTGAATTCTGGTCATTACAAATTCAGTATATTTATAATGCCTCTGAGAAGGATATTGCCACAGCAAGTATGTATGTGATGCTATTTTCCAGGTCATTAATCAAAATCCAAAATGTTATCAGACTTACGAGGGCCTCATCCAGATTGTCACTTAAGGTAACTTTTCATGTCAATAGCTGATCACATTGCTAATCACATCCCAAGAATGTTTTTTCTGAATGAGTGTTGCAGCCACTTTGTACTATTTTCATCTGAATCATGCTCCCATGGTTTGCTTAGAAGATTGGTACGTGGAAGGGGATCAAAAAGAGTCCAAAGTACAAATGACATCTGATGCTTTTCCTCTGTCCACAAGGCCTGTTACCTTATCAGGGAAGAAAATTAGATTGCTCTGACATGATTGTTCTTGACAAATCCATGTTGGATGTTATACATGTTCTCATTACCTTCCAGGCACTTACAAAGGGTTGGGCTGTTTGTTTCAGTATTTTTCCATGAATTGAAGATAAGCTGATTGGCTTACAATTGTCAGTCTTGCCTTTTTCTTTAAAATACTTTTTAAAGGTAGACATTACACTGGCTCTTTTCTAGGACTTCCAGTTTATCCACTGTCCTTTTTAAGTTCTCAAAAATGAGACCTGATGACTTTGAGATTCCCATTTAGCTCTGTAAGTACTGGTGGCTGAAGTTCATTAGACTCAGCCTGTTTAAAAGCATCCACCTTATCTAAGTACTCTGAATATTATACCTTCCCTATTTGAGGCTCAAGTCTGGCCCTTTGTCAGTGAAATTAATTGTGATAGATACATGATTGTGATTGACCTTATAGTAAAGGCTGAGTTAAAAAAAATAGATATTCATTAGTCTTTTGGCATCATCCATCATGATTCACTTCTTCCTTAAGGAGTAGAGTAGCCTTTTCCTCAATATCCCTCTTACTGGAGTATCTAAAAGGTGGTTTTTGTTACCCTTGATGTCTCTTCATGTATGCGTCTCACCTACACACTTACTTGTATTTTTTACTTTTATCCCTACCAGAAGAGTAGTTCCTTTGTTCTGTAGGTATTTTTATTCATAAATGTATACTTCCATATTTTCTTGCATCTAGACCAAAGAGTTTGAAGTGGTCCAAATAACACAGTGACCATTTTTCTATGATTAACCTGCTCCCCATCATCTGTCACCTCTCCAGCTGTCTGTTGTCCACAGATGACAGATGCAGTACATCCACCTTTTCTTTTAGATTCTCAATTCAGAGACTGGGCAGTGTTAGGTAATACCTATTTTTTTGGGATTTCCATCAAAAACATCTGTATCACACGTTAATTCTTTAATTACTGCTTCTAGGGAATTTTCTTCAATTAGCACTTCATGCATGGACAATATACTTTATTGAATTAATGGAATTCTCCATTTTTAAATTCTAGTGACAATTGGAAGTAAGTCAAAAGCTTAATTAAATTATTGCTGCAGCCATCAGTTACATTTCCTGTCTTTACTGTGATTTTTAATTTTATAGAGATGGAAGTCACCTTTCCAGAAGCAGAAGTTGGGAAAAGGAAAAGTAGGTTGGAAAGGGTGGATTAGGATGAATAAATGGGTAATATTGAGATGCACAAAACCATTGAGAACACAAACCCAGGTTACAGAATTTTACCTGTGACATGGGGGAAACCCAAAGCAGGACAAGAAAATACCCATCTCTGTGCAGCTTCCTTCCAGCAGTAGAAGTCCTTAATGTCTGCTCTGCTGGTTTTGCTGTTCCTCTAAGCTACTCTGATGCAGGGGTGCAAAGCTCCACCAAATTAATATTGCTGCACTTATAGCCACAGTTTGCCACAGGGAGACCCCTAGGCTTGTTCCTAGCCTTGGATGTGCTCAGTGCTTTGGAAGGAAGCTCCATTGTTTCGGTGATCACACTTTATAACACAGTGCTATTGCTTCTGACGTTTATATTGACTGAGGGGCAGCTTCACCCAGGTCTGGGATTGCTCATAGATCAAAGACAAATTTGCCAGATGTCACCAGCCCTGCCCAGTGTAATGAGATGCATTGACAATTATGATACTAAATGTGCTGTGATTGTTTATAGATCATTTTTTGATTTAACCAATTGAAGAAGCTATAGTATCACTGTGATACAGCAAATATAAAGAGGAAATAAAAGATTTCATTAGTATTGTGAACTAATGAGATAGGCTATTTGCTCACAAGGAAACCTGAAGGTTAGTCGTTCATACTCCAACAAAAAATCAGACTTTGTGAGATCATATTATAGTTAATTGAAGAAGGCAAATTCTAAGGATGATGCCATGTGTAGCCCTGTTTATTATATGAGTAGGGCTAATTTGACAGTTTGGATTTCCTTGTGCAGAAATGTATTTCTCCCCATATTTGGAGGATGGCAGTGAATGTGGCTCTGTCACATTTCATTACTTTAGACTTCACTCTGTTTCATTTCAGTCTGCAGCAGAACTGCTTCTGAAATGGGATTATTGACCCCTGCCATTGAACACGCTGCCCCGGTGTGTGCGTGTGTGTGTGCACAGTTAGCACTACTATCAAAATATGTACATCTGAAGGTAAAAATAATACATGATCTGCAGGGTAAACAATATCTGTGGATCTTCCCATTCTCCTTCTTTTTTACCCCCCTCTTTTTTTTTTTTCTGTGACTAGCTTAGTCCATCAGTAGGATGAAAGGAAAAATTGCTACACTTGTGTTAAATTTCCCCTGGGAAAGTAAATTATGGACAAGCCTCCAAGGACAACCCAGAAAGAAAGGGATAAGATATTGATGTGCACTGTACCTCTCACTCTTTCTTCCTTGTCCCACAATTGAGCACTCCTTCAATGAAAAGTTACGAGTTCCTTGTTAAATTGAATTTCTCTTCTCCTTGTCTAACAATTTATTGTGACGCTGAAAATTTTATAACTTGGTGAAAACTGGCAGCAGCCCCATTTGTCCCCACAAAAGGCTATCCAGGTTTGAATAGGTTTTGAAACAGAGCTATGAATGCTCACACTTAAAGACAGATAGTCATGCCAGTTCCCAGCTTATTATAGGAACCTTTTTAGTTACTGCATTTTTTCATCCAGTTTAAGTGTTATATTTTTGGGGGTATTCAGGGAAAGGAGGGAGGGGGATGGATGGAATATCAGCATGGAAGAGGAAAATTTTGAATGGTGAGTGAGTATCCTTGTGCCAGCATCACTGCAAGCATCACCTGCTGGTTTCTTTAAAGCAGTACTGATAAACCCTGTCTCCTAAATTTCATGCTGCAACATTTTGGTGGTCACCAAAACCTCAGGGGTCAGTTTTAAGTGAGACTTCAAAGACTCATTTCTAAGCCTGTTCATGGATGCTTTGGGTTTGATTCCCAGGCTGATAAGAATTCTGCTTGGTTTTACTCCACCAAGTAAAATATGTGTCTTTTTCTCAATATGTATTTTAATAGAGGACAGGAAATAGAATACTTTAGATTTAAACTTTGTTGGATTTGATCGTGATGTCTCTTTTCCTGGATACACAATGTATGGCACCTCTTGTATCAAACCTAAATGTTGAAAAGAAATTGCCTTTTCTCCCAGCAGCTTTTTCTGCAGTCATGCAGGGTGCTTAATTCTGGTGAAAGGGAAAACAGGAAGACTGACATGCTACATGACATTCCAGTTATGGAAGAAAAAAAAAAGTTAGCAGATTGACAGGCCAATAAAAATACACAGAAGGTTTTTCTCCTTTCCAAGAATGCATGTGTGGGAATATGAGAGAGGAAAAGGCTGGGGAGGGTGAAATGTAATTACATATAGGCACACACATATAAGCCTATATGTACAGGCAAACATTAATTCAACAGGTAATGATGTCTGTTCAAAATACCTTTTGTCTTAATGTTGGCCAAAATGGTGCAATTTTCAGTGCTTATCATCATACCTTAAACTGAGCCTGCCATTGGTGTGACAAATTGGGAAGAGCTTCTTTTGTGTGAGCTGCTTCAAAGCAGTTAAATGATAGAATATTTACATTGTATTTCAGGTTTGACGTGTTCTTTTGAGCTTATCACATCACAAGGGTTGGGGTGGTTTGGATGAGCTGGCCTTCCTGAGAATGACTGCAGGTGCAGAGATTTAAGAAAATTATTCCAGTCTCAAGTTAAACTGTGGTTTCCTTTCATATGGGAGAAGATTAAGGATTGGGTTATTTTTTTTTCCAATAAAGGTATTTCCTCCATTTGCAAAATTCCGAAGGCCCATTTGATATTTTTCTAAGAATACCATGCAGTCTGGCCTATAACAAACTACTTCTGCAGACACAAATCAGGCAGTTTAGGTATTTCTGAGAGCACTTTTTAAATGACTTTTCTTAAGCAGTTGGTTTTCTAAGCAGAAGAAAAGAACAAAGAGGAATCCCATAAACTCCGACACCCTTTGGCATAAATAGCATGAGAAGGCAGCTCTGCCTTTGGTGTGTAGCATGATATACAGCTTTACCAGAAATCAATCATTTGCACAGGGTCCCTTGTGAGATGTGAGACACAGAATGGAGGCACCAAGGGAAATGTCACCCCATGGCTGTGTATCCCCTCCCTTCCATGCGCTCCTTTACATCTTCTTCTCCTGAGGAAGGTATTTCATTGCCTGTTTTCATGGTTTAACCCCAACCAGTAGGTAAGCACCACATGTTTACTCTCTCTCTCTCCCACAGTGGGATGAGGAAAGAGAACAGAGTGAGAAAATAAAGAGATAAAGACAGTTTAACAGGTAAAGCAAAAACCACACGCACATGCAAAACAAAACAAGAAGTTACTCCCCACTTCCCTCGGGCAGATGGAAGTTCAGCCATGCACAGGGAAGCAGGGCTCCATCACATCTCGTGGTTACTGGGCAAAAGAAACCCTATCACTCTGAAAATTCCCCTTTCCTCCTTCTTTGTCCAACTTTATATGCTGAGCATGATGCCTTATAGTCTGGAATATCCCGGTGTCCCATTCTAGCTCCTTGTGCACCCCCAGCCCACTCACTGGTGGTGGGGTTGAGCAGCAGAAAAGGCCTTGGCTCTGTGTAAGCTCTGTCCAGCAACGGGTAAAACATCCCATATTATCAGCAGTGTTTGCAGCACAAATCCTAAGCATAGCCCCACAACAGCTACTATGAAGAAAAATTAGCTCTGCCCCAGCCCAAGCCAGCACACCAGTAATCCTGGGAGTAATGTGATATTTACCTGTAGACAATGTTCAGAAGAGGAGGAGGGGTGACTGTTGGCATTTGGGGTGCCAGAGGTATTTTTGAAACTAGTAAACGTGGAGTGGGTGGTGGGATAAGGATTGGAATAACCAGGTTTAAGAGAGGTAAAATTGGGTACATGTGTGCTTTGTGAGAGAGACAAGACACAACTATTAGATAGGAGAATTTTGAGAACAGTGCCCTAAATTATTAGAAATAGCACTTCTGCTTGGAGTCTGTAAATAATACCAGGACAATCTTTGAAATTGCTGAATACACTGTCCAAATATTCCTTCCAAACATGCTTGGAAATGTTGGACTGCCAATAACAAATAGTAAATAGCTCTAGTGATGCATTCCTTATGATTGCTTCTTCCAGTTAAAGAGTACATTCATCTTTACATGAAGAAGATGAAAGTTTTAGCTATTACAGTATAACACCATATATTGTATATTAGATACATTAGACAGTGACATTTGTAGCTTGTATGTCTATATAAGTATTTTGCTGTGAATAAAGAGAAAAGAAGTATTTGAATTCTACTGCCATATGTTTAAAGGTTGTCTCTGGGGTTTTGTTTTTGTTTGTTTGTTTGTTTTGTGGGTTTTTTGTTTGTTTGTGGTTTTGTTCTGTTTTGTTTTATTGTTCAGTTTGCAATACTGTAGTTCATTCTTTTACTACAACTGTTTCATTGAAACATTTAACAAGGAATTTTTGATGATGGTGTATTTTATGTTCATGTGTACTTGTATGTAAGCAACTAAAAACTTGGGAATGAGCAATTTCCAGCTTAGAGCAAGAAAAGTCCCCATGACCAGGTAGAGCAAGGATCACCTGAGTCTGATGCCACCTCAGTTTCTTACCTGGATTTGGAAGAACTTCTATTTATTCCCTCCTCTTTGCAACTTTTGGGAGAGCAATTCCTCCTGGCTTTATTCGACTTGTGTGGTTAGTCAAGGAATGACATTTAGTCTATAGCAGTGTTTAACATTCCTCGCTCTGTGAGGGATCTACGTGCAAAATCTTAAAGGAGAAAGAAATCTAACAGCTCCTGCACAGACTGTGTTGTTCCTTCCTGCCTTGTCAGCCCCTTTTCCTCTTGCCTCTCCCTCAGAACGCTTGGTGGATTTCCAGGGAGGTGGAGGTTGAGAGGAGGTGATGCTGTACCATGTGCAATTTTCCTTTCTGGTGATAGGACTTGCTTATTTCGAGGTATTTCTGTGCCTTGTCAAAGATCTCCGTGGCTGCATTTCAGGTTTTGATTGTATGCACAGAATTGTGTCTTTCTGAATGCTAAAACTGAGAAACAGTTAAAGAACCTTTTTGCGTGTGCTCTCCTGCACTGTTAAAGTAAATAAATTTTGTCATTGATTTCAAAAGCATTTCCAGGTATCAGCTTCCAGACTTGCCATGAGATTTATTTTTCTTTACAGATACTGCTCTGTGACAAAATTCTAAGGAAATGCCAAATTTAATTTTTCTTTACGTATTATTCTGTTGGCACCAAGTATAAAATTGCTGTGAGTGTTTGTCAAATTATCAGGTATTCTGAGTTCTACTGAACTTTCCCAGGAACTGCAGGTATTTAGCACCACCAGACCTGAAGACAATTGTCACCAATAAGCTCCTGAAATATAAGAAAATAGTGACAAAGTTTGAGTACTTTGTGATTATAGTTTTGGTCTTGGTTTCTAAGTTCCTATATCTGAAAAAATCAATGTAGGCACAGAGTTAGATTTTGTGCACTGCACCAGTGTGTTCCAGGAAGTGACTGGAGATCCATCATAGTACAGATGGAATGTCATCCAGGGCTACTTTAGCAGAAGAGTCAATGTGCTGTACCATTGTGTGCATAGAAAAACCAAGGTCTTAAATGCAATGGTCAGGCCATTCTGTACTTCTGCTAATGATTGGATTTACTCTATTTCAGCAAATTGAAAAAATGTATTTAATTCTCCAAAAACTATTTTCTTTGTCATCAGCAATGCCAAGTCTCCTTTTGCCTGACTGGGTTAAGAGCCAAACTGCTCAGCTCTGTCAAAACTCAGGCAATTCTGAGTGGGTGCCAAAGCAGAACTTGCTAGTCTCTAGTCAGCTTTACAGCCACAAAATGCTGAATGAATGGGATACAAGTGGCAGCTGAGGTTCACAACTCAGGATCGCAGCTCTGGGTTTCTCTATCAAAATTCCTCCTGATTTCAATTTTATGCCTTCAAGTCCTTTTTTTAGACAGAGTCCCAAGTGATGTAGCTGACATTCCTGTCAGAATATAAGCTCTACAGAGGCAAGATTGTTTCTTTCCTCACTTAGAATGGCATACACATATCTGACTGAAAAGTCTGAACAGATTATTTCTGTGAGGGCATTCTTGAGGGCCAATATGATCATCCATCTTTTAAACAATAACAGTGTGCATATTTATTCTCAAAGGATTTCTTCACTGTACAGCAATCACACAGTTCTGTTTTCTGATCAGATCTGAAGTAGATGTGCAATAGACCTCCATAAAGTAATTTACATTCAGTATCCAACTGTGATCTTAGAGCCAACTTCTGAGCATTTCTGTGCTTCATTGTCCCATGGCACATAGTCTCTGTGACAAATACTTTGCTGGCTTGCAGTCTCTTAGGCTGCACAATTTGGCAGCCTGGGTATACACGGTAGGAGAGGAATATCTGGGTGAATTACCTGGCTTGGGTCTGCATTCCCTGCTGCAGAGTGTAGCTATACACTAAATTTTCTCAGTGCAGTGGCTTGAGAGTCTGCCAGGAGCTGAGCCAGACCCATGGTGAGTCCCAGGATTGTTGTTCTAAGAGTAACAGAGAACCCAGAAGGTGCTGTCCTCTTCTCTCATTGCCAGGTGAATTGTACTGCCACCATCAGCATCTCGAAAATATCCATTTACATCTTAGCTGCCAAATCAAGTGGATGTGGCTGTAATCAGCTCTGTGTTTACCCTAAACAATGTGTATCCTTATTAGTGCCTTTCCAGTCCCCTCAGACATGCTGATATTGATTGAATAAACACGGACAATAATCTGCATTAGCAATAAGCCATGATATGCACACATCCTGTATCCTTGCTGCTACTGTCAAAAATGCTGCAAGATTCCATTTGCATTCATTGCTTGGGTAGAAACCTCACGGGGTGGTTCCCTCAGTCTGTCTCTAAATCTCCCTGAGTGCCAGGCATATTCTGATCTGGTTCCTCAAGGCTGGGGTCAGGGACCTGTCCTTTGTATTTCAGTTGTGCTTTTCACAGGAGTATCTCAAAGTGGCGTTATCATAAACATTAACCAAGACAGCAGCCATGTAGTCACACACAGCCTCAGCTCCCTGGTCAGGGCAGAACAGTCAGTTCTGTATCCAAATGAAATTGCAGGAGCAAGTTGAGACAGGGAGAAAGTACCAGACTGGGAATTTTGTGGGGGCACATTCCATTACAAGAGCCCTGGATTCATTAATTACAGGAATGGTCAGGACACTGCAGATGAAGTATCAAGTCTTGTACTTTCTAACACCATTTCACAGGCTTAGTTCTGACTCACCTAGTAATTGGAAAATCATGACCTGCTGAGTCATAAATGTCTTAAAAGAAAGGTTTGTTTACTTGTATTTTCAGATCCATGATGTTCATATTACTCTATCAATAGGCTGTGTGTGAACAAATAAGATTTCAGGTTTGATCAAAGATGTTGAAAATAACTCAAAGTGCCTCCATACAATTTTTCTTCCCTATTTTTTTTTTCCTAGAATAGCACACAAAATACCTACCTATCAAATTCTGAACTGAGCATGCGAGCTCTGTTAACTCCTTCCTCATGTAGGAAGCACTCCCATCCATAAATGACCACTTAGATGGTAAAGGAAGAATGACAGGGCAAACATGATCCGTTTTATTTGACTTCACTGTTTGCTATCTGCCTGCCTTTCATGTTCTTCATGCAAGTAAAATATTTTGTGAAGCATAAAGCCCTGTGGCAAATCCTAATCTAACCAACAATCAAGAGAATAATTGTATTGCAGGGAATATTCTCATTCTGTATTAGAGAACAAAAGCCTTGCAATTAAGACAACAGAGTATTAATAACACACATTTATCATTCTATATGAGCTTATTATTTCCATTCCTTTGCAAATAGTTCTAATTTATATACATTCCTTACAAAGCTGTATGTTAATGTGATCTGCATTGCTGTGTTCATATCTGGAAATATTTTTAGCATGTTGCACTATAAACTTCTCTGGATTCTTTGAAGGAGGGTGAACAACCTTGAAATTAACTTAGCCTTCCTGGACTGATATTCTCTACTACCCTCTTCCTTCAAGTCCAAGAGCTGGATTATAGTTTCCTTCTAAACCAAACCAGATCCCTTAATTTTCAACTGGATGTCTCTCCTTGCTCCTACCCAGCTCATTTTGCCCTTCATTCTCAGACATTCCTTGCTCTCAGCTGTCTGTTTATGCTTAGCTGTTCTGGCAGTCCCATGCTCCTACGGGAGAATCTGTGCCTTTTCCTACACCACCCCATATGTCTGGACTATTTTTCCTTTCTTGGTCAATCCAGTCAGGGTTCCATGGTTGGTTCTCATACATAATTCCAATGTTATGTTCTCCTTTGCTCCCTGAGACAGATGAATTTACTGGGAATGAAGCCATGGCTTCATACTGGTGTCTGTCAGTTAAAGAACCACTGGCTGAATTCAGAGGGGAGAATAACTTGCATATATTAAAGGGCCATCACTGTTAGCCTGCAGATGTGAGCATTTTACCCAGAATTCTTACCAAAAAGGTGGCTTTGGTCCATTTTAGCTACAGTCCATATGTTTTCCATATGCACCATTTCCCAATATGTATTTTGTGTGTAGAAAGCTGAGTGGGGGTTGAATGGTTCAAATATTAGTGGAATTTACTCTTAATAATCTCTTTAGAAATGTATAATTTTTTTTGTTTTGTAAATACTGAGGACTTGAGAGTCAAAAGAGTATTTAAAAATATTGTAAAATCATATATATGAATGTGGCTTGTTTATAACTAATTTTTTGTCTTTCTGTGTCTATTGCAGTCTAATGCAATTCTCTGGCTAAGATTAAGGGAGTGAGCATGTGAATAAATTAGTGATATTTAAACAGAGGTGTTAATTTGCAATACATAAGCTGCTCCATAGTAACTGCTTATATGTGTGCTCTGACCTGGTGACAAATGGAAGATGCTGTCAGCTTACACCAGTTAAAGTTAGCCCAAAGAGAACAACTCTTCTTCAGAATTACTTGTCTTTTCCCCTCAGAGGGTATTTTTAGAGAGCTGATCATGAGGGAGTGGTGCTACTGACAATATGGAATAAAATCAAAGATAGAAAATGGAGTCAGAAGCTTGTGAAAAATTTTTCCTTATTAGATGTAGAATACCATTCACCATGAATTAAATGAGAGAATTTTCCCAGCATGGTTATCGGTTTTGGAGAGTAGAAAGTGTGTAACATCTTTGAGATCAAGCCCTTTTATTTGATCTTCCTTCCACTTGTTTAACTCCAGTTTGCTGGGATTCTTTGAGATAAGATTCACATGTTCAGAAATCTTTCTAGGACCGCTTTAGATACCCTTGAGTAGCTGGGGCACTCACACTGGCATAGCAAATAGGGTAGAGTTCCCCAGGAGACAACACCATTCCAAAATGGCAGAGGGACGCTCTTGAAGTTACACTAAGTAATAGATGAAATATATGGACTTGTGTCAGAAAGTTCTATTGGAAAATTTTCATTGCTAAGTTGTTTGTTTTGTTCAGTTACTGGGGTATCAGAAAAATTCATTAATTTTCTTAAGCAATATTTTTCAGCCACTGTGGACTGAGGGTACAGGCAACCTTCTATTAGAAACAGTTACTAAAGTAAAAAGGGCATTTTAGCGATCACCAATAACTATGTTTTAAATATTTATTGCTCTAACTTGGATTCCCATACCAGCTTTATCTAACTTCAGCCCCTGTGTAAACCCCTTTGTCTTTACCAGGGTGCACAGTGAATTACAGGTGGGTCATTAGACTTATCTTCACAATTAGAATTATTTATGCAGCTGTCCTGTCCTGGTTTTCATCACTTATCACTAACTATGCAAATATTCATTATTTCCTACATTCCTACAGTAAAAGAATGTGGAGGTTAGATATGGGGCCACAACAGAAATGGCAAAGAATGAAGATATGCAAGACAAAGTCAAAGACTTCAGAACATGATATTAAATTTTTATCAATAAAACCACTTGGAGGAAAAAAATTAACTCAAAGAATAAAGGGTTATGCCTCTGGAGACATAAGTTCTGTATCAATATAGACAATGAAGAAGAAGGACAGAAGTAAGGGGTATATATGTTTTTGTTTCATTTCTTGCGAGTTTTTTGTACCTTGGAAGACTGAGTTCAAATTTGGGTTTGACTGAGATAAACATAGCAAATATATTTTTGACTTTTCCTTTCCCAAACCAAAACAAATGTTTTGCTCCAGGATATTTTTGGAATGTACAATAAATCAGCAGAAAAAGGAAAAAAATTTAAACACTATCAAAGTGTTCTTAAACATCCATTTCCAGAGAATAATGACATTCTAATGCTGCCACATAATGTAAAAGGAAAATAGGACACTTAGGGAAAGTAGCTTTTGATATAAATTTGACATATTTATTTTGGAGGGAAGAGAGATCATATGAGATTGTTTTATTTTATTAATTTGAATTTATGAGAGCTAATAATTTCTGCATCATTATAGGAATGTGACACAACAGTTATTTTATTGTGCCCCTCTGAAGTAGATGGTGAAACTTGGGTGGAGTCAGATCCTTCCTCCATTTAACCAAGGCCAGGGGTTGCAAATGTGGCAATGAGATTTGGCCCCTTTTTTCAGTTGGTTGGTTTTTGTTTAGAGCAGCTCCAAGAGCTCATTAGACAACTGTGTGTCCTTTCATTCAGCCCCATGCTAGTCTAACCAAAACATGTGATAAATGTGTATTTTTCCATTCATCTTTTATCTGAGGGGGTGACACACTTTTTTACGTCGCAGGCACATTGCTGATTTGGTCTGTTGCTATAACCATCACATTTCTGGTTAAAGGAAACAGAACAGGCTTCAGTAGAAGCTCTCACACTGTTGGGATCTGGAATCATTGCAAATTAAATGGCATGATGTCAGTTTGCCCTTCAGAAATTTGCTTTGGGAATTTCTAAATCCAAATAAAAAAGTCCTTTGTTGCCAGTTAATGGAAAAGTTGCCACCAAATGATATAAAGTACATGCTGTTAGGTATTAGTGCACAGGCTCCACAATGTTACTAGGGGGCTAGAAAAGCTGGATTAGCTATCTTTTGGGAATTAATTTGTTTATATCACTAAGTACGTGGTCAGCCATACAGCAGTGTGATTAGCTGCCACGGATTTCTGTTGGCATAGGATCACTTTTACTCCATCATGTAATTATTGTATTTTAGACAGGTTAGCAAAGGAGAATTCTTAGCCTGTAGTTACTTACTCTCCAATATCTTTTAGGGGGGAAAAAAAATACCTCTTTCCACTTTTATAATCTCCCATTACAGCAAGTGTTCTCTATCACAGAAAATATATAAAGACCAGATTTTGCCCTCTGGACACCTGCAACTTAGTGGTCAATCTGTAAAGCTCTTCTTAAGTAACAGAGAGTTCTCAGTATTTTTTTGTCCTTCATCTCTGTTCCATTTTAAGGATAAGGATCTAAGTATCTGAGTAGAAGCAAAATGAACTACAAAATGAGCCATAGCTGATACTTTTGTTCTCTGAAGTCTGGATTAGTATAACTTTGTTTGGTTTCCTCATGTATTATGGGCAATTTGTCAAGTAGATAACATTAGTAGAATTGTAGTTTTAAAACACTTCTGATCACAATCTATTTGTCTGCAATAGGAATGTGGAAAAAAGTTGTAAATTGGTTATTACCCTAGGTGCAATTTCAATATAAAAAAAATCCTCTTAAAGGGAGACAGAAAAATGAGAACTTAAATCAATGAGAAGGCGTGTGCTGACTGTTACAAACATAAGGTCTTGTTGGTTTCTATGTTATTTTCTGTGGAGGATAAGAAGGATCACAGCCCATTCTCTTGCTAAATAATAGGTCCTGAATTACTGAGCCTGCTCTGTCCCAGTGTATGAACTGCCTGTAGTAGCCTGGGGCTTGTTTCCTGCAGGAGGAGGGGGGAAAGCAAGGACAAAATTGTTATTGATGACTGGCCAAACTCTCATCCCTAACAACATAGAGTCAGGGACAACATGTTAGAGACTAAAGCTTTATATATGTCTAATTTGACCTTGCCATGTGTTGTGCACAGAGCCAGGTCCTCTTGGGTGTGAACTGTAATCCTCTTTAAAAGGACAAGGTGATGTCTGAAAGAACAAAGATATGGATGGTAATGTAGGACCTACACATGGAATCATTTTTTTATTACTGAACACAGTGGAGTATCCTGAATATATGGTGTCCAGGCCTGCCTGATTTCTATAGCATATTGTGTGTACAGTATTCTGCACAGCCTGGCAAATGTTAGTGAATTCAGTAGCACTTCTGTGGCAGTAATGACATGTAACCATCTGTGATTTCGCACCTGCAGAAGCCAGTGTCAGCTGTTGAAGTTCAGCAGCCCTGGCTTTGCATGAATTTATTGCCAAAAAACTCGCTCATTTACTAGCCATGGAATTCAGATAACCCTTTCAGTGATCTTAAAGCTCTTGCACATTATGTGGCAAAACAGTTCAGAGAGAAAGTCTCTACCAGGGAGTCTTTCTCAGTGCACACTCTTTGTACACTGCTTTTATAGAATAAGTAGCACTGCTGGTCCTGGGATGCTGCTTAGTGCTCTCACTGGTACTGTGGCCTTTTCATGCAGGCCCTGGAAGAATGCACCCAGGGAGAAAAGCTCCCCTTGGAAATGTAGAAAGGAAAAAGGTAAACAGAGGCACAGAACGGTGAGCTGGCTTTACAGGCTGTACTGCAGCACCACGGGGAATTCAAGATTAAAATCTCTCTCTCCATTTTCCCACCAGTGCCTTAAACACTACTTTATACCATCTGTCATGAAAATGAACAGGATTGGCTGCTTCTTCAGATTCTGCTAGCAGGCACTCGTATGAAATGATTTTATATAACTAACTACAGAATAAATAAAAACTTTGTTTATTCTACTAGCAAGAGTAGTTCTATTAAATGGGAGCAGATATCAGCTGTTTCTTACCAGAATGTGTGCTGAGCTTGGTATTTCTCACATGACTACCCAGATTCATCACAGATGTCATTGTATTGCTTTCTATATCCTTTTACAAAAGATTTTTGTGGAGATATGCAGACTTTATGGCTGGCAAAAACACCATCATCCTTTTTACTTGAGTCCTACTGCATAAGCAAAATATGCAATGAGGGGATGAAAAGGACTGTGGGATGATGGAACATGACACATGGCAGATCATTCAGTCTCTATGCCATGCTTATGGGGCAAGTGCTTTAGATTTTAAGGTGAATAAAAAATAAAAAAATTTTAATGTCTTGCTAACATTTCCCATCTTCAAAACCTGTTTGTTTTGTCTAGAAAAGTTTTTGCTATAAGGAACATGAAGAGGTTATTTTAAACTGAAATTTTATTTTTAAGTGACATCTGATACAGTCCAAAGTATTCTTCTTTCCAGTGGGACAATTAAAAAGGTTCAAAGACAATTATAATTTTTGAGTAGTGAATGAATCAAAAAATATTAGTTGCAAAAATTGGCCTAATATAATGGCAGTTTCCTACATGATGACAAATGAAATAGCTTTGCCCAACTTACTGACATCAGATAAATGATCATTTTTCCTAATTCCTGCTATTATGTGATTTAAAGAAGAAACATAGATTTCCAAGAACACACAAAATGAATGAATGATTTTCTTTATCGTGGAGACTAGGGGGGAAATCAATTTGTTTAATAATAGTTGGGTAAAAAATGATAATGGTTTAAATGATGTAGTCACAGCCTTTGAAGCTGTGCTATTGCAGCTGCAGAACAGGAAATGATCTATAGCCTTTGGAAGAGCAGACAATGTAGAAGGGAAGAGCCAAGAGAAAGCCACATCATGCTGGGAAAACGCCAGGAGAACTCACGGAAAGTTAATTATAAAGAATCCACACTAACTTATTTAAATCTATATCTGTTCCTTTAGCCCTAATTAGGTTGTTTGCAGTGCAAGATCTTACATGTAGAACTATTAAAAATACGAAGAGTTTTGTAAACCTGTCAAAAGAGGAACAGCCCCTTAGCTTTTAGAATTAGGAAAATAAATCCCTTCTCTTGTGTGCTAGAGTATCAATGCATTTAGAGAGAGTATGCTAATAGAGCACGAGCTTGGAGGCTTAATTAATAGCTAACTCTGTTGATGAAGACTCATTACTAAAACCTAAGAACTGGATCCTATTGACAATTTGTTTCTAGTACTGTAAGTTATAACTAAAACTTTGTTCTGTAGTTATTACAGAGCTTTGAGGTAAAGATCCTAATGGATGTAATGAGTATTTACAGCTTAAACAATAACAGTGCATAACCTCTAGAATCAATGTAATTAAGGGAAATCAATAAAATAGCAAAATCTCAATGTGTCAGCATTTTAACCAGGAGGTGGTAGGGCCAGTACCAATGCAACATGTCTTCAAATTGAATTTTTTCTGTGCTTGTGCTGTGGTGACCATTGTTTTGCAAGTGGCTATAAGGTAAAATGAAAACCATGCTATGGTACTGTGAATGTATTTATTTGGTAGAAATAACATTATGACTTTCCATACTGCATTTATTATATTAAAACTGTGCAAAAGCCAAAGATCTCTGCTGAGGGAAGTCAAAGGTCTATGTGGCTTACATTCTGAACACAACTTTCTCATAATAATTGATCTTTTTAAGGAAGGCTGGAACAATATGTTTTAAATACTTCGGCAATCTTAATGCTTGCTGCTAGTTTTTCTTCTGTATGTAATAGTGAGCAATTTGTTCTTGATATAGTTCTACTGTTATTGAATTTAGAAAATGTTCCTGTAGGGAATTTTCTGGACCTGCTTGCTGCATCTCACTTTGTGTCCTGGCCTTTTTGTTTCTTTCCATTCTCCAGTCTACTTCTTAACTTTTGTAATGCGTATTTTTCATGTTCTGTGCCATTTCTCATTGTGTTTTAGGTCACTGAAGAGCTTGGGATTTCCCCGAGTTTATCTTTCACTAACATGGGCACACTTCTTGCAGCCTGCTATAAATTGTACTTGTGTCATTAACAGTTTTACACTTGTTACCTGTGCTATCTAACCCTGCAGCTCACTGAGGTTATTGGTCTTGAAAGCAAGCCTTTATTTGTTTTTAGTTTACTCTTCTCTGCCTATCCCTTCTCAAAAGATGTCATCTGATCAATGCCTCCTTTCACTGCCCTCTTCCTTTCTGTTGGGTTTAATCAGACCCAGACAACTTTCTATACATAATTTCTCCAAGTCTTGCTGCTTAAAAAAATCTGTGGTGAGGTTTTTATTAGTTGTTTAACACTTCTTCTTCCTCCTGCTTATTTCCTACAAGCCTTGCATTAGCATATACATTCATGTCACACCTACTGTTGGGTTTTGGCTTGGACATAATGAGAGTCCTGCAAAGAAAATCACCATCTGAGTGCTCAGCTCCTTTCTGGTATTTCCTAGAATTTCATGTCAATCTACATGACTGCACAATTGGACAAGGCCAGGCAAAAAGGATAGACTTGGAAGTTGTTATTTTTCATGATTAATATACACAATAATTGAAGTAATCTAATTGAGATGGATAAAAAAGAAATTACATGGTGCTATTTTTTATGGAGGCAGAAAAAAAATCTTAGTTGCTGGTGCCTGTGTAGGCATTGACTTTTAGAAGTAACTAAGTAGTAATGTCATCCCTTCTTCCTCTTGTGTCTTGAACAATGGCTTTTGTGTAACAAGATCAAGGGTTAAGTTGAATCAATTATCACCCATTTTTTGTCCTTTCCTTGAATACTTCTTAGTCACTTGCTCTGAAAAGGAAGTCCAGAGGCAAACAGCTGAATTTATTCCTAGGTGCCATGAAACAATTGGAGGGTAAATCCTTTCCTCATATTTTAAGCTTTACCAGAAGAGAGCATTGTGGTTGTTCTCTAAGTCATAGTTATTTGAGATGAATAGTGCTCAAACAGGATATAAAAATAACACTGTGAGATAATGAGGTAATCAGAAAAAGTTAATGCAATGCAGTTGAAACAAGTGATCCAAGAAAATTGGACAAAATTGTTTCTTGATATGACTTGTGTAACTCATCAGACTGCTAAATATCCAGGTTTTCTTTTAAGCATCTTCAGTATTTACAGAAATAAAATGAATATACTTTTAACTAACATATAAGCATCATTACTATCAAACAGATATAGCACAATAAATTCAGTGGGCCAATTGCAGGGCAGAATCACAATCACCTTGTATTTATTACCTACACGAGTATTTAACCTATCTTCTAAGTAAGATTATCTCAAGTTTTCAACAAGAAGGTACAATGAGAGATACAACCCGAAAAAAGACCTTCTTCATAACACTGTCAACATGCACTCCAAATGAACACCAAAATAAATAGTTTCACGAAACCTTTCAATATTTTAATAAGTCAAAATGCATTTTTCTGACAGTATAATTGCTTTTCATACTGGGCCTTAAATCTCCACTACTATAAAAGAATAATGCTACAGTAGATCATTTGTGAAAACCTAATGAAAACTGAGTTACTGAACCTCGGAGCCAGTAGACCTTGAAATTCACTTTCAAAAACTAATTTGCAGTAAATGTATGAGAAACATATTTAGACATGATAAACTTTCAGTCCTCTGTTAGCTAGGTGTAGAAGTTTATCTTGATTAACTACTTTTTCTTTTAATTAATCATTTGTGGAGGTAGCCAAAATGTTGTGGGCTACATGTCCACTAGTGACACTCATACAAAATGAGCAAATTTACTTATTTTTTCTTAGCTTGCATAAATAATGTAATATACCAAATTGTGGTGTTTCAGTAGCCTCTGATTTATGTATCTCATTGATTACTGAAGATCCATAGGTTATCTTGATGATGGCTTCTACTATCATCAAAAAATATAAGCTGTGTTGGAAAACAATAAGATTTTAAAAGTGTTAAGCACTAATTTTATGTGGACATTAATGCTTCACACTGCCATCAGTCAGTATATGAAATTGTAACAAACACAGTAACAAGATCTTTAATATTCTTGCTTCAACATTCTGTTTCCTCTGGAGCCATTGTGTTGGAAGGAAATGAGAAGGGAGTTTCTATGGGATCCATGGATAAAGTATAAAGGATCCATATCCATGGATCCATGGATAAAGGATAACACATGATTGTATTACACCAATCCATTTTCCATTAAACAAGAACAGGTGAGCTCAGAAATGTGTGTGCTCATGAGTTCTGCAGTAATGCACCCTCTTAAATGAGCTATCTACCTCTGAAAGTGAACTGCACTTTATTTTAAAAAATTATGAAATGTGCTATTTCAACTCTTATCTCAATTTTCTAGTGCTCAGGATGAAATAACTCTAGCCTGGAGATGTCTGACTCTCATACTGGCAACTGGACACCAGTTTTCTGTGTTTCTTTCTAACTGCTAATTCCTCAGGTCCTTCCAGGACTTGCCTCAGCTGCCCCTGCAAATTGCAAAGCACGGAGTGAAGGCTTTGCTGGTGTCAGAGGGATTAATCTCTGATTCACAGGGAATGGGTTGCAGATGGGTTATATGGGGTTTAACACAGTAAAGTTCCCGTTCTTGGAATAAAAAATGATGCTTAGAAGATGCCACTGTGATTAACTACTTATGTCAGCTTTCAAAATCTCTTTTGTAGTATATGAGAAAAAATGAAAGTCAAAAGACCCTGGAAGTCCAGGTTTACAGTCCAATAGGTTTCCATGGCAAACTTTCTGCACATTTGCTTTCTCAATAGATTTTCTAAATGTAGGAGGATGCAATCATTGGATTACCAGAGGAAGAGAAGGAAAGCACAGATAATGTTTGTTTTGTTACAAGAAAATCAAGTTCTGTTTAGCTTGGCTCACCGATAAACAGAAATTATTAGATTTTATTGTCTGATCCATTGCAAAGCTTTCAGTTCTGATAATAATAAATAATGGTGAACAGTTACACAGCCATTGCCATCAATAACTCAGCCCTGCCTAAAGATGAATAATATATATTTAGCCCGATTTTAAAGATGGGGTAAACAAGATGAATGCTTTTCCCATGGTCACAAAGGAAGATAATATAAAGAGTAAGTTGTTTCTCAGAGCCATTCTTCATCCACAAAGTCTTCATTAGTTTCTTGGTTAAAGCTGAAATATGCTCTAAGGTACTTTGGCATATCCAGGTGCAATAGCTGATTTCTTGTTCTGCTGTAACTCATTGCATCTCTATCAGTTCTCTTGAAATCCACTGATAACACATAAACTTTTATAGCCATCTACTTAGGATTGTGGCTTAAATATCTACTGAGAAATTTCTTTTTGAATGACACTGGCAGCTCTTCCACTAGTCAGTGCAGGAGCACACAGATCCATGAGAGTCTTGTGTCCCTGTTTCATTACAGCGCTGGGGTGGGGTGGTTTGTAGCCCAGTGGTCCATTCCTGTTCCCACTGAAGTCAGTGAAAAAATTCCATTGTACTGAGAGGCAGCAAGACTTGACCCCTGGGTCCGGGCCAAAAATATATGAATTTGTTTACCTTTATCATAAAGTTCCTCCTCCCTATCTCTGCATGCCTTTAAGGAGGTGAATAGAAGCTGGTTTAGTGAAATGAAGCGGAACCATCTCTGAGTAAAGTGCTTAATATTTACAACAATAAAGCATTGTGGGTCCAAGTCATTGCTTTGTAATAATAAAGGAAAAAAAAGTGCACACAAATGCATTACTTGCCAAATCATCCAAGGCTGGAGTGTTCCTTTCTCTTTCTTAATTGGATAGATAATGCCCTAATCTGTTTGGTATTGTTTCACTTCTATCTATCAGTTGCTTAAAAATACCGAAACAAGGTTATCACAAAACTCCAGATTGGCCCAGCTTTGTAGTCCAAATGGAAATAATTTACTGAGAATGCTTTTCCAATCACTGTTTTTTAATTGGCTCAAGTGGAAATAAATGACACAGATCAGTTGCAGTTTTTGTAAAACTTTCCAGTGTGAGTTATGCCACAGTGATAAAGTGGGTATGATTGAGTAGGATGTGTTTTAAATAAGGCAACAGCAGGATGCTATGGTGGCCTCCCTTCTCAGGCTGCCATGGAACTCTCCTGGCAGCCTTTGCCCACTGCTGCTCACAATTACCAGTGTGAACCGAAATTATTTATCCTGTGAGCTTCTTTGGGTGAACATTAGAGTTTTCTTATTTTTCTAGTGGTTTATAAAAATATATGTAAAATAGCTTAGATAGAAAGCTTTCTTTATTTTGAAAAGTCTAATAACAGAAGAACTTTTTATCACAAACCAGAGTTTAGTACATGGAAAAATAAAAAATGTAGCTAAGTTCCTTATAGAAGACTGATTTATCTAAAACTACTTTTTAAGAAAATGCTTCCATATCATAGGCATTTTTCAAGTGAAAAAAAAAATTGTCATTAATATGCTTTTATCTACTGATATTGAGTTAGCACATAATAAATTTATGTATCAATCAATCAAGCATCTAGAACCACTTAAGTTTTATAAAGTTTAAGACATCTAGTGGCTTTTTATTTCCCATCACTTGCACTGGGGTTGTTGCAGCTGCAGTCAGCAGGAATCCTGTGTCTCAATCCAAGCAGAGAACCAGGCTTTGACCTCATTGTTCATGGTTTCTGGAAGCATGTGGAAGAAAGACCTTCGCAGCATGCACAAAGTAAAGCAAATTAAAACCACAATGGGATTAAAGTAATGCCTCCTATTGATTTCACCTATTTAAGTACAGATCCAAAATAAAAAATAGAAATAGTTTAATTATTTGGTCAGCAATCCATCACAACAAAGAAATGGGATTATATGCTTAATCATGGAGATATTTGCTGTCAAGAGTAGGTGTAAACTGCAAAAGGTGAGGTGAAGAATGAGGGCTTTTGTATGACGAATATTGGCTGGCACATTCCTTGGTGGCACAGGAGAGGGATAATGCAATATATATTGCTTTTTAATCTTTTCATTTCTAAAAGAGCAACAATCCTGGCATTTGTACAGAGCCATTAAATTGCATTTTCAGAGCTTATCAAACAGTTGAATATGCAAAGCATCATTTTATGGTTATCTGCTTCTCCTGCTCTCAGGTTTAGAGTTATTGACAAGCCTCCTGACATGCAGGGCATTTCTCCTCGGTTCTCTGACACCTATAATACTGACACATCCTGGAAATCCTTCCGGACAGCATCAGCCATGACATGCAAAGCTGGCCTTTAGCATTTTTCTCTTGCTATTTGACCTGGGATTTAAAGCCTTGAGATGTGGCACATCTCAAATTTAGAATAAGAGACCAGGGTAGGACTTAGCGTGACTGGCAATAGGGAGGAAAGCAGTGCCTGCACTTGGATCCAAACTGTGTCAGTGTGGTTCTGGATACAAAAAAACTTTCAGTCCTTACTTAAGCTGTCTGAATCATCCTTCCAGATCCAGGAGCATAGCTTGCAGGTGTGGAAATTAGGCAGTTTGGTTCTTAAAATAAGATGTGTGAATATGGCCTAAGTGCCTTTAAGGCAACTCATTTTTGTTCATCACTGCTAATTGCTAAGTGAATTTCAAGGTTCTTCATTGTGCTAATTACAGGATAGCAAGAAATCCCGTAATGAATCTCTGTGAATTCAGAGAGCAGTGCTGTCACTGTACGCCTCAGTCTTTAATTATGATAAAATTACAATGGGATTGCCTAATTTTGAAAGTTCAGATTTTAAGGGGGAAGAAATTAGACCCAGTTCCTGTCCCTTATGCAGCAGTAAGGAAAACTACTGTTGTGTGCCAGCCTTGTACCAGGCTGACTCATCCTTCAGATGATCAGCTTCATTACAGATGAGGACAGATGAATCCAGTGTGGAGGTGGTGTTTGGCTCACATAAGAGTTCCACACCTCTGCAAAATCCTCTCTCTGTGGCCTACATCCACCGATGTACATAAATAGATGGGTAACTCTTATTCCAGGATTAGTTCTACTGAAGTTGGAAAACACAAAGCATTCAGTTTTCTCCACTGTAAGAAGCACACGCTGAGGAACAGTTTTGGAAAACAACCTGCTTTGCATTAGAATGGAGGAATATATATTTTGATTGCTGGAGAGGAGACATTTCCAAGAATTCCAAGAAATGGTCTGTGGCCATTGGTTCCTTCGGGCACATGTACGAACACAACTGAGTAAAGTAAATAAAATACTGACCACAGATATTACTGACATAACAAATTATTTTTTTCCAATTTGTTCCGGGATCTTTTATTTATAGGAAGTCTCAGCTGCATTTCTCACTAAGTCAGTAGCCTGTGGGTCAATTAAAATTATGCCATTAGGTTAATGTGGCAAAGAGAACGAATCACTGCAAAAATAAAGTAGATTCTAACATATTCTGTGATAATAATGAGGCCTGATCTATATTCCCTGTTTTGAGCAGCTGAGTAATAAACCTTGTTGAGACTTTGCTTGATTGATAGATGGCTTCTATCCAGTGACTCCAGATAAGACAGTAGGGAAAAAGCAGCACAAAAACAAAAGGGAAAAAAATAAAACTGATCTCAGACTGTTATGGTCTGATGGCTCAACGTGCTACTGGTGTCTGCCAGCATATTGATTCTTCACATTTGATAGCACTATAAACTGGCACTTTTACCAGCTGAAAGGATGGGATCAGGAACGAGCAGAGGGAGTCAGTGCCTAGTTTCTGTAGCTTCAGGGCAAACAAATTGCATGGCAACGATTTACTTTTGATAGGGATAAAGGAACCCAGTGAAGTTGACCGCTGGTTACTAACCTCGTGTTTTACAGGAAAACCTTTGAATGATTTTCTGCTTGCTGTTGTTACTCAGATTTACAGAGATATTATAATTCAGAATGAACTCACAGGATTCTCTGTGTGAGTGTTATCAGCAAGTTTACCAGATGTGTGTGCTCATGTGCTGTTGCTTGGGCAGAGGAAAGTGTTGTAAATCAGAATTTTTGTATATACACGAAACACAATCAGCAGTATGTTCTACACAACGTACTGGCTGTGTTTGAAAGAACTCTACAACAAAAATGGTTAATGGTTTACCAAGCAGACCTCACAAATAATTTCCAGGATGAATTTTGTTCAAATTTCTATTAGATTAATTTGTATTCCATCTCACTATACATATAAACTTCTCTTCATAGCATTGGGTGTTCTATGAATGGAGAGACAACAGAATATTGCTAAGTGTATTTGCTGTGTAAATGGCACATTGGTTTATGTTTGGGAGCTGTAGTAGATATGAATGATACTCTTAAATCACATTAATTTCTGTTGGGTTGGTTTTTTTTTGTGTGTGTGTGATGTTAATTGGGTTGCTTGGAAAATGTGCTTAAATATCTTTTACTAGAAACTCTACTGTGTTGTTGACAAAGGGGTCATCCTGTTCCTGGATTTTAAAAAGAAATACCTTTGTCCTCCAATTATACATCATAATTAGCATTCACACTGAAGATCTTTGAATTCTTCCCAGCTTTACCAAAGAATAGTTTCGTTTGCTGCTTAGGAATGTATTACACTCTCGGGTGTGTAGTTGAGGAAGACGTAATCAGGTTAGAGATACACACACATATGTGAAAAAAAGCCATTTGGACAACATTCCTCAGATGTTGCAAATAGTCAGATTTTACTATAAATGAGCAGTATCTAGCAGTGTGCAGGGAGTAATATGGGAATGTTACAGAAGGCTGTATTTCCTGTGTGTGGGTTAAAGATTTAATCCTTTATGTAAGATGAAAGGCACAGTAGGTTTCTGAAAGAGTATATGCATTCACTGAGCCAGAGAATAATTATAGCACAGTGAGTTATAAAATTGATGTTTCTATGTTCAGTTTCATTGTCTTGTTGTAGCCTGTGTCTTAATGGAATAATTATCCCTCCATTAGTGTGTTTACTCTGGGAGGTGGAGTAGTACCTGCTTTCATTTATCTAACTTGTTTTTTAACTCTTTTCTGAAACTTGCTTTTTATGAAATCATTTGATTGTGAAATTTGAATTTCCTAGATGAATAAAAGGTGAGGGGAAAAAGGAACTGGTACTTCAGATTATATTTGTATCCAGTTTTTATTTGATCTGTTCAGGATTCCGATTTTTGTAGCATTGCCAATGTGGGTACTTAAGGGTAAAATTTTAATTTATGATAGGGAAACTATATATTTAAATTAGTCTACATTTTTTTTTATCAACATTAGTTTGTTTGTCTTGCCACAAACATTCTCTCACTGATTCAGTCACCCAGTGTTCCTTGGGCAGGTGCTGGGTTGCATGGTGTCAATCTCAGCAATTGATATCTGATGTTTCAGTCTCTTTGTGCCTGGGAAACCTTTGAGGGCTGGGACCTTGTTTGGATGATTGCCCTCTCCCCTTTGTCCATCCTTCCAGGAGAAAAAACATAAGAGTGAGATTGCCAAAACAGCTGCCTGAGTATTGATTCAAGGAATAGAGGCAAGGCTTTAAATAAGCTGTAAGAACAGCAGATCTAAAAGGCTGGAGCATTGGTCTGCTTATCCAGCAGCACCAGATCCACTCCTTTTTCCCTATAAGTATGCTTGATGAAAAGATGCAAAGAATTCTAACCTCATTCCAGCTTCTTACAGATTTCTTCCATTTCTTTGTACCTGCTCTTTCTGTTCCTTATTTCTGCCTGCTGGTTATATTTAGTGTTGGTGTCACAGCCAGTCTGTGAATCCTACAGGAATGAAAATTTCCTTTCCTACATGGAATTAAATAAAGACTCACAATAAGCTCGTGCTGTACCAGTTGCTCTAAACCAATTCTAGGTTTTTTGTACACAGTTCTAACACACTGCACTGACAACTTTATTAATATTGACATTAATTTTGCAGATTTCAGTTGCGTGCTAAGATGAGGGGTTTGATGTGAGACTAGATCATGTAAGGGAAGGTTACACAAGGGGAAACATTGACTGCTTTACAAGCATTCATTTCTGCCAGAGAGTGAGTCTTTGGTACCTTCTATACATCAGAAGTAGCATTCCTTGCCCTGTTGATAGAAAATGTCCACAGCATGGTTTATGGTGGGACTTGGAAGAGCATGGAAGAGTGATGCCTCTCACTCTTTTCAAGGCACACTTTGGAGGGAGCTGGGCTCCCTCCTGGGACTTTTTCCTTCTTTTCACATCCACCATTTTGCAGATACAACAGCGCACAGTGTGAAGGAGGCTTAAATACAGTATTTGATTTAATTACATATCATTATACCTCCTTTAAAATAGGCAGGGTGTTGATAAAGAAAGAAGCATACATTCCATTATTTCTTTAAATAACAAGAATGAACTCTTTAGCACAAGTGAAAGCAGACCATATGCCTTCCCTTTGGGTATCCCTTGGCACTGAGGTTCTGGCATCACAGTCCTTCGTGTAGAAGCCAGCAAAAGATGTTTAATGGCTTTCAGACTCCGAAATGAGTTCTGCGGCCATGTGTGTCCCTCTCCAGTTGTCTGAGGAGATGAGCTTGAATTACAGCTCAGCCACTGCTGCCAAGTACTTTCCATTATTCCAGCAGACCAGGTTGCCAAGCAGGATTTATGGTCCTTTTAACTCAATATCAGGCGATGGAGCAGCATTGTGTGATACAGGCTGTATACCAGATATTCTTATCAATGGAACAGGACTCTCTAGAATCAGGGAGATAATCAACTCTGTAACTCTCACATTGGTAATTGGCACAACTCAGAACACAGTTAAATATAAAAATACAAACTAGGAGCGCAGAAGAAATGACTTTGTTTTTTGCTGTTGATTAAGTTACTATGCAGATCATACAAATTGCTTTCACATTAAGATTTTCTAACCTCCTTCTTTGCCCTCTGTCCATGAAGTTCTGAATATGCCTGCAATGCAGCAGCTCATTTGATTTGGTATAATTTTGATAATTACAATTGAATATTATTTTTAATCAGTTGTGATCTGAGACAAAGCTAGGTTTTGTGTTGCTAATAGCGATGAAAATCTGAATATATTAAGCTTTATTTTTCATTCCTATGAACAAAGAGATAGTTATGATATAGAAGTAAACATTTACATTCAGATGGAAAAGAACATTTTTTTTTTTTTCTGTGATATTCATAGTTTAAGACACGGTGTTAGCACAAACTAGAAACCTATCTTTCCAGTTATTTATAGCCAGGGAAAAAAAGAGGCAAATCATTTTAGAGTGGTCTACATATATTTGCAGAAAAGATAAGCTATATAACTGCTTGTGCTCTTGTATCTCTACTAATTTGAATATAATGAGCAAACTCTCACCTCACAAAAATTGGGTCCTGGGGGTTAACATATTAGCTTTTTATCTCCAGTGCTATAAAAAATGTCATTGCCTTGCAGCCAATTATATTAAATAGTTACAGATATAAAATACATTGGAATAGTAGTTTAAAAAGTAGACAAAAATAAATGGCATTGCAGCTGTAATTTCCTTGATTCTGTTTTCCCCAAATATTACTGATTTATAAGATGTTTTGAACGTCCTTGACAGGGATACAAGCAGCCCTGCTGACCTTTAGAGTGAGCTCGAAAACAACAGCTGTAAACCACAGGTAAATTAGAACATGGCTTATGTCAGTGTGATTTCAGTACCTTTGATTAGCCAAATAAAAATAAGAAACAATAAAACAAAGAGCAACATTTGCTCTTTACTGTTCACCATGAAGTATGCAAGTATTGGAGCAAATTATTCTTGTGTGATAAATAACTGCTGGTGGATTTTACTGGGTGTTGGACTTGGCTTCAAAAAACAGTTTACAAAGTGAATCCCTTAAATATCTATTTCTTTTCCTGTGTCTGTGCTAGACAAAAGCTTCAATATCCTTTATGCTATATATAAACCTCCTCAGATTCAAAAAAATCCATTTAATGGCATATTTGGTGCTCACTATCATGAATTCATGTATGTGTTTCCTCTTCTATTTCATCTTATTGCTTGAGAAGAAAGGCATTACATTTATGTTACAAGGCAATCTAACTAATGGCTAAATTAGTGGTATTCAGAGGATACCAACTAAAGCTAAATTTGTATTGATGTTTACAGTTTCCATTAGATTTCTGCATGACTATAGAAATCAATTATTAAGCTGATATAATGAGACCTGATATCCTTATGTTATTCTACCATCTCAGATTGTGCTGAGAAAAGCCATCTCAAGTTCTGAAAGAAAAATCCACAGAAAATACACTCCCAACTGTACCAAACTCTTAGATAAATAAAACATGACTTGATCAAACCTATACTGGAAGCTCAACTGCTTTCTCACAGCAGTGTCAGTCTTCATAGTGTGTTCATGGTTTGCTAGTGACTCCATTTTCAAATCTGTTCCTTTGGTTAGCTTTAGCTGCGTTTGAACTTAAAGAAATCCTAAAATAACCCACAAAGAAAGCATATTTCTTCTTCACTTTATTAGGAAGGGCCCCAGATCTGCTGCTTTCTCTCTGCCCCTTTCTCTGCACCTTACAGAAGGTTCCATTAGATTTTTGCCACCATGGCTGTGGGGAGTGAATGCCTCAGACATTTTCTGTGGACTGCCTTCTGCATCCGTTTGACTTATTTGCTGGTATTTTTATTTGACGTAGTAGAAAAACACAAGGTTCTGGTAATGTACACTGAAAAGGGCAGACAGAGAAGGACACTTTTCAGTGAGAGATTTTCCCATTTGGAGGAACTAGGATTTGTGCCTCTGTGGCAGCTCTCCTCAGAAAGATAGGACTTCATTTCTCAGTTCCATGGAGCCATTTCAGTCTTTTATGTCAGCTTCAATTTCCCTTCTAGAGTAGTTTTAGTGGTTAAAAAAAGTCCTATTAAAGGTGATCAGGTGGAGGTTATATGGCCTGCTTGTAGATTTTGGAAAGTGTTATGAATTTCTCCCTGGTGGTTTTCTTCTTTTGACTTCTCTGCCTTCCAGCACATGGTTAGCAACTTCCCGGTGAACCTGTGAGTGCCTGGAGGACAGGCATTCCATGTTGGGCATTGCAAGGGAGGGATCATTTCCATCCTGGTGCCCACTCACAGGCAGAGATTATGTGAATGGATTCCCATCCCCACCATGGGCAGGTCTGTGGGAAGACTGAGCCTGTGGAGATCTCTGGCTTTGTGCACCCTATTCATTGTGCTCCTTTGACACAAGGGCTGCTTTGGTTTGTGTAATTTTACAAGCTACTGAAGCAGGACCTATTGATATTTAAAAAATAATTAAAGCAGTCAGAGTATTGAGTATTAAAATTCTGCCTTTATGCAGTATCTACTTTTTATATTACAGCATAAGATTTTTACTCTACTTTTGCTATTATGAATCCATTACATGTAAATGAATGAATACTATTGTTAATAACCATTTACAGCACACAGTGTTAAAGCTCCAAAGGAGCTATTAGAGTTTACTGTATGCTGTGAATATATATGAAGAACAATACACAGACCTCAGCTAAACCATAATGAGTGCATTGACATATCAGCTCTGAAAAGAATCTCAGACTCCATAGCATGTGAATGGCAAAACAAAGACATTTAAGGTCCAGAGTCTTCTTCTTTAATCACCCAGCTCCAGTGTGGTGTGATGGGCAGCATTACTGGCAGCAGCTGTGCAGTGCTGCTGGTAATGGAGTGTGCCATGATTACCTTCTGAAGGGTCCAGGTCACTGTGTCACCTCCTGTGGTGCTGGGATGGCCCCCACATTTTGGATATCCTGCATATCAGCATGCAGTGTACAGGGACATTCATAGCTTGTCTGGTTTGGAATATTTTAGGTAGAACACAGCCTAGGTTTTGTGTACATGGGTGCATTTTTGCTGCAAGAGTGTGATGTGGCTCTGTAGCAAAGGTAGAGGTTTGGTAATACTTTCAGTACAGATACAGATCTAAGTGAGTCCAAACACACAATAGGCTTACTTCAAACCACTGCAGCATGAACTCCTTCTGCTTCTAAGACAAATCTGGAGACGATTTCTTCAGAGGTGAGATTTTGACTCTTTGTTGGTTTATTATAACAAACTTTGTGGTACTGTCTCATTACCAGAGTGGTAGGGAACAGAGGGAGGAACAAGATCTCACAAATTGCTTCACTTCTTATATCCATTAGCCTGACCAAGGACTTCCAGTTCCATTTTTTTCAATTATATTTTGTGTTTTAGTTTATTGCTTTTGATTGCAGCATTAATCTGTTCTGGAGGAAATGGACTGAAATTCTTCATGTTCTGTGACCACAATTAGGAATTACTGGAAATGGAAACTTAAATGGCTGTCCAAATTTGGTGCTAATTTCAATACCCTTGGCTTTTTACATTCATTTTTAAAACTCTTCTCCTTGGTGATGTTTTACTGACTCTCAAAATATGAACCAGATTATTGCTAGCTAGCACAGACTTTCATGATGAAGGTCACTAAGGTCATTCTTTAATTTTAGATTCCTCTGAGCCAGTTGAAGCTTCTGAAAGTTTCCCAAGAGCCAGGAGCACCATCTAACAAGCAATTCTTGTGAAGTTAGAATTCTTGTTTTTCAGAAATGCAGGTGGAAGACAAGCAGAAAGCAAAGTTTTGATCTTTGGAATCCAGACACAATTCTGAAAACATAAACAGCTCCAGAGGGTAATGTTGCCTAGAATTTTCTGACTGTCCATGGCTGTGTCCTGCAGAACTCAGTCCTGAGCTCCAGTGGCTTGGCAAAGGCAATGGTGACACTGCATTTGAAGTTTTAAGAACTGATATTCTGTCACATGGAAAAAGTGAAATTCTTCATCCCATGATGTCAGAACATTAATTAAACTGCTTAAGCCAAAGAAAGGATAATAAAATGCCCATATGAATTATAAAATAAAAAGAAATATCCCTCTAATGTCAGATATAAACTTCTTCAGGCCAGAACATAAATTAAACGGAGCGACCCTGCAGCAAAGCTATTTTCTGTTTGAGCATTAGTTGAAATCAAAAGGTAACAAATGTGCAGACAGAGACTTGCTATACTGGCCATTTATTTTTAATCAATAAAACATCTAAATAGTAAATTCGTGGTAAGTCTGTTTTGTGCATTTTTCCTCAGCTGTGTTGAAGGTGATCAGTTAAAACCTCTCCTCTCTGTAGTGTGTATGGTGGAGCAGGGTGTGCTCAGTCCTCCATGAAGAGTTTGTAAAGAGAATCTTTCTGAAACCCACAGAGCCATTGAGGGCACTGTCAGAGACCAGCAGCTTACCAGCCCTGGTAGCCACAGAGCTCTAACAAGTAGCCTGCTTGATGACCTCAAAAAATAAACCCCCTGAAATTCATTCTCTGTCTTCAAGGTTCATCTCTAGTTCAAAAGTGGTTGACTGTCATTTTGGTATCTGTTTTCTAAGCACGTCTCCTTTAATTAGGTCCTGCGCTCTTCTCAGATTTGTTTCTTTGCCAATATTAAACAGTTTTCTGTATAGTGAGCAGATTCCAAGGCAGATGTCCAATCTTTTCGGATTTTGCTCACTGATTGTAATAAATTTATTGCTTCTTCCATGCAAACATAGAGCAAAATTCTTTTGTTGAACAACAGACCTACACTGAGTATCTGTAAAACCACATCAATGCAGCAGGAGCTGGGAAGCATTAGTTGTAATAAGTTCTGCTGTCCCGTTTCCATGTATTTTACTCCAGCTTTCTGTTTTTTTTCTCTCTTCCAGTTCTTTGGCCAAGAATTTGAGTCAAACTTGAACTGTGTGTTATATGCACTCCATTCAAAATTGTTCAAGGAAACTTGTTCAGGAGACTCCTCCAAAAACTCCATACCCAAGCTACTCACAGTTTAGAGTGCAAATAAAGTATATATCAATAAAAAGTTAGAACTAGCAAAGGGCAGACTTTGTTGGATTAAGTCTGGTTTATTGGAGAGTAGTTTTTCAACAGATTTATTATTAGATAACAGACATTAGACACAGAACCAGATTTTGTTTCTTTCAGATACCAAAAACCTCAAACATGCTCAGGGAAAGACTATAATGAGGTTAGGCAGGAAGGATCAGGCTCTTGACTGTTATTCTGCTCTCTTTAAGAACTTCAAAAAGGAATAAGCAGAGAATAAGTGCCTGATTCTATTTGAAGTTGGTGTCATCTGAAGACGTGGGTTCCCAGAGGTGCAGGCTGCACATCTGTACCTTGAAGGAGTATGCAGACCCATCAGCCAATGCTGTACCTGTCAGATCTCTGTATTATACCTGATTTTTACATATTCTAAGGTCACATTCTATGTTCTTTATAAAAGATATGTGAGAAAAACATCCTGAACTGTTATTGGAGGTATCTGGTTTTCTAAATAGATAGAACCATTTGTGAAAATCAGCTTCAATTTATGCCTCATTTATGCATCATAAGTCCTTTCTCAGGCATCATGAAACTATACTGAGTCTGTCAGACCTACTGGCCATACATGGGGTCATTCCCAATGTATGTGCCGTGGTTTGACTGGCTTTGTTTCCAGGCTGAAGAGCCTTTGGAGCACCACCATTCCCAGGGCCACCACTCTCCTTAGCACTGACCAGGCTCAAAGGGTCCATTGTGCAAACCCACAGATTCAATCAGCCTGCCTGAATGGACAAAGTTACACATGGGGCGAGCATTTGGGACCCCACTGAGCCCAACCAGGCTGTGTTGCTGTCAGGCAATTAACTTCCCAAAAGAAAGTGAATGGAAATGTGTCATTTAGGCCATTCTGTGCATTGTTTGTCCATACTGGAAAGGAGAACAAAGTACATGCTCTTAACATCTAACAGGAAGAGCATTTGTTTGTTTTCTCTTTGTCCCTGTTAAGGCACTCTCAACATGCCAGAGCTGAGAACCTTTAATTTATCACCTTCCTGTGCTCAGGCTTTATTGGACTCATTGCTTAAGCTAATGCAGGTGGCCGTGCCCTGCTTTGCAGCTGCTTTTGCTCTTCCTGATAGTTGCAGTTCAGGTTTTTTTGCTCTGCTGCTGTTTCTTAGACATAGAAATTGATGCTTCAGTTTATTCCATTTACATTAATCAGTCTTTTATCATTTTATTGCCACTTCTCTGCTGTGACTCTAAAGGAAGAACAATGTTTATCCCCTCTGCCCAGCAAGGTTTAACACTGATTCTCTGTGCTACAATTGTTTGTTTCTTTATAATGAGGCTTCATCTATTGTCTACAGTGTATTTATGAGCAGCAGAGACTTGATGCCTTTTAGAACAAAATGCCTTCATTCTTTCTAAAAGTCTCCTTGTGTTTTTGTAAAGCACTAAGTATCCTGGTGGTGTTCAAAAAAGGGTCATGATTATGAGCACAACAGAGAGGAAGAAAATGGTTAGTCTAAAAATGGTTCCTCTTAATCAGCAAATCCGCTCTCTCTGGATTCTGAGCTGTTGGATGGTAGTAACACAGAAAGCTTCTGGTAATCTTTATTGTCCCTGTTCACACTGCAAAGTCAATATAACTCTGAGGGCTTAGGCTGGATTGCACTTTGATCACACATGTTAGTATCTATAGATCTGATCTGGAAAGGAAGTGCTGCACGTAGAGTACCATATTAATTATCAGTTAAGTAATCTAGGGGCTCAGTTATATTTTCAGACATTATTTAGGTACCTCAGGAACAAAAATCTCTTGGCAATTCCACAGCAGTGGGATTTCAAAGAGATTTTTTTGATTGCAGTCATGTGGTGAAAGCATTTTGTTTACAAATAACTCACAGGGTTGGAGCTGTATACCCCCATAACAGAAATTGTGTAGTGGTCATTAACAGGAAGGAATATGATTATATTTGTGTTAAATTACACTGAGGAAAGTAATACCAAATTCCAGCCATTCCCATACAAACAGATGAAGGGTGAAATTAAAATTTTGCTGAAAATAATATGCTAATATGGAAATTAAGGTCATTAAATGAAGGGGAGTATGAAGAAACAAAACAATCAACTTGATAATAATTTTTTTAATACTAAAAGTTACAGCTTGAACACTCAAAGCACTTTTCAGACATGGAATATGAACTGCTTGCATTTTCATGAGGCCAGCTTTAAAATAATGTCCTTCCTGATTAGCACGGTGAGCATCATTGCATTTAATTGGGTAATGACCTCTGTTTAGTGAATGTTATAAACTAGAGTGAAATTTGAAAAGAGGTACAATAGCAAGCTGCAGTAATCATGTTTCTATTGGTATTGCCAATTGAAGATCATGAATGATAAACATTAAACCACAACATGTAAACAGTTTTTCCCTGCAGAATTTAGGCTCAGACTGATCACTTGTCTCTCTTAATATGATTTGTCCTGGCTATTGAAAACAAGGACTCCTCCCTCCCCCGATATCTCTTCTAATGTAATTAGCATCTAGTCAATAATGTTCAGCATTTCATTTTACCGCTTTAATTAACAAATTCAATTTGTTCAAACCGCTGTGAAAACAAATTAAAAGCCCAGTGAATAAAAACCTTAGTGCCAGAGATGTGTCTAAGGTGTTCACCAACCCTTCCTCTGCTAAAAGATCATCTTCTGTGGTTTCTTTCACTCTGCGAAGATGGTGGAGATTTGCAAAACTTGGTCTGATTTTTCCCCTGGAGCAAGTTCAGATTCGTTGTGTCGGAGTTTATCTGGATTTTTAATTCTGACAGAGATGGTTTCACACCAAAATGCCAAGTCCAAGGAACACAGCAAGGCTGTCTGGTCATGGTGTAAATGTCGAACATTTAAGCATTTCCAAAGGTTCATCACCCTGGCTCTTGCTGTGCCTCTCGCAGTCTGCACCAACAAGTACAAGACAGATTTTTGGTGCAAATGCAGCAGAGTCTGTACAGCCACAGCTGCTTCTGTAACAGCTGTATGTGGCCAGGACAGAGCTGCTGCTTTCTGCTTCAGCTTTGAGGAAGTGGAGTCTCCTGAGGCTGCAGCACTGGCTGCCCATGTTGGTCTCAGCCTCTCCTGTCACCTCCTGGGAAGCCACCAAAGCAGTGACAGCCTCTCTGTCCCACATTATCACACTTTCGTTTTAGTTTTTTCCCCCAGTTTCTTTTGTAGATGACAGTATTTATTGTACAAACATTGTCAGAGCTCTGAAAAGGTTGAAACAATACAGATTGAGTTTAATAACTACTGTAAATGTCCCACAAACTTGGTCAACAGACCAGCGTGTATTTATATGCACAATAAACACAAACACAGGCAACCCCCATACGGCTGTTTGGAGGTCGGTCTTCCCTTCCCAAAGAAGGTCACTGGCAACTGTGGGCTTTCTGCCAACATGCAGCATTTAGCTTTGCAATATTCATGCAATGGCTTTTTAATATTTACAGCTTTAGATTTGACACAGCGCTCTGTACGTATTTTGATTGCTTTGGCTTTTTCCAAGACCTTCCTGAGGTGGCTGTTTGAGAAACACATTTAAGAGAGTAAATGTTAGCTACTGAGCAGTGCTGGGGTTGGGAACCGAGGCTGATGAGGTATCACACCTCCACCAGCCAGAGGGGCTCAAGAAAATTTGTTGATTTGGATTTATTTTGCAGATCAACATGGAAGCAGTGTACAGTGCACACAGGCTCTGCTTTGTATGGCAGCTGTGCTCTGTAACACACTGTGAAGTTTAGGCTGTGAGTTTTTCCTCAGTTGTGGATCTAGTTTGAGTGTCTCTCCTTTATTTACCCCTGTATAACTTGCCTAACTGAAATATCATAGAATCAAAGTCACAGATTGTTTTGGGTTGGAAGGGATCTTAGAGATCACCTCGTCCCATACCCTTTCATGGGCAGGGGCACCTTCTACTAGAGCAGTTTCCTCAAAGCCCCATCCAACCTGGTCTTGGACATTTCCAGGGATGCAGCATCCCCAGTTTCACTGGACAACCCATTCGTGTGCCTAAACCACCCAATATCCATATATCAATCTGATGTCTTTGACAGATTTATTGAAAATTGCCTAGTGAGTGCGGTGATGGTAGAGATGACTGAAAAATTAATAGGGATTTTTACATAAACTTAATTCTTCAGGAAGCCAGGCTGAAAAAGACCTTCAATTTGCTGAGGTTCCCTTTGCAGTGCCCTGTAGATGATTTGTTATTTCTCAATTTGGGAATGTGTAGCATTTACTACTCCATTGAGCTCATCTCCTCTTTTATGTGCTCTGAAGTTCATTACACTGCAATTGACCATCATATTTGAATTTTTTTTTAATATGATCACTTCTAAAATTGATCTAGTTTTAGCTAGAACTTTTACTGTTTGTTGCTGTACAAGAAAAATGGTGGTATTTGCTGCAAGATGGAGTCTGGAAGAAGTGAACCACTGAACCCAGATACCTTGTGATGAGTAAGAATATGAAGTGAAAAGCATGATTATGTATTAATGTAAACAAACAAATGCAAGAACTTTCTGAGATCTTCAGATGGGGATGTTTAGAAAAAATGTTCATATTTTTCACTCTAATTTCTCCTCGGTGGAGTCACCAATCCCTGTCTTTCATTTTAAATTGCCATTATAATATTTAGCGACACATACTGGTGGTGTTGCCTGAGCAAATCTATGTCTAGTGATTGCCTCTCTGCTCAGTTATGTATAGCTCATGACTCTCTGTCTCTCTCGGTTTCCTTTATTTTCTCTTCCCTTTTTTTTTCAAATGTAACCTCATGCCAAATGGTATAAATTATCCAACCATCTGTCCCCCTTCTTCAAAACCCTGAGGGAAAATAGATCTGAAGTGTAGCTCATTTTCGCCAAAAATGCCAGTTGTAATAGATCCTGACTTTTGTGTCCACTCATCTTATAACTGGTGGGAAATCCCATAGCCTTGAATTTTTTGGTAGCTATGTCAGACCCTTTTATTAGCAGGTGGCCAGTATTGCCCCAGCTCATTGATGGCAGCAGCTCCTGGACCTTCTGGTTTTAATCTCACCTGTGACCAGTAGAGGAGCTCCCCCTGCCTGTTACTTCTACTGAATTTTTAAGTGGATGAGCCATTCACATTTTCCAGATATTTTCTTTGAGGTTTAAATAACTTCATGTAGTTATATATCTCCCCCCGCCCTTAATTTTCTGTCTTGTAAAATAATAATAAGGAAACTGATTTTGCTGCATGAGTCAATTTGCAAATCAAACAGCCTTTACGTTATTTCCCTGTCTGCTGAGTTTCTGTGCCGTGTTTCGCTGTCTTGCGTTCAGCTTTCCCCTACTCTGTCTTTCTGACTTGTCAGCTAAAGCTGAAATGCTAATTGAAATCGGATGGGCCTGTCAACTGCACTGCTCTACCCCAGTGTGCTGAGCTGGTCTGCTCACTAACTGGGAGGATCCAGCGCTCAGGGAAAATGCTCTTCCTCCCCATGACATCACATCCTACAGTGAGCCAAACTTGTGGTCCTGTGTAAACTTCCTGTACTTCGGCATCCTCCAAAGCCATGCCTGTAAAAGAATCTTCCCCTTCCAAAATGAGCATTAGTGAAGGCAGCTGACCTTGGGACAGTTCTGAAGTCCTGGAAATTTCTTCTTTTTAACCCGAGTCGTTAAATGGGGAACTCATCAGCTATGCTTCCACCTTGCTCTCTAATATATTGCCTCGTCTTCTGATTGAAGAGATAAAGAGATCTGAGATTAGGAGAGCTTCAAAAGTAGAGATCCTTCAAAGGTACCTAGCCCTGGTGGCCCGATGATTTATATATTATCACTAGAGCTCTGCAGCTGAGGTGAACTGAACTACGTGGTCTTCCATAACTCATACATAAAAACCTTTTATCTTGCAAAGAGATCCATATGAGTCTTACAACAGTCTTCAAAATCTATACAAGGTGTAAAAGAGCTTATGTTACATTAGGGAACTTGAAGGAAGAGCTGAAGAACATAATTTATTTCTCCTCATTAATAATGGCCCTCATATTGGGTGAGAGTTTTATTGCCGGGATTGTAGCCAATATTTTCTCACTGTTGTGTGAATTTTATGTAGCGTTACATGGGTAATACACCATCAACAGTAGACTCCCAAAATTTGCTGTGGTCAGTAAGATCTGTCCTGGATGAACCCAAGGGTCTTAATAATAAACCATGTAATTCTGGCCCATCCCCAGGATATGCATCTCAAAACCAGTTTTTATCAGTTTGAACCTCACCTATTCGCATTGCTGTGCCAATGCATTTATGCCTTCAGTCATCCGGTGAAGTATTATTGCAGTTGTGCATACTTAGATGTTTTCTGACTTTCACTTCTGTTAAGCTGACGCTGTGATAGGTGCCCAGTCATGATAAACACAAGTATATAAGCAAGCACAGAGAAATTCCTATGCGTTTTGGCATGTGAACCTCTGGTATCCTTTGAAAATATTTCCTTTGACTCTATATAAAGTAGGTTAGCTGGAACTATTTACCTTGGTACAGAAAGAATTTCCAGATAGCAATTTTTAGTAAAACAAATTTTTAGTCCTTGAGCTTATCTCAGTGTGACAGCTCTTCCATTTCAGACAGATTAAGATCTTTTCCAAAGTACTCTGGATTGGTGGCTACCCAGGCATATGTCATTAGGCAAAAATGAAGGATAGCTATTGAAAGATGTGTTTTAGCACTCAGGTGTTTGATTTTTTTTTTTTCCTAAAGGGACTGGTTTCTGAAATAAATTTTATTTTTTAACTAAGCACACATATTCTTTTAGCAGAACAGTTTACCCCGGTGTCCCACAGCTAGTCCCAACATAACCCCACCTCTTTCCCTTTTCACAAGATGTGCTCCAGGAGATCCTCTGGGTGGGAGGAAACAAACCATGGCTTGTCTTGAGTTTTATGTTCATGTTGGCTATCAGGTATTGTTGCCAAATAAAAGGTCTGGAAAATATAGACCTTGATGCCAGAGGGAACTATGTTGGATCATTACCTTTGCTCGCCTCCAGACTTCAGGAGGAAATTACCAATTATTGAGACTTCAGTTCTTTCAAATGTCACTGACCATCAGGTTCAAAAGCAATTTCATGTGATCTGGATTATACCAACAGATGAACTGATAATTCTGCCTTGCTTCCACAGAAGGCCAGCATTTCCTGCAAAGACTGTATTTAATGCTTGCTCCAAGTGTTAATCTAGCAAGATGTGTAGAATCTGTCTGCCTTTAGTTTAATATCTGTAAAACAAAGATATTAACAAAGTTCACCTCAAAGCTGAAGTGTCAAGATTAATCCATTAATTTTTATAAAGTTACTTTCAGCTTCTGAGATAGACGGCTCTAAAACAATGCAAAGTATTATTCATACTATTATTATTTTATGAGTCATAACAAGACGTTTTTTCCTCTTCATAAGAATTCCAAGATCTCCTTTATTTATCAAACTGAGACGATGTTTTAAGTTCTCCTATTTCCTCAGAAACAAACTACAGTTGCTGGAGTTGTCAGTACATTTTTAAGAAAATGGCTCAATGTCCAATTCCTTCTTTGTTCTTAACTGTGTTGATTTATAACCCTAATCTGACAGACACTCAAAGATTGATACCTTCCAATTACCTGTGGTTTGTAATGTCAACTTAATCATCTTGCAATTTCTACAAGCTCAGGTTGATAATGACCATGATGAAGCTGGATGATTTGTTGATTTTTTTAGTCTTCCAGCTTTGGAGAGATCCATAATAATGCAAAAAAATAGAAAATAAAAAAAGAAAAAAAAAAAGGAGAGAGAATTTATTACATCTAACTGATGTTTTATGAAGGTATCTGTTCTATTAACTTTGACCTGTGTAGGAAACAACACGAGTGTGTTAAATGCATTAAAAAGTACAGGTGCGGAGCTCCACACGCACGATGATCATTCCAAATCAAAAGCATTAGCATAAATGCAGAAATCTTAGCTTGCTGCTTGCCTAACCAGTGCCAGATTGGAGTGACTTATAGCTATCACTCAGAGGCAGAGGAAGGTGTTAAGAACATGTTTAAATGAGAAGATGATGGCAGCTCTACAAATTTTGACAGTCAGTTTATCTGAGGCACAAGTTCCTTGCTCTTTGTTCTTCATCAGTTCCCGAGGGGCTTGATTTTGAGTAGTGCTGAGCACTTGCAGCTTCTATTGACTTCAAGTGGAGTTTTAAGTGTTCTGCACTTGTGAAAATCATGCCCAACTGGATTAACACAAAGAGGTTTTTCTTTCAGCATCGGCCAGAAATCTCTTTTCTTCCTAACTGACGTTTCAGCAAAACATAGTTACCATTTCCTAGCAGGCAAAATTGTGTTATTTTGTTATGTATTTCAGTTCCTCGGTGTCTTAGTGAATATGTGTTAGACTTTATTATGCATGTATACCATTTCTCACAGAGTCAAAGACGTAAGAGATAGAAAAGACCTGCTAGGTCAGCTGCTCCATGTCTGCAGTAGTACAGCATTGTTCCTTTCAATAAGTTTTCTTGTGTTTTGTCCTTTCTAAATACAGGACATATCTTTGGGGTTTTTTTTAAGTAACAAAAGCTGCACAAGAGTTTATTTTTCCTTCAAAAATAATACCTGTATTTGCAAAGAAAAGAAAGAAGAGTATTTTTAATCTTCCCTGCAAATTGAGAAAGGTATTTCTTTTGATTTGACAGGCGGAGGCAGTTGCTGTCATTATAAATAGTGGTGTAAATGCAGGATGCCTTGCAGATTATATTTTGATTAAAAAAACACCCCAAACCCATGATGGCATAACAAGGGAGATCTTTGTCTTTCTTAATTTCTGCTCTTTTGCTGTTTCATGGCCTCTGTCTGTCATGATTTCTGGATGTTTCTCCACTTTGGCTTGTGACCAGGGAGGCAAAATACTCCAAAGAATACATTCAACAGTGTGTTTTAGTTCCACATTCAAATATATATCTTTGGTCACCCTCTTCCGGAGAAGTCATTACAACAGACCTAATGGGCCATAATTCTGCCATTAAATCCAGCTTGATGATAGGAAGAAGTGTAGTCATTCCAGTAATAAAACTGACTGCCCAGTACAATATGGCTTTCTCCTGCCCCATCAGCATTAAATATAATTATTGTAAGAACAATGTCTGGATGCATTTCAATAAAATACTTTCTCATAGTACTGTTTTCTAGGGCAAAATAATTTGTTGTCTGTTCTAAATGCCTTTATGAGAAAAACTGTCCTTTGAATTTTTTTATTTAGAGGATGAATCTCTCTAAAATTTTCTGATTCGAAGATGATATTCGTGTTCTTTAAATTTTCATTGTTATATCTATTAAGATATAGTACCCGAAGATTTCTGCTTTTATTATTATTATTATTATTATTATTAAAATGACTGACTGAAAACTGAAGGAGGAAGATAACCTTTAATTTATACTCCTTCTCAAGAAGAGGTCTTTTTATAGTTACATTCGGGTCATTTTTTTTCTCCTGTGGATCATCTATACTATTAAATGGGGTATAATTCCAATTCAGGAGACACTTCAGCTTTAAACCGGTACTTACATTAACTTTTGTACATGGTTGCCCAGGCAACAATGTAATTGCATGAAACAATGGCATTCTCCTATGTACCATTTATGGCAAGTTTGCATTTGAAAAAACTTCTTACCATCTAAGCAGAATTTGTAGCCTTCTGACTGTTGAAGGAATGTTCAGGGGCCTTGATTCATATTCATTTTCCCTTGTAATTTTAATGGGTACCATCACCTTTCATTTTCAGGGTATTTCTTTCCCCACCCCCCCCATGATAATCACTGTTTAAAATGAAAATTCTAGAGCAAGCAAAAGAAACTGGTTAAAAAATAGCTCCCAGAAAAGGCTGCAGGTAACATTCTTCCAGCTTGTAGCCTATGAAATTGCCACTGTTTAATTGATCTTCTATAAGCTTATCTTTCCAGTGAGATGTACCATTATTGTGCATTAATCAGTGCCTCCAGACATTATCACTGAGGTAACCAAGAGCTAATCAAGCAAGAATGGAGCTGGCAGACGCCAGGATGTCACGGGTGCCTTGCTGTGTACGAAGTCTGTCAGAGTTGCAGCTTCCAGAGGAACCTGTTTTCACAGAGCTGCAGACTTTGTGTAACCTTGTCATAGCAATGGAAAAGGGGCAAAGCATCCTGAATATCAAATAGTTGGGCCATGCACGGAGTCAGAGCTCCTGGAATCCTCTGGATGGCAAAAAACAAAGTTACTCTCCACTAATAACAGCAACAACAATGATGCTATTTAAGAACGAACAAAATGTTGACAAGTTGATTCATTTTTAAATAGTTTCCTAGGGAAGAGAATCAAGCTGAGCAGATTTATGGTGGAAAAATATTCAAAAGATATTAATCAGTCATTGCAAAGTGCCACTAGAAATTGCATTCCTGCTTTTTAATTGATTTTGTTTTATACTTGCTCATCTAGAAAAAAAGACCCAAAACAAACACAAGCTACTGAATTTTCCTGATCATAATTCCTGGCAGCTAAATACCATATTATGAAAATAACAGAACAGAAAAACAGTGTAAAAGTATACCAGATTCATTTAATCAATTAACTAAAACTATGCTCATTCTTGCTGAAATATCTGTGTGATGCTTTTTTGTCAGTTGACAAAATCTGCAATTTGGGATAGGATGGAGCCTAAATTGCACAGGGAAGCAGCTGAATCTTTGTGGCACAGGTTCTGTCATGTGAGACAAGTTCCAACTGATGGCATGTCAGTGCTGCTTCTTTCTTGCTGGCACATCGATGCCTCCGTGGCATCCTTTAAAAATTTCCTCCTTACTTCTTGCTGGGGGTAGTAGAGAAGCCACTCCAGAACTGCATTAGCACTGGTGCAGGGCTGACATTCATTTCTGGGATTAACCCCAAAGATATCCAAGGGCTTGGGACCAACAAGTGCACCCTGATTGTATCCCTTCCCAGATTCACTAGAAACCAGAAAACAGAGTGAGAACAAGGCTTTTCCCTTAAACAGAGGGTAAAAACCAGAGCCTGTGGTTGGTTTCCTGGAACTTCCAAGCTTGGTGTTTCTGATGGCCTTTTCTGCAGCCTGCAGCAGCAGCCAGGTTTTCTCCCCACACTTTTGTAACTCACTGATTTTCGTGCAACTTCCAGTTGCATTGGAGGCAGAAAACTATTTTTGGCAGACATAGCAAACAAAGTCGCTGCTATACAGTATGACTTCTGCAGTCTTTTCCTTCAGATTTTGATAAGTCACTGTATTTTGCATGCTCTATTTTCTTCCCAGTTCCCAAGAAATTGTAAATTAAAGAAATACAGTGTGAAAGCATTAATAAGCAGATTTTGCATCGTTTTCACTTTGTAATTCCACTGACTTTTGTTGATGTGTTCCAAATATAAACAGGTAACAGATCAAAACTTGCCCACTGAATACATATACAGTAAATGTAAAACACTGAACCAAACTGCCTGCTGGCATACATCCATTGACAAAAAGGAGTTTTGCCAGAAGGTAGTTTGGCTCATTATAGCTAGTAATTTGAGTATTAATAAGTGGAAAAATATTACTAATCGTTGCTAAGCTTTATTGATGACATTCTCAAAACACTATTACCTCCCTAAGGTGAACCTGTCAGTGCTGCCTTCCACCTCTCTTGGATTTCAGTGAGGATTGTACACTGCTGATGGTTTGCAAGGCCAAGGTCATTAATGAAGATGTTTTCTGTTGTGTGGGAGGGAAGGATTGGTTTTGTTTAATTAAAAAACCCCATGAAATAGAAATACTGCAGAGGGATAAATGTTTCCCTTCCTGAATATAAACATCTTGGCATCACCTCACTGTTTATTTTCAAAAACTGCCTAAGTTTTGCTTCCATATTTATCTAACAGCAGGGGATCATTATCCTGTGACAAAGTTCTATTCCACTGACATTATCTCTTAATTAGAATTCATCCTTTTCTACTTCTACGTAGTCAGCCTGTAGCTCCCACAAGTCCCATAAAGCAACGTACATTTTTGGAGGCAGAGGGAAGAGGGAAGGTCTCACAGACCATTAAGAGCTGTTTAATAAGCAGCCTGGTGTGGAGAGGGCTGCTTTTATTCTACATGGGTGTAACTATGCAGAATTGCTGATGAGGGCCAGTCTCTGCCCGCCCTTACATCACACCAAGTGACTTGGAGTGATGTGCCAGGCCAGGAAGGAGGGCACTGCTACAGAGGAGAAAATAAATTGCTTGTCTTCCTTAGGAGACAAGGAGAGGAATGGGCTCAGGGCTGTAATCTTGCTGCTCTTGGAAGGTTGTGGTGCTGATGGAGGTAGAGAGCAGTGCTGTAAGGTGCTCTGCAGAGCATTGGGAATGTGATCCAGGGTTGTAGTTGTGAATGGCATCGTTCCTCTTGCCAGGGAAGGTCACTCTGTTTCCCACGACTCCTTTTAGAGAGATGAAGGCACTTGCAGCTCCTAAGACATCTGTCCCTCCTCTCAGGAAGCGTGAGCAGCATTATTCTGTGAGTCCCTTCACAACAGCAGATAAGCAACCTGACACCAGAACTATGTGTTTGAGTGTGTAAAAACAAAAACAAAAACAAAAACAAAAACAAAAACCCCAACAACAACAAAAAACCCCACAAACAAACAAACAAAGAAACCCAAAAAAACCCCACCAAATAAAAAAAACCCACCATGAAAAATATTAAGGTAGAGATGTTAAGGCCCTTGCTCCTGTATCGTGACTTGTGGTAATCTATTGCAGTTACTCACAGCATCACTGAGAACGTTTTCATATTTGAGCAGAAAGCAGAGTGAGAATACTAAAGCAGAAATTGCAAATAGAAATTCACAGCTCTATTTCCATGTCCTCTGTTTTGGTGGCTAGAGATGTGAGTAGTCCTTCCCACTGCATCTCCTGAACTAATTAGCATTTCATATCCTGGGTGTGCCCGTATGAGTGAGAGCTGCAAAGCTTGGCAAAGGTGATGGAACACTCACCAGCTGCTATATTGTGTCTTTACACAGTGTATTGCAACAAAAATCTCAGCAGACAGACAAAAATCTGTGGAAAACAATGGTGATCCACAGGGTGGCAAGAATAGTGCCTGCTACTGGAGTAGCACCATGAAAAAATTCACTGTGAAGCTGTTAGACACCAGGTGTAAAAGAGACCAAAAATACAGAAACATTCCCCTAAGATCAGCTCCTTGAATGCTTATAAAGAAAAGCTGGGGCTCTAATTGCCTAACAAGTTTCCCATAATATTAAAGCATATGCTTCAGCATTAAATTATTTCATTTTAGCAATTGTGAGGAGACCAAAGGGAGTAACCTTACAGCTGCGTGCAGCAAGGCTGTGGGGCTTTTTCACATTTTCTTCCAAAATACAAGCTATTAGACATTGTTAAGGAAAGAACAATGGGGAAGATTGGTCCATGAGATTCATTAATTGTGGCAATTCCTAAGCTGGCATGATTTTTTGAAATGGTTTCCTGATAATGTTTTGCTATGAAGTAGCTCAGGAGGATAAAAGAAATTTCCCTTAAGAGTCCCTAGTCTGTAAATTAGCCCATGTACAATTTCACTTAATGTTTTAAAGTGATTTTCCCAATTCTGCTTTTCACATTATTGTCATCTTAACTTAGACCCTGTAAACTTGCTCAGATGTTCAAATTCCCTCTCTGTCCAGAGATGCTAAAAAGAAAAACCACAAAAGATACAAAAGTAAATTCTCCACAAGTTTATTACATCCAGGACGTGGCATCTAATTGAAAAGTTTGCTAAATTTATTTAATAATGGAGTGCTACTCAGAGCTGTTATAACTTCATTGCATTGAATTTTGCAGTATGATACTCCATTGTCAAATATTTCCTTTATCCTCATTAAGGCTATGATTCATGATAACATTACATCATTTAGACAAGTTTCTGAAGCAGTGTTTTATTATTATTTGTTAATTTATGAAGCACAGTTTCACTGCATCATCATACTTTATAACAATGAGGAAGGATAGAATATTAAACAACAAAATGCATCAGATTCTTAGGGATAAGTCAGTTTATAGGAGACAGCATGTGTAAGGAGACAAAGGAGATGGATTACATGCTGTTCAGGAACATCTGACAGTTCCTAAATGGAGCCTCTCCTTTTACATGGGCTCACATTCCTTTCAGCTCTTTGTCAATGTGTTGCTAGGTATTCAATGTGAGGGTTTGCATTTCTTGCAGAATCCTTTGATTCTGCAAACTTCAAGAAATCTTCAGCCATCCTGGGTCTTTTCTGTGGCTTATAGAATCATAGAATAATGGAATGGTTTGGGTAGAAAAGCCCTTAAAGCTCAGCTGCCCCCGAGCCCCCTGCCATGGGCAGGGTGGCACTTACTGGATCAGGTTTTTAGGGTCTGATCCAGCCTGGCCCTGAAGCCTGAACTCAGCATCTGCTCCCCAGAGAATCTCTGCTGGACCATCCAAATAAACCCAGAGTGGATGTGGCCAGGGCATTTCTCTGTCTGCAGAATGAGGATACAGCAGTGCAGAGGGGCCTGGGCCCAGTCTGGCAGGGTGAAAATGCTGGGTGGGGAGAGACAGAACAGTGAGATTTGTGGCAGAGGAATGTGCTGCTCCTCCTCTGGTGGGACTGACCTGACTGGGAAAGGCAAGGCCATCCAAGCTCCTCCTGGAGAAACTCTTGGGCAGCCTAAAGCTCCCCTGCCAGTTCTTTATTTTGTAGATGAGGAAGCAATTTGGAGTGCAAAACTATGTAGTTAAAGTCTGGTCCCTTTCCTGTGATTCCTGAAGAAAGGTATGAATTTCCCGACTGCAAATAGAGAGGAAGTCACTTGCCCTCCTCTGCATGTGTCTTTCTCTATTTTCTCACTTAATTTAAATCAAGATATACGTTTGAATAAACACAATTTCAGAACAATGTGCAACTTGGTCTTTTTTTTTTTAATAAAAATAAAAGTCTTACATATAGAAGGAACCTGCTGATTTGAACCTGAACACCTCAGTGTCATAGAAATCTTCATACTAAATCCACAAATTGAAAATATTTATTAAAATAATATATAAAGTAGAACAGAAATCATTTTCACATATGGAAACTTAATGGATCTTCCAAGAAAAGAGCTGTACTAGCTTTGACCTTGTATAATGCATTTTGCTTTTAGTTAAGGGAGGGAAATCTAAGTTTCTCAGCAAGTATTGAGGTCTGTGACTGTGTATTCATCACACAATGCCAAACAGCAAAGTGCTTACAAAAAGTAAGCTGCACCAAACATAGCAATATTTGTCTCCCTTCAAACAGTGGCTGCTCCTAATTTTTTCCAATTCCATTTGTTATGAAAGAGGAGTATTAAAAGTCCAGATTTTGGGGTTTTTTTTGTTTGTTTTTTTTTTTTTTTTTTTTTTTGTTTTCAAGTTCCCCATTAATGGTCATTATTTTCCTGCTTTTGTCCTTTTTTTCCCCCTTGCAATTTTGCTGTGAGTGATTCTCTCTGTCATCTTGCCGTAAATTGATTAATACTGCCCACTGATGCAGTGCACCACATGGCTAATATATCAGTTAAATGGAAACAGCAAACACCACCTGCTCCTTCAGGCAAATGGCACTTTGGAAAATGGAATGTGTAATCAATAGAATTAAACCTTAAGCAAAGCACTGCAAACAAATCCAGGGGCAAGGTCTTTGTAACTCTGTGGTATGAAAGGTTTCTCCTTTTTTTTTCTTTTTTCTTTTTTTTTTTTTTTTTAATTATCTCTTTGGCTTCCTTTCAGTTCATCAATTATTCTCCATGTGATATACAGTCTTATCGCTATAACTGTTGTCATACAGTTTGATACTGCTTGGATCAAAGGTGATTTTTCTTATATGAGAAGTTTTAGATGGGTCTGCTTCCCATTGTATGCTGGAGATACACAGGACCTATTCTCGTCAATGGCAGTAATAGGTAATAGGATAAATCCTTCCCATTGATGGTGAGATAAATGCTGCTTGAATTTAACTTTCAAATCTGCTAGAGACTGCTTAGCATTAAGGCATTTTCCTCGTTGTGAGCACTTTAAAGATTAAGGATTTGAAGAGCAGATACAAAAGGCACACAGAAGCTTTCAGCTGATGGTAGAATGATCTTTCCCCTAATAAATAGTTTTTAGAAACAGCAACACTGCTCATCTTTACTTCCCCAATGGAAGAGTGAAATTTTAAGATTTTTTATGGGGAAGGGCAATAAATACAGAAGACAAAATAAGAACTTGTGCAATTTGCACACAAGGAGAGAAAAGGATAATCTGTGCCTGAGATCATTTGAAAGTAACATTCGGCTCCTTTGGGAGGGCAATTATCACTTGGGAGACTTTAGGCTGCCTAACAGTGTCTAATAACTGTTGTACTTCAGTGAAGAAATAAGGAAAATGAACTCTGCCCTTATGGGTAGCCTCCCACAGATCAGAGAATTCTCCCAGCCCACCTTCCACACCCAAGCAGCGCCCATGGCTGCAGACACTTCATAAATCCATAGATGAAAGCTCAGGCAGAGCTCCTCTCATAGCACATTCCACACCTGTAAATTGCTGCCCTTGACGGAGCCGTGTTTGTTTAGAGATACGTTTTGTCTGGGATAAAGCCTGTCAAAACCACGACTCAGGCCGATCATTAGCGCACGCACCGCTGGGCAAACCAGGAGCCAGCTCCAACCACATGGAAATAGCCCAGGTCCATCTCCCTCCTGCCTCGAACAGCTCACAGCAGCTCCATGCTCTGTTTGGGGTGCAGCAGTAATTACGCTCTCGCTGGCAGCGCGTGGCCTTGGCTTGCCAGGGCCCAAGCGCGGCGTAGCAAGTGTTTTGGTAATGAATAAAGACGGCAATCAGCAGCAACCCAAGAGCTCGCTGAATGAGACAATCTGGCGGGCACCGAGGGGGTCCTGCTGGCTTGCTCAGATGGGCAGCAGGCAGGGATGAGATAATTGATAGGAAAGGGTAATGAAAGGAAAGGAAGTGGGAGGCGGGGGGAGAGGAGAGAACAGATTTAGAAAATAGACAAAGACTTTGACCTTAAAGCTAATAGGCTACTTAGGATATTATTTTATAAAGACCAGGATAAAATGAGCTGGCAGCTGAATGTCAGTATAAAATAATCCTTTGTGTGTGCGTGCACATGTGGGGAGGGGAGGCAGGAATCCCCGTGTGCAGATCTCAGATGATTTCTAGGGAATAATAGAAGCGACAGGAATGGGGATCCATAGGATCCATAGGATTGCAATGTCCTCTTACCTACACAGCCCTGCCGGGACATTTTGAAGCCTTTGGGAAAAATTCAAGGCAAAGGAGAGATACGACCTGGACAAATGCATGAATATGGAAGGGTTTCATATTTCAGAAAATCGAGTCCTCATTTGAGACATATCGCATTCAATAAAAGAGTTTCACAGATTTTTAAAGACTTTGATCTATCCTTACTTTGAAAAACCATGTGAATATTTGTCTTGCCATCACCAAAATTATGAAAACCATATTAAAAAAAAACCCCAGTGCATTTTCTATTGTATGACCTGGAAAAGGAGAGATTTTAAGATTAGCAACTGAAGCTGTATATACCTTTCTTTGCAAATAAATACTTTTCTTAGGCATAATTCTTGCAATATAATTATTCATTTAGCCTTCACAGGCAAGGGGAAAAAATAATAATACCCAGAAAAAAATCCATAGTCACAGAAATCAAACTCCTCCCAAGACACAAGAGACAGATTTGTTTTTTGAGAGCTCTTTCCCTGTAACTTTGCATCCTTATAACATCAGGCATGCTTCCTCCCAGCCTTGTGGGCATAGGAAAAAAAATGTATTTTTGCATTGTTTCACTGAAGATAGGCAAATAGATAGATAGATAGATAGATAGATAGATAGATAGATAGATAGATAGATAGATAGATATAGATAGATAGATATTTTAAGAATGGCTCATAGTTTTGCTTAATATTGACAAACTTGTCAATATTAAGCAAAGATTTCCTCTTCAGCAATATATCTATTTGTTTGGTTTTTTTATTATTGTTGTTTAAACACATTATGGGTTTTAACACAGGCTTACTTACTTACTTAGGTAAGATTCCAGGAAGGTTTTGGATATTTTACTGGCTGTTAAATAGCATAGGAGTGTGGGATTTGCTGTGTCACATGGACTGGAGTCTCTACAGTTCTGATAATTCAGATTATCTTGATCTGAGGTAGTGCTTTAATAGGAAACCTTGGTATTGGGCATGGATTTCAAAGGGCATGTTCCTGGTGATTCAGTAACTAATGCTCCTCTTCTGAACTTACTCTAAAAAAGTTGTTACAAAGTGCACAGCTGTGCTGGATGTTGTTGGCTTTGGACAGAAGGAAGCAGCACTTCAGGATGTTTGCTATTGAAAATGTACTGTGCTAGGGAGAACTTACCCCTAAATGCAGATTTCCCTGCCCAAATTTCAAACAGAAATGATATTCTTCACTTTCTGGGATTATGAAAAATTTCATGCTGTGCTGCTGTGTGGAGTTCATCAGTGCACTGCTTTCTCAGAAATATGGGAATGTGTTAGTGATAAAAGAAATTAGTTCATGTAGAATTTTACAAAGTGCTCTGGGATCCTTTTGATAAAAGATATTATATCAGGCACTATGATAGGTAGTACTTATTAATACCTGTCATATTGTGACTTTCTCAATCACTTTTATTCTGCTTGCATCAATCTCAGGATACTGTCTTTTACCCAATTTACCATAATTGTGATGTGACCCATATTGTACCCTTCTCCTTCCCAAGACCTTTGGAAATATGTAATAGATGCTCTTCATGACCTTTCCTAAAAGCTTTTTAATTGAAATGTTGTCATGCAGCTTCCATATTTAAGGTAATTTCATATTTTGATGGCCTTCAAGCACAAGCTGAAGGAATATTGCAGAGAGGGAGGAGGAGTAATGGAATTTGTTTTTATGTGGGCCCCATTTAGGGCTTTGCTGATCCTGCCAGAATGCTGCATGGTCTAAGACACAAGCCAGATTCATCTCCATCTTTTAGTTTTACCAAATAAATTCCAAGGTGCAAAGACTTCCTGCAAACCCAAATTGTACACAGAGAGAAGATGACTTGTTGCAGTACAGTATCATAAAGTGTATTTGCTTTTACTGCTCCATCTTTTGCTCCCTGGAGTGTAGGAGAGGTTGTGACAGGATTTCTGTATTATTATTTTTGTAACTCTTACCTTGGCTGGCATTTGTGCAGTGCTAAGCTTAAAATAGTCCTGTTTTCTTGTTAGGACATTTATGGTACTATAAATTATTATTGATAAAAAGGGTAATATTTTGGTTTGGTGAAATGAGTTCTATGACTTGATTAAAATTATTGTCCAAATATTTATATCTGGTTGACTGAATGCCTGTATGGAGGCTTTTGATCTCTACAAACACTTATGTTACAGACTTGTAACCTGTAAGGTAGTTGAAATATATTTTCTTAGGAATGTGGATCCAAAAAGATTGGCCAGGGATCTAGACTGGGTAAGTCATATTCAAACAAGATGAGAGAAAGCTACCTATTTAGCAGTGGCTTCATTTTACAATAAACATTCGAGCCTATTTCCTTTTTTACATAACCCAGAGGACTATAAAAATCAGCACAGTAAGTAGGCAAAAGAGAACTTCCCCTCTTTCTTGTAGGCAGGGATTTGTTAGATAGTAAATTATGCTATTGTTCTATCTCAAGAAAAGTCAGACCATCACAAAATTCAGAAAAGAATGTTATTTATTATAGTAGGGCAAAAGGCTGTTTTACAGTCCAGAACAGAATTTATTCATGGTACAGCCTTTGTTGTGTTGGGCTTTCCAGCAGTTTCATCTAATGACCTTCCACAGGTGAAGAAACACAGAATATGCAGAAAAGATCAGTCACTGCAGATAAAAAATTCTGCAGTGTTGCTCGGACTAAAGAATTATTCATTGGACCAGATTCTCTGTTGTGTAATTTTCCTTAGCTGTATTGAGTTCATTGACTGATTTTTATTGACCTTATTTCTTTGACTTCATCGTGGATATTCTGATTTACATCAGCTCAGGATCTGGCTCTTGGTACTTAATGTGAACAGAAAATTTCAGAAAGTCTTTTGAAATGGAATCTGCAGTGTAGTTAATGGGAGCTGATGCTTAAGGCTGGATCCTTTCCCAATAGCTTTTTATGTGGCACTAAACATTATGGGCCAAGTACTGATTTCACATTTTTATGCCAAATTCCTATTGACCCCAACAGGAGTTTCATGTGAGAAATGATAGCAGGATATATCCTATTATTTCCTGAGAAGGTCAGTGTTCTGATAAAAGTGGATGAAGCTGTCTTTTTCATAGCTGTCAAGCAACTTGGCTTAATGCAGTGATGGAATCTCACCATGATAATAGAAAGCTGGCATGCCTGCCTTGGTGCACCACATTGTAGCTGACCATGAGTCCTTGTCCTTGCTTTATGGGATGGCTGAAATTCAGCTCTTCTGAATGAGATATTAGTTACTGGAAGTGTGAGCAGTTCCAGTAACAGTCAGAGGAAAATGTACATGCCTCCACACCAATGTTTGTTAGCCATTTATATTTATAGTAGTATTAATTCTTTGCTGAGTTTTTATTCCCGTGCTTCCTGTTCTGTGCATGATGAAGGAAACCCTTGAGTATTTTTGGATCTCAGGTAATAATAGTATAATAATTAAAATTCAGTCTGAACAGCATTAGCTGACAGAAAAAAATCAATCCATTGCTGGCCACTCAACATTTGTTCTACCTCTGGCAAAGAATAAACAAAATATCCTCTGAATTTGCTACAGCTGTTATTTATCATATTACAGTTCTGTGGCACCTCCAGTTTCAGTCTCTGAGTTTTGTCTGCCTCTTGATCTCCCAATTTGTTTGAAGTGTGCTTGGACAATACTGCTTTGACTGTTCTGTGTTACCATGCAAGGAGACTGCTTGTCCACATAAACCACCAGAGGAGGGTAGAAGAGTATAAAATCAGAGCCATTCAAGTTTTTCGTGCCACTTTCTCTCCTACAGGGTGGCTCAGTGTGCTGCTCCACCTGGGGGAGCTTACCCCTGTGAACTCTTTGGATGTCTCTCTCCTTTCTTCCCTCCCCGGCTTCCCATTTTCCCTTCCAGCTGCCAGGCTCTCATTGCTGCTTCCCTGCTGCTGTGCATCTGCAGCTTGGCCCCTTGCCTCACTGGGTAAAGGCTCAGGCACCTTTGTCCCCATTTGGTGTCTTTTTGGCCCAGTCTTTATAATGTATAATAGCCTGGTTGTTTTTCCAAACCACTTTTTCAAGTCATTTTTTTCAAGGACTTTGATGCACTTCATATTTTCCTTCTAAAGGAGTTGAAGATTCAGATGGTTTTGTCCTGATGGTTCTCCCTCTCCTTTAGTTTGTATTTCAGCTTCTAAAATTCTGTGTCAAGAGAAGCCTTCACATGGGCTCTTAGAAAAATGACACACGTGGGGGAAAAGGCGTGGAGTGTCTTCTGTGGCATTTAAAATTCTTTCCTTAGCAAAACTCAAAAGGAGCTTGCTGGACTCTGTCTTGTTACCCAATAAAGATGGGAAAGGTCAGTAAATATTATTTTTTTTTTTTTAAGTATGTTTTTTGGGATGCCACATATCACTTCTGGGCAAAAATACCATTAATCTTGGTATCTCAGTTTGAGAACTGGAGAAATGATGGTCACTTTTGTATTATTTTCTCCTGAACAGAATTGACACTATTTGCTGTTATGTGTGTGAACAGATGGCACGTGCTAGGAGCACAACTTCCCTAATATAAGTGGTGGATGAGGAGCACCATCCTCATCATCAGGCTCTTGGATCAGGCTCATCTTGTCCACTTCACCAACACTACAGTGAGGCCAGAACACTGTATAATATATTTCCCTATTTACATATACGAATAGAAATATATATGTGAAATATATGTATATATGTATATATATATATGAATAGAATATATATGAATAGAAATGGCTAAAGGGGACCCTTCCCCTTATGCCACTGGGGAAATGGAAGAATGCAGGTGAATTTAGGTCAGTTTTGTCCCTCATTTTCACTGATGATCTGAAGTTCTTTGCATGCTTTGGTTTCTTTACAGAACAAGGAGTTTTCTTTAGAAAACGCTGGTGTAAAATGGGAGTAGATATTGTTAGTGAGCCGTGATAGCTACTGGCTGTCTGGTTTGGATTAAGGTATTTGCCTGCCTCTGCAGATGTCTACAACCCTAACTGATCCTTTTTTTAGCATTTTGCTGAGATTTGCTCTAAGCTAGGAGCTTGATCTGGGGCTTTCTCGGTAATCAGTGAAGAAAAAGGCACTTCCATAGTGAATTCGATCTTAGGTTGGCTCAAGTGCTTTCTGGAGGTGTCTGTCTCTCTCCCTTAGCTGTTTAGGTTGCTTAGGGTGACTTAACTCCTAAATAAGGTGTATCAATTTGGTTACAAGGAGTGTGACCTCCTTAACCTAATCCAAGGATGAATGGATCTAAAGCAGTGTAAGAGATGGCGCCAGGTTTTCTTACCTGGAAAGGAACCTTGATTTTGGGAAGTACTTCTGAAGTACTCTGGATTTTTTTTTTCTCCCATTTGAGATGTGTGCTCTAAGGCTGCAGTGTGTCCCCAGGCTTTCTTAGGAAGAGGGGAATGGCAGGGGTGTTTGAGGAGTGGTCCTGTCTGGGTAAGACCTGATTTCTGACAAGCCTTGTATCGCTTTATTATTTTAAAAGAAGGCTGGTGAAGTGAATAGCACAGAGGCTTCTGTATAAGCTTCCTTTTTGGGAAACAATGATCCCATCAGATTGCCAGTATGACTCATGCTGGGTGTTTGAATCATTTTTATTGCACTGCTGATGATGGCTTGGAAAAGTCAAGTTTTGGTCATCAATTCATTCTACATCTTTTATATTGACTGACTTTTGTGTATCAGAAACATGGTCAGTTAGACACTTTTATGAGTCCAAGGAAAGATGTTCTGCGTAAATAACATATAGTCAAGAATAAAAAGCCAAATGTGCACACAGGACCTGATAATGGGAAAGTGTGAAGGCTTTAAAGCTGTATTTTGTTTGTAGTATAGTATATCAGAGAACTGGATAAAGAGGTTGCTCAGCTGACAGAAATAAACCTTATGTTAAAGGATTGAAAAGTTTGGATATTACACAGAACCACCTAGGTTCTGAAACAGCTGAGAGCAGATCATTTCAGGGGAAAAAAGCATTAAAAATCTCACCAAAACCCCCCCAAACCCAAGTACTAAACCTCTCCTTTCCCCTTCTTTGTTTCTTTTCTTTCCTGAATTGTTTTCCAAATATTTCTATCCTAGTTGTACAGAAGGTTGGGTTGGAAAGGTAGGGAATCAATTATATTATTTTAAAGTAGGTTTTTAATAGCCTAGCAATGGTTACACTGCTTAGGCAGCAGCATAGGTTTACTGTAGTTTCTCCCAGGATTTATTTTTCACTTTATAGCTCTTTCTTTGCCCATAATGCAACTATTTAACACCTCTCTCCACAACTCTCCCACCTGATTTCTTTTATAAGTCTCAGCTACCCTTTACAACTTACATTTTCTTTACCTTGAAGCCTCTTCTGAGAAGGTTTGAGAATATCAGGCAAGAATGGCTTTGGGAGCTGAGAGAAAACAGAAGTGTGAGTGATTTCCCCCCCAGTTCTGCAGATGCTGTGTGACCTGTCAGGGATGCAGGGCAAAGGGACCTCCGTGTGGGATGAGCACAAGAAGAACTAATGGGGGAACTGAGGAAGTGTGAAGTGTCCTTTTCCCCATCACCACTCTGTAGTTAAATTTGTGGGTTTAGACCTGAAAGATCACATGGCTTCTTTTGCAAAAGGGTGCTAAAATATATTCTATTTAAACACCTCAAATACCTATATATAAATACTATAGTTGAGGCTTTTTATCTCAACATAAGTTAAATATCAGAATGCTTCCACTTTCCAGTGAAGAAGTTTTTCCACTTTGGTGATACTTTAACCACTACATTAGACTGTGTTTTAAAATCTCGGTAACAAGCCTTGAGAAATGCTCCAAGAAAACCCTGCAGTGGAGTCTGAGTGTGTTTATCTCATTTCACATTAGTTAAGGTTAAGGCTTGATGTAGTCCCATTATAATCAGTGGGACTACTCCCATTAGTATGGCAAGCAGGATTTGGCCCTTTGTTTGTGATTACACATTCTCTGCCTGGTCTGTTAGACTGAAGGGTATAATAAAATTAAACTATTGGATTAGAATGGTAATTTCAAAACACAAATCAGCAAGGGAACATGATTACATTTGCTTTTGGAGGATAAAGGGAAATATTCCTATTTCTCTCCTGGTGTATCTAGGCTGCCTAATGGAAGTAATTGTGTGTATCCAGAACAAGAATGTGAAAAACTGCAGAAATATGGAGAAAGAAATGTGCTCTTAAAAATAAGCAGGAAAAAACCCCACAAATTCTTCTGGTTCTTCTTGATGTGTAGATCAGCAAATGTTTCTAAAAGCTACCAAAATCATTAAGGGCTGCTCCTGAACAGATTTTATTTGTACAGGACTAAGAATAGTTTTTCAGTTTAAATAGCTCTCTTTATCCTAAAAAAAGAAGTCACCTCTTTGTTTTCTTGATGGTGTAAGATGGTAACTACAACATGGTGTACTCTGGAAGGGGAAATTACTTCCATTTTTGGTGTCATTTTGGTGTTAGAACTTAAATGTTCATCCATCCCTGTTTTCCTCCAGAAGATGATGAGAGCATGGTTTGCAAAACAAATGCCCTCATTGAGCAGTTTGCTGCTAAACCTGGTGTGCAGTGCTAAGAGCTGGCTTCCACAGGGCATCTTGGAAATTATTGAAAATTGCCTTATTGAATTATGCACATTTTGGATCCATCTCCAAGCAATTTGCATTTCAGCTTCTACAAAATTCTTTGAAACATAACAAATTAAGCTTCTGTGTTTTCTGTCAGGATAAATAGCATAAACCTCATTTAACAGACAAGCAGAACTAAGGTCACAAATGATTCATGCTCTCCCATCTGCACTTGGATATCCACCACCCTTTCAGCCCTAAGAAAGCAATTTTCCCATTGTATTTCTGGTTTCCATTACTCTCATCACTGGTCCCTGACACTTCAGAATCTTTTGCACTAAAATAGACTCCAGTATCCTTCCTATGTAACCCCCTAAAAACATGTCATTTTATATTTTTTGCTCAACTTATCTCTTTTTATTTTTAAACCTACCATGTAAAGGTGCAATCTGCACATCTTTCAGAGAACATTCACTTTTGCAGAGCAATATAGGAACATCAGAAAGGCCCTGCTGGGGCAGGCAGGGGTCTGTCTAACTCAGGGCTCTGTTTCCCACAGTGGCAGCAAGAGATGCTCAATAAAGAGGGTGGATCAGGCTGGCCACTGCTTGCAGTGCCTTCCCTTCTCAACCTCTCAGCAGCCACCAGCATTGGATTAGGGATATTAAAAAATACATCCTCACCTATTCACTTTAGGATCTGTTTGTGGACCTGATGTCCCCACAGTTCTTTTTAAACTTGCCAGTGCTATTTGCCTCCATAGCCTCCTACGGCTACAAATTCCAGAAGTCCAGTCCCTGCTATTTAAATGCTATAATTCTGTCTGGTTTAACCCTGTGTTTCACTAGTTTCAGTAAGAATAAAGGCACCTGGTTGTAATGGGAGATTTGATGAGCAACAACTCTGTTTTTTGATTTCATATTATCCACAAGCTACAGGATTTTGTAACCCTCTATCCCATTTTACAGACTTCTCTACAAGCTGAAAAAACCCAGCATTTTCAAAATCTCATTAAGCAGCTTCTTCATCATCTCACTCATTTGTAACCCTTCTCTGTACCCTCTCTCCTTGTGCTAGACCATAGATTCAATAGAAATGTAGAATCACAGAATTATTTGGGTTGGAAAGGAACATTTAAAGGCCATCTAGTCCAAACCCCTGCAATGAACAGGGAGATCTTCAACTAGATCAGACTTAGAGCTCTGTCCAACCTCACCCTGATTGTTTCCAGGGATGGGGAATCCATGACCTCTGTGGGCAACTTGTGCTGGTGTTTTACCACCCCCTCTGTAAAAAAGCCATCCTTGTACCTAGTTTGAATTGGTTCTTTTTTAGTTATAATCTTTTCCCTTTTGGTTTTTCCCTTGTCCTGCTGTTACAGGCCCTTCCAAAAGGTCTCTCCCCATCTTCCTTGCAGACCCCCAGCAATAATGAAAGCACAAGAGCTTTCATTTCTCCAGGCTGACCAACACCAACTCTCTCAGCCTTTCCTCACAGGAGAGGTGATCCACTCTCCTGATCATCCTTGTGATCTTCTCAGACTGGTTCCAGACTGGTCTCAGCCTCCTCATGTCCCAGAGCTGGATGCAGTATTCCACATGTCCTTCCTAGAACGCAGGAACCAAACACAAGGTTCAAAACATTCATGTTCACAAGGGTGTGTACAGCAGTAAAATCGCTCTGGCTTGTATGCAACAGCTTTCCTGGTGGTTCCCAACATCCTGTCAGGGATTTTTTTGGCTGCCATTGTAGCAAATACAAGTGGGCAGAGAATATTTGACGTGTTTTTTTCTTAACACAGAGGGGGAAGAATGGAAAGAAGTAGTTTACTTAAGCTTTAAATTTTTCAGGATAGAGTCTTTAAATAATCATTTGAACACAAGCTACAAACTGAGCCATTTGACATATTTCTAGTTTTTTTACAGGTCAGGGATTTTCTCTGTTTGCAGTTTAGGAAAGCAACAGAAGTGTAGTTCCAATGGTGATTAGGATGGTTTATGGTTAATGCCCGAGGTTTATGGGTAGGAATATCCAATACAGTAGGTTATCTTTAGTTCTGCCTAAAGCAGCTTCTGTGTGGTTTATTCTTGTTGTTTTTCAAATTAACTGATACTGAAATGGGACCAAGATTTAAGAAAGCTAACAGAGAACAGGTAGAAAATGTCTACTCCATTAAAATGATCTTCAGATATTTTAAAGGCTCTGTCATTCTAGTGGCCTATGGAAGGCATATCAAACTCTTTGCAGGCCAAATAAAAAGATAAATATCTTCCCTTTGCTGGTCTGCTTGCAGCTGTTGCAGCCTTTTGGTGTGATTTACTTACAACACAAGGCATTTTGTTAAGGCAGAGAGACAGAGTAAGGATTGCAGGATTAACCAGAGATGTGGGTGGAGGAAAGGGGACCCTGCACCAGCCCCTTCCCAGACCCAGTGTCCAGGATGAGCCCCTGAGACTTGCCTGGAGAGGCACGATGAGATCTGAGCTCCTTTGCAGGGAGCTGCCCTTCCCACGGCAAATGAAAATCATGTTTTGCTTCACCCTGCTGGGAGCCCTGAATAATTTGCTCATGGTTCTTGCCTGACCTAAGCAAGCAGGACTAAGTGCAGAACAAACACAGACCAAAGAGACTAAATGTTGTCTGTCAGTAGTTTACTGGGCATGTTAAATGGGATGAACATATTTTTCTGCCTCTCAGATGACCAAAATCTGAATTGCCCAGAGAGCCACATTCTACCCTAATGGAGCTGTACATATACTAAGGAGGACAGGGAGTTGGGTTGAAAAGACTATTCCAATCTCTGTTCAAAATTAAGTAAAATAAATTTTATGACAATTTTTTTTTTAATATAAAGAATGCTGAAAATACGTTTAAATAATTTAATATGTTGCTGAGAATATAGAAGGGACTGTTCAAAAATATATTTATTCTCATGGCAACCCCTTTGAGACTGTCAGGTGTCCTCAAGTGAAGCTGTATAACAAAGACATACAATTGTTTCCCCTACTTGCTAATGACTCCCAGTGATATCCATCCTTCAATTTCTTTGTCACCAAGAGAACTAGGTAGTTGGTAATTAAACAGATTGAAAAAAGAAAATGAACAGAAAATATTAATTAAGGATTAGGTGCAGCTTGCTTAACTGAACAGTGCAAATACTGTAGGAAGGAAACATGGAGCTGCTATACAGAAAACAACCTACAGGGTTTGCTCTGCTAGAGTCACAAGGAATCATCATGAGGGAATGAACACAGCCTTTAGAAACTGGTGGGGCTTGTTCCTATTCGGTCACTAGAATTTGTAGTAATATCTTTTTCCACACAGAATGGTGAAATTTACAGTTCCATGCCTTGTGTCAGATTGGAAAGATGCGTCATTATCTTCAGAAAATGGAAGAGAGAGAGCTTGAAAGTCTTTTAAAACCATATTGGGACAACATTTTGGTGCTGTATAAAACAGCAATTCAAGCAAAGGCAACTGATTCAAGCAAGATAAACCAATCTAACCTTGCTATAACCCACAGCATTCCTTAAGTCCTTCTGGAAAGAGAGCCAATAGTAAAGGAAATAATTTTCTTTTTATGATACATGATACAGACAAATTTAGAAAGCTCACAGTAAAAAGCCTATCTGCAAAATCCTCAAATTTCATGAAATTTCAAGGAAGGCAATGCCCTCTGAGCCAGGAGTGGGTGGTTAGTGGCAGGATGAAGGACTACCTTATGCTCAGCTACAAAAAACAATAATTGCTCAGCTCTATCTGACAAACAGACCTGAATATGAAAACTGCCACAGCACTTCAGTCCGGTGAGGCATCAGTGGAGTTAATGCATTTCAGCTGCATAAACTGCAAATATATATAACATGGCATGTATAGAAAGGCCACTGAATCTTTAAAGGGAAACAGGCAGAGCTAATAGGTTTCTTTGAATATAAACATCAGTATATATTTTCGTGACTCAACTCAGCATATTCTATATGGGTTGTAATTTTAAAATTAGTGGTTGAAGGGAGAGATAAGCACCATCAATAAATTAAACTGTAACCCAGCGGTTTAGTCATGAAAGGTTAAAATAAACTTGCTTGATTGATTATGAATTTTAAACAGTTTTTCTTCAATGTAATCAGTGCTCTACCAATGTCATTGCTCATTAAAGAAAAGATTTTCATTCCAACATTTGATTGAGGATGTTTTTTCTCATTTGCATTTTGCTTTCTACCGAGTAAGCATCTTGCCTTCAGAATTATTAGATTTTTTCCCCCCCTTGTCTGTCCATAAAAGCCGTAAAGTGGGATGGAGCAGTGATTTAGAGGGATACTACATAAAGATTGAATGAAGATATTGACTACAGGCCCTAATGCAAACAGGACTGTCTGATGGACTGCCTTTGACAGGATGATGGAAAGGAGCCTTGTGGCCTACTTAGCTGCCCTTCTAATTGGCCTTTATGAATATTTAATGAAATCAAGATGAAATTCAATCAGAGCTTTTACCTGCTGAATCTTAGGGAAAAAAGCAGGATATTATTAGATTTTCCTAGCCCTTATATACAATAAAACTGTACTGAAATGTCTGTGTGTTAGTCAGGTGGCTGAGATATGCTTTTTATCCAGAGACTTGGTTTCTTCCAAAGGAATTAACCTTTTTACCACAAAAAGCAGCACGATTTTCCATTTGCATGCATCACTGGTATTTTATTACTGGCATAGTATAATGTTTAAGCCATGAACAAGCAACAGCTATTCCCTTTGAAAACATACCCTTAGCAAATTCTTAGTCTATGCCAATTTGAAGCCTTTTAGGGAACTTTGAGGTCATATAATAGTTTCAGAACTATATAATGCTGTAGCCTAATATTTTGTGCCACATTGGTTGATTTATGAGAGAGAATTTGCACAATCTCATTTCTCAAACATAATCTAGGTTGCATCAATAACATTAAATTATAGCAATGAGGTATAAAACAGTCTGACAGGCTCCTGCTGTAGTACACTCTTACACTCATTTAAATGTAGATTTTGTTTTTCTGAGTAGAATGCCAGAAAAGCTTTTCATAGAAACACAATGGACAGATTAATCTATAAATGGTAAATTCGACAGTGAAGGAGGTTTCCCCCATTTTTAGTTTTGTGAATTTTATCTTTCTCCCCCAAGATAAGCTGTTTATTCACAGTATGTTGCTTTTATACATTTTCAGTATCATTTTTTTGGACAGAAAGGAGTTTGGTACTTAGAGATAAACACAGCATGTTAATACCAAGCAATGTGTGAGTAAAACCTTACAGATGCAACTAAACAAGAACATTTCAGTATGGTTATTTAAGGCTTGCTTTCTCTAAATAAAACTAGTTTTGTGGGCATCAGGGATGCTCCCTTGGGTCACTAATGCTGATGTCACCACATATGGAACACATACTTGAAAAACAGACAGGTGCAGGTTCATGAATGAATGGACACCTCAGTTTGTAGGTGTTTTTAACTCTCCCTGAACACATATACAAATGGTGAAGTTTTTAGGGTTATTTTTACAGGGCTGTGCATGAGGACAGCGAGGTCAGCTCACAGGTTCCGTGAAAAGCTTCTAGCATGGTGTTTTACATCCATGTGACTGGGCAAATATCAGGAATAATAGTAAATAATGAAATAACATTAATTCTGGGGGACACACCACAGGCCTGTGCATTCCAGTTTCTGCTGCAGCAGTGCCCAGTGGGCAATACTGAGGGGGAAGGTACCAGAGTGGATCCCTGATCCTCCTGATCTTCCACCACTGATCACTGTTCCAGTGTGCTCCCTGAGGGTCCTCACAGGGACTCTGTGGGCTGCTGTAGGAGCTATAAAGAGTCAGAACATTAAAAAAAAAAAAAAAAACTAGGAAAAAAGAGAGTGATAAATGTTCCAAGGAAACTGAAGAGAGGGGCAGCACTGGTGCATGTGTTGGTATCTCCCTGAGCTGCCCTGGATGTGCTCACACCTGACTCTGGCTTTGCTCTGTGACCTGGGCTGGCACCAGACACGCCTGGCCACGAGGACGCAGCTACAAAAGCATGAGGTTAACAGAGATGTGCCAGCACTTTCCTGTTCAGCTCTCACACTGACACATACTTTATCTTCTAATTGCATTTTTTTTTCTTCTCCCCTTCAGTGGTGTATGAGCTGTGAATCTTGGGAGTTGGGGATTCATAAGCAGGATGTGAATTCACAGAGAAAAAGCAGAGTTCTCCCCAAAGCCCCATTCCTTCAGGTAGCTCTGTTCCCAGGGGAGAATCAGCTAGTGTAAACAGCAGCCTACACCCTGATCACTAAAACCATCTTAGAAGCAAACTAAATGAAGTTATTTCAGCATATTTTGCCTTCTGAATCTTCTCAGTGTATATAAAATTGGAAAGATGGATAAGAGGGTGAATGCTTATGCATGTATCTGTGTGCATGAATGCTGAGCTAAGGAAAATAAATTTGACAGTCTTTCAGAGGCTAAAGGCTTTGTATAAAGGCAAGTATGGAACTGGCAATCAGAGCATAAGGCTCTCCACATCAGACTTAATTTGGATTTATGTCAACTGTACACATGTATGAGATATTTCAGCCCACTGGTAAGAGTGGTGTGTTCTTTGCATTTTATTGTCCAAAGCCTTTTTAAAATCTCTCCATATAGAAGGTGTGGGCAGCAATTATCTTTTCAAACATCTGAGAAGAGAGAATTCACCAGACACAGTGCCTTCTGCAGTGTTTCTCAGTAACCACTCAAATTATTTTGTGAAGCTTTGTTTAAATGGACTGTGAATATTCATGTCACAGATTCACTTTCAGTAGATTGAACACATCAGTTTGTCTTCAGATCAAACAGATAGGCAGTGGATTTCCACACAGAGATTGGATTGCTTATTTAAACACAAGTGTTAGTGGTGATAATTAAAGAGAAAATAAGGTTTTGCATAAAGATGGTCAAAACAAAGTAAATTTTGATGCATACACAGAGCAGTGCTTAGAAGGAGAGCTCTACTTTCTTTCTCAGAAACGAGATACCAGTAACCTTTGGACCATGAAAGCCATGACAATGAAAGATAATTTTTTGAATGTTTTAGGACTGCCTCTGTTAAATTTAAAATGCACATCCCTTTGTAACATCTCTCTAGTCTGCACTTGATGTATTGGACTTCCATCCAACTTTCACTCTTTTTTGATCCCCTGGCAGTGACCTCAGCAGCAATAAGGCAGGATATCGTTTACCAAGTGAATTATATGGTCTGAGGCTGATAATTAATTTTATGTTCAAGTCAAACTCAGCTCTCCACAGGGGATGCATTCCTTCCTGATGTTGGTCAGAAATAAAGCCAGGATTGCTGGCAGTAGTGGAAATGACATGAAGGTACTAAAGTACATCAGTACATTCAAAAAGTCTGAGATGAGTGAAGTGTGTCCTGCTTTAGGCTTAACAGAGTTCACATAGAAAAATAATTTGTGACATATCTCTATGTATTTCTTTTCTCATTGCTTCCTGGCAGAAACTTCAGTTACTTGAGAAACCACTGGTATCTTGAAAGGATGGATTTGTTCTGAATCTTTTCACCCAGGGCAGAATTTGAGGTTGCTAATTATTTTGTGGCTAGTTACCGGTGTATGAACAGGCAATACAAATCATTATTTCTATAGGGGCATTTACTGATGTTATAGAAAATTTATTATTTGCTAACACTTCTGAAATCCTACAGATTTATTAAAAAATTGGTATTACTTGCATCTTCAGCTATAGATTTAGAGACTGAGTGGCACTGGGGAGTTATTTTAGAGGCCTTGGCAAGCTGCTTGCAACTACAGCATCATTTATGGTCCCTTCCAACCCAAACCAGTCTGTGATTCTGTGGTTCCTCTTCCTCCCTGCCCATCATGGACTTGGGCAAGTTGTTTTAGGGGTCAGGTGAGGTGCAGGTGGAGTCACAGACAGCCAAGGGTGATGCATTTCCCAGGACAGGAGCAGCAGCAGCAGTGCAGATGCTGCAGAAGGCAAATTTCAGTGTGCCTTAACCCATTTCAGTTTGCACATTTCAGTACCCACTGCAGGAACCAGATGTGCTTTAACACCTTGTTTCACTGAATGAGCCTAAACTAATTCCAGCACTGCTTCATCTGCAAAATGAATAGAATATTACTTTGTCTCAGGGTTCAAAATATGATAAATTTAGGTACTATATGTGCATGCTGATAATAAATGCCTCATCCTTCCAAAGTTAATGTGCCTTTTTTCTCTGTTGAAGAGGTCTTTGTTCCTTTATTTGCAAAACTGAGAAGTGACTAGTGTCAACTTCACAGCTATTGGAGCTGAGGTACAGCCTCCTGGGATCTGCTCCCAGTTGTGTCCCTGATTCTCTCTGTCACCTCAGGTAAATCACTCTTACCTTACCCCAAGCATTTGTAAAAGAGTAACCCCACCAAATCAGATGAAAGAGCAACTTCATCCTGTAACCAGTAATGAGCTGTAACAAACACATCATTGAGAGTTCCTAAAGTGGGCAACCATGGAATTACATATTATGGCCTGATTTCTTCTTAGGATACTAGAAAATGGTTAAAGTCTTACTATAACCAAAGAACTAATTTCTTTACTTCTTTCTACCCAAAAGAACCCCTGAATTTTCTCATTAGATGTACAGAAATCAAAGAATTCTTATATCATACTGAATCTTTACTGGTTTGTGCTGCAGTGTTTCAGAGATTAGCCATGCATATTTTAAGAATTATTCATATAATGTTTCAGATGTTCAGCCCTTCTGTTTCATTAAACTGTCCTTGTCTCCTGTCACATAATAGTGGTAAATGTCAGTCAGATTAATTCCTTTGCACCATTACTTCCTGTCTGTGTCCTTTTTTTCCCCTAAATGAGGAGGCCCCAGCCTTTGCTGTGTGCTCTGAGCTGTATGCCCACAACATTTATTTCATCTGTTTCCAAGAGTTAACACTCTTTCAGATACAGTGACCAGGATTTAATGCAGCAGGTAAAGAAATATTTTTAAGGTCTGTAGTATTAATGCTGTCTGATAATCAACTCCAATCTTTATGCTTTCCTGAACTGCTGTGCAGTTCACTCCATGTAATACATTTTCAGATCATTTGAGCATAGATACTACCCAGAAGCAAAGGACTGCGAGAGTATTATCTGGTGCTTTGTATGTCCAAGAAGCAAATTCCATTTCCTGGATCAGACAGAAATGAAACCAATATCCAAGCCACTGTATTATCTATATACAAATTCAGAATGCTCTGATCTCTCACCCTAAGAACATGACACAAGATCTTTCCTTAACTGTTGTGGTATTAAGTTGATTAAAGATATTTTATCTAAGACTATCTCTGGACTCCAAAGCTCAGCAGTTAGAGCTTTTGCCCAATTTCATTTACTTTAATCCTGCTGTTCAAACAGAACTTCAGCAGAGGGTCTTCTTTTTCTCACATTTTGTAGAAAATAGAGCTAAGCTGTAAAACAGCATTTTGTCCCAGGAATTCAAGCCTAGTCCAATTAGTTTGATTCCAGTCAGAATTGCATTGAACTGTGATCAGCAAACATTTCTAAAAACTGAGCAGCAAGCAGCAAACAGCATGGAGCCAATAAAGAGAATGTTTTCCTTGTGCATTGGGCCAGAGGTTTTACAGAATTTAACTTTGTGGGTAGGTTCTTCACCTATGCCTTTCTTTACATACCCCTTTCTTCAGCAAGCAAGGACTGAAAGAAGGGGGATGACAACTGCACAAACAGAGCTGATCAAGTTGAAGTATTATCACAAGAGTCTGAGAACTGAAGTGAAACACAGTTTGAAACGAGATATGAGACCTTCAGCTGGTATAAATCAGCTGGTGCTATAACACCTGAAGAGTTGGCCAAACATCCTTGGACTAGGATAGGATAAAAAATTTTGTGCATAATTTTCAGCAAACTGGATTTCCTCACAGAAGCTATTGTTATGGAAAGAAAAGGGCAATTAAAGGGGAGGAGTGACATGTTAATATTAATAATGTAATATAATACGATAAATATAAATTAATCCCAGAATATAGGCTATAAATGTTTCATTGCCATTAATCTAAGAAGTAGGATGCATTTCAACTAGAATGCATAGGAAAAACAATTACACAGATGCATGTACATTATTGCATTGCAAGGCAGTAAATGAAAACCTTAAATTGTTACTAAATAGCTACAATTCTTTCCCCCCCCCCCTTTTTTTTTTTTTGTTTTGTCAGGAATAATGACTATGTTTATGTCCCAAAGGAAGGCAAATATGTATTAGTCAGACTGCTGGTTCAGGACTGAAGCCTATGACAGTATTTTTAATAAAATACAGAGTATTTAATATCCGCTTTTTTGTGTCTGCACAACTTATAATTATTGCCAGCAGGCAAAAAAAAAAATTTAAAAAAAAAAAAAAAGGAACAGTAGGGGAAAAGAAAACACTGAAAAAATCTTTCCTCATCACTTAAAAATGGTATGAAAAAAAAAGGCAGGACATATTAGAGACACTGCTTGCTTGCAAGTGACCTGAGTGAATTGCACATGTACTGTGAGACAATTAAACCTTGAAAAAGTCTTACAAAACCAGCATTACCTCACATGAGATGGAGCATTTGTAAGATCTAAAACCAAAACCAGTTTCAGCCTGCAGGCCCCTTTGGAGCCTGGACTGTGCAATTACAGGTGCTGCAGATGGTGGAAAGCTGAAGGCACTATTTATTTTTTGGTGGCAGACCAAAAGTACTCACATGGATTTTTTTAGGAAAAAAGCCTCTTATTTGCTTTGGTCTCTGTGTGCCCTCCACAGCACATTCTGTGGTTGCTTGGAAATGGACAGGTTTTCAGAAAACTGACTCCAAGCTCAAGGGCCAAATTCTGTGTTGGCACAACTCCACCAACACTAATGGTGTTAAGCCAGCAGAAAATCTGGCTGCAAATGCTGTCTGATCAACTGCTCTGTCCATAGACTCCAAGAAGACCAGAAATTTTCAGCATGCTTTAACTCGGGGTAGCTAGAATGGAGTATGGGCTGTGGTTTTCATTGTATAATCAAGATTAGAGATGCTGCAGGGTATGGAGTAGAAACACATTTGTCTGTGTTAGTAACCATTCCCTGCTGGAGAACTTGGCTCAAATTTGTAGGAGCTATGGAGTCAGGAGTTTAGTAGCCAAATGCTATTTCTATTCCCTTAAAATAGAACCCAGAAAATTCCAGTCCCAGGAGATCCTTATTGCACTGTGGAAGTCTCCTCACAGGATATTCCCAGTTAGCCAAAACCAAGGCACACTGAGACCTGTGGCAGGGTGGGCAATATGTAGGAGAGCCTTTTCCATTTCAGCCTATATTGCCAGACTCATTTATTTTAGAAATACTGTTTCACTTTTTTTCAGGGTATTTAAGGAAAATGCTTGTTGGCTCTCAATACTGATAGATGATTCAACAATTGGTATTTGTCACTTCAGCGTGCATTTTGTTTCCTTTCAGATAGGTTTAATGAGATGGGTTAGCTTCTGTTTTAATTTGATGATCATAAAATGTACTTCTTACATAATTAAAATAAGAATTGACAAATATATTAAAAATGGCCATTTACAGATTTATAGACAGTAACTGAAAGCAGTTTAGTTGGCTGGCAGTGCTTGCTTTATTGTGCTGGATACAAAAGGATGTGAACCTCCTTAATGTAAACAAGTCCTCCAATATTACTGACATTAGGTATTTACTTGGAGAGACATTCTGATTTCAAAATTATTCTCAACAAATGCAGTTGTTTCCAGATAATTGAGACTGCAACTTGCCACCCATACTGTTTATTTTGTTCTACCTACAAGTTCCTCATTAAAGAATGTTTCCTATCTAGATTGATAACCTTCTCCCAGACCTTTCAGAGAAATCCTGATTCCTTTTCTGGCTTCAGTGCTGTCCACCTTTTTGGTTCTAGCTACCATTTCTATGCAGTCTCTGAGCTCAGTTTTCATAGAAGTAAAATATTTTTTTGGTGATTTTTTTTTGTTTTTTGTTTGTTTATTTGTTTTTGTTTTTGGAGTTTTTTTACTGCTACAGCCACAGGCTTAGAATGTAATTTATGGAAGCATTGGTAACCCTCTCTCCAACTAAAAGCAGGCACTGCTTCCCTCACAGTGCTCATACCGATGTGGGCATAAACTCCAAAGGCCTCTTTACTAGGACTGATGTGAGAAAAGGAAACTCAGTGGTTTTCACAAGCAAGCCAGAGCTGGCACGCTCCCAACAAATGCTTTCACTGGCACTGGTGCCCCATAAACACTGAATTAGTTTTCTCATACCAGGCTATTTATGATTCTCATGTGAGGCACGACAGCCATTCTCACAGGACAAGCAAACAGGGCAAGACCAGTCCTAACACTGAGCATGTTGTTACCATCACTCAGAAGTAGATTTATTGGCATTGTATCTTTCAAAGTAACAGGAGGTAGCTCAAAGCCTTCCTCTACAGCAGCTGTTTAATAAAACTACTCTGCTCTAGTTGCTTTCATATTTTAATCCCAAATCAACTGTAGTAAGGTGAAAGAGGAGATGCAGCACTACAGGGAATCCAGAGTTGCATGGACAGCACTGAGATGGAGAGCTGATTTCATACCTTTCAGATACAGCCAATTTTGTTGACACTCTTTCTAGCACTGTAGGGATCCAATTCTGCATTCCCTCCTTCAGCCAAGGCTGCTCTTTATTTCTGAAACATATCTGTGACTCCAGGAGAACATGCTAATGTCCTGTCTTACTGGGGAGAATTATTCTTGTCTGACCTTATCAATTAGAGATGGATCTCTTCAGGAATAGATGAAGACAAAAATAAAACCCCACATCTACAGGGCTCTGCACTCCATCCTGAGCTTGTTGTTTACAATAGGTGAGACTAGCAGTCCTTTGGAGGGGCCCGTTTCTCTTATTTTAAGGAAATCCCAGTTGACCCGTTCAGCTTTGATGCATATCCTGTAAAGGTAAGTGAGATGGATCCCACATTGTGTGACTTGGCAGACTGCCATTTTCAAAACATGTCTAAACAGAGAAAGTTCTTCTGCAAACTTAGTGTTTGACAGAATATAGATGGTCAAGAAATGCAGAAATCCTACTGACTTTAGGAGACCAAAATCCTCAGTTTTTATGTTTTCCCTTGGGGTGTTTATCTACCTTCACTTCCAGCTACACAAATTACAATTAGTTTTGTGCTAGCATTTGTGTTTTACTGATATGTAGTATCTCCGAGCTTGTTTTCCTAAAATGTCTTATTTTTGGTTTAATAACACAGCAGAAGTTAGTATCAGTTTTTGCACTAGAACTCCATGATGGAGGTACAGAACTTTTGGGTGGAAGTGAGAGAATGCTTTTGCCCAAAATTAGCTGAAACCCCTGTTCAGTACAAAAAAGTCACCTGGTTTTCTTGCAGGGGCTTAGTTTTCAAAGAAGCTTCCCCACCCCAGCCATTATATGGGAAAAAAAAAAATGAACATTGTGCCTGTCACAGGCACAATTTCTAGAGCTGCTTCCAAGTAGGTCGTTTCCATTATATACCAGTGCAAGCATGACTGACATCAGGCACACCTAATTCTGCTAGCTGAGTCATGGTCTGGGTTTATCAGTTGCTGGAAGCTGGATATATACCTGTGTATATGTATTTGTTTGGTTTTATGGTGTACCTCTCTCCTGGGTTAATCCTGATTGTTGAGTGTGCTGGAGTTCTCTTTTACCTTCTTTGTACTTGTTCTTGTGAAAGCAGAGTGACATGTGAGGCTTGTGTTGAGCATGCATGGACCTGATGACTGGAAGGTTACAGCTCATCCTGTCAGAGTTTACTCCTCTCCCTTGTTCACTGTGTGAGTGTTTTTCCCTCAAAGCTGCAGAAGCACCATGACAGATCCACCTTCATACATCTTTGTCAAAAGTTTTGCTAGTTACTGAGCTCACAAACTTATGCTGTGTTTGTAGCACACCTATATTCCAGAACAGTAGCTTGGGTTTTTCCTTTCTTTTGTGGGGAGAGTTTTCCCTTTTGTTTTTTGGTTTTTTTTTAATCAGTAACAAATTGTTTGTGCAAGATCTGCTTATGCATCTCAACTCTTCTTCTTGCCTGTGCATCCAAGGAGCACAATGAGTAACCCCAGTGCTGAGCAGGTGCCACACAGCAAATGTTAGATGCTGGTGCTAATGAGTACAGGTATCTGGCACAGACAGCAGAGCTGGATTTCAAGCTGCTGGAGGTGATGACTTTAGAGGCACAGACAGAAGATCAGAAATTACAAAAATACCTCCATTCCGGACTGTTGGGAAGAGCTCTTGTTTCTTTCATGCCTAATTCAAAGAATTTACCCTGTTGGATGTGTGGCAATGTTTGTATCAAGAGTTCTTCCTGTTCCTTCAGGAATCTCAATCCCTTATGTTTCTTCAGATGTGCTCTTCAAGCTTTGTCTTCTCAAATACCTGAAGTTAATTGGATTTCAGAGAATAAACAGAACAAAATGTTCAACCCTTAACCTCCTTTCGTTTTGTTATCTTGCACAGAAGTTATATCCATTAATGCTAACTGGCTTTCTGATTCAGAAATCAGCCTTCTAGAATGGTATTATTTACAAGGTTATATTTAGTACCATTTGAAATTCATCTGACTTGTTTGGCTTGTTAGTTCTGCTTATGTAATATGGTTTAAGTATTTCAAAACTCCTTTCCCTATTTTTAGATTTTTCTTGTTCTATAGCATCTCTTGCTAAAGGGAGTTAAACTAGAAATGGAAGTTTCTGCCTCCTTTCTTTACAACTGTGTTGAGAATCTTCCTACAAAGATTAAGTTTAAAAAACCTAATCCAGAAAGAAGCATCAGCAGCTGGATGGCTCAGGGAAGTAGCTGTCCTCATGTGCCTTCCAGGCTTTACAAACTTTAGGGTGAAATTAATTTCATCTGATGACAAACCTTAGTTAAGACCTTGTTTGAGCTGCCAGTATGGGCTCTTTCTAAATTGCTGGTGTGTGCAAGGAAACTCCAAAATATTATTCACTCTCCCCTAAGACATTTATCCAAGAGAAGTAAAAAGTAAAAAAGAAGTAAAATCCCTATAGAAGGGATTTTAGCTATCCATTGATATTAAAGAGAGACAAGATAACTAACATTAGATGATTAGCGTCTAAATATCCAGGCTGTGAACTTCAGTCAGTTTATGACACATGGAACATCTACATACAATATTACAAAATTTGCTCACAATGCAAATGTGTGCACCATTATGCAAATCAGTGCACCAAATTGTTTCTGAGCAAGAAATACAGCTCAGCTTCACTTGGGCTGCCTCAATCACAACGAGTTTCAGTGGCTTTGGCATGGCAGCAACTTTTGAGGGAGAAGTTCGAGATGTACCCTTATCCCAGTCTCAGGAGCTTTGTCTCCAGTGCACATTTATCACTTGCTGAGTGTTTTTCCACTTGTGTAGAAATCACTGTAAAGATGAACAGAAAAAAAAATTGATTCCTGAACAATGCTCAAAAATCTTGTCACTTAACTTTGCTTGTAGTTTACAATGTAGGGGTACAAATTTTGAGACTTTGTGGGTCTTGCTTCAAGACACTTTTTGAAGATGTAGGTCTAGAACCATTTACGTCAAGTGAGTATTTCTCCTGCAGTCTTTAAAGTATAAGGAAAATTTATTAAATATTTGTAAAAAGTAGGTCCTTTTTTTTTCCTTTTCATTCTTATTGTTCAATCTCTTTGAGTAAGTATTTTTAAAATAGCCTGGTTGTAATATATTCTAGGTGTACTTGGGATCAAATGCAATTTCTTCTTGGAGATTTATATGTAATTATTTTATCCAGTCTCCTTCCCCCTTTAGCAATCTTAACGGTGCCCAAGGTTACTTTAGACCAACATTGATAAAATTCATTCTCTGATTAAAAAATAGTCTGATATCAAAACTCTATGTGCACTGTAGACTTCCATTGTTATAGAGTCCTTATTGTCTTGTGTTCATAGGCTGCAGTCTTTGGAATATTGTATTACTATACAGCTTTCTGTATTCTCTTTCCCTCTCTGCATTTTAAAGAGTGTTCATAAACCATCATTTTATTGATGCCATTTGAATACCAAAAAATTTGCAAATTCTTCTAACAGCAGCAGATACCAGGAATACAGCTATTGCTCAAAGACTTCCTTTAAGGTTCCCTGGTTGTTAGCAAAGAAAAAAGCATACAAACAAATGAAAAAACATGAAACAAACAAACAAGAAAAAAAAACCCCAGTATTTTAGAATATTCTTTCCTTTAAAACACTTAAAAATATCCTCCTATCTTTTTTTGCTATTATGTTTATCAAGGAAACGCTATAGTGTCTGGAACAGGTAGAGCACAGTGTGAAGTTAATTCCTTTAGATAATAAGCTAGTAACTTGCTGAAGATTACACAAGAAGTTTATGGCAAACCCAATATCAGATAACTGATATTTTAGAAATGGATCATCTACTGCTGATATAATGAGCCCAAAGTGTCCTGTGAGAGAAGAAGGGTATTGTTCTACAGTGAGAAGAAAGGAAAAGCAAGGACTGTTTCTGTTATTTTCTGTCACTAAATCAGGATTCTATTCAAGCTGCATTGTTATTAAATTTGAATGAAACTAATTATTAAAAACGGCAAGATTTTTTTTTTTTTGAATTTAATGAATTGTCACTTAACCAACCCAACCCACAAAAGAACAACTGCTGTTTTCATTGGGAAGGAAGCAGTCAAATGATATTACAGATTTAAAGTTAAAGGATTGAAATTGCAGGTCTGGAATTGTAGCAGACTTCAGCATCACTAATATATTTACTGGGATTTATTGTGTGGGCATGCTAGAGAAAGAATGTGCAAAAGAATAATTCTGTCCCAGGGAAAAGGACCAATCAAAAATTATCAAAAATTGTTGAATTTCTTAAAGGGCCACTGTGTGCTGAGCTCCCTGTTGAATGGATAAAGAAGGTCATAAAAAATTCCCTTCCCACAACAGTGCTCATACCCAGGGATCTGAAAACTTGTGTCAAAGAGTTTTGCTGCCACTGAACAGATCCATGGAAGGGGAATCAAATGTTGAATGCTTTGAGAAAGGGATTGGATGCTCCCACAGCAATGCAATGCTGCCAGCTGGGCCAGTCACAGCATCTCTGCTTGTGCAGTAGAGTCTTCCCAAACCCTCGGGACCAAAGCTCTTTCTAGGAAAAGAGGAGGGTGGCAGGGAGAAGGGGGTGCTGGAAAATCACTGACAGCAATTTCTAGCAGGCAGAAGGGCCGAGGAAAGCAAGCAGCTATTGTTAGAGAAAGGAGCAGCGACAGCCAGCAGGAGACTGAGCAGCACTAATCACTGCTAAATCACTGGAAGATGTCCCCACTAAGCAGAATTGCCACCCCTGCTAACCAGCAGCCATTGACATTAAATATTGTGGAGCTGAGCTCGGCTCTCTCAGAGGCATGCTGATTAAAAATGCCCTGATGAAATGGTGTGTACAGTAAGAAGTGCTACTTAGTGTTTTGTCTTCATAATGCTTTCAATTGCTCTGTATCCCCACAAGGTATTTTGCCATTCTCCATTAAAAATGGGCAACTGAGTATCAGAAGCACAGAGCTACTGCAGGACCGCACCAACTTAATTTTAGATTTGAGGATGCTCAGATAATTTTTGGAAAGGGCCTGAGTTTACACTGTTTGATAGGCAATAGTGAATTTTTTTTCTTTATCATACCTGTTTTCAGACTCTGACAGTGTCTCTGAGTTAGTCTTAATACTCCTTGCTTAACATAGATTAGAAGTTATATAAAAGACCAGAAACTCCCACATCCGTGCAAAATATTATGGTTCATTGTTTTTCCCATGCTGATTTATGATTTCACAGCAGCAGCTCCTTAAAGCTCTAGAGTGGATTTTCACATCATAAAAGCACACTGTTCTGAAATTCTTTGTATTTTAGGACAATTTAATGAAGTAGTTAAAAATTATTCCAGACTGAAAATGTTTTCTGCAATCAAGAAAAAAAAAAACCAAAAAACAATCTGGTACAATATAGGAAAGCAATTAAAAAAAAAAAAAAATCAAAACAGCTCACTCCTGATCATAGAATGATGCTTCTGAAAAAGAAGAGCTCAGTGGGAGAGTTTTCCTTTTTCTTTTCTACTCTCCCAAATGCTTGTGATATGCCCTGCAGTAATTGCACGTTCTTTTTACATTGAGGAACTTTTAGGGGAAATTGAAAAATAAATAAATAATGCTCTTTTTATTACTGAAGAAGGTCACATTTTGATTTTGCCTGGCAAATATTTTGAAATAATGTGGGCCAGGGACAGTCCTTTATCCCAGATATTTGAGGGCTTTTATCTAACATTTCAGTACCCAGAAATCTTTCATGTGAAGTGAATGTCTGCAGCAATAGCCATAACTTATTTGATAGAAATGGAAATTTTCCCTTTAAAGCAACAAGAAGTCTGCCTGAGCTAAGATTCTGGCCAATGGTCTTGTTTGTTTGTTCCTTTTATTTTTATTAATATCTTAGATTTGGAGAGGCTTGTGGAGTCAACATGGTGAAGGGGACATCCAGAGCCTGGTCCAAAACTTTGAATGGGCCAAGAAAAACCCCTCAGACCCAAAGCAGTATTGGCAGTCCTAAGAAGGAGCTGTCTTTCTTCAAAGCCACGTGTGTTTTGTTTCTCTTGAACCTGTAGAGAACTCCCCGAGGCTTCAAAAGAGAGGCAGGGCAGGGGAAAACATCCCTCATCCTCCCCACCACTTGACTCCTCACAATGTTACAGAGAAGCTGCCTCGGGAAGAGCAGTGCTGGAAATCAATATTTGATCAGATCTGCTTGTGTTTATTGACATAAAAGAATATTTCATAGAATCATTGAGGTTGGAAGGGACCTTGGGAGATCTTCTAATGGATGCTTAATGTCAGTAAGTGTTTTCTAATGTGATTGGTCCTTCTCCATATACAGGGAGGGTGGCTGTGGCTGCAGGCGGTAGCAGGGCTGCTGAGCAGCCTGTGACAGCTGCTCCCGGTGCTGCTGGGGGACAAGCACTGCTTGGCAAGCCCAGCACTCACACTGCCACTGGAACAACTGGTTTTACAGCTCAGTTTCCTGGATTTTACATGATATTCATGTGAAGTGCACAGCAAAATTCTTCTGCTCCAATACCGGGGTTTGTCCTAAAGATTGGCGATGCAGAGAACAATTCCATAGTTGAGGTGAAACGTGACATTGCAGCCATGATGAGTGAAATCCTGGTAAAATGGGCACTCATCTTCAAGGTGGTTATTATCACATTACCTTAGTCAGGCCTCTCTCTGTGGGAATCCAGGGCTTCCCTCTGGCTGCCCTGGCAGGTCTGGGACCCTGGCAGGGGTCAGGAACCCCCCTGTACAGAGCCCCCAGAGACACTGTCTGTGATCTCTGTCCATGGAAAAGAGTTTTCAATCTTACAGGATGAATTACAAGGTCTGAGTGTTTGATATGAGTAATAATTAAGTGTGGCATGGGTGCAAAAGTAAAATTTTAGGTTTCTAGATTAGGGGTCCAAAGGGGACAAGATGGAGGAAATTGGGTGTGTCTTGTCCTTTTTCTTCTTCTTCATGCCCTCCATGTTTCACTGTAGTGTTGGCATTTTTCTATTGGTTTAGGCTGGGGACACACTGTTCAACGTAGGTAACAGATATTGGCACATTATTGTAAATCCAGCACAGGTAGTTTCTGGTATTTAATGTTTGTAACATCCCACTGAGGGCAGAGCCCCACACGCTGCCCTGCAGGACAGAGCTGCGGCAGGGCAGCAGAACATGTTAGAGATAAACAGAATAAACAACCTTGAAACCAGCACAGACAAATTATGACTTCTTCTTTGGCACCGGGGCAGAAAGACAGAGACTTTCTACAATCTCAGAATCATCAATACTACAGATTCCGACATCTCTCCAGCTCTGGAATTCTTGTGCAGCTGTTGTCAAATTTCACAGCTTACAAGCACCCAGTTCAGTACCTGGGCATTCGAAAAAAAACATATTTTAGTCTTGCATAAAACCCTCTTTTCATTAATTATTTATTGTTACTAACTGGAGATCCTGCTCCAAGAAAGAGATGCATATGCCCACCCCCCACCACGGTTTTGCTATTTTGAGAGCTTGTTGATAGGCAGTTTGCAGGTGGCTCAGAAGGTGACTCATGTAGAGTGTTTCTTCTATCTCTAGAAAAGGCCAGTGGCTTCTAACCAGGTATTGGCTGCATCCCTCACACAGCTGCTCAACCCCATTGCTGCTGCAGTATGACCCAAATTCCAGAGTAACCATTTTATTTAGTTATTTTTCTCTTGCAAACCCAGTCATTTTTACTGTGCTTCTACTTGGAGTAATGTTCTGTATTTTGAGACAATGCTTAAGACTATTTGTAAACAACGAAGATACATAGTTAGATTTCTTTTGTTGTTTTTAGGGATTCATAGTGTTTCTTTTTACTGTGTTTATATTTGTTTAGAAGTAATTATTATATTAGATTGCTCCTGTAGTACTTAGTCTTATTCTAGGTATATTTCTATAAGTACAATTACATATTATTGTCTGAATATATCTTCTATGCAGCCAAAGCTGCACTGACAACTTGGGTAGAAATATCCAGTCTGGTTTCAAACTTTCTTGAGCACATTGAGGGAGTAGCTGGAGCAGAATGTATCTCAGAATGGGCTGGAAAACTCACTAATATCAGGATAGCATTTCCTCCAACAGGTTACAAATTATACTGTTCTGATGCTGGGGAATAATTCATCTCTCAGAGCTATCACTGCATATTTGTTATCATGTATTGCTATAGATAGGTGATTTCCATAACCCTATTCATACCCCATGGAGTGGAAACGAGTTTATCAAGGCATCTGTAATGAATATGTGAATGCTGTGGGGAGGGGCGAGACAGGACAGTGCTGAAAACAAAGGAAAAAAGACAAATACTCTAAGCTTTGGATGGTAAAATGCCAAATGATAACAGAATATTACATGTTTTGTTACCAGAGGTTTTCTATGAGTTGCTTAATATTGGGGAAGGGAATAGATAAGCACATGAGAGGGAGCTAGGATGACAAGCAATAAAGAAAAAAATAAAAAAGAAAAGGTTTGAAAAAGCAGAAAGTTGGTTGAAAACTGATTTCATAAAACATGTATAGACACCTTAAGAGATCAAAATGGCTGTTGAAAGTGAAGCTGCAGGCAGGAACCTTTCAGGGAGGTTTTGCTGCATGCCCAGATTCCCGTGGCTGTTTTCTCGTTGCTGTGCCATAGCTCAGGAAAAGGCTGCTGGGTGTCGGGACATTCAGGGCTGCAGTGCCTGCACAGTAAATCCAAAATGTCTGACGTGCACTGCTCGGGCTGCAGGGAAATAACTGTACATTACAGCCTGCTTTGGAGGATGGGATTGCTTCTTTTCCAATTCATTGAACAAATGTGTTAAAAGAACTAAAATGTGATGCTTTTGTGTTTTACCAAAACTGCAGGGAAATCACTTTTTTTTTTTCCTCTTCCTTGTCATCAACATATTTTCTTTATTCATGTAACAGTAGGTGTCATTTTTTCTTTAATTATGCCCAGCTATCATATGTTGCTTTTATTTGTTGAGGACGTTAGTTTCAGGGAAAATAATTTAGACAGTTCCATTTTTCAGGCAACAATACACTAAATCCTGTGCTTACAAATTGCAATTAGATAAGAATTCTTCTTTCCACAATCAAATGTGGCAGTTTCTTACTGGAAAGTAATGATGAATCAAACTTATAGTGTAAAATGGGAAGATCAAAGCATTCAACGAAAATGTAATGAAGAAAATACACTTTTATGGCTTGGCATTTTAAATGTCCTCTGTTATATATCACCGTGGCAGCACACAATGGTATAAGTCTTTCTTTAGGAATGAATACAGATTAACACAGCCCCATTTTCTCTGCCAGAATTTCCTTCCTCTGATGATGATATTTCTCTTCCCCACACCTCCCCCCACATACATACCCCTTTCTTCCCACCCTCAGACCTAAAAGTATTTTAAACATGTATTTTAGCCTGTCAACAAGCCTTTGCTAAAGGTTTTTGTAGCCTTTGGTAATGACTTCTAATTTATGTGACTAATTATCCCGGGATAAATAGAGATGAGGTGCTTTAGGATAAGGCTAATCTGCATGTCTGCTGGAAGCTTGAATGGTGCATCTTATAAAGATACAAAACTCAGCAACTCAGTGAAATTAAGGTTGTGAAAAAAGGCAGGCAAATTCAAAATGAAGGCAAACACTTCTCTTCCTGAGCTGCTGCATTGAGTGAAAGAAAGGCACTGATGGCTTGAAATGAGAAGCAGCATCACTCCAGATTCTGGAGGTTATTCAGGTAGCCTGGACAGGTTGCCTACACTGTTTGCACAGATATATTTTCATACAGAATTGCATCATCATTTGCCTTTTTGCATTTGTGTTGCCTTTATTCTTTAAATCCTCGTGGTTACCCATCTATGGCCACCTCGCTCTGGCTCACACCACACGATAACCAGGCAGTGATGTATGTAATTGTGTGTATACATACAGCAAAGAACCATCTGCACAAAAAGCTGAGTCTGACACCTCAACAATGCATGATGTTATCCCAGATAGAGCAAACTGATGCTGGTGAAAGAGGGCAAGAACAAAAGAAAGGAAATACAGCAGCCTTTTTGCTTAGTTGAGCAGCTTGGTTTCCCCAAGAGTTCTTGAATTTAGAACTTGACCTCCACAACACCATGTAGAGTAATGCACAAATACTTTAGGTGTTTTAGTCTCATTTTCAGAAGTGATTTGAAGTGTCAGACTTCTTAGGATGCTTTTCAAAGCCAGCTGCAGGCAGGTCCAGTGCTGGCTTCTGCAGATCTCAGAGCTCTCAGCAGCTCCTGCCCAGCCTCACATTTTACAGCCACGGGCAGTTCTCAGCTGCCAGGTTAGAGATGGACAATGCTTGATTGTCCTGGACCATGTGGCCATGCCTTCCATCCTTGCTGGCCACCTTGTTGAGCTCCTTGAACCTCTTAGTCCAGCATGTTAGAAAAGGCCACAATTCCAGGATGTGCAAAATGTAAAATACGACTTTTATTTAGGAATGTACCCAAAATGCTGCCTTGCTTGCTGAAATTGCTTTTGGAAGCATGATGTCTAACTCTTTTAAGAGCCTACAATGCAGTGCTTAAGACATCCAGAGCTAAGTTGCCCAGAGCAGGGAGAATGACAGATTACTCAATTCCCTTTTCAATTACTTAACCACAGGATCATCATTCTACTTCACTCAAATTGTGGTATATTGATTTCTGTTGTGACTCAAAAGATTTTAATTTTTAATAAAAAGTTACCATGATATTCTCTTTATGTGTATAAATCCAGAATAATCTGCCTTTTGCAGACAGGGTATTTAAATTGAAAGACCCCATAATATCTGTCATGTTTATAAGGAGCTCTCCCTGAGTTCACATAACCAACACCCTGTTGCTCAATTCCCCACAGGACAGCAGTAACACAAAAGCCTTTGAGGCCTAGATGAGACAATTATAACGTAATGAACTTTTAAATTTCAATAACCCTTACTAAAAGTTGCTAAAAAGCTCCCATTGTAAAAAATCAGAGTTTCAGAATATCAGGTGATGTAAATTACTGAGAAGCAAAAGGAAAAAGTTATCCAAAGCTTTTCCTATGTTTATATATATATATATACACATATATATGTATAAGGCCAAATTAATATGATGGGTTTGGGGTTTTAATACACCACTAAAGAACTTGCCTTAAATTGCCTGTAGATAGTGTCTACTGACCCCAAACTTCATTTTACTGAGGAATGTGGTAACAACTCAGGTGAACAGATTTTCCTTCCTGAGACATCCCAGCCCCCAGGTAACTACAAATTCAGGTGTAGCACCTTGCCAGTGCAGCCCACACTCAGGGCAGGTCCCTTCCCAAGCCATCAGCAGCTCTCAGAAACCCTGTGTCCGGGTAAAACTCTTCTACACCAGCAATCCCAATAGTGATAAAAAAATTTCTAGATGTTTTTTCCATTTGACAGCTTCCATGGAAAAGCTGCACAGTGAAACTTAGCCTGAGGAAATTTCTTGGGGACCTTCTGTACTTTCTGGCACACTTCCCAGGAAAGGACTAATCAGAAAAAGCCATTTTTCACACTTGTTCTTTGGCCTGTCCTCTGTGACCTATTTTCTTGACTAATCCTGTGGTTTTTATCCCAGCAATGCCAAATTGCTTTTGTTTCTGCCTGGTCTTGGCCAGTCCTATAACTCTTAGCTCCCAGCAAAATGTGGAATTTTGAGTGGTTCCTCTTGCTCCAAGAAATCTTCAGAATGAAGGGACAGTGTAAGGAACTCCAAAATTCAAGAGTAGCAGCATTTTTAGTATGGCTAAATGAAGACTTTTGGGCAGCTGAGGTCTTCCCTGGAAGATAAAATACAGTCAGGCCAGGCCATGTGTGGTGTGAGGTTTGTACTCCTGGAAGCAAAGACCCCCTTGTGAAAAGCTTTTCATGATGATCTGCAAAGCTTTTTTTTTGTTGCCAAAAGAGGGAGCCCTGACAGAATTCTCTCTGCTCTAGCAATAGTCTTGCTTTTGGGATCTGCTCTTTTAAAAAGCTCTGAATTTTGTTTTTCTTACAAAGCTTGAGGCCGTTTTAGTTTTAGAAAGAGTTTATGGCACAGATAATGTGAGCTGTGAGTTTTGCCCTCTTAGGTTTTAATGACTTCAGGGTAAAAAGAGAGAAAATAAGCTTTTACTTTCCAGAATTATTCAGCTGGCTATCATTAAGCACACAATGTAGCTTCATGAAATACCATATTTTAGCATTGCAGTGTTAAAAACAGTAATTCTGCTAAACTGGACAATGCTTGCTAGGCACAGAACTTGTTTTAAATGGTACATGATTTTGTGTGTTGCAGTTTGGGTTCCACGTTGCCTTCTGTTTATGTGAGCTAGAATTGCCAAAACTGGTACCTGATTCACCTCTTGCAACCCCCAGAATGATATTTTTATTCTGAGATACTGAGTTAATTCTGAAATTCTGAAAATTTGAGATGGGTGAATAGGATATCCCCATTATCTGAAGATATAAAGGGTAAATTAGTGCTGGGTTTTTTGATAATCACTTGTAGAACAGAATCCAATAAATTTTGGAGGTGTTTTTAGAATTATGCAACTTGCTACTGATTTTGACCCATGGATTAGGTTTGAAGCAGAAAGAGAAAATACAGGCACTTTTATTAGTGTTTATCTGCAGAGGGAAAGCCTTTGTCTTGAGTTCTGCAAGAGACTGCAACAACAAATAATAAGTTTACCAGAGAGACTCGGTGAGTGTTGATTCATGGTTCACCCTTACCTCTTTCTGAGCTTGAACTGGTTGAAGGAAACTCTGCCATGAGAAATTGCAAGTATTTTAGGTGATCTCTGCCATCTTTTCTGAACCTGCACTGTTCCCTAGACTAGTTCCATTTGAAGAATTTATTTTCAATGCAATGGTTCCTCTGGCTCTGTGGCTCCAGTGCCCCATTTGGTATTTTCTCTGTTTTGCACAGCAGCTCTCTCTTCCTCCGGGATGTGGTCTGAGTGGTTTTGACTTTCCAGCCTTTCTTATCTCCCCAAATCAAAGCCTAACTTGCAAAGCAAAGCAAATAATTGGCCAGTAGAATTTTAAAAAATACTTTTATTTGATGTTTTGCGATGCTTTGCCTTGCTATTTTTTTTGTTTTGATGCAAAGTCAGAGGCTCCAATCTGACCCATTTCAGTGAGATTTTGATGCTTAGAATCACTCTCAAAAATACATTACTGCCTAAAAATAATTTGGATGTCTAATTCACTCTGAGGTTAGTTGTTGAATAATGTCACATCTTTTCTCTTGGCAAGACCTGAGTGTGATATAGCAGGATTGCTAAATCAGAGCAAAACCCCATTTTAAATGCATCTTTCTGATTTGTTGTTAATCAATACTGTGTTAGGGTTGCTGTGAGATTATTGTACCCTAATGGTGGTGAGATTCAGAATAAGTGCAAGGAGTAGATTGGTTGAGATCAGAAGGATAACATTTAGATGATCACTTCTTTTTCTCTTTTCCATTATGTTCTTGCTGTTGTTTTGAACGCTATTAACATTCCCAGTGTACTGAAACACAGGGGAGACTTAGGACAGGAGATAAGTTGATTGCAATCAAATTACTTGGTAAAACAGAAAAATAAACCCAGAAATAATTTTAGGTGGTTTATTTTAAAAAAAGAACATTCAGAGTTAAGATTGAAATAGCCAAAATGGGCGTTTCTGACATTTTATGGATGTTCTGCATAGGTAGTGTGCCTCCAAATATTGGATGCTCTGAAATACCATATGTGCTGCAATTCCTAAGCAATACAGCAGATGTTTTAGGTGATCAATTCAGAACTCACTGGCTTTGTTTAGCTCTCCTCATTCTCAATTTTATATGATGTGAATGTGCCTGTCATCATAAGTAGAGGAACAGATCCATATTTAAAAATCTGTGCATAATTCAAAGTTGACACAGTAGCAATACTAAAACACTCTCCATCCTAGAAAATCTCATGTTCCTCAGAGTCCAAAACACCTAGTTAGGGAAAGCCATGGCCGGCAAAAATTAGCTTTGTGTGGCTTGAATCAAAACTTAACTATTCTTTTGAGTTTAGGTTTATTGTACGAGGCAGATGAAAGCTGACAGTTCTGATTTCTTTGCTGATCAGAGGGCTGGGGGAGCTGGTTTGTTTGCTTATTTGGTTTTAAGAAAAATTTCATCTTATTTCTATGTAATTTGCTCCAAAGCCATCTTCCTAATGGCACCTTTTTATCTTCAGTTCTCTTAACACTTTCTTCTCTGCTGCCCCTTGCTTCGCCAGTTCCTTGTATGCAAAGTGCCTTTTCTGCCCTGAGATCAATTTATCTTTCTTTTTCTTTTTTCCTTTTTTCTTTTTTTTTTTTTTTTTAAGGAGCTTTTTAACAGTAATCCCCAATGATTTTACTTAGTTTTCTGCTCATGTGGGCTGGAAATCTATTCAGGCTTCATTAAAAAGCTCATTTGAAAATACTGATTCTATTGTATTGTCTGAACAGTTTAGTTTATTTATTTGGGGATATAAAAGACGTGAACACTCATATTTTTTTCCGGCTGTAAGTTAGCACAGATATATTTCTGTTGGCTGAAATAGCAGAGAGACTTTCTTCTGGAGTGGTCTGTGGGGAATAAACTTCTCTCTGGGGAGGCTGGGAGTGGAGAGGGCAAAGCTGAGCTGGGCTCCTGCGTCTCCTCCATAACCCAAACCACAGGACCGTGGCGAGGGGAGCCACATTTCAGAAGGAAAAATGTTCTCTGTCTTCAGTGCCCAAAAGAAAAATTTAAGCTCACTGAAAACAAGAATGAACCTGACATCGAATTTTGCCACTATAAATTAGAACATTTACATTTGTGTTGGTCTTTCAAAATTTTTATTTTTTTTTTTAAAACCCTGAAATATTGCTATCTGACACAATGGAGTTCAGGCTAAGAACAAGGATAAATTTTCCTGGCATTTTCACCTGTGGAAACTCTGTTCACCTTTCCTGCAACTGTGAAATTGATTTGAAATGATGGACTGATGCTTCCTCCTGAGTTATTCTTGACATACCACAGCTTTTTTGCTAACTGAAAAATAGGTACTCTTTGGGGAAGCAAATTGCTTTTCCTAACACAGTGTGTAAATGTTGTCGCAAACATCTAGATAATTAATTTTTAAGGTTAATGCTCAATGGATGTTTGTAAACCTCTTGGATTTTTTCTAAAAATAAAGAATGTAAATAAGGGCAATAGTAGCAATTAAAATACAGAACTGTGTATTTCTAAAAAAAATGGAAACTTCAGAGTGACTCACAAATCATAGCTAAACATCCACATTTTAAATTACGCAGAGAAACATATTTTCTGTGCAGCCCAAAGGACAACTTCTTTGTCTCAGGACAGAATTACCATGTCCTTGGTTTAATGTTTGTTGCATGTGAGCAAATCTCAGCTCCTGTCTTGTGGGGATCTGGTTCTGAGGGGCACAATCTCTCTCCCCAGTGCCTGTCTCACCAGGGGGAGCTGGGGAAATTCAGCCTTTGGCTGGGCTGGACCCTGAAGCATCTGCACATTTGTGATGCAAAAAATGAGCTGTTTTGTGTTAAGATTGGTTAATAGGGCATTTGGTCCCCTTCTCTCTCCCAGTAGGTCCTCATGCTCAAAGTAGTGCCCAGTTTGCCAGTCACCAGATTTCTCACAAGTGTGTGCTCTGGGTTTTTAAGCACCATTAGATGTACATCAGGTACAGGTCCCCAGTGAATTGCTTATAGAACAACTGTAAAAGAGAGATAATTTGAACCAGTTAGCAATGAGGCTAATGAAATGAGGGTTTCAGACCTCTTATCTCTCTTCAGCTGACAGGACAAATGTTGTCCCCTATTTTATTAGTCAGAATAACCTGACTTGGACTGAGGAGAGGAGCAAACTTGTAATATCTGAATGGCCTCATTTTCCATTCAAGGCTGCTCTCAGGCAAACTAACTCAGCTCAGTGATTTTGATGAACCAAACTTTTATTTTCTCCTTTAATATAGCATAACATATTATTTACTACACATATAACTCTCTTCAACTGCTGTGAATAAAAATTCCCCTGGAATGGTTTTCACAGTTTAAAGCACCTGGTTGAAGGATTTGGGTTTAAAATGCCAAATTTAAAAACTAAGATAAAACTCTCCCAATTGGGATGTATAGAGTGAAATGCTGCCTTGGCTCCAGTAGCCTCAATTTGGCTTTTTTATTTACAATTCTGGAGACACCACCCATTGATTAAGCACGAATTACAGTAGATAGTGTATAAAGGCAGAGTGACCCTGGGAGTGGCTGTAGGTAGTTCCAGAGCTGCCCTGGTAGTCCTTAGGAATTTTTATAGCAGTTGCAGCCTGATTGTACCTTGGTCCACAAGTTTGGTGCCTCAAGATACTCCGCTGCAGGAATTAATGATGATTTTAGCACATTTCATAGGAAAGCACAACGATGTTACTTCAGAAACAAATGAGAAAGTGCTGTGTCTGTTTGGAAAGTCAGATTATTCCTTTTACCTTCAGAAAAGCCCACGCTCATTTGTGCCATTTGACTTCTCCAGACAGTGCTGTCATGGGCTGTAATTAAATAGGCAGGTTTGGGGAGAATAAAGATTGGGATGCTCTGAATCATTTGTTGAAGTGAATATGACAAGCAGTGGTCTGGTTTGGAAAAAAAAATAATTTGGAGCAATAGGAAAAACAAACTCACTGCCATGGATTGTGAAAAGAAACAGACTCTAACTGAAATTAGATGAAGAGCTTGAAATTAGATGAGACCAAAATAGCTGGGCATGTAAATTTATATATTTGTCCATACATAATAGATTCTAATTTAACTTTTTGATGCAATTTTTATCATGTTGCCTTGACTTATATACAGAAATTAAGAGACATTACACAGTACGTGGGGGTCGGCATGGTATTTTCAACAATCCTCCTAGTTTAAATGTGAAAACACAGAGTTATTTCCCCTTCCTTCCTGCCTGTTCCTATTGCAGAAAAGTCTGTGGCTGTAGTGGTGCTGTCACACCCTGAGCAGAGCTTGGAGGGCTGGAGTCAGTCCCTCTTTCAGTGAAAAATTCTCATGTTTCAGAAATTTTCCCAACATTTTAATAATCCTAGGTATTTGGGGTTTTTTTAAATCTTCTCCTAGAATTCCCTTTTTTTTTCAAACCAGTAATACCTTTGAACCCAAGCCAGTCTTCATCCCACCAGTATCCTGGCTATTGTGGCATGATGAGAGTTTATTAAACTTAGTGTTAGTTGACATGGAGAGAATAGAAAACTGCTACTAGCTGGTAGCTAAGCTGCTTAGGTCAGACATAAATTTTGGAACTTAAAGTCCCAATTTGAATAAATATTTATTTAGGTATAGCAAAAGAATGTTTGGGAGAAGCTATCTGTGGGTTCAGAGCTCAATTTCCAGGTCCAGATGGGGACCAGAGTAGGGACAAGGACCCCTGAATTTGTGTCTCCTTTATGATGTAATCACAGGCTCCTACAATTGCATGTTTAGTTTAAAGATTGCCTATGTTGGGGATTAATCTGTCCTGTTATCTAAACCACCCCATAAACAATGGCTGGTCAGTCAATATCCCATTACTGGTATAGGTAGATATGCTTTGTTTCTAATTAAACATTCATTGAACACTGTTGCTTCTCTCCCCCTGCTCCCCAACAAATGGTGAACTTTCAAAGTTCATAATTGCTTTCAGAAATGCTGCCCCTTTCCGTGGTAAAACTTTAAGACAGGAATAACAGCTAAAGAATGGCAAGGCAGTGCCTAGAGGGATGTGTGCCATGGATAGATTTTGGTTGTTAATGGCACTGTGTGGGGTCTGTGCAGTTTTTCCTGCCCCTGTTTACTCTATTTTTCAAAATAAATACATCTTAAATAGAAGAGTTTATTGGCTCCTGCTGCTTGCCATGTACTTTAAAACATAATCCGTTGTTTGTGGCATTACAATAATCTCTATAGGCATTAAGTAATTGATGTCACAAGCACAGGATTATAACCACAGCTCTGCAATTTACATAGTAATACAAGAGACTGTGAAAAACCTGCGTGGCAGTGTTTCACCAAAACAAACCCCTTAGAGTGCTGAGTTAAATTGTGGAATGAGTAGATCCTGAACCCTTGCTATGTAAGTACATTTAAAACATGCACAAACCACCTTTTTTTTAGTGCAGCTAAAAAAATCTTGATCCCAATCTGGATGTGGGGCCAGACCATGGACAATGGGCCTCTTCTCTTCCTTTATTTCTTGCAGGCCCAGAGCTTTTGGAAAAGAGCAGAACAAAGGTATTGGCAATATCATTCTTTCTTTTCCCTCAGTCAAGAGGCTTTCTGCTCTCATAGCTTTTATTGGCAAAGTTAAGAACCAGTTCATTCCAAAGCAGTTCCTTCCTTTTGCCTTACTTTCCAGAGATGAGATTGCCTGAACAACTTTTTGTTGTGATTGTTAATATTACAGTGAAAAAAGCTACCTTTTTTTGGATTCCTAGTAGCTCACTATGAATCTGGTTACTACTTTATGAGAGCTGAATATGTAAATAAGGCAGCCTATAGATGAAGCACGAGTAGATGTCACTCAAGAGTAAGTGGAAAGAAACCATGAATTTGTGGGGCCCATAAATCTGAGAGTGGCTCCCATGGCTTGGGCAATGATCTACAGCTTTTGGTAGCAACCTGCTCACCAAGGGGCTGCAACCTCCTACTGCCATAGGTTTTACTGACTGTGTGCTAAAAAATGGCTTTTCCACTTTTATTAACCTTTGTTGTATTAATGTTCATTTTGTACAGCTTTGGAGCACAACAGGGCTGTAAGAACATTACGTGTGGATCTTCTGTTCCTGAGCCAAATAGTTCAAGGGGGAGGGAGAAGTCTCAGCTACTTGTTTGGCAGTGCTTTGGGAAAGTAGGAAGGTACCATGCATCACTGGGTTCGGGAAAGGAATAGGCAAGTGTCAGATATTAAGTAGGAGAGTATGTGCACTGGACGAATGACTAAAGTAACTTAAAGGTTTGGCACTGTCTTTCATTATTTGGGCTTGTGTTTGATTCTAAACCAGAATCGAGTTACCACATATTGCAGCGATCAAATACCTGCAGAGGTCAGTGTCAAAATGGTTTAAAATGCTCATTATAGCTCTTAGCGTGAGCAATAACATATCCCAAACCACTTTATAAATGTTCTTCCACACCTATATTATCAATAATTGATTCCACAGGGTAGGCTACAGCAGATGCAATTTGCTAAAATCCCAGTCAAGTGTCAACAAGCTGACTGGTTCATTTTATCATTACACCAGGAAACTTTAGCAGCTAGTCATAAAGGAAGTACAAAATGTGAGATCTTGTTTCATTATGTGAACAAAAGTCTGTGATTTTTGGATGGAAAGAAAAGATTATCGCTCAGAATCACATGGGGGGAAAAGACATCTTTAAATAATTGAATTATCCATTTTTATAGGATTTGAATTAATACTTTTTTAGTATCATTACTTAAATCAAGAGTCTCTCTTTGGAGGTAACTCTTGCACTCTGAAGGGAAGGAGGTACAAGTAGTGAAACTTGCATTTGAGGAGCTAGGAACCAGGCAGATATGAATGCTCACTTTTTTCCTCAAAACCTTTCTTCATCTAAGCCTTCCTTAAAATATTTATCCAGATGTTGCTCAACCCTGCATATTTCTTAACCTGTCCAACAGCAGGTGGCAGCAAGGAAGGATGGGATGCATCCTCCTTAATCTCCCCCTCCTGCACATTTTCCCTCCAGTGCAAACCATGGTGGGGCCTGTGGGCAATCTTTTTGTGCCACCCAACTGTGCCAAGCTGCACATTTGGGATCTCTTTGATCCTTTTCTGAACTCCTGGGTTCCTTCATGCCATAATGTGAAAGGACAGATTTCCAAAGCATTGACGTTACAGAGTGTGGCAGTCATAAAGACCACAGAAATGTGAAATGCACCCTTCAGTACATCCTCAGCTTTATTTGTGATAATATACACTGGTTTCAATTATTCTTGTGTCAACACAGTTTACAGAAAAGAAACACTAGTTTTGAAGTCAAAAAGAAAAGGTGCTATTAGTGACAACTTGTGGCAAAGTTTCCAGGAAAATAAATAACATTGTGTAATTCATTTCAATCTTAAACCCTGTGCACAGTAAATTGAAGGTGGTGAGGGACAGACACATGTTCAAAACACACTCAAATTAGGGGGAAGAAATCAATAGCATAGACCAGGCTGGGTAAAATACATTTTGGAAGATAAAGTCCTTTGTCCTTCGGAAGACAAAGTGAGTCCCAGAGAGTCAATTCCAGCTTCCTGCCAGGAGCTGATAGTGAGTGGGCAGCCTGGTTTTGGGTTCACAGCTGCAGCAAAAACTGCCCACAGAGTGAAGGCAGAGAAAGGCACAAAGCCAACATGAGCTTTCTAGAGGTGAAGTTTCTGGACTGAAGCTCCAGCTCTGGGCTTAGGAATTTTATCAGGAGACTCAGAGCAAGGCAGGAATAGATGGCCTTGATGTTTAGAAAAACCTTTGCTGGCTCCTGGGATGTGGATGGCTGGGAAGCTGAAGGAGCTTCCAGCATCATGTGTGGAGTAGATCCCTGAGTAGCTGCTGCCAGCTCCATCCCCACTTACCCACACTGCTGGGTGTAGGGGCCCTGGAGATGATGTGCTGGGACAGAAGGCAGGAATAAGGATATTTTTTGGATCATGGCTGAAGGAGAAGTAGGAAGATGACTTTATAATTGCTTTTTTATCACTCTTTCTGACTATATTGACTTAATACTTGACACAGCTTTGGCTGGCAAGGAAGGCCCAGATACATTCAGAATTAGATATGACGAGGCTCATTCTTACATGAGAAGAAAATCATCGGTTGCTACAGAAACAGCTCCATATCAGTCTCGTGGGGCATCTTTGCATCTGGCTTTTTTTCCCTTCTCTTTTGCTAATCTGTAGATAAGAGTCAAAGCAAGTGCAGCACATCCCACATCTATATAAAAGGTTGGAGGAACTCTGCAGAGAGCAAAGTGTGAAAGAACATCTCATAGATAAACTAAACTTAAATGAATGAGTTAATTTACACTCCCCCTGCAATTTTTTCCCTAGTTTTGCAACTCTTGCTAAGTTAATTGAGGTGAAAATTAAATGACACCAGTCAGCAAATATTTTAAAGACCTCCAAAACCAAGGAAGGGAAAGGAGGTTCTTAGAAAAGGAGTTACTAAGAAACAGGGAAAAATCTGAGGGATGAGTTAGAATCTGTGTTGAGAAAATTGCATCTTGCAATGGAATAACAATCCAGACTCACTTTCAGGCAAGTTGTTTGCCTTGATCAATTCAGGAATTAGTTAAAAGTAAGTGTATATTATGAGTGAACAGGGACCATTCTGCACACTGCAGACCAGCTCACCAACAACGTTCTTCAACTGGTTTCCTAAAACGTAATGAATTCTTGATGCTTAGTAGATTAATATTTATTGAGTGAATCAATGCTTAATTTATTAAAAAATTGCCTTCCTTGTATTTTAATATGATTTATTACTCATCAGTGCTTATTGCATTAATTAAGGATTGTGTTAATTTTGTGGAAGTGAACACGATCTGCTGCAGGTTTGCTCTGGGCCCTGGTGCGCTGCGCCTCTGGGTAGTGCCAGGGATGGAAACTGCTCCAGGTGGGAAGGGAATGAATCACCAGTGGCCTCTTCCTGCCCTTGGGATCTCAAACAGCCAGCAGAGTGGAAAAGAGGATGCTGCCCCTTAAGGGCAGGACAGGATTACAGCAGCAGTGATATAGTGATGATGCAGGGAATATTTCTGTTTGCCTCATAAATTATGGCTGATGCTGTGGGGATCATTTTTGTGTCTCTCGTGGAATGCCCTTTTGTCAACCTGGGTGAAATCCAGCCTTAGAGACATGGGAAGCTGTCACCACTTTTTGACCAGGGAACTCATCACATTTCAGTGCTCAGATTGTAAGAAATTCTTGGGACAGTGGGTTGCCTGAAAATTGGGATGGTCCCAAACATCTCAGCAGGGGCAGGTGTTTGAGAAGTGGAAAATTCCTAAAGGCAGAACAAAAAAAGCCAGACATCTTGTGAGCAGAGTCTTTCAAGAAATCTGTCAAAACAGGGAGAGGGTGATCATGCTGGAGGGGGGCCACAGCTGCAATTTGCATCTTTCAACACTAAAGAAAGAAGCAAATACATAAAGCCCCACAGCCACAATTCTTCTGATGAAATTATTTTATTAATGGGTGTGACATTTGTAATGTCTCTCTCTTTAAATTCAAAGACTGCTGTTTTTATAGCTGCTCATAAGTGAGTCTGTCTGGGTTTTTGGTTTTTTTTTAAATCCATCTAGTTACTAGGCTGCTTGCATCCAGCTGAGCCCTGGAAACGGCAGAGATCCTGAGATCTGAGAGCAGGCAGGAATTTCCAGAAAGTGATTGTGTCCATAATTAGGGCATTTTTGCATGTTTAAATGCATGATTCTGGAATGCACTTTGCTGTTTGCTTCTCTCCAGGGCTGGGGTGAGTGTACACAAACTTCCCTTGACGAGCTAAATTGGAGAAACCTCTCAAGGTCCAGTGAAGGTCAGAGCTGAGAATTTTTCCCTCCCTCTGTCACCAGGCAGGCAAGAACCACCGAGCTCCAGCCTGGAGCACTTGGGTGGAGCCAGTGCCAAGAACCTGGTGGCATTTCAAATCCCTTGCAGCAGTTAGGTGTTAGATGCAAAAGATCAGTGCTGCTCCACTTGAAGTCAGAGAAATAACTTCAGCTTAAAGTTCAACATATACACAAAGATTTCCTGGATCTGGAGTTAATTTGTTTTTTCCAAGGTCAGCTTGAAGGCAGTATTCAAACTGGAAAAAAATACAAACTGAACATTTGACTTATAATAATTTCATTTTATTTCCCATTTGTTTGACCTGTCCTATATGCTTTTGTTTTCCTGACGCATCAAGCTAAGCTATTTTGGTTTTTCATTTAAGTTTATTTTTACCCCATCTAACAGACTCAAGTCAGGACTGGGGGCCAGTTGGGCTGCGTGCCTTTCTGTTCCATATCTTTACATTTTCCAACTTTCTTTGATGCAGGATATTTATATTCCACCTTTTTTTCCTGGTGGAGAGGACTTCACGGAGTATAGGCTTCAGATATATATTTTCTGCTCTAGCTGTTCATTATATATACAGCATTTAGAGTTCCAGTTGTGCTGAGAAATGTAAGCAAAGCTTTTGGCCCAGTGGGGGCTAAGCTCTGGCATTTCACAGCTTTGTACATATGAATCAGGATTAAGGTGCAGGATCTATATAAAATTTAGCTCATTAGGAGATGTTTTGTCTCACATTTCCCACTGGGAATTGGGTCCTGTGCTCACACACGGGATTTCTTACTCTGCTTTGCTGCCCCCAGAAAAGGAAGAGGTAAGCAGGTGACACAAGACGGCAGCAGCAGGGTTTTCTGCTCCCTTTTACCCTGGCACACCTGGAAAAAGGTTTGGCATATGCTGGCCCCAGTATTTTAAATGAAAACAAATGTGCTGGAGCACACTGCTAAGGTCATGCTTGGAATGACTTAGCAGAGTTAAGAGAACAAGGAGTGCCTCTGGAAAAAGACAGAAAGGAATTTTCTCTCAAATACATTTTGTGTTGTGCCAGAGGTAAGGAACTGAAGGCCAAGAAGGTTTCAGAAAATGTGGTTATTTCCAGCCTGACACCCCACTTGTCTTTCCAGCAGGCCAAAGTTGCTGTTGTGCCCAGCACAGCTCAAGTGTATTCAGGGGATGACCAAATGTGTCCATGCACTTCAACCAGTGAAGCTTTACCACAGAGAAATGAAGAGTTTGGAAAGGAGTTTCATCAGTCATGATTTCCAAGGAAGAGGATTCAGGGTAGGGAATACCAAGTCAATGTTTCCTCCTCAAGGACTTTTCAGCTGTCACATAGGGAATACAGTGAGTGCAGTGATGAGAATTAGATTGGAAGATCAATAGGGCTGACAATAAATGAAAGTAACACAGACATTATTGAGCAAATTAGGAGAGAGAAATTAAAGTGGACAGTATAATCTTCAATACCTGCTAGACACACTGATGTTGGGCAAAGTTAGGAAGAAGACAGTAAGTTGGAAAGTGCTGTGATGAAGGGGCAGTAACAGTCTGTCCATGAGATAGGGAAAGCCCTGCTTGTGAGAGAAAGCTCTCAGCCCACAGAAAAGTGGAAAACTATTATAATGGTCTAGGAGCACCTGGATTTAAGTGGCAAGCTACAGAGAGACAGTGGTGGAGAGATCACCTAAGACTGGGAACATGGAGTAGGCAACAGTGCTGGCTGTATGTTATGGGAAAAAGGAACCTCAGATTCACCCCACCATCACAAAGGCTTTGGTGGGATTTTTGGCTTGTTCCAGTCCAAATACTTTCCTAACTTTCTCATAGTACGGGTTTGTTCACCCTGTGAGGGTTTGCAGCCATTCCAGAAACCAGTCCTCTGTGTAAACTTGATTATTTGCCATAATAACTGCCTGCATTTTGCTGTCTGAACACACATCCAGTGATGATCAAATCTAGCAAGCTTTTGGGATGAGGGATATCCGGTGGCAACAAGATCCATGGGCTGACTGTGCTCAGCATGTAAAGAAGCTCTCCTTTTATCAGTCCTGAGTTTGTCTAGATCCTCTTGCATGTCTTTGAAAGGTTCACCCCAAGGCGATATGATTGTGTTTGATCACATACAGGCATTGAGTCAATGATTGATATGAATAAAGAATTTAGAGTTGCTTGTCCTGGTTCCATGTCTTCTTCCCTGTGGAATCAAAAATCACTTTTATAAATATATCGGTCCACCTGTGCTTCCAGCTATCCATTTCAAGTGTATGTTCCAAAAAAAAAAAAAAAAGTGAAACTTTATAAGCGCAAATAAAAACACATTAAAAGGACTGAGGAAGGGGTTTTTTCTCCCTCATAAAGTACATGTGGATCCCTTCCAAAAGAGTTACTGTGAGCTATGTAACTTGTAATTAATCCTGCTGTAAATGTCAGAACACTTACTTTGTAGGTCTAAGCTGACCCACTTAAATTAGTCGCCTTTTAACAATTCCTTTATAATTTGTTTTTCAGCAAAAACGGCGGCTTGACCTCCTGACAATAACCAGCCCCGGTAAGTGAGTTCTGCTGCGCCGCTCTCTTCTCTTTTCTTAAAGAGATGGTTGTCTAAATGTGTTTTTTCCCCCGTCTCTGACATGCAAAATGAAAAACACTGTTCCCCAGAAAATCTTTCACCTAATAACAAGTGACAGCTATATTGTGCTCAGCAAAGCCCCGGGCAGTTATCCGTTCACAGAGCTGCCTCCTCAGACCTTTACTCTATGAATTGGAGTGCTGATATTTCCTTTAGCCTCCTGGGGTTACAGTTAGTGGTATATCTGCAGGGCAGATGCCCTCAAATTCACAAAGTGTGTTCGAGTATCACAGAAATGCAAGCTTGACTTTCCTTGGTGGCAAATGGGAGCAGTTTGGGGAGTCAGGAAATGGTGGCACTCTACGTGTGTGGAAGGAGACACAAGGTCCAGGCTCAGGGCTGAGAACCCCAAAGTGGGTCAGGAAATATTTAGGTGGGATTAAAATGCCTTAACCTATCTGCTTTTGTCATTTACCTGTCAAGGAGAGAAACCAAAATTTGTTCTTATTGGGAAAGTGTGGGGCTCTGGCAAGAGTGAGCTTTGAAGGTCTCAGTACCATGGTGGAAATGCAGGTTGGCTCAGTTGTGCTCCTCTGTGATCTCAGCCCTTAAGGCTGGGTGGCTTTTAATTTATTCCTATTTGCCAGGCTCGCTTTCTTTCCATTAGCTACAGAAGTTTGCTGCCCACCAGCTTCAGATGAAGCCCTGCTCAAACAGTGCCACATTTTGGTTAACTTTGTTCATTTTTCAGATGCGTGTATGAATTATGCTTTCAGGTGGGCTTTAACTGGGACTAATGAATTCTGGCCTTAACTGGTAATAATGTGCTAGCAGAGTGAACAGGTGTTATGGGAAGTGAACAAAATGTGACACACATTTTCTTGGATAACAATTTTGCATCAATAATTGTTCTGACACTCTAAATGTAGATATAATCTGTGACATGGTTTCTCCTTCACTAACCTTGTTAAAATAATAAGAATTAAAATAAGGAGGAGGAACACTTTGTTGGGACAGATGTTTGAGGCTATTGGCAATTGCATCACATTTCTGCATGTTCACTTTTCACGCAGTTTGCAATTATGTTAATGTATGCTCAGGGCACTTGCTGATAAAAGCAACAATACAGTGTGATACAGCTATTGTCACTATTCTAACTGTAACTTCAAGGACAAACATGGCACATTTTTCATTTTCCATATCTTCAGCATTCCCTGTTTCTAGAGGAAAAAGAAAAAAATAAAAAATATCTCTGAAGGTCTTAATCATAGCACACACTCAGATCTTGGATAAGGGCACCGAAGTCCAGGGGTGCTTTTTCAATAAGAGAAAATAGGGTTGGGGACCAGAATGACTTAATGTGAGACTTTTCTGTAAAACTAACTTATGATACCTTTCCCATTATTTCTGATGCAGTATTCACTGTAAAAGGGTTGATTGGGTTGAGTTTGTGCATAGATGTGATCAGTTAGTAGCTGATCAGATCTCTGTTTAATAAAGTAATCTACTAAATGAACACATCAGTTATTTAGAAGGATCTTCAATAATTGTGTAGGTAGGCATACTGCACTAAAAGTGAGGGGGAAGCTTCCTGTAACACAAACCTTTTCTGAAATGCAGGTTTTACCCTTTGATATTTAACCAGAAATCTACCATAACTGGATACATAGGGCGAAAAAATAGTACTTGTTCATGATTACATAATAAAGTGCCTGTAGTTTTACCTTCAGTAGAGGTTCAAAAGAAGCTTGGTGCTGGATCAGGCTACACTTACCAAAGAGCCTAAAGCTGAGATTTTTCAAAGGGGTTGAAAAATTTAGGCACTCAATTCCTAGTAGGATTGGAAAATGTCAGCCTGTGGATTAAAGGGTCTAGTTTCAGCCCTACAAATACAAAAATAAAATAAAATAAATCATAGCCTTGGGGCTTTTATCTGTCTTTGGAGACTGCTACTTTAAAATATTTAATTCTTTGAGTCCTAGTTCTAAGATCTGACATTGACAGTCTGCTTTTACAAAGTCGTTATATCAGTTATGATGGCTGAGATCAGCCATAATCACTGTCAACCCTTAATTTACTGATTCAAATGAGAAGCTGAGCTGTTTAGTTGCACCTGCCAATCCTCTGGGGCTTGTTTCTGTTCTCCACCTTGCCGCAGGCAGGCAGCCTTTGCTTTTGGCAGAGGTCACACAGCTTTAGTTTGAGTTGTGAAAGTCCTCTGTGTTCCACAAGGGGTGTCGGCCACCAAAACCCTATTGCTTAATTGTAAGAATAGACAAAGGGCTTCAAAAGAAAAGGTGACCTCTGAGATTTGCACTTCTGTCACAATGAATATAATCTCTCTTTCCTGTGTGTGTGTGAAGCTCTTGAACCAGTTTTTCTACCTTTACTCAAGAATAGATGGTGATCACTTGCAGATAGTACAACAGCTCTTCTTCATGTGCTGCTGAAACAATTTCAAAAAACTGATCATCCAATTAATGAGATTAATTGCAAGGTAAAATAATGCCATTAATGGAAGTTAAGTGTTGTTGAGACTCAGGCGCCAAAACATTTAAAGAGAGTTTGTGGGATCACAGCAACCTTAATGTTATCTCATGGCAGTCACACTGCTCCCCATGGCCATGGCTGTTGCATGATGCCCCAGAAACACCCCCAAAAGGGTCAGAATCTGTGCCTGCTTCTTGTTCCCTGAGCCTCACCCCTCTCTGTGCTGGGCTGAACGCACACCAAGAGTGACCCAGCGCTGCCTCTTGCCCTGTTCCACATGGCTTCCACCCCCAAGCAATGTGTGCTTGGCTTCCTGAAACCTGCCTGAACAGGTTCTGTCTGGGCTTAAAAGCACATCTGTATGTTAAACTGAACAGGTATAGACCATTAATCTATACCCTGGACTGAGAGAAGTCTGGGCAAAAGTGAAAAAAATAAAAGAAACTGGAAGAAATACAGGTGGCTGGAGCTGCAGCTCCAACTACATGGTTTGAATGCAACATGCAGGGCTCACCTCTTCCAGCACCCTAATAAAGCAGGTATGGAAAGCTTCACACTGTGCCCCAAACTGGAGGAAGTATTTGCTTTGCTGTGGATCTCCAGAAACAGCCAGACACAAATGATGCATAAGCTGGAAGCAAGCCAGACTCCCTCGTGCTCAAATATATTCCTTTGAAGTAACTGACACCCCTGGAAAATGTGGAGGGGAGTTTGCTGCTCTGCCTTGCTGCTGAGTAGCTGGAGGAATGTTAAGTTAAATTTATCAATGCTCTCACCACACTCCTTTCTTCTTGCCCCTTGACATGTGAGGTACAATTAGAGTGCTGCTGTACAGTTCAGGGTGCCCGAGTCAGAGCTGGTGTGCGCAGTGGGGTGGGGGAAGGATGTTAAAAATTCATTAGGAGCTGGCAGGGACATGCTGGCAGGGAGTGGGACATAATGAGATTTGAGTTTTGGTAATTTAAATTTTCTTTAAACCCAGCTTTACCTCTGAATTGGATCCAAGATATTTCCTTAACACTATTCTAGTTGTCTTTGAGGTTTAGGACCAAAGCTTGAGGTAGTTTAATTTGGCCTTGTTATACAAAGTAGATGAAGATCTGCCCTTCATTTCTCTGTGATCATGTTCTAGTAGCACTTTGAACACGCACATACAATCACATCACATTTTGTGGTAACCACTCTATAGCTGCAAATAAGATACCCCTGTTTCCATAGCTTTTCCATGGAGACACAGCTTTTTGCATCTCCTGTGTTTATGATAATAACACAGCTTTCCAATTTCTCTTCTCAGTAAGGTAAGTTCCTCTCACACTGAAGTATTTTTTAATTATTGATACCATAAATGGAAGTGTGTTGGAAACTATTGGCTTTGAAAATAGCTAACATGTGATATTATCCAAGAACCATCAGGAAAATTCTTTTGAAATTCTCTTTGATTCAGCCATCCTCAGGGCTTTATCCTTCTCTACCAGTCTCTCTACTGCCAATTTAAAATAACATTCTCTTGAAATCAGTGCAATGTCAGGAGAAATTCATCAGCACCGTAGGTGCATGTTTCCCAGATGTATATAAACCTACTACATTTGGCAGCAGTAAATTGATTGCATTTAAAAAACCTGGGATAGTTGAATATTCCATAGTGTCCAGCTTGGCTACAGCACAGAATATAAAGTAATTTTTTTAAGTTTCTTTCAGCTCTGTTTTAGATGAAAAAAATGTAAGTGCTGACTCTGTAATTCCTGGCTTTTGATTTACTCAGATTTTCCTAATGTGTAAACATCAGAGCTTTACAGGTAGGAACAGAGTAAAATAATCCTAATCTCTATTAAGATTTGTTTAGAAATGTTAATGGTTTGTACATGCTTCCTCCTAGCATTCAAGATCTTACACTTTTAAACAGGGAAAAAGCTTGATTTTAAAAGTATTTATCAGTCTGATCTATGTGGTGAAATATTCTCCCCCCTTTAATATCATCAGTGCTGCATGCTCTAAAAATGTCTCCATTTCATTAATTTGTGATATACTGCTACCCTGAATTCTTTTAAGGTGGCTTTAGCTTCTGCCATACATATTTTACTGCTTTAAATTATAGATATAGGACTGTTGCCTAGTTAATTTCCTCTGGTTAGGAAAATATATTTCTGCTCTCCTGGCATTGCATAAAGTGATATGTGGGATTTGCTATATTTTTTAGCTGATTAAGTTTTGCATTTCTACATATTACTGTTTATGAGACCTCAAGTAAAAGTGCGTAAAGGAAGGAGAAGTTTTATAGTATATTTCAAAGTTTCATTTAACTATAAATTCCACCACTAAGCCCTGCTACAAGACTTTTCCATTACCTTCCTGGATAGTCTGGCTATCAACTTCTTTCTAATTGAAGCATGAAAATAATATGAACTCAAAGTCATGAAGCTATAAGACAGGTATTAGTAAAAATGATACCAACTAATAAAATGTGACAGAAAGTTGTTTGCTGCTAAAACTTGGGGACATTTTTTTTTTTTTTGCAAGTCCTTATTAATTAATAGCACATTGATTTTGGTCTAAGTATGTGTCAAAGGATGGCACTGAAGATTCTAAACAGCCTAACATAACCACTGCTCATGTTAGTGAAGCTTCAGATGCTCTTTTACTTGCAAAGCTAGTGGAGAAAAGAAATTGCATAGAATTCCAGTAATAATTAAGTCTTTTAATGCTCAGTGAATTATTTCCCATATCACTGGGTATTAATCCACCCATTTGCCCACAGTAATATGAGATAACTGGGGGAGTCAGAATCTCTGCTCAGCAAGGCAATAGACCCCAAATGGTTTCTCTGAACCCACACTACAAGAATTTCACTACCATAAAAATAATATACAACTGCTAAAATCTCTGCTCAAAGTGAAATTCTCATGTTGTCTGTCTTAGCTGAACCATAAAGCTACAGGAAGAAGTTTGTTCCAGACTTGATGAAACTTTAGCAAGATAATGGTACTAACAGAGAGCAGAAGGAAAACGTGGACTCTTTTTCCTTTTTTTTTTTTTTTTTTTTTTTTTTTTGTGCCATTAGGTTGGCTTCAGCTGTCTTGAGGCTAATTAGGAAATTTTACTATATCCAATTTCTCATCTTTACAGTTTCTGAAGAGCTGTAAGAATTTCCATTTGCTGTGATAAGGAGAAATAATATTGTTGCTTGTAATTACTCATTCATGCAGATCAGTACCTTCCTAATTCTCAGTTACACCTCTGCATTTGCCAGAATAATAATTGCAGAGATCCTCCTACTCCACTGTCTCTTCCCTTCCCTCACACCACGTCCCAAGAGAACAAGTCCTCCCTGATCTTTCTGCCTGTCCCCTGACCTATTTCCATCCCTGTCCCCAAACATCATGCACATCCATCTCAAATACCCAATTTTGACTTCTACCAAAATGAAACTTTTTTGATTCAATAATGAAACCAGAACTTTATCCTCATTTGGTTGTAGAATGTTTACTTTTAGTAAGGCTGTTTCATCCCCACCTTTGCATTTAAAAAAGTGACCTTTTTTTTGGATACATGTAGAAGAAGTGATATTTGCAAAGTCAAAATAAGACTGCAGAGAAGATATTCTAAAGGCTAATCCAATACTTTTAAAGAAAAATATCAAGCTTTACCACAATTCCTTATTATTATTCCGGGTCACCATGGTGTTTCCATGCTCCTTGGCATGTCCCTTTAATTGGTTCCTTACATGGGAAGGTCCGGCACAGTTGCATTGAAAGCTGACATTTCTAACTAACTGACCTTTTCAGGCCCAGTGACACTCCTATAATGATTATCCTCTAGCATTGTTTGGACACAATACCACATACTTCACAGCACATAAAGAATATGTTCTTTGAGAACTATTCAAAATGCCCAATCTCAAGTTAGCAAAATGAGAAAATTGGGTGCAAACATTCATCAGAGTGTTATTGTGCAGGTATCGATTTGAATGCCCTTTCATTTCTCTGGGAAAAAGTGTTGTATTATAGAGCTCCAAATTAACTTCTGTTCTGTTTTTTTCCCCCAGTAAGTATAAAAAGGTCAAATTCATTCATAAGGCTGAATAGATTTGCAGGATATAAGCAATAAGATAGCAATCAACCTTCAAATAACCTTTAAAGAGACAGTACCTTTTCTTAGGAACAGTAATTGATCTGCTCATTAAGTCACTGGGTACTCTTTGGGGCTCACCTGGGCAAAAATGCGTAAGACCTGTGACGAAAGGATGTCAGCTACAGCAAAACAAGAACAAATCCTCACATGGAAATCTAAGTATTTTACAGGTTTTGAGGGGTGTAAAGCTGATGAGAGGATTGATATTGCAACATGAGTTCCTTGATTTTACTGTTGTAAGGGTGATGTAGAAAAGACCTCAAAGTGTGAATTTGGTATTTGTGAAGACAACAATCAGAGCATGTTCATACCTGCCTGAAATCTGAATACATGTTCAATTTGCCTTTTGGATTTAGTGGCCAGTGTGGGAGGGTGACCACTGCCTCTGGTCAGTCCATGTACAGGGGGTGCACATATGGGGCCCTGTGCTACACATGGGATGTGGCCAGGCATTGTTCCTCTGTTAAATTCAGTCAAATTGTCAAATGAAGGCTTTCCATGCACCATGAGGGCTTTGGGGACGTGTGTGGGGGTTCATCATCTCTGCCTGCACAGACATAAAACCCATGTCCAGGTTGTTGCAGCACTGACTCCCTGGCTGCTGCCTCCTGTCTCCTCCAGTCCTGGGCTGTGGCTCTGCAGGAGCTGCTGAAGGACTGCTGGAAGTCTCTTCAAGGGAACAGTACCTAGCCAAAGACTAGCTCAAAGTGCCAGGATTGCCAATTTCAGATAGCAATCAGAAGATTAGTGTTCTGACCATGCCCATATTTCATTTCTGCATGTAAATCCACATTATGTTTTTAGTGTTATTTTTACAGTAAGTTGTCTTGGTTCTTATCTTTGATCAGAATTTTCAGAAGCAGCAAGTATCCCAGGTGATGAGGATTTTTATGCTGTAAATGTGTACACATAATGCTTTCTGTTTTACTTCACAATGTGCAGAATGAGCAACTCACTCATTTAGAGGGACTGAAAATCAGCAAGTCTGTGCACAGGTGTATTGTGATCCTCTTCTTGTGTAAGCTCGGGGAAAACTTAAAATAGAAACTTTTTCTCTCCTAAACCCTTATTTCTTCAGTATCAGATGAAAAACATTCTTTGTTTTTAATGAAATTTTAATTCTCAAGGTCACCTGTCACTCTTCACTTAGGCACATTTCTCCTTGCTGAGCGACCTGAACAAGACTAAGTGGAAATAATTGTATTAAATATCTAGAAGGCAGCAGAGGATTATATTGACACTACAAAATAGAACACAGTGCAGAAATGCATGAGCCAGCAGAGCCCTGAGGAGCAGAGCTGTGCTGCAGCCTCACCAGTGTGGGGACAGCTGCCTCCAAGCCCTGTTACTTGGGTGCTATGTCAGAGACAAGTAAGCCCCCAGTCCTTTTTTCAGTGGCTTTAGGGTGCTATTATTCAAGTGCTGCTGAATTGCACCAGGGCTTTTTTGGGGTTTTTTGGTTGTTTTTTTTTTTTTTTTACCTAGCCAGGCACATACAGCAACTGTGTTCAATTTCTATTTTAGCAGCATCCATGTACCCCAGTGCACAGGGGTGTCATCCTGCTGGATGCAGTGACACCAAGCTGCTCCTGAATAATTGGCAATTTAAGTAGACAAAGCTCAGGGCAGTGGATGGGAAACATGAAAAGAGAATGTCAAAAATAAAACGTTCTTTTCACAGAATTGTGTCCCTTTGCTCCCCCTTTCCTCCAATCTCTGATGTAACAGCAAATGGCAAAAACAGTGGTGATTATACAGCAACAACGAGTGGGATTGAGGAAGAGGGGAGCAGGAACTGCATAAAGCACTTTTCCTAAGCTCATTTGTTTCTAAGGATTGCCAGTGGGCTCATTTCTTTTGTATGCAGAACACTTCTGTTAAAGCAGTCAGTCAAGGTCACAGGGAAACCCACAAGAAAGGATAACCCAGAGCCCTTATTATTATTTTGAGCTTGTAACAAAGGAATTTTTAGTAGAGATTTGAATGGGGAAGGTGTGCTGGTTCTGTGAATTCAGGCTGTAGGTGCAGCATAAGCCATGGTGGAAAAAGAGACTTGTTCATCACACAGCTCAGTGCAGCTTTGGAGGGAGTCATTTGAGCTGCTGCTAAGTGAGATAACGTGAGGACTGTTGGGCAGTAGCAGCACTGCAGTGTCCTTAGGAAGCAGTTAAAGAAGGTGAAATACTGTCTGGGCACCACGCTCTGCTCCTGAGGTTGCACAAGACCCTGCTGTGAGTGCCAGGACACAGAGTGCTGCCAGAGGAGCCAGGCAGAGGAGGGGAAGGGGCACAAGGCAGAGGGGATAAGCGGGGAGGCAACATAAACCAGAGTCACATTTCTGGGCCATATGAATCAAAATGAAAATAACTGTTCTCAAAATACCTGGGAGATAGCAGGAGATTATGTTATTCGTGATGCTTTATTTTATTACCTGCCCTGTTACACAGCTGCATCCCTTGTCCTTATCCTCTGGGGACTACTGAAGGGATGGAGGGAAGGAGGGAGGAAGAGAGGAAGAGAGGAAGAGAGGAAGGGAGGAAGGGAGGAAGGGAGGAAGGGAGGAAGGGAGGAAGGGAGGAAGGGAGGAAGGGAGGAAGGGAGGAAGGGAGGAAGGGAGGAAGGGAGGAAGGGAGGAAGGGAGGAAGGGAGGAAGGGAGGAAGGAAGGAAGGAAGGAAGGAAGGAAGGAAGGAAGGAAGGAAGGAAGGAAGGAAGGAAGGAAGGAAGGAAGGAAGGAAGGAAGGAAGGAAGGAAGGAAGGAAGGAAGGAAGGAAGGAAGGAAGGAAGGAAGGAAGGAAGGAAGGAAGGAAGGAAGGAAGGAAGGAAGGAAGGAAGGAAGGAAGGAAGGAAGGAAGGAGCAAAATCCTGTTGTGCTGCTGCCTATCCCCTGTGCTGAACCCACCTTCCTTGCAGGGCCTGTGAGGGTGTAGGGCTGGATGCAAAAAGGAACTCTCACTTAGACCTGCTGCATGTTTGCTTTGGGATCTGATCCAGAGCACTTAAATTGCAGCTGACTTGGACCAAACCCTTAATTCTTGTCAAAGGTTGGACAAACTCAGCAGCGAGAGCAACTTCACGCTGATCCTGAGCTGAGCCTCTTCACTCCGGGAGATGGGCTCGAGTTTTGTTATCCAAGCACTCAAATCTCTTTCCATGTACTGGGAAACTTTCCACAATGGTCTCGTTTGGGCTCTGGGCTGGATCCCCAGCAGCAGCTCAGCCAAGCAAGGCGCTCCCACCCCTGGGGGACAGCTCTGCCAGGGCTCTGCTTTTCACACTGGCTGCGTGGCCACTTGTGGCATCCCAAAAACGCCTCTGGAAGCGCCCAGCAGGAGCAGAGCTGGCTGGCAGCAGTGCTGCTGCCCATAAATACAAACCCTGGGGTGTCAGGCTGGCCTGGGAGTGAGCTCTCCCCGAGCCCGGGCTGTGGAGCTCAGTATTAACTGCGGGGTATTGCTCTCTTAAGGCTTCATGTTATAGTTCTGTTTTCTTCACCTTCAACCCCACAATGGATTATGGCCATACTTCCTCCTATAACTAAATGCTCCTCTGTCCTTTGACAAAACAGATTTGTGTCTTTTCATAGCTTTCGGTAGAGGGCTAATAATACATGGGAAAGCTTTACTGCCCACAGGAGACTTTGCCTGGCTGTAATAATAAGAAATGCTGTTGAAAAGTCATGATCAATGTTAATTCAGTTATTTTTCATTTTCTCTTTTTTTCTAATGAAATCTTCTACTTTATGCATTTTATCCAGCGCTACCCTATGAATTGCTTGTTGGAGAGAGAGGTCATTGGTTATAAAAATGAGTTCTTGCTGTTCGTCCTCATACGAAAATAACAGCAATATTTTGAAATGATGAATTTAAGGGAGGGAAAAAACACGGTGGAATCTTGGACGTACAAAAGATGTAAATATTGTTTTCCAGGCTTTATGGTTCCCCGATGCCTTCTCTAATTGCATAGCTAACCCTGAGTTTATTAAGTTATTTTCCAGAGTCAAACTCATTTGTAAACATGTCAGAATAAAAACTAAATTTAAAAAACAAAACCTTTGGATTGGAATTCTGGAGTGATAAACAAACTAATTTAGAATGTATTTGCATGTAATTTACATGTGCCAAAATAGGATTGCATGTGGTTTGTAAATAAAGTTCTTGAATTTATTTAACATTACAGAATAGCACAGAAGAAATTAATAGTAGCTCCAAAAACAAAGGTTAAAATAATAAAAAGATGGCTTCAAATGGCCCATGTTTGAATGTGATTCAATGTGCAGAAACTGGTGAGGAGAGATAAGCACGCAGGGAAAACTGTAAATTCTAGCAGCAACATCTGTAGTAGTTAGAATACCATGTTTTATAGCAATTCCTTACCTCCCCCCACGGACATTGCTATGGCACATAGCATATTTATTATTCACTTTCTGCAAGAGATGTTTGCCTAGCACAGCCTTAAAGATAAAACCTGTTTCCTTTCTTTTAATGTTCACTCACTCAAAGATGATGCGAGCTTCCATTTGAAGCCTCTGGGCCAGTTTGACCTGTAGGCTTTGGCTCAAGATAACAATTTGTAATTATCTGGGTTATTGCAGTGGTGCCAAAGGACCCATCAGCAGGTGAATCCTTTGCTGGGCGCAGTCCCCACCTGTAAAAGACCTGAATCCTTCATGTTTTTCCCACCTGAAATACATCATAGAATCACAGAATGGCTTGCACTGGAAGGGACAGTAAAAATCATCATGTTCCACCCCCTGCCATGTGCACAGAGGATTCCCCTCCCCTAAATCAGTTTCCTGAGGGTCCCATATATGTCAAAAGTCAGGGTGGAGCACATGGTACCACCCCACCTCTGCCTGCTGTTTCCAAAATCTGCAGGCTGGAGGGAAATATCACCTGTGGAGAGCTGGGGCAGAGGGAGTGACAGCAGCCTTGAGACTAAGCAGGTCTGGCTTTGGCTCCTTGGCCTCTGCTCCTGCTGCCAGTGCTGAAATGTGTCTGTACTCTGGGCCCTGGGATTAAAGCAGCTGTGTTTGGAGGGAAGAGGAAATGCTCTCTGGATAGAAAGGGATTGAGTAAATGCAAATGTAAGCACTGAGTTTAATAGTACTGGATTGCATTGCTGGAGTTATGGGGGAAAGAATGCTTTATTTACCACAACAAATACATGTAATGAATGTTTTCAGGCTTGTCTTCAAATGTCATGGAATATCCCTTCCTATATTCACAGCACAGCAGCCTGGAGCTTAAAAGTGGCAGCAAAGTGGTCCTGCAATCTTTGCTGTAAGAGGGTCTGTAAAGCTGGTCAGTATTCAATCTCACTTTTTCCAGACTTTGCTGAAAATAAGTAGAAATATAAGGATTTCTCTTCTGAATGCTGGGATATTTTTTCTTCACTGGATTAATTTAATATATTTTATTTAATTTTTAGACAAAGGGGAGAAAAAAGAAAGAGTAAGGAAAAGCAGACTTTATGGGATAGGAGGCAGAGCTTTGTGGTGTATTTGTTATTCAGCATTTTGTTTGAGCACCATGGAAGAATATTATCAAGGAAGACCAGATGTCAGGAACCTTTCCATACATTTTTCAGGTCATAATAATACTCCTATTTCAATGTGCAGATAAATGTTGCTAAATATTTTCTTGTACTTATAATTTCATCTCTGTAAGAAATTAATTGTAGCTTGAAGAAAAGGGTATATTTCCCACTTGGCTGTGAGCCATTTTGTATATCTGCTTTAAATGTTAATTATTAATTAGGATATAATCTATTTAAATCTATTTAGCTGTCCATTTCTTCCAAAGAAGGCAGCTGGATGAAACAAGAAACATGCATCATTATGGAGATGATAAATTAGGCTCTTATCCCAGGAGAAGACAGTTCCTCAACACCGAGGTTGAGATATACCAGGGAGGGGAGGAGCCTCCCAGCCTTGTCCACATGGTGCTGGATACAGAAAGTGAGGATACCAAGATGGATTTTATAATTCAATTATTGGTAGTGAGGGACCATCATTCCTATAAGATTCATTCTAACAGAGTTATTGTTGCTGGGGAATGAACTTAGTGGGAGGCTGAGTGTTTTTAAGTTGTATTGGAAAGTGAGGAGCTGGAAGAACAATAGCAGGTGATAAAAAAAAAAAAAGAAAAGAAAATCCAACAAGTAATAAAACTCTTTTGCATGTATCCCAAGTGAGGCAGATCCCTTCCATAAGCATCAGGGAAGCTGCAGCATTTGTATGTCTTACAAAATCCGAATGAATTTGCTATTCTGGGAGAGTGAAGTTGGGACATACATCTTTACAGACATGAATGGCTTCTTGACAGAAAATATGTCATGGCTACCTTAATCAACTGGGTCCTGAAGATGAAATGTGAGGCTGGCAATTGGCACCAATGACCAGCTGTGAAAACAGGAGTTTCTCTCATTTCTTTTAATTATATTCTTGTTCAAATATTTACATATTTTATCTCTTATGTATTGCAAACTTTATATCAACAGAGAAGGAGACATTTTGGATTAAATTTTGTATATTTGTGTGTTTAGGTCTTTATTTGCAAAGTTAAATGCAAAACAGAGCCCTTGTTTATATGAACAGTATCAATATGGACTTATCTGTGGGAACAGTTGAAAAGCTGAGTACTGGATTGCACAGCTCATCAGTGTAGCTTCAAAGCTTTCCCAGCAAACAGCTGAGGGACTTTGGAAATGTGCAGCGTATTCCTGAAACTTTAAACGACACCTGAGGCAGCTCTGTGGGTCACAGATCAGTGCCTGGGAAAGGCAGAATATTTTCTCCTGTGTTTTATCTGTATCCATTGTTCATAGATGATCAGTTCCAGAAAGAAACACCCTGTCCATGCTGGTATTACCTTCAAAAAATTGCCCCACTGGAGCACAGACACACAGCCCAGCTCAGATGCACGTGCAGTTACAAATATGTTTGTGGTACTGACAATAATATGGTTTTACCTCGTTTTTATTTTATTGTAACTGAAGCTGTCGTGTGCTTTTGTGACACAGAGAGACAGACACAACTGAACTTTTGTTCTGCCCAGGACTTGGGCAGGCAGCTCAGGCAGATGGTCCATTTAGGATCCAGAGCCAGAATACTGGCATATTCCTGATTTCCTTCAAATGTGGCTGGCAAGAGTAACATTCAGCTGTGATGGACTTACCTTGGACAAGGAAATCCAGAAAGGCACTCCCTGCTGACGGGATTGCACTTCATGACACAGAAGCTGAAAGCTCCTTAAGATAAAATGGATGCTGTGCCCCAAATTTCTGTGCAGTTGTCTTGACCTGAGGAGTTCTTACCCCTCAGGAGTGGCACCCCAGAGCCTCTGCAAACATCTGCTCAGAGCACAAAAGCAGTCAAAAATGCAGAGTGTTTGATATCAGCAAAACTAAAGAATAAATTAAATGTAACAATGCACAGCTCACAAAATAGGTGGCAGAGGCAGCAGAGGTACTCTGAAAGACAATGAGGATGATCAGCAAAATGACTTCATCTGAAAAGAAATCAAGTAGAACTGTGATTTTTTTTTTCCTGTAGGATCTGCCACTATGGAATGGAGCTTGAACTGAGCTTCTAAAGTTTATGGGTTTTTTTTTGAATAGTTATAGATGCTGCATCCTGTATTTTGAGTCACATGATTGTGGATAAATACAACAATAAATACAAGTTACTACTGGCCCAAAGATCATATCAAGTTTATATTCATTAATGGAGAAGGCTGTACTATGGTGTGTTTGAGATGGACTAAATTCCCACAGCTGTAGAAATTTCTTAGCAAATATTTGAACAGAAAATACTTTTCTGTTCTTTTTTTGTGGGGGGTTTTTGGCTTTTTTTTTTTGTTTGTTTGTTTGTTTGGTTTTTTTTTTTGGTAGGAAAATGCATTAATTGTATATCTCCAAAGCCACATCCATTGACATGAAAGAAAACAAATTTAGCTAAAAAATCCGTTATGGTTCAGTGATACAATGAAGAAAGCATTTAAAATTAATAGCAAATGTTTAGCCTTAATGGGAATAGGGGATATAAATATCTTTCAAGTATAAATAGGAGAAGGGGAAGAAAAGAGTGGGGGAAAAAGACCCAAAAGACATGAAGGAAAACTCCATGTGGGCAAAACAAAACGTTCTAATTTAGTTTATTTTCTGGGATCTCTTTAATTCTAAATAAACTAAAACTCAGGTTTTAGTTCAAAATGATGACTTTCAAAAGGCCAACGTGCCTGGTAAGAGTTTCTTTTAGTTTCTGTCACCTTGGGGTAAAATGCTTTCAAGTCCAGCAATAACAGAGAGGGATTTTGTTGGGGGTAAACATTTTTAAATCAGGAGTACAGGAGTCCTAGAGGAGCTGGGATCACCTCAGACCCAATGCTCTGCTAAATGAGCATGACTTGGAGATGGGGGGTTGCCATTTTATTGTGCAAATGCTCAAAAAGGCAGCTGGTGTGACTCAGGTTAGCACAGACTGATATTTTGACAACAACCCCCAGGAAACTAATTAAAAGACTGATGAAGGTTTAGTTAGCAAAAGTTAAATACTAATGAAAGGTAGTCAGTGTTTCGAGAGAAAAAGGATTTGTCAAACAATTCTTTTTGGCCTTTGAGTATATCACATATATGGTTGATGAAGCTGCATAAACTTTTTAAGGTGTTTGATTTAGTGCCTTACAAACTTTTTAAAATATAGAATGCATCAAACAGGTTAAAGTTCAGTCAACTGACACATCTCACACATCACTCATCATGGGGGAGCCTCACTTGAATGGGGCTCTCTTTAATGGGTTCCTTTCACGGTAGTGGGCCCAATGAGACCTCTGATGATGATTTGTCAGTGATTAAAACATCACTGCTGAGTGGTAAAGAAAGATGTAGAAAGGTTTGTCACACAGTGCAACCTTGATCTCCTAACTGGCTGGATCCTTCACACAACATAATGCATTTCAGCATAGAAAAAATCCCCTAGATTTCTGCTTCTTAAAGCCAGGAATGCAGCCAAAGCCTCTTTGATGGAGCAGTATTGACCAAAAGAATTTGGGATTATGTTTGTCTAGTAATTACATTGGATGAAGCCTGCAAAGGTATATATTCAAACCAATTTTTTGGGTTTTTTTAATTATATACACAGAGACACAGAATGGATCAGAATATCAAAACTGTATCTTTAAATATTTTATACTTCAACACATGTTAATCTGGCTTCCACTTAAAAAGAAAAGGCATTGAAGTATAAGAATTTGAGAAGCCAGTTTAAATTACAAGACTTTAAACTCAGTTTAGGTCATAAAAGTGAGATGGGGAGATGCTGTAATGCACATTTGAAGGTAGGCTCTGAGCCTACTTGCTTTTTAAAAAAGACAATTTCCAAATCACATGTGTAACTTGCCTTTTGTAGAGCAGTCTTTTGTGCACATGCCTGTTTGTGCTACACAAATGGGAGAGCTATAATCCAAAGCTTTAATGGGCATTACATCCCTGGGCACATACAAAATAAGAGGTCAATTTACAACAAGAACATATTTACAGGAAAGAACTGTCAAAAGGTATTTTGTCTATCTCTTACAATCAGGACCAGAATCCCATGGCAACAGGCAAAGGTCTTTTGTACAGCCTGGTATGAAATTTAAAGCAGAATATTTACAGTAATATTAACTGAACTGGGTGGGGCATGAGCTGGACTGGTGTTCTCCAAGGCTGCCTGAAATTATATGGACTTGCTGTGGAGGGATGAAATCATTGCTTGCCTGGGTTTAGAATCAAATAGGTAAATAATTTACAGCTTTGTTTTGCTCAGAATCTCTCTGTGGTGCTCAGACAGTGTCGAAATGGGCAGAGCATCAGAGATGGATTTCTGGGAAGATCTGCCCTTTAGTCAGAGGAAATAAACATCTCCAAGTGCTACCAGGGTGTGATCACAGCCAAGAGTTATGCCAGTGGAGAGCACTAGAGTTAGAAAAGCTACCAAGGAGAAGTGGTAACAGTCAGAGTTTAATAGAACACGTGAAGTTTTAGAATAGAGTCTGTGCAGTTCCAACACAAGAGCAGAGCTCACAGACCAGCTCTCAAACACTCAGTGCATTTTTTTCCTGACTTCAAGGTGACCAATTACACCATGTAAACCAGTTAAAGTACTTCATGCTGTGCTAAGCAAAAAAACAAACAGAAAAAGGCAGTACAGTATAATAATTCATCTGCTGAAGTACTCTGAAGTTAATAGATCTACATGGACAAATGAGATGATGCTTAAAAACTCCCCAAAATGGCTGGATCAGGCATAGCATTGAGCAGTCTACCAAAAATGACATTTCTGCCGTACTTTCCTCCTCTTCCACTTTGAGTGTCCAGTGTGATGCAATACCCCTGGAAATCTTTGGGCTAATTTGTGTTGTCCCAGAAAAGCAAAAGCTGTTGGACGCATGAGGAATAAGGAGTGAATGAAGGAGCACTGCTTCTGAAAAAAAAACCCATATTACTCTTATTTCATATGTGAAGCTCTAACAGTCTCACAAAAGTTAAAAGATCAAACTGGCAGTGGGGAGCTCACATTGCTAAAATAATAACATGGAAGAGAATCACTTGCATGGGGTTGCACGTTACTTTTCCACTTACCTTTCTATTTGGGTGGTTGGAAGTTTGTGTTTCCCCTTAACAAGGCAAAAGAATTTAATGGCTTTATATTGTTTGGAGTGGAATGAGTGCCTGCAGGCTTGCTTGATGAGCAAAGTGACATCCTGAGGAAACGTACAGCAAATTGCAAACAAAATCCTTATTAGTAGTGGCAGTTACCTCCCGGAGTAGGATTGATTTGAAATCCCTGTAAGGATAGTGCTCTCCTCGCTCAGCCAACTTGACAAATAAGAGCATTTCTTCAGAGTTCATATTCAAGTTGTGGTAGAGATAATAGAATTTAACTTTCAGATTCCCAACAATTAAAACAATGTACTGAACATCACTGTGCCTGAGAGATTTATTTTAAAAATTACACACACAGCCCTTTTCAATTCCAAATGCAATAAAAAAGCTGGGTTTTTTTTTCCTGCACATCTTTAATGTTGTTATGAAGAGCAACTCGAATTCAAAAATTGGGGATGCTCCCAAAGAACAAGATCATTCATTGTGGGAATCCATGTTTTTTCTCAGCTCAGAAACCCAGAAAATAATTTTGATCATTCCTCTGACATACTCTGGAACATGACAGGAAGAATGTTGAGATAGTCTGGACTATTTGACAACAGCAATGTGAAGCAGCAGACATGTTATTTTGCAAAGTGTTTTTTTAAAAAAAAAAGTCATATGTGAACAGTGTAATAACAGCCTTGACAGGAATCAAAACAATCTGCAGTATTTGTTTTATTTCCTATCAGCTACTACTTATGTCACCGCAAAAAAAAAAAAGGGAAAAGTACCAAAATGTTCATTCCTCTTTGCCCCATGCAACTGAAATATCTGAAAACATTTACATTGAACATGCAAAGAAATTCTGGACTGGAGACAACTGAGATAAATACTCAGAGTTAATCCCAACTCCTGTTGCTCAAACTGTGTTTAGATTAACAAATTGCATGGACTGACAGAATTGGATTTTTGGAGAGAACATTTGGCACTGAACACATGACCATACCTAGTGTGCATTCCTGAGGTTTTCCCATTGGATCAGCTCTAGTCTGCTCCTGTGGCTGGAATGCCTGTTGGTGATTGGAGCACATCTTCTAATTAAATTTCATCCAAGGGGAATCCATTTTGTGTCCTCCAGGATTGCTCTGTGATGTGAACCAAAGCATGAGATGCTTAGATATGCAGGCTTCAAAACTTAAAATGCTTAGGATGTCATATGGAGGAAATAAATGTTTCATTAACTTACTAGTTGTCAAACATGTTTATGCCAAATTATTTTTAACTCAGGGTACCACCAAAATGCACTCGAATTGGTTTGGGTATTGTTTAATTTAGTGAGAGAAAAATCACTGTTAACAAAGTAAAATAGCAGCTGTTATTGTAATGCATCATGTGGAAAGGCAAGGCAAGCATCTAAGTATTTGCTGCTTTATGTTTTGAACAATATTTAGTAGTTGTTATCTTTACTTCTGGAAGGTTGGACTTCTGCATTCCATAAGCAAAATGATGTTCTCATTGAATGTGAAACCATTCAGAAACGCTAATTAATACTTCTCTTAATGAAATATGTGCTCATTTCCTGAGTTCTTTTGCCTGGAAGTATATTTTACTGTTTTACCATTTTAAAAAGACCAATAATAATCAGAATGGACAAATGAGAATAACAGGCTCACTAGCCTTCTAAGAATTTACATGTTGCTACCCTGCAATTTGGCTGCATGCCTTTAAAGTTCCATGCAATATTTAAGGCTTCAGCCTGCTGTAAGAAAAAAAGCCTGTGGTGGGTGGATCCTTGAGCAGGTAAATCCTGTTGTGGGTGGATCCTTGAACATCCAGAAGCAGTGTCTCCTCTTAAAACTGGCAAAGCAAGATTCTAAGTTGCTGGGGGTTTTTTCAGTTTTCTGTTTTGAATTAATATCACACTTTTATATGCTGTATTTGCTATAGCCTAGTAAGAAAACCTTGAAGAATTATCATGTTTCATGCACGAGGGCTTGATACACAGTGTCTCAGGATACTACAACTCTCCTTTGCTAAATGCATTTTTCCTCTTGGGAAAGGATTGACATGGCTTGGTGCTGGAACAGAGGCAGGAGGTGGAGTCTGTTCCCAAATGTTAATGCTTTGTGTTTGTGGAACTCACAATTATCGACTGATCTCACTTCAAAAATGATTTCATAAATATCCTTGATACTCTCTTGGTTTCTTCTCTGTGAATTACTTTTCCAGATTTCCCTTTTATAAAGCACTTTCTTCTCTTCTCCCCTTAAACTTGTAGGAATTCTTACTGAACAGTGGGAAGGTATTTTTTATTTTGCCTGCAATGGGGGAAATGGTCAAAAATTTGACCAGGCAGTGGATTGCATACAATGAAAAGTGTGTGTATGGGGGGGTTTACTCTGTGTTATTCATTCGTCTGTTTAGTTTTGATTCCCTATATGGTCTGTAAGGAGAGTATCTAGTTGACAGAAGCCTGAAGTGAAGCCAAATTTGAGATGGATTTGCCCCATAAATACTGCTCTGTTTAGCAGATTTGTTTGTATGACTTTTCACTTGGTAGCAGTCTTTTGCTAGTTGGTATAAACAAGGTCCAACTTCCAGGGTTACTCTGTGTTTGTATAAGGGCTCTAGACTTTTACACGTTGGATATCAGCTTTTAGAGTGTGAAGAATTCATTCAATGACACACCAAAGTCACTGTCTTCTGGAAAAGCTGGTACATTAAAAATCTCTGAGAACATTTCTTCAGTTTCATCACAGCATTGGTCTCTTCTTCTCAGTGGCAGACTTGAAAAATTTGACAGGGTAACCTAACACTTCCAGCACGGTGCTAGAAGAAAGATGCTCCTGTGCATAAAAAATAGAAATAACGTTACATAAACCATACTTCTTATCCCAATTCTTGTGGGGTCTGGGTTATTCTTTGAATTTTAATGGAGAGTATACTGAATGCTGACAAACAAATTATGGCTATGTTCGTAATGTCTCTTCTAGGCTCTGTTTGTAAAATACGCCCTCTGGTTCTTCTCTTATTATTGAATGGATCCTTGGCAGTCAGGCAGTCCAGGAATTTCCAGCAGTGGAGTTTGGTGTGTCCATGCCCAGAGCAGACACTACGAGGTCCTGGCAGGCCAAGCATGTCCCAGTGTGCCTCCATCCTCCCCTCAAGGAGACAAGCTGGAGGAAGAAGAGGCCAATTCAGCCTTTGTGCCCATTCAGCCCCTGGCCTTTTCCCCCAAGGCTGTCAGCAAGGGTGTTAATTAGTGTCAATTGTGACAGCCAGGAATAGGACCTGTGCCACAAAAACATTTGCTAAACTACTCTGCCAGCAAACAGCCCACAGATGGACATGACTTTCATTCACCACCAGCCTGGGTTCTGAAGACATGGCAGACATGAAAAACTTGTCTAATTTATGGTTATTCCCCATGGACTTTGCACCCTTCCTATATTCCTTTGCTTTGGAAGAAATACAGGAAGGCTGAAGTTCAAATGTTTAATTTTCCAGTCTCAGTCCTTTCTCTCCCTGTGGCAGGTTGCTCTGTAAGTGCTTCAGTATTGATGAGGATATTTTCTCAAAGGCATCTGAGGCTTCTCTTTTCAGGGATCAAAGGAAGCAATAATCTGGATTTTTGCAAATGGATAAATGACAACAATGATGTCATGTCATCAGTGAATTGTAGAGTTAATGTGCTTCATCTGCTTCAGAGGCTATTCTAATACTAATGTGCTTTTATGCCTTAAAAAATCCATGACCTAAATACAAATAGAAAATACAGTATGATTTTGCCATTTTGTTGTTGAGGGATGCAAGGTTTTCTGGCCTATCCTGGATTTTGATGTCCTAGTTTAGCTTCACTCTTGTCAATTTTTTTTCTCTTTACTGTTTTCTGCAATCTTGGGCACTATCATTTCAGTCCATTGATTCTTTGGGATCACCAGATACTAAGGTCTCATTTGTACTCCTCTCCACCTGTTTGAATGGCAATCAGGGACCCCAGCTGCCAAGCTCTGCAATATTCTGCTCAGTTGAGGATTGTGGTTGGCATCAGTGCAGATTTCATTTAGTTGTGCTGGCAGCTTTCACACTACCACTGGGCTTGCTATAGGTGCAGACACAAGTGTTTTGGTCATTTATTCCTTTTACAAAGTCTAAAAACATGTAAAAAATGTGCCCAGGCAAGTTGTTCCTCCATCCAAATTTCCTTTATTAAAAAGGCATGCCATTTCAAGGTGGAGGCATGCAATCCTGCTCCTCACTTGGCATCACGTCCCCATGCTGGCGGAGAGGTTTGTGCTGCCCTTGGCATTCCTCAGCTCTGTTTTTCTCTATCACTCTTGGGGTGGCTTTGGCAGCTGCACGGGCCAGATGCAAAGCTCTCGCCTCTTTTCCAGCAGAGGCATGTGAGGTCTGTGTAAAAAGCTTTCTGGCAGAGCCTCTGCATTTTGCCTGGCTCTGCTTTGCTTCCCCAAGATTTGCTCCTCACCCTCTCTTCGTCTACCATCTTCTGATCCACAAACAAGTGTGAGGAATTCAACTGCAGCTTGGAGAGAGAGCAGCTCACCTAAGGCACACAAAGAGCCCATGGCTGTTAGTGCCCATGTCTGCTCCATTTCTGATGTATAAACAGTTACTTTGACATTTAATGAATTTGTCATCTTATATCTTGGAAGCACAGCAGCACCATGCACTTCTTTAGAATAAGCAGTTCTCTTAGCAGAAAGATTAATAATGCCTGCTTGCAAGTATGGGTTTCTTGGTCTTTAATAAGTAGTGAGTTCATACTACAAATTTTCCCCTGATGAAGACACTTTAATAGTCTCTTTCTCCTTGAATGGTCTGCCTGTTTTCATTAAATGTGAAGGAGCCTCTGATTTTGCAGGCTACTACCCTTTGTCTAAGAGCTTGAAATTGTTCAACAGGTTCAAGAGTTACTGTAAGCATGCATACTCTGGGCAAAAAAAACCCCAAAACAACAACCTATTAAGAAATACAGATTTCTTTAATCTGTCAAAATAGTCAGGAAATATTCAAACAGGAATGCTATTTCTGACCTCTGCCAAGCTGACACTGTCCTGGAGCATTTGTGCTAGCAAAGAGCAATACCCTTCATGATTTCTCTCCAATGCTAGTTATTGCTAAATATTCCTCTTGTTAACAAATAATAAAGATCCACCTTCAGAAGATTTTGACAAAGTTATTGAATTTGGCAGCCTAACACTTTATTTTGGGATATTTTACTTAAATAACCATGAAAAGTGCTGTCTTCACTTACTGTACCTGTGAAACTTCATGCTCCCACTAGAATTCAGGACTTAAAAGTTCAATTATAAAGCCATACTGTAGTGGCAAAGGAGATGTAGCTGGCCAGCAGGTCCCCTATCCTTGCATGGGGAGAGCATTTGGAAAAGTGGGGAACTTTCTGCAACATGATGGTTGTTTCGAGCATAAGAAAGGCTTGATGGTTGTTCTTTTCTGTCTGTAAAATGACTTCTTGTTTTGACATTTGGGATTTGGGTTTGTTGGAAATCTTTTCGTGTTTAAGATGGTTATTCACAAATGCTAGCGGTGGTGATATTAGCAGTATAGTTTGTAGCTTATCCCTTCATTACCTCAGCTTTTATGTAAGAATTGGGGATTTTTCATCTCTTATGATTACCTGGCAGAGATACACAGATCCCATGATGTCACTCAGTGTCACATTCAGGAACAGGCAGCGGGAGTCATGGCCTCTGTCCCAGACCTCTACCCAGCAAACTGTGTCACAGGAGTACATTTCTGCTCTTTCCACTTCCATTTTTGTAAAGATTTTTGCTTCACCTTACATGCTTTGTTTTTGGAGTTGGAGACATTTATAAGCCCATCACAGAGGCATTCAAGTGTCACAGCATTAAATTAAAGGCAAAACCTTAACTCTAAATAAATAGTGCATACTCATCACCATCTGCTTTACAGATAGAATTGCTGCTCATGCTGAAGTTTTGATGAAAAACTGTTGGGTTTTTATCAAGAAGATTCCTGATGGGATCAAAACTGCTGTCACAAAAAGGTCAGATCCAGGATGCCCCATCTGAGGATGCTGGACATGAAGGTGATCTGGGGGAACATCAGGTACAACAGTGCATCCAGAGTGTCCAGTTGCATCAGAAGGTTGCCACAGGGGATGCTGGGCACCTGGATTGGAGGATCAAGAACCATTTCATTTAGGACAGTACTTTTACTACTCACAAAGATCACAGGAAAATTGATCTGTGGTGTTTGACATTCTGAGGTCGCTGAGTTGCTACATCACCAAGGACTTCATAGTTAATAACCAGCACTTCAGCTTGCACCTGGAATGAGACTGGCAGCCAGCAGGAGCCCAAGAGCAGGTGCAACATTCTCTTGTCCATTTACTCATCCTCTGTGGCAGGCAGCCACCTCCTGCACCAGCTGAAGCTGCCAGATGTCCTTGGGGTCAGTCCCACATCGCACACATTGCAGCAGTCAAGAGTTTTACTTGCTGCTTGCTTTTGTTGACTGTTCCTGCCAGGGTCACTACCTCAGCCTGTCAGTAAAAAACTCCCTGTATAATTCCTTGTGCCTCCTAGGGAATGCCCTCAGGACAAAGGAGACTTGTTTTGAGGTTGAAGTCTCCTATTGCGTGTTAAATTATTTTTTTTTTCCATCTGATGAGATAGTACATTAACTATCATCAATGTCTTTTTAGAGTGTTATCTTTAGTGAATCATTTGCTCATCCTGCATAGGAATAGTAAACTTCCCTTTATTAAGAAGGGAATTTCCCTTGAGTCCCTTCAAAATGATATGTTACATTCTGTAATTATTAACTTCTTCTCTTTGTCTTAACCACCAAGCCCAGCAGTGCTCCCTTCCCAGCTGAATTGGCAGAACTCGCAGTGTGACACTCTATTGTCATTCAGCTCAGGTGTTTTCCCTAATGGCAGCAGTAAGCTCAGGTAACATTCCAACCCCAGCTGCCTGTACTCACAGGTTATAATTTCCTGAAATGACCTCAGATTGTGGTGTTTGCCTGCTTCAGGACACGGTGAAGAACATCAAACATGTCTTCATAAACATCATAAATGTTTATTTACAATTCTAAATGAGGTACATGTTTAAATGTTTTGTGGGCAGGAAGCAGTATTGATCACTGGTTGACCTTTTAAGAAAAACTATTACTGCAAGTTGAAATTGGCCACTCTTCTTACACCAAGCAAATTGGAATAATGTCTGTTTATAAGAAACAAAGGAAAACATGGAGACTATTGAATGACCAATTTTGTATTAATATTTTATGGTGTTTGCAGTATTTTTCGCAGTAGTCCCAAATATCCTGATTTCTAACAATTTTCCTCTTTTATTTTGACTCTATTTCAAATTGTCGCTGAAAGGGTAGAGTTAAGGTTGCCTTGTGTACTGTGTAATTCTCTACTAGCTCACAGCCTTAATTTGTGTTTTTCTGGCCTTTTAGTGCTTGATTTTTGCAGTGAAGTTTGGTTTTGTTTGGTTTTTGTTTGTTTCCTTTAATTGTTTGGAGGTTTGCTTTGTTTTTTTCTTTTAATAGCTTTGCAAATTGTTGCAGGGTTTGTTTGCCCTCAAACTCTCAAACTGTACTTTTTTTTCTCTGTGATAATATGAAGTGTTTTCTCTGATGGCAACAATGCCCCTTTCCGTGTAGTCTCAGGTTTAAAGTGTATCAGGCTTGAGTGTATTTGTTTGTACTTTAATAATATGCACATCCCCTCTGTGCCAATGCTGCTGTTTCCCTGATGGCAACCAAGAGTGCCGTGAATCCTCATTCACCAATCCTTCTCTCCTCTTAAATGGCACAGCTGTCAGCAAAGGAGTGATGTAAAAAAATATTAGAACAACATTTTCTAGATTCTTCTGTGATCTGCTGCTACTTTCTCTCCAGCAGCAAGTGATGGGAATCATTCAGCCGGGACTGCTTAGAAAATGAAAGCAGCTGGGTAAATCTGACTCGTGGAACTAAATATCATGGATCAAATGGGCTTGTGCCAAACTTTCCCACTGGATTTACTGTAAGACTCTGACCCTTGTAGTATTACAAAAGTGGGTCAAATTTTCTGTGCTTGTACAGTAGGTCTTTTGATATTTTACCAATGCCAGTATGCACTATCAAAGGTTTTATCATCAGTCGCCAAAGAGATAACTACAAGCTTTGAATTCCAATAGAGAGTGTAATTGGATGTCCTGCACCTCAAGAAAATAACAGGGGAATGGATCACAGTGCATGTTACACCTCTGTGCTGCCATAAGGAAGTTTGGCACTGAAACTCAGCTGGAATCTTGATGGAAAAGGTGAAAACATCCAAGACAAGAGAATTTTATCCTTGTGGATTAGGAGACATTTCAGTGCCCTCTCAGACCTCTGTGCCACCAGTCTGAGGCTGTGCTGTTGTGTCCAGGAGGGGCAGCTGGGCTGCGCTGGAAACATGGGATGTGACTCAAATGGAGCTTTTCTTCTCTCTTTTCTCCCCTCAAATATTAGTAGCCTAGTCCTGATCTTGGCCATTCACCTCTCACCCTTACTCCCCTAATTTTAATTACAGAGATTTTGTGATCCTTCTGTTTCTTTCCTTTTTGTTGATTGGTTGCAGTCCCCAGTCCTAAAGATCCAATGCCATTTTTCTCAAAGGAGTAATGGTTCTCTTCTCCTCAGCCCCTCTAGTGAGGCACAGATGATGAAATTTGTGTTGCTGCAGTCTGGATTTCACCCGACCATGAGCCTGCATCTTTCCACCTTTTCCATCTTGTCCACTCTGCTTTGTCTCAGAGGTTCCACAAGTTTGAGAACCTGGAGTTAGCACAGTCACTTTTCCTCCTTCCCACATTAGTGGCATGACAGCTTGTCATCAGAGAAGTATTTATAGTGTTGTGAACTGCTTCACAGCCTCAGGTAGGGGACAGGAAAACCGAGAGCTGAGGACAGACCAGTGCTGGGCATCCACCACCCACTAAGGTCTCAGTTCATCCAAGGCAAGGGTCAAACCATGCCAGAGCTACAGGGCAGCTCAGTGGTGTGACAGCCAATGTTGCAATTGTAGAAGGTTGACTTTTTTCCAAAATGAAACAAAATCGAGTCTTCTAAAATGGCGATAATCCTCCTTACATTACCAGGCTGATACTGGAGGGATCATTTGTCTGCAGGTGTGTGGTGTAACCTCAGACTGGTTGCACACCAGACCCAGCCTCTCTTCCAGTTCTTATAATTCTTAATTCTGGCAGCACAGAAGTTAATAGTTTAAGAAAATTTTGCTTTTTTAATAATTAAGTCTGTAGAAGGTAGAAATCAACAGTACAGTGCATTTTCCCAGCAGAGACCGTAAATTAATTAGGAGCAATTTGCTGTCAGAAACAATTTCCATAATTTTAAGCAAAAAAGCAGAAAACCCGTTTTTATCCTGAAGTGATTTAACTCCTGTGATGATGAATTATGTGAAATTGCAATTTACCTGCTCCTGGCTCCTGGTACCCAGAATGAAGCGGGTGAGAATCAGGTTGTGGTTTCTACTGCTGGGGCAGAATTTCTGAGAGTGATGCTCTCTCTCCCCACCATTCAGATCTTGACCTTTTCATAACAGAATTGTCTTTGACACTTGCAAATTCCTGTCAGGAGATAATGAACAAATTGCAGTGCTAATCGAACACAGGCCTTTTGTAGGCTTTTGCCTGATAGTCACGCACCAAAGGTCACAGTCTAACTAATGAGGGCTTTGGGTGATACCTACACAATATGTGGGCCTTTCTGAAAGGCCAAAATTTATGGGTGCCACCTGGGGACAATTCAGCTATCACAAGCATCTTAGAAGTACAGGAAAGGATGATCCATCCATCACTAAAACCCCATTATTGGACTTAAACACTCAGCCTAATATGCATAATTGCCAGACCTTGGGCTCCTCAAAAAGGCCCCAGTGTCATTATGATAGATCCTCCTTCGTGTTTACCAGGAAGAATGAACATGAGATGGTCCATTGTGGCATTTAGAATTTCAGGCCATCAGGATTTTAGGGTGATTTGCAGATATAAAGTCACTGGGATGCTGATTTAAATGAAGGGAACATTTGCAGAATCATAAATTTGTCCTGTGAAGTCTATTATGTGGATACATTTCTGCAGCTGATAAGCATTAAAAAATTTACTGCTTCACACTTGCATTTTCTCATCCCCCCTGCCCTTTTTGGTTTTTTTGGTGGCCTTTTCAGGTGTGAATACATTTACTAGTCCTTCCATTTTTTGCTGTTGTACAATTAAAGCAGTCTGACCTCTAGCTGCCAAAGATTTCACCAGAATACATCATGGAAACTCTGCCTTCCAGAGCAATGGAATCTGCTCTATCATTAGTCCTTGCTTTAAAGTGACATGTGCATTTGATTACAACTGCTCCAAAATATATAGGAATTGAAAAGGCCCTGGAAGATAAATTAGGGTACTATCCTCAAAATCTGCAAGTTGCCTGCAGAATTTTAAGCCAGCTTAGAGCATGTTAACACAGCAATGCTGTGTTAAAATCAGCCCTTTCCCTGGGGTGCTGGCACCAGATCTCAGCCTGAGCAATGGCATTTGGGCTGGTCTCCTGCGTTGCCATTGCACACAGCTTGCCTGGTGCTCTTCCCTGTCACACAGAGGTCTGGGGCATTGCCATCTGCAGCTCCACGGCTGCTGCGCTTCGGCGCTGGCTGAAGCCATCCCCGCTTCATGGAGTTGATCTCTGTTTGGCTCGCACGCCGGGATTCTGTGGGATGGAAGGTGCTACAGAAATGGATGCTATATAAATATTTTTGAGTTCTAGAAATACAGGCTACAGAAAAAGCTCAGCTCAGAGCTGACAGCGTAATCAGAATCTGCATTTCACACCCCAGCGACGGCGCCTTGTGTGACACAGTCTGCTTAGCACTCCCCAGCACCACTGTACCCTTCCAGATCTTCCAGGGAACCATGAGATGTGAGGTTTGTTAGTCTGCATATTCCTGTTCTTTCATATGTACTAAAAAATAGCTTTTCTTTTTTTTTTTCCCATTGAATGATTACCTTGAAATTTTTTACCTACTGATTCAAACTCCCACCAGATGAGCATTTCTGTTTCCACAACTGCAATTCTTGCTAAACGTCTGGGTAGCTCATAGAACTGCTGAAAGGCATTGAAGACACCCTCTCCTGGTCATCCACTGAATGCAGTAATTTATTTTTAAATGAGCTTGCAAGTCCTATTTGTGTTACGTGTGTGCTTATTTAAGGATACGTTTGGAAATTAGTGCTCATTTGAAGTTAAAGTCCAAGCCAGTGACGTGAGACATCTCTTTCAAATTATCTCAGCATGTGCATCAGATGCCAGGTCCAGGTAAGTTGTGCTGGATATGATAAGTTTGGACACATTGGTCCATGCAGTGAGAAACATCATGTGTAACAGGCTTTGCACATTGCCACCAAGATCAAAAGCTGAATGACTCCAGGGTCTGTCTGTCCTTAAAGCTTTGGTTTGGGTTGGGATTTTTTGTCATCCAGTCTGTCAGTGAGTTTTTGTTCTGAATTGCTTTGCAATCACCCCTCCAAGTAAATCCTGCAGCCACTGCTCATCCTACTCACAGTGACAGCACCTGAAAGACCAGATGTGAGATGTGTTGAATGCAGGCATGACTCAGTTCCAGCAGGAGGCATGAGAAAAAAATCAGAGATATTTTTGCACTTTGCTTCACATCTTCTACTTTGTGGAACATTGCACTTTTGAGGGAAATTGCCTGCTATGAACTATACAGCCCATTTCAAAACATACAGACAGCTCCTTTACATATAATATCCAGCATAAACCCTCAGAAATCCCCTTGTGTGTATAACTTGAGTCAAAGAGAATCAAATGCTATTTTGGCAAGGTATGCACTGGCCAGGGTGTGGTCTTGTTTCAAAATAAATATATAAAATCAACATAAAATCAGGAGGAATCTGCGCATCTGTCACACAGAGCATAGGTTCATTAGGTATTACAAAACCTCTCAGAGAATATATACACTATTTAAAAATAAATGTACAAAGTGTTGGGCATTGATGATTATAGTTTGGACCACTTGGGCATTGTTTAGATATCTCTCTATGTCTTGAAAGCATTCAGCTGGTCTGACTCCTTATGGCATTCTTTGCTATTGAAAGTCATGATAAAAAGTTTAACAGGAAAATCTGTGTCTTCTGCATCCACCCTCCCCTTCCAGGTGTTCCTTTCAGTCTTCCAGTGTATGTGCTACACCAGAGCCATTGTTAGATGGGTTTAATCTGAATTTCCAGTTAGGGGTTTCTTTAGGGAGAATGGATTGAGCTTCTAGATCAGTAGGTGACCTGGGAAAAAAGGTTTGATAGCTCTTTGCCAGAATTAGGCCAGGATTTGGAGAGTTCCTTGTGGCTCAGACCTGCCCTCTGCAAATTGCTGTTTCCTCCTCCTTGTCATGCTCCTGGTCCTGGACATAAGGATGGCTGCACCACTGGGCTTCTCTGGGCTGCTCTTCCTGAGTGCAACACATCAGAGCTACACCTCATCTGCTGTCCCCAAATGATTCTCTTACCTGTAAGCATGGATTCCTATATTTACTCCCTGTGAGCAATGACTTCTTTGTGGGGGATGTTTTGATTTGATGCATCCTAATCTGGATGTGGTCTTGACTTAATGTTCCTGTAGCCTTTTAGTAAAATCTGCTGAAGAATTTCAGAAGAAAACTTTAGGAAGTTTGTCAGCACACAGTCCTGAGACTGCTGATGAGCAGCTTGGGTAAATCACTCCTAAAATTCTCATTGACAAGTCAAGATAATAATAAACACATTGTCTTCACAGTTGTTAATTCTCTTTCTGGAAGGTGGGGGTTTTGTTGGGATTTTTGTTTTGTTTGTTGCCTTATTCTACATAAATCTTACTAGCTATTAAGCATCTGAAAATATTGTTGCCGTGGGATAGGAGACAGCTTCACACCTGAGGCCACCAGGAACACACTGACCTCTGATGCAGAGGTACAGGAGGAAATGTGTGAACTCCTGTTACATGAAGTGTTAAACTTCATCAAATGGACACTCCTGTAACCTCTTGGAGACAGAAATAATCATTACAGAAAATATTTTCCATCTGAATTTTCAAGTGGTTGCTCCAGTGGGATTTAAGCAGTAAGCCCCTGTGATGGTTCCACCTGAATTTGCCTGGAAACATCAGGTGGGTATTGGTTTCTTATGTGGACTGTGCATTTATGCATAATAATGTTAAATATAATGTGTTCTTAGCCTTGTCATATAACCAAGAATGGAATTTAGTTAAAATAATTCCCAGACTGGGACGATCATTTGAGCTAGCACTTCTGTGGCCAGGAGAGAGACTCAGAGAAGGCAAATCATGGACTTAGCAGTGTCCTATATATTAAATGTTTTGTAAAAGATTGGAGCTAGGGGAACAAATAATCCAAGTAAATGAGTAAAATTCCTTGTGTTGCTTGTGGGGGGAGTGGGGGGGGAAGAAGAGGAGAGGAGATATTGCTTGGCTTGGATCCAAGAAAGTGTTTAAAAGCATGTTAAGCTTTAATGAGGTAAATAGTCTCATCTCTGTGGTGCAGAACGTTTAGGCTTAATTCTAGGCACATGCTTAAATTCTTTGCCAAATTGGGGTCTAAAAAAGAGTTATGCTTTTGCATCTGAGAAGCAGGGATGATATCACATGACTTCTATATTTAATCACAACTACTGAAGGCAGCTGGGATTTTGAATACAGAATACTTAAAGCAAACTGTTCTTGATCAATCCATAGAGAAATACTCAGAGGGAGAAAAAATATATACAGTAAATTTGAATAATGAACAGTTTTGAGGAAATTGCAATCTGCTTGCAGACATTTGGAGAGCAGAAAAGAAGCTAAATTTGTTGAGTAAGTTACTTGCTGTGATCTATTCTCTTGGCTCTAATTAGAGAGAAGTGAGCAGTAAGGGAACTCAGAAAATGAGACTGCTGTGGACTGAAGTGCCCAAAGAGAAGAGTTTAAGTTGGAAGGGATTTTTTTAAGTGGATTATTTTCCCCCAAGTATTCTTTAAATAGGAGGGGAAAACGTATAAACAATCAGCTTTGATGCTTGACAAATATGAAAGAAAACGTTTGTTTCCTTTGGAATTCAAATCTTTAAGTTTACTATAGGAGTTAACAATGTTAGTGAACAGCTGACAACTTTTTAATTTTTTAGTCTTACTGTCCATTATGATATCACCCAAGTCTCTTCACTGACTACTTCAGATCAGACTTGCTCATTAGCAGCATTTAGGTCACAATGCAGCAAATCATTCTATCTTTGAAGACCTTCCATGACTGATGGCTGCCCTGTGAAAGACTAAAATATAACAACTGTCACTATTGTTTCTCCAAACAAAGCTTCCAGACATCAGATGGAAGGTCATATCCAGAAACTTTAAATTTAAACACTTCCCTGATCAGGCTGCCCCTTGCTTTGCAGCAGGTCCACAGTGACAGTCACTCCACACAATGAAACTCACTCTTTGTAGTAATAGGAAAACTCGTTTGTGGAGGGCAGAACTTTCTCAGGCTGGTGGTGAAACAAATCCACAGGAATGCAAGACAATCACTTCTTAGGTCATATTTCTTTTGCCCTAATTTCTGTAGTACATAATATAGAGTGGCAGAGATTTTTATTAAAAACAAAAACAAAACAAATAACAAAAATCTAAAACCCCCAAACCAATCAGTCTGCAAAGTAATTAAGGGAGTAAACCTCTTCTCTCTTCTCACCCGTATTGTGGGAGTTGGAACTAGATTTTCATTTAGGTCCCTTCAACTCTAAGATTCTATGATTAGCAACCTACTGAACCCATGGAAAATCAGCTTTTGGACCATTTTGTCATGTCTCTTGTACTAGGTAGGAGAGATAGGAGCTCCTACTTTGAAAATGGGATGTGCTTTTTGCATTTCACTTCTTAAAAAGCAAAAAATATTTTTACCATGTTTTTAATCTTTCCTGTGCACTTGAAGCATGCATGGCGGGCTGAGGGCATTTAACTGTTTCCATATCTGTTTTTAAACATAGCTTCCATTCCAAATTTCCACAGTTTGTAGTCTTTCTTTTCATGATTACTGCCTCACCATTTGGAATTCTCACACAGAAATTCTTATACACAATTCTTTTGGACATGATTGCAGTACATGTGTCTTAGTACTGCAGTTGGGTAAAAATACAGCTGAAACAGTTTCTCCCCCATGCCTTTATAACAGAAAAATCCTCTGCCTGGAATTCATAGAGTTCCTTCAGTTTTGTCACAAGCAGAACTGATGGACTTTAGTTCAACAGTTTGCTGTTAGTCAGCTTCTAGCAGAGGAAGTGGTGACCACTCTAGATTGAACAGTCTCAAGCAGTGAATGGCAGCACCTCTTTCCTTCCTATTTTCTCTCTCTACCAATGACATCCTTGCTCGTGCCACTCAGATACATGTTTTTTCTCCTTGATTTCATTCATTCTATTGTAGCCTTGCAGGATTGTTCTCAGGGTACAGCAGCTTGCTGAAATGTGTTTATAATAACAATTACACCTACTCCAATCACTAAAGTGTAATCTTTATCTTAATCAAAAAAAAAAAAAAAAGGAAAAAGAAAAGGACAGGCGAGGGCAGAAGAAAAAAATATACATCACAAACTACTCCAAAGTTCTGCTTGACTTATTTTTCAATTACAGCAGGTGAAGCAGAATGAAATTGTTACAGCCATTTATTGATTGTGTTACTATCCATTAAGGTACAACAGAAGAAGTCCATCATATTGTGTAACAACTTAACTATTTAAAATAACAAAGGCTTCCTATTGTTTCCCATTTTGGCCATTATCCTGATAAATACATTCCCCTTCCATGCTGGAAATCAAATTCAGGAATCATAATGAAGAAATTCTGTATTCAAGGTGACATTATTTCTTCTCCTAGCTATTGAAATTCTTCAGCTTTTCCACTGAAAAATAACTGAAGCAGAACAAAGGTAATGAAATATATTAATTATATTAATGATGTTTTACTGAAACTGGCTGCTTCCTAAAGAGAGGGCATATATAACTGTAAGGAGAGATTCTATCAGTGGGTAGACGATTAACAGGTAATGCTGTCACAGGAGCAATTTTAGCTTCTATGAACTATTCAGACACCTGAATGACAAACCATTTTGAAGTTTCGTGGTGAAGAGCAAAGTTTATCATCTCTTCTAAGGTGGAGTGGTGCAATGAAGGGCTGATTTAGTGAGTGATGTTGTAGATGTTGGTGAGAGCAGGCTGGACGTGGGCTCTCTGTTGGTGTCACTGCAGCTAAAATACAGTAGCTGATGTCCAGTGTCTGATGAAGAACCATATGGCCTTGAGCTGCTAAAATTTCCCTTGAAAGAGTCTCTGTGTGTGTTTAATAATCTCTGCCTCTTATTGGCAGCCCAGTGGGAAAGGTTTTCTGGACTTCTTTGGGATTGTGGCAAAAATGGAGCTGCACAGAGAAGGGAAGTTATTCCTGTGCCAAGGAGCAATCCTGCCCCTGGCAATGCTGAGTGGCACTGCTCAGGGAGGGATGGGAGAGCAGGGCTGGGCAGTGTCACTTCTCCTTGCAGGCTCCAGCAGCGTGTGCTGCACAGGATCAAACCACAGACATGTGGGGTGTTCAGTTTGGTTCATGTTTATTTTCATGAGTTCTTGCTTTCACCCACGTACCAGCTTAAATTCCCTACTCATAAGAGGAACAAAATCTTAGGAAAATGAAGATGACAGAAAATATCCCTATTCTACTTCCACCAATGCTAGCAAAGAAATTACTGAGACAGGAGCCAGAGCCCTTTTCTCCATAGTATTGTCCATGCCTTAACCTTGCTGCTACTTCTCTTCCTATTTTCAGTTGTCAGATCACTCTTCCCCAGCACTGGTAATCGTGTGGTGTTGCAGCAATTGCTAACATGAAATATCCACAGCCTGTTGCTGTAACCACAACTTCTCTCTTTGAACCTATTCACTACACGTAAGCTTCAAGTTTCTTGTAGCTTCCTTCAAGTAAATTGGACTTTAGATTTTGAATACCCATTTAAAGACAAAGCAAGGCTGGCATTCATGGCTTCCTTGCATAGTTATTTCTATCCTAAAATCCCTAATGACCATTTTTGGGATTTCAAATCATTGTAAAGTTTTGTTGCCAATTCCTGTGTCCTGCCCCACTGTCACTGCGGGTTTGGGCTCTTGCATCTCTCAGATGTCTTTTATTTGACTTGTACAGTAAATACCTGTCAGACTCCTGAAGTTGTTTCATCAAACAAACCCCTTGATCTCCATAATTGATGCTGAAATGCTCAATATGAATACCAGTTGTGTGTGTCAGTGTGTTTTAGGATCAGCTGGAGCCGTGTTTTTGCAGGGTAGTGCTCCAGCCCTTGTGCAGTCTGGTCAAGGGTGCACTGGCCAAAAAAGGAGCTGAACATCAGGACTTGGTTAACATTCACTGCCCTTTGTGCTTTCAGATGTCTGGGGTATTTCCTTTATGAGCATATAAAGAGGTTGATAATAAACATGAAACACCTTAAAACATTACCGTGCACATAAGTTATTTCTGAATATACCTCTAGAGCAGAGGCAAAAAGAGCACCTGTCCAGCCATCTTTGGGTGTTCCATAAGTGCAGTGCAGGTGTTCCTGAGTCACCTGGTGGTGAAGCAGTGTGCTTGGATTTCCTTGTTTCACTGAACAAGCAGCTACCACACGACTGTGCTGTGTGGTTGCACGTCAGGGGTTAATTTTGTTCTCCAAGCACATTTGGGAGTGTGTTCAGGCAGCACACAAAGTGAAGGCTGGGAATCAAAGCAAGCAGGCTATCTCCTCCCACAGATCTCGCAGCAGAATTTAGGAGCTGAACGATGCAACATGTGCATAAAAGCTTGATAATGTTTTTAAAACATATCACTTGAAATATGTTAACGCATATGTTCCGTCATTTAGAACTCTTTCATAATACATAATTTGGCCCTTTAGTTTTACACCCAGCTCATTATGGCTCATGTGCAAAGAGAAACATTCTCAAAAATTTCTCCTGGTCTTTCCCCAACACTAGCATGACCTTTCTTTCCCACCTTGTGCAGTCCCTTTTTTTCTCTTGGCATCTCACTTTCCAGCTCTTTCTGAGCCATTACCAGTCTGGTAGCAGTTTATCCCATCAGTGTTTCAAGGGAGGCTGAAAGCTTCAGGCTGCCTAAAGGAGGATTCAGCTTGCTCTTGTTTCAAAAGTTTAAAGGTTTCCCACAGTTCAAATTTGCCTGATTGGCTGTCTGTGAATAATTGGATCTTTTGAAGCATCAGGGGTTTTTTGCTTGCTTTGTTTTGGTTTTTTTAATTTATTTGTATCAAAATTAGATAAACAGGATAACAGAACTCCATTGTTACAGGAATTGTGAAACAGGCAAATTTCATGTTTGTTTTACAAAAAGGTTTAAATTCAGGTAAGAGTTTACAGGCACATGCACAAGACCTATGTGTCATTTTAATTTCTCAGTCCTGGTAAGATAATAAGCCAATAGGCAGAATGGCATTTTAGTTTAAAAACTGCAGAAGAATCAGAAAAATCATTGCACAGAAGTTCCTTGGATAAGGCAAGGTAATGCTTTTCCTGCCATATTTTCAGTTAAATAAAATATGTCCCTTACACAGGGCTGTAAATTGGCCTTGAGCACAGCTCCAGGTGGAATTTCCCCCTGTTCCCAAGGATCACACACTGCAGGCTGCCACCCAGCCCCTCGTGTGGGCACACATATTACAATGCTGATGTTGTAAAGTTGCCATTTACTCAGATGAATGGATTCTTCAAATCAGGCTCTTTCCTGACGTCTGAATTTCATACACTTTCGCTCTCAATAGTTCCCTTTCAAGGTCAAAAGCAATTTCTGCGCTTCTAGGAATGTTCTACTTGCAGGGATTTTTGATGTTCCTACAGTTCATGATTTTTACTAGAAATTCATTTGTCTCAGCAGATAGGGGGTGATCAGATGATGCTGAGCAATGCCCACAGGGAGCTGCCTCCCTGATCTGTCTCGTTTTGTGTAAAGCAGGGTAGAAACTTCTGCTTTAATTGTGACTGACTTCCCTCTGCACAAGGGTCCTGAAGTCTGAGTCAGGGGATTTTAAAATACCAGCTGCTGATCACAGGAAGAAGAGCTGAGGTGCTCAGTTACTCTCTTGAACATCTGAGAGTTGCCTGTTGTTGTTACCTGGTACAGAAATATGAGAATCCAGGGAAGAGAGAACAATGGTACCAACCATGGAATGAACTCGTAGCATTGAAAAGCTGAAAACTGGATTGAAATAGGAAAGAAGCTTCCACATGAAACCTTTATTTTCTTGTGGTTAGCAGTCTGTTTTCAGAGTTTGGGCCTTTCTGGGTTTGCCTTTCATTTTGTTTCCAAATTGACAATATCGATGTGTTGTATTTTTAAACATTTCTTTACATTTTCCTTTCCCCACTTTCCTTTCTTGCTCCCCACCTTTAGTTGCTGCATATTCTAAGGTATGTGAATGGCCAGAAAATGCAAATGGAACTCAGGATGGTAAACCTATCATTTTTTAGAAGTTTTATGTTTAAATAGCTCAAAAAATCTGCCTCACAGTACCTTCTCTGTTCTGTTTAAAGTAAAATAAAGAAAACATCTCAATTCTTGAAGTAAATTAAGTCTGTTTTTTTGGTAAGCCAGTAAGCACATCAGCTTATTCTTTTTTTTTTTTTTTTTCCCACAACATATGGGGCTTTCTGTTTATTGTCTTTCCCTAATTTTCAATATTTTTCTTTGAGCTTTTGTCAGCAAAGGCACACGCTCCCCTCTGTGGTTTGTACTCCTTCAGAAAAACAGTCGGTGAATCTGAGTAATTTCCCCTTGCGAGAACGCGTTCGGTTTGAGAGTTTAGGTGAATTATATTCTGCTGATTAGCGAGGCAAGTGCTGTGCTCCATCTGCTAGAGAATGGAATGGGATATTTATAACGTGATGGATGTTCCTGTTGGGTGGGTGTGCAGGGCTCCGGTGTGACTGAGCCATTGGCCCGGGCTCTGGGCTGCTCCCTCTGGTTTCTGTCACACAGGGACAGGGAGTGCTTCTGCAAGGACCACAGTTCATGTAAAACAGCAGCAAAGTCAAGGGACACTACCCTTTTCCATCAGAAATTCAGGAAAAGAAATGATTTCTCAGTTATAACATAACTATTCAGCGTTAGGTTATTATTCTTCTCCCCTCTCAGAGCAATTAGAGAATGTGCATATGAAATTTCTTCTGCGTTCATTGTGCACTGCCTAACAGGATGTTTCTATTGTCCTAGTTTGCTCTGAATTGCACATCTATATTTGTATAAATCCTTTGGATTTCACACTTTTCCCCACCCCAGGAATGGGTGGGTGTTTCAGTGCTGCAGAAATGCTGGGTGCTGCTGTTATGCATTCCTTTATTTCAGTATGTGGAATGAGCACTTGAAAACACTGCTGTTCACTGCTTAACACACCTTCCCTCCAAATATGACCAGAGCAACTACTTCTTAGTTCCCAGAGATGACACAGCTAAAACAAACTAAGAAGCCTCAAAAAGCCCCCCAAACTCAGAATTAATTACAGTGGAATTATAAATGGATGTCTTAGTACTGAACCATGTTGAAATCTGCTGCTCTTTACAAGTCAAAGGGACGTATTCTGCTCTGAAGTAAAGGCACTTGTTTTTCTTAAGGTCATACAAAACAAAGCATATTATTTGAACAAATGTCAGAATAATGTGTGTAATGAAATATACTATTTACTCGCTTTCAGCATTTGAACTGTGACAAATCTGGAAAGGAAATCAACACTTACTGCTCTGGTTAAATAGTCCTTTTAATATTACAAGTAAGTTTACATTGCCGGGCTCATGTGTACTTTAATGATTCCTGGAAGTACAATGACTTGGCCCAGAGGAAAGCACAAACCTAATACTTTATTTTGTGTGAATTAAATGCAGCTAATTAAAGCGCAGGAAAATTAAAAAGAATTAGGCAAAAGAAAAGCACTACTGTAAAGCTTTTATTAAACACTTATACAGTGCATGAAGAATGTGAAGGGAAAAATGAGCCACTGATTCATTTCTGAAAGCTGCTGACTGCAGCCTCCTGGCTGGGGAGTGAGGCACCATCTTTCATGTCTTACCTATCCCTGAGTGAGGACTCACACAGGTTTGGCCCCTGGGCATTCAGAAAGGTGTTGTGTATGAAATGATCCGATCTGAAAGTGGGATTCCACTTGCCACAAAACAGAATGACCCCCTGCACAGGTGGAGCAAGTTGTCTACTGACAGTCTTATGGATGACAGACGTGCTCTGCCACTTTGGCTGATGTAAATGAACATTTGCTTTCTTCTCAGTGGAAGTTAAGATCTCATAACCCACTCAGATGCCACTGAGGTGAGTGGAAACAGGAATCGATCATAAATGGGAATAATAAATAAAGATACACAATGCCAGAGAATTTCATGGTGATTGAATTTCCAAGCAGAGGAGGTTACATTTCACTCACTCTGAATTTTCCAAACATGTTTACCTCTGTCATTTATTTCTCTGGACTTACACTGATGTGCTTTCTTGGAAAAGTATTTCTAAGAAGTTATTTGCATGAAGAATGTGTGGGTAGAGTTATGCTCAGATTAAGGGCTGACAAGGATCTGAGGGACAGATGTGCCTGGGAAGACCAAGAAGACAGCGACCTCCTGGATTAGAGCAGCACATTGGGTGCTGCTGCTGCTGGGAGTCCAACATCCCTGTTTGATTTGGATGTCAAGAACTTCATTCAGAAGTTAGGTGTTACCTAAAATCCAGGAGAGGTTTTTTATTTTCATGAAGGTATGAGACTACAAGCTCAGAGAAGGCAATAGCTGGGTAAACTCGAGGCAAAGAACATTGATGTCGAAAGCTTTCTGGCATTTCAGATGGACAGTTGATTTCAGAGTAGTTACTGGGAAAAATAGAGAGAAAAATATATGAAAACTTTCTACTATCTGTTCCTCTGAGAAATAGGAAAAGTGAGAGAGGACACAGCAGGATCTCGGGAAACTGTATAAAAAACAAAGCAAATAAATAGGGGAAGAGGAGTTAAAGTACATGAAGCCAAAGTTTACTTGATGAAGTTGAGAGAAAATGTGGAATGATGCAAAGTTTGACATTTTTTTATAAGACTAAATATTTCAGTTTTTAAAACAAAATCTGGTATTATTGTCTTCAGGATACTTCACTTTTAACTTCTTTAATTTTTTTTACTCATTTGTTTGTTGCAACTCAGAAATAAAATTCCTGCAATGCCAATGTTTCAAATGCTACGGGAATCCTGGATGGCATCCAGCTTTTGCTGCTTTTATTATACCACGGGTCCCACAGAAGGGCTATATTGCTCTTCCAACACAGTATGGGTTTTATCAACAAAAATTCCATCTCCTGGCTTTTTTTAGTGAGTCAGGAGTTTTCCTAAGTGTTTGGCTGCTGTGTACACACCCAGCAGAGCTCTGGGTTGCTTGTGATGAGGATGACCACTCCACAGAGGGCTAATGCCAGGGATAACAATGTCCAAGAGTGGGCTTGGTACTTGCAGTGAAAGACACACCAAGAAATATCACACAATGCACTAGTTTTATATATTTAGGTTCATTTTCTGTTCTTGCTTATGCCTTCATATCTCTTATTTTCAGGTCATTTAAATAAGAGACATGTGGTGTGACTCTATCATTTAAGAAAAATTGGTATTCTGCCATCCATGAAATTGCATGGACACCTTCAACTTATCCCAAAGTGCAAATTATGTGTATTTCTCTCCCTTAAAAAGTCAAAGTGACTAAATGCTTAAAAATATGGCTCACAAAAAAAACATTAAAAAGGTTATTTTTTCCCCTCCCCTTGAGAGTTCATTTTGGTTTTGCCAGCTTTTCTCTCCCTCCTTCACAGCAAATATACTGAGTTGGATAGTTGTTGACTAAATAAAAGGAATAGTTGACACATGTGACAGCAATTTATTGTTTCAGTCCACATGGTTAAATTCCTCCTGTTTGTTCCTGCTGAAGTAGCCTCTGTTTCATGAGGTACACCTGCACTTCCCACGGGAGCAAGCCTGGGATGCATTTCCAGGCTGTGACTGGTGTGACCACGTTGCTGAGCAGTCTTTAGCTGCAGTGGAGCTGTTTAACCCCTCTGCCCCATGCTTCTGGGACAATTCCCTGCCCTGCTGCAGGACGTGCAGGGCCATGTGGCACTGCCATGCATTTGGGTTTGCTGCAGGCAAAAGGCAGGAGCAAACATCTCTCTGTTGTGCTTTTCATTCCCCTAAAATACCAGGGGTCTGGGCTCAGGAATACACAGTGTAATTCTGGAATTTTGCAAGAGTGGAGCTGGAACTTGTTTCCTTTGGGTTAGCACCTAACTAGAGATCATGCCACAAAGTCTTGGATAGTTGTCTCAGGAGATTCCTGGGGTGTCATCTGGCCCAACCCAAGCCAAGGAAACACAGACCATGCCTGGGGGATGTCTCGTCACCTCGAGAGACAGAGACTCCCCATCCCCATCCCCATCCCACAGTCTCAGGTCAGCACTCTGCTGATGGCTGAACTAAACTGACCCTGCTGAACTAAAAAGTCCATTGCTTCTACCCCTTCCACAATACAGACTGAATCATTCCTTTCCTTTTCCACAACAGATTTTCAAATACCTCAAATTTTTCTTTTTTAAGACCAAACAACCTCACTCCTTCCAGCCATTTCCCATGTGCCATCTCTGTACCAGTCCTTGCTCTGCCCAGACAGGCTCTGCACAACAATTGCTCCACTGCTCCAGCCCAGGCTGTACAAAAGCTGAACAGAACAGGCAGATCAAGTCCTATATTTCATATTTGCCTCATTTGTAAAGTCTGATGCTGTTGACTTGTGTTGAGTTTCTGATTTAAGATATGTCACAGTTTCTTGTAAAATCTCTCAGGTTGTCTTCTAGCTCGTATTTGTTCAGTTAGATATTCCTTATGTATAACCTTGTCCTTATTGATCCGTCACCATTTTTTCATCAGTTTCTTTCTTCAATTTGTCATGCTCATTCTGAATTTTAATCCTGTCCTGTAATATTTTTTTTTGGTATTTTCAAGTCAATACCAGTGAAAGAATCCCTGAAAATGATGAAGGGGGAGGAACAGGACACTCAGTCTGGATAACTTATTTCCTAATTCTGTAATTTATTATGAATTGTTTGGTCTCTATGAAAGGCTGTTAGCAAGCTGATGCCTATACTATCAGTAAGATGTATGTATACCTATTATTTTCTAAGGAACATTGTTTATGAAGTATTGAACTGTTATGAAAAATTACAAAACATTGAGACTAAAGATGGCAAAAGTTGGCAAAATAGCAGTATGGATAGAAATTTAGACTTTAGCAGTGTGAGCAATCAGAATAACACTGTCTGTTTGCAAGCCTGGAGAGCAGAGAGAGCAGTTAAAGCTTACAGAAAGGCCAGTCCCCAACTTCAAATTCACATTACTATTTGAAAGATGGTGAACATTTGCATTTTAATTTGGAGTAACAGCAGCTTGGTTCCCCAAGATAAGAAGATAGTGATTCAATTAGTTAATGTGTGTGCCTCCACTTAGAAATACTAGCCTGGCTTTTAATGATGTAACACCTTCCTTCATTTCTTCATGTAAGGTGACTTGCAGACTTGTTTCTGCCCGCAGGGTTAAGATGTAAAATGGGATCTTTTAATAATCCCAAAAGGCAGGACCTGCCTGCTCTATGTCATTGAGGAAAGCTTGATTTGCTCTTCTGGGCCTGCTCCAGGTCTTGGAAGATGGTGCAAGTTGGATTAGATTTTAACAAGGTGGAATAAGATGAATACATAACAAGACCTGATCCCGTCCTTATGTCGATTGAATGTGCTGTAGTTGTTCCAAGCCTCCTTGCTTCACCAGCTTTTCAAACTGCTGTTCACATACTGTTGGCTAAAAATGAATGAGGAAAAATACATTTCCTTACTGCTTGTACCTGAATTTATGACTATTGAGCCTCCAACTTCCAGTTATGATCTGTCTCATATATGTAATAACACATTTTCTGCAGGTGATGAGGTTGCTGTAACTTGTGATGAAGTGCAGGCAGCAGTTTGGTTTATTTTGTAATGCTTCTTTGTGTGTACCTGAAAATGGGTCATTTTTCTCCTGCAAGAATCACTACAGGTATCTCTGCAGGGGGACGGGCAGCAGCTGAACCACACAGGGAAGGAGGGATGCTGCTGTTAGCTTCACTCCGATTAAACTATTGCTGCAGCTGGAACAAAACTACCCAGATGCAGGCTCCAGGCTCACCAGGTGGAAATTGTTCCCTGGAATAAATAAAAATGGTGATGATGAAGATTTCCTCTTTAACACACACACAGGGTGAATGGAAATTTGTCACTTATGGGTTCTGCTTTGGGGAGGCAGAGATTGTTTCCTTGCGTGACCTTTATAACAAGAAGTGTCAGACTTCATCCTGTATGTATCAGACTGGTGTGACATTGGATATTAATCCTGATGGAAAAGGATTATGTGATTTTCACAGGCACTCAGATAGATTATCCTTTCTGGCCTGGCTGGAGGTAGCAAGAGTCTCTCTCTGCAGATGCTGGCTGGGAGCAGAGTGATCCCCAGAGAGCAGTACCAGAATAACCAAGCATAGACAGCAGCTCTGGCTGCTGAACTTTCTTTCCACTTTCCATTTATTTCTGTTGTTCAAATGTGTTGCTTTGAGGACTTGCCCCTTTGAGCAGGGGCAGTGGCATGGATGGAAATGGTGCAGACTTTGAGGAGTCTTTCTGTTAACAAGCTCTTTGAAACACTGAGTAAAAATACCTGAAGGAACTTTTGGAGTAACATCACATTTTAAAAAATGTCCTTTTGTTTCTGAATGTCCATTCTTACATTGAAGTTTTGCCCAATATTTTGGCAAATAATATTTTGTCCTTAGGTCTGGGCACAAGTGATAATTTTGATGTTTCACAATATCATGTTAAGCCCTGAAATCTCTGCTGGGTTTCACACTGGATAATAAGAGAACCAGTCGTGTTTTGTCTGGTTTGGTACTCACTGCCCATTACATTTCTCCCAGGGACCATGTACCTGCCTTTCACCCCTCCAAATCACCTCGCTGAACTTCCCTGTGTTGTCCCACAGAACATTCCTTCCAGGCAGGTGGTGGAATGTCTGCTCTTGCTTGCAAGAAAAAAATCAGGTTGCTGCTGCTATGAGGTTTTATGGCACTATTGCTTCTGGGGCTTTGGGGTCCTGCTCACCTATGTGAAAGGTGTGTGCTGAAGGAGAGCTGTTCCCCAGCTTCTCCAGGGAAAAAGCAGAGGTTTGGGTAAGGGATTGAAGGGTTGGGCCCTGCTCACCAGCTGCACCAGGCTGTACTGGAAGAGTGATATGGGACAGAACTGCATGGGTGTCACTTCAGGTCTTTCCTGGGGTATTAATTTACAGCAGCTGAATCATCTGAAATACAAATATATTGGAGTTTGTTTTTTTGTTTTGTTTTAAATTACAATGAAAGCTGGAGTTGTACAAAAAGCCTTTTGGGGAAGTGGCTAAAGCCATAGGCTTACACTGGAACAATGCAGCCTACAACCACTTGCTGAAGCCTTTATCATTTACATCACTTTCTTTTTCTTCTTTGGTGTTTATAGTCTCAAACATTAAAAAAATACATGAGAAAATTTATATTTTAAGCTCTTCTATATTTGCTTCCTGACTGCTGAGAAATTTCATACAGAGAGTATTTTCCCAGACCTTCCAGAATCATACTCTTACTCTTTCCTGAAGTAGTAAGGTCAGCTTCTGCTCAGAAATATACATTTTTCCCTGGTGCCTTGGCAGGAACCTCATAGACTGGACACCTGGCTTTCAGACAAGCCAAGGAAAGAAAAATGAGAAAAAAATCCCTCTCCTGTGATGTGAAAGCAGAACCATTTGCACACTGTGTCAGTAGCTTCTGCTCGTTAGACCTGCAAACTTTCCAGTGAAAAATGATCTGAAAATAAATGTGCAGTGAGTCATTTTTTTTCCTTCCCTGAGTTATACCTTTAATTAATCTCAATCAGTTTACAAAATCCATTTTTACTCAGATTTAAAAAGCATGCACTCTGACAAATAAATCTTGTACCGGGTGCACAGTGTTTGTGATTGTTCCTGCTCAAGACCTGTCAGCAAATGTATCATTACTAATTGCCCTAGTTCCAACATATCAAAACACTCTAGTTTTATGTTAAGAAAGGAGTTGAGCCCTTAAATTTCTGTATCAGCTTTAAACTGCTTTAGTGCATCACATGGAGGCATGTCAACTTCAATTCAGAAGTAACAATCCAAAGAGTTGTCAATAATTGAGGACAGTATACATAGGCTTATTTATTTTAATCCAGTTAGGCTTGTTCTTTTGATTTGCTTTGGTTTTATATTTTTCTTTATCCTCAAATCCCTTTTGGACCTAAGAGACTGGTATATAACCAGCAGGTGAAGGTCATTAAAAAAATTAGTCTATTTACGTCAATGAAATCCAGGCTCAACTCAGGATGTTTAATGCAAATTACAAACGAAACCAAAAAACAGCCTGATGATAGAAATGTGAATCGGATGATGTGTTTTATTACAAAAAGCACAGCTATTCCATCTGCCTTGTCTCTGCAGGAGGGCTTTATATTTCATGATCCAAACTTGCTGTGAGCACTCCCCATTGTAGCCTTGTTGTGTCCTGACCTATTGCCAGTCCTGGGTTTGTACCTGTCATCCCAAGTTCATGGAAGTCCATGTTGCTGCAAAGTGAAGAGTAATAACCCTTTAGCTGCAGTGTTACAATTATTCTGAACTACCTTGAGATCTCTTCTCATATGGTTTATTCTTTAAAAAGCAAAATATAAGATAAGTGTTCATTCCTTCTCTTAAAAGGGACATGCTTGTGGCTTCAAGTTGTATTTTGAAGTAATTTTAAAATCTTCTCTTTGTTTTTTTTCCATCTTTGCCAGACATACTTCTCTTTGGCATGTCATCCCAAAGTTGCTGTACACAGATAGTGTAATCCTAAAGACGCTCAACTTTCAAGTAATAATAGCCTTTAAAAAAATCACTTTGGGAAGTAAAGATTTTCAGAATAATGTCGTCAATATTTGCATAGTCTGTGATTGAAGGTATACCTTTAATATTCAACAGGCAGGAATTTATTATGGAAAACTAAGGTAAAGCCAGCCCTGTGGGGTGTCACGCTGTTGGGAAAGCTCTCATCTCCGCTGGGCATAGCAAGAGCCTTAACACAAACCTGAGAATAGTCAGCAGCCCCTTTCTCAGTTACACTGTGCTGTAAAAATAGTCACCCAGACCAGCAACCAGAAATTTGACCTTATAATGCTCTACGCTAAAGCTAATCATTGTTACACTAATCTTGCTTTCTTGCTTTATTCTGTCCCTGGATTGCTGCATGCTAATGGTGATTTTTAGGGGCATTTGTGGAAGAATATGAGCTGCCCAAGACCAGGCACTGTAGCAAGAATTCTCCCTAAACTCCCTATAGCCCTAATACAGGGGAATAGGAGGAGAGAGAATTGCTTTGTTTTGGGTGGGGATGAAAAGAGATTGATTTTAACATTGTGGATGTTTATCAGCAGAAACGATTTTTAACGTGTCTTAGAATTCTTACGTGTCCATGATATAGAATACACATAAAGTAAATAAAAGGTAATAAATATTCAGGCCATGCTATTGCTGAGTGACAATTGATGCCTTCAGTGGATTTTATGTATCTATCAGTGATAACCTGCAAATAATTCATTACAGTGTGTCTTCTGAAATGATGAGGCTTTGTTAAGCAACATTCAGCTAATGAAATAGCACACCTTAGGCAAAACACCTCCAACATGTGCCACTCATCGCTGCCAAAGACTAAAATCACTCTCTACAAATGAGACAAGTGAAAGGCAGTTACATGTTGTGCCAAGGAACAACATATTCCTTTCAATTCAAGGGCATTCCATCCCAGGATGCTCTCTACGTGAGCTACTTTCATATGGTATTTGTAAGGTTGCTTCATTGCATGATTCACCCCACAAACTCGCCTGCCAGACCAGCACAGGATCTGGTTGGTCTGACTCTGCTGTAATCAGGGGGTTTATGAGAGTTTTTGGTGGACCTCACCTTCTGTATGCTGCCTTTGAGCAACAGCTACTACCAAAGTGCAATGGATTGGCTAAGAATCACTTCTCCTGCTGCTCACAACTAAGCCTCTTGCTCTTTGAATCCTTTTATTGCTTCCCATCTTCTTGATATTAGCGCTGAGCCTTCTGTCTCTGCTGGCTAAATCCCACCTAATCCAAATCTTGTCTTTAGTATATCTCTGCTATTTTCTCCTGTATCCCTTCCACGTCGTGTACCCCTCCCATCTCAACTTCATCATCATTACAACATAAATACCTGATGCCTTCCTAACACAGCTTCCCAAATTTTGTCTTCCTTCTCTAAGTTTATTTCTGAGGGCACCCACTACCTCTTCTTGCACCTCTTACCTGCGTCATCACACAGCCAGCCTGCTGTCCCAGACTGATTCTCAAGTCTGAAAGCATCAGCCCCCTAAATCTCAGTCTGCAAAAGCATAGTCAGATAGAAAATGTTGTGGTCTGAACGCCTCTGTTAGTCATATATGTGAATCAGAGCTTTTTGTCTGGCCATGTGAGTTTCTGGTAGCTTCAGTGGGCTTAGTCATGATAGAAAATGCTGCATTCAATAGTAGGCATTTGCAGGATCATCCTCTGTGATTGTAATCCCTTTTAGATGGGGAATGTGTCAGCATTTTATAAAGGGATGTAAAGACGCAAGTGGCCTGTACAAAGTCTCCATAATTAATGTTGCTCCATCAGTTGATTACAGGAATTTACAGGCTGCACTATTATAACACAATAGCCTGTTGGAGTTTGATGTTTATGAAGAAAGGATAGAAGGAAAAAAGGGGGAAATTTGTGCAAATGTTCCTTGATGTGGTAGCTGTTTCTGTGGATATAATATCTATCTGTTCAGGGGTGCTGTTAGCAATAGATACATCTCTGTGGAGTTTTTTTTCCCTAAATTCTAGCTTGTGAAGCCTGAGACAGGCTTGCATTTTCCCCAGTCTGTGTGTATGATATTTGGGATTTATAAGCTGTTTCTCTGTGAACTTTGTGTGAACATCATATTGTTGAACAGTTTGACAGATTGAAAGAAACTGAGAACGAAGCTCAAAGGACAACAATTCTCCCTTACGCAATCTAGAAAACAATTCTCTAAAATATTACATCAGCTGCTGGCAGCTGTAGGTTTGCCTGCCTGCTAATTTACTATCACAAGTGTTCCAGAATCCTTTGTAATCCAGCCATTGCTATTTATAATCGTAATGATTTATTTAAGGTCTCCGTATATGTCAGCATAAAGTCATCAAAAAAAGCAAAATGAAGATTAGTTGGCTGGAAGCACACAGAATGGAGAAGAATAACCCAACAATGGAATTGAGATAAAGCTTAGACACAGTAAATAACTAAAAAAAAAAAAATAAAGGGCAATCGCTTTATTTTCAACTCATCATACAGGAGCCAGAGCCTGTGATTTGGGCACCCGGCAGTTCCCATCACAGGCTATTAAGAGCAGGGAAACAGGTGTCTGGTGGCCAGGGAAGGAAATGAGAAGCCGTGACACCTGAATTGAGATCATAGACCTGCTCCTGCCTTTGTGTCTAGGGAAAAGGCATTAACTGCCTGATGGCTCAGCTCCGCAGCAGGCTGCAGTGGCACCCAATTCTCAGCCGTTAAAACTTTTTACTTATTTATGAGATTTTTTTTTTCTGTAGAGAACTGTAATGATGCAAGGCAACTTTATTATGTTCAGTGGAAAATGTGAAGTTAAGAAAAAACGCTGAAGGATTGTGTAGTGGAGCGCAACACTTTTTAGAGCTGAGTCTCTAGGTCATTCTGAGGCAGGGATTTGAGTGGTGTCCCTTAGGATTTGCTGTTATATATGCTGAAATGATCAATCAAGGATAAAAAATGGACTGTTCTCATCTCATAGATCATTTCACAGTGAAACAGTTAAACTCCTGGCTGCTTTCTGAAAAACAGAGATCTGCATTAATAAGGTGACCTTATCAGAGCCACCCCTGGGGGGAAGGGGGGGAGAAAAAAGGTTGTAGAAAGAAAGCGAATCCTATTGTTAATCTTTTTTTCAGGGAGACTTGGATACCTGAATGCAAATTACTTTATATTTAAATTGTGTGAAAGCACAAAAGGTTTGTGTCTACAATTGACAGTTATTTCATTAGCTGACTTGTGCAGCCTTGCAAATGGTTTCTAATGTTAACTTTCCTTGGATTTGTTTTCTTTGTTCTTTGCAGATCTTGCAACAGGGATCATTTTGATTAATGTATTCAGCCCTCTGTTTTACTCCTGATTCATGTTTTTTGCACCAGTCAGTGTTCTGGCCTGGGTAAGGTGAGACTGTGAGGTGGCTTTAGTTTTCCTCCAGCAGTGCTGATCTGATGGGCTGTTCTCCAGCTGGAGAGGAGCATGGAGGCTGCTGTAATGCATTTTGCATGGTAGCGACCCAAACACAAGTTAAAGCAGGTTTTAATCATTAGATATAGGATTGTTGCAGCCACATCCTGCTGTGACAGCAGATGGGTGCTGTGCATGGGCTCTGTATGGCTGGAATATCATCTTTGTTTCTCTGTGAGCCTCTCAGGATCAGATATACTGAGGCTTTGGGCCTCTGTTCACACATCAACAGAGGTTTATGGTTCAGAGTGTGGTTCACTGCATCCCAAAATCAGGCATTTCTGTTCTTGTCTGTTTAAAAAAGCTACCACACAAGATAGCTGAGGTATTAATCTGTGGGGAAAGGAGAAGGGGTAGTTTAAAACTTACCCTATATTGCTTCAGCCACACCAACACCATGTGTCCAGTCTGTGCTCCATATCTGAGGAAGCAATAATCACTTCAGGAGAGAATGGTCCTTCCTACCCTAAATTGATGGGCGATCTCTCATCTGGAGGTGGTGGCCTTCCACTGATCCAAAAGACGAGCTTCATCAATCCACTCAAATTTCAGTAAAGTTGATTTTTAGGGTAGATCCTGTCAATCCAACCTGCTGATCTGGACTGAACGGCATCATCAAGGTTTACACACCAGTGTAAAAAAACAGTCATAGGATTAATAGTCCCCAATGCACATCGATCCACAGGGAGGTTGCCGGAGGCGTGAAAGCTCTTACTATCCTTTCCCTCCTTTCTTCTTTATTTCTTTTCATCAGACTACATTTTTCTTCTTTCCAGAACTTTTTGGCATTAGTTGTTGCAATCAATCTGCCATTCCCCGCTGACGCCTCTTATTGCATTGGTGTTTCAAACTCTTTCAGCGGCGCCTGAAGCATTACATCACTCTTCAACCTGCACCAGGCTCCGAGTCCTAAAATCCAAACACCTCAGGGACCTGGGCCTGAGCTTCCTCACAAGCCACTTGTCTCCATTACCCTCCCTGAGAGTCACAGCTTCAGGAATCACGGTGAGATCCCAGGACAAAACACTTGAGATACAAAGGCAAGGCTTGAACAGTAAAATCAGAAAACATTCAGGCCCAGCCATCTCTATAAAACATCACTGTGAAACTGCTCTTCATATGCAGGGGAAGTGAACTCATCAGAACAATTTTTAGTTCCTCATGAATATTTTCAAGCTATTTCCCGTTTTTACAAGAAATCCAACATACAAAGGGTTTTCTGAGAACTCTTTGTGAAAATAGGAAACTTGGGGTTTATTGGGTTCAGAGCCTTGAAATTTTTTATCTTGATTTTACATGGTCTCCTACAGAAAAAAGAAAGAAAATTATTTTATGCGTCTATAAGGGAAGCTCTGAGAGAAACCAGTGGAAAGGTAGATTATTTTTTGCTTCACAAGTCTAAGTATTTTCCCTGCACTCTCTTCTGCTTCACAGCAATAAATATAATAGGATTTTTTCAGGCTTTATTCTTGGACTTACTTCTTAGTAGATGTTTAATTTTAAAAAGTGAAAGACAAAAGCGGGGATAGATGGGAATGAGTATCAGAGAAGAACAGGGACACTTGAAACTCAAGGGAAAGTGAAAAACAGAATAACTCAAGTTAGGTCAAGACTTGTTCATTTTCTTTTAAACTACTTGGAAGAAAAAAATCTTTAGACAAATATTTGCCGATAAAATTCCATCTATCCGCTTTTTCACACAAGATTCTCACAAATAATTTGTCTGGTCCATAACTGGACAGCTCTTCCAGCTGATCAGGCAAAAAATATTCTGATCTCTCTATCCATGATAACACTGAAATCAAATAGGTGCTCAGCATGCAAAATATTAGAGAAACAAATATCTTATTCTGCCTAATTTTGCTTTACATAGTTATTATGCTAAATAGTAGACTTTCTGAACCCTGTGACAGAGAGCTGTTACTTGTGAACACCAATTTTAATGTTTTGGGTTGAAACTTAGCCTAATGTATGAAACCCATGTCCTTGCTGTCACGAAATCGCCATTTTCCCACTTTTACAATATTGTTGGCATATGTCTCCAGCTGTCTGTCGCTGACACGGAATTGCTTGTGATTATCTGATGCTGAGCTGTTCTGCTCTGTTTTTGTGGTTTTAATCTCTCCAACAATACCTGAACACACTGTGCAGATCGTGATTATTGGGGCAGAATACAGTCGTCTTTGAAATTTATTGTCCCACACAGAAAATTGGAAATCCTTAGGATCTTTATATCTGGATTGAATGCCAACTGCACTTTTTTCTGATTTCATAATTTAACATTGCAGACTGTTGACTTATTGACTACAGCGTTAGCATTTTCCAGATTGGCAGACAAATTGCCTTGTAGGAGTGTCTATGCATATTTATATATCATCCAAAGGTTAAATGATAGAATATATTTTAATTGCCTAGAGATAACTGCAAATTATATCACTGGTACCAAAACTTCTAAACTTAAAAGATGAAAGTTAAGCACTGCAACCCATATTTTTTTCCAAGTAAATAAACCACTCAGCAGTACTGATTACTGAGTTTTCCTCTGATGTTAATTAAATAGCATCTCAAAGACATAGCTGCCATTTTAGGCAAAATTTTAAGACAGAGGGAATTCTGGTTTTCTACTTAGTCTTCCTAAGCATGGCATTTATATTGGTCTTGCTATTTGAGAAAGGACCACAATCAAATGTAAAACAATTAAAGCAAGGCATTCATATGTAAGCATTTTTTTTCCACTTCCATTTGCCTTAAAATCTGAAGGTATAAAAAACTAAATCCTAAATCCCCAAAGAAGCTGAAACATGCCATGTGTTGCAAGAGCACCAAATACACTCACTGAGAACATTTTTCAGAGAAAACAAAACCTCGGAGCTATTTGAGTATTTAAGAGAAAATCTAATTGCTACTTACATTTTTTACTTCCCACTTCAGCAATACTTTTCTCTCTAGAATACAGACCCCTAAAGAAATTACTGAGGAATAACAAGTGTTCTGTAAATTTGCTGATTTACAGTGACTGCTCTTATATATGAGCTCTTAAAATAAGGTTCTGCACATGGATTGGGGCAATCCAAATACAGGCTGGGCAGGGAATGGATTAAGAGCAGCCCTGAGGAGCAGGACTTGAGGATGCTGGTTAATGAGAAGCTCAACATGACCTGGCCATGTGTGCCTGCAGCCCAGAAAGCCAAACCTATCAAGAGCAGTGCAGTTAGCAGGTCAAGGGAGGTGATTTTAGATAATTTTACCCTTCAAACCCAAACCATTTTATGATTCTATGAATGTGAGTCAATTCAAAGTAGTTTGCTCTCTGTGGAAGAAACACATGACCCTGCAGTAGCTTAGTCACTTGCTGTACTTTTACCTTTACAAGTGATCAGTAAGAACTCATCTGGGGTGTAATGCATTGAGCAGGAGACAGGGAGACAGATGCATCCCTCTCCTGAGGGTTTTGAGTAGAGGAAATTATGTGTGCCTAGGTGAAGGAAAGGATTTTACAAGTGGAGGTGCAGAGTGGGAGGGCTGAACCCCTTCAGGCAGATGGGGGAACCAAAGCTACGCACCTCACTTTCCAGGCAAGGGTCCCAGCAAGGAGCTTATAAATTAAAAATGAGAGACATCTCCTGGTCTTGTTGGTGGATTTTGAAAGAAATCTCCCTTAGCCTAGTTTTGAAAAGAACTTTGTATCTGCACCTGTCAGGGGTGAGTATTTCAGGCTGAGTAAGTAAGAGGATGGAGGTGTCTTTTTTCAATCTTTGCTCCAGAGCAAGATGAGAGTTACAACACTGTGTGCTCCACGGTTTCTGTGGATGGGGTTTTGGCAGCTTCCACACTGAGCACAGATGGTATTTGAGATCTTGTACTGAGACAGCCCTGCAGGGTAAGCAATAACTCTGTCGGTTTTCTTGCATTGTAAAGCTGCATATAGATATCTGAGGTCCACTGGAGTCCTTGCTACATCCAACCTCTGAGTTTATTTTGCTACATGGTGTGAGGGCAAGAACAGCTACTACCCTTGTTCTTATGGTTAACAGAGTCAAAAAAAACTCAAAACAAATGAAAACTGTGAGAGCTGTCAGGAGTGATTTTAGTGAGTTTTGGAGACACTGTGAAAATGCCCTTGGGGTGCTGGTCAGCAGGGGCTGAACAAGAGCCAGCTGTGCCCAGTGGCACCTGGCCTGTACCAGCAATGGTGTGGCAGCAGGAGCAGGGCAGTGACTGTCCATCTGTACTGGGCACTGTGAGGCCACACCTCGAGTGCTGTGTCCAGTTCTGGGCCCCTCATGACAAGAGTGACATTGAGGGGCTGGAGCGAGTCCAGGGAAGGGCAGCGGAGCTGGGGCAGGGTCACCTTAACAATCCCTAAAACTACCATACAGGAGCTTGTAGCCAGGTTGGTCACTTCTCCCAAGTAACAAGCAATAAGACAAGGCAAAACAACCTCAAGCTGCACCAGGGAAGGCTTAGATTGGATATTAGGAAAATTTCTGCCCTGAAAGGGTTGTCAAGCCCTGGAAATGGCTGCCAAGGGAAGTAGTAGGGTCGCCAACCCTAGAGATATTTAAAAGGGTGTAGATGTGGTGTTCAGGGACATGGTTTAGTGGTGGGCTTGGCAGTGATGGGTTAATGGCTGGAATTGATGATCTTAAAGGTCTTTTCCAACATAAATGATTCCATGATTCTGTGATTCTGGATAGTGCCTCCATGTCAGAGGCAGGACAGATACGGGTGTCTACTGAACTGTCATTACTTCTTTAGAAATGTGTCAATTCATCACTTCTCATCAGTGAAAATTTATCTAAAGCATTATTAGCTTAATTCCCAATCAGTTAACTGTTGAAGCAGAATCTTGAGCTGCTGCACTGGGCTGATTCCTTTTAGCCCTTAAACAACATTGAGACTTCCTTTGCTTTGTGGTCTTTTCTCTTGCATTTTTGGATAAAACCTGAAGGTATGCCTTATATTTATGCTCCCTAAATACTTTTATATATTCTCAGTAGTGCCTCCTTTTGCTTCTAATTAAATCCCCACCTATCTTATCTTTTCTATTTACCTCTTACATGCACTGGTAAATAATAAGAGAGGGAATTTGGAAAATATAGGCCATTTGGAAGAAATTCTATGTGTATTGTATCAGAGAATTTGAAAGATTATATTTGAAAGAGAAATATTTACAGCTCTGAAAGAGTCAATCTTTAGTCCAAGATTTAATAAAGGGATGGACATGAGCCCTGTTTGTTCTCACTGTTCTGAAAGGATGGGGTTTGCAATATTTTCTGTCTTCAGAACAGTAAAACTACTTCTGATGAATTTAGCAAGTTTGTATGCAGGAGTGCCCCAGACACTTTCTTATTTTCCTTGACATTATTTTTTCATCAGTTTGGATGGTGTAGTATCTGCAGACAGTGCATGTTCCAAATATTGGATTGCTGTGTTTTTGCACATAAACCTTGTAAAGGAAAAGAAATACCACACAATGTGTACAAGCATCAAAATCTGATTATATGCAGGATTCTAATTTTAATATCACACCATCCTCACTGAAAAGCATTGCAAGAATATTCCAATTCATATTCTGAATGGTGTGTTTCTCTGCAGTCATCTTGCAGAATTCTCATTCCTACCAGGAGAAAATCAGTATACTGAACTGAATAAAAATGTATACATTAAATTGCTTATTCAAATGTCCACCTTTGATGTTTGCAGAGAATTCAAGCAGGAAGCAGTATAACCTGAGCTTTGTTCTATTGATACAAGAGGCTAATGTTAGTTACAAAACAGGAAAGAGTGAGAAGTTGCTTAATACACTGGAAATGTGGAAAAAATGCAGATTTCAGTTATTAGCTTTCACAGCTGTATTTGCATAGAAATATACTAACGGCTGGGTGACATTTCATGCATGAACTTGATAGAGAATCCTTAAAAATATTCATGTTAGAAGAGTACTTAAAGGGAACCTGGAATCCGAACATTCCCGTCTTTGTTTAAAAAAGCCCCAGACCCTGGTTTCCCTAGGGTATTCCAGTGCAAGGTATTTCTTTATGAAACAAAGCTTTCTTTGTTATGAGGAATTCTGGGACAGCCTAGGAAGGGCCCTTTTTTCTGGTCACACTTTAAAAAATATCCAGATTCCCCTGAATGTTAAATATTATTGAACAATAGATGTTGCCCAGGCTTTTGTTGAAAATACCAGCAAAGCAAGAAGACCCTTGAGGTTTCAAACACCTCTTGGATTATCAGTTTCCTATGCCATTTTCTATTTTGAGGGAACACCTTCCTTGTAAGTGGGACAAAGATGAATGCCAATCATCTACACAATATGAGATAAAAGGAGTTATTCTGCTTTGAAAAACTACAACAGTTCTTGGAGGGGTCTATCACAGTTACCTTTGTATGAATTTTTGGGAGCTGGGTCACAGCAATTCCTTCCAATTCCCATTGGCTTGTTGTGTGTTGTTGTTTTTTATTTTTTAATTCACCAACTAGAACAGACCAGGTGCAGCTTCACTTGTAACTCATAAATGATAAAGATGTCTGGTTTTATTTAGAGTGAAGAGGTTCAGAGAGCATAGTGAAGGATTTTAGATCAGGGAGTACTTTCATTTTCCATAAATTTCAGCTTTCATTTTCTGCTCTTTTAATTTAAACATGATTATTAACAATGCACAGCTGAGGAAGGCATATTTTCTGAAATATTCCAAGGATTATTCTTGCTCTGTTATCTCCCTTTCACCTTCTACAACAGGATTTTACGTGCTCGCATTAGTTGATGTTCTTCAGAAGAGCAGCTGGCCCATCTCTGATTGTGACTTTCATTAGAAGTAGAAAACTCTATCTTCTGCAGCAGTGAGATGTGAGCACTAAGTCCTGGGAACATTTTCTAAAAACTCACTTTATAATGAAATATAAACCAGTCTTGAAAGGGATTATAAGGAATATGACAGGAGTATAAATTAAAAAGCACTGCTTTGTGAAAACATCTATTTAAGCAGTTTTGACTCTGCCTTCACTCAATCCCATTCCTGCAGCTGCTGATTGTCCAGAACCTTCCAAAACAGCAAGAAGCATCTCTGGAGCCTGTCCACACTTTTGCTTTTGCAAAAATCAGATTTCTAAAGTGAAGTGGGAGTATGTGGAGGTACCTTTTTGGGAAAAAATGAGATCCTGCATTTTTAGTAGCTGACCTCCTTTCCTTCTGTGTCTATCCTACACTACTTGTATGAACCTCTGAAGCAGAATAGGTCTCTGCAGAAAAGGGCTGCAGGATCATTTTCCCTGTCAGAATGAGGCATAAATGCTCACTCAAGACAGAACAGTGCTGTAGAGATGTGAAATTAGAAAACCAAAATGAAAATATTATGTAAAAGGGTCATTAATATCATCTTACTTAGAGGATCTGTCTAAAACATAACATAATCACAGGCAGTGTCTAGTAATGATATTTTACACTGAAGCCCAAAGGTTACAAAAAGACTTTAGTCTTTGCCAAAAGAAACTAACTTTTTTCATTAGGAGTACAGAAGGAATCAAATTCTTGCAGTGGGGCAAAATCTATGTACGTAAAGCTACTTTTAGAGTCATATTTGTAAAATGCCTGTCAAAAGTCAGGGGAAAGTGTCTGGTTGATAATAGGAAAGGGCAAATCTCAAATAAAATTCCCAGTTAGAGTGAAAATGTATAGGCTGAAGCCATCAGTGGATGGCAGTAGCAATAAAGATCATTTGGGCTGCAAGAGCAATATCATCTCCAGAACAGTTTTTGCAGGCAGTGGAATGGCACCTGAAGGATGCATTCTACAGGTGAGTCCATGCACGAGTCAGCTCACACAGAGCCCTCCCTGCCTTCCTCAGAGGAAAGGAGTTTATCACATGGAAAACAGCATTTTATCTGAGTGCAAAAGATGGCATTTAGCAAGATTTGGAATGGTGTACATGAGGGTAGGAGCTGAAAGCCATGATGTTGGAGAGTAATTTGCAGCTCGGAGGCAGGGCTGGGTGAGGGTGGGGAATTGCTGCTCTCACGGAGGAGAGATGGTGCCACTGGCAGCGTCTCCTGGTTCCTGTTGACTTTCTGTGGGCACATTTAACCTGTAATTTGGAAGAGGAAAATACAGTCTGGCACACATTCCTGAAGGGTTGCCAGTCCCAGATCTATCCATTGCATAGCCTGCCAGAATGGGAAAGATAAGTACATTACAGACCAGTATCCACAGCAACAGACACCGGAATTTTATTTTTTTAATACACATTAAAACCCAAAGAAAATAATTACTTTTTCATTTTCCAATTTTATAATAGTAATAATGACCTTTAGGTCAGGAATTTCCAGAAGTTAATGACTGTCTGGCTTTTTCTTTGGTCCTTGGTTTCTCCAGCCAGTCATTAACAGTGAGAAAAGTGCCTTCTCCTGTGGACACTTCGGCTTAATTGTTACCTTTTCATGCTACAGAATGCACCAGCTGGGAAATAAGTGTCTCCTATGTGAATGGATCCATGAAATGTGCCTTGGGTTTCATTTATTTGAAAGAATATTCTGTGAGGGTGTGAGAATTTACTGTAAAAGATGATTGACTACTATCCACAGCCCTGAGAAAAGTTAGATCACTCTGAGGAATTGGAACTGAGGATGGTTTAAGGCCATAGATCTCAAAAGATTAAATCTTCAGAATTTATCTGTGTAATCTAGGTTCCCTTACTCTTGATAATGGAGTGCTTCAGAATTATATATGGACACAAATGTTTTCTTACCCATCTTCTAGGATCACAGAGGAACAGGACCTTTTTTTTTATTTGTTTGTATTTTTATATGTAATCACCGTGATGCTGAAAGCACAGTGTGGCAACAGTGTCTCATTAGTTAAAATTTATTTTAAAATATAAAGGGGAACAACCCTCTGGAATGCTTACCCTGCTCCATCTGGATAGTAGATTCCTTCCTTCCAACCACCCACTCTCTCAAAACACCTAGAAACTGTACATGAGACTTTCTTCAGAAGAAATTTCATTCATACATGGGAATGACTTTGTCTTGCACTCCATTATATGATAAAAAATGCAAACTATGGAGTGGAGGTATCTTCTGACCACTCCACCGATCATATTCTTCATAAAAATTAGCCAGATTATGAGTATATTGTGTGTCTGAACATATATAAACCTTTGAACAGTCTTCAGTTCTTGTGCCTGTTAACTGAGTTCTTCGTTGACCTGTATGACTTTTAATGTCATCGTTCCAATACAGTGTTACCCAAAAATTGTGAGTATATCTTTTCTTCAAGGTGTATTTGAGCTTGAAAGCTATTGTGTACGAAATGCACTACTTGTAGGACAAATAAATCCACAAGAAAACAATAGTTTTCTAAACCACATATTCAATGTATAGGGATTCCTAGTAGTTATCCAATGTATGGTTACTGCTGAAGAGTCAGGTAGTAGTGAAGCACCTCCACTGGAACAGTAAAAGAGAATTTCTTCTTTAGCAGATTTAAAGTAAATATGGTGTCCTTTGAGAATTTGGTACTAAATATGGAATAATGTGAATGATGAGCCTAATTTAAATGTTTTGCTGTGAAAAGAGATTTGGCACCTGCGTAACTTTTACTGGAACTATTAGCTTTTGTATCTTTAAGTGAAAACACAGAGTGCATATGAAAGCTGCGGACGTCCGCTTTTGCTTGAATGCTTCTTTTACTTTTCAAAAAAAATAACACCAGCAAAATATAAGTAGTGTTCCAAGAAAGAGCCACTCAGGAGTCCCACAAGGGCTGGGACTGTGCTTTGTGGTTTCTCCACTCTTGGAGTGACAGCATTACTTTCTAAGCTGAGGCTTCATTTGCATTTTGAAAGTACAACAATTCACTTCTCAGCAGGGCTGTGCTGTTTCTAAAAGGCTGCACTGGCTCAAGGATTTAAATCCAGAAAGGTTCCAGTAATTCCCTTTACAATGAGTTTTAAAATCTACACCTTTAAAATAGCTCTGCACCTTTAAACTTCAAGCTCAACTCTGTGTTAAAGAAGCTGGCTAACCATTAGTAGAAATGGGAAAGGTCCAAAAGACAGGAGTGACAAGCGACTTGTGTTTCATTCACTGCTTTAATGGATTTTTCCTCAGCTTCACAGCTTCACAGTGCAGATTATTTATAGATTTTAAAGCCAGAAATTAACACTGTTCCTTGTAGGCAGAAGAAAAAATGTATGTGATCATTATTAATTCTTTAGCATTATAATGCCTTCTGGCTCAACGTGCGTGCAAGGGACCAAGAGTAAACATGCATTTATCATCCCGACCCTTATCTGTTCCCAAAAACGTCCTTCAGTGGAGAACTGTGAAACAGCCTGCCTAAAGGATTTGAGACCTTTTATTCTTTTGCTGCTGATGCAAAGATCTTTAGTCTTTGCTGTAAAGATTTGAATTGAACATTCAAATGTAAAATATTGCAAACACCAGTTTAGAGCGTTCCTTTTCCCCAAAAGCCCCAACCAACCAACCAACAAACCCACCATGGTGCTAGCTGCCTTCACATGAAGCCTTTTGGCTTCCTTTCATTGGGACAAATTACCCAGGCGTCCTTGGTACCCAACGAGATCTCTCCCCTTCCAACTCAAACTAATTTTTGAGTCCTGACCTTCTCTTTGTTTCCTTTTATTTCCAGTTTTCCCATTGCTCTGAGTTCCTTTCCCTCAACAGCAGCCTTACACACCCCTAATAGAATTCAGCTGTGGAGGGAATACAATCCTGGCAGGAGGCACTCTACCCAATCCCTCACTGGCCACCGAACTTAGTAGAACAAAATTGTCCTTCATTTAGTTTTAACAGTGTCCATGGAATAATTCCAGCAATCAGCCTGTCCTGTCACGTCTCTGCAGCTCCCTGTACCCCACTGTAACACGAGGCAGAGGAGACAGCAGTGATACAGCAGCTGGTATTGTCTGATCAGCAACACAACCCTTGCTAGAATTTCATTTCCCTTGCAGACTTGCTACAAGAATACATTTGCCATCTATACTTCATAGCAGAGTTATATTTGCCTGTAATTACACACGAGTCTGGCAAAACTTTATTGTTAACATAAAGTACTGCCATTTAAATCCCCAGTCTTAAACTGGAGTATTTGCAAAACTCTGTAATTGCTAAAATAATAAAGCTGCCATTACTGTATGGGAAGTTTACAGCTTGCTGGTGAATACTTACACTGGCTTAACTACACCTGTATAGATTCCTTATGTTTTCATGTGCTGTTTAAGACAGGCAGATTTCTGCTGGGCACAACCAAAGGTTTCTGGCACTGTCACAGAATGGCTGAGGTTGGAAGAGGCCTCAGCAGCTCACCTAATGCAGCCCCTGCTCAAAGGCTTGCCCAGATCCTTTTGAGTTACCTTCAATGATGGAAACTTCAGCAGCTCTCTGGGAACCTGTGCCAGTGTTCAGTCAAAGCTGAACTCTGCATTTTCCAGCTTGTGGTCTGACCCCATGTAGGAGGAAGTCTACAAAAGATAACCAGGAAAAAAAAGTTCAGTGTGGTTTTACTCAGTGCAATGGGCACAGATAGTATTGCAAATGCCCAGAGATATGAAAACCCACAAAGACAATATATTTTGGTTTCATTTTGTGTTGTTTTGCAAACAAAAAACTAGTGATGGCCCTCTCTCGTACTCGTAATCACATTCTGTGATTTCTTTCTTTTTTTTTTATATTATTACATTACACAGTTCTCCCCATGTGACTGTTCTGTTCCTAAATCTGGTTGGTTAAAACAGACCTCAGGACTAGAAACAGCAGTATGAGTTTGCTCTGAACCATAAGCAACTTTGCCACATTACCCTTTTCATACATGAACCTCAAAACATCCTTAGATCTTTTGTATCTAAGAGTCTCCAAAAGTTTGGGAATTCATGATAAAACTTGTGCCGCCTCTAACCCTTGTTCTGACACACCTACACAGCATTTCTCAGCTCTCTGTGCTCTTCTGGGAGAGGACAGGGGAGCTTTGTGCTCCTCCAGCAACCCCCAGGGCACGGAATGATGGAGTGCAGGTGGCTCTGTGTTACCATGAGGACCTTCATGTAAAAGTTGATGCTCCAGTGCTGTTGCCAAGTGGCAGATGAGTGTGGGGTTCTTTGTTGTGCTGTCTGGCCCAGAAGGATCCACTCTCCTCGCCCAGGTCCCTCCTGCCCCTTTTCCTGCACTCGCAGGCTCTGCCATGGCCCTCAAAACAAATTCCACTGCGTCACTCCTCTGTTTCCCCTCCAAAGGCCATCAGAGCCATGGAGCACCTCTCCAAGGAAGAAAGACTGGGAGAATTGGGATTGTTCAGCCTGGAGAATGCTTCACAGTGACCTTACTAAGGCCTTGCAGCACCTGAAAGAGACCTAAGAGGAAAGATGAGGACAGATTTATTACAACAGCATGTAGCGATAGGACAAGGGGGAACAGCTTCAAATTGACAGAGCGCAGGTTTACATTGGCTATCAGGAAAAAATTCTTTAGTGTGGACAGGGTGGCAAGGCCCTGGTACAGGCTGTCCAGGCAAGTCACGGATGCCCAATGCCTGGAAGTGTCCAGGCTGGATGGGGCTTGGCACAACAGTGGAAGCTGTCCCTGCCGGGGGCAGCAGGGCTGGAAGGAGATGATCTTTAAGGTCTGTTCCAGCACAAACCACTCCACGATTCTCTGAACAAAGCCGATTTCTGCGGCACGCGTGTGCGGAGCTCTCAGCGTGGGGGCACACAGAGCTCCCTCAGGACGTGTGGGGCGCGATGCGTGCGCAGGGGCCGGGCAGTGCGGGCCGTGTGCCCTGCAGGGCAGGGTGCAGGGGGCAGGGCAGGGGCCGTGCGGGGCACTGTTTAAGGCGCTGTTTGTGGCTTTGAGGCGCTGTTTGAGGCTTTGAGCTGCTGTTTGAGGCTTTGAGGCGCTGTTCGCGGCGGTCACCGAGCGGGGCCGGCGCCGCTCCCGCTGCCCCCGCCCGGGCCCGCCCCGCTCGCGTCGCTCCGCGCTGGATTGCTCGCGCCTGGCCGGCGCCGTCTGCGGGCCCGGCGGGCGGCGCGGCCAGGCCCGCTCAGCCGAGCGCAGAGGCGGGCGCAGAACAATACGGCGGCGGGCGCGGAGCCGCGCGGCCGCCCCGCACCATGTACGCCTTCGTGCGCTTCCTGGAGGACAACGTGTGCTACGCGCTGCCCGTGTCCCGCGTGAGGGACTTCAGCCCCACCTCCCAGCAGGACTTCGACAACCAGAAGGTCTACACCGTGTACCGCAACCCCGAGGAGGCGGCGGACGAGGAGGACGAGAGCCCCGGCGAGTGGGGCGACCGGCTGCTGCTGCACAAGGCCCAGATCCTGGCGCTGGCAGGTGAGGGCGGGCCGGGCCGCGGGCGGGGGGCGAGGCCGCCCCCTCCCCGCTGAGGGAGGTGGGCAGGGTGGGGAGGGGCAGCTCCGAGCGGCCCCGGGCCCGGGGAGGGGTCCCGAGGCTCGGTGCCCACGGGAACCGCGACCCCCGTGATGCTCCCCCGCGGTAGGCGGGGAGGGGGGAGGTGGAAACTTAACCAAAAAAAAAAAAAAAAAAAAAAAGTTTAGGTTTTTGGCTTATTTATAGTGCATGGAGTCATTTGTGTACCTTTGGCAGTTTTGAGGGGTGCTGGTTTATGTCCGCTTTGTTAGTTTAAATGACTTCACCCATCGGAAGGCGATAGTGGAGCCAGACCTCCAGGTACTGCTCTGGTTAAGCGTGGGCTCGCTGCCTTCGCTTTGTTTCGTGTTTAAAGATAACAAATGTCTCCAAGCTAAGAGGACCAATTAAAGCGTATACCAGGAAATAAGCCCGTGTTTTGACTACTTGAAGGTGTTCAGCCCTGGTGAGATAGTGCTGTTAGTACATTGATAGTGACCCCAGATAGTCACTCTGGCAATATTTCCTTGAAGACTTTGTGCAAGTTTCCTCGCTGCCATAGTCGTAGTTGACATGGAAAGGAAGTTTGGTGCTTGTAGCAAATTGCTGGTTAGTGTGGACTTGCCCAATAGGCTTTTGAAAGACTTTAATGACCATTTGAAATGCCAGGCTGGGCAGCAGAGGACACTGGGTTCTAATCCTGACTTTTTCAGTTTAGGCAAAGTACTGGTTATGTCTATTTCCCCAAATATGGAATGGCTTAAAAAACTCTTTTGTTTAGTCTTGAGCTCTTAGAAGGCAGTGCTGGGTTCTGATGTCTAAACAGAGTGGCTTGATGTTAAAGCCACCTAAAATTGGTAATTTTCTGATTTTATTTTTGAAAGTTAACAGTTCCTGAGCTAGTTTAGACTGGTGGTGGCCCAGTTTGTCCCTGGCTCAACCAGTGACTTTTGCCATTATCGTGGCAAAATTTGTTTATGGCCAATGCTATTCTAGTATTGGCCATAAACAAATACCTCAAAAGAGTCAGGAACAGCCAAACATGAGTTCCCTGCAAAGCTTTTCTAGTTTATGAGTATTTGCAACTCCAGAAGTTCAGGAGAACTAGTTAAGCCGTCTAGCAGAGGAGTGGATTCTCCCGCTAAGTTTTTGTTGTCCTGTGCCAGCCCATGTTTTGGCTGCCCTGTCTGTGGCAGAGGAGTGTATGTGAAGTGTTCCTTGCAGGTTCCCATCCTGCAGACCCATGGAAGACAGAAACCTCAGTGTCCAGGGTTTGCATGGCCTCTTCCCACAGGCAGCAATTCCATTGCACTTCACCTTCCTCTGTCCCACTGGGGACCTGCAGCAGCAGTGCCCTTTCAGTTCCTCCTCTCTGTCTCAGCACAGCTGAAGTGATCCAGAGAAATACTTGGATATGATATTTAGATATGTTAGATCTTTACTCACATGTTGAGCCCACCAGATTGCCTCAGTTTTCCAGCAGCAAGTGATTTTTTTTTGCCAGTACCCTTGTTCCAGGCAGAGCCTGGTGTCTGCCCAAGATGTGCTCTCCTGAATTTTTCTGTACAGTTTCTCTTTGTTTCATGTATCTTGAACCAGGACAAACCAATATATGCTGTTTCCTCCAGAGAATAGGACTTGTTACCTGTATTAGTGATTTGCTCTCATTTCTTTCCAGAGATTCTTATTTTTATAGGAAATTCTCCTGTTGAGCCAGGTACACAAGGAAACACACAGGTATCTTTATGACAGCTCTCACATATAAATATATTCTGACTAGATCTGTGTTTTGCATTCTTGGAAAACTTTTACCTGAACACCAAATGAGCCTTTACTTTACTTTACTCTACTTCTTTCCACCCTGTACCATGTAAAAATACCTCAGGTGAATTCAAGAGAAGTCCTATACCAAGGGTCACTTCTAAAGTTGCCATTTCCCCCAAAATGTTAATATTGGTGTTTGTTTTTATTGTGGTTAAAAACCTTGGAGAGAAAACATGGTCTTCCATGAAGACATCATAGCACAATTCTTGCTTTATAGTGACCAGCTCAGATTAGGCAAGTTTTCATGGAAAACATTGCAAGTGTAATGTTATACAAACTGCTTATTTAGTTAAAAATAATTTTGCAAGTCTGCAGTAATATTCCACATACCAGTACAGAACTTCTAATTCCAAAGGTTTCCAGCCTATCTTAGTAATAAGGTAAATAATGTGTATAAAGTTGCTTTTATATTTAAAATATACATATTTGATTTTGATTTTTTTTTGGAAGGAACCCATAACTGCTCAAACGATACATCAATGACTTTAAGGGTTTACTTCTTTGGCCCGAGAATTCCTCATTAGGAAGAAGCTTTAGGATCAAAGTTATGCTACAGATATTAAATTAAACAGACAACAAAAAAGAATAAGAGGGGAAAATGGGGGTTTTTTTTTGAGTCTGCAAAGTGTTCTTTTACAGTTTGAAGGGTGACTAATTTTCTTTCATGTAAAGCTGCTCAAATAAGCAAAGTTCTATCTTTGTATGTATGTTTTCCTGATCAAACACTGTCCATGAAGTGGAAATTAGTCATAGTTCGATAAACAGATCCATTTGTTTTTCCTTTCTAGCAACTAGAAGAAAAGAAGGAAAGAAAGAACACAGATACAAAACACATCTTAATGTTTGTTTTCTTTTGAAAAGAATTTTCCTTTCCTATTATGTCTAAAGAAATTTAGATACCTTTCAAACTCTACCCTTGTAATGTAGGAATTCACACAGGCCTAAGTACAGGTTTATACCCATAATGCAAAACTTTATTGAAACACTGGTTGCATGAAGAGTTTATAAAACAATTGTCCTCTTTTGAGAGAGTCTAGAAGCAATTCTCTGATCCTTTGTGCTGAGATTGGATGGTAGGAAGCCAATGCAGTTGTGAGGGATATTGTTTCTGCTGAGCAGAAAGCGCTGCTGTAAAGGCATCATAAGTTTAAAAGTGAAAAATAAAAGAGGGAACTGTGTAGGGACATGCTCAGATCATCAGGTAATTGTGAGAGACTTGATATGTTGTGGAGATAAATGCTGTTGTCTTTTATTCTGTGGTGGGTACTGTGATGGTGCTGGAGAAGAGCCGTAGATGAACTGAGCATCTGTGCTTCCCTTGTGTTCCTGTCTGCATGGTTGGGAACTTCTGGGATGTGTTCACCTGGGAACTTTCCACTTTATCAAAAATTAGCCAAAGACTCAAACCACAAAGGTTGACCTGCCTCAGATGGTTCTAGGCCTTCCAGCCACAGCAGGGGTATTAAAGTCAATGTCCCTTGCCTTAACAAGTTCACCATTTGGCTCCCAGCAGCTGAGGCTATGTACTAATAAAGGAATAATTTTCCTTGCCTCTTGAATGGAAAATGGAGCTCAGCAGAATGGAGTTTGACTACAGAGCAGTCTTGAGGTGACGTTAGCTGGTCTGTCTTGTTGAGAATACAAAAATAGCAGACAGCTTTTCAGAAAAAGCTTGAGTCTGCCTTCCTGATCATCCACACCCTTCCTTTTTCTTCTTTTCTGTCCTCTCCTCAAAATGCTCCAAAGCTGTTTTTTTCTGGTCCCTCTCCTTGACAGACATACACCACTTGCAGCTTTTCCACACTTGTCTAATAGTCACTAGCAGAATGTTATTTATGACCATGTGCATCTTATAGCAGCATGTTCTGTAGGTGACTCCATTGGAGCTTTTTCTTTTCTACGTGATGAATATTAGGTGAAATTAATTGAATTTCTGGGACTTCTAGAAGTTCCCTACTTCAGGCTGTGTTTGTTAACAAGTTAATAATGACTGTCTTCTTCTAGGAGGTGTTCTTTCCTGACTACAGTAAATAATTGTGCTCTCTAGCTGCTGCCCTCAACATTTCCCACCCACGCTTTCATAGCAAACGTATCTCCATTAGATTCTCACAGCAATTCCTTAGCTGCCCCAGCAAATGTGTTAATACCTGGTGCATCCCTATACTTTCTTGCCCTTTTATAAAATGTTATGCTCCACGTTTTATTCAAGCAGGCTGTAATTTTTTTTTTTTTGTTTGAGCCTGTGCGGCTCATGGTGAGATGTTACTGTGTATTTCAGAAGGATGTAAAATCTCTGTTCATAGAAAAATTTTAAATAAAATTATTCTAGGACTGAGTTTTGAGTAAGGTTGAGAGTGTTTCAATTTCTTAGTGTGTATCCAAGGTTCTTTGCTATGGAAAGTTCATGGAGGAAAGACCCTTTGTCAAATTCTGGAATATGTGAAAAATTTGCAGTAAGAGATTTTAGATTATATTAAGAATATACAAAATTTAGGTCAGGAAGTTGTCTTGATGTGTAATATTTACATCCAAGCTTTTATTGGTATCTCTGTAGTCTTGGGCTTCTCCATGGTTTTCCCCCCTTGTATCATTCCAACAGTTTGAGGAGTACCTAAAGCAGGTCCTGGCTGTGGCCACAGTCCCTGTGCTCCATCCCATGTTCCTGGGTGAATGAACCATTGTGGTAGGGACAGCTGACTATTCCCAGGACTCTCTGGGCCTGTCCCCTGCTGGGATGCATTGCTTGGATGGTGTGTGACAGAGACCTGGGGAGAAACGGCACCAGGAAAAACATCAAAGCACCTGCAGGTGCTTCTTGGGTGATCCCAAGGGTTGTCCTGAGTAAAGAAGTGCCAGCAAGAGGTTGTGAGAAACCTCCCAATACTGGTAGTGGTTCCTCACAGGCTCTTTTTTAATTTGTTTGATTTTCCCTGGGCTGGTTTGTGAGTACTTGGGATGAGCTTTTGTGTCACTGCCCTTGAGCAGCAAGTCCAGCTGTCCATGATGGTGGTGTCACCTCCTGTGCCTGTGCAGGTCTTGCTATGCCAAGGGCCCACTCCAGTCACTGAGAGAAACTAAGCCCAGCAGTTCAGGCAGTGCTGAAGTAAGCTTATTCAGAACAGCATTTTTATTTTTCTTTTTTTTTTTAATTTTTTACTGTGATATTTGACATGCATAGCCTACATTGTCAGCCTTAGCTGACGTGCTACTGCTGTGTTTTTACCTTTTCAGCAGGTAAAAGCTGACTGTACGCAGAGGTTCTGCAAATCATTTTCTGTAACAGAGTAACCAACTACTTCACACTCCTAAATATAGTCCTGAACGCAAGTGTGGCAGTATTCATGAAAAATATTTAAAGCTAAATTTCACACTCATTTTGTATTTGATCCATTTCTGGCTTATTTTTAACTCATGTAAGATGAAGAGTGGAGGATTTTTTTCCCTTCTTCTAAATTCGAGTGTAGGACCATATCTGAAATATGAAGGACTTCCACAAAGGCACAATTTTGTGGGGTGCTTTTGGTGTCATTTCTGTTTGTTCAGTGTTGAAGCCTTATTATGGCACATTGACACAAAGCTACATGGCAGCAGCAAAAACATTTTGGAACTTTTAAAACTGTAACTGCTAAGTACTGGTTTGGAGTAACCCTAATGAGAGTGATGATGTCATCAGTAGGCTTAAATGCCAGTAAAAATTAATTTAAAAGCTGGGATTTATTTGTGCAAGAAGATTTTGCACTTATATTTAATTTCCGCACTTCTTGTATCACCTTGCTTATTCTGAATATACATTTTTTGTTTGTTTGTCTATAACCCTTCACAGCTGACCTGCTTGTTCCTCAGTCACTTTTCCTTTTTGCTTTACCTTAACAGTCAGAAATAATCTAATTTATTTTTGAAACATAAAGACATACAGGTGACCTACACTATTGTTGTTTTTCGTGGTTTTAGTACTTATGTTGCACCACTTAACATCAGTTATGCTTGTAAATGTTGTATAAGCTCAGGTAGCATACAGTAAAAACATGAAATTCAGGATTTTAATAAAATTGACTTCAAAGATAGTATGGTTATGGTAGCTATGGTAACGAAAACTAATTAAAATATGCTAAAATTTGCAGGGGAGTGAAAAGGGAGAAAATGTAACCTAATGTTTTTGTTTTCATAATTTAACAATGAAACATTTTTTCCAGTGTATTGCCTAAGTGTCAGTCAGTCAATTATTTGTGTTTTTTAAATAATTTCTTTAAAAATAGTAGAGGCTTAACCACATTGTCATTTTGGTATGGAAACTGAACAAATGCATGAATCTACCCTCTTATTTCCATAGTGAGCTTTTTCCTCGGGCAGGGATGTTGTGGAGGCTTCCTGGAGTGTTCTCTGTAGGCTGCTGCTTTACCTGCTGGACAGCTCGTGGGCAGCATCTCCATGGCTTTGTGTGATCATCAAATCATCCCAGGGTTTGGTCCCAGTGTAGTTGTACAGTCTAATACAGATGGACTGGTGAGGGAAGCCAGATTTCCAAATTACAGCTGTCATTGGGATTGATGATCTCTTTAAATGAGCTTTTGAACTTCTAAAGAAATACATAGCTTTTGTTATAAATATTTTTGTAAAATATTTATCATGTTCTAAGTTTTGAAAAGTAATACCCATAGTTGAGTTTCATGTGTAGGTGCAGAGGAAAGATTTAAAGGATGGAATTTTCACATCCTGCTTGTTTTCAGGGTTTCTTTTAAATGTAGTGATAATGCTGTATTAGTGTAGTTTCAGAAAGGATTAAGAGAGTTGTTCCATAATAGCTGTAATCCTTTGTGTTTGACATGTGCAGAGTATTGTACAAATATTAACAAATCTGTACAACACTTCAGTGGGCTAGATGGGAACAGTAAGATGAAAAGTTTGAATTATTCAAGTCAGTGTTTAAGTAAATATTGGATCCAGGATTAAAACCTTCCTCAGCGTTGTAGAGAGCGTGATTTCCTGTTTCTCAGCGTAGTCTTTTCATAACTTGATTGTCCAGCTCCATGTGTTTGTGTTTCAGCCAAGTTCTAGTATCACTGAAAGTTAAATGAAAGGGAGAGTTCTGCTGACAAAGAATAATGACTATTTTTAGTTGTATTAGTTTGAGCCATGTTGCCTTTGGTTAATTTTTGATAAGACTTTGTATTCACTTCTGAACTGAAAAATAGGTTTTATATTTATAATGGAAATTAAGAAAGAAAATACATGTAGGTTTTTCTTGCAGCAAAGCATCTGGGCTGATATGCAAGGCTGTAGATCTGAACAATCTGCTAAGTGAGCACATGCAAAAGGAGAACGTTGCAAAGTACTTGAGTGACCTCATGTGCATTAGAAATTTGACTACAGATAGGTGACCATATCAATAACTGTCACTCCTACCAGAATTAGACTGGGTATCTCAGTTGTTCCACTGGAAGAAAAATTGCATTAAGACCTCAACATTATTTGCTTCAGTAGCTGGCATGGTAGGTTGTTGTTTTAGTTTTAGTTTGTTTTGGATTTTGTGAGAGCAGTAGCAGGTCCATGCTCTGTGCATTTTCTTGTGTTACTGTATTAAATATTAATGAGCAAGAGCCAGTCTTGATGTAGGACTTCAGAGAGGACTTAAGAGGTTTATATAATCTGTGCTCTGCTTCTGTAGGATTTTGGCTTCTTAATCTTTTTCTCCCTTCTTTAGTGCCTTTGTACAAAGCAGGTGTGGCTTTCTCTCCATCATCAGTGAGCAGTCCTGGTTCAGGCTCCTGGCACATCATCCTTCTTACCCATCATCTCTGAACCTGTCAAGCAGTAGTTTAAGACCTTTCTATCTTGCCTTCCTCCAGTTTGATTAAGAATTATTTTCACCCTGTTTCCTATTCTTCAGACTTTATTGAAATTCACTTCACAAGATTTAGCAGCCTTTTGGGCCAGTTCCTCAAGTGCATGTCTTCACCTTCCTGTGCTTATCAGCCCTGCCTGTCACAGTGCTGCTTGATGTGTTGTTCTTCCCTGACTTCTTTGCTCACTCTTCTTTGTGCTCTGAAGACAACCTTCCAGTCACTCATTTGTGTGTTGCTGTCATTTTCTTTTTCTGGTGAAGTGCTGCAGAATTACTCAGTTCTTAAAATTTTGGGAGTGATACAAGCCCAGATGATGGCATCTCTCAGCTCTGCCTTTTTATTGCTTACTTTTCTCACATTTTCTGTCAGCTTCCCTTTCTGACACCCTTAGCAGAAATCTTTTTCAGCTTATGCTTAGGATGTCCCAATATATTTTCCTACAAGTTTTGTCCATTTGTCTTGAAGTTGGCATGAAGAGGAGGAATAATCTTGTTTGTCGTTCCCTACCCAAAATCTTGCTGTCTCTTACATATTCCTCATCTGCTTTATTGCTTACACTCAGCTCTACTTTTATGTCCGACTAAATATACTTCTGAAGTGCTTTCACTATGCCCAGTATTTATGTCTGAAATCTTTCTCTGTCCATCCAACAAAGCTCTCCTCTAGTCTGCAAAAAAAAAAAAAAGGAGCAAAACGATATAGTAAATTTTACTATCCAAATCCTGAATTGACTGTGCCAGCACCTGGTTGACCCTGCTTTTGCACACTCCTCCCTTTTTTAGCTGCATTCATTTTGATGGCACCTGTCCTCTTCAAATAACTTCTGCATTTCTGCTGCTGTCTGTTGGCCTGTGTTTGTTACTGTCATTCTCAGTTTCTTCTTTGGTAGTGGTTGTAATCTCTGTGTACTCCTAGCTCAGAGATGTTTTATATGAGGCACATTTCTTTTTGCTTTGTATCCTGAATATCTTTCTGAGCCTGCAGGATCATTACATTTCCTGAAATCTCATCTCGTCTTCCTCTTCAAGTCCTCCTTTAATGTTTGCATTAAATTAGCTAAGAAAGTAATTTATAGTTCTTTTTTTTTTCCAAGCTTTAAATAAGCTAGGTGGCTTTTTAAAAATTATTATTATTATCATGCTGTTTTCCTTCCCAGTCACAGCAGTACTGAATATTGTTTATTTGTGTGTAAGTGGCACTTAGGAATCCATGCCCTGTTTGTGCTTGGTGTGTTTGCTTTGGTTCTTCTGCATCTTTAGCTTTTCCTTGTCTGTAACCAGTGCACAGGCTGCCCAGGCAGGTGATCTTACCTTCTCTGTAGAAGGAACCTGGCTGAGTCAGTACCAAACCAGTTCAGTGCAGCAGTGTGTGGGGAATCTTATGCAGGTGTTGTCCATATGTGCTGGGTACATGCCTGGAAATGGGAAGGCTGATGGTAAGTTTTTTCATCTGTCAGCATATCATTTTTCAAAAGGAGTGGAATTTTTTTGAAGGCTTAGGGGAAGGACGAATTCTGTTCAAGGTTCTTTCATTTTATTACTGTAAGATTTATGGCATTGCCAAGCCCCTTCTTTGGACTGATACCAGACCTGCCGTCCCTCATCCATTTGGAGTGCAGAGCTCTCTTCCTTTATTTTTCCAGCTTTTATTCCAAAGATGGAAAAAAAATCAGCATTTGAACTCTTTTTTGAAGGGATTAGTTTTTTCAGTCCTTATTTCTAAATTAGAAAGTAAGGAACCCTTTAAGGGGGCTTTGAGATTTTCAAAGGGGGCTTTGAGTTTTATTTTACATCCCACAATAGGATTTTCTGTTTTAGAGCACTAACATATTTCTCCTTGGATCTAACCAACTCCCTGCCCTGTTAAAGTTACTTTCTCTGCCTCAGTTCCCTTCCCCTCTAGACTTTAAGCTGTTACCTTTAGACCTGGATCCACCAATCTGACACTGAAATGAGGGCCTCATTGAAGAAAGCATTCCAGGAACAATTTATCCTTTGCTAGTTGATAGAGATTTTTCTAATGCAGGATTGCTTTTTTGGCTTTGCTTTCTTTGAGCACTGCTGAGGCCAAACGTGTTCCTAGGCACTCTGGAATTCCTCAGCAGTTGACTTTTTCCTGACTGCTGGTTCAGCTTCGGGAGAAGCCTGGATGGGGAGGGACCCTGTCATGCGCCCTGGCTCTTGAGCCCTGTGCCTCAGTACCGTGAGGAGTTGACTGCCAAGATCTCTCCAAGTCTGACCTTTTCTTGGAGTATGGTTATTTCAGCATGCTTTACTCTTTATCTTGAATCACAGAATACCAGGTTCTCTGTGAACAAAAGCAATGTTTCCTAATTTATATGCGCCTTTCAGATTGTCCCTTCCTAAAGAACAGAGGGAATCCATTCTCCTATCGTGCATTCCACCCTGCATATTTTGTTACGAGTGCCTAATTAAGTATGTTAAGTGCTAGTTCTTAGTAATTGATATCACTGAACCACTCAATGCATATCTAGGGAAAACAATAGACACAACTTTATAACAAGCTGATCATGGCCACCTAGGGGAAGGTGTAATTTTTAACTTCTAGCAAGGTTTAAATGACTGGGGACAAAGTCCAGACAAATTATTTAGGTTATTACAAAATGAGGCTCTGAGCTACAATGCTTTTAGGCTGCCCTTCTCTCTCTTTTGTAGCCTCAGGCACTGAATTGCAGCTTGTACATATATTTGGTTCCTATCCTGGTTTTCTTCTGGCTCAAAATCACAGGTGTGTTGGTTTTTGCTGGATTCTGCTTTTGTACCTGTCTTTTGTTTCCTGCCACAACAACAGACAGAGAATCCTAAGGAGAGCTGCTATAAATGCATGTTCATGTCTCTCCTACCCTTCCCCCAGTCTCCACTCTCTCCCTCCCACCCTTCCCAAATTCCATTAATATTTACAGAACAAGAGCCAGAACTCCAACATTAATCTCAAATTCAGAATGAGATTTTTCTGGCTGTATCTGCAGCTAATGCAGAAGACAACAGAGGTTAGAAATGCACTTTAAAAAAAAAGGAAAAGAACAAAAGGCCTTTTCATATTCAACACACTGGATGGATTGTGTTAGGTATAAATAAGCTTTCAAAGACCAGAGCATATGTAAAAAAATATTATGTGTGTTGTTTTTGGAAGGCAGAGGAACATTTATTTGCTTACTGAGTGCGTTGAAAGTTCCTGAGCTTTAACTTATTTAAACTCATTGTTTCTTCAAATTTTGTGTGTGAAGAAAACAGTTCCTCTTTTCATCTTACTGGTTTATGTACAGATAAGCAGTAAAACTAAAAAGTCAAATGAACAGAAAGAGAACTGTGTTGATAGTTACATGCCAGCAATGTACAAATGAAACATTCGTAAGGAGATGTATAAACAAACTCCAAACCAGTAAAGTTTTGCAAACATAAATTTCATAGGCAAACTGGAACTGAGTGGAGAGGGAAGGGAATTAAGAATTCTGACAATTTGCATTTGTTCTCTTTGACCCCAAACTAAGTATTTTCTTTCATGTTCATTGTTAAATGCATAGAATGTGTTATTAAACATTATGAATTGACTTAAAAAGCCAAAATTATTACTGTTCTTCCAAATTGTTTCTGGTTTAGTGTTGGTTTGTTCACTGGAAAGTATTTGCTGACTTCTGTAGTCTGCACAGGCACTTACTCCGCTGTGCCCCTTGTCCTTGATTGTTTCAGGAGTCACTTTTCCCTGCCATGGGGAGGATGGCTTGTGTCCCTGTCCACTTGGTGTGTGGTTCTGGCTTCTGGTGACCTCAATGAGTTGTCAGCAGACAAATTTGTTAACTGTGTCAAGTAAGGGATTGTGTCCATTTGGTTGTGAGGCCAAGGGTTCTTTCAGAGGACAGAAACTGGCCTGAATTCTTTCAATGAAGAAGGAGGTCGTCTGCGTGTCCTATGGAAGATGGTTTGGCAAAGCAGTCTGGAGAAACTGGCTCTGCAGTATCCATGTGCTGTTCTTCCTCCAAGGAACTGAGAGAACATATTTTAGTAAAGGATTCCTCAATCTATCCAATACCCCAAAATACATAAACACAGAAAATGTTGGTGGTTTTCTTTTTTTGCCCCTTTCAATATGGATTCATTTATTCTTAAATTCCAAGAAAATACCAATACCCATCAGTCCACCCTTTAGTCTGGAAGTTTGTATTATTTGTTTTTTTGGGAAAGGCTCCCATATTTTCTTCTCATCTCTCTGGCATTAGAATTGGCTTATCTCACTTTACTGATGAACCTACATTTTCCAGATAAATGAAAACATAGGGGTTTATTTTTCAAAACTGAAACAGTTGGATTGCCTTTTTGTTTTACTGGGATAAGCATCCACGATGCTCTGGGGAATGGAGAATGATCTAAAATAAGCCTAGCTGTTTTTTGTTGTTTATCTGTTTCTTTTTGCATCTGTCTTAGTATTTATTGCTACCATCTGCGTTTCATTTCAGGTTGTCTAATGTCTCATTCTGCATGTTCTTTGCCTATTCTTTTTACATAGCCTTGGGCTGTAATATCACCATTTGCCTACAAGAGATCCATTTCTATCTGTAACAAAATGAATTGCATTCATCTGTGTAATTCATTTCTAATGAATGCCTTGCTCCTCATTAAACAGTGATTTACCTTTGTTTCCCTTTCCTGCACTGTCAACATGAACCATTTTGAGGTCCTGTGGAGAGATGCTAATTTGAGAAAGCAAAAGTCAATGCAACTAAGCACTCATGGGGGCCATCCTCCTTGGCACTTTCAAAAATATTCATGGGACATGCTGCAGAATAAAATTTGCAGGTGGATAAGAAGACTCAAAATATTTTCTTGTTTATAAGCTTTCAGTGTATGAAGGCAATGCTTGACAGTTTAAATGCAATTCTCCTTGACACTGCCAGGAGGAACTGAATCTTTTCAGACCTTGTCGGTTCTGCAAGAATTTGACCTATCACAGGCACGTTTTGGGAGACTGTACTCTTGGTTCACTGTCCCCTCCCTACCTTTTCAGGAATATTAAAATATTTTAATGTATTTTCAGATTAATATTTTTAAATACCTAATTTTAAGATATGTCCAAAAAATATGTCAAATTTTTTATGAGATTCAAAGATTCATATAAATATTTATTGCCGTTGCCAATAGTATCTAAAGGAAAAGGATGAATGCCATTAATTAGTGAAATAGGGCTGTGGAGTAATTTTGTTACAGATTTGGTTCTTATGCAACGTTTGTGTAATGCACTTTGAAGCTCTCCAGCAACATTCCCTTTTCCAGCCCTGCACTTTGCAGAACAGCAGAATCTGCCATGTGTACAAATAGATCTGTGCTGCTGACAGATGATGGTTAGAGTATGGGATGAATTACGGAGTTTATTTTCACTTTAAGGATAGTTTGAACTACAGCAATGGATTATGAATATGAAAATACCATTGGTAAACATAATTTAGAGCAATACAGGAAATTTTATTTACAGCCTCTTTAACTCTTACTTTGGAGATAGCACAAGCCACTCATCAGGACTTTTGATTGCTTGAATTTAGCTTGGCATTTTTCTGTATTTATTCATGTGTTGGGCCAGACTGATCCCCATTTGAAACTCTAGAATTATCAGTGGGCATCAGTGGATTTACAACATGGACTAATTTGATCATGGTATTATGAGGGGATTGGAGGATGGGAGGTTGGGTTTTTGTAACTGGTCTTGCTTAAGTCATGTAGTATTTTGAAGTAAGAACATTGATTAATGTAACAAAACCTTATTTTTAATATACATTTTAGAGGACAAAACTGACCTTGAGAACAGTGTGATGCAGAAGAAAATTAAAATCCCCAAACTCTCTCTCAATCACGTAGAAGAAGCTGGGGAAGTTGCAGATTATGGGGAAGAAGATGTGGAGCTTAGACACAGTAAGGTACTGAAGCCTTTCTGGTTTATTTTCCCTCCTCACCTTTTTTTATCTTTTTTGTCAGTGCTTGGGGCATGTATGAATGTCCTAGCTTAAGAATTCCATGCTTGCTTTTGATCCCCTTAAAACTGTGTTTGGTGAAATTGGGTCACATTGTGTGTGGGGGGCTGGGGTATGGGTTTTCAAAACGTGATTTAAGTGCAATCAAACGTTTTCTTGTGCATAGTGTCTGCGCAGTGTAACTGCCACCTGGGACTGATATAACAATGCTCTTCCACTTTGGCTCAGAATGCCTTAAAAGTCACCAGTACCCCGCTGTACCAGTTCTTGGTGGCACCTGTGACATACTGCTCACTGCTTGTTTGGAACTGGGAGGGGTGCTCTGAGACTGTCCAACTACAGCTGTGACTGAGAAGAAGAATTGACAGGGCTGTACCCTCCATTATAACTCCCAGTTGCCTTTTTAGGTTCAAATGCCAGAAACCCACTATGGAAATATATTTATTTTTTGATATCAAACTATTTCTTTAAAAGTCTGCCAACCTTCAGAATAAGATACTGCTTTATGGCTTCATGTGTTTTGCAGCTGCAGGAGTGATAATAGTTAATTTCCATGTAGTGAGCCAACTTTTTTTTAAATTGTTAATTATTTTTTTTTTAGAGCACAAATGCAGCAGGTGTAACATCAAATAATTTTGTTTTCTGTCACATTACTCATGGATATTGTGGTATGGGAATTAGATAGTGTCAGCTTCTCACCACTACTCTATGAGCTGCATTTGCTTTCCTTGCAGTTGCTTGGAAATTCAAATGCCTTTTCTTATTTGGCCAGTAAAACTTAGTGACTTTACCTGTACATATTAATCCCACTATCCAGACCCCAGGAAAGTGGTGTGATTTAATTTGTAGGGTTTGTGCAGGTGACTGAAGGTAAAATTCCACTGGGAGTTCCCAGGTCCTGAAGCCTCTGCAATGCAGTACTAATATAGAAGGAATCAGTTGATAAGGAAGATGAGGCTGGATGATATATTCTGTCTCCAGCTTCGGTGTTTTCAAATCCCTTTTAGTGTTTGCTGATAGTGTTAACTCAGTCACTTGCATCAGGCAGTTGGGTGAACCTGCTGTAGGGATAGTCAGTGAAGGTTTTGTCTCCCAAGGTGTGGGAAGGACAAGCCCTCAGTTCACAGAACAGCTTTGTGCCTGTGCTGCTTTCACCTCTGATGTCGTCACAGGTGACAAATGGAGCACACAGTTTGTTCTTTCTCTTGCTTATCAGAAAATCAATTGTTGTCAGAAATCTGAATGTTAAGGGTAAACTTTAAAGAAAAAGAGATCTAGATCAACTTTTTCAAAAAGAAATTAATGATACAGAATCAAGTGACCTATATACACTGCCTTTGTCAGTGTTGCACAAATGCAGGAAGGCCTTTAACTGCCTCAGAAGTTTGTACATGCATTTAGCTGAGTTACAACTTCATGTTAGTTATGCTTCATATTATATCCATAAGAACTTGTTAGGCAAAATATTTTTGCAGTCTGGCTTTGCCTTAGTCTTTTGGAAGACAAGCATATTAACAGTTCCTGAGACTCTCCTAATTTATTTGTTTTTTATTGTAACGTGCAGAGACAAGATGGGAGGAAACAAAGTGAAGGTACACACAAAAGCATTGAAGCAGTTGTTGCTCGCCTTGAAAAACAGAACGGGATGAGTCTCAGTAATACTTCCAGCCCTGAGGAGGCTTTTATGGAGGCTACAGAAGGCATGAACAGTATGGACGATGCTGTAGTTCCTCGGATTCTCTATGAGGAATTGCTGAGGAGTTACCAGCAGCAGCAGGAAGAAATGAGACACATTCAACAGGAGCTTGAGAGAACGCGGAGACAGCTTGTGCAACAGGCAAAGAAGCTAAAGGAGTATGGGGCACTCGTGTCAGAAATGAAAGAGCTCAGAGACTTGAACAGGAGGCTCCAGGATGTACTGCTCCTAAGACTAGGTAGTGGTAAGTGCCGGACTTAAGTGGGACTAGTTTGAATGAATTTTGCAGGTGTGATCAATAGTAATGGAAATGTATTTGAAGAATAGCAGTGGTTGTTAAACCGGACATTGAATGTTAAAAGGGTTTTCTGCTGTGGCTGTACAATATGTGTCGAATTTGTATGCTATGTACGTCTGGGGTTTTCTTTAAAAACTAGAGGTCTTTGTGCTGGAATGGCTGAATCAGAGTTCCATTTTAAGCAGCTGTATTATAAAAACTCTCTGACCTTCCAATATATGCTGAAAAAGTTAATAAAGCATCATCTGCAAAATATACCAGTATGTTCCAGTTTAAAAAAAACAAGATAAGAAAAGGTGCTGGAATGAATAGTTGGGCTTATACTAATTTATCCTTTGCAGTTAGGGGTTTTGTTTGTTGTTATGTGACTATGTTACCTTCCATTTTCTGACCCCTTTTCCCATTAGTAGCTTATTAGAATGTGATATATTCCTGAAGTTTTAGCAGTGGCTTTAAAAAGCCATGCTATTTGAAAAACAATGGATTGTTAATAGCATAATTAAAAAGACTTTATATTAGTGTCCCGTTTATCAACACTTGTTGCAAAATGCAGTTTTTTGTAACTTGGATTTCAGTTTTAAGTATCTTGGGTCAATTGCTCCTTTGTTTGGGTTTATAACAATTATTTAAGCATTATGTTGGAATAAATGGGAAAAAAAGACAAAATAAAAAGTTCATCCTTTTCACTGAAGATGGTACCCTTGGAATACCTTCAAAAATTTGACGAATTGCATTTATTTGCGATTTGAATGTGGTACTGTGCTGAAGATTTGCTCGGTGACTGAAACTTGGTTGAAATTTATGCATCCAAACTTAGCATGCCATTCTTACGTCTGCCTTTGTGTATCTGGAAACTTAATTTTTGCATGTCAGTTGGATATTGGCTCTTCTCCTGGACTGGAACGAGTGCATGCAATTTGCATGTGGGTCTGAGTTACCCTCACGTACAGAACCGGACCTGGGAGAGCATGTGCCTGTGCTGTAGCATGTGTTCAGGTGTGCCCACACCCCTGGAGCCAGGTTCTTGGAGTGTCCCACAACCTAAACTGGGTGTCTGATTGTGAATGCGCATCACTGTTACACTGTGCACAATTAAAACGTCGTTACTTACCATAAACATTCTAGTTAACTTTCTAAATAAAACTAAATAGGCGAGGTTGCCGCAGCCTGAAAAAGACGATGTGGTTGGCAGGAGATTCCACTGAGCTTTCTAAAATTTTCCTTGGATGGAAAGATGTTTCTTCATCTGCAAGTAGTTAGGTGGAATTTATGGGAATGGAGCACGAGCCAGATGTTGGTAGGCAATGGGGCTGAACAACGTAAAGTACCAATTTAGTTGGTAGACTTGACAGCAGTTGGAGTGGTGAGACCAGCAGTGCAATGAAGACAGCTACTGAATTCTGTCTCTTTTCTTTCACTTTAAGAAAAAGAAGATGCGCTTTTTTTGCTTCAGCCAAATAAAGAAACCTTAAGAGAAAAAGGGAAAAAAAGTAAATAGGAAAAGAAACCCTGGGAGAAAAATACTGAATCTTCTCTAAATATTGGGCATGAATTTCTATTTGTGTGTATCAGTGTGACAACTGAAAACAAATCCCAATTACATTGAAGACAAGTTCTTTAAATTTAATCACATATATGGAAAAATATCAGCTATACAACACTTCCAAAAAAATTCCTTGTTAATATTCCTTGTAAGGAACATTGGATGGTAAAGGTGGAATTTGGCCGTGCTGGCTTTGTCCTTCACAGGGTTTGTATTTCCTAAGACTCAGTGTATTAACTGTTGCTTACTCTGTTGTTTTTCCTTTTAGCCTCATTCACAGCAGAGAAACAACCATGTTCTAGAAAGAGCAATACAAAATTTATGAATAATTAGCAAGGGAGACATCTTCAGCATGTTCTAAATTAGAGAGTCTGATGACAGTATGAAAAAGTACTACTTTTAATCAAGAATAGATACGTAAAGACTCTTTTAGTCTTCCTTACTTTTCCAGCTTATAAATGAGGTATGTTTGGGTATATGAATAATCTCTGAAAATTGTTCTGAAAATAAATTACATCCTAAATTCATCTGCAGTTGCAGTGATCTCTTAAACCTGGAGTTTCAAATTACATGTAATTTATGTTACACTGCACTTCTAGCAGGCTGGACTTAATGCAAACTAATTGCATTTCTGTTTCACCTTAGAGACTTGTGATTTCTTTGCATGAGATGACAGCTGGTTTGTGCTGATGAATTGCAGCTGTGGGAAATGCTTGCCTGTTGCCATTTTAAACTTGCAGATCAAATATAGAACAGTCTCTTGAGCTAACGTGCAGTCAAGTAGTCAGTCTCCTAATTTCCCATCAATGTGTTGAATTCAGTGAGGAGCTGGAAGTCAATGTATTGTACTTGAGACTTGGGCCTTCAGCTCTGCTACTAAACTGGATCCACTTTTGTGGCAGGAGTGAGGAGGTTCATCTTCCTCATGGTGACACGAATTGCTCTTTGTCACAAAAGAGCCTTGGAGGCAGCCATGGAGAAATGCTTAATATTATCTTTATGATTTTAGTCTATTATTTCTTGGCACATCCCTTCACGGGGAGGCAGGCATTTCACCAGGGCTCTAGGGAACCAGAGCAGTGGAAAAATGGGGTGACTGTTGTGGAAAAGGTTATGGTGTTCCTCTTGAGCTCCTGGAATAATGTGTGCAGCCTCTTGCCTTGCCCACGTGGGCAACTGGAAGCCCTGCAGCTGTAGGCCTTTGCAGTTTGTTGTGTTGCACCTGAAAACACACCTAATTTGCCATCTTTTTCTCAATAGAGGGTAAGATAATTTAAAGAATTAAATAACTGACTCTCCCCTGTAGGGACTTTAAATAGCCCTTGGATTGCAAAAGAAGAATTTCAATTACTTCTTTAAAAAAATAGCTGTCTCCTGGGCAAGATCTGTGTCATTCCCTGTGGCTGGAAATATGGTCAGTACTGAAGTTCTATAGGGATAACGGTTGGGTGTTTTTAGCTCCCTGATAATTTCTTCATTTTCATATTATATTGCTGAGAATTAGTGTTGCTCCAAAGTCAGGGAGTGTATTCACATTCATTCAGAAACATTGATTCATCAGCATGTGCACACAGACCCCCAAGGTTTTACTTTTAATCCCAGTTGAATTTCAGTGATCCAGTTTACAGTGTCTTGGGACTGACACCAGTGTAGGGAGAATGAAATGGGATTTGTGTCTTACCACATGTCAGGAATTACTGTTTTTCAGCTTTTCTACATTTGTTTGGCTTTTTGATGTTAAAAAAAAAAAGGGCCCGAGGTTTCTGTCAAGTACAGGAAGTACCAGTATTACCATTTCTCTGTCTTGTGGTGTTTTGTTTCAAATTCTGGTAGACCATGTGCAAAAACTTACTTGCTTACAAATGTATGCTGACGCTTTATCAGTCAATTTGTTTTTACTTTCTTACTAATTTTAGGAGTAGCATGTAGCCTAAGGTGAATTTTTGAGGAAAAGGGATGGTAAAGGGAAGCCTTCTACCTCTTCATCCTGATCTGAATTTGCTGGCCTCTTGGATATTATAAAAAAACTGCAGTCAGGAGAAAGATTTTGCAATAAAACATTTGTTTCCTTCTTACATTCTGAAAATCGTCTTTTTTTTTTTTTTTTTTTTTTTTTTTTCCCTGATCCTTATTACATAAGTGCTGTCATTGTTAAGCCTTTAGATGGAGGTTTATATTTTTATATGTCCCATTCATCATCTTTAAAATAAGATGCAGAGAGGGGGAATTTGGAGTGTGGTGGATGGGGCACACCACTCTTTTGGCAGGCAGGCAGGAGTGCAGGTTGCATGTGCAATTCACAGCATGCAGGGTTGAAAATGGAGAGTTTAGTGGTTGTGGAAGTGTCTGTGGAGACTGCGTGGTTAGAGGCAGGTTTCTGTTTGGGAATCAAAAATCAGGATATAAAGAGGAGATTTTAAAGGCTTTCTTTTGGTGACATCTAAGCAAGTAGTTAAAGCATGAATTGGAGCAGAGGTATTCTGACCTGTGAGAGCTGTGGTTGTTGTGGACTTTAATCAGCTTTTTCCTTGGGGCTCTGGAAACCAAATTCCAGCTGTGTCAATATACGACTAAAAACAGTAAAAGACTTCTAAATAGGGAGTAGTAAAAGTTTTTAAAGGGAAATAAACGTTTCCTGCTAGGAAGAAGGTGGTTATACTTAGGTGTCTCCCTCGAAGTGACTTTCAAAGTGTAAGAAAATAGCCCTTTGTTGAAGAATGTAAAGTAACAGCTTCAGAGATGACTTCTTAAGGTCACACTGGCAATTACATTCCTGCATCTGCTTGTTCAGCTGTGCCCATGCTGTGGGCAAGCTTTGAGTGTTTAACCAGTCCAGGTCTTCCTCCAGTCTGAATCAGCTTTACAGTCTCAAGTTTAGGAAGTTCAGTTTTTCTTGGCTGTACTGATGTATATTCATGGTACTAGAGGTGCTTACTAAGATCACTATGAAATTATAATGCAAATGGGATGTTTTGTGATTTCTCTGTTTGTGCCATGCTTGCACTGGGGCTGGCTCTTAAGACCCTCTTGTTGGTGGCACTGCAGTGTAGGATTGTCTGAGTTGCCAAGACAACTTTTAGTCATTGGTGAGCGTGGAGTGGCAGCCAGCTGAGAACATTTAGCTGGCTATGTAGGTGTAGGATAAGCTATAGGATAAATGTCAAATGCTGACAACGGAGGAAGCACTGCTGTTGCTGTATAATAATCTCTAAATGAAACTGCACAAAGTAGGAGGGATGAATGCTGTACTTGTTCCAGGCACAGAACTATTTAAGATGCATGACTAAGACCTGAGTTGTGGTGCCAGTGTGACTTGCAGAGTTGGATCAGTTCAGGGCTGGGTCTGTGTGCACAAACACTGAACAGGGAGCTGAGGGGTGACCTGACTGATGATTGGGTTGTCACTGGCTGAAGATGTCAGGGTTGGGCTGCAGGGTGGTGCAGTGCTCTCAGCACCAGCCTGGGACAATCTAACACTGACAAGTGGTTTAGACAAGAGTTTATCCTTAGAGTTCTGGACATGAGGTATTTCCATGGTGTCCAGAGTTGTCCAACTGTGTTGTCCAACTTGCTGTGCTGTGGAGCCACCGGCCCTGCATGGAACTTCAGTGCCTGCTGGAGCTTCTTGGGATCCTAGAGCCACACATCAAGGGACACTGATAGGCTTTGGGCCATAGCCTTGACTTCTGGTGGAACCCCTGCAATGAACGGAGTCATGAAATCCAGTTCACAAATTATTTTTAGTTTGTTCTTCTGTCCTTTTAGGAATGTTTTATGACTTCGATCTGGAAAAGTTGATAACTAACAAAATAACTATCCCCCTTTAAAGTCTCAAACATATGCTTAGCAGTATTCCATTGTTTAATTTGTGCATAATTTTTGTTGATTAAAAACAAAAATCAGTGTTGAATGAATTAGACAATCAAAATCCTAATTTATGTGGGTTTTTTTAACCTTTGATATTCTTTCTCTGCATGGTACTTCAGCATAAAGAGCCTAAGTCTGTTTCCTTCATAGCATTTCTGCAGATCCTCCCTATTTTAATACACTTCTGTTACATCTAAAGAGATTTTGGATTTCTATAATATTTGTAATTCTGTGTGGATAATTTCTGTAATTATCACAGTAAATTATGCAGGTTCCTATGCAACTATATAGCAATTCTTATTTGAGAATTACTATTGTTGCTTTTGGTTTATAATTCCAATGTCATTTTAACATAATTTTCTTAGTGTGCATTGAGGAAATCTTACCCATATCTGTAATTGTCCTTATGCTTTAGGAATAAACTCAAACACTTAAATTAAAATTAAACATTTTAATGTTGATAAAGCAGGAATACTTATCCTGCTTTTAGTTACTGGTGTTCAGAAGTAGGGTTTTGGTTTCGATTACTTCTAACATTAAAATGAACATGACTAATATGTTATTTTATGCTAATCATGGGTGCTGAAGGGATTGATTTAATGTTCTCTGGGATAGCAGACAGCTCTCTTTTCTTAACTGTCTAGGACCTGCCATTGAGGTTGAAAAAGTAAAACCTGAATCAATTGAGCCCGAACCTGAGGTACAGAAGACCTTCAGTGAGGAAGCAAATACATCAACGTACTTCCCTGCCCCTGTTCCAGTAATGGACAAGTATATTCTCGAGAATGGAAAGGTATTTTATATTAAATATAGCATGAATCATTTTTAAATGTCCATCTGGTGATGTTCTTGTGGAGTTTTCATTGATTGTGGGGGTTTTGCATGGTAGCAGCTTGTAGAAGCTTCCTCAGTTTTCATGCAGGTGTGCTGTTGTGCTGAGAATTGTGAAGTTACACAGATATGAAGAGCCTAGAAAAGTATCTTCAGTGGTGAGAGCATTGAGTGCTGTACAACATGAGGAATATAGTTACTAAATAAATATTCATGCACAGGCAAATTGACATAGTCTTCAGTTGGTGTCATCCATAAATAGACCAAATATTGACCAAAGTCAGTAACCCACATTATAGAGTTACATGAGTCCACTTAACCAAAATACTTCTTCCTAAAAGGTTTTTAATGTTTATAATGTGCTGTGGCCGTATTGCAGAGAAGCCCTCATGTTTAGGTTGGAGTGCAGGAGGTAGTTATGAACCCCGGAAGGAAAATGGGCTCCCTTGCTGCTGGTAGGGGCGTTGCCACTGAATTGAGCTGATGTAGTGCTAATTTCCAGAGACTTTGTGAAGTTGCTGAAATACCATCTAGTTCTAGTTTGCCAGTACCTGACTGAGAGCTTTTCAGATTTCAGTGTGTTTAACACATTAACTGCTCATCTACCTAGGCCTGCTTTTACAGCTGTTTTCATTATCATTAAATAAATGTGATGTTTCTTATACAAAATTGTAATTCCTTCAGAATTGCCTGTGCAGATCCTGTTTCTTGGTGTATATAGATGCATTTGGTACCATAACCTGAGAATCTTTAGGGAGGAAACATCCATTCCAGCTTTGCTGTGCTGTTGAATTGCTGATGAAATATAGCATGAAACTGCATTTTCTGATTTGTGTTAGAAGATTGACTGCACCATGTCTGTCCCTCTTGAAGAAAAATTCAACATAATCATTGAGGACAGAATATACTTGAAAAATAGTAGAATCTTGACAGTTTGACAGGTATTTGGTTCAGATAGCTTTTCTTGCCTAATATATTTAAATACGTCATTTGCTTGATTATTTTGTGTAAATTTGTGCAATGAGGACTTAGGGTGTATTACTGTGTGAGTTTCCTTTACCTCCTTCTCTTCCACTTAAGGTCTATGGGATAGGACACATCCTTTAGTATTTCTATGCAGCTTTTCCTGCACCCTTTTTTCATCTGTCAGCTTCTTGGCACTTCTTTTGCTGAAGTTTTCTGTCTTAACAGATATTAGTATCTCTTTAATTTTCTTTCTGTAATTTTGGTTCTTGGTTTGCCTATTTACTGGGTCTACAGACAGCTCAGATGATAAAAATGTGAACTAATAATGTACTTGCAGTGTTGGAGGGTAGTTTTCTTCAGTTTTCCTTATTTATGGCTTTATTTCAGTATTCCTTTATTGATATGCACCACTAGAGTAGTCGAAATACTTTTTTTACAAATCTTACCCTTTGTGGCACCAGATTTGATCTTAGTAGGGTTCTTTCAGAACAGATAAATCTCTTCCCTCCAGAGGGAAAACCAAGTCACTGAAAAAGAGCCTATGGCATTCATTTAAAGGAAAGAATCAAGAAGAAAGAGGGAAACAAAAAAGAGTTCATCTTCTGAGACACGTTTTAGATCTGTTGCAGATGTTAGCTCAGCCGCGCTGGTGAGCGTTGCTTTGAATTCGCTGCCGTCTCTGTTGCGTTGTGCTTGAAGGTTGATCCCGCAGTTGCTGAAATTGGGAGTAAATTTCCCATTGATTTCATCAAGACAAGAGTCTGGCTCATGGGGCAGCTCTTCCAGCAAGAAGGGAATGTCCTCTGAGTGTGAAGTACAGTAAACTTCCCGGAGCTTTGGGACTGATAGGAAACAGTGCCGGGCCTGTTGCAGAGAGGTAAACTGAGACACAGGCAGATGGAATTCCTCACCGTAACAGTGCTAGAAATAGAAGAAGGGAGATGTAAGATTGCTGTGGCTGTGGCTGTCTGTCACATAGTTGCTGTTGCCATAGGTGTTTCATACCAGCAATTGGTTTTTTAATAAATGAAGCATGTTAAAAGAAGAGATGATCTGTCTGAAGCATAAATATTAAAAATACTTCCTGTAACTTTTATTTTGAGTCACTTCAAGCTAATGAATAATGTAGTAGCTTTAGAGACTAAATAATCTTTGGCAAAGGCAAACCCTTATTTTGGCAGATAGGAATTGGATTTTTGATGAAATACAACAATCTGTACAACTAATGTAATACAGACACCCAAAATTTGCTCTGTCACAACATTTCTAATCTTACTTATTTTCTAGGTAACTTTCTGACATTTTCCCAGAGAATATTTCCAAGATCTAACCATAAATAACTGAATTAAAAAATGTATTGATATTATTTTCTGAGTACAGACTGCTTACTTCTCATTGAAGTTGCCTTACAAAATATGTAGAGAGCACCAAAAAGAGTGTGCCTTTTAAAAAATCACTTATGAAGAGGCTCAACAGCAGAGAAAAAGGGGAAAAAAAGAGTATTTGTGTTGTGGTTATTACTAGTTTAATTTTTGTCCATGCAGACTTGTGAAAAGCTTCTTAGAATCCCTGTAGTGTAAAAGATTCTGCAGGAGAGTCAGCTTGCTGCATGGTTTTATGCTTTAAGGAAGGTAGAGTTTTCTTTTTTTAATATAACATAGCTTGCAGTCAAACCAGTCATATTACTCTATTTAAGTTTTTAAACATCTAGTTGCTTTTGAAGGATGCTGTTGTAATAAAAAATTTCTTTAGGTTATAGTCCTCATTAATAATTAAAGCAGGTTTCCATTTAAAGGAAAAATGGTATTGAGTTGAATACAAGCAGTAAAATCTTGGGTATATAAAATTTTACAGTAGCTTTGTCCAATTTTCATTGCATTTAATGAGACTTCCATGATACTGCTCAGATTTGTATGGGTAGCAGGCACAGTTTATTTAAAGCCAGATGAATTGAGTAAAACCACAGAAAACTAACAGCAGAGCAGTTAAGGCAAACACTCTTCTGATGCAGTTTCGCTGTGGGATTTTGTTGATGGTGTTTATTTAATCATAAGGTCAGAAGTTAGTTTTAAGTTTTTATGTTATAGAAAGAACCCCCATTGGACCGCATCTAATCAAAGCTAGATTTTGGATATGTAGCAATCCAGTTGTTTGGTATGTTGCACTTGTCCAGATTGTCTGAAGGTAAGAGCAGTGAGCTGTGATCAGCAGCTGGGAGGTGTAGGTCACACCTTAGCTTGTTAGGATGAGAGCAAGTGTGTGTCCCAGTGAGTGAAGGCGATCACCATGTGAACAAAGCTTGCTGTGTGCAGAGGTAATTCAGGAGTCTGCACTGTACTCCAGGAACTGGAGCATGGACATACAGGGTGCAAAGTATTTGTGGTTCCAGGCAGGGCCAGCGTGTGTGTCCTCGTTGCACTTGTGTCAGACTTGTGCTGGTTACTCTTGGAGTTACCTCTGTGCTGGTGCTGGAAGGTGTCCTGAGTGTCAGGGCTGGCAGCTCAAACACGTAGTGGCAGCCAAGGATGGTGCTCAGATTCTTGTCTGGCATTTGTCTTAAAACTAGAGCACTGGGAATCTTGGAGTAGAGACATAGGGTTGCCCTGTGGGAGACAATCAAGCACAATCAGTGCTGAGCAAGACTAATAAGCAACACCAAACTTGAGCATCTTCCTTTTGGACACTCTCCAGTGGCTTCACACTGCATTTCCCAGTCCCCATGTTATCCTGCTTTAGTACTTCAGTGAAATACCTTGACTTCCCATTGTTTGGATGATGGAAAGTTTATGATGTTGCTGCAATGGGTCATTGCTTAATCACAAAACAGTATTCATATGGTGCATTCACATTGATCATACATGATAGACACACTTTGTGTTAGAACTGGAAGTTTTACAAAGCTTCCAAACTCTTGTGGCTTATATTGAAATTGGAGCTCTCAAAATCCTTTCTCCCCTTCCAGTTACCAAACAATCAGGCTGGGTCTTGCCAACAGGTACAGAATACAACTTAGGAAATAATTCCATCTCTACTGCCTCTGGAATGTGCTTTGGGTAAAGTCTGTTTTAGCCGAAGGGAAGTGTTTCATCTTGCTCCTGAATTAGGCTGGTGCAACTGCTTGGTTTATATGCTGTGCATAATTATATAATACTGGATGTGTTCACTGTTTCCTTCTTCGATCTCTGTTCCTGACCACAGTCTTTCAGGAGAGAGGTTATGTGGGGGGGAAAAGTAGGGATTACTGAAAGGAACTATATTATATATTGAGGTTGACTTGAACTCCCTGACCCACAAAGTCGGTAAAGTTTCAGAGTTAGGCAAAATTGATTTGTTCAGCCCTAATTACTGTTATTTTAGTTCCTAATATGAATGTTCCTAGCACTTGGATACTGTTGTGTGCTACATACCATAGATAAGTTGTTATTATTACTACCTTCTAGGTCCATCTTGGCAGTGGAATTTGGGTAGATGAGGAGAAATGGCACCAGCTGCAAGTAACACAAGGAGATTCAAAGTATACAAAAAATCTAGCGGTTATGATTTGGGGAACAGATGTTCTCAAGAACAGAAGTGTCACAGGAGTTGCAACCAAAAAAAAGAAAGATGCCGTTCCCAAGCCACCTCTCTCACCTCACAAATTAAGCATTGTCAGAGGTAGGTTATTTGAAAACTTTTGCTTCCTGCTTTGGAGTTTAACCATTAATCACCGAGTTGAAAGATGCTTCTTTTCAGCTCATTTAAAATTAACTGATTAAAAACTGTAATTCAGATTGCTATTGCATTGTGAAGTGCATACATACCCAGGAACAGTAAAGCACATTGCAATAGCTGTGCACAGTGCAGGCTTCCACAGCTGAAGAGTTGTACATTGACTTAAGTAAGGTTTGAAAAGATCTTCACTTTAGACCACTTGCAGGGCAGGACTCTGAGCCTGGAGAACAACATGTTGTTCTAGAATTCATTTGTAACATGCTGATTTTTTAGAGTGCATATATTCCTTTAAACAAGGCTGAGAGTAGCTTTATGACATTCTTTTATCCAGAATATAACCAGCTCTGGCATGAGGCACAGAAACCATTATAGCTGTGACTATAAAAATACCTTCAAAGGCAAGAAAGAATAGTTCTACCCTTTTAAGTGAAGAAAATGGAAATAGTAAAAATTAATTGCTGCACTTGAATTGGAATTTGGACAGGAAGTGTAAATCGCTGACCTCATCTGGTAGGGAAAATTGCAATGGCACTTTCAGTAACTGCAAGCCTGAGTCCATGTGTGTAGTACTTTGAGAGGGAGAAGGCCTTCTTTATTTAAACTGAACGGTGAATTTCAGTCCCTTTGTATCATCATGCCTGTGTTGCATCATTTCTGTCTCTCGTGGTATTTCAGGCTTCTTTTTAAGTCAGAACTGAGTTGTTTCCTCATGGAATACATACTGAAATTAGATTTTTAGGTTTTGTGTCCATACTAAATTGCAGTGGGGCTGAAAGAAACCTCCCCATTTGGTAGAGCTTCATTATTCTGCATTTCCTGTTATTAGTTGCTATGTGCTCTTAACTGTGAACTCATTAAGAGGTGGTGTAATTGACCATGAAAGTACCATGTTTTGGAGTAAGAAATACGGTTCCTCTCTGAGTGTGTGCGTGTGTCTGCATCTGTGTTGTGTGGGGAGAAGTTGGAAACTTATCTCCGTGCTGTCATCTTCCTTAGTTTATAAGAAAAGAGTAAAGGACGTGGGTTTTTTTTTCACTAGTCTGCTTCAAGATTATATGTGGAAGTGGAAGCTGTTCCATGCTGATTTTCTAGTTCTGTCTGGGGTCTTTAGGTACAATCCTTACACATGTAGCTGAGCATTGACGTACTGGCCACATAAGGAATCCACTCTGTGGCAGTGGCTCCCCTTGGCAGCTCCAGATGCAGAAGCAGAATTGGTTGCCCTGGTGTGCGTTTACAAGCACGCAGCACAAGGGGGTTATTTTCCACTGGCCCGTTGCAATGTGGTTTCCAGTTTCCCTGCTGGAGGCTTTTGCTCCTCAGTGCTGCTGGCAAGGTTGTTTCTGTGAGAATTTCCTCTTCTGCTTTTGTCAGGGCTACTCTATATTACTCGAGCCATTTAAATGACAGCTTTCTTCTAACTCTCCTTGTTTTGGCTACAGTGAATTTGGGAGTCTGCTCCGACAGGTACATGATGAGAGGCAGATGGGGCCCTTCCCTTTCTTCTCTTCCATACCTTCACACTCACCAGCAATTCAGCTCTTCCCTATTTCCTCGTTTTTCTGTTTTCTGTCATACTTCTGCTTCAAGCCTCAACCCTCATTTGAATTCTACTGTTACATGCCCTGGTTTTCCATGTTCCTCTTTTTAGTGTTTCTTTCACCTTGTCTCTGATTTCCCTTTTGTTAGACTCCAGCCTGTACAGTCTCCTCTTGAACCAGTTAAACTGCGTGGCCAGTGTTGCAGGTGTCAGGCTGCCTGTATCAGTGGGACTGGGTAGTTCATAACCATGATTTTCCATGTTGTTGTGTCCTTTGCGTCAGTGTCAACAGGTCTTGCCCCCCATGGAGAAGAAAGCAAAACAAAACAAAGAAATGACCAGCAAGGGGACAAATAGTTGAGATTTGAGGGAGTTTTCCATAGCCAGTGATTTGGATCAGGTGAAGCTCCTGGTTAGCCTTTGAGGTCTGCTTGAATTTTTGGTATTCAGCAGTACAAAGGGGTGTCTCTGTGCTCCTGTAAAGCCAAAAGACAAGGGAGCAAAACCTCCAAATTCCTCTTTGAAGCCCTAAGCCAGTATCCATATGCAAGTACTAACTACTATTTCTGCACCCCCTCACAAAAGTGGACGAGATGGAGAGGAAAAACTGTGATCAAGGATCTGTCTGGTTCGCACCAACTTTTAAAATAACAGCTTTTGAGTGAGTTCTGTCAGGTGATTCTGTGCTTGGCTTTGTGGCTAAATGAACAACACAGCCTGTCTTTCATGGGAGTTCACCTTACTGGGTGTATCTGCCTGGGAGTGTTCCTGACACTCTTGCAGGGCCAGTTATGCTCTGCAAACAGACTGCCTTTCTTCAGGCTCCCAGTGATGTGCCTCTTCTTAGGTGTCGTATTTCCAATCATAGTTTACGGATGATCAGCATTTCAGCTATCAGGCTGCATGCTGGTTAATTTCATTTATTTTATATTCAGTACGTCTTACAACATAAAATTCACATTGCTTTAGATGTTCTCATCATTTTGTGGACACAGACTAACTTATTTAAAATAGATTTTTGAATGACAACATTAGCTCTTAATGTGTCTGATATCTCTATAGCTTATTAAATATCCCCACTGTGTAGTATGTAATAAAGAAATGATAAAAAGTATGATGGATGTGCACTGTTATAAACCTTGTTAATGCAAAATAACCTTTTATAAAACTTCTCAGAGGTTTCCAAATGAACTACAAAGCATGCATAGTACTTAATTTTCATAACTTTTTAATATGGTGCATTAGAAATGTTGTAAAGCACATTAATTAAGCAATAATCTCTATGGCTTTCTGTATATGAAGCAATAAACAGCTAATGGAATAGATCACTAGGCAAAGCAGAACAGTTTGTTTAACCAGTCTGGGAAGCCTACACAACAAAATACATTGGTCTGTTTATGAAAATCAAAAAACCCCAAACCTGCCTGTTCACTAAGGAGTTGTGTGTGTTGCACTACTTCAGATTTCAGTAAATTCTGCAGGATTCTGGCACCAAACTTCCAAATCTGTGAAGAAAAATTGTCTCACTGCCCACATTGTTTTTGCGGTTATTGCTATCACTGGCTTTTTGTATTCCAGATAATGTGTATTTCAGAAAGTGTATTGATCAAACATGCAAGGAGATGGCACTTGTCCTGAATAATCTACCAGTAAAAGTGAAATAAGCCCAGGGACAGGGCAGATGATACAGACATGGACATTAATGTATGTGGAAGCGATATGAAAAATGAAATAAATGAGTTAGTGTTCTCCTGCTGGTTAATGCTTCTCTTCCTGAGCATTGTCATTTCCATACCCCCCTGAAGGGGTGAAGGTGGGAGTGTCCCACCAGAGGGTGGGACACTTCACCTGGGAAGAGACTAAATCTGCTGTGGAGATTCAGACAAATGCAGGAGCGAGGCAGGCAAGGCTGGCACTGTAAAAGGTTGGGTTTAGCTTTGTTTCTGTATGGAAAGCCTATTAATGTAGTCACAGCATAACTGGAAGTTGTCATGCCACTGATTCAAGCCTGGTGACAAATCTTGACTTTAACAAGATAGACAGTGAATCAAGGAAAGCTTCTCTTGTCTTGCAACAAATATACACAGTGTTTGCTCACTGCTGTCTCTTGGGTAGTTGGCACAACTCGGGGCTATTGTGTTTTCTAAAAATATCCTAATGACTCTTTCCTTTTTCTTTTCTCCCCAGAATGTTTGTATGATAGAATAGCACAAGAAACTGTGGATGAAACTGAAATTGCACAGAGACTCTCCAAAGTCAACAAGTACATCTGTGAAAAAATCATGGATATCAATAAATCATGTAAAAATGAAGAAAGGAGGGAAATTGCAAAGTACAATTTGCAATAAATTTTGGATTTTTAATAAAGTCTTAGTGTTTTACTTAAGTGTTGGTTTTTGATTTGTGTGGCATTTTTGCTGATGGGAGAAGCTGAATTGAAGCGTTGCTCTCTTCCTATAACTGATCGTTTTTGAGCGGTTCTGTCATGGTGTAAACTGCTTTTAACTAATGTAAGATATACTGTAAGTTCACTCACAATGAAAACTGAAGTTTCCAAGGTTTCTCCAGCGAGTTGCAGTTTGTTACCTGCGGTTGTACATTGGTTGTGTTTCTGCGGACACCGACCCATTTGCCCTGCGTTGAGTTTTACTGGAGTTAGTGGATCTCAGCTGCAGTAAAACATCTGCTTAGAAGGAAGAACTGTACAAAATTCACTTTGCTATTGAAAAGGATTTTGCTGTATTTTACAAAGTGTTTTTTTCTGAAATGAAATTTCAATCGTTTGTTTTTATAAATCTTTGTTTTGATCTCTAACAATATATTTGATCAAAAATACACAAAGAACGTTTCTTTTTCAATTATCTTGTAGGTAGATCACTATTACCATCACAGTTAAAAAAACTGAAAACTAAACAATAAACAACAAAGAACCCAAAGCTGTAAGTTGTAAAATCATGGTAATTCATTTTAATAAATAAATCTAAAACCAGTTCTTTTTCAGGGACCAATACACTTCAGATTTCTGGTTGTGGTATAAAGTTCCTCAGTGTGTCCATACTATTGTTCTTGAAATATTACCTTTTTAGTGTATTTGTACTTTGAAACAATTTTAAAATTGCCACACTATGGCAAGAATATGTACAGTAGAAAATTTAGTAGAACTTTGTTTGGGTCCATAATTTAACAATGGACACTTTTAGCACAAATTTTAATTACAAATAAAAATAATTTTCTACATTGAAGTTAGACTTGCGATGCAAAGTTTTTAGAAATAATTTGTCATCTGAACTATATGTTATTGTCTGTAAGTGAACCAAAATATTCTCTTTTCATTAAGAATTTAGAGAGAACTTACGGTCTGGATTGATGAACTTTGAGGGTTTATGATCTTGATTAACCTTCCATTTATTCTGTGCATACATATGTGATTATCTGCCTTTCAGCCTGCCTGTTCCCAAGTGTCAGGATTTGTTTCTTTTCTACTACCACTGCAGTTCTGTTTCCTGTAGTTTTAAAAAACTTCCCATTTCTTAGCACCTTCCTGTAGCACTGGTTCACCCTGAGGTGAAGCCTTTTTCAGTGGCCTGTAAATGTAGATGCTGTGGAAAGGATCAGGCTGCTGGGCTGGACTTGCCTTGCAGGGAAGTATTTAAATGATAAAAGGTATAGATGTGGCACTTGGGGACATGGTTCTGTGGATGCCTGGACTTGATGATCGTAAAGGTATTTTCCAACCTAAATGATTCCATAATGCTTTAAAAGGCTGGAAAAAAAAGAGGAGGGGAGAGGAAGAGGAGGAGGTGTGCTAGAACAGCCCTGCCTCTCTTGGAAGGGATGAGACAAGCAGCAGGCTGTTTCTCCCTGTACTTCACCTGTATGTAATCAAATGTCTTAACTCCTAACTGTTTGCTCTATACTTTCTAAAATCCACTTTCAGGGCTGCCTTGCACCAACCTCAAGCTGTGCTGCCAAACAGGAGCACCAAATTTTCAGAGTGGTGCACCTGCATTCTTGCCCCTTCCCTTAGCCCCACAGGTGTGGTTGAACGGGTGTGTCAGATCCCACTGATTTCCAGGGTTCATTTCTCAGCAGCTGCTTCCTGTAGGATGGAGCCAGAGCTTTTGTGGTGAGGGGTGGAAAGAGCAGGAGAGTGTTTTTCCAGCGTGCCCTGAAGTTTCTTTGAACAGCCTCCCTTGTTTCCTGCTAATATCAAACATGTTCTTAGGTAGTGTTTAATGAAGTGCATAAATGTTTATGCTTCCTAATTTGGGATGCTAAATAGCAAATTAGTGCTTAAAATGTCAGTACATGTATCCTTTTATTAATTAAAAAGAACAAATAGAGGTAACACTGAAAAAAACATTTAAACAGCAAGTTTCCCCTTTTCAGGCAGGCTTGTGAATGTATAGGGTTGGGATTTTTTTAAATGATACTAAGGCAACCCACTATTTTGGGGAAAATGTGCATAATTTCCTCAGTCTTTTATGGCTTTAGTACTAGTGTGTTTCCATTGTAACACATTCTTTAATGAGAAGATCAAGCTGTACTTCTTAGAAGATAAGCCTATTTGAGACAGCATTTTATGAAACCTGGAAAAAGCAGCTTAGAATTTAATTAGAGTTAGGACTCCAGCCTGGCCCCAAAAATCAGAGGTGTTAATTCCTTTTGCAAAAGCAGTATCACCTTTCTAAGGCTTCTCCTTGACGTGCTCATCCCATCAGATGTTAATACTGCATTTTGCTGAAGAATTTGTATGTTCTCCTTGGGCACGATATCTTGGAAGGCTTCATTAAGATTTTCCTGGAGATTTCATTGGCCCAGGTTAGTTTTCATTTGAGTTCAACGGGGGTATTTGGGTGACACAAAAAAGTTCAGTTCCCTTTGAAACTTAGTGTCAATGGGGGCTATGAAATCCATTGGACTGGGCAAGTGGTAGCCAAGGTGTCACTCGAAACTTTCCTGAGTCTTGTTAAAGGAGTAGGACATATTGAAGGTAGAACACCTCTTCACCATATTACAACTTGAGCTAAGTCTTTGGATACTGGAAATAAGTTTTTTTGCTAATAATAAGCCATTTTTGCACACTGTGGTTGTATGGCAGCATGCTGGGGGCTCTGCAGGAGGTAATGAGTGTGTGAATAACATTTTATATTTGCATTTGGTCATTACTCTTGTCTTTCCCTCCCTACGAGCCAGCATCAAGGTTGTATGATTGTTTCCCAGTGTGTCTGTTTGAAGTAGGGAAATATGCTGCAGTTCCGTGTTCCAGAAATACCCAAGAAAAATAGGATCTTTAATGGGGTGTGCTTTTCTGCATTGCAAAACTGATATATAAATTAACTGTGAGTTTCATTTCATTTTCCTACTCTGCGTTTATGGCCAGGGCTGTTCTTGTTGGTACATTAATTTTTCCATAATTGTGCCTGCCTGTACATAGTTTGCTTTGTTCTTACTGCGTCTGCTGTGAATCTACCGTAGGAAACTTTATAGAAAATAGTCCCTACTAACTTCTTCCTGCTCTAGGCTAACTTCATACCTGTATGTCACAAGAAACAGGAGAGAGTTTTGACAGAAAATGAAGTAGGTTTTATTACACCCTGTAATACCCCTCATTCATCATTCTAAGGTTTGTGCTGTGCCATTACCTCATACTGTAAACCTGGATTTGTAAGGATCAGAAAGACATGGATTTAAGAGGAAGTGACAGTTTATTCTCTTTTTAATCAAAGCAGGAAGGAGGTATTGTTGTTATATGAATAATCTGATCTTCTGTTGCCACACATTGCTGCAGTAATTTGTGATATTCATGATCTGATCCATATTAAAGTGCCTCTGGCACACTTGCAAGGAAGCAAGATTAGAGTTAACAAAAAGGGCTTTATTTTCTATTAGTGATTTTATAAGGGATATGAGCTATTGTGTTAAAGGAGAGAATCCTACCAGGGACTTTAATACCTGAGTCAGGAAATCTAGCCACTCAATTAAAAAAAGAAAGCTAGTATTTATTAGAGAGGGGGAAAAAATTGTTAATTTCTGCTGTTCCAGAACAGGTTTGGATTTACTGGTGCTTTACAGAGATGAGAGGGTTTTTTTTAAAAACAGCAAAATACTTATATCAAAGTTGAACTCTAAGTAGGAATTCAAGGTTGCATTGGTTAGCTGTTGTTGGCTGTCAAAAGCAGGTGCATTCTCCCTGTGTGAGGTCACTTCTTTGCACCTTACCTTTGATGTTGTATCTGAGAGATTACTGAGATGGCTGCTTTGTTGTCTTAAGCAGAGATTATTATCCTCTTGGAAGGTTTAAGTAGCAATAAATTGAACTTTTTGGGATTTAGTGAAATTGTAAAGATAATTCTACTTCATACTTCCAGAATCTATAGACTTTTAAAAATTAAAGCTAAGTGCAGTTCATTGTTAAAATGATACAATCTTGAAGCAGAACCTGAGAGAATTGAGTGAATTGGGAACATTGTGTATTAGCTGTAGCTTCACTGTGTATTAGTTGTGTTCATAGCTCTTGAGAACACCAAATCTGGCGGGTTTCAGAAAGGGAAAGCAAGGTTGTGTCACATGGAGCTTTACTGAGGATTATTTCAATATTCCATCTTTCTGACATGAGAATTCTCTTCTGAAGGAGACAAAGACACAACTTGTGCCTGCTCAGAATGAGGTGGTAGCTTTCTCCATACTCTTGAAAATATTTGTCATTCTGTGCGTGCATTTAGTCTCGGATTGATGAAGTCATAACATCAATTGCTCAGACTTTATTGGTGTCATTTTTTTCATCATAACAGTGTGGAACTCTGAAGTGATTCATACAACACCGAGGCAATAAAAGCGTTATGAAGTGCAGTCATTGCGTGTTTCATGCTCAATAGCTAATTTTTAATTTCACCATCTTGGATATTTTTTCATCCCCTCAGGGTTCCTAAATAGGAAAAGAGAATCATTTGGACTTGGACAACAGGAACAGTGATTCAAGAAGGAATTAATTTATGTGGTTGTTCATCTGTTTTACTTTTGCAATTATTTCTCCTGTTTATGTTTGAAGGATAACTTTCATTCTGTGCGTCAGATACCCTCTTGTTGTGCAGTGAAATAATGGTCCTGTGGTTGTGAGATCATTTGTTTACCATAAAGAGGAAAATACCTCACTTCCAGCATCAGATGAAGTTGCATTATGGCTGGATCAGAACAAAGGTGAAAGTGAGTCTGGGAGGGGAGGAAGAAGCTGAGCCTAAAGGATTTTTTTTCTGAGCTGCCTTCTGGCTAGAGAACTTTCTACAAAGGAAATTGTTCCCTCTGCATTTAGCAGAATATAAACTTTATATTCCTTGTTTATTGATAGTAAAGCCTTAATGGAACTGAAGTCTTTATGAATATATATATTTATTGCATCAGGCTACCTACTGTCATGCTGAATTTTGGTCTTTGGTGATTTGAAATTAAAGAGTCATTAAAGAAAATTTCCTTAACAACCCAAGAGAGGCATAGGCTGGGGGTGATTTAGCTTTTCTTGTAATATAACAATTGCTAAAAGTTCTGCAAAATAGAAGATAAGAAATTATGTGTGTTGGTGCTTGTGTATCCTTTATAGCTGGCCTGAGCTTTCATGCTTTTGGAGTGGAGAGGGGCGTGGGTTTCATGGGATAGGCTGATCATCAGAGGAATTGGCTGTGAACACCCTTTGGTGTTCACCCTGCTGAATGTGAATGATGTCCTGGGACAGCAGCAGAGGGAATGTGCCTTGATAGTGCCATATCACACTGGTACCAGCCCCTTCCAAAGGAGACTCAGATGGAAGAGCTTTTATGGGAGCTTCATATCCTTTATACTCAAATATATCTGTAATGTCAGCCCTTATGTTTATTTAAATCTTACTGAATTGTAGTTTAGTTTTTTTTAAAAATGTACTTTTATGTGTTTCTCATTTTTCTTGTAATTAACTGAGTATTGGTGTGCTGGGAGATGTCTTTCTCCATGTTTAATTTGGGGTGTTAAGTCACTGATACTTGAAAATAGTCCATTTGGGCATTCTGGTTTTGTGAGCCAGATTAACTATGATTTTACTTTTCCTTATGGAGTCCTCTGCAAGATTTCTGGAAATACCTTTAGAGAATAATTCTCAAAATGTGTAGGATGGAAGGTGGATGGGTCAAAGCATTGCCTCCAAGTTAATGTTCTGTGTTTTCATTTCTTTAAGAGTCTTAGCTTATGAAAAACTAAAACTCTGTAAAGTAGGATTTTGCTTTATTTTCTTGCACTATGTATTAAAAATCTTTGACACTCATTGGTTTCTTTGCATTTGCAAGGACACTTTCAGCACCAAGTTCTTCTTTTTGGTGTAGATCCTTACAGGAATAAGCAATCAGGGGTGTGCTTTTTGGGGTTAAACAAGGCTGAAGGTGCTGTTGTAGGATCTTCTGTCCTTTGGAGGACCATGCACAGAGCCACCCTCCTTGCTAGGATTGGGAAGAACACCCTTGAGGGTTGGCTTCTCTTTAGGTATTGTCCCCTAATGCTGCTCATCCAGGAAAGGTTGTTCATTGCCACATTGGTGGATATGGGCATCTTCCACTCTGTGGCTTTCCTGATTTTACAGAGCAACTGAGATTCACTCATCCAGCCTGATGTGGAGGAGGATCCTTAGTCTGGTGGTGCAGGAAGGCAAAGAAGAGCTGGGAGAAGGGTCCCACAGGCCTTTCCCCCTTTCCCACAGTTAGTATGTGCAACTGAGATGAAGTCAGTAGCCAAACAGCAAAATCCCAAGCAGCTTAACTGGCATTTAAGGTTTCAATCAGCAAAAAGTTTTATTAATTAAAAAAATCCAATCACTCTTAAAGCTCTCAGAATTTAACCTTTAAGAAGTGGCAAAATCAGCATTTTCTTCTGCAGCCAGGGGCCTCTATCTATTGCACATACACAGCTGTGTGTGTACAGGTGTGATGTGCCATTATTCTGCATAAATCTGTCTGTGCCATGTAAATCCACAACTTGATAATGTTCCTGATGGTGCCCAGCCCTGCCTGTTTTCCTGGTGTTCCTTTTTCCGTGCTGTTCCTTCTGCAAATGGGAGTCTGTCCTCTGTGCTTGCCTCAGAGGGACAAGACAGGAGCGTTTCACGACTCCTGCCTTGCAAATTGTCAGCAGGGCTCTGAAGTGAAATACCTGCTTGTTATTCCTGGGGGTGACTGACACACAACTAGAGCATTTCCCTGGGAGATCTGGTAGTGCTGCTGTCACTGTAAGGCAGACTTTGCCATTCAGGGACTTCACACAGCAGCATTTTCTTGTTTGGCTTTTTTTTTTCCCCTGCCCTGCCAATGCCTAGATTGTAGCAAAGAAAATTTAATTCTCACATGAAGGTCTTTAAGTGATAACATGGAATAAGTAAATCTTTCAGCAGTATCTCTTAAAAACATTCATTTCTCAGAGGTTCCCCTGCTTTTGCAGAGGGTCAGTGGCCTGGAAGTTTCACACCAAATGGCAGTGCCCAGGTGAGTGCTGGAAAACATTGGGCACCTTGACAGACTTATTCTATCTATGGTTTTAATCTGCCCTCTGTTACTTCCTTTTCCCAGCTGCTGTGTGAAAACAGCCACCTGGTGAACTGGGGAAGAAAGAGCCATTTCCAATTCTATGATCTAAGTGTGGTTCTTGATAAGGGTGTTTTTAGCTCTGCCTGAAGGTGTGCAGGCTGTGGTGGCTGCTGGGCCATTCCATGAGCTGCTGTGGCTCCCTGCAGAACACATCACAAAACTTCACTCCACTGCTCCCTTGAAAAGAAACCTTGGCTGGACCACAGCAATGCTGTTCAGAAAATCAAGGATTCTTGAGAATCCATCGAAGTGTGAAATTCATCTTTTCCTTGAGTGGTTTATTCCAGTGCTTAGTGCTACCCTCGCTGCTCAACCTGTGCCTTATTTCTCTGTGAGTTTTTCTGGCTTTACATCTTATTCCTAGTTCTTGATTTGCCTGTCTTAATATCTTCCCCCACTATTTCTGCAGGTCATGAACACCTCAGCAGACTGAGTGCCTTCACTCTCCTTCCACCACAGATTTTCTAGGTCATGACTGACTCATTTTTGAAATGCTTTTCCTTTATACCTACCCAAACTCGAGTTTTATGGAAATACTTTCTATAGGAGTGTTTGGTTTAGTTAGTGTGATACAATCTGGTGGTTTAGGACATGTCACTTTGTATTAGAATGTGATATACAATACTAATTTCATTTTGTGGGCCAACCTTAATTTAATTTTGTAGGGAAAAACCCTGATACAATTTGAAACTTAACCAATTGATGTCCCAGTGTATTTTCCTTTTTACTCTATTACTAAGTATAGCTCTGTCCTGGAAATGTTCTTAAATGAGTTTTTATCTCTGCTCCACTTTCCTCTTTGATTCTGTGCCACTCACATGCTGGTGAGGAGACAGAGCACATTCTTCCTGCTTTCCAGCTGCTTGTTCCTGTACTCACAGCTGGGCCAGGCAGGTGGGAGACAGGCCCCAACAGGTGAACAGAGTTTCACAAAAAATAGGACACTGAAGAAGTAAAATTTAGAAGAAAGGGAAGCCAGAGCCATTTTACTCCTGTGGAATGTGTCTTCAGGATAGGTGCAGGGTTTCCTTGGTTGAAGATGCCTTTGAATTGTCAAAGGATGGGGAAGAGTTATCACTATTATGTTGTGATACATTCTCAGAACTGAGTAGAGTATCCTTAGGAAGAAAATTCAACTTTTGTGGAATAACTTCACTCTGGAGCCTCCAGCCAAGTCCCAGGAAGGAATCAGACCCGACAGAAGAGCTTGCTGTGCATCAGCCCTTGCTGTGTCTGCTGTGATAAATTAAAGACTGCTTTGGGTAGGACTTACACACATTTTGTTTAACCATTCATGTTAAATGCTCAGTATCCCCTCTTAACCTCAGACATGAGATGAGGAACTGCCAAGTTCCTCCACTGGGATGGTTTAATGAAAATTGTTCTCTGCCAGAATTTTGAAGGTCAAAATCAGCTTAAATATGTAAACAGATATTTTATCAAGGTAAAGTAAAAAAACCCCTACAATTAATCTCTTCTAAGAAGTCGCTTCCTTCCTTTGAGAATTTTGAATAGTGCTAGACAAGGTTCTTCTAAATTTCCTTCATCATCTCTCTGAAGATTCCCTATTAATTAACATAGTCATTTATAAAAGTTATGAAATCATGTTATTGACTTATTTCTATTTGTAAAGACACGAGGAAATTTGTGTACTGCACCCTTTGAAAAGTAATTAATGGTTCACTCCTAAATGCCTATTGATATTTTTGTGCTTCCTATTGATTTAAAATTAATATCTCTGCTAATTTAAAGCTCACATGCTGGTTTGTCCAACTTCCAAAGAATGGACAGAACATCATCACTGAGCTGATTTAGTTAAAATTATGACCCTCATCTGATGACCTCAAGAAAAAAAGTATTGGCAAAGTTCTGCCTAGTCTGGGCTTCCTCCTTGTTTGGGGCTGGTGGAAGGTGGCCCTTTCCCATGTGATTTGGGAGGGGTTGGGTAGGTTTCAACTAACGAGTGGTTTAATGATGGGAGGAGTTAGATCAGAGCAGTTTATGTGCATGTTGTAATACCAAGGGCAGAAACCAGTTGATGCCCTTACCCCAGTGTGCAGGACTATAAAACACTCTGGGCAAGGCCTTGGTGATGTTTTGCAGGGTGATGGGTGGTGCAGAAGTTGCTCTTGAGGTCTCCTTGCTTACCTGACTGACCCAATTTCCTGTACCTGAGAGGTTTCACCTTTGTGGTGCAGGATGTTGCTGGGTTTTCATCCTCTGTGTGTGAGATGTTTGCTTCTCATCAATATCTGACCCATGGTGAGATCCAGAATCCCACTGGCTGCACTCCCGAGGGCAGCTCAGCTGCAGCAGCTGCTCGGGCTGCAGAGTTTGCTGAGTGCATTTGGGGTGGGTGGCACTTTGTGTACAGCCCCTCTGGCCCACTGCTCAGGGAACCTGCATGGAATTCTCTTCCTTGAGCAAGGACTGTACAGGCAGTTCTGCAGAAGTTTGTGACCTTTTATTTTATTGCTGGGTAACAAACTCTTTTCTGGTCTGGGAAACCAACTGCGGTGGAGCTTTTTTAGCAGAGGGATGGTTTATTGGCCAGTATTGCCCCTGCGTGTAAGAATCTCCCATTTGCATTGTCAAATGTAATTACTGGAAGAATCAGATATGGTATGATTAAAGGGATTGATATTTGTTATTCAAGAGTTTTCTCTGTATTAAATATTTCAGCAAAATTTTAGTAACCAGTGACCTCTTTTGAGAAGTGACTCATGGCAAAATTTCAGTGACCTCTTTTGAGAAGTGACTCATTGCATTTTAAAGGCTTTGTAACCAAGTCATCCCTTCTTGTCAGGGACATGGAAGATGAATAGATCGTTCCTGTCTGCGATTTCCAGTCTCAGGGGAAGTCCCTTTTCACTGCCTCTGGTGATGCTCAGCTGCATCACGGCTTTTAATTGCCTGCAGGCTCCTGCAGGACTGCCTGTGTCCCCTCTGGCATGACCTACATCCTTGCAGAGCCACGAATCCCTTGGCACTGGTTAGTGGAGCCTGAGCACAGGACAGAAAGTCCTGTTGCTGCTAATCCCTTGCTGACTCCCAGGGCTGGAAGCTGTGTGACAGTCTCTTGTTTGCCTAAATTCATCTTGCATTATCTTGCCTGTAGAATGATGCAAATTAATTTTCTTTATTAAAGATGATGGTAGAAAATGTGGGCGGTGTCTTGAGCATTATGGATATTGGGTGTATCCACAGTGAAACCCAGGGAAGGATGTATTAAAAAGAGCACAGCACCTTATCAAGCCACGAATTCATACATTGTGATATATATGTGATTTTTCTTGAAAGAGGGAATAAATAGTGAAATAATCATTCCAGCTGAATTATTAGCCTGAATTGCCTCGCTGCAGTTGCATGTGCCAGATAGTTCAGTTTAATTGGAAGGCTTGGGCTAGTGGAGGAGTAAGATGATATTTTGGGTGAGTTAAAGGAAACATTACAGTCTACTGAAAGGAATAATTTAGAAGATGTAAGGATCTTCTTTCTCATTTTGGAAAGTTCTCCAAGCATGTCTGTTCCACTATTCTGTAGCTCTGGAAGTGTCTGGACCTTCTGGTGGACTTGTAACATGGGACTGAAGTTATTGGTCCTGTGCTGTTGAAGTCCCAGTGTCCCACAGCTTCATCTGTCCAATTTTGCTTTTTCTTTGCTAATGGCAGATAACTGAGAACATTGTTCTCCAGGACTTGATTATTTTGTTTCCTCCCACCCAGCTTCCAGTTTGGATTTACTCATGAGCAGCAGTCTATTTATTTGTTCTTGAGTTGCTGCCAAGTTTGAGCAGCATTTTTTCCCTGTCTCTGAAGAGTTTATGAGAGATTATATCCACTTTACCTTTGCTAGGCTGACCTGTCTCTCAGATTTTTCTTGGGAGATACACTCACCAATCCATCTGCTGTAATCCTGCTCAGTGTCTCCTGCACTTGCCTGATCTTTCTCCATCAGTGATGCTTTTGTGCTGGGTTTTATCTTGGGTGGTAACAGTACATTTTACAGAGACATTATCTTTCCAGAAATGCCTTTCTCTAGAAATATCTTCATGGCTTTGTCATGCTGAGGGCTCATAATTCAGCTGCAATCAATGCCTCTGCTGAGGTTGTTATCCTTCCTTTGAGTTAATGTATAGCAGACTTCCTATCACTGTAGGAACTTGCTGTCAAACTTAATCTCACCTCCATTATTCCACTTCTGAAAGTCATCTGGAGGGATCTCTACTTCCCATCTGATATTTCTCTGTTGCTACATCATACTGATATTACCTCTCAGTATGGTGCCATTAGTTTGTCTCTCTAGAGTCTGTCCTTAACCAGTGCACAAATGAAAACTGGCTTTGCTTTTCTGTAGATTTTTACCCATTCTAAAATTGTTTGTAAACATTTAATGAAGCCTCAAATTGTCCCAGTAGAGCAGTAGTTTCTCTTCCACTAAATGACTGATAGTTCTCAGAAAGAGGGAAGTAGTGACTTGTTCAGCATCACACCTTGAATCAGAAATGAGCACTGATGACACAATCCCAAATCCTTGGTTCTAAAAGTCATAAAATAATACTTTATGGTCTTTATCAGAAAACCATCCAAAGGCTTTTATAAAATGGGGAATGTCACTGCAAACTTGAGGCTGGGATCTGGAAAGCCATCAGGAAGATAAATTTGATGGGAACTGTGTTTTCAAGGTTCTTGGGTAGCTTCAAATAGTGACACTTGGATATTTTAGCCATTTTTTGGTATTTTGATGGATCTGATTTCTGGGCTACTGTACATGCACTTCCCCATGGTGCTGTTGCAGTATCAGGCTGAGCTTCACCGTTGTTATTCTTTATGTATTTATTAAACATGAATAGCTCAGGCAAGCTGATGGTATGTAATGCCACACTCATCTGTGTTTGCTTGCCTTGAGGACTTGTGGCAAGATTAATTTTAAACTTCCTAACTCTTGAGCAGCATGCGTAATATCCCTGAAAAAAAAAAAAAACCCACCCCGAATGTTCATGTTGCTCCCTGATGCCCCCAATTCAAGTTGCTGTTGTTGTGTTTATTGTGCAGATTAATCTGGAAGCACGGAGTGGTTGTGAGCTGAAGCAATCGTGTGGGGTGAAATCTCCGCAGTAACCGGGTTAGAGGGAGCGCGTTCCTGGGAAAGCAAACGCCAAGCTCCGCATCCGGCTGTGCAACCTGGCACTCCCTTGGAGCTGGGATTAGTCTCATTCCCTCTGCTGCCTCAGCACCGCCTGGCCTTGCTTCACTTCCCCGGCGTCCCAAACACCCTATGAGTTCCCACAGAAGTTGCCACTTTGGGATTTGCACGGTTTTACCTGCCCATCCTCTGCAGCCGCCCTCCTGCCTCCGAGCCAGGGAGGAAACTCCAGCTGAAAGCTTCTTAACTTAAAAAAAAACCCAAACAAACAACAACAACAACAAACAAAAACCCCCAGCAAACCAAATAAAAAATCCCTCAAAACCAAACAAAAAAATCAAAAAATTCCCAGCAGAAATATCCCCCACCAAATAACCTGGGCAAATTTTTTTTTGTTGTTTGCTTTGAGCACAGGGTAAGACTATACCAGCTGTGTACAAAGGTTGAGAAAAGCATTTAGCCCCAGACAGGATAACCTTTTGATGACAAAGGTTCAAATTCGCAATTAAATTGCTGCAGTTTAGCAAACCATAGGTTTGTGTTTGTGTGTTAGAGCAATTACTCTACAGTGGCTGCAAACCTAAATCCTCTCTCTGTGAGCCAAAAGAAGTCAAACTGCTCCACGGTTTTGCTGTGGAAGTGCACAAAAGGGGAGTCACTTTGGTTCTCACAGGGCCAGAACAGGAGTCTGAGTGCTGCTGTGGCTGAGCTGGATGCCAAGGTTGAGAGTGAATCATTTTGCAGGTTTTCCACTGTCAAAAAGTGGAACTTTTCCCCTCATTTCCCATTGTTCCACTTGCAACCAGAAAAACCCCAAATTCACTTTGTCTGTGGGAATACACAGACTCACATACTTGTGCTGCTGCACAGGTCAGAGGGCAACAAAAATCTAGACAAGAGGGTGCATCTTTTGTTTTTTAACTCTGTGGATCGCATTCCAAAGGCATAATCGAATCCTGAAGCCCCAGTCTGAGGATCTTGTTGCATGCACTGATGTGTGTGTGCTCTCTGTGGCCCTGAGCAGCCCTGGCCAGCCCTGACCAACCCTTGGTGTGGGACATGCTGCAGAGCAGCTCTGAATTCCTATTAGAGGCAACGGGAACCTTTCCAATGGGTTACAAACCAAGCCTGCGGGGAAGGAATCTGCCCTCTGCACAGTAGCAGTCCTATTGCTCAAGCTCAGGGCGGATACAGCCAGTGCCAGGTGGCCTTGAGAGGAAGTTTCTTTGGGGAGATGTCCTAGTATGGGCTGTTTGCATAGCTGGGCCTTGTAAAGAGGATTTCTTAGGAGCAGCCCAAGTGGAGTTGTGCAAACACCGTTCTGACATCAGTCATGCTGATGGCACGTGTACACAGAGTAGCAGTCACTCCTTAAATATGGGAGTCACAAATACGCGTTGACAGGAAAATATATTTATGCAGTTTCCAGCGCGTGCTGTAAATAAGGAAACCAGCCATTGTGTTCCACAGAGCTGCATGCTTTAAATGCCTAACAGTAGAGAACAACCCAAAGTGAATCACAGGAATCGAAAAGGAAGTGTTTACATCTCTCAAAACGTTCTGTACAATAATCGTTCCTTCTTTATAAACTTGATTTCAGCAAATTCGAATCCGAATGAGATGAAGTTTGAAACACAGGCTTTCACGGCGAGGTACAGCTCGGTGTGGAATCTTTTGCAGGTGGCTGTTATTCCTTTATTGTTTGTATTTCCATATTGCTTAGCAACCCCTGTCCTGGACCAGGACCTCGCTGCTGCGAGTGCTCTGCTAACACTGATGGAACGGATGGCTGCTGCTGGGGAGAACGCACTGTTTTGTAGGGAAGCCAAAAGCAAACTAATGGTTTTTCATTCTGTCCTCTGCGAATGAGAAGTGATGAGGGCCAGCTGATAGTTAACCATGGGATTATAACTCTTGAATTACTGAGTCAACACAAATACTGGGGGCCCCGTCAAGCATGTGGGCTCAAGTGGGTGTAGTTTTCCCAGGTTTTGTGTCCTGATGGCCAAAGCAGGGAGCTCAGACTCTGAGTGTGGGGCAGGCTGAATTGCTGCTCCCTAAATCACCATTTGCTGACCGAGCAAATAACCACTCATGCTTTGTGTGTGCCTGCAATTAAAGAGGAGCAGCCTACCCCGCATTGCTGAGCACTTACTAATCCCTCCCCTGCCAGTGGCACAGCACCTGGATCCCTCAGACAGTCACTGGCACCACCTCCGTGCTCTCGCTCGGAAGTTATGTAAGTCAACATTCGCAGAGCTGTGCCCGAGTCCTTGTCTCACCTCTGAAGCAGAGATGTCCTGATGTTTCAAGGGTTTGTAGAAAGCAGTAATATCTCTGTTTGAGAGCTGGAAAGTTGGAAAAAGTAGACTAACTTTTAGTCTCAAAGTCCTTTCATCAGCAAATTCCACACGGCTCCGGCACAGCTGTGCCTGAGCACTTTGCAGTAGGGATTTGCTGCTGCAGAGCAGAACAGCCACTGATCACTGGCAGCTTGTGTTTGATAATCACGGCCAAGCTCTTAAATAGTGAAGTTCATGCCTGTACTCCAAACCCTCCCCTGCTCTGCAGCAGCCCTGCCTGCCTTGGACAGGATGCAGTGCAGTCCCCCTTTAGGCAGCAAACCTGATTGTCTGGCAGTGGAAGGGAGTTTGGGTGCTAAACACTAATACTTGAATGGTATTTAAGTACTCCCAGATCCTTTGGAGCTGTTTCTGGTGCTGTGCTAGGGTGTGTTTGGCTCAGAAGCGGTGAGAATAATATTCTGCTCTGTGACAGTGCCCAGATGCCCCCCAGGACCAGGCCATGGCCAAGGCTCTGCACAGCTGTCTCAGGGCATTGGTGGTTTGCACGTCGTGGTGTGTTTTAATAGCAGATCCTTGTGCCCAGGGGTCACACAGGGGAACTATGTGAAAGGCCTTTGCATCAAGAGGTTAAAAACAACTTATGCTAATTCTGGACTCCAGCCAAAGCTACCCAGCTGTTTAGCTGAGACTGGGAGCTGACAGACCAAAAAAAAGGACACACACAATTAAAATGTCTCTGGAGAGACAGAGAGAGAGAAGGGGGTAACTGTCAGTGAAACCAAAGTGATGCAGGCCTGACTGCAGGAAATTGTTTGGGAGGAGTGGCCCAAGTGTGAACACTGTGGGCATGTGCTCAGTTTCCCCCCAGGTGCCCTGGGAGATGAGACAAACCTTCCTGTGATGTACATGGGATGGGATGCTCGTGCTAGCAAAGGACACCCTAAGCTTTAGTTGCTGGAGTTGTGTGGCTGCAGTGCCACAAACTGAACTTTACATTGGTGACTAATGATGACAAATACCTCATGCAGAATTCACCTTTGTTGCAGGGAAGCAGTGGCAAGCAAAACATTTTTTTTAGATGTTCGCTTTATGTTGGTTCCCAAAGTCATGAGCTTCTATATTTAGTTTCTCATTATATGGTACTGGCTGACTCTTCTGTGACTGACATTTTGTGTACAGCAATTCTGAATTTCTAAATAGAATTCTGTTCACAGGTCAATTATTGCTCTATACATGCCAAATATTTGGACTATGAATGCAATGGCCCATGCTTCTAGTTTGAGTCTTTTCCAACATTATCCTCCATTCCTCCTTTCTGCCCACAAAACTCCCATTGCTGCATGGGAGCACGTTTTGTTGTGCACTTCCCCTCCCAGTGCTTTAACAAGTTGAGCAAACTTGCTGAGCAAACTCTCTAGCCAAATAGAAAAAAATTCATCTTTAAACTTTCCCAGCAGAAAGATGGAAACTGGTGAAATATCCTTTTGGATCAGCCTCCTGTGTCAATAGATGGTTCTGCTGAGAGGATCTCAGTGCCCAGCTCCTTCAGCAGTTTTTTTCACAGCAGCTGTGACACAAGTGCTGTCCTAAAAAAAATGACATCTTCTTAACCTTGACGTCATTGCCAGTGGTTAAAAATCCAAACCACCTATTTTTTTGAGTTTGTCTGACTTTGTTCTACCTGACATGACACTGATAGTGTTATGTTTGGCTGGAATGCTAATTAAATGGTGTCATGTGCAAGCCACTCCAAAAGGTCAAAGGAAGGAAAGTTTAACATCAGTTTAGGGGGAAAAGAAACCCAACAAACATAATTTCATTTTCTATGTTTACAGGCCTCCAAATCATCTATGATAGTGATTTAAACCAGCAGACATCAGTCTTTTCCCTAATAAAAACAAGCACAGGTTGTCAAAAGTAATCTACCTTTTAAGGGATCCTGAAGTGTGAAAACATAAGTACTTTACACAGGAATAGAGATGAACAAAAGGTAGGAAATACTTTTCATAGATGCCTGGTGAGGTCTGATTATTTGTGGCTTCATCAGATTTTTTTAATGGGAAAAGAAGGGTAATTTCAAGCTCTAAATCCAGCTCAGCTGTGAAATGAAGGAAAAAAACAACAACAACAACAACAAAATTTGTATCTATCTTTATGAATGAAGGGGGAAAATTATCTTCCTCTAAAATAATCTAAAAGTCTTGCTTATTCTGTGTTTGTGTGCTTAAAGCTCACAAAATCCTTTCCCAAAAGAACTTGCCTTCCTTTCAACAGCAACCTGGAAACAGAGAAGTTGTGTGGCAAAGGTTTCTTAAACTCATTGCCTTGGTTGCCTCCAGAGCTATGAATCCTATTCCTCCTTCCTCCCAATGTAGTTTCCTGTTCATTGGAAAAATCTGTTTTGTTATATACATCACTCTTCTATCCTACATGAAATGCTAAGTTAAAGCAAATATCTGTTTGTTGCCAGTTTGGTTTTTGGTTTGGTTTTTTTTTTTTCAGGATTATTATTTTTATTATTAGAAATTAAAGCATTAGCCCCAGGTTTAAAATTTTTTTTTCTCCAGCAAACTTCCATTCTGCCCAAAGCTTTCCCTTGTTGTAAGACTAAAAAAATATTCCAGTGAACCTTCAGTTACTGCAATTTGTGGAGATCTCTGTTTTTCTGCACATTTGGAATTGTCAGGGGCAGACATTTGTGCCTTTGTCTGTACAAGAGCAAGTGGCAGGAGTCAGAAGCTGATCTGTCTAATGCCATCTGACAATGGGTGTGTGGATTTTACAGCACCCAAATCAGTGAACTGTTCAAAGTTGCTGCACCAGATTAGAGCTTACAAAGCCAAAAGAGACTTTTGTCTCCCAAAGAGGGGAGATCTGCCCTGCTCTGCCTCCCTGGGTTTGGCCCCCCTGAGCTGCAGCCAGGTCTGGAGTGGGGGAGGCAGGGAGCTGTGGCTCTGGCTGCTCTGTGATGCCAGATTTGCCCCTGGGATTGAACATGAGCTTCCTCAGCACTGTGCTGGCTCTGGTGTCACTTTTCCCAGAGGTAACACCTCTGTCCTGCACAGCTCTGTAGGAATGGCTGTTTGGAAATGTGCTGCTTGGAAAACACAGAAACGTGGTTTGCTCGTGTACACAAAAACTTTTTTGCCTTTCATTCTGTGTGTGGCCTTTTGATATTAATAGCTGTCAGATTTCCACTTCTTCACATTTTTAATCTGCTTTGTATATGCCATTCGTTATCTCTTTTGTATATGACAACAGCGTAAGGCTTTGTTGTACAAATTTTTAATAAAAAAATCCAAAATATTTGAAAGCTAAAGCGGATATTACTTTTCCCATGGAGTATGCAACCTTTGATAGCCCAGACCTTTGATAAAGTGCATTGTAAGCCAGGCACTGTATTCAGAAAGTATTTAAATGTTTGGTGGTGGGTCTGGTTTTTTATAACAGATGAGCATTTTACTCTCAGAAGAGTAAACAGTTAGTAGGCACAGTGAGAAACAGTTATAATTACAGACAGTGCTGGCACATGACTTTGAGCCTTTTATTCAGTCCTGAGCTCTTTCAGGACTGCTTGGGTCTGGTGTCTGGCTTCCTTCTGTCAGAAGGGTGGAGGGGCAGATGAGGCAGGGGAGGCTGAAGGTGTGGCTGTGGGGTGAGCACTGTGACAGAAGGGAACCCCATCCTTTATCCCAGATCCTGATGGGCTAGGGGCTGAGAAAACCCCTCCTGCCAGAGGTTCTGCACTGCTTGTGAGCTAGGGCTGAGAGGCAGAGGAAGGAGGATCCTACACCGGGAAGGGACAGGGTTATCTGGGATCAAAGCCCTCAGTGGCGGTTCCAGCAGTGCCAGCCAAAGCCCTGGCACCGTTCTCAGAGGTCTCCTGACAGGTTGGAGAGGTTTTGAAGTGAAGGCACAACCCCTGTGTTGGATGCTGTGGGGAAGGGCAAGCCTCGCCTGAGCCCTGAACTCTGGTGAACTCCTCCCTCTCACTTTGATGTTTGTCTTAGAGGCCCTGGGCTAGAACATTGCTGTGGCATTTCACCTCCTGGCCTGCAGCCCATCGTGATGCTGCTGCCTACCCTTGCATCACTGAGCCTTGTTATGAATGGCTGGAGAAAGTGCCATTACAGACCTGCTGCTGCTGGGGGCACTCCCCAAAACAGCTCACAACAACACCCCGTGTCTAAAAAAAACCCAGGCACTGCATGAATTCGCAGAGCCCTTGGTGTGCTGATGTTACAGCAAGATTTGGTGCTGCACATGACCCACTTACAGCCTGGGAATGTTTCCAGCTTTGCTTTTTTCCACCTAGAGATCCTCGCTTTCCCCTGTGCTGTCCATTTTTAAAAAGGAAAGAAAATAAAAAGACACAAAAAGAAGGCTTCTCTATATCTGTGGCTCACATCCTTGCATAAATCCCTCTGTCATTATGACTTTCACATTGGCCTGCTCTTGCGTGTCTTTGTTACTTTGCCTTTCTGTGGGGTATTCCCAGTTCTCACACTCCCTGCCCTTAGCAGCTGAGGTGAATCTAATGCATCTTTGTGCACCCTGTGTCCTTACTGATGATCTTCAGGATAGTGCCTTTATTTTATAGACAGAAAATAATGAACAGGAGGAAGGAAACCATGAGCTTGAAAGGCGAAGTGTTGAAACTTTGGAAGTTTTTCCAGCGGCGTGGCTCAGGTTGAGCCACGGCGACAGGAAGGGCCTGCCAGTGCGAGAGCTAGAAAGTGATCTTGCTTTGTAAACAAACTGCTGAAACTCCTCACTGAAATGTGTTTGTGCCCTCTGTGACAGACAGGCATCTGCCCACGCAGCCCTTGGCACTGATAAGGAGATCTGGATCTGCTGATCAGCTGTGCTCTGGGAAGGCTGGGAGGGAGCAGAGCTGGGGCACTGAGAGGCACTCACTGAGTGCGTCCTGAGCTTCACCAGGGTGTGCTGAGGGCATCCAGAACTTCACCTGGGTGTGCTGAGCTTCACCTGGGGTGCTGCCTGAGCCCCGTGCTCAGGGCAGTGCAGGGTGCCCTGTGGCAGCCGGGTGTGGACAGCTCCAAGGAGCTGAGAGCAGCCCAGTGGGAGATGCTGGATCCAGTGTAGGAGCTGCATTTAACCCCTGCTTAGTCTCTCTTATCTCGTGGCACTGCTCCTGAACAAAATGATGCACTGCTGAAACATTCTCCTTATTGCACTTTTTTTTCTACAGGATGCCCATTTTTTGCATTTTTGAAGCTTCAAGTACCAAGATTTAGCACACACACCAGCTGTGCTGAATGACTTAGAGCACAGGCTGTAATCTAATGCTGCACCTCGAGTTATGAATTTGCTAATCAGCACCTCTCCTTGGCATGGGCTTCTGGTTAGTGAGGAAATCCCATAACCTTTCTGTCTGGAATTGCTCTTTAAACAGGGATGCTAATCTTTATGGACCCTGATGGTTGTGCTGTGCTGATTCGCTAGTTAATATTTTCAAAGCACTTTGAAGATGAAAAATGCTGAGTATTATTGGCCTTTTATCTAAAAAAGACATTTTAAAACATCGAGCTAGGGAAAGATCTACATAAATTAGCACGTGTTGATTATGCTCTATCTTTCCTTTTCATCTGAATGTATTAACTAGCAAGAGAACTGTGAGAATTTGTATCTTTCCTTTTCATCTGAATTTATTAAACAGTAAAAGGACTCTGTGAATTAGTAATCTAATTTGATCATCAAACCAAAAACAAAATTCTTCCTAATCCATCTTGAAGATCTCTCACCAGCAGCAGAGTTTTCTTCCATATCTCAGGTTAAGAATGAAGTTTCAGGCTCAGGTCTCGATACTTTCTGGACTGACAAGACTGCAATACAGAATTCTTTTTCCAGTTCAGCCTGGAGGGTCAGTAACAATTCCACTTTGCAGCGAAAAAAACGATGAGCATCAGTCAAGCCCAAGTTGCTCACCCAAATCAGTAATGTTGAACCTGTCAGTTTTCACTGATTTTGGGAGCAGGCTCTGCTTTAGAAACTGCAGTGATTTCCTTGGCATTTAACAGAGTAACATTAGTTCAGTCATTTGAATATTTTTCTTCTGTAAATGTACACGATAATTATGACTTCTTGTACTTCATGCAATTTTATTCACTCTTGCAAGATCTTTTCAATTGTGAAGTGTAAGATAGTATTACGTTGTGATCTGTTTTTTTTTTTTGCTTCCAAAATCAGGTGTTGCTAATTATAATAGAGGGTATATAGCACAAAAGCTAGTGAAGGATCCTGTCTTGGCTTCATTATTTGAGACAAGTTGCAGGTGAAATTTTTTTTTTCCTCTCCAATTTCCAATCCCAGGGTGAAGGGAGTTACAGATATTTGGTGAAAATTTTGAGGAATTTTAAACCTTCTCAGCGATAGACTACAGCAAGATGTGGGGAAAGGAGACAGGCCCCTGATGAGCTGAGAGAGGAAGGCAAAATCTCAGTTACCTAGAATGAAGTTCCAGAAGTCAGGATCTCTCCAGCTTGATGCTGATTTCAGCTGCAGATAGATATTTAATTTTATGCAGCCACCAGATGACATGAGAAAAAGAATCAAAATGTTGTAGTTTGCTGCTTTTGTTTTAAAGTGTTGCAGATCTTTAAAAGAGAATCAAAAACAGGGGAAAAAAATCTACCCACCAACACAGAATAAAAATTTAACCTTTGAAATGGTAGAACCTTCATTTAGCAAAAACATTGTACCCGGACATCATTGCCACTGGTATCCCCAGAGCCAGGAGCAGTGGCTGCAGACATGGTGCCCATGATGGACCCTTAGGATGCGTGGCTGGAACAAGCAGCCAAAACATCATTCCAGAATCCCCATCCCAGTTTCCTCCATCTGAGACCTTGAGGTGGCAACACAACCCCTAATCCCTTGTTAGCAATGAGACATTTCTCTGGCAGTGACACTCAGAAGGGAATATTGTGTATATGTGTACATTTGCTCTCCTGTAAAGTTTTTTTTTTTTTTTTTAAGTTTTAGAATAATTTCCTCTTTGTGCTATGGTGAATTGTTCTGGATGGAGGTACCTCCGTACTGTGAAATAGAAATTAAGCTTCATCTTTTAAACAGGAATGAAAGTCCTTGGTAGTCACTGGAGTAGCTCTGAAGCTCATCTGCCAGTCAGCTTGGTGTTGAAGTAATTAAAGAGGTCAGGCACAAAAATATCGTGTACCTGGAGCTTTGCCAGCCTCTTTCTCCCATCTCTTATCATGCCCGTCCATTTGGGATTCTTCCACAAGCTTTGTTATATTCATCGTGTAGATTAGTGGTCTGCAACTATTAACAACAAACTTTGATGCTACAGAGTGGGAATTGTTTGAATAAACAATTTCACAAGTAAATGGAGTCACAGCTCTGAACCAAGAGAGCTCCAAACTTGTTTTAATTTACAGAGGTCAAAAAGTAAATGGGATTGTTGCTTGGGGAGGTAACTTGAGGAGAACACGTAGTGTTCCCTCACAACAAAGGGATGAAGGGCAAAAAATTTGATTGACTTCTGGAGTTTGGTTTTAATTGGCTTTATTTCTAGCATCGCCAGCACAGAAAGCAACCTGTGTGAGCAGAGGGATGCTGGTTGGTAAAGATGCATTTTTTCTTTTTTCTTTTTTTTTTTTTTTGCATTTTTTTACCTTTTCAGAGCGGTTCACTACAAATTTTCCACAAGGGATAAGCAGGAGAGTTTACTCCAGAAAACAGGAGACAGTGGGGCCGGAACTGCCAAAGGAGCAAGTCTGGGTCACTGTTTCTCCTTGGGTTTCCTGAACATCTTTTTTCCAGATGCCCCGCAGCTGCTTCTGAGAAAGCAATTTTATTTTGTTTATTTGCTTGTAGTCTGGATTATTTGTGCAGAGGAGTGGAGAGCCATTGCCAGGCACTTTTAATTGCAGAAGACTGTCACTTCCAGTGTGCAGGCAGTAGGGTTTACTGAGCATTTCCTGAGAGATTTAGCAGGATATTGGGAGATCAGTTAAGTGTCTGTAAAACATCTGACTCTTCACTCTGGATTTACCTACAGCCATCCTTGGTTGCCAGTGGTGACTGCCAGGGTATTTCTGCCTGTTTGCCAGCCCCTTCCCTGCTGCCCCAGGGTGCTGGGATGGGGTGGGCAGACACTGCTGCTCCTCTGCCAGGCGGAGGGACTGGGCAGTAATGTGGAAATTTGATGGAAGTGTCACAGAACCATTGGGATTGCTGGAGGCACACAGGGAGGTACAGCAAGCACAGACCAAGCTTCCTTAGAGCTCAGCTGCTGGTGGAATCATTTAATCCCAGGATTAGTTTTGCTCAGAGCTGTTGGGAATGATGGGCAAGTCAATCACTGACTTTCCTCCTAACCCAGCCAGCTTCCCACCAATTCATTCAACCTCAACGCGAGTCAGCGCTCAGAAACTTTTCTCCGGAAGAATTCCTGACAGTATTGCAGAAAGCTGCTCCTGATCTGCATCCTCCCCTCTTTATCCTCTCACATCTCTGCCTTCAGCAGCTGAGCAGGAGCCAACACCTGAGCCAGGGCGTTAATGGAGCTCCTGGGGCAGGTGGGGAGGTCAGCACGGAGCCCGAGCAGAGGCCGTGCCCGTCCCTGCTGCACATCCCAACCCCTCCTGCTGCTCCCTGGGGACCACGGTGGCCTGACCCCGGGCACATGGCCCGGCCTGGTGGCACCTCCTGGAGGAGCTGTGGGATGTGGCGTGTGCACCTCCCATGGATGATGAAAGGCGGCACAGACGGCGGCGCCCGCGATGTTCCCCGTGAGCCACAGCGCGGAACAGAAAATGAAGTGATCGTTTGAGGTGGTGGCACACGTAGCTCCAGGTGTTTGTTTAATATTCAGCGTTCATGCTCGGTGTGAGCTGGGATGTGAGCTTTCAAATGTTACTCCATGGCTGTGCATCACTGCACTTTTTTTTTTTCTTTGTTTTTCCTTTTCAGGGCCTGACAGATGGTGATGTTTAGATTAAAAGTAATTTCTTTATTAAGCCAACACCCGTGTTGTCAGTGATTTTTAACAGGAGCTTCATTTGTTGAAACAAGGCTGTTGTGCAGCTAAAGTGTCTAAAAACGATAAAGGGCTTTAGAAAGACACTGAAGAGAAATCTGGTGTCTGAAGATCAAATGGTGATAGCCACATGAGGGGCTGGCAGATCCAGATTCTGTGTCTTTGCTGTGGTGAGGGAGACCTCAAGGGCACCATGAAGCCTTCCCTTCCAAAGTGCTCTGATTTTTGCACTCTAAATGAGGCAAATGATCCAGAAATTAGCAATGGGAATTCTGGACAGGCTAAAATTGGGCTGTTTTTCCCATACAGCTTTCCAGCCAGGTGTTCCACTGGATTGACCATGGATGTGAGCTGGGCGCTAGGGGAAAAGGCCAGACCACTCAAGTACCCAAATTCCACCCAAGAGCTGGACCACATTCTGACCTGTGGGTCTTCTGAGGAAGGACTTTACCTTAAATCATGTCCCCCAGCAAACAGGGGATCCTGGTGGGGTGGAGGCTGAGAATCAGAGACAGGCAATCCAAAGCCTGTGGAGGAAGTGCCAGCCTGTATGGAGCTGTGGATACCATCCTGTGGGTCACTTCTGCCACTGGTTGGTCCCCTGCATTCCCATGTTCCTATCTAGTAGTTCTCAGGTAGTTTCTGGAGGAAATCAAAATTCCCTGCAGGTCCTATGGGCAGTGGCCAGTGTGGTTCCCTGTCTGATGTGGCTGTGGCTCAGGGCTGCCTTTGGGTTTCTGTACAAGGGTGATGGATACTGGGGCGATGTCGGAACCCAAAATGTCCCTCAGACATTTTTAGAGGTTCCAGGCCTTGGTCAGAAGCATTTTAGACCCTGGCAAGCAGCTGAAAACAGCTGTGATTTTGAGTTTGAACCATGGAATGAATTACCAACTTTGAGGGTGGAACAAGCAGTCACAGAATGTTAGATGGTATAGTAAAAGTAGTCACAAATTAGAGGGTAAAATTTTTTAGTGTTGTACAGGGGGGTTTTAGTACCTGTACAAGGGGGTTTTCACTTTGTACAGGGGGGTCAGGAGTTCTATGATGGAGGAAAGTGGTCCTTATCTTATTCTTCCTCCTTCTTCTTCCTTACCTCCATGTTCTTGGTGATGTTGGCATTCACAGATTGGTTTAGAGTAGAAAAGCACATTGTAACATAGGTAGTAGGTATTGGGGAAAATCTATAAACATATAATATGTAATATATCATATAAAAGATAGTAGCAGCTTTGGGCGGGGAGAGAGACGACGAAGACACCGGACAGTGAGGGTGTCAGGAGAGTGTGTGCCTCTGCCTGGGCCGCAGACCAAAGCAGCCGCAGCGGGAGAGGACAATCTTTTAGATAACTAGCAATAAACTACCTTGAGACCGGACAACAAGAGGCTGTGGAGTTTTTCTTTGGAAGCGCGGGTTGGAGGAGAGACTTTACCACCACACGAGAGCCCTGAATCAATCCCGGGGTTCTCACAGGGCCATTTGTAACATCAGACCCATTTTGTGGGCTAAAAACATAGTAACTAGTTAGTTAGCTTGAAGTTTTCCACTCAGCACTGTGCTGTAACATGGTCTTCTTGGGAATAAAAATGTCAATCAAAGGAAACCAAATTTTAATTCTGCCATTGAAAGCCATTTTTTTTCTTATTGTAAGTTCCTATGGGAAGGCAGATAAACCTTCAAAAAATGAAAATGCACTCTCACTAAAATTATTCTGCTTTTGGGGTCACATTTTAATCAAAACCATACCTGCCTTCAGGAAAAAAAAAAAAAAAAGCAAAACTGATTGAATTTAATAACTAAAGGAACATAAACTGTCTGCTTTGAATCGTATAATCTCACATGACATTTATTTCATAATGTGATCAAATCATATATGTTGTTATGGGGACAGTCTTTATTAAAAATGCCATTTATTTTAACAAGTGCAATAAAAAGAAACCCATATTTTTTTATTGTGGTAGAGGAAAAAATTGCTATTAGTCTGCTTTCAGCTAAATGAAAACATCTTTCAAGATTTGTTCAAAAATATTTAAATAACGTGCTGTGGAATTTATTCATTTGCTGCCTTCCAGCATGAATTAAATTATCTTAAATACAATAAATGATATAGAAGAATTTGTTTTGGTTAGGGATATCCTTTGCTGATGAAGAATGAGATCATTTAAATATAACATTTTAATATAGGGCTGTAATTATGTCATTGAAAGCCCAGTTTGCTCTTAGTGAAGCACAGAGTGAGCTCTGCAGCTGCAGCCAGAGCTTCCAAAAGGCACCAGAACCAGGGGAATGTACACTACTGTTTATTACAGCTGTCAGATTTGCAGATAAAAGGTGAAGATGGTATTCTATTAATTAAAATTCCATAAGCCAGACTAAAAGATAATAAATGCAACTTGGTTCAGTGTGGGAGCAATGCTCATCTGAAAACACTGAAGATTCTCCTGTTCCCAGCCTTGCTGGACTTTATTAGGAAGTAGGGCAGGACCATAAAGGAGTTAGACTTCATTCACCACCTCACAAGTAAGACTCAGGGCCCTAACGAGTCGATAATTAGCCTAATGCCATGAGAAGCACTGAGAAGCTAAAATGTGTGTAGCCACTTAATGGGAGGAAGGGCCTTTGTTACCAGCTGGACAATGCAATCTAATGGTTCTTTCTGCTTTTCAGATTCTGTGGGGAAAAAAGCTCACCTCTATTAGTCATTATTTCTGCAGCTTTTTTGTGCTTTTCCCTGAAAAACCATGGAAAAGACCTGGAAAAAGACAGTCAGTTTAGCTTCAAACAAAATTCCATTTATGGTATATGGAAAGTGGAAGATAATCTGTGGATGTGCTTAGTCTGTGATGTTTCCTTGCAGTAGTATTTGACATTTCTAGCCATGTAACTTGTAGCCATACAGCTTGTAGACATATAGCTATTAAAGAAAGGATCTCTCTACTCTTCCTGCTGATCCCTTCTAGGTCATGTTATTTGACCATTATTAACCTAAATCACCCACAACAGCAGGCTGTTTTCCTCCTCCCGAGGCTTCCCTGGAAGTATATGTTCATGTTTTGTTTGGTTTTGGTTTTTTTTTTGCTTGTTTGGTGTGTGGTTTTTTTTTTTTTAAAGTTGTTTTGTGGCTGTTTTATTCACTGTGGTGTTGGTACTGTCCCAAAAGCAATAGAGCCCAGCTTGGCTTTCCACTGACTTTCTGGGGTTTCTCTAGCAGTGTCCTGTGAGCTTTGCTCTGACTGTCCCTGCAATCTCCTGGAGCACAGAGGGACATGGACTGACTTGATTCTTGGCAAAGACATTAATGGTGGGTAGCATTAAAGACTTCAGGATGAAATGCTACAACCAAGCTCCTTTCTGAAGTGCCTAAGAAATGCTGAACTGTAGTTTGGGTCTGAAAGTCAATGAACATTTAATGCAGTTCCATGACAGCAAATGATGTTTAGGTCAACAGTGCCCAACAAAACAAAAATGTGAATGTCATCTGAAAATCCAGAGGTTTAAGGATCAGCCTTAGGTCCCACTGTTGTTTATTCCATACCTAACTAGCATAGGTCTGTTATAGGTGCAGAACTAGATCTAGGTATGATAAACAAATTGGTGATTTCATCCATACCAGAGCTTTTCCTGTTTCCCATAAGGAAATAAGTTTATTAGTCATCAGAGGGGCTGCATTTTTCACATTTTATCTATATAAGTCTGTTTCAAGAAATAAGAAGCATGGTAGCAATACTCTTTGAAAGCATAGAAGTACCAGGGATGCAGAGTGGTGCCCTGGAGTGGAAGTGTTTAAAGTGAATCATGCTTGTGGAGCTGGTTTACCTAAACTCATTTGAAATCAGCAGAGTGACAGGCCCAGCACGTTAAGTGATGAAGGATTGCTCCGTTTGAGGCACCGGGTTGGACTCTGCAATCATTTCCTTCTAAATTGGTTGTAGTCCCCTTTCAAATTGTCAGAGTTGTTTTCTTCTGCTTGGTTGCACTTGAGAAGCAGGTGGACAGCAAGGTGCTCGGGCTTGTTTGATCCACACGCTGCTGTTCAATGGGGAGAGGAAATCAAGCTGGAAGAGATTTCTGGCGTGGCTGCTCCGTGGCTGGATTAACAACGAGGAGCTGCTGCAACACAGGCAGGAGGATATCTCTAATTCTGTCTTTTCCTAGGGCATATTAAAGAAGACAGTGGTACATTTAGCTCCTCAGTGCCAAGAATGGCAAGTGCCAGTGTGACACTTAAATGTGTAAAGTCGGCCATCTCTGCATGAAACATCAGTTTGTTGGTTTTGGAGCACAGAGTGGTCTAGTTCTTGAAGTACAAAGAGATTTCATTCGATCTAGCTTCCAAATCACTTTGGGAGTTTCCACAGGTCTGCTTTCCCCACAGCCATCCCTCAGGTTCCCCCGTCTGAGAAAAAGGGGGAAAGAACAACTTGGCAAGGCTGTGTGGCACAATTCACAGCAATCTGCAAAGAAGTTTTGGTTTCTTGCATGCAGAATGAGGGGCACACATCACTTTTGTCAAGGTGTTCCTGTGCTCTCTTGCTGCACTGGGCAATAACACAAAAGATGCCAACATGCTCCCTGTGTTTGTTTCCTTCAGAGCTTCTTTTGCAAGGACAAGCTCTGTCTTATTTGAAAATTCACCTGAGGTTTAGGCCATAGGTTGTGAAACAAAATGAGAGTGGAAAGAGAACATTTCTCGTCAAATGGATTTGTGTTCTCTCATAATGAGAAATCAGCATCCTGCAAAATGAATTTGCAGAGAAATTCCTTGGAGCTGCTCCCTACAGCTGTTTTCCTAGTGAAAGCTTAGCCTGATTTAAGGAAAGGGCACCCAGGCAGTAATTTGAGTAGCACCTCTGCAAAGCTTCTTTCATCACTGAGTCTTACAGGGCACCTCAAAGTTATGGCACGAGCTGTACAAAGCATCCAGGCACACCAAGAGTGAATGCTGATAACTTTGAGGCTTTTCACTTGTCTCAGTGACAGCCTTGGTGGAGAGTAAACTCTCCTGCCTTTGAAGGAACCTTACAGAAGCCATAGCTCCTGATGCAGGCAGATTCTAGAAAAGATGTGCACATCACTGATGGACCACTTTATCTCCCCTATCTGTGTAGCAACTTGGCACAAAATGTTTCTTCAGTATCTTTGTCCTTTCTGAGACCAGCAGACTGGGTTGACTTAAATGCATACACATAATATTTGGATTTTTTTTTTTTTTTTTTGGCAAATTGCTTGGCAGTGCCAGGTTAGGAAGCCTTCCACTGCTCTGCAGCACCAGGATTTTCTTATGGTGTTCCCTGCTAGTGGCCTTCCCTGATGAGGCTTCCTTTCTCTCACACTTTATACAAATATAAAATGTGGGAAAGAAACAACATGACTCATAATTCTTGACAAAGAATAAAATAGGGCTGGATTTTCCTTTAAAATCCCTCTACCCACAGATCTTGTGAATTGCAATGGCACAAAATTGTTAAATTGCTTTACATTTGGGAAAACTCAGTTCATAAAAAATTGCTAACAATTTATTTTTGTACTACATGGTTGACATCCTTCTCTCTCTCTCTCTTTTTTCTCTTCTCCTCTCACTCTCTCTGCTGGTAATATGTTTTTTTCTCTGCATGTCTGCTGAGATTCCAAGAAAAACCCAAGTGTGTCATACAACATTGCTTTCTGATTTGCAAGTTAAATAGTTTACATAGGCAAAAATGTGGAGCAATTGGAATATTCCCTACCCAAACACTTAGGGACTCAAACTGCACATTTTAGCCTGGCAGGCCTCCACTGATATTTTTAGCTAGGAAAAAAAAAACAAACCAAAAACATTCTGAAGTAACAAGGAAAGACAGATCAGATCTAGGAAAAAAAAATGTAAAAGCACTATTAGACATGTTTTGTGAATGTTGCAGTTTTGGTGTTAGTTTACACCTTGCCCTGTGTGTTCAGGAGTGCAGCACATGTGGTTTCTGAAAGTTGAGGCCCTTCTGAAATGCCTGTTCCCAAGATGGGGTTAGCCTTCTTGCTGATTGATTTAGTCTTTTGGAAACAGGCAAACCATCAGGAGCTTTCTGCTCAGAGAGATTAGCATACATAGCCTGCTGTTTTTTAATTAAAAAAGCCATTTAAATACAAGGGTTGGGGTTTCTGCCAGCAACCATTAAAAACACTTGTTTTGTAATTATCCCCCAACCCCGTTTTCTATTTAATTCTTTTTTTTCCTTTTTTTTTCCTCTGAAGTCCTTGACAGATTCCTCCAGTTCCATCTACCTGCTCCTGTGGCACTGCGCCTCCCACCAAGGTTAGCAGCTGGCTGCAGATCTCCTGCCAGCCCTGCTGCAAGCAGCTGGCAGGAGCTGTGGGAAGGATGTGCTCAACATCCATTTCCCGGTGACTGAGTTCATCCCCTGCCTCCTGCTTGGAGGATTAGGGGCACAAAGCCCAGCTTTGTCACCAGGGCAGGACCTCGGGGGCATTGTCCCACCTGGAATTCCTCCGGTGTGAATCTGGCTCTGTCTGCACACACGGGGACCTGCTGGGGCTGGCTGGAAACTTCAATAGGTTTGAGCTGGTTCTGCCAGGTGGCAAACATGGTGTGGCTGTGCTGTGTGTGCCTCTGCTTGTCTCTGGCGTGGAGATTGACGTGTGGGAGCTGTCCAGACATCCCTAGCAAGGTGCTCTCTTCATGGGGGTTTTCATTCAAAGGTTGATGGTCTTTTCCAAACTTAATGATTTTCTGTAGGGCTTGGCTGAGTGTTCTGTATCACTGGGTTCTACAGCCACTCTGGATTTCTCCAGGTGTTATGCCTGTGCTAGATTTGTAGCTGTAGATGTATAATATATATGTATTCAGGCACATGGATGCTCACTAAAAACGTGGTGACCAACCTGAGCCATGGCTGCCTTTTTATTGCTCCTGAGGAGTTTACAGCTAATGGTTTTTGTTTTCCTAAGTCTTCTTGGACTATGGCCTTGGGCTAGTGCAGAAAACCTGACCCACAATATGAACATCATAATTCAGCAGCATTGCTTGCATACAAAACCTCTAATATTTTTACTGCTCGGGGGCCATATAATGTTATAGGGGGAAGAGATAATTCCTGTTTTGTCATCTGACAGGTGATGCCAAGCCTTTCAGTTCATTTTCATTTAATGTAAGAGTCTCACTTGTGAAGTTTCAGCCCATCTTGATCCTGTTTTGTCCCTTCTGCTCCCTCAGCCCATTGCCATCTTCAGCTCCATCTCCTCCCCCTGCACCTACAACCTCCTTACAGGATGTTTCATTTCTGACACCCCCATGCACGTCCTTCCAACTGCTCAAACCATGGAGGCAAGATTGTGTGTGGCTGGCTTGCCTTGGTGCTGCAAAATGGAGAGGGAAAGTGCAGGTTTGGGGTTTGGTCACCCCCGATATAAACAAAAGGTGCTCTCTTGGCTGCTGCCTTGGTCTCCTGGCTGGTGCAAGCTCCCTTTTCCTTCTGTTTTTTGCTGCCTTTTCACTGCCTTTTCCTTCTCCCCAGCTGCAGTACTCTGGTTTAGTGTTACTGATTTGAAAATACCATGTGATGATAGTGCTTTTGACAAAATATTCTGCAGTTAGGAACAATTCCTTGGGGCAGCCTGCTGGTATGAGGTTGAAGGCCTAACCTCCTCCAGCAAATATTTCACACCAGAATGATCTTGATTTCATCTGGCTGAAAACATCCCACTGTGGTCCTTGAATCTCAAGAAATTTTTTCCCCCAACAAATTCAAACAGTTGTATTCTACACAAATTGATAGCCAAATAAAGGAGCAGCCCCTCATCTGCTTCTAAATGCACACTTCTAGATTTTCCCTTAAATTCTGATAGCAGTTTTCAGCTGTATTCTCCAGATAAAAATGATCCACGTGCTATTTTACAAATATGCAAATACCACTCTCATCTGACTTACAGGCTGCACAAAAGCTTAGTGAAAAGTGTTGGAGAAATATTGAGGCTCATAAATGTCTCTATTCAAATCAGTGCTTAAAATTATCTTCAATTTGGGGTGGAAATGCAATAAGACTAGAGCAGAATACTTTTGAAATCCCACTTGAGGTGATTATGTAAGTTATGACATACCTACTATCCAGTGTAAAGCCCATGGAGATGTTTTCATCCCAGGGGGACTTTTTTTGAACCAGTATTTCCCCTGCTGTGGTAGGCCAGTGATAACAAACACCACCTTGCACTTGCAGCATAAATGTCAGTAAAATAACTTGTTAAAAAAAACCCCCAAACATTGATTTTCTTGTTTGCATTTTCATTTTCTTTGACAGACACCAGGTGAATGAGTGCAAACTCTTAGCCTGAGGGCTACAGAGGCATTGGAGCAGTGGCAGGGAGGACCAAGCAAGGCAGGTGGCATTTACTTGGTCCCTGTGTGGTGCCAGGCTGGCAGGGAGGACAGGAGGGGAGCAGTGTGAGCACCAGCTCTTCCTCCAGTGACTTCTTTCAGGAGAAGCTTCAGGGGAAGGGGTTCAGCTCATCCTGGGAGTGACTGGACATATACTGGGAGTATCTGAGAGCAACTGGGAAGACACTCTGTACATCATCTCCCATTCTGGGGGTGACTGGGAGCAGCTGGGAGCATGCTGGGAGCAAATGGCATCCTGCTGGGACTGACTGGGTTGATCTAGGAAACAACTGGAACCATGCTGGAGGCAGCTGGGATCATAGTGGGAGAGATTGAGATTATACTGGGAACATACTGGGAGTGCTGACATGTGACTAGGATCAAACTGGGATCATATTGGGGTTGAAAGGGGGTGACTGGGTTCATACTTTGGGCTACTTGGAGCAACTGAGAGAAACTGGGATCATGCTGCAAGCCAGTTGCAGGATCTGGGAATGACTGGACACATGCTGGAGGCAACTGGGATATTCTGGGCATGACTGGGGGATCATACTGGGATAAGGAACACTTTACTGGAGCCACTGGCAGTGCCTGGAAATTATTACAGACATGCTGGGGGCAACTGGGGTATACTGGGAATGTCTGTAACTATACTGGGGTGACTGGAACCACATTGGGAATGACAGAAGTGACAGTCTGGGCTTGGCTGGTGGGATCCAAACCACCTAACTATGACACATGGTGGACTCCAGCAGTGTTCTGGGCTCTGCTCCCCTCCACAGAGAGCAGCCAGTCCCACATTCACCCAAGAGGCCACGTGCTGGTTGTGCACCTGTAAAATGCCATATCAACATGTACAGCACTTGCTTCTTCAATACCCAGTGAGCAGATTTTCCAAGTGACTCATTCCCTGTGCCAGGCCAAGATTTCTGATGCCAAAGAGAGAGCAAAAGTTTACTGCTGTCCTAGTAGAGGTTAATGCTGCTCTTGGAGTTATTGCAACAAGGAATAAGATCTGCATTCAGACAGCAAAGGCCAGAAGTAACCAGACCATGAAGGGGAGATTTTTGACTCACGATTCAGAGTTTACAGAAGTAGCTGTGCCTGCCAGATCACACCTGTTTAAAGCAGCTGGATGGGTCTTAAGGTTCTTTATTCTTAGTACTATTCTGCTGTCAGGAAACAGCCATGAAAGCCAATAGCAAAGCGTGTGTCTGATCTCATCTCCTTTCAGAGCTGATTCTCAGATAGGATGAAGGCTTTTTGCTGCTTTTGGTTACTAGATAAGCTCACATGCTGGGAGCTCTAGGTGGATCTGAAGGATCAAACCCTGTTTATAATTCATCTGTGCTCAAGGTGAGGCTATGTGATAGAATTTCCATTTTTATAAGTTTGCTTTCTTAAAAAGAAAAAAAAGAAAGAAAAGAAGAAATGGAAATACACCAAAGAGATTTGTTCAAAGAGCCCCACCTTAGGAAATGGCAGAATGAAGTTGGTTTTGGTCTCTTTTCTGAACTCTGGCAGGATGGTGTTAATAACCTTCTTTTAATGTAGATTTTGAGCATGCAATACATGCAGAGAGGGGAGTGTGCTGTGTTTAACATGTCTGTAAATGCGAGATCTTACAAAGCACAAAAGTCAGACTTATGTGGGCTGACAATGGCTAAAATCCTCTTCTTTCTTTGTGTCAGTTATATTTTGAGTTCAGGGGGTTTGTACAGAATTTCAGATATTGGTTGAAGATGCTCATTGGAGGGGGCTGGACCAGATGATCTTCACAGGTCCCGTCCAAACCAGACTAGTCTGTGATCTTGTGAATCCATGTTTACAGAAGTGCGTTATTAATTTTGTCATGCAAAAGGCAAAGTTGATCATTATATGAAAAGTGCCATTTGAAGGAGACTTCTAGGTGGACCAAGAGAAGGAGCAGTTTGTGAGGGGTTGCCACAGGGGTTGCCATCTTAGTCTGGGATACCACAGACCCCAAAACATTGTGGGATTTCCATTAAGCCTGGAGAAACGCCCCATGGCCTATAAGGAGTGAGAGGTGGTGCAGCCTCATGTTTTACTATGAAGAACAGAAGATGCTCATGAAAAATAATGTACTGGTGCCAGATCTTAGCACCTTGTGGAAGATGCTGTCACCACCCAAGTGATTTTCCTGTACAACAAAAGTCTGGGGAAAGTTGCCAGTGCCTGTTACATTGAGCAATGTAATATATGCGCTTTTTCTTCTCACTGCAAACATTTTTGTGTAACGTGAGATGCCGATCTGTCTGAAAGCCATTGATGGGTTCTGTGCCATCTCATGGGAAGAGTGAAGCAGTATTTCAAGTGATATAGTCATATAATATCTTTGTTTAAAAACATAAAAATCTAACTGCCTTAACACTCCGCCGCAAAATTCCGCAGGACATGCGAAACGCGGCACGCTGCAGCACTTAGTCTGTGAAGGATTCCCTTGTCACTGTCAAAATTGTTTTAGAAGTCTAAATTAATGCATAGCACTGCATTTATTAAAATGTGAAATAATCATAAATTTTTCATTCTTTGTACACTTAAGCTAATTTTCACATAAATGAAGCACTTGGCAGTTGAAATTCCACATATGGTTGACAGTGATGTTTGATGTCAGAACAATGCCCTGAGCTCCATGCAAATTAAACATATTTTAATTATTCGGGATATCCATTCTTCTTTTACAGTGTGTCTAAGCAGAATATTAAAAGGAATTTTAAGTGTAATGTATTGTCAGCAGCTGACTCCATCTGCCAGGGTGAATCCTCTTGCCTCTTCTCCTGCTGAAAGGGAAGTGACCCAAAGTGAAAATCAGAAAAAGCACAAGAGAAAGTAAAACTTTTCTTAAGCTTCAGATACTGTCTGGCTTAAGGGGAACACTCCCCCTCCAGCAGTGACCTCTGTGGCCACAGGACAGAGCAGAGGAGGCTCTCCAGAGCAGGGAGCTGAGCCAGAGGCACATGTTGCTTTTGGAATGGGACCTCTGGAATGGGAACTCGAGCTCTCACTGTTGCTTCCCAGGCATCAGGTTTCAATTTCCTGGGACAAAACCACTGGGTTTCCATGACAGTGATGATGTCATTGCTTGGGCAATGCCATGGTTGGCAGTAATTGCAATCCCAACCACGCTCCTGGCATGCTGGGGTGATCTGGAGCTGTGCATTTGTCTCACTGTTTTATAAAGATATTTAAGAGATTAAGATCTGGGCATCCCTGAGTTTCAGTTTCTCCTTTAGCACTGTCCTGTTGTGTGATCAGCATCTTTATGCCAACTGTTTTTACAGCTATCTAAAGGCAGATAACTGGACCCCAAATTTCATGGGTGTGTTTAGGTGTTTTTAGTTTCCCTCAAGAAAATGAAAGTAATTCAATCAGCCTAAAAATGCCTATTTCCACATCAGTTTAAAAATGTTTAAGCAAGAGGGAAGGGAAGGGAAGGGAAGGGAAGGGAAGGGAAGGGAAGGGAAGGGAAGGGAAGGGAAGGGAAGGGAAGGGAAGGGAAGGGAAGGGAAGGGAAGGGAAGGGAAGGGAAGGGAAGGGAAGGGAAGGGAAGGGAAGGGAAGGGAAGGGAAGGGAAGGGAAGGGAAGGGAAGGGAAGGGAAGGGAAGGGAAGGGAAGGGAAGGGAAGGGAAGGGAAGGGAAGGGAAGGGAAGAGAAGAGAAGAAAAGAAAAGAAAAGAAAAGAAAAGAAAAGAAAAGAAAAGAAAAGAAAAGAAAAGAAAAGAAAAGAAAAGAAAAGAAAAGAAAAGAAAAGAAAAGAAAAGAAAAGAAAAGAAAAGAAAAGAAAAGAAAAGAAAAGAAAAGAAAAGAAAAGAAAAGAAAAGAAAAGAAAAGAGAAATCCAGCTTGGTATCTCTAGGGCAGTTTGAAGGGTGCCCCAGCCCTTCTGTTCCCTTGAAACGGAAGGGTGTTGGCTTGAGCTTCCAGTTAAATATCAGATTTCTAAGTAATAGAGGCAGTTTTAGCAGACAAAAATAAACAAAGCCTACTAGGCTCCAGTTTAGGCAAATTAAAAGTTTTTCTTAACTTTGGCTAAGTGCTGTCACACAACCTGGAGTGGAGAGACTTTCTGAAAAGTGGGATCATGCATACCTGAGGGTCTTGTGCAGAGGATTTCGTTCAACTCTCTGTAGTGATCTGAAGGCCTAAGTCAGTACAAGCAATAGTTAATTCTTTATCACATCTGTTGTTGTGGGATTGTTTATAAACACTGATTATTGTTTAGGAGCACTGCTTTGCTGGGCCCCTTAGAATTTATTTGCAATTTTAGTAGCACTTGTGATTATTTTTAGACATAAGTACATTGGTCTTAAGAAGCTGAAAGCAAGTAAACATGTAGTTAAGTGAGGAATTACGGTCTTTGATTATCAATTCTTCAAAAGAAGAAAAAATTCAGTTTGAAAGAGAAAAAAAATCACCCCCAGTGGAAATTAAAAGGGAAATTCCTAAATGCCAAGGATGTTTTGCTGAATTTCAGCAGAAGCCATTGATTCTGTCCTGTATTTATTTAATAAAGTGGATGACTTGAAAAATTAATCAGGCTTCTACTTTCCTCAGGATTCCTTTCCCTTTTTGCATAAAAGAAAGACCCTTTTGCTAACTATAACCTGTGTAAAACGTTCCATTGTGTTCAGATGCTTTGTTGTTCTGGAGGTGGGAGGATCCCCTGGTCACGATCACAGGCATTTGAGTCAGTTCTTGTTCTTGAAACAAAGACAAAGCCTTGAATCTCATCTTTAGATTCTGTGGTGGTTGTTTTTTGGGTTGTTTTTTTTTTTTTTAATCATGTCCTCTGGGTAAGTTTAAATCTCCGACCCCCTCTAGCTGCTGTATCAAAGAGCTTCTTGACTCCTTGCCTTCCTCCCCTCCACTGCAGAGATGAAGAGTGAAGTTCTGAGAAGGTTGGGGCAGGAAAACTGAGGAAGATTTTTGGCCCAGAGGAAGAGATGAGAGCGAAGGCATAAAGCCAGTAAACCTTAATGGCTCAAGAGTCAAAAAGTAGCTAATAAGCTTCTAGATTTTATGAGACAGACACCTCATGCAGTTTTTCAATCATCTTCTTTACTGTGGAAAGGCTTTGGGTTTTGAAATGGGGATGTAAGCACTCCAGTACGTTCTGGCTCCCTCACCTTGCTCCCAAGGGTTTCATGTGGAGGATCAGCTATTAAAAATGTATGGAAGCACCATTAAAGATGAAAAGTAAAAAATTCTGACACTTTAAAAGTTTTTTTTCCCCCTTCTTAACTTTTCCTGTTTCAGCTTGAGGAATGAAAGCTTCAGTGCACTTATTAGCTTCCCAGTTAATGAGATCTTGAAACAGGAGTGTTTTGCTTTGCCTTCCCCTGGCTCATCACACCACCTTCTCTTTGGAGAGTGGCCACAGAGTGAAGATGAGGAAAGAAGAGTGCAAGACTCATTTATGTTCTTGTTGGTTGTTATGAACAGATAGATTCTGAACTGGCTTTTTTCAACTCAGTCCTTCCTCTGTGTGTGTTCCAAGTTTTGCTTTTTTGGCACCTTCAGACGTGGTGGGTAGTGTGCTGTTCTCAGGCAAAATGTGCTTGCAAACTTCTGTCAGGCACCTCAAAATGCAGATATAAGCCTCTCAGAGATTGTCACTGCTCCCTTTCTTGTTCTAAGAACCTCTACCACCTTCTCTATTTGTGTTCCTACAATAAGGCAGAGATAGGAAATAATGTGGAGCATCAGGTCAGGTTCCAGCAAGAAGTTTGCAGTTAAATAATGCTGACAAGTACCACATATAGTACATGAAAACTACGGCTAAAGGAGAATACTTATTTCTTGTTTCTCCCTGTGGTGTTTGCAATAGGTGATGAGACTGGACTAGAAGGCTTGGGAAAAACAGGCCTCTGCTTTGGGACAAGGTGAGAGTTAAAGGTATTCAGAGAAACTGATCTTGCTTAAACTGTCAAAAGGTAGAAATACTTCAGAATACCTGAGCATTGCACAAAGCTGCAGAAATACTGAGTAGCCCTCTCTTCTCAGTAGGGTATTTCATATATTCTCATTTATAAAGAGCCATTCCTCAAGTAGCCATCAGCTCCTTAGAATTAGATGTGGATTAGGTTGGTTTGTGTGTGTGTGCATGTGTATTCTTCTTTTTAAGCTGCTGAGTATGAATCTGGTTTCAGAGACAGGTTGATCCAAGGTAGTGTGGGAAACCAGGGACAGCTAGAGGTGGCAGAAAGGCAACCAAAGAATTGTGAATTTGTCTAAGTTTTAGAAGTTAAAGACATGGGTTTGGCTACAGTGTTAACCCTGGGTGCACATAAATGAAGAACTCTGAAGGAGAGGGATGTGAGTTGATTTATTTGTAGGTAAAAGGGCAAAGTGAAGCCAAACAGAACCTCTGCACAGAGCAGCAGGACCCATGGAAACAGAGCTCCTCCAACCATCTCATCTGAAAAAAGCCCAGCCAGACCTGGCACTTGCTCAGGTGGTGAGACAGAGCCCCCTTGGGCTGTTCTCCCAGGACTGGTGGAGCTGAGCCCTGCCAGCAGCCTGGCACAGGCCAGGCCAGCGCTGCTGAGGGACTCCCTCCCTTTTCCACATGTTCCCACCATCACTTCAGCCCAAAGCAGATGTTCCAGCAAATGAGCAGCCCTTTGCTGTGCCTAGAGGTTAATAAGGTTAGAGCTGGGAAACAATGAGGGCTGAGCAAATTGGTTCTGCACTGGCTTGTGAGGGTTTAACAAGCAGTGGGGACAGGTCGGGGCTGTAATTGAAGAGATTGCACCAGTCTAATGAATTGGTGCTCACAGCAGATATTGCTGGGGATGTGGCATCTAAAGATGGATGGGATTGCATCCCTAGGCTTTCCTGGCTTGAGTTGTGTTCCTCCTCTTGCTGCTGCTGCTGCTGCACATCACTGATCATTCCATTAAAGTTCAAGAACAGTGTCCTGAAATTAAGGAAAGACCTGTAAATGTGGCAGGACAACTCATAGTCCCCCTTAGCTCCTCACGTACAGTAACAACTTCTCAAGTGTTTTGGAGAAGGCTAGGGGATAGGTTTCAAGTGTTGAGGGGGGAAATCCTCTTTTTCTGCTGCTTTTCTTACCTCTAGGAGGGGTGAGAAAGAATAAGAGGGAGGTCAGGATATGTAGGAATAGCACACACAAGTTTTCATAGCATATTCTCATCAGCTGAAATATGACCTCCTGTACTGACTGGTTGAAAAGATGTGCAAAAAAAAACCCTTTAACTGTTCCCTTGTGAACATTTGCACAGGAAAGGAGGGATTTTTTTTCTTATTTAGGAGAAAAAAAGAAAAGGGAATAGAAAAAAAGGGGAGCATCAGGAGCCAGAAGAACCATTTATCATCTTTAAAAATAAATTTTCATTTTTACACAAAACTTAGCAAAGCACATTTGTTACCTTAATAGGAAAACAAGCAAGATCCTGGATGTTACATTCTTGGGAGAAGGCCATGGCAGCAACAGGCACTGCTGCAGTGACAGTTACCCTCCAAAAACAGGCAAAAGGCCTTCAAAAAAGACAAAATATCTTTTGGTTTTGTCAAACCCACCACTGTTTGGCCGTTTTGCTAAAATGAGTGGAATTCCTCCTTTGGTGGGCTTCTGACTGCTGCTCAATAGGATTGAATTAGAACTGGGATTCTTCTAAGAAAAGGTCTGGAATCAATTGCAGTATTGATGCTATTCCAGAAAAGAGAGAGAGCCAGCATGAATTCAATAGGCCTCAAATAATGCCCAGTGCCTTTCACTGCTAAATGATTTCTGAAAAAAGGAGGTTTTTTCCTTGTCTAGGTCTTTAATTAATCTTTCTTCCTGTAGTCTTCTGTCATCTCCAGAACAGTTAAATGTATTGCGTAACTGACTCATCCTACCCTGTATATCTGGATTAAGAGTTTGGCATATGCAGACAATGTTTGAAAATATGGGGGCTGGAGGGCTGAGCCAGGTAAAGCAATTCACCTGTCTAAAAATGCTTGTGAGTGCTTTGTCAAACTTGCAAAAGCTCTAACATGGGTGAGTTAATTAGTAGGAATCAGATGACTTGAAAAATATCCCTTGGTCCCTTGTCTGTACCCTTAGGTCTGTGAGAAGTAATGAATGTTTCAAGATCTGGACCAAAAGGTCTGTGGAAATCTAAAGAAAATACCCATTGACTTCAGTGTCTTGGACCAGACTTAGGTAACTGGAGGAGGAGCTGGGGAGCACATGTGTGCTGGAAAGGATGTGCTGCAGGCCCTGTACTTCCATCATCTGGGTTAATGAAAATTGAACCAGAACATAGGTCAAAAGCAGAACTTGAATCCAGCACATGGAAGTGAAAAATTTAATGTTTGGCGTACAAGGTTAGGATGAGTTGGTTGAGAGAGGGGATTCCAAGACCTTGTTGTTTCCCCCCTGTATTACTGAAATTCCTTGCACCACTCTGGTTTTCTTACCATCACTAATGTTGATGCAGGATAATTTACAGTGCCTTTCAGGATGGCAATTAAAGAAGCCAACAACCACACAGTCAATTAGTGGGGAAACAACAATCAATAGAACATACAATGAGCCCTAACTAGCAGGAAGACAATTAAGACACTGGAGATAAAACAGTGACCAGTGACAAGTGCTAAATCTCTTGCCAGGCGTGTAGGTGAGAGGAATAAACTTGGTCCCCTGGGATAGCTAGGTTCTTCCCTCAGCCTTGCTACTGACACACCCCATCACTTTTGCCACATCTATTAAGTCTTCAATTATTTGTGCCATAGTACAAGTCTTCATTTCCATCAGGAACCGAAGTAGCAGTGGGAATTTGAGCCTTTACATTTCTGCGAGCTCCGTTTTGATGTTTGCAGGTGCTGCCTGATCAGCCAAAACCTCCTGGTGCCAGTGGCTGTTCTCACTGTTCTCACCTGCCCTCAGGGCCATTCAGAACCATGGGGGTGAACCTCAAAAACCATGGAGCTGATTTTTCAGGGCGTGAAGCTCTTTGGACTCTTTGCTTTGGCCCAGTTTATCAGCATCAGTTTACTGTGGGTTGTAGTGTGGAACTTTTAAGGAAGGCCATTGCTCTGAATTCCATTGGGTTTCAAAGAGCAAGAGAAATGCCTTTGGGCTGGCACATGGCCATGGAGAGAGGTGCTGCCTGTTGAATCTGACAAGGCTCAGGAGGGTTTGCTGAGACAGGAATCATACGGCAAATTACGCAAGTATTGCCAAGACAAAAAGATTTAATGTGCTGTGGATCTGCCAAAGGCATCCCAGACCCAGCAGGGGTGGGGATGCTCTGAGGGCTGATCTTTTAACAGCAGTATCCATGTCTGCTTGACTGATCTGCTGTGGTCTTGAAGAGCAATAGAAGGGTTTAATGTGCAACAGCAGCAGAACTCCGTTTCCTTTCTCTTTGGTGCATTAGTGGTGTCATTCATAAGTGTTCCTGAGTTACCCTGCCATACTGTACGAGTGAAAAGTGCACAAGTTCATGAATAAGTTATAACCTGAACCCTATTAATAGTCCCACTGATTATATGTTATGGCAATCCTCTGGCTCCTCCCCCACCCTCCAGCTTAACTCTTACCCTGCCTGTCAGGAGCAGGGCTGTGCAAATCCTTCCCAGCAGTGCTGTGAGAGCTGATTGCCCTTCTGTGGGTGCTGCTGAGCTGCAGACCCCACGTGAGACTTTGTTCTCCTTCAAAGGAAAGTACCCCTAGATGTTGTCAGAGCCACTGGTCTTCATTCAGAGTCGCTGAAGGTGGTTTTTTTAGGGCAGAACCTCCATGTCTCATTCCTGTTACTGCTGAAAGGCAGCTGGTGCCAGGTTTGCTCCCCCTCAGCCAGGGTGGTAGTGGTGTTTGCTAAGGTTAGTGTTTGAAGCCATTAGAAGGTGTCAGGGGGTGTTGGTGGAGCATGGCTGAGACAACTTCATTCAAGAGACAGCAGAATATGTCACTTCCACAAAACCATTAATCTTCTAGCTTCAAAATACTTGTTATTAAGGACAAGATCAGTTGGAAAAATGCTACCTGGGCTCATAGAAATGCTTTCCTTAAGATTACAGGGGGGCTTTCATTCTATGATACCAGTGACATGTACAAGCTATTTTTTGCTGCTGACTTGAGCTCCTGAGCTGAGCAAGTCTCTACCTTTCTCCAGACCATAACAAATACCTCCCCACTCCAGCAAAGTCCTTCCTCATTCCCTCTGCAGCCACAGGCTTTACTCCTCCATCCCTGTTCCATCTGCACCATTTATTTCTTCCATTCCATCTCCAAGAGCAAACTCTTGACACATGCCAAGAATAAGGCTTTTTAAATGATTAAAAACTCAATTTTCATATTTAACCACATCAGGGTAATTCCATGGAGCTGGAATGTAAATTTGTCAGGTGCTATTTCATCTTTGCCAACCTCAGCCTAAACGCATGGCAAGGCCAGCAGGACAATGCTTGAGTTGGTTACAACCATGATGTAATTCAGCAAAATAAACATATTGGTATTACTGGTTTGAGCTTGAACAGCTTCGCAAACTTTTAGAAAATATATTTTTGACGACCACTCTTAGAGGTGGGGACTGAAAATTTCCATGTGCCACGTGCACCTGTGCAATCAGAAATCTTCAGCAGCTGAAAAATGATCCTTAATTCCATTACTGAAGAGAACACCTGCACTGAGGTGAGCCTGTGCCATGCTGGAACTTGCTGAGAAGAACAGATAGATTTGCAAATAGGCAACCAGTGAAATGATATATAATAAGAAATTGTTCATGGAAGAGTTTATGAAAGTGTGATGATCCCAAACTAGCAAAACCCTCTAAAAAACCAGGTTAGAATAACTTTCTAAGTACTTTCTATATGTAACCTCAGACTTCCCAACTGTATGTGTTGTGTGAACAAAATTGAACTTTGTTCCTTCCTTATTAACCTAAAAAAGGATTAATTGTAATTTTGTGGGAGAACAAGAGATTGTTCATTACTGATAAAAGGTGCATTAAAGCTCTATCCAGACTTACAGAAGGGAAAGTGGGGAATTTATCCAATATTTTAATACACATGCCCCACTGATTTTCCAGCACCATGGAGAAAAGCTTTATAAACCAGCTCAGATAGATGGAAGGCTGTGATAGGTCTTCAGCTGAAGGCATTGCTGAGATATTACAGTGATAGTCATGTTAGAAAAGATGATAGATTAGATGCAGCCCCACTGGAGGGGGCATGTGTGCACTGACTGCTGAATGCTCTGTGCACATAGACATACAGCTCTGGAGCCATCACTTAGCAGCTCTGAAATGTCTGTACAATTTTTTATGCTGTAATTTTGTATTGTTCATAAATATTCATAGGTACTGCTGCTTTTCTTGATCTCATTTTAGTGAAGCAGCACAGTCTCTTGGTTAGGGAAGGAAGCTTGGAGGCAGTCAGAGCTCCAGACTTCTGCCCAAATGCCACTGGATTCCTGGGTGGCTGTAAAGCAGGCACTTAACCTCATCATGCTCCAGTCTTCCTATCTGTAGATTAGCTATCACACAAATAAGTGTCCTCCTTGCTGGGGAGTGGGAGGTATTAATTAATGCCTGCAGAATGACTGGAGCCCCTCCATTGAAAGGTGCTCCAGAAGTGCAAATGGATTATTGTTATTACAGTGCTTATCCATACTGAGCCATACTGAAGGGAAATGCTCCACTTTTATTACCTATCCAGGGGCTGGATCAGCATCAGTGGGGACACATCTCCCCATTTGGGAAGTGTTGCCCCCATTCCCTGCATTTTGGGCAGGTCCCACCTTGTTAAACCCAGCAAAGGTGGGGATCAGAGCATCAACTGGTTAAAGTGATGGGGGGAAGGGCAGGAAGAGTGAAAGTCCCATGCTTTTGAGGAAAATCGGCATTGAAGTCCTGGGGACATTATGTTAATGGCATTACTCAATTTCTGGAAGCAATGCTGATTAAATATTCATTGACTTTGATTATACTGAAATTAGGACTAAAGCGTGAACTCAAATTGAGTGGAATAATGGCAGTGTAAATAATGCATACTTTCTAAATTGAAAACACCAGCTTGTGCTCTGCTCCCCCTCTCCCCGCCCCCTCGGTTTGTCATTGTGCCATTTGTTTAGGAGATGATTATACTGATGTGTGCATATCCAGCTATCATTTTTACCAGCTGGGAAAAAATGTGAAATTAAAGGTTTTCTACATTGTTTGCTTTTCCCTACTCTTGGAAAACAGAAGTAAATACAGTGCAACAAAGACTAAGCTTGTTTCAGGAGAAGGGGTTAGAGGCTGCTGCTCAGCCTTAGTCCTCTGCATCTCTCCTAAAGGATGAGAAATGCTGATGGCAATTGGGCCTTGGAGAAAGAGGCCAGGAAGAAATCACCGTGGGAGATGTAGGGCACAAGGGGAAAAGGGTTGGTCTGGCTGTAGAGGTGACAGATGGTGACTTGGATCAGTGCTCTGGTTCACTGCAGACTCCATGTATGACCTGGGGGACAACATCTGTCCTGTCCTAGGTGTGTGCTGGAGCCCGGATCATGACTGCTCATGGAGAGCAGGCTCTGAGGGGGCTTTGGGCAGTGAGAAGTCTCTTCCCTGCACATCCCACACTTTTCTCTGGCTGAAGCTGGGTCTTGCAGAGCCCCCCAGTTCCTGGTGCAGTGTGTGCATTGCACTGGAGAACATTCAGCACTGCCCTGCAAGCAGCTGTGCAAGGTCACCCTCAGGAACTCCCATCCCTCCTGTCCTCTCTCTAGAGATGGGTAAGAACAAAGCCAGGCCTGATCCTCCACTCTCACTGGCTCTGAAGGATCCTTTGCTCCCACCCTGAATCCCTCTGGTTCCTGAGGATCCTATCTGACTCTGGGTCTGCACTGCTCATCTGAGCCAAACTGCTCTGTTCCAGACTTTGTTCTTTCCCCACATTTCTGCTACTAAAAAATGCATCTTTTTTCAGCTTTTAGCAAGGTGATGTTCCAACGGCATATTTTTAAAAACTCTTTTTAAAATCAGAAGCATATTATTTTTAATACAATACCCGATGCAGAAATTGCAGGGAGGCTCTTTTGGCAGGGCTGCCAATCAGGCGGCTGGAGCGCAGGGGGGGCAGCGAGCTGCGTGGGTTCCGTGGGCTCAGGACTGCACACTCTGGAAACCAAACCGGTAGTTTTTCAAAGTTCACATGCTGATTGCAAAGAAAAAACCCATTAAAGAGCAAATCGTTTAAGGCACAGCCTTCCTTCAAGCCCCAGGGAACTTGCTTTCTGTGACAGCGTGATGGAAGGGTTTCTCAGTCACACTCAGCTTTTCCCTGCGCAGCAGGGCTCATTGCTACCTGAGATTTACTCTATTGTGAAGTCCTCACCAGAAAATAGCGGGGGCAGGAATTCTGTCTAGATCTGCCTTTGCTCCTTGCGGGCAGAGAGGTGCCTGCTCCCAGCCCATCCTGCTCCAGGAGAGCAGGCTGAGTGAGCAGGGCTGCCTGGCACAAGGATGATGCTGCTGCGGTGCTCACAGGGCTGCAGCGCGACTGCAAACACCACGGGCACTTGGGCCCATTCAAGAATGGTTCTGCTTCCCACCCATCAGTCTTTCTGCTTTCTCTCTGGTGTGTGTCACCTTCCCCAGCAGCCAAGGCTGCAAAGGTACCGAGACTGTTGCAGATACACAAATCTGCCCCATTCATGCTCCTTTCCCAGAGTGTCTAGTTTCCTTTCAGGTCTTGGCGAAGATGAGATTTATCGTTGGTCCATGTTTCTGCCACCTTTGATTTGGATCTAGGCTCTTTCTGTGGCTGCTAAGCCATGACCTTTATGAGCTGTGTGACACATGCACATTTCTGTTCTCAAATCTCCCCCTCTTCTGGAGCTGTCACCCCTGGTTCCTGTCTGGGACCTGCAAGGATGGCACATCTGTATTCCAGCAGCGGGGATTAGGAGGGGTCTGTCTCTTGCATCTCTCTGTCCTCCAGCCACTTGGGGACAGGGCAGGGACCCTCCCCTGCACTGCCACTGCACAGCCCATGGCCCAGCAGGCTGGATTGGCTTCAGGTGCCTGGTCGGAATCTGTGGGTATTGATGATTCCGAGATTGTAGAAAGTCTCTGTCTTTCTGCCCCTCTGCCAAAGCAGAAGCCATAATTCGTCTGTGCTGGTTTCAAGGTTGTTTATTCTGTTTATCTCTAACATGTTCTGCTGCCCTGCCGCAGCTCTGTCCTGCAGGGCAGCGTGTGGGGCTCTGCCCTCAGTGGGATGGTACAAACATTAAATACCAGAAATTATGTGCGCTATATTTACAATAACGTGCCAATATCTGTCACCTACGTTGAACAGCATGTCCCCAGCCTAAACCAACAGAAAAATGCCAACACTACAGTGAAACGTGGAGGGCATGAAGAAGGAGAAAAAGGGCAAGACACACCCAATTTCCTCCATCTTGTCCCCTTTGGACCCCTTATCTAGAAACCTAAAATTTTACTTTTGCACCCGTGCCACACTTAATTATTACTCTTATCAAACACTCAGAGCTTGTAATTCATCCTGTAAGATTGAAAACACTTTTCCATGGACAGAGATCACAGACAGTGTCTCTGGGGGCTCTGTACAGGGGGGTTCTCGACCCCCTGCCAGGGTCCCAGACCTGCCAGGGCAGACAGAGGGAAGTCTTGGATTCCCACACTGGTCCTGCTGGGGGAAGGAGGAATGCCCTCCATCTTTTATGGTAAATTTATGCCTGAAGTGATTTACTTAATCCACCTGTGATACCATGAAACTCGATGTGAGAGGGAACTGCGTGCCCTGCTAAGGCTCATGGACTCCAGCTTTTGTTCCCTCCTATGAGGGGTGATGGGATTTTAGTCACTCTTATTCAATTTTATCTTTTCCAGCTCTTTTTTCCAAGGACTCGCTTTTTTCCCCTTCTCCTCTGACTTCTCACTCACATTTTCATAGCTGCAGATGAGGTAAGTAGTGATAGTTCTGCTTTGGCTTTGGCTTTTTTTAATGACCAGAAATTCCCAGTCAGAGGATGAGACTGTGGGGCATTTTGCACTAGAGATTCTTCTGTTCTGTGAAATATCTTTTATTAAAACTGTTATTCACAAATCAAAGGAAAGTCACCACCTGATTAAAACTTGATAGGATTAATTTCTTTCCAGGCTGAATTAATTTAATGACATAAGCATAAAGATTTGTCTTTTTCCTCCTTAGGAGATTCCTCTCATTAATTTTACCACTGCACCACAACACCATTTCATAGAAATATCTGGATTTGCAGAAAGTTAGCAAAGTGCTTTTTGGTAGGCAGAATGATAAACAAATGGGGAGGAATTTGCACAGGTGTTAAACAGAGATTTGTGTTTCAAGCTGAATGATTGTGCAGTGCCTGTGGTTTTCAGTTTTCTGTAAAGGGCAGAATTTTATCTGTAGCCTTAAGAGTGTCTTAAGCTATTTTGAATTTTTTTCTCCATGAAATATTGAAAATGAGATCATCCCACCTGAATAGCTGGCTCAATGTTGCCATTTAGCAATAATTATCTGACATGTCTGTTAAAGTATATTGGGGCAAATCTCCAATAATTACTTGATCTTAGGAAAATATGACATTTTAGACAGGAGCATTTTTAACTAAAAAGAGGGGAAATGGTGTGCTTCCACCAGAGTACAGTCTACTTGGGGAACTCATGGCCATGCTTTGAAATGGGTTGGGTAGATGGTAGATGTCTGTCTCTGAAGTCTTGGCAGTTCCTAAATTTTCTCCTGATTCCAGTTAGCACCTTTGGGAAATGTTACATGGGGAACAGGTGAATAACTACTGCAAAACAACCTAAATTTCATGGTGTTTCCCAGTGCCATGCACTCCTCTGAGGTATTTGGTAAGGTTTATGGATGAACACAGCTTTCCTGGATGGATGTGTTGACATCAGTGTTTTCTCTCCCCACTGCAGCTTGCTACCAAGCTGGCAAGTCACAACATCACCTGTAGTGTCCTGAATCAAATCTGTGCTCTGAATCAATGTCCCAGGAGCCTAAATGCAAATTGCTGGATCACAGGATATCAAAGCACTTGGATGATAGTTTCCAAAAAAAGTTTAGAGTCTCTTTCTTCCCTTTTCTTTTTAAAAAATCTTTTTACAGCCTGGCACAGCGCACACGTACTTAATAATCTATGCTTGTCTCTATGTAAATAATTAATCAGAAAAGGAAAATAATATAAATCCTAGCTATCATATTGCTATTAAAATTGCAGGAGCATTAGTGCATGCAGTAAGTATTGTTTCTGTAATTAGATAACCTTTCTGGGCTGTACCAGCACTCAGAATAGGGAACATATGAACATCTGCTTGGAGGCACCATGGAAGGAAGGAGGAAGCTTTGTTTTATTTGGAGATGTGGATTTCCTTGCAGAGGGAAGGAATTAGCCAAGCACAGGAGATAATTTATGCCTCTTCCATTTCCCTGAGCACAGTGGTTGAAGTCTGCCTTAGCTAATCCAAGGTCAGGATCACCAGGATCCAAGTGCGCCCTGGTCACACACTCTGGGTGTGACATCCCCCAGGCTTGTGCTTCTCTGGAACAGCCAATTCCACAGCCTGATGGGGTGGGACAGAGGGGATGAGCAGCTGAGCTGAAAACTGGGAGCTGCCAAATCTCTTCCCTGTATTTCTGGGGGTTTTTGTCTTGCTGGCAGAGCTTTCAGTCTGCGAGGAGATGGGCAGCAGGACTGGACTCCTGCCTGTGACTTAAACCCAAGTTCTGTTGGGCAAAGATGGGCAAATATTCACTCTGTCCCCACTGTGCCACCTGCATCACTCCTGTCAGACCAAAGCTGCCTATTATTTGTCCAGTGGAAGGACACAAATTCAAAACCGTGAAGTGGTTTTTTCACCTAAATAATACATTCCTTTTTTCATAAAACCCCATCAAGACACTGCTGAATTTCTGTAAGAGTGGCATTCTCAGTAATACCAAATAATCAGGGTTTTGCTTGCAGTTTGAAGTCTTACTGCTCATGGCAGGCAACCAAGCTTTTGTATTTGGGTACAACTATAAAATAATTATGCAGATAATTCATCCTTTTGAAGACTTTGTGAGAGTTTTTTTTTTGGTGTGTTTGCTAGGCAACTTGGGCTCTCCCTGCAGAACATACATGGGCTGTACCTGTTTTTTTCTCCTCTGGAGAGACTGTCATACTCTAGATTACATATGGGAAAAAGTCTGGCTCTGTCACCACTCTCATCACTGCGTATTCTTTCCCATATGGCAAAGCTGACATATGGTTAGTGGAAATTAGGGGATTTCTATTGCCCAAGTCCAGAACTGGATTAGAATGGATGGTGTTGTCCAGGGCAGAGACATATGGAGAGATGCTTTAAGAGCATCTTATTTAGCACTCATCAGATTTATGCAGTGCAAGAGTAAATTCTACTAGCTCAAAACTACAAAGCTTCTCCACCGATTAATTTAAACTGGATTTTTCCAAGGAGCCTGAACAGATTAGGTATCAATCCCATTACATTTTAATGGGAACTGGACACTTTTTGTTAATAGGTCCTTTTGAAAATCTATCACTTAGAGATCAATCAGTGGAATAATTGAAATTGAACCATACCTTAGTTAACAATTAGTTGAGGTTTGGGGCTTTTTTCCCAGTCACTGAATCACTTTTAAATGATTTGGGAAACCCCTCTGTGTGTGCTGGCACAGTGGGCGAGTTACACAGCCTTTGTTCTCATTACTCTGTTCTCATTACTGCTGGACACAATTAAAATCCCAGATAAACTAAACCCCAGCAGGACAATGACTGCAAAATTCTGCAATGCTCTGAAGGATATTTCTAAACCAGCCAAAGCCCCTGAGCTGGTGGAGAGGATGGTCCATATCTCCCCTCTTCCTTCACTGCTGTGTCAAAGTCTGGGACCTGTAGTTCTGCAGGGCTGCTGGGCAGATGTCTTGTGTCCATGAAGCCCTTTGCAAGGTTTCAGCCTTGTGCATTCACTGTTGCAAATGAAGACTGAAAAAATTTTTTTTCTTTCCTCTAGGTAAAAAAAAAAAAAAAAAAAAAAAAAAAAAAGCAAAGGGGAAGAAAATCTGCCTATAGTAATGTTTCCAGAGTGGCTTCATTTTCCTTTGAAACATCTGATGGATGAAGCTGGTCAATCATCAGGAAGCTAGTTAATGTTATTATACAGGATGAGGACTCCAAATCAAAAATAAATTATCCTGCAGCTGCTCCTGAATTCTCCAGCATGTCCTATCACAAGGATGTTCCTTGTACAAATGTTTCTATGGGTACATGTGCTGTTCTCGTAGCACTCATTAGCCCTCTGCACTGCAAGCTCAGAGCTTCTGCTGTCAGGTTAATGCTGAGTTATGGAGAATTTCCTTTCTTGCAGTGCTACCCAGGCACTGCTCTAGGTAGCCTGGCCCATGGAGTTGCAGATTTCCCACTTGTACATCCCTCCATCTCTGCCACATTAGGAGCAGTTACATGTGCATTTTGTAGAAATATGTGCTGGATACGAACCACTGGAATGATTTACTCATCCGTTCATATTAGCTGATGAGCTGATTTTCAGCACAGAAATCCATGTATGTGTGGGATTTTATTTGCTGTTGGTAAATGTTTCCTCTATATTGATGTTTAAAATAAAATTAATACTAATATTGGATGGAGGTGATAATGATTTAATTGCTCCTTGATTGAATTGTTACAAGAGGAAATGAACTGTGATGTGTAATGTGTTGAAGTTAAAATAGAGTAGTACAAGTTAATTTTATATTGCTATCAATTTTGTAACTGTAATGCACCTTTCCAAATTCCTCTTTTCAATAACTCTTGATCCCTAACCTGAAAATTTTCATTTGTTCATTTCTTGATCTTGTGTCTATTGTCTTCTTGCCTTCTAAGTTCCACACTTCTCCTCATTTTCACCAGTCCTAATCCAGAAGTGAATGTTTTATAGCTGATAAGAAGATGCTAATTATAAAATACACATTTAAAATATTAAGATTTATAATACATATATCTCAGGGGCAAAGGGAGCTGTAAGGAAAAACTATTCTGCAAAGAAGGTGCTGCTTTGCCACACCTGTGACTCAGCAGCACGCATTGCCAATTTCCATTTTTCTCCTTTGCCAATGCACTCGATGACTTAAACCTGTAGCTGGAGGCTAAAGAGGGGTATGAAGAGGCTGAAGGGCTCGGTTAGGGTGTGTGGGGTGTGTTTGCAGTAGGGATGCAATGTTATCTACGTGGTCCTTCCCAGTGTGAAGCTGTAGTTTGTGAAGAGGAACACTTGGGGCTTGGCTGCCAAGGAGTTGCGGAGTTGGGACTGTGCCCTGAAACCAGAGACATTCTTAGAGCCCTGCTGCCAGCGAGGAGCTCTGGCTCTGATCCTGGCCCTGGAATGTTTTCTGGTGGCAGAAAAGCTCTCCTGTTCAGGGCTGGTGTATTTGTGCCATCCTGGTTTCAGCAGAGAGCAGCACATCCTCCAGGTAGGCGCAGGCTCCAGTGCCACATGGAGCTGTCGCACCGTGAGCCGGGGTCTTGCTGATGAGCAAATCTGCATTTTCCTAACTCCAATTCCCTGATAAGTCTATTAGCCTTGACCCTCTCTCTCCCTCATCCCTCCCCTTTCCTGCTGTACGATGCAGGCAGTCCTTCCTCGTGGCACTGAGAATTATTTTCTTGTTTTAAATCTCAGTTTGAAAATGTCAAAGTTCAGGTTTTGGAGAGAGGAGTCTGGGTGCTAAAAGCAAGAATGTTCTTTTTAATTAGAGTTATGCCCTCGAGCAGTGAGAAACCATTATGTTTTTATTCTTCCTCTGTACTCGTTCCAAAACCTCTTACACGATCAGACTAAAAGGTAAGTGCAAATGAGTAAGCAGCTAAAGGAGTAAAGCAGATTCACAAAAAAAAAAAAAAAAACCACCAAAAAAACAACAAACCCAGCCAGAACTGCAAGTCTTGCTGGTTTGTATTTATGAAATAACTCACACTTTAGATTATGCTGTTTCTGGAGATGAGATATTGGAAAATACCATTTCCCTATCAGAACACTGTACTTTGGAGGTGTGTGTGGAGCTAAGCTCTGTAACAGGACATTTTAAAGCACCATCAGGTACTTGGTAAGAGAGGTGACGTGTTGCTTCAGCCAAAGAGGCTGAGGAAGGTGCAGCTGTGCTTTTCCAGGGCTGGTACAGCTGTGTGTGCATCTGTGGGTGTCCAGGGCTACTCCCTCCCCCTTATAGCATGGCCAGAGAAAGGAATCATTTACTCCTTGTCTCGGTTTACTGTTGAGTGGGCTTAAAACCTTAATGATCATAATGCATTTTGGGAATGAGGACATTATATTATTGGTTAAGTTACTGGAATTCAAAAGAAAAATGAGGTATTGGGAGAGGGAGCAATGGCTGTTGAAAACAAGAAACCCCATACTTCGAGGCTCTTTTTTTTTCTTTTTTTTTCCCCCTTCTTTTTTTTTCCTTCTGGTGAATGGATAAAAAATGTATTTGTATTCATGGCTTTTGTCCGTGTCCCCTTTGTCACATGCCTGACCTGGAGGTGCCATGATTATCTCATGCTTGGAGCTCCTGAGCTGTAGCTGAGGGTGGCAGTCGCCACTTGTGAGCTCCTGTCCCAAAGCCCAGCTCATGTCACAGAGTCCTGTGGTTCCTTCCCAAACTGTGCTCTGCCTGAGCACCAAGAGCCTGGCTCTGGAGAAGTGTCAGTCTGGAAAACTAACTGAGCTTTTCCCCATAATCACCTAACCCAGCTATTCACACGGGCTTTGTGTAAGCTGTTCACTCACAGAGGTGCCCCTATGCACAAACAAGACAGGTTCCCCCTAACACATGCACTTGCAGCTACATTCCTGCATAAATTATATCCATGTATTACATGAAAGGCACATCAGCCAATGTGTGAAACCCTGACAGGCAGGAAGCTTTGAGATAAGAGAGGGAAAAAAAAAAATCTCACCTGTTCTGTCTTATGTTTTTCCTGATAAATTTTATTGCTGTGAGTGTTATAAAGGAGGATGTTATTTAATACAAGATACAAAAATAGGAATGTGTTATCATGGAGAGGAAGGCACTTTGTTTACCCTCTTCTGCCTTTGCCACAAGGTTGTTCTCTGTCTCAAAGAGTGTGGGGGAAAAGGCCTGATTTTCAGAGGTGTCTGGGGCTTTATTTTCTTTCTAAGGTATGTGTTTTAACATGGAGCAATGCAAGGCTCTGAATGGAGCTGCCTTGTGGGGCTGTAACCCTGAGGCTGGGAGTGGTGCCCACTGTTAAATTATTTTGCAAATCCCAAAATAGAGGAGGAGGTGGAAGCTGCAGCTCTGTGTTTATCTCTCAGTGCACTGGGTGGTGAGAATCCAAGCCCAGGGCTGATATCCTTGAGCGTGGTTTAAATGCATGGCAGAGCCTGCTGACCCCAGAGCCAAGCAGGCAGCACAAACGCTGGGACATCTGAGGGCAGCAGGAGTGTGTGCCTGGCCCTGGCACCTGGAGACAGTGGGACAGGAGCCTCTGGACAGCACTGGGGCTGCAGTGTGATGGGAACAGGGACCATTCTTGCTGGAATACCTCTTTGCAGAGCCAAACCGACTGGAGACTGCCAGCATAGTCCAGCCATAAAGCAAAATACTGCTTTAGGGGATTCCCCCTGGCATTAAGGGGACCTGCAGGCTGAAGAGAGGCTGCATTTCCAGGCTCCCTCTGTGCCCCTGGGAGCGTGGTGGTGCTGCTGGAGGGGATGGACCCAGCCCTGGCAGTACCTCTGGCTCCCTGGCTTGGCAGCCAGCAGCTGAGATGAGGCTTCTGGGTTAGAGTAGCTGCTTTTCCAGCATCCACTCAGCTAAATCATCTCATTAGAGGGACGCCTGGAAAAGAAGCATCGTGGCTGTAGTTCTGATTTGGGCCTGAGGTCTGAACAACAGATGTGCCTTGTATGCAGGAGCCTGCATGTGTCCGAGAGCAGATTTCCTCTTGTGGGTGAGAACTCAGGAGGATGAAAGGGACCAGGAGAAGAGTGATTTAATGGAGCACTGATAAAGTCTGACTAAAGAAAACAGACTTCTGTTTAGTTTTGTTTTTCCTCTTGCTTTTGCTGGTTCATTAAAAAGTGTTTTATTTACTTTAAAGGTTTTATATTTATTCCCACCACAGAGGATAGAGTGAGGGAGGGCAGAGAAATCAAAAAGAAACATTTTGATAGCAGTTGCTGTCTGTCTAGATGCCAGCTTTCTTCAGGGGAAAATCTTAACTGGCATGCTAGCTTGTTGAGTATTGAATAATAAATAATGAGGTGCAAGGTGGACAGATGGGTGATGGATGAGTTGTGCAAGGCTTAAAGAGAGGAGAGTTTCCTTTTACTTTTTTTTTTTAAGCTTGACTAAAACAAAACAGAAATAGATTATCAGCTGAAAAAAAAAAACCTACACTCTCCCATTTTAATGCAGTTTAATTTCAAACATGTTGAGGAAAACAAAGTTTGTTTTATTTAATGTGATTATGGCTCTTCATGCACGGGATGCCAGGGATCCTTGAGCTACTCTAGTGGGCCAGGTTTGTGTTATTCTCCCAGGTGTTAAAACATGAAGCAGAGGATGTTCATTCAAGGTGCTCTCCCTTAGTGACTCTGTCTTTATTTCCTTTTTTATTCTCCTCAATAATGAACCATTTGAGTCTGGAAATAAGTCTTGGGCTGTGTATGGCAGTGCAATAGTAAGTGGGAATGTGCATCTGTTTATTTTGACAGGGACTATTTCTCCTGAAGGTGTTTATTGTAGGTTCCTGTTTCCCAGGGTGCTGCCAGATGCCTCTGATACCTGTGATGCATGTAGACACCAGAATTTTATGGCCTGGATTTTTGCATATCCCATCTTGGAAGTGATTGAAAATTGACTCCAAATCAGACTGTGGAGGGCTGTGGGTGGTTTGTGACACAGAAAACTGGGAAGATGTGTGGTACCTGTGTTGGGCTGGGTGGGTGTCACCTGCATCCCACTCCCAGGTGTTGCCCTGCTGTTCCCTGCCAGGATGTGGGGCAGCTGTGGTGTGCCAGGAGCAGCTGGACTGACAGGGAGGAATGCAGCAGCTCCTCTGCTTCTCTTGTTCTGCTGGGAGATGTCTCCTGGCTCTTTTCCACTGGGCAGCAGTGCTGGAGTGTTTGCTGTTTCCCTGGGGGGGTTACAGGAGTCAGAGATAAGTTAAATGAATGAAATGTGATGGCCTAAATAGGAGCTCAAGGTGCATGATCAAAATCCCCATGATGATGCTGCCGAGCTGTCCTCTCCACTGTCTCCCAGGTGAGGTCCCTCCCCTCCCTGGGCAGGAGCTGCAGCTCTTGGCAGGGGATGCAGCTGCTGCCTCCCTGGAAATCCTCCCTGGAGGCATCAGGTCTGGGCTCAGTCCCAGGCTGGGCTGCTTTATTCTGTGCTCTCTGCACACATTTGTGAGCTGGTCCCACTGCACTGACCCCGGGGAGCCTGAGGCACTGGGGGATGAAAGGGAAGAACTCTGTTTTGGGGGGTTTTGAGCAGCCCAACAACCCCTGAGCCTGAGGGGCGCTGAATTGAGATGGGAATACTTGATCAAACTCCTTACTGGGGGACTTGGCCTGCTGGGGACAGCCCTGAGCTTGTCCTCTGCCCTTGCTGCTGGCACCTGCCAATTCCACCCCTGGAGTTATCAGAACACAGACCTTGGGTGACCTCTCTGAAATGCTGTGTTTCGTGCAAACTGCATAAGAGAACTTCTAATCTTTCAATTAAAAAGCCAACTATAGAAGAGGCTGTCTCAGCTGCTCTGCCTTGATAAGAAGGGAAAGCTTTACAACTTGCTGTCAAGTCATAACTCCTTCGTGCACACACAGGTCTGCTCTGCCAAAAGCAGGCAGAAATGCAGAAAGAAAACCTCCCATCAGTTTCATCTCTTTATTGAAAACTATCGTGTCTGACAGTGACTCTTTTGAAGATAGAGGTTTTCCACCTGTAGAACTCTCCTAGGACTGTCAGCATCCCATCCCTGTTGCCTGAGGAATTTCCTGCATTCCCTCATTCAGTCTTGCAGTCTGAAATTCCCTCTCTGCTTCTGCCTATTGAAATATGAAAAATAAAATAAAAACCAGCCCTTAAGAGCACAGGTCTGTCTATTAATCACAAACTTATTGGTGCTTAGGAATCAACAGCTTAATCAGCCACTATTTGTCCATTGCTGGGAGAACACAGTGTTTAAGTTGGTGGCAACAGAAGAATTCCTACAAGTGTTTCTCCACTTGTGAACATTTAGCGTGAGGAGAAGTAACTGCATTAGGCTCCAATAAACAACTTGCCTTGCACTTGTGGGTTACTGATCAGGAATTTCTATTATTTGAACAATGCTTCTAATCAGCTGAAATAGCGAGTGCTGTGTCAGAGGATTATTCGAGGAAATGAGTATTACGTTTGATTATAACATTGATTTCACACTTATTAAATCCTAGCCAAAGAAGGTGTTAAAGAATATTATTTCTGCCCAAAAGTGTTTTGTTACAGGCAGCATTTGTGCTCACTAAGCCTTCTCTTAAACTGGTGGTCATCCATTAAGAACAGTGCTCACTGTCTGAAGGGAGGACACTGGTATGTTTTGCTGAAAAAAGGGAAGCCCAGACCTTTAAAACAGCTTTTCTGTGCTTCCTCGAGGTGCCTGTGCAGAGGTACACAGAATCATAGGATCAGTTAGGTTGGGAAAGATCTTTAAGTCCAGCTGCTAACTCAGCACTGCCATGTCTACCACTAAACCATTGACTAAACCATAAACCACAAACCTAGCACCACATTTCCATGTCTCTGAAATCTCTCCAGTGCTGGTGACTCCACCACTTTCCTGAGTAGCCTATTCCAATGCTTGACAACCCTTTCACTGAAGGTATTTTCCTGTTATCCAGCCTAAACCTTCCCTGGCACAACTTGAGGCCATCTCCTCTTGTCCTGTTACTTGTCCCTTGAGAGAGGACATTGAGCCCCACCTTTCAGGGAGGTGTAAGGAGTGGTAAGGTCCTCCCTGAACCTCTCCTTTTCCAGGCTAAACACCCCCAGCTCCCTCACCTGCTCCTCACGGGGTGTGTGCTTCACACCTCACTGGCTTTGTTGCTCTTTGTGTGCACATCTGCCTGTGATGGGGATGGTGCTTCTGCCTGCCCAGTGGTTAGGGACACTTTTTTTTTTAGTGGTTTGGAGTTTTGGAAGACTTCTGTAATTATTCACTGGGGGAGTTTGGCCTTTTGATGTGTTTGGGCCTGGGGACCTGAGCCAGGCTCAGGGGATGGAGGGGAAGTGTTCTCCCAAAGGAACAGGGAAAAGAAATTAGTAATCCTAGGTCAGATAAGCAGCTAGACAGTTTCTTTGATATTATTTGTAATGTAGTATAGTTAATATTGAGGTTATTTAAGCTGTGACTCTCCTTTTATCACTCCTGTGAATGTCACTTGGTACCTTCTAATTCCCTGTACCACCAAAGCTGTGAAATCCCAGACACTAAGAGGTTAACTAGCTCCTTCCTATCCACCAGCTAAAGGCTATGTACTGCAAAAAAGGGACACCAGGAACCTGGAATGTGGTGGTCTCCTTCTGAGTCAGCTAATCAATAAGCATTAATCTATTATGCCAATTAAATGCTTAGAGAAGGTGAAGCACTATGTAAGTGCCAGGTGCTGTGGGAAGCCTGGGGTCACTGCAATGCCAAAGGTGCTGTCTGATGGATGGGAGATTAAACAGAAGCCTCCACTACAACTGCTCATTAATGATTCTGTAGCATTTTTCATGACAGGAATCTTCCCTGGGAATTAAAGGTGAACTGATCAAAATCTGAACTTTTTTTTTTTTTTTTTTTAAGCTTCTGGTCAGTTAAAATTGGATGCAATGCTGAAAATCGGTATGAGCTATGAGAAACACTAACCTGAAGGTAACAGATGGTAAAAGAATAATGATGGATCCAGTCAACAATAATTTCCTGTCCTATAATTTTTTCTGGCTGGGGCACCACAGTGCATGCTGAAAGGCTGAGCTAATTTCTGGGCTGCACCGGGGGCTTTCTGTAGGATGAGATCTGATCATGAAGGCCCACGCTCCTCATTTGGGATGCCTGGATTGACTCCCCTGGGAGGATTTTGAGCTGCTTGTTCTTCCAGCATGTGCAGTGGCTGGAGCTGGTCCCCAGGCCTCGCAGTGAGCTGCAGCTCCGTGTGCCAGCAGCCTGCTGAGCAGTGCTGAGCAGCCCCCAGGTGCTCTGCAGGTTGGAGCCTGTGTGGTTTGGCCATCACAGAGAGGGGAGCCTGAGCCAAATCCTCCTCTAGGACTAACCTAGTCCTTAGCCAGAGAGGGATGCATCCAACCAAACCAGCGCTGAGCCCCTGAAAGCGAAGTCATCCAGAGTTAATGCTCTTTGTAGGGTGGAGAAGGAATGAAAACCCCACCTCCTCTGCAGCTGCAGAATATGGCCAAGTTCATTAGCATTTATTAGGTAATGATGAGCTGTGCTGTTGAAAGAACTGTAAGTAAGCAAACCATCTACAGATGGCCACTTAATAGGCTCTGCTTCCAGGTTGTGGGACCTGACCCCACGCACAGATGTTGCTCTCCTCGAGCAGCTGTGCCTTGCAGTTCTGCTTCCAGCCAAGGAAACCTTCCCTGCCTGCTCCAGCTCCATCTCAGGTTCTCCAAACCTGTGTGCTCCCTCCTCGCCAGCTCAGCCCTGCTCCCTAGGTATCCTCACTTGCCCGGTTTGTTGTTTGGAGGAGCAGGCTGTGGTGCCTGTCATCCTTTGTGTGTGCTTTGTCTTCGTGCCAGCTCGCATCCCGAGGAGCTGCAAAGTGGCACCCGTGCTCCCTGTCTCACAGCAGGCATGTTTTGCATTTCCTGACACATGGGGAGTGACTGACTAATACTAACATGAAAACAATTCTGACAGAACAAGGGCTTGATGCAGGGTAGTGGGGGGAGAAAAAAAATATATCCAGAAAAACAGAGCATGTTCAGCATATGCTATTGCTTTCACCAGTTCAATAAATATTTATTGTATTTCTTATAATTGAGTTTCTCCGCTGAAAACCTAAATGGGAGAGAGTGTAAAAAGTTTAGGCAGATGGCCTTTATAAGAAAAAAAAAGGGAAAAAAAGAATCTAAATTCCCTACCCAAGCACAGCAGCAGAGGTTTCTTACAATATAAATGAGAAAATATTCCAAAAGAAATTTATCCCAGGAGTGAAGAGAAGGTGAGGGAGAAAAACAACAATAGAAAAAGCAGAGGAAATGAAAACCTCCAGCCTTCTCTCTGCCTTGGCTTGGGACTTGGGGTGTGTGTGTACATGGGAGCCTTCATCCAGCAAATCTTGATATCTGATGAAGCCTTTCATCACCAGAGCTTTTAAACACTTATAAAAAAATAAATCTGTGTTAGGAAAAGGCAGCAACCAGGGTCATAGTAATAGATGGTCTGAATCCATTAAAGATGAGATGGTAGAAAAACTACTTGATCTGGTGGGAATAAATCTGAAAATCCATAGGTCTCATGTTGGCTCGTTGTTCTGCTGGATAGCTTTTCCCTGGTCACCTCTCCTTCATTTCCACAGCTGACTGTTGGATGTTTTTTTTTTCTTCTTTTTGTCTACCCACTCGGCTTGCCTTGGTTGAGCTGTTAAAGCCTTGGATTTAACGAGAATGTTCAGGCTGTTTGGAATTTGTCATTTTTAATGCTACTTTTTGGCAGAAGCATCCATGTTCTGTGACATTTCCCTTTAATTTAGAGCCACTTTGGAGCATCTGTAAATGGTCATGAGATAGGAATTTTAATTGTTTTAATTATATTTCTATCTTCCTCAGCCCCCTCTCTCCAGTGGACCTTTTTTACATTGCATCAGGGAGAATTTTCTTCCCCCCAATACATTTTTTAGATACTGACATCTGGAGACATTCATCAAAGAATAACTTCTACTGGAAACCAAAAATCCATTAATGAAGCTGGAACTATTTGCATAGTAGAAATTATACTTAATAACCTTTAAGGGGAGAACTCCTGTGATTGATGTAGAATACAATTATAGTTAATGGTCAGGGTGCAGGGGTGTTCAAGGCTGTTGTTTTTCATTTCTGCTCTCCATCTGTGGCACGCTGGGGCCAGTGCCCCTTTGCAGGGCAGGGGGACTGGAGGAGGGGGCTGTTCTCAGTGACCCCACTGAAGGGCATCCTCTGGGGTGCACATTCCACCTCAAAGCTCTCCTGAGGAGGAGGAGAGGCACTGAATGTGCAGCAGAGGGGTAAAAGCCATCAGTAAGGACTGCTGTGCTAGGAAAGGACAAAAGTGTAAGGTTTGCCTCACGTGTGAGGGTCTAAAACAGCTGCTTTTGCTTCCTTCTATGCGTAGGATGCAGGGAAACTCCAGGAGGAAAATGTTGCCTTAGTGGCCATGGACATGAGAGGCTTCTTGGAAAGGTCAGGTAATTTGTGTGTTGTGCAAAGATGGGTTAATAGAGCTGGCAGACAAAGAGCCCAGGAGGTCCCTGGAGGGAACAGGGTTGCACAAAGGTGACGCAGATGCTGAGGGGGCCCAGAGCGAGTCACGGCAGCTCTGTGGAAAGATTTCACCTCAGTGTGGAGGAGGTAGCTGGGAATGGGACCTGTGTGCCCTCCTCCTACCCTGTGCCTCAGAAAGGAGCTTGGCTTGCTGCCCTCCAGCCGTGCTGCTGCCCCAGCCCACCTGAGGAGGTGAGCGCAGCTCGCTGCTGGGGAAGGGCAGCTCCAGCACGGAGCTGAGTGACAGGGGATGGCTTGGAAAGCCTCCAGTGGCATTGGTGTGCCTGAGGGATCAAATGAGCCCGTTGCACTCTGGATTTGTGGCAGATTTTGATCCTTTGTGATGAAGTCGGTGATATTTCTGCAATTTGGAGTTCATTGCATCCAGTGCAAAGCGTTAGTGCTGGGGCTTTTGCTCCCATATCTAAGCAGGGTTAGTGCTGAGGTCTTTCAGCCCTTTAAAGAACTATCTCAGGACATCTCATTATGCTGCTACTGAGCTGCCCCTTTGAATCTCTACTCTTTTTGCTCTTCTGTACTGCTCATTGTGTTTTCATTCTTCAGCACTTGGGTCTTGGCCTTTGGCCAGAGAAACAAAACAAAAAATTAATTCTAATTCAACATAAAGGTAAAGGTGTAGTGTTATCTTCTGTGTTCGAGGTGAAGGCAAAGGGCTGAGCTCTGGGGAAGCAGATGGATATTTCAGAGTCTGTGTCTACTAGGAGCAAAACAGAGCAGAAAAACAAGCCTGTATAGAGGAATCAGAGCTATTGAGGGGACCTCCTGTTTGGTACAGCTGGCCACTCAACCATCTCCATTTCTGCATGAGAAACGTCAGTCCTAAATTCTGCTTTTGTTAAAATGCACAAAATGGCGAGCGAGCCATGAGGGTGGGTGTGCTCTGTGAGCAGCACTGGAGAACAAATTCTGAAGTGCTCCCTGGCACATGGGGCCCAGAAGGGAGCAGAGACACCTGTGAAGGACCCTGGGCTGCCTCTGGGCCAAGGCACAGTCCTGCCCAGGCAGCTGTGGGGGCCAGACCCCTTCTCCCACCCTTGCAGCAAATGTGCTGTCTAGGGGGATGCTACAGTTCCATATCCCTCTAAGGATTTCCGGATTACAGAGTTTGTTTCTCTGTTTTTAAAGGGATCAAAGTTTCTAAGCTGATTTTTCATTCAGATGTCTAACTGATAGCAGTGACAGTAGAGGAAATCAAAGGAGGGAATTATTGTCTGTGCATCTCAGTTAGTCATTCTCGTGTCTGCCTTTATCTGCCAGAACATTTCTGTTCCTTAAAGCCACACTTAACATAAACATAAAACCTTTTTGGCAGGTGGGCTCTGTGCTGGTTCTTGGATTTTTGGATTTCTCTGTGACAGATGGAGTCTTTGTCCCTTTCAGATCTGGGGCTTTGCACTTACGTTCTGTTTTCAACTGCTTCTTTATTTATTACTCATCAAAGGGAAACAGCATAATGGAAGCACGAAAAAGAAAGAATATTTAGTATTTTTTGAGGGAAAAAAATACTTTAAGACCTTCCATCAATACTTAATGAGCATGGGGCAGTATTAGTATGTTTTTTTTAAGCTGATTTCCTTGAACCAAAGCGTGATTCACTACCACAGGTAGGCTTGCAGTTTAGAGCTAAAGGATTCTGTGTACTGAAGAATTTGCCCTGAGAAACTACTGGTAATGATAGAGGAAAATGGCTTTGCATCCTTGTAGGTGGTGACCACCACATTTAACATTTTAGCTCTGCCAATCCTTATCTATCCATAATATAACCTGATAAGACGTGCTGGTACAGACTTGCCCAAGCTGCAGAGTGTTTCAAAGAGAAAGGGCTTCTTGCTGTACGTTGTGTTTGCCAGTGCCTGCTCTTCAGTCATGCCCATAATTGAACTGTGAGCACTCTCTGGGCTGGTCTTGCCAACCTTAGATGAATGTGAGGCCTGGAGGGGCCACTTGACATCCAGACTTCATAACTATGGAAATTCAGGCTTGACATTTAGGGCATGGCCTGGGCTTCTGTGGGAGGCAGCTGCGAAGAGCCAGGCGATGCCTGCAGCTCTGGCTGAATCAAAAGGTGTGAAAAAGGCAGGGCACAGATCTTCCTTCTGCTCTCTCTCCCTCTCTGCTTCAGAGCTGATTCCATATTCCAGACATCCTTGCACCTGGTGCCTCCACAGTGTGGGTGGGAGTGCAGTGGGGAAGTTTTCCAGGAGGCAGAGAGCCCCTCCTTCCCAGGGCACCTGCTGTGCTGTTTGCATCAGCCACCCCACAGAAAACAAACACAGCTTAGGGTGCTGGCCAATGCAGCCAGATCTCCCCATCAGCTCACCTGCTGAAAGCTGATGGGAGATTGGGAACAAGATGCCAAAATCAAGATCCTATTCAAAGCAGAGTCTGTGCATGATTATTCTTTGTCTTACTGCTCCTGGAGGATGTTTAGAGGACGTTAATGACTTGTCTTTCACTCGGAGAGATCCCAGAGCAAATTGTACATTGCACACAGTGTGATAAACCTATTCTGTAGTCAAAGGCATGCCTGGGCCAGTCTGAGGCGTGTTTCATTTGTACTACAGTGACATTAGGTGGCATGAAAAATAATAATTTGTCAAGCTCCCACTTTAGCACTGTGCTTGAGCTAACACATGAGCCTGGGACAGCTGCTGGCCTTCCCCTGTTCAGCTGAGGCTGGGGGCTTGTGTAGAGTTCAGGAACCCCCACATCCAGGGGTGGGTCTGTGCCAGTGAGAATTAAGTCTGTATTTGTGATGCTGGGGTGCAATTTCTCCACCCAATGCTGAAAGGCAGTTATCTCCAGGGAAAATGTGTTTGCTTTTAACCAAACCACTGAGGATTAATATTTACTTAGGCAAATAAGTTGAGATTTGGTAGACATTAGCAAAGACAAATTAGAATAGCTAGGCAGTTATTCTCTGGAGTTAGATTCTTCCTGGAAATAACTGATTACGGCTGTGGTCTTGAGTTTTCTCTAAAATCCTATTATCTCTTCTCTCCTTTTTCACTTCCAATTTGATCAGAGGAGTGGGCTGTGAAGTGGTGCTGGCAAAGAGAACCAGCAGCACTGTTTTTCCTGAGTCCAATTTCATTGACTGACCTAGCCAGAGGGCCCAGCCTGGGAGCTCTGGTGGGATCACAGGCAGAGACCGTGAGAGGAGCAAGTGGGTTGAGTATTAAGGATTTCCTCAGAACAAATCTCACTACCACAGATAATTGCATAGGTCTTCTCTATCCATATTCCAGTTTTGTGAACTCAAGAGATACACTTTGACATACTTTATTTTGCCACCAATTAGCTTTAATGCATCTTTTCTTGAGCTCCTGAGAATGGAACCCATGCCAGATTGGTTGTCTTAGATTCTTAAAAAAAAAAAAAAAAAAAAAAAGAGAGGGAGAAAATGTGAGGTTCACCATGATTGCACCAGATTTTTAAAATAAGAGCATTCAAGTGAACTGTTAAATGTTCACCTCTATGGAAATAAGGCTCTATGTGTGAAGTGGAGAGCCTGACAAGTGATTATTATTTTCTGTGCAATGTAATTGCCTTGAAGTAACTTAGGAAAAAGAATCCGAAACCCTCCTAGTTTAGGTCATTCATTTGGAACGGTCTAATGAGTAATATTAAATGATCCTACCAGAAAAGCACATTTTGGGGGTAAACCACTGCTATTCTCTTTTGCACTGAGACTAGGATGCATTAGATATGATGCAGTTGTTTTTGTCCACAGAAGCATATACTGGGTTTGGAGTGAGAAGAGTGGAAGGAAATAGGATTTCTGTGGGTCTGAAGTTAGCCTGAGTGATGCCATTTTGCACAGACACTCCATTTCATAGAAGGGAGTAGTTTGCATACAGCATTTTTTTTTCCTTTCTCCCCCCACTTTTCAAGACACTTTTCAAGGGATGCCCATTTGCTCCGAGCTTTGACTGCTGCACTGAGCTTCTGTGGGCAGGGGAGGCTGAGACATAAGATAATGGAATAATGCTGAATAAAAACAAGAAACAAGGTGCTGCAGGTAGAGAGCTTCTCAGGGATGCTGTTAAAATAAGCAGAAGAACCTGCCGGGCTTGGATTCTTACAACATGAGAACATTGAGAGTCTGGGAGTGCAAGTGTGGCAAAACTGAGCAAAAGCAAGGTGGAAACTGGAGAACCAGTAGCAGAAGTGTCCCTTGTCTTTGGCTGAAGTTGTTTTGCCAGCAAAAAAGTTATTCTTATTGCTTTGTAGCTCTTTAACCTGGCAATAAAGTCTCCCATCTAACAAGAACACTTATTATTACTGCCTGATCACCTAAAATTGCTGTGCAACAGGAGAACACCTAATAGCCAGTGTTATCCCCATGGAAGGAAATGATCCATTAGCAAAATGCTATAAACTGGCAGGCAGGAGGGCAGCTAAGCATTTTGACCCTATTAGCCTGGAGATAGCAAACCTAGTAATCCTAAATGTGATTGCCTCTGAGATAAGTTTAATTACTGAAAATGCTAGAACTGCAGAAAGCCTGCAAAAATCTGTCTTTCTTTGGGAGCAAAAGGAAGCAATGATTTAGTCTAGCAGGTAGAAAAGGGGACAAAGAGCCCAACAGTTGGTCCATTTCATCCTCATGTGATGCTAACACATAAAATATGCCAACTCTCTCCAAGGGGTTATGGGGTACCCTCTTGAATAAGTTATTTCTGCTGCATTATTTTTCCCCTCTATCATCTGAGTGAGGCCCTCAGCTCTGAATCTGTGAGATATGTTGTGTCCCATCCTACCAGTTAGAGGGTGCAGAGAAAGCGTGGTCACAGAGCCATGGGCTGGGAAAGTGAATTCCATGGGCAAAACTCCACAGTGCTATTAATTGTGGCTGTGCCTGGAGATCATGGAAGGTTCCTTGTGTGAGGTAGGAAACTTCTCAGAAACCAAAGTGGTGGTGTTGCACTATGACACAAAATAACTCATGCATTCACTCAAGATGTAAAAGAAGGAAAAGAGAATGTTTTATTTCTGACCTTGAAATACATAGAATTCCAAAAGTGACAGTGGATTGGAGGATGAAATTGTTACCTCTCCAACGACACTGGTCAAACTAACAATCCATCAATTCTCTCTTCCCACAAAGGAGAATGTAAAGCAATCATTATTTACACTAAAAGTGCTTGAGAAACTCCAGTAGAAATATGTAAACATCAGAAGGTATAGAAAACTTAAAAGAATTTTAAAAGTTTTAAATGAACAGGGTGACATATTGTCCTTCAGAAAGTCTTAGTACCAAGCATAATAATTAATAATTTAATCAATCAGCCAAGTGGGGATGTAAAATATGATATGGGTGGTTTGTGACATTCCTCTGACAGCTGATCCTTCTGGCAATGAAGGCCAAAGAAGGAAATTCATGCTGCAGCTGAGGTCTGGAGGCAGCAGTTTTGAGGGACAGGCAGTTTGCTGTCCAAGTCTTGTGTCCTCAGATCTGGTTCAATGCTTCAGGGACGGTGAAGACTAGTTCACCCATTTGACTACACAAATCATAAATAACAATACCTATAGCCAGTTGTAGACCTATAGAATATTTTCTTCACAGCACTGTCTCCTTTCTGCGAAAGCAGAAGTAGTAGTATTCCAGGTTATCATCCATTTAGGTCCTTGCTGACTGCTAGCTGATGGCTACTTTAAATGAAAAGGCTATTTACATTGCATGAACTTGTTATAGAAAATTCCATTATCAACAGCTCAGAGAAATGCCAGAAAAGCCAAAAGCTTTGCTTGGTGGCAGTCCAAGCAGTGACACATCTCATGTTTATGGTGACAATACCCCTTTGCCTGCTTTTAGGGTGTGGCTGATGAAGTGACTCTGCCGTAGAACAAAGTTACCTCAGTGAAGTCTTAATGATCTCCACCAAGTCTCCAAAGAGAAATCTCATTCTAGGAACATAGCCATGGACAGAGGGAGAAAGAAACTGCTGGCATCAAGCAGAGCTGAAGTTTAAGGCAGTGATTCCTGCCTTTTTTTCTCATCTTTCTCAGGGATAAAATTAAGACATAAAATTCAGAAGTCAGATGCATCAAATATTGTCCTGTTCAGTGCCAGTTGCATTGTGTTGTGCTCTGGGAAATAATAAGCTCTCTCCTGGAAGAGTTTGGCACATTCTGTGTGGGCCCCATGTGTTCACCTGCCGGCATGAAGAGAGATGGATATCAGCTTTCTGAGAGTACCTGTTGTGTGAGATGGTGAGAGCCCTGAGTGCAGATGTTTGTGTCTATTATGGGATGTCAGAGTGTCAATCCAGGGAAGCAGCTCAGCAGAAGTTCCACAGATGTGTCCTTGGAGCCTTGTTAGCTTAATGCTTAAAACCTTTCCAGCTAATCCAGGGGAAACAAAGCACAACTGAATCTACAGGTGAGGACTCAGGCAGCCCAAGCCAGGCAAAGACAATGTTCCCTTCCTGAGGGAAGATGCAGGCAGATCTTGGAAGCCACCTCTCCAGTCTCAGGGGCTGGAAACAAACCCAGCTCTCCTGCTTGGCTGAGAGCCACTGAGGACCTTGCGGCTGTTGCTCCAAACGTGATCAGACAGGCAGGGAAAGTTAAACTTCAGGCCACTGTTGAGCATGATAGCTGACCCAAATGGTTTGCAAAACAGTCTCTATGACTGAGGAGAAATAATTGTGCTCTTTAGCAGCTCAATAGCAGAGTACATCAATCATGTGGAAAAGCCCCCTACCCTACCCACTAATTGAAGCAGGAGTTGATGAGCAGCGGGCGCAGCCCCCGCTGGCGTGGCAGGGAAAGGAAAGGGCTGTTAAGGAATCACTTGGAAAGGACTGGCATTGCTGATGAGCTGAAGGAAGAGCCGTGCCCTGATGTCACTGCAGGAGATGGGCTGATGAACTGAGTCTAAAAGGGGTGACCCCCACTGCTGGTGGAGAGGCAGCAGCCTCCACCACTGGTTTGCTTTCCCCTTCCCAGGCTTTGGAGTGCTCTTGCATGGGGCTGCTTGGGAAACACCTCCAGCAAGTCTGAGATTTCAAAAGACCAGATGTGAGAATTTTGTTTTAATGCACTGACACTGAGCTCAGGGTCATTGGTAATATCTTGAAGAAATAACAAGTGATTGTGTAAATATGTGTCCCCCAGCCGTCTGCTTCTGTTAGACAGTGCTGGGTATTTTATCACAGATTAATCATGCATTCTGACAGTAGCTGGAGTGGCATTTTCTGCTAAACTTATCCCTTTAATTAAATGTAGATGCTCCATCTTCAGGCTGACAGTCTCAGGACACCTGTTTAATTTTTTAATTGGGGCCAGTGCTTTGCCTTTTCGTTGTGCTTTTTCCTTTTTGCATCTCCTCATCCCAACCCATGCTCACAAAAGGTACCAGGCAGAGCTACAGATATTGAACAGGACAGGCTGGGCTGACAGCTAAGGTCACTCCAGCAAAGAGCCAGAGTGCTTGTGTGCTTGAACTGAGAGGGCTGCTGTGTCTCTTAAATGCAGATCGACAGAAGTGTCCAAGGGACAACCTTTCTTTTCCATAGGAAGCATTTAATTACTGCTTTGCATTCTGTGGAAATGCTCACAGGTTTCTGCACTCAGATCTCCCTGAATCATGATGTGTCTGATCACAGTTTTCTTTCTTTTCCATCCAGCCTGTCTGAAATGTGTTTGAGAGAGATTTTTGTGAGGGATTTGGAGAATTAAAATGTCATTTTTGATCCTCTTAGAATCCCAAAACAATGAGTGGGTGAGCTGCTCTTTTCTTGTGAGAATCTAGATATGTGTGCCTTTGCTCTGTGCAGTTTCAAAAGGCCGGTTTGGAAATATTGTCTTGTTTAGTGATTATGGCCAAAAATGTTTTATGCCTCATTCCTCCAAATGGAGGATTTGGCATTTTCTTTACTTTTCTTTGGGTTCATAGAGCTTTTCTGAAGTCTAGAAATATATAGATATTATTATTGTTTTAAAGAATACACTTTGCATTTTAGCACCTTTGCAGCTATGGATCTTTGAAGATCTCAAAAAAGAGCAATTTGGTAGTGGGTGACCATGGTGGGGGGAGAGTTTGGAACAAGATGATCTTTCCAACCCAAACTATTCTATTAACCCATGATTGTAATTAAGCACTACATCACTTCAGGTCTGGTTTGCTACAGGGCTACCTTGCTTTGTAGAAGAAACTGAAGGGTCTTCCAGTCTTTCCTGCCCTCTGAAAACATCGTTCTTAGTAAACATCTTTTCTGGGTGCTCCAGTTCAGTAAGGAAGGGAAGCGTAGCTCTTTCTGCTCATTTTGCACCTGTTTTTACAGAGCAATTTGCGAGGTAGCAGCTGTCAGATGGCTTCTTGTGGAAATGAGGCCTGGAATAATACACCACTTATTCAATTGACTTGGGTCAGGGCACACCAGGGCTGCTTGTACAGCTAATTCCCATTGCTGTACCTTGCACCCCTCTTGTGTCCCTGATGTTAGAGGCTTTGGCAGGAAATCCTTTCTGGAACAAAGGAGCTTCACAGTGCTGGTGTTCTGTATGATAGAAGAGGTGCTCAGAGTCCTTCCCCATTACCTCATCTGTGGCAGTCTGCCAGCCTGCACTCCCATCCTGTCTGGTTCCCCTGCTCTTGTGCTCCTGGGCTGCTCCACAGGCACCTTCTTGATGACACTTCTCTGTCCTGGGGCTGGCAGTGAGACAGAGGTGTCACTGTACTTCTTGCTTGTGACAAGCAGCTGTGAACTGCAGGAGCACCTGTATTTTACAAGTCTCTGATGTAGACTTACTCTCTTGAAGCACTTTGACTTACCTGGGCTGGACCCACTGGCGCAGCAGGATTTCTCCAAAGTCAGAAATCTGTTCCTAAAATTGTGCACAAAAGGTGCATTCCAGGCACATGCAGCCCTAACTCAGGCTGGAGGGATGGGAAATCTCTCAGTGCTGTTGCAGAGGAGATCTATCAAGCTGCAGGGAGGGAGAGACTTCCAGGCACTTTATTGTTAGATAGAGGTTGGGAGTGGGGGGTGCTAAGGGCCTGCTTGGGGTTATTTTCAATTTTGGGAAACATTCTGGTTCCTAAATACAGCAATAGGTGAAGGGTTGGCAGTGGGTGAAGGGCTCTCCCTCACTGCTCCTCTCGTGTCCCTCTGGTCTTTTAAATGGCACTCCCAGGGGCAAAGGGTTGCTATTGGCACAGCAGCACAGTGCCTGGAGACAGTTTTCCCAGATTTACTTAAGCTCTGTTTGCTTCCTGGTGGAGCAGACTTTGTGATCAGTGTTCAGGAACCCATTTATTTACAGCAAGATTATTATTATTATTACTATTACTATTATTATTTTGCTGGTTTAGATAGTTTTGAAACAGCTATACTCGAGGAGATTTGAGCTTTTTCTCTTTGTATTTATGTCCTCCCTTACAGAAGAAGGCTTGCCAAGAGTGAGAAATTTGGCTTCTTTTACAGAAACATACCTTAACAAATAGCAGTGGGACACTAATCCTGTCTTTGGTTCCTTTCTGGAGTGTTTTTGTAGCTTTATTTTTCCTGGAACATGCAGCACACAGAGCAGACTCGAAGGGGACAACAGAGGCAGTGGGTGCTGCACACTGAGCAAGGCTCAGAGCATGTGCTGAGGATCTGAATGTGAAGAGTTAGGAACCAGAATGAAGTCCTGAAGGTGAAATACAAAACCTGACAAATGGTGATTCTTGTTTAAAGCACTGACAGCCTCCTCCAGGTTCTGTGCTGACAGGGCTCCAAAGCAAAGCAAACTCTTTAGGTATGGTTGTCTGGGTCTTGCTCGTGCACCTTCCTGTCCAGGGCTGGACTCTTTGCTGGTGTAGACATATCACAGCAATTAAAAGGAGTCTGGCTCTTTCTACCCTGATTCTGAGCACTGAACCAGTGCAGAGCACTGTGTGAATATGGCATGGGGCTGCTCCCCAGTCCGGTGCTTGTGGCAGGATTTGCTGTGGAAGTTCATACTAAAACCCCGCTGTTTAAGAAATATTTTACCTTTTACCCCTCTCCTCTGGGATTTGCCCAGAAATGGCTGGTGTCTGATAGCCTGATAGCATGTGTGAATGAGTTGGTCACAGTCCAATCCTTAATAGCCATCTGTATTTCCCTGCATCAGACCACGATCCAGCTCCGTTGGTCTGATTAGCAAAGCCCCAGAGAGGCCCCGGGCTAAATATCACAGAGAGCAAACCTCAGCCTGCAGCTCTGGGCTGGGTCCATCACACCGAGAGGCAAAGGCACGCTTTTTTTTTTTTATATATATATATACACTGATGATGCTGTTTTGCCAGAGTCTCTGTTTCTCATCCAAGCTGTTTTGGGCCAGTTTCCGATTCTCTTCAGTCTGCCTTCAGTGTAGCTTAGTTTGCCTGTAGCCATACTAGTGAAAATAATTAAAGAGTAAAGGGTTACTTGGTGTGAAGAAAGGTGGAAGAATTGGGCCCTTGATTAAAGCACTAAAAATAGCAAAATAGAGTTTCAAAGAAGATGTAATTACTTCTTTTATCTGCCCAGCTCTTATCATTTGTGACAGCTACTGGATGTTTTTTGGTGTGTTTTCAGACCTGTGACTTGATTGCATATTGCAGAGTCTTTTATGCAGCTCCTGAACATTGCAGCAATCTCTGCTTAAACAAATGTAACAATGGCAGTCAGGTACCCATTGCATTTGCTATTTTTGCCCTGTCAACTCATCCTTTCAAAAGACACAATCTGAAATCAGTTTCTTCCATATTTATTCTCCATCACTGAACTCCCAGATCAGATTTGCTCAGGTTTAAAGCCAAAACAAGGTTTCTGTGCTGAGTGCTCAGCCTGGCATCTAAAACTCAAGCTGTGTTCTTCCTGCCGTGCACGTCACCGTGTCAGCAGTCACGGAGCTGGAACCAGCCCTTCACTGGCAAATTTGCTGGAGGTGCAGGACATGGGGGAAAAATAAATTTGCTTTTTGGTCCACGCAAATTTTATTATCAGAAACCTGAATATGTATGAAGCCAAATTTCTTTTTGCTTTGCAATGGGCGAACTCTGATGTTTTAGGAGACGCTTCAGGATTGGGCAGGTGCTGTAGAGGGAGCGTGGGACCGTGGACATGGGAAAGGTTTGAAGGCAGCAGTGGGTGGTACCACAGCATCCTTTAACTGATGTTGCCCTTCTGTTTAAGAGCAAACAAAGAAATACCTCCTTCAGTGATTAGTCTGCATTGTTTCCTGGTGCAGCCCATTACAGAGACAAATGGGTGTACAGTAGCCCCCAGTACTGTCCCATGTGCTGTGGCTGAGAGACAAATGGCAGCTTGACAATTTCCTCTGTGTTTTCTCAGCAAGGCTCTTTTTAATTGTTAGAAGGTTTTCTCTTCTTCCATTAGTGTGATGTCATTAGACTGCAGCTCATGGGATTTTACACTAAATTTTTCATGCTGGGAAGCAGAAGTGGTTCTGGGTTTGTTTTTTTTTTTGGTTGGGTTTTTTTTTTCCCTGCTTGTCATGGTTTTGATTAGGAATTCAACTGATCTCTGGCCAGAAGAGCCTTTATCAAAATGCAGCTAGGGAATTAATAAGTAAAAAGTACATGAAAACTTTTTGTCAGAGTTAGAACAATAAGCATTCCTAAAGCTTCTCAGTCTTCTGTCTGTCTCTCAGCCCTCTTAGCTTGAACAGGGAGATAAATTAATATTCTATTAAGGAAGTTTTGCTTTATTCTTGTTGAGTTGATTTTGGTTTGAATGACCTGCTGTGTGCATGGGAAGTTGTCAGGCATCTTGTGAGGAATAAACTGTGCTTTGGTACTCGGGAATGTTCTCTGTTCATTACAGTACGTTTGTTTCTCTCCAAGTTTCAGTATTTTGGATCTAGTTAGAAGACCTTTGGCAGAGGCAGGATGACAGTTAGTCAGAAAGTCAGTTCGATTTTCTGAAAATACAAAAAGTTCAAATGTCAGTGTAGTTTCTGTGTGTTCTTACAATTGAGCCAGTTGAGTAATCTAATTTCCCCCCCTCTAAGGTTAAATCAGACTATGCTTATTTATTTTGAAGGACAAACATTCCCCCCAGTTCCTTTCTCTGGGGCTAGACGTGAAGTGTGCAATCTATGGGAAGCCATCTGCCAGTGCAAGGAACGTGAGCAGAAATCTCTTTCCCTTAATGAAGGAGTTTCCTTGCCATTAATATTGTTGATTGGTTTCCTGACAAAATATTGCCGTGCTCAACAGAGAACTGCCTTGTCTTCCATCCAGGAGCTGCTTATCAGCACTGACAAAACAAGCTACTTCTTTGTAAGTTTGCAGAGGATTGTGAAATTTCTTAACGCAAGTGGCAAAAGGTGATTTCCTTTTTCTTTTTTTTCTTTGTTTCTCCAAGTCTGTGCATGCCAAAGTCTTGACAAGGTGAAGCCCTGTGCAGTGTATTTGTTGGCGTATTTCCTTGCCCTTCTGAAAGTCCGTTTTGATTGTGTTGGTTTTCTGCTTTGTACCTTCGAGCAACAACTCAACTTTAACAATGCATGTGAGAAACTCCACAAAGAGTTACTTTTATGTGATGGCTGGCTTGGAAACAAGTCTTTTCTGTGACTTACATCCCTATTCCAGCTGCCAGCTGAGATATATAGTGCTTACCCCACTGGATAGCAGTTATACAGGTTGTACTTGTGTGGGCAGCACCTGTCAAATCCTAAACCCAAGTGCTCGACTTGGAGCCTTTCAGACTTTATTCCCATGATTTGTTTTTATTCCTCCTTTCTGTAGTGTGTCATCATAACTTCTGGAGCCACTGAGTGCTATCAGCTAACCAAATCTGACAGGAAAATGGTAGATTCAAAGGTGAACCTCTAAAATCTTTGTGGAAGATGGCTGATGGGGCACTTCTATGACAGTGTACTCTGCCCAGATTGAAAATATCAGGGTGGAATTAGCTGCTCTTAGATAAAGAACAGCTTTCTCTTTCTTGGCTTTAAACCTGAGCAAATCTTAGAGAAAAGGCCTGGGAGAGCTTTTGGGCAGGCTTGGCTGCAGGAGGGATTTTGGAGAAAGGTTATGCCATCTTGGCTGGCTGTTTCGGTCAGAGATGAGGTGGGAGTCTGCTGGGAAGGAAACTTCATCCTGTGCCTGCAGAGGTCCTGATGTGACCTGTAGGCTGCAGACTTTGCCCTGTGCAGGTTCAGGTCCAGCTGCTGAGGTGCTGCTGTGAGAGTGGTGGGTTTGCTCAGACCTTTTAATGGGGCTTTGACTTGCCTCTCCTCTCTTCAAGTGCCTCAGGCAAAGTTTCCCATGAAGGAATTTGTAGGAGCAGCAGGCAAAGGCTGACAGCCTTGGAAGGTCCATTCAGCTGTCATTCAGTCCTAATTCAAGCCACACTCAGCTCTTCCATGGGCAGAATTGGGCTGGGACTGTGGGGTTGACAGACTCTTTGGTGTGTGTTTCCCAGCCCCTAAAGCTGTACCCTAAACCAGGGAGCAGGGACTGCTGAGCCAAGGACTTCAGAAGGGCAAGAGGAGAGTGGAGATTTTTCCAAATCCATAAAGTTTCCTTTCAGGGTTGGTTCTCAACTGTTTGCCTGTCTTTCTTCTTGCATTTAAGATTTAAAATGTTGGGAAATGGTGTTGTTTTGCTTTTGGAATGGCAGTTTAACTCTCCTGTAATCCCCAGCTGTTATGTCTCAGTGACAGTAACAGGAATCTGGAAGAAGTTGTGGTTTGATGCCAGGGTGAGAGCTGTTTGTCTTGCCTTCCCAAGGAATTTAGGAATTGCTGTACTACATCATCCCTCCTGATTACAAAAGCTATTAGTGTCCTTCAAAATAAGCCTTCTTCTCTTCTCCCTGTCACCCCAATCTGTGTCTTCTCTGTGCTGGACTATGCCCAGATCAATATTCTCCAAAACCTTTGATTCTCACATGTGCTACAAAATCTGTGGCCTCTGCACTGTTTGGGTGTAATTAGGGAGGCCTCATGTGATGGCTCACCTGCTTGTGGCTATTACAGAGCACATTTCTTTGCTATCTGTTTTGGCGTGTCCCCATACTTTGTTGGATACTCAGGGATGAAATCTGGTTTTCACTTCATTAAGTGACTCTGAAACATGGACACAAACCAAAGCCCGGGCAGACGACAGGCTTGGTTGTGCTATGTATATTTTTTCACTTCTTTGAGTGGATGAGTTTGTAGCTTTCATAATAATGTTTGGCTGGTGTCTGAATGGGCTGAGATGGCAGATTGCCCAAAGCGCTGTGACTGATCTAGAATGAGCTGGGAGCCTCCACATCCTAGGGAAAGAGGGACTTGGCAGGCACCATGTCCCATCTCCTAATGTCCTTGGACTCAGGAATTTCTCATTTCTTTAGCAGAGAAGCCCAGTCAGGCCCAGCATGTCGTGAAACAAATCTGCTGCAGATGAAAATGGTATTCTTGTTTCTTAGCAGATCCCATTTAAATGGCAGCATGAGCCTAGAGCTCATCTGCTGTGTGCAATCTTTGTTCTGAGCTCATACAGACAGGTCATTTGCATGGCCATCATTTCCAAAAGTGTCATCTGCCTCAGACCAGATGTTCACCCTTCCTCCACTGAGACTCTGCACTTTTCTTCTTGCTCTTTACTCTTGAAATAAATCTCTTGTAGACATTATCCTCCAGACTGAAACTGGACATTCTCCCTTTGAGTGACACCCATCCAGCTAATACCAGGGTAGTTAGTCTTGCTGAGCCCTCCCCAGCACAACTTCTGCTGTTCTGGCCTCTAGTCCCTCCCAAAATCCTTTTTTCAGGCCTGTGCACAGCCAGGTATAAGGACCACCACAACCTTGTGACCCCCAGCTTCTGGAGCATCTCAAGCCTGAATGTGAAGGTTGGTGTCCTGCAGGAATTATTCTTTCCCACTGTCAAATCAGCATGGATTCTTGCAAAGGTCAGCTGCAGATTGACTAGGGGGGCTGGGGACAGCAGCAGACCCCACAAAGGATATGGGTGTGGTGTTATGGGATCGTGTTAACACTTGTATGACCATCCTCCATGAGGTTGAGACTAGGATACGGTCTATTTTATATCATAACATTCAAAAATAAGTTCCTAGCTATATAATAGCTTTTTACCAGCTACCCTGGTAACATGAAAGCATCTCCAGTTTGTTTTGTTGCTTATGTTTCTTTTCCTGCATTTAAGCCTGACTCTGAAGTTCCTAATTCTTCCTGCAAAAAGTGAAAACAGCAATCACATACTGGGAAAAGACTCTGAGAGCTTGAGTTGCTAAAAATGTACAATGTGTTGCACAGTAAATGGAAAACTTCCCATCCTTTCTTTTCCCCTCTCTTTCCTTCCCCTATGCCCAGCAAACATTTCTATAATGTAAAGATAATGTGGACAGAAATTTCTATTCTAAATTCCCTTTTTCTGAGTGAATAGGGCACGTAATCCCTACCAGTAGGATTACTTTCACTTATGATGCTGTTTTTAAAGATTTATTGTTCTTTAAATATTTCTTGGATGCTACATTTGAATTTGATCCGCTTTTTTTTTTCCCAAATAGCATGAATCCTTTGCATTGCTTCTGTGCCTTTCTTTCTGTAACATGAGTCAAATGATGCAACTAATTATAAGGAAATGAAAGGTTGCCTGGTGTTTATTAGGCCCTGGCAGTGTGGTCTGTGCCTTGTGGAACAGGAAATCACAGTCCCTGCTTCAGTGCTCTCATGAGCTGAGCAGGGCAGTGAGTCTTACATCAAAGACAAGCAAGGTCTGGTGAATCAGACCACCAAAGCTTCCTCTCCAAGCTGTTTGTTACAATTTGTTGGTGAGTTTGTTTGAAAGGTCTCACCAAAGCGATGTTTCTGCAGGCACGCAAATGGAAAGAGTGTGGTCAGGCACAAGAAATAGCAGATTTTATGCATGGATGAAAGGTGAGACTTCCACAAGAGCGAGCAAAAGAGAGAAGCTGGTTGGGAGCCTGGAAGGGAACACGGGGAGTAAAGGGGGAGGAAGAGTTGGGGAGATGTGGGTGGGAGGCAGGAAGCTTGGATTTAGAGTGGTAGGTGAAATGAAGCCAGTGGTGTGATTGAAAAATGGGATTCGGCACAAGTGCATGCAGGAAAAAGCAGAATTGCAGGGGAAGTGCATTGGGCAGACAGAAAGCAAGTGAAAAGCAAAAAGCACCAAGGCTGGACTGGATGGACATGGGTTAGATCAGTCCTGGATTCCTGAAAACAAAGCTTGAGGTTTCATTGAGCAAATAAGAAGTGAGCAAAAGCAGTTGGCAGAATGGTTTGAGTCCCTGAAGATAAACAGGAGAGTTCAGTGCTTAGCAACTTCAGTATTCCTGACGAAACACTAAATAAGTCTTTCAAAGTGGTTTGTCGATTTTTTTTTCTTGGGTTTTTTTTTTCTTGGTTTTTTTCCCTCTTTATTTTCTTTATTTTGGAGTGCAAAGCATGGCTGAATTTGGCAGCTGTGGTGGACTTGGACCCGACCTGGGAGGTGGAGCCAGGCCAGGGTGGTTGGCCCAATTTAAAGTGTGAGCAGAGTGTGCTGTTCCAAAGCATGGATTTGGATTCTCCCTTCGATCCCCTTCCCTCAGCCCTCAGGGACCTGCCCTTACTGCAGGTAATGCAGAGTAAATAAAACAGCAGTAGTGGCACAGGGAGAGCCAGTGCAAAGCCTGCAGCCTGCTTTGGATGTGACTCCTGCATGGAGCTGGCAGCTGGGGCTGCACTTGACAGAGCAGGGCCTGCCAAGATTACAGTTTCTTCTTTCCTAGTTGTATTTTTCTCAGAGGTTGATTTACATAATGTAATGCAGTAATGGGGTGCTGACATGTGGTATGGCTGAGTTCAACTCTGGGATGGCTTATTTGCATTAGTGCCCATCAGCTGGTGCTGGCAACTGCCTTTTTTATTTAAAAAATTAATAAATGTCTCCCATGTCTCCTTGCTATACCTGCCAGCTAATCAGCAGGAGATGGGACATCAGATCCCTGACTCTCCTCATAGTGTCTCTGGATTAAGACTTGGAGATGATAATGCTCAGGAGAGACAGACACTGCAACCCAGCTGGATAATTTCCCTGATCTGCTGGTTGATGTGTTTTTCACATGGCTGCAGTGTCAATGAAGTGAGCTGATGCATGTGCCAAATTCCTATTGAACTTGTCCTGCTCTTGCTTCCTAGCACAAATTCCCCCCCCTCACCCTGTGTGTAATGAGTCCCTTTGCTAACACAGCTCCCTGCAGTGCTTACACACTGCTGCTTGCTGAGATGGTTTCATGGGTTTCCCAAACCCCTCACAGCTGAAGAAGTTGGTGGCCTGGCCCTCCTGGCCCCTGCAGGGAGGGTGTCCAGAGGCTGAGTGCATTCCCTGGATGAACAATGGGCAGTGGCACATTCAGCTGAATCTGTGAAATCGAGGAGCAGTGCTGACTGCCAAGCCTGGAGAGGATTTTTTTGAACAACTGGAGTGTAGAGCTTAGGCTTGCAGAGCCGGGAGTGCCAGGTGAACTATGACTTAATGTGTAAAAAGCCCTGAGAAAGTCCACAGTGGTGTCTGTTGTTACGAAGTCGATACCCAAGTTATGTTGGGTCTGTTGAGCTGGATACATTTTGTGATCTTTGGTTGCCCTTCAAGCTTTCCTTCCCCTCTAGCGTGACTTTCTGGTTTTTCTCTACTCCCTCCTCCTCCAGCACAGTAACAACACCTTGGCGTATTTCTTTCCTCACTGCAAGCGAAATAGGGACAAGTTTTACGGATACTGAGATTAAATGGGGTATTCTGGAGTGTTTCAAGAGGGGACCAGGCCGCCTGAGCAGTCTGGAAAGGTTCCAGGATTGCATATGGGCAGCAGACTCAATGCAAGGGGTGAGCAGTTCCTCCACGTGTCAGCTGCCTGCAAGTGGCTGTAAAACAATCCACCACAGAATGGGAAAAGGTTGCAAATATATGGAACAATTTATTTGGCTTCCTTTGAGCTAGCAAAGAAAACAATGCTCTGTAATTTACCCAAAGTGTGTGCAGGATACAGTGTCATTTTTTGGAGAGGTCTTTTAATGTTTGGTGCTAAGGAAGGATGTGTTTGCTAAGGGCCTTTTCAGAGCAGGCAGGAGGCACTGCCAGGTGAAGCTCCAGATAGTTTCTGTACCCCCAAGGTGACTGGGATGAGGTAAATAATCTGCTGCTTGGGGCTCAAATATTGTGGGTTGCTTGGCTTTGCTCTGAGAAGGAAGGACAGCAAAAAAATTAGAAGATGCAGCAGGTTATTATAGGCAAACAGTCACACTTTGATCATATGCTGGCCAAATACTGTCTTAAATCCTGGTTCCATCAGGTTGGGATTGTCCATGGTGAATCTGCTGGGCTTTATTGCCTAAAAGGTGTGACTGTGGCAGTCTGTGTTTCTGAGGGTGGCACTGAAGGTGGTACCCCTCCTGTTGGGCTGCATTGCCCAGAGTCAAGACCGTGGGTGAGGGCTTTCTCTTTCTGTTCTGGAGCTGGAAGGTGAAACATCCTTTGGGAAGGACAAAAGAAGGGCTAGAGAGGAAAGTGGGAAAGCAGACATCATGAAGTGCCTCTTTGATCCTGACTTTTCTTACATGATTGTCTGGAGTGGGGAGGGAACTGATCCAAGCAATCCTTTCCAGCCCTTGACCAGGGCTTGCTAACTTGCAATTGCTTTTTACAGTCGCCACTTTAAAATGAATATTTGCATAAACAGGCATGAGCTAGACCAAAACAATCACAAAAGAAAAGCTGGTTGGAAGCTGTTTCTAGTAGCACTGTCTGCAAACAAAGCAAAATGTGCAGCACAAAACCTATTAACTCGATTTGCTATATTTATGCTTTGTGTGTTCAGGAACAGCATGTTGCTATGGGCCATCGTGTAATCCAAATTGCCTTGCAGGGGCTCAGAGGTTTAAACCATTCCAGAAGTTTCACAGCACTTTCTTCCCTCCAGAGGCCACCTGGCAGCACTGCAGATTTCCACATGTGATTTTCATCTAAGGTCTTCCCTAGCTGTATATAAATCATGGCAGTGAAATCATCTGAGGATGCTAGGAACTCTGAAAAAAGCCCTTTGGGGCTGGGATGTAAACAGACCTTTCCTGATGGGATTTCATTTATGTTTCATTGATGTTAAATTCTTCCCTTGGCTACACTAGGCTGTTCTTAAAATAAATGGCTTAAAACTGGGTTTGGGTCTGGTTTATTTTTGTATAAATGCTCTTTCATGTCAGAGCTACACTGGGTCAGCTCTGCCTGAAAGCTTGAGGCTCTATTTCAGGTATTACTCAGAAAGTATCTATATTAGTGTTTTGTCCATTACATGACTGCCTGGGAAGCCTTCATGTGGTTGCTCTGAGAAGGGGGAAATGGTGGCTCATCTGGCTAAAGACACAAAAGGGGGAGCTTTTGTCTCATAACAGGACTTTGGAGTCAGCCACCACACTGGTAAGTGTCCAGCAGTGGGGTGCTTGGTGCAACTGCTTTTGAGTACATTTGGATTAGCAGGAAATACAATGAAGTGTGGTGTTGCTTTTATTTATTTTGTTTTAGCTGGAAGTTGCAGCAATTTCTGCTGCCATGGCAAACCATGTGTTACTACCCCAGCTGACAGAGTAGGTGCATGTGCAATTAGTCCTGAGGTAAAACATGAGACAAGTGTTTTGTTAGCATTGGCTCAGATGTTGTAGACCAGGAACTCACACACATTCAGCAGAATTTGGCATAACTGCATGGGTTTTGGCCCAAACCTTGTCATCCATTACCTCAGGGCGCTGGAGAAATCTTTCAGTAGTCACCTATTCCTAATACCCAGTACCAAAGACTGGTTGCTGATCAAAGGTGTGGGGCGTTTTGTTTTTCCTTCAAGTACTAAAAACTAGCTTTATTTTTGGTGCCTGATAGCAGTGGTGGGGAGAAGGAATTAATTCCTTCTGAACTAAGTGGGCTTTAAAAAAAAAATGCAGCAGGTGGATGATGTAGTGCTGCTACGGCTCTCCTTTAATGTAGGAGAGTGGAATGTAATTGCATCAAGTAGTGGTTTTGAAATATCAGATGTCCATTAGTGCATAATTAGGGAGTTAATGATGTGTTGCCAAACATGTGGTGACCTCTTTTTCTCCGCCAGACTTGGAGACACTGTTGCTTATTGCATTAATTTCTTGGAAAATGTGCCCCACTGGCTGTATCTGCTGGGCCTGTCTCTGAGAGCTCCTGGAACTGGACTGAAGGTCTTTGTAATGCTGAATGTGCCTGAAAATGTTATCCTGGGTACGTCTGGGCCCAGCAAGTTTGGGATATCTTGAAACACAAAGAGTAGAAAAGCAAAAGATCAAAATGGACGAGCAAAAGGGAAATTTGGATAGCAATGAGTCAAATTCGTACAAAACTGTCTCCAGTGGGACGTAAGGACCTAGCACCAGTCCCTTTAATGCTGTTCTGGGGTACATACAGAGGACATGATTGCCTCAGGGAATAGTTACAGACTTTCCTTGATCTTTTATTCACCCAACACTGACCTGCTTAGGAAAGCCAGATTATTCACCAAAATAAGTCTCTTGCAATAATCGTGAATCCAAATGTGGACATTTTAATTGAAAATGGTTGTTGGTAAGAAAGGAATGGTCCTTTGTTCATTTCTGACATAGTAGATTATGTTAGGTCAAGTTCCTTTTTGGTTCGTATTAATGAGATGTCTGCACTGATGATTAAAATAATAATTAAAAGATTGTTCCCTTTAGCTACTAAATCTCTATCTGTTTGGACAGCAAGTGTTGTCCAGGGTGAGCAATTGCACGTTCTGTCAGAACAAATTTGGGTGTTTGGTTATGGGCTGACAAATAGCTTTGTGCACATTGTAATGTTATTCTGGAATGATACTGGCCTTGGAAATGCTTCATGCTAAGTGGTAGATGCAGTACAGATCTCAGTGGGTAAAGTAAAACTTATCTACAAATTTTCGTATAATTTGGCAGCTCCAGTTTAGGGTGTTTTTAGGATAGCCAGGTGAACTTTTGGATGAAATGATTTTTGTCTCAAATCAATCTTGGATAACCTTGACCTGTAAGTGTGTGGCATATCTTTGTACTGTTGAGTTCCTTTTCTTTGTCATGTTCAAGTATTCTGCTTGTAACTTCTCCCTTTGTTTTCATCACAAACTCTCATTGTCCTGTTTCTTCCATGGCAGCTTTCACACAGATCTGCCTCTGTCTCCTGGAAGATTAAGTGGTCTATGTCTCCCTTTTCCTGTTCTTTTTGGATATAGTATGTCTTCGCCATGAAAAATGATGCTTGCTTCCTAATAAAGATGAGTTGTGTTATGTCCTGCTCTGGATGGTCTTACAGTGTTACTTTTAAAAAAGTTGCCTTTGCTAGAGCCGAGTTAAGGTTTACAGCTATACAAGAAATATGTCTTGATTTGCTCAGTCTGAAAGGTCCTGAGTTGTAGCATGCTGCAAAGGCTGCTGCTCATGTTAAATATCAATTGGGCTCAATTCTTGGCTTGCATCATTCTGCAAAATCTGTATGTTGATGCTTACTTGGACCATGTTCTTATTTGCTTCAGCTTGTTACTCACACCATTAAACTGTAAATCAAGTTTTTGAGTGACTCAAAATTCTTCAGTTTGCAGAGGAAGTCAGGATTATAGCTGATTTCACCACCTCTGAAATTCACTCTTGGTGCTGAGCACAATAATAATAATAGAAAAGCAGAAGATAAGCTTTGCCAGTCCTCCTTCACTTGAGGTTTTAGGGACAGGGGAAGATCTATAAAAAATTAGAGGTTATAAAACAAAATGGTGCCCCATTCCAGAGGAGCACAGAAGTACTTGGGAATTAGAAAGTGCTATCTTCTTTGCAATGGCAACACTAAATATCTGATAAACATCATAAGGGGAAAGAGAAGAAAACCTTCTTGTCCCTAGTTTACGAAAATCTTGCTGGATATTTATCTGCTGAAGAATTTATTTTAAAGTTTTTTTTAGAAAATTGTCATTGGTTTGTGTGGAAAAATTGGCTGCTGTGAGTTTGTCAAGGTTCTCATGACCTGGGGGGCCTTGCAGGGGGAAGTGCAAGTCTCACAGTTTAACTCTGCCTGGGGATCAGCTGTGCTGTGCATAGGAATGAAACACCTTGATTTAATTATCTTCAGTTTTGAGTTTAGTCCTTCCAAAGTAGAGTGTTGGAGTAGAAAATCCAGGAGATGTTTTTCTATCTGAATTTTTCTGTGATTCCTCTACCAGTTTGAGAAGGAAATGTAAGTTTTTTCCAATGATGCTGGCCTGTGTGAGTTCTGTTCTGTTCTGAAGAAATGTCTTTGCTGGGAGAGCGGATTTTTGATATATTCTCCTTTTGTTTATTTGAGGTGGTAGAGAGGGCAGACAGAATGTCAGGAATTGATGAATTTAAAGAAAGCTAAAAGAATAATCATTTAAAGTAGGCAGAAAGTGGTGTCACCATTTGACAATTTAAGACCTTAAAATCTTTCCCATTTTGCAATCATAAACAATCAGGCTTGTTTTGGTTGGGCTGGGCGAGGGAGGATTTTCTGTATCTTTGTTTGAGAACAAGTCAACTAAAACATACTTTTTTTTTTTATTTCTAACCCTATCTTCCTTTCCCCACTTTAACTGTAAACCAGTGAACTAGAAAATGCAGATAGGGTAGGCATGAACAACAGGTAGGAGACTAGGGAAGACTGCCTTAACTTCGGAATTCAAATTGTGTTAAAATGAATCCTTTCCAGCAAAACACTCATTTGAATTAATTGGTGTGTTACTTTATTTTATTTTCCCACATAATACAATTTATTTTAAGCTTCCTATTTGTTTAAAGATCTTATCTTTGATTGATGGCTGGGATATTCCATAAGTAAGCAGGGCTTTTTTCTGAGATGAAAATGTAGTAAAGGAAGTCAAGGAATAGTACCATCATACCTTAGCTGCACTTTAAAAGACTATTTTTAATCTTGACATCCTAAATAACTGTTTAAATCATCTGCAAGAAGAAATATATCAATACCATGATCTTATATTAAAAAAACCCACCAGATGTGACTGGCAGAGTATGTGTATTTATAGCTTCTCTATTGCTGCTGTAATCTACATTCATTTCTCTGTGACTCCAGAGTTGTACAAGCAAGACTGCACCTCTTAAAAGCATTTGAATGATTACTTGTTCATGTCATTGTGTGTAGTGATGCAAAGGAAAATTCTTTTCCTTTCCTCCATTACTATACCCTGTAAATAAATGCTTGTTTATTCTTCATCATGCATATTAATTCTATAGAAAATCTATAATCTCTTATGGCCTTGGATGAACTGTCTTTTTTAATTTTTGTTTTTCCTAGATGCCTTTTTAGAAATGGAAAAAAGCACTTTAAGTTTTTCTGTAGCAAAAGATGCTGCTAAGTGTTACAAGCAGTTCAATTAGAATATGCTTATTTTAGAAGACTGCTTAAAAGAGGCTTAACAGGAGGAAAAATTGGTGCAAACTCTGCTTTTTAGAAGTGGTGCACCTGGGTTCTGATACATTATGCTCATGTGAAGAGGACAGGACTGGGTCTTTTTGGAGCACCCATTTAGCTGTCGGCAAGTGATTAAGTGGCACTTGAATAGGTTCTGCAATATGTGGAAAAGTCTGATCTTTGGCTTCTTAAACTAGAAACTGCAAAGTAATAATGAAGGAAAGAAATACGTGGACTGCAGTTAATAATATTTTGGGTTCGCAATTTTCCCACTCGTTTTATTTTAGACTGAAAACAAACTGCGTCCGTAGTGAATTGGAATCATCAGCTACCTAGAGATATTTCCATTAAAGGTTTCTACTGCAGTATCTTTTTAGAAACTCTTTTTTAGTTTTCTTTAGAATGAAAATGTGCTGACAGTCATGGAGTTAAAAAAAATAAAAATCCTTTACCCACTATATTTTTCCCAGAGGATTATTTTTATTACCGATGTGCATGAATTACAGTAGGATGCAGTAGCTAGATCAGGCATTAATACAACCCTTCAGTGTAACATTTCAGCCCTAAGATTAATCTAAATCTACCCAGGCATCTAAAAGCAAATGAGAGGAAGTAGGAAATGAAGGCAGGGAAAAAAAGAAAAGGAAGAGGAGATCTATCTTGGGACTATGATTTATATAGTTTTCCAGGATTATTCTGCAATCTGTGAGCACTGAAATAGTCTCTGGATTCTGTAGAAATACAACCCAAAACTTTAAGTGCCAAAAAAGCCTTTTCAGCCAGCCCATTGGGGCCTGTGTTCCACAAAAGCAGGACTTGTTTGTTCTTCATCCCCTTTTCCACAGCACGTAGATGATGTGCTAGGCAAGGCTGGGCATTGCAATTTGGAAGATTTGGGGACCTCTGTTGAAATCTGCAGAGACAATGGGGAAAGACAAGATGTCAAGGTCACTAAAACTTGACTTTTCCTCTTGTCTTATTTACTGTCTGAGCCCAAATCCTTGTCTCTCAGTTTTCTACTTCTTCATCCCTGAGCCTTTTAAAACATGTGGAAAATCAGAACTAATTTTGGGAGGTTTTGGTGGTGGAGAGAACTGTTGTCCTGGGAACCCTGAGGCAGACTCCTCCTGCTCTGAGCTCTTTCTTTCCCCTGGAGTGCTGAGATGGCAGGGAATGCTGTCACTGCCTGCTCCCACACAAATGTGCAGGGCTTCGTGTGACGGTGTCCCTCCCGCACTGGGGGCCTCCAGACAAAAATTAATAAAGAATGAAGGCGATAACAATTTTTTTTTTTTTTTTGGAACAGTCACAGCTGATCAAACAAACTCCTACCATGCTTAAAAAATTAACAACAGCAACAAAAAATCCATTTGAAAGGCAAAATTGGGCGCGCAGCACCTGGCCTGATTTTTTTTCATTTTCTAAAGTAGCACATCTCTTTGCTGACGCTTGACTGCAGTGACTCATCATAGGAGGCTAAATCAGCCATGTAGAGTAATGCAGCGTGACTGATTTAGCCAGCTCTGATGCAGCATGATGAGAGTAACTTTAACCAGGAATTTCAGCTCTTTTCCCCTCCTCTCCCAGCCTAAGAACAAAGGGAAAGTAAAACATCTTTCCAGCAGTCAAGTATCTTGCTTCAGGGCAAAGCTTTTTGTTTGTTTTCTGTCAACTAAGAGTCTTGTGTGTAAAAAATAAACATTAAGATCTTGAACCAGAGCTGTGGAGGGATGTGCAGGCAGAGCTTGTTAAAAAACATCTGAGTACAACAAGTCTTTAGTGCCTCCTTCATCTAGGGCACTTACCCAAATGTGTGGTGAGGATTTTTGAGGGCAATTCCTTAAAATATTGCCTTGTGTAGTGTAATACATGTAGAATATAGCCAGGTTTTATAAGCTGACACACTGGGAGTGCTGGCAAGATGTGCCTGACCTTATGAGACCTGACCAAATTCCATCTGCCCATCCAATTATCCAGCATCAGCTGAGTCCTGCTGGCTGCCTCTGGCCACTTCTTGTGCCCTTCTGACCAGAAGCAGTAACATCATCCTGCCCCAACACCTTTTGCTGAGATTTAAGCACAGGGAATTTGTTTCCCAAATTGAGCACCTTGAGCCACAGGAACTGTCCCAGGTGAGAGGCTTCTCAGGACTGAGAAATTTGATCATGGGTCTGAGCTTGTATTCTTGGATGCTCTGCAAATTTTTGCTGAGGCAAAGGAAGTTGGGTTTGTACCCCAGCCACTGAAATTCAGACCAGACCACAGTGTAAGAATGACAACCAAATGGTGCATTTTGAGCTGAAATGGAGGAGGAGTAGGCTTAAAGGGGGAATGAGGGCATGTGTTCTCATTTTTAGAAAAATCAAGAGGATTCAAGTTCTGCTGAACAGGAGTGGCCATATTTTGCAGAGGGGAAATAATCCTGTTCAAGAATATAATTGGCCTGTTCGAAATAACCAGCATCACTTGAAAGTGGATCCTAAAATGGAAGAACAGAAAATAGAAAGGTAGGAAGAAGGAGCTTTTCTAAACACTTGTTTCTCCAGATGTTTGGCTGAATCACGTCAGTGAAGCAAGTGTGAGTGGTTTTTACTGTTCTTTCCAAATTTAGACATTAGGGTAATGATGAGGAACTCTGCCTAGACAGTCTTTTCTCCCTTGAATATCGTCCCTTGCATCTCTTCTTACTGATTATCAGTGATTCAGGAGTCTTCCAACACAGACTTTTTGTGCAGGTAATCTTTCAATCAGCCTGAAGTGCTGGCCTGTGTATACATACACAGCTATATATATACTAGTATAAAAATATCTATTCTTTTCCTTTTAAGACAAAAGGTGCACTGAAGAAAATGGGTTTAACTTCACAATTGCCTTAAATCCTACCTGGGATCAGCTTCTGAGCCCAGAAAAATCAGTCGTCAACCCTTAGTCCAATGGAACATCTTGAGAAATGACATCTGATTTTACGAGGTTTTTTTAATATTTTGAAGAGTTTTGATATGAAAGAAAATATTTTAGCCTTTGAATTCCATAAATAACCTCTTCCATCTGCATGTGCAATGGGAAAATTCTTTGTAGTATGTAGAGATACTTTTTTCTCCCTTATTGCTGTTCTGTGGGATGTGGATGAGTGGTGACACCTGTTTCTGCACAACAAATGCTGGTTCCCATGTGTTGGTTTTGAAATACCTACTGATTGCATCTTTTCTCAGTGTTTGTTTCACTATACCGCCTCAAGATTTTTAGCTATTAATGAAAAAATGATTGTGAGCTACACATTGCTCTGCAGCGTGAAGAATGTCAGTGCAGAACCAGAAAATCTTCAACTTAACTGCATCTTCTTAGACACAGTGGTTATCAGCACAGCTCATTGCAGTGTCTTTTGTAGGGGCCAAAATGTGTCATTTTGGATCATTTTGTATAAGATGAATGATTTTAGTTCCTTAAGTGACTTAAAAGAAAAAATGAAACAACATCAGAAATTCAGATTATTTTGCTCTTATATGATCGAAGTAAGTGGGAAGCAGAATTGTGTAGTGAACAGTGAGGAACACAGGTATATTATCCCTTCACTTGGAGTCAGTCTTTGTTAGGCTTACTGACTAACCACCACAGAAATCTACATGGAATCCAGAAGAAATACCTGAAACTACCTCTTTGTGCTGAAGGGTAAAGTGCAATTGCTGTGTTTAATAGCAAGGGATGAACTCCAGGCAGGAAAACAGGATGCCATAACCAATGCAGGGGCAGAGAGGGCAGGAGAGGTGAGGGATTCGTGTGTGGGTTGGGGGTCTGCAGATGGGAGAGGGAGGTTTGTGGACACAGGATGACAAAAATGTTACATATAGCAGGGCAGATGTTCAGGAACTGCATAAGGAGAAATTTTAAGACTTCTTCAATTTGCTTATTAAACATAATATTCAAATAAGCTGCACTGATTTTTTTTTTCATTCAATTAATATTTTCTATATTTTCTTCAGTATATTTGTGCATACTTAAAATGTTACTCCCCTGTATAGATGGTTTAAATCTGGTTTATCTCGGATTTTAGGTGTTTTACTCCTGTTTTGTTTTAAAGTTTAAACAGCACTTTATTAAGCAATCCACTTTTCTTCATCATCACCTACAAACATTTGAAATATTTTGACATATTTATATTGCATTTCTCCCCATACTTGCTGGCTACTTTACAGGCATACTTAGTTAATGAGAATTAAGTGAAATATTGAACACATTTAAGAAATGGTTGCTCTGTGCAAGTTTAGTGATGGTTCTGTGCTGTTTTTTTCTAGTATTAAGCTCAGTTGTTTTGCCTCAGTCAAAGACTGCAGCCCACAGACCCTGAGTTCATGTTTGCACTGCAGTCCTTCCACTACTGAGAGGTGAGTGGTGAGTGGTGCTCTTCATTGTGTTCCTCCTCAGTGGAAATCCCATTATTTATTCTTGTTCCCCGGGGCCTTGGCTTAGATCTGGGGTTTGACTCTATTGGGAGGTGATAGATGATCTGTTGTTGTCTTCAGCAAGAACCAATTTAAGCCTGAAACTCTTGTCAGGCCCACTTTTTCCAGCCTCCTCCAACACAATGTCTTTCCAGCCCGAGGCCATCTTCCTGCCCACTGCTGCTCCTATGGGACGTATGAATTTTATTTTGAAGCCCATGATGATTTTCTTTAATAACTGAAGGTGTTTATAAAGCTATTTTGAGTGAGGGGTGATGTATTTGTGCAGCCTTACATGGAGTACTGTGGGTTGGAGGTGTGCTCTGGAGATCGCATGCCCTGCCAAGGCTGGGTTTTTTCCAGCTCCACAGCTCAGGAACTCTGTGTCCTTGGATAAGCTGTTGAACACTCTGTGTCCTCCTGTGTCTGTGAGAACGCTTATCTCACAGGTAGGGATTAATCAGTGTTTGAAAAGTAATTTGAGATCCTTGATGAAAAGCACTGTGCAAGAAGAAAATATGTGACCACACAGGAGCATCTTGGAGATTGTGATCACTCCCATTTCCTTCGAGCTTAAGGGAAAAAGTGGTGAGAGGTTTTATAAAGCAGAGGGAAACATGCTTCTATTTGTGTGTTTCTTTGCAGCACAAAGCACCAGCTACCCCTAAACCCTGGGTGTGTTTATCTTGCTTGTGTTGCTCTGTGGTTTCAGTTATCTTTGCAGGAAAATGACTGCTCTGGCTCCCGAGACCTCTTTAAGCGATTATGACCTAAGTTAGTTCACAGCCACCATCCTTTACAGGACTTAATCAATAAGCCCTGAAAGCAAACTAATCTTCATTTACTTTTGGAGGCCACTGCAGGAAAAAAAGAATTGTCAGATAAAGCTGGGGATCAGCATTCCTACCTCAAGGCCAAGGGTCAGATATTAGTACACAGGGAGATTGTAAATACATTTTGGTCCAGCAGTTGCTAAAATGAGTATGCTGGAAAATTATACCTCCAGGGGACATCACTTTAATGCATGCAATCACTGATAAGAAGCTTCTTTATTACCAAAAGAATGAATTTAAAAACCATATATAATTTGTCTTCATGCTTAAGGGAGTGAGGGAAGAGAGTGGACTATAAGGTGGCTCACTGGAATCCTGTATTCATATCAGGCGATTTACTGAATGAGGGGAAGCAGGCTGTCCCAGGTAAAATACAAATCTGATGGAATTTTAGTGTGGTTTTCTTCCTATTAAGGAAAGTTTTCTCTGTACACACTTGGTTCCCAGTGTGTAGTTGTTAGCTGTTAAATGTGGGAGGGGGAGTGGATACTACAGAGATTGTGCATCATGGATTACTACACTGTGTGATGTAAATGAGCAAAACTCTGTAGGTGCCTTCCCAGCTTCATTGCAGAATATGTCTCCTAGCTTTAGAAACGTGATTTTTTAAGTATACACATCATCTCCACATGAAAAAACAGGCTTGGCATGCTGGAAGGTCTTCCTTTGAAAAATAAACCTTGTACATGTTCACTATAAACAGAGGGCTAATGGTATTGGCTGGATTTTATGTGGTAATCAGTCTTAACCCCACTGTGTTTGATGACTCCTCTTAGACCTCAACTTTTCTTAATTTTGTTGTTCTCACTTCTTTTAAATTGCGAAGCACTTGAATGAGGACAGAACATTGTGACTGTGTCTGTTCTCATATGCCTGGCCTCTAGCATAATAAATATAGGGTTTCCTATTAAAAGAAAGAAGTCCATTTAGTAGTTTCTTCCCTATTTTTATTACTTTTAGTTTTAAATCAATGAAGGGTGATGGTGGATATGCATTACTTTTAGTGTTGGCAGAGAGAGAGGATGCTGCTCATTTGGCCTGAAATCAGGTGAATGCTGAAATGGACATTTGCTACCTATGTTTCTAAAAGTAGATTCAGAATTTCTTTGCTGTACTCAGCATGTGTGTTCTGTGTGTTTATGTCAAAGAAAATGGCAGAACTTTCAATTATTGTGCTTGAATATCACAATTTTTTGGCAATCTTAAGAGGCTGAACCTTCTGATTTTGTCTGAGACAGCTGTGTATGGCCTTGCAGTGTACATATTACTTTTGAAAATTGAGAATAGCCTCCTCATTAATTATGAGAAAACTTGACATAGTGAAATTGATGATTCAATAGTAATTAAATATTGTCCATGAATAATTTTGAATATGCTGCCTGCAAATGTCCTATTTTGTCCACCATCTTGTTTGACTGGAGCATCACTTCATTAGGAATACCTGCCAGGAAAAATCATTATATGGAGGGCCTTCATGTAGCTTTTCATTGGGTGAATAATTGAGGTCCTCTAGGACCTATCTGATTTGAAGGGTAAAACTTTCTTGTAATGCAGACTATATAAAAGTAGTATAAATCACAGTGAGAGATGAAATGAAGCATTTAAATGTACTTCTAAGAAAGAAAGAAGCTGCAGTGTAGTCAAATTTTTGATTATTCACCAGACAATTACCCATGTTATTTAGGAATCATCTTGATATTAATCTTTTGAAAACCCTTTTGCACACTGATAATCTCACTCTACTTCTTAAATTCACCTTTCAAAAATATACATCTTAAAAACAGTGACTGATTTATTGACTTTAAATGTGCTTCACCTTATCAATTTCTTTTGCTCAGCCAACTTTATTTCCTCTTCTCATCCCAAAGCTGTGGATAATTGACAGTTGATGATAAGCTTTACAGAGGAGATTAGGATAACATTATGTTTCATTAGTTTGGAGTAATGCAGAAGTGCCTAACCATGGATAAAAGACAATGGTGCAGCACTTGGCCTGCAGAATGTGCCATGTGAGAGGTGAACAAAAGGCTACACATTAAAGCAGAATCATAGCTATATTTATGTGAGATTAAAGAAATATAAATTACTTACAAATTTTTCTCCATCAGTTTTCCCAACCTGATAAAACTTGTCTTTGTTGATGGACAGAAGCTGATCCTTGTACCCGCTTTATTTTCCTTTCTTATTCCTTCCTTTCCTATCTCTTCTGCCATGAACATGTTATTCTAACAGCAGACTAGAGCATCTTGGTGTTTTATGTGCACTTATTTCAGTTAAAATTGTCTTGAAAGCAAGAAAAGACTTTTTAAGAAATAGTGAGATGAAGAGTTGAACAGCGAAAAATCTTCCTCAGACAGAGATTTCTTAGTTATTCTTTGTTAAGTCTTAGTTTCTGGATGTTTACTGTCTCTATAGTCTACCTGAATTGATCAGATTTTAGGTTTAGATATTTAAGGGCCAGTTTTAGTCTTTTCATCCTGTCATTTTTAAAGGCCATTAATACAGGCCATTCTTTTTGATTACAAACAGTTCAAAGGAGAAAACAGTTAAGATGTTCACATGTAACTCTTGATTCTGGAGGCTGATGATCAGTACCTGAGGCCTCGACTGCTGTTGCAAGTTCTGTAAATATTTGTTGTGACTTTTTTATGTTGCTCTTAACAGTTCACAATTGGTAATTATGTATTCTGTCATTCTGAGCCATTCAAGCAATTCATCCTTAAAAACAAACAAAACACATCAAAAAAACCCCACCCAAACCCCTAAAAGCAAACCCCAACAACCTGAAAAGAAATATGAAGCTTAAGAGATTAAATAAGGAAAGACTTTTTGAGTATAGCAGTTGGGGCAGTGAAAGACTGAAAACATGTCATGAGCAGGCAGATGTATTTAAATGCCCTCTGGTCATTGTCATGGGAACTTCAGTGGGTTTTGGCCTTAAAAGCTAAAGATGGTTTGCATTTTTCTCATTTCTCTGGATGCAAATTGAGTTTCTGACAGTTTGAAATTTCTGCAAAAAGCCTTGAAGGGCTAAAATGGTTTTATCACAATAAAAATTAACGTGAGAACCCCTTGGATATCTGCTGGTGCAGATCCTGAAATGGGGGTGAGTTCTTGAGTCAAGAGCCCTTTGCCTACAGGTTTTGGGTTGTGGCTGTTCATTTGGATTTTTGTAATTACTGTTTTATTTTTGAGCTGGTACCAAAGCTACAATGGTTGGTTGATTTTTTGGAGCCAATTGCTTTGGAACTCCTGCATAACTGGAAGAATTTCTCCCTCCTGAAACTGTCCAGAAAATAAGGCTTTTTCCCTGTGACCAGCTTCAGAAGGTTGATTATCTGGGTTCTGCCACTGTGGAATCAACTTGGGAAGAGCTTATGAAGTTATAATTAGGTTTCTGTCTGCTAAGCTTCAAAATGTACAACTTCCATGAATATATTTGCAGTACTTTTTGCCTGGTTTCAGACTCCTGCCAAGTTCTTGCCTTGAATTTAAGACATCTGTAGGTAGAAAGAGACAGCAGAGCACTTTAGCTTAGATGGACAGAAACATATTATGGGAGACATATTTCTGCTGTCAAAAGCTCAGCCACCAGTCTCCTGTAAGCAGATTCCCCTTGGTCACCCTGAGCAAGGGTAGCACACCTTAATAATGGAGATAGGCAGGGAGGGGTGGTTTTTTGTTGTTGTCACTCTTATTCTTAATGTTTTTCCCTTGTAATTTAAGTTTCTTAGAAAGACAAAATGACCCAAGAAATCGTTCATGGGAGCTCAGTGCGTTGATGAACTGGATTTTCACCCGTTGAGACTTATCTTCAAATACTGGTGTGACTTTGGGATAGAAATGAGCTCTTGCCTGTCTGCTCTGGTACTGGATTTTGCACTTTTGTTTAAAAAGCTGCACATTTTGCCTTGGCTGGCTGCTGGCAGGTTTACAAAAGGAGACTTACTGCTCCTCAGGTGTTTGCAGTGATGGATGCTGTGCCAGTTCTGCAGGAGCCAGTGGTCAGGAGAAAGGTGAAATGTCAGAATCAATCTGCTTTAAAAAAAAGACACTTTCTGAGGGAGGCTGGCTTGCACTGAATTTTTAACAACACATTCTTCTTTGCTTTCCTTATATGTATCTAAACACAACTTTATTCAGCTAGGAGAGATCCTCTTGTCTCCCTCCCCATTAATGCAGAGTTGGATTTCAACAGCAGGCAAACTGGTGTTTACCATGGCAGTCCTTGCCATGTTGACAGTGCTGAGTGATTCTTAAGTGTTCAGTAAATCAGTGAAATTTTCTGAACAGTGGGAAGTTTTGATGTCATTAACAAAAGATGCATGTTAACTAGCAGCTGCAAATTAATTAGAAAAATAAATTAGAAGTTGCTTCTTTTTTTTTTTTTCTTTCCTTTCTGCTAAACACTGTGTGAACCAGCCAGTCTAAAGCAAGGATATCCAATGGACCCAAATGTCCAGAGCTTTTAGGATCTGAACATTCCAGTTTTCCAAACATTCAGTTTTATGTCCTGCACTATCTGCTTCTAGAATATTATGGGTCAGGGCATGGCCTGTCTTACAGTGGTTTTCATTGTCAGTTGTCCTAATGTGCTCATTTGGGGAATGTCTGAACTCCTGTCGGTTCTGTGCCAGCCAGGACCAGCTCATGTCCATCTGAGCAGGGTCCAGCCTTGCCAAATGGGCTTCACTGTGCTGAGGAGCCCATCCAAAACCAGGCAAATGGCATCGGGGAGGGCAAGGCAAGAGCACTAAATGTGTGATGATACCAATTAATGAGTGCTTGCCTCGTGTTTTGGAATACAGGGATTCATTTCATAAACCTGTTAGGGTTGTGTTTAGAGCAATAATATCCTACTTTCTTTTAAAGGGAAACAATCTTTTTTTTTTTTCCATTTGCTGCTTCTAGCAGTGTCAGCTTCTTTAATTATTGCTATTTAATTATGTCTTAGCATTTGAACTCTCCTCATTAACCTTCATCAGGCTGGGACACCTAGGATAATGCAACGGCAAAGCCAACATCTTGTGTAATTTTTTTCTTCCCTCCACCCCCTTCCCAAATCTCTGGAATTCATTAATTGAATGTTAGAGCATCTGGGCCACTTGAGTATTCGAATCATGCAGGAACACGGGTAGTGTTAGCCTGCTATGGCTCAATAAACCTCTCATTCTCTTGTTCACGGTTCATTTGAATTTTGCAGAAAACTCTGGGAAAAAAAAAGATGAGGCATTCAAATAAAAATGGTGCAGATAATGGTAGGAGGAGATGAGGAACTCAGACAAATGTTTACCCCAAGTACTGTGTGTATGTGGCACTGTCATCCCTTTAATTGAAAAAGAGAATGGGCTTTAAAGCAGAAACCCACAAGCCAGGCTCTATTCCTGTGTGACCTTCAGCTGTGAGTGGAGCTGTCCTCTCTATCTGAAAGCAGAGATTTTATTTTATGCTGCTAAAGTAGCAGAGCCTAATTTCTCATTTGACAAGTGCTCCAAGATCCTGTGAGGAAAGGTATAATAAAAGTGCAAAATAAAACATAAATGTGGCAGTATTACTCCTGATTCTAATGGATTTTAGTAGGATCTTTAATCCCTTTATCTACCATGAATAGATGCATTGTCTATAAAAAAATCTTTAAGCTCTTTCACTTCACTTTGGTAACACCTTGGCAATGCAAATATGCCTTTGGAGTGTGCCTCGTGATACTGGAAATTGAAAAGTGCAGGAATAAAGTGCAATGACTGTGATGGGGGTTCTTTAATGTGGCTACTGGACCTAAGCAAGACTTCTGTATTTCCCCCCTCCATTTCTTTGCTCTTCACACCACAAAGACAAGGCTCTTGCTGCCTTTTCTCCCAGCACAGAGTATTCCCAGGTCCTGGCTTGGATTAGGCAGTCACAGAATAGAATACAGGCTGTGTCCCACCTGACAGAACTATTCCTCACACCTGAGGTTTTCCTCAGATCCTTCAGCTGTAGAACTCCTGTGGGAAGCAGGAGCAGGATGAAACTTTCACACTGAGAATTGCCTGTGGTAGGTATGGATGTGCTTGTGACAGGAGAGGGCTGACCTTTATTTCACAGAGGGAGAAGCAGGGAGAGACTAAACTCTAGATTTGTCATGAGCATTTATCTGAGCTGCCCAGGCTGGAGGATCCACACTCCCCTGGCAGTCAGTGCAAGAGGACTGGAAGCTCTGAAGGGTGCCTGATCCCACTGAGGCTTGCTTTGCTCTCTGGAGGTGCTTGGCTCATTACTTAAATACTGAAAGCCAGGGGGGATGAATCCTGGTTGAAAGCCAAGGTACAGCAAGGGAGCTAGGTGCTTGATTCCTCCTTATCATCTAAATCCTGTGGATTCAAAAAGGACAGAGCTTTTTTGAATATCCTCCTGGATGTGTTCCTACCTAATCTCTTCCCTGCAGCCTCAGTACTTCCTTTGTCAGGCTTTGCTCTCCTGTGCTTTTCCAGGGAGCCAGAGGAACTCTCCATCCCTCTGCCTGAGGATACAAGCGACCTTTTCTCACCTTTTTTTTCCATGTAACATTTATTGCTACTGCTGGCAAAGGATCTCTCCCACCAGCTCAGCTCTGTGCAGCCTGACTGCTGGGACTGAGGTACAGACCTTGCCACTGTCAGCACAGCAAAGGGATTCAAGGTTTCTACCTCGAATGGGAGAGAAGAGCTCTCCTTTGAGTTCAGGACCTGAGTGGCTGTGCCTGACCCAGGTGTGGCTGGGTTTGCTCAGCCAGGCAGTGAAACTTCAGGGAAGAGTTGTGTCGTGCCTTGCAGTGGTCACATTGGGCTGTCACCACTCAAGCTGAGTGTCACTGTGCTGGCACTCCAGCAGTTCATATCTGCTGCAGAAGCAGCATCCCCACTGAGGCTGTCACTGCTTCATTTAGGTGGCTAGTTATTTCTTGCTGAATTAAGTAACACTTTGGATTTTCTAAAGGCTGCTTCGTCCTCTCCCAGTCCTTCATATCTGGCAGTCTGGAATAGATACTTATTTCCCTCTCTCCTCTCTATTCTGCATTTGTTGAGCTTCACTTACAGTCTGTTTCCATCCACAGAAAATTGAGTGAAACCCCCTCCCTAGACACCTTTGACCTTGTCTCTGTAGAGATCTTGATTACCCTAAACAAGGTGTCCAAAATTATTGGTGTCCAAAATAAGGCTATTTTACTGCTTTCCTTTTGTTAAGACCTTGGTAATTTTTTTGCCCTTCATGCAGAACTAGTTTTCTTTACTCATCTTGTCCTTTTTTACCTTTTTCCTTGTCTGAAACTGAAGTGGAAAAGAGGAGTGGAAGAGCCATAAACAGTGCAGAGAAAATGACAGACTGCTCTGTGTCACTGACTCTGCAGAACAGGTCACCAGGCAGAGACATCAGCCTCCTATTGCCTGTGCTCAGTGTTTCATATTTTTTATTTGTCTTTACTGCTATGTATCTGATGTAGAGACATGCATTTTTTTTGACAATGACCAGCCAATAAGTCCACATTTGTCAAAGAGAAAATGAGATAATCATCATGTGGCCTGGTATTACTGGGAGGGCAGATTAGATTTGCTCAAAAAAGGTGGCATTTTATGGTTACTTTTATGCTCTGTAAATACAGGAAGAGACAGATTGAAGAGATTACTTTACAAAAAATTCCATTTCAAGTCACTGGGGAAGCAGGTAACCTTCAGATCTGAGCTTTGCATAAGAATGCAGTGGAAGAGGGGTGATTTCTATTAACAGTGCCAGCTTCTTAAAAACAAAACAAAACCAAAAACACTGTCTGCTGCTCTACATCAACCTTTTCTCCCTGCTTGTTTTCTCCCTTCCACCCACCCTGTCCCCTGGCAGTGCCATTAGAGATGAGCAAGTGACTCAGGGCCATTCTTAGCTGAGGCAAGTAGTCCCAGCTGCACTGGCTCCAGCGGAGCAGGAACGATTTCTGCTGGCTGAAGGATGTCTCTGGTGGCTCGAGCTTTACCCAGAAGAGTTTTTTATCAGCAGTACTGGGATTTTGGTTTAGTGTCTTGAGGTGACAGAGGCCACGTGTAAAGTTTGCACCTGTATCCAAAGTTTGAGGCTGTTCATGACGGGGGTGTTAACAGCACCTTTCGGAATTGCTCTGAATCAAAAGCTGGGTAACCTGGTTTAGGGAGACAGGTTGGCTTCTGATTGAAAAAAATCTGCTGATTTTAAAATAAACAAACAAACTAGATGGACCTTCATATTATCCAGATCATGTGCCATCAAATCAAGTTTTTATTCTCCTGTTTATGCTTAGATTGTGGAAGAATGGAGCTAATCTGCCACTTTTGTGATAGCCTTTGAGGCAGGACTATAGTTTTATGCAGGGCACAACCTAGTGCATCTCCAATTTCTTTAGTAATGAAACAACACAGCCACTGTAAAAATGTTTTAATAATATTGGTTGCTTTCACACAAAACCAAAAAGGAGTCTATTGCATAATAACTATTTGCAAATTTTTGGGTGACACTTGAGTAGAAATGGGAACTTCTGGACGCTTGTTAATCCAAGCATCAACACTGTGTCTATCTTTGCACTTGAGCTGTGCACCCACATGGGACTATTTCAGGAGCAATAAATGAAATCAGAATGTGATCCATCATGCTACCCATGATAAAAAATAAATGGAGCCAATTAGAGTAAAATAGTAAAATAGTGTGTCTAGCTCAGATGTGTAGCTATCCAAATATACGCCAAAAAAATGTTTATTTAATAAAGATTCAAGGATGATCTTTGACCACTGTTTTAATTAGGTTTAAATGAAAATTAATTTTATGTGCCATCTGTGACTCTGGTGCATTTACTTTTCCAGCTACTTCAGGTGATTGCCCATAATCCAAGATTTGTCATATTTGACTTTTTAACCTTGTGAAATGAAGCATGAGGTCCTTTGGCACAAATCACACACCTGATACAGGAAGCTACGTGAAACCCCAACTTTAGCTTTCCCTTGGCAGTCACAGCAACTCCAAGTAGTGAAATACTCGTGGCTGCATTGGCTGAGCACACGGGGGAATCATGGACCTATTGAGGTCAGTGTCACAATTATCTTTTTGTCCACAATTTCACGCTTGGGGGAAACGTTACTTACCTGAAAGGGCTGAGGGTGTTGAACAGACAGCATGGGCAGCTAAACCTGGGAAAGGGAACTGTGAAGTTTAGCAGGCTCTCGTTTGGGCTTCAGGTCCAGTGAAACCTACAGCAACTCTGGCCATGGGTTATGAGGAATCAGTTTCTTCACAGACCTCCATTCTCTCTTTCCACTGAGGCTGTCTCACTTCAGAAGCAGGAGATGACCCTTTTCTTGTTTGTGGTGGTGTCTGGGTACTCTGTTATCTTCACCTCCTTGCAGAAATAACCTCTCTGCAGAGCTGGCTGTCCAAATATGAGATAAGTAGGAGATCTCATGAGAAGTCAGGTATTTATATCTGCTCTACCCTCTGCTCATGTCACAGCTCTTTTTCATTCAACTCCTGGGCTCAGCTGTTGTTGTAGTAGATGACTTGTAAGGTTTGCATTGCTGTAACTCAGTGATCAGCTTGTTTCCTAAGTAAAAAAAAAAAAAAAAACAAAAAAAAAACCACCACACCAAAAAAAAACCCAAAACCACAAAACAAAACAAAAAAAAATCCAGCTTTTTTTTTTTTTTTTTAATGGAAGAAATTCAACTTGGTGCAGGCTCTGCAACAAACAGAACAACTGCTGTTGAGCTTGTCAGCCCTGGCAGTGTCCTGTTGAGAGGCCTCCTGGTGTCAAGTGCACTTGCCTTCTCAAAATGAAAAGGAATTTGTATTTGTAATGAATATTCATACAAAAAGGCATGGGTGATCTGCAGATAAAATAAAGGTTTTTAGCCTCACAAAGGCAGCACTGCGAGAATTAGTATGGAGGGAATCTTGCATGACACAATTCAGCCCACCCCATCACAGGAGCCAATGGGTGCAATTCTGCCCAAATTGATGGAGTGGCTTTCATTTACCCCAACAGTGAATTTGTTACCTACCCAGCCAGACCTAATACTTTTTGACATGAACAGATGAGAGGCTCAGTCTATTAATGCAGAAGATTTAGTACTATTTGGTGAGTTTTTCCCATCTTTGACATTTCAAAATGGAGCTTAACGATGCAGCAGTTTAGCACAAACAACCTGACTGCATGGGGACATTTCTTTTCCTCCCTTTCTGCTGCCTTTTCCAGGCTTGGCATTCTCAGTGTGGATGGCTCGGGACAGTAGGGTCCCTTTTCAAGTACACCTACAGGCTTTGCCACAGCTGTTAAGCTTCCTTTGTGAAGAAAGAGTTCTACAAGGGCACAGGTTAGTCAGTTTTTTCAGAGCTTAAAATAATCCTGTTTCCCTGGTTTCTCAGAAGATGTTGTGTTTAAAAAAAAATAAAATAAAAAAAATTTACACACTTTAATAGAAATACTTTTCCTTCATTAAATTAAATCTCTAAAGCCCAATAGCATTTTCAGTGCTTATATGAAAATGCCAGTGGGGATTTGAGATTAAAAGCGGTATTTTTGTACAAGTCAATGAAGATCTCAATAGGAAAGAACACTCTTCAAATATAAATTCCTCCAGTATCGAGAAAGACAGATTTTCTACTTAGGTCCTTGATAATACTTTTCCTAACCTTGTTATGAAACTCTGTTTTCACATATCTGATATAAGGCTGTTACATATTAGCTCCACATTTAATGAAATCTTATTAATAGTTCCTTTTTTATTATAGAGATGTGCCGTGCAACTCAGATTTAATTCATGTTTAAGAGTAAACATGAGGTACTGTGACCCATTTATATGCAGCTCAGGTTCTCCTTTTCTATCAAAAAAAAAAGAAAAGATTGAATGGCATATTAAAAATGGAACTAAAATATATCTACTATTGATTTATATTGGTATAATCTTGGATGTATGTTGCCATGAAAGGCCACTTACATATGTGACCCACAGCTAGAGGAGAAGGAAAGGAATACAACAAAAAAAAAAAATCCAGGAAAGGCTTGTTAGTTGTTTGTTTTGGATTTTTTTCTTCCTCTTCTGATATCTTCTATCCAGTCAAGAAAAAAAAACAAAAAAAACAAACAAACCAAAAAACACCCTAAAACCCTGAGATCTGCATTTTTGTAGATAAAATACTGCATGATCAAGGTGCAGATTTTTGGGAAAGCGCTTTCCAGCTTGTTTTATAGGGAAGAGAAGAAACAGGCATAATTTGGCTTTAGTAGTAAATGCAAGGAGATTTGAAGGTTTTATTTGATTCAAGGATCTCAAAGCAATGTGTAAAACCAGATAATCATTACTAGTGCTTTCAAAATAGAGGAAAATAAAGCAAAAGTTGTGAAAACAGACATAAAAAAAAAAAAAAAAGTAGGGCAGATGTATACAGTCCCTGTACCAATTTTCGTCACAGAATGGTCTGGGTTGGAAATACCTTAGAGATCATCTCATTCCAGCCCCCTGCCATGGGCAGAGACACTTTCCACTGCACCAGGGTGCTCAGAGCCCTGTCCAGCCTGGCCTTGAACAATTCCAGGGATGGGCCATCCACAGCTTCTCTGGGCAACCTGTGCCTCACCACTCTCAGTTTTGGAAGTTCCCTGATCTGCTGCTTAAAATAACCATCAGTTTTTCAGTAGTCATTGGTGCTCCCAGAAAATGCCCAAAATAAGGTTTAAAACAACCCAGTTAACTCAAGTCAGACAAGTAGAGTGTACTCAAGAACAGTCCTTGGATTTTGTCCCTGTTTTCAATTCACATCTTCTGTCAGCACTGGGAAGTTCCTCTCACTCTGGCGTCCCTCCTGAAGTTACACAGACAAGTCAGGGGAGAGCTGGGATAGGGAACCAATATTTTAACACACTCCTGAAATTTTAGGTTTTCCAAACTGTGTTATAAATTTGAGCTTTCAGAGAACCCCTGTCTTCAGGCTTTGGGGATGGGAAGAGGTGCTTTTGTCTTCATGCTGAAGCTACTTTTTTTTGTCACCTAAGTCAAAATTCACTGGATTAGCTGTTGAGCAAGAGCAATAAGGATCCTGCAGTCTTCTATTCAGGGTGTCAGTGTGGAAAGAGGGAAAACAAGTTTCTGGTTCATGTGCTATTCAATGCTATGTACTTTAAAAAAGGAAAAAAATCTCCAGTCAAATGTGTTTAGGATACTCCTAGAAGCTCAGAAATGGTTTCAGGTGTCTTCAGCCTGAAAAGGGGTTTTGTCTGGAGACTTTCCTAATGCTGGGCAAGTCTTCATAGCCTATAAGTGTTGAAAATTTGGAGATTTTTGCCACTATTTTTTTACCTCTGCGATTTTTGTGGTGCTCTTCTCTTAGGTACAATTTGGAAATATATTAAAGCTAGCAGGAGAGGCAGAGGTATATGGATTTCTGGGAGACTTGGCCAAAGCAAGAGCTCTAGTTGCCTATGGATACTGACATCTCCTGAACTAGGTGACAGCTGAATGCTGTTTTTGAAGATCTAAACTATGGACTTAAATGGGATTTAGGCTACTTTAGTGGCTAAATCTGTTTGCGGATTTATTCCTGAATGTCTTTTGAAAGGTTACTCATCTGTTTGGTCGAAGAGCAACGGAAAGAACACAGGATTTTTGACTTCTCATATTCAGACAGTGCTATGTTATGTGTTTGATAGAGGACAATGACCTTCAGAAAGTTTTCCATCATTTTAGAAGCTTTCTCAAAACTAGGACAGTGGTCTGGGCTCAGCCCTGACAACTTCTGAAAAGCCTCTCCAGGGTTCAGTCCTAAATATCATCATTGTGGACATGTCTGGTTTGAAAGCTTAAATTCTGCAATGATGAGAAAAATCTGCTTGAATTTAATGGCATGGAAGCTCTCTTTTTTCTTTCTGTGCCTTGGAAATGTGCATTAATTACATTAAACCAACAGTGGAAACAAAACCATTTAAATCCACTCTGGCTGTTACGTGTGCTCTGTATGGTAATAACTGTGGCTAATGGGAAGATAGCTTCCACAATTATTATAATCAATAGATTGGGAATGCAAAGATAAAGCAAATTAGGACTAATCTGTTCTCTGTTTCTTCTAAATCAGCTCATAAACTGAGAAGACAGTGGAAGCACTGACTTAGCTTTTCATTCAAATCAAGCTTTTGTGTCACATACTCCTAAGGACAGCAGGGTGACATCTTGTTTTTCCACTTGTCTGGAGTTTTATTAGTTTTTATTTCATCTGAAAAAGCTCCAAATCTCTCAAATATTTTTGACTGGAGAACGGTGTGGTTGAGTAACGCACTACTTCCATCAGAAGTCTGGGAAAGAGCAGGGAGTCTCCTCCCAGCCTGGTGGGGCCAGGGTGGTGTGGGGAGTTGGGGTACAGATGTTTTGCTGGTGCCAACCACTCAGCACTCTGTGCTGGATGAGCTGGTTAAGCCATATTGCTTCAAGGATCCATCACTTGAATGGGCTTGAAATTGCTTTTCTCTTACTGACAAAGTGCTGCCTGAAAAATACCTTTTCTATAGCCTGAGGGATGTTTGGGAAGAATTACCAACTCCTGTACAAGTGGGGGACACTTAGCACAAACTGGGATGTGCGTGGTCATGTTGTATTCACTGATTCTCAGCTCCATGAGGAACCCCAAGGTTGACAGCTGGCTCTGAAGCCTACCTTTGCTAAATGGAAGTACAGCTGGATTCCAGCTCAGCTGAAGGTCATTAGCATTCTCCTGCTGTATTACATGCAGATTTTCTTGGCTCAAGAATAGCATTACATGGAGTATGCATCCTATATCAGCAAAAGAAATGCATGCATGCAGAGATATAGCCAGGGTTTATGGGCTTATTAGAAGACTTATAAACAGTCCTCCCCTCCACCTCCTCTGTCCTTATTTCCCACTGACATTCCCCCTGGCTGTGTTTTCCCTTCTTCACCCTTAGATACTGTCAACAGATTGGGGTGAGAAGGTTTGTTTTTACTTTAAATAACTTAAAATCAGCAGTAGAGTCTTTGATCTATCACCACCCTGTATTGGCTGACCCTTGGGTGCACAGAGAGTGTTTGGGAGTAAATAAAAATTCAGTTATGTATCCTTGGCTCAGGAATTCAAATGCCATGTGGCAGAATTCCTTATAGTGAGGGGATGTGAATGCAGTCCTCCCTCAAACAGGAAGGGCTGAGCAGAAATATTTGTATTAAATGGAGTAGGCATGCATGTTGAAATTCTCCCTATACTTCAGGAATTTTTGTGCCATACAGAATAAGTAAATGGAACCCCGTTAGCACCAGGGTGATATGGGATAACACACAGGATGGGGGACTTGGGGAACTTGGAAAAATAGATTAGTCTTTTCCACTTCCCCTTTAATTAGCCTGTTTTTTTCTATTTAAATCAGGATGGATGTGGGGGTGGAGAAACAGCACTGCTTCTGCAGATGTGGCAAGATGCCGGCAGAGGAAAGGCCTTGGAAAAGACGAGAAAAGTTCATTTCAGCTGTAGGCCTTGGAAAGGAGTGATGGAAAAGCAGGCTCAAGCCTGCACTAAAGGGGACCCTGGGTGCTGTGTCCTGCTGTGTGCATGGCAAGGGAGCCTCTGTGGTTCTGGAGACTTTTTCACTGCAGTCATTGCTCCTTTACATGGAAAAGCTGCTGCAGGCTCAAGCCACATTGGGTGCTGCCCTTCTGTTGTTCCAAAATGCATCAAGTAAACAGAAATCAAGAGTAAGAAGCTTATAAATGCCTTGCTGAATACCAGAATGTTCTGAGGACAATGATAAGGCCACTGAAAGCAGTACTGTATGGTCCAGGCCCATCTTCTTCTTCCATGGTTCATTTTCTTTGGAGTAGTGTTCAGACCCCATTAGAAAGGCAGTGAGATGCACAGGTGCTGTGATGGTTGACACGGTGTGAAGTGCCAGGGAACTCAATGAGGCAGGAAGATGCTGGTAGCCAGGGAAGTTACCTATATTGCATCAAGTGATTTTCTTGCTTGTTTTGCCATTTCTGTAGGGCCTGTGTAGCATTTGCAGCTGGCACCTTTGATGGTATGGATGGAGAAACAAACCTCCATTGAATTGCAAGTGGCAAATCCTGGGCTTTTCTCTGGCACTGAGCAGCTCCTCAAACTCAAGTTACTTAATTAAAATCAACTTACTTATTTAAAGTTAATTACTTAATTAAAGTCAACAATGTGTCAATGCTGATGGAAGCAATGACACCATCTCAGGCATCCCTCTGTTATGTCAACTGCTGTCTGAAAATTTTATTTGCTTCTTAATCTTTTTTTTTTTTTTGTAAATATGCCCATTGTGCACACTGACTCACACTTTTTATTAATGAGAAATGTAAGGCTTTAAAAAAACAATTGCACTGTAGCCTCATTACTATGAAAAATCCATTACGTGGAAGCCATTTGTCAAAGACAACTCTTTAGTTGCTGTAATTTACATATTTATCAAGTTTGATTGGAATGTAATGACTTTGACTTTTATTCATTTTTTTTTAACCTTTCTAACCCTCTTTCCATGAAAAGGGTGTTTTGGTTTGTTTTATGAGAAAGGGCAAAACATAATTCAATTTACATTGACTATCAAATATACTTATTAATGTTTTGAATAATTGAAATTTTTTTCTACATTGGACATGAATTGTATATCCAGTCTTTTACATGGAAACTAAATGTGGGGTCTTATTAATGCATGAAGTTTTTGTTTCTACCAAGGGATCTAGCTGGAAAATTGACAGCACAAGACTCTCTAAATAAGCTAATGAGTGTCAAGATAGGCATTCCATATTGGATCTCCCTAATTCTTGTAGTTGGAGGCTGAGAGTGGATGGGTTTCCAGTACAATCACATGATTTATTATGGGTGATTAATTTGCATCTGATGCTGGGGATATTTTGACACAGCCCCAATTACAAGTATTATATTCCCTTGGCCACAGGCTGGTAGCCAGGAGGCTGCTGAGGACACTGATCCTCACAAGCATCTTACACTCCACTGAGCTGTTATAAGAGGTGATGAGAAGCTGCTCCAGCAGCTGCTACTGGGAGTTGTTAAAGTGAAGAAATGTGGCACTGCTTATTTGCAACTGGCCCTGAGTGATGAAATCTCTTGCCTGTGCTATGGAAAAGGCTGCAAGATATGATTTGGTGGCTGCAAAAAGGACAGGTGACAAGCAGGATGCCAGCTCTCCTCTGAGCTCTGAAACATGAGAATTGACCAGATCTCTGGTTTGCCTGCATGTAGAAGATCATCTAGAGAGGTCAGTTAGTTCCTCTGGAGTAGTCTATGGCCCAAGCAAAAGCTAGAATGAGGCATAAAAACTTAAGTAATTTTAAAGATATAAACACTAAGGGAAGAAGCAAGTGACAAATATAATGAAATTCAGCAAAAGAACCTTGGCTAAAACCCAAGAAAAATACCCTCAGGTTGAGAGAAAGGAATAATTTTTTACAGAAATTGGGTGCTGACCATATAAGGATGCTCTAGATGAGCTAAAAGGTCCTTCCCAGATTAACTGTGAAAGGGAATACAGATATTTCAGTCCCTAACTGTGAGAGCTTGTGAATATCAAGCAGCAGGTGGCCAGCCACAAGTATAACCTGCGTGACAAAAAATGATCTGCTACAGAAGTTGTGGCATGCAGTTCGTCAGCCCCTCTTCTGTCCTCTGCTGCTTCACAGCATCTCCCACTTGACATTCCTATCTTTGACGTGTCCCATCCTTTAAATAAATGATGACTGAGAGTGATCCCCTTGAGCTTCAACTTGGAGCGTGTTTTTATTAATTTATTTCTCGCTGTGCTAGATTTCTCCCCCTCCACTTTTAAAGGCTCCTTTGACTTTAATTAAAATTCTCCATAGGCTTATTGCCTTGAGAGAGAGAATGTGAGTGTGTATAAATTGGTTTTAACAGTTTGCTGACTAGATAGGTTTTACAAAACTCTCACAGCCTTGCAGTGTGTGTCTAGTGCAGGCAACAAAATGTGTTTTCCCTTATGCCCCGTGCTGTATTGATTGACTGTGCCTCTGGAATTTATTGCTAACTAACGATGGGACAAAAAGGACAATTAGGATCGGTGGACACTTGCGTGCAAGTGAAGTTAATGTGGTGCTTACAGGGAGCTCTGAGAGGGATCACATCTGTGAGAGGAGCTGTTCTCAGTTTGTTGCAAGGCAGGGAACTGAGGCAGCAGGTTAGCTGGGGAAGGAGAAGGTTTTATGTGTCCAGGTGGAATTGAAACATCTTTGCGATAATTGTTTTTGCAACAGAGGGGAAAATGTCATAAGCAGCATCTGAATAAGAATGGCAGCTTGCTTAATTGTTGGCCCTTAACGAGAATGGAAAGTGCCCTGCCTCCAGGCGTGCATCTCATTGCTTTCTTTTGAAGGAAAGGACAAGGGTGTGACAGAACTTTGTCCTGCCACACTCTGAGATTTGTGGTGTAGGTCCAATATTCCTAGTGCACTTCTGTCTGAGGTCATGGCTGTGACACTTGCTGCTGCTGGAGTCAATTGCCAGCGAATGGAGTGCACACACCTAAGCAGAGATGATTTAGGGCTGTTGACTCCTCCAAGCCACAGACTCCCTGACATGATGTCCCTGTTATCAAAATCTGCAAAGAATCCATGAACAAAAGCAGGGGCCTGTGAAAAGGGGGCCTTTTCCACCCCATCTTCGCCATCCTGCTTACATCAAGAACAGGTTTCCCACCCTGACTTGAAGCCAGTCTAACATTACAGCAAAGAAGGATTTGCTCCTGGCTGCCATAGGGGTGTGTGTACTTCAGCCCTGAGGGCAGTCTGCATCCCCCACCTTGCTGAAATATTTCAAAATTTGAATTTGGTGTGTAAGACCCTCCAGTGAGCATCTTAATTTTTGGTGCTGTGTGTTCCAGGCCGAATCCTGATTTCAGGCAAGTGGGGAATATGAAAAGAGAAACAATTCACTGGTGTCTCTTTCTTGCCTGTAGGTTCAAGCCTCTCTCCAAACAGAGTGCTAGTGCTTCCCAGAGAGGTCAGTGTCACATTCTGAGGAGCATGGCTCTTCATGAATCTCATTTCAGCAGGTTGCTTTTTACTGACTGCTAGCTCAGCTACTGAAGAGCTCACAGTCATAGTTCAGTAAAGGCCAAAACCCCTTGCAGAACACCCTGCACATCTTGCTTGGGATCACTGCTTTCAAGGTTTTGTACACTGCAGGTTTTATTCTTTCTAACCCTGTCAGTCTTTGTCCTTCTGCCCAGGAAGGGTCTGATACAACACATAAATCAAAAAAATAATCATCTCCTGTGTCCTGTAATTGATCATGTCCCCACTTCTTTTCAATGGGTGTTTAGGAAGAGAAAGAAGGGTTCATGTTGTTCAGGTCAGAGTCAAAAAGGTGGAACACAGGAGATTAATCGGTGACAGTGCTGGTTGTGTTGTCTCACTGCTCCCCCAGGTTTGAGACCTTAGCCCAGCAGGCTGAAACTTTGGTTGCTTTTCAATTTTTTTCCTCACAGAGAGAGCCCTGACTAGGTATCCAGCTTTGTCCATTATTTCATACTGCTCCAACTTTTTCTTTTTTCCTAATTCTCCTCCTGTCATATTTTTGCCTGTTTCTTAAGAGAATAATACAAGACCTAGCCCCAGCGAATGGAGGTTTTCTAGTTACAGCTTCCCAGAAACATCTTTCCTAATTTTTGCATGTTGTGTTGCAGCTTGTTCATTCCCTATTTTTTTATCCATTGGCCTTGGGAGGTTAGAGATGCTGGACACACAGATTCTGGTGTTGTATCTCATGGCAGCTATAAATGTCATTTTCAGTGCTGCCTTCCTTGGAAAAATCCATGATGAGCACAAGGATGTGGCTGTGCATCTCCAAGAACTAGAGGAGTTTTGAGAATAGCTGTACTGGGACTCTCAATTCTATTCTGAGGTGCACATGGTTTTGCTCAGTTTTTTTGTATGGGAAAGTCTGAGCACTAAAGTTAATCACAGGCAAAGCCACAGCAAAATTGGAAAAAAACCCTAAACAGATCAAAGGTGTCCTGGCTGCTCCTGTAACTGCTGGACTACTTTGTGAGGGGGTGGTAATTCCCTCTTTTCTACCTTGGCTGAAATTCTGACATAAATGATTCACTTATCTTTAAGTCCATGCATACTTATAGCAAACAAACATAGCTGTAACCCTCTCCACTGGAGAGAGCTGATAGAGAATTGCTTTTTAACAGGTCCTAGCATCGTCTTTTGAATCCCTGGATTTTTAAGACAAACTGAAAAAGTACCCATGTAATGTAGTATTTCAGGTGGAAATGTCTTGCATCTGAATATTTTAGTTCTAGCCCTTTGTAAAAAGTGAAAGCTACTGGGATGGTGAAAATTCTAGAGGGATGATAGCTCTGAACAGAGAGAGCAAGAAAGATACCAGTTAGCACTGATTCCTTCCCAAAGGATGAGGTTGGCTTGCTCTGGGGCAGCAGGCAGCTCCTGAGTGTTTCCATCGCCTCCTCACTGATGAGGGGCTGTGGAGCTCAGTCAAGAGAACCCTGTGGAATGGCTGAAGATCATTGTTGCTGTCACTGGTGGTGACTGGAGAAGTGCTGCTGCACATGTAAGATACTGCATTTCTATCTGATGAAAGATTTTTGGGGAGAGATAAATAGGATGTTTGGTTTATTCAGTTTGTGATTTGTCAACTATTGCAAGGAAAAATAAAGTGAGTACTGTAGATCAGAGTTCATGTATTCAAGTACAGGTGGGTGAGCTCTGAGTCAATAGCATTTAAGGAAATGGCACTGAAAGACACTCAAATAAAATGAAGACTTTAGCAAATCGTGTCTAGAATGTTTTTGTCTTGGTGCTTTTTTTTTTTTTTCCCTGCAGGTAAACTTTACTTTCTTGTTCTATATCATCTGAAGGACACATGCATTTTCTGGGATTTTGGGAATGATTTCTGGGGTTCTGGGATTAGACATCAAATTTAACAAGATGATGTATAGCTTTGAGGAGACACATTTGATGTACCACTTAGCCTTCCCATAATTTACTGCGTGCCTCCGGTCTCTGGAGGGCAAGGGGTTGATCTACACTCCAACCTGACTTTATAAATAGCAAAGCAGAAAAGGGAAAAAGAAAGCAGGCTGGGGACCTGCCTGCTAAACTGTTATGATATGACAGTGATGCAGGTAGGTGACATTAAATGCTACTGTCTGCATCCTTAATTGTGAGTTGTCATCACCTTGGCCGTTTGAGGACGAATAATGTGCTGTTCATTTTCCAGATTTCTATTCTTATTCATAGGACTGCATGTTCCAACATTCAAATGCATATGTATCATTTAAAAACAAAACCTAAGGTTTTTAGGAGTGTTTTTTTGGAGGTTTTTTTTTTTAGTGGAGATGAGGAGGAAGGAAAGATGTGAGTATATCTTGACTGGTTTTGCGTGCATTTAATTTTCCTGCCTCAAAAGCAGTGAGCTGCCAGTATCAGAAAGCCCAAATGGAAAAATGGCTGCTTACAAGATGTAATGAAGATTAAAAACAAGCAAATGTGGCTGGGAGGGAAGTGGGCTCTTGCTCTGTAGGCATTTGCCATTTCTGATTTTGCAAATAGCTCTGCAGTGTCGTTCGATCTGTGCTTCAGCATAATTTTACCAGGAGATATTTCTGGCCTTTTGCTTCACAGTCAGATCCCTTTGCTGGGCTATTAAGTTGAAAATGCAGTCAAGTATTAACATCAAAACTGTATATGTAACCTCCCACCGCATGGAACCCCTCCAAAACACCCTGCAACTGAGGAAGGGAAGGGGAAGGAAGGGATGAAAACCAAGAGCTGGGTAGAAATAGTGCCTGCTCTCAGATGTAAATAGGCCAATTCCTTTCAATAAAACGAAGTTAGGCTGTTGATATATGCCTACTTAAACTGTCATGGAAGTTCACTCAGCTGCATTCCAGCAGGGCTGCAGGCCGTGAGGGACGCACAAGGCATTGTTACAGAGGACTGGGAGGGAAGAGGAGGGAGGAACAAAGCCATACCCAGGAAGAACATCACACAGCTACTGTGCTTTCAGATTCCTGGTGGCACTGACAAGTGTTGATAACTCTGTCATCATCTGCCTCCAGAACACTGAGTCCCACTGTCCTACCTGCCCCTGTTTGTCCCAATGGGATGCTCACACATGGCAAAAGTCTAAAGGTTCCTTTTTCCCATTTTTCTGCTGAAATATATTTAATTTGCTTTGAACAAGAGAAAACCCAAATCCCAGGGCCTCTGAATAAGGGGGAGTTATGGAGGGGGAATACAATTAATGTCTTAATCCTGTGTCACCCTTTCTTTGAGACACTGTGCTACATTAAATTGATTTTGCAAATGAAAGCTAAAAGCTAAGCAAAAGCCACCAATCTATTTTGCCTAAAGATGATTTTAGTGCTCTTTATGTTCCCCTAAATGACAAACCAATTTGTTACCTGCCTACATAAACATTTGCCTATATTAGCCCCAGAAATGTTTTATTTTTATTAGCCCAAACTTTATCTTTTTATGAAGACACAGGGGCCCAATAAAATTAGTGTGCAAATATAATACTCAATTTGCATTTTTCCATGGTCAGCAGAAAAGCTGAGTAAAATCAATTTGATATTAGGTCAGCATATACATCAATAAAGCATACGCTCACACAGGACCATTGTAATGGTTCCTGTAATTTCTGTGCTGCCAGAGTAAAGAGATTAAATAATATTAAATGCTCCAAAATAGCTTCCCTTTTAAGAGGAATGTAAAAAGAAAGGGAGACTTTGGCATAAAATGAGCAATAAAGGATAATAGTTGCACAATCTCCAACTTTAAAACATTGTGACAATGATCTCAGAGCCGGGCTTCCTGCGAAATGGCCCCAATTCAGCACAGCTCTCATGCCAAAATTATGGTTAAGCACATTTTTGAGCACGATGCAAGTCCGTCAAACAAATCATGTACTTAAGCACCTGACAGAGTCAAGGACAGAGCCTGAATGAAAACCCAGAACTTGGAAGGTTTTGGATGCAGTTTTGAGCGTTACAAGCAGGACGATTGCTGAGTCCTTGCACAAAGGAGACTTTGCTGAAAAAGCCCCAGCAGGACAGACTGAAGGTGATGGGAGGTGAGGGCAGTCCATGAGCAGTGAGGGTCCCCTGTAGCAGTGCTACCCCATCACCATGACCTTCCATGGGTTTTGCATGGGAGACAAAGTACTGCTGCCTCCCATTTCAGGTAAAACTACATAGGCATGGGTGTCTGACTTCCAGAACCTGTAGTCCAGTCTTTGCTCATCACTCTGTGGTACAAATGACATCATTTTGACCTTCTGTCCCACTTCTTTTCTTTGTACTGCTCAAGCCAACTATAAGAAGGTGAGAAAGAAAATCTGACCTCACCAAGTCCAGTGGGATTCAGTAGTGACCAAAAATGCTGTTCCTTTGCACTCTTGTATTAAGATGCTTGCTCTTATCTGAAATGATATTTGTTGCCAGAAGGAGCAAAAATAAATGGGATTAGGTGCTGATCTGGTCTCTTAGGAAAGAACAGGGTACAGTAAATGCTGCCTTGATTTGATTTGCTGAAGCAGGTTAATGTGGTGGAGATGAAGCACTCGGAGCAGCGCCGACACCGGCGCTCACTTTCGACACAGATGTTCCAGCTCTGTTGGACACAGACGAGCTGGGGTGGCACACAGGAGTGTAATGCAATAGAGCTGTTTTAATTTCCTCTGTGGAGTCTTTAACTCACAGGGTTTTGAATAAAAAGATGCTGGCAGCAGCCCACCTCGTACTGCAAAGTACCTGAGACGGGATGGCAACATGGAATTCATTTGCAGGGGATAACATTCCATTAAAATATATGTGGGTATTTAAATCAAATCATTATTTGGCCATGTGTTTGTAGGATGATGGATTCCTGTGAATTGGAGCCTTCTGGTTTTCCAGAGATTACAAGATTTTTCTAGTACCTTTCTCAACTTTGAAGTCCTCTGCAAAGGAGTGAAATTCACTCCCAAGTTTTCCTGATGGGCACCAGCCTCAAGGCTTTCTGAACCAGACTTCCAGGGTCAGATCTCTCATCCTTAGTGCTAATTTGTGAACTTGAATCATTGGCTATGTCATGACTGCAGGACCTAAAGAAACCACTAATCTGCAGTCTGATTCTGGTCAGACAAGGTAGCAGAAAACATCCTGGAGGTTAAGGAGTGATGTTCTACCTCAGTTCTGTTATAGTACTTCGTCCTGGTGATGTAAATGGAATTCCACAAATGTAATATTTCTGCTTGAATGTTCTAGATATCTACCATTAAGCTGCTATATACAAATACTATCATTTTCATGTTTTTATAGTAGCATAGAAATGAAAATTGAATGAAAATGGATAAGTGAATTTCTTGCCTTCCCGTGAAGGTTTAGAATTAGATCTGACTATTTCTTTGTAAGTAGAAAATGTTTTCTGTGCGACCCTGCTTTAGTTGCAGTAGCATAATAAGCAACCAGGAGAGGAAATTGCTGTTTCCTGGGTGAGAGCTGAGGGAGTGTTGCCGGTGGGGTTAAGTGTCTGGCTTGACATGCCAAAGCTTTAGAGGGGAAGGAACATGAGTTGAGGGCCAAACAGCACGAGTGGTATTCAGAATGAGAGATCTGAGCTGCTTGCTTGCAGCTCATTGAGCTTCTTTTCACTATGAAATTTTCTTGGTCCTTATCACTACTGTGGTTGCTGGGGAGCCAGAATATATATTGAGGTTAGTGTTGATTGTTCTGAATAGCATTTCAGATCTTCACAGCTTTGCTCTGGGGAATTCTCCTCTGAGCAGGGGCAGGATGGCAGTGGGTGAGTAGCAGGACACCAGGGTGTAACACACAGAGACAGATTGTTTAGGTCTCAGTCATAAGTCAAGGCAAATATTATCTATGATGATGATAGTGGTAGCCTTCAAAGGGAAGAGAAAAATTTTCATTTAAATCTTCAAGATTTAAATCTTCCAGAATAGAAAATGAAAAAGGAACTAATCCAGACATGTCTACTTTTCTTTCCTTTCTTTCCAAAAAAACCTGTTTTTTCAAAGAGTTTTGTTTCTAAGATTCACTGCTATGGTGTTCAGAAGGGTAAAAGTGGTACCACAACAGATTTCTCTTAATTTCCACAAGTCTCAAAGCTGTGGCTAAATCGAGTGTGCCTTTCTGTCATTTTGCTTAAGTGCTTTTGGCATCTACTAAGCAAAGCTGTACACTTCTAATTTTCTTAATTTTGATTGATCTTTTCAATCCTGAAGTAAAAAATAGGATGTATTCCTAATGTAACATTTAAATTAAAAAAATGAAAAGGTGTTTTGTAGTTGTTTAGTGGGTTAACCTTGGTTAGCAGCCAGATGCCCACACAGCTGCTCCCTCTTACCCAGGACAGGCTCATGAGTCAAGAGAAAGACAAGGATATCATTTACTAATTACCATTGGGGGCAAAGCAGACTTGACTTGTCGGGATTTTAATTTATTGCCAATTAAAATAGTCTTCCACAGTGAAAATTATTGATCATAATAATGATTCTAATAAGCTTTATGAAGCATAAATAACAACAACTTTGTAATTTAAAACAAACAAAGGCAAAGCCACAAAACTCCCCAATCAATCCTCTGTCCAAAAGATTCCTGACCAGTGCTGCTGCAGATCCAAAGAGTGGCAGCCATGGTGCTGAGCATCACATCTGTGCTGAGCCACAGTCCCTCTAATGCAATGCTGGTTTTCCAAGAGGGGGGAAAAACTCATCTCCTCTTGCTAAAGTGATCCCAGCCTTCTCCTTTTGTCCCTTAAAGTTGGTTTGCTGATTTATCTCCTTCCTCCCACTCTACTTAATGTTAATGCAAATGATGTGGGATGGTCATCGACTCCTGTCTGATGGGGTTGTGCTCCTTTTTGCTGCCTCCCATTTTTCTTCTGCCAAGAGAATTGACCCCACCGTTGCTGGGTTTGGCAGAGACTTTCTTTCTTATATTTCTTTGCCTCTGGGGTTCAAAAACATCAGAGAATGGTGAAGCTGGTGTAAGAAAGAACAAATGAATGTCTGAGTTATGGGGAGAGCAGCTGCAGGACTTTGAGATGCTAAAGAAATAAAAGAATTGCTGCAATTGTCTCCTGAGAACAGCAAAAAATGTATTGATTATTCCTATGGTTCTGTAAAGTGTGATTTGCCATGGGGAAAATGGAGCATTTCTAAGAATTTGGGAAATTTTAAAAAATTAACTAAGGTATGGTCTTGAGGACTCTCACACATCTTTGAAAATACAAGTATGACTTTGGATATGTGTGCAATTCATCTACCTAATTAAAACAGAATAAATTAAGTTTAAAAAAAAAAAAAAAAAGCTTGGATTTAGTTTCCAGTCTATAAACTTTTTACTTCAAAACAAAGATTTAAACTGGAATTTAAGAATTGGAGCTTGCTGTGTTTAGCATTACCCCTGCTGTGTGTGTTCAGGTTGAGATAAGACATCTAACTGAGGTCCTGACCTCTTATAGTCTTTAAAATTCCCAGAACCATTTTGCAAGAGCATAATTTTCATGTGCTGTTTATTAAATGCAGTCACAGCACAAACAAAGGAAGGATTGTGGTTGACCCATGTAGTTTATGGCTGAAGCAGGTGGCCAAAGTGGTGTGGTTCCAAAACTGAGGGATTAACCCACGTTAAATTCAACATAGTTAAGATCTAAATCTGCCTTCCACCTATCTGTAATTTGAAGGGGAAATGTCACATTTTCATGCCCTCACTGGAGAAGGATCCTGGATTTAATCTTGGTCTCTTTTTAACTTCTCTTTCAGTTAGAGCAGGTGCAGTCCCAAACACTTAACAAGTTTTTTTTTTAAAAAATCACCTCTAAATCCTCCAGAGCAAAGCCTAATAAATATAATTTGTAGCACTTTGCCATTGCCTGGCACTGTTAAGGTTTGGACCATGTGTGATGCAGGGTGCAATTGGCTTTACCTTGACTGGAGCCCCAGTGCTATTCCTGTGGCCCAGAGGGACATTTATCACGAGTGAGAGCACAATTACAGTGCAGTTAAACTCGCTGCAGTAAATCTTGGGTTTTAAAAAGAGAGCTAAATTTGTTGTTGCAGGTTTGGCTGCATGTCATTAGTCTTGCAGCCCTTGTGCAGTCTGGGAAAGAGACCTGGTGACGCTGCCCCTTTGCTTAGGGATTGTTCTTGTTCATAATGTGTGACCAATTCTAATGAAAGGATGTGTTTTAAAAATTATCAGTTGCTTGCTTCTACATCTGGGGCACAGTTTAATGATCTTCATTTCTCTTTTTCTTCTCCCCTCTGTCCCTTGTCCCTTTCTGCTGCAGCAAACCTGCGTCCAGGGGCTGAACAGAAGGTGGTGTTCATCACGGCACGGGTCCATCCTGGGGAAACACCCTCTTCCTTCGTCTGCCAAGGTGAGTGTCTGCTCCAGGGTGGCAGATCTGGTGGGATCTGATCTCCTTCAGATGCATGTGCTTGGTGTGGATAGCTTTGGCTCTGAAAGGGGACATGACAGATTTTTCCACAGTGGAAATCAGCATATCAGGATATCAGCAGAACCTCTCATCTAATATCCAGCTGTTCGTCTTCCTTGAGGCTGTAGGAATAGATTGGCTCCATGTCTTGGGAAGGTTTGCTGAACTTGCTCAGAATTGGGCTCTGAAGCTATTTGGGAGGAATGAGACAGTCACACTCATATGCAGTATATTTGTGTAAAGGTCCTTTTCTTGGAGCTTTTCCAGCCCATATTTCTGGGGTTTATTCTGTTAATACTTATTTTTTTCTTGCTGTGTACCATCTCCAGCTTCTTTTCCATCACAAAGCAGTGACCCTAGCTCTCCAGTTGAATTCTAAGAGGCCTCTCTTTGTCTGAAGCTGCTGCTCTGAGGAACACAGCTCCCAGTGGTTGACAGCTGTTTCCTGCACAAAGCATTCCTGCTAAAAATAGAAAGCAAATTGCTCAGCTTGTATTTATAAAGAGTTGTAAATCTCAGGCTTGTGGGTACAAATAAATAAATAACCCTGGCACGCCTCCATATAACTTCATTGTATAGGTCTGAAATATTGTACTTATGCATGTGGCTGTCTGCAGCAGTGAAGTGTTGATGGTGTAAATCAAAGTAGCTCCCCTGGAGCCAGGGCAATTTGGTAATTCACTGCAGCAGCTTGGACCTGGCCCTGCTGAGCCGATGCGTTGCATCAATCCAGCATATGCAGAATTTATTGCCATGCCTGCTCACGGTGCCACAGACTCCACTGCCATTGGCCCTGCTGGTACCCAAAAACCTCTGTGGGGAGGGTCTGGCACATGTTCATGGTCTCTCTGTGTGCTCCTCATCCTGGCAAGGTGCTGTGTCTGGCATCATTGAGGCAAAAGGTCAGCAGCTGCCCCCTCTGCTGCCCCAGCCACGAGGGCTTGCAGGACACTCTCCTTGCCAGCCTGGAGTAGCAAAGGTAAAACCCTTCCTCTAATAAAACAATGCTTCAGACTGAGAGCAGGAAAACTCAGCGAGTTTCCCATCTCCTGCCGTGCCACAGTCAATGCAGGGCATTACAGCACACATGATGTTTGTTAATGAATATGGATTTTTAATTGGCTGCTTTGATTCTGTTTGTGGCTGCTGGCATAGCCCTGTGAAATGAAAGCTGAGGCATGCTGCTGAGGTGGTGCTTTGTAAATGATGTTATTTTATTTTGATAATGGAGAGTTTATTCAAAAGGGAAATAATAATAAAAAAAAATAGGACGTGTAAAAGCATGTGGCATGCTTAGCCTGATGAAACAGCTAGATAGAAGTCATGCTCTGATTGTCTCATGGGAACTTTGTGCTTTATAAGAAAAAAAGCAAAAACAAACAAAGAAAACCCAAACAAACAAAAAAGAAGCAGGAAATACAAGAAAAATAACAAGGAGCTATCAAGGTATCAATTTTGGAGAAACACATGAGAAACTTGCTGTGGCTGCAGTCGTAGCTCATGCTTGACTCTTTTGGGAGTGCCTGGACCCACAAGCTCTGGGCTCTGCACTGAGCCCCTGCCTCGTGCAGGCAGAGCTCCTCCTGTGCAGAATTAGCATCCAGACAAGTGGAAATGTCAAACATTTCAAGGCCATTGCAGCGTTGTTCCTAGCACTGCCAAATGTGAAATTGGGTGCTTGCCCCATCTTTGGAAACTTTTGTGTGGGAGGATCAAAAGAAGGGATAAAAAAGATTCCTCTGGCAATCAAGTTGAGGGCACACTTAGGAATTTTATTTCTGGAAGCTTTTTGGCATAGTTAGGTGTTGCAGATTTTATATCCAGATGCCAGCTCAGTGCATATGGAACATGTCAGGATTATTTTTTTTTCTTGGTGGAGAGATTTCTTCTTGAATGTTTGATGATGCTCACCACCTGGAGTATTAAGATCTGGAAACTGATCCCAAAGATTCCCCAGGAGCAGGCAGCATCTCATGGATGGAAGATCAGAACTGTGACTGCCCAAGCTTGGAGAATCAGTCCATAGGGGAATCAAGAATGAGCAAAAGGCTTTATATTTTTTAGTTTTCATTTTTTCCCATTGATCTTTGGTTTTATTCAGTTCAGCCACTTTCTTCCTTAAAGCCTGAAGAGCTGGCCAGTTCCCTTCCTGCCCTCTTTGGCCTGCTCTCTGCTGAGGGATTTTTAGCTGTATCCTCTAAACAGGAGCCTGACAGAAGGTACATATTAAAGCCCCTAGGTTGGTTTTTTTTTTTTGTGTGTGTGTGTGTGTGTTTTTCTGTTTTGTTGTGTTTTGGGTTTTTTTGTTTTGGGGGTTTTTTTGGTTTGTTTTTTTTTTTTTTGGGGGGGGGGGGCTTTCTTGACTAGTCAAGGCCCCTGAGAACCAACTTTTCTAGCTTTAATACATCAGGAGATGCTTGTGCCTGTCTTTTGATCTTTTGTCCTCTACTTTACCCACATTTTATGAATCTAAGAAAGGATTTTGTATTCCTGTGGGAAGAAAAAAGCTTATCTCTCTGTTCAAAATAGTTTCTCTGTCATTCTTCTTCATAGTCTGCTATGAAGAATCCACAGAAAACTTGATTTGGATACAAATGCCCTTCATTCCTGTGTTTTAAAGTGTTTGAAACTTGCACATTTCTGTCACCTTCCAGCTGAGGAGTGCTTGCAGCAGTGGCCAGACCTCCTTAGAATCATCAGGCACATCATCCAGCAGCTACAAACAAGTGCTGTAATATTTCACACATGGTGCAGCTGCCACAAAACCCTGGACGGCCTCTTCATAAAAAGATGGTTTAAGAACCTTTTGTTTCTGTTTTGGTCTTTTAAGAGTTAGGACAATGGTTAGCCTTTTAAGGAAGTTTTCCTGGTGGTTTGTAACTATTTGTGGTGGAGCTGAGGGCTGGAAGTGGAGACCCAGTTATCAGAGAGTATATTCAGAATATTCACATGCGTGCAATCCAAAGGTAGGGTGGTATTCTCGTCCTCAGATGGTGATGGTCACCATGAGCATTGGTGTTTGTACTACTTCTAGGGATGAGTAAGTAGGAGTAGGGTCCAGGATTAAGAGGATTTGTTTTCACTTTGCTGTTATAGACCATTTTTTAACCAACTGGAATCACTGCTGCTCCTGGAGGGCTTTTGGAGTGAGCACAAAGAAATGAAAATTCATCTTACAGCCTGAACTCATCTCTCTTGGGCTGATCAGATTTCTGAGAGATTTTTCTGAAGTTGTGGGTTTAGATTATTTTCCTTTCTTAGATATTTTTCCTCATTTTTCTCCCCCGCAATATTTTCCTTTAAGAACATGTGGGCTGTTTTCTCTTCCATGCTTTACTGTAAAGGCAAATAAACTAACTATTACAGATGTCAGGTAACACTGTGCAAAATCTATGCAAGCCCCTACCCTCTAAACACTGGCCATAAGGCAGTTTTTAAAAGGCTTGGGTTTTATCCAAGATCTGGCAATAGGGGTATTTTTAGCCCTCAGTATTCTCAGAGTCTTATTTGCTTTCCTATGTTTGCTAAATTTTATTTTCTTTGGAGAAAAGCAACTGTCCCTCACTATTCACATACATGAAAAGTTGTAGGAGACACTCCTACATTTAAGTTTATCCTGTATGCTCTGACTCTTGCCAGCAGTCAGTAATTCCAAGGTTAAGCATGTCTAGATGTACCAAGACATGTATTTTACTCACTGATTTAGCATTTTCTATTAGTAGGATGGCATTTGTTGATTTGCCAGTGTGGCATCCACCATGCCATCTAAATGCAGAAATGAAAATTTGTACCCGAAGCCTCTAACAGGGTTTTCCAGGCTGGGATGCCAGAATGGAAGCCCAGTGAAATACAGGAGGGAGAGGAATCCCACAGCTAGATTTGAAGCTGCTGAGCATCTCAGGCTCAGTGTAATTTGACCTGGAGCTGACCTTGATCTTATGGGCTGAAAAGGGAACAGCCATTAAAAAGAAAATATATGAAAAACAGACACCTGTGACTCTTTTCCATAAGAAACAGAGAAAAAAATTACATTTCAATCAGTCTTTTTTTTTCTTTATAGTTGCTTAAATGAATGCTCCCTCTTGCTTCACCTTAAATCAGATGATATGAAATGGAGAAACAGATTGCACTTGGCAAGGTCTCTTGATTTTCTGTTTGCACTCTTTGTCTGTGTTTTTAACCCTCACCCTCTCACCAGCAGAGGGCAGGAGAAAAAAATCTGAAAACCTGTACAAATTTTGATTTTAAGTTTAAAGCAGGCAACAGACTGCCTGAAAACAAGTCTCCCAGCAGCTGTCTCTCAAGTTCTGATGTTGTACTATAACTCACTGGGCTAGTGGGTAATTGAACTTGCTCTCTATGTCACCAGGATGCTCCAGGTGCTATGAAGGATTTAACTCCTGGACAGATTCCAAAGTGGCTCCTTAAAACTGTTTTCTAGTTTGTTTTGTGGAGACAGTGCCTTCAAAGTCTTTGAATTTGATCCTGCAGGAAACCTGAGAGAGTTCGTAAGAGAGTGAAGTTGCTAAAACGGAATAAATGTGACTTGGGCGGGTTTTCTTCATTGTGTTATGGGGTTTGTAATGTGTTTGGGATTTGTGGTTTTTTATTTCTTGTGGGAAACACAGTCATAAGTGTGAAAAGGATCCTCATGAAGCCTGTTTCTTCCACTTAGAATTTTACTCAAACGCTGTCTTTTATTATGAAGAAAGAGGAGGAATATACTGTCAGGGTTAAAAGCTGCTTTTCTGTTTCTTTTATTAAGCATAAATCTTTTTTAGCATTAGGACATAACTGATAGTAACTGAAGGCCAGGACATGTTTTACATGCAAATGTAAATTCAATCTTTACCTGTGAAAAGAACCTTTCTGAAGGAGCAGAGGTGGTGATCTTGCTTGGCTGTCTCCAGGGTACAAATTTCTACTAAGGGAAAGAAACTGAGTTCTGTAGCCATTGGTATAAGGTGCTTTTGGGAACAGCAGCTGTACTGGAGAAGAAAGCAGTGCACCTAGAAATTCCTGTGGTGGTAATGATTGGGTCCTCAGAAGCTTGGGGACATCATCTGCCAGATTTCCTGAATGTGCATCTGAATAAATGCATGGCTTGCATCTCACTTGCTCTGTTTTATTTTTCTGTCTAGCAAGCCAATTCCTCTTCGCTTCCAAGCTACGTTTCCTACCAGAGGAGGAAAGAAAATACTATTCCATAGGGAATAGGAATCCTGTAATTGCATGTTTGTTGTATTACTGTCAAGTCTCACTTCTGTCTCCTCTGCCAAATGAAAGAGAATGGAGGCAAACACTTATGCTGTCCTGGCTACTTCTAGACTCCAAGTGAATGCCTGCATGTGTATAAAGGCTTAGTCTGCAATTCCTCTTTGGATGTCTTTGTAAGGCAACTCTGGGTGCAGAAGGGGGCTCTGCCATGGCCAGGCAACCAAAGAATGAGTGCTCTCTGGTGCAGAAATGCCTTTTTTGGGAGCCTTTTCCATTGTTTTCTCTTTGTGGGCTGCATTGCTAAGACTGAAGAGAACTGAGCAGCACGGAAGCTCCACTTTAATGGTATTTTTTTATACTCTCTTGCCACCCTACCCTTAAAGACAAAAAGCTTCCATTCCCTTTCAATACTTATGGTATCCTATGAAAATCCTTTCTGTCCATAGGAAAGTGCATCCCCGGGTGCAGAGTTCCACCCTAGAGGTGCTCTTGATCAAAAGAAGAGCAGAATCTTTCCATGAAGTGAATGGTGTTCTGCATCCAGACAATGATATGCACAACTTGTGTCAGGAGAGGATGGAAATGGGAACACTCCTGGGCTTTCAGGAGGATGGGAACACTCCTGGGCTTTCAGGAGCAGCTCAGCAATTAGGAGCAGTGAGGGAATGTGGTGAGCAGGAGCTGCAGTTCATGGTCTCTTTTACAGGAGTTCAGGAAAACAATTGATGAGAAGCAAACAAAGGCAACAGAATTCAACAGCCCAACCATAAAATGAGCGGCAGGGCTCTCTTAAAGTTGTTAAATTGCATTCATCCTTCCCACCAAGATTTTTTTCCTTTAGGTGCATAAGAACTTAAAGCTTTAATACAAAGGGAAACACACTCTCCCTGGCTTCTAAAGCAACATGAAAACCACTATTGTCTGTCCCTTGTAAATCTCCTGGATGAGATTTTAGTGTGAAGTATCCCAGGAGAGAGAGGTTGTTCTGAGAATAATAAAGCATCCATACTGGAATAATGGAAATAAAAGCTCCTTTTAAAGTCATGTTGATGCAAATAGACTGTTAGAGGAATTCCTGCTGCCCAGTGTGACATTGGCTGTCACAAGGTACCACAGGCTTTGAATTAATTCATTGTGATGTCAGGCAGGTACGAGAGGTTATACACCTGGGTTCCTGAGCTGGAGGAAATTTATGATGAGTTTAGATTTCTCTGGTTATAGAGTCATGTGATTAGATGTGTTTTCTGGAACTCCTGCACGGAAGAGGAGGTGTGATGGTGGCAGGGTGTGGAGGTGGACTGTGCATGAGCTGAGTGTTGCTGTTTGCAACTGCAGAGGAATCCCCAGAGTTTTTGAAACCTGAGGTGTCCCCAAGGGAGGAGCTGTGTCATCTGTGGCTGTTCCATGGATGAGACATCTCTCCTCACCAACAGCAGAGGTTGCTGTCCCACCTCTTCTGTTGAATCTAAAGTAGCAGGAACAGCAAGCTGGTCTGGTCAGGCAGGCTCACCCCTCTCCAGCCCACCCCTGTGTGCTCATCTTTCTGTTTCCAGTAACTCCTCATCCCTGGGACAGCAAGGTCAGCTTTGCCTGTGCAGCTAAGAAATGTCAAGTGGCTTTGTTTGATTTGGTTTGCCCTTTGCCCAAAGCAGGCCTTTGACTAGCTCTGCTTAACTAATCCTCTTTAGAGTAATCACAGAGCTAAAGGAGCCCTTGGTCTTCAAGGGGGAGAATTGAGAAAGGCTTTCACTGTAGAACAGCAGGCAAATTTATTTTGTCTCCATGTGAGATTGTCCAATTAATCTCTTGAACATCCTGGTTTTGCAATGTTTCTTGACTGCTCATACTTTTGGATAACATGGGCTTAAAGATCATTTCCTCCCATCCCAAGCTCCCTCTAGGGCAAAACACACATTTGTACATACTGAGGCATTTTGCTGATGTCTGAGGATAGGAAAAAGAGAAAATATTGATTACCTGGGCTTCATGATCACTTGACTTTCCTTAATATGGCCTGGTTTTCCCACTAAAAATTGCAGCCTGAGTGGATTCTGGAGGTGTTTATCCATGTCTGCCCAGTTATCAGGGTCCTTTTCTGTGCTTATTGCTCTATATGGCCACGGGCAGCAAGTCCTACACTTTTAGGGAGCAGTATTACCCCAGGTACCAGATCTTCTCTGGGCCAAGGCAGGAAATAAACATGCAAAACTCAGGACAAAGATGTAAATAACACAGGAGGTTTGGGTTTGTCTTTAGACCTCATTTGCATGGCTCTGTTTTTAATGGCAAAGAAAAGGCTCTGATAAGTGACCATCATTGCCATCAAGGAATCAAGGCTGAGATAAACTCTTTCAGTCAGTGCAGCAATGTGTGAGAGCTGATCAAGCTGCAGGTCAGGATTCACAATTAGGATTCTCTTCTACTTTTTATAATTTAGGCCCTTTCCATTCTCCTTCAGCAGTGCCCCAGCTCTTCCTCACAAGTGATACTAATCTTGCTGCTCTATTGTTTCCAGCTTTGTCTCCTGACCCTTTGTTCTTTGCCTGCCCTGGCTGGGTTCAGCTGAATTGATTTTTTTTTTGTTTGTTTTGTTTTGTTTTCATTTTGTTTTCAGTCCTTTTGTCTCCGAGGTGCCCTGCACTTACCTTCCTGCTCCTTTCTGCTTTGCTCTGAGGAGCCAGCATTCATGAGTGACTGGGACTTGGCCGCTGCAAACTTTTCTTTGACCCAAGGGCACTGGAATTAAATTTTCCCTCTGCCCCTGCACAGATTGCTCACAAGCTCCTCGGGTGCCTGTTGCATTGTGTACACGTTTATGAGAGCCATGTCAGCCTGACTTCTCCAGCTTACAGAGAAAAGGGTGCAAAGCTTGTTTGGAGGGCAAGAAGAAGGGACTTGAGATGAAAGCAGGCTTCTGCCCCAGCCAGCAGCCCTTCAGAGCTTGGCTTTGCTCTTTCGATGCATTTTGGCTTCTCTGCACTCTGAGGATCGAAGGAAAGGGTACTGGGGCACATTCATTACCAGTTCTGCTTAATTTACCTAAGAAGAAACATAGGCACAAATTACTTTGCTGGGACCCTAATGCAGGGGCAAACTTCTATTAAACACTTTGTAAGCAGGAAGGGTAAATTTAGGGGAGTTTTGAGCAATGGCAAAGAGCTCTCTAAAAAATCACTCTGGGCAGGAAGGTTGGTTCCTTAGTGACTGATGTCACCCCTAAGTGGCAATTTCTAGATGTGCCCTATAGTGTTAGTTCAAGGGTCAAATTACTTATTACATGTCCCACAAATGGTAGCACACTCCTGGTATCTGTGCTCTGACTTGGAGGTTATGGTTTTAGTCTTTGCTGCTGCTAAATGTAAAAGATAATTGGAGGTGGATGAAAAATAATTAATTTGTATTTTTTTTCTAATGCCACAGGTTTTCAAAGAGGGCTTTATTATAAATTTCATACAATCTCACTTATTTTTCTCTATTTTCCCTTTCTCTTTTTTTTTTATTTCTCTATTTTTTGTCACTTTATCGCTGATGGGAAAAAAAGTGGTGGGGAAGAGAAAGAACAAAGAAAGGCAAAGATCTGTGGTCATTTAAAAGAAGAGGAAAGGAGAAGTCTGCAGCTCTCATTATGTGAAATTTTTTCAAAATTATCAAAATTTACTTCAAAATTTTCAGCCAGTGGTACAGTGTGTAGGCAAAACATTAAAAAGATGGATGTGCTTTATATTATTGGCAAGCATCAGCCAAATCTTTGGGTGACCACAGAACAGATGTGACACAGACAGTGAAAACAGGGCAAGTTCTGGTTTACCGCAGCCTCCACCTACTCAAAAGGAGCATCACTGAGAGTTTTCAGTTTTTGTAGTGATTAAAGTTGGACTGCTGTAATGATTTTAGTACAACACTGATCAGCTTCATGCCATGCTCCCTTAGAAACACTTGTGCTTGGTGTCATAACATCAAAGAGAGAACAGGAGGCTGCCTGTTCTGAATGGAGAAGCCATTCAGACTCAGTGAGCTTCACCTGCCTTCCATCAAACGGGACATGATCTGTCAGAGTCTAGAGTAGAACTGAAAAACGCTGTGACCCAGCCTTGGCCCAGGTGCCATCTTTGAAAAGCTGGGTGTGGCTCCCATTCCTTGGGAGAAGCAGGGAACAGAGCTGGAAACCTGTTGGAACTGCACCCCCAATTCCCTGCTGGAGGGTTGTCTGCCCTGGGGACAGCAGACCACCGAGATCTGTTTGCCCAGCGTGTTCTGTGGCACCTCTCCCTTCTGAAGTCTGGCTCCTTCATGCAGCAAAAGGTGTTGTTTATTAAAGTTAAGTTTACCTTTAAGATCTTAAAATTCAATCTGACTGATCGAGGTAGAAAGTCAGAGAGTCCTGGTGACACATGAGCTCTGATTTTTCCTCCTGGCAATGTTCCTAATGGCCAAGGATATGAGGGAAACAGCACCTTGACATCAGCTGGTGGGGTCACAGTGCTGCCAGAGTTTAAACCCATCATTGCAAAGTGCTTGGGGAGAGCTTCTGTCTGGAGCTTGCTGGCACTTGAGATTTCATTTGCATCTGAGGCAGACTGTGAATGAAGAGTGCATTAGAACATTTCCACAGCAATTCTTATTCTGGAATGAGAGCATCTTATGCCTTCTTCGTTTAATATGCTTCAAAGTTGATTTTGCAGTAAGAGTGTCTCCAAACAGAATTCTTTAGGAAATAGTGAAGTTTTTTAGCTGCTTCTTCCTAAAACTGCAATGACAAACCCCCTCAATCCTTGGAGGCCTCCTGAAATTTATATCCTTCTGACTTGCCTCACCCATGCTCCTCAGATGGAAACATGTACTTTTGTAACCTCCTGGAGAATTTCACTTCTTCACAAGGAGAGATGCTTGTGGTGGTCCTACTCATGTGAGGAAATGTTGCTGATTATTCCCTTTCCAGTAGTAATTGCCATCACCTTTAAGATCTGCAATGCATCTTCATTTTCACAGCAAAATTTTCTCTGGAGTAGAGGTAGGGGCTTATGCCATATTCTGTTGTTTAACAGCCAGGAGCACATCTGCACTGACAGAGAGTGACCCTAATTTATTTCTGTGGAGCTTTTTCTTGCCTGGATGTCATGCAGCGTAAATAAAAGAACAGATCCATCTCCAGTGACGAGGGGCAGAACAGGGCTTTTGCAATTCCTTTTTTCATGTAGAGACATGGTCATATTTTTTTTTTTTATTCTTCTATAAGACAGAAAAATAAACCACAGGGAAAAAAAGCTTTTTCCTGCTGGAGCCTAGTGCAAGCAGCTATCCAACAAGTCCGCTCCAGTAGCACTGAAAGCAACTTGCAGATACACAACTTTCATCTCTGAGTCAAGGGGAGGAATTTCAGATGCAGCCAGCATTTTCTTGGCCATCAGATCTCCCCTGAGGATTAGGTTTTTGTTTAATAAATCACTCCATTTTTTCAGGTGTTACATACAGTCCCTGCTTTATTTGCCTGACAAAACTGAAGCTACAGACTTTGCTGTGCAAGTGGACTTGCATGTTTTATTTCAGTTTTAACTGTCCTTTGACACTGATTAGAACAGCTCAGCCTCTACCACCTTGATACCATCTGTTAGGGAGGAGATGGACACAGATCTACTTTAGTCTGGTTTTGCTTATGTGGTACTTGTGGATGTCTTTGAGGGGCAAACCCAGAGCAGGCAGGAAGCTCCCACCAGCTTCAGGGGACAAGTGGGCACCTCTGAGGAAGCTGATGCCACTCTTGCCTTTCTCATGCCCAGAAGGTAACCACAGGAGAGTCTAAAACAGCTTTTCATTAACAGGATTCTCTCTCTCTGATTCTGGAATCTGATGGTTAGATTTCTATATGCTGTTTTAGAGCTGCTGTCTTGCTGGTGACACCAGCCCTGCACGGTGCCTGGGGACTTTGTGCCCTGCTTTGCCACTGGAGCCTCGCAGGTGCCTTTGCCCCACTGGGGAGAGAACAAAGTGCCTTGTGCCTTTGCAGTCGATCTGAACGGAAGGACAGGAAAATCCTATAAAAGTGAAGCAGTATAACCTGCAAACCCAGTAAAGTGGAAATCAATGAAGCAGCCAAAAGGTGCCATTACAGCTGGCTCAGTGCAAGTTCTCGTGTATGAGGAGTTACAAAGCGATCTCATCGTTCGTCCCACAGGGGAAATGAGGGAAATGGCTGCGCAGGCTCCTGCCAGGCCAAGCTGCCAGCTGCCTTTGTTTGCATCTGGGGAGTGTGTGGGTGTGCCACTTATGAAGGGCAAAGCCACGTCTCCAGCAGAAGTGAATGTTGCAGCATTTCTGAGAAAGAGAGGGCATGATTTATGTTTGGAATGAGATTTGAGCTACTCCAGTCTAGGCCTCAGATCTGGGCCTTGTGAGGCCTTCCAAGCCTTTGACTCAGTAAGAATTTAGAAATTCTGTTAGAAATTTTGTTAAGGTGACTACAAAGTAATGCGCTATCTGAGTGTGAATTAGGGTAGACCTGCAGTGTGAAAAGCCTGACCACCTTAAGACAAAGACAAACAATGTTAGCTTGCCAATGAGAGTGCCTTTGTAAACTATATGGAAGTGTATATAAACTGCCATCTTCTCTCTAAGAAATGGAGAACGTTGCATTAACCATATTGGTTTGACGTCCATTCTGTCCTGTCCAGCTTTCCTTTTTTATGAGGACCCTGGTTTCAAGTGAACAGCTGGGGCTCAGTCCTGAGAAGGGGACACCTCAGCTCTGCTCTTTAGCTGAGCAGATTAAAGTTCTGAGCTGAAACACAAGAAACAGTTCCTTTCCCACATTCTAATTTTCTTCTGAATCCTGTACCTGTGTCCTCTTGGGATCCAGAGCTTTAGGGCACCACATCACCCATGAGGGTACCCAGTGTGCTCTTGCTCCTTCCCAGCAATATGTGTTCCACTTTGATCCCAGCGGTGGTGGCACCAGGGGACTGTCTAGCTGAGGAGCCCACTTGTGATGTGGCCAGTAGCAAATGTCTATAGGTTGCTAAAGATAAAGGCAGATTAAAAAGAGATGCCCTTAATACACTCTCCCAAAACCCAGCAGGTGTCAGGGACTGGAAAGGATATGTGTGAATGAGTGATGTTCTGCAGGGCCCCTCTGGTCTGTGTGTGTGCCTGCCTGACTCAAGCCTGCTGCCTCTGGGTCTTTGCTTGGCTGAGCAACATGTTTGCAGATGCTGGAAAGCGTTTTTAGAATGTGTTTAAAAATACATATTTTTCACTTCTTCCCTCTCATTATTTATGTAATGCCCTTTCCCTTTTCCACTGTATATTAGATTTTCATATGTAAATGTATTCTCCGTCTGCCTCCAGAGAAATCCACCTTTTGCCTTCTCAGCTTACAGTACATTCTTTGCTCGGGCTAATCTATCCATCTTCAGGTTTCTGCAGTTCTTGTTGTGGCCACAATTAATTCTGTAAGAGCTCAGTGTGGTGCTGCTTTGTTCACTGGGCCTGCAGAGCAGCACTCTGTGACAGACCCAGGGGAAAAACTGGGTAAAACTAATCCAGCCTCTGCTCCCAGTGCCCACCTTTGTTCAACCAAGCACACTGAAATCCCAAAGGTTCCTGATTCCCAAAGCAAGGCACCTGCTGCCAGGTTATGAAAAGGTAACTCTGGTCATATAGGAAGGGCTCTGAGTCTGGGGAGACAATTCAACAACAGGCTTGGAAGGAGAAGGTTCATCCTCTTTGGTCATTCCTTGCAACTTTTAGTGGTTTTCGAAGTAGAACTAAGTCTGCTTAGTCCTCCTTGTGTCCATCAAAGTTAATTTTTATCACTTTTATAGCTCTACTGGGAATCTTTTCCCCGGTGCAGGTAACTGTAGAAAATTTACACTTGTGGTGCAGTCTTCTTGCTGGGCCTGGAAAGGTTTCTGACCTCCACGTCTGCAGTTGTCATGACGGGGAAGAAAGCAGCCATCTCCCAGGCTCTGGGGAGCTCAGCCTGCTCCTGGGTAAAGCAGCCACACTCTGATAATGATGCAGTTTCTCTATTTCCCCTGCACAACCCTTACAGCTCTAAATAGCAAACCGGAGAATGAAGTGATTTTCTGTTTCTGCTTTTTTTACCTCCTTGCTGGTGCTGTGTGAGCTGTTGGTGGACAGCTGAAACTCTCCTTCAGGGCCATGGTGAAAAGTCTGGTGTTTGGTGAGTTGATAAGGACAGCAGGAAACAGTGCAGTGCTGCCTGAGTTAATTCTGCTGGGGTACATGCCTGCTTGACTCTGGTTCATGCATTCTAGATTTTACTCTCCTTATGTTTATTTTTTCATCCTCTTTGCAATCAAGCCTCTCCTCTGGTTTGTCTCTTGTCTTGCACATGAGTGAAGGTGGAATCTTCTGCATATTTCTGTTCAATTCTAGCTGTATTTAACATTGGTTAATTCTGTAACAATTGAGGGCCATAATGCAGTGAATATTTTTTGAGCTGACTGGGGAACTCACACTCATGGGAAGGACATACTTTGAATAATAATGACGAAGCACATCATATTCTGAGGTAACATCTTGAGAACTATTCTGATAAATCCCAAGTAATTCATTAATGAAACAAGATCATCTGATCCTTGCAGTGTTTCTCCAGGAACCCATTTGTTTTTCCCCAGGAGGAAAAGAGGCATTATCCAGGGAGTATTAGTAGGTTCATTTTGATGCAAAGAGAACTCCAAGCTCCTTACAGCATATTAAGAAAATTAAAGAAAGGAAAGCCAGCCAACAAAGCCACCCACTCAGTCTGTGCTGTGCACTGAATTTAGGAACCCTTCAGGCAATCCTGAAGCAGGAGCTGTGTGCTCCTGCCAATAACTCCTCTCTTTGTCAGCCTGACAGGTTCTTTCAAGTCAATTCCACAGGTTTTTGCTGTTCCATCAGTTCTACTGGAGAACTGCAAAACTGGCCCTGGGCCTGGGGAGATTAGTTTGTGGTTAAGCAAGAACCATCAGCCATCAGGGTAATTAAGGGACTGAGATATGGGCTCATCACTGTGGAGGGCAAACAGTCTGCTTCCCTCTGTGCAGGTTTGTACTTTTTACCAGAAAAATCCAGACCTGGCCTCATTCTGCTCTTCTAAATTAGTCTATTCCTTTGAAGTTTGTGGGTATCTCATTGCTGCAAGGAAGAGAAAAAGGAGATACCATGAAATAGTGGGAGGGTTTAACCCCGTGTTCCACCTGGGCTCGTGGTGCTGCTGCAGAGAGCACGAGTGCCCTGCACTCAGAGCTGCAGTGGAACGAGGGAAATGGTGCCACCAACACCCTGATCAAGTGTTCAAGCAGCCTGCTGCTGCCACAAACACCTAAGCTTCAATCTAATGGATTTTTTCCTTGTTTTATGTCTTTTCTTAAAGTCTGAAAAGACACACAATCCAATTCAATGGCATCAAAATGAGTCCTGAGGCCATAAATTGTTGCGTCCAACAAATAAGAGAAAGGGTCAAACTGTTTGGTTCCTTGGGGGTTTCCAGCTGCCAAAGCATCAGATCTAGTCTTAAGACATGTTAGAAGACAGTTTTATCAAAACAAGATTATATGAATGTATGACCTAATAATTACATGAATTATGTGACCTAGGGCATCTTTTGTAGCAAGGTCATTTATGTGCTCTCATCATCTACTCAAATCTGTTTAGTAATGTTTTTGGGTTTCTTTTTGGCTTTTCAGGCAGGATCAGGCTTTGGGTAGTATAAAGTATCTAGAGAATTTTAAAGTAGGAATTAGATTTGTCCTCGCAAATGCTTGTCTTTTCTTTTTTTTTTTTTTTGGCTGACAATTATAACAGCCAAATTTAGTGCCATATTTTACCCTCTCCAGGTAATCCTGTGAGGTTCTGAGAACCAGTTATATTTTGTGGAACACTTTGTGTGCTCCTTTCTGTGCTTACTTGTTGGGAAGAAAAGAAAAGAACAGAAGTGAGAGTACTCAGGGCTGCAATTTTGAACTGACCAGCAGCACTGGTTGTCTCTGTGACCAAAAGTCTTTCCATCCTGACCTCTACAGGGCTGATTTTCAAAAAGTGCTTATCTTTAGTGAAGAGTGGGCTGGGAATGTACTGTCAATGGCTCAGATCTCACTAGTGACAGCTGAGTAAGAGCAGAAAAATTTCAGAATTTTACTCAACACCTAGCCTTTTGTGGCCACTTGCCATGTTTCCAACTACAGTCAGCTCCAATGAGCTTTCATGAGTTTGTTTAGAAAATCCATCTGCTGCTTTTGGCCCCAGAGATGCCAGTTTTGCTGCCCTGCAAATCTGGCCATTGCTACCTCAAGTTGAACACACTAAGATAGCAGACTCTGGTAGCAACTTGCCAAAAATCAGCAGTGCTAGAGACTGAGATCTGGCATTCTGGCTCCTGATCCCACATCCCAGTCACTAGGAATGCCAACTTTAATTATGTTTTACTGGCAATGTATATCTATATCTTTTCAGCACTGAATTGGGATGTTGTGCTCCAGCCAAGCACCAGCAGCCACATATCCTTCAAAGCAGATGTGAATCTTTTTATGAGGAAGGAGCAACAGCTCATAAAAATACATAGGAAATCCCAAACACTCATCACTTAGCAACTTTCTACACTGAACTGATTGTACTTCTAGACTGCTGATTTGTGACTGACTATTCCAGTCACATCCATTTCACTGTGTATTCTCCCTGTTTGAAATGCATCTGGAGTGTCAGGGTCTGGAACTCTTTGGTGTTCAGAGGCCTTGTTTGCATGGTCTAAATGTAGAAGTCTCTCAAAAACAGTAGGATAGCGCACATGAAAGGCAGTGGTGTAAATGTGCCTCCTCTATGTGGAATATAAATATTGGACATAATATTATGTCCAATCAGCAGACACATTAAAATGGGAAACAAGGTCTACCTCGTGGTATTGTATGGTCCATTTCCTTACCCAGGAGTCCCTGAATGCTTTCCCAAATCTTCACTGAAGTTGCAATCCCAGTAGATGCCAAATGTCATTTGAGGCTGTGATGGCAGAAATGCCTCCTGTATCCTTACAATGATGTGAACGGGATTTTTATGAGTGTATAATTCTGGAAAACATTTGAAATGTTTGGGCACCAGAATGGTCAGAGTCATTTTGTCATAGAGCTGGGATGCAGTAGAACAACAGGCACTCACTGTCCCCACACCCTGTGATCTGCTGATGTGTTTGGAGAGGGCTGTCACACACTTGTGGTCCTCCACCAGAAACTTCAGTCCCCTCAGTTAGATCATTACATGCAAAAGAAGATATCTGGGAAACCTGGAAGGGTGGAGGTGCTGGGATGCCCTGACTTGGGTCAGCAAGTGACAGAGCAGTTTCTCTCTCATACTGACAGAACCCAGCTGGGAGGTTCCAGACTGCTGTTCCCATTGCTTCCCATGGATTTGTGTTCCAGCCACTCCAGATTCCAGATTAATTATTTGTGAAACCCTAGGCTAACTGGAGGTGGGAGGGAGGGAGGGAATGGTTGGGAATGATGGGTTTTTTAAATCTTCTTTAAATCAATTACTGTATGTGCTTACCACGCACATTAAAATTTAAAAAAATCCACAGTGCTTTGCTCTGCCATTTGAAGTATTTGTTGCCAGTCATTCTCAATTCCTTTGCAGGCAGCCCCTCCAGCAGAAGCCTGGTTTTCTCTGGAGCTGACATTAGCTCTGTTCCACTAGGTTGGCAAAATGCAGTGAGGATTGCGTTCCCTGGGAGACTGGCTGTTTTCCATTTATTTCACTGCTCTGGAAACAGGCCTAGCTGTAATGGCCTAACATATCTTAGAACAGGAAAATTACTAATTCAAGTCAGTGAGCATATTTTCATTTTAAAAGAGTAACAAATTAAATAAACTCCCTGCATTTTGCATTTCAGACCTCAGTGTTTCATCTGCTGTAATCTAATTCACCCATTCATTTCCTGCACATTCATTTTATCCCATTATTTGAGATTTCCTTTGCTTTTAATCCTGTGTTTTGAAGAGACCAAGAGTTACAGCAGAGAATAGATGAGAGACTAAACAGTAAATAAAAGAACAAACATGCCGGAATATAGCTTGTTGTGTTTCTAATCAATCTGCTTATTGCAGCTGGATCCTTGGTTAGGTGTGCAACTTTTCTGTCTCAGGTTGATTAAAACTTATTTAAAAATAAGTGAAGTGGGGCTGTGTGCACAGTTCACCAGGTACTAACTGTTGGTTTGGATTTTAGGGGCTTTTTTACAATAGCAATTATGGTTGCAGGTTTGGTTGGTTTTAACCAACCAAACTCATGCAACAAGATCTTACTTAGCACTGAAATATTTACCTTTCTAGCTGGGGAAAAACTGCTGTGTGATCAAAAGGTTTGATACTCCAAGAGAATCAATGAGTCTTTTTCTTTCTGTACCCTTCAGAAATAATCTAACCTGGGATGTCCTTCCTAGAGCTGTCTCATCTGCCTTGGGTGGCTCTGATGTGTTTTGCCATGGGCAATTGTTGTTTAGTTGTTGTCTCCCTTGAGACCTTCCTGTCCCCAGGAACCACTGGGGAAAATTGTTCACTTCTCTGCATTTTCAAAACCCCTGATTGTTTTTCATCGTGTGCCACCCACAGGCCTGTGCAGGTCCCCTCTGAGCCTTTCCTGGGGAAAGTCTAAATGAAGTCTGAACATCAGCAGAGAAAGCAGGAGAAGAGTCTGACCTGAAAAGTGGGCTCTGAGGGATGCTCACTCAGGTTTTGTGCAAAGTGCTGCGTCCCTCTTTCCCTCACTTGCCTTGCTGGGTATGTTTAGGATGTCCAAAGAGGGGGCTCAGGGAAAACAGACACTGTTCTGGATCTTCCCAGTCTCAATTGCAGAAACTACTGAGAGAGGCATATGCATGCAGATGTACACCAGTTTGGGCACGTGGAAACTGGTGATATAATTCAGACATCATATTTCCCTTCATGTAACACCATAAAAACAGGTGCCTGTTTTAGGTTTGCAGTGCTTCTTCACCAGCAGTATTAGCTTTTATAATTTTGATGAAATAAACCTTGGTTTTGCCATGGATTCCAAAGGGACCTTTGGAAAGATAAAACAACCTATTAATAGAGCATTCAAAATCTATAGATTCTTTCTGGATTGATGTTAGCATCACCCTTCTTCTCTCCTTCCCCTGCCCAAGAAACATGTTTCTAAAAAAGGGTGCAATACTACAAACAAAACACGTTGGAGTTTCTCAATCTGTTTTTCCACATTAGGAGGAGGAGCAGAACTGTAAGAAGGGGCAGAGTCGGCGTCTGTGATGATCTTGTGCATATGGACCCCTCTGTGATGATCTTTTGTAGGCATAATTTTGGTGACAGCATGATGTTAGATCATGTCAGTAACCTCACTATGAGTCAGCTCTGCTCGTTTATCACCCTTCACATGCTTTTATTTTTGTTCTTGTGTTGTGCTGAATATTGAGGCCTTTCAGAACAAGGCATTTTTGGACCATTTCTGCCTGTTGAGCTCTGCTGGGGGCTGCACTGAAGGAGCAGCTATGTGTTCTCTGGAGCCTGCTCTGGCACAGCATTGCTGTGGCCTGTGCTGGGCAGGGTCAGTGGGAGTGTGACACCTTTCCCACCATGCTGGGGTGGAGAAGAGGGTCCATCTGTCTTTTTCATGTTTTGTTTTATTGTTTTGGTTGATGGGTTTTTTCCTGCACTGCCATGAGACAGGGCACAGGCTGAACAGACGAGGGCTCGGTTGCTGAAGGAGAAACAATTCTCAGGCAAATGGTGGCACAGTGGTGGCTTGCTGTCATTTATTCTGTGTATTGTACTTGGAGACAGGATATTATAACTGCTTGACCATTATCACCTGGTTTTGTTTTTTTTTTCACTATCACATTAAAAAAAACACTCCAAAAAACCTAACCCCATATTTTTTGCTTTCTTACTCTCCACTGAAACATAACTATAATGTCATTCACATTGGATGCAGTCTCCTTTAACAGTACATTTCAATAGTTTCATGTGAGCATAAGCATTTGGGACTCCTTTACATTTCTTTTCCAGTGAATAGATCCTATGGCTGTTAGAGCCCAATTGTCACATTCTCTTTAGCCTGCAGGCTGTGGTGAGCTGACTGAAGGATACCAGCAGCTACTCAGCATTAGGAAATGGGTTTGAAAACATAAATTATTTCCTTCTTGGCATATACTAGATACAGTGCAGGGTATGTTTGCATTAGCAGTTGCCATATTGCATTAGGATCCGTGCTGATTAGATTTTCACTAATAGGAGCAGGGCAAATGTATTATATAGTTGCACAATTAAATATATTGTCAGAATGAGGGTGAAAGGATGGAGTAATGGAAAAAGCAGGGGATAAGGCTGGCTTTTCTTTGGAAGGAGCAAATGTGGAGAGGTCATGGTAGAGCCAGCAGGAAGTTTAAACAGAGTTTAAGGAGGTTGGTTGAGGAAATGTCTTGACAGTACAGTGGAAATGACACGTTATGGAGGAGTGAATGATTAACTTGCTTAAGAAGAACCAGCAGATAATTTGGGCTGGGCAGAAAGATGCCACAGGACCTAACATTGAAGCAGATGAGAGTTGCTGAGCTACAGAAGGCAGGAGAAATTTGAAAAAGAGCATTCAGCCTTGAGAAAGAATAATGACAAGGAAGTGACTCAGAGTAGAAGGGGTTTGGTTCAGATTTAGTGCAGTTTCAGTGAAACTGGGTTTACCAAGAAATTAGTTTTTTAATAGTCTGACATTTTCAAGTGTCAATGTGGCTGTGTCTCTAATACTTGCAGTTGTGAGTATTGTTTTCCCTTTTCTTGGTTTTCAATTCTTTCTTCCCTTTTGCTTGCAACTACGAAAAGCTCATTGAAGTTAATGTAAAGACTTTGGTGGATTTTTAGTGGACTATGAATAAGCCTCTTCTTGTGTCATGGCTGAATGCTGACTTCTGAGCTGTTCTGGTTCCAGGCAGCATCTATAATTACACATTATTATTTGAAATATAAAGATTTTAATTGCTTTCCAGTAAGCTTGAGAGGAAAATAATCCATATTGTTTTGCTTCTTCTAATTGGAGAACTTTTCCACACTGTAATGTGTCTCGGTAGGCCCGTTCCATCACATTCTCTATTTCATTTTGAAGTCTCTTGAAGAGATAATACTTCGTTATTTGGCTATTTTCCTTGATCTCCAGACACAGAGGTTTGTGTTTTTCAATAATGCTTGTCTTATTTTTCATAGCTGATGTGACTGGTTCAGATTGGATTATTTCCTTTGACCCAAACTGGGGCTACAGTTCGAAGATCCAACCAATCTGTGGGCAGCCCTTTTTTTTCTTTAATAGCAGACTAATTGGCAGACCAATTAATCTGCTCATCTGTGAAAAGAAAATTTATGGCAATAAGTAGTTCTATTTCCAGAAGTCATTCTCTAAAGTAACATTACACTGGCCTTGTTTACTTCATGCCCTGCAACACGATGCAGTGCCTCAACAGTACCACAGGTCAATTAGTGGACAATTTAAGCAATTATTAGCCACTAACAAGGGTGACTGGCATCATTACCCTTCCTGTTTACCAGAAAACTGTTATTTTAATACAAAGATCAACAAATAAATTAGGGCATCTGTTGTATTGCCATGTCTGCCTTGAAGTAAATGATGTTAAATGGGCTTTGGTTGCTGCCAAATTCTTAACCCCAGCCTAATGAGATACACTGATATGTCTCTTGCTGATTACAGGAGCTGTAAAATTTAGTTTGTGTTGATTTATTAACAGGAGGATCAAGTTCTCAGCAACAGTCTTTTTTGTTTAATACTCTGATATCTATCTTTTTATTTTAAACATTATTGATCTGGACTAATTCAGACAGTCCAGAACTATTGGGTTCCTCTGAAAGACAAAGTTATTTCCTAGTTATATTGATTATTTGGATACTTACAATAATTTTAGGATGAGGTTTGTGTATGTAAATGTATGCTTTCCTCTCATGCTTTTCTCATGCTCCTTAGAACTGCCTCTACTTCCAGGTTAGAATTCTGAGAGTTATTTTTAACACTTCTTTGGTATTTGTACAATAGGGTAAGGCTTCTTCAGTCTTAAGTGACTGTCTAAGTATGAAAATCAAGTAAATCTCCTTTTGATGGGTAACTTGATGGTAACTTGCAGCAGTCCAAGCAGATTGGGGTGCCTGGGGAGGTGCTGGGTCATGTTTGACACCAAGCTCTCGGTGTCCAAAATCAGGTCCTTTAGCTGGGTGTGGTAGTGAATCAGGCATGTCAAACCCTCACCCACTGCATGTTTATGTGCAGCCTTCCACATCATTGCATGTTCTTTCTCAGGGAATAGTCATTGCCTGTGGAAGCTGAGAACTGCAGCTTCCAGTTGCCAAGATGCTCCTGCCAACCTCTGTGAGTGAGGCTGTGTCAGTACCGGGGGAAATGAGCAGAACCTGGACAAGCCTCTCCACTGGCACCGTGACAGCCGCAGCAAAGCCCTGAGAGTTTGGGCTCTTGTGTCACCTCCTGAAAGAAAAGCAGTCCTGTTAGCCCTGAGGTATTCCCAGTCCTCCCCGCTGCCTGAGGAGCTGTGGCATGTGCCTGCCTGGTGTGCTGCCAAGGCCTTTGCTGAAGCAATGATCCACAATGCACACGATGCAATATTTGTGCTGGTTTTATTTCCACTTGAAGGGTCTATCTAACCTGGGAAAAAACTTGTTCTGGACACACAGATTTCTGAATCGTTAACTCCTCCAGGTGTTTTAGAAAACATGAACTGATGTGGTGTTTGAGTTTGGTTGAGTCAAGTTGAAAGCTCTTTCAGACTAAAACCAGCACAGGGTCTTTAGAAACCAAGGACTAAGTGAGGGGTTTTTTCCCTTTAAGTGATTTTGAGCCCTCCAGGTGCGAGTACTGTGGATTATGTTTCAGACACTGCCAGGAAACAGTCAGAGCAGCAGTTTAACATAGCTAAGCTTTTTGTGTTTGCATACAGTTAGGAAATCTGGTTATTCAGGATCCAACTGTGTCCCCGTCGTTCCTTCGTGTTCTTGCTGTTGGATAATGAACAAAAATCACAACACCAGCCAAAAAGCAGATCAATGTTCAGTTTCCTTCATCGAGAGGAGGTAATTGCAGGAACATTTCCTGAGCAATATAATTATGTATATGCTAATTTGCCTCAGAAGTTCAGGTTTGGTTTCTTCTCGAATGGAAGATCTGGTTACAGAAAGTTTCTCTCTCCTCTTCAGGATTAGTCACTGAGACATGAAAAAGTTGCTGATATTTAGAGTCAACTATACCTTGATCATCTCAGACATTTCAGAAGCCTCATTTTTCTCCATGTGCCTCAGAAACTTAGAATTAATTCCAACAGCAGTCTAGGTTCAGACTTTCTGGTATTTGAAATACAAAGTGGGCTTTAAGAAATTAGCTAAATGAAGGAGTCATGCAGAATGTGAGATTTTGGTCTCATCTTTAATGCATGTTTGAGCCAAGTTGTAAATAACTGTGTTTAACCTGGCATGAATGGGGTTTAGGGGCTCTTTTTAATACTTTGATTGAATCACAAAAAATCAGGTCTGATTTTTGATAGCTAGATAGCCCAGGCTATCCCTTGTATGCTGAATTATTGCTTGTTATAGCTATTCCCTGAGGCTTTACCCTGTCTAGTGTTAAATGTTTCTGATGATGGGATTCCACTCTTACCCTGGAGAGACAATTCCACACTCTAATAGAGCTCACCATTACTGAAATTTTACTGATGAGCAGCCTTAATTTTTCTCTCCTTAATTTTATCCTGTTACTAGACCATAGTGATTGATTTATTCTGGGGAAATTCAGTAAATGGTTCCTGCTTCACAGGATGGACCTTACAATAAATAGCAAATTGTCATGACCTATCTGTGGGTGTCCCGAGATTACACAGGAACTCAATTTATCTCAACATTAATTCCCTGGAAGCTATTTCTGTCAGTACCAACTCAGTGGAGGGATGAGCAGTGAATTTAACTGCCAGATTCCTGCCCCAGCACCAGCACCAGCCCTGAGCTCAGGCAATGTTCAGGCTCTGGTGCTGTGATGTGCCCAAAGGAAGAGCATTTAGGATCTGCTTCCCTGTCACGTGCCTGAGTTCCACACTAAAGGACTGATGAGATGGAGTTACTCCTGGTTTTTATGAGTGTAAAAGAAGTGAAGAATATGACCTCATAAATTCCAGTCCACCAGTAGCACAATATTCCTGTGCCCAGTGCACATATTGTGCAACTCTCCAAATTTTTGGGAGGCCTTTTGCAGCTCTTCATTGATGCAGATGATTTGAAATCTTCTGTGTTCATACATCATGGCTAGGTCTGGGTGTATGCTGAAATGAATTTGAAATGGCTCATCTCAACAAATTTCCACTCACAAGGTGAGCTGCAGTGTGAGCCCTGTGCAGGCTGGGTGTGAGGGGTATCTTCATTTCTCCTTTAGGAGCAGAAGGGTTTTGTTATGGTGGCTTAGCTGGTGAGTAACTTCTCCCTCTGTGGAAACTCAAAGTGTCTGGTAATGCAGCCGTGGTGTACTTGAATTATGAGGACAGATTCAGGTTTTTCTCCTTGAAGTTCCCGGCGTTTTAAGCAGGTGGCAGGTGCTACGTGATTGCAAGTGGTTTGTTCTGTTGGAAGCAGGAGCAGTGCCAGGAGCCAGGAGGAAACATCATTCTAATATTTTCTATGTGAAATTTCAAGCAGATATCTGGAAATCACTGATGTCACCGATATTCCTCTTCAAACTCCTTTTTAATTGTTTTTTTCTCAGGTATAATTGATTTCCTCGTGAGCCACCATCCAATTGCAAAAGTACTGAGAGACCACCTGGTTTTCAAGATTGCTCCCATGCTCAATCCTGATGGAGTTTACCTAGGAAATTACAGGTATGGTGTGGGGAATGAACCCATGTATTGTTATATTTGCCTTTTATACCTTGCACTATTTTGTCATTGAATTCTATATGGCTTGCTTCAATTCATTCAACTTAAACTGGAGATTCTCACGTGGCCATGTGCTTCCTGAAATTCCCACTTAGGAAAGGGACAAATAGGGATCTTTTTTGCTTCAGGAGGTAGAGAGCAACTCTCCAAAACAGCAGGGTATCTGTTCTACCTCCAGCAGGCCTCTTCTAGGTGTGGGAGTTAATGTCAGCTTAGAGTTAGACCTTCGCAGTGTTTTATAAATGCACTCATTATGCTGCTCATCAGCCTCTTTGTAAATGTGTCAGTCAATCACAGCTCCCTTAAACTACCCAGATCATCCATTAAAGTCACAGATTTCACTCTGTTATTGTACTGTAATAGATAGGCATACATGGAATGGAATAATCATTCCAGCCTATGCTAATTTTGCTCCATTTTAGTATTTGAATTACTACTTTGCCACCTCCTCTGTTGAGATCGTATTCAGATAATCTTTTGTTTTCCCTAAAATTGTTTGCTCTAAATGCATTTATTTACAAAATAAATGTGCTGCTGGAGGTGATAATGAAAAGCAGTTGATTAGCTGATGATTTGTTTGTGGGGGCAATTACATGTACCACACAGTTCTCTGGAGAAGCCCCTGAGAAATGAAATATACTGCATGTGGTTTTGCTTACAGTGCAAGACTAAATAACACAATTCACTTTGTAGCCAGGCTACCTTGAGCTTTGATCTAATTAGGTATTGCATTGCTAAGCAGAATAAGGCTGGGTTATTGTATGGGTGAGGAGACCACTGAGGAAGAAGATAGAAGGTACAGAAAATGGGGCTGCTGACAGTTCTTTGTTGAGGAAACAGCCTCAAGTTGTGCCAGGGGAGTTTTAGATTAAGTACTAGAAAAAAAAATCTTTACTGAAAGAGTGATCAGGCATTGGAATAGGCTGCCCAAAGCAGTGGTGGAATCACTGTCCCTGGAAGTGATAAAAAAATGTGTAGATGTGGTACATAGGGACATGGATTAGCAGTGCTGGGCTAATGGCTGGACTCAGTGGTTTTAGAGGTCTTTTCCAGCATTTATGATCCTGTGATCTGTGCTCCTTACCCCTCCTTTTCTTTGCTCATTGTTAAGCTGAAGCAGCAGGGAGTAGTGGAGGTGATTTCAACAGTGGGGTGTTCTGAGTGTTTCTGTCTGGGTGTTGTGAGTGAAACTTCTGAGAACACGTTGTGTCCTTCCAGCTGCAGTGATGCTCACTCAGCTCTTGGCAAATCCCAAATCAGCCAGTGATGCTGCAGGGACGGCATCAGCACCAGGAATTTATCATAATGGGTCACCATACAGGAATAAAGCCCCAAAATGGCTCTAGAGTCTGATACTATATCACTTTCCTTTCTTCTAGGTGCTGTGCATATAAGCAAACTCCAGCTGCAATTAAGCAGCTTTTGTTTTCCCCCTAAGTTCACTTGCCCTGTAGGATTTTTCCCCTGCTCTGTTATTTATAGTTTTTGAGAGACGTGCAGCTTTTTATAGGCATTCGTATGGCTTAGAATTTGAAAAGCCTTTTGGGAACCCAGGTAGTGGGAAAGGGCATGTGAATTAATTTGGAATTGCTGAGCTTGATGGTGTACTCTTGGTTTAACTTTCCATGATATGCAGGATTTTCAACCCTCCTGAACTAAAGAGAATTTTAATGAGCTAGTTGAAAAAAAAAACCAAAAAACAAAAAACATTTGATTTTCTTGCAATTCTTCACTGTATTTACAAATGGCCTAATGTAACTAATAACTTAAAAATTAGGATAATAAGCAAAATGCTACCTGTTATCTTGAGAAGAATATTAAAAAGCCTAGTAATGTGTCAGCATTGCAGTTAACTAGTGCTGAGTGAATAATTTGCAGCAAACACTTTATTTCCTGCTCATACAAAATCCAAAAGCACATCACAATTTATTTACTTGAATTTACTGGATGAATGTCTAAAAAAATCTCTAAGGATCACTTGCCTGTATTTGAAAATTTAACTCTGAGGCTTCTTAGTGATTGGCTAGATAACTCTGCTTCATCTCTTTTGGTCTTTGTTCAGATTAGCACATAAATAGGACTTTCAGAAGTCTTCCACATAGTGAGGACCTATTGGCTGGGGATAACCCCCTGCTTTTGCAAACAGATTGCCACATGCAGCAAGAGCAGTTTTAGGCATTTGAACTTCTTCCTCTTATCTCCCTCTTTCTCAAAGCAGCAGCTGGTGACTATTTCTTTGGTTCATTGAAGGTTCACATTCAGACTATGCAAGCTAAGATAATGAAATGGGTAATTAAACCTCATGCTTGAGTTTGTAAATTGATCTCCTGCCAGTGTGAGGAGGGGATTTTCTTTTACCCCACCAGAGCACAGCCTTGCACAACTGGCAAAGTGCACTGTTGGATGCACTTGGCTGTCTTCTGGAATCCCAGGCACAGCGGGCACCATGAGGAGCTGAGAGTGTCAGCAGCTCTGGGAGAAGGGGTGGGATGGGCTCGTTCTCCTGGCACCAGCACAGGAACCACTCACTAGGCCAGGCTGATATGGTAACTGCTGGCTGGGGAGGTTTTCTTCATTGCCATTTTTGGGGATGCAGGACTGACTGAGGGCCTGAGTCCTGTGCTCTCATCCAAAATTCTCTTTCCTTTGTTGTTGTGAACTGAGGTTTAGGAGTTTGAGCCAAATCTGCAAGGATGCTACCAAGAATTGCTTGTTTTCCACAAACTGTTGCTCATTCGCAAGAGAACAGACAAATGGGCTGTGAGTCTGACTTGGATGTGGTGAAAGTTTCCTCACCAGAAATAAGTGAGTTTGGGACTGCATCTATAAAGCACAAAGTCACCTGTGAGGAAAGTTGTTTATATGTTGCATGTATATTCAGATGGCCCTAAAAGAAATGGTCATGGAAATGAATGTCAGTGCTAGACTTTACTGATTTATTCAAGTTTATGCAAGAGTTTAAGACTTTTTATTCCTATACAATTAGGAATGAGAAGACAAGGTGCCTTGCGGGATGTACAGGGGAGATTAAGCAGCTCCTATAATTCAGAAGGTTTAGAAAGCCTATACACAATTTGAACAAAAGTTTTTGTGTGTTTTGGGTTTTTTTCTAAACTATTTTTTTTTTCAGTGGAAAAAACACCCTCCAAGTCCTTTCTTTGCTGCATGATTATACCCAGCTCCTCCTGAAATACAGAATGATGACAGGTACCTGCTGTTCACTGTGGCCAAGGATGTAGAGTCTTTCCCAAAACAAGGAGACAGGTTTCTTCCTTTTCTTGAAGTCTTTAAAGCCTGGTATCATCACACTTCTAAGTGTAGCTCCCTTTGCAGTTACAGCGTATAGATGATGTTATGCTTCATGGCCTTGTTAATTAAATTGCCCAGGAAGATGCCATTGTTTGACCCAGTTAAAACAGGGAGTCTTGGGCATAATTTTCCCTTATTTCTAGCTGGCATCTTGTCCTCATCTCTCACCTGATTAGAAAGACCCCTTTTGCTGGGGGTAGTGCACAACCTGATCTTTAGCTTTAAAAGAACGTGGCACAAAAATAAAAATTTTTGTGAGTTTCTCCATAACACTAATCTCACCCTCTCTGATGGATTAAACTGTGAAACAGCTTTAGGAAATAAAGGAAAACTAGTGCAGTGAAGAGAGGTTTCTCAACTTTTCTCCCTCTGTTTGCAGTACAGCATTATCATATTGCCATCCCCAGGGAGAAGGGGTAGACTAAGGGGAGGGAAAAAAAATGTTCTTGATTTAAAAGTCGTTCATCCTCAGGCTTGGCCTGAACTTTCCTTTATCGAGAGCTTGTTCTTAAGCTGGCATTCTGCAGCTGAATGCTGAAATGTGTCCCTGCAGGCGAGATGACTGTACCACACCGTCTTAGATTAGTTCCAATTTGTCAGCCTCACCTTTCAGAGGCAAAATCCTACACTGGCACCAAAAGGGATGTGTTGCTTAGTCTGGGAAGCTCTTCACTGAGGCACCCCAGAAAAGCCATGACAAGGCAGATGAAATATCCTGACCGTACTCTAAAGGCTCTGTCACATGCCCCAGTGAGCGCTCCCGTTCCTTGGCTTTTCTGTGTTCCTTCTCTGGCGGAGCTGTGACAGTGTCAGCCTTCAGTAAATTAAAGCCATGAATTAGCTGAAATGTTCTGAAATCCCACCGCTGCCGTATCCTTCTAGCCTGATTGTAGGGACTGCAAGAATTTGTGTGAATGGGGAGGAGAGGGCACACACCGATTCCAATCCATTCTCATTTCACTGTCAGTGACAATATTTTTGAGCTCAACGCCATCCTTACCTCTTGTTTGCGATAAGGGTTAACAGATTAATTTGTTGGACAGAAAGGAGGCCAGCCTTGCTCAGACTGGAAAACCAAATTCACCATAAGCAGTGTCGGTGTTTATATGAAAGCTGTGTCGGGATTTCATGTTTTGAGCAAATGGTATATTTTTGTCTTAGAAATCTAGTTTTGTAAAGACTTAAATAGTTTGTAGAAGGGAGTTGAATGTAGCAAACCATTTTGAGTAAAAAAAAAAAGTGAAGGCTTGAGAAACGTTTTAAATCATTCATACCAATATTTTATAAAGGACAATCTTATTTCTTTTTTGTTTGTTAATGGCAAGATTTGTTTAAAACCTGACCTTTTCTAAACATTCCTTTTGAAAGATCTGAAAAAAAATCAGAAAACTAGGCTCTGGATCAGGTGAAATATTTCAGATTTATCTTGAACATGTTTTTCTGGACTTTATTTCTGTGACTCAAGAAATGGTCAGAAATTCATGTTCGCATGTAATTCATAAGGGTTTTTTAACAGTAAGGGCCCATGTAGATTTTAACCAAATTATTTTATTACTTATGTACTTTTGGGGGTACTGGATATGTCAGGTGGTTCTTACTATCACTTATTCAGTTTGTAAGACACAGCTCCACACATGCAGACCATTATTTGTTTGCCTCTTCATTATTTTTCACCTATTTTCCTGGCAGAGAAGGTTTTTCACACCCCCCCCCCCTTAACTTCATTTAATACATGTGAAATTCATGCATTTCCTTAAATTGAAAAACAGAGTATCCATCTCAGATGACAAGATGAAGCTCTCAATGGAGTTTATTTTTCCTAATTAGGCGTTTGTCATTGTGTATTCTATATAGCAATGTATAAGTAAACAATCGTGGATCTTTTGAATAAATTTATTGGTTTTATTTATGTTACTGGGCATAAAAAAATCTATAATTACCAGGTACAGCAGCAATATAACTGGTATTTAATGACAATTACTTTTTGTTACCATAGAAATGAGTCCAAAGTAGTTACCTATAATTTCTCATTTCCAAACCTCACACATGTTGTATTGCAGTATTACCATAGTAATTGCCTATTAGTCATCATAAAATAAGCAGTTACCCAGAAGATATCAGGATAGTGTGAAATTTCTCATCTTACTCAAAACTTGCAGCACATGCCACTTCTCGTCTCCCTTTAGTGGGATTTTTGCCTGAATGACAAGAATGTCCCTTGCACTTTGGCCCAAGGGAAGGAGGGATGTGGCTGGGAGAGGATTGTGCTCTGTAAACACACTGAGGTGTGCTCCCTCCTTGGAAAACACAGAACTGTTTCTCATTATTGAAAACCAGGGATTTCTCAAGCCCATGAAATGGAGGTTCATTCCTTGCCATGCATTTCCTATTTATATTTTTTTCTAATTCAGTTGTGACCAAAGCAGAGGCTACATGCCCTGGGGAGGGCTGGGAGCCCAGCTATGTGTGCCAGACCCAACAAACCCAGGATGCACTAATGCAACCCCAGTGCAGGATGCTTCCTGCACTTCTCCTCAGCAGCTCCTCTTACACCTTGCTTGACTTTTTAATTTGGATTGCACGTTACGAGGCCAGCGAGTCTCTCCCTGAGCCTGCCTAGATCTGACATCAGCTGGGAATGGCCATTTCCATGATTCACCTTCTCCCAGGAGCCTGGAGGAGAGGCAGGGCAGAAGCTTTCTCCTCCCCCAGCTCTTGCTTGGCATTGAGGATGGGTAAGGAATCTTTTCTTCTGTCCTTCCCTCATCCAGCACATCCCAGCTCTTGTGCTGTGCCAGTCTGGGGTTCTGGGAAGCAAATTCAGTGGTGGATGCACAGCTGTGACCCAGGTTTGCTCTGGGCAGCAGCAATGGAAAAGCCCAAGGAGAAGCAGAGTTATCTCTGGCCCTTACATGCACCTGGCTTGTGGCATTGCCATTCCTTTCCCACATGGAAGTGCTCTGTCCCACATGGCTTTTATTGCCCAGAGAGTGTTGTCACCACAGGACAGCTACAGGCCTTGCTGCTTTGCTCACCATTACTTAAAAAAAAATCTCCCTTGTTAAAAAAAAAAAAAAAAAAGTTGTCAACCTTTATCTTAAAACAAATGCTAGGTTTGCAAAAGGGTTCCTATCTATTGCTGTTGAAATGCTCTTTATATTGATGTGGTAACTGCTCATTTAAACCATATTACAGCTCCTGAGTATTTTTCAGTTGCTATTGATGTGACAAATTCTCTTGCACAGAGGACTGCACCAATCAATAGAGTCAGTATATGTGCTTTAACAACAAAGCCACATGCCTTGGGGTTCCAGTTGAATCTGAACGTTTTAGTAGCATTAAATAAAGCTATATTTATTTTGCTTTTGGTGCAAGGGAAAAAAAATCCCAACCCAACCTAATTTAATACAACTTGTTGGAAAGGTTTGAAGGCAGCATTATGGGCCATTTCCAAATGTGATGAATACCTAACTAGTGTCAGAGCTGCTATTTTGTTTTTGTAAGCGAATTCTTCTCTTTTAGTTAGATTGATCTGGAGCTACAGAGTAGCCTTTTATTTTTAGACGAGCGGGGAGAGAAGTCATAACAAGAAATACTGAAATCATAGCTCTTTTTATAGCTGCCACTATTCCACTGAGAATGAGACATGATGTCCTTAAAGAGACAGGGATATTTATTTTCCATTTAAATAGCACCATTTGTGATTATTACCTTTGAGCCATTATGCAGAGAATAAGCATCCAGCTCATGAATCCCAGCCAAGTGAATCAAAGTTTTGTACCTAAGTGCCATTTATGTCTGTAAGCTGCTGTAGGAGCCTATTCTTGACCTTCACTGACTTTATTTGTTTTGCATACCTTTATCTTCGTGAATGTATTTGTAATTAACAGGGGTGTTAAAGACAGTTTGGTTGGAATATTTGTTTCTCTTTTTTTTCTCTCCTGAATAGCTGATTTTAGGCCTGAATAATCCCATCTGGATTTCTTAGATTTACTTTCAGTTAAGTAACTAAACATATTTGGCTTTCTTCTCTTTTTTTTAAAATTTCCTCTATAAATCTGGCTTGTATCTCTGGTGGTTGGAGTTCTTAGTTCTGTTCATAGCAGCAAACAAAGGACTGAATTCTCCAGTGGATTATATTATTATTTTTTAATTTTGTGAACAACTTAGTAAACTTCTGGCAATGCGCTGTGGATCTTTGTTTTGGTTGAGAGAGGGGAGTGTCAGTGCAGGGGCAAAGGGCAGCAGAGATGTCCTTTGGGTGCTTCTCCCAAGAGGAGATGGTCTGTGATAGGGTGTAGGTGTCACAAGTGGGGACAATCCCCATTCCAACCCCTGCTTGTGTCCCCCCTTCCCCCAAACAAGGCTGGTGCTGCTCCTGCTTTGCTGAGGGTTCCCTGGGGCAGGGAGGTGCCCAGAGGTGGCCCTTGCCATGAGCACTGTGACTCAGGAGCATGTTGTTTGGGCTGTGTTTGCCTTGCCAGCAGCATCAGTAGTTCTCAACACACCTGGGAGCAAATCCCAGACCCTGAAGTGTTGATGAGGCTGAGCTCCATTCCAGCTCTGTGTTCTCCTGTCCTGGTAAGAAGGAGCTGCATCCATCCCTGGGGACAGCTGAGGCTGTAAAGAGGGATTTAAGATGTCCTTGTGCTCCAGTTATTGAGTTGGGCTGTTCCCTAGGTAGACTCCTCCATTCTACCCCATCTTCAGGAGTTACTGTGGGAGAGATCTCTCTGTCCTGACTCCTGGTGAGGAGTGCAGGGTCACTGAAGTACTTGGCAGTACTTCCTGAATTCCTGGAGAAGGCTCTGGGGAGACCTTATTGCTGCCTTTCAGTACTTCAAGGGGGCTTATAAAAAGATGGGGACAGGCTTTTTAGCAGGGCCTGTAGCAATAAAACAAAACAATTGCTAATGGTTTTAAAGTAAAGGAAAGCAGATTCAGACTAGATATAATGAAATAAATTTTTAGGATGAGGGTGGTGGAACACAGGCACAGGTTGTCCAAAGAGGTGGTGAAAGCCTTGTCCCTGAAAACTTTCAAGGCCATGTTGGACAGGAGTCTGAGCAACGTGACCTAGTTAAAGATCTTCCTGCTCTTTGCAGGGCAGCTGGACTAGGTAGCCTTTAAAGATCACTTCCAACTTTAACTGTTCTATGTTTCTGTGACTCTCAGAAAACTGAGACCCCTCTCTCAGCTGGTGCACAGAGCAGAACCAGGCTACTTCTGTATTTTAGCTTTACAGGTTACACTCCAGTGCTTGTTTGTTCCTGCAGGGATCGTCTTTGCAACAATTAAGTGAAAAATGGAAACTGCAAGTCAAGAGGGGAATTTTTTTTCCTTAACTCTAGAAATTACCAATTAGAGGTCAAATTCTGCCTTCATGAGAGCACCTACAGTTCCTTTTGGGTGAGCAGCCTAAGGAAGAATGAGGAAGGTGTATTGCCTGTTGTCTGTGAACATAGGAAGGCCCAGCTTGTGATTGTGTGTATCTCAGTTTCAGACTCTTCCACCCCAAGCAGCATCTCAGAATCTTTTTCAATCTTTTCTCATTTCCACTCTCCCATTTCAACCACATCTGTTCACCTAGACACATTCACCAGCTGCCAGGGCAGGCAGAAGAGGGATTAACTTTTCCTGAAGACCTTCCTGGACAGATATCCTGGAGTTTTTTGAAGTTGTACCCATTTACACAAGATCACCAGCAACTACTGATCACTCCCATGATCTCTGCTAGAGCCTCTTTCCTTGGAGTCATAATTATATATAATACAAATATAATGCTATACAAGGTAGGGGTTCAATACTCTAAACTGGGAAAGAATTTATCAGCTGGCAATAGAAAAGTCCAGTCCTCCTGTTCCAACTGCTGCTGTGTGGGTGGGGAGGGGGAAATACGGTCCAAGCTATTAGGAAAAAAATAGCAGCCTAAGGGAATGTTTGTTTAGGTTCCACTTTTGTTGTTTTCTTTTCCTGGGTGACAGCTGTTCTTTGATTTTTTTATTTTTAAAATTGCAGCATTTAAAATGATGGCAGCTTGCTGTTTAATTTATAATACTGGTCCTAAGGGCATGTCATGTAATGTCAAAACAATCCTGAGACAAAGCTAAATAATAAGCGTTCGTTATCTAAACCAATATTGTATTAATAAAACAAGATTAAAGGATTTGAGGATGTGCATCACTTCTGAGGAGTGTAAAGTCAGACACCTGTCCAAAGCTCCCACTCACATGTCTTGGTCAGCACATTAACTCCCAGACACTGTAATTTCTTTGTGATTTGGAAGTGCCTTGTGGAGCACCTCTAAGTGCCTCAGAGTTGTGATGTTTCATTTTATGTTTGAAGGAAAAACCATTTTGTTTGGCTTAATTCTCATAGGGGAAGTGTCCCAAAAGAAACATATTTAAATATTAAGGAGCTTCCAAGGTGTCGAGCTCTTGAAAACTAGTCCTGGTGCTCATTTCAAAATTTAGGTTGTGGTTGTAAAGGGAACTTTATCTATCTGCTAGTACACATCCCTTTTCTGCTGAAGCACAGAGAGATGGGAAACTGCTGTTCCACAGCTGCTTTAAGCTCAGGAAAATGTGTTCTGCGTACCCAGAGGGGCAGTTCAGCTCTGTTTTCCCTCCTGGCTGTGCATCCCTGCCATCTCCTCCTTGCTAGGACTGGTGCTTGTGTGGCAGTGCTGTGAGCTAGAAAAATACTGATCCCACAGAAAACCAACCTGACAAAATAGTTCTCACTTGTCTCCCAGTGCAGCCTGAAAAGTGGGACCCAGACAGAAGAGAGGAATGAGCAGAGAGGGATTCCTTTTTTGTGGCAGCTTGGGTGGCATGGACATAAAGCAACTCTGAATCCAGAGCATAAATTGTAGGTGGCTGTTCTGCAGTGATTCTGGAGGTCTTGGAAATGAAATACAGTGGCAGCCAATGATTTCTTGGATGGGTTTTGGTGTGTTCAAAAGCAGCCATGCCTATGATCTCATTTTTAGGATTATTATTTCCTAACATCAGAAAACTATTATTTATGCTATTTGGTAATAAATTGGGTGACTTGGCATGTCCATTTAAGACAACAGGAGCTTTTTGGTGTCAGAAGCTGGAAAAGAGCTGTTTCCATGCAACTGTTACACCCCATTATGTACACATGGCAAAAAAACTGCCCACAAACCCCTTTTCTCTCTGCTCCCTATAAATACAGAAGCATCATAGCTGTGCTGACATGGCAGAGGGAGCAATGAATCTCACAGCAGATTACCTCTCTGCCACCCCTGGTGCCATCAGAGGGGGGATGTCAGGCAGGGAGGAGGGAGATGTGACAGCTGATGGCTTTGTCTGGTTGGTGCCTAGGAGCTGGGGGAAGAACTCTCAGCCAGCATGGAGGAGTTGGGATCAGAAAGGGGATGTGGGATTTCTGGACATGCAGTTTCTGGCCAAAAAGCGTTGTGTGTCTCTGCCTGTGTGAGTGGGACAGGGATTGTGGCCCCTTGCCCCCTCCCAGGCTGGGAAGAATGGGCATTCCTGGAGGTGTAGGTGACTTCACGTGCAGTTCCTCGGTGTTACCCAGCTGCTCAGGGGAGAGCAGAGCTGATCTCGGGCTGCACAGATCACAAACCTGCTGCCTGGTGTGCTGCCTGTGCCTGGAATGCTAATGCTGCCTCTGCCTCTCCTCACTGCCACAGCCACGGAGCTGACGTGCTGGAGAGATTAGACAATGGGAATGGATGGGGAAGGGGAGTTGTGTCTGTCTCTTTAACCAAAATAGGAGCAGTAAATCCTGTCAGTTTGCAAAGAACAGCTGGATGTCTAACAACACAGAATGCTGCTGTGGTGGGTGGGGGTGAGGGTGGGTTTGGCTGCCCCCTTCCTTTTTCACTGCCATTCAGACATCCAAATGCTGGGAAAATGACTGGAGCTTCCCAACACCCAATGCAGCACTTAACCTGGGACTCTGCCAGCTCTGTTGGAGCTTGGAAAAGCCTGACCCCATCCTGGCCAGGGAAAAAAAAAGATGCAGGGGTCTTGCCTTTGGTTCTCTAAGTAACAGCTGAGTGAAAGAACATGTTTTTCTTGTTACTAGACCAATCTCTGCTCATAGAGAAGGCTGAGCTGTGATTTGATTCTTCCAAAGCAGTGAGTGAGGTGCATCATGGAAGGGCTTACAGTAAGGCTGTATCTTTGGGACTCCAAAGACCTGAAAGAAGGACGTCACAGAAATGGCCAAAGCCTCTCAGACTGGCTGTATTTTGTATTATTAATAACAAATTTTGTACATTAGTTTGACTAGAAGCAGGTCAGCAAGGGAGCCTTAATGTTGAGATGGGCAGTAATGCCTTGACACTGCTGTGCTGACCAGAAGCCACGATCTTGTCCTGCTAGGTGCTAAATAAGTACATCATAAGTGATCCTCACATTCCCAAAGTGCTTTCAGAGCTAAAAGAGCATGGCACAGCAGGGGGACAAGGCAATCAAGCAAGCTGTTATAGCAGGGGAAGACAGGGCACTAAATATAATAGGATGAAGAGTGGTAGATTTTTTCCCTCTTTCATGTTCCCTTTTCCCCCCTCCAGCTGGTGGAAGGGAACACAATAGCAAACTGTACAATCAGGCTGAATAACCTTCATATATCAACTGAGAGCAGGACTACTCTAAATTTGGTGAACACAGGGAAGGAGCTTTCAGTGACAAAATATATTTGAAAAGGATGGTTGACCCAAAAGGTGTGTGTCTTCAGAACAGATTACTTTTAGATGTTCTCCTCCTCTTTACTCCGTGGGCAAAACTGCGAAGCTCCACTCAGCTCCCGATTCAATCATCAAGTACAGTCTGGCACCAGGATTGCTGTTATTCTGCTGCAGCTGAGCAGTGGAATGGTTCTACCCATTGTTTTACATCTGGGTTAAATTGTCGTTTTGTGCATCTGGAGATAGGTTTGTTCAGTAGGTTTTGAAAATCCACAGATGTTCAAGGCCCAGTCAGTCTTTTGGCAGTGCTTGCTAGAGAGGAAGCTGCACAGTGAGAATATATATCCCATGCAAGCACTCCCAGCAAGTTTTATACCCCAGCAGTTGTCCTTGAGTCTTCTGCCTGCTCTTCCAACTCTGAAAAGAATCAATTAACAAACTGCCTGTCACCCTCCTTTACTTTCTGCTGTGCCTTTGCTAATCTTCTGTACATTTTCAGCCGGGAAAAACCTTTGGTTGTAATTCTTCCAGCAGGATTTACTTTTGCTCCTGCTCTTGATGTGCAGAGAGAGCTGGTGCTGGCATGGGTTTGCTCCTGACATCTCCATCGTGCTGCTGCTGTGCTAACTTGTGTAGGAGAGCGACAGGCCACAAGCAGGAGATAAGGCTGTTATCAGTGTGGGGGCGAGGGAGTGCAATCCTGGCAGACAGTTCTTTCTCCTTACATTGGTCACCTTTTCAATTACAGATCTGATCTGCTAAAGTTTTGTCATTCTCATTCTAGTTTCTGTTAATGAAATGCATTTAACTGTCAGCTCTTGTTAGCAGGAACAACACAGCCAAGGATTCATAAATTCCCATGGAAGTCAAATGACTGCTCTCAGAAGAACTGAGTCAAGAACTGGGATTTTTTTTTTTTTTTTTTTTTAATCTTGAAGCTGGAGAAGGAGACAACCACAGCTTGCTTGATCAGACAAGCAAAATATTTTGAACAATGAATCTACCTCAGACTTTTATTTCTGATTCATGCATGAAAAAATACTCTGCTTCTTAGAATCCTGGGGGTTTGAGTCCCTTTCATCATTCAGTTTTCCTCTGTGTTTCTTGGATCTATCTTAAATAGTTACTTACCACCCAAAATGCTCAGAAATTCAGCTTTCCAAAAGCCAGTTAGACAAGTGCATTGATGTGTAAACAGTTGTGTTTGGCAGAGGTTTGACCTGTTCTAAAGACCAGCAAGAATAGTTTTGGAAAAACTGTTCTATGACAAGGCAGTCCTGGAGCTTTGTTTGTTTGTTTTAGCAGAGAGCAGGCAAGGGAATGAATGATCTGGGGCCAAGATGTGGGGACCCATGGTCTGTGATCTGAGTATGTACACAAGGAACATAAACATGGAGTAACAGGAAGGGTGCTTTTCACTATAATAGGGGAGGGCACTACAGAGCTGAATGCCTTGACACAGCTTCTTAAGAAAGGAAGATTCAAGTCTTTAAAGGGACATGGTATGTTTTCCTTGATGGACAATTTTTGTTTGAAATAAAAATATTTTCTTAGATTATCTGTTTGGGGTTTTGTTTGTTTTCTTGTTGTTTTTTATTGGTTTTGGGGTTTTTTTGGTGGGGTGGTTCATTTTTTTGTGAATCAACATGGCTTCAGAAAAGTTCTTTGTGTGTGAATGATAGATCAGTACAGATGATCACAGTAACCTCTTTCTGGATTGAAAATGTATGATTTTCAAACTATTGTGGAGCAACTTATTGTTTTATTTTGCAATAGACCCATATACCAAATTATTTCTTGGTCTTTCTTAAGAGTTAAAGGACTGTTTGACTGGGAAAAAATGACACAGTGCCTACAAACTAAGTCATTCCATCTAATTGAAGTATTCTATGAGTTCTGGAGAGAATTTCTTCCTTTCAAATGACAAATTCCATTAGAATCAATGGAAGCTAGAGGCTTTTCCTTTCAACTTTGCAATGCAGAGGAGGTTTGTGGTTTGGTATCATGTAAGCCTAATAGGGTAAGGAAGAAACATCACAAAATAAAATGTTGTACTTCCTCAGAAAATCCATTTGACTTTGCTGATAACTCCCTGAACACTTGCCTTAAGCAGAAGCTGTCGGGCTGAAGCTGTGTAAGCCCTATAGATGTTCCAGGTCTGCAGAAGCAGAAGGAAAGTCAGCTTTGACCATTTGACCATTGCTGGCATGAGCAGAAATAGTTTGTACCTGCCTGTTCCTTGGTGACAAGTTCATTATAGATATGGTGCTTTATTTAAGGTCAAACATGAAAAATAGCTGGGTTTTTTTTCATTATTATTATAAAGATACAATCTCCAACTTTTAAAATAAAAGGCTGATACATGGAATTTGTAACAATTATTTAAGTTGGATACAGGCCATGACTGAGTGCTGTCATGAACAAAGAACAGAATGTGGCCACATCCTTAATAATGGCTCTCTCAGACAGTCCATATCTTTTTTCTCTAGTCTTGGAAACAATAAAGTATTTTCCTATATATGAGGGCATAAAATGTATTAAACTCTCAGATCTTAAATGGTCTCAATATGACTTTGACCAGTAGTGAAAGTGAAGGTTAGTACTAAATTCTGTCAAGAACAGAATATTTTGCTTTTCGTCATCTTAACTAAAGCGACCACCTAAATTTCTCTCTATATATGTGATTATCATACTGTATAGTTGAAGAAGTTACCTTGCAAATTAGAATTAGTGCCAATGACAAAACACAGTAAAATTTTTGATATTTGACCATCATGTGGTCATTTACATGGTTAGAACTACTTTAATATAAGTGGTTGGTAGTAAGAGCTTTATTTTTTCCCATCCTGTCTCTTAAATCAATACTTTCAGAACACCTCAGGGGAGATGGAATCTGGACATAATTCTGTGCTCTTCCCAAGCTCCTGTGCCTTTCTCACTCCATTATGCTGGAGCTGGATGTGGCTCAGGTACCTGGCTGTACCTCCTGCTCTGCTCTTGAGGAGGGCCTTAGGTCTGCCCTGGACTCGGGGGTTTGTGGTTTTCATTAGCAATTTGTAGTCCTCAGGTGCTGAAGTTTAGGTTGCTGAGCCTGAGACTTGTCAAAGGCTTCTGGAGTCCAGATGAAGAGTGTTTAGTAGCTTTTAATATTCCAGGTCCTTTATAGCACCTCTTAAATCAGAGAGTGAAATAGTCTTGAAATGTTTGTCTTTGGAATTTAGAGTGTGGCACCTCACTGGTGCCATGGAAAGGATCTAGAGTTATTTGTCTTGTAAATGAAATAGAGGGGCAAGTGGATTTTTAGATGGATGACGTTTTCTCTTCTGATTGCAGTCTTACAGCTTGTTTCCATTCAGATGCACTTGTATTGGTGGCCTGTTTGGCATTTCTCATCTCCCACAGCCGCTGTCACTGGATTTTGTTCCCTTGCCTGAGTGAGACTAAGAGGACAAGTGGGCATAAACCAGCTGCAACTAGAATTTCCCAAGGGCTTGCCTGCAGGCATAAATGCACCACTGTTGGGACCACAGCAGCTGCCTCTGTCCTGTTGGCTGAGGATCTGGTTTGGGGCAGGATGGGGCATCTCAGGACACACAGAATATAGGGAATGGAATTTCAAGAAATGTGTTCAGCTGCAGGATACAATTATGCCTTACTGGACTCTCTTTTTATTTTTTCCTATTTTCTCTTGAGACTGTTACAGTTCTCCCAAGAATATCATGGAAACGTGGGTTTCTAGAGCTGTCAAAAAAAAAAAAAAAAAAAGAAAAAGAAAAAAAACCTATATTTTGCATATATAGTTTAAGATGGCCCCCTTTGTTTAAAATATTGTTTGCTAAATAGTACTTTTATGCAGATTATCAATTAAAAGAATCCAAAAATTCAGCTTTCTGGTAAGGTCAGGTTTCTGTAACTAGCTCTGTAAGTCTTCTTCAGCACATGGTTGTAGTTCTACATGAGGTTGAATTTCTAGACACAGCTGATGCTACAGCAAGTAAGATCCAGGAGGTCTCTGCAAAAAATTCTTGGATCTGTCAGTAACAAGAACATAACAGCTGCATGTTTTAAGGCTGCACTGGAGACTCTTTCTAGTTGTCCTAAAAGATCAGCAATCTGAGTTGTTTTTAGAACTTGCTTTACCCTGCATTAAAATAAGAAAGAAGAAAAAAACAACTTCAGGGGTGGTTTAATGAAATGGGCATTTGTCTGTATAACACGCCTCTGTAACTACAGAGTGTGGGAGTCACAGTCTTCTAATCTCCTAAAAAAGCTGAAGAACAGGCCTCTAGGATATAGACCTGAACAGGAGGAAGAAAGTGCTGTCATTTGCTTTTTTTTATCTCTAAAATACTGAATCCTCTGCCCAGAGATTAGGAATGAAGGTCTGACTTTAGTGCTGTAATACCTAATTGAATCACGAGCTTTGGTGTAGTCCTGAGAGAGGACTTAGCACAAATTCTCATACTGATTTTGGCATTTCAATTACCTTTCAAGCAATGACACTTGCTTTAATTTGAGTACCTGGACTGCAGCTACTCTGGGACATATTTTTTAATTCCCCTTTATTCCAGCAACTTTTCATGGGACAGAATCTGCTAGCAAGAAATTAATAGTTTGATACCCTATGAGTGGGAGACAGAACGTGGTGTCTGTCACCCACACACCAAGATTGCCATTAGTGAGAACTTCTGTGACAGGGGACAGAGTTCAAGAGAGTTTTGGGAATGACTGTGAGGAGCAGAACCATAATGACATTTGATACTCTGGGCATTAGCAGAGCCAGTGTAGGAGCTGAAATCTGCTCTGAGTGTGGCTACAGAAGAGAGGGGTTTTCTCTCTTTCTCTCCTTGCTCACTAGTCTGTGTTGGTGTGATTTGTGTACTGGTTTCTGGCTGGTGTGCCACTGCCACTGCTGTGTTTGCCACCATTTGATGTGGAAATGCAGAGAAGAGTGAATATTAGATACCTTTTATTTATGTGCCACCCTCCTGAGCATTGAGGACCACACTCAGATACTGAAACAGCTTGTTTGGGTCACTGGGCTCCCACCTAGACAATAAACTTTGCTGCACTGGCTCTGCTTTGGGAGGTTTAAAATTGGGATGTGAGAAAGAGATGCAAAGATCTGCCTGAGATCTGGAAAACACCTTGTAGAACAAGATAAAGGAGATAATTTTGTTTAGTGCAGGAAGCTGAGACCACCATCATGTCTACGTTCAGTCAGGAGGGCAAGGCAGGTGATGACAACTTTAGCAGAGAAGGATATGATAAAAATATTTGGCTTTCAAATAGGAAAGTAAATGTTTCAAATGGGGAAACAAGCTGTCAGTGCAAATAGCAGAGTGTCACCTCATGTGGACTGCAGGTGGAGACCAAACTTTTTCCTCCCTTATCAGGGTGACTGTAGAAGTTTCTTGGTATCAAATGGTCCATTGTTTTTAAAAGTCAGCTTAGGTAAAGAGAGGGTCTCTCCTGATTTTTCATAGTATGTGGATATTCTGAAGTTCATCACAATTTTCTGGGCCCCTTGAAGTCTAGTTTTCTGGTCCAGTTCTGTATAACTGTCTAAAAATCTCCTCCAGGAGTGTGCTCTACTCCCCAAAATATAATTTTATTGTGCAGTACTTGGCACTCTGCTGACCAGGGCTTCATTCAGTACAAACCCACATTAAGTAGAAATAGGAAACTTATGGGAAGAATGATACAAAGCTTCAGGTGCAATAATTATACTCACTTTTGTCAAAGAACTGTTATAACAAGAAATAAAAATGGAACAACATTTGCTTTCTCCTTTTTCAGGGGCCAATAATGTGGCCATATTAAAAAGTAATCTTTGGTTTAATGTTCCATATTACCTTCATTAGCTTTCTTTACATTTCTTCTTTTATAAACCTTTAAATTGAAGGTGGGGCAGGGGAAAAGGAAAAGAATGAAACATTTTGGAGGAAAAAGAGCAAAGGAAAGTTTTTTCCCAAGCATTATGCATTCCTCTACAACATTAAGAATGCCACTCCATATTGTGGCTCCTTGGATTGCATGTAAATCTTTGGTTGAAGAGCTTTTCACACAAAGTTTTTCTCGGGAAGCTTCATTTCATCCAATTAACTTTTCTGTGTCTTTGAAGTTCGGCCAAGATCAGTAAGACAGGGGCTGCTTCTTACTAGGAAGTGACATAAGTAGCACAGAAGTCATATAGGGTAACAAAGCTCTTTTATTTTTTATTTAACTCTAAAAGAGGGAGGGAAGATTTGAGAGCCCTCAGGTTCTGACACCTTTTGCTATTTCAATGATTTGGGTGCTGTAGGAAGGCACAAACTACTTGGTTTCATTTTCAGTGGTCTTTTGCTGTGTGCATGAGTTGCACCTATTAATGTGCTCTTTTAGATTTATTCACTCTGCAGCGGTGCTTTGCATGCTTGCATTTTTAAAAGAGATGAAAAGATACAAATTTCTCAGATATAGAGCAGTAGGCAATGGAGAACAGAACTGATACAAGAAAAGATGGGTCAGTGAGCCAAAGCTTCTATTCTCTTCCCCAAAGGGTAGACTCCCAAAAGTTAACCTAATTATGGAGGGCACTGAGGCCATGGGGTTAACAGCTGTTTAGGAAGCAGCAGAGAGCTCCTCTAGGAGCTGAGGTTAGATGTTGGAAACAGTTCCTCGTGGGAGTATACAGGGAAATTGCTGTGCACATGTGCGTGCGTGTGTGCAGAATTCAGAACGAAGGGTTTAGACACAGCAGCTCCAAGGATGGAAATAGGTCAGTGGTTTAGTGCTCTCTACGTGTTCCTCCTCTGTGACAGCTCCGAGTAGCAGTTGGAAGGCAGCCTGGGATTTCATTTAGAAGCAGGAACCAGAAGAAAAGGAAAAAGAGAAAGGAGGGGGTCATTTTGCTTGTTTTGATGCCCATGTGTCCCATTTTCAATTATCCCTCTCATCCACTCTCACTGGGATACAGTGAGATGCCTACAAATGAGCCGTGAGAGAATTTCAAAGGTTTGCATGCTCCATTCGTAAAAACTCAGTGGAAAAAACTATGCACCTCATTGGGTTGTAAAACTTGACTTGAAATTGGTTGAGGACAAAATTTCCCTTGGGGTTTTAGTATTTTGAAAAGCCTGAAAGATTTTGTGTACCTGATTAGGGGATTACTGTCTTCTTGTTGTCAGATCTTGCCCTATAGATTCTGGATTTTGCTTAGTAGGTATAATACTACCTACACTTTAAATACATTTTTGAATGATGCAAGTTTGGTTAGTTTTATTTAGTCTTGGCCATCTAAAAGCTAGTCATCTGTTCTGGACTAGTAGCTAAGAGCTGGCTGTGGTCAGTGGGGCGTTCCCAGAAAGTGATTTTTGTCATCCACAGTCAGTGGGATAAGCTGCCATTTGAACAGATTTCTGTAACCCTGTTAACTTGGGGCTGGGGTTAGAGTGAGATTTATCCTGGTTCTCTTAAGCTGTTTAACAAGAATCAGAAGATCTGCTCTCCAGCTGCCATAAACTCACTGATTTCCACACATACAACTGTCAATACTTGTACCAATTTATACTGATTGTGGATCAGCCCTATGAATTTTTTTTCATTTTATAACTTATTCTTCTAAGAAGTATAATCATACTGGATGTAGGTATTTAGGATCTAATTCTGGCTCAGCATCCCTACATGAATGGTCCGTCTCATTAGCAGCGAAGTGTTCAAGAACATGGGAACTGCTACAGAGGACTAAACCAACATTCTTACATTGATTACTCATCTACTGCTCTTTTGTATCTTCCCCCTTGCCCCCTGTCCCTTTGTGATGTGAATCCAACTCTTCTGCTGTCATTTGTGGCTACAAGTGTCACTGCAAGTGTAGCCACTTGCATTTTGGCCAGGGCTGTCTATTGCTCTATGTAGAACTGCTTCTAACCTCTTATGTTTGAAAGTGTCTCAACTTTTTGTCATCCCCTCAAACATGAGGTCAGGCAGCACAGCACAGTGGAGAAAGAAGCAAACAGGGCTAAAGAGGTTTTTGTGATGGCAGATTTTGTCCCAAAGGTTCATGATCCTCCTTTGCTGAGCACTGTGGCCACAGCAATGACTGCAAGGACTGTTTAGTGCCAATGCAGAAACGGCCTGTGTTGGCAAAATAAAGTCCTGACTTATAATTCAGGGAAAGGGGGAAGTCAGAAGAGCTATGAACACAAATTTGGAGAGAGAGGATTTTTTTTGTTTGAGAATTGTCCCAGTTATTTTGCTGATCATCTCAGGTAAGCCACGTTTCAGTTTTCAGTGAGATGATTGTGTATTGTTCATTACTGGAAAGCAATTTCAAATTTTTCTAAAGGAGAAAAAAGTTGTTAATTGGCCTTTTTTCTTCTTTACATCTTCTCCGAATCTCTGTCTGATAGTCATCTTGTCAAAACTGTCAGGAGAAATAAAAAGCAAACAGACTTTTTAGCTCAAATAATGTATTTGTAAGTTTTTCACTTAAGCCTGGATGTTGCATTCTGTGGAGTGGGGAGGTGTCTGTTGTGCTTTGGACAGGCAGAGCTCTCTGGGTTTTCTTATTTATCTCCCCACACAGACCAGTTAGGCTCTTCTGCTACACTGGAGAGAGTATCAACACTAAATTTTTTTCCTTAGCTTGGCTAAACTTGCTTGTCCCAGCCTAGGGCAAGTTGTTTTTTCATATCTGAAGGCAATTTTGCTAACCTGGCAATCTGTGTCTGCATGGTCAGTGTCATTTACTGTTTAGTTCTTCCTCCATAATTACCTGTGAGGAAACAGGGAATTGAGTTCTTTTCTGATAAATAAGGCTTATTAAGGTATCTGAAATCCTTATGCCAGTATCCTGGATCTTAAATATTCATATTTATTTCCTGTGAGGAGACATGGGGTTTGCACACACAGTTTATGGCTGGAGGTCTGCCTGGACTTGCTGTGGGAATGACCTTGCACAGAACAATGATGTTTTCTTTCCTGGCTGTAACCCAGCAAGGATGCATGCAGTCAAAATTAACCAAATATTTTGCTGTATATTCCAGGGAGGGAGGTTTTACTTTCTTTCTGTGGAATCCTGATTTCTATTTCTGACTCTGTCAGACAAATGCAGAATGATCTTGCCTGATTCACTCAATCCCCCTCTCTCTTTGGTCTTAGTTGCAAAGTGAAACTAATTCTGTGTACCTGTCTCACTGAACCATTGGAGGACATTCCATTAATGCTTGTGAAATGCTCCAGGAAACTCCCTGAAAAGCAAACCAGAGATGTCTGAATTTTAGGGGATTTGATTCAGCTGTTGAGGTACAAAGTCTCTGGCTCTGGAAACAAAGAAAACTGTGTAGAACTGCAATGTCTGAATGTGAAATCTCCATCCCTAGTCACAGGTTATGTGGATTTGTTCACAGTTTGACCTCTATTAACGTTGGATATCTAGAAAAACCCCAAATATCCCTGTCACAGTGTGAAACAGTCTGTCTGTTTGATCAGGTATTGCATCCTTGGGGCCTGAGGGGAGCATAACACATCAGTACATCTATTAACTACAGTGTGTTTCTCTACAAGGGTGGGGAAAATGGGCAGCCCAAGCTGCTGGACATGATTACAATGGCCAGGGTAGTGGGGATGGCAGGCATTTGTGCTTTCTACCTGGGATTTAGTACACAGTTAATTCCTCTAAAGGTAATTTTGACTTTTTTAGATGCATTTAATCTCTTTTTTATTTCCCACCCCTTTCCTACAGACGAATGTTTCTTCAGGGTTTGGGGTTTTTTGTGCTGTTTGCTAGAATATGTTCTTTTTGCCTCTGGCACTAGCATATGGATTTTCTATTTGTGTGACAAACAAGATAGCAGTTTACTTAGGAATTCTTGTTCCACCTGTTGCTCGAGATCCCCAGCTTTAAATCTCACTCTTTAGTTGGAAATGTTTTCAGGCATCCACTGTGACACTTGATGATGTTACAAGAAATGTAAGAATTCAACCTGTGAGCTGTATAATTTCAAGTGGCTGTCCAGATAGCAGATCTTTCTTTTCTGTGGATTTTCCTATCACCTTGCATTGTGCTAAACAATAATGCTAATCCATTCAATCACCTTGAATATTTTGCTAATCTGTACTTATCCTGAGAAACTATCTTCAGTAGTTAGATAGGAAATGCAAGCTGAGACCAGGCAAATACAAAGTGATTGTGATGTTCTTTTTCTTTTGAAGGAAGCATTTGATGCCATCTCTCTTAATGCACATGCTTTCTGATTTGATCTCATGTTATTGATAATCACGAGCTATTTTTGTGCCTTGCTTTTGTTTAGGAGCCATCACAAATCAATCTCATGAATCTTGCTTCCTGTCCTGTGGCATTGGCATTAGCACATTTCTCTGCTCTGTGGCAATGACATTTGCATGTTATTCTTGTATTTAATCTGCTTTGTTGAATATTTTGCTCAGAATGTTTTGTGGTGTTTTAACCTGTGGGGTTTATAGGATTTCATGGTGTTATTTATCTCAGTTCATGTATCTTTCATTCCATCATTAGCATATGTTTAGGAAGAAGGTACAATAAATGGAAGAAGGCAACTGTGTCCTTCATTTGAATAAAACATAGGTTTGCATAAGAAGTTAATAAGAAATCATGTAGGGACATGGCCTAATTTTTGAAAAGATGTTTTGGAAAAAAAATTGTGCTATCTTCCTTTGTCTGGATTTTCATCTGCCTTCTCATCATTTCTAATCCTGTTGCCAAAGCTGCTTTCTCAACTTTAAAATCTTTCTGGAATTAAGTGCTTCTGGATCTTGACAATGCAACGTTTTGATGCATGTGTTTGTCACATCCTGATTAGATTGGTATAACTCCTGCTCTCCCAGGTCCCTCTCAAAACTCAATTCATAAACCAGAGTTTCATACAAGATGCTTCCACTAGGGTGATGAAACAGAGAAATTCAATCATACCACGCATAGGTTATCCATTTTCCAGAGGCTGATGGGAGAGATTGGATTTTCAGAGCTCTTCTGGGCTGTTTTCTTTTGTTTTCTTTTGTTTTCTTTGCTTCTGTTCTTGTCTTCAAGGCTTCAATAAATTCTCTTTTAAAGTGGAGAAAGTAATTTCCATCTCTTCCTGGCCATGAAACTACTCTTTCCATGGGCTTTGACTGCAGGTGAACCATTTAAATTTTGTCACCCTCAGATTTGTTTACCTTCACATTCTTTTTCAAGCCATGCATGGACATGGACAGTGACCTATTTTTGGTTTATTAGTTCTGCCTTGTAAGTTTTGGATAGAGATACCACAACTTCCTTGGCAGGCATTTAGATCAAGCCAGTGTAGAGGAATCATTTGATTCTGAAGGAAGAGAATTGCTCTTTTCCCTACATGCTCCCACATTTTGATAGCCTTACAAACACAGGGCCTTGCATTTTTCTGTCAGAAGGCAGCAAGAGCCAACTTCTGAACAACTCCAAGGTGGGAGCACTGGCTACCAAAATCAAAGAGCAAAATGTGTGTGCAGTGGAAGCCACAGCACTCAGGTCTCAGTCCCACCCTGAACATACCAGGTACCAGTCCCCTTTTTGCCTGCCAAACACTGGAGTACTTTTCAGGGTGGAATGTGACTGGAGGGATCGATTTCTGAGCCCTGTCAGGAGGATGACATTGTGCAAGTGCTAAAACAGCCAGAACCCGTGCAGTTAATCCTTGTTTTATGATGTTTATATGGTGTGGGATGCAACAAGCTGATGGATAGATCTGCTGGGAAGATGAACTTTCTTCCTTTGTCCATTTACAGCTCAAATGAATGTTTACAAGAACCTGTACCAGAAGCAAACCATCTCCCTAATCACTTCATATTCACTACCAGATCACTGCACTCCCTGTTGCTAAAAGGTGTAGAAATGGGGCACCATCTCAGGTGAGGTTTTTGAGTTTAAGTCCTGTATCAGCTTGGATGCAGGCAGAGGATGAATTTATGAAAAAAAACAAGAGGGGAAAATATAAAATTTAAATAGACTTTGCAGACTCATAAAGAGAATTAGCTCAGTGTGAGTTCTTTAGAAGCTATTTCTGCATCTTTCTCTAGAAAGTTATTAGACTGTTCTTATTTTTTTCAAAATCTCTTCACCCATTCCAAATTTTGATGGAGATTTTAAAAGCTCATTTTTGTTAAGAAGAAAACAACATTTGACAGAGCTGGCTTATTTTTGACAATCTGGGGGCTGGCAGTGGATGAAGAGAATTGTTTTTGCAGAGCCACTGAATGAATCAGGAAAGTTTCATCTTTGCTTCAAACTCTCCCAAAGCTTTAAACAGTTTTTGAAATGTTCTCTTTGCTCCAGGCTCCCTCATTCTCAGTCTCCCTGTGTATCTTCAGGACACTGTCAGTATCCCCCTTCCAGCCCTATATTTTGAGGATGAATTGTTTCATGTTTGTTTATGCTAAGCCATGAAAGCTTGAAATTGAAATTTGTTTGCTCCTCCGCTTCCCATTCATATATGTTCCCATTCATTGTACATTTTTGCTATAGGATTTTATCTTAAGGGTGCTCAGCTGTGTGAGGCTGCAAATATGCAGGGAAAAAAAAATTCTGTGAGCCTGTTAAGTCAGCTGTCCCACAGCAGGGTTCTCTGGTGTCCACCGAAGTATGAGCAGCAAGGGGAACTTTCCCTGTGCCTAATTTCAGAGAATTATAAAGAAAAAGTGTTTAGTGCAGCCCTCTGGAGGTCTTCAGCCCATTCTCAAAGCAGGGCTAACTTCAGTGTTGTTGGTTACTTAGGGCTTTTTACAGGCAAGACTGGAAAACCGCCATGGATAAAAAGTCATAATGTGAGAGGCTTTTCCCCTCATTGGAGTTCTCCCTTGCCTTATTAAAATTGACTTTATTATATAATCTTTTCAAGGGAGATAGAAAGCTGTGGATGTCCCATCTTGAAAGCGCTCGATGCTGGGCTAGATGGAGCTTTGAGGAACTGGTCTAGTGAAAGGTGTCCCTGTCCCTGGCAGGGGGTTGGAACTAAATGGTCTTTAAGGCCTCTTCTGACCCAAATCCCTCCATGATCAGCTTCTACCTGAACTCTTTCCTGGTCTTTCTGTATAACAATTGCCAGAAGATTTCATCTTCCCTGGTGTTTCATCCTCACCTATTTTCTTGAACATTTGCATGCCTTTAGGAATTGTTGCATTCTTTTATGCATCTCAGAAAAGGGTATAATAATAAATTTTTCTGACAATTTTATACACATTTGCACCTATTTTTGAGGCATAAAAAAAACCCCAAAAAAAACAAAAACTCCAAAGCCCTTAAGATTTTAAATTTCCAGCTTTAACATTCTCATCAGGATTCTCAAACTAATCCATCATTACGCCATTATTCATTGCAATAAGATGTTTCAGTGCTCTGGAACCAAAATGTATAGTTTCAGCTTGGCTTGGTATCAAATCACATTCTGCTGGTGTGTTGCAGTGATTGATAGAAGCCACTTTGAGTGCTGTACATTCCCATTCTTCTGCATCCAGCAAACATCCAAATCAGACAGGTGACCCATGTCCCATGGGATGGCACCAAATCCCCTCACACGTGGCTTTGAGTTAGGAAGAGGAGGTGCCATGGAGTTTGGTGAGAAATGTCTCTTTGTAGCTTCTCTTCTGGGGTGTACAGTGTGCCCAGCTGCTGGGACTGTGGAAAGTTTAAAGCCTAAGTGATTTGAGGTAGGAATTGGAAATGGACCAGAGACCACCATGCTGTCAAAGAGTTCCTTGTTCTCTGTGCTGTTTGGGCTGAGGCAGCACCACACAGAGAAGCTCAGCTGGTGAAACTCTGCCCTTTAAATTAACAAGTGATTGGGAAAAATCTGAGCTTGATTTAACTCCCTGCTAAAACATCTGGGCTTTTTATTGATTGCAATCAGAAAAAGAGCAGGACTTTACAGCTTCTTTGCCATCTTCTGAAATGTTATGTGACAAACAAGACACTGCTATTATTTCTGCTATGAAATGTTTGTTAGTTTATCATAGCAGGGATTCTGGGGAAGAACATTTGCAACATTCTCAGTTTCTGGTGGACTTCCCAAAAATTAAATAATCTGGAGGTTTTGATGTGTTTTTTTCTTTGGGCTTAGATTTTTTGGTTGTCAGTTTAGAGTTTTCTTAACTGAGTTGGCCACATTGTGTCTTTGCTAAGGCAAAGTAGTCACCTGGCAGGTGTTAAAATAATCTAATAGAATATGGTTAATCTTCTCTCTTTAATTAGACAGCCATATGTAACACACCCAGTGGGCCAGATAACCTTGAAATTTAAAGTGAGAGTAAAAATGGATTTGAGAGGAAAATATCTTTAGTTACAGGTGGTAAGGGGCAGAAGAAAACAAGAGGGAATGTTTACTGATACAACAGCACAACCCTACACAATCCTTTTCTCCATCCAAACCCTTAGAGAATGTTTCTCAAAAGCTGGACTGGGATATCTTATGCTTACCTTATCTTATATGCTCTTATAGGCATTGCAGAATCATTTGTTAAGTACAAACTTGTGCGATCTTGTCAGAAATGAACCTCAACAAAATTCAGGGTCTGTCAGAAAACCTTTCTTAGATTCCATAGCTCACTTAATCTCCATCTGTAGAAGCTAATATATCTCTGTTGCATATAGGTAAAGTCTTACAAAGGAAGGCCTTGTAAAACTGTGGCTCTGGTGCTTCAGCTAAGCAAAGGACTCAGCTGAATTAGGGGTAGAAAAACAAGTTATGTAACCATTGTGTGTTCACATCGTGGTATGTAGTGGTTGGTTGAATTATGTTTGTTATGATTTACAACTATGTAGCTGATAACAAGGCTTTAAAGGCCTGGTTTTTGAAATAAAGGGCTCTCCTTTGCACCTACCTAGGGACCCTGCACCACCCAGGACCCTCACCTCACATATCACTGTAGCACCAAACATTTAGAATCCTTCATGTATTTCCTCTCAGAACACCACGGAGAATTTATAATTATTTTTACAAGTGAAGAACTGAGGCATTGCAGTTTTGACCTAGGCTAGACAAGAGACAATGACAGGACAGTCTCATGGTGTCACCCTGAGTGAACCACGGTGACACCTGTCCCCCTCCTGCATTGTGACAACTGGGATTTTGCTTAGGGCTTTGCATACAACTGCAAAACTTTCAATTAGTTGTGGTAAAGGGAGAGTTTGGCTGATGGACATGTCCCTGCCTCTAATTTCTGATGACATTTATACCTGCTAGCCAGTGCAGCAGGAGAAAGCTTCTTGTAGACCATGCGTATGGGCGTGCAGGGAAAGTAAAAAGGGCCTTCCCTCCCACCAACCCAAAATAAATGCATTCTTATAAATGCAAAAAGTCATTTTCAAGCTGAACAATTTGTAGATGCAGCAAGACTATGCAGGAATACAATTAATATTCTGGTTATGTATGGGAGTGAGAAATACCTAAGTGTGTCAGAGCCTGTTAGCAAACATTATAAAAGGGAGCCAGCAGCCGTGCTCTGGTGCTGGGAAGTTAAACTTGCTTGTTAGGGTTCAGGCAGCAGTTTGCCAGTCCTGTGCTACTTCCCTGTGGGCCAGCACACGCCTTCTTGGCAGTCTGGGGTCAGGTCAAACCATTCCTCCAGGATATCCAAGAGGAAAAGGCCTTTGTGATGATGGAGTTGGATGATTTCTGGCTGAGTTCTGGCATGGCTATGAGGATGTCTTGGGTGGAAGTAGTTTGGTACCCTGTAATGTAGCAAAGGAATAATTTAATACTATTCAGGAGAGTAAAAGAAATATCAGGTACAGTGCTAACCCAAACCACCACAGCATGTTCTCAGGCACAGCTGAATGCAGCACTATCAGGATATAAAGCCAAGAAAAATGGCTGAATTAAAGTATAACTGAAACCCACCCAAAGACCATTCATGATCCAGTAATACCTTACAATTTTATAGTAATCTTTGACAATGTTAGATGTTTCTAATATTCTGTCCACTCACAGTGCCATTTTTTTGTCAGATTTGGAGAAATCTCAAGTACAGTCAGCTTCAGCTCAAATCAGAATTAGGTGCTGAACATGTAAAATGCTATGTAAACCCAAGTTGTCCTAAAAAATCCTGTCCTTGGCCTCTCAGATAGAATGGTTCAAATTAGTGGCTGTCTCTTATGTAAGCCAATTTTTGTCCCAATTGCTCTTTTATGAATTGGGGACAATGTGATCCCCTCTTGTACCAGTGCTGTTGGGAAAATTAGTCCATCAGTGCTTATAAAGCAGTTGTCTCCTGCAGTGCTGAGCACTTTAGAAAAGCCATGAAGAACTGAATAGCTCTGTCCTTGGAGCAGGCTTTGAGTAGCATGCAGTAAGCAGCAGCCTAGGGTTGCATGTTGAACAATAAGGAAAAGCCAAAATATTGAAGAGTCCTCTCATTAATGAACAGTGAGGATCCTGTGCACAGAATAAAGTGAGAGCTGTGGAAAAGCACCTCATGCTCCTGCAGCTAAATGCTGTGTCACAACAATGACAAGCACAGGGCTGAAGGAAGGCTGTGTGGACCTGTGCAATGTCCCAATTTTTAAGAGCTCAGTGTTGTGACATTAAGGTTGGCTCCTTTGACTGCAACTCTCTGTGTGTAATGGGTCTGGTAGTAAGAGCTGAACCATCTTCTGGGGGTGTTCCTATCATGCTGGTCTACAGGGAACAGGATGTGTCTTTCCTCTTTCCTAGAAGTGAGTAGAATTCCAGATTTGTGTACCAGGCAGGATAGGAGATGTGTAATATGGAGGAATACCATCCTGCAACAGCTGGAGTTTTCTCTAATAATTGTGAGATGTGTTGTGTGTCTGACTATTTGCACACTCTGAGGAAGGCCACAAGTGGCAACAAAAGCACAATTCAAGAGCAGTCACGTCTCCAGGAATGCTTATGTGTGTATCAGCTGGTTTTTGTGAACCACTGTGATGATGAAACAATTCTTTCCACCCAACCTGCCCCTCTAGGAATGTAGACAGACCAAAAAAATACAATGGCTTAAAGAATGGTTGCTTGTCTGAAGGGAAAGATTTGTTGGGAAGCAGAATTAGGACATTGTGGGTAAGTGTCAAGTAGATAGGGCAGGAGGGCCTAGAGGAGTTTGACTTGTTGACAGCGTGGGAGTCCAGTAACTAAGCACATGTTAAAATTCTCTTCCTCAGTGGTTTGCAGCTTGTGATCCATGAGCAGGTGGCTTTTGAACAACATCAGAAAAGAAAGTTTATATAATGCTTCATTATAGGCTACATATGTGAGAGTTCTGAAGGTTGTGTGCCTACAGTGGAAATATTTTGGGATCCAAAAGCTGGAAAAAAAAAAACCAAAACAACCTGTCTCCTGTGTCATTAAGTCAGTGATGTGTTTGGTTTTGAAAAGGCCAAACAATGAATCAGGCTTTAAAATGGAAGCACTGTAGGTGTTGCCAGCAACTTGTTTAAAACACCTGAGTGCCCGGGATTGGCGTGGCAGTGACTCAGATCCAGCTGGGAGCAGGAGTCGGAGAAAGCCTTCCCGGGGCAGGACAGACGGGCCTGGCTCCTGCAGGGTCATCTGGAGAGATCCACACATGGGGACAGGCTCATCCTAGGGGAGAGCTTTGCTAAACTGGCCTTGCATCCCAGGGAAGTGCTGGAAACCCTGTCCCACGGGAAATTGGGCTGGGCACAATGCAGGTGTGAAAATACAACATACAGAGTCCTGTGACAGCTGCAGGGGTGGGCTGCACTAGGGAGGGCATCTTACCCTCTGCCACACCAGGCACACTCACAGGGTAGAGTTTTCCTTTCTGTAGGGTGGGATTTTATTTCCAGCATGCTGCTTTGTGCCCAGGAATCCTTCTGGCATTACTGAGGAGCTGGGGTGTGTAAGGAGAGTTAATACAAGAATTGAGACATATCCTGAAGATCGCAGCAGGCCCACGTCAGGAGAGGATGTGTGTGTGTGTGTGTGCCTGTGACACCTATTACCAGCCCTGAGAAATGCATGTATTCATCAGAAGGAGAAAATATCCCTTTGTGTTTATTCTTATTTAACATTGTTTACACAGAAAATGGAGAAACGCATCTTTAACCGTCATGTACGATTTAAAATTATGTCAGTAGAGCCGGCAGGGCTCATTCTGCAAACATCTACTCCACCGTGTGGTCTCTGGGAGCTAAGGCTGCTCTCTGCTCTCTTCCTGGAGCACACTGCAGTGGCTGTATTCAACAGCCTTTGTGAAGGCTTCCAGAGCTCCGAATTAAAAATGCAGAAAGCTGGGGAGGAGGAGAGAGTTTTCAGAGCAGGGGTTCTCTGTAGCTGGAGCGTTAGGATGTCTTGCTACCTAATTGCTTTAGAATATGTGGGCTTGAATGAGTCCTTTTTAATGAATACTAGGCAAATACATAAATCACAAACCCCAAGCACCCAGACGGTGAAACACGCACTAATGAAGACCTGACTTGGCTGGCAGGTGTGGAGTTGATTGGTAAAACGCCATGAATATATCAGTTTTGAAGTGATATTTGTGAAAAGAAGCAAGTTTTCTGCGTGCTGCCCTTGTCTTTGCTCCCTGCTGCTGCACACCTGCTCGGTGCCATCCCTGCTGCAGCCCCATGGCAGTGCCCGCTGCCACTGCCTTCCAGGGACAGCAGCCAGAGGGAACAGCCACCCTCTGTCTGTGCTCTCACTGCAGTGGGATGGGGAAAGCAGTGCTCCCCCTTCCCCACTGCCTTCCCAATCTCAAATCCTAGCCCTGTTTGTTGGTGGTGCCATGCGTGGGTTGGAGCTCCCCGGCTTTGTGCGCTGAGATTATCTGGAGATTCACCTGGCGCTGATCCAATGAACCGATGCAGCCTTACAAAGCTGAAGGGAAGGGTGCAGGGTTCTCTTTGTAATAAATCACACGGCGTGAAAAAGGATTTCCTTACCTCCTTTCCTCCATTATTCTCCATATCTCACCTTGTGGAAATGGGTCTGGTAGGAAGAGATTTAGACTCGCATGGCAGGAAAAGCAAGCAGGGCAGGGAGAACTGAAGGTAAAGGGAGGCAGAATTCCTGGAGGTTTCTATATCTTGGAGATTCCAGGAAGAAGAGACACAACCTGAAAGAATAGGAAGAAGCCCTCAAAAATAAACCCAGCATGGGCCTTGGTACTAAATCCTTCCTCAGGATGTTGTCACTGAAGCAGCTGCATAAGGAATCCTTAAAAGCAGTGCTGAGTTCAGTCCCAGAGACAAAGGATTGCTGTCCAGAGAACTGCCCAGCAAGATGGGTGCTGGTCTGAACATCTTTGGTTTTACTGAGTTGAGCTGGTAACCTCTTCAGATCTGGCTGCCTCCCAAGTAGGGAGGGATGAATACTGCAAAATGTTTCAGTTTCCAGTGCAATTTTGAAACTCATTTGCTTTGACTGAATTTGCACTGTGTTTATGTAAATTTATAAACACTGTAATAAATTTATCTACTTACAGAAAACAGAAATTTTAGAAAAAGGCTGGAAAACATTGGTGAAACACAAATTCTAATTCAAGAAGAATATTTACAGAACCTGATTTAAATGAACATTCAGTCACGAAGCAGAAGCACAGCATGTGGTCTGTATATCTAGCAAACTATAGCAAGCATAATCCAAAATTAAAACAATGGTAATCAGCTTAAATGCTTTAAATTACATACACGTCATTTTTTGTGGCTGCAATGACTATGTGACCAAAACCTAGGTTTTTACAGTAGGAATGAAGACCAAAATCAGGTAATAGCTGCAGGTTGCTACTTTGCTTGTAGCTATCTATTCTAACTGTGTTTTTTGCTAACCTGGGAGAGTCTGTGCCAGCACATCATTCTCATCAGGCTCTGTGGCATTGTGACCTGCCACGTTCATAAGAGCATTCACGGGCATGATCATTAATGCTCTTGGGATGGGATATCCTCCAGTGCCCTTGTTCCAACCCTCACTAATTCTGAAGCTGTTTTTGTCTTCCCTTGTACCTCTTGGAGCCTGTAATATTTCCTGATTTTTTGTCTTCTGTGTCCCCCTTCTAAGATAATCCTTAAAGAGTCCTTTGATATAATTTAGGGGGTTTTTTTCCCCCACCTTGTTAATTTTATATTGAGCACATTCGTTTATTTACAGCACAAAATAAATCTAATCTGTATAGGGCAGATTTGGAGGCACTTTCTAAATTAGGGGAATGCTTACAGCCATGTGAGAAACTGCAGTGAAGCAAATGACAACACTTGCACTCTGAGTAAAAGAGCTGGTCTCAAATATTGAGAGATCATGTATTCTTTTAGGACACATTCATTTCCCACCATGGAGCTGCTGTTCCCAGAGCATATCTGTATTTCTACTTTGCCTACCCTGTGTTTGAAGCAGCAGGCAAACAGTGGAACCAGCAGCAAAGTGTTCCAGAAATTAGCTGGTTTAAGACTGGGAGGATGAATTAAAAAGCAGTGCAGGATGCAATTTTTAAGTTATCCTGTTCAGGCTCTTGCATTGGAGGCATTAGCCATGAGGGAGATCACATCAGCTGGGAGCAAGATAATAAAATGAATGCAGGATCTGTAATGGGCACATGGGAGACTCTTGCCGTGTGTTTTGGTCATGTCCTGATATACATCAGCTTTGGGAGACAGTTCTACATCTAATAGAGTCAATAATCAAATCTGAAGTACCAAGGAACACAACTTGATGTTTCCTTAGAGAGGCCACAAGTTTGCAGCAGATGAATAAAGAGAGAATGTGGTAGATACAAATTTGTCTTTAGGCAAAAAGGAAAGAAAAAAGACTTGAAAACAGGAAGGGGGGAGAAAATATTACACTGTTTTCAGACTGGAAAGAAATAGTAATGCCTACATCAGAAAGTTAATTAATTGTTGTTACATTGATAAATATATGATATACCACATCAAAGACCAGCTAAATGATATTTGAAAATTAATTTGGATTCCTATTAAACAGAGCTCAAAGGAGCTTCCCAAATGAATAACTTGTTTGCTAAGCGTTGCTTCCCTCTGTTTATAAAGTCTTTTCAAGTAAAGACAACTATTTTCAACTGTTCTTGTTGTTTTAAGTGAACTATGAGATTCATCACCAGACATTCCTGACACATCCAAATACTGCAAAATTGCAATGCCATATTTAGGATCTTATAAAAATTAGGTATTGCTTACCTCTTTTCTCTATGGGGATGACTTAGATAAAGTTATCTAAAAAGTCCCAAACCTCAAATTTAATATTGACAGTATGCTCATTTTCTCTAGTGTTAAATATTATTCAAAGAAAATGTAAATGTGACACATTAACTATATATATATACAGGTTCAGATTCTGAGCTCTTAAAAAAGTTTTTTTTACAGTAAGAATGTTGGGTTTTTTGGGGGGGGGGGGAACTGTGCCGAAATACAGTAAAACTCATGGCAGTTTCTGCTTTTATTAAATGAAAAACTCATTCCTCTCATTCTGCTCTTCTGCCAGTTTTATCCTGTGTAATTCTACCTACATCTTTGGAAGTACTTCTGGTTTTTATTAATGTCTGTGAGTTCAAAAGAAGATAGGATTTAGTAGAGCTGAGTGCAGAGAGTTTACATGCAGAAAAACAGAAGAGAGAGAATTCTGACACAATATGGCAGCAACTTTCTGAGTTGTCTGTGGAATTGTAGCTGTTTAAAATGTCCAGGAAAAAAGCCCATCTGGTTTCTATACAAGCAGAGAAGTGGTCACCATGACAAGGAGGTGGCTTCTGCACCCCGGCAGGCTGCCCATGGCAGCAGTGATGGAGCTGCAGAGCTGCAGTTGGGTGTTTGAGCTCCCATCCGAGAGCTGATGGTTGGGTTGTGTCTGCCCAAGGAGCAAAGAAGCTCCTACTTGCCTAGATACCCATAAGAATTTTTACAAAATAATGTATATTAACTTTGTATCCTCTGATTCATAGGAAAATATTTATTCATCAGGTTTGGAAATTAATTTCATCCTCTGGTTTCATCCCCTCACTTTTTTAAGCATTTCCCCTCTCTTAGTTTTATTTTCCTTTCTCTTTGCCAATTAAACCTATGGTTTGGGTCTTCAGATTCTTAGAAATTTTTTTTTTCAAAGGATAGCACTGCTGGAGTGAATCTCTTGTTTGCATAGGTGTGTTTAAAAGATTAAGGCTGAACAGACATTCTTGTAATAGACATGGGATCAATGAAAGCTCTTCTTTTCTCGAGAAGCTTTAAGGCTTAGCAGCAAGGTTGATTTTTTTTGTTTGTTTGTTTTAACTATACAAGAAGTTGCATCTCTGCTTGGGCTTCTATTATTTGTATGGTCTTCTATAGAATTCCTGAGCAAGAATTTACCCAACCCATCCCAAGCTTAGCTTGAGATGAGAAAGTTCTCTTCCTGCATGTATCAGTAGCCAAAGATTTTCTAGGTGATCTCTGCAGCAGGCAAGGGACTTAAATTCCCACTTCTCCTATTTGTGCCACTTCCAGCTTTCAGATTTCTTTTTCAAATTTCAAATTTTAAATTTTGGTGCTAACTCTATCAACAGCCTACTGAGTTTCAGTGAGGCCTCACAAAGAATTTGGATGCTACTCTATGGGGCTGTGAGCAGCAGAATCCAAGTCAGGACAGTGTCCTGGCAGGGATCTGAGTCAGGGCAGGAAGGAGAAGCCAAGGTGGCATCCATGCTCCAATGCCTACAGGATTTGATGGCTAATAAGCATTTTAACTTGTTGATTTGGTTGGCTAACTTTTGTGTAGGCAGTTGCAGGAGGGGAAGAGACAGAGGCCCCGGGTTAGTGGAACAATGACATTCATGCTTTAAATCCCTTAAGCACAAAGCTAATGGCCATTGATTACAAGGCTCTGAACAGCCCTGCTGAGTCAGAGCCTGACTGAGGACAAGCTGAAGGTCCAGTTTGGTGGTGCAGTGTGTGAATCAGCCTGGGAGCTGCAGAACCTCAGCCAGAGCTCCAAAGAGAAGGGAACCTCCAAGGTCAGGCAAGGCTGTTCCAGGGCCAGCCTGCCAAAGTGGGGAAAGGCAAAGGATAAAGTGAGTACAGGCTGTGGAAGGGAAGAAGGCTGAGTGGCCAGAGCTGCTCCAGTTGATATTCTGCTGGTTATTTCTGAAAGGTGCCATTGCTGCAGGCTTTCCTCAGGGGAGCGTTAGCTTTGTTTCCCCCATGAGAACAACGTTTAACTGCTTCAGCCACAGAATATAACCCTAATTCTGCAGCTGACCCGAGGAGAGGCCGCAGCCCTGCTAAGCCTTTGTGTCTGTTTTCTGTGTGTGTGTGTGCAGGTGCTCCCTGATGGGGTTTGATCTGAACCGGCACTGGGCAAATCCCTCTCCGTGGGCTCATCCCACCCTGCACGGAGTGAAGGAGCTCATCATCGACATGTACAACAACCCGGTGAGTGGGGCCAGCAGCTGCTGAGCCCCCCTTGTGCTGAGGGACCGACCCCCCAGTGCAGGAGATCAGGGCACAGTCCTGCTGCCGCCGCAGGGAGCGTCAGAAGCGGAGAAAGCGGCAAAATGACGTTGAGCCCAGCTTAACCATGAAATAATCCTGAAAGCAGGGCCTAAATTCTGTTGAGCTGCTCTCATGCTCTGAGCTGGATTCAAAACAGCAGGCCCCCCCCCCCCCCAAACGGAATTAGGGAATGGCAGTGATGCTTAATCCAGGGCTCTGGCAGTGGTGGCTGTGTGGTGTGCAGTGCAGGAGGGGGAGAATATTTGCAAATATTATATAAACACACGCACGCACACACTCATGCTCACTCAGAGAAGCAGAGGTGTTCTTGAAGGTGAAATCTTAGCTAATCAGAGGAGATGGATTGAGGAGAATATGGAGAAGAGGAGTGGGAGGGAGGCAGACAGCTATTGAATGTTTGACATCAAAGCGCAGAAGGATTATTGAACGTGGCACCTAAGAAAAACTGCTGGGAAAAAAATGGAGATGGGTAGGAAAAAATCACTACCAAAAATAAGAGGAGATTTTATAGATTATTATTTTTTTCATTATAGGATTCCTGGTATTTGTCTTTTTTTGCTTCTCACAATAGTGAGGTAGTTTGAATCTTTAAGTCCCTGAAGTTTTGCTAATTTTTCCTTTTGTTTTTTCTTTCTTTCCTTTGTCTTTCTGTGAAAAAGGACCTAGCTTGCCTTGCTAATAAATAAAGAGGATTCTTACCCCTGGCTACATCATGTACAGGACAAGACCTCCTTTAATTTAACTCCTGGTTTTCCCAATACATCTTAATTGGACTTTTTATCTTCCAGTAATACCTGTACAGAGGAGTTTTTAGGTAAAGGAAGATAGATTAATAGATAAGATCGTTATGTATGGACTGGAATCCAACTGCATGAAAAATATTTCCTTAGACCACTAATTGTTTGGCACAGAATTTGCCTTTCTATTCTGTTTCTGCAGCACCTTGCTCTGTGAATTGTGCCTCTGACCAAGGCTCCTAAACTCTATTAAAGTGATGATGATAATGGTGGAAAGGCACAGAAAGGAGCTTTGGGCCCATCATGGTCTTTCCTCTGTTTTCTACCCCAAAAAGCAAGAAAATTTTCCCTCTGTACAATGGAGTGAGCATGCAGATTGCTGTAAGAAGAGGTTTCTTTCCAATAATGAAGAGTTCTTGAAACATTACAAGAAAGTTGGGTGTAGGCAAGTGCTTGTAGCCAGTAAGGCAGCAAATCCTGGCACTATTAAAAGTTACTGTCAGTAAAGTAAAGCTATTCTTGGAGGTAGGGGGAAGTACTTTTCAGCTTCATCCCATTCTAAGGAATATTTTAAAATTCTGGTAGCTTCCAGCTGTCCTATGTGTGAAGAATGAATTCATTTGTTTTGGTGGCTAAAATGAAAAATCAAAAGAACTGTTTGGTGAGAGCTGATCTGAAATGGAAATATTTTTTTTCCCTCCGTCTTTCTGTCTCCCACTCTCCCCAGTGATCAGCCTGAGATGAACCAGTTCCAGTTCATTTCTTTCTGAGGGAAAGAAAAAGGAGCCTTTTAAACACAAGTGTAAAATTTCATTTTCAAGGTTATTTATTTAAAAAAAAAATACTCTACAGAATTTTTTTTTTTTATTAAGGTACCAGCAAACTTCAGGTCCCTCTTCAGAATTCCATTTCTTAGTGAGTTAGCTACCCACCAAAAAAACCTTCTTGTCTGGCCTTGTCAACACCAGCCTTTCTGGCAGTTTCAGGGATGCTCAGCAATGCAATGCTTTATATGGGATTAGTGTTATTTTCAGGAAATACCAGATTCTTAGACCCTCAGATCACAGTAATATGGGTATGAAAAGACCATATACAAAGTGCTGGGGCAAAAGGGGGAGACAATCCAGCTGCCATGGGACTGTCCATGCACCATCCTGCTTTAGCAGTGACTGCTCTTATTAAGTTATGACAGCGTGCCAGAATAAAGCCTGTTTAAAATCCCTTCAGGCAGCTAAAAATTTGAGGTGCTTTTCAGGGGTAGAGTGTTACTTTCAGATGACTAATACATGATAGATGGCTGGCTGCATGCACAGGTGACCTGCTGCAGGAGAGCTGGTGGCACTGTGTCACATCAGGCATTTTGCATTTGAACACATCTGTCCTGCCACCCTCTCCTCATCTAAAGTCTCCCCACACTGGAGAAAATGAAATGAAATGCAAAACCCAATTCCCTGAGAAATTATGTAATAAAAAATAACCTTAATCCCTCCCATTGCAGACAAGATCTGCCGTGAAGGGCTGTCCGCAGGAGACTGGATTGTTTAAAGAAAGAGAAAGTTTGGCTTCATGTTGCCATTGCAGAACAGCTCAGTGCAGGACTTTTAGATGTATTCATTCCCTTAAATCACTTAAGGAAAATTAGTTGCCATAAGACCATAAAACCATGTTTTAAATATTGCTGCATAGGAGGATTTTTCTTCTGCTCTGCAGTATGGGAGATAAGCTCTTTCCTTTGAAAAAAAGTTCATTCTGGAGCAGGGAGGATGAGTGACACAGAAATAAGTGAAGTGGGTATGAGGCACACACACAATGCCACAGCTACAGTGATTCCAGCACTGAGTGTTCCAAGGCTGAGTGTTTGCTGTAGTTACTGTATAAAAATAATCCAAAGCACTTGTGGTTCACTGTTCTTATGGGTTATACAAAGTGTGCTTATTTTATTTTTAAAATGTTTCAGAGTCTGTAAGAACCATATTGCCCTTAGGAGGAAATGGATGAGTCAAGAAATGGGAGAACAACAGGAAGCTTTTGATCTCCTTGCCACTGATTTTGACACAATTACTCTGATGATCAGTGTCTTTATGTTGACCTACATGGAGTGAGGGGATATTCTCAGCAGTTTCTAATGCTATCAGTGTTGCAGATAGTGAAGTGATAGTCTCCTCTATATCATGTGCTGCTGGCTGGGGATATTTCTGTTCCCAAGCACCTTTGCCTGCCCATACATGAGCGAGCAATGTCTTCCCACCACTCCACCTGACAATACCTGTTGATGGTTTCCCTGTCTGTGCTGGAGCAGGGAGCAGAATTATCTCAGAACATGAATGTATTGTTTAAACCAACTCAGCTGGCTCTTGTTTGCAGTTTGTTAAAGCATGTTCCTGTGAGCCATTCCAGCACCCTTTAAAAACAGATTTAGTGAGTGCACTCAGGCTGTGTGTTCAGTGTCAGCTGAGCCCCCTCGATATGAGCACTGTGATGCAGCTTTTACTTACAGGTGCTGGTGTTATTCTCCCATCTAGATCTCTCCCTCACCGAGTTCTCCAAAGGAAAATTCCCACATAATAAGCAGCTACTCAGTGTTTTACCTTCAGTGTTCATTGTACAGCCTTGTCCTGTGTTTACTGTGCCCTGTGCAGATCCTGCTCTGAAGGCAGAACTGTTCATCTCCCCGCAGGCTCTGTTGTTCTGCTCATTGCTGTACTCTGGGAGCATTGCAGATGTGTGGAGTTTGGGGGGGACCCTGTGAGAGACAGATGTTTCATCCTTGTGTGGACAGGAAACAGTTATGATCACACCTACTCATTTGTGATAGATGGTTTAGGATGCCTGGAATCAGATTTGTTTCATGTCCTTCAGCAAAGAGTGATACCTGCACTTGTGTCTAACCAATGCTTGCAAGGAAGATTGGGATAGACTATTTCTGTCATTTGGCTCTCCTAGGACCTAGGAGACAAGGAATAGGCTGTGACTGACCATTTGGGGTGAATCTGTTTCAAGTAATTTGCTCCTCCCAAATGAAAATGCAGAATGGGATTCAGGGCTCCCAAGCACTCTCACTGCAACACTGGACTTTGTGTTCTTTCTTCTGTGTTTCTTCTGTTCTTCCTGTTTTCCACCTCATGTTGAATTGAAGCTGGAGTCTTACAAGCAAATGATTCCTTTGTTAGATGCTGTTCACCTTGTTCCCTGAGTGAGCCAGAGACCTGTCCAAAACTTAAAAAAAACCCACTTACCTGGGATGTGCTCCTTAACTAGAATCTCATTTGTCATGCACACATATACTAAAATTTAAATTATTTCTGCAAAACTGACTTTTCTGTATCCATTCCTGACTTTGGAGTGCTTGATGTTGCAGCCCTTGCATACTTTTAATACTATTCTGGGTGAAAGTTTTCAATGCAAAATGAAAGCCCCAGCATGCTAAAATCTGAGTCATCTGCTGGGCTGGAACCTTTAGATCCACCACACAGACATCTGCCACAGGGGCTGATGAATTAGCTGATAGAGGATGGCAATCTGCTATTGCTGTGGACAGGAAAGAGGGAGGGAAGGAGCCTGTGGGCTTTTGGGGGTATCTGCTGACAAGAGCATTAGTAATAAGATAGGATGAGTAAACATAATACTGTAGGCATGGGGAGGGTTGCTATTTAAGGGTGAATGACACCTTTTATGTTTTTGAGGAGGTTTTTTTAAGATCCCGTGTGCAGGCTCAGATTTGAACACAATCATTATTTTCCAATCTTCCTGTCTCTGAGGAGGCCTAGCTTTTGATCCAGGTAGGTTTGAGTGAGCAAGCAGTAAGAGTATAGGGGAATTAGCCTGGTAAGTCGGTGTAACTGGATTCTTCAGCAGATGACTGTGTTCCTCTTCAGAAGGAGAATGTATTTGCTTTCTTCCAAAGTTATTGAACATATTGTTATCATCTCTGCCCAGGCCCTTCTTTAGAGGCTGATGGGTGTCCTCCTGGGGCTGGCTCCTCTCAGAGCATCCTGCACCTCCTGCTGCAGGAAGACAGCAGAGAGAGCTGCTTTGGGGAAAAAGGTCTGATATCTGCGTTCCAGCCTGTGGCTGATAAGCCCTGATAACAGAAAGCAGGTGAGGGTGAAGGTTGAGTGCTGTGTGAAGTAGGTGAGCTCCCAGATGAAGCTGCCACATTCTCTCCGTCCTCTGTAGCTCATCAGAGCTGCCTGTCCTCTCCAGCCAGGTAGTTTTTCTAGGTTTCCCCATTGCCAAGGAGTACAACCCCTCACAGACTTCCTTTCCACTTCCTGTTTCTGCCATCTGTTTTCATTGCTGTCAGAAGGTTCAGCAGGTGTTCTTACCATCCAGACCACTCCCCAGCTCTTTCCAAGATGCAATTGGGTGTTGATGCTTGATGAAGTCCCTCCATCAGTGCCCATCTTCGTGCTGCTCTGTTTCAGACACGTTTAAGCCACCCACTGAAGAACTCCTGTTGTTGTTCAACCTACATCTTTTCTAGGCCTCCAGCAGCACCATTTAGAGTGTACTGCCAAGGAGAGGAGCTGTGACAGTGCAGGAGCAGTGCTGTGGGACTGCTCCACATGCAGCACATCCAACCCCCCACTTTCCCCATTATCTTCAACTTTTGCAATGAAACAAATCAGGATTTTTGGTTTTTATCTTATCCCTGTCATACTTTGAGAGAGACATTCTATTTTTATGGAAAACTAAGTCACAAAACATAGATTTGGAATCCTGGAACTGATACTGTGCAGGTTGCAACTATCCCCAGTGGCAGCATTGTTTTAGAGACCTCACATCCTCTCTCCTTTGGGCAGTGCCACATTCTTCACAAGACAATTCCACATTTAGAAAATGCAGCTGGTCTCCAAGATGTGTGTGCTTTGCTGGAGAGTGACATAAATTTTATTTTTGGCAATCCTGTAAAGTGTGTCAATCTTAGAGGCTCTGCTTCCACTCATCTCCTGAAATGATGTTAGTATTACCATCAGTGTGATACTGGATATTTGACAAGTAAAGTATAACAACAGATTTTGCAAGGTTTTCACATCAAAACTGTACATTTAGCTTCTTATGCTATAAGCCCTCAAGTAGTATTTTTTAATCTAACATTTGAATGACTGCAAGCAATTGTTTTCTCTTCAAAAATTCTTCTTTTCCCTCATCATGTCCCCTGCTTCTGTTATAAATTGGAGCAGCAAACTGGAAAATATTTTACTGGAAAATGATAAGCTCATTCTCATTCTAGCTGAAGCCAGTTTGGATGTTAATAAATGTCTGGAAAGGCTTTGGGTTGGGGTTTGGTGTTGCTCAGAACTCACTTGGAGCCAAACAGATCAGCTGAGATCTGCATCATCTGGTGTGGGGAGCCATAGCAGATTAACCCAGGGTAATGAGCTCTGTAACATCACACACTACCTGGCTCCATTTTGCTGTTAGCAGAGCTCCTACACTTCTTTCCCCAGCTAAACATCTCAGTAGTAGTGAATAATCATTTTTAACTCAATATTGAATTTTAACAACGCACTAGGAAGCGATACTCAGAGGATCCCTCAGACATCCTGGGCTGTCATTTGTACCTGATGATTTTCACTCCAATATCAAAACAGCCATTGCCAGGCACCATCTTTTGCCAACAATTCCCAGGATAATGCAATATAAATAATTCTGGGTTCTTAGGCAGAAAGGCCAACATGCTGCCTCCTGTTTCTCTCCTCCTGAAGCTCATGCATTACGTGTTCAGCTGGGATAGCCCTGTGGCCTCTTACTAAGGCAATGCTCATGTTTGTGCCACTTTGTTGATGTTGCAGGAGTGCCCTGTACCACTTCTCTCATGCAGCTCCCTGTCGAATGAAGTGTAACTTTTCTGTATTTTTAAAATATCATTCTTATTTCAGTTCTTTGTTGAGCAGTAGCAAGGACACCCTTTCTCTCAGTGCTGTAATTTAGCAATCTGATTAACATCTTCCTCCTGGACCAGCATAATCAGAGTTACTAATGCTCTAGCTAACATTCTACTTCATATAGGCTGTTTAAAAATATTCCCATTAAACTTTGCTCATTTTTAAATAAGGATAAATTTGGTATCTGCTGACAGAAGCAAAGGTGGTGTGCATGATCAGCTTGGTAGCTATGGCATTTTCTGATAAGCAATCTTATCTGTGAGAGTTCAGAACTCCTCGGTTCCTTTCATGCAATTTTAACAATTCTACTTCCTGGAGTAAACATTCTCTCTTGATCTAGTAATATGTTCTATGTTTATACCTGGTGAAGCAGCTTCTGATCTTAGCAACTTTCTTCCCACTGTCCTTTAAACACACACAGTATTCAAAGAAACTTGCAAATAGGAGAGCTGGTTTTACACTAGAACAGATTATTTGCAGGAGATGCTGAATCTTTGCCACTGCAGGGTTTTATGACAGGTATTTATTGGAAAAAGGTTTAGCTAGAGTTAATTCCTTTTTGAGGTAGTGGAATACACTCAATAAACTCTACAGATTTCCTTCTCATCTCCAATTAATCTATGATTTTTGTCCCTTCCCTTTGATTTGTTTTCAACATGTAAATCTTCATAAATATAAATGTATATATAGAAGTGAACATATAATTTCTCTGGTAACTTTTAGGAATCATTAACACTGTTAGATGAAGTTCCACCTGCAACTGTGAACTCCTTGTTAAAGTGATAGTCAAGGAAGGGAGTGCTATTCAAGCCAACCAGTGCTAATAGTCTTATTTTTTGCTAAGCAAAATTTATATTTTGAAATTATAAATCACATTTCATCTAAACTAGACAGGCTTTTGGCTGGTTTTGTTTTGTTTTGATCATTCTTGCATGTTTGCAGTCTAGCTCTGTGTGATGCTCCACTATATTTTTGTCAAATACTCCAGACTCTCCAGGAAACAAGTCTGAAATGTGTCTACAGCTACAAAATTTCTCTCTGTTTGTACTCAGTCATTGTGCTAATCATTTCATCATGGTAATCTCTGACACAGGTTGTGATTTCTTTGGTTGTCTGAGGATTTTTTTGCTATCTCTTTTGGTAATGTTTTTATCTAGAATAGGAACATTTTCAGGTAAAACCCATAACACAAAGAAGAATAAAATTCTGTAATCCCAGTGACTAAAATTTTCTTTTTTTCAACACAATAAGGGCCAGTTTTCATTTGTACCTGACACTTCTAAGCTGTTGTTCTCCACAATACTTAGATGCCTGCATGAAGCACTGCAGACAGATCAGTGTGTGGTTCTCTATCATATCTCTAGATAAGAGTTTGTTTACTCAACTCTGATATTCTCATAGGTTGTGTTAATTCTTGCATTCTGTGACATGGGTGTCTGTGTGTAGTACAATCTGGTACTGCTCCAAACATCTGAACCAGTTTGGCTTTTTTTTTTCCAGGAGTTTGCCATTCTGAGGAATCTCTGTGCTGCTGCTTTTTGTTTGGGGCAGGCATGTTAGTTATGACCTCCACTTTGCAGTGATCTACTGTACACCTTATCTTCTCTTCCAGGTGTTTTATTACTATTACATGGAACTTATGGTGTTGCTTTCTTAGTTTTAGCTCAGCATCTCAGTCTCTTTCCATGGCTCTTTAAGGCCTTTAGTCAAACTCCTCTCTTTTACCTTGGATCAAAATATTATCCATCAAAGCTTTAGTATCCTCTCTACCATCAAAACATGGTTGTATTTTCCTGGGATGTGCCTAGGGGGCTGAACACAACTCAAATATCCCTCTGAGGAAATAGTGTCTCCTAAAATAGTTTTTTGAAGATGTACTGCCATGTTCTCTATTTTTCTGGGGGCATCTGCCAGCACCCTGCTGATGAATCAGAGCTGTCTCTTCAAAGAATTTACCCCTTGCCAATGGAGGAAAACATTCCCTTTATATAATACGCTTTTTTTTTTCCTTGGACTGGGTGTACAAGAGGGGTTCAGCATGGATTCTTTTCTCCCTCTGTTGCACTTTCTTCCTGCTTATACATTCTGTAATTCTTATGGATGTGATATTATTGAATTCCTCTTATTATCTGCACTGGGGAGAGAGGGTTTTGGATTTTTAAATTTTAAGTAACATTAATCAGGGAGTGGCTGACATGTTCAGTGCTGCATTGAGAGTTTCCTCGAGTCTGGGAGATATTAAGCTCCTCCTCAGTAATTCTGGTTTCATGTTTCTCCTCCCCTTCTCAGTTTTTCAGTGAGACACGGGAGTTTGAGGTTTGTTTTTTTTTTTTTTAGCCACTTATGAAAAACTCCCCCTTCGCGTCTGCTCCTTCCCCAAGTGCTTCTATAAAGGGAGTCAGAGTCAAGGTCACTGACAAGTCTGCTTCAGTGCTTGCATTTGAACTGCTGAGCACTCAGGAGAATGAGCTCCTGCACAATGCAGCACTCAATTCCAGCTGCCTCTTGCCAGAGCTTCTTAGAGTCAGGGCTGCTCACAGGATGCAAGTGGAAATGCCTGCAATGAGCTGATCCATTTTATTTTTCCCACTTCAGAAGGTGTTGGGACCATGCCCTTTGTTCCATTTTCCTGGGATTGCATTTGCCTTTTAAGACACAGGGGCAAAGTCACTGCCAGGGCTTTTTTATTTGATACAAAAGAGCTCTTAGTATTCAAAAATGATTTAGAGACAGCTGGCCAAATGTTTGACCTAACTAAGTCTGCTCATGCTATTCCACTGGTGTGAGATAGCAGTAATAGAGTCAGTGGACAATTAGCCCAGTGTATGCAATGAAGATGGGTAAAGTGAAATGCTGATTTTAAATGAGAATATTGACATAATAGCATCTCAATCAGGCAGCACTGGAATAGCAGTGTAAAATTATACACTAATAACAGAGGAAACCAAGCCAGCAGAGGAGTGACATTACAGTTCAAAGAAAGATCAGAAGCAAAAAAGAGAAAAGAAAAGAAGGGAAAAAAAAAAAAAAAAAGCAGGGAGTGGAATTGTATCAACAAGTACTGAAAAATCGAAAAATCCCACAATCTCTGTGCATTAAAATTTCATGCCAAAATGGGATGGTGGCACTAAGCATCTTTACTGTTATGTTCAGAAGCAATGAGGACTCAAAGAATGTAATGGCAGAGCCTGATTAAGGGTCATGATTAAAGCTGATGTAGAAACCACATTTATAGGCTTTAAAAATGGCATCTTCTGGAAGCAAGAAATCAAAGAGCCTGAAAGAGAAGAGCAATTTTTTTTAAATTTATCCCTTAGTAAGGATTAAGTGTTGATTGAAAACATACCTGTCATAGCAACATTATGCAATAATAAATATAAACATGCTCAAATTCATCATTCCTGGTGGAATATGAAGACCAAAAAGACCTTAGAATGGCACATACTTCTGAAAGGGGGCCAACATAAAATGGAAAATGAAGTCTAAAAGAAGTAGCTAAAAGGGAAAACCAGAACAAAATAACATTTTGGCATGACATGGCAGCTATATAAAATCACCATTTTAGGATGCATTTTTTGCAGCTTTACCTTTAGAGAGCGTGTTACCCCTATTTGAAAAACTCCATAACTTTATAAAAAGTTACATGAGAAGTTAACAAAGGGGATTCTTAGACTGAAGAAGGTCATTAGCATTAAAGGATACCCTTTGAAGTCTTGCCCAAATGAACTAAGGGAAAAAAAAAACCCACAGTACACTCTGGCAAGTTAAATGCAAACCCATAATAATAGCGGACAAAAACAATTTTGAAGAATAACTTGCTAAAGGCATAAAAACTAATAATAAAAACTTTTTCAAACACATCAGAGGCAAGAAGCCTGCCTGAAGGTCTATAAGGTTGATAGATGATCAAGATGTAAAAGAAGTGCTCAAGGAAAAGAAGGCCTTTCCAGAAAAGCTAAATGAGTTATTTGCTTTGGTTTTCACAGTGAGGAGCCTAAAGGGAATTCCCAAATTAGAGCTGCTCTTTATGGGAGACAAGTCAGATAACATGGATAACAGTGGTTTAATGGGAGTTTTCATTTTTGAAAATAGAATTTATACATCTGGTGGCCTTTTCTTGGGGATTTGATGAGCATGAAGATAAATGCAGTTAACCTGTTGCCTGTTTTGAATTTCTGAAAAGCACTGGTAAATTTCTGATGAAATTATTTTAAAGAAGTGAAGAACCAAGTTGTCTTGGATGATCTGAGCCTTTTGTGCTCATTTATGCTTTTAGTTGCATTGTTTCCTTAAATATCCTGTGCTGCCCACATCCAGGGATCTGCATGGCTGCTCTTTCATGAGCATGTGCATGGCAAAGAAAGCACAGCTCCTGCTTCTGCTCTCTGACACAGCCTCTTGTACTGTTCCCTGATTAAAGTAGAAGGGGTGGCTGTTAGATGGCTGGATTGGCACTAGCAGGTTTGTGAACAATCAGTAGTGGTTGTTCTGCCTAAAAGAGGGCTCTGTTCTGTCCTGTGTACCTCTGCATTCCTGTAATTCTGATGCCTGGGGACATCTGAATTTTAGTGGAGTGTTGCAGTGCCATAAAAAGAAAAAAAAAAAAAAGGAAAAAAAAAGTGAAACTGTGTTTTGATGGGAAACGTTTACACACTATGTGATTTCCCTGGATAAAAGATCATTATCCTCAGGGGAGACCATTAGATTGTCTGTGACAATATGCAGAGATATAGGATAGGCCCACTGATTTCTTGGCATATGCCATTCCAAAATTGTAATCCCAGATAATCCTGTAGACAGGACTCTCCACTGCTTATTTTCAGTTTGTGCCTGGTTTATTGTGTCAACCAGAGCCCATGCCTGACAACAGGAGTCCTGTGAGAAAAACAGAGCAACTGCCTAACAGCTGAAAGGAAGGTAACTAATGCATCCAGTGGGGATATTTAGGCAGATAGGTTTTAGTTACAGAGTGAGTGACTAGAGCTGAACAAATAATACTGTTTCCCTTCTGCTAAGTATAATAGATATCCTTTAGATTTCAAGTTGCCAGAATCTTTTCCTTTTGCAAACTCATCCTATGAGGATTGTAACGAAGCAGAGCTGCTTCCACAGTTGTTATTTTCCTTAAACCTGAAAAACTGCTCTTTTAGTTTCATAGGCATCAAAAAATAGCTTAATGCTGGTAGCATTACTAGCTGGCTTTTGCAGGCAGCAACCCTGCAGTTCTGCATATGTTTTCTTGATCTAGAGCCCAGTTTAAGCTGTTGAATGGGGTCTGTGTCTCTAATGTTCCCTAAGTGCAATTATGAAAAGAAATTGCTTATTTGAATCATTAATCAGTCTCTGGATGGCTGCAAGTTCTTATATTTCATGGCTGGTTTCCATGATGTATATGACCTACTCCTAGCATTGCTCAAGCTGCACTGGAACAAGACTTAATTCCTACTCTTGTTACAGCTTTTTTAGTGACTTCCTTCACTAGTTTATGCTTAGAAACTCTCCCAAACCCAGAGGACCACTATATGCAAACCTGCTGGAAAGGCTCCTCAGACAAGAAAACTGAATTAGTAGCTTAAATCTTTCAAGTTAGTGTTACACAACAGATCAATGTTTCCTATGTGGATGCATTCAGTCATCTCTTCAGAATCTGATTACTATATGCCTTGTGAAAAATCTAATTAAAATGAATGTATTAATTAACAGAAGTTTAATTTTCTTCTTGTCAGGAGATACATCATGAGGTTGGAATTTTACCACATCAAAGTTAGCAGTAGTCCACATCTTAAAAGTATTTTGAAAGCTTCTGCTTGCTGTCTTCTGCAGTGCTGACACCACTGGATCAATAGGTTTTTAAAAGCAGACAGGAATCACCGTGATAATCTAGTCTGACTTACAAAGTACTAAATATCATCCATCATGGTTTTTCTAAATGGGCATCAAAGTCTGAGCTTCCCCAACTTCTGGTGGTTTAGCTGTTAGAGAAAATGACTGATCTAAAAGAGCTTAGAGGATTTATCTCACAAGAGCATCTAGAATATCAAATCTTTCTCAAATATCTTCAAAACTCCATTCCTGTACTGGTAAGGTGGTTTTCTTTAAATGAATTCTTTTCTTTAAAAAAAAAAAATTCGTTTTTCTCTTCAGTACATCTACTTCTGGGAAGTGACATATAGGAAACTGCAGTATAGGGCTGGATTACTGAGCGGGGTCGTTTTGCTGGCCTGAGCTGCAGAATCTGACCATACTTTTATGTGATAAATCTGCCTGAGCATGCTGATAGCCAGGGATACTCCAACGTGTGAGCTGCCTCCTTCATTTCTGTGGGGCTTGTTTGTGTTCCAGGGTGACTCCTTTAGAGACAAAATGCTGATAATTATTTCATTATTTCTCAAGACATAGGAAGGATCACATTACGAAGACTGATAATCCTGGATTCACATAAATGTATATCTGGGAGATACAGAGTGTTGCTGGAACGTAAACAGCAAAATTTAACACACACCATGGAGCATGTGAGCAGGGAAGGAAAATCAACAGTGTGTTTGATACTGCTGAAAAGGGAGCTCAGCAAAATGATGTGTGTGCCAGGTCTGTAAAAGCAGTGCAGCTTTGCTCCCTCCTTCATCCTGGTGTTTGTGTCTGGTTTATAGAATCACAGGACACTTAGGTTTGGGAAGGACCTCCAGAGATCATCCAGCCCCCTCCAGGCAGGGTCACCTGGAGCAGGTTACACAGGAACACGTCCAGGTGGGTTTGGAATGTCTCCAGAGAGGGAAATCCATAACCTCCCTTCTCAGCCTGTCCCAGTGTCCTGCTCAGGGTGCAGAATTTCTTCTTTGTGTTGAGGCTCACCCCACTGGCTCCCCTTGGCCACAAGGACACTGCCAGCTCATAACCAAGGTTAACAACACCCCTTAATATGTGTTGATGTATAGAATTTTCCGGGGGGTTTTGGTAGTTTTGGTGCTTTTTCCCAATTAACACTGCATAATATGTAATGCTACTAGTACTATCATGTGATTTTGTTAAGTAGCTTGTTGCTTTAAATATTTTCAGTTTGGCCTGTCCCCTAAAAGTTTCATTTTTAACTGTGAAAATATCTTGCATTTAGGGTTTGCTTTTCAACAGCACCCTCTGAAGTAGGATCCTCTCCTGTCTCATTGTATCTTGAAGACAAACTTCCCAAGTTTAAATGCAAGTTAGGAATCAGTTTATGCCCTACTGAAATGTAGTCACCTCTGGAAAAGACCCCATCAGCAGAGCACTATTTGAAGGCTGTTTACTTAGATGTGCATCAAGAAAAATCTATTTCTGTTCTGAGTCCAGCTATTCTATTGTTTTGTATTTTTTGAAAATAAACTGCCTTCATCTCAGTATTGGTCTTCTGCTAGGGAATTTGTGGTGGTTTATGACTTCCCCCAAAAAGGATATTCACTGTAGAATTAAATCTCAGCAGGAGTAGATTTAATCCTCCCTGATGACTTGTAGTCTATGGAAACATTATTGCCTGTGCTTGGTTGGTGAGTCTGCCCTTCAGGAACTGGATGTTCTCCTCTTGCTGCAGTTAACTCATGCAATAGAGACAGGTTTTTATCCTGTTTATGTCCCTTGATAATGGCTGTATTGATCTGGCCTGATGTAAGCAAAGGTTCACAGTTCGCCCAGTGTTGCTAAGGGTACCAGACTATTACTGCCACCAGCAGACACATTCCATCATCCCTCAGCCACAGTGTGTGAAAGCTGGAGCAGCAGGATGCCACATGTTGGTGACTCAGGAAAATGGCATGTGTCAGAATCTGGCATATGTCACACTTGGATGCTGCTAAAATTAGAAGATATTTTTTGTCGTCTTTGTTTTGACTGCCAGGCAATGCAGGAGCATTTAAAGGTTAGCCTAATTTTCACTTGTTTGGAAACGTAAGTCACAATGACAATGGTGTGCAAAACCACCTACGAATTCTGTTTTCAAATAACTGAACGTTCCTGTCTTTTAAAAAATTATCAAAGTGCCTAAAGCTGCCCTGAGCCAGGAGTAAGAAGGGTGAGGAAGGTAGGGTGTTGTCCAGCCTGACAGCTCTGGGCAAATTGCTTCAACATCTTCTTGCTTGTTCAGTTCAACAAGGAATTTTCACTAGAAAGCAAAAGCCAGGAGAAAAGGTTTTGATCCTGAGTTTTTAATTGCAGCAACTCCAAGCAGAGCTGCAGGATTGGGAACTGCTGAATCTTTGCTTTGTTTAGAAAAAAATTAAGTCTGTGTACTTGATTTTCCTAGCACAAACCCCTGTTTGTCCCTGGAAATAAGAAATAATATTCCAGCTCTGCAATGATGAATATGTCTCACCATGACAGAATACTTTGACCTGTTTTAGTCTATTTTAAAAGCAAGAGGCCTCACACATAGCTGGGAAGGGGTGGTGGTGAGAGAACAGGATTAACTACAAGATCAGTAGGTTGGGTTTTTTTCCCCCCAGAGTCCAAGGTGGAAGATAGATTAGCTGATTTAAAGTGAAAACTCTTTTCATCTTTTTTCCTTCTCCTTGAGAGCTGGAAAATGCTGGTTTCTTGATCCCATCTCATCCTGGTCATAGTCTGTTAATTCCATTCTCCAAGTGGCATGGTTACCTTCTAACAAGATTAGAGAATGGGAGGGAGTAAATGCTCAGTTGTCCTCTAGAGACCCTTGGAAAGGGTGATTTGGAGTGGGTTGCCTGGAGAAGTGATGCAATGAGCCCCATCCAACCCTATTTACAGTTGTCATAGCAGTGGATTGTTCTCTGCAAAACCAAATATTTGGCAGTTATTGTGTGTTAGTCAAACCAAGATATACCACTGTTGTATAAAGTGGGATTCTGGACAGTGTGTTTGCAAATGAATTTGTTGATTTTAGCAGTGTTGTAATAGGAAAGGGCAATGGAAATGGATAGCATAACAGCCATTGTGATTTTATGTTATTAGTGAAAATAACTTCAATAACTTCAGTTTGCTAGATCTGAAACGCAAAAATTCATCCAAGTACAGCATTATTTTAGTTTTCAGTCTTTTTTTGAGAGTGTCATTATCTTTGACTGAAGTCAGTGGAAGCTGTAATTGATCACTGTGACTGATTTTAGCCATGCAGATTGATTTATCACCCGTACCATTAATATCTGTGCACTGAGAGCAGTGGGCAAAGTGTATGTGTATGTGTTTATACATATATTGCACCTATAGTATGTTTTATGCATTGTTTTCCTGTTGATTATGCATTTTGCAAAGGAATTTATCTGCATCCCTTCCCCATGGAGCTCAGACGTATGACTGGATAGTTGTGCTGCAGTTCAGGGAGAGGCTGGAGCATTTGAAATAAAGCTTGGGAGCCATTTACCAGGCTATTACAAAAGCTGTGGTCTGCACTGGGTACCCAGGCCCAAAATGCCAGGGAGAAGAAGCTGCCATCTGGCTTTGCAGGCTGGCCAGCATCAGAAGGGTCTGTGCTAATTGGAGCACAGCCCCTCAGTCAGCTGTGGGGAGCCATCCTGCAGGAACCTGGAGGCTGACTGCAAGAGCTGACAGGAATTTTCCTTCTCGGACTTGTGTGATGCAGGGTTGGATGGAGGGCACTGCCAGCTGCCACCCTCCTTCAGGAGCCTGTAGAGACAATAAAGCTGCTTGGGCTCACTGGCTCTGTACCCCAGCTAATTTTGTTAATAACCAAGTCAACGTCCTCTTGAACCTCACTGGGACTTGATGGGGTATTTTAGGATTTTTATCCTTTGGACTGGAAATGACAGAACAGACTGCAGACAGAGCATATTGGATTATCTCCTCCTAAGTGCAGATTTCATCTCACCATAGATTTCTTCAGCTTAGTAGAGTTGTTGTAGTAATGCACAGGTGAAGCCATTTGACTGTATGAAAGGCTGTTACTTTAATAAACAAAATAACTAGTTCTGGTAAGCAAGCAAGTGAATGCTGTTTAGATGTCTCTGAGCTTTATTATTTTAGTACCAGTAGATTCCATTTGTTTTAACTTTCCTCTGCTCATCTGAACTGATTGTGTAGTCTCAGCTTTTCTCACAGTGCTACTCAGTCCTTTTGCATTAAAATTAAAGGAGAGGAGAAGGGTGAGATACAAAAATTCAGACGGCAAAGTGACTTATGTTTAAAAACTAAGAATGTGGAAAGAGCCAATTTGGCTGTTAACAGTTTGACATCAGAAACTGTATTTGCAAAAGGAAGATATTTTTATGATCTACTTTTTTTCTCCCCATTTTCAATACCTTTAAAAATGCATCTGGTAATGGCTTTCAGAAACAGCTCTTGGACAGGATATGTATGAAAAACATTGCTGAAATTTTGCTGAAGGTACAAAAGGACAAATATTCAGCCAGACAAATGGAGACAGAAGGGCACAGGGAGGATGTTAGCTTTCCCCTGAACTTCTTGTAGCAGTAAGCATTTTAAAGTCATTTTGAATAACCTCATGGAATATGAGTGAAAACAGCTTTACTGTACATTGGGCAATAACTGAGCAGGCTTGACATATTTTGTGAGTTGACACCCTTGAATGTAATAAAGTGCATGGATTGAATTTAGGAGCAAAATAAATAACACACAGGTTATTAAACTCCCTGTGTTATTCATGACCATCTTGCATTTAGCAAAACTTTCCTTTCTGAAGTCTGCTGCAAGCTGCCATGGGAAATCTGGTCTGTCCCAGGGGAGCAATGCAGGAGCCCAGGGAATGCCACAGCAGGCACATGGCTGGTTTTAGAGCATACAGAACCTTGCTGAGGCATTAAGGTGGTGTGCTAAGAGCACAAAACCTTCTAAGAAATAGCTCATTACACTCAGGGGAGCTGCTGATTATCCTTATGATATTCTAGGAGGGGGTGACCAGTCTTCCTCTACAATGTCCAGCCAAATGAGGAGGAATCTTGGGACAAAAAACTCCACTTGTCTGTTTTTAAAGGTGTGTCAGAAAGAAAAATTAGTGACAAATTTTGCTTGAGGGGCTGCTTGGTGCCAAGTGGCCTCCAGGTATTCAGTCACCTGGCAGCAGCACTTCACTGCTTGAAGGGATCTTAGAGGTATGTGTGAGGGATAGATAAGGGTGCTTGGGAAGAAATGGCATTTATTCTGAATCAAGATGGATCTGCAGCCTCCCTACTGGCATGTAATCCTTGCAGTTCTGGGGTTATTTCAATCAGCCTTAGGAGATCTCCTCTTAAATCTGGCTGTCATTCAAATGGGTTTGGCCACTGCAGTAGTGGCAGGACCACAGCCAGCAGTGAAGCACACTGCTGTCCCCACCACAGCACATGAAGCATCAGGTTCTGTGTTAGGCTGTACCTGCAGAGCCAAAGGGAGCAGGAAGGTGAGCCTAACTTGATGGGAGTGGAGGGGAGCAGTCCTGAATCAAATGAAGCATGTGCCTTTGTCAGAAGTATTGGGCATGGCGTGGGTGGCTGAGTCCATGCAAGGAAAAGTAATTACTGTTGTTGCCAAACCCACCTATTTTGAAATTTGGTCATATTCTGTCCCCTTGTTAACTGTATGCAAACTTCAAACCTTATAGTGGACACATTTGGGCAGATAGAACATTCCAGCTCCCCATTTTATCCTTTCTAATCAATCAGTGCTTTAAAAGTGAGTCTAAAGTTTCCTGTCCATCTCACTCTGAACTCGTGGGTGTTGGTTCACCCACCCAAGGGCAGTTTGTAAGCCCTGACAGCAGGAAGAGGATCTCATCTTCCTCCTTGTGAAGAGCATCCTTTGGCAAAGGGAGGAGCTGATCTCTTCTGCTGTAGGTGGTCCACAGGCTTGAAAATGTCTTTTCACTAGTGCAACAAATGTTTTGCTTTGTGCCAGGAACTGGCCTGTCCCTTTGGACATGGGATGAGCAGATGCCTAATTAGCCTATTATTTACCATGGTTGAGATTGCTGAATTTTGATGAAAGAGACTTTACTTTAATCACTGATTCATGACACAGATGCTCATATCATGCATTAGGCTGTTTAACCTTCCACAAATATAGTTGTACCATGCACCCTTTTATAAATATCCTGGCAACTGCCCTCTCTTTCTGCATTCTCTGTGAGGGGGAAGCTTGGGAGCTCCCAAATTGGTCCTTAGTGCTGATAATGTGAATATTGAATGCAAGCAGCAGACACTGAATGGCACCAGGGCACTGGGTGGCTCAGGCATATACTGATAGCTTTTAGGGAAGGAAGAGGTCCCTGTGCTGAGGTGAAAGGGGCTTGCTCTGAATCCTGCCATGCTCTGTCAGCCTGGAAAGTTTGGCTGGGGCATCCCAGGGAACAGGTTTCTCAGGAGATCCCTGTAATTTTTGGGCAGGAGTGCAGCTGTAAACACAGGAGATCCCTTAGCTGGCGATGAGGTTGTTCCAGACTTCCTTTCTATGGCTCCCAGTGTGGGTGTGTCAGACCCCAGCACCTTGACTTGTTTATTTTCTTCTCTGGAATGAGTCCTGGAGAAGGGGCAGTGCTACTCAGATCACTGGATTTGAGGAAGGTGGATCCCCAATGGAAATAGCTGCTCCCCATATTGTCTTTCTTCTTTTTGTCTCCACTTCTGGACTGACTATACTTTGCTATCAGAAAGTGTGAGAATAAAAGGAGAGATTTCCATGTCAGAGAGAAATACATCAGTGGTGATGAGCAGGGCTGGGAACTTATGGGCTGGGCTGATCTCTTCATTGCATCCATCCAGGATGGTTTGACAGCTGGGGGATCCTTCACAGCTATTCAAATCTGATGTATGCAGGTGCCAAACTTCTGTAGAAAGTGTAGCAGAACAATTCCCTGATGCTATCTAAAGACCTGAAACTTTCAAAGAATCCTCTTCCTCAGTAATGCCAGGCTTCTCCAGATATGATCCCGAATTCAGGAGTGGATTGTCACAAATACCCTTCAAGAGTGTCAGTAGGAAAGCAGATCCTTTTTAAAAGGCCTTTCCAAATGCATTTTTAATCCCCCCTTTGCACCCATCTCCCCAAGACACATCTGTTCTCATCTGCTCCCTGCTTCATCAGTTTCCTGCTGGGCATCCAGAGGTTGGAGAAGTGAGGAGCCCAAAGAGGCAGAGCTGTAAGAAGGAGCTGGATAAACATCGATTTTGCTTTAAAATCTGAATAATTGTTGGATCTGTACTGCTGGGAAGAGAAAAGGAGTTAAAGATTTGCTCTCTGTTTGGTGTGATAAATGGCAAATTCTGTGTAATACCAATGATGGATGTAGCCTGAAAGGTCAGGGGAATTCCCAGCACAGGGTCTGACCTTTATTTTACTCAGTTCTCTGCACTGAGTTTAGAATAAATTCACTGGTTAGAAAGAATCTACCACTGGAGGCTTTATCTTTGTGTTTTATTTTTGAATGAGCTCTTTAAATTCTTCTCAGGGATTTTTTTTTTTTTTTTTTTGGTGTGTGTGTGTGTGTTTTGGGGGTTTTATTGTTGTTGTTTGGGGTTTGTGGTTTCTGGTTTCTGTGGGGCTTTTTTTAGTTGCAGAAGGAGGTGAAGAGAAGGGAACATATTTTTAAAATTATTTGGAAGATTTGAGAGGCCAAACAAAGAAGAGACACTTTCTTTTTTGGAGCTTTGAGATTAGTCATGCTGCTGCCTGTTTTGGAAAAGTGTTGATATAATAGAGAGCCCAATCTTGTGTTAATATGTATGGACTGATATAGCTTTCTCTGTGCTGCATAAATCCTTCCAACTGTAATAAATTGGAAACATTTTATTCTGAGAAGAGCAATTATCAGAATTCAGCATATTTCTCCCCCTCCCTGTCACCTAACTCTGTGCTCTCTTCCAGATCTATTTTGACTTGCATAAGCCCCAAAGAGAAAAGGATTTATTTAGTATTGACCAAAGGTTCAGCAGTATAAGTTTACAGAAATAAGTTAAGGGGAAAACTTCCCTTAGTATGGGGTTTTTTTTAGACTTCTGGAGTAGTCTTCAAATTAACAGGGAAAAAGGGACTCATTTTTCTAAATGCCTGAAAACTGGCATAGAGAACATCTCTGGATATTTGCTGTCAGGACCATGGCCACTATTCAGTTCTGTGGGTGCCGGAGCAATCCCTAGTTCGGGGTGGCTCCATGTGGTGGAAAAGTCTCTCCTCCAACCCAAGCTTCCAAAGAAAGGCTCAGGAGTCTCTGTTGTTCAGTCTCAAGGCAGTTTATTGCAAGTTATCTAAAAGATTTTCTTCTTGAGCTGCTGTGGTTTGCTCAGGAGATCAGGCAGAGGCACACACACACCCTCAGACACTCTCTCTGTCTCTCGTCTTCTTCTTCTCTCCCCTCGCCCAGGGCTGCTGCTCTTTTATATGGTACATTAGGTGTTAAATGTTTATAGTTTTTCCCCAATGCCTAGTACCTATATTAAATGGTGCCTTTCTACTCTAAACCAATCTGTGAGTGCCAACATCACCAAGAACATGGAGGTAAGGAAGAAGAAAGAGGGAGGACAGGGCAGGCCCAAATCTCTCCATCTTAAAACTTCTGACCCCCATGTACAAAACCAAAACCCCCTGTACAAGACTTAAAACCCCCCTGTACAGCACTCAAAAATTCTTCCCTTTACTTTGTGACTACTTCTACTATAATATCTAAACTTTTTTGCCTTCTTGTTCTTCCTGCAAGGTTGGTAAATCATTCTATGGTTCAAACCCAAAATCACAGCTGTTTCCAGCTGCCTGCCAGGGTCTCAAATGCTTCTGACCTGGGCCCGGAACATCCAAAAATGTCTGAGGGGCATTTTGAGTTCCGACATATGGGGATCACTAAGAGGGTATTTCTAGCAGAAGACCCTAAATGAGGGGCTGTGCAGTGCTGGAGGATATGTTAGTGGAGCAACTCAGGTACTTCTATGGGCACTGGTGGATCCAGCCTCCAGTGGTACCCACTGTGGGGTACATGGCAGTGTTTGTCATTCAGCTTGGCTGGAACTGATGCACAGCAGCAGCTGAAGTCACCAAGAGAGAACAGAAAGGCAGCATGAAGCTGGGAATGTTGCTTAGCCAGGAAAATGATTGTGACTGTGTGGGTGAAATTAAGAGCAGCCCTTTCCCAGGCCATTAAGGGTGCCCTGCACACTATTGCACAACAATGCCTGTGTGCAGCACCTGCAGGTTCTGCAGGTGAAATCACCCCACAAAAATACAGAAAAGATTTTCTGGGCTGTGCAGCGAGGCCTTTGGGAGATGTTAAGGTCTTCTTGTGGGATGAGGTATGATGTTACTGTGGCTGCCACAGTTTCAGAATAGAAAACCCCCAAGGTTTTTAGGAGAAGAGGCAATAATTTTCCTTAGCATTAGCCCAGCTGGTGTTGTTGGAGAAGACAAGTTTGTCATTGTTTTGTGAAACAGACACTCTGCCAGGAAGTCACATCTTATGAATCACATCTGGTCCCTGGAGAGCCAGGCTGGATTTTCACCTGGGAAATACAGATTCCTAAAATTCTATTTAAATTATGTTTACTCTGATTTTATAACCAGGTGTTCATAACAATTTGTTCCACAGTTTTGGGGACTACTGAGTGCAATTTACATATTTCCCACATTGTTTGGTGCTTGTGAAATAGGATGAAAGGACCATTTTTCTTTTCAAAAAGAAGTCCAATAGGTGGCAAAGGTAAAGAGCCCATAACATCTGCCGGACTTTATTGGCTTTTGCCTTTGGACAGATCCTTGAATCCCCTGAGAGAACTGTGGTTTCTCTGCCCCAGTCTCACCTAAGGAGTTTCTAATAATTCAAAGCTTCTGAACATACCCAGAAGAGCAACCCAGCCCTAGAGAACCCAACAGCCTTGCCAGTTTGGAAGCAGTCATGATGAAGAACTTTCTTTTTTCTAGATTTAAATTTCAGTTTTCTGTAACTGCGTGTTAACTCTTTGCATACTCATGAGAGCTTGACTCTCAGGAGAAATCCCTGACATAATCCCACTGCAAAGCATCTGAAAAACAGGAAGCATTGCAAAACATCTCCTTCCCTTTTCTGTTGATTAATATCTCACTTATCTTTCAAATTACTTCAGAAACACCCATCTGAGCACTGCAGGAGATACCACTTTCAGTTGTACCTTCCAACAGGCATCATTCCCAGAAAACACCAGGTCGGCCTGTTTCCACGAAAACTATGTTGAAAGCATGATAGAAGAAATATTAAAAAAAAAAAAAATAACAAAGCAAATTAATTAATTCCTGCCTTTTGCATATGGCAATTCCTGGAGAATTAACTTTGACCAGTTGATCGGTACTAACATTTATTACTCAAAATGTTATCCCTTTTGATTTGACAGGATTGTTTTGGATAATTTGTCAAAGATGACAAAAAGGCTCATATGTCTCTCATTTTGACCTTTCTTACTATTAGGAAATTAATTTCAGAACTGAGACAAATGTATTAGTGTTGTCATTAAAAAATAAAAAGAAAAAAAAGATGAATACCTTGTCTTCAAGCTGTTTCTTCATATTAATCCATCACACTGTAGCATGATCGCTTTTTGACACATAACATCTTACCAAGATACTTTCGACATTCACACCAGCTCTTATTAAATACTGCACATAAATTCCAAGTGCTGGAAGTTATTGATGAAAAAGGGTGAATAATAGAGAGCATACATATGGGAAACACAGGGAGGAGAGAAAGGGTTTTTTTAGTTAAAAGGTTTGTCTGAACATGTGGTTTTATGATTGTCAAGGGTAAAAACAAGCAAATAGACAGTTTCTCCCTTGGTAGTGTTTTATTTTGAAACTCACACAGAAGGAATAAATAAAAACTTCCAATCAGTAGGTTTTTTTTACTTAGAAATGTTAGGTTTTCTTTTAATTTTGCTTAGTGGAAACAAGGTTTAATCCGGTCAGGTTTAAAAAAAAAACAAAACAAACCTGATTTTTCCTTGTTGTTGCTGTGGTTGCAACATTTGTTTTCCTCTATTTTATTGTAATATTTGCTGCTATTTACCCATAATTCCCACCACATCTTCCTCCCAAATTGCCTGTAGCTCTTGGAAACGTGTTGGTAGGTGCCTTACTGAAAAACAGTTGTGAGTGATTCCTTTGATCCTTTCAGTTATATATCAAAGCAAGAATTTGAGCTATATGGACAAATTAAATGATGCACTACTCTGAGACATAAAGAACTACACACTTACTAAGCACTGGTGGCTGTCAAGCACAGTGACTGGGTAATGCTGGATTGGAGTCACAGTTTTTAATGAGGGCTTAAGCCTGGCCAGGGTTGAAGTCCAGGTGAAATCTGAATAAACACTCAAACATGTTGGATCCATGTTCAGAAGAAATTTTATTTAGTTATGCTCTTTGTATTGGTAAGTCTGCAAACCTGGATTTCACAGCTTTGGAAAACTTTGGTGAGGGTCATGATACAGGAAAGAATGGGGATCACACTAAGATATTGTTGAGGTGCCTTTTTATCCAACACACTTAGCATGCAATGGGCTCTGGCTTTACATTCATCATGTAACCATATTATTGAACCTTAACAGCCTCTTTGATTTGTGAATTCCAGCTTTCCAACAAATCCACTTAATGTGTGGAGTTTTAAATCTATGGTTCATGGGTAGACTGGAGCAAAAGGGTCACATCAGCCACATTTTAAATACCATGTGGGTAAATCAATCAAGTATTATCACATCAGACCAGCCACATCTATTATTTTGCAGAGATGAGTTCAGCAAAGTGCCAGTTATGCTCTGTGGACAGTTATGTTTATACAGCCATCAGCAGCTGCTGCTTCCCATTTCCATAGCTTAAACGGAAGGCAGACTTCTGAAACTAAAGGACACATTTTATTACCTTTGGTGCTGCTGTTGTCTTGTACAGCGAGGTCAGAGTAAGGAAAACGTTGAGAATGATTTTTAGTGAAGGGTATAAAACCTTGATAAAGGGAAGGGTGTTGCACAGGAGTAGAACTTGTGTTTGCACAGGGATATTGTGGCATTAACAAGGCAAGGGGGTGTACCAGGCTGTTTCAGCTCCCATGGCCATGACAGGGAGTGCCCTGTCACGTGTGTGTGTCTCACCAACCTCATAATTTTGCATTTGTCTTGAATCCTGATATTGTTTTGGTCATGCAGAGGAAGGAAAGACCATGTGCCATAAAGAACTGATCATTTTTCTGTCTGTGGGAATCAGTCAAACACATGTCTTGGATATATGTAGAGCTCTGGAGGCAGGAATTCTCCTGGCTGAGAACCTCTCCTAAGAATATACTGCTGGAAAATTTGTTGGTGGTTTCCTGTAAGACCAAATGCATTGAGCTCTGTGTATTTTCTGGAAGAAAAGGCAGTCTGAGTTGTGGGTACATGTTGCTTTCTGAAAATCAACCCCATCTCCAGTCCACACCACTGCAATCACGATGGGGAAATGCAGATAATTGTGAGTCACTTGGGCTGGATTTTGGGTAGATTTGTCATTTCTGTAGCAACTTGGAAGACAGAGACAGGAACACTATGTTAGATTAGCTAGTCCAACCCCACAGCCACCAAAGTTGTTTCTTACCCTACTGTGTTTTGTTGGTTTGGTTTTTTTTTAATCCACTTTGCTCTGTTCTAACAGCTATTTTCTGTACTCTCATGAAGAAATCCACTATCACATTGAAGTTGCATTTACTCAAATATTCAATGCTCACAAAGGTACAATTCTGTGCAGCGTGCACAATGCTTTCTACCACAAATACATACATAAAAATGGCCATGTGACATGTTAAAACAGTATAAGGAGACTTCTGGTCCTAAAGGTTTTCTTCTTTGTAAAGCCTTTGCCATATATACTTCAGTTTTTATTAAAATAATTTCTCTGTGTGATATTTAGCTTCAGCACAGGGTAAGGATTTATATTGGTAGCATATAAGAACAGAAAAATGTATTTTTGCATAAAATATTCACTTTTAGACAAAAGATTTTTCTTTTTTTTTTTTTTTCCTGAGAAACCGTGTGCTTTGCCATATCCCTTTTTCATCTGGAAAGGCTCAGGCAGTAGTATTTCTCCCAGCTCTCTTGTTTTGGAGGACACGGGCTGCCTGTACCTACTCTCTCTGTCAGAGGCAAGGTTCCAGTTGATACCAGTCAAAATGTGATGAACAGAATTTTCTGCCAGGCTGCCTGTGATGGTTGGCTGAGGCACTCATATTCACCAATGGGTTTGCAATGTGGTCAGTGTGACCCCAAATTCAGTGAGAAGCAGGTGATTATTACAGCCAGTGGTTTGGTTTTATGGGTTGCTTTGTGCTGTTTCTTGGGGTCTCAGTTTTCTCCCATTATGGCTGAGATACTGAGGAATAGTCCATAGTTTCTCTTCTGCAATGTGAGACCTTTGAAGCCCAGCAATCTGTTCCTTTCTCATGCCACAGATCCATAGTGATAGAGAATAAGTAGGGGTTCCACTTGCAATTAATCTCTTTTTCATCAAATCTTCTCAGAATGTTCACAATTTTTGGAGGATCTTTGATGAAAGGAATAGAAAAGGATGATGGCCCTCAGATTTCAGCAAAGAGTTTGGTAAGGAAAGGTTAAGCTGGGAGAAGAGATCTGCAAATCAAAGAAACCACTAGAGTCCAGTTCAGAGGATGGCCTGCAGATGGAATTGGTCAGCACTTCCATTCCACCTTCTCTGCTCTGCTGGGAATAAACAACACTCCAGCAGACAAATCCCACCCCTTGGATCTGTGCTTGCAAGTGGGGTTTGCTGCATCCACAGAGACAGAAGGAGTGGGAATAGCATGAAAGCCTCTGGTATCCAAGGTATGACAGGAGAGGTGGCTGAACATCAGAGATGCCTCTGGCTGGGCTGGGGAACCTTGTACTCCTTATCTTGGATGTCAGTGGTCCTTGTGCTGCTGGTGGCACTGTGGGCATGGAGAGGGACAAGGAGCAGCTGCCAGGTTGATGAGGGCCGGAGATTTGCTCTCTACAGCTCTTCCATGGGAATCTCTGGCGTTTTTCATCTATTTTTCTTATTGTAGGCTTTTCATCCAGCAGCACTCAAGGAGCATGTGTGGGTGTGTGTTACTCCTTGAGAGTTCTTGGACAGGGTCTGTGACTCCCTCCCCAGCACTTCCTCAAGTCACTTCTGACTATCCTGGAGAGGTAAAACACCAAAAGAACATCCTTTCTGTCTTCCCCAACTACATAAAGCTGAAAATTGAGGTTGGAGTCTAGACCCAAACTCCTTGCTCAGACCCTATTTCTTCTGAACAGAAATAGAAGATATTACTCAATTATTTCCCCAGCTGTGCACATATCCTTCATGCTGGTAGTTTCTCCACTTGCACCAAGCAAGCAGCTGCAATGTTCAGCCCTCCAAGCCACAGAAAATGCTAACAGTTCCTTTAAAACATCTGTACAGTGACTTTCCTTTTCCCTTGATCCTGCTTCTCGCTGCCATCTTCCTTACAAGGGAGTTGTTACCCAAAGACTTGTTATCCCTCTCTCTGCTGATGACTCGCTTGACAGCTCTGTCTGTATGTAAATTAACTTTTTTTTTCTTTATTTTTTATCCAGAGGCATCTTGGTTTTGGCAGTCTCATCAAAAAAGCATATTCTGTTTTAAATTACCCCCAGTTCTCTAAAATGCCTCCCACACCACACTTAAAAATCATTCTTTCTTCTTCTGATTGGGAATTTCAGCAACACTTAAGTCTTAAAATAAATGGCTTGTTTGTGGTTGAATGCTTCCCTCATGCAACACCTTTTGGTATTAATATCTGCACATCTGTTTGTTTAATTATTTGATCTCCTGCATGAAACCAAAAGTCATAATTTTTTTAGAAGTTGATGCAAGCTGATCAAAGACAATCTTCTCATTTGGGGTCACAGCAGCTTTCATTCCTTTGCCTTTTGGGCACTGTTCCAATGTCAGTCACTTATCATAAATAATCAGTTTCATCAGGTTGCTGCAGCGATTCAGCCCGTTGCAGACAACGCGGAGGGTAAATCTGGCCTTAACTCCAGGCTGAAAGTGGCCTTTCAAAATTAATTTGGGGATTTACAAAACGACAGACAGGCTCTCCTCACCAGCCGAGTTGCTGCTCCTTGTTGTTGCTGGTTGGGCGTGTTTTTTTAATTGCCTAGTTAATAGAATCTGACACACTTCTAATGGCCCTCTGGTGAGTTCAATAGGGTAGTGGTTTTCATTAGGTGCTGGTAATAGTGTAAAGGAGCTTGGTTTAAACCCTGTTCAAGATGCAGCAATCTTTTTTAAAAGCTTACTGTTAGCAGCTCTTCTGGAGCCTGTGCTAAAGGATATTAATGTCAGGAGCTGCTTTGCTACCAGAGGCTCCAGCTGAGTCCTGCCTGCTCTTGTGTCCCTTTGGTAAGTAGGGAACAGCCAGCCCTTGTGACAAGTCCTAAGCTGGGGCTTTGGGATGTAGAATTTCCAGCTGAGTCTGGGGCAGAATAAACTTGGTTCCAGAGGAAAAGCCCCACAGAATATCATAGAAACATTGAGGGGTTTAGTGTGTGAAGACCAGCAGCCAGCCTGAGAGCAAGGATGGATGTCTGGGGAAAGGTTTTCTAGGGAAGAAAATCTCCAGCTGTAGAGAGCATGCCTGAGGTGAGAGAACCAGTAGGTTGTATGTTTGGAAGGTCAGGAAGGAACTAATCAAGTGTACTTCATGCTCTTGAGCCTGGGCCCATTATGATGACCATCTCCATTTAGAGTATTGAAAGGTTTGCTGCTTCTCCCGTTAGAGAGCTATTTAAACACTAGTGCAAAGAAATTATAATTTTTAAAGTCCCCAAATACCCCCAGCAGCCACTCTTGGCTTTATTTCTGATCAAGGAAGAGCCTGTAATGATGGGCGAAAAGTATAGAGTCCCAGTGAAAAGGAAGGGTTTTCTTAAGCTATGGTTTCTTGTAGAAATATATCTCCAGAAGCACACCTGGGGTGGTTTCCCACTGTGCACAATTTTAATTTCCTGTTCTGCATTTTGCCTCAGATCTTATGGTGGTTTTCCTTAAGAAATGTAAGCATTCATTGAAATGTCTTCTGCTTGACAGTCCTGTTTCGGAGTGAAAACCTGCAATAATTCTTCCTTTCCCTATGCCATGAACTTGCCTTCTCACATACCTGAAGGGAGGCAAACATCACAAGCTGTCAGCCCTTCTTTGCCTTTGCAAGTAGGGATGGATCAAAGCTGTGGTTTATTTAGTTTCAAATATATACAGTTTGGCTGCAGACTGGTTTGTGGACTTTGAAGCACAAACTCATTTCTAATTGCTCTCTATATTTATTGAACTGGTCAGCTTTTTTTCAAGAGTCTTTTGATTTTCATGGTTTCTTGGCACAAGTACTAATAACTGAACCATCACAAGTGCCCTGACCCGTGCCATGCCTTTTTTCTATAGTCTCAACTTTTTCTGCCTGAGGGACATCAGGAGGTAAGGGCCCCATAGCATGAGCTATGATGTGGAGTTTAGCCCTCTGTGTTTTTATTGCAGATGGCCCACAGATACTGCACATGATGTTTTACCCACATAACAACCTTGGGGGCAAAAGAAAAAAGGAAATAGAGAGAACTCTGGTTTCCAAACAGTAAAAGGAGTGAGGACATTAGAACTGGCTGTTTCACAAATATTTCTGCATGGGTGTGGTGCTGTGTCCATCAGTCCCTCCTCTGTCACAGCAACAGGTATGCCGTGAAGGGCACCAGCGTGTTGTTTTCATTTTGCCAGGAGAGTGGGCAGTGGGGAACACCCAAAGCTGCTTGTGCACGCAGTGAGCCGTGGGGCTGTGCTGTCTGTTCCGGGACAGCTGAGATCCAAGAACAAGGATACCAATTTTCCTCCATACTGAGGATGCATCTCTTTCCTCTTCTGTTTTGTACTGAGGCAGGGATTTTGTGCCCTCGTATCGGATCACTATCCCTTTTATTTTCTTTGTGATCACCGCTGGAAATTTTGTCCGATTAGAAGAAACTTTTACCTCTATTAAGCCCCCGAATCTCCATCAGGCATCTGATAGACTGGGCCCTAACGGCAGCCGCTTTACTTCTTTTCAGGCCCCATCCATCAGGCTGACAGTGACTGCCGATGGGCCAGTCATATTGTCTATATTTCATACACAAACATCAGGCCTGCTGACAGCACTTTGCACACTCGGAAATTGCTTTTGCTGTGAGCTGAATTTCAACTAGAGCTTTTTTGCTGGCTCCATCTCTCAGTGTTTATGACCCTCAGGAGCAGAGGAACTGCTGTGAATAGATAATGCTGAAAGCACTCTTGTAGCACAGAAGGTTTCATGTCTGAAGTATTTAATGTTTACAGCAAATTTGGTGTTTGTTAATTTGCATTTTTATTCTTTCCTTAAAGAACTGTCACCTTATTCTTCCGCCTGTCCTTTGTACAGATGTGTGGCAATTTGTGCTGGGGGAGCAGCGCTGATGGGGTGTGGGGGAGAGGAGAGGAGGTGTTAAGGGGTGGGAAGAAGGCTGGGTAGAGTTACAAAATGTTCCATGGCTTAGGCAGCAGTTCTGATTAATGCTGCTTCAGAGGATGGGGAAGGAAGGGCTTGCAAGCTGTGTGGAGCTACCCCTTTGCTCTACATTGAAATAACTTTGACAGACTACCCATCATCAGCTTAAAAATCAAACTCATTAGCATACAGGAAAAAGATTTTAACCTGGAACGAATGGTATCTAGTGGTCCTTTCAGAGAACAGAAAAATTATTTTCATTACTGGAAAGGAATGATCCCTGCTAATAAGAAACCCCTCCCAGTGGCTGGATTGTGTTTCTTGTGGGAATAGAAATACTTGTGCTGAAGTGCAATCATTGTGTTTGCACATTTACATGGCTTTGCACTGGGGCTGGTACACAAGGGACTGTGAGTGTTAGTGGGCAGCCTTGAGTCTTTATCTATACCACTGCAAATGTTTTCTCAGGAAGAAATGTGTTTATGCTCACCTCTGTGTTCGATCCATCTATCCTTGAGAAAGTGTGTGCTGGGAGTCACTCAGAAACGGAGGAGCAGATGAGGAGGAAATAAAGATGGCTCTTTAGAAAGTTGTGCAGCAGTTTCAGGTGAACTACGGAGGTCACATAGATTAACCTACCCCTACCAAAAGTTCCCCAGGCAATGAGTGCTCTGGCTGGCCAGGCAGTTTTATCAGGCTGTAAAGAATGTACAGATACATCCCTGTAAAACCAGCTCTTACCTGGAAGCTCAATGAGCCATCAAATTCAGGAGAAGAGCAACCATTTATTGGGAAAATGTAATGTTAAGTGTCTCAAAATTAAACTCCAAGCCAGTATATTTTGGTGTGCAGGTAGAGTAACCTATGCTCAAGTTACATTAAAGGATAAATTGTCAGAGTAAAAACCTCACATTAAAAGAAAAAAAAAAAACCAAAAACCATCCCGCCCTCAGACTTTCCCCAGTATCAGGAACAGCTATTATATGTAGTTGAAACAGAGAGGTTTTTGAAGTGTTACTTCTTCTTTCAGTTGTTCTGATTTTTTTGTTGTTTCTTTTTCCTTTGGTTATTTTTTCCAGCCTGGAGAGAGCTGGAGATTTGACTGGCTACTTTACATATGTGCAATAGATTTTATTGTCATGCTCTAGCACAGTGATCTTCTGTTTGGGTTGCAAACTGTAAAGGGTAACATTTAATCTCTGTGTTCCTTTTTGCCAGGCCTGAATGACATTTGTGTTAGTGATTTTTGGGGCTTTTTTTTTTTTCCCTACCCTTTTACACTCTGGTTTTTAAATGGAAACTGAATGTTGTGCCTCTAACTTCCTGCCAGGGTTAAAGAATGACACTTCTATTTCAAAAATAATTTGACTATCTGAAAACTGATTTTCAAGAGACAGTATTTTATTGATGATATGTTGTATGACCTTTTGCATCATTATTGTTGAGATACAAGAATAGAAGGAGAATTTCCTGCATTGATTGAACCTTAGGTATGAAATATTAAATACAAAGTAGGCCTAATTTCTTAAGTGAACAGCACCTTTTAAAATAACATTTTTCTGGATGTTCCTTTTACCAATAATTCTTGCACTTCCCCCCTGGAGCACAAGAAAAGGTTGTTGTGTTTAGGTATTTGCAATAGCAGGCTATGTAAGTTACAGCAATTCCTGTTCTGATCAGCAGCCCATTGAATTTGCACTCCTGGGCACTCTGGAAAAGTGTCTTTCATAAGGAGGTGGTGATTTATGGAGATAAAACAAACTGGTTTCTGCAATGCCCATTAAAAGAGTGAGGGCTGAGGAGAACTGGATGATTTGTTGAAGGTCAAATGCCAAGCCTGTGTCAGAACTGAGAAATCAATGCACATGTCACTTCATGAGATGGAAGCTTCTGCCCCTTTTGTTTCTGCTGGCTTGGGAACGATGGAGGCAGGGCCTCCTGAAGTATTCCCTGTAGCAGAAGTATTAGGAAACAACAATCTTCAACGTGTGATAAATGAGCACAGTGACTTGGGACCCAAACAGAGAAATCCAAAAAAATACCAGAGCACTGGGAGCTATGTTCCCAGGCAGCTGACACTGCATCCTTATACCCAGTCAAGTGGAACGGAGCCAAAATTATGCCTTCGTGTAGGAATACTTCTTTATATCTCTGCCCCAAAATGAAGGAAGCAAGGTTCCCAGTGTAAAGTGCAGCAAACAGCCAGGTTGTTGAATAATTTCCCTGAAAATCAGCTTCTTTCTGTTTCCTCCACCTGCACTGATCAGAGGTAGAAGCTGCACTTGACTGTGACGGCTTCCTGTCTCCCCTAAATGAAATACTTACCCAGAAGAAGTAGAAGAGATGAGCAACCTCCCATCTCCATGTCATTTTTGTAGTTACAACCTCCACCTTCACTCTGCTTGAGAACCGGGTCTAACATGGAAAAGGTTTCAGTTCAGCACCTGGAGCTTCTCCCTAACCCTCCAAAACAAGAGCAGCAGCATAATGGACAGAAATCAAAAGTGCTGCTTGGCTTTTCCTCACATCCTGCGTGACCTTGGGCAGGCTGTTTTCCCCCTGGGCTGTGGTTGCTAGGCTGCAGTGTGTCCCTGCCCACTGAGTCAATCCATGGAGTGCTTCAAGACGAGCTAGAAAGGGCCATAGGGAGCACAGGCACGTAGAACAGCAGCCACAGGTGTCTGGGGTGCCAACTGAGCCCTGCCCCGCTGGGGCTGGCTTGTAGCACGGGGAACAGTAGGTTAACGAATTGAAAACCCACCATGGGAGTGACTCTGTGATTTCACCACAGGAAATCTGACAGTGCTCCTGAGCTTCCTCTAGCTGCAGAGTGATGGGAGAGGAAGGATGGGGAGTGATTACACCATGTAAGTTATGAGGGGCCTGACTGAGGAAGGCAGAGGTGCAACCACCTCTCTCTCTGACCATTCTGCACACAGCTGTTAGAATACAAGTGTTAGTGAAGCAGCAAAACAAGGGCTCAGTTATGGGTTTTATCAGCTTCCAAGCTCCTCAGAGAGCAATATGTGACTTTGGGGGGTCATGGGGACTTTCAGATGTGGCTTTCTACTGCACTAGGCAGCATGGTACTCAAAGGCAAGAGAATATCCTCCAGATCCCCTTTGATGTAGAGGACGTGTGGCAGGTTCCACCTTGGCAGGGAATCTCATTAGCTGTTCCAGGGGCGAAGCAACACAGTCAAGAAGCTACTCAAGCTCCCTCTTTTCCCTCTCATCATGTTAGCCATTGGGAGGCAATTTTCTTTTGTTGTTTTATGATCCTTAGAGATGAGTTGATGATTACAGCTTTGTTTTCTGAGTAAGAAGAAAAAAGGGGTTTGAGAGGTGTGTTTCCACCTCTGCCCCCCCCCCCCCCTTCCCACCTTTTCTGGTATTTGAAAACTATTTTACCAGTCCCTGTTTTGATAATACCAGTATCTATAATATTTATCTGAAATACTGTGATGCCCTAAACAAGCTGTGTTCTGTTTATGATCACTGGAACTCCATGGCTCTCCTTCCCCTTCAAACATTTGTGTGTATACAGTTTATCTTTAGCATTAAAAACAACATTTCAAATCTCCTGAGAAAATTTCAGTGATGTTTTTTATGTCATCCACTGCAATGTTTCCATTTTAATTGAATCATTCCTAATCAGTTGAGATTGCTTAGCAAATAACATGTAAGAGATTTTTTTTCTCCATAGATAAAATAAGACTTTATTTCCATGTCAACGGGGTTAAGTAAATTTTTCCACATCATTATTAGTCTTTATATTTTCTTGATGATTCTACAACATATGAGAATAAGTTGGTTATGGAAGGGAGATCTTAAAGGTGTGCAGTTCCCAGATTTTTTCGCCTGGAGCATTGCTCATTATTGATACATTCATACAGTTAAGATTTACATCATTGATTAGTGTGATTTAGAGTGTCACAGCTTTGCATTCTTTCAGCCTTTCTGGCAAAGCAAGCAATTTAAAGTCATTGCATGTGATACTAGATTTCAAAGCAGTAATTCAGCTGCAGCTTTATGTTTGATCCAGTGTTTACTGCTGTAACAACTGGCCATTTATAAACTTAGAGATTAAAATGATGAGAGATCTCGAAACTCATATAAACCCTAAAGAAGAAGCAGTGTGTGAGTACCTGTGACTGTTTTGTGCAGATTTTTCAGCATGCTCAGGTATTTGGGGTTGTTCATTGGTGTGTGCCCAGCCCATAAAGTGTAGACCAGTTATGCAGGGAGAGTTCAGAGTTGGAGGGTTTGTTCATGTCTGTCTCCTAGATAATTTTATGCAATCTGAGTATCTGCCTATCTGCAGTACATCTCTGCTCAAAGTGTGAAAGTGAACTGCAGTTTTTATTTCCTTCAAGCCTGATAGTTATTTAGATTATCACTGGGTGTTTTATCGTGCAGAGCTTAACAGTGCCACAAGACATCACTTTCAGAAACAAGAGACTGCAGTGGATGGATTTAGGTCAGATTGTGTGGAGCCATCTTTAAATCCCTAATCATGTCCATGCACTTCAGGAACTGGATCAGACCTTTTTGATTCTGCCACTGGACTCAGATCTTTCATAGCCCCAAATTGCCACAGTAGAAGTTTTTAAAGTTTGTCTCAGCTGGCTTATCAGATATTACATTACTGCTGTTCCCAGAGAACTAAAATTTCCCCAGGTCCTTCAGTGCAGCCTATCCGTAACATACCTGCTGACATGCAAACAGAAGTTTAAAAAATGTAATTCATAAGAAAAGTCTAATTATTTGTGACATTTCATCCATCATGTCCTAAGCTTCTCCAGAGGAAAGTAGTAACATTTTGTCTCCTTGACAGCAAACAACACACTGACGAACTGAAAAATGTTCTGCTATTTTTCAAACTGTAGTAAACTGAGTAAAGAGCAAGTACAAAATAAATAGCATGAGTAAAGAGCAGGAACCCACATAAGCAGGGGGCAAAAGCTTGGCAAGCTTTCTAAAATATTTCTCTTGGGTTAAAAAACAAAACAATCCTTCAAAAATAACCAGAACTTTTCAGGGTAAGCTATAGCAGTGCCACTGGGCCCAGTCTGCAGTGACTTTTCCTGACCATTCCTGGGAGGAGGTGCCTTGGGCTGCTGCGGCAGCACAGTGCAGTTCATGGAGCTGCAGCACCTGAGTGAAGACAGCTTGGCACGGGTTTTTAGGATATCCCCCAACCCCACACCTCAGCATTTCAGGATTGCAAAAGGAGAGCCTCTGTTATCTAAAGGGAAGAGCAAGTCTAGGAAGCCTGGTTTTTATTTTGAGGATGATGCCTAAGCTCCTGAAGCATTTCTGTCAGGCCATACCCAACCTGACTTTGCCTCTGAAGGCTCTCTCTGGGACATGCCATTTTCCCCATACTGCCTTTCTTTCTCTCTCCCCCACTGGGCTTTGATCAAATTTTGGTGACCATCTGTTCATGGATGACCCATCTCTCTTTTCATGGCTCCTGTAGTCTTGCTTACACATCTAGATGTCTGTGCTCCACAACCTGCAGGTCTCTCCTGCCTCAGCAAAAAGAGACACTGTCAGTTACCCAGATTCCTACACATTTGGATATTTTACTCGCACTGTTTTCCTGGGAACTCAGAGATCTTGTGTCTGTGAAAAATGCAGGTTCCACCCACTGATGGAATGGGAAGGTCGCCTGTGCTGGCACATCCAGCTCCTCAGCTGCTTTCCAAACCCTCTTGGTGTCCTCTTGGCAGATCTCATGATCTTTGTCATTTAAACAAAGAAATGTGCATCACCCCAAAGTAGGATATCAATCAGATCTTCCATTTGAGAAGTCCAATGATGAATAATAATGAGTTAGAGAATTTGGAAATAGTTTAGATGTATGTTTTGGTTTTTTATTTTGGAAGAAATCCTTACATGCAGAAGCTCCAGCACAGTACTTCTTTTAACTCTGAAAGGCTGAAATTGTTCTTTAAGGAAAAGACAAGTTTATGCAGCCATTCCTAGTCGCTCACAGGGTGGAGGCCCTTTCATTTCTATTCTTTTTCTTCTTTTTCCTTTTCTGTTATGCACACATACACACACAAAAAAAAAAATCAGGAGTACATCATGAGCCGAGCTGTATTTTCTGTTTATTGCGACCAGGTTAATAACAGTAATGGTGCGAGGAGAAAATGAAGGGTTATGTAAAATCCTGCATTGCAGATTTTGGTGCTGATGCAAAGAGCTCAATAAAGTGTAACACTTTAATCATGGAGATAAAAATCACACAGCAGCTTCACAGTCTTCCAAGATGCAGAGCCTTAAGACAAAATAGAAGCAGGAGAGAAAGAGAAACTGACAATATTATTGAGTCTCAGAAAACTTAGGCAAGAAAAAAAAAGCCCACTTTCTTTTTGATGCTTTGATTCAGTCTTTGTATTCACAAGATAAAAAAACTGCAAAATGTGTGCATATTAATTTCCTGGTATTAGAGAATAAAATGCCACAGCTTTATGCACAACCCAGTGTCATTTACTGGAACCTGGAGAGCTTTTAACAGCAACTCAAAAAATGCCCTCACCTCAAAGAACAAAACCTATTAACCAGAAGAAGAAAAGACAAAAAGAAAAGAAAACAAACAAAACAAAACAAAACAAAACAAAAACAAAAAACAGGACAAACCAAACTTAAAAAAAAAAAAATAACAACACACAGAACATGGTATGATGATATTTAATGATTTTTCCAGGTGAGCAGCCCAGCACAATTTTAGTTGTGGTGGTTTGAGTACAAATTCAGCATGTTGGCACAGAAGAGGAATCGGGCTTGAATGGTGCTTTGCTTCTCTTCACTGGTACTGTCCTTTATGTCTCTGCTTCCCAGATGCAGATTAAGACTGTGATGTTGTCAAATTACTGCACATAAACCTGAAGGCTGTTGGCTGGTGGGGTTATTTTGGGGTGGGTGGAGGAAAAGGAAGCGTTATGTGTGGAAGATCTATCCTGTGCAGGGAAATTTGTGGATGTAAAGACATGGAGTACTCTGATACTATTTCTAAAAGTTCTTTCCCCACAAAATGGTTATTAAAAAGAATACAAGAATATTTTTTGCTGGAAAAAAAACCCCACAAAAAATTTGGAAATACCTAGTTTAAATAAAAGTGTTTCAGGTAAATCAGAGAAGTGTCACATAGACCCAGTGGTCACCCAGCCAGCCCAGAGCTGAGAAACCATTCCAGAGATGTTAGGTATTCAGCATGAGATGTAATTCTGCTTTACTTGGTGCCTGGCCCTTTGGGCTCAGTAGCCACATCTTGAAGGAGCAGAGCAGCTGGCTGAGCCCTGTCCAGCCCTCAGCAGGAGAAGCAGGAGGAAGGGGTCTGTATTTTATCTTCGCTGGCCCTGTTCTGTCCCAAAGCTCCCACTCTGCAGCCAGTTAGCACTGCCTGTCTCAATACATTACACAGTTTTTCCCTTGGGTAAAATTCAAGGTTAATTCAAGGACATGCTAATTCTTGCTAGGGCTTGAAGGTAACCCAGAAAGATTCATGTTTCCACCAGCTGAGATAACTATGTGCCAAGTTTGGGACCACTGATTGAAAAACTCCTAGAGAGGCAGAGTCAGGAGTGTGTTTCAGTGGCCTTTGGTATCTGATAAACTCTGTCATCACTGCTTACCTGTGATATGCCCATCATAAAGAGTGCCTGATTACATGGCTGGCTTTAGCCAGAGAACATGAAAGCTGACATTTTATATTACTGTATATCCTCTTGACCAGCTGAGTTCACTTGTATGGAATTAACAGATGTCAGATTTGGAAGTTGTGGGCATGGATGCCACAAGAAATGTGTAAATAAACCAACCTTTGTGTAGTATTGTTAGAACAGGTCATGGTAGGAAATGGCAACAAAAGGGGATGTTTCATTGGATCCTGTGATATTTTCATGATAACTCAGGGCTGAATCAAGCTGATATCACTTGGAGGCTGAAATCTTATCCTAAGGGTTGCCTGAAGTAAAAGCCTCCTGCTTTTTGGCTGTGGTAAGTCTGTGTCCAAACACATCATTGCAGCAGCTGTAGCAATGGCATAGTGATCTCAGCAATAACTTAATGCTCTGCTTCATATTTGGGTTAAAGGAACCACAGGGATGGACACAGCTGTAGAGAGGTGTGTTTGGGAAAGGAAGCATTGCTCATCTAGTCCTCGTGCAGACTCCTCAGATTATTTGGATTAGTACCACAGGATACCAGTCAAGTCAGTGCTCCAGATAGAACCAAATACTCCCAGATGCTCCTGGTTGTTTGAGGAGAAATCCGAGACACAGGTTCTTCATATATTGTGATGTCTGTTCTGCTGGCTACGTTAAAATCCTTTTAATCTCAGGATAAGGCTTAAATTCAGAATCAATTGCTTTAACATATTCCATTCTCTTGTATTTTTTTTTTTTACATAATGCTTTAAAGTTGAGAACTGCTAGAAAATCTGGCAGCATTTGTTGCTTAAACAATGGATTCTTGTGCAGTTTTTGAGAGTACCAGAAACTCTCCAAAGACAGAGAGACCAATGAGATGATGGGTGAACATCAGACTACATGTCCCAGCAGGAATGTCATTGGGATAGCTTCTGGTCCTGGGAGTCTAGAAACACTGTTTGCAACTTTTTTAAAATAATGAGTCAGTAATTTCCTACTGCTGGGAACAGAGTGATAGCACATTTTCCTCCCAGGTATTTAGATTTTGTGTCTGTGCCTTTTCCAAACAGTTATTACTATTCCTGAGGGTTTTTATGGGGTGTTTTTAGGGGGTTTTTTTGGAGAGTGGGTGGGGGGGAATTGGTTTTGAGTTTTTTTTTCTGGGGGGAGGAGTAGGTGGTTGGGGATTTTTTTTTTGGTTTGTGAGTGGGGATTTTACAGGTGCATTTCACTTAGTGTAAGACATGAGAAACTGTTAAAAGCATTTAAAATCAGACCCTACAAAGGGCTGGTTGGATCTGTGGTTAACCCTTGTTTTAAAGAACTTGAGGTTAGCATTTTGCCTTTGTGTTCTTTTAACACTGCGGATCAGTTCTATGTTAGCAAAAGCCAGAGAGGAGAAGTCCAGCCCAGAATTGAACGAGCTGCTACTGCACCTTTGCATGGACTAGGATGGCATTATCTGAGCACGTTGCTTGCACTTGTCTTTGTTTCATAGACTCCTTGCTTAAAATTAGTAATTATTTTCCTGGCCAGGAAGTAAGCAAGAAAAAGAAAAGAAAAAAAACATTAAAGTAAGGTAATTGGTAGCAAGCTTTACGGGTAATCACAGTATTTGTGTCCACTTTGATATTTTACAATGGCTTTAATGCCATGCAATTATGGACTTGTTTTAAGTCTTCTCATTTTCTCTTCCAAGTAGACCACCTCACATTTTAAACATCTGCAGTTAGCTCTGGCAATGAGACCAGGGCTATTGTAGCACTGCAATCTCTAAAATTGCAGCGATTTTTGGTTGGATAGTGATCCACTGTACATCAGGAAATGTAGGTGTTGCCCTCAGGGAGCTGTATATGGCATAATTTCCTCCTTGGGAACAGGACACAATGGGTTCACAGCTTCTCCTGGTCTCAGCTGTTGAGCAAATCTGTGTCAGGCCTAGTAGCCAGTGCTCTTTTCCCCTTGATCAGCTGGGCTTTGGTCTTTGCTGAGTTGAACATTGTTCACTAAATGAATAGCTCTAAAAATGCAAAGTTCACCTGTTATCTGTCCATTTAGGAAAATTGAGAGTTTTTAATCTTTTGTACTCTGCATTCAAGAGATGAGAGAGAGAAAAAAACCCAGCTAAATGTCTCCATTTAAATGTAAATTTTGACTTTTCAAGTCTGACAAAATAGGGTGTTTGTTTTTATAAACAATATATATATATATATATAAATAAAAGCCATGGAACTGAGAGAACAAAACCCCGCTGTTGATATTTTCCCACATAGTAATCTTTGCTCTCATCATGCTGCATACTTTTTTTTTGGTTGTTTCTCTTTGCTTTAAAACTAATTTTGCTGTGAGAACAAGAACAGAAGATCATTAGGAGGAAATACTCTGGCACTGGCTTGTGCAGAAAAAACATGCCATCTGCCTAATGTGCTTCATCTTGTGTCAGTCTAAGATGTGTTGTTTGGGTTTAACATGCCAGTCACTAGCCTAGAAAGAGAGCAGGCAGCAGTTCTGCCACATATGCCAGCCAGGGCTCCAAATCCTTCCTGCTTTTCAGGGATATGGGGATATATCCCTATGATATAGGCCACAAAAATTTGGACAGAAGATGCATCACCTACCATGTCCTCACATGAGAGTCCAAGGGGTATTTGTGCAAGGTGCAGAAGTAGTTTGAGTTGTATTTTTCAGCCTTCATCACATCACAGTCTAAAAGGCAAAAGCAAAGACCCAACATCAAAGTGGGGTTTTTGGGGGTCTGGCTGGTGCAGCTTAAGTGGCCAAGTTCAGGTATAGGATAGGAACACCTTCTTTAACAGGTGACAACAGCCTTTTCTGATAGATGGATGGTGCATGTCTCAGCTGGGTGAATGTAGCTGGTTGTATTTTGTTACACAGTGTGTAATAAAGACTTTAGCTTATTTTTTTATTAAGAAAAGACATTGGCAGACAGCTTTAAATGTCTGCCTAAGGACAAAATGAACTGAGTTTTGTAGATAGATGTTTTTTTCTCCTTAATAAATAAATAAATGGAAAGATTTTTATGTTGATAATAAAAATAACTAATGCAGAGCTTCTTCCACTAGTGCCTGGAGACATGGACAGATGTGGGATTTTGAAGGGATAAAGAATTGAAATCTGTTGGCAGGTAGTTGCTATAAAAATGCCTATCCTTCCTGCTTCTTATTACAGACCAATATTCAGCAAATGAAGAGTCTCTGAGAAAGTTAATGATGACAGGATCAGGTTCCAACCATCAGAGATAGCAGCAACCTCCTTCCTTCAGAGAAATCCAAAGTTAAAGTACAGCTCTGGACTTTCTGCGACTCACAGTGTGGTGTGTGGGAGTGTGGAGGGGAGGAAACTGTCAGGGAAACTATGGAAAAGCACAGCAAGTTCACCAAAAGTTTGCTTTGCCCATGAGTTGTCTGCCAAAGTTTTGTGTGAGACTTTGCTGCTTGGAGTTGGTTTCTGCCTTGCTATGTGGTCTGTGGTTGGAATAAGAGAGCAAACCTTGTTTCCTCACTTTCCTTTGAGAATCCTCTTGATTCTCTTCTCCAGTCCACTTCAGAGGGAGTGAGTGGCTCTGTGGGGCTTATCTGCCTGGGAGGGTTAAATCACAATATTGTTCACAATGCTCAACCTGAAAACCATCAGTGACCATGCAACATCTAAGAGAGCAAGGATTAAATGTTGGTCTGATTTATTTACAGTTCAGAGCAAATTGCTTTGTTGTCCATTACAGACAGCTGTAATAGATACAGAGGAGAAGGATGAAAACAAGTTCAAAATATTTGTACTTAAAGATGCATTTTTACACATAGACATCCTTATAAAGGTGAATATATGCACATATGGAGGAAAAAGCATGCAGAAACTGCCTAAATCTCTAAGTCAACCATTGATCATGAGGGTCAGCTGCTACTGTCTAAGGTGGGAAATATTCTGAGTCCTACCATACCTTTGTTAGGTATGCCCTGGTGGGTGGTCTTGAGATTGTCACTTATTTTCTACAGCACTGCGCTGAATCTTGAGTCCCCTGATCTTCTGCAAGAACTGAATATTCTTTCTGTTTGAAATACTAAAAAATAGTAGTCCCCAGGATGTGCTTTTAGGGGAAACATTTTCTTTGAGATGTTGTGACTCTACTTACAGGCACAGTTAGCTGTCCTGCTGTTTGGTCTGACAGGAGGAGCACAAGGTGACATTATTGCCTGCAGTAATACCACAGAACCACAGAATGTTTTGGGTTGAAAGGAACCTTAAAAATCACCTTGTTCCTGTACCCTGCCATGGGCAGGGACACCTTCCACTGGACCAGATTGCTCAGGGCCCCATCCAGCCTGGCCTTGGACACTCCCAGGGATGGAGCATCACCAGCATCTCTGGGAAACTTGTGCCAGGGCCTCACCACCCTGACAGTAAAGAATTTTTTCCTAGTATTTAATCAAAACCTGCCCTCTAAGTCTGAGCCATTCTCCCTTGTCATTGCACTACACATCCTTGTCAAAAGTCCCTCTCCAGCTTTCTTGTCACCCTAAGGAGGTACTGAAAGGTTCTATAAGTCCTCCCTGGAGGCTTTCCTTCTCCAGGCTGAGCAATCCCAGCTCTCTCAGTCTGGCTTCACAGGAGAGGTACTCCATCCTTCTGAGCATCTTCGTGGTCTCCCCTGGATTTACTCCTGCAGTTCTGGGTCATTTTCATCTTGGGGGCCCCAGAACTGTACAGAGCACTCCAGGTGAGGTCTCAAGAGCAGGGTACAGGGAAATAATCACCTCCCTTGCCTGCTGACCACACTGCTTTTGGTGCAGCCCAGGACACCTTCTGGCCAAGTAGGAGTAGGGGAATTTTGGAGAAAAAAGTTTCATATACAACTAATGCTGATAAAATGCCCAGGAAAAGGCATGATATGTTGTGCTTTCAGTTGTAATGGCAGACCCTTCCAAAATGTGCATTACATTTTAGCTTTTATAGCACTGTGCAGACCATAAATACTGCTAGATGTAAAGCTTAGAGAAAACATCCCACAGTTTGGTACACAATGTTATGCTGAGCTGTCTTTGACTAGGACAAAGCCAAGAAAACCTGTTCTTCCCATTGTGGATGAATCATGGGTCAGCAAGACAGCACCAGGGTGAATTCTGTTTGGTATTTGCATGCCATCCCTCCCCTCAGCATTTATGTCTGCTGCACAGTCCCTAATCTCTTTTGGTGTCGTTGTGTTCCTGTTTATCAGCTTTCACTTTTATCTCTTCCTCGATGTGCTTGCTGCTCACCCTGAGCTCAAGGAAGGAAAAAAGAAAGGCTCAACCTGCAAGGGAACGGAGCAAAACTAATGACCATGGACAGCTCCTGCCTGTGGCCAGGCTGTGCTGGGAGGGTGAACAGAAAGAGTTGGTTTGGCTTTCAGCTGTCAGTGCCCTGGAAAAGCGTGTGCACAATGTCCATCCACAGCCTTCCTGTCTTCTCAAGAAAGCAGAGGCCCACCTAACCTCTGAATGACTCAGGTGGTGTTCTCCCACCTGACTGAGCAGGTTTGCAGTTTCCATCCACTTATGGTTTTTGGCTTCTTACTCCACACTGATCTCTGTAAAATAAAAGCTACCCTTACAGGTCCTCTAAAAAGTCCAAATAATCTGGTTTTCTGGATAGATGGGAAAATTTGGGGACCTCTTTAAAATATTTTACATCTGTAAAATGGAACTTTACCTTTGATGTCCAGCTTATAGTTCTCATTGTTTTAGGGTTTGTTGAGCTGAAAGCTTTATATAGATCAGCATCTAGCTTAGAGTAATTTGTCTAATCTTATTTTAGATATTTAGCTTAAACTGTAGAAATACACATATTTTTCACCACCAATCAACACTACCTTTTCAAGAACTACAGAAGTCTCATTCTGTAGTATAAATTAAGGAGCAATTGGAAAATAAGAACAGTGATGCTGCATCACACCCAGGGTCTATTTGGCTCAGAATCTTATTGCAGATGCTAAGGGATAGACTAAGAAGAGAGCAAGGCTTCTGATAATGTGTAATTTGGGATTTAATGTTCAAGGAGTTGTATTCACTGCTTGGAGTGTAGTAACATAATTTTTCTCTGAATTTATCTAATTTATCTTTCTGTTCACCTGTGTTTTGGCCAAAATCTGGTGGCAGTGAGTGCTTCAGAATAAGCTAATTTAAAAAAACACTTCATTTTGTTTGCCTTTGGTCTTCTGCCTGATGACTTTATATTCTGCCAGCTGCTACTTATTTAGTAAGAGATAGTGAACAGTGATATATATTATTTGAGAGACTAGAGAAACTGGTAGTTAAAGAGTTTGATTTGCCTACACACAATTTGTCCAACTGCAAGAGTTCGTAGGAAATTAGGGGACAGGGAGCCATAACTCCTAGCCATTGTTTTTAGTCTACCACTCTTTGCCTTTGTAATTAGAGGAGAAGCAGGCAATGTCTTTGGGCCTTATTTATGTACTTGTAAAGTCTGTGCTCCTCGGTTCAAGGGTTCTGCAGAGGTATAATTAAAAGTTAGTGGTAAAACACAAAGCTATTAATACTGCTATGAAGTGAATAGTTGAACAGGAATTCTTGACCTTAATATAGTTGCAGGCATATAAGCAGCAATTAATGATGCCTGAAGATATTAAAGGACTTGTGTATTGTCACACAGTAAGCAAGTGGCTGTCTAAGGAACAGCACAAGGCATGCTAAAACCTTCAATACAGCCGCTGGGAGCATTTCAGCTGAGAGAACCTTCACAACCAGACCAGAGCTAAATTTAATTATCCAGTGAAAACATGGTCATTTAGGTATTTCTGTTTCATAACCTAATTTTCTTGCTTTAATTATAAGAGAATAAGTAACAGTTCCTGCCTCAGCTTCTCTCTGCCTTTCCTTCACTCTCTTTCCCTCTTGATTTCTTTCTTTTATTCTTTCTTTTATTCTCTTTTATAGTAGGATTTCTTCCCTCTTCTAAAAAGCCCTTGATTCTTTTGCCACTTGTCTTTTCTGAAGAGCCCTCTTTCTGTAGAGCCAATGCTGTTCAGCAGCAGTGGAGTGAGCAAGGGAGGATTTCTAAAGCTTGTTCTGTGGGTCATCTGCTGGTGACACACAAGTGGGCAGAGATGGGCAGAGCCCAGTAAAACCAGCAAAGCTTGGGATGAGGTAACGCCCCAAGACCCTGTTCAGTCCCACTGCAGTTTTTTCTAATAATTCAGGCAAGGAAAAGATATCAGAAATTGTGAAGGTCAAAAAAAACGGTGCTGAGTGTATGTGCACGTTTGCTTCACATGAGGGACAGAGGGAGGAGACAGAACAAGGACTGTCCTTCTTCAGACTCACACTTCTAGTTCTGGCTTGAGGTCAGACCCTAAATCCATAAGAGTATATTTTCTGGTCATAATCATTTAGAGTAAAAATTATACAAGAATTGTTCATGCAGCTGAGCCAAAAGTCTTGCCTAAACTTGATCTGGGTCTTAACATTGTCTCTTTGGGAAATATGCATTTGGACAGAAGTGGCTTCTTGATAGAGCCTTTCACCTCCAGGTCACCCTTTCAAATCCAATTCAGGCCTGTCATGACCAAATGTTGCTGCCATCTGACAGCTCTTGTGTGTCCTGTGTGAATTGCTGGCTTCAGTCCAGGGGCTGGTGAACAGGTGCCTGGATGCAAAACCTGCCAGAGCTGACATTAACTGGACGTCTCTGCAGAGGGGTCACACGAAGCGGCCCGGCAGATGAATTAACACTTCACTTGCGTGCACTGTGGTGCTTTATATCTTCAAAGTGCTTTCCAAACGTCAGCTAATCCTCAGGAGGTGTTGTTATCTGCCCTGGCAGGTGGGAGAAGCGAGCAGATAACAAGCCAGGATCAGAATATGCATGTTGCTGACTTCCCGCTCTGAGGCCAGGACTCTGAGTTTAGCTCCTTTTTGGGCGACTGATGGGCACACCAGAGTAGGGTCCAAGTTCCTGTTCTGTGGGAAAAAGCATCCCTTACTTTTTAAGGCAGGCAGGAAAGCAGTACTGCTGGGCTTCCATCCTTTTGCTGACCCACAGACAGAGGTCTCTTCTCCATCCACTCTGAGGCTCTAGGGAGTCATGCCAGGTTACTCCTACTATCAAGAGGTATCATTATTTATCATTATTTGCCATGAAACAGAGTTGGTAAATAGTTACTTTTGAATAGCAATTGGGTTGGAGTGGTTCATTCTGAGAGACAACAGCTCTTGGAATATCATTGAAATGTTCTGAAAAAAAATGCTTGAAGTGTTATGTAGAGTTGCTGGAAGGTCAACATCAGTGTTGGCAAGGGACACTTGAAAGACATTGTCAGACTGTAAAGGTGTCTACAGAAAAAGCAAAAATGTCTTTTGTGCTTCATATCAGTGAGAACAAGAGTGGTTCTGAACTGGCATGTTCCTTTCTCTGGAAGAAAGATGAGGAAACCTTTTTCTGCTTAAGGTTTTTAAAAATAGTAACTCCCTTTCCTACTATTAATTTCTTGTGTAAATAAATGCTTTGTTGCCATGGTGTTTACAGAGGTGAATGAGCAGGTGGTCTGTGAGACGATGAATGGAAGGAGAAAGATGTTGTCCCTATGGTTACAAAAGGGGAGTGGAATAAATCTGAAATAGTGCCTCTAACAAAGTGTGGTTTGCATTGTCTAAAAAAACTGAGGATGGTTCTGTAGGACTAACTTGTCAAAGGTTATATAAAGGATAGTAGAGGAAAATGTGGAAGAATTTAATGCTTTTTTAGGGTGGCAGGGGAAATATGGGGAGAAGGTAGAGCTAAGAAGAGTAATTTGGTTAAAATTCATCTTACCAGGCATTCAAATGCAGGCATTTCAAGCTTGAAAAATGTGTGTACCATATCCAGACAGTTTGAATCCCACCTCATGTTCCCTTGGAAAGCCAGAAGAGACAAGTGTCACACATCTCCAAAGAGCAATTCAAAGCACCAGGCACAATTCAATCATGCTGAAAGGGGAAGGAGTGGTTTTTTGTAGCTGAATGTGGACTGCTGCCATGTGATACTGAATACTCAGTTTTCCTTCATTTTCCTTAGGAGAACTTTGTGCTCCTGTGTTTTCTGGTGTCACCACTGCAAGTGTTGCCAAAATAACTAATCCTGAGGTAGCAATGTGTTGATGTCAAAAGGGATGTCTTAGAAACACATGCAAAATTTTCTTTTGAGAGATTATTTGAGGAATTTTTCTTCAGAGAGATACCTGAGGAAGCATCAAAGGAGACATTCTTCTGGGAATTTCTGAATGTCTTCTGAATGAAAAGGGGCAAACTCCATCTGCTGAGCCAGCTGTTGAATGTCCGTTTACTCCAAGCAGTGGTTTAGCAGCAAGAGCACAAACTCTGCCTGGAGGCTGTTCCCTTCCTTGCAACAAATGACAGCCCATGGTTTAGTAGCTTGTGTAAAACATTGCAAGGAGTTTACCCCATCCCCTATATGAAATATTGGAGTGGAGAAGGCTTTTGGATGCCTCTCTCTAAACCAATTGCTATGCCCAAGAATTAATAAAATCCATATTGAAGTGACAGCTGGTGGACAGAGCTGGCTTCTTCCTGCATCACTTGTCTCTCTAGTGGCTCATGTTCTGGGCTCAATACACATTTATCCTTTTATTACAGCATTTACTGACTTCTATTTATTTATTTATTAAACCTCTGTTTTCTTAAGAGTCATAATTGCACTGTTCAGAGTCTAAGTGTGGTCACATCAGCACTAGCTATTAACATAGTTCTTTCCTATCACTCTTTAATTACTGACCTTCCAAAAGGCATTCAGTGAAGGAAATAAAAGTGCAGGCAAGTGGGAATACATTTTTTCAAAACTTTCTGTGCCATCATGAACTAACTTCTGTAATACTTTAACTATTTCCTCTCTTGACAATGCGAGTTCTTTTTCCTAATTCATTATTTCTTTCATTTTCACCACCCCCTAATTTATATGTATGAATTTTATATGTATATATATCCATTTCTCAAGCTGACAAAAACTTCAGACTGACTCAGTAGGAAAATGCATGTCACAACAATAGGGATTCAAATGAACTTTAGAGCAGAAATTCATTTGCTTGTTTATTTATGCTAGGTTTATATGGTAAGTGGCAAGAAGAGATAAAAACCATTCTATTCAAGGGAGAGAATCTTTTCTTTCCAAAGAAGTGGGGTTCAATCATTGTCTGTGTCAGTCTAGCAAGTGATTTCTGTTTTGAGACTCAGAGAAAAGAAAGACCAAGTCTGCCTTTGTTTTCTGGAGCTCTGTAACCTGGGTCATCCAGGTAATTACAGCTTTACTTAAGAAACAGTGTGAGAGAGGAAAACTCTGCCACTGCTTGTAAGCACAAAGAAAAGACACTTGAGAGAATTAAATTGCATGATGACTTTTATAAGGCATCTGAATAATTTTGCATTCTACCGCTAAAGCAGAAAATGGTGAGCTTAATATCGAATTGTAGGATGCAACTGGTAAGTCTCTCAGAAGGCAGCTGTGGCATCCAGAGCCATTGGAGTCTAGTTATTAATTATTTTCTGCATAAAAGCTATAGAAAATGTGACTATGAGACTTTGAACCACTTCTAAATTTATTCCCTCTCTCACTTGCAGGTTCTGCAGCAAGAGAAGCCCTGGTGGGGATGGGTTGTGGTGTGTAGGTACTGGCAGATACCCCTGGGGCATGACAGCAGATAGCAGTGGGTTAAGTGTGTTTGCATGTGCTCATGTAAATGCAAACATATGTTTATTTACTTAATTCTCCCACTAAAGTTCTCCTATCTCCAAGAGCAACAATTTCAGGAGGTCACCTCTCTGCTGACTTTGCTGAAATTGCCATCAGTAGGTGACATAATATATTTCATAAAATGTTAATTCTGTGATCCGACCTGAATTGCTGGAGATTAGTTAATTATGTCAAAACCTTCCAGAATACTTCAACTGAAATATAAAACTTTATTCCCCTCCTTCAATTTGTTGTGTAGCAGTGGGGGAAGCAGTTCCTACATGTAAAGCACCTATGAATCTGAAGAGGAAGCAGAAATACCATTATTGTTTGGGAGCATAGCATAATTCTTGTGAAGCTTGAGTGCCAGCAAATTCTCTGCTGCTTGGTCTACCACTCAAGGCACGTGGTGGCAAACTTTTAATGTCCCAGTGACTGAGCTGTAATTGTCCATTTTAAGGCCACAATAACTTTGTGCCTGGGAATAAGAGGACTTTTTCCATTAGGAACTCATGTGTTATATCAACAATGCACTGAATTATTTTGTTCTGTAATGGATAATGCTGAACATGTTTCCCTTTGATAAAGTAATGAATGTGAGGAGGAGAAATGTGAAACACTGAAATGCTTTTCTGCTCACACACAGCAGTGTCTGGAAGTGGTACATCTAACTAGCAATTACTCTAGCAATGTTTAAAAACATGCTGAATAGGATGGACAGTTGCAAGTTTGGACTAAATTTAGTGCACAGGAATGTGTGAAATAGAGATTTTTATGCATTAATTTGGAGGCTAAGGAACAAAGACCAGAAAAAAACCCCAGATGAATAGTCATTGTGGGCTAACTTAAGAAATTATGTTTTAAGTATCTTGAAATGGATGACTTGAAAAATGTTTTTTAACACTTGTTTGGGTGATGAGCTACCTGTTTAATGCAACAGCTTCCAAATAAGGGATCTGGAAGCTTAATCTTTAGGTGAAGGGGACATCTGTGAAGGACACTGTTCCCTCACAAATAACCATTGCTACCAGATTATTTGAAAATAGTTTTAGTGAACAAGAAAAGATCTTCAAGGGAATTTCAGCACACCAGGAGACTTTCTAATATTCTCTGTGACACTTCTACCAACAATTTTTTTGAGTGAATGTCCTAGGAGAGTTTAGAAAATACTCCAGTGACACTGTGTTAGACTGGATAAATTGATAATTGAATACTAAGCTGAGGCTCAGGTCACTCATGTTCTGCAGGTGAATTTCTTGCTGGATAGCCTGTGGAAAATTATCTTAGTAATCTGTGCCTCTGCATCTGTTTGTGGCCACTTTCTTTTGGAAATACTTGAAAACCATGAATGAATAAGTACACCATGACATACCACAAATCCTGCAGGTTACACCAGCCATTTTATTTGTCTTAAGTCACAAATTATTCTAGTCCATTGTTATATATCTCACCGTGCTTCTCGATTATTTTATGTTAGTAACTATGTTCCTGTAAAGAATTCTGTCTGGTTGTTCTAAAATAAGTATGACTTAGGTCACTGACTTCTGTGTGAAGGACATTCATGCTTTACAAATACCCAGTTTAACTAGATTATCTGCTCACTTCATCAAATCACTGTTTTGAGACTCTACAACATGTTCTGTTTTATGGTGATATGCCAGTGTGCATCTGATCTCATCAAATTCTGTTTGTGATGGGGAAATTATCTCATGAAAATAGTATTACTTAATCTTGGTTTTTAATTTCTGTATGCTTGGAGAGGAAGAAAATCCTGTGTGGTGTTTCAGCCTGTCAACGCTAATCTTTCTCCTCAGTGCTGTATCTCCAAATAGCAGATGTGTGCTTTATTGCAGGGCTGGTCCTCTCTAGCACAGCAGAATGTTTTGGCAGGAGCAAACAATTCATTGTATTAGAGTCAAACACAATCAAATGTTCCCTTTCCTATGAAGCATGGTCAGATATTGATATTGCATTAGCTAACATTTTAACATAGCAGAGGCTTAATAAGATACATTATTACTCTCTCTAGGCTGTTTAATTAAAGTGAGCAGTCGCTGTGTATTGTACACTGGTTTTCTGCCAGGGGAAAGTAAATCTCTATTATATTAGTGTCACATACCAAATGATGTTCTCCCCCCATCAGAGGCTCTAGAAGAGCTGAGGCTGCTGTCACATGAACTGCACGACCCAGCCTGCCTTCCTGTCACTCTGCTCTGTCCCATAGCTCGGCGTTCCCCAGCAGCCCAGCAAGCTGTGTGTGCAGGAGAGGCCTGGGGCTGCAGAGCTGCCTGCACTGCTTCACTACAGGGAGAAGCACCACGAGCATCGTGCTGCCAACAGAGCTCTTCTCCAGCCCTCTCCTGAGGCAGGGACACCTGAGCTCTGGGCACCAGCACAGCCCCAATGGCCCCGTGCTGGCCAGGGGACAGGGATGGGCTTGTCACGTCATTTGTTCAGGGCCAGAAGTTGTAAGAGTTTGGGGAAACTGGGTAATTCAGTGGCATCTGCTCTGGTATCACTCTTTAGTGCTGGACAGTGCTGCTGATGGCACTGTGTGTAGGGATCCAGGTGAACATTCCCTCTTTCCCACTGATGCCCTGGGAAGGGTATGGGCAGAGCAGGAATTTCTGTGCTAGGAGGTCCTGCTGTCTTCTTTTAAATCAAGAGTTGGTGCAGAATCCCTTAGGGAGCTACAAGAAGAGAGGTATTCCAGGCACTCGCTTTGGAGAGTTGTTCTGTTGAGTTACTGCTAGAAAGGGGAAGAAGACAAAGTATTTGCAGTATTTCTCCTTATACACGGAAATAAACTCCACAGGAAATACTGGAGTCTTTTTTACACAATTTTGAGCCTGTTTCACCTGGCAGAAGGGAACATCTGCATAATTCAGTGCAGAACTGTGCCGAGATGGCAAAGCTATACCCAAATAATCATGCTCTAGAACTGGAAGGTGTGTATTTTTATCACTGGCAGTAAGCCCTGTATCACAGTGAAGGATGGTTTGGCTCTATTTTGCACAGTGTCCTGTGCAAAATGTTCCAATATTCTCAATAAAAGGTAAAGAAATGTCTGTCATGGTCCTTTGTTCTATTTCACATGCCCCCACAGAGAGGCAGGAATGGTTGTATGCATCACAGTGAGATCTTCAGCGTGGCTCCCTGATGCTGGCACCATGGATGGGTTCAAGAATGGCAGGACTGGATTTATGGGAGGCTTCACCTGCATAACTCAGTTATGATTTATCTCGTGCTGAATGTTTTGTTGTTGTTGTTTTCTCTCAACAGAAGATTAACCTGGAGTTCTATATTGACATCCATGCCCACTCCACCATGATGAATGGCTTCATGTATGGGAACATCTTTGAAGATGAGGAAAGATTTCAGCGACAGGCTGTTTTTCCCAAGCTACTCTGTCAGAATGCTGAAGACTTCTCTTATGTAAGTCCGTTTTTCTTAATTATTTTTTCCTAGTTTTTCTCTTTTTTTTTCTTTATGAGAAATCTCTGGCTTTATTTGATTGAGTGAATTTTATTTTAGTATGAATGAAAACCTACTTAAAATTTTTGTCATTAGCTACCATCTTCCCTCTTATCCTTGCCTTATCCAGCAGTGGTAAGCTGTGATCTTATATATGTCATCAGACACATGAAAAAAAGCAGGTTTTTCATCTTCTGTTTAATAACCTTTGGTTCTGAATTACTGGCACATCCTATTTTTCTCAGATCTTTTGATCAACTGGATCAACTTTATTGTTCCAATAAAGTTGAACAATATTATATTAATTTGTCAAAGATTTTACTTGTATATTCTAAATAATAATATGCTAACAAATAGAAGTAAAATTAATAAGTTTGAAAGAAAAGATGATAACATCTGTTGAAAGTTGTGGCAAAGGGAATGTATAATTTTGAAATTCTTTGATATTACCATAGAAAACTGTTCTGCGAGAGGATTTTCAATTGTCCAATACTTAAAGCTTGGAGAGTGGGAAAGGGGAAGTTGGGTTCAAGGAACAGCTTGCTCTTACCCAAGGAGACCTCAGTGATTGAGTTTCTGGTCTGCACCTGGTTGTTTCTATAACACATTAAGGGTAAGGGGCATTCACAGATAATAGCAATGAAAACCTGCAATTGACAGGAGTTTAGAGATTCTGTGCTCAAGTGCGGGATTTCTCTCTGCTGCTGCGGGAGATTAAGTGTTCCTCTTAGCACAAGCCTTGGTTGACAATGGGAAAATCTTTGAGAAAATGACTTAGGAAATAGAAGACAATAACTAAATAAGCAGCACAGTCTCCCTTTTGACTCTTGAGCAGAGTTCTACCTAGGTGCTGCTGGCACTGGGTACATTCAACTTCCCCCTGACATCCCACTGGTCTCTTGAGGCTGGAAGCTTTTCCCCTGCCATCCATCCAGGCCATTCTTCCCAGGGCAGCTGAGCAGACAGAAGTGTTGGAAAAAGGGACAGCCACAAAGCGTCTGACATGTGTGAAATGACGACACGTTCCCAAGTAGGAAGGTCTGTTTTCTTGTTTCCAGCCTCCAGACATGTGGGTTATGTGACTCGTTGGAAATATCAGGTGAAGAGAGGAAGGGAATCCAAAATAGGGAGGGGGGGGGGAGGGAATGTGCTGAGGACTTAAAATAGTGTATGTAAATATGCCCTGCTGCTTGCTCAAAGGGAAGGGGGGAAGTGCATCGTTAACATTACCAGGCTGGTGTTTGAAAGTGTGGGAATGGACCACTGTTGTTACTAATGAATTTTCCAAAGCTTCAGGAGGTCTCATTTACATTGTATGCTGCTGTGGCCATTTGTTGGGATTATAATACTTCAGCAGCAGCACTTCAAGTGAAAACTGGCGGCTGCATGAAGTGTTGTCCATAATTGACTAGCTCCATGTCTTCACACAGCACAGAGACAATGTTCCATTATGTTATCCATTGACAGTATCATTGAAAAGATTACTCTCCTTAAAGCATCTGTCAACCTTGATTGATTTACAAGGGACAAAGCGCTGAAAAGGTTTGAAGTGCGGGTACAATTTTTGCCACCGTTTAGCATACATAATGGTTCTCCTTTGATGTCAAAAGCTCATCTTCTATTAATAATGCAGAGGGCTTTTGAATGCAGGCTACTTGTATGGAGTTCCACACTAATAACCTACTTGCTGTGAAATGGGATTCACTTTGGAGAAGCAGTCATTTGGGTTTTACATGTTCGGAATGAATCCCAACTCAAAGGGATTTCTTTCAGTGCTCTGCATGATTGCAGCTGAGCCCGGCACGGGTTAGGGAAGGCAGGCAAATCCTCCTCTGCTCCTCCAGCCAAGAATCTGGCAGGAATCACGCAGCCAGATGCAAAGGGGCATGAACAACAAGCCTGAGATGATGCGATCAAATGCCTTGTGCCATTTCGTCTGGCAACCTTCTATTAATATACTTTAGAGTGAATTTCATGCTTGGGCTGCTTTCTTCACCTGTCATTTCCAATAGGGCTTTTTATTGAAATGACAGTATCCAAGGGAGATTGGTGATTAGAGTAGGGGATGGTTAGGGGATTTGTACCCACATGCCTGTTACAGGACCAAAGGAGAGTCACCCAGTGTCTCTGTGCCCTGTCTGTTGGGCAAAACTCGTGACCCCACAGCTCTCTGGAAGGCTGACTGGGTTCAGAGGCATAAGTGTGAAATGGACCAGAAATTCCTCATTTGTACCTGACTTCAGAAAGCACAGGCCCGACTTTGGTTTAGCTGTCAGCATGTGAAAAGGAAAGTGAAAGAAGGGCTAGGATGTTTTGCTACCAGATAAATACATGAGACATTCTTTGGCAGCTGCCTGGGTGAAAGGGACAAAATGTGTAAGGAAAACATTTTATATTTTCTATGCTTAAAAATGATATTTTTAAACACTGGGGAGTAAATGTGATCCATATGAAAGCTCTAACAGTGAAAGCTGACATACTCTTTTGAAAGGCTGACTTACTGCATTTTAGGAGCAGCTGTTGACACCATGTCTGAGTGCATTACACATCAGCCATGGCTTAGAATAGTTGCAGTTTTTGTAGGGATGTTCTTCATTTGACCTTTCTTGTTTGGGAGAGTGGATTAGTCATAAGGACCAGACACAAGCTTTTGAGCATTTCAAGAACCTGCTAGTCTTAGAGGTGGCTAATTTTGACCTTTGTGACAGTATGAGGGGAGACCATCTGTTCTCTCTGGTTCATTTAAAAGAAACAACTGCAGCCATTCTTGGGTGGCTTTATCACTTTGCAAAGATTGCTTTTCTTTTCAGTTAAAGACCAGCCAGAGGTACTTGGCCAGATCCAGTCAGTTTGGCTTTTTTTTTTTTTTCCTTTAGACTGTGAACTGGTGGCACTTGGGATACCTTTGAGTTCTCATTCAATTTTCTTGTATTCAGCCTCTCAGCAGAGAACCTTCCTTAGAAACGCTGTTTGACTTTTGTGTGCCAGGGTTAGCCAAAGACCCTGATAAATACTTGGGGTCCCATTATGCTGGGTAACTGCTGAGGAGCTCCACAACCCTAAAAGCTTCCAATCATGCTGAGAAAGAGATAACAAGTGGGTGAGAAATTATTTGCTTGGAGAAATTTGAGAATAAAACTTGGATGTCCCAAGTGCCAGTCTTGTTTCTTTGTCAGCAGTTCCCTGTCTTATGTCATGCTCACACTCAAGAGTGAAGTCTAGACAGCAACTCAACCAGTTTCCTTTAGGGAAGCATGTTGTTGACTCCAATGCCATAACACTGTGACCTAAAACATATTTTAGGGACTATCATTGTGTCCCTATATATATACATATATATATATATATATATATATATATATATATATATATATATGAGAAGAGGCAGATATGGAATGATTTGTACTGGTACTTTTCGTGGTGGTGTTTTGTTCAGTTGTCTGTTTTTAGTTTGGATATCAAACACAGAGCAACGAAGAAAAACATTTTAATCTCTTTATATCTTCTGCTGCCTTTCTTTGATCCACAAACTCTAGGTCTGCTGTTCTCATTCTCACAGCATCCCCCCATCCAAGCTTTCCTAGGGAAGATGTGTTTGTTCCAGCAAACCTCTTCCATTCTACCTTTGGCAGCCTCTCTGGACTGGTATGATTTACCCTGGCTAGATACCTGCCTCTGAAGGCAGTGGTGGTGCAAGTGCTTGAGGCAGTAATATGAACACTGAATGATCAAATCCCTCTAATCTGTTCTGAAATAACAAAAAACCCAGCTTGTATATGGCTGGACAAGGAAGGGGAAGCAGTAGAAAAGTTGCCTGGAATTTATCCTGAAGTAAAATCCATACTCACTTGCATCACCACTTCCTAAGTGCCTCCATACTGCTTTGGTAAAAAAGACTCTTCTCCCAGAAAGGAAAAGCTGCCTGTGTTCCGGTAGGTTTTGTTAACATCATGCAAGCTTAACATATCTACTCAGAAATCTCTTAAAACCTGAGCACAACAAATGATCCTCCCTCCTTTTTTGTAGCCTTGTACCAAGGTATATCCAGGAAGACAAATGTAACTATTATATGCTTTAGCACCCCTCTGGGATGCGTTTTTGCTTGCTGCTTCTTGGATGTGTTGCTCCATAAATTCATTTATTTATTTATTAATTTATTCTGGAGGCTGGGTGAACCAAGACAGGAAATGTGTTTCTGGTGGCGCAGGGAACAGACTGTAAAGTCTGTCCTTCTCTTGTCTTTGGTCTCCCAAGGACTCTGCCTTCTGGAGACTCTCAGTGAAATGAAACTGTTCCATTATGTTGTGCTGCACCAGTTCACCCCTCCTTGTATACAGAGGATTGAATTTGTATTGAAAAGAAAAGGAGAGGGGGGAAGTGTTGGAAGAAATGGATTTTCTTTCAGTACCTTCTTGCCTTGTTGTTTGTGCAGATAGGAGTCGACAGCTCCTTCTCCATCCCCACACAGGTAGAAATTTAGAATGTACAGAAGAAACAAGTTTTTACAGCAATTTTATGGTTTATTTTCAAAGAGCAACATTACTCTTACCTAATGCCAACCCTCTGGGAGCAGGTGACAGCCTCCCAGAGCAGCAGCAATGAAAGGAGCTGCTGTAGGTTCTCCTGCAAGCTGCCTCTCATGCAGAGCACCACGAATTCCCTCAGATGGGACAAACTGTGCTGGGAAGGAAGGACAGGAAGGTAGTTAAGAACTGGACACATGTCCCCCTGGCAGGATATCTTTTTTGGGTATTACCTTTCTAACCACATGATATTTTAATGTATGTAGAATACACCTCTGGCTCAGAGAACTGTCCTGGAGCAGTAAGAGAGCCAAGAGGGAGTGTGAGCACTGAATTGCTCTGGGAGCAGCTTCCTGTCCCACATTAGAAAGGTTGTGATCCCCTGATTTAGGCCTGCAAGTGAGGAGAACTCTTTGCCACAGAGAAAACCATTTTTTCCGCAAACTATTCAAAGCAACTGGGTGCATGATGGCTGTATTTTCCTTTTTGCTTCTCATTGTCCTAGTTTTCTGTCATTTGTATAAATGATTATGAAAGCACTCCCAGGAGACCACGCTCGTGCTCATAAAAGTATTGTAAAGAGAAACATTGCAGGCTATTGCTAGAGGCTATTTTATTGTATATTTTGAGGAAATGTCTAGTTTTCTACTGACAAATGGAGAAAGTGAGAACTCCAGAGACCCGAGTTATTTTCTAAACAGTGTGGTTATTCTGTAAAGCTTAGACTAAAAAATGCCACCATTGGCATCTTTGAGGGAGGAGGTTCTCTGAGAAGCAGAGGCTGCTGCTAGTAAAAAAAAAAAACAGGGGGAGAAAGCAGGCCTTTCCTTCATTATTAACCTGACACATTTTCAGATCCCCTATTTGTGTGCACCACTGGCCACAGCTTAAAAAGGAAGAGAAAGGCTCTTAAAAGGGAGAGGAGTTCCAGCCTAACTCTGGTTAATGGGTGACAGGATAATGTTTGAGTAGGTGACCTTGTCACTTGTGCTTAAGGGAACTTGTGGTGATGGGGAGATGCAGACTCACTAAAGGAGGAGCTGAGAGGACCTGAGGATGGATGTTTTGGGTGCTGTTTAAGGAGCTGTCTCTCGGGAGAGCTGCTGGTTTGATTTGGATTCCAGTCGTGTTAGCTGCTGTGCTAAAGCCAGCAATCTCAATAAACAGCTTCAGAGCTGTAGCACCAGGGGAGGTGGGAGCTGGGAATACAACCAGCTATGGTGCACGTGGGGAAGGGTTCTGGGGAATGGGAAATGCAGGCCAAATCCCTGCACTGGTGCTGGTTCAAGGTGCAGAGACCTCCATCAGTCCTGGAGCTGTACAGCAGAGCACAGATATTAATGAGCAGTGAAAAGTGCAGCTATTGCACTTCTTGCAGGTGAACAGCTGAAACCCTGAAGCGTGAAAACCAGTTACTTGTCTAGCTGCAGCATTTATTTAAAAAAAAAAAAAAAAAAGAAAAAAAAAAAGAAGAACTAATTTGGTACTTTTGGTCTTTAGGCATAAAGTGAGAGCTTATAAAGCTCCCTCCTTCCAACCTCTCTCCTAATGACCATGCAAATATGTGTTTTTATCAGGAAACTTAAGCAGGCATGACTGAAGGACAACACTTGGAGGGGGTGTTCCTTGGAGCTGGTGTTCCTTCACTGCACTTTAGAGGGATAATGAAGTCCCCCAGGGAGCAGGTGTGTGTGTGGTGACAATGTACCTTTAAACTGTTATTTCTCTGAGGGGAATTGCACTTTAAAGCTTGAGAATGTGGTGCTAGGCAGGTTGTGTTCATGGTACTCCTACAACAGTGATGCTACCTCTAAGGAAGGGTGATTGCTTTCCACTGAGCAGGAGGAAGAAGGCAAAAAGAAACAGGGAGAAGAATGAGTAAAAATCTTTTAGGACTTGAGGTTGTTTGGTCGTCAAGTTTCAGTTTTAGGTATTCTTACATTCTTGGTGCAGGTCAAACTGTTCCAGGTCTCCTCTGCCTGCCTTTCCTCAGATTTCTGCGAATTGGACTCTAGATCAGAGAATATACCCCAGCTAAACCCAAACTTGTCTGCCCACCTCAGTGTTTCCTACCAGGTGCAGAAGTTATGAAAATGCTCACAGGAACTGCAGAGCTTCTTGTGAGAGTGAGTGAGCCCTATTCACAGGAATATCAGTCCAGCCTGTTCCTAAGAGACCTGGAAAAGCTTCAAACAATGGAATTCCTCTTTGAAATTATCCTGAACTTTTCTAAACCTCCTCTTCCCAGATTTCAGAAGTCACAATTGATTTTGAGATGAAATAAGTTTTCTTCCTGTGCATCAGAAACACAGCTAAGCTGCAAGGTGAGATGAATTGTGGAGTAATTTTGAGCTCTATTCCCATTCCATCACACCTCTGCTCCCAGAATCCTTCCTATTTGGCTGCTCCCTCCTTCAGATCAGCTGTCTGCTTTGGGGATTGATGCTGACTGTAGCCTGTTAAATAAATTGGAAGAAGCCTGCCTGGTAGCAGCCTCCCAAATGCCATGATTTCCAAGTCTCCAGACCCAGCTGGCAGGGACCTGATGATAATCGATCACAAAAAACACCAAAACAAATACCAAAAAAAAACCCAAACTACACCAACACATCTATTTTCCAGTCTATTATAGAGTTAAGAGAGTTAAGTTGGCTTTTCAAGCGAGAAGTTTGCTCAGTGCTTCCAGAGAAGTAAGGAGGTTAATTTTTGCTTGTAAGACAGTTTGGCAGGGTCAAAGCAGTGACAGGTGGACAGATCATGGCAGGAATCAGCTCTATCTGTGGCAAAGATTCCAAAGCCAGTGCATTTCTGTGCCCTTTCTCAAACTTTTGCAGACTTCAATAAAGCATTCTAGAAAATGAGAGTGAGTGAGTTATAGCTGATACTGTAAAACTGCTCTCTGAGATGGATTTGACACTGCCTGGGCTCCAGTCCATCTCCCAATGGCACGTCTATTCTTCCTTGATGACAAGTGTGCCATTCCATTTTTTCTAGAGCACTAACTTTTTTATTACCACTTTTTTTTTTTTTTTTTTTTTTTGCCACACCAGGGCACTGAGTTGAGGGCTCATAGAGGTCAGACCTGCTTTGGGAAACAAACCTTTCTCTTCATTTATAAGAGCAGCATCAGCAGACAGCCCTGGTGATGCTGTAGATGGGTCCTGGTTCCACTTAGCCATTGCTGGTGTTGATCACTGAAGAACATGAAACAACTTGTATGCATAATCCCAGTTTACCCCAGTAGGTCAAGTGTTTATTTCTTAACTGTAGAATGAGCAAAATGTGGGCAGTTTTACTGGGTTTGGAGTGGGGCTTTTAGGAGTAGTTAGGCTCAGTTGTGAAACACAGCGATGGAAATGGCATAGGCTGACCCAGCATATTTTTAATTGTATGTTGCAATATAAAACCATTTTCTAATTATGAATCCTCTTAGTGGTTTTTTTCTCTGCTTTTCTTCAGGAAAGATTCCTAACATAATTTTATGATTTTTGAGCATGCAGTTGTACATGCTACATCCATTTGTACAACATTTACTGGACCTACATTGTCTATACATATATCAGAAACTTTAGGGAAAATTCCTTTATTCTGAGTTTCATGCAGATACTTTGTGAGGAGAAGTGATCATCTGGGAATCATTCACATGCACACTAGAGCTCAGATTTTTGAAGATATATGCAGTTTGCTACTTCCTTCAACAGGCACATCAATAATCAGTTGTGTTGCAGATGTGAACAGCTGGTTAAAAATCTCTCTCTTGAATTTTGGGAACCTCCCTGGACCTTGCTATGCCAGAATTTCATCTTCTGCATTCTGTCAAAGCCTGTGACCAGATTCCTGCCTGGTTGGCATTTTTCTGAATGTTTTGTGCTTTTTTTTTCTTTTCTTGCTGGTTTGGGGAAGCATCTTAGGATTGGTCAGAAATGATGTGCAGTCCGTACCCTGGATCCCATGTTAGAAGCCTGGCAAGGTCTGACTTACACTGAGGTCATACCTTGCTCCTTTCTTCTTAATGTGTCAAGCAATTTCAGAAGATGACAAAGATTCATTCCCCAAAAAGTTCTGGATGAGAAGGTCCCTTTGTCCCGCCATCAGTGATAGGTAGAATGAAGCTCCCATCCATCACTGGCTGGACACAGGCTACTTGACATTTCATCCCATTTTGTTATCCCTTCCACTCAAGAGTGGATCCAGTTTTACTGGCATTTGCCTCCAATTTCTCCTTTTGCGCAACCTGAGGTGTTCAGGTGCTGTTACAAGCCAGAGGTCACACTGAGGAGGAGGCCCTGCCAGCCAATGCTCCCACCATGCAGGGCCGCTCAAAACCCAAATCCATCAGGGCTGCAAAGGCTAGATGGGCCAAATTCAATCTCAGATGTGTGAGAAATGTCCTCTTTGCCTTTTGGAGCCTCTCTTGTGACTGCCAGAGGCATGCAGAGGCAGTCAGCACCCTGCCACAGCTGTGAATGGGACTGTCCCGTGCGTTCATTCCATTCACTGTTAGTGGGAAGGGGGAGCAGTGCTGAGGAGCCAAGAGTATCCCCCAGCCCTGGGGGAGCTGCCCAGGCTGTGGGGCTCACAAACTGCCTACCAGGGGGCTGAATTCACTGAGGAGACACACTGTGGGGCACCAGCCTTACTGGACCACTGAGTGTCCTTACCAGCCAAGGGACAGGGATTCTGGCACTTTGACAGGTCTGACCAAGGGCCAAGATTCTTTTCTGCTTTGAAATCACTCCAAAAAGAATTTACAGCCTTTTTTTTTCTTTTCTTATTTCCTTCTATGCATCTTTGTCTGCTGCAATGTCTGAATAAGGTCCAGTTGGTTCAGAAATGTCTCTGTAGTGCCTGGTTGTTCACTACTATTCCCAGTAGGGAAACTGGTCACACAGTCTGACACTCAGCACAACATGGGGAGGAGAAATGAGGTCTGGTAGGAAGGCCTGGGGAAGCTCCCACTAATGCCTGATGTGTAGAGAGAGGTTCAGCACACCCTAAGGCTCCCAATGTGTTTGAAATCTGTTTTTTTCTGGCGAGTTTCTTTCCAGCAGAAAGTAAGTGAATCCTTCGTCCTTCCTTCTCTGCTCTTTTAACGCTGGATTTCTTGGCAGCTTCTAGTTCTGTGGATAGCTATTTGTTCACTGAATTTCCTCACACCAGCTGGGAAGCAAAGTCCTTCTGTGAGCTTTAATGTATCTGTGTGCTTTAATAATGCATTACTGTTGATTTTATACAAATATCACTATTTAAGAACTTCAAAGTCCTTGGTGTTCCCCCCACCCTCCAGACTGTGCTTCTCACTGCTGCTGTTGTTAAAACTCCCATGTGTTTCAGCCTTGGAGAAATAAATATTTGTTTAGCTGTTCTCCTGCTGTGCCTGCTCAGTGCATTTGTTTAATGATGACTTCAGTTTAGCTTTGCAAAGGGGTTTAGGGAAATAGATTCTCCCAGAAAAGCAAGAGCCTCATTTGCAGACAACTTTCCCTGTGTTCATGCCCTCCTCTTGCCACCCCCACCCCTTTTTCCCCAGATTAGGGTTTGATTAAAGAAATGTGCATGGGCAAAACTTCAAGATTGGCTGTGGTGAGGAGTCAAAGTTTTGCCAGTTGTTTTTATTTTTTTCCCCACTCCCTTTATCTTGACCTAAAACAGTGAGTAGAAGGTTAGACTCAGCAAGTACCTGCTGCTCTTTCTTGTCATTACCTAAATTTTCTTTAATCTGTAGTTTTCTTCTTCTCCTATAAAATATCAAATCATATTTTGGTTTATAACACTTGCTCTAGAGCCAGGCCCAAGCTGCTGTTTCAAAACATGTATTTGTCATATTCTACCCCAACCTTCTTAAGTCAAATGAGAGATTTTGTCTTTTACTCAAGACACCATGTTTGCCTCTACCATCAGATTTTTTTTCAAAATGAGGACAATGATAACCTTTAAAATCTACATTTTTGTACCTAAATAAAGGTTCAGCTTTTTATTCATTGGAAATTCAGCACCACTTGGCAAATAAATGAACAGAGGATTTGATTAATGCTTTTACCATTTCAAGTAATTTTGTACAGCTGAAACTCTTCTATTAAACAAATACCCACAAACACACACACATAAAAAAAGAACACAGCTCCCCACCCCCAAAAACAAAAGCAAAAGCCCCAAGCCACATGAAATAGTATTATAAAAATTCAAACTCTGAAAAGTTCTTACTTTTGGACGGCTTGTTTGTTTTTTTACCATTTATATAACTGTCTTGATAATATTTAAACTACTTATGCTTCACTTTTGAAATACGCCAAATACAATTTTGCCAATAAGTAGATTCAACTTCTACTAGAAAGCAAAAAATCACTTCAGTGAAGTAACACATCAGACTCTTTTTTCATATATTTCCAGCTGACAAGGTTTTAGCCTATTGCAGATTTTTTTTTTTAAATTATGCTTCAGTGCATGACCTGACACTTGTGTCGCTGAGTTTCATCTGACTACAATCACTCTGGCCCTCAAAGTCATCCCACTGCTTTTTTATTTGTATGATATTCAGAACCTCCTCCATAATGATGATTCATTCCACAGTGTGTCATCAGCAAATTTTGTTGGCGTGGTCCTCCTTTACCGTGCCAAGAACTGTGATGAAAATATTATGTAAGATTTAGCTCAAGAATCATCTATTAGGAATTCTACTCATTACTTTCTTTTAGCCTGATTAAGATAATGGGAAATAGGAGAAGGATTTCATGTGAAACTATATCCCAAAATCACAAACTGTACTCAGTAGATACTTGTACAATTTGTTTTTAACGTAGTTGATGAGATTCCATAATCTTCTCAAATGTTCCATATCAGTAACTGATAACTCCTACTCACTGAAGTACTTCTATCCCTAATGTCTTCCCTGAGTCACCTCCTCCCACATTTTCTTTGTTTTTCCTGTGCCAAATACAGCCTCAGAATTAGCTTAGTCCCTTTGTGAGTGATGTTTCTGCACACAAAGCCCAATATCCTGTCCTGAGCCATTTGTTGTCCTGTTCCTTTGTTCCCATCAGCAGCTGATGCTTTCATGCATTAAAAGTTCCACTGCAGGCATTTGTTTGAACATGAAGCACCTTCCACTGAAGTTGGTGTTCACTTGGCTCAGGAAGCAATCCCCTGAGCATGATCGTCTTCCTCTGATTCTGAAATTTAACTGAGGCCAAAGCTTCCCTCCATCTCAGGATCTCAGTAGCCTCTTGAAGGTTCCTTTTTCAGGAAGCCAGAGAACATTCCCTCTTGTAGACCTCTTTAAGTATTTTATCCCATATATCAAATTAACAGTTAATTTTCCCTACATTCCTTATGAGTGCTTTACTTCTTCTCCCACAGGTATTTAGAATATCCTGCAGGCTTCTGCTATATAATTTGGCAGAAATTATGATATCTACGTAGGAGAATGCATTCTGTGTACAAATTACCACAAAGTTAAATATTATGTTACCAAAAAGACAAGTTGAATTTGGAAACACCTACATATAATGTTAATAAGAAACCAAATTCCATTTTATTCTAATTAAGCTGGAAAACCTTCCTTTTTACAACATGAGAGAGACTTCAAGACATTCAAAATGTTAATAAACCCACAGGTATTTCTACTTTTTATATCTCCTGGTATAGAGTATTTATCAAGAATTATTGCTCATTTCAGGATTAACTTGATTTTCTCCGTCTAGAGAAGTTCAGTATTTTGAACCATTGCACCCCATTTCTTAAATACAAAGAGAATTTTATTTTCCCCAGTTTTGGTAAGAGATGGATTTCATAAATATTCACATTGTGTTAGCTGGAAAAGGTAGCAGCCATAAGACTCCATAGGAGGACAGTGGACAGCTCAAAGAATTCACCATGGGTACAATGACTGAACAATGAGCTGTGTTAAGGGTTCCTTTGTGTTTCAGTGGCAACATAAAATTCTTACAGCAGGAGATATAATGATCTTTTATCCAACAGATCCAAGTTGGATTTTTTTTTTTTTTTTTTTTGTGGTTGTCACTAGCTTGTTCTGAGTCCAGATTGGCTCAGTCTAATGGTTATGAGGTTTCTGAATAGAGTCTGAAAATCAAAATGAAATCAGAATCCATTTTTCTGTCTAGCTGGTAGGAACAAGCTCTGAGACTTCAATCAACCTGAAGATGAGCTGCCCTTTAGTCTCCAGATGTCATCCCTTCAAAGGAGAGCTAAAACTCATTTATGGAAATGCTTGGAGTCCTCCCCTCCACCCCTCAAATGAATAGTCATAAAGCTGTAGGGTTCTTAAAGCCAGATCTTCAGTAACAGCACAAAATACTGCCTTTTATACTGTGCTGCTACTGCTGTAGAATAGTGAGGTAGATTTTTCCACCCAGAGAGCAACACCCCCTTAACATTTAAGTTAGTGAAATGGAAATTTCTGTGACCTAATTTACAAACCAGTCAAATGTCTTAGGTGAGAAAGTTTCACCAAAACATAAATGCCACTGTATTTCCACTTTGATTAAGGGTCCAGGCTGAAGTGATGGTACAGGGGAATAGTATGATACAAGGGAATAATACCAGGCAATGCAGTGGAGACAAAGGAATGCAATATCCAGGTAATGGTACAGCTTAACTCCCGAGCAAGGGGGATCTGGAAGGCTCACTTTCAACTCCTGCATATGACAGCCTTGCTTTGTGTTACCTGAGAGGGAAGAGGAAAAGCTGATATTTATGATGACCCCAGATGAATTTTGTGAGAGTCTGTGAGGCATCATTTATAGCCTGTGCGCCAAAATTGTACTTCCCCTCCAGGCCACGGTCAAAAACCAGAGCATTTACACAGTGTAAATGAGATCTGGCAATGTGAGTGAAGCTGCTCTCTTTTCTTAGAGACTCCTTCCCTTGCTGCACCCCTGAGCTCTCCTCGTGTCCCTGTGCTCTTGCTCCTGCAGTCCAGCACGTCGTTCAACAGGGATGCTGTGAAAGCTGGGACAGGCCGGCGCTTCCTTGGCGGGCTCCTGAACGACACATCCTACTGCTACACGCTGGAGGTCTCGTTCTACAGCTACATTTTGGCTGGAACTGCTTCTGCTGTGCCCTACACCGAGGAGGCCTGTATCCTTTTGAAATCCATCCTCTTGCAGCACACGTGAAGCAGGCACTTAAGGTAAATACTTCTGTCTCCATAAGAGTTTGCTGAGATAGAAACACACACAAGTGGAAGTGTGAGTCTGCTCCTGATGCTTTAATTTCCCTCATATTGATTCTCCATACTGTGGAAATTCAAGAAGAGAAAGACATTAGATCAAATAAGCCATTTCCCTCTTGTAGGAGATTGTCTCACACACTTGTTATAGGAGCTAGTCCTGGAGAGGCTGTGATCCATTCCCTTCCACAGTCTTCCATTTCTTTCTTCGTTTCTCTCCTTACTCCCTCATTAGCCCTGTGTTTGTGTTATTGTTTTAATAGCAAGTTGAGAGTGCATCTTTGTTACTGAGTAAAATATCTTCTCTGCCTTTGAACTGCAGCCAAAAGGATCCATTAGGTTCTGCAGCTGCCTCGAGGACAAATCTTCAATGCCAGTTGACAGAGAAATAGAAGTCAAATTGTGAAAACAAAACCATCAAAGTTGTTGGCATTTTTGAGTGCTCAAATAGAAGTGGTGTCTCATTCCTCAGAAAACACATATCCATCTGGCTATCTCAATGTATCAGCAATTTGTAGAATTGTTCTGACTGGTCTTATGATCTGCTTTTATGTTTTTCTTTTTCTTTTTGTCACCATGCTAAATCAAACAGCCAGTGCCCATACTTCAATGCTGGGTATGTTATTTCATTTTGTCATTCTATTATGGCAGCTTTTGAAATTTCCACAGGTTTAGAAACACTGCAGAGGGAGAGAGATTAGCTGTGATTGCCTATTTACCTCTCCACTGCATTTTGGAAGTTGGGGATAGCAAGGGAGAAATTTTCATATGAGATATAATTCTTCACCATCCATGTATATGGGCTCTCAGTGTGGGAATAAGAGCAAGAAACAGGGAGCAGGGAAAGAAATTGTCATTTGGGCTTTTCTGGTTTGACTTCTGCACTGAAAGTGAAATTTGGGAGAAGGAGGGAGATGAATTTATTAAAGTGATTTACCAGGCTTGAGCATTTGGAATAGAAGCTCTTTTTTCCCCAGTAAAGTTAACTAAAGGAAAAGCTCTTTGCAACTTGCACAAATGTAGTATATCTTGCCACTGTGGGAAAAAATGTTGCTACTGTTAGGTTTACGTATGTATTTTCTTAAATCGTTATTTTGGTGTTTCAAGAACCTGTGCCTGAGTTTTACCTTTAATTTTCTTCCTCACTGTGTGCTCATTGTGCTGAAAACTGCTTATTTCTCTTCCTTATTTATCAAGAATAGTTTTTACGGTGAGGAATGGCAAGAGCCCCTACACACATGAGACCATGATTCCCTGGGATATGTTTTCCTTCATGACTGGTAGATCAGACTGTCTTAGTTTCTCTTTCCATAAAGATTTCTGGTCTGTGCTTCACATGGCAGAATTTTACCTGTGGGGTCCAACATCTCCATTTTCTTGGCTTGCCTTGCCTGCTGCAGGCAGAGATGCTCCATTCCCTGTTGATTCCATCAGCAGCTGGGGCACAGAAACCAGGCTCCAGAGCACAGAACCTTCTTGGAGCTGGCTTAGGGAAAGCTCAAGCAGCAGCTTGGTTTCTGCAGTTAGGGTTTCACCCAGATGAGTGGAAAAGGAGGAGAAGCAGATTTTGGTTGGCCTGGCAGACAGCAAGCAGGGGGAGGCTCTTTGCCCATGGAGAATGCTCCACTGGCATTTTGCCCTGGAAGGTTTTATCATTTCCTTTTCAAGGTAGGAATTCTATCCAGAGTACTGCCTCTGAGACCTTTTCCTCACGTGTGCAGTTTTCTAGTTAGTGGAAGAAATGGAGCTGCTTGAAATAGTCTCTAGACTTGTCTGATCCAACACAGGAGTAGCCACTGGATTTATGCACATCCTGTCCTGGCAGGGGAGGAAGTTTCACATCACTGAAGTGCCTATGACCGAAAGTAAAACAATTGCAGAACATTCCAATTTAGCCTGAACAGCCCTTCCAAGCTATTTGCAAGTCAGTGATTAATTAATGCTCGGATTTTTTAATGGACCTGAACCAAAGACACAGGCAGTCAGTTCCTATTGGCCTCCAAGGACAGGGCTGTTTCTATTAACTATCTACTTACATGCAGGCAGCAGCTCAAGCAAATAAAGGAAGAAAACACAGCAAGCCCATGAACTGTGACTTGATAGTGCAAGTATTCTGGAAATCTGCCTTTAAAGATGTATTTCTTAGAACTTTGTTCATCGCATTGTGACGTTATTTGGTTGTGTGACTCTTTTTCCCTTTCCCTTTTTCCCTTTCCCTTTTTCCCTTTCCATTTTTCCCTTTATCCCTTTCCCTTTTTCCCTTTCCCTTTTCCCATTTCCCTTTCCTTTCAATGGATATAGTATGAGGGAGGCTAGGATTGTTCAAAGCTTCTACTGTTGAATTAAGAAGTGCAGACTGAGATTCAGCCTCAAATTCAGCTCATCCATGACCATGAAAAGAGACTACAAAGTGGATCACACATCCAGAACTAGCCACTAGCACCTTTTAGAGAGCAAAACCAATTAGGATCTCCAGATTCTGCAAAATATTAATTTAGCCTAACTTGTTGACAGGTAGGAGAACAGAACAAACTCTGAATAGACTTGTGTTTGCATTGGTGACAAGTAATGATACCTGTCAGCTTCTTTTCTTTACAGCATTTGTGGCAAATAAGATCACAGTACTACTCACTTTCATGCCATTATATAAGTGGATTAGGTTTTGTTGGTGGGTTTTTTATCTCTTTGTTTTCTTCAGGTTTTACATGCTAGCTCTGTGTAATTTTTGAGATAAGTGGATACCTTACATGCATGAAAATGGAAGACAGACTTTCAGTCTAAGTGTTTGAATTCTTACCATTAGTGTGGACAGTAACTTTTTTCAGTAAGAAAAATAAGAAAAAAAGGATAGGAAGATATCATTAGAAGCAGAAATCAGTTTCAAATTACTCCAGTTAGTAGGACTGAATATTCTAAATTAATTGGCTCAGAATTTAGAGGATGAAACCTGGAATGTTCCAAAAATAAAGGGGCTACTGAGGCTGCACTGTTTAAATGAAATCCAGGAGGGAAGGGTCTTCCTTCAGCCTGTGCAGGACGATTACATTTATGGTGGGATAACATCATGCAGAGTGTTGAGTCTCTGGCCTTTTCCAACACAGAGAATTAACATGATTGCATCAATGTCTCAGGCCTTGATTGGCATGGCATCACTAATGGCTACTGCTGGAGTTCCTCTCGTATTTTCATCCAGCAAACAAAGCACTTAGACATTCCTGCAGAGCTGTGTGTGTGCCTGCTGGGTCTGTGTCTAACAGATACATACCTGGAGTGTGAGAAACATTAGGGATATGTTCTGTAAGCTCTGCAGTAAACCCTACGATAACACGTGCTGCAGATAGCAGTGAACGGACTCTGTTTCAAACGCATAATAAGAGGATTGTGGGCTTGTCTGTTACTCGCCTGGAAGTGGACAGAGAAACGTTTAAAACCCTTCTCACACATGCACACATTTGGTGGTAACTGATTAAAAAAAGGCAGCACAACAACAGTTAGCTCAGCACCAGGTGAAGGAGCTTTAAAATGAGCTGATATGCCTTCCATTAAATTCCATGTTTTACTAGGCATTTACAGGGCTTATGACATGAGGCTTGTAAACTGCTCTGTAGCACTCGCCAGCAGCAGCTGAGCTGTCTCAATTCACACCAGCCTCAGAGCTGGGCAGGGAACAAGGGATAAAAAGCAGGGGAGGCAGGATGAATGCCCAGCCCTGCCCTGACAGCACACCCAGAATTGCTGTTTCCCAGTATCCCACTACAGCTGTGAAGAGCAGCCATGGCAGCCTGACCTGAGAGCAGCCAGCAAAGGACTCTCACATCAACAGCTCTAAAATCTATTTGGTTCATTTTTTAGAGTGTTTGAACTGCATCCTTGCTGCAAAGGAGGCAGCCCATAACAGAGAATAAAAGGATTTTACTCTTCCACAGCCTAGCCATAAGGCAGGAAGGCAGAAATGATGGAGACCTGGCACGAATTGGTATGACTGTAGCTGTAGGGGAGAATAATCATCGAGATGGGTGGGAATCACAATTGTCAGCATGTCCATAGCATTTTTTTTTTATCTCAATTTTTATCTCAATTGCAAACTTCCTCCAGGTGGAGAGGGACCCCATCCAAAGGTACACTGCTGAACTCTCTCTTGTTTGTGGACATAAAGGTGTTTTTATGTGGCTACAGCCCCAGAATGAAGGCTTGGATGGACTAGAACCTCTTCAGACACCTAATAGGAGCTCACATCCTGGGCTTTTGACACAGAGACCACTGGGTTCATTCTTATTCTTAACTTCAAGCAAAATATCTGCCTGCTGCTTGACTGGGGACTTGAGAAGTTAAATCCCTGGAGGAAACAGTCATTTGTTACATCCAGATTCCTTTTAAAGAGTACTTGGATCTCAGTAAATGCCTGTCCTGGGGAAAAGGAATCTGTATGCAAACTACAATTCCAGTAAAAGCATCTATGACTTTTAGAGTCTCATGTACCTGCCAGTCCCCAAGGGCAAATGTACTTGGTTATTTTGGGCTTTTTTACATTTCTTTTTTTGGCAACTGCCTGTCCTGATCCTCCTATCTCTGTTAGTGATATCCTTAAGAGAAGATCCTTATGAGGCAGATTAGGGCCCTTGCAGGTTCATTCCCAGCCAGTAAAGGCAACATTATTAGCAAAAGCCAATGAGGTATGAAAAGCTGTGCTGATAAAACTGAGGGAGCTCTGCAGAGGTTATCCAGTGTGGCTTAGGTTTGGGCTTCTGTTGGAGGCTCTTGCCAAGATGATTTCAGAGTAAATCAGGCACATATTCAGGAAAAGGCATCCAGAGGTCTACTTCTTCTGCTGAGGTCCTAGAAACAGGCTCCTTTCTGTGTGTTGCAAAAGGTGGCATTAATCCCAATCCTGCAGATTTTCCTGAGTGACCTCCTTGCACGTCTTGGTTGTTTCTTAGTACCGTGTTTAGAGCTGGTTTGGAGGAGAGGAAACAAAATCCTCATTTCAGCTCCCCAGTCTGTGTGAAAGTGTCAAGGTTTACAGCCACAATTTCAAATGCTCTTAATATTACTGGAAGCATAGAGTTAAATTATAGAGTTGTAAAGTTACTTTATAGTGATAATGCTGTCAAGCATCAATATCTCTGCCCCAGGGCACCATGGAAACTCAGTTAATGATATAAGAAGCTGATATTTTTCAGGGTTGCAGCTGTTGGCTCATACCCAGAAGGAATCTGTGTGTTTGTTCATATCGGGTATATACAGTGGGACCTGCTCAAAGAAAATTAAGAAGCAGTGAAAGTCTGTTTAATGAAGTGCAGTGGAATGAAAGTACAAGGCAGTACATGGTGTTGCAGCATGCACACCTCATTCTCTCAAAGGGCTCAATGGAGTGGACAATGCTGCACAAAAATACTTCTGTAAGAGAGGCTGTTTGTGGGGGAGAGTTTATATTTGTGTGTAGATGTCTTTATCTGGTTGCCTGTAGCACTGACTGCGTCAATCTGTTTTGGAGTGTCAGTAGGGAAATGGAAATTTAGGGAAGTGACTGCAGTCAACTTAGGAATATGCATAATTTTTGTAATGGATGTCTTAGGATCTGTATCTCAAAGTGCTTTGATAGCCTCAGATGAAAGATGCTATAAAAGTGGAAAGTGTATTATAAAGGTGCTTTTTTATTTTAAAGAAAGATTTTTTTTTTTTAATGTAGAATATCAGTCTTGGAAGACTTCTTAAAACTGATTCAATTTAACCATATGATTCCAGTTACCTTTTCTTTCCTCTTGTGTATGCATATTTCTTTCCCAAGGATACCAAGATACAGGGGATAGAACAGATGCTGGTTGTGGGATGAGAATGTAAGCAGGATGCATATTCGGACTTACAGAAATGCCCTCAAGTCAGTTTCAGACATGAATACATGAGTTTGCCTTCTTTGAAGAGCAGGAAGGCTTGAGTAGCTGTGAGCCTGGACTAGGGAATTTGGACAGGATGGTTTGAGAACCACCAATATTTACAACTGTATTCAGCAACTGGAACCTTGTGCACAGCTGGAGCATGAGCATCTTAGAGACACAGTGCAAATGCCATCCCTGCATCCCAGCAGCTGTCCTCAACTCAGAGCTGGCTCAGGATGTGCTCCTCAGCCTAGGTAGGGCTGTATCCAGTAGCATGGGAACACTGATCCTCATGAGCCCAGTTCTAAAAATGGTCTCGACCAAAGCAGCCTTTGAGGTCTCTGTTGAGACACTGAATGCCTACTGGTGCCAAGCTGTCATTGAGGTTTTGCTGACTGAAAGCCTCATCAGTGCTTTCCACTCAAGCTCTCAATGATTCTTGATCTGCAAGCGCAAAACTCTCTAATTCAAAAATGTTTTGATGGTAGTATGTTAAAAAGAGAATAATAAATTTCCAGCTAATAATAAGCATCTTAATAATAATATTATAATAATAAGCATAACTTTTTTCTATTAGTATTTCTTTTGTACACAGGAAAAAAAAATAACTCAGACCAAGCGGAAGTTAAGCTTTTGCTAAAAGGTTGGAAGGTGAAGTTGATCACATGAGTGATTGCAGGTCTGTGGATAATGTAAAGAAGGGAAAGCTCTCTCCAGGCGCTGCTGCTATCCTTGGAATTGGCTCTCCCAGATTTGAATGCCTCTGTTATGAACTTTCTTTTTCTTAAACATGTATTTTTCCTTTTTCTTAGAAGCAACTTAGACAAAACTAAGCATAGAGAACTGATATGAGGCTCTTGGGTGCTCAGAACACCATACAAATGCTATTAGATCTGTAGTTAAAATAATTCTTTGGTAAATGTTACATTCCTATTAGTAACACTTGCTAAACTTAAGTGCAAAGGAAAGGGCAAGGCTAATCTGAAAGGCAATGGAGACCAGGGCTTAAAAGATATTAACAATTGTTGGAAATGTCTGAGGGGAGTGGTTATTATTAGTGTCTGTGGGTTGGAGACTTAGGTTAGGAAAGGGCTTTAGACAGTGCTGTGCTTTGAGGCTTTCCCAAATGTCATTGGGATTGAAGAGGGGAAAAAGCCATTCAGAACAAGGTGTTTTTCAAAAAGGAATAAACAGCCAAATTGTGGTGTCTCTGGGAGAGGTCTCGTTTTCTGCCAGCCTGTGGTGGTGTTTGTGTGTCTCCATGTTTGCCTCCTTTTTCCTCTTCTCTGTGTCTCTTCAAATCTGGCTGAGTCTTCTCCCCTGTGCCTGTCTTTGTGTTCTCACCATCTCGTTGGCATTTAGGTCATTAGCCCTACCCCAGGCCTTTCTGTCATCTCATGGGGCTTTTTCCAGGAGGTGTTTCACTAATCAGACACACCTAGTTTCATGGTTTTGTTCATTTTTCACTGTCTTTCACCCGAACTACTCCTTCTTTCTTTCATATTTTGCTCCTATCACCTTGGTTGCTGTTGATTAAATGGAATTCTAGGGTGGGAGCAGAAGCTCTTTTTTAACAACTACTTATTTAATCTCAAATACCAACATTCTGAAAGAGGATCAGAGATTATTTATAGGAAACTCTGTGAAGAAACAAGTGTCTTTCTGTCTGTGTGTCTTTCTCAGCTGCTCGACCAATTGCAACTGAATTTGACAGTGATAAAGGTCTCAGAGATATTACATTCCTATGAGTTTCATGAAAAATAGCTGGCTGAATGAGCAGAGAGACCACAATTAATCTCTCCAGTAGGGACAGCTGCATGTCTATTGTTAGAAACCAGAGGAGGACAGTAGGCATGAAAGTCACAGGAAAAAGATCCAACATCTCCTTTTCTTTCTGAGCATGCCCCTGGTGAGTTGAGACTTCACTTTCCTTTTCTCTCTACACTTTAACCCCTAACCCCTGTGAAAACCCTAAGAAAGGATATCTTGTGGCATTTTGGAAAGCAAATTGCACCTTCCCCATCAAACCTCTGCTGAAAGAGGCCAGAAACCTGTCAGGTTTCAGTTCACAGGTGATGAGAATACCCATCCACACCAAGGCCAGCACAGGCCCACCTTAAACCAGCTGTGTTTCTTGTCACCTAGAGGTAAAACTTTGTCCACAGTTCAGAAAAACAAAGCATTAACATGTCTGAGGCAGAAACTAAAGATAACCTGCATTTTTGATCTAGTGCTCAGAAACATTTGTGTTTTGATAAGAGCAAGTGTGGGTCTGATTCTCTCATGTCTCATCTCCTAAGAAGAGAACAGCCAAATAAACTCAGATCAAAACCAGTCCTCTGCAGTGTCTTGTCTCTGATAGAGGTCAAAATAAGGTACCTGAGAAGAATTTAAAAACAGAATAAGCAAGTAACTATTTTCCCAGAATATTCTTTGGTTTCCAGCAATTAGTGGATTGGGGATCCCAGAGCCAGAGTTATTAGAATCATGAAATCATTTAGGTTGGACAGACCTCTAAGATCATCAAGTCCAACCAGTAACCCAGCACTGCCAATCCCACCACTAAACCATGTCTCCAGGTTCCACATCCACGCGTCCTTTAAATCCTTCTAGGAAAAGTGACTTTATCACTTCCCTGGGCAGCCTGTTCCAGTGCCTCACAACCCTTTCTGTGAAGAAATGTTTCCTAATGTCCAACCTAAACCTCCCTGGGCACAACTTGAGGACATTTTCTCTAGTCCCATCACTATGTTACTTGGGAGAAGAGACCAAAACCCACATGTTGATTATATCTGAGATAATAGTCAGTGGATATGTCTCCCATGAACCTGTATACATTTTTATCATCCACAACTTTCCTTGTTACGAATTTCCATCACTTACTAATGATTTGTTTGGTTTTAACCTACCACCAGCAAGGTTTAATTTGTGATTCCGGCCCGTTACCCTGGGAGCATCACTGACTATCAGCCACCTGTATTTCACATTTGAAATTTCACAGCAGTTATTTGCTGTGTATTTACCCTCTACATCGTAAGCAGAAAAATATTACCAGATCAGGTAACCATGTCTAGAGCTGGTTTGTCATCTTACATTTTTTATCTGGTTATACACAACTGCTTGACTTGCCAAGTAATGGAGAATCAACTCCAGTGATTCCAGTGGTATTTGTTGTGTGTTTTTTATTTGCATTCAGAATAAATGACACTCTGGTCACAAAAACAGATAAAAAGTGAACCAAATGAAAAATGAAGCTTTCAGTTTTAGAGTACAGACTGTAAACATCATGTGTTCAGTTCCTGATGTGCTTAACACTGTGCTTGCTCTCCTGTCCTCTTGGTTTTTTCCTGGTGTACTTAGGAGGGATTCAAAACTTCTTAAACTAACTGAATTCCTGTTCAGCATAGACTGGAGTTTTTGGTCATCTCGTTAAAAGAAACCAATGGCTATTGGAGGGATTACAGTTTTGAAAACTGCAATATCCCAAATACCTTGCTTTGTGTCATTATCACTGGTGTGCAGCAAAGCAACTTCTGGTTAAAATATTCCCACAATCAGGTCACATTAATGATTCTGTCAGGCTGGTTATTTCTGTTTCTGAAACTAAGAAATCCTTATTAAACCAGCTGTTGTCATCTGATGCCATAAAAGACCACGTGATAGGTGGCAATCCATTCATCTTTTCTCTATCATCTAGTCCCTCAAGAAATCCAGGGTGAATGTTAGCTGCTCAAGACCTCTCATGTAGCAAAGAGGATCTGCAGGGCAGTGGAGTGTCGTGTGTAGCCAAAGCTTACACTGGTCTGGTTTCTCTAGACATTTGGCTGGAGCAATATTGGTGGGACATGTGAACAATGAGATCTCTTCCCACCACATCAATACACGACAGATCTCAGTATTACTTTCAAGAAATCCTTAAATATGTTTAAGTGGGATGCAGATGGTTTAGTCAAGATAGGGAATGGAAATGGCTCAGAGGCTCCAGTTGTCTTCCCGCTGTCTTTCTAGAAGAGAGGCAGCTGGATGCCAACACTCTACATGGAGTCAGGACTGCATGGTGCTGCCAGCCCAGGGGGAGAGAGTTTCCAGTACTTAAGTCCCATTATTCCTGTTTTCAAGCCTTTTGATCACTGCCTTTATGTGAATTTCTTCAGGGTCTGCTGGTTCTGTTGGCAGAACATATCTTCAGACTCTTTGTCTCTTCCTGTGCAGCAGTGATGCCTCCACTTGAGATGATGCCCATGACTGTGCCTGTTAGCACTCTCACAATCTCATATTCTTACTGCAATACTGCAAGATTTGAGAGTGGGCTATTTCTGGGCCAACAGGGTTATCATCCTGGTGTTCCTTCTTCCTTACTTAATGATTCTTCTTTGCACCACATCCCTCACGTTTCTGCCAAGCAGATCTCATTGCATTGACTTTCTTTCCAAAGCCTGCCCAGAAGGACAGCTTTCCTTCAGCCAGGACACAGAAAGGGCCTGTGTCTCTAGAACCATCAATATTTTTCTTGAGATGATAAATGAGCTGCCAATAAACCGAGGCAGCTGCCAGATCCATCTGAGAAACAGACCTTCAGACCGATTTATCCGTGCTTGGTTTATTCATGTGTCTGGAAACTTTTGGGATGCAAACAGAGGGCTAACAACTCTGGGCAGCCACTTAGAATTAGATGGTATGGATTGATGCAGTGGGATTTTATGGGCTGGTTCAGATACATTAGCTCTTACTTTGTGCTTGCGTATCTCAAACAAGAAAATGGTTTCATATTTGTCATAGGGAACACCACAGAAAAAGAACAAAGCTTTCAAAACAAGACCTAAATTGTCATACTTGCTGTATCATTCAGTTTATTTTTCTTCATCTCCTCTGGCCTTTCTTGCCTTTAATTCAGGGTTTTGCATAATCTGTGAAATTTTGTTGTCAGGAGTTTTCTAAGGAGATGAGGCACGGCTGATTACATTGTGCCTGAAGGGATGGGAGCAGGTTTTGTGCTTCAATGAGTTAGGTTTGTAGTGAGAGCAGTCTGGTTTTGAAGCAGATGACACAGCTGGGAAAAACAGGCAGCCTCTGTGTTTAGGATGCTTTACTGGGCAACCCAAACCCAAAACTTCTGATCTTTTTTTTTTTGGTTTTTTTTTTTTTTTGGTTTTTTTTTTTTTTGTTTTGTTTTGTTTTGTTTCTACCAACAAGAGTATTAAGTTTGGGCAAGTTTGATGAGAACAGGCAGTTGAACAAAAGAAAGGGACTCAAGAAATGCTTCTGCTGGGGGCAAGGCTGGAGGGAGTGTAAATGTTCCTGCACTCCTGAAGGTCTGTCTGGGGAAGTGGCCACAAAAAGCTCCAGCAAGGAGAGGATTTCAGCAGACACACGATCCGTACTGCTGGAGGAACCCAGGTTAGGAACCTGTGCGATGCAGGAGCTGCAGCTTTGCCCGCGAGGGGACTGCAGGAAGCCCCGAGGCAGGAAAAGAGCGAGGGAGCAGCAGCCCGGCGCATCCCGCGCATCCCGCGGGGCCGGTCCTGCCCGAGCATCTCCCGCTTGCTGGAGCTCAAGTGCCCTCTTCTGGCACCAACCGTGCCGTCCCCTCTGGCAGCCGGCTAAGAGCAGGGCATGCGTTCCTGATGGTTGCTAAAATCAGGAACAAAGCGGGTTTTTTCTCCCTTTGCTTCCCCTGTGTGTCCGGACTGCTCCGGCGGCGGTAGCGGCTGCAGGATATGAAGCATCCCTGTTACAGCAGCCTGGCCAGGTCCAAGCTTTCCTGTGACACAGGGCTGTGGGGAGATTGTGTTTGCATCCAAACTGATTAAATAAGGATAGTTTTATTCTCTTTTGTCTTTCCCCCCCACCCCCGCCTTATCTGTTGTAAATCTGTAACTATCTTGACTTACATCAGCTGAGATTGGGGTGGCCTTTTCCTACTCATGTTCTCTGCTCTCTGTTGTATAAATCCTCTCTTGGCTATTCCTGACCTGTTGATGTCAATAATTTTCACTGTGAATCCCAATGGGATCTAGATTTGACCTTTATTGATTACCAAGAGGGAGTTGGTCATGAAATGAGGGGCCAGGGGAATGTGCAGCAGCTGACAGGGGAGTCCCCATCCTGGCTGGAAAAGGAAAGTTTGGATGTACTTGTTAATGTCAGTTCAAGGTTAGCAGTACACAGCACAGCAACTGCATCTGTCTGCAGAGGCACTTAAAATCAGCCTTAAGAAAAAGGAGTTTCTGGCGCTGCTTTATCACATCAGTTACCATCAGAGGCCTTTGCATGTGCTTTGGGTTTTTCTCAATGTTTAAGAAACCATTTCAAGCCATAATTGATTATAGCTGAATTTGTGTTACAAAGTAGGGAACAGCAGGTCAGGACATTTATGCTATGAGACAAGGCTGAGCCTGATTCCCATTTAGATGCTTTACAGCAGAAGGGTAGTGGTTTTTTCCCCTGGTTACAAGCAGTGTCTCAGCTTTCGAGTGCAACGCTGTATTAATAATTCTGTACTTATTGTAAGCCCTCTGAATGCAAATCCCTCACACACGAGCTGGATTGGCATAAAACACTTTGGGAAGCACACACACAATTTATACTGCCCTCCACTGCCTTTATGTGGAGTAAAAAGAGCTGGAGTCAAGATTGCCAGGTTTTGCAAAGTACCAAGCTGAAAGTGAAAATCCAGCTTCTCCCTTCAAGGTGAAAAGGACACAGGAGATCCTGGTGGTTTTGGTCTGCCTGAGGATCTTCCTGTAGTGATCCCTGCTCTGTTATATGCACTTTTAAACTGTCATATGCTGACATTGTTTTTTCCTGATCATTTCACCATTAGTTTAGTAAGGTCTCAGAACTGGGGCTCGGGAAATGTGACTGCTAATAATGTGATTTTATTGAAACTTTATGCCTGTGTTTCATCTCGCTTTATTTCTCAGTGCTGGGTGCTTAGATGGAATTAAGCAGAGATGGTCAGTGGCTGCAGATAAGTGCAGCACCCTTGCAGTGCTATCAACCAAACACAGAAGTGCAGGGACAGGTAAGACCATGTGCCAAGAAATGAGATGAGACAAGCTAAGAGTTTCCGGCCAATACAAGCTGAGATATTAAAGCAGTTAATGTGAAGGGACCTAACTGAAAAACATAGACAACACTCAAAATTTACCTGGTGACTTTCAAAGTGATTACCTGAAATATGTCATAAGGATAAAGTGAATATAGTCATCTAACATTTCACTTTAAGGCTGCTGCTCTGCATAGGAAAATTTACATGCGTGAGTGTATGCATACATTAAATATGCACATATAGCAGAACTTTTTTTCTTAAGTACACTCTCAAGATTCATGAAGGAAATGAATGATGACAGCAAGAGAAGCTCGCAGGCCTCTCTTTGTGTGGGGAAGCTCCAAGCCAGTGAACAAAGATGCCCCTCTATCAGGCCTCTGCAGACAGAGCTGGAACTGGAGCAGCTCACAGTAATGGTGCTGAGAAGTTGGTACAATAACCAGGCAAAGCAAAGCAGAGCCTAACAGGATGACAGCACAAGGCACCAAAAATAGGTGGCTTTTGTATGACTATAATAGCACCACCTGCTTTCAGAACGTTAGTAATCCTGTAAATGTGTCCATTCCAGTGAATATCCTTCAGGGAGTTGACACAGAAATCCATAGAAACAAGGCACTGAATCTGAGCAGAGAAAAGAGAGAAGAGCAGGGATGCGTGAGGAGGAGCTGCTGGCAGGGGAAAGGAGCAGCCTGGGATTGTGTGTGTGGGTGTGCATGGGGTAGCAGACAAGTTTGCATGCTCTTGAAGGGAAGAATTCGTTTCCTCCTCATCAAACCCCAGCCCCTGCTGCTTTCTTTGATTTTTCTCTAGCAGGGCCAATCTAGGCGCTCAGCGATGATAAATAACCCAGTATCACAAGGTGACATGCACAGTGACACGATAATATGGAGAGAAAGAGAAGAACCCAGAGGGACATTGTTTCTATCATTTGTTTCCCCAGTGTGCTGTGCAGCTCAGGCAGTTTGGGAACCCCATCCCACGGCTCCATCCGCAGCCTGGCGAGGGGCCTGGGGGAGCCAGGCAAACCTCGCTGGCAAAGGCACTCCCTGAAAGTGCTGTGTTTTTCCTGTGAGCTTTGTCTCCACTGACCTTGGTAGGATGCTTCAGCCCTGTTTTGATTGAGGGCCTTTTGGGACCCCGTGCGTGACCTGAGGTGAAGGGGTCGCCCTGCATGTCACCGTGTCCCGATACCTGCGCTCCGCTGTGATCCACCGTGTCCCCCCGCCTGGCCTGGGGGTGGTCGCACCACCTTCCTCCCTCCTTCCCTCCCTGCCTTTCCTGGTTAGCAGCTCTCAGCTCTGCCATCCTGACGGGGTTTGTTTGTTGTTTTTTGGTTTTAACATTGCATTTCTGTGCCATTTCCTGGATTTTGTCAAAGCAAACTGAGAGCAGAAGTGGTGTTGTGCTGACACCAGCAGAGCATCAGTGGGGCTGAGCCCTGGGCTCCCCGAGCAGGGTGCTGGGTTTGGGCTCACAGAACAGCAAGTTGTCATTCTCTGTTGGACCAAAATAAGGAAAGAAGAAAAAGGAGCATTTTGCCAGAGGTTTTCTGGCCATTTACTGGTGACTGGGGATGTTGAGATGTGGGGATGTGAATCTGTCTGTGGCTCTGTAAAGTGCATTGCAGCCTCAGTGCCTGTCCTTTCCTCTCCCAGTTTTTTCTTGGATGAAAATGCAGGACAGGAGAAATGGCGTTGTCTAGACAATGACACAGTGCTAGGACACAGTCTAGTGAGATAAAAGGAAAATGGAACAGGCATACAGAGCAAAGTGATTTGCCTAAATCTGCACAACCAGATCTCCTGACTCCTTCACTCTCCCTCCTGTGGCTTCTCCTTAGGAGATGAAGTTGATTGATTGAAATTGCCCTTTTTACTGATTACCATTTTAATAATCTAACCAGTTATGTCAGAAATCCAGCATGAGGGGTGGTTTTTTTGATGCAATCTGTTTGTTACTTGCATTTCTCACAGGTGGGCACCAAAATCAGACTTGTTGGGTACTCTTTTTATTTACATTTAGGTTTGTGTCCTTGTCATTCAGGTATAGTGTGGTGTTATTGCTGCAGCTGCATTCTCACATGACAGGGGAATATTCTTGTTACAAGGAAATGAAAATTAAAAACAAAAAGGTCCCACTCCCCATGTATCCCAGAGGAAAAAAACCCTGAACACAAAATCAACAAAAAGTCCAACAAACCAATCTTCAAAAATAAATCTTGATCTCGTAGGTCTTGGGTAATATCTCTTTGCATATGCGTGCATGCTTCATCTCCTTGGCAATTGTCATGCTGTGTACAATTCCTGTTTTTTGAGTGTAGGATGGGAACTACTGCTGTCTTCTGCTTTGACATTTCTGTCTCCTCACCGCCCTCTTTGCCTTTTGTTAGTTGCTTCCCCTGCCACATCTGACTGGTTTTCAGTGTTGATAGAGAGTCTTTGCCTTGCAGTTTTACATGACTTAGGCTTAACTGACCACCCCATTCCTTCGAGGTTTTAAATAGGTGAATAACAACCCTGCTTCATGCCCCAGGATACTGTTTCTTGATGGGTTTTCCCACATGCTGTCAACCTGAAAATAAATAATACCTGCAAGGAAAAGGGACTAAAATCATGCTAAATCTGCTCTTTTTGCTGAGAGCCAAACGGACTAGTGGCTGGAATGCAAGAAGAAGGGATATTCCTATTCCCTGCTCATTTGGCTGACAGCGTAATCACTCAGAGTAATAAATCTTCATTGGAAACTTAGATGAAAATGGAAAAGGAATGAGAGTGCTTTCAGAGAAGAAGATGGGAGGGGGCTTTTGTCTCTGCTGAAGCACAGCTTCGGAGGGAGAGAAAAAGGGCTACACCCTGCTGCTGGGTGCAGGGTGGCCCTTAGTGCCCAGGGCTGTGCCCCTTGGCCTGTCCCCCTCAGCCCCAGGCATCCCCCCGCTCCTGACCTGTGCCCTCTGCTCCCTGCAGCTGCAGGTTTGAGGAGCAGGGATGTCTGTCTGCCAAATGCACCTGAGCCACATGAAGGGGCACAAATATGGGCCAGGAATAAATGGTAGAGAGCTAGAGCAGCTGGCTACCTGCTGTGCTTGCTCTGTAACCCTTCAGGAACCAGCACTTTCCCTCAGCCTCATGAGCAAACAAGGACAGAAAAAAAGCAACCACAGAGCTGAAACATTTTATTTCCCCTGCTGGGCCTGCCAATTAACCCTGTCAGGAGCTGGAAACCCACAGTGGGAGCATCAACAGACAAGGAGCTGCAGAGGGGGAGTGCTGCAGGAAGGCAGTGCAGGGATCCAATCTCCTCCCCATAGCCCTGGAAGAGCTGAGCTGTGGTGCAGGACAGTGGGAGCCAGTTTGCAGGCACCTCTTGGCTTCAGAAACCGCTGCAGGGCAAACAGAGATGCCGAGTACCAGCTCCTGGTGGGATTCTGTTTCCTTGCTCTCTCGCTGCTGTTTGTCTGTCTCTGCAGTTGCCACTGTTCTTGCTCATCCTCATCCTCCAGCTGTGTAATCTGTGCTGGCTCTGCAATATGTTTGGAGATGTTGAAGGGGCTGGAAGGAGGAAGGAGGCAGCAAACACTTTCCCTTCTCCCAAAGCTCCCTGACTGTGACTTGTGCTGCTCCTGATCTGCTTTGGTGCTGGGGTCTTTGTGTTTGGGCAAGCTGATTGCCTCTTCCTCTGCTCCAGGGAGTGGAAAGTTTGAGCTGGACTTAGAGCAGCGCTGACTGTGTGAGCTGGATGAAGCACAGGCCACACAGGATGTATTTTGTTTGTTCCCTTTGTCAGCTGCACTGGGGACGTGTGAAGAGCTGGGTCAAGATGAGAGACAGTGAGCAGAGCAGGGCATCCTTCATGGTCAGGATGATGAAGAAGTGACTGTACATGGGGGCTGTTTGGCACCTTGGTGCCAGTTTGTTGAACTTGGCTAACTTCCTCCTGCATCATCTGTTATGTTTCTACTGAAATCATCAAAGTGACACCGAAGATGAGATCTGTCCCACAGTCACCTCCGTAGCTTTTGGATCAATGCTGGCAACAAAGCAGAGAGGCAGGCTTGCTGCTTAATTAGCATTGCTTTTATTCCTTTCTGCAGAAAGCAATCTTTCTTGCCACTTGTTACTTTCTTTGGGAATAAAAATCAGGCGTTACCCCATCTGCTGTGGGATTGGTACAATAGTCCTGCATGTGGTTACAGGTGACACCAGCCCTGTGAGCCTCCGGTCTTCCTGGCCTCACACCTCATCCCACACACTTCCCAGCTCCCTAATCCTCTCCCTGCTAATTGCCTTTCTAGTGCCTTTGGACAGTGGTGGCTGTGCGGGGGTGACAAGCAGAGAAAGGTGGCGTGGCTGTGAGGAACAGCACACATGGAAAAAGAGGGGCTGCTTTGGAGCTGAGTGATGCACAGTTAATATTCTGACTCTCAGGCCATGAAATCGATCTTCCAGGTGAATTTGTGGTCTCTTGAATTCATTTTGGGCACGACACACACCTCAAATGGAACAGGCTGCAGCTCTTGACGTCAGTAAATGCTTTCTGCCCTGCAAAAGAACACAGCTTGGATTTCATCTTGTTTTTACACCTTCACTTCTCCTTGTAAGGCTCATTGTCACCAACGGGTCTGGTGTCATCCAACTGTGGCAGTGAGACCAACACTCTGTGCTGCAGAAATTCCCAGAGCACAACACTCAGCAGCTGCCAAAGCTATCTGCTGGCACCTGCTCAAGGCAAGAGAGAGAGAAATATCACTTTGTGTGCCTCCTTTCATTGCTGCCCACCAGGAGCCAGCAGGGACAGCACTTTGCTCCTCTGCTTGAGAGACACACAGGTGAGATGAGTGAGGCAGACACCTTGAGCCTTTGCAGCCTTTTCAACAACCCACATCCCCTTTTTTCCCATTCCGCTTTTTCCCAGCCAGATTGTGGCGGCCCCATATCACTGTTCCCTGGAAGTCTGGCATAGAATGGCATTTTGCTGTGCTTTTCTTCTGCTTTTTCTCACCTGCCAAAGTCCTTCATTTAAATGTCACAAGTCTATTTATTTTGGGTATGAGAGTTGGTGATGGCTGCATTTGGGCAAACAACAACAGGATTCTTTCAGCAAGGCAGGAAGGAAGATTAGATGTTTCTGGTGGTTATGGGGACAAATCTCCTCTCACCAACTTTCTTTATGCAGCTTCATTCCCTTCGAATTCATGGGTGTTTGCTGTCTCCTTGTCTTCCCATCTAAACCGAGATAACAAATATACTAAATCCCTTCTTTATGGAAGAAATTCTGCAAGTTGAGAATATCAGCTCTTGTGCCTCTCCTTTTCCAGCCAGCTCAGCTCTGAGCAGTGGAGCAGACAGTTTGAATGACAAGAGGAGGCATCCTTAATCCAGATACTACACAAAGTGCATGTGGGGGAAAGAGTGAATGTAGTGCTTGTCACAGCCCTGCAATGAACAGAACGAGCTGCCTGGAAGGCACAGGAACAGTGCAGGGAGCACATTGTGCTGGTCCTTGCCTACCATGAGCTAAGCAGAGCCTTTCTCTGAAATTGCCAGCAAGGGCTGGGCGTGTGTGTGCCTGCCTGGTGCTGGTGTGGTGGGTGCTGTGCTGGCCCAGGGACCTGTCATGGGCACACAGTGTGTGTAAAGTTCCCTGCACAACAAGGTCATCCTTTCCCTGGTTCAACAAGCAGCAGAAGCAGGATTGTACCCAGCTTGCAAAGCTGGCTGTGAGGGCTTCCCCTTCCTCCTGCAGCAGCAAATTGTCAGGGTGACCTGAGAAAGGCAGGGAGGCCCACGTGCTGTGAGTGAGGTGTGCAGCTTCTCGTCCATCTTCCCTTAAACCTGCTGGGTCTCTCTCCTTCTCATTCCCTGTTGCTCATCCCACATTCTCCCCTGGTCCACAGGCTAAACAATGTTTCTGTGCTCTGGCTCTGCCACGTCCTGTCTTTTGAATGCAGTCAAGTTCTTAATTTCCTTGATTTTTGGCAGCAAGAAGCTCCCCAGATCACCAGTGTATTGGGGAAGCAATCCCTGGGCAAGACCTCCATGAAAGGTCTAGTCCTGCCTGGCCTGGGCCCTCTATAGCATTATATACTCTGCCAAAGCTTCAGCTAAACTGAACAGATATGAAACTGAATTAAACTGGGAGGTGTATAACTTCATCACCACAAAATGGCTTTACAATGTCTAGCTATAGGATGAAGAGATATTTTGTTATATTTATTTTAATTGTGTTAGGGAAAAGATCTTTCCCTCCTAGGAAAGTGGTGGAGACAGTACAGAAATGGGAAATAAATGTTCTTTTCCAGGGCAGAGAATGTAGCCACATCAGACAGCTGGTATGCAGCAGAAAATTCAGGCAATGAAACTACCCAAACTTGTTTCCATGTCCCACTAGGATGAAATGCACAAAAATGTAATAAAAGGAATCATGATTTAGTAGTTAAGAGTGAATCAGATAAAAAACCCTCTTTCTTCCTAGTGCTATTTGGTGCATAAGGCAAAATGCACAGAGGTTAATTATATTTCCAAGTCGGTGCTCTTTAGGGATGGGCCAGTTTATTAGGAGAGGCTGGAATTGTTAAAGACAGATTTTCTATGCATCAAAACAGTTCATATGAGGCTCAAGGCTTGGCTGGTATGACCTCAGGCAACACTATGCACTTTGATAAAGCTTTTAGTGGCAATAAAGTTTTACTGAATAGTACTAAAGATGAATCAAACTGGGAGACATAAGACAGAGGAAATTCTACCCAGGTTTTGCAGTCAGGACATCAAGAACTTTCTGATCCAGAGGATGCATCAGGCTATCTTTAATAGCTACTGATCTGTTTGTGATTCCCAATTTAGTATCTAAATATTAGTTACAGTGTTGACTCAAAGGTTAGGAATCTCTACAAACATGAAAATGAAAGATGATGCAATAGCTTAAAAGGAAATAAAAGACAAAAATATTTTTTCACTAAGTCATTTCAAAAAAAGAGGGCAAGAAATAAATGTATAAGCAATAAAAGGAACAATATTTTTTGACCAGTATTTTCTTGACCTCATAAGGAATGTTCACTTGGTAAGATGAACACCCAGGATTTGGAGGGCAGATCTATTGTCTTCCTTCCAGTCCTGTACTGGTACCAGCATTGCTCCTTCTCCTCTGGTCCAGAATGCCACTGCATGGCCAGTGCCTCCCAGCCTTGGACTACATCTTTGTGAGGGCATTTTCCAGGTTCTGCATGTCCTGCAGTAGAGGAATGGGCATCCCCTTGTGACAAATGTGAGACACTGCTTCAAGAAATGTTGAATAATTTGCAAACTGAGAAGCATCTTTTTACATTTGGAAATGATTGGGGGCTACTTTAATCAGCATAGTGTGGAGAGTTGGGAACTCTCTGATAGACTTGTTTATGTTGCCCTATGAATGGTAATGTTGGTTAACTAATGGCAAAATGCAATGCCTGACATCCATTATTTTCCCTTTTTTTCTGATGTGATCTTGCTTGCTGCTTTATGGTTGAATTGTTTTAGGGAGAAAAGGTTTCCATCTTCTCTGGATGTCTTCCTGGCTGTGAAACACGTTTCTGTGCAAATCATCTTACCTGCTTACTAAACTTTGGGGAGTGGAAGGGGGACACTGGTACCATTCTGCAGGTCCTGTGAGCCCCAGGTATTTAGTTTGGGGTAAGAAATATAATGGCTTGTTGGCTGTTGGGCTCAAGGAGAGGATATTCATAAAAAAACTCAAAATGGAGTTCAGCTGCACAATTGTAGCACCTTGACAATGCTGCTAGCATTTAACTTAGAGTAGCTAATAAAATTCTGTGACACATAGTTAGTGATTGATAGACTACCCCAAAAAGGGGCTGATAAGGAGTTCTTACCATGTACATAGCATTCTGTTGTTCCTGGGCTGATGCAATGTGCATTGAAGTGAGGAACAAAATTACTATGAGCTGAACATTGAAAGATCAAACCTTTGTGAAGATTAGATCCTAAGTCTACACTGACTAAACCTTGCTTTTTATTGTCTCTGAAAGTTGTATAATCTCAGGGAAGAAGATAGGAATGGCTCTGAATTCCTATTTTTGTCCATTTTATGATTGCTTGCTCTGAACTGAGGGAAAAAATGAAACGTGTTTCCTTGACTACCGCACTTGTGATGTCATCTGTGTTGTATTTTTTATTCCCTCTCTTTTAGCTTCCTTTCTGAACTCACCCCCTTTATAGCCTACAGTAGTCCTATAGGTTTTCCTGCTGCTCATTTCACTACTACAGCATAGATCACTTCTCTGTATCTAGGTCAGCCATGGCTGTGTCGTATATTTGCCAAAGCATTGTGCAGTCTGCTCTTAATGTCTGAACTATAGTACTCCAAAAGGTTACTTTCTACTGCTTTTATGAAGATGGAGGACAGTCTGGGAAGTTTTGTTTTTAAAATAAGTTGATTCTGCCTCTTTTTCAGTTTAAGGCTTGGTCTCTGTAGCCTGCCCTGTGCTGCAGTGTGATCACTTGGCTATGCTGGCGTGGGCAGGGTTAGAACTTGTGTGGTAGCTGTCCCTCAAAACTGGCCTCTCACTGCCTTATCTCCTGACACCTCTCAAGCCCTGATCATGTGGAAAATCCTTCCTTGCAACACATTTGGGTACGACTGGAATCAATCTTGAGACAATGATTAAAACAACTTCTCTTTAAGGCTTCTGTTTTGGACATTGTCATTTCTGTACTCTAGGGCTGCTCATGTAACACAGGAGTGAAATTTCTAAGCAGACCTTGCCAGAAGTAACTCCGAAGTCACCCAGAATTAGCTGTAGCTCCTCTCCATCTGGCTCACACAAAGGTTAGTGCATTCACTTATAGCAAGGTCTTACCTGTGCTTAGGCTTTGCAGAGTATCAGCTATGCAGGTGTTTTTGCCAGCTAAAGATTTTGCTGTAGAGATGTAATAATAGATGCAAGTCCATTCTGCTGATTTTGGGCAGTTATCTTTAGGCAACCTGAATGTAGCTTTTTTTTTTTTCTTTCTCTTCACCTTGATTTCTTTCCTAGCTTAAAAATGTATTATATGGCTGTGCCACCTGGCTTCTGTGTAAAAAAAGCTGCTGACTTCCTGCTGTAGCCATTTTAGCCTCCCCTTACTAAAGTTCAAGGCAATTCCTATTTTGTCCTGAGGTCTTGCAAACAAATGGTATTGCTTTTGCATTTGTCAACATTAGGAGCTATTTGCTTCACCTTGTCCAAATTATCCAGCAAAGCTAAGGACCCTGTAGAATTCCCTTGCTTGCTTGCTCCTTCCCTCTCCATGTCCACTTCCCCAATTCTGTGTTGTCAGCAGGCTTAACCAGTTTGTAGTCAGCTTCTCGGAGCCATTTATATAAATTAGGCTTAGCAGGGGTTCCGAGGATCGTGTGGCGATGAACATTACTTTGCATTTGTTGACTTTAATTTTCTTTTGCCGTATGTTGACCCAGTTCTAGAGCAGATCTAAATTGTTGGGTATTTCTTGGCGGTGTTTCTCATGTCCATTACACAGCCCCACCCACTGGCAACCACAGGAACTCTGAAAATGACCTGCCTTGGAGTCATTTGCACAGCCTAAAACTGGAGCAGGAAGCGGCATATTCACTGACCTAATTCAGTGGGCCTCATCGTTTAGGTCTCTTAATTAACAGTGACTCTGCTTTGCTGTTCTGTAGCCTGATCACTATCTGTTCTCATTTGCCGCGCTAACTCCTTGCAAAATTTCTGCTGAACTTGCAGCTTTCTGTGGAGTATTTAGCCAGGCTGCCTAAATAAGCCACAATAAATTGTAGGATGTACACCTTGCTCTTTGATTTACTACCCTCCTTCCCAGCCAAGGAATCTTTATAAGTTTTTTGTCATCACTTCTCAACCTGAAAAAAAGTAAAGCACTTGGATGGAGATCAAAAGCCTGTACTTGTCTTCAAGATACTTGGTAGTGACCCTGTAGTAGCCAGAAATACTTTACCCCGTGCTCTCTAGGATCTGATGTGCAGATCCATCTCTCCAGGACCAGCTCTCCATGGTGGCAGCAGCCCATGTCACCCATGGGCACCACTGGGCCCTCTGAAACCCTCTCTGCACTGGGAGGACTCCACAACCCCTCATTTCACCTCATCTGGTTTCTGAATGCCAGGCCTGGGTATTCTGAAATCCAGGTCTGGGTATTTCTGAATGGGTTCAAGAAGGCTACAGGGAGCCTGGCACAAATTGAACTCTGCCTCTCGTTTCCCTGCCCAAAAGGAGAAAGATGATCATTAAAACGATTTCTTTTAGGGCTCATTTAGCCCATTGTTTGTAACACGTGCTGCAGTGCTTCTGGCTGCTCCAAGCTGTATCTAGCAGAGCTCCCAGGAGAGAGAGAAAATCATGGTTGTGCCCCCAGGTCTGCTAAATTTGCCTGAGTCGATCATGTCTCTGTTTTTTACAGCTTGTCCAGGACTTTTAATGTTTTAACTTAATAGGAATGGACTGGTCCTATTCTCTCAGCTTCAGGGCCTTTACTCACTATCAGTTTGGAGCAGCTGCATTTCTTTGCTTCTGGGTTTAAGGGAGAGAAAACCCCTCTTGGAGCTCTCCATGGGATTGAATATTTCCATGTAAATTGTGTCTGAGGGCATTTTTTGGCCCAGTAATTTTAAGGACAGTATGCTGAAATTAGGCTGGCATGACGTTTTTAGAAAGGTTTTTAGAAACTACAGCATCCTTCCATCCTGCCTCCCTGTTCCAGCTGTTGAGCAGGCAGGAGACTGAAGCAAGTGAGATCTCTGCTTTTTGACAGAGACAGCATTTTCCAGCCTGTGGATGCCACAGCATCCACCTACTGTTTGCCAGCCTGCCATGTCACGAGTACAGATTTGTAATCTGTGCACAACTCAAGCAAAGCAAGAGAGCTGCAGAACTTGTTTTGCTGCAGTGTTGGAATAAACACTGTAGAATTGTGCTTTTGTCCATCCAGCATCTGAAAACAAGAATACTACCCTTATTCTTCCAAGCAAAATGGTTCATGTACGTTCATTGCCTTCTCCAAGGCGCGCCTGGATTGGCAAGGCAAGGCCTCCTCCTATCCCCCAAGAGTGGTTTTTCAGTGAGACAATCAGCATGTTTCATTCCCCCAGGGAAAAGACAGCCAGGGTTGTATTTCTGTACACTGGGAGCCTCTTGAAAAGGTGAGGCCCCTTCTGTTAGTGCCATAATGGAAGTGAAGCCTAAAGAGAAGAAATGTGACCATTTCAGGGGCACAAAGTCATTGCATTTCTGCTGTTACATTCTGGGAACAAAAATAGCAGGGACAGGTACCAGCTGCCGGCCACAGCATGTTTGAAAAGGTTATCAAGACATTATAGCATGTAAACAGCAGAGCTATTAGCTCTGGGCTGTGAAAAGTTTCTAACCTTCACCGCGAAAACCTTAAATTATTTTTGAAGTGTTAATGAAAGTCAGCTCGCCAAAGATGGATGTGGAGCATGGAATTGCATTAGACAAATGGCAGGAACATTTTAATAGTTATTGCTTTGAGAGCCTCCCTCTGAGAGAATCCAAGGGGGTTGCAGACCAGACACTTTCATGAGCCTTTTTTTTTCACGGGGGTAAACAATGTGTGGTTTATATTGAGTGATTTTCAGAAGCACACAGACATTGTGGGTTTGTTTAGCACATGTTTGGGAATTTTTCTTACCTCCTTCAAAATCCTGGAAGTACCTAGCAGCTCAAGGGTGTTTAGCATGGCTTTAAATCTCCTGCCACCCTGTTCAGCAAGGGAGTCTCAGTCTGACCCTGCAGGTATGTAGGTGCAGGCTGCCCTGTCATGGAACTGCCTCTGGAATGGGTGGGAAGCAGCCACAGGCAGAGCCTGGGTGCCATCCACGCAAATTAGCAAACCCCCATCCAGTTCAGCGAGGGCAAAGTTCCTCCTGTGTCTTTATTTTACGTGTATGTGCTACTGAACAGATTGTATATAGAGATATAGATATATATAGATATATCTATATATATTTACATATGCACCCTAGTGCATAGTCCTTATCTGTGTATATGCATATGTGTTTTGTGCAATTGTATATAATTCAATTACTTAATTGCTAATTAAGTCTAATAGGCACTTTGAGAGAAAAGCTGCACAGAGTGTGCCCTTCATCCAGAAGTGCCTCTGTGAGCTGCCCCCTTTCAAATGCACATGCAGCCAGAGTTTAACACAGCAGCATCACCCCCAGTCTGCCTCAAACAGCACAAAATGCAGCCTAAACCACAGGTATTCCATGGGCAAACTTAAGCTGACATAGATGAGCCTCTAAAGATGAAGGTGTCTTCACCTGTTACAAAGGTTCTCTTCTATCTTTAGTCATATTGTGACTGTGTGCATATATTTTCCCAATTTAGTTTCCATTAGGAAAGCCGGGTCTTGCTGAAGCCTTTTGATTCCATGAGGAATTTTTACAAGTGCTCACTTGGGCCACAGGAGTATTGTAAGTGCATAATTCTCTGCAGGATTGGAGCCAGGGGAGCCCTGTGTTGTGTTGGCACAACTGTGTTGTGCCCTGGAGTATCTGCTAATGTTTCATGTTAGAAGATCAAGAAAAGAGGTGAATGTGCAGACTGCATCTGTATTTAAACACTGGATTAACTGTGAGCAGAGGCAGATTTCAGCTGAGTCTCCTGCACTGAGCAGCACCAGGCCTGGCTGAGGTTCTTATCTCATAATTTGGGCTCCTTCTCTGAGATCCATTTGATGCTTTTTGCTTCTCTTACACAATTTTGCAGGCAGAGCCAATTTTATATGAAATACTTATCTTTCTTCCAGCCACTTTTTATTGTCAGGTCAGATATTTCCCCTCTCCTCCCCTTTTTGCAACAAGGGGGAGAAACAACCCCTTCACCAGCTCCATAACCATTTCATGCATAATAACGTTTTAGGCTTTTATTACTCTGTTGAGACAAAGCAGGCTCTGATGAATTTCAATTCAGCACAGAATCGACCATGCCACAGTATCCAGTCATACAGAGAAGAAAACCTCTCTCCAATTCTGAAACAGGTTGAAAGACCAGCAACTGTGATTGTAATACCAGAGTCAATAAAGCTTAAAGCTCTGTCTGGCTTCCCCACTAAGGAAGGTGGAACAAAATCTTCCTACCCCCTACAAATCAATTTTGAAGCCATTGCACGGTGATGACGTTCGTCGGCATTTTCATTGCATAAATGTGGGCTCATTTCTGTGCTGAATGTGTTCAGTTAAAGGGACCCCAGCAGCCCAGGCAGGCTTTGTAAATGAGTTAATTTCTGGCACTGCATCTTCTCCTAATGCTTTCTTCAGTGTTTTTGAACCTTTACAGTTATGTGTTCCTCTTCATTATTTTGGGTCCTTTTAATTCTCTCCCTGGTTTCACTGTGCTTGCAAGAAAAGCTTGAAGTGAAGGGAATGCACCAGTGATGGTGGAAACTAGCCTTGCCAGGTGTATTTGGGAGTCTTTTAAATTTTTTGGAGTCTATTTTTAGGTCTGCATACAGTAGCATTATTAAGCTTTTCCCTCCAACTGTGAAGCCTACAATTGCATTTTTAAATGAATGCTGGGGAAATCTCAAGTAATCATGCAGCTCCCAGAGCCTTGACTTCACAGGAGATACCACAGACCTGAAAAAAGCTGTAATTCTTTGTAAGCCTGGCTTTATAGAGATGTGAAGTAACCTGCAATTCCTTGTAAGCCTGGCTTCATAGCCTGGGAGGAAGAGGAGCTGGATGAGGTGGCAGATCTCTTTCAGATTGTGTGCTCTGCATGAGTGGCCAAATTTCTACCCAAGCTGGTGAGGTCCCAGCTGCACAAATCCTCTCATGGGCACTGGCACCAGCAGCTCCCACATCTCTGGTTGTCTGTACACATGGAGGGGGGTGGCTGGGGACAGGACCTCTAGCCAGGTCTGGGTATTTCAGGACTCAGGAGGTGAGGCAGAGGTATGGGAAAGGACAGTGATGACTTTAGGTACCTCACTCATATATTTAATTTGCCATTTAAGCAAAAGAAAAATAATTACCTTGGTTCTCAAGGCAACTCCTCTAAATGTGTACCTGTTGGTGACTGCAGGAGAGACATTTTTACTGATTCTCTGAATGGTGCAGTTCTTTATGGAGTGTGAGGATATGGAGAAGCTACCTTGGCCTTCAGGCTCTTTTTCTGCAGAGGACTTTTTCCAGCCTGTACCTGGACTTTGTCCCACCCTTCAGTTGTGGATGGTTTTGCATCCTTGCTGACCCCTCATGTACTCTCACTGTTCCGGTGTATTTTCCTTCTCTCTGGAAAGCCCTGCACCAGTTTGCCAGTGCAGCTCTGTGAAGTCAGATATGTGCAGAGCCTGCTTTGATCAGCCACACATTAAATTCATATCTAGGCTAAACATAACCTTCCCGGTAATTATACTTGAAATTTGAAGTTGAGGTAATATCCTTCTAAATAAAGTGGCATGGAAAAACCTTTGCACAAGTGACTCAGGTAGCCAGCAGCAACAGCTTGGAGTTTGATTTGCCTGGAAAGATTGCTAAAGCTACTTGGAGTGTCACACAAGCTTCCAAGGAGAAAAAAAATTGGGGGAAATTCAGTGGAGGCTTCATATTTTTCTTTAGACAGCAGCTGAATAGAAACTGTTTTCTTAAAACATTTCCTTTCTTTGAGCCTTTTTGCTGTGAAATGCTGCCATGGTTAACATGGGACGAGTTCTCCTCCTCACCAATAGTTATGTAAAGAGTTTTCTGCCCCTTGGACCTCTCCTGAGAGTTGACTAATGTATTTCAGGAAATGTCATAGCACACTTCTGAGGCAAGAGATGATGCTTATTACTGTACTTAAAATAGATGAACTGAGGCAAAAGACGGGTGAAGGTTTTTAGAGGCATTTAAAATACAGATAAGTCTCTCCCAAGACTTTATAAAACACCTAGGGTTTTAATTCCAGCAGTGTCCTAGGAATTCTGATTGCTTTTTAACTGCTCCTGGAGGTTTTAGCTCTGTTTTTGCATCTAGCCCAAAGGAATCCATTTTAGGTTAAAAAAACCCATGTGGGCGACCCAGACATCTTATTCACATATGTATTGCCTTCAGGAACTGTTGGATGCTAGGAAGCTTTCCCTTATTTTGTGCCATGCAAAGGGGGAGCAGTAGGACTGTGGTCCTGAGACCAGGAATGCCCTCTGCTGCAAGGAAAAGTTGCTTTTCACAAGGCAAGTGCTTGATTCAGCACCTTGTGCAGGCATCTTGTCAGTTCAAATTGAGCTTAGAGCATCTCAGCTGAGGAGAATTTGGCACCACCATGTCTCCTTCCAGTGCATCATTTCATGGTTACTGTTTGAAGTGGGGAGAGAAAGAGATTTTAAGAAATTAAATTAAAGGAACAATAAAATTACATAAAAGTTTCCTGAAGGGTTTTAATCTGCCCCTCTTGGCAATATAGCTTCATTTTCTGTATAATCCTTGCTTTACAGCTTTTGCAAGGGGTAAAATCTGCTCCGCAGGGTAAATTTTCCACCCCACTTGTATCCAAACCTCTTGACTCTATTGACATTCATGTCTTCAATTCAAGCCCAAATTACAGTGGCATAAGCCTTCATTTAGTGATGGTGAAGCTAAAAAGGTTTTAGGATTTGGCTTAGCTTAGCTGAAACATATCAAAACTTCTCCCAGATGATTAGTTCTGGAGCTACTCAGGAGAACATGGTTTCTTAAGGAGTGCTTATGTCACTATGTTTTTATTAATATCAGAAATGCCTTAAGTCCCACCCCATCTCTTTTTTGTGGTTTCCTTTTATCTTTGTTTTCTCTCATCAGCATGGATGTGCAAAGTCACTTTGCTAAATATGAAACACAACTTAATGTTTTCAGGCTTGGTAATTCTTGTGAGAAAAAAAAAAAAAAAAAAGGAAAAAAATGAGAATGAAGGAGCTGTTCTGATTATGAAGCCAAAGCAACCCTAGCAAAGGATGCTCCTGAACTTGTTCTTTGGCCAAACACTACAACATTCAGTGTAGTGTAAAACATTCAGAGAGGAGGGAAAATGGTTTGTGGATTCGAATGGTTTAGTGAGCTAAGTTTGGTGAGCTCTCAGAAGGGCTGGTTCTCCCTTCCCAGTGGTTTGGCTGGAGTCAGACAGGTCTGTGCTGACTTGGGTCAGCCTGAGGAATCGATGCTGCTCAAAGACAGAGCTGGTCTTTCAGCATGAAGTGTTGCTGTAATTTTTTCTGAAGCACTGGAGAACCCAATGAAACTGTGCTGCTGAAGCACCCACCGGGCTGGGAAGGGGCCCAAGGACAAAAGTGGCTTAGCAGAGCCATGCTGTGATTGCATCATAATGACATCACTGCCAATATCATTTGGTCTCAGCCTTGGCCCAGCAGCTTGTGATTTTGTGCAGTGCTAGTCCTGTTACCTACATAATTTCCTTGCCTATTTCTGCTACCACACTGCAGAATCCAAGACTTTGGAGGAACAGCCTGTGCTTGGCAGCATTCCACCATATTCCCTGACCCCCACCTCCTTCCTTGAGATCACCAGGTAATACCAGCATGCATTAGAATCATTAAGGTATTAATATTTAACAGTATTAGAGCTGGAATAGAAACCACCACTGGGTGGTGGGCAATAAATCATCATCAGCCTCTTTGTTTGTGTTTCCATAGAGAGATGGGAGCATCACGAAAACAAATTCCAAAACTTTCATTAGTTTTATTTCGTATGCCAGGGATTTGCCTGCATTGATGCAGTGGGAGATCCCCAATGCAATCAGAAAGCCTCACTGAGTCCAGGAGGGGGTGTGCTTACAAGCCACCATAATCCAGAGGAAGCCTGGAGTGTTCCAGATATTATAGCAGCACTTGATGTGTCTGTGTCTGCTGCTCTCCGTGGATAGAAGGTATGGCAGAGCAGAAATTGCTCTGGAAAGTAATTATTAAACAGTTTCTGCTGATCCATCTGAACAGAACCGTTTACTCTAAGGCAGGCACAGTGGTGGGACTAACACAGGGACCTCCTCTGCCAGTGGTTAACTTCCCTGTCAAGCAGAGATTCCCTGGAAACGTGGTGTCCTGGGAATGGTGGGCACTTCTCCCTGCTCAGAGCTGCCTGTTTGCACACTGCCCATCCAGCATGGCTCTGTGTCTCAGTACAGGATGTCTCACCCATCTTCCCAGGAGATGTGCTTCTCACACACAGGGCATGAGGGAATTTGAAATCTGGGAGGTATTCTGGAGATGAAAAACACTTTGTGCCTTTCCCTGCTCTGTGACAATGGCAGCTGTGACTTTGCTGTAATCAGAGCAGGTTTTTTCCGGCTGGCAGTGTGAAAGCACCAAGCTGTCTGTCTAGCCATCACTCCGAGCCTGGTTAAATTAATATTAGCTCTGAGAAATAGGTAATTATTTTCCTTGTTTATTTGGTTGCACCTATAATTATTGCTTTACCTGGTGGGAGCCATAAGCTGTTGTAATTATGCTTCGTTAAAATGCTGATTAATAACGGCTTACTTCTGAAAGGTGTGCTGTGGGACCTACTTTTCCCTGGCCACACTTATTAATTGTAATGTAGATCTATGTACCTATCTATTAACTCTGAGCCAATATACATAGAAATGATGCTAAGATCATATTTAAGCACCTGACTTAGACTCAGTAGCGCTAGGAATTCCAGACCTCAATATATTTTTCCCGGTCAAACAAAGACTCTTTCTGGCTGTGAATCTACTGTACATTCCCAAACACTTCTAGAAACAGCAAGTTGAAAGAAATTGTGTAAATGTGCCCTACGTAAAGAGTAGTAATTCAGAGCTCCTAAACAATAACCTTTATGCTCATGAATTTGAGACTGCTCTAGAGACGAAGGCAAATATTATTTCCATTTTATACATTAGAAACATGAGTTTTGGAAAATGAGCTACTGGAGTATATGATCCATAGATTATATGTGTTTATTTATGAGTACAGGCTTTATTGTGGTTTAATTAGCCAAACCTTACTGCTCAAGCTTCAGGCTGAGAAGCATGATTTCAGCTAAAACCTGACTTCACCAACCACCTGGTAACTTTTGCTGTGTTATTTTATGATACCTGCTCCTACCTTTGCATTCTCTTTTGTCCATGAGCTCTGTTATCAAGCTGGAGCAGGATGTGAAAAATATGGGACCATCTTGATCAAAATACCATTTTCTCCTTTGAGGCAGACCAGAATGTGCTTTTCATCATTTGATAGCAACTGTTCTTTATACAACAGCAGAACAACAGTTAAAGTTCCACATAATTTGAATAATTTAATTTTGTCACCTGTGTGTATATGTGTCAGCTAAGCTAAATGGTACAGAGATTTAGGATATGTTTGATTGGGGTGAGAGTTAAGGATAGGTATCCCTTGTGTTACTAAGTGATTTGGTGACTCTATTCACCAAATTCTATTTGGTGAGATTCACTATTTTAAAAGAAATAATTAAATGTTTCTATGATACCATCCTTTTTCCTAAGGAAACTTGCCCTTGAGGTTTGAATGCTGCAAGGCTGGTAAGCTTCCTGATTGTTGCCAACCAGAAATGAATAGAGATTCTTTCTTTCTCTTTTTAACACCTGTTCCATTGTGAAAATAATGCAGGCAGACTGTGTTCTGAGAATTCCTTGGTCCCAAAACAGTGAAGGAATTCATAGATAAGGTTCCCATTTGGGCCATTTCTAATAACATGCATTAATCAGCTATAGTGTTCAGAGAAATTTTTTGCATTGTCTGGGTTTCCTAAAGGTCTTCTTTCTCCTAATTTTTCTTGAGTGAATGGTAATAGCTCAACCCAACCAGTGCAGTGTCCAGTCACAACCAACCACCCTTTAATAATTATCCATTCTTTGGACTTCATATCAAAACCTGCAGCATATGAGGAGCCCTGTCTGTGCAGAAAAAAAGGAGCTGTTGATGCCAATGACTGTGTTAAGGATGATTGAGTGGGTGAGACCAGCCAGAGCTTAATATAAGTGAGGCAAAGATACAGTCTATAAGTCCATGAGATTGAGTCTATACATCTTCATTAGTGCTTTATGCCTTAAAACATGGCCATGGTTTCAAGAGTGAGCACTGTATTTGTGCATTAACTTTTTTTTTTTCACCACTGAGCACCTCTTTTATACCTACTTTACCTTGACCAGAGCTGATACTGGGATCATTTGCTGGGCTCATGTAGACAGTGGTCCCAGCTTTTGTATATTCCCTATTCTGAACTTCAGTTAGATTTGGCCATGCCCTTACCTCATTACAGAGCCTGTTCTGCTCATGGATTGTCTCATTCAATGCAATCTTATTAACTGCAGTTGTATGGCAGGTTTGATACAGGAGCTAGAAATTAGGACTGGGAAGGGCAGAGGTTCCCTCCTGTCATAAATAATCCATTTTCCATCAGCTTGATTGTGTTTTGATTCAAGTCCATTTACTTTCAGGATTTCTCAGACCTGAAAAAAGGATACCATGGGTAGAACTAATTGCTTTGTAATGAGTATTTTACCCTCAGCCTCTTCTAAGCATAGACTTAATTTTGTGACATGCAGAAGAGTGAAGCCCTCAGGTACCTCTGCGTTAGAAATGCTGATGGTTTCAAACTCAGCTCTGTACCCAAGAGGAAATGGAGCTGAAAGGCCCTGTGGTGAGGAGGTGTGGGGCACTGTGTGCACATACTGGGAAGAAAAAGCTTTGATTTTAGATTTTGAGCACTCTGTTCTTCCAGATGTGAGCTGTACTGAGCAGCTCAGCTCTGCATAGAGGTTGCTTAAAGTAAATCAGTGATTTACCACCATTATTATGAAATGTCCTCTTTGTCACAATCCTCTTGTCTTGTCATGCTCACAGAGGATGATGGCTTGATTCCAGAGCTCAGGCACTATTTTGTGTCGTTTTGATCCGAAACTAAGTTTTTGCTGCTCTAGAACTTAGAGCATGGCAAATGAAGAGGAAGTTCTTGTTGAACTTGGACCTTGCTTGTTTCCCAGTGGACTTAACGTCTAAAATAAAGCTGATGCAAGATCTCAGTGAATAGAGGGTGTGGCAGATATACCTTCAAAGCTTAATTTGGTGAATTCTGTAGTCAAAACAAGAATCCTGATGCCAGCAGTCAAGCATTCCCACCCACTGGAAGAAGGGGGTTTTCAGAAGTGGGAAGGATGATATAAGATACATGGTAAACTTTGGGATTGCCAGGAGGTTTTGGGGTCAAATCTCTGGATAATGTGCAAGAAACTGATGTAAGAGTGTCTGTCTCCTAAGAGTCTTGCTATTTTTGTGTTTCCTGCATAAAGGGAAGGGTGGTGAGAAAGGGATCTTTTCATTTCCCTTTCTAAGAAAATGTTCATATCAGCCAGCACATCTAATTGCAGGCCAGCTGATGTCACTTGTGGGGCTGCCTTTACTTTTCCTATTAATCTCTCAAAAACCTAGCAAAAGCCCTTCCACCTGCTCGCTCAGTTTGGGAAGGATGTGGTGCTACCCACAATCACTTCCAGCTATGGTATAAATTATTCAGAAAAATTGATACTGCACATTCTAAGGGGTTAGCTTTTTCTGTTCCTTCTTGTCCTCCTCCCCCCAACCCTGCCAAGTGTTTTTTAGGTTCTGATTATACAAATGAATCATGTAAGTGAGTGTTCCCTGCAATGCCACTAATTGATGGGATGCTATACAATTGCATTGCAATAACAAAACACTTTCAGCCTCTGAGAGATTAGTTGCATTGGCCTGGGATTAAGAAACCTTTGAAATCCTGAATCTAAATTACCATTCTTTTGACTGCTGTTTGTGACGCTAATTAGCTGTGTTAATTGGATGTTTTGATACTTGAAGAGCAGAGCAATCCAAATTTTTTCTTTTTTTTTTTTTTTTTTTGAAAGCCAAAATTATTAATGACTTTGGCAAGGGAGCCAGAGTTTATTTTAATGCTGTATACTTTCATATTCCTCTTTTTGTTTTAGGTTGGTATTTTTGTTGGTTTTTAATGTTGCTATTATTTTTTTTTAAGCACTCTGAGTGAGTAATCAGCGTAGGAGAGAATAGTAAATGTTTGAATGTGCTTTCCAACTGAGAGCTCTGATGCATCGCTGTCTCCAAATTATTGAACTGCTGGAGAGAAAATACGTCCAAGCCAAAATAATTTGTATTGTTGGAGAAGTGGGGCAATAAAGGGGGAAGAGTGTGAAAGATGAAGAAAATTAATGTGAATCCATTTAGATAGAGGAGTTTCCTTTATAATGGCATGGTAGGTGATCTAAAAGCAGCTCAAATTTACTTTCTCCTGGATTGTTGTGTACTCACTTGCTGTTCTTGTGTCAGGAACCTTTCTGGCTCCCCAAGCTCTGGACCCAGAAAGGAATTTGTATAAATAATCTCATGGGTGTTCAGGAAGGGTTAGAAATCCTTCACCTCATAGGACCAAAACCCAATATTTGCTTTCAACCACCCTTCCTATCTGCATGGCTTTATGATCTTGATTCAGTTCCCACAGAGAGAATGGCCTTCTCTTGTTTCTAAGTTTAAAAGAAATAAAAAAAGTCAGACCCAACCAATAACAATGTACATGAACTAGAGGAACTGTGTCATGCTTTTCTTTGAGCCCAGGCCATGCTGGTTTGGTATTTTGGAAGCAGAGACATTTTTGGGCTGGGCCTTACAGTTCAGGTGTGGAGGAGTGGGGTCATATCCTGACCCTTGGTGCCACCAGGGCTCCAGCCACCCAGGGTCAGGTCTGAATGTCTCTTATGGAGGCATTTAGAGGCTTTTCTCCTGCCCTCTCACAGCCATATTTCTTTCACAGACACAGAATTCACTCAGTTACATTTGTTATTGTTGTTGCTGGGTTTTTAGTTCTAGTTTCAAAAGTGTTGTCTGAAGATTTGCATCCAGTTGGAGCACCATCTGGATGGGACAGGATGGAGAGACTCAGCTGCCTCTAAAAAAATACCCTGGAAAACATTCCAAACCTTAATGTGTAATTACAGTGTGAAACAACAAAACCCAGGCTACACCAGCTTCTTGGCAGCTCTGTGCTTTGGCCCTAAGGAAATTCATCCTCCAGGGGAATTCAGGGAGTCAGCTCCTGGGTGAGCAAGAGGAGCGAGACATGGTAGGAAGCTGATGGATTTGCTCTCTAGGGCAGGATTGTTTTTTTCATGGCTTTCGGTCTCCATCTGTCAGTGGATTCATGTGCTGACACTGACAACTGCTTTAGAGGAACCAGCACCTCCTGGCTTGGTGGCAGCCTGCTGGTGGGAGGGCAGAGGACAGGGCTGCAAGCGTGTGAGATGTCTCCAGGGGAGGCTGGAAGCCATGCAGAAGTGAAATGGAGCCAGGTTCAGACGTCTGCAGCCGAAACACTTCCAAAGCAGGATAAACAATACATTTCAGCTTTTCACCATGAAGAATAATCTGCATTTTGTTTCCAAACAGTTTCCTAAAAACAACACGAATGCAGGAATGGCATCAAAACTGTTCTACAAATGTTGTGTTCACATTATTTATCTGCTTGAGGAACTCTTGATCTGTCTGGCCTTCCTAACCCCTTTTGATCCCAAAGGAAGTCTCCCTAATAACTTCAGTGTGATTTAAGGGGGTGTAATTGTCAACTCCTTACAAAGACAGCCCAACTTGCTCTTTCCCCAGCACCAGTGCAGACCAGGTTTGGCCACACATGCTAAGACTGCATAGGAACCCAACTCTGAATGAGTTTACAGCTCAGCTTGGGTTCCCCAAATGGCAGCTTGAGGGTCTGCAGTGCTCCAGAGGGCTCAGCCCCTACAGACATTGTGGCCCATGCTTCTGACTTTTGGTATTTTGGGTGAAAGCATCACCTACAATTCACAAAGGAAGTGACAGCATCTGAAACCCTGACCTCCTTTGCTTGTCTGGAGAAATGTCCTGTGCAGGACTTTGAAAGTGATGCCCTACAGTGCACACATTTTCAATCAGACCTTGCTTTGCAAATGGGGCTATGTCTGAAATCCGTGGAAAGTGCTCGATGCAAACATTTGCAAGCCTAGCTTTCTCCTGAGAAGAATATGCCTTCCTCCTAATTAAGGCTAGTCTACCCAGCTATTCCCACTGCTGGCTGCCAGCAATAATGCCCATTGTAGTGTGGGTGGAAAATATGCAGTTTTCAAATCTCATTTATTCCATATAGTATTAGATTCTCTCATGAACAGGCTGCTCATTCTCTGTGAAAAAAAACAAGCCAAAATGCTCTGGAAACAGTGTGGTCTCTGCCCACACTTATGGATGAGATGAGGGGACATTTACCTCAGCATCCCTTCTCCTCGTCAAGCTCTACTGCTTCTGACTCCCACAGTCTGCACCTTTTTCCCTAATAGTTTCCCTACCCCTGGTCATCCTGCCACATCTGATTTGGTGGATTATTTGACTGTGTGGGCTATCTGAGGATTTATTTTCCCTGGCTGGTACTTTTAAATGGGTGTGAATTATCTGATATGGGGATTATACACACGAACATAAAGTAGAGGCTGACATGGGGCATCCCAGCCCACCCCGAAACGCTGTCTGTGCACATGATGATTATTAGCAACTCATTTCACAGTAGCCCCTTCAAGCCATCACCATTGATTCAAACTAATGATCTAAGGAGTGTCACTGGCATTTCCTGGGGCCAGCCAAGCCCAGCAGTGGCCGAGGTTTTCATGTAAAACCTCTGAACATCAGTTAGCACATCCATGTCTTTCACTGTTCCTTGGTGAGACTGGGATCATTTGGTGAGAAAGAAAGATCAGAACACCCAGCTTTACAATTACAAGTGATTGATTGTTACCCTAAGTGCCTGGTAAGTCTTACACCTCACTAGTGTTTTGAAATGCTGCTTAATTTTTACTCTAAACCTTAATGCACTAGAAGGAGCTGGCAGAGATTCCTGCTCAAACAGATCCAGAGGCTGGACTGCAACTGCAGTTGATTTGCCTGATAAAAGGGGCATCAGAACTGCTAAAATATGGGATTATAATAGGAGAAGATCCTTCACTAAGAAGCCATTCTTTCTGGTGTTTTATACCACTGCACTGGTTGTGGATGTCATAGGGATATTGTTGTTTTCTGGGAAAAGCAGATGACAAAAGCTGTGTCATAACCTTAGCTCTGATTAGAGAAGAACACACACTTCAGGAACAGCGACACAAGCTGTAGGCTAGGAATAATCAATAATTGCTCTTTGGGCAAATAGATGACCCGGTGGACTCACAACAAAGATTTATGGAAGGCAATGTGTTTTTCTTATGAAAAAGAACAATGAGGGATTAAATGGCTGCTCCAGAACTGTCCTCAGTATATAACAGTGGCTGATTTACACTGAAATTCTGTCCTTTCCTTGTGGTCTATTCACATCGAGTATGATGAAAGGCAGGCTGAAAGTGCTGTGGGAAGAGTTTGTGTGCACCCTCTCACACAGCAGGTCTGGTGATGCTGTGACAGCTGCCAGTGGATCCCATTTTGCAGTATTTGCAGGCACATCAACTGGTTAAGGAGGCAAAATTAAGTCAGGGGCTGTAAAGAGAGGAATGGATATTAGGAATAAACTAGCAGAGAGCCCTCGTGACAGGAGGCTGGACCTTTCTTCAGACCAAGAAGAGCACAGAAGGCTAAAAATAAGCAACTCTGCTCTAGAAACACTAAGCAGGTCCCTCTGCTAAAACTGGTGTGGCCTGAGAAGAAAGGAAGTTTCCAGTTTTCATTTGGTATTGAATTCCAAAGTTGGCTGTTCTAACAGATACAGCTGAGTAGGGGGAATCATCTGGTGCTATTCCCCAACCAAAAGTGTTAGACTGCCTATTTGCAGCGAACACTGAAATGCTGTGACCTTTGAACCATGAAATGTGGATGACTTGAACACACACTAAAGTACTGAAGGTGGCTGAAAATGGCCAAAGCAAAAGCTTGTAAAATGTGAACAAATATTCATGGGCATTTGTTTGCATTACCCTCCGATCTCTGTGAAGAAGCCCTTTAAATTTCATTTTGAAATCCTCTGGCAGTGTGAATATCTGTGCTTTAATTTAGTTTGCTCTAGCTCCCAGGAAGCTCTATTTCCAATAGTGATTTGAACAAATCCTAGCCCGACTGATCTTGTCTCACCTGACAAGTCACAGTTGCTATTTTTTTAGTACCTGGCTTGGTGCCTCAAAATGTAAGTGTTTGTACAGGGGTTTGACTTGCCCTTCTACTAAATGAAGAACTACAAATAATAACAGTAATAGTTTTCACTCTGAAAGAGCTTTATAGCCATCTCTGATTCCAGCCTCATGCTGGCTCTGTGCAGTGTGAGGCCAGGATCTATTGGCCAGGATTTATTTCTTTGGTTCACGTTGAAAGGCCCAGATTTTCCTGTGTGAATTGGAGCCCCACTTGTGCTAAGGACGGTGCTGGTGCTCAGGGATGGAGGCCGAGATGCAGCGCAAACAAAGTGGGGACAAAAAAGGGTTTAATGCTTTGATTTACAAGGATAGGGAATAGAAAACAGACAAAAAAAAAATTTGTCTGTGGGATCATGTGCCCTTTCACAAGAGGAGGCCCATATGTCAAGCTGCAATGGGAGCTCCTTTCAGACATGGCAAAGCCTGATGTGGCAGAGGACAGGACAAGCTCTCCTGTTCTATGACCCTCCCATTCTTCCTGGTGAGTGAGACCACAGTGAGACTTGGCAAATAAACCACCTGTGAGCTGAACTGACCCTCATTTAGACTCCTTTTACAGAAAAGTAGTGGATTATACCTTATCTCTGTTTCTTTCTGCATTGCCACACACACAGATACAGCAAAATTTAATATATTTTGGGGATGACTCTGTTTAGCTGAGTGTGCTGTGAGCTGAGGTGGGCTGACACCAAGCACGTGGGACTTTCTGCATCTCCACCCTGTGCACAGCCCCCTTTGGAAGTCAGGCCCTGTGTGACATGCCCAAGGTCACCTGGGAAGTGGGTGGCAATGTCAGGAACCAAACCTGATTTACCTAAGTGTTCCAGGTTACTGACCTGCCCCAGCACTGCTTTCTGTTCTAAGGGTGATCTCCTGACCAGAGATGGAAAAGAAATGTGTTCTCATCTATTTATTTATACCACCATAATCCAAAACATGCTTAGCATGTGTATCATTTGAAATAGTAATGCTATTCCACACAGGAGTATATTGATTTGCAGGGAAGGAATGGTACTGTCAGAATATGGAGCTTTTATCCCATGGACTTATTTTCTGCAAGATGTCAGGCTGTGTAATCCTGCAAAGCTATGAGCCTGGCTGCCATTGGAGAAGGCTGACAGTTTTTCAGTGTTTTTTTTAAGATCTACCATCCCCCATGAGCATTTGTTCTCTCTGTGTGTAGGTGGATTGATTGCTAGGTAGCTCAGTAAATAGGTTGGGAAAATAATACTTAATTGACTTGATATTACAGGTGACTTGAAGGAGTTGGGAAAACAATGTCAATTAAACAGTGCAAACATATATATATATATGTATGTCTGTGGATAATGTTTTTAAGTGCTTTTGAAGGCAGAAACTCTAATTTGAAATGCTATTCAGCTCAGTAATGTATTTAATTGTTTGTGTATGTGTGTGTAAGTGGCAAACGAAACTAAAGCTGTGGTTTAATCAATAGCTGTTCCATAAATCTCCTCTGAAACAGAACCCATCTCAGCAGATGTTGATGGCTGAATTTCTAAGACAGAAAGAGACTTCTGTCAGATGTTAGCTGTGATTCTGGACCTCTTGTGAGCTCAGATTTCTGTATGGAACAGCTCACAAATGAAGACAGCAAAGTGTGCTCTCTAATACCAGCAGTGCTTCGGATCACTTCAGCTGATTGAATATTGCATGAGGCAGCTCCTGGGCATCTTTATAGTATTGTCTTAGAACTGCCTGGGTTGTAGTAGAACTCTGCAATCCAAATAATATGGCAGCCTGGCTGTCCACAAAACATCTTTCATTTGCTCCTTACTAAATATGTATTTGTGTTAATTTAGCATTCATGACATCTCATAACAGACCAGGATCCCACTGTGCTGAGTGTGGTACGAACGCCGAGCAAAATCCGTGCCCTGCAGAGCCCGCAGCACAAACCCCCATTAGCAGCACTGAAGATGCCTCTGCTGGTGACAGCAAACTAAGTATGCCCATTCCTTTTGAGCAGAGTTTGTGCAACAGCGTTGGCTCCCAGGTTTTGTTAGCAAATCACTCGTAAATGCACGCTCACTTGTTATTTATCAGCATTTGCTGAGTGCTCTGGACAAAAAATTACCAACATCCAGCTTGTTAGAGAGCTGCTCACAGTTGACTCTTTGTTGTGTAATGGAGCAAAATAGTTATATGAGGTATCTGTTCTCCCATCTGCACAGTGTTAGTTCCATTACAGACTTATTTTAGGCAGAATAATCAGGCTTTTTGCTCATCTTAATTGCCTGAGTTACAATACTGCTCAGGACTCAAGAGGAAACAGGAGCCCTATTGAGCGATGCCAGATACAAACAGTAAGAGAAAGACCATCCTTGCTGGGAAGGCTGTTCAACTGAGATGGACAAATGTATTATGGCAGAAGAAAAAGGCAGGTGCAAAGTGAGATAGGAAATAAATTGCACAGCTAAAACAGAACTATGTCTCATGCCTGCCAAGCCAGTGCCGTTTCCTTCCAGCCTCTGTCTGGAATTTGAAATCTCAGCTGCATCACTGAAGAATGCACTGTCCCTATAATAACAAATAAAAATAAATTAGGATGAATTCCTAGTAAGCTAGCAAAAATAACCTGAAACTTTCATTTGAAAACATAACGACCATGCAGATTTGTTAGTATGCATTTCAGTTAACTCTACATGCTAACTCAATTAGTGATGGAAGAACTAAAAAATAAGAACTCCTTTGGTAGTTCTAGGACCAACTACTGCCCATAACTCATGGAGAACCTGAACCCTTCTGTGATTTTAAAAGATTTCTTGACCTCTGGTCCTGCTGCTGCCTTTCCTTTTTTGAGGTTTTCAGAAGGAGGTAAAAGGCCTGACATGAGAACAAATGCATCTCTAGGTCCCTCAGACAGTATCCATGTATAATTATGCATGTTTAGATTAAACACGTATTTCTGGGGGATGCCTACCTGATTAATCAATGTCTTTCATATCACCTGAGTTTCTGTCACCTTCAGGAACACAACACATTCTTTACAGGAGCATCAGCTCTTTTGTGGAAATCAAAATAGCATTTTCCCAGCAGACCACAGAGTGATGAGTTGCATTTGCCCGTTGCTTATTAAATGGTAAAGCTTCAAGCTGGCCCAAGTTATCCCACCTGCTCCTTGGTATAAATCAACACTGCAATAAGCTACTCTCACACTGATAAAAAAATGTCCCCGCTTCTGAGGCCTCTCTGAATGAAAGAATTGGCTCTGAAAATGGCTGGTTACAATCAGATTGAGTGAAAATTGGAGTATAATAAAATACTGAAATTACATCTTCCTTGCTTCCTTTTATGCATGTCAGGAGCGAGTCAACACACTGTATTTGCTGGGTGCTTTTCCTGTCTCTGTCAGTACAGTGATATGTTAGAGAGATGAGGACACAGCGATTTTTAGCTTCTATGCAGTATAAAGCTACTGAAATAGCACAAGAAATGTTTCCCTGAGTGCCTACACCAAGCAGGAGAAATAAATACCAGTTAAAATTGCTCCAAGGGCCATTGAGTTTGTATATCCCCAGGGTAAACCAAATGTTTTCTTGGGTTCAAAATACCTGCAAAACATCTTCTTTTTGCTCTCTTTATTTCATATTCTGGTAGAAACCACAAGTAAGAACGACCATAAAAATCTAAGAAAACCCCACCTGTGCCCCTTGAAGTGGGACATGGCAGCAGTTGCTCTTTTGGGAGTTTTATTAATCCAAAACATTGAGAGAAAACCATCCTTTCTTTTCTCCAGACCCCTCCACTAAGCTATTCTGACCACACAATATTAAGTTTATGCTTGCTGGAGTAACCATCTCTCTGTCATGAACTCAGAGGATATTGAAATAATTCACTGGTTTTGTTTTTTTTTTTTTTTTTTTAATTGATACACCCTTGGATTACATCATGTGTAATATCAAAATCTGACAATAGTGTTTGGTGTTCTGCAGATACCTCTTTTAGCCAAATTGTGATGCAGATGTGATGATCTTTTTCCTCTCTGAACGTCTCATGCAGACTTATTGCTTGTAATTCTTTTCTTAAAGGAGTTTTACTTTGTGTTAATGTATGCTGCTAAGTAATTATTCACATTTTTATGCAGAGGTAGCCCCTATTAATCATAAGTAAACCCATTTTGGATCACTTGAGAAAAGAATTAGTGCCTTTTGTAAGATTATGTCAGTTCATACGTTTCTCTTGGAGGAGAAAGGGTGTAAAATGTAAGGTGTGGAATTTCAAAAAATGCTGTGAAATTTAGAGGCATCACCTGACTCAAAGGAAAACATGTCTAAATCCCTGTACCAAATCCTGTAACACTCTGTTGTCAGGCTATTGAGAGACTTGTTTAAGCCCAAAGATAGAGGTGTCCAAATGAAGAAACTAAAAAATTAGAGAAACCTATCAGACAAAGTATTGGCGATTTTTTTTCCTTGCTTATTTTTGGTTTTATACAGCTGTTTTTCTAAAATCACTATTTAAGTAATGTTCTACTGTTGGCATTTCTTAAAAAGAATTTACTGTCTTTCTCCCTGCATACTTTTCTTGTTTAGTGGTACATCTGTCTCTGTTCTACAAAAGAAATGTTTTGACCTTCTACCTAAGGAGTTAAACACCAAGAGCTGGACACAAAGGGGAGCAGCTCAGGTCTGTCCACTGGTGGCCTCCCACACAGAATAGTTTTTATTTAGCCAGTAAAATTCTGGATGCAGTATCACAGAGGTCTGGGCAGTGTCAGGAAGCAGGAATTGTCTTTAAGGGTTCTCCCAGTCTGTTCCAGTCTGACAGAGATGTGTCCTGAGGGTTCTGCTGACCATCCTAATTCTCAGAGCATTCACTCTGAGACATTTATTCACGCATTGCACAGAAATTTAAACAGAGCTTTACTTTGTCTCTCATTCACTCCTGATCTACTACAAGCACAAAATACTGAGCAAGAGGTGCATTTCCTCTCCCTTCTGAATTCACAGCTCTTTGTGCATTATAGCTGCAGACAGACAGGAGCATGAGTGGGGAGTTTCTGACTGTATTTTTCCAGTGGACATTCTCTGCAGTTGTGCTTTTCTTCTCTGTGATTAGAATTAATTATTGTTGCTTCCCCTCTGCAGTGTGAAAGAGAGGCAAGCTGAAGGTATCTGTCAGTGGTGATTGAAAACAAAATGAGAAAACATGGAAAAGAGGACAGAATTGGTTTCAGAGGCCAGTGGATGTTGAGTGAATAGTTGTGCTACTTGCTAAAGAAGTTTCTGTCAGTTCTGTATGTCCCCCTCCCCCTGAAATCAATAACACATCAGGCAGTCAGTCCCCTGAGCTGCACAGTGTGCACACAGCATGGAGATAAAAGCAGATAAGAAACTACTTTTGCATGGAAAGTAAATGTCTCCACATAGGACGTTTTTGATATATTTGTAAATTCAATCCCATTTGCTTACTTTATTTATTTATTTATGTACTTACTTTGTATTTTTACTTTTGGTATGTATTAGTTTTCCTTTTTCCCAGATTGCTTCAGCCTGCCATACAGCACAGTGCCACTTGTGTCCCAGTGAGCTGCTATTTCCATATAAAAAGTAGAGTGTTTTACAGTCAAGCAGATATTTTTAACACTGGGGAATTTAAACTGCACCATGTATTTGTAGAGGCTGCTCAGTACAAGCGCTTCCACTCGAGAAGATCAAACAAATTGGAGAAATGTTCTGAAAAAAAATGAAAGAGAGGAAGGATGCAATTCAGTGAAAGCAAAGGAGGAATTTATACACAAGCAGGAGGAATTGGCTCTATGGATTGAGGCAGGAGGTAAACTAGTGATGAAAAGGATTTGGGAACTATCACCAGCATGAAATAAATTCTGTTGTGGGGGGAAACTAGCATTTTCTCATGGAAATAGGTGCTGGAATGCACCCTCTGCTTTCCTCAGCATCCCTGAAGTCACAGCCAGGGCACAGAGGTTAGTTCTGAGTGTGGATTTTTTTTTTTTTAATTTTTTTTTTTTTTTAATCCTCACCCCCAAAAATGTGAGTCAGGAAGAGGACAACTGCAGAAACAATTGGAGATCTGGAAAACAGTATTTGAGAAGAAAGGTCAGTAGAACTCAAGGTCATTTAGCATGGGAAGAAATCAGACAGAGGGAGAGCATGATTAAGTGCCAAGTGTCCTGTGTCATGGGATCAGCTCAGGACCAGCAGGGAGGGGAGAAAGCTGCTTGTTGAAATCCCAGCCCCACCTTGCACAAGAGCTCACTGGGCCTGAGGTTTCCATGCAGCTCCAAAGCAGGCAAGGCTCTGCCTCCTGCCCGAGAGCTGATGGATCCACAGCCCTAACTGCTGGCTGTGTTCATCTCTCTGAGTGTGGTGCAAATCCTAGTTATTAAAAATCAAGAACAGAAAATCCAATTCTAGATGTAATATCAGTCCAGGCCCAATTTTGAGTAGGTGAAATAAACTAACTTCAGACACCAACAGATAGCTGACTGCTGCACAGTAAAACAACACAATTTAGTACAATTTTCCACAGTTGACATATGTTGATCGATACAGGACTCAGAATTTAACAGGCATAGAATTTCAATTAAACTGAATTACTGAAGAGTATAGTCATCACCGTGCTGGGGAAGAGATGCTTTAGCAAATGAGAGAGACAACCACTCTTTTTGCATAGAATCAGAATTATCTGGGTTGGAAGGGACCCTAGAGACCATCTTGTGCCAACTCCCTGCCAGGGGCAGGGACACCTTTAGCCTAGACCAGGCTGCTCAGAGCCCCATCCAGCCTGACCTTGCCATGCTGTTCTGGATTAAAAAGTGGGTGTTAGCTTTCAAAATTAACTGTTAACAAAACCATATCATTCATTTCTTTTTAATTTCATCTTTCTCATCTTTTCCATCCCTCTTGGGGCTTTGTAAAGGTCAAGCACTGATTGCTTCTAAACTGACGGGTGCTTTGTTCCACAAGTGGGCATGAAGCAAGATAAGCAAGCACAAGCCCAGGTGGGCAAATTCCATTTTGCTCACCTTGGTGAGCAGCTCAGTGGAGCCAGTGGAGGGCACAGCCAGGTGGAGCACATGGATGAAAGGGGTTTCTGGAGATGCAGAACAGCCCTGCTGCTCACTGAAATGCGCGTATGTGAACGTGCACCCCTCAGATTCCCTCCTGGTGTTGCTCTTCCTGCCAGCACCGATGTCCTGAGTTCAGACCTCACTTTTTGTTTGCCCTGTGTCCACTGACTGGGTGACGAAATTGTTGCAAACACTGACAGAGAGAATCCCCCCGTTGTCACTTACAGGTGCTAATATTCTTTACAAAGAACAACAACTAGTTTCAGTGAGGCTCATGAGTGAATTTTGACTGAGGTTAAGAGGCAGGAGTAGATCAACACAGCTACAAGTGACTAAATTCTGAGTTTAGGAAACTTGCATCATCAACAGTATCCTCTAGGCATGGCAGAAGTGTTTGCCCAAGCTGAAGGAGAATGCAGCACAGCAAGAGAGAGAGGCCCTGCAGTTTGCCCTGCTGCAGCTGGGTGTTTCAGGAGGATTCCTCCTGGGTACCAGGAGGCAGGTTTAAGTTTCCCTAAAGGAGCAGGTGCTTTCAGCTGCCTCCAGCTTGTTTTGCTCTGCAGAGCTGCTGAGTGCAGGCTGTGTCTGTGAGAGCACAGCAATCTCAAATGTAATCGGTGTGAGACGGTTTCTGGGTTTCTGGGCTCTTCACTGAAACATCCATTACCAGCCAGGTCACCAGGGTGTAGGGAAAGGCTGTAACTGTGCATTCAGAGGTGACCCAGTGTCTCTAAGTCTCAGCAGGTCTGACTATGCTGTATTTGAAAGCTCCAGAGAGTGGCTGTGAGATACTGTGAATGGTGTGACATAAACACGGAATTGCTTTTATATCTTCTGATGAGAATGCTTCCCATGTGTGTGAATTTAGTGCTGAATTAACAGCCCCAAAAAACTGTATCCACAGGAAAGCTTACCCATGCCACTGTGCCTCAGCCCTCATCTGGTGGAACCCGATTTAGAGGTGAAAAGTAAAGATCTCTCAATAGCCCACTGAGTGTCTTTTTATTCTGTGAAAATATGCAACAAGGCTGCCAACCCCTTCAGCAGGTTTTGTCTTGTGGACACATTTCCACTGGCAAATGGACCTAAGACCACCACATTCCCTTCAGCTGCATGCTGCACACGGTGGATTTGTTTTTCCCAATAATATCTGCTCCAAGCTGACTTTTTCCAGAATTTTGTAGTGCCCACCTGACCTTCTTGTCCCCTCTAAAGCCTAGGCCCAGTACAGACATATTCATCAGCTTCTAATTCATCTCAGTTTGGAGACAGACCATCTTCACCCGCAGCCCTGGGTGTTATATAGAAAGTAAGGTTTGAGTTTGTCTCTCTGTATGCAGGTGAACCTTCTGCTGCTGTAGGACCTCCTCTCCATTTCCTGACGTTGGACAGGGAATATTGTACAGATCTGTAAGAAGGCCTTTAGCATCTCTCTGATTCCTTTGCATAAAGAGCCTCCCATACCCAAGTGATGCTGGCAGCATCTTTACTTTAAATAATTGTGCTGTCTTTTCTCTCTCACCTGATTTCTCAGTGGGCTCCTCTTCTTTGAAAATTTAGGGTCTGATTCTTTTCATTTAGAGGTTACTTGACATTTCCATCATGCTGTAGCTCTTGTACCCACTTGTAGCTCTTCCCACTAAATATCATTAAATTAACTTCTCTGTGGCTGAGGACACCTCTTATTTACCCAAGAGTCCTCAAATCTCTGCATTTGCAAACACAGTAATTACATATTGTTTTCCTGTTACCTCTCTCAGGTTCAGAGCCTGACTACTGGCAGAGGTTCTGTGCTCCATGCAGAGCAGCTCGCTCCTATCTCACCTGCTCCACAAAGCAAAGCCTACAGAAGCAGCACAAAATTTAATTTACTTACACCAGGAACTCTCTTGTTCACTCTGATTTTCTGTCTTCTATGGCTTTGTCAGGTATCAGGACCTGCTTGCATCCTTTTCTGGGTTGAAAAATCACATTTTTTTAAAAGTAGCCATGACTGCTATGAGAGTGGTAAATCTTTTTGAACAGGGACCCAGTGAAATTGTTCTGGATTCCATAGTGGTTTCGTGGTATCAAACCATATTCAGGTCACACAGTTCAGGCAAGCTGTGGTTTGTCAGCTCAGGAGCAGCACAGGGTGGGCTGCAGGTTTAAATCAGGTTCTCAGGTGTGTGTTAGGTGTGTGTGGCAGTGGAGTTATGGCAGTGACTCCATCACTGCTCTAGCCTAGGTCAGATCACTTGAGGGAACTGAAGCTTTGGACTATATGTAAGGATTAAACTCATTGCTTGTTTGAACTCTAGTTAGAGAAATATTTAAAAAAAATCAGTGTACATAAGGTATAAAACAATTCTTCAAAATTTTGGTTTTCCTGCTGGTGTGTGAAGACATTTATGAATGAGACTGTGCAAGATCAGTGAATCTCCCATGCTTCAGTGGAATATCCATTGCATTTATAGTACATCCCAAAGAGGACAGTTCTAGCACAGATCAAATTCTGTCTGGACCAAGTTCCTCATTTTATAGACCGCCTATAAACAGTACTGTTAAGTTCCTGTTGGCTTTGGAGTTTTTTGGTTTGGTTTTTTTTAATTATTCTTTCAGGAATTAGTATTAGCTCTTTTGCTGTCACCAACACTTCTGCCTGTGTGAAATAAATCGAGACAAAACACGGTCACTCTGTACAGCATTGCTCTTTTCCTGCTTTCTGCAGTACCTGCTGATTAAATGGTTGGTTTGTTATATTTCCCCTGTTGTTTGAAATATATTTATGGAAAAAAAAAAGAGAGAAAGCCCAGCCTGGTCAGAAAGATGCAAACCCTTGCTTAGAGAGTCAGAGCCATGTGGCCCATTGGAGATTTCATCTCCTGGGTTTCAAATTTAAGTTTTTCATTCCCACAGGAGTGTATACCCAGTCATATCCAGTACCTGAGTTGCAGATGCTGAGCCCAAAAATGATGCTGTAAGGCAAGGAAGGAGCTGAGGTGCTGGCAGAGCAGAGCAGGGTGAACACTTGGGGATGATCCTCTGCCCTGTGCTAGCTCCAAGGATTACAACAGCTCTTCCTTTTCATGCAATTACTGTCTGGGCAGAAGCCTGATCCAAGGCCTGCTGGACACAGAGGAAAGCTTCCCACTGGGCTGGGACTTGGATTCCCTCATCCTTCTGCTTCTGGGTTTCTATTAATGGAGCACTCAGGAAAAAAGGAGGCTGATTTCCAGTTGGCAAATTGAGAAACTGCCAAGTGCTGGCCTTCAGGCACCTGTGAGGATAGAGCTGTGTAGGGGCAGCAAAAGTTAACTCTTGTTGACATCCAGCAGCCCTGGAAATGGTTTTTGGTGATGCTGAGGATAGCCAAGAAGGCTGGGCAGGTTGTGACAGGTCAGCACACCAGGAATGGGTATTGTTGCTTTGGTCTGAAGACTGACAGTAAATAACAAAAAGGTTTGACTTCTAAAGGGAATGTTCAAACAGAACTGGATAGCAGCCATAAAAAATTTGTGTTTGCAGACATTTGGCAAAGTCAAAGGTTGAGCTCTGAGGTCACTGCACACTGATGAGAGGAGGGCCTGCCTTGGGGAGCACTTCTCCGTTCTTGCATTTACAGAAATCCATGGATGAGGTGAAAGGAAAGGATAAAACATGTTTATACTTAAATCTGTGGTCCTTGAGTGAAGGTTATGTAAACATCTCAGAGTATAGCAGTAGAGAGTGCTCACTGTAATAGACAAAAGGGGAAACAATTTTGCTTGGAGAGGATGAATATTTCAGACAAACCTATACTCTGCCTAACAATATCATCCACTCTCTTCTAAATGCTCTTGTTGGATAAGCTTTGTCTGGAAATCCTTCAGAAATGTATTCCTAAGAATCTCTCCCTAGAAACCTGCCCTGCATTCCTGTAAGAACCAGGCTGTTCTTTCTGTCTTTTGCAATGGACTAAGAGAAAAGAAGGGTCCAGTATCTGCCTGACACCTTCATCCAACCTGAGGATACCCTTGGACATAACTGGGTTTTGAAACATTTTGATCATAAAAATTAAATGAAGGTGGGGGCTAAATCTTATTTCCCACTGCTGCTGCTCTGGCTCATCTCTGACACTGGTATTTGATGTATCTAATCAGCTGATCTTGCTGGAAAGGTTAGAAGTGAAGGATGTTCCTGTCTCTTACAGATTAGCAAAATGTTAGAGTAGCTTTGGCTTTATGAGACTTGAGGTAAATTGGCTTAGCCCAGCTAAGTGCAAACTCGCAGTTTGTTGGAGAGGTTACAGCCGTGGATGGAGAAGTTTCTTTTGGATCAAGTTTTGCTCTATAGACTTGAACTAAAGCACAGGGTATATTTTAAACTGCATAGTGCCAAAATATCTTTATGTTTTGGCAAGTAATCTGGCAAAATCAAGATATTTTACAGGATTTCTGTCATCTTGCACTGCAGAAATCTTATACGACTGCGAATTCTTTCCCTCTTTTTCTCAATCCTGAGCGCCCAGGTATAGAATTAAGCTGAAGGCTGATTTTAGTGCTAGGATCTTGTTGGTCATGGATACAATGGAAATCAGAGTCTTGAGCCCACTGCAGATTGAATCCAGACTTTTTCCTTCCTTCTCCTCAGGAGCCCCGTCTCTTTTCCTTACACAGTTAAACCAGACTGTCAAAAAGAAATGCCCATAATCTTCCTCAAACTGTGGACAGTGGCCCTTTTTTTTTCCCATTTATTACTTGTTCTGTAAGATATAAATGTGATTTTGCCCAGGGGTGTGTTCAGTTTCTCCAGGCAACCTGGATGCACAGAGTCTGTCTGTCAGGATTTGAGGGTCAAATGCTTTGTGTCATTTCAGAGGTGGTTTCTCCTGTGTTGCCATCTGTCCCCAGACTGCTCTTGCTGGGCCTCCAGCTACAGATGGATTGACCCAACACACCTCAGAAACTTGTGCTTTTCCCTCAGCACATTCCTGTGGTGAGAGCCACCACTCAGCACAAAGAACAGTTTTTACTTACCAAGAAACAAGACGTTGCCACAAGCAGGAAGAATTCACCTAACCAGCCTTCTAGGTTCAGCTGATTGACTCGGTTTTACCAATTCCATTTCATTCCACCTATGAATCCATCCTTTATCCCTCCATCCTAATTTTAGTCTCCATAATCTCCACTTCACTCCTGGAGTAAGATTTCCCGATGATTTAGAGGATGGGAAGAGAAGCTTCTTCTCTTGGGAAGAAGATTCTTCTCCTGGGAGCAAATGTTCTGGTAATATCCTTTCAGCCTGAGAGACATAACAGAGCTGCCACCAGTTCCTGATGATGAGAGGCAGATTCACAATCAAACTGGCCTATCACTATTACCATGGGGAAAATGAGTCAGAGACATCACAGCCGATATTTTAGCTGAAAAACATGTCTGACTTTTTAAGAGCCTTCTTTTGGCTATAAGAGCCAAGGTCAGCGCCCATATCTAAATAATTTGGTTCCTCTGTCCTCACTTGATACCAAGCTGGACATTCAAGGCATAAAAGCAGGGTGTTCTCTCTCCCAGTTCTGTGCTTTGGCAGTTGTAATGCCTCCCATCTCATGAGATTTCATGGAAATCACCCGTCTCCACCATGCCTCGGTTTCCCTGTTTGCAAAAGAGGGAGCCTGCTCTGTTTGGAAAGAAGGTGCAGGAGCAGTGAGTAATTTAAGCCTTAAAAGTGAAACAGAAAAATGTGGAGGTACCCCAGTTACTGGTTGGGAAACCTGTGTGACCTTTGGTTTTAGCAGTGCTACAGGACACATCCCTTTGCAAAGCCCCAGAGGGTCTCCTGCAAAGCTTTCTATCACCTGGACCCCGTGAGAGCTGATCTGTCTCCACGCAAGATCCTCATCACTCATCGAGATTTTAATTCCTTGGAGAGGCAGGAGAGACAATATTCAGCAGCTGGTTATTTCTTCCTTTCCCTCAGTCCCTCACACTGAGTGTCAGTTTAAAAAAAAATTGCAGAGAACTGGCCATTAGCAAGGAAAACAGTTTAGGGAAGAGACGAAATAAAAATGCAATCAATTATCTCTCACCGTGCCCAGGTGTGTGGGTGCAGTCAATTTTCAAAGTCATCGAGAATTTTAGATGAGAAAAGGGAAGCTGTTCATGGCAAATTGCAAGTGTTGGGGGGAGGAGGGAGGGAGAAGGAGAGAGAAAGCAGAGAGGGGAGAGAAGGAGAGATTAATTTCCCTCTTGAGTGAGAAGTGTGTTTGAGACAGACAGATGGGCTGTAAATACTCCGAACCAAGGACAGGAGCTGAGACAAGGGAAAGGCTGGTGATTGAAGTGTGACTGTGATGGAAGTAGTGTATTTCCTAGCCAAGGTGACTGGTTTTGTTCTGAAAGGGGGAGATTTCTGAGACGTGGCTGCTGCACTTCACATCAGCCTGGACCAGGACAGCGTATTTAGACTTGATAAGTGATATCCAGGTCCCGGTGGGGCTTTCCTTAAGGGTCAGCTTCAACTGCCTGCCTTGTAAGGGAAGTCTAAAAGGGGAGAAAGGAGGGGAAGGAAGAAAGAAAAGAGGGAAGGGGGAGGGGAAGGGAGGAAGGAAGAAAGGAAGGAAGGAAGAAAGGGAAAGACAGTCTTCTTTCCTCGTTAAAATTATTGAGCTGTCTACAAGTGGTGAGTGAGGGGAGCATGTGACCGGCAGTTAATCACATTGCTGTGAAATGTGACTGCTGCTGATAATAGGATCTTTCCTTCACTAGAATTTCTGTTTCAGAAGTAGTGATTTTCACAAAGAAAAGAGGTTGAGCGAGATATCATTTCAGATCTAGCAGAGCCTGTGTACATTTCCTTTAGGGAGAAAAACCTCCTTTTTCGTTTTCCGCTCAGCATCCCTGTTTGTATTACTGCTACCATCATCAAATTTTCATTTTCACAGCCCAAACTCATGGAGGACAAGTGTAGCCCAGCTCCAGTTTGCCTGCTAGCAGATGAGTTCCCATTTAGTTAACCAACCTTGTTCCAATCAGTTAATCCCTAGAACCCTTAATTTATTGATGCCCAGTCTATGCTAGCTGTCGAAAAGACAAACATCTTGTTTCAAAACGAACTGGTCTCCCATTCTTCCTGGATGCAGGAATTATAAGAGGATGGTAGTAAATAAGCATTTAGAAATCCCTTCTGTACAATCAAAGGCAACAGTGGCTCAGAGGAGAATAAAGGGGATTTTAGCATCCATGAAAAACGCTGCAATAAAGGAATCAGGCTCTTGGGGCAGGAATGGCAAGCTCTGGAGCCACTGTAGGTTCAGCTGAGTTGGCTTCTCCCATCATAAATTCATCTCATCTTCATCAGGTTACTGCAAGAGATAGAAGGAAGTGAAAGGGTGGTGGATCTAGACACTTTTGCACTTTCAGAATTTGCTTACCAGAATCTCTTCATTCCTTTTTGGGGAGCCTGAATTAATTTCACCCTTGTTGTCTGTTTTTTTGGCTGAATTTACCAGTTAATCCAACATGAAGCTTCTACAAAGCACACTGAAATAAGAAGTCTCTCTGTTGGACTCCCTGGCTCGTTGATCAGGTGTTGCTAAAGCAGATGCTTTATTCAGAACTAATTAGAGTTTATCTGGTTGCATAAAAGAGACAATATTGTAGCATTGAAACGATTTAAATGCTGAGGTTGTTTCCACTGGAAAGGTGCTACTTTTTATTTTCTCTCCATATTTTAAATAGTAGTTGATACTAGCATATGCTCTTTTTTGGAAACACATGGTTTGGAAAACAAAAAAGACTCAGTCATTTTGATATTAAAAATAAACAAAAAAAACTGGAATTACAGTCAGCTCAAGTGTTTCTTCTGAGCAGTCTGGCATACTCTGACAAATGATCTGCAAATAGACCCACATTTTCTCAGCTACATCAGCTCAAAATTTCTTTGCCAAGCAGTTCTTGGGTGGCTGCTCTTCATGAGATCCATGCTTTGACAGGGGATCTGCTTCCAGTGGGCTCTCCTCTCCTCTCCCTTGGTTTGTTTCCTTGTGCCTGCAATTGCTGAACCTTGAGTCGGGCATCACACCACGGCTGTGAGAGCTGAGCCAGCACTGCACTTGCTGAGAGCTGGGAGGAAGGCAGTGTACAGCAAGTACAAACAAAGCTGGGACAAAGGGATTTTCTCCTAGAAAACCTTTGTGGAAATATTTTTGATGCTAGTCCCTGGTCTTCTCTCCAGACAATGTGTCTACACTGTCTCCTCTCATGCAAGCATCAGTTTGATCAAGGACAGGCATGTTTTCACGGACCAAGTGCTGCTGCTGCATTTTCCTTGATGGCTGCAAACATCACATCCCCTTCTGCACTTGGGTTTTAATCTATGTCAGATGGAGGAGCCCAGCAGCCTTTGAAAGGTTTCTGCTATTGGCAGGTATTAGTTGTTGTGGTGACCAGCTTTCTATACCTCATAAGTTCTAGATTCATTTTTGCTTTGGGAATACCACTTTAAAGGATGTGCTACCTGATTGATTCCTGGCTCAGGACTTGAAATTGTGCCTGTGTGGTGTTCCATGAGGTCTTGGTAGGCTTTCCAGGCAACAGGGAAGGGAAATTGGTTTTGAAAAGGGCTGAGCCATGTTTGTCCTATCCAGAGCCCAAGGTTTTGGGGGCAGTTTAGCTTATCTGTTCAGCTAAGGGACAGCTCCTTGCTGCAGGAGCAGCACTGCTCCTCATACAGGAAGAAGGGGCTCATCCCTTGGTGTAGATCTTATCATTCTTCCTCTGGACACTGGCTGGTGACAAAGGCTGTTGCTCTGAACAGGACTGGTATTTTTTCTGAAAGAATCTTTTATTTCTGCTCTCTGTGGATTTTTTTCTAGACAGCCCAGAAACTCCCTGTCCTTTTTGTGCTTACTCTGCTCTTTGTCTGCCAGAACAGCTGAGGTATATTTCTCTTTTAGCTGCTTCAGTCCCTGCAAAGCCATGTACAGAGCAAGGACTGATTTCCTGAGCCATCTTACTAAATGAATGGTTGGTTATTCAACCAGAACTCAGTCCCAAAAATATCAATTCCCCCAGCCACTGCCAGGCCCTTGCAGCATGATCCAGCTGCCTTTCCTTCACATTTCCAGCATGCTCAAGGTGTGGGGGGGTTTGAATGCAGTTCAAGACACGTAGTTCTGCTTCATTTCAGCCTCACCAGTTCCTTCCCAGCCTGTCATCCCTTGTCCCCTATTCCTGGTCCCCACAGCCCTGCACCCCACTTGCAGATGCTCCTTGCTCCTGCTGTTTGCTGTAAGAAGTTCCTCCCTGTGCCCTACCAGCTTGTTTTCACAGGCAGTGTATTTATTGCTGGCTGGCACACGCCAGTGCTTGGACATACATTCAATTATCTTTGAACAATTTCCATTTACTCTGGTTTTGCTCTTTTCCCTTTCAGTTTCACTGAACACTGCCTGTATTTTCTGAGAGCTTTTCAACTGCAACACAGCCTGTTTGTGTTCTCCCTGCTTTCTTTCTTTATTTCTTTTTTTTTTCTTTCCACATTTTCCATGTTTTCATTAAGCTCCCTCACTAAACTCTAGTGACCATTCCTCCACTGCTCTCCTCTGTACATTTGCTGAAAAGGGCCCAAGTTTAAGTCTTCAGGGTGTTAAATGCTCCTTTCACCTGGAAGGAAATCAATGGTACAGGCAGATTGGGGTTTTACCTACTCTCTCACACCAAAATATATTTCTTGTTGATGTACAACAATCTCCCCCTTTCTTTTTACTCTTTTTTTTACTCTTATCTGTTTTTTCATTAAAACTTTTAAGCCAGTTGAGTGCACTATGGGGATGATTTCTGCTTACTGTCAGGTGAAGGTGTTCTCAGGCATGGAATCTTCCCTGAGAGCGTGTCTGCAACTCAGACTTGCTGCTTTCTATTGCTTGTTCTCCCTTCCCTCTTGCTGGTAAAACATGGTTGTATTTGGACCAACTCTTTCATAAAATCCCTTATATTTTTGTAACAGAGACATTTGGATTTGCTATCCACAAAGAGATGGAATATTGCTAGAAATAAGGGTTTTGATTGTCCATCTCTGGAATCATCCAGACTGGATGACTGTTGAAAAAATGACTCTTGGTAAAAATCTTCAGGTGCAGGGAAGTATCTGCAGCACAGAGGGACTTAAGCTATTTTTAAAGAAGCTGGTTTAGGCACAGGAGAAACAGCATGAAGTGAGCTGTGCAGGGACACGTGAGGCTGGAGTTTGAGTGCTTCTCATGATAGTTCAAGTGGCCCTGTAACACACCACGGGTACTTCTGTGACTGCAGCACAGGCACCAGCCTGTCACACAGCAAAGGGCTCCTCACCTCCAGTGAGGGCTCTCTGCACTGGCATCCCTTGATTTAACCAAATTCTGGTTAAAGCACCTGTGGAAATGAAATTTAGGAAAGAAGATGGCAGAGGAAAGATGGTGGTGATTTACCACCATGAGAATGGGAGCCACTTGTCTGAGCTGTCTCCTTCACAACTCCACTAGCAGCAGGTAGTGGTGTGGGCTATCACAAAGGTACCTTCTTCAAATGCTTTTCTTCCTCCCACCCACCAACAGTTTGTGAGCACAGCCACAAGACAGGCACCTTTAGCCTTTCTCCTGCAAGTACCTGGGTATCGCTCACTTAGCGGGCATGGAGCTAATTGAAGGGTGGTTAATGCCATCAAGCATTGGGATGTATTTATATTTTTAACTACACGTAAGTGATTATCAACATTATAAATAATTACAGTCTGCCTCCCAGCCCCTCTGCTCCATTCCACCCTGCTAATTGCAACGCTTAGATCTCAATGAGCTCATTATGTTTTGTCGATATTCAGCTCTTTGGCTCGCTCACTTCGGAGGGACCGGGGGGACACAAATGGGAGCTAAAGATTGGAAATGCCAAGCTCCCAGGGATTTGAGTTAGTGATCATCTCTGCTTCATCTCTATGCACAATTTATTCAGCACTCCACCTTCCCTAATAAATTATAGATCCCTCAAAGGGAAGCTTTGCCAAGAGATGGGCAATTGCCTTGCTCGCGGGGGAGCCCGTTCTGTGAGGTATTGAGCATCTCTGACATCTGGTCTTGGCAGGATTGGATCGCTCCTGCCCTTCCCCTCCACCCATCTCTCCCACCCCTTTTGGGAAGCATTAACCTTTTCACTGTGATGTATGCGAAAGGGCGACAGTCAGTAGTGGCAGCTCCTAATGGATTCTGTTTGTCTGGTTGTTTGTTTGTCTGAACTGCCTGCAATGCTATCCAGACCTCTTGGAAAAGCAAGCCCAGAGTGCAACCAATGTTTTAATTAGCAGCAAAAGGCACAGAGGCTTTTAAAGAAGAGCAGTGTTTGAATTCGGAAGTTGAGAGCAGATGAATGTGGGACAGGGGACTTGGGATTCCATCCAGCTGAAGACAGTGGTGCCCTTGAAGAGGAGCTGAATTTTCAATCTCAGGGCAGAGTGGTGAATGGTGAGCTGGTTAAAGTGGTCTTTCGGGGCTTGTGGGCTACCAAGTGGTGATTTTGTGCCCCTTACTCTTCTTCCTGGAAATGCAAAAGGAGTAGAGGCTTGTCATAATTGCCTTACTAAGGGCTGAGAAAAAGCCTGATGGAGAGTGCTCCTATATAGCAAGATCTGAGCCTAAGGAACGGAGTTATAGGGCAACCCTTTGCTGACCCCTCCATCCTCAAAAAGGTTCAACTCCCCTGGCCTCATAGCTGTTTTCCCTGATCCTGTTTTAAGATGGAGAAGCCACTGCCTCTCCAGGAGATATTTTTCTAGTGCTCCATTAGTCTTATCACTGGAAAGCTTCCTCCTAAGTCTAATCTTAATCTGTTTCATTGTAAATTACAGCCATTGCTTCTTGTCCCATCACCAGCAGATGCTGAAAAGTTTATCCTGTTCTACAGCAGCCTTTACTTATTTGCCCATTTTCTATCACTATTCTGTGGCCCAAAGTCCAGAAATCTTTTCAGCTTTTCTTCCTTGGACTGTCTGTATTCCTGATCAGCCTTTTTTTAATGCCTTGGAAGTATCCAGACAATGAAGCTGAAATTAAACCAACTTCAGGAGCTTTGTGGCCCTACAGCAGGCAAACACTGCTTCCCACAAGAACCTGGGATGCAGCTGGGAGCTCTCCATGCAGCTTTGCAGGGACCAGAGGTGCTGCTCACTGACGAGACTGTCCCAGCCCTCTGCATCAGGGCCACAGCTGCAGCAGGAACCCTTTGGCATCTTTGGGTGAATATTCCCCAGTGATTCCATGTGAACACCAGAGCCAGGTGTGGCTCGGAGAGGGAGGAGCTGCTGTGTCACCTGAGCTGGGGATCAGTGAGACTCCTCCAGTCTTGTGAATAGAGGCAAACAGTGCTCCTGGAATTACTTCTTGTTAATAATATGGAAATAGAAATAGGCAACACAAGCAGAGAGTGAGACTGTGCCAACAGCAAAATAGGATAGGTTTAATAGGAGAATGTCGCTGTAGGACACGAGAATGCACAACGCGAGCTACTTGCCACTTTGCAAGGTAAAAGAGAAAGTTTATTTTCTGACTCTAACTTTTATACTTTTCCAAAGGTGACAGTGGATTGGAGAGTGAATGGGCCACCTCTCCAAAGACATTGGACAAAGCACTAGTACATTAAGTCTCTCTACCCCCATGAAGGAATGCAAAACAACACGTTATTTACAGAAACTGTGTGGGAAAGTTTCCCAATAGAATGTAAACTCCGAAGGCTTTAGAAAAGTCAAGAATCAGGGTGACAGGAGAAGAGTCACATAAAATAATTTAACCAGAGGCTGCTGATTAAGTTATGGTCACAAGCATGTTGCTATGAAGCCCCATTTCACCAAGGATGGCAGTGCCTATAAAGCTGGCCCACCAGTCAATGCTCAATTCCCTCACCAGAACTTCCTCTGAGATGCTCCTTTTATAATTCAAAGTCCACTCCTACTCTGACTGTACAGCAAGACCCTGCCAGCTGTTCCAGGAAAGCTGGTTGTTGTGACAATGACAGGAGATGGTGGATCTGAAGTTTGGCAATGGCTTATTCCCATCAGAGAAACACGAGGAAGAGTCAGGCAGTGGAGAAGGGGCGAGCTACAGACCTTTCCAGCATCCTTCTGTGGACACAGCCCTGCTGCTGCCAGCAGCCCTTCCCCAGGGGCATGTGTAGGAAAACAACCCAGCTTGAGTGAGAAGCTGTTTTAGCAAGGGCTTTGTGACAGCAGTCAGAGGAGTGTTATTTGTGGCAGGGACTATATATAACTATATTTGTGTGTGTGTAGATTAAATATATAAATATATATATATATATATATAGGCATAGTGCCTTATCACTGTATTCCAGCTTGAATGTAAAACACAAAGGAAAAATCAAAGGGTTTAGAAAAAGCTAAATTTATCTGGGAATGGGAATTATATTAGCAAAGAGGCAATTAATTTAGGAGTGGTGAAGATTATAGTAATATTTTACTCCTTTCCTATAACAAAAAAAATATCATTAGCTTCTCTACCTGCCAGTAATAGCTCTAATGCTCTTCTTACCTTCCAGCACCACCTCTCTGGAGTGACCACCTATGGAGAGGGGTGTCCAACTGATGCTGGAGAGCTCTGCCCAGCTCATGTGTGTCCCTGCCCTGGGGACGAAGCCCCCCTAGTGCAGATAACCTAACTGTGGGATGGTCCCTTCAGTCTGAGGGAGCAGAGAAGGCAGGAGTGATGTCTGGGCATTCATGGCCTGATGGCCTTCCTTCCACCATTTAGCTCTGGTTGTCCTCTCACCCTTTAGTGCCATTCAGTCCAAAGCACAACCCCCAAAAGCCCTTCAGCATTGCCCACCCCTTGCTCTGGAGCCTCTCTGTGCCCCCAGCCCAGCCTGGTCCTTGCACAGGGGGCAGGAGCCCTGGCTCTGCTTTGGCCAGGCATAGTTCCCAGTGCACAGCCAGTCCCTGGATCTGCTTTGTGCCACTCCCAGCAGAGCTCTGGGTGCCTGCAGCCTGCCCAGCACTGCCTTATTCTGAATCAATACTTGCAGGTACTGGAGATAAGTGAGGGGGAGAAATACATTAACGTAGACAAAGAAACAAAGATAATGATATTTTTGTCCCCCCACTCCCTTTTTTTTTTCTTCCTTCCCTTCTTCCACAGAATAAAATTTTCATTTCTTCTCCCCCCAGTCCTCATCTCTATGATCTGCACTTAGCAGAGCTCCAGACTCTTGAATTATTTCACAGTTTTCAATAAAACATTAAATCTTTTTTAAAAACTGCTTGTTTTAATTGAAAAAATTTCAATCAATCAATTCGCCCCTTCTCTACCCTCTTGCCTTTCTCCCCTCCCCTAAACAGACCCATTTGCAGTAAATAATCTGTAGCCAGACTTTCTGCTCTAAAGAAATAAATAATTCTGAATTTGCTGAATCCCGCCTGATCTCCCAGCTTTAAATCACTGCACTTTGTACTGAGCTCAGCTGAAATGCTGAACACACTGAAGCATGACTATTACTTGGAGACTGAAAGTGTTTTTAAAGGTACAGCCTCTGAGACCATGGTCCTTTCTCCTTGCAGGATGGATTGAGAGAGGAGCTAAGCCAATTCCTGAGGACAAGTGGCCCCTTCCCTGCATTTGGCCCACTACCAATGCAGATGGTGCCTTGTTTTCACTTAAAGACTGACTAAAAGTAGGATAAATCCAATGGGTCTCTGAGAAAGCATCTTGACTTAGACCATCCAACAGCCACTGGACTGAGTCCTTTTTCAGCTGGGTGACCTCAGGTAGGTTTCAGGAGGACATCTACATCTGCTCAGACACTGGAGAGCAGATGCCCGTGCTCCCAAGTGCAAACAGTTCCACTTGGACACTGCAGAACCTGTGGTGTCCCAGGCAGGGAAGGTAGGTTCCCTAAAATCCCAGTGAATCCTGCAATCACTACCAGCATTCTTCAGTTCTCTTTATCTTTAGTACAAAACTTTAAACCCAGCTACATGCAGGCTTCCATCACAACAGAACACTCGTGTTTCTTAGTTCCTCGTATTTCTTAGTCAATCTCATTTCTTAATTTCTTCTTTGTAAGATTGCTCTTGTCAAAGCTATTGACTGTGCCCTGTCTGACAGTGGAAGCTGCAGCTGAAGAGGGAAAATGCAGCACACAACAGATTACTGATGCCTGGTTGTGATTTATACAACTCATGAGCTTCCAGCAATTTAGAGATGAGAAATGGTTTATCCACACTTTGGTGTGTCGAAACACTCTTTGTACCATTTATCTTTAAACTGATTTTGTTTGGGTGGTAGTAAATGTTATGCCCAAAGCGGTGGGTGGAATGTCTAATGGGAACTTCCAGACCTGGCACAACAGGAATTGGCATGTTTCTGAGCTGAGATAGGAGGGACTGAGAGGATCCCCAAAGAGTTCAGCTTATGAATTTCCAGTGTATTTTTGGGGGAGGGGTTAATTACAATTGGAGAGTACTGTATTGTTCTTGCATTTCCAACCAAGCTGAAAACAACTGTTAAGGCTTTGCTTTTCATGCTGTTTTCCCCTGTGCATTTGAGAACATTCATCAGCAATAGAAGAAGGTTGGATTTTCACTTGGAAATTTCTTCCCCTGTCCTCATCCCTTCTCAGTACATCAGAGAGAATCAGCTCTGTAATTTTCATTGACTGTGTAAAGAGCTGAGGTCAGCTAATCCACAAGGGTTCCTTCCCAGAGCTGGCAAGTAACCAGAATTAAACAATAGCAAAGATCAGAAATGTTAAAATCACAAAAGAGATCCATCCTATGTTTTTCTGCTACTCTTATTAAAGATCCATCAGACATTAATGTGAGATCAGTAAATTCAGGCCCAAATTAATTTTGGGACAGTTGGATAGAAGCTGTTACAATCAGGTTTTAAATGCATAATTTTTACAGTATAGCAATTTACAAAGCGATGCTGATGCAATATTTTAATGAATTAAAATGTAGTGATGCTGAAATTCATTCTTTCAGGGATTTTTCTTTTTCTGCTATGAGCTTGGCTCTGGCCTCTCTCCCTCAGAAAACCTCATCAGGAGTCAGCAGTGCCAAGATATTAAATAAACTATTTTCTTTGGTCATTTGATAGGCCAGATTAACATTTACAGGAGGGCCCTCTTCCATCTCCCACTGGTGTAGAAGGACAAAATGTCACCTGCATGGAGCAATGTGAAGATGATGTGAGGACAAGGGAGCAGCAGCCAGAGGAGTCCCTGTGAAAACATGCTCACAGCTCTGGGAAAGGCACGTGGATTCACAGGTGAAATGGGCTGTGGCCCTGTGGTGTTCCCAGTATGACTTTGGTGGTGTCTGAGACATCTCAGCCCTCACTCTTTCTGTGCATTTTTGGGCATCCTGGATTTCCTATACCTGTCTGTGTGTCTCAAATCTTTGCTGAGTCAGGTGCTCCCTTCTCATGGCCACACGTGTGGCAGCCACTCTGCAGCTCCGTGTCACAGGCAGGTTTCCATCAGCAGCAGAATGGGTTCAGCTGGGCATCTCCTTCACAGGTGCCCATCTCACAAGCTGCAGAGTTGGGGCACGCTGGTGCTCCCCCACACTCTGCTCCCCTCCAGCCTCTGCTGCCCCGTGATGCAGCACCCAGCAGGGCCAGGAGCCCTTGGCTCTGTCCAGCCGCTGGCTCCTGTGCAGCACCTCCACCTTCTTGTCTGTTCCTCGTGCCCAAGGGTTAGGTGGGATCTGCCTGTTTCAGTTCAGTTCAGGAGGATAAAAGCCATGGCTGATATTGAAATGAGTTCATGGGAAACACAGCGTGGTCCTTGAGCACAGTCCCTGCGGCACAGATATCTCTCCAAGATACCTGTTCTCCAATCTCCTCTTTCAGAGCAGGAGAGAAAATTACAGGCCTCTGATTACTCAGGGAGAAGAGCACACAACTCCCATCTTCGTAATTTCTTCCACCACAATCAAGCATTTCAGGAAAAGGGCCTGAAAGCCTGAAATAGTCGGTCAGGGATCTTTCCGCCTGGTTCCTTCCTTGATAACACACAAGAGGAATGAAAATGAAGGCTCGTCATTGCTGTTACCTTTTGCTTCCAAAAGCTCCATCTAGGATCAGGAGCTGGGGCTGTTGGGAATGAAAATGCTGTCCTTGGGGAAAGCCCCTTCGCTATTTCCAGGTTGGCAGTTCAGGGCTTTTATAGATTTTAAGGCTGGATGGTCTGGCTGCATTTCGAGTTTGACCTGCCGAGCACCATGAGAGGGTGTCCCCAGTAATTCCCACACTGAGCCTGGTTCTTACACTGGAGCTGGGGAAAGCTCAATCTCCTCCCCACACTCCCATTTTAGAAGCTTCCTCCTTTGATGAAGATTTTAAAATATGTAACCAGCCGTGCTAGGCATTGGGGACATTTATTCCCTGGAGTGAGTCCCAGGGAAGGATGCATCATCAGCACCCAGACTTGCACCATGTTAAATGCTCATGAAAAGCCTTGGAACAGCCCCTCTCCCACCCTCCTTCACCACCAAGTCTCTATTTTGCCCCAGTCACACTTTGCTTGGAGGGGGCCCCCCATGAGATGAGATTGGGGCAGTGCCTGTTTATCAGAGAGCAGTGTCAGCACTGTGAAACAAAATAGGTTAGTATCTGGTGCAAACAGCTCTGCTAAAATAGAGGACTAGCTGTGATCAGGCTTGGCATGATGTAACATGGTGGTTTAAAGCCCTGTAATGCCATTTTCCATTAGAGATCTTGTTCAAGTCAGGAAGGGGTTTGATCCATTGATGGAAGCTGTTATAAACAGATGAGAAAACCTCATCCATATTTCTCTTGAGATTGTATGAAGCTGACAGTATGCTCACTGACCACAGTCATCTGGGACTCTCCCAAACAAAATAACCCTCTTTTCATAAATAACAGGATCGTTGTTGTGGTGGACTGAGATTGCTGTAAAATTCAGTTGCGTCAAACAAAGAGCTTCTTCTGGTTTTTAATTTGAGCTATTAAAAAGATTCATTTTTCTCTTTGTTCTCATTTTCCTTACCCTCTTTCTCCCTTTCCATTTTTTTTCTTCCTCTCTGTCTGTCTTTAGCATAACTTAAAGCTGTTTGTCTGAAACAAAAGACTTGCGTGGGTCTGGTCAGTGGTGCCTCTGGACTGAATGGTCACATTTCAAATCCTACTTAGGATTAAACTTGGATGAATTCCATAAGCTAATAACCCAGTGCAGTGTTTCAAATTGATGGAGGTGCCGTCCTCTAGATGAGACATAAAACCAGAGATCCAATCTGCTTGGCAGAGACCCCACAGGACTTATCAAAGATGAGTGGGGGCTGCTAACTGTTTTGCCCTTGTCAAATCCTTACCACCATCACGGTTTCTCTTTCTGTTCCAAAGCAATGACACTGGACCTTATGAAAATGAGATGGTGAATTTGAAGGAGCCATCCTTTTTTCTAATTATTTAAAGCAGTTTGCAGTGCCTGGCAGAAGGAGGAAAGAGAGATAATCCACTCACTTGAAAGTGGAATGACCCTGAATTTCAAAAAGCAAAACAAAAGCGAGCGAATGGTGCCACCATGCTCTGCAGCAGTGACATTATTAAAGGATCAGTGAGCTATTAAAGCAGCAACATTTAGTACCTCCCCTAATGACTTGTACTGCTAACTGGTTTCCAAATTGAGATTTTTATTGCCTCCATGCACAGACAGAGCAAGGCTCTGTCTGCGCTTCCAGAGGCTGGAGCTTAAGCAGACTGTTCACAATAGGCTCAATGAATCGTGTCAGCTGAAAACTAGTAATGGCTGGTGAGAGTCCCCACTCCTCTGTCCTCCTTTCTTACCAGGGCTTGAAGCTTTGGGCTGTGGGGCATGGTGGGGATCATAAACGTGCAGGATTTTGCAGAGAGCCCAGCACGATTCTTGAACCTCCGAACATCTGTGAAATTTGGCAGAGTTGTGCATAAACAGACTGTCCTGAAATCTCCCCAAATCTGCTGATGCCATGCACAGAGTGAATGCTGTGAGGAGAAGGGCGTTTGCAGGAGGGACACTAGTTTCCACTTCCAAGTAGAAATATGGAGCATGGAGGAATGAGTCTGTGGAGGAGGAAGAGAGATGAGAGGGAGCTGCAGATGCTAGTGAAGGTGAGGACAGTGGGGACACACCCAGCTGTTTCCAACATGGCTCTCCCAAATACTTTTGACTGCCTTGTCAAAGAGCTGAGCTCCCATGATGGGAATAGCTGGGAAATGGCCTTCTGTCAAGTGCAATTCAGGCTAGGAAAGGAGTTCCTGTGGGCACACAGCACATGTGATTGCAGAAAGGAAGCTGGTTAAAAACCAAGCAACTGACCAAACCACCCAGTAGAAGTAGGTTTGGTTTGCAGTAGCTGTTGTTTACGTGCTCAGGATACACTATAAGCCAAAGTGGAGTTTGAGCCTTCCTTGCACCAGAGATAATGCAAATGTTATTGCTTTAATTTGTTTTCCTCTACCGGCTCTGCACACACGTGCTGCTGGCGCTTGCTGAGGGAGTCACGCCAGCTCTTGCCCAGGCTGGACAGTCACAGGGAGAGAGCAATGCTCTGCCCCTGGTTTTATGTATCAGGTGCCTGATTTCCATGACAGAAACGACTCACCCCTCGCAGAAGTGACAGGCAGAGCAGAGGGGCAGGATGGCTTGAGAGACTAGAACATGCACATTTTTTATCCCATGCTGGTTTGAGTCTCTTCATCATTGCTGACTGCAAATTATTCCAATTTTGTGACTTTTCAGTTGATGCATGTGGCACTGCATTTCCAGTTTCTTCACGCTCTCCATCTGTGTCCATGCTCTGCAAAATTCCCTTACCTTTCTTAGCAATCTTAGCAAACAGGTCTCTATGTGGGTTGTGAAATATGTTCAGAACTGTAGGAAAATGGGGTGAAGTGGCCTGAGAGGCCCTTTTATGTTTCCTTACCCAAATTTCATGCAGCACCAGTTATGCTTAAGCCATTCATGTCTGCTGTGGGCTTAGCCTGTTCTTGAAGACCTCTGGTCTGGAGATTTCCCAATGTGCTAAGGCAGGTTATTCCAGTGGCTAGCTGTCCTTAGTTGCAGAAAGCTGTTCCTAAGACCTGAGCTCAGCAGTGGAACTGGATTCCTGCAGGTCGGGGTTAAGGCAGGGTGGTAAGGCAGGAGCTTGTGGAGCCACTTCCTGGGCTGCCCCCACTGCCATCCATGGGCTTCCTCCCCCAGGACAGCAGGTCAGGTTCTTCCCACCGTGCAAACAAAAGCAACGCAGAGAGACAAAGAAAAGGGCAGCAGGGCCACTTCTGGCAGAGGAGCTTTCTGAGATTGCCACTGACAAAATGTCCTAGAGACTTTACTGAGTCCAATTACCACTTTATGTCTTTAAAGTCACGAGTAAATGAAAGAAACAAGATCAAGCCATGTTAGTCTTCTCAATCCCTTAAGTGTCTGACAGCCCTCTCCCCTTCTTCCTCGCTTCCTCAGACTACTCTGAACTCTTAACCTTTGCCACCGCTTTGAGTCCACATCCGCAGCAACCAAACTGCCCCCAGCCATCCCCAAATTCCAGAAACAATCACAAAACGCTTTCAAAGCAGCACTGCCCTCCTTCAAATTGCTAAAGTTTAGGCTGTCTCCAACTTTCTGAGCCTCCCTGCATGCAAGGCTGTGCAACAGTGCTGGAAGGCTGCAAGGGGAGCTCGCTGGGCACTGCCACAGCTGGGGAACAGCTGGTGCTGATCCACACAGCCTGTGCTGATCCACAGAGCTGCCTCTCCCTGTCCATGCAGACAACAGCTGGGAGCACCAGCTGCTCTGGCTCTGCCCTGCTGCTGGCCAGGAGAACATAGGTGCCTGCAGCACACGTGCTATTAGGATCACGAGTGTGTCAGGATAGATTCTCAGGAGGGACAGATCCATGGAACCATCCCCCAGCACAGCAGTGGGAGCTGGAAAAGCAGGACAAGATTGTTGGAGAGAAAAGCAGTGTCAGGAGTCATCCTCAGATCTGACTGCAGCACTAGCAGAGCTGCTGGCTGGATTTTTGCAGAAGTAAAGGCTGTCACACCAGTTTGACCTTCCTTGTAAATAAATAAATAAACTATAAAGAGCTCTCACAGTGCTGTGTGAACCTGATGTCTCATGCTCACTTGTTTTGATGTGTCTAATGTAAGTGGGCGGGTAATAAAAGCTTCATTTAGAAGCCAGAGTCTTCAGTGGCACTGCTGGAAGCCCCTGGGATGCTGCACTTCTGGAATTTTCCTCTAATGGAAACATCAGCAGATAACTACTGATACAGCAGAACATGCATACATGCACACAAAACAACCCAGCAATGGTTTATCTTCCTTGACTGCTGGGTGTTGGATGCAGAGATCCCTTCAGGCTCCCCAGGTTCTGTACCCACCTCAGCTGCTGCAGCAGCCCTGCTGAAATGCTCCTCACCACGACCCTCTGGGGCAGTGCCCTGGAGCACCCTGTGGTTATTGCAGCCTGGGTAGGCATCAGTTCAAAACAGGCAAATAAAGGAGCCTTCAGCCCTCACAACACAGCTATGGATAATGGACTCCACTGGATATCCCCCAGCTGGACATCACCCTGTGGATGATAAGGAGCTGCTGCTCTGTAACAGGCAGACTTAATGCTGACTTTTCACATGAGCAGCAGATTCACCCCATGGATGTGTTGTCTGGGATGTTGTTTTTCAGTGCAATCCACAGGTTATTCAGCTTCTTTGTAAGCAGCTGAGTCTTCAGGAAGGTCTGGTTCCTGTGCCCCTGGGGTCTCCAGGGCAGCTATGATGTGCAGCACCTGCCTAATGCTGGGTTTAGGGGTCAGCTGAAGGAGAAATCATAGCTAGTGAGAAGACACACCAGAGTTACTGCTGAACTTGTTAAGGTGACCTACTGTCCTTCCAGGTCAGTGCTAAAATCACCATTTCAGGTCCTGAATACAACACAGGGAAAGAACAGTGAATTCTCCCACGACACTCTGGGGGTCAGAGCTAAAGGTGTGGAGCGCTTCAGCATTAATCCCAACCTTCAGTACACTGGTCCATGGCAGGTTCACACCATGGTACAGCTGACCTTGTATCCTGGATACAGAAATACTGCCTGCATCCAAGCATTTTAAGGTAATTATTCTCCCTGAATGTGGAAATTGGAAGGCCCCTTTTGTCTAAGTGTATTATTTCATGAGAACCACAGGGATCTGCAGCCAGACATGGGGAGAAAGGGGGATTGTCTCCTCCTGTGTTTTTATGCAGCATCTGCCTGTGAAAACAAGAAGCAAACAAGATGACCCCCACCTTATCTGCCTGCATAAGTAATTTTTGCCTGAAGCCTGAGCTCTGTGGGATGGTTGATGTAAAACTTGCTCTTGCATTAAATAGCAATGACTTACCTTTAGACTCTGCTCTTTATTATTATTATTACTTTTAATGATTAAGAAAATGTTCCTTAATTAAAAACTCACAGATATGAAGCTTGGAAGAAATGTGGCCAGGACATTCTTGGATTACTACAGGCTGAACTCCTTGGTGGAGGGACCACTAGCACCTACTCCTAAAGTTCGGTAGGTCAGAAAGCAATTTCTCTTGCTTTAGCTGGGCTGCTTTTTTAATACCTTTCATGACTAAACTTCAGTACTGCTGCATTATGGCTTTATAACAAGTGCTAGTCTAACTGTGCTTATTTTATTGAAATTCCATTTGGAAATAAAGCATTTATGATCAGGAAAGATACCTGGTTTATGTCTGAAAAAATATTCAGAGGATTTTGGAGATATCGGTATCTTTGCTGAATTCTGTCTGCTGTACACCAATCTCACACCAGTATCTTTAATGGACTTACCCTTCATTTATCTCCTGAGAGTGAATCAGACCTGCTTTTATTTGGCAAAGTTTTAATTCTGGAAGTGAAAACTTTGTCAGTGCTTCAGGAAGTTACTGGCAAGCCCGTGCTGAGGCAGAGTTCTCCACCTCCCCTCGGAGCTGCTGCAGTGCTGGCAGCCAGTGGCAGGTTCCTTCTGCCAGCCCAGCTGGACACTTTGCCCAGGGATTCCCTCTTGCTCTGAGCCCTTACTCCAGTTTCACAAGCAGCTCAGTGGCTGTTAGTCCTAGAAGTGGGAAGTTAGTCCCAGGAAATGGGATGTGAAGTCAGGCACTGGTGAGCAAGGCACAAAGGCATGAAATGCCCAAGCTTGGCTCCCTGCAGCACTGCTGCTCCTTCTCTGGTGTTGTCCAAGTGCATCCTTTCAGTGTCCCTCAGCTTGTGTAAGGAGCAGGGGAGACACCACTGGGCTGTTTATGGAGAACCAGCATTCCTTGAGCTGGAAAAGTTGTGTAACAACATGAAGAGGGGAGCAGAGCAGGAACCTGACCACCTGTTTCATGGGAAACAGCATATTCACTATTTGCCTGTGTTTTAAGAAAACAGCAATAATGCCTCCAAACTGAAAAATTCAATTAAATGCATTCGGACCAATTGGAATGTTTCATTTGGGTTTCAACTCTTAACAGTACAACCAATATATATAGTTTATATTTTGCAATGGAAAAGGCAATTCCAAATTGGCAAGGGAGGCAGCTAAGCCTTGAGATTTTCCTGCTTTTTTCCTCCCTTAAAAGAGTAGCTGTGGAATGTTCCTTGTATGCAAAGGAACACTTTCCTACTGAAGATTTTCTAGTGGTGTGTAAGATGGATGTTACAAATATCAGCCCAGACCAGACAGCAATTGCTGGAGTTCCTTCTGCAGCCTTTAAAAATCCCCTCATTGCAGCCATTCTGGCAGTTCCTTACGTATGTGGTCAGAGCCAGGCTGCCTGTGTTGGGCTTGCTTTGAGCCCATCTCCCTTTTCTGCTTGTGATCTTGACACCACAGTTTAGGCTGGCTCAAGGAGGATTGTCAGCACTGCAGTTCTGAATGCTCTTATCTGCAGAGACCTGCAGGGTTAGCAGAGAACAGCATCCAGCAGCTTCCTCTCCTCCGGAAATTGAATGTATCATTTCTCTCAGACTCCCAGGGGCCACAGCCTCCAAGGCTAAAAACCCACAACTATTACTGAACCTAATTACCACCTGACAGCAAAGTGCTTTTCCATAGCATCATCCAGTTACCTCATCAAAAGGAATGGTTGTTTGCTTTCTTCATTTTAAATTAAAGAACCACTGACAGTGGTAACTGAAGCATTTTAATCTCATCAAATATCCATGTCCATCTCTATAGAGACAGCCACGCCAGCAGGGAAAGATACACATCTCTAATCAGGTTGCACAGAGCAAATTCTTCTTGTCCCCCCACCAGAGCCTAATGCAGTGAGGGATCTTTTGTTTGGGGGGGTGCTACCTCACAGTAAAATCCTAAATACGGCCAATGTTCAGCCCTAAGCCAACAGATGTTTAAGGAATAGATTTTTAAAGATTCATGTTATTAATTTCCTGATGGATTTCAAATACTGGCTTTTCCCTGTGAGTAGATAAATGCCTTCTATTTGTATCCTGGGCTTTGTCACCTGACATTTGATCAGAGCCTTTATATATAATATATATGTATATACCTAAAGTGTGCACCAGTAAAATGAAATTGTTCTTTGAAGTGCAGCGTTAACTACAATCCTCTCAATCCTCTCCAAAAGGAACTGCTGGGAAACAGAAGGGAGATGGCTGTAGCTTTAAATATGCCTTGGCTAGGCAGTGGCACTAGGAAAGGACTAGAATATGTAAAATTATACTAAATATCTGTGTAATCAGGACTAATTATATGGCACGGTTATTAGTGGAAACAGGACATGTTGTGCCCACAGTTTATGAAAATATATTTAAACATTACTGGATTTAACATAGTCATTGAAAGAAAGCTGCAGAGTTAATAAATGTGTAAGGGACAGCTAATTGCCTGCTTTGTCCCAGACTAGGACAGGCAGAACAATTTCTGTTTGAGGAAATTAGTGCAGCCAAAACGTGTTAGAATGACAGGCCTGGAAATAGCAACAACCTGCAACACTTCCAGAGTGCTCTGACCGTAAGGAAGGAAATGTTTGTGTTGGAATCACTGTGGCTTGGAGAAGGAAATAGAGGCACAAAAAGGGAGAGGTGGACCTGAGGGTCAGACACAGGGCTGGTACCCAAATTCAGGCACCTTTACAAGAGCTTTGTCCATGCAGTCAGGCTGTCAGAGAACAGCCATCCTACAGCAGAGGCAATGCAGGCAGCTCAGTGGGAATGGAATCAGGATCACCTGGAGTAAGAGGAAACAACTGATGCCACAGCTCTGGTTACAGAACAAGACTGAGGCTGGAGGTGGAGCCACAAAAAAATGCAGCTTATTTCAAGGGTCACAAGAAATAACTGTATCTGTGTTATTATTTTATAATTTTGTGTCATTATGTGCCTGTAAGTGAATCCAACTGGCTGGCAGGACCTGGGGTTAAATTCCACTTGTCCTTGCCTACAGGAGCCCAAATGCCATCTGTAGATCCACATATCACAGAATCACAGATTGATCTGGGTTGGAAAGGACTTTAATCATCCAGTTCCACCCCTTAGATGGTTGACCTTCCACTAGACCAGGTTGCTCCAAGCCCCATCCAACCTGGCCCTGAACACTTCTAGGGATGGGGAATTCACAGCTTTTCTGGGTGCCCTTTTGCAGTGATGGAGCCCAGCACAACTCATCCAGCTCCTCCCAGAACCCTTCAGCCCCTTCCCTCTGGCTGAGCTTCCTCCAGCATCCCTTCAGTTCCTCTGGGAGTGACCACAGAGTTTCCCACAGCCTGTAAAGGAAGGTCAGGTTTGAAGCAGTAACTCCAGTGTGTCCTGCAGTCCTTGTGGCAGGGAGACCCTGTGATCCCAAACAAACACCACTTCACAAAGTCTGCTGTTATCTGCATGCTAAGTAATTATTCCCCTGAAGGTGATGTGTCTGCAGCAAGGGAGGAAAGCATCAATGACTCAGCTGAGGAGGGCAAGAAGGTCAGAATATTTTCCTCTGTGAGCTAATGAATTAAAAGCCTTGCTGAAAATGCTGGATGCTCTTTGGAGTGACAAACCAGCAGGCCCATGAATTTCTAGCAAGGCAAGAGAGAGCTGTGTGCTGCCTGCAGAAGCTGCCTGGAGAAGAGAGCACTGCCACTTAGCTGTGCTTCGGAGAGGCTCAGAGAGCCTGTCCTGGACACTAAGGCAGCTCTCTAAGGGTGGGTTAAGTGGGCACAGAGCAAGAGAGAGCAGTGCAGAAAGGGGCTGTTGGACAGCAGTGAAGGTCCATGCCCTCCACTCCTCTTGTTCCTTTTCTAAGCTGTTCAGTGACCAGAATTCCACTCCCAGTGCACGCCCTGGAAGCCATTTGAGTGGGGCTCCCTTTGATGCTGCCAGTGGCACAGGGAGCTCTTCCTCTTACAGGGTCTCTGTCCTCCTCTCACCTCTTTCTACTTGTGCCAGAGGAAAGGTTAAGATTTCTTGGTTTAAAAGTGTGAAATGTCCTCCCCTGAAAGGAGGTTGGTAAAAGGTGAAAAATTTGTAAGAGACTAAGAGACAGCAGAGTACAGCTGTTACAGAGAATGACTAAGGTGGAAAAACAGAACTTTTGATGAAAAAATCACAAATGCCAGTCAGCTTGCACTGCCTGAAGCTCATCCCTTTGCCCATATCAGCATTTCTCTGTTCTTTCACTCTGGCTCCCTGGCTGTGACAGAGCCCTGCTCCAGCACAGCATCAGCAGAGGAGATCTTCCCTCTTTAGACCACTGACATTTTCTCTCTGAGAGCCACCAGGTCCGTGTTACTCATATTCTGGACACACTGAATTTCAAATTCTAGATGTCCTGAGTGTTTAAACAGCTCTGGCAGGGGTTAGGGAAGATGGGCTTTGAACAGAGACAGGGTGGGTTTCCTGAGAAATCCCACCTGTGTTATTAATGGACACGAAATGAGTACACAGAAGCTTGGTACGTTCAGAAGAGAAAAATACTTTGTTTTGTTTAAACATCTGGTATTTATAGAATTCTAAAGGCGACTGTGGATTGGAGGATGGAATTACTACTTCTCTAACTACACTGGTCTAAAGATCAATCAATTATTTCTTTCTATTTACAGAGAAATATGTAAACTATTCTATTTATACATGAAATTGTTTGGGAACTCTGACTTTTAAATATGTAAACATTATTAGAAGGCTAAAGAAGTTTTATGAGAACTTTAAAACTTTCAAAAGAGCTATAAAAGAAAACTTAACACTTGTAATAATCAGGGCAACACACCTGGGCCTTGCTGGTGGAGCATTCTGCAGGTCGGTTTTTGCCCCATATTCTCCTGTAGGTAAAACCCAGGTGCTCTGCTCACAGAAGTGCTGGAAAAGAAATTCCTTCCTATGTGGGAATCTCACAATTGCTGTATTGATGAGAGAAAAGCCCAGGAGAAGATGAATAATTCTAGGAGCAGGGATTTGATGGCATGTGGCAAATAATGCCTGGGGCCACACACTGAATGAAAAAAGGACAGAACAAAATATTGACTGGCCCTTCATTAATTGCCATCTGTCCATCGTGCCCTGAATAAAGCGGCAGCCTTGTTGAAGAAAAAGTAGCCTGTGATGAGGTAATTAAAGACCCCATCAGAAGGCATATCTGCCAGGAGGTTGAATTAAAATTGCTCTGACAGCCTTTATTCTGGCAATTCCTCCTTTTGCTGCTTGACTTTGCAGCTCTAATGATGATGTATGAGAGCACAGCTGCATCTCCAGCAGGCTGGATCTGCCCTCAGGACTGTCCCACCATCCTCAGGGGCCATGGGCACTGCTGGCTGGGGATGGGGAAAGGCTTTGTGTGTGGGCACAGTCTGACCACAGGTAGGTCCCTCTGCCTGGACAGCTCATTTTGAGCCCCATCTCAACACTAAACAGCTGTGCCCAGAGGTTGTGTGGGCTGACAGGCTCTGATGCCATCCCAGGGCTGTGCTGCTCTCTGGCATGTGCTGAGTGCAGGTCCTTCTGCCCCACTGGGTCTGGAATGTTCTCCTGAGTTCACCTCTCTTTGTGTTTCAGAAAAAACTCCTCTCTGCATTTTCAAGCTCAGGATTTTTGAGTTTCACCTACATCTGGTTGTGCTTTCTTTGACCTGGCCATGACTGACATGAGAGCTGGGAGTGAAGCCACCTCCCTGCTTTATTCCCAAGGGGCTCTGTTTCCATCCCCAGCTCACTTATCCCAAACTTAAATTATTATCTTGTTGTCTTTTCTCCCACCATCTTCAGTGGCTAAGAGGGAGCAGAGTGCAATAAACAGAAAAAATGTTCTAGACCAAATGAATGAAAGGTCAGCAAAACCTCTTACAATTTGCAGAGGAGGGAGGAAATGGAATGAGGGCAGCAAAATAGAACAGCTTCAATTTGATTTCCAGGTCTGTAAATTGTATTAGTAATGGGCGCACTACTAAGGTTTAAAGGCAAATTATATGTTTTGCCTAAAAAAATAATTTTGGGGGGTTTTCCCCCCTTCTTTATTGGTAATTACAATCTGTCAGCTTGCTCCCACACACATCTGCACATTTTATGCAACTCTTGATACTTGTAGCTGTCACTAAAGAACACCTTCCAGGTTTTGAACAGTGACATTTGTGTGGCTTCAGTGAAAAAGATTAATTTACAGAGTTTAGAGATGTGCAGTGCTTGGCCGGCTCCCAGCAGAGGCTTCACCAAAATTCCTCATTACAACAATTAGCTTCTCAAACACTTGGGAACAAGGCTGCCAGCTGCAGGGATTTTACCCTGGATTTAAGCACGTGCACACTAAAGCAGATGCAAACACCCAAATACATGTCCAGTTTGGTCCTGGTCTTGGAAACTCCCTGAACAGAGGGAGTGTAAAAATACTTCAGGATGGGGAGCTGGTGTGCCTGACAGGGGGCCTTGCAGGGAAAAATAATCTGCATTACTATATGAAGTAGTCTGGGTCCACATCAACAATCCCTTTCAAAATGAAGGTGCTGACGGCTGTTTTAATTTAATTTACTACACTTTAATTTTCTTTTTGGAAATGAGCTAAATGAATAAATTGAATTATGGCTACTTTAACTCTGAAGGAGCATATCACATAAGAACTTGCTGTTTCACTAATCAGCTTTGCATTTAAACCCTAAATGTATTTAGATTAGCTCTCACAGGCATCCTCACAAAGGTATGCCTGCAGGTACCCACCTGCTTTCCTTCTCCTTCCCTGGTCTCATTGCTCTGAGGAAGCCAGGGCTCAATAAGCAGATTTACAGCGTTTGTGTTACCTCATGCATCACCCTGGCCTGGGATTTCCCTGCTCTGAAAGCAGAGACAGGGACCCATGTGAAGGGTGGGTTGATGTGGACAATGTCTGATGTACACAGCACGTTAATCCAAATATCACGCTGGTAACTTGAACAAGCCCAAGAAACTGCCATTTTCTGCTACATCTCATCAGGTGAGTGCAATCCATTATTGTCCTACTGCTCCTTAGAAATGGGAGGACAGGAGCCGAGACAAAACCCATTGCTGTGCTCTCTGCAGCTTCCAGCTCCAGGCTCAGCAGAGGTACACAGGGGTGGCTGCGTGTGAGCCACGTGAGTTGCCTGTAATTGTGGCTTCTTCACTTATGTGGTAGCGTGGCTCCAGCTATATTCTAATTACTCCTGCCTCTGGGCACTGTCTGGGCAGCTCCTGCACTCAGAAGGGCAGAGCCATAGGATATGGACCTGATGAGATTTCCAGGTAGTGCTGGGATTCCCCACACACCACTTCAGTGGGGTTTGTACGGCCCAGAGGTCGCAGTGTGCTGCAATAGATGGTGGGCACCTGGCAAACATGACTACATGCTCACTTACTGGAAATAGGCGCTGGTGACCGTTGGAGAAAAAGGAAAATCAAGCCTGGGGTAATGGCTGAGGATTTCTGACCTTTGCTCTAACATTTCAAATTTGTTTTTATTGCTTCTAATTGGCCTTGCTTTGGAGCATGCACATAATCTAATTGTCAGGGCACTGGCTGTCATTATCTGCTGGGTCATTTGGTTTGTGTTCTTTATGATTGAAACTTGTCAGGCATTCCCAGAAAATGCTGCACTCCCCTTGCAGTGTCCAACATGGAGCTGGTTAATTGTGCATCCCTGAGAGTGAAGCATTGGGACTGATCAGGCATTGATTGTTTAGCTGTGATGGACGCAATGGAAACGTGTCTCCTCTGTACGGAGGGGAAAGTGTAAAAATTAGATCAGCAGCAACACAACAGCAGCAAGATTTCTTAGTTTCAGGGATCAGAGGTTACCCATTTTCCAGCCTTGATGACTCATTTTTGATCCCACTCACATGTCTTAGATAACTTTATTTTTACCTCCCTTTGCAATTTAAACACCAATTCTGTTCTATTTTGACTTTCTTTAATACATCAGCTGCAAAGTCACTAGTTCAAATCTCCCCATCTCACCTTGCTTCACAAGGTGGAAACAAAAGTCAAAAAATTTGTGTGTGAAAGAGCCCAAAATACCACAGCAGCACAAATGTGCCTCCAATAGTAGCCCTGTAAAACCTCAACACATCCAAAACATCAGCCCAGTTTGTAAGTCTGCTAATTCATTCTAAGGCCTTTGAGATTTGGTAACAATTAGAAATCCAGGTACTGTAATTTTGGATGTGAACTATACATTCTGAGCAGGTTATCTAGGGCTTGTCCTGTAGATGGGCTGGGAGAGCTGCAGGCAGCAATAGCAACATCCCCAGTTTTGCAGAGTAGAAGGAGTTTTGCTGGGAACACCAGGCTCTTAGACCTCAGTGTGAATTATGCATCTGCTGTATTTAGATAGAAGCAATTTTCCTATTGAAATCAGAGCTTGGCAGTTTTTTCCCATGGGGTTCTGTAACTCAAAATTGTGTTGAGATCAAGCATGTAGCAAAGGCTTTTTTAGCTGTAAAGGTGAATGTATTCAGATTATTCAAGTGGTGATTTTTTGGATGTACAATTAGTTGAGTGAGAGATGTGGTATAAATTTGGTATTGTAATTGCTATGCCTCTGAGATTTCAATTTGCAAAGCAGTTTGCATGGCTGCACGATTAACTGTTGTCTGTGCAATGAACATGTAGCAGAGCTGTGGTTTGATTGTGACTGTCAATTGGCTGTATGTCCAAAAAAACCACTTTGTACAAGTACCTGATGTGAACTGAGTGGTTGATTCTCATGATGCTTCAGTTCAGTGGATGGCTGAAAAAAGCCAGTGTCTAAAAATCTCACCTGTAAGTGCTGTTGGCATGACAGGATTTCCTTTTCTGTGTTAACTAAATCAGGGAAAAGGAAGTTTAAACCCCATTTTTTTTCCTCTTTCCATATTTTGCATTATATTGTTTCCTTCCCTTGCATAGAGGAGCACGGGAATGACACTCAGCAGTGCTGCTGAGTGACTGGAGTGGGTGCAGAGAAATGGGGGTCTGCATGGACCAGGAGCTGAGCCCTGCCTGCCCACCCAGTGCTGGCTGTGCCCTGGGAGCGGGCAGGAAGGCTGTCAGCAGTGACATGGGCAGTGCTGATGCAGCCCCAGGGCAAGGGATGGGCTGCCTGGTTGGCTTTCTGATGTTTTTCATGAGTCTCCATTTGGTTCACAGCTGCTGCTATGTTTGGGTCTCCAGTGTTGTCTAGGAATATGTCAATGTAATTAGACACAGAACCAGAGAAACTGCTTGTTCTCACTTCATTGTGCCTTTCAGGTCTCCCTCCCAGGGTCCTAATTTATTTATTTTTGTCTCAATGTTTATCCCTTCAAAATACCACTATGCCTTAGGTCGGTGATTGAACTGCAGAGATGCAGTAAATGCTGAACTGGTGGCAGCTGTGACAGTGGGGAGGGGAGGGCTGGTGGAGGTAAAGCCCTCTAAGCCCTGGGGCCCATCAGCAACTACATTATTACAATTTTTTTTAAAACCTATATTAAAACATCCTTCTGCAAATAAAAGCAGAGGTACTGACAAACACTCACTTGTGTGGTGAGGCAGGAGGTTTCTCTGTGTCACTACAGAGGGACCCAATTCTTTGGGGTGAGTTAGGGTGCAGGGATCAAGAAAACTGGGGTTCCATCAGCTCTTTTCAGTTCTTTCCAGGTCTGCTCTTTGGCCTTTGGCAGGTCACTTCGTTCTGACCTGTGACATGGATGTGTGACACGGATGTGTGACATGGATGTGTGACAGAGCTCCTCTCCCTCCCAGTGTTTGACTCTCAGTAGGGTTTGGTACAGCAGCAGCACCCGCCTGCCCAGGGTCAGCAGCTGCCGTGGGGAATACAAATAACTGACCTCAGAGGGAGCAGAATAAAGAGAGCTCAAAAAGCATATCAGGCACAAGTAGAGGACCTCCTCCTTTGTGTCCTGCCACAACAGTGGGGGAAAATGAACAAAGTTGGCACAGCATGGCTGAGGGGCCCAAGAGCTGCCTGAGGGAGCACCCTAAAGGGTCACTGGAGCCCCTTGGCTGGTGTGAGCAACCCTGACAGCACAGTTTGACTGCCTTCCTTGGGATGGGAATGGATAGTTGGGTTCTGCTGCTTGTACAAAGGAGAAGCTGTCTGGAGGTGTATCTGCAGGGGATGGTGATGGCTGCTCAGAGATGGTGCTGCTCTGGGGTGGGTGTGGAGGGACCCCACTCTCCACTGGAATTCCACAGGCAGGCTTATAGGGCAGCCAAAGATGGTTCCTCTGGCTCCTGGTCCCAGCCTTTGTCTCAGACACAGCTTTTCAGTCCCACTGAAAGCCACCAGTGCTGGCAGGGGCTGTGAAGGGAAGGTCCCTGCTCTGGGACAGGGCTGAGCCTCCCTGAAAGAGGGATGGTGCTGCAGGAGCCACACTTTCTGCAACTCAGCCTCTCATCAAGCAAGGCCTCTGGACACAATGGGGTGAGTTGTGACCCTTTTTCCCCAGGCCTGGCTCTGCCCAGATGGACAGACCAGGGCTGAGGCTGACTGGTCACTTGTGCTCATCTTGCTGTGACCAATGTGTCAGGACCTGGAGGGAGGAGGGGCAGTGAGAGTGGTGGGCTGTGAGATGCAGGATTTTAATTGCAACTTGCAAGCAAAAAGGCTCTGTAAGTAAATAGAACAGAAATGTTACAGAATTAACTAAAAATAGAGATTTACTTTTCCTTAAAGTAGCAAAAATTCATCATGCACACTGTAAACACATACACAGAGTGTTTTGTCTGGGAAACAAGTAATGAGACTTACTCAGTTCCTTATCAGGAACTGAAGTGTTACAAAGCAAATCTTTCCACCAGATAAGCTGTGAGAAGCTGGGGAGCTGGTTCTGTGGTGCTGGGTTGTGAAAAGCTCAGTTCTTACCCTGTGAACTCCTGGGGCATCACTGCAAAAAGCACTTTGTATTTATCACAACCCTGCTCCTTTGGAGGCCAGTTATAAAACCCCCACAGCTCTGCTGGGGCTGCAGCCTGAAAGGGGCACTGGAAACTCCAAACTATACTGACAACTGAAATTTGGCATGAGATTTGGCTAGATAATTGGAGTTAGATAATTGGAGTTAAAAAAATTGGAGTTATGGGCACAGTGAAATAGCAGTGTCACATCTTTGGGGGTTCTCTGAAGGCACTGGTCTGGATGCTGGAAGCGCTGGCATCATGTGCTGGGTGCTCCCTGGCCACACAGTCAGAGTCTGCCCCCAAAGACTCTGACCCAGCTGTGAACACCCCTGGCAGTGGGGACAATCCAGCTGTGAGCAGATGCGAACCAGCCATCCTGTGACTGGTGTGTGCCCCAGAAGGAAATATTAATGATGAGAGGAGGGCTGTTCATGAGCAGTAATGAAGGGACCTCAGGAGGAGAAAATGGTGGGAAGTGCTTCACCCAAAGAGAAGCAACGGGACCCTTTTCTCAGATAGCTCAGAGCTAGCTCAAAGCCCTTGAAGCCTCCTGGAAGGACTAACCTTGCTCTGGCCAGAGAGGGATGGGACCAGCTGGTCTATAACCACCTCTAATTTGTCTCGAGCTGCCAAAGCCTTCCTTACAGATGCACTTCGCTGCGAGACGTCGCACACGGCGTCTCCTCAGAGCACACCCACACACAATTACCTGCTGTGGTGACAGCCCCTGTCCTCTCTCTCTTCCTTTGGCAGGAAGGACAGCGTGCCACTCGATAAAGGCACTGCCCAGCGGGGCCCAGGCAGCAGCCACCACGCCGGGGGCAAAGCCGAGAAGAGGAGCCAGGCACATCTGAAGGACTCGTCTCTTTCCACGCGCTGAGGAGAGGAGAGGAGAGGAGAGGAGAGGAGAGGAGAGGAGAGGAGAGGAGAGGAGAGGAGAGGAGAGGAGAGGAGAGGAGAGGAGAGGAGAGGAGAGGAGAGGAGAGGAGAGGAGAGGAGAGGAGAGGAGAGGAGAGGAGAGGAGAGGAGAGGAGAGGAGAGGAGAGGAGAGGAGAGGAGAGGAGAGGAGAGGAGAGGAGAGGAGAGGAGAGGAGAGGAGAGGAGAGGAGAGGAGAGGAGAGGAGAGGAGAGGAGAGGAGAGGAGAGGAGAGGAGAGGAGAGCTGTAGGACAAAGCGGAGGAACACGTCGCACTCAGGAATCGATGATGTTTCTCTTTTTTTTTTTTTCCCAGACAAATATTTCTAAGATAACAAATAGTCCAAGGAGCAAAGAGGGAGAGGGAAATTAGCTAGAAATTTTACTATTGATTCTTTTTTATTTATAGATGGAGAATCAATTTCAGGGCCCTTTTTTTTTTTTTTTTTTTTTCCCTATCTGGGTGAGAAAAAAGAGTGAACTGATAAATTTGCAGAAATCATTTGTGGTGGCTGAAAAGCTATTTGTTAAAATGAGAAAACCTCTCCTTCCTCCACCAGTCCCCTTCTCTCTCTTTAAAGGGGTAACCCATACAATGAGCTAATGAGGGAGTCCTGGCTCCTCTACTGCACCATGTGATGTCTCCCCTTTTAGTGTCAGGCTCAGAAGCCCTTATGCCTACTGCATGTGCTAGTCCTGTTAGCTTGCATTAGGAGAGCCTGATAAATAGCTTCTGAGAGCCAGGCAGGTGCTCCTCAGAGTGCAGTTTATCATCCACTGCATGGCTGGGTTTTTTGCTCTTCCATCAGATCATTTGAGGAGAGGGGTCATATGAGAAATGGGACTGTCGGGCTGCAGGCATGAAACTTGCTGCAACACCTGTCCAACAGGCAGGGACAGTGGTCCTCCATCAAAAACTGCTTGGGGTCTAGAAAGACCAGACTTGCCAACAGATGTATGGCTGAGGCAGTGTGAGTGAGGAGTAGTGCTGAAGGGGGTGAACAAACAGTGTAGTGTAAGAAACCCAAAGTAAAGCCACAGCACCTCCCCATTGCATGGAAAGTATGCAAAATCTCTGCCCAGAGCCACTGTCACTAGGCAGTCTTGCCTCCTGCAATGTGTGACACCCTGAAACATCTGACCTTCATTCTCAATCTGGAGACAAAAAGAGGATGAGAAGGTGCCAAGACCCAGCAGGGAAGAGAAGGAAAGGATGAATGAGACTGAGGGCAAAAAAAGATGAGTGAAACATGACTGAATGAGCTCCTCTTGGTGTGGGGTGGCCCTGAAGAAGTACTAACCCCAGACACTGTTCTCTAGTAGAAGAAATGTGTTGGTTGTCCCTCTCCTCTTTCCCAGGACAGGAATGCCATCATCTAGGAATAGAGTCAGGCTGAGCTGGGTCCCACATCCCAGTGGACCTCCTCGGAGCTGCTGGCACATAGTTTCCATCCAGTTTGTATTACTGAAGCTAGAAGGAGTCAGCAGGTATGAATAAGGACAAAAGCTTGGCTCTGCATGCCTCTGAAGAAGGACAAGCTACTCAGGACCTGCCAAAACTTGAGCTGAATGCATCTGTGCATTAGCCACCCATTAGTTGGGCTTTCCTTAGTTGCTCTCTGACAAGAGGAACTCACTTGAAAGCAAGAAGGAGGTATCCCACTGGAAGGAAAATGATTGAAAACACCAAGCAAACCTGCTACCCTCAGTATTTCAAGGTGAGAGGGTTAAACTGTGTACATTTTTTGGGAGAATAAAATGCCTTCATATGATGAATTCCAAGGCATCCAAAAGGCACAGTACTGGCTCTCTGTCTCCAAAAGCAGAGTAATGAATAGCAGTGACAGTGTGATAATTAAAATGACCTCTTGGAGATATGGATTAGAAGGTACGTGGGGGGGAAAAGTTCTCCTTTGAATTAATCTAGTGCTAATTTATGACTATCATTGGGTTTGTTAGGGTTTTAGTGGAAGACTTTCAAAGTTGGTTTACTAGAGTTAAAATGTTCTTCCCCATGTTCATTGCAAAAACACTTGGAGAATTCCTCATTATTTATTTTTGGATGTTTCTATATATACATGCATACATATATATATATAATGAGAGAGTTTCAATATTTGCTTAGCTGCTAAAAAGACTGCTCTGGAAATATGAATAAAGTGATAAAAGCAGCTGTGGAATGAGTGTGTTGTTTTATTTCCATTTCTTCCTCCTCACAGGCTCCCAGATCACTTCAAAACCAAGATGGCTGGATTCTGGGAAGCCCTTGTGCTCCCTCTGTCAGACTTGGAAAAGTCAGTCTTTTAAGTTTAGATTTAATAACTGGATTTTCTTGATAATCACTTCTTACTTGTCTTGTGCACAGGTATCTGCCCCACAGCCTGAAATCTGTAGGTCTTAGGACCTAAACTAGATTGCTGATCTCTGCCAGAGATGCTGCCTTTCTGCTGAGACATTCCAACCTTTCAGTGGCACAGGAAGCACAGATTGGAGACAGTTGCCCATATGGGGAATGATGACATCCCATTTGTCAAGTCCCATGGTGCTAACCTTCCCATCCTCCCCACCTGCCTAGCAATGCTGTAACATCCAAACATAAGGTTATCTGCCAAGAGCATCTGCCTTGCTCTTCAGCTGGGCAGCACGCCCGTCCTGGAACCCGTCCTCCCCATCCTCGTTCCAGAATGTCTTGTTCAAGCTCTTTGCTCTTGCCTTCCATTTCATTCCTCTTTCAGTTTGTCTCTGGCACCTTCTGGCCGAGCCACAGTTGCCAGTACCCATTTCTTCCATGCTGAGATCCCAATCACATCTCTCTTGAACCCCATAGGCAGAGCTGACTTCATGGTGCTTTCCTCAGAGACCCACAGCTGCTTTCGGGGGTCTCCAATAAACTGTGTGTCTTGAAAGCTCTCCCTGACCATCTGGGCATGGGAGCCTGAGCCTTTCTTTCACTGAGGGGTCTCTGCTAGTTTGCCTGAGGGTTTACACATCCAGGATTTTGGGGAGACTAGCATGGGAGCTCAAAATAATGTTCCCAGCCTCTAGTTCCCTTTCCTCCCATGTGAGTGCTGAAGTTCTCCTCCTCCACCTCAGCAGGCAGATCCTGCATCAGAACCTACTTCTGGCCTGCCATTAGCCTCTTCTTCCTGGAGATATCTGTGTCTCGATGTAAGTAATGCCTGTTGAACTCCCAACAGTAATTCCTTATTAGTCACGTGTGTCAGGACCAAGGTAAGGTGACTCCAGGGATGCCGACAGGCTCAGAAGCCAATATGGGTCCAAAACTAGGCTTTTATTTGGACAGAATGGTATTTGCTCTTAAAAATAAAGGCACACGTTTATCTGAACATGGGCGGAGGGCTTTTCTTGTGAGGAGACCAGTGGCCCATTGCAAAGCCCTGCCTGCCTCTTCAATTCTCTGCTCTGGGGAGCTGCAGGACTCTCCCTTGGAGCAGTAGCAATGTATTTGCCTCCCTTCGTACAGGGCAGGATGATGAATATTAAAATGTTGAAATTAACTTGTTTTCCATGCATTCAGCTCTCCTGACAAGAAAATCCCACTGCAAACCCCTGCACGGGAAGTCTAATGCACCGAATGAGACCCTCGCTGTGAGGGGATTATATATTCTGATTGGGGCTGAGTTTGCAATTATTCTCTCTGCCACACCAAAGACCTTTACTGCAGAGCTGCAAACCAGTTATGGGAACATGAAATGCTTTGACTTCTTCACTAGGGAAACATTAATCCAATCACAGGTTATGTCCATTACAGACTATGGCAATATTGTATACAGGAATTCCCAGGAGAAGGTTCTACAAAAATTGGAATCTCTCTATAACCATGTTATGAGATTTACTGGTGTGGATAAAATGGGCAGAGTAAAAATTACCAGGCTGGCTATCTCTAAAAGACAGGTGAAGTCTGCTGGCTATCATTGCTTTGCAATATTACAAATGGAAAAGCCCTGAAGTAATTGAATAACACATCTGCTGAAAAAACCTTGTGAACTGCTACAACCTAAAGATAGACTGTGAGGAAACAATGTAGGTACAGCACCCGGTTAAAAGGAAAAAGATGCTTTTCTTACCTGGTGCAGGAAGATATCGCAAATGCAGGTACAGATTCTCTCTTTGCCTTCTAGATTATGTGTGTCTATGTGTGTGTGCTCTATATATTTGTGTGTGTGTTTGTGTCTACCTATCTCTTTCTTTGCACATAAAAATAAGTTAAACCAGGTTCCTCAGCAGCCAGAAGAATGATGCTGGATGGCAATGATACACAAGCAGGGCTCACTCTGTTTCTTTTTCCACTGGAGGTTGCTGAAAACAATTGGCATGGCTGGCAAGGGAGCTGGTTTCCATCTCCTAAAGTCTCTCTGTCCTTGTGCAGAAAAAAGATTTCAAAGCACTTTGCCATAGTTAATGGAAGTTTTTCCTGTGCTTTAGTGTCAGTGTTCAGTGATCTATAACCAGTTTAGCAGCAAAGAGCAAGCTCCTGGGCTCCCTGCAAACCCAGGCTCCAAGGATGGAGCTGCTGTGGCCGGGGCAGCGCACAGAACCCTCAGGGTGAGGATGGGCACAGCCTGGCCACTGGCTCCACATCACCCTGCCACTGCAGCCACCTCACCTGCAGGCATGAACAGCACAGCCAGGCCAGCAGAGTGACCCCCACCAGCAGAGCGACCTTCACCAGCAGAGTGACCCTCACCAGCAGAGTGACCCTCTCCAGCAGAGTGACCCTCACCAGCAAAGTGACCTTCACCAGCAGAGTGACCCTCACCAGCAGAGTGACCCTCACCAGCAGAGTGACCCCCACCAGCAGAGTGACCCCCACCAGCAGAGTGACCTTCACCAGCAGAGTGACCCTCACCAGCAGAGTGACCCTCACCAGCAGAGTGACCAGCCATGGCCTTGTCCCTTCTCTGCAGGTGAGCGCTCTGCTCAGGCGTTCATGGCCTGAGAGGGGATTTCAAGACAGGCCAGCGCCTCTCCTGTGGTTCTGCCTGGCTTGGAGGAGCTCCTCTCATTCCTCGTGTTCCTCCCCATCTGGTGGCTCTGAGCAGAGATCCAAGGGCAGCTGACATGGGTGCACTGCAGCAGCATGGCTGTCAGGGGCTGTCACAGCTGCTCAGTATGGGGACATGTGATTTATTTCGTGTCTCATGCACCTCTCCATGGCAGAGCAGCACACATGGAAGGATGAAATGTTTTTGAGTGCATCTGGAGGGCTTTGAATACTCCAGTGGGAGAAACACAGGAGAGACCGGCAGCATCAGTACTGATGGGCATGGTTATAACAGATATTTTTCATTAAGTTTTTAATCAAAAAAGTTGTTTATTTTCACAAACATTTTATAGAATGCAAATGTGTGAAGTATAAAAATGCTGCTTTTCCAGTAAGGCTTGAAATGTACTGCCTGGAAGCAATGGGAACAGAAACCAGCCAAATCAAACTGCACTACCAATAGCCTGTGTATCTGAAGGAAGGTTTTATTAAGCTAGTGTTTGGAAGAAAAGAGTACTAGAGCAAGTTATGCCATTGAGGATGAAGTCTTTCTCACAGCCATAAGGGAGTCAATATCCCACTGTTATTCCCTGTTACATACACAAAATTATCATGGGTATAAGGAGCCCTCTGTTCATTTTGCACTTTTAGGGTTGTTACCCCTGATACTTTCAGCCAAAGCAGCCTGAACAAATGCTGAGGATTTGTACTCTTTTCCCTTTGGTGCCAGGTGAAGGCAGGGAATTTTTGGGGTTGCTGCATGCATGTACTGCTAAGATTGATGAGGAATGTTTCTACCGAATTTAGGGCCCATTTTAAGGCTGGATTAATAAATTTCTAGAGGTGTGATTATTTTAGGCCCTGAGCATTATCCTTGCTGTGTGATGCCCCTTCCAGAGCTGCCAGGAGCACTAAATCTGCTCTCTGGTGTTCTCAAGTCTGAAGGCTGAGCACAGCCCTGCAGGGAGACAGCAGGCTCTTGGTGGGGATGTTGTTTTCTGGCAAATTCATGTTGTACTTAGCACTTAATCATTTCTGTGTCCCCTAAGGCAGATTTCTTTTCCCTCTCAGTCGGTCACAGCCCTGTCACACTCCCAAAGAGTTTGAGCAGCTGATGCTGAGTCACCAGGTGGAAAACACGATGTCTGAGGAGGCTTGACTAAGAAGTAGGAAGAAGAGGTAGAAAAAAGGGGGAGAAGCACAGTTGAACTTTAGCTGAGGAAACTGGTTAGAGCATAGAGGTGCACTTCAGCATCAGTCTTGAGTCCCCACTCCTTTTGTTTTTTTGGCATCAGAACATGGGTCTCACAGAGCTTGTGAGTCAGCCTCCAGGGGCTGAACTTTTGGTCTTTTTAGGTGAAGAAGCATTTTGCTATTTTTAATAAAGCCGAGACTTCACCCGGGAAATCTTCATTGCAACTTTTAGCTCTTCTGTGGATCATATATTTCAAGATTTAGGATAAGGTGAGGAATATTTATCTCTATGATTCATGTCTACCATCCAAACCCCCGTGATTTTTACCTCATACTAACGTTGCTTTATATATAATTTTTTCCATGTGAGGAAACACCCATTTCTCACATGGTGGCCCAAGACTCAGGCAGATGAAGTGAGCTGAAGCAGGACAGAAGTGGGTCACATAGCCAGTGAGGGACGTGAATGAGGCTCCATGGCTGAGCCACAGCAGCCAGCTGAGTGATGGCCATGGGTGCTTGGCTAAATCACCCCAGATGCTCCCAAGGCAGTGTTGACAGAGAGTAAACAGTAATTAATAATAACTGTTAAAGGCACACATTTCATACCTCTCAATCTTGAAACAGGAGAAGGATTTTTGCAAAATACTTCCTTTTTACTCACTCTCACACTTCATGTTCAGTACACCCCGTTCCTGAACCAGGCTGTCATTCAGATATCCTGAGACTTCCCAAGCCATTTATCTGAGGATTTCTGCCTGAAATGGTTGTAAGAATCAAAGTCCCCAGGTTATCATTTAGTTCTAAGTCCACGGCATAATCGGGAAATCTCTGAGATGAGAGCTTGTGTGAAAAGCCACACAGAGAAATCCCTAGAAACCTCCATGCCAATTCCTACAGTCAGTGCAGGTGCCACCTTTTGGGGTTAATTTTTCTTGCCCAGGATATATTTGATAAAAAATCAAGACTTCCTAAGCATCCTCACTCAACTTGATCATAGTTTCACTCTTATTATATGCATGCAGCCCAGAATGAGACTCAAAAACTTAAAAAAAAAAAAAAAAAAAAAAAAGCTACTTCGTTTAGGTATTACAGATAGGTCCCGAAATGGTGGCATGGATAGTCTTGCCATGATTGGCCAGTTTTCCTATATGATGCAGGGGATGCACAAGGCATAGGAGAGACAGAATGATGGTGCAAAAATAATGACAATAACCAAGTTCTCCCTTTCCAAGCTCAATCGAGTGCAGCTGGTACTGCAATGAAATTATTTACTGATGCAATAATGACATTTTTAAGCAACTTACATTATACTTTTCAAATTGTATTTGGATTTCAAACAGCTCATGTATGGATTGCAGTCAAAAAAAAACCAAAAAACAACAAAAGGAGGTTTTCCTTGAGTTAGAGAAATGGTGACAATCTGCACGGTCTGAGGGCAGAGATGGAAACCCAGCCCTCTTCTGAGCAAGGTTCCATGCAGCATGGGACATGCCAGGACAAAAGGAAGACATGTTCTACGAAGGGAAACATGTATTTGGAATTCACCAAGAGCCATCAGAACAACAAGGGCTGTCCAGGGTAAATCTGCCTGAATTTTGTTCCAACCTCCTCACCATTTCAGAAGCATCTTCTCCTGCCCCTGGGAAGATGGGAGTGCTGTGTGCTCCTGGGCAGGGCATTAACCAGAGCAGCTAAACACCACCAACCCCTTGTTACTGCCTGCCACAAACTTAACCAAACCCACAGGAAGAAGAGGAATGGTGGTGTGGTGAAACCCACATATGGACAGAGCCAGGGCTGCTCACCAAGAATTGGGAATTTCTCCACCCCATCTGGACTGGTTGTGGCATCAGAAAAGCAAACCAAGCCACGAGGCCATCACTCACAGCACACAGCACTGATGCTACTGCAGACTAGCAGGAAAGGCTCTATCCCCATCTACTTTTAAATCATCAAGCTAATAAGTACCCTGGATGATAAGATGTAATCTTTTAAATGCAGTATGGATTTCTTCCCTGAATTATGCATGATAACATCTTTAGGCAAGAGAGGTTTTTTTTCTCCTAGAAGAGAAATCTTGTGGTGGTGGTAATCACTGTTTTACAACAGGCTCACCTGGGAAAGGCTCCCTATTGCTGGGCTATGTCTGCTAACTTCCTAGGGGTGTGGAGCCCTTGGATGGTGCTAGAGCATCTCCAGGCGATGTGAGGCTGCTAAACCCACTGCTTCAACAAGCTGGTACTGGTCTCCGGGCAAAAGTAGCCTGTTGAGGAAAATCAAGAGGGGAAAAAGAATAAACACTGGGATTTCAAAGGTGACTGGGCAAAATGAAATCACATCAGGTAACATGCAGCCCCTCTCTGGGCCTCACTGGTTCCTCAGGGGGCAGTGGGGACCACATGCTGCACAAGGGCACAAATTAAAACAAATATATGAAATTCCACCTGAACACAAAAAAATTCTTTTAACTATGAGGGTGGTCAAATGCTGAAACAGGCTAAGGAGTCTCTGTCCCTGCAGATATTCAAAACCCAGCCAGATATAGCCCTGGGCAACTCCAAGCAGGTAACTCAGCCTGAGCAGAGGGGATGGACAAGGTGATCTCAAGACTCTTTCCAACATCATCCATTTTGTGATTCGGTTTCTTGTTTCTTATACATGATTTTGACAATTTTACTGGCCATTTCTCAGAAATTACACCATTTTGCAGAGAAATAATATCAATATTTAGCTCTCATGCAGCATTTTCCCCTCGATCTGCAGTGCCTTTAATGAGGGTTGTAGTTGGGGACCCAGAAACCAAGGGATTTGCTTAGAGATATTCAGGAAAGTGAGGGCAAAGGGACAAAATCTCCAAAGTGTCACCTCCCCTTCCCAGACCAGCACTGCCACTGCAATGCCTGTGCCAGTGGTATTTCCAAGGAAATGCCTGGTGTACCAAGCACCCCAGTGACAGCAGAGGATGAAGGCTCTGGGGGCAGCACTCTGTTCACAGATGCAGCCCTTGGACTGCAAATCCCAGTGAAGGAAAGATGTTTCTGGGTTTTGCCAGGGAGCAGTGGTGCAGGCAGCCCTGCTCCGCTGAGCTCAGCTGAACCACAAGCAGGCAAGCTGGTGCTCTAATGGAATTGTGTCCACAACTGGCAAAAACAGGCTTTACCCACCAATGCTTCAAGCTACAGGTCAGGTTTCTGTGCATGACATGACTTTTTTTTATTATTATTTTTCCCAGTGTCCTGGTATCAGATTTGGTCAAGCTGCAATGCATAAAAACCAAAACATTTTTTCTTAATAGTACAATTATTGCCAATCCTTAGAGATTGATGTTTGCAATATCATAAAAATCACTTTACTAAAACTGACATTGCTGTAATTTTGCATCTCAGTGTATTTTGATGTATAGGCAAGTATACCTTTAAAAAAAAATCTGATTTATCTCATGGATAGTGAAAACCAGACAGAGGAGCAGATGTGTGTGCATGTCTATAGACACACAAAAACTGAGCTCCCCTTTAAGTACTTGCTTAAATCTCAGGTCCTAACAAATAGGAATGATCTTGTTACTCCTTTGGTGAGCTGAATAAATACGTGGACTGTGTTTGTATGGAGTAGAGGAAGCAGGCAGTGGCCATTTATGGACGATTAATCACAGCCATGTATTCTTTATTTCCTATTTAGGGGTGATACAGTGGGCTGAATTCTAATCAGCTCTCTCTATTGCAGGGTTTCATGTTTCTGCTTTCAGCAGTTAACACTTTAGAGATAGCTGAAGTCAAATGAGCAGAATGGCTATGGACTGGGATCACACTCTGGTCCTAGCAATGACTTTGCCTTTTGCTTTTGGAGAAGGAATGAAATATTATCTCCTGTGTGAGCCCCTGGGAAGTTACATTGGAAATGGATGCAGGTAATAAGACCTCCAAACAGTGAGCTGAGCCCAACTAAAACCAGTTCTGAACCCAGATATTCACTCTCACTACCTAAAAAAGGCATTTTACATCAGTGCAAAACAGAACAAAATACCATGACTGGCATGCAGGGAACACTCCTATTTGGAGGTCCTTTACAGCTGTTCAAGTGGGATAGTGCAAAGCAAGTGGAAAAGGGAAGTTCAGCCTTGTGCCCCACTCATCAGCAATTCCTCCAACAGCAGGAATGCCTACAAATGAACACAGGGTTTAATGTTTTCTGAATATGTTATTTGGTAGGTAAAGCTGGCTTTTGTTAATGGTCAGGACTGGGAACTACCCCTGCCTGGAGGGGCAGTGCTGCCCTTCTTGGCCTCTGACTCTGGTGTAGTTGTAGTTCAAAGGACTGGCAGACCAAGTGCTCCAAGGTTTCAGGCAAAGCTCAGGAAGGCTGAGTTAGGGATTGCTGCATGAATGATTCCTCCATTCTTCCTTGTTTTGTATTTTAAATATGCAGTATGTCAGGACACTCTTCAGCAGAGACACAATCTTCACCCCTTTGTTCAAGGAGCAGAGAGAAGAGTTTTAACAGAACCAGCACCTCTTCTCCTTGCACGATGCTCTGTTTGACCTTTCCAGTACTACAGTGGTATTAAGATAAGAATCATGTACTGTACCCTGACCTCAGTTACACCACAGCACATCTGAATTTGGAGTCAGTCCACTCAAGTAATTAGAATTGACTGGGACTGAGACTGGTGCATGCAGTATTTGATATTCCTGGCATTTGCAGTGCAGGCAGTCGGTGGGATCCATTACCTCACCCACACCTGCCCTCGGCATGCGCTCACAATGTGTTTATTACGCGTGGCACTAATCGCACAGCGGGAGATTAAATTGGAGAGCTTTTAAAAGGCAAATTGGCCTTTTACATCACCTAATTTGGAATGGGGGCCAGATTGCTCTGGATGATTTAGATACCTAACTCAATCAATGAGTACCAGACATTGAAATGCCTTTGGAAAAAAAAAAAAATTAAGGAGAAAAAAAAAAAAACACCCAAAAAAACCCTGCAGTCCCTAATCTTTAAATTTCATCTTTAATTTTGGAGTGAAATTGGTGCTTAGAAAATATATCTCAGGGAGGGCATAGAAAGAAGAGTTCATTGAGCAAAAGTGAAATCTCACTGAGCCAGGGACTGTCATCAACCAAAGAGGAGATGGGAAATTAGCACACAGCTCAGGCTGGCTCACTGACAGGAATATACTGACAAAATCCATGCAAGCAGATGACGCCATCCAGCCCCTAAAAATCTAAAGTCCTTTAAAATTAGGGCCCTAGGTGAGAGATACTTTTCCAGGCATTAAGACTCTGGCAGCCCAACCAAAGTACAAGATCGAGAAAATAAATTTGAAGGAGTTACTTTATTACAGATAACAGTCCTTTTTCCAGATAGCCACGCTTCAGTTAAACTCACTGAACCAAAGGCCACGTTGCAATTCACTTGGGAAAAACAGCTTGGCCTAAGATATGATACAGGACAAGAAAAATTAATAAATTTGAGAAGTATCATCATAGGAAGAATGTGAGGAAAGTTTTTGATCTCCTTTTTATTGCGACTCTTGAGATCTCCTCCTGGGCTACTATTTAAGGCCCAACTTTCCCTGTGCTGTTTGGATCCAGTTTCCATAGCCTAGCACAGAAACAAACCTCTGAAATGAAAGCAGCGGTTTGTTCTGCCATAGGCAGTGGGCCAAGTGGAGAAGAGCCACCTCAACAGTGGGTCTTACTCAGCAGTGGGAAGAATTTAAGTGATTTTCAAGAAATGATGATTTAGTCCACAAAGGCGCTTGGGGACATGGAGGCTTGAAAGATTTGGAGGCAAAATAATAGAGCTTTGTTTTAAAGTCAGCTTGAGACTGCAGAAAACCACTCTGAAATTACCTGCTGGCTTCAGGTTATCCTTGTGTTGAGAAGGAGATACTTCAGCTGTCTGTTCTGGGGCTCCTGAAAGATCTCAGCCTTCAGAGCTGCCTGCATTCAGCACTGCAGGTAAGTTGTGACAAATAAGATGAGATTTACAGAGGGAGAAGTGCCATTGAAGTGCAGTAATGGAGGTAATAAAGACTTTCCTCCTGGACACACAAACAGGATTTTCTACTCATTTGACCAGCCTGAGAAGAGAAAAGTTGCTCATTTGGATGCATTTGTCTGAGTCTTAAGTAAGAACACACCTATGTGTGCATGGGCAGTCTGGGGTTAACAAAAGGTTTTTGTCCATTTCCAAGCACTGCCAGTTTGTCCTCTGATACACCTAGGAAACAGCATGGAATTAAGATCTACTCATGAGCAGTAACTTACCTCTTTTATGTAACATGCTGAAATGAAGATTACTAAAGCTACCTTCACAATTTCCAAGTCCAATTCGTTTTCATTTTGCCAGGAATTAAACGTTCAGATCCCAAATGCAGCTTTAAAATCTGAGTTTGCAGGTCAAAAACATCAGAGAGGTTTGTAACAACTTCCTCCTTGGCACAGACACAGCTCAATGAAATATGACTCCAATGATGGATGCAGAGCAGTGACCAACAACACTTTGAGTCTTCCAAGCCCTGGGATCACAATCCAATGGATGTGAGGACCCATAGCGGGGGGAACCAGCTGGAGGAACATGCACAGGCCAGTCTTAATGCAGGAAAGCTTCATCCAGTTGCTCTTGTTAACTCCATTTTGCCATATTAGAGCAGTTATTTGATCTCCAAAAAAAAAAAAAATAATAGAAACATATACACATCCAAAAGTTTATTAGAAAAGAAACAGTTTAATTATGCCACTATGTTGTGTATGACACAAAGCCCACTGAAATCTGAATATTTGATGATCTCTGGAATTTGACTAAGAGCTCTTCAGCCTTAGGGAGAAACTTGACAATTACTAATCTACATATGCTGACAATATCAGGGCCCCATGAGGGTCTTTAATTGCTCTGTAAACTTCAAACTGGAGTGTTCTTCAGTAGGACAAAACAAGATGCTGCATTCAACCTAAAGAAGAGTGGTAGTTGACATGTTTATTAAATACCCCCAGGCCCCAAAGGATTGCAGGGTTGAAGGTTCTCTGGATAGAAGAAGTTATAAACGCAGCATCCGATTTATTCCAGACAGAATAATTAAGCATTAATGCTCAGGTGCAGCTACAGCACAATGGATCCAGGAAAACTTTCTGGATTTCCACAACTCCAATCTGTTTTCCATTCTCTTGCTTCCACAGCCCTTTTTGTTACAATCACTTAAGCTTTGTGACTGAGCACACAGAATGTCTGCATGATGTGAACAGCAGTGGGCGGTGAGTTCTATAAGGTGCTGACCTGAGATGTTTTTGAAAGCAAAATGTGTGACATTTGCCTTCCTGTTGCTTCATTTGAGGTAGTGAGTTTTGTCCATGTATCTGGCAGGGGAGGGACTTTTGTCCTCCAAGATACCTTCAATACAGGGCCTGAATTTTTGCCAGAAATTTTAGTAGGTCTGGCTCAAATGGCAGCTGCAGGAAAATGAATTGATTCATCAGAGAACTGATAGTTTCCTATTCTTTCCCTTTAATTTACAGCTTGACACAAGCCCACGCTTTAATGCTGAAGGTTACATGTTGTTATGGCCAGCACAGAAGGTTATTCTAACTCATTCTCCTGTTGCTGTATTGACTTTGATGTTTACCTTGTACATTGTCAACATAATCACCAAGCAAATTCTGATTGCTTCACTTCTCATTTTATTTCTATTCCAGGAACGTGTAGAGTTATCCTCCCACTGCTGTGAGGGTTCATTACCTCTGCTGAACTGACCATGGCTCGTGGAGAAAGAAATAACATTAACCCCTCCAGAAGCCACCTAAAATCACAGCATCAAACTTGGAGAGGGCATTTACAAAGTGTTTTTGTCATTTCTGGGGAGCAGAAGGAACTGACAGAGCTTGGATCACAACCCAATGGGATGTGCAACACTTCCCATTAGGGGAACACCTCTCCTTGCAATGAAGTTGATCAGTAAACAATAGGATGGAGTAAATCCTGAAGGTCCAAGTGCCACCTTCATTCTGGGCTCTAGCAACACAATCCAAACCTTTCAATTTGGGATGGGAGAATGTTATCGACACAACACGTTAAACAACCTTAACTCCAGTGAGAAATGGCACCAGTAAAACACTTGTTTATTAGCAGAATGCATCTGATCTCAAAGGCCTGCATGACAAGTTCATTACATATCAATTTAATTAGCTGATTTACATTTAATTTACATTTCAATTAATGTCTTTAGCAACAAAACGTTGCCTTAATAGGGTAATTGCCTATTAGGCAATATGTAAAAGAATAAATAGTTGCATTCTGAGGAAGAATTCCTATTTTCAATTTTTTATTACCATAAATAACCTAAATAATTATTGCTCTTAAGGGGCCACGTCCTAGCTCCCTTCTGGGCCTAATTATAAAGACTTAGTACCTCATTAGGCAAAATGGTTTCAGAGTCACAGAAAAGCATTACTCTAATCGTGACTCATTAGTTTCGACAAAAGAGGGGAAAACTGCAAAAGTCGGCACATTTTGCCATATTAGTCTTGAGGTTCATAAGCAGAGGAACATTTGAGAAGTGGCTCTTAAAGTTGTGTGGGCGTTTCTCTTGTGAAGTCATGTTTTCAGAGGGGTTTTTTTTGTTAACTTTGGTCATTAAGAGAGAGTCACACGCAACTGGAAAACCTGGCACATGCACCCCTGGCGTGGAGAGAGAACTTCAGCAAACTTTTGGGTTTCTGTTCCCTGGGAGCTCATCTTTTCCGCTCATGGCCGTGAGCACAGGTGGCTTGGTGTGAAGCCATAATGTAGGGTTCATCTTCCACCATGCCAGAAGAGTTGCTTTCATCACTGTACTATATTCCAATGCATTGAAAATGGACAAATGACTTACAGGTTTTATTTGAATTCAATGCTGTTTTGTCACAGTGTAAAATTTACTGCAGGCCTGGGTGTGACCAAACTGCAACTTTATGGCTCTCAGTGTTGGAATTACTGATGTAAAGAACTGATCTCATATATGCTCACTCTGATGGTTTAAATTTGTTAAAAAAAAAAAAAACAAAACCATGGAAGGTTTGGTGTAATGCTGATGGGCTTTATGCTACGTTAGGCATCACCTCTCTGTGCTAAGCTAACATGACACTGGATCCAGAATCCTCTGTTCCTCTGGCAGCCGTGTAAAGCCAACACTAGAGCACCAAGCTGGCAGCAGGTGTGTATCAGAAGCTCTGGCTGATTTGATGGACATGTCTGTGCTTTGCTTGGATGAAGTTTGTTCTGCTGGAGACTCAGCAGTGCAGAGATTCAGAACTGATGAGTGGAACTAAAGGCACTGATTGCAGTTGCTTAAAATTATGCCATGTGAGGAAATAAAAACTGACTAGTTAAGATATTGTTTAGCAAATAATAAATTAATAATATTCTAGGAATACATAGAGCTTTTAAAATGAAAATGTTTAAATAATGAGAAAACAACCTTTTTATATAGTGTTAGTTTTCTCATTAACCTTTAATGATGATTCATATGTAAAAGAAACACAAACAGCTAGAAATAGGATTGTTAATTATAGCATTGTACAGCCTCTAAGAACAGAACAGATAATCAGTGGGGGTTCTCCTTTTTTCTCTTTTTTTTGTTTTACCTTCTTCTTTCCTTTTTTTTTTGTTTTTTTTTTTTCCTTTTTAGTGACTAGGTGTTAGCATCCTCATTTTACAGGGAGTTAAATTGGCAGCACAGAAATTTTAAGGGATGTTTCATATCTCAGAGCTGTAAGAAGACCCCCTACCCTTAAACTCCAGCCATCCTGCTCTAATGTTCACTGAAGTCAACAATGTCTCTAGTGGATTTTGGAACTCATCTTGAACCCTAAGATCTTCAGACCATTCATGACTGTCCCATATTGTGCCAGCTTCTTACCTGGTGTAACTCACCCAACATCTGCACTCTGTGTTTGGGCAAATTTATTGCCAGAGATTGGGAAGTTCTAGCTCCTGAGTACTTAACTTTTCTTTAACAAGGTGCTGTGTGTATATACCATTAAGACACTGAAAAAGAAAACAGGTAGGAGTCACTTTCTTATAATACTAAGTGTACTCTTTTACTAGGGTAACAGTGCTAGAGAGAAAGAGACTTCTACTTCCAAAAAACGTCTTATTACCTTCAGAAGTTAATTACTCAGGATTCAGATGTATCTTCTTCTATTCTGAATTTTATTTTTGCCCCTACCCCGATGGATCTGGATTCTCTTTTGAGCTGCTAACCCAAATGCTCATTTAAAACCTTCCCTACTTTCCCATGTTTCTCATTAACACTAATCCACTCTACCCTTTCTTTTGCTACAGTTTCTTATGCTCACTCCTTGCTGCAGCCTGCAAGAATTCTAATTGGCATCTGCTCTTCTTTGTGGGTTTCCTTTTTTTTCTTTCTTCCTGCTCCATTTTCTCTCTGTCGCTATCTGAGCTGCTCTTACCATCCTGTTATACTTTTTAGCCCAGATCTGCCTAGTTCTGTAAAGGATTTGATGGTTTTCTTTAGGAAGAACTCTAATAATAGCTGCAATCCTGCCCCTTTACAAATCTTCTTACAATGAAAATGTTCTGCCCTCCAAAGTGAATTCCATTGAAAACCAAAAGTTTTTGTCATAAAAATTAAAAAAAAATTTAGAAGTATATATATATATATATAATATCTCTCTCTGTTCCTGATGGATTGGAGACATTTTAAAGGAGCAATGTTATAATTTATGGGGAATTTGAGCATAGATCTCAGAGCTTCCTATTAGAAACTAACTTCAGTTATTATTTCAAAACAGCATTTTTTATCTCTAATATAAAACACTACAATTTATAACACGAAAACAAGCCAGCAACAAAGTCCTTGAGGTTCTCTAGTGACTTTGCTGTTGTCAATCAAAATAACAGGGAAGATGCTCCAACGCTGCTACTTTAATGGGCAGAAGGACAAAACTCCTGACACACTGCAGAGGCTTTTGGAGACCAAGTGGCTGATGCCATCTGAGCTGGGTGAGGTTGGCACAAGCCAGAGCCTTTATCTGGATGTGATGGATTTTGAGCTTTAACTGCCATTCCAGGTGGCCTGTGCCAAATCTGTGACTTCCCAGCCCCTACTCAGCTGCTGCCTTGGCCTGGCTGCCCAGAGGTGAAGCTTTTCCCCCTGCAGCTTCCGAAGCCTCAGAAGCTGGAATTCCCTGCTGCTCCCAGCAGCTCCCTGGGCAGTGCCAGGTGCTGCAGGGCACAGGCTCCAAGGCAAACCCTTCAGAGCCCTCTCCCCTGATCTCTGCTCAGTAAGCAGTGCTTTACCATTATTTGTTAAAATGCTGTACAGAGTCTCAACGTTCACACACAGAACAGACTGTCAGGGCAGCCTTCTGTACATCACAGGCCATTAAATACTGTTGTCAATCTTCTTCTTTTGTTTGAACAAAAGCATTTATTTTGGCAGCTTCTCATTCTCCTTTAGCATTGTCAGGAAATGGAGAATTCACTTTCTCTTTGATAGCCTGTTCCAGTGGTTACTCCTTTTCTCTGTTACAATATAATGCCAAATTCTAATTCAATTTTTTTTCGAGCTTCAGCCTCCACTAACTGATTCTTGCTGTGCCTTTCCCAGTTAAATTAAATATCCATATAGTATTTTGTGTTTTCACAAAGGTACTATCTGCTGTAATCAAGCCACAGCTTTTGGCTTTCTGCTCAGGCCACTGGGCTCTTGCTGTTGCAGCCAGAGTCATTGTGGCTGACTTTCCATCAGCAGAGACTCTTCCCTACAGAGCATTTTTGGACACTACCAAGCTGCTCAGAACTACTGCAGGACAAGAGTCATTGTCTCTGGAGTGGAAGAAGAACAGACAAGAATAGTGAGTAATTTTTGCTTCCTCCATGACCGTTGTCTTGAGTTGCTTTGCCAAGCCAACAACGTTCTTTTCTTTGCTTTTTAAATACAAAGCTGTACATACATAAGGAATAAAAAGCTCTAATTTATTCTGTGAAAGTGTTCATCAAGTGAGAGACAGGACTCTGGGAAAAGATTAAGAGCTTACATTTTTCATTTGACTTATTTCACATAAAATTTCATAGAGGATAAAATGATGGGAGGCAAAGAAGCAATGATATTTCTGTTTTATCTCTTTCTAAGGACCATAAATCTTTCTGAAGTATGATTAATTATAGCAGCGCCATTCACAATGCTATTGTTAAGGGCCTATCAGCACTCCCATTATAAAGCCCTATTTGCAAGGGTTTATAACTTGGTTAGAAGAATTTTGTTTCTGGCAAAAACTTTGTTGGGGCAATGTCTCCATCTAAGATAATTTATTTTAAATGTAAAGCACAAAGAAAAATGTTACCTCTTCTGAACCAAGTAAGGGAGAGACTAGGAACTTTCTGGGGTACAAAGCTAATACTGTCTTGGCTGATTGAATTTGTGCCATCTGTGAATTCCTAAGACTGTATTCAAAGAAGTTATCTCTTAGATGAATTTAGATGATTCCTTTACAACACAAGTTTCCAATTACTACAACTGAATTCAAGATCTGGAATATTCCTCTAGTGGCTGTAATCAAATCAGGTTTGATTTCTTTAGCTGCAGTCAGTCAAGAAAGAATTTAGCACACAGTATGGAAAACAGCTTACATGTTAAGAAAACTTCAGTGTCTTCAGATAGCTTTCCTGGTTTTTTTTGTTGCAGGGAGGATACACATCAAGAATGAGTGAAGCTAATGCTCACACACACCAAAGTGAATATTGGCTTAGCAGCAACATGGAGGAATTGCTCTGTCATGGCCAAGCCACGGTGAAATATTAAAGAGGCACTGAGTTTCTCCGTATGTGCGGTAAAAATGCCCAGCAAAAGGCACTGGTGAGACTGGGAGGGCATGGCGAAGAAAGGTCACTGCTTCACCTACATAAAAACACGAGCAGGTGACCTTTTGCCTGTAGCAACTTGTAGATACATCAAGAAAGCCATGAGCTCTGCCCAGTCATGTCTTTGCATGTCGGGAAAGAGCAAGACGCTCAATAAGACAGATCAACAAAATCATTGTGGCCTTTTTTGAAAGCAATAGATATTAATGAATGGAAACTTCTGGGCAACTTTTTTTTTTCCTGTTTTAAAGTAGAAAGATTAGATGAAAATGTATTTTGTGAGGAGTGTGCTGACACCCTCAGGTAATCTCCATCCTCTGTCCTCATCAATAATCTAGCACTCTACCTTTTCCTGTTACATTACTGTCTCCAGTAATCCAATTCACTTCAGTCCCCTTAGATCCTATTAGAATCTCTCACAAAATTCTTCTAGCTCTGCTCTATGGTGTTCTGGGATTATTTAGTCTTAACTTCTGCTGCCTGTTTTCCTTAACTACAATTCTTTGCACAGGGACTAACTTTTGTGGATTGCACATTTAACCTCACAGTGAGTCAGAAGATCAAAATTAATGCAAGGGAGTATTGTCCAGTGGGGTCCCCAGAGCACCCTAATTCTGTTTGGAACACTGTTGAATATACCATGTGATAACAAATTCCACTATCTAAAGTACTTTCTTCTATCAGTTTTGATTTTGTCATCTTTTAATTTCACTGCACGTGTTCTTTGAAAGGATAAATAGGCAAGTGCAAACAGAACTTATTTCTACATATTATTCAGTCCCTTAGGTACATCCTTTGTATTACATCTTATTTTTCTCCTCTCTAAAGTAACACAGTCTTAATGTTTTGTTTGTTTGCCTTTCTAATGTGGAAATCTTACCATATCCTGTAGTTTATTGCTGTTATTTGAGCAAATGCCTTCCTGGAATTCTCCTCAGTTATTAATGGTAAGTCAGTCATGCTCAGTGATGATATCTAAATAACAGGCTCGACGTGCAGGAACAGAGATGTCTCCTCCGGCTGCCTGGGCAACATCAGGGGCTCAAATTAGGCAGAAATGGACCTCTGACAATATTCCTAAAAACTGTGGCAGAGAGTGGCAAACTGTGGAAAGCACCTTTATTCTCTTCACTCTGATTGCCAGGATGACTGTGAAATACCACTTTGCACCCAGTGTTCTGCTTCCTAAAAAAATGGCTTCTTGGCTGAAAGTGAGCCTCTGACAAACTCAGGGATGTTTGGCTTGCTCTCTGATCTCCAGCCTGATCTGATCTAATTCTGTCTAATTCCTAGTATTTTTTAGATTCTGAACTGTACAATGCCCACTGTTTGCAAACCTGACTCTTCCTATTATCCCACTTTACCTATTTTGTAGAATATTGCAATGCACTGAATCTCCTGATGCCTGACCATCACAAGAACTACAACAATATGATAAAAATCTTTTGGTAATTATCTTAAACCAGTGTAACTTCAATCTTTTGACAGTTACTTCTAGTTTTCAGTGGCAGAATAAGAGCAACATTGAGTATTTTGATGACACCACAGCTCTTCTGTAGCAGCCATGTTAGAGGGCCCACAGGACAGGAAAAGCTGAAGCCCATAACCAGAGTAGATTGTAGAAAAAAATAACACAATGCAGACAAGTCATTCAGAGTCTTTTAATACATGGAACTAAGTATAAGTAGTATTAGAAGAAGATTTACTGCTGTAAAAGCAAAGGAATTAATGTGCTTTCACAGCAGGGAAATTTTACAGCAGTTAAAATCTCAGCTCTATCACAGAAGCAAGCACTTTTTTTTTTTGTCGTTTTGGTTAACAGTTTTTTTCTTATTAGAAATGGATTTTTACTAAAAGTCAGGTTTTTCCTTCATTGTTGCCCAGGTTCCTGCATTACTGTTCCTGCAGTGCAAATGCAAGTGTGAATCGTGAATTTAACAAAAATGAGAAGGTCCAGCTGGGTCTCAGTGCTGCAGAAAGGGCTGGAGAGGAGAGCACTGCAGCAGCAGCAGCCTTTCTTCCCAAGGCCCAGCAGGGAGAAGGGGCAGAAATTCTGCAGACCAGAAGGTTTGCCAGGGAAAAGCACTGAAATTCATCACTGCCTTATCACTTTGGAGAAGCTTTCTGTCCTGCCTTGTGCTTCTTTTTCAAGGGCTATAAAGTACTTCTGTTCCAGGGCACTGCACATGGATATTAAATTCTCATCACAAACATGATACCATTTTTGATTTCAGCATTTATCTATCTTCTGTTCTTATATGGCCACACTTACCATAATATCTCATACTTCACAATCTTTAACACATTATTTATCCCTCCAAAAGGCATATATATGAAAGGTAGCTGAAAATAAGCAATAAACCATTTTAATACTGTTACCATCTGAAGCTATGGATCTGTGAGAATTTTCTTCTCATTAACTCTGGAATGCTATTCATAACCTTGAGACTGATAATGCTTAGAAAATTATTTTACCTAAGAGTAAGCCCCTCCTTAATATATGTACTAGAAGACTACAGGGAATTTTCCAGGCTCTAAACACAGAATCCTCTGCTAAAACAAAACAAAAAAACCCCAAACAAACAAAAAACCAACCAACCAAACAAAAAAACCCCAAAAAACCCAACCCAAACCACACCCTAAATAAGATCCAAAAACACCTAAACAGAAACAAACAAAACACCCTCCCCCACACCTTAAAGCTGTTACAGAAGTCACATTAATGAAAACAAGGCCTTCCTTTCCAATCCTTTATTTCTTTTAAAAGATTGGTGTCAAGTATTAGTAGTGATATTTAATCCATCTATAGATTTCACTTTTATCTCCACTGGTCTATCATGTTCTTTGCCATTTCCTTTTAAATAAATAAACAAAACCAAAATACAAAGAGATATATCAAAGCATTTTGAGAATGCTGTTTCTTTCCAGATCACTTAGCATGATTTTTCTTTGAAATTGTAAAATTAATATTAAAAAAACCAAAGGATACATTTGAGCCACTGCTTTTTTTTTGGAAGCAATTAAAAGTTTCTGTCCTCTCTACAGCTGTACTTGGGAACCTGGAAAGAATATTTAAAGCCCGAAATCCCCTCAAGGTCTGAGCCTGAAATAACTTGCACTTGCCAAGACAGAAATCAGACTATTTTGGTGTTGGATGGGATTACAAATACTCTGAGAACAACTAAACAGCAGAGACATTGAGGAATATCCTTGATATGACCAAAATAGCGAAGATCAAGGATGTAAATCTGAGTTTGTGGGAGGGTAGCAATTAACAGACAGTTTCAGATATGAGTGTGCAGACAAGTCTTCAAAGATGGCACCAGTCAGAATATACCCCGTGCATTGTATCTCACCCACAGAGGACATTAAAATGAGATACTTGAGTCAAAAGCGCCCAGATCCCTACAACAGGATGCAGGTGATTACATCAAGAGTAAAAGAAAAAAAAGAGGAAAAAAAAAAAGGCTGGAAATCCAGTGCTTTTTAGGTACTTAAGCCTGGAGATGTATAAAACTTGGTTGAGATCCCGCTGCTGAAGAGAAGGCTCTCTGCACCTTTGTGCAGGAGGACCAAGAAGCTAGAGGGATGTGACATACCAAGAAGCTGGAGGAATCTGACACATCCTGAGCTTCACATTCCTCCTGGATGGCCCAAAGCAGCCCTGTCCCTGTCCCACACTGGACACTTGTGCTTTCACACCAGCGCTCCTTCCATCACCCATCACTGTCACTGTCCGACCTGCGGGAGGCAGAGCCTGGACATTGTATTTTATCGACTATTTATGGTACTTTATTTACTATTTATGGTACTATTTTACCTACCATGTATGGTACTTCTGGTACACTTCAGCAGCCCCCCTGCAGCTCCACAAATCCCTGCGGGGAATGCCAGGATGAGCCAGCCTGAGGTCAAGAAGTGGGAAGGTGGGAGAGGCAGAGAAGGTTCTGGGACGAGCAGGGATGAAGAACAGAACTAGTGAGAGGACAAGAGAATGTACTCTTAAAGTGCGCCAGGGGACTTTTAGGTTGGAACTTGGCAAGAATTTCTTCATGGAAAGGATCATTAAACACCCGAACGGGCAGGCCAGGGCGGGAGAGGAGCCATAGTCCCTGGAGGCGTTTGAGGAAAGACGGGACGTGCCATGCTCTAGCTGAGGCAGTGATGCTCGGCCATTAGGTTGGACACGGCGACCTCAGCGATCTTTTCTGTGAGAACCCCGGGATTGATTTGGGGCTCTCGTGTGGTGGTAAAGTCTCTCCTCCAACCCGCGCTTCCAAAGAAAAACTCCGCAGCCTCTTGTTGTTCGGTCTCCAGGCAGTTTATTGCTGGTTATCTAAAAGATTGTCTTCGCCCGCTGCGCTGCCTTGGTCAGCTGCCCAGGCAGAAACACACACACACTCCTGACACCCTCACTGTCCCGTGTCTCCGTCGTCTCTCCCCCACCCAGGGCTGCTGCTATCTTTTATATGATATATTACGTATTATATGTTTACAGATTTTCCCCAATACATATTACCTATGTTACAATGTGCTTTTCTACTCTAAACCAATCTGTGAGTGCCAACATCACCAAGAACATGGAGATAAGGAAGAAGAAGGAGGAAGAACAGGATCAGGCCCACTTTCCTCCATCTTAGAACTCCTGACCCCCCTGTACAAAGTAAAAACCCCCCTGTACAACCTGTAGAATACTAAAAAATTTTCCCCTCTAATTTGTGACTACTTTTACTATACCATCTAACCCTTTGTGGCCGCTTGTTCCACCTTCAAAGTTGGTAACTCATTCCATGGCTCAAACTCAAAATCACAGCTGTTTTCAGCTGCTTGCCAAGGTCTAAAATGCTTCTGACCGAGGCCTGGAACCTCTGAAAATGTCTGAGGGACATTTTGAGTTCCGACACTTTTCCAGCCTAGCTGATGCTGTGAGGGCAGGAGACCCTGTGGAGAACAGGGAGTGCGAAGGGGAATGTGACAGGAGCGCTGTGGGGCGGCCCCCCAGCACCGCGGGGCGGGCACGGACACAGCCAGGGGAAGGCGGAGGGAGGGGAAGGAGCGAGGGACGGAAGGAGGGAAGGAGGGAGGGAGGTGGGGGAAGCCGCCCCGAGGAAGGCGGAGCGGCCGCCGCGGGCCGGACGCGCCCCGGTTACCGTGACAACGGCGTCGGCCGAGCCCGAGCGGCCCGGCCCCGGCGGGCCCCGCTGGCCGCACACCCATGCCGCGGAAAGCGCTGCGCTGCGTCCTGCAGCTGGAGCTCCGCTCGGTGAGTGCCCGGGCCGCGCTCCCCGCCCGCCTCGGCCCGCGGGAGAAGCCGCGCTTCGCTCTTCCGGCATCGCTGCCCGCCCCGCTTCCCTCGGCCGGCCCGCCGGAGCTCCCGGGCCCGCTGCGGGCCCTTCTGCCGAGCGGGGGCCGCCACTCCAGCCGCTGTGTGCAGGCATCCTCCGGCAGCCGCTCCCCGCCGTGCTGCTGGAGCAGCCGTGCCCTCCGCTGCTCCTCCCGCTTTCCTGTGGCACCTTCTGGGGGTGTTTGTCCCTGTGCCCCCGCCCTTCCGCTGGTGCCGCTTTGGAGTTGTCGTTTTCCAGTGGAAAAAAAATTTGAAACGCACCGGTTCTTGGGAAGCTGTAAGGTGTAGGGAAAAGCACTCTCGAGAGGGAAAAAAAAAAAAAAAAAGCTAAAACAAAACAAGTCCCAGGAAAGAGCGGCTTGTTCATGGCTCTGGGCAGCTCTGAATATCTGAGTGTTACATGGCGGGGAGTGAGGTTAGAAAGTGTGACAATGGAAAGTTTTGACATTAAGTATGTTAGGATTGTACTTTTTGCACTTTGCAAAGTTTTCTGCTTATATGCAAGCTGGGAACACAGCAAGGAGCTGTATCATGCTCCTGAAAACTTTGCAGAAGTAGCTGTGTTAGGCAGTGCCCCTTTACCCTGGAGGTGGTGGCTTAATGTGCCCTGGTCCTGTAATCCAGAACAAGCGCTGCCACATATCAAATAAGAGCTGCTGCTGAGAGGAAATCACCAGATGCCATCCACAAAACTCGAGTGCAGATCCAGGAAGTCCATACTGGGAAATTGCCCAGGCATTTCTGGTTGCTTGGCTACCCTTGTTCCCAGCCCTGAGTGGCTGCTCGGAAGCAGAGCTGTGGATTTGCACACATGGATGGCCAGGGTGTCACCCTGGCGGTGTTGCTGTGCTGTCTCAACAGCTGGTGTTTGTCCCCGCAGTGCCAAGGCTTGCTTGGTTCCTGGAGAGGGGCAGTGTGCTTTCCTTTCTGTGCCCACTGGCTGGGAGCTGTTCCTGTGCCAGGAGCGAGTACAGTAAAGACATTTCCCCAGGGTCAGCTTTTCAGGTGTGTGGGGTATTTGTTATTTACCCTCAAGGCTACAAATAACAATGGAAAGAGGCTACTCTTGCACAAATGTCAACACTGGCTTTTCATTTAAGGAATTTTTTCTTTCTTTGGCGTTTGCTCATTTGATGTATTTTTTCGGCAGCAGGTCTTTCATTTCCCAGTTGATCTTTATCAGCTAAAGCACCTTGGTATTTTTGGTAATATTTTGTATGATGGACTCACCAGCCTTCTAACCATCTTAGGGATGGGAACGACTTTTCCAGTTTGAATTTGCATTGGTCAGAGTGAGAATTGGACCCCACATTCCAAATGGGCTCTTGCTTTTGTCTTAGGTGATGTAGGGGGAAAAAATGTCCAACTTTCATCCTATGTATCTTAATATGAGTCAGGATCATTAAAGAGGTTAAAAGATGTGAATCCTAGTGTACAGAAAGGAATGTTTTTAATGGTAACCTCAGCTTGATACATCCTGTTTTTTACACATTATTGATGCTGTCCTTTGGCCAGTTCTGTACCGTTTTTGATACTTACTGCTCTACTAACTATTATTACATTTTTTCATCATAAATAATAATTTCTCATTATATCCTTTATCCAGAAAATGGCTTTTCAATAAAACGTAAAATTTTGCCTGATTGATCTGTTTTTATGGAATGTGTCCTACTTTTTCTAGCGATCTTTTCATCCATATCTTTATTTTTGAATATTTAAATATTTTGATCAATGTGGGTATCAGTTTTCAGATCTCTCTCTGTCTCACATGGTCCTTGTGCTTATTATTTTTCAGTAGATTATACTTTCCCTGATTTCATTACATTTCATTTAAGAAAAATTACATTCTTTCACAACATATGCTGAACATGATTCAGCCTCCCTGTGGCTTCTTGGTCCAGGCCTAGTGCATATTGAATGATTTTTGTTTCCACCGTTTAATTCTTCAAGTTGTCTTTTTTCTCCTGTGTTTAATTTTATTAAAGCCAAGGCAAAATACTCAGTTGTGTTTAGGACATAGATTTGTTAGCTTTCACATCTTGGCTGATTTATGCTATGTCCATTAATTCTCTCTTCGTTTGCTTTATTTGTGACCAAAGTCTTGTTCAAATTTCTGATTTATTTTCCTGCCCTTTTTACACTGTTCTGCGTATTTCTCCACCCTCTTTGAAGTCTGTGCAGTTGTGTCAGAAGTTCTGCCCTCTTTGTTTTTCCCTTGCTTTATGATACAGATGGGTTTTGCTTCCTTTGACTTAATGAAATTCCAAGATCTTCTCCAATCTGAGTCCCCCAGCTCTTTGGTTTGTCTTGCTGGTAGTTTTCATCATTTCTCTTCTCAAATAGAAGGCCTTACTCAAAGACTAAGTAGTTTTTAAGTTTGGTTTATCCTGCCATGGACTATGTGTAATAAATGCTCTAGAGGGTTAAGATCAGTAGAATTCTGTCCTTTTCTGTGAGCTTAATTAAGTGATTTCTTTATGGTTATTTGTGATGTCCCAGCAATGGAGGGACTGGGAGTTGGTACACATTTTCCATCCTCCTGGGAACTTTCAGCAGAGATGTCCACCATAACCCTGTCCTAGAAATTTCTCGTGGTCCTTGAGGTTGCTTGTAAGGTCGGTTAATTGCAGCACTGATTTGCCTCTTCCTTAGCTGATCCATAGATAACACTCTTACCATCTTTAAAATAATCCCTCATCCTGCTGGAGCAGTCTGCAGTCAGATAAAGAGCTTCAGTTTGTCTCCCAAGTGTTATGGAGCTCTGCATGTTATAGAATAGATGTCATGAGCTGCACATAGGCATGTGTCATTAATTTTGGAACTGCTTTAAAGTTACATGGCCACATATATTTGGTGTTCCAGCCCAGGTAATGAATTGTGCAGTTTATCTCCAGGGTAGTAGAATCACAAGTTTCCACATGTGCTGCCACGGCCCACATGCCCATTTGTAAGTATTTTTTTTCTTTTTACAGGATAGCCAGAAAAAAATGGGACCTGTTGTTGTCACATTTGCCCATTCCAGCATCTTCAGATCTTTTACTTTTCATCTCAATAAACAGGCAAACATTGGCTCCCTTCTCTAAAGTGAAAGGCACAAAGCTCCAGTTAAAAATGGCTGTAAATTCTACAGAAATACCAGAGACAAAAGTGAGAAGTAAAGCTGATATGACATGTAGTATGTAGTTTGAGGATTTTTCCTTGTATGAATGAAATCTGTCTCTCTCACTCCTATTCACACTTGCAACTGCATGAGTATCATACAAGCTGTTTAATGCTTGACAGACTGTTTCAATTGGGTTATCCATTATTCTGGCACTTTTCTTGTGGATTTGAAGCCCTCATTTATATGGAGAGGAAACTCTTTTTTTACCTTATATTTTATCTGTAGTGATGTATCACACATTGTTTTCTTCTAGTTCTTCCACCTGTTTTCCTGATGTTTATGTAGTTTTATTTTAAATCCAGTTAGGATTTCTCAAATAAAATATTCACTTGGGAGTGGGAGACTGTAACCAAGCCACTTATTTTAATTTCCATAACTCTCCTCCTTTGTCTTTCTACCTGGCAATTGAAAGTCTGAACACTTTCTCTAGAAACCTTATGTGGGAAGAGACAACCTCATATTTCTAATACTGACATAAAAAATGAGCATGACACCTTAAGTGAAAGGTGTCAATTCTCTGTCAGGGAAATAAAATAAATCCACATGGCTTGAAGAAAATAGCAAATAGTTTTGCAATGAGTTGTGTACGTTCTTGCAATCAGAGCTTTAAAAACAGACTGACTTCTTACTTAAAGAATTTAGGAATTGTGCAGAGAAAGTTGAGAGATTTGCAGCAGCCAAGCAAGAAGCCTTCCCTGCTTTGAGTTTAAAGATGGCCAGACTTCCCAGAGAAAGGAAAAAATGTCTGGTACTAATGGAACAATAGTTGCTTTTTCTCATTTACCGAAAATTTGAAAATAAACTTGCCCTTTTTGGTGGCTGGACGGAGTGTGGATATCTAAGCACATAAATTTACCAGCTTCATTCTGTAGTTAGGCTGAAGTTTGGGTGTGGTTTTGTGTGTTGGCGTCATGTAGACTTAATTCTACATGAGGGTTCGTACAGGAGATGATTGTCAGTGCATACCTTTGACTGTATTAACCTGGCGTTGGGTTTCAGTTTTGATTGAAGACAATGGAATGTTTTTACCTAAGCAAGAAGAATTTGGTCCTGATTGTTTTAAAATGGTGACTTCTTTTCCTGACCAGCCTGTACAAATAGAATTGCTTTAGAGAACAATTTTTTTTTTTGCTTTAGTCTGTTATATCCTGACTTTCACAAATCAACCATTTGAGTCCTGATTCTTTCATTTTTATCTTGAAAACAGCCATTTCTTGTCTAGCTAAAGTTCAGTTTGTTTAATGAGTGTGTTACTCCTGCAGATAACTTGTCCTGGAGTGCAGCTGAAAGACAAAGAGGAACTTTATCTCAGTGTCTTTGTACTTGGGCAGTACCACAAAACTGAATGTGTCCCTGCAGTGTTCCCACTCTTCTTTCAAGAAAAACTGGTATTTGAAAAGGTAAGATATGTCAAGGGCTGATACAACCCAAATAAACCCCATCACAAATTCCACAAAAACTGTCTGCAAAACCCATGAGCACAAATAATCACACTGAGAATGGAGCACTATTTTATCTCCTGCTTCTCTTTAGCACAGAGGAGGGGTGTGCCTGAATTATCCACATGGGGAGTCAAGAATTGTGTGTACTGAAGATTCTAATGTATGATGAGACTTTTTAGTTGTTTGTTGATTCTTTTGTGAACTGTCCTTCCTCAGTGTCTGTTTCCCTGGCTTGAAAAGGACTGAATGTTTTTGTTCTAAAAATTATGGCAAGGTGAAGAACAGGGACTGTACAATACAGAAGAGGCAACTTAATTTAGTAGAAAGATAAAATAGCAGCTCAAGCCTTTTTGGTGACATCTTACTCCCTTTGAGAGACTTTTTTCATGGTTTGTCAGCAGAATTCCCAGATTGGTACTCTGGCCCTGTAATTTATAGTTGTTTATCACATATTCTGAGTCCCTACTAGCTTCATTATTAGTACCACAGGGATAATGAAACACAGTATCTTACAGATATGATCTGGCTTCTTCACTACCTATGAATAATAATACTTTGCCCTTTCTAGTTCTTTTCCTTTAAGCATTCCCCAGCACTTTGAAAACCAGGCTGAGTAAACATGCTCAGAGTGATGCTGTGGTGAAGGGGATGAGAAACAGTGATAATTTCATGACCTCTGAAAAGTAGAAAAGACCATAATTCTTTAAAGGCAAACATAACATAGTCTTCTTAAGGGGAATGTACTGAATGGTGTTTTCAGTGTAATGTAGGGGACCACCATCCAGTGCAACATCCTCCCCTGTTCCTTGCTGCCTATTCACACAGGATTCAGGTTAAAAAAAAAACCTGAACAGGAGACTGAAAAGTCATCTCTGTGAAAATGAGGCTTAAAGCATTACTAATAAATTAGAGACCATTGACCAATCAGAACTGTAGTGTGTGCAGCAAATTATGTTTCCCTCTTGAAATTTTCTTAGACACTGCTTGCCTTTACATCTTCCGCTCTTCGCAATAAATTATTTTTTATTATTTACATACAGAGAGGGAACTCTGTATGGATGGAAAGTATATAACAAGAACTGCTGGCTTTCAATAAAATTGATCATGTTACAAATAATAATTTTAGTATCCTTTCTTTTTCCAGTGGGGATATGACTCTTGACAACCATCTTGACAAGGAAGAATATTGATTTTTGGGGCTTTTTTCCTTTTGCTTTACCCAAGAGGTCCATCTGATTACTTTGACTGTGCCATTATTATTATTATTATTTCTTTTTCAGGAATTTGCTAATATAGTTGATCCTGGAGACCTTGTGAAGTTACTGGAGTGTAAGTTATGGGGTTTTGTATACTATGTTATATCTATTAATGCCATGCATATATAGGCTCTAAAGATGTTTTGGAGGTTTAAAGTATGTGATAGTTTTTATATCAGGAGCCTGTTCTCTGAAAATCTAGTGAGAAACCACTATTATCTAACAAAATCCCTCTAGAAATGTATGTTGCATGCTTTGGAACAGGAAAAGGGTAAAAAGTCATAAGTGACTGGAAGTCCAGCTGGTTATCTGGTAGTGGATTCCTTTATATGGTCATTTATTTGATTAATTTTAAAATTATAGAAGGATAAACCTCCAATTTTTGCAAAGTTATTATTTTCACTTTTAAGAAAATAGTATCTTGCTACATGTGTATAATAATTGTGGTGAGAAAACACTGACCTGAACTCAAAATGCAGGAATATGCAGCCCCACATGGGAGTTATCTGTAAAGGGGGCAAAGCATGCATAATCTTCTTTAAAAGAGGAAACACTTGGCAGCAGATAGAACTTACAAGTTCTAAGTCAGATTTAATGTTGTCATTTGTACCCTGCTAATGCCATTGTGTTCATCTATGATATTTATGCAAGCTATAGTTAATTTTATCTTATTATTGGTATGGTGGAAATAGTGCAGAGATGTACAGTGCTGTGAAGCTTACAGCAGTGATTCATTTTTCTTGGGCTTTGACTATGGGAATTTTCATTTTAGTTTTTTTTTTTTAACTCATGAAAAAACCTTCTTCCCTTCTAGTTGACACAGCAGTACTTGAACTAATACAGCTCGTTCCTCCAGGTATTGTATCAGTCTTTTCATAAATTATGCAGATTAATAGGTGAATTTCCATGAGGACATTGCCCATTACAGCACAATCACTTTTTTCAACACACAAACAACATAGAAAGCCCTTCAATAAATAGTCCTCTGAATAGAAAATGTTAATAGATCAAGAGGATCTCATTCTTGAATAAGAATAATAACTGAATATTTAAATGTATCGTACTCAGGCTTAGGAAAGTGATAATATTTTAAAAATGGGAAATAAACTGAAATCACCCAGTGCATAATTATTAACTGCATCACAATTCACTTCTAGAGAAGCTGTCTGTTAAATTTCAGAGTGCATAATCTTGTTCTCAGAATGACACTTTTTTCCTTCCATTTTAATGGTGACCATTGGGAAAACTCTTATCCTCGCCATAAGTATTACAGGTCTCTTGGGATGTGTGAAGATAATAAATAGCGATTTGTCATACTTCTGTTATTGGTTTGTGTGATTATAAAAATCTATTTTAATGAAATTCAAGTGTTCCCATGAATAATGTAAATCTGCATTTTATTGGAAATAAAGTCAAGTTTTAAAGAGGACTCGTTTGGAAACTGTGGTATTAAAAGCACTCTCTGTCACTTGTCCTTAGTACTTTCAAGGAAACTACTTCTTCTCTCAGGTGACTTAACAGATTGTTTACTTGAAGAAATGGAGTGAATGGGGATTTTTTTTTTTTTTTTTGTGGGAAGGTAAAGGATCTTGTGTAAGAATTTATTTTCAGTGCTCAGACATAGGTGTGATACAGCCCAACATAAGCTAGAAAGATGGCTGCAATAGCACAAGTTACATTTTTTCACAATATACATTCAAGGGTTTACCTCTAAAGGAAAACATTTTTTTTTTAGAAGTAGGAAGCCAGGGTATTGAGAAAACCTTAAAATAATTATTTTGCTGTTGCTTATGGTTCTTTTTACTTCTACTATTACTGTTCTGTAGTATGGAATGGTTTTTCATAAGGGATTGGGTGCCATTAAAAAATACTGGTTTTTTTCTGGGGCATGGAAGGGAAAGAAGGAAGAAAAGTACTGAAAAGTTACCTGAAGAAAACCTTTCATGTGCCTGTTATAGAAGAGTTAACACAACCTTCTTTAATTTTTTTTCCAGTAACATTGAAACATAGTTTCACAGTAGATGCTGCACATTTTTGCTGCTGATTTAACTTGATGAGGTTATTTCCTAGTCCTATAGGAGTTTTAGAGCCATGCTGTTAATTTGTAAAGAGCAAAATTTATCCTGGTTTCAACGTGGCTCTGTGTGTGGTGTCTGTGCTGTGTGGCTTTGTCTATTTTCCAATTAAAGTATGTATTTTCTTTTTAGTGGGAAAAGTTCTAGCTACATATGAAGAAAATACAAGAGATTTCCTGTTCCCTGACCCTAAGCTTACCCATGGGCACCGTGGTTTGCAGCGTGAGGTTTTAATGAAGAGGTCCCCGTCTTTCACAGTGAGTGAATGTCTGTGGATTGTATTTATGACACAGTCTGCTTCACTGAAGAAACCCCTTGAACTGTTTCAAATGAAAAGCAATTACTTCTGACAGATTTTGCCATTTTAAGGTGTTGAATGTACAAATCCACAGTTGAACTTTGGGGAAAGTGTAATCTTTTTTCGAAATGCTTCAAGAAAATTATTTAATGTGGAAAAGTTAGTTTCCACTTGGTTTGCAGTGTGGCACCATGACATGTCTCCATTCAGTTTAATCTGTGATGCAGCTGGTGGCTGAAGGGATGCAGGAGGTGTCATATTGACTTCATGGTTCTCAACAGAAGCCATGTAACCCTCCTCCTTGGTTCCTCTCCATAGCATTTTGGAACAATAGCTAATTGGCAGAATGAGTGCAATGAATTAATGCTAATTTTCTGGAGATAAGGACTCAAGTACATGTTAAATGAAAATGAATTCATTTCACAATGCCCTTTCATGAAGTTTGACTGTTGAATCTTAATTGTCAGCAGAATAACCCGGGAAGACACCTTAAGGAGAATGGTGATAATGTGTTTTGAGGTTTTAGTAGAGTTTTACTGGTGGATTGGCAGGACATTTGGATAAGAACTTAATTACCCCGTCCGTAGTGGTTGGACTAAAAGCACATGGGAGGCTGGAAATGCTGATTAAAGTTCATTGTTATCTTTTAGCTGGTGTAGTCTTTCCCTACAAAGGGCAACCTGGAAACTGCCCAGGCACTTGCAATTAGAAGTGCTAATTTGGTGTCTAATGCTGTGTTACATTTGAATGAATTAAAGTTGTGATTTTGTGCTACCAAATGTCTGATTCTGCAGTAGCTTAAACTGTCCATGGAAAAACAACCATTATTTTTTGGCTGTAGTATCTCTTTGATATGGCTTATCCCATACATCGTGGTGTGGCTCAAGAGATGGGGTGGGACTGTTTTGCTTTCATGCTGCTCATAGAATAGGTGCCTTCCTGGTGTTGAGAAAGAATAGGGAGGCAAGAACAAATGAAGTGGTATTAGCTAAATGTTTCCAGATTTTTTTGTGAACAGAATATAGTGAGTCTTTATAGAAGCAGACCTGCTAGACGAGTTTGATGGATTTTGTCCAACAGTTACTTGAAACAAAAATTATGTATTTTCTAATAAAGAGAAGGTGCCATAATTTGTGAGCTGTGAGAAAATGTGGTCAGAGTAATATGGATGTGTAGGTGATGAATAATGACACTGTAGTAGGTTTAAAAAGTTGACTGTGGTAAGACACAGACATACTTCCATGTCTTTGGGAGCAGCATAAATTAAATCCATCTCTGCCCTGAAACAGGGACTACAGAAGCTTTTGTTGCTCCATTCCATCTTCATAGCTTGGAAGTACAGTATAAGAAAGAATTTTGGCATAGTGACCCCCTTTTCAGGAATAATGCAGAAGCTGAGTTTTATGGTATTGGAAGAATGTTCCCAAAAGGAACTTCTTGTTCCTCTCCTCGCTTGCCAAATGGAATAACTATGAAAGGATTTTTACCTCCAGTAGAAATACAGTCTCAAGTGCTTCCATCTCCCAGTGTTCCCTGAGCTTTACTGGCAAGTGTCTCACGCTAAGTCTTGTCAGCACGAAGTGCTGGATGTGAATGCTAAGCAAAAGGAAGTGTTAAACAAGGTCATGAGAACCCTCACATTATTCCTATGCTACTGAAGCCATGCTCTTCCCACATTAAAAGTTATTTATAGCCAGCTGTGATGCTGAATATTTTAGAATGGCAGCTGTGCTTCAGTGACACTTTGATACGCAGTAAATTTGTCTTTTATTAAAAAAATAAAGGTAGCAACAGTAAGGTTACAGTTGTGGAGTTCAGATAGGCAGTGACAAGCAGTGTCTGATTAACACTGTTAATCTGCCTGTTGGAAGGAATCCCAAGTTGAGAGGATCAAAACTCTCCAGAAATCTGGCACTTGGCTGATAATGTCCCTGGCTAAATGTCTTAGGAGGTTTGCAAACTCCGTGTGCATACCAGACATGCCCTGAGTTATCTCTCCTGGTCCAGTATTGCCCAGCTGAAGCTCTTGCTGGCTCTGCTGTATTTCTCTGCAACCTTTGCCTTTCAGAATATGTTTATGCCTGGACTGTGGTAGTGATTTCTTACAGATGTTCTTATCTCCATCCCCCACCTTTATGCAGTATTTGCCACATTACTTAAAACAGTTTCTTTTTAGCTGTGCTATCTTCCATTAACAGGCCAGTGTAAGGCCTTCTGTTATATTCCTATATACGTTTTTAAGCTAGGGTTGTACGTGTGTTCCTCACAGTCTAAAGCACATATTAGACTTGTGTTCTTCTAAATATGAACCTTTATATTTTTCCTGTGATCAAATTGATATTATGTCCCTTCTGTTTAATGATTGGTGCAGAAATGCTCAGGGCTGCAGACAGCACTAAGCCAGAAGCAGAAGACATCCCAAAAACTTTCCAGCTGGATTTTCATTTACAGATGTGTTTGGGGCTATATGATGCTCTTTACATAATGCATAATAATTCATAATTCAATTTTACATGTTGAATATCCTACAGCAATCCCTGATTTGGGAACTGCAGGAAACAGAGCAAATCCTCTGATGGCTTTGGCATGTGAGTTGCTTTTGACATAGCCATGTCTATGCATTCAAATGCCATCCCATATTCCCTCTCCACAGACTATTTCTCTGATGAAACCATAGTTTGTGTCATTTTTTAGGGATGAACACTTAACAATTTTGTAATAATTTCCAGTCTCTGTAAGAGCAGTAGGTGCTCTATTGTTGCATTTTATAGTAGACTTACGAATTCTGATGTGTCCTTTTTTAAATTGTTGATAGCACTTGACAATTCATTAGTAATAAAAATGAGTTGATTAAAGATGATCAGGCTTAAAACCTCTTTTATGTGCCATAACTTGACTTGATTGAATCCTGGACTCTGTTAATTGCTGAGACTGAGCTTTCTTGGCATTTTTGTCATTTGATTTCCATAATCTATCCTGGGGCCAGATCATGTTCCCTAATGGGAAATCAGTGTTTAGGCAGGTGGTAGAGAATAGTTTGGTTAATCAATAGATTTCACTCATGAAACGGATGTGGGACAGAGTCACAAACAGACCCAGCTCCTTTTCATGTCCCAGTGATTTTGTGTGTTCATGTGCACAAATGCCTGTGAACTGAGATGCCTCAGGCAGCAAATTCTGTCCATGTTGAAAGAAGAGAGGGTAGAAATTTCTGGAGGCACTTGATTCTCTCTTGGATTCTGCAGAGCTATATATAGGATGCACATAGACAATTGCCACTTGTTTATAGCATCTATGGCATTTAGTTCTTTTATGCCTTTTCTAAAGCTGCTGTTTGGGAAATAATGTTTGTGTGTTGTAATCCCTGTCCTTTACACCCAGTACATTCTATAATGCATTGGCCAATGCTCAGTGAATGGAAAGGCAGTAGTTTCTGAGGTGTTATGTTCCTAGCCATGGCTGCAGTAAAAGGTGAGTGGAACAGAAGCTGCTAATCATGTAAAAATGGAGGGACCTGCTGGCCATTATTGGATGTGTGCTGTGCTTCACCAGGAGGCCCAGTGGGACCCCACTGATTCCACGTGGGACAAACTAGAGTTACACCATGGGCAGGAGGGGATCATGAGGGGGTGCAACGTGGTTATGGAACAAGGGAGGCATCCAAAGAAATCCAACTACTCCAAAGATTACTGAATGAAGGGTATTCTTAGTCATACTTTTAAAAAGGAATACTTACTTGCAGTGTGATTGACTGATTAAACAAATGTTCTTACAAATGAGATGGCACAACTGAGACTGTTCTCAAACAAGTTTACAAAGTTAGTATTAATGAAACTCCTAGAGCATGACTGAAATTTTTATTTATGCCATATAGCATGGCATGAAAAATCTTTAAAAGTGCTTTTGACCAAAAAAGTATTAAAATAAAAAGTCAGACCTTAATTGTTGTACAAAAGCAGTGTAATCATGTGTAATTGAATTGTCAGAAATGCAAATGTTAGCATCTTGACATTTACCATTGCTGTTCTGTCTTTTCTAATTATCTTTATTAAAGGCTGAAATTAACAAAGGAAATGGCTGAAAATTAGGAATGGTTTGTTACATTAGGTGACATTTACCTCTTTGATACCCTTTATCTTGAGTTGAAGCTTGATGTGCAATTATTGTCTCTCTTCTAGGGAATTGCACCAAAATTGAGATTTTCTACAACCTGCCTTATTTCAGACAGTCTGTTAGTCTTAGGAAGGAGTCACATACAGGTTAGAACAATTTAATTGTTTGCAATTTCTAGATTTAATATTGATAGCCTTGCTTCCAATTTTTGCATGTGCTGCTCACTTCAAACTTTCCTCATTCTTCTGTTGTGGTTAGAGCAGGTATCACAGGTGCTTGACAACTTGATTAAATTTTTAATCAAGTATGAGTAAAGAGTTGGTTTGGTGCATGACAGTAGATGCTGAGAGTTCCTTGAATCTGAAACAATTATCAGCTGCTGTGTTCCATGATCAGCTGAAGTGTCAGTCCCTGTAGGATTTGTGGATGGGAAAATGCCTTCTCACCATTTGTTACTGACACTTAAAATTAAGGACAGTGAAAACGAGGTGAAGTTAGAGAAGGTACATTATTAAACCAAACTAATTAATTTAATTGTTTTCCATCACTGTATCACTGACAGTAATGGAAATGCAGATTTTTGTTGAAAAGGCTGTCACCTATATTAATCTGGAAATGCTGCTTTTGCAGCAAGTAAAGTAAAAGGTGAAGTAGCACTCTTCTCTGGTCTCACAGACTGGAATTTTGGTTTGGATTTCTGGCACAAGCTGTCATATAAAGTTATTCTTATGTCCTCCTTTTTTTGCTGTAATATTGAAAAATGGTGCAGCATCATTGAAAGGATTGGTTGCCAGGAAGGCTTGTGTGCAAAGACACTTAAGAGACTTCAACCTGTTGATGGAATTTCTCATGACTTCAATGAGAAATTTTTTCCAAATTTAGCAAATTAAATGTATCAAGACAGAAAAATAATTAAAAATCAGTGAAAATTGTCATTGTCAGAAAAGTGGCTTCAGTGAAGGTAACTTGAATAAGGGCAATTTGATTTAAAATCAAAAACCATTAAAATCTAAACCATTCCTAAAAGTATCTATGAATGGCAGCTCAGATTTGCATGTGTTGCAGTGAAGGTCCAGTTTCACAAATGATGTAAGCTAGGAGCAGCACCACCTGCTTCGATGAAGCTGGATTAGACTTAGAGAATTAGGTCTGGCTTTGTGTGGCCAGGTCTGTGCTGTGTCTCACTTATCAGCTGCACCAGTGAGTTCAGATTCTGTCAATACAAAACAAACACACAGCCTCAGCTTCACTGCTTGAGTGTAGAGGGAAACCTTGAAGGCAAGCTGGACATTTTAATTCTGGGTTCCTCTGAACCAAAATGGTCCATGTAACATTCACATTTATGGCTAATGTCAACTAGCTCCAGCTTGAAAAAGAATTTCTAACAGAAAGAGTATTAATTTTCTCCACTAAACTTTACACTTTAAAAAACTAATAAATTCACCGTAATCCAAGAAAATATAAATTTTAGAGAATGTAATTGCACTTCTTTTGGAGCTTTAGGCAACTCTAAATGCATATAATTTAAACTATTAAATAGGCTCCTATTTTAATATATTTCTTGTGCTTTAAAGTGGAAGAATTTTAAAATAAAAGCTTAAGCAGATGAAAATATGCTTCAAATCTCTGTATGGCTAATTCAGGTAAACTTTGTATTAAAGGAACTTGTGACAAAATGCAATTTAATTTTTAGAATCTCCACTAACTCTGTGAGAAAGCTTATTAAGTATCAGACACTTAACATCTAACATGCAGTACTAGGTGTTTAACCTTCTTTTGGTTTCAGAGAAAATGGTAAACATGTAAAATGGTAAAAAAAGTGGTTTTTTAAATTGCTGTTTGATTATAGTTTTGTGAGGGTAACTTCAGGTGCCGTGGCATCTCTTTCTGGTAAAATTCCTAGTTCCTCGTTTGCATTATGCTCAGTGATCTTTATCCTACACGCTGTGGTCATTTCTCTTCTTCACTTCAGACTGGTAAAAACTGGGTGTACCATTCAAGCCTAAATGGAAAAATGCCCTCAAAGCTGGCGAAGCAGAGCCTTCCTTCAGCCGAGAGGGGTGTGCAGAGCTGGGCAGCGAGGAGCTACGAGCAGCCCACCATCGCCTCCAAGTCGCGCTCGCCGTCCCCGTACACCAAGCGCCGCATGTGCGAGCTCTCGGAGGAGGCCAGGCAGAGACTGGCCCACCTCAACCTGGGCCCTCACGAGTTCAGGAGAGACACTGACAAACCTCCCTTTGTCATCAGACGGGTTTGTATTCACTCCAAGCTTAAGCTCGGTTCAAATGTTGTTCTTTCATTAAAGAGCGCTCAAAAAATTTCATTCAGATCTTAGTTTAGGTGAATAATTTTTCCCTCTCCTTAATAGTCTGTCATAGAGTGATTTAAATGTAAAATTAACTAAAATAAAATTTATTTTATCTGCTTTAGTAACAGACAAAGATCAAATTCTTTCATGAATATCTTGGTTAAATTCTCTGAGGCCCCATTTCTTTTCTTCCAGCACACTAGACAGGATAATAGGTGTATAAATTCAGCTTGGAAGTAATTGATATTAGTATTAAAAATCCTGAATAAGACTTTAAAGAAAGAGGGTCTAGTCACACTATGAACACTTACACTTCCTCTCTTTCAAATTTTTTTTATGCTGGTATCCTGTGATCTTTGGAACACTTCCTTTGCTCAGAGCTACATCTCAAACACTTTGACTTAGAGTTCATAACATAAGGACATAAGGACATTTTGCCATACATGAAAAATTGTCCTGAAATTAGGTACTTATTTAAAGAAATTGTGTGTACCTCTTTTAAAATGAAGGGGCTTCATTTCCCAGCCACCTGGAGGATCATATACTCTTCCCCCCACCCCCCCACCCCCCTCTTAACTATTCTTATTGCAACAATTCTCTGTTTTTAGAAAATCACTTTGAATTTGAAGGGGCAGAAATGGGACTGTTCATGTACTGTGCTGTGACATTATGATTTCTCTCCAGTTTTGGGCATTTACCACAACCAGTTAGATAATCAAATTAAATAGTTTGCTTCTACCTTATCCTTTTCCCTAGTATCACTACTAAATAATTAATAATATATTGTCAAAGTTTAGAATTCTTTCCCAAGTTTTATTCTACATATAGCTACCTTTTAGAAATTCAAATGGCCTGAATAAGTCATTAATCATTCATCAATCTACTATTTCTTTCATATATTTTTCTTTTAACTCTTTTTACTTAATTCTTCTGGGTTTGGATCTAAAGGTGAAGTTCACAGTTTAATTATAGTATCATTAACACTGATTATTGATTTTCAATGCTTGGTTATTTTTGTACAAAAAAAGGAAAAGCTTGTTTCTTGATTTGGCATGTCCTCGCTGTCATGGCCTTTCTGGATTGAGAATTTTCCTTTCAGGGTATCTTTACTGCTGAGAACTCTTTTGGCCTGGAGATTTTGTGTTACATGAAGATCAAAATTGGATTATATTAAATGTAACTTTAATTAGGAAGAGATTCAGATCTCTCTTGGTGAGATCTGAGCTGTTTAGAATAAATATGAGATACCAGGAATTGTTTAAAAATATTGCAGACATTACAGATGAAGGAGAAACAAAGTGTATTTTTCTTTCTTTGAACAATAAGATATTCAGAGTTTTCTAGACCTTTCTAGCAACGTTTTTGTTTATGCACAGTAATGTTAATAATGCACATGAACCAACTGCTATGAAACTAGTCTGAAATAGTATTTAAATAAAGTAAAATGTTTCAGAAAATGCCAGTTGTGGTCTTACAGACAAAACCAGCAAAAACAGGAATCGATACTGAGTATTTTAACAGTATTTTTGCTTCAGGTTGGACAACCAAGTCCTGGTGCTAAAATTCATTCCTGGTGTTCCCTGCGAGAAAGCACAGCAGAAGCCTGGCCCAAGACACCCCATGGTCAGTATTTTCTACTATATATCACATATATGCTTTTGATTTCTGCAGGAAGCAGTTTTATTTGGAGCCTTTTATTATTACTTTGGTTTTTTTATTTATTATAAAAATGTGAGTCTGCGATGTGATGGAGAAAAAGCTGTCAGTTCTTCCCAGGAAAAGGAAGAATGCTGAATAAATTACTGCTTCAAAGGGTGCCCTTGAATAGTTCTTTACTTCATGAAGCTTGGAACATAGTTCTACATGATGTGAAAATAGGACAGATTTCCAAAACTCAGACAAGTGCTCTCTTTCACTGCCTTTCTTGTTGAGTTGGATGGTGGAGAAAATCTGCAGCATGGCTTGTGGGTGTGTTCATCAGCCTTGGGGTATTGATTATTTTGAACTTCAAGGGCTGTGTCCTTCAAAAATGAGTAATGTTTATTTTAGCAGTATTTGTGAGTAGGGGATCAGTGACTTACCATTATTAATGAACATCCAGGATGTGCTGTAGTATCTGCTGCAGCATCCTTTGGTATCAGTAAGTGAGAGTTTAATAAAAACTGTGGGACCAGAAATTTAAGAAAGCGCCCTAAAACTTGATTTTATTGCACATGTCTTACAATATGAGGATTTTAATGAGTCTCATCAGTATTTGTTTATGTGTACTCTGCCTCATTTTTATTTCATTTCCTCACTAATTATAATTTGTTATACAGCAAATCATTATGAACGTGTTATTTTACATTTGTTCTTTGTCATTGCACTGGGTGCTAGATTTTAAAGGTTTCACATCCCCTTTGGGAACAGATTTGCCGGTCTGTGATGGCTGGATAAAGGAACAGACCAGATCATCTGATAGTATTGCACACTTACAAAATGAGCTGGTGGTTTCTGGCCAGTATTTAGAAGACCAAAATCTACCTCAATATTAATATCCAGAGGATTCTTTGGTCACCTGCCCATGTCTTGAGGCTTAACTGTAACTTCTGAAAAGAACAGGTCCCTAGGATTAGAAATCTTAATGCAGACAGTACAGTTTAGTCCCTTTTTGCTTTTCCTGGGTCACAGTGTGAGGGTTGTTCAGTACAAACTGGTAGAACAGATCAAGAAAGTAGATTTAATGTCAGTCTCTCAGGGATGAGGTGCATATTGACACTGGTGAAAAATCCTGACCCAGGAGGGGTCTGAGAGTTTTTCCATGTGTTTCACTAGAATCTGTATTTTTGTCTGTGAGTCAGTGGTGAAGGAGGGAATGCAGAGGTGATAGGAGAAGGGAGAGATGCTCACAGGGAAACTTGTTCAGAGAGGATTAGTAAAGTAGAGCAATGTACATGGGAAATGGTGAGTTTGTTTTGATACTGATTTAAGCAACAAATAGTGTAGCAAAATGTGCCACTTCTGTCTGTGCAGAAGATGGTGCCTACCCTGATTCATTGCTGCAAGCTTTGTATTCCATTTAATGGGAGGTCATGGTTTTCAGCTAAAGAAGATGATTTCCTGAAATATACTGAAGAGACAAAAAAAATAGCTTTAGTTTTGTTCGTGAGGACAGATAGGCTGCTTTGTAAAAGATTTCATAGAATTTAGGAAATGCAAATGTATTTTTGATTTCTTCTGTCACGGGCCTTTTTTCCTTCTCCAGATCCTTCTCCTCACGACAGCTACAGACCCAAGAAAACTGAAGTGAGTACTTTCAAGTGGTTTTGCTTACACACTGTTTTTTGGGAAGCTCTGAGCTTCCCAATCTTTCTTGGATTGTCTTGCATAGGTATTTTTGAAACGTTATCTACTGTAGTATCAGAAGTAAGAAAAAGGACATTTTAAATCTGATCTATCCCAGTTAAGGCCTGCTGACAGATTATTTACAAACAGTAGAAGGAAACTTAGCACTCTTTAAAGATGCTTATGCCTGCTCCTACAGAATTAGCTTTTCCTTGGCCATCAGGCTTGCAGCAAGGCCATAGAGGAGCCTTTAAAGGCTGTTTGCTTTTGCCTTACCAGTTGATCTGAGAGCATTGTTCATTCTGGCAATGTGTGTGCAGATGCCACAACTGGGAAACCAGCATTGTGTTATTTCACATCCTTTCTTTTTCAGATTTTGGCTTCTTTCTGTATTAAAAGAATCGAAATATTAACATCAGGGTCGTTTTGTGTTTGGGAAGTTTTATTCTTTACATCCTCATTTAGTTGTTCTTCACCTGTGTTCCTGAAGTACTCTAAAAATTATGGGTTTAGGCATCTAGTTATGTGTGCCCTCCTAGATTTCCTAATGGCTGGGAAAACTGATGATAATAGGGAAGAGGAAAGAAAAGGAATTATGAGCATAAACCTTGGTATATATATTAAGTAGACTTTTGTCAGATTCTAAACTTTTTTTACCAAGGGCTGTAGTTCTGTGTACCATGTGAATCTAATATATTGTGCTGCCTCTGGATTGTTCCATGGGTTGTTTAGACTCTCAGGCATTATTCTGAATCTGTGAGATTCCTGGGAAGCCTTCAAGTTGTGCACTCAGAAAAATTGATAAAAGTAAAGTTTTACATAAGGTGATATGTTAGTTACCAACAGATTCCTCTGAGACTTGTTGATTTACTTCAGACCATAGATTTTTGTATGAAATGAGGGTCCTTCTTCTTTCCCCAGCAGACAGATATTACTGAATGAATATACAGTCTTTAACCTTTTGGGTTAAGAAATAAAAACATGAATATTTTACATCTTGATATCCATAATAAATTTTAGTTTGTTGGCTTATTTTTCAGGCAAAATCTAGTGGAAAAGGTTTGGACAGCCGTGCTGTTTGCAAGGAGCATGTAAGCCCAGATCCACCCAACAGAGAGTCCCATTCTGCTGCTTCTTTGGGGCGTTCAGCACCTCCAGCAGTTCTGGAGTCTCCAAGTTCTGTGCTGAGTCGATCTTCTCTGAGGGAAAGGTACTGCCCTGCTTTTGTTCATGACATTCTGGAATTGGGAACATGAGCTGATGATAGCAATGCCTGCATGACTGTAGTTTGCATATTTGTAGTTTGCAAGGTGTGAAGGTTGAAAAGACTGAAAAATCTTCTTGCAGCAGCTGTACTGTTGTTTGACTTTTCCTTTTCCTGTGTTTACCATCACCTCTGCTTGATGATTACAGTCCTAGTAACATGGCAGTGAAAATCTCTGAAACAGTGACACCCCGAATTTTAGGCTGCCAATGTCCATCTGGAACAAAGAATTAATAAAGCATCACTTAAATGAATCATCACTGTTTCAGAGGTGATTGAAATCTCAGGAATGTAAATACAGATATGTAAAAATGCCAAGTAAACTTTACAGTAAGTACTTGGAAACCTTTTTTCCATCTGACTTTTCACAGGGGATTTTGAGCACGTACTTGTGGCTGTGCTGTACTCAGATGTGTGACTGGTGTGCATAACATGCTTAGGCTAGCTTTAATCTACTCACTGTGTTATTTTCCCATCTTTTCACTTTGTTGACATCCTGAGATTTTGGCTATGATTTTTTGAGTGGGAATGTGGACCTCTGCAGCTATTGTGTGTATATTAATTGCTGTATTTCAATTACTTTTCTTAGCTATCTCCACTGACCCCTGTGGAATTGGGTTTGGGACAGTTTAAAATATCCTTTAATTTAGTGGATTTCAGTCCCTTGGTTAATATATTGGGCCAGCTTTAGTGTGTTATGAGGGTGGAATGGAAGAAATGTCAAAAAAGCATCAGATGGTTTCATGCTTAAGCCCTCCAGTCCTTTAAAGAGAGTATTCTCTGCTTCCTGCTGAGTGTTCTTGGTGCTTCTCTTGTACATTCAAGTAGCAAGTTACTGGTTGCCTTTCTGGGAACAGAAAAACTGTATGCAAAGCTAGGCCTGAGTAAGCAAATAGATAAAATAATTGGGAGAAACTAAGGATTAAACTGAGGACCCATCCTAAGTGCTGAAAATGTGCTTTGGTGACCAGTTCACGCTCTGGTACCATTGGTACCAGGTTAGTCAATGCTTGCAGGTTGCATTTTACAGCCTACACACAACCTAATGCTTGTTTCCAAAATAGAAAAACTGTCTCAGTTTTTTCTTTAAAAAGAAAAATGACAGATGGCAGGTGGGGACTGAATTTTTAATACTCACAAAGATCAAGTTGGTGTTTTAACAGCTTCCTCTGCTTGAAAACTTGTTTGTTAGTTGTTCTGTGTAATAATGCATCTTGGAAAGTGTTATACAGAGATTAGGATGTATCTGGGGTTTGAAGGAGGTTTCTTTGTCATCTTCTCTGCCTCCCCATTCTCCTCTGACAATGTTTGTGCATTAGTTACCCATATCTGGGGAAGAGATATTGTCATGGTAACTTTTTTATCCTTTCTTCAGCTGAAGGCTTTTTGGGGGGTTGAGGCTAAATTATATACACATTTTATTTAGAACTGATGGGGTGCCTTCTATTGATAGGAAAGTCTTGTTTGTTGTGAGCTGCTGTTACATGCATAGTAATTTAGTCGTCTGCCAGTTAGTCTTGAACTTGTCTGAATGTTCTTGCTTTTTCTCTTTATGAGCCTCTCTCCAGAAGAGATTTCTGATCTTGTGAAATTATGTTTTTTCTTCTTATTAAAGCAAATGTTCTCAGCTCTTCAGAGCTGTAACGTCTCTTTATGTAAAATATGTAACCATTTACTTCTGTCATCAGAAAAAAAAAATCAAAATGAGAAATAAAGGGCATAGTCTAAAAAAAATTGATCTCTTTTTCATGCTGCTGAGATAACAATGGTTTTAGCTGATTGTGTACTGAGAGTTATACTTGGAATGACAAGCATGGTTTAGAGGTCAATGTTTGGAAATGCATGCAAACGCTGCTGTTCAGATCATAGAAATACAGAGGAAATCAGTGCACTGAAAGTAAAGCAGTGTTAGAGTAATTGCAAGAATATGGAGTCTTATCTCACAGTATTCAGTGTTTATTTCCTCAATTTTATTTTGAATTACAAAGACAAATTGCTTAGCATATACAGGCTACTGTTTTTAATGCTAGTCAATCCACAGTCAATATGAAACTTGACTCCCCACCTCAACCTTTAGTTCCCTCTTTTCCCTTTCTTTTTTAAAAAGTAGTGGGAAGTGACTGTCTGCCTTCTTGGGAGTATGTCCCAGAGCCCTGCTGTGTGGTTGTTAAACCACTGCAGTACTTTTCAGTGAGGCAGAAATTGGGGTCTTGTGCAAGGTCCTCTGAGCCCTTTTGTATCCTCCCTGGCAGTTTCCAGTCCCTTTCTTTGAGCCTGCTAGAGACACCACAAATCAATCCTCTTCCCCTTTCCACTGAGATTTCAGTCAGAAGCAGAACTGTAAATAGATTTACTATTGAACAAGACAGCCAAGTTTTGAATATTGATTTCTCATACTTTCTTTTTACATTTTTCATTATGTACATCATCTAAGGAAAGCATTTGCTGACGTTGGAAGCTGACACTCAGCAGTGATGTGGCCATACAATCCCTCAGAGGTCCCTTCCAGCCCTCACTGTTCCATGATTCTGTGAGGTTTGATTGCAGCTCCTGTGCAGACCAGTGGCACACACAGACCCTCGAGTTCCCACCCATAGTGTGTGCCACAGTGTTCCAAGGCAGTTGTTTGGTTGGTTGTGCAGAGAGGAGCATCCTGGACATGCTGGGTGCTTTGGGAAAGAGCATTCATACTCTGTCTTTTCAGTGCTGCTTCAGGAAAGCAAAATTGCAGTCCAGTCCTTGCTTTCATGGTGCACAGACATCCTCACACACTCCTAGAAGATGGGGCTTTCTTGAGGACTTACAAGCTAAGCCTTCCTTGCAGCACTGAAACCTGCAGCAAAGTACCTGTCAGAAAGAAAAGGAGAAATAGTGAGATGGATTCCATAAGGTCAAGAAGTCCTTTGAACAGAGCTGTGTGTTGGCACAAGAAAAATCCTTTCCTCAAGAGACTACAACAATCATGGGAGTATTTGACTATTTCTGTTATGTGAGAGGCAAAGCTACTTCTCATGCATTTGGGATCAAAGGAGTCTTTTTCCTGCTCTGGAAATAGCATGCTTCTACTTTTGTTTCCAGATTGAAGTGCAGTTCGATAGCTTTTTTCATGTTATCCTGGTTATGCTGCTGAAATGTGATCTTCCCTGCTATAAAATTTAACAAAAACCTAAGTTCTCTTTGAAGTGAGACAGAGGTTAAGTGTCTGGATCAAATGCCCTTTCTGTAATATTCCTGTATTGTTTTACTACCATCTTTTTATATTCTCATTTTCCTAGTGCTAGGGAAATAACAGCATGAAGTTAGATACTGGTAATGATAGATATAATGACAGATATTAATAGATATTAATGAAATATTAGATCCAATATGAAGTCCTTGAACACATCAGTTACCAGAATGTTTGGCTTCAGTGATCTTGAAAACGATCGTCCCAGGATCTTGGGGGTTATTTTATTGCACAGCAAAAACCAAAACCAGGTGGTTCACTTGATATGTTAGAGACTGGCATGCATCCTGAGGCAGGGTTTGCTTCTTTGAGAGAATATGTTTTAAGTTTTGAGAACTCCTGCTAAAAAGTAGAACACTAAAAAATATTGCAGACTTCTTAGGAAAAAGCTTGCTCTCAGGAGAGGCTGCACCTTGGTTTCCTCTCTTTTTCTAGCCATTTAAGAGTCATAATTTCTGATTTTTGGAATTTTCTTTGGTAGGAAGGTTTTGTGTTTACCAGTCTCGCCTCTTGGGAAAGTTTATTCTTTTGCATCCTTTAAATACTAACTTCTGGAATCAGCACTTGAAAATCAGTTATTTCATACTGCATTCTATGAAAGTAAGTAATATCTAAGCCTTTTTTCGTATTTCTGACCAACATCTGTACTATTTGTCATCTTCATTGGTTGATTTTGCTGCTGCAGTAAGTAAATCTGAAATTGATTGCTGTCAGAGCCATTTTGTGTATAAATTAATAAATTCAGAGAAGATGGAAGGTAATGGAAAATCTTGCAAAGAGCATAAGGAGGTGCAGCCAATTTGTGACAAACTAATGATTTAGTACCACAATGACTTCAACCTTTTGGGAGCAACTGCTCAGCTGGAGTATTGACTTTCACTGAAATTTCGGAAGCTGTCTGCCATTAACTTTCCCTTTTTACATGATGTATATTGCCACAGTTTTAAGAGCTAGATATGAGAAGAAGGGGGAAAAAACATTTGCTAAGAACTCAAACACTGAACTCAGCACATGTCACAAGTGCTTCAAGGTCCATCTATAGACAGGGCTTTTGAAAGTAAGAGCAGCTACATAGCAAGCATGGGAAATTTTACCTTTTTTTTCATGTCCTGCTGAAGAAGGAGGGTAAATTGGTTCACAGCTAAGCTGTCAGCTTCTGCTTCCAAATATTTAGGCATCTGTGCTCCGATTTAATGCCCTGTCTGTGTGTGGTTGTTCCTGCTTTGTAGTAATAATCCTGCCACTGTGAAAGCAGCCACCCTCCTCCACTGCCAACATTGTGAGAATGGAGGGGGTTTGTGTTGGTGTAACTTCATTACAATTCAGGCTTCTATGTACAAACAGAGCCTCCAAAACACTTCAGAGCTGCATCATGGGCATCGTTCACTTTAAAAAAAAGCAAACCAAAATTGTGTCCTTGACTAAATAGACCAGGAAAACCCTGAAGTGTAGCCCAGCTTTTCTATTGTGCCTCCTTACAGAGCAGTATGCACTGCAAACGAGGTCCATCCTGCTGAATTACCACCTCATGTCTCTAAAATGAGAGTAAAGCAATGTCCTTCCCTCCTGTGAATGCTGAATAAATACCTGAATAGATATAAAATATGTGAGGTGGGTTTTTTTTATTTCAGAGTTAAGTATTTTTTGTTTTGTTGGGGCTCTCTCCTGTTCTATGTGTAAGTTCTTGCAGATTGTGTTTTTTGCAGGTTATACTCAGCTTTGAGTGTTCTTACTCCCTCTTCCCCCCAGTGACAGTCGGGTTCTCTGCAGTTGTGAATCTGGTACTGCAGAACTTCATTGATTTCTGTCCTGTGATGGTTTGTCCTTGGATGTGGCTTTGCTCAGCATGAGGACTGTGTCTTTGAAGCTGATGAATTCTCATGGAGGCCACATGCACAGAATTGTTCCCAAGGCAGGGGTTGCCATGAGGGGGAAGGGGTCACGAGAGCCGCTGCAAATACTCTGCACAAGGTTCTGGCATTAATTCTGCTGATGGGAAATGCATTAATATCTCCTGCTGAAATGTGATATTAATGTTTTTGCTGTGTGCAAGTGGATGATTGGATTGTCTGACATTTAAAAATTCCTATTTATTACAGCTCTCAAGTTTGCAAGCTGCTGTTTGAGTAGAGTACATGGGTGGATGTATCCTGTTTGCATTTCTAATGGAGTATTTCATCCTAACGGATAAAATTATACATGAAAATAATCTTTAGCACAAAATCTACACTGTCTGTTTGGATTCTTCTTTTTTTTTTTTTTTCCATCAAGGTAGATGTTGTCTGTATGACCTTAAAAAAATCCTTATCTCATAAAAGAAAATAAATGCCTTTTAGTCACATTACAAGGGAAAATGGTTCTGTTTCCTTGATCGGACTCAACACAACATCTTTGAAATTAATCTTGAAAAGTTCTCTGATTGATCTGGCTTTTTCTAGGTCACTGAGCTATATTTCCAAAGTGTTTATACAATCTATTGGAATCAATAAACAATTTAAACTGATGTAACTGCAGAATGTTTGCAAGTCCCAGGGAAAATTGAAAGTATGAAAAAGAATACAGCTGTAGGAGTTTATTTCATTTATCAGGACAAACAGTCATTGAAATGAAATTACTTTCCTTTGAACACTGCAATATGATAGTGACACCTTAATCACATAAATAAGTAGCTGGTCATTTTAAAGAGTTGTTACTGGTGATTTTGGGCAAATGGAATCCCTTTATTTATACTCCCAGAAGCTGTGCAATAAAGCCTGTTTTATAAAGTATTTCCAGTAGGAGAGTTAGAATATCATAAAAAGGTTTCACTTCAGATTATAATCGTTGTGTTTCAGGCATGATTTTATTTTAGTTGCATTTCAGTTGGCAAATATTAACATTATTCTTTAAACGTGGATTAGACCCGATAGTTGTTGCTAAAATTAAACAATAAAAATACTAGAAAAGCTAATTAAAAAGAAGCTGATACCATTTTTAATCACACTTAAGGTTTTGATTTTTTTTTTTTTTTTTTTTTTTTTTTTTTTGGTAAATGAAGTTTGGGGTCTGTGTGAGAGGCCAACATTTGTTATACCACAGCGCACACTAGTGGATTGAACCATAAAATCACCCGGAGAAAGAATTTAATAGTTCTCGAATTAAGTACTTAAATCTTCTTCTTGCAGACATAGCCATGTATTTTCTAACTGAATACAATAGCAAGCTGGGTTTTCCTTTTTCTTTTTTCCCAAAAGTAAATACATTTATCTCCAAAGATGTTTGTAAATTTACGATTAATAACAATGACCTGAAGTCTTACATACGAATTTCATAAAATTTATTTCCCAAAGGCAATCTATTCCAACTTCCCAGAGCAAGCAACCTTAGTGCTGGCAGAACAGCAGCTGCTGTATAAATAAGGGAAAATGCCATGACTTCATGGCTCTATTTTTTATTTGTCAAGTGGGAAATGACTCACTCTTACTGCATCTAGGATGCAGATTTTTAAATGTGCATTTCAGAGGTCCTTTAATATCAGTAAATGTTGTAAATTCTAATGGGAAGCCATAAGATGATAGTATCACTGCAGACCCTTTCCCTTTCCTCTCTTCTTTTAAAAAAAGAAAGTGTTTTTTTTTTCAAAACACAAGTGGTAGAGCACGTGCATTGTAATGCAATACATAAAATGGGGTTTGACTGCATTAGGAAATTAACATTCCTTTCTGCTTAAGGGTCTCACACTTCTGTTTCTTTAAAGGCAGTGCTTTTCTCCCCTAACAAAATTCTCAAAGCATTTTGCTTTCCTTTAGAAGAAGTTATGTGAAATCTTTTAGTGCAACAGATTGCTGCATTCTAGAGTGCAAAAGAACTGCACAGTATGAATTTGCCATACATGTTCTTGGGTTTGGAATTAATTGTAAAAGTCTCAAGATAAAAATATTAATGCTGTAGACAACTTGGTGAAAATTCCTGCTTGTAGTGATCCAAGGATAAACAACGATAAAATTTTTAGAAACGTGGAAATACATCCCCATATAGATTATATGTTACATACTTCCAATATTGTGTCATTTCTTGGCACCCTTTCCTGAAGAAAAATAGAAGCATTTTCTAGTAGATGAATTGATTTAAAGAAACTCATAAATAAGCTGAAAATACTCATGCTGTTTAGAGCCAAGAGAGGGATATTTTGGACATACAAACAACAATAATTTAATCCAAATAAGTTGCTTACATGAAAGAAAACAGAAAAAGATTACTCAAAAACAAAAAACTGATTACTTTCTAGTTCTTTTTCAGTCTCTGTCTCTGGTAATGAAAGGAGTGATCCAAAAGATTGCAAAGAACTCTATGCAGGTTGCCTGCCTGCAACCTTCAAGACAATCTGGCACTTCCCACTTTTGGGATCCTGCTTCCATTAATTTTTACATTGCCAGGCTGCTTGTTTTGCACTGAAGCTTTCTCTGTGTACTTGGTTTGTTCTTTTTGAATGGAGCTGGGCAATTCTTTAGCTGTATTGAAATTTCTGGAGGTTTGGTGAAGGTGAACTGAGCCAGGCACAATCAGACTGGGGATTTGTGATAACTGGGAGAGAGGAAGGCAGAAAAGCTGGCACTCCCAGAGCAGACTGTGGAATCTCAGGGTTCAGATGCTGTTTCTCCACTGCATCAAATCTGGGAAGCCACCAAAGCGTGTCGGTGTTGCTGGTGCTCCTGGTGCAGGCAGGGCATGGCAGCTCCGTGCTGCTGCTGGCGGCTGTTCAGCAGCTGAGATTGCAGTGCCTGCTCTGCCAGCTCACAGCTCGCCCAGTGACCCGTGCTCACATTACCATCATACCACAGCAGGAGATGGGATTTTCTGGGTGCCAAGTCAAGCTCTCAGAGCTTAGGCAACACTGAAATGAAGATGCACAATCTTCATTTGGTGCTCTGTTTCTTTCCAGTGCGATGAGCTTGTGTAAGTAAGCATTTCATAACTTTGCTCCAATTATTCTTTCCTTCTATCGATGTCTATTAAAAAAAAAATACATTTTTAATGTATTTTTTGATGTACATGGTTGGCACGTAAACAATCCTATAAAATCTTAGTTGCCTCCCTTAAGAGACTGAGAATATTTATTGATATGAAATTTCTGCTAGCTTCTAAACTTGCTCAGAAGGATGAGCTTCTGAGAAGGATGAGAATGTTTTTTTTAAGTAAAGTAGAAAAAAATAATCCAAAACAACAAGGTAAAATCCAAAAGTAGCTGTTTGGTTTAAATTACTCATACCAAGCAAGCTACCTAGTTTTTAAAATTAAAAAAAAAAAACAAACAAGAAAACTTAAAATGCAGTTCTTCTTGTGAAATAAAGACTGCAATTGCAAGTTTTTGACTCCATGTGTTTTCCAATTTGCATGCATTGGGGTTACCTTCCTTTAGCTTTATTCCAGTGAAAAGAACTTTGTGTGCAGTACTTCCTTTAAAGAGAGGCAAATGAAACTTGATCACTGGGAATAGTATAGGTTTTTTTATTCTGTAGGGACCACACAAACATTACAGAAATATTACTCAAGTTACAAAATCATCAACATTTTCAATGTTTTTCATCTTCTGTTGGTATTGTGGCTGCTTACTGTTTATGCACTGCTTTGAAATGTTTCTTTACTTGTACCCCAGAGGAGAAAAAGAATAAAATTGAAACATTGTGTGTGTTCCAAGTAGAAGGAGGTAATGCATGCTTCATAATTAAAATGAAAAAGAAATCTGAATCAATGAGTTTTTCAACAAGAAACTGTTTCTTCACTTTGTTTTTCTTCTTCCTCTTGCAGATTTAGCACTGGTTGGCCTTCACCAGCAAATGGAGATGAGATCCATAAAAGAGTGAAAAATATTTTAAGGACACACAGTGCTAGACAGCGCCTCATATTTGTAAGTTTGACTGCAAACTCAATCTTTCTCTTCTCTGAAATTGCTGAAAAAAAGAACTGTGCCTACAGTCTTGGATTTATTATAATGTTGTCCTTTGGGACAGCCTTGATTGTAGAAAATATGGATTTGGTGTGTGAGCTCAACTGTTTCACACTTATTTCAGAAGCCTCTTTATCTTTCGCCTTTATGAAGTAGTACAGGCAACCCTCTCATGGCTTATTGAGAGCAATTATATTGGGGTGTGGGGTTTTTTATATTCTGATTCTCCACTCCCAATTTAAGCAAAAAATGTTACAGATGTGTAGAACATCAAGGCCTAACATGTTGTGCAGCTGCACATCAGCAGCTGCATATATCCAGCTGTTTCTAGAGCTAATATTATTCTTCAGATGTGAGCTTTTTTTCCCTTAATTACCTGGCTATCAATGAACAGAGCTCTTTGTCTAACGAGATTACACCCGGGAACAGAATATTTTACCTTGGATGAAATTTTGAGGTGTGGTTTTAGACAGACAAAATTTTTTCCTATTGTGATTTTGAGAAACACAGTTTCTCGAAAAAATGCCAGAGCATTGTACCAGCTGAATAAGAAGATTGTTCATCTGCAGAGAATTTAGAATCTTGAGTGTGAGGTGAGGCAAAAGAAAGGTAGGATAGAAAGGTTGTAAGGATGAGAGATGATTATGATACAATTATCATAATGATGATTGTGATTTAAGATGGTGAGGAGCTCTGGCAATCTAACTCAGAAATGTTATTGGTGGGGTAGAAGAGACATAAGTCTCCCAAAGTGGAGAAAGGCATCTTTTTTTGCTTCAGTTTCTATCTTAGAAAATAGAATGTTGACAGAAATCTGCTTTTGAATGTTGGTGCAATTTCAAGTTGCTACTGTCCCCAGCTGTCCACCTTTCCTCTCGGCTGCAGTTCCCTGTATCAGTGGGAAGTGGGATAAAACGCGTGGGAGCCCTGATGTCCCCCCAGCACATTCCCCACAGCAAGGGCAGTGCAGCACTGCTGGGTTGGCTGGGATGGGAGGACTCCACTGACTGCAGGAAACCCACAGCAAAGTGATCCATTCCTGCAAGATGGATTGAAGAACATCTGTCTTCACTCCGAAATCCTTATTTATTTACTTGTTTGTTTGTTTATTTATTCATGTCCCCATGTTGGGCAGCTCATTGTCTCACCTCATTCTCACTTTATCTGATTATTTTCTCATTTCTGTTCAATGTTCATTTTTACCTTAGTTGTTGCGGGTTTTGTTTTTAACTCAGAAAAATCTTGCATACTAAGACTGTTTGATTTAGTTCATGCTGTACCTCCCCAGTTATTACATGAATGTTATGATTTTGTGAGCTGCTGCTGCCTCTCAAATAGAAGATGCCCATGATATTTTTCTATGTTTCCACTCAGAATAAGTACAAATCATGTCAAATGCTCCCCTGTTGTTTCAATGAACTTAAGATAACAAACTGGATTTCCTGATAGTGTTCATAGCAATGAACACTTGTACAGCCTGAACTATCTCCAGTGGTTTTTGACAGCTTTCCTCAAACTATGACTTTATGATAAGCACAGTTGAATGATTGGTTACATGGTCCCTTCATACAGTTCAAAAGACTCTGCAGACATTGTGCTTCTGCCCTATAAATTTGAGCTATTAAGGCATTGGGTCTTTAATTACCAACCTGATCAAACCAGTGCTGGCAAAGGACCATTTTTCTCACTCTGGTTTTCTTCCACTGAGCAAAAGGAAGAGAAGGATGCTACAGAGAAGTTGTGTGGTGTTGGATAGTTGTGTAGAGCTGCCTTGTGAAAGCCATGCTAACAGCAGCTGACCTGGTGAAAAAAGAAAAATAATCAGTTCTTGCAGTGAGTGCTGTAAAATACACCAGGATTGGTTGTGCTTCCCCACATGGCCCAAAATCGAGGCTGTGGTGTTGCACAGTGGATGGCTGAGGTAAATGGGTCATCTTGAAAGTGAGGGAGTAGTAAAGCAAATATACTGGCAATGTGGTGAGCAGATCTGGCTCCAGTCTAGATCCTCTTCAACCTTTGAAAGGTTAAGAAGTACCTCTTACTCTGTTTCACTCCAAAGAGCCTAATACTAAATAACTATTCCCAGAAGCATATAGCTGTGTCTTTTAAAATTTCTTTTTCATACTGCTCTACAAAAATAGTTGTATTTTTGTAGACTAGAGCTCTGCTGCAGATTCCTTGGGGTGTCCACTGTACCCTTCTGCTGTGACATTGTGACAGTATTGTTTCCATCTCCTTTTGCTTTCCAGAACATAATTTGCCTCTGGCAAATGCTACAGAATTTTATTTACCACTGTACCCCATTTCCTCTTCAGTGTTATGTAGTCTATGAAGGCAGAGAGCTCTTCTGTTTACAAACACACTTATTACCTTGTATTTCACCACAATAAATTCTTTCAGGTTTTTCCTCATCCATATGCTGCTGTTCAGCTTGATGTGCATCTTATTGCCATCTACCACTATATTTATTGTCTTTTCTCCCAGTTCTGTGTTGCCAGCAAGTGTGATTATTTTTACTGCAGTCTTTTTTCCAATTATTTCTCCTATAGCATGAAAGATGACTTTGTTTAGTAATCCTTACAGCAATTGACTTGTGCTGAAAGCATCACTTAATATCACCCCTTAAGTAAGGTGTTTGCTCTTCAGAGTAGAGTGAACATGATTGTGTGTGCTGGAATTTCTGCCATCCCATCTCAGGTGAGCAGCTGGCTCCCTCCACATGGGTGTTTTGTTTCTTCCTTGTTTAAGAGGGCAAATTTGGGTTAATTAATGTCTAGATAGCGTTTGGAAGGTAAAACTGCATTCTAGCAACTGATAATACCTAACTGAAGGGTCATTAAGTGTATCAGATTATTTTTAAAGTTCAGTAAGCATGTATTCAACCTTGGATATGAAATTCAAGAATTGAGATGTGTGGAATGCTTCTGTCTTGTAAAACACATTAAATAGATAACATAATAAGTTTTAGGGTTTTTTCCTCTTTTCTGCAAGGAACACAAAAGCAGTAAGTAGTAGGTTTCATAGCATTTTGCCAACGTGTTTATTGGGGTTTGTTGGGGTTATTGAAGCTTCTGCTGTCTGCGCAGTTCTCTAGATCTACACTGTCAAGAAATTCTTTCCAGTTTATTACCTGAAAATTATTAGCTGAATTGTACTGAACTTAATTAAAAGTGTTCATAAATGGCATTTGGCTCATTACACTTTGTCCCTTTCTCCCCCAAGAAATGTAAGTACTTTAATAGTCTTTTAAATGGAAAGAAAGTATTTTTGAAATGAGATCATTGTAATCAGAAACCAAGGTAATGAGAATTTGATTTCTGGGTTTTTTTAGGATGATTTGCCTCAGACAAGAGAACCCTCAGATAATATACCCTTAACTGTGAGTGAGCTGCGGACCAGGTATGGAGTTTTTCTCTGACCAAGACAAAACTGTCATACTCAATATTGCCCTTTACATTTAGCTACAAATTTCTCTTCCCATTTTGAGCTTTCTCCTATATTGCACAGGGAAAAGGTTTCAGGAGGCTTTACTCATACTAAGCTTTCTCACCTAAAAGCAAAATAGAGTTAAATATAATTATGCCTTTGATGTTGTTTGGCACTGTGTCATATAGTCTTCATAAAACACTGAATTTGGAACTGAACTTGGCTATAAAAATGATTCTTGGGCAGACATTTTTGGAATTTGTCAACCAGAGGGCAAATGTCACTTTTAAAATAATCACTTGGTTATTTTTTTTTTTTCTTACAACTATGGGAGTGCAAAAATAAGTTAAGTTTATTTAGTAATATGGTTTGAGGCTGAGTTTTTTGGATTGTCTCTCTTTTGGTTTTTTAGGTTTTTTGGGTTTTTTTTTTGCAAAACAGATATTTGGAAAAGAAAAGCATTTTCCAAAAGTATACAGCAAACTTATATGGTATAGTTTAGTGATACAGCATGCTGTATTTTAGAAGCTGTCTTGGAAACCTGAGATCTTAAAAACCTGGTTTATGCACATTAATTACTCTGTGTACTCCTCACATACATGAGGAGTTACATGCCAGTTCAACAGACTGGCAGTTACACAAAAAGCTTCTGCATCACTTCCCTAAATTTTCCTCCTATTCCAAACCACTACACCAGGGTTTAATTTGAATAATTTACTTATGAGATACCAATTAAATTGATTTTGATTACTTCTGTAGTAGAAGTTACCAATACTGATGTTCTGTGTGTATGCACACAGTATTTTGTACAATGTTTTGGGTACCTGTTGGAGGAAAGATACTAAGTATTGGAAGTGTTTTTTGGGCTCCTATGGCTAGGGAGAAGTCCTAGAACTGTGGTGCTATACTTGAGAGGTGCTGCCATTAGAAAAGGCTTTATTTTGATAGTTGAGTACACACAGTTTTCTAACAATGGCACTCCAGATCACCACTGTATATCCCCGAAAGGAGGGTGTTTCAATATGGGTACCATAACAAACTTCTACTTGAAATTTATAAGGTCCAAAAAGTTCATTTCTGATTTGCTGGCTTCTTTAAAAATCTCTGTGATTTGTAATTCACTCTGTGCAAGGGGCTACTCTGATTTCCATATGGTTGTGAAGTTGCTGCTGCAGTTGTGTCTCCTGTACCTGTGCTCACTCCTGCATTCTGTGTAGCCTTTCTGCTCCCTTATCCTTTGTCCTGACAGCTGGGGCAATTAAATTGTTTAGGATGTGTTTGTAAGAGAGAAAGTGCAAGTTTTTGTTTTGAGGCAGCTTTGGGACTTGGAGATTTGTGCTGAAACTGCAGACCATGAAAAAAATGGAAAAAAAACCTTAATACTCCAGACTGCTGAAGTGATGGGATATGAAGTGTGGCACTGGGGTTGGGAAGGGACTGCTCCTTGGGTTTAGAGGCCAGCAGCACTGGGGGTGAGACATAAAGGCCTCGAGGACAGTCAGACTGCTGAGTGTTTGCCACAGTGCTCATAAACAGGATACAAGGACAGAGACAGAGTTCATGGAAGGACAGGCTACTGTCGACCAAATGCTGGCAGTAAAGTAGATGGATGATTGAAAACCGCTGGGAGTAAGGAAAAGGTCTGTGTTTTGTGAAATATTTAGTATATGATTCACTCAGAAAAGAACTTCTGGGACTCTTAAAGGAGATGTATGAGGGAACAAAAGCATATGACAGGTATTTCAGAGCAGGGAGTTGCGTGCAGAAATCCTGCTGTTAATATGATTTGTGAGTGTAATTCCCAGATTGCTTAGCTCAGGTTGTCAGCTGGTTTCCAGTTGAGACAGGAGAGGGAATCTTCCCTAACTTGGCTGTAGCTTTGTCCAGGTATCTCATGCACAAAGGCTGGCTAATGGAAATGCATGAAAACACACACACCTCTCCAAAAAGATAAGGGAAAATTAAACCTTTTTATAAGTCTTTTTCAGTACCAGAATAAGGAACCTGTAGAAGTTACTGTTGGTTTTTGAGTCTTTACTGCAGTTAAAGTGTTGGATTTTGAGTGTCTCTAGCTTTTTTTGAGTGTCTGAGCTTTCAGGAGAAGAAAAGGCAAGCACAAAGCTGCTGCTGGAAATGGATTCCAAGGAAAAGAGTGTCAGAGCTGTTTGTTGTATAGTTACAAGTGCTGTGCCTTGCTTGTTGGCCTGAGAATTCTCCATCAGAAATGAGGTACCACAAACTGCAGGAAGGAGGAGGTGAAACTGCAGTCGTAGATCAGTCCCCAGAGTATTGACTTCTCTTCATTTGACACAGGCCTGTATAACTGCTCTGTTGATTTTGTTGGTAGGTTGGTTTCTTTGTGTCCAAAGTGTGAGGCACAGTTAACTCGGGATGATAAACAGATTTAAATTTGTTCCATACCATTGACTGACTTGAAATGATGGAGCCTTTTTGAATAAGTGTGAAAGTGGCCTTCCTCTCTTTTTAATATTGGAGCCACACAAGAGGTCTTGTTTTATTTGGTGTAGGTTTGGCATCACCCTAATATTTGAGTGTAAGAAGTTTAAAAGCATAAGCTGTTCCTTCTGTTTTTTTTCCCATGGGACAGTAGAAGCTTAGAGATGTGAATTTAGAAAACTGATCCTACATCTTCCTCTTCTTCCCCTTTTCTGTTCTTCAGATGAAAACCTTGTGTTTTGATGCAGCTGAATACATGTATTCATGGATGTGGCTTAAGGTTTCTTTCAATTTTGTCATATGTTGGCTGATACTAACTTGAAGATGAAGTATTAAGTACTGGTTTGATTGCAGAAGACACTATCATTAATAAACTACATGTATATAAGAAGCTGTAAAGCTTCCCTGTGAAATGTAATCCATTTCCTAAGTGAAGATGGTCACTTTAAACTTTACATTTCCAGTTTCATTTCCCAGAGAACATTTGCAAAAGCTGAAGATAACTCAGTCCTAATTTTTAAGTGTCTTAAGTGCCTAAATCTCTGAGCAGATGTGAAAAATGTCATCTCAGTTGTAATTTTTTCTGATGATTTTTGAGCTTCTTGTTTCATGCTTTATTACAGGGAAATTGCTCATTTAATTATATGACACAAACCTTTGTTTTGAAAGTATCAAGAGGAAGCAGATAGTCATGATGTTGAGATATAAACTATTCAGACTTGGCAGTGTTTTGTAATGATTTGCAGAGTATAAATTTCACTTCATAGATCTAAGGAATAATTTCTCAAAGCAACTGAAAGATGAGACTGTATTTGTGTTTGGTATTCGAACAGTGATACAGAAGATGGGGTGGGGAAGGAACCCTGCATTGCCACTATATCAAAATATATTTGGTAGAAAACTTAATCCATGATGCTTCCAATAGAGCACTTTACAGCTGCAGCCACAGTAATTTAATATCCCCCTGATAGATTGTCTTCATATTGAAATAGCTGCTTGTGGTTACAATTTCACCTTCAAAGGACACAAAAAACCTACTGTGTTCCTCTTGCCTAGTTACACAGCCTGCAAAAATACAGCAAAATTACTGTAAGTTCTCTGAAAATTAATTCTATTTGAGGGGCATTACAAAGTGTACTCAGATAAGTGGGGGAGGATTTGTGTGGATGAATAACATGGTGGGGGGTGGTTCCCATTTCTTAAAAGTAGCTGCAGTGCAGTTTTTATTTTGGTTTGTGGAAGGTAATCCGTGCTAAGCAGCTCTACATTGGTATTTCTGCTGGTTTTGTGCCACTGATTCCTCTTCCATATCTTGGTTTGATCGTTGTTTCTTATCTTCTTTCCTCTGACAGCTCTCCAGGGCAGCACAACGCTCCTGTTCACTTGGATAGTGGTGAATGTTGGTCTGGTCCTGCAGCTGTGTACAAAGAGAAGCCTGCCAGAGCAATCTTGGAGAAGAGTTTCGCAAAAATATACAGAGAGATGTACGAAAAAACTGCTGGTGCTGTTACAGACCACAAAACACATTCCTGAAAGTAACTCACCTGAAAACACACAGTATACAGTATTTCCTACTAAACCTATTTTTATACAACAACATTTGTACTCTATTTTTTAAGGTGTCTTATGGTCAAGCAGGGTTTTGGAGAAATGGGGATTGGCCTGGGCTGAAAAAGGAAAATATAATTATCATTCACACCCTAAAAAGAAACAAATAATCCCTAACAAAAAAATCCCCTCCACAGTTAAGCAAGATGGTGTTGCTCCTTTGAGACTCTGAAAATAGAGTAATTTGAAGACTAATAGGCCTGCTGGACATTCCTGTGTGACATCAACTCAGGTTTCAGCTGCAGCCAGTTCTTATTAAATATCTAAATCTATTTAGCAACTTTAACAGAATTGGTTGAAGAAGCAATATGTCCTGTTGGTCAGAGAGGGGACCCAAAGGAGAAGGTGAATGTGATTGCTGGTTTAAAAGTGACCCACCTAGGATAAAGAGAATTGTTTTCTAGACAATTGCCTTTGAATTGTTTATTTTGGAGAATGGCACAAACATGACCCATAGCCATGTAGTTGAAGTGGTTTTGAGCACCTTTAGTCACAAGTGTTCTAATACCGTGAGATTTTAAAAGAAAACCACCCAGCCCAGCAGCCTTTGTGTGAGATGAAATGTCATCTTCACACAGCCTTTGCATTTGAACACTTCTGTGTTCTCCTAAATGCAGCCATGACATTTGCCAATACACTTGTCATTTTAAAAATATGAATAAGAAAGGACTGTGCAGGGGGAAAGACCAGAGCTAGCCAGCAAGCTCCTTGTGTTCTGTACAGGCCTTCTGAAATTCCTGCATCACAATCCCACCTCATTTGGAGCCTGTCCTTCCCGGTCTGCTGGGATCCTGTTGGCAGCAATCACTTCGTTTTTGCTAAAGGCCACCAAATGTTCATCAGCAGTTCGATGCTTTCCCCAGGGATGGAACCTTTTCAGCCTTGCACTGAGCAGATCCCACATTAGCAGACCAGGGCAAATTGCCCATCCATTGAAAAGCTGAATGTTTTAAAAGGGCAAGAGTGTCCATCTCCTGCTTCCCCCAGAATGTGGAAAAAACAAATGCCTGTTCTGGCTGCCTCCCTCTCTGAGCAAACAGAGGCAGCTCCACCAATGCCATTTTGCCTGTTGTGATTAGATAGAGGATAAAGCTAGCAGTACAGATGGCACAACATATGACTGGAACCTGCCAGCATGCCTACATAAACAAAAAGTCAGTCTATTCTGCCTTCCCTCCTTTAATGCTGAGACAACATAATCGATTTGAGAAAGCAGTTGGTGAGCAATTCCGCTGGTGGGAGGGCACGTGGAGGGGCTGTGTGCTGCTGTTTCAGGCAAGGGCACTCTCAGAGGAAGTGTCTCACACACTGACATTTCTATTTCTTGTAACTGTTGGGCCAGTTGAAGTGGATTAACACTGATAACTTCCTGTCCCTGCTGCCACTTAGCACATTAGTGCTTTCAGAGGGCATTAGTGGCACCTGCTATGGGCCTGCTATGGAGAAGTGCTGAGTCTCTCTGTGAGGTGCCAGGACACTTTTTATTGCAGAAGGGAAAAGCAGAACTTTGCCAAGTTGTGTCCCTGAAGGCATGGAGGGCTGTGCTACCAGGACCTGGTGTTCACTGTTCTCTCCAGTGACCCCATGTTAGTCCACAGAGCAATAGTTTTCTTCCTGCTCAGAGGAGTACTTATATTGAAGTAGATCCTAAATAGGCAGGGCAGATTCTGAAAAATACTTTCCAAGCTTTTGGTGTAAAATTAATCTGTTGAAACCTGAAGGTTTTTGCAGTTTCTGAGCCATAATATTCAGTGTTCTCCTAGTATCCTGCAGTTTTCATTCGATATTCTCTGTGCATTCCCTCCCCAGTGTCACAGCTGAGTAAAAGTTGGTCTTCTGAAGATTGGCTGCTCCCCTTTGGCCTGATCTAGCTCCATGTCTTAGAAAACCTCTTTGATTTTTCCCTCCCCAGCAATCCAGCAGATTTCAGTCCCTGTTTGTTCACTGTGTGAGAAAGCCTGACTGCTGAGGGATTGTTGTGGGGTTTTCCTGTATGTTTAATGAAGGACACAAGTTGCCATGAACTGAATACAAACGGGGATGAGAAAGGTTGGGGGCCACTATAAAAAGCAAGGTGGTGCTTTCAAAGGGTCCAAGGAGTGGCTGAAGGATATCTGTTTGATTCCCCTAGCTAAAAAAGGAAGCATGTGGTAATATGGCAACCTTCAATTCTCATCAAAGATTAAAATTTTTCAGCAAAAGTGAAAACTGGATGGGAGAAAAAAATGTCATTATTGAATTTTGACCAGTATAAATATTCTCAGTGTAGCCTTCTTTTGCAGCATAGCATGAAATGGAGCAGACAGCCTCTGAGTATCTTTGGCCCTGCTCCAGCTGGGAGGGAGATGTGTGTTCAGTGTCTCTCTGAATCAGCTGCTGCAGGAGATGTTCCTCTCCTGGGTCAGAGTCATTCCACAGCTCACGCCATGATACAGCAGAGTGCTCTCTTCCAAGCACTGTGCTGGGAATCCAGTTTGGAAAATGGAAAACTTTCCCCTGGAATGTGACTTCAGACCCAATTACTCTGCACTTTGTTTTCAGAAGCATTTTCCCTTCCCCTGTTTTCTCAGGTGGCCCTGCCAGCACACCCAGCTCTCAGCATAGCTGCTGCTCTGCCCCTGCAGCCTGGGAGAGGTGGAGGTTCAGGCACTGAACCAACACAGCAATAAACTCTAATTGTTTAGTGCACCTTGCCTTCTAATACAATTTAAATCACTTCTCTCAAATGCAAATTTATAGGTGCCTGAGTGGAGCTTTAAATAACATTTTCTTTGCTCATTCCTTATCTTTTGCTGTCTACAAAGTTCCAGTGACAGTGGGATGGCATAATTCCACCCCTGTTTTATCTCCTAAAGGAAAGCTGCCTACTCAAATCTGGCAATAATGGGCCAGATGAGAAGTGAATTGGTGCTTTTCTGTGAAGTCTGTGTCTCTCTTGCCCTCCCCAAGTTATTATAACCCACGAGTGTTCTCACCAAAAGCTGTTCAGAATCCAGTGGTGCTTGCAGGATGCAATCAGTGCAATATTTTAATCACTTTCATTTTAGTGAGTCAGACTCTGCTTCCTACTTGCTCCCTTCCCTCTCTCCTATGAATAACTTGGTACAGTTTAGGATCTTGGGCTGGCTATAGACAATCTGCCTGCCCGTGTTCAGAAGAAATGCAAATCCTTGGCTGGCAGTAGCTGCTTTGGAAATCACTAAGTCATTGACCTGATGTGAATTAAAGGCAAAAATGTCAAACTCTTTAATGATTTGCCTTATCTAACTTTTTGACTTGGAGGAAGAGAAGCTTAAATTGCTCCACTGAGGATAAGAAGTATAGGGATGGCTGGAGTAATGGGAACAGGTTGGAGCAGCTGTGTAAGATAGATGGGGAACAGTGTCTATGCTCTAAAGCTGAGCAGCTTGGGAAGTGATGAGGGCTGTTCTTTAGATTGTGCATCGCGTGTTTGAATTTTACTATTACTTCAGAGGCTGCCAAAATTATCAGGGGAGAAGAAATCTACCTGGAGATGTTCAGAATCTATTTTTAGGGTAAAATAACAGAACATTTAGCTTGGCTCAGTATTAAATAGTCCTTTCCAAACTCCTTCTCATTGTTACCTCAGCTGTAAAATGGGGAGTTTGTGCTCTGTTGAAGCTTAATTAAATGACTCTGAAGTGCTTTGGGATCCTGAGGTGAATGTTAAAGAAATTATTTTATGGAAGCCTGGCTGAAAAGTCCCAGCTCATCTCCTGGTTACTAAAAAGGCTTTATTTTAATTTTTCCAGGTTTATTATGTTTTAATCAGACAATTATTAAACAAATCTTAATCAGATTTAATAGATTTCTATCTTGATCAGAGAGGTCTAGAAAAGATAATGAGCTGCTTTACTACATGTGCTCTTAGGAGCTAATCTTTGCAGTTGGTATCTTGCTCAGCTTCTGTCTCCTGCATGATCTGGGTTCATATCCTCAAACTGATTGTTCTTATGATATTTTTTTCTCTTTTTTTTAAATATACTTTTTTTTCCATCCTGATGCCTTACTGCTGTTTGCTCTGCGTGCTAACCAGCACTGTTAACATCCCCCGCATCATTTACCCTCATCCTCTCCCCAGGAACAAAGGGTGCAGTGTGACAGTGGAAAATTTAATGTGGTGTGCCACGGGTTTGTCAGAGAAAGCTGGAAGGAATCTCTGCCTTCCCTCTCCATGTGAAGGAATAACTTGGTACATAATTCTGCTCTTCCCAATTTTTAAGCTTGAAATGTTTTCTGAAACACTGAACTATGCAACAAAATTCTCAGCCTTTTAGCAGCGGTCTCTTGCTGTGTAAATCTGGTAACATGGAATCTCTGGGTCATAGGAAAGGCCATGGTGTTAATTACTTCAGTAGTCATGGAGTGGTCATTATCAGGATGCTGAGAATTTCTCAGGAGATTTGTTTAGTAATCAAGGAATTTGAGGAAACTTTCAAATCAATGAAATTGAGCCTCTTGGTTCCAGTGAGAACACTTGAAGCTGAGAGAGGACAGCACTTCTAGGGCCGATCTTGATGAGCTGCCTCCCTGACAGAAGGGGTGTCTGCCTTAGGTGATGTCTCTGGGAGCAGCAGAGAATTGCTCTTTGCCCAGGTCCTTTCAGTTCCAACAAATGCAGCAGCGTTGTGGGAAGTGATTGAAACCCCCAATATTCCTGTTTCCATTGCACAGGAGCTATTAAGCACAGGCTCCCTTGATTACTGTTGGCTTCTGCTGCTTTCCCCATGGAATTCAAAACATCATCAACCAAAGCCCTTCAAAGATGTGGCTGTAGCTCCTTTTATCAGTGTTGGCTTGCCAAAGGCATGGGGTTTGTTCCCATTTTATCTTTGTGAGAAATTCTCTGAAGCGCGGTGATAATTTGTCTGGATGGCAGCATAAAGGAACTGTAATCTTTCTCTTTGCTTGATCTATGTAGAGATTGTGCTTTTTCTTAGTGTGCATTTCCCTTCAATTCTGGGTGATTGCCTCTGGCCCAGCAGAGAAATCCCTGCAGCCTGAGCAGTGGGATCTGAGCCCCCTTCTTACCTCCTCAGGGAAAGGAGTTTGCTGCTGCAAAACAACATCCCTCCTGGTTCATAAGGATTTACTGCTCCTGAGGAGCCAGCACAAAAATTCTGTTCTGTGGCCAGGCCCTTGCATAAGCCTGTGGAGCTGATGGCATGGAATGAAGAGAACTTCACACAGCAGGGTGGGAGCCTGGCAGCAGGGCAGACAAGGAGAGTGTTCATGCCTGGCATGCCATGAATTACGCACTTCTATACCATGAATTATCAGTGTAGGAAATAGCCTGGACAGCTCCTGAGTAACAAAAGCACTATTTGCATCCCTAAGTGGTGGTGAATTCTAATGCTTGTATTTGTATTGTTACTCTGACTGTAGCTGTAGGAACTGTTTCAGGATTCCAGTAGTAAACACTTGCTAAGAGGTTGCTTTCCCTGCCTGCCTTGTTTTCACCACAGTCATCTAGTGTTTACATACATTTTAGCCTCTGTGCCATTTTTGAAGGCTTTATTTGTCTCATTTATGTTTCTGGTTTGGATAATACTTAAATATGAAATCCATCTGGGAAACATATTGTATATTCACATCGAGGGGTAAAACCAGTTTTTAATTAAAATTTTATACAGCACTTGTATTTCACTTTGTCCTGTTTTATTATGAAACACTTCAATCTTCTTCCTAAAACACATATGTCTTGTGCGTTTCAAGATGTTCCTTGTTGCTCATGCAGAACCAGTTTGGGAGCTCTGTCAGCACAGTGCCATATGTTCTGGGCTTCATTTAGCTTCTCTGCTGTTTGTGGAGGCAGCAGATTGGATGGAATGCAGCTCAGCTCGGCTCCATTCTTCTCTTTGTAAACTTGTCAAGAGATAAAAAAAGCAGGGAGAAGGAAAACACTGAATAATACTCGAGCGAGTTGAATTATCAAGAAGTTGTGGGAATGTGGCCAATCAAAACTGAGGTTTTTCGTGTATTTGAGGATTTTCCTTAATTGCGGCTTTTGCAGAGCCTATAAATGGATGCATCCCTCGGTGCTACCCAGTCTTACACCCAAAACCTCACTGAAGATTGAGATATAACCCGAGTCATTTGGAAATGACAAGCATGAAGTGCTCGATTTTGCACTGATCTGCTGGTTTAAATTAAAAAAAAAAAAAAAAAGTGAGTAGATTTCACAGAATATTCTGAGCTGGAAGGGACCCACAAGAACATTGATGCCAACTCTGAAGTGTGTGGCTCGTACAAGGGTCAAAGCCTGCCCTCAGTGTTGTTTGCAGCAAGCTCTGACCCCTGGAGCAGGAGCAGGAGCAGGTGGAGGGGTCCTGCTCCTCTTTGGTGTCTTCTGGCTCTGTGAGGATCACACTCCCCTCTTTGAGTGCCTGGTACTGAAAAGAGGAAGGCCAAGAGTGATGGTACCCTCCTGCTAAACCAAACACACACAAACACAAAAAAAAGGTCATTTTTTCTTACTAATCCATTCCTGTTTCTTCGCTGCCCACCATCATCTTGACCATGAACCAGTGGGTGCCTCAGCCTTTGATCCATGGCTGCTGTGTGGGCACAGCCCAGCTGGTCACTGGCAGTATCCAGGGATTCCAGGCACTGCTCTGCTCTGCCCAGAGATTTCAGGACCACCACAGTGGCTTTGACAGAGGACCAGAGCATTTCTGAGATTCTGTAACTACAGCTCAAAACCAAAACCAAACCCAAAAGAATGAGAAGCTGACAAAAAAAGGATCTGTATTAGTGTGCCTCCCCTTTGCTGAGGTGTGAGGCCGGAGGGGAAGGGCACGAGCAGCTGCTGGATGTGGCTGTGCAGGAGTGGGGAGGGAAACTTCTGCAGTCCTGACCTGAGGTCGGTCAGAAATCACCAGCTGGAGTGACATGAGTGTGAACCTAGTTAAAGTGACAGGCAGCTCAGCCCCTGGGACTCTATTTACATATGTTTAAAACAAACAAAAGAAAGCTGCCTTTGTTCCCCAGGAAAATCCATTTACTTGGCATTCAACTCGTGTATAAGCTGGAACTTCTTTCACAGAAGTAGAAACAAAGTGACTGACATTTCTGCTTTGATGTGAGGCTGCAGCTAAGATTTGATTTTGAAATATGAGAGTAAACTGAAACTACCTCCAATTTAAAGGTGGATTTTTAATGACCTTAAAAGTTTTGAGAAGTTTTTTTTCACCTTCCCTTAGGGACCAGAAAAAAATTATAACTGTAATCTTACTCATAGCTGTAAGTCTACAGAGACAGTGGCTGTAGGTTAATGAAAAATTGACACTGCTACTTGCTGTGCTTCCAGCAGAATATTTTTTTCTTCAAACTGAAGTGAACTATTGCACTGTGTGAGCTGGTTATGAGTCTCACATATTAAACTGGATGCTGCTTCTGTGGAAGCCACAGGAGCAAGTCACAGAACAGCATTTCTGGTTGGAACACAGGCTGCAGTATTTATCGGCTTCTTAAAATGGTTGCCCTGATCCTTCCCATAGAAATAAAGAATTAAAGAAATGAAGAATTAGAAGTTGCTGGGTTAGTCTAAACCAGAGAGTGGCAGAGGAGCCATTCCTAATGATCTCCATCCCAGTGCCTGGTCCCCAGTGCCTGTCAAGCAGCCCCACCACAGCCCAGCAGAGAAAGCCCAGAGCAGGAGCTGGGTGCTGTGTGTGCAGATGTTCCTGTTTTGCACACACGTATGCACTGTTCCACCCTGCTCCTGTGGCACAGGGACTCCTCGAGGGACACCCTGTGGCTCACAGTTGTTCAAGGCACCTCTCCAGGAGCCTCTCTGCAGGTTTTTTTTTGGGACAGCTTGTTCCTGAGAATCAGAAATGGCAACAACTCGTCAGCTCAGGCTGCCTTTGCTTCGGGCTCTGAGGACAGAGTGTCTGTTTGTTATCCTTGGCGTGGTGGTGCCATCTGGCCCTGCTTGGACAGCAGGGCTGTGATGCTGCACTGCCTGGAACTGCAGCTCCTGCTGCTGAGATCTCAGGCTCTGCTGGAATGGCAGCCCTGGCAGCTGGGTGCCAGCCTGTGGCAGATGGAACACGCTTCAGTCACCCCCGTGAGCTGGACACACAGAGGTGCTGGGATTGCCTGGGACACAGAGGCACGGAAGGCGTGAAGGTGGCCTCAGGTGTGACACAGGATCCCAAGGCAGGAACTGCAGAGCCACTGGATGTCTGTAGGCCTCCCTGCTCCCCTGGAATGATTTTAGACCTGTACAAGTAAAAGTAGGATAGGCTCGTTGATAGGCTCTTTGTGTATGTTTATTATTATTGTTGTTGTTATTATTTTTATCAAAAGAGGGGAAGGGAAAGCTAGAAGGGAGTGCAGAAGAAAGGAAACAACCATGTCAATTTAGTGACTTTGTTTCTTTTCCTCTTGGGGAGCAAAAGTATGGATGGGTGCTGGCACTCAGCCCGCCTGTGCCCTCCTCTCTCTCCCTGAGAGCCCCACCAGCTTTACCCTGGTGGATTCCCTTCTGTGGGAAGTGCTCCCTGCAGGAATGAGAGCTGGCATCCTGCTTAGGACCCGCTTGAACTGAAGAACAGACACCTCCAGCAATTCCCTGGGCAGGTGCCCATCCGTGCATGCCAAAGATGCTGTGGGTGCCTCTCCCTCCTTGTCCCAGAACTCCAGTGCGAGGAACCAGAGAATTCATAGGGCCCTGTTTGCTCACTCTCCACCCTGCTGAAATGCCTGTGGTTTGATTCCTTTCCTTTGTAATAAACTGTGCCCACCACAGCGTATATTCTTGTAAATAACATTTTAAAATATTTTCTGGTAAATTAAAGTGATGACATGTTTGTAGGGCTCATTGTTAATTTCATTTCCTTTGGCTCAGCCAGCCAGATAAAATGCAATGTTATTAATCTTTGTTTAAAAGAAGATCCTTTGCCGAACAGTAATAAATGGTCTTGATAGATTTGTCAGGAAAATGAATGATAATCATTTGCAGATAGACACAAGCCTAGTATGGAAGATTAATAAGAAAATATGTATTGGCATCATTAATAACATCTGCTGCCAATGCACTTGGATATTGGTTACAGCCTGAGAGCGATGTGTTCTTGTTAGGACACCACAACTCATCCCCTGCTGCCACAACCAGCCTGCACAGTGCTCCTGTTCAGCTGGAGTTGCATCTTTTGATTGATTTGGGTTTAATTTTTTTTTTTTTTTTCTGCTAATTACATCGTGTTCCTAGAAAACACAAGCAAAGGTCAAGATGTTTTGAGACAACTTTGCTTTATTTCAATCAAACCTCTCAGACTTCCCCTCCCCTGTTATTCTTTTCTCTTTTGTTTCACTTCAGTGCTCCAAAGCAGAGTAGTGAAGTCAAATAACTTACCCATGAAATGTGTTCCTCCTGGGGGGGCACAGCTGGCTGCAGCTGGGAGTGTGGGTGTCTCCACTCCTTCTCAGGGCCACGCTCAGAGATGAAGTCACAGCTCTCAAAGTGCATTATTTTGTTTAACCAACATCAACTTTATTATTTTAAATGAAAAACTACCATCAAGGATCCGTGGGGTGAGATGGGAAGAGCTCATCACATAACCAAAGATCAAAAATACTTTTTCATAAAAAAAAAATAAGCTTAGTAAAATTCAGTTCTACTCTCTGCAAAATTGAATGTTTCTTAGAGGAAAAAATAATCTCAAATGTTTAAAAAGTTGCCCAGTTTTCCTCATCCTGCTTGGTGTTGCCTTCCCACACTTTATGGGGATGTGTGGTCCAAAAAAGCCAATAAAGCCATGAAGCTGAGAGCTGCTGAGGATCTCTGTGGCCCAGGGTGAGGTGGTGGAAACCCTGGTATTTCTAAATGCACTAAAAATGTACCTGTTATTATTAGACATTTGACAGCTATTAATCACTGCTGATTTTCCCTTAATGTTTTGAGGCCACCCTCTAATCTGGGCACTGCCTGCTTGAAGCTGAGTATTGGAAAGGCCAGACCAGGTCTGTGTTGTGCCCCTCCTCCCGTGGGGATGGATGGGCAGCTCGTGGTGCTGAGAGCTCCTTGGTTCAAAGAAATCCATGTGTTCCTCTTAGAACGAGCAAATGCTTTTACTGACCTGTGTGAGGCCAGCACAGACCCCATCCAGCTCCATCCAAACTGAGGAGAAGCAGGGAAATCATGGCCCAGCTTTCCTGTGCCTGGTGGAAACAGAGCCTTGTTTCTTCCCTCTTTGCTGGCTCCTGCCTCATTTTCTTCATCTTTATGGTGCTGTGCTTCCCTGTGTGCCCTCACCTCCCCACACCCATGGTGACTTGGGCCTGCCTTTTGGATGCAGGGTCACATCCCTGTGGGCATTTTCAGCCTTCTCCAGGCACAGATCTTAACAGTGGGTGCTGCTGTCTCTTCGTGGTTTCAAAGACTTTGGCGTTACATGGTGGCACCAAGACGGATCAGAAAAGCCCAAACTTGCTCAAAAAACTGAGATCCTGATCCAGGCCCCAAGGAAGGATATTTCTTTTCCCTGCCACAGCCAGGTTGCTGTGGTCCCAGGGAGCCCTTTGTGTGTCAGAGCAGGACAGATCACCACAATAACCCAGAGTCAGGACTGGGCTTGGTTAGCCAGGCACCTTTATTGCTGGAAATGCTGTTAAGGGGAGCATCAGCCCTGTGAGCAAACAGGCTCAGGCTGGCTGGTGTAAGCACAGCCCTCCTGCAGCAGAGGGGGCAGAAGAGGGGGTTCAGGGAGCAGGAAGAAGCCCCCTGTACCCACTGCTGATGCCAGTGAGGGGTGGGGTGGGGTGGGAGAGGTCCCACACCAGCTGTGGGAGCCAGGATTGTCACTGCCGAGTTAATCCAGTGGTCCCCAACTGATCCCATCTGAATTTTGGCTATATAAAAAACCACAGCTAGTATTTAAGTCTCCTTCCCCTAAGCACAGCAGCACAAAGTCAGCCCTGAGAGAGGCCCCAGCCATGCCACAGCTGGGCTGTCCAAAGCCTTTGCTCCTTGCTGAGCTCAGCTCTGCACCATTAAACATGACCCCAAACCTCCTGACTTGTCCCACGTGCTATCCCACACATCCCCTGTGTTGAAGATGTGACCAGTGCTGAGTTTTGGTCACCCCTCATGGAGAAACTGAGTCCCACAGTCATTGCCAGCATTCCCAGCAAGCAGTGCCTCCAGGAAAGGGCTGTGCTGCTCTGTCACCTGCTGCTCCCAGCTTAGACAGGAGGCTGAGAGCAACCAAAGCCACGCCATTCCTGACCCAGCTCAGCCAAAATATGCCCACAGGAAGATGTTGATGGCCATCAGGAGAATGGCACTAATCTCACACACAATCCTGCACTGGGGATTCTCCTCGAGGCTGCTGAGAGCTCCAGGGCAGCTCTCTCCTCCTGGGACAGGCTGGGCTGGTGGGCAGACCACAGAACCACAGGTACAACATTTTCCACCAGGGATGTTGGGCTGCTGCGAGAGAGGGACCAAAACTTGGCTGTTGGAATCTACTGGGACTCTTCCCTCCCCTCTCCCAAATGTTTGGAGGTGCATTGACCAGTCTGGAGTGAGGCTTGAGAGGGACCTTGCATGGGAGATGCAAGAGAATGGAAAGAAGGGAAAAGGAAAAGGGGAGAAGGAAAAGGGGAGAAGGAGAAGGAAAAGGGGAGAAGGAGAAGGAGAAGGAGAAGGAGAAGGAGAAGGAGAAGGAGAAGGAGAAGGAGAAGGAGAAGGAGAAGGAGAAGGAGAAGGAGAAGGAGAAGGAGAAGGAGAAGGAGAAGGAGAAGGAGAAGGAGAAGGAGAAGGAGAAGGAGAAGGAGAAGGAGAAGGAGAAGGAGAAGGAAGAGGAAGAGGAAAAAGGGGAAAAGGGGGAAGGAAAAGGGGAAAAGGAAAAGGAAAAAAGGAAAATGAAAATTAAAAAAAGGAAAAAAGGGGGAAAGGAAAAGGAAAAAAAAGGAAAATTAAAATTAAAAAAAAAGGAAAAAAGGGGAAAGGAAAAAGAAAAAAAGAAAAATGAAAATTTAAAAAAAAGGGGAAAAGGGGAAAGGAAAAGGAAAAAAGGAAAATGAAAATTTAAAAAAAGGACAAAAGGAAAAAGGAAAAGGAAAAGGAAAACTTCTCCCTAGGCCATGTACAGCACAGCCTGATTGCAGTGGGTTGATTGCACCACTCACTCGTTAGTTAATTAACAAACATCTTTCCCCTCCTCCCCAACCCAGATTCCATCCACTTTTAAAAATTCCTGACAGCATGATGGTCCATTTAGAGATATCCCAGGTTGTTTATTACACATGGCATGCCAGGGGAAGTGTGTGTTTTAATTGTCAGTCCTGCACTGTGTGTATTTCACTCACTGTTCTTTCCAAATATAACCTTTTTTGAAATACAGGATGTTATAGGGCCTTGAAAAAAGGTGTTACTCAGAAAAAAACCTTCATTAAACTGTCAACTGCTGTGTTTCACATTTCCTTCCTCATCTCTGCTAATTAACAAAATACCAAGATATTTATTTATAAAAATCTGAGCTAGTGAACTAGGAATTGATAAGAAATAAGAAATAATGCTGAATAACTGCATTCAACTTAACCCCAAATATACTCTATTGGAGAAGAAAAAAAACAAGGGATTTTTTTAGATGTTCACTTCTGTTTCGTTTGGCTGTGATTGGTCCCAGTGTCCTTTGAACTGACCAGCAAATGGTAGAAGTGAAGAAATCTTGTGTGTGTCTTTATTCTGAGGTTCCTGCTCTGTAACCTTTGCAGATTAAGTTCAAAACCAGAAAGATGCATTTTTAATAGATTTGCAGAATAAAGCTCTGTCCATTCTGAAAAGAACTAGCCTATGTAGCATCTCCTGCTACTGTTCTGTCTCCTCACAACTCTTTAAGTTCACTTTGCTCTGCTTTCCTCCCTGTTAAAGACCTCTGGCAGGACACAGAGCTATTTAAGGTCTGAATTTTAACCATGGCTTACATCCTCAGGGAAGATGAAAAGATCCTGTTGGCATAATGGAAATAAGAAAAGTGAGGCCTGGTGTTCATTCTGGGGCATCCACAAAGTGCACATGTCTGCTCCCAGGGTCTCTTGGTGCCCTCAGACTGTGCTGCTGTTTTGGTGCTCTTTTTCTCAGGGATGGCAGCTCTGCTGAGCCATTCAGAGGGATGCTGGGAGCACCAAGAACCACAACACTTTCTTTTGTCACATCCTTAAAACTGCAAATACAAGCCCCAGCTCCAGTGAATGGACCAGGTGGCTCCTCATGAACTTTGGGGATTTTTTGGGATCCTGGCTGTGCATTCCCTGGCATGTGAGTGTGTTTGTCCACAGACAGAGCCCTACCTGCCTCCTCTGTATCAGCTGAAGCTGCACTTTCCACCAGGTCCTTCTCACTCTGTTCTGGGTCAGTCTGTTCTTCACTGTTTCCCAGGTTTATGGCAGGTGCTTTTTTGTGCCTGGTCCACCACATGAGGCCATCCAGCTGCACAGTGGAACAGAGAGAAAGTGGTCACTGCCTGTCTGTCCCAGTGTGACCACCCAGACATCTCCCTCCATGGGGGGCACAGGTCCCAGGTGATGCTGAGGCCTCTTTGGGGTGATCTCCCACTTTCCCTTCCTTCCTGCACAGGTGCTCACACCCTGGGTAAGAAGGTTGGCACCATCCAAAGCTGAGAAAAAAAAAAAAAAAGTGAAATAATCTGGTTTCTCACCTTCCATTGTTTTAAATAACTTGTTCTGTCCCTGTCTCTGAGGAGTAACCCTTTAGCAGATTGGAGAAGCAGCTTCCTATTTGCAAGGCTCATGTGATTGATCTGAAACAATGATGGTCTGCATCCAGAATGGCAGCCCTTCAACAGGGGAGGGAAACAAAGTCAAATAGATAAAAATAAATCCAAAAAAAAGCCAAGACACCCTCTCTGGACACAGTCAGTCACAGGCAGCTGTTGTGCCCTCAGAAGATTTTTTTTTTTTTTAATTCCAGATTTCTCTGATGGGCCAATACAAGGCATTGCCTGTCTCTGCAGAAAGCCACAAAGGACCATCAGCCTGCTTTAAAAATGCCCAAGTTCTGAAACTCTTATCCCAGAGCAAGGCTGAAATTCTCCCTGGAACACAGGGTCCTGACCCCTGCCCTGGCAGCAGGGACACAGGGACAGGCTCATCCATCCCTCCCAAAGGCAGTTGCAGCCCCAGCAGAGGGGCACAGGGGGGACAGTGCAGAGGTGCAGTGGTGACAGCAGGGCAGGCAAAGTCACACACCTGCCCCAGGAGCAGCTGCCTCCCTGCTCTGCCCGTATGGAAATGCACTTCCCCAATGGGTCACTTACAAAGGAACGTGAGTTTAATTTTTGAATTTTGCACACACAGATCCAGGCAGAAGCTTCCAGCTGACACAGAATGTTGCATAATTTCCAGAAGATTTATAGCTTTATTTAAATCATTTTCAACCAAGATGAGCATTGGGCAGGGCTAATCTTTCTTGTCATGAAGTGCTAAATTGCTTTGATTTGATGATCCTCATCTTTCTTGGGGATTTTTTTTTTTTTAAATCACTTAGGAAATGTCACTGGAACATAGTAAAGTTTCAGGGTACTAAAGGATTTCCAAAACTTTTTTCCTTTCCTCTTCTCATGTGTCACTGAACCACTGTCTCTGCACATTGCAGCAAAGTCTTCAAGGGTTGGGGTGTACCTAGGGCTTGGACTCCACCAGAGGAATGCAATTCCCAATGGAAAGCAGCATAGACACAGGGAACCTCATGGCATCACCCCGCTGACCCACCCAGGAGCTGGTGCCTCTTCCATGGCCAATAAAGCAAACCACCACCCTGGAGAGCTCCTGCTGAAGCGGCACACCACGCTGCAGCCTGGAGCTTGGGGGGGTTTGGGCTGGCTGCCTTCCTTCAGATGCCCTTTCTGCTCCCTGCCACTGGTGTGGGGCAGAGCAGCAGCTCTGTGTGGGCACAGAGGCCTCCACAGGGCAGGCTGGCCTCGCCTGGCACAGTCTCCCAAAGGGATGGGGATGGGAGGCAGATGGGATCTTGGAAGTGCTGCCTGAGGCCACCGTGTCCAAGGGCAGGGGAGCAGGAGGGAGCCTTGTGCTGGGTCCTGGGGAGCCCTGTGGCTCTGCTCCCACCTGCAGAGTCACCCCAGGCACTGTGTGCCCCTGTGTCCCCCCTTAATTTGCTGCTGCCAGCACCCACAGAGCTGAGCGTGCCTGGCTCTCGGTGCCGCCAAGTGATGCTGTGGGGCTCCAGCTGCAGCACCTCAGAGCTCTCAGGGTGGGCTCAGAGCAGCCCAGGTGGGCTGTGCACCAAGAGGAGCCACTGAAGCCATGCCTCAAGACACAGGGAGAACATCCCAGCCCCAGAGAACAGCGGGTGGAATTGCCAATCCATCAGTCTGTCCGGGTGAGCCCTGACCCTGGGGAGCTGGGCTGCTGCTGCAGCACTCGGTGCTCTCTGGGCTGGTCCCCTCCCTTTTCTCCCTCACAGTCTCCTTGGGCAAGGGAGTTTGCAAGAACTCAGCAAAGTTTTCCTTTTGTTGTTTGTAAACTAGAATAAATCCTTCTGTTCCAAAATGCCATCTGGCACCTGACAGTTGTGTTTCAGCTTCACAGTCTCAAATTTAATTGTAAGCTCTTTTGCAGGGTTTTCAAGGACGGCGTGACACAATATGGACTACCTACAATGAAGACATATGAACTCTGGAGCATACCAAACAAATTCCTTGCATACTTGTTTTCCAGCACAGCATCAATCACCACAGGGATGGGAGAGTGTCCAAAACAGCAGGAGAAAATGCTACAGCTTGCAGTTCTCAGATTGTAATTCATTTAAAGCCAGGAACATTAGCCGTACCACTCTAACATCAGATACAAATCTCTTTTCTCCTTTTGCCCATTTACTATCTCAAAAGCATTGAGATTCAATATTTAAAGTTGTCCAGTGTAGATCCTCAGCTGGTGCAAAGTAACATAACTGTGCTCAACAGCTGTTCCTGGTCTTTGAAGGCAATGGAGCTGTGGTGATTTACATCTGCTGAGGTATGATCTATCACTGTATTTCCTCGGCTTTGTCTTTGCTGCCTTGTTTTTCTGCTCTTTTTGCTTGACAAAACAAATGACACAATTCCTAGCTCTTGTACCGTGTCTTTCATCATTCCTTCCCCAAGCACTGCACTTAAGGATGAGCAGAACCAGCCCCATGTGAGTCTCAGGGGGGAAACACCCGAGGCTCAGGAAGGGACCGGGAAGCACCAAAGCTCCAGAGATCCTCGTGCAGGACATTCAGCACAGTGTCCCCCTCCCAGCCACTGTCACAGGGGCACTCAGGCTCTTCACCACAGGTTTGCCCACTTGCATGCCAAGTAAATAACAGCCAAGCACAATGGCCAGGAACCACTTTCTACCCAAAAAGTCGAAGCCCATCCACCCTGATCTCCACCTCCTGCCCTTCCTTCCCCAAACCCTTCTGTCTCTGAGCCAGCACAGCACAGCCACAGACTCGTTGGAGATGAGGGGCAAACCATGAGAAACCATGTCACCAGAAGTGATGGTCCAAACCCACACCTCTGCTCTTGTCTAGGGCAAAACCTGGGGTGAAGCTGACCCAGGAAAATGAACAATTTTGGTCTCAGTGCTGCCCACTGAGATTCATGCCAGATAGGCAGAAACCCAGTAGTGTTGTCTCCTACTCCAGTTAAACCCCACGCCTTCCCTTTGGCTCTTCTCTGAGGTACAAGGGCAGACTTTTCCTGTTGAAATCAGGATAAATCATAGACTCAGAATGGAATCAGAAAAAAAGATATGGGGACAGACTCTCCCATTCCTACTGAGCTATGGAAAGAGGGAATGAGCTACTGCTTAGTGACATGAATTTCCTGGCAGTCCATCCCATTTTCCTTGTGGTGGGAAGATATTGAGGGGCAGGGGGCACATGGGATGGTCACCACAAATATCAGATGATTGATCTGGGTCTCTGTGTCCAGCCTTTCACCGCCACAGGCAGTATCAGCAATTCTTGATCATATTCTACAACAAAATCTCTAACACAGGGGTCAAGCACTGAACTCAGCACTATGTGGGGTCCATGGCATACCAAAAGGCTATCCTGAACAACTCTATTGAGAACACTTAACCAAAAAGCCCAACTGATGTTAGTTCCTGGCCAGTGCTGCCCTTCAGCAATCTCTCCCTCTCCCTGGCTCTCCAGAAGTACCTGAGGCAGGGCAGCCACCACCTCTCATCCTTTGTTCCTGTGAGATAACTGCACACAGCTGCTTCAGACAAAATCCTGCCCTGCCTGACCATACCCTGGCTCTTTGAAGAATGTGTTAAATAAGGTCACTTACATCCAGCACCTATAAACTCACACATTTCAGTAGAAATACCACTGAAAATCTCCCCTGGGGAATCTAAGATTGTAACCTCTCTTTCTCTAATTCTTTTACAGTGGGGTCCATACTGAAATGCCCCTCCTGGAAGATGTTTGAAATGTTTTCATGCCTCTGAGGTCAGACTAAAAAGCCTGGAGGTGCTGGGGCCAGTTTCTCCATCTCCTGAACTGCTGGTTTGATGCTCACTGTTCACCAGTGCTGTGTTAATGCATCTTATCTTGCTGCTGCTGTGGGCAGGGAGCACTGCACATGTTTAGCTATCGCAGGTCAGATGATAAGTGGGAACTCATTAAACCACAGTAATTAATTGCTGGCAACCATCTGGCCACCCCTGAGCAGTCATGAACAACGTAAGCAGCAGAACTAATGGTGCCTCCTTGCCAGTATTTCTCTCTCCCATGTGGATCCTCTGATAGCTAATAAAAGCTGAGAGTTTATCTCCAAGCAGACACAAAGCCAGCCTCTCTCCCTCCTCCCCTCCCCTATCTGAGCACCTGCTTTCATGTAATCTTCAGGAGTTGGGTCTCTTTGACACCTATAACATTCCATCAAACATTGATGGAGCTGGTTAATGCTTTACAAGTTATGAGGAAGCAACAGATTGATGCCATCACAGTATTTTCTCTCTCATGCAGTTAGATAGGAAAAAATAGGACTTTTTAATCTATCCAGTAACCTTTGCTGAGAGGTAGGTGGCAGTTTTGTTATATTGGCAGCTGCTTTAAAACTTGGGGCTGGGAAGAGTTGCTTTAAGGTTTTATAATATAAAACCTCCCAACTCTGCACCATTTTAATGTGCTAAGTAAAAGAAAGTTGCTCTTCCCTCTAAGTTATTAAATTTAATTGAGATCACATTGGGACAAAATGTTATTTTCCTAAATGCCCATGTTACGAAAGATATTAATCTAGTTTGCCTGCAAGATTGATGCTGGCTCTGCTGAAGCAGGCTAGATGCTACAATTAGATAGATTTAATTCCTCCTCAGCAGTGCTCTGTAATGTGATTTCATCTCCTTCCCCTTCTTCTTTTCTTGCTATTCCGGTTATGATGGGCTGTGGTGTCTGCCCAGCTCTGGGCACAGCATGGGAACTCACACTCAATTTGAAGCACTCAGGGCTCAGCAGCATTAACACTCTGTGGTCTGGGGAATAGGGAGAGCTGAGGAGCAAGGGCTTCTTGGCAGCATGTGCATCACACACCATTTCCCAGCCACTGCAGGAACAGGAAAGGCAGATCTCGGGGAATTTTGGTATCCAGGTGGGGGCTCTGGGAAAAGGGTGTCACGGCAAGTCACTTACCTTTTCCTCAGGGATCGGTGGGGTGCAGAGGCTGATGAGGACAATGACAATGGCACTGAGGACACAGAGGATGAGGGCAAAGTAGAGGTAATGCACATCCTTTAGCACAGCTGGTCTCCTGTCCTCCTCCCCACAGGATGGGGCACTATAAATAAACTCCATGATCATCCGAACCAGACCAACGGCAAGCCCAGCCACGAGGCCCCAGAAAGCACCCTGAGAAAAGTCAAGCACAGAGAAAAGGTCACTGCAAATTACCTCTGGTTGTGGTTTTCCCTCTCCCCTCCCTCTTCCCCAAGACTTTTTATGCCTGCTGGAAATCCACACTGAGGTGCATCAAAGGAGATTTTTTTCAAGAAAAAAATCCTCATTTTCTCTCCTTGCCCTTGAGCATGGAGCACGCAGACCACAAAAAATGCAAGAATCTCCCCCTAACACTCCTCCAATGAGACTTTGACACATCATCCCCAAATTGCAGAACAGCTCCCCTTTCATGCTTTCAAATGGGACTGCCAAAAAGTGCCACTTGCAGTGACTTCTTAGAAGCAAACCCACACCCACTGGAGACTGGGCTAAGATCCACCAATGCAGGCCAGGAAATCCTGTCTGGTTGTCACTCTTGAGCTGGACTGACTCTGAGTTTAAAGAGTCTCAAAGGCTAAGTACTGAGGGAAGAGATATTTATTTATTTTATCAAAATAAATGCATGTATCAACTGGTTGTTGACATTTCACTTACAGGCTCATTAATCCTCTTGCAGAAGATTGCCAAGATGAAGAGGGCTGTGATTGGTGGGCACAGATAGCTGGTTATGGACTGAATGTAGTCAAAGAGCTTTCCACTGTTGGCTGACTGAACAACTGGGATCCAGAGAATGCTGATGACCACAAGGATGAGGGTGAACACTCTGAAAGAGAAGGATAAAATTGTATTAATTCTGTAGGTAGTTTTGCAGGAAACGACATTCCCAGTTGCTCTTGGAATTTTGTAAGAAAAAATCCACAGATCACTCTCAAGAACCTTTCCTTGTGCGCACAGGAAAAGAGAAAATTGTTCTCAGGATGTGAGCCTGGTGTGTCACAAAGTGTGACATGGTCTTCAATGACCTTGCTCGTGGATATGACAGAAAGAGGGAGCTGGTAGCTTGTGAAGGCAATCTTTCTGCCGTATTTCCAGGCAGGTAATGTACTCAGTCTCTTGCCTTTGCCAAATTCCAACTCATTTTCTGCTTATTAAAATTGTGTTTTGGGTCTCAGGTGAATATTGTAACCTTCCTCTGCCTTTGAACTCTGTGCCACAGAGGTTTGTCCTTATTGCTGAACAAGAGGTACTTGTCCTCTGCCCACTCTGCCATGCTGAAGTGTGAGCTTGCCTGCAGCCTTCAGCCACGCCTCAGCAAAGTTTAGACCTTAATGCTCATGACTGGAGAGCAAAGCCTCCACACTGAATGCTGCCCAAATCCCCCTGTCTGGAGGAGAACTGTATAGGCCCCTTACATAACACAGCACCAAAGCTTATCTGCAAAGGACACTACAACTTATCACAGAGACAGAAAGCAGGGAGGCTCAGCTCTGCACTTTTCCCTGAAGAAAAGAGGGGGGAAAAAAGTAATTGCAACATATCACTCCTGTCTGATGCAAAAATAACATTTTTATAGACCTCTGGTGACAAAGACTCAAGAACAGTTTTGGCTTTTCTAAAAGTTACGTTTAAAGCAGTATTTTTAATAAGTTTAAAGAGAAGAGAGGCAATTATCTGCTTAGCTCAGTGGAACACTCAGAGTTTCTCCTTGACCAGGCCTATCCAAGATGAAGCTGGAAAACACAACGCTCTTTCCCAAGCCGTGCTCCTGCTCTATATTGCAGGCACCAGGTTTTTCTCAGCGAGTGCAGCCTGGAGGATGTAAAAGCTGCTTTCAGAACAGATGATGAGAGGAACGAGACATAAATAAATGCAAGGACCTGCCCACAATCATCAGCTCCTGCTCGGAGGCCTGTCTGCAGAGCCGCTGCCAGATGTCCACGACGAAGAGGGTGCTGCTGCTGTTGAAAACGGAGGTGAGGGAACTCATCAGGGCTGCCATCATCACTGCAATCATCAAACCCCGGAGCCCTGCGGGAGCCAGACACAGGAGGGGAATCAGGACTGGCCTTGGGGCCTCTGAGTCCTGTTTTTTCCACCCTGCTGTCTGGTATCTGCAGTAAGATTTCCACATCCTTAGGACGGGTGAGGGCAGCCTGATCTCCCCGTGCAGAGCCTGGCTCAAGCCCAGCTCCACACGGGCGTTCCTCACCATCAGGCATGAGCTCAATGACCAGTTTGGGGTAGGCAATGTTGGAACAACCCACAGCAGCTCCACAGATCCTTTTGCAGATGTCTGGGTCCACGCAGGCCACTTCATCTGTGGAACACAGGGGAACAACAAGGAGTCAAGGGAACAAATCCTGATGCCTTGAGCAGTTTCCTGTAAATTCAGAGGTGAAATACAGCTACAATGAGTGGAGCTGGAAAATGCTTTATATCATATAATAGAGGTGAGACTTTGAGATGACATTTTCAAATTCTGTTCAGGATACAGCTGAAACTCTCCTGGGTGTTGCATAACTGTAATCCTTGGTGATTTGTCACTTGTGGGAACTGGACTGTTTCCATGAACCTGTCAGCTGGGTTCCCAGGGATGCTGGAGGCTCACTTACTCCTATTTAGGAAATCTGGGAAATAGGCTCTTTCCTCTGGGAGTGGTCCTTCTAACCAAGTTATTCCTCCTGGAAAGGGGAATGCTCTGGAAAAACCAGCAATGAGAGTTCCTTGGGATATAAGGGAGGCTCATTTAGCCTAATCCACAAGGACCTAAGTGAACCTGTGTGGTAGTTTGCTAAAACACTCCAAAATACCTAATGGATGTAATCCATAGGATCTGAAGGACAGCCTCAGTGCTCCATTAATTTAATTTCACTGACTCCCTCCAGACAGAGATGAATGCAATGTCCACAGCATGGAGCTCTATGCCCCCAATGGCAAAGTATGCCTCTTATGGCTGCTCCTGGTGTTTTCTGCCACTGTGGGAGAGTTGGAGGTGGAGGGAGGGCTTGGGAACACCATGGTGCAACAGGAATCTCTATGAACATGCCTGCAGGACAGCAGTTTCTAAGGTGTAAAAGTTCTGGCAGACCTGTATGGGATTAATGGTCACAGCAGGTATGGAGCCCCATGTCAGGGAAGATGGGAAGGCTTACCTGGGAAAAGAGCTCTGCTGATCATCCCTGGCATGACAAGGAAAAACACAGGGAAGAGTTTTAGATATCCTGCCAGCACAGATCCACCTTTGGCATGGGAGAGGTTCTTGGCAGAGAGAGACCTCTGGACCATCACCTGCAACCAGTGCAGAAAGGGAGCAGAGAATGAAACAGGAGCACAGCAGGGAGAGCAGGATCCATTCTCTCTGTCTCTCCTTCTCAGGGATGACTTTCATCCTGCAGGATCCCACAGTGTTTTGCATGCCAAGGACAGCTTTCCCCCCTCAGTGACTGCAGCCTGCTGCCACCACTCAGAGCTCAGTCCACAGGCTACAGGAGAGGGCAGCATGGAAATTTCCTTTACAGGAATAATTTCATCCTTGACTGAAATGAAGCCACCTTGAGGGCTGGAGACAGCAGCTGTATGGCAGCAAGAGACACGGAAAGAAGCAGACTGTGGGTGTTTTGGTAAAAGCTGAGTGGTGGGGTTTCATAATTATCCCATCTGAAAGTACAGAAGCACCGTGTCTCAAGGAACACACGCAGCTTTCCTTGTTTGTAGCTTGAAAAGGAATAAGGGACACGAGGCATCTGGGAATATGAATGGAGGAATATTGTCTGGAGATCTGCTCAAGGTCACAGCACAGCCAACACCAGATTCACATTTTTATATCCTTGTCATGCTAACTGCATGAAGATTCCCAGTACTCACCAGCCCACAGTGGGATAAAGATGGATAAAACAACCTGTTCTTACTGCACTAAGTGCATAAAATTAGCAGCTTGCTGAGAAGGTGGAAGGAGTGAGACATTCTGGTCTAGACCAGTAAAAAAAGTAGCAACTCCTGCATGCTGAGGCACGCTGAGGCACGCTGATTTTTCAGCTTACAGATCCACAGACTGAGGAGTGGACTGAAAATAACACTGTGGTGGTTTGTCTGCTGAGGGAAAGATTTTATTTACCTGGTCAGTGCACCAGCACCAAAGAGCCACCACAGTGAGACCAAATATAAGGGCAGGCCAGGGAATGTCTCCTGTGATGGGATCCCTGAACAAATGAAAGGCATCTGCACGTGGGAGGTGACAGTTTGTGTTTGGGACCGTGATCTTTGGTATTGCTGTGCTGTATTTCTCCTTAAGTCCTTCATACCAGCCAACTTTTTCAAATCCTGTAAAGAAAATGCCAGTGATTTAAGAACTGTTGCATCATGCAAAGTTATTATCTAATCTGAGTCTCGTGATTACTTTTCTTTTATCTTCCTCTTATCTCCTTTACTTTTCATTCCATCCTTGCTTTTTGCAGTCAGAGTTTCTACAGAAGTCAGCTGGATTTTGCCCAAAGTCCTTGTGGTTTCAACAATACATTCTGGAAGAGGATCAATACAGGAAAACCTCCATGATCCTAATCCCTGCAATGTTATCAGCACCTAGTTTTACTTATACACCCTCCAAAAGCTAGAGCAGGAAAATATAACAAGAAAAAAGATATGCCTAGTTTAGATGTTTTTGTTTGCCAAGAAGGCTTAAAACAAAGAATGATGATGGTCATTTCCTTGTCGCTCTTTATTTTTTTATAATGCTCAGTTACACCCACATGAACTCCAAAAGTCAACAGTGGAAATCAAAAGGATTACTCTGAATTGACATGGGCTTAATGAGAACTGAATTTGGCTCTGAGAATGTGATATTCCAAAGTTCTTTGGCAACCCAGTGAGGTGAAGATATCCAGAGCCTCACCTCCATACAGTTAGTGCAAAGGATGAAGAAAGTATGATGGCTTGGAGAATGAGACTTGTGCTGGCACCACTTCTGTGAGTGACTAAAACTCATTTCTGCAGCACACATGAAAGGGTGAGGCACCCTGCTAAGGTCTAGCAGCCTTGGGACCACTAAACTGCTGTGTGGTGCCACTGCAGGTTCCCCTTACCTATGAACATGAGGACCAAAGCTCCCAGCACCATGATCAGGGTCTGCAGCACATCTGTGTAAATCACAGCAGCCAAACCCCCTGCCAGGAGAACCAGAGACAGCAGTCAGTGCGTCACCATGCACAGGGAAACAGGTATCTCACCTGAAAAAAAGCTTTCTTTGGCCCCAGCCCTGTGATTTCAGGACAGACCACTGGGAGAAGCTGGCACTGAGCTGTCCTCCGGAGCCCACAGCTGTCTCAAGCCCTCCCATGAGGAACAGTGTGGAAGGTTTTCCATGTTCATATGAGAACGTGGAGGCAGCTCAGTATCTTAACAGCTAAAGCTGGTAATTTTGCAGAAAAGGAACAAAATAGCAAATATGGGCAGTGGTAACTTCCTGCACAGAGGGAGCCAAGAGCCTTGTGCAGTGCTAGGAAATCCTCCAAAACCAGCGATGTTCCCCCTGTACCGCTTTCCCGTGGGCCAAGAGGGGAGAGGGGAAGAGTCAAAGGTCTCCAACAGCTGGCAGTGACAAGGCAGGTGCTACCAGCAACTGGGGCAATCCCTCCCTCAGACCAGGACCTGAACACTCTTTCCCCTCTGTAGGAAATGGGAAACTTTTAACCTAGGCTTTGGTTTATACTGTGCCCTTTAAAACCAGCTATTTACCAGCTATAGTGTAGACAGCAGTCACTGCTAGCAGGATCACAGTGGACAAGTAGAGGTTCCAGCCCAAAGCAGTTTGGATGAACAATGCTCCAGCAAAAATGTCTGTCTGGAATAAAAAAAACCAAGGGCAGTCTGGCATTAGTAGTGCTTTGTGCAAGTGAAATCTAATAAAGCAGCCTGCAGCTGAAAGCGTTGACAGGGGAGGACACCAGCAAGGTGAACTGGAAGGGGAGGAGAAGAGCTGTTGGGACTCTTGGCTCTGAACCTTGTTTTGCTGTAAGGAAAAACTTTCCTCCAGGTCAGAGCTTTCAGGATCTGGGAGAGCAGGAGGGTGAAGATGAAGGTGCTACACCAAGGGACTAAGAAGACATCAAAATAAAGACCATGAGTCATAGAATCCTGGCTGGTGTAAACTGTCACCTCTTTTGGTGACTGTGAACACATCCCTGGATAGCAGAGCCCGTGTATCCACAGGCAGACACAGGAGGGAAAGAGGAGGAGATAGCAGAGACCTTGTTCTTCCCAGGGCTACCTCTTGGTAGCCTCAGGTCCAGAGACACTCCCTCTTGAAAGACTCCTAAAGAGTCACTGATATCATGTACCATGATTTGTTTATCTGAGAAGGTCAACAGATGGTTTTTCTGTTCATGCAGTTCAGCATATTAGAGTGACTCCAGAAAAACAGATTATACCTGCTGAGGACCTCACTAGAAATACAGAAAGCCCCATCAGCTGTGTTTTGTTAGGCTCTTCTGGCAGAGTGACACCAGAAACTGGGTGAAACCTTGAAATACACAGATAACATCATTCAAAATTGCAGAAGGTGATATGGGAGATGTTTATGTTGGGAAAGCAAGGTGGAAGAACACCTGCAAGTCTGGTATGGGGTGAGACACAGGTGAAGACCTTTGCCAAGGGAGACAGAAGGGATGGGGCAAGAATTCCATTTGCTGTGTCTGAAACGAGCACCTTAAAAGCAAGGAGCCAGTGCAGCCCCTGACCTCTGTGGGCCTGAGACACAACAGGCACAGCCAGTACCCCACAGGAATCCCTGCCCCTTCTGGGGTTTGGCCTCCCAGCAGGAAACACAACCACCTCTAGAGCCATGCAGGACCAGTCCTCCGACAACACTGCTTATTGAGATCTCTCTTTTCTTTGCAAGCCGAAAAGACTCTGCAGTGCCCTGGTTGTTGACCTATGTTTGGGCAGAAAGCACAGGGAGAAAAATCCTTCTTGTAACCAAGAGCCTGCTGTCCAGCCAGCCGCTAAATGAGCTCTCCACAAACAATAGCTCTGCTTAATAGAAAGCACCTGTCATGGCCATAAACTCCCCCAGCCACATCCGTCAGCCACGCGTGAATTGGCTGCGCAGAGGAGAAACCACTGAGACGAAACAGCCGTGATGGGGGCCAGGGTCCTGCTCTGAAAAGCACTGGCAAATGCTGCTCTGCTGAAGGTCACTCTGAAAGACAGCTCTGTTTCATACCTAGTCTGTGTGGCTGTGCTCACTGTGGGCTGCTGCAGGAGAGAGTTGCCATTTATCCCTCACAGGTAAAGAGGCTTTAAGTGTCTTTTTGCAAGAGCTCATTCACTCTGTCACCCAGGGCTGTGCTCCGGTCCCACAGAGCAAAGCTGGAGGCAGTGGTGAGAGCAGTGGGTGACATGACCAAGAGCTGCCCATTAGCGGGGGAAATCTATCCCACACTCCCAGCCTGGAACTCCTCTTAGTGCCCCTCCCAGGAGCTGAGGCATAATGAGCCCGGGAGAAGGACCTTGAAGTTACATGAGTGTTTTATCTCCAGTCAGTGTCTCCCAAGGCAATTTGACATCTGAATATTTCAGAAGGGTCTAGTGAAAACTGGCCCTTGTACTGACCTTGAGATAATCAGTTGGAGACAAAGGACTGACATCTTCAGTCCCTGTAATGGACTCTCAAATACACTCCTCTCCTTCCAAGGGCACAGGTAGTTCTTAGTAAATATCTGAGCATAATTTCTGTTTCTTTGTGAATGGCATTTGAAAGGGGGAAATAGCCAGTATACCCAGTACACTGGGTTTTGGCTACCAGCAGGGTACAATGTTACAAGCACTTCAGAAAAGATGCTGCATTTTGTCTTAAGTCAGAATCTACCTCTCTTTCACTGTTCCCTTTTTGTGCAACGCAAGTAAGAAAGAGGAACAACCATAAAATACCTAATGCTGAAAACTCCACTGCAAGAACAACAGCAGGTTTATGATAATTTAAGAGAATTTAGTCTCTACAAGATGCAGCCAGCCATATTTTCACATGGGGTAATGCAGCCCTTCCTCTATCTCTGATGCCTAAGGTTTGATGTGATAGAAGAGGAAAAGCAGGCAGGCAGCCCACGGTACTTACACTGTTTAGTAATTAGTTGCACATCCCTGTAAAGTTCTTACTGTGCATTGCTGTTTAATGAGGGCTCTGTCTCTCTCTTAGGAAAGGTCTCCATGATCAATACAGAGGCAAGAGCAGCACACTAACACACTGCAGCTGTTCCTGGGAGGAGGGCTGATCCTTTCAAGGAGCTCTCTCTGAGCAGCCCCTGCCTTGTACCAGGATGCCCTATCCCTGCCCTAGACAGGAGGGTGGCATTGAGCTGGATACATACAGATATCCTGGTGAATATATAGAGAATCAGGGACAGCACAGACATGTAGATTTGTAGCCTCTGCCCTCCAAACCTCTTCTTCAGGTACTCAGGCATGGTGACAACTCCTGCTGAGATGTAAACTGGCACGAAGATCCAGCCGAGAGCCAGCAGTGGCCAGATGGCCTGTTAAAGAGACAGAGAATAAAGGCACAGGATACAACACATGGGAACAGCTTTTCCCCCCTGTTCTGTCAGTGGCCATCCTAAAAAAGCAGAAAGGTACAGTGCCATGTGATGTATTTCAGCAGCAGACTGACTTTCTCCCTGCTCAGAAGATGAGCCAGCAGCTGGAGGAATTATTACGATTTGGTCAAAAGCTTTTAAAGATCTCCTCCTAAGGCCTGTATTTCTGTCTGTCACGTGTGTCACTCCCTCTTCCATCCCCTGGTCTTTTGAGCAAAATCTGCTGCTCTGGTTCTCTGAAAGATGGTGGTGTATTTGGTGGCCTTTAAAACCACTGATGCTGTGGCAGTGAAGAGTTAAGTGATTCAGAGCAGGATGGGAGCATCTGTTTGTTGCTCGATTAGCAAGTGATGAGGCTGAGGCAGCAGACTGTCCCTGCGGAGCATAAAAATAAGCAACAGCAAGACTCTGCTGGGATGTTCTCCTTGCAGGCTGGTGCAGATGTTCTTCTGTCACTGGTAGATAAAGAGGCATTTTAGTTGCTTTGCCACAGGTGAAGAGTCTTTTGGAAAGTGTAAAGGCATTCCTCATGTATTTCTTCTCCGATTCCCAGCAAAAGCTCAAACAGGAGAACTTAAAGGTAAATGAAAGCCATTGGATCATCAAACCTCACCTTCTGGTTGTCTCCAGCCACTATCTGTCATCCTTATATTTATTTTGATCAGTTATTTAAGTTTTCAGAAAAAAAAACCTGATCCCTGTAAGCAGAGTTTTTAACTGATTGAGAGCAGCCGTGGCTCCTGCAGTGGCAGAGACTGGCTGCTGTGAAAGATGCTCCTATGATCCCTCCAGCTGAATGATGTCCCATGGCACAGGGAGAGAGTAATGGCATATGTAAGTTCTCTTTCCAATCTGAAATAAATTAATCTGAACTCATGAAGTTAGATTTGCCCTGAAACACAATCTTGTTTTCATGAGCTTTTAAAGTGACTTTAATAGATTTCCTTTGAGTGCATCAATATTATGTCCTACATGCACGAGGCTGAACACAGTCTCTGTTTTCATCACAAAGGATTTAAAGATGACCTTAACAGTCTAGAAAAAAACATTGCAGTGAATACATACCCCAGGAGAGAGCTTTTGGTGGGCCCTGCCTGTGCTTGGCACTACTGAGGTAGGCAAGAGATTCAGGGTAAGGTGAGTGATGCTGGCACTAATCTCAGTCCTCATCAGCTGAGAAATTTCATTAGCACCACACACCAAGGGCCTGGTTTTCATGCTCTTGTACAGTGTCAGTGGCAATTTTCCAGGCCACTTCAACAGGGCAGATTGAGACCTGCCTTCACACCCAGGTGTTCACCCCAGAGATGCCACGTTTTGGCAGCTGCCAGGTGAAGAGAGTGTTGCTGATTTTCATGGGTTTACAGTGAATATGGGAGCACATGCTGCTTCTTTTTGCTTTTTTTCAGCTCCCTGCACCCAGAATCCTGTTATTACCCAAGTACCTTTCCAGTATTCATTATCCTTTATTTTAATCTTCACAAATGCAGACTAAAGCTAAAAAATAAAGCCATGCAGCACTGGGAAGGCCAAAGAGCGAATAATTCTAGTGAGTTCCACTTAAACTAAAATAAAGATCTCATGTTTCCAAGGCTGTCGGAATGTCTGCAGGCTTCTCTCCTGAGAGTTGAGTACTTACTGCTGCTGATACTGTTAAACACCTGATTTTGGAGAGAACCCCCAATCTGTTTGTAGACAGTGACATCTTAGTTGACAACAGAAGTGACACTTACATTCCACTCGAAGCCCCCAACCATGAGGCCCCCAGCCGCTGCCGTGCCCGCCAGGCCGATGAACGAACCGCTGCCCACATCGGTCGACATCAGGGATGCTCCAATCTGGAACACAGGGATCGAGCTGAGAGAGTCACTTTGAGGAACTCCTCTATCAACCCAAGCATTTCCCCCAGAAAGGCTCTTTCCCCACATCTTGTGGTTAAGCAGCTGGGTGCTGATGGAGAGTTGGGTTTTCCTTCACCTCTTGAAAAATGCTACATTTTTATATCTAAAAGCACGTTCCTGCTCCCTTCCGCTGCCCCCACCCCAGTGCAAAGCTTAACCTCAGAATCAGGGCTCACTTTGGCAGTGGTTCTCCTGAGAAGCTGAGAACCTGTTACAGGGGCACAGCAGAGGGAGGGGAGTCTGGTGACTCCTCAGTGCCCATGAAACGCGGCGATTTCCCCACTCCCCTGTTAGGCAGCCAGCAAGGTGCCATCTCTGACCCTGCTGACCCTTGCTCTGCCTCCTCATGTCTTGCAATTTAATATCAGGTCTTAGCTGAGGCTATTTAATGCACAGCTGAAACCTGTCACTCTCATAAAAACAATAATAAAATGCAGATAAGCCAGTCATGTACTCAAGGTGAAGGCCACAAGGAGCTGAGCCTGCAGGAGAGCTGCAAAGGTGAAATCAGCTCTGACAAACAAATCTGAGAAGTGAACAGCATTAGAGGCTGCTCTGAACATAAAAGACTTCCAAAGAGGCAAGAGCTGACCTGTAACAAACAGCCTCTGTAGCCACCTGTGGTTGGAGCCAAAAGCAGTGAGGATGTTTTGGGATTTGTTGGGGGGATTTTTTTAATATTAAAAAAAAAAAAAAACACCAGAAATCTTGTTTAAAACAACAAGATTGAGGAAAAAAATATTCAATTTTAGTATCTTTTAATTTCCTCCCTTTTAATTAGAGAAAACCCTCAAGCTAAGCTTTTGCATTAAATGTTACTTGGCTGAGATAGAAGTTTAAAGAACATTTAAGAAATGACAGATTTTAGAGAGGTGTATGTGTCTCTGGTGGAAGAGGCTGAAAATCTAGCCTAGTGAATTTATGGGCAATGCACAGCCAAAGGAAAAAAAAAAAAGAAAAAAACCTGTTTTGGTTGAGAAGTGCATTCTGTTACCCACGACTCACTGGAGAGATATATGGTTCTACAGTCTGGCATTGGCTGAGAAGAATCTTTATTCCTGTGGCATTTTTATTCCTTTCCAACTCTAAATTATCTTTATATGTACCTTTTACTCCCAAGAAAAGGCGCCTTCAATAGATTACTTTTTCCTTCATAGTGAAGATTTATACTTCAGGGGTTTGAAGTTTATATCTTTTACATCATTAGTCAATAAACTCAACTCTGCTCTAAATAGCAAGGGCTCAAAATCCTGGGATTAGGGATTATTTTTAATTCAGCATCTAAATGCTCTTTACTGGATAACACATTCCTAGATTACCTAATGCTCTCTTGACTTGGGAACTTCAGTGGTGAGTTCAAGCCAAAAAGTTTCCAACCCAGCTAGGCAGCCAGCATTCCCCAACTTTCATCAATGGGAACATTTTTATTGCTGATTTTAGCAGAGAAACTGAGAGTTGGAAAACCCTGAAGGTGCTGAGCTACCCTTTTGGCCTGGCAGCTCCGTGCTGCAGCCCACTGGCAAAGAGGAGTGGGATGATTCCTTATGAAGCCTTCATCTGTCCCCTTCATCTCAAGACTACAGTCAGAACATGTAGAGGCTGGGTCTCCTCACCAGACCTGCTCTCACACCTGGCATTGCTTTCAAACCATGAGAAACAGAGAGAAGCATTTCACTCACAGGCCACCAAGACATGGATCGTCCAGCCAGAAAATATCCTCCAACAGTCCCCCGGTTTGCTCATATCGATGACTGCAAGCACAGGAAAAAGAACAGGAAAAAGAACAGGAAAAAGAACAGGAAAAAGAACAGGAAAAAGAACAGGAAAAAGAACAGGAAAAAGAACAGGAAAAAGTGTTTTCCTCCATTAACCCTCCTTGAGACCAATCCTGGAGAATCCTTAGTGCCTGGCCTCAGCACCAGCTCCAAAATAGTTTTATGGATCTGTTAAGTATGCCAGGCTTCACACACTGCTTCTGCCCCTTTTTGTGCAGGCTTCTGACAGTCGTGCTTTGGAAAGAAGCTTCCTGTACCTGTTTAATGACTTCTCCCTGAATGTACCAACTGGGGAAGAAAAACAGTTCAGCCAAGCAGAATGCAGTAGGTGTCCGTGACAGAGGCCTTCACCAAACAACACAAACAAATCAACAGCAACAATCTTTCCAAAGTTTTTAAGGTCTCATTTTAGTCTTCTCCAGCACGACCTTGACTTTTCTATTGCCTCCTGCCTGTCCACACTCAGATGTGAGACTGGTCTGCAGCACAGGAGTTGAGCATCATTCCCAGAACAACCTCCAGGGAGTGATCCCACAGCTGTCCCCACGTGGGGTGGAAGTGAAGGCTCACAGAAGGATTCCTGTCACCCTCAAATCTGCTCCACAGGCCCTGGGATAAGTTGTGCAGAGGATGCCATTTGCAGGCAAACCCCTTTGTACCCAGGAGGAGTCCAGGGGGTATCAAAGCCTCTTGGCCCAGGCAGACCCAAACCCGACCCCCAAAGGGACTCACCCATATCCCGACAGCGAGGATGAAGGCGAAGTACAGAGCCACCACGACGATGTCTGCCACTACAAAGGCTGCTGCCGTGTCCCCTGGCAGCCCAGGCAGCCCCGTGGTGGCTGTGCTCGGCTGGCTCATGGCTGTGAGCAAAGTGATGATTTTCCCCCTCACGCTGGACTTAAGTGCATGTTGGCCTTCATCATTTCCCTTGTAATAATTAACAGGGCCAAGAAGGTGTGAGTGGGGAGCAGAGGCCAGGCAGGACTGCGACTAACGTTTCTCAGTAGAGAAATGGCCTCCATGGCTCATCAGAGAGGGCCACCACACAGCTCTGTGGTGTAAGGATTCCTCCCATTCCCTCTCGTGTCCATTTACCAGTGGTTGCTTTCTCCAGCCCGTTTATCCATTGGTGACACCCACGGGGATGTAGGAGATGGTTCTGCTTTGAGGTCTGGGCACTGCCTGGAGAAGGCTTGTGCCCCACAGCCAGCTCTGGAAGGGCTCTGCCAGCCCCAGTAGGAGCCTTGTGTCCCAGGACATGGGCAGGAAGGAGGAGAGTGCTGGACCCCGTGACATATCAAACCATGAACCAGGCCCTCAGCAGGGACATTTCTCAACCTGGTGTGCAGACAAGGTAGGCACCCTCCAGCAGAGCCCCCTGAACCAGGGCACAGGGAGTGGGTCACACCAAACCTCTCCTTCGCTGAGACAGCTTTGGGAGGATCACAAAAGGTTCCTACTGGGGCTGGCAGAGCCCTTCCAGAGTCTTCTCCAGGCAGACCCCAGACCTCAAAGCAGAACCATCTCCTCCATCCCCCAGCCGCCATCCTTTGTGGTCCCTCACCCCATGACATATCACTTGGGACATTTTAAACTTAGGTGAGCTGTGCTTGATCTTAGTTTCAAGGGACAAAACAAAACCTCTCCTCTCTTTCTCTCTCTTGGCTTTATTCCCCTCTCTCCCAGATTTTTCTTGCAAATGCTGGCTACCTACTTGCTCATTAATTGAACTGCTAACATGAGGCCCACATCCACCCCTGCTCCCCCATCTGAGGCTCCCTGGGAGTTGTGCCTCCCTATAGGCTCATTATCCACAAGAGGCTTTTCAAAACTGAAATGCTTCAACAAGCTGAAGTACAGTTACCAGAAATTAAATATCTGGAAGCCTAAATCCCATGGTATAAACAGGCAGCTCTCCCCGCACAGAGCTGATTTACACCCACCCACACACTTCTCCCTCTTAACACCTCAGCACCTGAAAGCAAAAGACAGTTGCCTAATCCTAAAATGAATTAAATACCTGCCCAAGAAGCAAACACAGCATCTCCAGTCTTCCCAAACCAGGAATGCTCCTCCAACCTGGGAAACCCAAACCCCAAGTGCCTGCCTGACCTAGCCCTTCACTCCACCTTCCCACAGTGCTGTATCTGCAGCAAGTAACACTTGGAAACACTTGAAAGGTTTCACCCCAGGCCAGCAAATACATCCAATAAGTCATTCCCAGCAGCCATGAGCTACCATGAGTCCACTGGACACACTGGAATAACACAGGCTTATGGCAGTAGGATATTGTCAGGAGTTCTTACACAGCCTGGACCATCCCAGACTGCAGTGGCCAGCCCAATTGCTGGGTGGGATTGCAGCAGCTGCACCTCAAACATGGACAACACCTTGAGTGCATTTGTGGCAGTCCTTTCCTCACTGTTCCATCCTGTTCAGGCAGGAGTTGCTCTGCTCCCCACTCCCAGGACAAGCTGACGAGGAATTCTCCTCCCTAAGGATGTGACCACAGCCAAGGGAATGTCCAATCCTGCTGTTACGTGGCTCCCAGCCCTGCTGCAGCAGCCCCAGGCAGGAAGCAGATGCACAGAGCAGGTCCCAGCAGCAGGCAGTGCTTTATGCACTGTGCACTGCTGCCCCAGCACTGGGGCCATGCACGCCCAGGAGGTGCACTGCTCCTTGCCCTGGGTGCAGATGTGGCACTTGAGACAATAAAAATGCATCACAAGCAAACAAGCAGCCTTGGAGTGAAAGACATGACAGCAGCATAAGCCAGCACCTGTGATTTGGCAGATCTCTGTTGATTCAGAGGGTGGGAAACTCTGTCTCCTGCTTTTCTCCAGGGACCTGGTGAGGGACCTCGAGTGTGCAGCTTACCTGCAGCAGCAAACCCACCCTCCCCAGCTGGCAGAGGGCTCAGAGCCTCTCGGCCATGCAGGGAATGCTGAATTTTGCTTGCCCAAAGTGAAGGAATGAGTTGGTTTAAGTCACCTGTGCTGCTGGGAGTGGTGGTGGCAGCAGAGGAAGTGCTGGGCATGACAGAGAGGGGTGAGCCTGTGAGCACAGGGGACAAAGCCATCCCCACATTGTGTCATCCACGGCAAGATCAGGTGCTGGGAGAGGTGTTGGCTGCACTCATGGGGGCGATTGGCACAGAGAGCTGAGGAATACAGATCTTCATCCTTTCCCCATTCCTCCCCTCCTGAGACATCACTCCTGCACCTTCAAAAACCATCCCTCCTCCCTCCAGGACTAACCTCCTGGTGCCTGCCTGGCTTTATGCAGTCTTTTTGTTGTCTTGGTGAAGGCTGAGAGCAGGGCTATCAAACAGGGGGCAGAAGGCAACCCCTGAAGCTCACATGGTGCTGCTGGGGCCACCTTGTCTCCTTGGCCAGAGACAGCCCCACTGTCACAAGCCCTGCATCCATGGCTTCTCCCAGCCTGCTGTGGTGCCCAGCAGAGGTGTGGGGCAGGCTGCAGAGTTGCAGCAGGTGAACCCTGCAAACCCCACAGTTTCAGCAGTACCTGGGAGCTGCAGCCAGGCAGCCAGAGCCTGCAGCACAGTCAATACACTCTCCTCTCCTTGCAGCAGAAGTGACAGGACATTAAGTGTTCCCTTGTGGGGTGTTCACCCTCACTCCTGTCACAGAGGCTGAGAACGAGCCCTTCAGGGACTGGAAATTGTAAGTGGTGTTTCAAAAAGTGCAGCTCAGAAAAAAATACCAAGGTGCTGAAGACCAAGTGTTTTTGGGGCAAAGGATGTTCGGTGGAGTGACAGGCAATTATCTTCACAAAAGTTAACGAATAAATGGGCTTCCTCTTCATTACCAAGCTACTTCTCAGTCATCAGCAAATAGTTCCAGTGACAATTAGTGAATTTCTAAATGGATTGAGAAATTGGTCTATACACAGATACCGATGCAATGAGGTGAGGTGATAGCCCAGCCTCCCTCCTTACCCTTCCTCCTGGGGGATTTTCCTGTGTGCTGAATGGGTGAGGCATTCAGCTAACCATTATTTTCTTCTCAGCTCTTTCTCGGGGGAACGACTCTTGAATGAAATCCAGCAGTTTAATTTTGGTGCGATATGAATGGGCTTTGAATGTATTTAATGTTTAAAGGCAGCTATTCAGCTCGGAGCCTGCTCCAGAGGAGCTGCGGGAAGCAGAGCAGACCCCCGGGAAGCGCAGTGCTGCTACCACAGCTCTTTTCTTCCCTCTGCAGGCCACACTCTGATTTTCACTCCTGGACTGTCCCATCAACCTGGAGGCATTCCATCACTCCTTGCACTACTTCTGTTTGTTTTTTTGTTTAGCGGGGAGAGTCAGGGCCCCCTGTGCTGAGGCAGGGCTGAAATGCCAGGCGGAGGAGCCAGGGGAGGTGCTGGGTTCAGTGGGAACCTCAGCACCGTGTCAGGCTGCTCTGAGCCACATCAGGGGGAAGCTCACAGCTCTGGGTGCTGGAAACTGCTCCTCTCCATCCCTGGGGATGGGCAGAGCTCCCTGTGCAGGCTGTGGGGACTCGGTTCCAGCCATGCAGCGCAGGTGGGCTCACATGGGATGCACTTTCCCTGTCTGGGCTCCCTTGGCAGGGAGCTGGGAGTGTGGATCTCTCCCAGCGAGTGGCACTGACCATCTCCTACCCCCTCCTCACTCTCTCCCAGAGATCACCTGTAGCACTGTATGCCCATAACCCTGGCATCTGCCTGTGGGCCAGGGACAGCCTTGACACACAGCACAGTTTCCAGTTACCACACAGCTTTTGCTGCACCTAAATTGAGTTTAGTGAGAGGAGACACCTTGGGCTAAGCGTGGTGCTACCAACCAGCCAGTCCAGGATGAGGTGGACTTTTAAGAGTGGAGTTCCATCCTGGCTGTATTTATCCAGACAACTCATTTGTTGCCCCAAACAAGAGTTTTCACCTCCCTGTGCAGCTGATCAACCTCCTTTGATTGCCCCTTCCATCCCCATGCATCCCACTGGGAAACTTCTGTGACTGCTGGGAAATGAAGGTGAGAAGACACAGAAGGAGTTTCAGGTCACACTTCCAGCCATAGCTGCCTAGAAGAATCATTCTAGGACCAAGCAGACTTAGGCTGGAAAAAATATGTCACTTTTACTGAGTGACTTTTTTGACTAACAGCCAAACTTTGAAAAATATTAGCAAGGGTAAAACATTAAGTGACAGAACAAGGACACTTTAGATGAAAGATGTTGTTCTCCCTTTAATTTACTCCCCTCTACAGCCCTGAAAAGATCTCAGCAGAGTAAGTGTCCTTATTGATGGATACACTATCCTTGTTAAGATGGGACAATATACTTATTTACAGCTTTCATCATTGTCATGAAGGCACAAAGCAAACAGATATAACTAATGAAGATTTAGCTGTTACATAATGTCTTTGCCAACTCCATGCAGAAGTCTGGGTAAAAATCCTGGAAATAAATCTTTTTATGAGAGTATTTCTAATGAATTTATACATGAAGAGATGTATTTGTGGTTTGTATTAGAACTCTGGGTATTGCTTTTCTGGAAAGATGTCTCAGGTTTGGAGTATAAATGAAATGATGGTCTGAGAAACACCAAGGAAGTGAAAGTCACATCAGCCCTACGATCCAAGCAGTGAATTAGCACATTCATGGTGATGCTCCATGATAAAGGTGGCGTGAGCTGGACCATAGGCACCACCAGCAAGATGCAGACACAGCAATAGTGGATCAACAGGCAGAAGAGATGGAGGAGCTGCAGTAAAAGCTTCTTCACTTCACTTGATCCTCTCTAGGTGCCTCTGAAGATGAGAACAGCCATGGGGGAGCAACTCACAGTGGCTGGGACAGTAATGCTCCACAGCAAAGCAGGAGAGGTAGTGTCTCACAGCTCCTGCAGGAGCATTTTTGGTACTACAGGAAAAGCAGATTCCTTTGATGTTCTCTCAAAATCCATTGTCTGAGAATCACAAGGAGCTTAGTCCAAGTTTTGCCACTTACCAAGTGGTGAAACTGGAGGTGGTGCATGAGCACCTGGCAAGCTCCTGTGGAGCAGGGAATAGGATGTTACTCTCTGTTTCCCACTATAACCTCACACAGTCCTTTTACAGATCACACAGTGGGGAAGAAAACTGTCCTGGCTGAATGATTCTGTACTCTCCCAAAAAGCACTCCCTAAACACAACTAAAAAGCAATCTGAGACATTTAAATTTTCACTTTGTGGCCCCTTTCAAAAGAAAATACCCCATGGCAAAACCACAGATGAGAATATCTGTTTTGGAAGCATGAACTAAGACAGGTATTAGCAGCTTGATCCATCTCTGCTTGGTGACTATTTAAAAAAATCCTTCTCCTCTATGTCAGGAGAAAAATGGCAAAGTAGAATCAGATCCTTGTTTTTAAAGTTAGGAGGCAGGATAAAGGCATTCTCCCTTATGACAGGCTAGTCAGTGTTTGGGGGCTGGTGGTTGGTCTCACAGGGAGGTGAAGTCTGGTACAAACCCTCTTGTCTAGAAATACTAAAGTCCAACAGAAGCAATGAAGGAATGGTTTCTTCACAGCTGGGGCCTCATCCCAGAGCTCTGCAGAGCTTTTATGAAAGTTATAAGGTTTCCTCCATGATGTTCTGTGCTCCTTCTTTCCTTCCTTCTCACAGAGCTCCCTCACTCGGTGTCTGTACCCCACATCTGCATCAGGACCCCAGGGAGAGCCCCTCTGCCAGCACCCTCCAGCTGCTGATGCTCCCTTGAGCACCAGGGGCTGCAGCTCCTCTTGCTCCAGCGAGGAGCCCATCAACACTTCTCATTTCTTTTCACATCCAGGCTCAGTGAAAGACAACTATATTTCACTGCCATTTCCCTGCAGTCACTGTGTTACAGAACTGGAAAGGAAATCCATGTCTTTGAGCCAAACCCTATAGATGCAAGATCCCCTTTTAAGCTTCAGCAAGAGCAGAACTTTTCTACAAAGTCTGTCGATCCATTTCTGGCTGAATCACATTTCAAAGAAAACTGGCCATATAAGATACTTTTTTATTGTAAAAGGCAGTATTTTTGAATTGATGCTGAATTTCCTTTGACTAGTTGATAAAATAGAAGTCAAAAAGCTCTGAGGGTCAAGGATATATAGGAAGTGAGTACAGTCTTCAGAGTTACTATCCCTAAGGAAAAGAACCAGAAAGGAAGGCTGAGACAAAATGGTTGCTGAGACAACAAAGGAAGAGGAAAGGGGGGACAGGGAGGAAGGAAAAAGTAGTAAAATCAAACTTAATGGCTTGCTGCAGTTTGTGGGGACTGAGGAAACAAATTCTGGAACTGAAGGAGTAGTCAGGCAGTGAGATAGGGTTACACACCCTCCACACAGAGCCTGAAGTGCTGGCTTGATTAGGCAAAAGGACTTGGGATCACTACAGACAGAGCAGCCTTGGTCCCTGTCAGCTTGCACAAGTAATCAGCATCCCAAAATGACAGCTCCCTCCAGGGCTGAGATTTCTTAAAACAAAACTAAAATAAAAATAAAAGGCCTCTTTGGTCCTGCTTCAAACTTAGCTGCACTACCAAAAGGAAAAATAATTGTTAAGAGACAGAAAGACTCTGACATTCTCCAGCAACATCCCCAATGCTAATCTTCACCACGATAATAATAATAATAACAACTAATATTATTCCTATACCACAGTTGAGCTCATATCCTGAGGAATACATCAGACTTGATAAACTGCTGCCATCAACTTGCACAGTGTGATGAGACTTAGCGTGGGAGGATGCTGATGTTTCCTGATGCCCTAGAGAAGCTGAGGACAAAATGTGATAAAGATTTCCCCCTGCAGACCTCAATTTCCAAGGAGGATTTTGAGTACATGGAAGGGGAATCATGCAGTTTGGGACATTGGCCAGGACACAGGAAATAATGCCCTTGCTCTTGGCCAAAGCATCAGTGAAGCTTCGTTACTGCCAACTCCAAGCCTTAAAAATTCTTGAGATGGGGGCCAAAATTGAATGATATTGGCTTAGATATGATGAGGAATTTTTTTTTTTTTTCAGCAGTAAAGGTTTTTTGTTCTTTCTGGTTTCTGTTCCCAGAGGGTGCATTTTTATACTTTTCTCCATCATAATGAGCTCTAGCAGCAAGTCTCATATAGGAGTGAAATTTGGGAAGTTTACTGCACTCCCATGTCTGCAGAAACTAAGACTTCAGGGAAAACAATGAATCTCACCAGTTTCACAGGAAAATTGCCAATGCTGGTGCTCAGCTGAGGCTCCTCTCCACTCTTACACTCCCCCACTCTCCTGGCAAAGCTTCTGCTCTGAAATGTGCAGCATTCCAAGCTGCAGCTCCAAGGGTGGCTTCCCAAGAGGGCCCCAAGAAACGAGATCTTCAGTGAGCAATTAAACTGATGAAAACAGCTTTTTTTTTTTTTCTTATGTTCATCATAGTGTAGGAGGAAGGTGTGGGGTCTCACAGATCCACTTTGATAGCCAGAGTACACTGCTGCTGAGGAGGCTTAAGCTCACACTTTAATTTTTCCTTGGTGGTGGGATGGATATAATCCTTTTCTTTTGATGCATAATTTATTTTCGTAAGCCTTGTAAAGACTTCATATATTTGAAACTATCAGTTCTGTACCAGAGGTAGTTGGTGTTAACCAAGGCACGCACTGGGTTGTGGTGTTCACAAGGACTAACAGACCCCTGCAACCTCCACCCTGTGATCAGCCCAGGAAATCCCTCTTCCAAATACAGGGAAACTAATTCCTCAGATCACTCCTGGCAGTATCTGTGGCTTTTCTCCTCTCACCTACAAGATTCCTACACACAGGGAAGGCAGGAATGGTGTTACAGGGCCGGTGCTGCCTTGGCCATGTGCTCAGCGAGTATTCTTGTGAAAGACCTGAGACCTGACTCATATTTTTACTGGGAAATATGCAACAGAACAGTTTTGAAATCGCACAATTCAATTAGAACCAAACAAACCAAAACACCTCCCAAACCCCACTAGTCAAAGACAAGCTCTCAGTAACCTCTTTTACTTTTTGCTAACCTGCATTTCTGTGCTGAAGTGAGCAGGAAGCAGCAGAAACATATTTTAACAGATTGTTTCCCACCTCTTCCTCACCTTCCCAAGGTAGGTTTAATATCTCTCCAGAGAGAAAACTTTGTCTCCAATAAATCAATTACTGCAGCACTCAAACTCTGCTTGTCCTTCAGTGTTCTGCTAGAAGGGGATTGATTCCCTCCGCATGTGGGAATCCAGGGCTTCCCTGTGTCTGCCCTGGCAGGTCTGGGACCCTGGCAGAAGGTCAGGAACCCCCCTGGACAGATCCCCCAGAGACACTGTCTGTGATCTCTGTCCATGGAGAGGAGTTTTCAATCTTACAGGATGAATTACAAGCTCTGAGTGTTTGATATAAGTAATAATTACGTGTGGCACGGGTGCAAAAGTAAAATTTTAGGATTCTAGATTAGGGGTCCAAAGGGGACAAGATGGAGGAAATTGGGTGTGTTTTGTCTTTTTTCTCCTTCTTCATGCCCTCCATGTTTCACTGTAGTGTTGGCATTTTTCTGTTGGTTTAGGCTGGGAACACACTGTTCAACGTAGGTGACAGATACTGGCACGTTATTGTAAATATAGCACAGGTAGTTTCTGGTATATAATGTTTGTAACATCCCACTGAGGGCAGAGCCCCACACGCTGCCCTGCAGGACAGAGCTGCGGCAGGGCAGCAGAACATGTTAGAGATAAACAGAATAAACAACCTTGAAACCAGCACAGACGAATTATGGCTTCTTCTTTGGCAGCGGGGCTGACAGAGACTTTCTACAATCTCAGAATCATCAATACCCACAGATTCCGACACCCGCACACCCTGGAGCTGAAGGGACCTGAAGAGGTCCCTGAACGGGTCCCTTTAGCTCAGCTCTTTGCCATCTCCTGAGCCCCGCTTTGCCCCGCGGACCTCGGCAGCCGCTGGCGGTCCCCAGGGATGCTCCGGGCTCCCCGGGGATGCTCCGGGCTCCGCGGGGATGCTCCGGGCTCCGCGGGGATGCTCCGGGCTCCCCAGGGATGCTCCGGGCTCCGCAGGGATGCTCCGGGCTCCGCGGGGATGCTCCGGGCTCCGCGGGGATGCTCCGGGCTCCGCGGGGATGCTCCGGGCTCCCCAGGGATGCTCCGGGCTCCCCGGGGATGCTCCGGGCTCCGCAGGGATGCTCCGGGCTCCGCGGGAGCAGCTACCAGCAGATGGCAGCTGGAGATCGCGGAGGGAAATCTGGGCGTTCTCTGCTCTTGCAAGCGCAGCCCACAAATCCTGGGTGACCTTGGCGCAGACTTCACTAAGTGGTCCCACCACGGAGCAGGGATGAGTCCTCCCTGCTTTTCACCCCGAGCTGGGGGGGTGCACAAGGAGCCCCAGCAAGGACAGTGAGGAGAGAGTGGGAAAAGACACGGTGCTTATCTTTCCAGACATTGGAAACAGATTTTTTTAAAAAAATCTACAAATTCACAGGCCACATCTCTCCTCCCTTCACCCCAGGCTCAACCTCTCAAGCCACAGAATCATTTAGATGTCATTTTCTAACCCAATCCCACCACAAACTCACTCAGCCAGCCCTCAAATGGATTTTAGGCAAAGTGACTCAGAGGACAGGAGCAATCCCTGTTCTCCCTCCACACCAAAGCCTCACCCAATCCCATCACTGCAGCAGCTCCCCAGAAACAAGTATTACCCTGTTAGCAGTTCTTGCTTCTTTCCTTTTCAGGTCCCACTACCCATAAATGTCCCCCCACCACAGTCAGTCCTGCAACAGGACTCACTCACTGTGCCATGGCACAACCCCAGCTCCACACCTGAAATGTTCTTCTCTGCTCCATTCTCCTTCCCCTAGAAGGAATCACCCCCACCTTCTCACCCAGAGGAGCTGGCTTTGAGGAGCTGCAAAGGTGAGAGAATCCACCCAGTCCCTCATGCACTGATTGAATAATTGCATCTTCCTGAAGAGGCCAAGAGGGGCTCTGCTAATGCAGCTAGGTTACCCCTCCAGCCCAGACAATAGGAATATTTTGTATTAAAATATACTAAAAAGCTAAATAAACCCCACCCCCCCCCAGCTTAAAAAAGTTCTTTGTTGTCTAAGGGCCAGATCCATATCTGATCCTGAGGTGTAAGAAACACTGTGCATCCTCTGGATCCCCAGTCAGATGTGTAGGACAAAGGTGTGTCCCACCAGGCTGATTTCTGGGCAGCCTATGCTGACTGACCCCCTGAGCAGCTTTTGCCCCAGAAGGATCCTTGCTGTCCCAGTTCCTTGCACAGGCTCCTTCCACAGGCAGCACAGAGATCATTCACACACACAAGCTTTTCTTGGCAAGGACAGAAAATTAAAATAGCTTTTTTTTTTTTTCCCATTCCCCCCACCCCCCAGGCCCCAAAGCTTCAGTTCTGAAGAAGTCAATGGAGCCAAAAAAGGGGCTAGACAACACATCAAGCATTACCCATTTAATCCAGCTCCAGTTCCTCATTTACCAATGTCAGCCTCCTGTCCAAGCTTTCTTTGGCTTTCATCTCTTCTTTTATCTGCACGCTGTCTCTGGTTTGCCCCTTCTGGTTGCTACTGCTTTGATCTGTTGAACTTCTGCAATCCAGACCCAAATCCATGAGAGCTTATGCTGAAGAGCTTCCAGTTTTTTCCTGTTGTTACACTCTTTAAATTCTTCCTTTGTTTCTCCTCTGAAAATTTTGGCAAATTCTTTCTTTACAGCAAATGAGGAGTTTAGATGTCCAGCCTGGGCAAGTGACCCTTTGACAATTCCCCAGACCCTTGGAAATTTGCATTCCTGTATTTTTTGGGTTTTTTTCGTTTCTTCCATCCCAAACCAGTAGTAGACCCCCCTGTGCAGGCTGAGGCTGTACCTGGCTGGGAGAGGTCTATAAGAGCCCCAGAATTAATTGTAGAGTTTTGCCTATATTGTGTTATCTGGTTGTTGTGTGGCACAGAGAGTATCTACTGTTCCATAATTAAATTTATAAGGAAAAACATGGGAGACACAGTGGGAACTCTGTGTGCTAACTCATTTGATTCCAGCTATTTCTTATCCAAAGGTGGATGGTGATTCTTCATTTCATCATTAATACAGTGAGAAGAGGAAAAAAGGCAGCAGCAGAAGGACAGACAGTTTTTTCAGCAACTTTTGCTATTCCCAGGTAGGGACATAGGCATCATGCCACATGGGAGGGCTCATCTTTCCCATCCTGGAGAATGCAGCAGAGCAGAGCATGGCAGGGACTGTGTGTATTCCCTGTGAGTGGCACTCAGCCTGCTTGCTCAGAAAGCAGCCCCTCATGCTGTTCTCCAGTTGTGTTAGAATAGCTGTGTGCAAGGGAAGTGGCCTCATTTTTACTCAGAAGTGTGGGAGAAGAAAAACATGAGAACACATCGTTGTGCTTTGAACTTCCTAATTCTTCACCCTAAGGGACAGTGTCAGGGCAGACTGTCCAGTCTGTCCCTCGTGGCCTGATATGGACCAAGTTGAAAAGGAGCTGGGGTGACTGCACTGCAGTGTGTGCCCCAGACCTACCTGGGACAGCCCCCCTCACCCCCAGAACTGCTGCAGGGTGGGGGCTCCTCTGCCCCAGAGCCCTGAACACTGGGGCAGCAGCTGGGCCAGCAGGACCTGCCTCCCCCACACAACCAGCCATCCCCAGCTCAGGGCCCTGCTGCCTCTGCTCAGGCTGATTCCTTTTGAAAGCAAAGCACATAACATAAGGCCTGTGTTTATTTTCCCCTTAAATTAGGGTGGCTTGATTTTAATTGAGAGATCTGCCAGAATAAGGCACGTTTGTGCAGCTGTCATCAGAAATGCTTGCTTGCTTTTTTCTCCTTCTCTTTCTTTCTCTTTTTCTTTCTCTTTTTGTTTTTCTTTCTTTCTTTCTTTCTTGCTTGCTTTCTTTCTTTCTCTCCGTCCTTCCTCCCTCCCTCCCTCTCCTTTTTTTCCCTTCCTTTCTTCTTTCCATATCAATTTGCTTGATGCAACCCTTTCCAAGCTAAGCTGTCCTACTTCCAGAGAACAAGACAAAAGGTGAAGAATTCCCAGGGGAATCTCAGGGAGCCCCAGCTGAAGGCGGCACATTTGTTCTTGTGTACCTGGTGACACTCTGGTGGCACTGGGCAAGCCGTGCATGGCACCTCCAGAGAGAAGGCTGCAGGGGACAGACTGACACAACCTCTGTCTCACAAGGAGTTTTCCATTGCTGTGGCCCACACTTCCCTATAATATGTGGAGTTTGTGAAGTTTGGAAGGAAGGCTCCAGGTTTGTATCATTCCCAGACCCAGAGCTGAACAGCTGATGGACAGTGGTCCTGGGTGTGGGATGCTGGGAATGGCTCCAAAAAGAGCAGCTGCCCAACAAGGAGGTTGGGGTCTGGCTGGCATCCTGTGTGGCATCACCACCTCAGCATCCTCTAACCTCCCTAGCCCCTGGTAAAGTCTGCTTTACCTTGTGGAAAGCAACCAGGGAGATCCAGCCCCGCCTGATTCTTTTTCTCATATGGAACAGCTGGAAAAGACAGTAGCCTGAGAAACTGGCTGACCTTTTTTGATGCATTCAGCTGTCTAGCCTTGTATTTATCCTTTAAATTATTTGTCAGAAACCAAACAACCCCAAAACAACCAATCAGCAGTAAAATAAGAGCCCAAACAAAACAAGAGAGACTTCCTTTTCCAGCCTTGCCCTTCTGCGGTTGCTGGTCTGAAGTAGTTTAATCTAAAGCAGGCTTTGGCAATTGCTGGAGAAAGCAATGTCCGTGATGGGTATTTAGAGACCAGGGCTCGCCTGCCATACACTGCCCAGGGGTTCATTACCTGCTGAAAAAGCTTAATGTGCTTCAGGTGCTATGTGATGTCCAGATGTCGTGGCAGAAGCCACTTGGAGATTGCTGGTGATAGAAATGCTGCTGGGTGAATGCAGGAACATTAGTGCCAAATGTGATATTTAGTCCCAGTTCATCTATTTGTAGAGAAACACAGGCTGAGCTGCTCAGGCTCATCCATCCCAGTACCCCGTGCATGGCAGCCAGCAGTAGTAGGTTCTTAATGCACAATATCAGGGCATGCAGAGGGTGGCTTAGGGCCAGTGATTTGTGGTGCTGGGATTTCCGGAGCCAGACATAGTGCCTTTGTATTTAATAGCCCTTGGTGAATTTTGCTTCCAGGAATTTACCTAGCTAATTCTAAATCCCTTTGTACCCACAGTTTCCTGTGGCAAGCAGTTTCACAGCTTAACATCACGTATTGTTTAGTGTTGCCCATTTTTTCATACCCTGAAGCTGGGTGAGTGTTCTCTGCTGGATGCCACTCAAGACCTGCCCTGGATCCAGCTGACACAGGAGGAACGGATGGATGGGTGGACGGAATCTGAAACAGCATTGCTTTGTGATCAGATGTGCAATTATCAGTAGGCCACAAGCAGGATGTGTTTTAGGAGCCAAGACACAGCTCCTCACCTGCCTGGTTGCTAACAGGTCACATGGTGATGTCTGAATTATATATAAAGGCAGTTTTTGAGAATGAACAGGAGAAGACAGGCACAATCTGGGTAGGGAAGGAAGGGCAGCATGGAACCAGATGTGTTTGTCAGAGCAGTAGAAGATGGTCAGATTGAAGGCAGCATCCCCCGTCAGGAATGTGGAAATTGTGTTCTAACAGCTTTATGCCCAGTTCAGGGAAGGAAAAGAGAGTTGCAGGCTGTGATCTGTATGCAAAGACTTGGAAGCAAGACCTTAAAGTGGGAAAACCTACAGGCAGAAAGGACACAGCACCTGTTATTGCAACATGAGGGGACTGATTTCTCTAGAGTGGTCAGTGAGACCAACCTGGCAGACATAGTTGTCCCTTTCATCTGAGCAGTGACAGCTTTCAGGCTAAAGCTCACCAAGTGGCTGGGCCATGGCAAGGTAGAATAGCTGCCTTTAAATTAGGTCACTCAAGAAGTTCAATTTATCAAAGCCACCTGCATCATTTCTACCCTTATCAGGAATGGTAGTTTTTGGGAATTGTTCAGCAAGCTATGGCTCAGGCATGGGGGATTTAGAAATTGTTCTCAAATCCACAGATGGTAAAAGCATCACGGTGCTTTATTTCCCTATGAACACAAGTGATGAAGCAGAAGTGGGAATGTTTTCTACTTAGAGTCCAATTTCCAAAATTGCTCAGCTCCCATTTAAGCAACAAACTCATTGGCCAGATGTGGGAAAGAGACAGTCAAAGGGATGGTGCTGAGCAATCCTATGTGGCTCCTTCCTCGAATGAGAAATTCAAAGCTCCTCAGCTGACTGTGAGCCTTATCCAAGGGCTATTTATGGATCCAGAGACTGTTTAAAAGCTTCATGGTTGACCTCAGGCACACGCTGGATGGTCAGCACATTTTTCTGGGAAAGCAGAGTGCAATTCAAGATTTCTTGTAACTTTTTTTGTTCACCTGACACATGTGCTCCAAAGACAGTGAAAGATTAGAAAATAATATGGGCTTGATAAATGACCGAAAGAAAGTTTCCGATCTGCAGCGGTTCCCATTATTCTTCTTATTCTTGGCATCAGCAGAGTTATGGCAATCTCCCCCTTCCCCCCTTCCCAAGCTCTACTCTGTTAACATTTTTTTTCCTGTCAAATTCACAGGAGTGGCACCTGGGAGCATTTTGACCAAGGGGAAATTGACTGAGCAAAGTTGCCTCTTTTCAAATACATTTTCTTGAGGGACTGGAATGAATGAGAATCATAGTCATAACATGGCTAAACAGTCTTTGTTTAACTTAATGCAATATAATAACCTAAGTGTTGCAACACAGCTCCTTGCTGTGACATCCTTTTTCCATTTGCTTAATTTTCACCCCAAACACACGCTGTTAATAAGCTGCTGAGAAAATACAGCTCTTGTGACAAAATCCAGAAACTGAGTCCCTGTATGGTGTGTTAGATACACAACTCTTATTTGGACTGGCAAGTGGCACTGAAATTGGTATTGCAAAATAGATCCATTTTTCTTGCTGCCAAATGTGATGGACAGATGAAAAAGGAGGGTTGGAGAAGTGGATGGCAATAAGCAGAGAACAAGTAAAATAAAATCCCTGACAGAAGGGTAACATGTGAGTTAGAATAGACATGTGATTGCCAGAAGGGAAATGCAGGATGCGGGGTGCTTTGTCAACAGCCAAAGTTAAAATAAATGTCACACTGGCACTGAAAACTACAAGATTAAACTCCTCCTGGTGATTTATAATTTACAAGAGAAAAAGGCAGACAGACACCCAGTGACTGAGCTCAAAAGAAAAACTCCTATTGACTTTAGTGGGTTTTGGAGAGGATCCAGTGCAGTAAAGGTTCCGATCTGATCTCTGGAGTCAGGGTATGTTTGACCAATGATTTTAATCAGCAGAATCAGGCTCTTAATCACAGTTTGGTTTACATTTACTGCCTTTTTACTTGCTTTGTAGCAAGTCTGGAAGTCATACTTGTTTTTTAGGAGCTAAGTGAAAGTAAATAAAGACTGCTATAAAATTTGGACATCTTTATATTAAAAGACAATTATATTAAGGAATATGAATAACCCTTTCCCCTTCATTTTACCAAACCAGCCTGATGCTTTAGAAAAGCCTGAAATAAACTCTGGTTTTCTACAAACAGTATTTTGGAAGTTTCACAAATTGTCCTGCAGATTGCTGGGGAAAGGAGATTTTCTCCAAGAGAAAATGCAAAAGACTGTCTTCCTTGGTAACAGCTGAAAAATGCATTTTATATCATTTATAAAAACTAATTAATATAAAAAATGACATGGTGCCATGTGGAAAATAGGAAATAAGATACAAAGACACTGGTTCCCAGGTCTTTATCCCTCCCACAGCTACAGCATTCCGTGACTTTTTCATCAGGGATTTCCAGACTTCAGTTGGAGAGTGCATTTGCCAGGCACTGAATACTGAGATCCAAGATGCAATATCAAGGACAGAATGCAAAACAAGAAAAAAAAAAATCGGATTTTGGCCACTCAAACTTTTGATAAGATTCTCAGTGTGTTTTAGGTAACAAGACCAGTGTTTGTGGAAGGAGTGTTCAGACCTACATTTCCTTTGTAGGAAAGGAAATGTCTTGCAGAGGTATCTACTTCTGTGGGAGTGGATGGTTTATAAGCATTTAGAAAACAGATAAATGCTGCTGAGGCTCTCCCCACATTAGAAGTGGCTGTGCAGGGGCTCTATTAGCCTGGACAGTTTGGGACTGGCATTCAAACCAAAAATAAAGGCTGCGTGTTCGACACACTTCCTTCAGGAACCCTGAGCAACTGAGAGGACTGGGGGAGCCAAATGGACTGCAAGTGATCTACCAGGGATGGTGAATTCAAACATATTGTACTTGATTATTGATGATTTTATTCAGTTATTTATTGGATGAGTAAGTTTGCTTTTCAGTTAGACCCTCTGAAAACTGGAGACATGCAAGTTATTTTTAAGTAACAGGAAGATTTCAAACCTCAGAAGCCTATGACTTCCCAAAAGAGGAAACACTTCAGATGATAACTAATAAAATTATTTTTCTGTAGTCTGACTGTAGTTTTTTTGCAGAATCTCTTACTTCTATCTGCTAAAACCAAATGAAATGTGTTCCAGAAGTTACGTCAGGCTCTGTCAAAGAGCTCCTGGGCTGTTCAAAGAGCTGTCTGAAGGGATTACAGATCCCTCTTGTTGATGAGATCCTCTGCACAGAGACCTGGCTCAACAAGGCTGAGTCAGAGTCATGGATTTGTGAGCAGAGTCCTTTTGAAGAGTCAGTAGATAATCCTTCCCCAAGCAGAACCCTTTTGTGGTTCTGCTTCTTGCACAGAACTGGAGTCAATTCTGAGCAGAAATTTCTGGAAGCCAAGAGCCAACATATGGCACAGGCATTGCCCTGGGGCAGAGCCTGTGGCTGTGATCATCCAGGAGAGGAATGAGGAATGACTAACTCTGGGATAGCTGGAAATCACATAACTGAGATAGGAAGATGTCTTAACACAAACACTAGGAAAAGAAAGAACACCTAAAGACAAGAAAGAAGGCAAAATGTACTGCCTGCATTTAGAAAGGGGAAAAAAAAGTATTATAGCAGTTTCTCTAATGCATAAACATTGGGGAAAATCTGAAAAGATCTCTGCTTTGAAGAATGGAGACATCTTCATTGTTTGAAGGAGGTTTTTGCTGCTGGGGATGAGAAGTCAACACAGCTGCAAGGCCTTAGACTTGAAGGACAAAAATTGTTCAGAGAGTATGGGCAAGATTGCCCACATAAGCTACAAGTGGAGACAAACATGAATCAGATGGACAAATAAAAACTCCAAGGAGCAATACCCAGAAACTTAGTGCTGTCTGTCTCTGTGAGACTGGGATTAGATCACACATTAATTGTGATTTTTGTTTGACATTAAAAATTCCTTTGGAGCAGGCTTTGTGTAACAGCAGCATTGCTGGAAAGAAAAGGTCCTGAAAAATGTCTTCATAGTTTTCTGTGTATGTGTATAAATATTAAACTGCCTTCCTTTCAGACATGCCACTGAACTCTGCTCTTGTTTGCATGTTGAACCTGGAAACTTCTCAAAAGTTTTGCCTACGGATAATTCATGAGTTAAAGCCCAAATTGAAATGCCACGTTACAACTTGTAGAAATGTTAGACAAATATAATGACCATATTTTCCAGTTACCTAATACCCACTCAAAATATAAACCCCAAAAGAACAGAATTGTTTTCATTGCTGTTAACCAGACAATATCACTCCATCTAAATATAGTATGTGATGAAACCAATTTAAATATTGTCCAAGTATTTAACACTGTAAATATTAGACTTAACACTCCATAAAAACAGGCTTTGATGATGTAGGCTGACAAAGGGAGACTAGTTAATTGCAGATTACATCATGGCTAGGACAGCATCACTGCTAGGACAGCCATGATAAATGTGAGGTGCAAAGTAAATCTAATAAAATAAAAATAGTCTCTGTTCAGTGTTCACCTTTATCAGTTTTGCTAACCTTTCTTAGCAAAGACTGGGGGGATATGTAGTCCTAGTTAAAGAAGTATCTGGAGTCCAGTATGTTGGTGAAGTTTGCATTTAAGGCCTGATCCAGAAAAACATCCAAATCTGTGTTTAACTTTTAGGATAGGGTTTTGTCCTTTTCACTACAACAGGGCTTATATGTCCTTCTGACATTTTCCTGCAGTGCAAAGATTTCCTGAGTCACGGTCTGAATCTACCTCATGTTGTTGTAAAATATGGCACAGCTCCATTAGAGTTGGGGAAACAAAATTTTAAAGCTTTTGGTTACTGATAACTTCAAAGAATTTCTTAAACATCTGAGTTCAGATAACTATCTTGAAAATGGGACAATTTCCTGACAGTACAGGCCTGATTTTCTTCTTGTAGCAACCTGCACCCTCATGTGTCTATCAACCTGTGTTAGCCTTCCTTGACATCTGCCCAGACATTAACATAAAGATGGATTGTGGTACCAGGATGCCCTCAAAGGCCAGAGGTGGGATGTGTATACATGGGTTTAGCTTCAGGCTCATATTAGTAGGAATTTCAGCCTCCAGGTGAAGCCCGGCCCCTCACTGGAACTCCTGAATGGGATGGAAGCATCCATTTCATCATCCTCTGCCCTCCACCAAGGGCTCCCAAATGTGCCTTACAGAGACCTTCACCCTCCCTTGCCCAAGACAGCAAAAGTGCAGTTCAGTGGACTACAAAAAGTGCATTGATTTTCCTGAAAGGACAGTAAATAATCCTGTGTAAGTTCCCATCTCTTATTGTGCTGAGCTGATAAAGTATCTATGGGGGGACCTCATTTGTTGTTGAAATCACTGAAGGTGCTTCTGGTGGCTGATGTGACCAGCAAGTGGCTGCCACTGTACTCTGGGCATAAAGGCTATGTAATTCCAAAAATGCTGCTTGCCCCTCTTATTTCATGAATCTCTTTTTCTCTCCTTCTGCTCTATATAAGCTGAGTTCCTGCATTTTCTACATCTTTCAGTGCCCAAAAAACACCTAAAATCACTGATGCTGGAAAGAGCCTCCTGCTAACAAAGGATCTGGTCCCAAAGTGGCTTGTGAGGCCTGTTAACACATCAGAGTAAAATCAAAATAATGATGTTATATAGAATAAGTGAGTCCAGCTGTCGATGTTGACACTCTTGAGCCATGAAAGGAGAAATGTGATATAACCTTGGGTAACTGTGGTTTGTGCAGGCCCAGCTCCATTGCCTGACTTTGTGTTTGCCTGCACACAGGCATGGTTACCTGCAGCGATGCAGTGGTTTAGGTCTGGAGGTGGTGGTCAGCATCACCTCAACAGCAAAGCCAGGAACTGAAATCTGCATTGGTTATAAAAACTGTCTTGTGTGTGTGTGTGTGTGTGTGTGTGTGTGTGTGTGTGTGTGTCTTTGCTTCTCCTCCCTGTTAGGTGATTGCTTTTCTCTGTCACAAGGGACACAGGATCACCCTCAGCCATGGTCCACTGCAGTGTCTGTGCTGAGGAAGGGTGTCTAGCACAGATTGCAGCAGCAGGGCACAACTTCCACAGGCCAGGAGCACACTGATCACAAGAGCCTGCAGGAATGGGATGCAGGCCCCTCTCCAGCTTCCCTTGTTTCTACTGTATTTGTCTTTCTTAATTAACCCTGCACCACGTTAGTGACCCAAAGACATGGCAACAGCAGCGTTGAGAACTGCAGGGATTAAGACATTTGCATTATAATACCTCAGCCATGAGATCATAAATGCCCTTATGCTGTATTTTGTTATCCTGGGTTGATAATGGAGGCTGATAAAACTCCCACTTTCTCTCTGTATTCAAGTGAGTTAATGTGTCTGGGCTGGTGAGATCCCGGCAGGCGGGGAGAGCAGCAGCACTGAGTCCCCAGTCTCGGATGTAATCAAGTAATGAGGCTGTTTGAGGACATTACTTGTTAACATATTAGCAGGTACCAGGGGTAAGTGAGTGTTTATTTAGTCCTGGTGTAAAAGCATGTCTAAAATGATTTATGCTGGAAGCTGTTTCACAGCAAACAGGCTGCTTTCATGAAAGCAGGTCAATCAGCATCGCCCGTCTGCCCCCATAAATCATATTCAGGTGCTAATGTAACCAAAAGGTTTATATAATCTGCACAATCAGCGTGGAGGTCTGGGTGGATACAGTAATAGCCTGCCTGCATTAATGCCTTCTGCTCTAAGGTTGATATTTGAGGGGAGTCAAATGATTGATTTAAAGAAGAAAGAAAAGAAATAAACTTCCATGACAAGTAACAAAGTGTATGTACAGTTTTCCAGCCACATTTTGCACACACAGGAGTAACTTGCCACTGTTGAGATCTGCTGCTGGGACTGGTTTTGCGTCAGGATAACTTCTATACATATTCTCTAACAGAAAGTGGACTGTGATTTTAAGGTAACAATGACAGATACCAGAAGCACAACACTGTAAAATGGGATTTGCTTTCTATGTTCCCCAAATTTCTTTAGTTAAAGCTTAGTTTCACATTATTGAGCTCTTTTTCATACTGGTGGAAGATTCCTTTGAGAGATGACATAGATCTGGAAGGACCTTCTGGACCTATATCCAAAACATAATTTCATTAAGTTCCATCTTGAAAGTTGACACAGATAATTCTTCTTCTGCTGTTTACTTCTTCATCCTCCCTCCCCTTCCTGAGGGATGTTACGAGACCACATTTCCCTTCTTCCCAGTTTTCAACTCAAACTTATTTATTGCCAGCTAATATTGGTAGCCAGATTTTATCCTATTTTTCCTGTTGTCTTTTCTATGCCAACAGTGTCCTTTAGTTTAAATAGCTTTTCTCTCCCACATGTATTTACCACTGGATAGGTAGACCTTGGGTCTTCATGAGGTCTTAGACCACAGAACACATAACCTCCATAAGATATTCCACTTTCTGCAGACAAAAATCTTATTTTAGTTCACATTAGTCAACAGTATCTTCTCTCAGCCTTCAGTGGCTCACACCAAATCAGAAAAACTTAAATCACTTTTGATCAATTATGGCACATATCCTTTAATAGCACACAGTTCTTACAAAGCTGCAGCTCCCTCTTTTGCTAACAGAACTTTTAGTGCTGAAAAGAAGGTTTCAAAATATTGTACCATAATACTTTCATTTGGGAACAATGCTTTATGAATACAACAGGTGAACATATTTCTTCTGAGGAGTAGCATCATATTACTTGTTTGATTAAAGTGTCTGGAGACTTACTGATGGACCATGAAGTCCAGACTGTAGGTAATGACTGTGCTTGGACTTTAGTTGTTAATTGCTCTTCATTATTTGCTTCTTATAAGTCATATTATGCCATTATAAACTCATAAAGCATTAGGAATTGAATAAGGACACAGGAGGGATACTGAGCAAAAGAAATAACCAGCCATGGGCAAAGATCAGTAAATATTTGGTATGAGCAGATTGAAGTTAACAAATAGTGTTAAAACTTAGTGTTTGGTGACTAAATGTAAGTAAGAGAAGAATTTGTGGAAGCATTCAATAACAAAGGAGGTTTTTTGTGAGTGACAAAGCTAATGAAGTTGCCCTCTGTGGTATTGTTTGGGGTTTTTTTAAAATTTCTTTCCCCATCACAATAACCCATTTTTTGGTTGTGGTAATACTGTGTGCTAGGTTAAGGACAGCCAAGTTTTTTGTATGAGCTGCATATCTTACAAAAGCAAATAAAAATAATTGAGTCAATCCAGACTGTAGAACAGCTCACAGAGACTCAAGAAGGTTGAGTTTGTTTGATGTGCATCACAGCCAAACAAAGCTGCATCTGCAAGGTGTGTGGTAGTCCCAGCTACAGAACACTGCATGCTTGTGACAATTCCTCTATTATCTCACTTTTAGTTAATTTGTGGCAGACCAAAGGAACTCTTTACAGCAAGCAGAGGTGCTGCTCAGCTGCTAAAAAAGCTGGTTTGTGAAGAGCCAGGGCAGGGTGAGTTTAGAAAAATCCAGGTCTATATGTTAAGTACATAAATGAGATGTTCTTTCTTTCTCGGGAAAACTGATCGCAGGATGTTTTGAGGACAAGGGACTTCCAAATATTCTAGTAATTGACTAGAAAATGTTTAGACAGTGACTTCTTGCTTCTATAAGAAAGTAGTGGCATCAGTCCTCCTTGGTTTTGTTTATTTGTTTTGGGCACTCTAGAGAAGATGGTGGGAATCACAGTCTGTACTTGTATCACCTTGTATTTTTCATGCTTTATTTCATTCCTGTTAAAGTAATTGCCGTAATGTGACAAGGGTCATTGAAAATACTCTTAAATATTCTTCTCAAGTCTCTTTGAGCTGTGTATTAATGAGGGTGCAAACTTGGCTGGGTGTTGGTTTTGGCCACCACTGATGCCAAGTGTTCTCCAGAGATTTGCTGTGTGATGTTGGGCAAGTCTTCCTGTCCCACCAGGCTGCTCTGTTGTACTTGAAGTTCCTTGGCACTGATGTTTCTGTCTGGCTGTAGGCATGGCTTCCATCCAGCATGAGGATGGGGGGCCTCAAATACACAATTCTAGTACAAAAAAACCAAATTTACAGTATGACTGTTTATTGTACATAATGAATCAGCTTAACTGTGTCATTCTTATTCTGAGAATCTCATTCAGGCATCAAAGCCATCACCCCAGGATGTAATAGTCTTTCAAATATTAAGTAAAGATGACACACATGAGCTGATTTTTAATTCTTTTACTCCAAGTCATGCACGAATTGTGGCTTTTTTCTGTGACAATTTATTTCAATTTTATTCCTTTATCCAATAATCATTTATTGACTTAAGCCATTTGTCACTTAGACAATCACTGTGATCTTTAATTCTGACTTAAAAATCAATATGAGACATAATTAATATATCAATTGCCAGTGATTAGACAGGTCTACCCTGATTGTCCAGCCAGAAACACACATAGAAAGAAGAATACTAAAAATTGCTTTTTGCCATTACCAATAAAATATACAATTAGCCGTCAGGCCACTGGGAATCATTTGTCTTTTATCTGTCCTAGAAAGGAAAATAATACAGAATGGGACAGAAAATGGAACTCCCTGGTTGGGTATCCTCAGATGATTCATCTGTCCAAGACAGCTGAGGCAAATGGAAGAGATGTTGTGCAATAACCTTAAACAAGATAACTGTTGTTTAAAAGACTGAAGTTAAGGAAACAAATTTCACCCTTTCACTAAAGGTCAAACTACCTGACTCCTAAAACAGACCCAGTGAATAACCCTGCTGCCCAAGCCCCTGTGACAGCCTTTCCTCAAGGTTGTAAGTAGAATGTAGGGTAATGTTTAACATAGCTGGGAAGAGAAAACAGGAGGAAGTGGGATGTGGTGCTGACAAAGGCATCCACATCATCTCTCTGGTACTGCTAAACTGGATTGCAGGGACTGAGGGGACACATCCTCCATATCCTGGGAGAAGTCCCACATCAAGGTCAGGAACAACAGGAGCCAATGCTCCTTCATTTCCTTACCACAGTTTTGTTCCTGCCCACGTGTGAAATAAATATCCCTGAGTAACCAGCCCAGCAGCAGTCACGAGTTTTTTCAATGTATAATAGCACTCATCCATTAACCATAAATAATCTATATTTATCCAAGGGGTCCTTAACAAAGCCATGTGTACATTGCACAGAGCATTAGGCTATCAAGGTATAAACTATTTAAAGCAGCCAGTGTTTGAATTGTCATTTCTCAAGTTTAACATTATGTTGTTTCAATATCTAAAGCCTCCTTCCCAATGCAGCAAAAATGCAAAACACATTGAGAGAAAATGTAAAACATACTAACTTGATTATTATGAGTGCTCTGGATTGTGTCACAATTCACTATTAATTTAGACCACATTCCAGTGGCTTCTCCCTTCCCTCTGCATTTTGGACCAATCTGTCAGGGAACTACACCACCAATTAAATAAAAAATGTATATTTGCATCTATGTATTTTAAAGTCTGCTGCTTGGAGGAAATGTTTGGGATATGCAGTTTAAAGAGCATTATTTTCCTTTTGCAGCTAGAAGTGATAGACTGATTTTGAGGGTCACTTGCATAATAAATTTCTTCTGGGCATCAGGGACATCCACCTGGTCAATCCTGTGATACCATCATGGGCTTAATGGTGAGGTTTGTCTCACCTCCTCCCACCCATTAGCCAGAACCCTTCACAGAGAAATGGTTGCAGCCAGAACCAAATTCTGCTTTGAGAGAAGTGGAATGGCCTTGTGGTTACAGCTCCAGAATATGGTTCAGCAAAACTGGGCTGTGTTTTTGCATCTTTCATAGACTGCTAGTGTGACCTTGGGCAAATCATTCATTCTTGTCCACCTGTAAAGTGAAAAAAATTAATTTTCCTATTTTCTCAGCTTGAGAACATAAATACTTTGGGGTAAGTTAATCTTAGCTAGTGCTATGACAGTACTAGGCACAACGGGATCCTCCTCTTAATAGAATTGTTGTGAATGTAGTATTTATTTAGGGTATTTAGACATCACTGTGTCCAAAGCAGCTGTTGGAAGGAAATGCAAATAATGCATATAGGCAGACTTTTCAAATGAGTGTGTTTTAGGGGAGTTTTGCTGATTTTGTAGGCATAGATTACACAATCAGTATGGCAGGTATGTATTTAATAGGCAACAACTATTCCTGGCCATCTCTGTTGCTCATTCACAGTTGAAAAGTCAATTTTCAGAGCACCTTTTAAAAGTCTTGCAGAAGATTTCAACTCCTGGCAGAATATTGCTCAGAATTCACCCTACATAGCAACAAAAGGACAATGGCATGTTTCCCTCCACCAGAACAGTGGACAGATCCTTCTCAATCCGTGAGGTTTTGATGTATTTGTTTTTTGTGCTTGGTGGTGGTAGTAAATTTTGGACTAAGAATTTGGGATCCAAATTGTTCATAGCTGGACAGCCCAGCTGCAATGTCTTTCTCCAGTTTGTACCCAGAAGGGGCCATAAACACCCAGCCAAGCACTCCCATCTGAGTTTCTTGCTTATGGGAGAAGAGCACGTCTCGCAGGGAAGACATCAGCTGCTCGAGTCACTGTCAGTGAGCGTGGGACAATAGTTTGAAGGATTAAGTGACAGACCAAAAAAACCAACTTTGTGGTCTGTGCTTGGCAAATCCCACAGGTACATCTCCTGAACAGCAGAGGTTTTCAAAGGCTGCCTAGGGTGGTCTAACAGTGGAGTCCTGACCCCAGGGAGAGCAAAGTTTAGCAAATATGTGGCAGAGGTTGGGGAAGATCCTTCCCTTGCTGAGTGGTTCTGCTTTAAAAATGACCTCTTATTTCTCCAGAGACACAGGCCTTTTGTGTGCTGATGTTCAGCTGCTCCTCTGAGGGATAAAACCAGATTGTGCAGGGTTTGCTCTGGAAAGACTGGAGCTGGGTTCCAGCCTGACACCTCAAAGTCATTAGCTAGGGCTCCAGTGTATCCTTGATGCTTTCTGCCCTTTGTTGCAGTGCCCAAGCGAGGACACTGATCCCTCCACAGTATCCTACAGCCCAGCGAGTACCTCCAGCAGAACTCTGTCAACCCTGCAGATCTTTTCCACTGACTGGAGAGGGAGCCTGATGCAGGTGTCTCAGTGAAACTTATACAATCCAGATGTAAATCCAGTGGCAAGTCCCTCAGGATTAGACATGTCTGGAAATGAACATTATTGGGCTGATAAGATTTCTGAACATTTTTTCCACAGGAAACCCACTGATTTTCATCTCCGGGTTTGGCATGCAAGCTCCCTAAGGCTCCAGGAGAGGCATACCTTGGATTGCTGCGACAAGATATGAACAGGAGAGCTCCAGCTGACATGAAGGGCCAGGCTTTGATGGCAGTTAGGAAGGAAAAAACACTCTATTCTTTATTGTCAGCTTTGAAAATGTGTTCAGGAAAGGATTAGAATGTCAAGATTGTAATACCGGTTGCGTAAGAATCGCTGTTTGGAGGAGTCGTTTTTTGGAGAAAAAGCTGAGAGAAGAGACCATTCACTTCATTCCTGCAGATACACCAAATAAAAAGGGATCAGCTAAACCACAGACAAGCCCCGTTTTGCTTGTGCAACTGTTCATTTTTTCCATCAGAACTCGGACCGTGGAGCTAAAATCCTAAGTAATGAAAACCTTTCTTGCGGCCCATGGCTGTGCAGTGCCCTAGACCAGGCTGAGGTTGAAGTCAAATGGAGTTGATGCCCAATTCTCTGAGCTGCAGCAGGGCAGAGCATGGTCTGAGCTTCAATCCTCACACAGATGAAACTGCTGCGGTGGGACTGTTTTCCTGGCTGATGTTTTTCATCTCTCAGTTACCGAGAGCCTGAGAGGAAGCAGAGAAACGTTATCAATTCCCTCTGCTCCAGACCATCTGTCTTTCTCTGCTGGCATACCTGACAGCTCGAAAATGATCAGGTAGCAGCTGCTTTTTGATTTCTTCTCTTATCTCTAATCCAGTGTCTCATGAAATGGCACGTTAATGCTTTAAGGACGTTCTAACCAGGAGAGTGTGCTTTCCCCTCTAGCCAGCAGGTAGAGCCAGCAAGCCTTGCAATGTGTCACAGGTCAATGGCAATTTCACAGAAACCTGGATAAACAGATCGCTTCCTCTCTCCCTTCCTCCCTCACAGAAAGCCCTGACTCTAACAGTAATCCTAAAAACCTCTACAGGGAATGCAGCATCTCACAGTTGGAAAATACTTGCACAGGTGACCTTCTGTAATGAAGATTTCAGCATTTGCTCAAGTGACTGCACAAGTAAGACCGAGAGATGGGAATCTCATTGGATGTAAATCAGCATCCAGACTGAGCCAGCTCTGGTTTTGGGATTTTTATTTTTTTTTAAGTAGGAAAGCAGAAAAAAAAATAATACCTTGCTGGTTTCCCCTTACACTGCAAGGTGTGGAGGGCCCAGGAAAGACTGCTCTGGGCATGCTTGAAGCCAAGGTCCACTTGTTTCTTCTTCTCCACTGTAATCATGACTTTGAGTCATTATCTTCTTAAGCATTTAAAAGTGTCCCGCCAGAATCTCTTTTGATTCAGGAGCTTCATACTGGCCCACTACCTGTGTGCTTCAGACTCCATCAGAACTCACCTGCCTATCCCATAGTCAGGGAAATGGCCTTAAACCGTGTGTTTTACAAAAAAAAAAACAACTACACTTCAGCTTGTATAAAACAAAGTGTTATATCTAAGACAAAACTTAAATAATTCTATAGACATTAGTAATATATAAAGAATATATAAAGAATATATAAATAATTTTTCATTATAGCATATGCACACAAACATTTTTGATCTTTTTGAATACTTAGGCTGTTGCATTTCAGCCTGTGATTAGTTTAAATAATTTCATTTTAATATCGTTAATGACCATAGGTTTAATTTCTCATTTCAAAAACATTACTGATATTATCACCAACATTTCACATTTTATATAAAACATGTAGTTATTCTTTTTCCTCCAGTGCTTTTAAAATCCTTTTGAAACTGCTCTGCAGTCCAATTTCTAAGCTTTCCCAGCACAGCCATTTACCTCTGATAGGCACAGTTTTTCAGAAAGAGGTCAAGGATGGTGAAAGTTGCTATCACATCACAAGAGTTGATAGTGCTACTTTCCCCTCAATGCTTTCTTTTGCTCGCCTTGCAAGGCCTCTTTCAGTTCCCTTGACCCCGCTGCCCTGCTCCTTTCTGCCGATACAAGAGCATTAATAATAGAGCGCCGGTTTTCACCGGAGCTGCACCACCACTGGGATATGGCAGTAAAACACACAGGCAAACGCTCCAAACAGCAAAGCCCCCCCTCCTCCTGAGATCCATTTTCCTTGGTGCCTTTGATCTGGGGCAGGTGGGAAAGAAAGCAAAAGGCCTTTGGGAGAATTATGACCGCAGTGCCTTCCTAGGTGGCACGGCCGCTGCCTTGAGAGTTGCAGTGCCATTAATGGCTCCTTTGTGCCAGCGTGTATCAGACCACCAAGGCATTTACCCAAAGGCTAGGATGTGTGTAGAATAAAAAGTAACATTTTGCTGCTTCTTTCTGAAGGTCAGATTCATTTCAGTCACACCCCAGCTCATGCTCAGGCAGATGGGTAACGGGACAGCAGATTGGGGGAAGAAGAGGTTTTCTCATCTCTGTTCTGTGGGAACAGCCATGACTTCTCACATAAATGTACTCTCCCTCCCCCACCCCAGTTTCCTTAAACCACTGGACAATTCCCCTTTTGATCCACCTTCCAAAATCCACTATCAAAGAGAAACAGCTTGTCCCTTTCCACAATGTCATTGTGGCCTAAAAGGCCAGCACCGAATAAACACCCAGCTCCGTTCATGTTTTCTGCTGCTTCGGTTGTGTCTTGCAAGGACTACCAAAGTTATGGTAAGCCTTCCCAGAATTTTCAGAGATTACATGCTGGACAGGTGATATGGGTAGCCTTGAGTCAGTTGTGTACAGAAAAGATCAAAGAACTATGGAAGTTCCCTCCCAGACTTGTGAAGAACCTTTAAAAAGCAGAAGTCTCTGAAAATGGTGTTTTGCATCTAATGGACTGAATGGAGAAATAAGCAGGTTGCACAAACTCCTTGTGAGTGCTGTGCCCTATCAGTGGTGTCAGGCATGAGGAAACTCTAATTGTAGCTGAGCAGGGGACAGACAGATTCTTCCACAGAAATCTCTGTGCCCCTTGCCCTATCATCCTGCTCCTCCTCCTGGGCCTGGTACTCATCCACGGACCACAGCCATGCAGCTGTGCCCATTCCATGGGAGAGCGTGGAACTTCTTGTTGTGGTGGACACATTCAGGAATGCTTTCAAACTATATGGAGGCAGAAAGGCTGCTGAGTTTGCCTCAAGCAGTGCAAAAGCTGTCTTAAAACAAAGGCAGAAATGTGACTATCAGGTTAACCTGCCCTGCATCCAACTGCCTTGCTTTGAAGAGAAACACAAGTGCATTATTTCCCATTTTTCCTGGGTGTCCAGAAAACCCTTTAGAGTGAAGGCTGAAGACACAAGCACTGAAGTGCTGGGTGTCCAAGGCAGTGTTTGAATGGAATTTCGATTTACAGCCACAGTGGCTGTGGAAAAGTCATCGTACTTTTGAAACAAAAGAAAGAAACAGAAAAGAAAAATATCAAGAGGATGGTAATGCATCTTTATAAGATTTTTTCTGATAAATTTTCAGTAAAGGTCAGAGAAGGCCATTCAGACTGAATAGAAAATAATATGCTTGAACCCATAGTCATTAGGCTGGCTTGACTTCTCCAGTCTCCTGCATCTGTGAGTGAAGCATTGAAACTGGAAATTGAGAGTGATTCCTTTCCCCAGCTACCATTCTCAGACAGCACTGCTCAGTTGTGTAACTCCCTGAACACATTAAAATGTCTTTCCCTTCCTGTAAGAAAAGATTTTCTTTTCCTTTCCTTAAGACATTAATTACAGGGTCACTGACTTTGGGAGATTACTTGTTAAATTGAGTTGCATCCTGATATCCTATATTTTATTGGGATGACCACCCATCTTGACACCCAGCTTGGGCTTGACCTAAGATTGTCTAACAATGAAATCATGACTCTTTAAAAGGACAGGATGAATGGCTGCTCTACAGTGATCTAAGATCATTGAACAAAGCCACAAGCACTCACCTTTCTCCAGCTCCTGGCCATATGGACCAGCTTCTACTTTTGTCTCAACACCAACAATCACAGAGTTGCATGGGGAGTTAAATCTACTAGGTGATCTATCAAAAAAAAAAAAAATTAAAACATTGCAAATGTCTTCTTGTTAGGGTAGTTTTAAGCTGGATAAAATAGAAGGACCGAATCTTCCACAACTGTGATTGTCACCACAAAAAAAGGTCACAGGAGTAAATGCCTGCTGTGGCATAGCAAGGTCCTGGTGAGCTTTGGGAGAACTAGCATTTCCTCCTGGAAATGGAAATTCCCCCAGGAATGGACCACAGGAAAGCACAGGAGAGCTGTGAGCCTCAGATCATGCCAGTATCTCCAGTGTACAGAACTCTCAAACCAAAGAATGGCACTCATCACCTGGCCCAGGTAGAGGCTCAGAAGGAGCCACAGAAGGAACTCAGGCTTGTCTCACACCAGCAGTAGATTCATGTGGCAAAGGGCACACAAACTGGTTCCTGGGTTCAAAAGTCTTTCACATCCCGTGCTTTCACATCCTGGTCTCTGGTTTTATGTGACACTGGATCCATTCACTGGATTGCCATAAAGCCTCACTATTCTACTGCCCATTATCAAATTGAAGCAAGCTCTCTGGCATTTTAAATTGAGAGATTTTTGTAAAAGAAACCCAAATATCAACTTTTCAGTTTGTGTTTTGAAGTTGATGATAGACAATCTCATAATTTAGTAGCTATGACCACAATGTGATTTGATACAGAAATTCAGCCTTCCTGATGCTTAGTGGAAAAAGCAGTGGAAGAGATTTCTATTTCCCCACCTGCAGGGAGGGGCTGAAACCCCAGGGCTGGTGGAGACAACCCGTGGCTACAGTTTGGGATCAGCCCAGTGTCCTTGCAGAGTCGTGGGTCTGGCTGGGGCATTCCTTCATCAATAGGCACCATTTATCACCAAGATGCGGCTGGGTTCCAGCAGCGACAGAAGGAAAACACTGGCAATGTTTTCATTAAAAGGTACGAAAGATTTGCAGTGTAGCTGACAGAGGCCATATGTGACCTGCTCAGTGTTCAGCAGGGCTGATAAAGAGCAAAAGGAGTGTCCTGTGAAGGTAAAGCTATACCTCACCTTAATGAACAGCCACTCCGGGGTAGGAGGTGGGAGAGGACGATCAGATTTCCTCTGACCTGGAGTTCAACTTCTTTGGATGCAACCAAGAGTGGCTGAGATAGCAAGGTAGCTCAGAATAGAGAGAGTGAGAAAAGAGAGACCCTTTTTTCCTTCCTTAACAGAAAAGCTTGGCCTGGGGCTGTTCCCAAGCTGCCAGCAGCAGCAATCTGCATGCAGACCACTGTGTTCTGCATGTCACAGCAAAATCCTAGCAGGAAAAGAACCAAGATGAGTGCAAAAATGTCTCCTGTTGTCACAGGTGGAAGCATTTTAGAGGTGTGGAGGAGCAAGAGGTACCCATTTTCCCCCTGGCAACTTTGCATGCCAATTTTACACACCCGTGATCAGCCGTGGCAGTGGCCATGAGGAGTATCACCAAGGCCTTGGCAGACAAATTAAGTTCCCCATCCCCTTGGGCTCTGTCTAGAGTTCAGAGAGCTGCATCTCCTCTTCTCATCTTTTGTCAAGGACATACAGAAGTGCTATAGGACTGTTGGCAGAAATTAAGACAGTTTCTTACAACAGGGAGTCTGCTATTCTCTAATCTCAGTCAGCACAAGGTGCCCATCAGTCCTGTTCATCTTCCTGCTACTCTTCTCATCTGCCTGACCTGCTGTGTTTTGCCTGACATGCCTTAGTTATGTATTTACAGAGTGTTTCATATTTGGTACCTTTTATTTCATTCTAGTGTTTTCAGCTGCTACTGTGAAATCACTTTTAAAAAAAAAATCTCACTGATGTAGCACAGGAGAGATGGTCTGTGCAATCATACCAGGCGTAAAAGAAGGAAACAAACCTCAACCTTTCTTCATGCTGTTGGAAAACACTTGAATAAATCCAAACATTTCCTCAAAATTAAACCAGAGGTCAGGGATAGAGGAAGAGACTCGAAGTTGCTTCGTTCCCTGTAGGCTTGAGATCAGAGTAAACTACAGCTTGCTTGTAACACCAGGCACTGACACAGAGCCAGCTCTGGGGTGGCACTTGGCAGTGCTCAGTCCAGCCAGACCAGAGGCTGCAATTCCTCTGGCTGGAGGCATTTGAGAGCCAATTCACCTGCCAGTGCCTGGGGGCCTGGTTACAACAGTGCTACACAAACAACACTGCAAATGTTTTATCAATTAGGCACGTGAACCACAGAGAGCTGAATGTCCCCACAGCTAAAAGGGTAATATAAATAACTATATTTAAATGTTATTTACTGTTTTTTTCAAGTAGCAGGCCTTCACAGGCTCTGTGGTTTCACAGAATTTACGTGGCACTTGTTCAGGTGTGTGGGGGAAGGTTTGTGTTCCAGCATCCTGACACCCTCTGCTTGTATATCACTTGTTACTCACCTCGCTCCTGCCCTCTGCTCGCCTCCTTCACTGCCCCATCTGTGCAAAGGAGGCTTTGTAGAGCTGGCAGGGTCGGTGATTAATTACACAAAGACAAACAGAGTTAATATTCTTCCTGGATAGAACTAATTACTCAAGTGTTTGCTTTTATAAACCTCAGATTGATTGTTTCAGAGACAAATCAGTCTAATTGAAAAGACCGTTTGTTTCCAAGAGAGGAAAAATAACATGTTTGTGTATCATGGACTGGGGGGGCTTTTTTCCCTCTCCTTTTCAAAAGGGAGGCAGTGAAAGAGTTGGTGCATATTGTTGCACCCTCGCTGGACATCAGAGTGGCTGTGCCTCAGCCATTCCCAGATCATTTCCCCTTTCTCACAAGCTGTTATTTCTCTCACCAGCACTTTGTGGAGGATCATGGGGTGTGAGGTGGAGGGTGTGCACATACTGAAAAGCAGGCCCAGCCCAACATGCTCAGGATTTAGCTGAACAAAGGCAGGAAGAGAGAAGGGGCACAAGATACACTCATGTCTTTTTCTTGTATGTTCTCTGAATCAATTCATGAAGCCTCTCACATCTGGGGAACTGAAAACAACTGGTATATCATTTCTGCTCCAGTGCACTCAAAACACTTTACTGCCTCTCTGCTGCCCTAGTCTGGTGTGTCACCTCCTACTCTCGCCTCTCCTTGGCACCTCACCATCTCAGAGCACTTTGAACTCCTTTGTCTTTCCTTGCAGCCAACCCTCTCTGATGTCTCCTTTCACTGATGTCTCCTCTGACCCTTTTCATTTGTATTTATTCTTTTCCAGTAGATTTAAGCAGACAGAATTGGATTAGTGGAGCAGCCATGGGACAAAAAAGCTGCCTGGGTCCCGTAACAGAGAGCACTGACACATGAGACAAGGTACAGCAGAGATCTGGCATGAAATGCATGCCTGGCCCTTCACCCCTGAGAAACCTGGCCCAATGGACTGAAACAAGGAACTGGAAAAGGGACTGCAATTCAGAGGAACCTTGAGTATTGTTACACCAAGGTGTCCAGGAATGCAGGCTGGTGTCTGGCTTCAATCTCCAGCTCCTGATCCCACTTACAGTACTGACCTGCTCTGCTAATGTCTGCATCACTGTCCACATGGTCTTTTGGGAGTGAAGGGAAGAAGTTCTTGCTATGGAATTGGGCTTGTGAGTGAGCAGGATACTTGCAGGCCATTCAGTTCAGGTTACTCTTAGCCAGGGAGTTACACTGGCCATGATAATGCAGGAGGCAAATGAAATTCTGCTCCCTTTGCCACGTGGGTCAGCAGATCACTTCCCATTTTTGGCTCCAAAAATCTCTCAACAGAGATGCACCCCATCAGTTTTCTCCCTTCTGTCTGTCACCTGAGTGAGACTGCAGGACATGAAGGCCACCTTCCGTTCTGGCTAGAAGTAATCAATCTTAGATTATCATTGCTTAGTGTTGACAGAGACAAGGGAAAACCACCTCCAAACAAACCAGCTGCACAGAGTGGGGCACCGAGGGACAGGAGGCATTTCCAAATGAAGATGATGGAGCAGGAGGCTGATCTGAGAGTGAAATGGCAAAACAGCCCTAGGAGCTCTCAGAGAAGGCATGAGAGAAACACCTGAGACCAGGCAAGAGTTACTCATCCTGGAGGAGAAAACATGGAGGCTTTGCAGGCAGAAGGAGAACCATATGCAAAGAAACCATCTCCCACTGCTAGTTTTCAGCTGCTTGTTTTCAGCTGTGCTTGGGAAAACACAGCAAAAGGGTCATTCTTCATAAATAAACACTCATAGCATCCTCTGCTTCGCCAGGGAAAATAACACTGCAGGCATTTGCTAACTAGCCATGTCTGAGAGGAACAGAAATCTCACTGCTGGATTAAGCTGGGGAAGAAGTGGAAGGAAATCCCAATAAAACAAGTCTGGGCCGGTTGCTGTCTAACTTTCTTTTTTCTAAAATAAAAAAAGATTTAATTCAAATTTCTCCATTCTCGACTACCACCAAAGTCAGGTGAGCATTTTGCACCTTGAAAGAATACAAACCATAAAGCAAACACTTTTTCAGGAATGTTCTCATCAGGCAATTAGCCAGCCCTCTTGTTAGGCCATGACAACAATCACGGCATGCTGCTGCCTCCTGCACTTCGACTTAGGACCAGAAAGCCCAGCAGTACCCTGTAAATCCCAGCTCTACTGACAGCCAAAATCAGGAGCAGCTCATTCCCCTGGGAAAAAGATTTGTGAGAAAGATGCTGAGCTTTCCTTACCCATATGCTTTCTGTTCTCACTACATCCATGCCTTCACCTGCTTTTTGTTTATTTCTGTCACAAAATTCATGTGTGAGAGCCTAGAACTGAGAAGGATTTTCCTTTTCCCTTCCCCATTTCCCCTCCCTCAAGAGAAGACACTTCTAAGTATTTGAGCACTTTCTTACAAAGGGCTTTTCTCCAACTCCTGGCCTTCCCTTGCTGTCCCTCCCTCTTGTTCTGGATGAATTATATGGTGTCAAGTGTCCACAGCAGCCATCCCTGCTCCAGTCCAGCACTTCAACGTGCAGGAAATGCACGGTGGAGAGGGAAGAGTGCAGAGAGAAAGGGAACTAGTGGATATTAAAAATTGCTGACCCTTGCAGTCATTAATGCTGAGAGAGGATATATTTTTCATGTGGGAGGGCTAGGCAATTTTCACAAAATTGGCAGGTTGTTTGGTGATCAGGCAGAAATTCAACTGCAATAACATGTTCTCCAGTTTCCTAGCTGAATACCAGGAGGTCTGGAGGTGAAGCCACAAAGGTTGACACGTTTGATCAAACCTTTCCTGCTCTTGGCAGGGGTTATTGCTCTGAGTGTGATATACATCGTTATGGAGGTAACAACAATAACTTGCCTGCTTCAGTTTCAGGGCTGGTTCCACAAAAAGCACCTGCTGGTACTGCTGTAATGGAGAAATGCTGCAGAGCAACAGCCTTTCCCCAGGCTTAGTGGGAGCAGTCAATGGAAATTATTTGAGACATCTGCTCTTTCCCTGTTTCACTTGCAGCTATCATTTCTTATTTCTAGCTGCTAATAACAACCACCAGTCTGATCAGCAGTAATTCCTCTCTACGTATTGCAAAGAAAATCAGAGTATTTTTTTACAGAAAAAAAGCAAAGGACAGTGAAAAGCAAAGGACAGGGAAAAGCAAGGCTTGCCCAGCACCACCCAGTGATCCAGTGGCATACAAGCAGATCTCACAAGGCCTGGTTCACAGATTCACCAACAGAGCCCAGAAGAAATGCTACCTGACAGGAAATGTTTCTTAAGCATGCATGCACCTATACACAGATGGCAAGGTAAAAATTGCACTTAATATTTGGTAGCAGTGCTGAAAATTGGTACATGCCAAAATGTTTTCCAGAAGAAGCCCCAACTTTCACTGTCAAACAATGATTGAGCCAGTCATCCTTGTAACCATCTCCCTCTTGCTCTCCTTCTTCCTGACACCCCAGTGACCTCATCTCATCACTGGATGACAAAAGTCAAACCTCAAATATGAAGAGTTTTCCCAAGTGTTTCATGACAAGAGGTTTGTGGAGATTAACATGCCTGAAACCAAACTGACTTCACAAAAATCAGGCTGCAGTGCTCTGGAATTTACTACACAAATACACAGCCTTTCTGCAGGTATTTCATCTTTTTTATTTTAAATTTATGGAGGAGAGGAGAGGAGAGGAGAGGAGAGGAGAGGAGAGGAGAGGAGAGGAGAGGAGAGGAGAGGAGAGGAGAGGAGAGGAGAGGAGAGGAGAGGAGAGGAGAGGAGAGGAGAGGAGAGGAGAGGAGAGGAGAGGAGAGGAGAGGAGAGGAGAGGAGAGGAGAGGAGAGGAGAGGAGAGGAGAGGAGAGGAGAGGAGAGGAGAGGAGAGGAGAGGAGAGGAGAGGAGAGGAGAGGAGAGGAGAGGAGAGGAGAGGAGAGGAGAGGAGAGGAGAGGAGAGGAGAGGAGAGGAGAGGAGAGGAGAGGAGAGGAGAGGAGAGGAGAGGAGAGGAGAGGAGAGGAGAGGAGAGGAGAGGAGAGGAGAGGAGAGGAGAGGAGAGGAGAGGAGAGGAGAGGAGAGGAGAGGAGAGGAGAGGAGAGGAGAGGAGAGGAGAGGAGAGGAGAGGAGAGGAGAGGAGAGGAGAGGAGAGGAGAGGAGAGGAGAGGAGAGGAGAGGAGAGGAGAGGAGAGGAGAGGAGAGGAGAGGAGAGGAGAGGAGAGGAGAGGAGAGGAGAGGAGAGGAGAGGAGAGGAGAGGAGAGGAGAGGAGAGGAGAGGAGAGGAGAGGAGAGGAGAGGAGAGGAGAGGAGAGGAGAGGAGAGGAGAGGAGAGGAGAGGAGAGGAGAGGAGAGGAGAGGAGAGGAGAGGAGAGGAGAGGAGAGGAGAGGAGAGGAGAGGAGAGGAGAGGAGAGGAGAGGAGAGGAGAGGAGAGGAGAGGAGAGGAGAGGAGAGGAGAGGAGAGGAGAGGAGAGGAGAGGAGAGGAGAGGAGAGGAGAGGAGAGGAGAGGAGAGGAGAGGAGATCCCTACTGCTGTTAATCCATTGAACAGGCAGACACCTTGCAGGACTCATATTTCAGTTTTTCAAGCACAGTGTAGTGCTTTGCACCAAGCAAACCCCCTCCAGAATATCTACAGAACTGCCATAAAGAAGTCCTCTTTCCAACCCTCATCTCACAGCAGAATGAGAGAAATTGGTAACAGAGAAGACACACCATGATTTTTTCTCTCTTTCTGTTGCATTTATTTTCTGGCATCCTATAATACCATTCTATAACATTGTGTGATGTGCTGAATGCTTTTCTGTGAAAATAAAAACATGGAAATATGGTTTTTGCTTCAGGAGAGAAAAGCAGTTGATAGGAGCATTTTGTGGTCAGATATGGCTACTGTAAATTTTATTGAATTTGAAACAGACACTGAGAGGCAAATCACTTTGCAGATGTCAGGGCAATTTGATCTGCAAGGAACCTGATCCTACAAGTTTCTGCACTGCACTGACTTTCAAACATTAGGAAATTTTAAACATCTGAAACAGTCACTAGAAGTTAAATGTTATTGCTTATTGGTAAGCTCAACCTTGTAGCCCACAGAAAGGATTTGAGGATTTGACCAAACAGGCCAGTCCCTCAGCCTAGGTTTAGCTGCACTGTCCAGTTTAGAGACAAAAACAATATTCAGATCAGAGTACCACTGGTCAGGACAGACAGATCCATACTGGTCACTCTGGTCTGTGGCTGAATCCTCAATATGCTGTGTGACTGGAGGCATGTTTGGCAATGCTGCTAACGCAACAGGTCTCACCCCAGCAAGATATTTTTCCACCTCTGAGATGTTGAGAGTTTTAGCAATTATTCTTTTGAGGTCCTTCTGAGACAACAGACAAAAGAAAATTATTATTTAGGGTAACCATATTTTCTTAATTAAAACTTGGGAATTTTTAGAGTCAATATTTCTCATGACTGCAAAACAGTCTGAATGCCCTTTCTATGGTCTTCTGAAAATGTCAGCTTTCGATTATGCCTCAACATATATATATTTCTCAGAGAAAGGACATGGGGGTTTATTTTGCCAAGTAACACCACATTCTGATGAGGTTCATTAATATAGCTGATGGGAAAAGGTCATCTTTGTCCCTGCACTAAATACCATTCTTTTGACATTTGGATTTCAGCCTCTACTAGGGTCAAAGAGAGAGAAAAAAAGAAAACCACCAAAGTCTTAGAGGATGTAAATACTTTAAAAAAAAAAAAGTTTCTTTTTTTTTGTTCATAAATCAGAACAAACCCTATAGTGCACACCTACACAGCTGCACATTCAGGAAAAGGGAGACTGACTGGGCCAAGGGCATGAGGTTTAGATTTCCTGGGAAGTACTAAAGGAGTTCTTTAAAAAGCAGCCATTTATCTTCACCTGAAAAAAAAAAAAAAAATTCACAAATTTCAGGACACCAAACTAGAGGTTCACATTGACCCAGTGAATCAGAATCTTTGACTCAGAATTTCCTTCACACACATTGAACAAATCCCACTTGAAGCAGATGGGATCAGACTGGAGCTGCAGTGAAACAGCTGAGCAAACAGGAATTTTGGGGATGCTTTCTCACATCTGTTTCTTGCCTGTGCCTAATGAGGATGCTGCGTGCACCTTTCTCAAACACCTAAGGTCCTGCCCTGCTCAGGGTTGCACCTCAAACAAACATTGTTTTGTTACAAGAATTGAACACAGATTATGTTGAAATCAGTTAACAGCAAAACACTTGCATGAGACAGATTTTCTAAAGGAAGCTACTGAACAATAAGAAAAACAAAGTTTTGTCTCACAAGAACTGGGCCAGAGCTAGACAACTGCAGCATATTAACTGCAGCTTGATACTATTTTCTCTCAGCCTAAATTTTCTTGAAAACCAAATTGAAATACTGAAATGAAAAGACTAGGAGTTTATTAGCTTGATGTAGCACAAGTATTCCTTCTCAGGAGGTCAAAATCTGGAGGTAATAGTTTTAAGCCAGAAAATCTCTTTGGGGGGTAAGATTGTAGTAATTGTAGAGGATTTTTTCATAGCTTCTTAGCATGAAAATATCCTGCCATTACGTAGAAAGCAAGGCTCTACATCAGCAGTTTATTCCAAGTTATTCTCTTTTGACCTGCCTCTGAGTCAAGCCCCGAATTTAATGTTCAATGTTTGAATCATGCATTACAAGATAAAACAAAGTCCCCAGAGTCCTCCAGTCCACTACAGCTATATAAAAATAAAATTATTTCAGGCAGAGAAGTCACAAACAAGCCAAACACAACAGGGCCATAACATGCAGCCTGACACTGTTGGCTCTAAACAAACAAACAATTGCACATTCATTTTGACAAACATCTGAAGAGCTGCACTACACAGAGAGAAGAGTCCAGGGGCCAATATTAATTCCCAGGCAAGTCCATTGGCTTTGGTGGAGTTACTCAATAGCTTGCAGAGCCATTGTGTGTCTCACTTCCAGCAGTCTCCAAGCCCATCTGAATCACATTCTTCTGCTAACCATTTCCTCTCCCCCTGCACAAAAGCAGCCCTAACATAGGGAGCAGCAAAAAGATCAGGCTTTGTTATCTTTTCTGCCTGCTCCAATATTTCAAGAGCTTTGGGGGCTTGCTAGTTCCCTTGAACAGCAGCCATTCCTTGGTTTATTTGGCATAAATTATACAATTATGTTTCATATCATCACAAGGCATCCGCAAATGAATAGCAGACACCCCCGCTGCACTCAGCCTGTTTAAACAGGATGCCGGCAGAGGAAAGAATGTGTAATACAATGCACACTGCTTCCAATAGCAAAGCCCTTTTACACCTGCAAAAATAGAGCTGGGCCAGGCTGGTGGTACAGACATTGTCTCTTCCAGCTACATGCCCTGCTGGTGTACCAGCCAATGTTTTCATTATGGCTTGGTGTGCTGGCCTGCCTTCTACAGGGGACTCATCCCCTACCTGAGTGATTAGCCTTGTGAAAAGGCAAGTAACAATAGAAAGCAACAATTTGTTGTAAAGACCTTGCTGGAGCTACACGTTTCACTGAATAACCCAGCAAAGTTTCATGGAATGAACATGCTGCTGAACCTGACCCTCTGGTAGCCACAGAAGCAAAAAGCAACTCGTTTCAGTTCCTCCACTGTGAAATTTGCTATAAATTAGGGTTCTAGTGTCAGTAGACTTCAGATTTCACTGGCCAACTCTGTGTCTGAGCTCTGGTTGAACATTTCTGTTTATAGTTCAGGTGCAAGACATAATCCTCAGCTTTCATCCAGGATCACTTTTGAGGCATTCTCCTTCATCACATCAGCTCTCCAGAAAGCTTCAGCAACCCTTCTTTTCCTCTCTGGGGAGGTCTGGAGCAGCTGTTGCAAATGGGGTGGAGTCGGGGAATGAGATGGACCATCTTGGACATTCAGATTAATCATCTTGGACAGTGAGCATCCTTTTAAATCTTGCCTGGTTGCTACCAGACTTTCTGATCTGGTCCTTAAACAGGCCATGGCTGCATGCTCTTGTTCAGAGGAATAACTCACCAAATCCTGGAGGAAAGCTCTCAAGAAAATAATGAGGAACCTTACCCTATTTTGTGTAGGAAAAGTGCTTCCCCAACAGTAGCCATGTCAAGAAAAGGTTTTGTGTATAACTTGCCACGAATACACTTAAGGAGAAAAAAAAGCCTGAAGAAACAGGAATTCTCCAGGCACTTCCAGATGGGAGGATGAGATGCCCCATCATCAGCTGTCAGCTGTCATTGGATGATGAGACTTTGATATTTAACACAGACCTTTAAACCAGATGCAGCGTTAGATTAAAAACTATAAACCTGTTTAATTATTTGGCATTATGCAAGGAACGGTTTGTTTAATTAGAAGGTATTTGGCAACTTGTTAGATTGTAAAATGTTTGACAATATGCCAGTCAGACCCTCCAAGCGATAACAGCAACATCAGACACGTCCGTGTTGTACATTTTGTGCCGCATGTGTGGTACATTCTTCAGTGGAGCCATTCCAGAGCTGAATTTAACGGCTGGGGAAGGTGTCAGATGAGCAATGCAATTATTTTGCAAAATAGCTACTGCACAAACAAAGTCAGTGAAGGATTTTTTGAGGCTAAATCCAAGGAGGACACCTGTAGTTTTGGTCCTCAGGGTCTCCCACTCTTACCATCTCCACTGGAGTGCTTGCCCCACACACACTGGGAAACTCTTTTTTACAAACCCTTCGTACATGACTCAAAGCACCTCACTTAAATCAGACTTTTAATGGCTGACTGTCACATCCAGTTGAAAGAGATGGACAGACAAAAGACATAAAGATAAAATGCTCCTCCTACAGTGGAGGTTTTGCTGTGATTGCCAGTGAAGGACGAGACACAGCAGGATGGGCAGCAGGAACCCACCCAGACATGAGAGAGCCATCCTCACCTAGGCATTTCTGCTCCAGTTATTGTGCTCCCTGCATGTGCTTTAAAAAGGGAATGTTAAGTGGATACCAGCACGGTCCTTTGCCTTTTCAGTGGAGGCAGCCAATTTCATTGCATTGAACATGGTGATACAAAAATAAACAGATTGACAACCCAGTAATTTCACTGATTGGAAATGTGAAAGGAGCAGGCCTTTTAGGGTTATATCAGGTAACAAAGCTTCCAGCTAGAGAAGCTTTGTGTATTTTTTTTCCTGATCATTCAGAATTCATTCTAGCAGAGAGAAATGGTAATAATGAAAAATACATTGACAGAGCTGCTCAGAAAACATGTTTAAAATAGGCAAATTTTGATTCAGCTTGGTTCAACAAAACTTTCCGATTGCAGCAACTACATTTTTGGCATGAGAGGACTAACAAGTAATCATTTTTATTTATTTCCTTTTGTTCTTTAAATTCTAAAATGTATGTGTCAGTGATAGTGTTCTGATTTGCTATTTGAACATGAATATACATCAGTCACTGCAGTGCATTAATGTGTGCATCCTCCCAAACTTAGCATTATGTTTTAGCATTGAATGGAACACATTATCTTGAACCAATTCTGAATAAAGACACTTCAAAATATTGAAATTCTTTGCAGACTGGAAATTTTGGTGTTTTTGTCAGTTTTTATTAAAAGCACATATGAGCAAACTATCTAAATCTTTAAAAATATATTAATCTGGCCCAAATGAAGTTTCTCTTTTATTTGCTATCACACAGTTGCATAATTATTTTTTTAACATTATTTCCTAACACTTTTTTTTTGCTCAGTAGGCTAATAAACCTGATTCCTACTCCTGCTCTAGGTTACCTATTGTGCTCTCAGAAAGTCACTTCATTGTTCTGAAGTGACATTCAGTGTTGCATTCTCCACCAGGAAAATCCTACAGCTGGGAGACTTAGAGACCTTGAGAGATGATACCAGCCAAATATTCCTCCATTCTGCTTTTAAGACTTACAAGGCAGAGTCTCCAAATCCAGGCAATCTATCCCTGTGGTGTTTTTTACATCCCCTTAAAAAGTCTTTCCTCCTGCCTAACCCAAAACCACCACTGCAGCAATTTAAGCCCACCACTTCTTGCCTTATCCCCAGTGGATAAGGGGAAGAGTTCATTACCTCCCTCTTTGCAGCAGTCTTTAACATATTTGAAGACTGTTATCATGACTGTCTCATAGTTGTCTTTTTCCTAGACTAAACAATCCAACTTCTGTCAATCTTTTTCACAGAAGTTCTACTCTCAGTCCTTCTCATCATCTTTATCATTTTCCACCATTTTCTCTTATTTTGTAGCCACCATCACACTGTCATCTCTCTGGCACCTTCTTGTTTTTTATCTTTGCAATGGGAATAATTTTTCTCAAGGTACACAAGCACCAGCTGGCACAATTCAGGCTTTGGTGATGGGGCACTGCTGTTACACCAGTAAATAAGAGCAGAATGCAATGAACCACTTTTTCAGAATGCGAAAACAACGTCACCTCAGCCATAGACCTCGGGGCTCCATGTTAAAATATGGAGAGATTAAATGCCAGTCACCTCAAGCTGATCATTGGCATGAAAGGTCTTTTTGCTTTGCTTTTTGGTTGTCTTTTTTTTTTTTTTTAATTTTATTTCCAAAGAAGAATTCTAATGAAAAAATGTTCAAATGAGGCCTATAAGCAAAACTTCTCAAGAAGCTGGTTGCCTCTGAAAATATTGAGAGGCATAGTTTTCAGGTCATAATAGTGATATTTATTTTATTAAAATCAACTGTTTGAAAATCTGAAATTGCTGGAAAAAAAGAATGCCTAAGTATATGGAAACCACCAAGCAGGTCTTTAACTTGTGGTATGCATGCTATTTCCATCTGTGTCACCAGCAACCATTCCAGCAAACCACTCTGATCTAGTATCATAAGTAACAAACTTTACCACATTTATTCTCTTCCTAAAAATACTTCCCAGAATCACCATGAAGTGACAGATCTAACACACCAGGGGTGACTAACATTTATGGTGTTCTCTGCACACAAGAACACAAGGTGTCTTATTATATAAATCTGGGCTGTTTTCTTCATGCCCCATAGATATCTGAATAAATACAACTTAGAAAGGAAGATAATTTTTTCAGCACAAGTCTTAGTATGGAGATTTGGAGCAAGGAGGTAAATATTTATTCCTACATTTACTTTTTGGAAAGCTGTCTCCATAAACTGTTCCAGGCTGCAAGTTCCTCTCTGAAAGCTAATTTCAGGCATATCTCAGATAGTTTCAGAGTGTGCTTTTGTTTCAGATAAGGAATAAATGCTTCAGAGACTTATCTGTGTCTCTTCTAAAGGTCTTCAGTTTGCAAAATTAAGCTGTAAGTATCTTGACAAAGAACTTCCTACACCTGATTTTTTTTTCTACTTTTCCTTCCACTGAAATTAGAAGAACAGTATTTAAGATTATTCCTACAGCACTGTCTTTTGCTAAATAAAACATAGAAATGCAAGAGAAAGCAACTAACCACTGGATATTGAAGAGAATACATGGAGTTATGGGCAAATTACCCCAACAGACCTGGTTTAGTGACATCCAAGAAACTGGGGTCCAGGAGAAAGTTAGTTTAAGGCAAATTGTGCAGGAGGTCCTGCACAGGAGGGTCACTGTGACAGTCTCTGCATTTCTTTATCCCTCTGTGGGGCCACGCTGACAGCAGAGATTCTGCCCTTTGTTTATTTTTGAATAATGCTAAAATATTGACTTGTTCACCTTTTCCAACAATTCCTGTCGTTCCAAAAGCTCCAGAGCACTGGTGTGCTCAGAGCAGTGTCCACTGAGATTATGGGCAGTTGTGACCCATTGTTGTGCCTTCACCCAGACATTGGGCACTCCAGTACAAACCAGGCAGACACAGGGTAACCAAGCATCTTGCTTTGCTGAGTATGACTCTCTTAAATAGAAGTCTTCAATGTTTATGCTAAAAATGAATTCTGTTGAAAAAAAAAGAGCACCACAGGCCTTGGGAAAAGAGTAAACAAACAAGCCAACCAAGACCTTTAAATCTGTTTTCTGAAGAATCTTGTCTTGCCTTATGGATGTTGTGTTCCCTCTGATTGCAACATTAGCAATGCTGCCTGGAAATTTCCCTTTTCTGCTGGCAGCTTTGTGCTGGATCAAAACCTCCTGTCCTGATGTGACCTGAGCTGCAGGTCGACTGAAAACAAGAAGCTCCATTCATTTCTGGGTGTAACTGGCAACAGCAATGGTAAAAAGCAGGGTGGATCCTCAAGTTGGCATCTAAATAGTTCCTGCTTTCAGGGATCCACTCTCAGAGATGATCTCTGAGGAGCCTTCTCAATGCAGCCAGCTGGTTTGAGAAGGAACTGTGGGAATTTCACTGGCATTCATTTAGTCATCATCATTGTTTAACATTCTCAAGGGTTTGGGACCTTTTGAAGATCTCACTCTCTTTGTGAGCACAGAACACATTAAAAACCATAGTCCCAAAGAGCAATTGTAAGACAGAGACAGTTCTTTGCAATAAAGCTAGTACTGGGAAATACTGAATCTGTGAATATAGTACTGACGAGGTTACATACATGCTTTTACCCTTTAGTTTGGACATCTTCAGCTCCTACAGATCCCTGTGTTTTACTGGTGGCCAGTACCCAGTGCTTCTTTGCAAAGATGATCAATTTGGCCAAATGCCAGATGGAGAGAAAACTTTCCCTGGCATTACTCACGAGTTCTGCCTTTCTCCTTTGGAGCATCCTTCCCCTCCAGCCAGTGAGGCATCTTACACAGGGAGTGGGGCAATTCAATGGGAAGTCAAGGGGAGAGGGCTGGTCATTATCTGTTCACCATCCCAATGTCAGAGAAGACCTCCTCTTCCTCCGGCTCCTGAAGGGTTTCTGGTAATCAGCAGGACCTTGTGCTTTTCCTCCTGGCATCAGCAACTTTCCCCTTTTATCACATTTGTTGCTGACTCCTTCCAGTCTGCTGCTCTTCGCAGCTGCCTGCCAAAACCAATATTCTCACAGCTGCCAGAGGCAGCTTAGACTGGCACATCATAAAAGGCAGCAAGGGCCATATTTCCAGATTAAAATAAACCCAGCCACTTCAGCGCCTTCTGACAATGTGTTTGACATGCCTGTGCTGTGGCCTCACTCCTTGGCTCTGACAGGACACAGACATGGCCGTGGCAGCTCACGTGGGCACCTTGCTCCCCTCTCCATATGCCCAGCAGGAGTGGCCCATAGGATGACACAGTGCCACAGACCTAATCCTGCTCCTCCCTCACACCTGCCTTCTTTCCTTGGGATTACAGAGGGCTGTAGTGGAATACCAGATTGTTGCCTCTGGTAGAGCTTCTCTCCTAACATTTCCAGGATTAAATGCATGTATTGTTAATGTATTTTTTGCTGCCTTTTGATACTGGTAGGAATAGGCAGGGACCTTGGTCATTACAGTACAATACATTTTATTTTGGAAGAAGGTTATTCTCTGTGTCGACCCACAGCTGTAGCAAAAGGGAAGGGCATGTCTACACATTCCCAGCCAGCACTACATCCTTGTTTTCTGATAAAAAAATTATGAAACTGGCACAGAAGATTGCAATTCCAGAAGACAGGAATTCCCAACCCAGGTGGTCCCTTCCCACTCACTGTTCCAAAGAAAACTTTAGCTCGTAGACAATGTCTAGCAGGAAAAAACTTCAGTGCAAAATAAAAAAGAGCAAGCATTGGGCAGAACAGAATAAACAGTGCCTGAACTTTCTGCTTTGGGTGAAAAATATACTCAGAGGCTTTGAAGGTATAAGGGCTCTTTGCTTTTTTACTTAAGTCAGTCAGTAAAGTCATTTGAAATACTCTGGGGGAAGATCCCAGGTCATGTGTTTATGGGTCACTGAGGGTGAAAACACAACCTTAAGTCATAGGGTAGCAATCAGTGTTTGCTGAAAACTCACCTTGCAAGGACCCCAGCTCCCACATGTCCCTCAGCCTGCTAAAAAATGAGGCCACAGGGTGTGGCACGCACTAACCCCTTCCAAGGACCAGCAGAAATGTAGGGATGTGTCTTCTATATGTTTCTACTTCTGATGCCACGAAGCAGGCACAGTGTTTTGGGGCAAATGCCAGGCTGCCCAAGTGCTTGTTTCCCCAGATTCCTTCCTCACTGCTGGTCTCCCCATTGTCACACTCCAGATGAGTTGCCAGGTTTGCAGCATCCCTCCCTTCACCCCATGCTAGGATGCTTTAGATACAGAAGATGGTTTTTAGGGTCACTGAAACTTTACAGCCACCAAGAAGCATTGTTCCAACCTCTAAACTGCTACTATCAAGAGGCTGACATCAGTGCTGCTATGAAAATCAAAATCAATCAAAATCCACCAAAATTTGATCCAAGGAAATTAAAGATTGCACCATGTCTGAAGATAGAAGCTGCTTTTTAACATAGCATTGCTGGTAAATTATATTTAAGGACATTTCTTTCAGGCACAGTAAATGGATCTAATCAAGAATTCTTTTAGGTCACCCACATTCTGCCTCTCTCTATACCTCTTAATTTTGGGGAAAATCTTTGAGGATTTGTGTTCCCTGTCTCTTCTGAGGGTGGGAGACATATCTTGTGCTAGGTGCCTTATCCATTCATAGCATCTTTATAAACTGATGGTGGGAATGACTCAAGTATTTTAGTGGAGTTTAAATGGTGCAAACTTCCTTATCAGATGCATCTTCCTTACTCAGAGCCATGTAAATTCCTCAGATTTTAACACAGTTATAAACCAGTGAGATGAGTCTCTCTCCAGACGTGCCTGTGTCTATATATTGAGCATGGAAGGAGATCAAACATTGCCTAGATTGGATGTCTAAATTTTGCCTGGGTAAAGTCAGTGCCAGTGTGAAAGAAAAGGCTTTCATCAATTTCATCTGTGGAAGCCAAGAATATTATGGTTTTTAATCTATCAGCTGCCACTTGTATGCTTCATTAGCAAACAATTTTCTACTCTGTTTTTTTTTAACTTCTTGGAGCTGTTTCTTAATTTTTGAGTGAAAAAATTTTCCCATGAGAAGTCAGGGTGTCATCTCATTCAAAAGTCTTCCCTATGAAATGGTTGCTTTTCAGATGATTTTTTCTTTGCCAGAAAAAATGAAGATAAAATATTTCCCATCAGTGTTGCACTCTGTATCAGCCAACATGTTTCTCATTGAAGATGCAGCTCTGAGTTTGTTGTGACCTTGTCTCCTCCTCAGCTGAATACTATCTCCCCCAAAAAAGTTGGAGGACAAGCAGTTAGTCAAATGAGATGTCTGGATTCCTTATCTAACCAGGACAGCAAGCAAAGTTATCTCCAAACATGCAGGGATCTGTTGTATCTGAGCTGTGGTGTTCAGAATGGAAGGACTTCCACTCTAGGCTGGCTCATCATTCTCTCATTTTAGAAGACATTTTAGGCAACAACAGCTATAAGAAATTAATCTGAGCCTCCTATGACTGCAATGTTCCAGTGTCAGGATTCTCCTTACATTTTGATGAGAAGTAATTTAAGTCTGATAACACCTTTTATTCCACTGGGGGAAACATTGGTACTCTCCTCTTCCGCTCTGACATGGGATGAAACAACTATGTGAATTTCCCATGAGCCAGATATTTTTTCCCATCCATTGATATTTTTTATGCAGTGATTCTATATGTAGAGTTGTACAAGAAGGAAAGATTGCCAAAAATATCAGCTCTTCCCAAACAGCATGACAGATACAATATATGCAATACAGATGGAAAACAGCACAGCGTGGACACTTTTATAGTATGAAGATTCTCAGCACTGTCAAAAGCAGAGTGAAAAAACAATAGGCCTGACTTTCCTCCCATCTGTCGTGGTGTAAATCAGATATAAATCCAGGAGAGCTGCACCTCTATAAAACCAAGAAGTGAGATGAACTAAGAACTGGACCCATCTCACCTTCTAATCCCTGCAATCATTCAAGTTAGCACCATGTTATAGACAAGCTTTTATGAAAAGCAAGAGGAGAAATGGGCTTAAGTTTTATGTGGAAATTGGAGGTTTGTATAAATTCTTGTCCTCCCCTTTTTATATGCTTACAGCTTCTGAAACTTAGCAAATATAAGTTACAAAACTAGATATTCTTTCAGGAAAGGGTTGCAGCACCTTCACAACAGAACACCTAATCACTGCTGTACAGGTTCCTCCTCGTCTTGTTTCTCCCTGCCCTGTATACTACTGAAAACTCTTCCTGACTCTCAGCCTGTTATATTTCTTAACCTACCAGAAATAAGATGTGAAATTTATACAGAAGCAACATAAAAATATATGACTAAGAAGGAGAGAAATAGCTGTCTGCAAAATCATGACTAGTCTGCAGAAGATGAAAACAGTATAATTATTCACAGTCTTTCAACTCAAGGACAGGAAAGAATAAAACAATTTGGAAAGTTGAAGACAGCTTAAAAAAAACAAAAAAGGTGGTTTTTCATTCAGCTGTGGAAAAGCTTGTCACAGGAGCTTGTGGAGAGTAAAGTTTAACAACAGCTCCAAAAGTGGTTTTGGGGGAAAAAAAGCCCAAATCTACCAAGAAATGTTAAATGTTCAATTCATCTGAATTGTATCATACCAGAGCCTGAGGGGTGTTCTGGATAAATATGCTGCCTTTACCATTATCCTGGACATTGAACGTGGGCTGGAGGGATGGATCAATGATTGCTCTTGTGTCAATCCATGGGATGCAGCCTGCTGGGGCAATGTCTGCATCTCCTGCTCTGGGAACAGGAGATGACTCCAGAATCCACATGTTCTTATAAAACAACTCGTGCCTTGTGTTCATCCCCAGACTTCTGGCATTGCTTGTTGCCTACCCAGCAAGGCAGTGGTAGGAGACCTGGCTGAGTCTCAGGTTCACATGGGAGCTTCCTCCCTTCCTTCCTTCTTGATCTTGTCAGTCCCACATCCTGCTCTCAGCTGCAGAGCGCCTCAAAATCCTTTTGACAGCCCTTGAAGGCTGTGGTCCAGAACCCTAGCATTTAATTGTAGTGCCATCAGAGCCATTTAAATCATGGATAAAGAAAGAACAAAGTGAAATCTGCTCTCTGAGCCCAGCTGCACATATCATAGAGGGGTTTTACAGCCTAAGCCCCACGGGGCACTGCAAACCCTGGTTGAGTCAGGAAGCCAGAAGATGCTCTCCACAGGAGAGAGTGCAATTGTAGTATACAACCATCTGGATGCATGCAGAAAGAAACAAGGCAGATGAGAAGAAATATGTGGGACATAGCTAGGGGATGAAGGCATTAAAAACTGGCCCAAGCAGGATTGCAACAAATTACCCAGTAATACAGCATCATCAAAATGAAATCCTTCTTGAAAGAGAGTAGAGAATAGGATTGGAGAGCTCTTTAGCTGTACATGCTGGGGGAAGGGCCAGATGACTGACTTTGCAATGCCTAAAATCAGACATCTGTTAAGGATTGGACGTGACAAACTCTTTGTTGAGAGTTAATGAGGTCACTTGAAATGGTTCAACATAATAAATTTAATGAGGCAATAAAAATAATTAGAAATGGCCTGGCTTGTAAGAGTTTGGATCTGAACTGCCTCACAGTTCAGGGCTATTTGGACTGAAGGCTTTTGGCTTGGCCCATTACAGAAGGAGAAGTGAGGAAGTAAACTGGAATTCATATCTCTCTCTGTCTTTTAGGTGGTTGAGTGTGCATCCGGGGTAGAGTTTAGACTGCTCTAATTTATTTTTAGGAAGCACTGAAATCATACTACATGTACAAAAACTTCATTGGTTGAATATGTCAAAAGGAGCAGATACTTAGATCCTGTGATATTGAAGACACCAAAATGCTAACAGGTAGCTGGGAGGAAAGATCTGAGTCTAAGAACCATTTGGCATCAAATCCTCTAAAATTGGGATTTGGCTGTGTAAAATGTACCATGTAATTCACTCTTCAGAAATTGCAAATCCATTAGTGTCTACCCCTTAATTACTATGTTCAATGGCTTAAAAGTTTTTCAGACTCTGGAATTAGATGACAACACATCTTAGAATTGTCTTGTGTGAGGAGATATACCCATCTCACATCTAGAACTCTGCTATGGTCTGGCAGCAGGTACCTAAACACAGCTACCTAAAGCCTTGGAGACTTGCGAGCCATTAATACTGGTCTTAAACAGAGCAAACTCATGTTAATATGATGATGTGTACTGGTTAAAGAACTTTTGTGGAGTGGTAGCTCAGATTTCCTGAAGGTAACCTTAGACCCTGTATCCATCCCCTGGGATTAATGTTCTGGTCACAAAATTGTTACCACTGCTTTGTTTTTTAACAAAAGGCAGGCCTATTTAATAATCTTTGTGGAAAGAAGACTTAACAAATTGTATCCTGAATGGAGATATGTCTTTACAGCAGGTTGGTTTTCTTCTGCAAGAAAACGTGCAAGGAGGGAATTGGATCTGCAGGCACGCAGAGGGATCTGCCACCCTACAATGGCAGAAGACACATGAGTGGTTACCCTCAAGGTTTGAATTACACTGTAAACAAAAGATGAGATTCTCAAAATGCTAAGTTCTAGGTGTCTAAATTAGATACATTATCACCCTGAATGAATACGTATATAATATTATACAGAGAATTATATATGCATTAAGTCAGTACAGTAGCTACTTGCTGGAGAACAAAGTGTTCTCTCATACATGGAACAGCTCAAACTGAAGATAAATGTGTAAACCATGTGCCATTCCCTCACCTGTGCTCTGCAAAAGTCAGTACAATCATAACAACCCTTTCTGGTGTTGCTGTCTAGGTATTGTTATCATACACAGGTAGACTGAGAAGCAGATGAGAAAGAGCAAAAATAATTAACAGTTTGACAATGAGGTGAATTACACACTGCACACACCAGCCTATTGAAAGTGCCTATGCTATTTATGTGGCACAGCCTTCACTTAATAATAAATATCAAACTATTGATCGATTCAAACCATGTGTATACTGTTCCAGCTATTAACACAACTTATCTCATGTTGCATCCATTATGTGGGCTTCCTTCTGTGCCTGATCAAGGCTGGGAGGCCTGGGTTCCCAAGGAAAGAAAGCTGCTTCCAGGTTTTAGTGTGTTTGCTGAAAAAATTGGATTAAGAAAAGTCATTAACACCTCAGCACAATGACTTTTGGATCCAGCTGTTAAGAAAAAGCACAACCAAGGCCAGTGCTGCAAGTCCAAAATCAACAGAAGCCAACGAGAGCCCTTTCATACTCTTGATTCAAAGCTGCTGTGTGTCAAAATCTGCAATGGAGACATCCCCACTCTTGTACAGAAATGAGACTTTGCTGACATCACACAGCTGCCTTGTTACCTTCTACTTATTTACCCTCCACTGGTGTCTCGTGTTGGCTGTTTAATCCCACAGTCTCAACCCTACCAATATCTGCTCTCCCATTCAGGAATACTGACACCGGCAGAGCAGTGGAATCCATGGGATGATGCTGAGTTTAAACACAGAGCAGGTAAATGATGCCACGAGACCTGTGAGCACCAGGGGCAGCAAAGGAAGAACTCAATTGCCTCTGTGCCAGTTCCTCATCCCTGCTGAGAGCCCGTGTATGACAATTGTGTCAGACCAGAAGGGCAGCAAATCAAGCCAATGCTCCACAGGTTAAAAACTAAGAACCACCTATCTTGAGCCCAGGAGCCATTAGATCATTGAATGGAGCACTTTTGCTTATGAGTGGAGCACATGTTATTCTGTCACATCATTTGTAAATCTCGGGTAATGCTGCAAGGTTTTTATCTCCAACCTTTTTTTTTCATGTTGGGTTTTCGACAAGGTAAGTGAAAATCCATCTTGCTTGGCTGAGTTACAGAGCGTAACTTCAAGGGCATTCTTTCATTTCCAACCTTCTGTTGCTTTTGACATAAATCTTGGGAGCTGGACTACTTAGAAAGCAGCAGGACATCCCAGTCAACATTTCCTATTCTTTCCTTTCAAAATATTCTTGTTTTCATTATAAGGTACTCTCAGAAAGGGGAAGGTTTTATTATTTTTTTTAGTGAAATGCTACAAATATGAGGAGATCAAGAGCAAAACCCATGTCAGACAAAATCGTAGCTGCTAAAAGTGATCCATTGAGTTGAGCTACATTTTGCATATGTGTGTATTTAACCTCCTTGTTGCTACAGGATTTTTTGTTACTCTTTCTTCCCCCTCTTCCAAGAGCTGATGGAGTTTTGAGATTCCAAGGCTAAGATATTTTAAACTTCAGTATTAAATGTATGTTTCCTTTGGGATATCCTAGGTAAACTGAATTCTGATTTTCTTGGCATGCTCTGCTAAAATTTTATTGGTATCAACATTTTCTCTGTCTCAAGTTGTATGGCAGCAAAGTTCTTCCTGAAAGTTCAACAAAACCCACACTAAGAAAAAGGTACTATCCCCTCATTATAAACCATTATAAATTAGACTGTAGACACTGGGAAATTATGGGAATTATTCCAATGTGTTCATCTAGATACAAGAATCAAACATGGAATGTATGTATCGGAATCTTGGCTATCATAGTGTTAGAAAAAAACCAAAATATAGAAGAAACACATCCCTTCTAAAGAAATATTTGCATGCACACAGAGATATGCTTCAGCGTGTGAATATCTACAGACATCAGACAAAACATAACTGAAGAGTATCAAAGTGAAAACCCTTCAGAGAGGGTATGACAGAGAGATCTGACATGTCACTCATTTATGATGTTCCCAGGCTGCTTTTTAATGCAGCTGTAATACCAGACTACAAAAGGCAATTTTGAACACAGTGTCTATTTTGGGCATATGCATTTACACAGACGTTGTAAAGTGTGTCCATGAATTTGTGTCTTGTTCTGAGAAGACCCACCTACCCTTCAGTGAGATGTTGTACAGATTCTCACAGTTTCTATCACTGAGCTCTCCAGGCCCTCTGTGATTTCTGCAGCCAGTCATTGGGTTGCTGTGTTTGGTGGGTTTTGTGGTACCACATGTTCTCAAATCAGGCCTTAAATTAAAGGCATAACTACAAGAACCTACATGCATGTGGCATGTGGGGCTCAGAAACAGAAAGAAGGAAACTCAACCACTTCTTCTGTTGGGAGCTGCCTGTGGGAGGCAAGACAGGAGGATGAATTTAGACATAAATCTGTTCTCAGTTAGGTGTCAATTCTCATATCTTTTATCTTTCAATAAGAATATTTCAAGATGTGATATTATTTAAGAATAATTAGCAAATTTTAAAAATAGCAAAAACAAAAAAGAAAAACAAAAAGCACTAACCCCCTCAAACCTAATCAAAGCATCTTAGAACTAAAATGCAGGTAATTAATGGCAATTCATTTGACTATGTAAGTTATCTCACTTGGAAAAGATTTTGAGTTTTGAGGCTGGACTATAAATACTTTACACACAACTCTCTGTATAATCAGTTTTCAGCCGGGATCTGAGTGAATAACTGATCTGTTCCAGCTCACCTTGCCATCTGCTCAGCTGTGCCAATGCTGTCTGCCTTAACATCCTGCTCTGCTGTTTCTCTAAAAACATCACCATTCACTACACCCTGTTAGGTCCTTTCAGAAGGCTCAGTCTTTCAAGGATGCCTTTAGTTAACCTAGTAAAGACGCTGCTTAGTGATTGTGTAGTCTCACTGGGAAGGAGAATTTTTGGAGACCAGACAAGTATGCCTGTTGTAAATTAATTTACAGCCACTGGTGGAGGAAGTGCAAAGGTGTAAATTTGTGGCAGGGAAAGGGAAATTTACTGTATTTAATTTCATTTAGCATAAAGATGATTTTGAGTCATATGCGCTTCTCACGCCTGTGGTCAATGTCTTGGTGGGGAAAGACTTATTGAGTGCTCTTTGGGAAAGGGACTTACTTTCTTATGTAGTGGAAAAATATCTTATTTATCTAATAAATTTCTGTTAGAACACTAATGACATCACAATAGAAAAAATTAGTCATGGGAATTTTCTGGAATGATATTTGAAGGACTTTATAGAAAGAGGTCATAAAGGAATCTTCATAGTCAATGTGCACAATCTATCACATTGAGAATGAAATCTCATGTGTAAGACAGCCTTGGATGAGAAAAAAAGAACCACCTCAACAACACTAGTCATCAAGAACTCTCACTGCCCAGCAGTAGATTCTTCTGTAATGCAAATTGTTCTAGGTTTGTTTCCAAGTGTCAGAGCCATGTGCAGGATTGGATGCTTATGTCTAGATGGCCTCTCACATCAGGACATCTCTCATCCACGCCCTCTGAAAGTTTAGGTGTCCCTAAGTGCTCATGAATGCTCCCTGGTGCATCAACCCTTTGGAAGTCTCTGTTGGAATGGCAAATGAGGAAATCACAAGCCTGCACTATTTATGGAGATCATCTGGTCTCACAGTTCACTATGCAATATGGAAACAACATGTAGCTGGATATCAAAGGCCATGACAGCTGCAGAGGGCCACATCTTTTTCCAATATCACTGCTTTGAGGGGGGAAAAAATGTCTCCTTTCTGAGCTCTTCTCGATCATTGATTTGACTCAGAGCCTGCAAAGAAGGTCTGCAAATCAAAAGGTATCAGTGAATGGTTTGTGAGTTATTTTGTGAACAGAGTACAGACCATTAAAGCCAAGTTCCCTTCTGTTTCTAATCACTTCACCTATAATTTAGTCCCTTTACAGCAAGAGAGAGTACAGAATGAGTGAATGGCAGAGTCTACAGAGTGATGTTCATGAAGAAGAAACAAAGCATTTGGTTGCAGTCAGGCCTGGACTAGGCTCAAGGCCTCAGCTGTGTGGTTGACAAAATACAGGTAGGTCTGAGAGCAGTTAGCACATTCCTTAGAGTGTAGGGAACATGGTTTAAAATGGCAGGAGCAACACGGATCTGAAGAAATCCTATGATGTGATTCGACTCACATCAGTCCCTAATTTGCTGTTTCTGCATAAGATCACTGGAAAATCCAGTCAAGTTGGCAATGAGCTTTTGTTGCCCATGGCAAAGATGCCACACCCTTGACATCCATCATTCAGAGCTCTGCTGTCTATATACTCTGAGTCCATGTGCTACAAAGGCAAGGCTAGGCAAGTTGAGGAGAAAATAAAGGCAGGCTTGTGGCATCCCCAGAAGGGTCACAACACTGCCCAGGTTTCTGAGCATAGCCATTTCATGGAAAGAATAGCAGAGGGTTACTTATATATCCAGGAGTCCTCACAGCTACAAAGCATTCCCAAATTCGATGGCACTGAAAAAGCAGGCATAAATTTGTTTCATGTTTTTACTTTTCTTTCACCTTGGCAGACTAGTTCTCTTTAAAGAGAAAATCTATGTAAGTTGCTGCAGAGTAAACAGAAGACATGCTGCTCCTTTTATTTGCTTATTCCTTCATGGCTATGCCAAAAAGAGATGTGGAAAAAGTTACTTTACAAATTCTTCCCTGAGAAATCACTTGTCTGATGCTGAAACATGACTACTTTGCTTCCTAGGCTGTCAATTCTGATTTACCAGTCCTATGCTATCAGTCCAGTCCTATAAGCAACAGGAGGAGCTATAAAGATAGTAGCACAAATACAGTGAAGCTGGGTGTGGCTTTAGGATGTGATCACATCCCACATATATTAGTCAGTTGACTTCTTGGTAGAGGAATCCCTAGAAAAGGAAAAAAAAAATGCTGTTTGTCTCCCTTTCTTTCCATAAGAAGGCTGTTGGGGAAAAGAGCTTTCTTCCCATGCACCTCTGTTTTCATCACAGATGTTTGTGCCCTGGTGAATTTTCTTCAGTGCTTTGAGGACCTCATTTTCAAATGCTATAGAGAGAAGTCTTCCACTTCTCTGAGACTCCCACTAACAGATCTCCCTGTTAAGTTATTCTATGTCCCCATAGTTTCCTTTCCCTCAACTGCACTGATCCTATCTCCTCAGGTTTTGTGAAATCGTTCCTTTTAAATATGATTCTTTTTTTTTACATCATATGTAGTGAGGAGAAGAAGTTGCATCCATACCCTGTCCCATCTTCATTCTGTGGAGAGGTTTCTTTGATATACACAAAGACCACTAATGTTGATAACACTGAATTTCTATGTGGCATTTCTTAGCCACATCTATGTGCTGCTCTTGGCCACACACCACACCACTGCGGTTCTGATGCATTATAGGACACCGACAGAGATGGAAGCAGGAGGATTAAGAAAACAACTGTTAAATGGAACTGTAGATAGATTTGACATCCCAGCTATTCCTTATCCCTCAGCGCACATATTTATTATTTGTACATTTCCAGCAGTGTAGAAAATGCCTTTTCCAAATTCCATGCACTGAAAGGAGGATAGTCCCCCCCTCCCCCGATGAGGGGGATCCCAACATAATTTGTTCTGCTCAGACTTTCAGCTCTGAAACCTCTAAGACATGACTATTTAATGTATTTATATGCTTAAGAAACAAAATGTGGCTCTCTCTACCCAGTTCAGTTTGGATATAAAGGCCATATTACTGCCATCTAACCTAAAAATTATAACGTTTCCAACCACTGAAGGGCCACAGTGCTAAAGGAGTCGGCAGTCAGCCTCAAGAGGCTGAATGAGAAACACAGATATTTCTGTTTAGAAGGGAACTCTTTTGTGTTCAGATTTCCTTGGTTTCTTCAGCTTCTAGAAGTCTTGAATTTGAGACTTCTGCAGTTTGCCTCTGCAGGTCCTCCTGCTAACCACAGAGTGCTTTGGATAGGCAATGCTAGCTTTGAAGCTGGCGAAAGTCTGGAAACTTCATATAAAACAGGGCAGCTTCAAGAAGGATTTAAATGCAGTCAACTGCAGCCCTTTTCCTGACAGCAGAATAGAACTAATTACCATTAGTCACACTTGTAGAACAATTAATACATTTTTCCTTTGCTAAACAAATGCAATTTGCAAGACCAAACCATACAAAAGGGTGGAGGGGTTTTAACACATGCCAGTTGGATTTGGTTTCCGTGTCTCCAGATGGCAGTGAGTACAGAACAAGGCCACATTTCTCGGCGTGAACAAGAATCTCCATCTGCAGCCTCTGTGTGCCACAAAGCCTGTGACTCATCTGACTGCTTTGTACTGGCTGGGCTACTGCTGGGTTTGTGTAACCATGTCCTCCCAGGACTGGGCTCCCAAGTGCCTCAGTAGGCCCAGATCTGCACGTGGTTAAGTCACAAGAAGGCAGATCTAAGCACATCAAGGATGTTTACCAGCCACAGAATTCGGGATTCAATTTCTGTCCCTGAAAGCCCATCTGTCCCAAAAGCTCTGGGACTGATGCCCAGGACAACCGACTGACCTGCCTGCCCATGTGTTTTATACTTTCAGAACACTTTCCAAAGTTTTGGAACTTTTCACATTCCCAGAAATGTGAATGAAGACAGGTCATGCCCATCTTTACAGAATGAGCACAGATGCCTTTCTCATCTCTTTTCTTCAGCAAACTCTACCAGCCCCTCCATTTCTGTGGAGTTCTCTACAGAAAGATGTCCCCACACTTTGTGTGATCTGTCCCCTCTGAAGGAGAGACTTGCCTGCAAGAGAGAGCAATAGTTTCATATCAGTAGAACCACCAGACATAGGCAGTAATGTAACAGTCCTTCTAATGCATTTCCTAACATGCCTCTAACAAAAAATACTGAAATACTTCATAACCATGGACTTAGGTGAGCTCAAGTCTCTATCCATCTGTTCCCCTTTGTATGCTGGTGAACTGTCCTAAAGCCATACAGACAAAGGAATCAAACATCATCTGGTCTTCCAGCTCTACCTTTTCCAATCTTTAGTTATCTATTTTCTTAATACCCAGATTTTCATTCTTGAGTGTAAAGTAATAATGTTTTTATTTTTCTGTGCTGCTGTAGCTTGAAGGATCTATAAATGTATCTGAAATCCACAGGAGTAACTCAGGATGGAATAACATTTTTATTATCTATGATGGGCAAAAGTAGAACAAGAGCATGAGACAGAAGAGTTAGAAACTCTGTCTTTTAACACTAGACTTTGGACATTGTTACCTCCACAGTAAATGGCAATTTCCCCATATCAGAGACATATCAATGAAGAGGTTTTATGTTTCTCTGTTCATGGAAGATGTAAGATGGAACAACTGGACAGATGCACATTTATATGTTTGTAATACAGAAGTATTACCAGCTACCATGGAGAAGAGCAGGCCTAGAAACTATGTGAGGGCTGTCTAATGCCCAGCCTTTCCAAGTGCTGACCAAACACCGTGACCAACGGGGTGGATGGCTTGGTGTGGCTGTTGTCCCCACTCTCTGCTCACTAGCTGGTACAGAATAGACATTCCCACTAATTTTCAAACCAAGAAAGGCCAGAGCCACTACTGGGAGCCTGCCAGCACACATCATGTGGCTTCAGGGTTCAGATGGTGGGGGCTTTACTCTTCTCACCACTACAGAGGAGCACAGTGCCTGTGGGAATTCATACCTTGCTCGGTTTTACAAGCTCTGAATGCATAAGACTGAATTTATAGAGTTTTCTTTCTGCTGTTTTTTTCAGTATAGTGGCTCCCTCTGTGAGATGGCAGGCAAGCAAGCAGCTAGAACATTAGGAAGTATTGTATTTATTGGGTCCTGCAGTCATCAAGAAGGTGGGAGGCAGAAAAAAGCATCCTCTTAGGAAAGATACAGATTAGACTTTGAGTCAGTTCTACAGCCAACTGTTTTAAAAGCCCCAGAAGAGGCTTAACTATTTAAAAATGATTTAGCAGGTGAAACTGCTCCATGTGAATTATTTGGTGGAATTAAGGAGATGAGAATGATTAGGAAGGAGTGAGGAGCTTTATCAAGTCAGCACTAAATGTTCAGCTGAAAAAGGGAGGGCGGGCAAGACAGCTCATAGATGCCTGTGATTTTCAAGTGATCCGTGAATGTTTATTGGGACATCGTGTCTCTGACCCCAGAATGGGAGGGGAGCCAATCTGTATAAAAGATACTCTTATATTCCTGGCATAGTTTTGTGGTGAGCAGAATCTGCTGTATGTATATTTTATGTTTCAGGTTGCAGGGACCTGTGTGGGAGTTTTATATAATGTCTTTCAATATTTATTTGGTTAAACTTTACAATTATGATCCTTAGAGAAAATTATTCTCAGATGCTGGATTGTGCCTGTGTAATTTGACTGAGATTATGCACACAGACTATCTCTTACTCATACACAGCAGCATCTCTATCATGTGTGCTCCTCTAGCCCTTCACTTCTAAATATCTCTGATAATATATTTATCCTCTCAGCCACCATATGGGTAAACCAGTGACAGCTCCCCATGGCAGATTGATACACAGACACACTGGCAGACAGTGCCTACACTTAAGCATTCCCTGGGGTCCCTGTGGTTCCCAAAGACAAACTGGTAAGTTCAGAAGGTGTCTCAGACTACCAAAGACCTAAACTACCTGTGGAAGGCGGGAACTTCCAGGAATATGTGCTGGTTCCCTGCAGAACTAGTAATGCACAATAGTTTCAGCAGCTGATGTCAACATATCTAAGTTCAAACAAAGCTAAAACTATCAGTATTAGTGATTTTTCCCCCTCAGACTTCCTTCCTTTTTTGTCTTTTATGGAAGAATCCCCATCGACAAGTCAGACTTGTACCTCATTCCAAACAACTTCTCTAGGGCACTTGAAAGGACACATGAAAGGTGTCTAGAGTTTAAGAAAAAAATGTTCAGACTGGAAAGATTAATGTAGGAGAGGGACTGTGTTGGCTGACAGGATGAGGACTGAGAAAACACTGTCATAGGTGGAAGGATAATTTATCTAAATACCAACTCTGCTGTACATTACTGTGCAAGGGGAAGAGGGGTGTTCTCCTACATGAAAATCCTTTGCTTCTTAATTATTCCAGACCACAGAAACTGGAACAATTTGCTAGTAGAATGACAGTGAAACAGATCCAAGAGTTCTCCACCAGAAATGTGGAGGCACCAAAGATATTCCAAACATTATCGCAGCATTTTGGTCTGCTTCTTGTTGTTTTCTGCAGGTCTAGGCTGATGTCATCACTATTGTGTTCCTTAGGAAAAGCCTGTAGTGTTGTGTCTCACCCCACTGTCCTCCACATGGAGCTCCCCAATTTTTGAGCTCTTCATAGATTATTAAAAAGAGGCTAAATGAAACAAAAGTCTACTCTTCAACATCTTTATCCCATTCAACATGTGGAGCTCCCCAGCTTCTGAGCTCTTCACAAACTATTTAAGAGAGGCTAAATTAACAAGTCTACACTTCTACATCTTTATCCCATATATAAATATCCCCAGAATGAGATTGCTGTATCATTTTGGGTGCATGAACAATAAAACTGATCAGAGGCTGAGAGGTGAGGCTGCGTGTGGGTTGGGTTTGTTTCGTGGTGGTTGAACCAGCTCAGATACACAATGAGACAAACGTGTGCCACACAAGCCACCAAAATACAAGTGGCTTGGGACAGGCCAGGGCAGGCAAGCATGTGGGTCTAGTCACATCAGTGAGAACAATCATGTCTTTACCGCTCCCATGTAATGGAAGCAGCCAAAGATCTGTCAGCACAGTAGTTCTCATTAAACCCCAGCATTTGCCAGTGGTGAGTGGAACCTGGCACTTCCCAGGCAGAAGTATGTGCTGCACACACACTCTTTCTCTGAGGTTTCTGGGAAGCATCAAGCTGCACAGCCACTCTGTGCAGGCTCTTAACACCAACATCTTTGATTTGCACAGGGCTTGCTGCTCACTGAAGAACCCTCTGTTCAGTGCAGGCACAGTGAGTCCAGAGCTTCCAGGAAGCACAGGGCTGTGGGCTCCAGAAAGGGTTGGGATTTTCAGGTGCACTGAGCTATGATCTGTTTATTTCCTCTGAGCAATATTCAGAAGCTCTTTGCTCTTCTTGTTGGGTAAGGAAATCCTAGAAAAATACCAAAAATCCTCAGATTCTACCAAAACCAATATCCAAGTAAAAAACAAGTGTATTTCTATGTAAAGACAGATGTGAAGTACCTCAAGTCATTGCACAGATGCTAGAGAAAGTCACGAGAAAAGTTAGGCTCTAGTCACTACTATGCTGTGTTATGTTTCCTTTTGCATTCCCATGTGGGTAGGAGGGAGAAGGAGAAATTAAATATCCTGAAGTTGAATTTAGGTCATGAGGAGTCTCTAGGGTTAATAGGAACTGTTATTGCTGAGATGCCAGGGAAAACTATTTCAGAGCTATCAGGTCTGCCAAAAAGAGCAAAATTAATCAAACATTTGAGTTCCTGTGTAGGAAGTAAAAATAATTATTCTGTTATTTATTACTGTAAAAAAAGGTCTAATTTCAGCCAAACTGTCTGAAAAAAAAAGCATTCAAATTTTATGCATTTGTGGCTGTAGGAGGATTTGACTTGGATGGTTTAAATGAGTCCCTGTGTGTGTGTGTAAATGTCACAACATGCCATATAAGCAAGGGTCTGACGAGCCTGAATACGGCTGCGTTTGAACTTGGGGAAAATTCAGATTCATGGCCTGCTTGTATTTTGGCACAACAAACTGAGCCAAAGCCTTTACCCAAACACACCCAGGACTGTGAAAAGTTCAGTCCTGTATCCAGTCTCTGGTTCCATGTCTGCTGCTGCCCTAAGCAAGCATGAAGTGGGTTGCATAGGCCTTTTGTGTGTCACAGATGAACCAATATATTTCCTGCATTGGTTTGGAAGTGCTTCTTGTTGCAACTTCATAATGAGCTGTCTCTACAGCAGATGTCAAAAGCCAAATTTAAGAAGTTTATTTTCCATCCTTAAATCAGTATTTCCTGAGAAAACAAACTCTTTGTGAATATTTAAATCTGCGTGATGACCCGTGTTTCTCCAGTGCCAATGCTTTGTGCGCTATGAGAGAAAACAAGAGCTGATTCCCAATGTCCTCTTCTCCTTCCCACGCCACTGGGAGCCAGGCGTTGTGCTGAGGCAGCACACTTGGCCTCTGAGGCGCTGAGGGAGATCCTCCACTGGAGGAGTCGATGAGGAAGCTGAAACTTCATCTGTCTGCTGAGCTGCTGTGCACATCCCAGTGCTTAGCTGTGTCTCTGCTGGATGAAGTCCCCTCAGTTTTTCTTGGAAGAGTCCTCCTGTGGAAGCAGTGTTTTTGCAGGCAGAGCACCTCCAGCTGTAGCCAGCGGTGGGCTCTCACCTTCTACCAGAGTGTGCTATAAAATAATGATTTCCCCACTAGCTGCAGAACAGTCATACAGAGTAACAGAAAAATCACATTACAGCTATCAAATTCTGCAGAATGGTTCAATAAACATAGGTGACAACCCAATTCTCTGCTACTTCTGCGGAGAGGTCTAAAATAACATATGTAGATCCCTTGGGCATCATCCTCATTCTTTTAGATGAGACTTTGCCCCAAAAGCATTAAAAAAAAAACCGTGAGAGTTGCTGTTCTCTCCTCTTTGGAAGATCACTGGGAATTGGTCCAAGATTGGATCTTACTTAAGGGAAGATTTCTCCAAAGGGAAGTTCCACATGAGATGAGTTCCCTAGGGATGGAAGAGCTCTTGGCTCTTGGCCGGTCCCTTTATGAGAGTATCTGGACTGGCCAGAGCGAGCTGTAAATGACACATGATCAGGGCTGGCTTTATTTTCCCAGTCGGGGCAACCTCCAAGGCTGCACAGTTCAGTGTGAATTCACCTCCTGGAAAACCAAGACTGCCTTGACAATCTGCTCTGGTCCTGCTTGTACTGATCTTTTGGTTATGTTATGGGTGACCCTTTACAGTGTGTTTAATGGCTTTATGGGAATCTGGGAAAACATCCAATCATTCATAGTTGAAATATTGCACTTTGGACTTGGTACCAATACAAGCAACCTTGTACTTTATAAAACTGACTGGGAACTGGTTTCCCACCCCTTTTACTCTTCCAAGAACTACAGCCACCACAATAAAGTAGCAGTAGAATTTATGATCGTTTACAGTAAGTGGAAACAAGGCGCTTCTGGTATTCCATCCCTGGTGCTATTTTCCTTAAAGCATCAAGACTCCTAAGAAATGCTTCATGCACAGTCACATGCAAGTATCTACCAGGACTTTCAAGCTGCTTTGACTTGCCCCGAAAGGAACAAAAATCTCTTTGCAGTTACAAAATAATACACAGATTAACTCAGATCAAGTCACCAACAAAAGAGCACTCCTGACTCAAGGTCTCTAAAAAATTCTCAATTCTTTTTTTTGCTTCTTTTCCATCAGTATTTTATAAAAGTCTGTTCTCATGGTAATACTCTCTCATACATAAAACAGACATTCTGAAAAATGCAGAAGCAACTTTAAAGAAACCTGGACAGAGGTGAAGGCAAGGGGTCTTTCATTTCAGAAAAAGCTAAGAAAGGGAGATCTTCCCAGCTTGAGTGATGGCTCTGGAATTTGAGTTAGGACAAACAAAGATCCCAGCTCATCATTCCAGTGTGTGGACTATTTTTAAAAGAAGGAGATGTTATGTCTGTCAACCTGCCCAGAAATCCTTTAGCCAGCAAAAGGAATCTGAAACCAAGATTGCCAAAAGCCAAAAAGGAGTATTTTGCAAAGGTTTTGGGGTGTTAGGGCTGGGCAGAGGAAGAAAATTACTAGAAAACACATCTGGGAAAACAGATTGGCCATTGACTTGTAACAAGACCTAAATTTGCTGCAGTCAAACATAAACACATGCAATCCTGGGGCTGTGGATTGCTGGATGGAGAGTGGCCAAATGAAGGAAGTGTTGCCCATGGTCTCACTGTGCATAGAAAGGGATTGAGAACGTAATATGGATGAATCTGAACTATGTGGGGAAGGGAAACTCCCCTGCTGTAGCTCCTGGACTTTCTGGTATTGCAGTTCAGGAGCTTCTATCACAAGGACTCAACACTCCAGAAAATGTTTGGTTTGGTGTGTGAGTAGAAGACCTCCTTTGGGAGGCACACCAGCATGAACCTGACTGGTCCCACAGTGCCAGGAAACAATTTCATTATTAATTATCCATAAATGTGGAAACTCGAGCACTGAGCAGAGCAGATCTCCAGGTCACAAGGGATCAAGGACAGTGTTGGAGCTGAAGCACAAGCTCCCAACATAAAGAATATAATCCAGCGTTTCCCAAAATTCTCTGTAATTCTTGGCGTGCGGAGGTAAGAGAAATGGATAAAACCAGCAAGGCCTCTTAAGAGTTCCTTTAGAAACTCCTGGTTTCAGATCCTCAGAAACAAGTGGCTGCTTGAATACACCTAAAGTGAAGCACCCAAGGCCCAAACTAATAACTTATGAAAATAAATTAATGAAAATATTCTCTGGAAAGGACAGCATAATCTCTGATGTCACAGACATTGCATGTTTGTTTACATTTATCCTATAGAGTTTAAACAGTGTTTGATATAGCACAAACACTGTAGGAAATACCTATAATACATAAGGCAGCAATGGAACCCTGAATTTGCACACACTCTGAGCAACTCTAAATTGCTCCTTGCCCTCAGGGTTTGTTTTTTATTGGTTTCACCACTTAAAGCATAAAAAGAAACCCATCATGAAGTCCTACAAAAGCTGCTGCCCAAACTGTTGTTGACCATACATACTCAGGGAAGGGGGGAAGGTAAAAGACTTTCACCTTCTTTTGAAGGAGGCTCAGCTTTCAAAACTTGAGGAAAACTTACATTATGTTGTTTCTCCAACACATAATTATGAACTGAACCAACCATGCAGATTGGTTTCCTCCCTCTATATTGATGCATTTTGAAGTCTGCTCTGCCATTTCTGATATTGTTCTTAGAAAATTGTTGTCATTATCTTCAGAGTTAAATAACCTGAAAGTGAAATGGAATTGTCCAAATTGACTGATTTAATTTTTCTTTTTTTTTTTTTTTTTTCACCAAATGGCCCAAAACATTATGATTTGATCTGACAAAACCCAATTCTCTCCTTCCCTGTCCTAATTTCTCCTTGTGACCACAGGGGAGAAAAAAAAGACAGTTTTTGTACGGGTCTGGCTCACCTGTGACCTCAAGTGACCACATCTTTCTATGGTTGGTTTGAAAGTAACAAATTTAATCCAGAAATGTTGTTTGTTCATGGTCCTTCCATAGTACACAGTGATAGTTTTTGTTAGCAAATCTCTCTGCAAAAGCAAGCAAAATCTCAGAAAACTGCTCTGACTGCTGTACAGAGACAAAGGAACATGTAAAGTTTTCCCTGCAAAACTAACTTGTGGCTTCCACAGAGTGAAAACAAGAGTCATGACAACTCATTAGAGGGCAGGAAAACCAAAATAAAAATCTTAGCTATCTTGACATGAATTTTGCTTTAAGAAGCATTGACTAAGAAAGCATGGTAGTAATTATACATTTGCACTTTATTCTTCATTTAAACACATTTTTAAAACCACATTAAAAATCAGAAAAAGAAAAATAAAGAGAAAAAAGAGCATCCAGTACATTAAATTACCACCAGTGGAATTTTGCAATGGCCTGGAGAGAGCAATCATTTGACTTTAGGGGCTGTAGGACAGATCAAGGGTTGTTACACTTCCTGTCTCCAGAATGGAGTCCTCAGATGGGTCAAGCCTATTTTGGAAATCGAGGGCCCTTGTAAAATTTCTCTCAAAACACTCCATCACCCTCTGACAGAGCTGTTCACAATGGATCCTGCAGGTAGAAACACCATCTTCAACCCTGAAGCAGGAGCTGCTACTGTTTGAGGTAAAGCAACAAAAGTTACTTGCAGCTTTGCCCCAGAAGGAGTCTTCTCACTTTTTATCCTTTTATTTTTTCCTGACCAAAAAAGCTGCTTATTGAATTATTTATAAATGCTGTTAAAGAAACAGCTATGTGAACTGTTCTATAAATTGCATATCCTACTACATGCTTTCAGAAATCACATTTTTGCTCTATTTGAAGACATGCTGAAGGCATAACACTCTTTCTCTAAAATGAAAATGTCAGGACACAGCAGAAGAGGCTCAGAAGACCCTGAATATGACAACAGCTTTGATTTCTTCCTCCCTCTCAATTCTGAACAAACATAGCCAATGCTTTCAGCAGGGTTAAGTATGCAGAGGCCAAGCCAGGTTGTGAGCAGACCTAACTTCTCATTCAAGCATCAAGGAGGAAAATTAAAAAGCATTGTATTCTGAAGTCTTCTAAGTGGAAAAGCACTTCAGGGTTGGACTTTGCTCAGCCACATGCTTCTAACTCACTTTACAGGAAAAAAAGCAGGGTTCCCATAATGGTCTTCAGTGCAAACATCATCCTCTAAGTACAGCAAGTCCTCACTCTCTGAGCTCTCTGCACACACCTCAGTGAGTTACTGGAGCTGAAAACCTTTCTTAAGGACTCTTCTCTCACTAAACAATTCATTTTGTAAAGGTGTGGAACCATCTGCTTTATTCCTTGGGGAGCTATTGAATTAATTGTCGTGACAAAGATTCCTTGCCTACAAGATTCTTTTGACTACAGAAGAGGAGGAAAAACAAAAGAGGAGAGGCTACAATTAAAGTGGACACCCTACCTGAGTTACCACAACTTTTAATCTCGCCTGGTAGCCCCTGTCTCCTGAAACCCAAAACAATCAGGTGTCACCCAGCATACTCCTCATGGCATGATCTGGTGATCTCTGGAATATTGTCTTCCCCCATCAGTTTCTGGAGAAGACAAGCCCAAGGGTGTGTGCAGAGGAGTACAAATGAGTATCCAGTCCTGGAGTTCCTGGCTTGGATCTTCAGTAGAGTTGGCATAAGAGCTGATTTGTACTTTGGATCACTACAGCTTCCTAAGAACTGGCTCTAAGACACATTATGTGACAGGAATTTCCTGAATCACCACACATTCTTAACGAAAAGATTAAAGCTAGAAGGGTATTTTTGTGTCTTTCATCCTCATGCATTCAATTCCAGACACCTCTAAAGGACAAGGACTGAGATGAGCCCTAAATTCCCCTATCTAGAGAGATGAAGCTCTTGGTCATAGATATCCAGGTGCCAGAACCCAAAGCCTCTGCACAGTCATGAAGATGATGTCCACAAGATCACATGAGCCACATCAGAGGGTGCAATATCCTCAGTTCTCTTCCACCCTTAGCTCTGTTGATCAAATATAAGTTTGAGTGAATAAGACACACCAGGGAGGCATCCAAGATAGCAAATAATCTGTCTCCACACTGCTGTAGGTCTATATATGCTACTGCCCAGCTTTACCTGTATCCTTTACCAATCACAGCAGTGACTTGGTTGTGACCAAACCCTACTTCAGTGACTTACAGTGAGGCTCTCTGACTCACCACCCTACAAAGCCCACAGTGGGGTTAAATGGATCCCTCCTTCCTTTTCCCATACAGTCAACATCTCACAGTGCCCACAGGGCATTTTTCTCCAGTCCCACAGTGTGATCTGCCTTTCTCTTCACCCTGTGGATCATTTTCAGCAAAGGCTTTGGACAAGCAGCAAGGGAAAGTATTTGCACAATTGCTGTCCATGTTTAGGATCCCAGCTAATTTCTTGGACTCTGACTTCTGAGCCCTACAAAATGCCAGGGATTTACCCCACTGTCTCAGGCACTGTTTGGGATTGAAAGAGTATTGAGTCTGAAAGCCCTGGCTAAAACCTGCCTTAAAATAAAGGGGATGAAAAGATTTCCAGCTCCCTTACCTGGCTGAAGGACACTCTAAAGAACTACCTTACTAAAATGCACTCCTTTATTCAGTTTTTGCTGTTAATTTTAGTGGGAGTCCAGATTTCTTTCTGCCTTCCAGTTTTGCCTTTGTTGTTGTTGAGTTTCTAAGGAGTCTGTCAGACACAAGAAACAGTATCTCTCAGCACACAAGTGTGTAGGGGTGCTATGCCAGGGAACGTCATTAGCAGGCTTATTTAGAGAAAATGGTGAGTTAACCACAAAATGCTCTGCTGATAATTTGTTTAGCTGCTCCTGTGGCCAGAAGTGTGGTCAGGCTCCCACATCCAGGAGCTGTTAATCACCTGTCAGAGGGCTCCTGCAGAGTCTTCTGCAATTGCAGCCCTCGTCGGGTGAGGCTCTGTCAGCAAGGGAAATGAAAAGAGCAATATTCAAAAAGCTTTTGAGAGAGAGAAAAGAGCTGTGGCTGAATCTCATCTGTGGTGTACCTCATCTGGGAGTGGATTTAATTTGCTAATAGAAACCCCAATTCTTATGGCAGTAAGGGACCATGTAATTAACATTATTTTGCAGCTGGTGTTTTAATGATTCCATACAGCTTGTCTTTCCTCATCTGTTACTCCATCCCACGCCTTACAACATTGGAATATATGAGCCAACATCAACAAAACTGGACACATAGGAGAAGTCCTGTGCATATTATGTTTCTACATTTCACTAAATCAGGACAGAAGAGACAGAACCATCCTGGGAGAATCCTTTCACTGCAATCTCAGCTCCTATGTACCTGAGAAAACAAATATCTCCTGAGAGGAGTGCAAGTGCCCCAACTACAAAAATACCTTGAGGTCACATCTAATTAGAGACATCAGAGAACACAGTGTCAGGACAGAGTCTCAGACTAGAGGAGTCCCACATGCTCCCTCAGACAGATGCCCTGAAGAGCAGAACACACTTTCCTGAGGCTCAAATAGTCCTTGTAAATGAGCCAGAGTCCTTTTTTCTACCCTTAACACTGGAAAACTCAGGACCAAACCTGCAAATCAGAGGGAGGAAAAAGCAGTGCTGGCCATGAGAACTAAGAGCAGAAAGGAGACTTCAGCATCAGATCTGTGTGAGAGGTGTGCTTTACCCTTTCCCTAAGGAAAGAAGAAAACACGAAAGCTCAAAGTGAATGCATATTTCCAAGAAAAATGCTATGTGATTAAGTGGTATGTTTTGATCGCTAGCAGTGGATATTTCATCATCCAGGAAATTGCTGTTAAGGGTCACTGCGCACTAATTAAGCTTTACTTGCTCGAATCACCTCATCACACCCCACAGCACGTGCTCTGCCTTTGCTCTGGCTCTGTAGGTCCAGTTCTGGGCACAGACACACGGAGAGCTGCTGGAACTACACCCCATGTGCTGGACAGAGCTCTGCTCCTGCCCACCCTGGCTGGAATACGCTGCTCCTCACTGGCACCAGGGCACCACCCCGCCTCTGTCCCGGCAAGAAAAGCCTGGCTTCACTGATTTCCAAGCAGCCTTTTAGGGCTGTGAGTTGCCAGATGATGTCTGCACATTTTTGAGAGCCCCTGGGAATCCACAGGTTGATTTTGATGGGCTTTAGGCCGGGCTGTTACGCTCCAGCAGCCAGCTAATGCAGACCAGCGATTCCAGCGGGGAATGCTCCAGCACAGGGGCTGTGTTAGTGGGGAGACTGAATCAAAGTGACAAGGAATAGATAGATGGGGAGTGATTTTGGGGGTAATTAGTTACAGCAGTGATGTGGGATTCAGACTGCTGCTCATTGTGCACCTCTGCATGAGGAAATCCTGTTTGGTTTCCACCTGGATTCAGGGGTATGCAGGTTCTGGAGCTGGCAGGGCTTAGTGAATATTTATCCAGGACAGACATCAGCTCAGATACATTGATTGCTTACTTTGCTCTGGATGCTCTGGACTTAATTTTCAGAGCAGCCAATAAGCAGAGTCATGGGAACCAGATCCAGTCCTGCTCTGCTGGATTTCAAGCCCATGAGGGACTAACAAGCCTTTTGGTTGACCTGCAGCAAAACTGAGTCCATAAACCTCACCCGGAGTTTCCTGCAAGTGGGCCAGGAAGATGTGGGGAATGAGGCTGGGCCTTCAGAGGGGCTTGGCTGCCTTTCTGCTGGACTTCCTGCCAGGTACAGCTACAGCACCTCTCAGACTTCAGATGTTTTGCACCACGGTGTACATATAATACCATCTGGCCTTGCCTTCCCATGCTGTATCTCGGTTAAGCCCAAATATTTATGCCTATTCAGCACTCAGTTTATCCTAAATGGAAAGGAGCGCTGCCAGCATGTAAAAAATATATGTAACACGATGGATCAGCCAAACCTGGACACTGGCAAAGCTTTCTGAGACTGCAGAGCAGGGCATATGCCTACAAGCAGGATTTCTGTTTCCTTGCTGCCAAGGAGCTCATGTCTATCTTAGAGAGTTTATTTGTGGGAAGGAAAAAAGTGGCCCATAAACACAAAGTGTAACAAAAGAAAACGCCAAACTAAATCTGACAGGCTTTTCTTATACCACTTCGTTTTGTGGAAAAATAGCATCTGTCCACTTAAATTAGACCAAAATACTAAGAAGTTTCCTAATGAACTGGCAAATATAGATGCCAAAGGGGTGAGAGCTGAAATCTGGAGAGGATATTAGCTTTTCCCCCGATCCGAATATGATCTTTATTATTATTATTTTTGCTTCTTCTTTCCATTTAATTTGGCAATGGAATTACAGAAGAAGTAAGTTTTTTTGTGTTCTCCCTTCTGTGAACTCAGAATGAACACAGCCAAAATTAACTTCTCCCTGGGAGGTGAAGATAGAAGAAAAGGAAACTAATCTTCATTTCCGACCTCCATTTCCGTGACATTATATCCTTTATTTATAAGACCTGCGCATCATCTGCATATAAGAAAGAAAGAAAATAATGTCTCAAATTGGAATCTGGAAATATTTATTCACTTTATAATGGCATTGCCATAAGAAGTTTGATTTTTTCATCAACTCCAGATTGCACTGTGTAGGAATAGTAACCTCTTTAGCCCACCACTGAATTCTGTGATTCATCAGTGTAACAAAAGACTTTTGGAGGGTTCAAAGTATTTCCTTTCTTTTCTGACAATACACACTGGAAAAATACACAAAATAAACAAGGAAAAAAAGTTGTTTCTGAGGAGAGGCCAAAGAGGGGAGGAAGAGTTCATTGGTCAAAGTAAAGAGTCTGATAAAAAAAAAAAAAATGGAATAAATAGGCTTTGGTGAGTTTTAGACATACATGTTAGAAAGTGTATGCTTTCAGAAAGCAAAACAAATACTTAACTAGCATTCATTAAAATACTAGCAAGTATCACTATTGCACTCTCCCTACCAGGACCCTGCTAGGGAGAGATAGGAAATTTTGTAGATTCTGCTGGGAAATGCTCTGACTTCCGAAGTGCAACACTTCTGATTTTAAAATCCAACTTCTCCTGCAGGTTATCTTTCAGATGTAGACAATATAAGTCTGTCATATTTTTGTTTATGCTGCAGTCAGATATAAAGGTTGTAAATTTGAGTTGATCACAACCCTTGTCTGAAGCACGTGTGCACTTCCGTGGCACTGCTTATCTTCAGTGTTTGGCCAGCTGAGATAACAGGCTGGTGTGTCAAACACGTGACATGTGTTATCTGGGCACCAGGAGCACTTTTGTTGCAGGGACATGTTGACATAGCACTTTTGAGGAGATGTAGACAACATGATGGCTCCACTTATGCTAAGGAACAAGATGAGTGGTCTTATGTCAATGTGTGTGTCTGTCCCCATGCCTGACTCTGTCATCTTGGGCTTGCAGCGTGGAACAACTCAGATGAATTCAACAATAGAAGTGTTTAAAAAAACAGCACTTTCTTTTGGGTATGAGAAGAATTTCATTTTGTTATTGTGGGATCCGAGAGAAAAACATAAGCAGCTCTTTTCTACAGAAAACATGTATCCACATGGGAAACTTGCCTTCAGATTGTTTTTTTTTTTAAGTGTTTTTTCCCTTTGTTAAGAATAAAAACACAGTATTTGAGATTGATAGGCTTGAGCACATTTGGAAAGAGAAAAATTAAGAAGTGCCATTCTTAAGGTCCTTCTCAATCACTAGGACAAATCACAGCCCCACTAAAAACATCGCATGTCAAATTCTGTGATGCCTGTATCCCGGAAAACTGCAGTTTTTCAGGGTTGCATCTTTGCTTGGGGGATTCTAAATCCACTCTGCTCAATCTACCAACATCCTTCAATGTACAAGGATATCAGAAAGGACAGAATGTAGCTGGGGAGCTGCATTTTTGGGGTTGCAGGGAGAAATGCAATCTCATAGTGAATAGTTCTTTTGAGCATGTCTACCCCAGGAGGTGGAAGACAGCAGAGAAGGGCAGGAGCTGGTAGATGCCCTGTGTGAAAGCATCAGATTAGATCTGGAAGTATGGCTGCCACATCTGTGGGATGCCAGACAGTGGCAGATTTCCCAGCTCCAAAGGCAGGACTGAAACAGGCTGATTTCTGCAGGTAACCTACAGAAACCAACCTGGGTCCAGCTGCCTCCCAGGTTCCCTACCATACAAACAATTCCAGGGGAGGTGAGATTGCATGACAAATTCAATTAGAGATGAGCCTGAGGGGGAAAGAAGCTGTCAAAACAGATGATTAAGATGAATGCAGTTTGCAGCCAAGGGGAGTAACCAGCATTAAGTCATGCCCACAAGCAAGGGAAAATAACGTGCTAGAAACTACGAGGTAAAGTGGATTCTTTTTTTTTTTTTCATTGTATTCCTCCTGTTTCTCCTTTTCCTTCTCTCCCACTCTCTATAGTGCTACTGCTTGGCTGCACATTAAACACTTTGACAGTCACACAAAATCATCTAACATTTCTATGGCAGTGAAATACAAAAGCGTAAACAGTTTATTTCTTGTGAAATTTGTAAGGAAAACAAACATTTTACAAGGCTCTGGTTCCCTCTGCCCTTTCCTCCCCTGAAGCCCCCAAAATTATTGCCAGTGTAAAAGACAAGAGAGAAAACAGACCTTAAGTAAACAGAGTCATGAGTGTTATTTACTATCCCCTGGTTATATGCCAAGGAGATATCAACCAAGCAGACATTAGGAAAATATTTATCCAAGCATTAATATATTCTTTGCACATGACACATTGCACATCATTATTTAGCTGGGCTGATAACACGGAAGCTTTACTAACAGCATATTTCTTCCTGTGCTTAGAAATCTTTAAAGCATTTTTAAGCCTGACAGTAAATCACAGCCCAGTCTGCAGATATATTCTGTATACACATGCAGATTTTGCTTCGGCCCTTCTAATCACATGGTTGAGTGTCCATATCTGTTCATCCCTGGAACCTGAATGTCATTTCAGTGATTGAAAAAGGAAGGGGAAAACTACTAATGTCTGCCTCATCCTAAGCTCCTACTAAACTTCCCAGCATCATCTGCCTCCACTGCTTAATGAGGGCACTGATCGAGTGAAGCAGATCAGAAAATACAAGAACTGAGACAAGTCTGGGAAGACTCCTGAACAAATCAAGAAAGCATTTAAAATGTCTAAAGCATTCTATTGTTTTAGGGCTGGGAGGTCGTGGGCTTTTTCTGGTGATCTGTCAATACTTCTCCTCAGAATAAGTCCTAAGAAGTCTTATATTTGGTCATATTTTTTTATTAAGTTTGGCAGATGAAAATGTTTAGATAGTTCCCATCTGTCCTAGGCAAGAAAATAATTCTCTCCCTGTTCTGACTGTTTCTGTGTAATAAATATGAATTCCAAAACGTGGGAATTACAGCAAACCTGATTGTATTGACTGGAATGGAACTAATGGACACAGGATTAGAAGCACAGATCTCTTTAACTGTTTAGTCAGCATGAAAGGTGTAGGATCCACTGACCAGAGGACACCATGGACTGAGCTCTGAAGGGGAGGAAGAAGAGGGTCAAGGCATGGATGTGGGTGAATTAGGCAGTGGGAACCCCTGAGTTTCCTTGCATCAGACCTCACAGCAATTCCACCAGGACTCTGAGCCCCTCATTCTGTCATTTTCAGTAACAAGCCCAGGGAGACAAAGGTATAGACACCAGTGCTCTGAAACTCAGCACGGATCTGAAACACCTCCTGGTGATGCCCTTTAGACAAGCCTTTCCCTAACTATTAAAAAAACATTAAAATATTCTAGATCTTTTCATACCTGCTTTACATGGAAAGCTGGTGCCTGGAGAGCCTTAGTGACACTATGAGAGTTGGTGACACTCAGGAACAGAAACTGAGTCATGATTCCTCTTGTCCTGTCTGAACTCCCAGGCCCTCATCAAAAAGCCTGGACAGTCTTTGCAGCTACAGATTTGTGCAGAGATCCACAGGGACTCATAAAAGCTAAAACTGCCTTTAAAAATTACTTCCTAGGCATGCAAAGGCATAAAGTTAAAGGTTTCTGAGATAAGTTGTAACTTACAGCCCCAGTACATGCCTGCCTGCTAATCCATCTTTTCAGGGAAAAATGTCGCAAGGAATTGCAATCCTTCCCTTTGGAGCAGCAAGATCCACAGGCCACTCAGTCCAGCAGCATCACGCTTGCACTTAGTTGGGGATTTGTCATGCTCTCTAACAAAGGCTTCACTTCATAATGCTCAAGTAATGTGCCATGTTAAGAGGAGAAATAAAGAAGGGAATTGTTAACGCAGTGAGATTTCCCACCCACTCTTAAGGGCTTGAAGCTGGGTCCTGTGACCTCTCTGTGCTATTGGCCCATGGCACGTGCAGTCGCTTGCCTCTGGGACCTGCCTTTCCAGCTCTTGACTCATAAGGGAAACTCCAAAAATCTCCAGAATCTCTAAGAGTGCTACAGTGAGTGAATTGCTCCAGTTAGGCTTATGACTGTTGGTTTGCAGTTTAGCAATTGTGGAGCACTCCAGCCACAGGTTTGACAGAAAGGGGGGTGGGGGGAAAGTCTGCACATTATTTCCCAGTGAGAAACTCTGGAGGTGATAAGAACATTTCAGGAATAACTGATAAGCTATATCCTGCTGGTGTTTTTTTAAATTTATATTAATAGATTAGCTGAGTTGAATCAAGGATTCTGGGTGAGGAATGTCTCCAAGATGAATGGAAAGACAACACTCATGGGAGTGATTCTCAGAACAGACTGAACGTTGCCTGCTGGTTTAATGGCAAGAGTGAGGTTTTCTTAAAGAATCGAGTTCCATCTCAAAATTTCATCATTTTTTTTAAGCCCAGATAGGATTATTATCTTTAATCTGTTCTCTTTTGTGATAAAGTTTCTTCAGCACCTCCCACAAGCCCATAACTTCTGTTTAACACCTTTGTAAACAGTCTGGATTGAGATATTACAAATGACAGGGACTACACCTTCTCCAAGAAAATGCATTCCATTTCAATCCGGCATCAATAGTCTAGCAAGATTTGTAACTTAAACTTGAATTACAGGCATCAATTAATATATTCCAGTTTGTTTAGAAAGCCCACTCCCATTTGCCTTGCTAGTATCTTTCCCATGCTTAAGCTGGCACTAGTTAATTCTGACTCCTGCATACCTCTGGGATATCCATTTCTAGCCTAACTGGTGGAAAATTGGTTGTTGATGCTCAGGAAATAACTGATTTTCCATCCATTATATTGTAGCCTTTCTGAGAATATTATGCTGCTGATACATAAACCACTGATTACAGTTTTTAGTTAACAAATAGGTTTTGTCAATCGCCCCAGGCGCTGCCTAACAAAGTTGTGCTTAACAGCTAAGGAGGCCGATTTCTTTGGGGATATTGCTTAAATGGAGCACAGAGCTGGAGTACACAACAGTTGCTATTCATCAGGCACAGGGAAAAAAAAGCCTGGCAGCAAGCCAGAAATGTAAAACAGCTCTGTAAGTTGGCAGAGTAGTTTATAATTACTGCTATTAAAATATACACACACACACACATATATCTATATCTATATATCTATATATCTATATATATATATATATGCATACACACACACATGTCAGATTTGCTGAGATACAAAATGCCCTAACTTCAGGGCAATATTTCTGTGATGATTTCATTCCGTGATTAAGTATTTCGGAAGGAAGATATAAGATATTAATTAAAGAGGATAAATACCTTCTTAATTAGCTGATGAAATACAATTTGCATGGAAGTGAATTCTTTTTTATAATTGCTGAATGTGCCTGGGGCAATGTTTCAGTACATGCCCACTTTTCCCTTTCTGTCATCCTCAAGGAGTTCTAAATAAATATTTAGAAACTAATTCTGTTCTTGCTCACAGTGGGGGAATTACTGTGGTCTGAGAAATCAGAAAGGCAAATCAGGCCAGCTGATTTTGCCCCTTTTTCTTTCCCTTCCTCCTGCATAGCAGAGTGGAAAGAAGCACTCAGAGCCATATGAGATATTCTGGGTTTGCACAAGGAAGACAGCAAGAGAGAGGTTACTACAAGGTTTTCCTACACTGACAATATTGTCATGTAAATCATCACATGGGTTTTTTTGTTCACCCTCTAACTTTTCTGACACGATTAGATATTCCCTGCTTAGACATATGCCAGTCCAGAAGATATGAAGAAGGATATTCTGGCAGCTATGAAATTGCCAGTGTCTGAAAAATATCCTTATTCATTTGGGTTTTGCTTGGTTTTGGTTTTGGTAACATCTTTGCCTCGTGTAACAGCCTGTGAGTAATGCTAGTTTAATATGGAGATGCTGAATATTTTTCTTTAACATTCTAACACACAATCAACATGTGGTCCCAAGGTCATCTCTTTTCAGCACACTACTCAAACTCTCTTCTGAAGCTGGAATTATTAATTTCCTTGTGGCCTCTTTTATGTCATTTATCACAAAGGAATCCAAGCATTTAATAAATGCTGATGAAAATGGGTTTATTTTCCCAACTTGCTGGTGAGGAGTTAGTTTGGCTGGTGCCACTGCTGCCTTATGGATGGGTAAGGGATAGAAAGATGTATTAAATCCCACATTTCTCCCACGCCTGAGAAATTCAAGGGGCCTGTGACTTGATTTTTTCAGCTGACAGTGCATCCTGCTTTCTTCAGAACTGCCAGCTGAGCTTCTGGCTGCACTTTCCTCAGCCCCTTCTCACGCCTGCACCTCACCAGACCTCTGCATCAGCACGGCCACAACAGGCATCTCCAGCACTGCAGAGAAGAGAACTGATGCCTGCTTTACAGGAGGCATCTACTGATTCCCCAGGGCCTCCTGGGGAGTACTGGATGTGCACCACTTTCCTGTGCTAAGAATTCCCACACTGAACCTCTGACCTCGTGAAGATCTTGGTTTTTTTGCTCTTTCACCAGTTCATCTTTCTAATGGAAGTAATGCCTGGCACCCAGGAGGGAACAAGCTTGTGGTTTTGGAGGACATTTTGACCTTCCCAGTTAGGGCTTTGCTGGCAGCACAGGCAGATGTGTCCTGATGATAACTTATTTCACTCTGCAGAGTGAGACCTTCCTGTGCATTAAGAAAAGGACAAGAGTTTTGGTTTGGAAAAGCCAGTGTATATAATTAACTGAAAAAGTAAAAACCATCGTAGAAAGTGGCTGAATTAATGTTTTTGGGAGCATTTGGCTTCCCTATTAAACAGCTAACAAAAGAAATAGAGAAACTGGAAGGCCTGTATGGGATGGACTTCAGCCACCTGAAAAAAAAAAAAAAATCAGCCATTTCCACAGATTGCCACATCAGCTGTGCACATGAATAAAGACAGTTTGTCCCTGGGACTGAGGTCTCTGCTGGTGGCTGAGGATTGGAAAGAGCCAGGTACTGCATGTCCAGTGTTACGGTTGTATATGAGTAAGGTATTGTAAATTGTCTCTTCTTTAGCCTTTCAAGGGATCTCTCTTTCCTTCATTCTGTTCCCACAACAGAAGTTCAGAACAAAGGAGGAATTGGAAATGTCAAATTAGCTGTTTCTTTCACCATGTTGTAAATAGACAGGGGAAGGTTTAGAAGGAAGCAGAGAGGAGATGGCAAAGGTCTTCACAGGCCATAATGTGCCACCTCCAAACCATGGGTCCAAGTTTATGCTTTTCAGATTTTTTGAGATTAATATTTTTAGGTTTTACTAGGCAAAATAATATACTTTTCCCCTACATATACATTCTGTTTGAGGGGTTTTTTTGTTTTCTTTTAGTGCAATAAGACTACTGTTGGCACTATACTTGTTAGATTTCAACCCAAGGTTCCACTACAGTACAGAATTTTATAATGACAAGGTCTGGCCCATGCTAATAACACAGCTGGGCTCCCCCCCTCGACCTGTACTAAGCACAGGGTAGGTGAAAGTCTGCTGTCCTCAAGCAATATTGAAGTCTCAAACACAATTTCATCCTTGCCGTGCAAACTGACAGGGAATTCACAGCTGCATTCTCATTTAAAAAATCTCCCCACTGCAGGCATCAAAGCCTCAAGGTTAAATTTCCCCTGCATGCTCCCACCCTGGCACAGATATTCTCCCAGTGCTGCAGAAAGCAGAGCCTCTCTCCAGGCAAAAACCTCTTCCACAGCCCAAATTACACAGGTCAGCCGCTTTACTGGGTTACTAAAGATATTCTGGTTGTCTGTTCTGCTTTATTGCATCAGCAATTTCCTTTCAAAAATCCAGCCTTTTCCCTTGGCTTCTTACTTAATTTTCCAAAGAATTTCTACCGTGCTATCAAGAGAAGCTTCATACTGAACCCATCCATGTTTCCTCTCCAGTGCTGCATTCCTCCCTGTTGAGGATGGACAGGTGCTTTCAGATGCACCACAGAGCCACAGAAAGCAGGAAATCTTCTGTCCAGATGAGGATGAAAATAGGTACTTGTCCTGGCATATGACACAATTCCAAGTACAATTTTGGGAGGGGGAAGTGGATAATCATACTGGGTTTCCAATGAATGTCATCTAAGGCATTACACTGATGTCACATGGGGACAACACCACAGGGTTTCTCAGGAAACATCTAATATGGCATATAAAGGAGGAATATGATATTTTTGTGTGATTTGTTTTAAAATTCTGTTGGGGGGGAAGGAGGAGAAGGCAAGGAATCCTATTCAGAACTAGAGAGTTCAACAAATGATTTCTGCAGAGAAAAAATGCTATTCTTTTTATGCCAGCACCTTTTAGTTGTAGGACTTAAAAGAGTTTGGGGTTCTTTGTTAACCACTTGGACCAATGCCCAACAGTTGTTTTCATTTATCCTCAACATTCTCAACTGCTCCCACTGAAGTGAGATAAAGTAGTAGAAAGGAAAATAAACGGGGCTCCTTTCTCCCCTCTTTGCCCAGCGCTGGGGTTGCTGCTGTGCCCGGGGCTCAGAGCTGTGCCCGGCTCTCAGAGCTGTGCCTTTCTCTCAGAGCTGTGCCCGGCTCTCAGAGCTGTGCCATCCTCTCAGAGCTGTGCCCGGCTCTCGGAGCTGTGCCATTCTCTCAGAGCTGTGCCATTGTCTCAGAGCTGTGCCATTCTCTCAGAGCTGTGCCATTCTCTCAGAGCTGTGCCATTCTCTCAGAGCTGTGCCCGGCTCTCAGAGCAGTGCCATTCTCTCAGAGCTGTGCCCGGCTCTCAGAGCTGTGCCCGTCTCTAGGAGCTGTGCCATTCTCTCTGAGCTGTGCCCGGCTCTCGGAGCTGTGCCCGGCTCTCGGAGCTGTGCACGGGTGCCACGCCAGGGATGGGCAGGAAGGACAGGCTGTGGCTGGGCTGCAGCTCCCAGCTCTGCTCCAGCCCTCCTGCACTGCCTTTGCCAAGTCACTTCACCTCCCCGTGCCTCAGTTCCTTGTCTGAGAAAGACAATATTCCTTTTTCTCGCCCTGTAGCTTTTTCTCATCTCTAGCTTTGCGTCTGTAGACAGGAAGATTTTTCAGGCCAGGGTAATTTCTTACTACCTGTTTCTTGCCCTGCCTAAAACAATGGGGCTTTGGTCTGTAAGAACATTTAGGTAATAGAAAAATTTAGCTAATAGCAAGAGTACTTGTCCAGATCTGCATGTCCTCTGGGTTTGCCTTACCTTCCTCATGGCCAGGACTGTTGGAACAGTTTTAATCACACTGTGAATATGCTTGACAGCTTTGAATCAAACCCAAACCCAAATTGAAAACTGATTTGAATTGTTATTTCTTTTGAAACCCAGAACTAAACCTACACTCTTACTTTGAAGACTATGTGGGACTCAAAAAAAAAAAACCCAACCAACAGAGAAAATCTTCCTTTGTAGCTGGACCAAAACTCTACTAAAAAAAATGACTGATTTGAGTCCATAACAGATTTACTTCCTTGATGATTTCAGTTCCCTGTTATTCATCATGTCATGTTAGCTGAAGTTATTAGGAAATACACCATTATTTGTGTAAAAAATAATAGTTCCTGAAAGCTTTAAAGTCTTGGCATAAATAGTTACTTGGTAGAAACTTGTTACAAAATGTCATGGTCACTTGTAGCCAGTCCTCCACCTAGAAACCCTCGGTCAACAGATTGTAGAGAAAGCAAAACTAAACCAAGAAACAAGTTCTAGGTAGAAAGAACTTACCTGAAACCATCAAAAGAGATAAAAATAACAAAGGTCAACCTGACAGAAATGGTGTTTGGATCTGATTTTCCAGCTCAGTTCTGGCTGCTGATATGACTAAGCTGCTGTGCTTGGACTTGAATGCTTTTCAGTTTTGTTTAAAAAAAAAGCTAAGGAGGAGGTTGGGATGTTGTATTCCAGATAGTGAGCTGAGCAGAGACAATAAAATGTGGAATTTCTTCCCTCTGTTCAGTAAAACTTTTTTACCAAGTCTCATGATCCAGCCCAAGCTATACATTATATTTTGTCCTCTGGTTTTCTAAGTTTGACTTTTAAATTAAAAGTCCTGCTAAAAAATTGAAGAATCCAAACATTTTAGTTGGATTTTCATGAGGTGTTGGTGTTACTTAGTAGTCAATCTTGTGTATTTAGGTACCATTTCTTTATGCTCTTTGATCTGTGCAACTGCAGACAGACACTGTCAGAAAATAAAATCATTACAGATCATCTCACATGACACAGGTGTGCATACAGTGGTGCTCTTCTTGAAATCGTCTGCCTGCTGCTGTTTTCATGGCCTTCAAACTGAGTCTGTGTTCAGTGGACAGGACAGCCTTGGTTTGGACTGGACACAGAGAGAAAAGGAGAGAGAAGAAACAGGCCTGGGAAAAGCCCAGTTGTGCCAAATACCTGCAATTACCTGCCTCTACCCTTCCTTTCACCATCTATGAACAAGTAATGACAGGTGACTGCAATGACTGGAGCTATTAATCTACAGCTCAGATGAATTAATTCCATTTTAGTGGGAAAAAATGTTCCCAAATATTCAGGGCTAGGCCAGCAAAATTAAGTAGAAGCAGGAAAAGTGGGGTGTGGGGAAAACAGCCAAAATTCCTCATCTCTTCATTCTTACTCTCACACCTCCAGGGAACATCTGCAGTCCCAGCTCTACCCGAGTCTTTCGCAGCCACCAGAATGAGCATCTGGATGATGTGACAAGGCACCAGTGGGTCAGAAGCAGTGGAGCAGATGTGTTCCTGTGCAGACTAACTCCTGAGTAATATTTGGGATTTTTTCCTCTAGATGGGGCTGTCAAACACACTGCCCACCACACAGCAGGTAAAGAGAGGGTGCTGCCTTCTTTTCAACAGGAAGCACTTCATGGCCTGCCCTTTGTGAGCAGTGTTATGGTTTGTTTTGCTGTGCCAGAAGAGAAATGCAGGGTACATGTGTGCAGGCGTGACAACACAGGTTCATTTCCATTTCCACTGCTGAAGAAAGAGAAGACTGACTGAAGGTGAATCCCAGCTCTGGTGTTGTTTGTGACTCAGATGGAAAAGCAATCAGACAAGATCATTCGAGACACTGTTTTTGGGAAATGGGTTTGTAGAGGCAGTAACAGCTGTCTGTCTCCTAAGGAAACCACAGCCACGGCTGAAAGCATAAAGCTCATCTTCCCCTCAACATCCTTCCATCCCACACCCACGTCAGCCAAAGCTCCATGGCAGCCAAACCTTTGCTTTGTACAGGGCTGACAACCAGAACCAAGGTGCTCTGCACTGTCAAGAGACGGAGATAAGGCTGATGATGCTGAAGCAGATGTCTTCTGTCTCTCTGGCTCCCATCCTTGTTTGTTTGTTCCATGACCCATAAGCTGTTTCCACTCCACTAAGTGACTGGTGAATCCCCACAGCCCACTGTGTGGGGAAGATAAAGGCACCCTGTGATCAAATGCACCCAAACACCTGATAAAATCCCCCCTCCCTCTCTCCTCCCCATTGGAGTCTGCAGGCAATCTTCCTCCTGCAGGCACCTGCTTATGTGGTCATGTTTGAAACCATCTGCTGTGACACCTACGTGGAGACTGACTGGTTTGGACTGAGTCCTCTACAATAATTCTCTGGTCCTCCCCCTCTTCTGCTTTGGATGCTGACAATGGGGTCAGTGTCTTGGGAAAATAAGCCAGACTGGATCAGGTGATGATGCAGGATTAGGTGCGGTTCCCCACTGGGTGTCAAATCCCAGCACGCCCACTGCTAGCCCATTATATTTTAATGGCAGGAGGATGATAAGTCAACACTTCAAAGAGAGAAAGAAGGCTGTGGAGAGCTTCCTGGATTCCTCTTTAAGGTGAAGAAAGAATCACACTTAATTGAAGTCACTTCTTATCTGTTTCCATCTTTTTTGTTTCAAGAAAGTAGGAGGTTGAAATGGACAAGAAGAATAGCACAGGAAGCACAGGAAGAGTCTGAGAGAGAAAACAGTTTTTCGCTGTCACTGCATGTTTGTGATTTTCTTCCTTTGCCTTCTGTGGATAAAATGACACAAACCTGCCAAAACCTGCACAGAGTAAAATTCTTATCTCCACCCTCCATTACCAGAGCTTTGTCCTTCACAATTTGACAGACCCCCTTGTTCTGCCTTTCATAAAATCACAGAATCATTTCAGCTGGAAAAGACCTCTAAGGTCATCAAATCGAACTGTTCACAGCAGAAAGTAGAAGATACTCAATGAAGTAGTAGTAAGGAATCCGTTCAACCATACAATTAAAGATCACAAAATCTGACCTTTTCAGCTACCTAGACTGGTGCAATTTGGAATTTATGTCATTGTGCTAAAAATCAGTCATCATTTTAAGTGCTTAGGCTGTACCTCAGATAATTTTGCAAGGATGTCAGCTGAGAAGGAAAAGTATTGGCTTTACCAAAAGCAAAAGTAATATCAAAGGGAAGAATTGCAAGGATTTATGCTGTACAAGTGTTTTGTCACAGCCAGAGAGGCTTTTTTCACTGAGGGAAGAGGCTCATGTCTTTTTGAGTTTGATGGTATGGGAAACAAAATGACAAAACCAGAGAAGATGGAGCAGAGGTCGTAAAAGCACGTGGTGAGAGGTGAATGTTGGCTTCTCCCCATAACCTTTTCTGTGGCCTGCTCACACTTGCTCACACAACGAACTTGTCTCCACAAGGTTTCCACCTCAGGCCAGGTACCTCATGACAGTGAACCCCAGGGAAGAACACAATGTTTTCTTCTAGTGAAGGCATAGCCTGAACTTCTGTTCCCTCCCTGACCTGTTACCAGATACAGCAGTCTGGGCAAGAAAAACAGGAGCAAAACCAAAAGTAGGCAACAACAACAAGCTTCCATTTAAAATCCAGAGCCAGATTCATGAACAACTATTATACCCTAAAGGTGACTGTTTCTGTCCTGTCATACACACAGATGGCATGATCATGTTGCTGTTTCTGCTGAACTATGGTTTGCAGAGGCATGGGTTAAGAAATTTTAAAAATGTATTTTTAATTTAATTTTTTAAAGGAAATTTTTTAAAAAACGTATTTTTATATCTTTTGTGTCTCCCTCCATCATACAGAGAAACCATGTATGCTTAGCTGCTTGAAAGAAATGCAAATGTCAGGACCTGCAGGTCCTAGGATAAACCATTCAGGTATGAAGAAGAGGAACAGGATAAGAAAAAGGTCTGGACAAGGTGGGTTAAGTGTGCAGTCGACATAGAGAACTGAAACATCACCTTGGTGAAAACTGAACCACCCCTGCACTTCCAAATAAACATGGATAACCAAAGCACCACGTTCAGAAGGGGAGCTGGGTAAAGGACAAGCCAGCAAAAATGTAAGAAGGTTTTACTTTTAGATTGGTTATGAAAAGAAATCAAACTTGTGAGCCTGTCACTGTGTCCCTGAACATAACAAGAAATCCATGATAGTATTTCCCAGTAATGTTTAGGTTTAATTTAGCACAGATGTGGAAGAACAAAAAATAAGTTTTTGTGTATTTCTTGAAAAGAGGTCACTGGCAAATAGTTCATAGAGGGACTGCATGGATATTTCCACCTTACCCATTGGAAAATCCACCTAAGTGTACCACCCTTGAATCACAAACGCATAGGATGTCCTTGAAAGTGATGTTCATGGCACAATCTGGTTTTAACTAAGACAGATCATAAAGCAAGTTTTCTGTAGTGTCAGGGGTTTCCCCTCAGTGAGGATACCAAAAAATCGGAATAAAGTTCCAGATAAATGGAAATGGGAAAAATAATGAATGAAAGCAACACAAAGTGAATCCTCCAGATAAAGGAAGAGAAACACCCAAAAAATCCCCTGACCTGAGTGGAACATGCACAGTGGGGAAAGAGTCATAATTTCATTGCTACATACTTGAGATACAAATTGGCACTGCAAGGAGTGACTGGATGTGTTACACATCTAGGTTAACCACACTGCTTAGAAACTCTACAGGTCTTACAAACACTTCCACTTCTAGAAATAAACTAAGAATGAAGACACTCCTGAGCAGGGTGGACTGGAAACTCCCCACACCTCCTACTCCAAGACGTGCTTTTGTTCAAATCTCTCTCACAGGGCAGCTGGACTGACAAGGGTTACATGGGCAGTTCCTTACAGCTGGAGAGAGCTCTCACCAGTTTTCCAACCACTTATTGAGACTGAAGCGGCAATTTGTATGAAGTCTACGTGTAAGACTGAGAAAAAGCAACAGGTATGTGCTGCTCTGTATTGTAGGTGTTGGGCAGGCAGGATCCACAGCGGCATGGAAGGGACAAAGGAAAACGAAAATGAAAGGGGCAGAGCGTTCTGATATTAAATTATTCAACTTTATGCTGCTGATGCAATCTGAGCAAACCAGCAATTTCCTCTTGGCCTCTGTTTTATGAGCAATCCTATTCGAGCTTTGATAATAAAAGGAACACAGGTGGGTAATTAAGGAGGTGTGAAACAGAAACTAGTAGCCAGCTCTCTGCTAGTGCTTTTTGCAATGTGCTCTGGAAGGCTCTCCTCCTCCAAGTGCTGAGTGATTGAGTGACTTCACAGACTGACCTGGGGACTCATTTTCTTCCAAAACAGAATGAAATTCAAAAGGTTTCTGTAAAAATTTTGCTCTAAAAATTGCTGACAGGTTTGCCATTCCAAGAGATGTATAGGAACAACACTACCTCACTTGCAATCATGCTTTTCATGGATTGCAGAACATAGAGACAGCCATAGCAGGACAAAGCAAAAGTGCACCCAGCACAAGATGCATCTGGCAGGGGATGCTCAGTGAAGAGTGGAATAGGGAACGTACAGGGAGATCCTTCCCCTTGCACTGCCCCTCAGCTTTGGTTTGCAGACTCCCAGCAAACAGCCTCCCATGGAGCTCTTCTCCACAACTCAGTGGCAATGTAACATCCACACACTGCTAAGGACAAGACTCAGAAACCTTCCCTCCAAAAATATAGGTCACTCATTGGGAGTATTGTAAGACCTGCAGTGTAACAGCAGGGAAAGCCTTGCAGGTACAGGCTGAAGTTCTGTCTGGCGTGAGAACGCTCTTTACACAGAAATAAACCATGCAGTTAACATTTTGATTTACCTAACCCCATAAATGCATGTATTTTTAACACATGCAATATGCTTTAATATATATTAACAGATAAAATTCTATTAATATGTTTAATTATATAACATATGCTACCTAAATATTCCTTATTCACAGAGGTGACAAGAGAGTGCTAACCGCTTTTTTAAAACCGCTTTTTTAGCTTCATTGAAAAGGCTAACAATGAACAATGTATTTAATCCATCTTAGACATCAATCTTCTTCCATATTAATTTTTCTAATATTCAAGTCAAACAAATTTAATTTGAAAGTATTCAGTCAGCAATAGAAAAGTTTCACTTAGAAAAAAATGGACTGAAATTAACTGAGGATTTTTTTCCTTATTTCTGTGAAACAAGTGGCAACATGTCCATTTATGCTTTCTTACTGAAAAATACCCAACCTTCTAAGTCAGCCAGAAAATCTCAGAGAGGCCAAATACAGAGGATATGAGCCACCCTGCTGAGTCACAAAAGGAGGTCCTTTGGGCCAGTGCTCAAACAAGAAGAGTAAGCCAACTATTATAATGCTTTTCTTTTGCCCTTCCAGCCTTCAGAAAGCAGCAGTTCATGGTCTCCTTAAGCAAAAGCTGCCTTTGGACACATCGTGTTTAATGGTCTGTGCTGAACTTCTCCTCTGCAAACTTGCCCAAACACTTTTGGAGATATTTATCCTTGAGACCTGTGTGCACAGCCAGGTGAATGACAAGATCTGGTTGATAGATCACCCTCCAACATCCATTCCTGGGTTTTTTTCTTCATCCCATTAAACAAAAAGTAAAATGCATCGTGCCCATGCACCCCACAATTAAACATCAAGGAAGAGCCTCCCTCCTTCTGGAAAGGGCAAGTTTGTTTAGTTCTTTTCCTTGGTCTATTTTGGTCCATGTGAAAACAACTCTAACATCACTGGTGCTTGGCTTACAGTACAATAATTTCTCATGTTCATGGACATCATGGGACACAAGCAAAAGAAAAGGAAAGAAAACCTGAGAATTTAGAGAGCTCGATTCTTAAAGCTAAAATGAAATAAAACTCCATATACAGGGGCAAAAGGATTTATCTCTTAATTTTTGCCTGTACAACTGAACTTCCATGTTCTTTGTGTGTTTTATGGGAAATCATGATTCAAACTCTGGTTTTCTTTTCCATTGTTATTTCAGATTTGATATTTTGGCTTTTTCTCTAGTGTTTTTTGTTTGTCTTCCTGAAGATTACTTCAGGGTTCAGCAAAGTTTCTAAGCCACAGGAATAAAACTAGATTGCAAAGCAGGTACCTGGGTGCTCCTTCTGGTTGCAGTCTCACTTGCTGACATCCTTTCCCAGGAATAAATCTTGAGGCTAGCTGATCACAGTTAGCCAAAAAAATTTGCTTTATGATCTATCCCTCCTGTCCATGCCTTAGGAGTGATGGTTTTAAGATAGGAAGTCACAGTTGTAATTAAACCAACCAGACCACAGTGATACATCCAGAGGAAACACAACTTCATAATGCATATCCCTGTTCCCAGGAATCATTATCAACACTTCTAGAAATGTATGGTTTTGTGTGCTTTGGTTTTTCTTCCTAACCTCAGTCCTTGCAAACTGGCACCTCCTCCATTCTTGTACTCTTTTAACCAAATGAGTACAGGAATGCTGTTCTTGTGCACGTCCTTCTCATCACCTGAAGTGTGGAAAGCTGGCCAATTACAAAGTGACCCAAATGGCTCCACAGAGAACCATAATCTGAGATTAAGTCCATTTAGGAAGCCTGATACCAAATATCCAACTGCAGCACAGTAAAACCAAAATTCCCTACCGACTATCTCTACTCATAAAAGTGATTTAGATTGGTTCTCCCTCTACATGAGTTCTCTGTTGGCTGTCTGAAACAATTAACAGAGTAAATAATAGATTGCAATGTTTTTCTTTCCATCCAGGTTTGTGTTTTATATGAGTGAACAGTTACAACATACATCTTAAAATGAAAAATCCTGGAACCTCAGAATTCCCTTAGCTGCCGAGTGAAAAGGAACCAGCAAAGCTCATTTGCAGGGAACAGCAGCAAAAGTCTTGTCATACTTGCTGGAGATGTCCAATTCAGGGTAGGGACTGCAAACTGAACTCTTGTTGTCCTCAGCTCCTGTGTGACCATCCCATCTGACCTTATTACTTCAATGTTTTTAATTTTTCAAGGGGAAAAAATGGGAAAGAGACCCAGACTTTTCCTATGTTTCAGCCTGTCATGTAAGAAATCCTGCTGGGCACAGAGTCTCTGACTTCTTTACAGATGTGCAGTATCACCCAGATCCACAGCAATGTACAGATTCACCATGTATTTGTTCATGGCTTCTACAGGAATTTAGCAGACAAATTCATGGTAGGTGTGTTGATATATCAGTTAAACCTCAAAGGGCAAACAGGCTGTTCTCCCTCCAGAAGCTGTTGCAAGAAGTGCAGCATCATGTTCTTTTGGACATGGGGATCTCCTCACAGCTGAGGATAGTTTTGAGATATGAGATATCCTCATAGTTTTGCTGCAGGGGGAAATGCCAAAGTGGCTGAATGACTTTTAGTGCTAAGAGCACAGGAGGTGGATGCATGAGACTCAGACATAGACATAGTTGTACTCTATTTTCATTCCATTTGTAAACCAGAGGCTTCCATCACCTAGGAAAGGACATGAAAAATTGTGGGCACAAAGTCTTCACCATCATGAACTCTCCAGGGTCTTTATTCTTTGGTAAATGCCCTGGTAAACACATTTTATCAAATGGCCTCTGTAAACAAAGCTGACTCTTTCTTTGGAGCAAGATAATTATGAAATGCAAGTTAGGTAGATTTCTGCTGGTTAAACCTGAGTCCTAGGAGAGAGGGCGGAAATGCAGAAATGCAGAAAAGATGAATAAAGATAAATATCTTGCATGTGAATATGTCAGAGTAAAGATGAATATCTTGCATGTGAATATGTCAGATGCTTGAGAATCTAACCTAAGAACTATCAAGTTTCTAGTCACATCATCAGTATTAACTCAGGAGTAAAAATTAGTGACTTTTTTCCATTAAATCCTATTGATCTACTTCTCCAACAAATCACCAGTTTATTGTGCCTCTGATTGTTTAAGAGGATGCCATGGGAGCCATTGAAGAGTCACTTAAAATGCTATTTGTCCACCACATGCAGACAAGTTGTGTTTCCATCTGAAGCTCTGCTCTGTGAATTAAATCTTTAAACAGAGAGTAGCCTTTGTTTGCAAAATTAAGATAATACGTATATGTATTTTACATGTTCACAGACTCTTTCAGAAGGATTGCCAAATCACTCTGCTGTTCAGCTATTCAGGCCTGAAATGCAACGGGAAAAAAATAGTAACTGGTGAAACCCACATACACTGGTTACAGCTTTCTAAATGGGATGCAGGTATATGATGTTTTTGCATCAGTAGGTGTGAATAGGGTTTGGCTGTTTACTACACCCTGACAGGTGTCTCACTCAGGGCCTAAAATAGAATATGCCTTGTATTCCTAATTCCTAATTCCCTCTGTTGAGGGACAACAAAGCAGCACTGCTGCCAGCTCAAGCAGCAAGATTTTTGCTTTGACCTGTGAAGTCCTGGTCCATTCTCTGACAGCCAGTGATGACCATAGTGCATTATGAATATGAAAAATAAATGATCAGTCAATCCTGGCAGCAGGCAGACATCATTGTTTCTACACTTTATCATAGGAGGGTATGTGAGGTACTTCACTGTCTGGAAGTGAGTCCCTTTCAGAAAATGTCCCTGAGCATTTGGGATGAGAAAGAAGTTCAAATGAAATATGGTCTGAGAGACAGTCCTTCAAAAACAGCACACAGATCCCTTACAATGCCCTTCTTTCTCGCAGCATTGCCACTAAACTTTGGAAAAGAACAATTTTCTGGATATCCTCCACTTAGCAAGCAACCAAACACAGTCCTGTGTATATTTTGTATGTTGGGAGAGACACTGATATCACAGCATTAGAAAACTGACATTGCAGAAAATCAAAATAATCTCCTTTACTCTAAACCTTCTATCCCAAGATGTCTGAACTACATTATATTATTTTACTGTCTAAAAATGTTTAAAACTGTTTCAGGCATTCCAGTGAGCAACTAGAAATAGACATTCCTTTCCCAAATCATCTAACATCTATGTCCCATTTATAGCATAAAAAGCAGCCGACTGATAGAAAAAATAAGGAAAGGAACAAAAACTATCTTCCAGTCTGCTGGCACTTTATTCTGGAGAGGAATATGTTCAGAAACCTTCAGATCTGAGAGAGAAAGATTCCACATCTTCCTTTAGAAGTAACACTTTTTTTTGATATTTAAAAAATCTTACATCCTACAAGGTTTTAAGAGTCAGCACTGATATGAAATTGTGAAGTAAAAACTTCCATTTGTCCCTAAAAGCCTTACTTCTCAAATTCTTTCACAAAGAGTTTGCTATTTCAAACCAGAATTAACAAACCTCTGAAACTTTCTCTTCTCTGCCTGATATTACAATGTAAAATCTTGTCTCTTGCAAGCAGGCAAGGGGAATTTCTCTATGGGGAACTGCAGCTCTCCCACATCTAAGAGTCAGTCCCACCAAGAGTACCAGAGCCCAGCACAGAAAGAGAGAGAATGTTCAAATGCCTCACTTTTTCCACTGTTCAATTTTTCTTAGATTGTTATGTGGATTTTCATTAGGCTTCCAGGTTTGGAAAGCTTTTATTATTGTTATAAACTATGCTCGTTAAGTGGATTTTCTAATCCTTTCATGCCAGACGTTTGGCCAAATTCAAGCACAGAATTGATTTGGTATCTGACACACAGTCTCATGGGAACCATATTCTGCCACTGACATCGGAATAGATGCTGTCATCAGATAGATCCATTCCTCCTCTATGCTTCTACCACAGCTACCTGTTTTTAATAATGATGATATTTGGGGAAAACATCTGTGTTACCTCGCCATGTGACCAAAGTTCAAGAGAACAAGCCACATGCTGCAAACATTTCTTGGAATTGCAAACTACTGTTCTATTCAGCATCCAGCTGGAGGTCGATATTCTCAAATACTCAGGAGTGTAGGTCAGCAAATGCCTGTCTTTCATCTAGAAAATCTGATTCCTAAGTCAACAAGGCCGGGCAGGATTCATGACCATCTCTCTGCCATGTGTGACTTTAGAAGTCAGATGGCTATGAAGCATCTTTAGCTCAGTGAGGGGGCTAATTAGTATATGACAGAACCATCAGAGCTGAATGCAGAAGTTATTAATCACTCTGATTTTAGCCTATTTAGTAATATTCCCAGAAAGTTGTGTAATGAATCTACTGTGTAACTGGGGACACAAAGGAGTGTCAGTTCATCCCAGCATTAACCAAGGCTTAATATTTTTTGAACTGACTATCTCCAGAACAATGACAAGATTATTCAGCTCATTTAACAGAAAGCAACAACAATCAACACCATTCTGGAAGAATCCAGAACTGTCCAGGTCAGAACCATACAGCAGCTTGCTAATTTCTAATTGACTGCTATTGAAATTCAGAAATGTTCTGTTTCCTAAATTATGACTCAGGGAAGGTCATGATTTAGCATCTGTCCTATTTCTGATCCTCTCTTGGCATTGCCTAGACTTACACTCAGGCAGCATCTCCATGGAGTTTTTCTTTTCAGTCACATGCAAAGGAACAACAGAAACTTGGGATCATGTTATTGTTATTTCTGCATTCTTCTGCAACTCAATCTTCTTCCTATCTCCAAAGCTCTTTATAAAACAATGGATTTTCCAGTACATTAGGACTTGCCACTAGCCCAAGGATTTTCACTGCTCCTGGCAGCCCGCTGCATTGGCAGAGTTCCCTCTGCATCCCCGACCTGCTGCTGATTGATCCCCGTAATCCAATCCATTTTCAACAAGCCACTTCAGTGCCAATAAAAACAAGGGGCTTTGCTGATTTCTGGTTTCAGCTGCAGCTGTTGGAGTCACAAATCTAAAATGAAATATTTTAAGTCTATTTGTAAAAATATCTACTGGTAAAAAAATAAAAGATCCATTGCATTTATTCAGTTAAACTCCAGGGGAAAATGATTACTGCTTCTTTTTATGCATTATATCTTCTTTCTTATTTTATCCCTGTATACCTCTCTTGGTGTGATCATAGTGATCCTTTCAGCAAAAAGGTGAGGAAATGTTATGACTGAATTCCCCCAGAGCTTTGGTAAATGTAAGAATCAACAGTTTGCATGGCATGGGTGCTGCGAACATTTCATATACTTTAAATAATTCATTTAGAAGAGAATGTTCTAATCTGCCTTTTCTACAAAGCACCAGCCAAAAAAAAAATCCCATGTCATTCCAGATTTCTTGCACTATAATTTTTATTTGAATTGAGAGAAAAACATTGCAATCCTAGCACCCATACACCGAACTAGAGACAATTCCCAACGCTTTCAGATACATTGTTCCAGTTCTGCGATTACTTGCAAAACTGAAGTTCTGCATTTATTTTTAGACTGAATTTGACAAGTTACAGCTTCCAGTCATGGACTCTAGAAAGGAGTTTTGATGGTGTGGAGTAAAGCACACTGTAGAGTGTGGTGCTGTAGAGTAAAGTAGTTATACCATGTTGTTAATAAAAGAGAAAATTTAGATAGTTTATAGATCAGATAATCTATTTTGGGAAAAGAGATGTTGGCTCAGAGAAGAGCCAGCCCTTTCTCTCCCCTTGTAAAGAATGTTCTCTTGATTCAGACCAGTATGGTTCTTCTCATACCTTTCCCATCCTTCTGTACCTTCATTTCTGCTATTAATATTTGTGGCTTCACTGGTTTTTCTAAGGTTGCTGACACAAATAAGGACTGTGATGGGATCTCCCAGAGCAGTAATCATCCTTTAAAGACAGAATATTCCACAACCACTTTTAGCACTATAAGTCATAAAAAGAAAACTATCATAGGCTGATCTTTCCTAAAAATAGTAGTGCAGAGAAGTCTGCAATTGATAACTGAAAACTATGGAAGAATTTGTTCAAGCTATAAATGTTTCAAAATTGTTTGTGAATTACTTGGGTTCACTGCAGTAGTTAGTGGCTTTTGGGTAATGGTTTAGCTGTCCTTTTGTTTACAGCTGTTGTCTCCAATAGCTAATTTTACTAGGAAGGGCAAGCAGGCAGTTGAAATAGAAAGTATGGGCCAGAGAATATGAGAGCCAGCTTTTTTTTTTTTTTTTTCATTGAGCCTTATATGCTACATTTGGCACAGCACTAGTTTAATGAAATTTTATTGATTCCACGGCAGGATTCCAATGGAAATCTGCCCAGATTCCTGGGGGTCTCTGCTGAGGCTGGAGACCTTCAATGTGCTGATCCTTGGCTGTATCCTCTCTGTTAATGGGTCTGTCCTACAGACAGGGGATCACGAGAGCCCCAAAGAAGCTGCTCTGTAAAATGAGACATCTCTCAGCTCTTGCAGACTGCTGCTGCCATTTCCTCAGAAAATAAAGAGATGATAATTTCCCACAGCACTTAAGGGACTAGAGAAGTTCTAGTGTATTAAGAATTAAAAGGAGAATCATTTCAGTTCCAATTTATCCAAATATTTAGGGAGAGAAGGGCAAAAAATGAAATCCTTACAAGCCGAAAAGCCCTGTCCCTCAATACCGTCATGGTTCACAGGAATAATAACCCAAAGTATGAAAAATATTTGTTTGGGAAAAGGTAAAAACATGGAGAGTTGGTCACTCAAAGACACAAAAATGAGCACGTCCAGCAGTTTTCTTGCAAAGAAGAGGATGTTTCCCAATATGCAGTGAGGAGAAATGGAGCTATCTCTACCAGATATATTAGAGCAGAAGAGAAGGATATAATATTACCTGCTCAGGTTCACGTACAAGAAGGTCTCTTAAACCATTGGGGAGCTTTCAAAAGAACACCTGTATCAGTAAAATAGTTCATTTACAGTCTTGAATCAGACTCAGTAGATGCCAGCTGTACCCATTCATGAACAGAAATTTATAGTAGAGATGTCAGGTTGCCCAGAGAAATTAATCACCAACAGCCATATGCTCTCAAAGCCAGAAAGTGCTAAGAAGTTCTGTTGTTTTTGAAAACCAAAATACTCTCAAGGGCCCAGTCTGAGGGGCTGGGGCATTGTTTTCTATTTGCATCTTTGGGATCCACCCAAGACTTAGTTCCCTCTGGCCATAAAATGAATGTTTATTGTGTGGGGGAAGGAACTCATCAGGTCACCCTGACCTCAGCTACACAAAACTTCCTCTCTTATATTATATCAAGAATTAATTTTTCTAACCCCCTTCTGAAGCAAGATTAGTGTAATCAGAATGGGAAGACCAGTGCACAGCCAGAAGGTTATTGAAATAACCTTTCATGTCTCTGAATATCTTCTCTTTTAAAGAGTTTAAAGATAGGGGACAAGCCTTTGAACAGACATGGCAGCATCGAGTTTTATGGTTATGCAGTATAGTTTTATTGTAGCACTTCCACTAATTTTAATTTCTCTAATGATATCTTCTCCATGTTGGGCTCAGAGGGACTTCTTTCTGCAGAACTCATGAAATTTAAAAGAAAAACATTAGTTCTATTTTTTGGAGGATTGCTGTTCTCCTAAATTGAATTTTTCTCCTTGAGAAAAGTTTAATCCAATGGACAGTTGCTTACCATTGTCCCACACCTCATGTGTAAACAGAAAGGAAGAGAGAAAAGTCAGACCAAACACTGAGGGCAAGGCTCTTCTGTGCCTGCACACCAGATTCTGCCCAGTGCCACGGCAGAGATGGATCCACTGCTCTGAAGGACTGAAGATCTGGAGAAACCCAATTCATTTGAGACCACGAACAGAAATACATTACTCTTAAACAATTTCTTTTATACCATTGCTGTGGCACAGCCAGCTCCTTAGCTGGTGTGGATTCAAATAAAGCCAATTTTAATGGAAACCAGCTGAAAGCCCCTAAATGTTTCAGACCATTGCCTAGTGCAAACTGCAGGCCATAGTGAAGCTTGCCTTACAGTGGGGCTTATGCAGAGGTGGAGAAGTGGATGAAATTAACTCGGGAGAGGTCCACCAGTTAGGTTGGAGATGCCCATTAATCATATAAGTCTGTACCAAAACTCACAGGTTGCCTTTAGAGACTGTTCTCATAGATGTGATAGATGAGAATAATTAATAAAGGCAGGTGGTTTAGGCATAGACTCAAGACCCCTACTGTTAGAGCACCACTGTCTTCAAGAAACTTACTTTAACCCTTGAGATGGAGAAAGTTTATTTTTCTTTACAATGAAAATTATGTTAGAAAACAATTCCATCAGTGTTCCACTGTTACAAAACATGAAAGTTTGTGCTCAATATTTGATCAAGATATGCTATAGGAAGAGCTCACAAACACTGGTGTAGGAGTTGATATAAAGTTGACAACATTACTGCAGTTCTGGGCCCTACAGTAATGCTTCCAAAGAGGGGATGGACCATACAGCATGGCCCATCAGCATCACCTCTTTTATGGCAGAAAGTCCAATAGATTTCTTAATTCCTGGTTCAGTGCAGCCTATGATTGCCATGTTGTCTGTGCTCTGGCAATCCCACTCCATTTCCTCCTGAAACTCGTATCTTCACCTCTGCCTTTATTACTTTTTTTTTGTTTTCTTCCTTCATACTAATTTCTCCCTCATCTTATGCTGTTTCCTGTAGGTAATGAGCAATGCACAGTCCCCAAAACCAGATCCCACTGTGGTGCAAAGTCGGCATCATGCTTAGCTTCTAGATGGATTAATTAGTCTGATCCAATAACTTACTAGAATACCAGTCTATACTCAGTATATCTGTGTATTGTTGCTTTGTATGGTATGGGTACATTTAATGAGACCAAAATATTTGGCCTCCTGAATCTGTGGCCATGGTGGGGGTGAATTTCGTTCATCTGCCACCTCAGAGAAGCTAGGATCTTTCACAGCCTCAAAGTTCAGTTGAAAAGCAAGAACAGAAGCTGCTTAGGAGAAATTGCTTGAAAAGTAGCAATCAGGGAGAAGGGATGGGGCACAAGAAAAGAGAGTAGGATCATGAGATGGAGTAGGTTTAGGTATTACTGCCCATGTTGAAAATGACAACATAATGCATCCCACGTAATTCAGAGATTGGGCCATTTCTTTAAAATCAGAAGCTAATTTATGCAGCCCTACACTGAAAAAAATCAATCTTCCACCTTTCCTTGGGAAAAAAAAATCCCCACACACTATGATTTATGGCAGAGAAAGAGAATCTTAGATTTTCTTTGACTTCAGACAGTACTCCTTCCACACGTCTAATGTACTGCCTGCAGCTATGCTTCTCATGGAAGGTGAGTGTGTCAGCACTGTCCCTAACAGACTTAGAGAGTCTGATGAGTTTTTCTTGTGTTATCAGCCTTTTCACTTTTTAAATTGCTATTTCTTGTTTTTCTCTTTTAATCCATTTGTTGCATCTGCTCTTTCCATCTGTGTGCAGTTTAATTTACCTTGAGTTAAGATGCTTGGACACTTTTTGATGATAAATTTTCTGGTGAAATACCCAGGAAGAGTGACTTAGCTTTGTGGTAGGAGCTGTGAATGTTCTGAGTTTGACCCCAAGGGCAAGAATAAAGTCCTTAATTGTAGTCAATTGCATCCTTGATCTTTCTACTGTGCTGGCCTACAAAAGGGCAAATGATGACAACTCTGATGATTTTTGTACTGCAAATAAGCCCATGTTTGTGGACATTTATAAAGTATTAATTCACTGCCATTTGGTCAAGATACAGTCACAAAGACCAGCAGGATTTGCAATATAGGTACATGAATGGCCTTCCAGTAGCAGTTATAAAAGTAACATTTTGCAAATCCTCTCTGTGAATCTGAAAGCAGACATGTAATCACCGCTGGTCACTCCCAATCTGGAATGGGTTTGACCTGCTGACCTCGGGGTGAAAGGCTCTGCACTGCATTACCATTCCCAGGGGCTCTCTGACTCTCTCTGAGGCTGCTTTTTTATTATTTTGTAGTTAACCTCAAGACAGCATCACCAACAATGGATAACATCTGCAAAACACTGGTTATCTGAACATTTTCTTGCTTTGCAACCAATCATTGGCACTCAATGAATCTGAAGGTTAAAAAGAAATTGCATGTGAAAGAAATAGTGAAATCAGAATGGGGGGACAAACCCTTAATAGCTCCTTTCTGATACTAGTATATTTTTTCATTTATTCATATGGTCTTGACATTTCATTTAAATAAATGGAAGATGTAGTGATTTGGGGGGAATCATCCAAATTTGTTCCTTGTAGCAAGAGATAACCCATCAACCAACTGTTCTCGAAAAATAGATGGATATCAAGAAAGTTTTCATTGCTCCTGGGTTCTGTCTTTTACCACTCATTCAGATGTTCTGGTGCTTCACTCATCCACACTGATGCTATCCCCTGTAGAATCCTGATGCATGAAATACTGCCCAACCTTACAGAAGGATAAGGGTCCTAACCACACACTAAAAACAATTGAAGAGTGCAGCAGAACCTCTCCTTTATATATCAATCACTTTCTGTCTCAGTACAATATTCATTCTGCATTCTGCCAAGAGATGTGACCTCCCTGGGGAGTTAGCCACAGCAGGAATCCAGAAAGACCCACTTTCAGCAACACCAGGAGGACCATCCAGGACTTACATGGCTCTCCAATCATAGCCGACCTGATCCCTGGAAAACATTATTTTCCCCTGCTAACAATAAGTCTTTATGAATTCTGATTATTTGGGAAGCTCTGCTTATGTACCTCTGTATAGAAATGTCAAATCAGCACTTAATGAGCATGAAGTGATTTCACATTGAACTGTCCATCTCATAAGCATCAACATGTCCAAGAAAGGAAACTCATTTGTTTATTCCCAGCAGTACTTTGGGATACAGCCTTCACAAGCAGTGGGAATTAGACATGAGGAAGCAGCAAGATATTTTCCCAATTACATATTCACCCATCAATCATAGTTCTCTTTGAAACCTGGCTACTGGCCACTGGTCCCTGCTGGGAAAATACTAGAAATGCAAGAAAAAGGGACATTTTTCCTTTTGTGCCAAATTTCAGCATAGAGTTAACTTGAAGCGGTAAGCCCAGCTCCTCTCTGGCAGATCTCTGAGTGGAGATCCATTGTGGAATTTCACAGCTGGATCTCAGCATCTCAGTCTGCTCCATGGTTTGACATTTTGGACATGTTTCACCATTGTTTCCCCAAATTTTCATCTCCGACTTTATTAAAAGAATAAATTTAAAAGAAATTCCATGCTTTGGAGAGTGTCTTCTGGTAAATTTCTTTTTCCCATTACAACAGGATGCCAAGAAACTGAGACTGAGACTGGACACATTACTATAGCCATGGTATAGAAGAACAAAATAGATTTAGAGAAAACTCCAGCTGATTAAGCCAGCTGGCATTATCAGGTCCATATTTCGAGGACTTCGTAAAACAGTCTGGTTCTTTTGGAGAAGAAGCTGACTCTGGGGTGGTCATTTTTTTGTGGTAGCAAAGGCAAAAGCAAATATCACTACTTCTTGGGTGAATGAAACTGCTCCAAGGGACACAAAGCCAAGAGTACTGTGGGGAGACTTGGTGTGTGCCCAAGCTCTGATCTCCTTTTTGTCACTGAGGAACCAGCAGGAGACCAGGCCACAAGTCATATGGGAAAATATGACCCTAGGAAGCAGCAAAACCAAAATAGTCAAGACAGAAGAATGTTTCTGTGCAAATAAGGAATACAAAATGTGAGGATGACAGCTTCTAAAATGGCCACAAACCAACATTTTAGGGCAGCCAGATGTTGAGTCTGCAGGCAGAGAATCTCTCTAGGGTAAATCAAACTCATAGGCAGAGAGATTTTCCCTTAAATTTTGTGCTTTGCTTTTCCATTTTGAAGGTTTATTCTGACTGACAGTGTCTCTTTTTGCACTTCCTTGTCACTTAGACACAATGACTTTGGAGCAGGTGTATTTCCACACTCCATATTTATCATTCAGACATCCACATGGTGCCAGGCTCAGTGGTGAATCTGGCAAGGAGAAGCATTTTGGATGAGGATTGAAAGCCAGCATTGAAAAACCCTCTCACATATGACAGATATTGATCGTTCATGATGCAAACAATTTTCTACTAATGGCAAACACAAGGAATTCTCTGTATTCCTTCCTATATCATCATCACATAGACATTAGGAACTCTGAAAATCAATTTCTAGGCTTTCTGGAAAAAGGGGGGGGGGGGTGGGGAAAGGAAATAAAGAAGTTGGCATTCAAGTTGATTGTGTTCTCTTCAAAGTCTTGGACCAGCTCTGACTATCTCCTGAAAAATCTGCACTCTCTCAGTGGAATGGAATTTCCCAATATGCCATGGTCATTTTGGCACCCTTTTCTCTGAAGCAGCTATAAATCTCCTGCAGGTCACAGAACTCTGTAAAAGGAGAAAAAAAGTTACCCAAATGTTCTTGGACTGGGCCTGGTGATCAGGAGAGGGACAGAAATATATGTCTCATCCAAAGAAAACTCTGCCTGACTTTAGACTACTAATAGCTCAGTGGGAAAGTCTGTATAAGTGTGCACATCCTTCAGAGGTTTCTGGGATGTTACCTGTTAGACCCTCACCTACAACACATTTCCTCAGTTTTCGAAGGCTTGCTTGTCTGTAGAGTGTCTGCCAAGCAAAAGAAATGAGCATTAGGGAGCAAAGAAACCCAGTGGCAGCTGTGCATCAGGTCCTAATTAAGACATCAAACTAAACCCTTCAGCCCTACTTCTCAAACATCCTTGTGTATAATATTTCCCATGAGGCTGGAATTCTTCTGCAAGGCTTTTGCTGGCTTTAATGTATAGCATCAGTGCTCAGTAAGCTCTCAGGGCACTCATGTTGCTGTGTAAGACAGCAGGGTGTGTTATTTCAGCCCCACACCTCCAAATAAAAGATAAGGGCATGCCCTGTGTTACAACATGCCTTGACATGGACCAAGGGAGCGGGTCCCAACTGTTTGGCATAACACTGTATTTGAATTTGCCACGGAGTCATGCTGGTTCTAAGCATTCTTATGTCCTAAATCTAGCCCTTAATTTTCTAGTAGTCATTTAGTGTGTTGTATATGCAATCAAAAGGAAATTCAACTGCAAGGATCTCTCTCCCCTAAGAAGGGGTGGAGAGGGCATTTCATTGTATGAGGGGATGAGAAGTCTGTGAAGCAGAATTCCAGTTGCTGTGGCTTTGAGTGACAACAACCTGGTAATGTTTAAGACACTCCCTGTACAATTCCTTTGTGAACCCCAGTGCACTTTGGGCCAAATAACCTCTTCAGGTCAAAGATGAAGTTTATAGGTCAAGATATCTCCATCATGGCATGTGATTTCAGCTCAAGTCCCAAGGAATATTTTGTCCCGATGTCAGTGAAAGTCCCATCTGTACAGTCCCTTCATTATTGCAGAAAATCTTGTATTCCCTACCATTTTTCTGCAGCCTCTTGGAAACACAGTCATAGAATCACTGCAGTCTCACCACAAGTGCAAAGTGCCTGTCTTACTAGCAGAGTGAAATCATACATTGCTCCCTGCTGGGAGGACCTAAGTCACCCAGCTGTCCTCACCAAAAATTAACTGAATAATCCTGCAGATCACTTAAAATTCCCTTTGCTGTACTTACAAGACAGCCCTGCTGTGAACAGGAGCAGAATGCCCAGAGTCATCTCCCACTGCTCCACAACACAGAACAGATTTGGTTTGAAAATAACAGCAGTAGAAACATCTACACTGCCAAATAGCTGAGCTTCCTGGTTTACTGTCAGATCCTGGTTCTTCAGTTGTCTGTGGTGCTTTCCCTTGGGATCCCTTTGGGACTGAAATAACTTATTCCTTCAGAAAAATCTCAGTGCATCTCTGGAACCAGCTTGTTGCAGCAACCCCTGCCATTAAGAAAGTAGGAGCATGCTGTCCAGCTCCCTGAACACTCTCCAGGGAAACCCTTCACTCATTCCAGGCCCTAAGATAAAACATCCTTAACAAAAAAAAAAAAAAAAATATGGTGTGTGTTACTGGGTACCACACAATCTGTAGCTTTTTCATGCAAAACTACCCAAAATAAGCAAATAAAGGAATTCTTGTATCTCAGAGTTATGGAGATGTTACTACTTGGCTCAGAAGGAACTAAGAAATTATTGTGAAGCACTGGACAAGGCCCAAGACTTTGGAGAAGAGTAGATTTGTGCTTGGTGGATGCAAACCACTTTTCTCTCTGCAGTGCCAGGAGTCACTCCTTGGAGTGAAAGTCTTTAAAAGCAGGGATGTAACTGAAGAAAAGCCTAACAGGACCATGATTCCACCAATCTTGATGTCCACTACTAGGTTCCCTATAGCCAATACTTCTGATAGAGAACACATACAAGTTCACCATTGCATGGGCACATAACAGGATGTTTAACCTGGCAGTAAACCAGCTTTGAGAAAACAGACAAAATCTGAATCAAAATAATGTTAGATAGGGTCTAACATGATTTGTCTGTTCCATTTTGTCACAGCATCTGCTTGGGAAAAAAAAAAAACTTTTTCTGGCTTTCTTTGAATTCACAGAGAGAACCTGCATTTTTATTCAGCACCCTACATGACAAGAAAAGCCCAGGATTCCATTTGGAGACATAGGTGAAAGAACTTGCTTTTAAAACCTGGAATTTAGTGAAAGTACTGGAGCCACATAAGTCTAAGTTTCTAGGACCAATAAGCCAAACAGCCAAACACAACGTGCATAATTCCCCAGCCATTACTGGAAAGGCATTGGAAAGCTTTCCAGGAGGAAGTTAACTATCCAAAACAGGGGATGACAGGGAAAAATGGCTCTTTCAGAGCTAGACTAAGGTTGTGAATGACAAAAGTTGTATGAAAACCTGCACAGTTTTGCAGCCAAAAATGAAGAAGAAACACCCACCAGGATTTGGGGTAGATTGATGTTGAGAGGAGGTCTTAGCACTCCTGGTTTCTGGCTGCAAATTGAAGTGTTGACAGTTGGAATTAACTTTTAAACACAAGCATGATAGCAAAACATGATCTCTGGACATAATTGTTCTCCATAATACAAACATGTATTTCTAGGAGCAGCAGAAGTAGGGAAGCCTGGTTTCCTACAGATGAACATCTAAGGCTAAATTTCTTTGCTGTCTAACAAGAGCAAGTTTGTGCTGTAAATTGTCTGACGTTATGCAGCCTCTCTGATTTCCATGACATTTCTAGCAGCTTGATATTTTTGGAAAGAGCACTCCACTCTTCCACTTGTGGTTAAAATAAATCAGCAGATTTTAACACTGTTGGGCAGGAGGGCATGACAGAGAAAAACAGACATATGGAGCATGTAATGTCATTTCTCACTTCCTTAGGAAACCAATCGGAAAGATAAAGATGGCAGAGCCCTATCACATTCTGCTAGAGTAGAGTTTTAATTGGTGGGATGAGTGTCAAGAAAATCCCCTTCTAAAGAATTGCAAGAGAAAGAGCTTGTTGCTCTGAGTCATCCCTACACAGCCCTTAAAATACGCAACAGGTGACACCTTTGTTGGAGGCAGACTAAAGAAAAGATGAATTACCTCTTAAAATGCAAGTCAGATGATGAGGATAAAGTTTGAGAGTGGATAATTCCCCTTTTCAACATGGTATTCAGGCAAAATTAGTGGTTCTGAGTATTATGTAAGGTTTGCCCAACAAGTTACTTCCTGGGGTTAAATATATTACAGAATTGGAACAGTTAAGGAAAGGCCCCTGCATATACTTTCATAATCTGATTTATATTCTCTTTTATCTCAGACTCCACCTCTTCAAGCCATCTTTTGACAAACCTACTGAGAAGACAGAAAAGGAAAACAGGAATTGGAACATTCCTGAAATTGTCTCCGCAAGACACACATTAGTAATTTACCTGGCAACACTTTCCTAGGGAGCTCTTTGGTTTGGAGAGAAGAAAACAAAAAATCCACCTCAAGCAGTACGGCTTTTATCATTAAGTAAGATATGTATCAGAGGCTTGTAAACTGGTTCAGTGACAATAGGTTGTGATTTACAGTCCAAACTGAATTTACAAGCACTTTTCAGATATTAAATTGCCCAAACTTAAACAGAAAAAAAAAAAAATCAGAAATCAACAAGCCATCAAATGATCCCTACAACAACGATTCCTAGTATTGCAGAATACTTCTAAGTGTGATGTGAGCAGTATTAATTTTCAAGCACAACAACAGCTCCATAGCCATATTGATAGTATTTATTTCTTTACTTTCATATTTCATAGTGTCTCTCTGTGAATGCTGGACACTCACATGACATTTATGAGACCTTGCTGTAGGGCTCTGTCTGATTTTTAAGCTTCTTTTCTTTTAAGACTCTGGCTGGGTGAGCTGCTGAATCTTGGGGCCTCTTGAGCACTCTTACAGTGCAAATATGGTTGTCAAGCTCTGCCTTCTTGTGCTTCAACTGCTTATCCCCAAGCTCAGTCCTGACCCTGAAACTTCTTAAGCATTTTCTTTCCCTAATCAAAGGAGGGAGTTCAGCTCTGAAAAGAGCAAACTAACACAAAAAGGTTTCACACAGATTTTCTACACACTGTCACTTTAACCTCAAAACATAAAAAAAGATTACACATTACTAGAAAGGCAAATCACCAGATTGTTTCATCCTTTCCTTGGGAGTCCTTGGAAAGGTCAGCCAGTGTGCAAGGGGACAGGGCTAGCAGCAAGACAGCTGCTGGCTGTTTCATTTATCATCCATTTATCACCCAAATGATGCTTTGATCAGCCTCTGCAGGGACCACAAACTCCTGCCAGGAGATTTTATTTCCACAGAAACCATCATGGCAATTCCCTGCTTTTTACAGCTGCAGCCCACTGGGGATGGGGCTCAGCCACTCCCGATTACCACAAACTGAACCTACAGGTAGCTCCTACCTCACCAGTGTGGGATCACTCCCACTATTTGGCGTCAGCAGTGGATCACTCATGCCAATGTCATCCTTTTACCAGCACCTGTGGGAGCAGAGGGAAAGCAAAGATAAAGATTCAAGTCGACAGAAAACATGTGGACTCTGTGTGTTGCACACTTCTTCCAGACTAACAGAGTTCCTCCCGAGTGGAACCCTGATCTACTCCCAGATCATTTGCTAGGGAATGATTCAGACATAAATGATCAGAGCCCTATTTTTGCAGGTGGGAGAAACAAAGGAACAACCAACAGGAAAACAGGAGGGGGAAATGAGGTCACAAGGAGCTTCTGAGAACCTGTTGGTTCAGTCGGTGATTTCCCATCTGCTGGGCCTGCTGTAACTGTTGGTCTAATACTGCTAAAAGCACTGTCAAACACCCTTTCAGCTGTCACCTGAACTGGTCAGGGCCCAATCTCAGAGCCCGTTCACTCCTTAACAGAAGAAGTAGGAAATAGGACTAAGGGTGAGGTACTGACTGACCTCTGGCTCTCTCTGACCTCTGGCTCAGAGGTAGGTGGGAATCTCCCAGAGAAATTCCTGGGAGTGGTCCAGCTCATTTCTGAGACCAAAGATGTCCAAAATAGAATCAGCTTTTTTTTCTTTTTTTTTTTTTAAGCCAAATGTGCTCAGTGAAAGGACCATCTTTTTCTCCTCTCAGAGCATCCTGACTCCGACTCCACACCACTGCCATGCTCCAAACACTGTCAAACACATTCCCAAATATTCTCCCACCTTCTCTCCTCTAGGGAGAAGTTCCCAATTTTTCAGTTTAACCTTGCTGGCTGGCTATTCCCCTGGAAAAATTTTGGGAAAACACAAACAATGCACAGTTTTTTGATGAGGTGAGATAACATTGGTTCCAAGGAGATTTCAGCAAAATGCCCCAGCTGTGTTTGACATTGGTGAAGCCCAGGCAGAAAATGTTCTGCATTGACTTCTAACACGCCTTTTGGCTGATCCAGGCCTTATCCCACACAGATGTCCATGAATTTGCCTATGCTATGAAGCACAGTCCTTCAATTGCCTAAATGCATATTTACACAATGTTTACAAATCTCTTATGCTAAAAAAGTTCTATCCTTTAATTCTCCAACACAGTCAACAATCTTCACTGGGATCCTGCCCAAGTTTATTTAAGAGGAGGAAAAAGTTATTATGAAAATTACCACAGATACTTTCTTTTTGTTTTTGCAATGAAACATTTTTGTATCAATGCATAAACCACAGGAATAATCATCAGTTTAATAGTTTCCTGTGGGTGAGCCCTTTCAAGTTGAGCTGTCAGGAGGATGGGTGGGGAGCCCACTTGGAGGAGAAGTGAGAATAAGTCCCTTTCACAACACCCCCTGAGGCAGACAAAGCCCAGAATTACTCTGGGACAACTTGCTTCACCCTCCACATGTGGGCAGGTCTCAGCCTTTAGCAATCAGTGGCATCAGCTTGTGCTGAGAAAAAGCCATTTTTTAGCAGGTTGACACCTCTGAAAAAGGGAACATGCTGTTCTGTGATCTGCAGGTGAGCAGGAAAACATTACACCTGGATCTGTGCTGTTACCTGAGTGCTGAATCTTCGGCATAACTGGCAGAAAATGGTGTTATGTAGGCAATGAGGATATAGGAGAGAGCTGTAAAGCAATTGTTTTCCACATCTTTGGGATTCTTAGATGGAAGTTACATAACACAAAATGTGAAAGCAGATTTTTTTTTCAGAAAAGCTGCTTTTGCTGGATTGGGTGCACATAAAACACTTTCTATGTTGCAGATGTTAATTGAAGGCATATAATTAGCAAAATGATAAATTCTTGGGGACAAGGGAAGGAATTGTGCTAATGAAATGGGATATTTACCCTTCATCTTCCAATGTGATAAATTGCACCCTTCTGATGAAGGCTTTGGAGGCTTGGGAATTTGGATGACCAAGTGTCCTCCAGCAGGATCTTATGCTGGCCTTGCAAAGACTCTCATCTTCCAGCTGTTATAATTAGCTTCTAATCTTGTCTACAACTTGCTGCCGTTTTTCATTGCAAAACCATATTTTTTATATTTGCAAAAGAAGAAAATAAGATTTTATTAAGTGTTCTTATTAAAAACCAGTGACTGAATTTAGGGCATTATGTTTTTTTAAAAAACTTCAAGCATACATTTTAGCTTTGAAGTTGTTTCAGCACTGGCACTGTTTCTTCTTTACTTCTGAGATTTTCACAGGGGATCTGGACAAAAATGAACATTTTATCATGTTTTCTCATAAAAAAACAAATGGTAAGTAAAATTCCAAGCCAATAGAAGCTGAGATTCCTGATTTCCAAGTTATTCATTTTCAGAGGTATGAGTGAAGCTGATGTTAGTGATATGAAATCAAAGCCCACTTTTTCAGATGTCTACATAAACTAACCCATATTTTATAATACCATTGTGACAGTAATATTTGCCCATGATAACTTACACTAACATTGCACAAGTATGTTCAATCCACATTGAAAGATAGCTGGGGGGTGGGGGGGAAGTTCATTAAAAATCAGAACAAAATAATGATTTAGAAGTTCAGCCAAATCAGAATGTCTGATACAAGGAATGAACACATAGCCGAGAAAACATGATGTTACTGCAAGACAACTTCATGATTTGATATTTCTAATGATTTGTGTGGGATCAGGAATTAGTTTTGTGTTGCCTGAGGTATCAGGATGCCAGAATACTTTCTTGTGGTAAAGTTCATAGGTGTTCTGCCTCTCTCTCCCCTCACACACATTACAATGGCAGCTGAATACTTCTCCAAAGCATGCAGCTTGTACAGAATAGTCTGTCCATCCCTACTCCTCACATACAGAATGAAATTGAGTGACAATTCCTGCACTGCCTTCACCACAGCTCCCCAAGGACTTAACAATGCTACAGAAAAGGTAAGTCATGGTGTCATTTTCAGCAGTTTAAAGAAGCTCCAAGATTCTTTGATGGAAGGATGACAACTGAACCTGCATTTGAAATAAATTTTTTGCTCACCCTTTTTTCCTACTTCTGTGTTTTCTAAGCTGTAAACAGGGCTTCCTTTTTGGTCTGTGAATTAAAAAGGAAAAGTAAAAGGCCCTTTGGTAAAATCTCTTATTGGCAGCATAGCATCTTACTGAAATGAACAATGCAAATTTTAAATAATCACAGATCTTTATTCATTACTTAGATTAGACATTACCATGATCAAATGTAATTTGAGTTATTGCTGTAGAAATAGTTCTTTTCAGGTTTGGTAGGAATAGGACAGAGATCTGTGTTGTTTCCATTCTATTAGACAGAATCTATCAACCTTTTCCTTCCTCAAGACTAAATAATTTTCTAGTAAGTACAAAGAATGTTCAGAACATTCCCACGTGGGATCCTGCATCACACAATATATCTGCTCCACAGCCTGAAGATCACTGACCTACATGGTTTTCTGCATCTCTCCATGCCCAAGCCCCCAGACCATGATAAGGAGGGTGATGCTGAGACATCAATTTCTGCTACTGGAAGTGCCATGCTCTTCTATCTGATGGGTGAAAACAATGCCAGAGAGTGCTTTAGACCTCCAGAGTGGCCCAAAGCCTGGAGGCTGCAAAGACAACCCAAGGATTCTCAGTGGGTATTGCTGTATTGCTCCTGTGTGAGTAGGGCTTGAGCTTTCAGAGGGTGCTCCATAGGGAAGGCAGCTCTCAGTAGCTGAACATACTGGGAGTTGTTGCATTTGTTCTTCTCCTTTCAGGTCAGCAAAGCTTTCTTTTGGGGAAATCCTGTCATCTGCAGAAAGTGAGACAAAACCAGATCTCCCTTTCTCTCACTCACCACCATGGCAGACATGGTCCAATGCTCTGGCACTGGAGCAGATCCTGAAAACGAATTAATTACAACATGATGGGGATTTGCCAGAAAAATCTGTTCCAATTAAAATCTGTCAACACAAATTTGCAAAGAAGCATTGGTGATTACAATTGCACATTGGGTGGAGCTAAAAAATCATGTTACCTCTATCCCCTGAACATGACTAAACAATTACTGACTTGCTCTGGTCCCAGTAAAAAACTGAGATCCTGTTGTGTCATGTGCTTTCCAAAGAGAGGATACAGATTGTTCCTGCTCGGAAGAGATCTAATCTCTGAAGATATCTGAGGGTCTATTCACATTTTACACTAAAGTTTGCCCCTCTTCTTAGAGAGATCATCATCCTGTTCTTGAATAAGCAAACACACCCTCCTTTGCTATGCATCCAACCCTGAGAGGGATTATATGCCAAGCAGATTATGATGTAAAAGAATACCAAAATCCCACCAGAGAGCTGTGGCACTAAAGCCTGGTATGTTTAGGAGAGAGGCTGGAGTTTGTAACAGGGAATGGAAGGTCCCCTCCAAGAGTTCACACACAGGTGGCACTTAACACACAAGATCTAATGCATTGCATCAAATTTTCTGCTGCATTGCCTGAATTTCTTCCCACATCATTTTGTCCTGTTGATTCTGTAAATTGCCCAAGAATCTTGATATTTAAATTTCTAAAAGCATGCATATCACACCTACTCCTCTTTCACTTATCTACTGTCAGCATGGCAAGCCAGGCCACTGAGCAATTGAAGGAAAGGTATCTCTAGATGAATTAAGGTGTTGAGAGTTCCAGGCCTCCATTTTAAGAGCTCCTTTCTGAGTAGAGGAATTCAGATTTTATGCAGAGTTGCAAACACATTTATAGAATATCCTTAGTTGGAAGGGGCCCAGAAGGATCATTGAAGTCCAACTCCCCATTCCTGTTTCTGGCTCTCAGTGAGCCCCCAGTACCTCTCAGACCTAACCTGCATCCTCCAGAGGAGATGTTTGGCTGCCCCAGCACACCCAGTTCCCTTTCCCCACTCATATTTCTATTGCTCTTCAAGAAACCCTGGGACAGGAGTTGAAAGAATGCAAGTGCTTCACTGTCAGCTGCAGTCCAGAAATTCACATTGTGGGATTATGAGCCTGCACTGTTCCACAGAGCAGCCTAACTCTGCTGGCATGGAGTCGGGGATAAAACTATCATTGGCTTCCACAGAAGCTAAGTCAGGCCAAAGCAGGGAGCAAAGCACACTTGAACACTTCACCTGCAAAGGTCTTCTGGCCATCAGCAGTTTATGGCAGCACTTCATCCCTGTCTGGTTGCCGTGTGTGAGGCTGGGGTTGGATCTGGCTTTACTCTGACTCACTTTTTCCATATAGCTCCCCTAAAACCAGAGATCTATTCTAGAATTAATACAAGTTTTGCAGACAGAAAAACCCAACCAAACAAACCTATGATGAGAAACAAAATATTGCACACATGAATCACTACGAGGTTGAAACAACAGAAACTTCCATATCAGCCTAAATAATGGGAAACATTCAGTTTGATTGAGGTATCTTCTTTTAGGTACTGCAGGCAAACAGGGGTATCTGGTAATTGTTAGTGATGAGAGGAGAGTGGGGAGGGGCTGGGAGTCTCCAAGCACCTCCAGAAAGCATCCAAGAGACAGGATCTCTGCAGCAGCCAGTTTCTCAGTGCGTGCTCTGCAGGCTGGACAGATGAGTGTACACACAGCTTTCTCGAGCTTGGGTTCCTTCCAAGATCAAAAATTGAATCCACCTGAGGTAGGCAGACTCACAAATCACCTTATCTTGCACGACATGACAGACAGATGTTTTTCTGTTGCACTGAACTGCACAAATGGGACATGTTCTCTTCAGGTCAGGCTCCCAGGTTAACGCCTGGCACATGGAGCTGCCTTCTCGCCTTTCTTGGGGGACACCAAAGGTGAAAAGGCCAGACACTGTGGGCTTGCCAACAGGCAGCCAACCAGAAGGTCCCAAAGGTACTGATAGCATTGAACCACACCTAAAATATTCCTTGTGATGTGTCATTTGGACTCTAAGATAGGGAAGCAAGGATATGTCCATTGATAAATGTTTGTGCAGCGAGGACTGACGTGCAAAAACCAAAGTCTATCCTGCCATGAGGCTGTACACAAACTGAAAAATACAGCATCCACTCCTTCCCCATTTTCTGTGATCTGAATTGCTGCACGTAAGAGCACTTTGGAGGCCAGATGAGCACAGCTGTGTTCACAGCAGTTGAGACAGAAGCTTGCACTGAGACATAACAATGTTTGTAGCTGCTTTTGTGCCCACTTGTCAGCTCCCACCTGCACACTGCTCCCCAGCCTGTGGAGCACAGGGGACAGCATTCCTGCTGCAAGGACATGTCCATCCTGGTCCCTACAGCACAGCAGTGACTGTTGGGCATCCATTCCCCATCCCACAGTTAGCAAATTGCCTTCTGGAAGCTCAAAAATAAATACACCCATCACAGTAAACCAGAAAGGCTTTACAGTAGTCATTTGAGGGATCCTTTTGAGCAGTAGGATTATTCTCATCAGCAAAAGGCAGCCCCTCAGGTCATAGTTCTACAGTCTTATCCTCCTGGCAGCGAGCTCTGGTGAGTGATGTTAATATTTAAATCACTGCTCCCTTTAACTCCTCCCTCTTCAGAGACTAAAAACAATGCCTATGTAAACAAGATCTCTGAATGTGGTGATCTATTTAAATTGCTTTTCTTCCTTTTATTTCATCCCACACCAAAATACTATGGAGCACTAGGTGCTTCTTCACTCATAGAATTCAAGATGAAGCCTTGGTGGTGCTCATGATTTGAAGGTGTTTGGTTTCTTTCAGAGCAGGACTTTAATTCTGCTTTCTCTAGAGAATTATGGTCAGGACCATAAACTGGCATATCAGTGTTATGAAGTCCCAGATGATGAGCTAGGGCACTGAACATGCTTCTAACACTTCTATCAAAGCCTTGAACTTGCATTTTATGTTATCCAGCTTTGTGGCTCAGCCTAGGCTCTTTCATTGGACAATCAGAATTGCATGAAATATTGCACAGTGCAGTAAAACAGTTTGCACTGTTCCAACTGAACCAAGGATTTGCACAGTCAATTTGATATTTCTTTACTTGTTTTCACATGCAGAAGAAATCTTTGAATTTCTGCACAAACAGGATTTGCATATGCAAATACAAGTGCCTGTCACCTACTGGTTTCTAAGGAGGATCCCTGAACATTGTGGTATATAGCCTTCAAAGAGATAAGATGTTCCTAAAATCTCAAGAAATTAGGCATCCTAAGCCAAGACAGAGGAAGAACTTGGAGAATTTATCCTTCCTGTGTATATGTTTATAAAACTGTTGGTAAAAGTATCTCCCACCAATATGGAATGTGGCACTCAGGGAAACTGGCCTCTCTTGCTTGTCTGAGTTCATCTGCAAGGGCAGCCCCCAGATCCTGCTGGGTGTGGATGTGGGTGCACAGAACACTCTGAAACAGAACAAGGAGCAAAACACATTTCCAGTGGAGAGAGACAGGTGAAGAAACTGATCTTTGTGGAGAGCTTTGCCGAACACCAGGCTGGCTCTCCCAGCTTGAACCTCACCTTCATCACCCAAAACTTAATGAAACCATCTCATATTTATCCACAGAAGAATTCACAAACAAAAGATTAAAAAAAAAAACAAAAAAAAAAAAACAAAATAACCAAACCCTCTCAAAACCCTTTTCAATAATGTTTAAATTCTAGACATATAGGAAACATATTTTTCAAGATTCTTTTACCCTAAGCATAGTTTTTAGAAAAAAAAAAAAAAAAGAGAAGGCAAAGGTAGCTTTGCTTAATTCATATATTTTCTGTTTGAAATGTTGAAAAATCCACCTCAATTCTGAATTCTACATTGAAATTCAATTATGCTTCATAGATTTACATAATTGCAGTATTTTATATTTGTTCAATATTTTACATTCATATTGGCACAGAGGATTTGCTAATGGCATGTGGAGACTGAATCACCAAATACCTTTAGCCTGCAGCCTGTGCATTGCATTAGCTAAGAAGACAAAATCTGAATGGCTAATTTATAAATTTCCAATAAAATGAATATTTTGGCTAGGTATTACTGAATGTTTTTGAGATGCTCAGGAGAGAACATCTATTAGTTGTACTTTATTCTAGTTATGTGATATTTCACTACTCAGCTAAGTTTAAAATCTTTCCATGACAATCTGTCATCTTTGGAAGCATACAGTAAACAAATTTGCCAAAGAAGGAGAGACAGAGGGTTTTTTAAATCACAAGTTTCATTAAAATTCAAACTGAAATGTCATTTCTGAAAGATCAAAAAAGATAAAACGTGCCATTCAAGAAATTGCGCTGTTTGAGTACATTTCCTCTTCCTGAAGAGTTTTTTAAAATTTATATAAACCAGCTTACATTAACCCCAAATATTACTATTGTTTGCTGAAACAACAGTTTTTCTTACGGATTGATGGCAACAATTTTAGAGCAATTATTTGATTTCTTGAGTGGTTGAAACACAGTAATTATTTTCTTATTCTCATTTATGATAGCAAGCATTCAAGCAGATAGTCAACATTTTCAAGGTCAGATCAGAAGTTGTATTAGCACATTCCTGCTTTCAAGTTAAGCACGTGCTTAAGTGCCTTTCTAGGCTGAGATCTGACACCTGTTTAAATCAAAATACAACTCCACTGAACTCAGTGGTGTTGCATCTGTATGTGAGGAGGATATGTGAGAAGAAAATGAGACCCATATGGCTTTTAAAAAAATCTCAGCAAAATGTTGGACTAGTGCTGTGGATTAAAAGGAGGCCTAAAAATCATGGAATTATTGTTATTTTAGTTGTCAGTGCTGTATTTATCTGGTATTTCCTGGCTGTCTATTAGGTATTTAAGATAACATAGCCTCATCATTTTATGCCAGCTAAGACTTTGACCCTGAAAGTGAATTTCAAATGTATTATGCACTCCAGAAATCAAATAATGAGAGTTACAGTCCTTTAATCAGGGTAAAGAAGTGACATCATATGCTTATCACAGCACAGCTCAAATTTCCAGTACTGCACTGCTAGGAGCAATCCAGCTGGGTGAACAAATAAAATCTTCAGGACTGAAAATGACATCTGAATAAACCAAGACAATGTTGCCCATAAAGAAGATTATGGGATTCATTAAATTAAGTATTTCTTTCTAGAAGAACTATAGGCCCTACAGATACACACACATGCACAGGAGTACAGATACACTATGACCATGAAAGACACAGTAAGTGTACCTTGGATTGAGTTGCACAGTCCACATCTAAATTATTATTAGGTAGACTAGCACAAGCTGTGCTTCCATGAGTCCCATACAGACATATATTCATTGTCACTTGACAGAATTTGTAGATAAATATCAGTCCTCCCATTGCTCCTATTGCCTGTGTTGTACTGTACTTCTCTGAACTCCTTGTGAAGGCCCCATGAATAGATCAATAAATCTACAGGCCATGAAACAAAAGTTCATGGTTTCTTCTTGAAAAAGGTTTATTTCTAGCTTGACCTATTAATTCAAGGCCACAGGTAACTGATACCTAATGATAAAAAGAGTTGGCCTAGATTCCTAACAGATACAGCTTGGCAGAGATCCACCTGTGTCCACACAGCCAAGGTGAAGATCTGTTGCTCTGTGTTTCTTTAAAGATAAGTCAGGAAAGTGATACAGAAAACTGCTGGTTAAAATTTCCTACTGAAAAGAGCATGGCACTTACAGGTCCCATCTCTTACCATGAATGTTTCAACCAATAAACAATATTCAAACCAATATTGTTTAACACAATATGTGTAATTCCCAATAATTTCCTCTTGTTTGTTTGAAAGAAAGCTACAAAGTGTTCTCAAGATTACACACACACACAAAAAAAAAAAAAAAAAAAAAAAAAAAGGAAAAAAAAAAAGAAAAGAAAGAGACAATGCCTTGTGTGGTTCTCTTTCGGGTATTCCAGCACAATAGTGGGGAGCTTTTCTGATTTATTTCCTTTCACAATGATGCACACTGAAGCTGAGATACTCAGCAAAGAGCATCTGAGGCATATCTGAAGCTGGGGAGTGACTGTGGTCACTAGGACAGTGATACACAAGAGTCTTGCAGATCTATTGTAGGCAGCAAATATCACTTAGCAAATATGAATTCAGTAGTCTTTTCTTCTGGGTGGGTGAGCTGGAGGGGTAAACACTGACACCCCAGAGTAGATTTCTGTGCAGGTGCACGTCACTGGTGTGTCACTCTGACTTGTAACCCAGTGGAGTACAACACTACAAACACTAAAAGAGAGTAAAAGTCATTAATAGAGGCAAAGGGAAAAATTTCAAATAAGTTGTCTCTCCATACAGAAGATGAGAAGAACTACAGAAGAACTACAAGGCAAGACAGACACTGGGAATTCACAGAGACTCAAGAGGAAGGTGAACAACTTTATGGAAGAGAAATGCACAGAGGTTGCCATCAGCCTGTGCCTGCCTTAGCAAGATCTAAATGCTAACAGTGGGAGGTCAGGAATGCATTAGGGAGAGCTGTATGACACACTCAACCTTTTCTCATATCCTTTATATCTCCCTTCTCTGAGGCACGACTGGAAACGGAATCCTGGGATTGATGGAACTGTGCTCTGGTCCATTGCAGCCATTCTCATGGGACAAAACAATCAAAGAGCTGCTGGCCTGCAGTCTGTCATCTTCTAACAATCATTTGTTGGTTGTACACACACTCAGAGATGTTCTGATCATTCCTAGTTGCTTAAGTAGGCCGAATGCCAGCAGCAGGAGAAGAAAGGCCTTGGTGGCAAGAGTATAAAGGCAGCTGACAATGTTGTACTGACATGGGTAAAGAAACTGCTACCCTGGCAATGTGCTGCCTTGGAAAGGCATGAGCACCGAGCAGCAGCCAGGGCAGCCCTGGGGAGAGGAATTCAGAGTGTCTGCAATGAGGGCAACATCCCACTGCACACAAAAGCCAATGCCTACAATACAGTTGTCACTGCTCTTTTGTCGGCCTGAAAAGACAGGACAATTTATAGCTGTCATGGCAAGTGGCTTGGTCAATCCTTCTTCAATGCCTCTGAGTCTGGGCTGGCACAGAAGGGCATGATGAGATCTCCACAGCTGAGATCCCGGAGTGCTGCCATATCCTCTTCAGAGAATCTGGGCATGTGTCAGTTAACAGCAAATTCAAAGCCATCTGTGATGGCTCACTCTGACACAGTAGAGTTAAAAGACTCTGAAGAAATTTTATAAACCCCTGCTTAAGGCAGACATCAGATGTGGGGCACAGTGTTGGCAGCTTTGGCTTGGACAGAGGAACATCCTGAGCTGTCCCAGGCTGAGTGACGATACAGTGCAGTATGAGCAGGCAATCAGATGTAACAAAATCAGGAAAGCAGGTGTAGGTCAGAAATAAGTATTTGCTGTCTGGAGATTTATAAAACTTGATCTTGTTTCCTGCCTATAAGGCCACTCCACACTGACTCTGCAGCCCTTGCACAGCAATCAGGGAGTACAAACCACCAGCCTCCCCAGGGAGCTGCAGCTCGAGCAGTGCCAAGGCACAGCCTACTGAAATAGAGAACAGATCCACCAGCCTATCCTGGTAACTCAGAATCCTTATCATGCCACTTTAATTATGCCATTTACTCCTTACTCCTTCATTTCCAGGAACATCCGTCCCCTGAATATATCATGCTATCAGGAAACTTTCCCATGGAATAGCCTTTGTTGCCTATATTTCTGTAATGCTAGAGGTGCACTGGCTGTAGCATTGGCCCAGGACAGAAAGGAACAGCTAAATGTCCCACAGATGTCTTCTGTGCATGGAACTAAAGATTCATTAGGAGAGGAAAGCCCCAGGCTGTGGGCTCAGTCACTCAGGGTGTGAACACAGTAACTCTGCTGGACCCAGCATGGGCTATTAGTCATGTAAAACAAAAATTTGCTCCTTTAATAGTTTTTTTTTTTTGTTTGTTTGTTTTTTTTTCCCTTGCTTTTCTCTGGACTGTCTCCACTTTGCCAATATTAGGAATTCAGTGTTTGGTCCCAATGCCAGACACAGCCATAACAGATTCACAGAACTGTCAAGCTCAGAAAAAAACCTTCAAGATCAGAAGAGCTGATTACTTCCTTACTCCATAAGATATTGCCTTTTGCACAAGCAGTCTCAAAACTTTAGTTATGGGGGTTTTCTTTGCATCCCATTTTATGTGCCAGAATGATCTCTCTGGAAACACCCTTATGTCTCCACCAGTCTTGCTTCTGCATAAGTTTATTTTCCCTATGTTTCCTACTAAATAGATTGGTGTCAGATTTATTTTCTCCACAGCCTGCTTCCTTGCTTGCCTTCTTCTCTCTCCTGTGTTATTTTTCTTTTTAGTAACACATGTCTGTCTTTACCAGTCATGATCCCATCTCCCAGCTGAAGACTGAAGCAGAATTCATGATCAAGAACACGTAATGATCTTGAAATTTTTTTTGAGTTTTTTTAAAATCAGCTCTGCAAGTTGAGAACCTGGATCTATACCGATCTCTTCAGTGATTCACAAAAAAAATCCTGCCTGCATCTTAAAGCTGTTTATTTTCATTGCTCCCACAGAAAGCATTTTCAGCAGCAGTATCTCTCTCCAAGACAACTTTTCATTGATAACCTAAGCAGGTTTCATTGCAAGACACTGTGATTTTACACTTCCCTAAAATCCAAATACTCTGATAAAAAAAAAGTACAGGTTTGACAGACAAGATGAACTTTTTAGAATCCTGTACTGTTGATTTGCATATTAAAATAAAAGTAGAAATCTGTCAAGAAGATCCACTTCAGGTATGGCAGGCCTGGAACAGATCAGTTGTTGCAACTGCAAGCTTTGCAATTCTTTTGTTGAACTTGAAGATGGACAATGCTGCTTTCCTCTGCTCTTTCACTGCCTCCCATCAAAGGCTTATGTTTATTAAGCTATTCCCTAAATAACCTGGGATGTGCAGTAACTTCTTATCTCTGCATGTTCACATTCTCCTAACATAGTTATTGAGACTGGGTCTTTCTGACCTGAGTCCACATATTTTTCTTGGCACAGGATTTATTTTTTAAGGAGATCACTATTTCAGCCAATTTTTGCATCATTAACCATCTCCTCCTCTCTATTTATTTATATTTTAATAAACCACTAATTTCCCAATCAAGGAACAAGGCCAGTTTTGGCTAAAAGCCAAATTCAGACAAAAAACCATCAGTAATAGAAATAGCTACATGAAGCCATTTTTGGAAGAAAGAATATCAGCATTAAATATCAGTTAGAAGCTGTGAACTGTAGGTACCTGATAAAGGAGATGAAAGATATCAGAAAAGTTACTGCTGGCAGATTGGGAGCCAAAAACAAATGCTTAAGCAAGAATGTGATAACAGAATTTCTAACAATTGTCTGTTACCTGACTGCAGAGTGTAAAATTGCTGATAAGAGACAGCTGAGAAAAGAAAAATATTCAGCAAGTAGTTTAGCTCTGGATTTGGAGCATTTCAGAAGGAGCACAACAATGTGGAGAAGGAGGATTCTCCTCCTGTCTGGTCTATGTGCACACATAAACTCCCAAGGACTTAACCAAATGTCAGTACATGATTAGCATGTCCTAAAAAGCTAAGAACTTCAAGAGGACTGACATAGTAAACACAGGAGGAGTTTCAGAAAGAAGAAGTGGCTTACCCTGCAAATTTTCATCCAGGGAGCCTGAAATCAGCACAGGCAAAAAGAATGGAGAAGTTGATAGATGATTCAGCTGAAAGGCAAAGAAAGAATGGAAGTCTGAAAATAAAAATAATGCCAGTCAAGAATGTTTTATGGAAAAGAGAGTTTGATAAGCAAGTCTGCAATCAATTGGAGAGATGGTTGGCAAATGCAATGTGCAAACTCCAGGGATGTATTTGGCTGTGCACAGTGCAACATTCCACATACAAACTGGCTTTACAACACATCAATAAAGGCATGTTTTAGGCAAAGCCTAGTTATTTGAGATCTGTAGAAGAGGATGCACTGACAAAACAGAAAGAAACTAAATATATCACTTTTACCTGACTAGATCAACAGAGGAACAGACAACCATGAAGGCGGGTGGTTCACTCTTTGTGTGGTGCTGGCCAATTCTTGTGTGAATAACTAAAATGCATATCAGTTTGGAGGCATTTTTTTGGGAGGGTAAAACACAACACCAGAAGTAAAGGGATAGACAAGACCCCTCTTAACAATTAATTTACAATCTGAGCGGTTATCAAAATGTATTAAGATGAGTCAATTAGAAAAAAAATATATATCTTTTCTGAGTGAAAAGGACTCAGGTGAATAGACCCTTTCAGCAGCAGAGAAAGGCATAGTTACAGTCTGTGCCCGAAAGGCAAATCCAGAAACTGAGACATAAAAGACACATTTTGAACGGAGAGGATGATTAATTTTAGGACAAACTACCAAGGGAAGCGGTGAATTCTCGTATGATTCGGGTCAGCAGAAGGTGGGATCCATCAGTCAGTGACACACCAGGGATCTGATGAAATCATTTGCAAACCAATCCGGGCACTGAGCTCTGTGCATTGCTGGAGAAGCCCCTCGCTGAGCTGCTCCATCCACCCGAAACCTGTGACAGGGAAATGTCTCTGGGCAGCTGCACATTTCCACCTCGCTCTTCCTTGCTGCCTCTCACAGAATGGATTGCTCCCTCCTAAAGTGCCCATCCTGGCAACACAGGAGCTTAAGAGATGAACAGAGCTTGCTTTGAATTGGAGGGAAACTCATATACATACCTTACCAGCAGGGAAACACATACTTTACAAGGTAAACCGCACCTAAGACTTTTTTTCCCTTCCCTCTCTTTTCAAATCAATCAGGCCCTGTAAGTTTGAGTCTCTACGCACCTCTCTTGCTTTCTGTCAAATTAAAAAATTCAATTCTAGGTGAATATACAATCTCTTCCATTCAGGACTGGTGCTGGCAAAGCATGGGATGACGGGAAGTTGCTGCTGGCAACACGAAGATGGGCTGCAGCCACAGAAATTCAACGGGATTCCCACATGCTGACAGAGCTTAGATGTCATCAAGAGCTGGGGGATTTGGGTCAGTTTGTTGTGAAAGGTTTGCTACAACTCAGTCATGAAAGAGCAGCCACCATCAGCCCATCCGGGGAGCCTCTGCCTGCAGGAGACACTGAGCCCACCACTCTCACTGCCTTGTCCCTTCTCCTGCCCAAGCTCAGGTCCCCACCCTGCCCTTGGCCTCCTATTCATTATCTTTCCATAACCCACATTATGGAAGAGCCTGGTTGTCCCACAGACCCTGAATGAGGCCAGGAACCAGTGAGATGCACAGGTCTTAGACCCACAACTCAAAATCTGAACAAAGATTTTTATACTTGCTCGTAATTTGGCTTTTGCCAGATCTGAGCATAGAGACCATCAGTTTTCCAGCATACCATTTAAATTTCCCATGCCAGCTCCCTGTTCACTGGAGGAAATAAATGAGAAACAAGGGCTGGGAGAGATGAACTTTGTAACAAGCCACATCGGTGTAGGGAAGCAGGGCAAGGTAAGTAGAGTTTATTTTATCAGCACTGTGCAGGAAGTTTCAGTCCCAAAAATTGCTCTCATCCCAGCCAGCACTCCATGTTATTTCTGGCAACTTTGTAAATTGATTTGCAAAAAACCCCTTAGGAGTCCCTTGGTATCTCTCAGCTCCCTCCAGCTCAAGTATTTTGCTGCAAACCAGAGCTATCCCTGCGCTGTCAGGTTGCAGCAGCTCTCGGGGGCCCCCAGGACCGCAGCCAGCACGGACACGACTGCAGCTGCTGAATCCAAAAGGCTGACCCTGGGCACAGCCTGCTCGGAAAGTTGAGTTTGTCACTGCCTCTGCCCACACTGAGGAAATTAATCTAGCTCAGCATGCAGATAGAGGCACTTTGCACTTTCTGTACAGGTCTAGTTTAAGAGGAATATCCTGAGAAAGACCCTGCTGCCTTGTTTCCCTGTGAGAGACCTGTCTCATTTCATTAATGCCATATTAAACCTAATTAAGAGACAATAATTTAATTTTTTTTATCTCTTGTCTTCCAAAAATTAACGATCCTTCATTCTAGGGTGAAAGACACATGTTTAAAACTCAGTTGCAAATTTTGTTTCAAGAAGAACTTTCAAATAATTCGTGGACTTTTCTTCTTCAGGGGGGTAATCTGTTTAATTCACAATCTCCTAAATCTGATTTTCAGGCATAAAAACTGGAATTCGGGGGTCAGACTCGGGCCCACCAGTTTGATGGACCCGTAGAGGGCACCAGACACTCATTTTTCAGTGCATTGGCCAGGTGCTTATCCTGTCCTCCACAGTAACTGTACAGAGGGCTCCGGACTCCTGGGATGAGGAGTGGGAGCTCCATGGAAATAGAATATTTTCATTTTAATCTGAACTGTTGGAATGGTGGGTATTTCAGTTTCCTGCCTCTTCCAAATTAAATATTGAAATAAAATGTTGGCTTGATCTGAAATTACTTTCTCAAGTATCTGATGAAATGGGGGAAAATCAGCTAAAATATTTTCTTTTCCATTGCAAGATTTCAAACAAGAAATAAAAAAATAATCTTTTACATGATAATTCTCTTCACATGGGAAAACACAAGCATTCAATTTGGAAACAAAAAGAACTGTTTTGACTTCTCTTTTTTTTTCCCTTCTACAACACAAAATGAAATTAATTTACAGTTTGGTGGCACTGAATCTGCATTTTTCACCAAGAAGTTCAAACAGGACACTTCCTCCACCTCTAGCCCCAGTTGTCTGCAATCAGGGCTCTCCGGAGGAAGTGTTTCAGTGGCTTTTGTAAAGATCACACCCTGAGAATCCCATTTCACTATTTACTCTCAGGCAGCGCTAAATGAGAGGTAAATGAACGGGAAGAAACCAACCCCCAGAGTGACTCAGTGTCATGTGAGAAGTGTGCTGGCTGCCAGAACCGCAGGTCCTGCTGCATTATCACTGTGGTTTATTTAATCTGTGAGTGAACTCTTGATATCATCCAACACATCTGCTCCCATCTTCCTGCCCACGATCTCTGTCCTACAGGCAGAGCCTTTTCTGGGTTTCCCTCCACATCTGGGGGTAAAGGGGCTCAGGCAGACCCAGCCCAGCAACAGCCTGATGCACCCTATGGGACAGGCACCTGAAGCACCTACCAAAATTGAAACACTACACAGAACTGCTCCAGGCTTTGCACAAAAGTGGATGTGGCTATTTAACAGAGGGGATCTAGGAAGCTGCTCTCAGTAAACCTAAATAAATTTGGGAAAAGCAGGACAGGTACACCAGATTTGGAAGTAAGATTATGATCAAGATATTGAGGCAATTACCAGCCAAACTGGTATCCTCAATTCCAGACCCTTCAAGTCTCCTCAAGTTTGAAAACTTTCTTAGTTTGGGCTTCTCTATTTTCACCAACCTTTATTCCCACTCATCTCCCATCTTTCAAACAGCTTTTTACGTCTTGCAGCATGGAGGATGCAATATTTACAAGTTTTCAATTAACTTTAGTAGAGTTGGATTAAGCCCCAATTCCTGCAGCAACTGGAATTCAGGTGTCTTTCTAAGATCACTTATTTCTTATTGCATAGGACAGATTTTGCTCTGCACTCCTTCCCTATTTCTCTTCCTTAAGAGATTAGATTATCCTTAAATAATATGTGTCCCTATTGTTTTTTGTAGCAAACACTCTGTGCTTCCTGCTTTATACATGGTTTGCATTCTGTGCACATGGCCTAAGAGATCAATTGTTCTGCCTCAGGGGGCAATTAATCCTCAACACTGTAATCTGCACAGAGGCATTTAATCTTTCAGGGAAGATGCACCTGAAAGGAACTTTCTGAGAAGTGCATGGCTGATAGAAACCACTGAGTAAAGCCAACAGTTAAGCCAGAGGCTGGGAATCTCCTTTCTGCTCTGATCAAGTTTCCCCAGCAATTAAATGCGGAGCCTTCCAACACAAGTGTTTTTCTAAGGCTGATGAGCAAAGGTCTCAGGGATTCAATTTCAGAACCTTCTCACTGGTCCCTGTTGCTTAACTCAGCTTCTCCCATGACAGGGTCTGGTTTTGCTCCTGCTGGCTGGGAAAATCTTGCCCAGTTTTGGGCTGACCTTTCCTCAGCCCTCATATAGAAGTCCAATTCCTATATAGTGAATTTGCAGGGCAGGGACTCTTCCTGCTGCACAAAATCCAAGCAAACAGAGGTTCTAATCCCTCCTCTGGCGTTGGAAGTGCAACCAAGGCCACAGTCATTTGAAAGCATTTTGATGAGGTAATTACAGAGTGACGCATCCTTCATTTTGTCACCTTGCTCTGCACCAAGATATTCTGGATTGCTTTTTCAGACTTTTCAATGTCAAGATATTCAGACCTTTCTAAGGGAGCCAATATCAAACCTTTTGCCAGGGATTTCTCTGGAACTTGGCTGAAATTCCAAAGCTCTCTATTTCTAATTTGGCTTCCTTGACTTCTTTTCCATTTAGGCTGTTCCTACCTGTATCCTGAAACAGCTCCACCTTTTTTTGCATATAGGGTTAGTTGAGGACAATGGGAAACAACACAGGAATCCTAATTTTAGAGCAATAGTTGACAGTCACTACAACCTTTTATGCACTGCAATTCAGTGTCCAGATGTGAAGAGAGCAGTCAGATGTGGACATCATCCTCACCTGCAACACATTCTCTGCACACCCAGCAACACTTCACAGCCATTCAGGACTTAGATTTATGATTTGGGAGACTTGTCCAATTTAACTTGCTGCTGGCACTCCATGTTGGGAACCACCACACTGTGACATCCCTCAAAAGAGACAACTCATCTGCCTTCCATTGCTTTCCCTGTTTGCATTCATTTTGCTTTGGCCTCCATCAGGAGTTTTCATGGTTTTGCTCAGCTACAGACTCTCAAGCATGGGTGGATAGGGAAGGCAGGTAGCCTTGCTTTCCTGATTTATCCATGCTCAGCACATCCTTTTGTTCCCAGTCCACCAGAGCCACAGGTGCTGCCTACAGGCCAGGATGGCCCAAGTGCATCCCCCATCACCCTCTCACACAGCTCCTCGCTGGGGCTGGCTCCACTGAGTGCAAGGAGCAACACTCACCCTTCTCCCAGCCTTGGATCTCTCCAGCTGGGTCATGCCCCCAGTGCCTGCACAGCTGCCCCACTGAAGCAGTGCTGGGATAAACCAGCTCCATTTGCAAGGTCTGGTGCCTTTCCTTTGCCTTCCTCCCCTACGGAACAGGTCTGCCAGGAGTGCAGGTGCAGGGAGCCCTTCATTGCAGGCTCACAGGTCAGCAGCACACATCAAAAGGGCCACATAAAGACCTGCATTCAGGGCTGTGTTTTCAAATCCAGGACACAGGCAGATGGACAAAAAAGACATTAAGTAGATAATAAGTTTTATGCAAACATTTCTCCTGAAAATGGCTCCCTGAAAGCCCATAGACTTTTCCTGCCAATGATGAGGTTCCTGCTCTAGGCTAAGGGATGTCTGTAATGCATATCACATATGAATATGTTCAGAATAAGGGGTCTTTAATTCAGCAACCAGTGCTGGACAAGTATAGGATGAGGTCAGTCTTAACTAAACAGAAGTTAAATCGCTTTTAAACTGGTATCAGACAAAAGCTCATCTTCTAGGAAAAGCAGGAAAAAAAAAAAAACAAACCAAGGCAAAAACCAATCTATGAGTCATGAGGTTGAAACAGGTTATTCAGTCACGATGTCCTGCAGCCACATTTCCCCTCCAGTGAAATGGGTTTGAAATCTGGAATCTCATGAAATATTCGCAACAATGAGCTCAGCAGTATGGACACAGAAGGGTCACCTTGTCAGACCAGTGTTTTCCATGAAGTCCCACCCGTCTGCAGTCTTAGATTGTTGCTGTAGCTCCTTGGAAAATGTCAGGGAGTGATTCCTGCTGCATAAGAAGAGTCCCCTTCAGCATCCTTCTCTGCATTCCTGTTCTTATAATTTTTTTAAAAATTCGTATTTTGACCCATTCTTTAATTTATTATCTCTGTAATTGGTTATTTCTCCTCAGTTTCTTCTTTAAACTGTCTTTGTAAAGTACCACTCTTAGGTTTTGTAGGGATGGGAGCGAAGACTGACAGTTATAAATGGGAGCAACAGACATCTTGAGGAAAATAATAAGAACAGAAAACATATACAGCAACACTTCTGAAACTCCCCAGCCTGCAAGGCTTGCTTGCTTTGTATTTAATAGCTCTTGTTAGATTTTTTTTTTTTTCCCCACAGACTTGTCCAATCATCCTTTGAACCCTTGGAGGTTTTTAGCAAGCACAATTTCCCCCAGCAAAGTGTTCCAGACCTTTCCTGTGAACTGGCTATTCTTGAATATTCTCCTAATGCCATATTACACTTCTCATATGTTTAGTAGCTGAATTCCTGGTAGACTCTTCAATAGAGTCTATGAGTAGGATAGAGAGCTCCTATGTCCTAGGAGTATAGAACTATGAGTAAGATACAGAACCTGTGTCCTGAACTCTGGCAGTAAGATATTTCAGATGAAAATTGACCTAAACGTAATTACTGATGTCTGTATTAGTATAATTTTTTTTAATCATCTGAAGGAAAATTACCTATCTTTATAAGAAGAAATACAACTGAATATCCACGAAGAATTGGTAACATTTTAAGTCTGTAGGCTTGAATCAACATCAGCAATTATTAGCTACACTAAGAAAGTTTTAGAGGTCCAGACTGTACCCTGAGAACATAATAGAACAACTATAATTCCAGAAAGCTCTTACAACAAATTAGGCACCAAAATGAAAGCATAAAGAAAATAAAAGGGAATAAGAGGGCTCAAGTGTACATTTAACTGACTGACCTCTCTCCTCATCTCCCAGTATCATGAACAGCAAGAAATCAAAAGCAAACATTTAATTGCCTCTAAAATAAAGCAGGATGGAAGCAATGCTCAATTTGAGCTTTAGGCAGAGGCTTCCATGGCTCTTTTGTTTTAGTTGCTTTGCTCACTGGTAAAAGACATCTTCAGGAGCTCCTCCCCAGCACACTGTGCTTAGGGATGCCGGGGAAGAACAATGCAGTGATTTTTATCAGCCCTCCCTCGGCGGCTGGAAAGGACTGGCTTCCCTGGCAAACAACGAGGAGTGTCCTGCATCCAGCCCTGCATCCAGCCCCGCATCCAGCCCTGCATCCATCCCTGCATCCAGCCCTGCATCCAGCCCTGCATCCAGCCCCAGTGAGTCCATGCAAAGGCGGACTGTAAATCACTGCACCCCGCCTTGCACAACTGCCTGCTGGGCAGGCAGGAATACAGCCCCTGGGGAAAAGGAGCAGCCAAACAGCCTGAAAAGCAAAAGTCACCTGCAGGGACTACAATCCAGAAAGCCCAAACTGAACTCCGCAAGATTTTCATCAGCGTTTCCAAAGGAGGGGTTAGCAAACTGTGGATTGAAATGTGAAATCATTGGGCAAACTGACTGAACCACAAAATGAGTAACTTCCTCCATGAGCTCCCCCCGGAGGGGTCGGGATTGCTTTAAGGTGCACGGCCTCTGTGATGTAAATTGTCTTGAACCCTAAGAGGTTTTGCAGATTTACATGATAAGGAACTATTTTCTCCCCCAACTATTAAGCACGATGTGGGGGAGAGATTGAGTGGGAAGGAAAACAAGAAAAGCAGAAGCAGAAAGCTGGAAGGAAGCTGTAGGGAAAGAAGATTCTTGCAACACACTGATAAATGAGATTGAAAGCCAGTGGGGTAAAGAGAGCAGGAGCAGGATTTGGGCAGGATTATTGCAAAAGGAACTGCAAGTGGATATCGCCCTAGAGCTGCTCAGGCCTGATGCCAATCTGCCAAATCTTGCTTTCACCCACGGCACCCAAGTACAGAGAGCTACCAGGTAGTCATGGAACAAAGCAAACACAGTCCTGATTTTCTAAAACATTTCTCCAAATACCAGAAATCATAAGTCCAGGTGATTCTGGAGCTAGTGATAATGTCTTTGGATTTAAAAGGACTTGGTGTATTTTTCTTCCATGAATTTTGCCCAAATTTTTTGTGCTTACACAAATCTTTCACTTCTATGGAATCACATGGCAAGGAGTTCCATTATTTAATCAAAGATTTAATTAACCAGTCGTGCTTCTTCACCCAGGAATGGTGCTTTGGCCAGATCCTGCAATACAGGAAGAGTTTTGGGGGTTGTCTGAGAGAACTCAATGATCTTTTTGAGTCTGGATAACCAAGAAAAAAAGGCTACAGTGACTTCCAGGGACTGGAAAGTTCAGGGAAGCAGAACAGGACTTCTTCATGGTGATAGAACAAGAGCAGTCTGGGGAACAGAGTACACAAGTGAAGCTTTAGGAAGTGGATGCCATTTCCAGACGCTTCATATATCCACAGAAACAGATGAATCAGCCTGAGACCACATCTACAAATGCAGTAGTGATATGAGGATGGAGAAGAATCTGTGCCTCAGGCTGTCTTGCCACAAAGGAGAAACAAGTCAAGCCTGGGAGCATGGAGTGACTGAAAGGGTAAGATGAAGACAGGAGATAAATGGATGTGGGGAACTACTGACATTCAGTGAGGGGAAAAGGAGCAGAAGGTTGACATGGAAGTGATTTCTCTGTGTCTGAAGGAATTTTTCAATTCTTTCAAGGGAACATTTTCACTTCCTATTCTTCCAGGTCTTGTCACAACAGAAAGCTTCATTCCCTTCATGTTCTCACTGGTGCAAATCCCTCCACATCAGCAACCTTACATAAATGAAAGAGAGCAGAACAGATCCCAGGGCTGGAAGAAGAAAACTCCTTCAACATGAGTCCCTTGGTACAGCATGTGAGGAGGCTCATTCCTTTTAGCCTTGGAAAGGATATCAAATTGCTTTTAATGTTGCATCTATCAATGCTGGGCCACAAGGCATTTGTTTGCTTCAGGTGTCATGGGAGATGAAAAATCTTTTTGCAGGGAATGATATTATCCGTCTAAAGCCTTATCTTTAGGAAAACAGGGAAGCCTCTCCTGGTTGCATTTTAACTTAACAGGAGGTTCCTTTCCTGACATATCTGTTAGCACAGGAATATCTGCACCATCCACACAGCACTGTAGCAACCAAAGAATGCAAAGCCCTCCTCAGATGGGCTGGGGGAGGGAGGCAGCTGGTGGAAGAAGGCTTCCCATGCCATTCCAGCTTTGAGATATCCCTGAAACGAAGGGGCAATTACACAAAAGCCAAATATGTTATTTCTGAACTGCTTCCAGCTAGAGGCCTCTGTGTCAGCAGGGCTGAGCCCCACCATCCTCCAGCCACCACCGTGGAGTATCTCGCTGCACGATGCTGCAAAAGGGATGACACATCTGCTGGTCTGAGGATCCTAAACCTTGCTCAGGAGGAAACCTTCCTGGGCTTTTTACAGGGCAGTAGAGTGTAGTGCTGTGGGCCATGGCCTTGGGAATGGCACAGAGAAAGCAGCTCCTGCCTTGCTGACTCTGCCAGAGAGGGCAGGGATGGATTCTGAACTCAGATAGGGACAGAAGAGGTTCGAATTACTGGCAGATTTTGGAAAGCTTTTTAAGAGGTATCTTCAAAGGGTATGTTACTTGTCCTAACTCTGATGGTGTCAAAGAATATTCAAAGGGGGTATTGTTTGAGCACTTTCAGATGTCTCACCTTTAATATTTCTGAGCTTCTGCTCCTCCAGTATAAATGGAATTGCCTGCCTTGCCTGTGATTTACTCTATAGGGGAAACTTTTACCCTCTGGAAGACTCCCACAGCCCCTGAGATTGTAAGAAGCAGGATAAATAATCACACCAAGAGTGTCTCTTGAAGTCTAAATGTTGTGGCTGTTAAAAATTGAATTCTTAGATTGTTAGCACAGTTCTGCAACAAACTGCTGAATTCCCTTATGCCTTATTCTCTCTGTTACTGTTTATGTTTTCCAGTATTTGTTTTCTATGGAAGAACTTTTTTAAAAACACATTTTCATTTTAAAATGTTCGCTGTTTTTACCCATTGCTATCTTATTTCATTCTAAAGAAAACAAGAATTTAAGTAGAAATATGATTGTGGCTTGCAAGAAAATCTCTGAAGTCAAGATACAATGAACTAGTAAAAAGGTCGATGTCACTATCATGTTTCCAGCTCATCTGGGCACAGTTATCTCTGCTTCGGTTTGTACTGCAGCTTGCTTAGTGCTAGAGCTCATCTGAGGTTTGTGGGCTTCCTTTTAGACAAACAGAAGTAGTAATACAAAATCCAGCAGCATGAGTTCAGCCCCATTGCCAAAGACCCCCACTCCTCATCCCTTCCAAACCCTGAGGAAATCCATCGATTACATGCTGTTTTTTGGAAGTCAGCAGTTTTGGGTGGTTTTGAACGTGGGGGCCTCTTCTAAAGCAAACATAAATCAGCACATATATATACACCCTCCTGCACACACAAACCCCATAGATCATTTTAACAAAACCTACCAAAACAAGGAGTCCAATGCTCTCAGAGAATTCACCTCCGTAAGAAGATGAAGAGAACAAACAGTGTCAGAGGCACAAGTCATCTCTAGTACCAGAAGTCTAAAATTTTGTGGTCATAATGGCATAAAAACATGACTATAAAGCCAGCATTAGGAAGCAAGGGTGTTTGCATGGCTAATGTGGCTAAAGAAGGAACAGTCAGTGTGAAATGGCAACAGGGATAAAAAAATAAAGAAAATTCTGGCCTTTAGAAGATTTGAAAGGGACTGTGGCATCTCAGGACAAATGCTTGTGCCTTCCCTGCCTCCCACTTGAATATCTTGCTGGAAAACAGGAGGTGGGGTATCAGGCAGAGGGAAATGTGTCATTTACTGGCACTGCTTCCTTCCCCAGCACTCCCACAGCTGCTGTGGTTTTACTCACAGGCCCACTGAAGGTAGGAGGAATCCTGTCCCAGTCTGGAAACACCAGTAAGGAATGAAGCAAAGAAACCCTGCCCTTGAACCCAGCCAGTGGGCTATAAGCAGAGTTACTGTGGCCACTGTGCAACAGCACAGACCATTTCTGTTCCTGCCCAACAGCATCTTACCTCATCCATCAGTCCAGGCTTGGGCTGGAAACTTCTAGCCACAGTATTTTTCACTTTTTGGGTCAGGTTTCTTTCTGGGGTAGCTGGCTATACCCTCAAAAAAAAAAAAAACAAAAAACCACAAAAAACAAACAAACAAAAAAAACAAACCAAAAAAAAAAACCCACCCAAAATATTTGTTGCATTTTACATCTCACAGTGGTCTGAATCAGAACAGCATTTTCCAAAATTCCAGCCCTTCTCCCAGTGCTGTACTCTGGCACTGATTCCTTTCCTAGAGATGCTAGGATGAGACAGCAGTTTGTGACTGGCTCCTCTTTCTGAGAGATTAGAAATCTCCATTTCTTTGCATTGTGATAGAAAATTTTGCCTTGGGCTTTCTGGGTTTTTGGTGCAATCCTAAGGCTAAGCACTACTTTGAAAACAGAAACAACAAAAACTTATTTTTCTGGCATTCATTTCTAGAAGAAATAAGGAGAGCCCAATTTAATATGCATGACTTCAATAGGTCCAGTAAAATCTATTCCTTGTATACAACCTATGGCTCTTGCCATAAATTCAGATTTGCTCATGACCACAACAAAGCCTTTCAATGGTTGAGGAAGATCATTACAGGATTTTCCTTGTTATTACAGCCCAGCAAAGAAAGTGGTTTCAGCACAGCTGACAGAAATTTCCATCTAGCAAACTCTGCAGATGGGTCACAGGCTTCCAAAAAGTGTATCAGTCAGAGATGAATTGGATTAAAGATAATCTGCAATGAGAAATCCTGTTAGAAAAGGGGTTTCCACTGCTTCCAGAGCTGCAACTCTCCTGGACTGAAAAAAGGCAGCTGATGTTTGTTTTTACAGCTGTGCAGAGTGAGAGGTGTGTGTGTGCGTGCTGGGGAACAACACATATGGTGACCATGTGACACGACCCACAACCAGATGAAAGAAAACTGTCCAATATCTCCAGCAGCGTGGTTCAAATTCCACTCCAACCAAATTGGCGGGCGTGACAAATGCCAGCTAGTCCTTCTTCCCTGCATTGATTTAGGAGGCAAAGTACTCCGTTTGATCACCTGCATGCTGTGGTTTTCATCTACTCCTAAAATTTTTGGGACACCAAATAGGGAAAAGCTGCTGGTTGTTAAATCATATCATTGCTTCTCCAGTTCAAGTTTCTTACTCTTCCTCCTCCCTTTTTAAAAATAATGTTTTTTTTCCTTCAAGGTTTATGCCATTGTGGCAGCTCAGGGAGAGCAAACTCTGTGTTCCTGCAGAAGAGGAGGGTGATGCAGCACCAGAAAATTCATCAGGGGACAGGACAGAAGCCCAGACTGGAGCAGAAGGAATCTGACATAAACGCAGACAGGTACAGAAAGGGACTGGACAAGTTCAGGGAAGATAAATCCATCTACAGCTATTAAGCAAAAAAAAGTGACTTCTGCTCTCAGATCTCTGCTGTAAGGGACTGAGGGGAAAGAATTGCCCAGCCCACGCTGTCTGAATTACCACTAATTCTGAGTGATAGACACATGGACAGGCTTAGGGCTCCCCCTGATCCACCACTGCCATTGGAGATGGAGCTTCTTTAGCAGCTGCTGCATACAAACTGCACCCATACAAATAATTATGGTCTTCTTTTACTTTCATCAATAGCACTGGTGACTCCTTCATGCCTATACAGGACTCCCAAATATTACTGTGTCCAGAGGAAAAGATGGTTCCTCCTGCCAACCAATCCAAGGATAACACAAGTGCTGAGACATACCAACACCAATAGCACACATCCTTTTAACATGTTTTATCTTAGGTCAGTTTTACTATTGAGGGGTCCTTGCTGTGTTTATTCCTTATCCCTGCCTGCCTCTGACAGGTCACAAATGGTTTATGCTGTTGCACAATGCTTGGGAGTGGCAGCATCAATCCTGTTCTACTGAGGTGGGAATTTAGTGAGTTACAGTTCAAACCTTTCTCCTGTAACTGGCCTTGTTTGTGGCTATGGACAGATCTGTTCTCTTCCCATGCTTGGGCTGACCCAGGCATGTCCCACATTATCCAGGGGCCCAACAAACAGTGTCTGCTCAGGGTCTGGGGTCAGCTGTGGTACATGAGGCATCACACAATAAAGATTCAATGCTGGACAAATCCTTCTGCTCCTGCAGTAACACACTTTGCATCAGTGATAACTCTTCACTGAGTTATGAAGCTGGTAAGATTCAATCTGTAGCTGCACTTGAATTTCTAAAACTGACCTAGGAAACTCCTTCAAGTACAATATCTTTTCATTAAATTCTAGATGGACTTGCCAGAAATACCAGGAAAGGTGTGAGGACTGTTTTGCTTCCCAGTCTGTTAATGTAAAATATTGAAATACAATTGTCTCAGCAAGGGAAGGCTCTAAAGATGCTCACTAAGAACAGATGATACAGTCCAAGCTCAGGAGACACTCCCTCTCAGTTTGACTGTCAAAGCTTTCTGTGGACAAACAATCCAGCAAAAGACTGAGAAGCTGGAGAAGCTTGTTGAGTTAATGGGGAGTGGCTTTCCCAAGAGCTGCTCTGTTTGTATGTGTTTCAAAACATTCAGGGCAGAAACCTTAACAGAAGGATCAGTGGAATTAAATGAGATTAGTATTTCACACTGATGATGGTAGAAAGTGTCTTGGTTGTTCCAAATCTCTGCTTTGAGGTGACCTTAGAAGCAGATGGTTTTGTGGATTGTCCAGCAGTCAGTGCTTCCTTCCTGCCTTGAATGAAACTTGTCCACACAGGAACCCCTTAGGCTTCATTCAAATTCTTAATCTGACTTTTTAAATGAGCAAAAAAATCACCTATAATGATTACTTGGTTAAATTAAAAATTACTTCTGTTGATCTGAAACCTTTTCCTACCCACTAAAGACTGGCATTACCAGAAATTTATTTATGTAAACCTGTCCACACAAGCTTTACATTAAATCCATTAAGGGAATAGTCATATCTTTAATTCAACCAGCTCAGTGTTGATTGCAAACCAACAACAATTAAGTGGCTGCAAATAGCCTATAGTTCTGTCAAAAATACCTTGTCCAGTTCTGTAGGGAGCTTTGCTAGAAAACAAGAATAACTGGAAATCTTGAGCAGTGGCAACCCAAGGAAAGATGCTAAAATGCTCCCTGCTTTTCTGGTCAAACTAAAAATTCCTTCTGCAACTGGTGGCTGAGCATCACATTAACAAGATATGCTTAAGAAATAAAGACTGTTCCTGACAGTAAAAGGGGGGGGGGGGGGGGAATGACACATGACTCAAGTATTTCCTTGCTACGATTTATTAGATTTTAAATGTTCTCATGTTGTACCCATCAGCCTCTCTGCTGCTATGGAGTCTGTGCCAGAATTATGACAAATGAGATTTTTCTGCTCACTACAAGTTTTATCTGAATTATCTACCATGTTAGAGGTCATGGGTATAACACTTCATTTTTCTCAGTGCCATAGATATACTGAATGTGGATGCCAGGTCATGAACTATTTCACAGGCTTGCTATCATGAACTCATGTGAAAAAAACCATAGTGCACAATTAGGCTTATCTTCAAGAGTTCCCAAGAATGAAGTCCAGTTTATACTGATTTATCTGATCTTTCCTATGAACTGGAATGAGGATAGTGTGGGGGCCCAGAATTCACCGTGCATTATTGTAGCAGGACGAAAGCAGGACAACAGAAATGGTGAGCAGCACCTGGGGAGTGGAACCCTGACAGGTCTGAAAACAATCTGCCTTTTGAAAGAAATTGTCTTCTCCTAAACAATGACTTGGTAAATACAAAGCACACTCTGAGTAGCCAGTGACCCTCACAGAGGAATCTGCCACCCGTGTAGAGACAGAGCTCGAGGGAGGGCTTTCTGCAGCTGTTCTTGACCCTTAGATAGCACTGGAATGACCAAGTTGGGAAAAAGCCCAGTTAATGTCTTCTTCTCAAAGACAGTGGTAGTGGGGCTTTGTCAATGTTTGGGGTTACAAATAACTCCAAAGCACTGAGAAAACAAAGCAAGAACATGTGAAATGTGGGATTATCCCAGATGTTGCACTTTAACTTCAGTTGGCAAAACCACGACCCAAGTAACCTAGTGAGATGGATTGCAGTGCAACTGGATGTATATTATCCATATTATTGGCCTAATATTTCAAGCTGATCTTCTGCTTACAGTTCATGTCAGCACATAGACTGGCTTATTCAACCTCTTGAAAACATCTTGCAGAGATAAAACACATGTGTATATATTATAATCTTTGGTAAATCAGAGTCTTCTTTTATGAAACAGTGACATTTACAGGGGGGACTGATCATTTTCAGATGTTTTGCTTAATTCAACTAAGCAGTTAGACATATACTAACAACACAAGAACAATCCTAAACATTTTAGAGCCAGAATCTCTTCATCACCCTGGACCAGTCACTGAGCTGCAGTCCTGTGAACTACATTTACACTTCGAGTTTTCCTGTCATAAATTGGAGCTTGGATGTGCCACCAGTTTTAATACTTTCTGCAACACTATCCCTTTGAGGTGCTCATTGGACTTGTAATTAAGTGAGGCATCACTTCTTTGAGCTAAGACTTTTTCTTCCCCATACAGTTTTTATTTTCTAATAGGTGAGAACCAGAAGTAGAGAAAGGGACAAGGGAAGATGCAAAGCTGAGCAACGAATTAGAGCAGAAACACTGGAGACACAGTCATGTGAACACACTCTGGTTGCGTACATCGCCTGGTGAATAAAAGCTTCCAGCCCCCTGTAATACAACACCTGAAAAACCACTTGATATCCCAGAAGCTGGCCCCAGTATGTAACAGGAGATTGCTTGTAAATTTAGAAAAGAAATTGCCAAGCTACTGAACTACCGTGGGAAACCTGCCAGGGTATCACCTTAAGGAAGGCAGTGCTGGCTACTGGGACTGTGGTTGCTTCTCATTAAATGCACGAACAGCTTCTGGAATAAGACATTTCTCTGTAGTATTACTCTGGCAGCCTGGAATTAAGGAGTCAGAGGACAAGCCCTGCTCTCAGCTAGCAGGAACGTGACAGCCATTTTCTGGCCCTGCTTTCCCAGCTGCTGTTTGGAAAGGATCACCAGGCTTCCCCTTACAGGGAATGACTTTAAAAAGCAGGTCTTTTGTCCATAGATCTTCCCTGTGCAGTTTATGCATGACAGCAAATCAGCTATGGAGACTACGTTAGTAAATATATTATGATGAGAGAAACTGTGAGAGTATTTTGCTCATCAGTCTTTGGGGCAAGACTGCTGACTGGTTTAAATGGCACAGATATGTTGATTTCGAAAGACTGCTATATGTGGGAAAGCTCAGGTGACACTCGGGCACCTTCATCCTGTTGGACCATCCAGAATTACACAGGGAACAGAAAGACAAAGATTCAAGATTGCTGCATAAACCACCAAGGACAACCACTCTTCCCAGTTGCCCCTAACTACAGTGGAGAAATTGCTTTGATTTCAAAGCTAGGAAGCTAAATCTACTGCAGAATCAGGATGTGGCTGGCTGAGATTAGGGTGTGTAAATCTTCACATATAAACTTCATTCCTTGTGATGAATGTCATTTGATGAATGTCCCAATTTTTATTTTTTTTAAGGACTGAAACAAAGATTGCAATTGCTCAGCTCTCAGTCTGCCATAACATCTCTTTTGCTCTCTTCATTTAAAAAGCTGTATTGCATTTAAATATGTAATGCTGACAAACACTGAGATTCAGCTGCAGAGAACTATGGAGTAAAATACCAAAAATGAAAGATACTTATTTGCACTTTTTCCACAAGGTGAAATGAGCATGAATAGCAATGACTTCCCTGAGCAATTTTGGATGGGATAAACTGCACTCTGAAAAGGCCTGTTTCTTTCTGAGTTCAGTAATGTTTTTCAGAAGAACTGAGACATTCATCTGCTATTGAAGTTGAATTCTTAAACCATTAGAGAACTGCCAATGCAGTATGCTTTCTCTTTGCTCTTTGCAGGAGGACAAAGTTTCCCTCTCAGGAAGAGCTATTTCTTTACGGTATTTCAGATCTTTTCTAATGAATGATACAGATCCACATGCCCAGGTTTGGAAGGAACTGCAGTGTAAATTCTTTGGAACTCCTGATTGTTCTCAAAAAGCATTGAATTTTTATGCTTTATGAACTCTATAGATATTAATGAAAATATAATTTCTTCTGTTAGCTGTCAATGACTCAGCTTAGCTTTGTCCTCATCATCTGAAGCAGCACAGAAATAGCAAAAAGAAAGAGAAAGAATTCATTAAAGAGACATAAATGCAACGACAAAGTGTGACAAAGAGCTGGAAATTTGACAACTGAATGGTAGAAGCAGTTCCCAACAGCTTTCAGACACTTTCCTCCCTTTTCCTATACAACCTTTTTTCCCTATACAACCTTTGATCTAAAGCCCTGTGCAGAGTTATGAAGAAGAAAGGATATTTGCTGACTGTCCTGCTATCACCTTGAAGAGACAAGAGAGTGTCTACAAAATGCTGCAATTACTCTGACAGAGTCAGAAATGCACTGTGCTCACTCTTCAGGTCTAGACACTGCTCATGAAAAGTATCTGGAGAGACATCCATCAACATAGCTGCAAACATTTGCATCTGCACAGCATAGGAGAGCCTGAATTTATCATACACTACAAGATGGCTGGTTAAGCTTATTTAAGTGTGGGATGAGAAACATTAATTAGTTTAAAATGTTTAATGTTTTATATTTTATATATTTTATATTTTATGTTTTATATTTTGTATTTTACATTTATGACATTAATGTGACAGAGCAGCTGAGAGTTTTGAAGCTTGTGCAAAATGCCGTGAGAAGCTTCCAAGACAATCTGCTCCAGAAGGTTTTCTGTGTTTGTGACACACTAGCCATTTCCCTTGTCTCTTGCTCTCTTCTTTATCACACTGAGATAAAGGCTATTGTACATTTGGAATTCTCTCTGCCAAGAATCATAAAATGTTGCTTTTCCCTTTGTTTCAGGATTTCTTTCCCAGAGGTTCTTTCTACTCCTGTATGAGCCTGAAGATGTTATGACATGTATTTCCCATTTATTTTGAGACTCAGAATGGGATCTGGATACTGATTACCATGGCAACAATTTTACTAAATGGAATGGATGTTGTGGGGAAGATGCTTGGGTGAAGAGTGCAATGTATGCATTGTGTGTGGTACTAAAAGGTACAGGAGAAACATGACTTGAAACTGAACCTTCACACTTGTCCTAGAATGAAAGAGAACTACCAGCCCTATGGGCAGCAGTCTGACAGACACAACTGTTCTCTTAGCATATACTTTTTAAATGCAGCCCTTCTCTTTGTGTTCACTTAGTGCCCTCCTTTGTTGTGTTAACTTTAGACAGTTTGCTGATTTTAAACATTCCATCTGCACCTTTCCTCGTATTCAGTGGCACAGGATTTTCATTGGCACAGGTTTTCAGTGTGTTGCCATCATCAGGGACAGCATTCCCAAGAAGCCATAGAGGCAACTTGTTGCTTTCCTTTAAAACTGCAATGAATGAAAAAGCTTTGATTGAAAAAGCTCTTTTTTTTGCATGAAAAAGCTTTGATGAAAAAGACTGACAGACTGAGGTTGGTGCCGCTTATGATGAGGCAACAAAGAAAGTTTATTTCATCAGCTGTATCTGCTGTTGTCTCCCATCTCACTCTTGAGCAGGAACTGCCTCTATCACATCACGGTAGCAGTTAGCTTTTCTCCAGGACAAAGGCTTCCAAGAGTCCCAGCAAGGCAAACAAAAATTACATGTGACCTCTCTCTCCCAGCACCTCTGACTTTTTGCATTGCATCCTGCACCCACCAGCCCTCAGAAGTGCTGAAAGCAGACAAAATTTTAAGAGCTATGTGGTAGCTGCTGGCAAGCATCAGTGCTTCAAAGGCAGCTAAAGTCACAGCTTTAATTTCTGTCACACTCATAGTCCACCCCAGAAAATATTTCTGATGTTGTTACCAGTTTTACCATGATGGCAAATTCCCTCCAGCATCAGCATCAGAATGTCTTGTACCATCTGCTCTTAATGAAGCACTGCCCACCCAAAACAGGTGAAAGTTTTCCATCCCAGGACAAGGATGACATCCTGTGACTCAACATCCTTATATGCTGTAAGTGCTCCAAGTGTGGCTTTCCATGTGAGAGCTGCTGGGTAATCCAAACTCCTAGCTGTGGTAGGAAATGAGCCAGCAGGGATAGCTGAGGCTGAAAAAGATGGGCTGCTTCAAGACACTTCCCAGTGGGACTCTGAAGGGAGCCACTGTCTCTTGCTGAGAAGCAATCCTGTTTCATGAGAGTTGTATTTTGAGCCTTGTGGTTCTTGGCCACATATGAAAATTTCTATATGAAAATTTTGCTGTGAAGCAGAGAGGGTTGGAAAAGTAGGCCCCTCCCTTGTCTTTTGCTAGTCTAGAAATATCATTAGATGTAAAATGACATTCTTAATTTATGCTGGCAGGTGATTAGGGCAGACCCAGCATGAGGCTGCCAATTGCAATGTGTGAGAGTTCCTACTAATAACTTGGGTAGGTTTCATTTCTTTAACAACGCATTGCAACCCATGGGTTACGTGTCTGCCAGACTCCAGCACCTCAATCTGCATCCCTGACATCTCAGCAGCCACTGGCTGACATTTGATACTGCTCCACTGAGCTTACTAACTCTCACTACTTGTCCTGCTGAACCTTTCATGGCCACGCCATCCATTACAGCTACCCAAAAGGACAGGAAATCGATGCTGGTATCAAGCAAATGCAAATTCTGAGTCAGACACATGGAGCAAAGGAATCACAGCTTCCAAATATGGCAGCAGGCACAACATGGAAGCGGAGAATTGTGGTTAACTCAGCCCTGAGTATTTCTGGGCATTTTACCCAACACAGCAGGAGTGTCTTCAGATGAATGAACTGGGCTCCTGACACTGTGTGTATAAATTTTCAAGTGGGTTTTTCTGTCTCCTTTCTCCAGAGGAAACAAGGGCCACGATAGACACACACACACACACATACACACGTCCCCTCCAAAAAAAATCAGCAACAGAAACACACATAGAAGTCCCCAGGATCAGCCTGTTGATGTAAACCATAATAAAAAACACATTCTGGTTTGTGGAAGGTTCTCTGGAGACTTGCATGAAAAAAAAAGTATTCATATTTTCTGTCTACTATTTTTAAACTTGAATTTTGAATTGATACTCAAGGTCACCTAAACTGAGCTTTGACAGATGCAAGGTTTAACTGATTGGAAAGAGAACAGCAGGGCGGGATGTGGCAGCAATAAAATACCAGCGTTCTCTTGTCAGGCCTTCAGAATTGCTCAGCAGCTGTGGTTGGATGATGCACTTTGTGGACCAGCCATCTGGTGGGAGAGTCCCTGGATTTAGGAGGATCTCTCAGATTATTGGTTTCTCCACGCTCCTCCTGGGATGAGGAAAGAAGATGTTGACAACCCATGGATGCTTTGTGCAAAAACGTAACATTTCATTGGAAATGCTCATGGTGAAGTGCATCCACAGAGAGCAAAGACTGGAAATGATACTTGGCATCTCTGTTATCCCACCAGCCCCTTCCACTTCTCCCTTGAGTCTGGATTTTCCTGCTGCTGGGGTTACTGTCAAGGTACCAGGCATAAACTCAAAGAATCCAATGATATCCCCATACAGTTGACCTGCTTTTCTGGCCATGTTTGAATTCAGAAGATTGAAAACATGTTCTCAGAATAGTAAAATCCAAATTTTATAGACAGTGCTAGCAAATATCTTTTTAGGCTATATTCTTAATCATCTGGATAATGTTTTTTTGCCATTCTGCATCTTTAGTTAAAATGCCTGTGGAAAATGTGGGAGAAAATTATATTTCTGCTAGAATTGTCATTGATCTCACAAAATGCTTTACAGCCACCACTGCCACCCCAAGGGAAAACAGTGGTAAAATACAGACCCAAAACTGAACCTTCCAAGCTAGCATACTGTCATGAGGAATCCTTTCCTCAGGACCAGTCTGATATTTTTTATAACTGCCATAAAAGTTAAAAAAAAAAAAAAGTGGGAAAATTCCAATCTTCTTTAAAACTACAAAAGGGTTGTTTTTTGGTTTTTTTTTGGGGGGGGAGGGTTTTCAAACCTAGATCAAAAAGATTGCTCTGTGATTTAAACATATTGCATTTTGCAGCCAGCAGTGAAAGCATTAAAATGAGAATATTTCTGTCCTGAATGTCTGCGGATTTACCATCTGCAGAGAGGAAAAGGCTCAGTTGCCTTCACAGTTCACATACCAATGGCCTGCTTCTGCCTCGAACTAAATTCCTTTGGATTTCCACCACTGTTCAGTGAGGCTAATACTGTCCCCTAAATATCTATCCAACATGGAAAAAAGTCAATCAGAAATTTACTCAGTACAAAAGCAAGCCTCCCCCTGCCCTACAGTGTTAAACATTTACTAGCACTGTGTACTGAAGTCTTGCTAAGTCCAGAAACTGTGGATTTGGAACATTTGCCCTCACTATGATCTTTTTCCCACCTCAAGCCTCAGTATGTAGAAGATCTTTGGTCGGTAAGCTGAAAATTTTAATTGTTAATATTTTTAATCTCCTTCCAGCAGGTGGAGGTAGATGTGTGTTAGATTTTCCTTTGGGAAAACAAGTGAGATCTATAGCTCAGAAAACAATTTTATGTGCATCTAAACAACTGTTTGCAATATCTTCTATATCATATATCACTTCCTTTTGTTTTCTTCTCAAAAGAAGGAGAAGTTGAGAAAATGAAAAGGAAAAATATTTCTGCATTTGGAATGTGAAAATGTCTTGTCTCCCTTGAAACTTTGAAATTCCTGTGTGGATAAAATTAAAAACTCATCACAAACTTGAGAAAGTTCCTGTTACTCTTTATTTGTTGTCTCTAACTCTCAGTTTTTTCCAGAGTCTCAATTTTGAGATGGAAAGTCAGCACCGTCCTGGAAAATGCCTTTTTCCAGAAGCTTTCTGCCTTACAAACAAGGGCCAAATGTTTGAGGTAAGAGCCTGATTACATCTGGAAAGCCCATGTGAAGCTTTCTTTACAGGCTTCTTCTCTTGGCCTCACCCTTTGCTCTAAACACTGATGACAGGGAAGAGTTTCAGGAGACATTCTCCAAGTGGGGTCCCTCACACAGCCTTTTCTCAGGGCTTCACCAGGATGTTTTTGGTGTCTGGGCACGTGCAAGAGAGGAGCCACAAACCTTGTAGGGAGTACACAAGGGGAGCTTTCTCCGAACTGAATTCCCTGGATATGGAAGGGCCTCTCCACTAATGACTCAGATGCTCAACTCCAAACATTCCTATCCCATGTTGATCAGATAATGATCTTTAAAAAATTGTAGCTGCCATGCAAATGGAGAGCAGAGGAAGTCGACGAGGCAGATTCCTGGAGGATTTGTGTTCCAACCTGAAGGAATCCCTGGCTTGTTAAATGGATTAGGGTGAGCCAAACAAGACTCATCCACATCTTCTCATGGAAATTATTTGGGTTCATTTGGGGCAATGAGGATTTTTCTCACTGGGTTTCTTTTGCAGCCCCCTTTTGATAAGGGCTTTCCCTGGAAAACCTCAGTTGTCAGGGTTAATGGCTTAAGCAGTGTTGATAAATTCTGTTTATGTTGGGTGAGGAGGTTCAGGTGGCCTGATCTAATGTAAGCTTTCTATCAACTGTAAACAGCAGCGTTTTATGTCAAAGCTGTGTTTCTGCCTTTTGACAAAGCATTAACAGACCTAGGAAAGAAAGAACCCTGGGAGAGGACAGTAGGAAAAGAGGTTTAATAGGTCATTTCCACTACAAGTGGTGATAAGTTGACAAAGGGGTTTGTCTTCTCTGCCCAGGTACCAGAGAGAGTTCACATTCACCATATTCTGGCTCCTGTTCTGTTCTACCTCAGGAGCTGGAGGGAAATTTGTGGTGGTGTCTCTGCCAGCTGAGAGGAAAAGACTGCTGTCACTGCTTAGACCTCCCCAGTCTTACGATGAACTAGGGGAGGTTCTGCTTTTGACCACAGCCTTTTCCTGAGGCAGTCATTTAGAAATGGCTTGGCTGAAATGGGTCCTGCCTGGGAAAATATTTCCTGTATGGATTGACAGGAAGCTTCCCATGTGTTGTCTGTAAGCAGAGCTATTCCTAGTCTGACAGCTCTGTGAAGACAGTCGGACTAAATTAAGACTTTCTCTGTGCCTGTGGTCTGGCATTAGGACATGACACCTTGGATGGTATCTTCATTATCTGGCCCCACCCAGAAATGAGACAGATCCAAGCCTCTTTGGCTTACAGGGAGGAGGATTGGCCACTGGCCCAAGCTAAGAGCAGAGTGAATGTGGAGCTGTACATCATGTGGTGCAGGAACACCAGCTTTCCTCTCACATTCCCAACCTCGGGGACTGGCTGTGCAGAGAGGGAGAATGCTACAAGGCACATGCTTTGCACCAGGAGCTGAGATGAAATCGGTTCATAGGTCAAGATATTCTTCTGCACAAGGATCAACATTCAGTTAGGAAAGGCACTCTGAGCCTAAGGGTCCTCCTAGGAACAGGAGAGAAAGGACACTGTGGGAGATGAGATTAATTCTATCTAGAACAAATTAGAGGAGGTAGGATGAATAAGGGGGCCCATAGGAATTTTAATGTTAGTTTACTGAAATTTGTGTCCTATAAAAAGATTCTCCATACTCCAAAAAGCTTGTGATGAAAAGCCAGATTGTCAGCAACATCATTTACTCTTTTACTACAGCCACCAGTAGAGATAAGCACAGTCCTGTTTTAGAGGGAACTGTGTGAGAATGCTGGTGTAATCCAAGAATCCCACTACCTTTAAACTGAAAGCATCTCAGAAACTTTAACACATGGGGACCCTACTCAAAGGACAAAGACTTTCTAATTCTGTTTAAATGTGATAATATGTAAATAACTTGGATTGGATGTGGCAAAGTAAAAAAAAGTACTTGAGTCTGCTCAAGACTTCCTTTTGTGCCATAGCAAAGACCTCAGGAGGTAAATGGGAGTTGTGCAGTGTGTGACAGTCTTAACTTACTGGATTTAGGTACCAGAATTAGAGAAAAATCATAGACAGAAAGATTTTACTGAGCTTATACATCACAGTCTCACTGACTGTGGAGCAACTTTGCTTCCCAGGGAGGTCTTGCCTACCGCTGCTCTACCAATAAAGTCCCAGGCTGAGACTACCCTTGCATCTCTTTCTCTTTGCTGGGATCTTTTACCTTCAGGATAAAATGGAACTTATCTTTATAACCATTTATTAATGTTGTCGACTGATGCACTGGCAGGAGAACAATCTGGCAGAGCAGTGAGTCTGCTGAGAACGACCAGTGGGAGGCCTGGGTGAGACAGCAATGGACTGTAATCAGGCTTGCACCATCTGATTGTGCTTCTCTTACGCTGACAGATTCTTGGCTCAGACCCAGTAACTCACAGAGGGTAAAGGATGGTAGATAATATTTTGGCATGGGAATTAGCAGAGCATTACAGGATGTCAGAGAACCATCATCTCAGAAGGCCACAAGGTGGTAGAAATGTGGCTTATGGGGTTAAACCATGTTAGAATGAACTTGCTCTGCCAGTCCAAAACAGCTGAAAAGTCCGTTATCTCCATTTATTAGTTTAATCCTTTAATCTACCTTGCTGTCCAATTAGATTAATGAAACAAAAATCCCATTTACAGCTTGACCTGTATTATCACACTTATAACATGGGAAAAAATGTATTTATGAAAGAGGTGTGGAAGTTCCTGGGTGAGGACTGCTATAGGGTTTATAGTTATAAGTTAATCAGCTCATTAGTGACCTGAAGAAGCATAGGAGGGCTCGTGGGACTAACCCACCATCACAAGACAAGGTGATGCTCTTGCTATGATGTTGCCCAACAAAAATTTTAATAGTTCAAAGGAGAATTTATTGCTTTGCGCAAGTGCTGCTGAACTCACGGATTTTCTTTTTTTTTTTTTTAATATATAATGGTTGGGACTAAACTGCTTTATATATTAAGAAATGGATCTGCTTGCAAGCAGGATCTGTGATAACTATTTAATGGAAACCAGCAAAATGCTTTGCTGGTGTGTCTGTAGGACTTCCCTTAAATTGCTAGAGGTGTTCAGATGAGTTTCCCTGACAAGCACTGACACTATTTTTCTCTTTTCTTGGGCCAGATTCTGGTTCCACAAATTACTCTCCAGAGCATTTTGACTTCAATCGTTCTCTCTACAGTGAGACTGCTTATGGAGAAGGGCCAATGCTGAACCACCCTTGACACCAGGGATTTTTGGAAGTCAACAGGATTGAAAAAGTAACTATCACCAGAGAAAGACTTTTCTGAAAGGACTCCCATGCTCCATTTCATAAAGTGCCTGAGGTGCTTTTGCCTATCTCATCATCCAATTAAAATTTACTCTGTGCTAAAACAAACTAGATAGGGAAGCAAAGGTAGTTAAGGCACTCATGAGGATTTGGGGGGGCTTTGTTTAATTCTTTGCTCTAAGACTGGTTCCCTGCATGACCCTGAGGCTGTCCCTCAACCCTGTGGTGTTTCATTTGTAAAATGGGCAGGGTATCACAGAGTTCCTCCACAGGAATGCAGCAAGGAGAAAGTGTTAGACACTAGGTTGTCTCTTCTGTCCTGGTAAAGATAAGATACCATGGAAGCCAGAAGAGCTTACAATCAATTGAAACAAAGCTCTGGGAATTCTCTGTGTTTCTTTACTTCCCTCTGAGTGTTATCTGCATTAATGGCTGAAGGCACATGAAAGGTGCACTATTTTTTACCACTCCTTCAACTCTTGCCACTTGTTCTTTGGCCCCAAAGTCTTACTACTATATATTAAATACTACATGTTAAATCTACCCTGAACCACATTTTTTTAGTCACTCTGTACCCTGTGATCTCTGAACTAACATCTGTCAGGACTGCTGCTTTGGTCAAAGCCACAGGAACATGAGGTAACGCACAGCTTTTTCAGTCTAAAAATCTGGTATGGGAATGACATGAGCTCACCCACCACTTTTTCACTGAGTAAACAACCTGCAAATGGAATTTTAAAAAATTAAAAAATAAAAGTGCTTATGGTTGCAAAGGGTCCTGGAAAAAGTTTTTAAAAAGCCATAGTGGTGAACTGTTTCTAGCCAAGTTTTTGGCAGTTACATTATTTGAAGATAAACCTTGTCCCTGCAGACTTTAGTATTCAGAAACAAGTATTTTGTGGCCCAGGAAAGTTCTCACAGAGGCTGATTAGATGACCCTTAGCCTATAAAATCAGAGAATAATTTAGACTCGACGGCACCTTTGGTGGTTTCTGGTTCAATTCACACCACAAGGCTTTGATGGCTTCCACCAGAATTTGTCTGGAGGAAAAGGAAAGATAATATGATGGAGATAGCTCTGGAAACTGTAAATAGCAACATCTTTGATGATTAGGATGGTTTTATTGCTTTTCCTGTTAGGGAAATTACGAAGGGTGTCTTCATAAGACATCAGAATCCAGTGGGTTGGAAACAGGGTATTAACAGTCTTGGCTCTGTTTTAAATATACATTCTTTTGCTATATAGTACTGAATAGAACAATTGTTCTTTTTGAATTGCCTAATGAAAAAGCTATCATCCTCTTCAACAGTAGTAACACAGATCTGTGTTCACTGGATAAGAAACTTTCCAGGAGTCAGTAGTCCTGATTTCAGCTCTGATCCTGGCTTGCTCTGTCACCTCAGACAATTTACTTCTCTGTCCTCTTTTTCCTCTCATCTGCAGGATGTCCTTTGAAATGTTCTGATGAAGATCTCCACAGGTGAACTTTGAAAATAAAAGTTACTATAACAGTTGAAGGCAAATTTAGTCTCACTTGAGTGACTGAATGCTTGCTTTAAAAAGTCAGGAAAACATATTATTTTCTTTAAAAAAGGTCTGGTGAAAGCTGCCATAGAAGCAGCATTTTTAGTTTTTAAGAGGTATTTACCTGAATTCTACTTGATGGTAGGTACTTGAGGGCAGGCTCTGCTCTTTGGAGGAAGCTGGACAGAATATTAACTGCCTTGAGTTCTGTCTTGAAGCTAATTCCACACATGGGAACAGCATGATCTGTTGTCAGGCCTGAGTGGGCACAGAAATCCTGAGCAAAGAAATGGGAGAGCTCCTCTGCCCCATGTAAATGAAATCTCAGCATTTTCTCTCAGTCCAGGTAGAGGGACTGCACACCCAGGTCTAGAACATGCTCTCTTTCTAGAACAGAAACCAGCCATTTCCAGACAGTGGAAGAACAAAGAAGAAAGACCATAATTGGATCTCACTGTTTGTGGTTTTATTTTCTCCCCTCCCTTTGCTTTCTAATGAGAGTCAGCAATTTGGAGAGTTTGTGGACACAGTGTTCACTGGAGGAGCTTTCATTTCATGGTTACCCACTTGTGCTCATTGCCAACTTTACAGCTAATTGAAACAAAACTGAGCTTGTAGATTAAATGGCAACCCCTGGGATTTGTTTCTGCAATTACCAGCACTCCTCCTAGACAGATTCTAATTCAATACCAAGTTCTTAGACCTACATGCAGAAAACACTGGGACAAATCCCACTGCCTGGATGACATCAGAGTTAACTTTGTCCAGTCCAATTCAGTTCCTGCAGTCCATGACAACTCTTAAGGTGAAATCATGGCCTGTTCAAATCTGGGAAATCTGCCACCAGCTTTGTATAGTTAGATGAAGGCTAGGATTTCACCTTGGAAGACTGTAGGAACTCTTTTTTCTTGACAGCACTACATTTTCAGCTTCACAGCTTGCCTTGCAATGGCTGAAGTTTTACAGACTTGTCTTTTCCCTCAGTGTGGTCAAAGCTATTCATGCATTTCATAAAAACACACGCTCAGCTTTGGAGCATAACCTTTTGCAAGCCCCTTGCAGATACCCTGTACCCAGACTGAATTCCCTGGATGGGAAAAAGGGGGACACAAAATGCAGCATTTGCAAAAAAAGCTTTTTGCAAGCAGTTTCCAGGGGTTAAAAAGTAACCAGTCACCTCTGAACTATTTTCACCAACAGATATTCAATCTGAAAAGCATTTGCTTTTCAGACTGGGGGGTGAACACGTGGTTAAGCAGATTCACAATGCGATACCAGGCAAGAAAAAGTTGGCTTTTTCTGAATCTTCTCATTGGCAGAGAGAGCTGGAGAGAATGCACACTGACTAGCAAGGATTTCTACTACCATATCTGTTTCCATGATGTAAAGCAAAATTTATCTGCCAACTCACTGACAAACTTTCTCCACTTCTAATTCAATTGAACCTGCTTTCACTCCAGAGAGTGCAGCTGGAGAGTTAACATGATAGAGCAGAAACCAGCCATATCAGGTTCTGGATCACCTTTTCTTGCCCTCTTTCAGCTCACCAGTAAGAATTCAAACCTGGAACAAATGCTAAACTTCTCTAAGTGATCCTACAAGCCAAACAACCCTTGGCTTAGTGCTGAGAAACTGGCAGTTTTCATCCTGAACAGCCAAGGATATAGAAAAACTAGAAGAGAAGATATGGGAGAAAATGGCTGGAGAACTTTTGTGTGAGGATAGTTGAGGGTAGGAAAAAAACCAGATATGCTCAGCCCTATTAAACTCGAGGGAGAATTGTGTGAGCAGTGAGGGATGGACAGTACCTTGCAGATTCCAAGAGGTATTTGATGCCAGCTAGAATAAGCTGAAGGTGTGTACAGAGTAGAAGAGGGGAGAGAGGTTTTTATACCCTCATAGAGGTTGTTAAGCTCTGGAAGTCTCTGCCACGTGTAGGCCCTTGACATGGGCTCAAAAGTTAGTTAGACAAAAGCATAGAAGAAAAATCAATAAATCAATTGCAGAGGTACCAAAACACAACAGATACCACTACTGGGTCAATAACTCTGAATGACAATTTTTCAGAGGCTGAGAGAGAACACCTTGGGGAACTATGGATATAATCTGTCTTGTCTTTATACTCTTCCCTGGATATCTGCCACAAACTACCAGTGCAGACAGCACCCTTAAAAAACTGGGTATAAGAAGATAAAAACTGTCTGGATCCATCTGTGCTCCGAACCAGACACTCATGCTACAGGAAGGAAGTATATGAAAGAAATACAGGTCTGCTTCTCTGAGCAAGTGCCCCCTACACTCAGAGTCTCACAACCTCCTTTGTAAGGACACTCTGAGATGTAGACTTACAGGTGTCTTCCTTGACAGATTTTAAAAGTGATTGAACAGCTGTAATGGGAAGGAAATGCACCTATGATTTCACACATTACATGATTCAGCTGCCTGAGCATTTCTGCCTTCCTGTCTATCTCCTTTCTTAAGATTATCTGACACAATGAAGTTGCAATAATGATGGAGAGCTCAGTGATCCCACATTTCTCTACATCTTGTGGAAATAGTCAGGTAGAAGGGAATTAAATCTTATTAGCTCTCCCAGGGAGAGAAATCATGCACAGCCTAAGGCCTATTAAACATCAGAGAACTCATACAGGGCAGTGTGTATTGGAAGGGTGGCAGTACATGTTTTGCCCTCACAGGGAAATTAGTTTTGTTGTCAAGTTGGCTGCTGAGATCTGATATCTTTGCCCAATTTGATCCACCATGGGCTTTCCACATCTTTACTCCAAAGGTCTGTTTATGGAGAAAAACCAATTTTAGCAACTGCCATGCAAATGTCACATTTTATGAGCAAGGAAATTTCTCTAAGAACGGCTTTTTTTTCCTTTTTTTTTTTTTGGCAGGCTTTCAGTTCATGGCCTGGGTCTCCATGCCCCTTATTGCCCCCCCCGCCCCCAGTACAGAAATGGACACTGCGAATTTCTGTCTGAGGCCAGCCTTGGCAAAGAAGCCAACGAGAAGAGAAACAGTCTGTGCTCTAATAAGTAAAATATTTATGTCTTTCTTTGGCTAACATACCCTCTTTCAAAAAAATATTTTTCCCAGGAGAAGTTCTATGAAAGGGAGGGGGTTCCTTTATTATGTCCTCAAATAATTCTTTTCTGCTCCCCTTCAAAAGCTACAAAATCAAAGGACACTGTGCTCTGAAGCTTTTTGTTGCCATTCTTGACTTTGTTATCATTAGTTATTACAACCATTATATTGATTTCCATTATGAGCTCTCAGGAGGCCCTGCCTAATCAGCACCCCATTGCAGGAAAGGCTCTGACAAGTCTCTCACAGCATATGCACACACAAAGCTTGTAGTCTACAAAGACCAGCTAAACAGACTGTTAACACATTCCCATGCCAGGGAGCTGCAGCATGGAAAGCACCAGCAGCTCAGCAGCAGTCCCTGCAGAGCCCAGGCCAGAGGGGGAACAAAGCTCTTCACAGGTACTGGTCACTGTCTCAGGTGACCATTCTGACACAAGGAGATCCTCCAGAGACTCTCCACTCTCAGGAGAGCCATCCATGGTGTTCCACACTTCAGCTCATGGCTCACCTCACAGCCAAACGCTGCTCCAGCTTTACAGCTCCCACAGCAATTTGTATGATGTAGGGCTGGTCCAAGCTCAGATGGAGGGTCACTGGCATGACCTGTCTCTGGTCCCATCATCTCCAGCACTCTGCCGTGCAGGTGACAAAATCACTCGTGGCAACTGCTCTCTCTCGCTAGCGTTATATTACAGATGCTTTTGGCCTATCCCAGTTACTTGTATCATCTCCCTTATTCATGGCAGGAGACAGAACTGAACCCACCAGCTGAGAAGGATGACTTAGTTTTGATGGAGCAAGATTTCACCTCAGAAAGATACATGCAGACAGTAAAATTTCAATTCTTGAAAGATGTGTCTATCCACTTAGAAACAAAGCTGGCTTGTCACTAACCACAAGACACATCCTGGTCCATCTAAAGTTCCTCCCCTCAGTTTTGCTGGCAGGGGTTTAATTTGAAGGCAGGGAGCAGACACCTCTGCAGTTGCAGAGATCCCTCCCCCTCAGACTGCTTCTTGCTCAGTGCTTACCTGCATTTCAGACCAGCCTCACATGCACTTACAAGTCATTCTTTGCCATGTTATCTCTGGGACACAAGGCTTTGTTTATATGCTTACAGTACCTCTGTGTCAATGCAGGAAGCTGTGTCCTTGGAGAGAAAACTAATTTTCTTTACTTGCCTTGCCTTCTTTACAAAGCTTCTCTCCCTTTACCCTTGAGTTGCCAATCCAGGAGGCACAGCTGGGATTTGAGCTGGCCCTTCATAGATCCTCAAAAATATGTATGTGACAGAGCTATTAGGAATGTCTCAAGGAAAAGTCTTCAGTAGTGACTCTGTTATATTCCAGGGAACCCAACTCAGTCATAAATCCCTAGCAACCTGCCTGCACCATGTTTTTGTGATGGAAACCTATCTACCAGCTCTCAGATGGCGGAAAACTGCAGATGTCACTTCACTTTTCTTTGAACTAATGACCTCAAAGCAAAGTGCTCCGCTTAATGGTTCACTTATGATTCTGCAGACCCACTCGGCCTCTCCTCAGTTACCACCCTCCCAGAAACTGTGGTTTGGTGGGGAGAAGGAGAAGCAACAAAAAAAAAAGCCAACCCTAGACTGTTACCTCTAAAGAAAAGACAAGGAGGAAAAGTCCCATGGATACTAACAGCAAAAACACACACAACCTGGAAGGAAGAGAGAAAAGAAAACCCTATTTGGGATTTTAAAAGAAAAGTTGAGCATACACACACAATACTCTTTGGCAAAGGAGCCCACGCTGGAAAATGTTGCAGCTCCAACATGCTGTGCTCAGAGAAGGTGTTAATGGTCCAGCCATCCTGTATTATTACACACAAACAGGAGAGGCCCTGCAGAACTGTAGGGGTCTTTTAAGATCCCCGCCCAGATGGAAAGAGCAGAGAGAGTTTTGTAGGATTAACACAGGAGGAGAGGAAAGAAAGAGGTGAAGTAAATGTAATGTCCCAACACTACAGCTCTGAGCTGTCAAGGCAGCTCTGCTGTCTCACACATTGAAATGGGATCCTGTGGCTGCCCTCCCTTCCACACCTCGGCCTCTCCTCCATGCACTCACTGCAGGATGCTGGGGATTCCCTCCTCTCTGGGACTCTGGGCTGCATTAAGGGCCAGCTGCATTTAGGGTCCCAAACTCCTTTCAACTCGCAGTAGGAGTCAGAGGTTTCAGGCACTTTGTCTGCCTGGGAGGAAACACCCAAAATGTGTTTGCAGCTGATGTCTGGAGCTGTACAGACCGCTTCTTAACAGCATCACAGATACTGATGGCTCTTGTGCTTGAAGGAAGAAATACTGGCAAGGCCATGACACTGGTCTGTGTGTGTTTGCTTAATGAGAGCTGATGAAATCTTCATCCAGTTGTCAATCCTTTTGGCCCTACAACCACACACCAAAATCTTCACGTGGCTATGCCAGGCATAAAGCTCGAGGTGAAAGCCAGGAGTGTGCGTGCTGTGGTCTGGGAATTTACATGCAGTATGGAAGGTGTAGTGTTTTCCCCAAAACCTGTCACAAACACAATGGGATACCCGAGGGCTGCTTCACTTGACCAGGGATGCTGCAACAAAATTTCATATCCAGAAAAAAAATTTGGTCATATCCAAGTAGAAGCTAAAGCTTTGCAAGAATCAATACTGAGGGGAGAGCCACTATTAGACTGCACAGGACCACAGAGGGAGGCTGATTCTTCAATGTGCAAATGTTTTAATAAATATTGAAACTTTGTAAATCAGCCATAAATTAGATGGGCTTAGGTGGAGGAGACAATCAAGTTCTGCAAGCTAACCTCTAGAAGAGCGAATTCTGACAGTATTGAACACTCATGAATCTCTTCTGCAACAATAACCAGCTGCTATGAGAGGTGAGTAATGTCCAGAAGAAAATGCTGCTGAAAATTCAAACAATAAACTGAATTTCTAGAGGTGCCAGTGCTGGCTTTCCCATTTGTGGACATGATTCACTGTCATCATCTTTATAAGAATTCTTCTCAGAAATGTTTGGAGACTATTTTTGACTGGTCTGTGGAGGGACAAGTCCAGAGTTAAAATCAGCTGCACACTGCTAGGCAAAGTGCTGGACTGTTGAACTCATGTACAATTTTCCCGTGGATTAGATCGAATTCCTGATGTAGGAAAAGTATTAGAGCCTCCATTCTGTTTTTACTTCTGAGAGCTTAACACACATGTTACTGACTTCAACGAAGTGATTTCCAACATATACCTGTGAGAATGCAGGATCAAACCACAATGTGTTATGTTTCAAAATATTTTTTCAAAATAAGTTGGTTTAGTGAACTCACTTTTCACCCCTAGAGAGCTGACTGTAATGAGATCACACGAGAAAGGATATGGAGTTTCACACTAATCTCCAGGAGACAACATGCCATATCCAAAAATCCTCTCTCAAATCAGTAGTACTTCCAGTTGTGGAGAAATACCATCTGTGGAGATAATTTGAAGGAAGCAGAGAGGTCAGAATTTCAATGTCACATGAAGATTTGGAGTGTACATATCAGGGATATTGTGAGGATGTGTTTGCTTCCAACTTACGAAATTCTTCAGTCTAAGCTTTACCTTAAGCTTCACTGTCTTGTGAATATCTGTGACATTTTTTCTATTGTAAGAGGTATTTTTATTTTTCTTTTTTTTTTCCTCTACTTGCAAATAAAAAATACAAAATTCTTTGAAATCATTAGGAAAAAATTCTTCCCTGTGAGGGTGATGAGACACTGACACAGGTTGTCCAGAGAAACTGTGGATGCCCATCCCTGGAAGTGCTCAAGGCCAAGGATGGCACTTTGAGAAACCCAGTCTAGTGAAGTGTCCCTGCCCATGGCAGTGGAGTTGGAACAAGATGATCTTTAAGGTTCCTATGTTTTTTTAATAGGGGTAACCTCAAAATCTATCATGACAGCAGAACAACATTTGATATCTTACTGTGGATAAACCTGCTGTGAGTTTTCCTTTAGCAACAGAAAGCAGCATGACAGGTTGAATTCAGCATTAGTTAGATGAGATCTGAACTCTATTGCTACAAGGAAATGAGAATCGGAAAAGAGACTCTATTCTCATAAAATCAAATTGCACTAACCCCAGTCCAACATTCAAGCTAACAAATCGGTGAGGGGAAATGTTTGTCCCTGCCCTCTCTGCATCACTCCAAGATTTAACTGGTGTGTTTGATTCTTCATTTTCAATGCAAACATTTAAAATTCTAGGGGCAAATTCATGGTGTTTGTCAGTTTTAATTAAATTACATGCTTTATTTTTTTAATTAAATAGCCTAAAAGGAAATAAACTGCAAGAAATACTCTAACATATTATTTAGAAGTATTTCATATGAATCTAAGAAAAGAGCCAAATATAAATTGACAACTTAGTGCAAGAGAACTTCAATCTGGGTTTTATTGCAATAACAAAAGTACGTATTTAAAAGCCTTCACACAGTGCATCTATTCAGAAACAAGCCCGAAGACAGTCAGGGAATTAAAAAGAGGATAGTGTTTTGAATTAATCTAGAACATTTTTGTGGATTAGTTTACAAGCACAGAATGCCTCAGGGGCCTAGGGAGAGAGCAGAGCACTGAAGTCAGAGGGATCTGTCTTTTTCCTGTTGCTGGTGATTAGTTCATATCTCTTTGACACCATGTTTACAAGCCCCTAATTGCCTCATTAATACCTCATTATTACTTAGAAAGTGAAGAAGCTTTTAGCTTTGAAGCTGCTTTGCTGCACTTGAAGGCAAATATACGGTGAATTTTGAATGTGTTGGTACTAATTAAAGTTGAAGTCTGTTTCCTGTTGCTTGTGGGTGGGTGTTAATGGCTTCAAAGAAAAAATTAGGCTTCAATTTATATTATTCGCCCCTTAACTTACACAGGAATAAGTGCAAGTAAGAAGCCCACTTCTCCAAACTGGATTTACAAAGGGACACAGACCCACAGGTCTATTTTCTTTTATGTTTTTCAGTGTGAACCTCAGTCTGTGAAAGCTTGTTCACTATTAGACCGTCTGGAACAGACGGATGCTGGCCAGTTCAGTCCACACAGATCCAGTATGTACCTTCCAATGCTGCCATGGATGGACATGGTGCCATATTCTCCTTTTGCATCAGAACCTAAAAGTGAAACTGAGTCATTACCATGTAAAATTGCCTTGGGTCTTTCTGTCTCCTGCTCTGCATGGACATGGTTTTCAGGTCACCCTGTAAAAGTTTGGTTCAAAGCAAAACTAAAATCAGGCACAAGATATTGTGAGTTTTCACTTCCAGCCATATGCACACATTATAGATATGGATACATAAATTAAAAAATACATGTGCACATATATGTAACAACACACGGCATCTCACTGCATCCAGTAAGCACATTCTTCCTGAAATGTGTCTGAGGCTGAGACCTTTGGAAAGGGATCCAGTTTTCAAACGACTGTGCACAACTGTTTAGATATACCAATTGCAAATAAGCCAATGACCGCAATTATGGTTGCTGGAGTATCATATAAGTGAATAAATGAGATATTTAGAACCTCATTTGGGCTGTAGAGATGCACTGTCTGATAATGTTTCAAGGAATTTTCTTCCAGACAGAAAACAGACAAAGCAGACATTAACCACAACAAAATCAATTCCATGGGAATTTTTTAAAGAGAAATGTGCTTTCTTTAATTTAGCTTGTTTTCAGGGGATGTAGTGAATGGAGAAGAGGGTAAAGGAGAAGGAAAATATGCCCATTTTTGGTAAAAGCATTCAGTTTCTTAATAAGAATTTTGGATGAGAAAAACAGTGAAAAAGTGTCTTTGCTGAAAGCAAATGGAAAACCCTACACAGACTGGAAGATTTGGATACAAAAATAAAATGTTTTCCCTACAAATTAAATTCCCAAAGAGGCATTTTTCACCAGCACTGTTTTTCAGTGGTAGGGGCTGGGGGTGGGTGCAGAAATAAAGCAAGTCTAGAAGGCTGAACATTCCTTGATGAAGGAGTCAGGATTTGGCTGAGAGTCCCCCAGACTCAGGGTTTAGCTCAGGCTGCTCAGAGTCACCGGTGATTAACAGGCCTTGTTGTCACAGGCCAGGACAGCAGGTCTTGGCTTACTATGAGCACTCCTAAGGCAGAGCTCAGAACAACTCAGCCTTTCACGTTCCTCTCATACCTCACATCTCCTCTAAATGGAGGTAAATTGATAAAATTCTGACTTCATTTTATTTCTGCGTTAAAAATGTCAATAATGTTAAATTACACACATAGCTTGACATCACCCCTTTACATACATGACTGTAAAGAATGCACATAAGAAACAAAATTTACCTAAAATTGTTGGACAGAAACCCAGTTTAAAATATGGGTAAGGAAGGAACCCGCTCCTCCTGTGTTATATTTACAGTATCTTTGATTTATAGCAAACATTTTTTAAAAGTATTAAAACAAAAATAATTAAGGCAAGCCAAATCCTTTTCCTTGCCAGCATGCAAAGCTCGTCTGACTGGACATATTGAGGCTATCAATCGGTGGTGTGTATTTATAACCCAGTGCTCAGACAACTTGGAACGACAAATGCAAACAGCCACAAAGAAGTTACTTTGTTCACTTGGCACAAACAAACCCCCAAGATGAAAAGCAGCCTGGCGTTTATTTTGGGCCAAGCTTCCTCATCTGACGATCCACGACGTGGCACGGAAAGGGCAGTGTTACCAAAGGACACAAAGCACATGGAGATGCATCATTAGAGCAAACACAGACCAGGGTGCCAGATTTTGTTATTCTTGCTTCTTCCTTCCCAGAACGGATGTCACTTTCCCTCCGTTCTTCTCCTCAAAGCACACTGGTTTGGAGCTTGGTTGTTTGTTGTTTGTTTTTGTTTTTTTTTTTTAAGGACCAGGCTTGTCGGCACAGCCTGAAAAGCTCTTAGAGCTATAATTTAAAACTGAATTGTGTTGATTGAAAACACGGCAAGCATCTGACTGCAGACATGTCTGAAGACTTCCACATGCATAATCAAACGAGGACTGGGGAAGACATGGTGGGATTTGCCAGCAATATTAAAGCAAGCTATGCAGGCACATGATCCCCAACTGTGCCCTAGCAGGCAGCCTGGGAAATGGGAAATAGAGATGTGGTGGATTCCCTTAACTACTGAGCCACGAAGACCTGAGCTGTCCAAGTAAGCAAGACACTGTGATGGTCAGTCATTCTTGAGAGGCTTCTCAGAACAGAGTTCAAACCCAAGACTAGAGGAAGATATCTCAGTGGGGTCCAGGCTGGTTTGATACTGATACTTCATTTATTCTCCAATGTGACTGAATCACAAGAGAAGAAACAGAGGGGAATGGAAAGAGCAAAATAACTCCAACAGAGTGTTTAGCCAGTGAGCATAGGGCTTCCTGGGAAGAGAGCACAGCGCCTTTTGTGGGAAACTGGATGAGAGAACAGCAGCAAGGAGACAGCTACCAACAGATAATGAACAGAGGCTGCAGGAGACCATGAACAGTTTGGTTTTAGCAATGATGGTGCTGTTCCAGTTCAAAGGGAGTATCTTGCCATCTTCCATGGCTCCTTCAGGGGAAGATCTGGTCAGGCTTCTTCTCATTATCTCCATGGGCAGACACAGACACTGAGCCTTGAGTCACATTGTCCCATGCATGGGTAATGGAAGCTCGGCTGTTTGATCCTACAATGCCTTCATTCTTCTCATACCTGCATCCTCTTAAGATATGTCACAGAGCTAAAAGCATGAGAAAGCCTTAATAAAGTTTTAAACTTCTGACAACACTCAGTCTTTAAAAGGAGGGTTATAGGTGATTTGGGAGACTTTTCTCTCATTTCATTTAAGAAAAGGACTTCTCACAGCTCTTTAAACACCAGAATAGATATGCATATATTTTTCAGTATATGGATTAAAATCCTTGGTTTCTTTGGCAAAAGGCCACATAAATGCTCATGGATTTGTTATTGCCTGCTATAAATTTACTACTCAGAAAGAATAATATTTCATTTGCTTCATCGTCAGTGCCTCTAAAGAAGGTGAAAATAGATTTAAGTCTTTAATTGAACATCTTGATGAGGGCAGAGAAGGAACATAAAAAGAAGCCAAAAGGACACTTAAAGAATTGATATAAGGCTTCATCAGCTATAATTCAGTTGATACACTCAGGTCTCCTTTGCAATGAATTATTATGCCAAGAGATTTGTTCTGTAATGTCTGTCTAGAACTTGGCAACACCATTCCTAAAAAAAGGAAAGAAAACTCCCAGGGGACTAGAGCAATACTTTTCATCTGAATAACCAGACTTTGATCTTACTCATGTTGGCTTTTAGGTGCTTCTTATTTTACACAGAGGAAGAGGGGCCATAGAAACAGTTCACCAGCACAGGTAGGAGCAGGACTGTCATAGCATATGTCACAGTCAGGAAGGCCATGATACACAGAGTGTCACCATACAATTTCAGAAAGCTTCAACCCATACAGGATAACATCAGAAGGCTTTAAGCATCTACCCATTCTTGTTCTTCAGCACAAGCTTTTATGCCCTTATCATACATGCATTGCACCTGTGTGCCCTCTGTTCCCTTCTGGGATTGGGCACTCCTTGGCTCATTACCTTCAATGCTGTTCATCTGACCTACACAGCTGTAGTCCACTGGGGATGAGGCTGGGCTGCAGCCCCACTCCCAATTACCACAAACTGTGAACCTACACAGGACCTAAAGCTCTTCAGTTTGCAGATTTGTGGGTATATGCACAGCTTCACAAAGTAAAATCCATCAAGTTATAGCCATTTCCTTGGCAACTCTACTTATTCCATGACTCTTTATTATGGTCACAGTGACCTCATTCAGAGGGGATACTGCAGGGATCTTACCTCCCTGTATCAGCCCCCAAATGAAGCAGGCTTGGGATTCAGAGAGCAGGATCTGGACTTCAGCGGTGGCAGAGATCCAAGTGTGCAGAAAATTGTGCTTGGTTTTTTGTGACAGTGTAGAGTGAAATCAAAGAGTTGCGCTGTTTGGTCTCTGGAGCTTCTCCAAAACTTATGCTCAGACCCAGACTTGCCTCCATTTATCAAATTTACTTAGCTTGAAGAGTCTGACCATGTGGTTACCACCATATTAGCATCTGAGATATTAAGTTTATGCTACTGAACAAATTTATGACTTGAAAGCCTGATCCTTGTCACTAGAGATTCAAGATGTGGACAGATGAAGCAATTTGCTCAGAGTCAAAAAGAGGATGGCTTGCAAATTTGAGGACTAAAGCAGAACCCCCGAGTCCCAGGTTTTTGGCCAGTGCCCAAGGGGATCCCTTCTCCTTTCCAGGGATTGAAAGATCAGTGAATTGCTCTCTAAATGCTTCCAATGGGAACTCTCCAAAACACAGCAAATGGGATTTTTCACACTTTGACTAATGAAAGCTTGGCACATGGCATGACAAATAAAATCCTCGCTGCCAGCAGTACAGATATATATAAAATGATGTTTATTTCTACAGGGCTTGTGAATAAGCAAGACATTTTTCATCCATGAAAGGCAGTGCATGTGCAAGTTAGCAACAACAACAGAAAGTGTGACTGATGATCCCAATGAACATCATCTCAATGATATTTAAATAGTGATAACTTTTTGCTTCTTAGAAGAAAATCTCTCTTTTTACTTCACCCTACAAACTTCTAGGTTTATTGTGGCTATATTTATCTGCTCTTGACAGAAATACAGCTATAATTCATCCATTTGTTTTATGTTTAGAGACTAGTTATCATCACAGGGCTAGGCATGTATAGAGAGAGATGCAACAAGATGTGCTCAGAAAGCACAGTGCCTGCAAGATCTACTTCCACATGAAAACAAAGCTGGTTTCTAACAAGGGGAGAAAGCTCATTCTTCTTGCCAAATAATGATATTTATTTTATTTGGTGCTTTTTTCCCCTGCTTTCCTAGTGCTTTCCACATGACCAGTGCTTACAAGAGGAGAGACTAGTCCTTAACTGCCCATGCAGGCAGACTAAAAGTGATTAGACACAAACTGGGACCAATATGCACTAAAGACACCCTTCCAAAACAGACAGTTTTTTTCTCTTTGTCTGCTCAAACTGTTTGGAAATGAGTGCGCTGAAAAAAAGCCCTGCAAACAGTAACTTTTGTGATAAACTGATAATGGGATCCTACCAAATAAATAAAAGATGACCTGGCCATAGCCTTCCAGATCTCAGCAAACTTGATATCCTTAGGACAGCTCAGCAGAGGAACCCTTATAGGCATTTCAGGGACTTGCCATAGTGTGAAATGTTTGTCTTTTCTCAAGTTGAAAAGGATTACTAAGATTATTTTAATTTTTTTTTTCAAAGCAACAGTAGAAGAGCTTTATAGGTTTGCAATAATCAGAAGATATGTAAGAAGAGATAGGTAAATTGTGAGGTACTTTAGGACAGCAGAGCATCAGGTTTTATTTGATTAATTCTTCCCTACAGCTTGAAATAGATATACACAGTGTGATTTCAGGACAGGAGTAGCTTCAAAGTACGGGCTGAGTATCGCAGAGCCAGCCATGCACAGTTGGATCTCAAATGTATAAACCACTTTGACTTGCACATGAGGAAAGAAAGGGGAAGATTACTATGATCTGAAATGTCATATCTTCTTCCACACGATTAAATGCATTTACATGTTCTACTCCAACCAGCAGAAGTTGTTTCCAGGCAACAGTAAAAAATGAGTAGGACTCCACACTAGGTATGTGGCTGTACAACATAGATATGCACTGCTCCTCACCTGAGAGTTCCTAGAAACGGGACAAAGTCATGATTTGGACAGAGAACTGGCAGTGTTACAAGAAAATTTCAGGTATTGAAAAAGCTCCCTGTCATTTTCCTCCTGGGGGAGAGGACAAGGGATACAGCATAGAGATGGTTAGGATTCCCTTCTAATAGCCACAACCAGATTTCTCATAAAAGGAGGCAGCCAGATTTCCCCTGCAGCAGGTGCCCTAGAAGGCCATGAACGTGTAGCACATACTGGTGTAGCACCCCCAATAGCCCATTTATCAGGAAACACCTTCACAGGCTGAAATCCAGGTGTTGAAATCCAGAGAGAAGACCATCCCCATGATGAGAATCCCCATGATGACCCTGCAAAAACATTGCTGCAGTGCTGGCATGAAATTTGAGCCTCAGGGTCTCTCACACCACTAGCACTAAGGCAGAGTCCTTCTCCTTAGAAGTAATTTTATAACTTTGCAGGGAAATTTGTTATTTACTCTTTTTAATGGACTCAGGATGACTTGGAAGGTCTCACCAAGTATTTGCACACTGGTCTGGAGGAGCAATAGCTTTGTGCAGGACTGCTATTAAAAAGCAAAAATGCAGGTGATCTGAACCAAAAGAATGGATGGAACAGGATGGATGAAATGAGGTCAGTAGCTATTGCAGAGGGCTACCCCCAGCCTCCACTCCTAAGTGAGATGAGCATCTGGCTGGGTCAGTGGAGGTCCACCTGACCCAGCTCTGGCCAGGCTAGATTTGACCCCTTCTAAACCTACTTGTCTAAGATTCATGAAACCAAATAAACACACTCATACAGCATTCTGAGATCAGGGAAGTTTAGATCCTGGCCAATTTCTATTGTTAAGCTCACAAAACACTGTGATAAATAATGGAAAATGCTTCAGCTGCCATTTATTTGGGGCACTTTTACCACGTGACATCACAAAATATTCCATGGTGGAATTTATTAACATAAAAATGGACTCAGTGAGACTTTGTGATCTATAAAACTTCCAGCTAACTAGACTTTTGGTTATCCAATCGACAGATGGTATTTTTCTGAACTGGTTATGTTGATTCACAGTACTGAAGTGGTTACTGGAAAAAAGGACCACGAGTTTAATAAGGAGCAGGCCCACACACACACAACAAATGTGAGCCATATTCTACCAGCTCCAAAAGAAAAAAAACGTAGCAGTTTTTACACCAAAATGCCAAAATATTGGCACACTTTGCATGTCTATTATGTGTTCCAAGCCACCAGAATAGGAATGCTGCTGTCAAATGAACTACATCAGACATACACACAACACTACTGGATTTCCTTGGAATATTCTGCTCCAGGTTAGGCCAAAGATGCAGAGACTCTCTTTCAGAAGTGCCGTCTTGGAGGGCCGGTTTAGCTGCCTTATAATAAAGACTCATCCCACTTTAAAAACCCTCTGAGGCTTCTCATTAATAAATGCCAATGAACATAATATGATATCCAGGTTTTATAAATCAATGGCAATCTAGAAACCAGGAAAAGAAAATAGAGTGAGTAACAATAAAGAGTGGAGCATTTAGAGGACTCTTGAGCAGCTGAACTCACAATCATTCCCCAAACATGAAAGAGGCTTCAACTGTTTATGAAATTAAGTGGAGCTTTTGGAACTGCATACTGAACTATGTTGAACAGGAAGAAATCTCTTTGCTTATTAGGCCTCAAGGAGATAATCTGTAGTGCTATGGAAACAGCTACGGCCTTTTCTATGCAGCAGGGAGATTACTTCTGTTCAGGTGGATGAGCTGCTTTCAGATCTTTTTTCCACAATCTCTCTGATTTAATATGCTTTAGGAATGGAACAGTAGTGTTCTGCTTCAGGTGCAGACAGAAGATCTTGAAAACACAGGCTACACCATACTTGTAATAGGACATCAGAGAAAGAGAGGTTTCTGCCTCCATAGGCTAAAATTCAGAATATTTTTGAGAGGATGGGAAAAAGGATTGAAAAGCATATAAGGGAGCATTAATAGCACTCACCTATCCCATCATCTTGTGTATATATATATATATATATATGTATATATGAATGCACTAATATATATAAACAAACACACATAGCTACATACACCTTCTTAGAGGTGTGCATAGGTAATAATACAGACATACACAAGCACAGACTAAACTTTATACAGAGGGAGAATGCATTCCAGAGTCTGACACTGGGAAAGGCTTTCTTCAGCTATTTACACGCCTAGTCTCAGGCAGGATGTGGTCTGTCATTGCAGAGGCCACAGCACAAGGTGAGACTTTGCAAAATGTAATACAAGCTATTAATGCTGGTTGGTCTGCAAAATTCATACCTTGTTCTTAGAAGGGAGGATGTCAGGATTGAGAGGGGATTTTCTTCAAGAATTAGATTGGTTGTTTTTGCTACACTGAGACAAAAGACACTGAACTGGACTCAGAAGGACAAACAGGCAAGAAAATATAAAATCAACTACAGTGACTACATTGTATTGCTTGCAACACACATGAAAAAAAAATACGTGAAACATTGTGGTAATTCAGTAGTTTCAGCATGACAGCCTTAAGTAGTGGCTGCTTGTTCACCTGACAACTGCATGTTTCAAATCATGAATTGCACAGCTGAGCAACGATGTTTTATGTGACTATAACATCAAAATCAATCTTCTGCAGGAAAATCTATTTGCCAGACACATCACAGCACAGGTATCACAGCAAATAACAAGTCATGGCATGACAGCTAGCGGTGCAACTGCTTTAGGCTTAATACTTTTTTGAGTCTAGGACAGCTACAGAAAATGCCACCTGTGTATAAGAGTAAAGAAATCTAATTAGCATCTTTGACTGAACGTCAGCAGCATGATCAAAATTTGTTCTGTAATCTGTAGCATACAAGAAGATTGAAGCTCATCTACCATCTCTGGCAGGAACAGAAGACACCTTCAGCTTTATTCATGGAAAAAGGAAAAGCTGGGTTCTTACTTTTCAAGTTTTGACACAGGAGAGGTTGGGGAGAGTCACTGGCCAGCAGAGCCTGTGAGGAAAGTGAGCAGAGCAGAGCACATTATTAAAAAAAAAGTTACACTTCCCTGCATGCAAATACTGATCCCTCACAAGCTGTTTTCTCTCTGATCAAATCATCTTCTTTACCTGTTGGTAACTCACTGTAATTACAAGTTTCAGTGCATGCTTCTCATTAACAAAGAAATCTACCCTCTATTCCATGGACTTTGTTTCACCTCATTAAACATATTGTTAAAGCCTCCACAAATATTTTTTATACCCACATGGACTCCTTATTGAATCTGGCTGTCTTCACTTCCTGTTTAAGCACAACTCACTTGGTAAGTTGTTGCCTCACCGCACCCCTAAAGTGGTTGACTTTAAGTGGTTGGTGAATTGATTAATATTTATTTAGTAAGGTTCTTTGAAAATGATACATGACATAAATAACAGCTATAACTATTTATTATGCTTCCACAAAAATAATACAGCTTTTGTAAAATTAAAAGCCAATTCTCCCATTAATTTTCTTAAAATTTGTTAAACCAAATTAACGTAACCTTCCATTTGCAGCTTAGCCCTCCTTTGTCTTCACAGTTTTTAATAATCTGTATTTTCCATCTGATTACTTCTAATCACACCGTTATACTGCTTTTACAGCCTTGAGCTTTATTACAAAGCTTCTCTGTTAGTCCAGATAGGCACAAAACAGTAGCAGGTAGGGAGCAATACACATTTTCCAAAGATCAGCACCATTATTTAATGTTTTTGTAAATATTTACTTTAGACGCAGGCTAAATGTTAGTTAAGATTTGTTCTAAACTGCTGTGTTTAAAAGCAAAAATCATGAGGACATATGGAACTCATCTGAAGGAGAAAAAAAAGTTACAATTTCACAAAATAATTAATTTCTTTACTCTCACCAAAGACTTGCCTTCATAAAACTTGTGGCATGCTTTTGTATCTTAGGTGGAACATCATGACACATACCATGTGGTTTTGTGGTCTCCTCTTCCTACTGCCTGAAACTCTGGCTGCAGTTTCCCCAACCTGACTGTCCCACCAAATCTGTACACACCCTCATCGTGCTCTCACTGGGATTTCTGCTCCTGTTCCGCTCTTCCCCCCCCCCCTTCTTCTTAGTCATCTTACCCACAAATGGCATAAATCAAGGCGAGGCCGTGTTTTCACAGCTAAACAGTTCTTGCAACATCAGGGCTGAGTTCAGGGAAACGGCTGGAAAACTTGCTATCTACACACACACACACACACACACCTGCCTTTTGGCTCATGGAAGATGAGCACAGTGCCAAAGATGTTTGTTTATTCTTGCCCTGGGTGCTTTGATATGGATGCTATCGATGAGGGCAATCGCCTCCCTCCCAGCACAGCACCCGGCACTGAGCAGGGCCTCACATCCTCACAGACCTCCCAGGCGTCTTCTCCAGGGCGTGAGATTCTGGGTCATGTCACTCCTGATGTCCCCACCAGCCTCCTGACGAGGCCCCTCTGTTCTTCCACAGCTTTGGAAGAGATTTGGGTAGATCAAGTCAAAGCCAGTAAGCCAGGCAAGTGCAGCCATGCCACTTTGGAAGTGGCACTTGCTGAATGCAAGGAGAGTTTGATCCAGGTGGAGCAAATGCAGCTCTGTGTTCCAGGGTCATGACAGCATCAAGCCTGTAGCTTTGAAATCGTTTGTGGCAGCTTAGGGAAATCAACAGGATCCTGTGCTGTGACTCTACTTAGCCCTTGTTGTGTGGCATCTGCTGGGACATGGACTGCACAACTTTCCTGCTCTGGACGTTCATGTCAGGTCTGGGCACATGCCCTACAGTGACCAGGCAGCACCCTGCACATTTGGGGTGGGCAGGCTGGGAGTGTGTGCTGAGGCACACTTGGGAGAAAGGTGGGGCTGCTGCAGAGAGAAAGATGCTGTGGGCACATGAAGGCAGGCCCTGCCCTCCCCATCCTTGTGGGATTGTGCCATCACACCACAATGTCAGGGAAGTGAGTTGGTGGGGAGGGCACAAGAGCAATCACTGCCTACAAAGCAACACACACACACAGCTGCTGCCACTCCATATCTCAACAGCACGGAGCCACAGGTGACTCCAGCACCCAGCCATGACTTGGTTGTCTCACTGGACCATCCTGTGCTGCAGCGATGGGACACCCTGTGTGCTAAAACTCCTTCTGCCTCTCTGTTCCTCTCTTATTTTTCCCTTATCTGAACCATATCCCCCAGGGTGGAACCAGAAAATGGAATATTTATTTGAAATATTAAAGAACTAGAAACACAATGAGGAAAACCCAGTCCCTCAGTCCGCCTGATTTTTACTTGTCTGGGAGATCGGGAAATTAGAGAAGAGGATGAGTGGCATTGCTTAGAAAGGAGCTGCTAGTTCCAGCACTGTAGTGAGGAGGATGCTCTCCTGCCAGGAGCAGCGTGCAGGGGATGCACACACAGTGGTTCCAAAATGCCTTTCAGCCGCCTGAGGGGCTGCTTTGGTCCATCAGTCACCACAGCAATCAGCGTCCCTCACAGTCTCCACGGGGCACTCAGGAAGCCACATTTACATCCAGGTGGGCCTGAGTCTGTCACTGTCCTTGTCAAAACTCTGCTGGCTCTGTGCATCATAATAGTAATGACTGCATTTCATCATGTAAATTTTGATAGTTAAGATCATTGTCATTACAGTGAGGAACTTCCCAGTTCTGGACAGGGTTTACAATCTGAGAGGTGATGGGCAAGCCAGGACACAGATCAGCTCTGCTGCACACAGGAAGATGAGGGTGATACCCGGGGCTGGGCAGCGTCCTGCAGGGAGAATGGGCTATGTCCGGCATCCTGATTCCCATCCCTGCCCAGAATGGATCTGGAGAGGCAGTTCTGACATGTGACAGTGACAGGCACTTTCAGCCTGTCCTCTGACGGTAAGTCTGTGAATTGGAGCTGCTGAACTCAAACGCCTTCTGCAACGACCTCCACAGAGGGCTCCAGAGGCCCAGGGATGCTGGAAGTGCTCCCGTCACCAAAATCACCTCAGGTCGTGTTGCTGAGGCTTTTCGGTCCAAGTGGAAGCTGGATCGCTAATGATGCATGTTTGAAAACTACACAAGTTCCCTTCCTTCCATCCTCCTGGGAAGCTCAGCGGCAGGGGTCCCGGTGAGGACAGCTGAGGCACGGCGCTGCCCGCGCCATGCAGGGCCGCGTCCTTGTCCGGCGCTGCCCGCCGGGCTCGGGGAAAGCCGGACATGTCCTGAGGCGCGGCTCCGCGCAGCCCGCGGGGACTGAGCGGGGGCGCCCCAGGGCATCCCCCGGGGAGCGGCTGCCCTCGGTTCCTGCCCGTGACAAGCCCCGTCGGGCTTGGGGACGAGTTTGGGGACGTCGGCACTTGTGTTTAAGGCGCGGGAGGCGCCGCGCAGGTGCCGCGGGACGGGCGGGCGCCGGGGAAGCGCCGCCGCCCCTCAGCCGCGGCCGCCGCTGGGACGCCATCGCCCCCTGGCGGCGGCCGCTGGCGGCGGGAGGCGCGGGCGGGCCGGGGCGGCTGCGCGGAACTTTCCGCCGGCGCGCGCGTCCGGCCTCCGGAGCGGGGAGCGCGGAGCGGGGCCGGGGTGCGGGGGCCGCCGCCCTGCCGAACACCGCCCGTCTTCCGCAAGGAGCCGCGGGACCCCCTTCTCGACCGCCGAATTAAAGAAAAAAAACAGTCAAAAAAATCTTTGTTTTAAACTTTTTTACTTTCTGGCTGCTCTCCCCCCCCCCCCACCCCACCCCTTTCCCCCTCTTCTCCCCCCCCGCCCCTCTCCTCCCAACCTCCTCCCGAAGCGGCGGGGCGGGAAGGAGCGTCTCCGGTCTGCAACACCAAAGCATGGCGGAGGCTGGCGATGAGAACCGTCCTCCCCAAAGCATCCAGCGCCTCTGACAAGCCCGGAGCCAGAGGGGGTGGGGGTGGGAAAGGGCGGGAGGGGGGAGAGCATGGGAGGGAGGGGGCAGCCAGTCCTTCCCCCTGCACTTGTCAGATGCAGATGGGACTGGCAAAGTTTGTTTGAATAAAAAAAAAAAAGGCTAAAAAAAAAAAAAAAAAAAAAAAGGGGAAGAGCAGGAGGAGGGGGGAGGAAAAAAAAAAAAAGATCCTAGAAATCCAAAAAGGCTCATCTGGGAAGGAGAGAGAGGAGACCGAGAGGAAGCGGGATGCAACTCAACCTGACGCTGATCTGCTTCGTCTTCGGGGGGTTCCTGCCCGACGCCGCGGCCCGGCGGGAGCAGATGGACACGGGGCAGTGCGACCTGCCCCGCTCGGTGAGCCGGGCCGGGCCGGGCCGGGCCGGGCCGGGGGCGCGCCGGCCCGCGGGGGATGCGCGCGTGTCCGCGGGGCGCGCGGGGGCCGCGGGGCGCGGGTGGGACGGGGGCGCGCGGAGGGACCCCCACCCCCATACCCCCGTCCCGCGCACGCGGGCGCGCGTGGCCCCCACAGGTGTGGCGGCGCTGCCCCGCGCGTCCCCCGCGGCAAACGGGGACTCCCCGCGGGACCCCAGCCCCACGCGGGCCTCACGGTGCCCGTGGGCTTTGCTTGCTGCGAGCCTGAGAGGGGGAAGCGGGAAGCCCGCTCCTCCTGCCCGCTCCTCCTGCCCGGCGGGCAGCCCCGAGGGTGGCATCGCCGTCTCCTTGCTTTGTGCCCCTCCATCACTGACTGGCCCCTCTGTTCTTCCCCGCAGCAAGGAGAGCTCAACTCCTTCCTCTGGACCATTCGCCGTGACCCCCCCGCTTATCTCTTCGGCACCATCCACGTGCCCTACACGCGAGTTTGGGACTTCATCCCTGACAACTCCAAGGCCGCTTTCCACGCCAGCTCCAGCGTCTACTTCGAGCTGGACCTGACGGACCCCTACACCATCTCGGGGCTGGCCAGCTGCCAGATGCTGCCGCACGGGGAGAACCTGCAGGACGTGCTGCCCCGGGAGCTGTACCGCCGCCTCAAACGCCACCTGGACTACATCAAGCTGATGCTGCCCCACTGGATGACCCCGGACCAGCGGGGCAAAGGGCTCTACGCCGACTACCTCTTCAACGCCATCGCCGGGAACTGGGAGCGCAAGAGGCCCGTCTGGGTGATGCTCATGGTGAACTCCTTGACGGAGACGGACATCCGCTCCAGAGGGGGGCCGGTGCTCGATCTCTACCTCGCCCAGGAGGCCGAGAGGATGAAGAAGAAGACGGGTGCGGTGGAGCGGGTGGAGGAGCAGTGTCACCCGCTGAATGGGCTCAACTTCTCCCAGGTAAGGAGGCTTCTGGGCCTCGTGTCTTATCCCAGGATATGGGGGGCGTTCTCCTTGCGCTTCCATCAGTTGCTGGGGGTGAACCCCAAGGCTGCTGCAGTGGGATGGTCACTCGTGGGCCTTGGCAGCTTTTGTGCTCCGTCATGCCAATCCGTGCTGCCTGCAGAACCCCCGTGATGTGCCTAGCGAGTGCTGCCACGCACATCATGGGTATAAAAATTATACATGTGTATATACATGTGTATCACGTGTATAATTTATTTGAGAGGCAAATGTCCAGGTGTGAATGTGTGTGTCTACTTGCTTGCCACTTGTGAGGAAAATTTATGCTGTCCCAGAGCTGGGTAAAAAGTGATTTTTTTGTTTATTTGTTTGTTTTGAAGTAAAGCAGCTCTGTGGTACTTGTCAGGAAGAGGATGAAGCATGAACAATGAAAATAGTAATTTTGACATTGTTCAAGTTGATTTAAGTACATGCAAACTGTCAGTCGTCTTTTTAGTGGTCACTCCGGGTCAAAACAAAGTGGCTCATGTTGCCCTTGTGCTGGGAGAAATTAAGTGTGCAATATGCATGGGTTTATTTCATTTTAGAGCAGATAAATTTCAGCAAACAGAAAAGGATGTAGGTTAAGAAACAAAAGTTATTGGTGTAACTGGACTCCGGAATTCTTTCAATGGATTTAGCTTTAAACAACCAAATGCTAAGCCATGAGATCTATTTCATTTCAGTGGATTAATGAGGAACACAGTAACAGCTATTGACTTTGCTTTGTGGAACTGTTTATGTGAAATGAGATTTACTAGAAACTGAGGAAATGAATGTGTGTGGAAGAAAACAAATAATCCTGGGGAGATTTAAGATGGTGTCAGTTACTGCTATGATATTTCATTTTTAACCTGCTTTTTGTCATTAGTTTCGGATCGGTCTATTTCCAGCCTTACCTTACTGTCCTACTTTGACCAAAAAAAAATCTTGGTGATGTGAGGGAATAAGGAATAAAGGAGTAACCTTCAGTGTGATTAAAATGTCCTTAGAGTGCCTTCACCCCCTGCTGCCCTGAAGTCCAGTAGGAACGATATGATGGGGAAAAAATCTGTCTTTCACTAATATTTGGTTCATCCGATATTTCAGCTAGGAGTCTTAACTCCGTGTACAGCCTTCAGAGAAGATTTGTTACATACATTTTGAATGTATTTTCTTGTTTATCAACAAAAATAATTAAAAGAAAGCTCCTCAGGACTTTTGCATTATTTAACACACATCCAAATCAAGGAATTCGTTTTACACTGTTTTGTCTGAAAGGTTTAAGTGCCTATCCTGTCTGTTGAGCCTCTTCTTTAAGGTGAGATAAAAATAATTAACCATTCCAGACATCCTATAGTATTTGGTTGTATTCGATCAAAAATGGCAGTTAAAATCAAGCACACAAAAACACCAGGTTAAAAATGTACCACTTGGAAGCCTTTTAAATGTGAATCATACTACATTTTTTTCTTTTAAGAGAGAGTGAGCAACAGAGAAAGGAAAAGGAACAGAGTACAAAACTCACTGCTGCCCTTAACCATAATTGTTTCTCTGTCCAACTTTTAAATAGAAACAAAAATTTCCCATTCATTTTGCTCCAAAAGTAATCTAAAAAAGAACAGTGAAGGTATTACTGCTATTGGCAAGCAAATGACAGTCACTTATGCAAAACATTTATGCTGCTTAAAATAATACATTCCATTTGAATTGTTAGAGAGAATTGACAAAGTTGCTGAAATAGATCAGTGTTCAGGAGGAATTTTCCTAGATTGAACCTTTTTCTAGGAACAAGGCCACCAGAACAACAGGAGACAAACTTAAACAAAACAAACGAGATATTTATTTTCTTGCTTCCTCTAGATTTCCATGCATCCTGACACCTGGCTAGTTGTTTAACAATAGTAATTTGTAATGTTATCACACCGTCTGGCAGTCCTACTGCTTGGTGTATTACTGTGCTAATTTAGTGGAGTGGATTACTATTGCAAGGTTTCACCTCCCAATTCCAGGTCTTGAAGCCTTCCTTAAGCAACATGTAATTAAAATGCACTAAAAATGGAAATCAGAAATTGAGCAGCTTTTGTCTCGCAGGGTGTTTGCACAGTTTGATGAGAACATCTGTGATAAATTATAGTCCCAAATCTGCTAAGGGCATCAGCGGTTTTTTACCTGTTTTCAGCATTACTATTACAGGAACACTACACATTATTTCTGCATTCAGAATTCAGGTTTTAGGACTGTGCCTTGCTGAATCATGTCAATGCTTTTGTTTCCCACATCCCCAAAGTCCAGTATTTTTGCCCTAAGCAAATTAAAAAAAAAAGACAAAAAAAGCCTTTTTTCCCTACTTCTTCTCCTCAAAGGCAGCTTTGTGCTACTGCAAATATTTAATCTGACTACATACACCAAATCTGTTAATCTGATACTGTGAGGAGGAGGAAATCTAGGAGTGGTCCCGGTGTGGTACTTGGTTTTGATCTGCTCTGAAAGAAAGTGGATACACTTGCATTTTTGACCAGGAACGATCTTTGAAACGTTCTGTGCGTGGCTTTGAAATGTTGATTGTCTTAGCCGGATAAAAAGATTAAGGTGGCTCATATAATTAGCTGCTTCCTGGAGAGCCAGCTCCTGCAGGTAGGGCAGGGAGCATTGTTTTCTATTGTAAACCCCTGTAGTTTGATGCTCTGTTCGCCCTGAAACCCTTGCACAGTATTTCCTGCTGCTTTTCCACATCACTGCCATCCTCCTGCCTCCTGCTGACCAGCTGCTCTCCTGCTTGGATCCTGGGGGGAAGTGTTGTCCCACCTCCTGGGACTCTGGCAGCTGCTGGTCACTCAAAGTCCGGGCCTTGTGTATGGCTGAGCTGGTGCCAAGGTGTCTGAATCCCAGCAGAAGGCAGTGTTGGGAGCCTGGATGCAGGAGAGTTCATAGCAGGTTTGGATCAGGTTGAAATTTTACTGCTTCTTGCTATTTGAAGTTTCAGGGTTTTCATGGAAGGTGGGACAGAAAGAGCTGAGGTAAGTGAAGAAGAGGAAGCAGACAAGTCTGTCTGACAGCACTGATGTTTATGTAGAGAGTGGCCAGAAAAGGGCAAAATCAAGTTGGCCAGGGCTGAGAACTGGTGAGGGGCAGATGACATTCCAGGCCTTCTTGTGGAATCCTGGCTGAGGCACTGCAGCCACTACTGCCTGTGAGGACTCATCCATCTATCTTCTGAGGGCCAGCTGGGAATAGCGCTGAGCTCTCTCTCCTCTTTGGGACCCTCATGTGGGCCTATTATGGGAAGCTTTCCCCAGGCTGTTATTGGAGTAAGGAGAATTGTGATGGTGGCTCCTGCAGCTGCTCATGTCTGGTGCATCCTCCCTGATGGCTCAGGGCTGTCGTGGGACCCCCATCATCCTGGAGTGATTGCAGCGTCTCCACTGAAGGTCTGTACAGTCAGCAAGGGGAAGGTTTTACTCCTCTACCCAACCTGCTGTTCCCTGGGGAGGTGGGTGGCATCTCTTGCTTGTGTTTGGTCCTGTTTCTCAGCAGGATCTGCAGTCCCAAACAGTGTTCACAGCCCTTCCTCCACGTTAGAACTGAAATCCTTCCCCATACCATCATCCCATCTCTCCTCCGGGACAGTCTGCATTCAGCTCATAGCAGATGCCCTGAATCCCAAGGTTTGTAGGGGAAATTTTGTGTCGGGGTCCAGCTTCCTGCCAGCCTCTTGGTGGGGAAGCTGTCAGGCTGGCGAGGAGCTGCCAGCACCCCTTGTCTCCCCTTTCGCTGTTTGGGAAGCCCTGACTGGTCTCCTCCGGCTGGTATCATTTCCAACTGCAGGGGGAGATGTTAAATATCAAACCAGTGTTGATTGGATCAGAGACAGCCTCAAAGAAAGAAACCTCAGACTGTGCCAGATTAAACTTCACACTTCACCATTCTCTCCCTTTCATTTCTTTGCCGCCTCATTCTGTGCACAAATAAACCTCATCTCCTGCTTTCTACCAATGAGACAGCATTCATAATGACTTTGTTAACAAAATCAGTCTTCATTTCCCAGGTCCTGCTGTTCCATCAAACCCTGGGACATGGCAGCTTTGATTACTCTGGTGATAGGATTAGAGGAGGGAACAAGTGCTGGTTAATAAAAGGCCGATGGGTGGTCCATCATGTTTGGTCAGTGACAGCTCTGCAGCCTCGAAGCTGGACCTTCAGTGGCAAAACAGTAATATACAGAGTAATATACAGGCAGGGCCATATCCTGGACCCTCTCTTCAATCTGCCCTATCCCCTTGAAAAACGCAACATTTCTGTGATCACAAAGCTGGGATTCTCCAAGCTGACAGGAGCAGTGTAACTACTTCAAGAGAAATGTACTTACTGCCCTAATGAAAGATCTGGGCGCAACGTTTTCTGAACTGAATTAAAGGGCTCAATTTCAGAGCTAGATGACTTATGATAGTCTGTATAGTTTATATGAGGGAGTATGGCTGATTTTGTTTTTTAATTTTTGAAATAAAAGTGGTTTTTGCCTAGTAGAAATGGCACTTTCTTGCTTTTTTAGAATTTCAGGCTTAGTGAAGAGAACAGGAGTCATCAAAAACATCATCACCTGTTTTGATTGCTGAATATTCTTGAAAGAAATGTTGTTAAAGGGTTTGATTTCCTATAGCTATATATAGTGCACATAGTTTTCAGCTTGCTGGCTTTTGTTAAACTACCACTCCCTTCATCCCCTTTTCCACCAGGATAAAAAAATTCCCCCAGCAAAATTAACCTTGGGGTAGAAATTCATACAGCAAAAATAGAAATCCTTCCATTTAATTCTCTTTAAATACTAGTGGAAGCTGCTTTATGTTTTCACCAGGGGAACTGCTGAAGATGAAACTACGCAAGTATTAAAACTACAGTAGTGGCAGTAACACCTGAAAGGATCAGCAGCTGATGTTTTGTAGCTGTACCCACATGTTGGTGTTGCTCTGTACAGCCAGTGACTGTGTGCTTCTGCCCCACAGCCTCTTGGAAGGCTCACTCAGGTATTTGATGCCTATTAAGGAACCAACCAGTCACTAATGATGGCTCAAGGGGCAGCTGGCAATTCATCTGTTTTATTTATTGTGTATATAACTGCCAGAAGTGTTTGTACAAGAGGGCAGGTATGAGCCCTTCCTTTCCCTCTGATCCTTCACACCTCCCTTGGTAACATCCAAGCCCAAGGCAGGTGTACCTGCCTCCCATGAGCTGGTCTGGAGGATTCTGCTGATTGATTTTTTTGCAAAATTAAGGGTGCTGCCTGTGCTTGCTATTAGGTAGGAATTACATCTTTGTAAGATGGGTCTTGAAAGGGAAAAATTCCCAGAAACAGATACTCAAGGGCCTCCCTACTGTACCTGGGGCAGCTTAACTTTACTAGTATATACAAGTCAAATAGCAGAATTGTGCCATTTTTCCTGTGTGTGTTTGCCACCTCAGAGCTGCTAACCCAGTAGGTACTGGGGTAGCCCCTCTTTAGCAAATGGTATTTTCACAGTGATGATTTTCAATCTGTTTGTTATTTGCTGTCATTTTGTGATGCTGTTGCAGCAGCAGTCAGGATCCTCCTCTGGGCCCAGAGTGCTTTGCTTATAAACAGAATGAACCATTGACCTTAAAATCCTCCACTTGAAGTATAGTGCAACCTACAGTGCTCAGAAAGTCTTTAACAGCCTCCCCTCAACTCCCTAGTGAGTAGCAACCCACGTTATAAAGCCAGCCCACATCATTCGGCCGAGTCAGAGGTTCCTGGATTGCAAAGGCCAGAAATGATCTTAAACAAGGGCACTCACTCACCTTGCACTCCTGCAGAGAGGAGATCAGTGGCAGGGCTCCTGGCAAAGCATATTTAGGGACTTCAGAGGGACATACTGTAAAATAACAGGTTTCCCCTGTGCTATGCTTTACACTGCAAACCCTTATTTACACTGCAAACCTTTTCACTGTCGTTAGGAGTTGATGAGACAGGTAAAAGGCAGAAGAAATCACAGTGTTACTGCTTGAGCCATGGGAACTTTGTGTGATTTCTTTCATTTTTTGGTCTTATTAGTGAGGTTCCCTGCCTGCTTGGATGAAGGACTGTAAGCTGACATCCTCAGAGGACAGTGTTCAGGTTGCAGCACAAAAATGGAGATTTTCAGCAATGACTGGCATTTTAGGAATTTCATTGGTTTTAACTTTGAAGGGTCAGTGTTAGAAGAGCCCCATTTTGCAAGGAAACATACCTGCCTTGTATTCTCACACTTTCCCAAATCCCTCTTCCAAGCAGACAACCAGTACAGATAGATGCTTGATGCCACTATACTTAAAATCTGCAGAAAGCGCTGTGGATTGATGACAAAATTTCAGTATCTTTGTTAAGCTCTCAAATTATTTCTAGGTTGCAATTACTAAGACTTTTTTTCTGAACACTGCAACAATTTTTAAACCTAATACTCCTTCTGTAATCCCAAAAGCATTATAGTTTCCATTTTGCTTGAGACACCAGAAATTAAACTGGTGCCTGCAGAGTTTAAAACTGCAGATATCAGTGTTTAAATTTAATACCTCAGATCTTGGGCTGGAATTTGAGCAAGACTATGCCCTGAACAGAATGGGAACAGACATGCAACTAGACTGTAATACTGGTTGTAACCATCACGGCAACTGGTAGTTATGGTGCCTCAACACCTCCATGAATTTGCTTTTTCTGATGCTCAAGAGAACAATACAGCTACCTGGTATAATTGTTACTGTTTATTGATCTAATTGTCATTTAAAGGCACGGAGAATGAAAAATGACCTGGTTAATACCTGTCAGAAGCGCAAGCAGGAATTGACACTCATGTTTGCTGCTTGTATCACTAGTTATTCCAACAGCAGTCCTTCACATTTGTATGTCCAATATTTCAGAGCTTCTGGTGCAAGTCATTTCAGGACTTCTAGCACAATATAAATGGAACTTGGTAAAAACTTTAAATTAAAACCATGTGCTCAGCATTTTGAAATGGATGTTGTATGACTTGAGGAAGCTCATTAGAAAAAGTATTTTTAGTTTGAATGCGATCAAAGACCCAAGATTTTCCACTCTGAGGATCATTTAGCATAGTCCTGGACACCCCATTTCTCATCATACATAGACTCCCATAGGCCAGTTAGGCTTGAAGAAATCATCATCCTTGAAATATTGTAATTAGATTTATTATCAGTGGACCACTGCTGATCACCTCTGTCCAGGCACTGCAGCAGTGCTGAGGAGTCTTGCAGATGTCAAAAGTGAGTTTTATTCCTGACTTCCTCAAAATTAGGATTGCAGCCTATGCCAGTGGGTAGCAGTGTTAGAAGTGACAGACTGAATCCTGTGTGTTGTACCCATTTCAGAGAGTCCCTTGAAGCCAGGGAAAACACTGAACCATCCCCAGAAACTCCTAGTACTAGCACATAGAGAAAAAAAACTAGTAGGACAGAGAGAAAGGATTGTAAAAAAATAAAAAGAAACAAATCTGATTTGTTCTTTTCCTGGGCTCAGTTAGTGTGGAAGTTACAAAGCCTTCCACATGAATTCCAGTCCAGAGCTTCTTCATGCTTGGGTATGCCTACAGAATAGGAGTTAGCTAAGATGGAGTAAAAAGCTAGGAATTCAGTCATAGGCAGTTAACTGTTAGTTGTATCAACATAATTAAGAAAATAGCAACAAATGCTTTATGTTTCCCCTAGATTGCTTGCTGCTTCTACCCTAACTCTTCCAATTGGGGCACTTGTTGGAAGACACAGATATCTCCAATACATAAAACAGAGAAGAAGCTGCCTTTATAGAGCAAAGCAATATTCATCAGACTTCCTTAGTGAGCCAAGGAATGAGAAAAAGGAAACAAATATTACAGTTATTTTCTAACCTCTTTCCATTTTAATAAAAGTCAAGTTATGAGGAACACAGGAAAAGTATTTCTTTCAAGTAGGCGGTTCTGTGTCTTGAAAGTATCCCCTCAGTATTTAGAGACTGTACTAAATCCAAGGTCTCCATTAGGCTCCCTCACTTTTGTTAACAATCACAATGAAGACTGATTATTCTCTGTACGCTTTCTGCCACTGCACAAATTTAGCTCTCCTTTGATTTCTTGCAGCCTTTTCCTATTACAGGTGACAGCATAATAGTGATGGGGAATATTTATTTAAATGTGAGACCAACTGCTCACAGTGCAGGAGTTTGCAGAGTCAGCAGAGAGGGAGAGGGAAAAAGGGTGATTTGAGAAACATGCCCAAATTTTTGAAAGTCTTTATATTCCTGGCATGTGATTGATTTACAGTTTTAGAAATGATCACTGAGCAAAATGTTATGCCAGAAGGAAGCATGATGAGACGTCCCAGTGTGTCTTGTTGGTTCTAAAGCCCTGGTAAAATAATCACAGCACTATTAATTGTGAAAATGTTATGTCCTACACCATGAGAGGAACTGGTCCTGGCATACTGGCAGTCAAATGGGATACTAACCTGTAGTTTGCTTTCAAGCTGAGGTAATTCTTTATTTTTGAGATATCACAGAGGCAGGAGAGGTGTAAGTGTGCAAGAAAAAGCCTAAAAATGTTGTTTTCGTAAGAGTTAATGATACAAAAAGCCCTTCTTTTTCATAATGAATTTCCTAATTAAGACAGGAAAAAGCTAGAAAGAACATTCTAAATAAAGCTCATTGCCTGCTGGAGAAGATAACTCACTAACACCCAGAAGTGACCAAAGTCAAGTTTCAAATGCAAAGTTTTGGCCAAATCAATTTTTATATGGCTTAGCCTTCAAACAACTGGGATGCAGTTCAGCTCCTTCAGCATTTCTCCTTTCCGGTACCAGAATACCAATGAGAAAATACCTCCACAGTCCATGAGACCAGGTTATACCATCCTGAAGTAATCCAGGTGTTTGGTGGCAAGATGAAGTTCAGAGGCTCGAGGCAACAGGCCTTTGCAGGCATGAAACCTGTCCAGCTTTATGGATCAGCTTGTCCCTGTCTGCTGACTGGCATTGGCCAGTTTTTTACTCAGCTAATTGTGTAAGGCCAGAGAGGATTTTTTTTATTAACTTGAGTGGCTTGGCTATGAAATGAGACATACTGTACAGTGTATAACTCAAGCTTGCTTTCAAAGGAATTTTTGTTGAAGCTGGGTATCCAAAGAGATCTGAGCCTTTAACATGTAGTCATCTTAAACACACTCTAGGAGCTTTGTAATTTAAGGTCAGCATTTGCACTGGTTCACGTTCCAGTAATGGAATAGTGCTTGCTTTAAAAACATACTCAATTTATATCTAAATGTATAAAGATGGGCTTTTTTCCTGAAAATGGAACTGACTGCTCTGAGCACTTTCTGTGTGTTACCTGTGGCTGGATAAGCTTGGAATGGATGTACCCTGTAGAGGTGCATCCATTATGGCTCTGACGTGGAAAGCAAGAATCATTGATGCAGTTGTACAGTCTGAAAGCTGGAAGTATTAGTTTTTGGGAGTCACTTGTAGTGGTGATTGATCCTACTAAGATCCCTTTTGTATTTCAGGAAGCACAAAGAGCTAAAATCTCCCAAAAGGTGTTGTATTTTGGCATATTTTGGATTGGTTTTGTCATTACTGACAAAAAGATCCCAGTGGAAGATACTCCTAAGAATGCAAAACACAATCACTAAACCCACACAAGATCCCTTATCACATTCTCTCTAAAGTTGTTGCAGATTCATTTGAATTACACTGGAAAGATTTATCTCTTATTAATGGAGCGCTCTTCATTTTTTAAAATTGAGTTGTTGTGCAACACATCAAATAACAATGTCATAACACATCATAAATCAGTTTGTTCACTGAAGGATTCCACATGAGTTAATCTAACATCCTGGACGCAGTTCATGAGCAGTTAATTTTAGCAGTTCTCTTTGATACATATCAGTTAAGGCAAAGCAGCTCCAGCCATTATGGAGTAGAGTCAAAACTGGTTAATGGCAAAGCAAGTACAGACAAAGAGTGTTCACAGATAAAGCGTTTGGCAGATCATTCAAGGGATCTTTCCTTTATATACAGAACAATTGTAGCTCCAATACCAGCAGTGCAGACACTCTGGGACAAAGAGAAAATACACACGCACACACCAAACCACAGAAGAAACCACACACACCACTTCGTACTTGAGTCTAACAAGAAAGTCAAGCTAAAGTTCACCAACCCTGCCGTAGCTACCAAAGAACTCCATGGCAGGCAATGAGATGGGAACCACCACCCCCAAAAAAGCATGCAGGAATTATTCCCATTGTCAGTATGGGAGAAACTGAGAATGTTTGATTTGAAACACAAAGTCATCCGGTGGCCTGCAAATGCCATTTATCTCAAGGTCACGCAACATAAATAACCCAAGGGTTAGCTCCAAAGCAGGAGGTAGCTGAACAAGACTAGGGGAAGGGATTCCTCTCTCTTCCCTGTGGATGTTTGGCATGCTACTGACAATGTTTTGAAGCCTGGCACTCCTGATGAGTCTGGTATATTAAGAGCAGTGTAGCACAGCAAAAACAGCTGAATGTAGCGTTTTGGAAGGGACCATGGTTTTAGAGCAAGCCACTAAGGTGTCGCACATTTTCTGCAAGAATTAATCAGGGACACTAATTAGAAAGGAAAACTCCAGCAGTAAAAAAATTCTCTTGGATGCTTAAGTCTGAAAAGATTAATCCCTGTTTCACAGTAGGGACAACCAATGTTTATTTACTGTTCAGCTGAGTGGTCGTGTGAATTTTTCTGTTCTTCTAAAACACAAGTATCACAATCTTCTTACGCTTTTTAAGAGAACAACAAGTTTAGCAACTGTCACATCAATAATCCATCATTATCAGTCAGGGAAAGAAGAAGTGTGTTTTCCCAAGAGTACTTAGACCTGAGGGTATAGCTTGGAATATAACTATGGGAGAATCCCAAAAGACTTGGCACCTGTTCCTCTGTTCTCTGGGGCAAAGCTCAGTGTAGTTCCCGTTAAAACACATCAAACAAGTTGGCAATCCTTGTACTGGGAACCCAAAACTGTATCTTTTGAAACCAGGCAAGGTGTCTTTCCTGCTGGTTTATGCAGAAAGGAGTTTCATATAGACAAATAATTTATTAAGAGGATGAGGGAGAAAATAAATGTTAGTCAATATTCTTCTAATTTATTTGTGATTTTGATAGGCTTAAAAACCAGACTGAGTAGAGTTACTTGTGATTTCATGTTGAATTTTTGATGCCATGAAAAAAAGGGAACTAAACTCACTAAGTCAGGAGGAAAACTAAGAGTGTTTTGATTCAGCCAGCACCACTTGAGGTCACTCTGCAGAGTCCTGTACGTCTGTGTGGCCTGAGCACCATTCTTTCCAAACAGAAGGGATGCAAGCTGGGCATGTGGATAAGGAACCCTGAGTCTTTGTATACAAAACACAGACAATTTTATACCTGTAGGCCTTACAGTTGGAAACTGAGGCATCACTTCAGAGGCTGAAATATCCCAATTACATTACTACATCTGGGGCTAAGACAATGATTGTTCCATCTATAAATTTCTCTTTCACCTTTCAACTTATTTAGTACTCTTAGAAAAATAAATATTTGTATGCAGAGGGACTAGAGTTGATGAGATGGTGATGTGAAGGGGACATCTGAAGAAGTCCAGCCTGATTGTGAACTCCAGAACCTATAGCTTTTTGGGCAAGGGACTATGGGACACATCTTCATCTCTGGTGAACAGAGTGGCTCCACTCCCTTTGCTATTTTAGTCCCTAAAGGAATTGATTTTTTCAAATACAAATGGTCTTGAAAAATGGCAGAGAGCATAGACTTGCATCATTCGCAATGAACCAAGGGCTTGTGTGTTGTAACAACCTTTGTTGAGGGATTGTTGTGTTGAAAATCCACTGATTTTGGCACAAGCTGGAGAACTCAGCAGTTCCACTATGCGTGTCCTGCCATCATTCAACAGGCAGACCCTCTAGCTAGACATCGCAGTAGGGCAGCCAGTTGGCTTCTCCCAACCTCCTTAGGTTTCCAGATGTCATAACAAAATGAGAGAGAGAGACTTAGCCATCTTCCATGTGTTTACGCTGGAGCTGCTAGGCAGAGACCAAGCCACAACACTGCACAGCTTTTCAAAAAGGACTTAATGGCCTCTCTGTAAACAGATCTAAATATTTGCTCCAGTGACATTTATCGCATCACACGTCTGGCGCGAGTGTTTCGTCCTTGTTTTGCTTGCGTGTTTGGATTCTCTTATAAACATTAATGAAGTGCTTGAATACAAATGAATAATCCTCCCCCTTTCTTCCCGCCCTGGCGGGGAGGGGAATGGGAGGGCATGAAGCAATAATAGTTCAACCTTCAACCCGTAATTGCACGGTACATTTTGATGACAGTTTTCTTTCTCACGTGCTTTAAAAGACTTTATTCGGCATGTACATCTATGCAGAAGGCATTGCACCTTTCTTCAAAGGCAGCTGCAGCCAGAGTTGGAGCAGGGGGCACTTAGCAGGCAGCACTGTGTCATTTGATGTTTGAGCAGTCGTAGCAAGTTGACTTGCTGCTGGGTTCCCAGCAGGCTGCCAGAATTCTGCCCCATCTACAAGGCTTTTAACAAAGGATATATTTAATATATACTTTCCTAGGCGTCTGCTGTTGAGCTGGACAGAATAATGGGCCTGAAGCACCTCTAATCTAACTGCATTTGACAGTTCATCTACCTTTTGCTGGAGAACTGGGGTCACTCAATAGATATTTTCCAATTATCTGCAGCTTCAGTGACTGGAGACAATGTGTTTCCAAGTAGTTCCTTCTGATCTTTCAATGCCTTTATGGAGGCCATGGAAGATGGTTGTCTTGGTTGTCTTTCTGCCCAGTTTTGAACTGAAACTGCCACATCCTCCTTTTGATTTTGTCACTAAAGGAGAAGAAGAGTGTAGGATAAGGAAAGACTGACCAAATCTTGTTTCCATAGGTGGTTTCTGTGGACACAACCTTTAGAAGATTATTCTGTTGTTTAGGGTATGAGAATGTAAAGCAAATGTATTAGAAGCCTGTTTCCTGATCCTAAGAGAGGTGAAGTGTGAAACAGATCAAGGCATCATCCCTGAGCCTGTTCCAGACTGAAAAAACATTGAGTATCTCATTCCTGTGTGGGAGCAGTTATATTACTGCTCCATTCTCCCTGTGCAGTTCAAAATGTCACAATGTCTTCCATGCACAATAAATTACCATCATCTCCTGCCAGGTGGGACAGTGGTTTGCTCAAGACTTTACTAAGCATCTTTAGTTTCTGCAGCTGGGCTTGTAGGAGCAGTGGTTTGGCTTGCTTGGAAGCCAGTAATAAAAGAAATTTTCTTTTAGTCATGAGGGGCTCTTCAGGAATTCCCTGAACTCATGCAACAAAGCTCTCAGCTCTTTGTTAAGAGCAAAACTGCTGCATTTAAGCTGTGGGACATAAAAGAAGTAATCAATACCCAGAAAGTTCATTCTTCAAACAGTCTTTAAGAAAAAATCAGCCTGTACAAGACATCTATGGGTCTGTTATGTGCAATACTACTAAGTGCAAAGGATTTATGTCCCGATAGTCAGGCTTTGGGAGGTCAGAACTAATACCCAAGAGAAAAAAAAAGGATATGTTTCCTTCATCTGAGTGATTAGGTATAAAATGGGTTAAAAATTAATACTGTCTTTGGTTCAGCTTGTATATGAAACCATTCAGTCTGCACATACTTGAGTACTATTCAAAAGTGCCTGTCAACTCCATTAATTATCAAATTGCTTATTCAGTCTATACATTCCTTGCATAAATCCATATCAACTTTGCCTCTTGTAACAGTGTTTGTTTATATGAGCTGGAACTCTCAATCCTGAGCAGATTGAAACACTTCTCAAAAGAATTTCTTCGTCTGCACCTACAGAGACCCAAGCTAATTGCTATTCAGAGGATGCTTTGTGGGCTGCTTTTTTGGTGAGGAGTTGGGAGTCACAAAATTGTCTGGAAAGATGTCCTTTTTTCACTTCTGTCCATATTGATAGTTCAGATAGAAGAGACTAAAATAGTTACAGTTCTCAGCAGCTGTGAAGTGTACACCGGAAAAAACAAAGAGCTTGGAGAAAGGGATAGAAAAAAGAATGTGCTGATATTTTTGTCATCCTCTTTCTAATGTGCCAATACTAATGGAGGCTTTTTTTTTTTTTGTGAACTTGTAGTCCAGTGCATTATTTTGTCCCGGTCACTCAAGCATTCTGCCTTTTACTCTTCTGATGGAACACAAACATGGAAGTGTATTTGGAACTAGCTGGAGTCTTTAAAAAAAACAAAATTAAGGCAAGCTGCCAGATCAAAATCTAATACGCAACATATGTTTACAGAGTTATAGTCTCTTGCAATGCTGGCTTTAACAGCACTCCAGTGTGAAGTAGAGTTAATGCCTTCCAAGATCTTTTATCATCCATTGTGCTTATCAAAACAGTAAAAATACCGGTTTTATTTCATCAAATGCACCTTTCCTCTTGTCTGAAGCCCTTTGAATTCCCCACCACATTTGGGATCAATGGAAGGTATGTCCTTAGTCGTCTTTGTCCAGTTCTCCTCCTCTTCACAAGAGTTTATATTCCTCAGGGATGACCAGGTTTATCCAGTAGTTTGGCAGGCAGCCCTGAATAGGACTCCTGGTTTGAGAGAAGACTCTAATGTTGATCCCCATGTGCCCTGTGCATTTGAGGTGTAACTCATGACACTTTCTGAGGAGTCTCTGAAGAGCAAAGGGTTGTCCAAGTCTAAAACAGAGGATTGAAGCACATGAGGTGTTTTCAGCTGGCTTGGGCTACCTCAGCTTGTCGGAATGTAAGACGTGCTGGTGTGTTTGGTCAGACTTTAGTCCTTTCTTGGGAGCCTGCTGCACTAGGCACAGGCTGGCATTTGGTGTGGCCAGTGAGCCCCACTGAGGCTCTGTGGTTCCTTTTGGGCTGTCCCTTACACACTGCTGGTGTCTCTCATCCCATGGTGCCTCCAGCCATCCATGGCACAGCAGGGCAATTGCCACTGGAATCTGCTGCAGAGGAGAGCAGACAGCTCAAGGCAAGGACTTGAGTGACAGTTCAACATGTAGGGGTGGGGTGCAATGGACAACACTGCAGGGCAGAGGTAATGGAAAATGGGGACAGTTGTGCCAGACTCCTGCCACCTCCTGTGGCTGCTCTGCCTGGTGTGCAGCACACTCTTCACTGCCCCTTCAGCAGCAGCTGGATGCAGCTTGGAGTATGCAGAGTCCAGGGAGAATAAACTTGAAGTGTCTGAAAATTCCGTGGGATGAGACAGAGCCTTGGTGGGTATATGAGGCTCTGAAATAGCAGCAGCCCCTCACTATTTCTTCTGCTCATTCTCCATATGTGGGATATACCTGTCCATGATCCATGACATGCCAGCTGGACTCCATGAGCTCTATGTGCACTATTCCAGACTTACCAGAAGAGCTCTATTAGGAGGAGGCAGGAGTTTTCTGGGCCCTCAGAGACAATCCTGACATGGCCTTTTGTGTTTCAGTTCTCTGCATACAAGATGGGCAAGATATTAGAACTATTTATTTTTGGAAAATGCCTTTTTTTTTTTTTTTTTTACAAAAGCAGTGCTCATGTAATTTTTTTTTGTATTTGAGGAAAGAAACATTCCTTGAAATGTCTCAATTTCGAATTTAAAGAGAAGTTAGAAAAACCCATGAGTCTCATCAGCAAAAGAGCAACCTGATGAGTGACCCAATTGGAAATTTCTGTGCTATTAGTGCGCGACAACACATTAAAGATAGAACAGAAATGTAGATACCAACAGAAATGTAAATCTTGTAGCATCTTTGGATAAACTTGCTAAGGGAAAAGAAAGTCTTCCTGTGCCTCCTTGGTAGGAGTCTCTAACACAGCTCCAGGATTCCTGACTGTAAGGTTGTTTGAAATAGGGTAACTTTACCTCTGTTGAATATAGAAAATTCTTTAGAGATGTTACGAGAGTAATAGCATTTACAGTTTACTTAATGTGTAATATTACCTGATTTGCAGCAGGTCAGGTCTCTGCTCACATCAGTGTCATGCTGTGCATGGTCACTGAAGTTCCTGAAGTACAGTTGAATGACATGGGAGGCAGGACATGGCAGTTCCACCTCAACATTTCATCAAGGAGATCTCTCTTGGATTGTCTTAGCTTGAAGTTCATTTCAGAAATAAAAATCACATACATGCAGGCCACATAAGCTGTCACATAATACTGGGTTTGCATCTCTTGCCGCTCCAGGACTTCATTCTTTGTAGCTCAGATCTCACCAGACAGCCAACTTAACCTTTCACTTGAGGAGACAGTCAGAAGAGGTGGTCATGGTTTGAGCTTTGAGGCTTCATCTTTTTCTTTTCTCCTAAGAAATGTCCTCTTTCTATCACTAAGGAGATGAGCTGTCTCGTTCAGCTTTTGAGTCGAAAGTTTAACCTCCTGCTTGCAATTCTTTTTTGGCTTTGCTGTTTGGATCTAAACAATTTCTGTATCTGTGTATCTATAACAATTTCCCATTCTGTTATGCCTGTTTTGGTTTGACTGGTCAGTGCAGAGTAATGTTTAAGTGATTCAGTCGGTAAAGTCCATGTTGGCTAATTCCTTGGACACAGTGACTATCAGGACAATGACCCCTCCCTGAAAAAGGCACTGTTTTACTCTATTTCAGCAGTATTCTACGTCCTGACCACTTGCTCTGTGCAGAGAGCATTCGCTGTGTGCTGTGCTGCTACCCAAGTGCAGATGTAGGTTTTGGATTATGAGACTTCAAGTTCTGAGAATCAGCTTGGGTTTTAATGCTCTTGATGACACAGCCAAATAGTGTTGTTATGACAAAAATCAAAATTCATCTCTGAAGCACCTCTTCCTAGCGTTGCCTCATGCATTCTCAACTAGCAACGTATTCCTTTGTCTAAGTAACTTCCACTGTTGGAACCTTTTCCTAACATATTTAAGGTTTTCCTTTACTGCTTCCAGATGTAGACCTTTGTTTTACTATTCTTCGACTCTGTAAATATATTTTCTCTGGTTCTAGTACTGTGCAGTTATTTGATAGACAAGATCATGCTCTCTCTTTTAGGAGTCATTTATTAAAGAAAGTTTTTACAAGTGCAGACAAAAACCAGGCTTCTGCAGAGAATGAATTTCAGGTTTTGTCTTGTTGGTTAACCAGGATTCACACCCCTTCTGGGACAGTTCCTAGAGACACCTCGTGGCTGTCAGGAGCTCTACAGTGCATATCGTGCTTATGTCAAAATAATTTATTCTAAGCCTCAACATCCAGAGTTATTTGAGAAAGAGTTAAGAGTGAGGCTGCCAACCTGCTAATTAAAAGCTAGAAATATTTTCAAGTTCTCCTCTGATGGAAACAATTAAGCAAATATGTTCTAAAGTGGAATTACCCCCAAACCCAACAGCAACATGTTGTCTGCCCAAGTATAATTAAAACTATCGACGAAAATTTTCTTCCAAGATGAAAGGAATTGTTGGTTAGTTCCTCGATTCCCGTACTCCAGTTTATTCTCATATTCTGTAAGAAGTACAGCAGGCAGCTCAGACTACATAGATGCAGTTTGTTGCTGGGATTCTTAGCTTCTCAGTCAAAACCACACTAGACAGTTCAGAAAAGTAACAAAGCAAACCCCATTCCTTCAAACACACCAATCCAGAGTGAGTTAGATGATAAGCTTTGTGCAAGAAAAAGGCAGACTGACTTTTTTATGTTTCAGGTCATCCATTAATATAGAAATTTAAACAAGTTGAATCCTGGTGAGATTGCTCACCAGGCAGTAAGTCTTTCTAATGGTAAGTGAGCAAGACCTAGAATTCATTATCTCTCAGAATTAGCAAAGTGTGCAGCCTTTCTTGAGTTTGATACAAACTCTGTAAAAATGGTATTTTAAAGAACAGACGCCTTTAGAGGAATAAAGTTTATATATAAACCAAGCAGTTTGGGTGTAATTGCTGTAGACCCAGCTGAATATAGGTTTTGTGATTACATTAATCTTATGTGTTTAGATCCAAGATTATACATACAATAATCTAATCCCAATTTCATGTATATACATATAACTAAAAATTACAGGTGGAAATGGTGTTACCTCTCTTTTTCTCAGTGAAAACCGAATCATGGAAAATGCTGGAAACCATCTTTCCATAGCAAAGGAGAATAGTGTCCTACATATGCTTTGCACAAGGCTTTGCCTGAAATTAGAAGGTCCAAAGAGTCCCTTAGATTTAGGGGTTGGTTCCTACTTGGAGCAGCAGTAAGGAGGTAAAACAGTAGCAAGAAGAATAGAGTTATGGAAGGTATGACTTTTTATGATAAATCCCCATCTTCATGTATGCAGAAGCATGGAAGCAATAAAAGCTGTTTTTCTGCTTTGCTGATTTTTAAAATATCCTGGCTGAGTAGGAGGGTCTCATTACTGGAGACAACAACTCCAAGTCAGCAATAGGATTTCATAAGGATTTTTTTTCCTTAATCAGAACCGAGAACCACCTAGATAGGGTTAGAATTAGGGGTGTGTGTTATCATGCTTGAGCTGAGATTTTTTTCTAGGGGTACTTCCACACCTTTTCTGTGCACTGGGCTGTGTATCCAGCTATTACTTCTTTCTATTTCTATTCTATGGAAAGCATACACTAGGTAGGGTAACATTCAGGTCTTCCAAGCATTAAGGCTTAAAAAAAGTCACCATGTTTACTTCAGCTTTCCCTTTCTAAATTGCTTTGACAGCCCTGTGCTTTCTTAACTCGTTTTGGGGAATATCCAGTCTGCCATTGGAATTATTTGAATTGTACAGAAAGAAAGGAGGGCCTGTTTCCCTCCGAATTCCATATATTGTGTCGCTGGAGCTTTTCATGTTCCATAAACAATGCTCTCTTTTTCTAACCCTCTCCCCCTCCTGCCCATAGCCTGACTTTCTATAATTTTCTTGACATGGACAACTCAGCATTTTTGTGAAAAGCTATGACTGATTTTCTGCAGCTTTACAAACAGGAGCTTGCTGGTGATTTCAAGAGGATCAGGTAGTGTGATGCAAGCGAGACTGGATTGGGTCTCTGGGACTTCAAACAGGTCTCAGCAGTGCATCTAGTTGTGAGTGATTGTTTTCCCTTAAAGCATTCATGATCTCCAATTGGCAAGTCTCCTCTCATAACTAAGGAGATGTTTGGAAAAATTTGGTATTTTTAAATGTCTTCTTAATCCCTGTAGAACTCTAGCCACATACAAGCAAGTGGCTTCATTTTTCCACACACTACTCTTTCTTTAGTTAATAATTCAGTTAATATGTGAGTGAAATCTCTGGAGGTACTCCGAGTTGCAGGCACTCTGCTGTTTAAGTTCATTTCAAGCTTCCTATGAGTCTTTTAATACTTGAATGGTGTTTCATGGTCAGTCTTTGACGACTCATGAAGCTGTATCCCAGGAGAAAAATCACAGCCTAGATAAGCAGCCATGGTAGATACTGCAAAAGCAGTAGTGCTTGTGTAGCACTTCAATGACTTGATGCCTCAGTATATTTTTATTTCTTGCTTTACCAGGAAGATGGATAATTTCCAATCTTAACAACCACGCATGGGAAGGATGAATAAGCAGTATTTGGGAATGGAGTCTGATTGGTTACACCCTTGTCTGGCTATGCTTGCTGATGCATTTTGTGTAGCATTTCTGGAATACTTTTCTGTTGAAATGAAAGGGTTGTTGCAGCATTTGATTTCAAGCCTTATAAAGGCTTTAAAAGAAGTGCCAAGCCCCTGTAGTCTGGAAGCAGCAACACTGACCATGTGCCATGTCACGGAGAGGGAAAATAACTCCCTTCCAATGTTTGCACTGAACATGAGTGTCACCAGAAAGCTCTAGGTTGCTCTTAAACTGCCTTGCAGCCTGGCGGCTTTGTGGTGGACCTGAGAGGTCTTGGGTTAATGTCATCTAATGCATCCTAATGGGTAGCCTAATTGTAACTGCCATTCCAGCTGTCCCTTGTGGGTTTAACTCATGTAAATGAAAACCACAGCTTTCCAATTTACTCTTCAGCATGAAATATTATATTCTCCTTAAGTAATGTGTTTTAATTGGAGAAGCAAGATAATATATATATAACGAGTGGGTGAGAGCATGCAGGCTGTATATAAATAGCAGGGCTTCTTAGTTGTTTCTTTTCTTCACCAGTGTGACCTGTCTTCTCTCACCTGGCTGCTGACTTAACAGACAGGGAACAGGCTTCAGCTGATCCCAAGGGGTGAAGCAGCAGGTTGAAATGTGTGGTCATTGATCCCAGCTCCCATCTGCTGCAAGATGTGCAGATGGTTGGACACAGCACTCTGAAGCTTGCACATGCCCACTTGATGTCAGTCTGGAGTGACTCTCTCTGACTTATGTTGGCAGAGAAGATCAAAACCTGGCTTAAAAATTAGGTGACAGAGACATAAAAAAAAAAAGAAAGAAGAAAAAAAAAAAAGTCAGTAGACACTCTGAGGCTGGGAAAGGCTGCCAAATAAGCATTCCTGCCCTTGCTTACGATTCTCCACCACATACAACTGGCTGTGTACGTCTGGAAGCAGCCAGCATAGTGATCTATTCATAAAGGGCCAAACTCAGGGGCCGACCTGCAAGGCTTCAGTACATTGATTACACATGGGGAAGGTGGAGTGAGGGCTCTGAGGGACTTCTTGGAGTTGTGTGGGACAAAAATCCCCGTCTTTCCAGCTAGCTAGACAGCAGGCACATGTGGGGGAAGAATGGTGTTGTGTTTAGGGCTTTACACTGGGTTTTGGGACAGCAAGGACAAATTCTCTAGTTGAGCAGAGAGTGTAATTTCTATAATCTGCAGCTAGCTGCCTCAGTCCTTGGAGCTCTGATTTAGGGATGCTCTGATTTAGATACTGCCCAATGCTCACTACAGACCTAAAGCAGAGAATGGCCAACACTGCAGGGCAATGATTTTGTCTTCCCTGCACTTGACTGGTTGACCTCTGACGTGTCCTGTTCCACCAGGTCCTGACGTTCATGAAGCACATGAACTACTGTTTTCTAATGATGATGCTTTTTATCTATGCTATTATGGAGAACTGCATTGAAGCCCAGTCTTTGCTTGATGTGGGGCTTCTGAGTGGGACAGGACAGAGGTTGTGAAAGGAACAGAATACTTCTCTTCAAAATGGACACCCATAGCTGTTGTTTTCAGGACGATAATTTGTGTGTTCTCATGGTGGGTTGCATGCTCTTAGCCTCATCTTGTCCATCTCGCACCAGGGCAAAGAGCTTGCAATGCCACATATTTCAGTGTATCTTCTCAAGTGCAGGTACAAACTCCCATGTATAATCCACAACATTGGATCTCATTCAGGGAATGTTTAATTTCTCATGTTATTAGTGGTGTGTAATTGTAATTGGTAAGCAGTCACAGGGGCAACACCTTTCATCTGCTTAGTGAGCCATTCCTAAAAAGAGATAGAAAGACCAACAGTGAATGACAGATATTTTTGCATGTGCTTGAACAGTGTTTGCACTAAGCCTTTAGATAGGTTAGGGAATATTGCTGGTTTTGGGTGTCCTCTCATTAGTACTCTCTTAACATCTGAAGCAATCTCAGATCAGCATCTGAAAACATGAAAATGCAGTTACAGTTGCTCCAATTATTTTCACAGAAAACCTACTTGCTTTTAGCTCAATATTGTCTTTTCCTCTACTTTTCCTACCATGTGGTTTATGATAACTTAGGGAAACAAAGCTGGTTGTGGCACTAGGCAGGTGTTTCTCAGCATTTCAGCTACTGGCTGTCCATCTCAGGGTGGCAGCTACTTTTAAGATATTAGGTCATCACAGGAGTGTGAGTAAAAAGATAATCCTGACTTGAGGTTTGCTCCTGATGTATTTAAGCAGTAGCCTATGAGGTAGATTTGTGGCAGCCCTAGATGGGTTGCTTCAAATATGCAGGTTCTGTCAGCATTCCTGATTTCCTATCCCTAAGGTAAGTCAGGTTCTGCCAGGTTTCACCTTTGGGTGATCGGAAATTCAGAAGTCGGTTGCTAACAGTCACAGCTTGATTGCATATGTACACACAGAAACACACACATGCTGAGGGAAAGCAGAAAAAGAAAGCTCTACAAAAGGAGTTATTTATCTGGTTCTTTGTTTTCCTCCTGCCGTGTGTGAGCACAGCTGGGATTCGTGCTCGGCTGGGTTTCCAAGGGGCAGGCGGCTCATGCAGAGCCTCCTCCGAGCTGGAGGTTCAGAGCACGACTCCTCCACAGAGGTAGCTCAGTGTGAGGAGCAGAGCTGCACTGACCTCACACCATGAGAAAACGAGGCTCTCAGTAAGTGATTTGGCTAGGAAAAAATAGTAGAAGGAAAGAAACTAAAGAAAGCTTCATCTGAGCGGGGGTTATTTCAGTGGTCTATTTTCCGCTGATCATTAGAAGATTAACTGCTGGTCATGTTCCCAGTTAGGCACTCTCAGAGCTTTTTTGATCCTGGACAACAGGTTTATTTGCCTTAATTTATTGTTGCTCTTAGAATTTTAAACTCAAATATAAATTAAAGGCTTTTGTTCTGTGCAATTTAAAAGCATGTCTGGGATGGGGAGCCCGATATTTGGCTTGGCTTCATGTTCTGAGATGTATTTCAAGAGCTTCTGGGCATTACTGGGATGAGTTTGGGGCTGGAGTTTGTTTTCTGAATCATTTTGGTGCTTGATGTTTCTGCACTAAAAAGAAAGGTCACTGCCAGCTGTTAAGCAATGAAGAAGAGCAGTGGTTGTAAGGAACCTATTTAGACAAACCAGTTGTTAGAGTGTAGCTTCTAAAAGGGGACAAAGTTAGAAGTTGTTTTGTTGTCACAGCTAATTTCTGCAACCATTAGGAATAATATTCCAGTTTGGAAAGAAAACTAATGAGTTACAGCAACAAGATCTGCTGATTATCCTGTAAGACAACTCAGAATGTATCTGCTTCCAAGAATCTGAGAATACTTCTTGGATATCTGGTCTTGAATGGAGGTATGAGTTGGCTTGGAACAAGTGCTAGTTGGGGCTTCAGCTTTTCAGCAGTGGTTCATCATTGTCCTTGGTGCACTGAGTGACCCAGGGCAAATCGCTTCAGCCCCTCCAGATTTTGTTTATTGAGGGACACTCTGAATTGTGATAAATGGTAATTATATCCCTTCTCTGGGGAGATTGTGGGCAAGGAGATCACGTCTTCAAACCACTTCTACTCAGGTCCCTCTGCGGTGCTGTGCCTGCCAGATCTGCTGAGCTCTTCAAGGTGCCATGCCTCTTCTGTCTTTGAAACTTGTCAAAATATCCCATCCCTCAAAAAAGATACATTTGGGATGTCAATAATTGGAATATATTGTTCTTGGCCCACGGGGAGTCTGACACAACAGCTCTACCTTAAACACAGCAATCAGCCTGCAAAAGCCAACAAAATCCCACAGACCAAGTGATAACAACCGTTTCACTTTCTCAAATCTCCCAGTAATCTGAGGGATGAGTGAGCTTCGTAGCTGAGAATTGCTCCTAAGTACAATTTACTGGGGTTTGTTTTTTAATACCCACATTTATTACAATTTTTTTAAAGAAGTCTTTTCACAAGATTTGCCAAAGAACATAAAGGTTTGTTGTAACGGATCAAATCACTTATCCTCATAAATCCACTACCCTCTATCTGCCAGTGATGACTTGGCTCAGCTTGAGAATCAGCTTGTGTAGTACAGCTGGGTGCAGGCAGGGCTGTCCTGAAGGGCTGAAAGCCTCCATCCTCCCATCCCTCATTCTGACCATGGCAGCCTGGTGTTGGCATCTCCTTCTTGTTGTTGTTGAGGCTGCACTGCAGCTGGTTATGAAAGGCTCAGAGGAAGCAGGTTGGCTCCAGAGAGGCTTTGTATTGAAAAGCTGTCCTCTGGCCAGGTAAGTAGGACAGAAAATTTGGTGTTGAATTTTTTCTATCATGGGTCCAGTTTCTTTGGAGGTTGGAGTAATGGGAAAGAAAAATCCAAGGTCTGAAAAGCAAAGTGTGGATCACAAATATGTATAGTAATTGCCAAAAACAGTAGGGTCTTGTATTCTGGGTAATCTACAGTAAAAACAGAGACTATGAACTTCATCAGTGCTCAAAGGCTTTGAGCTCCAGTTCCATGTGTATCAGTGTCACAGGTGCTCCCTGCACTTCCCACTTCCCAGAGATGAAGCTGTGGCAGCTAAAATGAGGTGTCACACATAGGCTCAAGGACACCTCATGCTGCTGTTCCTAAGGTTTCAGAAAGCCTGAAAGGCATTTCTTCATTAGGATTAGACATTAGGGATTTTTTCCTTGCATGTTACAGAGCTATATACCATTATAGAAAATCAAAATTCCTGTTGTAGTGAGGCACTGTCTAAATCCATCTGTCTTGGGAGAGTCACTTCTCTGCAAGCCAGTGGGTGAAATATTGTTCTGAAGGAAGAAACCCAGCTGCTCTCTGCCCTAAATAGGCCATGTAACCTTGGGACAGTTGAGCTTGGTTTCCCTTTTCACCTTGTCAGGCTTTAGCCATGTGGTACAAGACAGTTGCTTGTGGAAGGAAGGGCTCAGCTTGCCATCATGGGCAGATGTGGGAGAAGAGGAAGAATTGAAAACCCGCATGTTTTGGATAGGAAAAAATACCCCGGTTGTGATCTACTGTTGTGTGCATAGGTCAGGGAAGGATTACCCTGCGGTTAAGGAAGAGGATGGTATCAAGGGACAAGTTCTGTTCCCAGCTCAGCCACAGACTTCCTTTTGGACCCTAACACTTCATTCTTTGTGACTTTGTTTACTCACCTGTCTGATGGGAATAATACCGCCTACATCAGAGGCAAGTTGTCCTACTCTGTGTTGATGCACGTGGTGTTAGTTAGGAACATTAAAATGCTTTGTGATCCATGGATTTTAAAAAAATGCACTGTAAATGATCAGGGCTGTTACTTGAGATTTTAGTTCCAGACACTGTGCCACAAATCAAAATATCTCCTTTTATTTCTTACTGTAGAGTGTTATAAAACATCTGGTGTCAAAAGGTTGCACTTTTGCACAAGAAAGCAAGTGCAAGTTTTGGACAGCCCATCTAAAATCTAATTTCATATTTAAGCTTTATATATGTTCTAGTTTCCATTGATATTTATCGTTATTTTTTTTTTATATATATATTTACTGGCAAAATGCTCTTCTCAGTTTGTTAGTGTTAGCTATCCATTGTCCAGTCCCATTTGCTTCCATGTGTATTTCAGATTTTACTTTATGTCTCCCTTGGCTTTAGAGAACTAAACTATTCCTGTGCTCATTATTCAGTTGAAATTTGGAAGGAACTTCAGATCTTTTTTTTTCTTTTAAGTCAGTTTTTGTTACAGGTTTCAGCAGCTCACTGAAAAATCCTTTAAGGAAGACACCGAACAGGAAGGTGGAAACCTCAGCTCACTATTCCTTTCGGATCTCAAGCTGTCTGTTACCTGAGGTCAGCTACAGAATATGATTTTATTCAGGAGACATTCTGTTGTATAAAAGGTATAAGGTTTATATAATAGATTGAGGCATGTAAAAAACCCCTTAAGAAGAGATTATCTGGGATCACTAGGAAAGGCTGTAGCTTCCACAAGGGTCCCCATTTTAAAGAGCCTCACAGGTTTTAGTGGGGAGCAAGGTCCTCGTCCTCAATAGTGTTAAGTTGCAGCTCCATCAGCCAAAGCTCTCCATCAAGGCACGTCTTACTAGCAGCAAGTGCTTTCTTCCGTGACCAGAAAACAGAGATGCCCCGTGGGGAGAGCAGCCTGGCTCCCATGGCCACCACAGGTCACCTCCTGTGAGCCCGTGGTGGTCAGACAAGCCCAGAGCTGGGGAGGAAGAGTCATGGTCCAACTGAGATGGAGCCAGCGTGAGCTCCAGCAGCCCTGACCAGACTAGGCTGAGGCACTGCTGGGATGCCTCACTGGTGGGCTGGAGAAGAGTCAGGTAGAGATTGCTCAGGAAGCCACAGGTGCTGTAAGCTCCCTCCCTGCTGGGATGTGGCCACAGCAGCAGGAATTCCCTATTCGCCTCTTCTTCATTGCTGGCACAGCTCCCCAGCCTGGAGGTCGACATCTACAAGGTGCCTTTCATTTGGGAAAGACACGAAGGGGCCTGGGTATGCTGAATGTACTGTGGAAAAGAAACAACTCTGCAGGTTGTATAAAGAAACTCAAGACCAAGGATCAATCCCCTTTCTCACCCCGTTATTTCCCTTTAGAAGAAAGCACATGGAGAGCAAGGATTTGTGATTTAGTGTTAAGAGGCAGCCTTGTACTCCAAGAATAGTGAAAGTACAGCAACTGTGTCACTTGGGCAGGGAAAGCCTCAAACATCTTCGTTTGTTGCATACTAACAAGCTGTTTGTTTGCCACAAAAAAAGAAAATCCCAGTTCCATTTGGTTTGAGATAAGGCAAATGTCAGCCTTGGCAAACTTCATCCCCAGCTTTGAAGTCCAATAGGGAAGGAGTTTTGTATCTAAAGTGTAGGACAAGGAGGAAGCCAAAGGGACAGCTCCACAGTATCTTCTCACAGCTGCTTCCTCCATGATGAAACACTGTAATGTCTTTTTCACATCCTGGTCTAAAACCAGATTTCTCTCTAGTACTATACACATCCTTTCTCCTAGACCTAAGATGTTTCATTTTCATTCTTTTTTAATCAGATGTTTTCCTGGATGTGAAACCAGGATTTCTGGGTTAATGTGTTGTCCCTCCCCCATTTCTTTAGCTAGCTCTGGGGCCTGTAAACAGGGTGCACAACTTCTTCCCCTTCAGCAGTTGCAGGGGTCCTTTGCTTGCCCTCTGGGATGTTGCTGGAATTTCGTACCTCTGTTATCTGTAGTCCGTGCAAAATTAGTCAAAACTACTTGCGTCCTGCCCTTGTCTGTACGAGACACTTCCTCAGGAGTGGAGACAGGAAAATGGGGGAGGGATTGGAGGTGATGAGAGGGAGCAGGGGTCCATCCCTGTGGTGCACGTCTGGATGCAGAGGAAGGAGCTGAGGGAAGGAGGAGGCCCAGTTTATTGTGCTAAAGAGAAACAGAGAGGACTTTCTGCCAGTGCTTATTGACACAAGGCTCGGCGGTGACTCCGGGCTTCCCCGCTGGCTCCGAGTGACAGCCAGAACAGGCTGTCCCCTTGTTCACTGGGATCTTGTGCAGACAGACTCCTTGTGGAAGGATGGATCCTCCTTGGGGAGCTGGCAAGAGGACAGAAATGTAGGATCCTCTGGCTGACAATCTGCCTTCAGGGGACAGACATTTTGGGAAGGCTACAGCTATTAAATTAGGGGCATTTCTCCCTGAGGTCCCATTTTTGAGTTGTCCTCGAAGCCAGCTGCTCTGGTGTTCAAAAGTAAGAGTTATTTCTGTCTGGATTGACTTTATGGGACACATCCAGCTTCCAGCCCATGTCCTCGGACAGTGTGAGTGTCCAGGCTGCCTTCTCTTGGCTGACACTGTCCCTGGTTAGGAATGACGGGAGTGAATTTACAAACTCAGCTCAGGCACAAGGCAGAACGTGGCTCATCCACAATGTGCTGATTTGGTATATAGGCTGAGCCTGTTCCAGGGACCCCAGCCATGGATGCAGCATGTCCTTGGTGCATGCTGTGCCCTGGAAATACAGCCAGAGAGTGCTGTTGTTCATTTAATTGTAATTTAGGTGCAGATTTGTATTTTTATTCTTGGAAAACCCCCCAGAAGAACCCTGTGTGTCCTGGCAATTTATCTTCCCCATCATGAACAATAAACATGCCATTATAGACTGAGGAAAGGGTATGAAAATCTTACAGTGGTTCACTTAGGCAAGGAAATCAAAGCATGAAAGGAGTTGGTTCTTGCATTATCATAGGAATTTCCCCCCAGTAAATGGCTCCTGCTGAATGGTTAGAAAGCTAAACTGGACTGGTTTGGCTCTCGATGCCATACATCCAGAAAGATGGGAAAAGATGATATCTGGATGAGCAGGCATAAAATACATAATGACATGAAAAGAATGGGGAATTAAGGAAATCAAGATAAATAGGAGAAAATGTTGGAGAAAGCACTTGCTGTGGCACTGACTGGTGTTTAGGACTGCATTAATTAGTGCTAAAAGGAACTGAGTGGAATGCAGGTGAATGAGACGTACATCAGCTGGAATTTGCAGGAAAGGTTTTGCCATTAAAACTTTTCTATTACTCCTAGCTTGGCAATGATGTTTGGAAGTGTGAGGAGTTCTGATTACAGGTCTTTGTGTGTGGGAAGGTTTCTACATTCAGCTCAAAGGACCATTAATCAACAAATCCAAACCCTTGTTTATCACAGGTCACAGAGGAGTGCAGTTTATTATTCCAGCAGAGAAACCCATAATAGCTAGGTGACTGAAGCATATTTTCCGGAGGATTGACCAGTGTCTCTTTGAAAAGAGAAAATGATGATCCACCTTTTCTCTTGGGAATCGAATGGTTAATTTCAACCTCCTTTTCAGACTTGCCCCTCTCATTCTTGTTTGGATTTTACTGGCATTAGAAGCTATGGGGTGGCTTCTTCAGGGCACCTCAGGCAGATAGAAGCAGGTTGAGAGCAGCTTGGCATGGAGAATTTCCTTGAAGATGGAAAAATACAAGCAGCTGGCTTTCAAGGAGAAATGTTCCTTTCCTAAAGGTAAACTCGGGTGCTGCCATCCCTGTGAACTCCAGCTGTGTGGATTAGGACCAATAAATATGCTGCTCTGCCAAGGTCTGGGCTGACTGAGGCAGTGCTCAGTGTTGTTTGCTGACCTTGAGGGAACACAAGCCCATTTAGAGTAGCAGAACGCTGTAGGTATTTGAGATCTGGGGTGACTGAGGTTTTGCTGTAACCAACTTGGAGCTCCTAATGGGCTGAAACGTCACCCTGAAGCCACAGACATGTGGAGAAAACCCCATTGTACCAAAATCGCGGTTAGACAGGACAGTCAGTGAAGGTCAGCGGAATACAAGGCAAATATTGTGCTTAGGGGAAAAAAAATCTATGTTTTCTGGCAGTATGAAAGCGAGACCAGGGTGTTGTTTTTTTTAATGAAGAGAGCCATTTCCAAACAGGGAAAGGCTGCCAATGGTATGAGAAGCTTTTGTGATGTATAACAGGTGCTCCTCAGACCTGAGCAGAGAAAGCCACAACTGGGAGGATGTTTTTATCTGCACATTGTGATCTAAGAGAAGACAAAACAAGTTTCTAGGTCTGTAGATGCAGCGGGAAAGCAGATTACTGCACTGGAATAAGATAAGGATTTCAGCCATTGGATGTGGGGTATTTATCCAGGGGTCATGCAGTGGGAACACTTGTGCAGGAGTTGTGAAATGGACACAGATCTGATCTTGAGCTGAAAAAAAAAGCTGCAGAACAAGAAAGTTGAGAGAGTCATCTCTGGGTGTGAGCATCAGGGTCATGACTGTTCTAGTGTGCTGTGTCCTACACATCAAATTTTGGCTAGTTATGGGTGCTTTATGCCCAGCTTCACAACTGTTTTTTTTTTCTTTTTTCTTACCTAGGGAATAGGGAATATCAGTATTTCTAAATAACTCCCCTAATAAGCACAGGAAATCAGAATAGTTGCCAAGGAGGTGGAAGATGCAGTGAAATGAAAATTTCAGGAGAGTATTGAGTTAGAAAAGTTGTGTTCAGTGTATTCAACCAAAATAAAACACTTGGATTTGACAGTGCATTATTCTTACATGTACAGCAATTCCTAATGAAACATGCCAGTCTTCTAGGACTAGCAGATTTGGAACTATTTTCAGTTCAGAAATTTGGATAGGAAAAATAAATTAGAAAAAGAACCCCAGCCATTTGGAAATGTACATTTTTCCTTCTTACTTACACTAGGTGAGAATTTGGCTCAGACAACAGGTCATGTCTGGTCTTATGGGGGTGTTTAGGACTGAGTGCCTTTGAGCACTGGACGTATTTGAATTGAGGCCACTTGCAGCCTAAATCTTGAATCCAGTAGTGCTTTGCAGCTGCAGATAAGGATGAGGTCATATGCCAGATTGTGGTCTCCACAATACATCATTACCAAGATAATCACATCTGCAAGAAGGACTGTTAGCATCATGCATTATTGAATTAGATCAGGTACTTGTATTTCTGAAATAAGTCCAAGACTGTGTAATTTGCTGGCTTATTAGTTTCCAGGGTGAAGCTGCCAAGAGACCATTTCCAGGAGTTATGTGAATTGACAGGGAAGGCTCAGAGGACAGTTTGAACCCTGTGATGGACAGGCAGAGATTTTGCAGTCAGTGGGCTATTGGTCTAGCTAAAAATGATAGTTTACAGACATCCCATTTCTGGAATATTTCCTATATCTTTTTCTTCCCTTAATGGCCTGATGTCCAAATGCAGCTGTCTCTGATACTGACAATAAGGATCAGATCTAACTGGTTTAATTCGATGCTGTTCATTTAAGACAGTCTTGGTCCTTTGCCTGTATCCACCAACAGACTCTGTAGAGGCTCCTCTGTGATCTCGAGGCAGCACGTGGTGGCTTTCAGCGTGGCACACCTAGATCTGCCTTCACAGCCAGCATTTGTGCTGGAGCTGGCTCATTTCTAGACAACTGGGAGCATAAAGGAAGTGCAAGACTGTATCTGGTGACAGGTTCCATCTGGACATACCCAGAGACGATTGAGCCTTTTAGACTGTGACACTGCAGTCTGAAAAGTAGGGTTTGGGATTTATTCTTTAGTCAGGAGCAAGGAGACTGAAAATTGGATGTCCAAGCTGTTTGCAGCTGAAGCAAAACCTGCCAGTTGAACTGGCTCTTACAGCTGTAATAGACAACTTGAATCCTTTTTACAGAAATTTTGATTTTTCTTTATGGTTGACTTCTGGCACTTCTTTCAGGTCAGAACTTCTGAGGTATCCTAAAGGGAGCACTTCAAAATGGCTAGACTCTTTTCAGGAAAGTAGTCCTAAAAGCTATCCCATGGGTCCTGAATGACTGGAGCTGCACAAATACATAGTTTTATAATCCACTAAGAACTCTTTGGTCCAGCCTTCTGCATAACTGGTGTGCTTTACTCAGGAATTTAGCTCATCACTTTTTTCTTGAGATTTAGCAGTGTTTGGGAAGGCTTGATTTGAAAGAAGTTGCTAGAAGGAGGATGTACCCTGGTTCCAGTGATGACAGTGACACATTTGATCTCTTCTACTTCCTTGTAGTGGCAAGTTGCAATTGTGACATTTGCTCTATCACCAGAGGCTCAAACTGTAGGATTTTCGGATCTGTTTTGTGGCCTGGGGGAGGGGTGGCATATGGAACAAATGTTCTGCATTCAATTGCTCCCCTGGGCTTCAATGCAGGCTCATCACACTAGCAGATCTAGACAAGGGAACATGGTATTTCTAAATTTTGAGACTCAAAAAAAATATTACTGTCTGTTTTCCCACTACAATGTACAAGAATTCTTGAAACAAAAATAAGATCCTGTCTCTGCCACTTACCCAGAGCCTCAGAGATGCAATCAGCCCAGCAGTCATCCTCTCGCCAGAAATAAAAATATCCGTCGTGGGGTTTTATTTCCTTCTTCTGGAGACCTGGGATAGCAACACATGATTTGGTGCTGCTGACATCTGGCAGCATCGTTCCTATTTACTGTAAACACGAGTCATCGCCCATGGAGTGTTTTATTGCTTGTGGTTTCCATCTTGTTGTATGCAGTAATTATGCACATGGCGCAATCTTTCCATGTCAATAAAAATGTTTCATTCTCAGCAAGGAACTTAAGAATGAACCCAGCAATTCTTAGGGGCTACTGTGCTGAGTTAAATGGGATGTGATGGGGAGGGGCACGGCAGGGGGTCAGTGCAGAGGGCAGGGGTGGTTTTTGGGGTCACTTGGTGGGACTCTCAGACTCAGGGCAGGGCACAGAAAGTTGGTGTAAACGTTCACTTCTCCAGCCTGAGGCTGAGAAAAGGCCTCCCAGCTTTTGTTTGCTTTATTGGCAAAACGCTGTGCAGCAGGATGCCTTGTGAGTGCTGCTGGAAACTTTCCTTAATGCTAATTTCTGTTTCTGTCTTTACCTTTTTTTTTTTTTTTTTTTTTTTTCCCTGGTTATCCAGGAGTTTGGAGATGTTTTCAGTAAAGGATTCATGAGAGAATCTTCAAAGGGGACCACAGCCAGGGGAAAATCATAGGCATGACTGGAAAAGTAGTGTTTTAAATTAGTGTGAAAGCTTGGGGGAGGTCAATCACTTAGGCCTGAATCCACAAGTTGATTTAAGCCTGTTATTGCTGCTTAGGTGCCCTATGTTCCATTTGGGGTTACACATCTAAAGGTCTTTATGGGAAAGCACTTCCCACCTCATTCGTCCCTTGGCTTCTTGGGAGATGGAGTACAATGTTTGCCCGCTTTGGTGGGGCTCCAGACAACAGGGCTGGTCTTGGCAAGTCACCCAGCTCCTCTCTGCAGTGCTGCAGAGGGACAGGCCCTTCTGGTGGCTGACTCATCTCCAGAGAGCAAAGATGTCTGGGACACGGGGCAGAAATCGCTCCCTGGAGGTGCCAGACCCTCTCCACCGGCTCTCAGTGGAGCTTAGCCAAGAAGTTTAGACTTGCACCTAAGTTGTAGGCAGCCGATGGTATGGAAAGTGAATTTCACCCCCAGGAACTCGGGGTGGAATTTAAGCTGTCTGAAAATAACAGTTGTGTAAGCAATAATAAACAGTCGGTATGGTTCCACGTCTGGAATCTCCTTATAAACAGGGTCATGCAAATCAATTAGATAAAAATCTGAGCATTTCTGAATTTCCTGCCCAAACTTGAACAGAATCTGCTTTTGGATTTCATGAAAATCCCCTTCACTGTACAACCTATGTGTAAATCTGGTTCTGCCCGACAGGCTGCCTTCTTGTTTCACTCAGGAATGGAGATGCTGTAGCCATGGGATGCTGTCAGAGTGACCTATCTCTGGACATCCCTAACTTCACCAGGATGGTGAGAGTCAGTGCTGGGAACCTCCTGGGAAGAGCCCAGAGACATGGAATGATTCCTGACTCAGTGCTGCTGATCGAAGTGCTCCAGATAAGCTGAGATGTAGATAAGCACTGCAACTCCCAAGCACTTATCCAAACCAAAACTTTCAACATTTATCCACCTTGGCTGTACATGACTTTGCCCTTAGCAACAGAGACTACACCCACTTTTTTCTTCACTACTGTCAGCGGAGGAGCAAGAACCTACTTGAAGACAAGTAAAACACCTTAGGCTTTTAGGTTCCCACACCTTTCTTCTTCCTTTTTCAGAAATTAGTCTGATTATATATTCATTTCTCATTTTAGTCACTACCTGAGAAACCACAAATTCAGGTAGGAGTGCTGAGCAGCTTCTTGTGAAGGGAAGTGCTCCCTGACTCTGCCAGAATGGGGAGGGCTTGTTGGGTCTCACTGTCATTATTTGCCCTCATTTGATTTGAACTGGTTCTATCAGCTGCCTACAAAGGGCAGGATTTTATTTATTAGTTGATTATTATTACATTCTAAATTTAAATGTTTTTTGTTTGTTCTCTTTTTCTTGATTCTCTGGAGAGGAAAAAATAGATGGAACCCATCCATTGCTCCATTTGGTGTATTAAAAATGCTCAGGTGCCTTCTGGCTGTGTCTCACTCATGCACTCACGGTAAAACCAATGTTTGACTTAGGGAAAAAATTGTAGGAGTGACAGAAGGCCTTCTTTTCCTTCATTTTTTTGTGTTTGCTGAGCAGCATTGGGTATGAGCCACTTTTCTCTGACCAGTAGGCATTATCATCTAACAAATTACCTGTTCTTGCAAGGATCAGGGTTTCTTCTTTCTGCCTGTAGTGCATTGTAATTTTTTTTTTTTTTGTGGCTTTTGGTTTTTCAAATTAGAGATTTTAAGTTGTTATAGATTATGTGGAAGTGTTCTGTGGCTTGTGGTGTGTCAAGTTATGTGGAGTCAAGTTTGGTGGACCTTTCTGAATAAATGTTGTTATACATTGGCTGCGAGGGGCTGCGTGTGATGAACCAGAGATTTGTGTTTGAGTCCAGGGATTCTCCATTCATTTGGGCACATGCAAGTAAATGTTACTGCACTTTCTTTCAAAAACTGCCTTAATCTTTATATTTATGGGGAATTCAAACTGTCCAGAGGTGCTAACTCACCAGGCAGCCTTAGACATTCGTGTTCTCTCATTCCTTATTAATGGGTCAAGCAACTAATTGGCAACGTTATAAGAAGCTTCAGTTCTTAGCTGGAAGGTCACCTCTGAAAAGAAGCCTTTCTTTTCCCATGTATCTCTTCCCTCAGCCTTTCCATTAGGGATATCTGGGCCAAGAACATGAGATTTTTTTTTTTCCCCCACAGAAAACTAAAATAAAAGTATTTATACTCTTGGAAAAATATATTTTTATTTATTAAGAAGGAAAAAATATGTTGTATGTGTTCTGTGTATACATATTATATTGTAAATACTTAAAGGTTTTCCATTCTGTACCCTCCTCTTGCCTTCTTCTTTAGAATAAATATTTTGGTTTCATCCCCTGTTTTGATGGATTGAACAATCACGTTAAAAAAATAATCCCAAGAGGTGGGATTTTTTACCATCCCCCCTTTTCATCAAGCAAAATCACAGAATGATTCAGGTTTGAAAATACTCTTAAGATTGATTCCAGCCATTAATCCAGCACTGCCAAGTCCACCACAAAACCTGTCACTGAATGCCACATCTACATGTCCTTTAAATACCTCCAGGGATGGTGACTCCGCCACTTCCCTTGGCAGCCTGTTCAATGCCTGATCACCTTTTCAATGAAGAAACTTTTCCTACCACTGAATTTTGTTTAAAAACATTTCAGATATCTGTACTGTCAGGACTCCAGGCACAAAATGTTAACTGGTAAAAATCACGTCATGTGTATGCACAGCAGATTCTTTGGGCAGGCCTCAGATGGAAAAACCTTGGAGCAGTAGTGATGTGACCTGCATTTGACCATGGTATCTAGAACCCATGGGTCCATATCCTATGAGGTATTCAAGTTTGGCTATATTTACTTCTAAAACATTGAAAGTTTTCTGATTAAGTGAAAACTCTTCACTGGCACAATGTACTGAAGTACACATTAATATGAGAGTCTTGGACAAACACCTTGAAAGTAATGATGCAGAGTGCAATTGTGTTGTGGTTTGCTTTTCCTCAGAAAAGCCCTTTAAGTCAGGTCTGGTTGCTCCAAGCTGGTCCAGTTGAAGTTTGGAAATCTGCAAGAAGATAATTGACAGGACCTCTCTGTGTCCTGGCTTCAGTGCTGGACCACTCTCCCTCTGAACAGTTTTGTTTCATAAGACCCAGTTTCAACTTATCTTGGGCTCTTCGTGTCCATTGCCTTTTGTAATTTTTTTCCAGGCATCTCTGAAAAGAGCTCAATTCCATCTTCTCTGTAACTCCTTTCTAGACAGTGTTTAACTTAGCTCTCTGCCTTAGCCTTTACTCCTGGGTGCTTGACTGAGAAAAAAAAATCTGACTGAAGCACCTTGTGTTGGTTTAAAAAAACCCCAAAAAGCATCAAAAAACAAAACCCAAACACAACTTACTAAACAGTGCTGGCAGTTCTATCAGTAATTTCCAAGAGAGCAGTTAGCCCAATAGTAAATCCTTTCATGAGTCCTCTCCTTCATGTTTTTAGTGCACTTTTCAAACCAAAAAAGATTAAATGTTCCCTAATACTCATCCTAACCAAACAGAAGTTCTGACCTCTTTAAGCTGCGACCTCTAAGGTCAATATTTGCAAAACAAAGCTGTCTGACCAGAGATGTGAGGTGTTGGTAAACGTTAGTGGTCAGCCGCTGTGCAGACATTGGCCACAACTCTCTGTTGGACAGTTTTGGTTTTGGGAAACTTGCTTGACTTGCTGTCTTACAAATGACAAAAAAACATGAGCTTTTGGTGGTCAACCTTCCCCTTCTTCTGGGACAAGCTGACAGAAACCAAACGCACATTTGGGTCTGTGTATGGAAAACATGTATGGCACTCAGTGCTTGTGAGGTTGCCCCAGCCAGGAGAACCCAACCAGGGCAGCCTGACACTTGCACAGAGATGGGAGGTTGCTGGGTGGGGATGTTTACCCTCCTGGCATGTGGCACTGCAGTGTGTTTGCATATTCATATGTGTCTTTTCTCCAGGCAGACTTTACCCTGTGCTCTGAGGCGCAGTTCCTCGGCTAGCAAATGTGCTTGCACGCCCCAAGGAAATCAGACGGGAACATCCCCTCGTGTTTTCTACTGGCTTTCCATAGGGCAGGAGCAAGTGTTTCCTAGATATGAAATGATGAGCACTGGGGAGTGCTGAGGTACTCAGAGAAGCTAAAAATGGCTTCCTCAAGTGCAGCTGGATGGTGGTCAGAAGGATCTATTTTTACTTGCCTTGTGTTTGCACAGAGGCATCCATGTATGACTTTCTGTTGTTCCTGGAGTCTTTCAAGCATATGGTAAATAGACTTTCAATGGGTTGGAACCTATTGCTTCAGGAAATGTTACAAATTGTTTTTCCACTGCAGTGCATTGAGGGTTTTTCATGCCACCTCCAACATATGCTCTGAAATCCAAGTGAACTCCAGAAGGGAGGGGCCAAGAGTTTTCCAGGCGTTATGAAACCCATTAGGTCTGCAGAGAAAGTGGTAAAAGCAGCACAAAACATATCAGAGTGTAGAAGAGCAGGGGGTGTTACTCAGAATGCAGTGAAACCATGTTTCCTTAACTAGATTCGTTTACGTCTTGTGGTACATAAAGAAATAAAAATTACTTAGATTGCAATAAGCCATGTTTTTCTAACTAAATAGATTGCCGTACATTTTGTGGCAGGAAAAAAAAAAGTTGATTAAGAGATTGGTTTGTTTTCTTCTTAGTCTTTCTTGACAGGCTTGATTTCTGATGCCTGTGTTGTTTAGTGATAATCTTTGACTTTGGGGCATCTTTTTTGGCTAGCTCTTCTCCTCCAATGCTTATGAACAGATGTTGCCCATAAATACCTATGAGAAAGGCACATTTTCTTTAACAATCACTGTTCATCTGTGACAACTGCTCTCCATCTATCTTGAGCCTCAGCATCACAGGACTCATTCTGTTATGTAGGACATCTCTTGACCATGAGATCCTTTTTCTTCCACATCAAGTGATCTCATCTATTTTCCTGCAAAAACTTTGTTTTGAGGAGCTCTTTTGAGGAGCACAGGCATCCTTTATGATGTCAGGGTCTCATCAAATCTTCCTCACAAATTAAAAACAATCCAAGCCACTAATATATGTGGGCACAAATCCAAGGGTTCCAGTGTGTTTTCCACTTATAGCAGCTAGCAGATTGCATTTAGTGAGTGCAAGTATGAGAAATTGAGTCGAATACCCAGCACAGCAAACTGTCATAGGTAGGACTGATAATGATGGAAAAGGAGAATGGATTTGTTTGCTTTTGGGAAATGGGCAGATAACTTGAACAAAAAGATTGTCCTAATTCATGGAAAACCTTTAAATCCACAGTGTTGGGATAGGATTTTAAAGATGACATCGAGCCATTAAACTTCAGTATAAATATTTTTGGAAGAAAATTCTACCTCCTCTTCTGCTTGACAGTTCTACTTCCTCTTTTGCTTGACTAAGATACCCTTTGGCTTTTGTGGCATCAACCTCTAACCTGGGTTTGGAGCATGGCAGGCAGTGGACTGTTGCAGAATTATAGTTTTGATTCAGATAATACTCTCTGTTAGCTGAGCACTATGGAAATATCTGCTTTTTCCTCTGAAACAGCTGATACTGCTGGTGACAGGATACTGGATTTAGAAGCACCACTGTTGTGGTATACTTGTCAATTCCACAGGTTAGGAAAAACCAAAAAAATCTTCTACAATGTGTGCAGACTCAGAAATAATTACATTCTGGCAGAGTGCAGTGCCTCCACATTGTTCTTTGAGTCTTGCTGAAATGCTGTCTTACAGGAGTCAGCTTTACAGAGACAGGCTATGCACTGCACATCAGCATCTGTGGAACACAGAGGGGTAGAGATTACTCAGAAGTAATGAAACTCAGAAAAGTGGGTACTCAGCTTATATCTGAAATGAAGAGCAGGCAGAGGAAACCTGGGACGGCAAGGTACCTCTGTGATGAAGTAATTAAACAAAACAGAGGAATGTACCTACCTTGGAAGCCTGCTCGAGTCAGATCAAAAGCAGATGGAAGGCATTTTGAAGAAACTCAGGCTGGCTGAATTGCATTCAGGCAGATAAAAGACTTTGCTAAAGAATATATCTTCCACTTAAGACAGAGAGGAAGTCCTACAACTTATGTGGGCTTCAAGTGATGACATCTGGTTCAAGTATCATGGTCCTCTTCTGAGGAAACAGCACAAAGGCTTGTCACCACCCCAGTGAAACATTCAGAAGGCTGCAGCAGGGCTGGATCTGTTCTCTTGGAGCAGAAAGCAGAGCCGAGCTCTGATGACAACAGATGGACAGAGCTAATTTTTTTTTAAGGAAAACAGATTGTAATTAGAGACCTTGGACCCCTCACCCATAAAGGATTTTTCCACACAGATATGGGACAGGTATTTCAGATTATTGAAAAATGCTTATTTACTCTGTGTTCCGTTAAGGAAGAATTTGCCACAGATGTCTTTGTGTCCCTGTTTCTTGGTGTGAAACTGCCTCCTTCATAAACACATGTAACAAAATAAACCACATCCACAAGGAAATAATTTTTTTTTCTTTTATGCATTGTTTTTGTGAGACTGTAAATAGTATATGCCCTTCTGTTAGAGTTGAAGATGAACTCTTCTGAATGTGTGAACCACTTTTGGGTTCACTCTGATTACCAACAAGTCACTTTGTTAAAATAGCAAAGTTTGTGACAGCTAAAAGATGCTTGTGGATAACCACTTCCAGATTTTAAGTGGCACCTGCTGGTGTTGAAATTCAAGCCAAAATGTGACAAACATTACGGTGCAGAATCACAGTACATAAGTCACAAGAAGTACCCATCAGAAAATCTCAGCCCAGATAAAATGAACCCCAAAATCACATGTAATCAAGCCTCCTCCCCCCATTATTCCTGGCCATAGTTACTAAGGAAGAAATTTTAAGTACTTGTAAGGCAGTTGATGGAGTGTGTTAGTCACCCAAAGAATAAACAGGGAAATTAATTAAAATAAAATGATTCATTATAAATTATTCTCCCAGCTACACTCATAATGATGTGAGAAATAGTCCAAATACTATTAGAAAAGCACTCCCTCCGCCCCTAGTATTTCTGGCACCTCTAGAAACAGCAAGTGCTGAAACTCCCACGTGAGGGATGTTTCCTGTGAGCTGTACTGCCAGATTGTACCTGTATTTTTGCATAAGTGTTTGAACATTTGCCTGACTATGGAAAAGAGCCTGGAGCCTGAACTTTTCTGAGGGTAGCTGTTACCAGGTGGATCCCCCCCATTTCTGTGCTGGGGCCAGCCACAAGTAGTTATTTGGAAACAGTGTGAAGCAATGCCTAAAAAAGGTGAAACATGAGCGAAGGTAACTCTTCAGGATGTGGCCTTGGAGAGCTGTGGTGGGATAGTCACCACCCCTGCTTAACTCCTGGAGATGCAAAGAGCTCTGATTGCATTGATTTCACCTCTAGCTGTTTTAAAGGACAGCAACTTCTTCCTTTCCCACTGGGCTTTCAGCTGCCCCACGGCCCATCACACCAAGTCCTGCTTCCTTATTGTAAAAAACAAAATATGCTTCGTCCCCCTGCCCAAAAATCAACCCTTCTTTTCCCCCTCAGTTACTGTCAGGGTCTCCTTAGGTGCTCTGAGTGTGTCTGTCTGACTGTTACACATGTGTTTAATTCACATATTTTCTACTGGAAGGGATGTGAAAGTGTGAGTTTAGAATTCGAAACAGAACGTTTGGGGTTATAAAAATTTAGCTTGGCTCAGAAAGCCTGTGTGTAAGCAGAGACTTAATTGACTTCTGCTGCCTCTGATGGGTCTCTGCCAGTCATTCAGGCTGGATCGACGGGCTGTCACGTAATTCCTGCACTGAGGGACTTGGACCAGCAGTTCCACAAACTGGGCATTAATTTTAGGCATCTCAAAGGAATCCTAGGGGACCAGCTCCCAGATCCATAGCCTCTCTTGGGACATTATTTGTGAGAAAGACATTCACCTGCTCTGCCATCATGACTTTGTTGCCAGTGTAAAATTTGAAGCTGTTGCCTTGCCTTGCCATTTATTTCTTTTGCTGCCATGTCTTGAAATCTCCTTTCTCAAAATTCTAAATAAACACTGTACAGCAGTGGCAGAAGTTCCTGAAGAGTGAGCTTACCACGAGCCATAGAAGAGGTTTGCAGTAGTGCTGGAGATGGAAAAGAGTGCCTGGTATCTTCACACTGACTTAAGCAACAAAGAGGAATTCAGCAGAAAAGCCGGTGAATAATCTTTGTTCAATTCCTATGGGAAGTTTTGTAGCACCCCAGAACTGTTTAGCAATACCTTTCCAGAGTCCTTTGCTGCTTAAAGTGGTCTTCAGATCCTCAAGCTCCTCAGATCTTGTGGTCCTGCATTAGTAGTGTCCAACTCCCAAATCCCTCCCAGCAGGAAGAGCAGAAGAAGTAGTTTCAAGCCAAGCCTGAGGTCTGGTCTGGGCTGTGTATCTGGAGAGGAATCCCTCCAAGGTTACTGAAGAGTTTTGCCATTCACTGAAACTCAGTGTTCATTGAAAAACAATGTTCCACCAAAACACTGAAGGGGAAGTTTTATTCTCTTTTCATTTATTTAAGACCAGGGATTTGGCTTGGGAATTTTGTTTATTGAAATATTGAAGGAAAGTCTGTCTGGCCCCATCTTTGTAGTATCTGAACTCTTTCCAAGTGTTTGAGGGTGGGGTTGCAAACTCAGTTTTCTCAGGCCCTTCCTAGTTTCTCACCCTAGAAGTGGTATGACAGTACTTTATACTGCATTTTCACTGCATTCTGGGCTGTGTTTTTACTCGTGGTAACTCACACGTTGTAGTTGCGTGCAGTAAAAAGGCAGCAGTGTGTTTTGTTGCAGCAGTGCAACTCCCCAGAATCAGACAGGAATGCTCAGAGAATTCAACTCATCACCTCATAGGGGGAGATGGCAAGCAGCCTGGTCTTAGGTTAGGGCATTTCAGAGATATTTATTATCTATTAAAAACCTCAAAGTACCTTAATACAGTGTCATAATCTGTTGAAGGGGTGAAATTTTTATCCCATATTGTGGGAAAAGCCCGAATTATTATACAGCACTTGAGAAGATGTATCTTGTGCATGTCTAGAAGCAGTTAGAGGGGAAGCAGAAGGGAGAACTTCTCTAGGTAATTTTGAAGCTGATGCCATCTTTGATGGGAGTACAGATGACCAAAACATGCTCATTTACTTATTGTGGAAAATACTGTGTAATTTTTATTAGTCTAAAATGTTGGTATTTAAATTCTTCTAGTTTTCAGTTTGTCTTTTCAGTTAAAAAGGACCTTCTGCTTTCTTTTATTTTAAAATAGTTTGATTGATAATGACAAAAACCTGAACCTCATTTTTAGAAGGTATTTTCATTACTGATTTTAATTGTCACAGTACTTTTTCACAATGTATGAGTTTTTAGTGAGAAACTGCCTCTTTTCACAGGAATACTTCAGTAAAAATACATCGCCTCGTTCCTTCTTGGCTCATCTGTGGGTTTTTTTTCATTTAATTTAATATGTAATTTAATGATCCCAAGATTTTTTTTGATAAATAAGTGGGATGTGATTTTTTTTAAAGCTACTAGAGGAGTTTGTTACTCAAGTTCTGTGAAATTAATGAGAAAAATGTGGACTTTGAGAAGTACAAACATCAGCTTCCCTGGACTTTGTTTTGACACTTGGTGGGAGAGAGATGTAGCCTTGATTTAGTTCTACTGAAAGGGTGCTTATGTTGCACAAAAAGGGCTTTCCAGTCCAAAATTAGATGAGACAACTGTAGGAAAAGAAAAATCTGCTTGGTCAGGAAATGAGGAGACAATAATTTCTCATTTCATAAGTTAATAGTGTATTTTAGGTGCATTGTAGCAGGGAAATCCTCTCTTGCTAACATGAATTCTGGTGAGATTCCGCATGGTCCCGTGAACCTCTCAGCAAACCTGCATCCATTTGGATGAAGGAACACTGGCATGACCTTCACCTGCTGTTGGCCTGGAATGACTTGATGTCTCCAGGTGGGAACCATGCAAAGTGTGACGGTTTCATATGTCTCTAGATATGACCTTAATCCCAGCAGGATTGTTGCATTTGAAGATGAAAATGTTTCCTCCAAACCACCTTCCAGTGCTTCCTGAAGCTCATCCATCACTGTTGATGTGTAACAACTCTTAGTGGCATAAATTAGTGGCCTTCATGAAGAACAGAGGTTCAGTTTGCTATCATTAGATACAGTTGGAGTTAGTACAAGTCAGTTTGATGAATATGAATTTTACCGGAGTTAAACTCCCTTGGAAGTTTAACTGCAGTGACAAATCAGAAGAACGGGTGATCCCACCTGTAGAGTTCCCCAGCTCAGGATTCTGGTGAGAGTGGGTAGACCTGACATGCCCATGGTGGAAGTCAGGAAGTGTGGATTTATGCTGTGTTGTACCACTGGATCCCTTCTGGCTCTGTGCATACTATCCATGGGATTATCTGAATGGAACAAAAACCCATCTGCATCTCCAAGTGGAGACAGAGGCCATGGTCAGTGTGACCAAGTTCAAGGTGTCACAGATCACTGAGATAAGGGAAGCTGCAGGTGGCAAACATGCAGAGTAATGGCAGCAGGGCTAAGGCTATGGTGGAGCCAGCACAGGGACTGTGGGCTAAAAGCAGCAGTCCTCAGGAAATGAATCCGGAAATTATTGTTGAAACAGCCCAGGGCAAAGCTGCAGAACAGAAATGGCTGCTGACCTCCTAGGGTAAATTGTAAGAGATGGAGTGAGTAAATGGAAGAAAATGCACAGTTTGGAGGCCAGAAACTTTTATTTGCTCTGCCTCATAATGAAAGGAGAAGGGGACATCTGATTAAAATAGAAAGGTGATGAAAGAAATGTTGATAAAAGAGTAGTTCTTCACAGAGTACATAATTAAAAAGGGGAGCTGGTTGTTTCAAGATGCCTTGAGATCAGGAACCTAGCAGAAATTAAAAATAAACAAACACTAAACCCCATACATGAGATATTTCCATGGATAACAAGAATATCCAGTTTTGTCAACAGTTCTGCTTCAGTACATGAATTCATCTCTGACTCGTTGGGGTTAATACTCTGTTCCTCTGAGAAGGATACTGGAACTGCTTACTGCTCCCAGCGTTTCTCTGGAAGTGCTGGCATCACTGGGGGCCAGGCACAGAGCAGGGGACATGGCTGACTGCTGAGGTGCTGCAGTATCCCTGGGCGATGCTTTTAAGATGTCTGGCTCTTGTTCTGTCCTCATCAGGAACATTGTTCTGACTGGAGGCCACTGGACCACAGACAAACATTATTGCTTTTGGAAGCAGTTTTCTGGGATAATGAGGTGATAGACAGTCTCCATGAGAAATGCTTAAAAGATGTTAATCTCACCTAGTGAGGAGGGACTGCAGAACTGTGGCACATACCACATAATTAAATAGCTCGTTGCTGCAGGATATTGTGAAGGCCAAGAGTACAGATGGATTTGAGAGGAGAGTAGACACGTTTGTGGAAGGTAAGTCCGTGAGTAGCTCCTGGTCCTGGTGTGACTCTGGGCAGTCCTTGAAGTGATGATTTCCAGACACCGGGAGGACATGCCATGGAAAGTGACCATTTTCCATGTGACCTTTTCTTTTATACTCTTCCCTTTTCAGTCAGCTTGGAAGAGAGAATATTTAACTAGACAGATGTAGGCTCTGATCTGTCTTTTGGTTCTATCTTTATTACTTAAAAGGACTTAGAAATTCCTGAAGGGCAGATGAATCACATTGGCAAGGGTTTCAGAAGTTGGGGGATAGTCTGAAAACCCTGGAAGCTAGATGAGAATAAGGCAGACATATTCTGCTCAAGGAGTACTTAAGCATATGGAATAAGTTACTGGGGAATGGCAAGCAATGTAAAGACATTGCACTGAGTCTTTAAGATGATACTTTAAGGCGATACATTCTAAGTTCAAGGGACACCTCCATCTCTCTTTTGAGGAGGAGCTAGGGAAAAGAGCAGTGTTATAGAATGGAATAAGATTAAGAAGATTGCTGGGAAATGTCTGGCAAGTAGTGCTGGATGCCCTTTCCCTGTTCCTAAAATTTCCACCATCCTCCTGAGAGGAAGAGAAAACAAACGGAGGAATGGTAATGCCTGGGGTTACACAATCAGGTCGGAGGCTGCTGACCTTGCTGCTAATGGTTTATGGGCAGCCACAGGCGTCCGCCGCTGCCCCATGTTTTTGTTACACACGATCTGGCAGTTGCCAAATGACTCGGTCCCAATATGCAGGAAATTACTTGAGTGCTATATTAAGCAAGATGAGCCCATGTCTTGATTTGGCTAGAAGCTGAGGCAGATTGAATTCATCGCGGGGAAAACGGAGTGTGTGGGGTCCCGGCAGAACGTTTTCCCCCAAGTTTCCTGGGGTACTCTGGCCTCCTGGGGTTTCTGTTGTGGGCCAGCCTGAGGGTTGTCAGTGAAGGCTGAAGAAAAGGGGGTTTATGGATTCTTGTTGCAGGATGTTGCAGCACAGCTCAAGGTAGTGATCCAATCTCTGCTACACAGGGAGGACATCTGCAGTGTGAGTGAATACTCCTGAGGGAGTCCCTAGGGTGGCCCTGGGGCTGTGATCTCAGCCAGCTCCTCTGCCTAAAGCTGGACATGATCACAGTGCTTCCCAGCACTCTCCCACATCAAGCTCTCTCAGGAGCTCCATGGTTCCCACACAGCTCTGGTTTCTCAGCCTTCTTCCTACCAGAAACTGGAATTAGGCGGTGAGATGAAGGATCATCCTCTGAGTGTTTGCCACTCAGAAAAAGACAGTCAAAAGTCACATTCTCCAAGAGCAGCCCTTGTCCTTCCTGGAAGTACATCAGGCAGATCCTGTGCCAGGGGGCAAGCTATGGCACTGGCTCAGCCCCAGGAGAGAAGACACCCACAAGACTTGAAATCTGCGCAGGGAGGTTTTCTTTCCGTGGTCCCAGCTCTCTGAAGTTGTGCAGGAAGTCTCTCCCTGTGGTTACCTGCCTTTCATGCAGTTGTCTTATTGGAGGTGTGTGGGAATTACTTGCAGCGAGCCTGATTCACAGCCCACAAAATCAGATTGGTTTTGGATCAGATACCGTAAAGGATTTATATTGTATTTCAGCACACAGGAACATAAAAGAGCAGAGTCTGGTTATTTGCTCAATAATTAGCAGCATTGTCCCCTGAGGGGAGAGGGATCAGTTCTGGGAGGAGTCTCTAACTGAAGTGCCTGATGTTACCCTGCAGCTACCACACAGCAGCCAGGTGTTGTGGGAAAGAGGGATTTTATCAGTGCCATGCACCATGAAGGAATATTTACTGTGCAGGAAGCTCTCATTGAGCTACACAGGTGAGGTGAGGAGCACCTCACTGGGCAAACTTGGAGCCCTGGGATTATGTTCATCATAGCAAGGTGTTTTGCATGACCTAATACTAAATACACTTCCTAAAGTGGAAGTTACCTGATAGCAAAGAAATGACATGATAAATACACTGTGAGCTACCTCTCAGGGAGAAATGCTAAGAGAAAGCTTTTCAGCTTAAAGACTCACTTTGACATGTCAGCATTTATTTCCCACCTTTTCATATTTTCATTTAGAGACTCATTTTGCTGATCTAAAAACCACAATATAGTGTCATGCAAATGGAATGGTTCACACCGAAGGTGGGCAGTGAGGGGGCTGTGCCATGGCTATGGCTTCAGCAAAGCCCTCAAGCTCTTGCTCAACATCCCTCAGCATGAAGGATGACAGCATTCCTGTCACTGGAGCTGGGCCTCAGGGAGCGCTGGGTCCCTCATGGTCAGCAGTTTCTCTCAGCTGGGGCAAGTAAATGACAGTCTGGGTCCTATGAGCTGTTCAGGAGGTGTGAGATGGTTGTCTTCATTCAGTGTGGTATTTAGGGTGTGCTGTGTTCAAAGGAAACCCCTCTTGGGTGCTTTTGTGAATCAGAGCTGCCTACTTTTATTCTTACCAATTTAATTGACACGTTTTCTTTATAAATGTTGTCCCAGCATTTGGGCTTCTGACATCCACCCATTCAAATGAGCAATGCAATGACTGAGTGAAACAGTTGCATAAATTTATGTCTTGTAGGGGATTCAGTGCAAGCGAGGCATTTCAAAAGCTGGCAGTGCTAAAACATAGATGGCTATTGGCATTCCTCTGACTACAGCTCACAGAGAGCCACTCCTGTCACCCATTGTCAAAAACATACCCTTGGTTTCAGCATTCATCACCATTTCTCTTGTAGTTGCATTTTCCTGAGTACTAGAAATTAAATCAGCACTGACAGAATATTTATGGCTCAGAAATATTCTGGATGACTCCTAGAGAAGCTGTTTCCAGCTTGGTTATTTATGTCCTTTTATCATGGATTTTATAGTGGGACTGGGGAACTAAACAGCAGAAACCATATGAAACATGCTGAATGATTTCATCCTTGAGCCAAACATGCATTTACTGTAGGCAAGGAGATGCTGGTGAGAGCACACGTGCAGTTTAGGGCCAGTAAATGACCCAGACTGTCATTTACTTGTCAATTAAATTGGTAAATCCAGCCCATGGCCAGTGCTTCACCTCCTGCCATCACTGTGCAGAGAGGTGCAGCCTGCTTGCTGAGCTCCCCTGGCACATTCTCTTTGTCTGGAGGTTGCCATCAAGCCCTGGAGAGAGGCTGGTGTGGGTGGAGAATCTGGACTTGAGTGGGTGAAATGGTTTGACCTGCTCCCTGCTGTCAGTCTCACTCATCCTTGGGCATTGTAGATGAAACTTGTCAAGGGCTCTGACCACTCTCCCACTGGGAGCACTGTGGAGCCAGGTTTGTCCTCACTACTCACAGTGAAAACACGAAATGGCTAAATTTTCAATGAAAAATAAAAAATAAGGAAGAATGTATTCAGGAAGTTGAGAAGTGAACTTGTTGGGTCATTTTCTGTGGCATCAAATTGTTCAAGACTGACTCACTTCTTGCAGTGTCCCACTCTCTTCTTATCCATAAAACAGTTGAAATGAAGTACTTTGGCTTTGCTGAAATCAAAGATTTTGGTAATTTTCCCTGCTAGAAATTTTGCCAATATCAGCATACTTCTGAGAAATGCTCTTGTATTGGTATTTTCTCATATAAAACTGTTCCTCGTGCAAAACTGAGTATTCTCAGTGATAAAATCATCTTACAGTTCCTATCCTGGTCTCAGCTCTAGCCTCCCTGTGATGCTGTGAATTTTTATCACATGCTATACATAAATAGTAATCATGTGCAGAAGGAGCCTTGATCTCACAGGGGTGTGTCACAATTTAGCCACGATGATGATGTGCTGCCAGCTGAACTGCTGACCCTGTCACTGATTGCCAGTGTGCACTTGGCTTAGAAAGGGTCAGAGCTGCCAGTGGTCAGCCCTGCAGGATGCCCACATTTTCCCCATGAGCCACAGGATGGATTGGTGTCTGAGAGAGCTGAGGGAAGGAGTGGCTGCTGGGCTGGCTCAGCAGCAGGAGAGGCAGTGTTTCTCTGGGCACCCCCCTGCCTCAGGCAGGGTACAGCTGTGCAGACTTTAACACAGCTCCTTTCTGCTCCCATGCACAAAGTCCAGAATAAATCACAGCAGCATCAGTGCTGACATTCCTGTTGAGATTTTCTCCTGGATAGCTTTTATGGCCAGAGCTGACTTTCAAAAGGCCCAAATTGCTATTCTTGATATACTGTAAAGAAATCCTGTGCAGCAAACAGTGCACATAAAATAAAAAATAAAAAGGAGGACCTCTGTCTGCCTTTAATAGTCTGAGTGTTTCTTCAGGCATTGCAGGCAGCCTGCCCTTCCTGTTGGGATGGCTGGCTGCAGCAAAGGAGCTAACAGCCTATCTTTTTATAGGATGATACAGGTTGTAGGTGAAGAGCTCAGTTCAAAGTGCAGGTCACTGAGCGCCTATAAATTGTTCCTGACATCCCTGATAAAACCCATGCTCTCCCTTCCTCCCTGCATCTTCTTTGAGGAAGGGAAAAGGGCTACCAGTAAAGATACCATTTTTCCATTTCAGTCAATACTTTGATGTTTAAAGCTGTTTAATATTCATTAGAACTACTCCTAAAATGTAATTGCAAGAATTACAATTCTGTTTTTACGACTGTCTGTAAGCTTTACAGAACAGGCAGTTAAAACCATCTCTGTGATGTTTTGATGATAGGTCCAGCACAGGGCTCCTTTCCCAGAGATGAGCAGGATCAGGCCTGGGTTCCCCCTGCCCACCGGCAGAGGTCAGGTGATGGGAACAAATGGATTCTTTCCTGGGAAAAGTAATTTTTGAGTTAATTGAGAGTGTTTGGAAATCTGTGCTGAGTGGTGACATCCCTGCCCTCCCCTCTCATACTCCATTCCTGGGCAAAGGTCTGTTTTGATAATTTCTGAAAGAAACATTTAGATTTCTTATTTCAACACAAAATTAATTTTGAAATTTGTTGAAGTTGTGTATACATACTTGTCTTTAAAAGGGCTTTGTTTAGGGGAGGGAAAATCTCTGAAAGATGAAGTGAGATGTGAGTTTGAGAATTTTGAAACAAAAACTTTTACTTAACTAAAACTAAGAAAACTGAAAGGGAAAAATAAAAGTCTACTCAAAGCAACCTAAAATAATATTTCTCATTACTGCTGACAATGAGTTAAAAAAAAAAAGTCAGCTATTCGCCAACCTTGGGATGAGACGTTGTGTATCTTTGTCAAGCTCTTTCTTCAACTGCAATTACAGATCTGTTTCCTGAAGAACATCTCTGAAGATCCTTTCATGTCTTACTATGACAAAGTATCTAAGCATTTCACAATGTTTTCATCAGAGTGTGCTCGCAGGGAAGTGCTAATAGCTCTATTTTTCAATGGTAAAATGATGAGAGACTGATTTATCTCATATAATTCTTGTTATCTAAAAATGAAACATCTCAGCTAAGCTGCTTGTCTAAAGCAACATTGTAGTTGATTTTCTCCCACTGTTAGATCTGCTCATCAGGACTGTGGAATGTGGGCAGGGAGGCTGTTTCTGCCTTTAGGAGATTTCTGAGCAGTATTATCAGGGGAGGAAGAAAAGAAAAGAATCTATTTGTTTCTAGTGTGGTAGTTTAGTGCTCCAAGTGCCTTCCGAGATGTGAATTTGGACTTCATGCTGCAGCTGTGAGAAATGGTGCTCCTCTGGCCATCTGCTTTCAGTGGATGTATGGTTGATAAGTGCTGGAAGGAAAGCCAGCCTCAAGTTACTGTCTTTGGGAACCTTTTTGGCTGGGAGATGTTTGCTAAGGTGACCAATAGGCCAGAGAGGCTCAGATGGGCCTTTCCCTGTGGGTGCACTGAGGAGAGAGCTTGCTTACAGATGCAAAAGCCTTGAAGCTTTTAAGCTCAGCAATTAGAGCAGGTGACAAGACCTTTCAGGAGTCCATTTCCACCTGTGATGTTAAGCTCCACTGGGATTTCTTGGCAGTCTGACTCCATGCTTCAGGAACTGTCATTCAGCTCCAAATGCACTCCAGGAGCTACAAAAGAGCCACTGTCCTCTGCTTAATCCGTGGATTGTATCTCTATTGGTGCCTGGCTGAAGTATAGTACACACAGCCCTAATAGAAGCAATTAATGTCAATCAAATGATACCTCCTCCCACACAACATTTGACCTAATGGAGCCATCTTAATTGCCTGAGTTTCTTTGCTTTCCAAAGTATGTTCTGCTTCATGATGCCTTTTCTAACACTGGAACTCTGTTGTAGCAATGCTGTTTCTACCAAAAATAGTTATTCAGCAACAATTCTCTCTCCCTCTGCTCCCTTTGAGTCCTGTAACTTTTGCTCCCTTCCTCCCCAAGCTGTGCACAGACAAGTTGGCTCCAGCCAGGACTAATTTCCTCAGCTGTCCTGGTGAAGCGCTCGCATAAAGGCTCCAGCATTTGACAGGGTGGGATTGTTCTGATTGCGTTAGTAAAACTTCTCAGTTGTACAACAGGGTTTGGAAATGCTCTTCTTGACTTAGAGAGACATCCTGAGAAAGGAGAAGAGAATTGGCACACAAGGAAAGTGCAATTGCTCAGTCACATTAAAGCTGAGACAAAATGTTTCTTTTTAAAGAGCTTTAAAATAGTCCCTAATGCAAAAGCTTAGCAGCTGCAGCAACACAGAGCCTGAGTGATTTCCATGTATTTGCTGCAGCAACACGGAGCCTGAATAACTTCCATGTATTTATGGATGTGCGTGCTCACATGTGTGTGTCTTTCTTTCCCAATCTGTTTGCACTGCTGCTGTAATTAGCAGTGCAATGTCACGTGCTCTCAGGCCAACACTGATTTATTTGTCACTCAGGTGTGAAGAACAGCCCGTTGCGTTATGCCAGTCCAAAATTGGCCATCTGATTTAGATTCCAGCTCCCAACAATTAATGCCTGACACACAATTTCGGCACAATACCCAGCCTACGGCCTATTATGTTCATCATCAGACCATGAAGTATTAGTTACAGCAAGCCAAAATATGTCAGATACCCCTGCTTTTCTCCAGCATTCTTGAGAAGGAGTTAAAAAGAAAATGTTTCTTCTGTGAGCAGGAAACTGAAGCTTTGAAACCCTTGAATGCACATGGGCAGTCTGTGAAATCCAGCTTCGATTCTCCTTGCCAAAGTGGCTGTAATGGATTTCAGAAAGAAATCAGATTTCCAGCAATGATTTAAGAGAAGAATGGTGTGATGGATGGAAACAGGCAGACATCTAGGTGTATGATAGGAATGTAAGATAGGAATCACAAGTGAATTGATTAATTCTTCCAGGCATGGGAATGCAGAAGTTTCTAGGCAAGACATAGGTTTCACAGTATTCAGTGAAAAGGAGACTCTTGGATTAAATTTACACATTAAATATAATATAAAGGGAGTGCATGCTTGCATCATGGGCCAGGTGAGATGTAAAGTGAGCATCATGAATGGGAGACCTGAGAAGAAGGATATGGACTTGTTCTGCATCTCTGTTTCCTAAGAGATGTTTACATTTTGACAAAGTAAATTTTCTTGAGAGCCCCCTCTTAGATATATATTTTTTATTTTATGCTTGCTTTTGGAGTTTCTTGGACTTCATGAACTAAAAAGTTCTGATTTATGGGTGTGTAAGTTCCATGCTCTCTGAACCTCTTAGATTCAGTGTTCTCTATAAACTATAGCATTATAATGGTAGTTTACCCCATAGTTCATAGTAGGAAATGAAGAATTATTTTACAAGTCCTAACCCTTGGCTTTTATTGATAGTGTGGAAGTGATCCCATGGTTATAAGGCGTAAAAGGTTTGAAAAACAGGCCAATCTAATGTAGTTTATGAGTTGGTAACATTATCTGTGCATGGACAAAAGGAGCATTCCGTGGTAGGAAACCAGAGTTTAAAGACCAAGTGCTGGAAAGGTTGAATGGAAAAATGGGTATTTCACTCAGAATGCTTTCAGGAAAAAGATTTAGATGCACAACTGAAGGTTTAAGAAAGGCATCCAAATGCTTTTGTTTTATACAGCTGATTACCTAATGCAGAGCTCCAAAATGTCAGGTTTTACTAGCTGACTAATATCTAAAGACGTTGTCTGCTTGTTTTCTCTGCAAACCTTGTTGCACTGACAAGAAATACATTGTCCATATGGGGTGAAGAATGGCATTTAAGTATCGTGTGTTGAAATCCCACTCACTTTTACACATTATGCTTCAAAGCCCTGCTTCCTGGATACAAAAGTAGTTGTGTTCCCAGCAGAAGGTTTACATAGTTTAGCATGAAGTAAAAGCACCAGGGTATGAAGCCAGCCATGTATATAAACCATTAAACAATTTCAGCGCAAAGCTGCACAAAATGTCTATTAAATTTAACAGTACTATTAAAAATCCACATTTAAGCTTTCTTTGTTTCTAGCAATGAGGCTTTGAAAGATGCAAAAGCCAGTTAAAAAATCCCCAACAATAAACAACCAAACCCCAGCCTTTGCTTGGTCCGTAATTTCATAGCAAAGATGAAATGTCCACGTCCAATGCTTCCCAATTGGTCTTGCTCCAATCCTGAGCTACTTTTAAGTCTTCTGCAGTGTAAATGTTCCCTTTATGAAGTAAGCTATAGCCAGTGCCCATGGAAGCCTCTCCTAAGGAGGTGTTATTTTAATATATGAAGGGCAGTCATTTCATTCCATAAAGATAGCTTGTTCCACAGAGGAAATAAACATCACACTTGACAGATGCAGGGACACTCCAAGATCCTCAGCCCCTGTGGGGGTGGGGGAAGGCCTATAAAGCTGTTCTGTGTTTCCTGCATTATGCTGCATGGGGCTTTAAATGTCTTCCCTGAAAACCAATTCTGTGGTATAACTGTAGCCACCTAATAATTTTATTTTACTTTTAAATGCTATAGAGTGCAGTGAGAAACATGGTATTATGTGGAAGGGTGCTAATAGCAAATGGGGAAGGGTCCCAAGGTATGGACATAACCTTCTCATTGTTCAGTTGTAGTGAACATGCTGGGAACTGGCATCAGGCAAGGTGTGAGTGGTTCAGAACTGGCTTACACATGGCCAGTTTATGGGAATTGCTTCTCTGCTGGCATAGGAGAGTGCAGGTTAATGGTCTTCTGCAATTCTTGTTTGTCTCGCCATCAATTGATAGCCAAAAAAAAAAAAAAATTAAATTCTCTGTTTTAAGATGTGTTCCCAGCAGCATGTTGTAGGCAACAACCCATTTTCAAGATGGGCACAATCTCTGTGTTTGATTTAATTCTTTTTGGATGTTGTTTTGAGCTAATGGGTGACTGTTTCTGATGCAAGGTCTAGAGGCCAAAATGCTGGCTTAGCTGCTGGAGGGAAGAGTTTGGACTAAAGGGATGAGAAACCTCCTGCCTTATCTATTCATCCAGTGCTGTATTTGTTATCCAGAGATTCTGGAGAGCTGGCTGCCAAGCTGAGGTGAGGCTTATCCAGAGTTATTCCGACCGCATTTCTCAACGTCATGTTTGTTGTGCTTGGAAGGAGCTGGATGGCTCTGTCGTCTCTCTCTCTCACTCCCTCCTGCTGAACATAGTAGCTATACTATGTTCTTGCTGGAGACCCGTGGCACTTAATGGTGAACCAAAGTTGCTTCGTTTTTCCCTCACTTGATGAATGAAGCTGGGGTTGAGGCAGGCAGCGGGAGTGGAAGTAAGGAGAGGAGGAAAATTCACCTTGAGAAAACCCAGGTTTCCTTAATGAGTGAAAGATGTTATGCTGGGAACAACACGTATTGCAGGGACTTTGTTGGCCAAAAGAAGGAAGAATGCTCTGTCTGTCTCACAGTGCCTTTCTGCTGAATACCAAGTGTATTGGAGAAAACTGAAAGCAAACTTAGGTAAAATTCCCTCTCTGTCATTCCAGTAACCTGGACAGTGCCATTCTGTCACGTGGCATCGCTGCTGCTTGAATGGATGCAAAAGGAGAACACTCTGCTGAAATCCGTAGTGCTTTCTAAATAAGGCTTATAATACAAGAAAACGTAATTCAAATCTCAGGATTAAACCCCCAGAAATGGAAGAATTTGCTTTTTCATGCACAATATATAACTTTTGTAATACAAATAATAATTTCATCATCAGTAAATGCTGTCATTGGCACTACTTGAGCATTGTAGTGACAGTTCCATAATGACACAATACATTATTTATTTCAGGTTTTCATTATTTCTGTGATTGATCAAATATTATGTTTTAGCCATGGTTCTTACCAGTAAAGGTCACTGTGGAAATGATCTCTCAGGTCAGTGCTGTGTGATGGTGTATCCACTAATGCCAGGGAATTTCTTATGGAAGAAGCAAATAGCACAAAATTAGTTGTACAACACTTCAATTAAACTTTGGTTTGTTGTTTTTTTCTTTTTTGTTTTTTATTTTTTTTCCAAAACCTTGCAGAAATGGCAACATCTACTGTATATTTTCTCTTGCAAATTTTAATTTCCTCTTTGGATTTTGCTTTTCAAAACTTTTAATTTTTATCTAAATTAATTCAAGCTGTCACAAATAGATAAGCATATTGGATTTTTTTTTGTTCCACACAGCACTCTTCCCCAAATCAACAATGCTTAATTCATTGCTTTGCATTTTTCTTACACATTTTGCTTGTATTTATCACAATATTTATTTCAGCAACAGCAAGACAATAGTGTTGAAAAGGAGTTTTGCCATTAAGGAGGACTTTTTTTGGAGTTTGGGAAAAATTTTGAGGGAAGCCAACCAGTGTGATTTGGCAGCTCTATTCTTCTTACTTTTGTTCTCCCTATATCAGATGGGTTTCTTACTCACTCCTTCCAGTGAGACTTTTTATGGGGTAAATACTGTACAACATCAGTGAATTTATTACAATCTATCTTGCTCTCCCTGTGCAAAGAGATATTAAAAGCCTCTAGGGGCTCAGAAAGTTAGAGAATCTGCTAAATAGCAACTTTAAAATGCTTTTTTTCCTATATAAATGTGGTTGTTTTGAATGGGGAGTGAAGTGTCTTGGACTAACTCTGAGGCTGATGAAGGAGGGAGAGTGTTGGTCCTACACAGCCAAAATTGGACAGTTCTCAGCCATTGCAGCCTGGCCCCTTGGTTAGTCATTTATTACTGTGAAAAATAAGTGCAAGGTGGCTGCAGAAAGATCTGATTTTGTTCTAGTGGTGCGTTTAGACCACCATGTGTTTATTTTGCTCTGACATGAGCAACAACACAAGATGTGGGGCACAGTGAAGCAACACCTGGGAATTCTGCCACTGATGCTAATGGTGTTGGTTTCTAATCCTTTTCCAGCAAAGGTGAGATGATGCATCAGCAAAATGGCTGCCCACGCTGGGAGAGACACCAGCACCATTCATAGTTGCTGAGACAGTGAAACAGTATTTTGGGGAGGAAAAAAAGAGAAAAAACTCATTCCTTAATATACAGTCTTATAGGGTAAATATTTATCCAGCCATCTAAAGGCAGGAGTAATCACTGCAGTTTTCCCTTCACTCAGAGACTGGAGATTTTTCCTGACTGAAAAAAAAGAAAAAAAGAAAAAAAAAAAGAAAAAGAAGTTCAATTTTGTGTCTGTGAAGAAATCAAAGCATTGCCCTTGAAATGGGTTTTTCAGCTGTCTCCTGGGTATTCTGGGGTTAGTTTTCACCACGTGAGGTTCTCAAGTGCATACTCAAAGGTTCAAACACAGGAAAATTGGCTATCACTGCTGGCTCTGTTGGGTGGGGAGAAAAAAGTTCCTTTATAGAAAAAGGGAAAAAAGGAAAGACTTTTTTTTTCTTCTTCTTCTTTCAAGGGACTATATGAGAATGAGCAGGAAGAAGTCTTTGACTTTTATTATATCCTGTAATCAAATTTGAGCATCTTACTTGCTTCTTTTCTCAAAGACCACCCTGGCAGTAACAGTCCGCACACACACACAATTTTGGTATGCATAAACCTATAAATTTCATAACAAAATATAGGAGCTGAGGTTGTAGGAGGACTGCAAGGCAGAAGGTGCTGAAATGTAAAGTCTGTGTGTGTTTGAAGGGATGTCATTTATTACATACTTCTGCCTTTAAAAAAAAACCAACAACCCTTACTGTTACCACACAGACTGTGTAAATATATATTGCCTAGTGCAAGATGGTGTGGTGTAAAGATTTTATTGGCATGCAGTAGCTTAGTTTGAGTAGCAAAGGCCTGAACAAGCTCTGTATCACCTCAGATGTGTGCCAAGAAAACATGTTCTTGGCATGAGCAATGAGAACATCCCCGGTGATGCTGCATAGGTGCGAATCTAATGAGGATAATAACCCGTGTGCTCCAGGGCACCAACCCATTACTGGCTGCCTGGGATTAGGGAGGAATTTCTCCTCTGTGTTGTTCTAAAGCCATTTACTGTGGGCTCCACACACTTCTCCCTGAAGCCTCTGCCACTGGCCACTGCAGGAAGAGCATGATGAATTTGATTGACTACCTGGAAGGGCCTGATCTGGGAGCTCATGCACTCTTCTGCGAATTCTGTAATGGTACCTGTTTTATGTGGTTTGGAAAACCTTCTGCTGGGGCACTTCCCTCTGTTATGCCAGCTCCTGTAAAGCTTCTTTCATAAATGCTTGGAATCATTTAGGTTGGCAGGGCGCTCTGCAGATCTCAGTCCAACACCCCGCTCCAGGCAGGGCTGGCTTCAAAGTCAGTCAGATTGTGCAAGGGACTTGCCCAGTTCAGCTCTGAAAATCTCCGGGGCAGGAACTTGGCCACTGCTCTGTCTGTTCCTCCATGGGGCATTTCCAGCAGCTTCAGAGAGACTGACACATGTGGAACACCCATCTTGAGCTGCAGAAAGGTGGAGGCTCTCCAATCACAGAATTTTTTTATTCCTTCTGTAATCAGAGGATGAAAAATACAAGTCCTGGTGGAGTTCCTTTCATTCAGAGATGAGAGGCTGAGACCACCCTTGGTCTGAATTATTTCTGGCAAGGTCTGTCTCTCTCCACTGAACCTGGGAAGAACACAGATGTCCCCCTCAGATTTAATATCCAAGTACTCAGTAGCAATGGTTACCTGGAACGAGCCTCAGCCAAAATATAAAGTCATCCAAGGTGAACGGAATAGTGAATTTATGTAATACCATATTGTGTTCTGACCATGAAAAATTTAAGAAAAATGCCCCAAAACACAGATCAAGTAGTTTCTTTGATTTTTTGCGAGGCAGAACTACTATTTTGAACAACAGGACCTTAAAGGCAGCAAGTTTCGTGATATGGCTTCATATCAAAAATCAGAGGGATTTATCCAGTTGAAAAATGGTTTTGGATTTCAACAATGTCAGCTGATATTTGAACTCTGAAAGTTTGATGTGGTCTGTCCTTATTACAGATGGTAGGAAAAAAACAGACTATTAGTGTTTCTTTGGAAAAGAGAAATGCATTTCAAATAAGATACTGTGAAAAAATACATCTGTGTTTTAAGTGGAAAGGAAAAAACAGTGGGAGGAAAAAGTAGGAAATTCCATCTGATAGAAAAGCAAGCAAAAAAATCACAAAAAATTTAAAAGATTCTGGCAGGAAATCATTGGCAGCTCCCAAAACTCCACTGAATTCTAGACTTCCCTGACAAAATCTGCTTCCCTGGAACTGGATCTGGAAAATGCCTGGGCATGGTGCTCTCCAAACAGAAAACAAAACCGCAGGTGCTGTCACTTGGGGAGAAGAGTCCCCAAGATTTTGGAATGAGATTACTCCAGTACATTTCTCCAACAAATTGCTGCTCATTTATTTTTCTACTTTATGATCAGAGGCCTAGTGCTTGTCATAGTCTTTTATATCTCAGAAAGTTCCAGTGAATGTCTTGAGAATGAGTAAGGTTTTGTATTCCAGCCTGAAGAGAAAAACAAAAAGTCAAGGACAATTGAAAAATCACTTTTTCCCCCCATCTAAGAAAGTTCCATGGCTTTCATTAGCAAATGCAATTGAAGTCCTTCCTGCAATGCAAACCCTTTGCACAGACTCGCATTTTCAAGATGCCAAGGGAATAAATGGAGTGATGGATTCTGGACAGATCTTGCTGCAATTTTAAAAAGTAACTTTCTTCTTCCTTTATCCCCACATACTGCCACAGCAGGGGAAAATTATGGGAGTAAGAAAAATAAAGCCTCTGCAGTGTTAAGGTTTGCTGCTCTGTCAAGTAAAATTTTCTATATTTTTCCCTGAATGAAGAAAGGTTAAAAAAAAAATGTATTTTTTTTCTTTTCTTTTCTTTTTTTTTTTTTTAAACAGTATGTATGCTGCCCAAATATTCTAGCAGATTAATGTGGGCATCCCATCCTGAGTCCAGAGCTGCTGCATTCCTTACCAAGCCCTGGATGGGAAGGAAAGCAAAGGGGAATAGGAAGGGAAGCTCAGAGGAGCAGCAGCTTTGGCTCCCCCAGCCTGAGTTCTTCCTCTCTTTTCTGGAGATGGGAGATTCAGGACCCATCCAAGGGGGCTGCTCCTCTCCCCAGAACCAGCAAGAGCCCCTGAAAAGGGCAGAACTAAATGTGCATTCTTTTGCTTTTTTTATTGTGGGAAAAGGTCTGCTTCTGGGAAAGCAGAGGGAAAACTTTGTTTTCAAAATCTTGGAAAAGAAGATGTTTCAGGAAAAAGGAAGAGGAAAAAAAGGGTTATGTTTCAATTTGGGTACATTTGTTAATATCCCCTCTGGAGCTGTAGTTTGGTTAACCTCTGTGGGTCGAGCTCCTGGCTACAGAAACCTCTCCTCAGGCTCAGGAAACAACCACCACCCTGGTGCTTTGGGAAAGATTGAAGGAGGCAATTTAGTCTCTGGAGAAAAAGGGAACAGAACACACCCAAGCAATCATTTCATTAGGATTTAAAAAAAAAAAAAATCATTGTTAATTTTGCAGGAAGAGTTTTTAATTTCCAATTAACTTGATATGGAATTAACATTCTGTTCCTCTGATTCATTCCCAGGCCCCTACAACTGTGTTTGGCATTTTGTTTGAAGGGACATGAAATTAAGGTCAATGGGGGCTTGTTGGTTTTTTAACAGGAAGAGTCTTCAATCCTGTGCTTGCAAATTGTCCCTCAAGTTTCCAGTTTGTCCTGCTAGAGTGTCTGAATGCTCCTGGTGATCCCACTGATGTGTAACGTGTGTGTGTGTGTGTGTGTGTGTGTACAAAACATCTATTTATGGTCACCAACCAGCTCATTCTTATGTGAGGGTCACAGTAGTTCTGCCCTGGTAGGTCTGGGTTGTGTTTGCAGTCTTGCCACATGGTGGCCCTGGGCAAATCACCTCTCCTCTGTGCTGAGGAAAAAAACAACTTTCTTTCTGAGTTCTGCTGAGGAAAATATATTATCAGAGTTAGAAAATGGTGATAATAATTGCAGTAGGAGTTTAGGTCGGGAGTTTTAGGATTGGTCATTTGGGGAGTGAATGCCAGATTTTAACGCTATGTGGTTTAAATATACAGCCATATGAATATTCAAGCTGTTAATAATAGTGGTGTATCTTTTCAGCCCCTTTCCTCTGGCCTGTCTGTCAGTTATCTGGAGCCTCTTGTAGAGCAACAGACAATGTGTTCTGTCTCAAATACTCTCAATGTCTGTCTAAATCTTGGACAGATCACAAGTGAAAAGGGGATCATAAAAATTGGAATAAAACAACACAACAGCCATCCAGCACAAAGGGATGGGAGTCTGTGGGTGAGAGAAGCTGAGTTGCTGCTGCTGCTGTTGAGGTTTGTTTTCAAACACGGAGGGCATGTCACTGTTTCTCAGTTGTCATTTGCTAAGTCATGGCAATCTGTGGCTCCAGAAAGCTGTGACTCAAACAGAATAGAAAGGAAATATTTTGTCATTGCTGAACCTGGCCATATGTTGCAATCAGATGTGCAGGAGTTAGGAAAACAGGAACAAGGAAGCTTTGTGTGTAGCATCAAAGGCAGCATTGGCTCACACTTTGGAGAGCACAACCATGGCTTGTATTGTTTGTTGATTTTCTCCCAGTTTGAGTGCTTGAAAGCTCATAGGCACGTTAAGGGTGTGTTGACACTGTAAGGCACAACCTGTCTCATGGGTGCAATGAGCCTGGTAGGCAGATGAGATGTCAGAAATAGGTTTATTGGGACATCCTGAGTACCTGGAGCCATGACAAGGATGCATCTTCAAAAAAAAAAAAAAAAAAAAAAAAAACCAACAAAAAACCCAACCCCAAAAAACAACAAAAACAAACCAGGAAAGTATTTTCAATGAATTTTACAAAATCAGAGCTGATACTCAGAGCCATGTGGCTATTACAAGTCATTAAGATTTCTCCCCTGGGCATAGTGTATCCCATGGGTTGTGTGTACACAGACATCCAAGACTATGTTTGTAGATGCTGAACAGAATCCTTATCACTCTTTCTGTTCTGTATCAAGTTGTTATTCTTTGAAGGTTTGACCCACAGGAACCAAATTTCTACCGGAAGTTATTTTTGGCTGGATTCAGTGCTAGTCAAGGTTGATTTTGTGCTGCAGCCATGCTGTTTCTGTAGTGAGTTTTAGCAGGTTTTTTTGTCCTGTGTTTGGTTATTTCTCTTCATGAAAGATGTAGGAGTTAGTGGCCTTATGCTCCCATCATTTTGATGGAAATGGGCCTAGGGAGTTAAAAGGTAATGGAGAGCTACTGTGGCAGGTAGATCCAAGGGAAGTACAGTTAGATAGGGCAAAGGAAATTGGGCTATAAAGAGCATTGAATGAGAAGTTCAAGTTGCCTGGGAAAAAAAATCTTGCACAAAAAAATTGGATTTTGATTTGTTAAAACCTGGCAGAGCATTGCCAAAACAAGATTGAGGTCTTATGCTGAGACGTGTCTGACAGTGTTGACTGTTGACTGCAGGCTGATGCAACATCTGTGGAAGTGTGTTAGGAATTCAGGCCCAACATGCACTTCGCCTCTCCTTCCACCTAATAATCCATATGTGTTTCAAATGTTCCCATTTTCCAAAAATGATCTGTAAGAAAATGCTCCTTCTTTGTCCTGCTCCAGCTCATGTTTCTCTTCCTAACACCATGTGCTCCTAACCCATAATGGTTGAGATGTGCTGCCTGTCCTTGTGTCCATCCAAATGTCAAATGTGCTCCAAGGGATGGTTAGTCCTTAACTATCCTTTGCATATCATGAATAAAGTGTCCTCCAACTGATTTTTTGCTGAATGATTGAGATCTTGACATAGACAGCTTCTCTTTTCTATAATGCCTTCAGCACAATATTGGCTTTTGGGTCTGTGTCCATGATTTGAGGCACTCAGCAGCTCTCCTGTGTCTTCTCTGGAGAATGGATTTTTTGTTTTGTGATCACAGACACACTCTCCAGAGCTCTCTGTCAGACTGAGGATCTCAAATTGATCAGCACGACTGAAAGCACTGAAATTTCCTGAAGTTACAGCAAAGGAAACAATGGTTAAAGTGGGAAAAAGGAAAGAAAGAGCACTCATTGCTTTTGATAATTTTTAAGCAATCATCAGTTTTACTTAAGACTAACAAAAGAGATTTGTGCATTAGTGCAGAGCTAGATAATTAACATAATCTTGTCTAATTTCAGTATAATTAGCATGCTGTAGTTAGACACATCATTAGTATAATTAGAATATGTATAAAATTAGCACTAAGGTATTTTAAGTGTGTCATGAACCTGGCCTGGTCAGTACAGCTGTTGTCACTCTGCATTTCAGGTGATTTCTGGTGGGTGGTTCATGCACTTGCATGGCAGAGGAATTGATAGAGCTTGGCAGTGGAATTGATACAGCTGGAGTTCTCTTCTGGGAATTCTTTGCTGATGGAGAGTCTGTTGTCAGGCTAATAATTTTTATGGGAGGATCTTCAAGCATATAAAATAGCCCTGTGTGGATTAGCAAGATTTTTTCTGCCTGCATGCCGCAGAGAGTGCATTTTAGGAATGACCATGCTGTACTGTCCTGGATCCTGGAGTCTTTGGTGGGACTGTGTCAGTTTTCACCAGCCAAAGGTGTGGTGACCCTTTGCATTGGTTTGGAAATTTGTTATTGGAGAGGTTAAGCTGCATGAAGGCTATTTAATTACAGACCTGCAATGGTTTCTAATGCTTTCCCTGGAATTCATTGTACATTCAGGAAGGTGTGTAAATCAAACAACCAGCACATCAGGCAGGGGGTGGGGGCTGAGCAGGAGGAATTATTGGATGCCCTCATAAAACTTTAAAAGGCTTGAATGTCAAGCTTAAACTCTTGGGGCCTTAAAACTTGAGTCTCAAGGCACTTCTACCTGCTGTTTCATCACATAAGCTTTTCACTGTTCATGAGCTGCAAACCCAAGATGATTATGACTTCTATTTCCCTGCAGTGTATTTAATTTCCCTTTACTGTTGTCATCATACCCATGTCTGAACCACCTTTCATCTCCTCCTACCACTCATCATCCTTTCAGTCGGAGCCAGTGATGCATAGGCTTTTTAAATAGAGTGTTCCTTGTAGGCTCTTATATCAAAATCTGTTTAACCTCTGGTGCTTTCAAGCTTAAGGCAAAATCACTGCATATTAGCAGTTCTAATGCATAACTGCACTCAACAGGAGAGTTAGCAAATCTGCAGAGTGATACTGCAGCGCAGAGGGGATAAGCCTGCTGCCAGCTGTGGCCAGATGTTCAGCTCCATGCTCCTGCCCAAGCCATTGGTGCCCTGTGCTTGGCCCAGTGCCGCACCCAGACACCTCTTGTGTCCTGTGGCTGTGGATACCCCTACAGCTGACCTGTCCTTAGGGTGGGAGAGGGTCCTAAACTCACCTGGCAGAGTTAGGAGGGCGCTGAGCTCTTCCCTGTCATCGTGGACAGGCTTTGCAGGCATTTCCTTACAATGGGGAAACACCAAGTGTCTCATCCTGTGCTGTCCCCGCATCCCAGGGAGCCCCTTTGCATCCTGTCTCCTTCTTCTTTATCTCTGTGTGAGCTGTCTGTCTCTGGGGTAATCTGAGACACTTGGGCCTCTTCCCTGCTGTAGCATTTAAGAGCAGACAGTCTGCACGCCTCATCAAAAATACTTTACATGATACTCTGAGTGACAGAGAGATTTACACTCAGATAAAATAGCGGCATCCACAGCAGGGCAATTAAACCGACAGCTCAGTGGCTCAAATTGAATTTAGAGGAAGTTTAGGACCACGTGCAGTTGAATTTCCCCTTTGAAAAGGGCAGGCTGGAGCAAAGCAACAGCAAGTAACAGTTCCTAATGCCTCCGCCAGAAACTAGCCTGGGTACACTGGGCTGTGTCATCATTTCTGTTTGGCAGCTGGGGTTTCTTCATACTGGTTCCTTTATCACCCCACAAACCAAACCCTTCAGTAGCTGTAGCAAAACTGATAGAAAGTGTGCCTGGGGAGGGGAGCCTGGACCGAACTCTTGGCTCCCCAGTTAGCTCATACATTTTTGAGGTCAAAGCAACAACAATTATGACAACAGAAGAACTTGTAGATAATGGCTCAGTGTAGTGAGTTCCCCATAAAACATTCACTTAAGGCAAGATGCTTCAGTTAACACTCAAATCCAGGGAGAATCTTATCGCTTGCTGATCATCTTGCAAGAAAGAGAAGAATTCTGTGCTTCACAGTGCTCATTTCTGGGGACGAATGAGCCTCTTGGCTCAGGTTGAGGCTTCTTGCTCAGATACTTATTCTATCTGTCCGGTTTGATAGCAAACTAGGAATAATTCACTCTATTTTCTTTCTTGCAGAGTATCAAAATGCTTTGCTAATGAGAAATGGGCAAATGAATCTAAGGAAATAACTCCACTTTCCCTGAGTATTTCCTCATGCCTGGGATCAAACCCAAAGCCAAGCTGAGCCTTACTACTAGGATGGATTCGTGCTTTTTCAGTGTTGTTTTTGATTGCTTCTCACATCCCATCCCAGCTTTGGAGTTTGGGTTTGGATAGAAGCAGCAGTGCTGAAAGGTTATGAAATGGTTGTTTCCGTCGTGTCTCTGGCCCAGTCAGCCACAGAAATAGTTTAAAGTTTTGGTGGAGCCTCGAAAATTAATCTTCAGCCATGAATTTTGGGGGAAATCTATGGATGGCTTGGGAGAGGCTGCATTCTGAGGCTTTTAAAGCTGACTAGCAAAATTATTGCTTTGGAGATAGTGGGAGATAATGTCAAAATATAGGTTATATTTCAGCACTGCTGCTAAGGTGCAAGTAGTAAATGGTTGAAAAAAGATTCCTTTTTTAGCTCGTCTTCGTGATGAGAAAACAGAGGGTGCTTTGGCTTAGCAAAACCTCATCAGTTGTTAGCATTTGGTTTTGCAAACCTCCAACCAGGGAGGCTGGGGTCTGGCTTCCATTATATCCTGACCAGAAAGTTCATGCTGAAGAGCTTTTGTGCTCAAAACTCTCTTGAATTTGTTCTAAATTCAGTTTAATCACAGCAAGACCTAAACTCTTAGTCCTTTAGGGTCTGTCTGTCACTGTTGTTAATGTGTTACAATGTTCTGTGTGGGGTTTGATAGACAAATGAACTCTTGAGAGGGTATTTATCACCCAAACACACACAAATGTTTATATGTCCATATATGTATTGTAGCATCATGAGGTTCTCTTTAGTTTGACCACAGTGGTTTCTCCTTAGCCACAGAAATCCCATGAGTTCACAAGCCAGCTCCTGTTTTCATTTGTGTTGAGGTGAAATCAAAATTGACTTGCCATGCTTCAAATGACAGCAGACAGTGTGCCAACACTGTGCCACCAAGGAAGACAGCTCTCTGCTGGGTTTTGCCTTCTCTGTATTTATCTGCAGCCTGAAGTGGACCAGAAAGAGCAAAATGAAAACAGGGATCGTGCTGGATGTACTGGATGGGAACAACATTGAGAAATTTTAAGATCAACCCTTATAAATACACTTACAGTGTGTGAGTAGAACTAAATTAATAGCAGGCATAACTCTTTTAAAAGTCACTTGACTTTAATTGACATATCATTATAATTGGCAATTATCTTAATTGATATACATGGCATAAATATTGTGCTCTGGAAAGCTTCCAGTCCTTCTTTATTAGAGTATTAAGCCACAACACATGCAGATTACATGGAAATATCACTGGAGCATTTGTTAAAAGAAATTCCTTTCTTATGTCTCTTTCTTGTATTTTTATATCCATGTGTATATATGTAAATATGAAGGAAAAAAGTCACGAGGACATACTGAGTATTGTCAATACAGTCTTTTAAACAATTTCAAGTGATTCCACTAAAGGGTTTCTACAAGTTTCACACTCTGCTTTTGTGGAAATCAGCTTTCAAGTCAGCCAGGCTAGAGATTAGATCCAAAGATTTAAAACCCCTATAGATCAAAAGCAGATGCTCTTAGAAGACATTTCAGCCAAGACAAGCCGTCTGGGGACATTGTTACAGCGGGAGAAGACAATTTATCATTAAAACATGAAAGCCTCTGTTCAATAATAACCAGATGTATTAAAAAAAAAAAAAAAAAAAAAAAAAAAGGAGAAGAAGAAGGAAAGGAGAGAGAAAGAAAAAAAATGGGGGTGTCAAGGTCTTGATTCATTTGTCTCCCACTAGAAATCATCTTTATCCCATACTTAGGAAATGAGTGCAGATTCTTTGATGCCAAGACATAATGTAAGAAAAATTGAAACATTTCACATTGTAAATCCTTGGCAATTGTCAAGGAAATTTTAATTACATAAAATTCTCTGATGCCTTAGGTAAAGATAAGGAGAAGTCTAGTTTAAGAGTAGTTTCCATGACTTGAAATAAAAACGGGGGGAAGATGTGACAGGGACGTTTCAGACTCTTCTGCCTTTCTTTGTATCACTTTTTCCTATCTTCACTCCAACCTAAATGCAACTTGGCCACAGTGCTTGTCTTTATCCTAAAACCTCGCCTCCAAACATTTGGATGTGTCATTTAAGCCTTCCCACATAGCAGAGGGATTGTTGTCACCCACAGGCATGAAGGGACCCACCAGGGCACAGTGGGATGGGATGAGTTGCCTCATCATACACAGGATACTGAGGGGAGAGACAGGAAGTGAAACTTTTAGGATCTAATTTTCCCATCTCATAGTCTAACCACTAGAGAGCATCCCTTCCCAGTGAAATGTATAGCTGTGGAACACAGGAAATGCATCTGCTGCCAGGGTATGGGGAGCAGGAAGACCTCCTCAATATTCTTATTTTACAGGCTATTCTATAAGAGAGTGGGTGTGATTAACAGCAGTCGCTATAGTATATTTGAAATAACTTCCAGGTCTGTGGTTAGACATTTCAAACTAAAATTCCCTAGGGAACGAGTACATTTAAGGACTCAGAGCGAGTAATGTGAGGTGAGGACACAAGTTCTTGGCCATTGCCATCGAGTGGGTCACAGAGTAATCTGCCTGAGCTTGCCAGTCATCCCACAAAATGAGACACAAACCTCTCTGCTTCTCTCACAGGAATATGGGAGAAATGCACTCAACATGAGGGATGGGAGAGAGCTCACTGAAAAATGTTTTCATTGATGTTTCTGGAAATTGCTCATTCTTTGACAGAGAAACTTTTGGGGAGAAGTATGTTGGTTTTGATAAAACTCTGGGAAAAGCTACTCTGGTTCAGGACAAAATTTTTAAAGGGTCAGAAGGAGAGGCGTGACCACCCGGCACAAGATCAAAGGGGAACACAAAACTTGTAGGGCTCTTCTGACACGTCCTGTGAGCCACACAGGTTTAAACTAAGATGTCTGATTTGCTTGTGATCCTGAAGAACGCGTTCCCCTATCTCTAACTGTGAAAAAAATGATTGTCCTGGCCCTGAGGAAGCTTCTCAATAAATTGTTGTCAAAACAAATAAAGAGAGAGATTGTCAGACACAGTAAAATGTGACCCTCATGTCACCTGTCATTATCTATCTCACATAGTCAGTGAGACTGTGTCACCATTGGCTTTTTGCCTAAGCTTCTGCCTCTGATGTCCTTGATAGGGGACATGGAAGAAAGGACAAACTGATTAAATAGGCAAAGGTGATGGCTGGCCCCTCAAGAGGACAGGGAGGAAAATTTGGAAAGTGACTCCTGTGGACACATAGGACATGAATGTTTGTGTATTTCCTTGGCTCTGAGTGTGGAGCAGAAGTCAGGTCACTGTCACAGAGGTCTCTGGTCTGTAGGTGGCTTCTGGCTTCTGGTCCAACCTTGCTGCAAGGGTGCAAAACCAGAAGATTTTGTCAGGGGGAAAACATTTTCCAAGGAAAGTATGAGGAAACTACACCAAGATCTGGAAAGCATATCAGCATGCCTGCCCTTTAGGAACTGGAAGGCGTTAGCAAACTAGTTCCATTCCTTTTTTTTTTTTTTTTTAATAAGAAAGGAAAGACATTGCCATCTTCTAGTCCAACAAGAACAGTTATGGTAGAAAGTACTGAACTTTCTGGAAAATGCAACTTGGGTGAGCTGGGGAACTGTCACCATGGAAAAAATGAAATTATTATATTTTTATTTCTCTCTGTTTGCCAAGCACCATTCATTTCAAACAAATCTGTTTGCACAGTTTAGCCGATGTAAAGGATCAAGGAAGCATGAAATGGATGCTGGTTTTTGGCTATTCTCTTGATATCTCTGGAGCCACAAGTGGCACTTTAGAGACCTACAGACCTACTGGTGATAAAGGCCTTTTAGTGGCACATTTGTAACACGCAGCTGTTGGCTGAAGGTCTATGGTCTGGTGTGGCAATTTCTGCTGTTTCAAGTGGGCTTCACCTTATTTTATTCATTTGGGAAGAAATCTCTTTACATCTGTCTTGGAAGGCAAATGTTTACAAGCAGAGTGGACTGAAGCAGAGAAATCAGGTCCAGGGCCAAGTTAACAGCACTGCTGTCATCAGAAAGCTGAGTACTGTCGTTCTTGTTCTGACTCACAGCAGAAGATCTGACTTAATTGGATCCAGACTGGATCTGCACATGGATTTGGAAACCCCAAAAGTTTGGGAATTCACATCTGGAATTATCAGCATAGGTTGGAAACTATGGAAAAATTGAAGAGAAGGGCCTGCTCAGCAACTGAGGGAAGAGAAGCTCAAAGAAAGTACAGCTTAGAAGGAGAGTGACAGGGAGAAAGATTCACACTCCTTCTTTGCACAGTGCTGTTCCATTTGTACCTATATATCCCACACATGTCCAACTGTGATCCCAATCCCTAGTTCTTGGGATTTGGGAGGTGGAGATCACTAGCACGTGGGAGCTGGTGGCCACCACACTGACACGGTGGCTGCTGTCACTGTGCCTGAACAGAAGCTTGTTTGGGGCAGAACAAGTGGTTCATGTGGCCACAGACACCACTTACACAGTGTGGGAGATCACACACATAAAAGTCTAGTGCAGAAGTGCACAAGCACAGACTCACACAGCCCTCGGGCCTTTTCTGTTAACAATCAGGCCCATAAAGCACATAAAAATAAACCTATTTTTACAGCTCTGCACTGCTGTTCAACCAAGCATTTCAAGAAGCAAACAAAAGCACCCACTGCTCTGGAAATACAAGACTTCATTCCCATCCAGGAGCACAAATTGTACTTAGGAGGGAGTTGTGAAACCCTGTTTAAGCTCAGATTTGTATTCAGTTTTGCATACCTTTGATTCACCCTTCTGTAGGAGGCGTTTTTAATTTTAAGCATTTGATAGCTCCGTAGTTTTTTTGACAAACCATTTCCCAACAGTTTTCTGTAGAAACAAGTGAGGTTTTTGTCTCCCCCTTTTCAGGTGTATATAGGTAGAGGAGAAAAGTATGTTAAGTACAGAAAACCTTTGCTCCAGCTGTTTCATAGCATCTCTGTGGTGAGGTAAAGAGGGCATGAAAAGATGCTCTCTGTCCTCTGCCACTCCCAGGCAGGGCTGAGTTTAGGGTCCCTGCTGCTGGACCATGCTAATGAACCATCCTGATCACTCAGGCAAGGACTGGTTTCTCATCTGGCACCAAAACATGTTCCCTAGGGAGTTCTTAGTCGCTTCAAGGGCAGCCTTGTGTGAACTTCAGGGGTGACTCTTGGGTGGAGAGGTGGCTGCTCTTAGAGAGGCATCCTCTGAGAAAGAAAAACAAAACAATAAAAACAATGATGTTCTGTCTTCCAAACAAGGTCTTACATCATCTAGAACAAAAGAGTCCTCATTTTGCTTGGAGATCCAAACCCAAAACAAAAGAGCGTTTATAATAATTGAGTTTAAATGCAGAATTGTTTGTTCTCCTTCTAATTTTTCTTTTCTTTTCCTGCAATTCTTTCAAATAACATCACAAAACTATTTGCATTTGTCAAGCTAAGTGAGCCACTCATTTTTCCCTATCCTTCCTTGCCTTCAAGGGCTTTAAATATTGCAACACTTGACATAAAGCAAAGATTTTTGCTGATAAGCATGCGTAATGGTTCAAAACTGTTCCAGTGAGCAAATCTAGTTTCTCAAAGGTAAATGATACAAAAAGCTGGCCTTTGATTAAATATTCTAATCATGACATGCTAATGGTGCATGAAGCTGTGATTTATCAGCCAAAACAATGTGATGGAAAAATGAACATAATTCATGAAGCCTGAACCAAACTTCACTTGAGCTTTCCACTCACAATAACTCTTGGCCAACAGCAATTGGTGTCATGCAGCAGATGCTTGTTTGTAGGAGACTTCACATTTTTTATTCTGCTGTGCTCTTGATGCACGAACTCTACCACGTGAGCATCCATGTGAGCAGTGTCCTGACCTGTTTGTAAGGAAACCAGGGGCCATGGGCAATTTATTTTTCTGGCATATCTGTTTTAAGCACCAGAGTGCAGATTCAGGGGCTCATTTGGCCTCAGCGATCTCTTCCATCTTGAAGATGACAAAGAGTTGTTAAAACTCATCCAGAACAAGCGGAGAGCTAAGAATTTGTGTTTGACATTGGGAGAACATGGATTCCCCTCCTCACAGCTACTTCCATCTCTGCTCTGGGGAGCTGTGGGAAGATGGACTGGTAGCTGATCGCCTTGGCTTCCTGCCTCCCCTCCCTGTGATAACAGTGCTGGATGCCAACGAGATATAATTACTCCTCAGGCTGCAACTTGTTTATTTTTAGGCTTGACAGTGTAAGCTGGGGACATGGGCTGGTCAGGAGGGGTTTTGTGCTCCGTGCTACCTCCAAAGAAGGGAGTTTGGTGGTGCTAGAGCACAGGGCTGGAGCTGTGTGCCTGCTGCTAGCAAGACGTGTTGTCTGTTTTGCTAACATCCTGGGGCTGGTTATCATGTAGTAACAAGGGCTGTTTATTAAAAAAATATGTCTATTTTGTTACTGATTCCTTGCTGTAAAAGCAGTTGGGGAAAGGAGGCGAGATGATGCCAAACTGATTGTTGGTGTAGCTTCAGAGGGGGTTCATCATTATAGAAATACTTGTTCCATTAGATTCAACTCAATGTAAATCAGGGTAAGGAAACAGTTTGCTCTGCTCCCCATACTCTCAAAACCTCAAAACCACCATGATTAAGTTTCTTCACTACCACTTTGCACATCCAGCTGAACACTGAAGATGTAAACCAAAAGAATTTCCTACTCCTCACATCATGTTATTTCACACACATGCTAGAGAAATAACAATATTATTTATACAGTTTAACCAAAACCAAATCATCAAGCCCGTGAAGCTTTAGAGAGAGACAAAGGGGAGAAGGAAGTATTTTTGGCTGGGGAGGTGTACACAGGCGTGTGGAATTTGTGCCCTGGCTGATCATGGGGCTTGGGCAGCAGCAGCAGAGCCGGGACTCACCAGCTGCACCATTTCCCTGAGCAGCTGCCCCAGGGGGCTCCCAGCACTCCCAGTGAAGCCAGAAGTCCAGTTATGATGGGAAAGGGGCAGGGATGCCAAGGTATTTTTTTGATAACATCATGCTGTGGGGCTGCTGTGCTTTCTGTCCATGTTTCTGCAGCACGAGGTGTCCAAACTGCGCTGGGCACCTGCTGTGTGCTCCACTCTGTGCTCCAGGTCCCAGTCAGGATGAGCCAACAAGTGTGGTCTTGGGGTGTCACTTCTGCTGCAGTTTTCCTGCTAGGAGACCCCAGGGCTGGCCTAGAGGGGCCTCTTTGCTGAATCTTGGTGTTTTATGCCAGGGTTGATAGACAGCTGTGCTTGTAGGGGTAGGCTACACCTGCAGTTTGCTGGCAGTGTGCATGCTGCCATTCTGGGAACCTGGTGTGCCACTGCTGCATAAGGGGTGTGGTTGCCTAATTTGTCTCTCCTTTGATCTAGCAGAAAGCACTTGACACTTCTGGAAGAGGGAAGACAGGAAAACCCCTCTCAGCTCAGCTGTGTTGTGTAAGCAGAGTGCCATGGGCTGTGCTGGCGCAAGCAGAGGGAGGTAAAGAACAGGCCTGAGTCCATCTTCTCAGCCATGGATCAGCATTTGGCCTCTGCAGATGGAGGAAAAGGTGGGGTGCTAATCCAGGGAGTGTGAAGGATGAGCTCTAGGCTGTGGTTTGGTTCTGGGAAATGGACGGATTTGAGAGGCACTGGAGACATGCTGACAAATCATAGTGTGGCTGGAGAGTTCATGGCAGAGTAGATTCGAGGAGCACAGGGGCTGGGGAGTGAGTTGTTCCCACTGAAACCTGAAGGTGTGATGGATGTCCTGTAGCTGTGTTACATGGACAGCAGTGTCCCTTCTCTTTCTGTCTTCCCTCTGCCTGTTTCTCTTGGTTCCAGGATAAGAGCTGTGGCCATACAATATGGCCAATAGTTTTAGGAACAAGACCTTTATAAATGGTCAGAGCACTACAGACACTGAGTTAGGGAAAGGAATGATTGCAAGGAAAGTGATAATTAAACATCTCGGAGTTTTTCCAAGGTCTGCCACAGACTCTCCATATGACCTCTGGAAATTCCTGCATCATTTTGGCCCACCTTCAGTAGTCTGAATCCAGCACCAAAGAAGTGCTAATCCTTCCTTTCATCCACTCTTTATTTAAATGATGAAGTCTTCTGAGCAGGCATTGTTTTCTATATGAGTTTGTAGAGTACCTGCCAATAGGTGCAATGCCACATCAAGTTCTGAGCAGAGGCTCTGATCTTAGAAGATACTTTGGTGCCAAATTTCTGTACAGGAAGAGGTCCTGCTTCCTTCAGAGATTTGGCTTAGCATACAGTGGTTCACAAATAACACTCCTGACACATTTCATAGTTTTTCAAAAGAATAAAATAATTCTAAAAGCCTATGTGCCTGCATTTCTAACCCCTCAGACACATTTTAATTTATTGGAGGACACAAATTTTAACCTTGAGCTTCTTTCTCAATACTCATTCATTACTTCTCCATTGTAGTTTACATTCCTTGTTGCTAAAACTAACAAAATGTTCATTTTAACAGAATGTCTTTTCCCTGCTGGGCCCCAAATGAAACATTCCTGGGAAGGCAGGAGGCAGTTGCTTTATTCTGTGTTGCGAATTAGCATGTTTGCATAACTTAATGGTCAGTGCATCAGACAGGAATTCCAGAAGAGATCAATCTTCAGCGCTGTGTTTGACTTCATGGGCCGAGCATCCTCTTCTCTGTATGGCATCACTGCTGAAATGTCCTTCTGGCGTGGGCTATCCGTCATGGTTTCTGTGAGGAAACCACAGAGAATGGGAATGTGTCAGAAGAGTTTATTGAAAGAGACTTACCACTGCTCACAGCAGAGAGCAAGTGCTGGCACATCCCATTGAGAAGAACAGCTTCGGCTTATGAAGAAGACAATTGAATTCTTCCACCTCTTGTAGACACATGTTGAAAAACCATCTTTACCTTCATCTGTAGCTTTCTTATAGTGCTGTGAAGCCCCATTAGAGGGATCTGGGCAAACTCCACTCCATTGCCACTACGTGTGTTGTCTCAGCTGCAGCATATGAGCTGTGCTTGAGGAGGAAACCACCCATGAGCACATTATTTCCTGTTCTGTGCTCTGCAGAATTTTCTTCTTTAGGAAAACAACTCAGGATTCTTCCCAAATGTACATTTTTTGTGTGCTCAGAGTGTTTCCCTTGCCATGTTGAGGCCAGATCCAGGCAAAGCAAGATAAAGAGAAAAAACTCCCCTAGACTTGCACAAAGGTGCAGGGCTAAAGGATGGTGTGAGTTTGAAAGAATGGAAGGGCAGGTTACTGTGCTTGTGGAAGCTACATTGTGTGGGAAGTAGCATCACCATTTCTAAAATCTGGCGTGGTGACCAGGTTTCAGCTTGCAAGCTCACAGGGTGCTGATTGAAGTCATGGCTGTGCTACCTGCCTACTGCCATTTATTTGTTAACAAATTCCTGAGGCAGTCATGGGCCAGGATCCAAATGGCTTAGATGCCATCCAAGCTAAAACCCCAAAAATAAGCCCTGCCTGGTAAGTGCACAGTCTCTGAGCAAGATTTGTCCACCCTTGTTGCCTGTGAGAGCTGTCTTACCCTTCGTGGTGTTTCACTGAAATTACTGTGATATTTGGAACACCTCATGGTTGACACTTGCAGGGAAGGTTCAGGTTTGAAATTAAAATATGAACACTCTTGGGATCCTAAGTAGGTATTCCCACTGATGGAACTTTATGTTACTATTTAGATCCACCCAAAACTTCAGGACACACTTCTCATAACATTCTATGGCAATATGGGAATACAGAAGGATGGGTTCCTGAAAAGCTGACAGAACAGTTGTTGAATGGCCTCTTTGCTTCCTCCGTAGCATATTTCTTCAAGATTTTGTTTTTTTAAAAATTCCTAGAAGTGATTAAACAAATTTTTTTTTTTTTCAGCAGAAATATTTACCCTGGTTTCTGAGAACTGATAACACCTGCTTTTAAAAAATGCAACACCATGCAGGATGTTAATATTTTAAACATTTTTGCTAGTTCTGCTTCTTAGAAAATTGGCAGCCTTTTTGCATATTTATCTTATCGCCCATGTGGTGTTTCTCAGACCAAGTCCAGAAAATCTGTTTCTATTCTAACTCATTCAGTTTCATTCTGGTGCAACTTCAGTACTTCCTTCCAGTTGGTACCCTCTTGCTTTTATCATGTTGTGTTCAGTCACCCCTTCACAGACAACCACGTTAAAATACCAGGCATTTATCACTCTCAGGAAGTATTTTCTTGCTGCTTTTTTCTTTTTTGGGACTTTTCTTTTGAAGACACAATGGTGGGGTTGGCAGATGGGTAGTAAACATTCTTGTTTTATGGTTCAAATCCGCTTAAAATCTTTGTAATATGCTTGAAGATTTTTTTTAATGTACATCAAAAAAGAATTTAATATACATATTGGAATCTACAGATAGGCAGTGGTCATGCAAAACTTGTCTTGTCCATAATCAAGTATTGGAGGTGACAGTCTAAGTTAACAAAATCCTCAAATATCCGGAATATGTCTTTAAAAACCAGATACCTCATTTTCTGAAATACTTTGCATAGGACTGATAGGTTTTTTTAGTATATGGTTGTATTTTTTCACTTTATGTATTTAAGAAATATGAAACCAATATATATTATCTGTGCTTAAGAGCTCTCCAAGTTCTCCTTTCTAAGAAATTCCCTCCTTTGTCAAAGAAAAGGATTTGTTTGGATAGATAACCATGAGCTCCTCTCTGCCATATTGCAAATTATGAAGTGGTTTTGGATGTCTGCTTTCTAAATGAGTGTATTTGATGTAATAAATGCGCAGATGTAACTGTTGATTTAAGCTGGTGAAATAATTCATTACAAAAAATACTGGTTTGTAATAACATTAATTCTCCTCATACCTGTCCAGTGGACAATTTATGGCATTGTAGGCCACACCATAGGTTAATTTATAAACTGCTAGGACATGCTTTTCATTGTTGCTTGAATCATCTGATGTTGACTCTAGGTTTTTTTGATTGGACAGCAGAAGTGTGATGAATAGGAGAATAATGAGTTGTAAATTCAGATATGTGGTACAGCAGTATCCATCACAAGTGCATAGAAGCGTTTGTAAATGAGAAAGGACAGTCCTTGCCCCAAAGGCCTTCCAGCAGATCATCTGCTGAGATGATGAGTCCCTGCAGAAAAGGACAAGGAAAATGGATTTTGCCACCACTGTAGTGCCCTTGGTGTCCTGTCACCAAACCTCTGTCCAGGGAAGAGGAGCTTAAGACAGAGTCACCAAAGGCAGTGAGGTGAAGGAGAGGACAGGAAGGACCGAGAGAGTGACTTTCTTTAAAAATGTAGCCAGGGGTGTGGAAGGCATAGAGGGACAGCTGGAAATGTAAATTAACCCTTTGATACCTGTTACAATCCCATTATAGGAGATCACTGCGTGAACTATGGTGCAAAAAGACCAGATGCTGAAGTCAACAGTACAGATTTTATTCAACAACAAATGTGGGGTAGAGAGGTGGAGGGAAATAGAAGGAGGGGCAGGGAGAGAGAGAAAAAGGATGTTGAATAATATCACTTAGAGATATCTCAATGATTAAGGGAGAGTTCAAGCTGAGAATTTGGAAAGGGTGGTGGTACAGGGTCAATTTTGTTACAAATGCCAGAAAACGAAAGCTGGTGATGTCCTCCCAAGCACTGCTCAGCTTGAGGCTGATTTGTCGTACATAATGTGCAGGTGTGAAGGTAAATGTGAAGGTTTTCTGACTTTGCACCTTTCCTTCATCTTGTGTGTAAAGACGTGGGATCAGGATGGATATAAATCTTGCAGTGCCTGTAATGAAAATATAGATGTTTATCCTTAAGAAATTAAACTTGATTAGGAAGCAACAGTTGGGTTCTTTAGTTGGGCAATGCACATCCAAAGAACACAGACAGCAAAATATTCTCTGTATTTGCTGGTTAGGCAGTAATGCAGGAGAAGTTTTGATCCATTCAATAGTATCTGTCATGAAACTGTTATTTATTCATCTTTATTATATAAAGTTCCATGTGTTTTTGCTATTCTATGAATATGCTGGTTTGGCAAAGTTCTTATAGATCCCTCAAAAGGTGACTGTTTTTAGAATTATGTGTTGTTTCTGGTCCTCCTCTTTTTTAAAATTTAATTTTATTCTCTTTTTCAATGGCTAGAAATCAATTGATCTTTCTGTAACTGGCAAGCTGGGGTAAAGCATACTAAGAAAAAGCCATATCCCATGGAATTTTTGGCTTGCTTTCTTTAACTGTGGCTGGACATCCTGATGCTATGAAATTACAAGGGAAAAAAATTGGAAGAAAAAACTGGGATTAGTAGCTTTGTTACTGAATAGAGTTGATGAGTTCCTTCTTTGATAGGAACATCATGATGTTGAAAAGTAGCAAAAGCTTTGAAGAGCTCTGGTGGAATTTGAAATGAAAATTGAATGCAAAACTCTGGAATGTTTTAAAGAATAGGCACTTCATGTTTATTAAGCCCTCTCCGTGACTTACAGGTACTGAGATTGTCTTTACAACAGAAACATCTGGCTTCTTTGCTTAAATTATTCCAGCAATTCAGGGAAAATAATAGCACTGAGAAAAAAGGGAAGTAAAGGGAGAAAGATACATTTGTGGAGAGGGATGGTGAATAATTCAGTAATTTCCCTCTAGTTGCACCCCAGATATTGTATGGAATGAGACTGACACAAGGGAGAGGAGAGGACATCTGGACTATCATTTTTTATATTAACAGAAATTTGTGACATGTTACTTGGAAGAGATGTAATTAAGATTTATTTATTTTCTGAATGCTCTGCTCTTCGGTATTGTTTCAGCACACATGGCATTCATATAAATCAATTATGGCCATAATAGTCTATGAACACAGTGTCTCATCCACAGCCCACTGAAGTCTATGGGAGGGCTTTCCATTGACTTCACTGGGCACTGAGTCAGTCTCACTGAGGGCCTTTGATCAGCCAGTAACAGCCACTAAATTCCCCCACATCCCTCTGTGTGGGAGAGGTGACAGTTTTTGTTGAATATTTGGAAGGGTGTGGGTGGCTGGCTGGCACTGCAGGAGCTCGAGCTTGTTGGTCTCCTCTCCCCCACTGCGGACTGCTCTGGTTCCTGCTGCCTGGCAGGATCAGGGCAGGTTTGTGTTGCTGGGCCCAACAGGTTCTTTTAACTGCTGGGAAGTTGGGAGTCCTGGAAGTCTTGGTATGTAAGTAGGCGTGTTGCACAAAGGAGTGGGAGTCACTGAGATATCTGCTGAAGCCTGATTACAGAATTAGAGAATCATTAAGGTCTGAAAAGACCTCCGAGATCACTGAATTCACCAGTTAACCTAATACTTCCAGGCCCACCACTTAACCATGTCTCTAAGCACCACATCAACAAGTTTTTTTAACACTTCCAGGGACAGTGACTCTGCCACTTCCTTGCACAGCCTCTTCCACTCTTTTGGTGAAGAAATTTTTCCTAACATCTAATCTAAACCTCCCTGGCACACTTTGAGGCCATTTCTTCTTGTTCTACAGCTTGTTACCTGGATGAAGAACCAACCCACACCTCACTACAACCTCCTTTCGGGTAATTGCAGAAAATAAGTTTGCCCGAGCCTCGTTTTCTTCAGGATAAACAGTTCCTTCAACTGTTTCTCCTAAGACTTGTCCTCCGGGCTTACAGAGCTCTGCTGGAGAAGCTCAGCAGACCACTGGATGCAGCTGAAAAGGACCCCCGAGCCACCAATGCCCCGAAGTGTGTTACCCTTGTTACCACCAGGGAGGTCTGAGTTCCAGAAACGGTTTTGAACCAACACAGGCCACTTCCCAATGTGCTGAGAGCATGCACAAGTCTGCTGTGGCAGCTCAGCTGACAGCCCACAATTGCTTTCGTGGTGAAAGCCCATTCTGTTCTGAATGCAGGATCATGTGTAAGATAAATATGGGGACTGGGAAAGCAGTGTGACAAAAGTGACATTATCCGCTTGGTTTTAGCCAGTAGGAAAAGCTATCAGCTCATCTTCAGCTCAGCTATGGCCTCTATAACTTACTGCCATTTTCCCAGTAAATATTTCCTGAATGCCAGGAAAAGAATCTATTGTTTTAGTAAAACAATTCTATACCGCATTAAAGATAGAGGTTTATGCTTTATTATCTGTTAATGAAAAGAAAAATATGCCTCCCCAAGAAAAACAGTATGATATTAACATATGATGGCAAAGGAATCAATCACATTTCATATGTAACAATATACCAGAAAAGAGTCCTTGCTTTCCAATGGCTCTCCATCACTACTGAAATCTAGACTGCTTGGAGTTACATTTAAGCTTTTGCATTTTCAAGTAAAGAGAGAAGGAATCATTAATTTGATTTTGAGCAATTGTCCTCCAAATAAATTCTGTTCCACAGTACTGATAGTGACTATTTAGTAAAAGAGAACAAAAATTAAAAAATAAAGAGCCAAACCCTTCTCAGGTTTTGGGCTTTGGGTTCATTTTCTAAAGGGTAAAGTTATTTTGTTCACTGGATCTTGATCTCGGAACAAACAAACCCAGACATGTCTAATGTAAAAGATACTGCACTAATTTGCCATTGATCTGCCAGAAAAGCTCTAATCCAGTGCCTGTTAACATGGGTTAGTGAGACACTGCTGACTCCTGTGGGCTTTGGAGCAGAACCAGAGACAGTTTCATGTACTAGTTAATAATCCTACTACAGGGTGGAACCTAATTCCTGGCATTCAGCAGGAATTTCCCAATTTATTTCTCTAGGCTTTGAATCAGACCAATGTGGTGATACTCATCCTATGTTAACAATCTCAGGGTTGGTATCTCACCATCTAGGATCACTTTTTTATCAGAGGCTAACAGGGACACCTTAGGAGAGCAGCTCTCATCTCCTTTGGCTCAGCAGGATGGAAGGAGCTGAACTGGAGAGATGAGACAGCCAACTCTCAGCTAAATTCAGATCAAATCAGTCCTACCTCTTTTGATCCCTGTGCAGCTAACTTGTGGTACTCTCAGAGCATGAAAGACTCAGATTAACTACTTGGCACTTGAAGGGCATTGAGAGTATAAATAGGGAATCAAAACCAGAACTTTCGTTTAAATAATTTCAAGTATAATAGAAAAAAACTATTAATGCAATACTTTCTCTATTCATCCAAAAGCAACTTGGCCCACACACATGAGGAGGAGGACAGGACACAAACACATCTTTATCACTTGCAAATAGTCTGGAAGTACTGCTATCCCGAGAACTACTTTGGTTAGCACAGTATCAATGAGCTCAGTACTCTCTGCAGAGGACAGAGTAAGCCATGTCCTCTCAGGAATTTGAACACTGATAAATAAAGAGCGAGTATTAGGAGAAACCAGAGTTAGGCAGTCACAGATGTTTGCTGTGCTAGTGAGTGAGAGTGCCCAGACCAGGACCCTGAACTCCCTTCTCCTTGCTGCTGTTCTCTTCTACCTGCTGTACAGTCAAGGACACAGATTTCAACCCAAACTGAAATAATTACTTGAAATAGTTACACACCTTTGAGGAGCTGCTTGGAGTTGTTTTTGCAGTAGACATTATTTGTGGGTTTGGTAAGGAGTAACACATTTTGCCACTCTTTTCTCTTGAAATCCCTTGGGTTGGTTTTGCCAGCTTGTGTGACTTCTCCCTGGCCTAGAGCCATCGCTGCTGCTGCTCGGGTGTGTGCTCACCTTATCTCACTGGCTGGTCAGGCTCAGGCAGGATCAGCCCTTGGGGATTGCCAGGGAGAACACGAGGTGCCAGAGGTTGGAATGGTGAGGCTCCCCAGGAGGGTTTTCTCCCTCTGATTCAGAGCCACTAAGTCAGCCCTGTTTTTGGGGATGGCACATTCCCTCTGCGTCCAAGAGTAATGTGCTGTTTCTGCTTAATATCAAAAGGATGCAGTGAATTAAAACCAAAACAAAAAACAAAACCAAAAAGCAGACCTCGGCCTTAAATAAATGTTTGGTTTACTGATAGGTATCTTAGATGAGCAAGGGAAGCCATGATGAAATACAGTGAAATATGTATTCTGGGGTGTGGCCTGCTGGAGGTCTGCTCAGTGTCTTTACTCTAAGCCCTAGGAATATTCAGGGAAAGCAAGACTGGAATGAAAAATGATGGAGAGTTGCCTTTGTATGTAGAATGTCATCATTAAGCAGCAGACCCCATTGCTGTAGGAGGGCACCTGGGACATGAGGTTGGTGACCAGGGGGGTTTCAGAGATCAGCGTGGCCACACCAGGCTGTACCCAAGGGCTGTCACGCTGCGGTGATGCTCAGAGCCCTCTGCATTTGCAGCCAGGGCTGCAAGAGCATTGAGCACGATTTTTGGAGGGGATGAGGGGTGCAGGTTGTCCCAGACTGGGAGGAGGAGGCGCAGGGGTGTTGGAGTAGCCTCCTAAAGCTCTTTGAAGGTCATCACAAAGATGTCAGCATGAATCTGAGGAAAGCCACAGAATAAAGCAGTGACCCGTGAGCAATAACAAATTGCAGCCTGGGAGGTTTGAATCAGACATGAAGAAAAACTTTTCATGAGGAAGGTGGAGCAGCACTGGAAGCACTTCTGCTTACCCAGGCTGCCGTGGTATATCTGTCCTTGGAGGCTTTCAAGGCTTGGCTAGACAAAACCTTGGCTGACCTGACCTGCTGTCAGCAATAATCCTGCTATGAGTGGAAGGTTGGGCTGGAGACTTTCAGAGATTGCTTCCAACCAGCACTTCTGTGATCTTATGATATTCAGTGTGGAATTTCCTTAAAATTATGTCATTAAAAATTGAGTCTCTGGAACTTGCCAGTCTCCATTACAAATCCCTTGTCCTGATTTCCCTTCTGCTGGTTTCTTTTTTCATCTGCACTGCCAAATCGCATCATACTCCCTGGCAGGGTTTGTCAGCCGGTGCACTGACCTGAAGAGTATCTTGGTGAAGAAATATTTGCAAAACAAAAGGCATGGGTTTGCTTTTTGTGGTGATTGCATCATCATCTGCAAGTGCATTTTCTGGCTAATAGCCAATAACCTGAAAAAGCTTTTTTAGCCCCCAGTTGTATTGCTGGTGCCAGCTTTACTTGTAGTGAAATCTTGAAGTATCTCGGGATTCTCATGTGAATCCTTGGTTACCAGCTTCATCCAAAATAAAGGCAACTCCAGCTTTAACCAACACTTGTAAAACAGAACAGGTTAGCTAATACCACTCTGTTATCAAGTTATGTGGCAAGAAGACCAGTGAAATCACAAGAAAAGAAGGAAGATTTGAGGCTGTACAGGTCTGGCTGCCATCTCTAATTACTACTGCCATGGAGATGCAGTCACAGTAAGCCCCCATCCAAAGCTGAGCCAGACATATTTTACATAATACTAATATATTTTGAAATGTTTAGGGAGATAAGTTAAAAGCAAGTGGCAAACTTCTCTTTTTTTTATTTTTTTTTTTTTGTCACTGGCTATTTGCTTTCTGAGCTGGAATAATTTATTGTTCCTTTTCTGTCCAATAGGAGAGATAAATGAGGGTGGGTTTTTCAATGAGTAAAACATACATTTGGAAACATCATTTTAGTATCAAAATGAGATTTCCATAAGACTACTCTGAATGAAGCTGTAGCAGTATGTCTTGATCCCTCACTAGGAAAGGAAAAACAGGCAGAAAATTCAGGATTAAATTGCCTTGTAGTTCATCTTCTTCCTTTGTTATTTTTTTGTTTATAGAAAAAGTGAATTTATTTAGCATGGAAAAATACCAGATTGACAGCTCTGGAAAACGAAAGCCTCTCTTAATCCAGTGTGCAGATGTGGCACAGTCAGGATTAATGCAGAATGCTTCCCTGAGATCCAAAGGAATCATTGCAAGTAGTTTGGCAGGGACAGGCTCTCTGCCCCAGCCCTCATCCCAGGGCATTTCAGAGAGCACAAATTCTGGCTAGAGCTGGAGTGCTCAGAGCTCAGTGGTGTGTTTGCATTTCTCTGTGCCACTCTCACTGCCAAGCCACCCTGCTGAGGGGGGCAGGGAGTAAGGGAGAGGGAGAGAAGGCCAAAACAGGGAGGTTTATGCTTATTAAGAAGTTATTTAAGTCACCAACTCAGTGAAACAGAAACGGATGGATGTCCAGAGTGATGTCTTTGCACCTGTATGGATATAGGTGAGGTGCATGGGCAGCACTACACACCCACCAGGAGTCAGGGAATTCATGCTGTTAAGAGCAGAAGGGTCCAGCCTATTGCCCAAATTTTCCTCTACTCAAAGCAGCCTGGGGAGAGATGTAGGTGGTGGTGAATTGGATTTGGGGCATTCAGTCTTTACTGTGCAAGCTTCAGGGACACTCTGTTGTCTGTGGGGAAAGTTGTTTGTTTTTATTTTGCATTTTTACTCTGAAGTATATGACTTTTTCATCAGGGTGAAAATCTGTCAAATGGTCATTTCAGACTTCCTAGAAATTATGAGGTTCTGGAATCTATTAAAGCATAAATGTCAAAAGAAAATTACTGCAGAGTATGTCTGGCCTTTCTTGTTTTACTCCTTGATGTTAACTTTTCTTGTTTGCTGATGTATGCTTTTTGTGCAGGGGTTACAGGAAAAAAAAAAACTTAAAAAGATGCTGCAGTTATTAACTACTTTTGCATGTCTGCAGTCTGCAGGCTCTGTGTGTGTATGTATGGTTTTCCATCAAGATAAAACCTGCTTAGAAAAATGTTGTGGTTTAAAAAAAAAATGAAGGAGGAAAGAGAGACTGATGCCAGAAAACCAGACCTAAATAATTCTCTTTTTTCCCTGTCAATATTTCTGAATTATACTTCTAATGCACCATAACAACAAACAACATGTTTTCCTAGTGTAAGTAGGTTTGATGTTCAGTAAGTCTGTGCCAAAGCTATTTTTAAGCAAGCAGATGTCAAGGCCTAAAGGAGGCCTGAAGTGAGCATGGGCATTATGAATTGCACTTGCTTTCAGGGACAGTCTGAGGACAGAGAGCTTGTTAAATTTGTCTGTGAAAAGATTCTATTTAGGTGACTATGTGGTATTTGGCATGGCGCATGTACCAGCCCCTTCCAAAGCTCGCCCTGTAATACTTCGTTTTATTTTAAATCACTTTGGACTTCCAAATTTCAATTGAAATAAAATGCAAAGAAGGGTCAGATGCTCTGTTGGTTGGCATAACTCTCCAGCCTTCTCTCTGCTAGCCCTGAGGACACTTGCTGGAAACTTGGTCCAGCCATCAGTGACTGTTCCAAGGAGGAGGAGATAAGTGGTACCAGGAGAAAGTGCAGAGGAGTAATATGCCTCTATTCCTCTCAAGTGTTGGGAATCACTTCCAGGGGTCATCAGGAATTACTGGTATACCCAATACTGGGAAAGCAGTCTGAACAGTGAAAATCCCACAGCTCAACTGCATTGTGAGGTTTTCCCCCCCTCCAGTTTCTTTCTGCATAGATGTGTTTAGTTTATTACATACTTCAGTATAGCACTGGGAAAAGGTGTGGGACAGTCTGGAGGTTCCAAGGTTTTAAGAACTGGAAACCTACAATTAATTTTGGTTAAGGAATTGCAATGGATTTAGATGTTTTAAGCAGCAAAGAATGAGCTAAGGCCCTTGTGCTGTTCGGCAGGGCTGGAACAAGTCCAGGCACAGTTTGCTTCTGGGAGGAAAGTTATGACAATACCATGTCTGGAAGGACAGAACAGCCCCTTGGTTGGGATCAGCAAAGCCTGGGGGCCCGATGCACATTCCCACAAGTGCTCCCTTGCACTGTGGCAGAGGTGTTGATTATTGTCAGCAGACTGTGATGCTGTGACTGAAAATCAGACATGTTTTACAGGGAACACTGGGAAGGTTGGCAGGATCCCCTTTTTCTGCGTTTGCAAATAATGTGATGTGAAATTCAGCAGCTTTGTGGCTGCTGAACAGGGCCGCAGAGAGTCTATTAGGGCACATGTGTTTCCAAACCTTACCAGTGCTGAAATACCTCCCAGTAGCAGCGTATCAAGGAATAAGGCATTAATTTTCCTGAGCATGGTGTAGCACTGAGCTGCACCAGAAGGGAAGTTTATGGAGTTCAGTCTGATCCCAGATCTGCACAAGGGATCGCAAAACCCCAGTAAAATAGCATTGTGGTCCTTACAAAGGGAGCTGGGTGAGGCTGCAGTGCTGTCACATCCCAGGGCTCCCCTCTGTGGGACCATCAGGAGAAAACACATCTTGTTGTCTAAAACACTGTCCAGAACTTGCCACAGGTTTTATTATTAGCTCACCAATTATGTCATAGGATACGCTTCATGAAATGCTTTGGGGAAAGGTTTAGCAGTTTTAATATCTGTGCAACACCTTCACTGCACTGTGTCTCTCTCTGGTCTGTGATCCACCAGCATCCCGTGTGGATAGTGTTGGCCATAAAAGCCTTGAAGGCCAGAGCCTGGCTGCAGATATGCATGAGATGTTTAAAAAAAGTGATATTTTCATTTGCTTCAGCTTTATGACTCTTAAACAGATGCTTAGAGTCTCTAAGCATGTCTGAGTCTGGTTAGCTGCACAAACAGAGTTGATGGTAGATACAATGCTTAATTATTTCTCTGTCTTGGGAAATCTTTATATTTAAAAAGCATAACAATATTTTTTTTCCTTAGGATCTCTGAAATTCTGGAGAAAGTTACCATCAGTCCAAAACTTAGAACTAGAATTTTATCACTTTTTCACTACTCCTTCCCAGGAGTTGAATGAGCTGGAATCAAAGCAAGGAATTTCTTGCAGTATTTTTACCAGCACTGAAAATTAAGTCATTTAGGGGTGAACTCCAAAGGAAAAGTTATTTGTATTGTGGATTAATTTGACCAAAATTATCTTTATTGAAAATTCAACATGTTCCTAAGTTGTGTCATTTTTAGAAAGAAAAATGTATAATGATTCATTCTGAAACCATTGTATTAAAATGTTTCAAATCATTTACTTTTTCCATTGAAACACCTCAGCAAATATTCTAAATGTATTAATCTTTCAGGTGTCAATAATTTAAACAAAGATCATATAAGCAGATCCATACAACATACACCATGTTCACAGTTTCTCAAATTTCTAGTCAGCATACAAGTAAGCACAAAAATTTTCCTTATTTACTAGAAACTGTATGAAAGGATGACAAAATTGATTGAGTAGATTTGGCTTTAATAAAGTCCATGTACCTCTGAAAGCCCAGAGACTATGAAGTGGAAGCCAGCCACACTGTCTACATGTTGTACACCCTTATTGCAGCTGAGGTGGTTAGAGCACACTGAGGTCTTTCCCCTGATATAAGTGATCAAGGGAAAGGCATAAATAAGCTGAAATTATCATTGCAAAAGGAAATGTTCCTGAGATATCTGAAGCTGGCTGGAAAGGGACCTGAGTTTCTTCTCACAAGTTCTCAACAGGAGTTAGGAAGAAGACAACAAATCCATGTTATGGAAGGGGCAACTTCAGCCTCTGTGAGGTCAAGCAGTGCAGATTTTACAGGTGCTTACAGAGCTGTGCAGGACACTGCAGGTCCAGGGCCTCTGAATGAAAGAGGACAGCATATGGGAGAAAGCAGTCTGGGAGAATGTGATGACAATAGCAGCTCTGGTCCTAACTTTGTGAGAGGAAACAAGAAGATTACCTCAGAAAATAAATATTACTTAGGCTATTGACTTAAGAAAGGAAAGTTAATGCCTAGGCATCATGCCTAAATGTAAGAGATTTATCCTTCTCTTAGAACTGTGCTGATTCTGCCAGAAGTTCTGCATTAGTGCATGAGGTTCTCCTGTGGGACTGCTCCACCATCTGGCTCAGCCTATTGTTCCAGGGCTTCCAAGGCCATGTTGAAGTGTGTGCCCCACACTCTGTGCAGCTCTGTGTGCAGTTATTTGCATGGCTACACGTGTGCATGTGCTGTTTATTGAGGAGAGCTGAGCTTTATCACATGTCAGCAATGCCCTGCAGGCCATAGAGAGTGTTCACAAGGCTTCCAACCCAAGGCACAGTGGTTCCCCTTATAAATGAAATCCCCAGTCAATATGTGTTTTATTACACTCTCAAAAATGCATTTTCCTCTCCAAATCTGGTTCACTTTCACTTACTGTCTGCTGAAACATCTCTTTCCTGTAATTCAAAGGGACTTACAAGACCCATGGCCAGTAGAAAGCCTTTAATGAAATCCATTTAATGAAATCCATTTTGGGTAGAGCGGGAGAGGCTGTTGCTGTGATGTTTTTCGCAGTTACATGATACGGGCCAGAGTGAGTATGGCTGGAGATCCGTCCTGAAACAGTCCCCATGGGATCTGCAGGCCCTTGTGTGGAAACCCAGACTTGGTAAAGGTGACCTTGTCTGGAGGACTGAAAGGTGCTGAGGGGGTCCTGTGTGCTTGTGGAAATTGTACTGAATCTCAGGATGAATCTCGTGACTGTCAGGATCAGTGCTTTGCTGTCCTTGGTAGTAAATGTTAAAGCCAGGGAAGTCTAGAGTGCTGAAGTCTCTCCAGGATCACTGCACATGTCCACAGTCCATGGAAATGGTGCAAAACTTATGAAACATGAGTGAAATGGGCAGTCAGGTGATGCCAGGGCAGTATGGGTGCTGCTGGGGACAGATTTTCTCCTCACACGTGCCAGTGACTCTGATAAAGCCCCAACCCATCCCACACGTGTGAGATCCTGGCCATATATACCAAAGAAACATCTGACTTGTTAGCTTTCCCTGGACTTTGTTCCCTGTGCTTAGAGTTCACTGGTGCAGTGAGTCTGCAGGAGGTGAGGATGTTCAGCACCTCCCTAAGCTGAGCCTTTAGCCTGGAAATCCAAAGGCCCTTCCTCTCCTGATACAGAGGTGCTTTCAGCCACACATAATTGTTCTTTAATTGTGCAGTTTAACTGGAGTTGAGTTGTTACTCCCCTCCAAAAAAAACATGCTGGCGACATAGCTGCTTATAGAGGTTTTATCCTTCCAGGTATAGACTCACTGGGGTGGCCCTTTGGAGGATTGAACAAAGCATTTCCATATCCAGTGCATCCTTCAGACATTCAGGGAGCACTTTTTCCGCTTGAAACCAGTGGAATATGAACATCATCAAGAGCCAGGGTATAGGAACATCATCCTCAGCCAGGTTGGGAGCGTGCCAATGATCTGTGTGTGCATGTGCGTGCAGGCTGGGAAAGCATCGCTCCATCATCCCCAGATGGCTGTGAGGGGAGTAACCACAGCACTGCAGAGATCTTCTTAATGCTGTGGGCTGGGGCTTTACAAGCAAAATAAAATCCCAGTGAAAACAAACAACCCTCGGGCTAATGATCTGCTGCTCCTGTTTTGTGAATGGGGATGTGGGATGAGGATGCTGGGGAAAGGCAGGGTGGATATGGAGCTGTTTAGCATGCTCAGTAGCAGGGGCTCTCTCTCCTATCATGGCTCAGTCAAGCACAACCTCAGGTTTCAACAGCTGGTTACCCACATCCATTCCAGAGTTTATTTTATTATGTTTTATTTTTATTGTTATTGTTGTTTTGTAACCAGGAGGGCTGCAGTGGTTTCCAGTGTGCTACATCTCTGCAGACCTTGTGAGCCTCTCCTGTATGAAGTGGGAAAGAAGGAGAAAGACATGTTTGAAATGAAAACAAAATAGAAAAAAAAATAAAAAAGGAAAAATTAGAGTGCTGGTATTTGCTTAGGAATGCTCCTCACAATGCTGAAGTTGCATAAGTGCCGTCTTTGTTTCCATCAAAAATCTGCTTTTTGGGTTGAAGCAAGGCCACCACTAACAAGAAATTCCTAACGGTTTGAAGTGAATTTAAGATTTTGATGGAGCATTTGATTTTGGGTATGGTTCATGTAGCTGAAGAAACAGAAATGCAGCCCCACCACATCAGCCAATATATATACAAATGCTGCAGCACAAACCCAACCAAACCCTCAGCACAGGGCTAATGGGCTTGAAGGGGAACCCTACTTCTCTGTGAGCAGGAGAAATGATGAAGTGGCAGACAAGGAACTCAAAGGGAATGACACCAGGTATTTTGTAGCATTTGGGATGAATTTTATGGGAGATGGATTGATTACAGGCACTGTTATTGGGCTATACAAATCCTCAATGCCAGTGAAGCAGCCCAGATTGAATTTGGCTTAGTGCATTATAGACTCTGAAGTTTGCATGGACTGTGTTTTTCTATTTGATCTTTTTTCTTCTCTTAAATTCCTTTGTTTCCTTGGTAAGGTCCTTCTTCTTTTAACGTTCATCACACTGAAAAGTAGGTCACTAGAATGGGGCAGCCTCTCCCAGGGAGTGTGATGGTTTTCCTGTTGTGTTCCTGTCTCAGAGCACCTTGCTGACATTCTAGGAGAGAAGCAGGTGAGACTGCCACAAAACCCAAGTGCTATGTCCCACGTATTCATTGTTCAGCCTCAATCTTCTCTAGCCGTGGGTCCATCCTGCACCCACCCTTCCCCATGGGCAAACCACACCCCTCATTAACCCACAGCTGCTTCCCAGAAATGGGAATGTCACCACTGTCACCATGTTAGTCCATCAGAGCTGGTTCAGATCCCAGCCAGCCATCAGACAGGGCTGGTGGTGAATATTCAGTGTGCAAGTGCAGTGACCTTTTCCCACGTGTTTCTGGCTGGTTCAGGGCAGACAGGCACTGTGAGAACTTCCTGAGTTGGAGGCTACATCTGCAGCAGAAAGGTCAGGCCACTCCCAACAGTAAAAAACCAGACAACTTCATCCTGAAGAGTCTCTGAGTAGCCCAGGTCGGCTTTCTCAGCAGCTGCTAGCAAAATTACACCACCTGAAAGCAATGAAACCCGAAAGGAAAGAATGGAGAGAGAGCAGAAAACCACTATCCATAGCTTTCATAAGCACCTCACCTTTTCTTCCTGTAGCAATAGTTCTTTCTGTCCCAAGAAATTGAATTTGACACATTTTAGCCATGCTAACCTTTGGTTTTCAACACATCTCTCATATTGTGGTCAATTATATTTTAGGAAGGCGAATACCATCTGCAGTTATGCCGGGGAAAATAAAATCACATGGTCCATCAGTTCCCCTGCTCCAGGCAAAAGTTCACAAGAGCTGAGGTCAGGAAGGAATCACACCACTCACAGCACATGGATGCTTTGACACCTTCTCCTGTAGCATCTGGAAGCAGCAGCTGCTGGAAGCAGGACAATAACCCTACTGGACCAAATCCTGCTATGATCAAGAACAGGAGGCTTTTCCACTTCTGAATATTGTGCTTACCACTCTGTGTTTCTGCCTTGTGAAACTAAGCCTGTGTGGCACTGATGATTTTAATTCTTGGCTGTGCAGGCAGTTGTAGCAAGAGTTGGTCACACAGGAAATGTGTGGCCCAGCCAGAATTAAGAACCCAGCAGCCTTATCCAGTCACAGGCAGAGGAGCCAGGTCCAGCTTTCTGTCACACACACACACACACACACACACACACACACACACAAAGTGGTTTTGATGAGAGCATCCCAGAGGGGTTTGCATGGGTAGCAGATAAATGGTGCAATATGTGTTCCAGTGCACAAATTCCCAGGACCATGAAGCCAGAGGATTTCCTATTGCTTGTGATTTGCCAAGACAACTTGTGGATGGCTCCATCCCTTGGAGTGTTCAAAGCCAGATTGGATGGGGCTTTGAGGAGCCTGTTTTACTGGAAGATGTCCTTGCCTGTGGTATGGGGTGTTGGAACTGGATGATCTTTAAGGTCCCTTCCAACCCAAACCATTCTGTGATTTTATGATTCTAAGCTTTGTGCAAATTTCTGCCTCAGTTTCCCCACCTAATAAAAAGCCTGATGGTTTTCCCTTTCTGTTCCTCAGTAAATTGAGATGTCTAGTTGAAACCTACTGAAGATGATTACATTGTGTCTTTCCTTGAAGGGTGGCATACTGTGATTTCCTTGGTTTATTGCAGGAAGGAAACATACCTCTTCCTATCCCAGTTTCGTGTCCTGACAAGTTGTGCCATGGCCAGGAGGAGCATCACTTCACCCTCAGCCACACCAGAGGCTTTTCCTCTTGGAGAAAGCCAGGTGGACTGGTGCGGTTCAGCCTGCCTCTAATTATTGCCCTTAGATGACATTGGCAGATTTCCTTCCCTTAATAACATAGAAAGGATTTGACAGTCTGTAGTACAGATTTACAAGAACACAAGCTTGCAGGGAATTTTATGGATGAAATAAATCTCTTTAAAGGAATGCCAAGATTCTAGGACACTTGAGATTTGGGGGTTGAGCATGTATATATTTATTTGTATATATTTATATGGTTCTCTGTTTCCACATGTCTCTGTCTGTGGAATAGTAATGATCCTGTAGATTCCCTGCTCTCATGACCACCATGAAATGTTGATACATTAAACTGCCTGAACAAGATGCGGATGCCCTCCACCTTCTCCTCTGGGGAAGCTGAAGTTAATGGGGCAGCCAGGTGGTGTGCTGGTGTGAAGCCATTGCTTCCCCACAGAGAGAAGGTTACAGGCCTAACGAGCATCCAGCGGCAGAACACGGGTCTGAGCTTCTGGGTGGTAATATTAACACTTGGGTAATGGCTTAGAGGAAAGCCCTAAGTCCTCCTGGACCTGGCTTCTGCCTGGTTGAGAAACCGCGGAGCGCAGATGAACGTTGTTCCAGCTGGAACAGAGACTCCAAAATGCTCCGTCCTGGAGAGAGAGACAGGCAAAGGAGGGAAGTGAGCACAAACAAGGAAGGCAAGATGGAAATATCATAAGGCTCAAAGAGAGGCATGAACCTCTTTTGCTCTCTGGATGCTGCTGAGCCACCCCTTTCACCTTGAGCTGTTCTCAGGAGGAAATGGGAGGGAATCCAAAACTGCACTTGTGTCTTCCCAAAATTTCCCAAAGGGCATCTCTTCAGTTACAGACACAAAGACACACATGCAGTTTTCCAGATCCCTGTCTTGCACGCTTCACATATTCAGGAATGTCTTTCAGGGTTGTGCTGTCAGCATTTCCAACAAAGCCAGTTAATATTCCTGTGCTTGCCAAGCAGTGTGTGGATATAGCTTGGAGAACACGTTTTTGTTTAAACAGCAAAACAAGCGAATAGGTTCCCCACTCCTTCCCTCCTCCTGTCTGCAATTTAGGACTCCTAGTCCTCGGGTATTATTCCTGGCTGAGAGGAAAAGTTTACGAGTCCTTTGTTACTGCTCTTGGCAGCTCATCACACTGTTCCTGTAATACTGCAGCACAGGTCTGGCCAGGGAGGAAAGCGCGAAAGACGATGGGAATTCGGGAGAACCAAGAAAAGCTTCAGGTCAGGAGCAGCATGCCGTGAGGGAAGATGGAGACATGTAGGTGGGGTGTACAGATGAGCTCCTTCAAGCCTCCAATTCATGCCCTGAGCTGGAGAGAGAGGCGCAGAGCAGGGAGAAGTCAGCAGTCACATCATGGAGTGTTTTGCCCAGATCAAACTCTTTATAAACCTCATTCCAGGTATATACATAATCCAATGTGGAAGTCTCTCCAAAAACCCCAAACAAACAAAAATCCCAAACAAAACTGAGGCAGGAGGCAAATTTTCCCCTGTACAGGACTTGAAGTGCCGTGCCTTAAGCACAGCCAAGGACAGCTGAGTTTGACCTTGGCAAGGACTTTTCTAGCGCTCAGGTGGGAATAGATCGGGCAAGATGTGGTGCTTCCATCATGAGAGATTTTTGAGGGGAGGTTAGGCAAGAGCTGTCAAGAGCTGGCTTCTTTCTGTGTTTCCACATTAAAGATATCTCTGCATTACGGATTCCAGGAGACCAAACTCTCAGCAGCCAGTACACATCATGGGCATGGCTCCCACAGTAGCAGGAGACTGTTCAGGTGATACATTCCTAAATAATCCTGAGGGACCATTTTCTGCCATCCTGGAGGGTTTCTCTGGGATAGAGTGGAGGGAGGTCACTGTATCCACGCACGCTGTGCACACCAGTCAGACACAGATTTTCTGTACTCAGCCTGCAGTGCTGATCTAGGCTGCTCAAACTCTTCTCTGCCACTGTTACAGCTTTTGGTGTTGCTGCAGGAAGTCTGGAGTGAAACAGACTTTTGTGTATGTGCACAGGAGAGGAAATTTTTCCTCATCCTGAACACATCTGAAGTCCTGAAACAGAAGAGTTTATTATTTCCATTCCCTGCAATCAGGTTGAGGATTAAGACAGAGTGTGTCAGAGTAAGTCCAAACAACCCCATTCTCCTCAGCCCCATGAAAGGTGAAATGGAAAACAGGGACACTCATTTGCAAGGGGGCCATGATGATCATCCAGCCCTGTGCACTGGAGATGGTTTAACATATGCTTTCTTGAGAAGGTACCTGCTCCCAGATTTATTTTTTGATGCTAAATACACAAGACAGTAACTCCCTGACCATTCAGATTAGCTGCATATTTCATAAATAATGCAAACCTGAGACGTTTTCTCCCAGTGTTCATCTGTATAGTCCATGAGTCATCCTGTCTTTAACTGGCATAACCCAAAATCACTTCTGTGAAGAATTTGGCATGGCTTTTGTGTCTGTCATGTAAATGGAGTTTCTACATTCCCATTTGATAACACAAATGGGAACAGAATTTTGCAATGTGGGGCTATCACTGAGTTTTGGAAGTGTTGCCAGCAGAGGTCTTAAACTTCAGCTTTCTACCACCCAGATCTCTCTTCGGTGTCTTTGGGAAGCATGCCTGACATCCTGAACCTGTTTTATATGGGAGGTTTGTCTGGGAATAATCGTGTGAATTTGTGGGGTTTTCATGGTAATTAATTTTAATACAAGCACCCCTGTGTATTTGCAAAGTTGTAAAAATATGGTCAGATCAAAAGCATTTGCCTTTGGACGAATGCTGAAGACAGCACATGTGGGGTGTGCTCTGTGCAATATATGCTCCTGGAATAAGACACATGAGAATAATCAGGAGTAAAAGGAACAGCTTCTCCCCTCCAAACTTTACTCCCTCCCCATTTATATGGAATGGTTTCAGTTGTGCTCATGGACCAAGGATAGAGGAATGAACTGTTAATTCCTTCCTTCCTTCCTTCCTTCCTTCCTTCCTTCCTTCCTTCCTTCCTTCCTTCCTTCCTTCCTTCCTTCCTTCCTTCCTTCCTTCCTTCCTTCCTTCCTTCCTTCCTTCCTTCCTTCCTTCCTTCCTTCCTTCCTTCCTTCCTTCCTTCCGCCTCCTTCTGAAGGAAGTTGTTCCATGTCCCTCTTTTCTGGGGCAGGGCCATGGCATCCAGGACTGGCAGAGATTTGCTCCCTCACTACATTCAGACTCCTGATTTCTTCACCCAGCAGACTCATTATTTTGTTCATAATGGCTATTGAAGTTGTTATTATCATCATTTAAGCATGTGTGATATATAATTATGCAATTAGGATAGTAATGACATTAATAACAGACACTATTTAACACTGCCATCTCCCCTTCCATGCCTGGTTGAGAGAAATGAGGCTGGTCCTGGATGAGAGAGGAGGGAAAGAACTAACCTGGCTCTCTTCCCCTTTCTCTGCAAAATCCTGTGTTGCAGACACCTCTGGCTGAGCTTGGATTTTCCACCTAAATCCCATTAAGCCCCTGATCCCTCTAGCAGGGAGCAGTGGTGACACTGTTTCCCGGGGCAGCAGAGTGGCAGCTGGGAGCTTCAAGCCTGGGGTGTGGAATCAAAGCTTTCTCTCCAGGTGTAGGTAATCCAAATGGGCACCATTCCCTTTTGTTCACCAGCTGGCCAGAGGAGGCCAAAGCTCAATTATTTTACTGGACAGGGTTTAAAAAGAACTAATAATAGATATACTAATAACACATCTGGACACTATGTCATGATTTAAGAGACTGAATGCCTTTTGAGTGGGGCTCTTGGCCATATGAAAATGTCTTTGTTGCCTTTCTTTTTTTGAAGGGTAGTTTATGCATTTGAAATAAAAATTAAAATGCTTCCTGCTAGGAAAGAGAAGTGCAAAAACCACAAGAATCCCAGCAACTCATCCTTCTCTTCACTGCAGCAATGGGTGGTTGTCTCTTAAAACCTCAAATCTCACTTGAGGCTGGGAGGAGAACTTAAAGCCATCCCTGGAGAAGGAGACATCCATGCCACCACCCCCATCCAGGAGGTTGCTTGAGGGCATGTCTGAATGAAGACCCAAATCCTGCATTACTGGAGCTCCATAAGAAGCTGGGAGTGTTGCTCTTGGATCATTTGTTGTTCCTACACATGGTGATGGGCTTCACCTCCCAGATGAAGGTCACTTCAGCAACCACACATCACATGTGCCCATTTACATTCAGGCCACTTGGGAATGTTAGGCTGAATTTGGAAATGCCTGAAATTAATGTTTCAGGAAATTCAGTTGTTTCAAAGACAGGGCTTAGACAGTGGAGGAGACCTCACCTCAGTGGGGATGGGGAGTGGGGTGGGATTGAGCTCCTTTGCACTAGTAGCCAGGCTTCTTGTCTTCCAAAAATTTCTTGGGAACTGTGATGGAGTATCTGATGGACGACTGGCATATTCCACGTCTCCAAAAATCTTTCCATCCCACAAGATGCCCTTAGCCAACACCACTTCCTGACTCCTGATGGGTCTCTGGGTGGGAGGGATGTCTGTCCAGACAGCTATGCTGCACGTGGGTGTATTTGATGTGCTGCCACCAAGTGCCTTCTGATCAGGAGCCAGATGGGGATCTATGGAATAGTTTTGGCTTTTTTTTCTAAGGCATCATTAACAAAAGGTTGGCCTAGTGCTAGAGCTGGACCTTGCCTCCAGCTGGACATGGGAGAAAGGAAAAACACAGGTGATGATAGTGGCAAGACTTCAGGGCTGACTTGTCTTGGAGCAGCTTGTCTCCCTTGTCTCGGGGGACAAGGGCTGCTTGTCAGCTACTGTTGCAGCAGAGGCTTGGGCTGGAGTCTCGCTCGGGCTGGAAGTCTCTCTCAGGCTGCAGCCAGGCTGGCTGGAGATGATCCATCTGTAAGACAAAGGTGGAAATCCCCTCTGCATCCCAGCTCGGTTCAGCTTGGAAGGCATTTCCAGAGGTCTGCAGTCCAGCCTGTTAGTGAGAACGGGACAGCTTTGATGTTACAACCCCTCTACGTACTCCCAGGAGTGTCTGAGTTCCTCACAGGCCAGGTGAGCTGTGGATGTGTGCTGGCTCCATGTACTTGGAGAACAATGGCTTTTGGAGCACTCCAAGGTGTGACAGGGCTGGAGCACTGTCCAGCAGCATGTCTGGGTCGCTGGGCTGGAGCAGCTGCAGCTGGAAGGGAATAACTGAGCACAGTGCCCTCCAGGGACTCCAACACAGACAGAAAATGTGGAAGGGGAAAAAAGAAGTCAAGTTGACATCCACAAAAAAATCCATAAAAGATCTGGGAATTAAAAAAAAAAAAAAACGGTGTTTGGATTTATGGGCCAGGAATTATGCAGTTGGCAAAGTTGCCTCTGCAGCGTGGCATGTTCTGGCCATGGTGTTTGGCATGAGCCCTGCCCTGGGGATCAGCCTGCCCATGCCCAGCTGCATTTCGGCACACAGCTTGATGGCTTCAGTCAGTGGGCCTCCATGGAAAAGGGAGGCGCTTCTGCTGGAGAAATCCCATCTTGTGCTCCAAAAGAATCTTCCTTTTCTTTAGGAAAAGGCTGACAAGATTGACCAAAGATGAGAGGCATGGAAGAACATTATCTGGAGCAGTCCTAGCTGGGCTCAGAAGTGGCTCTGACTCTGGCCAGGCATGGTCAGATTGCCTTGACCTCCTGTGCCTCAGTTTCCCCATCTCTGAAAGTACCACCTAGGTGTGTTCAGATTCACTCATGCTGTGCCAGGGCCTTACATTTTACATTTTTCAGGACCCCTCAGGACCCCTGCAGTCCCCCTGTTCGCCCTGGGCAGCAGGGGCAGAGGAGAATCTCATAAACCGTGGTGTTGGTGTTGACTTATACTTATTGGTTCAGTTGTCAGATAGACATTGACAGCAACACAGGCGAAGGAAGATGAGGTTTTTGGGAGTTTTTATCTATGGGGAATGACTTTGGACTAGGAGACAGAGCATGGAGAGGAGGGGGTGCACCAGAAGTGATCATCATTTCTGCAGGTGGAAGGGAGAGGACACATACCTGCTGGCTGTCTTTGGGGGGACAAATTGGTGCTTCTTCCAGCAGAGCCAGCTTGTTGCTTTTCCATAATGGAGACACACCATTGCAATACACACATTTTGCCAGGCTGGCACGCTCTGGCCAAAGCAAGAACCATCTCTGCTGGAAGCACTTCCCGCATCCCTGAATGCTTTTGCTGTTCTCCTTATGCACAGGTGAACTAGGAGGGGTGGCAGCAATCAGAAGAGAAAGTCTCTTCTCCCTGAAATCTGATAACATATTACCAGCCCCACTGATGGAAAACCTTCAGTATCACCACAAGAGTAGAGACATCAGGCACAGGTCACCCACAGGGATTAAAAAATGGAATTACAGGTGCTTCGGGGGCTTTCTTTATTTTTCTCTATCCGTGTACTGTTTTTCTGCGATGCCTTTTCTGCCCTGGGAGCACTGAGCAGTGTTCACAGCAGCCCTTTCTGATGGCTGTGCTGTGAGCAGTGCCCTGAGCAAACCCAGAAACCACCAGCACTGCTGGCTGACCCTGGCTGTGCTTGACCCGGCGGCTCGAGATGTCTTTGGTTAAAGTCTGCAATGTGTTAGCAAGTGACTGTTCAAACACAGATGCTGCCTGTGTCAAGGAGGCTTTTTCTCAGAAAGTACAGACAAATATTGATCCTCTATTGAGCCTGGAGAGCAGGCTGGAGCAGCTCAGTGATGTGTGATTGAAGCTGAAAAAGGTCCCACAGCACAGGAATTGAGGATACTAAAGGGCCTCTTATTTGCTGATCAGGCAAAGCTTGACGTGCGTCTAATCCCCCTGGCCAGTGTGGTCACGGGGGTTTAGCTTTAACCAATTTCTAATTAAAAGTGTTTACAGATGAGTGCTTTATTTACCCAGCATTAATTATAAAGGGCTTTTCTCTAGCGGGGAGCAAACGAGTTTCCTGTCTGCTGCAACAAACCCCTCGCTGGGAGCTCGCTTTCCCCAGAAGGTCCATAATAAAGTTATTATAACGACAGTCTTTGTGATGAGATCCTGAGCAGATGGGGGCTGGAGAGCTGGGAGTGTTTCCACCACACAGGCACCCACCCTCACAGGTTTAGGAGCCCTCTGTTTCCATGTTTTCTGCCTGGATGCTTGCCAGCCACCATCCAAGGTCTTGTGGGTCCACAAGTCATTAGTTTAAATGCCAATGTAATCAGGTATTAAGTTATACATATGTAAAATGAAAGCAGGAGGATATTGGATGGTTTAAGATGCTCTCTGTGGTTGGAAAAGGGCTGAGTGCATGGGGAGAACGTGGGATTCCAGCTCTGCAGATCTGTGTGTGTCCATAATAAACAGCAGCATGTCTCCCAGCAGCTAGAATGGAGCCAAACACTAAGTATGATTTAATGTTTATCTGGTTTTATTTCTTGTTGTAAACCCAGGTTTTTTCCCCTCCACACCATGCTCATTTTGACAAGATTTGTCAGAAGGAAATAAGCTAGTTGGGAAATTTTCATTGCAGAGCAATTGTTGTGGTTGGTTCTGAAGAGAAAAAGTTCATTGAAAAATATCAGGTTTAACAAATTATTCCTTTTAAAATTATTTTATGTGTTTTTTGTCTAGATTTTTTTTTTCTACATCGCTACTAGTAATATTTTATTGTGTGTTTTAACAGTCCGTAATTCTATACACGTTTGTAGCAAAAAAACCTTCCAGAACTGCTGTTCTTGAGAAATTTTGGTTGCTGGGAATGCAGGCCTGGAGATGTTGACATTTCCCACACAATTTGCTGTTCTGGCAGTTCTAATGATAGCCACCAATGCGTGCAGATCTGCTAACGGGGTACTTAGGAATAGGTGATAAGGTGGTAAGAGCCAGCTTTGACCTCCTCTCTTCACGGTGATGTTCAGTGGTTCATTAAATAAGGAAGTTTCTTAGATTTTTGTCCCTTAGTCAGACTTTTTGGTGCTATTCTTAAGCAAGATATTCTTAAACTTGTAAAAAAATTTATTTCTTTAATATTCAAATAAGAAACTACAGATACTGTAGCGAGGGGAAGACATAGAGAAGAAACCCCATATTCTATACATTGCTTGTGTACATCTATGTTGAATTCAATTTTGTTTTTAAAAAAGCTGCCATGACCTAGTGCCCACGTAATAAAATAGGTTTTCCCTTGTGGGTGTAGTGTTGTCAGATGGCTTTTCCTTAAAGCACTGAGGAGCCTGAGACAGAGCCATTCTGGTGAAGAAGTGTATGCAATCATGCACAGCACACACATTTTAGGAGCAGTCTGTAAATCAGATATCTTCTGTCTTGCATTTCTTTTGTGCCCTGTATAGCATTTTGTTCTTGCCACGATCCAGTACGCAGCCTTGCAGTGCTTATGTTTAAACCCTCCATGTCTTGCTGCAAAACATCACCCATGGTAATAGTATGGGAAAAGAAAGGAAGAGACCCAGAGCCATCATGGAGAACCTCATAAATCTGCGCATTGTGGTTCATTTGGGCTCACTATCCATCAGCTGCAGCTGCTGTGCTGTGGGCCAACTCCTCCCTGTGCCTTCCCCTCCCAGGAAGGATGCTTCTGGTGAGAATGCCAGCCTGGGTGAGGGTGTGGCTCTTCCTTGCTTGCACACATCTGCCTGTGCTGCCTGGGCACATCTGGAGAGCAGTGCTGGCCAGTGGTGACAGATCACTGTGTCTGAGGTGGGGCTTTTGTCCAGTCTTTACCAGGCTGTGAATTTGGATTAGGCTGGGTAATTCAGCTTGGCAGTTCTCCAGCATCCTTAGGGTAAAGTTGTGTTCTAGGCTGGTGCCCTTCTGCAGTGAAGGCCCAGTTAATGCCAAATTGTCCTTAGGGGAAATCTTTACCTTTGGCTATCATATTGTAAATTATTGAATGCTGCAGAGAAAACTATTGCACCGTCCTTCTAAAAATACCTGCCCCTGTCATAGTCATGCAGACCTTCGAAGGGTTTATTGAGAGGGACTGGGACATTAATTTCCATTAAATATGCAATTTCCTTCTGTAAAGAAAAAAAAAAGTGCTGTAAAATCTAAGGTAAAAATAAAGGGGAATCTCATGAATTTAGGGTATGTGCTCAGTGCAAAAATTGCTGAACTTGAGCAGCTCCAGAGCTGTCATTTTGCATCTATTGCAAGTTACCTGAATTGCAGTGAATTGATCACCTTCCCCCAGAGAATTGCTCATTTGGTGAAATGTGGCCATGAAAAATATTTACCTGATTATTCACCTTATTAATACCTCAGGCAGCAGCAGACAGGTACCAGGATGGATTTGGGAGAGGAATGATTACCAGAGGGACCGTGCCCTAACTGCACTAATGGCAAGGGAGCTGTTGTGGAGCAGGTTTTTCTCTGTAAGTACCAACCACAGCTCTCCATCCCACATGGAAGGCAGGCACTGCTCACTCACAGCTGAGTGAGCTGCCTTGAGCCCCTGGCCATGACAAGACTGTAAGTGGATGAGCAGAGGTGGCGAGAAGCACCTTTCCTTTAGGCAGCCCTTGATGTTGTGTTAGCAGTGAAGGATGCTTTATTCTTACCTCTGTGGTAGTCAGGCATCTGGGCTTCTTGAAGTGGGAGTGGGGCCTCAAGTCCCTGTAGTGAGCAAAAGCCCCCAAACTCTCATTCCATCCACCTCAAGTGGCGTTTTTGTAATTTTAATCTGACATGGAAGGCCATTAGTCCATGTGAGCCTGTGGGTCTTGAAGACTTTCCACACCAATTTGCAGACTGTAAGTAATGGTTTTGTAAGTCCTTGGCTGTGGGACCTCAGTAAAAAAACACATTTCACAGACAGGCCCATCCTACACCCCAAGCATCTCCCGAGTCTGCACGGGTTTCCTCGGCTGCCCTGTGCTGCCTCCCCTCCTCCCTCTCACTCCATACGTGGTTTCATTTAAAATGATGGTGAAAGATGTGAAAGAAGATACACACAGCAAGATGTAAACCCCTCCAGTCTGTCAGCATGCCTCAGGGAAAAAAACCAACCCCCCACGGGCAGCAGGGTTGTAACCTGAGAGTCGGCAAATTCAGTATCTTCTAAATTAGGGGTTAGCTTCGGTATGCAGAGAGGGGCTTGGATGGTGATCCAAGGTTTTATTAACAGGCATGCTCCCTGATGATGGCAGCATTGAGATCTTAGCCCCAGCCCGAATCAGGCTCCCTCCTTCTGCAAAACCAGTTGGAAATTTGAAGAGGTTCATAATGCTTTACATTTTGACGGCACTTCTTCAATTCAGACACCATCTAGACCTTAAAAATTGGACCTCTTGACATTCTTGCTCTAAGTAGAGCTACATGGCAAATGGGTTTTCCAATTTGTTGAGGTTTTGGGAAGCAAGCAAAAGAAATTTTGTTCCGTGTTGGAGCAAAAAAAAAAAAAAGTAGAATTGTTTTTGGGTCATTTAAAACATTTTCAATATATTCAAAGCACTTCATTCAGATTTCAACCCCTTATAATGTAATAGAAAGTAGAGTCTATTTTAAAGAAAGTAATTTTGCAGGAAGAAACCAAACTTCTCAGTGGATGTATGGAAACAGACCATTTGAATCTTAAAAAAAAAATATTGCCCTGAATTTTTCCAGTAAAGAAATATTTTCATAATGACTATGATTTTATTTTTAAACTGTTTTATTAAAACAAGAACTTTTCTAAAGAAAAATAGAAATCCAGTGGATACCTGGTTTAAGCTCTGTGGATTTCTTGACTTCTCAGGCTGTTCCCCCCCTTACTCAATCAACAACCATGGCTAAGTGCAATCCCATGGTTTTCCTTCCCCCCTCCAGGGAAGCATCTTGCATCCACCTCAAACATCTCCTTAGTTTTCCCTTTTTCTGGGGGACAGCTTCAGGCATCAGCCTGTGACTGTTGAAATTCTCTGGTTGGCTTCAGAATATTTTGTGATGAAAGTTTAATGAAAACTGATGCATTTTCATGGAAATCTTCCAGTTTTAGTGAATTGGTATTTTCTAACAAAGAACATTTTGTCAAAGCCGTTCCTGTCCGGTTTTGCTGCCTCCTACCTCGATTAGGTCATTAAAAACCAGAGACACAACACCTGTATAACTGGATAACAGCATTTCAATAGTCTAGTGCATGAATGAAATCTGAAAAAGATTAGGAGAAAACAGGGAGATGGCTGTTATTTTTGAATGAGGTGGAGGAACACATTCCCAGCCCTGAAGATACAAGATCTGCTCTTTCCTGTGGTGTTTCCATGGAGGCTGCCATGTCCCATCAGAGAAATCACCCAGGTTGATGAAATTTGTGAAGCTGCCCAGCGATGAGTCTGCATTGTGAGTAAAGGCAAATTAACTGGCAGTGTGTTAGCACATATTTCACTTGTGTCGTGGTGTAATAATGAACCTTGTATCAAAGCCTGCAACACCATCTGAGTTTTATATGCCCCATTTCCTACATGTTCTGAACAGTGGAACCAATTTATAATGTAATGATTTTTCCATACATAATTTCTTTCTTATGATTTCCATAACTTGGGAGTTTTTTACTACAAGCACTGCTGAAGGCAGCCTCGTAAAGGATATGAAAAGAGGGCTGGCTAAAGTGTCTCATAAAAAAGTAGCTCGAGTGATTTGCTAGTGGCTCTCTGTGGGTTTGATTGTGCCTTGGGTTTCGGGCCATGCCAGGAACCAGCAACCTGCATTCCCAACCACCTTCACACCGCCAGCCTTTCACACCAGGCTGATTGTGGGCAGGACACGGGCAAGTGGGGACTGCTGGGCCTGCAGGAAAGGGGGATCTTGGCTACCTCTGCTCATTCACTGGCCAACGGGGAGGAATAGAAATTTACTCCTGCTTTAAGCCAATCTGAGGCTGTGTTGATGAAGTGGCTGGGAAAGCTCAGTGCGGAGCCAGAAGTGAGAGTACGTGCCCTGCTCTTCAGCTGGACTCCATCTCCTGTCAGAGATAAAAATAAGCTGTAAAAGCAGCTGAGTCTTAAAACAGGGTTGGAGGTGCTGTTTGCTCTGCAGCTTCATTGGGTGCTGTTAATAGAGGAGCCAGATTGTCTTTTTTGTGCTACACAAATGGCTGGGGTGGGTGGGAGGTGAGGGTACCTGCTCCTGTTCTCTGTTCAACACCACTTTGTGAACATCCTGGGTTGGTGGGTACAAACCCACCAGTTTTAGACAGGTGAGACAATTTAGCTACAAAAGCTCACTTGCTTGTCAGAGGACATCCTTTTATCTATGGACAGAAAAATATAGGAAAAGAAAAGACGAGGTGAACCTCAAAATTTTATTCTCAGCTGTTTCAAGACAAGATCCTTCCAGTTTTTGTTTCCAGTTTAGGTGGAGTTTTAATTTAAGCAAATTTCAAAAAGGAAAACTTTCAACACTGAAGTACTTCATTTTTTGTTTGAAGAAAAAGTGTAGTTTGACCCCAGTGAAAATTTTGCTCATGTCTTAATTTCTTTGCAGCTGCTTGATTAGCTGATGTAGGTCTTTTTCCTGATCTCTCCATCCTTGTTCAGGAGGATGTACAGGGTCCTAAGTAATGTTCTCTGTTCTGTTTAGAGGTGTGAACAGCGTGCCTGTCTAACTCAGGAATTCCTCCAAATTGACACATCTGCTGGATGCTAATGAGGTTCTTTTCCTAGAAATGTATTTCTTTTTATCTGGAGAAATCAGTATTGCGGGTTCACGCCACGTGGCTTCTGTCTCAGCTGGATAAATAGAGTGAATCACTTTTCCTTTTCAAAGCCTCCCAGCCACTCAGCTCTAAATACCCATTTAATCTGACTTTATATGTTAATAAATCACTCAGGATAATTAAGCATTAGCTCCACGTGCCAGCAGAGTGCTGGGAAGGCGAATGGGTTGATGCAGTCCTGTGTCTTACCAACCCTTTCACACCAGAGCCACCTTTCCTGGGGCACTTGGAGCCTGGCACTGCTGTGTGTGCTGGGGCTGAACTGGGATCCTGTGCAAGCTCAGGACTGGCTGCTGAGTGGGGATGTATCCCCTGGGGATTAGCAATAGCTATGGCTGTTTGCAGGATGAAGAGCAGGTCCCTCGGTGTGCTGAAGGAGGGAAAGCCCTGGGCTCAAGGTGTGCTGGTCTAAGAAGTGCCTGGAAACCTTGCTGTAGCTCAGCCTTGAGGGTACAGTTGCTCTTTGCTGAACACAGGTGAGGTCTGGACAGCTAATCCTATGTGTCCAGGCTGTGTTTAGGCAGAGCCATGCTAGGGTCGTGTGCCTGTGATTCAGAAATTCAGGAGCCCTCCAGCCTGGCACTGTAGGAGCGCTCAGGAACTGACTGTGGGGGTTTATGTATTTCATAGCTGTCCTGGTCCTGAGTCAAAATGCGTTTGCAGAGCAACAGTGAAGGTCTGTAGGACACAGGTTGTTTTGAGTTACCTGAGCCGCCCTGATATGAAGATTTACTTTCTGTATTTTAGGGTCCCAGGCAAGCCATGCACACCTTGAGTTCTGGCTGTAGCAGCCAGCTCAGTGTCAAACATGGCTTGACAGTCAGTAGCTCTTGGCCTTCTCTCATCCTGCATCTTTGCCACAGGTATTTGAGAAAGGGCATAACCTGGCCTTGAACTCTGCCTTCTCTGTTAGTGTGATGTAACGGCCTGTACTGTTTAGCACTGGGCAGTTGATTTCATTTTTCAGAGATCCTGTGTACTCTGCTTTATTTCGAGTGTCTAAAGACTCAAGCTGTAACTGTGGCCCCAGCAGTGTCTGGATTGGTGTGTACCTCTTACCTCCACCCCAAAGGCTGTAGGTGCAGAGTTGCAGGTCACTTTTTAGTCTGAAACCTTTTTCTTTGATATCATAACTCCTTTGCTCCTACCCCATGTTCTTTGACTTTTCTGTGAGCAGAGATTTATACACAGGAAATGGAGAATATGACATTTGGTTTGTGCCTCTGTGTATGTGTAATATCTTTAATATGAAACTAGTTGCCACTTAATTCTACAGGCTAAAGACCTCCATTCAGTGTGTTGCATACCATTTGTGAGTCTCAGGTCTCCCAGACACACATTACAGCCGTGTGGCAACACCCAGGTGACTAACATTCCTTTTTAATTTAATTTCCTTACATAAATAGCTTCATTAAGGATCAGTTATTTGGGCAGAGAAAATGCTATTTGAATAGGTCAGACTAAGCCACTGAATTTAGGACCCTGCTACTGTTCCTGCTGAGAGCAGCACCAGACCTGTGTGTGTCACCCTCCTGCTTCACTGTTTGCTTTCACCTTCAGACCAGGAATCTCTCCAGCAGAGGTGGTGGACTTAATTCACAGCTAATTCAGTGTGCAAGGTAGGACTGAAGTTTCTAGGGAGGATATTCTCAGTCTGCTAGTTAGGATCAGCCCTATTGCTAAGATTTCCAATTTGTTCAGTTGTCTCTCTTTGATAAAGAGAAGTGCAAATGGCTTGTGAAATTCATTCACAGAGCACCTAGAAAATTGTTTCCCATCTTTGACTCTCTAGTTTCACACCTGTAAACAAATGGAAATCAGTTGCTGAAGTCCTTGGGAAGCTGCTTGGGTCACCTCCAGGCATTGCTTTCCTGCTTTGTCTTATCGTGCAGTGTAGATGGCTTAAGATTCATGGGACTCAGCATCCAGACTTCAGGCATTAAAAAGGGGGAGAAGCCATGGAAATCAATGAGGAAGTATCTTTTCATTCCCTGCACCCCAGTTTGCAACACTTGCACTGCTGTCAAAATACTTCTCTGTCTGTGAAAGCAGATTAGATCAAAATACCTAACTGATCAAGGAAAAATTATTTTCAGGTTTTTAGGATTAGGGATTTTTCCCCTGATAGAGCATTAATGTACCCCTTTCATATGAGCAGAAATATAATTTACATGTCAACATAAAGATCATTTTCTGAGGTAGCCAAGATTTTCTGCCCCCAGAACTGCTGCCACATTGCCAGCCTCCAAACGTCCTCTGCCAAAGCTACCAAACATTGCCAGAAAGGTGAATATTCCTAATGGCTTTGGCATTTCCAGGCTATGTCCACAAGATACCATCAAAAGTGCACTCTGAGAACACAGGAAGATGCAAGGGAAGTTGGACATTTACACGGCTCTGCTCGCTTCCATGACATTGAGTAAACGTTTGCAAGTGGTATAAACACTTTGTCCAGGACATGAGCCAAATCCGAACTGTCTGCAGGTAGGACAGAGCACTCTCAGCAGACACATTGTTCCATCAATATCTATTATGCAGAAGCATCTGACTTTTATTACTCTCTGGGTTAGTACATGGGGCTCCCAGGACTATCACCCTGAATGCGTGTGCAAGGCATAGGAATCACTGCTTCTTAAAACACCGGCCAAATGTAAATCTTACCAAACCCTTTCAAGATGGGTGGTCTTGCCTTGTTGGACACAGGCTTTTGCTTTTCAGCAGGGAAAGGGTTGAGTGATGATTATCTCTTGCTTTTTCCCATTCCGTTTCTTTTTGTGATAAATAAAAAGAGCCCTGCTCGAAGTGATTGCTTTTTAACGATGCATGTCAGATGTGAAAGCAGTATTGCTCCTGTTTGAAAAGGGCATGTAATCTAACAAGCTGGCTGAGTTTCATTCCCAAATCACCACCATTCCCTCTATCAGCATAGAAGTAAATGAGTTCTCATTGCCTGTGGAGGCTGGGGTGGCCATACCTTGCTGGATATTACCTCCTTGTTCTCTGTGGGGAAAAAAGGGTTATAAAACAGCAGACACCCCCCCCCCCATTTTTTTTTCTGATTGCCAGACGACCTCCACGTAGAAAATATGTGTGATCCCTGAATATATGTCCAAGTAATTAAATTTCTGTGGGGCTCATAAGGCCATTAATAACTGTTCTTTGCCCCCCATGGGGTCTGAGCTTTAGTTTGGGTATTGCTGACCCTAAAGAATGGATTGAGCCATGTGGAGAAGAAAATCCTAGAGGCAGCTGAACCTGTGAAGAAACTCTGAGTAGGTGTTTTGTGTTGTCTCATTTATGGTGGACGCCAGTGACTGAGTCAGTGACCAGTGGCAGTCGTTGCAATTCTGTGATGAGTGGGGATTAAAATGGGTTGGTAGGAGCTGCTGTGGAGGGCTGTGAAATGCTGCAGCCAAAGGGAGGAGGTGAAGCCTACCCAGGGAGATGTGGATGGTTAATTCAGAGATGGACAGCGAGCATATTTATTATCTCCTGTGGTGCAGGTGGAAGATAAGTCTGGGATTGATTTGAACTATGAGCTACTTGAAGAGCAGGTCATGGAAGATATCCAGTCAAAGAGGCAGACATGTGCTGCACCCCTTCATCCTTCACATTCAGTTCACAACCTCCCAGAAACCAGGATGCTTTCCAGTGCATTATCCAGTCCAATTTGAAATGACCCAAGCGGTGAACCAGCACTTCCCCTGGCAGCTTGTTAGGATGTTTTCTTCTACCCAACTCATATTTCCCATTTCTTTATTTCAGCTCATTACTTCTTTTGCTTGGCTGAGGGCAAATGTGCTTCACCAGTAAACAGTCCATAGTAATCAGGGCTTCAGTCATGTACCATTAATCCCTGGAGCACAGCATTGCTTGTTCACCCTCTGCTGCATGGTCCAGGAGAGAGTGAATGATTGACACTGGTCGTAAATGCTTAGAGTGTTAATTCTTTAATACCTTGCTAATTTTAATTTGCTCTGTTCAGGTTGGGAAGGGTGTGATAACAGTTGCTGGACAGAATACTGCTGCTTATCACTGCTAGAAACATTCCTCTGCTATCGTAGTTTGCACAGCCTCAAGGCATGGAACAAAAATGAAGGCTATTTTTGTATAAATAAACACCAAATTGCAGAGAGTTCTGCATCTTTGGTGGCCAAGAAAAGGGATCTGTGTGCTGGAATCTGCTCCGTGAAGTAGGCATAACCTTTCTCATGCCCCTTATTATATGCAAAGGTTTTGCCTGCCTACTTAAACCCAGCCTCATTTCTGCAAGGCCTTTATGCACTGAAACCCTTCAGCATTTGAGCCTCAGCCTTTGCCAAGCACTTGGGCAGGTGGAGCATGTGAAGGCCATGGGCTGCCTTACACCAGACAGTGCCTGTCCTCATTTTTGCTCTGCTGGAATGTGCTCAAAAGAAGCCCAAAGAAGGTGGCTGTGTTAGATTCCTCTGCTTCCTCAAAATAAAGCAGACACTGGTTGCACTAAACCACCCTTTGGCTAACGTATGATGTCCTGTACTTGTGAGAAAGAGTGGAATGGGATGGATAGCTCAGCTGTTGGTTGAGATAGAGTTGATGAGCTGGTGGAAGCTGGAGGAATCTCATTCCAGCTTTTGGTTTGGACTCATGTTCCTGAGCTGCATTGTTCAGTCATGGCATTTCTTAGCAGATGGCTCTGTGATGCTGAATTTCATTTTCACAGTGGTGCATGACGCCGTTTTTGGGCTCATCTTGTCAGCATTGCACTCAAGACCTGGATTTCTGCAGATTCCAAGCCCTGTCAAAACCACCAAACTTGAGACAGCATTTTGAATGTGGTGCTTGGAGTTGAGGGTGTTTCCAGGGAGGGCAGCAGAAAGTTCAGTGCATGGTGGTTGGAACTGAAATTCATTCATCTTGATGAGATGTTCAGTAAGACGAGTGCTCCTTACACGAGTGCAGAGAGCCCTCCGACAGGTTTACAGAGACAAAAACACAAATGAGTTCATGCCTGGCAAGCTGGATAAAGAAATCATTCTTTCTATCTCTGTTTTTGCTTCCAATTTGCAAGTAATCATAGATTTCCTTTGTATTTTTTAAAATATCCATTTTTAGCCTAATTGCAGACAATAAATCAAACCCTAAAGTAAGCAAGAACATCTGACTGTCAGCAGTTGTAAGGGGGAGACATGACAGCAAGCTGGCCTGGCTATCCAAGCTTACATTTAAAAAAAATATGTGGAAAGTGGTGGGATGTGATGAGAGATGAATTCCATGGGTGACCCTGTACTTTTCTTCCCTTTGAACAGCATCTTGCAAGCACCAGGGTTAAAGAAAAACATTTAAAAAATAAGCAGGGAAAGAAAGACTGGGCAACTCTGGCTTGTAGCTAACTGGGCTGCAAAACTTACAGAGGTTTTGTCATCTGATTGCTTCAAGAACAACTGAATGTGGCTCTGATTGTAGAGGATGCTGGGGCTTGTTGGAATTGAGGTACCCTTGACATTGTGGCCATTGATGAACACGTCAGAATCCAGGGGAAATCTTCTGTTCCTGAGCCCAGGTGGCAGTAAATTGTACTTAGCAAAGCCTGCAAACCAGATACCTACAAACCCGAGGGGCAAGCCATGAAATATTCATGAAGCCTTTCTTATGAAAGAGGCTTATTCATGTGTGTGTGTGTATATATATGTATATATATATAATATATGTGCACACTTTTGAAATCTATTCAAACCAAATAAGACTTTCTTAGTCACCTTGCATAAAATAGGAAAGCAGATGACTTTGGTTCTCCCTCTATTATACAGTCATCAGGAGACTGAAATAGCTCTGGAAAAGGAGCCTCTGGTGCTCTGCCTTCCAAAGGTATGTGCCTTTCTGGGGCTCAGCAGAGCAGCTGCTCTGGGGGAAATCACTTGCTGCTACCTTGATGTAGTAAATCAATCAGCCTTTGTAATTTATCAGCCCCTGTACAAAAATAATGAGTAACTGTTCAAATGTATCAAGGGAAAAAGCTTTTAAATACCCTGGGAATGGCAATGGAGGAGGCCAGGCTGTGACCATGATCTTGCTGCCGGCATCTCTGCCCTCTCCACGTAAGCCATGGGAGCATTCTTCCCATCTCATCCTGTCCTGCCCATGCTAGGGATGTGCTGTAAATCAGACTGGTGAGTCCAGGACAGCTGGGAAACCCAACAGAAAATGCATCCCTAGGTAGTGGGCCCAAACCATGCAAAAACCCACTTCCTTTGCCAAGAACTTAAACTTACAGACAGGAACTTCTGTGCCTGTCAGTAAATACTTCAGCTTTTTTCACCATCATTAAAGCCCTTTCTGGAATCAAGAAAGAGGAGAGAAAAGACTGCAAATAATATCCTGTAATGCAATGTAAATGATGTAATGTAAATAATAAGATTATTGTAGGAGTTTTGCTTGATGCCAGAAAATAGCTTTAATTAGACTCTCACTTGTCTTTTGAAATAAAATCATCTGATTTAGAAAAGAGCCTTTTATTCTTATCCATATGAAAATATACAAGAATCTTTGTGGTTACATTTGCTAAAGTGGCTTCGGCATTTTCTTTTCTGAGAAACTTCTAAGTTGCTGAATGCTGCCCATATATTATGACAGTGACAATAATAGTAAATTAGGAAGTGAACTTGCTAGTAATACTAGTTTAATAGGGACGAAACAGCTTATTTTGTGTTCAATTCCACTGAGAAATTCTGCCCTGCTACCTTCTTTTATTCCCAAAATGTCAGGTACCAGAATGTTTTAGCCACATGTATCAACATTTTCTTTCTTGATCACAAGTATAAGGGTCTATTCTCCCTGTTTGGCATCACTCTAGCCTGGCACAGGTTGCCCTCTGCACCTTTGTGAGTGGTGGAGAACTGTGCATGGGGAAGAAGAGAGAAGGAGCTTCTTCTCAGAGAGCTCAGCAGGGCAATTTGCCATGGCCCCACTTAGCTGAATTTCTTTTTAATCTTCTGCGTTTCTTTCTGGCCTCTGTCTTCATAGACCTCAGCTGGTAAATACTTGAGGAGTTGTTTTAATGTATGCTAGCCAGAGATATGTCAAGTTGCTCTCTAATTAATATATAGTAAATTCTGCGGGAAGAAACCATTCCTCGGTGTGTTTGATGCAAGTTCACAGAGAATTTCCAGTTCCCATGGGAGCTGCCCTGCTCTCTGCAGAGACATCTCGGCTGCACTGCTCCTTTGGTTCCCCTCCCTGATGCACGACCAGGGAGAGGGAGCAGAGAGCTCCGTGCTGCAGCCAGAGGATGGGCAGAGCTGCCAGCTGGGGTCTCTCCTGGCTCAGGTTAGCTGTGGCCAATCCTGCACAGCAGAGTCTTCTGGCACAGATCATGGGGGTTGTGCTTTTATCCTGTTTCTTAGAGGAAGCTCCCTGCAGTGGTGGTGTTGGGTCAGGTTTGGTGAGCGTGTGAAGGTCTCTGGCAGATGCAGGAGGTCCTGGTGCTTTCAAGGGTAGGGGAGTGGAGCTGGCTGACAAATGTGCAGTGGAGCCTTGTACCAGACCTTGGACCAGTCTGGAAAGAGGTTTTAGTTTGGGCAGAATTATTCAGTTTCAAGAAATCCAGAATGTTTGTTCTCAGTGTTTTAAAACCACACCTTCCCCCAAAGCAAAGCCAAACACTACCAAAGCACTGTCAGATGGAGATGCTTTCCACACAATTTCCATTTCACTGGGAAGTAATCTGTTCCTTTTTACTTTCTGTTGCTGCTGGCAGAAAAAGGGTTTGTAGGTTTGAATGAAGAATATGGAGCTCCCATAATGTGCAACCTGACTTGGATGTGTCTACACAGAATTGGAAAAGAGCAGGATCAGGGAAGAGCATACTAAACTCAATTTGTGAAGTAAATGCTTTGTCTTGCCAGATGGGATCAGAGCTTTAAGGATCATGTTTGATGTGGCTTCAGAAGTGAATTTCCTTGCACACCTCCTCATTAGCTGCCATCAGGTACTTAGGCAGGGCTCTCAATGGCCGTGGTGATTTCCTTTCCCTCCCCAGGTATTCTTCCAGTCACATTCCAGTCCACAGGCTTAATATCTTCATCATGTTTTATCTGTGGCCAAGTTTGGCAGCCAAACATTCGCTCTCACCTGCTTCTTCATTTGTTTCACGTGCACTCCTTTTGCAGAGAGAATATCATTGGCATAAGCAGTGTCTGACATCACCGTGCCTGGGGTCTGTTTATTTATCCCGTCATCACCTACTAAGTATCTAGGACAAACAATATTGAACTGGAACTGGCACATGTACCTTTCATAACCTCTTCATTTTCTTTCAATGCCCCAGCCTTGGGCTGTATTTAACACGAAGCTCTGGGAACTGCATTCATAAACCAGATACTCAGCTGTTGTAAGTTACTGTAGCTCCATTACAGTCACTGATACTGCGCTGATTTATAGTAGCTGACCTGTGCAGGAGCCAAGGAGAACACATATAAATGGCAGACATTCCAATAACTAAATTAAGCATGGGAAAATGCAGGCTAGCTCCTTGGAAAATTTTCCTAACCAGGTCTGTAAGTGCCTGGAACAGGTACCCAAGCAAACTATTGGAAAGTTTGCCTTTTGTGTGTGTTGCAGTATGGCAGGATGGAGTGTTTGGAGAGCTAGGAGCTACCCAGAAATATATTAACCAGATGCTGCACATGCATGGGTAGAGCATAGTAATAAAATGACTTCACTGCTGAGAAAAGAGCTTGTACTGAAACCTGGCCAGTTTGTGGGTATTTCTGCCCCGAGTGACAGCATTTGCTGTGTGCACCTCTGGGTGCTGTTGGGCAGAGCTGATGACAGCATAAATACAAGATAAAACTTATCAAACCAGGTCTGGGCAAGGACCTGGCTGGTTCAGCTCCCAGTGGCCTGAAACACATATCTAGGCAGATACACAGACACTGTCCACATCCCCACCCACCCTCTGATGGTGTGCAGCTACCTCAGATGAAGGCCATGCTTGTCTTAAATAAGGCTGGATGGCTTCTTTGTGAGATCTGAGAGATAAGATACCTGCTTGCTCAGCCTGCCAGGCCATGCTGGAACTGTGTTCCACCACTGCATTGTGGTGTTTTTTCAGCTATCCATGTGTTCCATGTCCAGGAGTGGTGGCAGCCCTCTGGCATATCACACAGCTCAGCTGTCATTCCCTGGTATGAGGTAGGGGCAAACTTGGTTTGTCCATCTCACACATTCTCAGTTGCAGTTTGTGCTGTTGTTTGAAATGAATAAAAATTCAGAATTCACTTGTGCTGAACTCTATACGCTGTATTCCAACATCACTCAAGTAGATGTTGCAGAAAATGGGGGGAGGATGCCTGAAGGTGATTCTTGCCTGGGCTCTGCCCCATGCCAGCAGCTGTTGCTTCCATCAGGATCCTTGCCGTAGTCACTCACCTTGCTGCATGTTGAAACCATTCATTGTGGGATCTCTGCTCATGTGTCATCGTCCATCCTGCCAGGAGGAATTTTGGTGCTGGAGATTTCTCATACTGGTTACGTGTGTACCTGAAGTGTGTCCCTGGGGCACTGCCATGTTCTGAAGGAGCACAACTTCTTCAGTGCCAGCACTTAACACCCACTTTTAGGAGGAGGACTTGAGGACTTGTTCAGCATTTTTGGGGGTTTGTTCAGCATTCCTCATTGAAATTCCTCCATCTGCTGATGCCTAGACATGGTGCAGAGCTCCTTCAAAGGTCTGAACCCACCAGGATTCAGCCTGGCAAGCAGCAGTGCACGCCCAGCCCCTCAGGCTGCTGTGTAATTAGTCAGTGATGCTGACCAGTAGCACCACGCAGTTGTGTTCACATGGCCTTGTTCCCCACCAGTGTGGGTTGTTCCAGGGGCACTTCCATTTTTCATTCCTTTTTTCAGCTGGGCAGCATGCAGGCAAGTTCTGGAATAACAAATGGTGAAAAAAGACTGGGCTTTTTGAGCTTTAGGAAGTAAGGCAGAGGATAAAACATGGCCCATTAACCGGCCAGAAGAGATACATGGAAGACATAGGAATGACTCCTAAACCACCCCGCTAGAACATGAGAAATTTTTTTCCTAAACTGATTTCCTTATGAATTATTTTTTTTACTGCAAAATAACTACCAAGAAAAGTATGTTTTAGTTATTCACAGTGACCTTTTAAACTTCCAAGAGAACTGCATATTTTCTGAGGCCCCATGTAGGGCCTATTAATAATTATGCACTCCCACTGAGCTCCATTGATTAGTTTGGGTCCTATTTCACACTGTAAAATGAAAAAAAAAAAAAAAAAAAAGTCCCTAGTGTTCGTGTATGTTTTTTTCTTTTTATGTTCAGCTCTCCTCAGCTATAGATCAAGTTTTGCTCTTAGCACAGGTTTTGCCCTATGTTGATGTGTTGCTTTGCTGTGGGTCCCAAAAATCAGGGAAGAGGCAAGACTGGATGGCAGAAAAAGGGGGAAACTGTTTGACCTGTGATCCAGCAGCAACAGCAGAGTTCAGCTGGTGAGATAAGGGGCAATGTGAGTGACAAGACCATGCATTAGTATGCTACAGCCCTGCTCATGCCTATGCTTTCATTTCTGCTAGCAAACATTTCTTTGTGAATAAATCTACTTTCTTGGCAATGCTCTGTGAGTGCTTTAGTTTCATTAAAGAGCCTGGAAACACCCCAGTGGTTCAGGCTGAGATATATAATACTGCTAACACAGATTTGTTTCATAACCCACAAACTATTAAAAATATTAGTGTCCTCTCGGGAGCTGCCTTTCAAGATTCCCTTTCTCTTTCTCACTTTCAGAGCTGGGCTAAGACAGCCAGGAATAATGCAAAGCAAGCTCAATTTATTCAGCTAAAAAAATAGATAACACTGTATTTTACTACTTCTGAGCACTTTCTTCATCTTAATGTTGCTTTGTGTTGCACTTCTTATCCAATGTAAACAGCCATAAAGGAGAGTTGCTGAGACAACATGTGGACATTTCAAAAGGTAGACTTTACCCGTCCAAAGGGAGATGACATTTTGTTCATAGTGAATTTAGTCTGGGACTTTGTAATGGGATATGTTGGTCCCTTCAAGACTGAGCAGGGAGCTCCAAATCCCTTCAGGACTGAACAGATCTGTGTATGTGTTAGGGGTCTTTATTCCACCCAGCTGACAAAGAAAGTAATAACTGAAAGAAATGTTATTGGTCCCTGGAGGAAACTGAGGAGGTGAGTAGGTCCAACATCCAAGTGAGGGCTTTGGGGTGTAGGGGAAAAGGGGTCACCTGGGAGCCACAGCCAGCAGGGCTGTGAGTCTAGGAGCAAGGACAGGAGGCTCGCTCCAAAACCCTCTGTTCTGTCAGCCAAGCTTGCTCAGGAGGATAGAGGTGTCAGCAGTTTCTCCTTGGTGGCAAGACCTCTACCAGCTTTAGTTTTGCTGTCTGTGCCAGAGCTATGTTTTGGTAAGGAATCTGGAATGCTGATGTAGACATAAAGAGGAAGGAAACTCCAGGAGGTACATCAGGCTTTGGTGTTGAGTTTTGCTAATGCACTTTTTGGGGTGTTGTTATGGACTTTGCCATTGGGCATCCAAGGAGGAGGTGATCCAAGGAGGAGGACAAGTAACCCAGAGCTGTGGGGTGGGGATGCAGCCTTGCTGTGAAGAGCATCTGACAGCATCTGAACTGCAGCATAGTCTGTTAGAAGTGGACAGAAAAGCCCGTATTTCAAGAACTAGCAGCCCAGCCCAGCATTTAACTTGGATGTTCAATTAGGCACAGTGCAGATTAGCTGTCATCTGGCTCCTCAGAGAGTCAGAATTGGGTGGCAATTGTTTCAAAGAGCTCTTCTGACACAGCTTCTGTTATTAATGTCCATCACAATGGCACCAAGTGGTCTCACTGCCATCAGAGCCCCCAGCCTTCTGTCCTCATCTGGTTTCCTCTTACTACTCACATGCCACAGGCTACTTCTATCTAGTTAAGGTAGACTGGAGGCAGAGCAGGCCCTTTGTTTTACAGAAGGGGGATGAAGCACAAAGAGGAGCAATAACTTGCCCAGAGTCATGCAGGGAGCCACAGACAGAACTGGGAACTGTGATGTAGCTCTCTCTTTCATCCCAGTCAGCATCCTATCCACAAAATAATCTAGTTTAGTTCTGCTGAAAAAGCAAAATATTTAAATATATGCTTAAATCTACCTACTTTGCATAGCAACCTGATTCATGTAAAAGTTTTTATATAAGACTGGCAAGTCAAAGCTTGAGACTTTTTTTCTGGGTCGTTTGAAGAAAGTGTGAAGAAACTTCTGAACTGCCGAATCCAAATCTGAACCAAATTTTCCCCGCTTTGAACTCTGCTTATTGCAAACTGTAATAACATTCGTCCACATTTCACAGGGTATCCTTGCAGATGGGAGGAAATACAGTAGCACTGTTTGACACGGAAGAAATTAGATTTACGTGAAATTCTCTTTCCCTGTGTCCCTCACTTTATTTCCAACAGACCTACAGTTAACAATCAGCAGTGTTTCACTTTCAGACAGTGTGGTTTTCATTACAGAGGCTAAGGGAGTTTAAAATACTCTGGGAGCACACAGCATACATAACATCCTACCCTGCTCCTTTTGATTTCCCTTTGCGGCACTTGCGTTACAGATGCTGTGCAGAACATGTTAGAGGACAGTGCTTTCATTTGCCATCATTACAAAGAGGAAATATATTTAAAGACATCTGTTCAGGCTCCTTGATTTCAGTGTAATATAAGACATCTTTGATGAAGAGTTGGTTTTTGAGCACAGTAGTGTCAAAGCCTGGCAGGTGTGCAGATTGGGGGAATATGGCACCGAACAGGCCCCCAGCCTAATCGGCAGGTGTGGACAGCACAGCTTCACCAGGAGGGGGAATTTCAGCTCTCACCTTGTCAGAGTTACCTTTCTCCAGTGGGAAGTTCAGCTCTGTGTTGTTTTCATGTGGGGTCAGCTGCAGAGAAACCTCAGTGTGGGGAGTGATCCCGAGCACTGGAGATTTCCCCACGCACGGCAGTGCAACGGTGCCTCCCCTTTGCCATTGGAAGTGTAGGCATCCTTCTCTTGCCACATTCAGAGCCTGAAATAAAGTAGAAGAGTGACGCATGCATTTCCTAGGAGCTAGGGTACTTTAGGAGGTGCTACTGAGACTGAGCTGAACAGAATTGTGGGCATTCTTCCAAAGAAATGGAAGAATTTTCAAAGACGATACTGGAGCTTTGGAGGAGCTGAGAGGGTTTTCAAGTGTAATCCCTGTCTGTTGGCTTTTAGATCCATGCTTGGGTAAAATCTAAGAGCAGTTGTTTTTCTCATGGGGGCTTAGACACGTTCACACATTGGTTTATACCTTGTTTCTAGAACAGCTTCTTACATGATGCCAAGACTTGTAATGGTGAATCCAGTGGGGTTTCTGTGGCCATGAAAGGCTTCTTCTGGTTCTGCCACCTGATCTTTAGGCTGTATTACTGTCAGCTGCTCTCAGCCTGATGGAAAAGGGCAAAAAGAAAGATCTATATAAATGCAGTTAAAACATTTTATTTTTCATTTCTACACAGTTTTAGTGTATATCTCTTCTGAAAGAAAAAGTTACGTCTTCAAGAATTCCTGAAAATTCTGTAAATATAGGTTTGCATCTTTAATTACCACAGGCAGAAAATACTGGAAGCTTCATAATTCAGACTTTGCAGTGACCAGGTATGATCCAGCTCTTCATAAAGCTCTCTTTTAGTCTCTAAAGTGCTAATCTCATGTATAGTTGCTTATAAAAGCAGGGAAATCCTCAATTAAAATTTATAACCACATTAAACAGTTTTTGGAACACTTCTTTATAAATAATAAATGGAATCCAATGCATCAAAGTATATAAGTAAATGTAATATATATATAAAAGTATATGTATGTGTATTTATGTGTGTATATATGGAAATCAGCACTATTACAGCAAAGCAGTGTGGATTGCAGCATTCTCTGGAAAATCCTCATCAGCAGAATGCCGGGCTGAATTATGGATCAGCAAAGATCCCCGGTGTTCTCTCTGCTAAATGCTTTACAGTGGAGTGAGTTCATTGACTTTAGTGTCAATACCAGTGACATACTCGATACAGCTCATGTAAAAAATGCTATCAGAACTTTTCTGGTGATCAGCTGAGTTCTTGACAGTATAACTTGTTGGGGTTTTCTTTCTTTGGCCAAATCTGTCTGTTTGCTGTAGATCCATATTGAACGCCCTTTGGCCAAACCTAATATTGTTCATTCCAAGACACTTTGGTTAGTAGCCAAAGGATTAGGGATTTTTCAACAAAAGTGCAATATTTTCCATTAGAAAAATCCCCTACGATTTTCTGGGAAACTCTGGTACTTAGCTTCCCATGTATCTTCTCTTTGTCATCACTGTCAGAAACTAACTGGCATTTCTCGCTGACATTTTTAGAAAAGAATATTTATATAGAAACAATGCAAATAAAAATTTGTTGGCAGAAGTGGGTGACATTTACAGTATGATACAGCCCTGACATATTTATGCCACCAGTGGGAATTCTGCCTGTTTGATGACTGATTCTGTCATTCCTCCATCATCCAAGTAGACCTGTTCAACTCAATACAGCTGCTTAACTAACATCCCCAGTCTCTCTCTGGTGAAACTCATGTCTAGGAAAGGAGGAGGAATGAATCCCAGTGTTGTGGATAATGAGCAGTGGTGTTGACTGACTGCAGTGTGATGAACCTCAGTCAGCACCTTGGTTAGAACCACAAGGTTTGAACTGCTGAGGTGCTACTTTGTATGTAACTAATTGTGTCTTCCCATTCAGAGGGATAATTAATTCATAGTCTCTATGGAGTAGTGACATAGGGTGCTATAGGACATTGTTACTGCAGGGCTGTCAAAGTCCATCTCTAGAGATTAAACTGCCCTTTATGCCAAGGATTAGCACAGGCCAACAAAGAAGTCAAGATCTACAGGTGGGTGAGAAAAAAACTGTTGGTCCAAAACAATTCCGAAAAGGCCGAGTTGATGTTCTTTGGCAGGTGCTGAAGGTTGCAGAGCTTTATTTTCATGTAGTTTTCAGTAGAGAGAACTGCATGCCTATAGTTCAGGCACAAATTTTCAGAGGAATTAGGTTTGCTGCTTTTGACTGGCATGTGTTCTGGGAAGAAAAAGAGGAATAATTTGCAGGTGTCAAGGTAGTTAGGGCAGCCAGGTAGCCAACAGAAAGAAGTACCCCTTTCAAGCCAGCTTCTAACAAACCCAACCGCTTGGTCTATAAAGCAACCCACAATTCCTAGTATGCTAAATTTTACAGCCCTTAGGAAAAAGAGAAACACAAACACAGGAAGGGAGGAATGCCACAGAAACTGTTTTGTTAGAATGAGGTTGGGTTTCTCTTCCCATGCAGTCTGTTCTGTATTTTTTTTGGTTAGTTTTGACTCTTTTTCATTTTTCTTCTCCTTGGGGTAAATGGCACATGTAGCTGGTTTTGTTTTCTACATGTCAGGTAGTAATTAAAATTAGCAATCTGGTAATCAGTATCTTGGCCTTGGGCACTAGCAACAGATGTATTAAATAATGCCAAAAGTCGTTTCAAACCAAAGGAGGCTGATGTGAGGAGCTGTGCTAAGGCAACTCTGCTGAATTCAGTGCATCCAGTTGACTCGTGGGAGGGGATGAAGCCAAACATTTCACTGAGCTCTTATTACCCATTGTCCCTGGCAGAAAGTAACAGGTTGTTTGAACTTTGTCATGACTTGGCCAGAAATTGTATGAGTAACCTCTTCTGATCAAGGTCCTGTCCCTGCAATCTGTCCATGGAGATGAACCAAGCCACCAAGCCACACACTGTGCAAGCCACTTTCTGCTGGTCAAGTCACCCTTCATTTAACTTCTGCAGTTCGGCAGCGGGTGAGGAAGTGCTAAGGAGATTTTGTTTCCTTGGGAGAAAGTCTGATTGTCATTAGGTTCACCTCACTGAGGAGAGTGGAGGAAGTACAAGACCACCTTCCTGTTCTGTTCAACATCTTCTTTCTTGAAGAGGAAACAGGGCAGGGAATCAGCTCTAAAACATCTTCAGCAACAGGAATTCACACTAGCCAGCTTCATACATATATCACCCCGGGAGGAAAGCCTGCAAAGGGACCCAAATTTGATGGTCTCCCTGTATTTCTCCTGCTGCTGGATTCATGCAGAGATTCACAGCAAGTGTTCAGTCTGCACAGGCAATGATGGCTGTGGGGAAAACTGCTCTCACCCAGGGATGGCACTGTCCCTCCACCCCCTGTAGCACTGATGTCTTTCCCACTCCCTCCCCAGAAGCTGAGAGCTGCTCCAGCAAGGCTAGCCAGCACTAAAACCAAACTCTGCTTTTTCCCTTCCTGTGTTCCAGTACATGAGAGTGGGCATTGGCTGTCAGACAACTGTGGTCTCATTGGATTGTGTTTGTGGTGAGGGACTTGGGATTCCTGATTTCTAGTCCTGGATCTGCTGTTTGCTCAGTGTGTGGCCTTGGAAGACTCACTTAGCTCTGCAGCACAGGAGTATTTCCTTCTGTTGGACGGGGAAGTGACACCTGCCCAGCTGCAGCTGGGATAAACAGTAGCATCCTGCTAAGGAGTAGAAGCTCTTACACTAGCAGCTAAGAGGGAAGACACTAAAATAAAGTGAATAATAATGTGAATCCTGCAGCAGTTACTTTCTATCCTAGACACAAAGATGGAGTTGTTCTTTGCCAGCTCTTTGAAAAGAAGGTGTACCTTCAAATGGCACCAGCCACTGAAAGTTCACACATTAGCATATTTCTTTCAGGGCAGGCATAGGGCTGATCCAACTCATAGAAAAGAGTTATATTAATATACAGTGTGAGAATAAAGGGGATGAAGCTCCTTGGCTTCCCCTTCCTATCTCTGCTCAGAACTGTGCTCAGAGGTTAATCTGCGTGAGGGGCTCCTAACTCTGTCCAGAGATGGTTCTTGTACTAGGGGTGTGCATCATGATAGTGAAGGACCCTTGGATGTTGGAGCTGCCCATTGTAGTGTGGGGGAAGATGTTATTGGAATTTGTCTGCTCCCTCACTCAGAAAATTCAGGAAAACTAAACTTTGTTGAGACAGCCTCTGAACATCCTGCTCAGTCAGAGACATCATTATTTCTTTGAGATGATGAGGCACAAAACTCAGCTGCATATGCTGAGTTTTGTGCCTCATTTCCCCAGCTGCAAAAGTGAAGTTATTTTTTTCATTGCTCTAATCAAAAGGGATGAATTACTGTAGCTTAGGTACTGCCTAAGCTACATCCCTAGAGGGAAGCTTCTTTCCCTCTGTGTTATCACTACAAACCTATGTGTCCCTATTATTTGGGTAGTCAAGGGCACCAGAAGTCCTGAATTCCTGCTGAGTAGCAGATGGTGCTGCTGTTCCCTGAAGAAGTGGACCAAGGGCTGAAGGATCCAGGTTCCTGTTGTGCTTGGCTCTCGCCATGCTGTGGCAGTGAGCTCAGCAGAATGCACCATCAGCTGTTGCAACAGGGGATGTTTGTAAGGTGTGAAGGTATCAAGCTTAAAAAGTATATGGTAAAACAATACCACATGTTGAAATCACAATAGGAATAAGTCCGTTTTGGCACAGTCTTCCACATGAAATCCCCTTTAATTTCAGTAACGTCACAGTCTCGGTCTCAGGGAACCTACAGCAATATATTCTGTGCCATAAATAAATCCACTTGGGGGCTAATAAACTAAACTGTTGCTAATTTGTAATGTGCCACTTTTGCAGCAGTATCCAAAATTCATATGCACTGAGATTCCAGGGCTGGAAAGAATGAGGTGGCTTGTCCCTAACCACTGCTTAACTTTTTAAGTTACACTGGTGAGTCGGGTGCAGTTTGGCTTTTAGTGAGACCCCTGGGGAAGCAAGGCCATTTTAGTCTACAGCATTAAAAAAAGGGCTGTTTAAATAAAAGCATACCTATAAAAAAATACAGGGAAATGATGTCTTTGTGACTGAAGCAGGAACACTTGTGCCATTCAGGGACGACTCTCACACTTCTGACTATCACCACTGATAAGCACGAGTGACTTTGCCTCAATGCACTTTACAGGCACAGGTGGACCCTTTCATTTCATGTCTCTCTGCTTGGATTATTACTCAGCTCATGGAGTCCTTGCTGTGAGCAAAGGGGAGGGTGGCAGCTCGGCAGGGCAGGGTGGTGCTTTCTGGGGTAGTTGTTGTTCAGCTTGAGGGAGTTCCATGTGTGCCTCCATCTCACTCTTTCAGTCTGTTGTGTCTTCTTGTTGGGGCTGGGTTTAAATTAGGCTCAATTTTTTCCACACTAAAAGTAATAATCCAGGAAACCCAGTGATGCTGCTTGTCCAGGGAAAATCTGTGAGAGCTGTCACAAGATTGTTTTGAATTTTTCCCTTTTGTTGGCACCAAAGAAAGTGATGTTCTCTGTTTTGTCACACTTGAGAGTTGAAAAATCTGCTCTTTCAACTTTTTGGGCTCATATCAACATGAAAGCAAGTGTCAGAGGACTGGGATTTCTCTCAGGACACAACACCTTTTTTCTGACAGCTCTTGGGTGGTTCATGACTAGGAAGGAGTTCAAAGCAAACTCAGCTGAGTATTCTGCTGTTATCACAGAAGCATCAAGCTCCTGCATAGCTTTGCCTCCTCCTTGAAAACCCTTTCTGCCCAGAACTGGCCCCATTCTCCCATTCTGTAGATAAAATGTAGCATCTCTCCCATTGAAGTGTCAGCATCCCCGAGGATGAAGTTGATAGGTCCTCCTGCACAAGGAAAAACCAAGAGTAAATGAATAATCAGATCATTGAGACTCTAATCTGAATGCTGTGAAAATAAAGATTTTCCAGTTCTGTCCTGAAAGATTTATGGCTTGTGATGAACTTCTTGTGTGTTTCTGGGTAAATGGGTCGCAGTATGTCTCTCTTCTGTGAGAAGGGACCCCAAGATCATGTTTTCAGCCTTGTGTTGTTACCAGAAAGGTGTATGGGACAGCTGAAGTGGCAGTGGGCAGAGCCAGTGAAGCCCCTCAGGGCAGTATCAGGCAGGCACTAAGAGAAACTCCGATAGTGAAGGTTATAACGTAAGCACCATAGACAAACAAAGCTGACAGCCTGAGCTTCTGCAGTGTTGGTTTTGTTCTGTACCTTCACTAGATAAGAGCTTGTGCCCTGTTGCTGTGTCCTTGGTGCTGTGTGTCAGCCCTGAGATTCTGCATCATTTGTACAGGGAAGGCTTTGCAGCCTCCCCAAAGGCAGAAGGAGATCTCCAGGTGGGACAGTTCTCCACTGTTAGCAGTTTCTCCAATTCACTGTCTGTAAGTGAATAACTTGCAACAATCTGGAAAACTTTCTTGTATCTTCTATCATGATCAGACTTGATCTTCTCAGAGATGACCCACCAAATGAGGTGGTTCAGCAGATAAACCAGCAGAAGTTTAAGTCCTAATAGGAAGAAGTATTGTTAAGTGTTTATTGCAGGGTCAGGATCTCTTGTATTAATCTTTCCTTCAGCATTGGCAACCCACCCAAAAGTAGCATTTAGGAGTTCAGGTATATGAGACCTCTGGGAGCTCACTGAATTCCTGCCTGCCTGCAGAGCTCCCAAACAGGCTGCACGAATGTTCTTAAATGATGATTAAGTCAAGCTACCTCCCTGTGCCATTGTGGCAGGCCAAGGATTGGCATGTGGACAGCTATTTACACTTTATTTGACATCGAATTTACTACATCACAGTAATTTCTACTGAGATTTCATGCTTAGCACAAGACTTTGACCCCTTTCCTCCCCAAAATACCTATAAATGATAGCAAGATTTAATGTAGTCCCCACATGAAAATAAATTTGGAGTTGTCCACATTGGCATTTAGTATGGATTAGGAACTTGCTTTTGAAATATATCCCTCAGTATTACCCCTGTTGCACCTTGGTGCTTATTGTGGATTCAGCAGACATTCAGTCCATGAGACCAGCATAGTACTAAGCCAAAATAAACCTCCTGAAATGTATGTAATGTTTATGTCAGGCCCTACCTCTCCCCTGATCCATTCCTGTCAGGCCACACTACTTGCTAGTTTAGCCAATTCAGACTTTGATGTTTTTAGCATTTTCCCCCAACCCCTCCTCCATCTCACTCCTTACAAGAAGCCCTTTTCACTCAGTTTCACTGTAGTCCATGTGAATTGGTGCAACTCACAGGGGTGGGATTTACTCTCCTGATTAGAAGCTGGGAAGTTGGACTGTGAGCTATGGAAAATTGTCATTGTTGACTCTTTTGACTGTTTTTAGCTGACCTAGGCTGACTTGTACCAGCTAAGCCTATTGTAATTTCATTAGCTGTATTTTTGTGTTCACTCCTGTTTATCTATCAGTATGTTTTGTCCTAACAGCATTATTGTAAGGCCAAGGGATTGTATTATTCAGGCTGTCTGAATTCATCACATCTTGCAATGCTTTTAATTCCTTCCTCATTAGCAAAGGATCGTGAGTGATTTGCTAGAATGTGGTTGCCATGGCCAAAGTAAGAGTTCTTTCTCTGACATTATTTGGTACACTGAGTGGTGGTAGAGCTTTCTTCTTTCTCTTCCCTTTCCCCTCTCCTTCCCCTGCCCCATCCCCTTCTCCTTCCCCTTCATTTTCCCTTTCCTCCCTTTTCTTTTTTTACTTTCCCCTTCCTTATTTGCCTTTTCTTCCCTTTCCTTTTGTTTTGTTTACCCCCAGCTCTACTGCCTGGTCCTTGCTGAGCTGAAAAGTCACAGAAGCTGTTTTCTGTCAATTTGTTGATATCTTCTTTCCCTCCTAGCCTGGCACAGAACCTGCTTGTGTTAGTTTTCCTTTGAGGAATACATGTGCACTTCAGCATGAGGTCTGACAACCTTGACCCTCCAGGCATGACTAATTCCCATTTACAAGACCACTACAAAATCCATCAGATAGAAGTGTCAGGGAGTCAGGAAAAGCCCGGTGTGTAGGGCTGGCTGGATCTGCTCTCCCTGTGCTGCGTGACAAGCCCTCAGTCAGCCGGGCTTGGCTGGGATGAGGTCAAGGAAAAGTGGTGCTTGGGAAGAGCAGGAGGTGAAGGGAGCAAAGGAGGGTTTTGCAAGCAGCCAGGGATGGATTAATTCTGCCCTGCTCATGGCCAGACTCCATGGCTCTGGACCCAGCCAGAGTTAACCAGTGATGCAGATTGAAAGTCAAGGAGATTGAGATGTCTCCTGGTGGTTGAAAGCCTGGGGTGGAGACTTCTCTGGGGTTGAGTTTGAAAGTAGGAAAAGAGCAGAACAAAGCTGATAAGTTTCTTGGAAATTGCCTTCAAAGTTTTGTCTTTATACTGTTTGGGAGTGGTGGTAGTGGTAATCCCAGCTGGTTGTGTGGTTTATGTGGGTCAGGGGTATTGTAGTGCATTTTATAAGAATGTGTCATGATTGAGAAACAAGGTGAGTAAAGTGTCCCAAAGATGTCTCTGGGATTTCATCCAAACAGCTTCTTCTCAACCAACCCAGGATGATTTCAACTCTCTGTGAGGCCAGCTCTGAGTGCTCCTCAAAAATCCCACCCAAAGAGACAGAAATGTAAGCTCAGAAAGAATGGGAGCTCTCCAAGAACAAAATCTCAGGAGCCAGGAGGCATCCTTGCATCACTAAAATGAGGTTTTTATTTAGTTGCCCGAAGGGAGATGGAAAAAGGAATTAGAGAGAAAGACAGTGTCTAAGGGGAATAAACCCAGGAGAGAAGGCCATACTGAAAATAAATGAAGGATCTCAATTTCTGTTGTGAGCCCCAGAGCCTCCCGCTCAGCCTTTTAGTGAGATTCCAGTGTCGCTTCTTGCTTTGGGTTTAGAATTTGGATTTTTATTTTCCATCTCAACGTACATGCTCAGAAGTAATAATTAATTTAGATCATAGTCATGGAATGGCTCATTTGCAGTTAGATCTGACTGTAAGCCTGTGATAAATGGACTTCAATTGAAATGCCAGTGGCTGGGAGAGCAGCAGGCAGTGGCTGCCACTTGAATCCTACACCATCCACATGTTCCAGCTGCAGGGAATGTCATTTTATGGAGAAGATTTAGTGGGGGTTTAGCCTGGCCTCAGAAGCTACATTTAAGAACCCTCGCTAAGAAGAAAGGAAAGATGTCTAGGTAAACATGATTAAAGGAAATGCCTCCAACACCCATTAAGAAACTGTTAAAATTAGTTCTTATTTTGTCCCTTCAGTTGATCTTTGTAGCATATAGCAAAGAAGGTAAGAGCCCCTTATTTTGTGGTGTAATTAATTGAGTGGTGGGGCTTGGTACAAATCCATAAGCTTGAAAGAGTTACTATTTGATTATACCAGTGAAAACCCAAAAAAATATCATCTGTAAATGACTGCTGGAAAGGCAAATGTTTGAAAACCTCAAGGATACCGAGCTCTTATTTGCACATTTCAATTTCAACCAAGGCAGTATTGGTCTGGGGTGAGTTTTATTGACAGGAAACTGCTCAAGTGAAGCAGGTTTCAATTGACCTTGGTGGCAGCAAAGTGAAGATGTGTTTCTGAGCAGTGGGCTCTGCTGAAATGTGGGTGGTGGCATTTGTTGAGCCTCTTCAAGGAAGTGCTACTCAGTTTTATATGCCAAGTCCTTAAAATGCTCATCTGACCTTGTCATAATCTTGTCATAAAAGGGTTGGGTTGTGCAGCACTACTGACCTGGAAGGGCACAGCATTGTTCCCTGGCTGTGTGTCTAGTTCAGAATAGGAATTGCCAAGTGTACTATTATGAATCTGTCATTCTTATGAGTTAGCATATTAATCAACACAGTGATGATACTAGGCAGCAAATTATCTAGAATGTAAGACTCCGTGATTTAGTGCTTGTTAAACTAACTGCTGGAGGAGGATGAGCCCGAGCATGGCCTGCTGGAGGACTTCCTGAGCCTGGCATGGCCATTTCCTATTGAATAAAAATACTTTCTACTGTTTAGCCTTTTTTAATTCAAGCCATGTAAGTCTTTTGGGAGGTAGAGGGGAATCCACCAACTGTATCTTAGAATCCACTAACTGTATGTTAGAGAAAATAAATAGACTGTCATCTGTTGCAGCACTGTCACATTGCTTTCCATTTAAAACTGGAAAAAGAGGCTAAAAACAGTTTATTCCTGTTATTTTCCCTTGATTTGTTGGTTCCTTGCCTTGCATGTGTGGGTGGGTTAAGGTTTTTGTCTTGCTTTGTTTTGCAATTTTTTATGACCCACATTCTGATGTGCTGCAGCTCACAGGCTGTGAGGCTGAACAATGTTTTAATTTCTCCTTGTAACTCAAACAGGTAGTAAGTGGGTAGGTTATACTTTAGGGAGTGGGTGGAAGATAGTGAAACTATGTGTTTGAGAAATTTAAAAAATGTCCACTGACCACAGATCCTATGTAGGAGGAGATGTACTTCCCATCCCTCTCCTCCTCTCATTTCCAAATAATTTTTCAGCTTCGAAGAGCAGCTTCGACTAAAGCTTTGCTGAACTGAAAGTGCCACAGCCTGGGATGATAATAAAAAAGGATGCGTGCTGTTATAAACACTCAATTATTTTTCTTCTTTCTTGTGGAGTTGTTATTAAGCCAGGAGGTTCAGAAGTTCAAAAATATAAAGGAATAATTTGTACAAGAAAAGAAAGGAGTCTATTTCACAAGCTATTGATGCTTCCACTGGGAATTAGCAGTAGCTGTTAGAGTAGCTGGGGTCATACAGAGCGACCATGCATTCTGCTCCCACTTAGGAAACCCCTAATTTTTAACTTTTTCACAGCCACAAGCTTACATTTCTGGCAATGAAAAGTGGGGGGAATATTTGAGGAGCTCTTATTAAAAAAATAAACTTCAAATGATGATTGACTCCCCTTTTATGTCTCTAGAATGGGGCCCATAAATCTCAACAGTTTTCTCTTCAATGGCTACTTGTTCTTTTTGGTTGGTGACAACTTTTATTTTAAGCAAGCTCAGTGCTTAAATTAACCCTTGTATTGACTCAAGCCTCCCTGTTTGTCTTTGTTTTGCCTCCCACGGATGGAGAAAAGCTTAGCATATGGTAACAGATCCATTCCCATTTCATGCTTGACATGAAATGTGCTCCTCAGTGAGTCCCTGGGAAAGGGAGCATCCAGACTTTGAGAGATTTGCTTCCAAAGAAAGCACTGAGCTCACAGTTACTGAGAGTCCCCTCTCAGTCTTGACACTGGACTTCTGACAGACAGATGAGCACTGAGGGTTTAATTTATTTAAGCACAAATATTCATATTCACATGGAAGCATTCAGGCTTCCAGTCCCACCCAGTATGGATGCGTTCTGGCACTCCTCCTTTGTCATTTTTTTAATAGCAACTATAGGTACACGGCTGTCCAGTGTTCCCTGGACCTTCCCTGTGTTTAAAATGAAATCCAACCTTTGCTACCTAGAAAGAAAACAGGATTCATAGGAATCTCAGGCAGCATCAACCACTGGACTTGACAGAAGACACAACTGAAGAATGGTTTGGTGAGGGCCCCGTGATGCCCATCAGCCTCTGAGTCTCCCTCACAGGTATGCAGGCCCTGGGAGCCAGGAACACGCGTATCCCTGTGCCTGCCTGTGTGTGGCCAGCCAAATTTGGAAGCTGTATCTTATATCTTTCTGTCAGTGACCTGTTATACAGTCCTGGGGCCTAATGCTTGTGTCAACAGGAGGTTAGGTTTCATGGCATCCTGAGCAAAGCAGGAATGTCCTGGCTTATATTTGTCTCCCCGGGAGAGGAAGAGGGTGGGAGAAAAGCATTCAGCGGCTACTGGGCAATCTTCTGCCATCTCTTGACAGGTAGTGATATAAATCAGAGCCTTGAGTGGGCTCTGCTTAGATCCCTATCAGCCATGATTAATTCAGTGCTATAGGTGGAAGGATAAACGTGGCTTCCTGTAATCTTAATTGTTTCCACCAGCCTTTGAACGGATGCATCCATCTGGTAGCATTTAGTTGTGAATGCAAAGGGTCAAACTCTGCCCAAGACTGCAGAGTAGGCAGCAGGCCCAGTTCTGAAGAATACCAGTGCCAGCTAGGAGTTGGTCTCTTGGTCAGGCAGTGTAACAAAGGCAAGGGCACTTCAGTCAGTCCTCTGTAGTTAGTTTGCAGTATCATCTGGAAACTTTCAGGTGCCAGAGCATCTAAATTAGAGATGAGGCTGGCAACAGGGCCTTTAGATGTGTAGGGCTGGGCTGCAGCCTTCATTCTGTGCTACAGCACATCTGCTCTGCCATTCCCAATGCTCTTATGAACAGTCCAAAGAGAAGACAATGGGACTGCTTTTCTTGAGCAACTTCCATTGTAATTGAAAGGGATTTTGTGGATCTTTTCAGATCCTACCATCTTCTTGCATCAGGAATCCTTCCCCTCCTCTCAAGACTTTAATGGCTCTAGTCTGTAATCTTTGTATGTCGCTGGCTCGTACACTCATCCATCTACCTTCAGAGCTCTGCACAAGGCTTGGCTTCACTCTGACATTCTTGTGTACAAAGCATTCCCATGATAATAGCTTGAAAAATGCCATGCTGGTTTTGTTCCCTCTTTAACGTCGCGGTGTACCTGTGGGAAATTCTGAAAAGGGCAACAGTCTGGCTGTGTTTGGTGGAGGGGGCGTGTTTTGAAAGCAGAAAGATTGTTGGCAAATGCAGTCTGCAAGAAACAGAACCAGCTTATTTCAGCTGACATCTGGAGAAAACCAGCATTGCTAAATTTCTAGTGTGGATGAGACACTAATAAGAAAATGTAGAGCTAACAATTTGGAGGGAATAGTTTATTGCCTTTTGGTTAATCCCTTTTCAGTTTCTATCAGCATAGAAAGAGCAGAGCTCGCAGTCATTTGTGCCCAAAGCAAAATGTGACGAAAACAGGCAAACTAAAGTGTGATTTAGCTTCCTAAAAGCAAAGAGGAGAGGTCACCCCATCAGAAAAAAAAGTCAGAATTTGCAATTTAAACAAGACTTCACAATTCTTTGTCATAGTAGTTCTTGTATCCTAATGCTTTGAATCCAGTACGTTCTACTTACCAGAGCTCAGTAAAGCCATGTTTCCCAAGCAACTTCTTTTGCAATCTATTCAATTTTTGCCTCTCTATATAAACTCTCTGACATTTTTCTCAGATGTGTTCATTGTTTGTGCCTTCATTGAATAATTCCAGAGCTTCACCTCATCAGAAGTGGTCCAGAACATTTACTTCTCAAAATCCAAGCTAAGTTTCTTAGAATTTTATAGTTATATTTTAAATTTGAGGAACAATTAAATGGAAAGCATAGCTGCCTGTGCACAAAATATAAACACAGCGCAAAATTCCCTGCCAAATGTATTAGTAAAGGATGGTTGAGGCAAGTTAATCTGATCAACTCCCATCTGCAAGGAAATTGGCCTATAAAGCCACGTGAACCTACTCCCCATCCTGATGCCTGGTTTATGGAAGGTAAAAAGACACAGAGCAGGGAAGAAATACAGATCAGATATTATCTTCAAAACGGGCTGATCCCCCCACAGGTTTTGGAGGATGTCATTTCCTACCCCTGCACCATCCCCATCTACTCCTCTGGGACTTGTGGGCAGGATTTCAATGGGTGTCAATCGTCAGGGCAATGCTAAATTACACCATATGAGCCTCCTTCCACTGGTTGGAGTCAGCCTTAGGAAGTGAAGTGAAACCTGGAGGTAATCCTCTCTGCTCTGCTCAAAACCCACACCATTGCTTTGGGATTTCTCCTTGGACATCTTCCCTTCTGTCCTGAGGTAGAATAGTGGAATGAAGCCTCTGAGCTCCAGCCCCACTGGCATGATTGTGCAAAAGACTGTTATCCATCCACATTATTCCAGGGCAAGAGCAAAGACATTTGCTTTTGGGAATTGCTTTTTCTCCCTTTGGGGTCTTTAGGATTTGTCTGAGTTGCGTCCTCATGTTCAATTCCTTCAGTGACTGTAGGATTTCTGATAATCTTCCTGGTGAAGTGCAGCTGGAAAGGGAAAAACCTACTGGACATTTATGGAGTGTTTCAGGGGTTGGCAGCATGTAATTGCTTAGTTGTGGGTGTATTTACAGAGCATCAGCATTAAACAGGCAAGGAAAAAGAGGTGGGGGGGAAAGGAGTTTATTTGGCTCAAATTCTGAGAGTGCATGTAAGGAGTGAGGAGATACAGCTAAAGGGCCAGAAGGTGAACCTGAGGCAGATCTCTATCAGGTATTCTCTCTGCTGCTTATGTGCATAAACCAGAATGGTGCCTGAAAACACTGTAATTATCTTTTTGCTATTTGGTTATGTGAGGAAATATCCCACCTTCAGTAATATATGAAGTTGTGGAAAGAATATTCTTCTACATCCATTCTTAGTTGGAAGAAAAAAGAAAATGAGTGTTACTTGAATAAAGTGTTTTCTTCAGAATTTGTCAATTTAAAGAAATACTCTGCAGCAGCATCTGATTCCTGGCTCTAGCCAGGAGATGAAGAATCTGAGAACACTGTCCTTGGTTCTTTAGCAGCATCTCCTCACTGGTAGCTGATTTCATAGGTGTTCTCTGACTGGAGTGGAGACTGTCTAGGCTAGGTTTAAAAAACCTTCAAGCAAAAAGATCTTTTAGTTCCAATGATAATAAAAATATAATTATAGTTATCTTTCAAGAAGCATCTATAACCTCCCATAATTCATAAACAGGAGCATTAGATTAAGGGAGCCAATATATAGTAGAAAATAAAGTGTCTGAATTTATCATTCTGACTTTGAAAGCTAACAGAGAAGTTTGTTGCAAATAATTAATTTTATAATTTCTTCTGGCTTGGCAACTTGACTGTGAATAGATTGCAGTTTCCTTGAAGCTATTTGTTAGCTGAATTTATTTGCTGAATAATTGATGTAAATATCTCAGTGAACAGTAAGTAATCATTCTCGGCCTCTGCTTAATTTGAAGGAAAGTGCTTGGCTGCAAGTAGATGATATTAGAAATTTGAGCTGCTGTGATTTGATGGGTAGGTCACCTTCTTTCCCTGGCTAACTGAATTTGGAGTAATTTTTATGTAGACTGTACCAGGGCTGCAACACTCTGGAGGGGAGCACCAGCTTCAGCCATTCTCATGCTTTGATGCAGCAGCTCTGGGAGAGGGAGGCAGCACGAGGGGTGAACAGTGCACTGCCCATCATGTGTGCTTTACAAGGTCTGCCCTGGAAGCCTGACTCCAAGGATATAACTGTGGATTCCCAGGAGGGAAGAGGGGTTGTCCTGGAAAGGCCACCCAGGGACCTCTGTGTCCTGTAACAGCTGGGTCAACACATTGGGTCCCATCATCTGTCCTGGTTCAGGGCATTGGTTTGCTCCAGGTGGGAAAGACCCAAAGAGAGCAGCTGCCAGATCAAGCTCTGTGTTTCTTAAGAGACATGGGGTACTCCATGTCTGGTCACTGTGTACCCCAATGGCAGAAACATCTTGCATAATAAAATTATTTCATGTTGAGATAATGCTAAGCTAAAGGAAAAAACAACAGATCAAAACAAGTGCTTCTCTCTGATGAGTTCAGCTCCCTGTTTCCTCTTGAAGTTTTTCTTATGCTGTTTTAAATTGTATTTTTTTTTTCCCCTTTCCCTGCTGGACCTCATGAAGATTCAGCCTCTTTCAGGGTTAGGAAACATTCCCTTTTCTACACCTGTTAACTCAGTTGTGCTCAGGTGGAGACTAGAAAGCTGAGACAGTTGTTGCCCCAAAGTGTTTGTCCTTGGCCAAAAGTTGCAGCTCCATCTGGTTCCCTGGAAAATGCTCCCCTTCCTGATGGGCTGTGATTTACTCTCCGGGATAGACACATATTGAAATTGGCACCTGCTTGTGCTGATACCCCGGGCTGGGAGTTGGAAATTCAGGACAGAAAGATCTGTGTCCCCTCCAGCCATTCCTGCTGCAGGAGCACTTTGGAAAGGGGCCGTGCTGGCATCGCGAGGTGTTAAGCTGGGATGGCTGAAGGAGTTAATCTGCTGCCTCACTGTAATATAATAGAAAGAAAAACATGCCTGTGGGGCTAGTCCATTTTACTATGTAGCTTCAGCTGGTAATTAAAAAGCAACAGTTCAAAATTAAGCAGTAATATGAATAAACCCCAAATTAAGTATACCCAGGACAGATTGCATTTTTCAGTGGGTGGATGCTTAGCATATCATGAAAGTAGACTTTTTAAAAAAAAATGTCTCAGGCTGGGTGTCTAAAGCTGGGAGTTCCCCAAACCACCCAAAAGCTTTGCTTTTCTCCATGAGGGTGCCCCTTTCATTGCAGCTCACTCGTCACTGGGGCCAACTGGTCCTCTCCACTCAGGGCATGTTCCCACATTCCTTCTGTTACAGTGGAGACAAGAAAAGAAAAATCGAAACCCCAGAAGGGCCCAGTAACAATTTTACTTGTGAGCTGAGCACAAACATGGTTTCAGGTTCTTGGGAAGGATTTCATGTGCCCCCTCTGAAGGTGAAGGGACAATGTGCCCATTTAAGGTGGAGAAAAGTGATCGTGGGCGCTGCCCTCTGGGCATCCTGCCAGGCTTCCATTTGGGAGTGAAATTGCTGAGCAAAGCAGCAGGCTGAGAGCTCCTCTCTGCGCAGAGAAGGCAGATGGCTGCTCCTCAGAAGAGTGGTGTAACCAAGCACAGGGATAATTTTGAGGTGAAGGCATGGGGAGCAGGGAGGTGGGTGGGAAGGGTGATAGGAGAAGAGGTATTTTCATCCACAAGGTCCCCAACTGGCAGATTTCCAGAAGATGGGAAGTGTTGTCTGAGAAAAGTTCACGCTCTGCTCACCTCATTTCTTACGTGCTTTCCCAAAGTATCTGCTACCAGACACTTTTGGGGATGTTGGGCTTATCTGAGCTCTCTGTTCTTGTTTCAATGACACCTTTGAGCAACGTGCTGCAGACGCTGCGGCACCTCTGCTGGAACACCGCTCTTCTCCAGAAACCTCCTCACAGACTTCCAGTGCCCACAGAGCTCTTGTGTTACATGGGGGGTGTGTGGGGGTGAGCTTCCTGACTCTGGGGCAGCATTTGGGCTTTCTGATACAGGGGGTTTGCGCTTGGCTAGTAAGTGTCAATTGAGATACCCCCAGAACAGGAATGACAGAGTGGAGCTGGAGTCCAAGCAAGGCTTGCTGGGGTGGTGGCACAGGGGGCAGTGGTGGGGCCCCGGAGGTGTGCAGGAGCCAGGCTGGCAGCCAGCCCAGGGCAGCACCAGATGGACAGCACCAGATAGGCAGCAGGGCCCTGTCCAGGCTGTCCCACTGGAACACTGCCTGCTTTGTCTGGGTGAGAAATGTCCCTTTCTTCTTCTGTGCCCGTGGGTTTCACATGATCCAGGGCTGCTGCTTTAGACATCCAGCGTCACACAGTCCATCTCCTTTCTCTTTGCGGAGCTGGGTCCATTCACAGCAATTGAGCACTCCAGCCTTTTGCCCTCACAATGATCTGATAACCTTTTAAGAGTTGTTTAAAATCAAGCCCAGTTGCCAGCTACTTGGTCCTGAAAGACTTGTTACTGCTTTGCCACAAATTAACAGGAATGGTGAAAAGAAAGAAGCCAAAGCAATTTACGCCATCATGTCTGACTTGATTAAAACTAATACGGGATTTTTAGGTTACTGCATTTTGTTGTCCAGTATGTCCTTTCTTTAAGTCATATAACTGAATAGCTGATTTGAGTTCTAGGAAGGAGGAATGTGCTTTAGAACCACTCTGAATTCAACCATCCTTCAAGAAGGAAGAGTGCTCTCTCGTGCCAGAAGTATGAACTGATCTTACTGAGTGTTTACTTTTTTGTTTACAAGACCTAAGGCTCCAGTGCAGAAGTCTAAACAGTGACACTTGGACCTGCAAGCCATCACTGCTGGGCAGGGCGTTGGTTACTGGAACTGGTTACACTTCATTGTAAAACCACTTGCAGAACTAGACTGCTCAGACTGTAACTCATTTGGTGAAAATATTTAACCTTTTAGATAAGTTTACTCATCAAAGTTAATCTGCTGAGTTTAGCACAGCTGAGAAACAAGACCGATGCAGAAGTACTGGATGCAAGTAAATCCTGCATACAAAATCCCCAAAATTTCTTCATTTATATTGCAAATTTAACAGAAGTAATTCTGTCCCTTCCAGAGATTCAGTTCTGATTAAAATGCAAATCTGTCTTCCCCTTGTTTCTTAATTTATTTCCTAAGCTTGAATGTGGGCATTGACCAAAGCAGAGTTATCCTGCAGAGCTGCTGCTCACTCACACTGTGACTGGTTGGACATCAAGCTGAGTTACTGGCAAAAGAGATCCTGCTGATGATGTGGTGAGGGCATTGAAACATCCTTCTACAGTGTAGTGGTTCACAAAAGGGGAAAGGATGGAAATTCCATATCAAAGCTTTTTCCCTCATCCCTTCTTCTATGTTAATTTGGACTCTAAGTACCTTTAGCAAGTAACTGAGGTCACTGCCACTAGAAGAAAAGTTTTCAGATCTTACCCTCATTCCAATACTGCCTTTGCTGCAGCTGCTGCTGACTTCAGGTTACATACTTAAGACCTTTATTTGGATTTTATTGACCTATTTAGAGTGGGTGTGGTATTTATAGTGCATTATAGTATAAGTTTAAAAGTGCTTCCAGAACAGAAATTAATTCCATGTCTTTGGTGTCTTAATGACCTTGTGCAAGAGAAGACACACATCTAAGAGCCCAGACTGTTGCTGTCTTGCCTGTTCTATCACGTAACCCACCAAGCCCCCAAAGTGCTGCTCTCTAGGGTCTCACTGAATCCTGTGCCTGCCCCAGCCCTACTGAAGCCAGGAACTTGGAGCAGAAGCAATAGTGTAGTAGGGTCAGCCCAGGGATTGTCATCAACCAGGAGACTCCTTTTCTGGCTTGGGGAGCTTAAGGCTGAGAGAATGGGGTTCTCATGCACTCTGCAGTGTTTGATGTCTAGAAATTTTCTGTTGGTTTTTGTTTCAATCAAAGCACAGCAAAAATAAAATAAAAAACAAAATTAATTTTGCCTGGGCAAGTTTATTGTGGGATCTCTGGATAAGGAGAGAAGTCAGGAGACTAAAGTCAAGCTGTTGGAGTCAACTTCAGCTGGAGCTTTGGGCAAATAGGGCTGAAAACTGGGGCCTGAACGCCCCTGCAGCTTTCCTAGCATCAAGAAAACCAACCTTAGTCCAGTGGCTGGACATCAGTGGCGTGACTGCTCTGCCCTGGGCCGTACCCCTGTGTCACTGTCATGGCTGAGCCCTGGGATGGGTGGTGGTTTGGGGTTTCTCCAAGCACCTCAGTCGGATTCAAACTGGTTTATTAAACTGGTTTATTAAACTGGTTAATTGGCAGCTTGAAAGGGAGGGGGAAAGCAAGGTCCCTAGGTCTCCCTGGTCAGTGCCAAGCCGCAGACTGTTAACTACTCCTGCCTTTCAGAAGCAATAACTGTGGATTCGGGGAACATATGGAACTAACTAGCCGAAAGGCTTTTATGAGCAGCTTTAACAGGGAGCACAGTTTGTGAGTAGAAATTCCAGTGGATGAGTTAATAGTTTCGCTTTCCTTAGCTGTCCCTTTATAGGAAAAACAACAACAAAGCTGGGCACGTTCCTCCCACAGCCCCAGCTGTACAATGTGCCAATGCATCCAGGATTTCGTTTGGACACTGGGGGAGTCCTTTAGTAGATCCCCCAGGACCTGTTTTTCCAGAGCTATTTCCTGATGCTGACCTCATTAGGTGAGTTTCACAGCTCACTAATTCCTAGCAATAGCACAAGAGATTCAAGGAAAGGGGAAACCCGTCTTCTGTAAACCAATGGAACTGAACAGATTTGGGCAAGCACTTTTATTGCTTTTCATTAATCTGGAAAATCAGGGACTTGCATTTTTCTTTCTTAGATTTTTTTTTTCCCCAAGTAACTATTTTGACCTGAAACTGTGTATTTGATTTTCTGTTTGATCACAGATTAGGATAACTAAGAAAGAAGAACCCCTGCAGAACTGTATATCTCAATATTTATGTTGCAGTTTGTTTTTAACCAAGTAGGAGAATGGGTATTTCTTTTCTGGAATTGCAGTCTTGGCGCTGACAGGATATAGTCACTCAAACACTTCCAGTAATGCTTATTTAGTGTTTGCATTGTGGTGGCACGTGTCCAAAAGAGAGAGCAAAGGAAAACAATAAGTTGCCTGCTCAAAAGCTGACATCACAGTGTGAAATTTAAGTACTTGTTTTTGTGGTATTGTTATTAATCATGGGTCTGTGCAGGGGTCATCCTGTAATTCCAGCTACTGGAGTCCTGTGAATGCAAAGCTTGGCCTGAGAGTTTTCCTAGGGTTGCCTTTCATCTTCAAGTCTCCTGTATAGCAAACATACCAGAAGAACTCAGCTCCAGTTTTTCTTAAGCTTAAAAAAAAAAAGTGTTTCTTGTGTTGTAATTCCTGAATTTGTTGTCTGTTTTGTTAGCAATATATTTCATAGGAAGGTTTGGGACCACTCAAGCATTTTATCTGTGAATAAGGTTTCCTCATCTTATTTTACAGGTACTTATTAGATATCCCACAAAGCTTTTTTCTTTTTCTCATTGTGGCATTGTTTGGTGCTTTAGTTATAAAAATTGAAGAGGTGGATCTGGCAACCTTTCCACTTGATTCCACATGTGGATAGGTCCACCTGTTCACCGCTGATGTAACCAGGAATGATGATGTATTTGATGCGGGTTAGCTTGGGTTTTGTTTTCTGGGCCTTCTTATGCTCTTCAGCTAGAGACAAATGTCCAGAACATGGATAAGGTGAAATTCTCTGGCACAGAGGCTGTGATTTCTCCTTCTCAGCTATCACATGCAGCACTAGCATGGTGCTGTGGAGCCTTCAAATGCCCAGTTTGAAGCTGCTGGCCTGACACATTAAAGCACGGTATGTGTATGGTTGTGGGAGTACCTTAGAACAAATGGCATTTTCATCTAGCTTTTCTCCTAAGTTCAATGAAGAAAATTATTTCTGCTTGAAAGGCTGGAGTGTTCCTAAGCCCTATCTAAATACACATTTATTCACTTCTCCCTCTTTAAAAAGGTGGCAGTGGTTTTCTAGATCTGTTTCTGTAGATTAGATTTACTTTCCTAAGAACCAGCTCTCATTAAATTATCACATAAAATCAAACCTCCAACCTCAGCAATGTGTCTGCAGAACAATATTCAAACTGTCCCAAGGACAGCTGCTGATGCCAACGCTTCTGGGCAGTGCCAGCCTCAAGACCTTAGGACCCACTGCAGTTGTGTCTTCTTGCTTTATGTGTGGTTTGGAGGTTTTATAATCCTTTACCTTTTTGAAGGTGAAAGTTAAACACCATAAACATTCAAGTTGATTTATATGGGAGGTTTGCTTTTGTAACCCATTCCTTCTGTTCTTGTGTGACTCCTGGCTCTGCAATCCAGAAGCACAGAGAGGGGGAATACTGTGTGAGTGTCAAGGTGATCAGTAAAGCTGTTAGTGAAGGTCTTCACTGGTCCAGCCCTTTTTTCTTGATAGGTCCAAAGGCTGTGCAAAACAATTCCAAAAATGTCTGGACCAGGTCCCTGGCACTGTGTAGGGCTAGTGGGACCCACTCTCACTGACAGTTAAACAGGACTGCCCTGAGGGCTGAACTGGTGTCTCCAAATAAAATCTCTGTGGTGGGCAATGACACCACCCAGATTAAAAGTTTGGTCAGTCAAAGCGGTGCACAGACATGCAAAAATGTCTTCAAAGCACACCAGGGTGAGGACCATAAATTGTGTGAATAAAAATGCACTTCCCAAGAGCCAAAGTCATAACTTCCCATTGCTTCCCAGAACAAATCCCGTCTGCTCTGTTTATTAGGTGGGACTGTGTATAGGCAGTCACTCTAAGTGTGTTTATTTTGAACTCATCAGTTGTTCAGTAATCTCAGGCAGCTCTGGGAGATTTAACTCAGATAGAGGATTAGGCTGGGGGTCGTGGGGTCAGTGATATTAAGATAGAGAGAAGGGAAGGAAACAGCATTTTTTGTGGCATTATCTGAACAGTAAGGGAAAATAAATTCAGGTTTTAAGTTGGCTTTAACCTGACTCTGAAGGAAATGGTCTACAAATCCAGCCAGGAAGCAGGCGACTGTGATGAGACCCTGCCTCTCTTGATATTTGTTTCAAGCCACCCAACCAAAATCCATGGTAGTTATGGCTTGTTTAAGCAAGACTTCTCTAGAAATAGGTTAATTACATATTCAGCTGTTTAAGTTTCTGATTTTAACTTTCCTCCTAAAATAAAATTTCTGGATTAGCTTTTGGGGTAGAAGTTTGAACCCATTGCTGAGCTCCCCACAGTGACAGCAGCGTGCTGGATGGGTTCAGCTGGTGGCCAGCAGCACCTCTAGGTCCCAAAGCTGCTCTGAGGCAGAAAGCAGGGAAATGAATGTCCTGGCACCAATGAAATCATGGGGGGCCACCTGCCAAAAACTGCAAAATAACTTATTCTCTCTCATTTGGAATCTTTGGTGTCTTGTAAGAAGTGAGCTTGTATGGTGAACTTCTCTGCAGGCTGATTTTTGAGGAACCCATAGACAATTTTCTTCAAGATCTCTAACCTGCTGTAAATGTGAATGAAATAATGTAATAGAATCTAAATTTATTCAGAGGAGAAAGACCCACAGCATTAATGCACAGGACTGGTTTCCCTGAAAAAACAAAAAAGCCAAAAAAGGGGAGGGGGGAGAAGGCATTAGGAGTAAAGTAAGTAAGGATTTGTTTATTGCCTTCTTAATATTTTATCATAAAACACACAGTCTTGCCTCAGGGCTTGTTGGTGGTTTGTATATGTGTGTGTGCCTGTGTGTATACATATTTTTGTATATAAAATCCAGTAACATCCATTGTTTAAAAAACCAAAAATGAGGAGGATTTTGCTAAAAGCATTTTGGGAAAACCTCTGCTCTCATTTTTCCTGTCAATGTTTTTCTAAGCTTTTATTTTTATTAGTCAAAATGTTTAGAATCCCCAGGAAATCCTGGGATGAACCATTTCCTCTTCAAGCTGTAGCCCTTAGGGGAAAAAGAAAAAGCTCAGATCCTTTCAAACATTAGAAATTTTTCATATTTTTTAAATTAGAGAAAAACTAAGTTAGGAGGATGCTTAACTACAAGCTATGGTGCCGGGAAAGCTTGATCTCTTTGTAGAAAAGCCTGGAGAAACCCTTAGATCTGGGCATGGAAATCTTTTAGGCTTGGCTCCTAATGGGGAACTGATTGCCAAACTGAGGTATAACAGGTTCAGTTGAAAGACCATCTTTTTTTTTTTAAAGTAAATTAAAAACTAGCATTTGCTTTTTCTCAACCCAATTTGTGTATGTTAGTTAGCATTTAACAGCTTTTTATTGAGGCTGTTAGTGCCCTGAAGATCCTTTGTTATTATTAATATTACTAGCATTATAAATGTTATTATTCATAATTGAATATCAAATACTCATTTTTTTTATATACATGAGATTTTGCAACTTCCTCTCCTTCACCTTCAGATAAACTTCAACGGGAATCATAATTTTAAACTAAAAGCTTCCACCCTGCAAATACATATGTAAATTGCTGATTTTAAACTCCTCTTGGGTTCACTCCGTGAAGTGGGTTCAGTTGGTAAAACGTAAGAAGGTAAGAATTCAGGTCCCAGACTGGAGCTCAGCGGGGATTACCTTGCCCTGATTTTGAGATGATTGTTATTCTCTGGGAAGGATGGGACACTGCTGTTATAAATGAGAAAAGCTCAAAAAGTGGTGAAATATGAGACTGAAGGGTGCAGGAGTCTTTTCATGAAAAATGACACATCAATATAATTTTTCAGAAGTCTGAATTCACAGTCACCACATTCCACTTTATTTTAGGAAAAGTGTGTTTGTTTATTTATATAGTTCATGACAAAAGTATTCACTGTTATTCTTCTGATTTATTCATCTACTTTTTATCGAGTTTCTTCAGAAAGTTCTTGGAAAGCAGAACATGTAAAGCCCAGATTTGGTGGTTATTGAATCACCAAGTATATATTACTCCCACAGTCTGTCACAAATCTAAAAAGATTTTTGGTCATTCATATGTAATTTAGTGGTCGTTTTTTTATTTGGTTTTATTTGGTTTTTTGTTGGGGAGGCATGGGGGTTTTTTTTGTGGTGGGTTTTTTTTTTTTGTGGTGGGGGGCTGTTTGTTTGTTTGCTTGGGTTTTTTTAGGCTTTGTTTGGTAATTCAAGGGAAAAATATCTAATATTTAAGGATTTTTTTTTTTTTTTTGTTGTTGTTGTTGTCCAAAAGTACGCAATAAATTGTGCTATTGTGCTTCTGCTTTTTTGGTGTTTTTCAGGTTTGGGATGAGGATACTGTTGGGTCAGTCTGTTGGGAAAGTGTTACAGATCTGTGTCTCTGTTCTCACTTTGCATATGGTAGGGTAAAGGAGGAAAGACAAAAGGAGGTAGACTAATAATGAATTTCCTAATTTTTCTGTTATTACAAGCATGGACAAAGTTCCAATACACCTTTGACTTCAGAAGTTCAGATTATTTTGATTTTTTCTCAAAAACCTGTCAAGTGAGTTTGGGCTTTGGATTTAAACTAGACAGGGGCACCTAGACACCCTCATTTAGGGGAGTTTCCATTCCAGTGTCTGTCATGAAGCAAATTAACCAGCACAGAGAGCTCAAGAGTTCTGAGACTGTGACCTCTGAGCAATAGGTATCTGTTATGAAGTTATACTCTGTGGAGAATATTATAGGGTCTTGCACCTGAATGCTTTTCCATTTGGGAATGCCTGAAGACCATCCCTTGTTACTGTGGGCCAGAATGGATAAAGGGAATAGACTTCAGCTGCAGGAAAGTCTTTCAAAGTTTTTTCCTGTAGTCCTTGTTTTGATTCCTACTGTCTTTAACTTTTTCTCTCTTTTCCTGCCTTTGTTTCTGCAGGTGCTGTTTGCTCTGAACCAAACTCTGCTCCAACACGAAAGCCTTCGAGCAGGGAGTCTGCAGGCCCCCTACACCACTGAGGATCTCATCAAGCACTACAACTGTGGAGACCTGAATGCTGTGATATTCAACCATGACACTTCTCAGGTGAGCAGAACTGTTCCAGATGGGCCAGAGAATGGAGGACAAATCAGCTGCTTTAATAGCAGTATGCCAGTCATCACTTCATATTCTGATCCCTCTTTCCCCTCTTCCTTTTAATGCCCTGTGCTTTCTTTCCACACGTGCCTCATTTGCCTGGTGAGAGAGTGGAATTTCCCTGGTTTTGCTCAGGCTCTGGGGAACCATAGAATGGTTTAGGTTCAAAAAGACCTCCAAGATCATCGAGTTTACTGCTAAGCCAGCACTGCCAAGTCCACAGCTAAACCGTGTGCCCAAGCACCACATCCACACATCTTTTAAATACCTCCAGGGATGGTGACTCCAACACTTCCCTGAGCAGCCTGTTCCAATGCTTGACAGCCCTTTTGATGAATAAATTTTTCCTAATGTCCAATCCAAACCTCCCCTAGTGCCACTTGAGGCTGTTTCCTCTTGTCCTATTGCTTGTTACCAGGAGCAAGGAATGGACTGCCTGGAAAGCTTTCCTAGGGATGTTCTTGAAAAAAGATGAATTCTGCATGTTTGGGGCTGTTGAATGTAGACTCCTCATTAAGGGTGGAGGGAGAATCTTTGTAATGTTTGAGTATATATATGAAGAGGAAGTGGACTTTATGTAAATACATTTTAAAGTAAATAACCTCTCAAACATGTCATAATTCAGTAATTCTGTGTGTGTCTCAGACAGCCCTTCAGTCTCTGTTTATCTTAGTTATCCAAAGCTATTAAAAACTCTCAAGGGAGCAGAAATCTGTTTTCCAGACCAGTTTGATGCTTCATGGCAAACTGAGATTCCTCTTTCTCCTTTCCAGTTAATGCTGTGAAAACTTGGTCTTTGGATGTCATCTCCAACATCTCCTTTTTTTTGGGATCAGTATTCCCAGATTCCAGTTTCAGGTGCAGTGACTCACTTGGGGCAAACCTGTGCAAATTTGACAGCCACACATTGTATGTGCCTTGCCAGTGAAAGGATTAAATCATGATAGCAATCTACCATGAGTAAATGCAAATCAAGGAGAGCTGTGTGACTTCCAGAGAGAGCTGAGATGGGGTAAGCTCAGTCTGTGGATTGGGACAGAGGCTCTGTGGGTCACTTGTTTCTCAGCAGAATAGCTGGGCAAGCAAGTGGGGCCCCAACGTGGGATAAAACCCCTTTGGTGTCCCCGTTAACTCAGTCTTAGAAGATGAAGCATTTTTTTAGTGTGACTGAGCAGGACATACCAGGGTGGTTAACGTGGCAGCACTGAAACAAGAGTGTGTCATACCAAAGCTGCCAGAGCTGTTCATTCTGGTCAGCTTTGCACTGAAAAGTAAGGGGAGAAAGCAACTTGGGTAAGAATATGTCTTTAAAGATGGGGAATATGAGTTGGAAAAGGTAGAGAGCTCATGACTTTCAAGGGTCCTGGAGAAGTCAGTGGTTGTAACTATTCCTGAAATGTTGAGGCACAACACACACAAGCAAGATGTCGTGGAATATTTGCCATGGATGCTATGAAAGAATTGCTAGTAGTCAAACCCATGAAGACAGTGCTGGTGTCTGAATGTCCTTGGTCACCTTTTAATCTCCACCAGTGTGATTTCTCCTAATAAGTAAAGCCTTTATCCCTAAGATGTTGTTGTCTTTCATAGCAGTTGCATGGACTCAGAGACACCTCTGTTTTATTGTAACAGACCTGTGGGTTAGACTTGAGAGGAACCTTTTGCTGTAAAAACTTCTTTATTCCTGAAAATTACTGGATTAAGTGTGAGTTTCAAAACAGTGTTAAAGACAGAAGAAAGAAGCAGCAACCAGTCCGAGCTCAAGCCCTGGTGTTAGTCATGGTCCCAGAGTGCACGCAGTTGATGGAGATTATAACGCTTACAGGCCATGGAAAATTAAAATCCCTCTACGTATACTGGTCCCTGCAGAACTCTAAATATTGTGCAGTACTGTTGGGTAAAGAGTTTTTTTGTTTGGTAGTGTTTTTATAAAACAGCTCTATACCATTTATTTTAACTGCAAGCAGAACAAAATAGAAAATTAAAACATAAAATAAACTCCCTATTCAAATCAGGTTTTGCCAGTTGGGGTCATTCCAAAGTTTGTTCTCTGTGGTTTTTTGCAAGGATGAAAGACTCTGTCTGTCATGGAGAGTTTTTGCCATTTGGTTACCAAATTAGATTAGCGTGACTCAGATATTACACATGAAAGATCCCCCGTGGGATCTCTCTCTGGAGACATTAAATGTGGGCACAGGGATTTATCATGTGCTGAGTCTGTTGCAGTTCAGGGCATGTACCCATGCCAGTCTTGGGACAAGAATGCCACAGAGAGTGTGTCCCTTCTTTCATGATACCCAGCTGCTGGCCCAGCTCTTTAGAGGTTCTGATAAGAGTTGAAGCTGGTACTGTTACCACAACCTTGTAATACCCCATAGAATGGAACGGAAGATCAGGAATGGGGTTGTAAGAATCAACATCTACGTGAATGCTGGAGTCCAGGGAATTCAGCTCCATCTGGGGCAACTCAGGAGAACTGCAAAAGGATGTGACTCACTCTTTGAGGACTAATTTGGGATGCTGTTTAAGGTTATTCATGCCTGCTTGTCCCTTGAAGGTTATCAGGAGCTGCAGAATAAAGGTAAACTGTCCATCATTGGCTCAGTTCAGAGCTGATGTTTGAGGTGGCTGTAATGGACTGGGAAGGAGGTGACAAGGTCGCTGCAGGGACACTGGCAGGGAGAGGGAGAGTATTTATGTGGGTGCAGTAACTTCCTAAATGCCTCCAGCATGACTCTTCAGTGATGAAGCAGCTTCAGTAGCTGTCTGCAAGATGCTGAGGTGGCTCTAGTGCAAAAATCATCTTGGAGCAGAAAAGAGGAAATACCAGCATTGTTGACCTAACATGTTACAGATAAGTTCCTTTAGCTCTTCAGCCTCCCCAGGAGATTTTGGGAAGTGTGAGGTTTCCTGCACATTCCTGGGTCCTGCAGCTTTGGGAGGAGAGGGCAGAGTCCTTCTGGGGCCGAGACTGTGCCAAGAGGGTGCACAGACAGGATGATGCTGGGAGGAAAGGTGCAGGGAAAGGTACTTCCTAGTCCAAAGCAGGTTTTAGGTCAGAAGACAGCTCCTTTTTCACCCATGGGTGGGGAAAGGACCACCCCAGGGATATGCTGCTAATCTTGGGCTTGGGAAGTGCAGCTTAGCAAGGGTGCCCAGAAGGGAGGGGTGTGAGCAGGGCCCCATGTCCCTGAGTCTTTCCTTTCCCAGAGCCATCAGCCCTGATGAGAGTGGAGGAATAAACAAATGCTTCTCAGTTTCAGTGGTTTTTTTAAATTTTATTTTAATTAAGAACAGTGAAAGAGGAAACACCTCTGCTTTCCTGTGGTTATACTACATTCATCATTCCTCTCCCTCTACATTTTTTAAACTTTGTTTGCAAGCAGCATTTTTATCAAATGTGAAAACCCTTATTTAAACTTAGTAAAATTTTATGGGGGAGAATTTAGTAAGTAAGACTATGACCCAAAAGTGCTGGAGGAAACTCCTCTATTTTCAATAACCTTCTTCAAACACTTTATTCTCTTGTGACTTTTGCGATCAAGAGGCTTATGTTGAGGCTCCTGGGCAGAGAGTCAAAATGATCCTGAAGAGAAAGTATTCTAAGCTAAAGATAGGATGAGTGTATTTTCTGCTCTTTCTCCAGACTATTTTTCCCCTCGAAGAAGTCAGTTTCTTTCTCTGCTTTTATAAATGTTCTCTAAAAGGAAAAATGGATTGGATTGGATTGGATTGGATTGGATTGGATTGGATTGGATTGGATTGGATTGGATTGGATTGGATTGGATTAGATCAGTAGTTTTGACTTCTGTATTCTGTCTGAAGCTCTTGCTAGGGAATTGAGGTCAGTGTGTTCAGAAGTATTAAAATGCAAAAAATTAGTTCAAAATTAGAAAATTATCTGTCTCCAGATGATACTTTTTTTACCTGAGCTAAGCTTTTAGCTGAAGCTTTTCTAGCTTTACCAGTTAAGAAATTGCCTAGTGACCCAAAGACTCCACAAAGAAAAAGTAGGGTGCAGAACAATTTATTGTTTATTGTGTCGGGTTTTTTGCACCAGTTACTTCCTGTGGTCGGTTTTGAGCTATTCAGTTTTTGAGGACAGTTCTATAAAGCAAATTCATCTTTGCCAGCATTGAATTTTACGTTTCCTTGTACCCCTATGTACTCTTTATTAAGAGGAAAATTGAAAATCCAACGCTTAGATTTTTGTCCTTCTTCCCTTCCCAAAAATTGTGGCTGTGGTCTCCAGCTGTTGTCTCTCATCTTCTGTCCCCTGACATTCTGCTGACCTGAGGAGAGGCTCCTGTCTCAGGAGAAGATGGTTTTTCCTCTCTCATTGCTGATCTGGCAATTCAGAGACCTGCAGCTTTGCTGATCACTTTGTAGACAATTTCTATTGGCCCAACTACCAGATATCATACTTATTATCTGCATGTCCCATATAGGGGACAATTTCTATTGGCCCAACTACCAAATTTCATTATCTGCATGTCCCATATAGGGTAAACAGCACGGAGATACCTGACACTTCCAAAGCATCTTTCATCCAGGAAGCCTGTATGGTTTGTGTGTTAGATTGTATTGAGAGCCCACTGAAGTAATGGGGGATATTTCCATGCCTTCAGCAGGCTTTGTATTCATCCAGCAGGCTGAGCCATCACTGGCTATCAAAGTGAATAAATCAAGTGAGTGACTAACCCATTTTACAGGCCTTGTGCTCAGCTCAGCATAAAGATCTTCTCGTTGACAGCAGGTGTAAGGCCTTGGCTTCATCCTACATGGTTAAAGAAGCTGTGCAGTGAAGTTGTTTGGTGGTCACCACAGCTTACAGAGAGCTCTGAACCCCTTTCAGGTGCTGTGCCTCCTCCTTCAAGCTGTGTCCATCAGAAACAGCCAAGCTTTTTGGATACCTTACTCTAATGATGCCATCCATATCTCAAGTTGTCTCTTCAGTTTGAAATGCCATGGGTGGATTTAGATAGTGAGTGTTGCCTTCTGAAAAGCATATTATGATCTTGATAACATGACATTAGAGATTCATAGACTAAGCCCATGTCAGTATCAGCCTCCCTAAACTAAAGAAGAAAACGTTTAGTGCCTCACTTCACAAGGCACTTGCTGTTTATAAATCACCAGGTTGTTACATACCCCTTTAAAAATGTTATCGTTCTTCGCTGAAACCCGTCCTTTAAAATTTAAGGGTCCTGATAATTCTAATTACATCATTAACTTATCCCATTGTCATTTTGGATAAAATACAACTGGATTTCTGGCTCGCTTCTCAAATCAATGAGAACTATTTGTGGAATGCTCCAGCTTCAGAAACTGCAGAAACACACAGCTGAGACCATTAGGTAGAGTGTTGAATGACAAGCAGACCTAATTTGTCCAAGGAATGGAGTTTTATCTAGGGCAGAGGAAGATAAATCCATGAACCGAAGGCACAGATATTGTAACACAATGCTCTGGAAGCATCTTATCGTTCTCAGCCGTAACAAAGTGCAGGCAAACTGGCACAGCCTCTCGTTCCTCCAGGGGAAATGACTGTGGGCTTTCCAGAAAAGCCAGTGCAAGGCTGTCTCCAGCACCAGGGAGCCATCCCACGAGTTTCCCATTGCGGGTGGAGGCAGAGGGTCAGTCACACTTTGGGAGTGTTTGTCAGGAGGACGCTGATGGCAGTCCTGATGCCAGGTGGCACGAGTGCTCAGTGCTGCTGTGCCCACAGCCAGCAGAGCCTGTCTCCACCTGCTGCTCTCTGGAGAGGCTCCTGCAGAGGAGCTGCCTTCCCATAGCTCAGAAACGCTCTTGCTCTGCTGTGGTGGGATCATAATTTCTCTCCACTCGCACCTGAGTTACAGCTCCGTGTTTTGGTACACTGGGAGCATTTGGAAGTGAACGAAAAAACGGGAGTGTAGCCAAAATTTTCGGAGTCTAATTTTCATATTATGTCAGAACAGGATTCCAGATTGGAGCAATATTGTATTTTGGCTTATGTGTTTCAGAAAATTGGTTGCAGATCCAGATTGAGAGTGAAGTGTACTTGTTGATGACAGTGCTGGGGAAAACATTGCAGAGATTGTTTTTTTATTAAGAATCTGGAACATGCCCAGGTAATTTTCATGCTACAGGTTTTGAAAATAGGTTGTTCTTGGTTGAAAATTTTCATGACATCTTTGCATTTGGAGTTGTTTTACCTTGGAAGTTCTTTCCCTCCTCTTTCCATGAAGAAAGCAATGTGAGAGAAGAAAGAGTCATGGAGAAATTGAAACAAGACATTAAAAAGCTAAGATTTTTCTTTCAGACAGCTACGTTATTAGAAAAATAACATATTCACCTACAGAAAAGGGCTGATCTACATTAAAACATTTAGGGCTTGTTGACTATCCGTATTTATTAGAACAGGAATAGACTATAAATGAGTATGAAAGAGTGATTGGTAAAAAATACTTGGAGTTGAAGGTGCTGCTTTCTGTGCAGTACTGTGTGTTTGCTGTAAAGCATTTACTTTCCCTTCATTTTAAAGAGCTGGTTTATGAAGTGTTTTTTGGAAATACTTGTTAAAGAGAAATGAAAAAGACTTATTAGTATTTTAAATAGTATCTTGCTGGTTGAATGTACAAAGTGCTTTTTCTTTCTTCATGTTTTATCTAGAAGTTATATTTGCTCCTCATTATGACTGTGAGGGGGAGAAAAGTGGGACAAGGGGGAAATTTGGTTGATTTGGCAGGGCTTGGCAAGATCAGTGTTAGACATTATTGAAAAGAGCGTGTTCTTGGGTACCCTGGACATAACATTTCCTCACCTGACACTGTTAGTATGCATTACCAAATGGTGAATGCCATAGATTTGGTATCTCCAGTGTAAACTGGTTGAGCTCTCTGATGATGACTTCAGACATAGATCTTCTAAACCCAAAGGTCTGTAGAGTTCTAACAGCTTGGATGCAAAGAAATCCTTTTCAGAGGTAACTTAATCTGAATTATTCCTTATTTTTCTCTTCTCTGGTCCTTGTTCCACTTCTAAAGGCTTTCTTGGAGATGTTCTCCATTTTTTCGTCTGGTACTAGACCACTCAAGTAGGCCCATCATAAAGAAAGTGAAAATCAGTTCAAAAGCTATAATCCAGTTTGTTTCAGATGCCAGCATAACTAGAAATCTGGTTGGACTGGGAGAAGCCTGGACTTTCTCGAGGACCAAACAGAAAGGCAGAGCCACCTCTGCAGTGCATTCCATTGAGGGTAAGCTCCACAGGTCCCATGTCCAGCCCAGCTGCTGTGGTGTTATGAACCAGATTTCTGCTCCTTGCCAAGTTATGTGATATTGTGCAAATCATATATTTTGGATCAGACTTGCCTCAGGTTAAAATAATATTACAAATTTCACATACACGTTAGAGCTTTTCCTAGAATCTCACTAAACAGGGATGGAAAGAAACTCGTTGAAGAGCCCTGAACACTACATATCCAAGACAACCAAACCTGAGTTTGTACCCTCTACTAACCAACTGTTTTCCCACTGTGTAAAAGAAGACAAAATGAAAAATACTTTTGGAAAAAGAATTGCAGTTCTTTAATAAAGCAACCCCAAACCCAAACCTTCTGGCCCCATTTTTTTCACTTTATTGCCCTGCTTTGCCCTTTGATCAGTGTCTTTCCTTGGGTGTCACAGCAATATAATAGGTGATGGTTTTAGTATCTGAACAGAAAAAAAAATTCTTTGTCAAAGAAAAGAAAGCATTTGGAAGGGAAATAGAAGAACTTGAACTTTTCCATATGTTTGCGAGCTCATGAAAGCTGGCCTCAAAAAATCCCAACGTTAAAAGGGTTTTAAGTGTGGCAGGAGTATCATTAGGTTGTTAAGATTTACCCTCCCCTCCAAAACCCCCAAGCCTTTATTTGCATACACTGCAGGCTTGTCATCCTTAGTCAATTAATGAGCAGGTCCCTGTAATCTGGTCCTAAATATCCTCCACATAGTTGGGTGAAGATTGCAGAAAGGGGGCCGGGATCATTGTTCTGACTCTGTTTTGTTAAGACTTCTTTAATCAAAACATTCATTCAGATAGAGAGGCCGGCTGCATATTTTGGCATCGCAACCAAGGGGGAGCAGGGATGAGGTTGGGGTGGGGAGGGAGGCCTTGGAGGAGGGGTTGATGTTTCTTGCTTCTTCTTTTCCTTTTTTTTGTCCCAGGTGCTTGGAAAGCAGCTATTTAACTGGTGTGGAAAAACAAATAGAAAACATACATGGAGGTCATGACTTCTCAGGGATTTGTTGAAAGTCTTTTTTAACAGGGATAGAAATATCACCCCCCAAGCTGTGAGTGTGTGAGATGCACAGCCCATCCTTGTGGCCTTTCCTTTTTTTTTTTTTTTTTTTTTTTGTTTCTTTTGGCCCGAATGGACAGGGGAGGCAGAACTAGTCAGGACACACAGCTGTTGTTTGGCCAGGTGCCACGTGGAAGAAAAGCCCTGGCAGGATGGGTTTGGTGCTCCCAGGGAGGGTGTCCATGCAGGTGCAGCGAGGGCTGAAGCTGCAGATACAGGGGTGTCCCAGGGCTGCAGCCCACCCTGCCTGCAGGCAGCTTTACACTCAGGCTAGCAATGACTCCTGCAGCTTTTGTGTCACCTGCAGAGCTGGTTTTTAAAAGTATCCTTCACTGTCCATAGAGACTTCACTGGCATTCAGCCTGCTGTTCCCCTCCACATCTTCTGCTATTTGTAATTTTCCTGCATTTATAAGTTTAGATGCTCCAGTGGCACCTAGATCTGAGGTAGCTAGTTTGGAACTCAAACACCTCTATTTTCACATCAAGCTGCCATGGCATGCTGTGAGGTATCCCACTAGCTTTAAATCAGAGAGGCCAGTTACAGAAATCTCACTAACCCAAAATGTGATGTAACTGCAACATCTATGGACCATGAGCACTGATGGGAGGTGGGCAGGGATTAGCTCATGGCCAGAAGTGGTTCCCCAGAGTTGGTCCCAAGAAATGTTCTTGCTTGTGTTCTTCACTTCCCTTCAAGTAAAAAGTATTTTTGCCTTTCCCCCCCCTCCAACTCTGGAAAAGGGAAAGAAAAGATGGAATTGAACTTTATTTCAAACATGAAATACTCCTTTTACAGTCCACTCAGACTTCTAATATATTACTTTAAATTTTAGTGCTTAGGAGAAAGCCATAATGGGTTAATCACATTCTCAAACTGGAGACTGCTCCTTCCTGGTTTCCCTTTTCCATAACAAGCTGGAAGCTTATCTTCTTGGCAGCTGCCAACTTTGGGCTTTGGATTAAATCAGTTTAACTTGACACTCCCTCTTTGGCCATTGCTGGTCTCCCTCATGAAAGAAGGTTGGGAGTGCTGGAGGAAAACCATTTGAGTTGGCAGCATCTTTTGCTTTTATGGCAGCTATGTCTTTCTTGTGGAGATACTCGTTCTCACAGCCCATTCACTTTGCACTATTTCAGTCCTTCCTATCAGAGGCTGCAGTAAGAGGATATTGCTCTCCCAGATGCCAGAAGGGTCCATAAATCAGAGGAAAACAGGTGTCTTCAAGTCCAGAGCAGTATATTTTGCAGCCCTGCAGTAAAAGCCACAATGCCTTGTCAAGGCTGGTTAACAGGAGGGTGTCCTCCCTTCATAAAGGAATGATAACTAGATCTCAGATGTCAGCCTGTGACCCAAGAAGGGCTGGTGTGAATTTAGGGCCATCCAGTTTGCTGGAGGAGCCAGTGGGTGTCGGGATGCTGTTCTGGCTCCCTGGCAGCCCCCATAAGCTGCCTGTCAGCTCATGAGATCCTTATCTTTCGTAATGCTGTCAACTGTATAAAGGTTCCTGACCTGCATGGTGCAGGGAAAATCCTTCAAAGCGGGATCCCTTACTTGTCTTCTGGCTCTGCCCACATAAAGCTCATAAACCAGAAGACTAATAAAGAGAACCCAATCTTTATCGTGTTTAAAAAAAAAATAATGTAGCTGGGAACAACTCCCTGCTCACAACTGAAGATAAGGATTACGAGTGTGGAGGTGGAGCTCTCTTGTCAGGGAGGGATGGATGGGGTTTGTATTGAGCTGCTGGACTGGAACTCTGGAAGCTGATGGCCAGCTCCCTGTCTTGCCATAGCTGTCCCTTTGACTCTGGGTGTGCTGCCTTCTGTTTTCTCTCTTTAGCTGTGAACCCTCTGGGGAGAGAAGGAGAAATAAGGAAATAAGGCATTTGTTTTATTAAGAGATGCCGCTGCAACTGTCAGTGATGATGCTGTACATGCAGGAGTCTGGAGTTTGGATATTTCTCAGGAGATGAGGCTGGAAATCTTGAGTCATCTGCTGATTAGGACAGTGGGAGAGAGGAACCTCAAAAGCCTAGAGGATTGACCAAGATACAGGAAGATAATTGCTGAAGAGATTTTAGGATCACTGTGTGTTTCATGGTAGGAGCTGGCTTCCCATTTCCCTATCTCAGCTTCCTCTTCTCCATCTGCAAGTAGAATTATGGTTGAAGATCACCTCTGCCCACAAGCAGGTGAGGAAAGGCACACAACTCTTTATTCCAGTGTTGGTAATATTGTTTTTTGATTGACATAATATTACCATTTGAATGCACATTCCAGAAATACACTCTCATCACTGGAACAGAACGAGGCTAAACAAGTTTATCAGAGGATTGGGAAATGTAATGCATAGAAGTAGAAATGATAACACTATTATTCCACATATGATAGTGGTTTGATACTGGACTGAGTCTAGAGCAGTTCCACTGTAGCAAATAAATCCAAAGTAGGAAAAAAAATGTAATCAAAGATGATGGTGCATATGTTCAGAACTTTGGCATTGTGCCTCTGCCCAGAATATTTGTCCAAATATTAAAGAATAGTAAATTTTAAAAATAGACTTTTAATGTAGTCCCGTGTCCGTGAATTTTCAGCTGAACTTTGGCAGTAAGCCCCAAATGTGATAAAAGACTCTGCACCAATATATTTTGCTTTTCTCTCTTTTTTTTTTTTTTTTTTTTGTCTTTTCTGTCTCTACAGACAAAGCTGAAAGCATAGCATTGGTCTTGAGTTATGGTTGATGCATTTTTCTGAGCTAAAGTATCTTGTTAGCTCTTATGCTAATGACTGCAGCAGAATCCAAGCCTCTGTGGAAATTTATGGGAAGAGAGGTTACTGCTGAGCATAGTGTTGGAATTTGGATCTTCCTTTGGGTCCCTCCAGAGCCAGACTGAGCCAGTGCCTTGTATGTAACATCAAGGTAGAAAGTCTTGCTGTCCCCGTTTTACAGATGGACTTTTGAGACACAGGAGGAATAAAGCCAAATGCTTCAAAGACACTTAGTGGAGGTTAAGTGCTGAGTTTCCTTTGAAGGTTTAAACCCGAATGACATGCTTGTGATCATGTAAGAGATTTGTATCACCCATGGGAGCAGAACAATTTTTTCAGGGTACTGTCATAACCACTCCACAATCCTTCCTCTTTCTTCTCCCTAAAGCTCCCACTGACTTCAAAGGTGAAGAATTATGGCCCGCATCCCACAGCACTGTGAGCTCAGACGTGTGTACAGAGCTTTATCCACACATATATTCCATCAGGGATACTGACTCAAGTAAAACTACACAGACAGAGGGAAGGGGAAGAAATTTTTGCAAGGCTGGGATTTCTTTTTTATTTTCTGATAGTCCCTTTTTTTAACCTTGAAAGTTTAACTGAGCAATGCAGGGTGTACCTAATGACCGAGTTTGTGGTCCGTCTGTACTGTCTGTAGGAAAGCTGTAACCTAAAGGAAATGGGAATAAAAAAAAGCAGGAATGCTACCTTATTAAAAAAACAAAATATTCTTTCTTTTGAACACCTCAGTGAGACACATTATTGAGTTTCCACTAGAATTATATATAAATATGAGTTGGTTGGGTTCTCAGAAAACTGCACACCTTGCAGAGACTGGATGTAAAGACTCTATTTATCTCTTGTCATGTGTATCCACTAGAAGTGAGCACACCCCAGGTGATCCAGCTGTTTTACACTCATAGGTGAATGGCAAAATTAGCAGTTTGGATTTTTCAACAGACACATAATCTACTCCATTGTACATTTAAATACTGGTAGCAATATTCAGGTATTATTAGATTAGTCCCTCACCCAGGGTCACAGCAAAAGTCTCATCCATTCACTCTTAGGTCAAAAACAACAGATTCATATCATTAAAATGTTAATTTTTTTACAGAATGAAAACAAAATAAAAGCAGAAGGAGGAAGGTGCATCCTTTTGGTGCATATTTAGCCCGTCCTTCTAAAATAACAGGTCTTCTCTATTCCAAAAAAAACCCCAAACTTAAATTCTGGCTCCAGTTAAGAATTTCCTAATTGCGTGTGACTGTTTCTTGACTTCCTGATCCCTGTCTGGTTTGAGGGTTTCTTAAATCAACAGGAGCAGCTGTCTCCCTGAAGCCAGGCATGGTGTGTGTCACTGACTGTGGAAAGGACCTGCATACAGGGAGGAGCGGAGGTGATTAATGGGGCAAGTGTCACAGCTCAGAGTGTGGTTGCACTACTGTGTAGGGGCATACTTACTGCAGTCATTTATCTTCTGTCCCCTGCCACACACACACCAAAACACACCTGCAGATTTTATTTTTGCCAGGCGTTAGAAATGCAGGAATGCACACAGTGCAGCAGGACCTGTACCTGATGCTGTGCCTCTCCAGGTGATACCTTCCTTTGTCTTGTTCCTTGGGCAAGCAAAAGAAAGATTGACAAAATCCAGTTCCTGGTTTTAAGTTTATCCCTCTGCCATTGGCAAACTTTTTCCCACAGAAGAGAAGGAAAAAAAGGGAAGGGGGAAAAATAGGGAAGTGGGGGGGGGGGGGGAAGGCAAGTAAATGGCTCTGTTTTGTGTACTGTGTTTTAGGATAAAGAGAAGGAGCAAACTATAGGTTAACTATGGATGTAGGATTGCAAGTAATGGAGTTGAACAAGGAGGTGAAAGGTGCTTGCCTTCTTGGCAAAAATCTTGTACAACATCTGTTTTTTGGCTGTCTAGACCTCCATCACCAGTGGGATGCACAATGTTTGGTCCCCCAGCATTGCTGCTCCTGCTTTGTGTTGTGCTCACAGGCAAGGCTTTACCTTGCTTTCCCCAAAGCATCTCAAGTGATTCAAAACCAGGTCCCAGCCTTCACTTCCTTTCATCCAGAAGCAGGGAAGAAGAGATTTCTCTTATGTGGATGTTGAACCTTTAGATGCTTCCAGAAAATGTCACCTTCCACTTAAGTGCCTAAAGGCTTCCCTGACTCCTGCCTGAGAGCCCCAGTGTAGAGGAGATGCAAAGGTTTGTGATACCTCCAAGGACCAGTTGATTTGCAACTTTGCATTACAGAGTGTAAAATGCAATTGTAATATGGCTACTCATTCCTCAGACTTGATTCCTGCAGTATAAATCTCTCCCTGTTCTTCACCAGGAATGGAAGGCACTATGTCCTTTGCTGCTGTAGCCAGCAGCATTTTATCTCTTTGACACCATCAGTCTGCTCCCCCATCCCTTTGAGACAAACACATATTCTTGCCAGACACAGAGGTATCTTCCTTGGGCTTTCACAGGAAACTGGTGTCTCCAATAGGTCTGACTTAATGGGACTTATTGCTTGTTGAGTGCTGGCTCTGGGCTAAACTAAGAAGAAGGTGCAAAGTACATGCATGCTCTGAGGAGTCCACAGGTTACACTGGTGATGCCAAGCCGTGCTGGAAAGCCTGGAGGAAGGAATGACTCAGGGAAATGTGACTGAAACCTTAAAGAATTACATGCTGTGAGGAGCATGGTGATTTGGCAAAGCAGCTTGAGAAGCAATTTGGAAAATCAAAGGCCCAGCTGGTCTGTGAGACCCAATAGGCTGGGGCAGGGTCTCTCACATGGAGTATTATCTCCATCCCCTTGGGATCTCCTGGTTCAGAAGATGTGGTCCCCTTTTCTGTCTCACTCAACTGGGAGCAGCCTTTAGTGTGAATCCAGAGTGAGGTGTAGACTCATCCTGCATGATGCATGGTGAGAAATCTCTGCTGCTTGCTCCCTCACATATATTAGGAGTGATGCAGATGGGGCTGCAATAAAAAAACTTTAAGGAGAGTCACTGGGAAGATGGAAATCTGTTTTTCTCCCTAAGACTTGCTGAAAACTTTTGGAGAAGCATTATAAGCAAAGAGAGTGGAAAGAGACGGAAATTGTTGTGCTAAAACCATGTGACCAAGTGGAATGGGAAGAGGTGGGCTGAAAAACAAAATGTAAAGGCAATTTTTAGAAAATGAGTACAGGAATTTTGTATAGTAGAAAACCAGAAATGAAATTAACCCAAGTAACAGAGTCACTGCACCAAGTGTTTCAGCACAGTGAGGGATGTTCCCCTCATGGGCTGTGCATGCAATGTCATTACCACTGACTCAGATTAACACTGGAAATCCTGGCAGCTTTACATGTACCTAGGGACTCAGAAATCTGAACCTGGGGTTTGCAGTTTAAGCTGCTCTCCAGCGGTGAGGGACAGAAAATCACCAGAATGTGCTTGGGGGTCCTGTTGGCAGCCATCAAGCACTGTTCTCATACAGCTCTTCTCCCTGCAGGGCATGTGGGTTCCCAAACCCTTGTGGTAGACCTGGGACTTTCACTGTTTCAAAACAAGGTGTTGTCCTAATGATCAGAGACTTTTGGCTTATCTGTCTATTGGAGCTTGGCTCATTCCTGGGTCTGCTGCCCTGACCCAAGTCCTTGGGCTTTCAGCCTTTCTGCTGTGCCTGTGAACATCTCACAAAAGCAGGGACTGAAAGAGCAGTTCTTGTGGAAGTCCCTTCCTCGGATACATCAGGAATATTCCAGGGATTTATGTGCTGCAATGCATGGTCATCTCTGGTAAGACCTAATAGCAGGTAAAAATAAGGGGGTTTACCCTGTGTGCATCTTCCTGTGTCTGCATTTCCTACCCTTTCCTCTTTTTAAACTGTTAGGTTCTTAAAAAGCCACATACACAAGCCAAATCTTACAGTCCTTACTTAGTTCATGGCGACCTCAGCTGAGAACAGATCACAGTCCAAGTAACTCACCCGAACGTAACATCTGAAACTACATTTTCACAAAGGGACAGAGAAAAATAAAAATTACTGAAGTTTCCTTTAGTAAAATACAAGTTTCACTTTAATGGGGATAACTGGGAATTTATTTTTTTTTTGAGAGTTCCTAACAACCTCCCTAACTAAAACCTCTGATCCTCTAGTGGGTTTAGTGGTTTTTTGTGTAATAGTGGTGCTCAAGTGGCTTAAAGAAGGCTGGATTAAAACTTGCAGTGTTTTGTGGGTTCCTTAACCAATGCCACCTGGACTATGGCCTCTCTCTCTGTTTCAGGTGCCAAATTTCATCAACACAACACTCCCACCCCACGAGCAGGTGACAGCTCAGGAAATAGACAGTTACTTCAGACAGGAGCTCATCTACAAGAGGAATGAGAGGATGGGGAGAAGAGTGATGTCACTTTTAAGGGAGAACAGAGACAAGAGCTTCTTCTTTGCCTTTGGAGCAGGTATGACATGATTTTTTTCTGTTTTACTTTGTTACAATGATTGGATATAAAGTGTTTGGAATGCTTCACGTCTTTGGGCCTGCGGAAGATTTCTTAAGAAGCTTTCTTTTGAAGCAGAAAGACTTTTGTTTGTCCACACCCATTTCTGAAATGAAGTGAGTTGTTGTAGGAGGTGGGTCTAGGTCCAGGCAGGCTGCACACAGGCTGCACTTACTTTTACTGTAGAAATGTGAAGCTATGTGCACTTTTCATGCTGTTGTGTTTGTTTCCTTCCCAGACGTGTGGGCATTTTGGCCACAGGTGTAGAAGATGGTTCAGTTGCCTTTGAATTTGTAAGCCCAGGTGCTGATGGCAGTGAATGGCACAACACAGACCCTCTGGTGGCACAGGCACACGTGTGTGTGGCTTCAGAAGCTGGCCCAGGACTTCAAACCTTCTGGGCTTGCTGCACTCAAACCTTCTCTGTGGGTGACTGAGCTGCTTTGGTGGTGTGTCTGTACAGACTGGCTGGTTTGGTGCTTTGCACAAGTGCATGAGTTGTCTGTGTAGCTAAATACCAGCATTTTAAAGCATTAAGTAAAAAGCCAGAGTATTCCTCTTCCTGTTTAAATGCTCTCCTTGAAGTCTGCAGAACAAAGATGTCTGCACTGCTTCTGTGAGCCTGCGACAGTGCACGCTACTGTCCTCTATCTCCTTTTTTATTTCATTTCCCTTGACCAATGGAATTCGCATTTCTGTGTGATAAGAGTATAAATAATAACCAGTCAGGCCCCTGCTCAGCAGAATCCTGAGCACCAGGTTAAAGTCTCTTGAGCTCCCTCGACTTCAAGGCAGGCTGAGATGGCTTTGTCGAGAACAGATCTGCTCCTTCTGCTCCCTCTCCTTGGCAATCTCTCATCTTTGACAGAACTTTGCTTCTCATCCCATGGCTCTTGCTGTGAACTTTGGCAACAACTCACCTTTCGCTACTCACTTCAGTGGGAATTTTGATTAAAGACTGTGAGCTTTAGCAGAGACACGTGCATTTTGATGTATTTATTTTTTGAGTGTATCCGGACTGAATTTTCCCAAGCTTATTTAATCTCAGGCTTGGCTGATATTTCTGGCCAAGAAGTTTTGCTTAACTGTTTTTACAGTAGGAAAATATATCATGATGGCTCATAATTGGACAGGCATTCATAAAAACCAGCCTGTCTAACCCAAGGAGTGAGGTTTATCAGAGATTATTGAACATGATGGCTTAGATAACAGTTTCCAGTTTTGGAAATCCCTTAACCAGTACATAAATGGAGCTGAGAGGATAAACTGAGCATCGCTGCCTACTTGTTGTGCTTTACACCTAATCCACAGACCATGGACTGGGCAGGTCATGGATCCATCCCACTGCAGCTGTTCCTTTGTGCTAATAACAGAGGTGAAATTAAGCCAATGGATGCTAATTCCATGTTGCATTCTTTAAAAAGGCACTTCTAACTTATGGGAGGTTTGAGCTTTCTTTCCCTGTCCCCATCAGAGGGCACCTACCTGAAACTGCCAGGGAGCATCCTTTGGGAAGGTTGGCTCATAAAGAGCAAGTCTTATTTTGTCTTTTAGGCCCATTTCTGGTGATGTTGAAAACTGCCTTTGTTGCTGGGTTGTTTTGTTTCCCCAGCATTGAGCGTGGCAGGACAGAACAGACACACGCAGCCAGCTTTATTGAAAACTGGGATGTGGGAGCTTTTTGTTTTGGGTTCTTTGTTCCAGCATCCTTTTGGCCTTTCTCACCAAACTGGGCCATCCCTGCAGGCTATCCCTGCTTTAATTCATGTACAATTAATTCATGCTTTCTTCTCTGGAGTGTTTTTTTCTTCATGCAGTGAACACTAAGAATATTAATTTTTCAATGCCAAAACTTTTATACGACTAAAATGCAAGCAAATTCATTTTCTCTTATGATTCAAATGCAGGTTTTTTTTTCCTGAAGAATTTTTGTTTCCTCTTTTCCCCCATGCATTCATGAATCTGAAGAGTAGGTTTCACTGATAAGTCTTTTATTTTGCATCCTTATATCTAGTTCTTTTATTTTTTGGGTTTCTTTGGTATGTGCTTGGGTCATGAATTCAAATTGTTTTATAAAATTTTGAGGGTTTGGTTTTGCCTTTTATAAAAATAAAGGATGTTTTTGATGAAAGTTGAGGCTTTCACATATTCCCATGAATTCTGAAGTGCACAATGTTAGGAATGCACTTTCATTTAGGATAGGTGTGATAGAGTCTGTGGGAGTTTATTTACTCCCAGAGCAATGCCATTTAAGATTCTGCATCTCTGAGACTGACATGATGAAGGGGAAAAAATTTGAAAAAACATATTCTGAACAATGTGCTTCAGAAGATATTGCCCTTTATGCCAAGCATGATCTCTGCATGAATCCCTCAATTCTGAAGATATTGGAACTAATGAATGAATAGTAATTAAATTATATATGTGTATTATGAATTGTTTTCCAAATTTCATAATCTCCATCATAGTTTCTGGGAAAGGAAGAATCAGATAAAACTCTGCTGCCAAATAAAATTGGGAAAATAAGTATTTTCCTAAGTAAGAAAATAAGGCTGTTATGGGAAAAGCACCTTGGAAACACTTCAAGAAATGCAGTTTTACAGACCAGGGCTGCTCTAGGAGGGAGCCCCAAGCCCTGCAGGATGATTCATGTGGACTCAGAGGTATCCTGTTACTCCCAGGTATAGCTGGAGCCAAGGGGCTGGGAAATAGGATCTCTCCCAGAAAACAGCCCTCCCGAGGCAGAGTCCTGCCTGTTCCTCTGGTGGCCTCCCTGCAGGGAGCTGCACCTTGTGGATGCTGCTGTAGTGAAGTTTTACCTGGCTTTTGCACAGCTGCATGCGGCAACTGAGGCACTGCTGCTCTCTTGGGACATCATCCTCAGCTTATTGCAGGATTCCAGTGCTGTGGATGGGTTCTTCTGTACCATCTAATAATTAATTAGTAGAATAAGCTTGACTAAGGTAGAAGGCACCACGTAGGTGTCTTTGCAAATTGCAGTCAGGTTTGGCTAAGTGTATCCTACTCCATGGCTATAGAACCAAAAAAACCACAAAAAACTCAAATCCAGTGAATGGCTTCAAATTAAAAACAAGATGATGATATCCTGGCAGTCTGGTGGTACAGGAGCCTGGTGCCACTGAGCTGGAGGATGCAGGTGTCTGTTTTTTTGGTAAAAAAAAATGGGCATTCATGGAAAACTCTGTTTTCTTCTGGAAAAACAGTCCATTTTTGCAGATGTCAGTCAAAATCACAGATGTTTGGGTGTCATTGCTCTCGTGTACACTGGGATTCCCACTCAAAGTTTCACTATGTGCCACTTAGAGCTGTGCTGCAAAGACCTTGTGGTGCATCCTAGGAGAGCAGGTTCTGGGTCTGAGTCTGAGCTGTAACAGCACGAGGCTGTGAAACATCCTACACACAAATCCTGGGGACAGAGAGTGGGCAGGGGACAGACATTTGAATATACAAGCAAGCTGAGATAAAACAGTTATTCATAAAGAGAAGCGAAGTATTTTTATGCTGTTGAAAGATGGGGGGTTTTGTTCCAGTCAATTAAAACAAACAAAAAAAATTACACAATTCTAAAAGGAACTTTTCAGTTTTCTGTCATTCTTAAAAATAAAAAATAGACTTTTCAATAGACCTCTGCCTTTTCCATCTTCCATGACTTTACTTACTATTTAAATACGTTGAAGTAATTCAGACTTTTAATTTATTCCTTTATAAAACATGTAGAAGTGAAAATAGTAAATTTTTTTCTTTCTACTTTCATTTCTCTCTTCTCCAAGAAAAATACAGACTCTGGGTAAAAGAGACCCAGCCCTGTACCCAGTTCTGTGGACTTTGTTCCACTCCTGCCAGTGTTTACCATGTTCAGGCTTAATGTGAAAATCTCACCATATCTGTATTCACAGTAACTGTACCCTAGGAATGAATCAGCAGTTATTGTTTGTGCAGTTAAATGATATTTTTCATTTATTGGACAAGGTAACTTTTCCCTTTGAATGAATAATGGTGGCTAAATAGAGTACTTCCAAGTAAAATCTGGGCATTTACTTGGGTTCTGTGTTTTGAAAATCATGATGGTTTACTTGGAATTATTGATCTGTAATAACAGTGAAGTGCCTTAGACATCATTTATACAGACAATTTATAAAGGTCCATTTACAGTCAAAAAAGAGACACACAGCCAAGAGCACATGGGCTGTTAAGAAGAGTTAATATTTTGGCAGCTAAGACCATACACATGAAGTCAATGTTTAAGAAAAAAAACCACTATGGCTTATTTCATTTTTATGGGCAAATAATTTTCAAGTAACACTTATGATAACAGATGGATAAATTTATGTCTGCAGTTAATTTGAACGATAATTTCCTTAGGATGTTTTACTTGCATTTTTTTTTCTTTCTTTCTTTTATGAGAGCTGTCAGTTTTCTAGCTGAGAGCTGGATTTACTGCTTCAGAAATTCAGATGCTGCTCCAGTTCACAATGTTTATTAGCAGCCAAATCAGTAGGCTTTAAGGCAGTGGGTTTTGTTGCTTAAAATAATAAATATATCATAGAGAATATTCTTTTACTGAAACAGAGTTGAAATGCAAGTACCATAGCATCTCCCACCACAGCAAGAGGGGAAGCAAATTGTCTCTGGACCATAGTTCTGGGGTGGAGGAGAGCACATGTTAAACCATCCCACCAGCCTCCACAACATCTGAGAGGTCAGAGAGGACCCAGCTGTTGTCTGTGGTGTGGTGGAAGCCAGATTGCCCACAGCTCCTGATGAAGCTGGTGATAAGAGAGATCTGTTTGTGTGACAGTCGGAGCACTCTTGCTCATCTGCAGGCTTAAGTGGCTGAGTTTATTTATATTTGTTGATGGATTAGGTATTTCTGAGATGTTCTGAAAGAAAATAAATACAGGCTTTGCTGTAGATGTCTGTGTGCTGCCATGAAAGTAGAAGAATCCATCCCAGAGTAGCAACAGCAGAAGTAGAAGTTGATAATTTCCACGCTCAGAACAGGTGAATTCCCTGCCCATCCTTCAGAGTTCTCTCATTCATCACTGAACGGGCATCATCACCAGGAATGATTCTGGTCATCATAAATTAGACTGTTAGCAGGAATTATTGAATAGTTTGGGTTGAAAGAAGCCTTTAAAAGCCATCTAATCCAAGCTATCAAACAGCAGTTACTTGCTCCCAAAGTAGATGTTCTCTGGTGATTCTTCATAATGGGGCTCAGAAGTGGGGTGCACTCTGTTTTCAGTAGGGAAAGGGAGAATTGTGCAGCTTTTCTATAGGACGGGACTGGTACAAGAACACAATATTAAATCTTCTCACTGTAGTCCTCACCTCCACCTCTTTCCCTTTTGTCCTCTCTGCAGAGGATTCCCAAGGGAATTTCAGCACACATCATTTTAGATACTTGGTGTGCCAAAGACAGAAGCAGGCTCAGTGTTCACTTTCTGCAATGAGCAGGAGTTAGGGACATCTCCAAGGTGACTCAAGTCTGCAGTGGTCTTGAGCACCACAGAGATGTTCTTATTTTTCTCTCAAAACTAAAGCATTCCTGAGGAGATATCTAGATGATGTAGCTTGAACATGCTTCATCAACGGGTGCTGACCACAAGCTGACCACAACTGAGCTGGAAGATTATGGATGTTGAATTTTGGGGGAAGGGGCCAGAGGAGAGGTGGTGGTGGGATGTTGTTAGAGAACCATTATTCTACTCAGTAGTTTAGAAAAGGAAAGGAAGTGATGGATACTATGAGCAACTGCAACACAACTAATTAAAATCCTGAGAGCCTTTGTGAAAGCTTTAGCACCTGGCATGGGATCTGGCATTGGGGTTCACATGTGTTACTTGGAAGTGTTTTTTTAGGAGGGAAGTGCCTTGAGGCCGCTGTCCAACTGCACACTGAGGGATGGGGATTTACAGATGTTGAATATGCAAATAGCTGCTTTCCACTCCCAAATGAGACAGTATTCAGTGCAAATCAAGCACCAGCACCACTGTTGTGTCACTGGGAACCAGCTCATTGGAAGTCTGGTCTTCTCTCCACCAGGATTGTGGAGCTCTTTACGATTTTCACTCATCATTTTGGATCCTGTGTGGGACACAAAAGTTAAAAAAGGAGAGGAAAAAAAGAAAAAAGAAAGCACTTGCAGGCTGGACTATAAAGAGACTTTATCCCCCAGGTCAGGCGTCCTGATCCAATGCTGATTAGTGGTGCTACTGACATCACCAGCACAGTTCATCAATGGGGTTGTCTCAGTGGAGCAAGAAGTTGGCGACCAGGAGATTGAACTTGGCCAGCCTACAAAAGAGAAGAAAGGGTGAATTAACAGTTTGCAGATGCTAGAATTCCCTCTGCTCATGTTTATTTGGGCATCCAGATGCTTGTAGTGAGGTCAGCCTGTTTTTGTGTATGGATTTCTTTTACTATTAGTTTTTAAGGCAAAGTGTCACTTTGCTTTTAGAAATAGACTTGCATGCTAATTTTGACCAAAACCATGCAACTGATTCATTTTAAAGTCTTCATTAAACAGGCAATGCCTAATTCTCTTTTCAGACACTCTGTTGTAAATCAGGAGATACTCCACTGGGAAAAAGCTTGTTCCAAGTGCAAATCCAGCCTGCAGCCTTTAAAAAAAAAACTCAAGGGAACTTTTTAATGTACACTGATCTTGTATAATACAGGGGTTTTGAAATCCCTGAATATTTGCTTTTCACCTGAAGCTTAAATCGGCAAAGAGCACCTCAGTTAAGGAGGCCAAAATAAACCTGCCTGCACTACCCTTTTGTGAAAAGGGAACTTCTGTTCTGAAGGCTGATTCCTGTAATTCTGATTTGAGAAACTCCTGTTGTATAACAAGGTATTAATTGTAGAAACACAGCATAGCCTATGCAATGGTGAGAGCTGTCTTGAGGCCTCTGTCACCTGTCCCAGCCGAGGAAGGCAAGACAGGTAGCAGGTGAAAGAAAAGACTCCAGTATTTGAGGCTGCAATTTGTTTTTTACCCTGGAATGTCATCACCTGAACTGTTGAGGTAATCTGGACAAGCCCTGGACTGTGTTTGGTGGTCTGGTGAAGAATTCATTCTGCTCAACAGGGAGTCCTGACTGGCCGCTGCCCACCTTTGCTTTCAGTGTTGCTCCACTGAAAGTGTGTGTGCAACCCCAAATCCTGGTCTTTGTTTGCCAGTGCAGATATTCAAACAAATGCTGAAAGCAACTAAAATGAACCTTGCAAACTGCAGTGTGTACGTTCACCAATTCTGGTATAATTTTGCCCATGATGAATGGGGAAAGTTGCCTGTGCACTGTAGGACTTGGGTTTAAAGAAGCACGTACATTCATGTCAGCTCCTCTGGGTCCCTGACATTTTCATATCTATTCATTATTATGCCTGTGCCAAGTTCTACTGTATAAGTCTAATTCTGTCTCTCTGTTCTCAAAGGAAAGAAAACTCTATTGGCCCCTCCTGCCCTATAATATAAGGATTTTGGCTATATCCTTACTGTATTTTTCTTCAACATCTGAGATGTAAAAAGTGTAGACATAATTTGGGAAATTTTCTCTTCATAGCTGAAGAAGTGTGAGAGGCTAAAGCACTCTGCTGAACAGGAATGGGCTTAAGCATGGGATGAAATACTTTTTCACCCACACATATGCAAGAGCTTGCTGTGGATCCACAGGCCACCCTGTAAGCTCTCGGGAGACCAGGCAGAGCTCCCATATAACTCTAGGTTTCATAATGGTAGTGTTGAAATCAATATATGGATGCCAGACAATTCATCACTTCCCATCCCAAAACCCAGCTGAAAATTCCCATCCAGCTCTAACAGTGCTGTTGGGAAGATTTTAAAAGAGCAGTGAGGTGACCCCAAGGACTGGCAACCTTCCTCTAGCACTGAGATTTCTGTGGGATGCTCCATGAAAGGCAAGCAGATTGCAAAGGACCCAAGGATCTTGTCTCAGCCGGAATACCTTTGTGTGCTGCTTGCACCCAAGTGTACTTTTAGCCCCGCTGCAGTCTGGTGCTGTCCCAGAGCAGAAGGAAATCTGGTTACTCCTCTTCCTTGAATTCAGAGCCTGGAGTGCAAGCAAAGATCCTTCAGCGGTGTTTCAAATTAATACAAGTTGATGGGCTTGGCCTGAGTTCACGTTCCTTTCTTCTGCCCCTCCTGCCTGGGTGCGTACTCTGGAGGAGGAGCAGAGGTGTCCCAAGGCATCCTGGACCACCATAGCTGAATTCCCCGCAGCTCCACTCTTGGAGCCTCCAGCTGTTGGAGCAGAAGCTGGAAAGGGAATTCAGTAAAGCCAGGAATTTAGGAACCAGTTTGTACTGCTTGTGGTGTTGGTCTCTTAGAGCTTCACGCCATTTCTGACCAGTTGTAGAGCCAAGTTGCAGGAGGAGTGCACATGGAGAAGAACCAGTGGTAGTTTTGGTGCCCTGGAAAGGCAGGGCACAACTGTTGGCTGGAGTCAGTTGTTTTGCAAAAGTGGATTTGAAGCTGAAAGCTTTAGAAAGCCTGGCTGTAATTTATGTGGATTTCTTGAGGAGTTTTACTGGTATGGAAACTGGGACTGGAAATCTCATTAAACTGGGCGTTCTTGTGAGAGTTTCAGGTTTTCTTAGTCATGGTTGTGCCAGGAATATCATCAGAGAAAACTTGCTGAGAAAGGATTTATGGATTTGGGATCAGGTCCTATTCTCACAGAATTAATGGTAGTTCTGCAACTGACATCAAGATGACTGGCATATGCACCTGGATGAGACATTATTTATTTGTCATTCCAGGTCTGTAATCTAGGCTGCTACTTTCACATCAATACCCTCTTTATAAGTCTATTAAATACCAGTTCCATTGTTATTTTCTCTGGTAGATTAGAAGAGATGTGTCAAGGAAAAGAAAATGTATGCGCAATATACCTCTGCCCAAAAACAATATTTAAACATCAGAAATGTAAAGTGAAGGTAGAATTACTTAGAGGGGCAGAGGGGAAATAATTAAAGCTCCAGCCGGCAAGACGAGATGTCGTAAACTTCAGTTATTCACCTCTCTTAGACATTCAAAACACAAACTCTGCCACCGTTCAGGCATTTTATAGAGGCCTGCAGAAAGCAACAGAGGTCTCTTGGACAAAATTGCTCTGATGGCAACTGAAACTGGGCTCAAGCCCAAGTCCAATAGCTGAGCTGCCATCTGAAACTGGAAAATGTTCGGGTTCGTGCCTGAATCTCAGCTCCCTTTCTGCTGTCTTCAGTAGAAAACCTGAATCTGGACTGGACTGATGTGGAGCAAGAAGAAACTTCAGTTTGTGGAAAAGTGTTGCTGTTCCAGATTGGTTTTTGAAGAGATTATTCACAAAACTGGAAAATATGGTAATTCCTGGCAAAAATGGTCTGACTTGGAGGTAGACAAACCCTTCTTCCTGGAAAAGTTTGCTAAAGAGTTGTGAACTGAAATATGGCAAAATATGATTTCAGAACTACCAGGCTTTGCTCCCAGTCAACCTCCAGGCAGGCAGTGGGTATAAAGAGGTAGGTGAACAAACAAAAAACCAGATGGATCTACCTTGGAACTTCTAGTTTGTGAGAGAGAATCAATTAATCCTACCAGCTGCTTAGATTTAGGTACAATTTTGCTCATCGCCTGACAACTACTCTGCCAGAGAACTTCCAAACACCTTTTTAATGTAAACACATTTTGGTGGACTTCAGCTTTGGAACTCTCTGTTAGAAAAGTGAAATTTCCCATCATTTTCTTGGAATAATGTTGCAGGACTGAAACCTATGTGACTTGTATTTAATTTAATAACCTAAGTATTTTTTGCGTATTTTTCTGTGCTTTATTATGGGAAATACCTTAAATACTGAGGTTTGCAAACTTTTTAAAATAGTATTTATACACTGAAGGTAAATGGAGAGAAAATCAAATGCCACCACTGGGTTAACTCAGTATGAAATTCAGCACCAGTTTTCAGTATTTATACAGAATTCACATTCACTTTGTGTTTTTCTTTGAGGTGTTTGAGGTACAGTGAAACTGCTGTGAGGTTCTTATCACTTAGCAATCTGGTCTGGTTCCAGTTGAAAATTCTGCAGTACCTCTCACTGGGAGGATTGGTTTAAAAGGAACAGAGATCTGCCAAAGAAATAAAGACTTCATTATTGACATCAATGCTATTTTTAATCTGGTTTCCTAAGGAAATGAGGCTTAGGCAATGGCAGTGTTTGTGAGTATGTGTGTGTGTGTGTGTATAGGTGTGTGTGACTGTGTCCTTCACCCTCGTAAATTTTTCATCTCTTGGCTGATTATAACCAAACCTGACAGATGGCTGAGTCTCCAAGATAATAAGTTCTTGCATGCTTCATGAAAATAAGTGACTGGATAGAAGAAAAAGACATTCATAGTGTGCATCCACTGAAAGGGCACAGCATGAGCTCAACTTCTATTAGAGCTCAGAAATTCCCAATGGGAGAGGGAGGTGACATCCCCATAGACAACTGCATTTTTCTGGTTCCTCTGCACAGGGGAGGGTTTGCTGTGTGTAGATAGATAAGACATGGCATGGTTTAAATGTAATAATGATGTTTACAGCAAAGTTACTATTTAGAGTATCTGAGGAGCCACATTAACTCTGGGCTGCCCTCTAATGAGGTGTTCATTCTCAAGGCCAGAGCAATAGCAGGGAGCAAGTTAATAAATGTGACTGAGGCATGGCTCCAGGACTCTATAAACCTAATGAGTCGTGGGCACTCAAACTGTGCAGCCTCACTACTGCTAATTGGCCAAGTGTGCCATCAACCATGCCCAAAAATGTTCTTAAGTGGACAAGGGGTGAAAAGAGCATCAGAAACTCCTGTGAGTCCAGGAGGCAGCCTGGGGCAGCATTCCTGTGTGCAAAATTCAGGAACACTTTCCCCAGAACCAAGGTCATTCCCTTGAGAGCTGAAGCAGCTCACTGGCAGTAGGGAACAAAAGTAAGAAACAAAGGAAGTAGTAAAGCATGACCAGGAGGAAAGGGTTTTGCAAGTTTAGCTTATCAGACAAGGGGATTGTTGTCACATATTGGAGAAGATGCTCCGAAAACATTGTGATGAGGGGAGTACTTGAAACCTTTCCAAAGAAAAATACAGATGGGGATCAGAAAAGCCAAGGCAGGATTAGTGCTTAACTTTACTTTTTTTTGTTTGAGATTGAAAATTATGTATTTAGTATCTTGGTAACAGTGGCAGCTGTTGGGGTGGGACTCTCCCTCTTGAACTTAAGGTGTCTGAAAGTTCAGTGTGTGTTCTGTATAAGACCATCAGTTCCTTTGAAAACCTCAGAGGACAAATCCTCCCACTTACCTCAGATGCATATTTTAAGATAGAAGGAATTGCCCTCTGGAGACATCTTTCCACTGACCACAGAGGAAACCTAAAAAACTGGCCTCCAACAAATGCCTGACTTTCAGATGAGTGGGATTTATCGAACCCTGAGAGCAGGAGTCAAGAATTCAGGGTGTTCTGTCCTTACCTCCACCTGACCTTGAACAAGCTGCTCGGTGCACTGAGCGCTCCCTGAGCAACATTTTGCATTGCTGCCAATGGTGGAACGTTGTTAGTCCTGAGGCAAATTTGCAAGCAGAAGACTGACACAGGATTGCTTTCTATCATGCTTTGGAGAGCATCTTGGTGTGGTCTCAAGGGGAGAAGAAATTCCTCTGCTGCCAGCTCTGGAAAATTCATCCAGGGCTAGGTTTATTTAGGGTGAAGGGGGAGCTGTAACACCTGACCATGTGCAACTTTCGCTTCCTGTGGTGTGATATGGTTAGAGCCCAATGTTCACCAAACATTTTGTGCAGCTGTCCCTGTGAACCCCAGGGCTCAGTCCAAACTCTCCGTCTCTGTGGTTGAATGGAAGATCTGGATTTGGACATGCAGAAGTGTAAAGAGTTTCCATCTTGCCTCTCCTCTTGGCTTGAGGGAACAAAAGGCACTTCAGTGCCAGCACAGTCATTCACAGCCTGGTCTGCCTGGAGACAACTGCAGGCAGGAGAGCAGGCCCTCATTTCTGTTCATCAGGCATGGTTATCCCTTTTGCAAGGGAAGAAGCAAGCAGTCAAAACTGAAAAAAAAAATAAGTATTTTGACATCCTGTGTGTCTGATTTTTTGCTGTTCTCTTTACAGCCAGGCCAAATCTGTGTAAATGCTGTCAGTCAGTGTTTTGGACCTGGAGACACTTTGAAAAAGCCTTCTGATATCTCTTAGTTTTTTGCATGCAAGACTTAGAGACAAATAAGGTGTGTGGGTGGGTTTTCTGTTTTGTTATTTTAGCATTATGGAGAGACTCACCAGATAGTCCCCCCCTGTGGGGTCACTCACCAGGTCCGTAGTATTTACTCAGCATTTCTGTGAAACACCAGCATCTTAGAAGTTGTCTTCCTGAATTTACATTCCCGGTTCAATCATCTCCCACACAATAAAAGCCCCAGTGTTGGCTTCGTTGTAAGTCCTGCTCTGCACAGCGCTCCCGTCAAAAGGGACCCTTGGTCCTGGTGCTTTTGTTTTCCTTCAGACCTGCCAATCACCCCGCTTGCCTTTGCCCAAAGTTTGTTGTCTTTGCAGTTGGTCCCAGCGTGAGCTACCAAAAGCCTGGCTGAGCCTGACGGGGGATTCTGTCAGCCTAACCCCAACACACGATCCTGCACCTCCCTGCCTCACAAAGGGCCTTTTCACCAGCCCACCGCAGTCCCCAAGATTTCATTTCATGTGCTACAATTAATCTGTATTTATTGCCACTTATCTTAAATGGCTAACAATATCAAGAGTTTAAAAAGTGCTTTTAATGTCAAACTGGGTCAATTAAAACTCTACTTAAAATATTTGCAAAACTCCTTGCCTGAAAGTTACCCCCTCAGTCTGCTGTTAACCAAAATGGTTTAAATAAATACACGCAGCTTGAGGAGATTGACATTTGGTAAAATTCCTCTTGATATTTTAGTAGAATCAAGGATTAATTTCCTTATTCCTATATTCGCTTGCTTTTTTATTTAATAAAAGGGGAAAAATTAACAATATTTTAGATGGTTATAAGTATTTGAAAAATTGAAACAATCAGTTTAAAACCCTCAAGAGATAGCTTCAGAACCTTTAATGCCAGAAGATACTTAGATTAATTGGTTTGGTCTCCTAGAATTTCATCCTGTTCTTTCGTGGACCCTCACACCATGTGTTTAACTGTGAACTTCAAACCATGGGCCACGAGTACTAATTTTTAACTCCTTCACTATCGAGTGTGGGCATGAGAAATAAAGAACTAGAACATAAAATAGTAAAAGGTTAAATAATGAAAGAGTAGCTTTTACTTGTATAAGTTGTGTTTTACTGAATGCTGAAGATGACCAGAGGAATTCATTTTATCCCCTTGCAGGAAAGCCCCAAGTTTTGCCTTGAACATTTATTTAAAAGCTCAGTTTGCAAGACAGTCCTAATAAATTGCATGTAATAAGTGCTGATGTACTGCCCATGGGGACTCAGAACTTTCATACAGCTCACTCAAGGCTGCACTTTGTTAGGGTGGTGACACACATCAGGTGGAGAAGCCCCAAGAGGGACCCCGAGGTAGGACTTAGCTGGGTTGGATGCAGCAGATGCACAGATTAAGTGAGATCCCAGGCTGAGGGCGTTAACTACCTAAACTCTGGTTCACATGAAGCCTCTTGGACTTAAACCTCTGATCCTCAAACACTTACTGTGAGGAGCAACATTAATGGAGCCTGGTTTCCTATGGATTTAGGTCATTTGCTTGGATTCCCAGCAGTCTAATAAGGTTTAAACTGTAGCTGAGTCATTTCTATTAATTAGGGCATTTGTGTTGTATTATCTTTATGGGTCTCTGATGTCCCTAAAAAGTCTCACTCTGCAACTTTTCTTTCCATGGGAGAGATCAATGAGTCTCTATCCAGCCATCTGTATTCATAAAATATATAAGAAAGGACTCTCTTGGAGACAGCTGCTTTTCTGTCTAATACATTTGAAAATTGCCCATGGGTTCAGAATATTTCAAGGGAGATCATAAAAATAAAAACATAGACACAAAGAGACAGCAGGATCCTGTAAGCATCATGGGTTTTGGAAGCAAGTTTGAAATGAAATTGTCATATTTATGCAGTGTAAATATTGCACAACTTTAGGATACCAAATGGTTTTGATCATTTCTTTAGTAATTTCTTCCTGTAGAATATTTAATTAAACAAATCTGACTTCCTCAAATGTTTTGATTATTTTTTTCATTTTTACAGATTAGACATGTAAACATGTCTTGAAGAATTAATTTTGTGCAAGAAACAACATTTTAAAAATTATTTTTTCATCTTTTGGTCCTTGCCATCCTTAAAGGGAGTGTGATTATGTCACTTTGGCAGAAAGCAATTATTTTTCTGTATCAGTGTTCTGATGAACACAAAGATACTGGCTTGTTGATGTGCTTTTATTGCTCATTAGTTGCTGTCCTATTTGTTATTCTTTTTGATTTTGTTCTCAATCTTAGTCACTGTATGAACAGGCCAAGGGATGCTGATGTCTAATTGCATCCCAAGAATGGCAAACAGCACAAAGCAAACAGCTTGCAAAAAAGGCAGACTGAAATACATTTGCGTAAACTTTTTTTTCTCTTTTTTTAATGCTTGCAAGCATTAAATGCTATAAGTTCCCATTACTGTTTTTCATCCCCAGGTTATTGTGTCCTGTCAGCCCAGTTTCAGACCTGTGTGACAGAGTGTTGTGTGGACCTGAAGCATTTATTTCTCCTCTTTGGGTCTGACAAAAACGTCTCACTTGAAGAGGTCAGGTTTGAGATCTGTTTGAAGACCATTGCCTATGGCAGTGTTGGCTGAGACATTGCTCTTAAGGACTTAAGGACTGCTCAGACTGACTTTTTGTTAAAATCTGTGATTTCCTCAAAAAGCCGTTAAGGGCCATGTGTTAATTTTGAGAGCTTTCTTGCACAGATCTGGGTACCAAAGTGCCCTGGGCAGCTTCAGGGGAGGTCAGTGATGACAGGCTGGGGGATGAGAGCCCTCAGATTTGGTGTAGTCACGGAGGAAACTTGATTCCTGTGTCCATCAGAGGCGATAGCCTGGCTCTACTCATCTCTGCTAGGAACTCTGCACCCCATAGGCTGGTTTCCCTGGAATTTTGATTGAAGGTGGAAGTCCCTGGGGTTATGTTCCCACTTGGAAAGAGGAAGTTTCCTCCTCTTTGGCAAGAGGAGGAAACTTCTGGTAATGTTGCCATTCAGGAAAATACTGTGATATAAACTGAAACTCACTCTCTCCTAGGTATTGGAAAAGGAGCTCGTTCTCCAAGTATGGATCTGTAGGAAAAACACACTTTGCTGGTTACACTGATCAGGAAAAAATACTTGGATTTTAATGATATTTTCTACTAAAATTAAATGTTTAGGATTCTCAGGCCAGGCAGGCTCTCTGCTCCTCATCTCCTTCAACTGCATATGGAGGACAAAACCAGGAGGCTTTGCCAAAATTTGGCTGAAGCAAAGGAGGTTGCTGATTGGGTTCCAGCTGGGTACCAGTTCAGTATGGCACAGGCACAGGTCTTGTATTAACAAAATACAAACACAGTTGTGTTCAAAATCTCTTCCTGCTGGGTGAGAAAGGGAAGTGAACACAGGCAAATAAAATCTGAGTCTTAAAAGGGAAGGAGCTGTGCTAAGTGCAGTCTAGTTACAGCCTTGGATTACTGTGACTGTGGGAAAATGTGATGAGACACTTCACCCAAGCACATTTGCTTTTTTCTTCTTTGTTTTGGGTGGGTTCATTCTATGCTGTTGTGTCTAAGCAGGCGGTGATGGATTGTCCCACAGTTCTGTGCACAGTATCGAAGAGTGCTGGATTTAATTGTCCAGCATTTATTGTACAAAAGAAATGAGTTATGAGGCACTTTACAGCATCTCCAGTGAAAGTGATTATCAGCACTGCTCCTTGCCAGAGATATAACTCTGTCAAGCAGACTCCCTCCTCTCTTGGGTTCCTTGGAAAAAGCTTGTGAATTTACTGTCTCTTGCCAGTGAGAGCTTGGGGTAAAACACAAAACCAAAAGCTGCCAACAGCTATATATTCAGTTCAGATGTTGTAGGAATTTCTTACTCCATTTTTTTCCTTCCTTTTCCCCTGGGTGGATGATCAGTCAGGATTGCTGAAGCATACAGCTGAAATAGTGCAGCAGAATATGTTCACAGTCGATTGCTCTTTTGATATTGTGGGTGAACTGTGTGGCTGAGAAGACTTGGCTGTTGGCTTCATTTAGCTTTGTCCAGGGCTCACATGCATGTACAGCACAACTGGTTGTGATGCCAGAGAAGGAAATGCTTCATCCCTCTGCACCCAACCATATCCTACAGCTGTTTTCACACTGCTCCTCCCTGCATGGCACAGATAACCCCAGGAACAGGTTTAAGCTGAGGCGGATGTATAAAAGGAATGTTATGAGCTCTGTCTCCAAGACATTGCACAATATCTCATGTACAGAGAAGTGGGGAGATTTGCTCTATACTTTCTGTTGAATACAGCAGCATAATAAAGGACAGCAGGATGAATTGCAGGGACTGTAACATTGCTTGTCAGAAAGATATTTGTGGGTGATGCTTCCCAGTGTTGTGGAAGAACAGCTGCAGCGGAGATTTTGTGCCGGGGTTCATTTTGATCTACAGAATTACTTTCAGTACCTTCAGGAGAGCTGGCACACACTCTTTGCTTTGGGGATCTGTGGGTCCTGTCCCCTCTCTGGTAGGTTTTTCATGCTGCCATTTAAACAAGCACAAGATTCCTGTGTGTTCACAGATATTTTTATGGCTGGGATAACCCGGATAAACAAGTGAATCAGCACATGGATAGAGATAACACTGTGTACTCAACTGTGCAAGCTCTTACAAAAGGTTCCTTTCTGCAGTCCTCCACATGAACAGACTTTTCATGGTTTTATCAACGGGTCTACAGCTGCCAGAAAGTCTATTCTTGAGAAGAGGAAATAAAAGGGAGAAAAAGCTGTAAAAAGCCCCAGACTGTAATGGCACTACCAGGTAGCATGTGCAATTCATTTAACTATGAGTCTCCAAATGTGTTAGCTCATAGCTGTGGTAACACTCATGGCAGCAGTCCCTGGGCTGAAAACTGTCCTGCTAATTAATAACAGCAAGGAACAGAGGTTGTGTGTAGTGTCACAGCGACAGGTCATGAATTAGGAGAGGAGCACTTGTGATCACGTGTTCTGTAAACAGAGACCTGTGTTTGAAATTATTCCGTGTGTGTGATCATGCCATTTGGATAATCAGGGCTCAGACTAGTGATGATTCCATGATTTCTTCCACTCTGTCATTCAATTGACTTATTGTCCTTTTTAAGTCAGATAGATATCAGCTGCAACAGAAAAAAATCAGCAAAGAGGGCTTGTAAGCTTACCTTATGTTTTGTGCACTGAAAAGATTGTCCAAACATAAAAAGAGTTGCTGAGAAAAGTTGTGGAGTTAAATGGCAGCAGGATGAGCCTTCCACAGTTTGGGAAGTCATGGGTGGCCACTTGTCCATTAAGGACCAGAGTCTCCTAGGAAGAGCTGAAAGACAACCTTGTGACAAGATGGTCCTTCACTCCAGAATGCCAATCCATGGTGTGTTTTTGTAAGAATATAAGGGGCAGGTTCCTGAAGGGAAAAAAGAAACATAAAATTACAAAATTAACTAGGTTGGAAAAGACCTTTGGGATCATCCAGCCTGAGCTATGACCTAACACCACCTTGTCAGCCAGACCATGGCACTGAGTGCCACATGCATCTTTCCTTAAATCGTCTTCCAGAGACAGTGACTCCACCACCTCCCAGGGCAGCCCCCTCCAGTGCCAAACACAACACAGTAGTATCAGTATTTTATGCTGTGAGACTTTACACTTTTTCCATTGCAAATAGCTATTTGCCTGATGATGGCTAGATTAATTTGGGATGTGGAAAACAGAAGCTTATGTCCATTTCTGATTCCCAGATTAACACAGGAAATTGAGTTTACGACTTCCTTTTGGAGTACTTTCTGCAGGAGGACGGTAATGGCTGGAGCATGCCCAGGAAGAGTTATTCCAGAAGCACTCTCCAATAGCAGATTTCTGTGCATTATCTATTGCAGCAAATTTAATTGGAGGACTTTGCTCTTAGGATTCCATACATGCAGTACCAAGGGACAGATTTGCGTGTAACCAAAATCTTGAGACAATTTGACTCTTTGATCAACGAGATGTTAAGTGCTCTGCAACCAGAGGCTGTGCTGAGTGAGCCTGGCTCCCAGTGGCCACGGGATGGAGGTTGGCTGTCCTGCTGGTGGCCGGAGTGCAGGCACACAAGTGGCCGTCCCCGAGTCTGTGCCGAGACTGCCGCGGGTGGCGGTGATCGCTGTGGTGTGGGGAGCACAGCAGAGGCACAGAGCACGAGGAAACTGAGGCAGGGGAATAAGGGAAGGACACTTGTCTGAGTCTCCAAAGATTTAATTCCTGAAGGGGGGCAGAACAAGTGACAAATCTGACCATGAAGGGGCCACTTTTAAAGGGTAGGGAAACACGGGGAGGACACAACCTTTGAGCAATAGGAGGACATTAGGGGAAGTGTGCAGGGTAAGGGCTCCCCAATAGAAGGCAACATGGGGAGGGAGCAAACCCTATAATCCAATTCTGCTTCGAGGAAGGGATGAAAAACAGGGAACAGTCCAGAAGCAAAGGAGTGTGCTGTCTTTGACAGACAGGGGTAAGACAAGGGAACAAGGGAGGTATACAGGTGGATTGACAAGTAGATTGGCATACATTTTGGCAGGGAAAACTGTGGTAAACAAGTCAGGACTGAACCATTAGGGAAGCCAAATGGGTACATAGAATGAACCGCTACAAACTTATAACAAGGAATATTAAAACATACTACAGAAGAACAAACTGTAAAGTAACAGACTATCACAGCTGAGGGCTGGATTTTCAATAGGCCTGAGCCCTTAGACAGCAGTTTTCAAAACCTGGCTGAATTTCAGTGTAAGCCTGGCTTTGAGACCTTTTATGAGTTTGTTGAGCACAAAGGGACAGTCTGTCTTGTAAGTTCATGCCTTCATTAGGAGGAACTGAATCCTATTGATTTCCCTGAGCATTATGGTGGGATCAGACCTCTTCAGCGTGTGACCTGTCAGCACCACACTTAAAAGCTCTGCCATGGCAACCAGGGCGGAAACCCTACAGTGGGGGAATGGGAAATGGCACGAGGTGGAGAAGGGACATCCTCTTCTCATTGACAGGAGACTCCCCCATAATAGAGAAGGGAGCAAAAAAGCTTGATAAGTCAAGTGGCGTGATTGGTAAGTGAGCTTACTCTAAAGCAAACACAATGCCGTATGTGTCCCATTTGCCAGTGAGATCATCTGTTTCTTTGTCAGGGAAGAAAATGTGTTTCCCTTCCAAGTCCAGGGCTACTCAGGCAATTTACATGAACAAATAAAGATGAGGTTTAGCAGGACTATATAAATAAAATACAACTCTAAGTGGCCACCAAAGAACTGAGCTGCTCGAATGGAAGAGCACTGGGACATGTGCCAGGTGGCCGCTGTTTGCCATGGCTGCTTACAATTCCCTGTCCAAGCATTGCTCAGATGCTTCTTGCTGAGGTGAGGTGTATGGCTGTTGCAAAACATACTCTGAGATAAACAAGCTATGCTACAGATGAACAGCAGAGCAGAGAATGTCACATCAATCTGTGCCTTAGCCGAGGGCTTCACAGAAAGTAGCTGGGCTCTAGTTAGAGCAAGAGAGTGTGCAAGAGTATGTAGAAGTATGTAAAAGTGTGCAAGAGTGTGCAAGGATGTGTGTGAGTGTGTATGAGAACTTTTAAAAAACAGACACAGATTTATGTATAGGATTTGACTGTATACATAAGCTGGAATGAACCTAAGCTGCACCAGAGTGCTTATTTAGAAGTTTTATTAAATCAACAGAAACCTTTCGGAAGGTAAGTTATTGTAATAGGAATATAACTTATGTGGAAGCTGCAGGTTATAACCTCCATGCAGGGCAAAAGTGTGATGGGATTGTCAATGGGAAAGTCAGTGTGATGCTGGAAAGGCCAGTGCTTTTCATCTGGATGTGTTTGGCCTGTGGGTTTCACATCTGCTATCCTCGGGCACAATGCAAATCCAAGTGATGGTTACCCTGGGCTGTGGCTCAGCAGGTGGGATGCAGGTGTTCCACGCTGTTATTGGAAATTTTCTTTCTATCAGCTCATTGTTTTAAATGCTAAGACCTGGATATTCATGGTAGCTGACTCCAGGTACTTCAGCAAATTATATTAGTTGTTCAGATATTATGGGATTTTTGCTATGTCAGATAGGAAGTAAACCTCTCCAGAGAAAACCATAGCTCTTAGGAGATTGGTCTCACTCTCACAGCATCTGTCTCTCTGCACTGACTTTAATGGAACCTTTGGTGCTGTGGTTAAATACCTAAAGGTAGGCAAAATCTGGGTTGGGAATTGGTACACCCCGTGGACCTTATGAGGGGAACACACCAGCATAATTTTTCCTAGTTGACAGATAAGAGACTCAATTAATATGCCCAAAGCAAAACAGAAAATCTGTGGCAGATTTAGGAACTGATCGTGGGTGTTCTGAAGTCCAGTTATGGCCTTAACTGTTTCCATGCCATTGCTGCTGCTCACAGCTGAGGACTTGCACCCCTCCAAACAAAACACGTATTTCTAACATATTGTATGTTATTTCTCTCTGTGTGTGTATGTTTCTACATAAAAATTAGACAACACCTGCATTTCCTAATGCCACAGTTATCAGGTGTTATTGAACTGTAAAATTTCTCACAAAAAAAAAAAAAATAAAAAAAAAAAAAGGCTGTTTGGTCCAACCTGGCTTTGGCTGGTGTTGGATTGGAAGTAAATCCACTGAGAATTACTGGATCCAAAGATTTCACTTGGCTCAGGAAGCCAGTGAGCTGCAAAAGTCTGGAGGGTGGGAGAGGATCAGGGGAAAAGATTCCTACAGAGCTGCACTGGTGTTTATCTGGTGGGTTCAGCCTGTTCCTGATGGACCCTTCCCATGTACCCAAAATCAGCTACAAGCTGACAACACAACCTAGACCAGAAAGAGAGAGAAGAGCTTGGGTGGGCTCTTGCAGTGTATCAAGGAATATGGACCCAAACTTCGCTTCAACTTCCCAGTAACTGCAGTGCCCTGAACACTCAAGAATCCAGCACTGACAATCTCATGGGATATTGTGATGCTGCTGAATTTAAAAGAATAAGACTATTTTTAGCATGAACAGTTGACAGAGTTCCCACAAATCATGTTGAGAGGCATGGTTGTGATTATAGATCTGTAATATGTTTGCTGTGATAAAAAACAGACCTGAGTCAGGTGATCTTGTTAGCACAATGTTTGTACAGTAATAGATGCAGCTGTGGCAAAAAAAAAAATTAAAAATCAGTTCTATTTTAGAAGCAATTACTCATTTATAAACTGTAGCTAAGTAGTGTAGAGGAGTAGCTAAAATCAGAGGCAAGACCTACAACTCTGGATGTTGGGAGGGATTATAAAATGAGAAACATTCCACTCTCAGGACAGATGTTCTTTCCTCTTGCTGACTCTCCTCAACACCTGCTGCACATATGCTTACCTTCAACTTGGCTTCATTTTGACATAAACATTGCTTAAAGTTTAACGTGTGCTCATGGGCTTTGCTGGATAAGATGAATCATAGAATCACAGGGTGGTTTAGGTTGAAAGGAACCTTGAAGATCATCTTTTCCCAAGCTGCCCTGCCACGGGCAGAGACATCTTTCAATAGACCAGGTTGCTCAGAGCCCCATCCAACGTGATCACTTCCAGGGATGGACATAGGTGTGCACCTAAAACTTCCTTAAATTGCAATTTTAAGTGGTTTTCTGTAAGACTGGTGAGAGAACTCCTGCTATCAGACTTCCTGATCTTGATTTTGTGAGGGGCTGAGTGTGCTGGAAGTTTAGCTCCTTCTCAACCTGGTCACCCTAGTAAATATTTCACATTTGTGATGTGTATTATTGCCAGGGACCAGGTTCTGAGCCAGTACCTATGTTGTTGGCTCTGTAAGGCAGCTTGGTGTGAGCCAGAATTAGCTCAGGGAATGCTCACAGGGTTCACCACAGCCATGGATCATGAGACTCCTCATGGCATCAGTTTCCAGTTCAGTTCTGGTTCTCATTCTCTCCAGTCAGCTGTTTCTGCACCTTTGTGTGTGTCTGAGCTAACTAAGAAGATTGGGAACCCTGAGGTATTCTGAGTTTGAGAAACATGGAGAAAAATTACATGGAAAAAACCTTGTGCTCATTACGTACCTCACCTGTCGAGTCCCCAGTAGGTTTAAGGATTTACAAGGAGCTCTCCCAGGAATAGACATCCTGGTTTTTATGGAGCTGAGTTCAGCAGTTTGTGAGATCAGACAGGGAGCACTAAGTCTTGAATTTGTTTCAGATACTAAATTTAAAGTCTAATGGGGAACTTGGGATTTTTTTGGTAGTTTCGGTTTTTTTCTTCTAAAAAATTATTTTTTGCAAACTGAAAACAAGACCTGATGCATAAAATTTCACGTAATAATTTTCTATAGGAAAATTTCATTTATTTAAAATTAAAATTACTTATAGGTAAAAAATGTATTTTTTGAAGGGAGTTCAGTTAAAAGTTTTACATTCCTTTACTAGAATACCAACAGGAGCAGGCCTAGTTTATAATTGTATAATGGTGTATTTTATCTTAAACTTCAATTTTTCAGTATCACAAATAAAAAATTAGTTACAAGTCCACATGAAAAGCTATTTTTCATCCTTTTGGGCCTGTGATATGCTTAGCATCCAGACATCAGTCTGGTTTCTTGGCTCTTCATTATCAGCCACATGGCACTGTTCAGCTGTTCCCTTCTGTGATATGTCCAAGATAAGCTCGTGCCTTGCAGAGGTGAAATAGCATGAATTCCCACCATCTTTGAAATGTTGCTTGTTCTTTTAGTCTGAACTTGTCTTGAGTCTACTGGGCAGTGTCCTCAAAGTTTGTGTAAGGAATTTTTCCATAAATGTAGCCGCTGCATGTGTATCCAAATCACACCAAGACCTTTCTGGCTCTTTTTTTCCTTTTCAAGATTCATCTGCATCCCACTTATATGAGCTCCAATAGGTGATCTGTGCTTTACCTTTGCTTTAGTTAGCCCAGATAGTCCTAAGCTTGGAGCTGCAAACCTGAGCACCCTCAAGATGAAAGGAGCTTGAAGCTGAGCTCTACGGCCAAGTCCTGTTTTCATAGAAGGTCCTTGAGGGATGCAATGAGTACTCCAGGCTGTAACTTTATTGTACAGTGTATCCTTGCCCGGGGAGAAGTGTCTGAAACTGAGGCCCAGGTGTGATTTTGAGGCCATTTGCAGGTGCTCGTTCAGGAGCAGGCTGTCTGGCTGTGGGAATTGCTGGCACCCTCACAGGTCTGTGACTTCCCATTCAGTAAGTGCTACATCCTGCCATTGCAGGGCTTCCTTTCATCTCCCCCCATTGATGGCCTGAAGAGATGCACTGGAAGCATCTAAAAGCCTTCTGGGATGAAGCCTGGTGGCTTTGCATCCCACCCTGCAACCAGAGGCTGCAGGCCAAGCTCCACCTAAGCTGAAGGTGGTGGTGTTCCTCCAGCAGGAGCCTGCCGGGCCATGGAGAGGCCAGTGGTGGGACTGGGAGTGAGAGGAGATGGATGGGACTGGTTGGACCAACAATAAAATGGACTGGGATAGGAAGAGTTCCATGGAGCTGTGATGTTCTTTTCGGGATGCTCTGGCCCCTTGCCATCAGCATGGTGCCAAGGGGATACAGCACAGGGCCCAGCAGCTTCCATCTGCTGAGACAGAACATGAGAATGCACAGCGGACCCAGCCTCTCCCCCTTCCCATTTCTTCTTCCAAAAAAATGGCTAATGTAAATAAATTGTCTTTTCACATGTGTTTTGGCATCTGAATGGGAACACTTGTCCATGTGCCCCCACCAGCCCCGCTCCCTCCCTCCCTCGGCGCTTTTGCTAAATGAGCTTTTCTTGCTCAGTTTCAGCTCCAGCCAGAGTTATTCCATTGGCATTTCCCTCCTGGACTGATAACAAGCCAAAGGAGCAGGCTGTAAAGCTGGTGACATAGACCAGCCCCAGTGGTGTCCAGGAGCTAAAAGGTCCCCAAGCCCAGTCTTGTGCAGCAGATAAACACTGGGCAGGACCCAGGGGATGCCCCAAACCTGCATGTTGGGCTTTGCACATAGCACTCCACTTGCCCTGGTCTCTGTAGGAGTTCAGACTTGTTAAAAAGTCCTCCCTAGGTGCTAGCAAAACTATGGCAGCATCCACGATGTTCCCTGGAGCACCAGACTTGGAGGGAAACTCTTGAATGTGGCTGTACCCTAACGTTACTGATAGTAAGTTACTGAAGGGGAAAATAACATACATTTAGTAATAGTATTTCATTGAACAATAATGCAAACAGGTGTCTGCAGGAGAAAATACAAATTCATTTTGACCAGGTCACTCCAACTTCAGGTTGTTTTGCACAGACAAGGAGAAGAAAGGTGGTAGGTCACATGTTGAAAATTATTTCAAATGCTTCCCACTGGAAAAATAAATATTCAAGTAATTACAATGCCCCTTGTTAAAGGAGGAGATGGAAACATTGTTATCCTCCTCACGATGTGCATTTCCTGTGCTGCAGGGTAATCAGCCACCCAGACATCCTTAATCCTGTTGGATTATTTGCAGCTGCACCTGCCTGAACTTTTTCTCTCCTGATTAACATTTGATTAAATCCACTTTTAAAATGCCAGCCTGACTGCAGCACTGGGGAGGTGCTTGCAGAGAGTGTTTTGCTCTCCATCCTGATTGCATCTGCATTAATTATGCTAAGTGCACTGACAGGAACAATATTGATGTAACAGAAGTTTATTAGGTTGATGTGGTCATTCAGAGAAGAGGGCTGTAAACGGCTTCACTTGCGGCTTCACCTGCGTAGGCTTGGCCTCCCATGAGGAGAAAATGTCATCTCATTATTATTCAAATTGGCCTGATTTGGGTAATTTCTTTCTGTGAGCAAGGTAGTTTTGGAATCTCATTAGTTTACTGACATTTGCATGTGTTAATAGAGTTCTTGCTTGTTTTTAATCTTCCCTTCCTTTCTTATAATTGAAAATGAGTGTTTGGTGAAAATCAGGGATTTGGGCTGTGTGGCTGAAAACTTTCTAGGCTTCATACTGGACCTGCTGTGCTGTCTCCTGTCTGTGGTCCCTGACCCCAGGTGCAGTAGTGCAGGAAGGTGTTTCCCCAGGGAGCAGACTCCACTGTCTGAGCCTTTGCCAGAGGGGAAGATGTCCCAATGTCACTGTAAGGGCATGTGATGTTCATCACATTTGGGTTTTTTACCTTCATTGTGCCCATCACCAGTGCCTCACGGCTCTCCGAGCTGGTCTGTCCTGTTGTGTGAAAATTGAGGAAGAAATCCTGCCAGGAAGAAATGTCTTAACCACACTTGAACATGGATTATGTTCTTATCTCTGGCAGCAGTTGAGGGCTCCCTTTTCAGCAGGCTGTGGTGTGATGGAGTAACCCCAGCTCTGCTGGGCATAGGCATTCTGGGGCCACGGGGATTTCTTGGAGTGTGTTTGGAACCTCCTCCTAGAGGGGATGGGAAGCCCTGCAGTGGTCTGCAGCAGTGTGCTCTGGGCTTGGCAGGGCTTCCTAAAACCTCCAAATTCCTGTCACCACACTGACAGCTGGATCAAGCACAGGGTCGCATCCTGAGCAGTGATTACAGTTCACATTTTATGACTTTGTTGCCACAAAATTCCAGCCCTGGGTTACTGCCCTTGCACTGACCGTCACTGGCCCAAACCAGCTAGTCTGCCCTGATGGCCTTTAATGGAGCTGCCATGAGTGACTCCACCCTCTCACAGTCTAATATACAATAGACAAGTGCTTGGAAATCCTAGAAAAGAAGAGCTTCAAAGCAATTATTTCTGGCCTCATGCAAATCCTTTTGCCGTGGTTGGTTTTATTTTCTTGCTAACAGGTGTTCGTGCACAATTTGCTTTAAGAAGCCACTTACCTGCTGGGCAGCCCGTCATGGGAATGCAAGACGCTGAGCAGATACCTTGTCTTGCTCTGGGATTCCTGCTTCTGCTCTTCCAGATCCTGTGGCCCCAGTAGTATAAAACCAAAGCTTTCTCTGGAAATCATAAAGCAACTTTTCTGTCCTGTCAGTTGATGTTTTGAACCTACAATATCAGGAAATGAGAAGAGAAAGAGGCTTTTAATTTTTTTTTAACAAAAATACTATTTTCTAAATGAGTAACAAAAACCTCTTTTTACACATATTTTAGATTTTTTTCCCCCCACTCTGTTTTCTGAAAATGGAAACTCCAATAACTCATTTAACAGAAACTGGGGGGAGGTTCTTGGGGAAGCTTTCATGAGGGGACAGGGAATATCTCTAAACTCTTTTCCTAAAAATGGCCGACTCTGTAACACCTGTGCCTGGAACTAAAAACGAATATTTGTTTGTTTAAAGACTGGTTGGAAAAATCATTTTCAGGCCAGCTATGAATTAAAGGTTGGGATTTGGGGTTTAGCTGTTTGTGGTTTTTTTCCTCAGAGCCTTGTTGTTTCATTGCTGTAGACTTATTTTGCTTTCTGCAGCTTCTCCCTCACTGCTGCATCACACCAGTTGAGTTCCTCCCAACATCTGCTCCACACTCTGAAAAAAGGGCTTGCATTGGGAGCCTGGATCTAATTTTGTAGGGTGATGGCCAGTTTACTCCTGCAGATCTCCGCGGTGTCTCTACATGTGTTTCACCTTTTTCCCACGAACCCAGTGAACTCCCTGGACTATTTTTTTTACAATTTTAGATGGGATTTTGACTCTGTTTTTTTAAGTGTTTTCTCGCCTGATTGCTGGAGGCTGAGTGGGTGAACAAAAACACCTGGGCAAAAAAAAAAAAAAAAACAAAAAAAAAAAAAAAACAATAAACCAGGGTTGTTTATTGAGCTTTGAGTCTCTGGCAAATAGCTGACTGTAGCTGTATTAAATTACCCTAGTAATTTAATCTTCAAGTATCTAGTATCTAGTCTTCATTTGTAACCCAGCCTCATAATTTGCTCAGTACTGATTCCGCACCAGTTCCCCTTCCACAGTTCCCATTTTGAAACATAGGCATTATACTGAGTTTTTTCCTGTGGTGCCATGGCTGATAAGAAATTTTATCACCTTTTTACCTGTAAAAGGGCCATTTGTAAATGAATCCTTGCTTTTGCTTTATTCACCACAGTTATTTTCCTCCTGCATAGCCAGGCAGTGTGATTTTTGCAGTGGGTAGGTTGTTCAGGGGTATTTCTTTCCCACCAGTGATACAAATTATTGAAAGGAGAAGCACTATAAAGAGAATAAAGCAGGTGACGTATCACAGCACAATTTCTACAATTGATGCATTTGTAATATGAAGGCAACATTACAGAAAGTTTTCTTAGAACTGCTCTGGAGTTTACTTATCTTCTGATACTCTGTAGCAGCTTTCAGATTCACTCACAGACCCTTTCTTTACATTTATGAAATAACTCTACCACATTAAATGGTAGAAGAGAATGTCAGGACTAATAAAGAAATTGGTAAGTTCTTTCTTGGTTGGATAGTTGTGTAGTTCATCACTGTCTGAATTAAGAGTAAGTGTTGCCGTGTTCATTTACTCTATATTGTCCCCAGCTTTGAGGTGGCCACACTGCTTTCCTCAGCATTGAAGGTAAAGAGAGCTCATGATCTGCTGACTGTCAGTAGTACATGAAGGGAAACTGCTTCATCAACAGGCAAAGCCTCATCCTTCTGTGTTCTTCACTGCCTGTAGCTGGACTTGTCTGCCAGGGCTGCCCATGAACTCTCCTTCAGGGGCTGCAAATCTAAGACATGATGCAAAAATCCAGTGTGAAGAAGCAGCCATAATTCCCACATGCCTGGTGCTGGGATCCCTGTGCCCAGCTGCAGAAGCATGACCTGAAGAGGATGCTCTCCATGGAGAGAGAGATGATTCAGTCAACAGGAGATGTAGGAGGGGCAGACCCCTTGGCCATGCCTGTTGAAGGAGGCAAAACTGCAGGTGTCCACTGCTGTGCTGTGTATTCTGCAAGAATCTCGATGGCTGTGGCACCAGAGGAGAATTCCCCTCATGTTTTTTTTCCAACTCCTTCCAAAACAGTGGTTGAAAACCATGAAATGAATGCTGTTATCATCACCACACACATGGGATGTTGAAAAGCGGGATTTCTCTTCCTGCTTTTTCCCAGGAAAGAAATGTGTTTGCACTCTAAGATGAATCAAAAAAGCAATGCTTAAAAGGTTCTGGAGCAGAAATTCCAGCCTGCTCCAAAATTAATTTCAGTGGAAACCTGACTTTGTGTCCCTTTTGAGGATGACCAAACACTGCCGAGCACTGAAGGTAGCAGATTGGCCATCATGCAACAGTATGATCTGTGGAATCATTTTAACATTGATATTCATATTTTAAAATAACATGCCATTCAAAAGTGAGTGCTATTCAAAAAGTAAATTAATGCTATTAGAATTTATGACAATTCTAACACTGACATTATGGTGTCTAACTGATTGAAATAGAATTTTCCCTTTCAATAAATTTGTCAAAAACCAACATCATCTGCAAAATGTTTTGGAGCTGTGACAGCATTTCCCAGAAGAAAAATATCACTTTAATAATTATTTAATTAGGCAGATTCGATGTTCATTGTGAAAATTAATAGCTGTTTAGCTGCAAGAGAAAAGCACTGTGGAATTTAATAGCAAATTGTTCTAATGAAGTACAACTTCTAATCAATAAATTGCTGTTCTTCTGGTTCACCCTCTTTCTTCACATCCTCCAGCAGCTGAGTACCAGCTGGGCTGGAAATGCTCTTATTGATGTAACTGGATGCAGACAGCTAATTTGGTAGTGTTTTAACCTACTTTGTACTTGTCTTTATCTTTACTCTCATTTTCATGTGGCCTGCTGCTACAAGCCATCCCCTGGATGATAGGACAGAGGGATCTGATGAACACTCTTTCTTTTGTGGGTTTATGAGGCTGAGCAGTGAAAGGATTGCTTTCATTGCTAACATCCTGGTGTAGTAAAATACCAAATTTAATACATATGACAATTGTTATATTACTTAATCTACTATTTGCCTTCTAATTTAGTTTGAGTTTGCTTTGTTATTTGGTATGTTAGAGGAAGGCTATTTGGCTTTTTGGCACACCCTTCTGCACCATCAGCTGTACTTTAGAATCACAGGCTGATGGAGCCTCCATCTGTAAGAGCTTGTGGGATAGTGATCCCATCAGCCTGTCCTGGCTGACCTGGGTGGGGGAGGCATCTGGTGTCAATTTTATCAAACCTTTCCATCAGTTTGGCAACTTTTTGTTTTAGGGAAGGCAGGTTCACAAGATGACACCAGGGAAGCACAGAGCTAGAGCTTTTCTGTGGCTTTTGTACAGCTGATGTGGCTCAAAGCTCAGGAAAAGCCACCAGACTATGTGGTAAAGACCAGAAGTGCGAGGAGCGTGTGTGTGAGAGTCAGTTCATGGATCTTCTGTGATTCTTGGGAGGCTGCTTTCTATTAAAATGGTTTTTATTATGCTACATTGCCAAACCTGAGAGCAATAGAGATATTTTTTATTTCATGCTTCAGAGGGTGTGAGAAAGCAGAGCCAGGTATTGCTTTGCTCATCCCCGACGGGCAGGACACTGGCAGCAAGATATCTAAGTGAGCTTTGCTCTGCATCATCAACAGCAAAATGTATGGAAGCCTTCCTCACCCAAACAAGCTCCACAGAAAGTTAATTTATCTGTAATGTTCCTCTCAGGGCATTGAGCATCCTCCAGCCTATGCAGAGACAAGCCTGGCTACTCCTGGTAGAAATTACCGTGGAATAATCTGTAGTGTTGTAGATCTTGGTGAGGTTGGTGGGGCTTGGTATCATGAGTTGCAAGAAAGGTTTTGAATGGTGCTGGTCCTCTGGTTCTCATCATTTAGAATCAAATAAGCCAATTGTCTAATTGGAGGCAAATTCTGGATTTACTGAAGGTGTGTCCTGGCTACAAACCAATGGGCAGTAGAACATCACTCAAATCACATCCAAATCTCTTACATGTGTGTGCACAGGGAGGGAGTGGTTTTGGGGGTTTTTTGGTTGGTTAGATAAGGGAATGTTTAGTAAATAACTGCTGGGATCCAGAATATTGTTATGGTGTTTTCTTTGGTTTTTTTCTGTGGGATTTTTTTGTGGTGGACAGAATTATTCCAGTGGCATTTTAGAAAGAAATTCACATTGTAGAAGTGAGGATAGGATGATTAGACTCCCTTTTATTTTAAGGATAAATGGGATTCAGCCGATCAGAGATGAGATGTTTGCATGTGGCCGTTCAGTTTGTGTGTCACACATGTGATCAATTTAACCAGGGGAGGCTTTAGGCAGGGTGGGGAGGCTGATGTTTCTTCTGACATGTGGAATGTTAAGCCACAAAAATGCAACCACAAAATCAGCAGATTAGAATTCCCATTTGTAAGGAATAAATAATCATTATGGTGAGATAGTCCATGAGGGATTAACACGGCTGCTTCCAATTCTGTTGTTCTGTTGTTCGATCTGCTATGACATTTTTTCCATGCATGTATCTCCCTCTTTCTTTTTCTTTTTTTCCTTATCCATGCTGGTATTGTAGTTGTCACAGTGATTTATGGGAATGAGTGCAATCTTTGGGAGGTTTGTCTGTGTACATACCTCTTGTTTTCCTCCTTGCTTGTAATTATGTTATGCACCTGTTGTACCCCATCAGAGCCCACGTGCTCGGGGAGCCAATGCTCACATTGCAGTTGGTTTATTCAGTTTTACAACATTTGTTAGTCGCATCTGATCGATCCATTCTGGCTTCATGCCAAGGAGCTGTCTGGCAGCATAAATCATCCTTGCACTGCAAAGAAGAGCACGGTATCTATTTCAGGTTCCCACCCAACAGAGCCTCATAAATTTCCACAAATGTTTCAAGAAGCAGGTTTGATTGTTTAGAATGAGCTAATGCTGCAAAGACCTTCTTAGTCCCGAGCCGAGTCTGGGACTCTGGCTCCCCAGGCTTGTAGGGTTAACTCAGATTTATAGGAGATGTCTACATCACTTTTTAAAAGCAAGCTGAGAGCAGTGGAGAGTGTGTTGGCTTCTCAGTCTCCCTGAGGTCTCCCTGAGCACTTCGTGGTGCTGAGTACCTGATGTCCTGTTAACTGCCCTGTTAACCTGCCTGGCATGTGCAGGGTGTCTGCAGCCTCAGAGAGGAAGCCTCCAAACCGGGGTGTTGAAAGCATTCCCTGCTTTTTCTCAAAATTCAGTGTGTGTGTATCCTTAGTTTTCCTTTTAGTCCAAAGGCTTTCAGAAATTTTCCAATCATCCCTCAGTCAAAGATTTGCTTGATTGCAGAGTGTCTCCACTCTCAGCATTTGACAAATGGCATTTTTTTCTCTTCTGATGTGGTTGATGCAACTGATGGTGATGATGCCGAATCAAGGAGGCTTGGTTGGATCTGTGGCATTTTTAAAGGAAATTATTCTCATGAAGTTGTGAACCTTTAAGTAGGTCCTGCACCAGAAATTATATGATTAAGGTGTTTATATTTGAAAAACTGTGTCTGTAATACATTCATTAGGGCTGGGCAAGGGGTCAGGGGTGGTGAAGCATCCTTGGACTTTGCTGTAGTTGTGGAACTGTGTTGTGAGGAACCAGGTGACCACCATCCCCTAAATAGAGGTGACAGAGGGAGCTATTGCTAGATCTGATATCATGAAACATCTTGAGTCTTAAACAGAAGAGAATAATCTATTATGGGAATCTGAAGAAGTTTTACCTCTTGCACTCTTTATGCAAACTTCAGCGAAAGAGGAGAACATGCAGTCACATGCCATTGCTGCTTTGGGACAGTTGTGTCAAGAAAGGAGGGAGCTGGTGAACCCTCTTCTGTTAATTGCTCTTTCTAGTGGCTCCACAGAAAGTTCTGACACATGCACAGAACATAAGCTCACCAGTGGATCATTAAAGTTATGATTGAAGTGCAAGCCCTGGTTCAGCAATTCCCTGAAGCAGGGAGAGTGGAAGGATATGCTGAGAAATGCTCCTCTGGGACATATGTCTTTTATTTCTATTATTTCTCTAAGTGCAGAGATACTGAGTCAATCATGAGCCAGAGTTACTACTGGGGAAAATGGTTTCCTTGTTGAATTTAAAATATAAAATCCTTTGGGTGTCATTTATTAACTAAATGTAGTAAAAGAAATGCTGGCTAACTCTGTATACAGCCTCTCCTGTTTACAAACAGATGTGGTACTGCCTGAAGTCAGAATTAGATATAAAATGATCAAAAAAGGTCAAAATTAGCCTTGTAAAATTCTCATAACAATTGCATGACAGAAAACTGGCCGAGTACCTCAGCAATGCTCCCCAGCCTGTGATTTCAGAGGTAATTAAATGAAAATGTAGCTCGCCTTGTTAAGTGTAGAGGGCTCTTTCCTCTGCTTGCAGTTGTTGCTATGTGAGAGACGCTGTGGCTCTGCCTCTGAGGCCATGAGGCCAATTTTTAGGCTCTCTAGTAAAATACTTCATTACTTAAATATGTATTGTCTTTGGGGAGCACGTCTCTCCTCTCCCCTCCCTAATATACTTCATCATAAACTTCTGCAAAATGTATAAATAAATAAAATAATCCAGGTTCCTTTTTCTTAAACAAGAATTTAATTAAATGGAAGTTAGATCCCTTTGGAATACAGAAAAGCAACTTTAAAGACACTCTAGACATGGGCTTTAAGGATTTCCTTTCCTCTTTTTGCTTAATAGACTCCAATCCTAGGACTGTATTTCTCTGCTTCAATGCTAAAAAACTCCTTAAAAGAAGCAATATTCAAAGGCCTAACCCAGACATTTTATGGGATGTCATACATTTTCAGCTGTTCGTAACATAAAAAATAAAATAAAATACTGCAGGTTACTTTATCAAAGAGAAAGCTGATTTGTAATTCCCAGGGTAGAATTATGAAAATACCTTGAGAGCATTACAGGAACAGACATTTATGAGAAGTAATAAAATTAGCTGACCGCAGTACAAATTTGCTGAATGCTTTTGGAGGAGAAAATATGTTCCTTCCTCCACTGCCCAGAGAAAATCAGACAAAAACTGTCAGTTTGTGAGGCCTTTTCTGCGACAAATCAGAGCCATTCTTTAGCAGAGTGGTGTTTCTGCAGTGTTACTCTGGAAAAAACTTGATCTTCCTCTCTCTGAAACATCAGAAAAAGAGATAATGGTATTGACAGGAGCAGCACCGAGTATTAGCAGGGTTTTATATATTAGAGTGGAGATGTTTCTCAGCTGCTCTCCATCCCCAGGCTGATGCTTCATTGGTCAGGTTGTCTTGAGGGTGAAGGGAGGAGGACAGAAAGGCGTAGGATTTTGGTCAAAGACCAAATGTTGGAGGGTGCTGGGTGCCTTCAGGTCCACAGCAGATCCAGCTCTCCTGTTGAGCTGCCTTGAACTGCTGTGTTCAGAGAGGCACTGTAGAGGCTGTCCCACTTTCCTCACCCCCCTGCCCCTGTCCACAACAGGGAGACTGTGAGAGTCACTCAGAATCCACTGTGGAGTTGCATCCTGTGTGAGTCAGTGTGGCCCTAAGGCAAACAGGCACCAGAAAAAATGCCACAACCAGTTGGGAGAGTGTCATCTGCTCCTGCCCTGCAGATAACCAGTGCTGTGGGGTCCATTAAAATCCATCTTCATGGCATCTGAAATCATTTTAAGGACATGGAGGGATCTCTTTCTGTCTCCCTTTTGATGAGCTGTTGCAATAGTTTTTACTTGCAACTGACTAAATAAATAAATACATTAAGTGCCTTCTTTCTGTTTGGCATGTGTCTCATCTCACTTCTGGCTGAACTGTGCCTTTCTCTGCTAAGCTTAGGAATCTGACCATTTCCACAGGTTTTCCTAGCAAAGAGGTGCATAACTGCAGTCAATCCATCTTCATCTCACACTTCATTGACCAACCTACTTAAATCTTCTACTGCAAGGCTTGTTTCCTGGTCCTTGAATTGTCCTGTTATCTGCTTTCTATTTGTGGTTTCTTAAGAAAACAAGGCTTATGTACTGAAAGTGCACTTGTGTGTCTGCCTGGTCCCCCTCCTCTCCCTCTCCATTAATTTCATAAAGGCATGAAGAGTCTTAAAAGATCTTAAAGGTGCACTTTACCTGAAGACACACAGCCAGGAAGAGGAGGGAAATCTTGGTAGTGCCCTAACAAAGGAAAAGCAGGAGTTAGTGTGCTCAGTTGCTATTAGACATCAAAAATCCACACTAGAGCGACCTGCCACAATGAGTTTTCTTGAGTCTCGTTGCTCCTGAAGGTGCTTTTTTTGTAGGCACATCCCTGGAGCTGTGCACGATGGTCTCAGCTCAGTCTCACATGCTCTGATACTGAGCCAGGTATCCTGTACATCCAGCCCAGGAGAGCAGTGCGACGAGAGCAGGGTCAGTGGTCAGCCATGAGCATCAAGGTGCACCTTCAGGAGCTCTACCTGGAATCCCCATCTGCAAAAGTCTCTCGGGGTGTTGCTGTGTTCCTGCCTGCTTCATTTCAAGAGGCAGATCTGTTCAGATGGCTCCATGTCGTCAGAATTCGTCATGCTGACAGTCTGTCTCGTGCATGTGGATTTTATTGGCAGCATTTCAAGAACTTCCAAATCATGGATGAAAATGTTGACTAGTGTTGGGCTCGTTACCAATCCCTGTTTTTTTGGGGTTTTTTTTTTGGCTAGAAAAAGTTCCCACCACAGATGATTCTCTGTTTTTACAGCTACTTTTTGACATCTTTCAGTATAGTCAATTTTCAAACTGTTTGAGGTGTTTTCTATTAATAGTACATATTTCTAGTTCTCTAAGCAGGAACTTAATCTCCCTTGGCTTACTACTGTAAATAGCCATTTTACCAACTAATGCTGAATAATGTCAGAAAGAAAATAACTCTTCTTTGACTTGATTTTTTTCTCTTATGTCATATTGACCACCACAAATTATCTATAACTCCTTTCCTAAGGAACTTCTCTACTCAGTGAGTATTCTATAGCATATCCTGTTCTTCTTCAAGGATCTATTCCAAACCAGCTCTTTCAACCAAAGTCATCTAACTTGATAAAAGAGCTGACTTAAACTTGTGATTTTACTAGGTTTTCCCTGTATCCTGAGCACTATAATACCGCAGATGGCACTAGAAAAAAGGGGGGGGGGGAAGAGTGTTTGCAGTGCCAAGTACTTTAACGGCAGAAGGAAACTGAAACTTAAATGCATTTCCTTTTCTCAGGTCCAGATTTAATCATCTTTTCTGATTCCATGCCTCATTTATTGCAGAATCTCTCACTTGTTCAATTAAATTTTTTGAGCATTTAGCAAAATTACTTAAGTGAGCTTACATCAGGAAATGTGATTTCCTTTTTGTCTTCCACTGATTAATCATTTTGGTTCTCCCTCTACCTAAACCTAGTTAATGAATCAACTTTCTTTAATCTCATGTGAAATTTACTGTATGTCCCAACAACGGCATTGTTCATGACTCTTATGTTCCCTTCTAGTTAATAAGAAACAGCATCTCTGTGATGGGCTGGGACTCTGGCTGGAGGAAATTTCCATTTTCATCTGTCTTTGCTCTTTCTCAGGATAATCTTTGCAGCTTGGTGGAGAACTTGAACTTCGTCTCTGCAACCCTGCAGTGTAGCCTGTGCTGCGTGTCCAGTCAAGAGTTTAAACATTCAATCCAAGAGCATGTTCTGGTGGATAGCACTCCGAAGACCTAAAGGACCACTAAAGCAATTCTTTGGTGGTAAAAAAATATATTTAGTCATCACAAAGGTTTTTTCCCCTTGAAATGAAGCCCATTTTTAATGGTTTTTCTGCTCTGATGGAAGAATCATAGGGTATTCTCTAATCTTCATCTGAAGTTTTTCTGCCTCTTTCTCAGTCGCCTCCCCTGCCTTTGCCTGTGTATCTTACAAGTAACAGAAAAGAGGAGCTTGTTTTCTCTTTCATTAGTGAAATTATAGCAAATGAAAATAACTGAAAAAATAACTGTTGAAATTCAGAGACACTCTTTGTATAAACTATGGGGGTGCACATACATTTATATAAAATATATGTGTCTATACCCATATAGAAATAGTTTGTGTAAAATATATATCCGTGCAAAACCAGTTGTACAATATACATCTTCCCACATTCGTATATTTCAACCTTGTCCATTTTCTCACCCCTTTTCAAAAAAGTCCAAAAGAACAAGTTATTTCCTGTTATTGCTACTCCTTTGCTATGTTGCTCCTATTTAAAAGCATCTGAAGAGTTTGCTGCCTGTCTTTTAAACAGAAAGCAATAGCAAAGGTTTTCTACAGAACAGCAAAACATAATCCTAAAATTTTCAGGGAACCCTGTTGAAGTTCCTCATGTAGTAGTGTGCTTGTTCAATTTTTAATATGTTGGGGGTTTTGTTCCATAGTGTCTTTAAATTATTCCCATCCATTACAGATATAAGGTGCTCATTATGTTTTATTCTTCATACGCAATGTCAGTATTTCAGGTAACTTATATTTTCCCTTTGCACCAGAGAGAATTCCTGAAAGCCACCAGATTCAATTGCAGTGCTACTCAATCAACATAATTATGCTAAAAGTAGAAATAGTTCTCTTGCCTAAAAATGCTGTTTTGCAATGCCGTAGTAATTTGGGTCGAGTTCGGGAAAAAATCATGGAAGTATCTTCCTTCTCTAGTGTTTTCTGTATCTCAGAAAATTCAAATATGCTTATGATGTATTAAAAGTGAGGGACTTTGAAATTTATTATTTTACAAAAGAAAATTTCTGAGTATATTACAGAAGAATATAGAAACCCAAGAACAATATATTTAATCTATGATTTAACTGATGAAAAATAATTTTGCAAATACATTTCAAAACATCTGTCCTGGACAAACAAAACCGGTTCTTTGTTTTATTTCCCTTTTTAATTGTTGACTTGTTTGGGTTTTTTAAATTGATTTACTGAAATGTTTGTAAACTGGAAAAAACAGACTCAGTATCTGTGCACATCTATCATGGTACTCAATGCACTGTATATTTTTTCGTAAAAGAAGCATTTGGGATATGACAAATGCTTTCCCTTTTTGGCATTCCTCTTTATTATTCTTATTGATTGACATGAAGGCTAGACTGGTTCCTGGCTCCATTGAGCTTGGTATCACACTATGTTGAATAAGATGTGGCTCTTGTGTTAATAATGGTTTTGAAAGACTTAAAGCAGAGTGTGTCAGATTTTGCAATTCATTTCAGTGAAATAATTGTTGCTCATTCTGTGGTCACAAGGAAAAGCATTTAAGATATACATATAATCATGCATATTTCTTGATCTAGAGGCTGTAGAAATGAGACCTTAATGCTGTTTATCATCTTGGGGGACATTAAAGTGATGGGAGTGGAAGGGCTGTTTAGGTTACAGCAATCTAATTATACCCAGAGGAGAGAGTACCACAGCATTCAAAACCAGCTGGTGAAGGAAATCTCCTGTGGATCCAAATTATACCTTTTTCAGTTAAAGAATCAGCATCTTTCATTAGCTGAGCAACCAAACTGTTTTAAATACAGTTCATGCCCATTGAAAGTAGGAGGGTTTGTGTTGGGTGAGTGTGTTCAGATTCTTTAATATCTCAAGAAGGAAACTCCTTGAGTTTATTTATTTTTTCTCCTTTTCTGTAGCTGCCAGCAGCACCACAGGTACTGAATTACTCCATCTCAACAGGAGCAGAAGGGATTTGTGTTGGATCTGCTCAGTGGTGGAAATTTTAAATTGTAGGTCACATTACATGGTGCATCTTAAAATACCCATTCACTATTCTCTCCACAAGCATTTCTTGTTTATTTCTTCTCAAATTCAACTGTGGTGACGAGGTGGGAAGTCTGAATGAAAGGCTGGAGTTTGCCATAACTGATCGGTGTTAGATCAGATAGGAGACACCTAAAACACTGGATATTGTGCTCTAATGAAAATAATAAAATATTTTTGATTTCTGGGGGTAACTAAAATAAAGGAGAAATAATGATTTATTGCCTCTAACATGTTTAAAATATTTCTGATTCGTTTCTATAACTTACAAGACTTCATTTGCAAGTCTAAGTAGCCAAGCTTAGATTAAGCTCTGTTTTTAAATGCTTGCCAGGCTTTCCTTGGGACAACCACTGCATTTTATTGTGTGTGTTTGTACATGTGCATAGATATAGATACAGATTAAATGTCACCAATACCTAGTTCCCCAGGTCACGGCCTGCTTAAGAAAATGACTGTTCAATCTGGGAGTGCTTTCTTTAGGATAGAGTTTCTGCCTGTTTTCAAGGTAAGACAGAACAGTCAAATATTTATGAATGTTACAACATTCCAGATTTCCTTTCCAAGGCTACTTGAGGCCACTTGAAGAAGTAAATCTGTCGTGGTGATGGAGACAAGCTTCATTTGCACGCTTCCTTTCATCTCTCTCCAAACAAACGGTTCATTCACACTTCCTAGGTCAGTGGTAGCAACCAGGCTTGGTTTCTCCATGGAAGGAGCAGAACTGGTTGTGGTCATTTACACAATGCTGGATTTGCACAGTCCAGGCACATGTTATCTTTGCTCCTCTTTTCATGCATTTGATATGCTCAAGAGGACTGGTAACCCCTGAGACCCTGTGTATACCTGGGAATCATGCAGACTGGGGAGGTGCCTTTCTTGCACAATTCTTCTGCAGATGTTTCTCCATTACCAATTATTCAGGGGCTTTTCCCTAAGGCACTCACAGCTACAGCAATGGCTAATGAATTGTGGTTGCTCTGTATGAGGCCAGATTTGGAGCTGTGACTTTGAGCTGCAGGATGACTTTTTTAGTATCTTTCCAGTCCTCCCACCTCTATGCCTTTTGTGCTTGCATTAGTGTTTTCTTTAGTTCTTAATGAATCTTAGAATTGTTTTGGTTGGAAAAGACCTTTGAGATCAACCAGTGTACTTGTTAATCCATCAGTGCCATGTCCATCACTAAACCATGTCCCCAAGGGCCACATCCACATGTCTTTTAAATACCTTCAGGATGGTAACTCCATCACTGCCCTGGGCAGCCTGTACCAGGGCTTTACAAGTCTTTTGGTCAAGAAATTTTTTCCAATATCCAATCTAAACCTCCCCTGGCACAATTTGAGGCCATTTGTTCTTGTTCTATCCCTTGCTACCTGGGAGAAGGGATCTCCACCAGACTTCAGCTATCTTCCAGAGAGCTGTGGAGAGTGGTAAGTTCATTTTTGCACTTGTGTGCAAATGAGGCTTCATTCTGCTCCCCATCCCTGTCTTCCAGCTCAGGGGTCTGGGTACATACAGAGCAACTGATCTTGCCATTAAAGTCGGAGGCAAAGAAGGCATTGAGTACATCAGCTTTTTCCCTAGTCACTACATTTCCCCTCACATCCAATAAAGGCTGGAGATTCTCCTTAGCTCTTCTGTTGCTGCAAATGTATTTATAAAAAGCTTTTAATTGTCTTTATTGCAGTAGCCAGATTAATTTCTAGTTAGGCTTTGGTGCTTCTAATTTTCTCTCTGCATAACTTCACAATATTCTTGTATTGTGAGGGAGTTGTCTGTCCCTTCCTCCAAAGGTCATAAACTCTTCCTTTTTTCCTGAATTCCAGCCAGAGCTCTCTGTTCAGCCAGTCCAGTCTTCTTGCCTGCCAGCTTGTTCTTTGATGGGGAGGATGGAGTGACAACTCCATGTATTCCAGACATTTTTCTCTTGACCTCCTACAGTGGCTGTCAGGGTCACTTTGACTTTGCTGCAGGCGGGGCTCTGTGCCTAGAAATCTCTTTCTAGCCCTAAAAGTTAAATCCCACAGCTGCTGCAAAGGAAACTTGGCTGGATGGTGGGAAACTCCTGTCAGGGCTGGATGGAAACCTTTCTCCCAGCTGCAGAGAGGCAGCAGGCTGGTCTGTACCTCCCGTTTCAGGCATGGAGTCCCATCCCTGCTCCTCTCGCTCCAGGAGGAGTTACTGACTGGTAAGGCCAGCCTCACACCGCTGTCCTCCCGAGCATGGGATGAAAGGATCCTTGTCCTGACCTAGAACAGTTGCCTCTGCTCTTGACCAGTTGCATCCCAGGTTTTTATGTTCTGGTCAACCATTTATTCCTTTTTTTGACCAATCTTGTCCAGCCACCCACCAGTGGAGAGTGTGGAGACTTAACCAAAGACAGATACATGCTGGATCTGCTACAGGCGGTGCCTGAATTTCTGCGGGCTTGGGGTCGTGTTTTAATTCTTCCCAATAACTTGCTGTCAGTGTCCCATGCAGTTGTGCTTAGTGGTTCCTTTTTAGCTTTTCTCAGCAGGGCCTGTTGCCTCCTTCGGGAGCATAGGAGGCAGCTTGGACAATCTCCAGCACTCATCTGGAAGGCACCTGATGCGCCAGGCCAGAGAGCTGGAGCAGGGTCATGGACAGATGGAATGTTATGATGTGATTTGGGAGCAGCCCTTGCTCTCTGGTGAAATAGTGGGTGGAAAGAGGTTGTGGTTGAAGCCATAAGGAAAACTCCTGTGCGTGTCAATCGTGCGAGTTCCACATCCAGCACACTCCTCAGGGAGAAGGTGGCTGGCTGCGTGTCCCATCAGCTGTAATGAGAAGTGAGGAGATAAATGGTGGAGGCAGGGCTTGTGCAAGCTCACCTCCTGGCCTGCCCTCAGTGGGATCACGTCAGTGAAAGCAGTTGAGTCACCTCTCCCTGGAGGTGTCTGATGGATGTTGCAGCCAGGACTCGGCCCTGAGGAGCGAGCTGGGCCTCGCTGCCCAGGCTGCATCCCCAGCTGAGGCACGAAGTAATGTCTTAGCCAAATGTTCGCTTGAGCACACCGTGGCTGCTTAGCTTCTCCTGTGCAAAAGAACTTCCTTCCCTTTGGGGTATTCCCTTGATTTTTAAAAAGTCAAGCAAATATTTAAGAGTGGATTAGAGTCTAGCTCAACATATCCATCATTCACCATCAATTACCCAGGTCACTAGTATGATTACGCTCAGCTCGGGACTCTTCTGTGTTTGAATGTACCAAGAGCTGGGAGGAACTAAAGGTGGAAATTTATAGCAAGAACCTTTCCCTCCCCCACCTTATTTAATGGCACACAGGCTTTGACCTGAAGTGTAATTTTCTGCAACATTTAAGGCAGATAAAGTGTCTTTAGCAGCCAAAGGAAAGCTCAAAGGTAACATTATCTAACCAGCAAACAGATGGAGGATTTAACATTCTTGGTAGCTGAAATTTTGGACTCTGGCCAAACCATGGTAATGGATTTTTTAGCAGTCGTTCTTTTCCTATGAAAGTGCTGGACACGGTTTAAAAAAAATCCAAGGGGAATATCACACAGTACAGGCAGGAACAAGGAGAGATTCTCACTTGATCACAAGCAGTATGGGGAAAAATAAAAGTATTTGTATCAAAAACTGGACCATGACATGTAGGATTCAGTTAAAGAAATAGGACAAATCACCTCAAAAGCCCCAAATCTTTGCCTTGATGGAGAAGACAAGCCTGTTGATTAATTGGAGTGATTGTCATTCAGTGTTAACTTTGCCTTGCTATGAAAACTGAAAAGAAAGAAGATGTGCTTCGGAGAGCTCTTGTTCCAATTGAGTTGCAGGAAACAAAACAGTCTCCACTCCCCAATGCACAGACTCATCCAGCTCCTTGTACGCTTGTGGCAAGCCCTGGTGTTGTGTTACTCCCCTGGTTTTGCTGTGTGCCAGAGGGCTTTCCAGATTACCAGAGCCATAAGCTTTCTTGCTCCATCACATATTCTCTCTAGGTTATAAACATGACAGATTGGGCCTTGAAAAAGCTATGTAATGGAGACCACAGAGCTCAGGAAACAAGAACGTGTTTTCCAGGAATTACTGGTAGAGATTCTGTGGTGTACAGAAGGCAACTGAGAAGGCAGCGGGCCCTGGAAAACCCTGATGATTTTTGGATTCACTAAATCCTATCATTTACTGCCAGTGACTCTTCAAAACCCTTTGAACTTGGTGAATTTCACACAAAATATCTGTATTTCCTGATCACAGCTTTCATCTCAACACTTGTCGGGTTAAGTTTGAGTGATACGCTCGATAAAAAATGTCAGTCACTCTAGGAGGGAGCTGGGAAACATCATGTGGCTAAAACAACTAATGATCAATATGAATAAGAAATACTTATTGAGAGGATAGGATTAAACTGCCAGGCAACTCTGCAGAGATCTGGAATCACTCATTTCATAAAGAAAAGAGGCTGACATTAGAAGGTTTGGAGCCATTTGCTTTGACTAACCTTGCTCTTTTCTAAGTTGGGTTTTGGGAGCAAATGGATGACATTAACACTCTACACTGATTACAAAACACGGAATAAATCATACAGATGTCTAATTCCACCAGATATTATTACCACTGGATTGAACTTTTTACTAACTTGCTTGTCTCAAGTGGTCTGAGTCAGCACATCAGCTCTGAGCATCCCAGGATTTGGGAATGCTGGAAACAGCTCTGATTCCAAACACTGGCACTAGAGAGAATTCTTACAAGTCATTTTCCAGCAGGCAAACCCTAAAATATTACAAAGAGAGAGTTGGAGGCCAGCAGAAACTCCAGCTGAGAGCTCGGAGCTGGTCCAATGCCAGAGCATCCATCTTTCAAAAGTTTAATGAGATGAGTTTCCATCAGGCGTTTTCACAGCCGGGCCACCAGCAGTGGCCTTGGACGTGGTGTCTCGCTCCCCATGGTCTCTGGACAGCAGGAGCTGTGGTTGAGACCTCAGTGAGAAAGCTGGATGGTGAAAATTTGTGAGAGCTAATTAAACAAGACAAGATTTTTGCCTGGCAGGAATTCATGCCAGATATACGACATCCCGGGAAACCGTTTCAGGCTTTGCCATAAAGTACTTGTGGAGAGAGAGCAGGACCTCTTGCCAGACTTCACTTCAAATATAGCACTGCAGCTTTTCCTTTTCTTTTTTGGAATTGGTATGGCCATAAATTATCTGCTTAGCTCAAGGTTAAACACAGGACAGCGAGAGCTGTGAAGTCTCAGAGATGAAAGGCCCCAGCATAAGCAGAGAAATGGACATACATAATGTTATCAGGCCATGCTTCATCTGAGTGTGCAAAGCATCCTCTGAGAGCTCAGGACATCAGTCTCAGGAGAGCTGTATTCCTACTCTGCTACTGGCCACCTGCTGGTCCTGGGCCAAGTCTTTAGCTTCTTTATGCCTTAGATGAATGAGGATAGTTCAATTCCCTCCTCTGCTGTAAAAAGAAAATAAAAATAAAAATTAAAAAAAACACAAACAAAACAAAACCAAACAAACAATTAAATTAAAAAAAAAAGCAAACAGTAATGTCTGGAGTCTGCATTAAGGAGAGTGGCAAGGAGCTGCATTATGCTGCTGTCCTGCTATGGAGATCTCCCCTCCAGCAAGTCCCACCTCTAATCTGGAGGTTGCAAAGTCTTGGGCAATGACTGGCATGTGAAAAGCCAAGTAATTTCTTCAGATGCAGCTTGGCCCTGGTGCCAAAGAAGAGTTTGCAGTAGCACCATCAGCCAAACCCAGGCGAAAGAACAAGCCATTAGTGGGAGCTGGTCTCTGCCCTGACACCCCAGCACACCTCTAATGTTGGCTCAAAGGAAAAACAACTCCCTGATTGCTTCAAGTTGAAAACAGTAGTGGGATGTAAGGAGTAGGTGATGTTCCCTCATGGCTCCTGGGGTACAGATCAGGCTTTTTTCCAATCCCAGCCTCTGGGCTGGTGCCTGCAATCTGGAAGTGGGAAGTGATAGTGTTTGCAGTTTAGGTCTACTTTCAATATCACGACAGATCTGGGACTTAGGGGAGGATTCACCAAAGTGATTCCTTGGCTCAAAGCTGAGCAAAGATGTAGCTGATACTAAGGATTGTTTCCATTGTGGTAGACAGTAACTGAGCTTTCCAGAGAAATTATGCTAATACTAGCACAGACTCTTAGATACTATTTAAAGATTGGGGCAATTAGGGATATATTGCAGTTGTATTTGTATCATCTGGATATTGTTCCTGTGCAGAACTGTATCAGATTCCTTGCCTAGGTTAAGCATTTAGATATCCTGTCTTTCTCAGTTATAGAGTCAAGTTACCTTAATTACTATGTTTTTAACTTCACTTGTTTCTACATCACATATAATACAATTTAATTAAAGTCAGAGTTAAGAAGAGACTTCCAGAGAAAGAAACTTGAATACTTCTGAGTACTTGAATACTTCTGGACTGTATTTCAGAGGGAGCAGTGAGCAGGTGTCAGGAGAAGAAAGATGAGTTCTGAGAATAAAAAAATAGAGAGCACTGGTCTGGAAGAGTAGTAGCCTACAGATGTGTTTGCTGATTCATTGGAAATTAAAAGCAGATAGAGCAGTTTGGGGGAAAAGTTCTGCAACACCAGGTCTGCCTTCATGTACAAACACTTAAGATATTGTTCCCCAGTTCAGGAAGGAGAGTTTTTGGTGTTGTATGCCAGTCCAGTCTCATCCAGCCCGGAATTTAGTCTCTTGTGGGTAGACATCAGTCGTAAACAAATTGGAAAACTTAGACGCTTTTCTTGGAAGGAAGTGTAGGGGTTTTTTTGTTGTTTGGGGTTTTTTTTCAATGCACCGCTGATTTCAAAGCTGTGGGGTTTGGGCAATAGCCCAGAATTCTTGGATTTCTCTCCTCCTTGTTCATCTTATAAAGCATAAATACCGTATTTCCTCTACAGGAAAATGTATACATGCTTTTTGTATCTGTGCGTACATCTGCATTTGTGTGGATATGGAATGGTTAGTATTATTAGTTTTCAGGACCCAGGTATTGGATGCTGAATAAAGCAAAGCAGTGTTACAGAAAAGGAGCTCAGCAATGGAAAGGAAACAAATCCTTTTTGTGGCAGTCCTGTCCTTGCCTCTCACATCTGCCACTCCAGTGCCATGGACTGGCAAATCTCTTTCATGTTGTTCATTAACTGCTCTCAGTTGTCACAAGCCACAGATGGAAGAAAGCCATGGCAGGGAAAACCAAGTGCTGGTGGAGCTCTTGGCAGCTCAGGAGTAATTCTTTACCTTGTACATCTGCACTGGCCATCTCCCCATTTGCTGTCAGGGGACGGTGAGGTCCCTCCTCTCTTTGGTGGTGACTCACAAGCCTTGGGCTGGAGTTGCTGTGAGTAATGCTCCAGTAGCACACTTAGCAAAGGGACTCTGTACTCTGATGTCCTGGCCAAATTCTTTCCTGGAAAATTGGATGAGATGCATTTCCACTGCAATTCCAGATGCACAGAGTATTCTTTGCTGTTCTCTGTCACAGACCATCAGCTAGTCAACATTAAGGTGTGCTTTCTTTTCTGTGATCAGCTAAGGAATTCCATGAACATATCAACTACAGTAATAATGTTCAGTGACAAGAACAAAAATTAAGCTTTATTTGCTACTGCACAGCAGTACTGTACTTGGGATCTTTTGATAAAGTGTAATGTTGTATTTACTAGTTACTGAAAGCTAGTATCACTCCTATCTGCAAAAGAAGAATTCTGCAGGCTGCATATTGAAGTTCCCCAAAATGAGTAAAAAAAAAAAAAGTGGGTTCTGATCTTTCCTGAAAGCATTGTATTTACAGAAAAGCTCTATTTTCACAAAAGGACCAAGAACCATACAACTCATTGACTTTAGCTGAAAACTGAATGAAAAAAGACTATCTTTCCTTCTTTGACTGTGTTGTGTGCTCAGAGAGGGCTGGAGTTGGGCTTTGTCCAAATGGCAGTCAAGTGATCAGAAAGTGGGCTCGGTGAGTGATGGGCAGAGGGTGCCCGAGCACGGTGTAGCGTAACGCACAAGTGCAATGCAAACACTCTCACCGAGCCCTTGCTCTGGAGGCAGACTTCAGATAACGTGCTGACAGCATCAGTCAAAGGAAAATAAAATTGCCAAGGGGCTGTGAAAGGCTCTCTCTGTTCCAACAGAACAGTGCATATAACCTCTGCTTTCTGTGAGCAGTCACACTGACACGTGAGGGAAGGGATGCGTGATAATACCAACAGAAAATCCCAGCAGCTCTGGTCACAGCAGTAGTGATACTGAACAACAGTAGCTTACTACAGCTCATTGCTGTAGGGAGTTTTCTTAAAAGGTTTTAGTTCAAATCCATCTCTTTCTCATGAGCAAGTTGCGCTGCCTGTTGATTCAGGCGGTTGTGTGCAGCAAGAAGTTCTGGTTCAGCTGTTGAGTTGTGGGAACTTAGGCCACTTACCAAAATATAAGTGTGTTGTAGGTTGCCTGAAAATCTGGAGAAACGATTATTTGTGGGTTCCAAAGTAACTGTATTACTGACCAGGATGGGGTTTTTTTGAATAGGAATGCTCCATATTTCTGTTACTTTGGTACAGCACCAAGGGTATATAGTAGAACTGTGGCTTTGAGAAACAACCCCAGTGTAAGTAATACTTTTATTTTCATTTTTAAAATTGTGCAGCTGCGTATTTAACAGACTTCTTCGAGGAACTCTGCTTATTTCAATGGGACAGCTTTGTAATTAGCTAACACTTGTTAAGTAAGGGTCACAGCTTTGGACCTGATTTCTGTCCTTAAATTGCTCTGAGATCTTTGGGGGCTGCACATGAAATAACAACACTATGTATAATTTACAGGGTGTTGTCAGTTGAAAGCTTCTCTGCATTTCATGTATCCAGCACTGTTCAGGCCAGCTGGCAGTCAGCTCAAGATAATGATGCCATGATAGGAAAGATAGTCAGAAGTTGCCAAAACTATTAGACAGCACATCTGCCTGCTGGCTGCCAGGATCAGCACTGAGCTGCCAGCACCAGTCTCTTGGGTGGAGATGGAAACACCTTCCAGTGTAATCCATGTGTCACAGCTCTTCAGAGACACAAACAATGGCTTCAGGTGGCATCAGGATATTTCTACTGTGTTTCATCTTGTTGAGGTTAGTATCCCTAGTAACAGCAGAAATATGTGCTAGGTGCACCAAAAGTGATCAAGACTGGCAAACCCGAAATGCAGATTTTTTTTCTTAAGGGTGTTTCCTTCAAAACCTTTTGGTATTTTGATGTCTTGTGCTTGGCTCTGAGAGCAAAGAAAGTGTAAGGCACTGAATGAGAGCTGGTTTTCATAGAGAAAAATAGCTGTTTTCTGCTTTTATGCTGATAATACAAGTTCTCAGCACTGACTGCTAGAATAATACTGCTGGCAAAGAGAGAGACATGGAGAGACAAGAGGGATCATGTTTCATGGGCCATAAACTGGGGCACACTAAAATAATCCTCTCAGATATGGTCAACTGAATATGAATCCGTGTAATCTTGAACACACTCTACGTGAACTCAGAATTAATCATTAGAAAAAATGAACCCATGAACACAGAGCTAGATGTCAGGAGGAATATTTTGTTCTCATGGTGAAATACTCAAGACCAACTCGTGGCATTGTCCTACAAAGAGCATCATAAAATCTAACCCAAAAGATGTCATTATGAATTATTTGCTGAGAGCCTGACTGTCCCTTGCTCAGTATATTAATATGCCATGTGGCATTTATTTTCCAAACAGATTAGGAAGTGCAAAGTCTGTCATTAAAAAAAGCTCAGCTGGAAACCAGTCATGTTTTTCCCCCCTTTAGAATCCTTATTCCTTCTAAGACTGATATTTAGTAATCCTTTGAATTCATACTTCAAACAACTTGAAAGGTGAGCTTTGGTTATAATACTGACAAGCCTGTGAGTCTGATGTCTCCAAGTCTGGAAAAAAGAAATGTCTGCTGCTCTGGTGGGGCTCCTCACCCTGGACATGGAGTCAGTGATGAGCTTTGTGGTGGTGGTGGAAAGACAGAGATTGCAGTATCCTGACGTTCATTCCAAAGTTCAGTCATCACCAAATTTGTCAACATATAGGCACATAATGGGACAAATGTGTCCTTCTGAGAGGAAAACAGATTATACTTCTTGTAAGGATGGAGCAGCAGAGGCACAAACCAATTACTTTGCAAGGAATCCAAGTGAGTGTTTCTTGAGAGGAGGAGTCCCAGTATCTCATCCACAAAGAAAGTATTATCAAATAGAATTTTGATTTCTATTGTTTTTCCCCAAATAATATGACCAACTGTGGAGCATTATTGTAGGATTCCCTAACCCTTGGTTCATTGTGACTTTGAATGTCTGGGGCCACTGTACAGATCTCTTATCATCCTCTGTATGATAATGAGTGGGTGATATACAGACTTACCATCCTCTTTCTGGAGCCTATGATGTACCTCAGAAAGGAATGAGAGACAGAGGGGAGAGTTGAGACTTCTTAATATGCCTTGGGAATTCATGGCAGATCTCGAATCTCTCAAGGAATGTTTTTCTTGTTTCACTCCATTGGGAATTGTCTCTGACACAGTCAAAAACATGTTCAGAACGAGTCTCTTTCATTTTGTTGGCCTCTCTATTGCTCTTGTCACTGACCCAAAGCCTTTTGATTTTTTTTTTCTTTTGACGTTCTTGAGCTAATTGGCCTCAATGAAAAAGTAGTTTGTTTCCTGCAGAAGCTTGGCTGTGACAAAAAGTGTAGAAGTTGGGAGAAATCTGGGATAGGCCAGTGTCAAAGGGCTTATATAATAGCCCAGAATAGTCAGCCAAAATATAGTGTGAGAGTGTATCATAGGTGGAGTTCAGGTGAATGAAAAGTTCTGCAGGGTTTGGCACAAAAATGCCAATAGGGCCAGCAATGAATTTCTTGCTTCAGTCAAGATTATCTCAGTTTCATCCACTGAAAGGAGCAAATAATTATTTAACTGGATAATTATGGGCTGGATTCCTTCAAGAAGGCAGACTTTTGCCACAAGAGGCAAGTGGCAAGAGGCCATTCTTTAGGCAAGGGGATCTTGTCTGCTGTTCACATTCTGCTCACCTGTAGTTGTGTCTGCCCAGTGCTCTGGAGCTCTGGTGTCTTCAAACCAGCTGGAAGTAAGGACCCCACATTGCACAGGAGATGCCTTCTAGGCATTTTTCATTGAATTCAATGAGCACACAAGGAGAAACTTTGAAGCATTGTAAATGAAAGTAAAGAGCTAGACTGGACAGGTTTGCAGCCCCAGAAGCAAATGGTGTGCTGTGAGTTGAAGACAGAAGGAAGCACAGTTTCCTCATGTACTTTTCTGTAGCATAAATCTCTGATCAGCTCCCTTGGATTCAATAGGAGTCTTGTTACTGACTTTAAGGGAAGTAGATGGGACTCTGCAAAGTGGTATTTTGGCTCTGAACCTCTTTTCTGTGGATATGACTTGAACAGCCAGGAAAGGTCTCACCAACATGTTCAGGCTTTAAGGTACTGCAAGTAGATGTCAAGAAAAAGAGAGATGCCAAGGATCAGGAATTCATCCACATTAACAAGACCTGGATGCATTCTAGAGCAGTGGAAATGATTTATGTCTTGTTTTGTTGGCTGAACCAGATGATTGAAGGAAAAGTTATATTGGGTCAATGCTGAACAAAAACGTTTTCATTTTTTCGCCAAAACAAAAGTCTGGAAGAAAATTCAGGCTTTTCAAAGTGTTTAATTTAATGTCTGTGTTTGTGTTCTTTTTGAATTTGAATGTACGCATAGTCCATTTCAGTAAATCATTATTGCATGCTTTGAAATACAACTGTGATTTAAAAACAAATTTTGGTTTGTTTTGGAAACAGCAAAGGACAGTATTCCAGTACTCTTAAATTCTTCATCAGTATTCCTAATGTAATTTGGGAACTATTTTGGCTATCAAAAAAAAAAAAAAGTCTTTTGGCAGACGAACTATAGAGTCTTGACCATCCCCACTCCATCATGAACTCTGTTTAATTGTGAGACCCAGTGATTTATCTGTAGAGCTGGTACTTAATGCAAAGACACTCAACCTGAAAGCATAGTCAACAGAGATGAGGGAAAGAGAAGATGGGAATGTTCAGTTCGTCCTTAAGGAAGCTTTCCTTTTCCAAAAGCAAAGTCTTAGCTGGGGAGGGATTACTTTTATATCTATATATCTATCTTTTTTTTCCGAATAAAAATTCAGTAATTCCTCTTCCTCTGAGTGATTTCTTAATGAACTGTCTTTTATAATCTTTGGGCAAGTTGTAGTGATGGTTTAAATCAGTGTGACTCAGCTAACACTATTTAGCTTCTAACCCATAAAGCTTCAAAACACACAGTCCCTGACTTATCTCAAGCAAATGACTGCTTCCCTGGAGCCGGCTGAGGCTGCTGGTGTTATTAAAGTTAACCAGGAGTCTCTGTGTTCTGCTGTGTTCAAGTTTAAACAGTAAGGTGATGACACTTCTCTTTTGCTTTTGTAATTTCTTGGAGTTGTTCTCCTTCCCTTCGGTATGTGTGGTTTAAAAGCAGTCCATCATGTTGCAGACTCTATAAACTGTGGGTTGCTTAATTTGTGTGATTCATAACACAGGAAAAAAAAAAAAAGAGCCATCATCATTCTTGGTATTACATCCAGCTCTGTTATCCAGAGCATTGACCTTGACCAGCTAATGATAGGTATTTAATATATGTGCATGTCTGTATATATAGATATAAATATTCATTATGTGAGGTCTGAGATCGTAAGGGAGCGCTGGCAGTGCCAAGTTTTGTTCGATGGTTCAGGCCTCCAGCTGTGCCAAACCCTGGGTTCCCTTAACATACCATAAAAAAAAAACAACAACCCAGGCTTTGCTTGAATGTCATCCAACTTTATTAAGAGAAAGATCAAGTGTAATCTTATTAAGCTTGTCACTCACAAACCATAAGGGTGCAGCCTTGGTGTGTCTGTTTGGTCCACATGTGCGAACAATTTTGCCTCGTGATACTCAAACAGGGGCTGTTATTCTTTAATGAGGGCTGTGAATAACAGAGCTACAAATTGCAAGCTTGGAGATGTGCTCACACACTCGTGTGTTAACAGAAAGGGGTGAAGGTGGGGATTGTTTGTTTGGATTTTGACATGTTCCTCAAGCACGCTCGAACCCACACAACCACAATGTTTTTCAAAAGCTGTTGTGTATATTTTGAGGTTTCTGAACTTCCACAATAACTTAGTCAGCTTTTGAATGTGAGCATGTGTCAGAGTGGACAGCTGTATCAGGAAAACTTCACAGGAGCCCTGAATCTCCCTCTTTTTGGTTTCATTAGAAGTCTGCTCCCTGGGCCAATATTATGAGGGGATGTTCAGATAAATTGTGCTTGCCTTCATTGTTGCTCCTTTTCCACAGTGTTAACAGCTGGGCAGCAGGAGATAACAGTGGAAACCACTACTGTTTATACCAGTGTAAAACCAGAGTACCACAGTGGGGACTCAAATCAAATATTTCTGCTTGCTCAAAACATGGATGTATATAGAAATTCTGTGTATTTATATAGGAAAAATAACCTAAATTGAAACTGGTCAGGATGTTTGGCCATGTGGCTGAGAATAGATCTGTGTGGGTAAAATGCACAAAAATAACTAGCAATGAGTGGACTATAGAGACACATTTGATAGTCTAACAGGGAATAAATTTGTAATAAAAAGAACTTCTCCATAGACATAGCATATATGACTTAGTACTTGAGGAATACAGCTTCCCAAGATTTTTAGTCAATTAAATTTTGAATTTGTAAGTAAGATATCCTTTGTCCATGGGAATATGGGGGCTTGATACAACTGTTTGCATGCCCAGAGTAGCTTACAAATGGAAGCATTTGTTGGATGAAGCTCATCTCTGCTGGGTTGGGATAGGATCTTTGCAGCTGAGAATCTTTAAATACTGCAGGACTATGTTCTGTTCTTTTCCCACTACACAGATGATCTCTCTGACAGATAAGATTTACTGACCCTTCTGGTAGAGCATTTGCCATTGCAGGCTGGAAACTCCCAACTCCCAATCCTTCCACCACAGGACCTGTAGCCAAAGGACTATTTGTCCTTCACAAAGCACTTATTTCTTCAGTTTTGCTTTTAAAGAAAGAAAAAATAATTAAGAAAATACACGGCAATGGAATCTTATACTGTTATCAGTGTCCTCTGGAGGTCCTTATTCTAATTTATACCAACATCTTTAGTGTCAAAGCTGGTCTGATCCTTTGTGCTCAGGCAGAGCTGATCTTGGTTTATGATCTGTCATGCCCAGGCAGAGCTGATCCTGGTTTATGACATTTAGATGCACTAAAACTGTTACTTTCTAGCCCAGTTTTCTATTATTCCACATCTTTGGCATGCTTTACATTTCAAAGGAGACAGAGCTCCAGTTTTAGGTGCTCCAAATCTTTTCCAACACCACACGTGTCTCAGGGTCTTGTAATACCATATTCAGCAGCTTCACAAATATCTGTAGTGTGTTTCTGTTTTCCTTTTGTCCTCAGGGGCAAACGTTTGTTGGTGTGATCTGCCCTGTTTTGGGGATTTGCTTCCCAGTGTCAGGAAAGGCATGAATCAAGCAGCAAGCCTTGGGCATGGAGTGTAAGGTGGGAAACAAGTCCGAGTTTGCACCTCCTGGAATGCCACAGAAGCAGCATCTGACCCCAGTCTGAGAGCGTTCTGTGGACTCTTGGGGCTTATTTCTCCTGCTTTCCCTCTGTGGGAAGGACCTCAACCTAAGGCCTCAAAGCACTCCTTGAAAAAACCCCTTACCTGCCCTGGCAAGGCTCATTATGGTGCTGCAAAGGAATCCTTAGCTGAATTAAAAGGCTGAGGATGGTCTTTCAGGGCAGGTTTCCCCTGCGTGGTTGAATGGATTTGGAGATGCCTGGTGTAGCTTGTGAGGTGGCAAATTATCTCCACAGCACAGAGCAGTTTTCGATTGGAGCAATTAGCTCAACCCTTGCAGGTCGTGCAGCTGCGCCAAGCTGCCTTTAGAGCAGCGCCAGCTAAAACCACAGAGCAGCCCTACGTGTAATTGCCTTTAATCCATGATCAAGGACAAGCTTGGAATCGTGCCTGCTGCGGTGTGCTCCTCTGGATGGCAAAAGGGAAAGGCTTGAGTCCAAACTGGAGACCAGGTGGTGTCTGTTGTGCTCAGCAGGGACGTGTCTCAGCAAAAGCAGAGAGCATCCAGCAAGAGGAGGGAACACACACCTGGGCACAGGTGAATCAGGGTCCACGAGCTCCCTGGAGGACTTGCCTTCACCTGCTGATGGAGACCATCGAGGGTGTCCTACATCCAGGTGTTGCACTGGCTGGGCAGCCTCCAGATGTTACCTGTGCTGCACAGATTAACCTTGAAGAAAAGGCCTTTTCCAGGTTGGGGTGACACTCACCTTATTCACAGCCTCATTTGTGAACTTTCAGGGGTGTTTTTCTGCAACAACAGTGACATCCAGTGGCCAGCTGGATTTTTCTGGGAAAAGAACGGACCACAATCAGTCTTAACAATGTGAAGTTTTTTATAGATAAAAAAATACTGACTAAGGAGGCTCAGATTTGGTTTCCTTGAAGAGTTTCATTAAAAAAAAAAAAAAAGTCTGGTGAATTGGTTTCTGTTTTTCTATGTTCATGGGGTAGAAAGCATCAATACTCTCTGCTCCAGCAAGGAGTTCGTCCTGTGTCCATAAACTTCAGGGGGCTGGCAGTTTGCTGAGGAATCACTCTGTTTTCTGCTAAGGCATCACCACGTTTTTCACTTATGAGATGTCCACAATCCAAATAAACCACCAGAAAGGGGCTCCTGGAATACACGAAGCAAGCAGTGTAGTCTGTAGAATAGTTGACTGAGAGGTCCAAACCAGAAAGAACAAGCAAGGATCCATGTCCTGCCAACTGGGAGCTTTGATTTGTGGTTTTCAAACTGCTTTTCAAACAGAAAATGACAGCTCATTTTGTAGTCTTTTGAAGTAATTTCACAGATTCCACAGACATTACCCCCAAATAACTTTCCTGGAATGGTTTGATCTCACACTAGAGCAGAATAAAGTTCTGTTTAGCTCAGTTTAGAGCTGTCTTGTGCAAAGTAGAGGAACTGGGGGAAGCAGGTTCCAAGCAAAGACAGTGAAGTGCAGTTTCACACCAGGCTTGATTACATTGTGGACACAGTATCTTGTAGGAATCAAATGCATCCATGAAGCCAAAAACAGACAGACTCAAGAGTCCAAATCACTTCTGAGCCTGCAGATAGACTATGGCCCTCAGCCCTATTTATTTTCTAAAAGAAGCCGTTTAGTGCATCCTTATTACCTGCCAGAAGCCTTTGTCAAAGTCAAGCAAAGTGCTGCGTTTCATAACACTGGCTGTGTGCTGAGAGCAGCTGAGGTCCCACGTGGTCTGGTCCTTGCTGGGCCTCAGAGCTGCCTCCACAAGTTCAGTGAGATACTCTGCTTGCAAAAAGCTGTCTTCCTGACTGAGGAGCTTTCCAAGGCCCAAAGCTGCCCTGAGCTCTGACTCCACCACGTCCTTGAGGTGTTTTAGTGCTGTGCTCACAGTTACCTCCTTTGCAAAGAAGGCAGGAGTTAGGAAATCTAGTTTCTCCCCTTACCCTGACCTGTGTCTGACTTTTGCAAGCAGGTCCATGTGCATTCCAGACCGTTTGGGGCTGGCTCAGGGGATTTGTGATGGGATGTGAAATACTTCTCTCAGAGGCTGCTTGCCCTGCACTGGCTGTCCCGGGGGCTGGCTGCAGCTTCCGTGGAAAGAGCTGATAACTGTGGTTCAGGTGGGAGAGGGTTTAGTGCAAGGCTGCACATGCACTAATAAGGGACCTTGGGTACAAAAAGAGGCTTCATTTCTTCACCAGTTTCCTCACTGCTTGAGGCATTGGTGACAGCTGGCAAAGAATGTTAAGACAGTGCATTTCACACCAGCCTCTCTGCACTTGGGGGATCTGATGGTCCCAGAGATGCCTCCAGCACCCTGGGAAGACTCTTAGAGATGCTGAGTTTTCTCTAGATTTTTCTCAGAATCATTTCCTTCTCTTCTGCTACAGTGTTAGGGATGGTGAAGTTCCCAAGATTTTGTACATTGACCCTGTCCATTGGAGAGGGTCCCATGAGGGACACAGAGACAAGTTCCCTGTCACACAGCTGCATGACTGGCACACACCTCCAGTCACACCCTTGTGTAGAAAGGTATATTCCCAACAATATAGTTCAGTGAGGAGCATGCACCTTAAAAAAATAAAATAAACAAAAACAATGAAAAAAATAAAATCACATCTAGTTGTGGCATTCTGCTGCAGGGGAAAATGCCAATAACCATTCTCCATGCAGTATCTCAGACTGAGTAAGCCCTGCCTTTACTCACAGTAAAACCTGGGGACAAAGTCAATCAAACTTCTGTTTCAGCCCTGCCCACATAATTTTCCTCCTTTTTTCTTGCTCTGGTAAGTTGATGCAGCTTATTCCAGCAAACACAGCCAATACATTTTACAGAATAAACTTCAAATATGCAGGCTTTGTTGTTTGACTCTCAAGGGATCCTATGTTTTCTTTAAGAATATGTGCTGAAATTGTCATTCTGTGTTGGACCTCCTCTCTGTGGAAAACTCCTCTAATGCCACATAAGTGAAGCAAGAATATGAAATAGCCCAAATGGCCCTATAATCAATCAAAGCCCTAGACAGGACAGCTCTCTGTCCTGTGCAAACTCTGGCATGACAACAAAGGTGGAGGACAGGGCAGAAAAGGGAATGATGGGGAAGAAGGATGGGCTGTGTGCAGTGTTCAGGAGCTTCTGAGCAGTAGCAGGGTGACTGGGTGGGTCACCATGTCTGATTGACTCTGAGGCTAAAGGGGCTCCTTAAGCTCACATGGGAGATGGAAAGAGACTTGTACAGAGGACTCATGTTCTTCCCAAACCTAGTGTTTGAGATGTTGGAATGAATTGCTTTGTGGAGGTGCCATCCTCTCCAGTGAGACTCACTAGCACAGACCACTCACTTCATTTGGAAATATCTGATGCAGCTTCAAACTGACACAGAGGCCAGAGGAGATTCTTAGGAGGTGACCTCACTTCAGCTCTTGCTTGTGTTGGTTTTTTTTAACCCAAGTGAAACAACTGGTTTAGACTTGGAAGAAATTGGTGCTTTTTTTCCCTCCCCAAAAAATTAATTTTATTGTTTACCACATATGTCTAGGACTAGCCTGCTAGGGAAAGTGCTCCAAGACTTGGAAGATAGCAGAGAACTGAGTTGCTGAGCTCACATTATGACACTGCATTGAAACTGTTAACAGAGGGGTGTACCAGCAAGGAGCCAGTTCCAAACTGGTAAACTCTGTCCCACCTCCTGCTGAGCCTGTTGAGGAGTGTGCATTGCACTCCAGGGTGCTTCTGGAGAAGGATTTCCATGGTGTGACATTTGAGTACCTCAACAATAGCTCCTTAGCAAAGGGCTGCTCAGAAAGGAAGATCAGAAATGAAGAGACATTGGGGGAGTTTATTATACTTGGGGGCAGCAAGGAAATAGAAGTCTGTGGGAATCTGCCCTTCAGATTGAGATGCTCCAAGTATAGAATTGCACTGCAGATCTCCGAGACACCCCAGGGAAGCACAAATCTGTGCTCTATTAGCCTGGCGTCAATGTGGAATAACCCCCTCAACTTTTGGCCCCTCATCTCTCCATTCTCCCTCTGGCTACAGTGTGGCCTTTCTCCAGAACTTGTTCTGTAAGTGCACTCGGGTGAGAGGGGAGAGAGGTGATTACATGCAAGAAAAGAATGAAGGGAGCCATGGGAGGATTGCTGGACGTTGGAAATGCTGCACGCTTTGGCTTGTTATGTGTTATTGCTCTGATTGCTGTGACTGTCCAAAAGTGGCTATGAGTCAGTTCCTCACAACTGCATAGAATAACAACATCAAACGAGAGGGAAAATGATTTCTCCATCTGCTTGGACAACGGGTGGCATGATGTAAGGAGTCTATGATGAAAGCCTGCTTTACAAGACCATTGCACGTGGCTTGTGCAAAGTATTTTTTAAGGCATGCTTTGGGCTTGGACACTCCTGCCAAATAGGGGAAGAGGAAAGCTCATTCCCTGCACTTCCAGCTCTCCTTCACAGCTTTTTGCATAATGCTGCAATTTCCAAGTGCAAAACCATGTCCTGAAGCAGAGCAAAAGCCAGCAGCCTGGGGTGACAGACTTTTCTGGAAGGTGGGGCATTTGATAGTCCCCTTCTCTTTGGAAAGCCCACAGAGCTCTTATTTCAAACCTGAACACCAGCCTCTAGGAAGTTTTTGTTACATCTGGTCTGGTGTGGTAGGGCTGCATGTCTCATCTTCTGGCATGGTATGGCTCACATTTCGTACTAACTGGGGCGGGCTGGGTTCCTTCAAGCCATTTCCAGAAACTACATTCCCCTGTTGGATCCCCACAAGCATGACTTTTGTTCTCATTATCAGTAAAATTTAAAATTAAAACACTCAGGCTGTCCTAACATCATACTCATGCCTAGGTGCTGCATATCACCTACCCAATCCATTACCTGGTGTCATTCTTGATAAGAACTTCACATCAGGCTGGGGGTATCTTTCAGATATATCTAGATCCAACTTGCAAAAGTAAGATCTGCACAAATCCAGCATTGGCTCCTTGTCAAAGTGCATTCAATATACTTTTTAAAGACCATCCTTACCACTAGAGTAAGATTTCAAGGAAGAAAAAGGTTCAAGAACAAAGGGCAGCAATTGTCTGGCAATGAGGGTCATCATGAGGAAGGCTGAAGAGCCTCCAGTTTTTAAAGCATGTTATTCATTAGCAAAGAAATACACTGGACGAGGAGTGAAAGGGAATTAAAAATTGGAGGGTTTATCCACAACACTGATTCCCCACCACGGGTCTCTGGAACAGGATTCATGTCAGAAGGGAGTAATGTGGGATGGCATGTGGTTCCCAGTAAATTCCTGCTGTTACCCAGAGACCTCTGGGTCCGACTGGAATGCTGTAGTGGAGAAATCATCAAATTCAAATAAAAGTCATTGCCTGGAGTGTTTGCTGTAGCTCCTTCCTATGGCTGCAGCTTGACAAATTCTTCTCTGAGCTTCCAAAATACTGAGCCACTGAGTCTTGACTATTGTAGAATAAGAGGAATGGAGATGCAGCTTCAGAGGCAGCAGGCAAAGAGACCACAAAGTATTTACCCCAACTGTGAAGGGGCAGCTCTCAGCCCTTTGCCTTTTTCCCTACACTAATTCTTGTGAAGCTTTCCTACCATAAACACTGCGGTGCTGCCAAGGGGCTTGAGAATCAGCATCGAGGGAGAAGGAGGAATAGAGGCTGCCGCCTCCTGATTGCAGAGCAGCCCAAGGTCTAAGTGGCAGCAAAACGTTATACATAATGTCTGATTCACTGTGTGGAGAATGTAAAGAATTGAGACCTCCCGACACAGTTTACATTGGCCCTTTTTATGACTAATTGTGCAGAAAATAGCTCTGCTTGTAGTGTGCATGGAAACAGTTCAGATTTCTGCTGTGTGTCAGCTAATGGCTAGCAAGGCTTTTTTAGCACGACTTCAAAGGCTCTGGCAATGGAGGTCCTTTGTGAGGGAATTATCTCCTGCTCCTTTGTACCCCGTTATCCTTCTAAGCCATGGAACAAAGAATTGTGAAAAGAATAGACAAAGTAATTTGTAGTAGATCTCTAAACCTAGATAAAGTACATAACATTTGCTTAAAAACATTTTTTCTGCTTCTGTCATCAAAACATGGTTATAATTTTTCTCTGTAAGAACACCCAAGTTCATCTAACTTTTGAGAGATGCAACCTGATGCTTAGGTTACTGATGAGGGTCACTAGGATGTCTGAAATGGAAAAGGAGAGCTTTAGCTTATGTGGTCAATTAAAAAATACATGGCTGACAAGAGTTGGCTGAGAAGTGTCTTTAACTCTGCCTCAGGATATTCCACTAAGAAAGGAAGAAAGTGCATTCTTTCAGCAGTGTGTGCATGGATGTGCTTTAAGGAAACCACGTATATTTCATGTATTTTTTATGTGTTTTTTAGTAAAAAAAAACCCTAATTGATGGTTTATTCTTTCTTTCTTCCAGTGAAAAATGAAACCTTGGGGAGATAAGGCAACACATTACATGGATCTGCTTTCTGTAGTCCAAAGCACAGTTCTTAATTAAAAATAAAAAAGCAAACCAGGAATGGAAGGTCTATGATTAATGTTAGCAGCCATGCTGTATAATGTGTTCCTCCACTGTCTCTAGATCCTTGTCTAGAAAAAACAATATGTGAGTGAAAGGAGAATAATCTTGGCCTCATCGAATTTAGTAAAGAAACCCCCTCTCAAGTGCAGCAGCCACACTGACTACTCCACTGTGTATTGATGGTCAAACTACAAAATTACTGTGTTTAACACTGGGTCTTGTCCTCAAGCAAATCCCTTGAGTATTTCCTTATCCTCAGAGGGTGGAAGAATTGCATCCACACCTGGGCATTTTTAATCTTCAACTGTTAGGGATGGCTGCTCTGCATATCTCCATGCCCAAGCACAGACTTTCTCTTCACGTCCCTGTGTAGAAAATGTTTTGTGTCTGCTTTCTCTCCTTTTCCACTTCCATGGATTTCCCAAGGCAGCTGATGTTCTGACCTCTCAGATCCAGTTTTCATCAGCTGTCAAGATAAATTTGGTTAATACTCCAGTAATGGTTTATTCAGGTTTAGACTGAAAAGGGAATAGTGATGGAAATGCAAGATCATTCCCTTGCCTCCCTAACCTGTCTGATATATCTCTAGATGCACTAAGTTTTCAGTCATTATATTTTCTTGAGGTTTTTCCCAGGTCAGGAAGAGAAATTTTTAAAATATTTCAGCAGAAGCATACATGCACACACACACGCATATATATATATAAAGCTCATTTATTTTTTATCTATAAATAAAAATTAAATCCACTGATGTAAAGAATGTGACAGTTACTGCATATTCTCTTTGCACATAGGAGCAGCCAGAGGCAGCAATTTTATGTTTTTCACTGATGCTGAGCTTAATTGTCACTGATATGCAGGTTATTTTGTTTCCATCACATAGGCTGTCAAAGTATTCTGTTGTTGTTAATATTTAACAAGTGAGTCCTTAGTTGTGTGTGACTAGGGAGAGTTATTTTATGTTAAGATATTTCTCAGACAGAATTTTCCTGAATTTTAAACCTGGAAAGGATAATTATTATGAACTTCACAGCAGGAGGCAGGCCAAGACAATTCTTCCAGGAATTCTTTAACCTTTCGTGTTTTATGTTACCCACCTACACTGGACCTCTCAAGTGCCACCTTTTTCCTTAAACCTTCCTCTTCCACATCTCTGATCCTGAGGAACTCCTTGCCATGGATCATGTTGGGAAATGTCTGTGTTGGGTGGGAGACTGCTGATCTGAGCATGCATAATTTCATTTTTTCAGTCTAAAGTAGAACATGATTTCAGTTGCTTGTGGTGTGCCTGAGTTGGCTACAACAGCATTACCATGATGTAAAATGAACACTAATGTGTTCATATGTGAATTCTGATTGGACAGAGAAGCTAAGACAAATAGAAGTCAGAAATCTTCAATCAGGTGGAGAGGATTAATTAACAGGGCAAGCTGGTGATGAGATGGATGGTAACTTACCCAGATGTATGTGGGATAATACAAACAGGTAAATTTTAAGCAGAGTCTAAAGGTTAAGTTTTGCAAAGACTTGCTCATGCCATTTCCAGTAGTTTTTAAAATTTTGGGCTCTCTTGATGTCTGTGGAATGGAGGATTATTTGGAGGTCAGCTCAAAGTTGGATTTTGGTTTTGTTTTTTTATTTCTTTTTATTTCTGTTCTCTTGGTTGAATTGGAGCATTTAGCATATTTTAGTATGTGTTGGCTTGTGGATGTACAATTAAATAACAATGATGTTCACATGGATATTTGTAATTAAGATTTTAATTTATTTGGGAATCTGAAGTTGAGGGGTTTTTAATGGAAGCTGGCATTCCTTCCAGATAGGAAAGGCAAAATTAAAAGAACAACCCCTATTGCCATGCTGCCCAGCAGATCACCAGTCCCAGTGGCTGGCACCTCTCAGCATGGTATCCACACAAGGGGCAGGAATGGGAAGTCCAGGAAGTGCCACCTTTTGGTCTTCATCCATCGCTTGAAGGGACTTGCAGGTTCTGCTGAGGAGCTGACATTGTTGACAGACCTATCACTGTGTGGATGAGGAGTCAGGGCTTTTGCATAGTTACTTTTTTCCCTGAGTTTAAAATAGTTAAAATTGGTTTCTCTTGTGCTGTCATCTTGTCAAAGATTTGCTGGATTCACGACAATTATTTACATTAAGAAATCTTTTGGCATTTAAGACTCTGGCTCAGGGAAAATAAAGTGGACTCGGAAATGTCTCGGACTCTGATACCTTTGACTTTGGTTCCTCAGTGTCACTTTGCCAGTGACAGAATGGGGACCTTTGTTTGCCTTGGCCACTGCATAAAAAAACAGGATATGATCAAATCCAGTTAATCATTCACAAATGTCTCATTTCTTGAATCTCTGAGTGTGTATAACACATTTTTGGGACTGTTCTTTGCTGCTTTGGCTTTTGTTACAAGCAAGTTAGAAAGGAGAAAATCAAATTTTGAGTTTTCTTAAAAGGAAGTGGAGGAATCCTAGAACACGCCAGGGCTCTGCAAATGTACATTTAATCATTTAAATAAATGTCTTTTGGCTAAAAGCTCTTACCAGCATTTGCAAGTTGCACTCAAAGCCATACAGCTACATCGTTCCAACAACTGAGGCGAGTTAGCGCCCTTGTTGGCAGTGGGAGCAGAGGGATGCAGGCTGAGCAAATTCTGGGGGCTGAATGCTCTCAAATTCCTCAGAACTTTGTGCAGGGTGGGCGATGAATCCCAGGGGTGACTCTGCTGGTGGCTACACCAGCTCCTTGCACAGTGGTGTCCTTGGAGGGGGTTTAGGCACCTCTTGCCTGCCTTGGTTTTTTCAGTGCAAAACATTTGGCTCTGCTGTGGAGCCAGGCAGTCAGAAACATCTCCTGCAAACACTTTCACTGTGCTTCAGGCAAGCACACTGTCTCCAAGCAGCAGCAGCAAACCAGAGGAGTGAGTTCTTACACCCCACAGCATGGTGGAACTCCCTCCTCCGAGATGCCACAGGCACATGGAGGCTTGGGCACATTCCTGGTGAATTGGTCTGTTCAGAGCTGGCAGTGAGGTGCAATGACCTGGGTGTAAATGGGGTCACCTGGCCCTGCAGAGCTGGAACTTAATGGATATAATGGAAGAGGATTGTTCTGTTCTTCCTCCATGTCAGTCATGGCTGCAGTTGGAGACAGGTTGCAGTGCTATGTGGATTTTAATAAACCCCTTTGTGGACTGTTTGCTCCCTTACTTTATATATCCAGCCCATCCTGCAAACAGTGTGAGACTCAACAATGAGTTGAAAGTTTTGGCTGTATTACACTCCCTTATTGAGCCTGTGCTCAAAGCCCTTTGAGGGGTCCCATTGACACCGGTGGGATTTGGTTCAGATTTCAAGTATATGAGACCCCCTTAAGTAAACTCTTTCAAGGCCTGTACACACTGCAATACTTACTGGGCTCCTTGTTACTTCTGTGAATAGGAATGTGACCTTTACACTTCTAACAAAGAGCCCTGAATTACAGGACAAAATCTTCATGTTTTGGGAGAGATAAGGTTACCATTCCAGCTCCTCCCAGCCCCAGTGTGCAGGTGACTGAATGGCCAATGAGACAATTCCTGAATCACTCTGGATTTAGTCAGACGAGTGCTGAACATGCAGTGTAGCAGCTTGAGTCTCTTCATTAGCAGATGTCCATGAGCAGTGATGGTCAGGGTTGTAAGTTGTTCCATTTCAAGAGTCAAAGCCCTAGTAATATCCTTTTGCCACTGTGGGGTCATTCTGATCTCCATCTTGGAAATTTATTTAATCAGTGTACATCCTAAAAATTGTCACAGTGGAAGGCAAGACTAGCAACCCATCTAGCTTTCCTGTTATCCACCCAGTTCCCTGGCCATATGAGGGCAGGGAGGGATAAATGAAATGGAAGAAGAAAGTGTTTGGGGTGTATGCTGTCCCTTGCTCTGGTCTAGGTTTTGGTACCCTTGACTCCTAAAGCTGCTGTTCCAACAGGAGAAACTCAAGCAAGTGAGAGTAGTAGTTTGATTGACAGTGCTATTTTCTACCTGTATTTTAGGTCACTTCCTGGGTAACAACACTGTGATTGATGTACTGAGACAAGCAGGATTTGAAGTGGAGCACACCCCTCCTGGACAACCAATTGGAAAGTAAGCAGCTGCCCACAGATTATTAATCCCTTTCTCTCCTTTTTTCTCTCCCTTTTTCTGTGACTAAGCAAGATTATTGCAGTAGTATAGGAGGTGGGTGAGGAACCTCCCTTTCCCACCCAATTTCCAGACAAAAAGTGCATTGTAAAGCATCCATTGTGTGAGTTTGGAAACATATGGAGCCTGAATGGCTGGTGTTTTTGTGGGTTTTTTCCACTTGGGGACATTATTTATATCACAGCTGCTTCATTATACCAGCTCAGAAGTGCCATGGTTTCTTTAAAGAAACATTTCATCTAGCTCATTTTCCCCCAGAGTTGTTTTTCCTTTTGCTCTCCGTGGGGTTTTTGCTGCTTCTCCATTGCAGATCTCTCTGTCAGGCTGCTGTTGTTCAAGAGGAATTTCAGTTTTTCCTGAAGGACCACATTTAATGTAGCAGATGCATCACTGAAAGTGTGTTGGGCAGGTAGAGAGCAATTCAATATTCCCTGAGCTTCTCTGTATATCTGGTCAGGTAAAGCAGGCAAGAAGGGCTGATCAATAGGCTCTTGGCAATCTTCATTAGTATAAAATAAAACATGGCACAAAATTGTCCTTAGCTGGTGACACAAACTTCCTTTGTCCTGTAGATGTCTTTTTTCCTGGCCATTTATATGAGGTCTCTGTCTGAAGAAATCACAGACAATAAAACCATGAAGGCTGGTGAGAGACCATGTAGCTTTACAAAATCAGCCTTTCCCCTACATTCTGCAGATAAAATTTGGCCAAGGCTACTCTGTCATAGGATTGTTATCCTCATTAGGAGAAAGTGTTAGCAGCATGCTCCTGTCCCTGGTGGGCAGACATGACATGGTCCAAAACCGAGGTGAGTCTCAATGAGGAGGATTAATAGCAGAGGTAGTAGACCATGTCTGAAAAAGCTGTGTGTAATCTAGTTGGAAAATCTGGCTGATCTAACCTTGTTTGGGAAACATCCGCAGTGATTCATATAGAATATAATATGGCTCAACTGTACATAAGTGTTCTTTGACAAAGCATTTATCCAAAATGCTTCTTGGAATCTGTTGAGCAATAAAAGCATCGTCTTAAATAACAATGGGGGAAAGAGGAAGAAAAGGCTGTTAAACACCACCATATATTCAGAGGAGATTTAAGAAGCACTTTGGCAGGGGGAGAAAAGTCAACATGGTGCAGGGAAGAGCAGTAAACACTGAAACTGGAAATTTTATACTAAAACCAACCAAAAAAAAAAAAAAGGCAAAACAGAAAAACCAAGAAAACTATAGCAGAACAGCCAAGGTGTACCATTCCTAGGTTTCTGACAAAGAAACTTTCCACTCAGGGAAAGCAGACACTTTCTTCAGTAATTTTCATTTACTTGAAAGTATCATCTTCCCATGAAAAATGTTTCAACTGGAAATTGTGAAACTATTAATTTATTGGCTGTTGCAAGCCCTTGAGAAGAGCTAAAGATGCAGTAGTGTGAGAGAAACCCAAGAATAGTCTCTGCTCTCTGGTGTTAGGCTATGTCTGTACACATCATCACAGACTTGAAATAAAGGATGGGGCAGGAAACTTGACTCAAAGCCAGTGCTTAATGTTGACTTATTTGCAGAGTGGGGCACCTCTATGTGCACAGTCCCCTACCTTGGCAGCAGTGTCTCCTGTTCATGATGTCTTCCCTAAAATTCTCAATCCCTGGGGGAAATGCCCATGAAAGCAAAAGGGCTTGGACTCTGCCTAGATCTATGTGTGTGTCCTTAGCTGAATGGTCCCACTCTGGGTAACTTCTGTTCTGTTCTGTCCTCTAACTTTAGTGTTGGGCAGGTTTGCCTGGACTAGAAACCTTATTCCAGCAGGGTCTGCTCTGAACATTGAACATAAAAAACTTTATTAAAGCGTAAATGGTTGTGCAGGAATACTGGGTGGAGTCAAGAGGAAACACATGGTTGCCCCCCCATAAGGATTAGATGCTCTGTGAGTTTTCCTGTGGTCTGATGATAAGGTAGATCTGCCAGTTCTAGATGAGACTAAAGAAAGAAAAATAAAGTGCATGGAAAAACATCCAGACTTGCCACTAGACTGAATTACTCAAGGTACAGAAACAGCAGAAAAGTATAGAAATTGTGAATAAAGAGCATTTAAATATATTCACAAGAAACAGCTTTCTGCCTTTAGAAGAAAAAAAGACTCGCAAAACTGCACATCAGGGACTGTATTGTCATTTTCCTGTAACTGGGGCTGTAGCTATCAGAAGTGCTTGGGGCTCCCCCTTAGAAATGAGTAGGCTGCTGCAAACCATTTTGTCTCTTTTTTTATAGAATAACTTGTATTTTATGATTTCTGGGTGAGCTCCAAAAGACAGTCTAGCCAAACAGAGTACAACGTTGCAATAGCACGACAACTTAATAGCTGTTGTGTTGTTTGTGTTTATGTTGCATTGTCATGTTGCTGTAATTGAGTGTCTTAAGGAACCTTGCATTTTTGTCTAGCCTTCCCTTTTTTACTCTTCTCTTTCCTTTTTAAAAGATGAAATAAAAACAATTGAAAGGTCCAGAAGAGGAACTATTTTGCTATAGTGACTGTAGTAACAAAACAGATACATCAAATGAACAGATAGAAGCTCAAATTTTGAGCTGCTTGCAAAGCAGAAATTGTTTTGTGGGTTACAGAGGTTGCAGAGGTGCAGGTGTTTTCATCTCGATTCTTGTGGAGCCATACATGAAGAGGTATTTCTTTGTGCTAAAGCCCAAAAGAGACATTTCTGCTTTACTTCCAAATGAGTTGTATAAGGGAGTCAAGCCCTGCATCACATTCTGGCATTGACAGTTGAAAAATTGGATAGTGTTCAGGGAAGATCAGCTGGATTCTAATGTGGAGTTTGGAGGGGGTGGACAGCACATGGAAAAAAATGCAAGGGTTGAAAAAAACAAATGCGGCAGCTGCATGCTTATGTTTTAGGAAAGCGAATTCAAAAAAAGTGTTGTGGACAGACTGTAAGCAGAAGAGTGAAGAGGAACAGTTCTAGCTAGCACATAGGAATGTTTGAAAGTATATCAGATTGAATTGAGAGTGGTTTTGGATGAATATCAATGATTTCTTGACAGTGATTTGCAGGACAATTTTTCTCAGGTTAAGTAAGAAGCCCCATTATATGCAAGTAACTTTAGCAAAACACTCATACTGTGTCATACTTACTACCAGTGCTGCCATGCCAAAAAAGCAAATGGTCATTTTCTTTAATCTCTCTGTTCCCAGAGCAGTATGATTATTACTGTTATTGACATGATTAGTAGTCTGATCTTTATTGTTCAACCATAATTCAGCAGCATTACCATAAATAGGTGGAGTATAGTCTGGTATGATGTTTAAACTCTGCCATCCATTTTGGTTTTAGAAAGGACAAGAGAATTTCTTTTGTAGAAAATAACTAGCACTGTTCCAATGTATCAGAAAAAGAAAACCCAAAAAAAGGACAAAGACCAAACCTGTTTATGCTGTCAGTTGCATACTGACTGGGTAATCCAGAAGATTGTTGGCTTCCTCTGTTGGCATGGGTTGTGAAATGGCTGCTCTTTAAGCCAACCAAACTGAATACCTAGAGTCTCACATTTCTGTTGTCTAGTGACAAGCACAAATTTGAGCCAAATCCTCCCTTTCCTAAGGTAGTGGGGAAAAAATAAAGCAAGATCTTGTCTGGCTGGAAGAGATAGCCAAAACATAGAGGGGTCTGATGGCTCCAGAATCAGTGAACTGGCAAAGAAAAGTTTATATAAAGTACATTTAGCTGGTGTGGAGCTATTTGGGAACTCTTACTGACTAGATTTCTGAAATCTCCTGGCTCCTCTGTTGATCTGCCTGATGGCCGAGTGTTGACCTTCCTGTGCCTCTTCCAGAATTCCACCAGCTGACTATTGAAAACACCTTCTTTAAAGCTCAATCCCTTTCTGTAAAAGAAACCCTGTTCTATTCATCATGAAGAACAATGCCATAAATGCTTGAGAACTCACTGTCACATTGGTTTAATTTGTTCATTTTGTTGCCTGAGGGAAGTGTCCTGAATCTGTTTGCATGATAGCCTTCAGCAGCATTCATATTTGCTTCTTATTTTGCTGGCTGTCATCTTTGTCCCCAGATAGAGGCATTGGAAAATTAGTGACTGAATCAATATCTCATTACTTTGCCCTGAGATAAGAAAGGCAAGTTTGTTTTGGTTTTTGTTTTTTGTTTTTTTGTTGTTTTTTTTCCCTGGAGCTCTGCCAACTGGCTATCCCTGCTTGGAGAGAGGAGGAGATGGGAGAAAGTCTCCCCTTAGATGGATTCCAGTGGCTTGAGCAGATAAAGGGCCACAGCTGCTCCACATTTAACTGGAAACAGCCAAAATGCAGGATCAATCCAGGAAGCACCTGTGTCCATGATGACTCTGTTGTTGCTGGGTTCTCAGATTCAGCTCTGACCTTCCACCATGTGCCAAGCCCTGACATGCTGCACACCATCCTCTTGGCCTGACTAACATGCAGCAGTGCTCATTTTTATCAGGCTGCTTTCTCCAAGGATGGGATCAGTGCTGCCTTCTTTCAGAATCAGGGAATTCAGGATGAATCAAAGAACTCAGCACAAGGTTTTATATCTGAGAGTTTATTATAAACTCTCAGAGCGCTGCTGGAGAAATTAATTATCCTTGTTCTTTCTGTTTGCACTTCCTGTCCCAGTTGAAGCAAAGTGTCTTTGCTGTTGTAACTTACTCCTGTCCTTCTGTCTGAAGCAAAGAGATTCCTCTTTGTTTCCCTTCTCCTATAGCATCCTACAGGTGTGACCCTGGCTCTGCTACTCATCGTTGTCTCAGGGTGGAAGTCTCTGCTCCCCAAGGAATGCTCTCTCCTTCCCTGTGGGCTGAAAGCACACTCCATCCACACAGTGATGCAGCCATTTCACTCCATCAGGATCCCTAACCCTCTCAAGGTGATGGACAGAATTGGGAAAAACATTTGACATAACATTCCCAGCAGCCCCAGTTTGGTAAACCCAGTTTAGGAGATCCCAGATGCCCTCAGAACTCTCAGGAATCTCCCAGTACTTGCCAAGTTCCTTGGGATGCTTACAAAACTTCAGATTTCTGGTGCCTGCTAGTCAGGGTTGCTCCACTCTGCATAGCTGTTAATTTTTGGGATGTGTTAGGGAGGATGTTAAAGTTGTTATGAAATAAGTATAAGTTAATTTAGAAAATAAACAAGTAGGAAAAAATATTACAAGAGCTGTGACACTTTAATTGGAAATAACTGAATTAATTGAGGAAAAAAGAACTGAGAAAGGTAGATTCTCTTCTGAGATCCTATCTCTTCTGTTACAGAGAAAAATGCATCCTTTTTTTTTATGTCAGTGGAATACTCTCCCCATTGGGATGCAGCAGTTCTTCTTAAACCTCTTGTAACCTTTGGATCTTTCACTTGATCTGGGCCTGAGGATCAAACTCCCATCACTAGCTCCCTTCCCTGAGAAGAAATATGAGTCCATTATTTAGGGGGAGTTCTTTGACAACACAATGTACAGTAAGATGTGCATAGGGATTAAATGAGGTTCATCTGCATGCATTTGTGAATTTATTGCCTCATCTAACACTGGAGAATATGACTATTCAATACTTAAAATACTTAGCCATGAAAGTATGCACGTTACATTTTCATGTTCCTGTGTGCCTTTAAAATATTCTCCTTTGCAATTTGATTGTCACTGTGTCTACTTTACAGCCACAAAGCCTGAGCCAGCCAAAGTAACTCTTCGGGGGAAAAACATGGAAGAAGGTTTCCAAAACATGGTAGAGAAGCAAAGTCAACTTACAAATTCTCAGCCATAGAAATTTAATTATCCTGTCACTTCCTGAGCAACACACAGGGACAGGGCATCTGCATGTCCTCTAGGCCACCTTTAGACACTAAATACCTTCTGAGGGAATGGAATTTAGCAACTTTCTACAAAAAAAATCTGGGAAAGAACAAGATAATTCATGGTGTTGGAGTAAGAATACAGAACAGAACTTCTCAGGAATTTCATGCTTGACTAGTTCTCCCAGTGGGACATTCACTTTGCTGTATAATCAGATTTTATCCTTGGTAAAATTTCTAGTTTCTTTTGAAAAAATTGTTTCATATTCCATATAATTCTGTTTCTCTGGAACAAGGCGTCTGGGGAAACCTAGGCTTGCTTCTTTTTGCTCAAGGGCAGCTTGCTTGCTGAGCTGTTCTGAAGCCAGTGCTAAGATTTCTAGGTTTTTTTGCTGATCTGCAGCCTATCAGGTTTAGGAGATCTGTATCTCATACTCCATAAACTCTCTAATAGTAAACTTACAGAGCCTTGGAGACTTCAAAAGTTCAGAGCTAGTTCTTACCTTATTTCCTAGCCAAATTTCAGCGTTCTTGTTTCCACAGGAGAAGCTGATTTTTCATCCTCTTTCTCCTTCCAGCCAACTCTAACGCAGATCTTTTCACCTCAGGTCATGAGTACGAGATGAAAATTTTGGTTTATAGTTATTAGAGATAAAGCTGATCCAACTTGCACTGAAGTTGTTGGCTTCCATCAGTGCCAGTAGCTTTTAGAGGTCGTTGTTAATATGAGATGTTGCTGATCCTCTCCCATCTTCGGTTGTGAGGAGCCATGAGGGAGTTGGTGGAAAGCTCAGAGTATGTTCACACAGTTGTGCAGATGCTTTTCTAAGTAAAAAGACTGTCTTTTCCAGAGCAGTGCTCATGGGCATCTACAGACAAGTGGCCCAGCTTGCTTGCAGGAGATGTTCTGGCTGGTTTTAGGTGGCTAATCAAGTTTTAGATGGTTAGTCATTCTGTGAGATGTGTCACTGAGCTCATTTAAGCCTTTGGAAAAACTGCACCATCCCCTTCCAGGCGTTGTGTTGAAACAGTGAGGTTGTGTGACTTTGTTTGTGTATTCAGCCTGCACTTGTCCTGTGGATTGATGGCCTCCACCCCGGGCCACATCAATCTGGGCTGAAGTGCAGCTGCACTTTGTAACAGCTCAAGGGGCACAGAGGTATCAAGTGGTATTGTGTGGTTAGAAAGATGTCGTTTATCTGAGGGAGTTTGTGCTCTGTTTGCTGTCACTGTGTCTTTGCAGTGCCGACTTCCTTACCTCCACTATCACGTTGTCAGGCAAAGAGACCTCACACATTAGGACAGAGAGCTTTTCCACATCCAGAGCTGACTTCTTTTCCTTCAGCAAGAGGTCTATGGGCTGTGCTGCAATCGATAGAGCTGCTTGATTTAGCATGAATGCTGTAATTTAGCTTTCAGGGAGCTCTTTACAATGCACAAGTTCCTAAAAAAGGAACAGAAAGAAAGCAATGACTTTTCTCACGGGCACTTTCACCTAAGATTCCTTTAATAACATTCCCTTAGGAAAAAAAAAATCAAGGATACAGTGTTCTACAGAGAATTTTGCTGTGAAGTACATGTTTCATCTTCCTTGAGTGATCATGTGTTCATAAGGGCATTCTCTGGAGTTCAAATGAGGTTAGAAACCCTCCAGAACACTGTAAAGTGACTGGTGGCATAACTAAATGACTCCCTGTGTGTGGATGTTTTTGTGGCAGGCTGTGAAATTTACTGAAACCTTTTTGAATTTCCCTCACAAGTAGAAAGTCATTCTAATGTACGTATGAGGGAGGGTGATTTTGTGTCATTTCTTACCCATTTTAGTGCTAAATAGTTTCACTTTTAACAACTCATGGTATCTCAGCCGAGCCAGGTGACTTCATGCTGGCCACAACCCAGCTTTGGTTCCTAAATGACTGTGTGGGTGTCCCTTTGGGAGAATATGGTGAAGAGTCAGGCTGAGATCCATGGATATCAGCCCCTCCTTCTAGTTAGGTGCTAGTAGAAGGAGTAGGAATGCCAAAAAGAGTAAGTTCTTATAACAGTAAATTTAGGATGGTGAATTTATGAAGCACTTGTCACAGTAAATATCTTAGAAGCCAGAATGCATTTTTGTGTCAAAATCTTTGAATCATTTTTATGAGAAGTCAAAGTAAATTCATATGCAATCTGTAAAGTTTGTGAGTTTGATTCATCCGGGAAATCGTGTGTTGGGAATACAGTACCCAGATCCAGATCAGATATACTTCAGAGAAGTATAAAACATAAATATGTTTTAAAATACTTCCTGAAGCTAAACTGATCTGCAGTCTTTGGAGTTTCACCCTTCTCTGGACCTCATGCTCCATGCAAGTGAACATCATGCCAATGTGTTTCCCATTTCCTGGGGATTAAACTGCTGTGTTTGATGACTCAGGACTTTCCAAGGAAGCAGCTCAGTCACTCATTTCTCTCTGAAGTGGCCTCAGGTACCTCAGAAGACATGTTTTCTCTTCCACAGTGATTCATGATTTCAGAGCAGGAGATCAACTCTCTCTCTTTTCTTTTATTCCCACAAAGTTAATTAATAAAAAAAAATTCTATTAGTGGGTGTTGAAAGATTTTGGTTTCCCACCCATACTCCCAAATGCTCTGCATTCCAGGAAGAGTGAAAAATGGGCCCGTGAACAGAAACAGGAGGGAGGAAAAATGGATCAGATGCTGTAGATGGATGTAGGTACAGTGGCTGTCAAGTGATATGGTGGAAGAATTTCTGGAATAAAGACAGTTTCTTGCAATTGCGATTGCTCAAAATACACCACCACAGTAATACAGTTTTGTGATTCGTAGGTGCAAATTTAGAAAGTTTGGGGCACAGGGAGTGTCTGGCAGAAACTGAACTGTCTGGGCCTCCCCAATGACCTCTTGCTTAGGTGGGCAGCTACACGTAATGTGCTTGTGAAAACTGGATCTTCTGCCACTGTCAGAGGCTGTTGTTGGTCAGGAGAAGCACCTGGAGGATTCACCCCTTCATGGCCACTGTGGACCTGCCTGTGCCCATCTGTCTGCCTCATGGAGCTCCACCATAGTACAGAATTTTTCATCAGTGTCAAGAATTAGTTGTAAATTTACACCCACCATGTTCGTAACTTTTGTCACTTCAGCAAGAAAACAATTGGTTGTCACTTCAGCAAGAAAACATTTGGTCCTACTGGGAGCCAGAGTTGACAGAAGGACTAAATTTGGGATATTCCCCATTCCTACTGCTTTATGGGACATCAGAGCAGTTCACAATTCCATAATGCCCCTCTCTGTTGGTGGCAGCTTGCAGAGGAAAAGACCCAGTTTGGTGCTCTCGTTTGTGAGAAAGAGCACACTGAAGTCTTTCTCCATTGATTTGCAGTTAGCTCAGGAGTAGTAGCATTTTCCTGCTAACCTGTAGCGCTTCAGCAGCAAAGTCATAGACAGGCTCCAAGTGCTTTAGTACCCAGTGCCCTGTCTGGAAACGAGATTTGCATCTGCTGTCATATGACCCCAGCTTCACATTTCCAAATTACTCCTGCAAAACTAAAGGCAGTCCCAGAAATTCCTCTGTCAGGACAGCATATCCCTGTTTATGTTTGAAGGGGTGATACCAATCTGGAGTCCCAGTGATCAAAGTGCACGTTCAGAGATGAGCCTCGTGTTGTGTTTGTAGTGAGCACAGCACTTTGAAACGAGGATGAAGCAGGAATAAATCAGGATGAAGGATTTGAGGCATTACCTACTTTACATGAAATCCCTACTGGAAAGACGTGGCTTGTGTTCCAAAGTTTTCCTTGGAGAGTGCTTGGAAGTTGCACACCAGCCTATTTGTGGAAAGCTGAACAGTTTCCTATTGTCCATGATGTGAAACGCTTCCCAGATAAACACTTTTCCCCTCCACTGAAGAAAAACGATAAAGCCTCGGCAGAGTTGCTGGTTTCTATTGGCATTGAGCTCTGTTAAAGGCTATAGTTTATATCCATGCCAGAGTCATTAAGGAAAGGTTCCATTATGGAGTGAAACTGGGATAATCTTCAAGGATTTAATAACACTGTGCGCCCACATCTTTGCGTTTCTGGGTTCATTATACCCCTGGAATGTAAATCCCAATCCACAGTGGATAAACATGGTTCACATAGATCTCAAATACTTTTGTGGTATTGTCTTCTCCTGATTTCTGAAAGGGAAAGAAAACATTGCTAGAAATAAACCCACTGGAGTTGTTTAGCCTGGAGAACCAGAGGCTCAGGGGGAACCATACTGCTTTCTACAGCTACCTGAAAGGGTTTTACTGAGGTGGGAGTTGGTCTATTGTCCCAAATAACAAACAGTAGGAGAACAAGAACGGACCTCAAATTGTGCCAGGGAGGTTTAGATTGGATATTAGGAAAAATTTCTTCACAGAAAAGGTTGCCATGCATTGGAACAGGGTAGCAAGGAAGTGGTGGAGTCACCATCCCTAAAGGGATTTACAGGGTGTGCACATGTGGCACTTGGGGACATGGTTTAGTGGTGAACGTTGCTGTGCTGGGTTAACAGTTGGACTCAATGATCTTAAAGGTCTTTTTCCAAACTAAACAATTCTGTGATTATACAAAGAGAGCAGTAAATCTCTGCTGCTGCAGTGAATTTAGGTTGTAACATTGCCTGCATTTGTGGGAATTTAAATAATTTTAAGGAATTATTCCTGACACCCACAGAGTCAAGGCATCATATTCCATCTTCCACAAGGAAGATCCAGAAGTCCCTCCATGAACTTTGGAGAGAAAAAGCTGATTTTTGAAAGCAGCAATGCTAAGATCCAAGACTGTATAACGTCTTGGGGTAATACTGGTGGTGGTTTGGTCCAGGTCTGTGGGTGGCTCTCCCTCTGCTTCTGTTGTCCTGGGAGGTGCAGGTCGGAAGGACCTCATTGTGTCCCCACCTCTGACTCCAGTTTGGTTGTGCTGGGTGCCTCCATCCTTCCTCCATAGTGCCTCCTAGGCTGAAGACCTTATCCAAGAAGCAGCTTGTGGTTCCCCTTGTTGACCTACAGTCAGTATGCAGTCAGAATGCAGTAGATACAGATTCACTTTTTGCCACCTTTTTGTCAAAACAAACCTTGCTTAGAGTTTGTGACAAAGGAATCTTCTTTCTTCCCTAGAGGAATGGGGTTTCTTGCTAATGTTAAATGGCAATTTTGCACTTGTATCAAATTTGTATGTAGATTAAGTTTTAGGTGGGAGTTGCAGGTTTTGTTGACATTTAGCAGGCACTGAGGTTTTAAATCACTGAGGCAATTTTAGAAACATTTCCCTTAAGGAGAAAGGACATAGACTTGAAAGAAAGCAGAGGTAACAAGGGTTTCACTTGTTTGTTTCACAAATGCAGCCATGAATTTAGGGCAATTTCTATGTATTCAAGCATTCATACTGATTGCAGTCATTGCTGAATGGTCAGCATTTCCCACTCATGTCAGAGAAAGGCATCAATTGAAATCCGCAGACAACCAAAAGTGGTTTAAATGACGTCATGTAGCTGAAGACTGATTTTTTTTTTTTTCCTTCTTCTTTCACTACTGGGGTGCACTGTTCCACTTGCTTCCTGCCTTTCCAAGAAACCCTGGTCAGTCTGAACAACAGACCTGATAAGGTCTAGGAGTCCTACAGGTTCAGCTGTGGTGTACAGAAAAGGGCTTTCCTCATAAAGCCTGACTCTGTTGTGCTTATTTTCACATCAATAAGGACATACACTCTTTTTTGATCTTTGTGCTTTTTTGATCTGTGTGGTACTTGGGATAACTCAGTTCCTACTGGCTGTCAGATGAATTCTTACTAGAAAAGGAAGGCAACAGAGGGACAGAGTAGCCTCCCCTTCTGTTCAGAACTAACAGGCTTGTGGGGCAGCCCCAAGAACTTAGTCTCATTGTAGAGAGAGGCAGATGAGTTGTCCTGCAGTTTTAATTAAAACATGTCACGTGGGCATCCTTTCAACAGCATTGACTTTCCTGCAGTTTGAGCTGGATTACAGCACCACCTCATGAGAATTCCTGGTTTGGTCGCTCTTAGTGTTCAGCTTTGTGTAACGTGACTGCTGGAACCTGTGCCAGATGCCAGGCATAGTTCTGATGAGTCTCTGACGTCTGTTACACTTGTTATATTTAATGTTTCTTCATAGCTAGGCAGTGCTACAGCTGTGACACCCCCTCGGACAACTGGCACTTAGATGAAGCATTTCAAGGCAAACAAACAAACAGATGTGCACTTATCGTGGAGGTAAGTGAGCCCCTAGATCTCCTGTGCAATGAGGTCTCCAGCAGAGATAGGGAGGGAGGCAGCAGGGGCTGTCACCTTTGTCTGTCATTGTCTCACACCCTTTGCCTGTTGGCTTGCTGAGACGGAACTCTTTAATGAATGCAGAATTTAATTATGGGATTCTTAAGTGCACCAATAAAAATAATAATTGTAGATAGTTCAGTGAAGGAGAGATATTTTCTGGGGTCAGTGCAAGTTTTTCTGTTTTAGGGAAGGAAGACCTGGAGCCTGTTCTTTATAAATAGACAGTGAGATTTGCCTGAGTTCATTAAAAATCAGTCTCTCCTATGGCCTCCAATGCCTTCTGAATATTCAAGGTCTGGTCTCATAAGTTTCAATTAGCAAACTCAAAAAAGAGGATATAAAACCTTCTTTTCTTAATTAAGTTTCAGCAGCAATGTGCGTGCTTTTCAATGAAGAATTTTAGTGAAGGATGGCTTTTTCAAACAGAAAGGAGCATTTGATACAAGCAGTTCCATCAGCACGACTAGATACAGAGAGGCAACCCTCTGTGACATGGGGCTAATACATACAGAGACTTTATGTGAAGTCCATTAGCATTAGAGTTGACAGAACAGCATTAGACATTAAAGCAAGTGGGGTTTGGAGGGAGAACTCTTCCACCTTCATCACGTTTCGAGGGCTCTGTCCATTACTGTGCAGTGAAAATGCCTGCAGACAGGCTGAAGTGTTGCCTGAATAGGGATTCTGACAACTGTCCTGTTCTTTTCTTGGAAACACTCAGGCACTGTGATATGGGCAGGGCCAATGGGCTCTAACAATATTTTGGAGAAAGTCAGAGTGTCTCTGTGTTCCTTTTTTTAGCTCAGCAGCCACCAGTGGCTGATCAGATCAGATGTTTTGTGGTGTTGGCTACAGAGAAGAAAAGTGGATTTAGTGTCACAGAAATGTGGAGTCTCCTGCAGACGTGGTCTTCTTATGGCTCTTTGGTTCCACACTTATGTCTACTGCTGGATTTAAGTGGTCTCTGTCTCTCTCCTTCTGGTGATAGCAGCTACTTAGGAGCCCATGTTATCTGTGTCTTGCAGTTGTAAGAGCCTCAACTGAGCAAGGTACTGCAGGAATACAAGTTGTTGTGCTTGCAGCGATCTGTGATCCACCCTGTTCCTCACTTCGGCCAGGACTCAACTTGCAGAGCGTCAGAGGGAAGTGCAGGAAACAGCACCAGGCAAAGTGAATAATCTGCCCTTAGTTTCAGGCTGAAGTCAGTGAAAATGTTGTAATCCCTCAAGCTAAGCATTTGATGCCTTGCTCAGCTGTGTCTCTGCAGAGAGTTTTTATATTTAAGATATGATAAAGAATATGAGCTTCTGCAGATCTATGTTCTCTCTGGAGGATCCAGCAAAGAAGGGAAACTAATTCCCAGTGGAGACAATCTAGGAGCAGAACTCAATTTGGATTGTAAATGAGCAAGATACAAACAGTTGTATATTAGCTGTAATTCTACTATGGAATCAAATCAGGCAGACAGTTTGGTGGGTTTTTTTTTTTTTTTTTTGGTTTTTTTTTTTTGGTCAGCTTCTTAAAATTCCTTGCAAACTCAGCACTCAGAATTTTATTATAAGACAATAAAACATTTTAGTCAACTTCATGTAGCAAGCCGCATGGACATACAGAGTTGCAATTTGAATGCAAAGGCCTCTCTCACCTCTGTGAAGGAGACTTCCAGGTGTCCCAGGACAGCTGCATTTCTCTGTGCTCCCATCTTGAACCAGGATGCCTGAGCAGGAAAAAGCCCATCTGGACCTATGGGATAGGGATTCTATCCAAGGAGCTTTAAGTACCACTTCCATAAGACAGTGAGGCACCAGAAGTATCTATATTGTGAATATTTTGCTTAAGCTGAACTACCCAGGCAGAAATAGCTTAACACTAAATTGGTTTGGTGGTAATAAGACTGTGGAGATTTAGGGAATAGAGCCTGAGGTGAGGCTTGTGTACCATGAGCAGAGAAGGTTCCTATTTGCTATTTATGTGGAAAATGGAAACAAGACTAGAGGGTCAACCCATCCTTCCTCTGAGGGCACAGCCCATCCTCTGGGGCTGGAGCGTGCAGCTCTCAGAGTTTCCATGAAAGATGCATAAACAAAGGATTATTCAGTTCAAGAACTGAACCAAAAAATTGAGAAGGGAAAATAAGTTCAGAGCAATTTGAAATGGAACGTTTTGAGGATGCTTTTGAAGGCAGGAATTGGGTTTTGTTGGGGTTTGTCATTTTTATATATTAGTTGGGTTTTTCTTTTTAATTGAGATCAATCTCTGAACAAAAAAGGGCACTTTGTAGCATGTAAGTCTTTGAAAACAGATGACTAAAAAAAATTAGAAGCTTTGTTCATAAAATGCTGAAATGAAACATTTTGAGTTTTCTAAAAGAATTCACATGAAAATGTGGAAATGACATGTTACAAATGTTACAGCTGCCCTCTTTTTTTTCAGCAAATTCAGCCTTTCAAGTGCAGAAAGCTTGCATTTCTTCTCCTGATTTCTTCTTTGCCTTAGACCAGCTCCACTTCTAATGAAACAGAATAGATAACAAAAGTTTTACTTGTTGCTCTTACTTTATAGTTTCTCAAAGTGGGAAGGAAAACATTACTGTCCATGTAAATATCTTCATATCACAAACTTTTCATTTAATTTATGTGCAGAGTTGTACATACATACACGTATATACTGAGGACTAAATTAGCTTTCAAACTAAGGTTACAGTTCTTGAGCAACAGTGATTCTTCTCGGAGAAATAGTCTGACATGGATTCAGAGCACATCCAAGCTGGGGGTGGACTGTAATCTAATTTAACTACTTAACCTAATTTAAGTGCTCATGGGATGTAGTTGACTATGGTGCAAAAAAACGAAAAAACAACTTTGTTTCCAAATTCTGTTAAGAAGTTTTAACTTTAGTGTACAGGCCTAAGGCAACTACATCCTAAATAAAATAACCTCATTATAATTAAGCTGATCAGGTGAGTGAATAATCAGGGATTTCACAGGAGTAATCAGGGATTTCTCTTTTGCTGTCTCTTGAGCCCAATGCTTCCTGAGTAATTTACAGCACTTAGCCTGAAGCAGCTCAGATAAAGTTTAAGTATGGGGAGAATCTAAATCTCTGATCTCTGCTTTGCAGTTACTCTCTTTTGCGGTAAAATATATTTATGCTTTTCATCTTGAAGGACATTATGTGCATGGTGTCACCTGGTTGTGTGAGTCTGGGCTCTCAATCCACACCTCCTGTCACTGGAAAGAGGCCCTATAAGCTGTGCTGGGCTGGGTTAGGATTTCTGCCTGCTTTTCTGTCCTTTTGTTTGCTTCTCTCCCAGGAGTATTGAAAGTCTGAGCTTCATCCTAGTGTGGAAGAGGGAGAAAAAAGCAAAATCCCTGGTGGGACAGGACATTGTGGTGCTCATCTTGTGGGTGTGCATGACTCTCTCAGAGAGATGTGCAGGGAAAGCAAAGCCAGCAGCAGATGTCTCCATGGCCTGCGGCGAGGGGAGCAAGGGTGTGTGCGAGGGGCTGACGAATTCCTGCCTTCACAAAGACACCCCAACTGGAATTTATGAGAATCCATCCACAATAAAACACTTCTAACTCTCTGTCTGGCCATCAGCCGGCTGCATCCCAGGAACGGTGGCATGAGGATGGAGCTGCCACATCTCACATTCCTCACTATCACTGCAGCTCTTCTCTTGATGAAACAAAATCTCCTCTTGTCTGACAGTTCTAAGAATTGAAGCAAGAAAACCTCAGTGATGTTGCTGTGCTTGGAAGCCCATGCAAAGCATGGCAGTCTCCTGAGCAAAACTTTTCCATTGCTCGTGCTGCAAAGTCAGGATGCAAATAACAAATTGGCAGACTGGGATTTCGGAAGATTCTGCACATATCTGAGGGAACAGAGATGTTACCGCAAGATTGCTGAAAAGAATTAGATTGATGATTTCGTTGTCTGGAAGATGTGTATCATCAGCAAAGGCATACAGCAAGGGCAAGTCCCTCCCTGGCCCTGTGGAAGCCCATGGGGAGGCTTGATGGGACTCAGTCCAAATGTTGCTGGGGTTACTCTGGCAGGTCAGGGCAGAGGCGTTTCTGGGGTCTGCCCTGCCTGTCCTATGCAGTTTTAAGCCTGGGAATTATGAAAATAATATATTGCAGGACATCATGGTGTTAATGACATTTTTCTGACCAGATCCACTCAATAGCCCTAACAAATCCCAGTGATGAGTCAATTTTCAGTGGTCAGTGCCAGCACAGAGTGACACTGCAGACCACAAGGCAGAGAAAGAAATGCTGAGACAGCCTAATGGAGCATCCAGCTCAGTCAAGCAACTTATATGTTTTGTTTTGTTCTTTTAATTCTTGGAAAGAATTAGAAAAGGATGGCAAATTTCACCAGAAGTGAAAGAAAACCACAGAGGTCTTTGTCTGTGGATTAAGCGTTTTCAAGAACTATCAAGAATAGATGTTTTCCTGTTTTCACTGCTTTCTGTACCTTAGGAACAAGCCACATAGGATATTTGTTGAGAGTCCAAAGTTTTCTTATTTGGACTTGGTTGTTTTAGAGAGCTTGTTTTGCAGGACTGCACATCCCAGGGAAGGAAATTAAGGTCAGAGATGAAAAAAACCCACCTAAGGGCCTGAAATAATTTTCATTTTTCCAAGACCACCCTGTGTGGGAATGATACATTTAAAAATGGGCGGAACCTCTAAGCCTGGAATTTTATCAAGTTATTCATGAAAAATCTCTGAGATCTTTGTGTGGACCAAGATATTTGGGTGGTACTTTCTCACTCTTTCTTCAGGAAAGGCACTGTGGCCTCATGAACTGAAAACTAGCCTTGCTTTTTCCCTGGCTTTAAAAATAACTATGTATCTTGAAAAGCTGTCTCAGCAGTAGTGAAGGAATGGAAAAAAAAGTCCAATATATCCCCATGGTTTCATACAGTGCAGCTGTGCTAACAGAGTGCACAGAGACTGAGACCAGGGGAAAGGCACGAAATAGTCCATGAAATGAGCAGTTGAATTTAACAGTAAAGCTTCACGTAATGCAGAGATCGATTGTCCACATATCTGATTGCAGATGGCAGGTTTTTGCCTTTATTTTTCAGGGGAAAAATCCAGAATATAAATAAATTCTAGCACTTTGTATTAATATTTTTTTTACTGAAATCAACAGGGAAATTATAATCTTATAGGAAATATTTCTTACATTAAATTAACATATTTAAATATTCTTGCAGTATATTTGGATTAAATATCCATATTCTGTTTTGATTTTCCTTCTGGTAGAATGTCTGTAGGATGACAGTCCTATTTGAAAAGAACCAGGGTCTTTCTTAATAATGAATTAATTATATTTTTGTAATATTTGTTGTTTATTTTTATTGTAATTATTATTTTTATATATAATATAGTATAATTATTGTAACTGATTTCTTAAATCAGTTTCAAACTATCTTACTTTCCTTATAGAGGAGCAAGCATATATCAACATACAGCTTTCAAAAGTTCCTTTTAGGTCTTGGTGCAATTATTAGCAGTTTCTAGTAATTAAAAAAAATATTAGTGCAGGCATAATGGAACAAATATCAACTAAATGTAATATGCAGTTGCCACAGTGGATCTATTCCCCCTGACTCGACTCTAACATGCTGGTGGTTAGTTTATAACCCTCTTTAGGTTACAGCATTTTAACGTTTTTCCAGTGTTTATTTATTCTCTTCCCAAAGAATGTTCTGAAATATCAAGTTTACAACCTGTGGCTCATGTGATGGTAGTGGAAACAATTAAGCCAGAAACTTTCAAAGCCACCACTGGGATTTTGATGCCCAAAGTCATTAATTTTAATAAGAAGGGAGCTGCCAGTCGTCTTAAGTGGTTTGTAAAATCTCAACCCATAAAAACACCTCTCTACTGGTTCCAGTTTACGGGGAGCTCAGAGCAAGGTAAACACGTGTAAGAAAATAGTAGGTGTTAAAAGGTGGAAAGTAGGTGTTCAGATATCCCTAAGACCACTCAAGGAATCAAAGAGCAGCCCCAGCCTTGTGCTGGCACATGGGGGCTGCTCCTGCTGCAGCATCTCAGAGAGTTGTTGACTGATCAGAGCACAAGGCACAGAGAAAGAAGCTGATGGATACAAATCTTGGCTACAGCTCGGTTCCAGTGGCTTCCTGCCACTATTGGTCTCTGCTGCCATCTCAGGATGCACATGGTGTCTGTAGGTGCTTGGTCCAGCTCCTTCCTACCTGCCGAAACTCTCCTGTCCAAGCTCACACTGTCTTATCCTCCAAGCTGCTCAATGTTGGTAGATGTTGGTACTTCTCTGATACACCATCATGGTTGGATAAAAATTAAGAATTCTTCACTGTGGCCTATGAGACCCCCCCAAACCTGTGAGCACCTCTTCATTTACGTGGTCTGGAGATGGCTTTGCTTCAGCCACAAGCCTGTGCCCTAGCCAAGGAATTCTTAAAGGCTTTGGAGAGCACCAAGAAGTGTCAAAGGAAACTGCTGCACTGGGGAACGTTCACCCTCAACAAGAAACATGAAAGAAAGTCTTAATGGGGAAAAAATTTAGAACCAGCAGATATATCTGTGATATAAAATAGAGCTTGGAGTGAGTATGATTGAGTTTGGAAAGGATTCACTGGGAGTCTGAATGATTGGGAAAATAAGAAGAGGGGATTTTCTTGTGCGTTTTATTAATGAAACCAACCATGAGGAATTTTAGAATTATTTTTAAAAAACTTTCTGGTTTTCCCTTATCTGTTGTATGATCTCTGAAGAACTTCATAAATGTTGGCTACAAGTGACAAAGTTACTGTAGTATTTGCTAGTGAGTGTCATAGTAACAATAATTAATTTTCAGTAGGTATTGGAAAGACTTTCAGATGAAACACAATGCAGTAGAAATAGAGGTGACCATCAGGACTGGTATTGTAACAGACTTCAGGAAAGTCAAAAAGAAAAAAAGCTTTCATTAGTAGTAGATGTGGCTTTTTTGGAAGAGAACAAAATGTTCCATAAATGAAACATGTGGTTTCACTTGCGGCACATTTTGTACATTGTCACCAATGAAGTTTAGGATTTTTTTATTACTTTTTCATTAAAATGTCTTACTGGTTTCACTCAGGAGGCAAAATTTTTCACGTGGCTTTAATTGTTTCTGTCATAAAAGTCATAGCATCCATGTAATAGAAATAGTTTTGCAGACCACAGCTTCATATTGCCTATTAATTCTCTCCCATTTTCTGTATGTACAACTCATTGGCCCATCCCAGGGACAGGAAAATTTCTTGCAATTAAGACTCAATATGAACTTCTACTGAAGGTAGGGGAGAAAAATAACTTTATGTCATTCCTGGTTTATTAGGTTTTTGTTTCAGCTATCTTAGCTCACAATAAGTTCACATGGCTGCATACCAAGGGAGAGAGTTTATATTGACTTTCTTCTAAAATCAGTGAAACTCTAGAAGATGAAAATAAAAGGTCTTTTTCTGCATCATTCCAGTCATGTACAAGAGGTGGTAATACTTCAGAAAGGATTGAGGAGCTCTGGCAGAATTGTTTCAAGGAGGTTTTGGACAGGTCATTTACCCCTTTTTTCTTCATTACCTGCTGGAGTTCAGGTCTCACATATCCCATCCCAGCTGCCAAGCTTCCGTGCTTCCATCATCAGCCTAGGCTTCCTTGTCCCCAGCCCTGACTGGATGAGAAGGCATAATTCTTGTTGCAGTTGAAACAATGACTTGTCTTCTACAGATGATATCCAAAGGTGGGGAAAAAATAAAAATAAAAAAGAAGAGATAAGAGATGACTTGTGTTATCTCATTAATTTAAGATCAGCTTGTCTTCAGGTATCTGCTTTCCTCAAAGAGAGTCATTTGCCAGCTTGGACAGCGTTTTGTCATTTGACCTTCAGCCCAGCAGGGGAGGCAGCCCCCACCTCAGACTCGAAGGCCTCTAAGGAGTCATTAAAATGTCAGAAAACAGCAATAGAGTATCTGTTGCCTTTTCCCTGTTTTTCATTCAAGTGTTTACTTGAAAGCTTCCCATGAAATGCCAGAGCTGTCTTTACTTGCTGCCCCAGAGCAAAGGGCTTGTGTACCTTCTCAGCAGTCAGGGACACTCACCAAGCAGTGCAGTCTTCTGCTTTCACCTTTATTTTGGCACCCTTCCTCCTTTACTCATATTTAAATGTTGTGTTTTGCAGTTCAAGGACCACAAAGACAAGCCCAGCCTTGGAGGGATTCTCAGTGACAGCCCTGCCCCCTGTCCAGCTTTCAGAGCAGGTCCCACTGGCGTCCCCTTCCCTGAAGCCGCAGCAGATGGACGAAGAAGACAGCCTGTCTCCTCACCTCTTGCTGCCTGACAGCATCAGCCAGCTGGAGGAGTTTGGCAGGCAGAAGAAATGGCACAAGAAGCAGCACAAACACCATCGCCAGCGGCAGTTCAATGACCTCTGGGTTCGGATAGAAGACAGGTGAGTCATGACTGCTGTGGTCCCTGTCCTCTTCCTGCTGCCTCCTAACGTGATGCTCTTTGCAGATCCCAGATCTTGCTGCTTAGACCATAAGGGAGGGTTGGACAAAGGTTAACTGGGAGTGAGATGATGTTTTTGTAGCCTAATGAAGAGCTAGGAGGAAAATAGGCATGTTCATAGGCATGTTTGATCACAAATAAAGAGGAAAAAAAGAGTTAATGCTTAAAATATTAAAAATACCAGAAACAAAGATATGTCAGAGTGAAAAACAGGAAAAGAACAACAATAGAAAATACTCTATGCTTGTCCTTTTTCTTCCAGTAATTTTTTTCCTATCTGTACCAGCAGATAGTTTTCATCAGAAAGGTTTGCCCATTTTCCAACCATACAGAATATTCCAGAGAGTTTTTAAGATTCTGACAAATCTGACTTTCAACCTCCTTAACTGTGTTTTGGGGCTGAAATGTTTTAGCATCTCAGACTGCACTGAAAATAGCAAACTGAAGCAAAATGAAGTACTTAACTAAATCCTCTGTGTGAAGAGAATAGAGGTAGGCACTTTTCCATGGCTATTCCAATCTTGGTCTGAGGTTAAAAACTCTCATTCAATGTTTGAATAAGAGCCTTCATGTTTGACCAGGGCTTCTCAATGTGTGCTTTTAGGATTCCTGGGCAATTTATTTTCCCACCTCTAAAGCTCTTAGTGCCTTTATCCAGGCCAAGTCATGGGCAGATAAATAGCCACAATGTTTATTGATCTTCTAACAAGTAAAAGGAACTAAGTAATATGTTGGGAACTGACTACTCATCTACACATATAATAATTATCTTTAAGCATTACATATTCCCATTTTTATAGCACCTAAATTCCTTGAAAGTCTCTCAGAGATTTTTCCCTTTGCTAAGAAAAAAAGCTTCACATATTTGTGTTTTCAGATTTTTATTATTATTATTACTATTATTACTATTATTTTTATTCATTCTTTTTAATGGTGCAGTTACCTCATTTTTTGTAGTTTATTGTTTTCTCAGGGTGAATGATGTAAGGGTTGCTATTAAGGTGGTGCATATTAATCTTAATGTAATAAGGCTGTTTCTGAGGTCAGTGCCAGCCTTGTAAGAAGGATACATGTATTTTCTTTTCAAAGTGTGTTCAGTGGTTGGATCCCCTCCACAGAGGATGTTTAAGCATGAACTAGGTGGCATTGCCTCAAATACAAGTGACTTTTCTGTCCTGCCTGGGGGCTGCTGACTTGTGGTGTCCCGTGATGTCCCAGCATTTCACAAGGGTCTGTGCTCCAGTTCCTCATGTATTGTACAAGCGAGGTGTTTAAATAGGTCTGGTGGGAGCCTGGCACTTGGGCACAATCCTCCCACCCCTATCCTATCTATCCAGAAAGGATATTGGATATTGGCAGTGGAAACGTATAGCTGGGAGTTTAAAGTGGTGCTTATGGATTTTTGCACCTTTTGCTGGTTTTATTAAATGCTCCTAGGAAAGGGATTTAAAAGGTAGTTCTTAAGATTAGAGTTGAATTATTTGCTCTGCGCTCCTCTGAGATTTCACCTGAATCAAAGCCTTTTATCCCTCTATTTCCATTTCATAGGGGTGGAGATTGGGGTGAGGAAACACAAGTTTCCGCTCCCACCAGGACGGTGATGAACCAGACACTGTGTGTTGCCTGTGTTGCTGAAAGATCCCAGGGAGATGTTAGTGGGAGATCACAGGCCTAGAAATGAGGAAGGGCTGGAAGAAGGGAAGCCTGCCTTAGTGCTTTCAGATGGTTTTAGTGCTTCTGCAGTTCTGAAGTAACTTCTGGTGTTTTCCTGGAAACAAAGCAAAACAAAACACAAAAAATACAAGTTCAGTAAATCAGAGACTCACAACCAACTCTGGTTTTCCCATAAATTGGATGGGGTCTCAACTTTCATAAACCAGCTGCTGCATATTGTGCTTTTGGCAGTTGGGTTTCATCAGCATTAATTGCAAGCTGGACCCTGCACAAAGCAATAAACAGTGAGTTCTCTCCAACTGGTTCCTTTCTGATTGGCAAGAAAGGAGCAGAAATGTGTGTCTGTGACCAGACCTTGTGTGGTGATCATTTCTGGGAGGAAACAAGCAGGGTGGCCGATCATACAGGCAATAGAGTGTTATCTGTGCAAGAGAGAAACGTGGACTTCTTTGCATTGCCTCAATAATGTTTCAGCAGTGAGGCTTAGCACTCATTTTTGAAGGGCAATTGGTGTACTAGGGAGTTCTCATTCTAACCTGTCCCAAAAATCCATTGTGCATTTGCATACACTTTAGTTGGAGTCCCCCATGCTCTGTATGGACTGAGGTCTCTGCATTTAGAATTAACTTGAGCTATGGCCCTGTATTTCCAAATGGCTGTTCTTCCAGTTCCCTAACTCACCAGTTGTCACCTGAAACTTGAATTGTTCACCTTGAGAACAATTGAGACAAAGTAGAGGGATTTAGGTCTTTGTTACGACTTTTGGGGGAAAGCTGCATAAAGCTCATTGTTTCCATGCAAGGTCCCCAGAATTCAGCTGTTGGAGCTGCTTTTCATCCTGAAAAGTCAAAGAGAAATATGCAGGTGGAGGACAAATCCAGGCGAATTTAAACCAGGTTATTGATTCCTGTATGAACCTCATTGAACTGTGAAATTACTGTGGTTCATACAGCTCTTTTCCAAAGCTTTATTGACCATGGATTAGAGAACTTTATGAGCCACGAATTGCAGGGCTTTTATGGACTACACATTTCTAGGCGATCTCATACACTTCCATGGAAATCTTAGGGTGTTTTCTTAAGCTACCAACACAGAAACAAAGGAAATGAACACAAGAGAACAATCTTAAAGGAACATCAAAGGTCTGACTCCAACCTATAAAAGCCAGGAAATCCATAATTAATGGTTCCACTAAGACTTCAGCTCTCACAGTCATTCGGGTCTGATCCAAGGTTATGGCTACAATCTGAAATGGCCTTGTGAAAAATGAGTCATCATTTAATACCACACATCATTATTAGTATTTACTTTCAGTTGTACCTTGGAGATTGTCCTTTTCTTTTTGTTCTGTCTTCAGAGCTGAGGCATTTGAGTTGGCACGCCTGGGTGGACAGTTTAGGTTTGTGTGTTGGAGGCTTAGTACTGCTGTGGAGGATGAGAAAGCTTCTGCTCTGTCTCCTCTCTGTCTTTGACAGAGCTAAGATTTGCTGATCTCCTGGGTAATTGGTTGCACTGAAGGCTATTAAAAAATAAAAAATGCTGATGAAACGTGTGGTTTCCTCTCCCTTCTGCCTTCTTCCCCCAAAATCTAAACAAATGGAAAAGGTCCTGCCTGACTGCAATTTCTGTTTGAGATGGCTTGTCAAGAATCAAAATTGAATGGAGATTTCAAGTAGCAAGATTTTTTTTTTTTTCTTCAACTACTTGATTTTGCAGAAGTGTGCAGATCTGAAGTCTGTCCCTGGGGGAAGTTTGAACTTAGACAAGACTGAAACCCTGGCTATCTCCCATAGCCAAAATCCAGCTGGGGCAGCAGGGAGGGGAGACAAACCCCTCAGGCTGCAAGGCTGCAGTTTGGCATACAGAGTATCATTGTTTCTGTTGACACTGTGTTAGCTAGGCTTCCCCATGCAATATAAATAATTAATTACAGATCATTCACTGGCTTTTCATGATGAGATACTCAGTTAATTGAAAGAATAAAGAAATGCCTTGTGAGGTTTCAGAGCAATCAGTGAAGGGCAGGTCAGGATTGCACCTTTGTTGTAGCAGACAAATGGTTCAAGGGTGCCAACAAAACCAGTCCAGGAGAACAGAGAACCTCTCCCAGCTGCTGGGGGGAGTTATCCTGGCACCTAAGGCAAGGAGGGAGGAAAGCTCCTGGGAGAGAGGAGGGAGGGGGGGTTATTAACTGGGAGGGAATTACAGGAGGGATGAGGTTTGGAAGGAGCAATGGCAGCCAGGAGATGTGAAAGAGAGAAGTACAGTGGTGGGAAGAAAAAAAGTAGAAAGGATATAAGGGTCAAGTTAATTCCCACTGCCAAGGAAGAGATCTGGGTGAAGGTGGTGTTTGGAAAGAGGGTAAGGACACACACACTTCAACAGAAAAGAAATAAGGGCAAAGAATTGTTCTCAGAAGAGAAAAAAGGAAATTCTTGTCCCAGATGTGAGCTTAGCCCTGCAAAAGCTACCATTAGTGGGAAATGAAATGAATTCTCCCTGTAAGTAGAAATGGCAGCTCTCTGATAGCCCAGTGCAGACTATTCAACCCCAGATGAATGCAATAACATCACAAATATCAATTTATTTTGGAAGAAGCAGTTGTTTTAGGGGGGAAAAAATGTATAGCAGTGATGGATGAAGGGAGACAATACGTAATAAACTACACTGAGTTTGCCTGTACAGAGTGAACCTTATCAGTTTGGATGGAATTTAAGCACTTAGCCTGTTATCCTTTCTTTCAAGACAATGCAGTGATGGAAAACAGAACTCTGTCAACTCAGACAAACTTTTAATTCCATTTAACTGCATCTGAAAGGTAAATTTCAGTAAATTAATCCAAATTGCTTCCTTTTCACAACACATGGTGCTGAAATACAGTACTTAACTTCATTAAAGAAAAGACTGCTTTTATTTAGAGGAGACCTAGACACCTTTGAAGTCTAACAGGTAAATTGTGGTCAGATGATTTCCCTCCATATGGTAGCTTTGAGCTTGAAATTTCCATCACTGGGGCCTTGTTTGTTTAAATTACCCTGTCTGCCTCCCTGGTCAGGACACTGCTCGGGGAGTGCCTCCTGATGCTCATGGAGAGGGGGATCACTGCCTTCTCCAGCCTGTGCAGCCAAGCAATCAGTGTCACCTTTGCTTTTATTTGCCCTGTGCTCAACCAGGGATGAGGACACAACTTCTGGACTTTTCTATCTTGCAGGGCATGGTATACAAATATCTACAGTCAGCAGAACTTCAGGGTTTGTCAGTTTGGGGGCAAGAGCTTTCTGTGAGATGGAGTGGTCCCAAAACACCTCCTGAGCAAATGCTCTCGCCTAGTTCCTTTGTGGAAGGTGAACCTTTATATCCTGAACTGGCCTAAATTCTGCTCTTAGTTTGCCCAGTTTTTTGAACCCTGGTAAACATACAGTGTCCAGAAGAAGGTGTTTTGGGCAGTTCAGCAGTGCACCAGTTGGTCCTTCTTCCTCCCAGGCCTGCCTGCCTCTCTCAGACATGCCATCTTGCTTCTGTGAAGGCATCCTCAGCTCCTCCTGAGCAGAGAGCCAAGTGTAGGGAATACTGCATGCTCCCCTCCTTAGTTTTATCCTGTTTCCATTTGATCCCCCTTTAAGGTGAGCAGATGGCTCAATGCCTCCTTTAAACAAGCCTTGGCTCTGCCATCATGCCCTTTGCACAGCCCCAGGTACACGAGCTCTCCAGTGAAAGTAAAATAGAACGGCGCACAGTGTAACCCAGTGCAGTAAAAACAAGAGGTAAATCTGCTGACTGTAACAAATGATGTGGTGATGACATATCCTCCCTCCCTAGATGGTTTTTATTGAGGCTTCTTGGATTATCAGGTTGGTCAGAGTGCACAGAATATATTAATTAAAGCTGTGGAACCTGGCCTCAGCACACAGCTCTCTAATGCATCTCAGTAACGACGGGAAGTCCTGACATTCATGTCCAAACCTGTAGCATCTCCATGCTAATAGACCTTCCCTGTCAGCTGGCCGTGACTGATAACTTTTTTTCCCTTGTAAAGTCAAAGAGTTAATTTGTTATCCTCCAGATGGGGTTGAAAAGATGTGTAGCCTCACTTTTACCTGCTAAACACATGAAAAGATCCATGTGTTTTACTTTGTTCTCTTGTTCTTAATAATGTGCTGCCCCTGTGGGATGACACAAACACAGATAAAATTAGAGAAAAACAAGCAAAAGCCTTACATGTTTACTTTCACTATTACTTAAGTGTCTCAGCTTCAGTATGACCAATTCATATGAAGCAGAATGCAAATGCTGTTTTAATGAAAGCTATAAATACCTGAAAGTAAAATCATTAAAGAACGCAGAAGTCTTTTGGAAACATAATTTGTGTATAGATTTCAGTTTTGTTTCATTAAACTAAATTCTCTGTTGGTAATGCATTAGGTATTTTATTTTAGTGAAATTTAAATCCGTCATGAATATTAAATCCATATTTCTGAAGGCGAACAAGTAACAAAATTGGAGCACACAAGTTAGGATTTTTGAACAATGAGGTATTTTTCAGCAATGGATATCCAAGAGCACTTTCTGCTCTTTCCTCCTCAATGCTGATTAAGATTGAAAACACAATGCAAGATGTTTTATGGAGCCTATGAAGAGCTTTCTTTTCCTTTCTTGTTTTCTACTTCTCATTTGAGATGTGTTGAGTAAAAATAGTCTATCTTTAATAGATAATAATCTATTAAATTATAATCTAATAATAATTATAATTATAATCTAATAATCTATTTATCTCAAGTCTATCTTTAATAGATAATAGTATCTATTTATATCTGTCCCAGCTTGATGTATTTCTGACTGGGGCTGGACATAGCCCTACAGCTGCTAACTTTGTTAATCTGCCTAAGATCTGTCTGATGCAGCACAAACAAAATGTTTTCTTAGGATTTCTTAGGATTCAAGAAGCAGCAGTGGCTGAATTTAGATGATCTCTTCCTCTGTGATCCCCACTTGTACTGTTTCTCAGCCAGTGCAGCCTCATTTCCTCATCCACTGCCAGGACTTCTACAACCTGTTAACAGTTCAGTTCCATCTTTTTCCAGTGCTCTTTCTACCTGCCTTTTTAAACTCTGGCTGCACATGCTTGTATGGGCACTGGAGAAAGGATGAGGAAGGGACCCCTGCATATCCATCTTCTGCACTCACCTCCACCTCTCTGAGCTCACTTTGCAGGAGGCTGTGATCACACAAGCGCTGCACTTCACTCTGCAGTCCATCCATGGCAATGCAGGTGGGGTATTTTGGAGCCTGCAGCCTTCAGCAGAATCTCTGAGATGGGGACATGTGTCACATGAATATCCTTGGCACCTGACATTAATGCAGACTGCAGGAAGCAGGAGGCAGAGCGAGGTGTCCTCTCCTTCATCTTGTGACCAGGTGGTGCATCTCCTCCATGTTACTTCATCATTGCTTTTCCTACCATTTTCATACAGGTGTATGTGTGTCCAGCTGTACTGTAGACTGGACAGACAGCATCCATTCTTTGCTAAGTTCATGGACATCGTAAAGCAGTCCAGGCTTTTTGTGCTGATGCTTTTCCTTCTCTTGACAGCTTGGCAGCCTTGTGGGCAGCCTCTGTGGCAGTGGCCAGTGCCAAGAGTGTTGGGGTGAACTGTGGTCTAGATACCTACAGCAATAAGTCATTAGCAAAACCTTTATGCTCACACATTGGATCAGTTTTATATTTCTCATTTGGCACCAAGCTGAAGAAAAAATGGCTGTGTTTACAAATGTAGGATCACATTTCTTTTACCTGTAGTTTGTTTTAATGTCAGTATTGAGCTACTGTGGTCAAATAGGTTAGACTTGGTTTAAAAAATTGCGATTCCCATCCACAACTACTCAGTCCTAAAAACAAGGCTTCAGGATTAGATTTGTAGTACAAAGTGTCTCTTGTAGAGCGAGGCAGAAAAGGAGCTTATTTCACTGGAAGAGTTAACGCTAAGTGAGTTTGACTGTCTTCTGTGTTAATGCAAGGCTTTTTCCCCAACTATTTTTAGCCTGTTCCAGCAGTGTGTGTCCCACTGTGGTCTGGTATGCAAGAGCTTTGCTGTGAGGTTTGCAAACACTTGTATTTCTGTGTTGTGAGAACAGAGCATTTGTGTGTTATTGGAGCGTGTGTTCCTGAAAGGAAGGGCACGCCATGCATGTGATCCATGCACGTTTTTGTTGTTGCCTGTGAATAACCATGTACAGCAAATGGGCTCTGGAAGAAAGCTTGTTAGCAGATGTCGTCATGGCCCTTCCAATTTATAAATATGAGCCTTGACATTTATATTTTTCATGTCCAGGGCTTCACTAGCCAGATGTTCTGAGCATTGGCTTCTTGGAGTCTTTAATAATGACTCCTCATGGCATATTATCTATTGCACACACACACAAATAAAAGTGTCCTGGCTCTTATCAAACAGATAACATGGGAAAATGCACTCAGTACCCTCAGGTAATTCCTCTAAATCTGAGCTGCATTTTAACACAGGTCTACAAAACTCTTTATGTTCATTCAGCTGAAAAATAAGTTGTCTGGTTTAACAGGCAGAGAAAATTCAATACCCAGTAGCACATTTACCCTGCAGTTTAGGGTGGGTGAGGAGTGTGGTTGGTGTTAACTCAAGGCTGACTGCAGTTGCAGACACTAAAAAGTGTGGAATGGGCTCATGCCCAGGCTAAGTTGGATTCTTCAAACACATGAATGGGTAGTAAAGCACCTGCATTCCCTGTATTGCAGTACTGAATACAGAAGTTTTTTCTTTGGCAAGGGAAAAATTGCCAGAATAAACCTGCTCAAACGCCACAACCTCAAGTTGGAATTTTTTATTTGAGTGCCCTACATATCTAGCAGTAGCTAAGCCCTGAAATTTGCAAATCTGCTGTTCCTCTTAGCAAAGTAATACAAAATCCTTAAAATACAAAAAATTTCATCTTCCAGTGAGTTACTATAAAGAAAGAGAAATGTCTTTAAAATTCAGTGGAAGTGCGAACACACAACACTGTCAGTGCTAGCCCAGAGGAAAAAGGTAAGGGATATGGGATTTATTTCTGATTCTGCTATTCCCCTTCTGGCTAGTGAGTTTCATGGCCTGGAAAATGAAGTGAGGAAAAGTATGACAGGGAGTAAGGCCACATTACTATTGTGGTGGGCAGCTGCTTTATAGGAGGGGTTTAACCACAGTTATATTGCGGTATCTAATAAGACAGATTCATTGTGGAGTGAATCAGGAGGAAATTGGATTCCCATACACTCCCAGAACCATGGGGTGCACTGCAGGCTGGAAACCCAGCAGGATCCCAAAGGGCAGCTTTGGTCTAAGTCCAGTTACTCACTAGGATGAAGGAGAAGTAGGATTTATTTGAATTCATATGGTTTTAATGCTGTAAAAGCTGGGTTCCTGCAATTATGAAAATGCCAGGCCAAATTCAGATTTCGCTCAGATCACCTCTTCACAAGTCCTGAATAACTTAACTGAACAAAGTGAGCTTTATACCTGGGGCCTGAGCCCAGGCTGAGGGAGCCAGGCTTAGTGCCTGGGATCTGCTGGGTGCCAGGGATGCCTCATGTGGCAGAACCATGGTGAGATGTGCTGCTGACAACACTCTCAGGAGCTCAGACCTGCAGAGACACTTCAGGGTCTGGGCTGTGACACTTGGCAGGGAAAGGTTTTTCAGTCTTTCCAGCCCTGCAGGCCAGCAAGCAGCTTTTTGTGAGCCACTGATGGCATCTCCAGGCTTTCAGAGGGTTTGGAAGTGCTTGAGGAGAAGGAGTTGGTGCTGTGACTGCTGTCACCGTATTTGCTTTGCCAGCAGCAGGAGGAACCCAAACCTTGTGGCCATTGCAGCACTTCAATGTGCCTGGTAGATGTGCTCTGTGAACCTTTTTTTTTATTTTATATGTGACTCTGTTGGCAAGAAAAAAAAGTCAGTGCTTCTATTCAGTGGTACAAGCTTGAATTCAATACTCCAAATAACAGGTTCAAAGATCTGATCCAACCTTAATTATTCTTACTAAGAGAGACGCTGGAAAAATACAAGAAGAGAGCAAGAAAGTGAGCCCAGTGGATTAGAAAGAAAAATGTGATACAGACTAAGCAAAGAGAAAAACTGTTATGTAGAGATGGAAAAAGAACAGGGAGAAGGAAAAAGAAAATTAAAATCAAGTGGAAAAATGCAGTATATTGGACATCCATTTAAGCTAGTTTATATTTTGGTTGTTCATTCTGTTCCTTAATACATTGCACAGACATCTCTATAGCTGAAATAATTTTATCTTAGAGAACAGTCTCAGAGAAAATACTTAATTTGACAGGATGTGTTAGGTATTTCCCCACTACCACCTATTCTAAATCATTTTAAAATCTGGAGGGGAAAGTCGATATCTTTTACAGTGTTTAACAAAAAAATGACAGGGTCAAGTATATACATCTCTATGAATGTATGTGTTCCCCAAGCACATCTAAACATGCATGGTTAATTCTGTGCATCTGCAAAAAATATTTGAGCCACAGGGCCCACACAATGCCAAACAAACACTTGAGTACACAGAGGAAAGGGCAGAGCGAGTCACTCTGGTTCTAATTAATTGAAAAGTTGAGCCTAAGATGTAAAATATGGATTACAGTTCTGACCACCCCAAAAATATAAATTCTTTTGCATGTGGGGCTGTATTGGTGAGAGCAGGCAGTTTGCAAAATACAGACAAAAAACAGATATTCTGCTCATGCTTGGGATTTGGTTCAAAACCACCTGGTTGCAGCTCCATCAAATTAACTCCTTATGTGTTGTGTATCAGCAGGTTGCCCAAAAATCTTCACTGGCAGGGTTTTTCCAATGCTAAACCCATCTGTGTTTGTGCCCTTGATGTTCTTGCTTACTTTGGCTGCAATAATGCAGTCATTATCTGTCCAAGGAGCAGTGGAACAAGTCCACAGTTATTTGAGCTGTGATGATGAGTGCCTTAATCACACAGACAAATCAGGTACACAGACAGATGTGTGCAGTGGGTGGGGGCGAGTTTGGGGATGGTTTGGAGCCCACATCACTATTTAGACTATTGTGAGCACGTTCTGGCTCAGATGTCAGTGCAGAACTGGTGGAACAAAGGGCTCTGAGCTATCCCCACTTAGCAAGGGCCAGGCTAAAACTGGGATGCATTATCCCAGCTCTGGGATTGCCTTGTCCCACTGCAGAATCACAGGGGATATTCTTAGGATATTAGAGAATCATCAAAGCATTTCTTAAAAGGGAAAAGGAAAGAACTAATGTTGTCATCTCCTGTCTCAGGACCACCCAGACACTACTACAAATCATGGGTCTTCAGCTACAGTATCTTGAATACCCTTCATCTTCACAGGGATTTTAAAGAATTTAATTTCTTTTTATACCTTTTTTTTTCCTTTTTGAAGGATGACTTGTAGTTTCCTGATGGGCTGGTTTTAATAAGGTCAAAATCTTTGTTGTTGCCATATCAGAGAGGAATATAACATCTTTTAGTCATTAGATGGGAATGGGGTAATTACTCAGAGGGTGTGCTTCAAAGGTTATTGGTTTTTACAACATTCTATGTTTTTACACCATTCTGCAGTTGTCTGGAAAGGAGCAGCAAGCCTGATTCTGCCACAGCCACAGGTGTGGATGCAGGATCTGTATTCACTGGGTTTTCCTAAAGGACTTTGGGATGGGATTTTGAGAAGGACCATGCACAGTCTCCTGTGGGGTGGGGAAAGCTAAATCTGACTGTGAGGTGCAGGAATCCTTCCCACAGACTGGAAGTTCAGCTCAGAAAAGGGCCCTTGGGCTGTGCTGGAGTTGTTCTCACCCGTTCATTCCCTACCCACTGGATGCATCCTCCTGTCCACCTTTGCCTCACTGTGTTCCCCAGCCCTCAGGCTGCACTGCTGTGACAGCAAACTCCCTTTTCCCTGTCACAGATGCAGCAGTCCCCACTGCCCCATCCATCCCTGTCCCCTCCTCTGGCCCCACAGCAGATGATCCACTTTGCCTTAACGATGTGGCCCACCTGTGGCTTTAGGATGCCCTTGCTCAGCCTCACTGCAGGTCAGTGTCTCTCCAGGGCTGAATTTATCAGCACAGAGATGTTTTGCAGGTGGCCTGAGCCACTGGGACCTGCAAATCAGAGCGAGAGCCTGCAAAACACTTCAGGTTGTGTTAATGCTGGTGGTGTCACACCAACGCTCCAAGGTCCTGACTCAGAGCAGAGTCAGGGGAGTCGTAGCAGTAAAGTGATTTAACGAGGTTTTGATGATTCCTCAGTGGGTGACTTGGGGATAAAAACCAAATCTCCTGGCTTCCAGCCCACAGCCCATCCTGAGAGGGGCCCAAAACTGCACTAGAAGACTCTGAGCTGCATCTCAGCATTGAACCTCCTCCTGCTTACACCATCATGGTCCCCCTGGAGCCCCTGATCCAAATGAGCCACCTTTTCCTCCTTAGTGTCAAACTCTGGAGCCAAGACCCCATGGAAGGGACAGCAGCTGCAGCCCTGCTCTGCCTGGTGTTGGGCAGCTCATTTCTGCACTGCAGAATCAGCAGTTTTCCTCTTCCCCACCCTGCTGTCCCAACCCGATTTGGGAACTCATCTCTACCAGTCAGAGCCCCCAGTGGGGGCCAGAACTTAGTTGGGACTCAGGAGACCTAAATTCCAGAGAAGCAGCTCATCTGACCAACCTTAGAGGCATGGCTTCATTGGGAAAGGGTTGTCCTCTGTAGGGAGGTGTCTTGTTCCCTACAAACTGTAGAAGAAGACATCTGAAGAGCTCTGGCTGTAAGCCTGCATGACATAGCCACAATTAAGGCCACCTTTTCAATCCTTCTAAAGGCCAGTCAGCTGAAGGACTACCTGTGGTTCTCTTTAATGGCACATTTAAGTATTCCATCCTTGTGTGCAGTGTCCTGCTCCCCAGCTGTATTTCAGTACCTGGTGGCAGTGTGGCTCATGATCTTGGCTTGCTGCTCACGGCTTTCAGAGCCACTGCCTGGTGAAAACTGTGCTTCCCTTTCCATCTTTTCCCTTGGTACCCTATTCTTTCTCCTAGAGATGAGCCATGGCAGATATCCTAACAATAGGCAGGGGTGGGGGATTAGACCTCTGCCAGGATATTTGCTCTGTCCTTTGCTTCTGCACAGGAGGAAGGCTCACAGGTGCCTCCTTCAACAGGGGGAATTACTCAGTGTCAGTCTCCAGAGGAGCCAGAGCACTGAAAATAGGCAGCATCAGACCTTGACACTGCTCTCAGATGGAGATGGTTCCCATTTGAGTCTCATCAGAAGGAGAGCTCAGCTGGACAGTGAAGGGCTGTGGAAATGCTCCTGGTGCTGTTGCTGACCCCTCTGTCCATCACATGGCCGAGGCTGTGCTGCTCACAGGGAGAGTGGGTGCTTGCACTGTGACACAGCCAGAGATCCAGGCTCCCAATGACCCTGGGGTAACCAAAAAATAGCAGGGAGAAGGCTCTTCTTTGGCTCAAGCCAGATCTTCTCTGCTGGCCCCAAACCAGGGTGTGATAGCACTTACTCACTCAGACATGCTAAAGCAGTTTATTACACTACTGCAAATAAGCAGTGGCCTCCTCTGGACCAAAAACTGGATTCCCTAATCAGATCCAGGTTGGATTATTATTTTTTTAATGAACCTAACCTTGTGAAAGCATGAGCTTCTTGGCTTTGGTCAAACAAAGAGCTTTAGGATGTGCTGAGTTGTAAGTATGTGAATACTAGTGCTGGAAGGTCTGGTATTTGTGTGCTCCCAGTCCTGCTCATCTGGGACCACAAGACTCAGCATCCTGCAGGATTTATCCCTCAGGCTGCAAGAACAGTGTCTGTAAGGAAGGTATTGATGAAAAGAGAGATGGGGGGAACAGAGCCTGTGTTGATCTAAAGAATCCCTTCCAGAAACACATGAAATAATAACATGAACATTTTGGAAGATGGGAATTTCATGTTCCTTTTGAAAGGCTTCTCTAGTTGTCTTCAAAGTTAAATACTTGTGACATTTTTCTAGTGAATTTTTTACCCCCTCAACATACTCTTGTTAACTCTTGGTTGAGCACCTATTCTTTTCCTTCAAATGTGTGGTCAGACTTCTTGCCAGCCAGCTCATTTACAGACTGCAATGGGTTGGTCCAGCACTTTAAGCAGATGTATTTTTCAAATCTTGATGAATACATTTTGATGACATAAATAGGCCTGCTTAGTTCCAAGAATAATTGTCTTCACTTGCAGAACATTATTTCTGATCACCAGAAAAATAATGTGATCAGTCCTTTCACATCTGTTCATTAAATAAAAAGGGGGGAAAAAAAAGTAGGGCAAATTTTGTTTGAAAAGAAACAGGAAGCATATGCTTAATATCACTTAAGAAAACCCCTAGCCATCATAAGGTTAACATCAAATCACAAATGCAAAACAGTCATTATTGTATTTACTCAAAAATTTTCTTTCACTTTACTAGCTTTTTAGGTTTTCAATTGAAGCATGCGTTTTTCAGGTTTCAATCTAGCTTCTTTCATCAGATGCTATTGTAAGAAAGGCTGTCTGAGTCAACATTTGCTTACATTTATTAAAAATAGTTGTCTTGTGTTTACATAGCTCCTTTGATCCAGAAAAATCCCCAAACACTTTGTAAGTTATACTTGAAAGGGTTACTTCCTCTACCCTGAACAGAACCACGTTGGGACCAAGGCACAGCAGCAGATTTAAAACGGATAGAAATATCACAATAATTGGGTTGGTCCTCACCCCCTCAGAGAACCACCAGTTTTCCATGAGCTTCAGAACAATTCCTGGGACCACAATGGTGGTTGGGACTCTGGGGGCAAAAAGTAGTGCCAATACTGTCTGTCCTCTTGGAGATTGCCTGTTTTTCATGCACTTTGCAGACACAGAGGCAGTGGTACCTATGCACCAAGCACAGGGCTGGTGAGATCTCACCCAGACCCACTGTTTCCAGTTTGGAGCATCTCATTCCAGAGAAGACATGGATCAGAGCCAGGGCAGAGCAGAGGAAAGGATAGAGGGAAAGCACTTGAGGACTTGCAAAGGAAGGTGGAGGGAATTGTTTAAAAAAGAGAAGGCTCAGATGAAACATGGTTAAGGGCTCCTGAGAAGAGGAAAGGAGTAAACCTGTCCATGGGGACAGGGCAAGTCATGACCTTACACTGTAGCAGGGGAGATCTGGTGAAACATTAGGCAGTAATTCTGGGCATCAGAAATGGTGAAATGCTGGAATGGGTGTCTGGACAGACTCTGGAATTGCTGTCATTATCACTGTTTTTTAAGACTGGATGAGATATAAATGTCAGGAGGAGTTTCGATCTTGCTCCTGTGTCTGGGGCAGACGGGCCAGAAAGACTCATCTGGTCCTGACCTGTGTCCTTCTGCTGTGGTGTCCTGTGTGCTCAGGTAAACCCTGCTTACATGGATGAACCAAGTCATGCTAAAAATTAGTTTGGGAGCTCCCTTCAAAGTCCTTGCAAGACAAACCAGAGCAGAAATTCTCTCAGTGGATTGCTTGTGTGTTTCATTTTTCAGCTTTAAAATGCTCCCAAACTATCAAGGTGCCTCAGCACACCCCCAGCTTTGAGGACTTGAGTCATGTAATTGCATTCAGTAGAATCTCTGCACAAAGCCTGTGCCTGAGGCCCCATTTTTGGGGAAAGTTTTACACATTATAATGATAGTAAGACAATGTATGAGTAATGCACTGATTTGAAAAACTGCTATTATCTGATCAAAAGAACAAGCTCATGAATATGATACCACAGGTCATTTGGCTAAAACATACCTGGAGTCTTCCAAGTTTTTAAAACAATCCCATACACAGAAGCAAAAAAGAGAGGTATGAACAGCGGAGCCAGTGGTTGCCTGTTAACCACAGATCATGTGGAATGTTTTATTAAAGATACTTTTATCAGACACACAAGGCTGAAATACAGAATATCCTGGTCTGGCAAGAGAAGACACTATAATAATTTAGATTATTATCCCACAGATCTCTGAATAATTTTTATTATTCTCTCTGTTCATTTCAGGAACATTCAAATCCTCCCCAAGGAAGGTTTCTGATTGAGTTCAGGGGATTCTGCTTCATCCTTAGGGAGTGTCCAAGGGTCATTGAGATCCTACGTGCACATACAAACGTGCTCAGAGGGAGTTTGCAGAAGTCATCTCCTGACACCAGAACCACCTCTAAGATTAGGTTATAATCCAGCCTGGCTGTCCAGGGCCCCTCTGTAATGCCTAGGAAGTGAAAGACCTCGAGCAAGAGTAAGACCCCCTAGAGACCTGCACTGGAGTGAGGTGGACCAGCTTCTAGAAAGGTTTCTCTTCCCATTCACTACAAAAACAGCCCAGTTACAAACTGGGACCAGAGGTTTTACAAGGACTTGTAGCATTTGTTAGAAGGGATCATTCTCTTTAAGTATCTCTAAACCACCTTGGCAGTCAGCTAGAAGTACATTAAGAAAATGTTTTTTATGGATAAGCTGAGATTCATTTGCTATTAGCAAATGCTTTGTACACATTAGTGGAAACACACTGTTCTTCTCTTGTTAAGCACTCAAGGAGTTTTTGAAAACAAACAACCCCACCTAACAGTATTTATCTTAACAAGAATGCTTTTATACAAATGTAATGTCTTGAAACCAGAAAATAACCTCATTAACTAAGAAGTGGTCAACAATTCTCTGGTCCTTGAACAAGGGAGAAAAGAAAATCAACAAAAACCAACCAATCAACAAGAAAAAAAAATCCCCCCAAAAAACAAAACCAAATTACTTAAGGAAGTTGACTAGAACACAGAAACATCATACAGAGACATGAAATGTTGATTTAAAGCTGCTTTAGGAATCCCTTAGATGGAGCTGGCTGATGAGTGGGCTTGTGATGCTTTTACAGGTTCCCTGGCCAGCCTGTGTGCACAGAACATCCCTGAGGAGTAGAAAGTTTGTGCAAGGGAAACTTTAATCTTACTGGAGGATCAAGCCCATAAAATGTGTCAAGAGCGGAATGGCAGGAAGCCTGAATGGCATTTTGGTGTTTTTTTTTTTTTTTAATTAAAATTTAAAATCATCAGACCCTCCTTGTAGTTTAAAATTTAATTTAGGGCAAAATTTTGTAGTTCTGTAACACAACAATCAGTACCAAAAGATGAGGACAAACACCTACCTATGCTTACCTTAGAGAAAGCAGATATAGGGGAAAATCCCGAGTTGTGATCCCCTGTCAGTGCTGCCAGACCTGTGTACCACATCATCACTCAGCAGGATAAATGAGAGCTGGATCAGAAACTGAAGCATGACTGAGTTTATGTTGGATTACTCAGAGTGTGCACCACCTCTTTTTGTCAGAAGTTTGCTTCAAGGATGCTTTGTGTTCACTGTGGGAATGATGTAACTTATGTTAGGAGCTTGGCCACACAGTTCTAATCCAGTGCCATTCCTGCCAGGCAGATTGCACACAGTAGCATTAGTTTATGGCAGATCAGCATTTTGTGCTAAGTGACTGCAGCAATTCTGATGCAATATAGCAGAAACTCTCAAGCTGGGTGTCTTATATCATCACTTCAAGACATAAAACAACCACTCACCACGGGAATTCAGAGAACTTTCCCCAACAAGCCTTCATTCAGAGTTCTCTGTTCACAGCAGTGTGTGCTCTGGAACAAGCACTGCTCCTCAGTGTCAGAATCCTAATACTGGTTAGATGGATTATCTGCTCCCATGAAGCAATTCTGTGTCTTTAATTGAAGGCTGCCTTCTCTTTTTACTCTAATTCATTGCACATTAGTTAAGATCAGTTCTAGCTGCAGAACAACTGTCCCACCCAGAAGCTGTGGTGAAAGTATAAAGGATGAGGGAAGAAATGAAGTGACTTCTCCCAAAACTTGGGGTGAAGTGTAATGTGCAGGGATTGTCCGTGGGATTTGATGTTGACCAATGCCCTCTTCAGGGTGGGCTCTGATCTTCTCAGTTTGAGATCGACTCAGCACATTTGATGCATCTCAACTAAAATCTGTCTTGGTATTGCTTAGACAGAAAAAGACAAAAGCCTTTAGTCCCTCTAAATTCTGTTTCTGTGCAAGAATCTAAAGTAAGATGTTATTCATTTCATCTGATATTATGCAAGACACAACCTTTTTCTTCCAAGGTCAAAATCTTGGATACTGCAGCTAAATATTTATAGGACTGCATAGCTTCTTACCCCATTAAAAATTATATGAGGGTCATTTTCAGTGACTCCAAATCCCCTTTATGCAAGATTTAGAGAATCTACAGGTATTAGTATCACATCTTTTTTTCCAGGGGCCCTTGCTGTTTTTCTCCTTACTTCTCAGCAGAATGTCTTGGGTTTAAGTCCAAAATCCACCCTGTGCAGTTTGCATGCTTGGTTGTGCTGCTGCCTGACAACTGGTGGATTATGGATCATCCAGTAATGGATGCAATGGGGGCATTTTATGAAATGGAGATTACAGCTTAAACTTCCAAATCAATCGTAAATGGACCTTTTTGACCTCCAGTGTCATGGGAGTCATGATGAATTCCAACCTGCAAATTCAAATCAAAGTACTGACTCAAGCTACAATCAATAAGCAATCACACTTCTGTTGAGGCAAATCCACAGTCAGGGAAACCTAACAGCGACTGAGTCTGCTTTTGGCTTTGTGATTTGATCCAAAATGGCTTAAAGCCAGGAAAAGAAATGAACCTGCTCAATCTCTCCTGTCCTCAAGGTTATCAGTTGTGTAAGGGGATCCTAGAAAGTTCTCTAAGGCTTGTGAAACAGGGAAGGAATGTATTCTGGACCCTCCTGGTGACTCAGTATGTGGTTCGTGGTGCATAAGACATGTCAGTGAGACACGGCAAATTTTCAGACCTTTGGTGAGAAGAAAGGACGTAAGAATGAGGTCATCCTGGGTCAGCACGAGGATACATTTAGCACCATTTCTGGTGCTGGCCACTGATGGATGCTTTAAAATGGAGTGCAGTATGTCAGATACATGAAGAGCAGTCCCTCCTTTGGCAGTATTTTGTCAGCAGCCAGAAGCTGAGGGACATCCTGGATCAGAGCTGTTCCCACATAATTGCAGTTACCAGTCTCTGGCTCTCTCCCTGGTGTTTAATGTGTGCAAACAATAATAATAATAATTGGAATTGCCATTGTGGTTGGTACTACTGGGGATGACAGTTCACAGAGCAGAGATAAGAGTTCTTGTGTTTAATTTCCTTCTCTTGTGTTTTCTTCCAGCACCACCACGTTGCCTTCCTACATCAGGATAACCAACGGCTACATCACAGTCAAACCTCCCATCTGGATTTCCAACCAGCTGGATCAGAGGCCACATCCCGACGGCCCAGCCCAGCCCCAGTCCACAAGCTCAGCCCCAGCCAGCCCTTCATGGCCATCAGTAACATTTCCTCTCTGCATGGCCATAGCTTCTTTTCTCCTGAGCCTACTGCAGCCCTCCTGACCCATTAGTATTACATGCAATCCTTGGAATAGAGAGATAATTTATGAACAAATTGGAGTTTAAGACAACAACAGTTACAAGCTGGACCTTCTCAGTGACTCAGTAGTGCCTTCTAGCTGATTTTGTCTCTTTGCCCAGATACATTTTGAAACTCTAAAGCTTTATTGTAACACTGACTTACATCTTCTTTTTGTAGAAGGATCTTTATTTCCCATAGTGCTATGGGGTTTTGTAAAATATACATGTTCATATAAAGAAAAAAAAACAGAAAAAGAAAAATGTATTTATTCGACTGGTAAACTTATTTTTCTTGTTGTATATGTTAATAACATCCCTATTAATCAGTAGCGATGGTGAAACAGATAAATTAATATTTTCTATATTTGTTTTCTGACAACTCTGCAATGTCTTAACTGACACCAAATGAATGCTTCCTTTGTTTCTTTAACCATTACATTTTACAGCAACTGTCCAATAAGTACATTTCTGCTGAAATTCTTTATTTTACCTCTTTTATCTCATTAGCATATCTTACACTGAATAAAGCAGATCCTGCTCTCTGGGGCCTGTGCCCTTTAGAAAAATAAGTGCATTCTTAACTCGTTAGCTGCCACAATCTAAAACATCAGTTATTTTTACATGACTTAGTAAGTCATTATTCAGGATAATCCTCTACATTCCCCCTGTTTTCTTTAACTAAACTATTTAACTGTTTCAGAAATTGCCAGTTTCCCCCTTTGCCCTGAAATTAATTCACTAGCTAATGCATATTAAGACACATTTTTCTAAATAAAAAGAATATTTTTAAAGTCTGGAATAATCCTACTTGGAATTATTTTCTTCTCTCCTTCATTTTATAGAAGTATAAGGCTACAACCTTTTCATGCATAAATGAGAAGAGAGCTTGGTCTGTCTATAGATTATAAAGATGTAGTGTTCTGTTAATCTATAGAAGTCCTTTGTACCAGTTGTATTAATGCCCATGGGCAACCTGGAGGCAAAAAACATCCACAAATTCCTCTTTCTTTTGCTACCATGAGCTGATAGAGCTGATATCTCTGTGCTGAAATAATTATGTCTTGTCCAAAATCTGCTCGACACCACAGGAATCAAACTAACCCCCATCTTATGGAGACATAAAGAACATTCCTCCATTTCTAAACTCTGGTTCCTGACTTAGATGGAAAAGTTATGACACTTTACCCTCACTGAAAAATGTGCTCCCTATCCAAAGAGCTATTGTTGAGGAATGAGATTTGCAACATCTATGTGGAAAAAACACCTGATGCCATCTTAAAAATTAGGATATTTAAAAAGGCATGTAGATGTTTTTTTCACTACCAAAACATGATGAAAAATTTCTTTGAATACAAAAGTTTATAAAATAAGTTTTGGTTGAAATTGTGGGGTTTTTTTTCCTAAGTCATCTACAAACCAAAAGTCAAAACTATGTGATGAAAACATCTTATTTAGAAGTCTCCAAAACAGAAAAATACAATACAAGCTTTTCTTTAAAAGCACTAAGAAAAGCAGTGCTTTTCAGTGTGCAAAAAGACAATGATGATAATTGTAACAATGTCACTGGTAAAATTGTCTGAAAACAGCCTGTAAGTTTCCCAGCAGCCCTACAGCCTGGTCTCTGGAGCTGCAGATGACTCCATGCAATCTGCAAGACTCTGCAGTGAGAGGGAGTCCAGAATTCACACTTTGCTTATTGTCATACCAGTTATTTCATGAAAGTAAGTTAGAAAATAACTAGACTACAAAAATCACAGTATTCCATGATGAAATACTGAGCATTTCCATCATGCATCCCAGCCCACTGCCTTGCAAAGACCAGGGACAATACAGGTAATTTCTTTTTAATTTACTGGACACCATGATCCCCAGCCTTTGCTCTGTTTTTGACAGCAGGTTGTGTAGGTTCCTGGTCAGTTTAGGTGGGTAATAGCACAGAGTGCTACAAGCTTCCCCCAACAGTTGATAAGGCTGAGTGGAAAACTTTGAGCTTTGCCCCAAATGTGAGATTCAAACAGACCTCATGCATACTTTCATATTGTGTATTTTGGCGAGCAGAAGATTAGAGATGTTAGTTTTGGACAGAAGCCATTCACCTTGCATAATATTTATTGCCCAGAGATGGATATTGAAAACATATTTTGAGAACTTTCATTTTGGTTTTATTTGAGCTATTACTCTAGAAATGCCTTCATTTGAATATTATGGTTTAAGAGACCTTCAAATTTAACAGTAATGCATTTTAAAAAGATTATTGGTTCTCCTGATGTGTTCAAGGCAGAGATGAAAACTGAATTATAATACCTTATTTACAAGACTGTAACTGGAAATAAGGTAGGTAAATCTTAAGGGCGACGATAAGTTACGTAGTAAAAGTGAACAGCCAACAAACCAAAACCCATTGAATTTTATTTGTTGTAACCGGATCGTATCCAGAAATTATTCTATGGTACTACCCCAGGAATAATTCCAAGTGTTGAAAAACCTACAGTATAAATAGACAAGACCATGTAAAGATAAGGGAGAGGGAAAAAAGAGCAGAAAACAGAACAACTTGTCCAAGACTGTAAGGAAAACCAACAGCAGGACCAAGACTAGAAATGAGAATTCTGAGGTTTCCTAATCTGTGGCTTTCTCCAAAAAGCTCTGGGGCTTTTTTTTTTTTTTAATTTAATTAATATTAGGAGCACACAAATCTCTCCACACTCCCAGCTGTCGTTGTGCTGCACAGAATAGTCACTCTTTTATCACCAGTTATGTTTTCTGAGTCACTCCTACACTGAAGAGTAATATTCAATTTTCATTTCAGATACTGTGGTATGTTTGGCTATCACAGGATGTAAATGGCTTGGGTATCAAAGTATGTTTTAGCATCTTTGTATTTCCTGGCATTTTGTCTGTAATTCTGGGAAATTAATGAATTTTACTAGAACCCTTGTGCTGGTGCCCCACATTTGTGCAGTTCAGGTGTCAAAACAAGGTGTCTCTTGGATTTGGGGTCTACACACCTGATTTTTGCCACCTAGAAGCAGCTCCCTCAGTCATCTGAACTCTCTCTGGCTCAGGGAGGAGACATGACTTAAAGGTTTTGTAGGTTTCTGTAGATCTTAGCTCAGGAACCACACGTGAATGGCTTCAGCACAGGTCTCTAACCAAACACTGCTTTTAGTCTCTTGTCTTACCCTAAAGTACAATTTAGGGTCACTTTCTTCAATACTGTGTGCAGAGCAATGCTGGATAATGAACCCTCACTGTGGCTGATAAAATGAGTCGTTTACTGATCAGCTATGGCAGCCCAGCATTAATTAAAACACAGTAGTAGTGGTTAGCACAGACTTACACACACTGTCACAATGGATTATGATTTCTGAATTTCTAATGGTTTTCTAAACCATGAGTTTAATACCTGGACCAGATTTGATAGGTGCTCTGGAAGCAACACTGACTAGCAGCTTCAGGGGTTCTCAGAAAACGAGAAACTGACTCAGCTCTTTCTTCCAAAGGAAAGCTCAGATTCCCATGTTATCTCGAGATTCCAGGAGCAGGAAATTTAGCAAAAACATTCATGCCTACCACATAAAATAGCAAACACTGGTGATCCTGCTTATCTCTGAGAATCAGCATCGAGAGAGTCACCCAGAGTCTGGCAGTCTAGGACATGACTTTGGGTGAGTCCAAAGCTCAATGGTCACATTATTCATCTTCTCAACTCACCTACAAGGAACACCAACACAATTCACGTTAAATGTAACTGTAGCATTATAAACAAATGCTGAGTACCTGCCAAGATCTTGCCCTGGTGGAATAAATAGTCTCATACCATCAGCAACAAATCTAATCTTTCCCCTTTCACTGTTCTAATGCTGTTCTTGCTTAACTACAGATACTATATTAACATGCACTGCCACTTGGAGAACCAGTCAGTAAGCTGGGACAGAAGGTATTTGATATTTTATGACTGAAGTAGTTTCTGTTCAATCCCTAGAGCTGTTGAATAATGCAATAAGTCTTCTGGCAATAAATGATGAACATGATTTATGATAACTATGCTTTATACAGGTGTCAAAAATCTTCTTTGTTGAACTTGCCTTCCCATTCCTCCAAGCTCCACTGTAATTTAGGAACACCCAAGGTACAGAGTTGTATATTTATCTAAGTTCTTCAATATACAGTTGTGGAGAAAGAGAGAATGGAAAGAGGGAGAATTTAATCTATGTTTAGTGCATTGATTAGTCAAATGATATGACTCAGTCATTACCATATACCACTGTTAGAGAGGAATTCCCCTTCATATATTTATGTTAGAGAAACCAAAGTGCCAAGGTTATTATCTCAGCATAAGTGTTACCATGCCAAACTTTGCTTAGTACCATATTTCTGTATTATATAAAAAATTATATGGTCTTGTCATATCTCTGAAGTGATCAATGTTCCATGAGTGTGCTAAAACTCAGCTTCAATTTAAGCATGTTTCAGCTTAAGTGAAGCAGAAAGATGATTTGCTGAAGTTCAAGATCATAGGGTGTGTGTGTGTGTGTGTGTGTCTGTGTGTGTGTGTCTGTGTGTGTGTGTGTGTACATTTACATGTGTATGTTGTCTGTGTTCTGTCCCAACCCAAATTCAGCCTTTTCTATGACTAACACTTCAGGAGGCACCTTAATCTAGCTAAAGGCAGAGAGGTCTTTGCAGTAAGTAGGCAACACTTTCCTTCTACAGTACTGATTAACCACCCTGCAGATTCATGCTCACACCGAAATTCAAATTGAATATTTGTCAGTTTTCAATTCAAATGTATTTCAGATATTTTTTCCTGTTCCGCCTCCTGCTTTTGTGAACTGTTTTGAAGAGTGTAATAAAAAGATGCTTTCTAATATTATTTTATCAAAATATTTTTGTAGCATAATATATTAATAAAATGTTATTATAAATCCATAGCACAATAATCTTGTGTGTCTTGATTCTTTCCTTTGCACCAAAAGCTAGGAATCACTGAAAAAAAAGCCTCACTTGTTCGTGTGGCTTAGGCATGCTGCTTCTTTTATGCCCAACACCAATGTGGGATGAAATTTGAAGGAAGCAGAACAAAGCTCTTTCTTTTTAACTACTCTCTTGCCTCACTACTGAAGCCATTTGTAAAGCAGCACTGGTGCTGGGAAGCACAGAACCATCTCTTGTCTGGCACAAGGGGCAGAAAAGCCAGGAAATTATCCCTTCCACACAGACCAGCTGGAGTGTGTGCAAAAGCCCAGGTAGAGCACCTGTGCTCACTCCTGGTGGCTGCAGGAAGCTCTTTTCTCCCATTGGTGTCCTTTGAACCACTGTTGCTGCCACTGGCAAAGCGAAAAAACAATGCCCATTGCACTGTGTCTCCACTGAGGATGGAGCAGGAGCTGTCTCTCCACATCGAGACACAGACACACAGATTTACTCATTTTTCTTGGCATATTGCTTTTTCTTGCATCCAAGCCATGTCCTGTAGCAGACACTGCAGACCTCTTGCTGATCATTGTTTACTTCTTAATTATGTGCTAAATCATTTGGTCTTTAACACACCATTTGGAGAGGGCTCCACCAGCAAAGCTGGTTTAGAAATATCCACTGTAGGAAATGCAGTGGGAGGTACAAACACTGGAGCTGTTTTGAATGAGCTAAACATGGCACAGGAAGGGCCTGTTGCAAAATAGAAGGGCAACTCCTGAAAAACAAAGCTAAAAAGAGTCCATCTATTGAAATACCAACCAGACTGCCAAAGCTGCTTGCCATCCTATCTTTGGAGTCTCAGCCCATCTGGAGAGTCTGTGTGGTCCAGCCATGGGCTATCCCCGGCCCTGGAAAATGTATTTGAGGCAGCCCATCTGAGGGAAAACACCACTGCTTGTGCACTGAATCCCCACTGGGTAAGGGCTGAGCTGCACCTGATTTGTGGAGGGACTGAACACACCAAGCCAGACTGGGGAAAGCTGGAGTTCAGCTCAATGCTATGGCAGTTGTCTGCTCCAGACTGATCCCAGGGATGTGTTCATCCAACACATACCAAGGGACTCCATAACATCTCCAGAGGTTCAACTGGAGTAGAGGGAACCACTGTAAAATGCATTAAAGTGTCTGTGCCCATTTAGATGTGTGCAGGGGATATCCAAAGACAAAAATAACCAGACATCCACAAGTCTACTGCCAGTAATGGAAACAATAGTAATAGTAATAATAGTATATGTTCAGATTGCTAAATATCTGGATGGTGGGAAAAAATTTACTAAATATCATTTGGGTCGTAAAATAAAAAACATCAAAACTACATAGAGCATTGAAAATTCTGTATTGGCTTTTTTAATATACAGTTTCTCCCATTACAGAGAAGAGCAGCGAGTCCTGAATGCCTGATTCATTTGAGCAGCAGACCCCAATCCTGCAACCTCAAAATCTCATTCCACAGCATGCCAGCACTTCACTAGCTAAGGCTGCACCTTTGGGTGCAAGCCATCGTGCAAAGCACTGCACTTCATTCCCCTTTCCACATTTTCATTCCACTTTCATTCCATTTTCCACATTTAACAAGGATACAGTTAAAAGAGCAGAACAAATTCCACAAAGCCAAACCTCCACCAGGCTGGTTTTCAGAGGAATGATAACAACAATAGCTGTGACAGTGAGTTCATGCTCACAGCCCTCATTCACACCTGGAGCTCCCTGCCCTCCTGGATGAAATACAGCTTGAACATGGGGACCAAGATAATGTGAGAAAACATCAACAACAGGCAGATAGAGGCAAAGCAAATGGAAGACAGATGTAGGAAGGAGAGTGAGAGCTTTCTGCTTTGCGCTCATCCCATATCTCTGTTGTCCTATGGAATATCAGTCTGTTGTCCTAATGATATCAGTTCTGCAGTCCTCCTGTGGGACATATGATGCACCTTTCTTTCTTCATATGAAAGCCATTGGTTTTGGTTACAAATTGATGGATAGGCAGCCTCAGTCAGCCCCATGTGACTGAATCATTTTGAACAGCGGTGCCCTTTTTTCTTTCCTGCAGCTCTCTGCAGCTGTTTGTCTTGGCAAGGGCAGGTCTGTCCCCAGATTCATCCGGTTTGAAGTCCTTTCCACCCACTCATGTTAGCCTGAGCATTCACCTCATTTTTAATGGGAGCATTATCATCTTCAGTTTTGCTCTGGCGAGGACAATTCTCAGAAGGCGAAGAGACAGAAACTCACACCTACCCGTCGTTACTGAACAAACCATCTTCATCCAAACTGTAGGAGGCAAGCACTTCGAGGAATTTGCCAAGAATTGTTTTTCTCTTAGCAACAGTCCAGACCTAAAGTGGACACAGATACGATCTGTGATATCATCTCTCAACCAGAAGGATCCTATGAAGACCCATTAGTTCAGGCAGCGTGCGCTCTGCACGGTGGTTGTGGACTGAAGGGTGGAGAATGCTGGCTGTGTTCTCTGGCTGTGCCTGGGCCAGCCATGGCCCTGAGGGCAGGATCCAATCCACATAATAATCCTGCTGCTGCCTTTTCCTCCAAGCAGTTCATGGACAGCCAGCCATTTGTTCTAGGCCCTGTTTGTGGCTCTGAGGCTGATTTGCCACTGCTCAGTTGCTGGGAGATATTTCACTGTGCAGAGCCGGGGCTGGAGGTAAAGCTGGGCTCCCATCACGGAAGGTTTGGTGATGACACCAGCACCTGGTCCCTCCTGTGCTTGAGCAGGCCTGTAAAAACACATGTGAAGTGAGAACATGATGAATGTGAAGAGAGTGGAATTCTGAGTCCTCTTTGGTTTCTCTTAAAAGTACCTAACTTTCCCTGGAACCTCACCCTTCCTGGGCCATCTTTATCCAAAAGCAGCAACACCAAGGAGGGGGTGGAAGGTGAGGGGAAGGTTAAAGTATTGGTGTTAATGGAAGACTCAGACATTAAAAGAGTATCCCATGTTTGGATCCTCTGTTGCCTGCTGCCAGGAACAGGCCCTGCTTGAAAGCAAAGTACCTATCTCAGCATGCAGTCAAGAGGAGTAATAAAGCTCTGGTCATTCAGAGGCAGGGAAGAGGAGAAAAACACTCATAAATGTGCAGGCTTATGTTTCTCTTGAACTTTCAAAATAATTTTCTATCCCACCCAGAGATTAGTCACAGAAGCAAATGATACCATATCTGGGAAAGAAGTCAGGTGGATGGAAATGATCTCTGGGGAGAAGGAGAGGAGGAAGGGAGCACACATTTACTTCTCTGCCTGCCTTGCTCACCTTCCCCTTTCTCTGAGACTGAAATACAAATGAAAGAGCTGGGAAAAAGTCAAGTGTTTGAATCCAGCCAAGGCCAGTGGGGGCTTTAAGTCCATCCTCAGGCCAGTGGGGTTTTTCTATTTCTGTCTGGTGGAGTTGGGGAGCTGACTTTGCCACTACATGATCCCCTAGAGCTCCCACTCTGCAAGAAGCTTCATTTCTCTCAGAGGCCCCCATGAAATGATTTTCCACACATTTTTCCAGACTCAAATGAAAAAGAAAAGGCTAAGGGACTAATGAAAGTATGCTCATAAACACCATTCCCTGGGAAATAATAGCATTTGCTATGGTTTTCAAAATAAAATCCCAGGTCCTCCAAGTACTTCTGAAGCACGGAGTTGGGCTCACAACACCCAGAGGTTTCTGGTAAAGAACAACCTCAGACCCCTCTTAATAAGGTGGGAAAATGAGGTGGACAGTGGATTTTATGACATGCCTGAAATCACGAGGGACATCTCTGGGAGCAGGATTCAGAAGGCAGACCTTCCTCTATGGTACACTGTTCTCCGAAGCATGGCTCATTTATTTCAATTAATAGAGCTTTATAAGGGCTCCCCTGCCACCTTTTTTCAGCATGAATTACTACAAAGACACTGAATTAAAAGCACCAACGGGCATCATTTTCTTTTAGTGTTTAAAGAAGCTGTTTCCATAAAAGCAGACTATGTGAAATTTGCCCAAAAGAATAAACTTAGGAATAGCATAAAGGATTAGAACTGAAAAATAGATGTCTTAAAAATCTCTTCTTAGACAAGGCTGACCTGACAGTTCATCTCTGGAGTGGTCTTTCTGTGTAATAGCAGTCAAGTGGTTCAACCAGGCCTGGCTCCTGTCACTTGGTGTTGAAGGATTAGGGGCTTCTCCCAACCAGCAGATTAAATTCTTTAAAAAGTGTAAAACTACTGCGTGCAGCCCACTGTCTCCCCATTTTCTCTCTTCAAAAACATGCAGGTAGGATCCAGTTCAAGTACCATGCACTGTCTGAAAGCTCTCATCCAAACTTGCCTCATTCAGTGGTGCCACCCAGACTGACTCAGCCCTTAGAGAAATATTTCCAGCTGATGTGACTTGCCAGCTACTTTAACAGAGGCTCTTGTGCTTGGTCCTAGTCAGTTCTTGCCCTTATAATGCAGTTATGTGCATAATGTTTGCAAAAGCATTTAAGTTAGACTTCTATATAGGATGACCAGCTTCAAAATGATTTTAAAACAAAGCCAAAACTCAACAACTGACTCATACCCAGTGTTTGACCACATAAAATATCTCTAATGTGGCAGGCATGTGGCAGGATGCTTGCCAGGCAAGCTGTGCATTGGACAAGGTGAAAAATGAGCTGTAATCTCCACCTAAAATGCCTCCACTGATTAACCATTCCAAAAATTACCATTTCACAGAGTTGAAGCCCATCATCATCATCTGCATAACATACTTTGGTCAAAACTGCAGGATGGAGTGATGCTGTGATATTCAGTAAATGTCCTGAACCTTGGCTGGCATGTCTATTTTTTATATCTAGCTGCTAGCTATATCTCAGGTAAACAATAAATACTCCACTATGAGAAAGAAATGTGGAGTTTTTAAATTCAACATTAAATGATTTCTTATTACAATGTGCTTTCATACTGCAAGTTCAAAATTTAAAATAATAAATCACATGATTTGTACAAAACAGGAAACAACCAAATTTTAAAATTTTGTTGAAGTTCCCAAATAATAATAATACATGTCATTGATAAACAGCAGTAATATTTAAATGTCAATGAATGGAAATAATCATTATTTCTGCTCTAAATGAAAGTGTTGCTTACAGTGTTGATAGTTGAAACTATAGTTTCATTGTTGACCTGCACCTCTCCCCTCTCCTAACAGCATCATTCCTCTTCTCATCCTGGTTTTGAGGTCAATAACTGGATTTTTATTAGTCCAAATAGACTTTTGAGGTCCATGCACGGGCCTCTGTAACAAGGGCTTTTTGAGTTCTCCATTCTGAGTTTGTAAGGCCTTTTACTAAAAATAATGTATGGGCTCTATTTAAATCAAACTTCCTGCAATCCTCCCATGCTTCGGAAGTGCTGAAGACCTCAACTCAGTTCTCTCTCTTAGCAAACATTGCTTTGAATGAAATCACTGTGTGAAGGCAAATGTCATTGCAATGTGATAATTTGATGATGATGCTGCTGAAGTACTGAACCAAAGCAATAATCTTTGGTCAAACCATAATGACAGCGCTGAAATCCATTGGTTAATCATGGAAAGCTCAAATTCAGTGTGGTCTGCTGTGCTGTTCTGAGGCATTATGAGAAATGGCCATAAGGAGGCTGACAGGAATGCTCTCATGCTGTCATTCACATCACATGGCATGCACACCATGTGTTTTGAAAAATTTGGTTAGTGAGTAAGACCCAGTATTTGAAAGGAAGTTGTATGCATCCTCTGCTCCCTTCATTGTGAGAAATGAGGCACCATCTCCATTTTCAGTTAATTGTACTGTTTTAACCCATGATTTCGTTCATGACAGAGGTCTGTGGTCACACCTAAAACATCCAACTGGGTGAAATTACAAGGTGCTGCTAGCACCTTGTAACTTTAGGTACTGAACAGAATACCCACTGGTGCAGTAGCAGCACAGGAACCTTTCAGAAGGAGACACCAGTGGGTGTGGGAGCTGTGATGGGGATCCATGAGCTGTGAACATCTCTCTTGTCTTACTCTGAGCTCTCTGCACACTGACACTGAGCTTTTTAAGGAGCCATGTGAAGGGCTGTGGTGGCCACGCTGTCCTGCTGTCCTCACTGGGGCTGTCAGCTCATCCCACAGCTGACACCAGCAAGGCACAAGCCCTGGGCCAGCAGCTGTGGGGGAAATGGCTGAAACCTCACCCTGAACCCTCTGCATTCCCAGGTGCAGAGGGTTGTATGCTTGTGTTAGAGCAACATTTTTAAATCCATGGAATGGTCAAACATGCCAGTCAGGCAGGCACTGTGCACTGTGCAGCAGCTCTCAGGCTCTGTTGTGGAGCTTAAGTCCATCCACAGGCATTCCCTGAAATACTTTTTGGGCTGGTCATGCTTCCTCCTGCTCCTCCTCTGTGCTGGGACATACAGATGCACAAAGCCAGCTCATTTCTGGAAAGGCAGCACGGGGAACTGCTGCTTCCTTGGGTTGTTGCTGAACAGCTGCTTCAGCTGTGACATAACTGCTTTTAAACTTCAAAAGAGAACTATTTCTGAGCTGAAAACATAGGGATTGTTTCATGGAAGCAAGGCTGAGATGTTAGCAGGCCGTGGAGCGGGTAGTGGACACAGTGGCCCTGCAGAGCACACATAACATCCTGTCAGCCCCATCTTCTGCTGACTTTCACTCCTCAGGGGTCCAATCCTGCAATTTTTTCTCCAGCAATAACCTTATCCATGCCAACAGAGCCTGTTATTCCATCTGCTGGTACTCACACTGGAATGTGTTTGCTTTGGGAGAGATTGTGTGCTTTGCTGGTGGGCTCAGAGGACAGATAAAAGCCAGTGCCCAGCTCTGCAGAGTGGTTTCTAGAGAGGTGAATGAACTCATTAGTAAAAGATTCCTTTAAAAAGCAGGGTGCTGTGCAAACCCAATGTGGATTAGCCTTTTTGTGGGGTAAGTGGAGCACAAGCATGACCTGATACAGCTCAACTCTGTTTCATGCTACCTCCTGCCCCTGGGAAAGCTTTCTGATGCCAGCTGAGAGAGTGCAAAAGTCATACAGACCAGGCTTGGAGGGGTGGATATCTTACAAAATGCAGAGAATGCCCAGATTTTCAGACAAGTGTGAGGTCACACAGATGCTCTGTGACACTGCACGCAAATTCTGGCCAGAAAAAAGATAGAAATGTTTTGCTGCAAAACTTGATTATTGCCTTACTGATATATGCAAGAAAAAAGGGAAGGGATTATATTAAAAACTAACAAACAAACAAACAAGCAGATTCCTGTCTGGAACTACATCATCAGTCTGCCAGACCCCAAGTTTTTCTCTTCCACTGCCATAGGAATCCTTCTGTTCCCATGGATGATGACTGAAAGCTCCTTCTTGCAAACAGCTCTCTGAATTAAATGGATGACTTTAGATTAACATTAAATTTAGAAGTTTAACTTATTGATGTTGGCAGCTAGAACATGGCCATGGAGGAGAGGTAGGAGGAAGAAAAGGAGGTGCTATGTTTAAAAACAAAGAAAAGTCTCCCAGCTGCCAAAAGCACGGCCAGTGGAGGGATGTGGTGGTGGCTCCTGACAGTGCAATATGCTGAGTATAGATGGATACAGCTTAAAGCAAGAATTGGGGTCCCAGTATGTATTGAACACTTAACATGTAAAATCTTTGTGCTAGGAACCATGCTAGTGACTAAGAGAGCTTGAGAGAAGGCTCTGATGTGATTCATCCCAGCTCCTGCTGAAATCCTGGTGCTGGCACTGAGCAGCACTCAGATTTTTAAGGGCAGACTCATGAGCCAGGCATCCAGAGCTCTGGTACCAGACGAGCAAGTGAAGAAAACCTCACCCAACCAACACAGTCCTCAGCAATGGCACATTTCAAAAACACACTGGGAAATATTTCCACGTCTCTGAAAGCATTTGCTTGGAGGTCTCACTCTGGGTCCACAATTGCTGTCAGGTATTGCAACTCCAAAATAAATGTAATAGTCCTCAGTTAAATCATCCTGCCTCTAGATTAAGGGTTACACTGAGCAGCTCTGTCCTGTAGACTAAATATCCTCTCATAAATGCATTCTGGCATCAGAGATTTCCGTAGGTGGGTGGCTTTGACAGAAATTCATGCTAAGTCCAGAGCCAAACACTGTGAGAAAAGCTATCCCAAACACCCATTGTCCTTTGCAAAAATAACAGAAAATTGATCATTCTCCACCCCAAAACCACAGCGTTCCTCAAGCCTAATTCCCCAGGGCAGCCAAAGTGCTGCTCTTTAATCCTGTGCTGCTCAAAGGCAGGTCAGGGACTGCTGCTGGGAGGGGCTGCCCCGGGGCTGCCGGGGAATTTGGGTCCTTGAGGCACAAAGTGAGCAGTGAGAGCTGTTGGGGACAGCAAACACGTGGATCCCCAGCCCAGGTAATAAGGTTGAAACCCCAGTGCACTGCCCTGAGGGTAGCCTTTAACCTCTGAGTCTCTCATTTTTCACTGGTGCTGTAGCTCCCGAGCAGCAGCAGCAGCCCAGCAGAGATCTCAGCCCCTGCATTCCCACATGCTCACTGGCAGCAGGGCTGCAGCAGGTCAGGCCCAGATGTGATCTGCAGCATGGCCTGTGACAGGGTATTTATCCTCTAGGCTGTCAGTGGTTGGTATGATATTCATTCTCCCTAAAAGTTGTGTGCTTTGTGCAAAGATGGGACGTGGCTGTTGCAAGGAAATTGCTTTAGGTTACAGTAAAACCAGTAAAATAACTCCAAAATTATCCCATAAAAATAATGTGCTGATGTACAGCAAGACTTTATTTATGTCGTGTGCAATTAGATTTGTTTTCCACCTTTTGACAGGAGCTTTTCAGGCCAGAGTAAGAAAGAAACACACACAAGCAGCATGATGCCACAGCCAGAAACACTCCCTTCATCCAGGAAAGAAAAGGCTCTTACATTGTGAAAGGGAGCCTCCTGTTGTCTTCCAGCTGGCATTTTCTGGCCAGCTGAAAGCTAAAATAACCCTTCCTTTATGCTTTCAATACTGTGATCTAATGGCTAAATGGATTTTTAGTACAAAGCATAATTTTCTCTTTTGGTTTCGCTCATCACTTAATGGAAAGGCCCTATAACATTCTGCTTACATCCCAAACAGCGGCTGCTCAGAAGAAATGTGGTCTTACAGGCCTGGAGTTATATTTTTTATTAATACTAATACAATACTAACAGTAATAACATTAACTATTATTATTGCTGTTACTATTTCACAGCAGCTGGCTGGCTGGCTGAAGATGGACAGGCAGTTCCCAAAGTCCAGTGGTTGGAAGGCAACATCAGTTTTTGCTCAGTGCATTTTGCTGCCAGGAGGGCACAGAGCCCCATCTCCCCAGAGTTTAGTTCCAGAGCAGCAATCCTCATTGCAGTGGGCAGCAGCTCTGCTGCAGGTGACACGACAGCAAAGCCACTCTGTGCCAAAGGTGCCATGCCACCTTTTGACCACTCCCTTCTTGCTCTGCATTAGGCACTTGTGGAACCCAGGACCTGGCTCCTAGATGACTGATTCTTCCAAAAAATCATGTGTAGCTTCAGGCATGGAGCACATTGGAGCACTGAGGTCACAGCGAGGGACAAGAGCAGCAGAGACCCTGCCTGGGGCTGAGCTCTGCCCTGGGGTGATGCCTCCAAAGGCTGAGGAGCAGCAGCAGCAGGGAATGAATGTAAAGTGGGAAGTGGGGGGAAGCAGAGGCTTTGAGTGCTGTGGGACATCCCCATGAGAACAGAACCCCAAACCTTAACTCGTGTGCACAAAGGGATTCTTTAGGGACAACCTGTGGGGCAGCAGTGCATCTGCCAGGGAGTGACACACGACAGGGCACAGAGCAGGGTGGTGGTGGGGACAGACTGGGGGCTTACAGGGACACACATCCCACAGCATCAAGCACTTCCACACATGCTCTGCACATGCTCTTCAATTGTTCAGGGCTGTCTTCTTAATTTTCTTCAGCTGTCCCCATTGTAGCAGAAGCTTCTTTGCTCTGAAGGGGCAACTCAGTGTTGGAAGTGCAACCCCACTGAAAGGGGGGATGGAGAACTGCATTTTCCTTGGAAAATTCAACTAACACATCTGGAAAGGGAAGCTGCTTATTGCATGTGTTTCATGATGGAAAGAAAATGCCTTTTAAAATCTAAAATCAAGAAATTGGTGGAAAGGTAATTCCTGGAAGTTAGCTGAGTCTGTATCTTCCATTACCGTTCCCTATAAAGAAACGTTCCTGTTTCTTTTCTTTGGTAATCATGGGTTTCATGCCAGCTTCAGCATGTGGCTGCTGACTCCTTCAGGCAGTCTGATGGCTCACTGAAACTGAATTTATGGGCACAACCCTCCCCTGACCAAGGCTCACCCCCTCAGACAGATCCAGGTCTGTAGCTCCCAGTGAAGTACAAAGGATGGGAGGCACCAAAATAACTTGTGAGGATCTCCATGGGGAGGATAAGCCATTTCTACCTAAACCAAATGAATTTATTTGCTTTCACTCACTATCTGGAAGCACCTACCTGTGGACAGTGATTGCCATAGTTTAACCAGATTCCTAAAACTGGGCTGAGCACTTGGGAAAAGTTCAGCATTTCAAAGCTCATCCCAGGATGCTGAAACCAAACCCAGCCTTGCTGCTGCCAATTGAAGCTGTTTCCTCCCTTGCAGCTGAAGGCAGCAAACACCCTGGGACAGGTCTGCTCATTTGCCCAAAGTCAAGGCTCTGCTTCAGCTTCTCTCTTTATCCAGCACTGAAGCCAGAAGCTGTGAAGTAAGACTGCTTCCTTTTTTAAATTTTAATTATTAAGAAGGAAGTAAAACAATTCATTGTTCTGGGGGGAATATCCCTAGAGTCTAGCTACTGAAAAATCAAACAGTATTTGAAAAGAAAGACAATAAGGCTAGCTTGAACTCACAGAGCATTAGAATTGCCCTGGCAGAAGCACAAGTGATTCCCTGAGAGATGAAATAACAACGCTGCAATTACATGAAACAATATGTAAAGTGAAAATGCAGTGCCACCCTGCTATTTGTACACCCTGTGTTCCACTGTCATCCTCTTATTTTTAGCCCTTTAAGTATTTTGTCTCTTAAGCTTTTAAATACTTTATTAGCATGATTTGCCAGCAATCTTTTTGACTTAAAAAAGAATATTTTCTCCTACCAGGACTCTAATTAAGCCAATTTTTAATGTAAGAAATTCAGGCTTCAGTGATATTTCCATGCTTTAAGTGGGAATATCGTAGAGAAGCACCTGATATCAACAGAAAAAAAACCACCTGAAAACCCGATGTAAGGTGAGATGTATATAAAAATGAATCCTTCCCTTTGAGCAATAGTTTATGGAAAATTTGTAAAGAATTATGAAGGTGAAATGAATTTCCTTCTGTACTCCCACCTATGATGCACTTAGAGATGCTGTAAGAAATTAATCTCCTCTGGATCATAAAGCTAGTTTTAACCCTTGAGAAAGAAATAAGTAGCCTTGTTTTGATTGATGGCTTGCGGGTCACTAAAAAAACATTTGATGCGATCTCATTCCCCTGCAGCAGAGGAACATCCTGGCCGAGGCAGGAGCCCGCAGCATCCCGGCTCTGCCCTCAAATCCCAGAGAACTCCTACTGCCATAGTGCCATCTACAGACAGCTACAGAAATGAAAGAGGAGTTGTTCCTAAGCCTTTTAGAGTTCTTTGAGGGTTTGTGGGGTCATATCCCAGCAATGGTTATAGCTTGTTATTCCAGCAGCCCTTAATTATAACTTTGGGCTGCACCAGCAAACCCCACGGAGCCCAGTGCAAAAGCTTCTGCTGGGTCCAGCACAAGGCAGGATTTGTCTTGTCCCACTTCCCCAGAGGAGGATTTCACCATGACCAGCTCTTTATTAACATAAAAGCACTAACAGAGCATCCAGCACAGAGCAAACAGCTCTGGACTCTTGTGTGTGTCCACCACAGAGGTTCCTGGACCAACAAATTAACATTACGTACCTGGAATTACTCCTGTCTTTTTCTTAAAAGCCAGTGTAGGCGGAGATAAAGAACACCAACACTTGTTCTGGTATTTCAGCATCCTCATACCCCTGTGACAACCTGAATAAAAGCAAGAATCTATGGGTCTATGATTCTAAGTACTTTGAAGGAGTGAAAAACTGAATTTCACAGAAGTGCAAATGAAAAGTTCAGTCATGTGGGAGGGAAAAATAGCATGCTGACATTTAAAGCACTGGATTGGTAAGGAAGACACAGGTTTAAATCCAGATTTCCAGCTGTATCATGGACACTGCTGGACCTAGGGTATATAGAAAGCTGTCAGTGACTCCTCCACTCTCTCCTTATCTCTCTTATTTTATTTCTTTCTTGTCAGATCTCTGTGTGGCTGCTCGGTACCTCAGCCATGGCTTTCATTTGTCATAGAAGTAATGAATAATATTAATAAAAAAATACTGCAAGTGTCTCTCCACATAAGAATTATCTAAGGATGTTTTCTTATACTCCCTGGAGAACAGATTTACAGACAAATTTAAGCTACTAAATCAAAGACAAATTATTGAAATGCTGTAAAGCTAAGGACAGAGAAATTACAGGATAGAAAATTGATGATCATCTTGCTAGCCCTGGAAAACCTCTTCTTAATCATAGGACAAGTAGCCTCTGATGGCAAAATATCTATATTCTACTGCAGCTGGATGTCCCCAGGAGAAAGCTGGATTAAAGAGAAGGCAATGAAATACAGACCTCGCTCAATGGCTGCCTGAGAGCAAAATATGCATCTTTTGCACTTCCCTAAAAGATTTCTCATTACCCATGGTTATAAATTTCCTTCTAGTAGGGGTTTCAATGGAAAATATCTTTTTGGTCGCTTGGAAAGAAAGGACAGTAGCATCACGACCAAAAGCTCACTGATAGGCTGGTTTGCCAAGGCAGAGGGAGAACTGTCCCAGAACTGGTGTCTTGTCTTACAAAAAGAGCTCCAGATCTCTGTTCCATCATCTCTGTGCATCTCTGTAGGTCAGAGTCCATGGGGACATGGCATAAACACCTGGAGATGTGATGTTTGAGCCCCACGTGGGTGGGCCCTGCTGTGGATGGGCATCTTGGACATTCAGAGCTGGGCAGCTGAAGGTGGCTGGGCCTGACAGTGGCAAATCACCCTCCCTGAGAGCCCTTGGCTGGTAGTGCTGGTATTGCAGAGCCCACAGTAAAGCAACAAAAAGCTAAAAGGAACAGCAATAAATAATTTTCTTTTCAACATTTTAACTACACAAGCCGTAGCTGAACAAAAAATCAAATAATTCAAATAATCTTTTTGAAATCTCTCTTACTAAAATTCAATAGTACAAGCCATCTACTAAGCACTAACAAAGACCATAAAAAAAACTTGAAATTATAATTTGCTTAGCTGTGGGGGTTAAAGTGTGGCTAAAAACCACTGTCTGAACAGAGGGTCTGGTCTTAGACAGAAAGGTGAGTTATTGACCTCTGTGTGTACCTGCATTGACTTTGTTCCAAAACTTACACTTCAAATTTTACAAAAGTAAGAAATCAACCAAACAATACCTCCCCATGTGCAGACAGGTGATCCACAGAGAACAATTCCTAATGAGCAACAAAGCTACAGAGCATATGCTGCTGCTGAATCTCCCCTAAACTGAAGAGGAGCTGGGGACCCTCAAGGAGAATCCAGAGCATGACCCAGAGATGAGTCAGAGGGACTGGCAGGGCACAGAGAGCACCTCCTGCCCTGACACAGGGACTCCCTGGGTTGAATCCTGCATGTTAGGCACAAGGAAGAAGGTTTTTACACCAAGAGTGGTGGCACACGGGTACAAATTGCCCAGAGAGGGGGTGGATGCCCTGTCCCTTCAAGGTCAGGCTGGAAAGGGCTTTGAGCCACTTGATTCTGTTGAAGATGTTCCTACTCATTGCAGAGTCCTTGGATGAGGTGACCTTTAGAGGTTCCATCTGACCCAAACCATTCTATGGCTCTACAGAATATATATATTCTCTATTCATGCGTCCTACGAGAGGAGGGCTATGAATAAAACAAGCACGATGTATGTGCCCATTAAATCCTCTGGGGCGAAGAGCACAGGGCTGAGATGAGGGACCTGGAGGGAGTGAAAGCACAGCACAGTCAGAGGGGCACTGTCACCATCCCCTCCCTGGTGGTCTGAGCCCTGGCAGGCAGAGCTGTCACACTGTTCCTGGTGACCAGGCGGGCTGCCAGGGCCCCCTGCCCACAGCACTGCTCTGACACCTTCTGCAGTGGGACAAGGACCTGCTGCAGCCACCAGAAGGGCTCTGCCTCACCTCCTGCCCAGCTCCCCTGGCAAAACACCCCCCAGCTCTACCGGCACTCAGGCCACAAAGGGCAGCGTGGAAGGAATAAATCCCTGCCACGTAATTTCTGCAGCACAAGGAACTCATGCAGGATCTGACACTCTGCCTCTGGTGCTGGAGAAGTGAGCAGAGAGCTGTGTTTTAACATGAGCTCCTAAGTGTAATTCCCTGTAATTGTAAAGTGCTTTAGAGGTGCTTGTGAACTTGGGCCGATGGCTCCTAACGAAGCTGATGAATAACCCAGGACTGACTCGGCTCCTAAACAGACCCAGCACTGAAGGAGGGAATGTGGAGAAAGGTTTTGCCTTCCATTAGCAACACTATCCAAACAACTGACCCTCTCCCTGAGAGATTAGTGCACAGCAGGTGAGCTGTAATCTGCTCTGATCGGCAGGCAAGGAAAGCATTCATTCCAGCTGATTACAGCCAGAGCTTTTCTCCTCCTGTTTTCACCCATTGTGAGTTCCCAACCTATGGTTCCAGCTACCAGATCAAACAAACATTTTGCCACTTATTTGCAGAAATGCTTCTGGTCCCAAGTTGGGATGGTAACCAGCTGAAGACTGGCTGGTGGGTAACTTTTTCCCAGCATGGCCATCAGCACTTTGTCATCTGGAAAATGGTTGTTTGACAGGGACAAGGTCATGATCAGGGTAAGTTCTGTGCTGGGAATTTGTTGTCAATTTATGATGCTAGAAATAATATACCAAAAAATATTATTTGGAAATTATATTGTATTACCCCTCATCTGAGATACTCAGTTGCCAACTGAAGAATATTTTCAGAAAACAGTCACACAATTCTTGGCTTTTTGGTCCAGAGCCTCATGGGAAACATATAAAACACATTAAAAGATAAGATTAAATCCCAAGATCTGCTGCATATTAGAGCTCATAGACTCACTTGTTACTATAGCACATATATTTCCCAAAAAACAGTGAAGCCTTCATCATCCCACAGCCAGGAGCCATCCATCCCTTTGTTTCTCTCTTCCTGTCTCCCTTTGGCCAACAATTTCTCCTCACCGAGGCAATTGGCTTTTCTCCACAGGTATCAATCACACTTTTCTCCTCCACAAATCTGAATAACCAACAAAATCCAATTACACTCCAAGAGATTGTTCTCAGGTAAGACTCAGTTTGAAGACGGTAATTTTTATTATTATTTTATGTGTTTGAAAGCTGAGCTGTTTTGGCTTATGGGGTTTTTTCTTTCCCACCTATACCTGCAGGCCTGATACCAGGTATCACCTCTGCCTACACAAATGGCTTTGCTCTCCAACGCTGTTCAGTGCAGCAGAGGGGGGTGTTCACCAGGGATGGTGCCAGCCGCTGGCCCCCGAAGCTTCTGCACAGCTTGTGATCCTCTGGGGCTCCTGTTCACCAGGCTGGAGACAAAGAGACATCTCGTGGCCGTAGCTTATACTGCAAAGGAGTTCTTTTGTGCATGGAGCATCCCTTGCAAGCAGAGGGCCAAGAACTACCTGTGATGAACTATAACTCCATTGGGCCAAGCAGCAGAGGATGCCAAAATACCCTCACCTGATTCAGCCTCCAGCCTTTCTATCTGAGTGCCTTCAGAGCACGAGGAAATTTGAAATGCAGGCATATTCTGTCTCTCTGCTTTTTTGTTCAGACTTGTAAGAACATAAAAAAGAAACAGCTTGGCAGGGGATGGCAGAGAGCTACAACTGAGTCACTGGGAGAAACCAGAAAGGGAGCAGCTGCTCACTGTCTTCCAGCACAGGACTCAGAACCACCAGGTGAAGGTTTTGATAGCCATGCTGAAGCAGGAAGAGGAGGAAGAGATTCCTCTTGGGCAGTAGAGGATCCAAGGGAGGCTCCTTGCAGGAAGAGGCTGGGAATGTTTAAAGTCCACCAGGGTTAAAGGAAAAATTGCACAAACATCAGGAAAACAGAGCTTCACTGGAGACAAGAAGCAAAAAGGTGTAGCAGTGCTGGAAATTCCCTGTGCTGCAGTTTTGGGAAAGCACTCAGGAATACAATGTCCTTTCTCCAAGGCATCTGCCCATGGCCACCACAGGAGTCCTACCCACAGTGCAGGGCAGGCCCAGGTGTGACCCAGCACTGTGGGTTTTACACTCACAACTACAGCTCCAGAGAAAACTGGGAGCATCCTAGGAGCAAGTGCCAGTTTGGTCCTGCCTGCCTGTCTTTGAGAGCTGTGTGGGAGGTGAGCAGTGAGAGCACATTAGCAGTGGGGAGCCTCAGGTCTCAGTTTGATGTGGGTAAGGTCAGGCTCAGCATCGGGGTTTTTGCATGAACTGGGAGATTTTCTCAAGGGAAACACTCCTGGTACTGCACCATCCCTACCTTTCCCAGGAAACATTGCTTAGTCTTGGCTGGCTATGGAGCATCCCCTCCTGCTCCCTTGCCTGCCTGGACCTCATCCTGAAGTCCCCATCTCTGGGCAGGGGGGGACAGGAGCCTGAGGTCTGGGTGTACCTCCTGCCTTCCTGACACCCCCTTCTGTGTGAGCTGAAATAACCCAAAACACATTCACTCTCCAGGGTTGGAAGACCTGGCCTGCCACCCAGAGCCTCTGGAGTTTTACAAAGATTTGTTCTTTGACCTTGTCCAAGCTGCTCATTCCTTCCTTTAAGGAGTGACAAGGCTGCCCCTGACAAAGAGAAACAGGCATGAATGCTGCATGAGTGGTGCCCCAGAATTTGAGAAATAACCAGCTCAGACCCACAGCTAGGTAGGAAAGGAGTTTAAACTAATCTTTGTTGGCTCCTGCTAAATGCTTCCTCCATGATTAACACCAGAGGTGATGTCGATAGCAGGATTCATTGTCAAAATAGCTTATAAAACAATTCCATAAAACCGTGTAAATCTTGTGTTGATCTTACTTTTTACAAGGAGTCTTAAAGCCATATATCCCAGCACCATTTACAAGGTTGTTGCAGGTGTGGGACCAGCCTTAGAAATATAGCTACTACTTAAACTGTGTATTTTACGAGCCTGGGGAAACATCCGTTTGAACTGTAAAAGGAGCTTTCCAGCCCTCTTGTTTCTTTGTGCAGACCAAGCCATTGCCCATCAGACCTCAGCACCCCCTGAGCCTCAGCCAAGGTGCAGGGACAGGATTCCTTTGTCAACAAACCTTGGCAAAGTTTTCCAGGATGTTGACCTTTGTCTTCAGGAGAAGCTGGTCTCCCCAAGCCCAGGTGTCACTGCAAACCACTGAGCACCCTAAAAACACTTGTTTTGCTGTGGGCTGCAGTCATTCCTCTGGTGAAGCTCACAGGCTATTTACTGCTGCTCTGGGGCACAAAGAAACAGGTGGAAAGGGGAAGAATCCATAGCCCAATCACGTGAATCAGATGACAGAAGGTATTTAAGTAGGCAATATATGCCATAATTATGTAATAGCTATTTAATAGACAGTGGGGTGAGTCTCCTGAGGATAAAGGAAAAGGAAAGACACATTTCTCCCCGTGAGTTAAAAATTATCAGGATTTTAATCCCATACTGACACTCAAGATCCCCTCCTCTACATCCTTTGCTCTCCTTTCAGCTCCCAGTGAAATATTCCTGAGATTGCCCAAAGTACTGCCCTCATCCCACAGTGACCATGGAGTACAGGATTGATTAGGTCCCAAACTGTCACATATCTCTGCTCTTCAGGGTACATGAACAACCAGCTGCCACACTGCACCCAAAGAGCTCTGTGCTGTGCAGGATACATGGGGTCCACATTTATAACACTGGGAGGAAAAGGGTTTGAAGCTCAAGGGCTCTGGGTTTTAGCAAGGATTTATACTCTGACCTTGGCCAAGCTGTTTATTCCTTCCTCTAAGGGCTGGCAAGACTCCTCCATCTACACACAGCAGAGAGAAATATCAGAGAGCTGCAATGCAGTGCCACCATTGCCACGTGGGGCTATGCAAAATCCTCTCCCCGCTGCCCTCACCTTCATCCTCCTCATCAGATGCCTGGCCTCACCTTCCCAGCAGATGTATCTCAGTGCCCTCTTATCTCCTGCTCATATCTTCTGTGCAAGACCAAATATTGACACTGTTCAGGAATGGCCCTTGGCTGTGAGCACATCTCCTAACCTTCCAGATAGCCCTTCACCCCTCCCCCGAGCCCTGAAACAATAGAATAAATGCAGGAAAGAGTCACAGTGATAAAAGCTGGTTTACAGCAGTTGGAGGGATAAGCCCAGCTCATGATGTCTGCTTTGCAACAGCTCATTTTGGGGAGTCTCAGTGACACTGAGTGACAGGGCTTTGGAGAGGTTGTAGCATCATCCCCTGCTGAAATGAGCTTTTCTCTAGCCCTGCCAAACCTCTAATTCATTATGTCCCTCAGATTTAATACAAAATAGAGAAAAATTTCCCCTATTTTTCTAAAACAGGCCTTCTGAAAGAGCGTCCAAATCCTGAATTTTACAGTATCCTTAACAATGTGCAGTGTCTGTGTCATGGGACGACTGAATAAACACCACAGTGGAGGAGCCAGGATCATCTGTGGGTTATGAGCTTGTACAACACTTGACACACTGAATCTCCTTCCTAATCAGGGGTTGTTAAGATGCTGTTGTAATAAGATAACATTATATAAAATGTTTTATGTATTTAATCTGCTAATTAGCCATGATAATAACAAGTAACTTTATCGTTGAATGCATGAAACCTCATTATCTGAATCCAATTTTTATGTGGCTTCACTTGGAGTATATCAAGTGCTGGGCTCATTTAACAATCTTCCCTTCAGCCAGAGCACTGACCTGGGATTGTTCCCTATTCCCTGATTATTTATTCCCACAAAACACTAAGGGTTCTAATAGGAGTCTACTCCACACACACACCTGGCTGAAACCTGCCTGCTTTGAGTGATTAGGCAGGGACTGATAAACCAATGTGGGCAGAGCAATCACACAACTCCTCATTTCCTTTGGAAACCAGGCTAAAAATAGGCCACAAGCAGTAGAAAATGAGACAGGAAGGCAGGAATGGATCTATCAATAGCTCCTGCCCTGCTTCCTGCTTGTTAGTGTCTCTCAGCAGATGTCAGGTAACCTTTAGAAACCCCCTAAAGCAGCAGTCATTTATCAGACATTTCTTAAACTGAGATAAAGGGAATTTGGACCCTGTACAATTATGGGCATCCCAGAAGGAAAAGAAAAAAATTTTAAAAAGAAGAAGAAAAATGACAAGTATAAGGGAAAAAACCCTTCTTAGTGCATGTATTGTATATCACAGAAAGTTTCTAACACAGCCACAGACCAACTGTGGACTTTGTACTCCATCTGTAGCTAAATGACCATATTGCACAGGTCTGTCTCCCCATTCGCTTGGTGCTCCCACTGCTCTGCCTGCAATCCCCAGCAGAGCAGGAGAAAAACCACCAGCTTTAGCAGCAGTGCTCCTCCCAGGAGCTGAAACGCTTAAATTCTAGGTAAGAGCAATTTTCTGCCTGCAAAAACTTGTCAGCAGGGTACTATTGGCGGTGGGTGGGAGAGCACGATACAGTTCTAGCTCGGTTTGTCGGAGGTGAGGAAAGGATTTTCCATCGGCAGGGCGGTGGAGCAGCCCCCCTGCAGCGGCAGGAGCGGTGATGGTGAGAGTTGCTCACTAGATGGCGAAGGACTCCTTCCTCCCTGCACAGCTCCTACAGCAGCAAGGAGGGATGGAGGAAAGGGCTTGGAGCACCGAGGGGAGATATCTGGAGCCTGCTAAAGCCACTGGAGAGCAAAGGGTGAGTTAGCAGAGTTTTCCAGGATGTTAAGGTTGAGGAGGTGGCACAGTTCTCCTTGAAGAGATCGCATCATGTGTTTGAGAATCTCCCTCTTCACCCGATTTGAAACAAACCTGTAGGCAAGGCCACAGCTACCAAAGCTGTGTCACCTCCATGGCACCGTTCCTCTGCTGTCCCAGGAGTGCTCAGCAGATGCAGGATTGTGACAACAGGGACAGAATTTAAATTTTTCCACAGAGGCTGTGTTTGTTTGACCTGAATAAACCTCATGATTTGCCAGGCTGGAAGACCTGGCTGCCCCAGGTACCTCCAATTCTCTCAACCCAGGAAGTACAAGGACAATGCTCTATCTAGGATCTTTGGCTGTAAGCAAACCTGTCACTCTCAAACAAATAAAACAAAACAAAAACCCCCAAACAAACACATAAATTTAAAATACTCAAATGATACAAAGCTGTGAGCCAAGCAAGACTGTTTTGAAAGAGTTCAACTGCGCTAGTGAGTCATAAACCAATGCAGCAGCTATGGCAGTGAGTTAGAGGAGAGTAATTTCAGCCACGTTTTTGCAGCAACTGGATCCCAGGAACATCCTGCTCTTGCAAACCATCAGTGTTTACAATGAAAATTCTGCACCATTTTAGCCAGATTCCCTTACACAGCCTCAGCTATTTGCAAACAGCTCCTTCTCAGTGATGCTGGCAGCTTCATCCCAGGTGTGCTCAAATTTGCACCTTCTCTGTCTGTCCAGCCCAGTGTGAATCTGCAGCTGAAGCTGCACAAAGGACCAGAGGGTTTGTGTGATCTCCCACCTGCCCCAGTGTGAGTGTGGTGGTCATGGCACACAGATGCCAGCTCAAGCACCTAAAATCTCCCTTTATATAATGGAGCATCCCCTGTTCCTCCCTGTGAGATGCCCTCATGAAAATGAAAACCCATCTGCATTAACCTCCAGGCAGCAGCACCAGTAACTTCAACCTGAGTTTACAAATATGGATAACACACACACCTAGTGATGTATTGATATACGCCCAGACATGAATGCATAAAGCAGCAAGTAGATTTTTGAACATTGTTCACAGCCCTTTGGAATAAAATCAGTCCTGAGGGTAATATTTAACAACCTGAGTTTTTCATTGCTCCCTCCAGCCCCAGATTCGTTATCTCCATGCTACATTTTTTGTAGAATAATGCAAATATATTTCTGTTCAGAAAGCCAAGGTTGCTCCTGCCCAGCTCCCCAGGATTTGAAAATACCTGGAAGGTGGTACTGACATTTTTCCTGAAGTTTTTTTTCTATTTAACAGAAGCAAAGTCACGTTGCTGAGAGACCCCTTAGTAACAGGAAGCAGTTGTCCAGTTTAAAGAACCAGCTAGAAAGCAAACAGCTTTGCCTCCTTTTTAAAGCCCCTCAGGACAATATTTACTTTTCTAAAATATCATTGTGCCACGGCTTTGGGACTTTGCTTGACAAACTTGGGGGTCTCTGAGCAGTTCAAAGTGGGCTTGACCTATAGCTGAGCATGGAAAACAGGAACTGCATATAAATAACTAAATTACAGAGAGATCAATTCTCAGTCAACTCATTAGCAATGCCCGGCGTCTTTAAGTGATAACTCCACTCTCTAAGACCTTTACGTAATTACTTGCACAAGGCACATTTTACCCTTTGGTTCGCAAGTTTCATAAATGAAGGTTAAGTTTACTTAACCACCCAGGATTTACCAGCCATGTTAAAGCATAAAATGCATGTGCTGCCAGGTGTCTCTGCAGAAACTGCCTTGTTGATTCAGAGACTCCAAGGTTAAATGATGGCTCCTGAGTCCAAGTTAGTTTCCCACTGGGGAACGGGAGGATCTGCACTGTAACATTGTACCACAGTTCAGACAGGGTTGATTTTACAAGGCTTTGGAGTTAAGATAGCAGTGATTGTGAAAGCCTAAATGAAAATCAGGGGTTTTGCTGTACAGCACACCCATAACAAGAATATTAAGCGTGTCACACTCCGGTTTGTTACAGAAAGATAACTGCACTTTTTCCCTAGACTGATACCTGTTTCAGTATTCTATCTTTCAATCTGCATTTGCAGACTTCAATATCTGTAGGATCCAGATTTATACAGCCTTCATATCTCTTACTCACAGTTCCTACAAATGAATGGTAGGCTAGATTTACAGCTGATGTGAATCAGCACAGTCCTATTAATATTTTTGGCAAGTCACACTGGCCAAAGTTAGATTGGGTGGTTTGTACCCAATCCAACTTTGTACCTCTGTGTTTGATTGATTCTTTCACGACAGCATTTTGGATGTTCTGGTTTTTCAGCTTTTCCATGCATTTGAGTTTTTCAGACATCAATGGAGCACCCAATACCTTATTAAAGTTGTGTGTGCACCAGGAGAAATTGGGTCAGAGAGATGTGAAGCCGCTGGCTTGTGCAATGCAGGAAACCTGGGAGACAGCAGCCCATGGGACATGAATTTTCCTTCCTCCAAACCAAGCTCTTTATCTGACAGCAAAGTTGTCCAGACTCAGCCCAGGTTGTCCACCAGAACAACGTGATGGGCCGCGAGGAAAGATGGGTGCATTTGATCTTCCACGTGGTGTTCAGATGAAGTGGACTGGAAAATTCTGGTCAAAAGTCTGGCTCTCAAAACTATGCTGTAACTGCTTTGGCACTCAGAGCAACCCAGTGGTGTTTTGTAACTCAGCTATTACCCTCTGATCCCTGGGAAAGTTCATTAAAGTGTTCAGAAATGTAGTTTGTTGCTCCTTTGCACACTGACAAAACAGCAACCTCAAGTCAATCAGCATCATGGCATGAGAAACCCAAATTTCCTTCTTCTCCAAACCTACAGCAGGTAAAATTCTGTTCAAAATAGCACTGCTGTCCTTTTTCCCTAAAGATAAACAGATCAGTGAAAGAAGCTTCCAACATATTTGTTCTTCCACTGTCGCTGTCCACACGGTTGACTACTCAGGGAGATCTGCTCCTCAGTGCCCAGACTTACACCCTAAGATTGATGAATTAGATACCTGATGGCAAAAAAATCCATAGTTTGCCCTGTGGAATATCCATATATAACCAGAAATTCCTATGAGTAATACAAAAGACTTTCCATTGAGCTGCAGAGTTACCACTAAAAGAGAAAATCTACCCCAGGTTTCAAAGCAAAGATGGCTGCAAAGCCCTCACTGAAATTTCTTAGAATCAAGGAAAGTAAACCAGATGGTGTTTCATTCATATGTAGAAATTGCCTTTGTGACTTAGATAGGGCTAAGCAGTTCCCAGGAGCTGAAGAGTTTCTCAGTCATTTGGGAAGGTAGTTTTTCAGCCAGGGTGCAACTGAAGAGGGATCAGGATTTGCTGATGGCTGATATGGAAACGTAAGTTCTGTTTACGTTGCCAGCATGGGGCTGGAGCTACAGGTGTCAGTAGATGAAAATGGCTTGAATCAGTTGTGCCTACATCACTGTCAGACCTGAATTCAAATCTGAACCAGTCCCATGCTGCCAAAATTTGTTTAAGGCAGAATTCTAGCTGATAACCACTAATGTGAGCTAGTACAAGTATGGAATGGTCTTGGTTCATACAGACCAGGAGGATGGGCTAAATTCCCTTTTTACATATTTAGCAATCTATGTCCATTCCTATGAACGTGATTATGACCGCTGATGGAGCACCTCACTCACATCTGAACAGAACTGTAGCATCTCTCTACCACTGATCAGCCACAATGGAAACTTGAAAAACAGTGGGCTGAACTTCCAGCACAGCTAATGGTGGCAGGTTAGAACTTCCACCCTCTACAGTTCTGGGTGCTTCTGTGCCTCCTGCTCTTCTTGAGGGTGCAGATGTCGTGGTCTGGAGGGAGGTACAAGGCACTGTGTGCAACAGCAGGAAGCATCTTTTATTAGAACACACTGGGTTGGAAAAAGTAGGTTAAGCTGTAAAGCACGTGAGCCTTTCTTCAGGTTTTGCCTAAAGAAACCCCTCTGCCCATTGCAAATCTGAGTGTGATTTTAAAGGCAGGATAGAAGTGGTGCAAAGATTTTGTAAAGGGCTCAGCACAATAGGCTACAGATTGCAATAACTAACCATTAGTCTTGGGGAAATAGCTCAGCCTATGATCTGACATTTTAGCAGCTAAGAGCTCTGGCTAACAGATCCTACTCTGAATTACTCTCTCAAAACCTTATCAAAAGGAAATGGAGCCTTTTGAAATTGCTGGCATCTCTGGAAGACTGGTTTATCAAATTTCCCTTGGTTCAAGCAGAAAACCTCTGTTTTCCTCTGCTCTTTAACCTCTTATTTAAAATGTCATTTTACTTTGAACTGTCAAAAGAGGCAGCAAGGGAAGCAGCAAGCTCACCATCAGGAGGAGGTGAAAGCTGAAACTTTACCCGTCCTTAGTGAGTTTATCCACATATCAATGGCATGCTATACCAATGTGTTTATTTTTATGACTAGAGCATATCCCCTAACCTCAGGGATCCGAACATTTCCCTGGAATGTACAGACGTTTCATATCATTGATTTCCCAGCGGCCCTTCCCCACACATGCATACATAAACACACACGCTGCTATCCACATTCTCTCAATCACATTGCTGTACACAACCAGACAGCAGCTTAGCACAAGCACACAAGCATCCCCATCCATGCACCACCCCTATCTACAGCCCTCTGTAGGAAATAGAAATGGCCACATTATATCTAAATGGCTGTATTTAGATATACATATTTATAAGATGTAGATGAACATTAGTGTCTATGGTTTGTGTGTGCATCTATTTATATAAGATACACATGTGAAAATGCACACATGTGGGAAAACAGAACTGCAAGGGGCACTAACACATGCCACTGATTCCCATGGATGCTTAGGACCTTGCTGTGTGGTTTCTACAGCCTAGGGAAAGCATTTGGGTGGGATCCAAATAACTTCCATTAGCCAAACATTTGGATTTAGCTTACCTCTGTCTTTGTATCTGTTTTAAGGGGAAAACTCCTCCCTGGAGCTGATAACCAAAACGATGGAGCAGATTCCCTCTCAGAAGCCTTACAGCAATTAGGATTCTGTGAAGCCACTGCAGCTTTGCTCTGTTACAGCTCTGTCCCCTTGCCATATTGACTCAGGCTCTAATGAGATGTTACCAAGCACTGAGGTTGCATTCAAGCTCTCATATAAGCAGCCAGCTGAGGATTGGACTCCTTTATCAGTTTGTGCTGCTTACTGTGGGCCAAGGTCTTCAGCTGGTGTAAATCAGCCCAGCTCCACCGAGGCCATGAAAAATGAGGTGCATAAGTTAAGCATCTGTCTCAATGGCTGATGTTTATCTTTGCTCCCATGGCCTCAATTGCACTTAAGATGAACATAAACCCATGAAAACAGTTTAATGGGACATGGGCTTTCTGCTGATCATCTGCATGCAACTGAATTTTACTCCATTTGATTGCTAGACTGAGTTCAACAGATATGCATGTTACAAATAATTTGTCATGCTCTGAGGCGCGTTCCACCCCAGGCCACAAAATGTTCACAGTAATTGAAATATACAGCCAAATTCCAAGCTAGCATAAATCTCTGCTGATGTCAAGCCATATGGAAATCCATATGATTTGAGGGCTGTAAAAAAACCTAACAGCCAACCATGCTTTCTAGTGAGACACTTACGCAGCTCAATCTGATTTTTCTATCACAAAGAAGATTAAGAAGTGGCTTCACTAGGATGTCCAAGTACAGATGGAAAAAGGAAATACCCAGTATGGAATGGTTCTTTATTCCAGCTGAGAAATGCCACACAAGATTCATTGCTTGAAAATAAATGCCAGACCAATTTGAATGCATGATAAAGCATGGATTTTTTTAACATGGAATCATTGATCAAAGGATAAAGTGGACTCTACCATTAAAAGTCTTCACACCAAGGTCAGATGCTTTTCCTCACAAAATTCTTTCTCCTAGGATATCTTGGTGGGTTCAATATAGCAGTAACAACATTAGCTGTTGAACTTAATGTTCTCTAAGAGGCTGTGGCTATTTATAAGAAGCCAGTGAATTAAGGTTAAGAAAAGCCACAGTGCTATCAAAAGGACTAAATTTACTACAGATTGATTTATCTTCCACTTGAAAATGCTTATGGGACTGCTAAGTAAAAAATTAGAGCAGAGAGCACTGAACTTGATAAAACACAGAGCTGAAGGACAGACTAATGATCCTTTCTCTTCACAATTATTTATTTACTTCAAAGCCCAGTCAGTTATCCCTAAAATCAGAACATTTTTAGAGGTGTGAAATTAAATTCTTGCCGTTATAACAGAGAAAAACAAAGATGAGCCCTCTCAAACATGAGAGAAGAAATATTATTGATCACTGAGAAAGAAATCTGTAGCTTGCTAAATTTTCATTCTTCTGCAGCAAAATCAATGGTTTTCAAAGGATCCCAATTGCCAAGTGCTGTGGTTGCTCCAAGTTTCAGCATTTAGCCAAGCTGATTTTTAAAAAAAAATTTAAAAAAAGCCTTTGCACCATCTGGTCTCTAGCAGTGGTGCATTCCTCAGGCTTAGATGTCATCAGCTTCTCATTATCATTCTTAATGATTCTTCGAAGTTGATCGAAATCAGAGACAGAAGAACAGTTTTGGGGTGTTTGTGCTGTGTTTGCACACTACACTGAGCCCAAAGTACATATGTTTTTCTGGTTATTTCCATCCATGGCTCTTTGGCTGCAGAGCTTGGAGTCAGAACCCTAGCTTGTCAAACAGATGATGATTATGTATTATATATAATCACAGCAAAAAGGAGATTTGAGACGAAAATCTAAAATTGGGATGGGGTGGGAGTGAAACCAAGTCACTCCAGGCAGCTTTCTAATTTCAGTCATTGGTTCAAATCCCTCCCAGAAGCCACAAGGCAATGCAGGATCCCTAAATTTATTGGAAGATGGTCCCATGCTGTCACTAAAATCAGTGGGAGGCTTTGCTGTGCCTCTGCTGGAAGTCTGGGAAGGTTTTAACCAGGGATATCCCAGTTTGGGGTGCACACACCCCCTTTGCAGCAGGTGACAAGGGGCTAATTAGTCCCAAGAAGAAGCAGGGGCTGCCAGGGCCAGGAGGGAACATTTGCCAGCTGTGCTTTCACCAGCGACAATGCCCACGAAGGAAGAAAAGGTTGAGGAAATCCACACTCCAAGATGAAAACATAAAAGTCATTTCCCTGAGAAAGAGCAGCAAAGCCCAGAAGTCCAGATCTCCCTAACACATTCTTGGCTTCCCCAGGGCTCTGCACAGCTCCCAGCTGGGTGAGTGACTGCTGATTTATCCAGCCACACTGCTCAGTTGGGATTTAGGAAATAAACCAGCAGAGACTTGGATTAAACGATCAGCACAGAGGTGCAGGGCATTTCCCTGGGATTAGTAATTGCCTAAGGGATCAGCCAGTGGCACTTTTATGTCAGATAAAGCTCAGGAGCAACGCTGCTAGGGCTGGAGGAAGACCCAAATTCCAATCAGGGGAAGTGCCACCACCCTAGAGAAAGGCTCTGTCCCTGAGGACATTTTTGTGATATTCACTGGCCCCTAGAAGTGATTAATGGTGTTGGGTAGAGACAATAACATGGGAACTATGTTTCTGGTGTCCAAATCAGACTCCAGCCCAATCTGATGTGCTCTCTCTGATCTGCTGATCAGTAAGTCAACACCAAGGGCAACTGAACAGTGTCAGGTCTCTGCTTTTCAAGAAGCTCACTAACCTGCAGTGTAATATCTGATTGTTCAATGGTTCAATCAATAATTCGGGCTCAGATGAGGCTATATCATGCTGGAATATTAATGATGTCATTGTAATATGGCCACTACATCATCTTGCCTCCATAGAGGTTCCCCACCCTCATGGAGCAAAACCTTGAGCCTCTGCAGGCAGAGCTGAGCCCTCGCAGCCCAGGCTGAATGCAAGTAAATGTTCCGAAATTCTGTCTGCTCTATGGACCTGGGTGTTTTACCCTTGAAAACGGTGGGGGAGCAGTGATGAGAGGTAATTAACACAGAATAGATATGCACACTTCCCTCAAGGTCATAGCATCAGTTTCTTCACTACACGGTGCCAGAAAAAGAAACACAAAAATCTACAGAGGTGAGATTGACTTGGTACAGAGATCTCCATGCAGATGGATGACAACAGCTTGTAGGACAAATCAGGCTTCCTGATCCCCGGTGTTGGATTGACACCTTCCTTTAAGCCCTTTATTGGCTGGAAGGTGTCAATCCAACAAGTGGCCCATCAGATGGATAAACGTGGAATACTTTACTCCGTGTGGCTGAGAGCCCCTTGGGGATCACTGCCTGGCAGAATAGAACCAAAAATGTTTGCGAAGCTACGGGAAAGGGGCTGCACAACCACCCCCCCCCCCATAAACCCCTCTGTAAGACAGAAAACTCAAGGTTGGAGCAACTCTTCCCTCTCCCTTCACCAGTTTGTTTCTAATTATTTTGCACACAGATCACACGGAGAAAAAAAAGTGTCTTTTTTTCACTAGGGAGGGGGAAGAGAAACACACTTGATGGTACTTTAAAGAAACTATTTTCTTTCATTTCAAAAACAAAAATTCAAATAAATTAATAGGCCTGACCAGATGACTATGAGTCATTTTCAGTACAAACTAACCACAAAAAAATCTGGTTTTAAATTTAGAGGAGAAGGCAGGAAAAAAATTTATAATATAATTAATGCATTTTTAAAATCAGGCAATATTGCCATGAGCAGAAAACAACTATAATTTTCAATATCAGAGATCAAAATGGAACGCCTGTGTCAGCAATGACCCAGTAATAAAATCTTTAGTGACCAAATGATTGGAGTTTAAGATTAAAATATTACACCATTTAGCTATCACAGCAAATAAACTCTACTCTGCATGTGCTTCTACAGCTTTCTACTCCATGAACATGAATAGCTTTATTCTGTCCATTTGCACAGATCAGCATTTGAGAAAAATCCCCCTTGCTTTCTTCCCAAATTAATTTTTTTAATCTGTGATCAGTTAATGTGTCTGTGTCTACCCCTACTCTATTTATCTGTATTTGACACAGATATCCTCCCCAAAATGCAAGCTGATTTTCTGTGGACATGCCCATGTTTCGTGTTGGCAGCTGTGGGATTCATGTGGGTGTTCGTGACTTCTAAACACGCACATGCAGGCTCATATGTTCCTGTTGCAAACCCTAAGTTTTAGTGATTTCTTCAAAAATCACGTAAGAAACAGTAGCAGAGAGGAAAATGGTTCTCCCAGGCAGTACTCTAGTGCTGATAGTTGCAAGATTTTTTTCCCTGCAGCCCTGAACAGCTACACCAGAGAAAACCCAGTTCCTAAGGACGGCTGCAATGTGCATCCCAGATCACAGCTCTTCCCTTCGCTGCCTCTGCTCCCACAGCTGGCTCCTCCATCTGGGCTGGGCCACTAAAGCAGCTGCAAAAGGAACTCTCCAGCTTCTTTTTGCTTCGTGGGCATCACAGCCCAGAAGGGCACCCAGCAAACCAGCCTTCCTCAGACTCAGCACTGTAATGATTTTCCTTTTCTTCCTGGATTTTAGCTTGGGCAGCTTTGGGTGTATAACAACATGCACGTTCCTAACAAAGACACCTTGAAATTTTACAGTTTTACAAAGAAATAATGTCCATACATATGTAATCCTACACACACAACACACCTTTGCAAAGAAACACTCTTATGTAAAATTAGGGATATACACAGACTCTTATGTAAAATTATGGATAAGATACGGCATTTTTGTGTGTGAAGCAGCTGAAAGATTATGTAGATATCGACCTGAGGCATGAGTAGTGTGGGATAATTTAGTCCCATGGGTTAATTGACTATGAATGATCTTAGGATCACCAAACAACCTAACTAATGGCTTGTAATATGAGCTTTGCGTACAAGACCCGTACAAGACACAGCAGTTTGGAAAATCCCCTGCATTACTGTATGTCTCTTGTTGTTGCAAATTCAGTATTACACAGACTGTTGAGCGTGTTTTACGCTGTGTAGTGCTTCTTATATATATGTATATTGCATATTGACTAGGATTTATTTTACATTATATTACATATTGTGCAAATTTGTACATCAGGACCAGGTGCCAACCCGCATTGGTGACAAGCAGACAATACCTCCTCACTGGAAAAACCCAGCAGTGGGGCAGGTACAGCTGGCACTGCAGCCTGGGGAGGCACGATGCTGCCGAGTGGAGTCAGAATCATTTCCCCTGGCTGCAGGAGGACAAAGTGGAGTTACAAGGAGGGTTTCAGTCTAAATCTCTTGGCTACACACAGGTCACACTTCAAATTTTCTGTGTTTCACCCATCAAGGTGTTAAAACAAAACCGACATGAGACTTTCACCTCTCCTCTGCTCCAAAGGGCTTCTGAGTCTGTAGGAGGGACACAAGGTGGGCATGTGAGTGCCCAACCCCAGGGAGCAGCCGGGGGATGGGCTGCAGCGCCCCTTCGTCCCCTCCCTCCCGCGTGCTCTCACATTTTGGGTGACAAGCACAAGGGGAGCTGGTGCCTCTGGGTTTGCAGCCGACCCCCGCTCCTAAAACAGCCGAACGCGGTATTTAGCCTGGAGACTTGGCTTTGCTCGCCTTTTCCCCCTCTCCTTCGCTCTGCCCGAGCCGTGCCCGGGGGCAGGTGCCAGAGGGGCGGACACGCAGCAGCCAGGCTCGGGGACACCAGCGGGGGTCAAGCGACACATCCCCGCAGGGACAGGGACAGGGACAGGGACAGGGACAGGGACAGGGACAGGGACAGGGACAGGGCCGGGCTGTGCCTCGGGAAGGGGAAGCGCCGGGCATGGGGGAGCATCAGGAGCCCGGAGCAGCGGGGAGGAGGAGGAGGAGGAGAAGGAGGAGGAGGAGGAAGAAGAAGAGGCGCATTTCGGGGCGGGCAGGTCAGAAATCACGGCGGGAGGATGTCGGGGTCCCGTCCTCTCCTCCCCAGCCGCCTCCACTTCCCTCAGCTGCCCGCGGTGTGTGTCCGTGTGCGCGCCCGCCCGCGCACGGGTCACTTAAGGACGTGCGTGTCTGGAGCTAAATGGTCGTTTCGGTAGTTAGGTACAGCTCAAAGGTTGTTTAGAGGTAAAAAAATAGATATATGTATGCATTTAGAGGCCATTTCTCTCTATACGGGCACACACGTGCAAACAGACAAATATTTGATAAATTTTCTCTCAAACGCCATGTATTTATATATTCAGCAACTCTGTCAGTCTTAGATTCCTGTAGTTGTCTGTCATACGAATATGCCACTTTTGTAATTCCAACTCTCATTTAAGAACGTAATTTCTGTCGATATATACACCAAATTTAGTTGAAAATGTATGTTTACATTAAAGATGTACATAAATTTACTTCAAAATACGTTCTACAGCATGTAGAATTGTATATACAATTCCGAATTACAAATAATGTATCTATAATATACCTCATGAGTACGAGGTGTATTTCATGACATATTTCACAAAGGTATCATGAAATTAATTACAAAACTGTCATATGTGTCATCTATATATAAATAGGTATAAGTGTGTCTGCGTGCTTAATTTGTAAATTGTCAGTGGATGAACAGAATGAAGCAGGAGGCAGAAGCACAGAACGAAGCAGGAGGCAGAAGAACCGGGCAGCCATACATCAGAAAAAAAAAAAACAAACAAAAAAACCCAAAACAAAACAAAACACTCAGGGGGACACAACCACGCTGATTTTGTTTCGGAGCCTGGCTCGGCTCACCAGGAGAAATGTCAGTTCGAAAACAGGGCCAGCCGAGCTGGTCCCACCGGCGGAGCAGGAGGATCCCGGGACCCCCCAGTTCTCCCCCGCCGGGACAGGTGATGACGGCTGCGGGATTGAAAACTTGTGTTTTCACCCGCTTGTTCTCAGAATGAAAAGCCGCTATCTACATAGAAATCTCTGCACAGAAATTTAAAGATGCAACAAAAATAAAACAAAACAAAATAAAGAAAATAAACTAAAAACCACAGCGAAACGGACCCAAACAGCCTCTCCCGGCGGAGCCAGCCCGATCTAAAGCCACTCGTTGTTTTTAGCAAAAATGAGTGTAGGGAAAGGGGGGAAACCTGTTTTGGGTTTGGCTCGGGACAAGCGTTTTCCTACATGTTTCGAGGATGATTTTGCATCGGCCAATGTGGTTGTGTAAAAAGCCCCTCGGGATGCAGCCCGCGAAGAGCTGCGCGGCTCTGCGCTCCCACGGGAGCGGGAGAGGAGGGGTCGCTGGAGGGAGGATGGAGAAGCTACAAGCGACACGCAGGGGTGCTGCTGAATCGAAAGACGGAGGAAGACTGAGAGATGCTAAAATAGCGGTGGGGGGGGGGAAAGAAATTACAACAACATTTAGCGGGGTGTTGAGAGGAGCTTCGGGATGAGGCGGATTTCCCCCCGACTACAGCAGGGAAAGGAAAAAGAACTGTGAACCAAGAAAGCAGTGTAGGAGAGCCGCAGCTGTGCGCCAGGTGATGGGGCCGGAGCGCCCGGCGGCCGGGAAGCGGCTCGGGACGGTGGCAGGACGGAGCCCGGTTCCGGGGAGAGCCCGCCTGGCTTGGAGGTTTGTTGCTCGCTAATGATCAACATCTTTTTTTTTTTTGCTAATTGGAAGTGCCTGGAGATGCCGGCGCCTGAGCGCTCCGCCGGGAGGGCACGGCCACCCGCTCCGCCGAGGACCACCCCGTTTGGGGCACCTCGCGGTGCCACCGCGGGAGCCACCTTCTCCCGTGCACCTGCACCGGGGGGACACGGCAAACAGCGCTCCTCCTTCCTTCCAAAGCCTGCAGCTACCTGCCGGCACTGCGCTCACGAACCGGGCGATGCTCTTGAGCAATCCCGCAGGATCCGGTTCTTTTGAGCTAATGCAGTCAGTGGTTTGTTTTCCCTGCTGTTGGGGTTTTGTTTGTTTGGGGTTTTTTGTTTTGTTTTGTTTTGTTTTTTAATTTCTAATAATTATTTCTTCTTTCTGCGGGGCCGGTGCACTTCCCTCGGCGGGGCGCAGGGGGTGCCGCGGGACCGCGCGGCGCTGCGGGACGGAGCGGGGCCGAGGATGAGCCGGCGGGGCTTCATTTCGTGCCTTTTTTTTGCTATTACACACACACACACACACACACACACACAGAGAGACACACACACACCTTTTTCTTCTTCATCTGTCCCCAGAGGAGCGAGCCGATTAAAGCCGCCCCCCGCTTTCCCCCACACCCCTTCAAAGGAACCGGGACGCGCCCCGGCATTGCCCCTCTGGAAAGGTGGGGGGCAGGTGCTGGGATAAATAACTTCAGCTCTGCAGCCAAACTCCCACCAGCCTAAATAAACATACAGTGTCGTCTTCCTGCCAAGGGACGGGCGAGTGTCCCCGGCTCCGGCTGTCCCCGCTGCCTCCCCCCGCCCCGCGGCGAGGGACATCCCGCACGGAAAGGCAGATTTATTGTCCCTAATCAGCAAATCGTTTAGGTCATTACAAGCCCATTACCAAGGGACAGGCGGGGTGAGGACAAACCTTGGCCACGTCTTAGCGTAGCCTCTGAAAACCAGAGAATGAATCAAGGGTTCCCCAGAGAGCTCCTCGTTATCCCGGCTCCTACAGGGATGTCCTCTGGGCATTTCTCTCATTTACTGCTTTCCTTAAGATTCCTGTGGTCCCCTCGAAAGGGGTCCAGTACCCCTAAATCTGGCACACTCCATCCTTACCTGAAGCCCTTCTTACATCATTTGCAGCCACAGCAATGAATCTTCCCAGAAAGGGTGAGAGGATTGAGACCATTTCACTGGTTTCGGTGGGTTTTTTTTTTAACACCACCCCTCCTTTTTCCGACTTTTCCCCCCTTATTTATTTTCCCAGTCCCCCTCACGGCCTGATTGTTTTTCATAAAAACGCCAGGGATTCAGGGCTGCCTGTGCTGTGGGCAACCCAGGGACTGTTGTGTTCTTGCTGGCAATGCATCCCGCCAGGGACGAATTTGGGGCAGAGTCTCTTGGGTCTGCATCCATTTGGATCTATGCTAGGGATCCAGCTTGGGAGGAGGGAAAGGGGGTGACAGCCCCCCTGGAAAACAGGACTCCTGTGCCACCCCTGATATGGCATCCTGCCACCTCCCTGGGACCTATCCTGAGTACAAGGGATGTCACCAGAAACAGAGCTGGGGGATTGCACAGATCCCCACAGTGGGGCCGGAGAGACCCTTGTCTCTCCCCTCACCCCTTTTACCTCCACCCTAGTAATTATGCAACCTCTCCTGACCCTGCTTTCTATCCCTTTTATCCTGGCCTCAGTGCCTGTTCGCCCAAGCAGGCAGGGCTGAGCCGTTGGAGATTGCTCTGAGGTCCTTCCATCTGGCACTTTCTCTCTGTTCCCCCACTCAATAAATAAAATAAGGGTCACCTTTTTTTTTCCTGATTTTTTTTTTTTTTTTTGGATCACACACTAAGGCCCATCACAAATGAGACCCCCGAGGCTTTGATGCCTGTGTTTGGACACAAGCAATTATCTCTAATTATTGTTTTGCTTTTCAGTTTGCCCAACTTTCCAACAGCCTTGAAAAGAAACCTCAAGGAGGGGGCTCAGCAGACTGAATGAGACATTTCTCCACGAAAGCCCCTCCCAGAGCCCCCTCTCGCTTCCATATTGAGAGAAACAAAATCTTCAGAAATGTTTAAGTACAATATGGGTTTGCCAAGGGGTTTTCTTTTCTTTTTCTCTCTCTTTTTTTTTTTTTTTTTTTTTGAAGATGATTTCTAAAGACACGGGAACATTTGTACAAATAAGGTGCAGATGGGAGTGGGGTGGGGGAGCACACTGGAGCTGAATATCTGGGAAGGGAGGTGAAATGGTTTTCATCTGGGAAGGAAGTGGAGAAGCAGAGATTAAAACCCCCTTAGACTTTCCCACCACTCATAAATAATACATTAAATTGCACTTACTGTTTTCTGCTCACTGAGGAGCACTGGGCAAAGGCCTCAAGTCCTGAAGAAAATTCACAGTCTGGGGCAAGGGCAGAATTGGGAGGCAGGAGTGGGGAGACAGTGATATTTTGGGAAGTTGTTTGGAAGGATGGGAAACTACTAAAACAAACACATGAAGTCTGTGCTAATGCATGTGGCACACATCTGCACACACACATGCAGCTCTACACATATATATATATGCACACAAATGTGCAAATTTTAAAATGTGCAAAAATAGCCAAAATATACTCTTGAACTCAGACACAAGTGTGCACACAGGTATCCCACACACACTCGTGGAGGGATGTGCATATGTGTGTTCACATCCACATGTGTATGTGCACATCCACAGGTCCATCACACCTCTGGGCTCAGGCACACAAGGAGGTGGGGAAGGATGCAAATAAACAGGCAGTAAAACTCGCAGTAACAACCCCCACACTGTATGTGGATATGGTAAAGTCATTTGAGAGCTGGGACTTTACGTGGGCTGCGTCAGACATCCCCCCCAAGTTCTCAAAGTGATGATAATAACAACTCCACCATTCAGTCTCCCACTGCACACCCGAAGCCTGTGATTTTCAGCTGCTAACCCACCATTTATTTAGCAATCCTTCACAGTAACCAGAGCAGGCTACCCAAAACATGTCCAGCCTGCTGAGACGAATCTTTTGCTGAAAGGCATTGATCATTTTCTGCAGCTAAAATTCCTCTGCAAATCAATGCCATCCAGACATTAGTTCTTCACAACCCAGCCTAATGGGCCATCACAACTCCATCCAGAAAAGGAAAACACAGCTCCTTCCCAGACCTAAGTGCACAGGCCAAGGTTGGCAAAGGTGGGGGAGCTTTTGTTTATCGCTCCCCTCCTTTGGTGGTAGCACTGCAGAGAAGTGGTGTCATAAATATTTGTCTTTCTGCCTGGCTGTCTGTCAATACACATGTCTAAAATCCACTCTAACTATAAATATATAAACATGGCTTAGCCTGGACTTGGCAGGGCTGGTTAACAGTTGGACTCGATGATCTTAAAGATCTTTTCCACCCTAAATGGCTCTGTGATTCCATGAACAGATAACACATGTGTGTTTGTACACATCATGCTATATATATAACGTAGCATTAAATATATATAAGTGAGTGTATCATCATATGCATACATATATCCATATGAATAAACCCAGGCTTGAGTGTCCCTTGGGTATTTTATTTTACTACTTGATTAGTAGCAGCAGTAGCAGTAATAGACATATTTCTGTCAGATCTAGACTGGTAACATAAGAGCATATTATCCTTTTAGGAAAGTAATTAGCATCAGGGATCTGATTCCTTTTGCTACCCTTCTAATTAATTATACTTGGTAATGCCATCATTAAGAAGAGCAGAGTGTTTGTTCTTTTAATCTCTCTGTAAGGGACATGAGTTGGGAACAAGCTGCTTTGCTGCGCTCTTTATCCCACCACTCGGCCGTCCTCTTTTTGTTTTTTTTCCCAGCCAGGCATTTTGCAGCAAGAGCCTACATCCCCCTCCGCCCCCAAACAAAACAAAACACCCCCCCTCAAAACCCCCTCCAAAAAAACTAGGAAACACAGCGAATTAAAGAAATCTTGACTTAAAAACGACCCATATGTTTGCAAATGCTTTCCAAATGATCCCTTTCTGAATCCATGTGTTGTGCAGGGGGTGGCGGGTGGGGGGGAGGACACCCCAGCACAGATTGCGGCTCTGATCCCGGGGTTTTTCCTGAGCTCGGGGGCTGTCTGTGACCCTTCTGCCAGGGGTCGGTGCACTCGCCCGGAGGGCGGCTGTCCCCACGGCGGGGCACAGCCACGGGCCCCGCTCCCACACGTGGGGTCCCGGAGCTAACCTGCTAATTGCAGGGGTTCACAGATCCCCCAGCGCAGCAGCGCCTCGCCCAAACCCCATCTCTGGGGGACCACACACAAGCTCCGCGCAGCGCTTTTGTGCGACAGAGAAAAGGGGACGCATAATAGAAAGGGCGAGAAAGAGAAAAAGAGTTGGTAAACACATTGGCTGTGGTACCTAGAGACCAAGGCAGTGCGACAGGTTCCCAAGAGAAGATCAAAAGTTGGCCTTTGGGATAAGCAACTGAGCAAACTCAAGTATGTTTCTATAAAGAACTGCACAAAAGCAGCAGAAGGAGGACTGTGCTGAGCTCAATGAGCTGCTCAGAATGCACTGATATGTATATTATACAGATATTCCCCTACCTGCCCTACTGCATACATAGGTGTGTGTGCGCACAAATTACAGCACAGAACTCTGACACACACACCACACAAGTTATAAATAGATCCCTGAAAGTAATTCTCCCCACAGAGAATTGGATAAAAAAAAATCTCAGAGCTCTGCCTTGAGACCTCAATGTAGATAATTACACAGATTTATCCCCGGGTGCCTGCAGAGATTGTGTGCATTTATGGCCACAGGAATAGTGCTGCATACGCAAAATATGTACATCACATCACATGTGTACATCACATATAGCCCAACATGTCTGACAAAAAAAATTATCTGTGTTTAGATGTTTGTGTTATCTATTTACGTAGTTCTGTGCTAATTACAGAAATACAGAATTGATCCTGGGTGTAGCAGGCACGGAGAGCTGTATATTTATTATTGTGGGATAAGGGCTATGTTTGCATCTAATAAAAACTCATGCTCCTCAAAAATGCTATCTTTTTTCTCCAAAATGCACAAATGATAATTTTCTTAAGAGGGTGGGATGTGTTTTTATACTCCAAAACTTCAGCAGCCTGGGAGACCATTAATACTCATTTATCTGTCACCTGACATGACATCTGTCATGTCACAGAGATTTCCATTAAGAAGAACAGGGAGCAGTTATATTAAGTTATGTCCAAGCTATCTTCTTACAAAGAAAAGGCCTCATTTGTTCCAGGAGCTAATATGCTGGTTTCCTTCACTGTTACTCACTGAGGCAGCAAGCATGGATGTGACAGCCAGACGGCTGATATGAATGCACATGGACATCTAAGGTCCAAAATGAATATAATACAGTGTAATCCCAGTTTAACATTATTTTAAAATAAGGGGGAAACACTTAAACTCTTCCTCCATCATGATATGAATTTTGGCCTGGATAAGATTACGTGGTTTTCAAGCATGATTAGCCATATGTCTAAACAGAAACAAGACAAAAACAAATCCAGCAACTTTGCAGTGCTGTGTGCTGAGCTCAGCGCTTTTTAGGAAGGACAATACGGAACTCATTCAGCTGAAATGGAGCCACAGCAATTGTTTCATTGAGAGAAATATGTTGCTAGAAAAACTGTGGGAATAGAGCAGCTTTAATTTGTCTACTGCTTTAGAAGGAGGATACCTGATGTTACCCAGTTTTTCAGCTCATCAGCGTGACTCCAATGCAGTAAATCTAAATAGAACTTTATGCACAGTTGTTTCTTAAAAGCTCACTTAGAGCATCTCCTATCTCTCCTAACTAATTTATCTTAATAAAATAACCAATATGAATTTATAGAGAAATATGCCAGTAAAGACTGAAAAGGATCAATCTAAACATACATGTGTGGGGAGCATCAGGGACGGGAAGGGAAGGGAAGGGAAGGGAAGGGAAGGGAAGGGAAGGGAAGGGAAGGGAAGGGAAGGGAAGGGAAGGGAAGGGAAGGGAAGGGAAGGGAAGGGAAGGGAAGGGAAGGGAAGGGAAGGGAAGGGAAGGGAAGGGAAGGGAAGGGAAGGGAAGGGAAGGGAAGGGAAGGGAAGGGAAGGGAAGGGAAGGGAAGGGAAGGGAAGGGAAGAGAAGGGAAGGGAAGGGAAGGGAAGGGAAGGGAAGGGAAGGGAAGGGAAGGGAAGGGAAGGGAAGGGAAGGGAAGGGAAGGGAAGGGAAGGGAAGGGAAGGGAAGGGAAGGGAAGGGAAGGGAAGGGAAGGGAAGGGAAGGGAAGGGAAGGGAAGGGAAGGGAAAACACCAACTCAAAGCTGTCAGTAGCAATTAGTTTTGCCTGTGTGCTTACAGTAGTGCACATTCTCAGACCTCATTGAGAAGGCATACAGGCAACACTGAACTTTATTTTAAGATGTCTTTAGCATTTGCAGAGGAGATTGTGACTCCTAACTGGAGCTTTGCCATAGGAATGAGTGCCTAAGTCATCATCTCCAAACTCAATTTGTCTCTCTGTCTAGAGGAGACAGATCTGTCTTCACTGACTTTAGAGGGAGTCAAACTATTTGACATAACTCAAGCAGTTTCTGACACATTTTGAACTCGTGGATTGTCAGAGCAATAATGTCAAGCCTACTGAGGATGGACCAGCCTCTCTCAGAGGCAGTAGGAAGCCCCTCAAAGTAGCTTCTGGGATCTTCATGCTGTGACTTGAGAACTACAGGAGAACGAGGACTCCTTGCCCAGCAGCCAGAGGTTTCACACTGCATACCCTGAGACAAGGATCACCCTCCAGTCTCACAAATCCTTCTGGGTTAAGGCTGCTGTCATGCCCATCCTGGAGCCCTCACACACCCCAGTGGTGTCTGTTTATTTACAGAGAGAAAGGACTTTCTCACACACCTATGTGGAGCTCAGAGTGCCAACAACCTCGAGAGGAATTTTAGGAATGCATCAATTAGCTCGGGAGAGTAAATAGAGTTGATTCATAGCAGCTTAGTGTCTCTTCCTTGTTGCTCCCTGGCTGTGTGATTCAACAGGTGAATTTGCCCACGCTGAGCTCCTTTTGGCCTCTTGAGCCAGTTTTGCAGCTGACGACTTAAGAGGTGCAATTTCCCTGGCAGTAGCTGGGTGTGAGTTCAGCCTGGGTGTGAGTCTGGTGTGAGTTACAAGCTGAGAGGGAAAATGGAAGTTACTCCAAGTCCAAGTCCTCCAGAGCCTTTAAATATTTCAGTTCACCTTGGCTTCCCTGAATGCAGTCCCTTCACTTGGATATGGCTTTTCTGTCAGCCTCCCACACTCAGTACAAAACCAAACTCCAGCCCTCTGCGTCCTTTAAATTATTTGCCTTTATTGTACAAGCTCCAAGAACAAAGCTAAAGAAAAACAATGAAAATAAACAAATTTTAAACACAACCACATTTCATGCCCATTCCTCAAGCCAAGCTCTCATTATTCCAAAGAACAGGGCCGCAAATATGAGGGACAAAAAGTGACAATTTAGTTCCTCTGACAACCAGCAGATCATGATTCTTGCTTAAGAAAAAGTAGCTCACAGTGCTCTTTTTAGGCCATAGATATCATGAGACTTCATTAACGACTCACAAAGTGCACAGGGAGCTTTAAATGAGAGCTATTTTCTTTGTGTGCAAAATAACCTGGTATTAATGGCTGGAGCAGGAACAAGTTGGCAAGGTACAGGCAGACCACAGTGTGGTCAGCACAAATTATTGTCATTTGCTGGAATAATTGCAGTGGCAACTGTTGCTGTTGTTGTTAAGGGGTTTTTTGGTTTTTTGTTTTATTTTTTTCCTGTGTGTCTTCATGGTGCACACTATTTATGGCCAGATTCTGCCACCCCTGTGGAGTCAAGGCTACCCCCTCTGAGATCTGGATCATCCTGGCTTGGTCTATTTTTAAGGATCGACACAACTTCATTTCCCAGCCCCAGTGACAGACTCTGCCTGAGGCAGGTAACTCTATTGATAGCAGATTCTGCAGAGTGGTAGGGTGACATTATAGTCTGTTGTATTGCAACTGGAAAACTGCAGTCCCTAAGTGGGTGGGAACCAGTGAATGACTGTGCAACATGTCTTGCCACATGAGGGAAGGACACCCCTTGTCCCTTGGCAGACATGGGGCTTGGGTCTGCTTTCAGGCTTGTGCAGAGCTGGTGGCTGTCTCCAGCTTTCCACATCTGCCACGTAACACCTTGAAGTGGGGCAGACTTGTGGCATCATGTTGGATATAAGTGACTTCCACAGCAGAGCAAAAAGCAGAAGTAAAGTGCTGGGACCGAAGCCCTTTCTCCTTGGCTGTCCAAAAAAGTAATTAAATTGTACAGGAGCAAAAGCTGATCTCCAGAATGGAGGTAACAGCGACGCCTTTCTTGACAGAAAGAATGGAAGAAAAGCACAGAGGAAAAAAAAGACAGGGAATAAATAGACAAGAGTGTGATTATTTTTCCAGTCGCTAGAAGCATCTTAAATATGATGAACCAGAGAGCTGATTTATTAGCATCCTGTTACCTTATAAGAGCAGAACAAAGAGCGAAAGCTGTGCCTGAAGGGAAGATGATGCTTTCTAACACAGTCATCCCCACGCTCCCCCAGTACCTGATAATTAAAATCAAAGAGAGCAGGTGCAGTTTGGGTACAAAAGGAAGAACAAAGAGGTGAACTGCTCTCTGAGCAAGAAAAAGCATGTTTTCCCTGTTGCCTTTGACAGCTTTGTGTTCCCACATGATTTAGAACTTCTGATGTGCCAGGACTTGCCATCACACATTGTATCAACATGAAGATGCCACCTTTGAACAATTCACGCTCATATTTAAGCTCACAGTGATACCACTCACGTAGGATGGATCTCCAGTTCCCTTGTTTTATGAACCTCCAAACTTTTTCAAACCAAGTTCTGTAAGGGGTGCAAGGTCAGAGGAAGAGGGGAAAAAACCAAGTCAGGTCCAAGCCACAAGGTTTCTGCTATCTCATCTGTGTTGAAAAGGCAAGATCAGAAAGACCTGAAATTGTCTGAGTTTCAAGAGTTGGTGCAGACTCAAATATTTTTCTTGTGTGTTAGAATTTGAAAGTGGACGGTATGTTCCAGCTTAATACTTTGGAAATGAAAAGGTATTTGATAAGTATAATGAGGAGATACTTTAAAATGGTACAGCTTCAAAATATGAATGCCAAGCATTATGGCTGATCTTTCCATTATCAGTCAACAAATAGTGGAAGATTCTGAATTTTGTTTTCACGCCTCAAAACACATTAATATCCAGAAATGTATTACAGCACATGAAAATTGTATCCAGCATGAGACAGAATGGATCAGATCTCTCCTGTTGCTCCAGCTTCTGAAATTCCCTTCTCCATACTCCCTAGAGGATTTGTCTTGCTAGGCCTTCAAATTTGTCTTGGCATGAAAAATAGCATTAAATAGGAAACAAAATGAGGTTTTTGTGCAAGCTCTGCCTTTGGATCTCTGACCTAGTTCCAGCCCCCAGTAAAGAGTGAGGAGTGAAACAGTTATTTTCATGCAAAAGATCTCAGCTATTTGTCTGTGACCCCTCATGAAGAATGAATTGGTCAGTTCATTTCAGCAATGATGAACACACCATTGCTCCCCCTTCTTTTACCTCCCTCCCAACCTAGCTTCATCTGCATAAATATTAATACTACAACTCCTAATTAAATCCAGGAATATATTTACCTTCACAGATGAGCTACTTAAGCAACACAAGAGGGGTCTCTTGTGTCTGTGAAACTTTGCAGCCTATAAAATGCAGCAGTTCTGTCTGGGGTTATTGCTGCTCAGTAAATAATGGGAAAAGATGAGGAATATTTCTGAAATAGGTCAAGTATACTCCAAACATAAACATGCTAATAGGGAGAGATGTAAGAACAGTGCCAAATGTCAATGATCACCAAGTAGCTCCCGAATATATATTTACTGAATGCAATGCTTCTCCACTGAACAGAGTTGACATAATGGCATGCTCTTAGACAAAAGTTTCCTGGTTATTTTATTAGAGGAGTTATAATCTTTTTTTTTCTGAAGTGAAGCTAGAAAGTTCTGTCCCTAAGAAGACACATAATAGTAATAGTAATAATAATAATAATAATGATGATGATGATAATAATAATAATATCATAGTAGCATGCAAAAGGCAAACAATGTCTGTTTTTCTCAGAATGCTTTGTATAAAGCAGCCAGCTTAGCTGTTCTTCTCTCCACACCCAGCATAACAGAATAGCTTGACTGTTGACTGAACTGTTATGTTTATGGGAACGTCACTGATCCTGAAGTCAAGATAAAATACCCCAACTGCAGCTTCCCTGCCCACAAGAACTTACTACTCTGTCAGGAGAAAAGTCTAGACTGATGTGACATAAGATCAGATAAATCCATGCTGTCTGCTCCTTATCAACCATGTGCATGCAAGCAGTTTGGCTGATAACCTGTTACACTATTTAAGCTACAACCAGCTAAAAACCATTTCCAGAGTGGACACCCATGTGGAACAGGACATATTGAATGGGGTTTTATAGAGTCTGTCTGGACTCTGGTAGGTTGCTGTTGGTGAGCTGGATGATGCATGACAAAGCAAACCAGGAGGGCTGCTGTTTCGGTGTGGCTATGGGCAAAGTTCAGCACCTGTACAGTTTCTCTCTCTCCTCTATGCCACTGTTCCTGGGTGATTAAAAGCCAGTGGGACATGCCAAAGAGAAAAACTCAGCTCCACAATGAAATTAATAACCCAGGGCCCCTTATGCAAGACACATGAGCTAAGCCTGTCTCACTCACTACCAGGAAGGTCTTCCTTGTGTTTATCTTCTGCAACTGCTTTAAAACTGCCACATCCCAAGAGACCAATGGGAAAAAAATGCCATGGGATTCATTTGCTTTGGCTCCAGTTCAAGTCAAAACCACAGAGATGATCCGTAACCAACTTTTGATCAGAGCTGATCAGATCCAGAAAGTCAGACCTTGGGGGAGATTCTTAAGGAAGGCACAGAGCAGCTTGAATTCAGACGAGCACAACAGCCACAAAAAGTGGATCGGAAATCTAGACAACTTTACATGAGAAATGGTTGAAAATTAGTGGGTTTGTTCAGGGTAAGAAATGCAAAGAGGCCCCAGTGTGACAGTCCATAAAATCCTGAGTGAGAAGAGGGAGGTTATAGACCTTTGTGTCTCCTATGAGAAAGACAAGGAAGAGTGTTGTCCTTGAGCTTTGAAAGAACTTGAAAGAACTTTTCAAAGTTGTTCAAAAGACAAGACAATGCTGGAAGAGTTTGATGATGGAGTTTATGGTACCTCCATCATTAGGGAGTTTTAAGAAGAGGTTTGATGTGTGTGTGGCAGGAATGGGTTGGGGCTGGCTGTTTAGGTCCTGGATGAGGAGGAAAAACAACAGTATGTTCTCAAGGTCCTTTTCCACTCTGTCTTCTAGGATCTGTTAATTCAAGCATATATAAAATTCACTGGACTGACTTGCTCAGTCACACTCATGATTCAGACTCTGGTCTCGAAACAAGGCCTTACTCAAAGTCTCACAGAAAAAGCTCCAAAGTTCAGCCACTTTGGACTCCAACCCACCTTGATGCACTGGAGATGGTTTCATAAATCCAAGTGTGGACGAGGAGATTTCTTATTCTAGTAAATCAAATACAGAGCTGTGACCAGGTCTACATCATGGACCCTGCTGCGCATCTGATCTGCTCCTGGCCCCAAGATATTATATCTAAACTGTTGTCAGGGGGCCTCTCTGCAACTTTACCATGTCAGCAGCTATTGTGGAGCAACACATGAGGGATTTTGAGCCGGAGGCCTTTCAGGGATCTTTATTTTATCTGAATTGGGACAAAGAGCATGTACAGTGCCAGCACTGCCCCACAGGAGTCAAAAGGCCTCTCTGTTTAAACACCAATGGCTCGAGGCCCAAAGATGTGCAGCTCCAGCAAGAAGGACCCGGGAGACGATGGTCTGTTCCTGCCAAGCAGCAACGTGGCTGTTTATCCAGAGGAACAGCACTCTGTGTGAATGATGGTAGGTTTATTTTGCAGTCAGCGTCACAAATTATGGCGCTTTTCCATCTATTGTCCTATATGCTAAGTAAACATCATAAACCATTCAGTGCTATGTGCTTCTGAAAATCATAACGCAAGAGTTTTACCATCAAGGAACAATGAAAGGGCAAACAAGGAAGTCAATCCATGTAAGTCAGCTTTGTTTTCTGTATAACAGAGTGTGTATGACTTTTTTTCTCCTCTCATGTCGTTTATGGTGTTTTTTTCAAAGCTACTATGCTGCGTTACATGGCTCCATTCATAAAATTAAATTCTACAAGGCAGGAAATCACTGCCTTTTCATGATCATATCGTCTGAACCCATGCTGCAGGCAACAGGGAGAAATTACTACTCCTGATGCATATTTAAAGAGTTTCTTCTGCTGCACGGTTCCCACATCAATAAGAAATCTTGCACATGTAGCAAGGCACAAACTCATTGGGTAGGCTGAAATGGTTTCTCTGTGTGTGTGTGTGGTTTGGTTTAATTTAAAGATGTGCAGATAGAGTTTTCACTCAGCGTGCAGTATTCATTAGTGAGAGGCAGCAAAGTTGCCTGGAGATCTGAAGGCCTCAGAAATCAAGCTGTGGGCGGGAAGTGATTGGAAAGGTTTAAAGGGTGATGATTTGATAATTTCCCTAGTCCAGAAGCCTGCAGAGAACACACACATACAGAGTCTGGTCTAGAGGTGCTCCATATCCCAGCTGCCCTGGATGCAGGTACTGCAGGACCATTCATTGGTCCACACGGATGTACTGACATGGAATGGATCACCCTAGGGGCATCCCAGGCAGGGATATCTGCAGGCAGACCCATGTCCCACAGCTGGCTACTGAAAACTGCATAACAGCAGTTTGAAAATTAGGGGTTGAAGGATAACACCCATTCCTATATGATGCAACTCCTTCTGAGTTTACCTTCATAAATTTACAATGCTCAGATCTTGCTTGGATGAGGCTGGCAGCCCAGGTGGGACCAGCCTGAAGGTCTGCCTGAGGTTCACCAGTGCAGGATCCCTACCACAGCACTGGCACATCCCTGGCAGTGCTGATGACCAAATAACCTCTCACCCCACTTGTGTAAAGTGGAGTTGGCAGGCACTGCTGTAGCAAACACTGTTGAGAGGAAGTGGTGAGGACAGTTTCAGAATGTAACTGCAGAGATTATTTATCATTTGGTACCCTTTCTTAACACAGCATCTTACACTATATTAAAAAAAACACAACCAAGAAGTGCTTTATATTTCAGCTCTGCTTGTTTGCTATGACTGAGTCAATCTTATGTGGCTCATACTATACAATGAATATATCTATACATACACAGCTGAAAATATGAATTCTTAAGAGTCACTGTAGGACAAAGCATACTTTAAAGGACTATATATTATATTTTAAATATATATATACATACAATTCTCTCATCATCCTAAGTATTCATAGTTTGCTCTTAATCATTTATCTACATCATATAGTTGAGAAAGGGACTGTAATTATTCAACTTCCTAAGCATTCTCTTGGCTTTTCCTGCTGGTGAATATCCCACCAGTAGGAGCATGCACATAACCCCTGTCTGGCAGTCCAGGTTCTGCCCCAGCACAGGATACTGACATATCTGACCCTCTTCTACAAAAATCACTTGGGCACTGCACTCACTGAGCCCCACTGGCCCCAACTAGATGAAGCAATGTCTTTAATACTTTCCTCTCCCTGTGACCAGCTACTATGCCATGAGTGTTCCACTGAACTGCTCTGTGAAGCCTTGTGAAAAATGCACATATTAATATAATAATGACAAAACCCTTCAAGCAGGATTTGTCACCATTCAATCCAGCCTTAAAACTCCAGGTAACTTAAGGGGAATGAGACCCAACCCTAAAGGGAAGGGTGGAGGAAAGAGGGGGAAAGAGAAGGAAAAAGGCTGAATGTTCTTTGTGTTTTAATGTGGGAGTGCAGGGATGGGGAGGGATGCACAAATATTTCCCTAGATAGGAAAAAAATAAAAAACTGAGAGCAGAAGGTGAGCAAAGCTTTTCTGCAGTCATGCTGTGCCCGCCTTTGGTGTAAATAGGAAGGGCAAGGCACAGACCTGGATAGAAGCAGCTGAAATATTTGTGAGATAAAGGACACAAACCCCTGCACCCCTTCCCTCCCTTCTCATCTATGTGTCAGTACAAGCTGAACAGAATTTTTTCAGCACTTTTGCCCCTCTCTCTCCTGAAAAGGAGAGACACCAGTGCAGGGGGCTCTTGGATGGATCCTTCCAGGGTGGTGTGAGCCCTGCTGCTCCCCACAGCTCTGAGCATGGGGATTCCTGCAGCTGCTGTCCCTGCCTCCCTAAAACCCAAACACGACGCTGACAGCCGGGTTTTAATCACGCAAGGGCCGATAACCATCAAACACTGCTAATTTCCAACAAATTATCTAATCCAGATGCTTGCCGGATTTGAGTAAACACTGCACCCAACAGGATCATAAAGCAAATAAGCACAAAGCGGTTTAGAGTTTCAGCTCTCCTCTCCCTTAGCCTGGGACCCTCGAATGGGGAAAAATGCAAATCAGGTGATCCAGCGCTTGTGTTTGAAACCAGACCGGTTCCCATGGGATCACATAAAAGTTTGTGTCGTCGTCCCTGTGCAGAGCAGCACAAGGCACTGGCGGTGGGGGACACGAGTGGCTTTGGGACAGCCGCTGCTGCGAAGGGCGACACCCTGGATGGCTCTTGGCAGGGCCAGTGATGGTTGAGAACACCGCAGCCGGGAGGCATTTAGGGATGTAAAGCTTTGGGGAGAGTATCCAGCCGCTCTCGCCCTCCCCGGCGTGGCGATGCTCAGCCCCGAGCGCGGCTCCGCCGTCCCGCAGCGCATCGCAGCACCGGCCCGGCGGGACCCCGGCCGGCAGCAGATGGAAAAGGGACCGAAAGCATCCCCGGCCAGCGGGATTTGGGCGTACAGGCAGCTGCCTGCACACTGGCTGCCCGGGGAGGGAGGCATGGGACTCTTCTGCTGGCCCCCCGTGCACAGGGTGCCCCTGAAATCGCCCCAGATAGTCCTCTAAGGCAGAGCGGAATTTAAAGTTCAGCACATCCTAGAGAAATGCACAGGCATATATGAGCAGAGAACCGCGTTTTCGGCAGTTTGGCTTGGTTTGGAAAATGGTTAATAGGTTTAATTCTGCCTCGGGACAAAAGGTAGATCCTATTTCATATAGGAGCCCTCTCAGATGTCAATTTTGCAAGGGCACAAGGGTGCATTTACACACACCCAAAATGTGTCTATATGCACACAAACACACACAATTATACTTTTTATCCCTCCCCCCTGCACCAGCCTATTTTCCTGTATTATTCTCCTACAGGATCACACATAAGACATTCCTTTAAAGAACAGATATATTTTCTACTGCCACACAGTATTTTCTGATGTACACATATGCCTTTTGTACAGTGTGTAGGCAGAGGATATATTTAAATAAACACTGCATACAGCCACGGACCGACCCTGTATGAATGCACATGGCACAGCCATGGTCTGCCAAGTCTGGGGACTCATGTAAATAAAGGATTTATTTTACAAATTTCCTTACACACAAACACAGACACACCAAACACACTGGAAACATATGGGATGGAAAACATTCTTTTGCATAAGTCTGCAATATTGGATTCAAAGATACAATTACCCGGAGGTTATGTAAGCTTTGAACAAGGAGGGGGAAAATGTAACATGTCTGAGCAGGCCTGGTGAAAACGGGGAAATGGCACTCCCCACTTTTAGCATATTGTCTATTCTCTTTCAAATTGGGAAAAAAAAATTGTTTTCCCAATTCCATAAACAACAGCTATCCTTCTTTCAGCAATTCGTGGTGGTCCTCGTTCACAAATGTTCATTAAAAAAATAGCCCAAACTATTCGCCTTCCCAGCCTTTTTTGCTCCATGAAGAAATAAACCAGTTGTGCTGCCTGTCCCTGAGAATTTTCCATCTTCCCCCTTTGCTATTAAAGCTGATCTCTCCTTGCAGTTTCACTCCCCTCCGCTCCCCCTCCACCTCCTTGTCTGTCTAATCTCCCGTTCCCCTCCAAGTGTGTTATTTGGTTTTGGAATTATGTCTATTTACTCGGGGTGGAAGTTGCACAACGGATGTGTTTATGCGAGAAAATTATATCACTGACAAATGCTGATTGGCATGTGGATATTGGGAGAGAAAACTACAGAGGACGTTTTCATCAGCTTGGAATAACACAATGATTGTGTTTTCAGCGGAGCTAATGGATCACATACTCCTGCTCACTCTGATAGCTGTTTACACAAAGGACGGCTTCCCAGATGCAGCCAAAAAAAAGAAAGGAAAAAAAAAATGTGAAAAAAAAAAAAAAAGCTTAGAATAAGAAAACCCGCCCGGGCAAACACAGTAATAATAGTAATAATGGGCGATCAAGGATAATCCTTCGGAGGAAGATCATCGGTTTAATTCGTATTTGCCCTTAGATCCCTTCACACAGTGCTGCTGGGAAAAGGGGCGTTGAAGTGGATGCAAATGATACGGTTGGGTGCAGAGAGGTCTTCACCCTCCTGGTGAGATGAGGAGGACCCTTTTGCTCTGGCTGTGTGCCAGCTAAGTGTGCCACGGGGTGTGGGTGCTCCCACCCTGTCTGTTGCAGCCTCTGCCTTGAAGAGGAGGATTTCTGATGATGGAGATTTTGGTGTTTGGGATAGGCAAGGGAACTTGTTATTTTGCCTTCTGCATGAGCAAAGAGCAAGTTGGATTTTTAGCACAGAAAGATGCTAATGCAGATCATCTGATCACTGTCCACTCATTCTCACTTCAAAGCAAAATTAAAGAAAGCTACAGAAGTGTAGGTGGTCAGGGGAATCAGAGTTCCCTCCCCAGCCCAAAGCCCCCTCATCATGCATGCATTCGACCTTCTCTAGAGCTCACCTATTTCTCATGCAAATATGTCTATCCGGGAACAATGCTCCCAGCCCGGGGAAAACACTTTACACGAGCTTTCATCACTCAGAGCCAGGCTCTGCCCAATGACATCGACAGGTAGAAATACACAATTTTCTCAAACGCTTTTGGAAGACCAGATCTGCAAGACCCATGTATCTGTCTCTCTCTGTATTTCCCCTTCTCTCCTCTTTTCTAAGCAAAGAGATCATTCATCTAAAAATCAAACAAATGACTTGTTGGAATCCAGGCTGTTCATCTACTGCATGCTCCCAATTTCACATATATTCATGCCTTTGAGAAATCTAAATCTGCTACAAGCTGTCCAGGGAAATGTGGCTGATTTTGCTCTTTATTGCTTCTTGCATACCTCAGTGTTTAAAGAAGACCCCTCTTTTGAACAGCAGCTTACAATCTGATAATATTTCTCTTTGAAAAGTCAACATACTATCATTGTTTCGAATTCGATTATAGGGCCGGTTCTCTCTCTGTGGTATGCAAGCACTATATTTAGGTTATATTAAATTATGTTTTAATAACATCCACTGGATTTTTTTATCCACCTCAGCCTTTAAAACTCTTAGTCCCTCCAAAGGAGAGGGGGGAGCAGTTTATTAATGCATCACTTCAGAATTGTTTTTTAATTGGAAACATTTTGCGGAGAAAAGACCATTAATAAAATTCGATTCCAAATCAAACTTCTCTGTGTATGTTATTTTTACTCTGCAGTCAAATGCTTTTATTAGATTTAAAACTTTCACTGTTCTTTTTTATCTCTAGCTGTATAATGTTCTGCAATAAAAAATAAAGGGCCTTGTGACTCCAAAGTCTGGCAAAATAATATACTTTTTTGGATGTCTGTGTATGTTGCCAATTAGTTTTGCTGTAAATACAGACCTCCATCCATCATCAGTCTCTGGGTGGCTATAAGAGATCTAATTTGTTTCAGATGCCTTGTGCTCGCCGAGCTATTCACCAACACTGCTGACCTGCTGTGAAGACCAAAAGCTGCAGAAGGAAGATTGACAAGGGAAACTGGAGAAAGACCTATATACTTAGGGATGGATCCTGCCTCCCAAACAGGGAAGGAAGCTTTCCCCCCTCTCTCCTCCTTTTCTCTCTCACCTTTTCAGAATCCTGCAGCTTTGCAAAGGAACTTGGAGGCGTAAGACCTGTGCTATGACAGGGTAATGGAAAACTCTCCTCCTCAATCCATTCTCCCACCTCCCCACTCCTCCTTTTACAAGCCATGCTTCAAGCCTCCCGTTCCCTAGGAATTTTATGAATGCCTGGGCCCAGCCAAAATAAACTCGTAAAGAAGAAGTTTCAAAAAAAGGTCACAGACCCATAGAGCAAGTGCGAACCGGTAAATACCCAACCCTGGGCCAAAAGGCATTGCCCAGGAGCCCTGTGGTCATCCACAGTTTGCCAACCTAAAGTGTATTTGATTCTCTAGCTCCCACCCCTGGGTCCCACCAGCTTTTTGTCCCTCCTCATGGGTATCCCACAGTCCCCAGGAACTCCCCAGGACACAGTAGAACTCAAAATGGAAGAATGTGGGGGGACATTTTCCTCCTGAGACTTTCATGCTGGGGAGGGTCAGACCAGAGCAATCAGCCTGGGGGCTCATTGTGAACAACCAGAAACTTCCATCTATGTTGATTTTCCACAGACAATGGGATTCCTACTAACTGCATGGTTTGTGTCCCTGTGTGTGTGTGAAACACGTCTATTTTTTTTTTCTATAGAAATTAATTTCTATAGGAAACATTCTTTTTTATTTAGAGTGAATTAAAAAAACCCCAAGAAACAAAAAAACACAAACAGAAATGAAGTTTGTCTGACTTAAAAAATGCAGATTTCCCTGCCAAGCAGTGAAACCCTCCTGATGCCTGATGCCAGTGGCAGTTTATTTATCCTCCTATTCTCACCTCTCTCGTGGGGTTCAGCAGTGCCATGCTGACACTCAGCCCTGGCTGCCCACTTACTGCCACGGATGGGATTTGGTTTCTTCTGTGCAGCAGCACCAGTGAGGGAGCTGCTTCTGAACTGCCCCCACATATTGCACAGCCCAGATCTCTCACCCCAGCCTCAGTTTAGGCACTGGAGAAGGGAGATGGTGTTTGCAGGTCATACCTCATCCTTGAGAGGCTCTGGCTCATGGCCCCAAAGGCACACCAGCAGGGACAGGGTGGGAGCATCCTGAGCCCTCTCCATGTGGTCCTGTAGGAGGCAGCTCAAAAGTTGCTGGGAATATGGGATCAAAAGAAGGGGTTGGGATCCACTGCATCTGCTCAAGGCTGCTGCAGAGGGGTCCCGAGTGCTGATCATTGCTGCTGTTGCTGAAGTATTTTACATAGAAAATTTACTGGATTACAAGACATGGTAGAAACAATTCTTGGAGGTGAGACCAGAATAGCTGAGGAGGAGACAGAGCAAGGCTTCTGCAAAGGACAATAGATGGGAGAGTGCACTGGTTGCCTCCTCATGCTCCTACTCTTCCTCTCTCAGGATCAGGCATGCCTGTGGTCTGGGCTCTTCCACAGAATCTTTTCTCCTGCCTGTTTTACAGCTCTGCTCCAGGGATATTTTTGTGAGCTCAGGGATCCACAGCATTCATGCATGAGCATGCGCAGATCATCCCTGAGGGATCCAAAACTCATCCCAGATGAGGAAGCCCTGAGCAGGGTTTTCCTGGGCAGCTGCAGTTGGTCTCGAATAGCAACGGGCAGCTCTGTCTGTGGCCACATAAGGAAGAAGACGGGGAAAATGATATGCCAGAAAATTAATGTAGTTACAAAGAGTGGAGTTTAGAGGTGCCTCCACCAAAAGGAAGGGCTGGGAATGCTTAAATTATAATAATTGGGGGGCGGGGCTGGGGGAAGCCTGTAATAGCACAGAATCAGCTTCGACTAAAAGAAGGGTCTATAAGCACCTTATTGTGTCCAAGCCTAAAATTCTGAAATTGCTTTGTGGAAAAGGATGTTGGAGGACAAAGGCTGAACAGCCAAACTACACCAAGATGGTGGAAGAGGTTTCCAGCATCTCTCCAGATGCTCTCCTGCCTTGGCAGACGTGGGCAGGCCACAGAAGAATGCTGCAACCATGGTGGGGGACACTAGCAGAGGCCCACCTTCACTGGCAGCACAAGCCAAGCTGGGCATCCTGAGGGGACATCCGAGCCCTCAGCACATGGCCAGGGGCTGTGGGGACATCTGGGAACACTCATGTCCTAGCTCCTGCCAGTGCCACAGGCATCCATCCAGGTGATGGAGATGTATGTGAAAACACAATGCTGCTTTCCAAAAGGAGCATCCTTATCCCAGTGCTTGGGGAGGGGAGGGAAGTGAGGGGAGGACCCTTTCTTTGCCATTATAGGGCATGCTTAGTTTTCATCATGTTGCAGGGGGAATTGCTTTTTGCTCAAAACCATATGTAGAGCATCAACAAATGCACATCCTGTGAAGCTGGGCGTGTTGCAAGAGGGATTACAAGGCTGGCAATTTATAGCAGCTGCCTTAGTAGCCTCTTCTTCCACGCATTATTCTGTCAACATTGTATTTTCCTTGGAAAAACATCTACAGTAGTTTAAATCTCTTTACTGAAAACAGATCTACTACAGGTGCTTTAGAGTTCATCCACGGGATATGAGAAGGTTGAACGTCCCCAAGAAAGGGAAATTTATGTCAGTAATGACTAATTGATTTGCTTGCCTTTAAAATCCCTAATGTATTTTCACATTTTTCCCTGCCTTCTTTTTTACAGTGCTAATAAAAGAAGCTACATCATATATTTGTGTTATATGTGGGTTTATTCTGGGAAATCCTTGCTTTTGCAATGTGTTTATGTTTTCCCTCATTTCCTTTTACCTTTCCTTTACAAAAGGGCTTGTTTTTATAGCAAATCAATAGGTTAAAGGTGAACATTAATGGGAAAAAAAAGTGGTTTTGGAAAATATATGGTGAAAACAAGGCAGAACTAGAAACCAAATCTTTGTTCACTGAAAATTAAAGACACGCTTTGCACACCAAAGTGGGATAAATGCAATATATTGTGGTAGGGCATAGTGAGAACTGCATGCTCCTCTCCAAAGGCTCCCAAACCCAGTCCCAATCCCCAAAGTCACAAGAAACATTCTGATCCTCAAAAGGACGAGGAGAGGGGTTAGTGCATCTCTGTTGGGGGTCGTTTATGGAAAAGGTTCCTGCAAGATCCTTTGCAAAAATAAATATTTTTACTAAATCCCAGGAGCAGCTTACAATTCCCCCTGCTCACAATTACAATTTCCCCATTAGGAAACTTCCTTGAAAAACCCACTTTGGCTCAATTGGAATGTGTTTTTTCAACAAAGCTGAAACATTTTGATTTCAGCCCATTTTTTTTTACTTTGCTCTGCAATCATTCATCACAGTCCGACAGAGAGTATTCAACAAGACAAAAATGGCAAAGTCACACACAGGAGTCAAACGTGCTGCTCCGAAAGCGACAGCCCATTTAATTTGGGCTGAAATATTGCTCGATTTTGGGGGAGGGATACAAAAGAAAACAGTGGTGATAGCAAAATTATTCCCTTAAACACAGCAGCTTCCAAGAGAGCAGAAAGTGGTTCCACCAAGGGTTTTGTTAGTGTGGTCACAGTGTACCAGATTGTCCAGACATCTACCTGGAGATACACACAAAGCTCCTCTCCAGGCCCTTCCAGACCACCGGGAAGTTTCAACTGAATTTAACACACGATTCAGTGGTGGAGACAAAGGCACAAAACCAGCATAGGAATCTTTAAGCCCCTGAGCACCTTTGGTAAGGACACCAGCACAGAGAGAGGCACAGGAGGGCTTGAACAGTCCTGTTGGACCTAATCCCATCACTGTATGGTGCCTCAGTTTCCATCAGTGCTCTGGTGCAAGGAATGGGAAAGCTCTTTAATAGCCTGTTTGCAGATTTACAAGGGATGTTGTACCACAATGTTGCTGAAAATATATGAGCATAACATGGTTTCCAACTTCATACTGTTTGAAAACAGGTATTACCAAGAAGGCTGCTAATACATCAAAGTAGAAGTTTAAGTACCTAATTAGGGCTGTACTCAACCCTACTATACTGAGAAGTGAATAAAATTATCTACAAGACCACTTGGCAGGACATCAAGTAAGAAATCATGTTGCTTTTAAAATAAATTCATAAATTCATTTCTATGAAGTTAATGTCATTCTGCTTACAAAACTGTCCCTGCTAAACTTGTATTCCAATTTTAAAACAGGAATGCTGAATCACTAAAAGGCCAGCTAGGAACAGAGGCATTCCTTTAAACTAGAAGAAGTATAGGAGAGCCTGGGCCTGAGAACACGAGGTCTCCATATGTCTCTATATGTGTCCATACAGGCTCCCACATTCGATTTATAAACACCCTATGGAGCAGGGAACCTAACTTGCAAGCTGACAAAAGCTGTGGAGGTTACAGAATAGATGGCTGCCCATTTCCTCCTGGGATCCTACTGTCAAGATCTTCTGGGATGCAATTTGTCCTAAAATCAATTAATTTTTACAGGGACCACTCCCGCTGAACCTTGCAATATCCATCCTCTACCACTGTCTGCTGGAGTTACTGCCCCCAGGTCACGGGAGCTTTGGCACACCAAAGTTTGTACATGGTGAACATTGCTGGAAGCTATTATCCCAGGGAGCTCACAGGATCCGACAACTTGGGGATGTTGTTTCCACTGAGAACCAGAAATCACTTTCTGATCTGACTGATGTTCGAAGAGGGGCCATCTGTGCTGCCCAAATTGACGTTGACAACTGTGTTTGATGTCTCAGTCTCAACTGGTAAAGAAAAATCACTGTTCTGTTTTCTTGGCTCTGCAATTTCTAGCTTTGTGTCAGTGGAGGGTAAGATGGGGAGTGATAGTGTGACACTGCAGGGAGCATTTGGATTAAAGACTGGGGAAGAAGAACAACTCTTTTAAACAGGAAGAACAATGAAACCCTGGAAGAGGCTGTCTGGGGAGGAGGTGGTGGGATCTCTGGAAGATAAAGCCATTAAGAACAGGTCAAACAAACTTCTGACCAAGAGACTTAGGCAGAGCTTGGGGCAGGAAGTGGGCAAAGGTGACTTCTGAAGGTAATTTCCAGCACTGATTCTGTTTCTAGTAATGTTCATGTAACCTGTGCTGCTTTGGGTCGAGTGTCTTCCCTAGAAGGTGCTGACTTCAACAGCTGCCCAGAACTAATTCATTCAGATCCGAGGAGCTGGAATGGCCACACCAACCACAGATCCCCCACATTACCTCAACTAAAGCACAAGAAATGGAACCACATCCAGAGCTCATGGAGGTCAGAAGAAATCTTCTCTTACAGAAATGGACCTCATGTCAAATATAAAACAGCCTGAGTGATGAGAAAGTAGTTCAGAAGCAGAAAATCCAGAGGGTTTATTTTTAATTGTTGTTTTATGCTTCAACATAAATTGGAATATCAGGTGCATGTTGGGGTACACCTGCAGAATCACTTCTGTGATACAAGTAAATATAATTACTGGTGAACCACAGTAGTGAATTTCTTTGGAGTACCTGGTATGAAACACAGAGATACCTGGACTTTACCTCTTTCCTCCTTGTGACTGCTTATATCATTACAAAACCAATTACATAAGCTCTAGATTTATAAAGGTTAATATTTTATTTATATCACAAAAGATTCACTGTCTTAGACTAGAACAGGAGAGCCTGCCTTGGTCTAGATTAGTGAAATCAGTGTCTCAAGGTATCTAAGAGTTTTAACCCAGCTTTGGCATCCGTATGTGTTCAGTTCAGTCAGCTTCAGCTATCTAAAAATTGAACATATATTTGAAAAGACTGTTTTAGACCCCTCTCTAAAGTCAGTGGGAAATGAGAGCTCTTCATTCCTCCTACAGCAGGTGTCTGGGTAAGTCAGATGAACCATCCCATGGAGACACCACACTCACCATACAGGTTATAGAAGCTGAGATGATATTTAGACATCTATTATTTATAGATCTATCAGATGATATCCTATCCTTGGAATATTTCAAATGAAGGGGTTAAATTGACCTGTGTAAAAGCCCTTTCTGTCTCTGCACTTTATATCCATGAGTAAGTTCCATGAGATATTTGCTCTTTGACTTTCCTAAAGAGAGCAAGCCAGAGCTCTGCCTGCTCAAGTCTGCCACGCTGCACAGCCCTTGCTTTGAGGAAAAATGCTTTTCCAAGACACCAGAAATCATTTGTAAAGGAAACACGGGGTTTGGTTGGGTTTTGTGCATTTCTGACAAATCAAGATATCAGATATGGTTGTTATTATTTAATAATGATAATAGCAACAATTTCTCAGATGTAAAAGTAATACAATAATGATAGGCTTCATGGAACATTCCAAAAAAGACTAACAGATATAATCAGTTGCAGAAGGAATTGAAGAAAATCTGGGACATGAAAAGCAGAGTAACAACTGTTTGTGGTGAGCTGGGCTTTCATGATGGGGGTATCACAGCAGCAGCATAAAATGGAAACAGGGTCTCTGTAAAGCCGTGTGTCCTCCAGATGGCAACATTGATTGGTATTTCTAGAGGAGCTTGGGAGGAGCAACCTTTCTCTGGGATATATGGATCAGTCTTCAACACTGACTTGCATTAGTGCTGCCCTCAAGACCCTGGGCTGTGGCAGGAAAAGCTAATTCTTCGACAAAACGCATGACAGTCAAAATGAGGAAGGAAAGTCAAAATCACTACACAGCCTTTGGATTCAGCAGACCCAGGGAAAAAATTAATTATGACACAAATATCTGGCAAAGGACAAAGTGGTATTTTAATGAATCAACCTCTAAAAAGGGATGACAATCATTACAGATGAAAAATTACTGTGATCTTAAAGGTGTTTGAGCACCTTCTGCAATCACTGTATTTCCCTCAGCATTTTGAGACACCAGGACTGCTGGTGGAAAGATCTCTCCCATTTTGCAACAGCACCTGGATCTCTTCAAGCCTTGAGCTGAAGAACTGACAACTGATGGACATGAGAGCAGCACCTAGCACTGGACTAGCAGTGATATTTAGTGGTCTTCTGAGGCTTTTCATTGAGGATTTTTTAACCCTTCAGAAAGGAGATCAGGAGGATGAATTGTAGTTAAGTCTGAGATTTATATGCATTTGCCACAAGTTAATTCTAGTCCTTGAGCTGAAGCCAGGAGAAAATAAAGAAATTAGTAAGACCTTTTGCTTTGATTAGCTTTACTAATTTTCTTTCCAGTGCATTGCAAACATATAGTATGAATTCTGCCTTGATTTTGTGATGACTCTAATCTCTTAAAGTCCTGTGCTTAATCTGATCAGGGTGCAGGGAGAGCTGATATTCAAATACTAGCTGAGCAGGAGATTCAGGGCCAAATGACAGGCTAGTGTGAGCTGGCTCAGTGCTGGTGACTGCAAAGCAGTGTTATCCAGTGGGCTGGCAGCAGAATTCAGTCTCATTTTCTAGGCTGGGAGAGGTGATTAATACTGGCTCGAATCTTCCATATCATTGCCATTTAGAGAGAAGATAAAAACCCCACAAAGTTCTATCACATTCTTAGATAATTTGTTTCTTTTTCATTATTTGCTAGTTCATGCTGAAAATTTCTTGAGGTTTCATGACTCATGTGTCCTCTCTAATAATGTTGGCTATTAATGAAGTGTTTCCTGGAAAACAGACAAGTTCAAAGTTTCAAAACCCCTGTTTTCCATTGAAGTTTAATTTCAAGAAAAATTTTCCACTTTCAACAAGAATGAGACTGAAAAGCAGAGAACATTTTCCATTAAAGTTTGCAGAGAAATTTCCTATAGTTTCTCACAGGGGACTGTGGGGCTTGAAACAGCCTCCACTTTCACCACCACTTCCAGGACTAGAGCCAACATCATCTGCTTCCTTCTTCTGCCTTAAATCAGACTTAAAAACCCCACTGAGTTCCCAATTTCTGTGCAATTATTTCTCCTTTGATGTCTTCACATCTATCCAGGCTACTCATGATAGCCATGTCACAGTCCTCACCTTTTTCAAATTTGCCTCCATCCACTTGTCATTGCTGAAAGAGATGAGGCTAATCTCTGTCTGATGGGGGGATAGTTAACTAGGATTATTTTGTCCAGAGAAGAGCTAAGATGATGGACAATGACTTTACTCATCTCTGTAGCTCTTTAAAGTGTGGATACTTTTTCAGTTTCCCCTACATTTTCCATACTGAAGTCTCACCAATAGGTCTTTTTGCAGCACAAACAAGAATTCAGCCTACAATATTTGTTTGTTTGTTTGTTTGTTTGTAAAGCCAGTCCTGTTCTGATGTGGAAAAAAACCCCTAAATTAAATACACAATTCACCAGACTTCTGCACTGATGTTTTTAGGGGCACAGGACAAAAGCAGGACTTTGCTTTCTCTGTCCACCAAAAAATCTCCAAACTACACAATTTTTTTTTCCATATAAATTTTGGTAAAGTAACAAAAAATTGTTTGAATAAACATGCAAGATTTTTTAAAAACATCTTTGGATAAATTTTGAAAACATGAAGCCATGCTTTTACTGAACACTGAGGATGGCTGCAGAAAGCTTTTTTATTAATTATATTTTCATTGAAAATCCCCCAGCCCAGTGTGCTGGCTCAGAGCCATTCTCCTCCACGATCAGTTTGTCACCAGGGTGGGCCTGAACCACACCACGGGTGACATGTGGCACCTTTGCCCACTGTCAGCACAATCCATGTACCTGCAGTAGGAGGACAAGGTTCATTTCTTCTGCCTGTGCCATACTCACCAAAACTGAGACACCATGACTTAACCCCACAGGATTATAGTTGGGAACTGGTGTGAAAATCCTCCCTTATTTATTCTCTGGTAAGAGCAAGGCTGACTTTGACATCTGGCTGATGTGTTGATGAACCCAATACTTGGGTGTTAGAAGGGAACTGCTGCCCTTTCAAGGAGATGCAGACCACAACAGACCTTTCTGATGAAGCTACAATGCTAAAATGTTAATCTGATGAATTCTACCTCTATGGCTCTGGTGTTAGAGGTTAGCAAAACACTTTCTGTGCCAAGAAGCTGTAAAATAAGCTTCATTTTAGATGTGATAGGGGAATATCTTCTTACTAATTGTACCAAGGTGTCTGCTGAATTAGCTATGATGTATCAGCAGTGACTGTAAAACCTCTGTGTGAAAACATCTAATTGAGTCAAAGGAGCCAGCACTGGAAGAGACCCCAAGGCAGATCAGCTGTGCCTAAACCTAAACCAGGGTAAGCAGCGTTCACTCACGCTGTACAAGCCCCCTGACTGAAAGGAGAAGAGCTTTGACCGCATTTGTTCCTATTAACTTCTGCCAGGTCTGACTTGCATCAATGGCCTCATGCCCAGCCCCCAATTACCATCCCTGACTGCATCCAGTGGTGCTGGGATTGATACAGAAGCAAAGCAAGGACCAAAGCTCCATTACTACTTCACCTTTCCCAGTTTCTGTCCTAAAATCCATACAGAGAGAAGTGCCTGCAAATGCTGTTGTATCTATTCTACAGGTGAACAGCACAATTATCCCAGCAACTGGTCCATGGAGATATCATGGCCAATGCTTTCTGCGTTTAAAAGAGTGATGAAAGATTCAGACCATGCCTGGTTTCTCTACAGCCCTGGAAACATGCAATCACAAGGTCCTAAGCAAGATCCAACCAGGACTCTGGCTTAAATCCCAACATCATAAGGAAAGGAGCAACCTGCTCTGGTGGAAGGTGTCCTTGGCCAGGGCACAGGGTTGGAACCAGAAGATCTTTAAGGTCCCTTCCAACCCAAACCATTCTGTGGTTTCATGATCCAGTCTGTGACGGAGATGGGAGGGGAGCTCAGATATCCCAGCTCCCAGGTCTGTGTTGCTGCCAGTGGTGCTGAGCTGCTCTTGACATTCTGCTCTAACTCTGTAACAGCTCAGACCAAGTTTTCATGCTCATACCTTGAAAATCTGAGTCTGGTTTGGTAGTGTGTGTGGCCCTTATCCTTTTTCCTCTCTCACTATAGGGTCATGTCCAATATTCTGAATCTGTCTTACTAGAAGTGATTTTATAAGAGTGGATTATTCTACAATATGTTCATTTTTTCCCAGGCACCAGTAATAGGAGGTAATTTATACGTCTAGTGGAAGCCAGAATTTCTTTTCAGTAATTTCTCCCAGTTATGTTTATCAATAAGTATCTCTCAGCAAAATGCCAAATCTCACAAGCATGTTTGGAAAGTCAAATATGTTTGTGTTATACAAACCTATGTCATGTCAGGAATTAGTTTGACTAATAGGCCTTTAATTAAATCCTTGTGGGGTCTTGGTGTTAATAACAGACTCAGTTTCCAAAAAGTTTAATTTATAAGATAAATTCACAAATATATCCATCTAATAAATCTTTCCTACATCCAATATTTGTCCTAGAAACAATAACAGGACAGATAATTTATTAGACTATTTCCTATTGCATTATAATGACTATGCTTGATACTTTAAATGTATCCTTCAGAGCCCTGGAATAACAGAGGCTATAACTAATGAAGATAAAGATTTCTAGGGCTCATTGATCCAGGAGAGACATACTTACTATAACTTTCAGACCTATATGTAATCACAGAAATATTTCCCCAGAGAACACAAATTACAGATGACTCTAAAACTGCCACCGGAGATATTTTGCAGAAACCACAACAGGAAATGTTTATTTTCTCAACCCTAATAACCCTTTCACAATCCAAATTATTTTGTATTTTTAAGAAAATTACATTAATTCCCAATTAAATTTTTTCTTGCAACATATATCACATTTATATAAATATCTATATTTCTCTTTACAGCATTTTCTTTAGTCAGCTCCTTGATTTCTCATTAAAGTGGGCAGAGTGTAGGAAACAAAATGTGGCCTGAAGTGTCTCCATTTCTCTTCCCTTCCAGCATGCTTGGAATAGAGATGAGCACAGTATAAGGTCAGTTCTACCCTGGCATAAATGCATGGGAATCTTAATAGCAGCCAGGAGAATAAAAGTGCCAAGTCTAAGATGTAGTCCCAGCAACCAGAAATACCATTCTGGTAAGCACTTTTCACACAGTTAGACCTATCCCTAATTTATTGAACCATCACCCCTCAAATTCAGAGAGGTCAGAGGAAATATGTTCTTGTTGTCCTTTTCCTACAGCACATTAGGCTGTAGCATTCTCATCCTCCAGTTGCAGAGGTCCCAGGTTTTTGTTCATTAAAGTCTATTTGTTTTACTTAAAATTGATCAAAATATTTATAGTTTTTCATACCGAACAAGTCAGTTCCAGGTAAATCTAGTGAGAGTCCATACAACTGGCATGGAAACTGCACATGCCCCCTCCTCATGTGAATCCATGGATAGCTTCACTTAATTCAGGCTGCAGTGTGAGGAAAAGGGGTGGAAGACAACAGTTGAGGAGAGAGATTTGTTATGTTTTGATCAAGTTTGCTGGAAGGCTTAGAAATGCTTGACTTATTTCTAATTGTACTGGATAGAATTGAGCTCTTAAAGGCCTTCTCAGTGCTGCTCTCTCTCAGTACAACATCTAGGAAGGCACAGCCTTGGGATGCATATCTGAGGTCAGGCACCTGCTCTGACCCCAAGGCTACTGAACAGAAGGCAAGACAGCCACCCACTTCCTTGAGAGTTTGAGAAATAAAATGCACCAGAAAGGAAAGGCCTGCTTGTATAGTTGGTGATTTTTAGAAGAAAATCTGATTTGCGACCTGTGGTTTGGCTTGCAGCGTTGTGAGCGCATGGATTTCCTAGCAGTGGAAATGAGGCACTTAGGAAGCTTGGCTGGCCCACTGTGGGCAGCTCTCCCCCAGGAAATCTCACATCAACCTCATATCTCCTTGCAGGCCCAAGCAGCACCTCTGTTCCAAAATTCTTGGCATGGTATTGCAGGCAGAGATCTTTGGGCCACAGCACAACTATTCAGCACTGAGTGTTTAGAAAAGTAGGGTACAGAAATAAGTTGGTAAAGTTGCTTTTCAATGAATCAGAAAAATCATTATGTCTGAGGACTTGTACTCATCTCTAATCAAATGAGCAGAGCAGGTGGCTGGCTTTTCACACACAACAGGCACTAAAATCCCAGCACAGAGAAGACCAGTGTTTCTCTATCACACTTAGACATTTCCCACTGCAAAGTACATCTCCACCCAGGAATGGAGGACCACAATGAAACCAAGTCCCCTGCAATTGCAGAAGTGACAGAAATGTAAGATATAGAACATTTCTGCTTCTGTTTCCCTGCTCATACACAAAGGAAGTTGCAAAACATTTCCCCCAAACTTGTAACAAGCTTAAAACAAGCTACAGAAAAGACCCAAAGCCACAAACTACAACATAAAACAGGAGGAGAGCAGGAAAGCTAACAGGCAGAGAAATGCCTAGAGCTCCTGCAAACAGCAAGGGAATTGGTTAGGTGCTAATTCCTGGATGATCCTCAGCAGTGGGCTGGCCTCCGTGCTGTGGCTGGAGGCAAAGAAGAGGTGACAGGTCCCCGACTCTGTCATCTGATGAAAAACTTATGCCTGACCCTGAGCTTGATGATTTAGTGCTGGTTATGTGAGCAGGACTCCCTGAACAGACTCCAGAGAAAATGCTAACACCAGCCAGAGCGCCAACACAACCAGCTCTGCGTTCTGCCGCTGGCTGGGGCCAATTTCCAGCACTCCAGAAGAAGGTAAAGAAAACTTTCAGAAGCCAAGTTACGTAACATTCGCACAATGTTATAAACTAACACAGCCCCAGTTTGTTTTTTTTTTGTTCCCATGAACATGATATGACTCAATGGAAACTACTCTGCAGGAAATCGGCAGCCCATTCTGAATCCTAAGCTTCCAGAAATAAGATACTCTCTTAAAGAATTTGTAAACAGCATACCTGTTGGAGGGATGATCCTAGCTCAAGACCCTGAGCTGAAGAAACCTGGAATTTGGGAACAGTTGGAAAAAAAAAAAAACTGCCTTTGGTGTGGTAGTTGCAATTATGGTAGCCCTGGACTGGACCCAAACCATGCATCTACGTAAGCTGTGTGTCAATATAACAGCACTCATGTTTACTTTGAAACTAAACAGAATAACCCTATAGTGGGAAATGGTTTCTTCCTTCTTCCTGAGTATTTCTTAATGTTTGTACCAGCATTCCTTAAATCCCATTTCAGTTGCTACTTATAATCCTAAAGTGGTGTTTGAAATCTGTCTCTGAATTTCAGGGTGTGAAGCCAAGTTGAATCTCTTGTCTCCCCATCAGCTCTCCTGACAAGGATAAAGAAGGACAAAATGTTATGCAGGCTTGTTGACGAAGGTGAAAGTTGGTGGCTGCCAAAGATAGTTTCTGGAAACAGTGCAAACCCTTCACTGAAACCACACTGGCATGCAAGACAATCTTTGCTTTTTACTAGTAGGCCCAAAACTAACATTTTCATAATAATTTTCCAGTATCAAAGTGATAGTTTTTATCCAAGACAGCTGAATACTACAGAACTGTGTAACAACAATTCAGTGCCAAACATATGCTATGTATATATTTTAACACCTTTGATAATAATAAAAAATGCATGTTCCTAGCAGTTTTCTCAACTTTCATTCAATAACAACATCCTCAAGTTGATGCTTTTTGTTTTCCTTTCATATTATTATGAACCTGTGTTTAATTCTCAGTGCCAGTTTGGCTTTTTAACCTCTCTTTCTACATTCCACTAGTAATGTCTGATTAAGAAATTAGCCTTTCAAGTGCTATAAAAAAATCCAAGAAATACAGTAACACAATACCATGGAAAACTGATATAATCTTTTCAAAACTATAAAAATTGGTCACCCAAAGGAACATCTGCATGGTAAAAATTTTAAACAAACTGGAAGGGAATCAGATAGCTCATAAAGAACCAAGGAGCTAGAAGAGCCATTGGTCATTTACATATTTTGCTGTCATCCTGACGTGGAGAAGACTATCATTTTGAAGCATGTTTCTTCAGTTTTAGTTACCAGCATCTGGAACGAATTCCAGGATGGAACACTGAAAGTTTTTAAAAGGAAACTCAACCTTACAATAATTATTCCTTAAATCATTAATATGGTGAAAGTGCCAGATGTAAAAATATGAACGAAATAAAGTAAAATATGCTCACAGGTATCACTCAAATCCCTAAGGTACATCTGTCTGTTTTCTCAGTTCATTAATATCTGTTGTAGTCTCAGATATTTTCTTTTATGCAAAAATTTCCACTTGCTTGTTATGTCTTCTGTCTTGCATTAGAGTTATTGCTTTACCTCTCAGAACAACTGTCTGTACATTGGGAGACTGTGGGTCTACTGCAATACAGGCTTTCCTCCAGCAAGAGACAGCAGGGTGTTCATCTTTTGCCCAACAGCACGGGAAACTTCAGGTTTGATGGACGTTCAAGAGGAACATCCTCTTGGAAGAGTGGTTTTGTGGTGGCACCAGGGCTTTGCCAGCACAGAACTCCTCACAGGGCCCAGGTTTCATGCACAAACACAAGACAGGATGCAATGAGACCCAGGTGTTAGGGGGTCTTGGTCTTGGGAGAGGACCAGGGACCCAAAGACCAGGCAATTCTGTCCTACCTTCACTCTCTGTTCACACTTTCAAAGCAGCAGAGGGAGGGCAAACATCACTGCTGATTAATACAAGACCATTCAATGTCTGTTCTTTTCAGGATGATGATGCCAATCACAAGGTCAAAATCAAATCCCCTTTTATTAAGGGAACCCACTGAACGTTCAGTGCAGGTCAGCAAAGAGTTGCGCTTACATCACTCAGGAGAACCCAATCCACTGAAAACTCCTGGAATACCTAACTAGATCCCACCAAAGCCACAGGCATTCATTTGTTTCTACTAATGCCCTCCCTTGCATGCCTCCACAAAGAAGATGTCTCCTCAGAGCTCCACTGAGAACTCTCAGCAACACTTAGCTTTTTGCAGATTAATGCTTGTCAGAGTGTTACTAATTAGGGTAGGCGACTATATAATGAGATGCTTACAAAGTTTATTCATCACTAAAAATAAATGTTAAGCATCTGGTTTGCAGGCTATTCCCATGTGCCACTCAGGTCCTTGTGCTGTAGAGCCAGATGGAGCTGGAGGGACACCAATCACAGCGCAGAGGGATTACATGTCTTAAAACCATGGTTAACTTAAATAAGCAAGTTGCCATCCCTCCATAAATCCCACATCTACCACCAGATGTGTGACAAGACTGTCACACAGGGCTTTCTAGCTTGGGCTCCCCTGCTCCAATGGGGCAGAGGAGAAAATTGGCTGCCCATGGCCAGAGCCATCTCTTCCTTGTACACAGCCTACTTGTCAGCACAGTCACTCTCTGTTGATGACCAGCTGAAAAGAAAGCCCCAATGACTCACAAAGCAGAAAACCATCAAATGGGGCTATGCTAAGTAAACTCTCCTTCTGTCCCAGGCAGTGGTGGAAATTACTCATCTCCTTTACAAAGCTTGGGGGAGAGTTTCTCTCTACCATGTTGACCAAATGTTAAGTGTGTTTCTCAAGAGGATTTTTGCAGTGAAACCATTGCTGATGTTTGTTTACAAGCCCCAGTTTAATTAGTCAGAGTAGCAACAGATCTGAACAATGACACTGTGTTTCCTGAAAACATTTTTTAGCCCGCATACAGACTGACAGAGAATGTGGGATTGACAGGTGGATACTTTCTCTTTTTGTCCCTGAACAATAAGCAACACTTTTCTGGTGTCACAGGCTTCATGTTGACTGGGAAAGCATGACCTGGGACATCCCAGGCTCTGCGGGAAGGAAGGTCACTCCTCACCCACGTGAAGATGGAGGGAAGGGGAACTACCAAGCCAACATCAGCAGAGAGAAGGAAAAAAGGTGGATTTTCCCACAGCTGGAAAGAGGAATATTTAAATATTTAAATATTTAAACTAGAAAAGAGGAATATTTAAACTATATTTCTGTTTTTTAATGGCCTTAAAGGCTGCTTTCAGGTTAGGAGCCTTGCTTTGCTGAGCCCTGTTGAGCACAAATAAAGACACTGATTTCTTGTTGTGCTCCAAGAGTCTGCCATCCAAGGAAGCAATGTGCAAAGGAAGAACTGGTAGAGGGGATGACTTTAACCATGAAGATAATTTTTCTGCACTTGAGGTTTGCTCCTAGAAAACAGTACAAGGTGATCAATTCGTATTTGGACTTGGAGCACCCCAAAATTCTAAGCTTTTGGATTCATGTGGGTTTTTTATTTGGTATCTTATATTGCTAAGGAGTCTAAATCCTTGGTACTTCCAGGGATCAAAAAGTACAAGTACACTATGTAGATGAGACCATTAGCATAAGAAAAATAATCCTTTTCTCTGAAACAAGAAATCCACAAAGAAATCTGAGAGATCTTTAAACCAGCAGTGAACCTTTTAGCTGCCTATTATCTGAACACTGTTAAGTGTTGAATTCCAATGCATCTACCAGTTCCAAAATGTGAAATGACTGGACAGACAGAATAAGACTTTCAACCTGTCTGACCCCCTGGAAATACAAAGTTTCTCAGAGAAACTGTGGCACAGCAACAGCCCACAGTGCTCCAACCCTGGACAACAGAGAGTCCAACCACAAGACACAAAGCTGCAGGATGTATGACTCCTGAGGCCCCACTGCTCACTGAGCAGGCTGATGCTACATGTTCAGGACTTCCTTTCCATCTGCTGCGACCCCCTGCACTCAGAACCCTTGATGTGGGGTGGTGCTCATAGGAAGAGCTGCCCCAGGCCATGGTGGATGTGACCCCCACATGCCTGTGGGATGATAAGCAGAGGCACAGCAGAGTGTCAGGAAGGATGGGTTTGTGGTTATGTGGTTCACCCACAGCCAAGAAAATCAGTTTCCACCATAACATTTTTGCTTTGTTGGAAGCATGACCTTTCATGTGGCTGTGAGGCTCCGAGAGCAGAGGCACACGGTGCTGTGCTGGTAGAAGCTGGATAGCTGGGATCCATGGAGATCCGGACTGGCACATGGACAGAGGACAGTGACAATTTGATCACTGTGTTAGAGCCAGGTTAGACAAAAAAGGATGGATTATGGAAAGCTAGAACAAAGCTGGAAAACATTTCGGGAGATTTAGTAACAGCGGATCAAAGGTGTCCATCTCAGAAGGGAAAGACACTGAACATATTTTGGTTATGGACACCATCTCCAGCTACATGGAATCACTGGAGACTTCTTTCCACATCATCCAGGGCAGGAAGAAGAGCCAAGGAAAACCAGACTTGGCAGGCAGAGAACAGACCAGATCATGAGTTTTGTGGGGCAAAATATGTGCAGGTGGGAGGACACTTGCCAAACTAAACCCAGGTTTTCCTGCTGTAGAGAGGTTGGGAGAAAGGTTCAGCCAATGGCTGAAGAGAAAGGTGTAATTCTCATGGCCCACCCAACCAGAAAGGACCAATCTACTTTCATACACAGACCCAGGATCACAAGAAACTATCCATATACAGCTTCTATAATGGTTTAGTCCAGCTGGAACCAGCCTGAAGGCACAGATGAAGAATGGGGCTGGGGGAGGGGAGCTATAGGATGCTGCTTTGGAGTGCTTGGCAGGATTAATCCATGATTACCTAAGGTAAAATGTAGGTTGACAAAGTGGTGAGAGCAAATAAAACTGCTGATGCAAATGAGAGGTCTATTAAGTAACAGACAGAATGTACCCACTTGTCTGTGCTCTATTTTCAGTATGTGTCTTATATTTCACCCTGGCAAGTGACACATACATTTATCTCCACAGACAAGAGTTAGGGTAGGAGTGCAGGCTCAGTCACAGCTCCTCATCAGTGCCTCAGGTGAGATGTTTCCTGTTCTGGTTTAGAAATATGGAATCATGGAATGGTTTGGATTGGAAGGGACATCAAAGACCATTCAGCTCCAATTCCTCTAGTCATGGGCATTCCACTAGACCAGATTGCTCAGAGTCCCATCCAGCCTGGCCTTGAGCACTTCCATGGATGGGGCATCCACAACTTCTCTGGGCAACCTGTGACAATTCCTCACCATTCTCACAGTAAAGAATTCCTTCCTAATATCTAATCTAAACCCTCTACTTTCTTCCAGTTTAAAGCCATTACCCTTTATTCTGTTGCTTCATACTCTTGTAAAACTTCCCTCTCCAACCCATCTCCAAAGCAGAGTAAAGCTAAATCGTTTGAGAGTAGGCTTAGAACATGAAAGGACATTCAGAAATATATGAAAACATGGGCAACTTCTGCCTGATGCCAGCACTGGGGCCACTTCTCCATGGTTTTGGGACTAATTAGAAAAACTGACACTAAGGAAAAAGCTCATGATAATAGAGACATGATGTCAGGATGGCACCACAGTGAGAAATTAAAATTGCTCCCAGCAGAGATATTTTGTGGGTTGCATGAAAATATTCCTTCAAGCTTTTGTCCATTTTTATTGACAGAACCACCAGTTGCTATGACCTGGGAATTTTTGTTAAGTTTGTTTTGATATGATTTATGGTGTAAGTTTAAAAAATTCTGAACCAATAAATACACAGTATTATTGGCTTGGTACAGAAAAAAAAAAAAAAAAAGCAAAAAACTAAACCTTTCTGACAGCACTAAAAGATTTTACCCACCGCAGTTACTGAAGCCCTGCAATACAGCCTTCGGGCTCTGGCTACAAGAGGGGTTTGATGCTTGACTCTTTCCTTTTAGCCCAAAGGAAAGAAATCTCTCAGAGTTAGGGTCTCGTGTCCAGTACCTAACAAATGGAAGGGGAATGGGAGAGAGACAGAGCACATTCCACAGCCTGGTGTGTTTAAGGAAAGGGGTATAGCTTTCACTCTCCCGCTGTTAGACAATAATGCGCTGACTGAAAATGTCAAAGCTTCAGTTTAAACAAAATAAGAGACTAGAGGGCCCAGGGCAGAGAATTTAAACACATATTAATTAAGGCTGGTAATACCCTGACATTTGCTGGATTTTTAATAAACTGATTAATATTTCTCCTTCATATTTCCGTGACATTAAATCAGTGCAGCACAATTAATTTCAACAAGTTTTGGTCAAAGGGTGCTGAAGGAAACACGCAGCCTCACAGATTTGAATTAGAAGTACCCTCATTCTGAGTGAGTAATGTAGAAACCCATTGCCCTCCACATGACAAAATTGCAGCTCAGGACCTTGAGAGGAATTTATTTACTTTCAGCAAGTGATTAGCTTAAAGAGTAATAATTACACAAAAAAGAAGAAGAAGGCAGAGAGAATAAATTATTACAGTGCCCTCAAGAATGGAATGGAATGGAGTGAAAGATCTTGATAGGTGGAAGCACAACACTTATGTGTATGTTAGCATGAAGTCTCAGCTTTGTATGTTCATAATTAAACAACATGGAAAAAGAATTTTTTGGGGAAGATATTGAAGGTTCAGTTGTTATCGTAGCAATGGGCACTAGAGTAACATCTCGTTACTAGGTTTTAACCCTTCAGTGGCACTTATGCCAGTGGCTCAGAAGTTACCAGTGCCCAACCAGAGCAGCAACACTTCCATACAACTTGTCATTCAGCGTCATAGGTTGCTGTAAATGTTTCAAAGCTCTCTGGGATAGCTCCTTCCTCTTTTGTTAACTACAACAATATTTCTTTACGTGATGAGAGGATTCAGTCATAGCCTGGGTCCCCGTTGTGCAAACTTTGGTTGAAACACCCAAGAAGCAGAGGTCTGGCCCGGGGCCATCTGGGAAGTTTAAGCATGAGTTACAGCTTGGGATAAAACGGCACAGCAATAACACAAGCCACTATGCTGGTAAAAATTGAGATACAGAGCACGACCCCAGTGCCTGAAGAAAAGCAATTGCACCAGTGCTGACTCTTGCATCACTTAATGTGTTCTAACACACTTACTCAATCACAGCCATCCTGAAAAAGTCACATGCACATGACCATGCTCTCCCCCTGCTAGTAAGTGAAATTTGTGTGCATTGGGGGTCTTAGCTTTGCTTAAAGAAACCCTGGGGTGCAGTTATTGTAGAAAGAAATGGACTGAGAATGTACATTCTGTAATAAAGAGAAATTTTTTAGAGTTTAAAATGTTAGTTCTCACACTAAACACATGGCATTCAAATCCTACACATAAGAAAGTTCAAGCAGAGAACAGCTGGACATCCTCTTTTCAGATTTTAGTGAAATTCTAGATTTTGAAAATAAAGTATTCACATTTCTCCACTTTCTTTTTTTTTTTAACTATCAATCTACAAAATTTTGAAATAAAAACCTGAGAATCTTGAAATGTAAATAAACTGCAGATGAACAAAAGTGAAAGATATTTCAAATAAACATTAGAAGGGAATTTTTTCACTTGACTTCAAAGTGACAGAAAGTGGTTTAGTATTAGATTGTGTCTATTATTATGCTCTTATTATTGCCAGCATCAATAAAATATTTGTATCCACTAAAACTTAAGAATGTCTACCAGAGACCCATGTGCTGGGTATTTTACTGATGTTTATTTGAAATACTGTCCTTGCCTCAAAAAACTTCCAATTTACTGTTGCACCCCAGAGGACAAAGAAGAGAAAGAGCTGCTTAGCACAGGAGCTGGATTATCCCAGTCCCAGGAGATACATCAAACCCCAGTCCATCATCATCAGTGGCAACACAGGAGACCTGAGGTGACCCAGGCAAGATCAAAATGCCACTGTGGCTTAGTGAGCAGTAGACATGACCTGAAGAGCTTAAAGATTAAACAGAGGCAGAAATGGCTGAGAGAAGAAGAAAAGAGACAGGAAAATAATAATTCCATCTTACACACCCGGAGGTAAGAAACATCAGCACTGGGCTAGCAGAGCATGGCATGAAGCAGAGCTTCCCAAAGTCATCCAGATCCAGCAGCTCCCTGTTGTCCCAGCCTGGGATTAAAACCCCAGGGACAGTATTTGCAGATAGCAGAACACATGGCAGGGAGAGTGTCTGAGAAGAAAGTGCTCCAAGGGGGTTATTGTGGTGACAAGTAGCTGGTATAGTGCTTGCACAGGCAGAGAGTGATGGAACAAAGAATGGCTTCAAGCTAAAAGAGCTTCTATGATTTAGGTTTGATGCTGGGAAGGAATTCTTTGCTCAGAAGGTGGTGAGGCACTGGCACAGGTGGTTGCTTGGGGATATTCTGGGTGCCACATTCCTGCAAGTGTTCAAAGCCCAGGCTGGATGGGACTTTGAGCAACCAGATCAAGAAAGTGGCATCCTTGCCCTTGGCAAGAGCTTTGGATGATAACCTTCAAGGTCTTTTCCAACACAAACCATTCTGTGATGCTATGATTAATTAGCACAGCTCAAGGAGCTACCAGCACCCCTCTAGGCCATGGTAACTAATTACATGAATGTTCTTACTGAAACTGGGAAGTTTTACACCTACAAAAACTGCTTTCTCTGGGGTCTGTACCAAGGCTTCCTACTACTAGAGCAGACTGAAGCCTTTGGTACCTACCCAGGTACCTATATGCAAGCTCTGACCCCAGCTCTTCCCTGGCAGCTGAGCTCCTTCCAGCAGTGCTCAATGGACAGGAAATCTGTTTGCTTTTACCCCTCCAGCACTTCCCACTTGGCACTGTAATATTACAGTATTGATTCAATTAATACATCAGGCTGGGAGCTGCAGCAGAACAGATCTGCTGCAGCATGACTCTGGGCAAGGGCTTTCTGCAGCCCAAATCAGTCCTAATTTCTCCCCACAGCTCTTCTGGAGGCTCTGGGGCTGCTAGCAGCTCCTAGTGCTGCCATAGATGTCAGGGAATGTCAGCTCCCAGATGCTGGAGGTCATGATCATACCCTGGTATTTTCTGAGGCATACAAGGAAGAAGCTGAAGAAAGTTTTGAATTTATGCAGTCATGTTTCCCCTCTTACTCTGTAACCTCAGCTCTGCAGGTGACAAAAGAAGGTGGTTCCTCTCTCCACAGCCAAACGAGCATTCCTAGGGGAGAGCTTTTGTACAATCACACTCATCACTTAGGTTTCATCCAGCCCACACAAGCCCACAGAGGATGTGCAGAGAGATTCCTTCCAGCCTCCGTGGGGCATTGCCAGTGTCAGTCATGGCACACAGACTACAGCCCTCCTGTCTCCACTTTAAATTAAGTCTTTAAATATGGGCCAAATACGAAGGATTTGTAAACAGCTGCTTAGGGAAGGAAGTGCTGCAGGAGATCCATTACACTGTGGTCTGACAGCTGATGCTGAAGTATTGCAAAACCCACGGGGTTTCCAGAAGGAGCTTGGCATGAAGGTGGTGAAGGAACAGTACAGGCTGCAGAAGTCATGCCACCCCAGACAGATATGAAATAGAAATTATTGAGGATGGTGATGGCCACAGAAAGAATAGGGATCTGGGAAATCCCAGCCCACTGAGAAGAGATCTGGGATGTGGAATAGATAGGAATACTGGATCCCAAATAAGACAAATTCTACTCCTTCATTTCTAGGCAAGTCATCCTTATAACTCATGCAACTCAAGAGATAAAGTCTTTGTGATGGATGCTGGTGATTTGGGCATTGGATTTATAGCTTGTTTTACAGGACTGCGAGTCTGGAGACGTGGATTCCTGTCTCTTGACTCTGCTGTGGATTTTCTGAACAACCTTAGTGAGTTGCACAGACCCACCTCCCAAGTGTGGCAGCCTGAAGTTGAGTGCACAGATTCCTGGCCAGCCCCAGAGCTTGTTGTTGGAATCCCTCCTACAACCTACAGGGCCTGCTTTGTAAACAGGGAGGTTGGCCCCAGTTCTGTGAGCCTCCATTTCCTAACCTGTTGCTAATGGTGTCATCCTTCCACAGGTCCTTCCACAGGCTTGGTCTATTCATGTGCACAGGAGCAATAAATGCAGGGACAGAGGGATGGAAAAGGGAGCCAGATAAAAGAATTATCTGAAAACAGGATCGCCACATAGCAAAGTGGAGCTGTATCAAAGGGGGCAGAGGAAATTGTTGTTTCCCCTACCTCCCTCCAGTCCTTCACTCACAGCCACCCCAACAGAGACCTGATCAGAAAGAGACTGAGCTGATACTGAAAAACAGAAAAGAGACATTCTTCAGGGTTATCTGGGACTACCCCATATAACCCCACAGAAAACAGGCTCATAACTGCTTAGTGCTCACTCAGCACAAGTCATCTGATAATCTTGGGGCAGCTTACCATGTCTGGCTAGAGAGCAGCAGGCCCAAACATTTCTGAACAGCAACTAAGTTAGATGACTAAATATGGTATTTTTTTATGAACTTGGAGGACCCACTTTGGAGTGCTTGGCCCAGGATTGATTCCTTTTGAGACCTAGGCCTTTGATCTCACTGCTAGACAAAATAATTAAAGGAACTGAAATACAATCAAGGTTTCTTTCCAGCTAAAAAAAAATAATAAAAAGAAAAAAAGAAAGAAAAAATACTTGGATATCTTTGTTGGACTCTTCAGATAAAACATCACATAGAAAAAAACCCACGGTGTCTCTTGAGCTTATTCCATCAGCTCCTTTCTTTTAAGCTGACAAGTGAAGCTGCTTAGATCTTTTATTGGGAGGCAGAAAAATTGGAAGCATCAGGTAATGTTGGGGGGGATGGTCAACTTAAAACCAGATACTTTTTTTTCCCCACTAAGGACCATTACAAAAAATGCTCTTTTCATACTGAATGCCTCAGCTGAGGAATTGAAAGGGGGTTTCTTTGAAAGGGGGTTTCTGTTTAGAAAGAGGGTTTTCTTTGTTTTTTGCACACACAGATTTTGTCATTTCAGTGGTGCTTCGTTTTTTCTCACTAGCCTGTTTGATGGCTTCATATAACATATAGTAACATACAGATGGTCTGCATCCCTCACAAAACACACAGGATAATCCAGATCTGGAGCAGGAAGGACAAGAGGTCCAAATACAAAGGCTGGGGAAGGATCTGATGGGTTCCTGCTATCTCCTGCCACCCAGTCTGAGGTCTCAGGACCAGGTCAGAAGAGCCCAGTGGCACTTTTTCTCCTCCTTAGAGAGGAACTAGAGTGGCAGAGTGGCTGAGAGGGTTTCCATTTGCTCCAAAGGTGCCAACTGGAACCTCACTATTAACTGTCCCAAATTAACCCTATTAGGAAGGAATATCTGGTAATATTACATCACCGGGGGCAGGGTGTGAGCTTTGATACACAAATATGGGGGTGCTGAAATAAGGTAATTTTTAAGGTCCCTTTGAATCTAACCCATTCCACGATTCTCTGAATTTGGAGTAAAGAGCCCAAAGCAGATATGCCATAGTGACTTCAATTGCCTCTCTGGAGACCCTAGGTTCCCTAAGTAGCCTGAATCACTCATGAGGACTAAAAGAGTCACCTCTAGTTGTGTCAGCAGAAAATTTCAATGCCTAGAGAGCAAAGGCTGAGTGAAGCCTCTGCTGCTACCAACAATCAAACCCTGTCTCTGAGCTTAAGCTGTTGTTCAAGAGCCAGTGCCTGGAAGTTTAGTGAAAAACCACTATCTTCCTAAAAGGGCACTGGCTTTGTCCTTCTCACTCAGCTTCTACCATGACAGAACTTTGTCCTCCTATACCCCCACTTCCACCTTTCCCCATGCCTTTATCTCTTGCTTTCCTTTCTTTCCTTTCATGTGGAGGTCCTGGCAAAGTAGGAAGGCAGAAGACTGGATTTCCTCATCACTGAACCAGTTAAAATGGCTATTTTGGTGATGATCCCAGCCTTGGATATGTTGCCAGCACTGAGGCAAACCCAGTGTGACCACACAGTCAGTGAGTCCTGGGCTGGCTTTGAAACTCTTTGGAGCAAGAACATCCCACTCCTTGCAAGCATTTTGTACAACATTCCTTAATCTTACATTTTGTTCTCTGGGAGTACATTTGTTATTAATCACTGGCTTGCACATTAATACAGTGCTTTATAACAGTTAAACCAGATATTCCATCCTAGCAACTCAAATTAATATTTGTTTGAATAATCTATTTAGGCTGATGTCTGGCCAGCAGTGTGGTCTGGCTGGAAGCACTCTGCTCTCCCAAGTGGACGTTATCATTCGGTTTGTTCCATATTTTATTCCTCTGCTCTTATTTTATTTTATATAGTCCCCCCCAAATCTTCCATTCAAATTGCTTTCTCCAGCAATGGTTCCTCTTGTGTTCAGCCCATGAAGGTCAATGTACTTTTCTTCATTGCTTTGGGTACAAATGGCTCTATTGAAACCAAACATTTTTGAGGAACTTATTTTTGTAGCTTTTTGTACTACTTAAGATTGTAGTTGAGACACATATTCTGGGTACAAAATATATACGTTGCATGAAACAAAATATGCTGGTTTTGTGTATATACGCTCATCTGTATTTATTCTATCACTTTGCAGCATGGTAGTTAATTAGACGTGTGATCACACTGATGTTGTTTCAAGGACTGTATTCTGCAAGATAAAAGTCCTACTGTATTAATAAAATTCCACCATGATCAAAATTATGCAAAACTAAAGAAGAATCAGATACTGATTTGGAATGGGTATAAATGCTCTCCTTTTTTGGAAGATTTGAAGTCTGAAGCCAACTTCCACAGGTCAAACTTATCTCTAAAAAACACAAATGAGCAGCAACCCGTGTCCAGTAGTAATTTCTCCACTGAATCATAGTCAGAGTCTGGGCCAAAGCCTGTGTTTTGAGAAAGTATGAAGTTTTCTGGGTTAGGTTGGCCACAGACTGCCTTGGAAAACAAAATTTTCAGAACTGTTCATTTTCAGAATGTTGCATGGGTAAAAATTTGCTTTGACAACACCCGTCTGAGGTACAGGGATCAGGGTAACGTGCCCTGACTTCACACGATGCTGTGAACACAGCCTGCGCAGTGGGAGTCAACTTTGCCCGGTCAGCTCTGGACCAGATCCACAGAGAATAAATGTATGGAAAAAGGTGAAAACACAACTTTTCCAGACCTCAGGATTTTTCAGAGCCTAAGACACTACATGTGCTCTGGGACATTATGGTTCCTTTTTAGCTAAGCGTCTTTTCAGAAATCTATTTCCAGCTACTCTGACTGCAAAAAGTGCAAATGACTGGTTCCCCATGTGTACTAAGATAAGGATTATAATGTATCATATGAAATTTTCCTGTTTTCTGTAGCATTTTTCACTGAGACTAAAAGATACCTTTTATTTTTCCAGAAGAACAAATTATTTTTTTCCAGTTACAAAACAGCCCATAAACAACAATGACCACTTTAAAAATTTCCTCCTCAACCAAGGGAATTCAAGGTGGGTTTTTTTAAGTATATTTAATTGAGATTAATGGATTCTTTCATTGAAAAGTTGCATTTAAATTGAAAACCACAAAAAAAGACTTCCAAGAGCAAGTTGTACAAACCATTACATCACAGAGGATTCCCTTAATTTGAAGTCCTTCCAAAAAGAGTGAGAATAATTGATGCTATGTATGTTTGATTCCTTGCTTGATTTTTATTAGTCAAATAGTTGTTGCTAGAAGAAGCCAGCAAAAACCAGAGCAGTGATCTACCTTTGTATTGTTTAAGGATCTCCCTATCCAATTTCAGACAGGGATATTTATTCCTAGAGACACAGATTATAGCTGTGTATAGACTATATATATGTATCCATCATGCATATATCCACATTCACCTACAGTTACATTAATCCAAGCACACATTTGCACAATTGTTGCAATTTATATGTCCCTTTATGATTATAAAGTAGAAAGCATTAATACATTGCCAAGATCATTGATCACATGACCATCTTTTAAATAATCCACCACCATGTTCTCCCTGGTATTCCAGAGTTTGACAAGCCTTGCACTCTCCTGACTCCATATCCACCTCTTTTAGAAGCCAAATTTAGACTATAAAAATCTACTCCCCAAGGATGAAGAATTACCAGAGGGCTTCAGCACCCAGAGAATCAAGTGAGAAATTGACCTATTCAAACTGACCATCCCACAAAGATTTCTGTGCATCCATGAAACATTCACTCAAAAATGGTAATTGCAAAACAGTGGCCTGTAATTCATATACTTGGTAATATAAAGACTAGAAAAGAGGATTAAGAGCTGTAAAAATATAGTTACAGCGGTGTCTATTTTTATATATGTAGAAAAGCTACTGTATTGTAAGACAAACTGGGAGTTTTAACCAGATATTGATGGGTTGTTGGATCACTGAACACAGAGCATCTTTATTAAAATACAACCAGATTTTACACAAAGATGACACCTTTAAACATTTGCAATCTCTTCTTATGTACAGCTGTTAGGAGGATGTAACAGTTTTAGCATTCAATTCTTATGTGTAAGACCTTGTCTTTGGTCTTGAGATTAATCCAGGACAAACCTATTCTATCAGCTCACTTCTGAAACGAAGGAAGTTTTCAGCTAATCTTTGTAGAAATCTATTGCAATCAAATTTGCTTGGAACCCCATACTTACTTTAAAAGCTCTTTTAGTCCATGACCTCGGTGGGAAAGCAGTATGCTCCATTACTATTTTTCTTCCATATTGTTTATGTTGAAAAGCAGCTGGTCCTTTATGAATATCCCACTATTTGACTCAAAGACTATTTTATCTCCCCTTAAGGGTTTTGTAACTCCTCTTCTAACTGACACTTTCCTTGACCTCACTCCCACCCTCACCATCCACAGAAGATTACAGAAAGGCTGGAATGGGGATCTGAAAAACAAAAGTGGGGTATGATTTTCATCCTGCATCACTAGAAGGCAATTTCTAACTATTAGTGGGGCCAAAACGCACACAGTACTGACTGAGCTCATAAAAAAACATTTCTCAGTGATTTATGGAACTGAGGGGAGAAGGAGAGCTTTCCCCTGGAAAACTGACGGCCTGCTTTATGATGCTTGGGTTTGCTTTTAATAAAACTTTTGGAAAGAAGAAGCGGGAGCAAATGTTTCCGGGTTTTGGTATTACCATTGAGAAGTTCCAGCGTTTGTTAAAACCTCCTTGAACACTAAGCTCTCACAGCTCCTGATTAAATCCAAGGGAACTGGCAGCCCTTCCAGAAATGGACGCTCTAAATGCTGGCTCGTGGCAATCAGCTTCACATCCAGCCAGTTCCTGAGTCTTTATCCAGGTTTTACTCAGCCTTTACTCAATCAAAGCCCTCACTTAGCAGCAGTAAATAAAGACTTAAGCAACCGGCCCAAAGTATAGGTTCCACAGCATGCAAGGCAATTCTTATTAAGTGTGGGCGTTAGTCAGCAATAAGCCCTCCTCCACCTCTTAAACTTTTGGTGTTCCCACAAGGGAAGCTATTGAAAGCCTGTGCTTTGTAAGTTCAATTCCCTTTGCTGGCTTATAACACAGCTGCTATATATTATCTTATACATTTGACCACAAAGGTGCATTCTATAGGCAAGATTCATCCACTCCTGCCATCCCTTTTTATTCATTCACCGCTTTTCAGCATAATGTTTGGGGACCCTGTTCTCAGCCACTTGTACACTTCAGCACTTGAAACACACCAAGAGGGACAATCGCTTGACTGATATCTCCATCTCAGTATCTATACCCGTCTCTCTGTTTCTCTAGCTTTCTACCCAAGCCATTGTGTGCACCAATTGTGCTATTATAAAGCAGAGTGTTGGGCTGTTTTGTGACGATGAAGAACCATGCAATCACAAGCTTTATTGCATACCATCCCATCCAGTGACCCCTGTTCTTATCATGAGAGCCCATTCAAGGGGAAATTACACCAGACTTCAACGGGGAAAGTGTCCCTCTGTTTCCAGGCTATTCAGGACAAAAGGTGAGAACCACAGAACAAGCCTCTTCTGCTTTAATTGTGAAATGTTTCGAGCAATTCGGGGGGGGGTGGGAGGTGGGAAGGGGGGCTAAGGGGGATGGAGAAAGAGAGAAGGGGGGGAAAAAAAAAAAGAAAAACTCTATTGAGATCAGGTGGTCCCATTTCCCAGAGATAAACAAGTTCAATAATATACTGGTCAACAGAGTTACCCCATCCTCAACAGGCTTTTGTTTTTTAAAAAAGGACTAAAATAACCACTTTGAAATGTTAAACCAAGGCATGGCATTTTAATATGAAAATGGAGGCCTAGTATATTTTTGGTCCCTCTGACAACGATTGCCCTCAATTAGATCACTTATACTCAGCAAATTGGTTGCTGCAAGGGGTTTGTGATCATAAAAATAATCATACATGGCAAGTTCCTTTCAAACCTGAGGGTTTTTTTGCTGTTGTTGGGGGTTTTTCTCTGCTTTTTGCTTATTGCCATAGTAACGACAAGTGCATATTTTGACTTGCTTCCAAAATAATATTCAAGAATGTTCTTTTTGTCCATTTTAAGAGGAATCATTATGAATATTTGAATTATATTTTCCAATTAGGTGAACTGAAGTGTTTTCCAGCAACTCTGTTTTTTCCCCTCGTTTACAGAAAATGGGAAATTTTTATTACACCAAGGATTTTCAAGACAATAACTACAGAGACCATTTTCCAGTGTTGTTTGTAATATCTAATTTAGTGCTAATTTTTAATGGACAGGGTTCCATTGGGATTTATTTGCAAATTTCATCAACTTGAGTTCCTGCTTCATTTGCTGTAATGCAGTACTTGGAATTGACCCAGTGAGCAAGAACACACTTGTTCTTTTTAAAACATTGCTGTATACTACAATAAACAGTGACTGGTTATCAAGAATAAAATGCTTGATTATCTACAGATTTGGAGCACACAATTTTTGACTTGGATGAGCTGTTGTTTTATATTCACCACTGAAACAGCTTAAACAAACACACACATTTTATTTTAAGCCTTATGTTTTTTCAGAAGCCAATAGGATGTGCTTAGCTCAGAACAAAAGCAATTTTTTTTTTTCATATTTGCCCTGGTAAAACACTCTTCAGCCTGGATCCTGAGTGGATGAAAGCCAACCCAACTTGCTAAACCCACAGTTTCACCCCGCTTCAGCAGCAAAGTGTCTGTCACTTGAAAAGGAATCCAAAGCACTCAAATCTTTAAGGGATTGCTTAAGAAGGGTTTGATATGCTCCTGTCTCTGGACTCATCTCCAAAATATATGATCTTGAGGTTTTCCTAGCAACAGCAATGGCCATTTCATGTGAACTCCATGAACACACAAAAGAAGGAAGCACTTTTAAACCCAGGAGCTCATTTTAGCAGAGCATGCTTCTGGTGGTGCTGTTGTAGACACCTAGGACTTGCTCTCAATGGAAACCAGCATCTGCAAACTCTCCAAGGTGTAAATATTAGGGCTTATTGCAAAATCACACTGTACTCTTCACCTCTAAAAGCATAAACACAGTTAACCTGCTGAATGCTTCTGCACAGGGATGGAAATAGCCTCACACATTGAACTCATACAAGACCCATTTCCAAAAGGGACTGTAGGTGGAAAACCTCCTGAAGCTCCAAAGAGTCACTCAGGGCCACTCAAGTTCCTTTCCAGTCCTGGCCTCAATACAGGACTGAGTCAGTCTTGAGAGCCCCTGGATCTCTGAAAAGCCATATATGCTCATCCTTGTTCACGTCTTGTAGAAGCACCTTGTCCCAAGAAACCTCTAAGATGAAACAGAGCAGAAATATCCAAAGCATAAAGCATGATTTGTGTGGCACTGGGGAAAGGAGCAGGAATGGAGGGGCAGATGCAGTGGAAGGGAGTTTTTACAATGCCAAAGTATGATGGGCTCTTTGCAAACAAAGGTGAAGGCTTGGGTCTGCCAAGTTTCTCCTGTCTCAGGCTGTGGTGGATTAGACCCACAGGCTCTTTTTTTTTTTTTTTTTAGAGTTTCTGGCTAAGCAGGCAAAGTCAAACACTGTGCTATATCCATCCTCACTTTCATTACACCATGAAACAAGCAATTAAAAAAAAAAAGAAACCAACAAACTGTTCAAGCATGTTTGATCAGAAAGCACTTAAGCAACACAGAAGGAATCCACAGCTTTTGATATTACATTAATTCACTAATATCTTAATCCTTTAACAGTGACAGACTACACATTTAAATCCCTAATGGGACCTGGTTTCCAAATTACATTATTTAATGTTTATTCAGTGTATAATCCAAATAGTATTTAACACCACTGAAGAAAAAACACACACACCCCCTGGGTGGATTGTCTGCTTTTCCTTTGCTTCATAATTACCCAACCAAGGGCCCTATTAAATAACTCCATTTTTTATGGTCTTAAAGTGAAATGAACCCTCTATTTGAACATTGTAGAAGAAACACTTCAGGCACACATGCACACTGTAAAATCTAGCTCCACATCAAAAACTTTCCACTGATCAAGATTGTTTTGATCCATTTGAGGACTTTCTAGCCAGACATACTTAATACTAAAGGGTCTGATCTGGGCTCCATTCTGGAAAGAGAACAAAAGCGAGCACCGAGGGAGCATGAAAAAAAAATAGTAATGGCTTGTCAATTAAATCTCTGTGTGTCAAAGAGGGGAAGTTAATTACCTGTAAGTTTATAATATAATTAAGACACTTCCAGTGGGATTTGTGCCACCCAGCTGTGGACACAACTGGCAGGGCTGTAATCACCCAAGCTCCCTTATTACCCAGCAGAAAGGCTCTTCCCCTTCTCTGTGGTGGGAGCTGAGGCATCCTCAAGGGTAGGGGAAGTCTCTGAGTGGTGGAGCTGGTGTTGGGCAGCATGAAAACAAGCCATGTTGTGCTGTCACAGCATGTCCTGATGCTTCCTTGCCTGATCCCCATGCTGCTTTCCCCCAAGTCTTGCCCAGTGGTATCCCACTCCTGTGAACCCACACAGATGGACTATCCAATTCAGTCCCTTAGGAAAGTCAATCAGAAAGTCAGCAGAATTCACTAATTTCCCTGGATAAAGGTGCTTGGTTCCTCTAATGAACAGATCACAAATCCTGCACTGCCAAAGATGAGCCATTCTGCAGAGACAATACTCCTCAAGCAGAGGAACTCAACCCAGACATACACCTGCAGCAACAGATGCTCCAGTTGTGGTACCCATATTTCCATGCCTCTTTCAAACCTGTTTTAAATAAAGGCCAGGCCTTTTGCTGCTTCTGTCAAACGTCTTTAATAGAAACTTTCAATCTTTGCTATAGAAATAAATTAAAGTATTTCCACTGGTTGTGAGTTAAAAAGTGTGTGTGGAAGTGAAGACACAGAGGAAAAGTGGCTTTGCCCCTTTGGAGCAAAGAATATTTTGGGAATTCATTTGTAAGAGTAATAAAACCAAGGCTTTTCAAAGAGATCTCCCTGGCTAAGATCTGCATGGTATTTATCACAAAGAACCAATGGTGGCCATTCCAGCATTTAACTGTTTTCATTCACACAGTTTAAAAAATAGCCAGTGCAATTCCATAGCCTCATGATTTGACATCAGAGCTCCTAGTAAGTTGTCAACACTTCCATTAAAGAGCCCTGCTTGGGGAGCTGGACATGGAAACAGCTTGGAGAGCATTTGCTTTGCAATAGGAGGCAGATGTTACTGCAGGTTTGGATGTAAACAGAAAGATTCAGGGATGCACAGACAGCCAACCAGATAGCTCCATCAGTTTCTGCTGAGTGGGAAGTTCTGTATTATCTCCTGTTGTCCCAGATGACACCTAAACTCTCCTAAAAGTGATGGTGTTCAATACAGGCTGTCCTGGTGTCATCCTAAATGCACTGCCGAGTGACTGGGCTGCTCCTCCCATTTGTCCACAGCCAGGCTGGGAACGAGGGGTCAGGGGAAGAGTGCCCAACCCAATCCAAGCACAGGAGCTTCTGGAGAGATGCTGATTTAAAGACTGTAAGTGCACAGCCCTTAGAGTGTGCAAAGCCCTTGGTCTCAGCATGAGACATTCAACTTTCCTACCTCAATAATACAAGGAGATTTTGTTCCCAGCATTAGTGTTCATGTTTTTATGGTGTGGTTGGCTGAAAGAATTAGAGGTCCTTTCTACAGACCAAGGCAAGCATCCCCAATATTTATATTTTTGAGAGGGCTTAGGTATTTTTTTTCTTTTTTTGACTGTTGAGTATAGTTTATGTTACTGGCAGCAAAGAAAAGAAGAAATAGCACCTGATTCTTTTCCTTGTGGAACAGGGAACCTCAGTTATTAATGAGATATATGAGGTGACTCTCATACAAGCCTCGCTGTAACAAAGCTCCTCATAATCACTGGTGGATTTCATCCCACCTTTATATAAGGCAGTGCATATTTATCTTTACTATACCAAGAGGGAGCTCCAGAAATAACGAACTCCCTAGGGGTGTTCCCATTGGTGCTGGGAACCTGCCTACATCCCATTCATCCCAGTCCAACACGCTCCTTAAGCAGCATGGTGTTTTGGGGAGTGATGCTGGGAGCCAGCACAGGGCTGCGTGGACATTGCAAAAGGAAAAGAGAAGTCAAAATGTGCAGCACAGTCTGAGATCTAAATTCACTGGTAGGGTCAGGGAGTTATTTTACTTCCTACTACTGTGAACTCCAGGAATGGAATCAATTAGTATTAGTTTAAAACATCATCTGTTTCAGTTTAACAGAAAGCTTCTGTTCAATGAAATACAGGGTTGGTAAATGAGAAATAAAAGTTGGTCTGATTTTAGTAACTCCTAAGGTACTCTGTTAGGTGTGGCAAAGAGGTGAATCATACAAATGCCACAAGTGTGTGTAATAAGACATTACTCTTGTTTTTCTTCATGTATTCATAGAAGAATATCCTTGCTACAAAGCACAAATCTGTGATTAGTGAGATGGTTCACCAGCAACCTTGCAGATGTGTGACAGCATTTCCTCAATGATACTCTTGGGTGATAAACCAGCTATCTTGGAATGGATGTTTGCACAGGTAATTAAAAGCATCATTTAAATCACAATGGAAGAATTTCTTTCCAGGCATCACTTCTGTCTTTAGATAGATAATCTCTGTGTGTTTGGGGATTTTTTACCATAGACTTTGATGGGTTATGGTAGGAAGATTGGAGACCTACAAAGTAAGAATTTTCCAAGACAATTAACTTAAGTCAAGCAATACTGCCTTTTTTTTTTTTTTTTTTTTTTTTTTTACAAGAGGTTTTTAAGGTACTGGCATCCTTTCCAATCCAAAACACATCTTGGCTCCTCAAGGGGACCACTGGCTTGCTCCTGATGTAAGCATCTTACAAGGCCAAGAACTTTATAGGTAAAACAGGAGCCATGTTATTAAAAAACTGAACTTCCTTGCAGTGATCTTAGCTACAGAAAAGAAAATCTATTGGCTGCAGTTACACCTTTTGTTTCCTACCCAGAATTATGAGACCAGAGCTAAGGTACACTACAGAGACACAGTTTAATGTTACTTTTCCAGCAATTACTACTAAGCTGCTTGAATGCTTGAATTTCTCATTCCAATTTTTTATTTTCTGAATGCCCCCTTCCCTCTTGTAATACTTCTTTGTCTTTTCTCTGCTTACTTTTTTGAGAAAACAAAAAAGCAGAGGAGGGAAGCAGACTAAGGAATCTTTTTCGTCTTCTGCCTCGTATGGATTTTAGGAATAAAGAGAGAGAATGAAGGGAAAATCAAGGGAGAGAGTGCATTTTTTTTCAATTCTCCCATCCAAAAAATAACCAAAGCAACCCTAAGCAAATACTTATCTGCAAAGCATCTTCATTTTCCAACCAGTTATTCAAGGTTTCATTAGTCCCACAGGTCCCTCAGCTCTGCCATCTCTGGTTGGCAGAACAACCCTCTCCTGTCCATGTGCCATTTTCATGCTATGAGAGCAACAACTGGTGATGGTGCCTCTTCCTGCACTGCACAGCTCTCCTTAACTCAGTCTGTCAGTTAAGCAATTCTGCTAAGAAAGCACCACGCAGACAGTGTGAAGAAAGCAGAGATGAGCAGGATTATTCTCACTTGGGATAACTCATTCCTCAGCCAGATGATGAATTGCTGACAGAGCTGGATAGGAAAGTCCAGCCTGGCCTCCTGCAGACAGCACAATGTCAGCAATAAAGCTGTGGAAAGGTCTAGAGAGGGAGTGGGGGGCGAGATGAAACAGCTGCTGGGCTTAGAAATAGGTGGAAAATGGCATCACAGCCCACAGCCCACTGCAGTGAAGAAATTCTTAAGTGGAAACTTGTAGATATATTTTTACATGGCAGTAATGATTTTAGCATCTGCATAAGGCACACGAGCCAGGGCTTGGATCCCTTCTCAGTTAAATCACTTAATGTCCTGCTCTGCCTGAAAGGAATGATCTCCTTGTTTCTATTGCTGTCTTATAAACTTTCCATCCCAATCTACTAACAAAATTAAGTGACACAAGGACTGTCAAATAAATTCTACAAGGGGGTTGTGGGAGAGGAAAGAAAGGTTTGAGCTTACAGAGTCAGGGCAGGGGGAACACATTGAAAATGTAATGCCCAGAAAACAGGGATGGTCATTGGCAAAGTGGTTCTTTGGGGCTTCTAAGACCACAGGACCAACCCTGAAGCACTCCCTGCTAGACGTTTGCTACCACCATTATACCCCAGTTGGAGAAAGACCACTGTATGCAGGGAACTGAGACCTCCAGTGAGGAAGCATTAAGAAGCCATTCCCTTTGCAGATGGTGTAACTGATGCTGATTGACCTAAATTATGTCATGCAGCGAGCAGCACCAGCCCATGCTGTGTGCACCATCTCGGATTGCAGGGGAACAATGGGGAGCAGGGCAGGGCACAATGGAGGCTGCAGGAGGCTGCTCTGCAGCAGGGTCACAGGGTGCAGAGTACAAGAGCACAGCAGATATTTCCAGCGTGCCTTTTCCTCTGCTGTGGATGTGCCTGGCTCCTGTGCTGCAGGAGACAATGGCATCCTCCTGGTTAAACGTGTTAGGAGGCGACTGGGAAAGCAGAGATCTGGTCTTGCTTGTGGTACTGGTTTTACCTGTCACTGCTCTTTTTAATAATATTTTTAATAGATGAGGACCAAGTCTATCCTGGATCTGACCAACAACACACAAGGGTGATTCTGTATTTGCAGAAGAGACAGTTTGTATTCTCCATGCTGGCTCATTGAGTTTGACTTTCCCTGAAATAACCCAACACATGTGTTCATATGCCTACAACACGAAAGGCTGAAAAAAACCACAATTCTTTTTTCTGCAAGGAGTGTTTTTCACAATTCTCAGTAATTCCTGCAGAGCAATTAATTTAAGTTTCTTTTCACCCTTACATCTGAATGGATAGTTGGAGAGAGAAAGAGGAAACAGATTTGTATGAGAGTAGAGACAACCCTATCTCTCTAGGGGTAAGGACATAATTATGCATATTAAGGTCTTGTTTTTATCACAGGATATCTTCTGCAGGAACACAAATCTGGAAGATGGAAGGACAGAGGATAAGCAGCAAAATAAAATAAATTATCTGCTTGGATCTGGATCTAAATGACCAGCATGTCTCTACATGAAATTATTACTATGTAATATTGTTTAGATATCAAATATATTTCATTGGAAAGCCTTATCATGTTTTATTTTAACTAATCCACTGTTGGTTCATTAGATACTGAACATGTAATGGACAATACTGAAGACATGGTTAATCAACATAATCAGAAAGGAAACGTTGCATGGTTTATTCCAGAAAATAATAAACTTGATGCTTAGGATTTCAGAAATCTTATTTTTAAACCTCTTTCCTAGAGCAGACCTGGTAAGGGAGGAACCCATGACAGAACAGCACAAAAACTGGGGCATTCACAGATCATAAACCTAACCCCTGAGGAAGAAATCTCCTCTTCTGATTTATGTGGCCCTGAATCACCCAGGATGTCAACATAAATTTCAGCTTCCAACAAGTTAAATATGAAGCCTGATTTTAGATATAATAGTCTTGTTCTTCATGTCTTACCCTCAGTCCACACACAGCCAATGGAGATCTGCTTGTTGCATTCCTTTGGAAAAACCTGACATCGAGTGCAGCAAAGTGAATCCATCTGTCAGCATCTGCTGACCTGTGCACCTGCATTGGAGTTCGTAACAAAATCCCAAAATAGCACCAGTGAGCTTCAGGTTCTGGCAAAAATGGCTTGCAGAGGGCATGATAAACTCCTTGAGAATTCCCCTGGGGATGCAACTCCTTGGAGAGATGGATGGATACTTATACAACTGTATCCAGATCAGTTTAACCCAGAAATTTCAGGAGCTCAGGTTCCCCAAGGGATTCCCTCAGTTGTTAAAATATGTTTTATCATCTTTTCCCATTAAAGCCTGTGTTTGATTTTTCCTGAAAAAAAGTCACTGCAGTGCAATTCTCAGAGAACAAAGCAGCACATGCATTAGGAGAAAAAAAATGAAAGAAAACAAAGCCAAATAATTGAATGAGACCATTTTAAATAACTCCCAAATTGTCACAAGATCACAAAATTCATATACAAGGCTGAAGAAAGGGGGAGCTAATTTTCTCCAGGAAAAAAGACATTTTCTTTCTATTATGTCAGTTTGATTTTTTAATTTACAAGTGTTACTAAAGACTGCATACACATGTAAATATTCATATTAAAAATATTCCCCTTGAAAAATCAGGGGTGCAAGAGACATTATGGAAATGAGGCTGGATCAATACCAGAGGGAAGAGAGGATTCAAACCTATAAAGACATTGGTGTGCTTCAAGCTCAGTGTTCAGACTTTCACTTCTTTCCTTTTCCTGGACTCTGACTGCTACAGCTGTGACCTAAAATCTTTTTGAGCTGGGCAGACAGAAATGATTTGAAGACTGAAGAAATTCAAGGAATTCCCTCTGTCTGGCATATTGAAGAGTTCAAAAGTTACTCGTCTCAGTGGCTAAGCAACAGAAATGTCAGGTGTTAAAATATTTTTTTAAAGAAAATGAGAAAGGCAAAAGAACCACCAAAAGCTGGGTATGAGGCCCAACATAACTCAAAGAGAATTCACACACATATTTGACACACCACGCTATTTTCCATCAGACCAAAATAGCAAGAGAAATTTTATCTTCTGCCTTTTTTTAACAGTTTGTCTTAAAAATCTGTATCAAAATCCTGATAAAAATTTAGGCTGCATATTTTCATGTATCAGAAAATACAGGGCAGCTTATTTAGTAGCACATATTTGTCAGAACTGCTGACCTTTTGACCAAATCCATCTATACAAGATAGAGCACAGAAAGAACATAAAGGAGTCAGAAGGAGAAGAAGGAGTTTTCCACAAAAGGCTTTCCCCTTCAAAGGCTTTGTGGAAAGTAACTAATACAAACAAGCCCATATCCAGTAGGATGAAATTTAATATCTATTTTCTGCACTTCTCTTAGAGGCATGTTATGATCCAACATTAACAATGGGTTTAAAATTAAGAAATTTAATTTTTTTTTTTCCTAAAAGAAAATACTCTAGGAAGTTTTAATGTGTTATTCCATATATGGGAAAAAGAGTTTAGTCTTTTTTTAATTCCATCATGCCTTCATATTACTAAACTTGTCCTTCTTTCCTTGGGTGGCACAAAGTAAAGAAGGGCTTTCCACGAAGATAAAAAGAAAAAAGCAGTAGACTAGATCCAAAATTGTTTTCTGAGCCCATCACTGATGTTTCTAGGCCAAAAAAACCCAAGAAACTTGCTTCACAAAAAATACAACACTGATGCAAATACAAGATCTGGCAGGAAAAGGAGAGAGAAGAGTTGAGGCAGAAATTAGTCCAAAAAAAAAATTATTGGAAAATCTACACCCCAGAAAACTGTCAAGGCAGAAGAGAAAGGACTGGCTTGCTTAGAAAAGCCACATTTTGGAAGAATTGTGAGTTTCCTGAGATTCATAACAGAGAAAAAGATGCTACCAAAGGAAAAACTTTCAATCTTTATCAATTTTCAGAAATTTTAATCCATGGATATAGGAACTGAAAGGAGGAGAGTACCTGTCTACTTCTAAATTGGTTGGAACTTTATTTTGGAGACAACAAAACAGAAAAAGTTGTGAGAAAGTTAAAAATTTGATGTCAGCAATATTTAATAAAATGCTTTGATTTTTCTTTTGGGAGAAACTATATTTGTCCTTTTAAAATCTATTTACTCATTAGATAACATGCCCAACACCAAACAAACTGAAAACAAAAATTGAAAATCCCCACATTTTAATTCCCTTTTTTAAAAAGAAACTTGAGTTAAAAAATGACAACAAAGATCAAAAGGGATTAAGAAACCTCCTTTAGTGGTGAATTTGAAAGTTGAGAACTTCTTTTTCAGAAACAGAATAAAGCCAGACATTGGGCTTGAAATTTTTGCCAGGCAGAAGATCTGTCCTCTGTGGAACAGCAGGAGTCACAAATAATTAATATTCTGATTAAGCTGTCCTACTAAAAATCCAATCCCTTCATTAAGCCTGAATCATTAACAGGCCACCCAAAAAAAGGAAAAGAATCCCATGGATTTGACTTTTCAAGGATATTTCCTTTATTCCTGGTGGTCCCTGCCATTCTTGGAGTCACATTTTTGCTAAGCAAACAAACTGGCATGAAAAGAAAAGCTTTTCTCATCTATAGATCGATTAGATTAGATCATATCAGATCCCTGTAAATCTGCTGAAATCGCTTTTGGACAGCCAGGACTGGAGCTGATGACTTTTGGTAACAAAAAGATGAAAAAAATCAAATCAATAAAAGCTTCCTTCTCCTTCTTTTCCTTTCTAAATATATTCAATCACACAGAAGAGTACACAAATACATACAGCATTATAATTATTACAGCAAGCTTTTCTGCTCCACAATATTTTCCTTAGAGATGCAAGACCTTTTCTATAAAAAGTGCAATTTCTATTTATTTTCCTTGAAATTATTTTCTTTTTATTCATTTTCCTTGAAAATAAAATAGTGGCAACAGGAAAAAAATAAAAGAAAGAAAAAAAGAAAAAAAAGCCTGCCATTAGGAATGTCTTTAATTTTATGTTACTTTTTCCATCTGTATTCTTTCCATAGGAGTAAACCTCAACTCCAAGATGGTTTTTGAGATTTACATGTTTATTTCATTTTGTTTAATATCCTAATCGGTTCACAGTAAATTTGACCACACACACATACAGCGATCCCAGCTGTTTGACTGTGGCAAGCCAAGCCAAAGACATAGGCAAAAATACAACCCTGCTGCTGAAATCTTTGCAAAATTATAAACAAGACACTCAATATTATAGCTTGGTGTCCCACACCAGCAACAGAGATGCTAACACCGTTTACAGGAAAACAAACTAAAAGCAACCCCCTGCTCTTTGGTTCTTAAAGGCTTATAGTAAGGGAAAAACTTGCATTTAAACACTGGTGATGTCTAGATGTGCTCCTGGTTTGACCTAATGTTGTGGTTTCCATAAGAAGGTCTGAGGGGTCTGTGCTGTCCTGGCAGGTAGGAGAATGAATCAAGTTAATACTGGATGAACTCTTCCTGTATATTTTTTCTCCCTCATTTTTTAGGGGGGCAATTAATTAATTATATTTTACCACTCCCTTCATTGCAAAGCCTGAGACAAACAAACCCAAGGGCTCATTTGCAGCTTTCAGGGCTGCTTCACTTTACAAGGCAAAACACAGTGAGAAAGCCGAGGCTGTGATCTTCAAAAGCGAAAGAAAACACCCCAATTTCACTTGGTCTGTCCTGGTTTGTGCCACACACTGTTCATCAAAACCCAGACCTCAGTGGAAATATCCAGGGAGCTTGGACAGGGTGTAGATACCTGCCTGCATACCCTGAGCCACTGCCTTTATTTTTTAAGACACTGAAAGTTCAATAAAGCCAACAAAAATTCAGTGTACATCCATCAATTCAGCAGAGGAAAGAGAACCAGGTGGCCAGATTGAAAAATAAAATGAAAGGAAAATAATATTCAAAAAGCCCCATTTCCCAAAGAATACACTCAGAAGCAGAGCCTGACAGTGGTGGGATGGACAAAATCACACCGTCTGTGTTTCTCAGCAGCCTGGACGTTGCACAGCACATGGGTGCTCTTTATAGGAGACCTGGGTGAGCAAGGGTGAGATCACAGGGTGCAGAGATCAAAGAAGCCCACAGTCAGAGCCAGATAATGACTTGAGGATATGGAGGCATTTTGAGCTGCCTGCAGCTCTCCTTGCTCTGCTGGCAAAGCCAACCACAAGCTGAGCCACGCTGCCCTGTAAAGCTCCTTATCAAGATTTCACATCTGGTCTGTGCAGCTTAATTTAATGATGATATGGTAGCATCCCCTCTCCACTGCGCAGCACAAATTATCACATTGCTTTCTGAGGACATAAATCTCATTTAGCTTTCCTTCCCCTTCAGTGAGTTTTACAGGCCAGGAAGCAGGATAAAGATATCCACCTGGAGGCATGTAAGGAGCTTCTTATGTAGGCAGTGACTCTGAAAAGCACCCATTCCTGAGAAATGCTGCAGTCTTGTGTAATTAATGCCTTTCCCCAAACTCCCAGTGCCAGGCTACAGGCAAAGGACTGAGGAGGTTGATGTGCACCACATGGGAATGTGGTCCCTTTTGTGCAGAGCCCTTCAAACCACCCCCCTGGCACTGAGATTTATTTCTGTGAGGTTTTTTTGCAATAGGAATGTAGAAGGAAAAATTCTGGTGGGCCCACTCCATGGTGGAGGCAGAGCTTCTCAGCCACCCCATAACAACATCTGGGTGCTGCCACCTCGATTCCATCCTCACCCTGAATCCACAGGAAAAAGTTTTCTGGCTACACGAGTTAAATCAATAAAAGGGGAATAAATTCCCAGCTCCATAACGGGGACAGTGGTGTCCACATTCCCATTCTTTCTCAAAAGTTTGTTATTATGGGATGGAGTGTTAAGGATCTGTCAGCATTTCTTTTACAAACCTCAGTCTTTAGAGGTTTATAAACGCAGCCATTTAAAATAACACTGCATTAAAAAGTAGGTATGTGAGTTGTCAGCAGTGGTGTTTCTGTTTTCTTTAAGATGGTTTAAAGACGTTTTAGCAGATTATTAGCCTTAGAGAGGTCAAAAATAATCAGAGGTGGTTTTTTGGCTACATTTTTGGCTACCTCTGGATAAATTATGGTTTAATTTGAAAAAACATTGAGTACATAATATGAACTGTCTTTAAGCAACAACAACAGAAGAAAGGAAGAGCCTCAGTTAATGGCCACACTATTTATGTTTTAGAAACAGCTCCTGCACATGCACTGGGTATGCTCAGCTTTGAAATCTTTCCCTGTGATGTGGGTAATGGGATACAACAATAGTTACATGGATGGAACAGTTGTTTCCATGACCTGAGCTCACTCACATCACCTCCAGGGGACAAGCCATCCCCAAACAAGGGCTGTCCCCAAGGCAGCCACTCAGGATGGGGTGGCTGGGGGCTCAAGGAGGGGGCACAAGGGCACCTCAAACCCTCTGTCCCACCCAGCCTCCAGCAGCCTCTGCTGAGCAGAAGGACCTGTGACCCCATTTCACAGCTTGGCATGGGCTGGCCCGTGAGCGGGTGGGCACTGACAGCACCAGCACCTCCTCCCACATGAGGAGGCCCAAGCCATGGGGGGACTAAACTCCAGTAGTGTGAACAGAGAACATGAGTCACAGACATTTAAACCTTCATTTTGGATGAGCATTTGGCTCATCTCACCCTAGGTGATTAAGGGCCACACTTATGCCCATGCCCAGAACAATAATGGATTTCAGCTGGCTCCTGCCATGGACATAAACCAACGGAGGGTAAGTCCAGGAGACCTCATGGTCTGTGAAACGGAGTGGGGAAAGACTGGAGAGGGAAAGAGAAACTGCCTCAAAAACTGCCTGTGTGCCATTAAATGCTGTTACCAGCAAAAAGTCAAAATGGTGTTTTTAGCTTTCCCTTCATGAAGAAAATTACAGGCCTGAATCTTTGTTACAATAATTGCCCCTGAGATTGGCTTGCAATTATTTTGGTGAGTCTAACCTTCCAAAGTGAAATGACATGAACAGCAGAGCATCCATGGGCCCAGGTAACAGCTTCTAATTATTTGCCATCAACTCTTGATCTTCTTTACCTGATTGTTGCTTCAAAGAGTTTCAGCAAGAAGATGGTCTCAGCACTCACCATTTATCTCAGTGTCTTGGTAAAAGTTTTGGAGCACTTTCATTGGGCAGAGAGTAGACACTGCCTGTGCTGCCTGAAACACATTTTTAACTAACAAAGCATTGTTTAGGGCTAAACATATCATATCAACCAGACAAGACATTTGATACATAATTATTAATATCCTTGCCAGAATATCTATTTTAAAATTGTTTAAAATCTAAAATTGTCCATACATAAGACTTTAATGAAAATTATGGGTGTAGACTAGTTACACAGAGTAATTACGTCAATGTAAGCTTCAGAGTCCGAGTCTCTGATCCTATAATAAATAACCATTTTCAGAGCTGGATAAAAATAAATGTAATCAGGATTATATGATGAAAAATGTAAAGAATCTGATTTTTTCATTCTTCCCCTTGAAAAACCCATCCCTCCAGAGAGATTTGAAGACAACACCCCAGCCTGCTCTGAGTAAGTGCTACAGCTTCCTGAAGTCTTCTCCTCAGATCCCAGTGCTGCAGCACCTGCATCCTGAGAGCTGACCAGAACCATCCTGGAAAGGATCAGATGATACTTCTTTCTTCATCAGCTCTGAGCACATGCCATGTGCTGCCCTGATTCCTTTTCCTGATCTTCTTTTCTCTCCCATGTCTTCTATTCATTCTGTAATTTAATCCTTCTCTCTCTAGCCTGCTATATATTAAAATATATATACATATATCTGATCCAGTCAGCCAAGATTACATTACTATTTCTATTTATTTATGTAGATGTGTTTCTGTGAGCCTGCAACCAAAAAGGCAACAAAAAGCAATGCCTTGAGTAGCTTGTCCATGGTGGAACTCGCCTGGTGCTGCCAAGGCAGGGAGCTGCCCCCTCTCCTGCATGGAGATCTTGCCATGACAGCTTAAGAAACTGTTTTCTGGCAGCTCTGGCATTGCTCTTCTTTCCTCTTTCCTTCTCATATGTGCTTTTCTTCGCGACTAGGTTTTGCTTTCTCCTTCCAGAAAGAAAATTGTAATCCAGCAATAACAGTAGCAGAAAGTGACCAAATCTGTCTTCATAAAAACTTCCCTTTCCCAGGAAAGGCAGTTTTGCCATCTCTAACACTGTCTAACCATGGCCAGAAAGAGTTTTCATGACAGTGGAACAGTATAAAGGAAGATCATTCAAAAGCAAAATCCCTAATATTTTGCATTTCAGATGCTTTCGTGTCTTTTATTCTGCCTTCTGGAGTCAGAGATCTTTGTATACAAAGCTCCAAATATTATTTATAGCACTCTATGGAGACAGAGCCATCAGCACCCAGGCTGTCCAGACCTCTTCATCCTATTTTTGTTAGTACTGTACCACAAGCCCACAACATTTAGCAAATGCGAAACCAAGATGAGGGAGCACAACCAAACTGCCTCAAAATCAGCCTGTGCCTTCCCAACCCCAGCATGAGCACCCTGGCCACTTATAGCCTTCCTCCCTCTGAGGAAGCACAGATTCATTTTTTACCAGAGGCTGGTTGTGCTATCTCTATGTCGTCACCCACGGCATCTTCTTACCACCCACCGCTGCAGCTGATCTGGGTTTTTGCACTTTACTCCACTGGAAAAGCAGAATTTGACCTGCTGGTTTCATGATGCTGGTACTCTGGGTTTCTTTCTCACCCTCAGCCCAGGGGAATGACATTAATCCGGCAGCACTGCAAGGCAGCCATTGCACAACACAAGAAAAATATAGTGGTAATAAACTCTGCAAGAAGGGATGAGGCTCTCACGCCTTCACCCCACTGATCTCTGCTCAGACCTTGGAGAAGGTTTTACCTTCCCTATGTCCCCCTACAACCAGTCACAACAAGCCCTGGATCAACCCCAGACCACAAACCATGAGCCACCTTCTGAAAGCGGATACATTTTGTATTTAATACCACGGTAAATTAAAAAATGGCAGACCACATCAAACTTTTATTTCGCATACAATAAAAGGGTTTCCTCAGTCATAAAAAAATGGGTAAGGAGAGGAGGAAGAGGCCACCGCACAACAAATTCCTTCCTTAAAGTCTGGAGAATTTGCGGAGGCGGGTTCAGGGGGAAATTTGCCAGTTAATAAAATGTTGTGTATGAATTATACATCAGGACTGGCCCCAAACGTGAACCAGACACGGTATGGTGTGCTGGGATCATTGCACTGGCACAGTGCAGGATCACTTCCAGTTCTACAAAGACTCACATACAAGCTTTATCTCCAAGGTTTAAGCTCCTTCTGCCTCCAGTTAAACAGTGAGGGACATGTGTAAGTATTCACATGCTGAAGGACTTCATTTTACAAAGACAGCTTTGTTCTGCAAAGGTTGTCTACACCGGAAGAAATAATAAAACAATAGAAAAACAGGACAATTGTTCATCCCCTTGGTCAAAAAAATTATGTGTGCATCCAAATACATTTCTCTTTAGATATACTTAGGCTTTGCCCCTTGCTTTTTCTGATGTACAAGATGTTAATAACAAATTTCTGTACCCAAAATTCACGCACATCAGTGGAGGAAAACCCATTAACTTAAAGGGGACATTGCAGCAGCCCAGGAATCCAGCTCTGCCGATCTTCCAAACTGAAACCAAAACTGATTCTAAAATCACTGCAGAGATGATGTTGCTTTTGTAGCATCTCTGGCATTATGGCTGGAAAATAAAGGATTTGTGTATTCTGCATATTCCCCATGCTGCTCAGTGCCTTCCAGTGCCACGACAGTGCCACACATTCCACTGACAGCATGGTACACACAGCCCTCATCCTGAAGTCTTTGGATTACGGGTATGAAACCCCAGACAGGACGCAACAGATCTATGGATAAGCTTCTAGGAAAACCAAAACAACTCGTGTCAAGATGGAAAGCAGTATATTTCTACACCCCAGCTGCCTAACCATTAATCTTTTTCATGCTGTATTTATCTGCTGCTCATAACAGTTTGTTTTATAAAGTTTAGCTCCAGTAGCCTTCCAGCCTCGCACAGGGCAGCGAGAACAGAACAGGGTTTGTGTCTGCCATGCTCATGCACCCAAATTCGCTGCCTCGCTGCCCAGCCAGGACAGTGTGGGCACCACTGCATGTGGGCAGCCTTTTGCCATCCCTGCCCCTCTCCTCCCTGGCACAGCAGAGCTCTGTGTGGCACAGTTGTGGTGACTTCAGCGGGGTTACCGCGGCAGAGCGAGGACACTCGCTGCTGCGCTGCACAAACACCGCGTCACGAGTGGAGCGCGCCCAGCACTCCCACAACTTCCACACCACATACCTCCCATGCAGAAAGCCTGATAAATGCTTCAGGGGGGGAAAGAAAAAAAAGGGAGGGGGTTGGGGGGTGGGAACAGGATATTTTAATTGACTTGACACTAAATTCCACTCCCTGCATTGAATCAACTGAGCATTAAATTCATGTGTCTATTATGGTATGTGCAGATGTGTCAGGGTACACACGTTAAGTGTTTCCAGTCGCTCTCTGAGTTATTTTCTTGTTGAATAAAAATCATGTGAAACCCATTAAAAGAAAGACCAACAGAATTTGATAACAAGATGCAACAGCTATCTAAGGTTTTTGAACAATCCCAACAATTTCAGGCGAGAAATATAACTTTTCAGCACTTCTTCCTAATATTCACTAGAGGTGAAGTATTTCCTGGAGTGCAACTGAGGGCTTTGAGGGGGTGTTTTGTCGGTTTGTTTTGTTGCGTTTCTTTTTAATGCTACTATATTAGCTTTGTTTGTTGGGGTTCTTTTTAAAGATTAGCATCAAGGGAAGATGACAATATTTCTTTTTTTTAATGCAATGTCTTTGACAAAGCTGGCCTGAAATATTTAGACAATTAAGATATGTATTTTTTCTGACAAATATGTTTAATTTTTTTTTAAGTTTTAAAATGGAAAGAAAAGGCCTCGAAATGCTTTAAACAAAATATTTTAGTTGACAAAAAGGAGGAAATTTTTTTCAGATTTTTTGTACATGTGAGAATTAGAGATTTTAATGAGAAAATGCAAAACCTCTTGGAAAACTTTGCCAGCAACAGAACAGAGGAACCACAACATGGTCATTTCTGTTTAAAAACAAGAAGACTAAATTCTATGCTGCCCTAAGCCCAGCAGAGCAAAGAGCATTAGATCAGGTGAGGATTTGTCCTGCAGAAAGAAAATCACCTTTTTTTTCTCAGAGGTACAGCGTCCTCCAGGCTGGTGTGAATCACCAGGGTACAGCAGAGGATGTGTCCTCATGCTTTTTAAAAATTCCCATCAAAATGCTGGTGGGAGCCAGCAGGGCTTCACAGCAGTAAGAATCCCTTTCTCTGGAGTGGGGATTGTACAGATCAGGCTTTGTACTGGAATGAAAGCAGCAAGTCTCTCTCAGGCCACCAAGGTCCCTGAAGTCACTGCATTCATTTGCACAATGTCCAGCACTTCTAAGTTGTTCACCTCTTTCTTCTTAATTTTTTTTTTCATTAAACTTATGGTTTTGACTGATGAGGGATGAGTGAGATGCTGAAGAAAATAGAGTCTGATATTTCCCTTGAATCCAAAACAATCTACCACAGCAATTTTCATTACTCCAAGAAAAAGAGAGCGAGAGAGAATGGAGGGGGGAAAAAAAAAGAAAGACATTACTTCTCTGAATTACACGCCACTTTCATAATTCTCCCTGAAGTACCACACAGGGACTGTGTTGAAGGGAGGAAAATGAAAACAGCTGTGGAGGTTTTGGGTTACACTGCAGCTCCGTGCTGCCTTTGGCCCTTGCCCACCAGTGCAGTTTGTTCTAATCCTGGTCGTGAATGTCCGTATTTGTTACCGCTCACTAAGGCAAGTCTTCTGCCTCTTGGAATAATAAAAACTGTTGTGTGCTTATCTGCTAAGCTTCTCCGACAGTTGCAAAAAGTCATCGAGTCAGCAACGCGCCTGGCGCCCGGGGCTGTCACTCAGGGGCTGCCCGTGCTGGGACAGCAGCAATGTCAGAGGGGGCTTGGGACAGGCAGGGACTGCAGGGCTGGGAGCCTGGTGTCCTCCCATAGGGCTGGCATTGTCCTCTCACCCCAGAGCTCCCCTTTCTCCTCTTTTTTTTTTTTTTCTTCCATTTAATTTCTGCTACACGTGCCTCACAACAAAGAAGGCATCTCCACCAGTAAACCCGCTCCTAAAAATAGGTTGCATCATTTTTGGTAGAGGTTTTGGTTCCCAAGGCAGATTTTGATGAGCACAGGGTGACGTGTCTTCAGCAGTGCCGTGACTTAGAGCTGCCAGCCCTTCAGTTTCCCGCTCTCATCCCCGCCATGCTGGCCAAGTCTCTCCATCCCTCCATCCTCCGCTCTCCCTTCACTGCCACACTATTTCCTGCTGTTGCACTCCTATTTTCTTACTAATCCCTGACTTCCTCCACACTCTCCAAATAGTTCTCCTCAGCCTCAACTTTATTAACTTAAGCTGTTTATTCTTCTACCACTAGAAAGTAATTCTGTGCATTCCCTTTTCTTCATCCATGCATCCCCCTGCCCCCACCCTCAACCTCTCTACATGCTGAGAAGCCATTTGCCCCTTTGGAGAACTGCATGTATTTTTTCCCCAATGCATTTGGGGGAGAAAAATCAGGGAGGGGGAAAAGACCAGTTCCTGGCAGCTCCCCACTGGAGGATAGAATCTGTTTTTAATTTAGGTAGTTAAAACTCGCAGCCCTGCTGGAATTTGGAAGACGAGCGTGTGTGTGTCTCTGTGTGTGTGGTTATGTGGGCACTCATTGTGAGTGGATGGGACAGGGTGACATGTTTATGGTGAGTGTGCACACGTGGGGCTTTTGCTCATGTGGAAATGGTGCACTGTTTGTGGCCTGTACTGCCTTACATCCGTGGGAAGCTGCCTGAGACTGATGTTTCTGTCCATGCAGGAAAAACCCAGGAGAGCAGCTGAGGGAAGTATCACCCAGCTCCACCACCATAAGCTGAAAGCCTCCCCTGGGAAAGCCAGCTCACAGCACACCTTGAGGGGAAAACACAGACTGGAGAGCAGGAGCTCAGCCATGACCGTGGATTTGAGAGCATGAGTGCTTTAGCACCTCCAATCCTGGCCAAGGAAAACCAGCAGGCAACTGTTTGCTACTGGCACATCTCTCTGTAGCAGAAACACCAGAGAGCTCAGCTGGTTTTTGTGCTCCTCAGGCCCTAAAACCTGAGGACTCCTGCTTCCATATGTAGCATAAGCACATATCTCAACATAAAAAGTCATATATAGAACTATACATGTATCCACACGTAGGCACACCTACGCAGACCTCCACACGCACGCACACAGGACTATGGCAGGCACTGTGCTGGGATCCCAAGGCAGTGTGGAGGGGAGGCTGGGCTAATGCCTCTGCCTCTAATGCAGGTCACTTCCTCTCCGGATCCCAGCAGAAGTGACTTATTACAGGAGCTTATAAAATCCCCCTGAAGAATAATTGCAAAATGAAACAAATTGCGCTAAGTGGCGGCCAATAATTTCACCAGGGACACCAAGGCTATTAGACAAGCCATGAAGGTCCTCGTTTCCCCTCCACTCTCCTCCAGCTGGGACAAGCCCTGTCTAAGGGGCAATGTCATCAAAGCATGTGTTTAAGGGGTGATTAATTGTGCCTCCATCAAAGGCGAGCTGAAATCTGTCTGCCCAGAGCTGCTCGTGGCAATGGGTATATCCCAGCAGTGGGGGTCATCCCTGAGCAGCCAAACAGACACCCATAGGCCTGCTCCCAGCACTTCTTCATCCATGCAGTTATCAAGTTTTCCAAGGGATATGAAGCCACCTTTTTGCAGTCTAAACCCACCACTCCATATTTTACCCAGGCAGGAAGCCGAGGTTGTTCACTTGGCTGCTGCTCCTGTGGGATATCTGGATAATATTCTCATGTCTTCCCCAGGCTCTAAACTACAGCATGCACTTCATCTGCCTGCTCCTCTTTGGCCACCTAAGCTCCTTGCTGTTTTTCTTTGGAACTCCTGAATTGCTGAGGGAACAAATTCCCCATAGTGTTGACCAGTGGTTTTGGCATCTGCTCAACAGCTGACCGAAAAGGAGATATTCTTCTGAGACAAAAAAAAAAGGCAAAAAAAAAAAAGGTAAGAAAAAATATAACCCAGAGTACTCCCTCCCGCTTTTCCTTCTTCCTAAAAAAAAAAAAAAAAAAAAAAATCACAGAAGTGATGAAAAATGGGCCATGTGTAAAGAACTGCAGACCCCAGGGGTAGCTCTGGATTCAACTCCCTATTTATACACAGTTTTACATTATTATTTACTACAGTAATCAATGTAAAAACACTGCCTACCCTAGCAACCCCTGTGTCATATGGTGTGTATACATCACCTTAGGGAAGCAGGTCAGCTCTATAAAGAAAATCAGCCATATTTAACGTGAAACTCTGTAGTTTTTACAATGTTTTTAAAAATGTTTTACAACATGTAGAAATGCTTCCATAAAAGCAGACTTATTAATCCCAGTTTTAAGCTGTCATTTAAAGTAGAGTTTTCTTACATAAATATTTTCCTTGTCTCCCCACTGCTCCCTGCCCCTCCTTTTAAATAAAGTTATAATAGAAAAAGAAATGGGAACTCAGACATGGAAGGCAGCTCAGCACTGTCCACCTCCAGTGGATCCCTGATTTCTCCCCAGAAGATGCAGAGAAGGAGGATGGTCATTCCCAGAGGAGATAACTCTCATGGGCACTATCAGCAACAGGGAATATTTGCAGGATTTAACATGTTTTCTTATGCTTATCCCAAAGACTGAGAGTCTTTGCATCAAACATGAAGTTCTCAACCAAGAAGCTTAAATTAGGAACCTAAATGGGCCCCTTCCCCTGTCAAGGAGGGCTTCCCACAGCTCAGGTCTGAATTGCCCTCTGGAGATGCCTGTCCCTTTCTAATGCTGGAAAGACTTGATTAATTATGTGTCTAACTTAGGAACAAGATGCAAAGCAAAGCCAGACCCTGTTCCTGGAGATGTCTCCTGCTCTGTACCCACCACCACACTCTGATGGAGGCCCAGGAGGGCTGGACTGTGCCCACAGCTCTGCCAGCCCCTGTCCCCATGCAGTGGCACTGAGCTTCCCACCGCGGGGTCGGAGCTACCACAGGTCCAATTGAGAAGGGAAATCATCATGCCACGATCCAGCTCGGGTCTGCATGGGGCTCCTGACAGCAGTGCTTCAGCTCCTGGCTACTCATGGAACTGAAATTCATTCCTTCACTCCTGGAGAGCTGCAGAGAGACACCAGGAGCCCTCAGCAAAGGCACCACTCCCACAGCAGAGAATCTGGGCACTGCAGGTGTGACTGCACTGCTGTCAGAAATCCCAGGACAGCCCTTCCCACCTGAGTAAAGTGGCAGTCACATGAGTGAAATCCATTTTTGCAAGATCATTCTCAAATCTGACTGGCAGGATCTTTTAGGAAAACCACAGAGCAGGAAAACACTATACAAACAACAGGTCAGGATTACTGCTTCTGAGATGACCCAAATATTAAAAAAAAAAAAAAAAAAAAAAAAGTCCATTGCATTGGCATTTAAGGTTTCATCAGACAGATAAATATAAATTAACGCTCAGGACAAAGAAAGTTGCCCTGCCCACCTCCATTGTTAACCCTTACAGTAATTCCCTTGGAGTAACAGCCCATTTTACAGAGGGCAAAACTGAGAAATGGAGAACTTGGTAACTTGCCTGAGGTTACACATTTTAAATAAATCCTGACAGCCAGTGTTCAAATACATCACATCTTTACAATAAGGACTGGACGCTGCAAAGTTTCATTAATGGGGGACAGACTTGCTGGTCCTGCCATCTGGCTGAACCTATTCACACCCACCACCAGCCTCATCTCTGTAATAAGCTTGACCTCTGCAGTGGGGGGATGCTGTTTATCTTCCCCGCTCTGCGACCCCACTCCACAGCTTCCCCGACTGCTCCTTCATTGGACCCAGATTTCCACCCTGCCTACTGTTTTTCCAGCAGTAGCATTTTGGCTCCTGGCAGACTGGAGAGACATTTCTGTCGGCAGCTCAGGAATTCCCTTTGTGTCTTTCCTGAGTTTAGGCTCACCTTGATGCTAGACTCTGACCCCTCTTTAATGCAGAGGAATGTGTGAAAATTTTATTCCCCTTTTCATTAAGAACTCATTTAAATTCACCAAAAGGTGACCCAGCTCCCTCCACTGTGGCTATATTGTTCTCTAAGAAGCTGTTTTATTTCTGACTTAGACCTCAGTTGAAAAGTGAGGTCTCGCTTCCACTGATACAATAGTTTAAACTTTAGCATCAATGATGAATAAAATGATGCAGAGCTATGTTTGAGGTACGTTTTTTATACTCATAAACAGTTTGACCAGCTATGAGGAAATGCTGCATGTCCCTGGTTGCTAGTGTCCTCCTTCTGGCTCGCTTAATTAACAGCTCTGGTAAGCATGGGAATTTGATTTTTCATTAAAACTTGGAAAAATATTTGTTTTGTTTATTTGTTTTTCACAACACACAAAGCAAAAGCCAAACCCATCATTTCTACTCTGGTTTGTTTTGTTTTCTTGACAAGTGAAAAATCAGCAATCCTAGATTGGAAGCATTTTGGGAGCTGATCTGGAAAAGGTGCCAATGCAAATAATGTCATCCTTTGTGCAAAACAACATCCAGGGAAAAAAAAAAAAAGAGAGAGAGAGAAGCTTTTTTATCCAAAAAGCACTTTGGAAAATCAAAGCCAAGCTTTCAACTTGTTTTATTCTCAATCTGATTCTTATTAATGTCCCTTAATTTCCTGTGTGCTCAGCCATCACGGTATTGTGTGTCACTGTGTGCCACTGTGTCACAGCTGGCTGTGGGCACACCGTGGGGATAAGTAGGGCTGGGGGCAGCACAGGCACATCAGGACACACAGAGGACCCCATAATCAACAGTAATACAAGCACTGGAAAAAGCAATATCTCGTCACCACTCCCAAGTGAAGGGAAGGTGAGGCAGGGCAGGGAGGAGAAAGGGTACAGGGGTTGTAGTACTCCCCTCTCCCTTATTTAGGTCAAGGCTTTCTTTATCCCATATGCATCAAGAAATGCTCACCAACCTATTCAAATCACCCCTCTCCAGAACATTGACCACAAAATTTCCATTAATTTCTCCTAGCACAGAAAGACTGTCAGGTAGAGGCACTCATGGTTCTCTTCCCTGCTGTCCAGAGTCAGTGTCCCCAACATGCCAGGAGAAGCTGGCTACTCCATGTGAGCCACAACCAGCTGCATTTTTCCCTATTTGTGCCACTTATGTATTTGGTTTGCAGAGGCAGGGGGAGGAAAAGTGTCTAATACAATTTATTTTTAAATTAACCTATTTAAAACTATAGATGCCGACTTTTCAGTAGTCTTCTGGGGGCTGTTACAAAGGGGCCCTGGTTGAAACCTATCTGAAGGGAGTTAACCACAGCCCTTTGCTTGCTCATGTGGTACAATGTAGGCTTTTTATTGCTTTTCTTTACTCCCCACCCCCCCACACACATTTAAGATATGCAGAGTAGAGCTTTTCTAAATATCTCACAAGTGCGTGTGTGTGTGTGTGTGTGCTGGATTTATGGCAGAGAGGGGAACCTAATTCACCCTCAATTAACAAAACCCATGAGCAAGAGGGACTCAACACCAAGCTCCACAAAAGATGCAAGGAGGGGGTTACTGGAGCAGAGTCTAACACAGCCTAGTGATTCTTGGAGATGACAAACACCCTGGTGTTATCAGCAAAAAAGAGTTCACAGCCCAAGATTTCAGCAGCGAGGGAGCCAGTGCACCAGGGAAAGAGGCCAAACTCAAGTCTTGTACATCCCCTTCCATAAAGGGAATAGCTGGTCTGACCCTGTGTGTCTAAAAGCTCAGTCCTGCAAAGAACCAAGGCTTGGATTCACCTCAAGGTTTTGGGCAGGCAGCTGAGGCCCACAAGCTGGGAGCAGGGTTACCTAAGACCCCTGCTGTGGTTTAAGGATGGAAATCTGCTCCCTCAGGCATCCTCAGGCCTTAGAACTCCTCTCCCAACATCTTTTGGAGGCTTTTGTGCTTCTCTGCTGCCTGTCCAACCTCAGGGGCTCAGGTTGGGTTTTTGCAAGCCCAGCTTCATGTCCTCCTCTGCACTAGGCCCTGCTGCAAGGCAGGGCTTTGGGCTGTGAGCAGGACGAGCCACGCTTCATCCATCACAGCCAAAGACAGAGCACTGGGACAGGAATACTTGGACCAGGTACCTAGGAAAAACATGGGTGTTGACAATGACATTTGTGTTTAAGAGCGATGAACAGCTCAGGCCATCTATTACATGGTGATGCCAGATTGTGGCTCCTTAACCACAGGGAAGAGACAGAAAGCTTTGCTTCAATCATCTGATTTTGGCACCTTGTTGTCACACCCACCTCTTCCCTGGGACCATCAAGAGCAGCCAGGTCCAGAATCACATGATGGGAGAGCAGCTGAACATCTGCTCCCTGTCACAGCAGATGCCCTGAAAAGGTCCTCAATCCTTGCTAGCCACCCATCACCTTAGTGTCATGATTTCCACCAATTTTCAAGAGCAGCTTTTTCAGATGCCTAGAGATGCCACACATTGGGTGGCACCATAACAGGACAGCAGCTCAGCTGGTGTAAATCAGCCCTGACCAGCTGGATCCACCATTTGCTCAAAGCTGGCATCCCAATGCTTAAGATTCCACTAACTGCAAATTCAACCTCATTTTTAACCTTGTGGGTTATTTGGAGCTCTGATTTGCTGTGCTAATGTGCTTTTAACATTTTTTTTTCCTTGGGATGTGTGCTATATTAGCACACATGCACCCTATATAGGCAGAAAGTCTGTAAAACAGGGCACTCGTATAATTTTAAAATAGACAAATCAGTTTAAAGCATTAAAGTAAATCTGGTAAAAGAAAATCTCTCCTGGGTTGACATTTTGTTTGCCAAGTTTTAGCTTGGAATGAATTTTTATGACCAAGTTATAAACCCTCGAAAATAGTGGTTTATAATGGAAATCTTGACAAATCCTTAACACAGGCCCCATTGTAATATGTTCTGTACATATCCCATTGATCTATGGTAATAACAAGTTTTATATAAAGTATTTTAACCATGGGAGCGACGTGGTTATCTTCAGGCTTCCAAAAATATTTTTCAAATAAATAGGTGGCTTTTTCAACTAGGCAAAATCAAGGAATTGAACATTGAAAATGACATATAAATATTAATCTGGATAAAAAAAAAATTAAAGAGAGAGAGTGGGAAAAAAAGTAAAACATCGCAATAATCCAGAACCCATGATGTTTCTTTGGCTGAAAAGCAGCCAGTGACTAAGCAGCAATTCTGCTCTGATAAAACTCTCAATGTAGGATGGGGTATTAGCCATGAGCAACAGAAATTACTTTCTTAGAGGATTAACTGTAGGCCTGAAACAATAAGCAACTTAAAAAGCAAGTTGTTCCCTCAGCAGGCAAGATGATAAAACTGGGATACAAAGGATTTGTGTGCCTGGTCCTCAAACCCTCCTTCTTCTTTCCTGCAAGACACTTGGTGCCTTTGCCCCAGGAGCTCCTCTGAGTTGGGCATGTCTAAGTCAGAAAAGATAAGTCTTTAGCCCTGCTGAGGCCAGGGGTATGATATCCATGGGGAAAAGAAGCAGCTGGAGCTCAGCTCTTTATCCAGCCCATGGTACTGCAATGGTGGTGATGGTGCTTCAAGGATGGGACCAGTGAAGGGCAGGGAAGGTGCCTTTTCCCAACACCTTTTACCCTCAAAACTATGTTTGACCACCACCACCATGCTTGATCCACTTCTAGACTATAAAATGCAGGTGTGCCTAGGCAGGCAGCCACCCTGGGAATGGAGAAAGGCAAACACTAGTTCTCAAGGCAATTATATCTGCAAAAATACTTAGCCCATTGACTAGAAAATGCTGAGACTGCAAGTACACAACTCAAGCAGCAATAAACATTGTCCTCCTTTTCCTATTCCTGATAGTATTAGAAGCTCTATCTCTGAAATATTCCTAAACCATGACTCTTCCCAATATCTGAAAAATTCACAGCCATCATTATTTTGCATTACACCATCCTCATTAGTTAAGGAAGTTCAAATTCACAAACAAGAAACTGAGGCACATAATTATAAGAAACTAGGGAGATTTGGGCTGTTTGAAGATATTTAGATATTGAACCAGGCATGCAACCAAGATGCCAAGAGATTTTTGTGGACAGGAGTGCAAACCATTGGTTCCAAAGAGGAAGTATATACTTTGCTTTAAGGTATCACATCTTGTCTAAGTAAGTTTTCCAGGCTCTCTTTGGAATCAGTTGAAAAAGGCACAACATGAGATTATTGAGACCATCCTAAAAGAGTCACGATGAATCTCTTCCTGGACATTCCTATCTGCCTTTTCCCTAATAAAAAGGTACCTAAGGATGCAGCCTTGATAAGGCCCCTGGAAAGAGCTGAATGGCTTGACTTGGCAAAAGAAGAATTTGGACTTGCGCCTCCATTGCCCTCAGCAAGCCTGAAATTACCTCATTTACATCTAAATAAAGGGAAAACATGAGTATTTTGAGAGTATATAAATGGGCATATGCGACTTGATGGACTTAAAGGTCTTTTAATACTAAACAATTGCCCAAAATAAAGCTGCTTCTATGCCGGCAGATGTACGCGCAAGGAGAGAAGTACACTTGCCACAAGCCTGATTTGTCCTGACTAACAAAAGCAACTTCCTCCTCACCCAGTCATCCCAGACCATGGCTCTGAATTCCAGCACTTGCATCCAAGGGAACGAGCCATTTTCATCTCTGATGCATTCCTTTTACTTCCATTGAAACCGATTACCACACTGCTGCTTTAGCATGAACATAAATTTTTCCGACTTAACATGTTGCTTTAGGACTTGGTTCCACTCGACAGTAGACTTCCATATGTGCTGTAATGTTTGTGTTTCTAAGCAATGCCTCGGCAACCACATCAGGGTTGCCGAAAGACGAAAACGAAAAGCCTGCTTTTTAATTTTCTTTTGCTGGTGATCTCGGTTGGAAACTCAAAGAAGGTCGTCTCTCTTCCCCAGAAGAATTGTAGCCCATAGGGCCAACATGTCGTTAACACACACCAAAAACATTTTGGTGGCATGTGTCTATCTTAGGGAAAAAAAAAAAGAAATATACTTTACTGAGACTAAGTTGGGAGGAAAAAAAACATTTAATTTGCTGACACGTGAGAGGCACAAAGATCTTTTTCTTGTGGAAAATGCCAGCAGGTGTTGTCTAGGGATGTTTCTTTCTTTTTAAATGCCAGAGTAGTTGCATACAAGCAGGCCTGAAAGCATTCTTTTGCATATTTTGTTGAATTCTTGACAAATTAGCTGCATAAACTTGAGGAAGTTCCATTTCGCAGCCATTAATGAATAAGAAAGAGTTTATTCAGATGCCTTGACCACAGAGAATAATAAGTTCACTTTCCTTTCCTTTTTTTTTTTTTTTTTTTTTTCTCTGAAGACTGAGATCTAAATCTCATTGCAATCTATGGAGAGACACAGATATTTTAGGATCATTATGAAAATCTAGTCTGACACATACTATAGAATTGCACTCAGATACTCCTGTAGCACAGTGTAGAATTTATGCTTGACTGAAGACCAGCCCCATTATTTTGCTGGGCTATGAGAATCAAGCATTTATGCCTTAGTTCTAGAAAGCATTTAAACACATGCTTAAGTCCCTCCCCAGTCAATAAAAGCACTTAAACAAATACTTTGTTCCTGCTGAAGTCAACTGGATGTTGACACAGCAAGTACCTCACTGAGCAGAACAGGCTGCTAACGGGGAAGCCTCAGGGAGCTGCACTACTGTACTTTGGAGCTTAGAAACAGAGATGCACTTCTTCATTTTTATAGCAACCAAACAATAGACTTTCCATCCATTGTGATGCTCAAGGATGTTAAGATTTGGTCGTGCCTGGAGCTGGGGTGTAAAGTCAAAAATCGGTATAAGTGTGTATATTCCAGTGAAGAACAAAAATTCTCAAAAGCTTCATGTCACTCTTTCAACAGTCCCTCAGCCAGGCCACAAGCAAGCCCATTCAATGCTTCTGCTGGGAGATATTTATAAGCAACTCAGCCTCTGGCAGTGCCCAGGTAACCCCTTCCCCACATCCCTCCTCACTGCAGACACTCAGATCTGTCTATGGTAAAGGGCACCCAAACTCCCAAAACATCTGCTTCCACAACACCGAATGCTCCAGTGAAAAGTATTCCCGCTTGTCCCCTCGGTGTCTGATGGTTGTCTCCCTGTCAAGAAGACCATTCTTAAGTAAAGCTCCAGCTCTTTGCCCCACTGCCCCCATGGAGGCTCCCCTGGCCCCGGAGCTGCGTCTCATGGCACAGAACCTCAGTGAGGCTGCAGGATATGCTGGCTGCCTCTGCCTTTCCTCTTCCTCATTTAGAAATTTATTCTAACCTCAGAGAAATGGTTAGGGGCACTTAAGAGCCAGTTACGGCTCATTAGAGGCTGAGCTGGGTTAGTGGGAGGGAGAAAGATGCTGAGATCTGCTGTGGCCAGGTTTAGTGGCATTTTCTTCCCCCCCTCAATGGTATCTGGATTCAAGGGGGCAGCAAGACCTCTGGGAAAGAATCTAAGAAAGAGCAGATGGGTTTTTTTCTGTGATCTACAGCAACTGTGACATCTCCCCTTTGAAGCCCAGCAGTGACAGTCCAAGCCCAAAATGCTGCTCCCCTCTCCTGATGGCAGGCAGGGGGTGGGCTCTGTGGACAACCCCCAGCACCCACGTCTAGGGCAAGCAGGGCTTGCTCTGCCATGCTGCTGGGCAAAGTCCCACAGAAATGGAAGTCACTGTAATTATAGCTTGCCTGAACATATGGTTTCAGGGATCTTTCCGCGTGTAAAATGCATGAATATGCATCAAAACTAGATGTCACTGCTTAAGTTACATAATCCTGCACAAACATATATTTAAGAGGAACCCGACATCCTCTGTTTTTTAAGGGGCTTTAGCTGTGATTAATTCTCTGAGCTTATTAATCACAACATGTGTTAGTGTTTGATAAATTGCCCAAAAGTTGCATTAGCTAATAAGTATAAGAACAAAACGAAATAGTTTCATCTGTTTTCATAATAAGACAAAGAGCATCATGGGAGCATACACGGTGGTCATGAATAAAAGAGAAACATTCATTTATGATAATTGGTTTCAGCTCCCCGTTTGGCTGGTTCTTGTGACCTAAATGTATCCAGTTGTTTCCTTTCTTTCCCATTGGTTTTTGGGTCACTCCTAATGGTTTAATTCAACAAAAAATGTCTACCATTTCCTGTAACCTCTGTCTTTTTTCATTCCTCCTTCCAAAATGTTTTTTTTCTGTGCAGCATCTAGAGAAATCTCCCTCTCTCTCTCTCTCTCACTCTGCTTCCTTCCAAGTGAACAAAGTCAATATTGTTGACAGAGAAAAGGTTTAACTCCAGGCAAAAGGGAAAAAAAAAAAGTAATAGTCATTTATTTGTCTCCACTTCTGAGTTCACAAGGGTTTTTTGTTTGATCCTGGCGGTCAAGACTTTGACACGGAACATGCCCCCTCTGACCATGAACAATTTATGGAGGGAGAAAGAGACAAAAATCCTCATTCATGTTTAAGAAAGCAAAGGAAATGGCTGTAGATTAATATTTGTGCATTTGTAGCAAAATTTCTGATAGGTCTGTAACACATTCAACCACCCTAGTTGAGAAACACAAGAGGCAAAACTCAGCCCTGGAGAGTTGAGTTTTGTTACTCTTGGACACCTTTCAAAACATCAGCCCTCATTCTGCTTTTCTTAGGGCAGCTTTTTCCTCCAGCAGAGAGTGAAAAACGCTGTATGGCATTTGCAAGGAGGCGGCGCACGCTGGCAGGGGTTACCTTGAAGCACAGGCAGGGAGCACTTGCCATGGTCTTTCCATTTGCACTCATGCCTGATACTCCCTGAACACTGCAAAGTGCTTTTACATCTCCCATTTACCCTGCTCAAAGTGACAAGGAACGAATTTTCTAGCACGAGACCCTGAGTTTGAGCCAGTGGGAGATGTCAGAAGCGTGTTAGTCAAGATACCATGTGCCATCAGAAGCCCCCATTTCACCACATTAAAACTTCTGGGGCTGAAATTATCCTTTGCCAGGTGTCTGCCTCCAGCAGAGTCTTCTAGGAAATCAAGGAGGGTGGGAGAGGGGGAAGCCTGGCAGTTTTCCAACACAAGATTAGAGAAAAGTGTTTAGTCGATATAAAAAAATCTAACCATTATTTTTTTGGAGTTGCTCTCACGCCTCCATCTTCTGGAAAGGAGTCTGGAAATTTGGTGTCACCCTGGGAACAGGGATGTGCCTTTTACATCCAAATTTGACAAAGTGCAAAGGCTTTGAATACGTCCCACTGAAGATTTATTAGCCTTTGGGAGAAAAACCTCTACAGATTCTGTCTGCCTTGATCTCACTCCATTTTGGGGCTTCTAGGGCTTGCTTCTCCTGGGGATTGCTCAGGACTTTCCTTGCTATAATTCCCTTCCTGGCTGCTGGACATGACTGTGGCTCCAGGCATCAGAAGAGAGAGCTAAAAAACCATCCATGTCATCTCAGGCCCTGCCTGGACTCCCACCAAGTCCCTCACTGCCCAAATCAAGCAAAGAGGAAAGCAACAGAACTGCAAAGCAGGAGCAATGGGGCAAGGGCCAGGGAGAAGCCAGGAACAAACACCTGAGGGGAGAGATGGATCCCATAGGGATGCTTGATATGACATCAGGGAATTGGGATGAGGCAGAAAAATGAGGCAGGATAGTCTGGCAAAGATATATAATAAAAGGATGGATAAAACATAAACACAAAGAAGGTGATAAAGACCACAGATAAGGCCTTAATTCTCATGTTTCAAGGCTTTTGAACTTCAGCTTTAATTTCTCATGTAAAACATCTTGTGCCTGTTATCATTTCTAGATTACCCCAAGCACTCTACCAAACAGACCAGGAAACCAAAAATCAGCAAAGCATCTCACTGCTCCACCAAACACCCACTGAAACAGCTGACAGGCTAAAAAGAATGGCAGGAAGATGTAATGAGGGCAGAGATAGTCAGATTAGAAAACACCATAATTTTGAGTATGCTGATGGTATGCATGAGGTGTAGTGAACTGCAGCAGTAAATCAAAGTCTGCTCTTGAAACTCTCACACAGCTGCTATCCAGAGACCCTCTGGCTGGAAATCATTTCCCCACAAAATCATGGGTATAACATAAATATTCATGTGATTTTAACTATACAATATCTAGGAAGTTTTTAACCCTTAAGAATCACTGTTCCTTGCAACCTTGAGCAGCAGAATTTCTAACTTTCTGTTGCTGAAATCTCTATTTACCCACTGCATTACACACCTCAGAGGCTGAGACTTTCAGAAAAGAAATCCCAGTTGGAGAAATTCCTGCTGAAGTCATGGGCATCGCTGACATTTTGTAATGTGTCAGTACCCATTCTTAAGCATGCACTGGGGCTGGGAGGATAAATATGTTCAGGATACGATAGGACACATTTGGAGAGGACAGCTCTACCTGCACCCAGTAAATACTGAAGTCTAAGCACAAATTGCATCATGTGCAATTGCTGAAGGATGCTGGAGGACTATTATTGTCAGCTGGGTCTGGCACCTCTCCATCAGGGCAGTTTTTCTACTCAGCAGAGAGGCAGCTGAGCTCTTTGTCACAGCCTGGATCTGGGATGACCAACCCTTAGCTCTTGGGAATCACAATTTGGTGCCATCACCAAGGGTCATGCAAAGACTCTCCTACCTGCAAGGGAGGAGCAGCCACTGCCTTCCCTGAAATAGTCCCACCTTGGCTGCTCTGGTTTGGGGATGTATTTGACACAACCCCCATGCTCCCTGCAGCGTCACCCAGCACAGATAGAGCCTCCGAGAATTTGGCTGCAAATCAATGCACCTCCCCTACCACTACAATAAAGTTTGTGACTGCAGGAAAAACAGCATGAGGGCCAGAAAACTCCTTACACATCAGAAAATTAAAACCCACTGTCTAGACAAGAGATCAGGAATTATCTTAAATTTCAAGAAGTGATAATTGACCAAGCGGAAGGGGAAACAAAAAGGAGAAAGCCTTTATTGAAAAAAGGGAGGATTCTTTTTGGGTACATCATACCAATTAAGGGGAAACTACATGAATTCCCTGCCAGTGCTGTTAAAGAATGACTGCAGCAAGTTTTTTTCCTAGCTCTGCCTAGTTCTTCCCTATCATGAAAGGCCCATGTGTTATATTGTGTATGGTCCTTGTGCCAAAACTTCTCAAAGGAGACAGGTTTGTAACTGCACAGGACACCTGTTTTGTGTCTGCAGGCAGGAGCCACAAATGAACACATGATTGAAGGGAACTGCAAATCTTAAAATATGACAGGCATCAAAATGTTATTACATCCTCTCAACAGCTTCAGAAAACTGTTTTTCACTAACCTTATCAAACCAGGGATGACAGTGGAGCCAACTTCTACTGAATAATCACAGAAAAACAACTACACCACAGACTTTCCAACAGAACAGACTGAGTAGCTTTGTGGGGGAAAACTAGCACAGTGCAGAATACTCAAACATATTATGGATAAGGTTTAACATCTAAATCTGCAGCTACTCCAGAAATACAAAGATATACCTTTAGCAATACACTCTAGTTCAGTCTATCCCACTTATCTCAAGAACACTTTAAGATGATCTGCATTCTACACAAAAGCAGGCATGACAGCAAACTTGGCATTACAAAGCACTTCTGTTCCTGTTTTGGATGATCACATCTCATTCTTGAATGGGACCTTTACACATCTCTCAGATGCAGAGAGATTCTACATAGCTGTTGGTGTGTGGGTTTAGCTGTGAGAAGTGACTGGCTTTAAATCTTAGCAAATTATTTCAATTGCATTAATTAAGCAGCTTCCTTATATCCCCAAACAACTCCAACTAACCATGCAGCTCTAGGAATACTGAATTTCCATCTTTAGAGATGCTGGGGTGAACCTTTCTACTCATACTGAATTCACCATGAAATAAAAAAGTTCTCTCTCCTAAAGTACAAATTAGGCTACTGTAAATAAGGCTTGGGCTAGATCTCACACTGCACAGGGCTCTGCACAGTCGCTCACATCTTCAGCTTACACAGTGAGTGTATAAAAACAGCTGTGCCATTTTTCCATGTCCTTCCACTCAGCCACGTGCTTTTGAAATGGTTCCATTTCTTTATATGCCTGAATATGCTTTCTCCTGTTTCTCTGTTGCACCAAATAAAACATACGTCTAATCTAAAAAAACCGAATCCCAAAACAAGTGACTCTTGCACGAACATAAGAGCACATTCTACCATATTCCTTTTATTTTCCCCATTTATTGACCTCTGTTTTGTGCCTACCCAGTTGACTGAAGGATGTGTTAACATGCACAGCATGTCAGTGCAATTCCACCAGTTGGGATTTAGGAGTGGTTTTGCATATGAGACCAGGAATTGCTCGCCTTGCAAGCTATGGGGATGACATGCCTCTCATTATGACAGGGTGAGAGACAACCTGCTCTGTCCCCAGCTCCAGGCACATTCCCTTCCTTCTGCCAGGGGCTGGGGTTTCTTTCACAGGTGCCAAATGGCAATTTGGGGTGGTTCACCTGATGTTTCCAAGTCTAGCTGTGGTTGTCATGACCCTGTGAAGAGCAGCTCTGCCAAAAGACAGAGGGACAGGATTTATTAAATATTTAACAGATAAGAACTCCCAGAAATGGCACATGAACCACAGCCAGGTCTGCTTCAGCAAGGCAAGGCAGAAAGTTATGTGACTGCAAAATGCCCTTACAAAGGTGTTGCTTTGGCAAGATGAGGTCCTGCAGAGTGGTTGCTCTCCTGGCACTACAGCCCCGCAGAGACTATTAAAACTGAAAAGTAATTCATAAAAATATGCAAGTCCTAGAGAAAACCTCTCCTTCCTTTCAAGGGACCCCTGTGTGAGATTTGGGATACCCCCACTTCACACTCAGCACTGTGTTTTCAGGCACAGAAAGGGGCTGCAGGAGGGACCATCCCACAGCATCCTGAGCCAGCTGCAGGTGCAGAACTGGCTCAACTCAGAAACAGGGTCAGAGTGTAGAGCAAAGTGCTGGCTTGGTGTCTTCACAAGATTTGTTTTAAAGGTCTGCAGTTCTTCACACCTCAATCCAGCCAGGCAGGCAGCAATGCCAAAAGATGGCTGTACAACCTCCTCTATGGAGGAACTGGAATTAACACAGCACAGGATAGCAAAGTTCCCCAGAATCCTACAGGTAAAGGGTGAGAGATGGAGGTGACAACCCAGAAATGTTTTTTTTTTTTGCCATCTCACAAACCTCAAGTCTAACTTAAAACCATAGTCAAAAGACTAATGATAAAGAAAAAGCCTCTGCCAAAAAAATTCAGGCAGGACATTCCTGCCAGAATATATGTTAAAGAAAGACACACAATTATTTTTTAGAGTTGCTGGCACAGTGCTTTCAGGAAACCTTTCCCTTTAAACACTAAAATTAAACAAACACATGAAACGCAGGGAGAAATGTAATTACTTTATAGCTTGACTTTGGTCTATTGCCTCGGGTATCCAGTTCCTTTACTTAGTGATGTGGAAACTCAAATTCCCCCCTAACAGTGTCATTAATTCCTTGGCCTGGAGAGCCCAGCTTTCCTGCTGCATTTCGCATCAGGAAATCCCAGCTGCCCGCACCTTGCTCTGAAAACGGCTCCACAGGTGACAAAGGAGCTCCTGCCCTGCTCCCAGCACAGGAAGGGGGCAGGAGGGCTCCCCTATCCCCTATGAAAAGGAGGGGATTAAAACAATTGGGTTGCCAAAAAAACGAATAGAGACCCAGGCGAAGATCTAGCTTCTCTGACCTCCAGCCCTCCCAAAACTCCCCTCTCCTGCCAAAAAAAATGACAAGGGGTGTCTATTTCTGCTTGCCTTTCTCCTAAGAAAAACACCTCCCCCTCTCCCTCCTCATGTCCCCCCGTGGCTCTTCCTCCCGCACACAGTTGGGGCTGGCTAAGGTTCATGTTAAATGAACACCCAGTCCTAAAACACACCCGGGATGGCATCCAAAGGCTACCAGAGGCTGTCGAGAGACTCCCACTGGTGTGGGCGAGCTCATGTGCCCCCCACTGACCAGCCACCCTCAGGCCAAGAGCAGCTGTAATGCTCTGGAGAGAAAACAAACAGGTTTGGGGGAGCACAGGGAGCCCCGTGGGAGCAGAAGCATCTCCCCCATGCTTACCTTCCCCCTGCCTTGCCTTGTGGGATGCTGAGGAAATCCTAGCTCCTTCCCCGTGCCCAGGCAGCTGCTCCTGAAAAAGGTTTTCTTGGGCACTGCACAGAACATCCCAGCTCTTTTCAGACTGAAATCTTTTGAGGTCGGTCCTGGAAGCAGCCCTGTAGCTGCCTGCCCTTTGCAAGCTGTCATGCAGTTTAGCAGGAGCCCAGCCGGACTGTGTGAGTTTATATCCACCCCTGTGACACACACACACACGCAGAATGTGCCTGGCATCTGAAGCAGCCCATGCTGGATTTATCCCTTCCCTTGTTGCCAGTGACTGACATAAGTGCCGGGAACTCTTGGTGGAAAACTGCTTATGAGCTTTGGGCTTGATCCAAACCCCACTGAAGACAAAGACTTGTGATTGCTTTGGTGCTGGCTTTGGATCAGTCCCATTATCTCTGCCCTGAGAGCAGTGTACAAACAAAGCAGCGAGGACTGGGGCACTGTAAGCCTGTGCCCAGGGGCCCATCTCATCTGAGGAAGAGAGAGGCAGGGAGATGCATCTGAGCCTTCCTTAGAACATCCATGCAAGGCCCTCCTGGGAGGGGACTAGCCTTGGGAACTGCACATGGTCACAGCCCTCACTCGTGGGTGGAGATGCCCTGCTTGGGAGCAGACACAGATTTCTCTGCTCAGGATTGGTGTCAGCCATGCAAAACTTCCAGAGCCAGACCTACATTCAGACTTGAATTGTGCAAATCATCCACCTCACAGGCTGAGTCTGCTTTTATCTGTCAAACACCATCAGTTTGCACGCTCCAACACTAGACACATTCGTGTGTCTCACAGGACACAAGTGTCCCCATGAGCTCTTCCCATTCCACAAGAGACTGAAAGAGTAACACTCTCAGACTCCCTCCCACCTAAAAATCCACAAAAACATTTGTTTTGTGAACAATTAAGCAGCAATTAGCATTCTTCCTGAGTAAGAGGCTGCCTGCAGAACTGAAAAATGATTTGATGCTGTTTCATTCCACTTCTCCTGGCAGCACTTTCTCCTAATTTACTAAAAGAAAAAAAAAAGAAAAAAAAAAAAAAAAAAAAAAAAAGAAAAAATAAATTGTTAAGTCATGCTTTTCTATATTAAGGCATCTGTTGTAAGGCTTTTTTCCCACTGGGAAAATAAATGAGAACCATGAATCACCAAATTTACCTAAGAAAAGTGCAAAACAATTCTTTGTCCTGGGATTATAGAGTTGATGGCTCATGACCATTTCTCATAGAGTTTAGGCTACACAACTTCTGTAGCATAAACTGATTTCCATCGGAGGTAAAGGGGTTTTTAACCATCACCTTTCCACTTGTGCCAATCCTTAGTGTGGATACAGTTACACTATACTATGACAGCTCTCCTTGGGAAACTGGCAAACATCTTCCTTGAGCCTTGTTTAAAAACACATTTGAATTCCTGCATTTTAACAGACTACCATGTGTCAATGGAATGACAATAAACAGCAGTGTGGGTGTCCTTCAAAGGAGAGGAGCAAGAGCCAAAATGAGTTGCCCTTGGCTCTTTGTACAGAGGCTGGGGCTGTGATCTGGCTTGTGTCTGAGGTGGGCTCAGACCCTGCAGCAATTACCTGGCTCAGCAGTGGGTGGGAAGGTGTGACAATGCACTGCCCTGCCATAGAGCTCAGCCCAAACAGTGCTAGCCTAAGGCTGGCACAGCTTCTGCTGTGCTCAGATATCCTAACAGGGTAACTCTGGGGAGCAGAGTAGCCCTGACAAGTTTCAAAGTCTGTTGACATTTTTGTGATGCCAAACTCTGAAAATCACAGCTGGTGTTGAGGGTCAGGTAACCCTGGGCTTGAAACACACAACACTAAGTTATTTTTCAATCCTGGCTTGAACTATAGCTTTGCAAAAGCCTGAGTCTCTAGGATTTCCCACCCTTCATCCAAAGAAGTGGAGAGAGAGAGTGAGGATTTAAAGGGAAATAAGTTAAACCTCATAGCATGCAAAATGAATTCCCTAACCAGAAGGGTCTTGCCACATCCTCGGAATGGTGTCACGGCTTGAAAACATGCCTTGTTTCTAAGCTCATTTATTTGCTAGGAAAACTCAGCCACTAGTATGTCTTAAAGAAATCCCTAGAAAGGCATCTGCAAACAGTTGCAGTGAAATTTCAATTGCTGAGTGTAATTCACGGCAGAGCGAAACCCTGGAATCTCGGAGAGTGCAGGGCACAAATAGCTCAAGGAGGTGTTTGGTACGAAGGAAATGGTGATGCTTCTTTCATTTCCCATGAATATCATATGCACTGCTTCAGCCATATGTTGTGTTGAATCTGCCACATTCTTCAGTGGTGGGCACAGATGTGGACAGATCTGACAGATCAGGGTCTTAGGGTCACACAGGAGTAAATTGGGGGCAGATGATTTGAGCGTCACAGCTTATTTTTAGAAAAAAAAAGGGGGGAAAAGATTGCTAAGAATCATTTCTACCATGTGTCTGAACAAGAAACGCATTTATCTCACCTAGTAAAAACAAAGAAGAGTTTCTCTCAAATAAGGAGTTTGTTTTAAGAGGCTAACAAAGATTGTTCTATGCACTCTATAGATCACAGGTGCTGCAGAGAAACGCAGACTTTGCCATGTATTTCCGTGCTTCATTAACGTGTATTATTTTCAGACGGTCTCCAACAGTGCTCCAGCTTTACAGGCACAGAAGTGACTCCTTTGACAAATAAGCAGAGTTTCTTCTCAGTTGCCTGGCTTACACTATTCTCTGGTTATTCCTCCGATTAGTACTATTTTGCTTACATGTGCACTGTGGGTGATAAAAGACATCAAGGAAATGGAAAACACTTTCCCAAGAATATAACCACTGCTAGGAGATGGAACAGAAAACAAGGAAAAAGGAAATCAATGCTTATTCAAGCCCTATAGGCCACCAAAATACAGCAAAAATGTAACAGATTCCTTCATGTCTATTATTTATGCTCATAAGAGCGTATTACACACACATTTCTGCCTCCTGCTGTACAAAGTTTAAAAGCAGAGAGTGAGGATGAGGTCACATTTATTCATGAGTTCCACAAACTGCACTTGCCCAACATTTACTTGTACGAGGTGAGGCTCTGTAAAGCTAAGGCAGAACTCAAACCCAAACTGCATTTGCCAAAGGACAAGAAGAATGTTTCACGACGCTGCCTGCCACAGGATAGGCTTTTCAAAGGCTGCTTTGAGAAGGAAACCAGAACAAAATGCTGATTGTGCTAGAATGGTGAGGACAAGGTGCTGATGGCAAGAGTGTCCCAGCCAACCCAGTCACCTAAGTTTTTGTGTTATGGCCATGCCCAGTCACTTGGAGTGGATTTTTCCAGGCCATCAGCTCAAATTACTAATAGCCAGCATGGGACATTTTAGTTGTATCAAGCAGACATTTACCCTGCTATGAACAAACCAACCCAGGCCCCAGGCACGCTGGAAATTGCTCAAAGAACAATGTCACCCCTTTGCTACCAAAGTCCCAAGCCTGAGCAGGAATGGGGTGAAGCCAATCTGAAAGCAGAGCTGGAGCTTTTCCATCTCCTCTTACAAGTCACTGAGGAGTTGTAGGTGCAATCAGTCTTTTTTTTTTTTTTTTTTTCCTGTTTTCCCCTGTCTGTTTGGCTAAGAATAAATGGTCTGGATTGATAAAGCCTAAACTCTACTGATTTTCCTGCACCTTGAGGTTTCACATGGGCTGCTTCTGGTTCTTCAGAGGGGTCACACCAGCTGGCAGAAGGATTCAGATGGGATTTAAGCTGTGTGAGGCTGGGCCAAAACTGTGTTAAATGTAGCCCAGTGATTAAATTGTTGGAATAGGGATCAGAAAGCCCAGTGTGTTAGGTAAATATGGACATTTCAGCCCAGCCATCCAAGCTCTGAGCAGGGATCATGCCACTTAAATCCTTTTGCCAGCCAAGATTCACAGTGCTGAGAAGATGATGGGAAGGTGGAAAAGGTAGTATTTTTCTGGCCTGATGCTTTGGGGTCTTCATGAGCACACCAGAGCTGTGTTTTGCTCAAATACCTGGCTTTGAGCACTGGAGCCCAGACAGGAGTGCTGGAAGAAAACAGAAGCCAGACAGAAGATGGGATGCTACAAGAATTGAAGACACTTCAAGCTAGCTTTTCTTTTCTGTGGGATTTGTTTTTAGCTGGCTCAGCTTCCTGACCTGGATAACAGAAGATTCCATATAAAAGGCAGAGGACCCAGGGTGAGAAAAGAACCCCACCATTTTCATAGGCAATATGAGTTTATTTCAGATGAACCCAGCCATTTTAGTTGAATGTCCCTATAACCTGGTGGTTCAGAGCAATTCCAATTAGGCAAACAAATAACCAAGCATTTCCCTCCTGAGAGATGTTTACCCCATGCAGGGAGGGCAGAGACTGGGAGAGAAGCCCATGAATCCCTACCACCCTACCATGCCTCTCAGGGCAGAGCCACTTCCTAGGAGCCAGAACTTCAAACCAAGCTAAGATTTTGGAGGAAGTTTGTTCTTTGTTGCTGGTTTTTCTCCCTGACTGCTGGTTTCCATCACTTCTATGTTCAGTTGCTTTGTGGCTTATCAAATAAGCAAAGGTCCCCTAGAAACTCCTGTATCAATTTTTTTCCCTCCACTTGGAAAACAGGCTATCAGCCTCTAAATGCATCCCCTGCTGGCAGAGGAGAGAGGTAATATTTTATACAGCCTCACTTCCCCCATATGGTCGTACCTGGTCACTTCTGGAAATGTGCAAACAGAGCTGCAAAAAATACAGTATTTTGCAAGATTTTCTGGTTCATCCCTCTGAATGCAGGCAAACAGCACGTGACAGATACCTTGACAGATCTGCTTTCAGAATCCTCCTATGATAATAGAAGCCATAGTTCCACTCACCTTCCCAACAGAAAGGTTTTCTCCCCTGACTCTCCAGTTACGATCCAAGCTGCCCATCCCCTCTGCTGCACTCCAGAGAGCAAGATTTCCTTTCCCAGTGGGATAACCAGCTACCTATGTGCTGTTTTCTTTCAAGATAGTAAGAGAGGAATAAAGAAGTAGGTGGGAAAGGGGAGAAGAGAAATATAAACCACGACAGGACAGAACCACAGGACTTCTTTATGGGGGACAACCAAGTGCCTTTCTCCTACAGATGACACCATCCAAAGGCTGTACTGGCACTCTTAACAGGTGAGGGTGGAAGAAAGGGTAGTTCATCTCCCAACTCTGCCACAAGCTTGCTTACAGGTCTTGAGAATAACTGTCCATACTTCAAAATGCCTCAGTTTGGGTCAATCTGCTGTTTAAAGAGAAAAAAATCTGCTTCACAGGATTGTACAAAGCTTAAACGAGCATTTGAAGAGCTCTAGTAGAAATGAGATGAAGGGCACTCTCAGAGAGACAAAGCATTATCATCATCAAGTGTAATCTTGATGTTTTTTATGGGCACGTGTGAGATTCCAGCAATAATCTTTAAAGCAACACCCATTATCTGGAAAATTAGCTTTCAGCTAATGGTCTGTTACAGGTCACACTTGGTAAAACTCCATGCACAGTTCCTTCCTTTTTCCCTTAAAAACACTTGGAAATCCTGTGACAGCTGGCTGAGGGGAACAGCAGAGCCTGGCTGGCTGATGGCACACAGTGACATGGAGAGATGAGGAGGAGCATGCTCTCATCCCATACCAGGGGAACCTCCAGCCTGAGCACCATAAGCCCCTCAAGATGCCTCCACAGGGCAGAGGTCTCACCCAGTCACATCTCACCTGGCCTGCAGCACCTGCTAGGGCCAGGCACTCTGGTTGGAGATAAGGGTCAGTCTTAGACACCTCCTCACCAGGATATTTGGGCGGCAAAAAGCAGGAGATGGTGCTCTCTTAAACAGATTTCTTTCACTTGAGACTCCCTGAAGAACTGCATGAGCCTAAGTGCCCAGAGAGGGGGCATAAAACCTCACCTATCTAGGCTGAGCCCCTCAGCACCTTTGATGCATTTACTGCTTCTCTTTTCAGGGACTGTGCTCTCCTAGGTGAGGAGCTCTGTGAAGGTTACAAGAGGTTCAAATGGGAGTTGAAAGCACCGAATCTCCCTCCAGCCACAGCAGTTCAGCACCCACCTCCCTCCCAGCTGCTGAACCTTTGTGAAGAGCAGTCCTTCTCCCAATATCACCTGGAAATGCCCCACTTCAAAGTATCTTTGCTCCAGGGAAGCCCACTCCTTGCTGTGACCACCTTCTCTTTCCTGGCACACAGAGTGACGGGAAGGACCTTCCCCACATCACACAGACAGCTGTGCTTTGTGCCCACCAAACACTGACAAGGGACCACAAGCAGTGGCCACCCCTAAGGAAGGAGCAGCAAAGCATAAGTCAGACGGTGGTCTCCCTGTGAGTCCTGGACATCCATCTCTTCTCCTGAAAGAACAAAGAGCTAATTCACTGTGCAAAGCCAAGAAATCAAACTGGGGCTACTCAGAGAGAAGGGAGCCAAACTCAGCAGCAAATAAAAGGAGAAAAGAAGACCAAAGATGACTATTACTATTTAACAACTTTGAGGCTGTGCCTTTACTGAGCAGAGGCAGAACCAGGCTGAGGAGCCCAAGAGCCCAGAGAGCTGAGGTGGCTGTGCTGGAGGACATGGCCATGCTCCTACCAGGCCCTGCCATCATCCAGGGCTGCTTGTTGTTCTGGGGAACAGCCTGGCTGAAACAACTGGTTCATTTGTTGGGGTGCAGAGCCAGCCCTGATTTGTTGGTATTAATGGCTTTGAAATATCATTTCACAGCCAGCAGTGCATGTCTCAAAGAGCACAGTCCATGATGGGAAAGTGGGAACCTCCATGCCACAGCAACGTGGGTCTGGGCCTCAGCTGAAGAATCTTCCATGATGAAAAACGTGGATGAAAGGGAAAATGGGTGGGATTTTGTTTGGGTTTTTTGCCTGAATTAAAATAAATTTGTTCTTAGTTTTAACAGTTTTGTAATTTTATGCCATACTGGCCAAAATGTTATGTCATGATTCTAGAAAGCAGCCATTTTTTTGCCAAAAGCAAAGGAAGCAAAGGATGTTTTTACAGCTTTTTAAAACCAAAGCCTCATGGGGGAAAAATGAAAATTTTAAATATAATTTTTCCCCTGCTATTTACTTTGCTAAAAAATTACTTTCTACTGGGAAAGTGATTTAAATTAAAACCAATTGTTGAGTCACACATCCAGACATCTCATGAGTTTCCTGTAAACTCAGCAGATATAAAAATTCTCACTCATACTATGAGGGGTCTTTCCAATTTTCTGAAAGTTTATGGCACTGCAGCAGGGCTGACGCTGTTTTTAAATGAGCTGCAACTAAATCCTGGGTTTGAAGCCAGCTGATAGGAGGAAAGTGGTGTCGTTTTCTCTGTTTCCCAAAGGAAACAACACCACTTTTGTAAAGTGCTATTCTGCTTCCTCCCTCCAAGCTTGGATTTAATGATTTATTTACAATATGAAGAAGTGCTTTCATTTATTATAAGGATAAGCAAAGCCCTGGCTGCAGTGTGAAGGCAACCTGGTTTCTTCCCAGCTCTTCCAAGGATTACTTGGGTGGACTGGTAGCAGCTTTGCCTCACAGTCCCAGGCTCTCTGCAGCAATGTCAGAGTGAAGACACCCATCCAAGCTCCTTGGGGAAATCCACACTCACCTTCCTGGTAGAACTGAAGGTCAAAAATTAATAAAGCTTTCCAAATTATATCTCTTTTCCAATTGCAGCATCTCCAAACACACTGCCTCATAAAACTTTCAAACAGACTATGAATTAATGGGGAACTGCAACAAGACCTCCTACAAGAAGTGGAGTAATTCCAACTCTGGTTGCAATGCAATCAAGTTTATACCATGGCTGCTGGCTGACACTGGGAAAAGAAAACAGAGGAGAGACAACCAGGACATTCCCATTTGGGTGGGACAGTTTGCTGTTTCATGCAAAGCTTCTGAATCTCAGGGACTCAATCTGAGGTCCTGATGTCTGTTTTGCTCAAGAAGATGATAGCTAAATAGCCAATGGTCTTGACACAAAGAATGACTAAGAAGGCCTCTGGATGGAAAAAAGATACCTAAAATGAAATATGAATTGTTTGTACAAAATCCTGGTTTGGGCAAGATGTAGTTGTTCACAATGTCTTCCAACACCAGAATTTGAGTTCTTAGAGAAAGAACATCAAATTAAACTTTCAAAGGTTCAGAGGTGGTAGGTTAAAAGCAAACACAAAGAAATAGGTTGGATGGTTCAAATGCAGCTTGGAGTTAAGCTATGGCACGCTATCCCAGGATGTTCAATTAACAGAAAATGGAGACCACCAGAAGTTCAAGGGGAAAAAATTGAAGGGAAAAAACCCTGAGGTTTGTTAAAAAAGCTTATACCACACCTCATCCAGGAGGTTGTTGGGGGATGTGAAAGTGTGTATTTGGAAGTGTCCTGCATGCTTGCCCTGCACCTTTCCTTTTCTGTTTGTACCCACTTGCAGCATCAGCCAGAGACAAGATTCTTTATTAGATGAATATTCAGGGTGTCCACCTCTGGGTATAAGATCAAAATCCTGAGATGCTCTATGGAGGCATGCCCAGGACACAGCTGCCCTCACACCTGGAGATCCTCCCACCACCTCCAGAGAAGCTGCACAACTCCAAACAAAGGGCAATGGGAGTTATTGTGTTGATGGTGTAGAGCTGGCCCATGTCCTACTCTGACAGACATGGACCTGCACAGAGCCAGCCACCCGATTCCTGACTGACAGCTTCACAAACAACAAGCCATTTAAAATGAACCATACCAACTATTGAACTTTTGCTGTGGTCGAAGTACCTTTTTTGGGGAAAAGGACAGCAAGAAAATAGCCCTGAGTATAAAGACACTCATCCCATAGGAACACTGTGCCAGAAAACTCTCTCCACAGGCATGCACATGCCTGCCTCTCCAGGGTCCTTTCAGGTCCTAGACTTCACTGCAAAACCATGCAGGACTACACTGGGGACCATGAGGATTAATGTTTTCATAGTCTTTGTGTTCATGGGTTGCAGGGAAAACCAGATGATATTAAAGCTTTGACTTGTTTCCAGTTTAGCTTCCTACTGCAGTCACAAACCAGGATTAGCAGCCTGAACACACAGGCACCATCCTCCAGAAACAGCTCAGCTGCAGTTTCTAGCCACAAATTATTATCCCATTGCTACTCAGCACCAGGTCACAGTGCTTTCCTCAAGACCCCACTCTCCAAGCCACACAAAAGACTCGCTAGAACTCAAAGCTGCTCTGGGTATCTCGCACTTTGCCAGCACAAGGGGAAAGGAGCAGCAGGTTATGCATATAACACAGCTTCCAACAGGGCTTGGCCATAGAAGGTGTATAAAATGGTATTAGCAACAACTGGGTGAAAAGGAGCCACGTCGGTGTCATCGAGCACAATGAAAGCATAATTGGTTACAGCTGACAAACACAGAATTGCATTAAACAGAACATTCGATGCTGGGCTGTGGTTTACATCAAATTGTCAATCTCAATATGGCAATCCCCTAAAAGGGCCACTTTTTTTTGTAAACCCTCAGGAAACATAGCAAATCATGGCAACATGTTTATAGTCTTCAAATGCCACACAAGGAGCCTGATATGCAACCTTTACGGTGGGATATACTGGGAGGGTGTTCCAGCATGTCCATACTCATTTTCCAAATACATGTCACAGCTTTTTTAAGTCTTCATTAATCTTGCAAAGATCAACTTTTAGGTGAAGCTATGGAGTGGACAATCCTCAAGGCCAAACTCAATAAAAATGAGATCACTTGCCTTATCTCTGTGTTGTTTTCTATCTTCAAGTCTGGCAATGAGGGCTGGAAACAGCAGCAGCAACACACAGATCTTTACAGCCTGCCCTGAACTTCGCTGTCTGCTGCTGCCATATCAACTGCCCTTGGACTTTGGCACTAAACTTGACACCAGCAACCACAGTAGAAGGTCGATGATATTTATGTCCAAACAAAAGGGTTTTTTCTGTGCTTATTCTGGCTGGAATTCAAGTTATTCCAAGATGGTTTGCGGTTCCTGCAAACCTATTTACACACCAGCCCCTCTGGGGAGGGGGCAGGTTTGCATGGTGCCTGTCACAGCCAAGTCCTGATGCTACCTGAACACTCTGTGACCTATCCTAAGACAGATGAGCAGGAGGAGAGAGGGTGGGTTAAACAGAGAAGGCACCATAAACACAGTCAGAACCATCCTGTGTTTGGGAAGATACACCAGGTCTTGCTGCACTTACAGCAAACCTTGCCCTGCTAGGATGTTTTGTGAGAGGCAGAGCCTATGAAATGTTTTGTCCTGAGATGTTTGTGCTTTAGATTCTCCAGTGTCTAGTACTCAGGCTGAGATCAAGCTGAAGGTCTTGCAGGGGAAGTTAAGAGTCTCTTTCCTTCATCCAACTTCAGGTTTTCATGAATCTGGCAAGCAGTTTTTTTAAGGTTATTTTTAAGACCTTCAGCTAGGTGTCAGTTTTTCCACCAAATCCAACAGGTCTGTGGAAATGAGGACAAACAGACAGACTACATACTAGAATAAGGCAACAAACTAAAAATTCACACAGCTTCATTTTCAACTTCAGAAGAACAGAACAACTTACAGCAGGAAAAAACATTTTAAAAACTCAAAAAAGCTGTCTAAAATGATGATCCCATTTACCTACTCATTAGATGACCTGCTATGATATCAGCATATCTTCAAGGTTTCAAGATAAGGAAATCCAACACAAGGAAGATCTTTACAGCAGGATGGCAGTTCCCTGAGTTCATTCAAAGTCCTGGTTTACTACCATGAGTACTCAGATAGCCTTCAAGAAAATAGCTTTGAGCTAACTTTACTGAAGAACAAACAAGAAGAAGAGTCAACAAAAGTGTTCTCTAAGTTTTAAATACCAGGAGGGGAGGAAGCTTTATTGCTTTATGCTACTACATTACACAGATACAACAACAGCTGTCAACAATAATATTATCTGTATTACAGTAGAGATCCCAACTGAGACTAAGGTCTCATTGTGCAGGACACTTATAAAAAACAGCTAGAAATGCACTGCAAGAAACCACCCTAAAGAAACTCAAGACTAAACAGGCAAGAGAGAAATAATGGCGGGAATTGACATGACCCTGCTTTTACAGATGGGAAACTGAGGAATGCCAAGGATAAGTGACTTGCCAGAGGCTGAAATTAAAAGTCTGTGGCAGAGCCATAACTGGGTCCAGATTTTCCAACTCCCACTCCAATACCACCCAAATCCAGTAGAAGGCTTCCCTTTAAATTAGTCTTAATAATGTTACAGTTGGATCTCACCCGTAATTGAAATGTAGAAATCAGAAGTAGGTACATATTTCTTTTTTTTTAGAAGCACTCTTATTTAGTCCATAGCACATTTTGCTCAGGACTATGAGTTTGTCATTAAATAGGTCCACTGTGTCTAATTTTCTCTGCTTAACATAGAGGCTGCACTTTTGGTTCCTGTGCAAGGCACAAACTTGTTCCAGCAGAACTTGGTAGAACTTTTTCCTAATGCTCCTTTACATGCTCAAGGCTAACAAAGCTGCTCCCTCTGAAGCATCCACAGGAGATATAGAGACATTTAACACAACTTAACACAATCTCAGCACGTTGCTGTGAGTGGGAAGCTCCTGAAGAAATGCCACAGCCCTGTAACACAACGTGTTGGATGAACACTTGAACTTTTGTGGTAAACGAGAGTCAACACGGTAATTCAGTGTTAGTCGGAATTACCACAGTTGGATTACCTATTTTTCAACTTCTCCTGCTCCTAAGCCATCCTAGTGGCCTTTATTCATAAAAGACACAGATCTACCCATTTCAAATTGCCCCTTCATGTAAACACTGTCAGGACAAATAAAGTAATTACTGCCAAGCCATCTGAAAATGATCAACACTCTTCACTGCGAAGTAAGCAAAGTGAAGTCCATAACAAGATAGTAATTTGCACCTTTTTTTTTTCATTTGAGGAAAAATTTACTTTTTTTGGTGCATAAGTTAAGCATGGAACATATTATTTAATCCTAATGCAAATCACACCAGCAGGAAATGTCGTAAAGAAAAAACTAATCTTCTGAAGGAAAAATAAATTATCGACCACGCTAAGAAGGAAAGAAACATTCTCGAATAATTTCTTTCTTTGTTGGTATTGGCTGGCAGCATAATCCTTCCAAGTAAACTGTAATTTCCAAATTAGATTATACATTATGTCATATTAGTTTTATATTAGAAAAATAAACTGACTGAAAGGAAAAATGCCAAAGTCGACTTGCCTGGTAATGTAAAATTTTTGTGTTTCTGCTGTGAAATGCTAATGTTTCTTTTTTTCTTTTTTTTTAGCAAGTTTTACAGCAAACATAAAAATTAAATTAAGGCAAGATATTTACTTTACTTGACCAAGCCCTGTTTGAAAAATAAATAGAAGAAAAAAAAAAAAAGACCAAGCATTTTCAGGACATCACATAGCCATAGCAACAGTTATCTCTGTATATAAATACTGATACTGGAATGGAAACTTTCATGAGTTATACATCAATCAAGAATATAAGCACCTATTGCACTCTCTAATGTATATGGAGAGAACATAAAACCTGCACAGGTCAAGTGATCTGAAGTCAGGAAATGGTGGAATTGAGAAAGGCTGTGTAACTTTTGCATTGCTCCTGTCTATGTCATAAAAATCTTTAAATACACCACAATCTATCGGGCTTTTTCACACAAGTCCTGCTTCAGTCTCTGTCCAGAATAGATGGTGGTTTTTGGATACAGCCCCCGTGGTCTGGGACATTAGTCCTATGAGGACCAGCTGAGGGTACTGGAATTCTTTAGTCTAATTTTCAGGGGGGAAAGCTGAGGGAATATTTTTGGACCCAGCCTCCTCTACAACGTGTTTCCCCAAACTCCCAGCGGGACTGCAAGCCTGCTTTTCCCCTTCTTGTCTTTCAGAAGATCTTAAAATGCTGCTAAGCAGAGATAACCCTTGAGCTTGGATACACGTCAGATAGGGTGCGGAGGGATGGGATGACCTAGGAACAAAGCCATATCAGAGAAGAAAGCAGGGTAGGTACAGGACCATGGGGATGATGAGACTGAAGATGTGTTGTCCCACCACACTGGACTTGCTGAAAGCAATCATTTGCAGAAGGTTTTGAAGACAACTAGCCAAGGGTAAATATGGAAATATTGTAATCTCTTCAAGACCTATTAAACTTTCCCAGAGCACTCTACTGTCACAACAATTTTGCAAGTAAGTTTAGACAGTTAAAAACAAATTATAAAAACAGTCAATCCTGGCTGCTTCAGGAACTAAAAGATCACCAATCTGTTTTTCCAAGGAGCTGGCCGCAGATGACCAGGAAAAGTCCCACATAAACAAACCAGCTGACTAGTACAAAATGCTTTGGTATTAATTAAAGACACGGGAAGGTTGAGCACATGAAGTGCATCTTCATACATACAAAGGGAGAATAACCTGTAATAGCAAGGAGATGTGAGAAAGGAAGAGAGACCAAGGCATCTTAGTCCAGCAAACTGACAGTACCTACAGACCCTAATAGCAATGACTTTGAAACAGTGGATGATTATCATTCTGAAATTATCTTTGCCACTAGATTTTTCCCAAACGACAAGACTACAAATAATTGACTTAACCCTCCATGTGCCCAATGGAATGTCTGGACGTGGGATCATCTTAGATGTTTAAAGAAACATATATAGATTATTAGACAAAAATACAGCCTCCAAAGACCATTTTGAACTCAAGTTATTAATGAGCCAAAACAGAGGCTTAAATGTAAGTTCCCATTTCATCTCAGCAACAATCTCACTTCTCCCATGATATAATAGCCTAAACTACAAAAGGGTGGTTTTAACTCTAATATATTCTTATATCATCGCAGCTACAGCAACATTCCCATTATAAAACAGACAGATACACAGACGTGTCTATCTCACTTCCTGCAAAGGTTATACTTAGAAGCTTTTTTATAAGGATCCAAGAGACTATTAGTATGTGTGGCAATGTGGTGATGAACATAAGTACTATGAGGCACAGACCATTAAAAAGCCCTTAGAAAAGTCAGCTCTAAGCTGTGATTCTACACAATTCCTTAGCTCCTCTAACAGTTTGTGATTTTTTAAAAAAAATCTATAAATCACCTGGTAATCCTTAGCAAACACTTCTAAGTGGAATTTTCATAAAAAGCAACATACACACATAATCTTGGGGTTTTGTGCAAGACAAAATCATCCATGGTAGTGTAAAGCAAGCAAGCAGCCAAACTCCATGTTATATAGACCCATTTTTGTATTTGATCATATTTGATCATTGATGTCACAGTACACCTATTTGGATAACCTTTTTTTATCATTTTGGTCTTACTACAGTAAATCTCTAATGATTTACACAGCCCCATTGGTCTCATTTGATCTGTTCTATATATCGTTTGCATTTAGATGGCTAGAAATGGCATTACCCTGGGATTATTTTGTATTTCACGTATGGCCAGAGATAGATTTATTTCATCTTAATCTCACCAGGAATGACATACAGACTTTAGAGAAGAGTTTACAAGGTTTTTGGTGGCAGTCCATTTTTTCCTTCTCTTTCCCACCTCAAGATGTGCCGGCTTTGTGTCTCCTTTCTTCCATAACATCTTAAAAGAAGGGCAGTTGATTAGTGTGCAAATTTGCAAGGTGTTTTATTTCCTGACTCCTTACTCCACTGACCCATGGGACTCCCTCTGCCATGACACCACCTGATCCAAGAATCGCACTAGGTATGAGAAAGGATGACATCTGATGGAAATTCTAAGTAACTCCTCCATGACAGATGCAATCCCTTCCGTCTTTTATAAAGCAATATTTATTGTATGTGAGCACAAAATTTCTTTTTCTTATGTCTTGATACAAGACCATCTGCTATGGATTTTAGAACTTTATCTCTATTATTGGTCTCATTCAAAAAAAAGGACTAAATGGGTCATGACCTGATATGATGGGTCTCACCAACCTGCCCTCTTCTCATGCAAGAAATCAATATTTGGCTTTGGTGTGAAGTATCTTTTCATGTTTTCCCTCCCAGGCCTGACCTCGGATATCCCTTTCACCCATGACTTTCCCAGAGAGGCAATTGAAGTAAGGTACACATTCATCAAAACATCTTTTTCATCTATTTTTTTCCCACCTTTTCAGACAGAGCTAACAGAGACTTTGCTGGGGGAACAAAATGCAAGTTGCAGTTCTAAACTCAACAGAGCACAGCCCTTCAGAAAGCCTTTTGTGACACAAAATGCAACCGCAGTTGGTGGGGGGTGGGGGGGAGAATAAAAGCAACAATTCTGAAAACCAACTCTCACAATTAACTGGTGCACATAAAACAGCAGTTTCAAGAGAGCAGGAATCCCAGCCAAGAGAGACAAGGCACACATACATGTACACATACATAGACAAAGAGGGCTGGAGACCATGTCCAGAATGATATAATTGGTTTGCAGGCACACTTCAATCATTCCTTCATTTTATAGACTGCCATTATTTAGCTTAATAGGACCTCAAAGAAAGGAAGGCGGAAGTTAAATGAAGTAATCTCCCACCCAGCCCTGATGTATTATACTGGTTTCCTTTATACTGACTCATTTGTACCTATAGAAACTGTTCTCAATGACACAGGGACATGGGATTATTATCAATAAAGGACCTGACTTGACCATAGTCATCCATTACCATGAATGCTACTCAACAGCTTCTTCTATTAAGAAAATTAATTTAAAATTAAAAAAAAAAAAAAGGAAAAATAAAAAATTCCTTTTTTAACATAATATTTGTGGCCATTGAACTCTGCTGGAAATAGATATACTGCAAACATCTGCTTTTACATACAGCCTTTGCACACTGATTTCAGAGGAAGTCTGAAAGGCTCCCTTCAAGGTTTTTGCCTAGGGACACATCATTTAAATGAAGGTCTTTAATGCACCATGTCAGAAGGCCATCTTCATCTCTGTGAATCCAGGAAAGTGGAGGTGCTCCACTGCAAGGAATTTGGCTTCTTACATACATAAAATAAACAGTTGCAATGCCTGCGGGTCTCAAAAATAGTAGCAAGGATTCCTTTTTTAATAATCCTCAGCCCACTCTTTCAATAGCTAGACAACACATCACATCTCCCAGCACATATAATACAGCTGCTTTATGTTGGCCTTCTAGCTGTTCATTATTTCTGCTTTTATAATAAGAAATGTATGGAAACAAATGACCCTTTCAAAGTGCCGATCTGTTTAAAGAAATAGCAAACAATCCCAAAGCCACACAGATTCTTCTACTGGCACAAGAATGGTGGCCCGTCGTCATTTCATGGCCCAAATGAGATAACGCTTTGAAACAACATTCATTAATGTTTGAAATCCCAATACAGAGCAATTTAATTCAAATGGCTTTGTTCTTCAGAAGAAACCCAAAGGGGAAGGCGAGAAGGCTAAAAAGATAGCTTAAGTCATATAAACTTTCACCAAAGAACAAATCAAAACATCTGAGGTTCATTCAATAGGACTGACTGGCCTCAGCAAGAAGACGACAAACAAAGAAGCATTGTATTGTTCCGCAGAGTGAGGCTTTTCCAGGAACATCCCGTCAGATGCTTTCCAAGTGAACACCATGCAGCTGAGAGTAGGTGGATTTGAAACAGCACAAGATCAATAAAAATCCAGCTTTCCCTTTCCCAGGAAGTCGACTGTTTAAACAGTAATCTACTTGTCCATAGCATGTAAAACAGAAAGGCCACACAGAGGCTGGGCGTTGGGTTACTGCTCGGTGTGTCTCAGTAACACGCACAGACATTCTGAACATCTTCCCTACCCCAACCTGAAACCTTCATGTGCCAAGTAGTCCAAGCCTTTTAAGCAAATTAACCTCTGATAAAAGGCAGAAACCAACCATATTTTCTCAAAGAACAAACAATAACATTTCCTCCATTAACCTTGTAGCGAACTTATTAATACACATTATGTCACCCTGTCCTTCATTCCAAAGGCTCAGATAATGGAGCATGGAAGATATCAGTAACAAGGAGCATCACTGATGGTGCTCTGACCCATGAGAAGAGAAAGAGGTGGGGGAGGGCATCAGCATTAAATGAACCAGATTCTGATGGGCTTAGATGTTTATATTCATTATATTATAGACTTATTACAGGCTGCTTTAGTTTTTCATGTGATTTGTTCTTCAAAATTATGAGTGGAAAGAGAGCTGAATAAAAACCCCTGATTTACATAACTTTTAAATGCATCCACATTTAGACCAACAACATGAGAAGCATGATCCAAGGTCTTGAATGGCTGCTGCATGAGGCATGATTCAATAGAAGCACTTCTCAAATTAGAAGATATGACTGAAATGGGATGTGACAGAGATCAGTGGAATCCTGGCCACAATGAGCAGGGATGAGTTATTTGCTCTCCCTTCCAGCACATCCTGGGAAACAGTGCAGAAAACAACAAAGAGCTGACCAAGAAGAAATGAAAGCAAATAGCTCTTCCCAGAGCACTTAGTGAAGCTAAAGAATTCCTTGCATGGGATGCTGCAAAATGTATGTGGGTTCAAAAAGTGATCAGACAAACTCCTCAGAGAAAAAAAATCCCACTCCCTTAAATACAAAACACAACCTTTGTCTGATGACTATTTGAGCCTTAAAATGATGAAGGTCAAAAGAATGACACTGGGAAAATGACACCAGATGCTTGCCCTATTGCTGTAGTTTTTCTTTGACCACCCTGTTAACCACCACCAGTGTATGAGTTACCATGTTAAAGAGGTCTTTGGCGCACAACCAATCTGACATTATATGAAGCACCACAACAACAGGCTGTGTGTGTTCCCAGCCTGCAGCAAACATGAGATAATCTGGATTAATTCAACCCACCCAGGAGGATGTTGAAGTTAAATTGGATTGTCTCATGTTTACCAGTGGCCAGAATACATATCCACAAAGTTATCTTACAGGTAGTCACCAGGAGCCAAGGTTCTGCAGGGACCACTGACTGTGTGTTACAGCCCCACAGGACAAGACTTTTCTGTCTGTTTGAGCTTCCCACAAATCCCATCCAAGTGACAAAGTTTCAGCTATAATCTGTTCTTTGGGGTGCACCTTCCAGCCAAGAGATCACACGGATATCCCAGCCAATACTGAGAAGGTTCTGACCGGTTCATGTCTTATCTACATCACTTGTTTGGGAAGCAAAGACCTTTCCAGGGAGGTAAAAGCAGAAATCAAATCAGGTTTCCAGGTTAATTTCCAATTTAATACTTACAGATCCCAGCTCAGGCACCAAATTTAGCTAGGCCAGTCTCTGGTTTCAAGATGAACCCTCAGCATTGCTGCAGCTTCTCAAAGGCAAATTGCTAGCCTAGCTTTTCAGGTTTGTCACATGAGTAAATGTTCTTGCTTTTGAGGGATTAATCAGAACTTCAGGGCATATTTTTTTCTTACTCTGGTAACACTGAGGCAAGGAATCCACACTGACGTTGGTAATCTCCCACAGGAATGCTGCTGTGGGAGCATCTGCAAGTGATTAATAACTAGAAAAGAGCAAGACAAAAAGTTCCAGTTGGTGATGAGGCTCCAATGGATGCTCCTGAGGTGTCAAGAAGATATCCAGTCTTCCCATTTTTTGCTTTCCTTTCCAGTACATAGACATGAAGAACTGCCTGGAAGCATGAGTGGGAAAGATCAGCAACCCTGGGGAATGGAAATTAAGTGACGGATCCTTTAGTTCAACAGCCAGGTCTGTGAGCCCTTGTCTGTGGGTCGCATGGATATTCTTTATGATAAGGGGAACCAGATGCTCATTAGCCAAAGAGGTGGCTAATATTCAACCAACAGCATGCTGGTCTAGCTTTTAACCTGTGGGTCTGACTGCCTGAAGAATGGCAGTGGGAACCTCTAGCAGGGCTGTGTGGGAGTCAGGGACTTCAGCACAGATGGATTTGTGCAAATTTCTGGTTAGATTACTTGACTCCTGAGTTCTGCAATTCAGGTTGGGTCTGCACCTGGAGGCAACAAAGCAGTTCATCTGGAGAACATGGAATCAGCCTGATTTCCACCAGAGGAGGTGGTGAGGGGTTGAAATAAAGCCGGCATTTTAAGCAATCAAAAACTTGGGTTTCTCATGGAGATGGATCCTCCAAGGCCTCTGTGGAGGGAATTCCCATTGACTTCAACACACAAGGAGAGCTTAGAGTAGCAGACCCCTGAACCTGGGTCAAAGTAATGAATGAAACCAAGTTCTGCTGCAAACGACATAAATCAGCCACATTCATTCCAAACCAGGCCCTGCAGCATGACCCTTAACCAACCTTTCAGTGAACCTGAGATATGGTTTTCAAATTTGTAATGAAACCTGAAACTAAGTGATTTTCACCTGGTTCTGGCTTTTACAGAAAATATTTCACAGCAAGCTTTATTCCCTAGGTGTGATCCCCTAATTTCTTTGTTAAATCCAACCAGTTCTTTGAACTGACAGAACCAAAAAGCAACCTTGTGACAATGATCTGAAATGCATTAAAATGAGTGTAAGTATACGAGTTCCAAGTGGATGCCTTCCATAGCGCTCCCCAAGGAATTTTCAAGACATGTCTTTTCAAAACCATATGCCTTTAAAAAAATATTAAGAGAATAACGCTTGTGCTAGACTTTCATGTAAAAGTTTCTGCCACCAACAGCACCTCTGAGTTGTATGCTTGAGCAGGGCATAGTAAGGGAAGAAAAAAGTAGTACAGGCATCAATTATCTTGAAAGCTAATCCCACTAGGACAGTGATGGTGTGCAGAAGGGCTTTTATAGAAAACCCCAAATCTGGGATAGTCTTTGTGCCATTAATGTGGGAAGCTCTATTTCAGGTTGTCTGTTAGCAAAGACTCCCTAACTGTCCTTCCTGAAGAAGGACTGACAGGTCCTGTCCAGTTAAGGCCATTAATTGGGTATATGTCTGAAGAGAAGACAAAATGGATCTGCATGAGTTAGCTTGTCATCTCCCCACAAGGGCATCATTAAACACCTAAAAGAGTCAGGGGACAAAGCACTGAACTCAACTGCAGGGGCAATATCCTGATTGAAAAGCGAGACAACAAAACCCAGCACAATTTATCCATCCTAAGAATTGTGCAACAGATCACCAAGGCCCCACATTCAATGCCCCCACAAGATTTCCAGTTCAGATGTGGCATACAGAGTCCCAGACCATCACGGAGTATTTAAGCCAGCTGCCCAGAGATTAAGTCCTAACTACACAATACATGCAGGTGCCCCATCATCCCTGCAGACACAGAGAAAGAGGGACTGTAGGGTAGTGAGGAACTGGTTGGACAAAGTCATTGCATTGCTGTTCTCACCCTCCACTAACAGATCAAGCTGTGGTGGTAGAGCACAAGTGTGAAGGAACACTTCACACTCCTTTATAGCTCCGCTCATCTCAAAAACATCACTGGACAGAATCCCCTCTTTCGGCTGGAAATGTAACTTGTGATGCTGGAGCCATGTGAGGACAGAGTTACCAGCAAGGGATCTCATCCTTTGGGGTCCAGCTGCACTGACAGTCACCTAAAAGGAAAGATGCTGCAGCATTCCAAGGCTTTGCATCCTATTTATTCTGAAAGATTTGCTCGATAGACACAATCTGATCAACAACCCTTTGATCAGTGCATGTTTTCCTTCATGTTGCATTTCTAGACAGGTAGCATTGCCTCATGTTTGATAATATCCTTGTTATAAAGGACACAAACCCATGATTTACTCTGCAAAAAGCATAACGCTCACTGAAAATAGCCTAGGAAGGATATAGCGTCATACCTAACACTACATTAAGTGAAAACTGAGAACCTGATATATTTTAGGAAAATTCAGCACACTCTAGACTAATAAACATTTTACAATATTATTGCACATGTTCATTTCACTTTGTACAAATAATCATTCCCTTCACATCTAATAAGTCTGCTTGACACATTTGTGGCCTTATAAAAACACCTTCAAGGGTCTTGTTTTGAGGCATCAATCATTTATTTATACAAAGCTCAAAGACAATGATTAACAATTCTGATGGTATAAAAGCCTTCAGCTGTGATCCTTGTCTTGCTGTTTGTTATCTCAGAACTCTAAAATTATTTCAAGGAGATTTTATTTTAATAAATTAAAAAAAAAAAAAAAACTTGCTTTTTTCCTCTGGCAGCAACATCAAATCAATCAAGGTGAAGGAAAAGACCAGAGCTATTTGCCTTTTACTGTGTTTCCAGAGCTGGAAACAGAGTGCAGTTTGAAGCAGTTATTTGCAGTTTGTACTGTCTACACAATCACTGGAGGTGCCAGAAGCTGGGAAAGCATGGACTGAAAATCATGCTTCCAGCCATCACCTGTGGGGATGTTTGGAGTCGACTTTACCCATTGTGCCAATACAGAGCTTAGCTTGTCCTCACTAGAAATAAAAAATAGCAGATTCTGATAGGATTTTGACACTTTTCTCGTTCTAAGTGTAAAGAGGCTCATTAAACTGGGTACCCCAAACCTGGTGCACATTTCTGATCTCACTCCCTATTGCAATTTCACCTGCCTTTTCTTTCATCTGCAAGCAAATTCCACCTGCCCATCCCTTCTGGGCCAGACTCTCAAAGAGGAAAAACAAGACCACCATGGCACAGACCCATGAAATCACACTGATTTAGGGTAACAGAGAAGCTTATCTGCAGTGGCAGTTGTTCCATGGTATGTTATGACACAACAGTTCTGCACTGGCAGAAGGGAACTGTCACTGACGTTTTTGTTGCAAGCCGCTAAAATGACAACGTTTCCATTAAACTCATGATAGCTGATCTATGCTCCAAAGTTAACCAAAAGCAGAACCTCCATTCCAGTTATGACCTCAGATAAATGTAAATTCAAATGAGGTGCCAAGGAAATACGATAGAAGTAGGAGAATTATAAGCACTTACGTAACAATACAAGCATTCTGAAACTTGGTTTACTATTAAAATATATGTATAATTGACTGCATTTTACTAGGCCCAGATTATGTTCAAAGCCAACTGAAGTAGATTTTCAGATTTATGGAAACACATGTTAACTAGTTGTACAAGAACAGGTTTTCCCCCAAAGCCAACTCTCTCTCATGCTTTGTTACCATTGCTTTTAACATCACATGATGCCTGACAGCACAATATAAAAATTAAATGCTAGAAAATAAAACAGCTGCTGATTTTAGAAGAACTCTGAAAAAAACTCACGGCCTCTGTTTAAGACACAGCAGCGAGGTCACGCTGCTGTTAACTCAGCTTTCACTTTCTCCCAGGCCCAGACAATCTACTCAATTGCTTCATGTACATCTCCAAGGGGTAAGGCAGAAAAACCCCCAAAACAGTTACTTGTTAGGAAGAAATTTCCCTTATAAAAATATCCCTGAGGATACCCCTACTCAGCCTTAGTAATGTTCCCATCTTCTTGGAGGATATTGCTGCCAGGGAGGTTGGTCCATACTGGTTCCAGCTGGGACTGCCCTGGAAGTGCAGCAGACCCTGTCCAAGTGGTGCTGGGCTGAAGATCTGAACCTTCAAAACCTCTGGCCTCTTGAAAAGATTTAAAAGACCATTCTAGCAGATTATTATGGATCTGCCATTCTTCAAGATCTGCTCTCACCATGTTTACTCAGCCTTCTTTTTTGTGCTTGTACCCACTTTCATTTCTATTGGAAACTTACCAGAAAATGAACAAAACCTGTATATCATACTAAAACCCATTAAAACTGAGATTAATTTAGTCTTAAAGGTTAGCTCCATTTTCTAACCACTATTTCTGTCTGCAATCTGTCTTCATCAGACACTAATTAATAAGCAGACAGCTCTGGAAAACTGCCTTTAATCTTAGGAAAGTGTAAATGCTCATGGTTACTAATGCAAAATCTCAGTACACAATTCATCAGGAGATTGGAACATATAATTTTCCTTTATAACAGCTTACTGATTAAGAGGACTAAAAGCACAGGTGAAGCTGAAAAGAAATATTACTTTAGAAGTTTAAATTATTTTGCCTTTTTTTCTCTCTTTCTGCAGTGCCAATACAGTTGTACTTTCCTAAGACATTTTCATTTTTTTCTCAGGCAACAGGATTAGATCCTCCTGTGTTTTACACCAAGAATCTTTGCTTGAAGTCAGGGTTTGTTACTCCTGATTTAGAATGGTTGAAGTCATTTGGGGATTAACCCCTACCAGAACTGTGTGCAGAAAGAGGGGGGAAGGGGTCTTGTGACAACTAGGAGGTAAAATATTGCTCTCCAAATTATATTTTTAATGATCACTTCCTTTCATAATGATGCAAGATTATATATTGACTGTGAAGAGCTATTTATGTGCCATGACTAAGATACATTTTCATTTATTTCTCAGGCCTAGAACTAATTTGTATTTGATTAAAGGTTTTCTACACATTTACAGGAAAAGATTATTCACATTGGACTGCTCTTCTCGAGAAAACAAAACAAAAAAGTTTGCAAGTCCTGCCAAAAGAGTGGTTTTAAATCCATCTCTTTTTTACTCTGTGCATCACAGTAGGGATTTCTTAATCAGTACCATGCTGGCTAGCACAGATACACTGGCAGCTGGGCTAGACCACAGCAGCAAATGACTGATGGTGATCTCTCTTTGGAAATGCCCCCTTCAGCTGGACCTGAAATTGCCATCTGTAGAGTACACCAAGATCAACAGATCCACAGAGAACAAATGAGAAGATGCTTTAGGACACATTTCCCTATCAAAAAGCGTGGGGGCAGCGGGAGGGAGGGAACACTTATTTAATTCTTGAAGACTTCCAGTGCTGACCACTCCATCTCCTCCCCAGCTATTCTGACAGGTACTAGTTGTTCTCTGCTTTCAGCCTCCTTCCATGGTTTCTTGGGCAAACAAGCTGTGCTGATTTTCCAAACCATATCTGATAGGCTGTGTAGGCTGCAACATTTTCTTTCTCCCTTCAAACTGACAAAACTTGGAGCTAAAAAGTGGTTTGTTCAAATCACATCTGCCTGCCCAGGCTGAGCAGAAAGTACCAGTGCTCCCTTCTGCACAGAGCAGCTTCAGGACTTAGCATAAGAAGGATCACCCTGAAGAGCTGCAGTCTTTCTCCATTGACTGTAGGGGAAATCTAAACTAACCAGGGCCAGATGCCTCCAACTAAGGTGTCTCTAAACTTATGTAAGACCATTCCCACTGCAAACCCTTCTGTGCCTCAGTTCCTCAGATAACCTCCACAAAGACCAGAAGGTTTAGAAAACCAACATAACCAAGGCCATGATGTACCTGAAACCCAAAGGACATCACAAAACAGTGGATCCATGCCAAAAACCAAAAAAATGGGCAAGTCTCATAATTTTTCCACCTCTTGCTTTCCCATTGTTTTTTTCCTTCTCTCATCTCTATCATCACTCCTGCTCTCTGCTGAAGGAAAGCTGCAATATGTCAAGCACATGGGGAAGGATTATCTGAAGCAGCATTAAAAAAAAAAAAAAGAGGAAAAGCTCCTCTGAAAAACGTTTTAGTTATTAAGACACTTGGATTTTTCAGTATAAATAAATTTATTCGTGAGAGCACTTAAGACAAGTTCTAAGGTTAACAAACACTGCACTATGCGACTCACAGCTGTGACAAATATTTAAGAAATCCGATACAGCATGCCTAAAAATTATTCATTTGCAGGCCTCGTTGCTTTTGAAGATCAACTGTTTTATTTGTAATTTTTGACATTTTCCTTCTTTTCCTGTTTGGCCTGTGAATTTGAAAGGGTTGTAAACACGTACTCCAGCTCTCTGCCTGAGGCACTGAGCTGTTGTCAGCATGCCAAAAAGAAAAGGAAGCTGATAGGTCCTTTGGTACATACCGATATGAAGGGCTTGTAAAGATAGTATTTGTTTGGTTTTTTTGATCTGACTTCGAATCTGGCTGTAGTACCTACCCTTCAGGGAAAAGCAACTTTTAAATAAATGCTTCAAGATTGTGCAAACATTTCAGTAGTTTCAGAGTCCTGGTGTTCTGGGTCAGGGAAGGAAGAAAATACATGTCAGTCAATAGAGATGGAAATGATAAAAAATGGTTAAAGCCACAGCCATAATTTTTTCTGGGCTGGGTGACGGGTTCTTTCGATGACCGCATCACGCGCTGCTTCACTCATGTGCCTTTTGGCCAGCCTATGAAATGCACTGTGGATTTTATCCATGTGCACACACATACACTTGGAAACAGATTAAAAATACACAGTCCTTTCAAATTCATCACCCATCAATCCCACAATTTGCTAGTGCTGCAGGATCAAGAAAAAAATACAAGCTTGCTAGTTTTTCCCGTTAGTCCTCTGAGAGTTCTGAAATGGTTATTTCCTTCTATTCCTTTGTTTTAGCTACATTTCTGCATTTTTTTAAAATCCCTTATTTATTACCTAGCTCCTGAGGGTCCCAGCTCTCCGCACATGAGTTGCTGCACCAACATGTAGGTCCCAACAACTCCCAGACGGGAGCTTCGGGCTGTGGGAGCTGATCCTGCTGATCAAGCACAAGGCAGAGCCTGTTCTCCTTGGAGAGCTCATAAGCTCGAGGGCCAAAGAGCAGGAGGGGAAGCAGAGACAGAAGGAAGTTAAATGGCTTGTTCAAGGCCACAGAGCAAGCCAGTGATAAATGTGGGAACAAGACCCACATCTTCTGGACCTTTATTACAGAAGAATAAATCAGCCATTTCTCATTTGCCTCCTGTACTTTCCCAACCATAACCCTTCTACCTTTCTGCAAATTGCAAGGTATTCTTACAAAGGGGTGTATTTTTTAGGGCAAAAGAATCTGCTTCTTACACCATGGTGGTTAGGGATGCTGGGAGAACAGAGCCTACATCTGGACACAAAGCAAGGGGTCAGAGCTACTACATGCACCTGGAGAAACATAGCTCCCAAAATACTCTATACCAGGCATCAACTCCTTGATTGCACAGTTTGATTTTTTTTTCCTTTGTGGATCTAAATTTTTGCTGCTGATTTTTAATACTGAAAAATTAGAACGGCTATATCTGTTGGTTGGGTTTCATCTGTACTAGAAAACAACCCTGGAGCTCACACATTTGAGTTAAAAGCATAGGAAACTGAGTTTTGATCAAAGTAGCAGGACAAGCAAGACAACAAGACGAGGACAATCTGGAGGCACAAGGACTCATTACCAGCTTGTACCAAAACACACCTAGCCTCGCACATTTCACCTGGTGCTAAGCCCATCATAATAACAACATGCACTTTTCCCTAGGGAAAACCAGTCCTGTGAGTCCTGAGAAATATTCCATGACAGAAGCACATCACAGGGGCTTCTGCCCCCAGAAAATTTGCAGTTGAGGAGAACCAGAATCTGGTTCTCCGAGAATCTGAGAAACCAGCAGTAATGCAGAGATTTGAGGTGGAATAGAGGTTAACCAAGAAGAAAAACGAGGAGAAACAGAGGTGCAACAGTTAATGATTCTTCAAAGGCCAGAGGAGTGGCAGGGTCAGGGTTTCCCAGCCCTAAGACCACAGATTTTCACTCTCTTCTTTGGAAGAGGAAAACTGCCTTTTTTCCCCTTGTTGGCAGCTTCTGAGCATGCAAACACTGGAGGTCAGAGCAAGGAGAGAGAGCAAGGGGAGGAAGGAGGACAGCAAATACATCCAGCTCATCTTTCCCTGGCTGGGAAGCACTAGCTGCTGCCAAGGGGCCAGCACAGCCTCCAGGGACCCACCAGCCCTACAGCAAACTCAGGGCACTGCTGCCTACCAGCTGTAAAACCCACAGCAGCCCAGGTCGTTACACTGCTGCCGGACCACCAGGCCAGCTCTGGGGTGTGTTTGAAGGGAATCTTTCCACGCAATAAAATCCTCAGGCCGTTATTCCTTGGATGCTTGGCAGAGCACTGTTGTCACGTTTTCATGGCAATAGCAGCCTGTGGGAGGTGGGATCCCAAGTGGAGATAGTTATGGGGCTGTTATATATTTGCGGCACAAGTCGGGTGGGGTTTTGTTATCCAGCATCTAACAGGGCAGTGTGTCCTCTCCTCAGCCTGTAACTGCCCCGTAGAAAGCACTCCTCTGCTCTCTCCCCTCCTTGCCTCTGCTGCCACACATCCATCCCACCAGTGGCTGGGGTTTGGGGGAATTTGTCTCCAAATGGGAACCAGATTGGAAAACGGATTAGCAGGAATAAGATAAAGAATTAAACCCAATCAGCAGGCGACCGCGCTTCTAAAAGGCACAGATGCACGCGATTAGCTTGCCGCATGTGTTCCAGTCAGATCCCAACATCAGAGATGGGCTTGGAGAAAACCTCAAATCCCTGAAGAGCTTGCCGGGGCCCAGGGACATGCCTTTGCACGTCAAGGGCTGGGCACATCCCCAGAGCCATGCCTGGGAAGCACAGGCTTGGGCAGCCCTTTGGTTCCTCATCTCCCCAAAATCATCCTCTTGGTGCCCTCCACAGGGAGGGCAACCTCCTCTGCTCACTCCAGCAGCAGGAAGGCATTTCCATGCCCCCAGCATTGCCTGTGGGGCACAGGCTGAAGAGGACATGGAGAAAAGTTAATCCCACTGTCACAGTCCCTGAATAAATCCCAGACTCTGTTTAGGGAGTGGGGACTGGAGAGGAGAAGCAGATTTTTTTTCTCCTCCCCACCCAAGTCACTGAGTGAGTCAGGGGTCAGGGAACAGGGGTGATGGTCCAGCTCCACCCGCTCCCCAAGCAAGGCCAAGGAGGGTGAGAAAATTTAGGGAAGGGCTTCCCACCTCCAGCTGGACGAGGTAATGACCGTTTCATCATGCTGAGAAACGCTCCAGCATCTCCTGGCCTCACGCTTACTTAAGATCCATCTGAAAAGTAAATATTGCTGAGAGACAGAACAGCATCTGCACACTATCAAGTTTTCCTGGATCCCAGGCAGTTCTTGGGCCCACCAGCTTCAGGGGGTGGTTTTGTGTTGGGTTGATGGGGATAGGATGGGGAAGATAGCAAGGAAAGAGTGGGAGAAAGTGAGTTCAGTGGAAGGGAAGTTCTGATTTTTGGGAAGCCCTTTCTTGCTGGCAGAGAATCACCATCAAGTTCTTGTTGCTTCGATATTTGATACAGGTTCATGAGTTCAGTAGGAAAACATGAAACCAGAAAGGGCCAAATCCTGACCCCAAACAGGCAGGGAAAGCGCTAGCCCAGCCCAGGGAGTACTGTAATTTAGCAGACAGACCACCCTATAGTTCAAGAACAATAAAATAATCTTGATTCTATAGGACTAAATCCCAAGCCCAGCATGGCTCTTTCCAATTGGTGATAGCGGAGCTGAGCTGTGTGGTTTGCAGCCCTATCAGCCTGTGAGCTCTGGGTATTTTGCAAACATTAATTCAAAGGCAGAAGTCAGCTGTGAGAGAGGGGACATTTCTTTCACTGCTTCACAGCTGGGGAAGCAGAAGTCAAACATCAACTTGAGTTCCTGTGTGTTAAAGCAAACTTTCTGCTGCTTCTGGACAAAGCCAGATTACAGCCCCCAGAGCTTTCCCCAAGTGACTGAGGCAGATTCACAAGCAGCTGTGTGTGCCTACCCTTTATCCAGCCCCCTACCCTGACTAGGGTCAAAAACCACCTGTCTGAAAGGACAATGTCAAAAGAAATGCCCTGGAAGTGGTAGGGGGTGGGCCTTTACTTGTAGGATGGTTTTCCCCAGCTCTGGAGTAGAACTTCAGCGAAGGAAGGTTTAATCCATTGCACTGAGTCACTAGGCAGGTGTGAAAAAGGGCAACATAGTGGTAAATTGCAGCAGTTCATCTCGCAAACTTGTCACAGCTCTGTCATGTCTGGTCAGGGGTTTATACTTCAGTTTGCCCCCTCAAAAGTTACATGTTTTTGGAGTTTCCTTCCATGATGTCTGTGTAGCCTTATGTGCACCCATGGGATCACCTCCAGGGGGTTTCAGTCCAGTGGTTAAGCTCAAACCTTAATTGCAAACACATCTTTACCCATGTAGGAAGACCATACAGGTTCATCATATCTATTATGATGCCTTCTCCTGTTTTTAATCCCTTAATGTAGATGGTATTGGGCATGTTTTAAAGAAACTGAGTCAGATTAGTGCATCTTGAATGTGCTCATCCCTCTCTACCAAAAAAAAGTGGTGCTGACTTGTTTTTCTTTTCTGTCTTTCTCTGGCACAGAGATGAATCACACCTCAGGTTCCTGTAAGTTTTTAAAGAATATTCACCAAGGAGCCTCTGTGAGGTTAAGACTCAGCCACCAGCAGGCACCTGAGATGCCTTTTGTGTGCTGACCTGGGAGCACCAGCCTCCAGGAATTCAGGTGTCTCTTTTTGCTGCTCATGAAACAATTTGCTGGCACTGACAACTGGTATGCCGTGCAACAGCAAGATCACACCTGGGGTGGTCTAAGGAGATAAGCAAGGACAGTTGTGAAGGGAGAGAGAACATCAGTTGTAAAATAGTTTTGATTGGGGTGGATAAAACCCCACTGCAACTCCACTGTAATTCTGGATATTCCCAGAGAACTTTACAAACATCTACTTTCCCTCCTGCAATAAGTTCCCCAGGTAATCAATCCTCTGAGAGCAGCAGAATTAGATCCTGCATTCATGATCTTGCTGCCTCTCCCTTTCACCCTGCCAACCCTCACTCCTGACATGAGAGCCCCTAACACAAGTGGTCTTGCCCAAACTCTCTGATTTGAGCCACAAGACTGGGGCTAACTGCCCCTTTCCTCCTCTCTACCCCAAGCTACCCCGAGCTCCCAAGACACTCTCACCCCAGTGAAAATACTCCACCTCCTGGAGCCCACGCAGCCACTCCAGCCCCAGTTGGTCAAATCCAAGAAAAAGATTTGTTTAAGCTTTTTCCAGCATACATTCCACTGCAGACATTGCTTTTAATAAAGGCTGCACCACAATCCTTTTCATAATGGCACGGAGCAATCTAGCAATATCCTCCTGTACTTAGAGAGTGAGTTAATGAAGGAATAGGTTAATTGAAACCGACTTCAGTACGGAGCACAAGCAGTTGAGCTGAAACGTGGCATAAAATAGAAATGAAAAGAAAACCCAGCTTCTCAGCCCAGCCTGTAGCTTTCTGGCCATACACGGAAAAGAATTATTATTTCTTCTTCGTCTTCTAATATGTTCAACAGTAAAACCACCAATAATATGAAAATAAATTACACCTGGGGCAACCTTATATTGCACTAACAGTCTGGCTCTGATTAGCCTTGCCTTTATCATGCATGCATCGTATTAGTCCGTTTCAAAGAATTCGTGGAGAAATTCATACTTCGACCTTAAAACAGAGAGTAAAAACACAGCTGAATTTAATTACCCACTGACCGCATGCACTGGGTTAGGTAATAAAATATAGAAGCAGTAAGATATGTAATGCTTTATTAAGCTATCTCAGATACAAGAGCATGCCTGGCAATTATGCCTGAAGGCTACTGAAGGCTACTCAGAATCTCTCGCGGACCACCCAAAGAGAGGAGCTAAACAGAACCTGGTCCTTGCTGCACGGCAAAGACATCCATAAATAATACAGCTATATGCAGGCAAAGTGCCTCCTTGCTCCTATCTGCCTTCGAGTCCATATGTTTATCAAACACACATTGCCCTGGCATCCATGAATTCTTCTCAGTCTTGCTCAAGATGTGTTTTTTTAACGCTTTCCCGGTGCACTCTTAAGCCCAGCTTAGGCCCCAAGTTTATGAACGTTTAAATAAAACAGCTAAAAATTAAATAAAGCCCAGAAATGGCAGCATGGGAAAGGAAAAGCCAAGCCTGAGTCCCTTCCTTGTTCCTAAAAGGAAACCTTGGATGCAGTTAAAGTGGATGGGTGAGAAGAGAACCAGTTCGCAGAACCACTCCACAGATAAGTAAAATATTTAGGAGAGGTGAGAAGGCAGGGAGGGAGGGGAGAGAGCAAATACCATCCTAATTCCAAAATGAATGGCTTAAAGAAATCCAGGAAAAGGCACAAACTGCAAATACGTATCTTCCCATGTCCATGGTTTCAGATAGTAATTTTTTAAATTCAAAAAAAACAACCCTTCCTCTCTGTTTTATCCCACCATACTCTGTCCAAAACATGTAAACTTACCCTAATAGAACAGAACTATACAAAGAATAATGAAAAGTTGCAATAAACAGAGGAAAAAAAGCCCATTGAAAGACACATTGCCAGGGAATTGTACTATAAACTGGATAACCCAAGTTTATAAAGAGATTCACATTTTCAGGCCTCCATCCAGACAAGGGGCCCAGGTTCTGGGTTTCCAAGGGAAAAGACAGTTGTCTGTCCTCCTGTTCCTGCATCATTCCCATAACACAGAGTTGCAGGGTGCCACCAAGAGCTTGTTACCCCAAATCTCAGCAAAACCTTGAAGGCTGGAGACCAGGCAGCAGGATCAGCAGAGAGGCAGCAGAGCCAAAGGCAAGGTGAAAAAGGGATGAGATTTGCAGAGATCGAGGCAGATTCTCTGGCAGGAGGGGAGCCTGAATCAAAACCTCATGTCCAAACCTTCCTGGTGACCACCCCTTTTTCTCTTCTTCCATTTCCCTTCTCAGTTGTTGTTGGCTTAGACTACAGACAATTTAGGGTAGGAACACTTTTGCGTGTGGCTGTGCCATCCCTGGAGACACCACACTTGGTTGGAGTCTACAGGCTGTATATAAATATAATCACTGTCATAAGAATCAAATTAGAGAGGGATCCAATATTCACATCTAGCCCCTCTTACTCGTAACCAGCTGAACCCAACTCGCAGATCCCAGAAAATTTCCACCTCTGGCAATCTTCTTCCCTGTGCTTGCCATGTAGGTCTGCTCTCCTCTTTTCCTGCGACGGGAAATCTGTTTCTTTGTGTATTTAGGTTTAGTTTTTTTAAATTTTTAATAGGAAAATGGGTCCAAAGCAAAATTTGAATCAAATCTTGCAGTCCCAAGTCTGGGTCACTTTTTCCTTTCCCACATGCCCTGGCATTTGTTCATTTGCTGCTCCTCTGCTTTGCAAGCTATGTGGCCAGGATCAGAGGCAGAGTTTCTTAAACATATTGTGGTGTGAAAGGCTGCTCTGTATGGATTTCTGGCCACCACTCTCAGTGCGGGATGAGTTGGAAATCTCCAAATATAGCTAACTCTCAAAGACTTTGACAGCAATGTTGGAGGGGAAACACAGAGCTCTGGAAAGTGGGCATAGTCCTATCTCCAGGAGCTCATGAACATCCATGGCAAATGGGAACTAAGCAGCAGCTCTATCAAAGTGACACCTCTCTGGCTGGATCAGCATTTGCAAGGATCACAGCTTGCCCTGCTAGCAAAGTTAACTGATAAATCTCCCAGTCCACATTCCCCACCACTGAGCCAAACAGAGAGGGACCACTCAAATACCTTGTCTGCAGATGACGGAGATGAGGATCCAGGGGTCTATATCACGAAACTTCCCTGTTCACAGCAGAGCTTGGGAGTTTCCTGGGGTGCTATATTTAACATAGGTTTCCTGAAATTTGTCCCTAGTGCTTCAGAGCAGGGGGTTCGGAGAGAAAAACCAGAACTTTTTATACCAGATCAGGAATTCTCGCAGACAACGTCTGCACTGAGTGCCCTTGCAACAGGCAGCAGGGGAGCCCTGCTCATTCACATTCTCTTTATAAACAGTTGTTTATTTTATTATCTTTATTTGAAACAGATTATGCAGCAGAAGACTTCTGGAAAAATCTTTTCCATCTGACTACTATTTTTGGCAGCATACAGTACAGGATAGAAATGCGCTTGCTCGCCTTTGTTTATTTGTCTTTATCCTTAAGGCTGCAAACAGGGAGAAAGATATATTGGAAGTAACTTCAGGAAAAGCCTGTGACTGTCTATGTAGGGACAACTAAGGTGCAAACCAAAAATCTTTACATAGGCCCATCTGTGGACCACGCACATAAGACAGAATTAATCTTTGAGAATTCATTTTTGCCTCCATCCTACATCCTTTCAGAGCTTTCTGTAGGAAAAGAGCTCAGAAAATCCAACACCAGACCCGACAGTCTCTATGACCAGAGCTGAAGGAGTAGCTGCTGCAGCAAGGAGCAGAAAACTGTGCTACTCTGATGGGAATTAAAATGAAGGGTGACAAAGACATCTCAAGAACTGCTCCACTGTGATATTCCTGCACTACAGGGAAGCACACTATTGAATTAAAAGTATTAACAACTTTTTCTAAAGAAATTATCCAGAACAGCTGTAGAGAACAATTAAGATAATATTTAGCTGTAAAGTGCAGTTCACAGGTAATCTTCCCAGGCATATTCAATCTTTCCCTTTTGCAATCCCATTCAGCACAAAAATAAAGAAAACACACAAGAACAAAAAATATCTTTTTAATAGAATTAGGGAAATATTGCTCACACTAGAAACTTTAGTTTGAGAGAGGAAAAAGGACTGAGTTTCTGTCAAAAACATTTATAGAAAGAAAACTGCAAAAGCCTCAGGGTTCCCCTTCCCATGTGAAACTTCTGAACCTGTCTCCATGATGTAGAATTTCTTTATGGAACATGAACACACACATCCATAAGCCGTCAGCAAAGCTTCCACAAAACCTGCAGTGCCCGTAACGTCTCTATAAAATTTTCACTTAAACATTCTTCATTGATCTGCTTGTAAACTTCCCAAACAGCACGTCGCCTAATTAATCATTTTTATACTAGATGCAATTGTGAGTTTAATCTGCAGAATGGTTTGCTGTGGCTAATCACATCCATGCACTGAGCAAAGATGGAGCTGTTTGACAATTGAATATGAAGGTTTAATTATTCTATTCAGAAACAAAGTTTTCATTAGAGAATCCCAGAGCAGCTGGTTACGGTAATGATGTCCCTAGTGGAATTACAAACAGGATGAAAAGGGTTGGACAATGTTATTTGACTTACAGCATCGCAATGTTCATTTTGAAAGCCATGAAGGGTTGGATAAGATTCTTTAAGTTTTGTGATGCTCGTGCCAAAACTCAGCTGGAGCGTGTTTTCACGACACTATCCACTTCCTATTGTGTTGCAAAATGCTTTTTCCACCTTCTGAAAAGGGCTCAGAAAACAATGCACCTCAGAGTGAGGATTTTCTGCTAGGAGGAGCTACTGAGCTGAGCACAAACTAGATGTCCTCTAGATCCCCGTTTTCCATGACCGCATGGAAATACAGCGCACACAGCTTCACTTTCCCACCTCCAAATCCTTTTAGGGAGCAGAGGAAATAGGAGAAGGTACCAGTACCATTAACACTACCTAATATCTATTATGGCATGTGCATCCCTCGGTGCAACCCTACCTGTGTCATGCAAACGGGGATATTCGAAGAGGTGTGTGCCATGGCACGAGGAAGTCTCGGTGTAAGCTGGACAGGCTCCAGCCCCACATCACACACTGCCCTAATGACTTTATGTCTCATTGGGAGCGAAAGAAAGAGGAGGGGAACCAGTCCCAGTGTGAGGGAAGAGCCCATTACACTTCGCTCTGCCAGGAGGAAGCTGGAAAAGGAAAAGGAACCAAACAAAGCTCCCTGGTCAGTTACATTCCGATTCAGGACTCCCAATGAGGCAACATGGCTTTCAAAGGAACCTTCTCAATGCCATCACAAGCACTTTTCACTATAATAAATTCAGTTCAGCTTGTCCCAGTCTTTTCTTCTACAGCAAAGGTGATAAAAAATGAAGTTCTAGACTTCTGTAGTATGCATTCATCTTTCCAGAGGATGGGCGGGAGGAAGGAAATAAGGGGTTAGTGCAACAACATAAAATGTCATGAGAGATCATTTTTTATGCAGAAAAAGCTCTTTTCTCTGCATAGCTCCCTCAAGCCATACATGCTAATGTCCAGAATTAAGTCCTAAAATATAACATCTCTATTGAATTCTCTTCTTCTTTGTCGCTCTCCTTGCAGGACTTCCCTAAATAATTCATGTCCCAAATGTAAGCCCACCACGAGAAGAAAAAAAAAGTTAAAAAACAGAAAAAAAAAAAAAGAAGGGGTTAAAAAACCCTCATGAAGACATATATCCTGCTGAGCCACCAGAGAAGCTCCAGGAACATCAAAAACAGAACCAACTCCAGTGAGTTCTGATGTGGTTTCAATTTTGGATTCTGTCATTGGGAAAGTAATCAGGTCAATCAGAAATGTGGTGGAAACCCAGCTGAGAACATGAATTACTGCACATTCTCGACCACCCAAGACCAGAAAGGGAAAAAACCCCAGAACTATATCTTAGTAATACTACAGCTTTTATCATTAGGATTAAAATTAGAGTTGCAGTAAAACTAAGGAAACAATACAGATTTGTAAATGCTTCCCACTGAAATTTTCATTTATCTTTTAGCTTGTGTGTCCTACTGCTGTATAAAACTACTGAGAAAGTTCAGTTAGGGCTGAGGGCTGGGGGTCACATCCTCAACGGATGCAAATGTGGAACAGCTCCAGTGCTGGGAGGGTTCAGCCCTTTGTTGAATTAAATTCCAACTAGAGGCTGAATATTTTTTTTCGCCCTCAGTTTACAGAAAAGTCTATTTGGGGCATTTGTCTAAGTGGATGTGATTCCTTTTACAAGGATGTTTGGAAATGAGAAACTGAAGAACTGAAGAGGTCTCTCAGAAGATTTGTTAGTGTCCCTTTTTTCCTCCATAAGCAGCTGTGAAAATAGTCTAGCTGGAACAAACATGTGGATTAAAATGGAGATATTTCACAAGTGCAACCCTCTGTAGCCAGGCCCTGCTCACCATTTCTTTGTCACAAGTCCCACTGAATTCCCAAGAGCACGACAGAGGAAAAAGGAATGAGTAAAGGAGAAAATTCTTTCTAGGCAGCAATATGAAAGGCTTGGGTAGGGCCCACAAACACTCTCCACCAGATGCAGATTTGTTGTAACCTCATAAAACAACTGGACCACACTTCAGGTGAGAAGAAACAGGAACAATTCCTCTTTGCTGTAAAGGAGCTGTCTGAAACTGGCCCAGTGGAGGCTAAAAATGTTGGAGAATAAGGAATGTGAGATGCTTGAAATGCCAGAGGTAAGTCAAAACCTGTGTCCCAGGGAGCCAGATTTCAGGCATTAACATCAGCCACAGAAGTGTGAGACTGTCACTTTCAATTTGGCCTCCACAAAGAGAAGCCAAGGTATGCAGTGCAGACAGCACAGAGCTACATGAGCCAAAACCCGAGTCCACACTTCACCCTCTTCAATTTAACCCAAAGAGAAACTAAAAACCTTTTTTGATTTTTGGTGAGGGTGGTCAAGCACTGAAACAGGTTGACCAGAAAGGTCAGACACTCAGCACCCAGGTGGGCAGTGTCCTGGGCTTTGACTTGATCTCCAGAGGGGGTCTTCAACATCGACTGTTAGTGTAAAGTCTTGGCTTTGGTGCTGCCTCTAAAACAGGCTAAAGAGCTCCCTCCTCTTGAAGAAATGGGCAAGAATATTCTCTGAGGACATAAAATGACCAGCAAACTGTCTCCAGACTGCACAGACGAGTGAGGAAATGCAAATCCTCTGCTCCATAAAATTAGTAACACAGGACTCAAATACTGCAGCCTCCAGCTAGTTGCAGCTTGTCAAGCTCCAAGGACTAGAATATGTGGAAAATTTCTTTTTTCTTTTTTTGTCTATCTGTTTTTAGACAGGAGCGTGGGGAACTGAGTAGCAGGGTCATGCTCTTTTCATCCTGTGGTCTGCCTCAATCTAAACACTGACCACAGTGGAGTCCAAAGCACGTTTTGCTGTGGTAATAAAAAGATTGTGGTCATTTCAAAAGCAATTAAGGTCTCATAATCGATTATGCTTTTACCACAGCCATCTTCACCCTTGAAGCACACACCCAAGTAGAGAGAAACTGATGGACATTTTCATATGCCCTGCATGCCACTCTAGAGGCTTTTCTTTCTATTTCTGCCTAGTCAGATTCCAAAAATCTTCCAAAGCCAAAACGTTATAAAGTCAAAACCTAAGAGGGGACTGCTTTTACTGTCTCATCACTGTCACAGAAAATGAGGGAGAAGGCTGCATTGGCTCTAGTCATTCATAGCAGAGATGCTCTCATTAGGAGAGGATTATGGCCCTGTGGCCAAGATCAACCAATAAAGTCGGGGTTTGAATCCACAGACAGGGCAAATTCCATTAAGGCACATCATCCTTCTTTCACGTGGGTGGTGTGTGTGAGCAACTGCCATCTCAGAGGGCAGTGTGGTGTCTTCACAGTCACTTCCAGGCAAATGGAACCATGTTCTGCCCTTGCTTGCTGCTAAGACAGCAATAGTGCACAGGACCTCCTTGTTCAGCCTGCTCTCGCTCTATAAAGCACCAAGTGAAAAAGAAGAAAAGAAAATCCTACCACCTGCAGCCCAGCCCCTTGGCAGAAAGAAGATCCTTATTTTTTCACCCATGGTGTGGCAGGTAGCAAACAGACCTTTACAGTCACCTTGAAACCTCCTACACCAGAAGCTAAGAGGCTTCTCGCTGAACAGGTAACATGAGCAATGAGAACCTGATGAAGAGCTCCACTGTTTTCCCTGATTGTATTTAAATCCATGATCCCCTGCCTGAACACCAATGAAAGTAGACAACAGATTATTTCTTGCCACTACAGCAACCTCATCATATTGGAATAATCTATCACCATTCTTCTTTTTTTCCCTAAACTGAACAATCCATTTCCTCCCACCCTTCCAAGGTTGCTGCCTAAGGTCTCTTCATGCATCTGATTTCTCCTATCATACCTTGCCCTTGTCTTCACAAAAACAAACAAACAAACAAAAATACAACAACAACAAAAAATCTCTTTTCAGGTTGTGCTTTGCCAAACTCACTTATGCCTTTAAGCTGGCCTCAGCACTTCTTCAGGGACAACTCCAAAATTAATAGGTATGTTGTCCTTCTACCATGCCAAGGGTAAGGAAAGAATTACAGAGCAACAAGTCCAGAATAGAGCCCCCAAGATGTCCTAGCCTGTAGTGTGAAAGCTTTACAATGAAATTATGATAATCTATCCCTGAGTATTCTCTCAAGCCTGACTTACAGTCATGTTAGAGAAGACTCAGCTCAGCTTCCTTAGCTCAGTTGCAAGGCAACAAGCTCCTGTTTTCTTTTAAAACCTTTTGAAAATAATAGTCAATACAATAGTCTTAACCTTAAATTACTGTATATACATACATATATGGATCTAAATAAAATAATCAGAGAGGGAGCAAAAGTCTGCCAGCAGCCTGAGGCTTCCTTCTCTGACCAGATGTACCCAGTTCATTTCCAGTAAAATTCCATGGAAGCCACTGGCATCCCACTGGGATGTGCTAGGCACATATTAACTTGCTAAAACAACATGAGAGATTTGCATGAGTTCGGCTGTAATCTATCACTTCTCACTTTTTTTTTTTTTATAGTCACTATGGTATCAAAGCAAAATACAACAGTATGGAAACTCAGGGTCACAGGCCAGCTTGCTCCTGCTCAGCATCCTCAACCTGCTGTGCTGGGTCCCCTTACACTCAGCTCATGTGGTTTGAAATTTCTTGGCCTTAAAAGACTGTAACACCTTCAGGACCTGTAAGACCTTCAGGATTTCGCCTCTGTTGCCCTCTCTGAGATTTGGGGTCTCACAGCTATGAGAATCCTACTGCCAGTGTGATGCATTGCTTGACTCCCGTAGGATAGAATACATCCATTCCAAAGGTTCCAGACCAGCATCCGGGTGGATGCTTTGAGAAGAAATGCTGCTAAAGTTCTTAATTTGAATAAAGGATAATCAAAGCTTAAGAAAGCAAGTCATTAGTCTTTCTTTGGTTTCATTTTGTCAGGAAGCAGCTCCAGCAAAGATATACACCATCCACAGTGAAAACAGACTGCTATGTTATGAGCAGAAGAGCTTGAAAACAAGCCTGACTCAAAAACCAGTTCTAGACACCCCCAAATTTTTGTGACCACCCCTGAAAGGCTCACATCCAAGCTGTATGGCTCATAGTCCTTATTTTTGACCTCTGCTCCCCCATGATGAGCAGCAGCCACCAGCAGAACATCGGCCAAGTGCGAAGCGGAGCTGGCTGCCCTCATGAAGTGCCTCTGCCTAGGACTCTGCCATCTCCTCCCACTCATTCATGCCCTCCATACTGCAGCCTCATCATCCCAGACCTCTAATCACTTCATCTACACGCTGTCCATAAATTAGGACACATCACAGTGTTATTTGGGGCACTGAACAAGATTACTGTGCAATTACACCAACGAGCCACCTTTATCTCCAGGCTTGAAATCATGCCTTTACTTAAAACACTTTAAATCAATAAAATTATACTGTAGCCATAGACAGTACATACAGTTTTGCTTGCTGGAATGACCCCCATTATGTTCAATGGGAGATCTGTTTCTGCCTGATTCAAGCACAGCAAACAGACTTCAAGTAATGGCAAATGTCAAGTGGTTTTAGGAGGAAATAATTATAAATCATTCATGACACCCTGCTATGTCCTAGCTGTTGGCTGGCTGATTCCTCTTGATTAGTGCTAATTTGCATACAACTCAGACCGGTGCAGCAGTGACAGAGGCTCATCCAGAAAAAAGCAGGTACCCTGAAACACAAAGGCAGATGGATGGACTATGATGGGAGAGACACAAATTGTGAATAACAGAGAAAGCACACAGGGAGTGATCTAACCATCTCTTCCTACTTAATAATCCTCAAAGAGACCCAGCAGGAAGCAGAATAAAGGGAAAACAGACAAACATCCTTCTCCACGTGGTGCATAGGGAAGCTGTGCAGCTCCCTATTGCCAGCAGCTGCACATCCAGAAGGTTCCTCAGAGCTCTGAGTCCATCTCCAAGGCCAAGGTGTGACAATCCACCTTTGAGGGCAGTCAGAGCAGAAGACAGGGAGGGAGAGCTGGGCTTCTCTTTGTCCACAGCAGCAGAGAAAATAGATATACAGCGGTATTGTCCACAGTCTGGCCTGAAGGCACCACTGATTCAGCACCACTCAGTAGCATGAGAAAGCAAGAAAATGGGCTCCTAAGTCTGGAAATGATGCAAAAAGTGAGGAACAGCCTCAGGGAGGTTGTAACTGACTGCAGGGCTGCCACAGTGGTGGCAGGCAGAGGACCTGCTCCTCAGGAGGTGGCCTGGAGCCCCAAAGCTACATGTATTATATAGGGCCAGAGCTGGAGTGGAGCAGAAAGGACATTTCCAAAGCAGAGCATGGGGAATCCAAACCCATCTTGAGTAACTTAAACTCCCTCTGTAGCTTTATTATGCTATCCCAGGAGGCAGGAAATTTTCAAGCAGCTCCGAGTCAATGGGGATTGTCTGACACAGTGACAGAGCCCTGATTTAACAGGGTGCTAATTAACTTCATGCATTTCAAGTCTGGCAAATGCAGAGCATCCCTGTTGAACCAGGGCCTACACACAGCACTGAGATAGCTTAAGCCTGGAGATGTAGGCTGGAAACATCTAACAAGAAGAGGATTTCCCATGATAAATCTGGTACTTCCTGCTTCTGGCTGTGCTGGGTTTACCACACAAATCGTCTTTCTCACAGTCCTTCGGCGCTGCTCATTTCATTCTCAGCTGGGCTCCAGACGCACAGAGGTGCAAGGGAAGGAAAATAATGAGACAAAGTTGGGATAGGCAAACATTGTGATGCTGGAGGCTGTTCAAGGCTCTCAGACACTTTGGTGGGTTTACAAACTGGGATAAGATTGTGAACCACTTCTTTTCTTCCCAGTAATTTGAAATGCATGCTCTCCCTCGTGTGCCACCAAGGGTGGCTCAGTTATTAAAGGCACAAACAATTTTTCTTTTTTTTTTTTTCTGGGAGATTCAACTGTGCCCGGGAGAGTGAAGAAACCTGGACCACCTACCATAAGCTAAGTAGGCAGGATACTGCACATAGTCCATACCCCGTGCTGCCTTCCCATGTTAGAACTTCCACTCTGGTGCCCATCTGCCATTACAGCAGCCCCATAATCACTCTATGCCAATATTTCTTACTTTTCAAAACAGAGATGATCCTGGAGTTGTAGCACTCCAGGAAGTTACAATCTGGAAGTGATCTGGATTTTCCCTAAAGCCTGGCATTTCACTTCAGGTCCTTTGTTCAGAATGACCACAGTTTAAATTAGGACCTTTGATCTAAGACTGAGCTTCCGAGTGCCACTAACTGAATTAATTTACTGTTTATGCTGCTGCCTGCTCCAAAAGATTTCTCTTTATCCTTTTATATATATGCATCCATAGGAATTTCATTCCTTAAACCTGCATCAAGTTCACCTTTAATGACTCCTTTTCTTCCTTTGTTTGTGATTCATCCAGTGTTGTTTCAAGAGCAGTGACTGTCTCTTTGATATTAATTTTTTTCATAAACCCTGCCTCTCTGCTTTCCCCATGGTTCAGTCCTCTGAGCTCTTTAAACATTACCTGTTCTCTAAAACCTGATTCATTGGTATCTTTGTCCAGCACCAAGATGTCAGTGCTCATTGCAATTCAGGTACAGAAGCTTAGTGGTGGGAGGTCTTAAAACAGCTATTTTGTTCCCTGCCTTTGGCATTGTATTAAGAACTTGGATTTCATCTGCTGTTCACCATCACCTTAAGGTCACTTTCAGACATATTGGGTTTCCAGGTCCCCCACCTCTAATAGTACCAGTTAAGATTGCTTTCAATTTTCATTTCCTTCCTTTTGATGGCTCCACCCCACTCCTAGTGTGATTTGAACATGAGTTGCTTTTCTGGTTTTTTAGGCTTCCTCCAAGAATCTCTCCTGACCAGTTACTGATTAATTTAACCCATATTCACAGTATACAACTCTGAAATGAGACTAAGGACTTGGACATTCATTAGAAACAGAGAAGAGAACATATTAGCATCCCCCTGACTGATGCTTATACCCTCACATCTGGCCACTAAGTGCCTTTATAAATCAAATGTGGCATAAAAGGATGAGGAAAACTGTAGGGTTGCAGCAGGAAAACACTGTCTCTGCTCCACTAAGAGTTTATCTCAAAGGAGTCCTGACAGCCAAGCAGCATCAGCTTTGTTGACTTTCTGCTGCTCCAAACATTTCCTAGCCTTTTCCATGTCACTTTCTCCATCTGCATTCCTTCAGAGGACCTTTCTCTGCTCCTTCCCAAACACTTCCATTCTTCTGATACATTCATTGCTTGCAGCATTGCTCTGAAGGACGTGAGGAAGCCAAACATGGGGCTGGACATCACATCACCACCACCCTGTGGAGTACTTCTGGCCTCATCTGAGACCACATGGCCTGAACGGAGCTCTAGCAGCTGTTTTGTCCAACACCATCAGAGTATGGAGCAGGCTGAAATAAGAGATTGACTCCCGACCTCAAGCCCCACACTTTGCAACCCCATGTTATGGCTAAAAATGTTTTACCCACATAGATAGCTATAAAGTTAAACTGGGTGCTTACCTCCCCTTCACTGTAAAATTTTCAGCTTGATATACTTTATTAAAAAAGGCAAATCTCTTCACTAGCATCCTTTTGATAGGTATTAACACATTTTATGACTGATTCTGGATTTTCTACTGGTGTAACCCAGATGAGATCAGAACAATTGTACTTCCAGAGGCTTTTTTAAAATCTGTACTCTGATCACTTCTTAAAGAGGTAGGGCATTGAAATACAACAAAAATTATTTTTCCTTTTCAGCCTTAATTTATACTGGTTCAGACCAAGTCATATAATTTTAAAAATCCATAAAAACTCTCTAGCTCAGCTTTTCTGCACATAAGTCTCTTGAAAAATCCCTGGGTCAAAAATGAAAAACTTTTCTAATTTAATGAGCTTTCTTCTTTTAATTTGTGGAAAGGCTCGTTTCTCCTTGATCATTCTGCTACTTTCTCCTGTTCATCTCCACCAAACTTAAGCATTTTGAATTCTTCTCCAAGCAGCTGAACACTTCAATTGGCTGCGCTGTTGAGTATTTCCCTTTCTGGGTCTCTGTTAGCACCCAAGAGCCATCAAAGGCCATATTTTCCTCATGGAGTCCTTCAACACTGCTGTGGAAGTTCAGAAAGAGCATGATGAGCTTGGGGGTGAGCTGGATGCTTGACCAGGGCTGCAGATCTTTGCAAATACAGCCCCTGAATCTCACATTAAGTCAGCAACTACAAACCCATGAGCAACTGAGAGCTCTTCGATGACAGCTGAGAATCTCTCTGCCATCCCAGGAAGTCAGACAGCTAAATCAAGCTCATAAAATAAAGCCAAGAGCTGACCTTAAGATAATAAAAAAATAAAATAAAAATTAATTATATCAACTAATAATATGATGGTTTTATGGAAATACCGACCTAAACTCGTCAGAAACAGCAAGTGCATTTTATTGCAGTATCACCAACCACAAAAGCACTTTTCCTTTCCATTTGCCCTATCCTGGATCTGTGTTTGCCCAACAGCTGCCTCTACACTGGGCCTGAACAGCCAGGACACAAGGCATGGAAAGAAGTTCCTGTGGTTGACCTGGGACCAGCGGCATTCGGTGCAGCCTAACAAAGACAAATGCAGAACAGGAGAGAAAATCTGCCACAGGCAGAGAAGTGTTTGCCAAATGTCACTCAAGTGGCCTGGGCAAAGAAGGAAAGGCAGCTGATTGCTCAGACCCCTCTGCAGTCCAAAATCCAAGGGTTTCAATAAGCTCCACATGGGCAGGTTTGCAATTCCTGCAGAGCCTGGAACAGCAGTGCACAAGGAAAGGGAGTCCTGGGAGAAGTCACAGGCTGATTTACTGGGCACCATTTCAGGATCAAACCTGTGCGAGATTTGCATGGTCCAGGCAAATTTATGAAGAGTTTGTTCCATCCCCCCACGGGGGTAAAGAGACAGGGAGAAGGAAACCTGCCCACTCCTACTAATTAACCACAGTGCAAACTTCATAAACGTGCTCCTGACCTCCGCCACAGCGCACACACTTGAGTCATCCCAATAAAACAGGAAATGACACTTTGCCACAACATTACTAAGTCCATATCCCATAAAACCATTCAGGGAAGAGGGGAGGGGGGAAAAAAGAGAGAAAAGCAAGAATAAAGCCAGCAATTATCTGTTATTAACCCAGTCCTCAGTGGTATCACATTGCTCCTAAAAATAATGACAGGGCAACAAAGCTTGTTTTCGTCTCCCACGTCCTTTGTGGGTTCCTCGTTATTCTAATGAGCTGCTGGAAAATGCACTTCAGTTACATCCCCATTGAATATCTCCCAGATCACCCTGCTTTCATTTCCACCTGGCACCACAAGATGTTTTACAAATAACACTTTGATCCTTTCTTTTTCTTCTTCTTTTTTTTTGTTTGGTTTTTTTTTTGGGGTTGTTTTGTTTTGTTTTTGGTTTTTTTCCCCCCAACCCAGGGACAAATGCACACACACTCGCTCTGGGAGGAGCTGAGAGATCTGGTTGATGAGGCTGCCTCCACATTTTGTGCCAGACTGTGGGGCGACCAGGCTGGGCACGGCTGGCAGAGCCACCAAACATCCTCCTTTGCTCGCGTGACTCCGCTCCCCTGCAGCTGGTGCCACAAAGAAACCAGAAACAGCTTAAGAATAGATCGGCATGTAATGTCTGCCATGTGGGCTTGGGAGCAAAACAGAGAAGGGATGGAGGAGGGCAGCAGCACAGCCATTGCACGAGCAAAGAGGCTGTGGCTTGGTGGGTTTTTTCTGTCTCAGTGACTCACACCACTCAGTGTAAGTTGCAGTCTGCTTTCTCTCATGTGGAGAGGGGAAAAAAAAAATAAATCTTATTTGTTTCAACAAGCTCTCCTTGCCACCTTTTATTCTGCACTCCAGAGTCATTATTAAAATTGTTTAAAGCTTCAAACAGCTGAGATGGAGCTGGAAGACAGCACCAGGCTGCACCAGAGGCTTCCAAACTCTGTTTCTCCCCTTCCTCTTTTCCTCCGGCTCCATCTCTCAGATCCCCTGAATGGGGAGGATCCATACCCAAGGCCATCCTTGCTTTGGCTGGAAATTTGGGCCATAGTGAGGTACCATAACTTAAATATTGCCTATTTAAGAGACAGGAATAAGTACAGCTGCTGGGGAATGGAGCAGCATGTGACCCAGCACAAGGGGACCAGCTATTACAGAGCAACAGAGAGATGCACCTCACCTCCACTGGCTAAAGCTGGGAACTTACACATTTGATATTACCAGGTTGGATACTAGTCTCTGCTGAAATTTAGACAATTAAAGGCATTTTTTGCCCATTCAGCAACAAAAAGTATTTTCTTGTGATTGAATTGCCTTCTCTTCCACCGAAATGCTATTTTACCTTTTTTTTTAATTTCAAAATAGTCTGAAAAAATATTAAATTAGCTTCAATAAGATTTGGTATGCTCCAAACCTCCAAGTTTTAGGATAACCAAGGCGATGGAGGGGATACAGAAAGCAGATCTTTTTATAAAGTAATTTAATCCAGTCTAGAAAGGGCTTGAAAACAATTTCATCATTACAACCTTTTGTCAGGAAAGCAGATTTTCAGATTTTCTGACTACTAGAACTCATAATAAAAATATTGTAAAAGGATATTTGTGCCAAAGTTAAGTCCTTCTCTGCAAACTTGGTGATTTATAAGGAAATTTTACTGAACAGGGGGGAAAAATTAAAGAAAACACTTCTGGAATGTCATTACATGGGTTGTTTGGGTTTTTTTAGTTACTATATTTGTTATTTCAAACTAATAATGGATGTTATAAAAAAAATGAACATCAAGTTGAAATGCTTTAGGTTGTCTAAAGAAAATCTTAAGAGAGCTTTGAAAATTTTGTGTAATTGAAAAATCCATGTCTTGGCTCTGTGAGGCCAATTTGGGATTTCAGAATCTTGATTCCTCAAGATTTTACTAGGAAAATGCCAATTCTTACAACACCCGTGTTCGAGCATAACTTTGCTGCAGTTGTATTTGAATGAGGCTATTTACAAGGGCAAACTCACGCACACATTTGAGTGTTGACAGGATCAGGGCTTCTGGTAACTTGCTGACACTCAGTACGACCTATAATGCTGTACAATGCTCACTTTATGTACACCAGACTTTGACCTTATTCATCAAAATACCCTTCTGACTTTGTTCCAAGGGCTTTTATGTTCTCTGAAAACAATAAAAGTTCCCTTTTATGACATTACAGCTTTAATTTCAAAGTGTGATGAGTGAATGTGGTGTTGTTTTCTTTATTAAGGCACAATGAGCTCGTACGCCGCCGCTCAAATTATTTTTACTTGCGCTTAACATAACCCTGATACAACAAGCAGCAGATTGGGGTCCAAAGTACAAATCCAGGGCACACACAGGCTCAAACCCCACCCCCCAAAGTGGGAGATGACTTTGACCTCTCCAGCCACAGCCCACAGGGGACAATTCTTGCCTATGACAACTCCTCCGAACAGGGAAGCGACGGCTCTGCGGCACGGTTCCAGCAGCCCTCAGATCCCACAGCCATGTGGATGCAGGCATCTCCTACTCAGCCTCCTTTCCAACATGATTTTCTAGAGCTCCTGGATGCAATGAAGCCTTTAAAATACAACAGTCTTTAGTCTAGGCAGCACTGATACCAAAGTGTCTTTTGGAGGAGGTGATACTGATCCCTAAATTCCTAGTGAAAGGAAGAGTGAAAAGGAGCCTGGGTCACCAATAAAGTCCAATCTTGGCTTCTTTTATTTTAGCATAGATTTACTCACAGAGACTATTTATGTTTCTTGCTGAAAAAGATGCTAATAAAAAAAATTGTCATGAAAAAACACACATGTAAGAAGCTGCACAGATGCTCTGGATCATATTTTAAACACACCAACCTCCTCAACACAAGTTTGAACAATACTAAGTCAGTTCCAAGCCAAAGCTGGGTTAGTAATGCCTTACTGGCACTGCTCTTGGACCCACCTTCCTCACAACCAGCAAAAAGGATGCTTCTGCTGGGATAATTTATGCCAGTTCCCCTAAGGAAATCCCTTGTAACAGCAAAAGTGCTGTTTTGCCAGGATAAGCTATAACATTTATGCAGCATTTGCCAACACACATATATATACATATATTTAATTTTTTTTTTATGAAAAGCCATTCCTCTTTGCAATGCTGTTCCACTAGAAGTGATTCTTTGCACAGATTTGGCTGGGAGTGCCAAGTGCAGATACAAAAGGCATTATTATATGAGGTTGGGGACTGGTTCCAAGCTCAGCCAAAGTAATTGAAAATAGGAAATGCTGAAAATCTAACTCATGTACACAATCCAGGAAAATGTTGCAAATACTGCAAGCCATTTCTTTGAACAAGGGAAGTAACCCAGTCCTGAACTAGGTCCTTAGCTGGTGTGACTGGCATAGCTCCACCAACCCAGACATGCCTTATTGGTGTGCACACAGCCCTAAATTTTCCCTTTTTGGAGTTTGGATAGAGGCTACCTGCTATCTCTGGGAGCTCCTGGAGTACATTCAGCTGTTACCAAAACAAAAGAAAATTAAAGAAAATAAAAGGAAATTCTAGGCTCCTAGAACCTCATATATGATGAAATGGAACCGAAGACAGAGGTATGATCCCAGAAAAGCCATCTTTTTCCATGTGAGGATGACCTTTAGTCCACTGTGAGCAAAGAAGAAAAGAACAAGAGAAAGAATGAGGGGGAAAGATGGAAGACAGCAGTCAAGTGGAGGGGACAGATGGTGGGGAATTCAGAGAGGGAGGAAGTGGGGGAAAAAACCCAAAGGGTGAAAAAACCAAGGCAGATTAAGAAATAGGAATCAGAGGTAGAGAAGAGAGAAGGGGAGGGATGGGCAGTGATAAAGGGAACAGGGTTAAAATGAGCAAACAGAGAAGGCATAAAGAGAAGGGTTGAGGTTAAAGGAGCAATTGCCCTCTGGCAAACATACTGCAGTGTAAATGGAAACACATATGTCAACAAGGAGTGTCCTGAGATGGGCTGGAAAGGAAATAGCTTATGTGATGTGAGCTTCTGCTGGGAGCCACCTCAGCCTTCTCCCCCCACCCCCAAATCACTCCTTTCTGCAGATGCTGACACTCCCTGGCACTGCAGGGCACTGCCTTCGGGCTGCCCCAGCCCAGCCAGGACTGTGGCTCTGCCCAGCGCTGCTGCTGGTGGGGGTGAGCTCCCAGCTCTTCACAGCTACAGCTGCTGCACAACTTCACTCAGGTCAACGAGAGCTTCATCACAGCTCCTCAAGGTGTAAAAACACGCAACATCTTCACAGGTAGCTTCACATGTCCTTGAACCCAAAGAAGAGCTTCAGAAAGAGCTGATAAGCACACATAAAAGTCTCCAGAGCAATTAAAGCTGAGCCCAGCACCTAAAGCAAGCTTTTACCAAATTTCTTCATCTCACTACTTGAATTGTACTGGTCAGGACCTGATGCCTCAGAAGCATTTTCTCCTAGAATCTAAATGCACATAAACCATTTTTCCAGTTCCACTCAGCTTTTTACATGATCCAGACATCCAGTTACACCTTCAGACATTTCCCAGAACATTTCTGGTGATATTGCTCTTCCTTCTTTAGGAGAGAGCTTTGGGCAGACAGCAGCAAGACAATAAGAACCACATGGAACATTTTCCACAAGCAAGGGCAAAATCCTATGATAAAGGACAAAAGTCCAACAGAAGAGCTATCTGCAGAGTTACCATCGCTGCTGCCCAAGCCTTTGTGCTGTTCCTTAGGGGTTTCTGCACATCCTGGCATCCCTACTTGTGATGTCATACATTAAGGAAGGTCTAAACCACAAGTGTTGCCTATTACACCAAAATCTCCAGACACACTGAGCATGCACAGCATGGCTCTGCTTCCTCATGCTATTGGACCTAAATGCCCAGGGCTTACAAGGGACTCAAGATGTGAGAAGAGAAGCATCCTGTGTGAAGAAACTTTTTCTCTGCTACCGATTCAGCCTCCTTGCCTAATGGGCATTGTGTGTACTGGTTTCTTTGGCCAGTGGAATAGAGGGAAGTGAAATGACCCATTATTTATGCTCAGATTCCCATTTTTATGCCCAATAGCATATACAAGTCTAGAGTACAGCCCAACAAAAAGCATGTCTGGGTCACTGCTTGCTTTGGTGATACCTGATTGCAGTGCAGCTACTTCTGCTGCTCACGACAGCCCATGTGAACAGGAATTTCCGCCCTGGTGTTAGCACAGCCATAAACAGGACATTGCACCACCTCAAAGACCCATCAGGACCGCAGAGAGTATCGGTACAGTTACATCCTTTGGCTACTACAAAGATACTCTGAGTACCACCAAGGAACTGACAGCAGGTCTTTTATCTGTAAACATTTACTGTGGAGCAGCTGACACATGGGACCTTCCACAGCACTAAACTCCTTCCAAGACATGTTTAATACACAGCACATCATGTGTTGTAGGAGGCTGTTCAGCAGCCATTCGTCTTTCTTCACTTGCGCTGTTGTGACTTCCCCCTGAAGTGTTAAGAAACACTTTTCAAATATCCTCCATCACCTTGTCAATACAGATCACTACACTTGCAACCAGGATCATTAATGACTCCATGCAAAGACCTTTTGTCTATTAAAAAAGAATCCTTTAAGTATACAGAATCCAAATCTTTGCATGAAGTCATGTTTGAAGACAATACAGAGATGAAGGGCTTCCTATAGCTATAAACCCAGAAGACAGATGAAAGTTCAATCACAGACACTGAATCTTTTTGACATTTAAACATTTCCACTCCAAAACACATGACAATCCTTCAAACAACCATGTTGTTCTGTTTTTATACGGACACCAATTAGCCTGTGTTGTTTAGATTGGTAATACTTGCAATGTATAAACTTTCTTAGCACATGGCAAGTGAAAACAAATAAGCTCCATCAGATATGCATTTTCCATGTCAAAAGGATGAAGGAAAATTAAGTGGCATTTCTGTAATAGGCTGGCTCTAGACTTTTTTCCCCAGAATCTAGAGAAACATTCAAAGGCAGAAGCAGAAATTTATATACCGACCCAAAAATAATTCTGCAGAGAATTCTTGCTCCCAGCGAGCTATGTTGCTGTAGCTATGATGGTCTGAAAATAGAGGGACAAGGTTTCTAAACAATAATATTTTCCTGGATCAGCTGATACAGCAAAAGAAAACAAGCTTTGGGCACACAGAGTTTTCTAAATTCTGTTCACAGGAAGGGCGCTTTTCCTTGCACAGCTTTGGTGCCAATGCTAGTACCTCTCCAATCACCAAAGTTTTCCAAGAGTTTTCTCCTGCTTTTGTCTGTGCTACCAACTACCCAAGCAGTCCTGAAGGGTGGCCTAGAAGTTCAGGAGACCAGAACCCAATTCCCTTTTGTCACAAGCTGCTTGTAGGACATCAGGATAGCTACATGCCATCTCTCCATCTCGACACCCATTTTCCCATCACGTATAAAGCAGATTAAGTGCCCTCTTACCCCAGTGGGTAAGGGGGAACAGGGAGGCAGAAGTGCAAAAAAGGGAGATAAGCCACATCAGTGCAAGTTAGTTTTACTTCAGAGAAAGACCAGCATCATTGGATTTTTAAGGCAACAGATGTATCAGAAACTTCTGTGAAGAAAGAGCTAAACAGCCACTGTACAACCAAAGAGCCTGATAGCCATGAACAATATACACAGGTGATTTTTATATAACCCATTTCCTGAGCACAAGATGTTGGTGTCTTTTCAGAAACTCTGTGTTGTGCTAGAGAACTATTTCAAAGACAGATGCAGGGAGTTGTTTGTTCAGCATTCTTAATCCAAACAAACAGTTGCATACTCTTACCTTCAACACAAGTCTCTCATCTAAAGGTTCTGGCCAAGAAAAATATTTTCCTAGCTAGTCTGTTATGAAAATGTTTGAATTAAAGAAACAACATCAATAACTTATGTAAAAACTTCAACCTCTAATCAGCTGAGCTTTAATAAGGCTTGAGATAACAGCACACGCGTTTTGCCAAGAATATAAAATAATCATAAAATATTATAATTGATGCACTGTTCTGGTTTATTACATCTCAGTTGAATACTTGGAAGAAAACATTCTGGACCTCATGTTAGCATATTGTAATAATTAATAGCCATTATTTGGATTTGGAGAATTTCAGTGTGAGGTTTTGTTTGTTGGTGTTTTGGCGGGGGAGGGGATTTATTATTTTTACAGCCTGTACAAATTTGGCCAAAGACTCAAATCTTTCTGAAATTAAATGTACTATTTATGCCACAAAAGATTTGGCCCATAGAGTTTAGAAAACAGGGATGATAAAGCTTCAGTGCTACTCAAATTAAACTCTCAAAATAGAGAGTAAGAAAAGGAAACAGAAAAAGGCACCAAATTGCAAATAAACCCTTGACAATAAGTTACACCGAATTGTTTCCTTTTTGGAAGGTAGTGAGCTGCAAATAATTGCTAATAAAAGGTTCACTGTGTTTGGTGAATACAAATCTTTATTTAGTGGCTGCAGAGCAAGTCTTTTTCTTGCTCTCTTGACAGTTTAACTACACGCCAACAATATTTGCTTAAAGTCTTTGGCTCCATTAATCTCAAACCCTGCTACACAGATTGCCAAAGCTGATGACAAACCCCAGTTAGCATGGATCATCTACTTGCCCATGACAGTATTTTTCCCATGACATTAAAAGGATGTTTTTTTCCCCAAAGAGGGCACAAGTCTACTGAATATCAAGAAGGTTTGAAAGGATAAGTCTATGGCTTAAGGTGACCAATAAAGATAGCTGGGGACTACACGGAAACAAGGAGGAAGAATACCCTTGCACTCTAATTGGCTTTTTTGTTTACTCACAGTTGCTTCTAATATGGACAAATCTCCATAAGAAAACACAAAATTAGCACCTGTTAGGACAACTTAACCTTCAGGGAGAAAAGCAAACATCCTTGGGTTGTCAAGATTTTGAAACAAAGGTTACAAAGGAGGTGATTTTTTTCTGGATGGTTTTAACCCCTTCTTGCAACACAATGCAGCTAATTAACAGGGGTCCAGAGCCAATTGTTAGCCACCCTTTCCTGAAATATGGTACCTGAATCAGTGCCATAAAACATGGGACTAATTAACAATGTCATTATACCCTGAGCATTAGATGGGGAAAGCATGTGCATGTTAAACATGATCAAGGGAAACTGAGGCATGGCAAGAAAAATTACTGCTTATCCTCTGCCCCTCATGACCGACAGAATTAAGATGACATTCACCAGTTGTCTCTGAGTCCTACAACTCAGAGACAGCAGCTTGAAAGCACCACTCCTTTTAACTTCTTTTTTTTTTTAAGTTGCCCTCACTAAAATGGCTGGTGGGAAGCAAATGGGGCTGGTCCATCAATCCCTGGGCAGCCAGAGTTAGGAAACAGGACTGGAGAAGTATAAATGATACCTTGCCACTCAAAGTAACCCTGTCATTCAAATCCTTGTGTGACCCAGGTAGGTTCCACTTTCCTGGTCCCACCCCTTCATCTGTCAGCCTGCTCAGGAAGGTCCCATTTACCATGGATAGACATTCTGACATCCAGTGTGGATTTACATGTGACTGCAGCAGCTTCTGCTGCTCCTGGGCCAACAGTAACCTTCCTCTGAGCTTTCTCAGACACCCAGACTCCCATGGAATTTATTCCATGGCTATGTTCTCCTTGCAAGCTGTGTTGGGAAGAGGAATTCAAGCATTAGCAATGCCCTTCCTCCAGCCCAGCCCTGCAACCACCTGGAAGCTGCCTGCTCTCCCCTCCCCCGTGCAGACAGGCTCCAGAAAAAGGTGCCAGGATGCTTTGTGCCCACTCACTCCGAGTAACTCGGAGGTCAGCTGCCTCCCCAGACGGGAACAGCATCCAGCAATGACTTCTCACTCTCTTCTTACTCGAGAAAAAACTTCTCGGAGCCAAAAAATTTAAAGCAAACCCAGCTCTGTGTCATTTTTCCTGACTCATCAGCAGGTGTTTTGGCCAAAACCACTGATGTATTAACCAGTAACCAAGGCACCTGTTGCAGAAGCTTGCTCCCACAGGCAGGTGCCAAAGTGCTGAATGTGGAGGGAAATATAAAAGGTCTAATGGAAAAGCTGGGAAGAAAAAAAAAAAAAAAACACAACAAAATAACCCAGGAGTGCTTCCAAGTGAAATCCATGGTATTCAGCCACAGCTCTGGACAATACAAGCAGGGTATGTATTATGTATACCCGGCTAACAATAGCAGCACCTCCCTCACCCTGCCCTGGCTCATCCTTATGGATAATGATTTGGTTAAGCTAAGGACTCCAGCAGAACTATTCATGCAGAAAAGCATAAAGCCTGCACAGAACTCTGCAGGATGGTGACCTCAGGGAGTAAACTGAACTAAAGTGATTGTAAATGAGCTAACATCTTTCACTTAACACTGTCTCCCGTTACTCTCCAACAGAGGTACCAACCTTTCTCTCAGTGGAATCTTCCACTTCTCTGTCAAAACCACAAGCATCTCCCAATTTTTCTACACTTTAACCCCAGAGAGGTTCACACTGTAGCTAACAACCTCCAAGAGGACTGTAATAAAAACTGAGTGAGTCTTTGTTCTGATTGCAGATAAAAGGGAACAATCTGCAGTACAAATGTAAAGTAGCTTTCCCATGTTTTCTTTCTTCCCCCCCTTTTTGAATAATCAGTATCTGCATGTGAAGGTTCAATGTCACCAAACATGAGGCTTGTGTACAAAAGCACAAGATCCTTGACTAAAGCACAGCATACTTAACAGCTTAAAAGCAATTGTTGTAAAACTTGATGGAATTGTGCCTGGCAATCATATTTTATTGTCATTTGTACAGGGAAGCTTCAGCATTTTTCTGGGTTTTTTTTTTTTTTTCTTTGGGGAAAGTGGTGCATGTTTGATAAAGAAACTTGATCTCAGGAGTTCATGGCCATATTTACTGTTTTCTCCAGAATGTACATATTTTATATAAAATACAACCCAGGTGTTCAGAAGAGAAACACTTTCCATTTATTCAGGTAAGAATATAGCCCAAGGTCATATAAAAGCCTGTCACTGAAGTTTGCACTGACTGGTGTGCAATAAATAAAGGTCCAGCGTTGACACAGCACTGAATATTTTTGTGCTGTGTATGAGCTTTCCCTGTAGAGAGAGAGGGCTTTCCTACCCCGCTGGTACAGAGAAGGGTCAGTACCTGCTGCAGCACCACACACAAAACCTTCCTGTTTGGGTGACATTCTCCAGCAGCAACAACCATCAAGGAAACACCTCCCCAGCCTGGGACACGTGCATTGCCCTGCCTGAGGCATAAACAAGGGTGTAGGGGAAGTTGGCTGAGGCTCTGCAGGCCAATGGAAAAAGGAGTCCTTGGAAAGCAGAATTTTGCCTTCCAGATGGAGTCAAGCGCATCTGGGGATGCAGCACCTCTCAGCAGAGGGCTTTTTCCCGTGTGACAGAAGTGACACCTTGAGAAGCAAGCTGCACTCATCCTCTTGCCTCTGCTGAATGTGCTTACAAGCATACGGCAATTTTAAATAGGGTTGTTGGGGTTTTTTCAGTGCTGAGATCCTTCTCTGGACACCAGCTGTTTATGCACATCAGAGTTTAAAAAGCACTATTTCTGGCACTGGGAGAAAAACCACACACAATTGTTTCTTTGCCTTAGGCGGAAGAACATATCGACACAGGTGAGCACCTAAAGTAAACAAATTAAAATATCTGAAATCATGTTTTTAGAAAGCATGACCATCTGCCAAGCAATGATTGCAAGCTGGGACTGCCACATCTCAGGGGTGTCCTTTATACATTCCTTCTTTCTCCCTAGAAATGATGATGTGGACCCAACACTGCATCAGAAATCTCAAAACATCCTGCAGCCTGACAAGATAAAGAACTTTTTTCCTCTCCAGTGCATACATCCTAATCAACATGATCTGTGTGCATATGTTCCATGGGGGGCTCTCAAGACACCCAGTACCTTTCTACATCAATGTTCCTCTCTTATATCCCTCCTCACCCCCAAGCCCTCTCATGGTTAAATTAAAAAAAAAAAAATAAAAACTGATAAATCCTACATTTCTGTGGCTGTCCATGGGAATAGTGATCCCTCAGTCTAGTAGTACACTGAGGTTGCTCCCATCCCCTGCATGCCGGTGGCCTCTCCCAGAGTGGCAAATAACTCCCCGGCCTGGGAGGGCTCCAATGCAAAGCACAGCATGAACATGTGCATATGGACACACATATACACACATTTGTGTGTGTATATATATATATATGTGCACACAAAAATGCATTAAAATCCCTGAGACTTTGGGGAGAAGGAGGAAGAGGGAAATCCCTCCTTTCATCTGCATCTAAATGGGAAGACCTGGTTTGCACTGGAAGTGAGATTTCAGAAACGTAAGGAATGAATGGCCTGCTTTGTCTCCACAGCTTTGATATATCAGTTCCTTCAGTGACAGACTTGTTAATCTTTCCAATGTTGCTTTTTCAAAAAAGACAAACACAGTGGATAAATGCGAAGGGCCAACCACATCCCCTCCCATAGGAAGTCTCGCCACATGGGCAATTCTTCCAAGTAAAGAAAACAGCCCACTTTATTTACAGGGTAAATCATTTTGACTTATCTTGCAGGGGTTTGCTCATAGCAAGCTGACAGTTTCCCCCTGTTGCACAGTAAATGGCTGACGGGGAAAATGTTTTCCTTCCCACCATGTAGAAACAACCAGCCAGAAGGGGAGGAGGGGTCGAGGACTTCATTTTTCTAATACTCCATTAATGTTCTCCTTGCTGACAATCACTGCAAAGGCCTGAACTCACCACTCCAGGCAGCTCGAGCAAGAAACCTGAATCTCTACAGGGATTTTGAGCTAAGTACATTGACTCAAGTTGGAACTTTTGGTCTTAAAGGGTAAGTTAACCATTAAAATGATTTTCAAGTAAGTACCATTACTGTAGGAAAAGGGAAAAAAAAACCCCACCAACCTAAAGTAACTTATTTTTTCTTCTGTTTAAATTCTTGCTCTAAAAAACCTAGCATCTTTGTTATCTAAAATAACAGGACTACAGGGGTCAAAATTTTTTAAAGGTACAATATTACCAAGCAGATTGTTAATGTCTTTTCCTTCCATACACAAAAATACATACTTTTTTTTTTTTTAAATTGTGATCCACTGATCCATTAGTAGGGAATATTTCTGATATGTACAACCTAAATACAAAACCAAATCTGGATATAATGCAAATTGCCATTTTCTTATCAATGAAAGTTTTCAGATCTGGGATTGACAAGGCGCAATCTTTCTTCTCCTGAAGTTGTGGTGTGATGTCAAGACATCACCCTGAAGAAGTCACCCCACTTCTGCAGCTCTGATCCAAATTACAGGAGTTGCTACCCTGATTTTTTCCATCCAGCCAATCCTACAAGCACATTTTCCTTGGGCCACCTCATATAAAAACACACTTGTTTTAAAAAGCCTGAAAACCTGCAGGAGTTTTGGATTTCTTACAGCGTCAGGTGGCACCAGGAACAACTCCAAGGGATGCCAAAAGTGGAGCAGGGTGCCATTTGCAGAAGGTGTTCTCGTCACAAGAGGGAAGGACGGGATGAGTTGGGCAGCTCAGAACAACGCTTAGGTAGGTCTGCTTTGGGTTGGAAAGAGGGGAGCATTTCTCCCACTACGCTTTCACAGGATTTGTAAATGATCCCATTCAGCTAAACTGGGATGAACTGCAAGTGCAAAAGTCAGCCTTGCCAATTTCAACAGGGATTGCAACCGGATGCAACTATCTGCTGAAGTGTTTTCCACAATAGCAAGCTAAATAAACCATCCAGATTGGCAGTCATCACTCAAACAACACGGAGAATTCCAGCAAGACTGTTAAATGACAACACAAACACAGAGCAGGAGCGGCATTTTGCAGGCCTAATACAGCAGGTTAAGAGGTGTGCATGTTTCACATCCCCAGTAATATCTTATTTAGGAGAGACATCAATCAAGGCTAGACCTCAGGCAAAATCCATGTAATTGCAATGATTTATACCTTTTGACACTCTGGCCTGCTGACACTGGAAAGACAACGTGCATCGGAGTATGCTGCAAATGTCCGCTAACACATTTCTCGCTGTTTTGGGGGCTAGAAATATGAAAACATATGTTCTGATTTATAAACTGCAGGTCAAACATGCAGGTGTTAATGGCTTTTTCCCTGAGATTTTCAGCTCCAGCCAGACCTGTGTATGAGCAACCAATTAAGAAATAGAAAATAGCACAGCCATAATGGTGTTCCCATCATCTCATAGTAACCAAATAGCACTGCAAAATTAGAAACACAGACCTTTCCACCAGGACTCAATCTCCATGTAAGAAAACAACTCGGGATCCTGCATGAATCCAACAAATGCTTCTGCTTTGACCTTAAATGGCATGATTTAAAGTAATAATAAATATTTTAAAGACCTTTCCAATTTAAATGGGCGAAAGTTGAAAGTTTGCACTAGTAGAATTAGTTTAACGATTAAAAGTAACTATAAACCTGCTGGTACTAATGAAGGCTGCACAAAGGTTCACATTGCCTAACAGGTACATTTTTTCCTTTATTTTTTTCCCCTGCTTTGTTCTAATATTCCCTTTGGGTCCCATCTGCACAGGTAAATTTATGATGCTGAGGATTATCCTGAAATATGGGCCCTATCTACAGTGGGCTAAAAGCCCAGGCAGGCAAATAAAAGCCAACCAGAGGACCTGGTACAGTTCAGCTGTCCCCATGCCTGGTCATGGGCACCGTGACAGCCTAGAACAGTGTGGCTTAGGACTTTCACACTCCTTACTCTGCCAGTCTACAGCAGAAGGGGCATGGCATGAGAAGGTCCAAGCCCAGAATTCATACTCTTATTGTCATCTGTGGTCCCATAAAACACAGCAACGACCACTGTGGGTGCTTTCTTATCCATGAACAGAAAGCAACAGTACCCAAGGGCAGCTCGGTCTCCCCATTGCCTAGGGCCAGCTAGTTTTGAAAGACTGAGTTGTTCTCTAAAGGGTTTTTCTTTTCTTCCTGGAGAGTAAATCCAGACTATTCCAACTAAGATGCCATAGCAAAATGCCTACACTGGCAAAATTCAGGTTTTTGTGCCTGTGTCACAAACACCTTTGACTGAAAGAGCATGACTTCAGTCTTGTGCATTCAACATATCCGCACTCCAGATGGGATCTCCAATGTCCCTGAGGTTAGAGTCAGCCTGCAGTTGCTTCAGGACAGCACTGCCCCACAACACAACAGAAGTAAGCCATGGAAAAGGTGCAAAAGCACCACAGAAGCATGGATGTGTTTTCTGGAAAGGGTAAAAGAAGTTTGCCTGGTCCCATTTCCCCCTTGCAGGAGGGTTATCGCCAAGAGCAGAGCAGGTATTGAAAGCCCTCAGGTGTGGGGAGCCTACAGCCTTCCTGGTACCTGCTCCACCACTGCAACACTCCCTGAATGAAACATCTTGCCTTAACATGCAGCATTGCTAAGAAAAGACCAATGCATCCAGATGTGCAAAATACAGATGAGAATTTGAAAATTAGCCTAGTTTTTCTCTGCAACAGGTGGCTTACATCATATGAACACACACACAACTCTGAAACTTATTGGTGTTCTGATGTTTTTTTAAGGCTGGTTGGTTTTTTGGTTTATACAGAAATACTACCCAAAGCTGTCTGAAAAAAAGTCCATACACCATCTTGTTATAAAGACTATTTTCCCATCAGGTAACATAACTTAAAATTAAGCCAAAGATTTGTGAAGATGACAAGTCAGTATTTCCTTGAGACCGCAGAATTGTTGTAAATTATTGTTTTAATGAGGATTCAAAGTGGGTTTGCATCATTATATCAATATATAAATCAGCAACAAATTTAAAAAAATATTAACTGGCTACATAATTCCCAGCAAGTCTAGCTTTTAGCAACAGCAACAGAAGACCATCATTTCCAATCCCGGGAAAACATAATATATGTGGTAGAAGCTGCAACCAAAGAAAGCTAAAGAACATCCTTTAAAAACATTCCAAACATCTTTCTTTTTCATGCCATGAGAGATGATTTTTTTCTATTTCTTGTTAGGCACTTTGCTATTTTGCTTATAATTCCTCAGGGACTGGTGACCTCATGAAGAAAAACAACCAGGACAGAATTAGCTTTTATTTATATATTAATAGTTTTACCTCCAGCAGTGGAGATACAATTTTGAGTTAAAAATCATAATTTGTGAGTGTTTGGATAGCAGCACTCCTACAAAGTTGTGGTAGCAGGAATTTCTGGGGAAGGCTGAATTGTGGTTGCCAATTGCTGCGTTTATTAATGATTGGATTTGAAAATTAAGTGTCTACTCCAAAACTGACGAAAGCCAGGAAGATCCTTTGCATTCCCTGGATTTTATATCAAACCTTAAACATAGAGTAGAGTCATAGCACAGTGGGGGGCACTTGACAGGGAATGCAAGACCATAAATCTCTTCCAACGTAAGCTCCCTTAATAGTGTTAGTAATGGGATGGTGCGGGAGGTTTGGGGGAGAAGTGGGTGACAAAAGCTCCCCTCCCCAGCCAAGATCAGCTTAGAAGGTGACTGCTCCTTGTCCTCACCCTGCCCAGTGACAGGTCTGGTCCCTCTGCATCCCTCCCTTCCCAAATCACCCTTGGTGGGGCTGCGAGCAGGAGCTCCCACCCCGAGGGCTGGCGAGGCACTGAAAAACGATACGAACTGAATGGCAAAACCAATATTTGGTCAGGCTGAGGGGGGACTATCGATTCTTTTCTCATGATATCCATGTCTCCTGCACTTCCTGCTTCTCTGGGGCACTGGAAACCCAAGTCCCTCCTAGACCAAGGGTGGCCAGGCTTTGACTCTGTAACATCTGTACCTCACAAGAAGTTCACGTGTGGTCTCCCGGCCCGATGCTCATCCACTTGAGTGGCAGCAGGGACACGCTGGCATGGGGGCTACTGGGTAAGCCAGGAGGAAGCAGGACAGCAGGAGATGCTGAGGGCATGACACTGGGTCAGTGCAGAGGAATACCACATGAATATGCTGCCAGCTCCTACCTCAGCCTTCTTCCTCACAGCCATGTGGCTACATCAAGGTTTTAACCTCTAACTTGTCATTCAGGCCCTCACATCTGTTTTCTCTAGGCTTTCTTGCTCTCCCTCTTTCTGTCCCAAAAGTCTTTTGTCCTAGGTAGAGACAGCAATGAGGCCTACACAGCTAGGAGGTCTGGGAATGGTTGTCAAACCTCATATCAAGGAAAGAGGGCACAACAAAATTCCATACCTGAATGGAATTTCATCCTACATCCAGATTTCCACGTGCTATAGGAGTTGAGGGATGAATAGCAGCATTCATCATGGATAAATGCAAGCACAGCCAAGACCTAAGCTCATTCTCCCGAGAAATTTTCTCCCAGTTTCCCCATCACTGAGGCCCTTCTCACAAGTAGCCATGGACAGTGGCCAACACAGGGGACAGCGGACCAAGAGGGAAACAAAGTGACACTGCTGTGTCACTAATGACACTCAGGTTAGCATCTCAAAAAATGGTAGTTCATTTCCAGAAGCATTACTATTTAAAGGGCCTTTTTCCTTGGAGAAAGCTGGGGTCTCCCTAAAGTTACTTCAGATTGAGAAGTTTGCCAAACCACACACTGCACTACTTGGTGTTTCCATTTGTTGAGCTGCAATGGTTTTGAATGACACTGGAAAGCACCCAGGGATACAAGAATGAGAAGAGAACAGGAAAGGTTTCCTTCCCTTCAGCAAAAACATTTTCCTCTCAGGTTTAAAAGCAATACTGCTCAGAGCAGAGAGGATATTGTTAGCCAAGGCTTAGAGAAACCTGCCAGGTGCCTTGAACTCCAGGATGGACAGTGACCAGTGAAGCTTTTGACTTCTTGCCTGGGCAAGAGGCCACTTTCCCTGGAGCAAGAATGATGTAGTGAAACAACTCTCCATGAACACCTGTCCAACATCCGTAAACTCAACCCACACTGTTCAACAGCCATGCGGACACATCACAACAGCCAAACACCACAGCACAAGTGCTCCAGGGAGTACAGAGGGATTCCCACATCACCAAGTTCACCCAGAGTTTGGTCCCACAAGAAATCCAAGCCTCCTCATTCATCTCCCTGTGATACATGGAGAGTCCTGGTCTGGCTTGAATGGGGAATATGCAATCCTCTCTTCCACTGTCTAGGTACAAGTAGAAGCAGCCTGGCTGGAGCTGGCTTTTGCCTCACACCGTCTCCAAAGGCATTCCCAGGTTTTGTAGAGTCCTGGCCTCTCTCCCTATTCTGCCCTCATCCAGGACAGTCTGATGGAGGTGGAAAAAAACTGAACTCATTCCTGCTAAAGCACAAGAGAAACGTATTGGACAGCCAAGGACATCATGTCAGCCAAAACTGTGCATTAAGGCAAACACAAGCCCAGCAACAAGAGACTCACCCAGGAAAAGCTCAGTCACACTGGGACCAGGGTTAGGCACATTACTGGGAGCACCAGGTGGTGGCACTCAGTTGCTGCGGTGCCAGGGACAACAGACAGACACAGCTCTGCCTCCCAAAGTTTTACCACAGATGAAATCAAATCAGCAGGCACCTGAAGGAGGGCAGCTCCCCACACTGCTGGCAGGAACACAAACAAACCATGGCTCAGAGTGTCCTTTGCGGGTTGAGTCTGGCAAAAATTGCCTTGCAAGGGCTTGGGAGAGTCCATAGAGAAAGCACTCAGCCCTCAAAAAGACAAATATACAACAGAGCTGGCTAGGTGGTGGCTGCCCTTGCTAAACTTCATGGAAAAACACAACTTGTGCAAACCAAATTCCCTCGCTAACCTCTTCCCCTTGTTGAAATATTAAACAAAAATAACTTCTCTTTTTATCTTTGAGCCAGCGGGACAAATTCATCATTAAAAGAACTTCACTGAAGTCAACAGGGATATATCTGAGATGAAGAAATGAATTTGACCTATTGCTTTTTGTGTCCTTATGTTCTAACTAATAACTAAATTGCACAGACTCCTAATCAACGGGATCAGAGAACCTGGCCAAAGCAGTTTGGTTTTGCCCCCAGCATAGCTATCTGTACTTTTATATTCCTTTCTCTGTTAGTAACTTTTGAAAACAGGTATTTACAGCCATTTTAATCACATAACATTTATTCATGAGTATACTGTCAAAATCTTAACATAGAGTTTTCATAGGATATTTGCTCCTAACACAGACAATAAGTAAACAAGAGATTTTCTATTTAAAATTTTACCAATTCCCACTTAAAAAAAATATTTTTTTGGGTGTTTCAAGCACACACATTTGTTAAAATTACTCCAGCCACAGGATGCCTAGTCTGATCCAAGGATCTCCCTGGAAGATGCATGGAATGAAGCAAAACAAAGCTGTGGCTACACAAGGAGATCCAAAACCCTGTGTCTCGGCACACTGACAACTCTTTCCGTGGAGCCGGGGCACACAATCTTGCCAGGCAGAATAGGAGGGATTCAGAGAAAGGAAGAGTTACCAGCAGTGGAGAAGGAGGATGATGAAATATAGAAGCTACCAAAGCCTATGTTAGGCAGAAGATGCATTTTGTGTCTCGTGTTATATTGGCTGCCAGTCGATTACAGTGCAGCCTGTATAAACACGTCATGCGTGCTCTGACAGGGAGTCGGGGTGAAGCAGGGTGTCAGGGTAAAACAGAGGATAATAAAATCACTTTAGATTTATTTCTCTAAATTGGAAACTTCATGCTTACACCTGACTAAATCATCAGCCTGAAACTCTAGCTTGACTCCCACAGAAAAAGTATGAAACCTTATCCCATCTTTGTTTAACAAAGGCCAATCAAGCTTGCCTAATGAATTCTGCAGATGTAGGCGACAGGACGTGTTTGGCCACTTTAATTCTGTAGGGCTTCCTCAGACCTGTCTCCAACATAACCATCTTACCCTTGAAACAACTGAAGAGCTCTCACCTTCTCAAAGCCAGGCTGCCCCACACCAGCCCACAGGCAGAGCAGACCCAAGGGTGTTACTGGACCTTAGCCACAGCATTTATAAATTCTGGCCAGGAAGGAGACCATCACAGGTGGCTGGTGGCAGGGGCTGGAGGATGGCAGCACTCCTCCTGCCCCTGCCCAGCTTGGCAAGAGCAGGGCACCAGCACCTTCATATCCATCCCACCACCAGTGAATCTCCTTGCTCACAAAGTGCAAAAGGACCTTAAAAAAAAAAAAAAGTCCAGCATAAGGAGCTGGTTAAAAAACAATAAATCAGTGGTGAAATGTGGATAACAACCTTCTCTGTAAAATCAACATGGATTGTGTTCCTGCAGAGAGCTGTCTGACAGGCCGGTTGAAGCCTGACTGCTTGCAGCCAGATTTTTTTTCCCTTTTTTTAATTTTTTTTTTTTTTTTTACAAGCTGGAGGAGTATCTTGGATCGGGGGAGGCAAGGAGGTCTCTTCCTTTCGTACGTGGTTCTGCTGTGTTAGAAAATCAATAAGCAAGGTCCTGACCTCAGCATAACTTCAGACATCACTCATGACTCCTTTGAATCTCTTCCCCCACAAACACCCAATTTTCTTTTTAATTGTGCACACAAAGAGGGAGTGCTGGCAGGGAGGAGATATCTTGCCTCAAGATGTGGGCAAAACCCATTTGCACCCATCTTTCCTGACAGGTAGAAATCAAATTAGAAGAGGAACGCACCCAAGGAAGGCAAGGGGAGCAGGGTTAGCTGAGGTAGAGCACAGCCCAGCAGGAAATGCCAAAAAAGAAACCATATGGAGCGTGGAGGTGCTATGGATTAATATGAGAATTCCCACTTTTTTTTTTTTTTTTCCTGAGGGAAGGGAATAAAAACTAAATGTACATTATTTTTCTCCCTTCTTGTTTTAGCACTGGGCTATTTTCTGTTAAATCTCCTTTTTAAAAGATAAAACAAAACAAGATTTGCCACACATTTTCCCTCCAGCTGAGTCCTCAGGCTGGCTAAATTGGGTGATTAAAATATAGGAAGGCCTCCAGATTCCCCTCAGGACTGTTTTTAATATCTGTAAAACTGCCACTTTGTCTTGCCAAGGTAAACACCATCGCATGCAGTTCAAAGGTGAGCAATCCTAAATGTTTCCCTTTGCCTGAAAGGAATCTGCCTTGGGACCCCGCGGGCCGGGCTGGAGGGGGACGCGGCCGGGCTGGACCACGGTGTGGTGGCCGGAGAGGCATCTGTGTACACAACACTAACTTCTCCCACACAAATACTAAAAATTTCTCATTAAAAATTATTGCTGTGTCAACATGTGAGGCCACTCAGCCCCCAAATCTGGAAAAGACGTTCTGGTTTTTTTTCCTTGCCTTTGCTGGGAAAGCGGCAGCAACAGTGGCAAAGCTCTCAGGGGGAGAGAGATGGGATGTGAGACTGGAGTCATCTGGTGCTGACTTTGGATCTCTTCTTTCTCCCTTGTCACTCAAGTTGGGACTTCCAACTGTTCCACTTCATCTATTTTAGTTACTTGCTACCCAGGTTTTTTTCTCCCCTCTCCTCATTCGCTCCCTATCGCAGAGCTTTATATTTCCCTCACATGGCTGGGCTGGCTGCTTGGTGTTACTTTAAATGGAAATGCAACTTTAAGCCATCTCTTTTGTCGTGGCGGCTGCAGTGCCTTCAGAGCAAAAGGTTTGCTGTTATCTCAACCCATCTACACAGATGCAGCCATAAATCTGAACGTGCTCTACCCGTGCACGATCCCTTTCATGGGTGGCCAGGAATTCACAGCAAAACAACACAAGGACCAAATATTTGATCCAGTGAGACAAAATTTGTAAAGCCCCATCAATTCAAACTCTTAATTCTGCCCGACATTGGGCATTTTGCCCCAACACCAAAATAAAAATTTTAAAATATGCTCTGTTACCGAGCGAGGTGAAGGGAAGTCACCCCAGGGAATGAAAGTATGGGATGGGGTGGGGTGGAGAAGGAAGGGCAGGGAGCCAGTTGTGTACTGTAAAACCAAGCAGCCGCCTCTGCAAAGCATCCATCTCCAGGGAGGGCTGGTGGTGGGCAGGTGGCCAGCACACCCCAGCCCTCCAAGGGCTCCCAAATCCCTGCTCCCCACGACACGATGCACACGGGCTTGTGCCGAGACGACATGAAATACAGTGAGGTGTAATTAACCTAATGTAATGCTATATATCAATAAGTTAAAAAACCAACAACTTGCTTTGAGGTCAGGCACCCACACACGCAACTCAAACAGTGGAGACCTAATCCAAATTTATTGGAGTTTGTAACAGCTGGACTTATGCCTCTAATACCTTTTAAGTGCCTCTTTTAACAGTGAGCTGAGTGTGTCTTTCATTAAGGTGAAGTTTAAAGTATGTTAAGTTCATAAGCATGAAAATAGCCATTTAGGTCTCTCAGAGATTAATTCTGCCTTCAGTTTGCTCTCACTGAACCCCATTAATGTCTCGGATTTGGTGTTTAGTGTCCCATTTGCATAATCTCTGTTTATTACAGGGCCTCGATAATGTGAAAGTATTAAAGTATTTCTTTCCCAAAATACAGAGGTATTAATCTTTGAATCCTCCTAGTGTCCTTAATTTGCCATCAAATCCCACAACAGAAACAAATGTGCTTTCTAATCAGCAATCTTTTCTCGCTTATAGGCCCTGATCCAACAAGCTTTTAAGCAAACAATTTACTTTAAGCAATGAGTAGTTGTATTGGAACCAATGGAACAGCTCGTGTGCTGTGATGGATTGGGGCCATAGAAAATTGCCTTGATGAAAATGTCAATGCTCCCAAGAGCTGGTGAAAATATATTTTTATTATAAACACACAAAGGAACTGTTTTGATCTGAACATTATGGGGAACAAGCTTTGAAGCAATGCTTTTCCACGGTCAGACCTAAACAGAAACTGAATACCACCAGGTTGGATGACAGTTTAAAAAGGCAGCCCAGAGCTAGATTGATGTTTGTATATAATGAAATTCAGTATTGATGTGATATGGACACTGTCCAGCCTCTATGACTTGTTAGGGTGACGTACAGAGAATGCAGAGAAGATAAAAATCAAAGGAGCACAAGGAAAATAAGTCTCAGCACTAAGAGCACTAACATTGTTTTGAGGAACTATTTTGCTGCAAATGTTTTGAAGATAATCCACAGCCAATTGTAAAACACAGAAGTGATGATGTCTAAGCACCATGCATAAGATATCCATCATGCTTCACTTTAAGTCAGAAGCTGGGCCATTCCCTGCACATGCATTGAAAACTGAAGGTGGGTTCAGAGAGCCCTCAAACCATCGCTCTGTCTCCACACCAGTTAATGCCTGTGGGCACTGTGTAGCCAGGTGGTTTCAGGCAGTCTCTCCATCTCCCTCACCTGCAGGGGATTTTGAATCACACCACTCCACAGCCAGGTAGCAGCAAGACACAAGAACAGATGTTGTGTGGCAGCACACAGGACTGCCAGGTAAGAAGTGATAACAGACAGCAGCTAAACCCCAGAGAACAGCACACAGTTAATCCTCAACTCCTGCTGCAGCAGACAGGGAATCACCCCTGCTCTTTTATGAATATCATATGTTCATGTGTTTGCTGGTTTGCCATGGTGTGGCCTGCTCTATGATCACCACCAGGAGCCAACTGCACAAGGGTCAGAGGGCTGATGGTAGCCCCAGCTGTCCTCATTCACCAGCACCTAATGGACAACACAGGTGTCCTCCACCCTGGAGGTTCACCTTGCACCATACTCAGCTTGGCAGGAATCAAGCCAGAAGCAGAAACTGCAAATGAAAATGCAGGTCCTAAAAGCATAAGGGAGTCAGGGGAGAGAGCGCTCTGGCTCAGACACAGCAAGGATCTGCATAAACCAGCCATAAGTGGCTTAAACTAGCCTAGTTTTCCTGCTTTTTTTTTTTATCCTCTTACCTGCAAACCCAGAAAAGAACAGTTGCACTGACACAGCTTCTGATGTTTTCCTTGCAGAGAATACAAACCATACGTGACACAGGGAGACAAAATTAACCAGTTTCTCACAGTACTGCAAGAAAGGGGTCACTGCTGAAGAAATCAGGAAAATGGGAACCAGCAACAGAAGCCTTTACTAGGGCATTTTGGAGACCAAGAAACCTTTCAATGTTGAATTAAAATAATAAAAAATATAAAGAGGACAAGATAACTTCAATGCCAGGCCCATCACTGACTCCACCCCACCATATTGCTAACCTTCCAGCATAGAGGATGTGTCAGAAGAAGAAGAATCATTCTCATGTCTTTTTTCCCAACTTCAGCAAGCAGACCCACACACAGCACTGGGCTGGACACCCTGTGGACTGACCCAGCACAGTGTGAGTGTATTTACACCTGGGAGGACAGCAGCCCCTGGTAGAGATCACAGGCATGGGAGGCATAGTACCAGCACTGCAGCAGGGAAAGAGGGAAGGAGAATTAAGCTGATAAAAGAAAGGGTGAGGTAAAAGAAGGAGCTATGTCCCATTAGCCCCTCCAAACTGGATGTTTTTGAATGTGGAAAATCGCTGGACCAAGGAGAATCAGGCAAAGAGCCAGCAAGGAGCAGGCTATTCACCAGCTTCATCTGCAACAAAGCCACATCCCTGACTGCAAATCTTGCAAATCAATTATGCCCACAGGTTGTTGGGTTGCAAAGGCGGGGAAGAGGGAGTTTGTTTTGCTTTTCTTAGTAAACCACGAGACCATTTCCTAGCACATTACCCCAAGAATGACAGGCAGGGCCAGGACTGCCAGGTGCCTGGGAAGAGGCTGCCAAGTCCCAAGGATCACCATTGCTAATTGGCTCCTCTGAAATGAGCGTGACAGAGAGCCACATTTTCTCACCCACAGGTTTCAGGGTTATATTTAACTGGCTGAGGCAGAATTAAATGTCAGCTTGGCTGGAAGGAGAAAAAACAAAACAAAACAAACAGCAACAAACAAAGTGAGAACTTGTCATTAAGCCGGAGGGGAGTCAGTGCTAAGTGCACTGCGGAAGGTGCCCACACACAGCCTGGCAGGCACCAGCACAGGCAAGAAGGAACCAAGGGATTCATCCCTGTAAAAGCACAGTTTAAAGGCAGGTTGCTTATTTTGATTTGTAACCAACACATGGGGGTGAGGAAGAAGGGACACATTTTCCCTCTCCGATTTCTGTCCTGGGTACTTCCACCTCTCAATTTGATTGCAGCCACAGATTTCCAAATCCAGCAACACTGATGGCAGAAACTTCCAGCAAAAAGAGGACAGGGTGGTGAAAGGAGACAGAGTCCTAAAACAAATCTGGAGCCACTGGAGGAAGTTCAATTCAGCTGGAGCACAGGTCTCTGTGGGTGATGAAAGAGGATGGAAGAGGAAGGGGAGGGAGCATTGCCTCCCCCCGGCACAGCACCTGCTCCAAAACAGCCAGCAGGACTTCTCACAGAAACACACACACCACTGGCATGGGAAGGGCAGCTCCAGACCTCACCCTCTTGCTACCTAAACCATGAGTTTGGGCTTCCTTTGGTCATGGTATCAGCCAGAACAAAACCATGACCCCACCCCCAAATTCTGCTGTTTTCACCCCCTGCTTCAGGCACACAGGTGTGGGAACAGCCCTTGCCACAATTCTCAACAGCACCCAGCCCCTTCCCCTTTGGGGAGGGCAGTGCTGGCACATCTCAGGTTCAAAGTTGGTATTGGGCTGTTTGAGACCTCAGAGGCCCCACTCAGATACAGCAAAGGGGATATCTGTCCTCTGCCAAACAGGATGATGCAGGATGTGCAACAAGACAAGGCACATCCAAGGCCTGCTTTGGTTGTACCAAACTTGCTTTGGCTCAGGAAAGAGAAGAGGACCAAGTAAGTATTTCACCATGTCCATCCTGCAGGCCCTTCAGTGAGGTTAATGAAGGCATGCCCAGGACTAACAAAAACGAGTCACAGACCTTCCCAATCACACTGGACAACATAAACTGATCCCACTCCAAAGGCAGCCCAACTGTGTGCCCTATTCAGTGGCATGGACTGGGAAAGAAAAATCAGGATCAAGGGGAGTAATGAGGGGAGATCTCAAACCATGGAAGATTGGCTGCTTCATGTACATTAACCACTAAAAAAATTTAAGTGGGGATATAGATATAACCCTAATTTTGCATTACCAGATGATCTCTTTTCTTTTCCTCTCCTCCACCATAAACTATTGTTTAATCCAGGTGATCTCCTCTTCCCATTCCCCAAACAAGAGAATATGGCAAATTCTAGAAAATTAAAGCTATAAAATCAAAAGTATCCTTTCGAAATATGGTGTTTCACTTTCTAGTCAGAAGTGAGGTATCCTGGACCAAGCTGAGTTTAAAATCATGCTTTTCCAAGTCAAAATGTTAATTGCAAATGAGATAATTGTTTTGAAGCAGTTTAACATTGTGAAGAAAATGACAGAGTTAAATATTTTGACACTATTACATCAAAACTTCTTATTCACTGGAAACAGGTTATTTTGACTTTTTAATCTTAACTAAGAACCAAAAATTTCAAAAACCCAACAAAATGTTGACACATCCAAATTTCCTTCAGGCTGGCAGGTCCATCCCTTCTTAAATGAAGGCAGAAATATTAAGCTTCAGCTCATATTTCTTCAAGCTTATTTTCTTTAGCTCCCATCTTTAAAAAATTGGAGACCATAAATAGCCTGGGTTTTTTCCTCCAGACTGCAACACAGACTTTTAAACCAAACATTTGCAATCATCACAGCTGTAATAAGTACAACATTTCTTCAAAGGGATTACATTGGACTGTGGTTTTCAGTATTGCCTTGCTGTCTGTTGTGAAATTTCCTCATCATAAATTAATTTGATTCTATTATCTTTCTGATACAATCTGCTTTCTGACAGATCAGTTTTAATCTTGGTTGATTCCTGTTTCTTATTGACAGCTTGGAGCACTACTGAAGAGATGCAAGTTATTAATGTTGACAGGGTTTGTAATGGAATATCTTTTATCCAGAAACCTATCCTTTGTAATGTTTTTATTCCCCCTTCTCTGGCTACTTTAAGAGGCTAAACAGAAAAATCAAACAAGCCATACAGCCTGACTTTCCTGGAACCCTTTCCAGCTCTTTCTGGAACTTCCTTCTACATCCACTGAGGATGTTATGGTATAAGGTGTTATTCATATTGGACAAAACTACTAAAACAATAACATACTGAAGGTTAAGCACAGTGCAATCCAGTTGGAAATCCAAACTGGATCAAGCAACTTAAAAGAATTTCATATTTTTACAAAATTATGTAAGTCTACAATGCCAACCAACAAGAGAAACAAGGAGGGAAAAGCAGCAGGACAGCTGAGGCACTACCCAAGCTTGAGAGAATACCTCCACATGCACCACCAAATAGGACAGAAAAGAAATGAAGAGATTTGACCCATTGAGTCAGAGGTACTGGGCTGGCTTACTGGAAATTAGGCTCCAATCTGCCTTCTGTGGTCCTGATCCCTAGGACAAAGTAAGGGAACTTCAACTTCTATCCTGCTTTACCAACTATCCTCAAAACACCCTTTCATTTCACACATTATTCATTTAGCCTTAAACGCCTATTAAATATTTTCTTGAAAATATTATAACTGTGCAAGGAACACAGGAGAAGAATTAAACTGTCACGCCTCTCCCTTTGCACCTTCTCTGCTGGAGCAAATAAATTCCAGGCACCAAAACTTCAGCAGCAGCTATACCAGGGACAGCAGGCAAAACACCTCTAAATCGGTGTAATTCTCTATTCAGGTTCCCCTGCAAAAGTGTTTTACGGCCTCCCTGGGTTCACGCTGCACAAGATACCAGGATTTACGATTGGGATTTAAGCAAATCTGTAACTCCTAATGAATTGGGAAGGGCTTTTGCAGGGAGCACGAACCCCAGCAGCCTCCTCTTGGTTTCCTATCTCTTCTCCAAGTGTATTGTGCTCCTGCTGCCACAGGCATCAGAGGGACCAGGTGGCCAGGCATGGCCCAAATAGTCCCAGGATAGAGCAGGAACTATTCTTGCATACTGGAGGCAGGGGGAAAGCCTTGACAGTTCCAATTTCCACCCTGAGCTTATTATTTTCCTACAGGTCTCTTAGAAGCTGAACCATTGGGAATTTATCTTCCAACAGCATGGCAGGAGACAATCCCACCTCCTGCCTCGCTCACAGGAATCCACCAGACCAAGGGCTGCCTCAGTCTGACATGTCCCTACATTGACATTTACTAACAGAATGTTTTCTCTAGATCTGTGGGTTTACTTTGACCAGTTTCCACGTTCTTATCTTTCCTCCAAAGTGATCAGGCCCTGTTTCTTGGTATCTTTAGCAGTAGGCTCTCAGAGCTCAGCCGGCTTGCCTTCCAGTAAAATTAATAGTACCTTTCCCCAATTATCTGGAGCCCCTGAGAGCCCCATGTTATTACTGGAGTGTTTTTCATTAGCAGTGCTGGTTCAAGGCTGCAGGAGGATGGAGCTCAGCACAGGAGTCAAACTGTTCTGGACAGAATGAACTAGAAACCTCGTAACACAATTAGAAGTACCCACAGGGTAACATATAACTTTACTGTCAAGCCCTGAAATAACATGGCTAGCTAATGAAATAAAACAAACTTTGTTTTAATTAAAATTAAAAACATTTTATCTCTCTCATTTCAGTCTTAAAACAGGGGCAGTTCAAAAGTCACCATGGAACAAATGAGAAAAACATTTGCAAAGTGAGGGGCAGGGATGACGGTAACATCACTGGGTTTGGAGTGACCTGCATCACAAAACCCTGGCAGGATCTTTGTCTGAAAACAGCCTGCAAGAGATGTTTGTGGAACAGATTCCTAATGAAGACTTAAACCTAAAAAACACAGGGATGTTCTCATGGACCCACCCTACCTCTAGATTCCAGCTGAGCAGAGGAAATTCCCCCAAGCCAGGAAGGAATGGGACAGGAGCTGCTCAGGAATCACCAAGTGTGACCCAACCATGAGTGACCACAGCCTCTGCCTGGCAACACTTGGGGCCCTCGTGCTGGGAACAGCAGCTCTGCTCCCTGAAGGGAGCTTCAATCCCCTTTTTATTCACCCATTGGCAGCAACTCCCCAGCAGATCTGAAGCACATGGCTTTGCTGCCACAGCCACGATCAAAGGCAAGCTCTACCCCGCTATTTATATTTCTCCAGCCTCTTCTTCTTGTAGCTGATTGCTCCTTAACTGTTCTCCAAATCCTTGGAGGGATGCTCTGCAAGAAGGACACCACTACTTTCCATGGTTATTCAGCACAGGAATGAGCCCACCTAGAGATATCCCAGCTGAACATGGTGTTATAGATGCTTTATGCACACAAAGGGAGAGATGGTAAAAATAATAATAAGCTTTCCTTTTTTTACACAGAAACTTTGGCAAAAGTATCAGGGCAAATAATATTCCACATTTGCCCATTTTGATGAACAATGGGGATATGTGGAGAGTTAGACTGTATGATCAGGGTCTGATGAAAACCAGAAATTACCCAGGGGAACCAAATCCTCTTGGTTGAAATCCCAGTTTTCTGCCAGAAATTCTTCAACAGCTTTTCAACAGTTTCAATTTAACCTTCTTTAAAACCAGTTTGGTACCTAGTTCTGCTGTAAATGAGATTTGAAAAATTTTCTGAGCTCTTAATGCTCTATCTACATGTATACCACCAGCATATCTACTACAGGTATGGATAAGTACTTCCACACAGGACAAGCAGCAGTGCAATTCCAGGATGAAAAACTTTATATATATAAAATATATGTATATATATACATATATATATTAATTTCTCTCTTGTCTCTTACTTTAAAATTCAGTGTAACCTCTGGACCTCTACATTTGTTCACTGACTCCAGTATTCCCTAGCCATTCCTGTTTGCCTACAGCAAGCTGGGGAAGACAGGTCACTACTGGTCTGGAAGTGAGTTAGGGCAGGGCTGATGTGTTGGTTGGGTTTTTCCTGCTCACAGACTGGTCTTCTCCATCTGTTCCTGAGTCCAATGGAAGCCCAGGCAAATAATAAACCATGCTACATCCTCATTGCCACTGCTTGTTAAGGGTCAACAATACTGGAGGGTGCTCTGTAGGGAGCACTAGAAGACGTTCAGAAGGCAGATAGATGCTCAGCTCATTCAGAAAATCAGGCCAAAATTAAAGTACTCAAGCCCTGATTTCACAGAAAGTGGGTCTGAAATCACCTGCCCAAGCCCAACAGCTGGCTTCCTGCTTTGAGATGTATCTACCATCTCCCAAAAAAACTGGCAGGATCTGTATCTTGTTCTAGTCACCAATGTAAAGCATGGAAAAAATAAAATCCCATACCAAAGAGGAAGTAACATCCAAAGCCAAGGAGTATTAAATCAGTTGAAATAGCCTTCCTTGCTTACTGTGAGAGAGCTCACTTGCTCTGGAAGGGATCCAGCAGATGGGCAGCTTTTTTCTATCCAAAGTTTAATTAAATTCTTGACCTCAACCATTAGATTCTAGTGCCAAAACCTTGAAGTTACAGGGAAATCTGTCAGCAACCAGGCAGGACTGTGGCATGCAGCTGTGGTTGCTCTGCCAGACTCAGCATTGTAGATGAATTTGCTCTTTCTACCAGATCTAATCGCCAGATGACCTGAGCTCCACAGCAAGCACCAAGGCAATGAGGGACACTGCTACAGTGGTTAATGTATCTGCTGCAAACCACAGCACAAGCAAAGCTCTTTAGGGCTCTTTGATACCATGGGTACATTGCTTTCTGATTAAAACCAGCTCAAGTTTGCTTACATGTGCTTCAATCACGTCCTAGAGACCTGCTTAGTGCAAAGTGTGCACTCGCTATGACAAATATTAGATGTCCATTAAAAGGAAACAGACTTCCAAAGCCAGATCAGGAAAGATTAAGGGAAGAGGTGTGAAAAGAAAAGAGCAGAGGAATAGGAATGAAAGTCTCAGAAGCAAACTCAGGATGTAGAGAAATAAGAAGTGATGTAAAAATAACACAGGAGGTCAATCACAAGTGATACAGTTCACTGTTCAAAACATGTATATCTTAAAAACAATCTGAACTTATTCAATCCAATAAAAGCACCAGTTCTCATTACACACTTACTATAGGGAAGTATTATTTCTGTGTTGGCTTACAAATTGTCTCCCTCTCTCTTTCTCAAACTCATCGCAATCTTAACTAATACAAGTAAATCTCCGCACATGAAATATGAGCCACTGGCAGCTCTCAGGCTCGCTTTTCATCCCAAGCCTAATGGGCAAAGCACTGTGATTTCATTTCACAAGCTTTTCCAACTGAGCTCAGAGTCGATCATTTGCCAGAGTTTGACTCTTGCAAACAGCCTGCTGGAGCCACTGAACTCACAGGGTCAAATCCATCAGTGGTGCAACCCCAGCTAACCTGAGACACTTCAGGCCAGAGACTGGTTTGTTCCAAAGCATTAAACATCCCCTGAGACCTGTGATCACAGAACATTGTCATAACACTTAAGTAGCTATGGTATGTTAATTTAAAGTTGTCAAAATACGCATACAGCTCTGCTTGCGCTTCACTTGGATGCACACGAGAGGCCACAAAGTCCATTTATAATGTGGAGAATGTCCCCAGAGTGCTGCAGCTCCACAAGATGGTGCAGGGGCTGTCCAGCACAGTGGGACAGGCTTTCAGTGGAAACTCTTTGGCTCTCCAGTACAAGGTTCTTGTTCCTTCAGCAGTGCTACCAGGCTTAGCCACCCATTTAAATGCCTAGAGCAAAACCATGCATTTCCCATCTTAAGTAGCATCAGCACTTGGTGCTCCTCTCCAAAAAGAGAGCTCTGGTCGCTTAAAAGGAATTTTAAAACCCCTGACTCTCAGGCTAAAAGCCCATAAAGCTCACTAGATAGTGGGGTTTCCCTACACCCAAGGGAAATGGAAAGATGTCACATGTATTCAGATACCTTTGCTGCTGTCTGGTTTCAAATGTGGCCAAGATGAGGTGCAAACACCTCCTGATAGAATTAAAGGCTGCTATAAAGAGTGGAACAAGTCAGACCTCAAAGCAGTGGGGTCCCATGACTGAAAATTAAGCCTGTGGTTACACACAGGAGCCGACCTCCAGTCAATTTGCCATCTCAAGATTTTTAAAATTCATCTATTGGAAGTTTCTTCCTGCAACAAAAATGGAGGAAAGACAGGACTACAGGATGAGAGATGTGCCAGCCCTTGCCCACTCTACAAGGGGGCCAAAAAGTGGATCCTGGCTCCATGGAATTCTCAAACACCAATCTAGAAGCACTGTGGATCATCCCATGGTAGATATCCCCAGGACCACTGCTGAGGGAAGCAGAGCTCTGTGCTATAACCCCACACATACCAAACCAGGAGCATTGCCTTTTACACTCCATCCAGGGGCAGAAGGACTTGGTGCTACAGCCCTGCTCCACCCACTCCTGTGCTCTTCAGAAAACCCTGAAAAGCCCAAACCATGGCTTGCAAGAGAACCAATCGCCCAACTCCTACCTAATGGGGTGCCTTGGCCAAAACCCCACATCTTCCCAGCACAGTAAAGCCTGGAGCCACCTCCCTTATCCCATTTTCATATCTTTACCAAAGTGCTGCTGGGAGGAAACACTTCCCACATAAAACACAGCTAAAGCAGGAACTTTCTGTTAAAATTTTCATTTTTGACAAAGGCTTCAGTTTCCAAATAGGGGTTAGGGGACAGAAAGGGGGAAATGGGTTGTCAAAGAATTCTCATAGTGCTTTCTTTAAGTGCTTTGTTGGACCTGGATACAAAGAAATAAGAGAAAGGATAAAAAGCATGGTCAACATGCTATGAAATATATTAGAATCATTTCAATCCTTGGGAAAAGTATTTTGGTTCCCATTGCTACTAATTATATATCATAAAATGACAGAAAAGGCATTGTGGCTATAGGCTGCAAAAATAACATCTTACAACAAATATTTCATTATTGCTTTCTGCTTAGCTGCCCTAGCACAGCAAGCTACAAGAAAGTGGAAATTTCCAGAAAATGCATTAATTGGAAAATAAAGATGTGCTGGATTCCTCATCAGAGAAAAAGGCACTTTTATTGAGCAAAGATCATTATTAAAATTCAAGTCATGCAGCTCATACGCTGAATCCAACAGGCAAGAACTTTCCATAGTTACTTACAGTACATTTTCATAGGGTTAAGAGGATACACAGTTCTTTTTAAGCCAATTATGCAGAACAAACAACATTATTTGGGTGGATCTAGGAAAGCAAATACTATTTGTTTCCAAAAGAGCTGCATGGAGCATTCGTTGACTGTTCTGCTAGGTAGCTCTCCAGTTATTCACTTTTCAGTGGAGCTGGCAGGAGCCAGCCCTGCAGTAAGGCAGCCTGACTTGTGGCTATGTCCCTGCTATGCTGAATAATGGGACAAGGGAAAGTTAAGCCCAGAATCAAACCAATACAAGTTTGAAAAAGTCAAAAGCCTTAAATCATGGTGGTGTTTCCACTTCAGATGGTCTCAGTCAAAAGAGCAGTGTTCCCTCCACCACACACCCTGTTTGTTCCACAGTAACTGCAATTGGTGCAAACCAGGAGAAGAGAGGAGGGACAGAGAGCACTTCACATCCTTTGGGCTCAGGGATACCAAAAGCAGCTCTGGATGTAAGTTCAGGCTGTCCTAGAAGGGCAGTTTGATTTACAATTGTTCAGGGGCCTGGCAGCTCTCTGCCAACAGCCACTCAGGGATGCTCACTGGCAGGAAGAGGAAAAAATCCTAAGCACAGCAGGTCCTTCTTAGCTGCAGGTCTTGTGCAGGTCCTTCTTAGCAGCAGGACAACAAGCAGGAGAAATAAGTATTCAACTTATCTTCGGTTTTGGCACACCTGAGCTACCAATTGTTCTTGTTTCTCCTGGTTTATTTAACCCAATTTCTTAATCCTGTTCTTGAAACACCAGAAGAGAAAAAGAAAAAGTAACTGAAATGCAGATTTTACAAAGCTCTGCTGAACTTGGCAGTAGGCTCTGGATGTCCTCAGAGAGCTCAAAATTTAGGGCCTGAATCAATTCCTATTGGAGCTTTTCCATTCATTCAACAGCAGAGAAATTGGGATTGTCAGTAAGAAGACAGGCAGGGGAGGCAACTGCATAGGAAAGAGGACAGCCAGGATGCCTTGGTTGCTTTCTCATCTCCCTTTCCCAAACTCATAGCCCAGCAAGCCCCTGCACCTCCCCACAACCGTCCCCCCTTCACCCCACCTTTGCAGACAGCATTTAGGCCATTTTAGCTGCTGCAGCTGTGCCCAAAATAATTTCACCCTTTTCAGAAGAGTTTCCTTCCCCACAATTCATGAGCTCACAAACCAGAGGTGAAGCCTGGGAAAGTCCAGCCCAGAAGGGAACATTTTGGATAGGCATGAATATGTAAAAGCAGGGTGTGGAGACTGCACTTTGGTTTGCCAAACCCAGGCTGCCCGAGTGCTGGAAAACCTCTTCCCTTCCCCGGGGTCCTGAGCAGAGCAGGAGGTGGGAGGCAGCTAAGCACTAACAGCTTGTGCTGCAGGGTCAGGCCTCCATCGAGGTCACTCTTCATTCCTGGAACATCCCCAGCCCCTGGCCTCCCTTGAAACCTGGGAACACAGCCACCCTTGCCCCACCTTCCCTGGCTGTGCCAGGCCCACGCTGGCCACCACCCAGATTCGGGGCCACTCATTCTCATTTTTGAAGTAAAAAAAAAAGTGGGAAAGGGAAGAAGAGAGGAACCAAGACATGGAAAGGTCAAGTGCCTTCGCCAAGGCGAAATGGCCCATCGGTGGTGGAGCTGGCACTTGAGCACAGGAGCGCCTGTTTTCTCCACCAGTGCTAAAACATCCAGACCACCCTGCTGCCTCCGAGACCACACCGCCTCTGTGAAATGTGTGGAAATTTGCAGGCATTTTCCCCGATTTTTACAGGGATTTTTTTTGTTGTTGTTCCACACTTGGCTCACAGCTGTTTGCCAAAATCAAATTGCTGAGGTGTTTCTGTCTCTTTAAAACTTCACGAACAGACACTTGGACAAAACCCATCCGTGAATCACAGCTGCAGTGGGGGGAATTTGATTTGGCCATGGCAGGCTGAAAGCAAGAAACCCAAACTGAGATCCAGCCCAGTCCCTCTGCCACTCCAAGCTGCTCACAACACACAATCCCCCTGGCATCACCCACTTGCTGTGAAAGGTGCTGGTATCTGGAGAACCAGACTGCTCTTTGATTCCTGCCAACAAATTCAGCAGCATTTTCTGCAATAACTGTTTTACTCCATACTTCCAAAGGAAAAGAAATGAGAAAATATTCAGGTGGCCTCCTGCTCAAGTGCTACCAGGTTCTGCTGCAGTTCCATACTTCTGGAAGACGATGACAATTTGCTCAGTTAAGCATCTGCACCTCACCATATTTCCCCAGCTTGTCACCACTTTGCTCTGTTGTGAGACACACACAGCCCCAGCAACTTGAAAGCCAGACAGAATACTCTCCTGTTCCTTCTCAGCACTCATTCCTAATGGGTGTGCCACAGATAAAACTTCATTCCTGCCCTCAAGGTCCCTGCCAATCCCAGAGCCTTCCCCTGGACCATGCACCTCCCTACAGACCAACACCCAGGCACATCAGGTGTATCACAGGAGCAGAGAAAGGATCAAGGCTTACCCCAGGCAGAGGCAATGCTGCAAGCAAAGCACATGGAGATGATCTGACTATTCTTTCCTCCTTAAAAAAACCCAATGTAAGACACCAACACATCTGCAACCAAATCACATTCTGCAACTTGCCACCAAGGTTCTGAACAGCAAACAAAAGGTTAAACAAACAAACCCTGAGCAATATCTCAGGCTTGACAGATGCAAAAAAAAAAAAAAAAAAAAGAGCTTTAAGCCAGTAACATTTCTTCTTCCCCAGCTGTAGGTTCATATTTTTATGTCAGATTGCAAAAATAATAAAAGGGGAAGGGGTGGGGGGTGGGGGGGGTGGGGGCAGGGGGGAGAAGACAAAGAAAAGCAAACATTTAGCTCACAACTGGATGGGAAATGAACTGGAAGCTCACATTTGTGTATATTTTTCCCTGGCGAAGAGAAGCCAGCTGGTATGTTGGAAGGTCCTGAAAACCTGTCCTGACATCAGCAGAAGTGTGAGCAGCAATACCTCTCCCGTGCTGGCTCATGCATTTTCTCCTATCTCACTTCATCTCTCACTAAGCTCGAGCAAGCCCACACTATTGCAGATTTATCGCCATCTGAAAAACATTAAATATCTCAGGGTTTCAAATATTTGCAGACAGCTGAAGAAGTGGCTGTGATGGAACTGTCTCTTTCTGGCATAAAGCTATCAATTTTCCATGAAAGTTGAGGCCTGGATTTTTTTTTTTATTTTATTTTTTTACCCCTGGTAAAACACTGTAACAAATTACTTGCTCCCCTTTTAGTGAGAGCGAGGAAAGCGGACAGTCATTATTACCAAATGTGTGCACGCACAAGTAACTAAGGGAAAATAAATCCCATTTGAAGGTTAATTAACTAAGGCAGGGTCACAGCTTGACAATCTGCCCTCAGCAAAGGGGAAGCACAACATTGGAGGGTCTATGAAGCAGAGCTATAATGAATTGTGACTTGAGGCTTGTCTATACAGGGAAATTACCGTGCAGCCAGCTCGAAGCTGGATTTATAGTGCTCACTCCACATTTATAGCATTAGACTCTTTGTGCAAACTAATTAGGAACTAGTTTACCTCCTTTACCTTCTGACAAATGCTACTTTGCACAGAAGCCCAGAAAAGCAAATTGAGCCCCATCAACTCCTGGGTTTTCAGCCTCACTGCTGGCTTTGCTCAGTGAGCAGCAAGTCCAGGCTGGAGAGCGAGAAGGGGGTGAGGACAGAAACATTCAGCCCCTAGAATATGAGCGAGAGCTTGGGCTTGAGCCCAACACCCTTCAGTGCCCCCAGATGTGCATAGAAACAAGCCTGCAACAATAGTCACCTCCATCCTTGCACAGAAAGCTGAGGGTGAAGCACTGGAGGAGCCAGGGTACATTTGGCAGTTCAGCATCTCATTCAATCCACTCCTCACTCCATCCCTGCCTGAGCTGTGGTGCCTCTCACAGCCTCACTTACCCAGTGGATCAGGAAAAACCACAGAGGTTTACCCCTGGAGGCTGCAGGAGTCAGAGCAATGAAGGAAAGCAGGAAGGAGTTCTGGTGGAGCAGACCAGGCCTGAGACCAACTTAGATTTCTTCCAAAGAAATTTCTAAGAACAACCAACTGGCTCACTTGCATTCTCTCTGGCCTCTTGGCCAAACTGAAAGGCACCGCAGTGCTGAGCAAACACACCCATCACAGAGGTGCTGCACAGGTCCTTCCGCTGTCACCCCTCGGCCACACACCAAGCACAGAGGCTGCATGGAGCCAGCGTGCTGCAGATGGGGGCTGTGTCAGGCAGCAGCTGGCACAGGGACAAAAGGCAGAGCTGGCATGGGCAGCATCAGGCTCAGAAAGGTGACAGGATCAGGCTCCCACACACTGATTGACAGCTAAAGTCAAGTCCTTTAAGGTTGCTTCACAGATGCAGGGTCACACATGCGAAGGTAGTCAAGACACCAGGTGCCAAAAAGTGCTGGGGAAGGTCAAATATGCCATCAGCAGTTAAAAATAAACACACTTCTTTTGGCATTTTGGCCTTTTGAGGCACCATACAGACAGGGATGTTAACAGATGTCAGGAGGAGGAGGCGTGGGAAGAGCTGTCATGTGGGACCCTACAGAGACCTCAAAGTCAGTTCACCTCCCTGTGCTGCTGTTTCCCTGCAGTAACAGAAGAAAAGTAACCTCCTCTAGGGGAAGATTTTCCAAGTCTTAAGGGGTGGAAGAGATAAGAAGGAACCCAAGCCATGACTTTCAAGGTGAAGTGTGGCTGCTTTCACACCTCATTTCCTCCATATCAGAGAGGATGGGCAAGCTTTAGGGGTAACCTCGAGGTGCAGAACACACTTTTTGTCCAGCAGGGTCTCCAACACAGTGAAACAGGCCAGCCTGTGGGGGACACACCATATGGTGGGCTAAAAGCTCCCCCTTTTGGGGAGATCCCTTTGGAGACAGCTCCAGCACAGGGAGGAGGTGTCTGGCAGACACATTTCCGTGCTAAAACCAGAGATAAGAGCAGAAATTACTGCCTATCTCTCATCTGCTGTGGCAAGAATGAAAGGGGGTCACTATGAACATTCACTCCCTCTCTTCCCCTTGGGGTTTGGAAGTCCACCATCTCCTGTCTGCAGCAAGTTTTTCATTTGTCACTTTATCTCAGTTTTCCTGCTTACAAACTGTAGGTTTCACAAAACTTCTGAGAGAGACACTTTACTGAAAAGGAAATGCTTAAAACCAGCTTGACTACAAGGTGAGCCCTGCTGAAGGTTCAAGTCAGCCAGCGAAAAGACTGTCTTTTCCCCAGTAGTCCAAAACCCAAAGGACGTGGAGATAAAACCATCAGAGAAACTGCTGAAATGAGAAACAGGCACACAGGCCACCGAAAGACAGAGCAAACCCCAAGAGGCACCATCTAAGCAAAACCATATGGCAATCTCAGCCAAGCCATCAAGAGATGGATTCTTTTCCTACCCGGCGCCTGCCTGTGCACTCTCCAAGTGCCTCCTTGCAGTCCCTTCCAGCACAGAAGCATCCCAAGTGACCTGCCCAAAGCAATAACACCGAGCTAAAACCTCCTACATGAGCCTTTTATTTCTCTGTCCTCTATCTTGCTTCTGTTTCCCTCCCTCCCCCCCGCATTTTTTTTTTCCCCCATTCATAAATATTCTTTTGCTAGTCACATCTAACCCACCATCATCTAAAGCTCTTTACTTTCATCTACTGGATATTGGGAAAAAAATTATTCACTGGGTGAATAATAGGGTGGTCAAGCATAAAGACAGGCTGCCCAGGGAAGTGGTGGAATCATTGTTCCTGGAAGTGTTCAAAGAACACAAAGATGTTCAGGTGGTGCTTAGGGACACCGTGTAGTGGTGAACCTGGCAGTGTTATGTTAGAGGTTGCACTCTGTGACCTTGAAGGGTCTTCTCCAACCTTAATGCTTCTGTGGTTCTCAACCCACGAGCTGAAGAATCAAGCACCTCACAAGCTTCCACAATCACACTACCAGCACTAGCCAGCTCATGAGAAATCAACTACAAGACAATCTTCCATCATGGCCCATCAGATGAGCTCTTTCATGAGCAATGGAGGCAAAGGAAAAACACCAGTGAGAAGGGGATTTAAAAAAAAAAAATCCGTGGGTATATAGTTTTATTTCCAATGGTCCATTCCAAGGTAGAGATTCGCATTCATTGCTGGATATACAGATTTCATGCCCATGAAAATATAGATGGCCCCTTCTCTGTGAAAAACAGCCTGGGGAATAAAATAGGTTAAAAGCTACATAGTACAAAATCTGCAGGCTGGTCCTATGAAGTCACAGCCCACCGATGTGTGCATACTGTCATATATTTACCTAATAAAATATAAATAATATTTTATGTAGGAGTCAGTTTATGAGGCCGTGTGTATGCAGAAATGGGAGGACCTGTTATATAGGAGGGAGAGAAGGTTAAAAGACCTGTGTTGTCACACTGATTTACAGGCTGATTTAACTGGTGTTTAAATATGATTATTTTGGGGGATGTGGGTGGTCATTCACAAGGGAATGCCAATATCAGTATTTAAGGGGTTTTCATTTATTTCTTGTGCTCATGTAGTTGTATGAAATCTCAATACATGAAACTGCCAAAATCTCCAAACATCCATTTTTGGGTACATCTGTATGGCGCCTTTACCCAAAGCACCACAAAAACCAGGTAAGAACCTTTATTCCTCAGCCTCTAAGAGCAAGGCTGTAACATCCATGACACAGAAAAACCCTCTGGGGACAGAAGATGTTCAGCAGCCTCCTCCAGAGCAGGGAGGAAGGCGGCTTTCACCGATGCTGTTCTGACCATGAGGCTCCTCTCCCTCATGCCCTCACCCACCTCATATTTCTATGCTGTGCACACTCATATAGTCTTATTCTTATTTTAAGAACATGAATATATACATCTGAAAACCCAAACCATTAAAAAGTAGTTGGCTCAGACTTTTACTGGAACACGTGCACAAATATGTTGTTTGGATATTTTTACGGCCATTAACTTTTCCATATATAACCCAGACCTCCCATTAGGTGTTGTGAACTGGATCACTTCTCTACTTGCCAAGTTATATTTCAATTAAATTAAAGTCACCTTTGGTCCTAATGAACCCCCGTTGTTTGCCTAATGCCATGATTAATTCCAGCTGCAAAGAAATGGTATTAGCCTGGGTGGGTACAGGGCTGAAGACTCTGATTCTCCTCCAAGATTTATGGGTGCTAGAGAAGACTCCATAACTCATGTTGCTGAGTCTATAACTTCTCAGGCAGTAAACAGAAGCCTCTGCCACAACAGGCCTCCAACTGATGGATTCTCCCTTAATTTGTTCCTGCAGTAGGAACTTAAAACAATTCTTCAGGCATGGATGAACTCCTTTTTTTCCCCCAAAGCTCAGCAGAAAGAGGCATCTCAGACTCTGCACAGACACTTGGTGACAGACACCCTCACCTGCAGAGCCAGGAGGGACTGAAGCCTGTACTCTCCATCCACACCCTCCAGAAGTAAAAGGTTCCCTCAGACCACGCTGCCACACCAGACTCACAGGGCCCAGAAGAGAAAAGCAAACAGGGCCCAGATTCTGTGCTGTGGTCTGAGACGTGCGGAGCTCTGGTTCTAGGGATAAACATTTCTTTTGGATCCAAAGCTAGTTATCCAATGACTAGTTAACATGGAAGAGTAGTATTGGAAGTAGAAGCCACAGGCCACCAAAACCCCAGGTAACTCACATACACATCCAGACACTAAAATGCTCAGAAGGAAGAGGATGGCACTCAACACCCTTGCTCAGGGCAATTACAGTGATCCTAGACACACCTAGAGCACATCTAAAGATCCTCCAGGAGATTCAGACATGAGAGACTTAGCTGTGAACCAAAACCCACCCTTGTGATGAGGGCTCAGCTTTGCCAAAAAAGGGGCTGCCTCAGTATTATAGCAGAACCCAGATTTTAAGCACCCTAGCACTAAAGGGCAAAGCTCCATCTGAGTGCAGAATCTCTTTCTGAACAATCTACTATGCAGTACAGATTTGCATGATCAACAACCACTGCTGAGCTCCTCCATCGCTGTACCTAACCCCCTTTGGCCCCACTTGCACTTAGATAGGTCATGGCACCAAACAGCAGAATCCTACCACCTCCCTACCTCGAGTGTAGCAAAGGCAGGTGCCTGCCAGGCACTGCACAGTGCTGGAGGAGTTGTGCCAGCTCTGGCCACAGCTTCTAAATTCCCACTGTACCAGGACATCCTAAAGAGAGCATCATAGTGACCTACAAAACCCCTGAGTTCTTTTATTTAACAAGTGAACTTACTTATGGCCAGCCCCTTCTTCATTCCCTTCCCCTCCTCCCCTCTGCATTAAGGCCATAGAAGTTGCCTGAGTATTCAAAAACATGACAAGATTATCAGTCCTTTTATTAGTTCCAGTGGCAACCTGATACCATGTCCCATGCTGGCCACTTGCTTCACACCTCCCAAGGCAGCATAAGCCTTCCTTATTCATAGCTGCAGAGATTTCCAGAAAAGAGAGGGAAATCAGCAAGTTTCCAGAAAATGAAGTACTGTTTGGACTGTTCAGAGATTGAACAGGATAAGAACAGATGGGATACCTCAGCTGTATGAGAATTTCTGCCCTCTCTCAATAACATCATCATTACAGAGAGGGGAAAAAAAAAAAAAAAGTGTTCTGTTGCCAGAACCCGGCTTTAGGTTTGTATCTGTGTAAGACAAGACCTGTTGCTTACATCCAAGGCAGTCTTTCCCTGGCAACCAGCCTACAGGATCAATTCTTAGGAGAATTATCACCTATTTAAACCCAGGTATATCAGGAGTAGCTCAATCTAGATGGAGTTTAAGACAGATGAGAATAAGTAATATGATTTCAGAGGTGCCAAGGTAGCAGAAGCAAATATTCCTGAGCCCAAGGTTCAGAACTGTCTTACTCCATACAGCAGCTCAATACAAAACACAGCCTGAGCACAACATTACCATATTCAGCTCCCATGACTTCTCTGGCACCCACCTCACCTAGACCAGCACTGCACTTGAGCAAGAGTAAAGAGGCAGAGCCAAACCATGTTATGCAACTCCACAAAGAAATACAGAGGTTCAATGTGCTTCAGACAAACCCAAGAATAACCATTGCACTGTGGAAAGTATTTGCCACTAAAGCATTTTTCATTAAAAGTGGCATTTCTAAGAGTTCTATCCTGCTGAAAAGCAATACCAGCCTCACATCAGAAAGTCTTTAAGGAAAATTTCCATTGCTATAATTAACTTCTATGTTGAGATTGTATTGTTCCTTTTTCACAGAAAAATCTCAGCAAAATTTCCATGGTTTAGAGGCAGCCAAAAAGGTGTCCTATTCCATTTTGCAGGAAAAACTTGTGGTCACAAGGCATCTTGGAGAACTCCAAGTTACACATGGGGTGCAGAGCAAACACAGGGTAAACATCTATTCCCCTGAAACCCAAGACAAGCCAAATGAAAGGCTCAGCTCATTCTGTGACACTGGAGCAGCTACAGAGTCCTATCTGCTGGCCAGCAGTTGCCATGGGACCACAGAAGAGTTAGAAATAATACAAGATCCAGGCTTGTACAGCATGTTCCTTCTACCAATATACCACTTCTTACAAGCTTTATTATTGACTTGCAAAATATGTGAAGAGACTCCAGAATGAAGACAAAACCTTAGACAAGGAATCTAAAAAGAAACCCAGGCAGCTCAAGCAAACTGTACCCCTCACTGCAGCCAGCTTCTCACCCAGCTTGGCTCCAACAGTGAGGGACCCTTATATATGAACTGATATTAGTCCCCACAAAACCAAATTCACTTTTTCCAGACAGGAACAGTCCTGAATGAAGCCCTGTAACTCCCCTGAGCTGTTTTTGGGTTGCTAACACACGCAGTTTAACAGACTAGCCACTACAGGAACCCACCCCACACACATTTCTGCAAAGTCCTCTGGTTTGTGTGTTGCATTTCAGAGATGTGGAGGGGTAGACAAGACTCTCCAAGGTAACATCTAGAACAGAATTTAACTCAATTGCCTGTGCATTGAGCCCAGTAACTTCCAGGTTTCTCTGTGCAGCTTGCTCCTCACCATTCAAATAAAATAAGAACATGCTTGAATTCTACTTTGAATATAGATCTAATAATGAGGTGCTGGTTTTATTCACGTATACCCAAAGGACATTAATAATTCTGTTTCCTCCTGGCAATAGCAGTCCACATACTGACAAAATAATATTAATTTCATCTTTCTGAGATTAGAATATTTAACTTTCTTCTCTTAACCTTGAGACCTAACTCCAAAGATACTGGTGTACTGATTGTTGATGTCTCCATCCCTGTAAAAAGGTCAGAGCCATTCTCCTACTTTTTGTACCCCTTGATCAGACTTTACTGAACCTAAAAAATAAAGCTGCTGTGAATTGGGTAGGGACGGAGCAGAAAAAGAAAGTCTAGTTTATGTCCAGAAAGACAAAGGAAGCAAAAACTATTCAACTGTCCCACAAACACAGAAATATGATCAGCTAAACCCCACAAAGAGCTCAGAACCAGATGCATCTCATGCATGCTGCTACCCAGAGAATCATTAGGAGACCAGGGAAAGGTGAATGCATTTTGGAAAAAATCCTCATGAAAGTAAAGGTTGCAACTGTGATTACATTGGATTCATTGCTCATAAAACCCTTATTTTTATTTGTTACAGCAGAATTTTCTTACATTTCAGGAAAAAGATCAGAAACAGCCTTGCTGTTTAAGCTGCACATTTCCAGGATACAATCTGGAGCTCACATGTCAGAGCAGGTCAGGAGCTTGTGAAGCAGCTGACCCCATTCCCAGCAGAAGACATCCTGCCTAAGAACAAGGCATCATCTCAGCTTTCCTGCTTCCAAGCCAAGTGCCTCAGGCTGGTGCTCCTCCCCCAGCCCCCACAATACCTGGTCTGCTGCTGCCTTCCAGCATCCAAGCAAACCCCAGTATTGCCCATTTTTGTAGGTGCTGGTTTCCAGGATCTGAAGCTGATGTTGCCAGATACAAGGATTCCCTTTATGAAAGCCACATCCTGTTCTGCTACTGAATCTTGGTTCAGGAAAGCTATCTATAACACATCTGCCACTTAAAGATCACTGACAAGTACAATTAACACCAGGTCAAACATACCACTCCACATTTCAGACACTCTGGTTTCAGCTGTTGTAATGAAGCTCTTTGATTGTGCCAACGACTGGCTAAAAAACCAGGACATAAAGCAGGGTCAAGAAATATCTGCAGGATTTCTTTTTCCCCTAGTTAATGAGGATTTTAGTCTGTATGTTGCTTACTAACTGAAAGAAAAGGGATTTGTTAGGATTACTGTCTCTACTAACATGAAACCTACTAACGTATAAATATGTATTTTATATATTGTACAGGGTTAAATGATACCCAAAACCATCCAAAAACTCAATATAAAGTTGAACAGACCTATCTTGACCCTCAGTTATTCAAGGAGGCAAGTCACCCAGGGGAAAAAAAAAAAAAAACAAACCAAAACAAAAAAAAAAAAAAAACAAACCAAAAAAAAAAACCAAAAAAACACAACAAGCCAAACAGAACCCATATCATTCCCCAAATTTCTTTCAGGCCCACTTCAGTCCCACTGATGCATCTTCACTCCTTATTAAAAAAAAAAAGCCCAGTGCCTTGTCCAGAGATTCTGATAAACAGAGTGAGGCTATTCCAGGATATCTCAGCAGAACATGAAGCTAACAGGAGGAGCATATTTATTCCCCAACTTTTAGCAGCTTCAGTTTGAAACTGATTTTGTTTTTGTGGCATTAGACACTGCTCAGTCCCAGGACTTGGCTTCACACGCAGGGAACAGCCTGTGAAGGCTCTGGGTGGAGCTACATGGACAAGCACATTAGATGGGCACAGCTTCTGCTCTTCTTTGGTTTAACCCAGGAAGAAGGAAGAATTCCCAGAAATCCCATACGCTGCAAATATCCTTTCCCAAGAGGAAAAGAAATAAGTTTAACATGGTTTCACAGAGTCAAAAGACGTGGTTTGTTGGACTGGTATTTGGCTACACTCCCAGATACACCTGATCCCCTTCACTGCTCACTCACCATCCCGCAAGGAACACCTGTAGCAAATCATCCACTTGTCCTAAAACAGCATGTTTGGTTATGAAAAACTGAAAAAAGGAGACTTAAAAAGCAGGCTCGTATCCTATGAAATGCTCCTTTTGCTACTCCGGATCTTTGCAAGCAAATCACAGACTCGCACGTGTAGCTCAGTTGGTTTGGTCATCATGAAACCTCAGATTCTGCAGGTGACCGACCTTCTTCCATCCCACCAGCCTGCACTGCCACATGGGACAGCTGACAACACAAATACATCCAGCCCCTTATCTTCGGAAGGCTTCCAAAGACTGCTCTTAAAAGGTCTGCACAATGTAGCAAAACAAAAGAACATTTCAGCAAAAATTTTGCACCTTCCCATAATGTTCTGTTTACAAAACATACATCAAATCAATTTTTTAACCTTCCCTTTGATAATATAAATCAAAGTAACTGCCATCCATGTCATATGTCAGTCATTTAACCTAGAAGAGGATCACTACTCATCAGAAATGGAAAAAGTTGCCCTAAGCAGCATCATAAAGAACTTAGCCAGAAGGAATTTTTGAAACACGAAAGGGGAATTGTGAATAGATATGAACAGGATAACACTGCAATAAGCTCCACATGGGTACAACAAACCAATAGCAATAAACATATGACAACAATCAGCTTCACCTTTAAACTCATCTCTCCAAGAAAAGGAAATAGCTCTCACCTGTGAGCCCACGGCAGATGGTGACACACAAGGTCACAAGGATAAGGTGGCTGCATGGCTGGGGGGCTTCTTCCTGAGGAGCAAAGCTTGTCCTTACCTCACAATCCAACTGAAGTTTATAGCCAGGTGGTGATGGACTACCAATCCCAGCTGCTGGCACATCAGGGAACCTGGGCAGAAGGCAAAACAGAGAGTCAATACAAATGGCCAAAATGTTCCTCTCCCTCCATACCCCAACCATATAACTCCATCCATCAAGAACACCTTTCTAAAGCAAATCCTGGTGGGTACATGGAGCATGGACTGCCCTGGTAATAGAGGCTCAAAAGCTGATGGCAACATCCCACTACAAATGGGTAGAAGAATCCAGGGCAGATCCTTCCCTTCCTCAATGACATCCCAGGTAGAGTCACCTCCGGGAGATGGGGAGTGACACTTTTCACCTGGGGTACTCATAGCTAAGCCCAAAATGGATTTGCTGGCAGTGTTTGCCCCTTGCTGTCATGTTACTGGCACTTGGCCATAGCCTGGAGCAGTAAAGCAGACAAAAGCACACAGAAAATTATGGGATGAGCTCTTGGAGCAGCCACACGCTCATCTTGAGTTTCAGACCCTTCATTTGCAAATCAGTTCTGGCTGACACTATGGCAACTGGGCCACAAGAGTCTTCCTTCTCCAAGGGGAGAGATAAATTAGCCCCATTCCCATTGCTTATTTTGTCATGCTCAGCACGAAAATCTTTATCCAGACTACAATTATTCAATCATTGACTTACAGCACAGGCAGGTTTGGAGGATCATCAGAAAATAAAGGAATGTCTCTTCAGCAGTATCTCTCAACCACTGTGCCTTAAAAAAAAAAAAAAATATATATATATATATATACACACACACACAGATGTCAGAGTTCTCAGAAGATAATGGAAGGAATTCTGAGCATTCAAGATGACTACAATTTAAAATCCTTCAGTTAAACTACAGATATTTTGCCAAAGTTTTTTTTCAAAAGTGAAAGGCTCATTCCACCACAATGCAACTCTTTCCAACCCATGTGCTTCAAGAAGAAACAATGATAGCTCTCTAAAAATGTTTTAAAAATGCTTTTATTGAAAAAACTAGGAGAGAAGAGCTAATCTTTTTAAATCTTTTTCTCCTCTTCCTTCAGCTCCTTTACCTTTCCCTACCATTTTAATATAGAATAAGAGGAAATGCCATTTAAAGACAAAGTTCAGCACATACTTTTTCGTTGCATCAAAAATAGATTCAGAAAGTAAGTAAAACACTTTCTTTCTCTAGGAAAAGAAAAATCACATTTTTAGAAAAAAAAAATTTAAAACCTTCAATAAGCTTCCCTTACTAAGTTTTAACCTGATGCTCTCTCCAGTTAGGGCTACACATTTAAAGTCTTTCTAACAGAGGCATAACAAACCTATATTAAGCTTATTTATTGTTACTTGCTAGCACAAAAATTTCTTCTTTCCAGCTAAAACACCAACCTGCACTCATAGCCTCAGAAAGAGTTTGCTCAGTGATCAGAATCCCTAATCCTCAAAACTCATTTAACTTTACAATCAACAAATCCATCCCTGGTGAATATTCCAGAGACTACTTTCCAAGCAGCAGAGTGAGATTGCCTGCCTAACTGGAGGACAGGCAGGGAAAATAAAAATAAAAACTTGTTCATGAGTGCTGCAGATTTGCACCTAAATGCCCTATTCTCCCCCTCCAAGCAGGGCACACCCTCCATCCTCACCCCGTCCAGCACCTTCTGCTGCACAGCTGTGCCTGCTGTGGGAAGAGGGGTTTATGTGGGAGAGGGGTCTTGGGCTGGGCTTGTTGTCACTGGGCAGGACCTGTTGTAAAGGGGTGGGACCTGTTCATGGAATCTTAGAATCACAGGATGCTAGAGTCACAGAGTGCTAGAGTCACAGAGTCACAGAATCACAGAATGGTTTGGCTTGGAAGGGACCTTAAGGATCACCTGGTTCCAGGGACAGCTTCCACTGGACCAGGTTGCTCCGAGCCCAGTCCAACCTGTCCTTGAACACTGCCAGGAATGGGGAATGCACACCTTCACTGGGCAGCCTGTGGCAGGGCCTCGCCGCCTCACAACAAGGAATTTCTTCCCAGTGCCTAATCTAAATATCCTCTCTTCTGTTTAAAACTGTTCCCCCTTGTCCTGGTACCACCTGCCTGTGTAAAAAGTCACTCACATGCTGTTTTATAAGCTCCCTTCACATACTGGAAGGCTGCAATGAGTTCTTCCTGGAGCCTTCTATTTTCAAGGCTCAACAACCCCGATAGGAGACCCTGCTCCATAGGAGAGCTGTTCCATCCCTCTGGATCACATTTGTGGCCCCTTTGGACCCACTTCAGCAGGTCCAAGACTTTCTTGTGTTTTGGGGCCCAGAGCTGGATGCAGCTCCAGGTGGGGCCTCACAAGGGCAGAGCAGAGCAGGAGGATCCCCATCCTTGACCCTCTGGCCACACTGCTTTGGACACAGACCAGGACTTGGCTGCTCTGTGCTGTGTGCAGCCTTTCACCCACCAGAGCCCCCAGGCCTTCTCCACAGGGCTGCTCCCAGTGACACGTCACTCCCAACCCATATCCATGTCTGGAATTGCCTGGATTGCCCAGTGACAGCACCTGGCACTTGGACTGCTTGAAGTTGGTGAGTTTCCCATGGGCCTGCTTCTCCAGTTCCCTCTGGCTGTCATCCCGTCCTTCAGGAGTGTCACCTGCACCACTCAGCTTGGTGTCACCTGCCAATTTGCTGATCCCACAGTCTGTGGGAGATGGAGATTGATGCTGTTGATATTAATATTAATGTTCCAGTCCCAAGACACAGCTCTGAGGGACAGCGCTTGTCACCAGCCTCCCCCTGGACACACAGCCATTGACTGCAGCTCTCTGGCTGCAGCAATCCAGCCTGTTCCTTTCCCACCAAATCGTCCACCTTTCAAATCCATGTCTCTCCAATCCGGACATAAGGATGTCGTGTGTTAAAGGCCTGTTGTGACAACACACGGCTAAAACACACACACACAGGGTGGTTACCAAGCTGTGATAGATGGCATCAGGAGCGCTGCTTTCCTGGCTCCAGAGCAGTGCTGTTTTGTAGGGTTTGGGTTCTTTCAATGATCTTTAAGCATCCAAAGTGATGGTACCCCCTGGCTTTCTGGAGGGGCACAGCCAAGCTGAATGCAACAGGATTCCACAGTGCTCCACACAAGTACTTGGCCCTACATGCTGCCTCCAAGTTAGTGGGTGCCTGGGTTGATGCCTTAGCCAGAATATTTGTCTCAGCAGCATTCAAGAAATAGACGACTCAAGCCAACTCCTACAACAATTAAAGTCTCCAGTACTATGCCCAGTAGAATCCACAATGAAACTTCTGCCAAGCCTCATCCAAGTGCTGGCCTAGGAAAGAAAGAGAGAAATTCCCTTAGTTTGCAGAAGGTCAGTTTTAGTTCTGAGTGCTGCAGATTTATCAGAAGACGTGGGAAGTCTTGAGCATACCTTGCCTGGCTCTCTCCATGCTGAGCTTAAACTGGGTTGGCCACAAGCCTTTTGGATGTGAGCATGGGAACCACTCCATGACAGTGGAAGCCCAGCCAAGGCTTTGATAGGTTCTGTGTGGTATTTCTGGGACTTTCCATCCTGAGGAAATCATTAAAAACTGTGCTTTTCTGCATATGTGCTAAAACCTGAGAAATAGAGCACCTCCATGCTGCAATAGTGGAGTAATAATTTCATGTTCCAAATAACAGGGTTCTTCTTTCTCTGTCCTTAGAAACAGTGATCAGATACAAAGGTTGAAGGACCAAGAGATCCCCTTCAGCTCCTTTTCCTTGAGGTTGTTTAATATACCCCTGAGGGAACGGACCCTGAACTAAATCTTTTTTTCATGTCCTAGCACATGGCAACTCAGAAACCAGTGGGGTTTCCAGGCAACTGCTGCATTCTCTTGAGAAAGCAGCATCTCCAGCCTGCTTTGCCCCTAGAAATACTTCACTCAAACCATGCATGAATGGCAAAGATGTATCTGGATGTTCATAGAATAAATGACACAAACTGCTGTCATAGCTTGAAGTCTGTTTTCACTTTGGCGGGGTGAAATGAAGAGCTTTGTTCACCTGCAAAAGCAGATATCTATATCTATATCTATATCTATATCTATATCTATATCTATATCTATATCTATATCTATATCTATATCTATATCTATATCTATATCTATATCTATATCTATATCTATATCTATATATACACATATATAGTTCCTTCCCCTAAATGGTGGAAAAAGTCACTTTGCTGCATAACTCCCTGGTAGGCATTGTGTCCCTGTGAAAACCATGCCCAGACTAAGTCAATTAGAGCCAAATATTTCCCTTCTATGCAAATCAGGCTCTAACAAAGCCAAGAACCGCTCAGTGTTTCCAAAGACAGAGACCAAGGGTGCCTGTTGGCACTTGCCCTCTGTGTGATCTCAGAGCTATGAGGATGCCACGGGAGCCACGTGGAGTGGGACAGGAGGATGCAGGCAGCTGGGAGATGGTTGGGGCAGGCAGAGAACCCCAGTGGGTGAGCACACAGCTTGGTCTCCAGCTGTAACTGCAGCACCTTTGCAAGGAGCTCTCTGATTGCTGAGCCAGCCCCATTTTGTGGGCACAAGGTCTTTGCAGTATTTCAGGCACCATCTGCTAAGGCACAGCAGGTGTGCTAATAGGTTATTTTACGAGCAGATGCAAATACACCAAAAACCCCACTATACACAGACACAGATTTCCTGGAGGGTGGAGGGCAAAGGAGCCCTAACTCCCCACCACCTTTGCATGGCTTGATGTGGTACCTGTGTGCCACCACTGCACCCACGCATCCTTTGCCAACTCGCCCAGCCCTGACCGCACACACGTGATGGCTCAGCTTGGTTCGATGGTTTTTGCAGGAGGAGGTCAGAGGGCTCATTTGGAGATATCCAAACTATTTCAAACGTATTTTTAACTTAGCCCCATTCCTTTATGCTACAGTGGCATAGGAAATGCTGCCCCTTTCCCTGTGCAGCACAGCAGATGCAGAGTCAGGAGTTTGAGCACAGCTTTAAGCCACTGCTGTAGATGCATCAGCTTTCCTGGCTTCCCTCATGTCTCTGCCTCGCCGTGCCTCACACAGCCCCCACTCAAAGCAGAGAGAAGGATAAACACCTCAGACAGTCTGGAAAGGCTGGGTATTCCTCCCCTTTCTTCATGACTGCCATGGACTTGTCTTCCAGGGTTTCACAGCTCTCCCTGGGCTCGACTGTTCATTTCATTGCTCCATGCTTGGCCTCTCCTCCGTCCTCCCCACGACTCCTCGCAGTCGGGGGTCACTGAAGCTCGAGCTGCTGAGCCTCCCCAAGACCCTATTCCTCATTCCCAACCCGTGAGTCACTTCCTCTCCTCAAACCTCACCTTTCAACTTCCATTTTTCATTTACTTATGATTCTCTCTCTATCTCCATTGAGGTTTTTGCTCTACAGCATTCAGTTGCAGCCCTGTTGGTGCAGGCAGGAGTGCTGCCAGTGGTTTCAGCAGCAAATGGAGAAGGGTGAGGACATCACATAAACACACGGAGCTAAACCTTCCCTCTATGTAACACAGTGCCAGCCCCTGTGGGGATGACCTGACTTGCATCTGTTGGAAATCTAAGTTGTGTTGCTGCGATCACTTGGGGTTTTTTTTTCTTTCAAGAAAATAACATCATCTCTCAAGAAAACAAATCCATCTGAAAAAGGGAAAAAAAAAAAACTTTTTTTTCACATTATTTGAAACTGGCACCTTTTTATGATGTTTCATTTGTATTTTGTGTTCAAATTATTGTTATTTTTGGAAACCATCCCAAATAGAGCTTTTGGTGGGAAAGTGTAGTGTCTGGCCAATAAAATAATTACTATCAAGATTTCAAGCAGCACACTGAAAATTCATCTCTCATTTTAAAATAAGTATGAAAAATAATTAGTGATAATCTAGTCTCATATATTGTAATTTTAAATGAGTTTTGAAAAATCCCCTTTTGTCTATGAAGCATCACAAAATTTTATCTCATCATAAAACCATGTGGGCTGAGGTTTGGGTGTTTTGCCATCCTCAGCCCATGGCAAGCAGTAGGAAAGGGACTTGTGAACAGCAGGGTCTGTCTGGGACTTCTGGCTCAATGGTCTCTGATGGACACATCCTTCATGGCTCTGTCTCAGATAAAGCACTGACTCTTCTGTGGTTAAGTAATCCTTATTCTTTTACTGCATCAGCTATCAATAGGAAGGTCCTCTGTGGAAGAAGTGGATGTTTAACCAAAATGGCCAGGCCTGGAATTTTAGGATGTACGATAAGCTGTACCTATGGTCAGAGCAAAGAAAATTCAATAGCTCCTATGGCCCCTTTCAAAATGTCACTCTTTACTTTCAGCATCCTCCTCCTGAGCTCTTCTCCCCTTGCACGCTCACTAATGCTCAGTGGCAGTCACTGCCATTTCCTCAAGGACTTGCCAGCTGAGCACTCTCCCTCCTCACTGAGGTGATGTCACTGTCCAAACAAAGTTCTTCCTCCTGGAGTGTCTTCTGAAGGTCCCCATCCTCAGCCCAGGCCTCTCCAAACAGTTTTTTTCTTCCAAGGAACCACTGGGCAGAGATACCTCTAGGAACTCATGAAACAGGGGTAGTAAATCCACAACCACCCCAGAAGAGAAGAGCATACTTCTTAATTCATGCCACCTTCTAACAGCAAGTTCAGGCCCTCCAAGTGCTCAGGTCTGAGTCTGCCCAAAGCCAACAGTCCTTGCCCTTGCCCAAAAAATCCCAGGCTATGTTGGGGTCTGAGCTTGCCTCTCTGGTTTACTGCTGACTCGTGTAAATCCCAATTTTCTCCTCCTGCTTGTGACACAGAACTCAAAAGGACTTTCCCAGCATCTTCCCTAATGCAAAATCCAACAGTTTGACAGAGTTTGCTCACTCTGGCCATCCTTGAGCTCTCCCTTATCACTGCTGGAATAGTGACAGATGCAAACCAAGGAGGGAAGAATGAACCCTGCCAGGGACAGGGGACTGCTCTCCATGGATGGTCCCCTCAATTCCTGGTGACCATCAGCCTGTGGCAAGGGGGGAATGTGGGTGTGCAGGGAACAAGGGACAGACAGAGCTTGGGAGGGTGCTCTGGTGCCTGCACTCAGCTCAGGGAAGCCTGGTGGTGCTAGAGGATCTTCCACATCCCCAGATCAGCAAGCCAGAGATGAATTACTGGGGACAGCTGAGACGGGAGGCAAATGGCATCACACTGAAGCCGAACAAGGCCTGTGACTGTGCGCTGTGGGATCCTAAATATTTGGAGAGCAAAGGTCAGGAGAACAGGACACTTCTCAGAGATGATTTTCTTCGCACCCCAGGCAGGGACATGGAACTGCTATGCCTGGAATGACCCTGGGTGTTAGCCAGAGCCAGCGCCCTTAGGGGTCACCCCGAGGTTCAGTGGTACCCGCAGGCAGGTCTGTGTTCCCCAGGCTTTGGTGCCACCAGGGCCCAGCACGATGCCCTCCCTGAGCCTGGCCAGTGTCTCTGACAGCCCTGATGTGGTGCAGGCCAAGGGCAGGAGAAAGGAGCCCTCTGGCCGAGCCACATCCTCGGTGGGGCGCGGTAGGAGCTGCTGCCGGGTGGCTGATCCTCCTTGCCGTGAAGGAGGATCATGTCCCCCGTGCCTGCTGGCCAGGCCCCTGGCTGTTTCCAAAATAAACACTTGGGCATGACAACGCTGACATTTGCTTTCCACCAACAGGCGCTGGGAGAAGGAGGCAGCCGCGTTCCCCTTTGCAGGCTGGTCACGAGGCAGGAGACAACCTGCTCAGTGCAGGAGTTTGGGATCATGTGCCACACCATCCATCCCTCCCCCGAAAAGACATCCCTCCACCACAGGGTCAGAGCTTTCCTTGATGTCCCACACCTGGCTGTGGCTATCGCTGAGGTGTAGGCAGGGTTGGTGAGCTGGGATTTCACCTGCTGGCCCTTTTCATGCTGGAAGAGGTTAAAAAGGCACCTGCAGGGAGGTTGGAAGGGAGAAGTTGAGTAAAGGATCCTGCCATAGATGTGGACAAAAAGGCTGTCAAGGGTCACCACAGCCTAACCCACCCACAGGAACAAGCATCTGTCAGACCCCTGATGGAGAAGGGTCCACTGGGACACTCACAGGGGACAGGGAGGGGTTTCCATAAGGACACCCACCTCAGGGTGCCCTCTGATGCTTCAACCTTTCTCCCCTGTCTCAATTCCTATTCCCATTTGGGAATCAGGTGAGATCCGCCTACAGAGTGCTGGCATCCCTGGGATTTCCCCTGGAGGGAGGGCTGGAGACAGAGGGCAGTCCCTGGGAATGTGGTGCCAGTCAATTTTATTCTGGGAGAGATGCCAAAGCCGAGCACAGCTGCCGAAACAGGGGCTTTCCTCACGAGCAGGCTGCTCTCCCGCTGCCCCTGCCCTCGGCTGAACGCTGGGAGGAAAGTGGGGAGAGATTGTACATCCCTGTGCTCACCCCAAACACCCCCTGCAGGGGGGAGAGGCATCAACATCCCCCCCAGCCACGATCCCAAACTCTCACGCTGGAGCTGTGTGAGCATTGCTGTCACACTCACTAATTAACCAGATAATTCAGCTCAGTGAGAAATGAAGGGATTTATTTTTCTGGTTATTGCTCCAGCCAGGTTAAGGCATCTGGAAACAACTCCCACATCTTCAAGCTGAAGTGAGTATTGAAGGACAAGCTGCAGCAACAAAAGGTCAGGCTGTTAAATCGCATGTCTATAATTAACGCTCCCAGCCCATCACAAAAATGGTCAGGAATCACAAGGCTGAGCAGGGAAACTGAGGCACAGAGCAGAGAAGCATCATCCCCCAGGAGCAGATCATAGCTTTGCCTCATCCCCAGCACCATCCTGATCTCCTCTTTGGAAGAAAGTCTGGATAGAACTCTTGCTGAGCCAGACCCAGGTCCCGTCTCTTGGAGAGCAGCAGGCAAAGCAGTTTGGGAGGGTATTGAGGGGCTAACGGTGTGGGTGAATTCCTCCAAGCTGCTGGATGCTTCTCGCAGCTGCAGAACAAATTCAATAACAATACTCTGAGCAATGCCTTTTTAATAGGCACGAGGTGAAAAGAACCCGACGAGTCAATATTTGCGGATGAAAACAAAATAAGCCGAGCTGTTAGCACAGAGGAATGCGAGGGAGGCCGGAGGCTGCTGGGGTAATTATTATTTCATCTGCCAGACAGCCGCGGTCCTGCCCACTGCCTCCTTCCCCCACTGCCCACGCTGGCTGTGCCGGAGGGAGGGCAGGGGGAGGTGGGGACGGGGCAGAAAAAAGCAAATTTGGGCGAGAGGATGGGGCTGGCTCAGCGCTGCGCCCGCCGGAGGGTGAGCGCTGCCCTGGCCCGAGTATTTAATGTCAGCGCCTGGAATGTGCTTAACACAACATTTTACAAGGGAACATTAGTCAAGCATCTGCACTGACAGAGCGGGTCAGCGATAAGGAGCCAGTGCATGGAGGCAGCTCTTGTTTCAGCCCAAGGAGGGTGAGCCTTGCAGAGCTGGTGCCAGGGCAGCCCTGCTGTCGGTCTGGCTGTCCTGACAAGCATCACACAGGAGTGAAGGTGCCACAGTGACGAGCGGGGTCTCGATTCCCACACTCCCCCAGCTATTGCCTGTGGTGTCTGAGAGCTCTCCTCCAAACCTCCTGCAAGGTGAGATTTGGGGGAACCTGTCCAAAAGCCATTACCTGCCACATGCCCCTGTTTGCAGGAGTGCTGCTGTTTGGCTGTCTGTGGGTGGGAGCTTTCTCATGACACATCTCAGGCTTTGCTCCCTTGTCATGGGTTCTCTTGAGAGAGCAGCTTCCCCCTGAGCCAGCACTGTCAGGCCATGGCAAGAAGTATCCATCCCTAATCAGCAGGAGCAAGATGTGCCTGGAAATCACCCAGAAATCAGGTCAGTGAAACATTAGTCAGCTTTGCCTGTGACCTGAAAACAGCACTTCCCTCCATCTATTCCTGGAGCTATCCCTGTTCATTAGCCTTCTTGGCCCCTAGGCTTAAAAAAATCACCCAGTGTCATGACTCTTTAATAAGATGTCATCTTCAGCCATGACAAACACGAGCACTCAATAAATAATAGCCCTGCCATGTAATGTCATGCCTCTACCATCTGTTGTAGCAATGACCGTGCCTCGCTCACCTGCCACCCTCTCCCGGCTGCTCTGTGTGAGCAGCGAGAGAGCCAGGCCAGGGCTCGGCCATCCAGCCCCTCTGACAGCTGCCAGGTCTAGCTCTGGGGTGGGCAGGGCAGCCAGCACTTCTGTGGGGCAGGGAACATGCTGGGACACAGGTGGAGATGTGGGATCCAGGGCAGGAGAGAGGGATCATGGCCCTCAGCGCCTGTCTGCTTCGGGAGATGCAAAGGGGCTTCCTGACTTTCCTCCCTCTCTTCTCCTTATTCTCACCTTTTTTCTTGTTTCATTATTCTCTTTTTTCTTAATATCTTTCCCCTTCTGTCTGTTTTCCTTTCCCCTTTCCTTTAATCTCTGCCACACTCCTGCATCCCTGTGCTGGTTTCCTGCTGGCCTGTTTGAGCACAGTCTCTCAGCTTCTGCTGCAAACTCACTTCCACAGAGCTTTCCAAGCATTGCCTAAGGGACAGAGCAAAGCTGAAGGCATTTGGAAACTCACTTCAGCAGTTTTGGAACAGTTCCCCTTGTCCTCCCCATCCTCTACCACTAGCGAACATTAAACCCTTTGTGCCTTGATTTACCCATCTGCAGATCTGGGATTAATGACCCAGAGCAAACCTGTTGCCATGGGGTGGGTTTTTCACACTGGTTGGCTGTGGACACTTAATTCTGCTCCCCAGCAAAACACCTCCCCTCTGAGCCACGAAGAGGAGGCTGCACTACAGAGCAGCTGTTGCTCCTCACTGCTCAAGCAGCTCCTGTTTCCCTTCTCCACACCCCATGCCCGTTCCTGCCCCTTGGTACAGCACCTTCCCAAGGCTGGGGTGACACAGGCATCAGGTGGGAGTTGCAGAGCCAGGAGGAGGTAATTGTTGGTAGCAATTTAAAAAGAATTAAAAGTATTTTCAAAATGGGAAAGCTGATTCTGAGAGGGATTCAAGTGTGCAGTGCCCTCGGTCTGCAGTGAAGGAGAAGGACACTGCCTCTCAAGATGCTTTTTTTGCCCCCTCCCTTTCCTGTGAAACTTGGGTTACAGCGAGTGTGTAAAGGATCGCAGGACGTGGCAGTGCTGTTTGCCATGAAAACTAATAGGGCCATGCCTGCTTTCATCAGGAGTGTAACCAGAGCCACGGATGATGTTTTAAAAGGCACAGCAGCTTCAAGTGCAAGCCGGGATTTATTAATGAAATCGAAACCACGCTCGAGGCTTTGCGAGTCTTATTTTAAGAGTCTGAAGGAGCAAGGAGTGGGCTGCCTGGCTGGGTGGGCAGGGAGGCAAGGTGGCCAGAGCTCTGACACTGAGCAGTGGTGACAAGCAGCGGTGACAAGGGCTCACAGCACTGCTGGGCTGCTGTTCTTGCTCTGCCACAGGTTATGTGCCCAACCCTGCTCGTGTCACTTAGCCTCACTGTGCTTCAGCTCTCAGCCTGCACAGGGGGATGTGAATCACTCTCCTACAACACCTTTAGAGAGAGATTATACTTCTGTAAAAATAAGGATCATGCTCCAAAGATGCTTCCTGTCTCTGCTCGCTTTTGGGGCCCCTAAAGGACCTAAGGCAGTAGCCAAGGGTTCCCACAGGATCCTATAGGTTCAGAGAGCAGCTCTGGGACCTTGTCCCATTCTGGCACTGCTGTGTGACAGGACAGCCATGCATGTGGGGACAGGATGAGACAGGTTAAAAATGTCCCAAGCAAATAGATGCCCAAACTCTAAGGGTCGCTGGTTCTGCTACAGACACAAAGTCCATTCATGCTTGAGGTCCCTGGTTTCTGCTGCTTTGAAGCAGAGGCAGAGCAGTGGCCACTGCTGGAATGTTGAATTCCCAGTTTTGGCCAGCTCTCCATACTCCTGATGCTATTCAATAGACTCAAATAACTCCTGTGTGCTGATGGATGTGCTACCAGTCCTCAGTCAGGCTGCAGGAGGCAGCAAACACAGTATGCTCCTTCTGCTTCAGGAGAGAGCAAGTGCATCTGAAAGCTGAATTTGGTGCTAGGGGAAAAGGAGACTGTGCTCCTGAGAGCATGTCTTGGTTTAACCCCAGCAGACAGCTTAGTGCCATGGAAATTGTTGCTCAGTCCCCCTCACCCCAGTGGGGTAGGGCTGAGAATTAGAAAAAAGTAAAACCCATGGGCTGAGAACAGTTTGAGAACTGAAATTAGTTATACTATAACATTAAATAATTAATAATAGTAAGGAAGATAACAAAAAGAGAGAGGACTAAAACCCAAGAAAAACAAGTGATGCATGATGCAATTGCTCACCATCCCATCCCCGAGCAGTAATAAGTGGCTCCTGGCCAACTCCCCCCTGGTTATATACCAAGTATGATGGTCTATGGTATGCATTATCCCTTCGGTCACTTCGGGTCAGCTGTCCTGGCCGTGCTCCCTCACAGCTTCTCGTGCACCTCCACGCTGGCAGAGCATGGGAAACTGAAAAGTCCTTGACTTAGGGTAAGCACTACTTAGCAACAGCTAAAACAGCAGTGTGTTATCAACATTATTCTCATACTAAATCCAAAACACAGCACTGTACCAGCTACTAGCAACAAAATTAACTCTATCCCAGCTGGAAACAGGACAGAAAATTATATGGGTTAGGGTCTGTTTCTCCAGCCCAAGGACAGCGTGGCTGGTTAGCAAGTGGGAATTGTGCAGAATAGATATTCCTGTACCTGTTTATCTCTTTTTAAAAGAGAGGAAACCCTGTAAAGTAAGCATTTCTGTTTGGAAAAAAACTGTTGGAAAGACTTTCTTAGCCTCAGATGCCCTTGCCATCTGCACACATAAGAAACCCTTCATAAGGTTCTCATTTCCTCTTTACCTTTTTTATATAGCCCATAACAAGATCCCTAATTTTAATGGACTGTATGGATCTCACTAGCAGGGAATGGCTCTAGAAGAGGGGCTTTAACCCTCTGTTTCAGCAGGACCAGCAATAGAGCTTTTGGTCCACTGCAGGTGTTGGTAGGATTTCTGCAGCCACTTCCACCAAAGCCTCCCTTCCTGCCAGGAAATGTTCAGATGGACATGACCCATGCAATGTTTGTGGAAACTTGCCCCTCTCTCTCAAATACCTATGAAGCTGTACAAGGAAAATTAGCAGCACTTTGCCAAGCTGGAAGATGTGGAGAGAGATGTTCAGTCAGAAAAGAAGGAGACAATGGACCCACCATCCTTCTGGAAGCAAAAGGTACAGCAAGGGAAGTTCTACCTAAATATTCAGAAAATAATTACTACTGAGACTAGCGACAAGAGAGTTAGAAAATCACATGGGAGGGTGACTTCTCTGGGCTGATCCTTTAGGGGAAAAAAAGACCCTAAAGATATAAGCCCAGGGGAGTGCAAATGGTCACAACACGACATCACACCAGGTCTGGATCTGTTTTAAAAGGCTCTTAATGGCTTGGGTGAGATGCAGGGCAGAGTGCAACCCAGCCCAAAAGATGTTTTGGCTTGGCATCCCTTGCTCAGGGCACAGCTCCACATGGGTGTCAGAAGCCTGGCTGGGATCTCATCTGGGAAAAGCAGCTCATGGGAGCTGGTGGAGTTGTTACTGCAGATGGGTGAGGGCAGCACCAGGCAGGAGGATTCACGGAGCACATGTCAGCAGATCTGGGCTGGTTCCTGGGTTCTGACAGCTCCTTTCTCCCAGAGTTCCTGGACAGGAGACAAAACGTGATTTCTTGCTCCTTCCACTCAAAGACTGTGAAAGTCTGATTTATGATGAACACTCTGGAAAAGAAGAAAGCTTGGCTGTGGAACCAAGTTCAGCTCCCAGCCAGGAGAACCTTGTATGGGATCAGCAAGTTTTAACCATGCAAATCGAATCTGAGTCCAAACAGAGCCCTGTTTCATGACTTCTGCCTCTCCCTTTCTCACTGCACAGGGTCAGGCTACCTTTTCCCTCAACAAGCCCTCACATCCATTCCTAGGATCGGGGACAGGCTGGGATGTTGTAGACAATTATTTTTCCTTTTTGTCTTTTCTTTTCTCTTTTATTTTTTCTTTTTTTTTTTTTTCATTTTTTCTTCTCTCCTCTCCTACAAGGCACAGCCAAACACATCACAGCTCTGTCTTTCACTGAGATGATTCCCAGCTGCCAAAATGTACTGGAAGAGGTCCACCTGCCTGTGAGCCTGTCACCAAAAGCTGTGTCTGAGCATGGCCCCATGCTGTGTGACCCCAGGCAGTCTGGGGAGAAGGAATTTTTTGGCTCAGTTGTCAACCATGAAGGTGAACAGGTGACCTTTATTATCCATGCCTTTGTTTCCCCAGGTGGATGCAGCAGGCCAAAGGCCACCACGTGTCCTTTTTCTCCAGACCCACCACCTCCTGGATAATCCTGAAGGTGGGTTATGGGAGTGATGTTTGGATGTTGCTCAGGATGTCTCCAGTCACAGTAACAGCAAATCCTCACCCCGTTACACAGGTGAGAGCCATTCAAAGGCAGCACTGATGCACCCTGGAGAGGTGACACCTATCCAGGCCTGCTGCCACTAGCAGAATCCAAGGTGCTCACAAGGCCCACAAACCTCTGTCTAAGACAGGAAATCTGTGCCCGACAATCTGGTTTACAAGGGAGGCACAACAGGCCCTGAATGGGTCCTGATGAACCTGGTATACACACAGACATGGAAGGACAGGCAATAAATACACATTGCAGAAGGGAAAGTTTGGATTAGATATTGGGGGAAATTTACCCTGAAGATGGTTCAACACAGAGGACCAGAGGTGTGGGGGAATCTCCATCCCTGGGGACTTTGCTGTACATAGCCCTGGGCAATCTGACCCAAGCTGACTTTGCTTTGGGGCTGTTGGACCAGAGATCTTCAGAGGTTCCCAATAACTTGAATTATCCTGTGACCTACCTCCAAAGCACTACCCAAGATTTTCTTGCAGCATCTAAAGTTCAATAAGCCCATCTGGTTTTCTGGTTCTAAATCAGCAGGATCCTAATTCTCCCTTATGGTTTAATCCCTTAATTCATCTGGTGTGATCCTGTAGTATGTGGCTGGAGGAAAAGGAAACAGCGCAGCAGAGAAAAGAGAGAAATGCAACAAGTGCCCCTGAGATTAGTATATTACTCCTCTTCTTTCCTGTTTGCCTTCCTGCTGTTCTGCTTCCATGAAAATTTGTGGGATTTCATCCAAAGCTCCAGAATCTCCCCTCCAGCAGTGTCTAGGGATGGATGCTTAGAAAGAAAATAAAAGAAACAGTGAGCACAGGATGATTCTCTCCCTGCTACTCTCTGCCAACCTCTGGCAGCTGAAGCCTGAAGGACATCTGAAGTTAAAGGCCACATCCAGACTTGAGCACTTGGTAGTTACCACCTGAGAGTCTGCCAACAGCGTGAGAGCCATGAGAGAGTGAGTTTTACAGGATAACCCAGGGAAAAGTATTTTGTCTTCTTCATATGAAACAGGCTGTCCAGTTCTCTCACTGGACACCTCCCTGTGCCCTCTCACCTCATCAGTGCTGCCCTGGCAAAGTTCAGCTGCACTGTGGATATCTGGGGAGCTGGATGGGTGTCCAAGTACCCTGTGTTTCCTCAGAGGTGTGAGTGAGTGAAGCACAGCTTTATGGAGGAAAACAATCTACACATATACTCACCGCTTTTGTCCACCAAAGCAGCACATGGTGGTGGTAGGAATTCCCTCTCCATGATGTTTTGGGGTACTCAAAGTTCATACAGCTGCAAGAGGAGAGAGAGGGGATGCCTCGCCTTCCCCCATGCTGACACACAGGGCTGGCTTCGAAAAGATGTCAGTGGAGTTTGGAAAAGAAGCAGAAATATGTATTTCCCTAATAAGCTGAAAACTTCAATAAATGTTTTCCCTCAGTAGGATGTAGCTGAGGAATCTGGGGACCATTGCTGGAGCCAACCTCTCTGAGAGGAGAAAGTGAAAAACCAGTCCAAGTGCAACAAATGCCTGGACAATAAAGGGATCTGAAGGGGTTCAAGGATAGGAGGGATTTTTTTGTCTCTCTATTGTTGTTTCTTGATTAATATTTACATGTCAGAACCAGCACAGCACACCTCCAGATCACACACAGGATCTCTTTCTCCTTACTTGGGCAACAGAACCTATGGGCAGGACGATTGTGCAAACAAAGATGTGTGCCAAGCCCACCGCACCGAAGAAAAGAAATAAAAATACCAGTTATTTAAAACACATGTATTAACAGAGGGGTTGACCTCTCCCCTGCCTTTGTGCTCTGCTGACATCGAGGAGGGAGATGAAAAACCTCGCTGGAGCATCAGACTGGCCCCAGCCCCTGAGGGATGGAGGGGCTTTGCTGCACTGGCCCATGGACTCTATGGGGCACCCATTGGCACCTGCTCCATCTCTCACATCACTCCTGATGGCACATGCACCTCTGCCCCCCTGCTCCTGGGGAGCAGAACACAGCTGCAGGAGAAGCTGGTTGAAATTCCCACCCTTCCCTAGCAGGGAAAAGTACAGCTTTTGTTCAAACAGAGGGACAAGGCAAGCGGCTGCAGTGTTGTGATACCTGTGGGAGCCTTCTTGCATGGCTGGGCCTCATGTGCATGTGGTTGCAGCATCTCCTGTGTACAGTGACAATGACAGACACAAAAGGACAGGATTCAGACAAATCAACTTCATGCCAGCAAGGCTGTGGCTCTTTCTCCTTCTCGTGCCTCTCTCTGCATCTTTCTTCCCTGCCTCCCCTCTTCAAATGCATCCAAATCATTACAGCCCAAATGTTCCAAATTTAGGGATGAACAGTGTTCCCAGCATTTTTGCTTTGTAAGGGGGATAGAGAGATACAGAATAGCAGGCACTGCTGTCACCCAGCCCCTTCCCCCTGCCTGGCTTTGCAGCAGCTCTCCAAACCCTGAAGAGAAGTATCAGGTCCTGCCTGGGGGTCCTCCACTCCACGAGCAATTACAGCGACCTAATCTGGGTGCTCCAGCACCTGGAGGAGGGTACAGGGCCCTTGGGGAGATAATGGGAGTCAGAAGGCCAGAATGTCTTATCAACTTGTTTGAAAGCTAAGTCAAGCCCTTCAAATGAAAGCCCTTGGGGGAGAGGAGATGATCTTCCCTCAAGTGTCAGGCACATTTCAGCAGTTTAGAAATAGCACTGTCCTCCCTCCACCAAACTCACTTCGCAGCACCAGCCACAACATCAACCCTGGACCTGCTTCTGACAGAGTTGAGCATCTGTGCTTGATTCAGGTAGGTGCAGCCAGGATCAGGCCTCAGGGGTGTTTCCAGAGGCACTTTCAGCTGCCATTTCTTGGTTCAGCCTTCCCAGGTTTAAGCTTTGTGTTTTTCCCTATGCAGACCAAAGAAGGGGTTAAACAGAGCTTACCTTTTCAGGATCAGGACAAGATAGTCACTTGGCTGGAAAGAGAGAAAGATCCAACCGCTTTCTCTCCCCCTTCCATCCCATTCCTCTTGCCACCCTGTTTCTCTCCTGCACATCCCACTGCAAAGCAGCTCCGGTTGCTCAGTGATGAGCTGTGAACGCTAATGACAGGAGAGGGGACAACATCCTGTTGTCTTGCTCATCCTTCCCAGATCCTGACACCTGTCAAGGGCAGGAGGGAAGGAGCTGAACACAGGGGATTTTCCCCTGCCCTGCTGCAAGACACCTAGGGCTGAGGCCACTGGCTTTCAGTGAAATTCCGGGTCTGCGTTTCCCCTGTATCCACCTCCTGCTTAAAGTCGAGGGGGAATTGTCCCCAGAGGTGTGCGGAGCTGCTGGTTTTATTCTTCCAGTCCTGAGAACAAAAGGAGCATCCCCAGACGGAGCCTCGGGTCTGCTAAGGCAGTCAAATCCCAACTGGCGATCATGTTTTATCCACGGGCTGAGTTTTGGGATGGGCTCAGCAGAGACACCCAAAGCTACCCAAGGGCCGGTGGTGTGGCTGGGCTCTCGGGAGAGCGGCTGGAAGGGATGAGACGGGAGAATGGATTTGCCAGCTCTGCCTTCTCCCAGGACAGCGGCCAGCCCGCCCCGCGCCGGTTCCTGCCTCTGCCCCCGGCTTCTCCCTAACGAGGTTTCCAGCTCGCTGCTTTCAGCACCGTCCAGGGCTGAACGGGACTGGGGAAGGAGGTGGGGATAGCCGCTCCCATCCCCCGATTTCTCTCCTCCACGGTATTAGGGGAGGGTTCGGGTTACACCAAAGTAACGCGAAAGAGGGGCAAAACTGAGGAAGGGGCGCAGAAAATATCGTCACCGACTCGTGGAAAGACGGGCGAGGGGGTTATAAACCCTGTGCGATGATACCTTCGAAAGGGGCAGCTTGGGGTTGCTTTCGGCGGTGGTCCCTGCGTCCTGTGCAGGAGTTTGTGATGGAAAGTCTGCAAAAGCCATTAGGACTTTTGTGCTGGGGCACTAGAAAAGCAACGCAGACACCACTCACTTTTCTAAATAAACATTAGTCTTAAAAAGTTTGCACTGCTGACCCCCGCAGCTCTGATTACTTGTAATTCTCTGAACCATATTTTAAGGCTTGTAACAATTTTTTTTTTTTTTTTTTCCGGGGAGGGGGTGGGTTTTGTTCGTTCCTTCCTGCAGCCGTGCCACAGATGTACCGTGTGCGCCGGGGCGGGGGGGGGGGGTCTCTGCCCAGCCCCTAAAGCAGGTCCTTATTCCACAGCCCTACAGCCACAGCCCCTCCGCATATTGAATTTCCCGAAGAAGATTTTTAGCTTTTTCCTCTTCTTTTTTTTTTTCTTTTTTTTTTTTTCCTTTTTGCCTTTTAGTGGCTGGGACCACATTTGCGATCCCGGTGCAGAGATGCTGTTCTCCTCTCAGTGCAGAGGCGGTGCGGGCTGCGGCCCCATCCCCACCGGGCTGTGCCCTGAAACAGCCCCGGGAACCCTCCCCAGCCCCCCCAAAAAGCCGCATCTCCGCAGCACGGCGGAGGCAGCTGCACCGAGGTATCATCGGCATAATTGGAAGGGTCACATGTTAAACCCTCGCTGTTGTTGGCGGTAATGTAGCTGTGTCCCCCGGTTGCACATTTACCGATTTCTCGCAAACCAACCATTGTCACAAGGTTCATTCCAGGAGGAGTGATCCAATGGGTTGCCACGGTAACTATAATGACATTAAAATAGAGGCGGCAGCCGCCGCCCCCCCAAACCCCCTCCCCTCTTCTCCCTCCTTTAAAAACCGGCAGCAACCCGGCAAAATTCCGCACCTTCCCGTCGGGGCAGCCCGGGGAATAACTCGGGTACCCAGCGGAAAACAAACCGTGTGGGGCGGGAGGTTGGTTTCTGTATTTCTATAAAACCTTCCCAGAGAACGCGGCCGAGGGAAGCCCCGAAACGCGGCGGAGCCCTCACGGCCGCGGGAGGCGAAAATGACCAAAATGCTGAATTTCCAGGCGGGAACGGCGAGCAGAGCCCGGGGCTGGGAAGCGGGACCGAGCCGGGATCCATCCCTGCCCCAAGCACTGGGAGGGAGCGGGGAAAAGGCTACAAACCCAAAGGGTTCTACAGCCCCGCCGAGGCACCTGCGGCTTGGGCGGTGAGAGCCTCTCCCTCGGCCCGGCCCCGCGCTAGAAATCCGCTTTGCACCACTTGGTTTTCCGGGAAACGTTCGTTTCCGATTAATTTCCCTTTATTATATCTTATCGGTTCTGCTACGGTGCTTTCGCGTATATTTTTTTTTTCCCCATGAATTTTGAGGCCATAAAAGATGTTTTTAAAAAGAACCCCTGTTTCTGATTATCCCAAGACGCGCGTCCCTCTCGATGATAATTTCTCTGCTCTCTGTCCCAGGCACATAAATAAGTGCGACAAAGGAATACAGTGCAAAAGCAGAAGGAAAATTCTGGGAAATCGACTATAATATCAGCTAGATCTGGCGTGAGGCTCCAATATGTTTAATTTACGTATAAAACAGTGTACTGCCCGTTTTTCGTCCTCTACAGCTGATAGCAGCGCCTGAAATCCAGCCTTGAAGGATTTCAGTGACGCTTTCCAGAATATTTTTCCTGATCTCTCAGTGAGGCCGGGAAACGAATAAATACTATCAATTTCTCGCTTTTTTGCCCGTGGGGGAGCAAGGACAGAGTGGAAAGACCTGACAGCTCCACTCAGATCCGTGGTTTCGTTACCTCCACCAAAATGTGCCCAACACCTGCCTGCGGTTGGGGTAGATCCCCACTCCGGGAAGAAAGGGAAACGTGTTCACTGTTGGCAGCGCCGGAAAAATAAAATTTAAAAAAATTAAAAATTTTTTAAAATAAAATTTAAAAAAAAAAGAAAAAAGAAAAAAGAAGGAGGTGGAGGGGGAAGAATTCTGCGCAGCCCGGAGCGGCGCCGCCCGCAGCCGGTTCACACGCGGTTCGCGGCGGCGGAGCGGCTTCCTCCGGCCGGCCCCGACGGCGGAGCTGCGGCACCGACGCTCGCACCACGCCGAATATCCGCCCAGAGACAGGGCCACAGGGCCACAGCGGGGCTGCGGCGGCGGGGAAGGGGCCGAGGCTGCAGGGTCTGAGGGCACCGCTTGGCCCCGGCCTCCTGAGGGCTGCCCGACCCCGCAGAGCTGCCTCCCTCCCCCGCACACAACCTACTGCTGCTGCCACCCACATCTCGGCAGAGATGGTGAGGGTGGCATGCAGGGACCACCCCGCAGCTTGGACAGAGTTTCCCACCTCTGGCTGCTCGGGGTGGGAGGTGGTGGCAGTCGCCGCTCCCGGGGGGACCCGAGGGTGCGGTCTCCCCACAGGAGCTGTGGTGGGGGAGAAGCAGCCGAGGCGGTGAGAAAGGACCGGCCGGAGCCGCGGGAGAGACGGGGAGGAGGCCGAGGGTGGGTGTCCCCAACCGCAGGGCCAAGAGGGGGTCCCTGTCCCGGCTCCTTGGGTGTGCGACCCTCCGCAGTGCGGCTGGAGGGCAGCCCCGGGAGAGCAGAGCTTACTGGGGAAACAGCCTGAGCTCAGCTCGCTCCCGCTCCAGACAGGCCAGAAATGTTCTTTTTGACCATCTCCTGAGCTGAAGAGCCGTCAAAAACGTCCCGCTGAAGTGACCCTCTTGGCAGGGACTGATTGAAAGACATGCACAGCATAGGAGCATGACTAAGGAGAGATGGCAGCCTCATGGGACAGGGGAAAAAACGAAATTAAAACCGAGTTAAAAAGGAGAAAAGAGTGAGAAAGGTGGGAAACCGAAATTGTCCTCCTTGTGAAACGTGTCGGGCTTCTAGGGAGCAACTGCAGAAGGGAGGCCTTTCCACTAGGGTGGATAAATTTACTCGTGTCCCACATGACCGAGGGTGGGGGACCCAGGGCGGGGGGGAGAAGAGAAAGGTCATGGGATTGGGATTTGGGTTGTAAATCACAGAGGAGACGTGGATTTCAGTGCCGCGTTAGGTGGCAGCGGCCTCTGGTTTTGCAAGAGAAGTAATTAAATAGAAGAGATGGAGAGAAAAATAAAAGTGGCGGCGGGGGGGAGAAGAGAAAAGAGCATTTTAGAAATAACACGGGTGAAATCTCAGGCGGTTAGGGGTGGGAAGGTGCGCTGGGGGAGGCTCTGGGAGACTCTGGGCAGGGATTGCCCCCCATGTCCCGGGAGCGGCGGTGGCTGCTCGGCTCCGCATCCCGCCCGGCCCCGGCTCTCTCGGCCGAGCCCTGTGCGCTCCTTTTCTTGCCTTTATTTTGTGCCCACGTTTCTCTCCTGGAAAGTGGAGATGGCAGGGGCGCTGCAGGCCGAAGGGAGGGGGTCGGCACTGTCCCACCAGCTATTCCCATTTCGCTCCCCTCGCCCCTACGCGCCTCACTGGGACCTGCCGCGGAAGGGGAGCCGCGGTCCGAGGCGAGGGGGGCCTGTCTGGCTGAACCCTGACATTTTTCGGCCCCATACCCAGAGGGAGGAATTTTTTCCTTCTCTATTTGTTTTGTTTCAATTTAAAGAGTGAGCGGCGGCACCTCCATCCCCGACCCGCCGGGGTCCGGCCCCCAGCGCGGCTCCGCTCCCACCCGGCTGTGGAGTTTCCCCACACCCGAGTCTTGTCCTCTGTTCCCCCTTCTCCCTCTGGCGAGGGCTGATGGGGGGACATTATGGGGGGCCCTCCCCGGCTAATCTCGTCCGAGTGGGGGGAAAATTCCCACGGACTTTGCAGGGAGTGCAGATGGAATGAAAGGCGATCGTGTGCCCCGCAGAAGGCTCTCACTGCTGGAGTGATTTGTGGGGGCGGGGGGTGAGCGGGTTTTATCCGCGGGCTTTCCGAGGGCTCTCCGCTCGCCCCCATCGGCGGGGAGAAGTGAAGTATCTGGGAATTTTTGCGAGAGTGAAAGGAATCGCCAGTGTTGTTTCAAGCCGTTTCAAACCCGCGGTACTGACGAAAGAGGAATCTAATTTCACTTAAAAGCCGAGCTAAAGCAGGGAAAACGAAATATGAATGAAACGGATAAAGACGCCCCCGAAAAAGCGCTTCTCTGCCACCCTGCGTCATTGAGTCCGAGCCTCGGTAACCAGAAAGGATCGAGAGTGGGAGAAACACCACCAAACCTGTCATTAGACTGTTCCCAAGGCACCGACACGAAGTCTCCCATGGAGAAACTGACGGACAAACTCATTACAACGCTTGGGTCTCCCTCCCGACCTCTCATGGGGGAGATTGTATCCCTTGTGCAGGTTTCATCCTGCAGTGGCAGGGAGGGATGAGAGTGGTTCACGCCATAGCCATGAACCTAATTCACCGGGGTCCGTGGGGAAGGGATGTGGGCACCCAGGGCGGCTGGGGAGCAGGAACCCCGGGAGAGGAACCCTGGAAAGGCTGAGCCCCTTCCCGGGCCACGGGCGGGCGCATCCCGGTACCGTTCACCCGAGGGTATCATCGGCATCCGAGTGATGAGGAAGGAAAGGGAAAGCGCGGATAAAACCGTGCCTCGAGCAGGTTTTGTCCCGTCCCGGATCTCAGCGTCACCTGTTGCTGCCACGGGCTTGCGGTGCCAGTGTCCACCTAATTTAAGAAATTCAAAAGGTGCGAATTGGTCCCGTACTGGTCCTCCAGGGGGGAGCAGGCACCGGCACACGCTCAGCTCTGCAACCCCGCACGGGCCGGCGCGTCCCGGAGCGACCTCCCGGGAAATGCAGCGGCGGGCCGGTGAAAGGGGGCGTGGGGCGGGGGCTCCAGTGTCCCCCGCTCCAAAAAGTCACCCTGAGCTGCTCTGCAGCCCCCCGGGCACAGGCAGGGGTGCCCGCCGCAATCGCTCCCGGTTCAAAGGAGGGGAGACCCCCCCCCAAGAGAGATTCCCGGGGGTGGACACAGCTGGAAATCGGGACAGAGCGGGAAAGCGGCCCTCGATGAACCCCAGGAGAAGTGGGTGAAGCAGGAGAGACAGACAACGAGAGAAATGGGAGGAAAAAAGTAAGGGAGAAAGATGAAAATAAGGAGAGAGTGGAGGCAAAAGAAATAGAAAACATAAAAAGGAAAATCGTTAGATAGGGTAAGAGCAAAAGAGAGAGGGAGGAAAAGGAAAATGGGGAAAGACGAAAAAGAAGAGAGAGAGAAAGAGAAAAACAAAATAAAATGGTTAATGAGGGGGAAAGAGAGAAAAGTCAAAGCACAAAAAAATTTAACAGGGTGAGGAGACAGAAAATAAGAAAAATGAAAGAGAGAAATAGGGAGAGAAAACTAGAGAAGAAAAGAAAGAGGGAAAGAAGGAAGAAAGGAAAGAAGGAAGGAAAGGACGGAAGGACGGAAGGACGGAAGGAAAGAAAGAAAGAAAGAAAGAAAGAAAGAAAGAAAGAAAGAAAGAAAGAAAGAAAGAAAGAAAGAAAGAAAGAAAGAAAGAAAGAAAGAAAGAAAGAAAGAAAGAAAGAAAGAAAGAAAGAAAGAAAGAAAGAAAGAAAGAAAGAAAGAAAGAAAGAAAGAAAGAAAGAAAGAATTTAATGAATTAGACGAGTGGAAGAAGGAAAAGGTGAAAGAAAGAAAGATAACGAGAGAAAGATGAAAATAATTATAGAAAGAAGGAAATAAGAGAAGAAAGAAAGAAGACGGGGAATTACAAAGGAGAAATAAAAAGTGAAAAAAGAGCCCATGATAAATAAAAGGCGACGAAGAGGAAGAAGGTCAGACGAGCCATAGTGCGGGCGGTGAGGGGAGAGCTGGAGCCCCTGCCCCTCTCCTCGCCTGACAGACGGACACAGGGGCGAGCACAGGTCCCTGACCGACCGCGAACATCTCCAGGAGATTTCAAAAGCACCAATATAATTTCCAAAGCAATTTTCCTGCCGCCGAGCCAACAGCTCTTCCTGCCCTCTCCAGATCGGGAAACGGGATTTTTAATTTTTTTTTTTTTTTTAAACCATCTCGTTTCTCTACGTTCTGCTCTGGGAATGAAAGAAACGAAAGAGAGATGGAGAGGGGAAAAAAATGCTGGAGGGCAATGTTTTCAGGTCGGACACTGGGGCACAGGGAGATTGGACGTTAATATTAAATCCTAAATTCACCGTGAAAACGGGAGTTTCTGCGCAATCACAAGGAAAGGCCAGGGCAGTCCTGGAGGAAGGATCAAACTATTGGAAAAGATGTTCTTGATGTCTTAAGGTGGTTTTTATAATCCAGGATGATTTATTTTTGTTCGGGGCTGCGAGAAACTAGAAAGAGAAAACAAAAAAACTACCGGAGAAAGGAATAAGATCTTGACCTTTCCTAATTCTCCAGATCAGCAGTAATGGAAAGCAGAAGGTGCCAGGGGAAGAAGCGGGGGGTGAGGCCGAGCGGGCGGCGCAGCGGGGCCGGGGTCCCGCACCCACAGCCCGCAGTGGGCGAGGAAAGGGCCACTCGCTTCCCTCCTCGGGATCCGCACCACTTAACACGGGCTTAGTTAAGCGAAAGCAGAGAAAGAAATTACACACACACAGCCCTCCCGCTGTGGTCCCGACGGGGATATTCCGGGGCAGGATCGTTTCATCCCGCCCCGACAAACCCGCGGAGAATCCCCCGTTTTCCGCCTCTCCCGGGCTGCGCACACACGGAAATCGGCCGCGGAGTAACTGCGCACAGAGTGTCGCGGTTTTGTTACAAGCCTTTCATCTGACATACAGAGAGAAGAGGAGTGGGGGCACATTAGGGGAAGAAAAAAAATAATTTAAAAAAATTTAAAAAGAAAATCTCCATGAATGCGTGACCAAAGCCAAATCAAGGCAGGGGAATCCTCAACCCCCTTGTCCTACTCGGAAACAGCCGCCGATCCGAAAGGGAGAAGTGGGGAAAAAAAAACAACCCAAACGTGCAGAAAAGGATCTGGCTCCTGGAGGGCTTTGCTCGGGGTTTAGCGCTGACAAAACCAAGTCCCGAAAGCAGCCCCGAGAACCTGGGCTACGGAGGGGAGGAGAAGGGAAATGCTAAGTCGCCTCTTTGGCCAGGGAGTCCCAAGCAGCGACTGCAACAGCTAATTATTTTCCTTTCAGTGCTCGGTTATTGCTGGTGTCCTCCTCGCCTCCCCTCCAATAAATAAATAAAACCCTCCTTTAGGCAGCGAGGCGTGAAAAATGATCCTCGCTGAACGCTTAAAAATAACGTCCCGTGAAGATCGGGGCCGCGGAGCCAGCCAGCCCCGTAATTAGGGGCCATTATCCGTCCCGCCTCGCCGAGGCAAAATTTCTGGTGAAACCCCCGAACCGAGCCCGGCCAGGGCATTCCGGAGCCAGGGGAGACCCCCGGGTGGTTCCTGGCCGCCCCCCGTTCCAGCGGCCGGGCAGAGCCGGTGCCCGGGGGCTCCGCCGACCCTCCCCGAGCCACGCAGACACTTGCGGGCGGCGTGAGACCGATCGGGGCACGGAACGAGCTGCGCTGCTTCAGGGAGATTCAGGGAAATAGGGAAAATTCTAATGTTGGAGATGCTTGGGGTTCTTCCCCCCAAAATAAAACCTCGCCGGCGCTTGCACTCGCAGCCCCCGCAGGTCCGAGCCGACCCTTCCTGCGTGGGTACCACGACCCCCGGTTAAGGGGGGGATCCTCCGCTCCCCAAGTCAGTTCAGCTTCAATCCTCTCCGGCTACCGCGGCTTAAAAACCCACAATGACTCCGCAAGGCAAAAGGAGACGAACAGAGCCGGGGAAAGGTGTCCCAGTCCCAGAGACCCCCCCCGATCCCCCTCTCCTGAGCGTGTGGGGGCAGGGGGCTCTCCAGGGAAACACCGCTTCCCTGCAGAGGACCCCCCTCCGTCCCTTCAAGCTCCGAGACCACCAACTTGGAGAACCCATTGCACCAGCGGGACTGCAGGGGCCACACGCCTCCTTCATCCCTACGGACATCCACTGCCATTTCTTATCCGCTCCTGGCACCCTTGGCTCCTTTTCCTCCTGCACTTCACAAACAAACAAGTCAAAAATTATTAAAAATCGCTACTTTCTGTTAAAATAACCGGCCCCCCCTTCTGCCAGGCACACAACCACCACCCAGCCTCGCTGCACATCGCTTTCTTCCCTCGGATCCCGTCTCCTCAAAGCAGGCTCGGTTATTAAAAGAGGCTGAACAAAGATAGCCCCGAGAGCAGCTATCAGCGCATTTTAACTTCATCAAAGACTTCGGGGGAGAGGGAGAGGAGGGGTCTGGCACCTTCTAGTAATGAGCTTGTCAGGAACACCCCTGCCAGAGCAATTGAACAATTTGCACACAAGCAAAAGAAAAGGAGAGCGGAGGGAGGGAGGAAGGGGAAATGCTACAAAAGCCCCTTCAATTTCCAACCATGTGCTTGGCAATCTGGAAAATAGATTCATTGGCCTCCTCTTTTCTCCCATGTCGAGTCTTGTAGCCCCTTTTGTAGGAGCTGGACATGAAAGGGAGACAACCAAGTGCCGGACACGAAGATCGCTTTTCAAAAGCAAATGTGTGTGAAGGCGAGATGTGAGACCGCTCGCTGCGGGGAGGCGGCACGTTCAGGAACAACATCAACAAACTGCGCGGAGGTTCGAGGTGGCACAGACAGGGGCAGAGGAGGGGGGATAAAAAAGGGATGGATGGATGGGGGGAAAGAAAAGCCGATTTCCCTCCCCCTGCTCCCCGGAGCACACCGGCCGGCTCTGCCCTGCCGGAGCCCCGGAGGGCCCCGCACAAAGCCCCGCTCCCGGGGCCGCTCCGTCCCCGCTCCCTGCCTCGTACGGCTCAGCTGCTTTTTTTCCTTTTTCTCCTTCTCCTTCAGCTGGCTGCCCGGTCAGAAAGGCCTCGATTCTTTCGATCGCGGTCCCTGCCAACAAACAAACCAAAGAGCCACGTTTGGTCCCTGAAATAAATAAATTGAAAGAGGGGAGAGAAGTTTGGAAGAGAAGGGAGCGCTTTAAGATGTTTATTTACTTTGTAAGTTGTTGCAAAATTTAGGTAGAGATCAAGTTTCATTCGGTCATTCAGATACTGCAGGCCCAAGGGGGACGTGTATGCGGGGGGGAAACCCTCCAACTTATTTTCTCATGTGTCAACTTTTCCAAACAAAATAAAAAAGAGGTGGGGGGGGGGAGGGGGTGAAGGAGGGAGAACCTTTTTCCCGGCCGCCACCTTCTTCCCCCTGAAAGAAAACGCGAGGGGTATTTTGGGGGTTTTTTTGGGGTTGTTTTTTTTTTTTTTAATTTTCCTGGGAGATACCAAAATCTAAGAAATAAAAAATAAAATTAACACTAAAAAAAAAAAAATCCGGGAATCTTTTCGGTTGCCAGCCCGTGGACCTAGAGCGGGGACGGCCACCGTGGCCCGGGCGGTGCGGCAGCCGCAGAGGGGCTGCTCAGCCCCTGCCGAACGCTCCGGTGTCTCCGGCCCGAGGTTGGGATGGGAGCCCCTCGCTTCCCCGAGGCCCGAGAGGGGCTCTCGGCTCTCAGCGTGACAAAGGACATCGCAAAGAACGATTTGAATTGGTTTTTTGTTTTTTTTTAACCAGGTCACAAACATTTATTAATTTACACCAACGGTGGACAAAATTCTGTTGCCTTTTCCACATCAAATTATTCACAGATTCTCTCAATAAAATAGATATGACGGATGCACAACCAGTGAAGAGTTAACTGGACTCCGCTCATTAGCTCCCGAATAATCTATATACAAATAATTACCAATACACCAAAAAACCCACGCACGGAGGGGGTGGGAAAACGGGGATTTAAAAAAAAAAATAGCATGAGAATTCTCCAAACTTCCTGACGGATCCGATTTTCTTTTAAACGTGCATTTGAATGTCTAATTGGGAAAAAAAAAAAAAAAAAGAAAAAAAAAAAACCACAGTCCTGAGTTTCACCGACTTTTCTTCTTCTTAAAAGCAAAGAAACCTTAAACAGTGCCTTTTAAAACCAAACCCGAAGCTTCAAAGAAACTAAAAATAAGATCGGACCATTAAAACATTTTCTTTGAGAGGAAGGGAAAGACAGACACACATGGCAAAAGCAGCCGGCACAGAGGTTTGCAGGAACGCAAACGGGCTCGCTGCGAGCGGGGCCGGCCGCACTCCCCTGGCCGCTTTCCCAGCGATCCGGGGGACCCCCGCGGAAAACCCGCACCTCTCAAAGGAAACATTTCCCACCCTAAGACCGTTTCGTTCTTCACATCCCCCCCTCCGCCCCTCACAAGACGTTGCGTTTTCAACCAGCCCAGGTCCCAGCTTACGTTACGGCCACTTTATAAATACGCTTTGGCGCTTGTAGGACCAAATCGTGTTATTCTTTCCCTCCTCCCGCCCTCCCGATTTGTTGAATTAGTTTGGTTTTTTTTTTTGGTTTTGTTTTTTTTTTGTTTTCCCCGAGCAAAGAGAGACAAAAAGATCTGGATGCCACTGAGCCTGGAAATTAAGTAAAAATTAAAAAAAAAAAATTTAAAAAAGGAAATATTTCCTACCTTAAAACACAACAGAAGGAGATGGGGGGGGACACGGGGAGAGGGAAGGGGAGCAGTTTCGGAGGAGTGGGGGAGAGCTGGAAAGGGGCCGTTTGCTTCGCGACTCTCCCCCCACCATCCCCCTCCCCTTCCCCAGTCCCCAGCACGCTTTAAAAATGACAGCTGCTGAGGGTTGTGATTTTACTGGAAAAGTTCTGGGCCGGCTGGAGGAGCGGCTCGTGTGCCAGGCTGACCTGGGGCTGTGCCGGGGCCAAGGCGGGGCTGAGCACGGCCAGGACCTGCGCCGGGGGGCCCGCCTGGCCGGCGGGGTAGGGCGCGGCGGGCGCGACGCTGGGGTTGGTGCTGGGCGGCGGGGGCACGGCCCCCCCGATGATGTTGTCTATGGAAAAAGAGGGCCGGGAGGGGTGGTTGGTGCCGCCGCCGCCGCCGCCACCGCCGCCGCCGCCGCCGGCGGGCGAGGGGTCCGGCTTGAGGGTCTGGAGGAGGGCGGCGGGCAGGGCGGTGGGGCTCAGCTGGGGGTGGTAGAAGGACTTCCTGCAGTTCAGCTCGCCGCCCAGGAAGGAGGGCAGCCCCGAGGCGGCGGAGAAGACGGAGGCGGCGGCGGGAGGCGGCGGAGCCGGTAACGGGCAGTGCGGCGCCGGGAAGGGGAAGGCGCCCGCGGCGCCGCCGCCTCCGCCACCGGGATGGTGGTGGTGGTGGTGGGGGTAACCCTGGAGCTGCAGGCCGTAGTTGTAGCCGTAAGGTCCGTAGGCGAAGCCGGGCAGGAAGGCGGCGGGGTCGGCGGCCCCGGCCCGCAGCAGCAGCTCGGGGTGCGGCGGGTGCAGCTGCTGCTGCCGCTTGAAGCGCTTCCTCCGGCGCAGGAAGCTCCCGTTGTCGAACATGTCGGCGGACTCGGGGTCCAGCGTCCAGTAGTTGCCCTTGCCCGGGTTGCCGGGCTCCCGGGGGATCTTGACGAAGCAGTCGTTGAGGGAGAGGTTGTGGCGGATACTGTTCTGCCAGGCGGGGAACTTCTCCCGGTAGTACGGGAAGCGCCCGCTGATGAACTCGCAGATCTCGCTCAGCGTCAGCCGCTTCTTGGGGCTCTGCAGGATGGCCATGGTGATGAGGGCGATGTAGGAGTAGGGCGGCTTCACCAGCGGGTTCTTCCCTCCCGCGCCGCCGCCGCCGCCGCCGCCCGCGGGCGCCTTGTCCCCGGGCGCGGCGCCGCGGGCGCAGGCCGGCTCCGAGCCGCCGCCGGGGGACAGCCGCTCCGGGGACCCCCCCATGCGCGCCTTGGCGGCCCCGCTCCGCGGCAGCGCCAGCCCCAGCGGATCGCCGCCGTCCTCCTCGTCCTCCTCCTCCTCGTCCTCGTCCTCCTCCTCCTCGCTGTACTTGCCCCCATCCTGGGGCGGGCCCACCACGTCGATATCCGCGTCCTCCACCTCGGAGAGCGGCTCTTCCTCCGGGGAGCGCTCGGACATGATCCCGCAGCCGCCGCCGCCGCTGCTGCCCAAAGTCATTGTTGTGCGGCCGGGGCGGCCGGGGCCGGGCTCCCCCCCCCACCTAGCGGCGGCTCCCGGGATGGGCCCGGGGCCGTGCCGGAGGGCTGCGGCCGCCGCTGGGACTCCGCGCCCCGGCGCCGCCGCTCCGCTCCGCTCCGCGCCCCGCTCGCCGCGCCGCTGCTGGCGGGGCCGCGGTACCGGCTGCGGGGTGGTGGCTGCGGAGGGAGGGGCGGCGGAGGGGGCGCGGGGCGGGGGCGGGGGGACGGGGGCGCCCGTGGGCTGGGCAGGGCGCTTGGGAGCAGCGATAATAAATAATGGTGATAATGATAATAAAAGGAGAGAAATAGGGCGGGGGGGGGGGGAAAGAGAGGGAAAAAAGGTTAAAAAACAAAAAAGAAAAGTGGGGTTTGCGACGGTTCCTTGTCTGGTTGGGGGGAGGGACGGGGAGGGGGAAGGGAGGGGCAGGGGAAGAGGGAGGGGGGAGGGCAGAAGTGGGGAAGGCGGCTCCCCCCTCCCCACCCCTCCCGAGCTGGGACCCAGTGGAAACGCTCCCACACTGCGCCTGCTGCCCGCGCTCCCCAGGCCTTTATACGGCCGCCCCGGCATCACGTGGCGCCCGCCGCAGCCCCCACGGGCACGGTGAGGGACTGCCCGGCCCGGTCCCCGGGGAGCGTGTCCCCCGCCCGAGATGCTTTCGAGGAAAGGCGCTGCCCGCTCCCCTGGCGCTCGGATGCCCCCAGCTTCGTCTGCAGCCGCCTGCTGTAGGAGGGGGGCGATCGTCGCTGGATAAAGCCCCTCCCCGCCCCAAGAGCCCCGCGGTGCTGGAGGCTCTCAGACCCCATTCCTGCGCGATGCGACGGTCACCTTCTTCGGGCCGGGGGTCCGCGGAGGGTCCGTCCTCCCCCCGAGGGCCGCCCATCCCCGAAGTTGGGGGATGAGCGGCAGACCTCCCGCAGCCTCGGCGGCAGGGACCCTCACTCCGCCAGGACCGAGCCTTCGGGCCCCCTTGAGGGGTCGTGTGAATTTGGGGATCCCCGCTCCCCTTCTCCACGCGCTTACGTCACCGACACGTCAGCGAGGCCGGAGCACCCTGTCTGGAAACCCGCCTCCTCCGAGGGCTGCGAGGAAGGGATGCTGCGCCCGGCAGGTGCGGGCCGGAGGGCGAAGAGCAAAGCTCTGCCGAGCCTCTCCCGCCGCGAGTAACAACCAAAGCCAAGGCTGTGCCTGTCCGCGGGTGCTGCAGCCGCACCCGAGTCCCGCATCGCCGCCGGCCCGGCCCGGCACCACTTTGCGAGGCGGCCCGGCCAGGCCCCGGGAGCCCCTCGGGATGGGAATGTCCCGCGGCCTCGGGATCTCCGGCCTGCCGCTCTCCTTCCCTGCCGGCTGGCAGGAGGAGGCGGTGGGCAGCAGACACACACCTTGTCGCGGGCTGCAGCGAAGCGGGAGAATTTTCTTCTAAACAGAGGCACACAAGGTCCCCGGGAGCCACCGCAGTGTCCCCGCGGGTGGCAGAGCCCCGCTGCCCCCTTGCTGTCCGCTGGCGCAGTCCGGGGAACACCTCCACGGCTGAAGCTGCCCGGCCCGTGTCCCGTAGGTGGCTGTGACAGCAGCTTGTCCCTGTCTCTGTCGCGGACACTTTGAACCACGCTCGCGCGGTTAGGTTTTGGTTCGGTTCGGTTTGGTTTTCTCCCTTGGGAGGCTCTGCAAACACGTATCTGTTTTCCCGGGGGAGGATGCTTGGGGAGGGAGGGAGGAAGGGGATGGGTTCTTCCAAGGGGGTACCACGAGGAGATGTCCCCCCGCCAAGGGCCACGTTCGGCAGTGTGAGAATCCGCGGTGATGAATTGCCAGTCTCTGCCGTTAACAGGTGCGAGCATTTGGTGATAAAATCTCCAGCACTAATACCGGGGAGCCGGGCCAAACAGCTGCGCGGCCCCGCTTCCAAATGCCGGTCACAATTACTCAAGCCCTAACGACTCGGTGCACAGGCTCGGCGAATTCGGCGGGACCCCGAGGAGAGGGCAGAAGCGGACGTCTCCATCCGCACATCTCCAGTGGAAGCGGCGATTTCAGAGCCGGAGCCTCTGCGCGGAGTCGGTCGCATCCTCCTTCCTCGCCGCCAGCGAGGACACCGGGAAGAAATTCTGAGAAGCATTTCTCGATCGGAAGGGAAAAGTAGAGGGGAAAACGTACTGAAAGTTTCTCGGGAAGGTGGGAAGTCTGTCCCGAGGTCCGTGTCAGCTCTGGGGGAGCTTTCCTGAGCTTTCACTTTTATACTTCTTCGATGTTCCTAACCTGTGTTCACAACACATATGCATCTATCTCCCTCTCATAAGCTTTCATGTATATATATACATATATTCAACTATATCTATATATATTTTCTTTCTTTTCCCGATATATTATTTTTCATATATACAAGTATATATAATTGTCTAACACGGAGAAATGCCTCAGAGATGCCGCATCTTTCCTACCAACATTGTTTAAACTCTCCATTCATCAGCCCGATGGAAAAGCGATGGGAAGAACAAATGGAAGAGAGCGGAGAGGGAAAAGACCCGAGCCGCTTTCCACTTTTATTAAGTAAAATAATAGTTATGCCTCCCCTACATAAACGAAAGTGTCATAAAAAATTCCAAAGCAGCTGCCAGAGATTTCGACCACACACACAACGGGGCGATTGAATTTCCACTCGGTGCATTTCATGGCAGCGAGGAACCGCCGGGAGCTGCGCCTTGTGCCTCTGCAGGGCGGCGAAGGGGAGGGAGGGGGAGCAGCAAAATGACGCGTTACGAGCGGCCGGGGGCAGGGGACACCGCCCGGGGGATGCTCCGGGGGAGAAGATGCTCGGCCGCCCCCCGCGCTCCCCGGTCCTAGGGCAGCTGCCTCCCGATCGCTCCGTCCGCAGGCTGGTCCCGCACGGCTCGAAGCGAAAGAGATGTGGGTGTCTGCTGCCTGCCCACCCTGCCCTGCCCCGCTGCCTGCTCTCTCCCTCTCGGGAGAGGTGGGCAGACCTCGGGGGGAGTCCCCGGCAACGCGGAACTCGGGTGGAGCCGCTCGCTGCTATAGTCATGGAGACCCCGATGAGGTCGGAAATGTACGGGGGAGGCGAGAAGGGCCGAACCGAGGCGCTGCTGATGGGATGCGGCCGGTGCCTTGTCCTTGCTCCCGCCTGGACCTGCCTGTCCCGCTCAGCATCGCGCACCCAGCGCGGCTCAGCGAGAGAAGCAGCAAGTCCCGGTCACCGGCACCGACTCCGCTGCTGCCCGGTCCGATCGGGGCACATTGTGGTCCCCGTTTAAGTCGGGGATGATCCACAATGGAACGAGAGGGAATGAATTGAATGCCGCTCTCCCAGTTCTCCGAACGGCTTCTGTTCGCCCAGTCGGTCTCAGCCTCGGCTTTGCCACACGAGATCGGCTGCACAAACAAATCAAAACGAGAAAAAGTACCTAAGGTACTCCCGTCCCGAGATGATTTAGAAAAGGGAAACCCTGGACTGAAACAAACCAGATGGTCGGAGCCCAGACACGGCACACACACACATACACACGCACACTCACACGCACACACACTCACACGCACTCCCGGCCGTGCATCCACACACGGAGCGACGGGCGCGTTTTAATGTGCGCCGGGGTAAGAAATGATGTGATCTCCCGAAAGAAAAACCCTATTGAGCTACACGAAAAGATTGCTTTGTTATCGCCCCGCTGAGCCCGGGCAGGCTAGGCTGGAAGGGAAGCATTTTTCCTTGGGCAGATTTTTAATTTTTCTGCTCTCCTCTCTGCAGTATTTCCTTACAGACAGCCTCGCTTCCCGTTTGAACCCAACTCTGCTTCACATTTCACGTTAAATTGCAGAATCGAATGTGCGTGGGGATGAGTGCTGCTGGAGTGCAGAGAGTCTCCAAAAAGTCTCAAATGTAGGGAAAGAATAAAAAAATAAAATAAAGGCCATCAACCGAGCATTATGATTTCATTTTCTCCTTTAAATTGATTTTCACTGTTTTTCCCGCCTGTCTCAATGAGGTGTTTGATCCAGGCGTGTGAGGTCAGTGTTTGATGCCCTGCTGAGGGTTTCAGCAGGTGGATCCTCACAGCCAAGGTTTTCCCCATGGGTGTCTGAGTGTCTCCGCCTGGGTCGGAGATCCTGAAAGCTGCAAAACTGGCCACAACGATCACACATCTTTTTTTTTTTTGCCTTTTTTTTTTTCTTTTTTTTTTTCTTTTTTTTTTCCTGGCCGCCCGTCCGCCCAGAGCTTTATTTGGTGGGGGTGTAGTCGGAGGGCAGAACACGAAGCCCAGAGCACCACAGGGTGTGTCCGCTGCTCCTGCCCTGGAGCCGGTCATGCCCACCCAAAGAGCATCTCCCAGCGCGGGGGTGAAGCTCCTGGGAATTGGGGAAAGTTCAGCTCCAGCCAGACGATGTTGCTCCCAGACCCTTCCAGATGATCTTTTGGGTTTGTGATCCATAATCGTTCTTGTTGCTTCTGCTGAGCAGCATCTAAATTCGTTTATTCTGATGAGAACGGCATCTACAAGTCCCCCAAGGCTCAGTGATGGATTTTTCTTTATTACCTCGTTATCAAGCTTGGCTGACCTCTAACTTCTCTGAAAACATGAACAAGACAGACCTGCTGCTGCCCGGGCTGCCCCAGGGGGCTCTTTTTCCACTTATGTGATTTCCTTTGATATTATTTCTCTTCTTTCCATATCCAAGGCTCAGACCTTCAGTGCTTCCTGCAGTTCAGCCCTTTTCCCAGCCCCGCACTGCCAGCTCCCAGCTGCAAAGATCAGTTTGCAGCCTGCACACCATGAGCTCCCGGCACAGGGAGGTCAGTGGGAATGGTGGTGACAGATAGTGAGAGATACATGAAATTCCCAGATGGAAAAGCACCGGAGCCAAGTGCCAATATCCATCCCTGCAGCGTTCAGATGTTGGACAGCTCGGGTTTGTTGACTTGACTTTGCAAGTGTAGGTGTCTCAAAATCAACACCAAAAAAGGCCTGGATTTCAATGAAGGCTTTTCTCAGGAACCCTATTTGCAGGACGGAGTCCCCATGAAACTTCGGAGCACAATTATCCCTGTCTTTCCTGTTCCTCAGATGAGTGGGAAACATGGTGAAAACACGTTCATTTAAGTGCTGTGATCTGACTTTAAGACCTTAGTTTTGAGCTTGCAGTTCCAAAACTTTGCCTCCTGTTCTCTCTTCATAACTGATCCCATCCCATGTAGGTTTGGAGCCCACTAGGCAAGCTCATACACAGCTTAACACTCAACTGATTAACCCTGGCTTGCTCTAAGCCCTTTTTCATACCATTCTTCATCAGTCTGACATGAAAAGAGATACACACACTTACATGACTCAGAGGAACATGGCATTTTCAAGCCATAAACCACCAGGTGCGCTTTTGAGACTCACCAAAGTCAGCTCTCCTGGTTGCCATAAAAAACACATTAGCCAAAGGCCAGTGCATGTGAAAGGCAATTATGCTCTGGCACATGGCAATGTGTATAGAACAGCCTGGTAACTGTGCCTACCACACAAGGAAAAATATCCCTGTGAAAACAAGCCTGCTAAATCACTTCATTCTTTCCAAAATCCCCTGAAAATAGAAGGAAGGATTTTCAGGGGTTTTTGGGAGGTGAGAGATATATGTGCAATCAGATTTTCCAAAAGTGGGTGCACCAGTGCAAGAACTTGAATAAATGGCCAGACCCACAAGGATTTAGAAACTCATGATGAGGTTTCTGAATTCAGGTTTTCCATGTTAGCATCTGATCATGGCAAACTTGTCCAGGAAATCCCTGATGGTGAGTTTTCTGCATTCAGCAGTTCAGCAGCAATGCCCACCTCACCCACTGAGATCACAAAAGTCCATTTCTGCCAGAAGTGCCAGTTGAGGACCTTCAACTTGGATGCCAGAAGCAATACAGAGAGGGCCTTCAAAGGAGGAAATGACAGAGAAGGTGGAAAATTACTGGAATATAGCTTGATCATTGCAAAAAGATTTTAGTTGGTGGGGTTTGTTTGTTTGTTTGTTTGTTTGGGTTTTTATGATTATTTGGTTTTGTTTGTTTTTTGTTTTGTTGGGTTTTTTTTTCCCCACGTAGAAAAAGTTTGGGGATAGGAGTCTTTGTGGAAGTATCCAGCAATCTCCAGCTGAGGATCAGATCTGGGTCCATCTGCTGTGTCCTTCTGAAAAATCAGCCCTCATGTACATATCTATGGAGCTGCCTTGCAAAGAGCTTCTTAAATATATTTTGCCTCTTGATCTTATATAAGATTGCACAGAAATATAGCACAGGGCTCCTTTTCCCTGTTCCCATCTGGGGAAGGAGTTGAATAAACAGAGAGAAACAACTGCAACCTAAAGTATGGGAAGAGATGTGAGGCATCTCACACATGTAGAGAAGCAGAGGCAGAACCAAACCCCTTAACCCTCTGCCCTTATTTAGTAAAGGACTGTCAGGTGGAAAAAATATTAAACTGCACCACTTTAATATTGTGGCTGAATGTGCACAGAAGGGTGAGTCTCAGCTCCAGATGGGTCTGAACTTCAGTTCCTTTCTTCAAACCACCGGGAGAAATTGCTACCCTGAGCTGCACAGAGGCAGGAGAGGGGAAACCAGTCAACACACAGATTAAAATTAATCCAGCCACTCTTGGGGTGTTGAGGCTTCACATACACACACATCCCCACTTCTTACACTTCTGCAGGTAAGCTGCTGCTTATTCTTGCTGGGAAGAGGAAAATGGACCACTCACATGGAAGAAGCAATACTGAGGGCTGATGAAGGAAAGGCTGATGTTTCACATCTGGCTTTATGTTACTTGGAAATTTCTATGATTTCTTCAAGATGGATATTTAGCATCACCCAGCAAACCGAATCCCAACAGTGCTCAATATGAAATGTCTTTCCTTATTACCATTTTCCATGCTTTTGTATAGTCTAGCTATTGAGCATTCAAATTGTGATACAAGAGGACATAAGTTAAACGTTCCCTGAAAATACATCGCTGGGGTCCTGCGGGGGATGCAGGCTGGTGGGCTTCCCTCCAGTGCAGAGATAAGCGTGCCATCTAGAGGAAATCCCTTTTATTGCCAGCACTGGCAGCTGAAAATTATCCAATAAAGCATAATTAACCTCTGGCTTCAGAGAAAATCCTCCACCCGTGCCCTGCTGCTCTGAGCTGCTGCGCAGGCACGTCGTGGCGAGCTGCTGATGCACTGAGGCATCGGGGTGGTTTGGAAAGGTCCTGAGTGTTCAAGGGACATCCCAGCCCACGCTGGCACCAGCTGGCCTGACCCTTCCCCAGAGGTGGTGTCAGCAGCCCAGTGCCCCCTTCCCTGCCCCGAATGGGCTCAAAGATAAAAAAAGAAGAAAAAGGTGATGTGGCTGTTCCCATAGCACACGTCGGTGCCCGGGAAAGGTGGGCAGGCTGCACATGGGGCTGGATGAGGAGGCTGCATGGACCAGCAAATGCCCTCCAGTGGCTGCCAGCAGCAGGCTGGACCCACAGGGGCCACAGCTGAGGTGCCAGGTGTACCTAAGGGAGCAGCTGCCACCCTGTGGAGCACATCCCTGTGGAGCCTTTGGGGGGCTGACAGGGGTGTGCAGAGTACAGCCAACAGTGGGGAGGGAGGCTTGGCATCCTGTGGGGCAGATCCACATGTCCACTCCTTTTTTCCCAAAGAAAAATCTCCTCCACAGCTACGTCCCCAGGCTGGACTGCTCTCCCAGGCTGCTGCTGGCATGGGCACCCTCACCCAAAGCTTGAGCCATGGCTGTAGCTCTGGGACATGGGGCACCCACAGGTCCTGGGCTCAGTCAGGCTGCTGAAGCTCCCAGCATCCGTATCCCACACCTTTCACTTTTCTACCACCTCCACTACAGCACATCTGCAGTCACCAGCACAAGGCTGTTGTCCCACTAATAAAAACAAACTCTTCCAGCCCTAAAGACAATTGAAAAACAATGATCTACGTTCAAGCAGAGGGACAAGTGCTACTCCCCAGCAGGTAGCTGTCTTATAAAAATGGGATGCCTTGCAAAAAACAAAAACTTTAGAGATGGAGAAAGAGCAGGAAAGATCACACACGAGAGAAACCTTAGTCTGCAGAAAAAGCAGGTGCATGGTTCAGCAGGGATTATTTGAAGAGAAACTGCTATTGAATTGATTTGTCCATATTCTGCGGGATTTTTAATATATATTTTCATCACTTTTGCTGAAAATTATTCTCATTTCCTAAACTATCTCAGAAGCTCTCCAATATGTTGCTCTCTGATGCTCTCAAGTAAGGCTGAACTCCAGCAGAACGTTTTAGGTTTTAATGGTGATCTTTTTCCATTTTGAAACCTCCACGCCTTCTCACCCACACCTGTGGACTCTCAGGCTGCACTCATGACTTGAAGATGCTTCTCTCACCACTGCACATTGTTGTTCTCTCCCCCAGCTCCATGGCAGGGAGGGAAGGTGTGGATGTGTCCGTGGCTCACTGCAGGTTCTCGTCCCTCACATGGAGCAAAGGGTTTCATGGCACTGCCCTGGGAGCTTGTGCACTTTATACATCTCTTATTTCCTGTCATTACTGAGAAGAACCTAGTTGCAATAAAAATCTGGGCTCCAGTCCTACAAACACTTATTCCTGAGCTTAACTCTAAGCACGTGAGCCGTCAAAGGGGACTATTCATGTGCTTAAAATTTAAGCATGTTCTTAAGCGCCCGTAGGCCTGGAGTCTGTCAGTGGAGGGATTTGTGCCTTAAGCCCATATTCTGGGTCATTATCCTTTTCATGTTTGCTCTGCCATCTCAGAAGATGCTTCAACAGGGAATTTTCAAGTTCTTCAATAAACTTTGTCTTCCAGAGCAGGCTGGATTCTTGCCTATTCTATGGGGCAATTCTCTTCTGTTGCCTCCCCTCCCCCTGTGAGCGTTAATCCTGTGCTATTTCATGCTTGGCCAGACAATTAAGCCCTCTTGCTGCTTGGCTCTGTCTTTGTTATGTATAATTGTTCCAAATAATTAGCCACTATTGCACGCTATTCTGAAACTACTTTGTATTGCAATTATACTTAGAGGGTGAGCATCAGCTGGGGAGAATCCAAGCAGCAGACAGCCTGGAAAGAAAGGGCTTGGAGCCGGGGGAGGATGGATACGTGCTTAAACCAACACTGTGGAAAACCTAACAATAAGTAACCAGGCAGGAGCAAATGCTGCTTGGAGAGGGTCTGCGGCTGGTGGGGTCCGGGCAGCAGAGCTGAGGGTGGGCCACAGGGCCTGGCCTGGCTGTCACCTGGCTGTCACCTGGCTGTCACCTGGCTGCCACCTCCTGGGTGCTGCCCACAGTGCAGGAGGCAAAACCACACCCCACTCCCATCGCTGCCATGGGGCCTGAAGGGAGCATCTTGACCAAGTGGCCAGTTTAGCCACCTCTAGGGAACACGAAGCTCTGCTGGGATGCATTTGGGGTCTGGCAAGAGAATGCTTCCTCCTAGTTGTGTCTTTGGGATGGTAAAACTTGTGATTTCTTGAGGGTGAAGGCTCTGGAAGATGAGATTGGTTGGGCAGCCTCCTGTTTTCCCATGGGTAAACACATTTCTGTTACAGAGGGGTGCTGGAGGGGATGCTCTCAGGAGGCAGTTACAGCTCCATATAAGCATCTTTCTGAAACTGAAAATAATGGGCACAGCAGAACCCCCTTAGCTTTACTCAGACTCCTGTCTTTCAATCACAGAACATCTGGAAAGGGTACAACCAAGACTTGGGTTGGCTTGACCTGCACAGGTGAACTAATTCCTCTTCTGAAACCCATGGCCTGCTCTGAGCAGAGAGCCAGGGAGGTCAGTGGGCTTGGCCAATTTTGTGGTTTTTGAGGTCCATTTGCTCCAGCCAAATTAGATCACTTGAAACTTCCTGAAAATGGATCTACAGATTAAATTTGGTTTCCAATACCTGATTAGCAGGAGAGTTTTAAAACCAAGATGAGATGACTGTGGTGCAGATGGAAAGCACCCAAAATGTCTGAGACCATCGGGCCCACTCTCTGCAGAGGTCATGCCCTGCTGCCTTTGGCTCAGCAGTGCTGATGCAAGTGGAAAATGAACTTTTCCCAGGTGTGTAAGGGGCTCAGGTGCACCTTTTCTCCATGCCACGAGCCAGAGCTGCTTGCTGGTGCTGGGAGGGCAGAGTTGATTCATTACATTCATAAACCCAAGTGCTGCAGTGGAACCACCTCAGCAAGCACTGTCCTTATAGGACACGAGAAAGTATAATGCGAGCCACCTGCTATTTTGTAAGGTAAAAGAGGAAGTTTATTTTCTGACTCCAACTTTTATACTTTTCCAAAGGTGACAGTGGATTGTAAATGGGCCGCTTCTCCAAAGACATTGGACAAATTACTAGTACATTAAGTTTCTCTACCCCCATGAAGGAATGCAAAACAGTATGTTATTTACAGAAATTGTGTGGGAAAGTTTTCCAACAGAATGTAAAATCAGAAGGCTTTAGAAAAACTTAAGAATCAGGGTAACAAAGCACAGCACAAAGGCTGTGAAATGACTTCACCCCGAATCTCTCCCAAGAGCTTGTAGGCGTTGTGCTGCCAATGCCCAGGCTCTGCTGCTTTGCCTGGCACTTTGGGTGCTGTTAAGAGCCAGGCCAGCCCCCAGCTCTGCCATTCAACCATCGTGCAGCACATTTCAAACACAAAGTCGGGCTGCCGGTGAGACTGGCTGCTGCAGAGGAGTGATCTGTCACCACCAACCCCTCCCCTTCCATCAAGGATGCAGATTCTCGCTGTGCTTCCACTCGTTTCCCTATTTTCACTCTAGGGAGAAGAGCTGCAGGGGACAGCCAGCACAGCCCAAGCCTGTGCCCTGCGCCCAGCCATGGCTTAGGAAATGGGTAAAAGAAGGAATAAACCCTTTCCCTTCGGAACCTCCCCAGAGTGATCAGCTGGTGTTTTAAGCCCGGATCTTGTATCCAGCCCGCCGTGCTTCACAACCACCCTCCCGAACCAACTCCGCTGTGCCTCACCCCGGCCGTACCCCCGAACTCCCCGATGTCCTGACCCGCGGCAGCCGGGAGCAGCCCCCAAAGGCCGGGATGCTGCCGGGGCGGGCTGAGCGCTGCCCCGGGAGCCGGGACAGCTTCCCAGGGCTTTCCGCTGGAGGTCAGTGTTGGCCCGAGCACGCTGATGGCACCGGGGCCGTGCCGCCCCCGCCGCCCCTCACAGCGCGGGGAAGCGGCGGAGGGCAGCGCGGCGCCGCTCTCGCCCTCACACACACAGCGGCTCCGCCACTGCTCTGCCCCTGTGGGAACTTTCCGAATGTAAAGGAGCTAAACACCACCTAGCAAAAGTGCTGACCGACCCCCAACACCCCGAGATGTAGCTCAGAGCTTGGGCAGTGCTGACTCCCAGGCGCTAATTTGTTAAAATCTCATTATTACCCGGCAAAGCCAATCTCAGCCGGTCCCACTGCACCCACTGCCCACTCCCCATCGCTGCCTGACTTTACCAACTCAGTCTTGACCTCCAAGAAACACCAACGAATTCTTCAAGCTGTGTATTTGCAAAGGGCAAAGTACTGCATAGAATAACAGCAAGTTATGGTGTAACATTTCCAGCACTGAGACTGTCAGTGAACAGCTGCCAGCATCCAGAAAAAAACCTAACACTACCAGAGGGACCGATTAGTTCTTCAGGAAATGTGTTTCAGCTAAAATTCCAGCTAGTGCTGTGTTTGTTTGTACCAGGGTGGGAAACGCTATTTATAGTTTGGGAATATAATCTGGAAAGAGCATTTCTTGTTGCTTGTTTGAACCTGTTGGAAGCAGTAGGAAGGTGGTACCAGCATGAAACATGCAGAATGCTGTTGTGCACAGACAGACACAGCAGCTCAGTCGGTCCTCCATGCATAGCCAGAGTTTCCCAGTGAAAAAACATCTTTTCAAAGTGGCAGCTCATTTTGGCTGCGTGTTTCTGAACATGCAGCCTGGGTTATCTGAAATCAGCCTGATTTGCAAGGAGTTATTCACTGAGAAGTCAGAGAAGATAGCCCAGATCACCACTAAATCTCTTTGGTGCTTGGGATCAATTCCACTTCCCCCATCATCATTTCATGGGCTCGGGACAGGGCTCTCCCCACCACAGGGAAGTCCAGAGTACCTCTTGCCATCACCCTGAGGTACGACATTCTTTCCACAACCTCAGAAAGCACAGAAAGTTTTTTGTGGGGGAAAAAAAAAAAAAACCTCTGTCTTTTGTGTGAGCTTGAGATTGTTACAACTGTCATTACATAATATTCCCTTAACTCCCTAAATAAAGAGGGGAGGATTTCCAAGGAGACTTGATTTCACAACTGAAATCTGAGTGATAATTACTCCTGTTTCATTCAAATCCCTCTTATTCACTGAACAGGGACATCGAAGAGACACTAAAACAGATGAAGAGCTCAGGTATAAACTTTACAAAGCTTAAAACTACTCTGTCCCAGCAAGGCTCATGCTTTACATGACACCTTAATCCTACTCATTTGCTAGATTCACCCTAACTGTAAACAAAGCTTTGAAATGGAAGCTTAAAAGCCTCGTTGGGATACATTAACTTAACCAAGAAGACACTCTTAAGGCATTCATTTAATGACAATCACAATAAAAGTTGCCAGAGTATTGTGCATGTGAGGATTAATATCTACAGGAAAAAGAAGAAAAGGGGTTTGTTCCCCCTGTTTTCCAGCTGTTTGGCAGTGTAAGGCCCGCGGTGAGGGTGGTTTATTGGTGCTTGCAGGGGGCTCTGGGCTGTCTGGCAGACAGGGATGTACCAGGGAAGATGTGCAACCCAGTGCTACCCACCAGGGGTTGTCCCAACACACCAGGATGGGGTCATGCACTCTCTCCAAGCCTGGTTTTTGGGGAGCCACTCCACTGTGGGGACTCACACCAGAGCCTCCTTGGCTGAAGAGAGCCCCTCTTGCACAGGCACAGGCGTGGGGCAGACCTCTTGCAGACACATCCCTAAATCTGGAGCTGGATGCCATTCTCCAGAAAGCCCCATAGCAGGAGGGCACAGGAGCAAGTCACAGCCCAGCCCCCCTTCAGCCCAGCCCTCATGGCTCCAGCAGCACCTGAGTTAACACTCAGGGACACCAGGAACTCGGAAAGCCCTTTCCAACACCAGCTCCCCGCTGCCACGAGTCTCCAAGGCGATTTGGGACGAGCCAGCTCAGCTTGGCCTAAGTTGTCACAGCTTGGCCAACTTTCCCCAGGGCATCCCACCATCCTGCTCACCCCCTACAGCCAATACTGGTTTTATTTCATGTCAGTACCTGGTTCTCCCCTGCCTCAGCAGCCCCCCTGCTCAGGGTGCAAACCCAGTGGAGTCACAGACCCAGTGCTTCGGGCACATATCTGGCTCTGACATCCTGGGTACTCAGGCAAGATTTCAAAAGTTCTTCTGTTGGCAAAACGTTGCAGGATCAGGCCCTGGGAATGAATGTGAGCTATGACAAATGTCCTTTCTGCTGACTGTCCTTGCAAGTGGTTACTTCAGCACCCCCCAGGTGATCTCTGCAGAGTATGGCACAGGCAGGCATGGCACGTTGCAAATTCCCATTAGACAGAAGATGTCTGCCTATAGATATCGTGTGGAGAGAGCCAAATATTTCAAGGGCTAAGTTCGTTCACAATGCCCTTTCTGAGCAGGGTCATTGACAGGGGAAAAGCACAGAAGCTGTTGCTGGGACCAGTGTGAAAGCTGAAAAGGTAAAGCTGGATGGACCAGAGAGGAAACTCAGCTGAAGATGGCAGACCAGTTTTTAGAGACAGATGGAGACAAAATTTTAAGGAAACCAAGAAGAAAAAAGCATTTTCTTCCCTCCACTCTCATACTAAACCCACTCTCCTTTCCTGTGAGTGGGAATAAAATGAAAGAATGAAAAGACACAAAGTCCCATACTGCGGACAAAAGCTGATTCTGTGGGTACCTGCCAGCACAGCAGCTTTTGATACTGCCCAGCAGCTGGGGAACGAGATGCTGTTTTACACCAAAGATCAGCTGACATCCAACTCCTTAGAGAAGAGAGTGCAATAGAGACTACAGAAAACTGCTCTGCTTCAGAAGACACCCTTGAAAAAAAAGGGAGTGAAATTCTAGACAGGCACTTTTACCCAAAGGATGTTTAAATTAAAAAAGAAAAAATCTAAATCTGGGGATGGGGAATTCTCCCTTCAAACCTTGTCAGGTGGTCTGGCTGGGAGTCCTGCAAATAAATAGTAGCAGCCCAGGCAGTGAACGGGTTAGAATTTTAATTGATTTTGTTGCTAGGAAGAAAAATCGTAATCTCTTAATTTGATGGGCTAAATCAGAATTTGACCTGCAAGGGATTCCTTGGAGGGAAGACACAGTCTCTTTATGCAAATGGAAAACTATCAACTCAAGTAAGAGCTGTAAAAAAAATGTAAGATGTGGCAGTGTCACAACAGCAACACAAATCCATCTCCCACCAGTTACAAGACTATAATTTCCTCTTGCCAAGATCCGTCCAGAGCCAGAGGAACAGCAGCACTGCTCATGTTGGAAGAAAAAGCTTTATTTTAAAAAGTCCTTTCTAACAACAAATGTAATTTTAAAAAATAGTAAAAAGAAGTAGTCAAGTTGGGGTTTCTTTTCCTACAGGGAAAGGAAATGATAAACCATCTTAAATATTCATTTAAAATCCAGTGAACTTCTTTAGTGGTTTGGGGGCTTTTTTTGATAACTTTCATTCCAGTTACACGGGAGGCACTCAGGGAAGAGAGGAAAAAGCCCATTTGAGAGAGAGTTCCTGCATGTTACACCATGCACCCACCTCCTGGGTGTGCTCCTGCTCGCCCTGGGGGTGCCCCGGGGCCAGGCTGGGCACGCGTGGGAAGCCCTGCCCGGCAGAGCCAGCGAACACCTTTTCTGGGAAGGAACGGAGCAGATAAACAGGTATCACCTTGCCTCCTCTTCAGAATAAGCTGAGAGAGAGAGAGAGAGGAACGGAGTCCTCCCGCAGGTGTGTGTCCGCACCCAGCCGGGAGCCCGGCACCCCGACTCCACCGCAGCTGCCCCACAGGAGGGAGAAGTCCGCGTGTCCAGGGCCGCCCGTGGGAGCCGGGGGATGTCTCAGCCCATCACATGTACCGCTCCAGGCCGCCGGGGAAGCTGGGCTGCCTCATGTAGGCGTTGCTGGAGCCGAACTGGCCGAGGGGCGATGCGGAGAGCCCCAGGAGCTGCTCGCCGTGCTCGGAGCAGGCCGGGGCCCGCACGGCCGGCAGCGCCAGTCTGTTGGGAGCCCCGTAGAGCTGCGGGCTGCTGGGCGAGTAGCTGCCCTGAGCCACGGGCAGGTGCGGCGGCGAGGCCGCATAGGGGTAGGCCAGGGAGTTGGGGCCGGCCCGGCCCAGCAAGCCGGGGCTGACAGGCTGTGCCTGGAAGCAGGGGGGCTCGGAGCTGCCGGCAGAGCAGGCGGGAGCCAGCTCGGCTCCGGGCAAGCCCAGCGATGGGTGGCCCAGCTCGGAGGGCGGTGAGGGCTGCAGGGCCTGCTGCCCGCTGATGAGGCTGTCGATGCTGAACATCCTGGGGTGCTGTGCCGGCGGTGCTGCCCCGGCTGCGTAGGGGTGGAAGACGCCGCTGGAGAGCTGGGGGCCGTAGCCAGGCGAGCAGAGGGCATTCGGGTAGGGCGCTGTGGGTGCCGTGGGGCGGCCGGCGGGCGGGGGCGTGAAGGCGCTGGAGTTCTGCATGTAGCCGGGGTAGGTGGTGATGTCGGTGCGCTTGAAGCGCTTCCTCCGGCGCAGGAAGCTCCCGTTGTCGAACATGTCCTCTGCGGCCGGGTCCAGTGTCCAGTAGTTGCCCTTGCCGGGATGTCCGGGCTCCCGGGGGATCTTGACGAAGCAGTCGTTGAGGGTGAGGTTGTGTCGGATGCTGTTCTGCCACTTCTTTGGGTTCTCCCGGTAGAAGGGGAAACGCTCGGTGATGAACTTGTAGATGCCCCCCAAGGTGAGCTTCCTCTCGGCGGCGTTGGCGATGGCCATGGCGATGAGGGCGATGTAGGAGTACGGGGGCTTGCCCCGCTGCACCGGCCGCTTCCTCCGGCGGCCCCCGGCGGGGGGCGGCGGCTCCTCGGGCGGCGGCGGCGGGGCCGGGCTGCTCCCGGCGCCCCGCGGCTCCGGCTTCACCGGCGGCGCCTGCGGAGACCCCCGCGGCGGCCCGGGGGAGCCGGGGCTGGCCGCGGGGCTGGCCGCCGGCAGCGTGCACATGCCTCGCAGGCAGGGGAAGCCGGCCGCGTTCATATACGGCCCTCGCCTTCCTCCTCCTCGGAGGATGGGGGGGAGCGGCGGGAGAAAGAGCCCCCCGGAGGGGAGGGGAAGGGGAGAGGGAGGGGAAGGGGAGGGGGACAGGCTCGGCGGCAGCTCCCTGCGATGGGGAGGTCGGTCCCGAGCCGCTTGGCAATATATAGGGCCGGCGCCCCCCCGGAGGGGCGTGCGGTGCCGGCCCGCCCGGCCCCTCTCCCCTGGCGGCAGGAGGAGGCCCCCGGGGAGGGGTCCCGAGTCCCAGGACTAAATCCCCCAGCCTCTCCTGGGGTTCCTTCCATAGCCATGCCCCCGAGCGGTCCCTCCCCCGGGGGTCCCGGGGCCAGCGCTGCCGCCGCCTGTCCTCCCGGCCCTTCTCCGCGGCGCTTCACTGTGCTCGGATCTGGTGCTTCCTCTCCCGGGAGAACAACCAAACAAAACTAGTCCCGACGGCCAGCCCGGGGCGACTTTGGTGCCGCTGCCAGCCCCCAGCAGTAGAGCAGGTAACCTCCCTTCGCAACCCCTCCTGCGCTTGGATTTCGTTGTCTTTTTCTCCTGTGAAAAGCGCTCAGAGGTAGCCCCAGCTCAGCGCCGGCGAGAGCCACGGGCTCTCTCCGGAACCAAGCCCGTCGGTTTAGTCACTTTGCATCTTGGTGAGACCTCCTAGGTAAGAAAATCCTGGGAAAAGGCTTTTTTCCTTTTACCCAGGAGAAAGGGAAATGGTCCACAGAGCTCAGGGCTGCCCAGGGTGTGTGCGAAGGATGTGGGACAGGGATGGCACTTTGGAGATGGACAGGGAAAATAAGGGTCTCTATCACTGCAGAGAGTATGAAGCTGAAGGAAGACACCACTCTCAGAATTCCCTATTGGATTTCAGGAAAACCACTTCAGCTCTCCAGAGCGAGTTGGCTGGGCAGAACTGCAGCCTCTCATCCTCACAGTGTGCTGTTACCAGGGCTGAGGGGCTGCTGGCTGTTTGAGCAGCACCAAAAAACCTGTGAGCTTCCACACTGTGCTCACCCATTGCTCCTGAGAGTCACCTCTAAGCCAAATGTCTGCCCAAGGAGCCCCTGGCCCAGAGCAGGAAGCCTTCTGCTTGAGGGTGGGCTGGACAAGCCAGGGGGAACTTTTATAACCAGCTCACAGCTTTAGGCATAGCCATGTGTCCATGTCCTGGGGACACAGATGGAAAAGTACCATGAATGCAGTGGCAGATCCCTTCATATGTCCCGCTGGAGTAAAACTTGAAGTCTTCAACTTTGCAACTTGTGTGAAAGTATTTCCAAGAGCAGAGCACAATGAAAGGTTTTTTTTCCCACAGAGGCAAGCAGGTGAGCTTGACCAGGTCCTCTCATTCTCCTACCTTCCTTTTTTGAACTAAAAAGCTACCCAACCTTTTGGAGAAGAGTCTTCAGCCCTTTCCTTTTGTTAGTGGTTTTAAATTCACCATCCAGGTTATCTCCCACCAATGCTCATTCCCCTTCTTGTGTGTGTGGTTTTGTTTGTGCTTTATTTTTCCTGCAGATATTTGTGGCTCTTCTTCCACTCTCCAGGGTTCAGGCAGGGAATCGTGTGTCCAGTCGTGATCTGACATGGACCAGTGCTAATTCAGCTAACTGCCTCAGTCTCTACTCTGCCAAATGAGCATAATGGGAATATTGGTGCTGGCTGGAGGGCAGAGAGCAGGTGAAAAAGAGTGAAGGGTGCCTTTCTCCAGACACAGCCCTTCAGGGAGGAGAGCAAATGAAAGGCACGGCTGGGACCATTCACTCGCTTTGCGAGAGCCAAAGGAAAAAGAATGGAAAATTCATATTTCTCCTGAAATACACATTTAAATCAAGCAAGTATCTGAATGGAGGTGGTTAATTCCAGCCAGAGGATCTGACTTTTCCACTCATTGGAGAGAGCACCAGGACAGATATCCAGGAAGGGATCACTAAAGATCACTCCAGACTGCACAAAGAAAGTTACCCACCTGGGGGAGATGGAAACCTTCAGCTTTGCCAATATTAGCTGGTGAGATTTTCATGTTGATGCAAGGATTTTAGCGTATTCTGAAAGGGCAAGAATGGGTTTGGGAGAGGAAAAGGGTTATGAAGTGCGAAAGAGGAACAGCTTTTCTCAATCATATCAAACAGCCCTTATTTATCACTCACTATCTTCCCCTTGTTTGCTTTGCATTCTTTGTTTGTTTTTGTGGGGTTTTTTGTTTGTTGGTTGGTTTTGTTTTTTTTTCCCATGGTTTTGTTTTGGTTTTTTATTCTTAACAACTGAAAATTAGTTGAAAAAGAAAACCCACCAGTATGGCTGGATCTGGAGCTGCCTGCACTTGTGATCAGATCTAGCAAAGGAAGGGACATCTCATCTGGACAATGGCTATGAAGACCCAACTGCTTTAAGTGTTTATAGTCCCAGACCTGATCTCATGTCATTTTACACACAGAGGGAGAAGCCCTGGCCCCATCTGGGGCTGTGGGCTGGCTCAGACTCCAGTTGGTGAGTAGCTACTTTAAAGCTGATGGGACCATTCAAACAGCTCTCAACTTCAGTGTGTTAAGACCTAGATGTCAAAATAGCTTTGGCAGACAGATAAAACAGCAGGACAGAGGTGGGCAGGAGCACACAGGCAGGAAGCTGTGTTTTACCATGGAATAAGGAAGGCCAGAACACACAGACTCTGATTCCCACATATGCTTTCTCACTCAGGGTGCTCTTTGGCCCAGATCAATTATTAAAAAGTGGAAGACAATAATAAAAGTGGCCACCAAACAAATGTGATCTGAGCTCTCTTTAAAATGGGGTGATGAGAAGGGAATAAATCACATTTACTAAGCAAGTATAAGTTTTCCAGCATCTGCTGCCTTCTGCATCAATTCAACCCGAGTACACAGAGAGATTTCAACCTCCAGCTCCTGAACTGTTTTGCACTGGAGCTGCAGCCTCCTCTAGAAAAGTTGCACACACAAATCACCTTATAGCACAGGTGAACTTGCTTCACTGCAGAGGAACGGGGCTGTGCACCCTCAGCCAGATTCTGTTTTAAGCCCCCCATGCACCCAGGCAGGAATTGCAACTGTAGTACCCAGGCCACATGTCCAAGCTACACTTGGCAATCACGTGGGTTAGAAAAATGTGTGGCCTTTTCCCCCAAAACAAAACCAGCTCCTGCTAAACCACAGGCAGTGTGGGAGTACCTGGGTGAAAGCTTTATGATCTGCAGCACTGCCCTGACATAACACTCGAGCCCACTCCCACCCCCTGGGTATCCATGTCTGAATCCACCCATGCTTCAAATTCCCAGATGGAGACCCTTGAAAGCCTTGAGACAGCCTCCCCAAAAAGGTGCTCAGTGCAGTGGAAAGGCTTTGCCACCAGAAGGTAAATCACACTGCCCACAGAATCATGGAATGGGTCAGGCTGGGAGGGACCACTGTGGTCATCTGGTCCCAGCTCCCTGCCCAAAACAGGCATTCCAGAGCACAGGATTACATCCAGAGAGTTCTTGAATATCTCCAGTGAGGGAGACTCCACACCTTCTCTGGGCAACCTCTTCTGGTGCCCAGTCACTCACACAGCGAAGAAGCTCTTCCTTATTTTCAGGTGGAATTCCCTGTGCATCATTTTCTGCTCATTGCCTCTTGTCTTGTTTCAGGCAGCACCAAGGAGAGCCACGTAAGAGCTCAGCACATCTGCATGAGCTGATGAGGCTTGGGAGTGTGTGAGAAATCCCCTCCTCCTGGGACATTTCCCTCACGGGGTGCCACTCTCAGAGGGGGAACATCTGATGGAGAGCAGCAATGAGGACAGACCTGGAGGGTCCACTGTGTGGCTGTGACCACAGCACACATCCAGGAGTGGGCCACCGTGCTGCTCAGGACCAGCAAAAACCAGCCCAGGACACCAGGCAATGGCTGGGGTCAAAGGAGCCATGAAATAAACACCCTTCCTGAGCTATTCCATTTCTTCAAGATGCAGGAAGCTGATAACCAAAGAAAATAAATTCTTCCTGAGAACTAACTCTTTGAGTCACTTATGTATTTGTAAGCATCTGTGCAGTAAGGTCCAGACAAAATAATTTCTTCCCAAAAAGTATAGGTAAAAGTATGTACAAAAACTGTGGAACGGCAGGGAAAAATTCTAGCTAAAGAAACCTTTGAAGTATTCTGCACCTTTTTGGTCAAGTTTTGGGCTTTTCCCACTACAACCAGCCCAGATTTTCTTCCCCGAGATCATTCTGATGATGTATTTTTACGTTTCCTTTTATTCCTATAGGGAAAAAAAGCGCAGGCGAGGGAAAAAAATTCCTTGTTTTTGTTGTCTGTTTATCAAAAATAACACTCCTAACAGAAGTATATTTTTGTTTAAATTTGAAAGAAAGCAGAAAAGATTACAAGGGACTTCCGTTGTTGGAATCCTTGGGGGACAAATTTTGGTATGGAGTTTTGGCAATTTCACTTCTATAAACTTTGTCGCTTTTTTTGCTCAAGACAAGTCTCAGTATTTGAGATGAATAAATACTGAATTTTCCTTCTTCTTGGAACAATATACTCCTTAAATTTCTGCCCCAGATTCATACCTCGTGGCCAGAACCCAAGCCTAAGAGAACAGCACACACAAAGGCCAGGCTGAGCTGCTCCTCTCCCTGGTTTCTCAGCTGTCCTGCCTGCTGGCTTCAAGACACTGAGAAGAGCAAAGTGTGGGTCATGCATGGGGGCAGTAAATAATATTTAATTATTTGGCTTTATAAAGCAGTATTAAATACTTTAGGAACCCAAAGGGGCTTCATCATTGTGATACAACTATGGCATTTATCTAAAAAACTCTCTTGGTGAACCTGCCCTACCAACCTGGGGTTTCAGGAAAGGCACAAATCCATCTCAGGATCACAAGAATGGACAGAAACTGGCAGGAAAGCTTAGCCTGGACAGAGGCACTGCAGCAGGAGTGTTTTGTGCATCGCCACACTATTTCCCTCTCCCTGATCCCATGCATTATTCCAAACCTTCCCCACACTGGGAAGTTCTGCCTCTTCCCAGTGCTTCCTGGCTGCCATGTGAAAGGCTTTCCTGCTGCCCAATCCCTGTCCCCACCAGCTCCCCAAGCCTGCTGAGGCTCGGGTTTGTCAATGAAATCAAGGAACTGATGCCCAGCTGCCCCAGCTACTGCACACCAGAGCTCCCAGGCAAGGAAAGTGCAAAACTTTCCCTTTTCCTTGTTGATTTGTTATTTCCTTACAACTACCAGACCAATTAGCTGCAAGCCTGGGCAGATGGTTAAAATCCCACTTTGTTGCCTCAATATCTGCTCTCTTTTTCCTCTGTTTAATGCTCCTTCCAGCAGTGATTTCATTGACTCCAACCATAATAGCCTCTTCCCTCCCCTCAGGCCAGGAGCACACCTCTGTCATGAAGAATTTCCCTTCTGTCTTGTACCTTCAGCCTGATCTGCCTGCAGCCCAACCTGCAGGTTGTTTTTCTTCTCACCACTTACACATGCTTTTGAAATAAAGACTCCCAAATCCTCCCAGCCCAGCCAGGCACCTCTGGGAAGCCCCTGCTGGTAGTGCAGGGGGAACACTAATCTCAGCAGCAGGGACAGGGCACCCCATAAGCTGCTGGGACCAGCTGAATGGAGGCTGTGTACGAAACAGGGTCTCATGAGGTGGTGGGGATGGAGCAGGACACAGAGATGGAGCCATGAGATGGTGATCAGAGAGGAAGAAGAACAAAGATCTTCACACCTGTCCACTGCCCAGCCCTTTAGTCCCAAATGGAAGGAGCTCACCACATGTCTGTGTTGGTGGAGAAGCTGGCTGAGATCATGACAACCTTATCTGCCTTTAAGGCCACTCCACAAATTACCAAAATCTAAGATTCTGTGCAATGATTTCAAAGTGCATGGAAAAGTGGTACAGGAAAAGAGTCTCCAGCCATGACAGAGTGGTGTTCATTGTATCATTTCCTAGTGAGAAGGGAGAGAGATGATTCAGACTGAAATCAGACTGGACAAGTATGAATCACAGCATTTGCCTCCCATTCCTTCCAGCCAAAACCATCCCTGCCTGTTCCTGCTTGGGGCTGGGAGAATCAATACAGACATTTCTTTAATTTGGGGGTGCACAGAAGTTTAGTTAATTCATTTCCATCTACCACTGCTGAAGTGCTGTGCACACTGGACTCCTCCAGCTGAAATGGGAATCTCTGTCTCACAGGCAGGATTTGCTTCAGGGAGGCAGCAGCACCCAGGCAGTGGTTTCAGGGTCCATTTAGAAGGTTAGCAATGAGGCCAGCTCCATCTGGTAGTGCCACCCTGAGCATAAACAATGAGGGAGATGGATTTGGGCTTGAAACCTGGCTCAGATCCTGGTTACCCAAGAGCATAGGTGCAAAAGCAGACACTGACCTCCCTCATCAGCTGAGTAGGAAGCAGAGCTCTGCCTTCACATCATCTCAGCCTCAAGGAGGGCCCTTGAGCAAGGATTGGAGACCTCAGGATGTCAGAAACGAGAACCCTTCTTTAAAAGCTGTCCAGTACAGTATGCCCTTGGGGAAAGGTCAGAAGTTATTTTGCCCATTTCTTAATGCAAGTAGAGCATGAAGGACTGACTCATCTGAAGCAAAGCAGCAAGGCAACAACATCATCACAACAACCATCCAAATACTGTCTGATGGAACAAAAAATTCTTACATCTACTTTGCAGATGCTTCTGATTGGTAGCTCTGGAAGCTTTTCCCCCATACACAGTATTATGTATCGCATACATTTAGTTTTTGTTTGCATTAAAAAGATTTTCTCTGCTTCCTTTCCCTTTCTCTACACACCCTTCTTTGGAAGATGATCACAGGACTATGGTGTGAAATGTTGTCCATTTTCTTTGCATCAAATTTGGAGCATACAAACTTGGCACAAATTTTTTTGCCTAGTGTTTTTCTCAGCAGGCATGGAAAATCTTTGTAGACCTAAAAGATTAAAAAGGGGCAGCTTGTCCCCCACCTCACAGGAGGGAAACTGAGGCAGAGGGAGACAGAGGAAACCTGAGCCAAATCTGAGACTGGGTCAAAAGAGAAAAAAATATAGAATATGGACATCATTTTTCCAGCATAAAGAGTCTGGGAGAGGTTAGTAAAAGTTAGAAATCCAGCTTCAATCCAAGCCAACAAGAACTGGGCACTTACATCATGCCATAAAGTTCCTAAAGAATAAAAAATATCATCAGTGACAAAAGGAGTCCTAAGAGGGCCAAACCCATTTGGGTGGAGTGGAAATCAAAAGAACTGTCTCAAGTGCCAGGTGAGCAGCACAGCAACACAGAGGTTATTTGAGATATGTACTTATCCACCAGGATGAAGGAGTTATGAGGTGCCAGTTATGGGATCCCATCAGCACGGCAGTTCCCACCAGAGGGTTCAGCAGCTTCCACCGCAGAATTTGGTGCTGCAAACAGGTCCTAATGGCTTTGCCATGTAGCCCCACAAAATCCAGAGGCTAGTGTCTGCCATGGGCTTGTTCTTCCACTGCTTAGCCCACCCCTAAGGAAAAGGGACTCAGATGCAGCTTTCAGCCATCAGTATCATCCCAGAAGATAAAAGAGAAGCAGAGAATGGAAGGCTGCTTCAGCAGCGGGGTGTCTGTGCTGTAAATGTCCCGTGAGACCAAGGCTGGCCTTCTTCCCAGGGCTGCCAACCTTTGTGTTTTATGACAGATTTCTCAGAGTGGAAAGGATTTGCCCCCATTTAATTGTTTTGGTTTCTTTACTCCTTACACAACTGAGGATTGTAAAGGATAACCTGAAAACTGTGGGTTTTGTGCACACCCCCAGAGGCCAAAAGAAGATTGTCTGTTGCTGATGGTGGCAAGAGCTGGCAGATGGGGTAAAATACTCTCTTTTCTCTTAATCCAGTCTCCACAATTTGGCTGTCCTAAGAGCTAAACTCGAGGTGCCTCAGGTCCCCCATCATCAGCTCCTTCATGGACACACCCCAGTGCTGAGCAGACCCCAGAGAAGGGATGCCAGCACTGACTGGACAATGGTCCTTGGCCTCTGGAGATGGGAAGTCACTTTTTCCTCACAGAGCAAACAAGAACCTCCCCAGGGAGCAAATCAGAGCACACACCCTCCATCAGCAGGAGCCATTGCCAGCTGCTGCCATGGGGCCACCAGCCAAGAGCTGGGCTTGGGATCACCACATCAAAATCTATTAACCTAATTATTGCTTGTGTTCCCAGGTGGGTGGAGAGGGACTGCAGCAAGGAGAACAAACATGCCACAGCAGCAGGAGGTACCTCTGCACTGCAGGTGCCAGGACTTGCAAGCAGCTCTGCCTCTTCCCCTTTTCCCCAACACAGACTCAAATTACAAACCCACCAGCCCCCTGCTCAGCAAATGCCTCATTCTGCAAACAGAAACTCGACGCCCCAGAGGGTCTCACAGGCCTTGTTCAGGTTGATGCTTGTGAAGAAACTCCCTCATTCTTACCCATTTTGGGGAAAAAACAGTGGCAACAGCAGCCATAGGTTAAATTTGCCATGGGATGGTCTGTGCAGGATCCAGACCTCAGCCCTGCACAGCACATATTCCAGTGGGACAGGAACAGAGCAGCCTGGTGTCCTTGACCACCTTCAGAGCATCACTGCTCAAATATCCCTTCACAGGAGGATACAATAGCAATTTCTCCCCAGTGGCCTTCACTGGATGTCCCCACAGCAGATGTCATCACAGGCAGGGTGACTCCCATGGGCTCAATGAGAGAGAGCAGACAACATCCCACCTCTCTTCTGACTCAGACCAAATGTCTTCCAGATACTCCACGGAGCAACCAAAATCCCAAACAGAAAGGCAGGACCAGAAGGGCACCAGAAGGGTCAGAACAACAAGTTTACCCATATGTGGCAAGGGTGGAACAGGCTAGTTTCAACCTTCTGGTTGGGCTAGGGGAGATTTCAGGTAGGTTTCACAGCTCTCAGCAGTGCTTTGGTCTGTTGGCTTCAACAAGACAAGAATAAGACCAGTGTTTAGCATGTCCAACACTCTTCTTCCCAGCCAACACAGATGCAAAGTCATCATTCCCCTTATGTATCTGGGGAACTCCCCAGCAGACAATTTAAGCATCAGGACAGAAAAGATTCTTGGGATGTAGGAAACCAATGGAGAGTCATTTCTCCTGTGGGACATCTTTGCATAATTGCACAGAAAAAACTTCTCTACCAGCAGATAGCTCCTGGCCATGGCTCAGTTCCTTTGAGATGAGGAGTCAGTAACACCAAAGGCTGGATTTACACCTGTGGAACAACATGTCTGCTCCCACCTCCCCCTGTACCCCATACTGAGACCAGAGACAGTGTTCACCACCTCAGAGGTGTGTACAAGGGTTACCTCATTAACCTGCCCATCTAAAACAGCACCTGAAGATGCCTGATGTCAGCACTATTTGTTGAATCACACCCAAACTCCTGGGCCAGGACTCTGGGGAGCAACAGGAGAGCACAGCAAGGTACCACTGCCAGGCTACACTAACAGCAGCAGAGCAGCAGTCACATCCCCACTGGCCCCGGGCTTCACGTGTCACTGATTGACTCAAGTTTTAATTATGCTCCAATATCTCTATGTCTCCCAAAATACAAAGCTTTCAGCCAGGCAGTTCCTGCCAGCTGAAAATTCATAAAGAGCAGCAAGTGACTAAGACAGCCCAACCTTCAAGTCAGATGCTAACAGCTTTGGACAAGTGTGGGATTTTTACACCCCTATCTACAGGAAAATCTGATGTTTAGTGCCCTGACTGTGAGCAGGTCACTCTTAAACCCCTGAACATCCCAGGCAAAAAAAAAAAAAAAAAAAAAAAAGGCAGAAAAAGAAAAAAAAGTGCCCGGAGGGGAATTGTACTGGCTCTAATCCCTTCTGCCATTCTGCATATTCATGGAACATTGTCATAACACATCAGCAGGACAAAAGGTCTGTCGGCACCTCCTCCTCATTCCTTTGATAAACCACGAGACAAATGCTGAGTAAACACTTGGAATCCATTCACTGCACTATTCTCATCGGGATGAGAAAGGGCTCCTCTTTCTTGCAGGCCCAGAGCTGCTCAGCCTAATAAAGTACGGCCCACGGCCCGTGAAAAGAGAGGCCTATGGATGATGAAAACATGGATTATCTCATTTCACCCTCCTTGTATCAGACCCTGCTCACATTCTGAGTGCACTTGGTCTGACACGCAATTACACACAAAAAAAAAAAAATTTTTAAAAAAGAAAAAAAAAAAAAGCCAAGTGAAGGGGGTGTTAAACAAGTGGGGGGAACTGTCCATGAAATTTCACAGATGACCTTTTCCTAGTGAGAAAGTAATTTATTTCTGTCCCAGCCACCAGCAAGAGCTCTCATTGGTATCACCATTCCCCTGAGTATTGCAGTGGGTGGGAGAAGAGGCAATAGAGAGGACAAGGCTTTGCAGGTCACTGCTGGCACCGAGCACCCCAGGAACGGCTCCCTGGCCATGCTGCTGCCCCAGCTCCCTGCCTGGCAGTGGGAGCAGGCAAAGAACCCCATTCTCCTCACACAACTGGAAACCAAGAGGTCAGAAAAACATCTGGAAAAGGAGGAATGACTTCTGTGCCCAAGGAGGGATCAAAGCAGCTCAGTGCTTCAGGATCTGCAGGTGAAATCCGCAATGCCAGCCAAGCAGGTTGGGGCATGGGATCTCTTGGGGTGAAAATCAAACTCCAGTCTGAAGTCCAAGTCAAACTCCAGTCTGGAGTCCCTTCAGTCAGGCTGGAACCCCACCAGAGTCAAGAGCAGGCTGGTGAGGCTGGGAGGAGCACAGCAACTTCAGCCTTCCTTCACACCCCACAGGTAGGCAGAGAGACCAGACACACATTGCCAGATAACTAATAATAGCCCTAAAATCAGCATTAAAATCCTCTTTACCTTTAGGCATTCAGTGACCTGATCCAGTTACACAGGACATCGATGACCAAAGTTGACCCCAAGTGCTTTCCAACACCTACAGCCGCCTCCTCTGTTGCCCAGGGTTCTGGAGGCTGAGCTAGAAAAGCCTGCAATAAAACAAAGAAAATAATTTAATAACCCAAAACAGGGCAAGGAGCTGGTTCTTTTGAAAACAATCATCTGAAATAAATATTTTCTATTTAAAAATGATCCTTTATTTAAGAATGTGAGCAATTTTCAAAGGGAAAATAAAATTCAGAGATGGTACTTGGGGAGCAAGCACACGTAGTGCAATTGTGCCCATAATGAAAAACAAGACATAGTTATGAATTACTGCCAAATTGTGAAGAAACAATAAATAGACTGCTGATTAACTAGGGTCTCTTTGTTAAATAAATGGCTCATAATCCTGTTCACTAACTGCAGGATGAGTATGTAAATCATGTATTCAACGCCTTTGTCCCCGGAAAATCCTTAGGTTCACCCTTTAAATTTCAAACAGCCAGCAAAAAGCATAATCAGTTGTTCCTCGACCTGGCACATTAGCCGTGAACGTCGCTATTCAAATATTTGCGTTTTACAAGGTGTTTGTTACAGACCCTCCCGCAGCGCTCCCGGCCGGGCAGGCGATGCCGCTTTGCTTTCCCCAGAGGGAGACTCCTCTCCCCAAAAACCCAGAAGCAAAAGCGAGTGTGAAACTCTCAGGGCTTCCAAGAGGCTGCTTGCTGTAAGCCCGAAAAGAGTTTCTGGGCTGAACTGCGCTCGCACCTGTGACAGCCACACTTCTGTGCCCGGGTGGGTGACGAGCTGCCTGCCACCTACAAACACCTACACCTGACCTGCAGAGCAGTAGAGCTGCATTAAAATACTGGGCTAATGCAATGATTTCATTTTTTTAGATCATGCTTTTATTTCCCCAGTTGCTGCACTATTAAAAAGAAAAAAAAAAGAAACTCAGCAATGCTGTTAAGCCCAGATCCTCTGAGATTACTCGGGCACATAACTCCCATTCACATCCAAATGATCTCAGGCGTCTTTGGGATATGAGCCTCAGAGAACTCATCACTGGCTATTTCTCACAGACACAAGTCTCCAGGCAGTTTCTCTGCCTGCCCAGCAGCAGCTCCAGCCTGCAGGGCTTTGGGGCTCTGAACTCAATCCCATGGGATAAACATTGGTTCTGAGCATGCAAGGATGCTGAGCAGCCTCCCTCTGCTCATGCAGACACCCTCAGCTCCCTTCTCCACAAGTTGGGAGCAAGCTGGGGGACAGGTCAGTTTTAAAGGGGAGCAGAAACAGCCCTGAGCCTGTTCTGGGCAGGCTCCCAGAGACTCTCCTATGCTTTGCACCAGGTGCCATGGTGTCTGCTGGTTCCCCAGGACTGGGATGTGGGCAGCTGTGCTACAACCAAGGCTTACTTAAGCCTGACCCAGGGATGCTCTGTACTTTGCAGAGTAGGAGGATTCATACATCTCATGCCAACCCGTTGACTTTTAGGGCTGAGTCTGATACCCCTGAGAGCTGCCGGGCCCTGGGGAAGGGCCAGAATTTGGCCTCAAAGATTGATGGGGAGTTCTTCCATCGATTCCCGCAGAAACAGCTTTGGTACTTATGGCATCCTGTCAGTAGCACTCAGGCTAGAGCATCCAGCCTTAAATCGACAACGTTCCTCTCCAAACCCAATAAGTAATTGTGGGATTCACTAATAGGGCTTGTCAAAATCAATTGGGGTTAAACACCTTTAGCTACAATAACAGTCATCTGACCCCGGGCTCCAGAAACCGCGGGCTCAGAGGAACCCCGAGGGGTTATTCCCAGCTTCCCATTGCTTTGAGATAGATAAAAGAGCAGACTGTGCAGAGCTGGGTAATCCATTCAGCCCATCCCAGCCATGCACTGAAGTGACAGCTCCCAGAGTTTCTGCAGAGCTGGCTCCTCCTGGGAATTGTGTGTGCAGGGACCAATTTGTTCAACAAAACCTGGGCAACCAGAGTTTTCTTAAATTCAATTGCCTGAAGGAGAAGGCAAATAGCATTTAAGCAGAGGAAAGTGCATTAAAACCACATCTTTGATACAATGGCTGATACGCCCCACGCTGCCAACGCCTGAAATGATAATATTTTTTTTCTTAAATAAATAGCTCAGCAGCAGGATCCCAGCCTCCCCCAGCACAGGGAGGATTCATGCTGCAGCAGCCACATTTCCAGCCCTCCAGGCCAAACTGCTGCAATGCTTCCCCTCTTCTCCTATGGGCTTGTTACCGAGGGTGGGATGATTCAGGGGGGACCAACAGTAGTGCTCGTGCTGGGCTGAGGATCCACACATCCAGAGGGCACTTCCAGCTGATGTTTCCCCACCAGTTCCCAGGAGCAGCATGTAGGAACACCAATTGGTACGGACACCAGGTTGATGCAAAGGTCCTCTCCTGCTCGTGTGAGCTCTCTGCCTTTAGAGACCTGCCAGAACTTGATGCAGAGAAGGACCAAGGAGGGTGGGTCGGGAAAAGAAATAAATATTCAGGATTTGGGGCATTTGCACAACACAGTGAACTTCTTGCTCTTTCTCCAGTTGTGGGATGCACCACCACATCCTACTCCTCCTTGGCAGCTTTTCATCTGTGCCTTCCTCCCTTCTCTTCCTGGGGACACTGGGGCCCTCAGAAGAGGCTCCATGGGCACCAGAGACCCTGGGCTAGACAGCAGCAGTACAGAGGAAAGAGGCACAGCTCTGGTGTGGTCACACACAGGAGGCTCCATTCCTGGCTGCTGGCTGTCCCTTAGAGCAGCACCCGACTTTACACTTGAGCACAACACGTGATATTTGGATAAAGTCAAGCCTATAATGAGGGATTTTTAATTGTCCTATCCAGTCTCAAAATCTTTGTGGAAATGTGACAGTCAAAGAAAGGCATCCCTTGCCTCCACAAACTGCAGAGGAATCTGCTTTAAAGCCTTCCTCCCTAAAGACTTCAGTTTCTGCTGCTTATGGGGAATCCTGACAAGGTTGTCTTCTGTCACACTAGACAGGCATTTTACCTTCTTACCTTGGCTGGGGACCAAAAATCCAATGCCAAGGTGGAAATATGCAGTGCAGTGAGCAAACAATTACCCCAGCATTCCCAAACAAGCATGTGTGAGGGGAGAGGGAGGGCTGAGGTGAAACCTGAGCAGAAGAAATGCAGGAGGTGATAGCAGGGAATACAAGCAGGTAAAATGGGAAGGATATAACTAAATAAAAATCTTCCCTACAACACCAGAGAAGGGTTCCATCTGCAAGGGATGTCACACCATGGACATCTGTGTTGTTACCAAAAGTCAGCTCCAGATTTCCCCCAAGCCACTCTCTGCCATGAGCCCAACCCCATCCAGCAGAGACCAGACCCCCATGTGTGGGATGCCAGCACATGAAACCTTCACTCTTGAAAAGTTATTATGATAAGAGGAAAAGAAACTTGCCAGAGGAATCTGAAAAGGAGGGATTGATGTGATTCATCATAAAAAGGAGGAGAGGGAAACCTGGAGAATCTCAGCAGTGGAGGTGCCTGCCTGACCCCAGGGAACAGCAATGCTCTGTGCTCCTGAGGGGTGGGACACAGCCAGGACCACCCAGGCACTCATTCACACATTGAGGGTTCTAGTTGCCTGCAAGCCCAATGAAATAACTTTTAAAAATTTAAACCCAAGATGTCCCTGCACCCAGAATCATCTCACCTGCACCTGGAGTCACTGCAGGAGGGCTGCACCTCTCCAGAGCACATGTGAGCTGCTGGAAATTAAAGGCTGTGACCAGTCCCATACCAGATGGAATCATTCTGCTGGGATGCCTTAGTTCCCCAGGTGACATCAGCATGGATCAGGCTTCAGGCAGCATCCCTTGGATGCTCCCAGATGTGTAGATAGGGGCAGACAGGGCAGAGCACCATCCACAGGGTGCTCCTCTTCTGCCCATCCTTGGGGTGCAGGAGGAGGGCAGCTCCAGAACCTGGTCCTCTCCTGGGTCTGCACAAGCAAAGATGAGGAGCTGCTGTCCTCACCTTTTCCTGAGTCACTACAGCAGGGGAAGTGCACCCCTCTGCATGGGAAGGAGGAGCTGGTAGGTACCAGGTAAAGGGGATCTCAGCCACAGCTGGGGCAGATGCCAGCTCACACATGTCATATTTTATAAAACCAAAGTGAGCCCACACGGTCCAATGCAGTTGTGGTGCCAGCTGCAAGACCCCTTTGCAGGAAAATCAACCTGCACCTCCACCTGGGCTCTGTTTTACCAAAACCCCAAAAATATTAAATGTGAAAGGAAATTCAGCGAGTTGAAGGGCTCTGCATTGCTCCACTCAAAGGAGATTCCACTTTCTAAAGAAAGTCTAAACCAACTGTCATCAGCCAGGGGGCACAGTGTCCCTCAGAGCAGTGGCTGGTGCCACATAGGAGGTATTCAGTCTAAATTAACTCTCCCCCTAATACCTGAGCAAACATTTTCAGCTTGAGACTTAATATCCCTGGACATGTCTGCTGTCTCCCAGGTGAATCCCCAGATAAACAAGGTCAGCTCAGCCCTAATGCGGCTGTAAAAAGCTGTCACTCAGCCCAGGAGATCTGGTTGCAAGGTCAAACCAGTTCTGAAGGTTGCTGGGGCCAAACCTGGCCTGTCACTCATTTTAAGTGCAGGAAGGTTTGTTTTTTCATTACCATGTCAGGTATCCCAAATTTAGGATTAGCTGTTGGCCGCCACAACATTGTACTTTCAAAAAAAAAAAAAAAAAAAAAAAAAAAACCAACAAAAAAACACAAGCACACACACATCCCTGGCCCTAAATAAATCTGTGTGCTGAGCCTGCCTGCAGCTGGGAGGTGAAAAGAAACCTGTCCTTCAGGAAAAGGGAAAGGGGACTTTCCCACACATTGTGACAGTTTCTGGTACAAAGGAACACCCAAAGCACAGAGAAACATCCTTCAGATAAAATACCCAGTTGTATTAAGGCATCTCCACTGCTGAAAAGCTTCTTTGTCCAGCAGATGAGGGGAAAGGCAGGGCACCCTCCATTTCAGGGGGAACATGTGGAAGCTGCAAGCAGAACAGTTTTGCACGGGATGAGTCCTTGGTGCCATGTGTGAGATGAACACATAACCTTCCCCAGACACCTCCAGCTATGTCAGAGTGGGGAGCAGTTTGCATCCTTCCTCTCAGCTGCACATCCCTTGTGACCAGGTGAAGCCCTGGGAATGAGAGCTGAACCAAACAAGCTGCCAGAGTCCAATCCAACCTTGGCTTGGTCCTCTCGCTGCCCTTGTGGCCCCAGCAGCACAGCACAGGTACAACACTGACCTGGCAATGAGGGAAAAAGCCTCCCTGGTGCTCCCCTACCCACAGCACTGTATAAGGGACAAGTAGTCTCTGTGGGGTAGATATTATGGAAATAATTCCACAGGGAAAGATGTATTAAAGAGGATCCTAAGGCCACTTGTCCCTTTCAGAAAAGCACCAACCTCTACCATAAAACTCACTTGAGATTTTGCTTCTCACCAGATCCTACATTAATTTGCTTCAGCCTTTCATCTTCTGATGCTTAAAGCATGAGTTAATCCATGGCCAGTTTATCCCTTACTGGGGGAACCAGCAGGGTTCCTGAACAGCCTCCCTGCCCGCCTTGGGTGTTCAGCCATAGTCTTGCTTGTGCTTAAATAAGTTTTCCTGCTGCTGGAGGGAGCTGGCTGGGCAGGGATTGCCCAGGACAGCCCAAGGCGTGTGCCAGGGACTGTCTGCAGCTGAAGAGGAGGATAATTTTTCAGGCTGTGTCTCAGGAGGGGAGGATGGGGAGCAGGGAATTGGTCCAGAAAGAAAAAGCAAAGACAAATAAACTCCTCGCAGGAGGAATTACCAGACTGTGCACAAAGAGGCAAACCTGAAGAGACTTGTGCCAGGAATGCCTGGAGTGAGACAGGCTGATGACTGACAGCAGCACCCTCCCTCTGCAGCAGGCTGTGGCAAAGAGCAGGAGAGGCGAGTTCATCTCAGCAGCTGGTGTCTCCACACAGCAGTGGAGGTTCCATGTCTCAGTCCTCAGCCTGCATTTTCGTGCTCCAGCCATCCATGAAGACTCAGGAACCAGGTGCACTTGGATGTGATACACAAGGAGAGATATCAACTCTCACCCCCACAGCAGTCAGATGCGGCAGAGGTGCCCCAAACTCCACTGAGAACTCAACCAGTGTCCCAAGGGTGATAGAGGGGGCAGGTGCACCTTGGGGCACACATCTTTGCTCCCCAAGGCTGTCAAAAGACTCGAGTTGTGCTAGTAAGTATTTATGTCAACACATCCATGACCAAGGATTGGCCATTGGGATGATTTATGGAGAGAGATCATCTGCAAGATGGAATATTCACATACAACCCTGCAAAGCCTTGGCTCCCAGAGCAGAGCCAGACTGAGAAGTTACCATCCCAAATGCCTGCAGCTCCAGGCTACAGTTCACTGTCACACCTCCAAAATGGATTAGTTTTTAACCCAGACCATTTGGGTATCCAGCTAAACTCTCAGCATTATAAAACACTTACAGCCACACAGCCTAAGGGATGGGGATCTGGGGCATAGCTGGAAGAGCAGCTGGGCCAGGAAAAGCTCATTTTCAGCCAAAGTGAGTGAATCATCCAGGACTTCAGCAAAACTGAGTTGACACCATCTGCTGCCCATCCTGAAGCAAACTTCTAAAATGATATCTCATGGTGAAGGAAACCTCCAGAAAGCAAAGACAACAAAAGCCTGTGGAATGCCAAGGGTGATCATCCATCACCTGCAGGGCTGTGGAATTTCCCCAGAAATCTTCTATTCCATGCTGCCCCTCAGAGGAACATCCCACAGCCAGTTAACAATATCCAAAATTGCAATTTTTATGTTCTTTCCATTTTCAAGGCACATTAATTCCAAAACAAAGACACAAGACACTGTCCTTAAACTTCCCCAATATTTCAAGTTCGACTTTGTTTCCGCATCCCTAAAATTGCGTTTTCAACAATTAAACAATTCATCTTTTTCAGATCCACTCGGGACCTCATCTAGATACACATTCATCTTCCTGATCTCAAAGCCAAGGGAAAAATAGGCATTTCTTTCCCCTGGTCCTACGAAACAATACTGCCAGAGTATGTGCCACCACTTCCAACCCAGGCTATCAGTGCATTCAGATTAGAGGCTTTCCTCATGTTGCAACTCAACCTAAAATATGTGATTTTCAGTCTCATCCCATTACATCATGCTCTCAAGATCCTAATAACAACAAAACAAACAAACAAACCAACCCAAACCCAGCCACCTAGTCAAAAATCTGCTTCTTGCTGATGGCCTCAGAGAGGTCTCAGGAGCTGTTGCCTCTGCTGGAAATCAATGCATCCACTGAAGAAGGGGAAGATCCATTTGTTCACCCTTTCCTTAACTCAGCTCCTCACTGTTGGACCTTACTCATTGCTACACCATCTTGCACGTAGGTGCTGCTCCTTCCTCTTCTTCCCTCACCTCTCCACTCTTCAGGAGCTGCAGCTGAGTCAAGATCCACTCTCCAGCAACTGCTGGAGCTGGTCCTGATATGCTGCAGTGGTAGAGAAGGTTTTGGCCAACACCATCTCTCTTCCCTTTCCTAAATGATGTCATTCCCATTCTGGAGCAGAGCACGTTGGAAGTTTTCACCACTATCAACAAAGGCAACATACAATGCAACACAAATACTCTCATGGTTTACAAAGCATACTCCTTCCCTCTCCTCCTGCCTTGCCTGCTTGAATTCAGAGATGGCCAACAACTATTAAACACATCAATGTAAATGTTAGTAGATTGCTTCTAATAGGAAACAAAAATGTTTTGAGCAAAGCTAATTGCCGGGAAATAAGGTCGTTCCAATATTTCAGCAGGGGGTTATAAATCTCTTGGTTCCTGCCTCCTTCCAGCATTAAGGTTTTACAGATGTTGCTGTCAGAAGGAGAAGAATGATTTCAGATGCTTGTTTCCACTGTACATTAAAAAAATAAGGGCATAAATGTGTGCAGCAAATTGCTGGGCAAGTTTTCCTTCTACAACAGAAAAACCACAGAAATCTCAGACAGCAAAACATAGAAAATCTGCATTGGGACTCCTAAAATCTTTTAATGATACAAAATGCTCAACACACTGACAACTGGCAAAACTTTAGCACGTAATTCAAGCCAGCCAGTTGCATTGACTGCCAAATTGCTTGTTCCAGACCTCTGCTGCTTTTTTACTCTTTGGCACCACCAAATATTCACTGTACATGGAGGGACCCTCTAGACCCAAAAGAAGAATGTGAACTGTTCCATTTTCTCCTGAGCTGGAACAGGAGAATGAGAAGAGTCTACGCAGCTGAAAGAGAGGACAGCTGTTTTCTTGAGAAGCTAGAGCTAGACCCAAGCTCAAATGCTAAGAGGGAGGAGAGAAGGAAGAAAGCTTCTACTGAGTATAAGACGATGATTAGGGTAGAAAAGGAGACTTGGTGGCTGTCTCCAAGTTGTCTTGCCAGGGTAGTTCATCATTTGCATGGGAAGTATCCATGAAAGGGGCTGGCTCAGCTCCTTTCCCCTGGCACAGAGTGGCTGATGAGCTCTTGGGAGCACCCAGACAACTCCAGAACTGGGGTGGAGCTCCCTACCTCAGCCCCATGCTGACACCCCATGGTACGTGCTGTACATGGACACATGGTGTGCTCTCTTAGGAGAGCAGCAAGATCTTGATAATAAAAAAAAAAAAGAAAGCAAGACCTACAAAAATAAAGCTCTGAGCTGCACAACCAGTTTCCTTCCTGGAAAAACAAGGAAGCAAGGAGAGGAGCAAGGACAGACCACCACAGACTAGGGGTTAGTCCCTGCAGGAAGGTGCCCATTGAATTTCTCATCATTGTTTTAATTGTGATAATGTAAGCATTACAGAGGACAATGCTCTGGCTCCTGCTTAGCACCACCATAAGGTCTGGGTCACGTCCCCAATCAAGCAGGTGTCCACACTGCCAGCAGTGCAGGGACCCAGCACCCAAGCCAGGCACCTGCCAAAGGAGGACCTGAGTGGGCTCTGGATGCCCATGTCCAAAACTGCCACCACAAAAGCCAGGGTAGCTGAAGTCCTGATGGGGACACGTACACAAAAGTGCACGGCTTTGCTCAGCTTTAACTCAGTGAGCCAATTTAGCTTTCACAGGTGTCACCATCACACATTGCAGCGTGTTAAGGTGACCTTCTTTTCCAGCAAAGCACAATCCACTCATTCTCCTTCAGCTTCACTTCCTTTAACTCCTCGACACCATCCAAAGGAGGGGAGGGCTCTGCATCCCCCTATGCCCAGCATCCCCAGTGGTCTCCTTGGGGCTCAGTGGCTTCCCTTTCAAGGCATCAGATTTGCTCCAAACACGCCTGACTCGAGCCAAGGGGCCAGGACCTCTCACGAGAGGCATTTGTGCTGCTTTATTTTTCCAATTCAGCAGAAACTGTGACTCTGCTGCTAAGAAGCCTGGAGTCCACTCTGAAGACTAAGGGCCTGTTCCAGATGTACAGTGTTTTTCCTTAAGCTCAGAGATCACCACTGAGCTCTCATTCTGCTTTTGGCACTTTCTTTCATTTCAAAATGCAATCATACTCCCTCCCCCAAAATAAACTAACAAAAACAACATATTCAGACAAGGGACCATCCAGTTCAGCTCCTTTAACACTCCCAGGACAGCAGTACAACTTCTCCAACTGCGGTGGATTTACACTTTGGATATGATTTCCACTAGACACAAGTGGTATTGCTTAAAAAATAATCCAAGCCAGAAATAACCCACAGGGACAGAAGAACAGAAGTCCAACATCTCTCTTGAGTAGAGGGATTCATGCTTCCCTCAGAAACCAGACAACCACCATATATGAAGAAGCAGCTATGTGTCCATCTCAAACCTCTCAATGCTCACACACAGCTGGACCCCAGGGTCTGTATTCATGTTCTCATTTTCTATCTCATGGCTGCTCTACAGGACCCATGAGTGGGGTTATGTTTAGGCCACCTGGACCTGGGACTGACACCTGCAGCTGGGAAAGATGAGGATGCTGAGATGGCCCATTTCAGGATCAGCCTGTTCAATCACAGAGGTCACTGTGGCATTCCCAGGTGACAAGTCAGCACCTTCTGAGCTGTGGGTCAGCAAACCCAGCGAGAAGGAGACACCCCAGTGTGGGAATCCAGGGCTTCCCTCTGGCTGCCCTGGAAGGTCTGGGAACCTGGCAGGGGGTCAGGAACCCCCCTGTACAGAGCCCCAAGGGACACTGTGTCTCTGATCTCTGTCCATGGAAAAGAGTTTTCAATCTTACAGGTTGAATTACAAGCTCTGAGTGTTTGATAAGAGTAATAATTAAATGTGGCACGGGTGTAAAAGTAAAATTTTAGGATTCTAGATTAGAGGTTCAAAGGGGACAAGATGGAGGAAATTGGGTGTGTCTTGTCCTCTTTCTTCTTCTTCATGCCCTCCATGTTTCACTGTAGTGTTGGCATTTTTCTGTTGGTTTAGGCTGGGGACACGCTGTTCAACGTAGGTGACAGATATTGGCACATTATTGTAAATCCAGCACAGGTAGTTTCTGGTATTTAATGTTTGTAACATCCCACTGAGGGCAGAGCCCCACACGCTGCCCTGCAGGACAGAGCTGCGGCAGGGCAGCAGAACACGTTAGAGATAAACAGAATAAACAACCTTGAAACCAGCACAGACGAATTATGGCTTCTTCTTTGGCAATGGGGCAGAAAGACAGAGACTTTCTACAACCTCGGAATCATCAATACCACAGATTCCGACACCCCAGCACCTCCACACAGGACAAGGCCCCAGTCCCGTGCAGGGGTGGCACAGATGCCACAGGTGTGCACTGCAGGGTGCCCATTTTGGCTGTAAATACCAGCCCTGAGCCCAGGCTCCCAGCGGCTCCCCGTGTTCTTCCAGCAGATGTGCCAAGACAAGCCGATGTGAGGCTCTGCAATCAGGGCTTTGTTGGTCTCCTGGGACCAGTGAAAGCCCAGGCTGGAGACTGAGCGCACAAGAACCGAGCTCTGTGAGGGCCACAAGCAACTGTGGAATGATTTAGGAGATGAGACCTTGAATTTGCCAATTATTTATCTTGTTGATGACTCAGACAAGCAGTTTTACTGTCCAATCCTTAGGGGAAAACACGTGGAACTAATCAGGCTACACCAAAATAAAAAAGAAAAATATCAAATTAACATAAATTGAACTACGCGCACAATACCAAACCTGATTTTTCCTTCCAAATGGGCACTGTATCTGAGATGCTTGCTCTTGCTCATTTATTATTCTTTACCTTTCAAAGGGCAACACAAGGCAGCAGAAGTCATTTTTGCAAGCACAACAAAACATAACCTCTTCACAAAGAAAGACAATAGCTGTTTATTCAGTAGGCCCCTCCTATTCATGACGTTGCCATCTGAAAATAAGAATGTCAATGAAAATAATAATAAACCAAGACATTTTTGTGATTAACTCAGAAAGACACCGATTTCCATATTCAATCAGCCAATAGGAACAAGGTTTTGTGCTAATAGGAGCCAGAGTGTGTTGCCTGTTAATGCAGGCTGAGGACAAGACAAGATGCTTTGATGCTTTAATGTTGGCTGGGATATTTGGAGGCTTTTGCCTTTTGTGCCCCAGAACCTTTGGGAAAGTCACTTCAGCTCCACTAATCAGGAGCTAGATGTTTAGCTCCCACTGAGATCCACATTTTGGGATATTGTAGGATTTGGGACCTGTGATAGGACACAACAATGTCCAGAGCCTCACCCTTTCCCTGAAAGGGTCTATGGTATGTTAACCTCTAGTTTCAAAGGTGTACATGCAGATAAAAACTAAAACTTTTCTTTTAAATTACAAATTTTGATGAAATTTCATTCTGTGGGAGGGAGAATCAAGTTACCAACCACATTAAAACAACATGATTAGAAACAGAACTGAAAAACTATTGCACCCAAAATCAGAAAGGACATAGATGAAGTTGAGTCAGCTCAAAGCAGACTCACCCCAGCCAGCTCCTCCAATGCCCTGCATCCCTCCCCAGCACAGGTGACTCAAATCCCCTCTCCCACCAGCATCACCCCTCCCTGGGATCTCAAGGCTTGACTTTGAGCCAGAGGCTCCTGCTTGCCTGCCCATTTCACTGCCTCCTCCTCAACACAGCTTCCCAGATAACATCAGTCTAAGGTCATTATGTCCTTCCCAGGCCAGCAAACCAGATTTTCTGACTGACCTGCCCAGATCACTTCTCATCAGCCTCATGCATTGGTCAGTGCCAGATCTCTTCCCCTACACAAGTCACCAGGTGTTGTCCTGGAGCCAGACTGTTTCCCCTCCTTGTGTTCACTGAAAGACTGAAAATTTCACTGCTGGAGCCATTCATTTCATCTACGCTCTGGTGATTTGTGTCCCCAGCCCATCATCAGGTCACTCAAACTTTCCCTTCCACTGTGCTCTTCCTGTTTGCCTTCTCTTCTCCACTGCACTTTGACTGACACAGTTAAAGATGGTCCTGTCAAGTGGGCCGTGGTCTGGGGCCAAAAAGGGAAAAGACCACACTCAGCAGGGAAAGGTACCTGCTGTGAGAGTTTATTTCATCCTGTCAGAGGAATTATGTTTCACCTGGGACATATTATCTATTTCAAATGCAGGTGAACTCAATGGGAAGACATGACAATGTTTAACTCAATTCAGAAGGCGGAATTATTTATTTATTATAACTATGTTAAAATACATTAATATACTATATAAAAGGAGGATACTAAAACTACATGCTACTTTTCCTGACTCCAACACAACTCATGACCCTCTCTGGAGAGTCCAGCCCCAGGTGGGTTGGATTGGCCATCAGGCTCAAACAATCCTCACCAGAATCTAATCAAGCACTCACTCCAGGTAAACAATTCTCCAAACATATTCCACATAGGAAAAACAAGGAGCAGCAATAGAAATTGTTTTCTCTTTCATTTTTCTCTGTGCACCTCTATGAAAAATCCTGAGAGAGAGAAATATGTTTGCCACAATCATCTCCCCATTGAATCAGCCCAGTGTTCTCAAGCCAGGCCTCAGCAGAGAAATCCCAATGCTGGTCCATCCCCAAAAGCTTCCTGGCACCTGCTGGTGTGTATGTTACTCATGATGGTTGTTTCAAGCAGTTTTGTGGTTGTGTTTTCTATCAAGGAGCAGTAGTACCCCAACTTCTGCCTGCCTCACCCACCCCAGAGCCGTGCTCTCACCCATGAGGAGAGGGGTGACCCCCAGGGTTCCTCTCACCCTCAGAGCATGGGGGACCTGCAGCCACCCTGCATGTCTGTCATTCCTCCCCTCCCTACCAACAGCTGCCCACTCTAAGAGACCACAGTGCCTCAACAACACATCTGCAAGCCTGCCCATCGGCCCCACTTTCACTAAAACAAACCTTCATCAGGAATGCACCTTCACCGGAGTCACGAGGCAGAGGAGACCAGGAAAATACCACAGAACGAGCAACAGCACACCTCAAACAGAGCCACAGCCTCATGCAGCATCCCAGACTCTTTCCTTTTAGTAAAAAGAGACAATCAGCATTCAGTCTGACTTAAAAGATTGAGCAGGATGATGACAGCTCCCATTTTGGGGAGAAAGGCAGAGGGAGAGGGGATTTGGTTTCAGACTAAACCCTTGCAGCAGGCTCCCATCAACACACACCCAAGGTCACACGTGGGAGGCAGCTTCTTTAAAATAATAGGAGAACTCAGGACTTTCTTTACCTCCAGAAAGGCTTTTGAACTCTGTTGCTGGTAACTTCACCCCCAGGAACCTCATGTGAATCTGAGTCTCAGCATCACACATGCTGCTGCTCTGCAGGCAGGGCAGAGCAGGCAGATCTTGCCACAGGTCTGCTAAACCTGTGCAGGGCAGCTCCTCCAGCAAGCAAGGCTCACTGATTTGCTACAGGTGTGTGATAACTCATTTAACCTCCAGCATTTCTTTCACTTGTTACCCTCTATTCATTTTCTCCATTTAAATGTAAAGCCTGCAGTACAGAGACAGCAAGAGAAGTTTTCCCACTGAATAGAGTTAGCCATGCTTCCTTAAAACTTTCAATACTGGAGTCAGAGGAAGTTGGGTATGATTTTTTTTCCTTTTAAATAAAGCTTGAAGAGATGATACAGAAATCTGAGTCTGCTTAGAAAGAGAAAAAGAATTTTAAAAAAGGGGGGAAAAAGCGTCTTTCCTACTCTTTGTGGTTACTGGAAAGAAACAAACCAAGAGGAAAGAAATAAAGAAGAAGGAGGGAAAAAAAAAAAAAAAAAGACAAAAACCAACCCAAACCAAGCTTCAGATGATTTCTAACCAGATTTCATGCTCCCTGAGTGCTTGGCAGGCTTTCCAGTCACGAAGGTTTTGGGGCACCAAAGTCCCTCCCTTAAGTAACTCCTCAGTTATCAAACTCCTCAGCAACTTGTGAGCTTTGGGGCATTTAGTGGTCGGGAAAAGGCACCGGGAGCATGGGAAAGATCTGAGCTTGATAAGGACCTCTTCCAAACGGATCCCAAGGTTTGGGGCTCCAGTGCCCACCCAGCCTCTGTGGGAATCCAGGGCTTCCCTCTGGCTGCCCTGGAGGACCTGGGACCCTGGCAGGGGTCAGGAACCCCCCTGTACAGAGCCCCGAGAGGCACTGTCTGTGATCTCTGTCCATGGAGAGGAGTTTTCAATCTTACAGGATGAATTGCAAGCTTTGAGTGTTTGATAAGAGTAATAATTAAGTGTGACACGGGTGCAAAGGTAAAATTTTAGGTTTCTAGATTAGGGGTTCAGAGGGGACAAGATGGAGGAATTGGGTGTGCCTTGTCCTTTTTCTCCTTCTTCATGCCCTCCATGTTTCACTGTGGTGTTGGCATTTTTCTATTGGTTTAGGCTGGGGACACACTGTTCAACGTAGGTGACAGATATTGGCACGTTATTGTAAATACAGCACAGGTAGTTTCTGGTATTTAATGTTTGTAACATCCCACTGAGGGCAGAGCCCCACACGCTGCCCTGCAGGACAGACCTGCGGCAGGGCAGCAGAACATGTTAGAGATAAACAGAATAAACAACCTTGAAACCAGCACAGACGAATTATGGCTTCTTCTTTGGCAACGGGGCAGAAAGACAGAGACTTTCTACAATCTCGGAATCACCAATACCCACAGATTCCGACAAGCCTCCACTAATGCCCTATGAAAGGGAGCTCCTCAACCAGCAGTCCTTAGCACCGCTCAAACCCGCCCCGGCACCTTCCCCTCGGCCAGCCCAGAGGATAGAGCCCCTTTGCCCCCGAGCAAAGGGATCAGCACCCACCAAACCGAGAGCTCTCACCTCTGCTACTGCAACAGCCCAAAATCCAGCCGGTCCCTGGCTGTGCGCGATTCCCCGGCAGCAGCCCCGCACTGAGTCCCGGGGGTAAGTGCCCGTCCTCACCCACCCGGGCTGGCCTCGCTGCTGGAACCAATTAGAGCAATTAGCAGCACAGCAGTTTGTGCTAAGGACTCTCACATTTTTGGCTGTTACCCACTGCCTCGCTGTCAGCATCTCTGCTGTTTGTGGGGGCTCTCATCTCCCCCTTTCCCCAGAGCTGATGTTGTTAAGGGACTGTGCAGTTTAGGGGACAGCAGCGTAGATATGGCAGCAGTTAATGAATTGCTCATAATGGAAGTACAACAACTAAGCTAATTAAGGGTCTTCATATGTCTCCTCCAACCTTCATTAGCTGCTGTGGTGACCCCGTGCCTGCTCTGATAGCAAAAACCTACCCGCTCTCCCAAAGAGACCCAAAATCTCCCTTCTCTAGAGCAGTCTCTATCAGTGTCAGTTAATGGATGCATCATTTTTCCTTAATTTTTGAATTTAAGGCTAACACTTTTAATTATTATTATTAATGCTAATGTCACTTGTGCCTTATCCTTTTCATTAGCGGGTGTTTTTAACTTTTAAAAAACACATGTCATCTCAAACACAATTATCTACTCTTTTACTCTGCAGTGCAGATGGGTTTTTTTCTGCAGTGCAGGCTGGACATGACTGCCGACAGGTCCTTAAGGGACAGCTGGACATCCAAGCTAGATTTGGTTCTCAGATTCTGCCCACAATTATGATAAATTGTTCTTGAGGCACTTCTTCACCAGAATCAGCAGTGCTCTAAAAATTGCATTGATGAATTTCCCAGGTAAAGACCCCTCTCCTCTCAGTCCTTTGTAAAAACAGCAGAATCAACATCCTGACTTAAACACCTGGACTAGCTTTGGAGGTAAATTGAAAAGATGCAGTGGATTCTCCTCTACCCCAGTAAACCTGCCCTTCTTAAGGGACCTTGCCCTGCTAACTGTGGTGAGCTGGGAACATGTTTGGTCAAATTTGAACAGTTGCTCTTTGCAAAGGCTATTTCTCCTTTTGCCAGACACATACGATGCACTTCTGTCAAATTTGAGATTGCCTCTGTACATTGATCAGTGATAGAGGCTGCTCAGAAAATGGGAACACATCTAAGCAGAGAGGAATAGATCTGCTGCAAAGGGGCTACAAATTCCTTAGTGCTGAGCCCCAGCAGTGCTGCTCTGCTGTCTCAATGTCACAAGAGCCAGATGTCACTGGAACAGCACAGATGCTGAGCCTACCCAGGGGGTTACTGCTGGTACCAGTCCTCCTCATGCCCCACAGTCAGAATTACAGCACAAAATGTTGTCAAAACAGTCTAACCTTGCTGGCACCTCCACACTTCTCATTTCTGCCCTGCACCAGCCAAGATACCAACCCCATTCTGTCTCTTCCCATTCCCCTACCCTGAGGTCCTTTTGGGAAAGCACGGGCTTGTTGTTGCTGAAGGATGCTCAGGTAGCATCTGCACAGCCATGTCTGAGGAGTAAACCAGTCCATACTTTTCCATCAGAGCCATTTGGAAGGAATAATAGCATAGAAGGGCAGCTAGAAGATTTTGACAAAAAACATCTATCAACAGACACAGCAATTAAGGTTTTGACTGTGTTGCTACTGTCTTTTCTCGCTAAAAGTTTCCTGTGGAAGGGAATCAGGTGCTTACCACTCAGCTCTTCCCAGCAGCTTTGCTTTTAGTGTCCTCTCTGCCATCCCAGAGTAGAGCTCACTTCTGAGGCACTCTTGGATGGAGAGACACCAGAAATACTTCTCTGCCATGGTACTAGGTATCAAACTTGTTCACTAGTGGCAAACTCTCACTCAAGGTTATCTCAGAAAGTTACCTTTTGGTTTGGTCCACGCTATCATAAATGTAGCTGCACAGAACAGCCAAAATAAGTTGTCCCCATCTATCTGTTCTCATTAGATGCAATTAAATGAAATTACTAATTAAAAAAAAAAAAAAAAAAAAAGAGGCACGGCAATGACTATTGTCAAATTACCAACATAGAATATCCGTCTAAGTGCAACAAAAAACTAAACAAAAACCTATTTCTTTATAAGGATTTTTTTTTTTTGAAGTTACACCGTTAAAAATAGTTAGGCTTTTAATTTAGAAATCAGGTATTTCAATATACGGGCAGTACTGTGCACCCGTGAATGCCACTTCCAAGCTGCATCCTGCTCTCCGCGAGCCTTGCACCCCTCCTTGTGGTGCATGGAAGCAACTGTCGTGTGAGAGAAATCTGCTGGGCTTTGGTTCCCAAAAAAGAGCACAGAGACATCCATCATCTCTGGCACCAAGCACCACCTTCTCCATGTTGTGAACGTCTCTGAGCTAGAGATATAAACAACTTCTGCCTCTTACTAGAAGTCAACTCTAAGCACACGTTTCAAACATCATTAAAACGGAGGGAGTAGAAATGTGTGACACGTTGAAACAGTTACAATTCTCAGTCTTAATGTTGGTTTAAAGGTTGCTTTTGGATGAAAGCTGGTTAGAGAATAAATAACAGATGCTGAAAGCATTCATTATGCATTTTTGCAATTAGCAGAAAATCTTGGTACTTTTCTTAAAGAACATACATAATTTTGTGGGATGTTTATTACTGGAAGCAATCTGCTCTTGCTGGCAAAAGCAGCATCCAAGAGCCCAGGGAAACTTCACAAGGAGTCACACATAGAAAGCCAAAAGCAATGCTTGCTTCAGGAACAGCACTTAAACCCCTGTGCTTGCTGTCAGAGGGAAGTGGTCAAATGCACTTTCTTTCCACAGAAAAGTTTAAATTAGAAAGAACACAGTGAAATCATCCCTGTTTCTTTTCCACAGACATTTTGATTACCCAGCAAAAAAAAAAAAAAAAAAAAAAAAAAGTAGTTCCTGATTATACTTTCATTTTTAAAATGCACCCAGGATGTTTCATGCTGTGGTTGTCTTCTCTGCCCAAAGGGCTTCTTCCATGGCCCAACTACCACCTCCCCTCTAGGGCTATGCCTTGGGAACTCCTGTGCATCCAGCATGCATGGCCTGAAAGGGAAAATGGAAGTAAGGAAGCCACTACTGTTCCCAGAAAGTACCTCACTCCCATAAAAATTTGTGTGTGGAACATGAGGTGGAGCAGCAGCTCTAACTGTGCCAGTCCTCCCTCTCCCTGATGATTTCCATCACATCCAAATGAAGCTGGAGGGGGTATTCAGACAGAACAGAGGTATTTGAGTTAAACACACTACAAACCTCAGCATACTTGGTGACCACAGTTGGGAACTTCAGCTGGTTCTGATTTAAGAAGACAACAGTAGTAATGCCCTGAACAGAAACCTAAAGAGTTGCCCTCTGCTCAGTCAGGAGATATTACATCCTCCATACACCCTCGTAGATCCTGATAGTCCTGAAGATCTCCACCATAGATTAAGCTTTAATCCTGACACTTGATCTTATTCTATTCCCAGATCTCTTTTTATACCTCTTGGCACTAAATAAAAGTGCATGCTGAGAACAGAAGTTGTCCAAGATACCATTTTCACGTACGATACCCAGCCCATCACACTTTGGAAGTCACACAGCAATCTCTGCCATTTCTTACCACACAGAAACAGCATTGTGCTAAAAGCCCTCCAGAGTAAAGCAGATAATATCTTTTGGGATGGTGCCTTGTATTTTCCAAGAGTTGTCTCGCTGCAGCAGTTATTACAAGAAACTAAACCAAACCCTCCTATTTGTAAATTGGATAGAAAAAGCATAACTCAAACTGGTATTTGGTTTAGGACAGAAGGGTTCACACAGTGCTTAAGAAGCATTTTAGACAAAAGCAACCTTTTTGCCAAACATTTGAGGGGGGAGAGAAAATTTCTGCTTTGCTGTCTGAACACAGTTATAAGCCAGGATGCCGAAACTGCCTGGCACTGCTGCCCACAGTGAAATACACTGTGCATCTCCCACTTCCATGCAAGGCTGATGTTGCTTTCATCCTGCCCAGTTCAGTTTCTGCAGTGTTATCCTGAAGAGAAAATCCTGTCTCCACAACCCCTGGCATTAAAGGTGAAAGATTCAACAAGGGGAGATGAGGAACTTTTAGGCAGGGAATGCTTTTACATTAATTTCTATACAGCACAATCATGAAATAGCAGGACCCCACAAGCACTGATGCCCCATAGAATTTATCCAAAGCTGAAGTCTTAAAAGTGAGACAGAATTGACTGAGCTTCTCTAAGTATCTTCTCTCCCCTCTTGAACCATCTCACTTGCCTCCCTTGACGCACAACTTGTCACTGCTGGTTTAATATCTAGTGACTGAGCAGGTTTTCTCTTGCAACTGCTCTAAGCACTGTGCTGAAGCAAGGCACACACAGCTGATCTGACTCACACAGGAGAAAAGAGCAGAGGTACTACACAGAGATTTCCTGTAGCTGGGGGGAAAAAAACAAACAATGTGCTTTATGTTGGTTTTGTAACAGCTTATGCACCAAGTTCATGTCAGAAACAGGTTCAGGTTGCTCCAGAGGAAGGTTTAAAGGTTTTCTCTATTTAGCAACCACTTAGATATTGGCAAAAGCACCCCCTTCCCTATATCCCAGAGAGCATCTGCAATTCAGAAAGGTAAGGGAAAGGCATTAAAAGGCAGAAAGCAAAGAGGATAGAGCATACCTCAGCTGAGGAGATTAGAGGACTCAATAAAGACACCTATTGTTACCAACAGAAATACTCTACAAATACACAGGCTGAAACCCACCATCTTAAATTAAGCAATCCATGAAAAATAGCAGAGAGAGATGCAAGATTAAATTATTTCATGCTCCTGTATCTCCCCTAGCAGGCTTATAAAGCTCTGCAGATCACAAGAGTGTGCATATTGCTGCTGTATGAAACCATAGTATGTGTACATGTATATGTATTAATATTTTTACATTATCTAATTATCTCCTTGTTACCTGATCAGGCAAATCCTCTTCACATCGTCTCGCAGTTTCCATTTGCAGCCACTAACCCTGGGATGTTTGGACTGTGGCAAGGGCACAGCCCCGGGTCTCCAAGCCCTGCTGCACCACGGGTGCAGGAATAACCTGCTTGTGCCAAGGAGCCAAATGCTGCCCCTGTTCACAGCCTTCAGAGACATCTGTGCCACAACAGGAATACTCTAATACTCGAACTGGTCCTGAACCTCACACCAGAGGAGCAAAGTAATCCCCTAAGCTGCAACTTTCCTAAATGCTGGCAGCCAGAAACTGCCAACTGGTAAATGACAGCTGGCAGCTCTGCTCTGAACTGAGTGGTTTTTCCATTTAACTCTCCCCTTCTCCCCAGGTCAGCCTGGGCAGCAGCACACAGATGTAAGACACAATTCCACAAGACCTCAGAACTCCCTTATGAGCCAGCTCTTCTTATCAAGGACAAATTGCTCCTGGTGGGGGATATCTTACAATGAGGCAATCCTCAAGTGCGTGTTTATGGTCTCCTCTGCTTGCTCCTATTCCCAAAGTGAGAGACTTAACTCAAAATCTCTGTCCAAAAGGTACAAATCCAATGGGCAGCTTTGCCCCTTTCAGTCCATCCTTGAGGAGATGCTACAACTTCAGGGTGAGGTTTCAGCAAAAGTTTAGTCTCTGCAGTTTACCAGCAGAAAGGTATCTAGCACTATTGAAAAATCCTCTGCTTTCCCCCACCCCTTTCAGACCAGCTCTGCAAATCTTTCCAGTGTAAAGTTTCAAGTTGGAAGGGATGATCTACCTTAGAGGTCTTTTCCAACCCAAATGATTCTATGATTTTAAGTTCAACAAGTTGTTTAATGGGAAGCTACACATGACAAAACAAACTCTTTTTTTTAACAGACCCTTACATAAAATGGGCTCTTTTAAAATGAGCCTGGCAGCCTCTCAGTTTCTTTTCTAGAGAATACTGTGCTGTGCAAATCTCCTTTAAAAGAACAGCCTGGAGTAGAGCACATACACACATGCTGCAGAGCCAGCAGAACGGTGGTCAGGGGATCAGCTGCTGATTGAGCAAGGAATTATGAGAAATCCAGGCCAAAAATGTCTCCAACAGCAAGTGCACAATAGGTTTGTGTTTCCTACACCACTCCAAGTCACTTTTCTTTCACACGTGTGCTAAATGAATTATCACTGCACAATTAAGTGAATACAGTCATTTGATAAACCTGTATAATCAAGAAAAGGTATCAATGCCACAGGCATTGATCTCCTGTGCTCAAAAGGACCTTCAGGACTTCAGTTTGATGGTGAGAACTGACTTCTATACACATATCTGTGCATGCGGCCACGTGAAGTATTTAACTCTAATACTTACTTTATACAGATGGATATATATGAAAAATATCCCTTGTGACAGATAACTTAAACACTCATTAAGCCACAGAACAAAGTTTATTGGATCTCCTCAAATTCTTTATACAGTTTTGCTGCTAAATGGACACAACACATTTGCATATTGCCTTTCATTTTTATTTCAATCAGAAGTCCATCTTGAAAGAAGTGATAACACATTTAATGGCATCTTCAATAAATAAAATGACAAAAAAATCTAGTCCTTGCACAGACACATTACAATCCACTCCAAATTCGATACTGCCAGAACATTGTTGGGTGTTTTTCTAAAACCTGCTTCAGAGGTTGTTTTTTCTTTGTTTCAGCACTTAAATAAACAGAAAAGTATATGATGAGACAAAATTCTGAACAGAACTTGTAAAACCCAGTAACTTAGAAGCAAGAGTTAATGAAATCTCTCTAACTGGATTAAAGAACCCAGTTTGAAGTATTTTTTGAAAAACCCTGATTCTAACCTTCATATTAAAACATGCAGTTTTGCTGGATCCTATCCATGTCAGCTTACTTAATACAGAGTTAACAAGAGTTAAATTTCAGGTTTTCTTATTTTATTTATTTTAATGAGAAATTCATGAAGTGAGAGCATTGGCCGCCCATGCTCACAAAACCAGACATGGTCCATATATTCTGCAGTAGTAAACAGCCATTTGTGGCCAGTCCATTGCCTGGACTCCCACCAGACTGGAAAATCTACTGCAGTTTACCCTTGGTTCTGCACCCATCTCTTCCCCAGTCCAGGAGCCTCAACAACCTCAGTGAGATGAGAATTCCTGAAAATAGAAATCTGACTACAAGATGAGGACCAATACATCTGATTCTAATTAAAAACTAAGCTTAATTTAAACCTTCTCCTAAATGAAGTCGAGACTAAAGAAAAGCTAAGCGTCAAGATTTCCAAATTGCAATTCTGCGTAATTAGCATGTCACAAACCAATTAGAGCGTCAGTTAATGTAGGAACAACCACTCCAGCACTAAAATCAGTTAAAACTCTCATCTTCATGCCATCAGTGGAAGCTTAGGGCACAAAAGGAATGCATGGTCGGGCCCCCCCAGACCTATGCATAATATATAAGGGACAGAAAAGCTTAAACAAAAGACAAAATTGCACCACATCTGTGCAAACATTTCAACCAGGTTGTTTCAACCACTTTCCTGCTCACCCCAGCTCCTCCTGCTGACTGCATTTGGCTTATTCAAGAGAACATGGGGAAGCAGGACTCTGTTTCAGGGAATGAAACTTTTTTCTGCAATTATCTTCCCCTCAGCTGACCCCACTGCAACAAAAGTGCAATAATTTACAAACTTCTCAAACAAACAGCTATTAAAATTACACATTTTAAGGGAAACATATTCACTAGTTTAACCATAAAAATATTTCCCCAGGTAACAAACCTTAAAGCATTTGGTAACACAGTATTTCAATAATAATAGAGAGAATCCATTCCACTTGTTACAAAAGACAGAACTGTCAGAAGATTTTGCTTACTGTACACTTCTTAAGAACTTTGCCATCTTGTGAAGACCATGCTGCAGTTAAGAACATAGCTATCATTTAAGATAAATGAGTATTGAAATCTAAACTGACTTTCTTAATCTTTTGCAAATGAAAACAAGGAAAAATCCAGGGCCATGTCATCCAAGAACTTGCAAGACAGTTTACATCCAGAGTCATAAGGAAGCACCACTTTCCATAAAGTACTTTGTATGTCTGTTCCTGAAAAGCATATTTAATAGTATTTTGACAACTGCTAAAACAGATTCTCATACTAACCGTAGCTTGACTTAGAGAATTCAGGTCTGGAGATATATAAGGGAATTTTGGGCAAAATTATACTTAAAAAAAAAAACAAAAAAAACCAAAACCTGCTAAATTTGGTCCAAGCATCCAAGAAAACCCAAGGTATATGGGTACTTCATTGATTAATGCTGTTCAGTTGATCTTTAAAAAGAAAGTAGGAGTACAGCAATAAGGAAGAAGAAGGACTGCCCATGATAGGCACAGAACTGTGACAGAATAAACAGTTTCTTTAGAAAGATGTACTAACTGTGATTCTGCCATGTGAGCAACTGAACTTGCAGTAATGGAGAACCCTGAAACTTGTATACTATAGACACGAGAAATTATTTCCTATTTAAAAAACAGATTCATTTCTAATCAACTGTTTTACCAATCATCTTTAGATATGTGAAAAAAAAATAAAAAAATCTTTTAAAATAATTACAAAGAGTGGACTGCAGTAGCAGCTATTCAAGCAAGATTCAAGCACAAGTTTAAATGGAGTTTCAAGCTGGGAATTAGCCTTCTTTGTCGAAAATTTGTACAACTTTTTCAAAAACCTAAAACGATAAAGAAGAATTTTATGAAGCGTTCATCAAACAGTTACTCCAAGTTAAACCAACATAAACAGTATTTGACACTACTTTCAAAAAAATACAAGGTTTTTTAAAAACATTCACAGTAATTCTGTAACAGTGATACTGGCATCAGTTTTGGGGAGCAGACAGAAGAGCAACACTACTTGAGATGAGCAAAATCTCAGGAAAATGAAGAAGGCAAGACCCTGTTAAACATAGAGACACTGGAAATGTGTTTAGTTCAGCTCACACTCAAGCAGAACAGATCAATTTCCTCAAGTTATTCACATCTTATTGAGTCCTTCAAGAGTCCAAACAAGAGTTCCACAACATCCCTGAGTAATAACATAATTGCTTAATTAGCAGGCTAATCACACACACACACATACATACACATCTCAGAAGAAATGCCAAAAATATGCACCCTGCCATCCCCATGTTTTTTTGGCATATATACTTACTTCATCAACAGATTTAGAGGCATCCACTTTTCTGACTTTTCCCATTCTCTCATACAAATCTATTATAGGCTTAGTAGACTGCAGATATGTATTAATTCTAAGAGAAAGCACAAGGAGAAAAAGAACACATTACATAGAAAAATATAAAGAGAAGGGAACTGAAAAGTTTTGAAGCCAGTACCTTTTCTCCAGGCTCTCCCGGTTATCATCACTCCTACCACTGCTCTTGCCTCTTTCAAGACAGCGGCCAATACATATCTACAAAAAAACATCAAAAGGATGACTGCAGCCAGGAACACCAGCTGCCATCCTGACAGCAGGAACAGACAAAAATCCTATAAATCTAAATTGGCCTGGCACACAAAACACAGTCCTGATTTGGTGGGTGCAACCACAAGTCACACAGGAAGTTAGCGTCTTCTAGAGAAGGATGATGGTTTACAGTCCAGTTCTTGAGAACAGCATTGGGGTCAGAGGAAGTAAAACCAACACCAAACTCTGTGATTTGACTGATCCCCAACCCGAGACATAAAAAAAGAAAACTACCTGATTTTCAGGCTTTCCGAAAAGCAGCATGTCAAATGGGACTATTACTATATGTCTGCACTAAAGGAAAGTCACTGTCTGTTCTCTCAAGAATTTTGTAAGGCAAACTGACAATACTAAGTTACTGTCACTTAAAATGTTCTTACCTGACATTGCTATAATGAAGACTTTAAAATCTAAGTAAAAAATGAAGTACTAGAAGCTAGAAGTAGTAGCTAGAAGTGTCCCAATGAACTAAGTTTTTTAAACCTTTAGCTAAATAAGCAAAGCTGACACATGTACACTCTGTGCATACTCTTATCCTACTCATGCAAGAGGAAAAGAGTTGAAAAATATTTTCCTACTCAGTACAACCATTGTAAAGATCATTTAGGCATTGCGTATCTTTAGATCTAGTAAAAAATCAAAATCACAAAAATTAAGCCCCACGAAGTGAAAAAATTAATTTAGTCTTATTTAAGGTTTTAACAGAAAAATAGTAATCCTTCATGTGCTCTTTAAGATTACAAAATGATTGCACATAAGTTTAAAAAAAAAAAAAAAAAGAGACCAAAATCTCAGGAAGTTGGAGAAAGGGGTAACAGGAAAAAAAGTCAGCTTAAGGTGCTGGGATACTCATAACAGTTTTTATGTTCAAGGGCACTGACAAATTAAAAAGACAGCACATCACGGCACTTGTTAAATGAATGTAATGCATCACTGTCAAAATGCCCTTGTAATTTAATGACTTGCTGAATAAAATGTTGATTACTGACTATCCTCATAGTTACGAGTACAGCTCATAACTATGAGAATAAAGATTGCTGCTGCACTTCAGAATTAAAACAGACATTGCACCAAGTTCATTTTGGACTAAACAACAAATTACTTAGAGTAAACAGAATAATATTTTCTGAAAAGTAACAAATATTTTTTAAAATGTATTTAAAGTTTTGATAAATTTTCTTTAAGAATGCAATTGCCTGGAGTACTTCCTCAATATGATTTATTCACATATGATTACACCAAGTGTTATTAGCTGTCTATTCCAATAAACAGGCAGCCTTTCATGTGCTAAAACAAGTTGCCAAAAAACCCTTCAAACACCCAGGCCAAGTTTTCCTTCTACTCTTACATTAGTCCATTCTCCCTGTCAGAGTTTAATTGTTCTTCTTGAATGATTCCCACAATATTGCAAGAAAGGAAGTGACAGAATTACACACTTCATTACCTCATTGTCACAATCAAAAAAGAGAACAAAGGAAACATCCGCTTTGCCATCCATAGTCTTAGTCCAGCCTTGAAGATTATCTTCATTCCTGGGAAATCCATCAATCAAAAACTTGTTCTTCTGGGAATTGGCAGCCATTGTTTGATCCATAGCCTGATAAAAGATAATTCAATTGACAATCTCCTGCACATATTTATCTACTTATTAATTTACCCCCAAGATGTTGACATGGTAAATTGAGAAGCATTTATTTTAGGATTATTGCAGATTTACAAAATGTGCTTTTGTTTCACTTTCAATGCATGCTGGTTAATTCACTGATGCACCAACACAGCTATTGTTAAAATTGAATTAATTATTTCACAAAGCTTAAAAATCTCGTAACAAACAAATCTCATAACAAATCCCAGCTTTAAAGCTTATTTTCTACAAGATACCGGGAAGAGTCTTTACACAATAAGACATCAGAACATCCCTGATCTGAAGTTAATTTGGAAGGAAAAGCTCCAGATAAATTTAGTGCCATGAACAGCAGCCTTTTTTTGACTTAAAAGAGATACTCTCATTGTTTTCATGGACGTCCAACAGAGGTTGAAACTTTTCCTTTCACAAGAACATCAATAGGTGGTCATCTCCTTCACCTGACTATCTATTTTGATAAAACTTACAAATCTTAGTGCCTTTAAGGCCTCCAATGTCCAAATCAGATATGACTGAACGGACCAAGAGGTCCAAAAGCTAGTGCAGGAAAATAAGAAATACAGTTTCACTGCTTTTCCTAGAGCCACTAAAAAATAAAAGAAAATAAAAATAACCCATTTTCACAGATCCCCAGGTATGAGAGGCCATCAGCTCTCCAGCAGTCAGAAAGAAACACAAGTGATTGCTGAGAGAAGCAGCTCCGTGTCTGCCCATTCATACTGCTCACACTGGAGGAAAAGCAGTTCTGTCAGAAGACAGCCACTGCTTTGTTGCTTACTCTGCAGGAGTGACCCAGCAAGGAAATAGCCCTTCCCTTACCCTCTTCAGCAAGCTGATTGTTATTTCAACTGGCACGATCTCCCCCTCCTTAATGTAGTTCTCAATGAGTTCTCCATACTGGGAGCCCGGCCTTTTCCGCTCGTCCCGGAGAAGGTCACCAGCAGAAAGGTGTGTGTAGCCGTACTTCTGCAACAGAAAAAACAAACACAGGCTCCCTTCAGTCAGTCTTTGTGCAAACCTAACATCAGCCAGCAGTGTCAGCCCTGTTTACCCTTGCACTGCAACAGGAAAACCCAGGGAACAGCATCTTGCCAGCGATGGATGTGCTCCACCTTCAGTGTGCAATCTGACAATAAAGCACGCTCTGCACGTAACACACACAGTAAGAACCAGAGTCATTAAGGATGGAAAAGACCTCCAAAATCATCAAGTCCAGCCTTTGACCAAACACCATAGTGACAACTAAACCAAAGCTTTAAGTTCCACATGCAGTCGTTTCTTGAACTCTTCCACGAATGGTGACTCCAGCACCTCCCTGGGCAGCCTGTTCCAGTGTCTGACAACCACATCAGTGAGGAAATTCTTCCAGATGTCCAACCTGAACCTCCCCTGCTGCACCTTGAGGCCATTTCCTCTTGTTCTGTTGCTGGCTGCCTGGGAGAAGAGGTGGACTCTTATCTTAGTACAAACTCCTTTCAGGGAGTTGTGAATGACAAGGTTTCCCTTAAATCTCCTTTTCTTCAGGCTAAAACCCCCCAGCTCCCTCAGCTGCTGCTCACAGGACTCACTCTCCATTACCTTTCTCTGAACACACTCCAGCACCTCAATGTCTTTTTGAGGTGAGGGGCCCAGAACTGGACATCCTTGGGGAAAATGCTCAACAGTGCTTTGGTCAGGTATTTCTATACCATTTTCAAAAGCAGTTTTGTTATGTTTGGAAACAAGATAAGACAATAATTTAGTTTAATTACCTACTTAAAGAAAACACATAGGGTGATTGCAGGTCCGTTGGAGCACAAACAGCCCTCCAGCCCCTGCTACCGCCTTCCCTGGGATGACCATGGAGAGCAGCCCTTGGGGAAAAGCAGTGACTTCTCCTAAGGATGATGTGGTAGATTAAGGTAAATAGCTACACTGGTTCCACCTCTGTCACACCACATAGAGTAAACAGAGAGATCAGATTCAGCTCTATCAAGATGATAGCAGTGTGCAGGAAAACAGCACACACCATTGCTCTTTCACCTCAAACTACAGCTAAAATAGTCACTTATGAAAAATACTGATGGAAGTATTTAATAGACATGAACTTCTCAGGCATTTATCATTGTAAATAGATGCCTAGTGCAAGCACACAAATGCATTCCTATCAAAGAGAAATGCACTGTTACAAATAATCATTTTCTCAGCTCATTTAGCACTGCAAGAAAACTAACAAAGTGCACTATGCTCCTCGACCAAATATAAGTCCATCAAAACAAGCAATAAAGACATCTCCTTGGCATTACCTAAGTTAGCTATTCTTCCAAAACACAGCACACACGTAACATTCTCATCTGAAAGTTTTTACACAAAACAAAAGCAGCAGCAAAAAACTTCAGGGTTATCAGTTTGGCTGCAGCAACATCCAAAGCAAATTTCAAACAAGGTGTCTGAGAGGCATAATAATGTGACTACACACTTGCTGAGGCTGTGAACTTTGGATTTAAAAACTTGGCTACTGAACTAAGTACAACAGAAATATTACACAACCCACTAAGTGACTTTAAAACATTTCAGTTGCTTTCCAATTTCACCCACAAAAGCATGGAAAGTTAGTTCCGCCATAGTCATAATTTAAGAAGGGATATAATTACTTAAATCTCCAAAACTGTACACATTTGGCAAGAAACAGGAGCAAGATTTTGCTGTAAATAAGTGTGAAGGAAAAGCTTCACAGACATCCTCTGTAAGCTCACTGTACTCTTGCTTAAATGTACATTGCATTTGGATATGCCTAACTAATTGCAAATCTAAATATTTATAACCTACAGAAGCCATAAACCAGAATAAATTGCTCCTTATAAGCAAGAAACATTACTCTGCTGAATGCTAAATTAACATGTAGCTCTTCTTGCTAAAGTTATAGAATTATGATTTTTTTTTAACATCAGGTTTCTACAAAGAAGAAAACAGGAAGAAAATATAATCCCTTAGGTTTTAGAGGATTACCAAACCATTTAATTTTCCTTGGCATTTCCCTTTTCATGCATGAAAATGAAATGGAGTCAGAAAATTTTTGGAATTCTCAGTCTTTTGCAAGAGCAAACTAAAGTAGTTTTTAACGGCTGAATGGGAAAGCAAAAGACAGAAGTGTTTTAAAGTGCTTTTGTACAAATAGACTTGTTTGAGATAATAATAAATTATATTCAAGACTAACTCTCAGAATGGCTTAACCAGGCAGTAAGAAAAACAAACCTCTCCTTCAGGGGCAAAACATCTATTTGTGAACTGTACTGAGCCAAGAGCCAAAGAAAACACGTGGGTTTAAACAATGCAAACAAGGGGGGAGAACGGCTTGGCTGCTGCTCCACACACAGAAGGCTTCAGAGATGTGGAGCTCGTCCTACCCTTGCCAGTTTTAATCAAGACGTTCGGGGCACAAAGTTTTCTTTTATTTTAGGCCAATAGAAACCCTCAGCAGGCATCCTGAGCTGCAGCAAATCATCGCAGCGCAGAGGGCTCGCAGAAGAGAAGAGACTGTGACATAACCACACAAAACATGGGGCAAAACGCTCTTGGGGCTGGACAAGGTCTGCCCTGTGGCAGCAGGACTGCCCAGCAGGGCCAAGCACATCCTGATGCAATCCCCAGAATGTGACTCATTGCCACTCCTGCATTCTCCTCCGCAATCAATAAGGGAGCAGGACTGTTACCAAATAATGAAACAGGTTGCCAAATAATGAAAAAGCAGTTTCCCCAGCTCTTACTAAGCACATAATGTCAGACTGAAAGGATGACCTGAAAAAAAAAAAAATAGGTCAAAAAATAATTTCCAAATAGTTGGATGCCAAGCAGCTAAAATTTGGAGAGATTTTGATATTACAGAGAAGAAAAAAGAAAATATAGAATTAACTATTCTAAAATGTATTTTAGAGATAATGTTTTCTGCTATCTGTCAGACCGGTGTGATCTATAAGAATAAAAAAAGATTAAATTGGTAAGTTACTATTACACAAGTTCTCATTACTACACAAGCAGTGCAAACCCTTGGTGCTGTGATGATTTGCTCTAATTCAGGACACTTGCCAAGGGTTTCTCTCAGCTAAAAGAAAATTTTGTGCCCCAAACACCTTGATTAAAACTGGCAAGAGTAGAGTGAGCACCACATCTATTTATTAGACAAGTTCTCACTATTTTTAAAACAATTGTTTGAAGTATGGGTCTCTAAATATAACTTACAAAAATCAACTGTGAAAGAAAAAGTGCTGTCTTCAACACCACTCAAGATCATCCTCCTCTTTTGCTTTAAAAAAATAAAAATAAAAATATTTTTTTTTAAATCCCAGTGAAATGGAAAGGTGAGCTCAAATTTCCATCAATCCCATCACAGCAGCAGTGCATAGAGTAGATCAGATTACCACTTGCTGTTTGATCAGCCTGGCCAGTCACAGCAGGACACACTGGGACACACGAGCTGTGAGCTCCACATCTCCAAATTCCAACCCGAGACTGCAGCCTCCCCGAGATGCCCTTCCAGCTTCCTTCTGTCAGCTGGGATTTGCAACTTTTCACTCTGCAGACAGAACACGCTTTGTTTTCAGCAAATACAATAAACAGTTGCATAGGAATAGAAATCCATGAGTCACATCAGGCTGGAAGCAGGTGGAGTCTGCCCCAGCAATCTCGGGCAGCCAGGGAGGATCAGAGGTGTCAGGAGGGATCAGAGGTGTGCAGCAGCTGACGCTGGGACTCCTTCCACAGCCCCTTCCGAGGGGCACAGGTTTAGTTCTGGTTGAGCCCTGGTGGTCCTGCAACAAATCTCCCCACTAAACACACAGCTTGAGACTTCCTTAAGAGAGCAGAAGCCAAGAAGCAAGAGAAACACAAATTACTGCTTTGACCTTGACTCCTATCTTGGCTTATCATTGTTAGTTTGAAAATGAAAGTCACAGGGCTTAAGATTTAAACAAATAAAATACAAACTTTTATTGCCCTAGTTCTGACCTGTCATATCTTGGGCAATCTTAATAAATAACCAAAATTTGCTACATACACCATTCAAGAACTAGTTAAAATAAAAACAGAACTGTGCAAAGCAGTTCTTCTCGTGCAGCCTTTGGGGTTTTTTTAGCCTAGAAATCTCTTGTCTGTCCTACTAGCATGTGGAATTAAATCTTTGGGGTACAGATTATAATGCAGCAATAGACCTTCCGTCAGCTTATTCCAGTTTTAAAAAATGAAGAAATTTTTTTAGTTTGAAAAATGTTCTTGTCTCTGGAACACAAAAACAAACAAAACCCCACATTAACAAACCAAAACACACAATGGACATCCCACTGACAGTGCCTCCAAGAGAGAGGGAGGCAAACAGAGCACCCCAGCTGCTTCAGGAGCACTGACTCCAAACAGGGCACACAGTATGTTCAGGAAAGTCCAAAATTTAATGCCTAGTGTTCTGCAAAATGGAAATGTTCAGGGATAAACCTTCAGGAGGTAGATTTAAACACTCACCATGTTTTTTAAAAAAAGCTCCAAAGTTCAGAAATATAAATTTATATTCTGAAAATCAACTATGAAAACTTAAAGCTAAGTAGAATACTAATACATGATACTCATTAAAGAGATTTCAAAAGCTGAGTTTAAAGCAAACAACTTAAACCCTGTTTTTATTTCAAGGAAGTTAATGCTTTATCACAGCAGACTTCTAGAAGACAATTAACACATGACAGCAAAACCTAAATCCTCTGCTACTTTCAGAGGACCATTTCTGATACAATGAATACTTCTTTGCACTGTTTCCTTTACCCTGGGAAATCTCCTTATCATATATCCCAAAGCAACTTAACAGCTTTTTCCATTTGGATATTAACTTATGCCTTTATAAAAACGAGAAGGCTGAGCATCCCACTTTGCGGAATTAATTTTAGATTGAACCATAAACACACAGGATAGGGCTGTGGTGGAGGTGAATTATATTTTAGGTACACAGAGAGCAATGCCTTGCACAGCCCAAATCTCTACAGATCACCTTGCCAAAACAAACAGACAAAAAAGTACAACTCAAATCTTGCTTGGAATAAAGACAAATTATTTAGTTACTATTCTACCCACCAGCCAAAGAGCTTTGCATCTCAAGCAGAGGTTAGAAGGATTTAAAATTTAAGCACAAGAAAGCATATTGTGTGCAGATTTTCTGAATGCATTCTTTTTCCTTGACTTTACCGAAATGATTTTTTACGCAAAGTTCAGAAGTCAGCAATAAAGCACATTTCATTATCTCACAGTCACAGAAGATACAGTGTGGAATGCATGAAGGTTATTGCAAGAACCTGCATTCAAATGACATCATTCAACTATAGCTCAAATATTCTGCCTCACACGACAGCCACGCAACAGTCCCAGATGATGGCAGGCTGCACCTAACAAAGCTGTGCAAGGTTTCAGGAGTTAATCTGCAGAGCTGGAAGGGAGAGGATAAGAACTTAAGAGGGAATTCTGCTTCATCCCTCTCTAAATAGGAGGAACTGCTCCAGAACAGCAGCAATTCTGCTGTATTTGCATTTCCCTGACAATTCTGTGTCTGTGGAACATGCAGCAGTCTTCCCTCCGTATCGGAGAAAACCAGCCTGGTTCAGCTGTCTCATCCAACCTTATCTGTGGAGATAAAGAATCCTAATCACTTACCCACTGTTCCCTTTCTTACATTGTGTCAATACCCATTTCCACTTGTTATTAGGTCTTCTTCCTTCAAATAATTTCTCCATTTGTGTCCAAATTTGGCACAAATACATGCCTTCTCCACATTCAGGGACTCCAGCACACATATTGAGCAGTTATGATTTACAGTAGTATTTAACAAATACATATTTCCCCTACAACATGGGATACCCATCTCCCTTTTTTGGGAATGTAAAGCACAATCTGCAAAAAAATTACAAAACTTCTTCAAGAAATTGTTCCCAGGTACTTAGTACATAATATCCCCTTTACTCTACAAAACACAGACACCCTTGGTTTTTCATAAAAATGGTTTGATGCTAAATTCATACAAGAGCTCACCTCAGCCAAATGAGACTTCTTCCACATGTGATGTGCTCTGTCCCAAATCTCCAGCATGAATAGCAACCAAGACGTATTTATAGCTCATACTGACTTTTTGTTCAGCACAACCTTCAGCTCTACAGCAAGATACTGGGTCAGATTCATTCCAAATGTAAACTAATATTATTCCATCCATTTACAACAAGGATGAATGAGGTTTATTATTACTCAGCTACAGCCCCCTTTTCTCTGTGGCAAACTGCCAACAGGGTTTAAAACACAAATAAAAATGCACTTTCAACCTAAAGGCAGCATTGACTGCACACAGGCTGCTGGCTCGCCTGCAGCAGGGCTCTCTGGGGGCTGCCAGGGCCCACGGGGAGGATTTGTGCTTAGACAAGCTGCTGCTCTCCAGTACCTCTGCTGTGTTTCACCCACACTTCCCTGTTTCATGTGCCCTTTTTCTAAAGTTTTCCAGCACACTTGCATCAGTCCAACTGTTCTTTAAACTACCTCAGACTCTCCCTGCCTCCCAATTTAGCCAGTGACTCTCGTGGAGGTGTCTGAGCCAGCAGGAAGGCTGTCCTTTGCATTCAACAGGTCTCAGTGCTTTCTACTGTCAGCTCACTGACTCCAATAAACTTCTATCCATGCAGTGATTGGATTAGCAGAATTAAAGCAAACTTGCATTTATTCGAATTTGAATTTCCCTTTTCAGGCTTAGAGAAGAAAATAAATACTGCACAAGTGATGATTTTCTTTTTGCGTTTCTAGCTGGAAATATGATTTGAGTAGCAATGGCTCATTTGAACTCCTCCTTATAAAGTGGTCTTTATCCAATTATATCAGCCTATCCAGCTATAGGCATTTATCCTCCTAAACACAGGCCAGCAGCCACACAAGGTACTTCAGCCCTGAGGCTACACTAATGGTTTGCTGAAAGCCATTAATGACAGCCTACAAGGTTCCCCTATAGTTTAAGCTCATTTGTTTGCTGTGTGCCAAGGGCTGAATTTGACCTTACCAAAAAGGCTTTATGAGCACTGTGAACCTTCCATCCCACAATTTAATTTAATGAATATGCTGGTTTGAATGCGAGTCTGTAATTTGAGGTTTAAATCCTTCAGAACTAAAGTCATAACGGTATTTTTCAGTCTGGACCAAATTCACTTAACTTAGTTATACAACACCGAGGTCTGGGATGTAGCAGCAGCGTGGATAAACTATAACAGCACTCCCAGGGCACCATCAGAACACAGGACACACACAAGGAGTCTGTTCCAGGAGTTTTGGGGTTCTTTCCCACCAACAGATTCAGGAACAGGGGCATCACCACAGCTCTTAGCCAAATCTTTCAGTGAAGGTATGCATAAGTTTTGATCCTATATAGCTTTTAATTAGAAAAGTACATACAACTGCTCAGTAAAAAAATAGCTGTTTCAAATCCAACACACGCACATGTTTGGAAGCATTCATCCCTAACTACTTCTGTAATTATCCACCTGGATACACTGTAATTATCCCTGTGGTTTTTGGAGTTTAAAAGGACAGTACTACACCATGTATCATCCACCACTCTTTCTTGCATATTTGTTGTCTCAAAAAGCTGGAAAAAATGTATTTGGAAAACTGAAAATTTGATAATATAACTGAAAGTTTAGTCAAATTATACTGCCAGTCTTAGGCTCTTTAAAAAGAAGGATGAATGATCTATGGGATCAGGATATCCTTTGACCTCTATCATATTGTGTCACAGGAAAAAGAAAAAGTTCTATTTTTAACATATTACTCCCACAACTTACTGAGATGGCACTGGGTAAAAAAGCCAACACCCTGCAATGTCTGCTGTACCAGCTGTAACATTTATGGGACAGGCCTCGGGAGACACGGACCTTGATCCATGCCAAGTGCACGTACCCCCAATGGCTATCAGACACATCAGCTCCTCTCCCAGCCCACAGCTCCGGCTGCCCGAGCATCCGGGTGGCAGCCACCGACGTGGCCGTGCAGACGTGTACGGAGCCACCCACTCGGGATGGGCTGCGGGACCGGCCCGGCAAGGCAGCACCGCCCGGCAGCCGGGATGGAGCTCCTGCCTCCGCCAGAACCGGGGCAGCCTCCAGACCGCCGGCGGGGGTCCCCAAAGCGCATGCAGAAACCCCAGTGGGGTCCCCAGGGTGGACGCCGGCACAGGCAGACCCACCAGCAGAGTGTGATCCCGCGGAAATGAGGGAAAAGGGAAAATAGAAAAGGGAAAAGGCTAGGCGGCCTGACAGGAGCTGGAACGGGAACAGAAGGGCTGGAGTGGGGGTTGCCCCACCATTTCACCCACTGAAAGGGAGATGTGGGTCAGTTGTTTTTATTTATGGCCTCGAAGGAGCGAGGAATGGATGGACACTCGACAAGGCAGATATGGGTCCCGCCACGCAGCAGAGCGGGACACGACCCCCAGGCGACCACCCCAAAGAGGGTGACGGACCCACAGGGGGATCCTACACCTCCCAGGACCCCCGCAGCCGCGGCGCTGCGGGTCGCCGGGCCGCGCAGCCCCTCCACCTCACCTCCACGATCCGGGCGCACTGCGTCCCCTTGCCCGCCCCGGGCCCGCCGAGGACGAAGACGACGACGGGCTTCATGAGGAGAAGGAGGCGGCGGCGTTGCAGCAGCAGGACAGCGGCGGCGGGGCGGCGGCCGTGGGGCGGCCGAAGGGCGGGCGGGGAGCGCTGGGGCCGAGGCCGGGACCGTGACCGGGGCTGTGACTGTGGCACCGCCGCCGCCGCGCTGTCCCCGCGGAGGGAAAGTGCTTCCGGGTCCCGGACGGGGCGGGGCGGGCACGTGGGCGCGGGGCTGGCGGCGGCGGCTCTGCGGGGTCTCACAGTACCGGACCCTGGCTGGGGAAGGCCGAGGCCGGCGCGGTGTTTCAGCGGGACCGGGCGTGTCGGTTCAGTGTTCGCCCTGGCACGGCCCTTTCCGCCATGGCACGGCCCGGCCCGGCGGCGGCGCCCCCGCTGCCATGGCAACGCAGCCGCATCGCCGCACTGCGCCTGCGCGCTCCCCGCCCCCTGGCATTTTTAAACCCCCTGCGCGCGCGCTGGCGGTTGGTTTCCCCGGGGCGCGCTCTGATTGGCCGGGCCAGCCGTTCCCGCCGTGCGCCGATTGGGCCGTGAGGGGTGGAGGGGGCAGGCCCTTCTCTCTGATTGGGCGGCGGGGACAGAGGGCCGGCCGGGGCCGCGGAAGGCGCCGGGGCAGGCGGGAGCCGCGCTCGGAGCCGCCGCCGGAGCCGCGCTCCCCTCACGGCCGCGCTCCCCTCACGGCCGCGCTCCCCTCACGGCCGCGCTCCCCTCACGGCCGCGCTCCCCTCACGGCCGCGCTCCCCTCACGGCCGCTGCCCGCGGGCTGCAGCGGGCGGGCTCCGCTGGGGTCAGGGAGGAGAGGGCAGAATTACAGCCCTGCAGCCCTGCCCGGATCCCGTTCGGCTCTGCCCGGCCCGGATCGGAGGTACCGCTCGGCGCCGCACCGCCCCAGCCCCGCCGGGCGCAGCGCTCCCGGTGCCCCTCTGCGAGTGCGGCTCAGAGCTGTGGGAGGAGTGGGGGTGGGCTTCTGCTTCGTGCTTGTCAACTTGAAATAGTGGGACTTTAAAAAGAAAATGTCCTCTTTTACAAATTTAAGTTTGAGGCTTATTCGTTGTTGTTAAGTTGTTGGGCTTTTAAGGGGAGTTAATAAACTGCCGCTGGAAGCATCTGAGATGGCCGAGCTCCCTGGAGGACTGCCTTAAAAATAAAGTTCTTTCCTGGCAAGTTGAAATGCAGAGGAAGCACCTATGCTTGGCAATATTTCATGCTTGAGATAGCTGCAAAACACGTCTTGCTTATTTGTTGAAAGGTATTGAGGTAATTGCCAAATTATATGGCTGTCAGGTGTTTTGTATGTTGCTTTGTTTAGGCACCTAAAAAAAAATCTAATCCTGCTAGTGTAAATAAGTTAATGTGATTACATACTGATTTCTTCAGGGCTCTTTGAAGTCTGACTGCAAGTAACCAGGGCTTTATTTCAGAAGTCTTCAAAGTTTAAGTGGTTTGAATGCTGACTTGAAATATGAATGCTAAAACAGGGCTTTGGGAAGCTGATCTAGTGTTAAATTTGCTAAACCAGTTTTTTTGTGCCATGGGAGTTTCTAATTGGTGATAACTCTTTCTCTCCCTAAGCTATATCCAAGCAGTTTTTCCTTAAGCTTAATCTGCGAGTTTGTATTTTGGCCTACACATCTTCCAAGGTTGCACAAAGAAACTCAGGTGAATAGTAAAGGTTTTGTGTTGACTTTGTAACTCTGACAACTTCATAGGACGATGTTTCTGCTTTGCTGGCCTGGACTTGAAACAAAAAAAGTACCAACATTTTATGTATCCTATTTCTTGGTTTTCTTACTGTGTCATGCCTTTGTTCCTTCTTTTAAACATTCTAAGGTAACAATGTACCTTAATCCTTTTTTTTTTTTTCTCTGTGATCTTCCCAGATTTGTTCCCAAAAGGATGGTCCCTTTCAGTTTCCCTCTGTCCAAGTGTGCACTTTGGGACCCAGTCCCCATGGGCGATGTCATTGGCGCACACGTCACCTATTACAGGTATCCATTCCCTTTTTGGGCAAGCTAAAGGTTAAAATAAATCATGGATTGTGTTATGCAAAGCCTCATTTTGTCTTTTGATTCTGTTGTATGACAAGGCCCAAAGGATAAGGAAGCAGTGTGTTTGTAATAAGCATATAGGGATTTTCACAGAAAAGATTTCAGTTTCCTTTCCTTTGTCTAACACAGTCCAGTGGCTTGAAGATGCATCATTTTAAAGTAACTTAAAATTTCTTTCCATTTTCTTCCCACATGGATAAGCGATACTTTTTAAAAACAAGCATTAAAAAGAATTTGTGACTTAAACTTGCTTATTGTCTCTTTTTAGAAACCCCAGAATATGTCTGGTGGAGAAAACCTTGCGGCTTGCTTATCGCCATGCTAAGCAGAATGAAAAGAAATCATTTTCCTGTGTTCTGCTTGGGACCCTGGCAGTAGATGAAGGTAATTCTAAACATGAGGTAGACAGGCAGCATTGGTTGGTTGAGTAAGCTGTTGTTAAGGAGCCTGAGTTGTTGCTCTTGGACTCTAACTTTATTTATTTATTTTGAAGATGGTGAAGGCATAACGCTAACAATAGATCGCTTTGATCCTGGCCGAGAAGTTGCTGGTGGATCGGGCAAAATTCCAACTGCATCCCTTCCTGGAGACTTTTTGATTCCATGTACAGTTAATGCCTGGGGACCTTGTTCAGATAATATAATAGTGCACAGTGCTGAAGATATCAGCTTGGCTTTCAAGGTAGGCAGCTCTTAGCAACTTTTGGGCCTCTTAAACAGTGAACTGTCTGCCAGGCAGGACACTGAACTATGCACAGAGCTTCATTTCCAGCGCAGCAAGGGTATGGCTGAACCAAGACTGTGTAGTTAATCATGTGAAGTGAGCTGCTTGAGTGTCATTGGAAAGTGTATTGGAAACTTGTAAAATCAGTTAATCCTCACAGATTTTAAGGATCACACAGTCTTGGATGAAAATCTTGCTGACTGACCAAAGTTTTTCAGCTGGTCTAATCACCAAAACCAGCAAAACAAAAGAGATTGTAGCAAACTCACTTAAACAAGAGGAAACAGCTTTTTTTTTTTTTTTTTTTTTTTGTGTCGTTTTCCCCTCAAAACTGTTATTAACCAGTTGCAGTATTTGGGCAGTTGTTGCTGAAGTGTTGCTAGGTGAGTGACCCGCCCAAAACGTGTACAGCCCTATGTAGGTTAGCAGCCATAGCTGAAATGTGTGCTCTGCTGTAGACATGTAATCTACTAAATACACTTTCCATTCCTGTGGACTTTTCCCTGTATTTGTTGCAGTGTGTATTTTATAATAAAAATTAAGCCTGCTTCACATTTGAACTTTCTCATTATGATACATCTAGATGTTAAATTACATATTTCTTGAATTCAAGTAAGAAAACTTTGACAAATCAGCTTGATCCTTTTAGTTGTCTGTTATTATATTTTTATATAATTGAAATAATCCCAGTAATACAGCATAAAACAGTGCTAAGGTATGCATAGCTAATTTGTAAGTGTATTCTACATTATTATATTCAGTGGAGCAGTGAGCTTTGGAGACCTAGGTTAATGGCTTTTTGTGTATTACCTACTGCAATAGTAAGCTGTGATGAATGATTTGAATTCCTATTGTAATAAATCTTGAATCATGGTAATCATATGGAAATAATTTAGTGTATTTAACTCTTCTTTTTTTTTACTTTTAGGGTCTGCAGCAGAGTCTGTGCAGTAAAGAATCTCTGGATCTTTCTAAACTGCTCACTGTTAGAGCCCACATTGTTTTCACAGAAAACCTGGATAATCTACACTTCAATTTTTGCTGGGCTTCTCTTACTTTGGCCAATATTTTGGAATACACCCCTGTGAAATCTGTCCCAATTATTCCAACAGCCCTAGCAAGAAATTTGAACAGTCCTATGAATATTGCACAAGTTCAAGGAACTTACAAATGTGGGTGAGTAAAGGATGGTCCTAAAGCTGTCGAAGTTGCTTTCTTGCTTTTCCTAAAGGAGGTGGGTAAGAGAGATCTCAGCTGTACTTTGCTATTTAGTAAAATAAAAATGGCATGTCTTCTGGCCTTGGAAATGTGTTAAAAGTTATGAACAAGAAACAGGAAATGAGGTGGAGCAAAAACATTAACTGGTTGAGTAGAAGTTCTTGCTTTTGGCTTCAGTGAAAGGATCTTCCTACTGAGGCAGGAAAACACACCTCTAGTTAACATAATAAATATAAACAGCTTCCAGCTTTTCAAACACCATCAGTGCTTGCCCTGCAATGAAAAACAGATGAATGCTAACCAAAGCTTTTTTTTTTTTGTTAATTGTGCTTCTGAGATAGTATTGGGAAGTCATCATTCTGACTGGGAACTAATTGAATAGGGTAAACTAAGGCTAGATCAGGGAAATAGTGTGAAGCAACTGAATGTCATTTTATTTGTACAGGGACTTTATGAATGCCTCTCTGAAAGTTACTCTTCAGATTGAACATGACTTGTTCTTGGGATTTGTTATGAACACTAATTCTATATTCAGTAAAATACTACAAATACTACTATGTAAATTTGGTCCTTGATAACTCTTTGATACACAGGGAATTGCTGAAAAGCTGGGGAGTTGCTGTTAAGTGTGTATAAGAGCAGTTTTGATCTTTAATTTTTTTTTTCCTAAATTTCTTTTCTCTTTAAGATTTTTTTTTCTGAAAAACTGCCTTCCAAAATATTAAAACAACCCAACTTTTGCTTTCTTTCAGCTATCTTACTATGGACCAGACACGGAAATTGCTTTTACTGCTTGAGTCTGATCCCAAGGCTTATGCTCTGCCATTAGTTGGAGTGTAAGTGTTTGTCCAGATAAATGCACACATGGATTTGAGATTTATCTGAGGGATTACATAGCAAAAATTTGGTAACAGAGCTGTCTCTAATTAGACTTTTTTCTTATTTCTAGTTGGCTGAGTGGAGTTACTCATATCTACAGTCCTCAAGTCTGGGCCTGTTGCTTGCGATATTTGTTCAGTTCTTCAATTCAAGAAAGGCAAGTCACTTTTATAGGTAAAACATACCAGCTATTGGCTTCCCAAAACAAAGTATTCCACAGAAATGCATGACAGCATAGGCTCTGCTGAAAGCTACTGTGATTTATATGTTGTATGGAGGTGCAACATATGTACCTCTGGTTTAAATGTTCTTTTCGGTTTTGGTTTCTGCACAAAAATTTTCTGTGACTGAAATGTTGGAAAGCTGAGCTGAGATCTCAAAGTCAGAAGAGGGCGAACATTAACATCCTTAAGGTCACTGCATTTTAGTTTAACTAAGAAGCCACAAGCAGGAAACAGTAGTTTAAACAGTGGTGGGATTTTGGTTTTGAGCATTTCTTAGGGGTATTTTCTTTGAGATGAGCTTTCTGCCTGGTTATGCCTGACCAGCATATTGATTTGCAACCTATGCTGTCCTGTTATGACTTCCTGTTACATGTTCAAGTTTTTTTTAATAATGTTTGCATTCTGGGGTTTTTTTTCATTGTGATGTTAGTGGGTAATCATTCCTCGTTGTCTAGATATTGTCACTTGTAACATTTGCTGAGTTCTATTTGTGTGGAGCTGGAAGAGAGTTTAGGTGCTTATAGTTTGAAACTGCACCTCGGGTAAGTGAGACTCTAAAATATGCTGTATTCATAAGCACTTCTTTTGATTGACCACACTTGTTTTTAAATTATGAAATACAACCACGTTTGGTGAACAGATGTGTCTGCAATTACAAAATAGACTTCTTTCCCTTAACAATTGAAATATGTCCAAACACAGATAAGAGACCAATTAGATTATTAGATAGGCAAGTTGGATGCTTGACTCTCATTAACTTTCACTGATGCCATCATGGAAGTGGATTAGGGAGATTTGATGAACCATGCAAACAGCATTAACCTCTGCAGGCTAACTGCTTAATCTGTGCATCATACATTTTTAACTCTTTAAGCTGTAAGTAAATCTTGAAGTTGTGTGAATGTGTTTTCCAAGCATCCTGTTTCTACTGCTTTCTCTATTGCATATATCATTTAATGAAGAAGCGAACAACTAAAAAACCTCACAAACAAGCATGTTACAAGTGCCATAAAAAGAAAAACTGTTCTGAAAGTAGTACTACCTTTTACTGGAAGCACACATTGTTGTCATTATCCTTGAACTTATGTTAAATGCTGATTGTTGTTACTCGCTATTCTCAACTTGTAGAAAAGAAAAGCTTCAATATAATTTTCCTAAAAAAATTCTTTTTGCTAATGAATGTTTTTTGAATGTTTACAGATAACAGAGTCACTAAGTGTCTTTATAATGCATCTTCAACTGAAAACTAAAAAGAAAATAAAACACAATGTCATTCTTAGATGTTTTCTTCTCTGTTATGTTAGAACTCTTCCAGGAATTCATTTAAAATACTAAGTGATTGTAAAGGTTGGAAATACAAACAACATGGATTATTCCCATTTCTCTACTTTTCTTTAATTCTTGTGTGTGGCTATAGTCATAAATCCATCCTCACTATCTATAGCTAAGCACCACTCAAAATGCTATGATTCACCAGTTTGCTAAACTGTGTGAAAATTTGTTCACTGTATTGAAAATCTAAGGGCCTTCTTCATGTTTAAGTTATTTAAGATGTGTTTTTCTTCTATTTTAGGGTTTTTTCAGAATCTGGGAGTTTTCTTATTGTGCTTTATTCGTTGACACACAAGGAACCAGAGTTTTATGAGTGTGTTCCATGCAGTGGGCAGTCTGAGCTGGGGTTTCAGATCCTGACTTGCCATGAAACAGTTCACCTCTTCAAAGTAAGTGTCTTGCTTTCCTCCTGCATCGTGGTACTTCAAAATTTGCCTTAAGAGTCATTATGATGTGACCTAAAAGGGTCTGAAGCATTTGAAAATGATGTAGCTCTATAAAGCTGCTTTTTCCCAGGGACTACTGTAAATTCAGTTTGTCCCTCAAATTGAGAAATTACTTCCAAAGTCAGCACTGCTCACGTTTCTAATAGCATTAAGCATCTGTCTTTTAAGTGTAGTGTGCTGTGTTAGTGTTCCTTCCTACTAATGACCTTCTGGCCTTATGAGCAGAGACTCAGACTTCCTACAGCATTTGTTACTTTGGTGTGCTGTGTTCACCTTGGCCACGTCTAACAGCTGCTCTGGGTGATGCTTGCTGGAGAGCAGAGCTGAGTGTTGTGCTATGCTTGAAGTTGAATGCAAAAAGGAATTTAGAGGTTACCAATTTCATCCCAGTTTTATTAATGGCAATTTTTTTCTTCATGCGAAGTAACTCTCTGAAAGAACTTGATGATAGAAGTCTGGGAGATGGCTAGTAAGGTTTGAGGAAGTTCTAGGAAATCTCAGTTCCTTTTGTGTTTTCCTAGGCTTGTGCAGAACCTGCAGGTGAGTTGCTTCATTTGCTCAGTAAGTGCTGCTATGCTCTGTCAGAGAAGCAGTGAGTGTAATGTGTGTGCTATGCTGTGTACTCATTTCTCTTCCCGATTGAATTTTCTGTCAGGACTGGCTTCTACCTTTAGCCTAGGGACAGCTCAACCTTCTGGAGATGACAGATCTCTCCACAGAAGCTCACTTCTGTTGTCTCCAGGAGTTGCCCAGCTGTGGTGTGTGAAGCAGTACAGGAACGTTTGCTGTTTCCTGTAGTGGTGACAGCCCTGGAGGAGTATCTGAGCAGTTACAGTGAGGAAGCATCTGCTCATGACTATAATTAGCCCAACTACTTTACAGAGTAGCACGGGATTAAACAGGAAGGGAAGTTGCCTGCTTCCTTGTAGTGCTGAAAAATTTGAAAGTAGGGGACAAGCAGCAAATAATCATATAACTGTTCTTAAAGCTGTTTCTTTGAGAGTAGTACCTCAGTGATTGAAAGTTTGAAGGTTTTGTGCTTCACAAATATGGAACATTTCATTCCAGAATGTTGAACCATCAGACAAGAGCCCTATCCAGTTTGAGTTGAGTGCAGAAAACCAAAATGCAGAAACTGAGTTCTTCAGCAGAATTTGCAAGAAACTTCCAATCAAAAGGTAAATCTCTCAGATGCCATTTATGTGCAAGAAGGAATTATTTATTGTATGAGGGTTTTGATCTGTTCTGTGTTATGTGTCAGTTGAGCTGTGCATACATTCTCTTGCATTAAAATCTGTGTATGTGCTTTTATTTATTCCTAGAGTTAATATTTTTCAAGTAAGATGGTCAAGCTGTCTGTATTCCAAAAAACCTACTTGATACTGATGGTTTTAATTTATACAGTGGATGTTTCTAAAAAGGCTTCCTCACTGATGAGGCTTAATTTGCTGTATTAAGCTTTAAGTGAGATCTGTCCTTTGAAGCAAATCTCTACTTGAAATCTACTAAAGTAAAAAAAAAAATCCTTTTTCCTTCCCACTTTTCAGAGCTCCAAGACCTGGATAGGTTGAAACTTAGTAATTTTTAAGAACCTGATTTATCCATCAAATTTTTATCTATGACTAGAAGATGGCCTTTATTTTCCTTCAAACAATGTTACAATCTTTACTGTAACACCTCCTATCTTTTTACTGTATATCAGTGCTTTGCTGTTAGAATGTCACTTAAAAGGTGTGTTTGTGGGATGCTGTGGGGAGAGAGGGTTTGTATCTTCTTGCCCAAAAGCAGGTTTTTTATTTTCATTGTTTCATCTTAAAACTGTTTGCTGGGTGAACTCCCCAGCTAATCAGGGAGAAGATGGATGCAACTGCTGCTTAGAAAAATGATGCACTGTAGATGGCACATTGAAAAACATGACGTTTCATGTTACTGCTGCCAAATCTGACAATCAAACACTTTTACTTTGATTTATCTTGGTTTTAGTCCTCCCCAAGGCTCTCCACCCAGCAAGTTATCAGCAAGTGATCATGACTCTGGTGTGGAAGATGAGGATTTATCCCCCAGACCAATTCCAAGTCCTCACCCAGTGAGTCAACAGGTATCTAAATAAATAGTTGCTCTGGGTATCTCAGATGTGACACTTAGAGCAGCAGAACTCATTTTAATGGAACTCTCTCTCAAGCTAGCAGGGGAAAACAGAATTGAAGAAATTAACCGTGAGTCCCACTCCTGTAGTTAATCTGCCATTTTTTTAGCATTTTAAACACTTTAAATTCCTGTACATGCTGTGATTTGGGAACAGAGAGACTGGTTTCTATTTTAGGAATCTCACTCTTGTTGAATGAAGAGCTGTAGTGTCTGAGAGAGAGACAGACAGTTCTTGTGGTTTTTTATTTCATTTACCCAAAAGATCTGCTCTGTCCCTTTTTCTCTGAAGCATGTACAAATGCAATAAATACCAGCCCTTGTACAGCATAGGTCTAGAAGGATGTGATAATTGTGTATAAAATATGTCCTATTGGAGCTGACTCCTCAATCTAAGAATAGTAAGAGGGGACACAGAGTCCACCTCTAGAAGGGAAGTATCCATATTCTGAAATGTACTCCCAAATGACATGGAGCATTCATTTGGCACACAGGCCTGTTACACTATATAAAAGCAATTTTCCTTTAAGAATAATCCTAGAGATCTTGCTGCGTTTTCTGGATTCTCCAGTCTTTAAGGAAGGTGTTTAACATGGGATTGGTTTGGAAGCTGATAATCACCATATATTGATTTTAAATGAAAACATTTTCCTTGAGGATATTCTGCATTTAAAGAGCAGACAATATTTTAAAATTATCATACGTGTGTGTAATTGTCCCTTCAGGTTACCAGAATTTTTCCTTCAGTGCCAGAGCTGTCGCTTATTTTGGATGGGAGTTTTGTAGAATCAGGACAATCATCTAAGCCTGTGGGGACTTCAAGTGCTAAAAGTCTACCCACAGTGCCAAATCAGCCTATCAAAAAGAAGTGTTGCGTGAGATCCACGTGTCACCCCAGCCAGCGCTCTGAAGACAGGCAGAACTTTCCTCCTAATATGGGAGATCCCACTTTGAGACGATTGCCACATCCTGTAAACCAGAAAATTCCAGCTTCAATGCCTTGTAGAGGAAGTCAAGCTCTACTACAGCAGCAGGTGCAGTGTAAGAAGGCTTCTCCTCAATCAAGAAAAAGTTCAGGATCATCTTCTCCTTCAACGCCTTGTAGTGGGCCTTCCCCAGATACATCTGTGCACCACCCCAGAAAGCCATTGGAAAAACGTGTATTAAATCCTGAGAGTGTCACACCACAGGGAGAGCCTCTGCTTAGAAGAACATCAATATCTGGCTCCAAGCAGCTTCCTGCTGCTACACAGCCAGTGCTCCACAACTCTGCTTTGTCACCACAGAGCTGCAGACAACCACCAGATCTGCAGGTGCCAGTTCAAGTGCCACCATGCAGCTGTCAGTGTCCTGCTTCTCTCCAGTATAATCCCATAAACTCATGGCAAGGGGTTGGTAAAATGAGCCCCAAACACGGAGCAGAAATTCAATCGGAGATGGCTCAGCAAAATCCTTGTGCAGTGTTCCATCAAAATATCATTTGCCCAAACGTTTGCTGCAACCCAGGGTATGCCACGAGCAGCCCTATAAACGTGAGATATCCCGGGAAAACAGGGAGCTGTTCTCTTGACAATGGCTTATCACCTGGAATAAGGATGCCATCGAGTGCGAGCCCCTCGAGCCTGCAGTGCTGTGCAGCCCACTCCCCGTGCCTGCACACGCCTGCTCCTGCAGCAGCATCAGATAACGGCATGATGGGATTATCTCCAGATGCATACCGGCTCCTCACCGAGCAAGACAGACAACTCAAATTACTTCAGGCTCAGGTTTGTGGAAATGTCAGCTCTCTCCTCTGCCCTCTCAGTGATTATGCTTTGATAGTTCCCCTGCCAAAGGAATTAAATTAACTGTTGTCTATCTGTGTTGGAACAAGGGAGCATGTCATACCTGCTGCAGTTTGGGCACAGAGAGGGGACTCAATTAGCTCTACCAATTGGTGTCCCTTTAAAAAGTATTTGACTTATATCTAATTAAATTTTGCATTTATTTTTGTGGTATTTCCATAACATGAATGTTTCTTTTTTGTACAGTGTTTGTAATGCAAACTGATACACTTTCTGTATAAATGCTTTTCTACTAACATGCTTGTCTGTGTTAAAAAAATTGCATGGGCTATAGGCTTTGAAATTACTGTAAACATAAGATGAACCACAAAATGTTTTCACATGTTGTTTTTTCCACTTTCAAGTCTGCAGCTCCCTGAGCTGTTGCTTTGAAAACTTAAGTTGTCTGCATTGATGCCTAGTTCAATAAGTCTTTTCTGTGCTAGAAAACTGGACTTTGGGGGTCTTGCTATGATCCGTTGCCTCACCAGGTTAAGTTTCTTCAAAATATCAGCCCCTTATCAACTGCTGGCCCTGTATTTTGCAGAGTATGATTTGGGGCTGAAGAGACAGAGTTTAAATTTTGCTGCTGGTGATGAAAAATACAAACAGAAAGTTTGCAGTAGTTGAACTAGAAAACTACAGCTGGTTTTGGTATAGTTCCTGTATGTAAAGTCAAGCTCCCAAAGAATGGGTCGGCCATGAGGGAAACCCCTCCTTACTGCAGCCTTCACTGTTACTGTGTTTCTCCCTGGAGCTGCAGGCTAATCGGTGAACAGGATGGGTGAAAATCCTAAAGAGAAGTTTGGCTGGCAACCTTAATTTTATCACTTATTTGCTTAGCTTTGTAATTAATATAAAGTTGGTGTAGGGACAGTTGGCATATAAATGCTTGGCTGCTAAGTCGGTTAATAGGCTTTGTATGTGAATGAAAGGGAAGGAATACTTCCAGCAAGTGTGGTGCAAATAGGCTTTACCCAAGTTGTCTTGGTGCTGCCTCTGCCAGTGTGCTGAAAAATCTTCTTTGCTAGCTCTGCCAACATCAAAATTGGTGTTTTGATTTATGCTGTGTGCACTGCTGAGAGCTGGAAGGTGTTCAGACTGCTGTGGCAGCGCAGCCTGTATTTGAATCCAGATCTTAGCAGAACCCAATTAATTCCCTTTTGCCTGTTGTAGCTGTTATTTCATTGTGCAGATGCTAACTTTGTGATGACTCTCACAGATCCAGCGCCTGCTGGAAGCTCAGGCTCGCCAGGAGGGTTGCTCAGAGGAGGCTGTGCCGCCGGAGAAGCCGGGGGAGCTCATTTCCATGGAAACACAGACCTCACCGCCGTCGCACAAGAGGAGTGTGAGCGTCGCCGTCAGCACAGGTAACGCTTCATCCTTTTAAAAGAGACTGGCACTGTTTTTTTCTGGACGTTTCTGTGTGGTTCGTTTGGGCGTGGAGGAAATGTTCTGCAGAAATGCTGAAGCTCTGCAAACATGCACCTAGTTCCAAAAAACACCTAAGTTGTTGAGATGTTATTTGCAAGTTTAGGCTGGAGTTCCTTTTGTCTTTGATTGCCATCACTGAAATAATTATTTTTCCAATAGCTTTAGAAAAGTGTTCTGTTTAGAATGGTGTCTTCTTGAAATGTAATTCCACATCTTTTTTTATTTCATACACGTTTTTGAAAAGTAATAGCTTCTATGCCATATAGTGTTCCAATAAGTATATTATTGATGTTGTTTGTAAATCATGCACGAAGAAGAGGTAGTAATTGCTTTAGTTTAGGAGAGGTATGCAGCTGTATCTGCACAGCTGCATATTAATATAGTAGTTCCTGTTAAATCCATGGAAATGTTGTTCTTAGTCTGGAGGAAACTTTGGTACAGGCTCAAGGTCAATGAATTAAAATTATTTAATACAACCATTTCTTTCCATCAAGTATACTTTGGAAGAAACTAGGACTTGGATGATATTTTGGCAACTTTTAGCTGATTTAAACTGTAAATCACTTTTTAAATGGTGAAAGAAACATGAACAGGAGAAAATTATTCCTCTAGCTATAGAAAGTCAAAGGGTGTCAGAAAAAAGTAATAACTCTTCCTAAACTGTTAAACCTCTAATTTTGTCCTAGGTGCTAGTTTATTTTGGAATACAGCTGCAGAAAAACAAGGCAACTCCATACCACAAGGGAAAAAAGAAGATGGAGAGATTTCTAAGGAGGACATAAGCATTTCAATTAATGCTGAACAAGATGCAAGTAATACAAGTATTGCTTCATCCTTAAGGGTGGTTGACATGCCCAGCTTTGTAGAGAGTATTCACCTTGTGGAAGAAGGAACTAATCAGAACATTCCCCAGTAAGTAACAGAAACACCCTGTGCTCACATAATGTGCTGAACTGCCTTATGTAAGTCATTACTTCTGTAATATTTTTTTTCTTCAGGAGTTATAAATAGTCTGACCTCAGCTGTTGTGTTCTCTCCCTTCTATATTTTGTAATTATGCTTTAAATTGAACAGCTCACCAAAACACATCTGCCTTTAGAGTCTTCATTTATCAGTCATGCAGGTTTAGCTCTTGTCTACCTGTCAGCAGCAGCTGATGGCAAAAGCCTTTAATTTACAAAAGCATGCACTGTGCTGGCAACATTCCTCTTCTTACCTTAAATCCTGACTGGAAAAGGGGGTGATGCTATACTCAGTTGTTTCCTGCAGTGGCTTTTCCTTGTCAGCATTCAGAACCTTTCCAGTTCTGAGGGGCTTGGGATGAGGTGTTTATGATTATGTGGCTGTTCCCTGAATTTCTCTTTGTTTTATGCCTGATTACTTTGTGTATGGTGCATGCAGATACTGACTTCACTGCTGTTAATTTAATTATTTTTAAGCTCAGTTGCTTTATAGAGCAGTGACTAATCTCAGACTAATTAGGGAAGTGGTTTTAAAAATATTTTTAATTATCTGTATGGATGCTATTTCTACGTAGGAATAGCTCAACAATTTAGCACTTTAGTGATCTTATATTGTCTAAGTATAAAAAGCCAAAGGAGGGGGAATACCCTTCCAGTTAAATTAGGTTCCTAAAATACTCTTATTGGGAAAAATGATGATAATTAAGTTATAACGTAACTATTTAGTAGTTGATTGATTAAAGTCCTTGATTAAAGTGCTGTCTGGAAACATATACTGGTACCAGAAATGTTATAATTCAGAGAAATCTTATGGACATTGTATTTTAGGACAATGCCATCTTAAGGTTCTCTTCAACTTGGATTCATAAACCAGTAAAATAGCTGGAAAATATCTTACAGTTGGAATGTAGAGCATCACCCAGATTTCTTTGAGGAGGAGGGGAACATTTTTGGGAATGATGAATAATTGCTAGTGTAACAGTAGCTGATAACCTACATTGACTATCTGGTATGTCACGTGGTTTAAATCTTATCGCTTTCAACACAGGCAATTGATCAGTTGAGTTCTGAAATTCCCTTATCTTACACTTGTCTCCTCAGGAGGAACAGGAAGGGGGAGGAGGGTCGCTCGAGGATCTTCCTGGGATGATAGTAGTATTGATATGTCTGCTCTCCAAAGGCTTATGCAATGCACACACCAATGAGGGGGTGCAGAGCATTGTGTTATAACTCATTCAGTGTTTACCCTTTTAAGCCTTTATAGTTCCTCTTTCACATCTCTTACTGAAAAATATTTCAGCTAGTTGTTTGTTCTCAGTTTGTGATACTCAGTGTGCATGTGTCTACTTGTAACTGTCTTTGAGAAGTTTTTAAACTTCTTAGGAATCCCATGATAAGTTATGCTACAGGAATCCCATGATAAGTTATGTACCTTGGTAAAAGCAGCTTTTTTAGTATGTCATGTGTCAGAGCATACAGAAGATACTTGCTTCTAAAGGCTTATAAGTGATATGCTGAAAACATAAATTTCAAGTTGTTAATAACTTCCCTTTCATCTGGTTTAAGTCATAGTGTGTCACTGAGTTTTGATTAGTCAGAGATGCTGTTGCCACTTTGAAATCACCTTTTGGAAAACTAGTCAGGCTGTTGTAGTTGCACACTTGGAGGTCTATTTCCTCAGTCCTCAAATTACTTTGGAGAGGAAGTGACTGCAGAAAGGAGCAAAGCCTTGAGCAGCAGGCAAAACTAAAACCCCTTGGGATCCATTTGCAGTACTCGATTGTTCTCCTCTGATGTTCATGAACAAATAAAGTACACGTAGTGATAATGATGCTTCTGCTGTTTCCAGGAAGTATGTAGCTATCTTGGTGTTCTCTTCCAGAGCTGGAAACGTTTCCCAAGCACTTGTTCGTGGTTCATCCCTGGAAGAAAGTGTCAGTGTGTCTTTACAGAAAGAGCCATCGGAGGGAGCCAGGAGCCAGGTGGTGGTAACAAGTGAGCAGAGCTCGGAGCCACTGCTGCCTCAGCAGCCCTCAGAGGAGCTGAAGCTTTACCAGGACTTACTGGTAATTCATGCACATTTTATATTCTGCACTGAATGCAGCAGTCAGAAACATCACCCTGCTGAACTTATGATGTGGTATTGGCATGAATGAAAGCTGCTTGTGGTTTTCAAATTCACATTGTGCTCTACAGAAAACTCTGAGTTTGTGGTTCTTATTTTTTTTTTTTACAAGTGGTTATTTTGTACTTCTCTTTCATGTATACCTGGAGTACTTTCTATTAGCTAATAAATAATAATTTTTTAATTCAAGGACATCAGCTGATAAGTTCCCAAATTAGTGGCCTTTAAAATAACACAGCATTTTACTTTCAAGTCCCTTAAAGGGCAGATATTTTAATCTTGAAGAATATCAGTATGTGATGTGTTTAAATTCAGAACAGACTTTTACAGAAAGCTTGAAGTGTAAAATGTTCCAGTGTTTGCCCACACTGCTTTGAGTTTAAGTGATTGTATCTGAATTTGCCTTCTTTGTCAGAATAAACTATTAATCCGTCAAGTTGTATTTGAAGTTGTGTCAGAGTAAGTCAGGATTTTGGTATGTGGCAGTTCCTGTACGTCATTATGTTTTTGCTGTGTGCTCCCTTTTTCTGTAGGGCCAAGTAAACCACCTCTTAAAGACCTCAGAAGTAAAAGATCACTTGCCTTTAAAATCGGGATTTGTTGTTGAGGATGGTCCTACATATCAGGATATGGATGGTACAGAAGTGTCTGCAGAGACTGGCACAGGAGGGGTGGACAAAGAGAGTGTCATTAGTGCCACACTCAAACAGCTGAGGAGTCTTGGAGTGACAGTGGACTCACCTGGCAGTATGAAGGAAAATACACACAAAGTGGAGAATGCCAGGTAAGATGCTGGTGGTCTTGAGTAGTAATGTGCAGATCCAACTGGAAATTAAGATTTGGCTCAATGAGTCAAGAGAAGACTGTTCACTGCCACTGGGATTTGGGTGCACCTTGATCTACATTTCCTGCAAAATTGAAATGCTGGCTCATGCTATGGGCATTTCAGATAGGTTAAGAGCTCTGTTAGCAAAACTCAGACTATTTAAATAGAATACAAGTAGCTCTTACTGTTAGAGCATCTTAAAGCATTGTGCGTGCAATTCCCTACAATAACAAGGAATTCTTTGGTCTGTGTCCAAGTATTCCAGAGCAGCTCTGGACTTGAGAGACTGAACATTAAGTAGCTGTGTACTTTGTCATTGCTTCTTAACCTTTGTCTTGCACTTTACCAGTACGTGTGAAATTATCATTGTGGCTTTGGTATCTAATCAAAACTGGTTCTGTCCTAATTGCTTGTGGGTGCCTTGGGCAGAGAAAGTGCTGGGGAGAGAAACTACAGCCTTGTTGAAACAGAGGAAGGAACAGAAGTAACTTCTGAAGGAGGGTTTTTAGGCACAGGAATTTACTTGCATAGCTGTGTAGGCATAGGCTGACTGCCTGGTGCAGCTTCACTTTCATCCTTATTGTCTTCTTGATCCTGGTGTGTAGCTGTTATGTAAACAAAAAAAAAAAACAACCTAGCCACCTCCTAATTAATCTTCTCTTCAGCCATGTGGCAAAAGCTGTTTCCAGTCATAACCTCTTTTCTCTCCATTTTATTTGTATTTTATTGAGTGTTTTTCTGGAATGTCTGGACTACCTTCCTGGCTGGAGTCTGTCAGTGTTCTTTTAATGTCAGTAACACGCTAACATGTGAACCCGTAAGGCGAAACTGGAACTCTTGGGGTTTTTTTTTTCTTCAAACTTGGGGAGTGGGGTGGAGTTCTTCCTTCTGCCACTTTCAAGACTGATAAACAATTCTGAGAAAAGGTCTACAGCTCAGTAGAGAAGGAAACAACAGTGCAGCTCCATAGCATAATAAATGGTTGTTGTTGCTGAGCCAGTTTATTCTCCCTGGGCAAACTTCAGAATTTGTGCTCGGTGAAATAGGAAGCCTCTTAATTCTTAATATGAGGAGCTTGGGTTTATAAACTAATATATGATGTGTGAACTAAATGCAGTGGTTTACAACCATTGCTGGTGTACCAGAGCTTGTTCTTTCAGTCTTTAAGCACTTGATGTATATACAAGAAATTGCTGCACCAGGCAACAGAACAAATGAACATTCCTCATTTGAAGATGTTTCAAAAACTAGAACCTTTTAGGCTTCTGGAAACAGATGCTATGTCAGAGTTTCTGTAAAAATCCTGGAATTACCATGCATTGGGAAAGATATTCTTGGTCTCCGTCATTTGGCTTTTATTTCTAGCTATAAAATTGGGGCTGAATGGTAGAATTTAGAGTTGTAGGATCAGATACACATAGTGCCACATTCACTGGTGAGAAAAGACCAAGAGTTCAAACCTTCTTTAAAACCAAAACCAGCACTGTAGCCTGCTGGAGATGGGTGGCTCTTCATATCAGGGTACTGTGTATTAAAGGAGAAGGGAATATCATCCATCCTCTGACAGTGTTTGGGTACTATGGGGGTGAGAAGCTGGTTTTCAGTATGTGCAGATAATATGATCTCACTCCTGATGATGCTGTGTTCAGAAGAAAGGGGAAATCGGTACAATGAGAAAAATTATGAAATGGATGCTTTTCCTGTAATGCTAAGGTAACTTTTTGATGCTTCATTTCAGCATCTTGGCGTGCATAAGTCCTGAAGCAGTGGTGCCTGGATTAAATTCCATGTTACTTGCCAATGTCAGCATGTGTCCCAACGTTGTTGATCTGAGCATGGAAGCAAACGCCATAGCCCTGAAATACCTCAGTGAAAATCAGTTATCCCGACTCTCTCTCAGTCGCTCAGGCCAAAATCCTCCCACAGATTTCTCCTTCCAAGACATCTTGCAAACAAATACGGACAAGAGCATGGTGGGTCTGAGTTTAATTTCACCCAACAATATGTCCTTTGCAACCAAGAAGTACATGAAGCGATATGGGCTGCTACAGGGCAATGACAGCAGCGAAGATGAAGAGGAACTGCAGGCTCAAGATGGCAATTTTGGCACTGTCAGAAGCCAAAGCATGCCAGACAAAAACTGTACCCCTGCATTGGACAGCTTCAGCCACCAGACTGAATTGCCCAAAAGAATGGATGGAAGACTTCCCATTCACCTAAAAAGTCACAGCAGAGAGTTGACTACTAATGCTTCTCCACCAGAATTAAACAGCCCTGCATTAAGAAACATTATAAATGAAGTTTTTCCTCCCAGAACAGATCAAGCAGATGAAAATTCTCTTCAGTTCCTAAAAGATTTAAAATCAAAAACCAGATTGTTACCTGGGAGGGTTGAATTCACTGAACACCCCATCAGGAAAGATGAAGGAGATACTCAGGCCTTTCGTGGAAATCTACACACTCCAACTCTTGAAATGCTAAACCAGTCAAACAGCATCAATTCTGTTGGCACCATTCTCGATGTCAAACAACTCAGGCAATTACCAAAGCTGTTCTGAACATCCCTTGAGATGGCTGCAACCACCATTCAAATCAGAGGGACCTCTTTGTAAAAGACTACAGGAAACCACGGGTTGAGCTCTCTTTGAAGAGGTCACTCTGTTGTAGCAATGTAAAACTTGCAGAACTGAGATTTCAGCCAGCTCAGGGACAGCCACCTCAAAGTGCCTGGCTGATCAGCATAGACATATGTGTGCACTTTTGTTTACAGTTAGGTGTGATTTTAAAGCATATTGAAGGTGAATCAACACGAGCCCAAGATGTACTTTTAATACAATTTTAACAGTGGTGATTACTTAAGTGTTCTTTTGTTTTTTAAAAACAGACTTTTCCATGTTTGTGCCAACTGTGAGCCGCTGATAATGTGTGTGGCAGAGCAGGGGTAACAGAGCTAAAGCACTAATTTTTAGAAGTTTGCTGAAATGGTTGGATTCCTGTGTGTGGGTTGTGTCTGTGGGGACAGGAGATATAACTCTGGCTTTACTTTGTGTAAAATTATTTTGAATTCAGCCAAAATGGCACATGTAACTCTCTGTATCATGAAATCTTTGAAGGAAATGGGGGAAAGCTGGCACTTTTAAGACTTGTAATTTTTTTCACCTCTATGTTTTCTATTTATTTAAAATTACATATTGCTGATAAAGGTCAAAGGTTCCATTAAAAAATTAATCTTCACTTGACTAATGCTGCCTTTATTTAAGACACCTGTGTCTTCCTAGTCATTGTTAAAATGGTTAACTTGAAGTTCACTGATTCATCTCCTACTGAACTCATCAGGAATCTGATACTCGGTGGTGGGGTAAGCAGAAACAATAATTTAGTTTGTTCTGGATTGACACATAAATATTTTGTCACCAAGCACTCCAGTCTTTTAATGAAGCAGCTCTTTTCCGTAACCTTGTGATGACAATATTGCACAAGGTGAAGAATTTGGCTGGAAGTGGTGATTTATTCCCATTCCCACCATTCTGGTGGGAGAATAGTGGAATGATGGTGGAGCCATGTGTTTTCTCACTGGCCTTTTGGGTGCATCAGCATTCTCACACAGGCTTTGGAACAAACTTTGTTTTAGTGATGGCATTGTCTCAACAGCAGTTCAGCCTGCTGCTGACCTTGCCTTTCCTGTTCTGAGTGTTAAACCAGAGATCTAAACACCCCACACTGAAATCCCAGTCAGATCCTAAGGACTGCAGTGTTAGTTCTTGGTATGTTTGAGTGGGCACTAATTGCTAATTAATTTATTACAGAATTGGGCTGAGATAAGCCATGTGCTATTTTGAAGCCAGTACAGAGGGGGGAAGGCAGCAGCTCCTTTAAGCCAGAATTTCTCTTCTCACACAGCCTCTTCCATCAACAAGGATATTTGCTTCCTTTCAGGAAAGGTGCTACTTTACTGTGCTGAAAAATAAAACCTTTCTCAGTCCCTGAATCTCCCCTGGATCAGGCATAAGGTTATTATCTGCCAGCACATTTTCTGCTGAATCAGTCAAAAAATAGTTAATGTTTTTGAACATTCCAGTGAGATGAATGAGGCAATTCATACCTCTGAGCTATTGTTGCAGGGTTTTGTTCTTTGTTTCCTATTGTAAAATGTCTGGAAACACAGGAAGATGACAGTTGTATTGGTTAATATTTTAAAGACTTTCTTCAAATGCTCAAGGGCTAGAAACAATTTGAAAACAAAAGCCAAACTACTTCCACACAGCTCAGGACAAGGGTGTGGTGTTATAACAAATTACACAAAGCATATAATCCTGGACAGCAACCTCTGAGCAAGCAAAATGTTAATTTACTGGACCAAAGCAACAAAAAACACCCTTCCCTTCAAGCAACATTTTCCTTTCATAGTATGGTGCTGAGTAATTTCAAGATGTCTGGATTTTTTTTTTTTCCCTGAAGCATCCACTGCAATCAGAGGTAAAAAAAAGCACACACGTAAAGCCAGGTCTGGCTTTGTTAACTGAGCACTGAGGCCCAAGCTCCAGAGCTGGCTTGTGAGGGGATGGCATGGCTAATGAGGTTATATTAAGGCTTTATGGATTTGGTTTTGGGGTTTTTTTGTTTTGTTTTGTTTATTTCTTCTATTATTTCTAGCTCTCCTTTATTATAGTTAAGGGAAGATATTTTTAGTGCTGGCTCAAAAGGTGCTGGGCCTGCTTGGAGCATCACTGACCACTTTACTTTGGATCATTTTGGTGCTCCCCACGCTGACCGAAGGGTTTGATCCCTCTTCAGTAAATTTAAGACGCAGGCCGGAGGTGGGCACAGGCACGGCCGGGAATGGCCCTCGGTGCTCAGAAGATGCTCGGCTTCCTAATCTCCCCCGCCCAGCCCCGGCTGTTCTATCTTTAACGCTTCCTGTCGGTGAGAGGAGCCGGCTCGAAAATGGTCGTGTTTCCTGGCGGGAGGCACGGCGGGCTCTGCGGCGCGTCGTGACCGTCCCTGCCCCGCCGCCCCACGCACGCTGCCGGCATCGTGCGGGCTCCTGCCGCCCGCGACACGGCCCCGGCCCCGGCCGTGCCGCGGGGGGAGCGCCCGGGGCTTGTGGAAACCTCTCCCACGGCCACGTCCAGAGCGGGAGGCTGAGGGGAAGGAGTGAAAGGAAGAATAACAGCTCCGGCATTTCCCCCTGCGGAGGGCGCGCAGGTGGCGGGGAGACAATAGCGACCCCCGCGCCCCGGCCCCGCCGCCGCTCCGCGCTCCTCGGCAGGTGCGGCCGGGCCCCGCCGCCGCTCGGCCCGGCCCAAGCCCCGCACAGGGCACCGGGGGTGTCCCGGGAGGGGCTCAGCCCCGGCCCCTTCCCTCCCGCCCCGCGCCGGCCGGGATTTCGTTGATTTTCGGGTTCCCGCGCGGGCCGGTCCCCAAACTCCTCCTCACCGCTGCCTTTAGGGCCGCGCTACCCGCGGGACCCTCCAGCGGCTGCTGCCTTTCCCCTTTCCGTGCCGGCAGCCTCTGGCATTTCGGAGAGCTTTTCACGCCTCCCGCCGCTTTGCGATGGCCGCGTAGGGCACCGCGACCCCCGCCCCGCCCGCTCCGGGGGCTCGGGGCTCTGGCCAGGCCGGGGATCTCTGCCCGCCCGGGCCCGGAGCTCGCCCGGCCGGGCTGAGCCCCCTTCCCCGACGGGGCGCGCAGCCCGGCCCCAGCCCCGCACTGCTGCCCCGCACTGCTGCCCAACACTGCTGCCCCTCACTGCTTCGGGCCGAGCCAGGGCCTTTTCCCCCTTCCCCAAGCCCCTCTCCTCCAGGGTCCGCCGCTAACATCCCAAATTTCTCGAGGGCGAGAGGTGCCGGCTCGGTACCCGCTCCGCTCACAGTCCCCAGCATCCCCGGCTCGGCAGGGATGCTCGGCCTCCTCCCACCCCAGAACGGGAGACGGGACGGGAGCTCGCCCCAATTCAGCCCTTCAGCAAAAATACACAGTGCTGGGGGGGTAGGCTGGGGATTGAGGCCGCTTTTCTCCAAAACATCTCCTTTCGATGTGCTTTATTTACCTCCTCTTGTCCCAAAGCAGCCCACACCCTTTCCCCCTCTCTCAACATCTCTAACAATTTATTTTGGCTCATTAAATTTAATTAAGAGCGGAGTAGGTGTTCCATATTTAATAATAATAATAAAAAAAAAGAAACCAGAAAAAAATAAAAAAATAAAAAAAAAACAGGGGCATAATAACCTCCAAGAGGACTAAAATAAAGAATCGCTATTCAGATGCGGGCAGCCACAGTGCAATTTTTTATTACTTTTTTTTTTTTTTTTTTTTTTAGTGTCTTTTTAAGAGCATCTAAGCACACACACATAAAAAGCTAGAAGGCATGCATTCCGGAGTTATTCCTATGCATATCCCTGCAATAATTTTCCGCTTTCCTTCGATAAAATTGCCAAATAATAATGAATCATTTCATAAATAATGGGTTTAGAAGCTTATCAGGGCAGGCGGGCCACTGCTGGGGTTTTATCTCTCTCGGCCACATTGCAGTAGTGTTCCGCTCTCCATACTAAATAGGAAACTGGACGTGATGTGGAATTAGAGCCTACCCAGCTGAAGCCACCCAACACTTACTACAAATATAGCCGCGATGCGTAGGCCACAAAATGGCTCCACTCACTTTTCCCAATGAAAAGCAAATGGTGAGTAAAGTGGAATCGGCTCTGCAGCAGTCTGGGCGCTGGGGACGGGGGGATGTGGTTTTGGGGGGCTTCGGAGGGCAGCGAGGGAGCTTTTGGGGGCTTCTGCCCCACATGAGAGACGGGAAAAAACACAAAATCTTTTCCGCGGTTGGATTTTAATCTTTTTTATTCTTTGATGCGGGGTCGGTGAGGAGGAGAATACACTTTTCCCTTTGAAGTTGTGGGGTGCGGCACCCCCACGGCCCCGGGGCCCTCGGGCTGCGGCAGCGAGGCGGCGGCTGGGACGGGTTGGGGGGCGCTGGGGGCAAAGCGCCCCCCGGGCCCGGCTCCCCCGGCCTCTCCCCGGGGACAAACAGCAGCACACGGGCAGACCCCGAGCGCTTCTCCCCGAGACAGGGGTCCCCGATATCCCGCTCCCTCCCGCCCCTTCGCTTTGGGGCGATTTCCCCACAAAGGGCCGGAGGGAGATGCGCGCTTTTGGGTTGAAAATTTCCTGCCGATCGGCTGCTGGAAAACAAAAGGATTTTGCGAAGCAGAAACCAGCGGGCGGGGATTTAATGCCCCCCCCCTCCATTTTTTTTTTTTTCATAAACGAAACCACTGCAATTTAAGGCAAAATTCTGCTGATATCGTTGCGGTTTTGCGTATTTCGTTTTTTAACAAATGCGGGAATAGACGCCATCGGGATTATTTCTTTTTTTACGAAGGGGAAAACCTAATTTTTCGTGATTTCGTTGGCGGGGTGAGCCGGCCTCACCCTCCTGTCGCTGGGCGGCGGGGAGCGGCTTCTCTCCGCCGCCGGCCCGGTGCCGCTGTCGCGGTTCCTCGGCCGCTAACCGGCCCCTTGAGGAATTTCATTTGCCCCTTTAGGAATTAAATTTTCCAGCCGGACGTGGGAGAAATTCCGCCGCCGTCGCCGCTTCGTGCGAGCCCATCGGGAGAAAAACAACCCCGTGTCCGGCCCCGTCTGTGATTTCCTCTCGGGAACACCGGGCTTGCAATGTGTCCAAAAAACCGCCCAATTCGCCCCAAATATAGGGCGCTTGTTTTCACGCCTTTTTTTTTTTTTTTTCTGTGTTTATTTTTTTTTCCACGCCAGACCATGGCCGTCACTCGTTGTGGCCCCGTGTGCGAGGCGGCGGCGGCGGGGGGGGACCGGGGGTGGCCGCTGTCCCCTATCACAGGGGCCTCCCCGGGGTGCTGTCCCCTCCTTCCCTCTCCCCTGCACCTTTCTCCCTCCACTGATCTCCGGCAATCCGGACCCACGAGATCCACCCTCTCCTTTTTTTTTTTTCCTCCCTCCCTTCTCTTCCTCCCAGGATTTAGCAGTTTTATCCCGATGCGGGTGTCCTTCCTCTCTGTAAAGTCGTAAGTACCTTGAGGTGGGAGGAGTAAATTCAGCCTGACACTGAGAGCGCTTTTGTTGAAACAGGAGAGACTTGCGGTGTCCCTACTTAAATATGACACATGTGAGTAATCTCTTCCTATACAATATCGGAATAGACAATTAGATTTTTCTTTCTAGAGGGCTGGTGGTAAGGTGGCCGGAGGGAAGGCAGAGAACTTGTGCTTTAGGTTGGGTGGTTGTAATTGTTTTATTTTATTTTCCAGAGACATAGTGATATATGGCAAAAAAAATTTGCGTTTTTGTTTTGTTTTGTTTTGTTTTCCCTCGCGACTCAGCTTATCAGAAACGAAATAAAAAATTACCCGAGGCAAAGGAGCGAGAAGGATGGGTGGCAGCTTTCTGCTCCATGAAGCTCCTTATTTATACAGGAAAGAATAATCAATCAACCAAAACAAAACAAAACAAAACAAAAAATAAAATCCAAACCCGAACGAAGGTATACGTGGGAGATAAAGCATAGAAATAATCGCGATATCTGCCCCAGGCACGAGGTGCCCTGTCGCGACAGCATTTGTTCTGTGGGAGAAGGGGACAATGCTTTGTGTGCGGCCGCGGCCGGGCCCCTTCCTCCTTCCTGCGGTAGCGAGTGCGCGGGGGGATTGCCTCCCTTAGGGGCTGGCTTAACCCCCTCTCCCCCAAAAAGTGCTTTCAGGTATATTTCGATAGTTTACAAGTAACAATAAAAAAACAATCATGGGAGGAGAAGGGGCCGCCCGTGAGGCCAAGGCCGCTGCAGGCAGGCCGGGCGGACACCGGGCCGGCTCCGCAGGGCGGCGAACACCGCCGGGGAGCCCGAAACGGGGAGAAACGCCCCCAGAAAAGCGGGGATGGGTGCTGAGCCTCCGCCGTAATTTGGCCGCACCGTTTAAGCGCAGCCCCGGCGGCGCTGCGGGCGCTGCCCGAGCCCCGGGGCTGCTCAGCCGCCCGACGGTGCCGCTGTCAGTCCCCGCGGGGCTCCGGGAGCGCGGCGGGGGCTCCGGCCCGTCCCCGCCGTGCGGGACCGGGGCGCTGCGAGACGTCAAAGCGCCGCTCCGCGAGGCCCCGTGACGTCACGGCAGGCCCGGGGCGCCCCGTGACGTCACGGCACCGCACGGCTCGGCGGGGTGGACCGACATACTCCCCTCCTCCCGCCAGCAAACGCTAAATTATTCGGGGTGATCAGGGGCTGCCCCGTTTCTCACCGACGGGTCCGAGCCCCGGGGCGGTGCCCGTGCTGGGGTAAAGCCGCCCCGGTGCCGGCGCGGGGCCGCCCCTGAGCGCTGCCTCTCTCCGCAGGACGATGGACAGGCCGCCCGCCCCGCCGCCCCCCAGTGACCCCCGCGATGCCCGCCCCGCCCGGCGGCACGACTCGGAAGCGGAGACCACGAGCGAGCCGGAGAGCAGCCGCGGGGGCATGGAGGCGCCGGCGGACCCCCAGCTGCTGCTCAACGGGGCGGCCAAGGAGGCGGGCCGGCCCTCCCCCGGGCCCCCCGCCGCCCCTGTGCCCGTCATCGAGCTGGTGCGCCGGGGGGGCTCCCTGGACATAAAAAGCCGTGAGGCGGCGGGGGAGGCGATGCAGAGAGCGCCGGGAGCCGAGCCGTGCCGCGCCGCCGAGGCTGCCTGCGAAGCCCGCATGGTGCAGCTGAGCCCCCCCGCGCTCCCGCTGCAGCCCCCCGGCAGGGCCATGCTCTACAACCTGGGCCAGCCGCTGGCCACCATCAACAGGTCCGTGTTCCCCCTGTCCCGTCCCGTCCCATCCCCAGCAGCTCCCCCAGGGGTGTCCCGCGCGGTGTCGGGGCGGTGGGAGGCGAGGGACGGAGATGCGGGGGCAGAAGCAGCAGCATCCCTTCCTCTATGCGACGGGCTCGTCGCTTAATCATCGCGGCTTTGCACGCAAACTTTGCGGAGAGAGAAAGGGAAAAGGCAGGGGGAAAGTCAAAAAAGAAACGAAAAACTCGTTCCTCGAAGGAAAAATATTTGCGGTGATAAAGTCCTGGGCAGAGCGAAGGGGTCGGTCAATAAACGGACGAGAACCGGTCTAGCTCTTCCGAGCTCTTCGGGCTCTCTCTGTTCTCCGACGAGTCCCGCAAATAAGCGAAAGGGACAGCAGAGGCTCTGCCAGGGCTGAGCCAGCCGGGGGTGTGCGGATCCCTGCCTGCCTCGCTGGGAAAGCTGCGGGGCGGCACAAACTCTCGGGAATTGGGATTTTGCCCTGAGCCGCAAGCCTGGGCACCCCACGCCGCTCACATCCCCCTGTCCGCGCAAGGCTGGCGGCTGTCGCTGCGTGTCCCCGGCTGGCCGCGTGTGCTGTCACCGCACGACCCCGGGCTCGCTTCGTGAGCAGCGAGCTGGCTCCGAGGTCAGGGAGCAGCTCCGCTTCCCGCCCACCCGGACGCGGCCCCATCACGGGCAGGGCCGGGGGGATGTCCGTGTGTGCTCACGGCCTGTCTGCCTTTCTTTGCAGCGGGTTTTTCGGCGAACCGGACTCCTTCTCCATGTACGGCAGCAACCGGGTGAAGCGGAGACCCTCCCCGTACGAGATGGAGATCACCGACGGTGAGAGAATTTCCCCCTGCGCCGAATCTCGGCAGGGAGGGAGGGGTGTCTCCATCTGCCACGGGGGGCAAGTTCCTGCACAATGCCGCACTCTGGCACTAAACCCCCAAATTATAAAAGGACTAAACCGCCAAAGCGTAAAGCGCGAGTAGGATGCCCAGGGAGGCAGGGGGGCTCTCCGGTAAGCGGAGCCCGCAGCGGTGCCCAGCAGCGCGCTCGGTGAGTTTGATTTCACCCATCACCCAGCGATGCTGGTGCTGATTCCATCCCTGTTCTGCGGATGGCTTAGAGATTAAATCCGAAAGAAGACAATAAGTGCACGTCTTTGTTGAAGTACGGATCGGGGCCATTGCAGTGAGACGCTGGGTCTGTAAACCCTTTCAGCCAGGAGGCGTTGGCACTGCAGACCACAGCCTTGGCAGAAAGGATAACCTGCCTTTAGACCAGCCACTTGGGCATCCTTCTCGCGTTTTAGGGTTTGCGTGGTCCTGGCAGCAGGCTTGGGGTGTGGGATGCTGCTGCGAGGGGTATCTGCCCACGGGCTGCTGCCCACGCAAAGGGACACTTGCAAGAACGATTTGCACGTGGAAGGCCGATCTGTTTATCTCTGGAGTTAATAGCCCGTGCACATGAGATTCACTGAAATGTGTTTTCTCTTTAGCAATCGTTAACACTGTATTTTAATTGCCGGACAATTAATTTTCTTCCTTGCCAGCTAGCTGTCCCTTTCCTTCTACTCAGCTAATCTAAGATCAAATCATAACCTGCATCAGTCTAAAATAATGCATCCCGAAATGAGAGGCTCAGGGTATTATCTGCATTAATCAGTCCTCCCCTTCCCACTCTCTGCCCTCCCGGTCCTTTCAGGCTGCAGCCCCGTGGGACAGGGGATGTTGCAGCCCTGGCACAAGAAGGGCTTTTTGTCTGGGTTTTGATACCAAGGCTTAGCCGTTATGGGGGAAAGTCCATCAAATTTCAGTGTCTGACTAAAGCTTTGGACTTACTATTAAATTAGGTATTAAACATTACAGAAATACTTGGTTTTAACCAAGTTTTTGAGCATGTGTTTTGATGCAGGTGTACAGATTTGGCTCAGTCCTGCAGGTTCTGGTTCATGTGAATTTCCAAGATTGGACTCAGTATTTTTTGAGGGGAAGAAGTGTATCAGATTATGTTATCTAAACAGGAACAATTCGTAGGGATGCACATCCCATGCTGAGGCACCTGTGTGTCTGGGACCCTTTGCTTATTGCTCTGCTGGACACCTGCTGGGTGACATCCATGGCACACAGGAGCATCACTCTTGGGAGTCCTCAGCCCTTGGGGGCTGCAGAAGGGCAGGAAAATCTTCCCAGACACTTTGTGTTTGTGTTTTTTCTGCAAGAGAATAAGTGGTGGTTTTTTTGTAGTAGTTCTTTATCTATTTTATGGGAATTTTGTTCCATTTAATATCTTCTTTAAAAGAAGAAGTAAAGATAAAAAGGCAAAAAGGTATCTCTAAAAAAGTATATCCTGGAACTTTAGAAGAACATATTTTTATTAATTTCTCTCATATTTCTAATTTTAAAAAGCATCAGTCAATCCATTAGAACAAAATCCAGGCAAAAATTCTCATCTGATTGCTTGAATTAATTATTAGGCAAGGTTTTTTTTAATGAGAAGTAGATTTTCTATTATAGCACAGCTATGGGGCATTTTAATTTCCTCCACTGCTTGACATCTTTTGGCCAAAGCCTGATCTCTTTCTAAAAGATATGTTTAATTCAGTTGGGGCAGGAATTGAGAATTTGAGTGGTGTCAGAATTGGTTTTATAGAATAAAATTTGATTTGAATGCTCCTGGATCAAAATGAACAGGTCTTTATTTTTTTTTTCCCTGATTTATGACCAATTTATTAATAGATGCCTTTTAGTCATCAACTAAACAGAAATACATATTTTAAGACTCAAAGTCTCTTGAGGATTTTTTTTTAAATGAGCAGTATCCAAGATGGGGTTATTTCTCATACTCTTATGGGAGTAAATAGCTTTTGAACTCCATCTCTCCCTGGATTCAAGGCTAGTTGCTTTGTCTCATCTAGAAAGAGCAGTAAAGTGCTAAAATTTATTATTTTAGTAGGATGTAGCACATTCTTCACTGCTTAATTAGCAGCGCTGCTGAGGTCCCTGTCACCTTCCCCACAATCCTGTGGCACAGCAGGCTGCAAACATCAGGGACAAGAAACCTTCCCTTTACATGAGCTCCTGTACCTTAACTCATACCGAGGGCATTAGGTGCTGTCTGGGAGTGGATATTGCCTTTATTAAAGCATCATGCTGCAATCCTAGAGATCAGAGAGGTTTTTGTCATTTCTACATCCCCCAGCTTGTCCTGGGGGCTGTTTGTGACTTTAGGGGACTCCCAGCTCTGAGCACACCGTGAGGAGGAGTGAGTTGTGTGGCTGCTCAAACACTGGAGAAGTTGGCAGCTTGAACTGGCTGCTTGGGAGTGTGTCCCGAGGCAAACCCTGCAGTACAGCGTGCTCTGTGTGGTGTGCTGGGCTGCAGGGACTCAGCTTCCCCTGAAGGGAGGAAAGTGTGATGGTATCTGGTCAGCTGGAATGAGGGATTCCACTTCTCCTGTTGTGCAGGGTGGGATTTGCTCAGGTACAGCCTGACCAGGGTACTTCTAAAAAGTCACACCTCTGGTTCCTGTGCCACAGTCAAGTCAGCCAAGAGTTTTACTAGAAAAGAATAAAGGTGTTTAAATGTGCCATGGGGTGCTGGTTCCACTGGGTGATGTCAGAAATGTGGCTTAAACTGCTCACCAAGGCCAGGGACTTGTTCCTACCAGGAGGGAGAAGTTAGACAGGTGTCACAGGGTTGGGAGAGATGGGGGGAATGGGAATTCCACAGTCCTTTGGGGTAAATCTCACCAATGTGATACCTGCAAGGCTTTGCTTCCCACTCTGTGATGATTTTCACTGTATGTGATGCTTCCTATCCCATGGGAATTTCTGCCCTGGTCATTCTTCCAGATTTTCATGAGATTGATGTGACCTTCCATTGTTGATGTCTCCTGGAGGAGATGATGGGAAGGATGTTATAATAAAAGCATCTTGTGATAGTGTTCCCTCATATGAGCTGGTTTCCATGGACCCAAGGACCTGCAATCCTGATTTACAGCACTGCTGCTCCTGCAGAACAGTACTTTTTGGTAGATGTGCTTTTGGGTCTCCTCTAGCACAGAGACAAAGCTTTTCTCATGTATACCAGGAGTTGCCCTGATGTGCTGAAAGGAGAATTTGTGTGGTTTGTACCTTCATCCTGTGTAGCATCCCCTCTTAGAAACATGGCTGTAAAATTTCAAGGTGTAATTGGGGGTTACATGTAATTAGGTCAAACGGACACCTGCAGCAATTTGGAGTCCCTTCTCCAATTAGTGTCAGAGGGAGTTTTTGCCCTGTGTCAGTGAGGAGGAGAGAGAGCAGGCAGCCCTCAGGTCAGCTCAGCTGTTCCATCCTCACCCTTCCAGCAGGACACTGCCTTCACTCTGGATCAGTGAGGTCACTTTGTACCTGCCCTCATTGCTATGGGACAAATCCCACCACCCCGTTTCATTCAGAGGGCTGGTGGCAACCCTCTGGTCTCTCAGCAGGGAAGATCTCTGGATCTTAGAGTTGTCAAAGCCTCTGCTCAAGCTAATTTCCTCCTGTCCCAATGGTGGGTCCTCTCGACAATTTCTGTGAAAGAAAATGAAGCCATATAGTGAGATTAACTTGTAATAGGACCATTGTTGCTGAATTATCCTGGTTGATGAATTGAGATACCCTAAAATTATAGCAGCCTTCTGCACACATATCATGGCCTAAGCCTTCTTCCTTGGAGAGGTAAATTTCAATATCTGAGGAGACATCCAAAGAGATGCAACTCCATTTTTCCCTTCCACTGGATTGAACGGAAGTTACAGCTTTCTCAGCTCCTGGGGTCAGTTTCCACTTAGCTGGGAACTCTTGTTTCACTGCCTTGATGATTAAACCTCACTAAAATCAGTCAGTTAGTTAATTTGCAAAGCGGTGACCTATTCAGCACAGTAATACCTGGCCTGTTAGACCCAGCTCCTAATTCTGCATGGTTGGAATTGCAGGTCCTCACACGAAGGTGGTCCGTCGCATTTTCACCAACAGCCGGGAGAGATGGAGGCAGCAGAACGTCAACGGGGCCTTCGCAGAGCTGCGCAAGCTCATCCCCACCCACCCGCCCGACAAAAAACTCAGCAAGAACGAGATTTTGCGCCTGGCTATGAAATACATCAACTTCCTGGCCAAGCTGCTCAACGACCAGGAGGAAGAAGGAAACCAAAGGGGCAAAATGAACAAAGACTCGGGGATAGTCCAGGAAGACCTCCTGCAGGACATGTTGTCTCCCAACTCTAGCTGTGGAAGTTCTTTGGACGGCGCAGCCAGCCCGGACAGCTTCACGGAAGAGCACGAGGCGCTGGATTCGAAGCACACGCGGAGCCTGCACCACGCCATCCTCCCCGTAGAAGGCAACGCGCAGCGGTGATGAGCCTCACTCTGCTCACTCTGCTCCCCGAGAGCCGTGGGGGAGAGGCCAGGCCTGGCTGTGCAGCTGCTGGAACTTGTGCTTGTGGGGTTTGTGACTCTGCCTTTCCCTGGCAGCTCGGGCTGCCCGCTCTCCCCAGCCCGGCACGGTGGCTGAGGACAAGACCAACCCAAGATGAACGTTCGGGGTTTAGGTACGTGACCGTACAAAGAAGAAAAGCGTTGAAGTCATCTTCGTTGTACAGAACTGCTCGGGATGGGACTCTGAGGAGGGGAAGGAGACGTGGCTGGTGCATCTCCAGCGTTTAGAGGGTTTTCAGACCGCTTGGTGACCGCCTCTTTTCAAGCAGTCATCTGGGTGAGACGTGGAACTCCTCTGCACTGCCCACGGAGGCCACCGGTGCTTTCCAGCTCCACGTGGTGCTGGAAACTGCTGCATCACACCAGTTCTGCAGCATTCTCCAGCCTGTGGCACATCCAGCTGGTCTGAGCAGGAGCTTGGCCACATATTCCTGTTGTCCGAGAGCTTTTGACTGTATCTTTTTAAAGAGCTGAAAAAATACCCTCAGCAAAAGAACTATTAAAAGGATTTAGACTATTTCTTTTTCTCTCCTTTTTTCTTTCTTTTTTTTTTTTTCCCTCCTTCCCTTTCTTCCTTTCTCTTCTATCTAATTTTGGATTGTTTGGCTTGTTGTATTTATGATGTGGGATTACTTCCGTTTAACACTGTCATGCAGTATCCACTGAATGAAAAGGTACATAGGTGTTTTCTGCCACCCTCCCAGTCCCTGATCCTTCTGCAGGTGAATTTCAAGCCTGCTGAGGTTCTTCTAGAGTTTTTCCAGTGGTTTCTGTGGGGCCAGATCTTCTCTCGAGAAAGATGAATCTCAGAGTTGGTAAAGGAAGAAAATATTTGCTAGTGAAGTATCTCTTTGGACTGGGGGATTTTTTAATTCAAAAAAGCAAAAAGAGGGCAAAAGGAGTCAATGATGTATCAACAGTGTGCGTGTACATAGGGTTATAAAAAGGTTTTTTGATGGTATGCTTTGAATTTTTTGGTTTTATTTTGTGAAATGGTGGTTCAGCTGTGCCAGTGCCCACAATAGTGCTGGATTTATTCTGGTGGTAGGAAGGTCCTCACCTGTTGAGGCTGGTCCATAGCCTCTCTGAATCTTGGGGGAATAAGTAAAAGCAGTGGTGGGATTAGCCTGCACTCCGGAGTGCTCAAATTGCTGCAAAACTGAGCTCTGTGACTGAGCTGATCCCCTGATGCTGCTGCCCCTCAGGAGGAGGTTTGGGAAACAGGACAGGGGATTAGGAGGCCGCTGCTGTGGTGGCTGGGAGCTGAGACCACACCGTGCCACCACTGCTGCATCAGGCCCACCTCCCACCCACCCATCTCCTGGGGCCTGATGGAGCAATTGCCCCAAACCCACCCTCTCCCTCTGCAGAGATGCCAAGGCACAGAAATTAGGAAAAAACCCCAAACCCACACACAAACATCCTTTGGAAGGGAATAAATCATCCTGAGTGGGGACATCTTCCACCACACTCGTGCCTTCCCAAGGATGCTGAGGTACAAGGGAACACAGGGAATTTGAGTGGGTGTCTGCAAGCCCATCCAGGCTTAATTCAGAGCCCTGTCATTTCCATCCCTGCTTGGTTTGGATGCCTCTTTGTAAATAATAGGTAAGAGTCTGGCATGTGGCTTGGCATGTTAGGCAGAATTAGTTGCCTGGGAAGAGATCCTGGCCCATGCAGGGATTTCCAGCATAGCCCCCAAATTTTTGGAAAGCACCAATCTCCCCCATCTCAAACTGGGGAAAAGGAGGAAAATTCTTGGGTCTGGATTGTCTGTGCAGGGGGTTTTTACAAGAGGGGGTTACCTGCAGGGCTGGGCCAGAGAAGGTGCTGGGGGTGAGGAGGCAATGCTGAGGGAGAGGTTTGGACTGGTACTGGTGCCAGGGGTAGGAGAGACAAGCAGGGAGGCTGCCAGGGGGCCCTTGGTGGGGAGTAGGGGGGTGCTGTCACACAGGTAAAGCCAGTCCTGGCTCCCAAATAACCCTGGGTGGGGATATGTGGGGCTTTCACACTCTACTTATTAACCTGCTGCAAGGAAAAGATCCTCAGAAATCCCTCATTCCACACAAACCCATTACTTCTTGTCTGTATCTTCTCGGTAGCTGAACAGTTGGGAAAATGGTACAACCTTGTCAGCACCCCAAACGCCCCCAGGCACCCACACTCCTGCAGGGAGTGCTGCAGGTCCCGGGGCATGTACAGTTGTACTTTAATTGTGATTTGAATGGTACATTTCCTCTGCCCACCTCTCCTCCTGCCTGCTTCATCTCTTGCTGTGTGGACCATCACCCCCATTCCTGTTGGGAGCAGCGCTCTGGGGCAATGTCGTACCGTGTGAGTGAATTCCTGCCTTACGAATTTTGGTTTTTTCAGCCCCATCCCTTTCTCTGCCACCCTCCCCTTGGATTTCTGCATTTTTTCTGCAGAAACGAAGTAACCAGACCTGGTACCCTGAGTCTCAACCCACTGTGGATGTGCTATTTAGAAAAACACATTTGTTGTAATGTGTGTGTATATATAAATATATATATATAATGAATATATCAAGAATATTTCTAAATAAAGTTTTACAAAGCAGCCTCCACTCGCTGTCTGCCTCTGTCCCACCTCACCACTGGAATCCATCATCACTTTGGAGTTTCATCCCTGAGTGTTGTGGGGTGACGATGCCGGAGTGGCCCATTCCCAGCCAGCCAAAGACATAAACGGGCAGCAAAAACACGTTGCAAAAGGACCTGTAGATTGTTTGATTTTTTTTTTGTACTTGCTTGACTCACAGCGTCCAGCCTGGGCGGGGGGAAGAGCCCAGGGCCGGCAGGAAGGAAGGCGGGCGATGAAGCAATGCCCCGCCGCAGCGAGCGTTACCAGCCACCCCCCTCACCCCCAGCCTGTCACTTGCAGGTCCCCCAAAGGCTCCAGTGGCCTTTTCCCTTCTTTTGGCGAGGCTGACTGTGCAAGGAAGGGGCTGCTGGGGGCCACGCTACTTCCCTTTGCACCAAGGCAGGCATTCGGCCATGATTTAACAGGCAGTGAGAGTAATTCCTCTTTTTCAAGAAAGAAATGATCACAGCCACGTGCATAAGTGCTTTTAAAAATACACAGCACTGATTAGGGAGTGTTACAGGCTAAGCACTCCATTGAACATGCATGTATTTTATAATATATGTATGTATCTCTATATATATCTCTTATACATATATGTATTATATATATATGTGTATATATCACTATGCTGCTGATGGTGGCTGACACCATACTGAGCACAGAGCAGATGAGCAGGAATGGTACCACAAGAATTTTCTTGTCTTTCATTTCTATGGATGACAGAGTTGTTGCCTGTTTAAACAAACCCTTTAAAGCATCCCTTGCTTTTTTAAAGCCTCCCCACAAAAGCTTAGCTGCTAACCCTTCCTCCACAGCAGCCTGGGAGCCGATGTTTGCTTTTGAGGTTTCTAGGTGATATTTCCCCCCCCAATGGAAGAGTGGAGCCTTTCTCACCCCTGGGGGTGTGGGAGCCCTGTCCAAAGCCCCAGACAGGGACAGGGGGTGACCCCTCCACAGCCACACTGAGCAAAGCCCTGGCAGCCAGGACTGGGCTGGTTTCAGCCCAGGCTCTGGGATAAGGCGTGGGGCAGGTGTGGGCAGTGTGTGGCTGCTGGGTGCTTATCTGGAGCTGGGACATGACAACTGTACATCTGGTTTAACCCCTGTCTCCTGTTGTGCTGCCAGCCCAGCAAGAGCTGATAGTTCACCCACCAGTTATCTCTGCCTCCCACCTCCTGCCCCTCTCCCTCCCTCCTTCCATTGCCTGGACAATTCTCCTTTCACCTCCCCCTTCTGCTTTTTTGCTTTCTTCAAGTAAAATGTCCTTGATGGCCACAAGTATTTTGCAACCAGCAAAGGAAAGAAACATCCTTAAGGGAAAACCACCTGTAGGGTGAATGATTCAAACAACTCTGTGCATATTTATAGGTTCTATAACCTGTGGAAAGGGCTGAGAGGCTTCCAGTGCCAGCTGCTCCATGGTGGGATGGTCAATGTGCATCACTCCTGATTGACCCCTGTGGTGGGAGACCCTGGGTGCTGCTCTGCTGGGACAGGCTCCAGGGTTGTGTCCCCAGGTGGTGGCTTCACGTTGGCCATGCTGGAAGAAGAATCTTTCTCCCATCATCTTTTTCTCCTCAGCATCTGGACCTTGTTGCTGCTTGGCCACCAAAATGCAAATGTCACAGAAAGTAGCAGACATTCACCTGTCTTTGTGTTTCTTTTTAAAAGTAGTTTTTGAAACCCCTACCCATTCTTTGTCTTCCAATGGAAAAATTTAATTCATTTCTCATCAGATGGTAATTTCTTTTTGCAATCATGTTGTGTTGCAAAAGGTGATGTGCGGTGTTCTATGGATTCAAATATATGGGGGAAAATCCCCAGTTGACCACGTTTTTTTTTCTGTTCATGCAAAACAGAAAAGAAATCTGGGGAAAGCACCCTAGGTCCTGCTTGCCACTGCACAGAAGGGATTGGTGCAGCAGGATGAAATAGCCTGGGTGTCACGGGTGGCATTGGCCTCATCTGGGACAGTGCTGGGGCCCATCTCTCACTGGTGGCACCACAGGGTGATGGGGAGTTCTGGTCTGTAGGGCAGGAAATTTTCTGGCAAATGGCAGTTTCTTCACAAACTTGAAAGAGATGCATTTAAAGGTGTTTTGTTCATCCAGTTTTGTATTGTGCTCCAGGAACTGAGTGACATTCAGGCTTCCAGTGGCAGGAAATTTCCCCTTACAAGTGCATGGATGACACTGGGAAGTGAGAACAGAGGGAACCTGACACTGAGAAAAAATTGAACTAAAAATCAGAAAGAAGGTGGGAGGATTGCATATATCCAAAATTATGAAAGAAGAAACACAAAGCCCCAGAATCACTCCAAATTTGGGCATCTACTATTTTCCAGGCTCATTATTCGTTTATAATTGCAGTCTTTCTGGCAAAGCCATGTTGAGGGCAGCCTGCACTGGCAGCCCTGCCTGGGAACCCAGCCGAAGCCAGGAACAAGGTCCTTCTTCATTAAGGGCATTCCCGCATAATTGAATCAAATCTGCTCACGGAAACGACGGGACCCAAACATTCCCACCCGGGCAGCCGGTGAGAAAGCTTCTCCTTTTCGCTCTGACAGCCCAAGTGACAACAGGAGGGAGTAATTTATGGCTCTCTGGGACTGCTCGATCTGCTCTTCATCCCGGAGCTCATCCCTGACATTCCCAGCGCCGCACAAAGGCTGCAGCCGGCCGGGGGTGCCCAGGGGACACCGCGCTGTCACACGAGCAGCGAGCAGGATCCTCTCTCTCCTCCCAGTCCTGTTTTTTCTCTCTGGTCCTCCTGCCTCTCCTTTCACCTTATTAATCGCTCTCCGGCTTTTTCTTTTTTTTTTTTTTTTGGCTTCCATCCCAAAACTGGCTAGGGGTGGATAGGAGAGAATGAGGGACCTGCACGACTGATGAGGATGCAGGAAACCTCCCGGGGTGGGTCCAACAGGCGCTTTCAGACTTATCCCCCCGGTAGACATTCCTTTTCCCCTGCTCTTGGAACTATTCTCAGCCTCCCCAGTGACCTTTCCGGGGAACAATTTACTATTGTGTTTTGGTGAAGCCCAGCCTCTATTTTTACACTCAGTTTTGCTGATGCGGGCACAGGGAACGAGACGGGAATCCAGCAGGAAATGGGAGGGAGCGTCTGGAGCACGGCTGAAATCCCGGCGCTTTGATGCTGCTGGGGCCGGGGGCTTCTCTCCCTGCCCATCCCTGCGGTAAATCCCGCCTGGCACCGGCTTCATCCGGCCGTGCCAAGGTGGCAATGGGTGCTGAGGCCAATTCCAGCAAAGCCGCGGTGGTGCCGTGCTCCGCAAAGTGAAAGGCGGCGTTCTGCTGGCCTTGGGTCGCTCAAGGGATGCTGGAAAGAAGGGAAGGAGGTGTCTTTGTTGGATGGGTTAGGAGAGGTGTGAGGGTATGGCCGGGGGTGTCAGGAAAGGCGTGGCAGGGAATCCTGGCTGCCTCATGGGAAATAAGCTGGCTGAAGGTGGCAGGTCTTTGTGTGAGGGGCTGTCAAGCCGGGATCCTTCCTGATGTGGGACCGGGAGCTGGGTTTGTCGGGAGTGAATGGCTCCAAAAATGCCAAGCGTCGCAGCCTAGAGTGGCTGGGGAAGCGTGGCTGCCCTGTTCACCCTGTGTTTGTGGCAGGGAACAAGTGTCCCACTCCAGATGTACGTCTGGGAAGATGGCCAAAGCCCAGGGAAGGGAAGGGAATGTGTCCAGTCCCGCAGCTGTTCTGCTTCCACCGCTGTCACCACCTGCAGCACAGCCCCTGAGGCAGGACCCTGCTGCCAGGGCTTGCCCGGAGCTCACAGAAACCAGAGGTGCAGTCATGCTGCATGTCTGAAGCGTCCAGCCATGGTGTCACCTACTGCCCGCCCAAGGCTGCCTGGGGGGACTGCGAGCAAGAGGATGCTCCTCAGCAGCTGTCCCATCTCCAGAACACTTTGTTTGCTGTGATATAACCCTTCACATGCTGCTGTAGCTGAAACAAAACACATCCACACATCCCAGTCGTGTCTTGCAACCATCCAGCATCGCAGTGCCACTGCTCTGAGCATCCAGCCTGCTCCATCCCCGGGAATGGGAGCTGGAGGCTGGCAGGGGTGTCCTGGATGGAGCCAGCAGTGTGCCCCTGTGGATGCTGTGGGTGGGAAGCGCCTGCTTCAGGTGGGGAAATCTCTGTGCTTGCCAGGGGGTGAGGAACAAGCCTGGTTGAGGCTCCAGTGTGGGACATCACTGAGGTGGGTTAGCAGTGACACATTGGCACAGCCACCCGTGTGACAAGGAGTCACAGGCACACACTCCACAAATGCCTGTCCACGCACAGGACAGGTGAGTGTGCACTGACTTGCTCACAAACAGCCTGTGTGCTCTTGCACTGTCACGGTGCACAAACACAAACACTCCTTTTTGCACGCCCCATTCCTGTGGGAGCATCCATGGATGCACATTTGTGGACAGTCCTAAATGCACCTTTGGATGGATGTGGGCATGCAGTCCTGCATGTGTCTTCAAGCCACCCAAGCCACATGCTCACACCTGTGTCCCCCCTTGCACGCTGCCCCGCTTGTTGTCCTCACCAGACAAAACTCCAGGGTAGTTTTGCTTTTGGCTGCCATCAGCAGAAATCACTCACAGGCTGCTCCCTGCCTCATCCTTGCAAACCCTGAGCTGTTCTTTAACTTTCTGGGTCAGGTGGCACCAAACCATCCAAAGCAGGTACTGGATGTTTTCCTGGCGTGTTTGCAGGGCAGCAGGAAGGCTGAGCTGACCCGTGGCAGCCGTTGCTCCTATCTCGGCTCTCCGCCCGTCCCTGGCACCACCCTGCAGCTGGCTCCATCCTGCTGCGAGCTGCTCCCCTCTATCGCTGCCCGCAGGTGCCGCGGGACGGGGATAAGGCAGGGACGGGCGGTGTGAGCGGGAGCGTGGCCGTCCCCTCCAGCGGGGACACTGTCCCCTCGCCAAGGCCACCGCCCTGCCCGCCGCTCCGCTCTCCGGTAGGAGCTCACAGTCTGTGCCTTCCCAGCGCCGCGGCCCGGGGGTCGCAGCGGGGCTGTCCCACGCGGGTCCCACCCGAGCCCCTCACCGAACCTTGCGCTCCCCGGGCCGCCGCCTCCGGGCTTTGAACAGGTCCGGGGAAAACCCAGCTGGCAGATAAGGGGCGCATCAAACCCACCGCAGCACCAGCGCTCCCTGCCCGCGGCGCCGGCCCGAGCGGGGCGGTTCCGGAGCGGGGCCGAACCGGAGCGGTGCCGGGGCGGTTCCGGAGCGGAGCCGGGGCGGTTCTGGAGCGGAGCCGAACAGGAGCGGAGCCGGGGCGGTTCCGAAGCGGTGCCGAACCGGAGCGGTGCTGAACCGGAGCGGAGCCGAACCGGAGCGGAGCCGAACAGGAGCGGAGCCGAACCGGAGCGGTGCCGAACCGGAGCGGAGCGGAGCCGGGGCGGTTCCGGAGCGGAGCCGAACCGGAGCGGTGCCGAACCGCAGCGGAGCCGAACCGCAGCGGAGCCGAACCGGAGCGGTGCCGAACCGGAGCAGAGTCGGCCCCGCCGCCCCCGCCGCTGCCGCCAGAGGGCGCCGTCCCCCGGCCCGAGCGGCCCCGCGGGAGCGCCGCGCCCGCCCCGGGGCTCGTTAATAACGCGGTTTAACGTTTTCTGATCTTTTCCAAATAAAGTGTGTTAAAGACTGTCCTTTCTCCTCTTTTTCATTCTCCTTCTTCTTTCTCCTCTCTCCGATCCCCATTCTTCCTTTCTCTCCTCCTCCCCTTCTCCATTCCTCCCTCTTTTTCCCTCTTCACCCTCTACAGGTATTCCTGGGGTTACCGCAGACCACAATCGCTGTGTTAAACCCTCTATGACTGAACACTGCAGCTGTTTTCCTGCAGAATTTTGCATTCTGGGGTAGAAAGGTAGAGAGAGACAGCTTGGGACAGCTGCTGTTCCCCCCAGCACGGCCAGGCTCTGGGGGTCTCAGCGCTGCCTGCAGGTTCCCCCGGCATGGGAGGGCAGTGGGTTCTGTGCCTGTGGCACCAGCTCTGGGTTGGCTCTGCCAGAGGAGCAGCCGACTCTGCTGGGATTTCAGCAGAGGTGAGGTGACCCTGTGAAGAGCTGTTCACCCTGTGCTTGTGGCAGAGAACAACAGCGTCCCACTCCAGGTGTACCTCTGGGAAGATGGCCAAAGCCCAGGGAAGGGAAGGGAATGTGTCCAGTCCTGCAGTCCCACACTTCCCAGGGGGAGCGCCGGTGGCTGTGCCGATGCCCTGCTAATTGTCGAGTTCTAATTAATGTCCCACCAGTCCTGGAAACAACCTCTCCTCCTCAGTCCCAGGCAAAGGCATCTCCCAGGGGTCTTCACCTTCTGTCCTCAAAACCTGTTCAGGGCTGGATCCAAGGGGAGGCTGTTCTGAGCTGCTGTGGCACATGGGCACAGTTGGGCATTGTTCAGCCCTTTCCTACCAATCCTGTCCCTCCTGCAGGAGCCCTGAATCCCTGTTCCCCTCTCAGGGTACTCAGCGTGTCTGCAGCAGCATCCTGGGGGGGCAGCAGCCTTCAAAGCTTCAGGAATGGGTTAAGGTTCCCAAAAAGCTCTCCTAACTTCAATATATCCTGAGAAATGCCTTTTTCAGGTCCTGGACTCACATGAAATCCCTCTGGCCTTTCCATGTCCCTCCCACTCGCTTTCCCAGTAACAGAAGTCACTGCTCTGAGGAGATGACACGATTTTCCTCCTCTCCTCCATTACCTGCATCTGTTTGCTTGGGTGGCAGCCAGAAAAGCGACTTTATGCATTCAATCGTTTTTTTTTTTTCCCTGCCCTTTATTTTTCATTTTATTTTCCTACTAGCCCAAGGCTCCTGCCTTGTAGAGTCGAGAGGGAAGCATCCCGGCCAAATCCTACCCTTGTGTTATGGTAATCGCGGCTGCCACCCAGCAGATGCAGCTCGCTGAAATAAAAAGGCTGTTTAACAGGCCGGGGGAAGGAGAGGGGAGCTTTTGTTTGGCACTCGCCAGGGTTGGAGTACACTTGTAAAGCAACAACTGGAGCTCGTTGAAAAGAAGTGGAGGTTATTAGGTTCATTTCACTTACTGCCGATGGTCCTGTTATTTTTCCCCCTTCATATTCCAGGCTTTTGCTCTGGTTCTGATAAGGAAGAGGAGAGAGATGGCACCTAAAAACCTGCTGCCTCTGCTGCTGACCATGGGAACAGGGCTGCTGGCAGGGTTCTGGCTGATTGCAGCCCAGAGTTCAAGGATGCTCAGGCTGGTCTCCTGTGTTGGGGATGCTCCTCCCTCTGCCCAGGACCCTTTCATTTTCCCAGTAAGGATGTGGGGATGGAGGAAGGAAATCTCCTTCCTCAGATGGTGCTGAGCAGGGGTGCCCTACTGAATGCAGGCTCTTCTCTACCCCTTGGGGACCTAGAGAGTGATGTAGGGGTATGCTGCTCACGGGACATGGCCTTTACTGGTGCTCCTCTGCCTTCCAGGATGCTTGGTCCTGCCTCTTGTGAGCAAAGTTAAGAAGACTCAAGACCACACTTAATTGTGCTTGGAGCTATCAAAACACAGGGCTTGTCAGCAGCAAAGGTGGTCCAGAATTTGTCAGAGTTTGGACAGCAATGGGTTGATGATGAGGAATAAAAAAATTCAAGTGACTGCAGAAGCTGTGATGATATAAACCTGCATCCGTTTTGATGTGTTGCAGTTTTGGATGGGAGAATGACAGAAAGTAGTGCCATGGGGTTTTTATCTTCCCGCAGGTAAGTGGGGACAAGAAAATGATTAGATGGGTTGGATTTCTGTCCCTAGTTCCCTCTACCTACCTGTCTATCCCTCTGTCTTGATGCATCTTTCACCAGCCCTTTTTGCTCTGAAAAGCAGCAGCGATCCCCTTCAGATGCCAGGAATAAAATCAATGCACGCCCTCTCCAATTCAGGTAGCTGTCCATAAATCCTCCCAGCTCCAGGCTGGTCTCCCAGGACTCCCACATCAGCTGGGAACCCATTTAATCAGCTGAGATGATCTGTGCTGTCTGTTGCCCAAAGGCCCTTTGAACTCTTTGTCTCCTCGCTGAGTGATGAGGGTTTAGCCAGACTGGCCCATTCTGTGTGACAAGCCTCAGGTGAATAATGCCTGGAGCTGGCAGTGCCCAGGGTGCCAGAGGAGTGCCAGCCCCTCTGCCAAGGCTTTATCACCACATCTCCCCGTGGCCCCTTGCTTGGCTCTGTGAAAAGCTCCACAAACCCACACAGCATGAAGAGCACCCAGCCTGGTGCCAGGGGAAGACAATTATAGCTCTTTTTGGGAAGGCTTGGCGAGGGCTGGAGGGGATGTGTGAAATCACAGACTCCCCTTCCATGGGGCTGCAGGCTTGATTTTCAGCATATTTTAGTGCATTTTATGTTTTAGCTGGCTGGGATTAAATTCCACGCAGCAACTTTGCTGAGGGACTTCTGGAAGAGGTTTTCCATGCTGGTCCAGCCCTTGGAAACACAGAACTCAGCATTGCATAGGATATGGCCTCCAGGAAACAAATCTAAATTTGCCCCAAAGCAGCAGGACTCTTGGATCAGTTTCCAACCAGGGAAGTGCTGGATTGCCACCTTTAATAGCCAAGATTCTCTCCCAGGCTGTGTTGAAGTTGTGCTGGAGGTGGCTTCCCCTGCCCCCCAACAGCCTCCAAACAACCCAGTGAGATCCAGCCAGGTCCTTGCCCCAGCTCCATCCCGCTCTGGCCAAAGATTTCTGCACTCCATAAATCACAATTTAGCACAGACCACCATCAAGACAGGCAAAGTAACCTAATCTGCCCCCATATTAGGGTGTTGGAAAACAATAATCCAAGAAGGAAACACATTATCTGGCCTTGTTACTTTACAAAGTAATTTAAATTAATTTTTCCCTGGAGTGGTTAGGGAGCACTGCAACTCGCCCTTGTCTATTCTCTCCGGCTAATGAAGCTTTACCAGAGACTGCTCGTGAATTCCTATTAAGACCTCATCTTAGAGGTTACAGGGCAAAGCAATTTCTGCTCCTGGGAAAAATGCCTATGAATTTGTAATTGTAAGTCCATGTTTGATAGGGATTAGCATCTGAAAGGGGTAGAGTGGTGGGTAGCAGAGAAAACATTATTTCAATTAGCTGAAGGAAAGCAATTTAACATCTGATTATAGTTTACACTTTTAATTTTCTCCTATTTCTCCTCTATTTTCCCTAAATTTCTGGCATCTGAGGTAATTACTTTCTGAGACTTTCCACCCTCACCAAACCAGCCATCTTTCCCTTCTCCTCCTTTCGTCCATCATAGCTGACATTCAAATGTAAATGGTTGCTGAGCTGAGTTTTTTCCTTTCCCTTCTTCTCTCCAGATTCGCTGAATTTGGGGCTGGTGTAGACGATGCTGTGTCAAATCAAACTGAAATGGGCCATGATATTTCTCTTCACACCAAGGAGGTGAACGATGAGGAAGAGGAGGCTTTGCTCCACATCCAGACTCATGGTCAGGCTTGTGCCCAGCAGCGTGACACGGTGCCAGTGCCTGACTCCTCTAGGCAGAGCCCCAAATGCCTAAAGATTCTCTCTGTGCTCAGAAATTACTTCCAATTCCCTCTTTCCCTCCCACCTCTCAGCCTTAGCCTGGAGCTCAGCTGTGCTCCATCTATTTTTTCGTGGCTTCTTGGTCTCCTATTTCCTAATGACGACGCAATCGGTTTTCGGGTGGGAGATTCCTCGTGAGAAGGCTTGCTGTTATTTAAGGAAGATCATGAAATCCATCCTTAATGAAAGGACAGGAGAAAACCCTTCCACCAAGTTACACTGAAGCCTGAGATTATCATTTTTATGGGCTTCCAATCTTTCCTGCCTCATGTCTTATCAGCAAATGCAGCTGGAGGCTTCAAAAACCCTCCCAGCTTGCTGCTGATTTTATGGGATGAAGATTAGAGATGATCGGATAGCAAATTATTCATTCCATTCGATATCTCTGGGCAGGAGGGAATATCCAGAGCGAAGTCAGCTCCTTTCTCCCTCTCTGAGCATCCCACATTGGGAACCTTCCTATCTGCCACCCCAGCCACGCAGCAGCGCTTCCCCCCCACACCCAGAGGCGATTAGGGGTGCAAAATTCCCTCTGGGCAGGTGGAAAAGGCAGGGGGAGTCACAGAAGCAGGCTCATCCCCCAACAAGAAGGCAAAGCAGAGGTGTGTGGGGTTAATTCTTGTTTCAGGGGTTTTTGGTTTGATTCCTCCCAGCCCTCCAAGGCAGAGCAGGCCAGGTAGGTGTTTTCTCAGCCTCATTTTCCAAGGCTGTGGGGGCTGAGGCTGTTGTGAACGTGCTGTCAGAGCCTGGCAGCTCCTGACATCAGGGACAGAGGGGCAGGAGCTCAGGGGGGACAGAGGAGAGACCCCAGAGCTGCCCTTGGATGGAGGAGCAGCAGCATCAGGCTCCAGCACGGGGAGTGGAGGGTGTGAATGCTGCCCAGAGACCCATCCCAAAATCAGCTGGTGTAAAAAATATCATCCAGAATGTCCCATGAAATACCCACGGGCCACAGAGGGGCTGCTGAGCAGGCCTAAAGGGCAAATGAAGGCCATGGATGCCTTTTGCCAAGCCATTGACACTGGGGTTTTCAACAGCACATAAATAAGAAAATACATGGCAATTTAAAGGCATTTTAAAGAGGAGAAGTGGGGTTCAGAGCTATGATAGATGAAAACCCAGAGCAGGAGCTGCCTTTTTCTGCTGCCTTTTACTCACAGTGGCACACTGAGCCAAGAAAATGCCCTTTTCACAGTGGTTGTAGCTCCTGGCTCCCTCCTGGCAGCATCCAGAGCAGGCAGGATTTGAAAGGCAAGTGTCAACAGGAAATGAGAGAACTCTGGCACAATCAAAGAATGCTTGGTTTGGATGGTCAAAAGAAACAAGAAATTTAAAATTTGATTTGTGGGGGCTTTTGTGGTTTTTCTTTTTTTTTTTTGTGGGTTTTTTTTGTGTGTTTTTTTATGTTTCATAGAAGCTATTAAAATGTAATAAATTTATAATTACTTTTCTATGAAAAAATAGAATCTTCTTTAGGGAATTAATGTTCAGGTTTGCTCTCATATTTTATTTTTATGGCTCTGTCTGGGAGACAGGGAGGAAATGGAGAGGATGAAAGAGGGAAGGAAGGAGGGAGGAAGGAAGGAAGTGAAGGAGGTGAAGAGGAAAGAAAACTATTTCCATTAAAACACAGAGTCCCACAATGTTTTTCAAAGAGGAACTGGCATCTGTGCTTTGAGGTGTATCATCCAGGAATGTTGCTTTGATGAAATACTGATCTTTCCTAAAAGTTATGTATTTTTTAGGGGAAATAATCACCAATTTTTGGAGTATATGAGTGTAAAGCCTGAAATTCCAATCCCTGCTTTGTGTAAAATCTTTTATACAGGTAACTACTCACATGGGTCCTTGAAAGAGCAACGAGCTGGCTCTGGCTGCACTTGGCTTTGACTAAATGCTGCCAGGGTGATTTGTCCTTCTGTGCCTCAGTTTCTCTCAGCTCTAAAATGGACCTGCAGGGCTTCCTCTCACCATGGCTGGGTGATGCTGGAGGCTTAAATGAGAGAGAGACAGCAAGATTTCCATCACCCAGCAGCAGAAACACACACTTATCTGTCACTGCAGGTCCCAAGCCATGGCCAGGGTGACAAGAGGAAAACCTGGCTGGCAAATAATCTGTTGAAATGTCAGACTTTGCCCCTGCAGGGAGGCTGCTACAGTGACTCGAAGCTTCTCATCCCCCCAGGGATGTGCAACCAAGGAGGTGCCACAAGAGCTTTGTCACAGAGGCACCTTCCTTCCTAATGGCTGTGGGGGCTGAACGTGCTTTGGAGCACAAGGGAGCTTTGAGATAAGCACTGAGCGATTCCCTGGCCTCATCAGTGAGCCAAAAGTCATTGAATTGTCTGAAATGTCATATAAATGTGGGAACATGCAATTGGTAAAGTATTATTTGCTCTCCAGGATGGAGCTGACAGCAAGACCGCTGTCTGAAAGGCACAGAGCCCTGCCTTCATCCCGGGGCCTGGCCTGTCATGTCCTGTCACCCCAACACCCCATAGCACGTGGGTGGATGCTTGAGACCTCCTTGTCTTTGGGAAATCAGCCCCAAGTCCCTGGAGCTGTGCTGTGCAGAGCCTGGGGTGACAACACAACCGGAGTCGTGGAGAAGGAGCCTCAGGACCCAGCCCCAGGCGTGGCAGGGGAGGGGACAGCAGCAGCAGAATGTCCCAGACCTTGAATTTCCCTGGGGCAGCAGACAGACCGGCTTCTCCAGGACTTCTGATCTGCTGATAAAGCCTTCTGCCCCAAACAGCCAGGCTACTTCTGCTGGGCTTTTGCAAGGAGAAAAGCAGCAGGCAGGCAGCAGAGAGCTCTGCACGCTTTCCCGCCGGGTTTCCCCGGGTCTTGGGGAACCCAAAGTCCACTCTCATTTTTACTTATTCACAAGCCATTCCTTTTCCTCTGTAACATGATTAGATTGTTTTACAGGGCCTAATTATGGGCTCTGTTTGTGACACTTCCTTGCTGGTGCATGGGAAAGTCCCTGCCCCACCGATTTCACAAGCAGGGTTGGCAGTGGGGTTATCCCACGCTGCCGTGGAAAAGCAATTTGGGAAAGAGTTGGGAACTGGCCTTCGATCTTGTACAGCTCAAAGTCAGATCTGGTTTGTCTTCAGGATAAATGATATTATTGTCAATACAGGGTAAAGAGTTAGGATGAAGGAGGGCAGTCTTCCTCTGATGAGTGTGTGTTCCTGAGGGTGCTGCACATTCCTGAACATGGGTCCCATGGGGATAAAGTGTTATTTGCTTCTCAGGATGGAGCATCCATGGGAAATCACCAGACCCACAGGTTCTGCTGAGGGGTTACAAAGATGCTGTGACACATCACACGAAGAGTGACAATGGAACCCCTGGCTCACAACTTTATAATTTCCTTCAGGAGCAACTGAAGTTTCACAGCTGTGAAGCCAAATACCTTTTATTCTTCCTGTGGGGTGGGTTTGTCAGTCATCCAAACCTGACATGGACTGGAAAATTGCTTAACTCGGGACATGAAACATTCTCTGTCCTGCAGCATCTGTGCAGCTTTTGTGGAGGGCAAGCCTTGCAGTCTGCTGCAGCTCTTTGGCTCTTTCTACCTCTTCTGGTATTGAAGAAATTTTGGGGACAGCCCTGATGACTCAATAAAATGAAGGCTGAGTCTGCTCTGTTTCATAGTGTCACCATTAAACAAGGTGTGGGAGGTGAGAGGCAGTACCCAGCACGGAGTCTGGTCTATTAACTGGATGTTTTAAAGTCACCAATGTGTTTTGCTGGGTTATTAGTGACACCTGTTGAAAAGAAAAAGCAGGGAAGTGAGTGGGGGTCCCATATGGTGGGAAGGAATGTCAGAGCTGGGGCATTGCTGGGCTCTGACAACAGGGGAAGTTCTCCTCCTTGGGAAGGGGACTTGGAGGACACCACGCTCCTCAAGCCCCACACCTTCACTGGGGAAGAGTTTCACCCACCTGGGTCTTGTTTTTCCCTCCTGGGCCGATGCAAATATTTTGTGCCTGAGTTCCCTTCCACGCCCTACCTAAGGGGACTGTCAGGTTCAAGTCACCGCGCCCCAAATGGAGCAGGCACAGAAGCACCTCCTTCCCGAGCAGGATTTGAATAAGCAGGTGAGAGCTTCGGCCTCCCGATGAGGGTGTTTGATAATTGACCAGGCGCTCTCTGCTGCGGGTGCCCAGCGCAGCTCCGGCCCGGCGCACAGCCCCTGCTGCCAGCATGCCTGCCCGCTGCCTGCTGCTCCTGGGGCTGCTGCTCCAGCTGCCAGCTGCCTTCTGCCAGGAAGGTAAGAGCTGCCTGACATCCCGGGAAATCGAGGCAGGGAAAGGCAGGAAGGTGCGCCCAGCCCCGGCCAGGTGGGAGCTGTCGGTAGGGGACAAGGGACAAACATGCAAGAGACTCTTGGGAAGGGGAAAATCGCCCCAGCTCCTGCCTGAGCTTAGCTCTGCCTTCACATCAGCGTGGCTGGGTGTCCAGGGGGTTCGGGGGTTTTGCTGGAGACGGGATATAGAGATTTTCTACCTGTTTTGCTGAAGGCTGAAACTGCCACCTGAGGTTTATCTGAGCTGCTTGCACAGAGATAAACTGCTCTGGTTTACCTCTGGCAGGACTGTGCACCGAGATGAGTAATCTGTTTCCTTAAGGCTTTTTTTTTTTTCTTTCTTTTTTCTCACTCTTATCCTTGAGCAAGTGTTGTTCTGGGTTGCTCCCTGAGCTCTCGGATCCTCCTGTTAATCTGTAATTTTGATCATTGCTGAGGAGAGGGAGCAAATATTTTCCTCAGCAAATTGACCTCCCCTTCTCTTCCCAAGAATTTAACAGAGAAACTTCCTATGCTAGGGTGTTATTTTTAGGAAATTCACTAAGGGTTTCTCTAGTGCTAGAAATAATGAGGAAAAATTAAAACTCATCTGGTTCTGCCAAAGTCCCAGAAAGTTCCCTCCCCCTTTCTCCTCCTGATGCCCCAGCCCTGACCGCTCTTCCTGTGTTTGTTTACCAACTTGCTGAGGATTTAACAGTCTGGAGTGTCCATTGTCAGCAGGGTTGAATGTTTTGCTTGGAAATAATAAAAAAAAAAAAATCCTTTAATGAGGATTCAGAGCCTGGCACAGCTTCCTTAGACAGCAGAAAAGACAAGCCAGGCAAAGCTTTCCAAACACTCAGAGAAGATGTATTAAAAAGCAGGTCTATGTCTTCAAATTAGCTGTTGAGTATGAAAATAGAATTACATGTGCCCAGGCTCATTCTGGCACCGGCACTTCCCTTGGTCTGGTTTGTAGCTGCAGCTGTGTGGGGACACATCTGCCAGGGCTGCAGATTCCACACTGCTTAGTTTGGCTTCAGAAATCTTCTTTGTGGGGGAAAACCCCATCAATTACTATGGGGCAACACAGAGAGGAGGTGGCAGAGCCTGAGGGATGGGCTGACCCAGGACAGGCATCCCCGGTGAAGCATTTTCCAGGAACACAGTCCTGTTTCCACAGGTGAGACTCATCCTTTCAGCCATCCCTCCTGGCAGGGCAGCAAGGTGTGCTCTGGGACTGCAGCCAGGCAGTGCCCCGAGGGCTGGGACCCAAACATTTACTCCTGAATAGATCCTATCGAGCTCTTGCTTCTGCCTGATCCCCATTCCTCCTTTCTTATGCCCGTGCAACTTTCCCAGCGGGTATTTCAGCCCAGTGTAGAGGCATTTGCCATTCCTTTACCATCCTTATCTCCCCCTGCAGCCAGGCCCTCCATGATCTCTGGAAGCCAGAAACCATTGATTTTGGTTTGGTGTTTTCCCTTTTGGCTTTGGATGCTTCGGAATCTGCTGGAAACAGCCACAACAGTGAGATTTCTCTCACAAAAACACCCAATAACCCCTGAGCATGCTTGGTCCAAGGAGGTTTGCTACCACTTTTCTTCCCCACTCCTTTCCTGGAAGATCACGAGATGGAAATTTGGCAGTTTAAGTAATTGCTGACTTCATTCCTTGGTTGCCCTTGAACTCCCTTAACCCCAGCAGGAGCCTCACGAAGGGCTGGACCTGACCACCCCCCAGGCTTAGGCTGGAAACCTCGGGTCTGGCAGGAAAAATAAACTACAACTAATAAATAAATGTGGCCAGCAGCCAAGGGTAGAGGGAGGGAGGATGCAGAGCGAGCCAGAATTCAGCCAGGAGGCAATAGATGTGTTTGGGGCTGCACTCACAGGGGTGGTGGGCAGCCGGGGAGGAGCATCCTTGACCACCAGGCAGGGCAGGAGGGCACCAACCCCTGCTCTTCCCCACTGCCACCACCCCTGGCTGCCCCCAGCAGCAGCCTGCTGCTACAATGGTACTTCAGTCGAAACACGCTGATGCAAGAGGGAATTTCCTGAATTTCTCCTGCTTGAATTGCTGCCCTGGGACCTTGCAGAAGCACGACAAATGTCTCTGTGGGAAGAGGGGGCTGAGAGATGCTCCTCAGGGCTGTTCTCACAGCCCCTTGCCCAGGACTTGCTTTCCAGACTGGCAGTGCTGGTGAGTCAGCTGGCCAGGCTGATTTCACTTCCAAGATGAAGAAAAGAACTATGTTTTGGGGTTTGAGGCTTTGCTGTTGTTTTGTTTATTATTTTTTATTTAAAAGTCTCTTGCGGTAAAGACTCCAGGAGCTGGGGATGCTGCCAAAATATCCCAAAATCAGGAGCAGGAGAGCTGTTAGCAGCAGAGGCAGTGTGAAGCTGGATGTGGGTTAGGAGTTGGCATGTGAGGAGCATGCAGCCTATTCTTACTACTGCTAGTAAAGATTGTTTTCTGTTTATAGCAGAGGCTTGTCTCCCATGAGACAGAGGAAGTGCTCAGTGTAAATGTCTGAGGGAGGCTGCAGTATCTATCCACTGCTCGTCCTGGGGCAGCTCAGCCTTGCAGGTGTCCCTGGCTGGCTCTGAGTGTCCTGAGGCTGATGCTGGGGCAGGTGTCACCCTCTGCCTGCCCCTGCTGCCCGTGCAGAGGGACCAGGTTATGTGCAAGGCTCTGTGTTAGCAGCAGATGAGGAGAAGCTGCCTCTGAGTAAACAGCAATTAAATCTCAAAGGGATGCGGCTCTATGGACAAGGTGTCCTTTAGTGCTGATGCGATGGCACTTAAGGATGGGTTTGCCTACTCTGAATGCTCCATTCTCCAAAATCCAGTGGGAGGCAAGGAGCAGCCATCCCAGCAAGGGCTGGGATAAAGTTTCCTCTTCTCACCGCCTGCCCTTGCATCCTGCCCACATCCAGGAATGTGTCTCACTGCCTTCCCACCCGTGGCTGGATTCCTGCCTACGTCTGGATAGAGAAAAAGGAACTTGTCAGTCTGTTCCATCCCTGGAGGAAATGGGGCTATCCCAGCCACCTCCCAGACCCCACTCTCCACCCCAATGCTGCTTGGGCCCCTGCCAGCCCCACCTGTTCTTTGTGCTGAGGTTATTCCTCTGAATGCCTCAGCCTTCAATTTCTGTCATAAATCATTTGCTGCTCTGGAAACTTGTTGGATGGTGCATTTTACCAAAATCCACAACGACAACTTTTTGCTGTGGGAGTGGCTACCAAATCTTACACTCACCCTGTTACAGAGTCCTTATTTTACCAGTCAGTATTTGGAAAATATAAAATATCCCAGGAATTATGCCTGTGGCATCTGGGGACAGAGAATACGCAGTTTGCTGAAACCCCTCTGCCTTCTTTCCTTTGACAAACACTCTCCTTCACTCCCTTCCTCCATATCCCCCAGGCTTTTTCTCCCCCATCACAGGGTCACCAGCCTCACAAGGTGCTTGTTTATGTATCTGTATGTGTATGTCAGTGTATATGGGGCCCCAAAGCTGCCAGGCACTACACTCCACATGCAAACACCAGTGCAAACGCTGTTAATTGTATTTTATCTCATTGCTATCACCAGGTAAGCCTGCCTGAATCGACAGCAACATGTTCTGCTCCGATTTGCAGGATCAAGCTCTCATCTGGACCTTGCTGAAGCTGGATGGGAGGAGCTCGGCAGATAAAGCCTGAGGATGAATTTCTAACCCGTGTCCTCTTCTCTCCCTGCAGCCCGGGGCAGCCTCCAGCCGTGGTCACAGGGTGTCATCGCAGTGGTTGTGTTCCTAGTCCTGGTGGCCATCGCCTTCGTGGTCAACAGGTTCTGGTGTAAGGACAAAGTGTAAGTGTGGCAGGTTGCTCTGAGTTGGGCTTAGCTCGGCACGTGCCACTTCCAGCAGCCTCTGTGCGTGTTCCAGGATTGGGAACACCGTGCTTGCTGTGCTGGGAGAGCAAAGACTCCCTGTCCTCATCTTCCTGTCCTTTTGTCCCTGTCCTGGTCTCTGATCCCTGTTACTGATTGCCAGGTGTGAGCTTGCACCATACAAATTCTGCCACCAGTAAGGAAAGCTCTGTGCTGGGAATGGCAAAGCCACAGCATCGCAGCTGGATCATGTGGGAACGTGTTCAGGGACCTGGCCCAGCCGGGTTTTCTGTGGCTTTTGGGGGTGCAGTTCCCATGTGCCTTATACCCATGGGATAATAAGCCTGAACCAGCTTTTTTTGCAAAGCAGACAGAGCCAAGTTGTAAAAACACACTGAGAGGAGCTGGGAGAAAAGGGAGGTAGTGGCAGTGGCAGTACCCTCCACCTGGAGCCCATGGCACAGGCAAATGTGGTGTCCTTATTCATCTGAAAAAGGCTCTGTGGGATGGGTTTAACTCTTGCCTGATTCTGGCCAAGCAGAGTCACAGGCTGCTGCTCCTGCTCAGCTGAGCAAGGCCAGCTGGCTGAGTTGCAGCAACTTGATCTTGCACCTGAGCCCAAAGGCCACAAGGGATGAAGACCAAAAGCACCCCACATCTGTTTTTGCACTGGTGGGGTTGCTTTGGGCTGGAGTCTTGTTGTAGCTGTACATTCCTGCAGCCTCTCCAGGCTGAGGAGGTGGGCAGCTGGTTCACACTCTGAGGATCAGCAGGTCAGCTTTACCCCAGAGTCATTTTAAGCTAGTCCCTTTGGGATGCATTCTGGGTGGATGCATATCTATATATATATATTTATATGGTCTGACTTGCCACTGTAGTCTTTGTTTCCCAAAGAGGAACCTTTGTCCTCAAACAGAGGGAACCCCCAGCCCATGGAGTGGCAGGCAGGGATGGTGTTTCCCACCCCGTGTCTGGCTGCCTTTTCCCAGCCTGGAGGCAGAGGATGATGAGGAGGGCTTGAGGAGGGATGGTGCCTTGTTTTAATTAATCTGGCCTTCCTTCAGAAGAGCAGGAGCGAGGCTCGGCAGCCTGGAGCCCTGCCAGCTCTGCGCTGTCACTGTGACAGCAGCTATCAGCTCGAGCCACTGCCTGTTTATGCCAGGCTGTTCCTTGGAGAAGCCTCTGAAATTGCCCTTGGGCAAGCTCTGGGGGAGGCAGGGATGTGCATGCAGGGTGGACCTGCACCCACCCTCTGCTGCTAAATCCCCCGTGCTGCTCAGGCTACAGGCTCACTCCAGAGCTGACCTTTTGGAGTCTGGCTCCAAGCACTCTATCCCTGTCCAGTGGCTCCTTCTGCAAGTGATCCAGGCTCACTTCTGAGAGAGAGCAGCTCAGCTTTGCTGACATGGATGTGCACAAGGACAGCCCTCCTGTGCCAGGGCTGAGGCAACAGTGGAGCCTTGACTGCTCTCTCTGTGTCCACCAGGACCCACAGGGGATGTTTTGCAACAGATTACACAGAAGTGGACTGGAAAAACCAGTTAGTGGGAGAAAACAATCCCAGGTATTGACAGTGATTCCTGCTGAGTGCCAGCACGGTGCTGGGAGTCACCGCTATGGAGACAAGGGCTGGCACTTGGCACAGCCTCTGCAGACCTGCAGTGAGGGTGTCTCTCCTTGTCCTTGTCCTGCTGGGAAGGAGACTGAGCAGGGTGTCTGAGGGCAGAATCACACCCAGGTCATTTATTGTCTCTGTGGTGTCATCACCAGTAAGAAGCTGCTCCCCTGCACGGCTGCTTTGCTGCTCTGTCCAAACTCCTCCCTTTTCTCCCTGCAGGGAAAATGCTGAGAACGTGGTGAGTGTGGAGGACAAGCCAGATGCTGTCACATCCAACGGCCATGAAGGGAGATACGTATCAGCTGCAGCTGACTTCAGGTGAAGGACCTGCTCAGACTTCTTCCCCATGGCTCCCAGGCTCTGCTCTGCTCCCCTGGGGACAGCTCAGACGTGCAGAGCTGTGGTCTCACCCGCTCAAGGTCTTACACATCCCATGCACCTGTTTTTGGGGCTTTTAACCTTCCCAGGGGCTAAGGCAGTGGGGGAATATCCCCTTCTCCCTCATCTCTCCCTATCTGTGCAGCTGAGCCCCACAACCCATCCACCACCTCACAACCTGCTACGCCACATTTTTCTTACGCTACATCACAATTTTCCAACAGAGGAAACCACCAAAAGTACCACAAGTCACCACGCAGACGGTGACAGCCAAAACAGCCCTCACTAAGAATCAGAGCAATTCCCAGCCCACGCTTGGCTCTGGTCCTTTCAGGGTGACTCCTCCTGTGGTCCCCATCTCGCCCCTCACTCAGAGTACAGCTGGCACCAGCAAGGTCAGGATGCCAGTGGTGTCTTTGGGAATGCTGGCCTTGCTGGGATTGAGCTCAGCATTGTCCCTCTTGGTGCAGGTCCAAAGAGAACGAGCACGCCTACGAGAACACCGTGGAGCCCGAGGAGAAGGTGATCACCACGGCCATGTAGCAGCAGCCACCCGCCGCCCTCATCCTGCCACAGGGACCCTCTGCACTGGCACCCCCTGGGAGAGATGGAGCCCTGGCCTCTCCACGGCACCACCACCTCCTGATCTTCTCCTTTCCCACCCGTGGGACATGCTCTTGTCCCTCTGGGGCTGGTGTCCATATGGGCATTGGTCCCCAGGAGAGGTCTGGAGGTGCCACTCTCCTGCCTGGTGGTCACCCCGGCGAGGTTGGTGTCCCAAGTCCCAGGAGGGTGTTGACCTGTTCAAGACACAGAGGGGATCCTGCTGGGTGCCTGGGACATCCCCACGCTCCCAGCCGCCCTCGGGGAGATGCTGATGGAAAACCTGCTCTTTTCTCCCCAATTCACCCTCCTTTTTATGACCTACACCATTCATTTTAACGTCAGAACCTATGAAATTTTAATGTCAAACCTCCCCCGCTGTACATATCTTCCCGGTGAGCAATAAAGAGAATTGTTGCCTATGACAGAAAAGAGGGTCGTTCTGCTAACCAGAAAGGACTTTCTGGCATCTCACAGCTCTCCCAGCCTTAGGCAGTTGGGAGAATGAAGGACATCACGGAATGCTCAGCATTTGGACTGCCCCAGAGCCTCAAAGAGATTTACAGGGAAGTGAGAGCATCATTCCTCCATTTGCCAGGTGAAGTTACAGAGCTACAGAAACAATCCAGCACTTCTCAGTGCTGCTTAAGGGGTGAAAGGCAGCACTCCCTGAACCCCACTGACCCCAGTGTGCAGCCCCACAGCCAACTGGGAGCCATTCCCAGGGCTGGAGGCTCTCATCAATGGCAGTCATTGATCAGTGCTGCCAGGAAGTGGCATGGGGGCGGCTCTGGGCAGTGCTGGCTGTCCTGGGGCAGCTGGCCATAGGGCAACCGGCCCCTGCCAGGCTGCCCATTAACCAGGGTCTGTCTTTTGCTGTGGTGGGGACAGTGCCAGGGTCACCATGGGAACAACGAGCTGCTGTTCTAAGCTGTGGCATTTGTAGATTGAAATGAGAGACCTCTGAAGCTTTGGCCATTCCTGGAACATGAGTTACTCCAGTGGCATGAAGGGTCCCCTTCCTGACCAATGAAGAAAGGATTAAGGGACTCTGTAACCAAGGGCAGCCCAGCTGGAGCAGCACTGGGGTGGGAGATTTATAAGAGGACACTTTTGGCAGCTCCTGGATTTGGGGGGAGTGAGGTGTTTCTAGGGAGCTGCTGTGCACTACCCACAGCTGAAGCTGCTGATGTCCCTCGCAAGTGGAGACACAAAAATTCAGGCAGTTGTCTTCTAGTAACAGACCCACCTCAAAAGGCATTTTCCCTAGAGCCTGGGGTAGTCAGTATTTTGAAAATGTCCTCAAAGACTTGGCATTGAGAAATCACAGCTCTGGTTGAGAAATTGCATGGGAGTACAAGAAAACAGGCAGAAGGGTAAGAGAGGTCAAGCCCTCAGATGTGAAGGCAGGATGGCTGCATCTCCAGCATCATGTCAGAGCTGTTGCCATCTACCACCCTCCCTTGGGTAGCTGGAGGCTCCCAGGCTGGGTCCTGCAGCACCCCACTTGTGCCCCTGATGGATGCTGCTCCCCTGAATTTCCTCTCACAGGTGCCAAATGTCCCATGGGTTTGGAAAAACCAGGTTCCCCAAGGTTCAGTGGCACTGCTGCGACTCAGCAGGGTTTAAGGATTAGTCATTGCCTGTTCCTGCCCTGTCAGCACTTGGGCTGGGGGTGTGGCGAGAGGAAGGGAACCCATTAATTTTTTACCTCTCAGTTGCAAAAGGAGTTAACAATGTCACCCTTATAATGAGTAACAACAGGAGTTCATTCCCTGCCCTGTGCACACAGTGAATGTGTGACAGACGCCCGAGCTCTTCGCCCCTCAGTGCCTGGATGTGGCTTTGGAGTGCAGGGGTGCTCAGTGGGTCTCAGTGTCCCTTTCCCCATGGATCCCTGCCATGCTCTAAGTCTGAGCAAGGACAAGGCTTCACTGCTGGGCTTGATCTTATGACAACCAGTGTCCCTTTGGAGTTCACTTCCCTGGGGAAAGTGCCTTGTGCAGGAGCCAGTGCTGTGTCCTAGCAGGATCTCACCTCTGCACTGTCCAGGGTGCTGTCCTGCCTCAGTTTCTCTTGTCTGTGAAGCACAAGCTGAGGCTGACTGAAGCTGCCTTCCTGCAAGCTGTGCAGTCACTTGCAGATGCTTCTCGGTGTGATCCTAAAAAGAACAAAAGGGAGCGAGCGTAAATGAAATTTATTGTTGGAAAATCTTAATTAGATTTTAAGCCCCAAAGGGAGAAAAGTGAGGTATTATCTGACACAGCTAATGAGTGTTAAGGGTCCATTGTTATATTTCTTGTTTACCTTTCTGTACTGGCTGATACAGCCCAGATCCTCGTCTGTACTGCCGTAATTAGGATATCTCATCTCTTGCTGATAGGGTCGGGATGCTCTTTAAAGCACAATGCTGTCTCATCCCTCCCTGGCAGGGTGAGCGTGATTGGGAAGACAACTTCTGGAGTGCCAGTGCTTGTGCCTTCCACACTGCACCATGAGCTGGGGAATGTCCTCCAGAGTCCGGGCTGTACCTGAGACCCACGGGTGAGAGGCACCTCCCACTTCAGTGACCTCTCTGAAGGGCCCAAAGCCAACTCACCTGAGGGCCAAATCCTCCCCAACACCTCTCTCCACACAGCACAGGGGGATGAAGGTCCTTCACAAGCCTCCCCAAGCCCACCAGTGAAAGGTAAGGATACCACGAGTTCTCATCCTACCCCCCATTCCTTAATGCCATTATCTCTGAAGCCTTGGGCTTCAGGAAGATGTCCAGGGTTGTGTTCTGCTGCAGACAGGGTAGTCTCCTTTGGGGCAGAAGATATTCAGGGTGGGGGTCTTTTGCATCCCCAGTTTGTTTGCAGGTGTATCATGACTTTTCTTTGTGACCTAGGAGGGTGCACTCCCTCTCTTGGAGCCCCAGATAATGAAATACCTTGTTGAAAGCCACCTTTGCTGCTTCCCTGGTCTCTCCTGAGGCTCTTTAGTTCTGAAGGTTTGAGATGTTTCTGTTCCAGGAGCAGTTTGGGCAGGTGGACACCTATGATATAAATTATCCCAACGTAGCTTAATTACAGATTTGCTGTATTCAGGTAAAATGCTGCTGGAAGCAACACCAGCTCTATCCCTGCACCTGAGCAAACCTGGGGTTTATATCCTGGAATTGGGCACCTTGACACACAGGAGGTGTGATTTGGATCTCCAGAGGAAAAAAGGGAGCCTGTCCCACCCCTGTGGTTCTTCGGGTGGGGAAGGAGCCCAGCCACCCAGGTGGAAGCCAGGAGCATGGCATGGAGGGGTGGCTGTGTGTGGGCAAGGGGGCTGCAAAGTTTTTGGTCTCGATTCAAGCCACTGAAAGCCAGGAGAAAAATACCATCTATTGTTGGTTTATACACCCGTAGTAGCCAAACAAACATCCCCGGAGCCTGTCCTTATCACTTTATTACACCTGCTAGAGTGAATAGATTAAAGAGAATGGGGGAGGGGGGAGAAAGCTGAAGAATCCAGCAGAAAAACTGGGTTTTGGGATTGTTAATTATTCTCTGGGGTCTCTAATCTTTAACTGGCAAACAGCATCACTAACTGTCTTAAAGCCCCTCCTGGAACATCCTGATAATAAGCCATCTGCATGAAGGCACCCCGTTATCTGCCCTCCTCCAGCCGCCTGTGACATGGCTGGAGTGGGAGATAATGAATGTGTGGTGTGTAATAACGACACGTCATTCATGATTATCGGCCTGATACCCAACCTTTTAGCTCCATTGTTTATGCTTCGAAAAGAAAAAAGAAAAAAAAAAAAAGGAAAAGAAAAAAGAGAAAATAAAAAGGAGAAGGGATAAAAGGAAAAGGGAAATTTTTGGTGCTATGGGTTGTCCCGGGGTCCCCGAGGTGTCTCCGTGCCAAAGGGGCTGGCTCTCACAGCATCTCCCAGAGGGTTTGTTGGTGGATTGGCGGCTGCTGTAGCCATGGTGATGGAGGAGCGAGCTGAGACAGCGCAGAAATGTCACAGCCTGGCAGGAGATATTTGGGGCAAAGGCGGGCGATTAGATCTGTGTCACTGCCTGCTGCCCGCTCCCCGCACGGCTCCTCCGCTGCTCTCCCGGCCCTTTGGTGGTGGCTTGGCACAGGAGGTTATCTTGTACAAGCTGCTGTCCAGAATCTGCCACCGTTTGAAGGTGGGCGGGTGTTTGTGCTGCTCAGTTTGACCTGGCTAAGCTGAAAAGTGGAAGAATTTTCTCCTGGTTGCTGCTGCATTAGGGCTTCACGGAGCAGCGGTGCTGCAACACCTTCCCTCCAAAGCTTTGGCCCTTCAAACTGCAAACCTGGTTTAAGCATGATTTTTAACAGGAAGAGATTTTGAAGTGTTTGGCTCTGCTTACCTCAATTACTGTCATAGCTGCTTGGAATAACATCTATTATTTGCATCAAAAATGTCAGCAGTTTCTCCTCTCTTTCCCAAGCAGATTACCAAAAGCAGCTTCCCTGGAGAAAGTCTCTGCTGGAAGTGATTGGGGTTTGGCCATTCAAAACTATCTAGCAATCCGAAGGACACTTGGAAACCCATGGGCAGCTTTGGTCATGGCAGTGAATAGGGTGATGGTCCCAAAGCACAGGGCACTGTACAGTCCATGGGGTGGGCAGCAGCTGGGGGTCCTAATCCCCCATTCCAAACCAGAAGATGCTGTAGCAACACCTTTAAGTGTCACCAGGTTATTTTGGAACCCACCCCCAAGGAGACTGGGATGGGTCTGTGTGGCCAAGGGCACCCAAAGCTTGTTTCTTGGACCACCTGCTGGAGAGTAGATGAGCAGAGCTTCAAGGTGGCTTGCCTCTTCCCAGATGGGTGGCTGAAGTGTCTGACAAATAGGATTTTTCAGTAGTAAAAAGGTGTTTTTATACCATTGCACTCTGAAGGCCTCGCTGTGCTGGAGCTGGGGAGGAGGGCAGCAGGAACCTGACTTTTCAGACCTGAGTCCACCTGGTGCCAGGGTGGTGGCACTGGCATCTGCACAACCTGCACCCAGCCTCCTTCTAGGGGTGAGAAGGGAGGGCTGGGAGAAGAGGAACTTGGTCTCCAGCTGCTTGCAAAACAAACACAAACTGCACTTTGCCGGCTAATCTCAGCATCCCTGTCCCTTTTGGTACCCCATAGACCAGAACAAAGGTCTGGATCCAGCCTGAGGAGAATTTTGTTTCTCAAACTGAGGATGCAGCAGAGATGGGGAGCAGAAGGGCAACAGGAGTTCAGTAGATGGGGAGATGCTCAGATTTATCTGTCGTGATCTGGCCATCAGCAGAGAGCTGCTCAGGCAAACAGACAGGCAGAGGCATGGTTTGGGTATGTTGGTGCCTGCAGTGATTCTGGTGATGCCAGTGCTGTGGGTGAAAGCTGCACAGCCTTGTCTGTCACCGTGGCATGGCACATATGCAGACATTGGTGCCTCAGTTTCCCCTGACGCCTGCTGGGGGCCCGGGTCCTCACAGTGACAAACTTCCCCTGGGCTTTGGGTAATGCCACAGACACACAGGGCACTCCGACAGAGTGGCTGCTCTGCTGGGGAGGGGACAGGGATGTCCCCAGGGACAGGACACGTCATCTGCCTTGCTGGGCTGGCCGTGCCTGCCAAGCCTGGAGGTTTCACAGGGACCAGGGAGGACTTTTTCTGGGTCTCCCACTGCCACCTACTGATCCATTTCACACCCTGACCCGAAGCTCATCCAGATGGTCCACCTGGACTGGTGCTGGAGAAAAGCTCCCTACCCCCACAACAAGCCCAGTTCCAGGGCCAGTGCTCACCTGCACCCCTTGGGCAGGCCACCCTTGAACTGTTCTCAGCCTCTGCAGGACAGGGTTTGAGGCAGACTCACGTCTCCTCTTGTTTTATTTTGCAAGCTGACTTTGTTCTTACCGCCAGCGCTTTTGTGTGTGCGGTGTGTATTTGTGTTTTGCTTTGTTTAACCACAGATCACTTCAGTTTTTTCCTTACCACTGAAACTCCTGGAGTCAAAGGTGAGGTGATGGATGCTGTGGGATCTGTGGCAACAGGCTCAACAGGGTGCATGGAAACAGTGCTTGTGGCTGGAGAAAACACTGACAGCACGGCACCCTTGGGCACAGCCTTGTCTCTGGCCTGCTGGGGCTCCCCTTGTGCCCTGCTGGGTCACCAAACAAAGGAAGCCAAAGTCATGCTTGGAGATCATCCCTACAAAGCTTTATTTTCATTTCAGAGAGGAGAGCAATGCTGATCACATGCAGTTTCCAGTGTGGCAACTGCTTCCTCAGGTTAGCTGGTGGCATTTTCTGTGCTGGCTCCTGAGCACCCTCAGCTCAAGGAAGTTCAGAACTGGGGCAGAAAAGAACCACAAGCATTCATCTCCATAATGGTGGGCACAGTGCCAGCCCCAGAACAGGAATCGTTGGGAGGGTGGGGCAGGGAGAGGCCTCTGGCCCGGCACACCCAGGCTGGAGGCAGGGCAGCGGCTCTGTGCCCGGCATCCCTGCAAACCATGCTGGGTGTTGTTCACTGCCAAGCCCAAGTGGGAACTGAGAGTGGGACAAATCTACAGGCAGGTGACAGAAGTCCTGCCAGGGAGTGTCTGAGGGCAGGTTGGGGATGTGGAGATGAGCAGGACATGGAGGATGCCCATGGAGATGAAGAATGAGCCACAGAGATGCTGTGGAACCCCCTTAGCAGTGCTGCTCCCCTTGCAAGCAGGGGAACTGAACCGGCTGGGTTTGGTGTTTGTGAGCTCAGCAAGCCCCTCTGGACAGCAGTAGGACAGGGGTTAGTGTGGGAGAGGTCCACTGTGGGTCTGTTTGGTGATCCCCTCTTAAACCTCTGGGTGGAGGGTGTCCCCTGGGAGAGCTCTTGCCTCCCTGCCATGGTACCGCGAGGGATCAGAAAATCTTCTTCAGATGCAGGTGTATCCCGTTGCTGGACCTAAGGATGATCTGTGATATCATTATGGGAAGCTTGGATGGGTCCGGGCAGAGCTCGAAGCGCTGCAGGGTCAAGGCCAGCGCCACTTTAATCTCATTCATGGCAAACTGCAGCCCAATGCAGTTCCTGTGGAGAGGGTGACAAGTGCTCTGATTGCTGCCTTCGTCCCCAGCCACCCCCGAGCTGGACTCACCCCATGTGAGAGCTGGGGGACCTCCAGCTGCTGCGAGGATGACACCACAGCTTATCAAGGAAGCCCCTGATGCACCCAGCTCTGTGGTGGGGTATTGCTATTCATTTTATTATTAAACTTTGCAAAAAAGAGATGAGATTGAGAGAACAGGGGCTTACTTCACTAGGAAGTGCAGCCAGGAGCCAACTAAAAGCCCAGACAGCTCCAAAGGTTATTTCTGGCTCTGTGTGGTGATCCTCTTACAAGCTACTGAAACCTCAGTATCCTACATCTTTCTATTGATACAGGATGGGACCCATGGAGACTTGGCCCCCTTGGCTTTGAGGTGCACTGGGACTCACTCCTAAACAAGGGGGTGGTGCTCCCAACACAGGCAACAGAAAATGTAAACATTTCCACAAAGCCGCAAGAAAAATGTGTGAAATCCTACAGTGACCACAGAGCTGATGGAGCATGGAAATCCTGTTACAGGAGATGCTGTAATAGGAGATCCTGTTATGGAAAGCCTGTTTGAGTTGGCCAAGCCAGCTTGGCTTGTGAAGACTGAGGGAGGATTAGCCTTAGGAGCTCACATCTGAGCTAGGTCTCACATGCAAGGCAGCCTGATAGGAAGGCGAGGGATGAAAGATCTCCCACCTGGATCCAGCAGAGAAAGGCAGAAAAGCATGGGAGTGCCTCTGTGCTGAGTTCTCTGGAGAAAACCTTAGGGGATCATAAATCTGTGGGAGCAACAAAGAGCATTTGGTCAGTGTTTGGTGTCATCTGAGCAGCACCAGGTTCTTCCCTGGTCCCCAGGTTAGGGCTGGATGTGGCCTCTGCTCTTCCTGGGGAGCTGCAGATGACAGTCATCTCTCTACAGAGCCACCGAGTGGATCTTCCCCTTGGACACACCCAGGTCGCTCGCTACAACGCCCAAGATGCCTGCAGGTGATTCCTTATCCATGGCAGCAGGGATCAAGCCAGGATCCCTCCATTCAGAGATGCCTGATCCTTGCTCTCCAGACAGCCACCAGAGAGAGGCAGCTATGCAGCCTTCTTCAAATTTTCCAGTTATTTCTTGAAACCTCTAAAATATCATCTCCAATTCACACACTCTCTTGTGGGGCTTCTTCTAAAATTCTAAGTGTGTGCAGGGCAGCTGAAAGCAGTCAGAACATCTTTGTGTCACCAAGCACAAAGAGAGACTACTGAACATCCTTTCCCAGCTCTTTGTCATGTTTAAAGCCTCTGGGGTGTTTGAACTTTGTATTTAGATGTGGACTGTTGGAATGACAAGGGATAAAAAAACATAGCAGGGAGCACAGGCTGCCTTCTTCAAGGGGAATGGATGTCTGGTCTCAGAGACCATCCTCTCTTTCTTGTTATCAAGGTGAAATACCTCAGGGTTCTCCCACACATCCCGGTTCCTGTGAATAGCGAATATATTCACTCCAACCTGGCAGCCTGTAAAAAAGTGAGAAAAAGTTAATGACAGCTCAGAGTGAAAATGCAGGAGAGGTGTTTTTGGGACACCCTGGTCTCTGCAGGGCTGTTGGAGGAGATCTGGCAGGGATCTCCTGAAAACATCACACATCAAAAGCAAAGACCTCAGAGCTGGGTCCCTTTTTGTCTACCAGTGTATCATTTTCACTTGGCCAGGAACAACACTCCACAAGGCCCCTCTGAGCTCTGGAGCAGGTCCTTGGACTCTGTTTGGCCAGGCTAACTGTGGCAGTAAGCTGTGGTAGATCCATCCAGCTACAGGAGAGAGAAGGGAGTCTGGAGACCCTCCAGCCCCTCCACACAGAGCAAGGAAGCCCTGCTTGCCACAGACAGCAGCAGTAAGGATGGACAAACTCAACAGACCTACCTGCTGGCAGGCTGCGTCCATCAGGAAATGTGATGGGTTTGGAGAGCTCTCGGGACACAGAAGTAACTGGTGGGAACAGGCGTAAGCTCTCTTTGATGCACATGGTGGTGTAGGTCATCTTCCCAAGATCCTCCCTGAAAGCAAACTTGCTGAGGATGCACTCAATCCCTTTGTCTATGTCATTGACGAAAGGTCTGTCCCAGCACAGAGTCCGGAGGGAAACCACTTGTCACTGATTTAGACAATTGGCCACCACCCACTGGATGCCACCTTCCAAACAATTCCTCAGCCACTGAACAGTCCACCCATCAAATCCTTATGTCTCCAATTTAGGGAGGAGAATGCTGGGAGGAACCATGTCAAAGGCCTTCAAGGGTAAATTAAAAGAGTTCAAGAGAGAGGAATAAGAAGTCCTAGCTCACCACTCAATGGTATCTCGGTGTCCCAGGATGCCCTGGACCTCCTCCCTGCACCGCTGCTGGTGCTCAGGGTGCAGTGACATGCAGTAGAAGAGCCAGGAGAGTGCACTGGCCACGGTATCATGACCCTCAAACATGAAGGTGTCCACTTCGGCACGCAGGTCCTCATCGGACAGTCCAACTCCATTCTCATCCTAAGAAAGAGGAGAGCATGTCATTCCTAAGCACACGGGTCTTTTATTTTTACCCAAAGCACTTGTATGATTTGGTGTCTCTTGTGCTTTCCTTCTTGGGCTGATGCACCTTTGGTGCTGCACAGTTCTGTTCTGTGGCATTTGGTACGATCATCTCAAACATTTACCTTGCTACAAAGAAGAATGTCCAGAAAATCCAGGTGCCTCTTCTTCTGGATCTTTTCAAGCTCCTTCTCATTGGAGAGCAACATCTTTCTTTCTTTTATTACCTGACCTGCACAGAGGGGAGATCAGTTCTGTGTATCCTGTCCCTCCAGAGTAGCCCCATGTACTTGGCTGCTCGGTCATCAGCTCGGACTCTGTTTAAGGTGTAACCCTCTGGCCAGTCCCTGCTGTGACCCCACTCTGAGCCACTCCAGGGGCAAGTGGCAGAGAGGTTCAGATGGGAGACAGGACTGGGGAGAAGGGGGCAGGAATACCTGTGTGGGTTCGGGCCAGCTTGCAGGCATTGTGAAACGCGCGGCCATTGCAAGTGAAGTCGTAGAAGACATCGTTGAGGGAAAGATTCCGGATCCTATTGCTCAGGAGGTAGGTCACATCAAAAATAGCTCTAATATAATAGTGGGAGTCACTGTAAGGAGACCAAGGTCAAAGCTGGTGTTAGCAAAATGAGTGGTGAAACAGGAGCTGTTGCTTTCCCAGGGTTTGGAAACTCAGGCACTGACCTCTGAGTCTGACAGTTGGAATTAAAACTGAAGGCACTTTTCATGATGGTATCTAGTGTCATCAAGCTGACATCTTGAAAGAGCTCCACTGACCTCCTCTCTGTGATCCTCTTGTCCCATTTATCCTAGAGGAAGAGCCAGGGGTAAGGAGAGACAGACCACTATCTGTGGTCAGGTCGTATTTTACTGTCCCTCTTCCCAGATCCACACTTCTAGTTGCCTTCTTTTCTGGAAGCAGAGACCCTAGTTCATGATATATTCCTTGAACATAATCTAACTCTTCTGTGCATTTGTTTTCCCAGGTTTGAAAGGGTACACATGAGGGTATGAAAGGATATTCTTGCAGTGATTGATTTTATCGGCAACAAAAGAGAAAGAATAAGTGGAATGTCCAAAGAAAGGTGAGGAGAGCAATTTTAGAACTTCAAAACTACTCCAAAATTTAACTGAAAGTAGAAACTCTCTAAGTGTCGTCTCTTTCTTGTACTCACTTTTTATTTTCACGGTTTCATAGCTGAAAGGAAAAAGTAGCAGGAGTGGGGATTCTTACCAGCATCACTTTGACTGAATCTGACATCAGGGTCACGTAAGATTTCAGCACATCGTAATGAAAGGCTGGGGTGAGCATCTTCCTGTGCTGGAACCATTTGCTTCCATCCAAGACCAGCAGCCCTTTCCCTGAAGCACAAAGAGCAAAGGCACCATCAGTTCCTGCAGGCTCTGATCACAGCTTTGACAGCCTTACTACTGCTTTTGACTTACCAATCCAGGGAACTAGGAGTTTGTAGACTGCACTAGCCTTGGGATCTGTGAAATGGAACAAATACCAGAAATGAATGAATAACTGATGAATTCAACACAAAAATAAAAGAAAATTTGCCATTTGCCAAAGCCTTCTTGCCATTGCCATGACAGCTCACATTTTTACTGGGTTTACTGGGAAGCACAAATATTGTGGTGGTAGAAGCCATAGAAGACAGTAAGACAGATGACCCTCAAACTGGGAACTGACTGAAAACTGGAAGGAACAGGCACCTGGTCTCTGTTTTGCACAGGAATGCACACTGCTCCATGAAGCCTGGGGCAGCCTGGGAATTTTTGAAGAGGAGCAAAAGAAGAATTGCAATAGCTATGAAGGAAGCTGGCAGAGGGGATAACTCCAGGCAAGTTTCCCAGTATTTTCTTGGTAGGAAAGTGTCAAAGACTTCTCAAAACCAGAGGTAGAGACTCACCTGCTCGGCCAAGTATGGTTTTGGCGTATTCAGGATGGTGGATGATTATGGATGGCAGGGTTGGTCCAAACCATCTGGGAAAGGCATATGGATATTCTTGTCCCCATGCCACAATTTGGTGTAAAAAACTTTCAGATTTTATCTACAATGAGAGTTAAAAATTGATTAATAAAGGCAGAAAAAGAGGGACATTCCAAGGACATTCTCTATTGGGAAATGAAGGAAGGGTGGGTGGACTTGTCACACAGGGACTTCTATGCTGCAGGTAGAGGAGAGGATGAGCATTGCAAAGGGAGTGTGCACAAGAGGCAAAGCTGCCTGAGCCACCAAACCCCTGCAGCACAAGACAGCTCCATGGAGAGTCCCTTGCTGGGCTGGTGGCAGCTGTGACACCTTAGGATGGCCTGGGCTTGGAGCAGCTCTGTGCTGCATTGGGATCTACAGCTGGCATAGGCGATGTCAGGATGTCTGGTAGGCCAGGAGGACCAAGGCTGTCACACCCCTGTTCCCCAATTTCAAGAGTGCAAGGTGTGCATGCAATGTGAAAGCAAAGCATCTGCACTATAGCATGATGCAAATGTCTGCATTAAAACACCCTGTTTTTGTGGCCATGTCTTCTTCAGCAGTTACAGGGTAAGACATTCCCATTGGTAGAAGGCTTAATTTAGCAAAGAAACGTTATGATTACTATTGCTCATTATGATTGCTCATATTTAAATAACTTCATGGAAGTCCCCCGACTCTTTGTTTAAGGACATGATTGAAGAGAGCATGATTCTCTTTTGCCAAATGATGCACACCATGTATCCAGCACCCTTTCCTCTTGCCCTGCAGAAGCCTTGGCTCTCCCTGCACAGAAGTCCTCTCCTGTAGGAAGAGAAAGGAGCAGGGGACACACACACACCATCCAGTCCTTCTTCATCCTGACTGATACCTTGCACAGCTGGGACAAACCCACCCTGACTGAGCCCAGTTACTCCTTACCAGATGATTGTGGCCATAGAGCCAGTGTTTTGGGGGGCCAGGGAATGCCTCCAGAGCTTTGATGAGCTTCTTCCTCTCCCAGTACAACTGCAGCACTTTCAGCAGCACAAAGATTATACCAAACAGCACAGAGAGCTGCAGGACGGCAGCAGAAGGTCTGGTTATGTTGTCCAGCAGAGATGCCATGCTGGTCCAGGACACTGCCTTCCCTGCTTGTTTCTCACCTGCTCCTCTCACGCCTGAGCCGAGTGGGGAGCTCAGTGCAGGTAAAAATCCTCTCCCTCCTCCTCTGCAGGAGCTGAACCTGGTGAAGTGGTGCTGACAGCAATTTATAGCTGCTGGAACATCAGGACAAAGATTGCATCAGCTCAGCCAGCAGCCCGTGCACCCAGTCCCCCTTTGACCTGCTTTGTGCAGCCTGTCCCTGCGACCTGGAGAACAACCAGCCTCTGAACAGTTCCTGCTTTTGCTGAAGTCCCAGCAGCGCTGTCACACCCACCCACAGCCCTCCGTGCCCAGCTGGATGAAGCCAGAGGAGGGAGGAGGTGGGAGGTAGACAGGCTGGAGCTCCAGCTGAGCTCTGTGCTGTCCTCGGAGGGTGCAGGTGTAGGAGGTGTTCATCTGCCCACGGGAAGCGAGGAACACCCAGGCCACCTCCTCTCAGTGAGTGGCTGCATGGAGTCAGCCACCTTCACCCGTGAAAGCAGTGCCCTGGGTGCCTGCAGCACCCCCCAGCTCTGCTGGGCTGTAAGCCAGAGAATGGCCATCACTCCAGCAGCACACAGGGATGTGGCCCTGTTCCCCAAGGGCTCCTTGGCCCAGGTAGGGCCTTCCTTGCAATCCCTGTGCAGATCCTGCTGCTTACCTGAGTTCCCATCCCATAAGCCCAGAGACCTGGAATGGCAATGTGGAGCTGGTGGAGAACTGGGGCTGGAAGTCTGACGTGTGTGGGTGACTTCCATTCATGTTGTAACAAGCAGCATCCCCAGATGGGCTGAAATAATGTCCCATTTGTGTCTTGGGGTATTATGAGGATCAAATGGGTTATCAGCTGGGGAGACTGATAGTCTGGTAGGCTACAGCACAGGGGCTGCTGTGAGCACTTCTCAATGTAACACATCTCTGAGACATTGTGATATTTGGATACTTCCCTTTAGTTTTTAGTCTAAAATATGCCATGTCCTACATTTTCTGCTTGTAGAGTCATTTTGCCAAAAAAAAAAAAAAAAAACAACACAGTGTTTATCTGAGGTTCATTGCCATTGCCTTGGAGAACATCCCTGGTAGGCGCTACGCTGAGCAGCGTCACCTTTTCACACACTTGGCCATCTTCGTGGAAGTTAGAGTACCTTTTTATCCTGAGCCAGCTGGATCTGTGGGAAAGTTCAGGGGAGAGTTAAAAGTTATTTAAAAGATCTTTAGGAGGCAGAAAGCTGTAATCAAGTTGGGCATTTCTTAGGGAGGGCTTTGGGTATAGCCAGAGCATAAGGGACCCAGTTTGACATGACAAACTCTCATGAGAAGACCTGCAGAACATTCATAAATATTATGATGCTGTGTAGTTGGGTCTCTCACAAGGTCTGCACAAGGGAAAGTGGGATGTCTGATGATTGAGCCTCTGTTCAGTGCCAGTGGAGCTGTTTGGAATGTCCTGTGGTACCTACATCAATACCAGACTGACCAATCTGGATTTGGCTGGAACCTTTCAGCAATCCACTATAAAATAACCCATAAATACCCAAAAACCCAGAGGTGGAGGGGCCAGGCCAGTGGATGGAGTTTCTGGTGCAGCTTCAGATTAAACTTTTATAACACAGGAATTTTCAGTGCTAATGAAGTCCCTGGAGAGTGGGTTTGACCATGAACAGGGTAAAAGTTTACCAAAATTATTTACTTATAATTATAAATTAACCAGTAAACTCTGTTGAGTGTGAAGAGAAGAGATATGGTTTGTCTTGAAGTTCACATGAGATGTCAAGTGCTGAGGTGATATGAGGGGAACATAGAGGACAAACTGACTAAATCCACATTTATGGGGATTTGGAGCAAGAATCTGATGTTTGGCGATAGCAAAACTGGGTTTAATCCAGCCTCCAGCCTCTGCATTCTATATTTCACTGGTGAAGGTGAGATAAAAACCTTTCTCATGTATTTCAGAGGTTTGACAGCAAGAGAAACCATGAACACTCACAGCCTGCGGAAGAAAACTCAGGGGGTTTTGCAGGGGAAGAAACAATGAAAGTTCAAAAGGCAAAGTGAAGTTGCTGCAGAGCTGCAAGTGAAGAAAAGTGAAAAGGGACAGTGTTGGTTTGATCATTGTAAGGGCCTGGGGCAAGGCCAGAACAATCTGCTAACACCAGGAGAATCTACAGCCCTGGTGATGGAGGATTCCAGAAGAAGATCTCAACATGGAAAAGCAGGTACAAAGGTCTTCTGATAGCCACAGTGGTCTGGGGAAGCTGGCAGGGGGAACAGAAGCTTGGCTTGACTTTCAGAACATTTGAGACCAGTGAAACTGCAGTTAGGTGTTAAAGGACACTTGGAAACACGGAAAGTTGTTAAACATTTGCAGAGAGCCTCTGGAGAGTTGTCTTAGTGCTGTGGATGTCCACGTGATGGCAGTGGGGTCGCAACAGTTCAGGCCATCAATATGAAACAACCCACTGACACTGGAGAGTTTCCATCCCATACACAGCCATGGACACAGCAGGCTGTGGAATTTGCTTCCTGGGTCTTGGGAATTTCTCCACTCCCTTTAGACACCTAAGCAGAAGAAAGAGAGGATGTTCCTCACTGATTTAACTCACATGGTTGGAATTCATGGCAGAAAAAGTGGTTTACTGAGCAGGTGAAATTTAGGTGGTAAATGGGTGCTTTGCCCCAGCATGTGACCTTGCAGCAGCTGCTTTCCCTGGTTGTGCTTGTGTTTATTCAGATAGGAAGAAGAGTCCAGGCCCATCTGTCCCTGTGAGTTCCTGCAGCACACAGTGATGACAGATGAAATGTAGCAGTAATGCCAAAAAAAAAAAAAACAACATTTCAAGCTTCCAAACACATGATAGATGAGAAAACCATGGCAAGAGCCCAGCAAGTGTTGCAGAGTAATGGAAGCTGCCTGGATCCCATCTGACCACACGTGTCTCAAGGATGAATGGATATCTGGAAGCATTTAATACAGCTGTCTTACAAATATGTTGCAATACTTATTTAATTTACAGGCTGCTTCCAGTGTAAAATCCCAGTGGAGTTTAGATGGAAATTGCTGGTGCCATCTGACAGTAAATTTGCCTGGAGAGCAATGGGAGTCCTGTGCAGGGACTGCATTCCCGGTGCTGCAAGCCAGCTGCTCTCCCTGCAGGTCCTGCTACTTCCAATATGCCTGGAAGCATCCAAAATAGTGCCACCACCAAACTGAGATAGACAGACACCTTCCCATGACAGGGATGTAGCTGCATAGTGCCTGTGACAGTCTGTGGGGAAAGGAATAACTGCAGGAGTGGGTGGCATCTTTGCCCTGCTGCTGTTGAAAAACCAAGCCACAAGGAGAAAAATCCAAGAGGGTTTTAACTGAAATCAAGACTGAACCTTCTTGAATATCCTACAGCCATCACCAGGAGCTCTTGTTGCAACAGATATCTGAAGGCCTGAATCATGCAGTCCAAGGTTAGCCCATCATCTTTGCAATTACCCTTTCTGCAAAAAGTAGGGAAGGATGAAAGAAGGAGGTAAACTCTCTGCAGCTGGGCCTTGACTGTATTGCAGTGAGCAATACATCCCATCTAACCAGGTCTTTCCATATCTCTAATATCTAGGAGGGAAAAGGTAGATTTGGGGAATGGCTGTCAGGAATCAGATTCTAGAAAGATCTGGCTTTTCCTGGCACTGGGCTACAGTAGCTCCAGAAGCCCTGTTGCAGCCTCAGCCCTGCTCTCCAGTTCAGAAGCAGGGCAGCCCTGGAAGATCTGTGATGCAGGACATGAGATGATGCAGGATGTGGAACGATGCAGAATGCAGGATATGAGATATGGGATGTGAGATGCAAGATATGGGATGGTGTAGGATGCAGGATATGGGATGTGGGATGCAGGGTATGGGATGCAGGCTGGCTGGCATGCAGTGCTGGCCCATGTGGGTCAGGGAAATTGTGAGCTGGGCTGCTGTGTGGGGTGTTTTTTAAGTGTCCCCAGTTTCCTGGCCTCAGGGGGTGACAGCACCATCACAGGAGAGATTTGTGAGCAGATTTTATGCTGGGTTTGGGTGGCTGCAGGGGAAACCAGGCTCTGCTCCCTTCTCACACGAAGAAGCCACAAGTACAACTCTGAGAGGACAGTGGGAATACTGCAGAGCATCTTCCCTTTTCCTCTTCAGATATGAAGAGGCAGCTTTTTAGTGAATCCTAAAAGTCACGAGGGAGAGAATGACTGCACAGGATGAAGACAGGAGCAGTCAGCTTTTCCATCCCAGGGGCAGGAATATTCATGTGTTGGATGTTCCAGTTGGGATAGCAGCAGTGCAGCTTTTCCTGAACCCTTAGTTCAAACCACTCACAAAAACCAAACCAAACTTGCTCCAGCCTTCTACTACATCCATTACCTCCTCTGGGCTTCTGGAGTATTCACTAAAATCAGTCACCAAGTTTTAAAACCTCTGCATATTCTCCAAATAACCTATGCCAGGGCTATTAGGTATCTTAGGGAGTGCTTGACATTGTGCAATCTGTATCTACCCAAATGCAATTTAGCAGCTGCCGTTTATCTACATGAGGTATGTCAAGTTCCCCTGGTGTGATCCTCCTTTAACCTACTCTCCTTCAGTGGGTACACCATGATTTCAGCCTTTGCCCTTGCTCATTAGGTGCTCGAGCTTTAATCTTTCACATTGGAATGCCAAGATTCATCCACTCCTCTTTAGATGGTATTTTTTTCAGATCTTGTCTTCATAAAAAAATTGCATCCAATACAGAGATGTATGTAATTTATTTCTGATAACTTCAGTTATTTTGATTAAAAATTTTCTCATTTTGCACTTTAGAGTATGTAAGCTTGGAGTAGATGTTGTTGCTTTTACACTTAAATCTCCAAACAGGGTTGAAGGACACTGTCTCATTTTATCTGTTGAAAGAGAAGCAAGTGAAATATTTTTGAGAGATATTTGTGCTTATGCATCCAAGTATGATGTTTGCTGTGATTGCAAGACCAAGATATTATTGATTCATATTACCTTTTCTCTCTCTCTGTGTACAGAACATCCACTGGAGAAATTGCTGCCTGTCAGTAATTTTTTCTCTTGGTTTTGTGCCATGCCTGTGCCTGCTCTTGTGCTTATGGACTCGCATCCCATTCACAGCAGCAGTTTTTCAATTTATCAAGATAATTTTGTATCCTGACATGGCCCTCCAAAGAGCTTGTGGTGTCTCATAGCTTCATAAAGTCTGACATTTTGATAAGCACACTCCATTACATAATCTGATTTCAGCTCAAGAGCTGCATCTCGTGTCTGAAGAGGGGACAGGCAGCTGGAGCAAGTGGATTTTCTCCTGGGCTGCCCCAGCATATCCCTGCAAACCACACCCTGCAGGTGAAGGCTGTACAAGGTCAGCTGCTGTCCAGCTGCACAGCAGCCTTCTCCCAGCTTTTGGGATTTCACAGCTTGATGTGTGATATTTTATCCCAATAATGATTCCTGCAGAGGCAGAGGACAGCTCACTAGTGGCCTCCAGTGTACCAAGTTTATAATTTTATCAGCTTAAGAAAATAAAATAACAAAAAAAAAAAAAAAAAAAAAAAAAAAGAAAAAACCCCCCAAAAAAAGAGGGCCCTCCCCCCACCCCCAACACACACTTTCTCACTATGAGACCTTTGACTGATGATTGATTTTTGGACCCCTTTTAAAGAGTTGACCATGGAAGGAATGCTATATTGGCTGGAGACCCAGAGGCAGTTTCCTGGCCTGTCCAGGCTGGTCTCTTGCTGCTTATGGGCTTCCTCTCAATCTCCCGTTTCTAAAGGAGTTTTACACTGCATTTGTGATGAAGTGGGCAAGCACCAGCAATATAAACAACACAGCTGCTGTTGCAGGAAAAATTACTGGTTTATTAAGACAAAAATTACAGAATATTTTGCAGTTTGAGCACAATTTCAGGGCCCAAACTGGAATCAGTGCTTTCAACAAATCAGAGGCCCACTGAGTGTGAGAAGTGAGACAGAGGTCTGTCACAGGCTGTCCCCACTGCAGGAGAGGAGGGCTGACCTCTAGGCACTGAGGAAGGTGCTGATGACGGAGCAGGGCTGGAAATGGTCACAGATTTGGCCAGGGCACGAGTGTGAAGGCAGGATTTGGTAAAAAGGAGGCTGGTGGGACCTGCAGATGTTCCCAGACCAGGCCAGGCCCACCCTTATGGCAGTGCAAGGGGACAGACAGAGTGGCTGGCTGCTCTCAGATCAGTGCCCTGGAGCAGATAGTCTGTGCAATGGCATCCCAGCCACCTGAGCCTTGCCCAAAAAGGGCTTTCAGCTGGTGGATGAAGCACAGAAATCAGGAACGCTCATCCCCAAATCCTGCCCTGCACTTCTGCCCCAGAGACTGTCCCGTCATCTGCTCGGTCCCTCCCTCTGGTGAATGCAAGATGTTTTCCAGCATCAGCAGATTTTCTTTAAATACAGGTGAATCCCGTTCTTGGAGCGAAGGATGACCCGAGTTATTTTGAGGGGAGGTGTGGCAGGGTCGGGCGAGAGCTCGAAGAGCCTCAGGGTCAGAGCCAGCGCCACCTTCATCTCGTTCATGGCAAACTGCTGCCCGATGCAATTCCTGCAGAGAAATGGAGCAGCTCAGCCAGCTGCAGCCACTGCTGGGCACAGCAAACCCACACAGCCCATCCCAGCCCTCCCACACCAGCACATATCCTCCCCCTCTGCAGCTCAGGGGCCCCAGAGGCATGGGGCTAAGCAGGAGGAACTGGGAGGAACATCGGGAGCTCCTGATGTGTGGTCAATGAGCACAGACAAGGAGGGAGATGGGGAAGCCAAAGGACAGGCCAGCAGGGATGAGGTGGTGGGTCTCCAAGAAGAAAAGGTCTGCAAGGTGTTTGCCTTAAAGGAGTCAGCACAGGGCAAAGGCAAGGACTGGGAAGAGGGGGAAAGGGGGTAATCAAAGGGCAGGAGAGGGGAGCTGGTGAGATCAGAATGCTGCAGGCTCCCTGCAGGATGCCAACAGGATGTTCCACAGCCTTGGGACCCAGTTCCCTGTCCCCAGAATGGGCTTGGCAATGCTGCCTTCCCATTTTGCCTGCTGGTATCAGAACCCCTCTGTTGCACAAACCCTTATATCCTCATTTAACTATTTAACTGTGTAATTCTGCAGGGCCAGGACTGCAGGTGGTAGTCTCTGCCCACTGCTCTTTCAGTGTTCAATTCCCTTTACCTCATTCCAGCAGAAAAAGGCAGAAAGGCATGAGAGTGCCTGCCAGAGACATTCTCGGGGGAAAAACGCAGAGGGTCAAACACCTGGAAACGAAGAATATGCAGCAAGATAAAGCGATTATTTAAAGAACACTGTACTGACTGGTTTCTTGAGAAATGTGACACCCCTTAATTTATGAAGAACCCCATAGCAGAGAGAGAATTCTACTTTTTTGCTGACAGGTGAAGGGTACATGAGAAGAGGCATAAAGGGAAAAAGTTATTAAGAGATCAAAAGAAAACTCACCAAAGGATCTTTCCATACTTCAGGGTTTCTGTGAATGAGGTAAATGCTTATTGCAGTGACGCTGCCTGGAAAACAATGGAGGAGGAGAAAAGGGCTCAATGACAAAGAAACCAGCCAACATCTGCACAGCCCTCCCTGAACATCTGTGCCAGCGAGGATGCAGCTAGTGCCTGAGAGCAGAGCTCTGTGCAGCAGGAATGGGATTCACAGACCTTCGGGCAAAGTGCGTCCATCGGGGAAGGTGACGGGTTTGCTGAGCTGCCGGGACACGCCAGGCACGGGTGGGTAGAGGCGCAGGCTCTCCTTGATGCACATGGTGCTGTAAGTCATCTTGCCCAGGTCCTCCCTGTTGGGACAGGCAGGCTGAGCCCCACATTCCCCCCACTGCCCGTGCTGGGAGGTCCTTCACCCACAGCCATCCAGCCCCTGAGCAGACTGCAGCACAACAGAGGGACCCACAGTGCCCAGCCACAGGCTGCTGGAGGCTGGGGGTGCCAGGGCACTTCTGAACAACCTGAACAACCACTGAACAAGCTCAAGTGCAAAGTGACAGGGAAAAGTGAAAAGCGCATCCGTGACATCCTGTGGTGAGAAAATAGGAGAGAGCAGTGCTGGTGGCCCAGGACTTGGGATGGCATCCAGAATGTCCCTTCCAGGGTGACAGACTTAGCTGAAGGATCTGCTCCATCCTGTGAAGTCCCTGTGCATGCAGCAACCTTTAGCACCCCCAGCTTTTGAGCCTTGAAGGCACCACTCACTTGGAAATGGCAGCAATAGGAAAAGAGTGACCAGCAGAGGAATTGCTGCAGCCTTACCACTGGATTGTGTCCCGGTCCCCCAGGATGCCCTGGATCTCCTCCCTGCACCGTTGCTGGTGCTCAGGGTGGACTGCCAGGCAGTAGAAGAGCCAGGAGATGCCACTGGCTGTTGTGTCGTGGCCCTCAAACATGAATGTGTCCACCTCAGCACGCAGGTCCTCGTCGGACAGTGCAGCTCCATTCTCATCCTAACAGTCCAGAGACACTCTCAGTGGCCATATAGATAAAATTCATATATGTATTACAATAACACACACACACATATAAAAAAATATTCAAACATCCCAGTAGGAGCCATTATATTCTTTCTGCTATTGCAAAAGGGGCGTGATGACATCTGTGGGATAAACAAAATCACTGTCTGTTTACACTGAATTCAGAGCTCCTTTCCCTTCACTTTTAAATCTCTTTATCCCCCCCATATTAAACCACCAGAACTACAGAATCCCTCTGCATGCTGTATACCCAAAAAGACACTGCCAACACTTCAACAACGGAAAGCTGAATCACCTTGGCCTCTCTTCAACTGGGTGTGACTGGGCTAATTTTTTTTAATGGCTTGTGCAGTCCTGAGTGTCTGTGGTGGCTTGTTGCACCCCTGCAAAGACTGACTTGCTTTTGTACTCTGTGCCCTGCCACACATACACTCTTTGCCACTCACTTTGGCACACAGCAGAATGTCCAAAAAGTCCAAATGTCTCTTCTTCTGGATCTTTTCAAATTCCCGTTCATCTTTAAGGGATTCCTTTCGCTCACGGATCACCTTGTCTGGGGGAGAAAGGGTTAAAGGTTCAGCAGGGCCAGGAGATGCCAAACTGCAAAACTTTGAATGCAAAACTCAGAGTTTTGCATCTCAAAAACTCATCTCAAACTTTGTGGTTTGAACGCACACCTCACCCAAGGGGATGAGCACTGCTCAGTCCACGATGCATTTGACCTGTGCTTCTGCATCCCAGGCACTTTGGCTATTTCAGCAGCGTGGCCACGAATGCCGTGGATATTGTCATCCTTTTCCTTGCTCACCATGGACTTCTCGGCCTACTTTACACACCCCTCATGCATTTAAATCACACCTGGATTAGAATGGAAAATCATTCCTTGCACTGATGTTGCCTGCAGTGCCCATTCCTTGTCTCACCATTCTCTGACCATTTTACAGGAGCATTTCCAGAGGGCAATTCCTCCATTAGTCCAGTTCAGTGACTGACTGAGAGACCCCTTTGATTTATGCCTAGATCAGATCACCACTGCAAGCTGATGCCCTGCTTGGATCTCAGCTCTGAGCCTCTGGGCAGAATCACTGCACAGGCAAGGAGAAAACCCGACTGCCTCTGTCCAAAGTTTTGGGAGAGAATGCCAGCAGGGAATACCTGTGTGGTCATGAGCGATCCTGCAGGCCTTCCTGAACTGAAACCCCTGGGGGCTGAGCCAGTAAATGATGTCATTGTGGTAGGGGAAGATGCGGAGGCGCTGGTGCACCCTGTGGCAGAGGTCGTAGACAGCCTGGATGTAGGTGTTTTTCCTGGAGAAAGGGGAATAGGAAGCTTGTAAAATTGGGAGCGCAGTGACAAGCAATTTGCCCATTTCCCTTCTGAGCTGCAAACTTCCTGCCAGGGTTTGGGGCAGCCAGCACTGACCTGTTGGTCTGGCAGTTGCTGTGACAACTGAAGGCACATTTCATGATGCTATCGAGAGTCATCAAGCTGATGTGCTCGAAGAGCTCCACTGGCTTCCCATCTGCTGCCAGCTTTTCCCACTTTTCCTAGGGCACAAAGGAGACAGAAACGGGTAGACAAGGGCCAGCTCTGTATGATCTGCAGTTACCCCCTGGTTAAATGAGTGCTCAGATAGAGATATACCCCAGAGAAATGGGAAAAAAAGAAGGGGTCTCTATTTGCCAGCAAAATCCCAGAGAAGAAAAACCAAGAGTGGGATGGTTAATCTGAGATTTGCCTCAGGCAGCTGCTCTTCTTGCATCCTGGTGGTGAGCCCTGCTACACCTTATCCTGAGGCACCCTGGAGAAGCCCAGGACAGGTGCATTTCTGGGTGATGGGGAGTTACCTAAGTCTTTCCTAGGATGCAGAGTGTTTTTCTGTACAGGAGTAGCATATGCTGGCATTTGGCTTCATTGAGTGCATTCTTAAGCACATTTGAGTTTGATGCCCAAGTGACAAACTTTGGAGCAAGTTTTTTTCTGTCACATGATCTCTGTGCCAGTGTGTTTTGCCAACAAGTAATACAGGAGCTCTTGCTCAACTCTTTGCATAGGGCACCCCTAGAGAAACTATAAATCCTGCCTCTCTTCCCCAGCAGACACGAAGTGATGATCAATCCTCTGTCCCCCCGAGGATGTAAGGAATGAGTGGACTTAAAAGCTGAGAAAGGGAGGGGAGGGAGGAGGAGCACGGTGACATCTGAGCTCCACAGCACCAAACCAGGTTTATGGGGGACAGATGCACGTCTGTAGCACATGCAGCGATTGCCACCTGGTGGCACGGGCTCACACAATCGGCGTTGTGCAGAAGGAATTTCAAACTCCCAGCCGCTTCTGAACCTCGCAAAAGCTCTCCTGGCTCTCCAGCCCCTGGCTCCTGGCTGCTCCCTGGGCCAGTAGGAGGAATCCAGCCAGGAACTATTTGAGGCTGCCAGGGAGGTTGGAGTGAGGGAGGTGAAGGAGAAGGAATAGATCCAGCATCCAGAATCCTCTTTAACATGCACAAAGCCTGGTGCCCTTCTCCTGTAATTTCTACTGGATTCCATCCTGCCCAGCACCAGTGGATTGAAGAACAAGGCATTTTCACTGTTTATGAGGTATGACAGGAATTCCAGTCCAGTCATGGGTATGTTGACAGCAAATAATACTCTTTAACCTTAGGTCACAGCATAGCTCTGCTCTCACCTTTATTTTTGGCGGATTTATTATGAACATTTATTTACCTCAATTCTTTATTTAGACAAACACCTTATAAGAAGTTGCTGTTGGAACTGAGATCATGCATGGTTTGGGGATGGTAGTAACATCAATCCTGCAGTCTCAGCCACAGATCCCAAGGCAACACCAGAGACATTGTCATTGCAACCTGCTCATCCCTTCCAAGGGATGCTGATCCCTTCCAGCTCAAGGACAGGGATTTGGGGTGACTCAGAAAGATCTGCCAGCAGGACACAGCGTGTCTTTACAATTACCAGATAAAGAAAGCCCTGCTCCAGCATTTACCTCCTAACCAGACAGGATGGGGGAAAAAAGCCAGGGCAGAGAGAGGAGCATCATGAGTCCTACCAGCATCACGTTTGTAGATTCTGCCATCAGGGCCACGTACGGCTTCAAGACGTCGTAGTGAAACCCTGGGGTCAGGAGTTTTCTGTGTTGGTGCCATTTGGGCCCATGTAAGATCAGCAACCCATTCCCTGGGAAAACACAGGCAAGGCATGTTTTGCTGGGCACAAGCAGGCTGCTCTCAGCTGTCTGCACGGAGTGTGATTAAATCTGCTATCTGAGCTGCTGTGAGAGGGCATTTCCAAATGCTGCCACCAGCCCCAGGGTTCCTAGAGCAAAGCCCTGCTCACCAAAATGGCACAATGGTGTCTCTGAGAAGAAACACCAACACTACTGGAAAAGAGAAATTCAGAACAGCAGATATATTTTTCACCAGTCCTCCAATGAATTTAAGATTCCCCCATCACCAGTCTTTGCTATCTATGGACATGTAAGTATTTGTACATATGTTATGTCTGAACTCACCTTCCCTGAAAATAAATAGAACTACTTAGCACTTTTTTAGTAAATGTAGTAATTTTAGGAAGCTTTTAGCTATAACTTCATCAAAGAACAGGTACAATGCTGTTTATTTATAGCATGCTTTTTACTAACTTCAGAATCATTCCTCGCAGGCAAAGCCCAGGGAATACATACCAATCCATGGGATAAGGTGCTTATAGCTGATGTTATCCTTGGGATCTGTAAAAAAATAAAGAGAAAATAAAATGGTAAATGTTTCAACAGCATGAATCCATCTTTGCAGCTGAATGCTCCCTCTGGGCTCCCACTTTTGGTTGGGTATGAAGCAAAATCAGTGGCATCCCTGCAGAACTCCCAGTATTTCAACACAAAACAACTTTTTCTCTGCCAGCTGCAATAAATACATATAAAAGCAGATGCTCACACTGGAAAAAACAAGAATATTGGTAGTCCAAAGTCTGTGTAGTGTGATAAATGATTAACCCTCTCAGACATCACTGTTCGGCACCTTTTCTTCTCAATGCACTAAAGATACTTCTCTGCAGTAGAAGCCAGAACTGTGAAGCTAGAAAGAAACTCCCAGGTGTCTTCTGCTTGTGGGATCAGGCACTGAGCAGTTAAATTTTCAAGGAGCACTTGAGGAAGTCTGATTTTCCAGCAATGGATTTGGAGTCAGGTCAGTCCTGCTGCCCTGTGCCTGAAAAACCCAGGGCACAGCACGAAGGAGTGATATCTCTCCATGCCTTTAGATGATTTCTGCAAGAAAATTTCTCTGTGAAACCCTGCCTTGCTGTAAATTTTGAGGCAGGCATGGAAAATCTGCAGGCTGGTGTTGCTGCTCCCCAGCTGAAGCCATAATCTCTCACCTCCTCTGTTCAACAGAACCTTGGCATAGTCGGGATCAGTGATAACCAGGAATGCTGAGAAACTCCCAAACCACATAGCATGAGCATGTGGGTACTTCTGTGCCCAGACCTCTACCTTGTCCAGCATCTCTTCCTCCTTGAGAAACTAGTTGAAGAGAAGAAAAGAGAAAGAATTTACAGATTTGGAGGGGAAAAATTATATATATATAATCTCCCAATACACTGTCTTAAAAGCTCAATGTCTTTCTAAGCACAAAACCAGATAAGGATAAACAAGATATTTTTCCTCCATGTTTGCAAAGCATGGGAAATAGAGATGTCTGCTACTTTTAAAGCTCCTATAAAGTAATTCTTCCTTATCACTTGACCTTAAGCTAGAGAACATCTATAGGCACCGTGGTGGTGCCTATCAGCTCATATGTGTTATCTGCTCTTTTTCCATGGCCACCCCACAGATTTGCCCCAGACAGCATCTGCATTTTGTGGCATGCAACTACATTCTCATTTGCACATGGCTGAGCAGTTAGCACCCTGCAGCTGGGAGAAAATGCAGCAGCCAACAGCATCACTGCTGGGTCTGCCCCAGGGCAGCTGTGGGAAACCACAGCCTCCCCCAGACATTTTGGTGGGGAAGGCCAGTGTCCAGGAAAAACGGAACAGAATTAGTCCAAAGTCACCAATGGATCATTCAGACAATGGAACACTGGTTAATAACATTACATTAAGAATTCATTGATTTCAGGGTATTGAATTTTACAGGCAATGAAGAGCAGGTGCTCCCCTAGAAATATTTGTCTCCTATCCTTGGAAGCTGCAATCTGAGGAGCAGCATGAGCACCAGCTTTCATATCAGCAGCAGTGGCAGGTTCACTCCAAAGTAATCACTGCTTTATTGCTTTACAGCTGGTGTTGTTATGTACAAGAAATAGACAAAGAACTAGTGGAAAGACCCACAATCACAGGCAGAGGGGAAAAAAATCACAGAGGCAAAACCACGTAAAATTCTTTTTCCTTTGAAGAGAAACTACTCTGGGCCAATATGCAGGGGGGAAGATTTTGGTAAGCTAGGTCTGACATAGCCGCTGCTGCTTTGACCTTGAAGCTTGAAGATTAATTAAATCAGCATACTGGTGCAGAAACCAGCCTCAAAGCCACCCTATTGCTGTATCAAGTGAATATTTGTTCAGTTGCTTTAGTGCTGAGTTAGCTCAGCTTTCAGTGTGGTGTTTCTGGCTGGTGTTTCTCAACCCAGGACATGGCTCATACTCAAATGATCAGCCACTGTGGCTTATCTTGGAGAGGATACTCGTGAGACATGGGGTGTCTGCCAGGGGCATGTCCAGGTTCAGCTCCAAGACTGAGCCCCCCCTTCCTCACAGGCTGGGGTGTCCCTGCAGCACATCCCATGTGTCTCCCACATTCAGCAGAGTGATGAACCAGTTATTACAGAAAGCTCAACTTCACTTACTCAAGATTTTGAACTTAATAAATAGAACTATCAATCTCTCTGACTTCAGGGATCTAGTTTTGGGGCAAAAGCAGGCAGCCCTCCCCAGCACCCGCCTCTTCAGCAAATGCCAGCAGAAGCAGTGCTTGGCACAATGCCTTTAGCTAAGTGACACCTGAACATGTGAAAGTCCCTTTGATACAGCTGCCTGCTTCTCCTGTTGTGGATCACAAAAAACATAATGAAAAGTAACTGGGAGAGGCTGATCAAGTCTCGCTGGCAGAAGTCCTAATCCTAGAAGCCTTTGCATCCAGCCTTGTTTTAGAGCAGCACCCTTGGCTTGTGCTATCAAGAACCCTCCCTGTGCTGGCAGAGGGCTGAATGGGTTTATCTTAGAGGAGTGGTTGCCCTCAAGGTAACCTGCTGCACCAAGCACACCTGGAGCAGAGGGTGTAAAGTTCTGGGAGCTGCCGAGGAATAGAAAGCTCTCATGCCTTAATCATGGCTCCAGCTACCCAGCTCTGCATAAAAGACCATTACTTCTACTTCTTCTTCCCTTGGGGGCTTGAAAAGAAAAGTATAAACCCCACTTGGGTCTAAAAAAGAAAGGCAATTGCCTGATCTCATGCTGAAATGCAAGTTTTGAAATGGATCCAACACTAAAAGCATCTGGGAAGAGGCTTAAGGGCACTTTTAATGACTACACACTGATAGCAAAGAAAGAAAAAAACACAGGAGAAAGAGGAAACACAGGAGCTGAAATCTGAGCATGAGGCTGTGCTTCGTGCAGCCAGAGGGGGCTGGCTTCTCCCCAGAAAGAGCAGAAGTGGACAAAGGGCTGCTGAGGGACTGACACCGTCCCTGGGCCAGCAGGGCAGTGACCCTGCTCTCCTCTGCTTCCCACCAAACCCGGCCATGGGGACTCAGTTTGGTCAGCTCAGGGCTGGCAGTCTGGGCTTTAACGAAATTGTGCTGCTGCAGTGAGACTGAACAGCTCTACACAACCTCTTCCTGATATTTTAATGTAATTTCTACTGAGTGATATGGATAAGCAGACACTAATATCCAGATAATGCTTTAAAACAAAGTGATATATTCCCCAGAGATCCACCCAGAGCATGACAAATAGGTTTGAGATTCTAAAGTGGGCTGGATCAAAACTAGGAAACAATCAGTTAAATCAGCAGAACAGGAAATATCAGTGCTCTCCCTGACACAGCTCACAGGTCCTCCTTGAGGTGTGTGCAAACTTTGCATTCAGCGTGTGCCCAGAACATTGCCAGTTTCTTTGCTGGCTTGGTGAACTGTTAGGCTTTGGGGAATTCAGCAGTATTAATCAGCAAATTATTAAACCTTCAAAAAAGGAATTCTCATACAAACATTGTCTGAGGTAAAAGTTGAGGCACGAGCAACCTAAGCATGATGACAGCAAGTGATTGGCACAAATGGTTACATTTCCTTCCAGGATAAATAGTCACAACTAACAAACAGAAGAACATACTTTATTTAATTGCAGTTTTAAAGTCTAACTGGCAGTGTAACAACGCTCTGAACTGGCCCATCTTCACGCTTACATTGCCAAAACACTGCTTGTCCTGTCCAGCACAGCAAAACTGGCACTGCCACAGCACAGAGACAAGCCCTGTGAGGTCTCCTCCTGATTTCCCAGACACTTTTCAGGGTGCCACTTATTTAATGTGCCACAGAGGTGGCCATGGCAGGACACCAGAAGAGTCCAGTAGAGGGCAAGGTGATTTTAAACAGCCTTTAGCACATATGGAAAAACCTTTTGCATCAGGCAAGCTCAGTTACCCCCTGTGAGGCTACCGATGAGTTGTCAAAATTTGTTTGCCAAGGCATCCATGGTGATATGTGTGGGCAAGAGCATACCTCGGGGAATAATCATCCGCGACAGCAGCGACCAGAACAAGGCTCGCCTATATACGTGGGTTTAATTACTCGTGATTTTAAAGCAGTAGTAAGAAGACACACAGCCCCTGAGCTGGGTGCAATGCCTGTGATGTATTTTGTGGCTGAAAAGTGGCTCAGAACGATCCATGGTCAGATTCACCTGGCCGACACGAGCTGGCAGGGGAGAGAAAGTGCCTCTGGACAGCCGGAGCAGCGAGCATCTGCTCAGCATCCATCAGCTCAGCGCCGCAGGGAGAGCTGCAGCGGCCCTGCCCGGGCTGCCAGAGCAGCAGAGAGGTGACAGTGCAGCCTGCCCCGGGACAGAGCAGCGCGGCTCTGCTCCCTCCAGCACCGATGCCGGCTCACATCCCGGCATGACCTTGCCTTTGCTGTGCTACCGCTCTCCACTTGCGAAACAGCCACCACCCTTTTCCACCGCGCAGTCTGCAGCAGCCTGCGGAGCTCTGCGTGAGCCACGCTCTCGCTAAGCATCACAGACAGAGAAAGCACATTGGTCTGGATGGGAAAAGGGATGCACACCTCTCACCCACCCAGCAATTCTCCCGGACCACGGGGACAAGTCCCAGCAGCATCATTCCCACACGCCCCTCGGGAAGGCTGCTCCCCGCATCCCCCCGCTCCCGGCAGCGCAGAGCCGGCTCTCCCCCACCTCGTGGACGTGGCCGAAGAGCCAGTGGGTCGGGTGCCCGGGGAAGTCGGCCAGCGCCCGCAGCAGCTCCCGCCGCCGGTGGAACAGCTGGATGACTTTCAGCAGCACGCAGGTCAGGCAGAACACAGCGGCCAGGTGCAGAACCCTGGAGACATCCACGCCCAGCCACAGGAGCTTCATCTTCTCGGTGAGAGCCGCCAGCCACTGTCCCCGGTGTCCTCCAGCGCCCCGGCGGCACCGGCCGCGGCAGCCAATGCGGAGCGGAGAGGCAGGTCCAGAGTCTGAGCCGCTGCCAAATCACGGCAGCGCTTGTTGGGAGAGGAGGGAAAAGAAGGGAAGGGGAGCATCCCGCGGGAACGCTCTGCTTGCCGCCGCACCGGCTGCGAGCTGCTGCCCGCCCCGAGTACCCGCCGCTGGCACCAGCTGGCTCCTCGCCGGAACCTCAGGCTGAAGAGAGAGGGAAAGACCGTACTCTGAGATTCCTCTTCCCGAGGTCTTCATCACCTATTCCTGCCTCCCGAGGTTTCGCCTTCATCTCCACCCATTCCCATCCCGCATCCCGGCTGACAGCTCCCGCTCTCCTTCCCCATCTCTCTTCCCGCTGTGAGCCGCATCCCAGCGCCGGCCGGGACAGCATCTCCCGGCAGCGAGCGCGGGGAATGCCGCACCGGCATCAGCCGAGGGCCGGCCACCGCGGCGGCTTTGGCACGGCTTGGTGGCAGGTAGTGGGCAGGCAACACCGCCTCCCTGCCACCGCTATCGCCGAGCCGGGCGGGCGAGGGGTCGGAGAGGAACCGTGCCCCGCCAGTCCCACCCGCCGGCGGCGGGGCTCGAACCCGCGGCGCTGCCCGCGCCCGGCGGCCCGCGCGGGGCGGTCCCGCGGCGGCCAGTGGGAGCGCGGCTTGCTGGCAGGCGGGCGCGGCGCGGCCCGAGCGGCCATGGCGCGGGCGGGGCGGGCGGCGGCCGCGGGGCCGGGCGAGCCGCCGCGGGGCCGGCGGGGGAGCAACAGCCGCGGCCCCGCGGAGCGCCTGTAGCCGCCGCCGGGCCGCAGGCTGGCCAGCCGGGGCGCGCTGGCGGCGGCCGAGGAGAAGGAGAAGGAGGAGGAGGAGGCAGGCGGGAGCCAGCCGCCGGCCGCGCCGCCGCCTCAGAAGAGGATGAAGAAGCGGAAGGAGCTGAACGCCCTGATCGGCCTGGCCGCCGACGGCCGCAGGAAGAAACCCGCCAAGAAGGGCTCGGGGCACCGGCTGCTGCGCACCGAGCCGCCCGCCTCCGACTCCGAGTCCAGCTCCGAGGAGGAGGAGTTCGCAGGGGCGCGGGGCCGCTGCGGGAAGTGAGTGTTGGGCGGTGGGGCCCGGCTCCCTGTGCCGGTTCGCAGCTGGGGCTGGAAGGGGCTGTGCGAGCCCGGGGACTGCCGGGGCACACCCCGAGCTGCGCTGAGCGTGTCCGACCCCGCGGGTCGCCTGTCAGGGGATAGGATCATCATCGAGTTGCAGAATGGCTTGGCTTGGAAGGGACCTTAAAGATCCCTTCCTTAAAGATCACCTAGTTCCACCTCCCCAGCCACCCCCAGGGACAACTCCCGCTGGACCATCCTCTGGCTTTTTATTATTTTTTTTCTGTTTTGTGCTCACTGCAGCACAAGTCCCTGTGGACTAAATTTGGGGGCAGCTCCTAGAGATGCTGGGCGCAGTTACCCGTGTGTGTGCGTATTGCGGCACCGTCCTGCGAGCTGGTTTTCTCGGGGACGTGCCGATAAATAAGCTTTACTGTTAAGTAACAGCATTAATAATGGGCATCTGTGCATACCTTAAAGTAGGCATGTCTCAGGGAAACCTGAGCTTTCACAATTTAGAATGCTCTAGAAGTACTTGCCTGTAACATGCTAATACCTTGTCTTGAAGTGTGCTTTTCAAACTATCAAGCAGATGTGCCTGACATAAGTTTATGTCAGTAGAGGAGATATTTTAGTAAAGGAAACCTGACAGCTCCTTTTAAATACGCTAGATGTGCCTACTGAGGATAAACTGAATAGAGAGTAACAGCCCTGGCCTGACTTTATTTGTTCCTGAAAATGCTCTTTGTTAGCCCTTGTCAGCCAAAATGTGTGCTGTTACAACACTGTCCCTTACTTTGCTGGAACAACATTTAAAATAACACTTTTCCATGCACTGCTGTACATTCACAAGCTGTTATTTGTTTTCTGCAGGGGAGATTACCTGCGATGCTGCAGGTTCTGCTACCCTTTATGTGCGTTCGTCATTCTTGCTGCTTGTGTGGTCGCCTGTGTTGGCTTAGTCTGGATGCAGGTGGCTCTCAAGGAGGATTTGGATGCAATAAAGGAGAAGTTTCGAACTAGTAAGTATGAATGTAACTACTATTTCACATTTTATTTGGGCAGTATGAAGAGTTTTAGTTGCTTGCCTGCTCAGTCAAAGTCTGAAAATAGAGTAGAGAAATAACATCTGAATTGAGGAGTGCTCTGAGCCATGAACGCAGAGACTTGGGGAATCCAAGGTGAATGTTATATATTCTTGCCTGCTCTGTATCTTTTGAGGAGCAGGGACACTGGACTGGCTGGGCCTGTAGTTGCTTGTATAAACATTTCTAAAATTCCTGACTTTGGTCTTCAAAGTGCTCTCTTCCAAAGAAAGACCCTTTTTAAAAAGTTCTGATCAGACCTGTCAAAACAGTCTAGGGAATTTTGAAAAAAAAAAATCAAGAAAAATTATGTTGTCTTGAACTCTTAAAACCTCTGATACTTGCTATGGAATTACTGCAATTGGAATGTTGCTTCAGTACTATATTTTCTCTCTGTATGCATGTTTATTTTGCTTGCACTGACATGTTCTTGTTCAGCTTTTACATCAGGTTATGTGTGGTGTAGAGTTAATATGTTTAATCCTTGGAAGTGTGGAGCTAAGATGAAGTGTTAAAGCTCAGGTTTTGTCCGTCCATGTCAAGATTTCCATGCCAAGATTTTCAATGTAATACTTCTATTGGCTGAGGTATAAGAAATGGGGATATGTGCATGTAAGGTATGCCCTTGGCTCTCTGTACCTCACCTCTGGGTACAAGATGTGTTTTGGTGCCTTATATTAGGAGTGTTTAAAATCCTGTGTAGATTGATAAAGGTAAGCAAAGGTGTTGCCTTGGTCGTGATAAAAGAGGCATTGAGGAAGTGTGTGGAGAAATTCTTGGTGTTGGTGTTCAGGTGTTCCTGTTCAGGCGTGTGAGGTGTGGAGTTGTCTGCCAAGGTGGAACAGCGTGGCTGATTGTGAAAGAATTGCTGATAGATGTGCTTTTGTGTTAAGTGGTACTGAACTCTAAAAGTTAGCTGCAGTTGCTGTCCACCAGTTCTGCAGGATACCTTCAGTTGCAGGTGCTGCTTTGTGGCTGGGAGAGTTCCCAGCAGTGGCTGTTCCTGTGTTCTGGGTCAGAACTGCTGCACTTCATGGACTGCTCCCCTTTAAGGGTGTGCTGGTGGTAAAAGTTTTGCAGGAGGACAGCGTTTGTTGGCTTTGGTGTAGTTAAATTTCATCATTCCTGTTCAACACAGAGCTCTTTGTTAAAGCAGCTGTTCTCCCTGAGTGTGTTCTCCCTGTTTGGCAATTACAGATGGCCTTGTTTTCCTCTTAATAGCTTTGATAGAAAAGCTGTGCATTTAATACTTTGCCTGGTGATAAACGTGTCAGATTTCCTTGCCATCATAATACCATGCCTAGAAGCTGGATGGGAGCCTCATAATGAGGCACAGCATTTAAATACAACAACAAAAAAAGCAGGCAGCAAGAACAACCTGGTTCCCAAACGTAACACTTTGTTTTGGTGAAATGTGTGGGTGAATAGAGAAACAAAGGCATGTGACCCATCTGTTGTACAGCAAGTTTGGGAAAGGAACCTTTCTCTGAATCTTCATCCAGACTTTTTTCCCCATAAGAACAGATGTTTGTGACAGTATTGGTATGTTCTGTCATCCTTTGCACAAAGTGAGTGTGGGATGAGTGCTTTTTATAAACAAGACGTCTTTGCATCAAGTGTCTTTGAAATAGGAAGTCATGTAGTGTTTTCCCTTCAGTTGTCAGCAATGATGCTAAGAACATGTGGCATTTAACCTTCCTAGTGCTGCAAAAAACTTCAAGTGGAGTCCCACTGTTCACTGTGAGAGTGACAAATGGAAAATAATTTGGCTACAAAGGCCTATGAAAACATGAGATTTAGTGTGGGCTGCTTGTATCAAATGCACAAATTAGTTCTCAGTCTGTTTTGGCTAAAATACACCTTTTAAGATCTTACTTACCCAGAAGCATTGTTTGGACCTGGGTGATCCAGTGGATTTCTTTGCACCTAGAAAGTATTTTTAGAACTTGCTTAAACAGAAGTGAGGTAGGTTTCTGAATATGCACAGCTTTCTAGTTTGGTGTCTTTGGGCACACTCTACAGGCTTCTCCTTTTGAGTGGATGGGTCACACTTGGAAATTTGTTCTGGGATCTGCCAGCTACACATCACAGAGGTCCCACTGCTCTTGGCAGTCTGCTCTGAACCATGGCTGTTGTGGAGCCTTCAGAGCTGCCTTACAGGGTGGATGTGCAGAATTTGGAGAACCTGTCATCTTCATCTCAAAACCTTTGCTTATTTGTTTCTTAGGGGTTTAGGATTGCCTCACAGCACAGCTAAACAGCTTAGTCACTGCAGATCTAGAAGAGCTGCATTTCTGAGGTTCACTGGAATTGCTTTGAGCTGCACGTTTCCCCCTTCCTGTAGTATTAATTGCAGTAATAACTGACTTAATTCCTAGGGACCTTGTTTACTGATTTGTTTACCAACAGGCATTAGTGCCTAGGCTTACACATTATTTTTGCAGTTGTCTTTCTGTCACACAGAACAGCTAATTACATTAATCTCCTTGGAATTCACTTCATGCTCAGCAGCCCCTCTGCAGGCTTGAAAAGGGCGCTGAGGTTTATTTCACCTGCCTCCTTTGTCCTGGGACTGTTGGCGACTCTTTCTTCACAGGCCCATTACTGTTCTGTATTCCCCTGTGGAGGTAATGCAAAATAACTGCACTAAATAAAGACCTACTGAGGTTTGCCAGAATGACAGGACTAAGTGTTAAATTTAGTACAGTCTCTCTGGGTTCTCTCTGCAGATATTGGTACTCTTAAAACAAAACAAAAGCTGTCATTCTGAGCAAACACTGAATTCAGACTGGCAATAAAACCTATATGTAGAAACTCGTATTATTATTTCACTGTTGCAGATGTTGCTGTTTGTAATTTGTTTTACACCTTTTAGTGTTGTTTACCTGGATTTTTGTTTTGGTTTGCTTTTAATTTTTTTTCATTTTTTTAGTGGAATCTAATCAAAAGACATCATTCCAAGAAATTCCTAAACTGAATGAAGATTTGGTGCAGAACCAAAAGCAGCTAGAACAAATTGAGACTGGAGAACTGGGGCTGAGTAAAATTTGGATAAATATCACAGAGATCAATAAACAGGTGAGAGGGAATCAGTCCTTGGTTTTCAAAAAAATAAAATATTCCATTCAGTTCTTTTTAATGGAAGTTAATTTTATCTAAGGACTTCTGTGGCCATATACGTAGCTTTTATTTTTAAAGTTTAAATAGAGTATAAACCTCATTATAAACAAGGAAGAAACATCTTGAGCATCCAGCTGGGCTGGAGACTGATCACAAAAGGAGAAATTGCATAACTGGTGGAGGGAGTTCAGGCAGAATTTGAAAGAACCAGGAACTGTGCAGTTCTTAATTTTCCTGCCAAATAGTTGTGATGCTTATGATGAGAGATTTAACATTTCAAATTCCTGAGATCATTTTGTGGGTGTGTAAAGAGTTACCTGACACAGGTAACTGCTACAAACTAAGGTCTGGTGTCCTGTGAATATAAAACCTGCTCACACACACTCAGCCTCTGAGCTGGTGTAAATCTTGGCTCTGTTGATGAGGCTAGAACTAAGCCACTTACCAGAGAGCTCTTTGCTCAGCTGCTCTATTAACTCACTCTTCAAATGAAGCATCCAGCAAGGATTTTACTGAAATTTCTGCCCTGGAGGGTAAAAGTTCAGAGCTGTTCACAGTGAATCATATCAAGAGGTGTGTGTGGGGAACTCTTCTTGACCCAGGTGCTCTGGTTTAATTTGTTAGAGTACTGAGGTGCCTGCTTAGATTGATTCTTCTTCAGTCCCATGTGGTGGTTAAGTGCTTACTGGGGCACATCTGAAAATTTGATTTGCTTTCTTTAGCATCTCGCTGTTCTAGCCACAGTTATTCAGGCTCTTCACGAGACTTAAAATGCTCTTATCTGCACCTGGCTGTTAAACTTGCACATGGTTCTTGCAGGCCCTCAGGTTACTTCAGGGGACTGGTTAGAATCTGAGTCAGATCTTCAGGGGATCAAAATTTTCTTGCTGTTTTTTTTATCTGTGAATTGTTGGGATGTGCTGCTGGGTGGAATCTCAGCCAGTGTTCACAGCTGTGAGCTAGGGAGTCTGCATGCCAGCTGGTTAACATTGACCTAATGGAAAATTAGGATCTTTTCCTCAACTTGCAAAACAACGTTGTTCTTTAACCAGAAGAAAGCAAGTTTTAGTCTCTGTTCCACTTGTCTAGCAGAGGGTTTGGATGATAGGTGCAACTTTGCCCATCACTCAGCTGGAGAGGTTCATGGCTTTGCTGGGTTTTGCCAGACAGGTTTCATTGCTAAATACAGAGGTGGGTGATGGTTTCCTCCACACGAAGACTTCTTGCACAATTTTTAAGTCTTTCTTGGGCAACAGCCTGTCTCTAAGAGGATGAATGTAAAACTGGCAGAGGGTACCTTACTGAAAAGGAGGGGTTTCTGTGGCTTTCATTTGGTTTTAAACAAAGTAAATAAAAACATGCTCTTTTGCAAGAGGCAGAATATTTTTAATGTAGCCTAGGCAGGATTTCTAACCTAGAGACAGGGGTGGTTTTCGTGTGTACATGTATAATTTTGTATTGCCTTATGTTTTAATGTTTTACATTACGCCATCAGTATTGGGGGAGGTCAAAATCAGGTTTGTGCTGCCTAATTCTAAGTACTCCTTTTTGGTTTTAGATATCAGTATTGACCTCAACAGTAAATCATCTCAAAAACAATATAAAATCTGCTGCTGACCTGATTTCTCTTCCCCTCACGGTAGAGAAACTTCAGAAGGTAAGTACTAAATGTGTTCTGTGTGTTAAGCTGCAGCTGGGCTCTTGGGGATAGCACTGACAGCAGGAGCTACTTGACTTGCAAGAAGTATTTGCTTTTCTTGTCTTTAAAATTTGACTTCATAAATTGTATGGTCCTGTAATAATGTGTGGTAGGTAAAAAATTTTAAAGGCCTTGCTTATTTATCCCTTTTGGAGATGCATTTGTTTGTATTCTGCTGTCCCTTGTGTACTTTTGAGCTGATCTTTTTGGTTACTTCAAGTTGCTTAATAACATGTGAGACACTTGGAAAACTGCATGCAAGTATGTGTTTTGTTTAGCTTTTTTAATTGGAAAACAAAATGTATTGCTTTCTGTTAATACAATATGTTACTGTGTGCCTTACTGAGCATTCTTTACCAAAGAACTGTCCTGTTTATTTAGGTTAAAATAATGGCTTCTTGAAATGTACCTGGTTATTCCATGGCAGTTCTATTTATTTAGCAATAAACATTTATGTTGGGCTAACAGCTAATGTTAGTCCAGTCTTGCTGGCATTATGGGTTTCCACATCTCATTTCCTATCCCTACAAAATTAATGTATACTCAACAAGCTATTGATATGCAAAGCAATGAGTGTGGTTTGGCTGATGGGGCTGCCAGGATTTCTTTTTCTGGGAGGAGTACAAAGCTGTTTCCTAAGCTCCTTATTTGCTGCTACAAGCAGGCTGGATTTTCACTGTCCTGGTCAGAGGCAATTCTGAAGGGGTGTTGTTATCAGGGGTGTGGCAGCAGGACCAGGGCAGTGATTGTCCTCCTGTGCTGGGCCCTGGTGAGACCACACCTGAAATCCTGTGCCCAGGTCTGGGCCCCTCATTTCAGGAAGGACTTTGAAGGGCTGGAGAGTGTCCAGAGAAGGGCAGTGGAGCTGGGGAAGGGTCTGGAGCACAAATCTGAGGAGGAGCAGCTAGGGGTGTTTAGCCTGGAGAAAAGGAGGCTGAGGGGGGACCTTATCACTCTCCACAACTCCTTGAAAGGAGGTTGTAGTCAGGTGTGGGATCAGGCTGTTCTCTCAAGTGACAAGTGATAAGACAAGAGGAAATAACCTAACTCTGTGCCAGTGGAGGTTTAGATTGGATAGCAGGAAAAATTTCTTCACTGAACGGGTTGTCAAACAGTGAAGCTGCTGCAGTTGTCATCCCTGAAGGTATTTAAAGAGCCTGGGGACATGGATTAATGGTAGACTTAGCATTGCTGAGTTAACAGCTGGACTCAGTCTTAGAGGTCCTTGCCAACCTAAGTGATCCCATGACAAGATTGCCTTTCTTATGTGGGATTTGGTTTTCTTGAGCCTTTTTCCTTCCAGGTACCATTCCTGGAAATAAGGATGCCTACTGGTGTTAAAATCCTGTAGGATTACTGAGGGAATTCCTCTCTTGGGCAGTGGCTTTTGTTCCTGGTGCTGAAGGTGTCCTGAGGTCTTCCAGGGCACAGATTGCATTGGGTGGAGTTTGCAGTTTTGAGTGCAAAAAACTTGCAAATTCTTCAAAGTCATGTGCCTGATTTTATGGCATTCCGCCTTCAGTTTCACTAACAAAACATTGTGTTTAGCTGATTGGCATTTTGGGACAGTGCAGTTTGGGGAAGGCTGAGTTTTCTGTCATCTTTTTTATTGCAGACTGTAGCCAACATAGGTAGCACCCTTACCAGTGTGGCTCATGATGTTGAAAATATACAGACAGTTATTGAGGAATACAAGAAATCCATAGAAATACTCCAGAATGATGTGGTAAGAAAAATGCACTGCGTTAACACTGCTTAATATGAAGCAAGTTAAAGAAATGCTTTAAGTTTGGGGATGTCAGACTATTGATATAGTTTGTTGGTTGAATTAAGAATCTATATAAGGATGAAATGACTGAATGTCTTCAGAAGAAACTACTCACTGTATTTATCCTGACCTCTCACTTGGGATTAACAAACTGAACTGATAATTACAGTTTTTCAGCTAAACTGCAATACAAGAATACTTGCAGATAAAATCTAAATTAGACACATAATTAAGCTTGATTGTGACAGTGGGTGCTCTAAAAACATTGCAGATACGGCAGCGTGTATGGCAGCAGTGAAATGTGTATCATATTTCTTCATTAAATTGGGAAGAGTTAATTAGGAGGGTTTAATGAAAATAAATTTGGACCTTATGTGTTTGAAAGAGAAAACTATTAGCCTAGTTAAGATACTGCATGCACAGCAGATCTGAGTGACTGTATTTGTAACAAAACATCCTTAGCTCCAGTCTGCCAGTTATTAAACACTTATTCACAGGGATTTTGTAACACAATTTTCTACTTCTTTCCTTAGAAGGAATTAAAACAGCTGCCTTCAGTTCCCTCCACTGTTTTGCCAAGGACTGAGGGAAATCAGACAGAATACTGCAAAAAGGTATTTTCTCCCTTGCATAAGGAATTTTGGTACAATTGTCACAGATATGTAACTTACCCGTGTGTTTTGCAGTGCTGTAGTGTGCAAAAAGTATGTTTTTTTATCAAGACAATGTAGATAGCATGCTTTAAAGCAAATAATAAGATAATTTTGCTCTAGTTTGTTCCTGTGTAAGTGCAAACAGGAGGGTGCCCTGGTCTGAGAGTGGGTTTTTTTTGTGTTCTGACTGAGTGAGGAGTAAAAAGAGTGAAACCAATATCTGACAAATTGTAGGTATGCTTTGCTAAAGTAAATTAAAATAAGGCTCTTAGTAGAGGGAATTTTATGGCAGGTACTTGCTAATCTGAACAAACTTGGGAGTGGCATGTACTGAGTCACTCTTCACTGTAATGAGGTAGGGAAAACAGTAATTCAGCAACCAAAAAAAAGAAAAAGGTTGATGTGTAGGTGTTTAACTGAATGGGTTGGAACAGAATGATTGCACATACATTTAACACAGTCAATATCTTCCTCAAAAATGAATCCTGTATATAAATATGCCCAGTACATGCTTTCTTGTGAAAAATTATTGTTGTGCTTACAAAGCTTGACCTGGAAAATGAGATTAATAGGCTTTCTGTGTTCACTGCACAGCTGAAGTGATCATATTAGCAACAAGGAGGTTAGCCCTGGGGAAGAATCTCTGTTTCTGAAAGTTGGAGTAGCTTTCTGGAAGCTTCCAGTTGGATGTTTTCAGTGGTGTCAGTGGAGAGCCAGCCCAAAGTCTGCCCAGTTAGACTGGATCAGTCATGTTGTTAATAGCAGGAGTTGCTGCAGAGGTTGGGTAAACTGACACACGCTCTGTTTATATTTCAGGAAAGCCAGGCACTGCATGCAGCTTTGGAGCAGCTAAATAATACTGTAGTGGTGTACCAAAAGTTGAATGACATCAAGCTTCTAAATATGGATTCAGCCATTGGCAACCTCAGCCGGAAAGTTGCACTGTTGGAAAACTCTCCCCTGGCTGTGAAAAATCCAGACAAGAGAGAGAACTCATCCACCATCGTGGTAAGTGTTTGATGACTCAGGGTGTCTCCTCAGGCTACCACATCCCTTACACTGCAGATACACTTTGTATCTGCAGTGTAAAGGAAGATACACTTCAAAATGTCAGAGTGAAACTTGAGATATTTAGGAGTGCATTTATAAAAGGCTGGAATTTGTTCCTGAACAGATAACCAGCATTAAGAGTGTCTCAGTATTCATTTCTTTCCAGGAAAGTTTCCAAAACACTGTGACATTTAAGAGTTGGGTGATTGTTTTATGAGGCAGGATTCACAGACTGAGCTAAGTTTTAGTAATCACTCTGACATAGATGTCCTAAGACCCACTGAGGGGCTAAGTGGAACTCTACCTTTGTTCAACAGTGGTTAAATTCTGAAGAAAAAAAAAAAAAAAGCCTCCTAAATAAGTTCATAAATTCTTCAGTGTTTTCTGCTTGCCACACTGGGGGCAGTCTGTGAGAGCATGTTCTGTATGTTTAACAATAAAAGGACATGCTGATGTTGCTGTGGTTAACTATATAACCCATTTTTATGGCTTCATGTTTATTCTATAATGTATCTGCCCTGGTTTATCTCTGCTTAATGTCTGCCAAATTTGAAGGAAAGAAACTCTTTTGTAGAAATTGAAAAGCACATGAATAAACTCTGTGGTGTTTTTTTGCTAGGGGAATAATGCAACTACCTCTCCAAAAGTGGAAAATGAAGATCAACTAGACAGTGAAACTCAGTCAAATGAAGAACTGAAGGTAAAATAAGGAAATACAAGTTACACTGGATTAGTAGAGCATGTAATTGTCTTTCTAAAGATGTTTTAAATGGACCTTAATTGAGGAAAGGTCTGCAAAGAGGCACTAGTGGAGTCAAGGACTTGCTGAAAGCCCCTCTCAGTCATGGTCCGTCACTGGCTGGCAGTGAGTGTAACTGAATGGCCAGACTGTGGGCTGGGATAGGAGGGGATGCTGCTGAGTTTAGTTTCCATCTGCTGGAGAGAAGGTGGGTGAGTGAACAGGCTGCACTGTCAGTTCTGGGCTTGTACTGATGTGAACTTGACCTATCATTGGGAATGTACCAATGAATAGAGGAAGGGAGCTGCAGATTAAAAAATCTGGGGATTTTACTTTAGCAGAGATGCAGTGGCTCCTGCACGAAGGTGTTCACTACTGCAGACAAACCTTTGGAACAATGAAGCAGTTTAGTTAATGTGTAAGTGTTCACTCCAAGTATGCTTGACTGTTTTGTAGTACAACTTTCCAGTGTCTTGCTCTTTTTTGTGGGAAATACAGAAAGTAAATATCAGATTCTTTTGAAATGAGTGTATGCAAAATAATTGCCTGTTTTTCAGGTTGAAGTACTGATTCTGTTGTTTTCCTGTAGACTATGTGAATTTATTCATTGTCTCTTCCAATAGATTATTTATTTATTTATTGTTTTAAAATCTCATTTATAATTTTAAACTTGAGGCTGGATACCTCAAAGTCAGTCAGAAGTGCTGACAGATTTTAAACTATTACCTTTTCTGGTCTTCTACATCTACTGAAGGGGTGTATTTTAAGATGTTTTTTTTTGGGGTACATATGCAGGAAGCAGAAACTAGAGATCCTCAGGTATCAAAACTAAAAGAGACTCTTCAGCTGATCAGTGCTCTCGCAGGCAAGTCAGAAAATGACAGACCCATTGAGACATCAAGGAATGGTAAGAATGTCTTGTAACAGTAATCCATAAACCTGGAGGTTCCCTGTGTAATTCAAAGAATTACTAATTAAGGTGGATAATTAGACCTCAGAGTGGGGAGCAAAAAACACTCCCAAGTCATTCTTTGTATGGGAGTTTATAAATACACACCTCCTAGTGTAGAATGGAAGATTAAAACTGTGTGACTGTCTCAAAACTGTTCTTTCAATTAAAGTAAAAAGGAACAACACTGCTACATTCTGAAATATTGCAGCATTCTTGTCCCATACAGCTACTGTGAAAAAAAAAATCAGTTGTATTGGCTTTTTGTTTGGTTTTGATAGCTGTAATTCTGTGGAATTAGTAAGACTAATAGAAATTGTTTTGTAACAGTTGAAAGTAGTCAGAGTACTACAGCAAAGCCCACAGACCTTTCAAGGGTGGCTTCAAGGTCAGCTGGTGACAGCACAGAGAGGAATGGGCAGCTGAGCCATCTGTCCTTGCCAGGAATTTCCAGCATTGAAGGTATGTCCGTTTCAGGCTGACCTTGTCTTCTGAAAATTTTATGTAAATGTTTAGGAATAAACATTCTGGGAGGTGTGAGGTCAGTTTTAAAAGCTTGAGGACTATGGGTTAAAAAAAAAAAAAAAAGTAATTAAGAAAAAAAATGAAAGAAGAACATGTAAAAGAAAAGAAAGTGATATTAAAGCAGGAGTGTGCATTATTAGTGAATTATAATTTTTTTGAGTATGAAAGTATTACATTGAGTGCCCCAGAGACTAGGAGAGAAGTCAAGGGCAGAATTAAGATGCTGAAGGAAAAAGAAGTAGCTATGAGTGTGTATGTTCTGAGGCTTCTTTCTGTTCTGTATTTTCCTTTTTTTTCCAAGAGAACACTGCCTGGTCAGATGAATGGTTTCTGGATCTTGCTGTTCAGTCTCTTCAGCTCCTGAAAAGGCAACTCTTTGCATCAGGAAGTGAATAGACACTTTTCCCTTTATATCATCTGTCCTGTTGGTATAGCAACAGTCATTCAGAGCTTGCTTTTGTGGGGGATAGCTGCATCTGTATTCAGTCAGTGGTTGTAAAATGGGCTGTTAGTTGTAGCCAGAAATAGGGATTACTTTGTTCAGATTTAGTGTCATTTAATCCAGAAATGTTCATGCTTTTTTCTCCTAAACTGTTACCAGCAGCTTGTGACAACACAGGAGGAAGCTCATCACTCAGGGTTGCTGGATGTAATTACTGGGTACGAAGAGACAGTGCTGTAAAACTGGGAAAGCAGCTTATGGGATGTTCCTCTGTACCCAAAGGAGCTGTTTCTCAATCCTTGTTCTCTTTGCAGATCTTCAGAAACTGTTTGAAAAAGCACCTGCTGATGCTGATGGAAAACTCTCATACAAAGATCTTCAAAAGCTGTTTGGCTCCACAGCCCAAGAATCACAGAGCTTTAAGGAGTTTGACACAGATGGAGATGAGAAATACACACTAAAAGAACTGAGATTAGCATTAGGTGTATAGGGCATGTGTTTAGAAATGTAATACTGGTGGATGTTACTGTAGCTAAAAGAAGCTACAGGACACGAAAAACTACAGCTGCACTTTCCCAGTGTTTTACTGATCTTTGGAGCTAAATTACTGTACACATTGCCACCTCTTTGTTTCAGTTGCATTTATTGAAAAGAAATTTACAAATTTATATGTCAGTAGGACATAATATTGGGACTTTGTTAAAATCCAGAAAATTCCCAAACTTGGAAACATTTTCCTCTCGTTATTTCCTTTTCAAAGGAAGTTACTGCTTATAATTTAAAATGTGTACATACTAAAATAAAACTATGGTTTTATATTTCACTGAAATTTGCCTTAAATTAGAGAGCTGCACTTTATGTAGAGCAGAAGGAAAATCTGTCTTGTGGAGATGGGCTGCTTCTGCTTGTAAATATTTGAGACAGAGTAAATTATGCATATTTAAGAAAAAGTTGAGGGGCTGTGTTGGTAGTAAGCTGTTTATAATGAGAGACTGAGCCTGGAATGGAGGTTTAAGAGATTCACCTAAATTTCTGATTTTTACTAAGTATATCCATGAAAAAATTTGGCCTCAGTCAGAGGAAAGCAGGGGGGATAAGTCATGCCCATCTATAGCAGGATGTATTTTTAAAGGGGAGAGCTGAAAGTGTTTTTATATCATGAGCCTACAGGAGCAATTAACTTGCCAAGTGCTTGAGTTTTCACTTCAGCGTTGTTTAGGCTTTGCTGTGTTGCATTCAGATTATATTTTGTGAGATGAGCCTGTCTATTTATTTTTTTTAAATGAACATATTTAATAGCTTTAACAGATGCTTGAGAGGTGAAAGCCGACAGTGCAGCCTGCTGAGCAGCACCTGAGCAGTTCCCATCTCAGCGGTGCTCTGCTACACTCCAGGAGTGTGAGCGGGTGGGAAGGCCCAGAGAACACTTGGGAGCTCTTTCCTGACTATTGTGACCCTGATCCCTTCTTGGTACCTTTATTTTTTGTCTCCTTGCCAGCAGGATGTAATAAGCTGTGTAGGCATGTGCAATTGCATCATCATTCTGTACTGATACATGGTTTATATAGAGGAACTTAAAGATCTGTTCATAGTAGTGGATCTGAACACAGAGTTGTATTTATTACCTTCTGGAACATACAAAAATGACTTTTGCAGAGGGGATTCTCTCTTGCAGGCTAGATCAGGGCCAAGTTGGGTGATTTTGCTCACAAATATCATTGATCTTGTTAAAGAGTTTTTTTGCATGATTAGTGAGTTGAAATTGCCCACCTCGCTGAAACATCAGTTTATGAGGAAGTCAGTTCATAATTGTTGACTTTTATATAACTTTATACTGGATGATCTATGAATAATTGTATTTTGGAAGAATGAATCAGCAAAGGAATGTACAAAATTGAACCCTGTTACCCATTTCCTAGGCTTCTTTCACTGTTGCTCTTCTATCCTGTTTGGGTAATGCAGATGCCACCCAGTACCAAAATGCTTTTGATGTGACACTTGAAAACACCGTATTTAAAAACAAAACCAACCAACCTTGGCTTCAGAGAGGACAAGAAGCCAACACTTGCTTCTTGCCACTTCCCATACCTTTTTATACATTACTGTATAAATCCTTTACCAAATAAAGAAAAAAAAGCAATAAAATGTAACCATGCTGATATTTTATTTGTACATACTGTATCATAGCCATATGCCAGAGTTTGCAAAATATTTTTGGAAGTTTATTTGTATGAAATTTAACTTTACCTTAAAATTTAAAAGATTATAGTACTGCCTTGTGAATCTTTTAGTGTTTTGTTTTGTTGCAGTCTGCTTTACTTTTAGAAGGCTTTCCAGAAAGCAGCAGTAGTGGAAACGCCAGCTAAACCTGATATGTGCTGTTCTACTGCCTGTGCCCATGGAGCTCAGCTGGTCACTGCTGGGGCACAGCTGCTTCTTAACTTGCATGTCGAGGGCACAGTCGATGGCTGATTGCTGTGGTCACTTGTAGGATGGGCTTGTGCTGTCAATTAGACAAAATCCGAGCATCCCTAAGTACAGTGGTCTGTTCTGTGCTGCTGCCTGGGAGCACCGGTCCCATCGCAGCGAGGTTTGTGCTGCTCTCCATCCCGCACGCTTCCCAAAGCCGCGATGGCAGGTGTGGGCAGGGCTCTCGCTGTTGATTCACAGTGCAGGTGAGAAGCCGTGAGTGTAGGAAATACACTCGTCCGGATCACCTCTGCAGCTGCTGCTGGGGTACCAGAGGGGCGGCTGGATGCTCTGGGTAGCGACTCCTTGAGGAAAAGGCGATATCCAAGCGACATCAAAAGTTGTGAGCGCAAACTGTAAAACATCTGTACCCTGCCCAGCCTTGCTGCTGTGCCGTGATTGCTGGGTTCGCTTTCGGGCTGTACCTGTGGGTTTGGGTGACCGCCGCTGTATCCCCGCTGCGGGTACCGACCTGCGCGGGGAGCGGGGCCGTGCGCACCGCGCTTGTTCGCTCCGTCCTGTATCGCGGCTTTGCTCGCAATAAAAGCTCCTTAAACAGCGTACGGCTCCGGCCGGTTCCTGGCAGGGCAGGGGGGACGCAGCGGAGCGCGGAGCGGGCTGAGGGGAGCGGAGCGGGCTGAGGGGAGCGGAGCGGGCTGAGGGGAGCGGAGCGGAGCGGAGCGGAGCGGAGGGTGGGCCGGGCTGAGGGGAGCGGAGCGGAGGGCGGGCCGGGCTGAGGGGAGCGGAGCGGAGGGCGGGCCGGGCTGAGGGCGGAGCGCGGAGCGGACTGAGGGCAGGGAAGGCCGGAGCGCGGGGCGCGCTGAGGGCGGAGCGGGCTGAGGGCAGCGGAGGGCGGAGCGCGGGGTGGGCTGAGGGCGGAGCGCGGGGCGGGCTGAGGGCAGCGGAGCGGAGGGTGGGCCGGGCTGAGGGCGGAGCGCGGAGTGGGCTGAGGGCGGAGCGGGCTGAGGGCAGCGGAGGGCGGAGCGCGGGGCGGGCTGAGGGCCGCGGAGCCATGGCGGGGCCGCTGTGCCAAGGCTGGGGCCTGGGGGCCGCCCTGCGGAGCCGCGCCGCGCTCCGGCCGCTCGGGCTGCTGGCACCGCCGGCACGGGGCGTGCTGGGGCCGGCAGCGGGATCGGGAACGGCAGCGGGGTCGGGAGAGGCGGCGCTGGAGGAGAACCCCTTCTACGGGAAGTACCGGCACAAGATCCAGGAGCTGCGGAGGTGGGCCTGAGGGAGGCCGGGGCGGCTGCGCTGGGCTGTGCTGGGCGTGCCTGCGGAGCGCTCTCTTGGAAGAGGATGTTCTGTTTGAGCTTTTCCATTAGCTTAGGCCAATTGCCTTGAAATTCACATGTAGTCGACACCAGGTCAGTGAGGATCGTCTCCCAGCGTGGTCAGATTGATGAGAGATAGTTTTGCGAAGATTAAATGAAAATTTTAAGTTAAGAACAAGAATCAGTAACATAGTAAACATTTTAAAAGGCCAATCACCCAGCAATGCTTTCCACCTTTGTAAATCTTCGGAACAGGCCAAGACTACTCCAGCTTTGGAAACCATTAGAGCAGGCAAAGAATATTCCAACTTATAGTCTTCCATCTTATTATAAAGGAGGATTTTAACAGAAAATGAGTAGGCAGAAGTTGAGTCTTATTTTAGGAGTAAGTCCATCTTCTGTCAAGACCACAATTAAAACAGCCTATAGAAGAATCATGTTTTTAAATTATCCTGATAAAGATGGATTATCTTACTTAGCAATATAAATTAATGAAGCAAAAGACTTCACAGACTCACTCACAGAACCGTGGAATGACTTGGGTTGGAAAGCACCTTAGAGATCAACCACTTCCAACCCTCCTGCTGTGGGCAGGGACAGCTTCCACTAGGACAGGTTGCTCAGAGCCCCATCCAACCTGCTCTTGTTGGAATGCAGTGCCAAAACCAAATCCAAAGCCTTGGGTCATAGGAGACATTGTGCAGCAGCTTTCACGGTTTCTTAACTGTGCATTGATTTTCCCTGTTTATTGTCATAATTAAAAACTTAAGATTGTTTAAAGCAAACTGGAATGTTTTAGTTCTTTGAATTTATGTCCAGTTGGACAAGGAGCAGGGAGTTGGACTTATGGGTCTCTTCCAAATGGAGCTGTTCTGTTGCTCTGTTGTACTGTTAACAATCCCTGTTCCAATTCAGGTCCAGCCCAGATGTGTTTGAATCCCGTATGGAAAAAAGAAGTGAAGTGAAAAAGCAGCCTGTGGGACATTCCAAACAAGGAGAATTTATCAGATGCATGGAGGAAAAGGCAAGGCCAGTTTTCTTTGTAAATCACATACATTGAAGCTCTAATGTTATTTTTATGGGATCAGCATAATGCTACAAACTTGAAGTATCCATATGAGTAGGAGCTCTGAAATTTCACTGTGTGATGGCTAAAAGCATTTTTCTTTACTCCTCTGTATTATTTTTAGACTGTGAATTCTCTTGCTTGAAATCTTGTTTAAGTGTAATTAGTTCCAGATTAGTTTGGCCAGAGGAGTGACAGAATCCTGCATTTATCATTATTTTAGTGAAAGCAAGAAAATTGTTCAATAATATTGGATACAAAATGCATAATAGTTTCCTTTTGACTGATCATTTGTGGCCTTGAAATTCATAATTCACATTAAGTTACTAATCTTATTTACTTCACCTAATCAATCACTTATTTTATTAAAAATACACTGCAGTGATCTTCAAGAATCTTGAGCTCCCACTCAGGAGCTTTTGTCAGCAGGAAGGGAATGCAAGTCCATGGTGTTATGCCATTAGCTGTAAAACTAAAGAGGAATGTTTTCTTGCAGGCAGAAGGCTTGGGCAGCAAGACATCAAAGGGAGGATTCACAAAGGATAAGGTAAGAGAAATGAGCCCATGTGCTGGGAGCGGACATGGTGGCAAGGCAAGGGTGTGGATCAACTTGTATTGCCACAGCCAGTTTCAGTCAAGAACATGTTGATACAAATCTGGTGTTCCTTATGCTGCATTTGAGTGTAAGATCTTGGTTTATTGTTGGGATCCTGTTCAGCCTTAAAACTCCTGGCACTCTGGGTTTTTATTGCCCTGTCCTTTTTCTGTGACACCCTAGAAATGCCTTCCAGTTGGGGCATCTGTTCTGAGCATTAAATGGAAAGGGTTAAGCTCCTCTTACAGCATGGAAATACGTTTGCAGTGATCAGCCAGCCCAGGGAAAAGAGAATTCTATTTCACATTCTTTTATTTCAGGGAATCTTCAGTGTAAATCTGCCAAAGAGCACATCTTTGAGATGGCTGAAGGCAAGAGGCTGCAGCTTCTCTTGCAGCTTCAGTAGAGATCTGCACAGCTGAAGCAAAGCATGTGCTGTGTCCTGAAACAATCTACTCTGCCTTAGTGTGTGAATCCACTTCTCAGTGTGTTGCTGCTGAATTTTATTTGGCAATTAAAGGGATTAAGTAACACTGTAAATTGAATCAAGCTCCTCTAGCTTGATTTTGTTCTTTGTAATTGCATCCATTCATTCTGGATTCTTACAAGGTCAGAGAATTGCCATCATGACAGATTCTTTATGCTTTCTCTTGCAGACACTTGATTCAATTCTTAATGTTGAGATGGTGAAAGAAAAATCAGCAGAGGAGATAACACAGGTGATGATTTAAATTGAATAAACTTTGCTTCACATCTCTGCTTAATAGTAATTTATGTGTAAGGATGGAAATTTTACTTAGACTGAAGAATAAAACACAGCCTGGAAGTATATTTACAAAAAGCATATTCACATGGGTATCCATAGGAGAAGATACATTTTTCTCCATCTAGGTAAGTCCTCCTAGGATGTGCTGGGAGGTATGGTACACTGGGTATTGCCATCCTGCTGTGGTGAAGAAGGACTTAACACAGAGGACCATCATGCAAAGATTTGCCTTCTGTTGGAAATGTTTTATATGTTCTTTATTAAAAAACCACCACCAAAAAAGCCAAACAAAAGTCATTATGTGATTGTTGAGTAAAACGTGAGAAGCACTTCTGATGGTTAATAAATACTGAGCCACCTCTGAGCCCACTGCTGATTTCTGTTACCTGGTTGGAATCTGCCTTTGGTAAATCTGGAACCTTTGCAGAAGTATGTTGCATTAGCAGGAAAGTCAGTCAGGCTTGATTGAAAAATGACTTCCCAAAGTGCTTACAAAGGTTAGTTGATGTTTTAAAGCATTTAATATTATTGTTAAATGCTGGACTTTAACTGTATCTCATCTTCTTTGTTTTCTGCAGATTTGGAATCAGTATTTTTCTGCAAAAGACACAGTTTATGCTGTTATTCCTGTAAGTACTTCCTCTATAGTTCTGCACTTGAAAAGCCAGCATGCAAAGCTTTCCTTTCCAACTGAGATTCTGCTGCTTTTAAAAGCAGTCATTAAAGGAAAGTGAGGTTTCAAGAACAAGCTTACTTTCTGGGCTGAGTGATTTTATTGCCCCGAACAAAGGCTTTTGTTTTCAGAAATGCATTTCCCTTTTTTTCTCACTCAGAGGAGTCTCAATGAATCAAGGACTTTTTTCTGCACACCTGACTAGAATTTCCAGGCTTATTTTAATACAAGCATTCAGCAGTTTTTGCAAGTCCCTAGTGTTTATTAAGTAGCATCTGTATTTTTAGAGTTATTTTTCTCAGAGTTGCTGGTTTCTTTGCCCTCTTCCCCGCAGCACAGGCAGCTGCCTCAAGGTTTATGTGGCAGTCCAAGAGCACTTGGCTGGTAACTTGCATGTGGCTAATCACTTAGGACTTATTTTCATACATTTACAGTTATTGGCAGCACTGTCTTTCTTGAGATTGCAGGGTGTTTCCTGAGATAAGATCATACTTCTTACTCCTGATAACTTTTCCAGATGTGAATTGTTCTTAGTTTGCATGAGGCTGAAGGAGACTTCTTTCACTTTGGGGATTTCTCTTTATTCTTTTCTTCAGGGTCATTCCGTGATTGCATCTCTTAAATCTGTCTTTTCACAACTGTGTGTTCCTTGAGTTCTTGAAACCTCATTTAGATTTGGGGTCTGATTTGTAATTGTATTTGGCCCTTTGAGCTGCAGCTGAATTCAGTGGGAGGCATTATTCTAGATGTGTGATGTGCTGTACGCTCTGGAAGTGGAAGTGTGCGATTTGAAGTCAAGCAGCCGCATGTTTTGGTTTTCCCAACATGTGGATGTTGTGAAAATAGTTTGACTTGCACTTTTACTGTAGCAGAGGGCCAAAGCCAGGGACTGCAATTAAAATGTAGGTCTTTCATTAGTGGGGCTGGCACTGTGCTTTGGTGCACTGTTTTAGGAGGAGTGTTGGAAGCTTTTTAAGGCTGGAATGCAAACCAGATCCCAGGCACATTAGGAAGCAGTTCATGGTGTCATCGAGGAGGAAAAAACCCCTTTGTCTTTTGCCAGAAACTTTTTGTTGGCTGAAAGAAAGGCCTTGCATAATTCTCCCGTGCTCAAAAGTACACACGAAGGAATTTCTTCTTGATGAATAGCATATGTTTTCTTTCCTGAACACCTAAGAGTAGATATTAATACAGTGCTGGGAAGCAAAAAAAAATATTAGGCAAAAGATCTGGGGAAACACAGAGAACATGTGAATGAAATTGCCAGGTATCATCAGGGCTGAAATAGGGTTGTGTTTTTAATTTAAACCTAAGCAATAAGTATGTGATTGAGTGTATAGATGAGCTGCATTTTTATACTGAAGAACAGATGACAATGATGTAAATCCACAATTTGGAGCCAGGGATGTGTTGTCTCGCTCAGCTGTTGACACTACATTATGAAGTGGAGCAATTACTGAAAGAGGATGTAAGCCTCAGGCTTGGGGCCCCCACATCCAAGGAATGAGGCTCTGGATCCAAGGATTTTGCTGCTGCATCTTAGAGACAACCTTGTTAAAACAGGATGCTGATGACTTTGAGGTAAATGAGAACTAAATGCAGCTTTCCAGGCACTCATTGCTGTGTGTCCCCACAGTGGGACCTTCTCCAGATGGAAGCTGTACCCTCTGAAGGTTAATGAGGTGATTGTGAGCAGCTCTACATCCATGTTTGTGGTATGAAAATTGAACTTCTCTTTCTCCTTCCCCAAAGGCAGACAAGTTTGATTTGATGTGGAAGAGAGCCCAGAAGTGTCCATCGGTACGTACAGCAGTGTGTGGTTGTAGAGCTGTAACACTTCCCTTCAGAGCCTGATCCATTCACTTTTAACCCTCCTGTGTTCATATTCATTGTATCAGCCTGACTGGTAAAATCCAGGTGTTGAAACTCTTGTCCTGGTGCTCAGATAAAGCAGTGCCTATTCATATGTATGAAACAGTTTGATCTGGATAGAAGAGATGGAGGGTTGAGAGAGCAGCAGCACAGAATCTCCCGGGGAGAGGAGACCTTCCTGGGTTGATGGATTAGTCCTACCTACTTCACTTGCCAAGAGCAAGATCAAATGTATCTGGCTCCCCAAGGTGCTTGGAGATTGGGTGGTTATTTATAGCCTGAAGTGCATTTCTGTACACGGCACTGGCATTCAGTCAGCTGTCTTGTGAGATTTTCTGCTTCCGTGTTTTCCTTCCCTTGGTGTGGGAAAACGAGCACGTCTGTAGCCCGTGGAGCTGTATTGATAGGCTGTAAATGTCTAGACAGAGCATGCTTGCTGCCTGTTCTGGAGCAGCTGATAAAATGACAGGATTAAATCCTCTGCTCCTTACCTTATTTTTGACCATTTCTGCTGTTTGTTTTTTAGGTGAGAACAAAAAGGTCAAAGGCTGAATGTTCTCCACTCTCCTTTCCTTTTTATGTTACGGAATACTGACTAAAGTATTTGTCAAGATATTTGCTAATGAATTAGTACTGATAGGGTAATTGTGCTTCATTGTGTGTTTTGAAGTCTGATTCTTCTTGTCCTGTCACTTATGATGGGACAAAGAAACTCTTTATCCTGTTGTCGTTCTCTCACTAAAGCGTTAATGCTGGAGGCCAGTGTGACACAGACATAATTTTGTTCCATGTAAGAGAAAATTGATTTGTTTTTTTTATAATTTCTCTGCAGTTTCTGTATGCTTTGCCAAGAAAAGAAGGCTATGAGTTCTTTGTGGGGCAGTGGTCTGGAACAGAATTACACTTCACTTCCTTGATAAATGTTCAGGTGAGTGTTGAGATAAAAAGTTCAAAATTGACCTAGGATCCAGAAATAGATAGTATCAGCATATTGCAATATATGGTATTTAATAAGTAATTTAGCCAACAGGTTAAACTCGTCTAGCTTAACCTGAAGAGAATTATCATGGTAATAGCTGTTATTAATTATGGTTTAATTGTACATTAGTTACAGGTAAATTAGTAAAGTTATGGGTATTAGGTGTCTCTGTAGTGTAGAGGATAATGAGGTAAAATACAGTAGACTCAAAACATGAGCAAGAGCTAAGCTTTTTAGAACTGCTTGTGCAAGCTACTTAGAATAGCAGTAGATGCTGTAAGATTAAATATCTTCCAAAAAATTGTGGGCTCTTTTAAATGCAAAATGGTCTTTAGTCACGTTAAAAAACAACCTAACTCTGCAAATCCCTTGTTTTCTGTAAATACCAAGAATAATGAATTTCTAATTAGAACTGGCCCTTAAGCCCTGGGAAGTAACTGCCTCTGTGGCAGATAACGCTCAAAGTTTTGTAATCAAGCACCCAAATCTGCAGTGGGGTGGAGGTTTTTAAGGGATACTGACATGTTTATTTCTCTCCTTCAGACCCAAGGTGAAGCTGCTCCAAGCCAGTTGGTCTTGTACCATTATCCTGATCTGCAGAAGGAGAAAGGGATAGTACTAATGACAGCAGAAATGGACTCCAAGTTCTTGGTAAGACAAGTCTGCTCATTGGCTTCCTTCATTTTATGCTGCAACTTCTCTTACAGTTTTAAACTAAAATCAAATTACAGTAAAGCCTTTCAAAGACCCTTTGCCAAAGAATAGTCTCACTGTCTTACTTTAAACTAATGTACTTAAGGCTAGGAAAAGCCAGAAGGGAATCATCAGTCTTTGGTGATTTCAGTTCATGCATTCTTTTTTTTTTTTTTTTTTTAAATTTGGGTATTATAGTTGATAGTTGTAAAAGAACAAAGCTTGTGTTTTTCTTACTAACAGAAGCAAATTTAATGGAAAACTGTTGCTACCTGCAAACAAGTTAAAACAGTGTTTGAAGCTTAATCCTGTTGGTCAAAGCAGGAGACTCCAGAGTTGTGTGTTCAGTTTGTGCAGAACTGTGCTCTTTCCCTCTGTGTGGGCACACTATTATTGGCATGACTGTACCAGTGCCTGGACTGGTGGCACTGGGCACTCTAGTGGTGGAACAGAATTATTAAAATATCCCTCCTCTGGCTGACCTCCTGACTCCCCTTCTGAGTCAATGAGTGGAGTAATTGGTAATGCTTTTCTTTTTCCCTGTTGGATCTCAGAGCAAACAATCAATCTTTGCAAGTAGGTCAGCTGTAGGAAGGGAAAAATAAGGACTTGGTGCATCTTGGAGTGGGCAGGGATCACAAAAGACACACTTGACCACTGAGGCAGATGCACAGCAGGAGTGTTGCTAAAACACACATGGTGCTGAAGTGTTTAAGTAGCTCAGGAGCCACAGGGAGGTGGTTTCTTAAGAGATTTGCTGAACTGAGTGACTTGGAGTTGAGCCCCGTGGTGAGTAGGAGTGTGGCATTTCTTGTGCAGTGGGACACTGGCACAGCCCCACCCCGATGGTGACAGCTCTGTTCTCATTCCAGGGGGTCCATGATGCCCAGTGCTTGGCCAGCCAGGTCCAGCTCTTCTATGCCACGGATCGCTCCGAGACCTACGGATTAGTGGAGACCTTCAACCACAGATCCAGTGAATTCAAATACATGTCAGTTGTAGCAGAGCTTGAGCAAAGTGGGCTTGGAAGAGAACTGAGACCTGGGCAGGCTTCTGACAAGTCATAGAGCCTGGCCTGTGGTGAAAGGAGCCAGCAGAAGCAGGGGGTCCTAGGAGGGATGGTCCAGTGGCTTCTGTATTACCACTTGGATTTGGCCACAGAAGGAGGCTGCAGACATCCTGGGAGAATGACAGTCAAGCCTGTCTGGCACTGATGCAGGATGAGGACTTGGGCCATTTGAACAACAGTAACTAATTGCTAAAAAATGGAGCCCAGTACTTCAGTGTAACTTCATCAGAAAGAGCCATTTTCCATGTCTTGTAACTTCCTGCTGCCTGCTGGATTGTGGAAATCTGAAATAAAGTGACAAAGTTGGACTGTGTAACGGGCTGTACTGACATCAGGAAAGAGATGACAACCAATGTTTCTTCTCAGTAAACGCATTTTAAATGCCCTCCACCATTATAATTGCATGGTTCAGTGCTTTTTAATCTGTGTGGAATTCATACAGACTTGTCCATCAACAAGAAAGAATAGGAGCAATGGTCTAAGACAGACATCTCTTTGTTTCTTTGTGAGGTTTCTTACACAGATGTATATTGTGGTCTGTGCTTTTCTCAGGATTAAAAAAACAGAGTCATTAGATTTGTTCTGGGAATTTTCTGCTTCTTAATTGCTTTATTAATTATATCCTGTTGTGATGTTTCTGTATTTGAGATGTTATTTTTGAGCAGTATGAACATGGTTATATTTTTAATAGTGTATAGGAACCATTGCCTGTTTTACAGGATTATTTTTTCTCACACTGCCAACTCAGAAATGGCATTTGAAGGAAGAAAAAATAGCTTTTGTTCCCACTTCAGGAAAGACACTATCCATAATAAAGGAAAGATGGACTGGCATAGTGACAGAGAGACTCGCCAGCCATCTTCTTGTTTGTCAAGTGAAAAAAATGTCTTGGTATGAAAATGCAGAGCTGCTTTAACACAGCAGTGTTGGTAAGAGCCTGGCTTTACAGACTGCAGCAGGTTGGGGGTTTTAAACCTGCCCCAAGCAAAAGAATCCCAAGACTGATTCTTTGAGCTTCTCTTGTGTTCATTCCCAGCAGAGACAGCAGCACATGCATGGACAAGGACACTGCAGCAGTGTGGTGTGCAGCCTGTGGGGTTACAGCACTGCCACCACTGCACAGGGGACACAGGACAGCCAGGAGCTTCCAGGAGCCACTCTGAAATACTTCCCATGCCTACATCAGACCCCCAGCACTAACTCATCCTTAGCACTGATTATCTCTGGAGCTGGCAAGCATTCATTCCCTCCTTTGCCAGAGAAAGGGGGGAAAGAAGGATCTGCAGTTTGTCTCTCTCTAGGAGGGTGTGGTTGGTATCAATTTTCTTCATTAACCACAACCTGATATGAAGCTGTGATGAGTTATGAAGGTTTCTTACAGCCTCTTTTTGCTGTGTAGTTGTAGGATCCCGTTGCTGCAATGCCCACTGTCACTCTGTAATTCTCAGCCCCTTCTTTGCACTACATGGCCTTTGAAAGTCCCTTCCAACCCTGCCCATTCTCTGATTTTATGACATGAACACTTCAGCTGAGCACTAAAGCTACACAGTGCAGTTTTTTGTTGAGGTCTATTTTACCACCAACTCTTAGGTGTGAACTCCTGTCCATTCAGGAATTGCAGGATGTTTCTAGAAGAGGCAGAGCTTCTCTTGGGGCCTTGCTGAAAGGAAATGTCCTTGATCCCTGGTAATGTCTTTTGGCTTCTGTTCACTGAGTGTGTGCAGAGCAGGTGAGTAATGAAGCATGGGAGGTGTGGATAGGACTGTGATAATCTGAACAGCAAATCACCTTTATTAAAAGGCATTTCTACTTCTGGTTTATGGTGTTTATGCTCCATTTATCATTTTTCCTTAGCTGATAGAAGGGCTGTTTTGATTAATAATTCACTTCCTACTTTGAAAAAGGCAAAGTTGCTGCATTCATTTTTAATGTAGCTATAATGTAACATCCCTGAGAGTGAAATATAAGGCTTCCAAATCTACACCTCAGCCTCTTTCTGAGCATAAAAGATCAAATTCTCGGGTATAAGGCTGTAGTGATCTACCTCTAGTTTTGAGTGGTGTTTTTTTCCCTAAAATGACAACTTCTCCAGGGCTTTAAAAAAGGCAGAAATGGCCAGTGATGAGCTTAAAACTGGGATGAAGACCCATAATAAAAAGGTCCAGCAGAATCTAATCCTCTGCCCCACTGAACGATTGCTGCAAGGGGGAGTAACCCAGCTGAAGAACTGGCCCTACAAGCCACCCTTGCAGCAGAAACCAGCGGTGGTTTGTGGCTGTGTGGCTTCTCCAGTGCCTGGGATGCATTTGTGCATGAGCTGTGCTGCCTGGCACAGCCATGGCACAGGCTGACCACGGGCATGGATGGGCACTGCAAGCTGCAGAGCGGACACAGACCCCTGGGGCTGTCTGGCTTTGTGCAAATCAGCAGCTGCACCAGTTTGAAGCCACTAAAAAGTCACATAGAATTTGTAAGATTTGATGCCCTTAGGATCTGTGCTGAGCCTTAGGGCTGGTGAGAAATAACGCTGTTAGGCTGGGCATGGGGAGAGAGGTAACAGAGGGAGAAGGTGGCTGTGGGATTCTTGTGCCATCCAGCCACTAGAGGGAAGGTTTGTCTCCCGATTCTGAGCTCTGGGCACACACACAGCTTGTCTCGGCCTGTCTGCTCAGCTTTGTGAACTCTGAGAACCATACAGATGCTCAAACTGCTTCTGTATGGTCCATAATGAGCTGGGCTGTACTGAGTTCAACTCACGGTTCCACCAGCCCCATGTTCCAGATCCTACTTGAGCTGCAGTAGGATCCCAGCTGCAAATGTCCTGCAGTAGTTTCCCAGCATGTTTTGCTGATTGTCTGTCGGAATCTGTGGGTATTGGTGATTCCGAGACTGTAGAAAGTCTCTGTCTTTCTGCCCCGCTGCCAAAGAAGAAGCCATAATTCATCTGTGCTGGTTTCAAGGTTGTTTATTCTGTTTATCTCTAACATGTTCTGCTGCCCTGTCGCAGCTCTGTCCTGCAGGGCAGCGTGTGGGGCTCTGCCCTCAGTGGGATGTTACAAACATTATATACCAGAAACTACGTGTACTATATTTGCAATAATGTGCCAATATCTATCACCTACGTTGAACAGCGTGTCCCCAGCCTAAACCAACCAAAAAATGCCAACACTGCAGTGAAACATGGAGGGCATGAAGAAGGAGGAAAAGGACAAGACACACCCAATTTCCTCCATCTTGTCCCCTTTGGACCCCTAATCTAGAAACCTAAAAGTTTACTTTTGCACCCGTGCCACACTTAATTATTACTCTTATCAAACACTCAAAGCTTGTAATTCATCCTGTAAGATTGAAAACTCCTCTCCATGGACAGAGATCACAGACAGTGTCTCTGGGGGCTCTGTCCAGGGGGGTTCCTGACCCCTGCCAGGGTCCCAGACCTGCCAGGGCAGCCAGAGGGAAGCCCTGGATTCCCACAATTGTCAGTCTTTTTTTTTGGGCCAGCAGCATCTCAAGATGGATGTGGCTGGTTTGAGTAGCCATCAAATGGGCACGTTCAGGGAGAAGAAGCTCAAGACTCCCAGTGGCCCCGTGTAAACCTCAGCCCCTGCAGCATCCTGCAGCGAGGTGCTGTAGGAGCCCCCTCAGTGCTGGGGTCTGCCTCCAGCTGGAGGAGAGCTCAGCACCGGGATGTGGCAGGAATTTCCGCTGGGAGTGGTGCAGCAAGTTTTGCAGGCAGAGGCTCTTTGTTACCAGCATCCCAAACCTCTGGCTTGCCCACCTGCCCCCATCACCCTGAGGAGATAAACCCAGAGCCCGTCCTGCTCCCAAGGGAGGAGGTGGCAGTCGAAGCAATCAAGGAAGTGCAGATTGATAGACGAAGTTCTTACCGTCCCTTAAAATTATGACTCCAGTGCTTTTTCATCTGTGCCTGGCTTTTTTCCCTGTGCCTTAGAAAATGGCAAGACTCCCATGTCCTCTGACCCATGGTTTTTCTACTCCCTGTCTCTGAGTTTGCACAGGACATGGTGGAGCAGAGCAGAGCAGGGGAACTGACTGTTCCCAAAGCTGCATAGCTGTTTTCTGGACATGTCCTATTTCTCTCTGGGAATAACCAGAGCAAACCCACTGCTCCCTTTGCTTTGTCTTCTGGTGTGCACAGGCATTCACAGCCTTCCAGCCCAGTCTGGGAACAAGCATTTCCCTGGCTGCTGGAGTGGCAGTGCCCATGGGGTGCCGTGCAGGGCATTGTGTGAGAGCCCAGCGCAGCAGTGGGGCTGGCAAGGGCTCCCCCTCCGTGTCCTGACAAGCCTTATGAAGCTGCTTTGCTGCCCTGGGCCCCTTCCCGTGCCTGCCCCTGAGCTGGCTGGAGCCGCCAGTGCTCCGGGCTCGCTTCCTCCCTGCTTCCTTCCCCTGATAAATTCAGCCATGCACCTGCCTTCAGGAGCGAGGCCAGCATTCCCCTCTTCCTTCCTCCAGGGAAGACAAATGCCCTCTTCACAATAACGCATCCCTCCTTCCCCAAAATTGTTCCTCGGACCTTTTCCTCTCTCCCCAGTGACTCCTGCTTCCCCTTCCCACAGCTGGGATACTGGGTACTCTGAGACTGTAGGCTCTCTGCTTTTTGAGCTTTCCAAAACCTCACGTGAGGGAGCAAGTCCCTGAGCAGGAGGTGCTGCTCACCCCCGTGGACTTGTGGGGCTGCAGCTGATGTAACTCCAGCCCTCCTGCTGCTCTCCTGGCCCCTCTCTTTTGGCTCCAGACTGCTGAGGGTGGGAGGACCCCATCTTGCCTCCAAGTATTTTGGCTCCATCTTGCCTGGATGTAAATCCAGGCTATGAGTTGCCTTTGGGATCTTTGCTATTCAGCCAAGCCCCTTCACTTTTGGATTTCTTCCTATTTTCTGCAGGGATTTCAGTTGAAAGTTTCCTCCTGGCTTGGCATTTGCTGTTGGGAGTTACATCTGCTTCACAGACCTCCACTTCCCGCTCACAAGGTCTGAGGACATTTTGTTGTTTCCTGCATCCCAAGTCCCCAGGATGGAGGACAGCAGCATTGCTCAGCCCTTGCTGGGACTTGGGGTGCCTGTAATGAGCATCCAGCACTGGGGATGAGAAAAGACTTTGCCTGAACCTGCTGGAGTCAGGAATGTGGCTGGTTTGCTGGTAACCAGGAAGAGTCTGCTGGATTACTTGAGCTTGATCCTGATTTTAGGGGTGTTACTGGGACCTGAGACTACCTGCAATGACTGTGAGAGATTCACTCATGAGCAGGACAAGGCTGGTGTGGAAAAGGCTCAGCCTGCAGGTCCAGGGAGGATGCACACACAGAGCTGAGCTCTGAGGTTATGGCTGTTGTACTGGGTTTAGCTGGTGACGGTGGTGGTGGAAAGCAGCTGGACAGATGAATTTCACAGCTTGTGCTTCCCTCCTGCCTCAAGAGCTGTGCAGGGCACTTCACCTCAAGGTTTTACCTTTTCTTTGCAAATATGAGACACCTCAGCCCTCTCATGCTGTAGTGGATGCAGAGCACAGATGAATCCTGCATGTCCTTGGTGTGTCCTTCTCCTGTCACCTGGTTCAGGACCTGGCCCTCAGCCATGACCCAGGTGGGGACAGGCAGAAAAGCAAGGGGCTTCTGGGGTGTGCAAGCTCCTCTCCTTTCAGCTCCAGTCAAAATTGATCCACCAGTGGCTGCTGCCCAAATAATTGGGCCCTACAGTGTCTTCTTCACTTCTAGTAAGATGCTGCTGCAGGTGCCAAAGAGTTCCTATTGTACCTGCACCAAACCAACCTCACAGAGAGAGGGAGGAAAGGAGAGTAAATGTCTTGCAGGGCTGGGCTGAACTCCCTTGTAGCTGGCTGGTCTGGGAGGCTGCTGGATGAATTTATTTTTAAAGACTGCCTCAGAACATTGTGCCTAAAGAGGAAACCCTGGCATCACCTGCAGCTGAGAAGCTGTGTCCTGGGGAAAGGAGTCTGGATCCTGCAGAGATGCATCCTGCTGCCAGGCAGGGTTCAGGGAATCAACCCCTCATCCTAAACCCTCCAGCTTTATGCCAACATGTCCATCAGCCACATCCTGCTTGCCCTGTGTCACACTCCCCAGCTTGACCCGAGTTTAACACACGTGTACGAAAGGCTGGAAACGTTCCCCTCACTAGAACTGTCCTGGTGCCAAACAATGTGCAGACGTTTCACTAAGGCCAGAGCATCACACATGTCATCCCCTGGGACCGTGAGTGACAGGGCCACGCTCTGCCTCCGCCTGCTGCGACACCCGCCGGCATCAGCATCCCCCGTGGGGTGCCCGCCGGTGTCCCAGCCCCACGCGGGACTGAGCCCGGAGCAGATCCCGCTCCTGCCGAGCCATCCCACGCTGCTGGCCGCTCCTGCCGGCGCCGAGCGTGCTGGCTCAGGCTTGCCTTCTCTGAGCAGGATTTAAATACCGCAGCGCGCTTCACAACTCACCCCACCTCCGACAGAAACGGAAAGTAAGTGCTCTGGGCAGAGAAAGTTTTTCTCTTTCTTTTCCCTTCTCCGGCATTTCTGTTTTGGATGGCATCCAGCTTAGCCTGGCATGGAAACCCCCGGCTGTTTTTGTGTGTGTGCAGAGCGGGGAAGGATAAAGGGAGAGCGGCTGGGAAAAGATGGGGGGAGGAGGGGAAAAGACTCCGGGATTTTATCTCCTTTTGCCCAGCTCGCCGCTGTCCTGTGAAAGCCGGAGCCAGCCGGGACTGCAGGCCAAGAAGGATCTCAGCATCCAGGAATGGAGCGTGGGTGCGGCTGTGGGTGAGTGCCCACCCAGGAGCCTGCGAGCCAGGGCGGCCGATGCTGGGGGCGGGCAGCCCCGCTTCCCAGCGGCTTTTCCAGGGACAGCTGGAGCTGCCGGCAGGGTCAGGATGTGACATCACTGACCGGAGAAAAACCCTCGGCCCCGGCTTCTCTAAGGAAACCCCCGTGAGCGCTGGAGCGAGGCGGTTCTCCCTGCCCCTGCTGCTGCTGCCATCTCCAAACTGACAATAGTCCCGACAGAGAGCCCCGCTTGGACTTTGTATCTTTTTAATTTTTTTTTTTTTCCTTTTTCCTGAATAAGAGCAGAGAGTGCAGCGGAGGGATTTGAGACTGGAAGCCGCCGTGCCGGGGGATGAGGTGAGTCCTGGGGGGTCAAAAGCCAGCACCGCACTCCTGAGGATGCTCCTGGGGTGCTTTTAAGCGCGGGATGGGCAAGACCTGGGTTGGCATTAGCCTAGAAAAGAGCAATTCTTCACCCAGCCGGGCCATGGACGCCTGCAGAAGGCTCTTCCCCTTCCTCTGGGGCGTCCCAGCTCAGCAGCCAGGGTGTAAATACCAGAGATGCCCTGTTCGGGGGGCGCTGGGCAGGGATCCGTGCGAATGGCCGGCGCTGCGCAGGGAAAGGGGGTCCCTCCAGGCAGGGAAAGGGGACAGGCAGGGGAAGGAAGGGGGACAGGCAGGGGAAGGAAGGGGGACAGGCAGGGGAAGGCAGCACACGCGTTTCCCGAACGGGACAGCGGCTTTGCCGGTGTCGGAGGGAGGGTGGAAAGTTGTGGGCGGAGGAACCGAGTGAGAACAAGCGGTGGAGATGGGTTTTCTTATCTCCTCTCGTCTTCTTCCTTGAGCTCGCAGGCCTGGAGCACCCGGTGTTTGGAATTACGGCTCTGACAACAGAGTAATCACCTTTGGGGCTGAACCAGAGCTCTTGGACACCACTGAGGCCATTGGACGCTTCAGGGCTTGCAACAAGTTACTGCTAGCAGCAGTGAGGTCTCAGCTCCCAGGAATGAGGTACCCCCAAAAAGCCCCCAGCCCCTCTGGGTATCATGCCTAAAATGAAGGGGACATGCTGCCTCTAACCTGGGGAGATGCTGCTTTGCTTTTCTGCTTGGGGGTGTCTTGTGTGATCCGGGAAATACTTTTTTTGGTGCCTTTGGGCCGGAGCTGCTGATGTGCTGGTGGTGTGGCAGGGAGGCAGGGCACGGAGCAGGACAGAGCAGGGGGACAGCAGGGCGGGTGTGAGCAGTCCTGTTCCTGGAAGCCATCTGGGTCTGTTTCTCACGAGCTGGGGTTTTCCAAGCACCATGTGAGTTGGGGGAAGCTCCAGCACAGCTTCCCGCTGGCAGCTGGCCCCAGCTGGAGTGTGGGGGCCGAGTCCTGCTCTGCTCCAGGGATTTGTGCTCATGGATGCTCTCATGGGTCTCCGCGACACCAGGGGAGTTTGTACAAGGAAGGTTTGGCAGGGAGATGCTGCAGAGAGCCCAGGGCTTCTCTGAAGCTCCCCCAGTCCATGTGCTGGTTCTTGATCCCCCTCCCAGCATTTTGTCTTGGCTCATTTCCTGGAATTTTCTATCGTTTAGGTTATATTTGGGATCAGCAGCCAACAACCCCGTTTCTCACGGACAGCCCAGCTGGGGCTTGGCTCCAGCAGGAGGCACAGAGGGAGTGGGGCCAGTGCCCCAGACTCTGCTCCCCAGCACCCTCCTTCTGCAGCCCCCCTTCTTTAGATGATTACAAGGCTGGAAAGGCTTATAAAAAGAGGGAATGTGCTCCCTTCCCTGGAAACACCATTTGCCCACAGTCCTTCCCTCAGTCAGGGCTGCAGTGTCTGCAGTTCAGGGTTGCCTGGGAGAAGTCTTTGGGACATGAGTCCCAAGGAGCAGCCCTGGTTGCAGAGATGCTCTAGGACAGGCTGAAGACCAAACTGCTTCTGGACTTCTTTAGGGCGTGAAGAGAAGCTCAGAGACAGGGCTGCTGACTCCTCAGCCACGCAGTGAGGATTCCTAGAGCAGTGAAAATCCAGCTGGGGCCTGCAGGTTTCTGGCAGACTGTCCATCTGGAGGCTGGCTGGCTGTCTCAGGGCTCTGGCACATGTGGCTGAGCTGATGCTGTCCTTCTCCTCCATCTGGGATAGGGCTGGGTGGGACTTTGACACTGCCTGTGGTGGGGAGAAGGGAATCCCCCAAAACACAGAGACAGTAGATATCTGGGTGCCCCAAAGGCAAGATTCCCTGGGGAAGCCCAAGGGGGATGTGCAGAGCTGGTAGTAATTAACCTACACTTTGCTCTAAGGTGCCTGGAGCTGGGCAGGTCTGTGCTCTGCCTCCTTGGCCTCTTCCCAAAGCAGTGGGAGCTGGAGTCTCCCTGCAGGTTGCCCACAGTGCTGGACCCCTCGTTGTGCTCCCCAGTGGTCGCACTGCCCACGAGGCTTGGAGTGTGCTGCTAATGCTTCTGTCTCGGGATGGATCCAGGGAAGATGCACTTGGCACTGGAGCATGGGAGGTGCTGGTGCCAGAGCTTTCCTCTCTCCTTATCCTTCATGGTTGTTAGTGCTTCCCAGACACTTGCAAAGCACTTTTTCCCCTGAAGCGTTTGCTGTTGCAGCCCTTAAAGGGAGCCTGGGGAGGGAGATCAGTTTTAAAATTAGGGATACTGAGGCAGGGAGCAGCACTGTGAGCATCATTCTGGAGTCTGGCAGTGCATCTGTCTAATCCTTCCTGCTGGTTTTCTGACTAAAGCTTATTTGGGGTCAAACCCAGAACTTTTCTTTGGTGGTCTTGCCCCCATGCCTGCAGGACTGTGAGGAGGAAGCCACGCTCCCACAGCACACAGCTCCCACCCTCCACACTCCCACAGCTCTGCCTGCTCTTCCCTTTTGTTTTGTCATTTCTAAACAGACCTTTCAGAGTTGTTTTTAACTTGCAACAAAGCCTTCGCCTTGTTGTGTTCCTCTGTGGTTTTCAAGTGATAAGAAAGAAAGAAAGCTAGATTAGATAAAAAACAAAACCAACCCTCAAACCTGAAATTAGCGCCTCAGTCTGGCCCTGAACTTGCATCCCTCCCTCCCAGTTAATTTACTTTCATCTCTGGACTTGCCAGCAATCTAGGACATCAGTTTTTCACATGTCTGTGCCTGCTGCCTCCCCAGCAGTGGTTGTGCCTTGTCCTTGCACAGCTTAACCCTGTGGTTTTCTGGTTCTTGCTAAACCCCACTCAGTTTTGCTTCTGTTGCTGCTTTTAAAACCAGCAGGACTGAAGCCAGCAGCTAAAACAGGGGTAGGACTGAAGCCCAGCAGTCTTCATTGACAGGGATGGGATTTGTGGCCACTCAGTTGGGTTTGTAGCCAAGCTCCTCCAAGCCAAGGCTATTTTGGGAGTGTGGATGGGGGGTGAGTGCTAGGGACACCACAGTGTGGATACCCCATGGGAAATATCAGGCTGCCTCCCAGAAACTTTGCTCATCCTCTTCCAACCATCCTCTGTGGGGACACGGGGTGACAGCAGGGCAAGTGTCCAGCTCCACCTGCTTTGCTCCGTGTCCACTCCCAAGTGTAAGATGAGGTTTGATCTGGGGGTTTGCAGATACTTCAGAAAGGGATTTGTGGACCCCTGGAGTGCCAGCAGCTCCCTGTGATGGGAACTGTGGCCTGGGGAAGAGGGTTTGCAGCCCTTGCCAAGGTTCCTCTTGGAAAACTTTGATTTTTCAGTGGGAACTGAAGGCAGGGAGCTGCAGGCTGCTGCCAGGGCGCCAGGGCCAGGGCGGGACCTGTATGGTGGTGTTGTAGGAAGCTGCTGCCTAAGCTTGTTGGATAACGCTTTGCCCTTAGGATTTCCCAAAACAGGCAGTGTGAGCAGAGATTAGGACTTGGCTGGGTCTCCTGCCCCACCCCAAGCCCCAGTGGAGCACGGCATGATTTCTAGGAACACGACAGCCCTGAACATCAGACTCGGCTGAACTTTGCACCAGAAACCTTGGAAGATCTCCCATTTTCCGTGGGTGGATCTGCCCCAAATACTTGGTCAATGATGGAAGAGCACTGTTTGGGTCAGATGCATAAAGATGGAAACTGAGAAAATCTGATTTTGCATTGGCTGAGTCCCTTTTCCACCAGTTAGACTCAGGATGTGTCCAAGTCCATTAATAAAGGATTTTCCTTTTCTTCCCAGAAAACAGTGCTGAGTCTGCCTGAGGGGAATCTGAGGCACTGGTGACTTTGCAGTTTGTTTGCTCCAAGCTGGTGAATCCCGTCTCAGTGCTCCATCTGCAAGGGCCAGAGCTGGGTTCTCAAGTCCTTGTCCTGGCCACCACTGCTCCCATACTTCCCTCTTTCTGGGCAGTGAAAGCTCTGAAGTGAGGCAGAGAACAAATGTGTTCTTTGGCTCAGTGCCTCTTTCTGCTTCTTCAGGTCCAAAATCTCAGGGTGTATTTTTGGCTTCGTGTTAAATGTAATTTCTGGAGAATATTTCTCTCCAGTAAAGATTAACAAGGTCTTTTAACGACTTAGTGATTTGGTAGTGATGATGATGAGGATCCTGAAAAGAAAACTGCTGCCTGGGGAGCAGAGAGGCTGTGGTGCTGTGCTGGCATCCTGCAGGCTCAGGGACAGGTCAGCTCCAAGCACTTGGGCAGCAAAAGGTTTTACTCCCCATTCCCACTCAAACAGATGCATGGTGGAAAAACACCTGGCAGATGTTTAGCAATTTTGTTGCTCTTTTTTTTTTTGAACTGGTGTTTTATTCAGATGGTGCTGAACCATGAAGCACATTCTCACCTGCCTGATGAGTGAGAGCAGCTTGCAGGGTAACACAGAGATCCAGCTGTGGATGATGCAGGGATGCAGTTGTAGATGAGTTACAGGTCTGGCTTCAGCAGATGAGATGTTTGTTTCCCAGTCAGTGGCTCAATATTTGTGGAGAACTTGCAGTGTGGGCACTAAAAGAGAACTGATCTCACTGCTGTCAGCCCCTGCAAGTGACATGTTCGATGGGCTGTCATCTGCCAGGGTGGCTGCTCATCAGCATGGAACAACCCAGTCTCTGCATGGAGGAGTCTGCAAACATCAGCAGCTCCTGCAGCAGAGCAGATGGAGCCAAGGCCAGCAGAAATGGTAACACAGAGAAATGTTGGCATGACTTCCCTTGCTGAAATTCCAGGGAAACATGGCTGCAGGGCCAGGCACTGCTCAGCCCCATCATTCCTACTTTGTACTATGGCCAAAGCCTGCTGAGTGCCTCATCCTGAGGGTATCCCAGCACTTCCTACATTGCCAAATTAGGAACCCTGTTGCAGTGGTTATATATAAATGTATATGTATGTATGCATACATGTTTTTGAAAGCGTTATGTGCTAGCAAACTCCCCAGAAGGCTTTTTTTAGAGGTGTTATCAACAGGATGTGCTTGAATATGTGGAATCCAGGAAGTCCTGGATAAGGGCTTTTCTTTAGAGCCTCACTGTGCCCAGAGTTCCCTGGCCTCCCATGGGATCCATAAGGACTGCAGTAGCACAGGACATTCCTGAGGGACAGATAGGAGTCATGACATCATGCTGGCTTCATTGGCTGGCATTTTGGAGAGATCTGCTCTTTTCTGAAGTGGGAAACAAGCTCCTTGTCATGGTTGGAGCCAGTTTCTTGGAGCAGGGAAGAAAAAGCATCCAAGTAACAGCCCCCAGTCATTGCCCTGAGCAAATAAATGAGGGTGACAGGGATGTGGCCATTAAAATCCCACCCACCCACATGAGATGGGAAAGGTTTGCAGACACTCTGATGTTGAAGCCATATTGCATAACATTATGTGATGGCTGTAACCCACTCTGTGGGGCAAAAAGCACCTAAAAACACATGGGTTTTTGTACCTGGGTACAGCAGAATGTGGTGGGGCTCACACTGTGCTGTGAACTTGTGTAAGGGTGGCAAAGCTGTGGCTCCAGCCCGTGAGAAAGGCTGTGGTTGTGCACTAATGGCATTAGTGCTGGGTTTCCAACCCACACCAGGGTATGATCCATGAGAGGGTTTTACACGTGCTGGCTGCAGTGCTGAAATCCCTGCCAGGCAGATCCTGCAACACTGGGGTGATCACTAGGTTCTGCTGCCTCCCAGTGATGGCCCTGGGGTGAGCCTGAAGGGGGGCAGAGGGTTTCACTTGAGAGATGTTTAGCTGATCACTAAATAGGACCTGCCTTGGGTTCAGGACTGAGTTTAGAATACAGAATTTACATAGTGAGCTTTTGGCTAAAGTTGTCTTTTTAATAATGAATATTCATCCAAGGTTAGCACCATTCCCTCCTGTTTGGGACTTTGAGTCAGTCACTTCTCTTTTCCATGAATATTTTCCTTTTTCTTAACTGCCTCTCCATCTCTTCCCATGAGGGGAAGGCTGTTGGAGGACTTTCTCTTCCCTAAGCCTCAGCAAGGCATTTAACACAAGGAGGCCTTGGTCTCACATTAACACCGCTGGTGATTAATGTAGGTAACAAAATACACAATTCCAGCCTGTCCAGGACAGCCTCGGGCGGATGGCATTTCCACTGGATTTCAGAGAGGAAAAGGAAAATACAGCCCTCATGTGTGCTGCTACTCTTGGGCAGGAAGGGGTGAGCTCAGCACTCTGCTGAGCCCTGGAGTCACCCGGAGCATCAGCTGCACCACTCCAAGGGCTGCGTGTGCATTGTGTGCCTGCTGGGAGAGCTGGCGGCATCCTGGCAATGTTCTTCTGCTGTGCTGGCCTGTGTTTCCCTTCTTCGGATGTGGGTTTTGTTCTTTTGGACAAACACACCAGGCAGAACAACAAAAATAATCCTCCCCTTTTCCCATTGATGCAGGCACTGGGGCTGTGTGAACCAGCAGCCAGCTGCGGTCACAGCGTGGTCCCCGGGGTCTCGCTTGCCAGCTGCTGCTGCAGGGCCAGGGGCTGTTTGTGCTGACAAGTCCTTGGGAAAGAGATGCTTCCCCTTTGCCAGGAGAGGAAAAGGCCACCAGAGTGGGACTGCCCGAACTGGTGAACTCTGCTGATATCATGGCTCTCACTTATTGCAGCACTTGTTGGTAAAACCTGGAAGGAAGAAGTTGGCTGGAGCTTGGTGAGCTCCTGGGGTGCTCAGGAGGGAAGAAGGGCTCTTTCCTCCATCAAGCCTTGCATGGGGCACATGTGGCAGGGCTTACCCTCTCCAGTGCCAGGAGCTGCTGTGTGAGGTGGCAGCAGCTGCTCCAGGTCACCCTGGTGGGTGTGAAGGGGCCAGAAGCTCACTCCAAATCTGTGTTCCCATGTGCTGTCGGAGCAGTGGGGTCAGCCAGCGTTCTGCTGCCAACCCCTGCAAGTGTGTCCACGCATGCAGCTGTCTTCCTGTGTGACTGAAATGTGTCTCCTTCTCCTCTCAGAAACCTCCATCCCTGAAGACTCCAGCCCTGGGTTTCATGTTGCTCTGAGCCTCTGCCCTCACCCTGGCTGGCCCTGCCCGCAATGGCTCTGTGTCTCAAGCAAGTCTTCAACAAAGACAAAACTTTCCGTCCCCGGAAGAAGTTTGAGCCGGGCACGCAACGCTTTGAGCTGTACAAGAAGGCCCAGGCCTCGCTCAAGTCCGGGCTGGACCTGAAGGCAGTGGTGCAGCTGCCTCCTGGCGAGAGCATCAACGACTGGATCGCCGTGCACGTGGTGGACTTCTTCAACCGCATCAACCTCATCTACGGCACCATGTCGGAGTACTGCACCGAGAGGAGCTGCCCCATCATGTCCGGGGGGCTCAAGTACGAGTACAGGTGGCAGGACGACAGCAAGTACAAGAAGCCGACCAAGCTGTCGGCCCCACAGTACATGTGCATGCTGATGGACTGGATTGAGATGCTCATTAACAACGAGGACATCTTCCCCACCAGGATAGGTGAGTGTTGCTCTGAATTTTAAAAGTGTTAAATTTTCTTTTATAGTTCTTTTGAAACTTTTAAAGTTCTCATAAAACTTTTTTAGCCTTCTGATAATGTTTACATATTTCTACTGGAGTTCTCACGTACTGCTCACGTAAATTATGATTGTTTTGCATTCTCCTTTGTGGGAGGAGAGAATTGATAGACTGTTAGTTTAACCAGTGTGGTTGGAGAGGTGGCAATTTCATCCTCCAATCCACTGTCACTTTTAGAATTCTATATATAACAAGGTTAGAAGTAAAATTGACTTGATGAGGGCTGGTTTCCATTTCTCCTTTCATTTCAGTTTGGGGGCAATTCTGAGTGCGATCCAGGATGACTATAGGTAAACATAAGTCAAATCCATTTTCTTCTCTTCCAAGGCTGTTCCTGGGGTCCCTTTTCCAAGCCCTTTTGTTGTGGGGACCCTTGTGTTCCCTGAATGAGTTCAGGCCCTGTGTCAGCATGTCTTGGTGGTTTTGGCCTCACATGAGTGAAAGGGAACTCAAGCTGAGGTTGCACTCTAAAACACATGAAAGGCTGTTGGGGGAGGCAGGGGGAGGACGGAGCTGGTGCCACTTTGTCATCAGTGTGTCCCCAGTCATCTGCCTTTCACTGGCCTGCCTTTTTCGCTGGTAATTTCTTGGCAGCTCTGGCATTTCAGAAGAAGGAGTGTTTGGCTGAAGGGAAATGCACTGGATGACAGAGGAGGCTGGCCAGGATGTGGGCTCAGGGACAGTGGCCAGGGTGACCAAACAGAGGTGCTTAACCTCTATTCTAAAGAGCAAGCCCTTGGGAAAAGACCCAGGACAAGGGGAATAAGGCACTGAGAGGACACAGAGGAGATGTGAGCTGTTTTAAGGAGGGGAAAGGAGCTTGATGAGGGGAAATTACAAATGTCATGCTTTGGAGTTGTGGTGAGACTCTTGGATGTTAGTAGCAGAGATGGGATTTAGCTTGAAGGTTTGTTTTACTCCTGCTTGTGCTGGAGAGGTTCCTGGGCACAGCTGCCCACTGTCTCAGCGGGTGTTTCATCAGCTGTGTGCATCCCAGATTTCTTTCCTGGCCCCTCTTTTGCCATGTGCAGTAAAGCTGCCTCAGGACAAAGATTTCCCTGGCTAAGGCCAGCTGACCGCAGACAAAACAGACTTTTCTCTTTTTTAAATTTGTTTTTCTTAGAAGCAGCAAGAGTTCCCCAAACTCACAAACATTGCTGGAGGCTAACCTCAGCATCCTCCTCCATCCAAGAGCTGTGCAGCCTGAAGCAGCACATGATTCAGCAGGGCTTGCTGGTGGGCTCCTGGTATCTTGTGGGTCAGAGGGGGGAAATCTTTCACCCTGGGGTGAGAAACGAGCTCAGCTAGAAATGAGCAGAGATGGTTCACTGACTTGTGGGCTCAGGGGATGTCCCAAGGGTGACCTTGGCTGGGGTAAATGGTCACAGCTCCAGGGACCAGAGCAGAGCTGGGCTGATTTGCACATTGAAGCATCTGCTCCTCCAGTGCTGTCAGAGGTGGGAGGGCAGCAGAGTGACAAACACGTTGGTTTAGCCAGGCTGCGTGGTGCAGAGCTCTTGCCAGCTCTGCAGAGAGGCCAGAGGGACAGCTGGCATGTGACATGGCAGGAAGGGAGCCCGACAGCAGCAGACAGTTTGTGACCTGGCAGAGTTAACCAGCGGGACTGCAGCCCTCGGATGGCACCAGTAGAAAATCCCTATGGTGGAGATTATTAGCAGGTCTGGGGGGGCTGCCAAGCCCCCTGCATTCTACAGCAAGGGTTGGGAGAGATACTGTGTCTTCTCCATGCCCAGGGAAATCTACCTGCAGGGCTCCATCCCACTGTCTCATCCTTTCTCTGGAGTGGGAACCTGTTTGTCAGCCTGTTAGGATGAGCCAAATCCCAGCATGGTGTGAGCTCTGCCAGCCCGCTGGCTATAAATCTACAGAAGCAGCAGCTTTCCCAGACAACCCATATCATTTGGTTGTGCTTTGTTTCCACTCTTCCAACCAATGTAGCTGTCCTGAAAAATACATTTAAATTGAGACTAAGCATTTTTCCCATGCAGGGAGAAATATAAATGATTCTACAGGTGTACTTTTACCAGCTGGTAAAACCATATCAGTAGATTTATTCAGTGAGTGGAAATCCATGAACAAATTACCACCTGGAAAATATCCTCTCCTCCCAGTAATCATTCTGCCCTGTGGTGCCTGGTCTCAGGGAGCTGCTGCTGGGCACTCCGTGCTGAGGAGGAAGGATGGCTGGGTGGGGTCTCCAGGCTCCATGGGTGTCGGAACTCAAAATGTCCCTCAGACATTTTCAGAGGTTCCAGGCCTCGGTCAGAAGCATTTTAGACCTTGGCAAGCAGCTGAAAACAGCTGTGATCTTGAGTTTGAACCATGGAATGAGTTACCAACTTTGAAGGTGGAACAAGCGGCCACAAAGGGTTAGATGGTATAGTAAAAGTAGTCATAAATTAGAGGGGAAAATTTTTTAGTATTGTACAAGGGGGTTTTAATACCTGTACGGGGGGGTTTTACTTTGAACATGGGGGTCAGGAGTTCTAAGATGGAGGAAAGTGGGCCTGATCCTGTTCTTCCTCCTTCTTCTTCCTTACCTTCATGTTCTTGGTGATGTTGGCACTCACAGATTGGTTTAGAGTAGAAAAGCACATTGTAACATAGGTAATAGGTATTGGGGAAAATCTGTAAACATGTAAGACGTAATATATCATATAAAAGATAGCAGCAGCCCTGGGCGGCGGAAGAGACGACGGAGACACCGGACAGTGAGGGTGTCAGGAGTGTGTGTGTGTTTCTGCCTGGGCAGCTGACCAAGGCAGCACAGCGGGCGAAGACAATCTTTTAGATAACCAGCAATAAACTGCCTGGAGACCGAACAACAAGAGGCTGAGGAGTCTTTCTTTGGAAGCACGGGTTGGAGGAGAGACTTTACCACCACACGAGAGCCCCAAATCAATCCCGGGGTTCTCACACATGGGCAGCCCAGCTCCAGGCTGCTGGTTGCACAAGGCCAGGTGTCCCCCCCCAGCCCCAGGGTGCTGCTGAAGCCTCGCTGCTGTTAGATGAGTGCAGACGCAGGTTTGGGGCAGCCCCAGCGCCACCAACACCCTGCACTCTCCGCCAGATCTGCCTGTGGCTCGACAGAGCACCGGCCACAGGAGGTTTTAAAACAGTTCTTGGAAAGCTTTTCAAAACTCAAGCCTGTCGTTCAAGCATAGTCCCAAAACCAGAGAAAACCTGCTGCAAAATGATCCGATACTTTCTTGCCATAACAACAGGAGAAAAAATGTTCAGAATTCAGCTAATTATTGGTGTTCTCTCAGCTGGCTCTTTTTAACATAATTTGTTGGGTTTTTTCCCCCCAGCTTTTTTTCTTCCAAAATTAATACCACACCAGCTTGCAGCTGCCATCATGCCATTAGTTTTAAACAGGGCTTTAAACACTTATTTTTAGGAAAAATGAATCACTGAACACCACGGTGGCCAAAATGAAATTGAGAAATAACAACAACAATTCATCACGAAGTTCACTGAATTACTGCATTTGCAGAGGAAAAAAAATGCAATTGCCAAGAAGCAAAATAGCTTCCCAGTACTGATTCATCGTGAAAAAAATAAATTGGCTGGTGTACAAGTTTTGGGGATAGGAGATGGCAGGAAAGATCCATGACCCTTTGGCAGTCCCTTACCCTAAGCACAGGCACTTTGTTACCTCTCATTTTCATTTCCTTTTCCACGTGGTTTCCTTATGTTTTGAAGCAATTAGCCCAGAGTGGGGAAAACAGATTCCTTGGAGCTTTAAATCATATATTGGGATTTTCAAGCAAAACGTCCAAGAAAAACTAAAGGTGCCAATTCATTTCAGGGCTGTGAGTCACTCTGCTTCGAGTGAAATGGTACCTGCTGTACTTACAGCTTTTGCCTTGGCTTGGAGCAGAAATTCTTCCTAATATCTGAACTAAACATCATGCAAGAAGAGTCAGAGGTGGCTGCTGCCTGCCAGACTGGGCTGCTGCTGCTTTCTCTGAGGTTGCTGGACGGTGAGCACCAGGGAACTAAATGTAAATGTAATTTCAGTGCTTTTAAATCAGCCCAGGTGAGTGTTGTGATGTTCTGCTGTCCCCCTGGGACAGTTAGACCACCATCAATGGGATGAACTAGGATGGTGTTTTTTGGTCCCTGCAGGCGTGCAGGGCTGGGGAGGGTGAAGCAAACCCAAGCAGCATCACTCTCTGGGGTGATTTGTCAAACCTGGAGGCCCACCCTGACTTTCCCCTGGCCTGCTGTATTTCTGCTAAGAGGACATCTCAGCCATGCAGGGCCTGTCCCGCTGGACTCATGCCTCTGTCTCATCCATCTGCTACTATCCCTGGCTTGTGCCACGATGTGCCACCTTTGAGATGGAGCAAGTCCCCTAAGCAAAGGCCACCAGTGCCCCACTCCCAAATGCCATTTATCAGTGCACCGGCCACTGCTCGGTCTCAGTGCTGTGAGGCTGATCCGCCTGGCCCAGCCTGGCAGGGAGGTGGGAGCCTGTCCCATGGCTGTCCCCTGGCTGGGGCATGCTGGCTGCAGGGAGGAGGCACAGCCTGCCCTGGCTGTGTCCCCTCCCGTACTGGAGAGGATGTCGCATGTGTCGTCTGCTGGAAATCCGCTGCGCCAGCAGCGCTGACCCGGGGCAAGCCGCCTTTCTGCCGGATCCTTCTGCTGCTCTCGGATGCAGCCTCTGCTGCAGAGCCTCTTCTTTCAGCTCTGGGCAAGGGGAAGGGGTGTTTCTCCAGCTCCCCACCTGTCGGAATCTGTGGGTATTGATGATTCCAAGACTGTAGAAAGTCTCTGTCTTTCTGCCCCGTTGCCAAAGAAGAAGCCATAATTCGTCTGTGCTGGTTTCAAGGTTGTTTATTCTGTTTATCTCTCACATGTTCTGCTGCCCTGCCGCAGCTCTGTCCTGCAGGGCAGCGTGTGGGGCTCTGCCCCCAGTGGGATGGTACAAACATTAAATACCAGAAACTACCTGTGCTGTATTTACAATAATGTGCCAATATCTGTCACCTACGTTGGACAGTGTGTCCCCAGCCTAAACCAACAGAAAAATGCCAACACTGCAGTGAAACATGGAGGGCATGAAGAAGGAGAAAAAGGACAAGACACACCCAATTTCCTCCATCTTGTCCCCTTTGGACCCCTAATCTAGAATCCTGAAATTTTACTTTTGCACCCGTGCCACACTTAATTATTACTCATATCAAACACTCAGAGCTGGTAATTCATCCTGTAAGATTGAAAACTCTTTTCCATGGACAGAGATCACAGACAGTGTCTGTGGGGGCTCTGTGCAGGGCGGTTCCTGGCCCCTGCCAGGGTCCCAAAGGACCGCAATGAGGGATGTCCTGCCCTGTAGAAATCCATCAGTGACACGCAGCCACCGCTACAGCCCGACCGTGCCTGGAGGAGACGGCCACGCACTGACACCTGGTGATGGACACAAAGAAGGGCAGCTCAGCCTCAGCTCCGGACAGCTTCCGATGCTCCTGGTTCATGTGGAACGGTGGCTGAGTAGTCCACAAGTGAGCCTGGAGGTCCTGGCAGCCTTATGATATCTTTCCATACATCATTAGGTTTAGGAGTTCAACAACTCCCATAGTTGCTGATGACCATGAGATTTTAATTAACTGACCTTTGAAGATTCTTTGTAAGTCAAACTATTCTTTGATTCTGCAATTTAAGCTAAATCTCTGTTTTCTGATGCAAGAGCTGCTTCTGAGAGCCCAGAATGTAGCTAGAGATGTCTCTTCTCTAAGTCTCTCTGCTGCCAGCGTGTCCATGAGGACTTGCTGGTGACAGATGTATGAGATAAGACAATTCCTGGCTAACCTCAGGACAAAAGCTGTGGAAAGCCACTTGTCACCATCTGCCATGTCTGGAGGTGGTCCATCTGACAGCAGGATCTGCACCATAGATGCTGTCAGCCCTGGGAGCCTGACATCTCTTTGATCTGCTGTTCACTCTCTGAGCTTATTTCCTTCTCAGCTCAGGACCAGGTTGAGGGTTGCTGCTTTCCTTCGCTATCACTCTTTGCAGTTTGGCAATAAATTCCCAGGCATGGTCAGGTCAGATTTCTCACTCACTGCCTGCTTTGGCTGAGGAGGCAGTTGGTGACTGGGATGGGTGAGAAACTGAAGGCAGAAAATGCCTTGCTGCCTGCTCCTGGGCACTTGCTGACATCCCAGCTGCTTCTGGTCCCAGGGAGATGACAGGCTGTCCAGGACAGTGTGTATTCCCCAGACACTGCCCAGAAATGTGCATTCATCAGCTGCAATGAGATTTATTTAAAAAAAAATAAATTCTTAACCAGTTCTTCAAAGCTGGTCTGCAGGGCCTACCCTAATGGCATGTCTGAGTCCCCTTCCAGCTTTTATTTGCTCAGCAAATCCTCACTCAGGGCAGAAAGCTCAAATGAAGCCATTCATAAAGTGCTGTGTCCTTCCTGCCTGCAGGGGAACCTGGAGACCTCTCTGATCCCTGCCTGGGTCAGACTAGCAGGCAAGGGGAGCTCTGTAGCCAAGGGTGCTGGGCAGAAGCAGATCTGCAGTCACATCTCTAAGGTGCTGGCATAAGGACAGCTTGGTTGTACTCTGCCAGATGTGAACACCTTTCCTGAAAAATCCTGATGGGATCTGTCAGAGCTGGCGGTGAAACAGGTCATGCTGAAGTCCCTGTGGCAGGAGCAGCCCTGGGGCTGCAGTGTGCTCGTGGTTATGCAGAGCAGTGGCCACAAATCAGTCTCAAAACCACCTCTGTGTGATGCTGAACCAAGATCTGTGTCCTTCTCCGAGGGGTGGCTGGGACATCCAGATGTGGCACAAACACAGAGGCTTCAGCCCTGCCCTCTGCTCCAACACTCTGCATGCAGGAAAGGGAGACTGGGCTGTGCTCAGGGTGACTCTGCTTTAGACCAAAATTAATTTTCTCTTATAAGAGTTCCAAACCCAGCACCTGCCCAACCCTGGCGACTGAAAACAGGCTCCACACGTGATGTCAGAAGGACGGAACCTTTGCATTTGCCACCCACGGAGGAGAGGGGCTCAGCACTGCTGCTGGGAAACAAAACTGCCAGGAGCCTTTGGGGAAATAAACAGTTTTAATTGCCTAGCAAGGCTGGTGAGAAAGATTCAAAGATAAAATTACCATTTTTAATTTTTTAGCTAAGAGATTTGCTGATGCTTTCCTGTGCACAAAATGTGTGAACTGGCCATGGTTGAGCAGAGTTTGTTTGGAAGGATTTTCAAGAGGTTATGTGCTGCATTAATAAGAAACTAAGGGAGGAGGCTGGTATAACCGTGGGAAGGGAGGTTTTTATTTTGTTCTTTGTGTATTTGCATTGAATTGCTCTGGGGAGAGGAAGAAGCCTCAGGAAAACAAATACCAGTTGTTTTATTCTCCTCCTCACAAAAAAAAAAAAAAAAACCAACAAAACAAAACAAAAAGTTTTGTGTTTCAAAGCCATGTTTCCTTTGGAGATTTACCCCAAGGTTGCAGGCACTGATGGTATCACTGAAATTTTCATTTTAATAGCAGCGTATTTTGGAAAGGATGGAAATACCCCACACTGCGTCCTTGCATGGGACAAAGCTGAAAGTATAGAGCCAGGTGTGATGGGCCTTATCCTATGAGGGTATCTCAGGATTCTACAGGCACAATGAAACCCAAACATCATTAACACGGGTGGTTTTCTTCCTGATTTAGTGAGACATTTTATTGAAATAAGGGTCAGGAAAACAGTAGAAAACCCACCCATTTCTGCTGATGCATCAGAGGTGATGTTTGAGGGTGTGAGGAGGAAGGAAAACAGTACAAGCCATACTTTTGGGTTCAGAGGAAGGTATCTTTTCTGGTGGCAGATGGTTTGGTTTCGTTCATGGACGTGGGTAAACACAATTTGACTTACATTGGGTCTGGGCAGGCTTGTAGGGAAAAGGCAGGGAGAGAGGGCCGGATCTCTGGATTGAGCCAGATGTGGAGTGCAGTCTCCTCAAAAAACCCCCACTCTTTTTTGTCTCCTATGGCAACTCTCCAAATCCTGAGCCCATGCCCATGTGAAATTTCTACCTGGGCAATGAGGGAATGTGTGGGAAGAGCTCAATGGCACACTGCCCCAGTGTCAGTCTCGGTATTAGCCAAGGATGTCCTTCCTTGTCATCTGTGACTGCCTGTCAAGCATGGCAGACACGTTTAAATGCTAACTGGTTTCTTTTTTTTTAATATTCAAATGGCTTCCAATTTGCTTCTGCTTTGCAGGTGTTCCCTTCCCCAAGCAGTTCCAGCAAGTGTGCACCAAGATCCTCACCCGCCTCTTCCGTGTCTTTGTCCATGTCTACATCCACCACTTTGACAGCATCATCAACATGGGTGCTGAGGCTCATGTCAACACCTGCTACAAGCACTTTTACTATTTCATCAGGGAGTTCAGCCTCATTGACCACCGGGAGCTGGAGCCTTTGGTAAGGATTGCCTTGGGATGGGGAGGTGGAGGGTGAGTGGTGTGGGCTGGACACACCAGTGCTGACCCTCTCTGGACTCTTGGCCACCCTACCTCAGACACACAGTCATGTTTTCTGTCCTGGGACCATCAGCCTTGGTGCTCTGAGAGAGAAATTCCCAGCAGCACCAAGGAAACCACTGATCCTTTCTTAACTTTTGCCTCTGCTGTCATGTCTGTGAATTGAACTTCAGTACCCTTAGGATCACCACACAGCAGTGTCCCCAGAGTGACTTGGTAGCTCTAATGCAATTTGCACATCAAACTGTTTCCAGCCCGTTGTGCCCACATGGCTTTCAGGAGTCAGATTTGAGCCAGTCTCTTCTCCACAGTTTTTCTTTTAGCATTCCCTGCTTGAGATGCCAGTGTGAATTACACTGAGGCTGCAGGGAAGGCAAGCCCTGATAGGACACACAGCTTCAGACAGCAGCTGTCATGGCCATGCTGGAGAGGCCTCATGGATCTCCCAGTTTCCCTACAGCCTCCCTTGGGAAGCAATTAGCCAGGCAGGAGGTGAGAGCCCTTGACAAAGCAGGATTTGTGGGAAGCAGAGGCCAGACAGCTCAGGGCTCATAAAGTAGAAAATGCACATAGTTGGTTTTGTAAAGGAAGCAAGTTTGTCACAGACAAGGTTGAGTGTAGTCTGACCTAGGGAGGACATTGCAGTGGGAAAAGAATTAATAGGAAGCTCAGTTTGCATGATGAGATAAGGGCTGGGTTGCAGAAAAGGCCTGTTCTGCAGCAGAGAGTTAGGGATGATCAGGAGGACACAATCTGAGAATGAGCTGAGAAGAGTCCAAGCTGCTTGCTTAGGATCTGGAGGTGGGGGAGATGCCCCTGCCTCTAAGTGCTAAGCACTTTACTGCTTTAATTTGTTTCAGTCAATTTTCTGCCTATCTGCTCTGATTATGATTTAGAGGGATGGAGAGATGATGATTTAATCAGGGGAGACTTGAATGACAACAGTATTAACTTCAATTATTTTGTAGAATTCAGTTGTAACACATTATCACAATGGCCCTCAGGTCCAGAAAATGGCACTCAGCATCAGTCTGTCTTCTGTCACTGTTCCTCATGACAAATCTCTTCAGCATTGCTGTGCAGTCCATAGTAGTGTCATCCCCTTTGCTGCTTGGTAATGTAAATAATTAACACCTGCCAGCCAAAGCAGAGGCTGACTTTGCTAAACAGGCTTTCAATGCCAGTGACTCACATGCAACATGAGGTGACTGATGGGTCTCCATAAATCTCTGGTGAACAGATTCTTTTCCTGTGATGCAACCACTGTGAAACTGCAAGGAAATGGGATACATCTGCCCATGGTCTATCTGTGTCTCATTGCCTGCCATCCAAGCCTCAAGCAGACCCAACCACAAGGGAGGAGGAAGGGCCTCCTTCCCTCAGGCAGTGAGTTGCTTTAGGTGTGTATGAGTGTCCTACAACCAGGCTGCCTCATCAGCCCAGACAGCTGTCCTAACCTTGAATTTAGTTAGTCCCCATGAATCCTATGACAGACTTCTAAGCTTTCCTCTGGCTGAATCCCCCTTTGCTGCTTCAATTTCCCTTTTGTCAAGCTTCTGTGGGATGTGATTTCTTAGCAGCAAATTTTAGGAACTGGGAATGAGATCCTCTGGATGGCAGAACTAGCAAAAGGCAGTGATTCACTCTCTCAGTAAATCAAGGAAGATGGGGCCAGAGAGAAGCCATGCACTTGCTTCCTTGATGAGGGCAGCTCATGATGCTGCAGCGCTGGCAGGGGTCCACTGGTTACACACTAAAACAGAGCTGGGGGGATTTTCTGGATGTGAGGAAAGCCTTGGACATTTGGGGCTGGTCTGAGGAGCTCACTGGTGACTTACCAGCCCACTGGTCACTGCAGTCCCCCCTGTTCATGGCTGCTGTTGTGCTAGTGGGGTGGGTGCAATGCTGTTGCAAGAGGATGTGCGCAGTCCTTTCACCTCTTCTTTTCCTTCCAAGATGTTTGCAAACATTTCCTGTTTGCAATGTGATTTTGTGGCAGAGCACTAACTTTTCATTTGATGGCCAGGTTCTGCACTCAAGCGATTTTGCATGTTACTTCTACAGGAAAACCCTCTCTTTGCCACTGTCCCTGATGGATTTGAAAAACAAAGTTCTCAGCACTGAAGATCAGAGTTTGCTGCTTCTGTCTCCCTTGGTTATATAACTGAAGGGCCTTTTATAGGGTTACTCAAGGGTCATCATCCTTTCCTAGTTCTTCTTTTTTCAGCGTTGCATTCTTCCTTCTCCACGGACCAGTCCTACTTCCAACCTATTTCAGGAGTAGCTTTTAATGTGCAAACTTTCCTCTGGGGTGCACGAGGGGACCTGTGGGCACAGAGATTCACAAGCCATTAACCCAATGAGCCATAATCACATTTTTCTCACTGCAGGATTTACAGGATGTTAGTTGAGCTTTTCAAGGCAAGGACAAATACCATCTTCCACCAGCTGAAAGCTGGACACCTTCCTAATGTGGCTGGCATGATCCCATTCTGGCTAAAGAAAAGTCTGTAATCCTAAACAGAGCTGGAGGTTTCCTGTGGCCCTGTTATTAGCACTCATTTGCATTGCAGTGTGTCTGTGGAATCCCTTGCTGAAACCACAGGTCCTCTGGGTGAGCTGTGGTCAGGTCCTGCAGTGACAGCAGGGAGCTGCTCCATGTCCCGTCTCCTAAGGCTCCAAAGAGGGGCTCTGAGAGTGGCGTCACCTTGTCCAGCTGCTTTGCAGCTGACCCAGGAGCAGGACCTTCATCTTTCAATATCTCAGCCAAATCTCTTTCCTTGGACTGCTCTCAAGGCTAGGGCACAGCCAAAATAACCTTGTGCCACAGAGACTAGGGAGAGTGCCAGGATGGAGCTGCTGAGGCAGCTGAGTTCCCAGGAGGGCTGTCATGGGAAACAGAAGAAGGCTCCCCAGGACTCCCACAGTTGATTCCCTGGGTTGGTTTTGGACATCTCCCAAACTGCCTGGTACATCACGCTACTCAAACCTGTCTTTTGCGCTTACTGTTTCTTTCTTTTCTCTCCCCCTTAAATGCAGAAAGAAATGACAGAACGAATTTGCCACTGAAATCTTCTGGCAGACGAGCTCAGCTGGCTCACTCAGAGCCACCCTGTGGTGGGAGACCTCTTCCCTAGGACCTGCTCTGGGCATTCCAGCTCACTGACCTACAAACACTGCAAAACTGCCTCTTCAGGCCACGACTGAATCCTAAGTTTTCCAAGAACCTCTGGGCAGATTTTTCTTCTTCTAACAGATCCAAATCTCTGTTGTATGGTTCCTGTTTTAGAAAGCCACTGACTCACAGGAGAATGAGCCAAATCTGGTTTACTTTTGCACACTCTGATTTCTAAGACTCAATCCCATGTCTGACATCAAATTTGCAGCAACCTTCCCTCTTGATTTGCCCTCAGCTATATTGATCTCCAAATATTTCGTTAGCAATTCCTGCCTGTGAGCAGGTGTGACCTTGGCTACCCGGTGTTACCTTTCCCACAGGCAGTGGGTTTGTGGTGACACCTGAGATCAGCCCTGCAAAGCTGGTGGCATTTCATCCCACTGCCTTCATGTGGTTAGTTGTTGATGTTGTTTTTTACCATGAGCTGTGAATGTCTCCTTCTGCCCTAATTCATGCTTTACCAAAGGGACCATTTTTCCCTTCAAGGGATTTTTCACATTTGGAAGAGGGGACTTGATGATGTTCTAAGAAGAAACCAATACCACTTGGACTAATGGCAAGTGCCCCAATGACCAAGGAGGTGAACTAGGTCACTGTTCAGTGTGATCAGCACAGACTACCTGAGAAAGTCTCAAAAACTGGTGAAAAGAAACTGACTATCTGCAAGCATACTATTGCTTCCCGGTCTGTACCATTACTCCCCTGAAAGGTATCATGTCTCAAAATTTCTTTCCCTTCTGTTTGCAGTGTCTGATGATTACTGTTGTATTCCCTGTGCCATTTTCATTTTGACAAAAATACTTCTTTTTTTAATTTTTTACTGTTTTGGGGGGGTGAAAATCAATTTCTCTGAGCCACAGAATTGTTATGTTTGTGTTTCTTGTTCTTTTTCTTGGAAAGTTTTCTGTATCTGATACAGATAATATTTATAGTCTGGGGTTTGCCCACTTTTGGGGTAGGGAGGGGATGTGGCTAGAAAATGTAAATGTTTAGGCCAACGTTAAAATGCACAAGTGAATTTTTAGTGCCCAAAGCACTTACTTTGTTGTGAAAATATTTTTTTTAATCTTGTGTACCAGATGTATTTTTTTACATGGTAATAAAACAGAGCAAAATGGACACAAAACCACCTGATGCATCATTCCAATATCTTCTGTGTAAAATAATCAGTAAAAGTCCAAACATATTTGTTCTGTTACTAATTAAAGAAACATTAATAAGCCTGCTGTACTTCATTTTTCCCTGATCCATCTGTATTAAACAGGCCCAATGAACAAGGATAATTTGAAGAGTGGTTTTCCTCTGAGAACTGCAGCACTGATGGATCTCAATGCCATGCTGAGACCTCAGCTTGCATCTCAGAGAGTGGCTTAACAGAGGCCAGTGTTGCTGGCCAGCATCCTCCCCTGCAGGCTTTGCACCAGAATTCCCCTGATGGTGTTTTCCCAGCCATTCATGGGGGTGAGCTTTACTCAGTATTTTTTGCAAAGGCATGTAGGCCCTGGAATCCGTGTTCCTGTCTCTTCACATAAATCAGAACTGCAGGCACAAACTGTTTGTGTGGCACGAGTTGATAACAGCTCTGTCAAGAAGCTTCTGCCTTCCTGAGGAGTGAAGGCTGGCTGGACTCAATGCACAGCACCCTCTGGGAGCTGGGAAGGTTGGGAATTATGGAGAAGCTGTTTCAACAGCAGGATCTAAGGCATGAGCTGATAGCAGCCTACAGCTACTTCCAGCTGAGGTACAAGGATGACAAAGTCAAGCTCTTCTCAACAGAAATATTGTGAGACTGACCAAGAGCAACAATTTGCAACTTGGGAGGTTCAGCTTAGAGAGTGGAAACCAAAATCCAAGGGAATGGTGCAGTCAGCGAACAGGTGCCCAGAGAGAAAGTGTTAACCTTCCTTGGTTAGACAGGACTTGGTGTAAATAATTTCCATAAATAAATGAAGCACAGAAGCCTGCTTTTATTTTTGTCCTCCCCATGGTCCTGAGGCAATGAGTTCCACCAAGTAATTTATTTACTATGAATTGCAAAAGGGAAGTATACTTCAAACTCATGCCAGAGGAGTTCAACATTGCTGCTTTGGTTTATCTCCTCTGCACCGTGGAGCTCATATAGATTCCTGTGGAACAGAAAACACTATTTTTAAAGATCATCTCATAGGCTCATCTAAAGCCTGTGAGTTGATCAAACAATTTACAAAGAATTTCAAAGGTCTTGTGGTTTGTTTTTGTTTTTTTTTTTTTTTCATTTCTCTCCCTTTTGAATCTAGTTTACCCAAGGAAATAAAGCTCATTATTATGCTGTGATAACTGTCTTCAGTAACTCTGGAAGCAGTTTAGAAAGGAGACAGGGAGATCATTCACTGCCAGAAAGATCTTTTTCTTTCTCCCCAAGACACTGAACAATTCCCCAGCTCCTCATCCGAGTGCCTCCCAGCCTGGAGACTTTAGGGCCTGAGATATTTCTGGAGCAGAAAGTGCTGAGATAAATATCGGAGTCAAACTGCTCCTTTCAGGAGTCTCAGCTGTGCCTGTGAAGCTCCAGCATCCCCAGAGCCTCAACAAACATCCCTGAGCAATTTGAAAGCAGACAGGAGTCCTGGAATACATTAAATATGCACATATCAGCCCCAGCTCCTCAAATGACTCATCTGCTCAGCTGCCTGCCAGGTGCTTGGACTCATCTGTCCCTGTGCAGAATTCCTGGGTTCTTGTGATGAAGGACAGATGTGCTACTGCCAGGATTTTGGTTTTCATCTCTGCAGCCAGCATTTTCTTTGGAACTGATCAAAAGGCTGTTATGCTGGTCACCAGGTCAGGTAGAGTCTGGCATGGGACAAACTGTGCTAGGCAATATCTGCAGACGTTGAGGAATTTAGGAATAGCTTTGGATGGGAGGAAAAGGGTTTTGTGGAACATAATGGCTGCTGTCCCAGTTGGCACAGGGATATGGCAGGGAGAGGGCTTGGGCTCAGCCAGTGAAACAAATGGCCAGGCATAGGCAGGGATCAAGGCTGACCTCGACTGACAGGACTTGGGTGTTAGTGGAGGATTTGCTTGTCTGGGTGGTGGCTTCTGAGTTTGTCTAAGCTGAGGCTGGACAGTCCTGGATAAATACTCGCAATAACCACTACATGATCTGGGCTGAGCTATTCCTCTCCTAATAAAAGTTTGTCAAATGTAAGAAAAGTCTGGGGAAGAGTGAAAAAGGAGACAATTAGAATCTGTTGTTTCCAAGGGTTCAAAATCTGTCCATGCTGGAAGATGACCATGAATCCACTGAGAATCAGAAAGGGATAAGTTATGTTAATAATACTAGGTAAGGTTAATTCCACTTACTACACTGCTAATTTCTTGCTCACTCTTCTGCAACTGAGCTAACATGACTCAAAAGACTTTCACAACTAGCTACAAGAGTGCTTTTCTTGAATGTGTGCAACTTTTACTTTCTGGGGAGTGATGACTTTGCTAACACAGCCTGGTCAGACAGGTTCCCTCATGCAGGTCAGGGAAGGACCAGTGACTCATAAATGTCAGGAAAACCCTGAAGCAAGAGTGCAGCGTCCAGGTCCTTGTTGTGAAGAGACCCTGAAATGCCATGTCTGCATGGAGAACAGAGCACCATGAGGTCTTTCACACAAGAGAATTTCTTGCTATAGAGGTGGCTGTGAGTGAAATAGCAGTATGGTCTGCCTGCAAATTTCTTGAAGGTTTCAATGGAACACCATTCATCTCCAATAAACTACCTTATTTTTATAGATTGGGGATTCCAGGTGATGTCATCTGCTGCTGACACCCACAGGGCAGGACCCACTGCCTGTGTAGTCACTCAGTGCTGGTCACACCTTGACTGCCCCATCATCTTTGGCTGCCCCATCATCTCTGGTCCCTCCCAACACCTGAGCTCCCCCAGCCTTTCACCCATCCAAGCTGGCTCACCAGTGGGTGAGCTTCCTCAGCAGCAGCCAGGATAACTGGGATAGCACTGTTCAGGCAACACCCACTGGGTACTGAGTACAGCAGCTCCACAACTGCTGCTTTTAAATGTATTTGGCACTTGTTCTCCCAAATGATGTATTTTGTGGAAAGCTAGAAGCAATTTTGGGACTTTGTAGGAATCCTGGATTGAAGGGCTTTTCTTACAGAACAGCTGGGTGCAGATGCTGTGTTCTGGACACAGGTTACTCCATATTTAGCAAATGGTGCTATGCATTTAACAATCTGCTGCCAGGAACAATAATCTTGAGGCGAGAGGATCCATATCCCCTGTGTTAGAAGGAGAAGCTTCACTGCTATTTGGGTAATCCTCCAGCAGCAATCTGCTGGGTATTACTTGCTCACTGATGCAAAAAGAAATACCTAAATAGATGAGATGAAACTGGGATGCTGTATTTGAAAATGTCACCACTCAGAAGAGAAAATCATCTTCCCACTTCTGTTTCCAGCAGCGACAACAATCTTCTCCCCAGTATACCCTTTTTGTGTTATGACTTACAAATTCATTAAAGCTCACAGATACTTTTATATTACACTATCTTGTAACAAGCCCATAGCAATAGGAGGATTAAAGAAGCTCCTTTTCCTGCACAAGCACAAAAAAGAAGACTCTGAAAACCTCCCTCTTTGGTGCTGATCACTTGTACAGCTGCAGCTCTCACATCTGAGGAACACACTTAGGTAGGATGAAGTTATCAACCCTCACTTATCAAACTGATTTTCTGTACTGTTGGTCATGCCTGGCCCCAAGACTTTTATCTATGTACAAATACTGCCTAAACCCCTGCACAGCTCAGAGAGATGTGGCATGTACAGTGTCATGGGATAAAACTCCAAAATAATTGGCCAAAGAGGTTGTTACTCATCTGGGTAATATTCCAGGGAGCCCAAGGACATGAGACAGCTTAGCCTTGCTCATGCTAATAGGAATATATCATCAAAACACCACTTGTAACATCACTGGATCTCAAGCCTTTTGTCCTGTGAGGAACTGTTGAGGATGAAATGCAGTCTGGACTGGTAGAAGTCCCTGCTGCTGCTGAGAAGCTGCTGGGGGTAGATGGGGCAGGTCAGGCTGCACAGTAACAGCTTCTGATGACCAGATTGTACAGTGGACACAAGCTTTTTGCTGCTTGTGCACAAAAGGTTTGAGTTGCTGCTCTCCAGAAGGCCACGTGTTTTCCAGGTCCTGTGTCACTCTCAATTAAACAGTCAGCTCAGGATCTCTGTCGCAGAGGGCAGTGGGGTGGCAGTGTGTGAAGCTGAGTACTCCTCAGGGATTTGGCTACAGGAAAAGCAGGTTCCAGCCTGGCATTCACATCCACATGGAAAGTTTTAGTGCCCATTTTGAGAATTTAACCTTTTCCCCTGATGTGAGGAGCTTTGCAGATGGAACACTGAAACCTGGTCTCTAGGAGTAGAGATATCCCACGCTACTGATACACTTCATGTGAATCATAAGGCTTCCTCCAAGGAACAGTGCTTTCTCTCTTTTTTCCTGGTGTATTTTAGGGGGTGGAGGTGAAGGAGGGACATTCACACAAAGGAATGACACAGAAGCTTGATCCTGGCAAATGTGATTGCATAAACCTCTTTCTGTGTTTAACTGCCTAAATTTTCAGAGAAACTGAGCCTGTACAGATTCCTTAAACAGCAGAGGGAACAGTACATGCTGTGTGTCCTGAAAATCAGCATAGACTGCAGGTGCTTAAATATAGATTCAGGTGCTTGGCTGTGGGCAGATAAAAGCAGAATAATTCTAGTCAAGGCCTGAAATAATTTCAGCAGGAAAACATAGGCCAGAGTACTGTGATCCATTTGTAAAACTGCTAAATAAAAACTAGCTTTGGTAATTACTTCGTATTTTGCCTAACAGCCAACACAGATGGCTCCTTCTCTTCTCTGCTGCATATGCTGCATGGGTAAAAAGCAGCCATGCACTTGAAAAGCTATTAAAAAATAAAAGGAAAAGTCACATGGAATAACGACTTATTGTAGTTAATAAGTTAATTATACCATTTGAGGAGGAGCTTTCTTCTTCACTTTACATGGGACTTACCCCTGAAATATTAGCATAAACATTTCCCAGAAATACCATGCCTATTCTATTAAAAACAAAAAAATGAAAGCCAAAACATTTTTATTTTTTATTTTATTTTCCCCTCCTGCTTTATAACAGACTAGATTGAAACAAGATTTGCCCTCTGGTTAAGAATGTTGTGCAGCTGGGATATCTTTCAAAGAATAAAAGGGACAGAAAAAACGAAAACTTAAGTATATACACCTTGCTTTGAGAACAGGCATCTGCTCCCACAGTAAGAAGATGCTGTTTTGTGTAAGAACCCTTTAACCCAGCAGAAAAAGGTGGAACGAGAAGCAATGAATGGGACTCAAAAACCACAATGAATTAAATTTTTAAATACTCTACAGAAGTTTAACATGACTTTCTCTGAATTGATACAGTTCTAGATGTTGAGAGTCTGTATGTGGTTGCTTGGATTTGAGCTACTCCCACAGTCTACCCTTTACTTCTGTTCATGTGGAGATTAACATGACAAGTTGTACAGACGTGAGTCCTGACCCGTTCAAGGATAAAAGGTTTTGAGGTGTTGTGGAAATAGGTGGGCAGCTAGTGGAGAGCAAAACCTACTAATCCCTTCCCTGAGGGGAGAGAGGGAAACAGGATCATCCTCAGCCTGGATGGGCTACCAGACATTCCTGTGGGGAACAGCTGCTGGGGCTGGCTTTGCTGTGGAGACATATTCCTGGGCTTGCACGTTCTTAGACGTCAGATACTGCACCAACTTGCACGAGTGCATCCCTCAGAAAATAGGCTTCAATGCTTCTGCTGTTTATATTGCCAGCTTGGCGGCAAGAACAAAGCAAGCTTTCATCCTGGGAGAGGATCCCACAGAGGAACCACTGCTGGCCACTAACCCCAGCCCGTCCTGGGACCTGCGGGCTTCGGCTGTCTCAGGCACTGCTCTGCTTCTCAGCTGTGTCCTTCAAAGCCAGGCGAGGAACTGGCAGCTCTGTCAAACTGTGCTGCATCTTCCCTTGGCAGAGAAGGCAGCAAGAGCAGGTAACACATGTCTGAACTTGCCTTGGATCTGCTGAGCTCGTGGCTCTGAGAGTTGAGGCTATCAAGCTGCATATCCATAAACTGCAGTGCTGCAATGCTCATGGGTTAAAGCTGTAATTCATTGACAAATCTAAATTTTGTGTTTCAACCTGAGTTGTTTCAACAACAGCAAACGCTACTGGAACTGAACAGCTTTGGGTGAAAAATACTATCATCAACAAGTTACTAACCCCACGTGGGGCAGCAGAGTTGTAAGGTTTGGGCCAGTATAGCTAAAAGAAGTTGTTCTCACTTTGTGGAGCCTTGTAGATGGCTCCTGGTGTTCTGTAGGCAAAAAGGATTATTTCCCTTTGCCATTTTCCTACAGGCTTTTTGCTATTTGACAATTTCCATCTCCCAGGTGAAATGGGGTAACACGGTGTGAAAATTCCCAGATCTTCACAAATGCAAACTAAAACAAGCTAGAACATCTACACATGATTTCCAAAGCCCTGATAACTTGATAATTTGCCATTTATTTGGATTTTTTTTTTCCAGGCATGCTCAGGTTCTGCTTCAAAGTTTCCCATTATTGCTCATATTATCTGCAGCCACACAGTTCAATGCTTGCAGTCTCCAGGCATCAACATCTCCCACTTCCATCTCCATCTTCACTTCCAAACTAGCATCTCCATGGATGTCTGAAATCCTTATGGAAATGATCTATATCACAAACGAGGCAGGGAGTAGTATCTCACAGGAGTTCATCTACTCTTCTTTTTAACACAAACTCTAAATTTACCAAGTTTACATATTTTCATTTGTTCTACCAAAAAGAGAGTTGAAATGTCACCCAAACTGAGAATAACCTTATAAAATGCCCATCTGAGTTAATGTGGAAATGAGCTATTTCTTGCCACCCTCTCCACAAATGATTCCACCTTCTTGCTCAAACCAGCAATGGGAAATAACATTGTCAATTGTCTCTTCCTGAGCCTTTTTAACACCTGTGAAATAAATCAGAACTTTTCTTTGTAAAACTGAAAGACTGGACTCATCTGTAAACTCCAAAGTAAGGTTTCTGCTATTATTTTTTCTCTTGGAGCTATTGTACAAAACAGGTGCTTTGTGTCTCTGCTGAGAAGAAAACCAGATTGTTTTTCCAATCAAATATATATTCTGGCAATGCCAACCTAAAAGAGGGATAAAACTGACAAATTAAAAGCCTAATTCAATCGTAGTTGTTAAAAAATATTTTTTTTTTAAGTATTTGAATTGCATGTTTGCCTTTCCTCTGCTGCTCTTACAGTGCTGCTTCTCTTCTGTGGCTGTATGGGACACAAAGGGAACATACGTTTCACTGCTAATGTGAAAAAGAGATCAGTTGTGGGGAGGTAAGGAATTAGCTGGAGAAAACTAGGCTGCTTCTAAATTATCCAAGGAAGAGTAGAAAAACTGCAGAAGAACATTGATTATCCCAAAGGGGACAGAACAAATGAGGGTGCGATACGGAGCTGCTGCTGAGGAGGTTTTCAGCACCACTTTCTCGGAGTTCTTTGGACGCTTTTTCCAACAGCAGGTTGTCCGTGCTGTGCCTCCCTAGCTTTATCCGAGCTCTTGGATGTTGTCGCTTTACTTTTCCTTTCTTCTCTTAGTCTGCCTGAAGGTGTTTAAGGAAAGACGGTGAGGAGTTTAAGGACAGACGGGACGCGGCGCTCCCGGGACAGAGCGGCGCTCGCTCACAGACCGGTCGCGACGATCTTTCGGATTCTGCGATACGGCTCATGGGGGAAGGAGAAAGACGGCAAGCAGCCAGCCCAGCCGGAGGGTCAGGGCTGTGCCCCATGGCTGTGCCCCATGGCTGTGCCCCACTGCCGTGCCCCATTGCTCTGCCCCGCTCCGTCCCCTCAGGGGAGCCGCGGCCCCGCCCCGCGCAGGCGCGCTCCCGCCGCTGCCCGAGGCTGAGGGAAGGGGCGGGCGGTGCCGCCCCGCCGAGGAGGGACCCGCGGCCGCCATGGAGGTGAGGGCGGGGGGCTGCGGGCTCTGCTCGGCTCGGCCAGGGAGGGGAGTCCCCAGGGGCTCGCTCCGTGCCCGCAGGGGCTCGCTCCGTGCCCGCAGGGGCTCGCTCCGTGCCCGCAGGGGCTCGGTCCGTGCCCGCAGGGGCTCGCTCCGTGCCCGCAGGGGCTCGCTCCGTGCCCGCAGGAGCTCCCGCAGCTCGTCCGGGAGTGTGGCGGGCAGAGCGCTCGGGCTGCTCGGGGACGGCTGGAAGGTGCCTCAGCCTCTCCGGCCGGCAGCTTTGGGTCTGGGGGCCCTCCCCAAGGAATGCGGGAGTTGCCTCGTGTCTGGAGCTGGAAATTTATTCCCCGAAGGTTTAAAGTGCTTTGTTTCACACCTAGTGCGTTTTTCAATAAACAGTGGTAAGGGTATATGTGCTCTCCTACGGCAGCTGCTCTGTTGGGGACATTGCTGGAGCGGCAAAGGCGAACGAACCAACTTCTAGGTGTGATCACGAGAAATCTTTCCGTTCTGTGTTTTTCCTCTGGCATCAAACTGTGATCGAGCTGTGAACCCCGAGGAACACTGCAAATCTGCCTGATGTGTGCTTTATGGCATTAGTTCGAGCAGGGTGACCTTCTGAGGAGAGAGAAGCAGCGGGACAGCCCTGGGTGACAGCTCGGCTGCTGGCATCAGCAGGACCTGTGATAGCCAAAAGTCAGCCCATTCCCTGACACCGCTGGCACTTCTCTGTGGAGTGTCAGATGTGTTGAGAAATAAGCTACTGCCCTTTTTTTTTTTTTTTTTTTTTGCCATTTACAAGCTGTCATCTTCTAAAAGCCTCTATCATGCAATGTTATTGGGCTTGGGAAGATTGGTGTATGTTCTGATGACTTCAAAGAACTATTGTTTGCCTTTTTTTTTTTTTTTTTACCTAAACAGAGCTCCTCCTCATGCCTCCCGGATGCTGGATGGAAGCAAGGCAAAACACTCCTGCAGAGCTGAACCTCTTTCACTTCAGTTCTAAAGGTGTTTTGTATTGTCAGCCTTCCAGGTAAAGTGGGGTGCCTTGTGCATCTGAATCTTTCTTGGTTCTTTAAAGGTTGTTTTCACCCGAAATACTTCTGTGACATTATTTCATGGTACCAGTACTCTGTAATGCTTTCAAAAAAAGTATTTACTGCTGTGATGAATTTCCTCTCTCCTTCTAGGACCTTCCTGGTAACAAATGTTAGAACACTGGTACAGATCTTATGTGACATCAAATGTGACAATGCAGTGGAGTTTAATGACTTAATTTTAGAGCTGACAGGACAGAGAAGGGAAGATAAAGAAAAATCAGTCTTGCTTCAAGGTTTAGAGAAACATTAAGTTAGATTAGCTTCTCCAAACAAGGCTGCTTGCTGGTGTAGGTGTATATTGTGTAGCTTTTTTGTTCCAGTGACAAATGAGATTATCTGATTGATCATTTGTAGGGTGTGGAGCAAGAGCAGGAAATGTTTATCTTGTATCTGTATGAAGAGAAAAGTTGTCTTCTAAGAAGTTTTTCTCTTTGGCTTATACTAGCAAGGGAGATTAGAGGAACTACCTGGTGATGCAAAGACAGTTTCTGAGAGTTGTTCACACCATCACATGTAGAAGAGAGTAAACAGCTTGCTGTTTAGTAAGGGGTCCTCAGAACCTACTTATATTGGTTATCTCCTTAATTTAAAAGTGCTCTAGAGGTTGAAGAACCTTTAAGCAGTTGAGTCAATTTACTATTGATAGTTTTCTCATTTAGAATGTGTGTGATAGAGTTTAAAATAACTTTGCTGCTAAGTTCTTACTGCCCTGTGATGGCAAGTCTTAAATATGAGCTATCTGCCAGTGGTCAGTAGCAGTAAATATTCTGTTTGACTGTTCTGCTGGGTGTGGAAGGATAGAGGATGTTCTTTACTTGTTCCTGAGAGAGCTCACAATTCACAGTTATGTGTTAGCCCTGTGAGTACACCCTATTAGATCCTCCCATCCTTGTGGCTACCTTGGAGATGCGTTGTCCTTGAACAAGAAATTAAAAAGATTACAGTGTTTTTAAGCCACATTCAGTCTAGTTTGTTCTCCTTTAGCTGGATCAGGACACTTCTCTTGTTTGCCTTTGTCTTTCCAGTGGGGATGATAACTGTTCTTTTGCTGTCATTCTGAATGATAACTAATGCTTTTAAAGAAATGCATGTGTGCCTGGGGAAACACAGGCTGATTTCAGCAAGTCTCATGTCTGCAGCATGTGTGTCAAAATAGGCTGTTTCTCCAACATGAGAGGGAAAGGAGAGCTGTGTGCTCCCCTCTCCACCAAAGTTCTCCCTGTTTCCCCAGCAGTAATGCTAGTGAATAGGAAATTGGGATGGGAGGAATCTATCTGAAATAACTTGATGTGCTGTCCTGAAAAGTGAGATCCACCCATTGCTGGAGGGTTTCACTGGGAACCTCAGAATACACCTCTTAGTTTGCGAAGGAAGTGTTAACTGAAAGTACCAAAAAGTTACTCTGCAAATTGCTCAAGCAGGAGGTGGTGTGACACTGATCTTCTGGAAGTGTGACAGAGGGCATGGCAGGGGGAACCATGGATGTAAGGAGAAAGGTTGCTGTAACCTTTTCCCCAGTATGAAGGGTTTCAGGCAGGTGGTGTCAGCTGTGACACTGTGGGTTGTTGCAGTAATGCTGTGATAAGGCTGGATCAATAATTTTTGTCAGAATTGCTCTTTCATGAAATTGGATTGCTTGGGCTTCCTGTGAACTTTCGGGTGTTCATTTGGAAATGTTAATGCTCTTGTGTAATATTGAGAAGATGATGGAATGTTTTCAAGTTCCTCTCCCTTTGTGGATAACTCAGATTAAATGAAACTAAAAGTTGTACTGTAGGTGGAATGAGAAGGTAACTGACAGCTAAGAGTGAATTGTGGAAAACTAGTGCAAAACTCACTTTTTACAATTGGAAATTAATATACTTAATACAGAATGAGTACAAAATAATCTCTCTGCTTTGACACAGGACTGTCATACTCATTACACATTCTTCCTCTTCAAATTGTATCTCTTGATACAATTTGTGTAACATTACAAACACAATTAATCACTATGTAGCTACTCTATAGCGGCAGCTTGGGTTCTGAGCTTCCTGCAGCTGGATGGTTTTTGGAGAATCAGCACCTGCTGAGTGTGTCCAGTTTCATTATGAGCCACATCTACATGAATCAGTGTTGATGAAGGAGGAAGGGTCCAGGAACAATGTGAGACACTGAGCTGGGAGGAAAACTGGACTGAAGTCTGTTTTCATTTTGTTCCGTGAAATTGTAGGGGTGTGATTTTGCTGTGTGTTCACATGAAGCTCAGCACAACAGGTCCTTGCAATGTCTTTAGGCTCTGGGTACTACCTAAATGTGTGGATAAATCTTTTCATGATTTCTGAGTGCTAATGTAATGGTGTTTCTTTTCAGCTCCAGAACAACTTGGCTTAAGCAAGACCCAGTTTTGGAGCAGGTGGTGGTCCTGAACTCTGCTGTGTTCCACTGAGTTCAAACACACAAACAAGGTATTTTGTTCATACTAGAAAATGGCATCTCTTCTGTGTTCTCCAAGTGCTTCCTGTTACACACATGTGCTTGTTTTCCAAATATAGTCTTCCTTCCTCTGGGAAGAAGATTAGAATGAGAGGGGAGTTAGGTCTGGGTAGTGGATTTTGGCATGTTTGTATATGGAGTGTTAGGAAGCAAGACGAAAGACGATTTCAGGTCTGAATGAAGTGAAACTTGTGGTGATTGTTCCCTTTCTTCTTCTCTTGGCTTTGTTTGCAAGTTTTCTTTACAGCAAAAGAGAAAGGCTGTAACTACCTTCCCCCCCGCCAGGCTCTGAATAGTGTGTGTGTGTTAAATGTTGCCTCAACACTGAGTTATGATGATGGTAATAAAATTCCCCCTGAATTTTCAAAAAAATTCAACAAAACTTCAACAAAACTGTAGCTAAGACAGAAACTTGCTCTCGTTTTACTTACAGTGCGGATTTTACTGGTAACGTTATCCTATGTGTGATAATCCTAACCTGACTGGAGAAGGACAGATGAGAATTTGAAGACACTCACCTTGGACCTGATGTGTCCATGGGCCATTCCCTCCAGAGCAGTCCATCCAGTCCCTGAGCTCTGGTAGGGTGAGCTGCCCCAAGCCCACAGTGTCCCTGCACAGAAGCATTCCTGCAGTATGCAGAACACCTCAGCGTTGCTTGAATGGTTGAGGCACACTGTCCTTCAGTGTCTCCAGAAATTCTTTTGGTTGTACAGTTGCAGGGCAAAAAAAAACCCATTTCTTTGAAAGATTGAAAAATTTCTAAAGTGTTTGGCTGGACTAAAGGCATTTTCCTGTAGTACCAGCTGTTACTTAAGTACTGGTTCATTATAACAAATGAGTGATGGGAGTGAAGCTGTGATACCTTTAAAGGAAGAGCTGTGTTGACAAAAGTGAGCTTCACAATGATGTGAAATAGCAGACCAGAGCAATAATAAGAATCTAATACAGTTAATGTTTCATGTTTTAGTGTGATGGCAAAAAGACTATAGGTTAAAAATGTCAACTTTTCAACAATTTGGTTTCTGTATACATGACTAGTGGACTTCCTGTTTTCAGGGAAGCAATTATCTGTAATTTAGGAATGGAGTCAGACTAAAGGGAATTGAAATAATGTAGTGAGTTAATAAACAGCTGACTTTAAATATCAGAGCCAGCTGGTACAGTGCAGGAGCTGGTTGTGAAGTTCTCAACTGAGGATTCACATGCTGGAGTTTTTGCTGATTTTTAGTCAAAGCTAGTGTTTTTAGATTTTTAGTCAAAGCTAGATTTTTAGTTTCAAGCTCTGAGGCTGTGATATTTGAAATGGAATAGAATCTGTCTAGCTATGACTTATAGAAGGTCAGGTCATTCAAGTTACTTGTTTGACGCCTTGTGGAAATCAAGCACCACCTTCAAGCAGAGCAGCCCCATCTCTGAGCAGCTTCATGTGTGTCATTTTAGTCCCAGTTCTGAACAACTCCTGATGCAGGTTGGATTGAAAAAAAGAAGAGCTGGAATTAACTGCTAAAGGCTCACCTTCTCTTTATGTTAAATTTTGAAGCTGTATGTGTGCAGTTTGAGTTAAAAGGAAACCGTTCCTTTAGAAACTGGTAAAATGTGCTTTATATTACTGTATTTAAGAAGTCACATATAACATCCATCATGATGATTTCTGAACCCATTCTGCCTAAGACTTGAAAGTGAGGATTTACTATTGTTTTGAGGCTTTGTCTAATATATGTTTCAAGTGTTTCACTAAGTTGTTAAGTAGAAAGGACTTTCAAAATAACATCCTAAATTTTCAGATATGTGGGTTCTAAGTGCCACTTACCGTAGCTGTTACTGACAGATAAGAAAAATGTAATGGAGCAAAGAAGAAGTATTTCATGTATTAGTAGATTGTTGTGGAATGTTTTCTACCTTGGAGCTTCTCCCATGTTTTGAGTACTTTAGAAACAGTGGAAGGCAGAAAAACTGCTCATCACAATCTCTGTTAAAAGAGAAGTGACAGAAGTTTTTGGGACTTGCTCTTTCATTATCAGTGTTCTCATAATTACACTATTTCTGTTGATTTAGCTTTTTCTGTAGTACAAGATGACTAAAAGTTAATTTAGTCAGAATTCCTTATGGCTGTGAAATGTCTTAGGTGCACTTTGCTACTGCCTTTAAGACTTTCAGCTGAGATTTTAAACTGTTGAGGCAAACTTAGCTGGATGTGACTGGTATGAAGTGCTCCTGCCTAGAAGCTCAGTGTGGAATTATTTAACCTTTTGGAGATAGCTCAGCTGTACTAATATGGCCATGTTTTATTTAAGCCTTCAATAACAATGTGCAGGTGGTTTTTTTCTGCTGTTTTACCTTGCATCAGTGAATTGTCACCTCTGACTAAGCTCTTGTAGTATTTGCAGATAGTAATGTAGGGAAAAAAAATCTAAATGCCATAAACACTTCTTGCTTTGGAGCATAAATTACCCACTGATCTGTGGTTTAGAAAGGTACATTATGGTTCTGTGAGAAATGATTTTCTTTATGGCCTTTTGGCAGCATCAACTGACCTAGATTGCTCCTGTGATACCTTAACTCCTGTGATTGCTTTCACTGAGTGATTTGAAACTTCCCCACACCTTCCTGCTGTTTTGGAGGCTCATTTCCTAGAGCTGATTTGAAAAAAATCTCTGTAAGACAGTAGAATAGCTCAGAGGAATGCCCTTGTGAGGGCTGCAAGTGCTGTCTGCTATCAGGGCACGTGTTCTGTTGTGGATTATTTCTGTGCTTCGCCCTGCTGTGCTGTGAGATAAGGTTTCAGTATAGATACATTATTGTTCCATCCTGTTTTTACATGTATTTATCAACCCCCCACCCAAACTATTAATTGGCACCCAAATTGCCTTTTAAGGTTTCCTCTGATATTTGGAAAGGAGATGGCAGCCTGTGAAGAAAAGCAGAGAAACTTTTGGATAGATAAGAAAATAAACACACAAGAGTATGTGTATTTTCTCCTGAAGTAATTGATTGCTGAAGTCACCTCTATGTTGTGCCACACAGAGATGGTCAGCAGCCAGCCTGTCCCCATAGCAGACAGTGGGAAAAGGAAAAAGAAAAAAAGAACCAGAGCTACAGATCAGGTCCCTGGGAAGTTTGAAGGTTGGTGACAATTTAAAAGCCTTTAATTGTTACAGTCTGCTTTGCTTTTGCTGTTTTTCTGTTTTCTTAGCTAAACATTGCATTTTTTTGGTAGGAACAGAGCTGATGCTAAAAGCTTTTGATTGAATAGATGTGTGCACAAATACTGTGAAGTTTTGTAAGTAAAATAAGTCAGTGAGAAAACTGAGCAGTATAAAACTTCTTAGTGGGCAAGCAGCAATGGAAGGTACATTTAAAATAAAAATGGTAGTAGCATTCTAGGTTTAAATGTTCAAGCTTGTTATACTTAAAACACCATCTCTGCAAGTAGTTTATGTATGGCAGGCATTTTCTGATCAAAGAATTAATTGTCTTCCACCTGAAAAAATGTTTCGGAGTTTTACATGAAGACAGATGTAGTGGCTGAGATCCTAGAGATTACACATTTGTTCACACTAGAAATGTTTTCTATCTCAGCAATTTTGATGCTGTAATAAATTTTACATCTTAATTTTTCAGGAACTTGAAAGAGGGAGGTGAAAAAGGAAATGTAGTCGAGACTGGCATGTCTGCTTTAATACTACATAAATTTGAGGGATGCTTATCAGATAAAGAGCTTGTCATGATGTTATTCATTAAAATAGCTTTGACTTATAAAATTCACTTTGATGGATGTGTCCTTTCTTCTGGATTTCTTTGGCAGACTTGTACAAGCTGACTGCTGAGCTGCTTGGTGAGGGAGCATATGCTAAAGTTCAGGGTGCTGTCAGTCTCCAAACTGGGAAAGAATATGCAGTCAAAGTAAGTAGACACTAAAAGCAGCATCACTTCTGTCTGTGATGTGTCTTCTCCCTCTGAGTATCTCAGGGAAAACCTGCAGTAGAGTGGGTAATAGCAGATCCTTCTAGGAAATTTTTGATGCTGGAAATGAGCTTGTTTTCTAACTGTTGAGAAAACTGTCATCTTAAGTGTTATGCCTCCAGAGTGAACTGGTGTATCAGCTGCAGGTAGAAATCACAAACAGTAAATCACTGTGACTGGCTCTCAGGGCAAGCTTTCCTCTCATGCCCTGATTTAGTTGTAGTCCACCTTTGTCTCTTCTTATGAAAAAAGAGGCTGAGTCATTATACAGCATGGCTTCCAAAACAGTGCAAACTTTTGGGTGCTGTTCAGAGAGCATCAGGTGCTGCCAATGGTTCATGTAAAGCTGTCTTTATTTTTTGATAGAGGCCAGTCTTCTTTCTTTAATGTCACTGAAAAGTGTTAGGGCTCATTTAGAAATTTGTTGTTATCCTGAGTCCCCCAATTAATTGCAAACACAAATAACAGCAATAGGGAAATTTTATGTTTGATTCTATTTAAAAATAGGCACAAAATTTTAAGCTCCTTTAAAAATGTAGTTCGTTAGATGCTGGAATTTTTTTGTGTACTTTGTAAAATTGTTGAAGTTTAAAGATTGAAATAAACAAAGCTATGCATTAGGAATGTGATGTGGTCAGATGCAGAGACCTGTGTAGTACTGGTGGATGGTTGCCTGTTCAGCACCAGAGAACTTGGGCTGCAGAAATAAGAAACCAGTCCTGAATACAGATAATTGTGATGTCTTGATAGTGTCATGAGCTTTCAGTTTATGCAGCAATCATTCAGGCTCAGCCTCTTGTCCTCTTTCAACCTGAGGATGGTGTGAAGGAAGGTGACTTCTCATGGCTCTGAGGTTGAATGTATGTTTTCTTTAGGTTCCGTTATTGGGTCTCCATAAACTTTACATTATGAACTTTAATTTTGTGTTGAATTTGGTACTTGTTGCTTAAATGACTCTAATGACAAATCTGTTATTTTTGACTGTTCAGTGTCTGATGTGACTCTATTCTTGGTAGAACTCAAGAGGATATCCTGTTCCACACATTGCAAAGTTAAAATGATGCAAGAAAAAGCTTGTGGTAACTGGTCACTGTCTTTGTAACGTGTGGACTTAGTTCCTTTCTTCTCTTCCTGCCCTAGTTTCTCTTGTCCTCTGAATGACTTCCAGAGCTCTGCTGACACTGCTGTGCTCTTTAAAAAAATGCCAGATGAGGAATTGAACAAACAAACAAAGGTGGAGTGTTTTTCTCCAGTGGGCATGCCCTAGATTCAAACCTTAGAACAGTTACCTAATTCCGGAGATATATGCATAGTTCCTGCAGTAATTTTTCAAATATGAGTTCTTAAAACTCTTTTTCACAGATAATTGAAAAAAATGCTGGGCATAGTCGGAGTCGGGTTTTCCGTGAGATAGAAACTCTGTACCAGTGTCAGGGTAACAAGTAAGTATGGTTTTGTCTTTGTTTATTTAAAGTGTATTGATTATTTGTTTTCAAATTTTTATGTGTGACAAGGTTCGAAGCTTTGCAATAGTCCCCTTAAAACCACTTGAAATTTAGACTTGGCTTATTCAGAGTAAGAATTTCCCCTTCTTTACCTGTGAAATTCTGGGGAACTATTTACAGATTTAATAGTTACATAACTCAGCAGCCAGGTCAATGTAGCTTGACTCTGCTTCAATGATGCATGGCTTTTGTCCAGATGAGAAATTAACATTTTGACACTCTCCCCTGTGATTTCACCATCAGCAAAAGCTGACATGATACCAGCTGCTATGGAAAGGAGATCTTACCATTCCTTTCCCTGATGTGTGGTTTGTTCTCCTTGTGTCAGCCTTCCTGCTTTTGCACTGGAACTCTTAGATCAGCAAAAATCTAATGTAGTTCTCATTTGGATGTGTGCTGACTTCATGCAGCCACAAGATGAAGCAACTCTAAAGCTGCTACTCGTGACTGAAGAGGAAGAAAAGTTGTGCAGGCACTGGCAGCGTGCTCTGGGAGCTTTGTGATGAGTTTGAGCCAGTCCTGAAGCTACTTTTAGATGTCTCTGTTAATCTAGGATGTATATACAACAGATGGTGTATATATATTACAATTATGCAGCTTCTACTGAAATTTTCAAACAAATATTTAATATAACATACAGAAATAATTTTTAAACCAACTTGTTTACCAAACTCATGGGCTTATGTTGTGCTGTAGAGAACCAGACCATGTCTTTTTCTTGTGTGAGTTTAAGATTAAATGGTCATCCAGTGCACAACTGATGAAAAACTCAAGCTCACATTGCCACATGCAGAATTTTGGGGGTTGGGTGTATCATTAAATGTAAAAAATTTTGACTTACACATTTGACATGCTCAAAGCAACCTGAGGTATTTGTGATGCAAAAAATGTACATGAGCTAAAAATGAGTTAGTCTAAAAATGGCAGCTAAGGAGCTGGATTTACTGTCTTGTTGACAGATGCCTGTCTCCTTTGAGCCCTGTGTTTTGCTTTGTGATTTCCAGAGAGAAAGAATGCCAGTTTAATTATTTTTTCTTTATTTCTATCTCCAGCAAAAATGCCGTGTTTTAAATTATTAAATACAAACTACTAACAGTTATCTTCCTGTCAATTGAGCAGTAGCAGAGCTCTCACAATCTTGTCTGAATGTGGTGTTTGGCCTGTTTCCCATGCTTAAATTTTCAGTGGGAGTTGGAAATGTGGTTTTAATGCCACAGGCAACCAAAGCAACTTGTTTTACTAGAACTTGTATTTTTGGTTACTTCTGGCAGTTCCTAGTTATCCATACTGAAACTCTTCATTGCTGTGTGTAGACTCCATGCTTGTTTCTTTTATTTCCTTCTTTTTTGTTTCTTTTTTTAAAGGAACATTTTGGAGTTAATAGAATTTTTTGAAGATGACACAAGATACTACCTGGTCTTTGAGAAGCTGCGAGGAGGTACTGTGCAGAAACTGTGCCTTTGCTCATTGAATCATTTTGGCTCCAATTTGCCTCTGTTTTAAAGTAATAATTGAAGAACTTGAGAATTTGAGAGTAATTTGCTTGAGAATTTCAAGACAAGAAGTAGAGGAAGTATTATACACAGCTTGAAGTATGGTTATTCTTGAGTACTGATGGGTTTGGTCATGCATTTGCAATCCCTTTCTGTGGCTGAGTGATGGCACTGTCAGCTCTATTAAAGTGACAGGTTTGAAATACAGTCAGTAGGTCACAGGGGAGGGGAGACACACAGGATGTCAGGTGTCATGCATGGGCCTAGTGCAGCATCTGTGAACTCTGGCAGAGTTTTCCCTTGGATGTAGGATTGACTTCATTGCCTGGAACTCTGTTATGAAAATCATCTTGCCTGTGCCTGGGGTTGCTGTTATTGAGAGCCAGTTGTGCTTGTGGGTGTTTGAGAGCCCATCAAGTGAGCCTGACTGGTCACTGGGCCCCAGCACTTCCCACTCACCTGGGAGTGAGAAATGAGAAAGCTGCAGCAAGCACTTCATGGACTTTCTCACATTTGTCTGCATGGAGTATAATTACAGTACATGCTAATTGCATGGCTGTGCAAAACCAGGAGTTAGTGTGGCTGGCCCTTCAAAGAAAAGCTGAGCTTCTGGAGTATCCTGCTGCCCAGAGACCATCTATTGTCTCTGGTCAAGAAGGTTTCTAGGAGCAAACTGTATATGCAAGAAATAAAAATCTGTTCTGCATAGATGCAGAACTATTTTTGAAAGAGAGGGATGTGTATATTTCTTCAGTAAAAGCTTTTGTTTAACTTTTCTCAAAATTCTGTATCTTTTTCTTGTATTTTCCCATAACAATTTTTCTTAATGCACAGCTGTCTCTGACAAATTAGCTGTAATAGGGCCTGATTGAGATGAATCTGCATATGTCTTTTTTTTCATCTCCACATTCTTCCATTAGTTAATCCTCTTCTTTGTGAGTCTGTGGTTGTCAGTGTATCTGCATGGCTGTTGAGAGGATAATAATGCTATTCCCCTCTTAGCTACTGTTTTTACAAGCTCAGCTAGGGCTAAGACTAGTTTCCTCTTAAAAAAATCAGTATTTAAAGGGTTAGCTGTGTGGTTTGAAGACCAAGAATGTGATTTATGGTCAGCTCTGATGCACTGCAGATTCTGATGTGAATGTCAAGGCTGGCAAGAATGAGAACATTATTCTTCAATGCAAGTCTTACTTCAGTAACTCCAGTCTCAGAGGCTGCTCTTACTTACAGTGTTGGAGCATAAATTGGGTTTTCCATTTTCAACTTTGCCTCCCAGTAGCTGTTGTAGTTGTAACTGAAGGACCTCTGCTCCTGTTGTATCTGCTTTCAGTTCACTGTGATGTCCAGAGGCCCTTTAGTATCCTTGTCTGACAGCATTTTATAATTGAATGAGTTAAAATTGAGCTGATTAGATTGAACTGGCATGATTTAAGAGTTTTTTCCTCTTTTTTTCCCCCTCTGAAATGCATTTTGAGAGGTGCTGTATGATGCTTTCTCTCTGAGTACTGGAGAGGTAGGAACAACTAGTGCCCTGCTATTCTTTCTTCATGAGAATTCTCTACGTGGGCTGAATATCAAGTCAGTAAAGTGTGGTTTTATTGATATTGATATAATTCTTATCTGAGAGAATTTGAACATCAGCTCTATTCAGACTGGTAATTTCAGATAAACATGCTGAGTGAAATGAGCACTTACAGGTAGTTCAGTATTGTTTCCTTCAAAGTGTGGGGTCTTTTCCACAGGGCTGGAAACATTGAAGAACTGTTACTGCTTTCTAAAGGTGCGAAACACAACTACACCAGGAAACCCCTTTGAACTTTGTGCACTCAAAAAATCTGTAGCAAACTAGATGGTGTTGGTTTTGACAAAGGAAGAATGTCTGTGTTTGAAATCTGATAACCTGGTCCAAAGTGGCCTTCCTCCACCCACCTGACACAGCATGGCTGTGCATATCTGAGCATATCTCCCTTCTTTTTGAATGTCCTTTCTCTTCCCTCTCTGAATGCTCACTGTGGAGGAGGAGTGGCAGTAGCATTGATGGTATTAGAATAGGAATTACCCAGTAGGAGATTTCCTTCCACATTTAGAACTAAAGAATAACAGTGAAATCACCTGAGATACAAAATGTTGAGTGTACTGGGGCTAATAACAAATAGCACTTAATTTTTGAATTTCTTTGCCTGATTGCTTTTATAGATACACTTCTCTGAACAAGAAGATGGAAGGCAATAGTAAGGCTACTTAGGGAGTGAGATATCTGTGAACTGCATGTTTTTTTAAAAGACAATTTTAATCTTTCAAGAGGAATGATTGAACTTACTTTAAGAAAAGGAGGAATCAAACCTCCCTTTATTCTTTGTTAAAGGGATACCAGTGAGGCTCTGCCTGCAAGCTACCAGCCCTTCAGTATGTTTTAATTTAGAGGTCTTTTGTCAGATTTCATATCTCTGAGCAAATTTTTCCTTAAGTCAGTGCAGAATCCTTGCCTTGATGCCTGTGGGGAATTTGATGTCTATTTAAAGGTCAAATCTCTTTTTACCTTGATGGTGTTGAGGCACAAAACATGTTTCATTGACTTTCAGTGCAGGATTTCAGTAGTGATATTATAGAAAATGAGGGGAGTTTGAGTATGACTACCCATGAACTGGGATAGGTTGGGTTTTACTGGAGTGTTTATGTATCTCTTTAGCTGATGTTTGAGTTTTACTGGTACTATTGACAAATTTTTACTGTCCCAGTGTGTGGAAAATGGGCCAGTCATGTCCTGGGGCAGTAAAAAGTGCTTGCCTCTCATGCTGTGCTTAAACTAGACAGCTGCACTGTTTGAAAATTATGTTCTAGCACACTTAAGTGGTGAAGCTGCTCAGTTGTGCCTTTTCTTCTTAGCCATTCCCCTCTTTGCTCCACAGAAGTTGCCTGCTGTGAAAGGCTGCTATAAAGTGTTAAATGAGATTATGGATTCATGATATTTGGAACTAGTTCAGCATTCATACTGAGGTTTTTCCTTTCGCCTGTTACCCTGACAGGTTCAATCTTGGCCCATATACAGAAGAGGAAGCACTTCAATGAACGAGAAGCAAGCAAAGTGGTGAGAGATATTGCCTCTGCTCTGGATTTCCTTCATACAAAAGGTGAGACAAGATTGTCTCCATCTTTACTAGTTAATACTGTACACTCAGGTTATAAAGCACATTTATCTCTAAGTAGCCAGCTTTTGCTAGTGTTCACATTTACGGCAATGCCAGATGACTTAAGCTGTTTTCCTCTATGAAGCTATTTTCACATTGTAGTACTTTCAGTAATAGGGAGTGTTAAAATGTTACAGACTTACAAAGAAGAAAACTTGAATCAGCATCCAGAGAGAGTTACCATTATGGTTAAGTCTATTTGTTCCTGTTACACAAAGGTTACTCAAAAATGATCTAATAAAATATTAATTTCCTTGTTTTTCAGGTCGACAGAGTTACATTTTTGTAATTACTCAGCATTTCTGCTGGTCACAAGACCTGTTGGTTTGCAGTAGCTTTTGGCTCCCCACATTTAGACTCTTACTGTTAAATTGAGAGACCTAGGTGAACCTTAGTCTTTATTTGAAGGTGTCCTCAATTCCTTTGAAATTTGCTTGGATTTAAAGCAGTTATGTTTGTAGAGATTTTTTTTTTTTTTTCATGTTAGTGTTTTTCTGCTGCTTTTTTGACTTGGAAATACTTTGGTTTAAATTCAAAAATTTCTGTGCATTATGGTCATCCCAGAGTATATTTTTGGGAATATGATGGATACTTTTGAAGTTTTTCCTATGTTATGATTATCTGGCCTTGAAGCTTCAGTTACTGTTACAGTGACTAGCTCTGAATAGAATGGCATGTAATTGAAGACTGTTTATGGGTTATTTATTTTGATACATTTTTTCTTTCCTTTTTGCCATTCTTATTAGCCTGATGGATCTCAGCAGATTTGCATTTGCTGCCTAAATTACTTAGTACTGGCCCTGGATCAATAAGTCCAGGGCCAGTACTTTCAAGTACCAAGTCCATACTTTCAAGTCACAGGACTATTTATGTGCTGAGTTGGAATCACAGCCCTGGTACCTCAACAAGTTGAACCCATTAAAAAGAAAATTGTTTCAATAGGGTAAACCTGAGGAATGTGGATCTTGTCACATGTTGTGACTGTTACAAAAAGCGTATTTGGATGTGAAACCAAACTTAGTTTGGATCAAGAGATTTTGTAATCTTCACAGCCTGTCTGTGATAATTAAACCTTCAGAGAAGGCGCTTCTTCAATACCTGTGTTTAGAAGATTTTGACTTTGAGATATGGGACATATAAAAAGCAGGAAACTTAGGCTGAATATGTGGAAAAAAATATTTTTTGATGTGCAGGGCTATAGTAGTTTTCTTAAAAGCTGCAAGTCCAGGTACTCCACTCAAGAGGTTTCACATCAGCTGAGCTAATACCTTTCTCAGCTAGCTCTCAGCTTTTAGTTTTAATTCCCCTTTTCCCAAACAAGAGGATGGTGATTGATTAAAATAGCTGTAGAGCAGCAATCTGCTTTCTTGTTGTTTGCTGTGAGCTGGGACAGCAGGGATATAGCTTGCAGAATCAGCTACATCCCCTTTTCATTTTATTGTTCTCTTTATGGTTCTTCTGTGTGACATTAAAATAATTAGTAAGTAGGGTACAGAACACTAAAGTAAACAGGAAATTAAAGCAGTTTTATTGCACAGCTTAATGGTGAAGTCCTATAGCTAAATGCTTTTTAAAAAAATTGAATGAGGACAACTAATTCTTTTGACAGTAGTAGTTTAAAACTCAGCTGGATGATAATCTTGACTTACACCCACTTGGGATGTGTGTGCTTTATTGCTAATAATCTACTGGAGAGGTGTTTAAAAGCAGTTGTTTTCTCAGTGCTGTGTGCAACTGCAAAATCAAATGTTACATAATCAGACATTTGAATTCACACAATAATACAAAAAGACAATGTTGGCTTTCCCACTGTGAGCTAAGCCAACCGTTCAGAGTTTGGTCAGCCTTGTTGTAAATATCAGCACAGGCCACCTCAGTGGGTTCATTGTGCCATCTTTTGTGCCACAGCCATGTGCACTGTGTCAGTATGAACACTGATTCCTTTAGATGGGGGCTCTGCTGTTATATTTTATGCCACATCTTGTGGAGTGTGCTGAATAAATGACATTAAAAGCTTCCTTGCCTAGAGTTTGATGGAATTTTCCTTTCTGTACTCTGAAGTAATATAAGGTGTTCTTGGAATGTAAGTTTCTGAATCAAGACTAGACTGCAGTTAAGTTACAGGCAAGTTGCTCATTTGATTTGATTTTTTTTGCCTCTCATTTTCTACCTTCCAATTGAGTTTGATCATATCAAATGAAGAACTTCCAGAAATTGGGTTTTTAGGCATTTGAAGAACTTCTTGACAACAGAGAACTATCTTGCATGTGGATTACACAGATAACATTGTGCTTCGCTGTTAGGTTTGCCTATTCTGATAGGAATCAAGTAAAGAAGCCCTTTGGCTGTTTTCATCTAGCTTTTCTTCAGCATTTCTAACTGAAACTTTAATTTTTCATTTGCTTCAGCAATAAGTATATACCTCAAAGGGATATTTTCATCTGGGAGTCAGGGGATTTTTTGCAGAGCAAAGTGCCTCAAGTATTGTCTGTGCTGGTAGGAGTTCAGCAAGCCAGTTGATCCATCTGGAAAGAACAACTTTACTGTAAAAGGCACAAAAATAATTTAATTAAACCGTGTAAAGAATTAAACTTTCCTACAGGTCAGACATCTTAATAAGCTGGTTTTAAGGAACATAATTGACTTGGGCTAATAAAATATTCTGATGTTAGGTTCTTTCTTGCTTGACAGACTCTCCTGTACAGTTATGGATGATAAAGGTATAGCAGGATGCAACAGTGACATTTAACAGTTGCATTTTACAATTAAATTATTATATTTAAGAAGGGCAGATGTGTGTAGCAGGCTTAGACCTAGAATATTTCCCAAGACACCTTCTAATAAAGAGAAGTTATGAGAAAGAAAACAGCAGAGTATCCTTTCTAATGAACATTTGTACTCTTTGTTTAGGCATTGCTCACAGGGATCTGAAGCCTGAAAACATCCTGTGTGAATCTCCAGAAAAGGTGCTGCTCTGGTATCTTTAACTTTCCAAACTGAATTTTTAAAATTTGGTTCCCAAAAACAGTCCTTGTATTTTTTTCTCTTCTTGAAAATTTTTGAACCCATTAGTGAACTTCAACTAAATTTAACAGAACTGAAGGTTAAAAAAGAGACTAAATTCTTCTTTGAGCTGTGAAAATGTGAACATCTGGCTAAGAGATAAAAAGCCAGCTGGCCTTGTAGAGGGATGGCAGTGACACCCTAGTGCCTCATCTATTCTGAGCAAGTACCCAGATGGACAAGCAGCATTTAGAGGCCAGCCGGTCACTTTATATGAATTTTCAAAGTGCCCTGATGTGTACTGGCACTTGCCTAGGCAAATAAAAGAATAATGTAGCAGGATCAGGTGCCGGTGGTGTGGGTGCAGCTGGGGCAGGGTGGGTGAATGCAAGGAGTGGAAGGTGGCTGTAAGAGACTGGGTCTCACTAGGGATTTGTGTTCTGTCCTGGGGTTTTCTTCTTCACATATATACATATTCATAGATTTTGCATTAATCCCAGTCTTCCTGACCTCTTGGTTTTTTTTAGATATCACCAGTGAAAATATGTGACTTTGATCTTGGCAGTGGGGTGAAGCTGAACAGTGCATGTACTCCAATAACAACTCCCGAATTAACAACGCCGGTGAGAGAACTGTGGTGGCTTTGTGCTTTCTTTGTTCTGCTATAAACCAATTTTTCTTATATCCAGAGGAGTCCTTCCAAAGGGCTTACTGCCACTACAGCCAGTGCTGGGCAGTTCATTTCAAGCAAGTGTATGTGTGGTAAATACTGTCTTGCTTTCCCAGTTACAGAACAAATACACAAAAGCATAGGAGCTCACAGTGTTAATTTTCTTGCTGGCCAGCATGTGACACATTGGTCCTGCTTATCTCTTCTACAATCAAATGCGGAAACTTTTTGTGCCCATTTTTGTGTGCTTATAGACCAGACTTTGAACCTTAGTTTTGTGCTCATTTCCCCATGTTTTGGTTCTGTAGCCAAGCCAATGAGCTAAGGAGAATGCAAGCTCTCTAATCAGTTTGTAGATTTATAATACACATTAGTTTGAAAAACTACAGTCCTGTGCTTCTGTCATTTACTGTGAAAGAAAAATCTATCAGTGTTGCAGAAGTCTTACAGAAATCTATTCCTCTGATACACTTGTCTGGTAACTGATGGGTAAGATTAAAAAACCTGAAAGATGTAAATTAATATTTTGATCTTGGATTAAAGGTTCACAGCCATGTGGAAAAGCTTGTGGTGCTGGTAAAGAACTATAGGAACTTCAGTATTCACTGATGCCTAATTTTTGCTATTCCACCAAGCCACTTGGTATAAAGAGTGAAAAATGATGAACCTGAGTCTTGTTTTGATGTGACCCTCTCTTTGAAAACTTGATGGAATTTGGTTTCATAGTGTGGCTCTGCAGAATACATGGCACCTGAAGTGGTGGAAGTCTTCATGGAGGAGGCCACGTTCTATGACAAGAGGTGTGATCTGTGGAGCCTGGGGGTGATTCTGTACATCATGCTCAGTGGTTACCCCCCTTTTGTGGGCAACTGTGGCACGGACTGTGGCTGGGACAGAGGAGAAGTCTGCAGGGTTTGCCAGGTCAGTGTGCATGTCCTGGGTGTGTGGGGAGTGCAGAGTTCTCCCCTGGGCTTTGGGTGTAGAACTTGCTGCACTGTCAGCAGTGGGGAGCTGTGCCTGATGCTGGCAAGTAGCTGGGAGGATGAGCTGTCACTGCAAAGTGAGGGTGGCAGTATAGAAGCTGAGTGATACCAGTTTCTAAAGTAAGGTTGGGCAGCTGCCTCTCCTTCCTCCTGTTGTGAGAATTCAGAACTTCTCCTCACCCTCTTTCACGCTCTGGAATCCTCCCTTGTTCTGTAGTCCTTATCTGGTTTATAATAGTCACTGCAATTCCTCAGATACAAGCTAAGCCCTGGGAGGATTGAATTTATTTTCTAAAAATGGAGTATTTTATCTGCCCTCTTAGGAGTGGGGGAAGTGTTTTCAGCAGACAGTGTATTGTGTCCATCTTAGGCTGCCCTGAGCCACTCTGTGGAGCTGCCTGTCACCCTGCATTGACTGCATAAGGAGACTGGATGGTTTCAGTTGCTGCCCTCCACATTAGGTGGCTAAAAGTGCATGGGAAGTCTCACCTGAGAAACCTTCTGGTTGCTGTGTATTTTTCCTTTACCAGAACAAGCTTTTTGAGAGCATTCAGGAAGGCAAATATGAATTTCCTGACAAGGACTGGTCACATATTTCCTCTGAGGCCAAAGATCTCATCTCAAAGCTCCTGGTTTGTGATGCCAAAGAACGACTTAGTGCTGCTCAAGTTTTGCAACATTCATGGGTTCAAGGAGTATGTATCCCCCTTTATATAAAGAGTTATTCTCCTTCCAGAGTGACAAATAAGCTGTTCCCTGTCTCTGAATTTTTTGAGTCCTTGTGTGTTTCAGTGCTTGTATCTTGATTAATTAAATGATATGCAGTGGCTTTATTTTTTCTGTGTGGTAAATATTTGGATGAATATGTCAGCCTTTGAGTGTTTGTTTTGTTTAATCATTGCTTTGTGCATTTTAAATGGCTTTCTTGTGAATAGCAAGTACTGCAGTACACAAATTATTGTGTTAATACAGTAATGCAGAATGCTGGTAAATATGGTTATAAAAGAACAGCAGTGTCCTCTTATGTTTCAGTTTCCTGTTCAGGAAAGAAGGAATAGACCCTCTGGAGAGCTTCCAAAGCTGTAGTCTTATACCTGCAAGCTGTGAAATCTTCTTGTGAGGGGAGACAGATTATGAAATATGCTTTGCAAACAGTGATTTGTAAGCCCATCGTGAATTAGTTTATTTGCAATATCTGTTAGTTGCAAGGATTTGGGGGAGTCACTTGTTTTTTGTCTCTCTTGGGAAAGCTTGGTTCCCAGCTGCTAATATGTAACTAACTTTTCTTCTATGCTTCTTCTAGCAGGCTCCTGAAAGAGGATTGCCCACCCCTCAAGTTCTTCAAAGGTAAGGTTTATTTTTTAAACATCTGTAAGCATGGCCAAGAATAATTCCTGAAAAATGGGTAGGAGGGAGGGAGGAGTTGACAAATTAGGAGGTAATATCCCTGGCTGAGAATGGAGCTTCATAAATGTGCTGCACTAATTTTGTTAAGAACGTCAGAAATATTAAGACTCTGAATTTTCTTGATGATCTAATCTTGCTTGTGGGAAAAGCATTAGAGGGAATTCCTGCAGTGCAGTGTTAATCTTTGGAAAAAATGATGGTTTGGTCAGCTTGCTGCCCAGGAGGGGGAGAAAAAGGCATAAAGGCGTGTGTTACCTGAAGAGACTGCTTTCTGATGGGTGAATTATCACCATAAGCACAGACTTGGATCTGACTTTCCTTGTAGTTGGTGGCACTCACAATATCCATTTACTGTGAGCAGGTCAAGCCTCATTGGAGGTGATTTGATGGTAGATTGTCTGTGCCAGAGAGCCTGAGTCATATATCTGTTTCTATCTCTGTGTCTGCTGCTGGTGATTTCAGGTGGTTCTCCCATCAGAAATGCCTTTCCTTAAGCCACAGGTGCAGTCACAGTGGGACTGCAGTTCTCTGGAGAAGGAGAGCAGAATGGCCCCACATGCCCATCCTTTGAGAACAGGTAGAAATTAAGGATGACATCTGAGGTGGCTTCCTGGGTTTTTAATCAGAAGTCCTTGGCAGAAGGAGGAGTAGAACTGTGGCTGTTTCCAAAATCCCAGAGTGTTTTTGTCATGCATTGCTGGTCCTCTGAGTGAGGATAAATGCAAGTATTAACTGGTCATTTTGCTTGCTGTCTCAATGATTTGGTAGAAGGAATAAACACGCCTGGAAATAGATACTCTGCTGTGAGGGCAAGTGGGTGAAGTGCCTGTGTTGAAACTGCTCCCTCCTTTTCTTTGCCCGGCCAGGAACAGCAGCACGAAGGAGCTGACCCTGTTTGCAGCCGAGGCCATAGCCCTGAACCGGCAGCTGTCCCAGCACGAGAGCGAGCTGAGCGCCGAGCAGCAGAGCGCCGCCCGCGCCGTGTGCTCCGTGAAGCTGTCCCCTCCCTCCAAGTCCCGCCTGGCCCGCCGCAGGGCCATGGCACACGCCACCAAAACCAGCGACTTCCAGCCACTTCCCCATAAAGCCTTCTGAAGTTCTTTCCTGCTGCGGCGGGGGCAGGACGAGTCTGTGTTCTTATTTGGATTTTAGAGCTGATAAAAGCTGCTCTGCTTCCAACACTTTGATTAGGAGCTTGCTCTTGTGATGTGACTTGTAACTCAAAGGGGACAGCTTTTTATGGGAATGTTTTTTGCCTGTCAGATTTAGTGCATTAAGATAATTCAACTGATTTTTTTTTTTAAACTGCAGAAGATGAGTTTGCTGCTGTATTATGTGAGGTGATAAATCACTAAGTTTTCCTCATTTTCTTCTTAGAAGAGCACAGTTTAAAATGCAAACTTGAATACATCAGGAAAAACCCACACTGCCAGGCAGAGGATCAAGCTTCTCCCTGCTGATGGCTGCTCTCCTTGGTGGCACATTTTGAAGGTGCTGCTGTTAATGCCAGCAGTAGGGACAGTTCTCAGCCAACAGAGCCCTCCTCTCTTCCTGTAGACTCATTAAGGTGATGACAGGGTGGATCTCTGTCTCCATTATATTCATTGGGCTCAAATGGAATGAGATGGTACTGTAAAGGTGCAAGGATTGCTCAAATTTCTAGAGATGGAGAGAGCTCTGTAGTTTTTTATGTTGTTGATAATTTGTGTGTCAGCATGTGGAGTGAAAACTGTGAGGGGTGGGGTTTTTATGTGGCATATCTTTGCCCTTAACTCTAATGTACTCCATACCCTCTCGTTTTTAATTTTCCAGAGTTTGATGTCTATTATGTCCCCTTGGAACAGTTACATTCTTAAATCTGATAACTGCAGTGTAACAGACTGTTTATGTAACAGTTTATATTTACTGTTAGGCTTTTTAATACTAATGTGGGGTTTTATTATATTAATGCTATCCTCAGCTAAACCTTCCTTTCTGTAAAATTGTATTTCTCCATGACCTTTTATGTGTCCTACCTGGACTTCCTAATGTGAACAGACAGACAAAAGCGAATTTTGGTGTGTGAATAATTTAGAAATGCCACAAGCACAGTACAGCTGTACAAAAATGGTGCTGCAGCCACAGAATTCTGCCTCCTGTAGTAACCTCAGGCTGTGTGTCTAGATTTTTGCTTTCAGTTTCAATACTGCTGTGCAACAGAGCCAAGAATAATTTGGAAGGGTTTTGGCTGAAAAGCTGAAGATTTTAAGTGACCAAAGGGAGGTCCATGGAGAAGGACACAGATGTTGAGCACTTTCTGAAAAATAAGCTGTGAATATTGGGCCCATGAGATGGCCATGATGCACCTTAACTTGTCAGCCCTTTTTGAAACCTTTTGCCAGGGCTTTGTGTGCAGGTGGGGGAGGAGGAGGCCCCCAAGTGCCAGCACAAAACCCTCCCAAGCAGACTGAGAAGGAATAAAGTAGCAGATGCAACAAGCTCTTGGAAGTTGAAAGGTCAAAGCTGAATGTCTTTGCATGGGCTATTCAGAGTGGTTTTACATTATCAGTAATATTAGTGCATATAGCTATTTTTATAAAACATGCTGTATTTTGTGACTAATATTAAAGTTGTTATTTAAAAGGTTTTATATGTTGTGCCAGCTGATGAATGATGAAATGTATTTTGCTTTTTTTAATTAAAATGCCCTAAATTATGTATTTAACGCATTTGGCAGTTTTGTGGTTTTTTCCCCCTCTTTATTTTTGAAAAGAGAATTACTTCTTTGTGTGACACTGGATTTAAGACAGTTGAAGTCTCTGAGGACTAGGCATACCTCCCTATTTTATTGATTTATTTTATTTTTCAGTCTATGATCTCAGATTTCTTTTTGGGAACTGAAAAAAGCACCCCAAGCAGGGAAGAGGTGTTAACTTAAGCCAATTGTTCCGCTCTCACGCGTAGTCGAGTTCTGAATGCCTCTTGCAGAGTAATTTTTTAGTTTCTTTGGAGGTCTGTGGCTCTTGGGTAGGGAAGTTTGCTTTCCCGGAGGTGTGGGATGCAGCACTCCCCAGTGCTCTGTGCAGCTCATGCCTTGAAAGAAATCTGAACAGAGCAGGAATCCCAAACCATGTGCCAGGCCCTTTATTTGTACTTGCCTTTCTTTTAAAAGAAATGCTTTTATTTGAACTGTGCTTTAAAATTATCTGCTTCTCCTTCCCTTTTCCTCCTGGATAAGAGAGGTAGCAGAGACCACAGGAGACTTTGGCAGGGGTACAGGAGTGATGTTTCAGCAGGGCAGGTCTTGGATCTTTCTTTGCCTTGAAATGGGGAGTCAGATTCAGCTGAAGATCCAACAGGTGCCTCTTTCCCTCTGATCTTTACCTTTCACTGGGACTAACTCTTCAGGTGAATTATCCCCAGAGGGCCTCATTTGGAAGGTTTTCACAATGCTCTTTTCATGTCAGTGAGGAAGAGGTTCTTGCTTCTAGGTGGAAGGTCATTAAATCTGTGATCTTGTGTTGCCTGTGGATCTCTTGTTTGGCAGCCTGTGGAACATGAAAGCTTCATCACTGAATCCCAGTGCCTCCCCTTTGGGAAGGGCTGAATCTGTGCCATGTTTTTTCAGTTACATGTGATAAACTGCACCAGGCAGTTTGTGTGGGCTCCCTGGTTTCTGAAAAATGATGGGAAAGTTTCTTCTTGTGGGGAAACTGCATTGGGAAGGCAGAATTCAAGAATTCAAAAAGTTATTCTGACCAGCAAGGAGAGCATCCGAGCAGCTAAGCTGATCTTAAATGTTGATTAAAGGTAGCCCACAAGAAAATTTTGCTTTCTATCACCAAGGTTTTTCTGGGAGGTGGGTGAGCAAACTGAGGGAGAGCCATCAGCATGATTTAGGGGAAATAATTTCAAACAAATGGCAACCAAGCAGCTCTAGTCTCAGAGCAGTTCCCTCAGAAGCCAGTGACACAGGATGTTCTGTAGGATTTTGCTGACCTTTATGTGCAATATTTCACAAAGTGCACTCAGCCTTGTGCTTACCAGTGTGTTTTCTGCATTGTTGGTTGCATAAAAAGAAGCTCCCATTTTTCATTGTGTGCTATTTTTTCTGCTCTCTCTTCCTTCCCCACATGTTTATTGAATCCTTTCTCGGGGATGCAAAGATGCCTTTGTTATTTGGAGGGCTGTGGGTGGGCTGGTTTTCAAGGTACTGAGTAGCTTTGTTAATTTTCAAAACTAATAATTTTCTTCGGGCCACTCCAGTGGCAGCAACAGGCTTCAAATTTGGCTTCCATGGAAACATATTGCCATGGTAACTGAAAGGCTTCCCCTCCCTCCCCTCCCTTCCCTCCCTTCCTTCCCTTCCCTCCCTTCCCTCCTTTGTGTGTGTTTAGTTACCCCTTCCAGATTCCATCAGCACTTTTAAAATTCTCCAACCATAGAAATTCACTTCTCTGGGAAGAACAAAGAGTTGTAAAATCAATGGTGCCATTTCGCTGACATTGTTTTGGGGGAAAAAATATTCCCTCTTTCAAGTCTGGAGGGAGATGTCACTGAGACACAAATTCCCTTCCAATTAGGAAAAAAACCCCAACTCTAGAAGAAATGCTTCATCTTTAAATTGTCTTGTGGCAGCTTGCTGTCATGGGCTGCTTTGGGAAATTGGACTCTGCACCCAGCCCAACATCTGTAATACTGAGGAGGGTGGGAATTGACTCATCCAGAGGTTGTGAGCCACAGTACCAGTGTTTGGCTGGGTCCCTTCCAGCTAATTAATTTGACACCAGATTTTCTGTTGCTGCCTGTCACAGCTGCTTTCACACTAAGATTGGTTAGCAAAGTTTGGCAGGCTGACAAGCAGCCCCAGTTCAGCAACTTTGCTCTGATTCAGCCTGGAGTGGGAGGGAAGGGGGAATTGTGCCTTCTGGAATGTTTTCTAAGCAAGAAGCAGGGCAAGGGCAAGGACTCTGCAGACCAGAGGGTACAGAGGACCTTAGGGTCAGATGCTTTAGGTTTTTGCTTTCTCTTTGATCCAGAACAAAGCTAACTGGCACCACATCTGATTAGAATCCTGTGGCCAGTTCTGAGGCAGCACTGTGTGTGTATATGGGTGGGAATCTTGCTTTTCTCATTGTTCCCTTGCCCAAAATCATCACCCTCAGGACTTCAGAGCTTTTCTTGTCAGCTGCCTTTACAAGTGTAATGCCTGCACCCAGCTCCAGACTACTTGTGGGGAAAGCAGAGCTGCCTCATCTATTTCCTGCTCCTTTTTTCATTCCAATTGTTCACCCTGATGTTCTTGCAGCAGCTCTAGATCCACTTGCTTAGCCAGGGGATGTTCCTGCAGCCTGCTCTGGAATGAAGTGGAGAAACAACCCCTGGAGCTACATAGCTGTTTTCTGGAGACCGGTGAGCCTGCTCCTGCTGGTCACTAAGCTTTTCTGAGGGATTTTGTTGGTGGCAGTAACAATCCAGGGAGTTCTGGTGGTGGTGGATGAAGCAGATTGGCTTTTGTTCTGCTGGAGGAGGGGGAGCAGAATGGGCTGCACTCAGCACTGCAGGGATGATACAGGAGTGGACTCCGTTGGATAATTCACAAGTGAGTGGTGTGTTCTGGGTGACATTATCCATGGGCACATGCTGCTTTCAGAGGAAAATATATTTCCCTGCCATGGAAAACTTCTGTGGAGCAAATGCTTTCTGTGCTCAGCCTAAGCACCAAGCTCTGGTACAAAGCTTCCAATTGACTTCAACAAATGTTGCTCCCACACTGGCTGGTTTCCTCTTATGCTGAGCTGTGTTATATCCTTGCTGCTCTACAGAGAACTCTTAACATAGTTTGGGTATTTTCAAGCTGAGTTTACAGCAATCTCCTAATTGTCTCCATGCTAACTGGAGTACCCCACCCAGGACTTCTTTCTGTATTTTGTGAAAAGTTCATGTTACCTCTGCCTTGGGAAGGTCCTGTTTATCCCCCATGTTCTTCCAGCAGCATAAGGATGCAGCTTTTCCTCGTGACTGGCCTGCAACTGCCTCACACTGCTGTGATGCCCTGCAAAGCCATTTTTGGGGTGTTTCATCAGCACAGAGTGTTTCCCTCCCATCCCTGCCCCTGCTCTCAGATCCATTGCAATGAAGGGAAAGCAGCTGTAAAACTGTCCTGGTGTGAGCAATTTACTTCAAGATTTACTTGAAACTAGAGCAGGTTCTTACTCCTGCAGGAAACACCATGAGGCTCCTAAACAATCCCACTTTTCATTTTAGGTCTAAACAGCTTGGGCAGCTTTGAAGGCTTTAATCCCACTGTTTTTCACCAAATGTGCTGCTGGAGCAGCTGATTTCCCCATGCAGTTGCACTGCAGGAAGCCAGCAGTGATATCTGTGCTGGTGGCATGAACACAGTCCTAAGGCTCGGGCTGGAAATGCCAGAACAGTCTGTGTGATCCTCACTGGAAACCTTGCTGGCATAGCAATGAGCTCTGCTGCAGTCACAGGCTGCAGCTGGGGGATTTATAGGGGGAGTGATCAGATTAATTGAGCAGCAGTGGGAGTGTTCAATTACTCTGGCTTCTGATTAATCACCCTTGGTTGGAACATGTCAGCACACTTCCTACTGCCAAAAGCAGAGGTGCGTGGAGCAGCAGGGCCTTCACTTTAATCGATGGCAAGGCCATGCCCTCCTCAGCAGAAGCAGTTCACTCCTGCTTTTCTGATTCTGTGGAGAAATTTGCAAAAGTTTCAGCCAAGTATTTGAATTTGAATTTTGCTTTTGAGTCTAAAAGAGCTTGGGGTGATGAGAGAGATCTTTAGGAAATCAGATGGCTGTCGCCTTGTTCTTTTGAGAGTTTTAAAGTTCTTCTAAAAGTTTTCTATGCCTTCTGATGCTTACATATTTCTACTGAATTTTCTCACACTATTCATGTAAATAATGATTGTTTTGCATTCTTCTTTGTGGGTGGAGAGAATTGATGGACTGTTGGTTTTACCAGTGTGGTTGGAGAGGCGGCAATTTCATCCTCCAATGCACTGTCACTTTTGGAATTCTATATATGGTAGAGTCAGAAGATAAAATCTCTCTTTTGGTTCTTTTCTTCCCTCTTTTTCATCTGGCATCTGTGTGTGAGTTATTTCTTTTCATAGTGTGACAGATGGCGACTTGGACTCATCTCCTTGATATGGAGACATCAGCTATCATCAGTAACATTGCAAACACTGCCCCCTGAACGTGATCCTGTAGTGTTGGGATGTTTTCCTTCCACACACATTACCCCAAAGAATGGTGATTTTAGGGGATCTCTGGGGAAGACATTAAGCTGGCAGCAGAGCTTCTCCAAGGTGCTCCATCTTTCAGCTTGTTTCTCATGGCATCCCTTCCCTTCTTTACAGGGCTGGAAGCAATATAAGGTTGTGTGCTGGGAGTAAGGACTGCTTGCCTTTCCCACCTTCAAAGCCATGTCCAGATGCCATGAAAGGTTTGGGCTATTGAGAAGGTTCCCTAAAAATTTTGGGTTCTGAAAGTTGGAGGAGAGCCTGAACATCAGAACACATTTGTAGCCTCTCTACACCTTAGTCCATGCAATAACCTCATCTTCCAGTGTAAATATCTCTACATTTCTAAATGTTACTCCTTGTAATCACATTCCTTCTGAGCCCTGGTGTGTTCAGGTAAATACCCTGAGTCCTTTGGGTGGGAATCCCCCATTCTGGTTCCAGCTGTGTGCACCAAGGCAAGTCATTGCCTTACACAGCGCCCTGATGCCTCCCTGCTCCACAGAAATCTCTCAGCCTCCTGTGAAAGATTTCTCTGGTATTTTGGTATCTGCAGCCACTAGCTTGCTTCTGTTTATCCACTCCTTTCCTCCCCTCTGGGAGCAATAGACCAGAGGTCAAGTTTTCACAGCAAAAATTCTAATTGCTCCCTAAGAGCAGGGCTGGCTGCTGTTGTCTTTCAGCCCTGTTACATTACTGAGGTGCTCTTTAATATCATGCTTTCATATTCGGGTCTTCTTCTAAATAAGAGCTCAGTGTCATCACCAGATCTGCCTGGCCTCTCTTTCTGTCTGGGTCATCAATTAAAGTGATTTAATTGCTTCCATTCCAATGGAATTCTATGAATTACATTGCACCTGCTTTCTCCTCATTTGTTAGATCCTGTCCTGTCAGCCTGACCATGGCATAGAATTCTGGCTTCTGTGCAGATTCCTCTCAGTTACTTTTGCATGAAATGTATGTATGACCAATCTCCTCACAAAAATATACACAAATCTATTTGTACAGTGTTTCTGGGCAAAAGGAAGACCTGCCTGGGAATGAGTGTGTGGGTGGCAGCCTGCTGCATAAGCAGTGCTGATCTTTCAGGCTCTGCAGTAGCTAAAGGATGTGCTTTCCTGTCCTCTGGACTCAGGTTTTACCTTCCTAATATTACCTGCCAATTAAAATAAGCAGACGTCTATAACTTGTGACATTTTATAAAACATCATTCCTTTTGCTTTATCACAGGAAATTATATAAGCGGTAAGAAAAGTCAGAGATCTCATCTGTGTTTTTCTGTTTTCTTCCTAATATTTGAGTATTTTTGCTTTGACAAATCAAAACTCCTCTGCCTTTTGATTGCCAGTTGATATCTAAATCACACAGTCCCTATTTATGCTTCAATACACACCCTTCTCCCTGTCCATGTTGCTTCTGGAGTATGAACAGTTCTCCATGCTCTTCTGTGCCATCCAGTCTGAATTCTGACTTCTGCAGAGGAGGACTCGGTCCGTGATCTGGAGGCATCTCCAGGTTACCATCTCTATTTTACCTCTCATCTCCCTCAAAAATTAAGATGGAGACTCCAGGTTTGCCCACTTGCATTCAGCTTCCCAGCAATATGAGGATCCTCGGGGTAACCTGCTTAATTCTGTGCCTGAATCAAGCACTTTCTCTTTTTAGGTTACACAAGAACAATTTCTGGGCAATCTCGACTTTCTCACCAGAGTTTTTGGTCCGGTTCACAGCTTTGTTGTGTCACAAGGTCACACGTCACCTCCTCTTGCCACTGGCACATGCGAGGCAGCCCTCTCCTCTGCCGTGGGTGGTTAAGTTCCCCTGAATTACACAGTATTTTTTGCACAATAAGAACACACACACAGACTATTACTGTGACTCCTCATGGTGAGTTGATTCAATACTTAAAGCCTGTGGCTGGATATGGAAGATTTCCAACACCACCAGTTACTCACCAACTGCACACAAACAATCCCTTACATTATGGTTTTGGAAATATTTCCCCCTTGGGCTTCTTCATTATCAGTTCAAGACAGCAACAATACACTCCTATATCTGAGTTATGAATGCCAGCCTCTGTCTGCTGCTGTGCAGCCACTCAGCCTTGCCAGAGCTCCTTAGATGGGTTTAATCCCAAAATGAGTTTTGAGGAATGCTGCCAAACTTTTACAGCAGCACCAAAGTCGATGAACTGCCCTTCCCTCCCTCTTCTTGTAGCATTTTATTATTTTTATTTGTCGTGTGTTTTTTCTTCTGTTGAATAATTCAGCTAATAGGCTGGCACTGGAGTGCTTGAGAGCTGCTCCCTAATGAGGGAAGCAGCTTGCCAGCTTTTTATCTTTCCAGTCGTTTGACTGCAAACCCAACGTTATTAACAAATCACCATGGAAGAGCCGTGGCAATACGGAACAAAATGTTGTTGTCTTAACTTAAGCGGGCAAGGAAAAAAAAAATAAACAAAATAAAAGAAACCCAAGCCCTGCCTGGAAAAACAAAGTGGGAGAGTGAAGCGTGCATGGAAGGAAGTGATGGTAATAGAAATCTCTTTGCAACCTCATTCTGTCTCAATATCTGCAAGCAGGAAAGTTGGATGGGAGAAAGGATGTTAACTTGCTGAAGAGGCCTAATTCAGAGGATGAGTGTAGGTGTAGCTGTTGGCAGCTCTGTTTCTTGCCATGTTTTAATGAATAAAGGTTTGTATAGAAAGCCTTTATTTTTCTTTGCAAACTTTATTATTTTTTTAAAAGCTGGATGATTTATGGCCCATGTGATAGAGATGGGACTAAAAAAACATAAGACTGTGATGCCTTTTTGCACATTGCTGAATCTCCTTTAAAATTACATTGACAGCACTTGGCCTTGAGTTTGCTCAGATAAAGATCCATCAGATAAGCAGTTTAACCTGTGGCCCTCTCTGCATTTGTCCTTTCCTGGATGCTCAGGGTTCAGCAGCTCTGGATGCCTGAGGAGTCCCACTAGGGAGGACATCTGCAAGGTCCCTCCTCTCCTTTGCAGGACAACAATGGCACAAGTGGGGAGCAGGCAGAAAGTCGAGCTGATGTGGCTCAGATGAGTCCTCTCCCAAGCCAGCAGCTTGTCTGACACCAAAACTCTCGTCTCAGATTCCTGCCCAGTGAAATTCTGCAGCTGAACTAAAATGACACCAAGTGCTGCATCCAAGTTTGACATCACGGTATTTTCTGCCACATAGGGAAGATACTCATCTGAGGTTCTTGGGGCCAAATTCTCACCCATGGATATAGCATGAGATGCTTAATTTGGTAAGAGGATTTTATCTCAAAACTGACCTAAATATATACATCTAAAAAACTCACACATGGCAAGGTCCCAGTTATACTGTACAAACATGGGTCCAGGAGATTCTGATCTCAGGAAGTGTTGTTTTCTCATCTCTTTCCTGTTATGTTGCCAGGATTTGCACAAAATGCAGAACTCTAAGCTGAATGGCACAGCTGGGCAAAATTTGGCACTTCTGAATTGAGCTAACCTGGCTTGATTGGAAAATAAAACCCCACTCATCTGGCCTGTAATTGCTATTAAAGGGTCCTTTGAAGATACAAGGCTGAGTTAAATCAGCCTTGCTATATGGACATCCAGGGAATTGCACCAAATTAGAACGGTTGAAGATCTGACTTGTGTTTGCACTCAAAGCCTGGAGAACAGAAATTGAGATGAGCAAAAATGATGATGGTAAGGAAAAACAGGGGAAAACGGAGAAAAAGAGTGATTGAGAGCTCACAAGCATCGTTCAAAATGACCCCTCAGGGAATGCAAACTCACAATTGTTGCTTCTGGGAGACAGATCCCCTTTTGTTTGCATGGATGCATTGCTGAGCATGCTCCCTCTGCTTCTTGCTCGGTTTTAATGTCTCCTGTTCCACATCAGTCCTGCTCGTGTCATAGTCCATCCTTCAGCTACTGGAGGCAGGAGATGAAATACCCTTGGCCTTGCCTGGCAGGGATGTGTGTGATGTGAAGCCAGATGGCTGCCAAGAGGAGCATTTGAGAATGTCTCCACATTATTAAATTGCAGCTGCTGTTTCTGCAATCAGAGGTGATGGGAGGGTTCCCAGCAGCAACCAGGAGCAGATGGGCAAAGAGGGACGTGTCTTGGTGGGGTGTGATTTAAATCCACTGGGATGGGGTGTGCTCAGTCCCACTCCAGGCTTTGGCTTTCTGTCGGACAGTGGGATTATAGGAGTGGGTTTATTCTGCCTGCCCATAAAGGTGGTGACCAGGAGCTTGCTTTGATGCACCAGTGTGATCGCACTCTGGCTGGCTGAAGCCAAACTGATTTCTGTTGTTTCTTGCTCTTTTTTCTTTGTTTTCCTCTTACTGCTGCATTACCTTACTAAAAATACCTAAAATCATATCATTTTCTGAGCTGCTTCCTCTGCTTGTTCTTGTTCCAGGCACAAACATCCATCTCTCTCTAAACACCTCTCTCCTCTGCCCAAATTAAGTCATTGCTTCAAAGTAGAACTTCATCTTTAGGGAACCTGTTATTCCACAGTCCTGACTTGCCTCCCCCTGAGTTAACAGTAGATTTGGACATCAGGACAGGGGTCTGGCTTGGTAATAGCTGCAGGGGAGGCTGACAATGCCATCATCCTCCAAGTGGGATGTTGGAACATCCTGGCTTCTTGCTGAGAATTAGAAGGGCTGGTTTGGGTCAAGCTGAATCCTGTAACTCTGGATCCTTTTTCAGTCAGAGGCCAGGAAGACATGTTGAAAGAAGAAATTTAATTACTGTACTTTTCCTGCTGGTAACCCCCAGCCTTTGGCAATCAGCAGCCTAAGGACTTCATGTGTGCTGTGCAGTCTGGAAAAGGCAGAGCTGTTGGTGCTTTTATGAAATTTAAGGAAGACCTCCTATGCCATGTTTCCCTCCTGTCTGATTCACCCATGCCACAACGCTCCTGCAGCCTCATGGCTCAGAAGACAGGCTGAATTTCAGCTGATGTTTTCTTGAATCAGGATGTTTCAGGTGGGTCCTGCTGGTGATGGGTTTTGCTGTGTGCTGTCTCCTTGGCAAGCTGCCCTCTAGATTTGGATTGGTAGCAGAGGTGTCAGAATGTGGTGTTCTGGCTGGGAGCTGTTCATGGAAAATCCTGCCCTCCAGGTAAAAGGAAACAACAAACAAACCAAAAGCCAGCTCAAGAGTCATTGTAAAAAAGACCCTCTGATGAAATTAAGTTAATGTAAAACAATGGAGCTGTGTTGATGATGTAATGAAAACTATCTCAGAGTGGGAGAGGATCTGGCTTGTCATTTTGGGAGCCTGTAGAGGTGACAGTGGCCTGAGGTGGTAGCTGACTTGTGACCACTGTCATGGTTTCACCCCAGTGGGAAGCTCAGCTTCATGCAGCTGCTCACTTCCCCTGTGTGGGATGGGAGGCAGAATTGGAAGAGTAAAAGTGAGGAAACTCATGGGTTGAGTCAAAAACAGTTTAACAGGCAAAGAAAAAAAGGCCATGAACACAAGCAAAGCAAAACAAGGAATTAATTCACCACATGCCATGGGCAGGCAGGTGCTCAGCCACCCCCAGGAGAGCAGGGCTCCATCCTGTGTGATGGTAACTGGGAAAGGTAAATGCCATCACCCCAAACATCTCCCCTTCCTTCCTCTTCCCCCAGCTTTATATGCTGAGCATGACTCCATATGGCATGGAATGTCCCTCTGGTCACCTGGGGTCAGCTGTCCTGTCCCCTCCCAACTTCTCATGCAGCCCCAGCCTGCTCACTGGTGGGATGGTGGGGAAAGCAGAAAAGGCCTTGACTTAGTGTAAGCAGTGCTTGGCAACAACTAAAACATCAGTTAGCAACATTATTCCGGTGTTAAATCCAAACCACAGCACTATACCAGCTGCTTGGAAGAAAATTAACTCTATCCCAGCTAGAGGAGAGCGTGTCCTGAAACCAGGACATCACCAAGATACCTGGATTCCAGGGAACATGCTCAAAGGATGATATCAGAGCTTTTGCACTAGGACAGAAATGAGTTTTCCCTGTGTTTCTTCTACAAAGGAAGCTTTGTTTCTGGAATGGGATGCAGAATGAGCTGACAGGCAGTTTAGGACAGGGTAAGATCCTTCTTCAAAAGGAAGGTATGGAATTTGTACCCTGTCCTTTTCCTAGGATGTCAATGGGCTCAGTTACACTGCACATGACAGCTGTGCATGGAGCTGTGTGCTGTGCATGTCTGAGATCAAGTGAAATTTGGTTCTATTTTCTCAAAAAAGTGTATCCCCCATTTTAAAAGGTCTTTTTTTTTTTACATTTAGTTACAGCCACGCATGCAATTGCATGTTTTCCATGCATGTGTTTGCACATACAATCACCCTAATTCGGGGCGTAGCTATTTCCTATCTGTTGTGATCTGACTACAGCAGAAATTAAAATAAAGATTAGATTAGTTACCGTGGTAACAGCTGCCCTTACTTCATATGACGCACAGATTCTGTGAAGCAAAGGAGCACATATCAATTTGTGCTCTTAATTTTTGGGACACTCAGGGCTCAGCTCTCCCCAGGAGGTCCTGTGATGACAGCAAGTGATATCTTCCCATTCCCAGCAGGCTTATCCTCTTTGACGTTCAGTTCATAAAAGCTTCAGAGATGCTGACACCATCTCTTGGTAGAAACAATCTCATTTTCATTTCAATTTATTTCTTGAAACAACAACAACAACAACAAAAGGAGCAGGAGGATGAGGAACCAAGTCTGACCTAGGGGGTAGTGAGGCTGTGAGAGGGGTATTTGCCTCCTTGGGAAAGGGAACAGCCAGGATCTCACAGTGCATCAGTGAGGAGGCTGAGCGGGTTCTGTGGCTAATAAGTAAATGCTAATGAGGGGGAGAATTGTCACATAACATCAACGGGCATGAATTAGCAAAGTGTGCAAAAGAGGGGAACTGTCAGATGTGCTGGGCACTCGGTTCACTTGTTCTCATGGCTGTGCATCAAGGTTTTAAATGTTTCTGCTTTGTACTGAAGAAAAATGAACAGCCTTGAGTGGATGCAGTCAGACTAATGATGTCTTGTGGTGCGAAATGTCACTTGTTGCATCTCCCAGCTGTGGGATTTTTGGAGGTGTAGGATGAGATGAATTGTTGGGTCTGCAGGAGAAGAGCACATGAAGAGATAACGCACTTGGCTGCAGTCAGTGATTGCTGCTGTGTTTCTGCACACTCCACAGGGATGATGGGTCCTTTGGGTTCTCCCCCCTCGGGCACATATTCATGTTGTGTTTCAATCTGCATCCTTGGTCCTTCCTCAGATTTATTCCAGAGCTATCACTGGTCCCAAAGCTGCACTTTGCAGCGCAAAGGCCACAGCTGTGAGCCTGCCTGTAATGAAAAGGTGAGAGGAAGGTCTGGGGGTGCCTCTGCCTGCACTGTTCCTACATTTCCTTTCCATTGTTCCCTGCCATTTTTGTCCCTGTCACCCTAACAAACATATTTTAAGCCCCCACTTCCAGAAGAAACTGCTGCCCTTGGGTATTAGGTATCTTGCTCAGTCACAGATTGACAACCCACCAACCTAAAAACCCACAGACCTTGGCAGGCTGTTTTGAAAAGGGGAAGTGGAAAATAAGTTTAATACCTCTTCAGCTCTCTGTATCTGGCTTGCTCATAAAAATCAATCCCTGTTGATCTGTCTAGCAATGTGTGAACCTGCCTGACAGCACACCTCAGCCCTCTCAGCTGGAAGCCCAGCTCAGGGTTTCTTGCAGCCTTTTCCAGAGATGCAGACTGTGGCACCTGCTTGGCCACTTTAGGGAGTGGGAAACATCCTGGGGCTTCTCAGCAGCGTGGTCAGGACTGGATCTAACAAAGCTGTTCCTAAAGCTGGGATGGGGAACCAGAGGCTCTTGTGAAACGTCAAAACTTCCCTTGTCATGACTTTCCCTTGAAAAACATTTAGGAAGAACTTCCTTTGGGGCAGAGCATAACGTGCTGAAAAAGGACCAAACGTCCCAGCTCACACCAGAGAGGCAGCACTATAGATCGAGGTGTCTGTGCTGCCACAGCTGTAAGAACAGAATATATTATGAGGGCTAATTATATTAATTAAAGTTGTGCTGCTGTTTGTGGGAACATTTCCAGAGAGGAATGCAGATTTTCCCCATTGTTTTATTTCCAGACAGAAGCTGGAGGCCTGACAGGGGCCGAGTCTGTACAGCGCAAGAACATACGTGCTGTGATTTCTGGAATGTAACAAAATACCCAAAGTATTTTAAAAATGCAATCACCAAAAGTAGTATTCCTTTCTTTTGGATTGATTCCCTAGAGATTTTGAGGCATGAAGCATGTTTGCTTTCCCTAGGACCCTTAACTTGAGCTGTGGACTCAGATGCCTGTCCTGGGGACTGCTTTGTGCCTCAGTTTACCTCCAGTGTCAAGAAAGGAAATGTGATAATTAATCTTCCCCTGTCTCCTCGTTTAATTTGGGACATTCTCTCTTCAGCACCTTAGCCTGTGTTCTTACATAGCCCAACACAAGGTGTCTGTCACCTTTTCACTCTAACAAAGCAATGGCAGCACTCAAGGGGTGCAGCTCTGCATGGCCTGGGAGGAGTCTTGGACTGTGCAGAGCCCATCAGGCTCTAGGGACGAGCTGTGCTGTTTGTCGACCTTGCAGTTTCTCCTCCTTTCAGAGGAGCTGAGCTCCTCCAGCTCAGCTCAAACCCCCCGAGCCTTTCATGGGGAGTGCTGCTGTGGGTTTCACAAAGCTCTCTGTGCTGTTTGTTCCCTGCTCCTCCTTCCCCAGGCCCCGCTGCTGGAGCTAAAACAAGGCACCATCTCCAAGGGGCAAGGTCCTTTATTGTGCAGCCTTGGGAGGAGAGGGCAGCTGGGGCGGGAGGAATGAGCTGGCTCTGCACACAAGTGCTCTATTTATGGGCACTCTCTTGGAGTCCTGGCTGGCTCCTCACGGGGGCTGCAGAAAGAATTGTCTCTTCAGCTCCTGGCTGGCTGCAGGGTACCTGTGCCAGCCCCGCTCTCCTACCGATGCCATCACCCCAGCTGTGTCAGCACTGAGCATTTACAGAGCAGCCTCACTCTGACCTGGCCAGGAGCACCTCGTTTTCTACCTGCATTCACTTAACAGTAGCCAATCTTACCCTTTCTTCAGCAAAAGAATTCCTCCCTCTCTGCCTAGCAGCCTGAGTTTTTGAAAACTTGTAAGAATACAACCTCTCTCCCAGACTGGCTGGGGGTCTTATGAGCTATTAGAGAACCTCATCCTCTTCTGCTCTGAGCATCTGGATAGTTCATGCAAAAGGTGAAACAAGTGGAGAGGGCAGATGTAGTAAAACCTTAAAAAAACCCTCTCCTTTAATTAAATGTCATTTGTATAAGTGGCAAAATCAGGTGCAGGAAGGAAGATGTGTGTGCTGTGTGCAGGTCAGCAATGCTTGTGTTTGCCTGCTCTCTTCAGCACCTGGCCTTGTATTGGCATTCCCTCTTTGTCTCACCAGAATGAGAAAACCTGTTGAGCTCCCTCCCAGCTTCTGACTTAAGGAAGAAGAGTATAAATAGATTTTGGGACTGGAAAAGGGGCTTTGTGAAGACTTTCCTGCTGCCCCAAGGTAAGTTTGGTGCATTATTAGGATCAGCACTTGTGCTTTTCTGCATTACCAGATGCAATAATGGCTCTGTGTCTTTACAAGCAGCAGATTCAGATTGATCAGCTGCTGTATATGGCTTGCTACAGAGAGAGAAAATGAGGACAAAGGCCTGATCAGTATGATTTGGGTGAGGGAGAGTGGCTGGGAAAAGGGCAGTTTTAGGTGTCAGCACCTCTTGGGGGGACTGGAGCCTGTCCTAAGGAGCAGCTACAGCTGCACTGACCACAGTGGTCATGCCCACCCCAGTAATGTTTGCAAGCCTAAATGTGGGACACAGACCTGGCCTTGCTCACCAGAAGCAAGGGAGCAGGTAGCAAAGTGTTTGTGATATCCTGCATGTTCTCCCTCACTGCTGCAGCCCCTTGCTCCCACTCCCCCAGCAGCTCTGGCTTAGCAGTGTCCAAAAGATTTAGTGCAGCCACTCTCACTACTGCTCTCCCTAATCTTCCCCATTTCCAGGGACATCCAGCTCTCTCTTTGTTTTCCTGCTGTTTGGTGTACCAAAGGTTTGAGCCTTTCCATCTTTAAGCTTGATACCTTTCTGAGCTAATGTAATCTAATGCTTACAGCAGCTTTTCTGAGGCACAATGTGTTGTCCTCCCAGTACAAGCTGTCTCTGTTGGCTCAAAACTGCAATAACAATTATCTTTAATAATCTTTCTTGTTCAGCTTGTATGAGGGAGCTTAACTACAGAAGATGAACTTGAGAATTTTCCTAGCCCACGTCTCACATGATCCCAGGCTGGCTTCTATTTCCTACCCCTTTGTAATAATTAGTTGGTGGTGAAACCTGAGTGGAAGTTGTCTGGGCTCAGGGAGCTGATGTTTGCTTCCTGGGACATACGAAAACAGGAGGACTGTGGGTAAAAAACACCAGGTCACTCTGCTCTCCCAAGACTTACAGAGACAAACAGCAGCTCATCTTCATCCTGAAATCACCCCTTGCAAAGTTAGAGCTTTGCAGGTGGGATGTGCCAGCTGCAGCCTTGGCAAGAGTTCCTGGATCAGTGGCCACTGAGTTCAGCTCAGCAGGTGATGAACATCTGTTTCCATCTTCTGCTTTCTGGGCACAGATCTTCACCAAAACCAGTCACAAAGTGGTGCTGTCCCTCGTGGCACCTTTCCCCAGGCAGCCTTGGGCCCAGGAGGGGGTGACTTATGCATGAAGCAGAGGGAAGAGAGCAGTGTGGGGTTCAAGGAGGCTGTGGGTGGGGAAGAGGGGAGGGAATCACGCTGGTATCAAAGGGGATGGAGCCCCTGAGAGCTCAGGTCTGGCAGGATGGGCTGGGATGGTGTTCTGGGCTGAATGGTCCTTGGTGTAATGCCAGACCTGTCTCTCCCATCCTCACACCTACAGCCAAAGGGGCTGCTCTGATGGGAACTGCTGGCCACAAAACTGTCTTGTGTCATTGAAAATCAGGGAGAAAGAGGAGACAAACAGCATTTCTCACACATCTGCAGAGTGCAGGCGCTGGGGATTGCATCTGGGCTATGGGAACATTAGAGTATCCTGATTTATAAAGGGCTTGCAGGCTGAGAACAGGTTGCCTTTACTCCTCTGCTTTCTGTGGGTTCACCTGTGTGTGAGCTGAGCTGTTGTTTGACAGAAATTGCTTCTGACACTATTTATGTCTCTGTCTGGACCTAGGAGACCTGAGTGAGCGCCCACACAGCAGGAATGCAGTGGGGGTGGGAGCCTGCTGTGCTGGAGACTAGGGATTGCACTCCAAAAAGCATGAAAAATAGCTTAAAAGAATGTCTTCAGAAGGGTCTAAAATACAGTGCAGTGTTGCTGCCCAGCCAAGAAAATTTGACAGAAAGCAAAAGAAAATAAAAGGTAAAATGTCAGCTTGGGCTCATTTTGCAAACTGGCCTGAAGTCAGTCTGAGTCCTTCACATCCCCGTGAATCCCCCTCAGGCACTGGGATCTGACCTGTAACATTCACTGCCTGCCCAGGGCAAATAAAGCTCAGCAGGTGCCAGAGCTGATACCTTAGTGTGGATTCCTTTTCCAAACAAACCAATGGCTGTCCTGGCCTCAGCCATGCTGATTTCCCCCCATCCCAAAACATCTAAGCAGCCAAATAGATCTTGTTATTCATGCTGGGGGGTTGCAGCTCTCCTTGAGAGTCTAAAGCAAGCTTTAAAATCCAATTTTTCTTCAGGATAGAAGACTTCAGTTTGAAGTCACGTTTTTGTGTGAGCTTGGTGCTCTCAAGCCTGCAATCTGCTTGGGGTGTCTGTGGGTTTTACACTGAGTGTGGTTTCCTTCAGGAGCTGCTGAAGCCTTTCAGGGGTTGATGCTTCTGTGGGATCCCTGTAGCCATCTCCAGGCTCCAAGGTCTCTGCTGGAAAGCTGCAGAGAAATCTCTGCCCTGTTTAATCCACATTCCTGCAGGCTGTGGGACCTGGTGCCAGTCCTTGGGCAGTCTAGGAGGAAAGAAGGAATCCAGCCTCTGCAAAAAAATTCAGCTGAGATTCATGAGACCTAAAAAGCTTTGTATGGTTTTCTTGGTGCAACAAGGGTTTGAAAGGCTTCTGCTCAGCTCTGCCTGGTTCTGCTCCTCACATCTCTGCCCAAGGAACTCTGCTATCCAGTGCTGTGCTGCAAATGCAGAGCAGAGAGCTTCCTGCCTTGAAAAACTGGGACTTTCTGGTGTGGGTTGGGATTTCTGGGTTCCAGGTGCGTCCCCTGTGTGATCTGTGTCCCTGCATCGCTCCTGCCATGTTTTATCTTTGGTTTGTGTCTGTCCAGGCTGTGTTGTGATTTGCAGTGCTGCTGTTAGCAGCAGGAGGCAGGACACAGGTTATGTTCAGTGTTTTCTCAGTGAAATCAGCAGCTTTCCTGCCTGTGGATGTGTTTCTCTCTGCTCCAGGCTAGAAGCAGCACCTGCACGGCAGTCAGCTCTGAGATGATACTTACTGGGCAGCCTGCTTAACAAATTATAGGGCAAATTAAAAGCAAATGGAAAAGGAATGATAACAAGCAGAAGGGGTGGTTGCTGGCACTTTCTCAGAGTATTTAATTTTTGGCTGATTCCTGCTGTTTTTCTCCATTTTTACACTGACTTCCTCCTTTCACTTTGCTGCAGAGGGATCTCTGGATGCCTGCTGGGCTGGAGGGAGCCGTGCACAGTGAGAGTAGGCTCAGAGCAGCACCTCTCCCTTGTCCCAGCCCAGAAATAATGCTCATAGATTTCCAGGCATTGATCCAGCTTGGCTTGCAGGTCTCAGGCCTGGAAAATAGTCTTGAATGGTTATAAAAGGTATAAATTACTTTAAATTAATCATTGATTTAATCTGCCTCTCCAGAACCTGGGATCACCACGCTATTGAACCAGGAATAAGCTGCAGTTGCATATAAAGAACTATTTGAAAAATGCACATACTCAGTACGTGCTCTTTCTATGAAGCACACACCATTTCCCACTGAGATGAGTAGGTGTTGTACAAGCCCCAGCAGCAAGCAGAAAATCTCAGGAAAGTGCCAGTGCACTTTCAATCCACCCAGCACCAAATTGCACCTGTTTGAGCACGCAGGGGAGCCAGCAGCAGATTCCTCCTGTGGAGTAAAATGCGGTGTCTGACCAGTGGGAAGAATGATGCTCTCTGACTCCGATTATTTCAGAAGGCTAATTAATTACTTTATTACATTATATCATACTATAACTGTATTACACTATCTTACACTAACAAGAATTAGCACTAACTAACTAGAAAAAAAATGTTTTTTTCTACACAGCTGTGGATCCAGTTGAATCCAAAACACCCTCACCAGAGCCCAATCAAGCAATTGCCTTGGGTAAACAATCTCCATACCACATTCCACATGGACACAAACATGGGAGCAGTGAATGAAATAAGAATTGTTTTGATTCTCTTTTCTCTGCTACTCTCACAGCTTCTCTCAGGAGAAATCCTGAGAAAGCCAAGTCTCTCTCTGTTCAGAGGGTATGTGAATACCACACTCCCAGGAGAAATAGGGATGGGGAGAGCATTTGCCTCGAATTTTATAAAATGGGGTTAAATGTGACAAACACCCAGGTGAGCCAGTGATCCTCCCATGCCTGGGGATGCCCTGATATCCTCGTGGGTGATATGGTGGTAAGAGGCTGGAGACAGAGAAGATGGGGGCTGTTGGTAAGATGAAGCTTGTCAGGAGAAGCATGTGGAAGGTGCTGGAGACCATTTGAAGAGCTCCTTCCCTGCCAAAGCAGTGCTGACTACTCTTCTGGGCAGCCTGGGAGCTGGGGGAGCAGAGGGGGATGGCTGGGGGCACACACAGGAAGTCCTCCTCAATAAGTCCATTGGAGGAAAGATGACAGCAAGGTGATGGCTAGGCTAGAAAACTTACTAAGGGAGCAGAAAGGAGCAGTGAGGGAAATGCTTAATAATTTACAGACTTCTGTAAAGATGTGGCAAGTCACGGAGCTATTGCACTTAATGAGGCAGCAGTCATGAGCAGGCTCCTTCCAGCACTCCCTGAGAATGCCCCAGGCCCCTGTCTTGGGTGCAAAGGGAAACACATCAGCTGAAAGCTCTCCCTGAGGTACCTAATGAGGTGCCCCTCATTAGCTGAATCTCCAGAGCTGCCTCTGTGTGTGCCATGCACTGTGACACAGCTGCATGGTGCTGCTAACACAGCTCAGCCCCTAATTGGGAAGGGATGGGAGTGTGCAGGGTCAGATCCTGAGAAGGGATGAGAGAAGCGAGTCTGCATGGAAACCAGCAGCAGCCGTTCAGAAGGGGGTTTCTTTGGTGGAGAAACACTCTGTGCTGGCTGGGCAGGGGCCACAGGTCAGAACTGCAACTGAACACTTAAGCAGAAGCTCAGATCCCCATCCCTGTCTCTGAGGAGGCAGAGGAATGCTTCCATACCCCTGTCCTCTTTTAGAGCAATGAATGATCCGTGAAAGAGCACATGTGAAAGGTGAAGGGGAACCTTGTATTCAGAGGAGACTCTTACACTCTTTCTATACAGTCACAGAAACAGTCTTACAGTGTCTTTCCATCAGTTGGGTTTATTCATTTTTCTTTCTCTTCCTCAATCGTGTTTGCAGCATCTCAAGCTTTTCAGAAAAGCAACATCATGGCAACTTCATCCTGTGTCCAAACCCGTTGCAGTATTTTTAGGGCAATCTCTCACTTGCTGGGGGTGAGAAATGGCTGTAGTTCCACCCTGGCTTCACCAGGTCCTGCAGCTCTTTCCTCAGCAGTTTGCTTTAGCACCTCCCTCAGTCAAACCAGTGCTGGCCAGGCTTTCTCTCCCAGCTCCAGTGTCTTACCCTCAGCCTGAGCCGCTGTTTTTTTCACTGCACATCTTCAAGATGTTGGATACGTGGACTATTTTTTCCCAATTTGCTTAAAATGGTGATGAATAATTCTAGGCACCACTTCTACAGCCCAAGGAATACATAAACAGTGACTCCTCACACAGACAGGTTAAGTGTCATTACTATCTTTTTACAAATCATTCAGTGTGAAAAAGTGTGAAACCCTTTATCTTCTGCAGATCTTAGAGAGTGCTCAGCTAGTGGCTGCCAGTCCTCTTGGCAGTGGGATGGGGTGGGATGTTCACAGTACCTTTGCAGTTGTGCTGTTTCTCTGGATGATGCACAAACTCTGGGAAGCCTCTGCACCTCAGTTTCCTCCTGTGCCAATGTGTGTATCACCATTCCCCTGTGCACTTTGAGACAGAAATCCCCTATATCCATGTGTCCACTTGGCACACGGTCACACATCTGGTCCCTGAGCTCTGTGGAAGGGCTGAAATGTAAGTGGTACAAAAAGCAGCCTGAAAGGTGATGGGGGAAGGGCAGTGTGGCTGTGACACATCTGCGCTGCTGGAAAAGTGCTCCTGGTAAACCAACATCTGCTTTCAGCAGCACTTTATGATTTCTCAGCTCTACACGGCTTGCTAAAGTGTGTATCAGATTTAATCAGAACTTCACGTTATCCTGGAGGTGATGAGAGCTGAGCACCCTGTGTTTAATTCTCACCTGGTTTGAATCAGTCTGCTGGGTGAGGAGTTAGCAGGGTCTCACTGATGCTCAGGGCAGCTTTTCCCTGCCTGCACTGTCTGCGTGTGGGATGGGAGAGGGAATCAGTGCAATTTCAGTGACTTAAAAATTAAATATCACTGCACAGTGTCTCCAGAATGGTGTCTCTGTCTGGCTCCTGTACCCATCAGTTATTCACCCAGCTGTAGCAGGTGAGCAGCACTTCCTTGTGTCTGCTGGCAGAGTTCCAGGCTGGTGGTGCTCATCCAGATCGCTCTGCTCAAACCCACCATCACAACACCTCCTGACATGTCTGTGAAACGGTGTCACAGGAGAGAGGTGCATCTCCTACCTCGCTGGTTTGTGGCCCCATCACTCTGTAAGTGCCGTGGTGACACAGGAACCTCTGCTGTGTGCCTGTTGTTTGAAAGAGGTGACTGCTCTTTCCAGGACCTGGAACTTGTTTGTCTTGGGATACCTCACCTCTCTCTTCAGCTGCTGTAGATAAAACTCTGCGAGAGTTTTCAGATCACAGTGCTGCTTTCTGCTGAGGATCTGATGCCAAAGCCTGCTCAGTTAATCATGTATGAGCTGCTATAGTTTTCATAGCACATAATTTTTGTGGGATTTCTTTTCCTTCTCTGGCTCCTGCTCTTGAAGGCATTAGCTGCACATCTACCACACGCAGCACATCTCAAACCCATGGGAAGCAGTGGCTCCCTATGGACCTGTGGGTGGCCATGGGGACTTGGGGGGGCTGTGCTTCTCTGTATCTGCTACAGACAAACCAGGACTTGTGGTCTGTGGTGTCTGAGGCCTGAATCCCTCCTGACAGCAGGTACTTGGAGGGAGAGGGGAAGCTGCTCATTGTGTCCACTGATGACGCTGGGCGGGTGATGTAGGAACTGAGAGGCAGAAAGATTAAGTGTATTAGGAGAGAGGCTTTGTGGCAGAGCTAATGAGTTGGAGTCAAGGGCTTTAAAGAGATACTTCCCTGGTCTCTATGTAAAATAAAACTTGTGCAGGCAGGTGCTAGGCAGGGTTTGACGTGATGACCTTATAACCACTTCACTTCAAGGATGTGATTAATGACCTGTGCTTTGTCACGCTATAACTTGATACCCCATATTGAGGTGGCAGACATCTGCTCTCTACAGAGGGTAAATACTCTCAGGACAGCATCCTACAGACCTTGTTCACAGCCTGCTGAAGTCGCTGCAACTTCCATGAAGTTCTGTGGGATCTGGATAAGCCCCGGAAGGATCCGAGCAGTTTGGTTCTTTATGCACCCCGCAGCTGAGGAGAGAAGATACTCACTGAAAAGCTTTTCAGATCTTCACATAAGAACTTCTAATTCTGATCTTTAATTGTCACTTAACTCTTACATATTTTGCTGTGCTGAGGAGTTAAGGACTCACCTTGAGATGTGTTTTACTGTTATGTTGCAGATCAAGCCATGGGGGACCCAAGAGTTTTTGCAAGCCACAAGAACTTGTAAGAGATGACACCTGTGCCCAAGCTGTTGGATATTTTGCAGGGACATGGACTCGGTCACCCTGACATTGCTTTTCTGCCTGTATTTCCAGGCAGACTGTATATCCTTGCAGACTCTGGGCAGCCTTGTAAAGCCTCAGCCCTTGGGTGAAGACTTTTGGATGAGAAGCAAGAATGTCAGCACCCTAAGCAGTGACAGACTGATCAAGGACAAGCCTCCTCCTCAGACAGAAACACCATCTGTTCATGATGTTGAGTCTGACATCCCTCAAAGCAAGATTTTCCAGGAATCCAAACGGGCGAGAGTAACGTGCTTTGTGCTGCTGGTAATTAGTATCTCTTGTGGTCTGGCAGCATGCTACAAGTTGACCATCAGGTGGATACAACAGGCACAAATTCAGTTTCCTTTTGTTGGCTCACAAAGCAGCAGCAGATCTGTTCCAAAGAGGGCTCTTCACGTCCAGGGACAGGTTGAGTGTGGAAAGCTATGATTCCTCATTTCATTCATAGTATCTTGGCCTGCTTCCACTGGGAAATTGATTCTGTTGGTGTAAATCACCGTGTGTCTGCTTTTCCCCACAGGGATGAGAGAAGTGAACACCTTTGTATCTGAGGCTTCCAAGAGCATATTTGCATTCAGGCTCTGATGTTGTGCATGGCTGAACTGGGCAGCAGTGCTTTGCTCAAAAGGGTACTGGAGTGCCTGGATGGACAGGAAAGCTCTGTGGGCAGGATAATGGATCCCTGTGTGGAATTGGTTCCCAAGAGGATGATGGATTCATGTGGTCCATCATCCACAGTCAGAAAGTGGCATGGCTGGCTGGCCTTTCCCTGTGTGTAGGGCTCAGCCTCAAGAATGGCTATTTGCTTTCTCTCAGAATCCATCATCTTTTTTTTTTTCTTCATCATCAAAATTCCAGTGCTGGTTTGTGATGCCACCTGGATCCCATCCTGGGGAATGTTTTCAAATTCACCTGAGACATACTCCCAATAGCAGAGCATAAATCCTCTTGGAAGGACAGTTCCTTTCTCACCTGATGCCTCATGTTTGGGGCCTCGTGTACATCAGTGGTTCTTGTGGTGATACCCAAAACCAGGTCAGATGTATTTGTGTATTCTTCCTGGAGAAGAAGGGAAAAATAAGGAACAACTGTTACAATATGTAACATGCAGCATCCATTGTCTAATCTCTAAGATGCGAAGCACACTCTGATTTCGGTTTATGAGGGGCAAACAGTCCTTCAGCTAAAATCTCTACCAGCCCTTCTTTCAAAGAAGATGCAAGACTGAAGTGCCTGATGAACAGGTTTGAAATGATGCAGTAGAGCTACTGATGGGCACAGGGTGTGGTTTTGTGTCTTCCAGATCAACTGCACCTTGGTGTGGTCTGGCTGGCAGAAAAAACCATGATGTGACAGAGGAGGATGAACTGGGTGTTTGCCTCCTGGGTGAATAAAACCACGTAACTTCAGGTCTTCTCTTCCCGTGATGCTGCTTGCTAATTAGACTGTCAGTGGGAACCTTTGAGAGCTAAATAGAATAGACCCAACCCTCCCTCTAAGGTAATTAAAAACATTAGCCCCTGGCTGATAACTAACTCACTAATTTCCTCCTGTTTGAGAAAACTTTATAAAAAACTCCTGAGCTGTTTGTGTACCAGGACAGCCACTTGCACAGATGTTTCCTGTCCACTGACCTTTCAGAGTTGTGAGAAGATGTCATAGGAAGGAGAAATCTGTTTGAAATTCTGGAAGCCTGTTTAGTTGATTTGTTTTGTTTTGTTTTGTTTTGGGTTTTTTTTTGGGTTTTTTTTTTTTGTTTTGTTTTGTTTGTTTGTGTGATGGGGAAAAACTATCTCCAAATTATTTAAAAAAGCATAATAAACCACAGAAGTGTTCTGGTAGACCAGTAGATCAGAGGGTAGAGGCAAAGCTTTAGTGATGCTGAATGTCAGGCTGGTGGTACCTATTATTCTGCCTCAACAGCTCACAGATTAGGAGGACAGTGGCAAACCTAGAGCAATCTCTCCTCCCCCGGTCATTCCCAGTGATAACATCGTGTGCCTGGAGCTGCAGCTGCTCTGTTGTGTTTGACAGGTCCAGCTGTGTCTGTGTTCTAGGTCTGAGCACATTAATGCTGGTGCTGTCCGCAGTAGAGTCCTGTGATTTTAATTACACAATGTACAAGGAGGTGTGTCCTTCATGGGTTTAAATCTTCTGCATAGCAATTTCACAGCTGCCTCTAGGAATGACAAATACTAAATTTTTTGCCTCCTTTTTGATGCTATAGACAGATAAACATTGCAGAAATTGGCCTCTGCCTCTTCTGAATTTCAGAGGCAGCACAGAGCAGAGAGCCATGAGCCACTGAGGATCGTGACGTAGTGCAAACTTTCACACAGACATGGTGGCATTTAGAGTTGGTTTGGAGCAACAGCAGCTTCAGCATGGCATTTCCTTCCCTTAAGAGGCAATTAAACTGTAATCTCACAGAGAGGTGCCAGATCTGGAGACCTCATGGAAATCTGCAGGGGGAGGTTTCTGCAGTGACCTTTGTCTAATGATCTAATTAAGGGATACAAACTCCCTGATGCTCTCTGTGATGGGCACAGTTCAGCAGGCAGCAGAATGGGCTCTGCACTTTGCTCCTGTCGTGCTGAGGGATCAGGCTGCTGGCCTGCTGCTCTTCTCATGGATGCTGCTTGAGTGCCTTCCCCCAAGGACCAGTCCCAACCTAAATCCTTTGAAACCTCTATGGAATATTCCCACCCTTCACACCTTTTTTCAGGCATTCTCACGTGGAGAAAAGCTCCTTGTAAGCAGTGTGACTCACCACACTGACCTGCTTCAGGGCAGGATGTGGTGGCACCAAAGCCCAGCCTTGGTGGGTGCAAGGGTGCCTGAGACAGATTTCTTAGGGCTGAAACCAGAGTCAGGAACTGACAGTGGGAAAAGACAAGCAGGAAATGTTTTCTCACATTCATAAATTTCTGTCCTTAACTAATTTCTGAATTCAGCAGAAGCTGGGAACAAACATTTTCTCCCAGAGGAATATTATTTCTAGTCAGCATAGGGTTGGGATCTTTCCTCTAAAAAAGGCAGGGCTTCCCAGTTCCTGGCAAGTTTGAAGCTAGAAACCATCAGTCTGGCAGAAACCCCTTGGCAAATCATGAATGCTCATGAGCTATCAAAGCTCTGCAAGGAAATGAATCTGCTCTGATTTATACCGGTGGGAAATCTAGCCTTTAATTTCAGTTCTTGAATTAGCAGTTGTTTTAATCACATGAATGCAGTCTGCTAGTTGTCAGGGCCACATATGCAAAACACAGAATTACTGCTTCAGTGGAGCCTGAAAAATGTAGCATTTCAGTAAAGGCTTTTTTTGGGGGCTTGTGGACCATTAAGAAGAAAGTGTGATGGAGAGTCATGCAACAGCCAAAAGGAAGCAGGAGCAGCCTTCTTCATCAGTGCTTTGTGCAATTAGGGCACAACTGACAGATCGTTCAGTATTAATTGGCCCCTTTGGAGCCTGAGCTTTATGAATGCTGTTACACAATGTGAGAGCAGTGGGCTCCAATCAATGGCCCTGACTGTCTGGTCCCCTCTGACAGCCACAGTTCCTCCACAAACATGGCTTATTGCAGTGTTCCTGCTGGACTCTGGGGTGCTACACCAGGGATGAGTTCAGCCACTCTGGTTCTCTACCCAGCAGCAGGCAGCAAACACTGAGCACCAGTTCTGCCACACGTGGAACTGTCTCTCTCAGAGATGCCAGGGGGAGATTTTCTCCACAAAATCTTCCATTGTACACTCTCTCATCACTTTTCTGGTAGGGTTGAGTACACTGAGCCATTTTGAACTTCATGTTACAGGTCCAGGGAATCCCTAGAGGAGACACTGCATCTCTGGGAAGGTCTGAAATGAGATTTCCCAGTTGATTCTGTCTATAAGCCCAGGCAATCAACCCATCTGATCAGTGCTGGTTTTCTGATATCCTCCTGCCCTATTGCTCAAGCCATGCTGTGTGCTGTTTGCATTACTCAAGCTCAGGAGAAAACAGAGTTGTCTTCCTCAGCAGAGACTGAACTCCTTTGTGTGAAGTTTGGTTTTGCCTGAATTTCTAGGATGACCTGTAAAGTGAAATGCAATAGGGTGCAGTAGAAGATGCTGCTGTATTAAGAATCCTAAGGCTGAAGTGGTGCCTGGAGAACAGAGAGAAGTGTTCATGCCTCCTCAGTGATTTCTCTCTTTGACCTTTGTTTTTCACTACCTCTGTTACCTTTCTCCTCTCTCCTCTCTCTCACATGAAAGCAACAATCTGAAAGAGAGGGGAACGTGATTGATGTTCAGTGAGCTCCAGCCTGGTTCATAAAGGATTCTTCAGCAATAAATTGGAGAAGAGCCTGTGCTCAGCTGTCACTGGCAGCAGCCAGGCTGGTTACAGCAGTGGGAGCATGGAGAGCAGAGAACAGCTGAGTGTCAGCACGTCTTAAGCTCTGGGAGAATTACCTCTACTCCATCCAGTGCTCAGCTCACAGTTTGCCATGTCCCCTGTGCTCACCAGCTCTGCAAAGAGACGGAGATTGGCCCATTAATGCGGTAGTTAAGATCTGGCTGTGCTTAAAACAGGGTCTAGCATGAGGCGTGGTTTAAGACCAAGTGCCTCGAAGTGTAGCATAGATCTGCTTGCTCGTTTGAAACATCAGTTTTACGTCTGGGGGCTTTTTATTTATTTATTTATTCATTCATTCATCAATATTTATTTGTTTATTTATTGATTGGTTGATTGATTAGCACCTCCCCACACTCCGGACATTGCACCTCTCACCGCCGGCCGCCCAGCACGGACTCCCCGCACGAATCCCTCCGGCATCCCCCCACCATCCAAAGGCACGGCACACCGGCTGTATTTCTTTTTTTAATTACTCGTTACGTGCTTTTCAAACCTTTGAGAGATCCGTGCCTCGCTGCAGCCTGGGCGAGCCCTCATCCCGTTCCTTCCCATCCGGCGCTGTCTCCGCTCCCCGCCCCGGCGCTGACCCTCGCTGAGATGCGCTCCGGGGATTTTCCTCTCCCTGGGGGAAAAATGGGCTGTTCTGCTCCGGGCACCTCTGTCAGCTGAAGGGGGCGGGAGCTGCAGCCTTGAAGTAGAAAAGGAAGAAGGAAAAGCAGCGGGGCGAGGACGAGCGGTGCCGGACAGCGGTGGGCGGTGGGCTGAGCCTCCCGGGCAGCACCGCGGGCTCGGCGGGAGGAGGAGGAGGCAGGAGAGGATGCGGCGGGGCAGGGATGCTGCGGCTGGGCACACATCTGCCTAAGGAGAGCAGCATCGTCCTCTGAGGGGAGGAAGAAAGTGGGGGGAAAGCGGTGGAGCTCGCCCAGAGCCCGCGGAGCCCTGCCGAGGACTGACACCCCTGCAAAGTTTCCCCAGCTCGGTGATGAGAGGGGAGGGGGGATGTGAGATCCTTCTCCCCGTAGAGCACAGCTGGGCTTCCATCCCCGGTTCTGCTGGGACTGGCCGTGGCTTTGTCATCCCCGACTGAAGGGTGAAGGTGAGACCCAGGGCAGCCGCTCTCTCCATCGCCTTCCCTGGCTCCAGGCTCCAGCCCAGGTAAGTATCCTCCCCTTCCAGACACCGAGGCTCTCTCTGGCCCTGCCTGAGAGTTTCCCAGCAGTTTGCACAGGAAAAAAAAAGTCTCGTGCTTCTCCTGGCAGCTAAATATTTCGTGCCTGTGTGTTTGTGAGCCTGCCTGTGTGTGGGGTGGGTGTAGCTGTCTGACTGCAATTTCAGTTTGCTGATCACTGTCATTATTTTTCTGTGCCATCACACCTCTGGAAAGGGGACTCATCTGTGGTCTGTCAAATATTTTCGTTGTACTGCTGCACTGAGAGGTGTGGAAGGATGACAGCTCAATTTCTCTCCACTACAACTAAGAGGGAAGCGTGCTTAGCTGTTATTGCTGCTGCTGCTGCTGCTATGGCTTTAAACAATGTGCCTAAAATGCTGGCTGAATATGTCAGTATGCCCTTCAAGCTCTAGGAACTCTCAGAGAAATGGATGAAAGTCTGTCTTTGTGCCCCTGAGAGTATAGGGAGGGATGGCTATTCCCCTGGAAGGAATCATTATAGCCTCTGGATTTCCATCATGCCAGCTTGAGCGTGCAGCTTTTATTTTTGCACAGCAGTGCTTGCAGTAGTGCATTTCAAGATGAAATATTGTTTGGAGAAGAAACCTACACTCTAACTGATAAGAAAAGAACCTGTTTGAAACAAAGAGCCTGAAGAGAACTTTTTCCACTCCTGATGGAACAGAAGTTGGTAATTTTGATCAGAATAATTTGGCTGAAAAGTTGGTAATTTTTTAAGCCATTGATTTCACTGTAGTGAAAGGTAAAAGCTGCCAGATATCTTCAGGCAGGTCAGCAGTGGGAGCTGACCCACATCAGCCCATCCTTGTGGCTAAGAAGGGGATGGAGAAGCATCAGCCTGTGCTTTAGGAGATGACAGAAGAGCAAAGATGCTTCTGTTGTACATGACAGTCAGGATAAACACGGACTTTATTTTGTCATGGGGCCCTGTTAGGTAGAGGATAGTGTAAGGCATTCTGTGGCTTTGGTTTCTTTTATGCTTTATCCTCCACTGCTCTGTTGGCTTTCTCAGCCCCATGTCATCTGGTGGTCTAACAGGAATGCCTCTTGTATAATCCCTGATGTTTCATATGGAGATCAAGACAAAAGCAACCACTGATCTACTTTCTGTGTGTTCCCAGTCCAAACATTTCTATGTGCTATTAGTTACCCTGTGGTGTGTGTGCAGATCATGTTCTGGCCCTGCAATCATGCTTGACTTCCACGATCTTCTGATGGGAGAGGTTCCAGGCAGGAATCTCCAGCGAGTCCATTGTTTTCTGCTGGGAAAGGTCCATTACCCCATGTAGGTGCTGCAAGAAAAGATGAGGGGAAAGAAGTTTTGCCTTGGACACAGCATGGCCAGAACATTTCTAGTGCAGCTGCAGAGAGGGTGTGACAAGCTTAAGCCCCTGTGCTCAGGGATCTGTAATGATGAACAAAAATTACCAGGCAGAGGAAATGAGCTATGAGGGACCATGCTGGGTGATATCTCTGCAGCCCCGAAAGCAACCAGAAACCACAGGGTCTCTTTGGAGTGGCTACAGGTGCCCACTGACGGATGGGATGGGCAACAGGCTGAAGCTCCTCTTGAAAAATCTCAGGGGCAGCCAGACCTCTGGTGATGCCTTGCCTAAGAGCAGAAGCAGCTGGAATGTTTAGTGTCCTTCTGGAGCCCAGCTGCCTGGCTCTTCCAGGAGGGAGAATTCCTTCACACTGGAAGCAGGTGAGCACTGAGAAGCCAGGAGGAAGAAAGCTGATGGAGTGAATCTGTGCTGTTTTTTAACAATGAGAAGCCCCCCACAGTTCCCTGGGGAGAATGTGAGGCAAACCAAGGAGAAGAGCCACACTGGGCTGTCTGCAGCCTCTGTGTGCTAAAGGTTTGGGCTGGCATCTGCAGGAGCTGGTCTGCAAACAGTGCCAAAACCTGTCTTTAACCAGAAGCTATCGTGCTGCTGGTCCAGGGCTGGTGAAAGAAGCAGAATCAGGGCTCCAGCCCCATCAGCATGCCAGGGTTCCCAGGCAGAACACAAGGACACTGCTAGGTAAACATGGATGTGTGTTAGCCTGGATGATGGAGAAAATGCCCTTTCTCTCTCACACGCTCTCAGTATCCTGAAAAATCTTTGCCTGCTGAGAGGCCTCTCCCCAGCCAGGCATCCCCAGCTGAGGAAGGATTTAATCCTGTGATGCACCTGTCCCTGTCAGCTCCAGCTGTCTCACTGAATAGGAAGTCTGCTGAAAGTTGACTGCTGCACACATTCAGGTCTAAACAAAAACCCAAGCCAAGGAAATGAGATATGACACCTGACAGAGCAGCAGAGAGCTTTGCCTCAGCTGGAGTTGCCATAAAATTTTATAACCTAGGAAACATGTTGAAAATGCCCGGCTGATCCCACTGGCGTGTTTCAGTGTGATGGGTGATGGCTTATTATTTGTTTTTGCTTTTTGTTTGTTTGTTTTGTGGTTTTTTGTGGTTTTGTTTGGTTTTGGGAGGTTTGGTTTTTGTTTGCTTTGTTTTTTGTTTAATTTAGTGGCTACATAGTGTTGATAACACAACAGAGATTCTTGGTTCTTGCCATAGAAACTGAGTGGTATCAGTTTTTTGCTGACAATACTTTTGAAAGGGATTTGACAGGAGAGGAGGAAAAAAGCTAGGGAGCTAGGCAGGAGAGGAAGGAAGAACAGCCTGCTATTGTTTGCAATCCAGCTGGGAAGAGAAATGCTCTCCTGCCTGTAAAATCAAAGACATCACCAGCAAACTGCTGACAAATTGGCTTCTGGCAATTTGACTTCCCAGCAAGTATGGCAAACACAAATCCAGCTCTCATCACATCCAATAATCTCCTCCATGGAGAAGCTGCTACTGCCAGTTAGAGCTGTGTTACTGCCTTGGGTCCTAGACAGATCCCCACACAGACTCTTTTTCAACTTCAGCATCTCAGTTTCCATGAGCCTCCATCCTGGAGCTGATACTGCTCATGCTCAAGCCTTATAGAATTTGGGTTTATGGCTGCCAAGGCAAACAAGATTCCCAGTCCCCTTCTGTGGGGTCTCCTGTGATCACACAAAAGATGGTGGGATACATGGTAGAAAGCATGGTCTAGCTGACAAAACACCCACATTTGCTCCATTTTATTACAGACTTGTGTGACTGACAGGGTGTCATTCAGCTTCTGTGGATGGCTTTTGTATCACTCAGCATCCAAGTGTTACCTGCTCGAGGGATCCCAGCGTTGCCTCTCTAGTCAGCTCAGCCTCCCAGTATAGACATTTTTGGGATGTTCTGGGTCATCTTCTGGGCCCTTTTATTCCCCACTGGCTGGAAAGGCAATCTGGATGTCTCATTTCAATTACTGGAGAACTGAGACAAGGAGCAAAGTGTCCCCCTTTCTGTCACAATTGTGGACCATTACCCATTCAAAAACACATCACCCTGGTACTGCAGCGAGGGATGTTCAGGGCAGTGCTGGATTCTGTTCTTTTGGGCAGGTGGTGTGTGGGTGGTGACAACCCTGTGAGACCACTATGGCACAGCCTCTGGCCACGGCACGCTCGGATTCACTTGGGCATCATCCACACGGATAGCAAAGGACATGGAGCACAGAGAGTGACCACATGTGGCCCCCACAGTCAGGGAGAGTTCAGCCTTGGAAGCAGGCTGGGATTTGTGCTTAGCTGCTGGCACCAGCAAGCCCAGGGGAGATGCTGGTCTCCAGGAATGGTGGGGGAAAGGTGCTTTGGTTAATTGCTCTCACAGCTGCTTCTTCATTCCTCTCCAGGATTTCAAGGCAACAAGAGACTGGAAACCGCCTTCTCAACACAGCATTCACCCTGTGAGGACTGAGGTGACCTCCAAGACTCTTCCCAGCATGTTCAGTGAAAAGAGCAGTGCCTCTTTGACCCAAAAACCCACTCAGAAAAAGACCCGACCCCAGGGCCTCCCCTCCCCTGCTCTCTGCTGTGCCTGTGGACTCTGCATCATGCTAGCAGGGATCAACATCACCTTAGTGGGAGCATTTGCCTTTGGGACCTTCCTCCCTGTGAACAACCCTCCCATCATCATCGGACCCATCTTGTTGGTGGTGGCCTTCACGTTCTTCGGTGCCTGCTGCATCTGCAGCCGGAGGCCCCCAGCCCACGGGGCCCGGAAATCCAAACCAGGTTCTAACATTGGGCTGATCAAACCTGGCAACACGGCCTTTGAAATTGAAACCAGCGAGCACACGGTGCAGGACACCACCGCTGTCCAGCTCAGCCCCACAAACTCCCCCATCTCCTCCAAGAAGTCCACGCCGGTTCACGAGAACGCCAAGGCTTGCAAACTCTTCACCATGGAAGGCAACGGGCCAGTGGCCAAATACAGCACGGGGGGAGAGGCCATCCAGCTCAACCTGCCCAGGGACCTGGCCACGTCCTAAACCCGGGCAAAGATTTTGTCAGCAGCCAGCCAAACGCTGCAGCGGGTGGGCTGGAAATGTGCCATCAGTCAGAGGTGTGGGGAAGGTGCTTGTGAAAAGCCAGCAGACAGCCAGGTCTCTCTGAACCACTTTAACGGAGATGCATGCAACAGCAGGGAAAAAAAGAAAAAAAAAAATCCAGATTTTTGCTGAAACATGCCCATTATACAGTTTTAAAAAGAAAACTGGTAATGATGCTGCTGTGAAAAGATGATCTCTGTTCCTGGAAATATGCTGCCATTTCTGGGGAGCAGATAGGAAGAGGGGAATGAATTAATTTGTCTGCTCTAATGTGGAAATGTGACAGTTGGAAGGAGAGACTACATGGGACTGACAAATGACAGCTCTTTCTTCTCAGAAGTGAAGCAATTCTTGGACATAAAAGAAGCAGGAATGCAGTAAATTACAGCTTGCTGCCACTCAGTCACAAGAAGATTTCAGCATTTTTAGTGCCAGACTTTTTGGCAGTAGGGACAAAGCTATGTCTTTGCTACTGAAAAACAGTGTGAAACCATCTCTCCTATGTCAAAAATTGCTGCCCCATCTTGCCCTCCTTCGAGTGATTTTACTGCCCATTCTAAGAGAAGGAACCACAAGGATCACCACCAGCACTGGTATTTTCCTCTCATGTTAATGAGCTTGAGCTGCAGCTGTGCTACTCCTCACAGTGTATTTCTTGGAAGATCAGTCAGGCTGAATCCTTGGGGATAAGCTCCTGGGGTAACCAGAGACTAACAGGAGCCTGCAAATTTAATTTTTGGGCCGTGATTATGTATCGAGTACTAGGCAACATTCTTCCCTTATTTTTGTGGAAGGCTGGCCTGGGACACGCCTCGGGGCAGGGGGTAGATGACTGTATGGACTTCAGAATAGCTGTGCTGGAAGATGGTGACTGCACCACCTTCCCTGAAGTGACTGTGAGATCCAGTGCCCAGGAGTGGATCCTTGCTGCAGGAAATGGGCTGCTCAGTGCGCTCATGGGCTTGCAAAGCAGTGGGATGAGTTTGCAGAAGAGAATGTATCAAGAGCTGTTCCAAGCAAAGACACCCCCTCTGCCTCAGAAAGACCCAAATCTGATGGAATAATGCTGCAAAGGATTTGTGTTCTTCTCTGGGTGACTCTGGCTGGGAACACGGTGCTGTGCTGAAGGGCTTTGCTCTGACTCCTGTGCACATGTGGGATCTGGGACCAGTATGAGGAAGGACAAGCACTGCTAGGCAGGACTTGTATGTGCAGCAACAAGAGAGTGGATTTTGAGTAGGAATGGCTGCACAGGTCCTCTGTTTATGGTTACTCTATATTTGAAATGAGGTTTTTGGGACTTTGAGTGACAAGGAAATCATCTGGACCGTAGCACATCAGTGGCCCAGCTAGCCCAGAATCCAATATATGACAAGGCTGAGAGCAAGGTCTGGAGAGGAACATAAAGACAGGGGGAAACCAGGATGCTGCTTGCCAGAAGTGCTTTCCCAGCTTCCAATGTGCTATTGCTTAGGAGCTTCCTGAGCTGGAAATGGTGCCTGTGTGTAGCAGCCCTGAATGGATTTCTCCCCATGAAATAATCCATTTGCACCTTGGCTGTCTCTCAGTTCTCATCATTTGTGATCCTGCAACAGAGAGTTGCACACTTTGGCTTATTTTCATTCTGCATCCTAGTACCTCCCTTTGATGGCTCAAACTTCCCAGGTTAGAAGGGTCAGCAAACAGCCCATGCCCTCACCATCACTTGGGTTTTCTGAGATGTGTTTTCCATGTCATGTTCCCTCCAATAATCTCTCTCTTACAGTACTTCACATCTCTTGTAGCCAGAGGGAGGAAACACTTCCCATTTAGCGCAGCACCAGTTGCTTGCTCGGCTGAGACAACACAGCGCTGAGGTTTTATCCATCAGAACTCCACGTAGAGAGAGGTGGGAGAGCTGAAGGGGAAGTGCTGGAGCAGAGAGAGGTGCTGTGGCATGGCCAAGGCTCCCCTTGGCCAGCAGGTACCTCTGTGTGGCCAGGCTGTGAGAGCCATGTGGGTGCTGGGCCACGGACCACATGTGGCCATGTGGGAGCTGCAGAGAAAGGCCATGGTGCTTGCAGAGGCCATGCAGGAGGTGTCCTGGTTGCTCTGGGGAGCCCCTGGGAAGCTGGGGAGGATGAGGTTGAATGGAAGTAATTCCTTGACAAAAGGTTAACCACAGAGTTGTAATGTGAGTCCTCGAGTCCTCCAGCAGTTCGCTGACTCCCACAGCTCCTTCTCCACCAATGAATTACATCTTGATTTTAGCAGGGCGGGTCTGTACTGACTAGGAGGAGAAGAGGCAGGTTTGGGAGAAGGGTGTTTGTGTAGGGCTGGGTAGATGCAGGTTCAAGTCTTTGGTACAGCCTCCAGGTCCTGGGCAAGGCATTGATTTGTGCTGTGAGAGGCAAGCACCTGCTCCCAGCCCCTCGGAAAGCTGCTGTAAGGATGAGCATTGCCAAGGGCAGGGCTGGTATTGGCACACATGGATGAAGAAGTTGCTCTGAGGTGGATGGGTCTGCACGGCCTGATCCCTGTGTGATCTCCCTGAGTGCTCATTTCCTCGGGGAGCTCTGCCCCCAGCACTGCCTGCCCTTTGGAATGCAGGAGCTGCTGTGCTGAGAAAAAAGCTCCCTCGATTTTTGCCTGCCCGTGAGTGCTGTAGCAATTAAGCAGAACAGCTTGCTGGTGTAGGTTTGATTCCCAGCTTGATGGCCTCACTAGCATACAACAGCTTGGAAGTCTTTTAGAGACATTTTCCATGTGAATATGGTTCCTGCAAGAGTTTTCTTTGAGCACTCAGAGCCAATTAGTAAAATCAAGTGATAACCACACAATTCCTTTCTTTGTTCACGGAAGCCTTGAAAGCCAGGACTGGAGAGTATCCTGGAATCACTCCTTACCACAGCTGCCCTGTGAAATGCTACCAGAGGTGGATAATACAATGTCTGACCAAGAGATGACAACAGCAGAGGTGTAGGTGTCTGGGCAGGCAGAGGTGTAGGATCAGAGTGAGATGCTGATGCCCTGGTGTGGTGGGTTGCATGGCCCAGCAAGGTGGCCATGATGAACATCAGCTGCCTTCCTGCTCTTGCTTTCTTCTGTCTTTTGTAATTTCCACGTCTGTCTGTCTGCTCACCCCCATGATCAGCTGTGCCTGATGTTGCTGTGAATCTTGTGCCTCCTTGTGTAGTGGGAGATAAGGAGAGTTCCTAGTTCTCCCAGTCAGCATTTCTGGTGTGAGTCTTTTTTAAAAAATTGCTATTTCTGTGTGTGCAATGTGGAATTTGGAAAAGAGAGACACATTAAAATAATGACACTCAGAAAGCATTTGGCCTGCCTGCTTTTTCATTCTAACAACCACCTTCTCCTTTATCCCCAGACTGTGTGTGCCTCAATCCTGTCTGTGTTCATTTTGCCTCGTTCTCTTCACTCTCCTGCTTGATTTCCCAGACAGTGCAAGCAGCTGCAAGGAAGAAGTGTCCCTAAGAATTCACATTGCCTCTCAAATGCCACTTTTCCTTGGAGTCCTGGTTGCCTAACACTAGTCCCACTGCAGACTCCCACTACCATTGCTGTGACTAACACAGGAATAACCAAATCCAGCCATTTTTGGCTGCAGGTGTGTGTTTAACCCCGAGTTGGGTATCTGAACAGGCCAGATGTGAACTGGGGCCTCTGGGATCTCAGGGACACAGGAGGAGCAGAGCTGTGGGCTGGGGTGGGTGAGGACTGTGGACTGTTCTGATTCAGTGTCTCTGAATCAGAGAGGGCTGGACTGGATTATTTCAGCTGATCCTCCCCAGCCCTGGGTAGAGATGATATTTAATTTATGGTGCAGGGGAGGGAGCTGTATCTGTGTGAGCCTGTGTGTGTCCAGGGTTGGTGCCATCACCTTTCCGTGCTCATTCTGGGCTTAGCCCAACATGGTCTCCTGGAGATGAGTCAAGGAGGGATGGCACAGTGAGAATAAAGAGGATTTGAGAGCCTTGCAAATTCACCTCGTCAAAGGGCTTCTCTCCCGTGTGCAGCCAAGTGATTTGAGATGAGAGGAAATCTCCCCATTCCAGGCAGCCTGGCTGGTTAAAGACCTGAGAAATTAGCTGGCTAAGAAGGCTCCACTGACAATGTGTGTAAAATGAAAACCTTTTTCCTTCAGAAAGGATTTTTTTGAAGCTCCCTGGAAAGGTTTTTCCTTTTTAAAAAGTGAGGCCAGAGCAAAAAGCACAGCAGAGAGTTTGCTGAGCATCCGCTGCCATCCTCCTGGACTTGCAGCCTGTAGCATTCCTGCTACAGGAATTCCTGCTACAGCAGCTGCTCTGCACTAACCCGAGCTTCTCTTTCCATCTGGAAGAATAAACCAGAAACATTCTATGAAATGTACCTAGCTTTTTCTAATTTCCAGCCCAAATTTATCTGTGGCTGGATTATTTCCTTTTATCCTTGTATCAACAATGGCTTTTAACCTCCTGGAAATGTTTATCCCTGAAACATTTTAGGTTTGCTGCAGATCTCCTGGAGCTTTTCTTTCAATGGGCTGAGCTGACTGATTCCTTCCATCCTTCCCTCCTGTAAAATGCTTCCCTTTGCCCAGGAGCCCTTACTTCTCTCTGCCTTATTCCTCTGATTTTGGCTCAGGAGCTCCATGAATGCTCCTGAACAGCCATTCTTTTGCAAGACTCCCAAGTCCACAGCGAAGTACAAACCTTCCAGATCTGTCTTGTGCAAGAAAACGGACATTTTCCTTGGATAAGGAAAGGAAGAGGGGAAAAGAAGTCCCTGAAACAGCAAAAACATCCATGAAAATGTGAAATTTCCATTTGCAGAGTCTCTCTGTTAAAAAAAAATAAAATGAGCTTTTATGTCATTAGTCTCCATTGAGTCCATGGCAAATGTGCTCAATTTAAATGTTGAAAGGCTGTTTTTCTCCAACTGTCAGATGTTGTCGGCCCAGCTGAGCTTTCAGCAGCCATGGGAGAGACCCTCAGACACCGCCAGCACCCCCACCACAACATGCTCTAGGAGAGGTTTGAGAATTTGTTTAAAACTCCTGGATTTCAGACTTATGGCTCCAAGGAGCTCCTAGTTTGGGGTGGCCCTGCCACATGTCCCCAGGGTGATGTGAAGCCACAGCAGATGTCCATCCTCTCCAGCAGCACAGCCCTCTGAATGCCTCAAGGATGTGAAGCAGCTCCCTGCTGCTGCCTCGCACAGTTTGCTCTCACACACTTCCTGAGGAAGCCAGGAGCTTGACTTCTTTAATTTCAAAATTAATTTGAAGACCTTGGAGATTGACCCCATGCAGTGGTGGCCACTCTGGAGGTTTCTGCAGTCCCAGCTGCCCCCAGTGCTGACCCAGAGAGCTCCAGCAAGGAGGTGACCACAGTGAACCCCCCAGGCTGCAGAAGGCAGCTGGGCCACCAGAGCTGGTCAGCCAGGACTGCTCCACACAGGCTCCTTCCCATGGCTCTGTTCCATCTCTTTTACAAAGCCTGGGCAGAGGAGATTTCGCTGTTTCCACCAGCACAATCCTGCTACTCATCATCACCCTCAGCCTGTCTCTGCAGGACCTGCACACACTGACCTGGCGTGGAATCCTCAGAGCACAGACCTCCTCCAGGCCTGGGAGGACAGATGATGTTTTTCAAGGCATTCACACACAGAGTTCCCAGGAGCTTTTCCAGGGAGCCCAAAGTCATCTGGAAATTTTGATTTCTTCAAATTGGCCTGTCCTGAGAATACACTGGTTCTCATGATGCTTTTGCCAGGAAATAAACTTCCCAGGTTCCAGATGAAATTTCCGACCCAAACACTTGAGTGTTGCTCTGTTACTCAATCCTCCAGGCACCCCTAAAAAAAGATCTCGCTGAACTCTGTCTCCACATAAGGACCAAACTTCAAAGGCAGCTTTGGGACTACAGCTCCTTATCAGACCCCCTGTTTTCAATCAAATCCAAAAAGCCAGATTTCTCTGCAACAGTGCTTTTAATGAGCCATGCCTCCGAAGATCTGTGTACCCTCCCCAAACCATCTCAGTAGGTTTCTCCTGCTGAAATCTTCACTGGAGTTTCTCACATCCATCTGCTGTGGCAGCGAATACAACTTCATACATAGTGCTCTGGCCTGGTGCCAGATGGATATTTGATGAAGTTATAAAGTCAGACAGAAAAATGATTTCTTCTGCTGGTATGTAGGCAGAAAAGATGCTTCTTTTGGAGACAAATCCCTCTCTGTTGTTACCTCAGCATGAGAAATCAGTATGATCTATAGATATCTTTTCATCTCCAGCTGAGCCAGGCAAACATGGTGCTGTCATTAGGAGCTGATCCTCCTTCCCCCATGGCAAGCAGCTGGAGCTTTATCCCCTTTGCTGTCTCCAGGTCTCTGCAGTCTCCATTTGGAGGCAGATTTAACATGTGGGAGGATGTGCTGCTGGCAAACCCAGGGGGTCTGGCTTCTGCAGCTCACTCAGGGGTGGGCACATCACTGCTGCCTGAACCCCAAAGCTGCTGGTGAAAATCAGTAGCCAGCTTTGTTTTCTGGGAGCCTTTCACAGGGCCACGGAGTTCACTGGAGAAAAATAACCTTTATCTGGCAGCTACAGCTGCACCTGGGAGTGGCAGAGCTGTTTGCTCCAGAGAGCTAAGCCCAGGCAGCAGAGCACAGAAAGCTCCCTGAGGTTTCCCTTCCAGCTTCATTCCTCATGGTGGTCTACAAATGGCTTTGCTTTCTTATCCTTTGTCTGAAAATACCAACCTGCCCCAAAACTTTTGTTGTGTCCTTGCTGGAAAAATGGATTTTCATAGCCACAAATCTCTAGAAATCTCTCTGAATGTGGTCTGATACCATCTAGATGTCCAGCAGCCCCCTCCATGCCCCTGGTGTTTTACTGTGTGGGTGCCAGTAGGGCAGTTCCTGCTCTGGGAAAAGAGAGAGACAGCATGCAAGAAAGGAAATTGGGGCACAGAGCTGAAAAGGGGGAGCTCAGTTTTTTCCAGGGAAAGAATAAAGCCACAGCTCTCAACATCTGTAACATCCCAGGGCAAGGACTTCCATGTCTTAATCCTGTGTTGTGTGGAGCTCTACCTGCTCATGTGTGCTGGCTTCCTTTGAATGAGAGGGAGGAAACACCATCTCTTTTCCTGATTAAACCTCAAAATACTCCCCTTGGGTGGGCCAGATTCAGGCACCCAATAAATGCACATTGATTCCCCTTGTTCAGGGCAGCAATCTCTGAGGGTCAGAAACACAGAGATGGGTTTTCTCTGCAGGGAACTGAGGGATGAACTGAGTGAATGATCCTGTTGGATGTTGTTTTCCTGACTTGCTGCATTTCTCCGGCACAGGGCTGAATTTCTCAGCAGCTCTGGGCTACATATGTTTTCATAGAGCCTCATTAAATACATAGCTTCAGTTCTGAAAATCACATTTGTTCTAAATAAGGGCTGTCTGCTGGGAGAATTAATTCCTCTGACTTAAGTCACCTCCCTGGAAGTGATGCTGTTGTCTTCGATTTCATGGCTCGGATGATTACGCTTTTCCAACATGCAAAAATAACGAGATTAGGGAATTTGTGGCAATGAAGGCAAAGAGGAGAAACTGGCTAACAAAAAAGGAAGATAAATTGAATTTTCTTATTAAAAGAAAAGAAAATGCCTACTTCACAGAAACAATTTTGATTTGGGGAATAAAAACTCCTTCTGAACCAAAGTCTCTTATTAAACCTCTCAGGTTTGTTGCTGCATTCAAAAAGCTTTGTGCTAATGCCCACAGGGCAAGGCTGTGGGTAACCTCTGGCCATGTGAAACAGGGAGGAAAACCCAGGACTGTGTTTTCCCTGGGGATTTAGGCAAGTTAACAGTGAGCCTGTGGGCTTCTGGCAGGGCGTGGCTGGTGGAGGGGCATTCCAGGATGCAGGGGCAGTGGAGGGATGCCAGACCACACTTAAAGTGATCATCAGAGTCTGCTGATGGGAACAAAGTTGTCAGAGCAACTTTTTACACAGGCAGATAGTGATAGAACAGGGTGGAAGTGGTTTTAAAAGTTCTTTTAAAACTAAAAGAGGAGATACTTAGATGCTAAGAAGAAATTCCTTACTCAGAAGGTGATGAGGAATAGGAACAGGTTGCTCAGGGAAGTTGTGGATGCCCCATCCATGGAAGTGCTTGAGGCCAGGCTGGATGGAATCCTGAGCAACCCAGCCTAGTGGGTGGCATCCATGCCCAGGGCAGCAGGGTTGGAACTGGATGATGTTTACTGTCCCTTCCAGCCCAATAGATTCTGTGATTCTTTTCTGATGGGGCTGATCTCTGCTTGTGCACACGTGGCACACGTGGGCACCCCACACTCCTACTGCCAAAACTCAAAGGAGCAGCCAGCTGGTGTTCCTCTGTGATGCCAGGGATGGGAAGAAAACATCCCCCCCTCCCCGGGAGGGACAACTGCTAAAGGGAAAGGCTCTTCTTTGGTGACACTGGGAACGCTTTAACACTCAAAAAATCATTAGGTTTAATGTTTCTGTTATTTTGCTGTCAATTCTCCTAATGGTGCTCCAGCAGCATGGAGTTGAGTGAGTCATAGAAGTAATTATTAACTAGGCTATGGCACTGAAAAGGCATTCGAAGTTCAATTCAGCAACAGCCCCAGTCGATGTGCAGGGTGCACGTTCATTAATGAGCAGGTGCTAAGTGCTGAGGAGAGAAAAGGAGAGAGCCCATTCCATATGAAATATTTTGCCTCATTATTCCCCACATGGAAAAAGGTAGCAGCAGGTGGAGGGAATAAATAGGAGTAAGGGTATACATCTTGATCCTCACATGTTTAAGGACATTTGAAAGACAGGCACTCTGGGTTTTGCTCCATCAGTGCTCAGACTGAAGTAGAGACTCAGAGGTGTTGACATCTGTAGGTGCAAAGCATGGCAGGAAGCTGTTCCAGCAAAACTTGTGAGTCTGAGTGGAAATAAACAGGCAAAAGGGATATTTTGGAGGTGGGGAACTGGATGTGCCAGGAGGTGAAGTGATGTGACTAAGGTCACATAAGGATTTGGTGGCAGAGGAGAAAACACTGCTTAGAGTTAGTGCATCTTGTGACTCACCCAGCAGACTTCCCCTTTTCCTAGATGTGCTTTCTGCTGCAGGCACACGGCCGCCCTTCCAGGCAGACTTGTAGCTTGGGGGACAGAAGTGCATGAACTCCTTCCCAGCCATCTGCCCCTCCTCTGCCCAAGGCTCAGTACCTGCAGGAAAATGGCAGAGCCAAAGTTCACATCAACAGTGCCAGTCTAGCCTGGGGGGCTGGGTTTGTGTAAAACTTTCAATTCTGTTATATTTCCGGGTTCTGGAGAAAAGGTTTTGTTTCAGCTTGGAGAGCAGGAACGATAAAACACATTTCTGAAGGTAGGAAGATGCTATCTGCTGAGATGAGCAGCAATTACAGACCCCGCAGATGTGTCATGGGTCTGGGCAGGGGAGGACCCAAGGCACTTGGTTTGCATTTCATGAGCATGGATCTGTGTGAATAAAAGTGAAGAGTCACTCAGAGGAGGTGATGAGCTGTCTAGAGTGAGAACAGCAGTGATCTGTCTTCTTTTGTGGTGTGTGAAGCAGGGTGATGGGATAGAAACTTGTCTGTGTCAAGCCACAGGCAGCTTCCTGAGGGACTGAGTCCATCCCCATGGCCGCAGGATGAGGTGACCTGCTCGTGTGTCCCATGGGAGCAGAGCTGTGGCAGACTATTGTAAATGCAGGTGAACCCAATGGGAAGAAATGACGATGTCTGAGTAAATTCAGAAGGCTGAATTATTTCTTTATTATAACTATGCCAAAATACATTAATATACTATATAAAAGGAAGATACTAAAACTACATACTACTTTCTCTGACTCTATCTTTAACTCTAACACATCTCATGACCCTCTCTGGAGAGTCCAGCCCCAGGTGGGTTGGATTGGCCATCAGGCTCAAACAAGCCTCACCATGATCCAATCAAGCACTCACTGCAGATAAACAATTCTCCAAACACATTCCACATAGGAAAAACAAGGAGCAGAAATAGAAATTGTTTTCTCTTTCATTTCTCTCTGTGCGCCTCTATGAAAAATCCTGAGAGGAAGAGAATTGTGCTTGCCACAGCAGACAGCACGTGACTAAGGCTGGACAATCTTCTCCATGGCCTTGGGGATGCTGTGCATTCTACAACAGGGCTCCTGCACATCCCCTGGCACCCAGGGAGCACCTAAGAGCCTTCTTGCCCCTTGCAGCCCAGGGCTGGTGTCTGTCTGCCCCTGCGCTGCAGCAGCTCAGCCTCTGACTTTGCTTTTGAGGTGGGCTCATGGTGATTCCAGTTCACATCCACAAATCTCTGATGCTGTCTCGTACTGTCACAGCTGAGGGAGCCTTGGGGAAAGGGGATCCACCAAAAGGATGGACTGAAGGGTTGAAATGGCTTTTTTGTTTTTCATTTGAGTGAGCCACAAAAATACAAGTTCATTTGACTCTCACAGTTTCTTCATAATCTTCTAACCTTGCCTTTCCCCTCTGTGTCCAATATTCTACACCAATGATACTCTTGCAGAAAAAAATGCAGTGGAAACCAAGGACTCTCGCAAATATATAATAGTCAGGGAGTCAACATATTCTAATGAAACCTGCTTTGGTGATGAGTGCCAGACAAGCTCTGAGCAAGGTTTCGCATTTCAGCTTCACGGATTATTGGGACTGCTGTGATAACTCTGCTTCTAAATGAAAGCAAGCCTGTGTGGGCTCCTCAGATTGTTTCCATGCAGATGATGCCTCCAGCTGCCCCCAAAAGCCAAGTTCCACAGCAGTAAAAAGAGCTTTATAGCCTTGGCTCTAATTAACTCCCTACAGCAAGAGACACTTTGGCTGTAACGCACCAGTGGCTTTCAGATAGGCCATTTATCAGCTCCCTAAATGCAATCAGAGCCAGTTTGATCCAATTAGGCAGCAGCAGTACAGGATAGCACCGTGCAGCCTGTGTGCTGCAGCACTCAGGACAAGGAAATGCAATGCTGGAAGAATGCAACTTCCCCATCTAGGATACAGTCATCACCTTTCCATGTCAATCCCTTTCTGTGCCTAAGGCGAAAGTCCTCAAACAGCACTTCAGTGTCTGCCAAAGGCTGAGCCTGTAACTCTTGCATCTCCTGAGACAAGCCTGTTTGTCTCTTCCAACCTGCAATGGTGTTTATGGTGCCAAGAAATTTCAAGGATCATCCAGATTCAACACCATCTATGAGCAGGGACATTTTCCCCTACACCAGGTTGCTCAAAGCCCAATCCAACCTGGTCTTGAGCATTTTCAGGGATGTGGCAGCCACAACTCTGGGCAAACACGGCCAGTGCAACCAGTACCAAGCAATCTTTTCCCATCATTATCTGCCCACGTAAAAGGTCTCTCTTGCTCTATTTTGTAAGCTGTCTACAAATACTGGAAGGCTGCAATGAGGTCTCCCCAGAGCCTTCCCTTCTCCAGGCTACACCACCCCACCTCTCAGTCTGTCTTCCCAACAGAGGGGCTCCAGCCCTCTGAGCATCTTCATGGCCTCCTCTGGATTCACTCCAGCAGGTCCTGCCCCTTCTGACCTTGAGGTCTTACCCTGGGGACAGTTTGTGAGCTGGGGAGGGTTTTCTCCTCATCAGCCAAGACTGCAGTGGGCACACAAGAGGTGTTGGAAAGGTGAATGGATTCTCCCTGTTGTGTTTTTTTAATGCTCTGCTAATGGTGCTCATGGAGGGAGCAGTGAAGCTGCTGCTTCCCCCATTTTCTGTGTGCTTTTGTCTGCACAGCTCTGTGCTGGTCTCAGTCTGGATTCTGCCCCCCCCCCTTTTGCCTGAGTCCAATCCCTACCATCTTAGGCCAAATTGCACCCAGAAACACCCAGCGTCACCTCAAATGATGGTGTCATCCCTGAGCATCTGTGGTCACAAAAAATGTCAAAGCAGAATTTCCTGCAGCTATTAAAATACAGGAAGCCTTGCACTACCTTAGCTAAAGTTGTGCAATTTCCCCTCTTCTTACAAAAAAGAAACCAGCCACCACAGATCACAGATCTCGCTTCTCTTTCTGGTTTTGCCCCTGGGGAGCTGACTCCATCCTACATCATTCTGTTGGGCCACTTGCAAAGCCATCCTTCCCCAGAGCCACCTGTTTAATGCTGAATTAATTTACATTTCTTTTAAGTGCTCGTGTTTGCTTCAGCAGACAGGCTATGAGTTATTGCCTGATCTGCTTTTCTGCTCAGGAGGCTACAAGGGCCTCATTAAACAGAACAGAATATGCAAAATGAAAGGTAACTTACCCACTGAGCAATGCTGAAGTTTGGAAACAAGAGACAGCAAGACAAGAGCTCTTACATCACTGCCTGCAAAGCTTTTTGCCCTGAGTTCAGTGTTTACATAAAATTATCATCAAGGCATGAATTTAACTGAAAACTGACAGTCTGAATGAGTGACTCCCCAGCAGTCAGCTCATGAAATAAATCCCATTCGGGTGAGCACCAGCTGTATGGAAAGTGGGTTTTCTTCAGACTGATTGATGAGGAGGTACCAATATCAGGAGCTGTCTGCTTGAGGGATGGGGCACCTTAAAGCAGTGCCTTGGTTTTGATGGATGCCAGAGATCAGATCCTGAGGAGCAGAGCAGGCCAGGTGGGATCTGAGCAAGGAGGGACTGGATGCTGCTGGAGAGGCACTGGAAGAAGAGCTGAGAACCAGCAGGCACAGCCAAGGGGCTGGAACTGGGGTTGGGGCTGGGGATTAGACCACAAGTGTTTTCTGCTGCCTTTGATGCATCAGGTGGGGGGTGTACCCAAGAGGAACATTTAGGCTGGGTGCTGCCAAGGTCTGCTCTGAGCAGCTTCAGCAGAGGTTAAAATCAGATGCACAGAGCATCAGGGGGACTGGAGTAATTTTGGCCCTGGATGCAGTGGTTCTTGCAGCAGCAAGTGCAGTAACCAGTGCCTGAGAGATGCTGTGAAGGCACTGGGGCAGTGAAGGCAAACCAGCACAGTGCTGGCACTTGGCAGGAAGAGACAACATTGATTATGAGTCTCTTTTCCCACTGAGTCACTTCTTCCCACCAGATAAAACCAAATTTAGCATCCTTGGAACTCCTGGGCTGTTGGACTGCTGTCCTGTCAGCCTGGCCAAGCCTGTGCCATGTCTGACCCTTCTCTGATGCCCACAAGTCCCCAAGTGTCACCTCCTTCTCCTCTGTACCTGCATTGTTCCCCTCTGCCCACAGCTCTGGGGGCCTGCAATGAGCTTGTGAACCAGGGAGCTGCTCTTCCCGTCTTTTTCTTTTTTTCCCTTTCTCTTTTATATTCCTCTTTTAGCTTTATCAGGCAGTCTAATAAAATATATTGTCTCTCCCTATAAAGCTTGTCTCCAGAGACTTAACCGCACTGAGGTTGCTATAACAACAACCAAGCTCTTTGCCAGCAAGAAACGAAGGAAAAAGGTGCTGGGGAAACCAAGGGAGAGTTCAGCAGGGAGACCCCCCTGCAATGTGCCACTTTATCCCTGGGAGGGGCAGGATGAGGCAGAAAGGCAGGAAGGAGGAGCAGCACCTCAGGGGAAGGAGGGATCAGAGTCCCAGACCTGCTGGGGATGTGCTGCAGGACCCTCCCTGAGCAGCAGATCCCCCGAGTGACATTTGCCCTGCTCAGGTGAAAATCCAGGCACGCAAACACCCTGACATTGGCAGGGCTGCTCCCCAGCTGCTGGGCTGCTCCCAGCACCCACCACACAGCAAAATTCCCATTCCAGCCAGGAAGGATGTCAAGGACTGCTGGGCAAACCAGGCACTCCCAGAGGATCAATGGGTACCCCACCTTCCTGTGACTGCAGCTGGCCAGGACAGGCTTCTCCTGTCCCTGAGCACAGATGCTCAAGCAGCAGGAGGGGCTGTTCTGGCTCCTTGGGCTGAAAAGAGCCGGGAAGGGCTCAGGTGAGGGAGAGGAGGTGGAAATTGCTGGCAAATGTTTGTAAGGAATGCTTGTCCTAGGAAGCAGTAACTTAAAAGCATGAAAAAAAAAAATGGTAGGAGAGCTTATCTGAAGTAGCTACAGATACCTACAGGCAGAGACAATCTTCTCCATCCTTTTCTGTTCTTTTTAGCTGATTGCAAATGCCACAGTGAAGCTCCTCTAACTCCATCAGCCAGGGATTTATTCTAACCAAATCTTAATTTTTCCCTCCCAAGTTATGGATTAGGGGCTCTGGATTGTTAAACATCTGAGGATTGCCAAGAATAAAGAGTTAGTTAAGCACCCTGAGAGCTGGGCATTAAAGAAAGTTAACTTATTGTTCTCAGATCCACTGCAGAGATGAATATTTATGGCTCAATCTAGTTTTCCATAATCTCATCATTTCTTATGTCAATTGTATTTTATAGAAATGTCCACAGGGAAAGAATTGACTTTTGTCCTGGACCCAAACCAAACAAGCTCAAGCAGTGATTATTTGGGTTTGAAACAGTGGGATAATTTAATCTCAACATCTATTGATCTCCTTCTGCACTGGAATCCTATGGCTAAACATCTGCAAGGCAGTGAATAGCCTGGAGTACAAATTCATTACAGAGTTATCAATAGGTACTGAGTTTTAGGCTGAGAAAAAAAATGTTTTACAGTCTGCTTATTTTGGAGTAAAAAAAAAATAAAGATGCAACTTCATCCAGCTAAAGATACATCGAAGGCCATGAGGGAACTGCTGCCTGTTGTTGGCAAGGTTTGAAAGGCAGTTCCATTTCAAGCCACATGGCTCTCAGTTTGGGACAGACATGGGTAAATCTTTCAGGAAAATCGCTGTCAGTTCTCCTAAAAATCAGATTTTGAAATAATAAATTTAAAAAATAGTTAAAATTTGGGGAAAGCAGTGGCAAAGTCTGGTGTTGCTAACCATTGCTGACCCTGATCCCTTCCCTGGCCTTTAGCTGGGGATGAGTTTTGTGAGTCCTTCCCTGGCTGTGCTCCCTCCTGGAGGCAGCTGCCTTGGGTGGTGAGCAAAGTGATTCTCATATCAGTTAATTAATTGCTGCAATCTGTTAATGAGGTTTGTAATGTACTTTGTGGGCCATCTGGACAAAAGATGATTTCAAGGATGGCTGCAACATGTCCCTGCCTTTTATCAACTGTAATGGTTAAATATGGACTAATTAGGGGGGACACACAAACCAGGCAGAAAGAGCTGGGGCTTTCACTGGTGGATTTATCATTGATGAGTAGGAACTGCAGCTAACAAGGAATATATGCCTTTCTGAGCAGGATGGGGAAATTAATCCCTGCTGAGCAGCGTGGCAGACCAGACCATGCAGTGGGCCAAGGGCAAAGCTCAGGGTGCAGGAGATGCAGGGTGGCAGCAGGACTGCTCCACCTGGCTTCAGGCACAGCAGATACTTCACAATCCTCCCCCTCAGCAGCTTCTTGGGATCCTCCTGTCAAAATCTGGCCCAAACTTCGCTGTTGTGGTTGGAAATCTAAAGGCAGAGGGTTGTCAGTTGTTTTGATCATTGCAGTGCAGTAATACAATAATCACCAGGTGCCTGGGATATTATTTAAATGTACAAAACAAATATTACAGAGTGGGAGTGTAAAAAATATTACTGAGAAGAGATAGACCCAGGCAAACCCAGAGAAATTCCTTCTCTCTGGCCCCTGCCCTTGTCTCAGCCCTCAAATAAAGTGGTGCTCATCTGATCCCTGTTTGTCAGAGCTAGCAAGGAAATAAAAAGTGCTCAGCTCTGACATATTGAGCAGGGAGATACGTGAGCATCTGGAAGGGAATCCTCTCAGTCAATCATGAGCAATGCAAACCCTTTGTGGAAACACCCAGGATCCATTTTGCAAAATGACTCCAATAAATGACAAAACAACATGTATGCACTCTTAAGGAAGTAAGAGATTAAATAAAGATCTAGAGCTTATAATCATTGCTGCCTTGGGGCAGGAATAATTTACAGTAAAGAACACCTGCCTGATGTGTTGTTTAGGAGTTTTGCAATTAGTTTTGTCATTTCCCTTTCCTAGACAATGCTTGAAATTTTTTTGTAACCAGAATAATTTGAAAAACTGGGTCCCTTCTATGTACATTTTCTTCCACTTACCAATGCATAGCTCTTCATCCAGAGCCCATGAGAGCAGAAATGTCTGCAGAATGGTGACTACACAAATTAACAACTATTTATTGTAGTTGTTACCCAAAATCCTCTGAGCTGAGCAACCTGGCATCCACCAGAAGACACCCCTCTTTTTAGGACTTCGATTTCAAAGCAATTTGGTTTGGATTCTTAGTGTCAATATACGCCCCTGCAGAGGAAAAGACTCAGTAGCCTGTTGTCACATTGGGTCTGGGAACTGGTATTTGTCAGCAACAGGGATATTGACTGACCTGAGCCATGGTCCCGAAGCCTTTGGGTTGGTGAGATTCCTGCTTCTGGGGGCTCATTCCCTCCTGGAACACCAGCTGTGTGATAAAGCAGCAAACACAGGCGTTTCTGCACCCCTCAGCCTCTGCCTTTTCCTGCCCTCATTCACCAGTTGTTCCCAGTCTCCACCACGCAGACTTTTGTTCAGCCTGTGAATGATGAGCTGCAAATACAAATTGCCTTACACCACAACTCTAACGCCTCTTTTTATACCTCTCATTCTCACCAGGCTTCCTCTTAAAGCAATAGAGATTCTTAATAGGGGCCTTGATAATTCTTTGTGGGGTTGAGCAAATCAAAATGAGAACCTCTCCCCATGAAAGCAGCACTTCCAGCTCGTCCCTGCCTCTTCTCACTGCCCTGAGAATGAATGGTGCATTATTTATAGGCAAGGCACAAAGCTGAAGGCCCAGGATGAGAGCTGCCTGCTCCAGAGACAGAAATAATATCTGTGATTGACCTAAATGTCCAAGGCAACCGCTGACAGCCTAAACACAGCACAGGAGCAGAGCCTTTAACGAATAAATGGAAGGAAATTTATAGCCAAGGCTGCAAGAGGAGTCCTTGGGAAATAAATCCCCTCAGCCTTTCAGCAGCAATTGCTGGAGGTAGATGCCCAGATCTCATCCTGCTGCTGCCCACCTGCCTGAGCATGGCAGAGCTTCTGGACCAAAGCCTCTGACCTGACAATTTGCAAACACCAGAAGAGATCCTGAACTGGCGCTTCAGCTCTCAAATTTTGCATGGGCCAGGTCAGAAATATCCTGGGACACAGCACTGGGAGGCTGTGGCCCTGCAGGGTGGCCCCAGCAGCTGGGCACAGCACAGTGGGGAGCTGCCATCAGCCAGGGGAGTCCTCAGCTCAGCAAACAGCCTCTGGTGAGTGATGGGTGATGCCCAAGCGTTTGATGCCTCAAAAACCTCATGCATCAAGGTGAGAGCCAAACATTGCTGGAAGAATTGTCCTGGAGGCAATTTAGCCCACAGCAATGCAGATCTGGGGGTGTCAGGGACTTTCTAGACCCACAGAACAACCCTGGAGGTAATTTATTTCCCATATCCCATCCTCATCCCTGGAATCCTTCCCCACACTTGTCAAAAATCAGCAAACCCCCTGACACCCTGAGCAGAGCAGTCAGAGAGTTTTGCTACAGTTTTGAGGTCGAAAAGATCCTGGGGCTGGACAGGGACCCTCAGACGAAATATATAAGCTTGGCTAAGACCTGGTGCTGCATCCTGGGCACGGAGAGGTGTAGGAAACACAAATCCTCCTGAGAGCACAGGGAGATGCTCCCACTGCCTGTGCTACCAGATGGGGCTGGCAGGTGTCACTAGCAGGAAGCACAAGTGAAAAAAGAAGAGCAGGACTGCTCAGTTCACGTTTCCCTATCAAGCCCTCACTGCTGGGTCGGGGTGTGCATTTTTGGCACAGCACAATACAGGGGGAAACACAGATATTGCAGCAGCCAGGTCGAGCTGGTGATCCAGTGATGGCCAGAGCACTCTGGTGTCTTTGGTCTCCTAGTAAAGTCACTGTCCAGAAGTGGTATTTGCTGGTTGTTTGCACAGCTAAAAGTAAAGGCCAGTGGGAATGGGTTCTGGTCACCAGCATTAGCCAGGATAAGCAGATGTACCAGTTGTCTTTTGAACTTTGCAGCAAAATGTGGGTGGCTGCTGACGGAGTAACTGGGACAGACACACTAACCCAGCCCAGCCTGAGCTCAGAGGAGCTGGCCCATGGCCTTACAGTCACTTCCAGCTGGTCTTAGCCCACCCCGCTGCCATGAAGAGGGTCCTGCCTCCACTGCCATAGCTGACCCCTTCTTCCTATCAATACCAGAAGTCTCATCTGGCTGAAAAGTCTCATCTGATCTAATTTTCTCCTCCAAAAATGTTAACTTCCTGCTGGATCTGTTAACAGCATCCCAGAATCACAGATTACTCTGAGTTGGAAGGGACTCAGCAGAATAATCAAGTTCAACCCTTAAATGAAGGCAGCTCCCTGCTCTGTCCCTGCCATGTACATCCACTGAGGAAACCCCAGCCCTGGGCACCACAGCATCCATCTGCTCTTTTTTATTCCCATTTTTCCCCCTGTGCCATCTCACAAGCTTGGACTTCTGGAGTCTGTGCTCTGAGCCGTGGTTATTGCACACAACTTCCCCCTCAACCACTCTGACAAGTAATAGAATTATCCTCCCTCCCCAGCTCATCGCCTGGGAGCTCTCCAGCTTTAATGCAGCACTAAATTTTTGCTCCCTGGAAGGAGAAGGGCAAGAAAGGGGGAGACAGAGCAGTGCAGCCACAAACAGGGAGCTGATAAATGCTAATGAATTTATAGGGATTATAGCAATCCTTCAGCCAAAGCCAGGGACCCACATAGCTACACAGACCCTTGTGATCTGCCTGCAAGAATCACTCAAAAGACAGGCAATTTGCCCAATTCACCCTAATTATGGCTGGCAGCAGCAACGAGAAGACAGGGTAGGTATTTCACTTGGCTGTGGGTGGACAGACACACTGTGACCCCAATGTTCTGTGACCCCAACATGCCGTGTGACCCCAATATGCTGTGACCCCCCCCAACCAGCTTGTGAGCCCCTGTACCCCCATGTGCCCGGGGATGGTGCTGGGGTCAGCAGGGGCTGGCAGAGGGCTCCCAGTGAAGATGGTCAGGCCTGGCAATTGAGTTTTGGGGATGCTGCGGGTCCTGCTCTGCAGACATCGGGGTTCTGCTTTGGGGGGGATGCGGGCAGAACTGCGGCTCTGCTGCTGCTCGCACGGATTTGGGCAGCAGATGGAGCTCGCTGCGCTGCCATGAGCAATTCCCGGCATCTCCCCGCCTGCAGTGGGATTTGCCGGCTCTGAGGTTGTGGGAATCCAGGGCTTCCCTCTGGCTGCCCTGGCAGGTCTGGGACCCTGGCAGGGGTCAGGAACCCCCCTGTACAGAGCCCCCAGAGACACTGTCTGTGATCTCTGTTCATGGAAAAGAGTTTTCAATCTTACAGGATGAATTACAAGCTTTGAGTGTTTGATATAACTAATAATTAAGTGTGACACGGGTGCAAAAGCAAAATTTTAGATTTCTAGATTAGGAGTTCAGAGGGGACAAGATGGAGGAATTGGGTGTGTCTTGTCCTTTTTCTCCTTCTTCATGTCCTCCATGTTTCACTGTAGTGTTGGCATTTTTCTGTTGGTTTAGGCTGGGGACACTCTGTTCAACGTAGGTGACAGATATTGGCACGTTATTGTAAATCCAGCACAGGTAGTTTCTGGTATTTAATGTTTGTACCATCCCACTGAGGACAGAGCCCCACACGCTGCCCTGCAGGACAGACCTGCGGCAGGGCAGCAGAACATGTTAGAGATAAACAGAATAAACAACCTTGAAAACAGCACAGACGAATTATGGCTTCTTCTTTGGCAGTGGGGCAGAAAGACAGAGACTTTCTACAATCTCGGAATCATCAATACCCACAGATTCCGACATGAGGTTGTGGGTACCCTGCAACCTGGTGAGCTGAGAGCTGGGGCAGGTGCCACAGCTGCTGCATCTCTCAGCCCGGGTAAACCCCGGCCATCCCCATCTGTACCATGTTTGCTCGGGGTGTGGTTGTGCTGCTCACTAAGGTCAGAGAATCCCGGCCCCATTAGAATCCCTCCCACTCCTCAAGGAGATTTGGCTACCAAAGTACCTGGCCCAAAAGCCAAGCGTGAGGCCAGCAGGTGAAAATCTGAGCTCCAAAAGGTCCCACTGAGGTGTCCCACCTGACACAGGCACTCTGGTGCTCTGGCCACCTCTGGAGGACAGGACAGCTGTGGCCATGAGTGATGGATGTGGCAGGGCTGGAGGAGCCCTGACCTTCTCCTTTGGCCATGGTCTCACTTCACTAGCACTGGGGTTTGGAATCTAAAAACCTTTTTGTGTGTCAGATCGTCATACCTTGAGCTTAAAGGGCAAGTTAATCTGTTATTTTGTCTTTTAGTTTGTTGAAATGCTTTTTTTATTTTTTTCTTTTTATTTTTACATATTCACATTACCTTCAAGGCGCCAGAAGTACAAACTTTTTTCTTTTTTTTTTCTTTTTTTTTTTTTTTTTCTTTTTCCTATTCCTCTCTACTGGTTTTGTCTAGGATAGAATTAATTTTCTTCCAAATAGCTTGTATGGTGTTCTGTTGTGGATTTGGGACCAGACCTGTGGTGATAGGGGGATGGTTAGCTATTAGTAAACAGGGCTTACACCAAGACAAGGGCTTTCCTGCTTCTCCCACCTCCCTGTGAGGAGGCTGGGGGTGCACAAGGGCTTGGGAGGGGACAGCTGACCACAGTGACCAAAGGGCTGACCCACACCATGTGATGTCGTGCTCAGCAATAAAAGCAGTGTGAAGAAGGAGGAAAGAGCAATGTTTGGAGTGCTGGTGTTTGTCTTCCCAAGTCCCTTTCACACATGATGGAGCCCAGCTGTCCTGGGGATTTCTCCATATCTGCCTGCCCATGGGAAGCAGCAAATAAATTCCTTATTTTGCTTTGCGTGCACACACAGCTTTTGCTTTTATCTCAGCCCTTGAGTTTCCTCACTTTTACCCATCTAATTCCCTGTCTCCCATCCCACTGGGAGGTAGTGAGCAAGTGGTTGTGTGGTGTTGGTGTTAGCCCACATTACCTCACATTCCTTGGGAAAAAAACCAATCTCTGTTCACACTATTTTCAGTGTTCCAGAGCAGAGAGTTGAGTTCCTCCCATCGCTACCTGCCCACAAAGAGCTCTAGCCAGAATTCCAGGCGAGTTGCTCCAGGCTCAGGCACAGTTTATGACAGTCCCAGGAAGACACGGTAGATGGCACTCCGGATATGGCATTCCAGCCTTAAAACTTCACTCCCCAAGTTAAACTAAAATTAAAAACCTGGGAAAGTTCAGGAGAGCTTTAAGCCTCTTAATTTAAATACAGATGCTGAACGTCTGGAAGAAATTCCTGACACTGGAAGCTGCTTTTCCCACCTTGTTCAATAAGAAAGGTGCCGTCCCCGAGTTATCAGCACAGGTTGGGTGTGGGATCCCTGAAGCAGCAGGTAACCAAACAGAGATTTGGGGGGAGGCAGGTGGAGAAAAGGCCATGGCTGATTTCATTATCACTAATAATAATGAACCCTTCTCTCTCTCAAAAAAAAAAAAAAAAAAAAAATCTCATTGCAGAAAAGACCTGCTATAAAGCCGGGTGGAGAAATGGCATTGGATGTGGGCGCTTTCCTGGTGGCTTTAAGTGCTGGCTTGGCTTCAGAGAGGTGCCACATCCCTGACCCCTTTTCTTGGCTGGATGCAGGAGTCTTCTGAACACCTCAACCCCGCACGGCCACTGAGGCTCTGCTCTGTCCCCCTGTGGAAATGCAGCAGGAGCTACTGCTGGTGATAGAGTTTGACAAAAAGTAGGCAAATTATGCCTAATTGATTTTTAAATCTTGCTGAGCAGGATGATGAGTGTACAGAGTCATCTCAGGTATTGAAACAGCAGGACAGAGATTCACTTGAGTCAGGGGTTCTGTTGGCTTCAGCAAGAATCTGTTCTGATTGCAAGGGCTTCTCCAGATAGCCTAACTTTTACTTCATTTCCACTTTTTTTTCTTGCAGGAAGTGCAGTGATCTTTCTGTGTTTCCTACAATGTAGGTCAACAGACTTTGTTCCATATTTTTTGGGATACAAGAGTTAAAACTACTTACAGATACTCCTTAAAATGTGACATTTGAGGATTTTTTAAGCAAGTAGTCTGTTTCTAAGTGAAACAAAAGGCAACTATATTTTTTAGTCTGTTACCAAACTCTTTCATCTCAGGGGAAAAAAAAATGAGAAAAATACTACTGACATTGACTTTTTTCTCTATATGTATTTAGCCTTTCTCTTGCTTGGTTTAACTATAAAATTATAAATGCATCAGGCAACAGGCATAAAATCATCTGATACTAAATTTAGGTCCTCTGAAGGTGAATTTTTCCCAGGTAAAGTCCTCCAGGAAGAAAGAGAGAGAAAAGTCTCTTCGACTTTGAAAGCTCTCACTTGTTCCTCACTCAGGCTGTATTTGGGGAACATTTTCAGCAATGTCTGCTCTGAGATAGTCTTGAGGTTAGAGGCATCTAAATCCCACTGAAAGGCCATAAGAAACAAAAAAAAAAAAAACCAAAAAAAACATGGGAATAGTTTCTTCATGGATAAGCAATATCCTGGTCTGAACAGCTTTCCCTGGATTCCAGCAGAAGAGGAAAGATGCTGAAAAACCATAGGAGTTACATGCACACGCCTTCCCTAGCACTGGTGTCTTTGATGCTTCAAAAGAAGCATCAAAGAGACCTTTGTGCACATGGTTTTCACAGAGCTGTCCAGCAGAACATTCACTGATGCCTTTTTGTGGGATCCACCAAGAAATAAAATAACCCACATTTCTGCATCTCCATCTGAAAGGTGAGCAGCTAAGTCACAGGGAGGGCAGAGCAGCAACCTTGCTGCAAAGGTTGTGCACAACCTTCAGGTCTGTGCGTGCCTCAGCAGGTCTGAGGGAGGCTGGGTGAGAAATGCCTGCTCCTCACAACGCCCCTCTCTGCGTGTCAGCGGCAAAGGCGAGGACAGGACATTTTATATTCTGCGGGTTACGTCTTACTTCAGCCAGCCAGGTGCGAGAAACCTGATATTAAGTAAGCTGGGGAACTTGTGTTTCTTTCCTAATGGGATTCCAGCTGTCATTAATCCTTTGCTGAGGTGTGTGTTTCCAGAAGAAGGCGTGTGCAATCAGCAGGACCGATGTGCTGCTTTTTGGATGAGCTGGGGAAGGCCCTGCTGGGTGAATTCTCTCTGCAGGGCCAGCTCAAGGAGCCATCCCCAGCTCGGAGGCTCTGTGGGGAGGGCAGCATTCCCTCATCTTTGTCTGGGGGATGGAGGCAGAGAAGGTGACTGGCCAAAAATGCCGTGCTGCAGTGAGCTCTTCAGTGGCACTACGTGGAGATGTCCCACTGTGTGATTAATTTCTGATATGCAGGTTTTAGGAAGTCAAGATCCCCAGAATGAAAAAGTGAGTATTATTGGGTATTTCCCCAGTGAAAGAAGACAAGGACAAGAAGAGCTTCTTGCTCAGGACAAGACGAGCCAGCCAGTGTGTGAAGGGGATGGGACTGTGGCTCATTGCTGACCTCATGCTGCACCCCATTGTCCCAGGAGGACCCAAGCAGGATTTGCACCCATGCATGGCCTGGCACAAACCCACCAGGTCCCTTTGTGTCCCCTGCACCTTTGTCCCTCCCCTGCCATGTGACTCAGCCTCACCTCTGTGCAGCAGTTCAGCTCCTCAAGCTGGAGTGAAGCTGCTGGTGGAAGCCCAGAGGAAAGAGGGGTGTCCTGCCTCTCCCAGCAGTCACTCAGCTGCATCCATGCAGAATCCCAGATCTCACATTTGGCCACAGTGGTGAAGCTGCTGACTTAGCAAGGTCAGAGGGGAGGCAGGTGGCTTTTGATCTTCCCTTCAATTTTCTTCCTGAGCCTTCATTTACTGACAAAATGCTCTGTGGTTGTTTTTGGCAGAATGGGCATCATTTTCCTGAAGACAGAACTGTCCACAGGGATGCAAGCTCTCCAAGACCAGCCTAGATGGAGAAGAGTGCTCCTACTTGAGTGGGAAGAGGGGAATAACAGGGCTGGGACCTGCCTGGGAGCACGGGGCACTTTGTCAGGTGGCAGCAAGAGCTGGAGAAGTTCCTGGGTGCTGCTCAGTGGGAGTCTCTGATTTTTTCCTCTGTATAAAACTGCAGAGTCTTGGGGAACACAGGTATCTTTCAAAGAGCAGAAAGATTTGCAGTGGCAGAAATCTGCTTCACATCTCTTTTATATACATCAGCCTTCTCACAGGGGTTGTTAAGATCTCCCAAAAGCTTCTCTACAGCAGAGTAGCTGCTGAAAAAGAGCTGATATCCAGGAGGGTGACATTTGCACCGGGATGTGCTTACCTCTTCATTGTGTACCAGAGAAGAGAATAACTAAATCAAGCCCACAGCAATATTCCCAGTCCCAGGTACACCATGAAGAATGGGAATTTATAAATAAGACAACAAACCTGCATCCCACACAAAGGTCCTGAATTCAAACACAATAATTTGCTGAAATTCTCCTCCAGCAGTTTTGTGTTTCAGCCATCACATCAGCAAATATTTAACAAGTCTGGGAGAAAAAAAAAAAAAGACAAGAAAAATTAATAGGATTTAAAAAAACATCTTTAAGTACTTAAAGAGCAGCTTACAATCAATTAAAGACCTCATAAACACGAGAACATAAACAATATCAAAATTTTCTGCATATTATAAAATGATTTGCCATAGAGTGGCTTGCGTGAAGAGATTAGATATGCTTTGCAGCATAAAACATTATTCTGTAAAGGCATTATGTTTCAGCAAATATACCACGCTAATTGTATTAGAGGAAGTTCAGGTGAAGCATAATTCCTGGATTAGAAAATTGAAGACACAGGTTAAACAATATGTGTTGGTCAGGCTGCTTGAAATTTGCTGGCAGGTCTGAAATGGGATTTTTTTTTTTTAACATTGATTGAATTACTGATATTCTTTTGGTAGACTCTAAGGTTTGTTTTTTAAGGGTACTAAAGTTATGAGCCAAGACAATGGAATATATTATGTATATGAAAGCAGAAAAACAAATATTTGTTCTTATTTCAGCTATTTAAACAATCCTACTAATTATAGAGTTGGAAACAATTCCTAACATTGCTGTTATTCTAAAAACATTCCCCCACTGGCAAACTCTTTTAATCTACTTAATAATTTCTAAGACCTGAAAATAATTAACACTTTCTAAAGCGGATTTATGTGGAATACAAACACTACAACCATCCAAAAGGCATTTTTGGCCAACAGTGGATATGACCCGCAGCTCAGTGCTGGGGCTGGGCACGCATCCTTGGTGTTAGTGAATTTTTCAAGCAGTGGGGTGTGGCATTTCACTCATGTGTGCAGAGCAGGTGTTTGCATGTGCTGGCACTCACCCTTAGTGCTTCTAGATGAGCCAGCCTTAGCAAACTACTTTTTAAATAAAACCTCTACTTCGTCCACCCACCTATACGCTAACTTCATCTCCGACTTTCTCAGATGGAAAAGGAATAAAAATCTACAGGGTGAAAAAATTTCTTTTTGTTAAGGTATGAACACTGACTGTAGGAGCTGTGGGATGCAAAGAAGAAATTCATTAGGGTTCCCTCACCCCTATTTTTTGACAGGGAGCACAAGCACAAAGAAAACTCCTCGTTGCAAAAAATTCCCAGACTTTGTCTTGTCAAAAAGAACCTGAGTTGGTTTTGTATGACAGGAACCAACAATAAATAAAAAAAAAGATCAAACACAAGAAAGAGAAGAAAAATGGCAGTCACCCTGGGAGGAAGCTTCCTAGCGTATGATAAATTGGAAAATGGACATACAGAACATGCTGACATACATTTTTAATGGCCCAATTGCTCAATTAATTCTTTCCCTTTTCCCTTTTTAATGTGAAAATCGTCATAATTCCTCCCAGATTAGTATAGATACAGGCCGACAGTCTCTCCTGCTCAAGGTATTTGCAGGACATAATTCATTCATAAAGCCGTAATGCACTCATCTATCATCTGAAATATTTTTTTTTCTTTCTTTTTTTTTTTTTCCTTTTCTTTCCCCTCTCTCCCATTTGTGCTTGGGGCTCTCGCTGAGTCTCTGGGCACTGATGTATTAGCTGGCATATGCAAGCTATGAATTATCAACTGAAAGGAGTCAATTATCCACTCTAAAAATGAGTGTCTGGGCACCAATAGCCTGAGGGGCCTTTTTTGTATTTACGAAATGATTTCATGGCAAGTAGAGGTGTGTGTGGAAGGGGGATTGAGGAGGGGGGGGGGGAGAAAGGAAAGGCTTTTTTTTTTACCCTTCTTTTTTTCCTTGTGTCCACCCCGAGAAAAAAAAAATTAAAATGAAATAAAAAGAACATTTTGAACTTTGAATGCAGTAATCCATTTTTATACACAGCGACTTTTAGGAGCGATCTCGGCTGGCTGGAAAGGAGCCTGGTGGCCATGTTGCTTAGGCTTCTCCTCCTCTATCTGGTCTCAGCTAAGCTTTCAATCAAACCCCGAGCCCTGGCTGACTTCAGCTGCTAATAGACTGGATAGGAAATGGGATATTGGATAGTTTCTTGGTCCCCAGTCTCTGGCCGTGTGCCTTGTCATCTCCGCAGACATTGATTTCTCCCTCTCTCCCCGCCCGCCCCCTGCTCTGCTCAGGGCCTGTGGCCCACCAAGAGCTGACTCCACATCAGCAAACCCTGAGCTGAGTTATGCTTAGGGAAATGAGGTCATTAGATGGAATTACAGCGGGTTTTGATAGCTCGGTAATAGGTTTTAATGATGGAATTTAACACAGGACCCCCACCAGGGACAAGGCAGATATACATCCAGACAGGTCACTTAATAAACCTCCACTCAGCACTTGAGTTGAGGAATTTAGGAGGCTCTGAAAACACAGCCCTTCTTAACCAAGCCAATACATCATCGGCAAGTAGTCTCTTTGGAAGGCTTTTTATTATTATTTTTGAGGGGTTTGATTGACTTAAAACATGATGCTCCTTTAAATATGCACATTCATTTCGCCAGATGCATTTTTGAGGAGGGTTCTTTTAGGCAGCAGATGTTTTCCTTAGATGTGAACAGGCTGTTGTGCTCTTGGATGCTAAAGAGCCCATCTGATGGTGTGGTAAATTGTTTGGAAGTTTGAAGAGCTTAGCCAGCCTTTTATGTATTTGTTACTGACAGGTAAATTGCAGGTTAAGTGCAAAAGCAGCATTAGCTGAGGAGTCCTGGCTTCCACAAATCTACCTTGGCCTCTAATCTGAATACAAAAGGAAGGAAGGAATTAAATTTGACCCTTCGAACATGCTGTTTGCTCAATCCTAGACTTACTTGGTAAGCTCCTTTAAGGTGCTTTTCTGTTTGTTCTGGCCCCATCTCAAGCAGGTACAAGAATGCCCACAAAAGAGGACACTTTGCAGGTAGCAGAGTGGATCAAAGGCAGAGCCACTGCTTTGTGTGTCCCAACAATGCCAAAGGGGCAGGCTTGAGGCTCTCCTGAAGAACAGTTCACTCAATTTGGTCTCCAAAGGATAGTTCACTCAATTTGTTCTCCAAAGGCTGTTCACAGTGGCTGCTGCAGGTCTGCACGCTCCCTGAGCACGGGAGCCACCAAACCTCATGGAATCACAGAACAGTTTTTGTTGGAAGGGACATTGAACATCACCTTGTTCCAACCCCCTGCCATGGGCAGGGACACCTTCCACACGTTCAGCTTGCTCAGGGTCCCATCCAACCTGGCCTTGGACACTTCCAGGGATGGAGCATCCACAACTTCTCCGGGCAACCCGTGCCAGGCCCTCACCACCCTCACAGCCAAGACTTTCTTCCTAACCAAGGGGAGCAGAGGGTGCAGCTACTGAGTCATAGCAATGACAGACTCATGGATCAGTCTTTCCTTGTTTGGTTTTGAACCTGAGCTGCAAACCCCTCCTCAGCAGGAAAGTCCTCCATACACTGAAAAGGGAGGTCTCTAAATAGGAGAGCTGAGAAGAGTCTGGTCACTGGGGGCAGTCTGCTGGGACAACAAAGGTGGGTGTTTTATTGACTGCTCCACAGGAACCTCTGTCTATTATGGATTGCTCTCCTGAGAAACACCTTTGGAAAGTAACGAGGTGATCTCCTTATATGGTCTTCATATTTTATGGAAAACGAGAGAGGCTGTTCCAGGAGGTACTCTAGAGCCAAAGCAGATATCTATGCACCAATGTCAATGAGAAATGTGTCCTTCATGGTGTTTGATGCCCATCCAAGGCTTCCTTGACAACCAGGGAGGATGATTTGATGAAAACAGTGGTTGAACTGACCCAAACTCCCCTTGAAGAGTGTCCAAACTTCACTAGTGGAAAACTGGATTATGGCTAGCTGCCAATGGATCCCAGCACTCAGAACCATACTCTTCCTCATTACATGCCTGCTAGTGCTACCATCTCCCAAGGGCAGCTCAAGAGTCTTATTGAATGTCTGTGTTATAGGCAGGTCAAAGACTCGATTATTTTTTGGGGGCACCTGCCCAGAGAGCCCAGGCCAAGAAGCTGTGGTGCTTCCCCTCAGCATGTTGGGGGTTGGTGTAGTGGAGGTGCAGATCCCAAAACAATTCCTCAGAAGAGAGGCTGGCAAGCTCTCCTTATGGGAAGAGCTGGATGCAGGAGCAGGAGACCAGGACTGTCCTCACTGCTCTTCTTCAGCCTTCAGTAATCCCAACCACAAGAGGATGACGAGTGCTTTCATGGGTGTTTTGAATTAACCAAATTTGGCTTTATCTCTCTTGTTGTTACCACCTGCTAGCAACCCTCCCCCTCCACCACAGAGACTCTGATCTTCCCTGTAGTCTTTTTCTTCTTATTTTTTTCCCGCTTTTCTCGAACAAAGGTGTCATAAGCGATTTGCCAGCTCAGATGATATTTGCTCCAAATGTGAACTATGTGGGCTGTGGAAAGCTGTCTGTTTAATTTTGAAATCCCTGATGAAGCTAAGAAACAAGGCCTGGAACAAAGAAGAAACTGCCACTTTTTGGCAAGAGTGTGCTGATTTACAAAGGGCATCTTTCAATTATTTAAGGAGCAGTCAGCAGTGCCATAACTTTAAGTATGAATCAAGTGGCATGACTGAAAAATTTGTCACAGTGTGTTAGATCAATGGTAATTACCTTACTGACATGAGTACTGTTATTATTTTACAGGGCTGCAAACAGGATCATGGACGTGAGGAAACACAAACTGCACTGTGATCAATACTCTCTGAAATATGACTCTCCGCGGCCCAAAATGGAGTTTTCGAGCCAGGCAAACCATTATAGCCTGATTCTCTCTCCCTGCCTTTAGATGGATACCCTGAAGTAAAACACAACAGCAATTGGTCAACTTGTTTCTGGCTTTGAACAGGCAAATAGTCACTTATTATTTTTAAGGACAACTGTGTGCAAATAAAAAGTCTGTGCAGCCAAACTCTGGGTGAGAAGAGAGCTGTGGAGGGGGCGTGGGGAAGGAGGGCTCTGGCTTATACTGTGCCTGCTGTTTAAAACCTAGGACTAATCTGCTGCAGCACACATTTGGCATCAAAGGTTTTCAGGTTCTCCCCCACCTATGATTTCCAAGGGTCCTGGGACTCCTGATCACTTGGCATCACAGCTGGGACTTGCACACGTGCATGGCACAGCCACCTACCACACAAAGTGTGTACAGGACTGTCATGTAAAACCCCTGGGACGTGCTTGGACTCTGGAGCTTATTGGGGATATTCTCTGCAGGCAGATTCTAGTAGTAGGGATGGACTTGCCAAGCCTGTGTGAGAACACCCAGCAGATGTGAAGGAAATGAGGAGGGATCAACTAGAGACAAAATGGACACACATCAAGGCAAGGGGATGGCTGGGCAAACACAGCTCTGGGGAGGAGAAGGGGTTAAATGAAAGGAAGGAAGAGATTTGCCTGAACTCTGAAGAATGAGCCATTGTAAGGGAGAAAGGAGCTCACTGAGAGCTCAGCTCTGGAGGTGTGATGAGGAATACAGCTTTGGCCATGGCTTGAAAACATCCCAAATGCTGTGACGAGGCACTCCCAGAGAGAGGAGAGCACAACCAAGACCTGTGGCAGATCAGAGTTGAATAGGTGATGTGGACGTCAAACAGCTGGAGATAGCCAAGGGTCTATGAAGCACTCTGTGAAGAGCTGGAGGAAGGGAAGGCCAGTGGTGAAGGTCACCAACAGAACAGGGGAATGCTGCATCTAATCCAGGGCTTTGAAGAGCAATCCTCAAGCTAAAATATGAGCACATGGGAGTCTGATAACAAATAAAGATGCAATACTCCCAGTTTCAGTGCTTTTTACAAATCAAAGAGTAAACTCATGAAGGACACAAGGAGAGACTTTGTCAGTCTGCCCAACATCCTAAACATCACCTATAGTACAACAAAAAAATGAGGAAATAGAGAGGGTTACTTGGGGCCATCTGAATTTCTGGCATTCCTATTGTTCCTTGGTTGCTGTTAAGGAATCTTGGTCTTTACAGCAGGAAGACTAGAGCGTGTCTTTGAGTTATTTAGTGTCACTTTGTCATCTTATTTTCTTGTTAAATTTCAGAATTCCATCAGGAATGAACTGGATACAGGAAAGTTTCATGTCATTAATGGCTTATCCATTTCTCTGTGAATGTGTTGAGAGGATGAAACAGTTGAATGGCACATGATGCTAGGACACTGTCTGATGAGAAACAAATATTAAGGGCAGTAGGAAGCAGCAAAAATGAGCAGTGCCTCTTGTGAGGTGAATAGTTCACAAGTGGCTATGTATTATTTTGGAAAGGGTCACAAATTAAGGTGTAAATTCGTGTACACCTTAAGTTGTGACCTCATAAAAATGATCAATGGTTAATGGTGCAGATAACAGGATTCATAAGGGAAATTTATTGGCCACTTTTGTGAAATAAATATATTTATACCATACCAGTGGGAAATAAAAACACATCAATAAATCATATGATATCTACAACTATACTAATAGCATGAGTAGCTGTTATAACCAACATTTTTAGACCTGCAGACACCCCCTCTGGCATGGTACAAATATAATACATGTTAGCAGCAAAATGTGGTTCAGTAAGAGACAGACTTGTATATCCCACTTGTGAGTTATCTAGGCAGGCACCCCTCATGAATTATGGTCCCTCCTCAAAATATGAGCCATAGAACAGCAAAATAGATACTCCACAACCACATAAAATGGGTCAAAAAGCACAGTGGTAGAACAGGCTTGTAATCATAGGATCATTTAATATCTTGAGTTGGAAGGCACCCATAAGGACCATCGAGTCCAACTCTCATCAAGCCCAAGAGTTGCATTTATCTGTTCAAAGCAAGGAGCACTCTTCCCCTGCTTGCTCTAAGCAGGAGCAGATCTGGGCAACAATACCCATTTCTCTACTGGATTTGTATTCTTCTGTTTTTTTCAGCTGACTACCAACTGGGATAAAATTCAAGGTAAAATCTTGCATGCTGTCCTACAAAAACATGCCCTGGCTGTGTAGGATTCTCCTGTGGTGAGGGAGTAGTTCTTATTTCCTGGGAGTCCTCAAACAATTTCCCCATGTTCCAAGGAGCTGCAAGGTTTGCCTGACCTTGCCTTTAGCTTTGACAGGGTCTCCCAAAAGAGATATTCCCATTACAGGAGCAAACCTGAGCTTGCACCACAAGCCCCGTTTGTCCAGCAAGGGCAGGTTGCACAGCTGAGCCTCCTACATAAAGTCCATTCTCTGCTTTCAGGTTGCAACTTCAGTTTGTTCATGGGTTGTCTACAGTGCCTTCATGATGTTCCCACCTCACCTTAAAGCTCTGAACCTCAACTCTGCCTTGTTTCATCATAGCTTTCTGGGCGTCTCAGCCAAGGGGTAAAAATGTGCAGTACCATGTGGCTCCCACAAGGCACATCCTGAGCAAAACTCCACTGAAATCCATGCCAAATACTAAAAAAAAATCTTGGCTTCAGCAGGCTCTGGAACAGACACATTTGGAGATCTCAGGTGTCTGATGCCACATTGTTGTATCTCTCCCCAGCACCAATTTGCTTGGCATCAGAGCAAATCAAATACTTCTTAGGGCTATCTGCATTTTCCAGTGAGCATCAGCTTCTGCCATGGTTGCAATAAATTCATGCTGTAATGTGACATGTAGCAATATGCTGCATTGGCAGGGTGGAGACAGGCAGAATTTTTTTAAAAAGCCAACCCCAAATACAGCCAAATTTGTTGGTTTGCATGAATTTGGGAGGCAATTATTCAAACACCAGCATGGGTGAGTTTATGAAGGGGGAAAAAAATGTCTCTTTTCCACTAGCAGAGAATAATAAATTGTCCTTGCGGTTTTCTGTGTATTTTCAGCTAAGCTGCCTCCTTTAAAAAAAAGTAGTTATGAATTTGCTTTCCAAATGTATTTTTCATTGTGTATTTTATCATCTCTAGTCCAATAAAATTTTCTTTAGAAACAACACATTATTGTGTCAGAAGGGGAGGAGGATAAGAATACACCAGGGAACCTTTCAAAAATGTTTAAGTATTAATTTATTTCATGATGAATTTTCCACTGTCATTTTCTTAATAGCATGCACATGAAATAATCATGTCTTAAAATGCTCCGTAATTGAAGGACATTTTCATTTCCTGATTACTGAGGGAATCCTTCTTTGAACCTTTATGACTAAATGATGTAAGCACTAGGGTTTCTTTTTTTCTTTTTTTTTTTTTCAATCTTTTAATTTATGTATTTCTTCCCTCTGCCAGTCTGTTGAGACAGTTTCATTCAGGGATAATTTTCACACGCATGGAGCTCTCTTTTCAGATGAGAACAAATCCTGGTATGTCCCTCACTAGTACAGAGTGGGAGCTGCCTCTCTTACTTAGTGTATTTTGGTTTGCACTTGCAGGTGGACTGTTTACAGGGACAACTTCACCTGCTGGATTTTGGCTGATGTAGGCAAAAAGTCTGCCTTGTCCTGGTGGGTTCTTCATGGTGGTTGAGGGAACCTCCGTGGAGTTATGTACATCAGGGTCTGGTTTAGGAGTCAGAGCCACATCAGAGACACTTTTCCCAGACTATTTCATTTCTCTGTCGCCCCAAACACTGGCCCAGGTGGCTCTTAGCTAGCCCTGGCACACTCATGGAACCAAAGACAGGGGCCACTGTGAAGCTCTGAGCTGAAAATGCTGAACACAACCCCCTGTACCACATCCCCCCTCCCTCCCCAGCGCCTAAGGGCCAACCCCAAAACCCTGGAACCCCTTTGTAGGCACAGCTCTCCCAGGCTTTGGGAGGTGGATGCCCATCGCCACTTCAGAGAGGTGAAACCGAGTCCCCACTCAGGCAGCAGCAGACCCGCAGGTGGCAGGGCTGCTGGGAGGCTTTGCAAGCCCCGAGCTCAGAGGTTTTTCCCCAGCCAGATCCCTGTGCATCTCAGGGCTTGGCTCCCATCCCCATCCAGCTCCCTGCACCCTGAACCCACCTCTCCTCCCTCTCCCCTTGCACCAGCGTGCGAGCAGAAAGACGGGGGGCTGGGGAGCCGGAGGAAGCGCCACTTGCCATGAAGGAAAGGAAGATTTATTAGTGTTTATCCAGAAATACCAGCTAGCCTGCTGCTGATCCAACTGAGCCCAGCAGGCTGCAGATTGGGGATTTGCAGCGAGCCCGTTCCGTGCCAGCCCATCCATCACGGCCGGGGGAGCGGAGCGGGCGGGCGCGGGGTGCGCGTCCCGGGGGCCGCGGGGACCGGGGGGACAGAGCCCCGGGCCCGGCCCCGCCGTCCGTGCCCCCCGAGCATCCCCAGCCGCCGCCTCGCCCCCCTTCCCTCGCTCCCCATCCCCAGCCGGCTCCGGCCCGCACCACACAATCATTTTTCTCTCCCGGACTCGCTGGAGCAAGCGAGACATGTCAGTGCCTGATGAAACCCCATTTTCACTGATTAGCTCCCTTAAAAATATTTCATTTATCAGTGCCAAGATTTAAGTACTTCCCACTTGCAGGCAGCCAAGTGTGTCTTGTTGACTATGTAGCGCGGCCATTTACATAGGCAGTGACAACGCTCCGGCAGCGCTAATGTCCCCTCTCCCCCGCTCCCCTCCGCCTCCCCCCGCAGCATCTCCGGCCCGGCACAGCTTAGACCTCTTTTATTGCAGACCTGTCCTCCTCATCTGTGCGAAGAAGAGAAAACAAGGCGGGAGGGAAGGAGGAGGAGCGGGGGATAAAAAGACATCTCTGATGTGTGTCTCTCTCTTTGCTACAGGAGTCATTTGCAAAGTCATAAATTTCAATTTCCTCCCCTGTTCTATTATTACCTGGGTCTCAAAGAAGTTTTACATTCATTTATTCCCAAATAGAAATGCAATTTCCCCAGCAAATGATACCTAGCTAGAACTCCATTTGTGTTCCACCAAGAAGACTTATTTTCTTCTTTTTATTTTCCCTTTTCTTCTTCTTCTTCTTTTTTTTTTTTTTTCCTCTTTTAACACCTTTATTTGCATGTCACCCTTCCTTTGGGATGGCCCTTCCCTATCCCACCCCCTCCCTTGAGGGCACGTAAAAGTAAAAAGACATTTCACTCCCTGTCCCAGCATCTCACCTAAGGTTTTCAGTGTCAGGAGCTGAATGATAGGATTTGGGATGTACATTTTTGTATGTGAATGACAAAAAATGGTGGAATTTAGAAGAAATAGAATGAAGGACAGCTGGCAGATCACGTTAAATATTTTTTGAAGCTTCATCTTCAAAAAGGTGGGAAACAGCATTTACATCAGAACATCACCTAAACATTTGTACCTAGCCCCCAAATCCAACGAGAACAATAAAATGGAAGAAACCTTTCACACTGGGAAAATGACAAAATCCAATGTGTTGGGAAAATTTAGCAAGAAGGGGACAAGGTGGATAGTTGTACAAAAAGATTCTGTAGTTAATGGGAACTGATTCTCCCACTGGAATAAAATGAGTTTCACGTTGGTTTTTAATCCAGCTACACTTGTTTAAGTACAGGTCAAGAGAAATACAAAATGAAATTTAAAAAGAAAAGGTCTGACAGATAAGGCTCCTTCTTTTGTTTTCTCTGGGTCATGTTCTCATAGCAACAAACATGGCCCAGAGCAGAAGTCACAGAGCACTGGGAACTGATGGTTGAAATGTCTGGGGGAATTGGGTGATCATAGAGGTAAAAGAGGGAGATGAGGGTGCCATGGGGAGCAGATGACAGCTGCTGCATGTATTTGGTGTGTCCTGTGGGATGGACTGGTAAAGTCATCTCTGGAAAGAAGAGTCACATCTTGCAACTTAAGGAGAACAAACTCAGACCGGTAAAACAGGGTGGGTTTAAAGAAAGTATTACCTGGGACTGATTGACTGTACATGAATGGCAGGAACCAGGGAGGTGGAGAACACTCTAAGTGGGTTTCTGCTGTCAATGTCAAGCTTCTGGACAGGAACTTACGCTGAACAGTCTCTGCCTGTTTTGTTGGAAGAAGGAAGATTGTCATCTCCACAATATAACCCCCACAACTCCTTTGAGACTCTGGGGGATGGTGTCTGGAGGGATTATTCCAGGTGTTGTTAGAGTCCACATCCCAGTCCTGAGCTCTCCTTTGCTCCCCCTGAACAGAGCAGAGAGCTGAGCCGTGTGCCCTGGACAGCCACACCACCTGTGTGAGGGCTCCTTTGGGGTGCAGCATCCAGCTCAGGTGATGCTCCAGACCTTCAACAACAAGTCCCAGTGTGGCAGCTCCTAACTTCACCCTGAGGCAATTGGTTCCTGAGCTGGACTGAGATGCCACTTATGTGACTTGGAAGTTGGAGTCACCCAACTGATGTCAGGACACTAGCCTGGAGTTATTTCAGCAGAAACAAGGGCCACATCTAGATTATTCAGAATATTCCCTGTGGATGAGTGACTTGCTAAGGAAATCTGACTTTCCTGCTAGTGCCAAGGTAGTGGTTTGGCTGTGAATTTTCCTTTGGCTCTGGCACTGGCTCTGCTTCCTGCTACACACCAGTGCAGCAAACTTACACAAGAGCAAAATTTGTTTACTGAAGACTTTCTGAAGCAAGTCTTATTCAGCTTTTATTTTTTCCCTATTCATCCCACATTTCACACACTGCTGAAAGTAAGTACAAGAAATATCCAAGTTGAGATCCCATCACACTGACATTTTGACTGATTGTGCAAGACCTAAGTCGCACTCAGTGCCATTGACCATACAAACAAACATACAAAAAAAACCCCATACAAACATATTCTTAGGAAGAGAATAAAGAAAATCAGCCATCCTTTTATAACTTCCATCTTCCAGCACTAGATTTCCCATCCCAAGATTAAGAGCCTAGAAATACTAAAGAATAAATGCCAAGGAGATTCCTTTCATTGGCTCATTGGCGTCCTGACATCTCGGCCGAAAACAGAGTGCTCTGACAGAAGAGAACAGAAAATGCCCAAGCCAACACAGCAGGGGTCTGAAAACCAATATAGTCTTATGGCTTTTGGCATGTTGCAAGTGACATAGTCAGGCACTTCCCTAATACAGGATAATATTGCTCTATCTGCAAGAACATGTGGGGGAAACATTGCATTTAGCACTGAATTGGCTTCATGCTGGCTCAGCATGGAGAGGCAAATCTGTACGGGGGGATCTCCACCTCAGGTGCTGTAGAAGGGCTCAGGTTATGTGAGGATTTAACTGTGGAGAGGATCTTTGGCTTTTGAGAGATGAAGCTGCCCTTGCTGCATTCATGTGGAATGTTGGTGAAGAAGGTGGAAAGAGGAGGTGAGCCTTTGCAGGTGGCAGTTACACCTTTTATTATGTAAATTTTAACTCTATCTGCCCGATAAAGTGTAATTTTCTTCAGCACTATCAGCTCAGCAAACAAACAGGCTACCCTCATTCTGCAAGCCAGTATCATTTGATATTTCTGTGATTTGTTCGAATTTTCTGAGCAGAGTTTTGTGTGACAGATTAAACAGCCTCAAAACAAGGCTGGAACAGGGAATAAACAGGATAATGTACACTGTATCTGCTCCTCTGTCTCTGCCTGCAGGACAATCCAAAACAATCCTTCTTGAAAGCTCTTGAGCTAATCTTCATGAGCAAGATTTCCACATGTAGGGCATGTGGACTGACCTCATTCCCATCATCCCAAGAAGGGAGCAGGAGAATGGGGCCAGACTTCATCTTTCCCCCAGGTACCAGTGATAAAACACAGGCAAAGCGCTTCAGGCACCATAAAGAATATTTGTTTTGTGCAACAGTCCATGCTTCTCTTCTGGTGTAACTGCTCCATATTTTCTTTGAAGATGGCCATATCGGAGATGTTCATTAATAAAACCCTCTTCAGCAAAGCCTTGAGCATCCTGAGCTCCTGCTTTGACTCCTTCCTTTACTCCTTGGTGACTCTATTGCATGCAGCACAAGGAGCCTGGCAGACATTGTACAGATAAATACAGTGGGTGTAGATACTGGACTAGACCAAGCTGGCCACACACTGCATGGGCAGGCTGGATATCCCTGCCATGAGATTGATTCACTCATCTGGCAAAAATTACAAAAAATCAACAGCAAACCCATCAGCCCCATCTTCACCACTGGCCATACCTTGGATGTGAAATATTTCAGAAGACCCAGAGGAGTGACTCTTTTTCCACTTGTCTCCTAACCTTGCCCCAGCCTCTGTTTGAGCAGTGTTGGTCCATCCTTCACCTCCCCTCTTCAATGCCCCTGGCCATTTTGATGGTGCAACAATCCCAGAGACCTCTGGTAGAGCCAAAGGCTGCAGTGCTGCTGAGAGAGAGCCAAAGAGAGTTCAGCTCTCAGCTGCTCTGCTCAGCATCCTCTTCAGCAGCCAGGATGCAGCTTCCTGCAGGCAAAGCCACACACACCTCCTAAAAACCTGTCAGCAACACACAGCTCTGTGCTGGGCCAGCACACAGAGGATTTGGGGCTACCCTCAGAGACATGGGGACTAAATTCAAGGTAGGGGGGACCCCGACATTTGGATAGGAAGAGGCTCCATCCCTTCTGTCACTCCCTGAACAGGGAGCTTTGCAGTCTGCGTGGGAGGAGGGTGGTAGCTTTAATGTAGTTTTGCACCTATTTGCTTGTCCGTTTGTTTTCAAACTCCCTTAGAAGTCATGATATTTAGTGTGACACATTTATTTAGTAAGCTAGTAACCACAAAAATGAGCTGTGTGGCAGCTCCATTGAGCACAATGCTAATAATTGACAGGGCAGTCCAGATGGTGAAATAGGGGTGAACAGAATGAATTTTGCCAGATATTAAACTTGACCACAGATGGAAGTGGCTATTTTTATTAGTAAGCTCTGAAGGGGAAATGCCATGTACCCACATTTACACTGCTATAACACTTCTGGTTTTAGCTTCTATGAATCTTATTTTCCTTCCATAGATCTGAAAGGGCTTTATAAAGAAATTGCACTGAGAAGCAGAAACCATGTTGCTTAACTCCTAGATCAATGTGCAATCTGTTGAACAACGTTTCTCAAACAATTCAGCCTTGTTGTCTTTCTTGGATCTTGTTAACTTCTTTCAGTGATGCCTTGGAGTGGCTTCCTGGAACAGAAGCTAGACAAGATTAAGAAAATAAAAGTGGGTATTTATTAAAGGCCTCAACAGGAGCATCTTGGGCAGTGAAAAGTCTCCAACAGGCTACACCCAAGATGGACAACAAATGGTTGTGAGTTTTTCAGACAGATAAAAGTTTGGTCCATTTACATATCAGGGGTTAATCCTCCAATTACAGCCTCAGGTAATGAAGTCATTTACCTCCAGTTTGCTCCCCACCCAACTCACTTTTGTTTATACTTTTTGGGGCCTGAAGACAGTGAGGTGTCCTTGAGTTTCAGCCTAGAGAGAAATTGTTTTGTCTGAATAAAGCAGGAGAACAGTAGCTGACAGGACATGGAGTTTTAGAGTCATGCACTAAAGCAGCACAGGATCTGAAAAATAGAAACCCTAAATCCTTAAGCATCAACATGACAGTCTGAATCACAGGTAAATGCCAAGATTTTGCAGTGAGAGATGATCCAGGTCCTGTAGGCTTTGATGAAACATTTAGATAGGCAGATGGAGGGGAAGTTTGGAAAAACTGTGTTAGGCTGCATTTGTTATACTCAGGGTTTTCATAGGTTCATACATAGGCCTGTATCACTTTAATCTTATGTCTCTATGAACTTTGAATTTGACCTTGGCATAGTCACAAAGAAAACCAGAAATCAGCCTGGAGGTGAGCATCCATCCACTTGACAAGGAGGAAAACTGACCCAGCAGGAGTGCCACCCTCAAGTGGGCAGAGAGGCTTGCCTGAGGAACAGGCAGAGCTGCTGTCCCTGCCAGCCACTGCATCATCTCAGAGACTCTTTATCTGAGCCAGCTCCATGCTCTTGGGTGGTGCTGGTTTGGCCACTCTCAAAACCATGACCTTGCTCCACGCCTGGGAAAGTGGAAACTTCTTGTGAGACTTTCCTGTTAACGCAGCCTTGGCTATGACTTCATGCTCTTCCTTCTCACAAATATCTTAGAATGTGACATTGCTGGGATGTTCAGGGAATAGCTAAGAACCATCTTCTGGTGTCTACACAAGGCTAGAGGGTCATACTCCCTCCTTTTCCTCCTTCATTCCATCTTCTCCAATCCTATGAAATGGAGAACTCTCCTGAAATTTCTCCAGAAATACCATTTTTTATTCCAATGACTAAGTAGACCTACTCCCCATGAGTGCTCCAACTTCACCAGGGCACGATGTAACACCAAAGGAGTGAGTCCCTCTGCCATCCACAGACATGGCTTCACCAGCACCATTTTTGGCAGAGAAGTCATTGCTGTGACCAGTGACAGCACTGAGAGATCTCAAGGCATCCCATGTGAAAATTACGAAGTAGCTGCCCATGGCAAGGCAGTTAAAATAAGGTTGGATGGAGCCGTCGAAAATGATAAGAACTGAGATTTAGCTGATCTCCACTAAATCCCTGTTGGACCTGGGGAGATGTTATTTCCTTCTTCTATTTTTGTTCCTTCCTTTAAGCTTAAAACCAAAAATAAATGCTTTCTCTTCTTTTGCTCCCCCTCCTCCTGAAATCTATAATGTTATAATTAAAATGTCATAGTGAGACCACTCAATATTTATCAAGAGTCAGATGCTGGCAGGTACAGTTTGGGATCCAGATCCAAAGCCAGCATAAACTGGTAGAGCTAATGGGGGCTGCCTAATTTACACTAGAAAACAATTTGGCCTGAGGTTTCACATTTTCTTGTCCATCCCTGAATATATAAATGCTGGATCAAAACTGTGTTTTCAAGAAGTTTCCTGTGAGTATTAATTTGAACAAGAGCAGTCAAAAATCCCTGGTATTTCATGGAGGCTGCATAGCTGCAGTTTCCCACTGCAGGAGGGCACTACGCTTTCATTTGCAGCATCTGTCCTTTTAAATGGAAGAATAATACTTGTCTTCATCTGTTTTTTATTTATCTTACTGCTGTTGTCAGCCAATACTTGCAGATTGTGGCTCACCATTTATTGTTCATCCAACCATTCCACTTAGGCAAAACGCCTCTTAATATGCTCCATAAAGAAACTTTACCCATTTGGCTCATGGTGCTGTTAATTTGCATATCATTACAATCTCATTAGATTTATGGCTCTGATCGAATACTTCCACCACCCTGTTACTCTGTGCTGGAAATCTACAGGCTTTTGTTAATGTTCTGTGTCTCTGAAATGCCTCTTTTCTTTCTGTTCTGCTTTCTTTTTTTTTTTTTTTTAATTTTCTTTTTTTTCCCCTTTCATTATCAGAAGGATTATTATTATATTATCAGAAGGAATATACAGAAATTCACATTCAAGGCTGGGGAAGTCAGCACTGTATGCTTATGGGGACAGGAAAAAGATAAAAGAGTCAGGAAAGACAAACAAAAATACGTGTCCAATGATGGTGTGTGGCCCCTTTGAGTTGCAATTTAGGAAAGCTGCAGCCACATATAAATTTAATCTCCAGGCCCTCATTTGTCTTTAGGCTTGATCCTTCTTCCAGAAATGAACCACACCAAAGGTAATATTTTTGGCTCAGGTATCCTTGCAAAAAAAAATAAGACTACAAAAGGGCAGTGACTGCCACCTCAATGCAAACATGAACATGCCAGCCAAGCTGGCAGCCAGTATTCCCACTAGTGAACATGTGCTCTTATTTAAAATATTTGCACTCATTTAATTCTTCATGTCTCTGGTGATCACATACAAGTGATTCACACTGCACACTCAGTCCCTGAAGAGCCTGTGATGATCATAATTCAAACAGATCTATTACCTTTTAGCTTTCCAAATGTAATTATAATCCAATTAATTAGGTACTCTCAGTTGATTCTGGGTTTCTTCCTCCAATCTCAGCCTATTGCCATATGAAACTGATGGCTGTGAGTGCTTAAGATCATTCTCCATTAGTGCTCATTCTGCAGGAGAGGTTAATGATAAAGTCAGGGAGGTGTTTGGCAGTCAGTGGCAGGAAGCATTTTTTTAATATGATACTCAAACAAATTTTGAATCCCATTCCAACTCTCTGTTATTTGATTCAGTTCTCTTTTCTGTGTGAAACGCTTTCTCCGGGAGTTGCAATGGGTTAAGAAGAGAGAAAGAAAGGAAAAAAAAAGCTGTTCCATTATGCAGCATCAATTGCTTAACAAAACTCTGTCCCCATTAACTGTGCCTCAAAGCCAGAAAGCTCCAAGCTCCCCGGGAAGAGCAGCATGTGCAATATCAGGTGAGGGCACAGCAAGACAGGAGATGGTTTCCACTGTGGCTAGAAGGAAGGAATAAGTCTTCATCCCACCTGGGAAGGTGGCCCAGTTAAAGTAACCAAGAGGTAAAAAAATAAGTTAAAGGGAAAAGTATAGGAAAAGAGGTATTAAAGCCTTTCTTTTCTTCCTTTGCCATCTATATCAGAGGTTTGAGACACCCTTGCCAAAATCCAGGATAAACCCAAAACAAAGCTCCAGGACTGGTGTGGGCACAGCCATGGGGAGATAACCTTCCTCCTCAAAACCAGGATGGCCACAAGCACCCACCCTCTGCCACAGAGGGGATGGTCCCTGGATAAGCTCCCTCCAGGCCCCCATCTCACCAGGTCCTGGACAAGCCTTGCCAACACCTCACTCAATAATTCAGGTGCTACAACAGGGCCTTGCAGCTCCCAGAAGCAGCCTCAGCCAGAGACAGGACAAGGGAATGTCTGCATGGAAGTGGAACCATCCCTCCATGGACTGACAGGGGCTAACCCTGCAGCTGCATAAGTGCACATCTGTAACCTTCTCCAGCCTCAGCAACGTGTCTGCAGTCTTTGAGCCCCTGGGAATGGGTCACCCAGCAGCATTTATGCATAAATAGTGTGTGAATGTGAAAGGGGGAGCCATGCATCAGCTCAGCTCTGCCTGTGACATTGGACAGGTCACTTTGTCCCTAATGGTGTACCCATCTTCTCAGTTATCAGTTCTTCTTGTTAGATGGGGAAAATTACCAGCACTCTGGGACTCTGATTTTGCACCTGAAATTTCTGAAGGCTGCAAAACAGAAATTAGGAGCATTAGAATGCTCTGGGTTTCATTGAGAATGCTCAGTCAGATCACTGGCTAATTGTAACACATCATGCACAGACCTCAATCGAGCCACAACCTTCTGGCTATATCAAGTTTTTAATTGATGGCTAAAATCATGAGCATGTTCCAGGTTGTATCTGCATGTGAGAGAATACCTGAATATGGGAAATCTTACTCATAAATCAAACTGTGAGGAGCAGAGGAAGACATTTCCAAGTAGAACACTTTTTATTAAAACTCTTCTCTTCTCTTCTCTTCTCTTCTCTTCTCTTCTCTTCTCTTCTCTTCTCTTCTCTTCTCTTCTCTTCTCTTCTCTTCTCTTCTCTTCTCTTCTCTTCTCTTCTCTTCTCTTCTCTTCTCTTCTCTTCTCTTCTCTTCTCTTCTCTTCTCTTCTCTTCTCTTCTCTTCTCTCTCTCTCTCTCTCTCTCTTCTCTCTCTCTTCTCTCCTCTCCTCTCCTCTCCTCTCCTCTCCTCTCCTCTCCTCTCCTCTCCTCTCCTCTCCTCTCCTCTCCTCTCCTCTCCTCTCCTCTCCTCTCCTCTCCTCTCCTCTCCTCTCCTCTCCTCTCCTCTCCTCTCCTCTCCTCTCCTCTCCTCTCCTCTCCTCTCCTCTCCTCTCCTCTCCTCTCCTCTCCTCTCCTCTCCTCTCCTCTCCTCTCCTCTCCTCTCCTCTCCTCTCCTCTCCTCTCCTCTCCTCTCCTCTCCTCTCCTCTCCTCTCCTCTCCTCTCCTCTCCTCTCCTCTCCTCTCCTCTCCTCTCCTCTCCTCTCCTCTCCTCTCCTCTCCTCTCCTCTCCTCTCCTCTCCTCTCCTCTCCTCTCCTCTCCTCTCCTCTCCTCTCCTCTCCTCTCCTCTCCTCTCCTCTCCTCTCCTCTCCTCTCCTCTCCTCTCCTCTCCTCTCCTCTCCTCTCCTCTCCTCTCCTCTCCTCTCCTCTCCTCTCCTCTCCTCTCCTCTCCTCTCCTCTCCTCTCCTCTCCTCTCCTCTCCTCTCCTCTCCTCTCCTCTCCTCTCCTCTGTCTTGCCTTTTCTTTCCAACTCTTTTCTTCTTTTCTCTTATTTTTTTTCCCTTTATTTTTTCTTTTTTCCTTCCATCTTCAAAATGCTGCACAAAAGACCTTTAAAAAGTGGGCGGAGGAGGAGGGCAGCAAGAGATAGCTCTGAGGTACATTTCAATCTGCATGGTTGAGGAAGGAAGGAATTTTCAATCTCCTCTCTATCATTTTCGATATCATTAATCCTGAACACTCCATTTTCCATGCTCGCCCGCCCAGGCCCGGAGAGTGAGCGACACATAAAGTGACACATATTCATCACTTGGCATTCAGCGCCGTGAAGGCTGTAATATAATATTAGTGTTGTGTTATCACTGTGTCTCTCTCGCCAGCCTTGGCTGCGGCGACAGTAGATGACATGAATCGATCACCTGTGACATTTTTGATTTGGTGTCACTTTCCCCATTTCTGCCATTTGTTTTGGCAGTTAAGAAGTAATTGTGTGACATTAGCATGGAAAGACTCACTTTCCCAACCCCACTTCTCAAGCAGGAAGAGGGGGATGAATCTCTTTTGTCTTGTTCCATGGGTTCAGAGAAGCTTGCAGGAGATCTGGTATTTGCTGCAATCTCATTCCCAGGTGGCCCCTTAGAGCCAGCAGGGGATGCAATGTCTGAGCCAGGCAAGCTGCTCTCCTGAAGTGGGGAGCAGACTGGCAGAAGGTGGCATTATAAGACACAAACAAGCCATGGGTCCCTGCCCTGCCAGAGGCTTCCCCAGGTGATTTTGGGTATGTCAGTCCTCACTGAGGCTGAGACACCAACTCCCCAGGGTGCTGCTGCTCAGTGAGGGGCACTAAGAGGATCCCCACTCAAGTCAGGCCTGGGGGCTTTGCTCCACTGGAGTCACAGCACCTCATTCCTCCAGCTGCAGACGTGCTCCATATGAGCAAATAACAGCAATCAGGGGAGGTAAATCAATTAATTTGCACTGCAGCCCTGGAATTTCCAACACCATCACCCCTTGGTCATTCCAGCATCACCCTCCCCCTCGTATGTACTTAGCCATGGGCAGTCAGACCCTGCTCTCTCAAATATAATAAAGGTGTTATGCAAAGGTAATAGAGGAAGGCATAAACCCTCAGAGTCTTTGGAATGAGCTCCTGAAAACAGAAATATGCTGTGGTTGTCCCTCCAACCAGCTATTAGCTGGGACCACTACTATGGGATGAAATGCATGGGCAATGGGAGGTTTTGTTTTGACATCTGAAGATTCCCAGCTTAGGGAAGAACCATACTTCGGTGCTGAATCCACTGAGCTGGGCCCACAGCAACACCTTTACAATTATGGTATTTAGAAGTTAATGTTTTGCACTAAATTCTCAATTTTTTTGCCAGGCAGACCCACATGCAGAGAAGCCACAATGTCAGCCAGTAAAACACTAAGGATCTCGGCATTTTAATGCATTTTGTCACAGCACGTAGGGTGGATGTCAACACCTCACACCAGAGGCATTTGGTTAATTTAGGAAATACTCTCCCTGAAGGGAGAATTTTTTGTAATTATCTGCTGGGAGCTCTGTTATAACTTCTGCTAAAGCAGCTGGCCAGAGTCAGAGACAAAAACCTGCCCGGTGCCAGCTGCCCTGGGCCAGGTGATGCTTCACACTGGTGAGCTCCCCGTGCCGTGGCTCCCTCGCTGCTCTCAGGGCAAGCTGGGGCTGCACCGTGGCAATTTCACACACAGCTGCTTTTTAGCTGCTGGGGCAGGAGCTGAGGGTGGAGGCCAGAGGACACCAAGTGCTGGGGAAACCCCCAGCTGGTCCCCCCCGTGTGGCTTTGGTGACAACCCCCTCCCTGCAGGAGCCTCCTGCCAGCCGGACCCGCTAACCCAGTCAGGAGACAAATTGTTCCACGTGTCAATTTTCCATTTAAAATGCAAACTAGATTTGACAGAGTAAACTGAATAAAGATTTGGATCGGATAATCCAGTAAAAGCTAATTACTAAAACAAAATGAGACACTGAGACGCAATCTCCCTCCTCCCCTCTCTAACGAGGTTCATTTGATGAGTTCTCTGCCTCGAGTATTAGCACTTTCTACCAAGGAACACAAGCTATTAACTCCTTTTAACAATTTATGATGTTCAATAAACTGATTAGGAGCCCATGGTACATAATTTAAAACCATTTGGATGTCCTATGGCCATTAAAGAGAAAGCAATGAGTCTGAACAACCCTGCTAATTAGAGGTCTTGATGACTCCTGATTAGAAATCCTAATTAGGTGTCCTAACTAAATCTTTGCTTGTTTTTAAATTTATTGTCTTCATCTCCTCACCTTGTTTACCAGATGATTTAGGAAAGTTAAAAACAGACCTTCCCAACAGAGAAAGGCTGACAGCATCACCAATAAAAATGCCTTAACTCCTAAATATTCTGAGTTTGGCTTTATTCTGAAGTGTAAAACCAGTTACAGAGTTCGGTGGGTTGACTTTCTTTCTGTCTTTTATTCTTAAATTTATTGCACATTATTGAAAAGCACCAATAAGTGAAATGTCAAAAATTTCTTTTCATTTCCCCTCTTATTCATCCAGTATAAAGCTTCCCCAGAAGACAAAAAAAAAAAAAAAAAAAAAAAAAAAATCCTTATTTTTACTATTGGTTCAATCTACAAACATTTTTTTCCTTGGATTTTTGATGTTCTTTTAGAGATTATGTTTATTGCTGACTCAAAAATCTACCGTTTTTTCATATTCATTTTTCAGAATCATTTCCACTGTGATAAAACGATTTGAAAATCTATAATCAAAAGTGCATTTTTGATGCAAAGTTTAGAAATAACCATAATCTGAATTTGGCAGCTTGGATTTTGTATCCAGCCTCTCCGAGTCTAATTTTGTGCATGATGGTCTGCAGGGAAGGAAGCACCAGTGGAAAGATGAGCTCGTGCAAACACAAGTATGATGTGGAAAGAAACCAAAACTTGTTTCACCCTTCCACAAAGTCCTATTACAACCTGGTTTTCCAGGATTCTGGCAAACAGAATGTTGGTGCCACCAAGAGGGGAAAAGCAGAGAACCCAATACCCTTGGAAAGGTTCATTAATGGATAATCCTTCTCCCTCCCAAAAATCTGTCCCTCATTTCTACTCCAAATTCATCTGCTTTATTTTCTAACTATTGGACTTTGTTCAGCTTTGACTTAAAAAGCTGTCTGCTACCAGAACTTTAGTTCTTGGGAAAGTATTTATAGATGAAAATCAAGTCACCATTTAACCTTCTCTTTGTTAACTCAAACAGATGAGCTTAATTTAAAAGTGGAACACTTTAATGCAATAGCAGAATTATGAGTGTAGGTGATGATTTCTTGATCAGAATTCAAGAATAGATCTGTGTAGAAGCTTTTCCTAAAATTTCAACCAATGGAGTACCAAAGTTAAAACAACAGGAACACCAATGGTTTTCCAATGACCAGAAAATAGCAAGGATACATCAACATTTCCAGCAAACCTGGGAGATGGATCCCAGTCCTATCTCCATCCACCCTGTGCAAACACAGTGTGGGACCAGGGATGGGTTTAGCTCATCCTTCTGGGGTGGAGAAGCCCAAATTTAGCACAGATGAGGTGCTCTTGCTCAGGTGATCTGGAGGGACTATAACAAGACAGCGCTTGGCATCTGGTACCTCAGGGATGCTGCCCTAGGAGATATCCTGTGCTCAGATCCTAAAAAAACACTGGGCTTTAAATGATTTGATAAACAGTGGACAATAAGACTGCAAACACAAGATAGCAACTTAGCTGGACTGGTAATTTTCTTTAACTCCTAGTGAGGAATCTGTTGATTGTAGGTACAGATAGACACAAGTGTTCATGGGAAGACCATACAGAACCCTTGTCAGTATAAATTTGACAGCCTGATGGAAAAGCATAGATCCACCCTCTGGGAAAACTGTTGATCAATCAAAAATTTTTGCAGTTACTGGAAATTTTTTGCTTACGCTCGCATTTTTTTAAAGCAATTGACAGCTGACAAAGAAGCAAAGTTTTTACTGCAATAATAAAAAGTTTAAAACTGGGAGGAAGTATTTCAAGTTTGAAAAGAAAAAAAGAAGGCAAGTAAGGGGGGATTGAGAAGAGCTATTTTGGAAAAGAAATAGTTGTGAGAAAGGTTATCTGCCATTTACAGAAATTTCACATCAAATGTGCACTGCTTGCACACTAGGCCTGCTGTGAGCCACCCCACAACCTCCTTTCCAAATGACAACAGTCCTCCTCATGAATCCACATCTCATGGCAAGAAGCAGTGGCCTGTACCTGGTGACAACAGCAGAATGGCCACCCCAAAGGCAGCCCAGGAGAAGGCTGGTCAGAGCCAAAGGCCTGTTGTTGTGTTGGTTTGATGTGTCAGCCAAGAGCATCTTCATCCCTGCTGTGTAAATACCATCACAGCATGATTGGGAAGGCAAAATCTTCGTTTAGGATATGATGTTCCATCCTGTACAAAGCCATCATGTGCATTTTAATCTGAAACTTTGCCCTTTAGTTGTGTTTGACATGAATTCCACTTTCAGTAATACTTAGCACGATAAAGCCATAGGTGTTATCGGCATGATCTCTTTTTTGGGTGATTCACATGAGGAATATGTAACCTTTAACTCTTTTTAATACCCAGCAGGAAGAGGCTGCCTTTCTCCCAGTAAGCTGAGCTCTTCATTTGTTATCTCAATCTGGGATTTAGCAAGATTCAAAGCTGATTAGTTTAGAAAGCATATGGACGATGAAAGACATTTTATGTAATGGGTTTACACATCCCATTTGGTAAACAAGCAACCACGTTGTTCCCTCTGAAGAGTTAAAATCTTCATGCTTTTTATTCTTAGAGTAGAATTTTTCCACTGTGGGTATTTTCTCACCCATGATGCTGTGGGACTCCAACCAATCCATCTCTCCAGGCAAAGCAGCATCAAAGAGATTTTCCTTTCTTTGGTAGCAAGAAACAAAAGAGTTTAAGTGGGAACAATGGCCAATTGTGAATCACTGAAGTGGAATGTTCCTGTCTTCCATTTTTATCAATTTATTAAGCAGTTTGACAAAACTGATATGATTCCCTACTCTAATGTTCCTCCAAATCTATACTTTCTTAGAGGAAAAAAAAAAAACAACAAAAAACATTCCTCTTGATTTAGATTCTAGATTTGGTGATTGCAAAAGAAATAATTCATTATTGATGGCAAATTGACAAATTCAGTCCTCTTAATCATCTGCAGGATGTAAGTCCCTTACAACCATTAAGGCTGGGGGCATATTGCTAAAACAATCCTATTCCTTAGTTCCTTGTGCTTTAACAGGTGTGGGTATGATTTTTGTTCTCTGTAAAACACCAGGGTCAAGGTGACGAGTGCAGAATCACTGAGACGTGTGTGGAACAATTGCTCTTTCAGACACATGATTTATGAAGTATCTGACTAATGTGGTCACGGGAGCCTGAGAGGAAGGCAAGGAAGCTGGTTAAGAAGCACTTAGCTCCCCTCTCCAGGCCCACATTTGCATCCCATATCCACAGTAGCATTCATCTCACTTGATGGTAGCTGTTTAAAATTTAGGCATTTCATTTAAGCCAGTAGTCAAAGTTCCTTCTCAATCCATGGGGACACCAGCGGCTGCAGATGACGATTCATTTCCCCTCTAGCAGGCACTATCACCTACAGATACCCTGTCCCACGGTCCTGGCAAGCGCCCAGACACCTGATTTCTAAACAGATGAGACAAAACCCCAAGTACCCATTTAACCTTGGGCCCACACAGATGTGACATTCACATTTCCAAGCAGCTCAGCTCACCATGGTATATCTGAGATGGGGCAGGAGAAGGAGGCCTGGCCTCACACCAGGAATTTTTTTGCCTCTCATGCAGCCTTCTAACACATCCCTGAGACCCTGAGTCCCTTCTGAGACATCACTGAGGATGATGGCTCCATGTCCACGTGGAGGCTGGTGACCAGTGATGTCCCTCAGAGCTGTGTCATGGGACAGGCACTCTTTAATATGACACAGACACAGTGACATTGAGTGCACCCTAACAAGTTTGCAGGTGACACCAAGCTGAGTGGGTGTGTTGACACTCCTGAAGGATGGGATGTCACCCAGAGGGACTTGGACAAACTTGAAAAGTGGGCCCAGGGGAAACTAATGAAGTTCAACAAGTCCAAGTGTTAGGGGGCTGCACGTGAGTCAAGGCAATCCCAGAAATGGGAGAAGATGTCATCGAGAGCAGCCCTGTGGAAAAGGACTTGTGGGTTCTCATGGATGAAAAGCTGAACATGACCCAGTGAGGCATTCTTGCAACCCAAAACAACAGGACTGTCCCAGCCTTTCTGCCTGTCCCTGGGATGATGCTGGCATGGAGACATTGACTGTTACTGCCAGGCACTGAAACCACCAGCCTACACCCTTCACCTCTGATTTAGGGGGAAATTACCCTTGATATAGCCACTGCAAAATAGGAATAATGGCCTTTAATTAGCAATCAGAGCTGAACTCTTTCTGCCTGAAAAATGGCCCATTGTTTTTAATTAGACTCCCAGGGCATTATCCTGCCATCCTGGTCCCCAACTCCACTGCTGCCACAAATACAATACAACAGAAGATCTAAGCAGTCCCATTCTCTGCACGCAGTTCAACAGCTCTCCCTGTCATATTCTTCATCTCCAACAAGTTCAGAATTTTTTTTTTTCCTGACATACCTAAGATGAATATTCAAGGTTTTAGCCCAATTTACACATCTGTAATCCGGCAGTGAGAATAAAAGGTTGTCAGACAAAATAAATGTGTGTCTCAAGGTCAGACCAGGTTGAAACCGATAATGGTGCTTAACAGCCTCTGCCATGCTTCTGCAATGATCAGCATTGCTCTAATTGACAAATTAGCTGTCCATATGGGCTCAGAGGCAATCATACATCCATAAATCCCAATAAATACAAACATAATCTGATCTAAGTTGGATCAGCCAAATAAGTTAAAGCAAGATTTAACACCTTAAAGGATTGCATTTAAGGGAAATCACTGTTAGACAAGATTCATGTAGCCATATGGCCAGAACAGAGGCCACCAGGGCTCGTCCCTACCCTGGCTCTCCGTGTCTCCTGCCAGACTGCGTGAACCAGACATGGACCAACCAGCCTGTGCTTGCCAGGGCCAATGGCATGGGGGTCCCTCCCCCAGAAATTTGCATGGGAGGGTGCTTTTGGGCAGGAGAAGAGCCAGCTCTGGATTGGCTGCTGCTTCCCCAGTGGGCTGGCAGTGTCCAGGGGTGGCTGGAGCCCCCTGGTCCCAGGGGCAGCACTGCTGTAGGGGATTAACTGAGGGGAGCAGCAAAACTGGATGAACCTTGAGATTATCCATATTTGTTTTCGCTCATCTGCAAGCAGATAGGGCTGTTCTTCCCACTGCAGAGGGCTCTGAGGGATGCTCATGGAAGTTCTTGTGTTGCTGTAGTCACAAATTCCCATGATTTCCTGAAAAAGTGATCAATGCAATCAGCCAATGTGTGTGTGTGTGTGTGTGTGTGTGTGTGTGTGTGTGTGTGTGTGTGTGTGTGTATCCATCTGTGTTCGCAGCTCTTTCCCCACTTTCCCTCCCCAAAATCTCTTCTGAATCCCTTGGCAATGTCAACCACTGAAGTCTCCAAGAGGTGCTTTTCCTAGACAGCTGGGGAGTTTCTGCAAATTTCTGGAAAACAGTAGCCTGGTAGAGCAAAAGGACTTTGGAGGTTCTTGCAGGAGAGGCTGGGGCTGTGTTCAACATCCCAGACCCCACACAGGTGAGTGGCACAGCAATGATCTCACCTCCTAAACAGGCTTCAGAGTTCATGGTGTAACAGGGGTTCCCAGCACGAGTAAGTCCAAGCAGATTCCCAAAGCCCTATCCAGATCTCTATCCCAGAAGAAACAAGGCTGCTGGCTACCCTTTGGTAGGACCAAAATGTGTGGTTCCCCTAAAAGCTGAGGATGTTGCTGAAGGCATTGAGAACATCAAACCTTTATGGTAACAAAACCTTTCTGCAAGCTTATCCTGGCTGTTCTTTGAAAAAAGCTCAGTTTTTTCCAAGGACATCATCAAAGTCTCCCAGTTTTTGTTGCTTTGTCTCTCCCACTCAGGATAACCTCCTGGTGCTGTCTGGGCCCTGAAGTGCTGGGGGCTTATTCAAAGCCCAGAGGCTTGGAGGGTCTGACCTCAGGGACAATATGGGCAAATGGACCTTGAATTATCCCAGCAGCTGAGGAAGAGTGTAGTAGAAATTGGGTGATATAACCTTCAACTCCTCTCACTGGGGAGAAGGAAGGATATTAAAGACAACAGGGCCAGATTCAGCTCAAGTCAACTTCAGCAGAAGCAGAATATCCCCTATTCACCTCACCTCTTCCTGTGGGCATTTTCTGCCAATCTGTCCCCTCTCTCATGGGACAACACAAACTTTGACATTGACTGCTTTGCAGACTTTGGAGTCACTGTGGACATTAGAAATCCAGGAGGTGGGATGAGAGAGAGAAACATAGAGACATAGATCAAAATAAAAAATAGTGAAAAAAAGGTGACAGAAGGTTCAGGTCTGTAAGTCCCTCCTTCAATAAGTCCTGCCTAAACAGCCTTAGGGGCTGAACTTCTCGGTGTCAACCTCCTGACTTCAATTGACTTTGGATCGAGTTCTGAATTAAGCAGTAAATCACAATGCTCATCCTAGGCACTGGATGGGTGATGCAAGAGTTAGACAGTGATTTATGAGAGATTGGACCCAGGGCCAGTATGCTCACCTTCAAACAGAGCCTTCACCTTTCTGGACTGTCTTATGATGAGAAACTGAAGTCTCCAGCTTTGCTGCCAGAATGGTTCTTCAGAGGACTTTATTAGCAAAAAGAGGTTATCAGAAACACTTGTGAACTGGTGCAGCCAGTTTTGGAAATTCTTTTTTTGCTGTGTTGTGTCTATTTAAAAAAGACTGCCAGCTGTCCAATGGGTTACGTGGAAATTCACGACTGCACTCTGCCACCTTTCCTCTGACGTGCCACTGTGTGCTACCCACTCATCAAAATCCATCAAGGTTTACACTATTTCAAATGTGAATTCAAATGATTGCACCATTTTTATACCATTTCTAACTTAGGTGTCTTGACTGCAAGCTCAGTATTTGAGCCTTTCAAAGAGATGGAAACAAATCATGTAAGATTCAGGGAATTCTTTGTATTCCTTGTGCTCATATGCTCCTGACAAGGCATCTGAAATTGCACTTGTATATCTACAAAGTGGCAGGAAGCTCAGAGACAGCAAATAAAGGATGTTTGTTCACTGTCTCTTCCAGTACAAGAAGTAGACATAATCCAATGACACTAACAAACAAGGATCCAAACTAAACACAGTCAGAGCTTGTAAATACATTAAGGAACTCCACAATAAGTGATGGTTTGGATGTGGAGATTTTACTTTACTTCAAAATGCAACTGAACAAATTTATGAAGAAAAAAAGAGATGTTCCATTCCAAGATACCACTGCTGGCTCTCTTGGTCTAAACAACTAAGTGACAGAGAATATTCTGGAAAAGCGTTCCCCATTCTCCATGAACCCTCCCTTTTGGGCAGTTTCAGAAACAGGGTCAGTACTGTTTCCAGCAGGTGTTTGGCCTGATACTGCACATCCGTTCTGGTGCATTTAGATCCTTTTGTTCCTGGGGAAATCCCACAGCATGGTTGGTTGCTCTGCTGAGCTCCACTGGGTGACAAAAAGTCTCCTCATACGCTTCCAAGGTGCCTGCACACATGGCCTTCTCCTGGATACAGCCACAAGCCAACAGCTGCTATTGGGCAACCCCGTAACTCTCCCCTGTTGCTTACTTCATGCATCCAATGGGGTCATTCCAGTGCAGCAGCTTCCTATATTTTGCTATTAGATTAAGGGATTATTGATGATGATTCCCTAAGCAAATACAAACCGCAGCTCTCCTAGCAACAGGCTGATAAACCTTGGTTCCATGTTTTAATTCCTCAAATTCCATTAGAAGACATTCTTACAGTTTAAGGCTTAATATGTTTGTTTTTCCAGCTCTAATGAGGATTATTAAGTCCAGGGGATGCAGTAAATATGCTTGTCATTAGTAGCCTTTATATATACTTTCCTAGGCTTGCAAGCACAAATTTCCTACCATTTAGATCTTTCAGGCTAAAAAAGAAACACTAAGATAAGAAATGAAAAAATAAATCTGTGTATGTATGTCCAGGCACATATAAAGCTCTTTTCCCTAGATTATCTTTTTTCTGTGTTTCCATGTGGGGCAGATTTGTTGTCAGATGGAGTTTGAAGGCCTAGTCTATGACTCCCATTGACAAAAATGGGCTTTAGCTGAGACTGCCTGAGAAAACAAAGAAAGAGAGCTCTGCAATTGATGGGGTGGAAGATGAGAACAGAAAAAGTAGCAAAGAGACATATGGCAAGGGCACAAAGAGACACGCAGAGACAAGACAAAGCTACAGGGTTTAAGCAAGGTTTCAAGCATGCTTATCATACACATCTCCTATGAAATGACCCATTTAAATTACCCATTAGCTAATCCTCCCAGCCACTTTCAGGCTTTCAATGAGCATTAGGGCAGAGCATTGTATGGAGAGATGTGAAGCCTGGACCTCAGCCCAGGTAGAAATCCCCCTCAAATCACATCAATCTCAGGTTTAAGGAGCGCCTTTGGAACATGGTGGATAGTTTTGTTGTTGCAAGAAGGCTTTAGGAAATAACACTGGAAACAGCCTCCAGGCAGAAGGGTTCCAAGTGCTTTAATACCATGGGGGAACCCACTAGAATCAGTAAGCAAAGATGGGTTAAAAGCAAGAGCCAGGAATATCAGCCCTCTGTTGGTCTGGATGCTTTGAAGACCTTCCAACTACACAACAGAAGGTGGCAGATGCCATGGTGGCAGAGCTGTGGCTGGGGAAACAGCTGGAGGCACCTCTCTGTGGGTCTCAGATTCAGTCAAAGAGAGAAATGGAGAGTTTCTAGCCAGGCAGAAGCCTGGGAAAGAGTTGGAAAAGAATGTAAATAATTCTTTATCTCTCTTGTTATTCACATTGTTTATAGTTAAGTTCTATCACTGTGCGTCAAGCACTTTGCACCAATGGTGTGGGTTGTTTTCACTTCAGGACCAATGGAGTTGGTCCTTACGAAGCTCTGTATAAAAGAGCAGTGTATTTTGAATAAACCGGAGTTTTACTCTCAGCAGCCCTCTGAGTGAGTTTTCTCGTTCCCGTCCTGCCTTGACAGCGACACCTCTCCACAAAGAATGGCTTTGCTGTGAGAGGTTTCGTTTGGTGGCTGTCACACACACTCAGTTCAGTCAGTCCCACCCCTGAGCTCACAAGAGAAACAAATCCAGGTCCCCATGTGCAGGTAAGGGTGGGCAGAAGCCAGATCTGCACTGAGCCCAGCTGCAGGCACAGCAAAAACTGCAGGATCTCCTGGCAAAGAGGGGGAATGGGACTCTGCCACATCTTCATGGTCAGGGTCAGACCTCTGCACACTGAGGGGAACACGGAGAGCAGCCTGGGGTGCTCACTGCAAACACACCTTCTAGCACAAAGATTTCATTGTAGGCCTTCTATATTTTGATGTTGCGGCTTCTGCATTTCTCTTCTGACCACAGAGAAATGGGGAAGGGGCAAGGGATAAGAAAAAATATAAAGCCCATAGGGACTGTAAGTAATAAAAGGCTGCAGCAGATTTGTCACACTATTTCACTTCTTATTAAATGGAATGGTCTCAGTAGAGAGAGACATAAAAGAAAACACAGATTCAAATACCTCTGAACTCTGGAAATACTTGGAGATAGCTCTAATTCTTAATTTATCATTACTATATCTACTAAGGGAAGAGATGTACTTTTTAATTCATATCCCAAATTTTAAAAAAATACTTATGTTAAACAAGCAGAGCTGCTCCAGTACAGTGTTGATTTTCTACAACAATATTTTCATATTGCCCCTATTAATCCTATTTAAAAACTAAATTATTCCAGAATAAATATTTTATTGCAATTTTTTTGACCTGTGAGCACTGAAACCTATAGGTGCTGGAGCTCCCCATGCAGCACAGCTGTACTGATTCTCAAGGTAATGTGCATTTTTTGTGATAGAAGGCCAGAGTTTAACTGAGTAAGAATTAGAAATAGAGGAAATTCAGAAGCTTTTTTTAATATTAAACTCAAAGCCTTTCCCAGAGCTGAGTGTTTCACTTCAGCTGGAATTTGCCTGAACCCATTTCTGGATTTGAAAGTGATTTTAGAAACCAAAGCCTAAGTGGGGAGTGATTTACCAAAGAAATACTCGCTTCTGTGCAATATTCTTAGCAATAAAAAGAACTATTTTCTTTTCTTTTTTAAATGCCATTAGAAGCCAGATTCCTTATTACTTGTAGTTCCTCCCTGCCCCAAGATCAACCCTGTGCAACCATCTGTACTTACAGCCAGCAGGATATTGCTGCATGAGAACCCAGAGAGTGGTAAATTGCAAAAAAAAAAAAAAGGGTGGTGTCACTCAAAATCAAAACTGATAGTCCTGTGTAAGGCAGCTGATCTTAGGCAAGTAAAATGCAAAAAAATAAACCATATAAAAACACCACTAAACCTGAAATTAAAAAAGGTAGAGAAAGATCTACAAACTAAACATGAGAAACTGTATGGGATTCTCACAAATGGTCACTTTCAACAATCATCACGTTGGTATTAGCTGTAATTTGCCAGAACCTTTTCCACCTGAGGCTTGTGCATACGGAGAGGTGTTGTCACCTCACAAGGTGTTGGGCAGACAAATAATCCTGATCCTGACTCCAGGGGAGTCACTGGGACTGGGAGTGGGTGGATCAGCAGGCAGATGCTGGGCGGATGTGACCGACCACCCTTCCCTTGAGAAGCAAATAAACAAAGTTTCCTTTATTTACCAAGGTGTCATGGCACCACAACTGAAAAGAAAATCTTCTGAAATATTTTATTTTTCTACAGGAAAGCACAAGGAATGTGCTTATTTAGCTGAGATAAAATGATAATTCCTAAGAAATCATTGTGGATTAGGGAGCGAAGCGATTAGAGAGAGATGGTATATTTATGAATGTGTGCATAGCCCCGCTGGTTAAAGGGGTATTAATCCCTCTTAGTCTGCAAAAGGACCTTCAGACTGCTCAAGCAAGCAGGGCTTAGGCACTGCAAGCTTCCTAGAAAGTCCTAAATCTTCACATTAGCTCCCTGCGTTTCCTCATCTTAAAGTCTAAGCCGTTTTCTAAAGGATACTTCCATAAACAAGCCCCCTCAGAATCTGCAAGGATTTGGAAATCCGGATTGGTGAAATTTTTTAAATCCAAGGTCCAAGTGGATAGAAGAAGATTAGGTTGCAGTTAAAAAGGCCACCTTTAAAGAGACAGTGCTGTCCTAGATCATTATTTAGGCTGAACTGAAAAAGAAAAAGAAAGAGAGGGGAAAGAAAAGAAGACAAAAAGGAAAGAAAGGAAAAAGTGTTGTATCTGTGATCCAGTTGACTCAGTGTCCTCCATGGCCCCAGAGCCCGTCGGGGGGAGAAAATATGTGTATCTGCCAAAAACAACACTGTATTTGTCACACAGCATTCAAATTACTTGTGACTGCTCCACCAGACCTTCCCCAGGGGCTTCAGTGGGACTCTCTGTCCTCCTTTGTGCGAGGTGTCCCTGGCTGCCACCAAATTATTTCTCTGCCAGAGGTGTACAGCACACGTGGCAGTTCACATTTGCAAATTCTTAGGGCATTCCTCAGGGAAACTGGGGGCATCCTACAGGGACACAGTTCTGAGTAAGCTTCACTTGCTCACAAGGTGGCTGGTTCATGAGAGATTCATGAGGTTGTCCATCTTTTCCCCCATAAAAGTGTTTACAGCCACAAGTGAATCTATAGGGAAGCCAAATTCAGCAGAAGACAATGAACTCTGGCTTCCTCTTCTCACTCTCCAGGACTGACGTCCACCAGATTTCCAGTGGATTTAACTTATAGTCCTAGTTATTTCACCAGAACAGGCTAAAGAGCATAGAAACCTCTTCATCAACTAAAGAGCATAAAAACCTCTTCATACCTGCCCACTTTGCCTTAACCAAAGAAAAAAACCAAGCAGATATTGAAAGGAAAAGGAAACATGTTGCATATGATCATGACTACAGAAGTAGGAATGACATTTGACTCCAGTTTGTGGTCCTGGCCTAGTCCTACCTTTGGGTATACTTAGGAAATATAGAGACAGTCTCATTTTGTCTAAAAAGAAGTGTCCTGACACCAAAACAAGGCTCTCCATCATGCTTGCAGCGTTCAGAGGTGCTCAGAGTGCTGACAGAAAACACAGGTCTGAGCATTGTTCCTTTTTCCTTAGCAGCTGGTTAAGGTGAATTGTACAGGCCCCTTCAGAGGAGGCTCTGCAGCTGAGAATTTGGCAAAGTCTCTCTATAGAGCTGCCAATGTCTCTAAAATTAGCAATAGCTCAGCACATATGGGATATGTCATTAGTATGTGATCAGACCTCAAAGTGAGAGGATTGGCAGTAAATCCAGGAGAAAAAGTCTTGTGGATAGCTCTGTAAGAGGTGAGGAAGATCTCAGAGGTTTTGGGGCCTCTGCTTCATAACCTGACCTGGCTGCAGCCAAGTGTCTCCAAGCCAAAGATGCCAGGGGTGAGCTCTGGGAAAAGTTCAATCCATCTTCTCCTGCACAGCACAGGGGAGTAGCCACAGAGCAAAGCCTGGGGGTGGCAAAAGAGCCCAGCACGTTACACTGCCCAGTGTGACACCTCCTTGGCTGCTCTCAGGCTCAGATGAATGGGGAGAGTCCGCTGGAGAGAAGTCATGGCATGGCTGATTCCCAGAAGGAGATTTTTTTTTTTTTTTTTTTTTTTTTTTTTTTTTTCCCCAATCTTGCTTCAGGCTTCCTAGGTAATGTGCTCCTCTTTCAGCCCAAGGCAGAAAGTCCTGGTTTTGGTCCACAGCTTTCATCTTGTTTGTGAATCTATTCTGGGACATTCCAGGCCATCACTGAGGGTTAAACTGTCTCTGTCTCCTCCTTCCACAGCCTCTTCAGCTGACATTTCTGCTGTCTGTTCCTATTGGTTTCTAGCCTGGCTTTACATTTAATCTGCTCTCCCCTTCTTAAAGTACATTGGAAACACTTATAAATCATACACGCCCAAGGTTTTTAAGGCCCCTCCCCCTTTCAAGATGTATTCATCTTGTTATGAGCTTTGCGTGGAGTCTACATGTGACATATAAAAAGACAAAAAAACAAATATAAAGTCTGTCAGGATGATGAAACCCTTCCTCCATCAAATCAGAATAACACAACATATGGAATGAGATTGTTTAACATATTTGTGACTCTTGTAGTTAGGAAGATGAATGGATTTGTTATGAAGACTAGAGAAAAAGACTCAAGAGGCTTCAGTTCATGTTTTAGCTTGTCTATAGGGTTTCTGTGGGATCCCAGACACATCCCGGAAAGGTTCTGTGCTCAAAATTCAGAATGAGCATGGCAATATTATTTTGTCACATTTCAGGAATCACTCTGAAGGCTGAACTTTTCAGGGCAGCAGTCTACTTACAAGCTTGCCTCCATCCTTTCCCCAAAAAGCAGATTTTGAGTGTTCCCCTCCTGCAAGCAGAGCCCCTGCCTTAAAAAGGACTGTTGCAGGATTTTGTGAGTTTAAGCCCTGACACCTCCTTCTCCCTGACAAAGTTGCAGAGCCATGAAATCTTTAAAGTATTCCAGCATGTCTAGTATCACTTTACAGACAAATGCTAATTAGATCATAAGCAATTGACCAGAAACAAATAAATAATTCAAAATCTACTGCAAGTGTGAAAAGTATTTAAATGCTATTGATAAACTAATCTACAGACTCCATTAGCAATTCAGTCACACAGCACCTGTATTGATCAGGGAATTTAAGCACATGCACAAAAACAAACCCCAAAAATACAGCAAGGAAAAGCTAGTTTGTTTGACAGTTCTTTAGCAAGGAACTTCATTAACGTTTAGGAGTTTACTGTGTCATTTGCTCTGGGAGTTTTCTTGCTTTGCTGTTTTACAGACTGCAGTAACAGCCTCAATACTGTATCTGTGGAGCAGTTTTTAAGAAGTTCATATATTTATCTATAATATGGATTAGAAATCACATGGTCGTTGCTTCATTTGAAGCAGCTATATATTGCTGGACTAGCCATTGCCACAGGCCTACCTTCCAGAGTCTGCTTTTGGGTTACAGACAGCATTGCTTCCTGATGTGCTGGGTTGTTCAGCCTTTTCCCTCACCGCTGAGAGCGTAACATTGAATTTCCTTCTAAAATAGCTTGTTTGGGTGGGCCCTACAGCACCAGCATGGGCTTGTTGCAGGTGTGTGGATGGATCACCACACGCTGTGGTGGCAGGTGGAGTCCTTGAGAAGGGCTCAGCACATCAGACACATCCACGTGGAGCTGCTCAGGGATCTGCATTTCGTCCACCGGTCCCAGGCAGGGTGAAATGTCCCATGTGGCACATCACAGCCTGTCAGACCTTCACCTGGCCTCGTGCCCCTTGTTTTCATCCCTTCCCAGCCACGGGGCAGAGTGGGACTGTCACTTGTCCACCACAGAGAGGTGAGGGCTGGTGACCCACCAGCACAGCAGAGCTGGGGGCAGGACAACCAGCAGACCTTCCAATGGAGGGGATCTCTTTTTCCCCTCCTTTCCTAGTTGCCTAACACACCAATGTCTTCAACTCAAGGAGCGTTTTGCAGTGCTGGCTTCATTCCTGAAGACATTGTTGGAAGCTGGAAAAAAGCATCAGGCTCAGCAGTGGTCCTGACAGATGATATTTGCAGCTAGGTCTCAGTCTCCTCAATCCACCCTTAGGCTCAGCCAGACCTGCCAAAGCTCCCTTCTTTGCTCTTTCCTGCTGTCACCCAGCAGCCTGCATCAGGGCAATTACCAAAACAAATCAATCTTCTCTTGACAGTTCATTTACACTGAATTAATTTGGAATTAGAAACTGTTATTGCAATTGGCAGCTCCTGATATTCCCAATACAACGCGGCATCTGCAGGGAAAACAACTCTAGACCCCGGCGTTTGAATTAAAAAGGACAGTTCTTCTTGATTGAGATATAAAACCAGAAAGGATTTTTTTTTCCACTCCAAATTCTTGTTAGTTTTAGGCTGCTGGCAGCAAATCCGGATCTGCAGTGTCCTAAATAAAACTCTCCTTATGGTGGCACAATTTTTCTCACTCAGAGCAGTATTTTTGATACTGCTGCATAGGGATGAGACATCTGAGTTTTAATTTGCACCTTCCGTGTCACATTGGGGCACATTGGAAGAGGCAGTCTAAGCAATCTGCTGCCCATTTCACAGGTGAAGAAACTGAGACACAGAGGGGTTGAGAGGTGAATTTGCCAGATCTGGTTTTCCCCTCTGAGGCTTGCAATCTGAGATGCTTCCATTGACAAAATGCAAAATGTCCCATTTTCCTTCTTAAAAAACCAACAAACCAAACAAAAAAAAACCAACAAAAAATTTCAGAATCCTAAGGCTGATCCCACAACATCACATTACACTCCCCCAAGGTTGTTATTTACACCCCTGTCTGAGGGAATTTGACCCAGTATCTTCTACCTGCTCATGTATTCAGCTCTAGGAAAACCTTAACTCTGGGTTCTGTTTTAAATTTTAGTCAGCCCTGAAGTGGTCAGACAGTTGGACTAAATGGTCATTGTAGGTCTCTTCCAAATGAAATATTCTCTATTCTAACCTGTAGCACTTCTTAAAATTGTTTGCCAATTGGACCGGAGAAAAGACACAGAAATAAAGAAGATAAAAATGGCAGCCACAAGGTTTTCTACCACCACCATCACTGTTTGCACTTTGTTTGGGTCTTTGGGAGTTCTGGTTAGCTGGACTTCATGGGTGAGGAAGGCTGAGAAACACCTCAAGGACCAGATAAGGGGCACTGAGCTGCTCTGAGCCAAGCCATGACAGGGGTGCTCCCAGGAGCAACCCATCTCTCAGCACCTGGGAATTTTAGCATTGCAAACCAGCTCACCCAAAAGATTTAAGGGGCACCCAAGGTCAAGCAGGAGCTGGGTAGTGGTTGGGAGGCTTTACAGCTGGACTGAAGGGCTTAACATGGTAATTGTGAACCTATGTCCCTTCGTGGCTCTAATCCCTGATCTGTTTCCTGCTCCACCTTTGCTAGGGCTGGGCATGCACCAGATTTCTTGGTTTCCAGTGGGTTATTCTGTAATTCCAGTATGTCCCTCTGCTCTGAGGTAGAGCTAGAAAGTGTCCCATGAAGAGAAAGGAGGAGGAAAAATACCTGTGTGGGGTTTCACATGGTTCCTGCTGCCTTATGTTGCCCTATCCCACAGCACTTGAGGTGAATGGGATCTATCTCAACAAATATCCTGGACCTACATCCATCCATCTTGCACAAAAATCTGTGCTGTACCCCAATAGTTCCTCCACCCTGTCAGTCATGGGCTTGTGGACCAGCAGTCACAGATCATCAACATCCTCCCTGTGCAAATTAAACCTGTATCCCTGTGTAGTTTATCCCTGATAAAATTCCATTTTATCCTTCCCACTTGCTGCTACAGAAATCACCAGGGTGAATGCACATGCCTTGCCTGGATTCCTTTGGATCTTTCTAGAACCTGAAATCAAAATGGAAGTAAACAAAAAGTTAAATGGGAATATCTGGTGCTGAAACCCACTCATTTTTATGGGGATGAAGTACATGAGCAGGCAAGCATGAAGGCATCAGAAATTCAGACAACTAAATTTCTGTCCCCATTGGAGACCCACAGACTGGCAGAAAAAGAAAAGAAAAAAAAAAAATCTCCTCCAAATTTTCTAGTAATCCTTCCCTCAGTGGGACTTTTCCACTGAAACTCAGCTCAGGGATCCAGCCTCAAGGCTGCTGCTGTGGATGCTGTCTGCACAGGCTGCAGGCCCTGCACACACAGGTGCTGACAGCTCTCTTTGAGGGCTCCTCTGCCCTGCTCAGCCCAGCAGATCTGCTGAGCAGGGACAAATTTTAGCCCTGGAAGCATCAGCATCCCAGCCCAGCCCATCCCATTGTTCACACACAGCCCTCCCAGCAGCCTCACCCCACCCTGCCCCACGCTGCAGATCCATGTGTTTGCTCCAGGAGGGGAAAGGGGCAGGATCTGTCAGAACTCAAAATGTCCCTCAGACATTTTTGGATGTTCCGGGCCCAGGTCAGAAGCATTTGAGACCCTGGCAGGCAGCTGGAAACAGCTGTGATTTTGGATTTCAACCATGGAATGATTTACCAACCTTGCAGGAAGAACAAGGAGTCACTAAAGTTTAGATAATATAGTAGAGGTAGTCACAAAGTAAAGGGAAGAATTTTTGAGTGCTGTACAGGGGGGTTTTAAGTCTTGTACAGGGGGTGTTTAGGTCTTGTACATGGGGGTCAGAAGTTTTAAGATGGAGGGATTTGGGCCTGCCTTGTCCTCCCTCTTTCTTCTTCTTTACCTCCATGTTCTTGGTGATGTTGGCACTCACAGATTGGTTTAGAGTAGAAAGGCACCATTTAATATAGGTAATTGGCATTGGGGAAAAACTGTAAACATTTAACATGTAATGTACCATATAAAAGACAGCAGCAGCTCTGGGCGGGGGGAGAGAAGAAGAAGACGAGAGACAGAGAAAGTGTCTGAGGGTGTGTGTGCCTCTGCCTGAGCTGCTGAGCAAACCACAGCAGCTCAAGAAGAAAATCTTTTAGATAACTTGCAATAAACTGCCTTGAGACCGAACAAGAGAGACTGCTGAGCCTTTCTTTGGAAGCACGGGTTGGAGGAGAGACTTTTCCACCACGCGGAGCCACCCCTGACCTAGAGGTGAGCTCCGGCAGGATCACGCCCCAGGAGCCCACAGAGACATCCACAACATCTCTCTGTGCTTTGGGACCCCACAGAGACATCCACAACATCTCTCTGTGCTTTGGGACCCCACAGAGACATCCCCAACATCTCTCTGTGCTTTGGGACCCCACAGAGACATCCCCAACATCTCTCTGTGCTTTGGGACCCCACAGAGACATCCACAACATCTCTCTGTGCTTTGGGACCCCACAGAGACATCCCCAACATCTCTCTGTGCTTTGGGACCCCACAGCCAGCCCGGCCTTTTGTGCCACTGCCCAAGAGCTCAGGAATATGAGGCAAATTTGGGTGAGGGCCTCACGCCCCAGCTGCAGGATACACTGATTTAAACATCTGCGTGTGCCAGAGCAGCTTCAGTGGTGCAGAACTCCGGGGCCTTTGCTGGGATCTAAGCACTCACATTTCAGCAGGTGCCTAAACGCTCTTTTACAGGGGTGCTTTGCTGAATAGGTGGAAAAGCTTTGGCTTTACACCAGCAGAGGATCTGGCCCAGAGGCTATCAGGCATATGGCTCTCACGACAATGCCGAATTAAGCTATTTAAATTGCCTATGGAATGCCACTGGGTCCACGTGCTTTTTTTTTTTTTTTTTTTTTTCCCCTTGGTAAAAGTCCTCTTTGTTATTATTCTGATGACCAACTTGGGCTGCTTTGCTTTGTCATTTTTAGTCAGTCCACAAATTCCCTGAGCTATACAATTTATGGTTTTATCACCAGTTCCTAAGCTTTTCTACCCCGTCTCTCCTGCATCTCAAATACTTCTCCCCTTTAAATAAACCTGCTTCATTTTTTTTTCATAACTTTCCAAAGCAGATAAAAAATTCTTGAATTTCTGAAACATGCAAACTGATCACTGTGGCATTAAGAAATCTTAAGAAGACTTATTTTAAGGGGTTTTATTAGGGAAATTCCTGCTCTTTAAGATATCTGTACGGTTGTCAAAAGCAGTCACTTTTGCAGATGTTGGGGCTTTTCTTACACTAATCTCCGAGGAAAGCCTGAGCCTCAGAGATCACTTAGCAATTTTTAGATTTAAGGAGATGAGAAGAAAAAGCCAGGGAGCTGGTCCCTCTTAGGGTCAAGTCTTATTTGAATTCAGCGATCTCTTCGTCTAACATGCAACAGTGTCGTTAAGATGACGGCTAATTAATGCAAGATGACTTTGAGATTGCATTGAAAAAAAGGAAAAGAAAATAAAAAGGACAAAGAAAAAGTGTAACCTAAAGAAAACTGAGCCTGCCCCCTCCCCGAGGAGAAGCAAAGCCACAAAAACTGTTTCCAGTGGGTCACCAGTATCAAACCATCAACAAAGCTAAGAGCCAGCAAAATCTCATCCTTCCTTACCCAGATCAAGACTGGGCTGGGTGTAAAATGTTTTTTGATGTGCCTCAGTTCTCAGCTATTTCTCCCTGGGCAGGCTGCTATCTGTCCATCAATCACAGTAATGCCACCCTTCATTTTTGTCTCTCAGTGTAAAGGAATTAGGTAACTGTACTTATTTAGGATCTCTATTAGTTCTGTATTTGTAATTTGTCAAGTCTTTAACACCTTTTTAAGCTTGAAGAGCACTAAGCCAGATCTGTTCTTCTCTAATCACATCAGCTTATTTCTGATTTCCAGAAATTACAAGGAACACAGGCAGGGGAAAGGCCAGGGTCTGGTGTAAACACACAGTGCAGAGCTGTCCCTGTCCCTCTCACTGCCACCAAACCCTCCCTCCTTGCTCCATCGGGAGGTACCTGATGGTTCCAGTGGGAACCACCCCGGGGAAGAGAAGGCACCACCTTCTCCCTCTGCTCCAAAGCCATATCCAATGTACTTGATACTCAAGGCACTTGGGAATAGCTGCTCCCAACCCAATCCCTGCAAGCAGATGAGCTGCTCAGACTGTCAGATAGCTTACTAACCCCAGCCTCCTCCTCCTCGTCTTTTTTTTTTTTTTTTTTTTCTTTTTAAAGCAACACAGATTAGAGGAAGCGTGTTTCCATGTGGTATCCATTTGCAAATTAGCCACAGTTCTCTACCATTAGTGTTATTAGGTATTTAACTCCTGCCTCTTCCTCTTCCCTTCTTACCCTATCCAATCCAGTTGTTTAAAACAGAACAGTAATACATACGTACACACGGTAACTGTATATATGTATGCATAACATTCAAAAACCAACCCCAAAATATGCCCAAATGTATATTTCTCCCTGTCTCACAAGTCCTTTAATATCTGATTCCTGTCTTACTCCTTCCCCCCAGAGTATTTAGTGTGTGCCTGTATAAATCTGCATAAATTTGCAGATCCAGTGGAAGAACTGGGAAAATCTCCATTGGTTTAAGTGAGGAGACTCACTCAGAGGAGCCGGGTCAGGTGATGGGAGGAGCTCCAAAGGCAGTGAAGAGGCCGTGTCTGGGGCACAACGTCAGAATTAGTTAATTATAAATAATGAGCACATGAATTTAATGCTGTGACATTAACATATGTATTTTTCTTTCATATGGAGCAGTGCAGGATTGGCACTTCCTAGCATGGTGCAGCTGTGGTACCACTTGGTAGCAGAGATTTCCTAGGTCAACCCTGCTACAGCCTGGTGGAATGTGTGCACAGAATGATACTCTTCTACATGACCCAGTGATTTCATGGGGAGGTAAAGAGCACTCAGATGGGTGTGCTGACATGTGAAGTAACACACATTTGTGAGTCTGCAGTGCACTGTTGATTGTAAGGATTTGAATTTTCTTGGGAAGTTGCTGCTTTCAGCATAGATCACAAAAGAGAAGCTCTGATCTTTGAGCTATTGCTATTTTCAGCCTTCCTTAAATATTTGTTTCCTTTGATGTTCCTGGTCAGATTCTCTTCTGTCTCAGCCTGGAAAGGCTCCTGGTTCAGAAGAGAGAGAAAGGCCTCTCAGGACCACCCTGGGCATTCACATCTCCAGATGTTCGGCTCAGCCACTCTGTCAGTTTGTGCTGTTGAGAAATGAGCACCCACATCAAAAACTTCATGCTCAGTTTGACCAGACTGTGAGAAAATTCAACTCAGTGGTCTGCGGGGTACTTAGAGCCAGAAATTTGGTGTAAAAAAGCAGGTCATGTGTGAATCCATGCTTGGGATGAGAGTGTGAATAATGAGATATTCACATATTTGAATGAGATATTCAAAACTGATTGTATATGAAAGAAGGAAAAATCCTGCTTTTAGAATAAAACTCTCCTCAGTCTTAATTACCTCTGGTGTTGTCTGTAGGAAAATCTTCATAACACTTACATGTTCTTCAAACTCTTTCTCCTTTGCCACTGAAGATGAGAGATGAATGAAAATAAAATGGAATTATGTAATCGATAGCTTCCTTAGAGGAGAAAATGGCACTTTGTAGGAGACATGAGGTCAGTCTTATCATATAAGAGAAGGTTTGGAAGACTAAAATGAGCTCAGCTCTGAGTAGAGTAAAACTGATGAAGCAAAAGCTTTGGTCCTAAAAAGATGGTATATTTGCAGGTAAAACCATTCTCCACACAAACTGGTGCTCCACCTGTTCAATGCAATTTCACACTCAGATCAATCTAATCCTAAGCAATAAATTAGAGAAAATATCTCCAAAATTTTATTAGCAGCAAACCCTCACCTATGGTCTCCACTGAGGTTACTCACTGCATCCATAAAGTTTGAGGTGAAATCAGTCCTCTTGTGGGTGGCTTCAGGGACATTCCCCACTCCCACATCATCCTCATGCCTGTATAAGGGTGGATTATTGATACTGTAGAGGTCACTGGGGAACTGCAGCCAGCTGCAAACATTCCCATTTTTTTTCAGTCAGGTTCTTCATAGCAAGTGCAGGATTCCTTTAGCCATTACAGAGTTTTTAAGCTAATTTATCTACTTTCTTACTTGCTTCTTGGCTGTAGTTGGCACACACAAGATAGATAAACTCTTTTTTACACAAATGCAAAGCAGGATCTCCCTGTATTCATCGGACTCCCAGACTTTTAAGATAAATACAGATGCTCAACCAGTGTTGGCAGGCATTAATTCCATACAAAGAAATTTCACTGTTGCCCTTTTCCACTCGTTTGTACTATACCCCCAGAGAGAGAAATTCTGATTATTTTCCATGACAAATTATGTCTGGCTGGTCTGGCTGTTGTTATTCTGCAGGCATCTCTTCCAAGGGCAACACAAACCCTTCACTGACCTCTATGGTCAGGCTCCGGGACACTGACCATCAGTAGAAGAAAACTCCACCTCTTCATGGGTCCTTTTCTTCCAGAACTGAAATCCTGGGGAAAAAAATCTGCCTCTATGTCCCCACAACTCTTCTGCCAAAAGTCTGCAATCAGCTTTTTAATACAGGGCAAGATCTAGTTTGAGAATTACCCTCAGAACCCCCAAACACCTTGGCCACTTATAACTGCTTCTAGACTTACTTAAAATATTTAGACTTTTAATAATAAAAACAAACAGAGTAAACAAACCAGAGAGAGGTGGAGGTGATGGAGGGTGATTTCCCTGTCACTGCACCAAGCCCTTATTGATGAAGCTAAGGCCATACAGAACACCTGATAGATATACAGAGATAAAATGAGAGAGGAGAGAGCACAATGCTGTCAGTTCATCTCTGAGCCAGGATAAATATTAACATTATCAGACTACTGTGAAAAATCCCAGAGAGGGATTACAAGCAGAGATTCCTTAGAAGAAGAACGGGTGAAAAAAGAAAAGGGAGAGATAAATGGACGCCTTTCTGAATGCTCTGAAGGCAGTATCACTTTCTCTCAACACATTGTCAAGCTCTTTCACAGAGCAAACAGGTCTTTCATTTCACTGCCTCTTCTCCCTGCTCAAGGGCCATGGGTAGATCCGGGAAAGAAAGAGGATTTTGGAAACTTGTCAAGTGGCGGGAGGGGTTTTCAATTGGTGTTTGAAAAAGGACTCGGTGAAACCCGATCTGGTGTTATCACAAGCACCACTTTCCTTTCCATCCCCTGCACTTGCCCGCTCCGGTTTGCTTTCCCCAAGACCTGGCATCAAAGGGAAGTTCAGGAGAGGTATGTGGGGTGACAGCCTCAGGTGCTGCAGCGTCTGTAAAGGAGTGAAGGAGATGCTCACGGGCTGGGGACACGGGTGATGCAGCCCAGCACCCCCAAAAGGCTGTAGCAGGTGCAGGGGCAGGTCTTTGCCCAAGGACTGCTGTGTTCTGACCCAGGAGCAGCTCAGCTGGAAATCCATGCTCCAGCCTAAACAGCTCCCAAAGTCTAGCCCTGGCTTTAGAGCTGGGCTTTCATCATTTCTCCAGTGAAAGCTGCTTCCCCCTCTTTGTCTCGCTGCAGTTCTCTACCATGTATGGGCTGGGAACCAAGAAATCAAATGGCCACAGTTTTAAAAAATAACCCTTCAAATCACTGTGAGCTATTATTAACCTGGATCATGTCATGATGGGGAAGAAAAATACAGGTGAGTAGGACAGATTTTTTTATTGCTCTCACACTGCAGGATAATAGCACAGTTACACAACCAAAAATACAGAGTTTTTCATCAAAGCAGCAGACAGAGACCAGTTGTCCATCCAGAAGGTTTATTAATATTTGAGCCACCTACCAACAGATCACAGAACCATGTCTGTATAAGAAACAGTTTCAGTTACAGGGTTTTCTTATCTCTGGAAAAGAAATTATTGATGAGGAAGTGATAAAGATGAAATGGACTGAAAAAAGCAAACATAAAATAGCTGTTCACCATTCCACCTTCTAGAAGAACTGGAAGGCAGCAGCTGAAACTTGCATAACTTGCAGCTGGAAAAGGAAAAATAATTTTCACACAAAGCCTGTTTAGTCTATAGAGCTTTTCACCACTCCATATTGTGAATGATCAAAGGGAAATAGAGAAATTAATCAAGGAAAGAAATTAATTTTGGTTACATTGGAAAGTCCCTCAGCGACACATCTGGGGCTTGGGAGGCTGTTCTGGTGAAGGATCACTGTGAGTTTGTGGTGTGACATTCCTTCATCAGTGTTCACTGCTGGCCACAGCTGGAGACAGGATGCTGAGATGGATCAGCCCTTGCATAGAGATTGGCTGCATTTATTGGCCTTTGAAATGACCAGTGGAAATGTCACTGTCATTTAACACAGCACTAATAGATAACACATTCCTGTCCACCACCCTGCCAGAGTCCAGATCCCTCAACAATTATTTTGGGTGATACTAAAACTACCAGGTCCAAGTTTTCAGCTCAGTAGTGAAGTTAGGGGTGGCCAGCCAGAGCCCAGCTCCCACATCCTCCAAATCCACGATGGGCAATGCACTCCCCACTGATAAATGAAGATCTGGGCTTCCCACAGCTGCTGTGCTCGCACTGATTGTTAATCTGAGCAAAGACCCAGGGCTGATTTTCATAAGTGCTGAGTACAGACAGCCCTGACTTAAGCCAAAAGGAGCTGTGAACCTTCAGCATCCAAGGCAACGAGGCTGAACCGTCAAAATCTCCTCTGCTCAGAAACTCTGTGGTACTACAGAGTCAGCTTCCAGGGCCCTGCTGCCTGGCTGTCCTGGGAAGCTGGGCTGGGCACGGAGCAGGTGTTGGGGATGGGGTGGGGATGCTCCAGGGACTGGAAGTGGTGGCAATGCAAAGCTGGTAAATCCTGTTCCAACGAGCAGCTTGGGAAAGAGACTGCTTAGCAAAGGAGGGCTTATGGGGGTGTGGGGACTTGCTGTGGGACCTCACAGACTCACATCTAGGGAGGGTTGTTGTCAGGGTAACATGATGGAAGTGCTCCCCTGTGTTAGAAGGAAAATATCCCCCTTCCATTTTGTTTAGCCCTGGACTCTGTACAGCATTAACCCCACAACACAGGTTTTTCTCTCTTACTTCCAAGCCTTCCTCCCAGCAAGGAGGGCTGATGGGTGTTTTGTAAAAATCCCCTCCTTCTGTATTTACTTCCTAACCCAAATGCCAGGAGACGGTCGACAGCTGGCTTAAATCTCTTCAGCTCAGGAGATCAGTCCTGAACCCCCCCACCCCCCCGCTGCCTTTTCTAATAAAAATTAATTTATTATGATCCAGAGAGTTGAAATTAATCTGCCTCCGGAGAGGCTGTGTCTGGCAAGGCCTGGTGAGGAGGAGGCAGAGGGCTCTGGAGGGCACATTAACAGTATTGTTGTGCTTAATGTTGTGTAGCAGCAACATCTGCTAATTTAATGCACGAGCAGCCAGCTGCCTCCGACAGCTCCTAACAAGGAGTGGGCAGTGGGAGAGGGGAGGCAAGGGGAGCTTAGCAGGAGGGTGAAGGCATGAGGGGCTGGGCTGCTCTCCAAGCCCCTCTCTCCAGATCCTGTATAGTGGCAGCAGTAGCTGATCAAATCCTCAGGGACCACCCCAGCATGTTTCTGCAGCTGGGATCTAGGTGACATCCAAGCCCTGCAAAGGCAGTAGTGAAGGGGTCACTGGTGGCTTGAAAGCCCAGTTTCACCCTTCATTTGTTGGGACAAACAGAGCAAGGAGTGAAACAAGTTTTCTGCTTAATCCAGACATGCCCAGAGCAAATGGAGTGAGGGATGGACATCAAGCCAAAACAACATGGAGATGGTGTAAGGAAAATCACATCTGTACCCAAATGGTTCATCTGTACCCAAGTGGTTCATCTGAGCAGCAGGCTCTTGAGAGCCACTTTTGCAAAAGTTCTTCTTCTTCTTCTGCCAAATGGAAGAAGCTTAAAAGGAAAAAAAAAATAATCCCAACCCTCAGACGACAGGAAAGGATTCCCACTTAGGGGATCATAATCAATGTAAAGCTGTTCAGTAGCGTCATGGAAGTGATGTCGTCATATGGGATTCGTGTGGCTGGCAGGTCTCTGAGCTGGGCACAGTGCATCTGCTTAAACAAACAGATATGGAAATTCCCTGGGTGCTCATGGGCTCTGCTCAGCACAGGACCTCAGAGGGTCACACTGGTCCCAGACTGGCAGATGGCTCAGAGGTTTGGGCAGGACCCAGGACTGAAGCAAGGAGAGCCCCAAGCTGCACTTCAACATGCTGGCCCTGAAATGAGTAGGGAGGAGTTTTTCACCCATTATGGCAGTGGGAGAAGGCTGCAAATTTCAATTTCAGACTTTGCTGGGGGAGAAGAAAAGGCAGAGGGGAGAATTTGAATCCTCCTGTACCAAGAATTGCTCTTAAGGTAAGTCCATGTATCACAGCCAGTGCTACCTGCGTCCATTTCACATCTCCATCATCAAGGAAAGGCCCAAGGCCTGACTGCACCCCTCCCATCCCCAGAGAATCCAGCACACACATTAGGGAAGAAGACAAGGATGGGCAGCAACTCTGACTTCCACTGGGAAACAGAGAAATCCATAAGGGTTTGAAAACCAGGAGTGAACAAGCCATGGCATGTTCTCTGGTACATGTGCTGTCACAGCAGAGACCTGGGCAGGCTCTGACCCTCAAAAGAGGAGGTGATAATTCACAGCTGCTTGCTGTGTCGTGGAAGAAGGATCAGGATTCATGTCCAGTACCTGACATAGGAAATAGCCAGTGGGAAGAGTGGCTGTGGGAAGAGTGGCTCTCCATGGGAAGCGTGGCTGTGAGATCCCAAACACTCAGACTGCTCATGCCCATATGGTGAATCCCTATGGGAGTATGAGGTTCCTGGTCCTAAACTTCTGGGACACCCCCATGTCCCTTGGGCAGAACAAATTCGGGGCCATGACAGATCCTGCCTCCAGGCGAGCCAAGGGCAACACAAACAGAATGGGAAGAGATACTGCATTGGGATAAAAGAATATGGTAAACCTCTTAGGGAAGGCAATGAAATGATTTTTTCTCAAATAACCAACATAAGGATTTGAAAATGAACATCTCTTAGTATTAATTTAATTAAAGCAGCATGCTGCCGTTACTTATAAAGCTAGAAGAATCAGTCTGTTTAATGGGTTCTCAGCTAATCAAAAATTAATTAAGCGTTTAGTGGGGATTCCAAATCCCTGAATTGGATTTAAAGAAGCCTGTTTCCATGTCTTTTTCAAGTGTTGCTTGTTTTACTATAACAGGAGAAGTGTTTGATTGTGCAGACCTCCCATTATCCCTGGCTTGCAGGTGATCAGCCTTGAAATTCATTCTTGTTAGTTGATAGCTGCTCTGTTCCTGAAATGACTGTGACAGAGCATCACTAAGTCTCTGCCAGCCCTAAAAGAGGGCTCAGAGCTTTCCTTTGAGCACTGTGCCATGCATCTCCTCACTAGTTCACAGGTGATAAAGAATGAAGAGCAGAGCAGGGCTGAGAATGGGGAAACCTCCCCCTTATTTCTGAGGTTTCTCGGTTGTGTGGTGGGGAGTTGGCAGTGCACTAAATGGGCTCTCTCCCTCCACACCTCTGCTTGCAGATGTCCTACTGCCTTTGCCCTCAGTAAATATTGCCTATTGCACCCCTCTCCCCTCTCTCAACCCCTTTTTTAGCACTCTACAAGGCAACATCCAGCACTGAATGATGGAGGCCATTTACCCACAGGCAGCAGCTACCATGGCCCAGTCCTGAGCTGGATGAAAACAGCTCCACAGCAACGTGTTTCATGAATTCCCTTTACCCACACCCATTTTTTCTGCCCCTTTCTTCCCCACCGTGTTGTGCATTCTGTCTCGATGCAGAAAACCATCCCAGGGAGCAGATATGGCTGGAAAACACCCTGTCCATTGAAAGAAATGAAAACAAAACACATTTTAGCTGCTAACAGTTCTGGAGTCCCTTTGCAGTGGGAACAGCAAGGTGGGCAGCCAGGCCCTGGGAGGGAGATGTGGTGCTGCTGGAGTGCCTGCAATCACTGCTCATCAAACTGCTCCCTGCAATGGCCCGAGCCTGCAGCTGGAGACAGCTCAATTTGCCTTTCATCTCTGGAGATTCCTTTTTTAGCTATTCAGCATGCTGACAATGTAAATAATACCAATAATATTTTTTAAAAACAGAAAAAAAAGCATCAAGTGTCAGGCAGGATGCAGAATTTTTCTGCCTCTTTTTTTTGGACTGGGGGGTAAGGGGTGGAAACTTAGTAATGCTCTACCTGAACCCCTTAAAGCACAACATCTTTGAAGTAGCAAACTGGCAAATACACTCAATCAATTATAAATGAAATAATCTTCTTAAAATATTAGAGATTTGGGTGCTAAGCAATACTGGAAGATTACGGAGAGAAAATCAGTTTTAGAGCTTCCTAAAGTGACAGAAAGAGAATAATCGGAAGAAATGGTGAGAAGTTTAAAACGATTATGTAGATTTGTGTCAGTGAAAATGTCCCAGCAATCCTTAGCCGATCTCTCGTACGCTGGAAATAGATTACGTTCAATCCTTTCTTAAAGGGGTAGGTTTCTTTCAAGTGTGGGGGTGGTTTAATTTCTATTTTTTTTTTTTACTTTTCTAAGCACCTTTGTGTTATTTTTAACCTTCAGATGAGGCTGGGCCCAAGGGCAGGTCTGTGTTTCTTTGCAGCACTGGAGGTGTATGCACCAGAGCAGCAATTGGGGTGCACTGGTGGGCATGGGGGGCCCTGTCCTCACCTTCCAGCTTTACACCCCGACTGGAAAGAGACATCAAGCCTCAGATATCCACAAGAGCAGGGCACTCAGTCCTTGTTCTGCTTGAACCAGGCAGATACAGAGAGTTTTCATCAAAGCCAATTGGTTTTTCCCATTGGAAAACCATCCTTTCAGGGGAAAAAATGTCTTGGAAAGGCTGAGGTGCCCAAGATTTTCAGCAAAATCCACTCCCAAACTTTCCTGTGGCACGAGCAGCTCCAAAAGGAGAGAGAGAGGCAACCTAGGAAGGGAACAGGAGCACAAAGGGGCAGTTTGACCCTGGTTTTGGTACAAACAGGTTATGGAGAGCCTGCACTGCATTTTCTTTTGTTGCTGTTGCGATTAAGATCCCATCTGACCCTTGACTGGCTCTGCATTTCACATTTTCAGCCTCAGTGCAGATTGTTGGGGTAAGCCAGAGCCTACATTTCACACAGACATACATTTTTCACACAACCTCCTGACAGATCCCCAGCAGAAAGGACTACACGACTGGAAAACAGCTTTTCCACACAACCACCCCCTTTGGTTTCCTGAGATCGCTTGAGTTTGAGATACAAACCATGGAGACTTGGTGCCCTCAGGGGAGGTGCTGGCACGCCTGCGGAGAGGAGGCTCCAGAGCCAAGAGAGGAGGGCAGGAGTCCATCAATCCCCCAGGATTTCAGTGCTGGTGTTTGCAGTCAGAAGCAACAGAATAATTCAGAGAGAGAAACTAAAATAGGAGAAAAAGGCACATCAGCGTCAGGGCTGCTTTTAAAGATGGTGCAATTAAACCGAGGGGCTGGTGAGAGCTGTTGTTAATTGATAGCAAAGGAGAGGAAGCTGTCTCCAGGGAGAAGCTGATAATGTAGGTAATCTTCAGAGAGGATTTGCCTAAAGAGGGTTGGGAATGGAAATTCCTGGAGTCAAGTCGGGGTGGAAGAGGAAGATGAAATCTGGTTTGTCAACAGCCATCAAGGAGGTGTGGACCCACCAAAAATCAGCCAGGCTCTCTAAGATAACAGTGGTGCCTTCACTTAGGAACCACAAATCAGTTCATCTTCAGAGTCATAGGTGTTTTCAGTAGAGAAAAAAAGCTTTTTTAAATTTTAAATCAGATAATTTCAATAGAAAAAAAAAATCATCTTTCTGACAATGCACATTTATTCCACTAAAACAAGAAAAATATTTTTTCTCTTGTTTGGGTCTCTCCCCACCATTGTTTGCTTATTGGTTTCCCTACCATTTTTGCTCTTGCTTCTTCATTTCCTGAGGGCCAAAGTGGAAAAAAGAAAACAAAGATAGACAGAACGGGATTTCCAAATGAAAACCTTTCTTAAAGATTACTGCAGAATGTCAAAATGAAAAACTTCCCAAAAAGCACTCAAAAAAAAAAAAAAAAAGAGTACAAAACATGGGATTTCTTAAAGGTCCTAGTTTTCAGCATCTCTGAGTACTGGAAGTGTTTTTCTTTGGGTTTGGAGGAATTTGGGGGTCATTCCAAGTTATGGCCACTGTCTGTGCTGCTCAGCCCCCATACGCCCATGGCTGCTTTGGCCTCATCATCTCCAGCAGCTTCCCAGAACACCTTCACCTAATCCCAGCCCTCCCTGGGGATTCAGGCAGCCAGAACGAGCAGCCCTTACCTGTCGCTGATGGAGAGGATGGCAGAATTAGCTAATGTTTGTAAAGCTCTTAGCAGATGACAGTGCTGTTGTGTGGTGCTACACCCATATTACAGCTGGATGCAGCTTGATAGTCAGGCATGGAATCAATTTTTGAATAATGGATATTAAAAACGTCAACTATGACACCCAGGCATAATGCCTGCCGTACGCTGAGTGCCTGTATATTGTTTCACACACTTAATATACAGTGGAGGCACTGTAATTACTCCCTGCTAATCCCCACACTTCCTAATCTGCCCGTCCTCATGAAACCTGGCTGCCTCTTCCCACCTCTGCGCAAAGATTTCAGAGCACAAGCTGCACCTAGCTGTCACTGCGCTAAGACACCTCTCTCCATCTCTCTTTTTTTTCCCCCCCAAAATATTGTGACTTGCCAAGCAAAGATTTGCTAATTGCACTTATCCAGATCCCTCGACCTGCTCTCACAGGCTGCAATCATTACCAGCAGTCACTTAGCATCAGTGGCATGGGACAAGTTGTTTACCCAGGGAAGGCAAAGGCCCTCAGAGAAATATTGTCAGGAATTATGCACAAGGGAAATAAGTTTATGTGCAGCATAAACTGGGGGAAATGTGGGCACACTTAGAATTAACCATCTGAAAATTGAACACAAGATCAAAACAAATCTGGGCAAGTTGTCTTTGTTTAGAGTTCCTTGGGCTTGTGTTGCCACTCTTCTCTGTCAGGTTAGGGAGATTCACCCTGTTTCTGCCATCCACCAATTCACACAAGGGGTAGCTGTGGTTGAGGCAGGGACACTGAGTAGCTGGAAAGTGATGGTGAATATCTGCAGACTGGGAAAGAGGAACCTTTTCACAAACAGCAACACCTTGAACCAGTCTTTCCAGCTGGAGCAGAAGGGCTTGAAACAATCAAACCATGTACAGCTTGATAGAATAAGAAAAATTTAGATGGGTATAGATTGTCCAGCTTCCAGTTCAGCCTCCTGCCACAAACAGGGACCACTATGAGGTGAAACCCAACTTCAGCATTATATCAGGTTGCTCAGAGTCCTGTCCAGCTGAGTTTTGAGTGTCCCTAAGGATGGAGAACCCTCAGCCACTCTGGACCCCTTTACAGGGTTAACAACAGACTGCACAACATGGATGGCAGGGGTGGTGCTGAGCAGGAATGGGGTGGGAAGGGGAGAAAGACCAAAATATCAGTACTCATCTGCTTCTGTCCAGCTTACCTGACACACCCCACATGCACATTCTGTTGCAGGAATACCATCCCTTTGGAAAAGTCTCAGTCTGTCCTCCCAGTCTGTCTCAGTGCCTGCAGGCAGCAGCACAGGCTGAAGAGGGACTGGTATTAGAGAATATAGCTTTAATTATTAGATCTAGGCTCAGTTTTCTCACAGAAGAAGGAAATTACCTGCGCTTGAGCTGAGCAGGAAAAGCCTCTTTTCTGCTCCTATTGCACATTTCATCTCCCCCTCCCCCCATGAGTTTTGTGCTGTGCCACAACCCCTATGTGGGAAAATCCTGGCTTGTGGCTGGCACAGGTGCATCTCAACACCCCTGAAAATGCATCAGAAGAGAAAGAACTTTGGTGGGATGATGACTGGATTTTAACCCTTGAGCTCCATCTCTGACAACTCCCCACTCCATGAAACCTTTAGGATTTAAATGAGGTCAGATATGCCACCATAGATCAGGCAGAGCCACACTGCTGATGACCTGAGGGCTCAGAAATAAAAGAAAGGCTCCTTGAGGTAATTTGTTCACAGTCACCTTAGACATAAACCTGCTTTGCTTTAGAAATTCCTGTGTGTGTCATACACGGAAGCACTACAGAGGTGCCACCTGCCTCTCAAAGCAGGTCTTTACTTACACATCACAGAGGTAAACTGAGGCAGGCAGCAGCAGAGAGGGATATGTAAGTTGGACCCGTCTCCTTTTCTTTCTAGTGGAATTGCTTGGATTTTTGTGTTATATCACTTGGGGGTAACTCAAATATAGACTTGGGTCCCAGAATGCTGCATCTTGGCACACAGAAGAAAGCCAATCCCTGCTCAAGTGTCTCTTATTCTTCATCCATATCATGGAGCATGGATTAGAGAATGGGAAATCTTCCTGTTTACAAGAAAGTCACAGTTTAAAAATAAATTAAAAAAAAAAAAAAACAAAAAAACCACCAAAAAACCACATTTCCAGGGCTGCACAAAATGGGCTCCTTATTCAGGTGCTCTTCTCTCCATGTTCAGCCTCTGCCTCTTTAAGTCACTTACGCGTTTAGCCCAGAGCTGCAGCACACTAACACCACCAGGTCCTGGTGCACAGCATCTGGGGATCCAATTCGGTTTATTTTAAACACAGAGAGTGTTGGGGAAGCAAAAAATTAACAGCACCAGTGCCATGACTCCCTGCACAGACACAGCAGGGACGGTGCCAGCCCTGCACGCAGAGCCCCTGAGCCCTGCACGCAGGCTGAGACAGGCAGCACGCCAGCCTGAGACGCCTCTGAGCCCAGAACTCGATTATTGCTTAACTTTCCTGCCAGGCCTCCAGCTCCCTCTGTGCTAAATCATTCCCCATCGATCCGTTCCCATTATAAAGCTCCTGTCTCCCCCACGAGCACGCGGCTCCATAGGACTCGACTTCCAGCACAATTGAGCTCGGACCCTAAAAATCAATACTGCAGCAACCCAAGGATCAGAGGCCAATGAGGTCTTTAACAAACGTGTCTGGTGCTCTTGACTTGAGTAGGCTTCAGCCTACTTTGAGGTCCTTTCTGATCCATCATGGGTTTGTTCAAGTTGTCATAAAGCAAATTTGCAGTCATTGATCCAGGCAGAATGAAGTTGTGAATATCAGATGGGGGATGGAGGGGGGAGAATAACCCCAGAGAAAGAGTTTTAATAGCTTATAGGCAACACATGTCTGAGCCAGAGAAAAGCAAATTAGGAAAATGCAAACGAAATAAGCCTTTTGTATTTGTTTAGGTTTTTTTTTTTTTCCCCAGCCTTTCTTCCCTCTGGAGACGGAAGCTGCAGTGGCTCTTAAGAAAAACAAAAGGAAACAATAAATATTATTAAGTATAATACAGGGCAGGGCTTTTTCTAATAGATGAGGGCTATGGCTACATATACTTGGGATATTAACTGTAGACCATGTTATATAACGATAACTTATAAATATATAGAAAATAACAGGCCAGATTATTCTTTTCCATGAAACCCTGTGGTTCCTCTGAAGCCAATTCAGCTCCTGCCAGCAGACAGGACCCAGGGAAACTCATTTCAAAGCAAAATAACTGAAGAGGGAGGAAAGTGGCTTTCCATAAAGTGCGATTCTGATGACAAATGACCCAACCACCTGTAAAATGTATTAACGAGGCTTCTCTATGCAACAAATTGCACAAAAGCCAATTGAATTTAATATAAGGGTCATTCATCTCATTGCTTTTTGTTACTTTTAATTCCGCTCCAAATCTTTTCAAAACTCATTAAATTAAACATAATCAAAATTCACCTATCTGTACCTTTTCCTTTATTTCCAAATCAGAACCCTACATCCCAACACTCCCAGCTTGGCTCAGCTCTGCTTTCAGAGCTGCCACCCATCCTCTGCAAGGATAAAACTATTCCAGGTTTTGAAGATCATTGAGAAATGGGGATCCAGGTTGGAATTCTTGTGCAGGAAGTGTCCAGTTCACCTTCACATTATCTAAAACATTGGTGGGTTCAGAGATGTTCACTGAGCTTTTAATGGTAGTTCCGGAAAAGGAAAAGTAGCTGGCAAATGAGGAACCTTCCTAAGCTCTTCTCCCACAGGCCCTGGGAAGAGGAACAGTCCCTGCTCTATCCCCACAGTCTTCCCTTGACACTTTCAGGCAGGCCCCAGTTGCAATCCCTCTGAGCTGTAAGGGTTTGCTGCCTGCTGTGCCAGCCTGCTGGACTCCTGGCACCCATCATTCCCAAAAGGTGATACAGCAGCAGGGCTTCAGCAGGCAATGCCCTGGGTCACCTTCCTCTCACTGTCAGTAGTTCACTCTCCCCTCCCTCGAACAGCTCAGGGGTTGAGCAGCCTCCTCCAGACAGGGCAGAGGCAGGGCCAGGTGAGCAGATTCCATCCATCCATCCATCCATCCATCCATCCATCCATCCATCCATCCATCCTTCCTTCCATCCATCCATCCATCCATCCATCCATCCTGCTAGGAGCCAAGTACTGAGGAAAGACAGCTGGGTCCTGTGAAGTGGAGGAGGTGCTGTGAAGGGAACCTAGCCAGCATGTCACAGAGTGGGGGCTCCCCAGAAAATTCAACAGTGGAGTCACCCTGGGTTGCACCATCAGTAATTCAATTCCTCAGGCCTGTATCTACAGCAGCATGGAGATATTGTCTCTCTGCAAACCAGTTGTGTTCATCAACCTCCCGGCTCCTGGCTCCTTTCCAGGTGAGATTTGAACCCATTTGGTACCACAGAGTGTCATGAGCTTGCTCCATCTTCTTGCCTGATCTCTGAGTAGCAGCCTCTGACTGCTCACGGCTTTCCCTGTCACTCAAGATTTTTCCCTTAAGTCCTAGTGAAACTACTCTTGGGTTTAGTCATCACTGGTTAGGCCCAGAAATCCCAGTCCAAGAAAGATTTTCAACTTTTCTCCCGTCACTCACAGTGGCTGAGGTGACAGAAGTGTCCCTTTTACAGCAAAACCGATGATTTCATTTTCCCTGCCAATCCAAACTGTAATGAAAACAAAAAGTGCTGCAATTTCTCATGCTGCTCTTCCCTGCTGAGTAAAAGTGACATAAGGTGGATGAAATTCAGTTTCCTTTTCAATTTTGTTTACATTTTTCACCAAGGAGTTTTGTGTTTATGTTTATTTTTAACTAACACCTGTCCTCTCACGGTCTGTCCTGTCACTCCTGTGTTAATAAGACAGAAACAGTTGCCCCTTCTGGCTGGATCTTCTCCTCTAAAACCTTTTGTGCTTCTCATATCATCATTATCTGTCGAAAACAGGCTCAGAGAGAAATTTCCAGCTGGGTGCATTTGCATCTTTGCACACTTGGCCAATTCCAGCCAAGGGCAATGCAGCAATTTCAGCACTTGTGTGGAGTGGAGCCACAGTACACCGTGTCCATCTCTGGTTTATATTGTGGTGATGGAGGAGCAAACAAGGCTTCCATTCCTGATGAACAGAGAGAATCAAGGATTGCTTTCACTGCCTTTGACCCATTTGGCTGAGAACATCCCTCCCTTGAATTCATTCCCTTTTAGAGCCATCTTTCTTCAATGGAAATTACTCCTTAATTCCTCCTTTTTCGATCACACCTGCCTACTTGCTTTTCTTCATATCCATCAGCCCTCGTGCTCACCATAAATAGCCTGTGTGAATGTTTGCTCATATTACTGCTGCTTCCAAGTGATGCAGCCTCCACCTTGCACTCTTTGCTCCATCTCCATCTATTGCTTCACCCGCCGCCTGTCTGAGAGCGGCTGCACACACTCCTGCAAAGCGTTATCTCATTATTGCAATTCTATCTGCTAAAGCGTTTGGAGAGACAGTGTATTAAAGACACTATATAAAAATAAATTGAATTGAGAGGAAATCTATATACCTAAAGTTGTAAAAAGGAATAGTCTCCAGCGATGACTCTATTTCCAGCAACGGCATTGTAACAAGCCGGAGCCCATCTCCCAGCTGAATTTTAAGTAGGTCTGCTCAAATTGAGCAGAGCTGCCAGGCTCGCAAGGCTGGGGCTGTGTCTGGGGAGCAGGGGCTGGGGGACGCCTGGGAGAGGGGTGCACGGAGCAGGGGACTGGTGCTGCAGCCCAGCTGCCCCCTCCCTGGGCTCCTCCAGACCAACAATCCACCAGCACAACTTGCCCAGTTGAGCTGGGAGTTGCAAAGAGGAACAGACTGCCTTTCCCTCAGCTGCTCCCTTGGGCATCATTCCCCCCATTCAGCATTCCCCCCACCACCAAGCTAGCAAGCCCTGGCAGCTGGCCCTGTGCTGGCATAGTGAGCTGACACTGCCCAGGTGTCAGACACCCACCCAAGCCCCTCTCTCACTGCCCTCCACAGCTGGAAAGGGGAGAGAAAATACAACAGAGGGTTCATGAGATAAGGACCAGGAGAGATCATTCAGCAAATATCCTCATGGGCAAAACAGGCTTGAATTAGAGATATTAACTGAATTTACTGCTAACAAAATCAGATCATGAGAAGTAAAAGAAAACCTTGAAAACACCTTCTCTTCCATCAATCCCTCCTTCCCAGCTCCACCTCCTACCCCAGCGGCACAGGGGGACACAGAGTGGGGGTTATGGTCACTTTATCACCTGTGGTTTCCCCTGCTGCTCCAGGAGAGAAGTCATTCCCCTGCTGCACCATCAGGTCCCACAACAGGTGACAGTTTTCCATAAACTTTTCCAACATGAGATCATCTCACAAGCAGCAGTTCTCCATAAAGTTCTCTAACATGAGTCCATGCCCCTCAGACTGCTGCAGCGTGGGCCATTCTTCCACCAAGGCCAGGCTGCTCCAGGCTTCTCTCTCCATGGGTCTCCCATGGGCTCACAGCCTCCTCTCGGGCATCCCCTGCTCCCGTGTGGGTCTCCTCCACAGGCTGCAGGGACACAGCTGCTTCACCATGGTCTTCACTGTGGGCTGCAGAGCCATCCCAGTGCTGGTGCCTGGAGCACCTCCTCCCCTCTTTCTCCACTCACCTTTGTCTCTGCAGAGTTGTTCTTCTCACGCTCTGTTCTCACTCCGCTCTTCTCTGGCCACAGTTACAACTGCACAATAACTTTTTTTCTTTCTTCTCAAGTCTGTTATCACAGAGGCGTTGCCACCACTTCTAATAGGCCCAGCCTTGGCCAGCAGCGCATCCATCTTCAGGAGCCATCAGGGATTGGCCCTGCTGGACATGGAAGAAGCTTCTGGCAGCTTCTGACAGAAGCCACCCCTGTGCCCCCCCTGCTACCAAAGCTTGGCACAGCCAGTACAGCTGGTCAGGGAAACACGGCCCAGCCTTCCTCCCTTTGCAGTCTGCCTCAGCAACGGGGTCAGGCACAGATTTACACATGGAAAAGCAAGACAGTGGTGGGGTTTGGATCCCACTAAAACCACACCCAAAATGGGGTTGCTGCTTGGCTCAGTGACTGGAAGTCAAGAACTTGCATGGGACAAGGGGTCCAGCAGGGACCAGGTGCAGGTTTTGGGGCCACACTGGCAACCCAGAGCCAAAAGAGGCGATTTATGTCTAAAAATAAACATACCCATCTGGAAGAAATATTCCCCCAGCCTTGCACAGTGATCACCAGCACCTCCACAAGGCTGTTGCAAAGGAGGGACAAGTTGCAACCACAGGATGCTTTCTGCACCTCATGCTCCCTGCAGCCCTGAGGATCAATAAATTGACAAGGTGTCCCAAGCATAATTTTTTCTCTCTGTTTTCCCAGGACATGAACCATGGTGCCAAAAAAAAGTTTGCCATTCTTCATCTCTTTCAGAGAGCAACTTGCATCTAATGAGCCAATTTAGTGGCTTTGCACAGGTGGTAAAATTCATACCATTCAACTGCTCAAGAATCCTGTATTTTAATAGAAATTAAATCTTCCAAAGGGCAGCAAAAAAACCAGTAGTACTAGGAGCAGGCTATAAGGTGGCAAAACATCTCCCCTAAAAGCAACCGTTGCAAGTCTTGATCACAGCTATAGGAAAAAAAATTAAAAACACCACACAAAACCAAACAAAAAAGAGCAATAAAATCCCCAAATGTCTGAAGGAACTTCTCCTCCATTTCTTCCTCTCTTTCCAGCTCACTATTTCTTTATAAGGCTCACTACTAGCAGGTCTGAGACTCGGGCACTGACCCACGGAGGCCTGGAGGGAGGAAAGCTTTCCAATGCTGTCAGACCCAGCTGGACTGACTGAAGAGAGATACAGAGAGAGGCAAGTGAGATGACAACCAGAGGCCTGGGTTTCCTGGGCCCTTGAGCTGGAAGTGGCAGGATCAGGCTTCACTAGCACCTGCTCAGCTCTGCACAGCTCCAGCATTTCAGCTCCACAGGGAATAATGATTTTCCAGTATACCAGACCCTGAATCCCAAAGAGGTTTGCTGAAATCCCAGGTGAAGACTTTAAATGAACAATGTCCAACAAACAATTTTGTCTTTTCCATGACCATTCACCAGCTCAGGAGAGGGTTCTGCCCCAGCTGAAACCTCCTTTTATCAGGACTGCTGTGCTCTGCTCCCTTCCCATACTACAGTTCTGTGTATTCCTGTTCCTTTCCTTGTGCCTCCTTGAGAAGTTGTGTCGGTTTAAGGAATTGGTCTGGCTGAAAACAAAAAGAGCTGGAGGGGGTGAGCAGGCAGGAAGAGAGAGAGAAAAAATAAACACTTTGCCTAAGCAAAACACATTTCCTCTGGGAAATATCACCATGTTAAACCATCTTGTTTGCTGTCTGGGGAGCAGGCAAACCCAGGGATGGAGCTCAAGCCCTTGCTTTGATACAGTACTGACACTGAACGGCTCTGCATGTGCCCCTGCAAGACCACTTCTCTACCCTGACTTGGGATGCTGGAATTTTTAGTCCTTTTAGGGAGACTTGAAAGGTTATTTTCTTTGTTTTTCTGTATAGCTCACAATTTTCTGCTGGAGCCTCTGCTTCTTTCCCCAGTTTCTCTCTAGTCCCAGTTCCCTATTTCCTTGGCTGAATTTCCTCTTTGCAGTCCATCCCTACCAGCTCATTTCAATCTGTGGTGCTGATTCTCCCTGCAGTGGAGGCTGTATCTGCTTTTTTGCATTCAGTAGCACACCACAGCCCTTCTTGCATCTGAATTTTGGTTTTGCTAGCAAGAGAGGGGCAGCACTTAACTGAGTTTACAGCTGAATAAGCCTTTCTGCTGCAAACTCTTGGGAGAGAATGTTATCTCCTAGTGCTGTGTGAAATGCCTCAGAGAAGGGCCTACAACAGGTCAGTGGAAAAACACTGTAATAAATAACATGTCTGATGGTCATACCAGGCAAGTGAGGACACCTGACATAATCAGGGGATAATAAATCAGGCTTTCAGGAGCGTGGGGCTCAGAGAGAGACACAGAGCAACAAGCCAGTGCCACTGCCAGGCTCATTCCTTGCTGCCAGGAGTGAAACAACTTCATTCCAGCCACTGAGAAGTTTTTCAGGGAGTCTCAGATATATTCACTGGGGAGAAAATGACCTGTCAAAAGAATGATAAAGCCACGGTGTGCTTTGCTACTGGAATCCATTTGTTCTCACTGGTGATGGGGAAGAGCTCAGGCTGCATCTTGTTCCTCTACTCGGAGGCAGGGAAAAGCATTAAAGAGTAGTGTCCACATTGATATCATGGTGAGACGTACTATTGAATAGTACAAATATCCTTTCTACTGCCATACCTAAGGTTGAACCCATGCATGAGTTTGCCAGCCTGAACCTGCAAGGAATATGCCCTTTATAAGGACTGACGTGTTTCTCGGTGTGGCTGTGACAGGGAAAATGTGTCACAAACACAAACCAAAACATGAGCAGGCATCACTTGTGCTAGAAAAAAACAAGGCAAATCACACCCATTTAAACCATGGAGCAGCTCTGTAGATGCCCCTGTCCAAGTGCCTGTGGCAGCTGTGTTGGTGTCACAGGGTGGGTCTCCTACTCACAGAAGATAAGGTGGAAGGCCCTTCAAGAGGCTGCTTGCTTCTGTGCTTGTGAGCAGGGGTCTGATGCTTCTTACAGCTAACTGGGGGTGTTTAGGACCAGAACACTTCTCACCAGTGCCAAACAACCTGAAATGGAGAAATATCCACAAACTGTGGCTTGGGAGGTTCATGTTGGAGAACAGGAAACAATTACATACCATGCAGGTGGTGCAGTGCTCGGACAGGACACCAGAGGTGGGAGGTCTCCATCCTTGAAGATGTTCAAGCCCTGCCACAACCACAACCAACCTGATTCTACAGGGGAAAATAAACAATGTGAAAATAAAAGCCAAGGCAAAACTCTTTAGAGTAGACAGCAGGAGAGAAAGGAAAATGCTATTGTCATTCTTCCATATGAGAAGAGTGACAAAGGGAGACCTCTATGCCCACCCTTCTGGGTGCTGCCTCGATTTGCCAGCAAGGTCACACTAATAAGCAATCAGCTGATTGAAATGTCGTATTTCAGCCAACCAGGAGAATAAGAGGACTTTCTATCAGGATTCTCCACAACAGAGCACTCACCATGATAAATGAACTGGAGAAGAGGACAAATGAATATAACCTACTGCTGTGCATGGATTCATCAGCACAGAGAAAGCTTCTGACAGAGACAGAGGGAAGCAAAAGACACTGCACAGGGAGATTTGGGAGGAGCGGGGACACAGGAAGGTTGCAATGAGCTCCTAAGAACCACATGGGTGGAAAGGAGAGACCTCTGTCATGTGCAGAGGTGACCAGAAGGTTATAGGGGCAAAGGAGGAGCCTGCTGATCTGTGGTGGCCCAGAACTGGTGTTGGGCACAGGGAACTGCATCTCTTGCACAGCAGCTCCTGGGTTTCTAATCTTAACTCCCTGATGTGTGCACATAGATCAGACCAGCCAAGTCAGGCCAGTCCTTGAGCAGGTATAAATGTATGAAAAAACCCAGCAAATTTCCTGCATGATCCTGCTGTTCTCCAGGGAAACCTCTGGGATGACAGGGCTTCAACCCATGGATATACCCTTCCTGCTTCCCATGAACCACAGACAGAATCACAGTCTGTGGTTCCTTCACATGGCAGAAAGCACTTTTTAATCCAAAAGACGAAGACACGATGACATCCATTGCTGGCAGCTGAAACCAACAAGGTTCAAACCAGTCAGAGCTTGCAAATCACTGGCAGTCAAGGTAATTAGCCATTGGAATGGATTACTAGGGGTTGGAAGGAACCCTCCATCACTTACCTTCTTCATTACTGACAGTCAGGAAACTGGCAGCAGAGGCTTTCTAAAATACATAACTAAGCATGGCAGAAATGCTGTGAGAGATTCAGGAAGGATGGGGAAACATATTTTTTATAGGGTGACCCTAGAAGATTGCAGCAGGCCTTGTTGGCTCTTTAAATCTAATGCTTCCTTTATGCTGCTCTACAGTGTCCAGCCATCAAATGGAGCTAGCAAGGAGCTGGGTTCAACAGAACACTATGAGAATTTATTGAAGTTGCCTCTGCTTTCAGGATTAAACTTTTGTCAGATGTCTGTTTTTTCAAAGAAATTGGAATTCGTATCATTGCAGATCTTAGGGTGATTTCCACACCCTCCCGCCCCCATCCTTATGATGCAAAAATAGCCTGCAATGAGACTTTGTTTAAAACCATGGAGTTAATTTTCTGTAATAATTGTTAACAGTTGGAGTTTCTCCTTCTTCAAGCTCAAGGGAGAATCATGGACAGATTTATTAATGGTGTCCCCTATGTGATTGATGGGCTGTCGAACAGGGAAACTTCACACCTGAAAAAACTTGAAACAAGAACACTTACACCAAAAATAACAACGTCCGTGCCTGGTAGCTCTGCAAGTCTCTCTGTAGTGACTTGTGGCTGAGCCTTCTGCCATGGCTTAACCCCAGCTGGCAACGCAGCCCCACGCAACCACTCCCCACTCCCCAGCTGGGATGGGAGGGAGAACTGGAAGGGTAAAAGTGAGAAAACTCATGGGTTGAGATAAAGATAGTTTAGCAGGTGATGTGAAAGCCACATGTGTGAGCAAAGGAAAGCAAACCAAGGAATTCCTTCACCTCTTCCCATCGACAGCCATCTCCAGGAAAGCCGGGTTCCATCACACGTAAGACTCCAGGAAGGGCAAAGTCAACACCACCTCTCCAAACTTCATCCCCTTCTTTCCCCACCGTTATATGCTGAGCATGATGTAGGGTCTGAAATGTCCCTCTGGTCACTTGGGGTCAGCTGCCCCAGCTTATGGTGTCACATATACAATGATGGATAATGGGAAAGAAGGGAGATCATGTCTCCAAAAGGGTAAGAAAGCAAAGAATAGATTCCCTCTCTCTTGCTAAAAGTGTTTCCTGCAACACAAGTTTCTAGCAGAGCAAACAAGACTCACACATATAATTCCCATACATGCACACCGTGATGTATGGGCAAATCTGAAGTCTTGGGAACATCCCTTTCCCCATCCCTGATAACAGGCAACACCTGGTATCAGCCACCCAGAGACTTCCCAGTAGAACAGATTACACACCTCTGCTAAGAAACCACCAGCAGCTCTGAGATTAGGCTGAACAAGTAAAACTTTGAAAGCTCATGTCTTAGTTGCCTGGCTCAAGCCTTTCCCATTGATCACAACTTCAGCTTCATGGCAAAACATAATCTGTTTTAATAATCTTAATAATCTTTCTCTAGTACCCTTTGTCCATATGGCTGGTAATCTGGCTGCTTAGGAATGAATTATAAAAAAATCCTCAAATAGGGATCTGACGGCTTAGCTCAGAGAATCAAAGAAATTAGAGGAGGCCTAGCTGGCCACTTAGTCTTCCTTACCCTCCAGGCCTCCTTCCCACAGGATTGTGCCAGCTGGAGTGACAGTATTGGATCAGACTCATGGGTGGAAATCACATCCTCTTCCAAGCTTTTCCCCACCCTCACATCACTGCAGCCACTTCTGTTGTTGGCTCATTTCTGCTCCCACTTATCAAGACCACGTGTTCTTCAGGATAGTACTGTACACTGACTTTGCACAAATCCCAACATGCAGGGACCATGATCGGGGCAGACCCTTCCCATGCTGTGTAAACAATGAAAAATCCTTCTGCATGAGGATTTTTGTCATTTTCCAGGGATTTCCAAGGTTTTAGATGGGATCCCACAAATGTTTCTTCCCATTTTATCTTTAGCATAGGATATGGGCAAGGAGGGAGTTGATCCAGCTCCCTGCAGTGCACAGCCAGTGACTTCACTGGTGTGACCATGCTCTGATGGGAGGATCTGGCTCAGGCTCTTGGTGTTGCTGAAAGGAGGAAGCTCATCTCTCACCTATTTTGACTTGTGAAGCTTCATCCCCACCAAACCAGAGCCACTCTGGCAATACTGACACACAGAGAGGATACCAGCGTCCAAAAGAGACCTTGGGCAGAAAGCAGGGCCTGCTGGTGGCCTGCAATGGGCTTTTAATTTATTTAACCATTGGTAAACAGATGTAATCAACACAACCTTCCCCATCTCCTTTGGCACACATCAGAGCCGCAGCCCAGCTCCGCTGGGGACCGGCCGTCACGTTGGGATGCGACTGCAAAGCCTTGAGGTTATGAGACCACTGCTGTGAGTTTTGCCCAAATCTTTACATGCCCAGTTGGTCTCAGCAAGACACCATTAACTTACAGAGGAAGAAGAAAGGAGCCCCATCTGGAGCTTAGAAAGCACAAATCTGCCATTCTCTCCTCACAGGCTGGGGCCGTCTGAACAGAAGGTAAAGGTTGCAGGGAGATGCTTTCATAGGGAACAATGCATGGGAAACACAGAGACAAAAATACACTTTGCTCTTTCCACCCCCAACTACTTCTCTTGGGGAGCAGGTACCTAAAACCAAGAGCAAGGAAAACTTCAAGTTAGGAACATCAATTCTGCCTTCAGGAATTCTTCCCTGCTCTTCTCTGAGCCAGTAAATATTTTGCAGTGTTGTACCAGCGCAGTGTTATCGAGTCCTCTGGTTGAAGAAAATACAAATCTATCCACACTGATTTTATATTGCAGCAGCCAAACCCATAAAACAGACCCTGGCCACAGTCACTGCAGGTAGTGAATTATATCAGCTTGCTCTTAGGGGAGCTCCAGGCTCAGGACTTTAAAGGATTTTAAAGAAGAAGACTGTCAGAAATGCTGAAATCTGAGTGTTTTCTTTTTCTTACAAAAGCTGTCCAAACTGACAATAGTGGTGTTTGTCTGCTGTGCTCTGAATAAATCAGTAAATGAAGTTACTTATTTTCCCCTTTTTATTTTGGTCTATTTGCACAGGCAATCTCTGCTTGTTGTACTTATTTTTGAAGCATGCAAATTTGTCAGTCACTTCAGAAAACAAGTCGAGTGCTACAAGTCCTTTTTCTTCCTTTCAGCATTTCCAAGGGATGATTGTCCAAGATGTGTAACAGCTGCTCTAATTCCAAGTGGCAGAGAAAAATTCTCTGACCAGAAGATGCCCTGATTTTCTCAGTTGCTCTAAATATGGGAGGCCCAGCCACTCCTTAGGGTTGGTTTAAGAAGTTTCTGCCCCTCCATCCCCTCCAAGCTGATCAGCCAATTGATCCAGGATTAAATCTGTCAAAAAAAAAAAAAAAAAAAGCAAAGGAGAAGGGCATTTTTAAGCTTCAACTAATTATTTCCTCCAAATATTCCCCCTGTGGATGCAATTTTAGGCAGCCAAGAGTTACCACGTTCTGGCTCACACTTCCCATCCCAATCAGGAACCAGCACCAGTGACTTTAGCAGGAGGTGCCGTAACACTGTTTGGTGGCAGACAGACCATGACTACACAGAAATATCCTAACACCTGGAGATCAGTTTCAACCCTGAAGCAGGAGGTTTCATGTCCCTTACGAATCATTGACTATCATTGAGGCCAACCACAGAAATGTCCAGATATCAGCACCAGAGACATATGAATCTTTTGCTTTTAATAACACATTACAAGGAGGGAAAAAAACCCTCTGCTTCTTATTCTCATTTTTTTCCTACTTTTTACACCTCCTTAATTCTAATTACAGCTAAAGTCACCCAGTTAAAACCTCACCCAGTGGTTTCCAGACAGATATTGGTGTTCAAACTTCACAGCATGGGCAAACAAACTGAGGTGAGAGCCAGCCATTAACTTGCCCTGAGCTAACAAGCACATCAACAGAATAACACACTGTACAGTGGGCTGTGCTGCTTCTCTCTGCCATAAATAAACCTCAGGAAGCGCAATCCAGCAGTAAATAAAAGCTCGACTGCTGTGTGCTGTGATTCACCAGAAGAACAGAGGAATTCACCAGTAATGCACCAAAAAATACAGAAAATCCAGCTGCACATCCAGAAGGGAGAAGAGACCAAAAGGGAAGAGATAATCAGATGGAAGAAAAATCTGAAAGCAAATGCTTTTTAATTATCATCATTTCAAGGGAGAACAGAATGACTCCACATGGTCCCTCATGGTTGTAGAGAAAGACCCAGGTCAGGGCAGAGGGCAAACCCAGGGTCAGATTCTTATTGAAAGTGAAAATTGTTCTTATTGTGCTTAACACCAGCTTTAGGAATATTAAAGAACAATTTGGGTTTTGTCAGTTAATACACTGTGGCCTGTGGTTAATGTGGCACTAAAATAGATTTTTTTTTTTTTAAGGCTATTAATCTATCAAGATTTTTAAAAGCTCAGCAAATATAATGTGACTTTAACATACTCTACCTAGAAATTACCACCAGCCTCGTTCAGTGACACAAACAATAAAGGTTCTGATTGACAGGTCATGTTCACCCACCACAGAGAGCTTGAAAACACTGGAGGCAGATCAGCACCAGTCTCTCAGTTTTTTAAAGGCACTCTAGGGTATTTTTGCACTTTTATAGCACTGGAGGATGACCAAGGAATCTTTGAGAGCATCCAACTCTCAACTTGGCTCAGGTCTAGGCTCATCATCCTGTCATTTCTCTGACAGTGGCAGATGGTCTTGTCAAAGGGGCTATACCCATGTCCAGGACACTCATTTCCCTACTAAATACAGTCCTGTCACATGCTGCTAAAAAGCACCATTGAAAGGGTGTCTGAGGTCATGAAGAAACTCATGAAGTTCTGGTCCAAGATTCCTGGACATGGAACACATTGGTTTAGTCTCCAGCAGATGAACACACACAGCTTTGCTTCCATGTAAGAAAAAAAAAAAAACAACAAAATAAACCAAAAAAACCCCCACCAACAACCCAGCATAACAGTGAAGGAAAAAAATCTCTTAAACAGCCAGATTGCCAAAACAGTGCATTAACATGGGTTTTGGCTTGAAATTTTACCAACCTGCCAGTTCTCAGGAGAGAGCCACCATCAGAAGCTGATCTCAAGCAGAGAATCCTCCTGGGATGTCTGTGCAGCTCAGCCCAGCATCAATTCAGTGTGTAAAAACACGAAAGGTATGTTTTTACAAACTGAACGGTGAGCCATGAGGGGCTGCAGAGAATCTCACTGGTGCCTGATGTGTTGGAGACTCATGTCCTGTGGTGGGAAAGGTGCCCATCCCTCTGCCCCTGCTGTGCAAATTCCCACCTCTTCCCATAAAGGAAGGGAGAGAACGCTGCTAGAGAGCTGAGGGGATTTGTCTGCAGAGATTTAATTAGGAGATTTCGTCCAGTGGCACATTCCTGGCTTCTCCCTGACCCTGTGGAGGCACCTCACACTCCCAAGATGAGAAGGTTCCCCAGGGTGTTTGAAAGCACCTGAAAAAGACTTGCAAAATGACATCCATTTTATGACATGAAGTGAGAAATAGAAAAGCCTGGAGGGATCAGCTCCAGCCCCTCTCCCCACTTACATGATGCTCGTGCTCCATTTTTTTCTCTCTCAATGTTTCAGTTCTCTTCTCTTTCCAGTGGCACCCAAGCCCTATATATAAACTCGCCTGCCCTCATCCTTAGCTGGGGGAACACACCAAAATAACGTGGTTGGTGTTACTGGGAACATTGATCCCTTTCTCCTTCCCATCTGGCTTTACTGCCAGGTTTTTATTGCTGCTGCTTTTTGCTGGGTACACAACATCCTTATGGCACATCCGAATGGCCTTAGAAATAAAGGAATGAGACCTTTCAGCCAGCAAAAACCTGTAAATAAACAGTTTGGGCTGGCAATCAATGGGCAATCTCTCTAAGCCCTGGGATTGTTCAGTTAGATTAAGCCTTTCTAATGAATTCCTCATTGAGCCACCGAACAGAAATGAAGCCTTGTTAGCTCATTATCTTTCTAATTAACCCATTCTAAACCTGCTCCTTCCTCACCAGGAGGTAGCTGTGCTGTTTGGGTTTCACACTGAGGTTTATCAATGACCCCCTGAGAGCCTTTTGTATCAGTAACTGAGATTTATTTGAAATGACTGGGGAAGGCAGCTTCCAGTTTATTCCCGGTGCCAGATGAAGGTCCGAATGCTGTGTTATCCTCGGGCTACAATTTCCCAAGGACAAGCCATGTGTTGCGGGCATCTCCAAGCCCTTTCTGCCGTGATGAATGCTGCCCCCCCCCCGCCCTTGTTTGCATGCAGATCGCCGGGCTCGTTAAGCTGATGAAGGCTCCTGCCCTCCCTGATGGGGGTAGGGGGCTGCGCTGGCTCTGCCTGCACTGAGCAGGAGCATTTTGACTGCTCTTGGCTGGGTTTTTGTTCATAGGCAGGCTCCAAACGCAGCAACGTGCCCAATGGATGGAGAGCCCTCTTCCCAAAGGATGACTCCAGCAAACCACTTTGTTTGGGCTGCTTTGAAGGAGACAGGCCATCGGTGACATCAGTAGAGATCAGTCAGAAGGATGGAGGGATCAGCCTGATCAGGTCAAGCCTGGTGTCCCCAGAGCCCATGTGACAGCAATCCCTGCTTCTTGTCCTCTCTGTGGAAGCCCTAGCATGTAGCAACTTCTGGGATCACGTCCTCAGACATGTTCACACAGAGCTTGTCCTTACACTCACACGTGGACTCGCATCCCTTTGCTCATGGTGCTGTTCAGGGCTCGGTCACCTTCTGTCACCTCCCTCCTTAAGCAGCAGGTGGGATTTTCTCCCCTTCTTCCCCCATTCATGAGCCTTTTCCCTCTTGGGCTCTCCCTTGGCCTTCTTCCCACTGGGTTCAGCACCTGCCTGACAACATCTCCAGGTGGGTACCTGAGCTGAGAGCACACTTTTCCACCCCAGAACACCCAAGGGAGCTCACACCCACCATCAGTATCCCTCAGGGGAGCAAGAGAGACAGAAGGATTCCTATTCTCTCTCAATCCCTTTCTGTATCTCCTCAACACACACACAGGACCAGGATCCCATGTCCAGGCACATCCCACTGCATTCAGCTTTCAACCCAGCTTGGGATGGACAGCCCCAGCCATGAGGTTCCCTGAGCATCACCATTCTGCAGTATTGCCATCCCTTCCTCCAACACCACCTCTTTTTCCACCCTTGCCTGGATCATCTGCCAAGGATCTGCTTGTGGCAGACCAGCCACAAGCACCAAAATATGAATTTCAGTCCCAGGTCCAAGCACAGCACAGTTTGGAGTGCTCCACATGGGTTTTTCTCAATAGAACAATACCAGCCTACAAACCGCCCTTAGGGCAGCTTTGGAAACATTTTTGAAGAAAATGAAAAATTAAATTCTCTGGTTTCCACTCATTTTGTTATTTTCAGTTCCCGTTTCTCCCCTTACCTTACTCCTCCCACCCTCGTGCAGCTCAGAGGGAGCCACAACCCCTACCCAGGCTGCGAGATTCAGACTGAGCAACATTTTAATAACCCAGCCAGCCAGGGATCTCTAAATCTCTCCTAGGAAAGGAGGCAGTGAGGATATAAACAAAAATATGCTTTGCCTAATTGTTTCTTACCTCGTCACGAGCAATTGGAAACGGCTCCTAGGGCAATATCCATTACATTTTGTAACAAAGGGCTCTAAATGAAGGAAGGCCAGGCGGAACAGCAGAGTCAGAGCTGGAGACAAGGCTGGCATATAAATCTGTGCCAATCTGCCCCCACCGCCACCCCAAATGCTCCCACAAGACCTAGAAACTGGCACAGCAAGAAAGAAATTCCAGCACGTGCCACGCCGGGATCTCTGCCCCAGCAGCTGGAGGAACTCCCTCCTGTCAAGGAAGGCAGCACTGCCCATGTGGCCACCTCACTTCAGCATCCACATCCCACAGCTTCCCCGTGGGGCTTTGCCAGGGCCCCCGTCCACCCACAGGGCTGTGGGCTGCCTCTTGGGGCAGGAATCCCTGTTTTGGCAGGTACAACCTGAGAGGTGAATGCTAAGCTGAAATAAGAACCTCTCTGGCTCTTTAAAAAAATGGTAATTTAGACTGCATGGCGTGCCAGATCACTGCCTGGGTCTCTGAAATTATTTTGATCTGTACTTGGTGCAGAATTCCCTTTTATATATTAGTCCATCTTGCCATCAGCATCTCCCTTGAGAGCGATGAAATGAGACTCTAATTACTGTCCTGCCATATTCTTTGATATCTATTGTGTAGAGCATCAGCTGAACTTTAAGGAATCTACTAAGACAGGCACTTAAAAAAAAATTGAAACAGTAAAAACTGCAGCTATGAGCTCTTCTGCTGAACAGCTTTGTAGACTTACAGGGAGAAAAAAGCAAGGGAGTGTTAAGTGGTCAGACAGAGAGCATCAATCAAGTTTTCTATCCAAGATAATTCATTTTTTCAAGAAATTTCTGAGTTTTAGACTGATCATTCTTTTTTTTTTCTTTCATTTTTTTATCTCTTTCTCCAAGTAGTCCAACTTTATGTTTTGAGGACAATATCCCTGCACTCCTGGCTGATGGATTGGTTCCTGCATGCAGCAGTCTTTACATTTCAGAGGCTGCTTCTGGAGGCAGCTTCCCAATTCCAGACACAAGCAGGCTATTGCAAAGCAAAGTGATTTTCATGCTTTTGTGTGCTCTGTCCGTCATGGGAACTCAAGAGTTTTTTTTCTTGGAAGGACTCTGCTGTGTCTAAAATCTCTGCTATGAGCCCTTACGATTTGAGTCCTTGGCTCTGATCTCTTCAAACCTCAGAAATGCCAGGGAATCTCAGGAAAATGGAAAGCTGGACAAGATAAATGCAGATCTGAACCAATGTGGTTAATCAAACGTTCTCCGTTTATTCAAGATAAGATGGTAGTTTTTATAAACTTCTACATAGTTTACAAAAACAAAGACACTCTGATTGGCAAGCGACCATTGTTTACCTTTTCCTTAAAACAGCCTACACCTTACACTATGAAACCTATACTAACTCATGTCGGAATCTGTGGGTGTTGGTGATTCCGAGATTGTAGAAAGTCTCTGTCTTTCTGCCCCGCTGCCAAAGAAGAAGCTATAGTTCGTCTGTGCTGTTTTCAAGGTTGTTTATTTTTGCTTATCTATAACAAGTTCTGCTGCCCTGCCGCAGGTCTGTCCTGCAGGGCAGCGTGTGGGGCTCTGCCCCTCAGTGGGATGTTACAAACATTAAATACCAGAAATTACGTGTACTATATTTACAATAATGTGCCAATATCTATTATCTACGTTGAACAGTGTGTCCCCAGCCTAAACCAATAGAAAAATGCCAACATCACCAAGAGCATGGAGGTAAGGAAGAAGAAGGAGGAAGAACAGGATCAGGCCCACTTTCCTCCATCTTAGAACTCCTGACCCCCCTGTACAAAGTAAAACCCCCCCGTACAGGTATTAAAACCCCCCTGTACAATACTAAAAAATTTTACCCTCTAATTTGTGACTACTTTTACTATACCATCTAACCCTCTGTGACTGCTTGTTCCACCTTTAAAGTTGGTAATTTATTCCATGGTTCAAACTCAAAATCACAGCTGTTTTCTGCTGCTTGCCAGGGTCTAAAATGCTTTTGACCAAGGCCTGGAACCTCTGAAAATGGCTGAGGGACATTTTGAGTTCCGACAAACTCACACCCAGACAGCCCAGTGGTGCCCGTCACACCTTAATACTATTTCTATCTGGGCCACAAGCTCTGAATTTCTAACTGCGCCAGAGGCTTGAAGGCCTCACAAGGCCCAAATCTGAGGCCTAGACTGGAGTAACTCAAATCTCATAACTCATGTCCTCTTTCTCTCAAAAATGCTGCAACACCTCAGCTCCTGTGAAACAGACAATTCAGCTTGCTTGGGATCTACCCATTTCTTGTGCCTTCCCTTTCCCCTTTCCCCTTTCCCCTTCCCCTTCCTCTTCCTCTTCCCCTTCCCCTTCCCTTTCCTCTTTGTTGTACCAGTGGTTGACATAAAGCCTTGCAAACATGACAGGCACACAAGACAGCCTCAAAGTTGGGTGACAAGGCAAAAGAGACCTTACTACACAATATTTTTATAATCTCAAGATTCATTTTATGACAACTTCTTATCACCAGCAGCAGCTCTTTCACCAGAAGTTAGTATTGCAAGTGGATACAGGTGTTAAAGTATAAAACTGCTCTTTGTGCCCAGAAGAAAACATCAAAACCTCTTCGATCTGCCTTAATATTTTCACTCCCAAACATTTGAAGTCCCATCAATATGATGAGAGGGATTTCACAAGATTCTTTCATTCTTTAAATGTGGGCTTAAGAGAACAAGATGACCCTGAACCTCCAAAACCAGAAGGAGCTTAGTTCTCCTCCAGCTGCCTTTCTACCATCCCCTGTGGGTGCTCCACGGTGGATGAAAACAACATTAAGTCATATTTTTTTTTACCTCTATAATTTTTGGAGATGTGTTGGTTCACCTTCTTGCAAAGGGAAACACCCAGGGCCAGCATGACTGAGCATGGAACAGCATCAATTTGTGACATGTTTCTGTGCAAGGAATGAGGGAAAATTAACATAATGCAGCCCCACACCCAAATGCTGAGACAGCGCAAGGAAATCAGCGCTGTGCTCACTCTTTCAGCCTTTCCTTCCCTTCTCCTTTTCCCCTGCTCACTCATCCTGAAGGTCCCCCGTCCAGCCCCTCCAGACACGTCCAGAGGGATCTTTAAAACTCTATAAAAAACATAAGAAGCTGTTTTCGACTATTAAGAGAGACTGTTAATAACACAGTCCCAATAAAAAAAAGTCTATATATGTGCTTTCTACAGCTTCCCTTGGAAAATAATTCATTTCTCCCTGCATTATATTTCATGGCAACCTAGAGACTCAATATGTTCTGGATTACTGCATCCATTTCTGTTTCTGCTCTAATGGCCCACTAGAGTATGAACCTTCCAACCAGAGTCCCCTAAATCTGGTGACTGGGGAGCGAGTTGTACTTTCTTGTTTTCCACTTGATAACTAGCCCCTTCCAGCATTGCTTTTATGGCAGTAATCTTCCTAGGCTGGTTGCAGATTGCTTGTCCTGTTTTTTTTTTTTTTTTCTCTTTTTTTGCTTCTTTTTTTTTTTTTTTTTCTTGTCCTCCAGCCACTAGAGCCAATGGTCACTGTGGACTATCCATCATGTTGTTTTTTATGTCAAACTGGAGTTCCCCAGGTCTGTTTACTCCTTTTTTTCCCCCTCCTCCCATCCAAATAGCACTGCAGTCTGGCAATTGCTTGTGTGAGTGAGCTGCCCCTTCCATTTAGGGAAAGGGATGTGAGATTGCCAATGCCTACCAGCAGGCTAAAGATATCCTGGCTTTAATTTTATGGCTCCATACTACAACTGATGGGGCAAACAGAGGAGGCTAAGCAAACACCTCTTTCCCCTTACTGCTTCAGAAAGTGAAAGTTATTTTAAAACCCACAAAAGGTATGGAGGAAATAAATGAAATCAAGCCCTGGCTGTCCATGCCAGCCTTGCTCAGTGCCATGAATGAGTCCTGAGTGCATGGTGCAGTCTGGGTGTTGTCCATGGGACAGCTTCCATCCTGCTCCGTGTACCTGAGACCCAGCACAGACATAATCCACATGTGGTCCTTTTCCTCTTTGCTCTGAAAAAGAGATAAGATGAAAACTTCAGTGTTGTGGAGAGCAGGAAATAAGAGTTCAAGCAACCAGCCCCGGTGAAGAGCGAGGGCTAAGCCCTTATTTCTCCCTTCAGGCTGAAATATGAATCTATAACTTACGTTTAAAATTTATAGGTAAAATACTTTGTCCCCAAATATGGGCTAAAAGGATATATAAACTTTTCATAAAATTAACTCAGAAGCATGTAGCTTAGGATTTTTTCTCAATGGCATTTCTAGGAGAATGAGAACTATTTATTCTACAGCTCTTTTTATCCCACAGATGTCACAACGCTTTGTCAATCACACACGCACTCTGTATTTTTTCACTTTTCTGATCCAGCAGTAATTCAAATTCTGCATCAGTTTTACTCAGTTTAAGGTCACTTCTAGGGTTTGGCATCTCTGATCTCCTAATCCTGGTGCTTTTCCTCCTCAGAACACTTGCACTGGATGTGTTTTCTCTGGCTTGCTGCCATTTAATTGTGCCAGTGAAAGAGCAACAGAGAATCAGCTGAACTCCTCACAGCCTTGCTCATCTATCCACAGATTTGCCTTCAGGTCCTGCAGAGTTAAAGGTGTGAAAAGGCCTTTGTGCAGCCTTTCCCAAGGCCAATTCCTAAGGTTAGACTGATCTTAGAATCCATACCATGTTTACAACTTCCATTTTCTAGAACAGGTTGGGTTCATTGGCATTAAAAACTCTCTATAGTGCATCAGTCTTAATCCAATTTTAAAAGGCAAGGCCAGCAACTGTGTTAAAGGGATTAACTCTTATTAAATATAGTGTATTTGAGTAAGCCCTAAGGGAAGGACTCCAGTTGCTCCTGTTTGCATGGATGGAGGCAGTCATACCAAGTTACATCCCAGGGACCTGGCAGTGAGCTCAAGCTATAAATTACATCATATTACAGGAAAGCAATTTGTAAAGTATGGAGGTAATTGGAAAGCTGTGTCCTCGCCAGGCTGTATAAACATTAGGAACCAAAACCTTCCTCTCCTGTAAATCCACATGGGAGGGAAAAGGCAGGTGGGAAGTTGAAGTGGCGTGGCAGAGAAGCTGCTGGCCAGGTCTCACAGCAGACTCTGAGCAGATGCAGTAACATCAGACTGTTGAAGGCCATAGACAGAGACCAACCTACATCCTCCAAACTTTGGACATAGACAGTTAACAACCTAAAAACAGCATTAGCCAAAGCAAATGGATTCTAAATGCCTAGATTTCCCCCCTGCCTCCCCACAAGGCATTGACTTTAACTCCAAGGAAGGTAAGGCAGGCAGCAGTTACATCATCCCGCACACAACCCACCAGCAAGCACAACAGGGAGGCAGAGCCTAAGCCATCCACAGGTCTCAGTGCCTCCTTCTGATCCATTTTGCAATTCCTGCAAGGTCCCAAACCTCCTCAGTGCCCTGAGCTGGCCCCCTTGGTCCCACAACTGCCCCGTCTACCTTCAGGTGTCTGTAAGGACTCAGGCAGAGACCCTCCTGCACAGAGGCTGTTCTCTCTTCACAGTGAAGATGAATTTACACACCAGACTGGCATTACTTTGGTATGTCCAAGTCTGGGGATGGGAAACAAATTATGTTGATTTAAAGAGAGCCTAACATTGCCTAAGAAAAATTGACTTGGCAAGCTTGAATGTGTGAAAGCCTCTCTTATCCACCCCACGTGGTGTAAGCAGCACATAGGAACAATACTTAAACCTCCTAAAACAATGGTGAGTTTCAGCCCCACTAACAAATCCCTGCTAATGGGAGCAACAGAAGATATACAGATTTATAAATATTTGAACCCAGCTAACAACTGCTGCCAGGGAGTTTCCAAAAATCAGGGTCTTGGAGAATGACTTTAATTCTGATCCAAAAAAAGATAGCAGATTAAAGAGCAACTTGTCATCAGCTATTCCCTGTAATTAGTTTAATATGATCAGCTTTCCATGATAATGAAAGGCAGAATCAGAGCTGTCCAAAGGGAAACTTCCAGTGGATAATAAATACTGACAGATTTCAACCAGATGGCTTTACCAGACTGCAACTTTGCAAGTGATTTTGAAGCTCAAACATTAATGCTTATTACTTAGGATCAGCCAATAGCCAAGAGAGATCTGCAAATGGTTCCAGCCCAAGGGCGGGAAGGGCAACTAAGGGCAACTATAGCATATGGATAAAGACTTTGATTAAGGGGTAAAAGATAATTTTTGAAAATTACTTTCACTGAGCACTCAAAGCCTTGCAAGTGCAACACTTGTGCTCCTAACTGAGCACCCCAGTCCACTGCCAAACCCAGGAGGGGTGAGACAAAGCTCAGCAGCATCAGGGCTGTGTCAGGGAGCATCAAGGTGTCACTTCTAAACACCTTTACCAGACTGCTTGGTGTTGCCTTCAGTCCTGGGAAGGACACAAGGCGGGGGGGACAGAGGAGGGGACATCTCTGAGAGCCTCTTAAGGCAGAGGTACATGAGGGAGCACAGTCTGCACAGCCAAGCCCTTTGCCTTTGTCCCCACAGAAGACAATACCATATTACCTTGGGGTTGCTCCAAGAACAGGGTCACCATGAGAAACAGCTTGCAGGTTTGGTGTCAGCAGCAGAGAAAAAGAAAAGAGTATAGGTCCAAAATCAGGGGTATGAGATCAGTCTCTTTTGCCAGACACAACCGCTGGGGGCTCAGTATGGTTGGCTGGAGCTCTGGGGCAGGAGATCACAGAGTCACAGAATATGCTGGGTGGGAAGGGACCCGCAAGGATGGAGACCAACTCCTGGCCCTGTACAGGACCATCCTCAAGAGTCATACCATGTGGCCAAGAGTGTTGTCCAAACCCTTCTTGACCTCTGTCGGGCCTGATGCTGTGACCACTTCTCTCTCTATTCCAGTGCCCAGCCACCCTCTGGGTGAAGAGCCTTTTTCTAATATCCAGCTTAAGTCCACCTGGGCCAGAGGGGAGCTGGAAGACCCACACTGGAGAGGAGAGCAGTTGCCTCTCCCTTAGCTCGACCTCAGTTCAACACAAACCAATGCTCAAAGCCACGAGGTGCCGCAGCTCACTGAGGCATGTCCTGGTGACCATTTTCTGGCCAGGGGAATTCCAGCTGCTTTCCTTCCATGGGAACCTTTGGAAGCACATATTGCTGTGGTGACCAGGGTGAGATTTGCAGCCATGGGATACCTGCACAACCCACACAATTAAAAAGGCCAGAGGCAGCACCCACTGTGTCCTACCAGCACCTCCAGGCCAGGTGAAGGAGATACCTCAGCCAGAGAAACACCTGGTGGCACCCAGCCCTCCATCCCTGGCCCTGAGCCACTGGAGCACGTGCCAGCAGCACGGGGAGATGGATGTGGGCAGGAGGAGGGACAACACAACAAACCAGTTTTGCCTGCCTGGGTTCAAAGATACATTTCAGCTGTCTTCTTACTGCTCCACTCGGGTGAAAGCTCCCGGTGTCTGAAGGGGCTTTCTTGCTTCTCTCGGCATTATGGCCAAAATATCATTAAGACTTCTGTAGCTGGAACTGAGCTGTCAGTAAGAGAGAGAACTTGACTGAAGGCATTTTTGCAACCAAGGGATTTTAATTTTTCCCCCTTCTTTTGCCTTATCCAAGAGAAAGAAATATAACAAAAAACCAAGACAGGGATTTTTCAGCTAAATTTATTTCTTCCAGCATTTGCTGCAATGGGGACATGTTTGGGTTTGCTGCTTGCTTGCTGTTTGCAGGGGGGTTTATGAGCTATTCACATCCAATGTTAAGAAAAGCAGTAGAAAGTAGAAAAGGCTGAAGGAGAGAGCTGGATGCTCCAGGCTTCAGATTCAAAACCTGGAGCTCCCAGTCAGCTCCCAGTCAATTTTTTAGGGTGAAAAGTAGAAGTGATATCACAGTAGCACCAGTACAGTGAACTCCACAGATTTCAGGTGGGTTCATCTGGACAACAAAGAAGAGGATTTCACAATCTTACAGAATATCATGCTGAATAATTGCATTAAGCCTCAAAATGTTCCCAGCAGGCTGTTCCATGCCCTTGGACTTTAAAGTCAAGAGATAAAAAAGAAAAAACAAAACATAATGTCACACATTTCCTTTCTCGCTTTCAGGCTTTTGAAATGATACATAGGTCCCTTCCTGCAGCTTGATTAAAAGTCAAAGTGAAGAGCCTAGCACTATCACATGACTCCTGGACCTGGAGATTTAGGGATGGAGAACAAATGGGGTTGCTCACCAGGCTGCAGGCTTTTGCAACTTTCTTTTCAGTAAACAGATTGATTACCAGCATTGAGATCAAACTGGGTATTCCCACATCCTATCACTTCCCCCTTGAACAAAGGAAAAATATAGATTCAAATAAAAATCTAGGGGAAAAGTGTTCCCCACTCCCAGTCACTACCCAACTTTTGGAAACAAAGGAGATGCCCTCAGCCTACCAGATGCTTTTTGGGATAAGCTTTACCCAAAGAACCTTTTTTTTTTAAATACAGATCAAACCCCTAATACAGATCTCCAGTGCAAATTCCCTGATGCTTGTTTGACTTCATTAGCACAAAAGCAAATGAAGGCGCTTTCCCCATTGTCCTGCTCCAGTGGAAGAGCACTGAAAAGGCAAAGTGCCAGTGACCTGTGGAAACTCTCCCAGGCTGCCCCATCAGAGGGACAGAAAACATCCCATTACCTCCACAACTCTCAGTAGAGCCCTTTACAGCCCCCTTTGCCTGCCAGCTTCCCGTGGCTGATTTGGGAAAGGCAGAGTCCTCATCCTCAGGGCTGCATCCTCCAGGGCCTGTGAAAATCAGTTTTTCCAAAGGCCAGCAGGGAGGAGAAGCATATTTGGGGGAGGTGGGGGGAGGAGGCGGGGGGGGAATAAAATCAGTGCCTTTCAAAAGCTTTGTCCCACCTGACATTTGATCTCCTGGGCCTGACTATGGGCTACAAGACCCAACCCACTGGCTCATTCCTGTTCTGCAGCAGCGGGCTGGGACAGGGGTAGGGGCTGTATTTTCACTCTGGCTGTGTTCTGAGGTCCAAAGCATTGAAGTTTCTTGCTGATCATCCTTCTCCTCCACTGGGGTTTCCTTATTCCATGTCTGGTGCTGAATACACAACAAATGAGCAGGAGACACAAGGTGCCATGAAATCAGTCTGTTGCTGAGCAGTCCAGACCCATGCTGGCCAAACCAAAGCCTGCTTCTGGAAAATCCCAGCTACATGCCACAGCACTTCTGCAGGGCTGTGATTCCCTGGTGGAAAACCACTGCTGCCTGGGCCACCAGAGGGGAAAACAAGTCCAACAAAGGTTCTCTGCACAAGCAGCATGTGGGCTCCACTCAGCACCCACCAACTCTGCTGCTTCCCTTCCCCTCAGCCACTCTAAAGAAGGAAGTGAAAAGCTCCCACCTTGCTTTGGGAGGAAGAAAAGAAAACAGCTTAGCTGTGGAGGGAAAGACAGCTACTATTTACTATTCAAATCAGGAGTCACTTCTGGGCACAGGTCAATGAGAAAGGGAAACTTTAAGGCTGAAAGGATATGGACTTTGGAGATTTCTGCCCAGAAATGGTGTTTAGTGGTTTCATGTGCCGTCTGAGGGCAAACACACCCCGCAATGCTGGGCGGACTTCAAAAGGGCCCTTTCAGTGTGGCTGAGCAGAGAGAGGCTGGGGGTCCTGGGGGAGCTTAGCCAAAGATTATGCACGTCTCTCTGGCTGAGGACAAAGCTCCCAGGCAGCCAAGAGCCTCGGGAAACACGGTCCTGTCACAGCTGCACAGGGAGTCAAGTGCAGCCAGCGAGTGCAGTGCCAGCACAGGGACTGGGTGGAACATCTGGGAGACCATCAGTGGCTTCCCTCAAAGGGGGGATCCATGGCCATTGGGGCAGGCTGGGCTGATCTGCAGCAAGAAGGAGCTTGGGGCTCCCCCATGAGCTGGATTTATGGGGAACGTTCCCAACGAGTCAGGCAGAACCGTTCCCCATCTGACTGCAGTCAGAGAACACATGGCAAAAAGATGTCATGCTCGACAGCCTCTCATAATGGGAGAACATCCAAGGAATCTGCCCAGAGTTTCTCTGCACACTAATCATCAAAACTGCTTCATTTCAGCAAGTTTCCACATGGTGGGGAGTTTCCTCACTTTGTTAAGCTTCTACGTTTATGCTATGTCAAAATAGTCTTACAGTTTTAGTTTTATTGAATACCATGTTTGTGCTGTATTTGGTGTTTGCTCACATCCTGTAATGTCAGAATGCCAAAATTATCCATAGACAATTTTGACTTCCCAGTGGTATTTGCACCAAAGCGCATTTCAAAGTGCTGGAATTCCCCTGGGGACAGAAATGCTTTTTTGGGGTTTTGTGCTGCTCCCCAGGCAGCTTGCAGGAAGGATCTGTGACGAGGCAAGGTCCTATCCCCAGTTTGGGACAAGCGTGGGAGTAGATAGGTGGGGTTCCATCCCTTCTCACCCAGGTGTGCTGAGGGAACAGACACCTGCTAACATCCCCCTCCTCACATCAGCAAGGTGGTCAGGCTGTATCAAACATGTTGGAAAAACGAGGGTACACATTTTATTTGCTGACGGGGAGCAAAGCATGAGTAAGGATGAAACCATGATGCTGCAACGACCCCACGCTTCATCCTCCTCATCCTGCAGGCAGATTGCTGAATGTCAGACTAGATGCTGGTGGATAATGAAAATTCCTCACAGTAAGTGCTGAGATGTAAACCAGGGGAAGAAATCAATGGGTTTAGCTGGTTTCCTGCAGCACCCAGGGAACACGGTGGGAGTGAGACAGGCACCTGCTCACTGCAGAGGCTCAAACCAGTGGGGTCCCCAGGGAACACAGTGGTACCCCCTGATTCCTCCAAGCCTAGCATTTCCCACATCTGAAGCCAAGCAGTGCTAAGCCACACACACACACACACTGAGACCCCAAGTCAAACTGCAACACTTCTACATCCCACAAGAAAAAAAATTTTAAAAGGAAGGAAAATCCAACCCTTGGTTCGTGTTTGGAGTGAAAGCTTGGCCTGACTGTTTAAGAGCTTGACTTCTCCTCATTACCATACTTACACACAACCATCCTGAAATTAATAAAGAACTATCTTTAATGCAGTCAAAGCGGCCTCAGATGTGAGCCACTTCCTCGGCCCATTATCAGCATCATGTTTGTTTTTCCATATTGACTGTGTGTGTAATATAATCCTTGTTTATGATAATTGATTTTCCTTGGACTGCCTTCCTGGGAATAATATGCACACTTTTTAACTCTCTCTTTAAAGATCAAATGGCATTTGGGCCTGGTGATTTGAATCTGAGTTGGTCGGAGCATTTAATACAATAAAAGTGAGCTTAAAGAAAAGCAGTTAAACCCTGGATATTTTTTTTATTGCATAGCCTGAAAACCCTTGAATTGAGAGGAAAGTTTGCATCTATTTTCTTGTCGTCTATTTTAAAAGCTGTCAGAGTTGGTTAGTCTCTCTTAAAATTAGTCCTTTGGATCATCTTCTTACTAAAAACAAAATCTGAGCTTTTTTTTTTTTTAAAGCGATAGCGGATTAGGGCAAGAAGCTTTGTTTAGCTAAAGCGAGGGATTAGAGGAGATTTGCCCCCATAAAGTTGTGGTTTGATGGTGCTTTTATCCCTGGATGTTGCTAAAGCTGTGTTGCTTCAGGATTAGGAGCATACAAAGAGTCTCCTTGTGCTGTTTCACAGCCAAGAGAAAGACGGGGGGAGAGGGAGAGACAGGGGAACACATGCAACAGAACTGGGAATTCCTTGGTCACACAAATCCAAAGTTTAAACCCCCTGACACAAACTTTGCTGGACACGTTGTGAATGCAAGATGGGCAGACCTGCAGTGGGAACGGTGGGTGCTGGGGCAGGGCGGGTGAGGCTGCCTGAGCCTCCCAGGCTCCTGCCACAGGCTGCTCCAAAATGCCCAAAATTCGGCTGAGGATGGCAAGAGAAGAGTGAGGGGAAGGCAAGGCCTCACTGGGACTTGGGCAGCATTTCTCCTGAGTGAAACTTGCATTTCTCCTGAGTGAAACTTGGGCTTTCATCAGCAAACCTGGTGAAAAGAAGTCACAGCACTGCTCCAGACACACTGGAGCCCAGCACTGGGAGATGAGGGAATCTCATTTATTCAAACACTAAGGGAATGGTGATCTTGGTGATCCTCAGCCTTCCCACCTTTGGGAGATGCTTAAATCTTAGCGTGTGCTGGTGAGATGTCCCCATCAGCCAGACCCAGGTGCTCTGCCATGACTCTGGTAGGAAGCAGAATAAACTGGAAAAGCCTCATGTGATGATATCCTTGCAAAAAAGCTGTGAGTAAAATAGGAATAAATCAAGGCTGAGCACCAAGTGATGATGGCACTTCATTTTCTCTGTCAGCAGGATTTCCAAGCATTAGAAGAGAGACCGTGGGGGTTTTAAGCAGGAGACAGAGAACCTCCAAAACCTTAAGGTTTTACACATATGGGAGATTTACCCCTACCCAAATCAAAATACAAAAGGGCATTGCACTTGCCAACCCTACCTGCATGACAAGATCATTTCAAAAGCAGGGACGAGGACCAAACAAAAAATAAACCCCAATTCAAATCCAGCAGAACTCCTGAATGACAACTTATTTTCATCTCATAGGGATTTATGTATCTCCTCAGCTCTTTCTTGATTTTGGGGGACAGGGGGTCATGCCTTGATACCCACAGGACTTGTAGGAAAGCTGTGAGACTACTGATGTAACACCATATTGGGCTGCAGGGTCTAAAGGATCCTCATCCGCCAAAGCCCAGTGTGTGTGACCCTCTGCAGCTGTGCCAGAACGAAAAAACCAGAAGTATCCTTGCTTAAATGAGTAAGGGAATCAAGCTCTTCCCTCCAGAACAGGAAATTACATTTTACTAAAGAGATAGGACCCATTAAAAAGAAGCCCTAAAAATCCCTCTTGTCACAAGTAGACTATTAGATCAGATTTTTCTAGAAAATTAAATTACTCAGAAGGTCTTTGACTTTATCAAAGGGCATTCCAGATGGTAAATGTTATAGTCTAAAAACTGCAGGTTTTATACTTCTCCATGTGTTTGAATGTGAGCACACCAGTATGTGCATATGTACTTTTTTAAGCAAAACCTTTGCTCATTTGATACCAAATGGCTGGTTGAGAAGTTCTGTTAAAACCAAAGGGGTGATGAGCAAAAATCTCTTCTGTTCTGCTTTTCCCTTTGCTTTGCCAGAAGGAAAGTCCTGCTCCTGCTGGTGGAAGGGAGAATGGGTTGGGAGCAGGACCCTGGGTGGTCTGGCTGACACCAAAGTGAACCAAAGTGACCACATGACAGGGTCTCACTGGACCAGCAGTTTGCAGAGTGGCCAGAGGTGGTGGGATGGGTGGGAAGTGCATCCCAGAGTGGGGGAAAGGTGCTTGGAGAGATGGTTCTCTGGAGGGAGGGTTTTCCTCATCATTCTTGATGGTGTCTGGCTGCTCCTCCCCACCTCTACACGGGGGAATGCCCTTCTCCTTGGCTCACAGGAGGGTAAATAAAAGCCCAGGCTGATGTAGACTGTGGATGTTCAACAGTTTCTTGGGCATTCAAAGTCTGAGTTTTTATCCAAGCAGCCCTCACTTCCATGGATAGAGCAATGTCACTTGTTCCCTCCAAGTCCCAGGCATCAGAGCACATGGACATTTGATCCTGAGATTATTTCTTTATTGATTAGTGCTCTATCAGCTGCAAAAGGAGCCACAAACCTGAAGGATAACTAAGCCTTTGTGGCTGGGGAGAAGAGGCAAAAGCCTCTCTCTCCTGTGCATCAGCCCAGCAGCATTCTCCTTTCCTTGTGGGGCACTTGCCAGCAGCAGAGCTCTGTGACTCAGGGACAAACCTCCCTGAACAAGAAGCACTTCCCCTCCATCATTTTTGCATCATATGACCTTCAAAACAAATCAGAAGGTAAAATAAACACATAAAAGCAGCCAGGGTTTTGGCCTGACTGAACTCCATCAGGGCTGTGGAGCTGGAGGAATGCATTATCAGTTCTGAGCAATTTTTGATTTTTCCCCAGTGTGGGACTGCAGAAGAGGCCTTATTGAAAGGCCAGAATCTGCTTCTATTTCACCCAGTGACAGGTATATCTATATTAAGTTGATTCCCTCTTGAAATTATCCAAGTTTAAAGAATTATCTGTCTGCAAGGAGGAAAAAAAAAAAAAAAAAAAAAACCAAACCAAAAAATAAAACGCCCCATGCAGTGGTTGTTCAGGATGATGTTCTGGGTTTGGAAATTACCTATTTAAGTCAATAAATGGGTTAGCAGGCATAGAAGGAAAGGAAGGTAGAGTTTGGGGCTCTTAATCATAGCTTCGCAGGCTTTAGCTGCTCTCCCACTGTTGAAAAATGTTTCAAAAAGCAAAATAAATGATCTTCTAGTTACTAAAATATTGATTTTGCCTACATCCAGTAATAAAGAGCAAGTCACCTGTAGGTAAAACTCTTGTAAAATATATTTGATACTATAATAGTCTGGAGATAGAGTTACATGCAGCTGAGAGAGGCAGAGAGATGACAAATCATTTCTAATAAGGTGTTTACCTAACATATTTCATGCCATGTGTTACAAAAAACTGAGCAGGGCTCATTTTCCCTTCCCCTCCTCTGCCATCCCCTCAGAGAAACCCACTGAGGTGGGGTGGCACAGGAGATGGCACAGCCTTGGCTGGTGCCTGCAGCCAGCACATCCCCAAAAGCAGCAGCAGCGCAGGAACTGGGGTTGAAACCCTTCCTCCACTGCTCCAACAACCCAAAAGAAGGGCTGGAGTCCCTGGTGCACAGGTGCTGGGGGAGGTGGCCACAGGACCATGCTCCTGATCTGGGAGGAAAAGTTCTTTTTCCCCAGTCCTCTTATGTCCTTGAAATTTCTGCTGCAGAGAACACAGCCAGCCTGGCTGTGTGCCTGGGAGATGGATTTTATCCCCCAGGAAACGTATCTGTCATTTTGCTCAGAGGTAGGTACAAAATAAATGCAGTCATGCATTTGAGCATCCGTTACTGAAGGACTGAACTTAGTGCTAAATGATGTAAATCTAGATAAATATCATTGCTTTTGAATAAATTACTTGGGGTTTACACCAGCAAAATAGCACTGAACTGCATCCAGCCTCACTGCCAGGGCTGGCAGAGCCTGCACTGCTCTGCAGGAGAACAGAATTTGGGTTTCTTTCTGAAAAGATGGCTAGGGAGACCCAGCTCTGGGTCTGATCTGTTGGTGAGGGACAAATCCTTGGTGCCAATGGCAAAGCCCTCCCCTGGTTTCAGTGATGGAAAGCTGGGATAACCCAGCTCTCAGTCTAAATTGAGCCTGAGTGCACACTTAGAGCAACCAGGCTGCAAGAGTAATGTGTCTCCTGAGGAGCAGGAGAAGCAGCTCTCTGGGGGATAAACCACAGCAGACAGTGATGGTGGACTCAAAGCACCCCACAGTGCAGAGCTGCACCTCAGCTAAAGGAGCAGACAACACTGGCTTAAGGGTTCAGAAAAATCAGGGTCAGAAACACCTTCACTGCCCCAAACTTGTTACAGGACACGTGCCCACACAGGCAGGTGCATGATTTGTTCCCAGAGGATGTAGGTCCTCTTATGGAATTACCTTGTGCTCTTAAAATAAAACAAAACAAAACAAAAACAAAACAAAACAAAATGAAAAAAATCCCCCCAGTTGCTGACAGCTGCCCAAATTATGGGGTGCTGCAAAGGGAACCCAAGCAGAGGATGCCTTGCTACTTAACCACCTTTGCTACTCATGTGAGAAGTGTCTCAAGCTAGAAAATGCAGTTTCTCCATGCCAAGCCCATGGGGAGGGCCTGAGTTTAAGCAACTTTCTGGAGTTTCTTTTCTGCTTGGATAACATTCCCAGCCCTCCAGGAGCTGGAAAACTGGCTCCAGGAGCTGTAACATCTTTAACAATTTAAATGACTTTAAATTGTCATTTCTGCAGCCTCACTGGGGAGAAAGAACATTTTTCTCAGGAGATCTGAAACTAAGGATCTACCAGTTTTTTGGCCATGTGGTGGCTGATGGACCAACCTCCCACCCATGCTGTGTGCCCCACATGACCTGAGTGATGTCACCTGCCCCCACTACTCCATCCTCAAAAAACAGGAGATGTTTCATACCCAAACTACAACTGCAACACACCACAGCAGCAGGGTCAACTCAGAACCACCCACATTTCTTCCATGCTTGGATTTTTTTTCCAGGCTATTTAGTTACTTGGAGGGTGCCTTCAAATTCCTGATAAAAACCCAAATCTTCTAGAAGTGGGATGGTTTCTTTAATCACCTCCACTCATTTACATAACCTTTTTAAAGCAAATAATGGCATTTTATTGGCTGTAGACTGATGAATAAAATCTGCATGAGGATAAGGGTTAGCTTGGGCAGTGGATGGCCCCAGACCAGAATAAAGCCACAGATAAAGGGCTCTGAATCCAACCCAGGTACTAACAAAGAGACAATTTTTGATGTATCAAGAGAGAAAATAAATTAGCAACATTTTAAATTAAATGGGAGCCCTTCTGATACATTATTGCAAAATTTCAATTTTGCTGGTTCTTTCCAGGCAGCCTGTGCAAAGACAGGAGGAGAGACACCTGTGTCTTTGTGACAGAGCAGAGCAGAAGTGCAGTGTCCCCAAGGGAAGATGGACCCTGCAATCCATCTCTCCCAGGAGGGCAGGGACTCTCCTCCGGACTCTGCCTCTGCTGGGCTCATTGCTATTCTATTTATTTGCTTTTTCTCATCACCTTTCCTGCTTATCTCTTTTGCCCTGGATGCCCTCCTTCATCGGCAGCTCCCGGCCTGCAAAGGGCCCCCTGTTTGGCAGGAGCCTCTGAACACAGCTGGGATTCACTGAATAAATAAATAAGTAGATCTGCCTGTCATAACTATACTTTAAATTCCCTGCACGGGAGAGACTTCCCCTTTACATTCTTTCAGCTAACACTTTTACCAGGAACCACAGGCTGAAAAAATTGATCTTTTTGGCTGTTTTCACCTAATGCTCTTGGTAGATTTGATTCCTTACAGGTATTTTTTGAAAAATAGGCTAAACTAAGGAATGGCTTATTACAGTTACAAACTGCAGTTAATAGCAAAAAAAAAAAAAAAAATTCCTTGGCTGCATTTGAGAGAAGGTTGAGACCAATGAAGGAATATGAAGTATTTTTTACTCAAAATCGTAAAACTAGTTATTATCACAATTAAGAGAAAGCAGAAATGGGAGGAGGAGATGAGCTTGCTCTGTATTTTGTAATATTCATCTCACATTCTCCTTGAGGGATAAAATTCTAAACTCACATGCCTCTGCAGTCAAGGTTTAAACTTTAGGTCTAGATGGAAGTGTTCTCTAGCTCTACACAGAGGAATGAAAAGCTGGATGAAGAATTGGAGGAAGTGTAGGAAAGCAAGCAGGAGAGAGGTGTTGGGTTCCCTTTAAAGCAGGTACCTAAATCTGAGGATTTTTTTTAAACCCTCTTTAAGATGAAGGCTCTGCTAATAACATGTCCAGAAGATGGCTCCTGGCAAATTGCTTTGTTATTCTTGTCAAAAAAAAAAGTCCCTTGGAAGCAGTCAATTTTAAACCATATATCAAAATGATTAATTGCCCTTAAATGAGCAGATGTTGAAGTACCCTTGAATGGGGCTAACGCTTTTTGGATTGCAAACATAATGTATTCATGGACTTGGAAAAATATCATTAGGGCTATTAATTAGCTATAAGCACCAAAAGCTTTGGTGACTCCAAGGTGTTCGCTTTCTCTTTTTTTATTTTTTTTCCTCTTCTTCTTTTTAAGACTTAAGGGGGAACAACTGGTTTTTCTGGAATAAGGTTAGCAGGTATTTTTTTTTTGAATGCAGCACAGAAAACCTTGTCAAGTAGCTCAAATTGGAAAAACTGTAAGAAATACTGGCTGACCTCTAAATATGGGTAGGAACCAGCCCAAACAGCCAGGACTTAAGGAGTGAGCACTAGTGGGGCAAAGAAAGAGAAAGGAGGGAATAAAAGAAAGAAACCTGACATTACAGGAGGCTGCTTAGAATATAATTCTACCCTCAGCCAAAGGAAAATGTGCTAAACCACAAATGTTGCATGAAGGTTTGAGTCGATTTCAGGGGGGAAAGGTGCTTTGTGTCCTCTTAATTTGGGGAGAAAGAAACTTTTATTGCATACTTGACCCCAGAGGAAAAAAATATAAATTCCTCTTCCCACTAATCTTACTTTCCTCCAAACCTCCAAGAGCAAAAGGAGAAATGTAGCAAGCTGTGGCTTGAGACTTTTTAGTAACAGAAAATCCTTAACTGCGAGCCAACTGAGAGCCTATTTTGGTCTCTTTTCAAATACTGCATCAAATATATTTTCAATGAATTCATGAAAAAAAAAAAAAAAAGGGAGTCAGAGAAGAGAAAAAAAAGTTTTTAAATCTGTTTAAGTTTATAAACAAGATTAAAGAAACAATGTCAAGGGTCTTATGGAAATGGTGATAGTGCCCCTTTAAATAAGAGCAAGTGGAGATTTTCTATATCACTGTGCAGTTTAAATCTTTCTTGATGGACCGGACACTAGTCCTCCTTAAATCCTTCAGAAAGCTGCTTTAAGGAAAAAGGCTGCGAGGAATTTCTTCTCGCTTTAATTGCTTAAGAAACGGTTCCCACAATGAGCTGTGGCCTAGATTTGCCTCTCATTTAAGTTCTGATTTTTAAAAGTTCACAAGTTAATCCCCTTTCGGTCTCACACGAATGCAGTTGGCGTCGGGGACAAAGTACTGGACAATGTCTGGAACATTTCAAACCCCCAAAAGATGCCCCATACCAAAAAAAAAAACCAAAAAAAAAAAAAAAACCCCAAAAAAAGAAACAAACCCAAAAAAAGAAAAAAAAAAGGGGGGGAGGGGGATCTCAAAACAATCCGAAACAAAACCAAGCAGCAAAGTGGCCTTGATTTAGTTAAGTAGCTATTTTAAGACCTTTGTTGCCATTATAATTTGAGGCAAGTAGAAATGTCTTGCACTGTATTTGCCATAGATCTGGGGGTAAGGAGGTTTGTCAGTGTTCTGAGCTTTCTTCCTTGTCCATCTTCCAAAGATGGAGCTTTATTTTTCATCATTCAGCCTAAAATTAAATTTTCACTTCTTTAACACAGTTTACTGTCTTGGCAAGAGGTATTATAAAATTCACACACACACACACCACACACACAAAAAAAAACCAACCAAAAAAACAAAAAAAACCTACCAAACAAACAAACAAACAAAAAAAATATCCACAAAATCGACAAAGAGAGAGAGGGAGGGAGTTAATGCATTAGCTGTTTAAAACATAACCAGCTTGGCTTTTATTTTGGTTGTTCTGAAGGAAAGGACCATGATTTCTGTGCAAATGCAAATACATTATTCTGCAGGGATGGGGATGGAGTGGTGTGCGTTCAATACCCGAGATAGGGAAATTATATGTATTTCTAAATAAAATGAGAAAACCACAATTTTCTTCCAACATTATGCGCTGATTGTTCCACTGTTTTTTTGGTTTTTGGTTAGGTTTTTGTTTGGGGTTTTTTCCCCCAAAAAATAAGCAGTTTTTCAAATTAAAAGTAGCAGCTGTCCTTCCTGTCATGCAGGTGAGGGGGCTTAAAGCCTACATGGAAGCCTGAAATTTACGGTTTACTTAGGAAAGACATAAAAAATTGTCTTTGAAGGGGATTTTTTGGTACATGTAAAGACCCAGACAGTTTGCCAAAAATATTACTGCTAATATCATGGAAACTTAAAATGTCCTTACTACATGGCAAACTAATAAATTCCTCCCACCCCGTCTCGAAGTGCAGGATCAAGTCTGGGTGGCAGATTCATTTATTTCCATATTTCATTTTGTTCTGTGAGGCAAAACTCATAGAGAAAAATTTGCCCGGCATCTACCCTCGTATCCTCCGTTTATATTATTATTAGTAGTAGTAGTAGTAGTGGTATTATTGTTATTATTGTTATTATTGTTGTTATTGTTATTACTGTTATTATTATTATTTTGGCAGGGGCGAAAAGAACCATTTCTCGCCCAGCCGAGCCGAGGTTTTGTGGCGGAGCCGGTGCCAGACTCAAGTTTGAGGAGCCCCGGGGTGGATGGGGAGGCTCGTGGGGGGAGCGGGGGGCTCCTGGGGGGGTCCCCCCGGGGCTGCCTTCCCTCCTCCTGCGCATTCCGCATCCCTCCCTCGCCTGCCCGCGTTTTGGGGCAGAAACCCCTGTAATCTGGACACGAGTGGTGCCGATTCCCTGATGCTTCGCCCCATCGATACCTCGGGGCAGGGGGGAGATGTGCTAAGTCAGTTCCGCAGGCAAACTGGGGTCACTTTTCCGAGCTGCGCTAAACGCGCTGTTTACTCGTTTGTGCGAATTTGAGCCGAATTAAACGCAATTATTTATTTATGGGCGCCGGTTAAACGGCAGAAATCCCGTCGCTGGAGAGCTTGGGAAGATATTTTAAAGACAGAGGGGAAGTCTTATTATTTCTTCGAGGGGAAGGGAGGAATTAAAACAAGCTTTTTCGTCGAAGTCATTACAAAATCTCCCGTGCTCTCAGCGAGCAGAGAGTCGAGACAATGGTGACATCGCGGTCGCAGGGGTTGGGAATTCGTGCCTGGCTGCGAGCGACAATACAGAACCGAGTGAGAAGAGGCTGCCCCAGCCCGGACAGGCAGAGCCCCCGGCCACGGGAGCGCAGCAGCCCCGCCAAGTTTGCCGCCTTTGGAGCAGATTTTTGTCCCCCGGGGTTGATGCTGCTGCCCCAGATCCTGCGAGCTACAGGTCGGCGGGGCTGCTCCCAGCCGGGTTTTGAGGGGCGAGGAGGGGCTTCCAGGGGGGCGCTGAATTTTGGGAAGCGTCGCCAGCCGGCTCCCCGGCGTCCCCCGCTGCAAGTCGTTGTGATGAGCGCAGAAGGGAAGGTGCCGGTGGCAAACTCGGGGGGCGGTGGCACTGGTGTTGTCCTCTGCGGGAGCACCTCAAAAAAAGCAAAAAGGGCCACTCCGCGTTGTCCGTTCGGGGTGCTGCCCAGGCCAGCCCGGGGTCGGCTCCCCGAAAAACGTACCCGAAAAGAGGTCGCGGCGATCGGTGCGCCGAGTTTCGCCCGATCGGTTTCGTGGCCAAAAGCGGGTGGTTGGTTTGGAGGTTGCGGGGGGAAGCACGGGGCGAGGGGCTCTCCTCGCTCCTGGGGGCGAGCGGGACGTCGGCGGAGCGAGGGCACGAATAGGTTGGAATAGATTTCAATAGGTTCACCCCCTCCCTCTCTTTCTCGAGACGATCGCTTGGTACCCCATAACCTCTGGTTTAAAAAGAATAAATATATACAATAAAAATAAATACAAGAAAGTGGCACTGGAAGCCTTCTGGTGTCCCGAGCCAGACCGATCCCTTCTGGGTTTTTTTCCTTCTTCTTTATTTTTTTTTTTTTTTCTTTTGGTCCGAATTTGTACAAAATATCAAGCTCAAATTAAAAGGTCCTCTCCCCCCTCTTATTCTTTCTTGTTCCCTTAATTCCTGTCTAAACGGTTTTGCTCTGGGAGAAGAAATCTTTTCTATAGGAGGGAGAGAGGAAAAAAAAAACCTTCAAGAAGAGAAGGGTATTATTGTTTTAATCCTCTTACCCGCAGTCATTTTAAAACAGGGTGTTTTGGAGCCTGAAATGGCGTCTCGTCTCCCAATCCCATCCTAAATCCTCCTGGGCTGGGAGAGAATCTAAAGGCAAGGAACTGGCATCTATTAGCAATCTCTCTAAAGGCTTTAAACTGCTCTTTCTGCTGCGAAGGCATGGCAAAGCTGAAAAGCAAACACAACCACCGCTCCAGTTAGCGAGCTCTGCCAGATAACCAGCCCGGCCGCTGGACGGGAAAGTACCTGCGAAAATCCCGCAGAGAGAGTAAAAAGGGAAAGAAAGGGAAATACAAGGAAAGGAAAACCTGGTTTCCCACCTTTTTTACATACGGAAGGAAAAGAAAAAGAAAGTATTTTAGGTGAAAGTATAAAAAAAAAAGAATCATGAGCGGGGAGATGCGTTAAGTGCTCGTTCCTTCCCCGTCGAAGCTCCGCGGGGTCCCCCCTTGGCCGCTGTCCCTCCCTCTGCCTTCCCGGCTCCTGGCCCCATGCGCTCCCGCTGCCGCCGCGGAGCTTTCCCGACGGGGCGGGCGGCGAATCCGTCGCCCAGCGCTCCTCTGAGCTCCTTCCACCGCTCCTATTTGATTTCTCCGTGTTGCGACCGCGGCCGTTCCCCCAACCCCCTATTTTAAAGAGTGCTCGAGGGGTGCAGCAGACAAAGCTGGGACAGCGAGGCGGCCAGGAGGAGGGTGGGGGGCCGCGGCCGCTCTGTAATTAAAGTTGGGAGATTATCCCACACCAGCATCACCACCCAGGGACCGTCGGGGGAGAGGGAAACTTCAGGTTCTGATCCAGCGCGGTGCTAAGCGGGGGCGCGGGGTGAGGCACGGTTTGGCTTCCCTTCCCCGCGCCTGACGGACCCCACCGCCCCCCCCGGTCCTGGCTCCAGCCCTCCTCCCTCCACCGGCATCCCGTCCGCTTCCAGGGATTTAATTAGGCGTTTACACCTCGGCTTGGAGTAAATGACTAGTAAGAAGTGTTGGGGGGGGGGGGGGTGGGGGGTGTACCAGCAGCCCCGTTTTGATTGACAGCGTGGAGGACCATTGAAAATCTTGCTGGGTAGCTCCCGGGTCGCTATGAAGCTCCTTTTAAAAATCCTTCTCCAATGCTGACTCCCGGTAGATGGCAGCTCCGCCGGGCGCGCAGGCAGCGCGCAGGCAGCGCGGGCGGATGGAGTAGGGCGGGCCGGGGCGCAGCGCCGCGCTCCCACGCGTGTCCCCGCTCCCACGGCGGGCCCAGAGGCTGCCCCACCGCCCCAGGTAAGAACCCTCCCGCAGCCCCGGGCAGCGCGGGTCCGGGTGGGCTGGGGATGCCGAGGGGCGAGGAGAGGAGAGGACTTTGGGGATTGCTTGCCAGGAGGGGGAATCTGTCCGTGGGGGAATGTGCGGAGGCGGAGGGACCGCCGGCAGGGATGCGCGTACCGCCGAGGAGAAGCCCAGCCCGAGCTCCAGCACGGATTCTCTGTCCTACTGTCCCTCTTTGTTTGTTTTTTCTTTTTCTTTTTTCTTGTTTATTTGGAGTATGGCGCACTTTAAAAAAAAAAAAAAAAAAAAAAAAGGCATCCAAACTACCGCGAAAAAAAAAAAAAAAAATGCAAACCCCCACTAGCAGCTCGGGGCCTCGTTGCTATTGACTCGATCTGCAGCCCGCTCCGGAGCGGGTTTAGGCAGCTGGCGGGGATGGGAGGTTTGTAACCCGGCTCGGGCAATGGTGCGGGACGCGCATCCCTCCGTGAGCCGGGCTCCGCGGGAGGAGAGCGCAACTTTCCCCCTGTTTACAGAATGATGTTTTAGTAAGCTGCGCAGCCAGGGGAGAGCTGCCGAGGGCAGAAACAGCCCCGAGCGGGCCAGGAGCCGGGGACGATGGCGATGGCCCCGCTCGGGGTGGATGTGGGATTGCTTTTTCTTTCTGGTGCGGCTGGAAGTTGAGTGCGGAAGGGACGGCAAGATGCCGGCAGCGCTAGGAAGCCTCTCTAGGACAAATCACACCCGCACATCACCCCGTTGCGAGGTTAGACGGCAAAACGGACGGGGAGCCCCCTGTAAGGAGCTGGAGGCCGGTCTTTGCGGCCCCCCTACACGCTCTCCCTCTTTAAGGGGTGTATAAATCCCGGACCTGCGCTGTCAGCCCTTCTTGATAAATTAAGGGCTTCGCAGTCGAAACCTATTTACACCTCCATTATAGGGCTAACCAAATGGGGATCCGCATGCATATTTTTACCGCAAGAGATCTCATACATCTCCGCCAGAGTCGCCCCTCGGGCCATGGGATAACAGATAGGGAAGGGGGGTGGGCTGTGCTCCGCCGCGGCCAGCACTTGAGCGGAAAAAAGTCCGTGTCCCCACTCGGTGCTGGCTGCCCGAGGCACCGGGGACCCGTTCCCCTTGCAAGGGGCAAGGAGAGGGCGAGGGTGACCCCCGCAAGCCTTGCGGGGGACCGGGCACACGGGCTGCTCTAGCCCAAAGCAAGGCCCTCGGGCAAGCTTCTCCTCCGCTGGAGATGGGGTTTGACTGCGACACTTGCCGTGTGTCCCTTTATTTGAGGAGAGAAGGGACAAGAAGAGCCCCATACGGAGCCATCCGGTCCCCGCGGTCGGTGGCTTTTCCCGGCTGCGCTTTCCATTTATTTCCAGGCGGCGACCTCGGGCGCCTCGGGGGAAAAAGGGGTCAGCGCATCTCGGGAGAGGTCCTTGGTGTCCCCGAGGGTCACCCCGGCGAGGCTGTCAGCAGAAAGGAGGAAGGGGGCAACATCCCCCGTTTCCCGGTGGGATTCCCGCACCGAGCGCTGCCCGGTGCCTTCGGAAACGAAACGCGGCCGGAGCGAGGTGGCATCGCAGCCGCAGACCCGGGGAGAGCTCGGCCCAACACTCCTGCCCCTGGCTGGGGGCTTTGCGGGGTTGTCCCCGCACCCTCTGCTCCAGCCGGCCGCGCTCCGCCTGTGTCCCGCATTCTGCCTGCGCCGGGGAAAAAGAAATGTCCCCGCTCCGCCTCATCCCGTCCCCTCCGGCAGCCCCCTCCAGTTCCACTTGGTTAGCTCAAGTTTTCCATGTAAATGACAGTAATAAATATCTAATCATGTCCCGCAGCTATCGGCGGCTCGCCGAGCAGCCGGCATTAATGAGACATCCAGGGGAAGTGGGGAAAAGGAGAGGGGGGGAAAAAAATAAAGAGGAAAGTTTTTCCGCTCTCCCTGAAATGGTTTCTAGAGGCGAGGCCCGGCCGAGGTGACGGGGGATGCGAGGAGAGCCCCTCGCTTCTCCGGAACCATCCCAACCGTGGGGTCGCGCTCAGGTTCAAACCCGTCCCCTCTAATTAACCCCCTCCCCAAAATCCCAGCAATTCCCCTCGAGGGAGGGGCGAGTCCGGTCGCATCCCCGGGCTGGGCGCTGCTGTCCCGAAAGCCCCGCGGAGATGCGTGTGTCCATCCCTGCCCTGATTCCCAAACAATTACCGGAGCTGCGATGAGCTCTGAATGCTGATGGTGGGCAGAGGGGGGAAGGCTGCGGCTGAAATTAAACCATGAGAGTTGGATTTGTTCGCCTAACGCTAAACAAATGGACTGATTACCTTCTTTCCAAACGCATCAGTCATACTACATTAAGTAGCAGAGAGCTAATTATCCCAATTAGGAGGCTGATTTATAATTAATGGCTTGGACCGAGTGATAATTGGATGTTAATGGATAACAGTTTTGTCTGAAGTAGCCTCCCGCTTCGCCAAAGGCAGGGCTGGAGGGTTTGGGGTTTATTTACCCTCTCCCTCCCTCACCTCAGCAGGGAACACAAAGCGAAAGAGAAGCGAAATCTGCTCTTAGCTGGGTCGGGCGAGACCCTCCTCAGGCTGGGGGAGCCTCTGGCCGCTTCCCAGCCTGCCCGGGGCTCAGCGAGGAGAGCTGCGGGGTAACCTTCAGCACCCACCTTCCCCAGCTTTTCAAGCAATATCTGCTGCTTTTTTCATCTCTCCCTTAAGTTTCCAAGCCGTGGACAGCTGACCCTGCTGGGTACCTCATCCACCTACAGGATGTGGGTCGTGTTCTCGATGAAGGGCAAAGGCTGACCCCGCCACCACCTCCGAAGGGTGCCCTAGTGCAGATCAGGCTTTTCCTCTGCCCTGCCTGTCCTAGGGAGAGCAGGATGAGAGGTTTTACCCCCTCCCTGGCCCACAACCCCTGTGCAGTGGCGGGCAGAGAGTAAATCTGCAGTTTCTCTCAGTGCTCTCTGTTTCTCCTGACCACATCTCAGAACTGGCTTGCTGATTGTTTAGCTTCTCTCTTCCATGTTCACTTGTCACCCATGAGTAACTTGATCAAGTCAAGTCAACTTGATCAAGTCAATCCCACTTCCTTATTTGCCCCAGCCAGAGAGACTTGGACCTACAACCCTTTGGCTTTTGGGTTGTGTTTCTAGGTTCAGTTTTTCCATTCTAACTCAGAATTGCAATGGCCACTAAATTCCTGAAAGGGTGAGAGTGACTTCAACCCTGAGTTACTCCCCATGACTGATGAGAGATTGTATTAAATTATGCCAACACAGTCAATGCAAAAATACACCCAAAATTGTACCACCAATACACAGAAATATGGTTTAGATCAGCTTTCCAGCTTTTTCTGCTAATTTAAAGAGATCTTGATGTCTAAATGGGAGATTCTCCTCATGCTCACACACATGAGAAGTGATCTTATTGCCATATCAGTAGGCACAGCTCTGTTTCATGGATCTGGTGCATATGTTGCTTTTCCTTAGTGCCCGTGTCACTGTCTGCACCAAAGAAAGAGTCAGAGGAGCTTCCCACAAATCAGAGAGGAGGGCAGGCTTGCCAGGCAAGTTTTACACAATATAGTTGTAGGGGGAGTGACTGCAGTGGGTCTGGTTCAATGTCTTTATCCTTTAAAAGAATATTTTGCTGAGAAATAGGGAAATCGGATGAAAAGAAGCCTAAGTGAACAGTTTCTTTTTCCTCTGTCATTTTCACAACCAGCCCAGATGAAACAAAGCTGCTGCAGAGAAGGTCCTGGACAAGTTCTTCTGATACAGCTCCCTGCTGGTTTTACTGGTGATGCTATAGGTAAACTGTTCAGCTATCTAAAATTCCAGTGGTTTTTCAGGGGCATCTCAAAATTCAGCTTGTCAAGTTGAAAATGCTTCTACTGAGGCACTGACAAATCTCAGCTGGGCTTAACCCCTTTCAAAAGCTTGAGTGCTGGTTTCCAGAGCCTGTGTCTGAGCAGAATGTTTGTAGCTTCATTGCTTCATTTGGAAAAGCATGGGAGTAGGAAAAATGCTGAGGAGCAGGGATTCAATATATCCCAAATTTTCCAATCCTATACAGCTACTAATAAACTAATTTATATTGGAGGAATTTCCATTAAAATGTGCTGGTGGAGAATTTAGAAATGTAGCCAAATAGTCAAGAATTAATTCATGGTGCACCAGGGTTAACCAAACCTTTTCCTACCATTTTATTTCACTCTAAGAGCTATTGAAATTGATTTTTTTTTCCCCTTTGAACTTCATTAGGTTTTGGATCAGACTTCTTCTGTTTCCTAAAGCAGTTCTGGTGAAATTACAGCTCATGGGAAGGAGAGAGTCTCTGAGGGTGGGCTGGGAGCAGGATGGACCAGCAGTTCTCCGAAGGAAGGGAAATGGATATTTACACCAGGAGTTGTGAGTAGCTGGCACAGCTCTCCTAGGACCAACAGCAGCCTCTGTACGGCCAGAGCAAACGCTGATTTGAGAAATGGTGCTGTAAAACTGAAAGGGTGGGTGTGATGCTTGGGAACCCGCTAGGATCTTCCAAAGAAAGAGCCACAGTTGCTCTGGGGGAGAGGAGCTGATGGATCTCGGCAGGGAGGAAAGGTTCTTCCCAAGGGAGCTGAGGAAAGCTGGTGTCTCCAGCCGTGCTGGGCACCGGGCAGAGCGGGCAGGGAGCAGCTCTGGGAGCTCTTGGTGTGTGTTAGCCAGAGGTGGGTGAACGTGCCTCTGCTGGGGGACCTCAGTCTCCCCACAAAACCCAGCAGGCATTCAGCAGCTCTGCCTGCCTTACAGCACACAGCTCTTCAGAGCACGGATCACCTGCTGCTGGCCAAAATACATTGCTTACCTTGGCAGCCACGCTGAATTCAGAGTAGGGATCCAAAAGCTTACGGGAAAGGAAGTCTTATATGTGCCCGTGGTGCTCCCCAGCTCCTGGCACTGCTGCCACTAACTCCAGTTCGTGGCCCTGTTTTAAGGTGGCACAAGACTTTCCCCCACTCCAGCCCGTCCACTGAGCTCAGGCATTCTTTTTAGTGGCAGGATGAAAATTTGTTGCCACTTGCAAAGAGGAAAAACTTAAATTTCTGGTTTATTCTGTTATTAGAGGCGCCCCACAATTGCATGGCTTGTGGAGCTGCCTTTCAAGTTTGGGCTTTTTTTTTCCTTTTAGACCAAGGTAGAATTGTCTGTCGTTTTGCCTTGTGGCTGATTTAAGTCTGAGCAGGAGCAGATGCCATCCTGACTGTTGTTTGGAGTGCTGCAAGAATCATCTGCAGAGGCAGGGTCCAGCTGAACTTGTAGAAACATCCCAAGTTCGGCTCTCATCTTCTCTTGCTTTCAAGTTGTGTTTGCTCTTTTTATCTCCCAAAATCAGCTTTGAGCAGAATTGCACTTGGCATCATAACCTCACAACCCTTCATCTAATCAGCTAAAAGAGCACCTAGGAAAGTCCTTTTGTGCCAGCTGAGTTAAACTCCAGCAGCATGGCAGGAACCTCTGCATTTCACAAGGACACGCTGCTCCTCTCCTCGTATGTGTACCAAACTCTCTCATCTTAACACCCAGAACTTACAGCTTCAACTTTTTACTTTCTGCTTGATGAGAGTGGCGGTGGTGGGGGCAGAAATTATCCAGGGCAAGCCTGCATTCCCTCCTGGCAGCCTGGCAGCACCTGGGAAGCAGCAGGAGAGGAGCTGGGAATGTCTTAAACTGCTTCAGAAAATCTTCACAAAGCTTATCTGTGCATTTCTTGCAGGTTTTGATCTCCCTTGTTAGGGCTCAGGGTTAGATTGTCAGATCAGCGTCGTGATTGTGGTGCTCAGGATAGACACAGGAAAGGTCACAGGCTTAAAAATGTATTTTGACACAGAATTGTAGATCCTTGTCTTCTTAATGAGACTGTCATGGGTAAAATCCTCCAGGATATTGCTCCATCTTCCAGGGATGGGAGATTCCTGAACCAGAAGTCCCAAGAGGCTGCCTTCCAAGAAAGTCAGTTTGCTCATGGGAACAATCTGCAATCAAATATGCTGCAGGCAAAAGCTGTTTCGGGGGCAGAGAGCAAGTAGGGAGCCACCCTCACGCTTCCAGCAGCCCTGGAAAAGGGCAGAGTTTGGTTTAGAAAATTCCCTTTGCCAGTTAGGGAAAACAAAATGATGCTTCTCAAGAAAGCCTTTTTCCCAGAAGGGAGGCGAAGGACTGAGCAGGCACTTTGTTGTTTTTCTTTTCATAAAGCCACCAAGGATAAACCCTTAAAGCAGTTTGTGAATTGCACAGTTTGATTGCAGGGTACTTCAGGGTTGCTCCAAGTTCTGAATTCGGAGGCAGAGGTGCTGTAAGGTCTGGAGGGGGGAGAGCAGGTGGGCAGCACAGGAGCGTGCGAGCCTTGCTGCGGCCGCATTTCATATCCACGGGTGTGGAGCGTGCAGCAGCAGCAGCAGCGTGGCAGAGCTGGGCTGCAGGGCTCCGTTTCCATTCTGCTGTTAATGACAGCAAATCTTAAACGCATGATTTTTTTTTTCTTGTTGTTGTTGTTGTGGACTTATCTGAAAGAAGAATGAGACGAGAAATGAGAGTCAAAGTGATCTTCATATCAAGAGCTTTTCTTTTTCCGTGGAAACGCTCCACTTCGATATAATTTCCAAGAGCTTCTGCTGAGGTTTGAGTGCTGCTCTGAAGGGGAGAAGGGAGGTTTGTCCTGGTTTGATCTGTCAGCGCTGCTTGTCTCGTGCAAATTATGACAAGAAGGGATTTTGCACCACAGTGATACTTAGTGATGGCACTCCTGGCTCTACACTGAAAGCTGCTGGGCTCTAAGCCATGAAACTTACCTCCATGCAAAAGCAGAGCCTTCATTGGTCTTTATTTATTTTTTCTTTATTTTGTACCTATAAATCTTGCCCTCTGAAGAATGCCTCTGCAAACAGAGGCCTTGGAAAGTCTTTTGCCAGGAAGTGTCTAATCAATCACTTGATTCCGTTATCTTTTGGGTGAAAAACGATGATTTTACTAAAGTCTTAAATAAAATCACGGCAAATTATGCAAGTTACCCCAGTCAGCCAGGGCCTGTTACCTCAGCTGCTCACAACCTGATGTGGAGAATTTCTTGGGTCCTGCAACAAAACTTAGTCTCAGCAGAATGCTCTGAGGTTTGTTTTACAAAAATGACAAGCCCTCTTGCATCCTATTATGTTTCCTCTGTGAATAGATGAGCATTGCAAACACAGCTGCTGTGCTCATCATCAGCACAGCCTCAGAGTCACTTATTTCACAAGATCTACCCAAAGATGGTGACGCTGTCCCTAACTGGAAGTATTTCCATATTTCAGCTGCTAGCAATCCTCCTGGTTTTAAGAAAAAAAAATTATTTATTTATACCAAGGTCACTAGGAATAGCTGAGTGTGAGCTGCAAGAATTGATGTAATTGGTCAGGCTTGGCTTTTGGTGCATTGTCACTTAGGTGTAACTAGATCCTGCTTAATTAAGATCTCTCTCTGCACTTAGAAATTAACTTTGTTTAAATCCAGGGATTTTCACAAGAGTAAAAATACTTCAGAAGATTAGAAATGCAGAGTCCTGCGGGGTTTTTGGAAGCTCTTCTCAGTTCCTTATTTCATTTATAAGGGAAGTCTTTTGGAAGCCTGTTTTATAGTACATGCTGCTCACAGACTTTGACATTTGAATGAGGAACTATGATGTGTTACAGTATTTCAAATTATCAGTGTTTCACCCACTACAAAGGTGAAATTGTTTCCTTAGATGTTCAGTAATCTCATGTGAGGAACAAAACTGATTTATAGCATGTTGATTATTATCTTATGTGATTTTGGGCCTTTATGTATCTAAAAGATTTAGGGATATATTAAAAAAATTGAAGAAAACCTCTTGCTAGGGTCATTTATTCATAACCCCCCAGGTGTGTAATTCATTTAGTACCAAATACATATAAACCCAACGTCTGTCTAAAGAGCAAGCCTGTTTTCCTAGAATGTGAGTTACACAGAGTCAAAGATTTGTTATTTATTTTTCTGATTTGAAGTGTTTCTGAATAAGGAATTAAAGCATAAAATCAGAACGCAGAGCAGCTCTGGGGGAGGTGAGGGGGAATATTCTGCTGTGATTCTGTTTTCAATGATGTTTTTTGGCAGTGCTAATAAGGGGGAAAGGATGTTGCAGCACAAACCATTTGCTGTTTTCCCCTGTTAGGTATGAACAGTGGGTTCCTGTGCTTTGCATGAACACCAGCAGTGATTTGTAGCCCCTTTGCAGGTGCTCAGGCCGAGGACCACAACTTTCCTTTTACCTGACAGGGCTCCTCCTATTTTTTTCTGTCACCTGCAGAACGCTGAGCATCAATCAAGTGCACCAGACTTCTGTTTCATGCTTTTTTTTTTAACTGATCTTTTCCTTGTGCTGAAGCTGTGCCTTGCATCAGGGCACCGAGCTGAGGCTGTGCCATGCTCCTCCAAACCTTAAATGCATCTGTGGTGAATCTCTCTATAAGCAATGAAATATAGTGTTGAAATTCCCTTCTGAAAGTGATTTCCTGAAGTCCAGATTTGATTTCTTAATTTTTTTTTATTTTTTTTTTGGTACAGCTTATTTCCCACATAAAGAAAGCCTCATACACCTTCTCTACCATCACCAACCCTCCCATTTTGGAGACAGCTTTGCTGAAGTGATAAAGAAATACCCCATGGTGCCCACCAGTCAAAAGCAGACTGGCATCCTTCTACTGAAACCTCTAAGAATCATTCAGTATTTCCAACACATATGTTCTATTACCCCTCTCTTTATGATGGCACCTGAGTGTCTCATGTAGATCAATGAATTTAGTCTCAGTATTTCTTTGAATTTGGGATGATTCACTGTTTGGAGGGAAAAGAGTTAATGGTCCAAAGCCCCTGCAAAGCTGCATGTCCCACATCCAGCCTCAGCCTCAGCCTCATCTCACCCGACAGAATTTGCTTGAGAAGGGCAAATGTCCTGTTTGTGATTTTGGTTTGGTGATTTTTTGGTTTGGTTTTTTTTTTCCCGATAGAAAGGAAAATAGGGATGTTTTCTTGCCAGGTACTTTTCAGAAAACTTCAATACCTCATTTTTTAAATTGTTCTCAGATTGTCTCAATTCCACCTATACACAAGCCACTAGGAGAAGGGGTTTTCAGCTGGTGAGGAAATGCATGGGTCTCTCCACACATCTTCTCTCAGGACAGAATTACATGCATAATTATACAAAATGAGTTGCCAGCTAAATAGGGAAACTTAAAGCCTTGTACAAAGATGAGAATATTAAAACCTAGGGTCAGATCTCCCCTGTATGCCACATTTTTATGAGGTGCACCATAAATTGCACCACTCTTGTGCTGTATGGCTTCAGGGAAATGTGAGGTTATCGAGGCCAGTGCTGGGAAGGGATGGATGGGAGCAGTGCAGCTCTGCCCTGGGATAACAGGGTTCCTGTTTCTGGCTGCTAAATGTGCAGATTGTTTTGTGTCAGATTGAACAGCTGAGTACAGAGTTGGGGGGTCCCTGGGTCAGTCTGGGATGGGCACAATCCTGCATTGTCTGGTCTCAGAGCAATGCAGGAATGGAGAAAGCTGGATTTCTCATAGACAGCAGCAGCTAAAGCTAGGGGAAATCCCATGTCCTGTCTGTGAGGCTGGATCCGGGCAGGACATGGCCCCTGCGCCCTGAGAAGTCTGCAGGCTCGGGAAGAAAGGTGGGCACAGCATCCGTGAGTTTTCCATAGCAAAAATATGAGTGAGAGGTAAGAGCCATGGGAGGGATTTTGACACTGAGGTGGCAATGCCAGGATTGTGAAGACGGGAGGAGTGGGAGCCCCGGCAGGGTCTGGTGCAGAACATGTGAGGAGAGCTCACAGCTGGTGCTGAGCAATGCAGGGGGCTGGAGAGGGCCGACTTGGGATGCTGGGGTGGGAGAGCCTCTGCTGCTGGTGATGCTGGGGCTGGGGGAATCTCTGCTGCTGCCCTGAGGGGCCCTGCAGGGAGAGACCACTGGCCCAGGAGGTGCCAGCTGGCAGCATCCAGCCCCTGTGCTGAGCAAATGCAGCAGCATCAGCCCACAGGCTCCTGGCATGGGCATTTCTCTCTCGCCTATTGTTTTACTTCACCTTTCCTCAGCTTCCATCTCTTTTCTTGGCTGCTCCTAACTCTTCAATTATCTCTGATGCACAAAATCAGGATGAGGAATCCCCTTTCTTTCAGGATGGACCCTTTAACCCTCCCAGCTCATCCACAGCTACTCAAGCCCATACCCTTCAACAAAGCAGGAGTTCAAACTTCGCTCTCATCCTGCTCCTGGCTGTGGCTGTTCCTGAGGCCCTCCAGCCACGCAGAGACATAAAAGATGCATTTGCAGATTTTGAAAATTAAAACCATCTATACAGCCAGTGGGAAGGGATCAGCTTATTTGGTTGCTTAATGAAATATAAAGATTATTTTAACCAGTGTAAGCACTATTCGACAGCTTGTGAAACACAGCAGTGGCTTGATGAATGGCTTTCTCCATTAAAAAAAATTGCTGCATGATGTCTTTTAAATATTTAATTTATTGAGGTTGGAGTGAGCTCGGAGCTGACAGTTAAACAGGAGCTATTTGTGGTCTCAGTTAACTTTGCTTACCCGGCTGAACCGTCTCGCTCAGTAAATTCCCTCATTTTTTATACAGAATCTGGGATGATACATTTGCTGCACAAGTGAGTAGGAAGTTCTGCCTGTTGTCTGCCTGTTGTCTGCACAGGCAGTTACCACCAAAGCTGTGATGGGCATTGACTCCCATCCTGAGTCCACCCCTATGAAGTCCTTCTCTTTTTTCTTTTTTTTTTTTTTTTTTTAATGCACTTTCTTCTAGGCCACCCAAAAACGTACACATAAAATAATCTTTTAACAATCAAAACCACCGAAATATTCCTGGAGCAAGTGTTTCAGTGGAAACACTGGGCTCCAGACACAACACCACTGGCAGTGTCCTTGGAAGACTGTATGGTATGGGAAAATTCCCCTCCTCTCCCCCTTCGTTTTTCCTTTAATGTGCCAGCTTGCTACACAGCCGACGACATGCAAGGGGGATTAGAAAAGAAAAACAGGCATTTCTGGGAGCTGGGAGTCAAAGACACTTGGCCTCCCACGTATCTCCTGGCAAGGCTGAGCCCGGTGTGGGTTCTCCAGCCTCTATTAAGGACAGAGGTCTGGCAGCAGCCCAGGGCAGTTAATAGGTTCTGTGTCCTCAAATGGTTTTCACAAAACACGCAGGAACTTAATAAGCTTTGAGACCTCTGCCCCGCTGGCCAAAGCTGGTACAACCAGCCAGCTGGTTCACAAGTGGGGTGGTGAGAGGGTAGGAGGCAGAATGAAGTTGCAAATCTCAGTTTTGCTGCCTGTGTTGGCCAGAAAATCCAGGTCTGCCCTTGTCTGTGACAGTGAGGCAATGAACAACTGTATTGGGTGGTATGATGCACTTGGGAAATGAACCACTCCAAGGATGGGGTGAGGCTGCACCACAGGTCAGTCTTTCCCAGGTGATGGGAGATGTCCTCTGTGGCCACGTCAGTGGTCCATGTCACTGAGACCTGCCCCTTAACACGTGCCACCAGCAGCAAAACTTTGCAGTCCCAGAAAGCAGCATCACAGCTGTAATTTCGCTGTGAACCCCATTGTGAGGAAAATAGATAAGAATGCCATAAATCTGTTGGTGTGTGAAGTCCATCACCTTAATCAGAGAACCAGCAAACAATTTTGTCATTGCTTAAATCTTCTCTAAGCTCCATTAGAGCAGAACTATGGCATCCTTGTGTTTCGGTTGGCACCTGAAATGAAAATGTCCATTTTCACATTTTATCTTAGAAGAAAGGGGAGTCAGTCCAGAGTGGGTGAGCAGCAGACACAAAACAGATGAAGCTGGCACCAGGGTGTCTGTCAGACTTTGGTGTGTCACCACACCCGGACCTGCCACCTTCCACTGGCACTCAGTGCTGAAATGACGCCGTGGCAGAGCACGAGGGACTTGGGGAAACGGGAACGAAGCAGAGTGCTAAATGTAAAAATTATGGGTTTATAATTTCTGTAGCCTCTTTGAGAAGACAATCCCAAAACCAGAACTCACATTCATGAGGGTTATCCTTGGGCTGGCAGAGTGTTTGACCAAACTCAGCTGCCTGTTTCCCTCCCCTGTTCCTGGGCACCACAGTGCAGAGGTGCATGTGAGGGCGAAGCCATGAGATGCCCCAGACCCTGTTGTACTAAATTCAGCTGCTTTTTAAGGAGCTCCCCCTTGGTCTCTGGCTGTTACACAAGGTCACTTCATGTTTGTACTTCTTACATCAAGGTGAAAAGAGCAGAAGTTCAGAGCAGGAGGGGCAGTGGCACCAACTCATTTCCATCTCTGCCTCTTCACCATGAGTCTGTCCCTCCGTGTTGTAAATAATTTATGGGCAAATATGAAGGTCTTTTTGCAGTACAGAAAATACAGCAGATAGTTGTTCTTCCAAATTTTCACTGTTCAATGCATCACATTCCTCCTAAAACTATGGGCATTTCTCCTGAAATCATCACCTCCCTCCAGAATTTAAATTGTCTAAGAGGCTGCCTGAAAAGATGTCTGCTTTCCTTAAGTTAGTCCAGCTGACCCTCTTTCCCTGAGCGTTTGTTCATTGCACTGACTTTCCAGATGGTGACTTGCTGATGTAAACGGTGGTTTAAAAAATTTATTTTGTGGCTAATGTTTCACAACTTCCTTTCTGATGTCTTACAAACTGCAGAAACGACATCCTGGAGGCCCTCAGTCATTTACAACAGGGATGAATGAAGCATTGCTTGGCTTTTGAGATCAATATTAGCTCAGTTTTACAGATGGTCTGTAAGGAAAAAGAGCTTGAAGTTTCACGCAGAGCCCACACTAGAAAAAAAAAAAAGGCCATTAGTTTTCTGAAATAATTTCCTTGCTATTGAGCTATGAAATGTCGGTATTTATTGCAAACCTTATTCCCTCTTTAGCTGTAATATTTTTGGTACTATTATGGTGCAAATTTATTTTCTTTTTCACCACATGCTCTTTTCCCACCCCCCTCACCATATCACCTGTGTTTTCTTAAGAAGACCTGTTAGAAAAATGAATAATGAATGGAAACAAATTATAAATGAGTGAGCTCAGATGAGAAACATTATTTGATGTTGCAGCGCTGGGATTACAACAAATAGTCCACTGTAGGCAGTGATAGGGGCAAAATCCCTGGGATAGAGCTAGGACAATGCATTAAAAGTGACTGTAATATGATAAACTGTATTGTGGTATGCAAAAAAATTAATTTCCCATATTTTGATCAGCATGAGTGAGATATAGTCAGATTCTGGGCTTTAAGTTTGGAAACTGGACTCGTGTTGATGGTGCTTCAGGTGTACAGCAGATATTTCCATTGCTGTCCCAGAACCCTGTTGGAGTTGTGTGGTCAGACACGAGCCTTCAGCAGCACTTCAGCTGTGAGCTCAGCATGTCCAAAGCTCTGCTGAGACCCCAGGCTGCTGGAACCGCATGTCCCTAAGCCCCTGTCTCGTGTGGCTGATGTTTTGCAGGTTGATGTCACCATGCAGCACTATGGAGTGAACGGCTACTCGCTGCACGCCATGAACTCGCTGAGCGCCATGTACAACCTCCACCAGCAGGCAGCTCAGCAGGCCCAGCACGCCCCCGACTACCGCCCCTCCGTGCACGCCCTCACCCTGGCAGAGAGACTGGCTGGTAAGGACAACTCATGGCAAGCGCCCTTGCCCGGCTCTAAAAACCCCACACCAAAAAAAAAAAAAATCAAAAAAACCCCAAAAACCCAAACCCAACAACAACAACAACAACAAAAAAAACCAGCACACACAAAGAAATCAAAAAACCCAGCGCAAAAAAAAAATAAATTTGTTGCTTTGATTGAGTGAAACTCTTCTGGAGTGTGAGAGGGCCAAGGGGCATGGTGTGCCCCTCAGTGCTGTCCCCGTGGCCAAGCTCTCAGGGGACGCCTGCCCTCCAGTGTGTGCTGGCACCGTGATTCAGACTGGCCTCAGACAGCTGGGAAGCTCAGGGGAGAGATGGCTCAACTGCATGGGATTGAAAAGAGAGGATTAAAAAGACGCTGAAATGTCTTTTAATGAGTGAACAGAAAACAACAAAGAATTTCCCTTTCTTGTTAGTAAATAGGGGCAGGAGTGAAGGTGATCACAAAGTAAATTGGATTCCCCAGCTCAGGCACCCAGGTCTTGCGTTCCCTGACAGCCACCTCCTGCTATCCCAGGCCATAGCTCGTTTCTTCACGTTGTCTCCTCATGCAACTATTTTCCACTTCTTTCCTAAAAATCCCCTTTTCTCTCTGGGAGATGGTCTTCATTTGGATCTCATTTGGGTTTCACGCTGACCTATTTCTCTCTTGGCATCCTAGACCTTGCCTTGGGTGACACTTCCCTGCAGATCCTGCTGCCTTCTATAAAACAGCTTTTTAGCTCAAATCACTCACACGTGACTGTACCCAGGCAGTGTCATTTACACAGCACTGGTGATGGTGGGGCAGCAGGACAGGAGCTGCTGCTACAGAGCATCTGAGCTGGTTTTCTGTGTTCGGCCATGGTTGAAACAGCACTGCACTGATGCTCTCATTAATAGGAAGTGCAAAGCCCAGACAGTATTTTATGATTTGGTAGAAGCAATTGTTCAAAAATAATGGATGGAGACCTGAGAACATTTGGTGTGGTAGGGCACATATATCTGCTCTAAATTTCAGCCTGACACAAAACATCCAGACCTGGCTGAGATCATCAAAGACTCTTGCAGTGCAAGTGATCAACAGCTGCAACATTACTGTTTTGGTCTGGACTTGGATGCAGTGATGTAAAGCGGACCTGACAACAAGGAAGTGGAAGCTTAAATAAAAAGTTACCATAGCTGTGATTCTAGAAACTTCCCCAGAATGGAATTATCTTTCCTGACTGCCTAAAAATTTGTATCTGTTCTAAGATAGCTTTCTAGTTGTCTGATATTAAAGTTAAAAAAAAAAAATTGTAGAGGGATTCCTTACAGTCTAGAGTAGCTGGGAAGGATTACCTGTCCAAACAGCTTTGATGGGCAAAATTTCATAAATAATGGCTTAAGCCAAAATAAGGATGCAGAAGTTTCAGGAAGGTCCTCCCAGATGGGCAGTCCACAAAGGCATGATGATAAAGATCTTGGACTCTTTGGATCAGTGAGCCACAGCTGGCTGTCAGGTCTTTGTGCCAGCCATGTTCCCTTATCCAGCTGCTATTTGTGACCTTGTTGACATGGTTCTAAGTTGCCTGTGGGATCTTTGGGGTGGCAGAGGGCAGAGCAGGAGTCACTGGTCTCATCAATAAACAACCAAAGTGGAATCAAAGTGACCTGGACTCTGCTCCTGGCTCTGCTGCTGGGCTACAGAGTGATGAGGAGAGCACTGTCCTTGTCCTGGTCATCCATCCCCTTGTTCCCTGCCCCTTTTCACTATGCAGGTTGTCAGATGGGAGCAGATGGTCCTGAACGCTGCAATGTAACTTGCAGACCCTGCATCTCAAGGCACCCCTTTTCTAGCTGTAAGGATCTCTAGAAAGATATTTGTGATCTCTACCTTTTAGAGTAGAGGTGTGGAGGACTTAATGTCTTTGGCTCTAACTAGGCTAAAGCAGAGGAAGATAAAAAAAAGACTAAAAAAACTATTCTCATATTCTTGACCAGAAGATTCAATTGGTTTCTTGACCTCTTATCTCTAAAATTAATAACCCACCTGGAAGACTTTCCAAATTAAATCCCACAGTCCCCTCGTCTGCTTATCATTGCCAGTGTAGGCATTAAATATCTACGAGCTGTTTCCTTTGCAGTTGCCTCACATTCTGTTACTTCTGAATATCTTTCAGTGCAGGTTATAGATCTCATTTGCCTTCCAGGGACAGGCAGAATAAAGCAGCACAAAAGCAAATGACCTTAAGTCAGAAAACAGAGGCTTCTGGTGGTAACTGCAAAGCCTCACCTGCAATTTATATTCTCTTCTTGCACAAAGCCTGAAAACATAGTTAAAACATTAAAATAATTGCTGTTTGCCTCTCACTGGAGTGGCCAAACAATGCATGAGCTGCCGCCTCTGGGGAGCTGGTAGGTGTAACCTCTGCTCTAGAAATTTGGGAATACTCCAGCCTGCAGGTAGGGTGTTTAGGTAGGGTGTTTAACCAGTGCCCTTTCTCCTGTTTTTGTGTACTTGAAACACAAATGTTAGCTTTTTAAAACGCTTTGGGACAGCTTCAATTTCATTTCTTTTGCTGGAGTATCCCTTCTCCTCTCCTGGCTGCACTGTCAGCTGTGCCTGGATGCACAAGGATGATCCCTCTGCCTCCACAGGGCAGCTTTATCACCAGCATTTGAACTCCCCAAGGAGCTCTGATTCCTCAAACACAAAATTCTCTTGTATGCAACCAGCACTATATTGTTGAAGACCTTTAGCCTGATCACATCTCTGCCAGGTTGCCAAAACCACGCAGCTTTGGCAATTCCCCAGAAGGGCGCTGCGAGTGCTGACCTAGAATGGAACAGCTGGAAGTTTTGGAAGAGGAATGTTTGAGAATGCAAAGCTGATTTGCTACGCTCGTTAGCCAGTGGATCTGAGACCTGGCTGTGTGGTGCTGGGGGTGGCCTGACAGCAGGTTTTTGGTTTTTGTTTAGATTCATGTCACGATGCTCGTGACAAAAGCGCGAGCAAACAGCAGCCAGAGCCTTCATCGGGCTCCGTGTGCTGATAGTGCCAGCTTTTCTCCCTCTTCTGTTGTTTTCTCGTGTGTTCGTTCCTCCCTTCTACTGGAAGTCACATTCTTAACCGAATTAAAAATGATACCAGACACTGCTCTTTCTGCATTTCCTCTATGAGAGCTAACCTCTTGCCAGACTGTTTCATTCCAGGGCTGTAGCACAGCATGTCCCAACTTGCATAATAAAGGGTGGGTTTTTTTCATTTTCAAGTAACTTATTTTCATTGATTTAAGATCCTTCTACTCCCACTAACTGTTGTGCAATAATAAACCCTCTGGTAAAATAATAAGCCCTTAACTGTTGGCCTCAGATTTTCCCCAGTCTGAATTTCTTCTCTGCCCTCAATTTTCCGAGCTTGCTTTGCAAAGTCAGATCTTCTGAGTAGGTGCTCTGCTGAGAAGAGCTCAGCACATGAGCTCTGGGCTTGCAACCAGTGGGGCTGGACGTGGCCTTGGCTGGTGTTTCTACCCCAGATGCTGGAGAGTGTCCATGCTCAGTGAAGGATGTGCTTTGGAGCAAAATGCACAAAAGCACATGAGATTAAATGATCTCTGAACTGGAGCCCAGAACAGCTCTCCAATATCATGCCTTGAAGACTGCAGTGGGCTATGCACAAGACATTAAAGAAGTACAAGAGTGAATGTCCCCACATAATTTTTAATTGTGTTTCTTAATGGAAGGTGCTTATGCCATGGTAGGGTCTGGGAATCTGCATGTCCTGCCCCACTGATGTTGGAGCAAATTGAGTTATTTCAGCCAAATTCAGCACTAGAGCCTCAACAGCTTTCACAGCTGTCACAAGAGGTTCTCTCTCCAGAGCACGTTTTTAGAATCATAGAATGGTTTGGGCTGGAAGTGATCTTAAAGGTCATCTAATTTTAACCCCTCTGCTCTGATTTTATCTCTTTGGACACCTCAGTTAACCAGTAAAATCCATATGTATGTGTTTTATTAGCTCCAAAGCAATGGAAAAAACATCCCGTAGTTTCATCTGATGTTAGCAAATGCTTTATTCGACTGTCAGCGTACAAATTCCAATAATTAAATTGGCCACTTTCCTTGTCTTCCAACGGCTGTACATTTCAAGACATCATTTTGGAGGCACGTTATGGATCCCAGCACCGCAAACAAAGGCGAAGTCGCACGGCCTTCACCGCCCAGCAGCTGGAGGCCCTGGAGAAGACCTTCCAGAAGACTCACTACCCAGATGTGGTGATGAGAGAGCGCCTGGCCATGTGCACAAACCTGCCTGAAGCCAGAGTCCAGGTACTGACATTGTGGGGGTTTGCCAGTGGGGATGTTTAAAAGAACACAGCATTCCCGGAGGGCTGACAGCTCCCTTGACCTTCCAGGATTCTTTCAGCGGAACCAGAGATTTTGGGGCAGTGAAGTTGTCAAAGGCAGGGGCAGGGAGGATAAAATTACCCAAAGTCACACATCTGCTTAAGAAACTTCTAATCCACGCGCACATTTTTTAAATTTAGGATTGTCTGAAGTGTACACTGGTTTTCATTTGTTCTTTCACATTTCTTTGAGGGAAGTTTTAGAAACTACAGAAGTCTATTTATTTATTTATTTGCGAGGCTTTTCTGGCTTTCTCAAAAAAGTAGAGACCCAAGTAATTCCAGCTGCTCTTTTCCACCAGTGTCAACATTTGTAACATCTCAGGCCAAGGTTTGGGTTTGCTTTTTAGTTTCAATTAGTGCAAAATGTGCTAGTTCATAACCTGCTGGTGAAGCAGTTCTTGTCTTTTAAAAGGCAAATATTTTTAACTGTGAAGAGAAAAAGTTGTGGGAAAAAATTGGTTCTTTTATATAAGTATCAAGGCATTTTGATCTAAAAAATTGTTTGTCCCCTTATCTAACCAAGCAAACAACAAACAAGTTTTGCTAATATATTTCTTCGAATACATGTCTACTGATTTAGGTAAAAAAAATAATGGATTCTCTCCTTCTTTCCTAAGTGCAGTTCCCAGATAACAGCTTATGCCTGTAATGACTTTGAGTGTTGCCATCATAGTTTTGATACACTTATAACCAAATTGTTTTAGAAATTTAACAGACCGTGAGCCATTGTAATGCCATCAGACATTACAGCTGCAAGACATTCTTTTTGGATGCAGCTGCCTAACCAATTTAGGGGAAAAAAACCTACCAAACCCCAAAAAATACTAGTAGTGGAGCCTGTTAAAGAATCAATATAGAGGCGATGTTGAATTTGGCCTTCAGCAGGATTCTTACTGGCTTTTCTCCCTTGCTGTTTGTGGCACGGAAGGTCTGGTTCAAGAATCGGAGAGCCAAATTCCGGAAGAAGCAGCGCAGCCTGCAGAAAGAGCAGCTGCAGAAGCAGAAGGACTGTGAGGGCAGCCACAGTGAGGGAAAGATGGAGCCGCCTGTGCTGGAGACCCAGGCTCCCACCCCAGATACTGAGAAGGTCCAGAGCCTCCCCAGTGAGGTGGGCACAGACCTCAACCTGACCCTGTCGGAGCAGTCTGCCAGCGAGTCGGCACCTGAGGACCAGACCGACAGAGAGGAGGAGTTCAAGAGCACCTTGGATGAGGCCAAAGTGGACAAGAGCCCTGGTGTGGACAGCAAGACTCTGAACTGCAAGAGAGCGAGCCCAAAAGCAGGTGAGGGGCGGTGCATTGATGGGGGTTGGTGTCAGGACTGGAAGGCTGCTGGCCAGAACCCCTTTCCAAGGGGATGCTGGAGGTTGGGTTAGTCCCATATTCCCTGTGGAGTGGGTGCTCACGGATAGGCTGCCCAGGTTTGTCTTCTTGTCCTCAGCACTGAACAGGCCCCCCAAAAGGCAGGATGTCCATTGCAGCTGGAGCATTGAAAGAGCAAAGACCTTCTGCTCCAGTTAGATCTTGGGGAGAGCAGTGCCCAGCAGCAGCAGAGAGCTCAGCCCCATTTCTGCACTCTGAGGGGCCAGGATGGCAAAGGCACACATTTAGCTCTCATGAGCTGTCACACCCTCTCTCATTTGCCCTCCAGTGCAAGAGACAAGCCCATGCTGCTGCCCAAACCTTTCTGGGGTATGAATAAGCACCAGCCTGTAGGAATAACCCCCATCCCCTCTGTCTCCTGCTGCAGAGTCCCCTATCAGCGCGACTGTGACGCCTTCGTCCAGCAGTGGCCTGGCTCAGACTCACTCCTACTCCTCCTCTCCCCTGAGCCTCTTCCGCCTGCAGGAGCAGTTCCGCCAGCACATGGCAGCCACCAACAACTTGGTCCATTACTCCTCCTTTGAAATGGGGACACCGTCTGCCATGCCCTACTTGGGCATGAACGTCAACATGGCCCCGCTGAGCTCCCTGCACTGTCAGTCCTACTACCAGTCGCTGTCCCACGCTCAGCAGGTCTGGTCCTCCCCCATCCTGCAGGCCTCCAGCTCCCTGCCAAGCCTGAACAGTAAAACCACGAGCATTGAGAACCTGAGGCTGCGGGCAAAGCAGCACACGGCGTCCCTGGGGCTGGACACCCTCCCCAACTGACTGCCCGTGAGAAGGTGCCCCAGAGACTGGCACCACACACGGCTCTCCTCGAATCCCCACGCACCCCCACCTCTTCCTGGAGTCAGGTGCTCCCTTGCAGGGAAAACTTTGCGTTTATCCACGTCTTATTAGCACCACGGTTGCGTCAGACATTGCTGCTGGCCTGGTCTTCACTGAATATTTAATGAGGAAGGGGGAGAGGATCTGTGTTTAGACAGATGAACTGTCCTCTGGACTGCCATGAGTTCAGCCTGTAACACCCAGGAGGAGCCCCTTCTCCTCATCCCCTCGATAAGGTGCCAACTGTGTTATATTCACCTTTTATTTTGTTGTTGCTGTTACGTTCTTTGGGGGAGAAAGAGTTCCTGCTTTGTCTTGTATATAGTTTATAATGTTGACAGCACCCATCACCTGTGTGTTACTGTCAGTGTTACAGAACTGTGACCTCTTTTGCTTTTATTCCCCTTTCCTTTTCAATTTTAGTAGCTAGTATCAGAGTTACAAATCAGCCATCATCTTGACCTCAGCTGGTAGCTAGTTGCTCTTCTTGGGTCAGCATCCTAAAGGTGTTCATGAGGAAGAGACATGACCGTGCACTTCACCACTCCACTTCTCCCTTCTCTGCTAAAGCTAAATTTTTAACAACCGGGAAATGATCTGAAGGTGAATTTCCTGTTTAAGCACTTCCTATAAGGCAAGCATTTTTCTTTTTCTTCTTAATAGCACTTGCTCAAAGAGGACAATATATTGGCCAAATGCTGCTGGCTGGGAGAAAATGAAGACCAAATTTGCAGATTATTTTTGATCTGTATTGTTTCCTCTTTGATTTTCAGTGAAGTGTAAACTTTATTTACAAGTTACGGGGTTTTCTTTATGGAAAACATTTTGGTCTTACTTTGACAATAGATGGTAATTAAAATTTCGTATGGACTCCTGGTGTGTTCACACACCATGAATTTTATGGTTCTTTGACAAAAAACTTGATTAATGCAAGCTGTGTCTAGGAAAGAATCTCTGATCACCAAACTCTATTCTCAAGCCCTCAGTCCAGAAAGTGGTTTTCAAGTGAAAATGTAACAAGTGAAAAATGCTGAAGTGCTGGAGGCAAAGCAAGTGTAAGCAGGGGCTTTATATTCTTTTGGGGACTGAGGGGAGATAGATGAACTTGGCAAAAATGCAAGGTTTGCAAGTAACCAAAATTCACCAGCTTCAGAATTATTGCACTGAACAGTTTCAGTCTCATTTCATTGGAATGACCCATCATTCACCCTTAAGTGGTTTTCCTTGCTGAGAAGAAATATTTCTGCCAATTTAAATCACTTTTTTTTTCTTTTTTTTTTTTTTTTGCCTAACCAAATAAACATTTTGGACTCACTGCTATTCCTTTGAGCATTAAGGAGGGATGGTATTCAGATTGCACCTCTAATATTGCCTAGGATCAAAAAATCCAGAGTGACTCTGGGGCAGGTGCTATGTTTGTGTCCTGAGAGTTCGACTGGGTGTGTCACTAACGGCCTGGGCAGATCTGTGCTGCCTCTCTGCAAACAATCCAAATTTATTTAACCTGAAGTGCAGACCCATAGCCACCCAAGCGTGGCCACTCTGACTCTCACCTTGCTTCATACTGGGGGTCAAATTACCTATTGAAATGTGGATGGAAAGAGTGTTTTCAGCTACATTGTTATTTCTTGAAAAAGCATCTAACTCCCACAAACAGAGATGTAAGAACAGCTGTTTGATGGGAAATCATGGTTTATCCCTCATAAAGTTGTAGCAGGAGAAGACCTCTGGAGGGGGCAGCTCATCAACTGCACCAGCTTCCAAGGAAAATGGAGTGTCTTCCATAAATATTTCTGTTGTGCCAAACACTTCAGTTTGGGGCTTTTCTCTCATGCTTTAGTTTTCCTGACTGTGTCAAATCAGCCACCGTGACCGTCAGAATTCTCCACTTTGCCAAAATCAAGCGTATTTGTAGGAAGCAGATTTTTGGCTGCCGCTTTCAAAGGAGTCTGAGTAAATTAAAACCACCAAAGCACATTTATTCTGTCCAAAAAGAAAGTCCCAGCTTTCTTTTTTTGCTGTCTGTCACCCAAACCAGGGACACCCAAACAAAGCTTTAATTTTCCTCCTCCTTCCTTGAAAGGCTCTATTCACCTATATTTTTTTTCTGTGCCCTGCTGACCTCTGCACCATTCTAGGCTGTGGAGTTGCTTTACCAGAGCAGAGCAAACAAAAATTTAATTAACACCCCTTCTGATGTTGTTCCCTGGTGCCAGTGAACAAGTGAGGTAATTGGGTGTGAGATCAAATCTGCACTTGAGCTATTTTTTAATTAATAAAAGGTGCCCATGAATCTGCAGCTCATGTCAGTGGGTGTCTGAGGCAGAGAGCAGAGGGCTGCAGTCGCTCTTGCACCATCCCAGGGAACACGAGCATCTCTTCTCTGCCCATGGGGCTGCAGAGCGAGGCATCAGCTCACACCAGGGCACACACAGCCTTCCCATGGCTCACCATGGATACCATGGCATCTGCCACAGGAAGGTCAGGACACCTGGATTTATGTCCTGGATTTATGGCCTGGGTTTATGGCCTGCTCCTGCAAGGCGAGGACAGAGAGCACAGGAGATAAGCTTGATCCAGCACTAGATTTGACATGATCCTCTGGAGGGGGACAAGACCTTCCCCACTGAGCCAAGGAGGGAAATTATTCCCTGTGCCTCAATGCAAAAATTCATTTTAACATTCACAGCCTTCACAGGTCTGAGCAACCCTGGAGCTTGACCCCCTTCATCCCTGTGTTCTGCTCATCTCCTTCCTCACTTCCTCACAGAGGCTTGAAGCACCTACCAGGAATTTCCCCAGTGGAGCATCTCTCACCCCATTAAAAACCAACATTGGGTTGAGGCTCAGGAAGGAAACTGGGAAAGGAGACAATCAGATCTGTATCAGTCCACAGGGGTATTTGTTCAGCACCCTCCTCCTCTGCCTCTGCGAGGAGCAGCAGTTGACTGAGGTGCAGCTGCTCCTGGATCAGGGCATGTGAATAATTCCCAGCTGGAGATAATTCCTTCTGTTCTGAATCAGGATGAAAACACCTAAAATTTAAAAGTAAACATAAAAAAATTAAGGAGATTTCCTTAAATACTGATGAGCCCCTGAAGTATTTTATGCAAAGTTTGGGGTTTACTTTTTTACCATAAACATCACTGAGGGAAGTGAGCTGACCTGAAAAGCCAAAATTGATTTGGAAATGCAAAAATGTAAGAATCTAGGCTCACAGCTTGCAAAAGTATAATAATTAATTATCTATCAAAAGTGAATCTTCCCTGCATATTGTTGTAGGGTCTCTGAGTTCTTGGGCTAGTTCTGACCAAAAGAAATTTATGAACAAACATAGGGAGAAACTCCCCCTTCAGTATAATCCTGTGCATATATTGGGAAGGCTGAAAGGACTGATTCTGCATCATTCCTCTTTGAACTTAGCAAAGCAGGATGTTTCTCCAAGCGGGAAGAACCCCTGAAAATGTGGGATTTGGGATGTGAGATCTGCTTGTCCCTTTTCCTTCCACCAGCCCCAGCCATTTAGGAAAATTAAGTCACTGATGAGTCTCAGAATCAAAATAGATTGACTTTCCCCTCCTCACTTCCAGACAGAGATCTGACACTTCTTAACAAACGTTTTAGTTGGATATAACGTGGCTTCTTCCATCCCAGGCATAAAATGCTTGGGGTGTAACACAGAGATCCTACAACTGAACTGTTACGGGGGACAAAAGGTTCTCCATCCCCTCTGGATGCTGTGCCAGCCTGGTGCCAGGGCAGGGTGGTCCCAGGACAGCTCCACCCACGGGGAGGTGAAATGTAGAAAGGAAAGACACATTCTGTTTTCTGTGAGGCAGATGATCAAGTTGATTTTTAATGTATGAAAGGAACGCCAAACAAATGCACAGCGTGAAACGAAGGCCAGGAAAAGAAGTTGCCCAATCCTTTAAAAACAGTGGTGAAAAATCTGGAAAAAGTCTTCCTATTTGGAAACAGGTTATAGATCTGGAGATTTCCTCTGCCAATCTTTTGCCCTTCCTATGGCTTTGTTTCCTTTGCCTCTCCTTGGTGAACCAGCTACAGCTCCAAACCCTCCTTAGCGAATTTATAAAGGTTTTATACACGGTTCTTGCAGCATCAAGTCCCAGGAGAAAATCAGCCATGATTTTTAAGGCAAAAGTTTGCAATTAAATGTCTTCTACATTGCAAGAGAAGTCTAATAAGTGTTAATTTAAAAAAAAAAAAAAAGAAAAAAGAAAAAAAAAAGGAAATATTTAAACAGTGCAGGAGAAATGCTAAATGAGAAAGTATCCAATAATGATGCTGGGAGGCTGAAAGGAAACTTCCTTTTTTTTTTTTTTTTTGGCTTAGAAGGGGAAATGTTCTTGATGGTGAATGTGGGAATAAAGGGAGATAGTTTTTTTCCCCCTGTATTTCCTCCAAGAAAAATCCTCATTTGCTGTGTAGGAAACAAAAGAAAAATACTGCCAAATATGAAAATAACCATCAGCAAACAGATCCCTCCACATTTCCTTTCTCATTTAGATTTTTCACTATGTGAAGAATTTTAATGAGCTCTAGGTATGTGTTGCCACTGCAGCCAGCCAGAGAGATGCTCATTTTTGCTGAAGAAAAACCAAAGTCATGGACGCAGACATGGGAATTGTAATTATTTCTGTCCCTGTGTTCCATGTGTGGCACTTCCACTGACATGACAATTTTGAGCAACATCAGGACATTTCTGAAGAGTTCACACATAAAAGATTAAATAAACCTCTCTAGAAAAGGAATGCAAATTAAAATCCACCATATTCTATTAGTTTAATTACAGTAGCTATGAAACGTAATTCAATTAAGTTCGAAAAAAGTCAATTACAGAACTTTCCTGCTGGTTTTACAAGCTGTGTTGATTTTTCTTTTCTTCCCTTCTTAGCCCTCCATGTGCCCCTTGCTGGTTTTTTATGATCTGTTCTAGAGCAGCATAATACATCCAAAATTTTTTTTTCTTTTGAGTGAAAAAAAGCTATTTCTCTGCATAGGTCTGGTCTCAGCCCAAATCTGTAATGGAAGGATAAGAAGAGGTTGGTGCAATAAACAACAAAAAGAAAAACCCCCAAAAATTTCAGCAATGCAAGATCAAACAAACAAAAAATCCCCTGCTCTGCCATGCGGCTGTGACTCTCCCACCGTGGTACAGCCCAGCCCAGCAGGGATGAAGGTTCCCTTCCCTACTTCCCACAGACTTTGGGGGTGCTGTTTGCTCCCCAGCTGCTCAGGCAGCAGCATCCACATCATCCCTGGCTGGCCTGAGCTCCTGGGGAAGAAATGCAAAGGCTGAGGTGCACAAATTCGGACCCTCATCACTCATCAGAGTGGAATTACTGCACCAGTTTCACTGGAGCACAGCTGGGAACAACACTTAACCCCCACATTGATTTGTAAAGAATATACAATTTTCTGTTTATTAACAAAAAAAAAAAGTGATTATATTTTTAATAGTCTGGGTTCCAGGTTGGAAGTCCTCTTCAAAACCTCTCCAAGACACAGATTAAACCCATAGCAAGTTAAATGGTGCATGTGGTGCCCTATGAATGGCCAAAGCCTTTTCTAACTGCTCTGCCAGCTGAGCAGGGCCATCCCATAAAGCAGAACCTTAGATGCATCTGTGCAATGGAAAATAACTTTTTAGTTCATTTTCTCATGCCAGGAGGCAATCAGTTTATTCTTCTTTTTTCCCCAGGTTCTGACCCAAGGTGTACAGTTAGCTCCAAAGTGTATCCGTGTTTGTATGTCAAACCCATCTTGCAAAGGAACAAAGGCTTTTAAATTGCAAAAAGGAAATCAAAGTAATATACTGTACAGATCGCTGTAAAATTGAGCTGTAGTGTAAGACCTTGTGCTTTAGAATTCACTATTGAGGAACTCAAATGTGTATCATATTTATTTATTCTGGTAGGTAAAAGAAGAAGAAGAAGAAAAAAAAAGAGTTTATATTCATTTCTGAAAAGCTGCAGCATGATGCTATGTACCAATTGTGCCAGTCCTGCTTTCTGTAAAATTATTGCCTGTTTTCATACTCCGCTAATAAAAAGGAAAAAAAAAAAAAAGAAAGAAAAATGCATTTTGTGAATCATTCATTAACCTGAGGCTGGGGCCACACAGAAGGAGCTGCACAAAAAAGTGCTGAATAACAGCTTCTTGCTGTTGGGGTGGGCATCTCCAGCTGGGGTGGCAGATGAAAATCCCCCTTGGCCACAGGACACCACTGCAGTGTCTGCAGCACCTCTTGTCACCTTCCTGCACACCCCAGGGAAAAATTCCTGCCTGGGGAGGTGAAGATAGGAAAGACCTGACCAGCCAGCACATCTCTAGAGACCGGGGTGCACAATAAATGGGACCACTCTCCAACGACTGGGCTTTCCATGTGATTTTGAGGATGTTTCTGTATTTTTGGTGCAGGACCTGTCCCCTTTTCTACACCGAGCCATGGGGGCTGTGCTCCAGGAGATGGCAGAAAAGCTTCTGCAAACTTATTCCTGCACCTCCTGTTCCTTCAGGATTAGTTTGAACCTAAAAGATGAAACTACTTGCCCAACTTGCCCAGCTTCTTGGGCAAGAAGGGATTTAATCTTGGGTTTAGGCCCAATTTGATGCCTGGTAAAGCAGATGGAAAAAAAATATTTTTCTGAGTTTATCAATATTTTCCTGAAGTCATCTGATAACCAAGCTCCTTTAAAAAAAAAAAAACAAACCTAAATTATTCCATTTCAGAATGTCATCCCCCATTACTATGATTTCCCAATTTCTTTTCTCAACTCTAGAAATAATGTAAAGGGAGACACATAGAAGGGAAAAAGTAATCTGGATGGAAATGCAAATGCATTTGTAACAGTGATGAATAACTTTTTAGACATTCTCAGGAAAAGTGGCTTTTTCTTAAGCCAGGCAGAGAACCAGAACAGTGGGAATGTGGGCAGAGACTGGGAACACCCCTGCCTGCAAAAATTGTAGTGCTAATAGTTCTGACCCAGTTCCATCAGTGCCTTTGAAAACTGTTTGATCACATGCACCCAAAATATCAGCCAGCCACAACTGTCCTGCACTGCAGCCACTGCTTTTTTTTTTTTTTAATCCAAGATAAGGAAAATATTAATAATTAGATCTCCTTTTTCACTGCAGTTACAAGTCTGCTTTGAATATCAAAAACCATGTAGGTAAGGAGTGTCTGTGACCATCAAAGACACCAAATTGCTCTGTCAATTCCTGCCTTCACAAAGAGGGAAATAAATGGGTGAACTGTGATCATGTTCTTGCGTGTGGTTGTCTTCAATTAATAACTCAATTTTTCCCTCACACAATGTTGATGAGGTAAAGTCAGACACCAGCTAAAACTGAAACCCAAACTTGCAGGAAGTTTAAGGTGGTGCTTTGGCCTTGAAGACCATGTCCTAAAGTTATCAGGAGGTTTGTTCCAGAAAAATACAATGTGAGGGGGAAAAATAAGATTTGAAAGAGCTCCAGAGCTCAGTATTAACTGCACATGTGGCATTTTGATCCATTTCCATAAGGCATAACATAATATTTGCTAAAGAAGGAGGAGGAGGAAGGGGAAAAAAAAGACCAGAGTTAATATTCTCCTTCGGATTCCCCATTTGCTGATTACTCTGCAAGCTGTGTAATTGGGTGTCTCTGGCAATATGATGAAATGTGCCACAAACATCAAAAAACGGTGCTATATTAAATCTGCTTTTCATAATCTCTTCTCATTTCCCAGACCTGAGACATTTTATTCAATTTTTCCTGACTAAGTTGATATGTAAAGCCATATAAACATATCAATGCAAATAAATACATATATATTTTTCAAATGCTCATCGGAATGCACTCATTACAAAGATTTGCATCAAGGCTCTCTCACATAACTGCTAGCCAAAGAAACCAATATTTTTTTAACATTGTGTTATTTTTAAGAATAGTTTACAAAGGTACAGGCTACTTCTTTGTATTTCATTAACAAACCAAACTCCAGCTATCATGTTTCAGCCTAATCTTACCTGATTAGAAAATCATTTCCCTATTTGCATTAAGGGCAAAAATCTATGCAAAGTCACCATAATGTTATTCAAGCCCCAGAAGAGCAGTGAAGATCCTATTATGCACTGGGGCTGCCTCTGTTTTCAGGAGCTGCAAGTCCAGCAGGGACCGTGCTGGTGTTTTATTTTAACCTGCTGCAAGTCACACATCAGAGAAACCCATCTATTAATAATGCCTAAGTGGTTTAAATACCTGCAGCTTTTGTCTGTATACCACTTGGGGCTCTTGCTTACATTTTACCCGGTGTCTCCACGCTTTGCAGCCCCTTTTTGGATAAAAGCTGGCTTTTAGCTCAGCCCTGGCAAATTCTTCAGTACTGACCTCCCAGTCTGTGCCAGCAGCATCCCCAGGTGAGGATGGGGGATGATGGGGATGGGGATGATGAATCCCAGCCTCTCCAATGTCAGACTGCAGCCTGTTCTTTGCCTTTTGCAGCTGATGAAGGAGGATATTTCCATTCCTGTGGTGCAGGGAGAGTGCCCAGCTGCAGAAATGGATTGCAGGAATGCATCTCACCTGCACCAGGCTCACCAGATTAGACACAGAGTCTGGAAGGTGTTTAGCTCTATGACTTCCATAAAAATCAGCAGATGTCAGGGAAACAGTTTTCTCCAAGCCCTGATTTACCAAAGACCCATCCATGTGGCTCAGCCAAGTCCAGTTAGTCCCAGACTCAATCCATGCTGCAGGACAAGGAGCAGGGTGACTCTGTTGCCCCCTTGCAGCCCTAATCCCACTCCTCATTCACAAACCTGCACCCCAAGTTGTTTTCCTGCTGGGGGCAGAGAAGTGTTGGGACAAGCCAAGTCCATTTTTCAGCTGTGCTTTTCCTGGAAGCCACCAGGGCAGAGATCATGTTTACAGACCTTTGGGCTTCCAACAGCACCCCCTCTGCATGGTTTTCCAAATCACCATTCCCACAAGTGCTGAGCAGGGAATGCAGTGGCCTGAAGCAAAGTTAGTTCAGTCACACACAGATGCAAAAAGCAAGGTTCAGATTTCCTCCAGCTTGCCTTTCTCTCTGCATTAGTAAGGTGAAATATCAGTGTGGGACTGCACCATGTCCATGAGGAAACACATGAACAAGCTGATACACAGGAGGGTGAGGTTGTTTCAGCAGAACACAGCACCATCAGGAAGCCCAGCTGAGGAACCTGCAATTCCCAGCTGACTTTTCATCATTTTTGTACAGCAAACTTTACACCACCCCTTTTTTCGAAGGCAGCTGCAAGCAGTTTAGTCTGACATGCAATACTTATGCTAATTTTCTAATTATTTCTTTCTTATAGAGTCAATAAATAGGTCACGAGCATCACAAAGGCCCTGTGAGTTAAGCCAAGTGTCATCTCTGTGGTTTGGTGGCCATGGCCAGTGTGGCTCTTGGGGACAGGGGACAATCTCTCCAATGACACCATGAAAAGAAGCAGAGGAACACAAAGCAGTTTCAAAGCCACCTTAAAATCTCCATGCAGGTTTCCACAGCTGCCCTGGGAAACATGAGGAAACTGAAATACCCTGTGTTACCCTGGAAAAACCTCTGCTGATGGATTTTCATGTGTACAGTCTCATTCTTTAGTTAAAAAATGAACTCTCCTATAACAAGATAAATCACTCGCCTGGTGGAAGCAGCTCAGCTCCCTCCAGCTCAGCCTTGTTGAAGAAAAAAAAACCAAAAAAAACTCAGAAATTATTTGTCAGCTTCAGTTTTGCTTCATGTCACCAAAAAAAAAAAAAAAAAAAATCTTGTCTGATACCTCACGTAGTCCAGTCCTCTCTTCACCAAGGAGAACTGAGAACTTTTTGGGATTGCCCCGTGCAGACCACCAGAGATGAAACTCTTCCCCCAAGAGATTATCTGCTGTAGAGAGACCCACATGTGGAATTAGGGACATTTATTGCTGTGTCAAGAGAAGAGAGAAGCATCACAGCTTCCTGAAGACCAACCCTGCTTCACCCAGCAAACCATACAACATATTTGCCTCATCTCCCCAAAACAGGCACCTTAAAGGAGAAATAAAGAAAAAAAAAAAAGGCATCTGATCCACTCTGAAACATGAGATATCTCTCAAACCCTCAATAACATCTTAATTTCCTCTCCTTGCTCTCTGTGCTGGAGATGATTACACAGGCAGGAATGTTTCTGAAGACAAAAAAAAAAAATTACATTAGTGGGGAACAATAGAGGGCAGACCTGGTGGAGCAGAAGTGAATTAGTTTTGCCTTCAGAGACACCCATGGAGAAAAGAAAGGTGTCTGAGTTACCTCAAAGTAATTCCTCTGCACACAGAGCTCGTCTAAACAGCTTAAGCAAAGAGAGATGAGAGATGTGCTTTTGATTTCAGCTCCGTTTCCCAAATTTTATTTGTTTGCTTTGCTTCCACCTGGGATTTTAAGTCCCTGCACCTCCCAGGACGTTTGCAGGGCTGTCACCTGCAGGAATGTGTCCTGTCTGCATCAGGGCTCAGCACAGGAGCCAGGGGCGGAGGGGGCTTCACCTCTGCCCACCTTCCTGCAGCTTTCAGCAAGAACAACTGCACTTTGCAAATATAATTTAAGGATAAATTGACCTGGGGTATCCAAAAACAGCAGGGAGGGCTGAAGGGCAAGCAGGGGAAAACAGGAAAGCAAGGAAAGGAGAGGAGCCTTTCACACAGGGAATTTGGAAGGGCTGAAATCCCAAATAGTTAGAATTTTATCTAAATGCCTTTTAGGTCCAAACACATTATCACATATTTTTCCCCATTTCACTTCATTTTTAACTTTAAAAAAATCAACCACATACTTCTTTTTAGCACAAAGTAGAATCTTGCTAGTGGACCAATATCTTTTGTTTTAATTTCCCAGCAATACCTGCAAAAATCTCTCCCCCCACAAAAACCCCAAACCCCCAAACCTAACAACTTGCTTTTCATTCATCTTTACTTGGAAAAAATGCTGAGGTTAAGCCCTCAAAGCCTGAATCAGGACCTCGGCCTAGGCCTTCCAGTTGGCCTTTAAAACGCTGCTTTTTTGGCACATTTCTGGGGGCACGAGGGGCTCCTACCTCTGAACTTTCAGGCTGTCAGTCCAGACAAAAGTGAGCACTGTTCTCTTTTTCTTGAGAGTGAAGTGGAACACACACCAGCCAGGACATTGCCTCGTACATTGAAAAATTCCTCTGCTGTCACGCTTAACTAATAAATTATCGAGCTGTGTAAACAGGGCCAGGGATGCTCTTTATTTATTTATTTGTTTGTTTGTTTAAAAGGGGGGGAAATAAAAAGTAGCTTGTCCATAGGTGCTTGCAAAATGTGTGTCAAGTGGTGGGGGGGGGAGAAAAATCAACAACAAAGGAGCTAAAAGAGAAAATATTAAGAACCTCAAATTGGGTGAAAATTGCTTTCTGACAGATATCACCTATTGCAAATGAGACAGAAATACAAGTAATCTTGTAAAATGAAAGCCAAGGACAGACTTGTACCTGCCTTAGATGAATAAGTATCCCATTATCTTGAAGAATGAGGGCCCCAGGCTGTGATTATGCCACTATTGTATTCTAAACAGCATGGTTTGTCAAAGGGAATAAATCCTAGCAAAATCAAATAAAAAAAGAAGGATCCAATTTGAGGGCCAGCACACGATTTATTATTTTGTTTAATGTCGCCCTCTTGATGTTACTGATTATTGGGCAAAAAGCACCGTGTTTAAGCATGTGTTTAGAGCCTCCTGTCCCCCCCACATGCTCCCAGTTGTCCCCCTGAATGTCACCCAGCACTGGCCAGCTGTTTGTCCCTGCTGATTGCCACCACCCAGCTCAGCAGCCTTAGAATGGCTCTAGATGGCCACAGCATCATGGGGAAAGAAATTCAGTATTTGGGGTTCTGCTTGGATGAGTCTTGTGGTGACACCAAGGGAGTTAAAGGCAGAAGGTTGCATCAAAAATTTAAGGGGTAAAAGGAAATTTCACACCAATCTTCTTGTCCTTAATGGATTTGGGATAACAGATATCACCAATCTTCTTGTCCTTAATGGATTTGGGATAACAGATATCCTAGGGTATCTGGAAAAGGTTTCTTCTCTTCCAAAAGTGCCACTTCTTTTTTTATGATGTCTCAAGCTTGATTTAAAAAAAAAAAATAAAGGTGATTAAAAAGACCAAAGAGGTTATATATGTTATGAGGTGTTCTATGAAATTATTGATGTTGCTTTACCTGCTTGAGTCACAGGGGAGACTGGACATGAACCTGGCTCTGCACAAGGGGGAGGCTTTGCTGTAAAGCTGGGATTATGAGTATTAAGGAACCAGATCCAGAATCACAGAATCATTTAGGTTGGAAAAGGCCTCTAAGAACACTTGGACCAACCACTGCCAAGTCCAGCCTGCTTTGCATTCTGCTGACTTCCAAAAGTTGGGAAAAGTTTCTGAAAGTTGGAAAATTCCTCAGAAAGCTGACACTGACATCTCCCACTTGCCCTCGGGAGTGGATGTTCAGGAGAAGGTGGAACAACCACAGGCAAATGCAGACAGGAGGGAGGTTCTTGGAAATATTTCTGGGTGGCAGTTTGCTGAGGAAGCAGCATTCCTGTACCCTGGCTCACTTCAGGGAGTTACTGCAAGTTCTTGACTTATCTTTGATGGGGCTCTGATTTCCTCAGCTGTGAGAGGGAGATAACAACACTGCCTTTAACTGGCATAATCTATTCACCGTGCATAAACGCTTGTGTTACATAAAAAACACCAAGCCAGGAGCAGAATGGGAGATGGAACATGGAAGGGACCCCCATAGACATGGACCTCAGAGCACCCTTTGCCCAAACAGCCCTTGTGATGATCCCTTCTCCTCCCATAAACCCAACCTCCTTCAATTCTCCATGAGTGAGCAGTGGTTGCTCATATTCTGCTACTTCAAAGGAACAAGGGGGCTTGGAAATGTAAGTTTTAAGTCCAAAAATGCAGCTGTTTGTCAGGTCCTCGGGGTAGGATCTCTTAGGGTGTGAAAGTAGATTGCCCTCACACAACAAGGGCTGATTCCAGCAATGAGTGAGCTGACAAAGTCTAGGAATAATAGCAAGAAATGATGGATTTAAAGAGTCAAAAATAAAGCAGGCATATTTTATTTAGGCAAAGTTACAATTGAAATCAATAAGAACTACAGAATGTTGCCTTGTAATTTGACTTGAAAGCATTATTTGTTAAGGACTATGAAAAACAGAGGAATTTTAAAAGTTTTAATTTATTTTACATCATTTTGTGTGGACTATTTAACTTTCCTGAACCTCATTGCTTCTGGTAATGTCACTCAGTCTCTGTTTCTCTCAAGTTTCATAGTATTGCCAGCCACAAGCATAAAGGAAGTTACTCTCAAGTTTCTAAAATAATTAATGAGATTTTGTCATGTACATAAAGGACAACTTGATTTCTCTAGTCAGCTGTCAAATTTCTGTAAATCTCAAGGGAAAAACTCATTTAAAAGCAGAGTTGTTTTCATATTCACAGGTGTCCAGGAGCTGGATTTTAACCCCTTTGTTTTTCACCTCCTCACTCCCCAAACAGTGCAAATTCTGGGCAGCAAGTTCCTTTTGCTGGATTTCTACAGCTTCTGCAAAGTCCTTTCTCATCAGCAGGTCTCTTGACAAAGTTTTCCTGATGCTTTTAATCAGGCAGGGGCTCTAGAAAAACACAAATCCTCATTATAGAATAGCTACAGGTAGTCATTATCCAGAAAGTTAAAAAGACAGAAGTTGTTCCTTTCCCCAGCTATTTTGAGCAGCCCAGAAATGACATTACCTGCAGGACTTCCTTTTCCAACACAAACCAGAAGCAATGGCAAGGTTTCTGTCTGCTTTGTGCAGAACAAGTGAAAAACATTCCACACCCGTAGAGTCAAACAAAATCCAGGTTTTCCAAAATGAATCTGAATATTTTACCAGAAATGCTTCTTTTCTACTGAAATGTACAGATCTGAGAGGGCTCACACAGGTCCACCCATCATGTTTCAGGTTGGGAAAAGTGAGGACACTGGTCCCTTCAAAATCTTCACTATCACAAAATTCTAAACTGTAAAAAGACAAAAACATCTTCCAGGTGGAAACATCAAAAGCCTGCAGGTCCTCAGCTTTCTGAAATGAGCACACAGGGGAATTTGATACCACCTGATTCCATTCCCCAGGAAAGCTCTGAGTGTTTGTGGTTTTGTTTTATATGAAAATATCTTCAAAACTTTCCAATTTTTTTTCCTCTTTCGCAACTATTTTTGCCTCTTGGTTTTCAAAACATGCTTTGAGTTTTCAAAATACTCTTTCTGGTTTCCCCCTCTCCTCCTTATTTCAAAATTGTTCTGCTTTTCTGGAACTTCTTTTCCCTATCACCTGGAATGTTCAGAAGGAAGCCCCAAGTATTTCCAATTAAGTTCTCACTAGGACTCCAATTCCACCTTGCGAAAAGAAGGAGAAAAACAGGAAAAAAAAAAAAACAACAAACCCAACAACTAAAATGCCCAGTGAAAGCCATGAAATCTCATGCTAGGAAAAAAAAAAAAAAAGAAAATAAAGAAATCAAGAAACAGAGCTTGGGACTTTCAAAACGGAATAGTCTCCTCTATATATAGAGATTTATACCTAAAAATCCTCCAGCCATTTCAGCATTAAGTCAGCATCACCACTGTTTTTTTTGGGGGGGTTTTGTGGGTTTTTTTGGTTTGGGGTTTTTTTGGGAGGGTGTTTTTTTTTTTTTTTAATTTTGGGGTTTGATGGGGGTTTTTTTGGTTTTTTTTTTTTTTAATGTTGGGTTTTGGTGGTTTTTGGTTTTTGGGGTTTTTTTGTGGGTCTTTTGGGGTTTTTTGTTCTATTTTTGGGGGGGGGTTGGTGGGTTTTCTTTTTTTGTTTTTTTTTTTTTTGTTGTTGTTTGATTGGGGTTTTTTTTAATTTTGGGTTTTGGTGGGGTTTTTTTTGTGGTTGTTTTTTTTTAATTTTGGGTTTTGGTGGGTTTTGATTTTTTGGGGTTTTTTTTGTGGGTTTTTTGGGGTTTTTTGTTCTATTTTTGGGGGGTTTTTGGTGGGTTTTCTTTTTTTGGGTTTTTTTTGTGGTTTTTTGTTTTGGGGTTTTTTGCGTTTTGTTTTGGGGTTTTTTGTTTGTTTGTTTTTTTGTTTGTTTTTTTTGTTTGTTTGGGGGTTTTTTTGGGTTTTTTTTTATGCTCCCCAGAGCCCACCTCCCCATTCAGGACCACGATGATGCTTTCCCCAGCACGCTGAAAGCCCTGGGAGGAGGGGAGGGGAAGAGGGGAGAGGAATCCAAAGGCATTCTGGCACCCCGGGCCGATAAGAAACTTTAGCCCCATTCAGCCACTGACAGCCGCTTGTAGAATATGATCTTAATCCTGTTTCCAACATTCTCTCGCCCCTCGGCCGCCCTATTCCAGGCTGGATTCTTCCAACCGCCGCTCCCGCAAATCCCCCAAAGAGAATTACTGCGGGGAGATAAACATCAAAGGGAAATTCAAGAAATCTACAGTAGGTTCACACAGTGGGGGAAAGAGGGGCAGGTGGGGGCCAGAGGAGAGGGGCTGTCTCTGTCCTCGCCCTGGTTGCATTCTTCTCTGCAGAGCAGCCCCCCAGACCTGCTCAGTAGACTGCCATTTTTAGGATTTTGGTGGGTTTTTAAATCCTGTTTGAGGCTTTTTTCACCTTGGGAGTAAGAGAGCCTGGTCATGCAGAGCTCTGTACACTGTGTGTTAAGAAAACACCCCTTCCCCAGAGCAGGACATCACCTAAGCAGAGAAGATGGAGGTGGGAGAAGGAGGGGACATGTTCCTGATAGGAAGCAGAAATGGGGAGAACTAATGGATTTGCCCAGCAGAACATGAGAAGTCTGCTGTAGGAATTAAATGAGTGAACATCATTTCGGAGCTCCCAGTAATTCCCATCAGTTGCAGGAGCCTTCAGCACTGAGCCACAGTCCCGTGTCTTCCCTAGAGAGCTTCCAGCAGGTTGCCAACACCAGCTTGGAAGGAGTTTCCCTGTGAGCCCGTGGAAAGCCATTCATATTTATCACAGAACTGAGTGTCTCCTCTGGTGTGTAACCCCCAGGACTGAGGAAAATGTGGGATTTTTACAGTGTCAGCCTTTCCATCCTGTCTCACATCAGTTCTCCAGGAATCAGGGTGCTGCTCTCGGCCTACTGTGCAGCTGGTGGAGAAGGATGAGCTCCTACCATCCCCAACTTCACATGCTGCCTCCCATGACCGAGGTGACACCTGGACCAGACGTCCCCTAAAGACTCCTTCTAACCCAAATTACTGCTGGAAACACTGTGATTCAAGAGGAACGGACTTACAACAGGACACCAAAAAAACAGATCAGGCTGTTAAAGAGAGTTCAGAAAATTGAGATGGCTAACTTATTCCCAGCATTGCAAAAGCATCCCCTTACAAACTCCCCTGGGGTCTTTGCTTCCTGCTGGCCTGGTTCACAGATATGTTCACACCAACCCCACCAGCACTTTCTAGCAGCTGTGAAACTTGGGTAAACACAGCCTTGACCTGGTGTTGGCAGCAGCCTGGCTCCGGGCAGGAGGTGGGTTTGAATTGCTCACAGGTGCTCTAACCCCACCCAAACGTGCTCCTCTGTTCCCAAATGTCAAAAAAGAGATTTTATTCTGGGAAGTGAAAAGAAGGGGGAAAAAAAAAAAAAAAAAGCGCTGTCTCAAGAGGAGCACTCTGAGATTGTGTAGCAGCTTCCAGGAGGTAAAAATCTGATGAGCTATAAAGAATAGAAAGACCTAAAAATAGAGCTCCCACCACCCAAGCTAAAGGATTAACTTTCTCTTAGGGAACAGGACAGCCTTGACCTAGAGCAGGGCAGAGATGCCTGGCTTGCTACTGTTGTCTCTGCTGCCCCATTACATGAGGTTTGGAGAAAAAGCTTCACATCCTTGGTTCTGGTTTTCCTGTGTGTCAAAGGAGGCTGAATATCCTTGTACATTTATTGATGCTGGAGATTCACAGCTTGTCACATTTACCCCAGATCTGAAGGGCCTACCTGGACTGTGATAAATCATATCCAATTAAAAGGGGAGGAGCAATGGTGGAGTCCTTTCAGCTCTTTTCTCTTGCAATTCTATGTCCAAACCCGTTTTGTTTGATGGAGAAAACCTTTAACTATAGGATAATGATGAAGACATCCACCTTACAATAGTTATTTTGCTTTCTTATAACTCATTTTGTGGTTTTGGCATCTCACCTTTGCAGAGAAAGTTGGGGGCAGGGGTGGGTGGGAGGAGACACGCTCCTCATTTCCATCACATTCAACAAGAAAGAAAAAGTCACAAAAGAGTGTTCTATTTCCAGCCTACACAACCAACCCCTGTCACAGATTTTTGGTGTAACTGTTTGATTAAAGCCATACAACACCCATGGGGTACTCTTACAGCCACGTATAACCCTGAGAGAGGCCATAGGATATGGGAATGCTTCTTCTTTCTGCTCTTCTCTGGTTAAACCTGAGCTGGAAAAGCATGTCTGGTTTTGAGAACCAGTTCAAGAAAGGTATTATTAGCTGAAGAGAGTTCAGAGAAAAATAATGAGAATAACTGGAAAACAGCATCCATAAAGAAAAATTAAGAATATTGATGTTGTGTAACCTGGAAAGAGACAGCAAAGGGAATTTCAGATGCATGGGTGCTGTAACTACATAAAGGTCTGCTAAGGGCAGGAACTAGTCCCTTTACTATATTCTCAAAGAACAGGGAAAGGTCCAGAAAATAGAAATACAATCTTTGAATTTTGCTGATCAGAATACATCCAGGGCTTTCTGCCCTGTTAGCATTTCCTAGGTCTCCTATCTCCCTGGGATGCTCTCGCTCTCTCCCCGCTCCGTGTAATTTGGTACATTGGGAATAGTTATTTACTTCTCACACTTTGTGTGGCCTGAGGACTCAGCTATTGCTAGACTGGTCCCCAAACCTCATCATCTAGTCTGTCACTCTGCACGTCACAAACCAAAGGACCTCAGTGAATTGACTTCCCCTTGAAACAGAGAATCCATCCTCCAGTCTAAAGTCTGCCAACAAGGAGGTACCCCCCACCTCACCTTCAGCAAATAATTACTGTGGTTAATTACCCTCTCAGCCCATGTTAATCTCACTATGAGATCCTGTCTCATCCTAAGGCTCATACCTCCTTCTCGGGTTGCTTGAGATTTCACCCCTGATTGCTGATGGCATCCATGGTCCTGATGGATATGAAAAGCTCAGATAGATCAGTTGCACAGGGAGGCTTAAGTGTTTCCAAGACCATAATGAAAATTCCTTTCAGTAGAAATTGTGACCCAGACATGAAACCCAACCCTCAGTGGGAGACTTCTGATTTCACAGGAGACAAAAGCCAAACACGCTTAAAAAAATTGTCACTCTCTTGGAGACTGGGAATTTATTATCAAGTGGGAAGTGCTCCATTAGCCTCCACACAGTGGTTTATTTAGAGATCTTTTTCTTGGGATTTATTTTAAATCAACAGAATGGGTTTGGGAATACTTTGTGTTTGGCTCCTGTGGACAACAGAACAATCAAAACGTTGTGCAGTTTTCAGTGTTCAAGGCTCTTTGAGCACAAGGCATCCCAGAAGTGTTTATTTGGACTTGAGGACTAGTTTGTTGAAGATTAGGGAGATGGAGTGGTGGCTACACATCACTCACTGATATGGTGCCACCAGGCAGAGGAAACAACAGGGGCAACCCCATCCTGTCCATAGGGATGGGTAATCCATCCACCTTGGCCTTGAACTCCATGGCAACTGCATTCTCCAGGGTCTGCTCTACAAGTCGGGCTGTAGAAGCCCAGATCCAAAAATTCCATTACATAGAAAAGTGTAAAGATATCTGGGTATACATATTGTTATTTGATTTCACCCATGAAAACGTGGGCTCTGATTTAGATTTAATATTCCCACAAAATTTGTGCTTAAGGAAAGAAGAGCACATGTAAATCTTAATCTCCACCCCCACGGGCTACCACGGTTTTAACAGAGAGAAGAAGAACCCAGTCAAGGGCCATGGTGATGCTGTCCCCACATTGGTACAGCAGCTTTGTAGTTTAGAGTCCCAATTCACTTAATTTCCTTGAATTTGTCTCGTGACCTCTCTGCTTTATCTCCCCTCAAGCAGGGCAAGCAGGAATGTGTCCATATTCAAAGTGCTGTAGAAATAGATTACAAATGTGGGCATTCTCTGTGTCCAGAACAAGAGATGTTTCTGTATGGCCAGGCTCAGGACCGAGCCTGCATGCTCAGGCTGAGCATCACTTCCAAGGCCAGATGAGTGCCAGGATCCCACCACATTCCTACTCCCCTTTCCCAGGGAACACAGTTGAGGAGGAGAGCTGGAGGAGCAGGATTTGTGAGCTGCAAAGTGCCCACATGCCACACAATGTGATCACAGCCACAAGGATATGCCCATGCTGGGCAGGCTCTTGCGCTTTCTCCATGCCAGACCATTGCAAAATCAGCTTCTGGGAGGACTCTGCTTCTCATTTATTTTTCCTGGGCCTGTCCATGCTTCCCCCCATTAGCTTTGCCAAGTTTTAGCTCATGCTGCATTCTGAAAACAGTTCCAATTAAATGGCTTTTCAATCAGTTTGATCACAAGCGCACTTGCCAGAAGTGTGGCACGTCCATGAAATCAGGAATTTCCTGCAGGACAGCTACTCTCTGAAAAAAAAAAAAAAAAAAAAAAAAAAAAAAAGGATTTTTTTTTTTCTTGGAAAATGATCAGTTCAAAAACTATTTAGCCTTGTAGCCAACATTTTTCTTTTTATTTCTTCCAGAATTTGGAGTAGGTTCTCCCCCTCCCCCAAAAATTTTGTTCTCAACAAAATATTTCATGGATAAAAAACAAACCAAAAGCACTCTGTCCTGGCTTGGAGTTCAAACAGGCAGGAATTTTCACACAGCCCAGACCTGGGGCTTGGAAATACTCTGGCTTCTTGACAAAACCCATTTGGTAAAGTAGCTCAGAGTGCCCATGTTTGTCCAAGGCACACCTCCAACCAGTTTAACACTGGAGAGGCAAACCCAGTTTGAATAATTCCTAATACAGACCTGCTGAGACTTCCCTTTGCAGTAAATATTTATTTTTGTTAGCAGCAACTATGCAAGACACATACTTTTGGAGTTGGCTCTTTCCCCTTTTCTCAGCTTCTTGAGGACCAAGTCATGCCTTTATGTGTTTTTTCTTCCCTCGTTCCACACTCACCAGTCCAGAGGATGGCTGTGATTTATTCGAGAAACGAGGGTGCACCTGGTGGTTATTCCCCAGACCAGATTGCTGTGAGATAGCAGAGCTGGGCTGTGCTCCCCCCCTGCTCCTGATGAGGAGAGATTAGATGGGGAAGCCTGATAGCCTGGCTCTGGAAGCGAGCAAATGAGCAACCCTAAATACCTTCCTGGACCCGGTGACCGTCAGTCCTTGCCGGTGACTGGTCCTTGTGGGATAATGCCAGGAATAGGCATATTAAGCACATGAATGTCAAGTCCTAATTCATCTCTCTAATGTTGTACAGTAGCAGGACTGTACCCCCCTGCTGTGGTGTAATTTCACGCTGAGGAGTCTGATGGGGCTTCCTGCAGACTGATCCTTTATGGATCAGAAAACTCACTTTCTCTTTGTGTTAGAGGGTCCGCAGATTATCTTATTAACCACATCCATGCCAGCTCTGATAAAACACCGAGCTCTGCCTCTTCTGAGGACTCTTTTTCATGCTGCTTTTCCCCTCCTGTGGGTTCACATCACAGAGGTGAAGAACATTAAATCCAAGCCTCTACCAGCAGGTTTCACACTTGCATCAGCAAATGGAATATTTTGCATTTTCTCGGTTTAGGTGCAACACTGACCTGGCTTGAACCCTAAATCAGTTTAAGGAGCTTGGTGCATCCACATTAGGGCCTCTGTATCCCCTTTCCAGATTCCTTTCACCTCTCCTTTCCCCAAAAAGGTCAATGTTTAAACTACTTCAGGTGATGCCCTGCAGGTACCACCTGCCCCATAGCAGCAAGCTGGAATGCAGGAGTGGGTCCACCTCAAGTACTGCTCTCTGTAGGACCTGGCCACCTGGAGGAAGGGTTTCTTCTCTTCCACCATCTCAGTCCACCAGACTGCCTCTTCACACACCTCTCCAGACATGCCATGGGGACAGCAAGGCATGGCAGTGAGCAGTCAGGACGTTCTTGTGGCCTCTGAAGGTGCCAGGCACTGCACACAGGTCAGGAAAAGGCTGCAGGAGGGAAGGCAGGACTGCAGACATTCTCAGACACTCCTCAGGATGTGGGCTTTTCCAATCTGACAAGACAAAAGCCTTCTGCTTTCACCACCAGACCACGGCTGCCTCCCCGAATGATGCCAGAGGGCCACCCTGTAGCCACATCCCAGCGTGTAACAGGGGATAATAGTTTATAATCTCATTTTCTGGGCTGGCTGCCCTTCTGGTGCCCCTCATGCTCCATGTAAATCATCTGGAGTCCGATTTCTTTAGCTTGCAGGGCTGTTCTTTCCATGTCTGCTTCTAAAGGGCTCCTGGCTCGGCAAGGACCTTGTCATCGAAGAGAGTACCAGGACAGTCCCACCAGAAAAACTGCAATTCAGTCCTGCTTGGACAAAATGCTGCAGCCAGGGCCAGGCTCCCATCCACACGCAGTTCCAGCAGACTGGGGTGGCTCTGGCATGCTCACATCTCCTGTTCAATGTGTATGCACTTCCCAATCCACTTCTTGAATCAGGGCTATCCCACTCCTTTTCGCTTCACCTGATGCACTTTAAAAAGGCAGTTCAACAGAGCCCTCAGTGGATTTCAGTTATTTTTATGGTATTGTTCCTCTCTAGTCATGTTTTGTCGAGCTACAGACCTGGTGGCAAGTTTGCCACCACCAACAGCCTTTTGCAGCTAATGAAAAATAACCTGCTTCTCATCTGCAGAAAATAGCATCGCCTGGGTCTTAGCATGGAAAACTATTTAATGGCTCTCCAAGCAAAAAAGTCCTTCCCTGTCTACAGGGCTGTGTAAATCTCCTTCCAGCTGTTATCTTACTGCATTGCTGAGCACCTCAACTTGCAAAGCAGAGGAACACACTATCCCATTTCTAGGCAGGGAGGCAGAGTTCCATTTGTTTGTAGAGAAGGGAAAGCCACTGATCCCAGCCCAGCACCTTGCACAGAGCCAGAGCATCCTCAGGAGAGCCCAGGGCAGGAGCCCAGCCTGCAGCTGCCTCTCCCTCTGCCACAGTGGTGTGGTCAGAAAAAAGGGATCTCTCAGAGGGATGTTGCTAAGTCAGGGGCTGGCTTTAAGAATTTGATCATTAATAGGGTGATTGGGTTTTCTTTTCTAATGCAGGGAGAGTAGTGAAGGATTTGTTTAATTTAATTGCAATATTCTTCTTGTTCTTACTTTATTTTCCCATAAGGGAAGAAACAAATCCTTCTGATCTACCTCACAGCAATATGGCAAATGGACAGCAGTAAGAAATATCATCAAATTCTCCAGGAAGACTGAAGTATTCTTTTTTTTTCCTTCTTTTTCTTTTTCTTTTTTTTTTTTTTTTTGTTTTTTTGGTTTTGTTTTGTTTTGTTTTTGCAAACAACCTACTTAAGAAACACCCTGAGGAAAAAATGTGTTATTTACTTGAGCCCTGTATTTCTGCATTAACAATCTGGCAACTCTCTTCTTTGCCCACACGAGCTGGGTCAGGTTTGGCTTGGACTCAGGACATTAAGGCTCTTTCCAGATAAGCCTATAAAGGTGATGGGGAAAGGCTTATGAAGGTGACAGGGAAAGGCTGGGGAGGTGATGGGAGGAGGCTTCTGAGGTGTTTGAGGCTGTGTGGGTCCTGAGATCCCACTGGATGGGAAGCAGCTGGCAGCTATGAGGAAGTCTCTCCAGCCACAGCAGCAGAGCTGAAGCCATCACTAGCAGAGATCTGGGCAGATGACAGGCGAAGCTAGAAGGGAGGTCCCCAAAGGACATGCCAGAGTGATCTGGCAGAGTGAAGAGCTGCCCACTTGCTGTGGGGCTGGAGCAAAAGCCATGGGAGAACTTTTTCCACCCCGTGCTTTTTCTGCCCACGCAGCTGCAGGCAGAGTTAAGGGGACAAGTGGGGATGAAGCATCCCTGTGGCACAGACCAGGAAGAGCCTTCATCCTGCAGAGGGGAAGATTTTCAGCCTGCATAAATGCAAAGCCCCCTATTCTGCCTGGCACAGTAGGTTTCCCTGAGACTCAGCCCGTGCCTTACCGAAGGACCTTTTCCAATCCGCGAGCCGACAGATCCCAGAGCAGAAGGGAGGACTGTTTGTTTAGACCTATGTGGGTTAGGCAGCTCAGACTTTATTCTTGCACTTTGATAGGTTCCTAAATGAAAATCCAATAATATTTTAAGCAGAACGGGTTCCCATGAAAGTCATTTCTAAATCGCCCGGCTCATCCTACCTGTCGGCTGGATTCTCCATCCCCACTGCCTAAGCCCGGTGTCACTGCTGTCCCTGCTGCCAGCACTTTACTCCAGGGCTGAGTCTGGCCCTGCCGCAGAGAGCAGCGCTGCTGCTGCCTTTAATGAACATGTAAATAGGCAGGAGGCTGCGGAGCAGAGTCACCCTGCAGTCAGGAAGTTCTCCAAAGCAGCTCGGGAGAAATAATACTTTATTCCTGGCGGTGCAAATAACTGATAGGGACTGGCTAAGAAGGGTTCATGCAAATACTCCTGAATTAAGCTCCGTCTGAAGTTAGAAAGGAAAGATGATAAACACACCCGGCTTTAAAACTGCAAAATATGCTTTGCAGGCATGAAACCGGAGGAGTAACAAAACTATCTGACATCACATTTAACAGCAAAGCATTTCTTATTCTCAGGGATGCAGTTACCTAAACTAGAGTCCCATTAAAGAGTCCTACCTATTATTTACATTTCTAAATCTTAAAACCATTAACAAAAGCCACTTAATTCAATTACTTTCCCTGAGCGATGATGTTATTACATTATTGTCACGAAGGCGAGTTTTGGCTCTGATTTTCTCTTTTTTTTTTTTCTTTCTTTAAATTCATTCCCCTTTTCTCCACGCCAAGTGGCTCCCCACCACCTCCCTGTCTTCCTCTTCCCCGATGTCATTGTGTAGAACTAATGGGGTAAACTGAAATGGTATATGTCCTCATTGACAGGTTTATGAGAATTTAATAAAGCGTGGCGCGGATAAAATGAGATATTACAAGGCCACACAAAGCTGATTGACTTCTCCACGTCAGCATTTTTATTTGGTTATTTATTTATTTATTTATTTTCAGCACAGGGGTGATCTCACCAGTCCTTTGGTGGTGCTGGCCCAGGAGGGATAAGAGGGGAAGGGAAGATGCGGGCAATGGGAGGGGCTGATCAATCCATGGAAGCGTTTGCTGGGGGCACGGGCAGTGATGCTTTGTGGCTTTCCAGTGGCTCTGGGAAGATGACAGGGCAGGAGTCACCAAGGGCCTCCCCACCACTGCCCTGCACGTCTCTGCCCCTCAAGCCTCCACAGTGATGGGGTGAACTCACCAAAATCAGCTTGGCATGGGCAGGGCTCCCCAGCACTGCTCCATCAGGGGTCTGAACCAGGGACCAGTGCTGGCTGTACAGAGCCTGCAGAGACTTGGCATGGACAGGGCAGGGCCTGTTGTGCACTGTGTGTCCCTGCAGAGGTGACATCTGTGGTGATGCTCAATGGACCTACCTCAGACCACAGGGATGTTTGCACTGATCGGCACAGAGCAATCCCAACCTGCAATAGGGCCCAGGAGGGCAGCACAAAGATTCCACCAAGCACATCCCTCCAGGCATGGTCCTGCCCTGTGCCTCAGCTTCCCCTCCTGCCCTGTGCCTATCTTGCTTGTGTAAATGTAAACTGCAGGTCAGCTGGAGGGCCTGCACAGATGAAGCATTCTCCCTGGGAAAATCAGTGTGTATATCCATCCCAGGGCAAACAGGGAGAGCTGGAAATCTGGGCTGTGCTGTAACTGGCTGCCTGTCTCCCTCTCCTGGTCTGTTCAGAAAGTAGGGATCTCGAAAAGGAGAGAGAAAAAGAGGAAAAGGGAAAGGGAGAGGAAAAAGGAAAGGGAAAATGAAATGGAAGAGGAAAGGAGAAAAGGGAAAAGGGAAAAGGGAAAAGGGAAAAGGAAAAGGAAAAGGAAAAGGAAAAGGAAAAGGAAAAGGAAAAGGGAAAGGGAAAGGGAAAGGAAAAGGAAAAGGAAAAGGAAAAGGAAAAGGAAAAGGAAAAGGAAAAGGAAAAGGAAAAGGAAAAGGAAAAGGAAAAGGAAAAGGAAAAGGAAAAGGAAAAGGAAAAGGAAAAGGAAAAGGAAAAGGAAAAGGAAAAGGAAAAGGAAAAGGAAAAGGAAAAGGAAAAAGGAAGAAAAAAAGAAGAGGAAAAAGGAAGAGGAAAAGGAAAAACAACAACAAAAAAGGAAACCCCTGTGTGTGTGTGTGTGTGTGTGTGTGTGTGTACTTTTTTTTGCCAGGCAAGCAAACCCACAATGCCAGTGGCCAAGGAGGTTTGGATTCAGCCCAGTCACTCAGGGCTCAGGACCCTGCTATGACACAGGACCCCATTTGAATCCAGACCCCACACTACAGAATAACATTGCTTTTGGGGAACACAGTCAGGTTTAAACTTGAGGCAGCCCCTGTTAGCCTCATAACCTGGGCCATGGGGCTTCAAACACAAATATTATCAAGTGTTTCCCCTTCTCTGCAATGTGCACTCAGAGAGGGTGGAGATGCCCTTGCTCATTCAATTCATTCCAGTGTCAAGCACTGAACAGGCTGCCCGGGGAAGGTCAAAAGTGTCACAAAAACTGGAAGTTCTTAAGAGATGTGCAGATGTGGCACTTAGAGATGTGGTTTAGTGGTGTCTAGTGGGTTAAGGCTTGGAGTCAGTGACACCAGAGGTCCCTTCCAACCCAAATGATCCCATGGTTCTCCTCGAAAGGGCAGGCAGCCTGCCAGACTTGAGGCACAGTCCTGGCCACAACAAATCCTGGCAGCAGCAAAGCTGACAATTTGCAGGATCGAGTTCTGTTGTGATGGTCTCCTTAGCAAAAATGACGTGGTCCCAATGGACCAACAGCTGAACTTCCAGCACTTTATAAGAGCACTTAAAACCACCTGAAATCAAAGTGCGGCTCCCCACAAAAGCTCGGGCTGTCTCACCACCCAAACAGGCGAAAAGGGCTTTCTGCTCCTTCCAGTGCTCCAAGTCCAGAGCACATACCACAGGGCTTAGGGTGCAGAATTCTCCGCGTACAGATTGCTGCCAGGCCAGCAGCTCAGTCCTGCTCTCTGCTGGCTACACCCGAAAGGCCAAATGCATCCAGCAGTTTTCTCCTCGGTGCTGCAAGGAATGCCCACCTGGAGTTCCCCAAATGCTCTTTGCCCTTTACTCATTTAGGTCAAGGCTGATCTCGGAGGCAGCTGTGCACAAGGAGATGGACACCACGGAAGGTTTTACATTCCCTGTTTGAGCAGAGCGTGGGTCCATCACTGCAGGCCATGGGTTCTGTAAAGGGGCTGGAACCATCACACTTCTTTTAAAATCCCTTCTAAAGCCTTTGTATCATGGACAGCATCCTGCTGCTCTGCACGCACTGCCCACAGTCGCTGCTGCAGTTTTTCCTGCAATGCCCCAGCCTGTAAGCATTGCCCCCAGTATCATGTCTCCCTTGAAGGGCCACAGGGTGGGGAGCAAGCTGGGGAGAATTTCTTCTGCATTTCTTCACGTGCTCATGCTCCCAGCCCCACAAAAGGGCAGCACAATGAGCTGTCCCAAAGCACATGGCATGAGCAGATGTCCCTCGGGGACAACACCTCTACCCTTCCCACCATCCCCACCAGTTTCCCAGGGCTGGGCAATGACTGCCTGTGGCCCCAGGACTGTTTTTTTCAATTGATCACACCATGAAGCAGCATCCTACAAAGACTGGACTCACCCCTTGATATTCTGAGGAACATTTAATCATCTTCTCCTTACTGGCTTCACCCTGTAAAGTTTTAAACAGAGATTACCTCCATTCTTCGCTCTGTAATGCACAATAAAGAAAAAGGATGTGTGAAACCTGTCTCCCTGCTCACCAGCTTTGCTGCCCTGGCTCTGATCCACCCTGCCCGAGCTGCTCAGAGTGTAAGTGTATGTAAATCTGTGGCAGTACACACAACACCCCCATCTCCTGCTCTCCTCCTCTGAGCAGACAGAGTAATTACAGTGCAGCAGTGCCAGCACGAGGCATTTCTGCTGATGAATGCACTCAATCTAAGCACAGTTTTATGTATCATTAATTCCTTTAGCGTTCAAAAAATAACTTTTTTAGTGGCAGATAATACTGTAATCACTCATGATTGCCAATAAAATTATCTTCATTGAGCTGTGTAAAACAACTACAGGAGTAAAACAACTACAGGAGTAATTTTGCTCACTTAACGTTTTTTTTCTTATTTATTTTTAATGCAAAGCTGTTCGGACTCAGATCCCTGTAATACAGACAACGTTAGAAATAAGTCCCTACTCCCTCATTTATATAGAAAGGAGCTTTTCAGAGGCTGTTGCTTAAGATGCCTTTAGCAATATCAGGGATCTCCTGAAGGGGTCCATCCCACCCTCGGGATCCCTCTGTTATGATCTTCTCAGATTTTCCTTCAAGCTACCATGCAACAGCTGCTATGTAAACAAGGAGAAAGAGAGTTTTGCAAGTGAAAGTTGCATGTGCAAATTCTCTCCCAGGGCAGCTCCTCCTCCACTCTGCTGGTGGAGAAAATGTGTGAGCAGTTCCTAATCTGCTTCAGAACAGAGCCCACAAAGCTGACAACAAACCATGTGTTGGAACTGATTGTGGCAATTCACAACTCCAGCTGGGAGAAGATTTGGGAGCAAGCAGCCCTCGCACTGACAGAGCTCTGGGGAACAGGCAGGGAGGAGGACAAGCACCTTTTCGAGGTAGAAGTGACTACAAAGTGAACAATAAAAACATCACTGAGTGAACAACTTGGTTGAAACATGCAGTTTTCTGTCAGGGACAAAAGAAATCACTCCCACATGGCACTGCCTTTTGCCCAAGCTGCTGAACAACCTTCTTGCAGGGGTTAAACAGCTGAGTGGAGCTGCTTCACCTTCTTGCAGATCATGTTGACTAACTCCACTCAAGAGTCAGGAACCAACAAGGAAAGGAGAAATAAAGCAAGAAGGACTGCTGGCTGTTGTAAATGTAGCTTGGATCTTCTTCCAGAAAGCCAGATCCCAGGAAGCAGGTGACTGGCAATTTGAGGCAGGAACAGGTTTTTAACTTCTGGGAAACAGTCTAAAAACAGCAGGGTGAAATGGAAAAACAGAAGTGTAAAATTCCTGGGTGAATAGCAAACAATTTCTTATTTCCTCCTTGGAAATAAGAAGAGTAAATGAAATCAACTGTGGGAGGCCAACAGGAGATGCTGCTTCCCTACAACACACAGATAAACCATGGGTCTCCCTGCCCCAGGATGCTGGGAGTGCCATAATCAGATTGATTCACACAAGAAATATTTGGAAGAGCACACAGCCATTAGTCACTCCAACATAACCCCTGGCTAAAGGAGCCACAGCATTCCGGATGCTAAGGAAAACACCACTGTGTTTACCCAGCTCTCAGCACCGCTCTGGTGTCAGGTGAACAAGAACTAGCTGGTCCTTCAGCCCCAGCCAGTCTGGCTGACTGTGTGTGATTTGTCACAGACAGAAGATGACATCTTTATGCCCTTCCTTTGGTAACTGCAGGGTTCCAGCATCTCGGGGGTGTGGTGGCACCCACCCAGTCAGAGCTCTGTGGACACAGGGAGGTATATGAGCTATGGGGAAAGAAGCCTTCACAAATGCAGCAGATCTTTCATCCTCCCTTAGCCACGGGCTCCAGCCCTGCCAGGCAGTGGAGGAGGAGCAGGAGTAGGATCAGCCCTCAGTTCCAGCACTCCAAGATTCAAGCCCATTTGCAGCAGCATATGGGCAGCCCTATGGACATAACAGCAGAAAAGTGCTCATCTGGCAAGGAGACACCAGTGTCCCAAAGGGACATCAGGGCGTCACTGGGCCACAGGCCAGCAGGTGGCTGCCACCCAAGGCCATGGGGAACAAGACCAGACTCATTTTACCTCACTTCAGTCCCAGGCACAGCATCCTGGGCAGGGCATCGCCAGCCACCATCTGCACATACTGGAGCTCCCTGTCCTCTGCCCTATGTCCTCCACTGGCCCATCTCTGCTGGCAGCTGGGCCACAGCTGGACCTGCTGCATTTTGGGATTTCCCATGCTCTGAGTCATCCTCAGCAGAGACCCAAGCCTTACCACTGCCCTGACTGATGCTTCAACCCCACTTATTTGCCCCCACACACTTCTCCAGGAAAGGGGAGAAGGAAAGTCTCCAGCAGCAGCTCCTGGGGGCGCAGGTGCTCCAGGCATAACTCTCCTGCTTTCTTTTCTTCCCTTTCACAAATTGAACTGCAGAAGTTGAAATTTGTTCCTGAATGAGAGATTTTAAGCATGACTGAAATTAGGGGGAAGAAGGCTGGAGAAGCAGTTCTTCCACAAGAGCTAGTTTTAATTTCTGTTTCTCCAAAGTTGCCCACTTTTCTTGTTTTCATGTGGAAAGACCTCGGTGCACATGGTTTTACAAACTGCCAGGGAACAGCCCCATTTTGGCATTGTGCTGCCATAGGGTGAGATTACTGCAGGAGGCTGGAGGCTCCAGGATGAGAAAGAAGGAAAGGGGAGATCGGGATCACAGGAATCCTGTGCTCTGCCAGCCTTGACCTGATTACGTCCTCCTGATTCATGGGAAGGGCATTCCTGCCAACCCACTTCTCTCTTGTGAGCCAACTGCAGTGCCCTTGGGAGTTTGCAATCTTGTATAGCTCTCTGAGCCCCATAATGTGAAAAAAGGCCAGGGAGGGGGAAGGAAAAAAAAGAAGTTAAAGGAAAAAAAATCTGCTGGGAAAACTGCTGTTCTGGCATGTGATTTCCTTGACGCAGATAACAGGCAGCTGCATATTCTCAGAGCAAGAAGACATGGAGTTCATGAGGACTGAGTACATTTGAGGCTTCAAAACTCTTCAGCAGAGCCCCAGGACACAGAGTATGTCCAGCACACTGTGGATGCACAGCATAGTAGCTCCCTCCAAGGGTGCCAGGTGCTGGCACAAGTGGCTCGAGTGCTTCCAGAGGAGCCCTGAGATCCTGAAGACTGAATGAAATAAAGCCAGTGGCCTGAGCAATAGTGTCAGGAAAATCGAGTTTGGGTGCATCTAGCTCCATCACTTTCTAGCTCAGCGTCTGCCCAGGGGTGGCTTGGGACAGCTCATCCTGCTGGGAAGTGAGAAAATAGCCCAGACTCTTCCCAACAGCTTTTTCACAATCCTACGGGCAGTATCTAAACTGGAGAGCTTGAAATATTTTCTGACAGACTTTTGTAAGTCACAGAGGGGTTTTTTTGGTTTTTTTTTTTGTTTTTTTTGTTTTTTTTTTTTAAGGACAGACCCCTTGTGGGACCGGCGATGAAGAAATTCTTTTGGAGTTTCCCTCAACACGGAGTGCAAGTCTGCAGAAGCAAGGATGCCAGATAGCGCTGTTGGAAGCCGCGGCACTTTGCACAGCACAGGCACACCCGTGCTCGGCCAGTGCCAAGCGAACTCCGCCGGGCACAGCCTGCGATATTTATTGTTTCCTTTTCCCACACAGCCGCTTGGCAGGAAACGCAGAAGAGCCGGGTACCTTTGGGACTGCCCTCCATGCTGCCTTGATCCTCCAAGGGGGCTGAAAAATTCCTGCGAGATCAAACCCTCTCGGGGCGAAGGGAAAAACCCATAAACCTTATCAGACAGAGACCACCCAGCACAGGGAGGAGCGAGCTGCCATCCAGCAGCTTCTGCTGCCGAACCTCCCCCTGCCTGCCCGCGCTGCGCTGCCTGAGCCGCTTAAATCCCTGTCGGGCTGGGAATCCCGCCCGGGTTTTGGCTCGCTCTCCCACGGCCGGCTGCCCTTGGCCGGGCGGGGCGGAGCGGGGGCGGCGGGGCGGCTCGGGGTGCCGGTGCTGCAGCCGCCGGTGCCGCTGCCGGTGCCGCTGCCGGTGCCGGTGCTGCAGCCGGTGCCGGTGCCGCGCCATGCGGGTGCCGCTGCCCGCCCTGCTGGGCGGCTCGGCCCTGCTGCTGCTGCTGCTGCGATGGCGGCGGCGCCGGGCGCTCTGGAGGAAGGTGGCGGAGGCGCAGGAGCGGCAGGAGCTCAGCCTGGTGCGGATGGAGGCGGCGGCGCGGCGCTTTCGGGAGCAGGTGAGCGCCGGCAGCGCGGCCCCCGCTCCATCCCCACCCGGGCACCCCCTGCCCAGCGCTTATCCCGGTGATCCCTGCGAGGGGCGGCCGCTCGCCAGCCTGTCAGGTGCTGTCCGGCTCCTTACACGGACCCACGGGCATTTAGCCTTGTTATTTCTAACTCCATGTGTGTGTACCCCTCAGCTGTGGCAGGGATGGGGAGGAACGCCGGGAGATAAGCCCGTGCCGTTATCCCGGTAACAGCGGCAGCGAGGAGGGGAAATCCCTGGGTGAAAGCTCCCTGTCGCCGTGGTGGGAGGCTCAGGCTGGTTGAGGAGGCAGCAGGAAGAGGCGATAAGGGGATGTGTTATCAGCAGAGGCCAAAGTGCAGCCGCAGCTGCAGGGGTAGGGCAGGGATGGGATGGTGCCCGCGGTCCCGGCAGGGAACAAAGTCGCTCAAGTTCAGAGTCCAGCTCGGATGCGTGTGGTACATTTTTCACGATGTTTGGTAGGTGGTGAAGAAGCATCTGCTGACCCAAAAATGACCGGCCATGGGGCTCCCTATTTTTGCACTTCCATGTGCAAATATCTTATAGTGCCAGGAGAACTGGCTCTGGTTCTGTTTTCATTCCTTGATGGAACCATTTGTCTAACCATGACACCCACTCACGCTGTAATTCAGCAAGAGCATTGCACTAAGCTGTTTCCCCAGGCCTGGCTGTGACCTGCCTGAACAAGGCTGTGTGAATGTCTTGGTGTGACTGGTTTGAACAGGAAGAAAGACTGAGAAAGCCAGGGTTAATACTGGCCCCGAGGGTTTCACACTGTGGTCACAGGTGTCAGGTAGAGCAGGATGTGGGCTTGAGGCAGATACCACCTTCAGTGACTAAATGGCAGATATTTTTTGGGTGAGTTTTTTGGGACCAGGAGAAAGGAAGAACCCATCAGCTGAAGTAAAAGTGTGACATTGCCTGTTCAACCTTTCCCGCAGCATCCTTCCCTGAAGATGGCCTCCATCCTCTCCCTGCCTCTGCCAGAGCTCTCCAAGAAGCTCCGAGATGGATCCCTGCCTCTGGACCACGTCTTCTATGCCTATGTGGGCAAGGTGAGGAGCGAGGGCAGGGCAGCATCTCACCCATGGTGGGGCTGGCTGGTTTTGGGAGGAGCACAACACAAGGTTCAAACCTGGCTCAAATGCTGCTGAGCTGTCACTGCTCACTGGTTAGTGGTTTTCTGTGAGTGGTTAGAGAGCTGGGCATCTGGCTGCCTTAGCTCTCAGCTTGGTTTGGAGAAAAACGGAGCAGCAAACAGCATCTGCAGAGCCCATGCCTCCTCCTGGGAGAGCCCACACCTTCCCTAGGGCAGGTATACCTGCAGGGAAGTGGCAGAGTGCTGCTGTTGTCTCCCCTCCATCTCCAAAGGGGTTGTTAAACCTCAAAAAGTCACTTTTCCTGTTAATTCTCTACTTCTGCCCTGATGTTGTGATCACTTCCTGGGTTCCCTCTTAGGGACTATCATTTATGCCACCCCAGAAGCTCCAACAAGAGAACAGTCTGTGGTATTATCTGAGCTGAGTGCCTCCTTTTAGCACACACAAGCTGGTACTATGGCCCCACTGTGTCTGTCTTGGAGTTTGGCTTGAAAAGTAGCAGGAAAAGCTGCCCTGATACCAGCGGTGCAGATGGGGAGGAGGAAAAGGGGGAAGAGGCAGGTGTCCTTTGCAGAACAGTGTCATTGTGCAGCGCCATGGGCTGTGACTCCCCTGTGAGCTTGTCCTGCTTTCCCCAAGGCCCTCCAAATTGCCACAGAAACCAACTGCATCACGGAGTTTCTGCAGGAAAGCGAGACCCAGCTCCGCAAAGCCAAGCTGATGGAGAAGCAGGGTCTGCTCTATGGCGTGCCTGTCAGCATCAAGGACTCCATCGACTGCCAGGTACCTCCAGCACAATCCTGGAATCCCTGTGGGTTGAAGTTTGAGGAGGGGGGAGCTTTGACCTTAGCACCTGGCTTGACTTTGTGATGGCTGATGTGGAATGGGCTGCCTGGACAGGGGAGGGGCTCTGTCTCTCATGTGAGCCAACAGAAGAGTGTGGTCAGATTTGCCATCAGCACACCTTCAAACGTGTGTGTGATGGGTGAATTGCTGGAGGTGCATTTATGCACTTAAATGTGTAGATAATAGTATGGGGGCAGGGAGAATTGTAGTCCTCCAACTGGAAACCTCATTGTCCTCTGTTCCCAGGGTCATGATTCCACGTTGGGCTTCATAAAAAACCTCAATAAGCCTGCAGCAGAGGACAGTGTGGTGGTGCAGGTGCTGAAGAGACAGGGGGCAATTCCATTTGTCAAAACCAATGTCCCCCAGTCCCTCATCAGGTAGGTGGGATCTCCATTCCCTCAGCATAGCAGCTGTGCTCTCTCCCTACTCTCAAGGGAGGGTTTCTATCTGGTCTCACTATTCTCATTTCCCACTTCTTTTTATATAACAACACCTGGTCTCCATTTTTTGTGTCTATAAATTTCAGTTTAAAAAGTAAACACATTTACACTAAGGATAAAAATTACTCTAGTTCCATATGAAATCAAGAAGCAGAAGAGGAGGAGGAGAGGAGAGAAACTGTTTTTATCTTTTTAAAAATTAACCTCTCAGAGATGGCTCTATTAACTCTAAAATGCAAATACATATTCATGGAAGGGGAAGCTAGTTAAGGTAATTATTAAGGTAAGGCCTTAAATTATTCTGCCCCCAAACCTCCTGTTCTATCTGGCAAGACTACTCTTGGTGTCATTGATAGGTGGTGTGCTCAGGTGTGCTCTGCTGGACAGCCACCATTCTAGTGTCCCTGTGTCCTGCCGAGTGAGCTCTGACAAAGCTCCTCTGTGGGTGACCATTGCCCAAGCCCTGTGAAATGCCTTCCTTAAGGCGATGTGGTAATGACTGGCCACAGTTCAAAAAAGCCACACAAAGAAATTGCCCCAAACTTTGCACCACTTTCTGGGGAACGCCAGTGTCAAATATTTCTGCAGTTGGCATTTGGCCTGTGCCCAAGCAGGGACTCAGCTTTGGGTGACCTGTGGCACTGGCTACCTGAACAGGAAGACTTTCCAGGAGGGTTGATGTATTTGTGCTGCCAGAGGTTCTCTCTGGGATAGGTTTAATGTCAGTGAAATAATTTGTCAGTGAATTCAGGTCCTGGGATCACCAGGAAAAGGCTCATAGTCTTCATGACCACAGTAAACTATGTCAGTGTAACAACTAGTGTGTTACCTGATTGCCTTCTTTTAGTGGTGACTGGGCCCTACAACAGCAGATACCCGAATTCCTCATTTGCAATATGTCTCTCTCTCTTCAGCTATGACTGCAAGAACTTAATCTTTGGTCAGACCCGTAACCCTCTGATGTTCACCAGAACCCCTGGAGGCTCCTCTGGTGGAGAAGGCGCACTTGTAGGAGGTGGTGGGTCCATCTTGGGCATTGGGACAGATGTAGGAGGGAGCCTGCGTTTTCCTGCTGCCTTCTGTGGGATCTGTGCAATCAAACCCACAGGGAAGAGACTCAGGTACTGTGAGAAATGCAGCAGCATCTCTGGGTGACACCCACGCTACCAACCACTGTGCTGGGATGCTCCTACTCCTGTGGGCAAGGGGAACTTGGGAAGAACTGGAAAGAGCTCGTTTATCCCTCCTGCCTGGGCAATATCTGAGGCCTATATGGAGGGAAGCATTGGTTCCCCCAGAATGGAGGTGGGGAAGCCTCTTTCTTCATCTGCTTGCTGAGGGGATGGTTCTTCCTGACTGACATGGCCTAAATCACTCAGGCTTAGACTTTGTCTCTTGAGCTTTCTCTTGGCCCTTCCTTCAGCCAACGTTCACATTTGCAATTTCAATTAATACTTGCTACTGCTTAAAGCCTTTCCCTTCAATGAAAAATACTCAGCTGCTGTATTTTTTGCGTCTCTTTTCTTTACAGCAAAAGAGGAGTAATGGCTGGAGTCGTTGGGCAGAAGGCAGGTAGGAATTGATGCCTGTGAGAAGGACCCTCAGCTGGTTATGGAGATCTTTCTCCATCACATTTAGGGAGAAGCAGGTTCCCTTTCAGGGATTATTTTTATTACATGAGCTGAGAGGAGTTGTTTGTGTAGCATAAACCACAATGCAACCTGTTACCCACAGGGTGTGGCCTTGTCTGTCACTGCTTCATGAGGGTGGGATTAGCAGCCAAATGTCTGATGTTGTCCTCGTGTTGTGATTGACAAAGCTTTTTGTTTATTTTTTTAGTCATGAAATGGAGATGTCAGGGTGCACATTAATGGGTGGCAAGTCAGTCCATAATGATGGACCTGTGGGTGGGAAGACACTTGTGGGCATCCCCTGCCCAATTCTTAAAGAGGAACTGTTTTCAATGCGACATTAAGACAAAACAATGCCAAGAGGACCTGGTTGTGCAGAACATGCCCTTGAAATACCCTCAGCCATGAATGCTCTCTTGTGGTCTCTTCCAGTGGCTGCAGCAGTGGGACCACTGGCAAAAGACGTGGAGAGCCTGGTGCTGTGCCTGCGGGCGCTCCTGTGCGAGGACATGTTCAGCCTGGACACCACAGTGCCACCCCTCCCCTTCAATGAAGAGGTACAGAGCCTCCAAGGGGCCAGAGATCCCTGGGGAGAGCTGCAGGCTGAAAGCACCTGATCCACGTGTGGGCACCTGGGCAGAGCCAAGTGCTGCTTTCCAAACTCGCCCCATGGCGTGGGTGTGCTGCTGGCTCCCTGGCACCCTTCCAGCCACATCTCCCTGTCCCTGCAGGTGTATTCCAGCACAAAACCCCTCCGCATAGGCTACTACGAGACCGATTTCTTCACCATGCCCAGCCCTGCCATGAGACGCGCCGTCCGCGAGACCAAGGAGCTCTTGGAGGAGGCTGGCCACACGGTAGGGCCTTGGGGCTGCTTGGACAGGAGGACAAGCCCATCCTGTGTCTTTTGACTCAGCAGTTGTTGCTCAAAGGGAAAACATTGTTTTCAGGGAAGGATGGAGGTTTTCCTGTGGGCTTGTCAGGAAATCCTCGGCCCGCTTCAAGCCCTCGGTGGCTTCTCCCAGACAGTGCCTGTGCCACTGATACCCTCCTCCATTGTCCCTCCAGCTGGTGCCCTTTGAACTCACAAATGTGGACTACGTGATCTTTAACTACTGCGTCAGGGGAATGTTCGCAGATGGAGGCAGCTCCTTTGTCAGGAAATTGTAAGTGTGGCCTGGAATGGTTTGGTGGGATTGGTGCCTGTCTATAAAAATCCTCCCTAGGGTCTGGCTGGACTCAGGATACAGGTAGCAAATATAGTGGATGGAGGTAGTGGCTGGTGGGCACTGGGGGGATGCTTAAATGATTCAGCTGTACCTTGGTTCTCTTTGGGATTGTTGCCAGCCTTGGAAGGAGTCTGGGAGCTGATATTCTGTAAATGCTGTGAGAATCAAGTGTTGTCCAGCAGAATACAGCAAACCTCTTTTTGCCAGTGGGATATGCTGTTCAGAGGGGTTGGCCTGGGAAAAGCTGATCTGCTGTGATTGCTTCCTACCACTGCTCAGCTAAATCCCCCCTCTCCCTTTCAGCAAAGGGGAGATGGAGAAAGGCGGCATTGGGCTGTTCTTCTGGCTGACAAAGGCACCACACTGGCTGAAAACTCTCCTCTCCTGGATTTCCAAACCTTTCGTAAGGTCCATTTCTTTCTAGTGTAGACAGAGTTAAGCTGTATGTGAATAACTTGTCTCCCTTTGCAGTAAGGCTGTCTCATAGAGAAGCCTCTGGGCATTGTTATCTGGCTGTCAGATAACATCTCCAAACTGGAGTGATGCTATTTCTGTTCCTTTTCTCCCCACTCTGGGGAAAATCCACAAGTCCAGCCTGAACACTGAGGAAAGAGCTTCTATTTGTGACTGAGCTGTCTCAGAGGACAGAGCTGGGATTCATTTGTTTTTTTTTTTCACTTTCTCCTGCTTAGGTGCCTCGATTTTCAAGTATCATAAGAAGTCTGAAAGAAAAGTGAGTAAATCTGAGGCTGAGCAAATGTGTGAGGATTTGTTTTGCAGCAGTGTTTGCTACATTACTGATACTGCTGCAGCTGCATGTGTCTGAAAGAATGCAAGGCAGAAAATGCAAGTGTGGGAGCAAAGAGAGCAATTTGTGTCAACACCATAACCCTGCTGGGTTTGGAAAACAGTTTGGAAATTGAGGGTGGGAATGAGAGCAGGGTCATAGCCTTTTGCTTTGGAAGAGGATGAAGCTTGTGGGAATGAAATACGGTGTTGGCTTTAGCACTGGTTAATGCATCCATCATCCCAAGAGGTAGGGATGCCATAAGGCAGAAAGAAGGTGTGAAAGAAGCCTTTCATTGGGTTTGCTTCCTTTTACAGCACAGTGGATGAAGTCTGGAGCCTTCATCATGAAATCGAGGTAAAGTATTACAGTTTGGGGTTTAATGCTTTTTGTTTGATTTCTCTCTGGGAAGAGGCAGATTTAGCACTCACCAAGGATAGGAGATGATCAAGTCTCTGGGGATGTAAGATGGGAACACATCGCTCCTCAACAGATCTCACTTGGATGTGCAAGTTCTCAACACATTTAAACACATAGGCAAGTTCATGATGCCAAATCACACCTGAATTTTTGACACCTGCACATAAAAATCTAGGTCATCAGACCTGCCTTTATTTCCTTTCTGGTTTTCCAAAAACAAAAACCTATGTCTCAAGTCACCACGTGCCTGTGCACTCAGCCCACCTCCAGTTTACCAGGGAGAGGGTGCTTTGTGAGCTGGGAGGAATACTGTCCAGGCAGCAAAGCATTGCTGGATTTTAGCAGGATCAGGCCTGATGTAGCCTGTTTGCTGCTCCCAGAGAAGAGCCAAGAGCCCAGCTGAATGCCCAAGGAGAGGCTCAGCCGGCAGCTGTGGGACAGTACATCCACCCCACTGACCACCAGCACATTTCCTCCTCAGGACTTTTGCCACCAGTTCGTTTCGCAGTGGCAGAAGCTGAACCTGGATGTGATGCTGTGCCCCATGCTGGGCCCGGCTCTCGGCATCGGCTACCCCGCCAAGCTCTCAGGTAGGGCACTGACAGGGGACCTTGGCTGTGGCGCTGTGCCAGTATCCATCAGCAGATCCCTGCTTCCCTCACGTCCCCAGGGTGCTGGCCAGCAGCAGGAAGAGCTCAGCTCTTGGGACAGCTGCAGCCCAGCCCACGGGGTGCACCTGGAACAACCCCCAGTGCAGTAGGAGCCAAGGGGCCAATTTCCATCCCTCAGCCCCTGAGCTCCCAGTGCGAGTGCCCCGTTAGCTGGAATCCTGCATACACAGAGGGGTGAAGGCTTTCCCCGTGCTGGCTGGCACTGCAAGCTCCCCCTCTCCCCCAGTGGCAGTCAGCTACACCATGCTCTACAACGCCTTGGACTTCCCTGCTGGCGTCGTCCCCGTCACGCTGGTGACGGATGAGGACGAGGAGCAGCTCAAGGACTACAAGGGATACTACCAGGACTGGTGGGACCGCACCCTGGCGAAGGTGAGCGGTGCCAGGTTCTCCAGGGGCACGAGCTCCCCCTTCCCTTCCTCTGGACACCCCCAAGCCTCTCCCCCTCTCTGTGCCCCAGGCTTTTCGCGGCAGTGTGGGGATGCCCGTGGCCGTGCAGTGCGTGGCCTTGCCCTGGCAGGAGGAGCTGTGCCTGCGCTTCATGAAGGAGGTGGAGACCCTCAGCCTGAAGAAGAACAGTTTCTTCTGAGCCTGCTCAGCTGGAGCAGGATCCCAGCCAACAGCAGCGTGGGCCATCCTTTGGTGTGACCCACAGACTCTTGTTCCCCTCAGTGAGGATGCAGTGGTGACTGGGCTGGCTGCTGGATTTGGGAGCAAGGCGAGCTCTGATGTGGTGGAGCTCCTCAAATCATTGTCCCAACACAGTACTTTTTATTATCTGAGTTATGTCTGTTATTTCAAGTCTGTGTTTGTGTGTGGGGTTGGGGTGGATTTTAATCACACCAGAGAAATACAAGAATGTCAACTTTCTCTTACAAATGGGGAAACTGGGGCATGGGCACTGGTTTTGTCTGAGATGCTCAGACTACTACTTGGAGTGCTGTAGGAACAGGGATGTTCCCCTCTGTTCTCACCTCCCTGGGGATAAAATCTGGCGTTTTCCCTAGCACAGACTAGCAGTCAGAAGGGAAAACTGAGCCTCCATGCAGACTCTGGCAAGCAGAGATGGAGCTGGCCCACTTCCCACAGGGCTGCTGGCACCCTGCACAGCATGAAGGAGAAATAGTGGAATTGCAGAACAGTTTGTGTTGGAAGGGCCCTTAGAGATATCTCTTTCCAATCCCCTTCCACAGGCAGGGACACCTTCCACTAGAACAGGTTGATCAGAGCCTCACCCATCCAGGTCTTGAACACTGCCAGCAACGAGGCATCCCCAGCTTCTCTGGGCAGCCTGTGCCAGGGCCTCACCACCCCCAGGGAAAGAATATCTTATATCTCACCTGAATCCACCCCCTTTCAGTTTGAAGCCTGTATTGAGCAGCATGCCAAGGTCAGATGGACAGCAGACAGCCTGTCCTGCACAGCTTCTCTTCCCATTTGGCCCATGCCAGGTTTTCCAGCAGGATTTTCCAGCCACTGGCAGCCCCTATTGCAGCACTGGCTGCTCCCAGCAGGTTTCCAAGGGTGTTCCAAAAGGAATACCACAATGCAAAACTGTTTTCCCAATGTGGGAGTGCCAAATGCAGATTGTAAAAAAGCTCTGGCAGGATGAATGTTTGGGGTTTTAATATATTGTTGTAGTTTAAACCATGCAAAAGCATGGAGCGTTTTCAAGGGCTTGGGGTAGTGTTTATCACAGCCAAAGAGAAAACAGCCCCCAGGAACACCCCCAGTTCTTATCAGCAGGCTTAGGAGGGAGGGAGCTCCAGGCATCCCATGACTGAATGCAATGTAAGCCAAGCCCTGAAGAGCCTGGGTGGGGTTAGAGGTGCTTTCTTCCCACACAAAAAATGCTGGATATTTTTGTTTTAAAATTCAAGCCTGGAGGACTTGTCCCAGGAAAGGCAGTGCCACCTGCACCCCTGCTCTCAGAGCCAAGCACCACGTCACTGCTGGTTTGACCACTCTCTCCGTGGCGTGGAGGTGGGCAGGGTGCAGAAGTCCAAACCATGGAGCCACCAGTGAACCCAAACCTGTGATTATTCCTCACTGGAAGCCCTGAGGGAAGACCTCCAGCAAGCCATGCCCATGACCATGGGACAGAGCACCAGGTGAGGCTGGAGCTGCTGGGTGGCTTTGGGGACTTGAGGCTGCCACAGGGGCCAGCTGGAGGCTGCTCCCAGCCCAGCCTGGGCAGCAAGGGGTCGGTGTGAGTGGCAGCACTGAAGCACTGAAGGCTGGGCTGGGGCAGTGAAGCCCAGTCAGTGGGGAGAGGTTGGTGACATCCCCACTGAGCTGTTTGGCTCATTTTGCTGCCTGCCCTGTCCAAACAGGGAGGATCCTCCTCGGTTTTCCTGTCAGCAGTTTCTCTGCAAGGTCTTGTGTCTTCCTCAAGCTTCCTCCCCTGCTGCCACAGCAATAATCCCACAGGACATGTAACAGGCAAGGAAGTAACATGATATAGCAGCACAACCACTGGCTTCAGTTCCCAAATGAGACCCCTCCACCAGAGAGCAATGGTTACTCTGGACACTCTCCCCTTGCAAGCTGTGCTACTCTGCTGACTGGAGCAGAGCCAGCATCTCTCCAGGAGTAGGAGGGTTGCCGTGCCTCTTGACAATGAGCTCTCAGAGGCATCCCCTGTCCCTTCCCTGTGGGCTTGCAGGTGCTTGAGAACTGAGAGAAGCTTAATTTTTTCAGCCTTTCCTTTTCACACTAAGCCACAGAACAGTCCTGGGCAGGGGAGCAGCCATGGTCCAGCTCATTTGCATTCTGCTGTCTGGAGGCTGGGTTAGAAACAGGAGAGCAGACTCTGGATCCATCAGAGGTGATTTCCCAAAAGTGCTTGCCCTCTGATTCAGGTTGCCAAAATGCTTTTCAAAGGGACTTTTCTTGAAAATGATACAGAGCAGTCACTCCTTGAAGGCACCTTCAGAGAGTTCATTCCACACTGCATTTCCAGAGCCACTGTTGCACCTTCATTCACTTGATTCTCCTGAGCTCCCATCTCTCCACAGGGACACTTTGGTTCTCTACACGAGGATCCCCAGGACAAGCAGAATTAAGTTTTCCCAGGCTCACGGGGCTGCAGGTGATGCTGCCTGAGGGATGGGGAATGATGGCTGAGCACTGCTTGCTAAGGGGCTTAAGTGTTCATTAATTACCACACATGGACATAGCAGCGCCAGCCCAGGGCTGGGCTTTGCTGGCATTCAGCTCTGTGTGAAGCCAGGTACAGCCACAGCCACTGGCTGAGGGAGACACAGCCTTGGGGACACCCCTGCCTTGGGGACACCCCTGCCTTGGGGACACCCCCCAGGCTGAGTAAGCTGAGCACTTTGCTTTGCAGCCTGACCCACAGTGCTGCTCCAGCAGCCAGACCCTTTCAAAGTCCAGGCTCTGCAAAGTCCAGGCTCTGCAAAGTCCATTCCTGGGCTTTGTTAAAGCAGATCTGCTTCAGAGCTGATCCTGCACAGTGGGCAAGAGCAGGGCCTGCATTCATCAGCCCTCTGAGGAGTAGGTGGGAGAGCCAGGTGTCTGCAGCTGGGCTTAAGAGACAGAAGTCATGACCCAAGAGCAACTGTGGCATGTCCTGGATCCATCCTGGGGAGACCTTCGTGCCCTCTGGGCTCTGCTCTGCACTCAGCTGCAGCTGTGATGCTTCTGAAATGGCTGGGAAGGAGGCAGGTCCAGCAGAAGATGGATGAGAGAAGGAGGTCTTGGCATCTGGCCCTGGAGAGAATGGAGAAGGCGGCTTGCAGGCTGAAACAAGGTATGTGCTTAAACGGGGTATGTGCAAGGAAGGGATTATAATTTGGATAACCAAAGAAATGGGGGAGATCAGATCAATCCCTCTGGGAATGGTGGCTGGGGCGTGGGTATGTTTTGGAGCATCACCAACCCAAGGTTTTGTGACGGTCATGACCTTCCATTGCCTCAAAAGACAGTGTAAATTAAGTATTTCTCAATACAGACCCATTGAAGAAATCCTAAGGATGAAAGAAAAATAGGAGCTGGGAACCTTTCCAGTCAGGTCACCACCCCAGACCTCCCACGCCCATTCTCCTCATCCATCCCTACTGCCAAGCTTTTCCTCTCCCATCCTCTTTCCTCTGCCCCTCCACAGGGATCTGTCTGCCCCATCATCCTCAAAGTACAAGGGGTTCCACATCCTTCCAACACCTGCACATCAGCGACCAAAAGCCATTTCCTCCTGCCCATGCCCAGGTAAAGAAGCACTTGGATTTTAGGAGGTCAGGCCTTTAGAATTGTCTTAAACCTGAAGAAATACCTCCTGCTATTCTTTTCTTGGAAGGGAGGTTGCAAACAGCTCACATGTTTGGGTTTTGTGGTTTTTTTTCCCCTTGTTAATGTAAAACTTTAGCTGGTTGAACTGCTATTAAGTGAGTTAGAGTTAGAAAGGGAGTAAAGGCCTGTAAGACAGCAAACAGAGACAGGTCTGACCACTCTTACAGGTTCATGCAACTCTCCAGTCAAGGTGCAGCTTTCTGCCTGTTTTGGTTCTGGTTTTACGAACTAAGACTCAACAAATTCCCCATCTGCAAATTCCCCACTCCAGCACACACAGTGCTCTGTGGGAGGTCTGCGTGTCTACAGGGCATATAGCCTAGAATTTTCCACTCAAGGTGATTGCTGGGCAGATGTTAGAATTGAGTATTTGCAGCCTTAACCAACCTTTTCTGTGTTTTTCTTCCCTCTGTAGCCAGTTCTCCACCCTTTGCAGAACCCAGGCACCCAGACCTCACAAATCCTCTCGCTGACAGTGGTGGAGCTGGAAGAGAAGCTGAAGGAGGTGTCCCTGTCCCCAGAAAGTGTCCTCTACTCCTACATGGACAAGGTGAATGATACCTCCAGCATGGCAGAGATGCTGCAGGGCTCTCCTGCAGTGGGACTTTCAAGTTAAAATCAGCGCATTTGCTGAGAGAAGCAGCAATGCTGGGAATTAATTTTTTTGGTACTGTTATGTCTGAAGGCTGGCTTACAGGCAAATAAGCAGGACAGAATCCAGGGCAGAAAAAAAATCTCAGAAATAAACATATAATGTTTATAGGTGAGATCTCAGTAATGCTGAAGTTTTGAGAAGGTTGAAAATTCAGCTTGAAAACTCAGTATGTAATGTCTCCTTCCATGCATCCATCTGTCTTGCTGCTCTTCTCTGTTCTGGAGAGGCTTTGGAGATGAATCAAGAGGTGAACTGTATGACAGAGTTCATTCATGGATGTGAGGATCAGCTCCAGAAACAGAAGAAGCAAAAGGAGAAGGGGCTGCTCTGTGGCATTCCCATCAGCATCAAGGACCACATTAACTGCAAGGTTCATCCCCAGTTCCTCTGCCTTTTGCTGTGGGTCTGGGAACAAGCCAGGATGTTCCATTCGCATCAGGACTGGCTAAGAGTTCCCTCACAGAAGAATGTTCTGTATCCAATATTGTGGGACCAGCAAACCAGCCCTTCTTATGATTAAAATTTTGGTTTCTGCAGAAACTTGTAACCTGTTCTGATCTGGTTTTCCCTGGGATAGTCAGGTCCTATTCTGCCTCTGAGAAAAGTTAGGTGGGAGCTTTGCCACAAGAGGCATGACAAATTAGGTCTGGTTTTGTCCCAGCTCCAAACAGCATCTCTCCTGCACTAAAAAAAGCTTTGTTTCCCATCCCCAAGGGCCACATCTCCTCTGGAGGGATGGTGAAATTTCTGGGCCAAGTGAAGGAAGAAGACAGCATCATTGTCCAGGTTCTAAAGCACCATGGGGGAATCCCCTTTGTGAAAACCAACATCCCACAGACCATGATGAAGACCATGTTTGCCTTCATGGAAACACCGTGACACGTGCCTCTTGCTGTCCAAGCTAATCAAGCATGTTAATTGCCTCCTTACTTTGATCTAAAATTATTTCTCTTTTATTTGATGCCTCTTCCTTCTTAAATTCAGCTGTCTCAACAAATCTACTTCATACCAATTCTCCCTTAATTCCACACCCATCCCTGCACTGTGCTCTATGCCCTGCATTTATGATTTGCAGAGGCAGAAGTACCTCACTCACCTGCTGATCTTTCTCTCCCCAGCTACAACTGCAGCAACCTCATCTTTGGGCAGACCTTGAACCCCCTCAACCCCCAGAAGAGCCCCGGGGGTTCCTTGGGAGGGGAGGCAGCTCTGGTGGCAGGGGGAGGCTCCATCCTTTGCAAGGGCTTGGATGTGGTTGGCAGCATCCTCCTGCCCTGCAGCTTCTGCGGGGTCTGCAGCCTCAAACCCACAGGCAGCAGGATCAGGTACATCCCAGCTCCTGTCCTCTTCTTCTACCCACTGTGAGGCTGCAAGGTGTCCCCCACAGTGCATCAAACTGTAGTAGTGCCCGTAGTTTCCTCCAGGGTTAAGTTAGCATGGAACTTGCTCCGTTAATAACACACGATGATGTCAATCTGTATCACAACAAAGATTTATTCAGTTTGTAATAGCTCTGGCCAAGAAGCTGAAAGCAAATCCTACAGGATGATCTCCTTTTCAGATGTTTTCCAGCCCTTGCTTTGCTTGTAAGAGCTTTCTGTTTATCAGAGGCAGTTTGGTCATAGATAAGGAGTTAGTTGCAGCAGGGAAAGAGATTAATAAATACTGTCCCTAGCATCTCCCAGACCATGTAAGTTTTCTTCACAGCCTAGGAAGTGTCGTGTCTTTGCAGGAACTTTTGCCGTCCTAGATTTGGTTGAGGGCAAATGGGAAGTTTGCAACTCAGCATGGTGACTTGCCCTACAGCCTGCTTCTAATCTGCTTCTCCCATTATGTTCCCAGCACACAGGGAGTCATTGGTGCTCTCACAGGAATGCAATCAGGTAAGTCCATCATGACATGTTACTACATCAAACCTTTGCCTCTTACATCTCCCAACTCTGAAATGCCAGCAAGTGTGCTTGCTGTGCCCTGTGCCTCATGGCCAGGCAAAGCAGTGCCCAATTAAAACAGCCTCGTGTTATGGCATTCTGCACCATTTGTTCTGTTCTGTGTGGTGGCCAGTGCTGGCTGAACCTCAGCAGGATGGAATCAGTGCAATGATGGAATGGAATCAGGCAGTGCAATGCGCAGCAGGAGAGGTGTGAGATGTGCCAAAGGCCTGGGATGTCTCACTGGAGATGCTGCCAGGAGACTCTGGCAGCCTCAGCTGCTGCCAGGCAGCATTGGTGGGAAGGCTGCAGCCCTCTCTCCTCGGGACTGCAGAGGTCATCAGGCTCGTTAGGCTGCCTCTGCTTTGAGACTGACAGATCATTCCTGCTGGACCTCCTTGCTCATTACACTAATTCCCCACTTCTTCTCCCTGACCTGAAAGTGCCCCATGCTGGAGCCCCAGCAGCAGCTCTGTGCCAGCACAGCCCGCCTGGCTGCAGGGACAGGCCCTCCGTGCTCGCAGGGACAAGCTGGGGCCATGGCAAGGGATGTGCCAGCCTGGCCCTGTGCACGAAGGCTCTGCTCTGCCAGGAGATGCTCCAGCTGCACCCCACCGTGCCCCCCATCCCCTTCCATCAGCAGGTAAGGCTCAGAGGCTCTCCCATGTCTCCACCTGCCCAGCAACAAAGAACAATCTCTGGAAATTCCTAACCCGTTTCACATCCAAGATAGCAAAGCAGCCAGGGAAGCACACCCCTTTGTGGACAGAGCACACCCAGCATGAGTGACCCCGAGAAGCAGCCACACAGCAGGGCAGGCAGGCAGGAGGTGCTGTGGGAGAGACCACAGCAAGGACCACTGCTGCAGACCTGTGTTCTGCACAGTGCTGCTTTCCACCAGCCCTGCTCCTCTCATCATTCCCCCAGCCCAGGAGAGCTCAGTTGGTGCCTCCCCGAGCCTCTGAGCTCCTGTTCTCAGAGGTTTACACCAGCTCAAAGCCTCTTTGCACCAGGTATTTCAAAGGAGATGTTTTCTTCCAGCATGAAAATGAGTTGTCCACCACATGAGGAAGCTCCTCCAGGGTGCAGGGCATACGGTGGTTTTCCATGCCTGTGGTTTCCTGGGGTTGTTACCCTACTCCTAACAAAGTCTGCCTAAATCACTTTCCATCTCCACTTTTGTTCTCTGTAAAAGAGAAAGGTAAATGCAGCAGCTTGTTTTCTAAACTGGAGTGATCTTGCTTGTATTTCTGGCCTAGCGGATATGATAATCATGCTCAGATATCTCCACATCGCCCCCAGCACTGTTGTTTCCATTGTGCTTGGTGTTCCCATAATATCAAATTCAAAACACTTTCAGTGATTCCCTCAGCTGCTAAACACAGCTTGTAGATTTCTTAGTGGGTAAGTGGGAAGGAGGTTGGAGCAGTTGACCCTCCAGGGACTTATGTTAGCCTACATTTTTCTGTGGTTCCACCAGTGGAAATTTATATATGGTAGCTGTTCCAATGATGCAAAATAAATTGAAGAAAATTTAAAATTGGTGGTTTGAAGTTTCTAAGAATTCTTCCCTAAGAATGTGGAGGAGTGGAGCCTCTGCCAGGTCCCAGTATGTATTAATGCCTTGCATAGGGCTAATGGGAAAAGACAGCAAGCAGATGAAAATGAGGCCTTGCTTGCTGTCCTAGAGCAGCAAAGGAAGGTGTAAGTTTCCCACCACTTCCCACTGACTTCTGGTGACCACTGATGAGGCAGGGGGGCTCACACAGGGCTCTCTGAGTCATTCACCTTTGCTGCCTTTGGACAGGGATGGTTTCCTTGCAGCTTGTTCCCTTTGCCCAACAAAGATTGACTACGTGGTGGATGAGCTGTTCACCAGAGGGATCTTCTCGGATGGGGCAACCCACCTGGGGGACTGCTTGTGAGTAAAACCCCATTGCTGTGAGTAAAACCCCATTGCTGTGTGGGCTGTGAAACCTGCAACAGTGAGGCCAGTGGCTGCATGCAGAGCATGCAAGCTGAATAATGAGCAGCAGAGGAGCAGTTTCTGGCAGGGTGGCTCTAGCACGAGCAGCAGGCACTCACACACACAGCTAACATGCTGGCTGCCCACCCAGCCACTCTCCCACCTCAGCAAGCCCAGGGCTGTGCGTGGCCCCCCAGAACTTTTATGGCCCTGAATGACACAGGCAGTGAAGTACTGATTTATCTGTCACTTTTGCCATGAACATTTATACCTCAGCATTTAGTGCTCAGTGTTTTCTGTTGAAACAGGCAGATTTTTTCTTCTAGCAACTCCCCTCCAAGACAAACCCTGCCTTGGGAGCAGCGCTGTTGTTCCTATTGCTCTGTGACTTGTCTATAGGTTTTTGTCCTGACTTTTTCACTCTCTGCTCTTCCAGCAAAGGAGACATCGTGGATCCCAACCTGAAATCCCAGTACAATACTGACAGGCTTCCTGCTCTGGTGAAAAGGATCTTGGCTATCATTTTGAAACCCACAGTAAGTGTGTGGATGTGTCTCACCTGTATTATAGGAGATCTGCAAGGTGGGGAGGTTTCCTTGTGCAGGGAGGTAAATTGTACCACCCAGGAATGCTTGGCTGCTTCATGTTAATTGCCTGATGGGCTTCAAAATGAAATACATTTGGTTTTTAAACCTAAGCTAAACTTATCAAGTGAGTCTGACAGCCTTTTGTGGGAGTTTTGCATGGGGTGGTTGAAATATGATCCTTTCTCAGAAAAGCTGTGAGCATGCAGCCCTTCCAGCAATGAGCTCCAGGAGAATGGATATCACTAGTGAGGATCTAAACAGCATTCCCACATCCAGAAGATGATTTCCAGGACTAGTAGTGTGCTCTAGAGCCTTATTTGTATGAGTTGTAAAATGATTAAATGTGTAAATTATTGTGGGAGTAAACCCTGTTCACTGGAACTGTCCTGTCCTTCAGAGCCACTTCTGCTAGGACAAGACAGATGCCCAAAATGTAGTCACAGGGTAGCCAGATATTCCAGCTGCATTGTTGGTGACGAATCCCAAGGTTTTCCCTTTCCTCCAAAAGTACCCACGAATTGCTCAGGATCTCAGTGCTCTCTGTGGAGTGGGGTAAGACACACTGGGGTATCTCTGGAGAAAGGGGCTGTGCCTGGCTGTGCCCACCCACTCATGCAGGTAGATGCCAGCTGGCTGTGGCACAGGCTGAGCCAGGTGTGTGTGTGCTGCCTCTGCAAAACCTGGGCTCAGCACTGCCTTATCCAGGGCTTCTCAACCAGAGGGTGTTTTAAGAGCTTAAGGATCCTCAGAGTGACAGGGCTAGGAAGACTCCCTGGAGATCAGCACAGGCAGATAAGGGCTGTTTTCGTTATCTGGGTGTTACCCAGAGCATCACTTGCCAAGTTAATGCAGAAGCCTCTGCCTGCACGTGCAGTGTGGTGTGAGGAGCATGCACCTCCAAAAGAGGCACAACTGGTAGCAAATTAATTTAGAATACTGATTTTTATCCAGGTGTTCTGGCACGCTCTAACAAAAGCTCTTTTGATGTACGTGTAAGCATGTGTGCACCAGGGGATCAGCTGGGTGGTACCATTGCTTGTTCCCAGAAGTTATGCAGTTACCTTAAAAATGGGCTGACTGTGCATTTTCTTAATTGTTTTCTGTTGCCACAGTCACAAAGCTCATTAATTCTGCCACCCTTCCAGATCTGCCAAAAACCTCTGGGATCAGCATGGAGCAGTGGCAGTAATGTGACTTTATTTTTCTTACTATACTGAGAGGTCCCCAAAGTTTCTAAGCAATTGCTTTGCACTCTGTGATGGACTTGGGGTTGGAAATTATTCACTATAGTTTGCCCTGCACTGCCTAAGCAAAAACAGCATAGGAACAGCCACTAAAGATGAGGCTTCACTTTGTCTTTTCTGTCTCTTGTTGTGAATTCTTCATTTCAGGTATTAAGTGTTACTGTCCTGACCTAAGGCCATGCTTGAACTATCAAGCAGAGACATTAGAAGTCAAAAATTTTGTATATGAACCCTGTGACTTAGGTAGCTTCCTTATGAACTCATTTGAGATCAGGAACCTCAGACAGGAAGCTTTTTCCTAGACAACTGCATCCACTGCTGCCACAAGCTGAGCAGGTTCCTCTTTTAAACCAGCTAAGTTTTATGCTTCAGTTTGGTTTTATTTACTGCCTCCTCTTATCTCTGCTCTGATGGTTGGAAACCATCTTGTTTCCTTTGCTCTTTACTCCCTTCCAGTTTATCCTTATTTTATTTTTGTCCTTGGGTTTAAATAGCACCTCTCCTCCCTGGTATTTTCCGCTGCCTCCGTCTATTTATAGAGAGTATCCTCTTTCAGCTGGTGTTTTGCAACGCTGCAGAGGCTGTTTTGGTGTCCTCCCACAAGCCAGGATCTGTGTTCCCTGGGATCTGTGTTCCCTGGGATCTGTGTTCCCTGGGACACTCTCACAATTCTCCCCGAGGAGAAGCATCCCCCCCACAGCCTGCACCAGCCTCTATCAGTGCCACTCACTCCATGCTCTGACAAATTCTAGGGCAGAGAACAAACTCCTAAAAATCTGCCTGGTCACTGGTATGAGTGCTTGAAAATGAAATGGGAATGGGGATTTTTTAAGGTGAAAACAGATTCCTCTCCCATTCCTGAAAAAAAAACCCACACAAAACCAAACCAAACAAATAAATATAGAAAAATCAAGACAAACCAACAAAACACAGCCACCACAACAAACAACAAAACAGAGCCACCACAAAAACAAACCAACCAAAACCAAACCAAAAAAAAAGCCAAAAAGAAAACATTTTAGAAGATTTGATGGCTTCAGATGTATTTTTAATTGTTGCAGTTCAGTGAAACCATATTCACGTGTTTTCATCTACTGCAAACAAGAGCTGATTCAAAACTTTTGGCTAGTGACCAGCATTTCTGTTAGGGAAAAAAAAAAATCAGGTTAGCTGGGTGACTGTATTTCCTGGAAACGCATCTCATTTGCTAAACTTTCAGCAGGAAGGATCTCAGACTGCAGGTGGAAATTGAGGTCAGACAAAAAGATAGCCCCAAGGCCAGGCCTTTTGTGAGAGAGCTTGTACAGAAAACTTGCTGTGAAAGGGTTGTGCAGGACAGGGGCTGGGCCATGGCACAGATGTGTCCCTGTAGCCAGAAAATGGCTGCAGGAACAACTGTGGTTCCATCTGGGTCCGTTTGCTAAAACAAAGTGGAACATCTCTTTGAGGATGGAGTCATTCATTGCCTGAGGTTCAGCAAAGCTGTGGTAAACCAGACTACAAATCTGGGTCTCTCTTGGAGCGGCAGTACAATCCTGAAGCTGTGCCTCCTGTGTTGTGGGGATGTCCTGGGACTTTCCCAAAATGTCTCTTGCTGCTTCCTTTCCTTTCCTATCATCAAGCAGAATGAAAGAAGATTTTGTAGAAGTATTTTGGCATCATGTTTTTTTAATACTTATACCAGAATAACTAAAGCTTTTAGGAAATGTGACTTTTTAGTCATCCAAACAAACTGCTGTTGCTCTCCATTCAATATAATTCTAAAACAAAGCTGTTCATGGAAAGAATTGGGTTAATACTCAAATAAATCAGTTCTGAAACACACACCTAGCATTAATGTCTAGGTCTGGGCAGCACATGGTATTCTGACAGGAAACCTAAAAATGGAAGAACAAGCTCCCTTGACCCTTTCAAAGCACCGTTCAGATTTTATCTTCAGTAATGTTTTTGTGGTATCCAGGAAGGATTTCTCCCTCCTTTTTCTCTGTGTCAGCATTGATCTGCCGCTGCTGTCCAACAGACACATCTGTCATCTTCTGTGCCTTGCCTTCCAGGTTTACCACACTGAGTTCAGAGGCAGCTAAGGCTGGATGTGATCCTTTGTCCTGTGCTGGGGCCAGCCTCCAACCACAGCTACGCTGGGAAGCTCTTTGGTAATGTCCCCTGAGGAGCCTCTGCACGCACCCACGGTGCTGTTTGTGGGCAGAGCTGCAGCAGGACACTTGAGTCCCGTGGGCATTCCCCAAACCATGCACGGTGCTGGCTCTTCCCTCTGGGAGAAAGCAAAGGAGAGGCCTCTGGGTGGGTCTTCTCACACCCCCTCATCTGAGCTGAAGAAGCTTGGATAATTCTGGGGCAGCACTAATTGGTCCCTCTGTCCCAATTGTTTTTGGTGAGTTTTCCCTGTTTTTCTGCTGTAGAAAGCCCCAGAGCTGCTCCTGCAGCAGAGAATGGCAGCAAGGACAGCTGTGGTAGATTTTGGTACAGGACCAGGCTCTTTTGGATGCAGCTGTCTCACATTTGCCAAGACTCCGAAGACAGGAGGAAGGCTCAGTGTATGTGATATGCAGAAAAAGGCCCTTTTTAATAGCTTCCAGCAAACAGTCAGGGTCCTCCATCCCTCTAGCAATGACATTTTGGGATCCAAAATCTACACAGTGATGTTACATAACTGGACATCAGGAATATCTTGAAAAGGTAGCTGGGATTTTCCCCCAGGGATAGAGGCAGACTCTGAATTGGTCCTTCACAGAGCACATCTAATCTCCACACGAGTGACAGGTGAAGGCACAGGTCACTCTGCTCTCTGTCACTCAAACCTCTCCATCAAAAGCCCCTTTGAGGCAGCACGTTTTCAGGGCCTCCTCTGGACCAGCCAACTCCAGTCTGCAATTCCTGCAACTCAGGTTGCCATCTGAAGGTCACTGCTGGCCCAGCACATTAAATTTTGCCACTTTGCATGCTCTGTTCCAGCTGCAACCTCCTGCACCAGTCTGTACAATGTGCTGAACTTCCCCGCTGGGGCGGTGCCGGTCAGCAGGGCCACGAGAGCCGACCAAGAACTGAAGCACCACCGAGGACACCCCTGGGACAAGAGGCTGAGAGAAGTCAGCAGGAAAAGAGCTCAAATCTTAGAACCAGCAGAGTGGCACCTCTGGGACATGGTCCCAAGGCTTGTCTACATCTCCAGTGAGGGTGTAGACGAGCTAGATGTTGTTTAGCAGCGCAGTTTGTGGCGCAGCGGGGCTGGTGTTTGTCAGCCTGGCAGCTGTGCCCTTGCTCACCTTCCTCTGCCCTCCCTCCCTGCAGTGTCCCGTGCCTGCCCCGGTGCCCTGACTCAGCAGTGTCCCCAACTTTGGCAGTGTCAGGAGCCCTGGGGCTGCCCCTGGCCCTGCAGTGTGTGGCCATGCCTGCGCTTCCTGAAGGAGGTGGAGGCTCTTGCCCGTGGCTTGAGGAGAAACTGTGGGAATCCAGGACTTCCCTGTGTCTGCCCTGGCAGGTCTGGGACCCTGGCAGGGGGTCAGGAACCCCCCTGGACAGAGCCCCCAGAGACACTGGCTGTGATCTCTGTCCATGGAAAAGAGTTTTCAATCTTACAGGATGAATTACAAGCTCTGAGTGTTTGATATGAGTAATAATTAAGTGTGGCACGGGTGCAAAAGTAAAATTTTAGGATTCTAGATTAGGGGTCCAAAGGGGACAAGATGGAGGAATTGGGTGTGTCTTGTCCTTTTTCTCCTTCTTCATGCCCTCCATGTTTCACTGTGGTGTTGGCATTTTTCTGTTGGTTTAGGCTGGGACACACTGTTCAACGTAGGTGACAGATATTGGCACGTTATTGTAAATATAGCACAGGTAGTTTCTGGTATATAATGTTTGTAACATCCCACTGAGGGCAGAGCCCCACACGCTGCCCTGCAGGACAGAGCTGCGGCAGGGCAGCAGAACATGTGAGAGATAAACAGAATAAACAACCTTGAAACAGCACAGACCAATTATGCCTTCTTCTTTGGCAATGGGGCAGAAAGACAGAGACTTTCTACAATCTCAGAATCATCAATACCACAGATTCCGACAAGAAACGTGTGATTTCTGGGAGCCAGCCTCCAGTGTGATGGCTTTTCACTCCCTGCCCTTCACTCCAGCCACCTTTTACTTAATATGAAGCAAAGTAGGTGGTGAGTTGAAAACTCTGAACTAATGTTTTAATAAAGTAGCACTAAATTCTGTTTAAAAATAGCAAAAATCTCATCTCTGTCTAAATTGTCCTTCATGGTTAGAGTTAAATTGAGTCAAAAAACAAAAGAAAGGAGTTAATGCTGGACTAAAGGGATCCAATAATAACAGTTTAATATTATTTGTTGTATGGTGTGAGACCAAAGGGCTTTTTATCGCAATATTTTACTTCCAACAATGGGCAGGAGCAGATGTTTGTGGGAGAGTATAACCTGGTAAGTACAGGATTCCCTCTCTGGCTGTGCCATTGTTTGGGCAAGAGACTTTTTGGCAAAGACTTTCAGGCAGCCTATGGGTTTAAATAGCTGCCGAGAGAGCTCTCCTCCAGAAACTTGTCCCCTTATTGACTAGACCTCCACACCATGCAGCACTTTAGCTGTGCAGAGTGTCCTGCAAAGCTTAATGTTCTCTTTTTAACCAAAAGCTGAGAGAAATATTAACTGGTCTGTCATCACTCCTGTTCCTCATTATTTCTTCCAGAAAAGCAATGGGAAAAGATGGGAATTTATTGCCTACAACTCTTCAGGGAAAATGAGAAAGCATTTCTGTGGCTACACTTAGGCCACTCCACTGTTTGGTGCTTCCAGCAGCACCGTGGCAATCGTGCGCTGTTTCTTGACCCATCCTTCACTCTCAAGGTGGAAGAATTGGCTGGAGGACAAAGGGGAATGATGAAGGAGATGCTTTGAATAAGCAAGTGTGTGTTGAAATAAGGCACGATCATTAGCAATGATCATCAGGGTGACTCCTTCTCCAAGCCTGCCAGAACAGAGAAGGGGTGACACTGCCCTTGATATTCATCTGCCTCCCTGGGGCTGTGCAGGGATGCTGCAGTCATCCAGCTGCCTCCCGTGGCCAGCAGCAGGTCTGAGTCACACAGGGAGTGTGACAGTCACACAGCCTGAGTCACCACCCTGACCCATGGAGCCAGGAGAAGCTCCAAGCACACCCTGCTCCACGGAGGTGCTCTGCCTCTGCAGGATTGCTGCTGGGGGCACCAGCCACGGAGCCCCAGCCTGGGGGGTGACTGTGACCCTCTCAGGCCAGGAGCAAAGGGTCTTTAGCTGTCCTCTCAAAGGGAAGACGGGAGCTCTCCATTAAATAAGAAATCTGCCCAGGTAGCATCCCTGGCTAGACCTGAGTATGCACAGACCTTGTTTTGCAAGGAAAGGTCTGTGTCCTTCACTCCTGTATCCCTCCATATCTTTGCAAGGCTGAACCAAGTGAAAAAGTCCTGCTTCTAAAAGGAATTTCTCCAGGCATACTTGTGCTCTGCATTCCAGCTGCTCCTTGTGGATGGCTCTAGAAGGGGTTTTCTGTTCCTCCCGCTCTCCTCTCTCCTGCTTCCAGCCAGCACTAGATCTCAGGATCCTGCAGCACTCACTCCCAGACCCAGCAGCCAAAGGGAATTTCTCCCCATTATCCAGCAGATGCTGAAGCAGAGAACGTGGATGCTCAGACAACACTCTCCTGGCACTGAAGTGGATGAGGTACAGAAGACATCCAGAAGGATGTTGAAAAAGTGTGAGGGAAATAAGATACATGTTTGGCCCTGTCTTAGTGATCTGTTCAGTAACTTACAGATCAGGTAAATGCCTCAGCTGGGCAGACAGCAAAGCACCTTCCTGGGTAAAATGTTGGGCCCTTCTCCAGCCAGGCTGTTCATGCCATCAGTTGCCATTGCTGCATAAATGTAGGGGAGGGTGGGGAGGGTGATGCTGAGAGCAGCCTGGTGAGGTCAGGTGCTGAAACATTATCAGGGAAAGGCCTTTAGCTGGGCAGAACTTCAAGTTTTCAGGAAAGTTCTTCCTCCAGGCCTCCTCCAAGCTGGAAAAATAATGTCAGCCCCTTCCACACCCACCAGCACAGCTTCACCAGGAGCTGCTGGCTCGGGCTGTGCAGCCCTTGCAGCCCTGCCCCGTGTGTTTGCACAGTGCTTGTCCAGCTGCCGAGCACTAACCAAAGTCCAGGCTTTGGTCTGTCCCAGAGAATTATGTACAAATGCTGCTTGGGCCAAAGGGCTTTGTTTTTACTAGTTTCCTTCATCCTCAGCACAATATCCTGGTTGTGGTGTTTGATCCTTTTTTCTCCTCCCTCTTGATTTTAATAATTTAAATCTGCCCTCCTTAATCCACATTTCATTCTGTGGCCAGATAAATAACCAAGAAAGATTGAGAGACTGAGGCATCAGAAAATCCAGGTTTTTTATTTGATTTTACTTTATTTTGCAGGACTTTTTCTTTAGTTTGCAGTTCACATTGTTGCATAATCACAATGCCAGGAGCAAATAAAACACCCCAGAAGGACTTACACCAACAGAACGTGAGTGGTTAGAAGGAGTTATTTGTCCCCTTACAGTATTCAAAGTACACTGAGCTCTCTACGTAGCAGGCAGTGGCAGAGAAAATTAGGGACACAAACATTCCCAGGATCCCAGATATTCACCTGGGATATTCAGTTTCAAGGAAGGTGGTAATTGAAGAAGCTTAAAGCAAATGTTCAAAAAGCAGGTGAAATGAAACACCTGAATATAACAACGTTCACTCTTGAAACACACAAAAAAGCAAGAATTAGGGTTGGTAGATCTTTCACTCTGAAACAGCTGTTTACTGCACAAATCCTCACCCCTCCAAGCAAGGTCTCAATCTGCTCGCTCTTTGTCTTGTTTTCTTTCCTGTTACAGTTATCCAGCTTCCTACACTCCCTGCTTGTCCATGAGAGACCAGTGAAGGCTTCCTGCTGTGAGATTTGTGCCCAGTCATGGAGCAGCTGGGAACATCCCAGTCCCTCACCATCAGGGCACTAAAGTCACAGCTGTCACTCAGTGGGGACAGACCTGTCCAAGACAACAGAAATTACAGAAGAAATAGGAATGCTCCTATTCCTAGTTCACTTCTGGTGAACTCCTAACAACTCTCTGCAGCACCTTTTCTGATCGTGTCTCTGCCTTGCAGGACCAGTTGTAAGTAGGCTTCATACAGCTTGGCTATGGAAATCTGAAGGAAAATAGTGCAATACCCATAAAAGTGGGGAAATTGTAGGGATGGTCAGGGGAGAAAGCAGCCCCTGCTGTCAGAAGTCTGGGGGCTGCCGTGGGAGTTCTCTCTCCCATCCTATCACAGTTTATTCAGGAAAAGCCAATAGGGTCCTGGCTGAGCAACACAAAAAAGGGTTATTAGGGACAGACCCTCACCTCTCAGCTGATGTCCTTGGTGTTTGGAAAGCTGCAGCTTAGGTAGGGGAAAGTTTCCTAGCAGTTGTTATGTTGTGTGAGTGCTAGTGGAGTTGGACTGGAACTGAGGAAAGTGTTATGCTTCCAGTGGACCTTCCAGGCTGAAATGAGTCAGAAACTGGAGTGTTCCCAGAAAACATTTATTCAGCCCTGTGAGCCAACATGAACAAAACCCCCAGAGGGGTCCAGCCCATTTCACTATGATTTCGGTATTTTGTAAAATGTCTTTAAAATTCTTTCAGAGCAGTATAGTTAACGTGCCTCATTTTGCAAATACTTTTAAACATAGCATCAGAGTGTTTGGTTACAAATACATGAACACAAGGCACAGCTGTCAGGATTTTTTTTTTTATCATTTCAATCAAAAGGGGATGAAAGCTGACAAAAATGCTTCTTACCAATTTAGGGAAAAAACAGTTCAGTTATAAGAATTTCGGAAAAGAGCCAGCCTGTTTGAGAGCTGAACCTGCTGAGAGTGAATCAGTGCAGTTTTGCTCTTGATAGCAAAGATGGTGCAGGTCTTGCTGGGGACAGGAGGGGACTCTCTGACTTGGTTTAAATGCCTTTTTCAGGGCTGGTCAAAGTGAAGGGCATGTTGTGGATGCCATAATGAAACCCCAGCCCAGCTGTCACAGGCTGACTCTCCTTGTGAAAAGGGTCATGGCTTTCATCTGAACTCCACTAGTGGGTTTGGTCTTGGTCTTGGATCAATTCAGGTGACAAAATCAACATGGAGAAGTGAATATTGACCTGCAAGGCAGGCTGGTCTGTCTTCTCTGCTGTGGACTTGAGACTTTGACTTGGGACATCCCTCTACTTTCCTCCTTTAGGTTCCCTTGGATTTGTGGCCTTGTGGTGGCAGGAGGAGCCACGCCTCTGACTCGTGAAGGATGTGGAGATGCTGGGACACTGACAGGAGAAGGGTTTTCCCCAGCAGCATCCAGCCATCTGGAAATGCAGCTGTGCCTGCTGAAAAATGTGCCCTTTGAAATGCCAAGTCAGTCCAGACACAGCTGTGTCTGTGTGTTGAAATATTTACCCAGTGTCTAAGGGCAGGGTCAGGGCACAGATCCCAGAGCACAGGCGGATGTGGGAGGATGATGCCCTGACACTTGCCAGCACAGGGAGAAAACCCTCCCACACTGCTCAGCCCATCACAGAGGTTGTGGTGCTGTCACACAGGCAAAGAATGCACAGATCCCCGGAGGCTGGATGAGGACTGGGAGAGGGCTGGCTCTGCTCACATGCATCACTCTGCACCTTCTGGAAGCTCCTGCTGCAGCCAGCACCACGGAGCAGGAGCGGGATGAGCTGCAGACATGTCCCCAGGCTGCAGCTCTTTTCACACCAGCAGTGCCAGAGCTGAGGGGGCATCTCCCAAGGAAGGGTGCCACTGGAATGGACACAGGAAAAGGCCAGCTCACTTTGTTACCACATTGCTGCCAGCTCCAGAACATTCCCCCTTGAGGACACCAAAGCCAGATTTGTTCAGAGTGCATAAATTTTTCTAGTTAAGAACTGAGCTAAGAACATTCCCAGCTGACACAAATTGTGACAGAAAATAGCAGTAAACTCTTACAACTGATAAAAACAGACATAACAATGGAAAACTGAGAACGAGAGGCCCACTTAGCCCTGAAGGGAGAGGGTTCTTCAGCCCTTCTTCCATATCCAGTTCCACACTCTGCTGGAAGCTTGCAAAGCTTTGTAATGCACAATCCATAGCTGCCCAAACACTTTTCCCAAGGAGGAGACCCATAGGGAGGATCCACCATCCAAAAGCAACAGAGGAGATTGCAGACAGACCATGGCTGATGTTGGCTGGGCTGTTGCCTTCAACTCAGTGTTGTTCTTGGTGCTTGTAGTAAGAGGCATCTGTGCTGGAAAAATGTCACACACCAGCCTTTCCAATATCTGGTGGAAATAGTTGCTTCTGGCCTGCAAGCCTGTGGGATTTTCCACTCCTAAGGCAATAACAACATGCTTTGTCACAGGGTGGAACAGCCTCTCCTGCTGGTGCATGAGGACACCACAGCAGTGCCAAAACATCCTCTGATCACAGTGGCAGCAGCAGAAGGGACTTGGTGAGCCCAGGGTACCCCACAGCTAAGCATTCCCTCAGCATTCCACTCTCCAGCCCTGTGCAGGGAAGCCTTGCTATTTCAAGCTGGGTTTCCTCTTCTCCCATTGTCCTCTCAGGCTACACAGGAAATAAGAGAGCAGCAATTTCCCGGCTTCATTTGTTCAGTTGATCCTACAGTCCTTCCCAGCAGAGAGCTTCCCACAGTCCAGAAAGCCCTTTTAAACCCAACACCCCAATGAACACAAGGTTCATTGGCCACACTTTACCCTCTCCATTTTGTGGTTAATCATTTTCACTGCACACTCCACCTACAGTAGCTTTGCCGGGGCCAGCTTTAGCCTGAACTATCTGAACTGTTTGCTGAGCCAGGATAGGGATGCTGGGGGGAGGGATGGGCCTGGGGAGTCAGGGAAGGTCTCCCACACCTGCCTTGCTTTTCTTTCTCACTGCATCCTCGGGGAGCAGAAGTGCACGTGATGATCCAGCAGCAGCTGAGACAGCTCCTGCCGGAGGGGAAGGTGCACACTCCTGCTGCCCTCGCCCTGCTCGGCAGCTCCGTGGCAGCCCTGCTGGTCTGGAAATGGCTGGGAAAAAAGATGATCCAGAAGAAAATGGAAGAGGCTCGGAAGACCCGGGATGAGGGTATGAAGAAAATGGCAAAGGCTGTCCAGCAGTTCAGGGAGCAGGTAAGTCATCCTCCTCGGGGGGCTGAGTCCCGCTGGGGTGTCAGCTGATGTTATCCTTCAGCTCCTCCTTCCAGCTCATGGCCCCATAGCTTTTGTAAGGAGGGGATGTGCCAGCAGCCCTCAACAAGAGGAAAGGCTGCCTTGGGAGAAAGGGAGATCACTGCCCTGCTCAAGCTGGATGAGTGTGGTGGGAGTCTACAGCTTGGGGAATGTGAAATACTCACTGAGAAGAGGTTTCTGAACAACACAGGTGATGATGCGCTGGATCTTCACCGATCTAAATCCCATTTAATGATCTGGAAATGTCTCTTGCCAATTATGGGTAGAAGCAAGAAAGCTTTTTCCTCTGCTTAACTCTAAGTTTGCACATCTGTTCACACCCCTCCACCCTTGGCTCTAAAACTTGGCTTCTGGACAGCTCCAGGGGTGTCTCCAAAATCAGCATTCTCAGTCAGTGGCACCTCCCATCAGGCTGCCCAGAAGGTGTTTGGTCTAACTTTACACTAATGAAACACCGGGTTTGCAGTGTCCCCTGGGAGCAACCAGGACGTGACATGGGGGTGAATGAGCCAGGCCTCACCCAGCATAGCCCTGAGTTCCTAGTGCAACATCATTTCTAACCACCTTTCCCTTCTGCTCTATTCACTTCTGAGTACACACTGGGTAAGCCAGCTCCTGTTTATGCAGGTAACACACCTGGAGATAAAGTGATACATATATCTGCAACCTTTTTTCTTAAATATAGTTCTATATAAATATAAATATATTATATAAAACCTCTAAAAACCTGGTGGCACTGAAAACTGCCAGTCTTCTTTACCTGAGTAAAGACATCTGTGAGTTCCTGCTGACTTTCTTTTTTTGGTCAAACAGTTTGATGGGCTTGAGCTGTTAAATGTTTGCTCTCAGGCCTGGCTGTCCTGCACTGCCTGTACCTGTTCTGAGGGATGAAAGGACAGCCTGAGACCTGTGTGCAAGGACTTTGGCACCTTCTGTCCCAGGCAGTATTTGCTCAGCAGAGGTTATGTCTCGCTCAGTGGCGAGGTCCCACTGTGCCAGGAGAAAGGCACTGCCCTGTCCTCTGCTGCAGTGGATGGACAAAGCCCTTTGACACGTGGGTTCCTGTGTTTGTGTCCTGTTTGTGACACCCAAACTCAGGATAAAACACTTGGCAGCTCAGGGTCTGAACCCCCACATGCAGGATCTGCCTTTCCAGCAAACTCTGCTGATAATGTTGACAAAACTTAACAGCTTTATCCCTTGAGCCAAAGGGTAACTGTGGGGGCTTTGGGCCTTTTAGGGGAACTTCTAGGGTAATGTCCTGCAAGAATTTGCCACAGGCTTAGAGTATGCCTCACTGTTTGGGGTGGGCAAAAGGGGTTTCTCCCATGGTACTCTGCAGCCCTGTGTTAATCTGCCCTTTGCCCTGCCCTTGTACTGCCCACTGACCATTGGCCCCCGATCCCACACTTAACCTGGGACATTACAGTTTTCTCATCTTCTTTCTCCGGGCTCCTTCAGCATGGCTCTGCGTTAAACCTTGCTGGAACTCTTACAGAGACCCTTTCTGTCCTTCTCTGCTGATCTAGCTGTGGTGTGAGTGTGGATTGAGTGACTGTCTGTGCCTGCCCGAGCAGCTTTCTCAGAAGATATCTTTGGGAGGTAGCAGCAAACACCGTCCATTTTCCATGTTGCTACATAACTGGAGTTGCTGCCCTGGATCCCCTCACCTTCCCTTTGCAGGTCCCCAGTGTCCAGACAGATGCCATTCTGTCCCTGCCCCTGCTGGAACTCACTAGAAGACTCCAGGAAGGGTCTCTGTCCCCCAGAACTGTCCTCTACACCTACTTAGAGAAGGTGAGTGTCCATCCACAGTGAGAAGGACAAAGCAAACCTTTTACATTCTCCATGCCATGGTGTGTGTGCTGGTAGCTGAAAAGACTCATTGGAGCTGGATTATGACCAGCCTTTAATATAGCAGATATTAAGAGAAAAACATGCTCTGTCTCCTGGATCAGATCCTTTGAGATGGCTTGAGCTGGGATGCTGTGGGGAGGGGGTTATTCAGGCTGTATTTTGTAGACCAGGGTAGCTGCTGAACGCAGTGTAATGATGCTGTTCTAATCCATCATCTCTTCCTCCACATGCCCAACAAAGGCCCTGGAAGTGACCCAGCAGACAAACTGCTTGAGACACTTTATCCCAGAGTGTGAGGAGCAGCTCCAGGCAGTAGAAGGGCACAAGGAGAAAGGGCTGCTCTACGGCATCCCTGTCAGCATCAAGGACCACATCGGCCACAAGGTTCTTCCCTTTGTGTTTGTGGATGTCCCAGCGTGGGCCGGGCTGGGTGGTGAAGTGCTGGGAGATGGAGAAGGGGGAAGGGGCCCCATCCTGGCACCACAGGAAACCTGGCTGTCCCTGAGGCAGCTGCAACCCAGTGGGCACTCACTCACTCACTCACTCACTCACTCACTCACTCACTCACTCACTCCCCCCACACCCATTGGGATGTGGGAGAGAGAATAGAAAGGGTAAAAGTGAGGAAACTTGTGGGTTGAGATAAAGACAGTTTATTAGGTAAACTCTGCACACAAGGAAGGCAAAATAAATAACTCGCTCACCACATGCCATGGGCAGGCAGGTGCTCAGCCACCCCCAGGAGAGCAGGGCTCCATCCTGTGTGATGGTAACTGGGAAAGGTAAATGACATCACCCCAAACGTCTCCCCTTCCTTCCTCTTCCCCCAGCTTTATGTGCTGAGCATGACTCCATATGGCATGGAATGTCCCTCTGGTCACCTGGGGTCAGCTTTCCTGTCCCCTCCCAGCTGTGCACCCCCAGCCTGCTCACTGGTGAGGCAGTGTGAGCTCTGTGCAAGCCCTGCTCAGTGATAACAATGACATCCCTGTGTTATCAACACTGTTTACAGCACAAAATCCAAAACACAGCCCTGTAGTAGTAGATACAGTGAAGAAAATAAACTATCCCAGCCAAAAGCATCACAAACCTCCATGAGCAGAGAAAAACCAGGGATGAATAGTTATAGACACAAATGACCTCTCCTCTGATACATGACACAGTACAAGCTGCACTAAAGTTGAGGGCTTTAAGCCCAAAGCAAGCCCCAAATACCAAGGCTAACTGAAAAAGTCTCATATATTTTGTTTACCTGGGGTTATTCCTTCCCTGAACATCCACTGGTGGATTCACTTGGACAGCAGGATGCTGGGTTTGATCCCAAGCTAGTGCACCTATGGAATATGGAGCTGCATTTGGGTCAGGGGAGAAAAGGAGCAAGAAGAAGAGCAAGGAGAGCTTCAGGAGAAGCTTTAACCCAGTGAGTGCCTGGCAGCCCTCTGCCAAGGATGGAAGGAGAGGGAATCCTTCAAGCAAGGGCTCTCAGGGGAGTGGGTTGGTACCAAACACACAACCCCTGAAGGAATGCCAGAGGATCCTTCCAAAAGAGCAAGGGGACTGCACTGACTGTGTCCCTGATCACTTCTCTTCTCTGCAGGGGCACTTGGCAACCTGTGGGCTCGTGCAGTGCCTGGGCACTCTGATGGATGAGGACAGTGTCCTGGTCAAGGTCCTGAAGAGACAAGGGGCCATCCCATTTGCAATGACCAATGTGCCACAATCCCTCTTCAGGTGACATACATCATTAAAAATCTGGTTGTGCTTCTGAAGAAAAATCCCAGCCTGGAGGTCCCTGGACAGGCTCCTCCCTGGCTCCTGGGGCATGTCCTGGAGAGTCCCTTTTCTATTATCTGGCAACAATCTCAACTGAAAAAGCTGTCAGATAAGATGAAGAGGGGTAAAAGTCTACAGTGAGTTAAGACAAATCGAGTGCACTTGTGCATGGGAGGGAGAGCAGAGGCTCCTGGCAATGAGCTGTGTCCTGAGGGATTTAGGGATGAAAGGGTGGGGTTGGCTATGCCACCCAGGCTCTCTGCAAAGGAAAACAAACAACCCCAAGGCATTTGGCTGCTCCTCACAGCCTCTTTCCTGGCTTTCTTCTCCCCAGCTACGACTGCAGCAACCCCATCTTTGGCCGGACCTTGAACCCCCTCAACCCCCAGAAGAGCCCCGGGGGCTCCTCGGGAGGGGAGGCAGCTCTGATGGCGGGGGGAGGCTCCATCCTGGGCATGGGCTCGGACATGGGCGGCAGCATCCGCCTGCCCTGCAGCTTCTGCGGCCTCTGCGGCCTCAAACCCACGGCCGAGAGGCTCAGGTGGGTGCTGGGGCTGCCCTCCCAGCCCTGCTCCTGGGCAAGGGGGAAAGTATTGGGTGGGTACTTGGAGGGAGGAGAGAGGGTGGCTCTTTAAGGGTGGCTTGCTTTGCTCAAAAACTCCCCCAGGAGGTTTCATGGTTAATTTTTGTGGGGAATCGGCATGTTTTCATCGTAAATCTAGCCTGGAGTTAAAAGTAAAAAGGAGTTAAAAGTGGTTAAATAATGCTAAAATGGAACCGTTTTGGTTAAACCAAAACTAAGATCTGTTGGGGTTTATGTTTGTTTGTTTTATTTTGGCCAAAAAATATGGTTTGAACTACTTAATTCAAATTTTTGAAATAATTTCCTTCTGTTTTTGGTCCTGAGCTGGACACCCCACATGCTTTTCAAACATATTGTGAATATCCCTCCATTACTGAAATGACAATATACTTCTTCTTTTCCCATAGCCTGTCTGGAGTGACTGGCCCTGTCAATGGCATCCTGGCAGGTACATGAATTTTAAATTCCTTTTCCCTATATCCTGTGAAGAGCCTGATGTTCTCCTGTAGGCCAGAAGAAAACCTGAGACAACAAAGGCCTGTCTGGAGTCCATCTGAAACTTCCCTCATTGCCTGCTCACCCCGACATGGCTGCGCAGAGGGGTGGGCTGGTGTTTTGGCACACCCATCTGCTCACTGTGATTGTTTGCTCTTGTCCCATCCAGTCCCTTGTGCCCTGGGGCCCATGGCAAGGGACGTGGACAGCCTGGCCCTGTGCATGAAGGCTCTGCTCTGCCAGGAGATGTTCCAGCTGGACCCCACCGTGCCCCCCATCCCCTTCAACGAGGAGGTGAGGCCTCACTCAGCAAGCCCTGGTTCCTTCCAGAGTGCCACACGCCCTCCTGAAGGGTCCAGCTATCTTTACAGGACAGGTTTTCAGTAAAATAGCTCTCTTTGCAGGCACAATTCATAATTCTCATGTTAAAAAAATAGGCGAATCAGTAGTTATTCTGTCTGTCTTCTCAGCTGGAATGCAGCTTATTGACTTGAGAGGATCCAGAAAAAAGAGCAGGGAAGAAGGCGACACTGGGAGCAAATACATGGAGATCTTTAGGGGAAGATGAGGCAAGATCAGAAACTGCTGCAGCAAATCTCTTAACTGAAGGTGTTCCCTTTGTCTCTGCAGCAGACCAGCTTCAGGAGGCTTTTCCACCTCCACACTTTTTAGAAGTGGTTGAATCCACTTGTCTGGAATGGCTGTCCTCCTCCTAAAGGAAGGCCTGGAGAAAAAGGCAGGGATAGACATTTGAAAAGGGTAACTATAAACAGCAAACCAGAATATTAGTCACTGCTTCACATTTGGAGCTCTTGCCCCCTTCTGCAGTGGGTGTCAGCATGAGAGCAGACCTACCCCGAGTGGGTGTCACAAAAAAATCACTGTCAAAGGCATTGGAGAAAGCAGGTTTTAATACAAATTTGCAGAAGGATGACAAAGTTCAATGACAGGGTTCACTTTGTTACATATTCCGAAGATGGAGCATACAAAGGAAAATCAGCTTAGAGTCACTTTGGAATGATTTGCCTGGAGACTGGGAATGCAAAGGACAGGGGTGCAAAGGGCAGGGAGGACCCTGCCTTGAGTCACAAGGTTCAGAAAGGGCCCCCTCACTTTCTTGATGTAGTGTGGATGTGGCTGGATCCAGTCTCAGTCCCAGACCTGGTCAATGGTGCACGTCTAAAGGATTTTCACAGCAATCCCATTAGGAATTGGAATGCTGACCTGGTGTCCCTTTGCTCCAGGTGTACTCCAGCTCCACTCCCCTGCGGGTCGGGTACTACGACACCGACGGCTACTTCCCGCTGCCCCCCTGCATGAGGAGGGCAGTGAAGGAAACCAGGCGTGCTCTGCAGGCTGCTGGCCACCAGGTGAGCACCACCACCCCCTGCTCTTCTCTCCAGCGTGTCCCCAGCCTCGCTCCTCGCTGAGAAAATCACCCTTCAGAAACCAGACACAGCTCCCAAGCACATCTGCGGGAAAAATGACCTGGCTGAGGTATGGGATTATGTTACTCCAGCCACATAACACCAGGCAGAGAGACCCCTCTGCCTAAGGCAGCAGTGCATCTCATGGGCAATCAGCAGCAATAATCTCATGGGGAGGTCCTTGGATAGAAAACAGTCGAACCAGGGCTTCTCTTGGCACATGGAGCCCAGGGAGGTGCTTCTCTGCCTTTGAGGATTATCCACACTTGGGTCTTGGAAACTATTCACATGCCCAGGCTGCCACATAATCTCGTGTTTTGGTGCAGCTGGTGCACTTCTCTCCTCCTCGGGTCCCCTATGTCATGACTGAACTGTTCATGAAGACGTTTTTTGCTGATGGAGGCCGTACCTGGTTGGACGTGTTGTAAGTAGAAGCCCTCTGGCAGCAATGCTGCCAACACCTCCATCCCCATGCCCTGAGCATGGCACAGACACAGCTCAGGTCTCTGAGAACGGGCAAACAGCTTCTCTGGTGTGATCCCATCCTCTTGTCATCTCTCAGCACAGGAGATATTGCAGATCCAGGCTTGAAACCACTGATTAATTTATGCAAGATCCCAAGGCTGGTGAATAAGCTGCTGGCTCTGCTTCTGAAACCTCTCGTGAGTCCTTATCCCTCAGGACAGGAACAGGGGCTTCCTGGGGTGGCACAAGTTACTGCAGGCCCATGCCATGTCCCTAAGGAACCTCATGCCTTTGCAGTTCCCCCGCCTGGCTGAGTACCTGAGCGCCATGGCTGGAATGAGGTAAGATGGAATTGTCCCCAGGGATGTCCATGGAAATGGGTGACACCTTCTCCTCTAGGTGTCTGTGGCTGGGGAGGACTGGATTCACAGCAGGCTGTGATCTGCCCTCTGCAGGGGCTGTCCTTCATTCCTGGACATGGCTCCACTGCCCCTAAAGACATCCTGATAGGAATGGGGCACTTGAATGGATAAGGTCATTACAGGAAGCCTGTGGGAGAGATGAGTATTAAATCCAGGCCCATCAGGGAAACCTTCTCTCCAGCACTTCCAGACATTTGCTGCTTAATTGCTTGGCCATATGCCAAAGGAAACTTTAGGAAGATTGTGAAAGCTGTATTGTTTTAAGCAATTGCTAAAATCACCAGGGCTTATCAACCCAGAAGACTATTTAAGCAATTCCTCCTCCTCTTAAAGCTTAAAGATGTTGCTATGATTTCCACTTGCAGGTCAGTGAAGGAGATGTGGAATCATCACCATCAAATACAGGTTTGTTTTTGAGGACTTTCCTCTTTGGCATCCGACAAGTTGAGGTTTTGTGGCAAGCACCAGGTCAGAGTCATCAGTCTGGAAAGGGATTGTGCAGGGGAGGGGTTGCTGGGAGAAGACAGGATGGAGAGAAAGGCACAAAGAAGGATAGGAATGGGGTGGATGGGCTTTTGAGTCTGCCCAGACAGAACTTCATGGGCTGCCTGCAGTGCTCATGGCCAGGCACAGTAAAGGCTGCCCTGGGAGTGGGGATGGCCAAAGTGAGACCTTTCAAATTGCTGGCCACATGCAATGGAGGCAAACACACGCTCCTCTGCCTCATCCCTTGAGCACCACTGCCTGCTGCTGCCTCCCCAGTTGTGCTTGAGAGGCTGAGAGGCTCCAGGCATGGACATGGCTCCATGACACGCTCCTCTCCTCCCGCAGCTGTACCGCTCCCAGTTCATCAGCCAGTGGAAGGAACTCCAGCTGGACGTTGTGCTGTGCCCTGTCCTGGGACCTGCCTTCACCACGGGATACCCTGGGAAACTCCTCAGTAAGTGAGTCTGGGGCCTTCCCAGGAGGGCAGAGAGCCATAGTGGCCAAGACTGGAGGGAAACACCCACTACCACAGAGCTTCACTGCCTGCCCAAGCATTTCATGGGAATTAGGAAGGAAAAGTAACTACACAGAGCTCTCTGAGCAGATGGAGACAGACACAGCTCTCAGGGGTTTCAGTGAATAGGGAATGTGTAACTTTGAAGACAGGAGGCTGTGACTGCCTGCATCCTCTCCTGCTTCTCCCAGCTGCCATCTCCTCCACAATGCTGTACAACGTCCTGAACTTCCCCACTGGGGTTGTCCCCGTCAGCACCGTGACAGAGGCTGATGAGGAAGAGCTAAAGCTTTACAAAGGCTGCTGTGATGACCCCTGGGACCGGACACTGAAACAGGTATGGGAAGTGGTAGAGCAGAGACTGCTGATGTGTGTTCAGGTAACTGTTTTGATGATATCAGGGGCTCCTAAATATCCTCCACCAGTATGGGCACAGCACAAAAAAAAAATCCTATCTTCTTTATACACCCCTTGCTAATTCCCAAACCCACCTTGAACATAACCCTTGCTGTTCTCCCAAGCCCTCAATAGGTAAATCACTAAGTTTTGGGAGGACTAAAGGATCTCCCAGAGGCTGGGTAGGCTGAAGCCAGCAAGGAGTCATGCAGCAAAGCTTCAGGGAGCAGGTCCTTGCAATAGCCACAGCCCACAGCACTGCACTGCACTTTCCTCCTGCTGCATGTTGCCTTCAACCAGGCCCAGGCTGTCAGTGGAGCATGGATCAGGAATGCTGAAGGAAAAGGGATCTGCCTACAAGACAGCTCATAGCAGAGCTGGCTGGGGTGTGTGTGGGGGAAGGTGTCTCAAACATGTTACCCAAGATTTGGCCACCATTTCTATCCGAGAAGAGCAAGAGCCTTCCCTCTGCCCAGCACAGTAACAAGGCTCAAACACCAACCTCCCCACTCTGTGGGATGAGCCATAGGCCTAAACCAAGCTGCCAAAATCTGCTGGAGGTCCAAGTGCCCGGGTGATCCCTCACTGCTTGTGCCCCCACTGCAGGCTGTGGCAGGAGCCGTGGGGATGCCCGTGGCCGTGCAGTGCGTGGCCTTGCCCTGGCAGGAGGAGCTGTGCCTGCGCTTCATGAAGGAGGTGGAGACCCTCAGCCGTGACAAGAGAGTGGCATAGTCACCATGGTCCCCAAGGAGAAGGGACGGTGCTGCAGGACTGCCACCCGCAGCACAGAGAGCGCACTGAGGAGGGCAGGAGAAAGGAAACGCCACCTCCTGAGCCCTCCTTGCCAATAAACACAGATCCTGTAAGGAGCCCAAATGCCCTGCAGGACTGGCTTAAGATAGGTTCAAACAGTGGTAAACCGAGGAACTGCACTTCCAGCAAGGATGGATGGCCATGGACGTGGGTTCACCCCAATTTATATCAGTGCTGCCTCCTGCAGAGGCAGGGCGGTGCTGGGAGGAAAGGATTACAGAATTTTAATGGTATTTTCTTGCTGGCAGTGAAGTAACTTCATATGGATGGAACTATGGGCTGCCCCATGAGGAATACAGCCGTGTCCATCACTTCCCAACACTGTAATTTGCTCGCAAAAATAAAAATGTAACTATTAAGCAACTCCTATGATAAATCCTAGTAATCCTTCACTGATGGTGATGATTCTAGAAACAAAGCTGTACTTAAAATCATGCAAACACCTGCCCACTGGACATTAAATGGCATCTAGCATGGGAACATTCACACTTACCCACAGCCTTCCTAGCTGTGCGGGATAGCAACAGTGACTGGCCTCTCCACAGCACCAGATCTCCAGCATCCCAAGCACATTTCAAACCCCACAGGAGGGGCACTCTTAGGAGCCCCTGGTTTCAAGACCTCAGGCTGCTCTCTCTGAAGGCAGGAGATAAGCATAGACAGATGCAACTCATTTGTGCAGATGGTGAGATCTGGCACAGAAAGGCTGAGATCCCCAGATGGTGTTTGTTAACCCAAACCTGCTCATGCAGGATCAAAGCAGTCAGACAGGAGGAAGAGAGCAGGGCCGTTTATCCCATCCCACACAGATGGATAAATTGCTCCCTCTGATAAGACCTCTCTCTCTTTCCTAGATTAAACACCTCAGTCTCAAACAGATAAGTGTTCAGGAAACAGCACAGCAGGTCTTTCTCATTTATTCCCTGTCTGCAGTAAATAAGCAGACTTCCTTTGGGACATTTTAGAAAGAAAAATAAATATCAAGCAGTTCTGCTTTCCCTTAAATATTGGGCTATTTCCTGTCAGCAGAGAGACAGATTCTGCTGCCCCTTCTACAGCCGACGTAATTTGCAGAAATACATGGGGCCAAAGTTGGCTGTGAGGTGAGGCAGGACGAGCTCCCCGAGCCGGCAGTCCGAGAAGAAGGAAAACGTGTCCTGGAAGAGCGTCCGGAAGTGGCTCAGGTCCTCCACGTGCACACTGATGTTGAACTGGGCTCCTGCAACGTCCAGCGCCCTCTCCACCACACACTCGTTCTGCAGCGGGGACAGGGAGCACGTGGAATACACCACAGCTCCTCCCGGCCTGGCCGCCAGGATCCCGGCCCTGCAGCGAGGTGAGCACACACATGGTCACCAGAGGGCTCTGAGGGAGGGACACTGAGGGGCATTCCCACCCACCCAAACTGGGAAGCCAACAGGGGACTCATAGGAAGTGACAGACAAACCCCACTGAACTCCACAGGCTCGGCAGTCTGGGTCACTGCAGCATGAGCAGTGTTTTGGGCCAGGGCAAAGAATCAAACAGTACTTATGCTAGTAAAGTATTTAACATGGGAGATGCTACTGGAGAGCAGCTGGAAGGTGTAATCCTGCAGTCACATCCAAAGGAACAGGAAATATGAGACTGCAGTTCAAGTGTTGCCATGGGACTCTCTAATCTGCCTCTTTATTGCCACAGCACACAGCACACAGCGACAAGCTGTGGCCCTTCCCAGCACCACACATCCTCCCATGTGCTGGGATAGGTGGGCACTCAGGAATCTTCCAGGGCTGACTGCTGGGACCCAGGAGATCACCACCCAAAACAACTGTACCCATCCTGTTTCTTAGCCCTTCTCCCTATATCCTACCACTGCTGCTGGGGACAGGAGGACAGGTGATCTGACCAAAAACATCTGCACTTTCCTACACTTAATGTGATTTCACGTGTTCCAACTACTGACAGAAAACTACACATGGTTTCCACAATTCCCAGTTGGGGACAGAGTAAGAAGTTGTTTCAGGGAACACAACACAACGGAGCTCACTCACATCAGCAGCTGCAGTTGCAGCATGGGCAACATCTGACGCTCTTTGGTTCGCCTCTTGTGGAAGATGTTGTTCTCCTCCTCCATGGCAGAGTGTCTGTCTGTCGTGCAGGGCACATCCACCAGCACCTGCAGCAGCAGAGGTTCCACCTCAGCCCCGTGCACAGGTCAAGCTCAGCGAGTCCCTCCTGCAGCCAGCCCCATGCCCACCTCCTCCACCCCTGCCAACAGCTCTCAGTGCCTGAACACAGGTGTGCATCACACTGAACTGTAATCATCTGGCTGCTTTGGCATTTTGGGAATATGCAAAAATGGTGGAAAACATCTTGCACTAACTCATGTCCTCATTTAATGTCCCTGCTCTGTGTTTGTCCCTGGCAATGCTCCTGCACCACACACAGGCATTGCTGCTGCAGCTTCCTGGAGTACCCAACTGGACATGGCTGAGAAGCCAGAATTATCTAATCTTCACATTTAACCTCTTCCATGTGATGGACAAGAACAGGATTTCTAAAGGGTGTTACACAGGCAAGTAAAGGTACAACTCTAGATGCACATATGCACCAGATCCTGCAGGAAGGGATAGCAGGAGGAAATCTTACTCCTTATGTCTTGGTCTTCTCTCCTTCTCTGCAGTTATGATTACAGAAAACTACACAGTTATATGGAAGGATAAGCTGCTGTCTTCCTCAGAAAGAGGAGAGAAGTGAATTTGATGGGTTTATCTTCACTGGTTACCAAACACGTACCTTATGGAAAGTGCCTCCTTTCACCTGGTCCCAGTCCCTTCCGTCGTAGGATGTGACACTGACAGTATCCCTGACTTCTTTGGGGACATAGCTATGGAGAATGTGGTACAGCCTCTTTGTCCGGGAAACAGAGACGTCGTTGGCTGCCAGATGCCCTGGCAGTACAGAACAGGCACACTGGGATGTCACTTTTGCAGAAACACACCTGATTCCCAGCTCTTACACACAGAAATTATTAATGATCAGACATCAAAGGGTGCGGTACACTGCTCCAGCCTTGTTTTACACACGGGAACAAGGAACACCCATCCCCACTCACCACAAAACCCAGTCTGCAGCAGAGCCAGAGTCTTCCCACCCGGAGCCGCACAGAGGTCGAGGACAAAGTCATCTGGCTGCACACTGAGAGCCAGGACAGGCAGGAGAGATGCTGCATCCATGAGGTAATAGTCGAGCAGCCCAAGAGCATCCGGCCTGGAAATCATCAGTTTGCATAACAAAAGCAAATGTTGGAGGGGAAAAGAAAGTAAAAGAGCAGTTGGAAGTAAGGATGGCAACACACGAGCCATGCCCCTGAGGCTGGCAAAGACCAGGGCGGTCTGTCAAAGACCAGGGCGGTCTGTCAGTGATGCCTCACCGTGCAGGACGAAAGCGCGTGATGTCACCCCTGGGGAAGGCGTAACACTTGATTTTGGAGGAGGTGCAAAGTGGTGGGGACATCTCTGCCTGTGTCACCATTTCGGTCCTGCTTTCACCAGAGCCCTCCTGGCACCCTGTGGCCGCTTCCCCCACAGCTGCACCCCGCTGCCATTGCTGTGCCTTTTGGGAGACCTCAGAAACGAAATCGGTGGCGTTGAGCAGCTCCAGCTCTCGGGGAACGTGGTCAGCAGCAGCGAAGTTGTTGAGGAGAGCCCCATACTTCTGCTCGCAGAGCAGGGCAGCACGGACCGAGGGCCACAGGGCCCCCAGGTGCAGCCCATAGCTCATGTCGAAGTGGTGCAGCGCCAGCCGCGTGGACGGGATGCGTGGGGCTGTGGTAGCCTTGTGGGGAAAAAGAACAGAAGTGTTAAAAGGCAAAAAAACACCTCAATACCTCCATACCCAGCCTTCATGTTCTCCTGGGAGAATCCAGCACTGATTCTGCGCTGCCAGAAGTCCATGAGGCCCTTCTGGAGTGTGAGTGTGATAGGACCAGAGGGAATGGCATGAAGCTGTGACACGGGGGTTTATGTTGTGTAACAGGAAAAGGCTTTTCACCCACGGGGCGCTTGGGCACTGAAGGAGGGTCCCCAGGGAAGGGGTCCCAGCACCAAGCCTGAGTTCGAGAGGCATTTGGACAATGCTCTCAGCACAGGGCGGGACTGCTGGGAGTGTCCCGTGCAGGGCCAGGAGCGGCATCCTGAAGCATCCCTTGCTGCTCAGCGCACGCAGCGATTCCAGGGCTCTGGGAAAAGCTGGATGTGTCCGGGAGCCGGGCTGGGCACGGCGGCAGGAGGGAGCAGCGAGAGGCGGAGCGGGGGAATGAGACGGGGATTCGCACCGCGTTAGTGCGGTCAAGAGCGAGGCGCAAGCAGCGCCGAGGGGCGCCGCGCTCCGGTCCCGCCCCGGCCCGGCTCACCCACTTCTCCTTGTGCCGGTCCCGCCCCGGCCCGGCTCACCCACTTCTCCTTGTGCCGGTCCCGCCCCGGCCCGGCTCACCCACTTCTCCTTGTGCCGGTCCCGCCCCGGCCCGGCTCACCCACTTCTCCTTGTGCCGGTCCCGCCCCGGCCCGGCTCACCCATTTCTCTTTATGCCGGTGCCGGTGCCGGCGCGGCCCGGCCCCCGGAGCTGCTCCCGTCCCCGGGGCCCGGCGCAGCAGCGCGGCCGCCGCCCGCCCGCGCCCGCCCAGCGCCGCCATCGCCGCTCGCCTTCCGGGGCGGGACCGGGGAGTGCTCGGGGCGCGGCCGGACAGGGACCGCGCGAAAGTGATTTATTAAAAAAAATATGGATATTGATCTAGTATCGATATCCAACTGTGACGGACAAAAACTCTCTAACAGTTTAAAGTTAGAAAGTGTGTGTTTATTCGACGCCGGGCGGCGTGCGGGATAGCTCACAAATACACACCGCACCTTCCAGGTGATTACAGAGTCTTTTTATCCATACAAGTATTGAATATACAAAATACAAATACATATTCATAATTTTGGTACATCCCATTCCCCGCTTCGTATGCTAATCACTCCAAAAGCTATTAAGCATGCGTAGTTTGTCCCTTGAAATGGGTCGGTGGTCCCTTTCATGGGGAGGGGTCCCAAAATGAGGAAGTAAATGAAGTCTTCCTCGTTCTGACCTTTCTACCTTTTCAATGCAAGTATGACAAATGAACTCTTGGTAGAACTCCCATTCCTTGTCTTCAATTGGTTTCAGAACAGAGGAGGCCCACAATTGTCTTATGTTCCTAAAAGCTATTTATCAGTTTCTATATTCTTCATTATAAACCCAGCTAACTAAACATTGTGCTGACAAGCAATTATTAATTAACTACTAACTCCTAACTTCATCAAGGCCTACTCATTTATTATTCTTATTTTAATTAACTCTAGTAAGGCTTATTTCTAACTAAAATCTTAGCTCCTCAAAATCTCTAAATGCCTTAAAGTTTACGTTTCAAAAGGACCGGGGACTACTACACGGATACGGAGCAGCCAGGTTTATAAGGTGGTGGCTTTCATTCCACTTTGAAGAATAGCTGTGAGATACCCTCGTTTTCCTCCTACCAAACCCTGTCTATCGTGAAAGGAGCAGGCAGAGCACGGACAGGACAGTCCCAGGGTGAGCAGAACGGGCTGGTCATTCACACAGAAAGGCTTTAGCTCCCCCCAGGTGACCCTGACCGGGGCTTGAGTAGGTGAACCACCCCAGGCACCTTCACAGCCATGTGGTTGGTTTCGTGGGCAGAGCTGGCTGCTGCCAGAAGCATGAAACAATGAGGGACAGGTGACAGCTTTCCCCTTGTGGGGACAAGCTTTTCTCTCCTAGAAAAGGGTCATTCCCTTTAGTCTAATTTAGTCAGAATATACTGCGTGAACAACACTGTTCTTCAAGGGCTTAGGAATAATCGTTGTGGCTCCCACAGACAAATTCTTCCCCCTGGGATTGGGCTGCAGCAGCTGTTCATCGTGGCAGCACAAAAATGACATTCCCACAAGTGAGGAAAACTCTCCTGCCCTTAAGTGGGCTCTGACACCCACTGATTTCATCTTAACCCAGTACCAGTCAGAAGCACAAGAACCAGGAAATAAACACAGGACACTTCCACAGGAACTCTCAGTGTTTAATACGGAAAATTACAGAACATCAACACGTTGGGTTTTTTTTTTTGCACAGCTGCACATCTTCCAGGAGCACAGAGGCAGTGACGGGCTGCCAGGAAGCCGTTTCGTTCATGCTCAGTAGGGAGGATGGACTGCAGGAAGCAGAACTGTGACCCAAGAACCGCTGGCACTGACTGTGGAAGCAGATGGACAACCATGCCCCCTTCACTTCAGCTTACTGAAAAGCTTGTGAGCAACCTGGAAAGAAAGAGAGCCCTCAGTAACCCATGGCTTAGGGATGGAAATCAGCAAGGTGTTGGTGCCTACTGGTTTTCTGGGCCAACACTGCACACCTCCACAGCTGCAAAAAGTCATTCAAGGACGCTATTGAGGTGCCTTACAAACCTTCAGCTCATTGAAGAGATTTAACTTTAAAATGGCAAGTACAAGACAGAAACAGCTAAGTGGCATTTGCAGGGTACAAACGCTGGGTTTGAGTTATTTAATTGTTTAGTAACATACTGAATCCCAGCTAGATCTGTTGTAACAAGGAGAAATCAAACATTAAACAAGAAAGCGGGACTGAAGAGGTACCACAGCTCCCACTCAGCCTGGCAGCACTGTCAGCAGCGTGGCTGAAGGCAGCTGTGCTCAGAGCCGCAGCAGGGCCGCTGCACTTACACAGTGGTCCCTGGCGTGCAGGAAGTCGAAGAGCTCCTCTGTGCACTGCTCCTCGCTCTCGGAGCGGGAGGACACCCGCTCGTTACACAGCTCCAGCCGCTCCCGCGCCTTCACGCATTTCTCTATCTGCTCGCACTGCTCCCGCAGCGTGGTCAGGGGGTCCTGCGGACACGGGGCCGCGGTGAGCACAGGGACAGCCCCGCACGCCGCTTCCCCCCGAGCCCCAGCGCTTCAAGAGGGAGCCCCGCATGCACAGCGCAGCCCGGCCTCCCCACGGAGCTCCGGACCGCGGGCCCGAGCCCCCCGAGCCTGTTCGTCGGTGCTGACGGCCCCGCCGCGGCTCCCCGCCTTACCACGAGCTCTTCCTCCTCCTCCTGCGGAAAGACAAGAGAACACAGCGTTACCCTCCGGCCGCCCGCCCGGGGATGCCGTGCGGGCCCCGGGCCCCCCGCGCTCACCTCGGGCTCCCCGCGCTGCCCCATGACGCTCCCGCCGCACAGAAGGACTCGCCAGGGTCACCCGCCGGAACCGCCGCTGCCCGCGCCGGTAGCGGAACCGCTCCCTGCGCAGGGCGGTGCTTGGCCCGCGGCGCGGCCCTTCCAAGCATGGCGGCCGGCAGCTGCCGCGCGTGTGGCGGCGCCGGGACGGCCATGGCTGCGCTCCCGCCGTTCCTCTCCCTTCTTCCTGCGTGTCTCGGCATCGGGGCCGGCTCGGCCGGGCTGCTACCGCCGGCCTGTCCGCCCGCCGCTCGGCACGACCTCCCCAACATGGCCGCCCGCTCGGGCCGCTTCCCAAGATGGCGGCGCGGCGCGGGCGGGCCGTGCCCGAGGCGGCGATGGCGGCCGAGCGGCCGCGCAGTCTGTCGGCGCTGAGCGCGGCCGCCGTCAGCCGCAGCATGGCCGCCCTGGAGCGGGATGTCTGGGGTAAGGCGCGGGGCGGCGGGGCACGGGGCGGCGGGGCGCCGGGTCCGGGCCTGCCCGCACCCTGCCGCACTCTCCCTCTGGCTCTCCGCAGCGCTGCCCGGACACCTCCTGCGGGGGCTCCTGCCGCTCCTCACCATCTTCCACCTCGAGCGGGCCGAGGACGCCGCGCGGAGAGCAGGTGACAGCGGCGGGGACACCGCGGGCGGGAGGGACGGGCCCCTGGAACTGATGGGGGACACTGGGGGGATGCCCCCAAAGCCGGCGGGAGGAGCCCACAGCGCAGGGACCCTCAGCTGGAGAGGAGCGCTCCCGGCGGGACACGGGAGCCCCGACCCAGAGCGGTCCCGGGGACACCGCGCTCTGTCCCACGCCCGGACGGGCTCGGGCTGTGTCCCCGGCATCCGTCGAGCTGCGGAGCAGGACACGGAGAGGGGTGAAACGCCCGGTTGATGATTCTTCCCGCCAGGCCTCTCGACACAGCCCATCTGGCGCAAGCTGTGGGACGATGTGATGAAAACCAGGCCGCCCAACTCGGAGGTGAGGAAACGCTCTGGTGGGACAAGGGGCTCGACACAGGAGCCCTGTTTCTGCTGTTTTCCATGAGGTTTTCTTTCTGGCTACCTCCAATCAATTCCTGGCACCTGTTTGTAAGCGTTCGTAGAGCTCCGGACCAAGGCATGACCCCGGTAATACAAACTTTTTGGGAAATGGGATTCATAAAGGAAGCATAGTGTACAACCACACCCTTCATCTCCCAACACTGAGTTTGCCAAAAGAGTAAATCTTTGTCTTCAGAGATTCTCACTGAAACAGACGATAAAAACAGTATCTTCTATCACGTTTACACCTACACTGGCAAAAAATATGCTGATGTCTTACAAAGCATGAGGAAAATAGAGAAGACAGTGAGTTTGGAGAATGGTTTTATGTAGAAAAACTGAAGCAGCTTCATTGCTTCATCATTGTAGAAGAATCATTTACAGACAACTTAATGACAGCCAGTAAATAGATGCTAGAAGAAAATTGCTGGTGATGTGGTTTTTAATAGGCAAAAAAGAAAAAAAAGGCCCAGCTCCAAGCCACAGAGTGTTTAAATTAGGCCAGAAAGAAGATGAAGAGAGCAATGGGGTTCACTCAGGTTTTCAAGGAACACACTGAGGAAGGATGGTGAGAACTAGAGGTGGTCTCAGTGGAGCTAGCAGGAGGGGTTTTTTGGACACCAGGTTAGCAGACAGCAATATTTTAACTTAAAAAGAACAAGAAAAAGGAATGCTGACTTTTTATTCCTATGCCCTATTGTTCAATTGCAGAGCATAACATGCTGGAGGAAGAAGTTCCTTGAAACATTCTTCTCCAACGTCCTCCATGGTGTCTTGGACGTTTCCTCTGACTGGCGCCTCCACGACCGTCACTTTTCGCCGCTGCTGCACAGCTCCCCACACGTTTCCCAGCTCACCCTCTGCAACATGCTCCAGGGGGCTGTGGAACTCGCTGCCGAGCACAACCATAAGGTGCTTGAAAACCTGGCTGCCTCCCTGCGGGTCCTGAAGTTCCAGCACCTCCTCTCCTGTGACCAGTCCGTCAGGCGCTCACTGGCTTTGCTCCTTCACCGGCTGATCCACCACGGCTCCGTCAGCCAGGTGTCCATGTGCTCCTGGCCTGTTCCTGACACGGTTCTTCTCGTTCTCATCCTGACCATGAGCGCTGGGTTTTGGCGCTCGGGAAATGCCCTCGCCTATCACGGCAGCCCGTGTGGCCTTTGCAGAGAGGGGGACAGAGCCCAAAGCCAGGAGTCAGCACAGGAGGGAGCACAGAGGGGCTGTAATGCTGAGCAGGAGGGGAGCGGTGGTGAGAAACAGAAGAGATCCCCAAAAGAGGCTGATGCTCACATGACCTCTGTCCTCTCTGGCCCCAGAAGTCCTCCCCTGCAAAGCCCAGCCTGTGAAGAGACAAGCAGTGAGGTGCCCTGTGGCCACACCAGCATTCAGGGGGGTTCTTCCCCTCGTTCCAGCTCAGAGCAGCTGTCTTGTCACTCCATTCCTCGAAAGACACGCAGATGGCAGAAACCTGCAGTGGGCAGGAAACGTCGCTGCCTCAGACGGAGCAGGGGACACTGTGCTGACCCAGAAGATCTCTATGATTTTGTTTTTACTGTTGCTAGAGAGGATAATTCAGGGTTACTGGACAAAACCAGGACCAAAGAGGAAGAGACCACTGAGAACTGGACTAGTTCCATCCCAGGATCTCCATGCACTGGTCATGCTGGCTGTAAGAAAAGAGGAGGACCTGCAGGAATCCTTTCTTTGAAAGCTGCTCACCGCTTCCGAAGTGTCTCCACGCTGGAATTGTTCTCCATTCCTTTGACTGGGGAGACATGTCGGACTCTGAGTAACCTGCTGAGCTCCTGGGTGTCTTTGGAAAACCTGGTTCTGTCCTACAATGGTCAGTGCTGTGAACAGGACACCTCCTTCTAACCCTGCTCTAATGGTCTGGCTTACTGCTCGGGTTTACCCTGCGTTAATTTTCACAGGAAGGGGTATTGTAGGAGTATCGGTGCCACATCTTGAGAAAGGTGTTTGGTGAGATGTTTAATGAGTGTGAGGACTTAAGGGAGGCTCTGTCCCAGAGCAGCCCCTGGCTTTGTGCTTAAACACCGTTCAGAGAGGGCAAAGGCAAGAGCCTGATCTGCATCTGCCATGCACAGAGCATAGCTTCAGGATGTGTGGATAAAGCGGTCTGTGAGTTTAGCCTTTGACTCGGGCTGCCGCTGCTGCAGCTCCAGCTCTGCATGTCTGCCTACACACACAGCTGACACTTTTCTGTACAAATGCCGTTCCAGGCCTGAATGCCAACATCTCCTGCATCCTCTCCGGGCTCCGGGCCCTGTCCCGCCACCCAGAGTGCCGCTTCCGCGTGCTCCGCGTGAGCGACATGTTCTCCCACATGCCTTGCATGGAGCTCGTCCGCTGCATCCTGAGCGCCCTTCCCCAGCTCCACACGCTCTCAGTCAGCTTCGACCTCAAAAACCAGCTGGAGGGCAGCAGGCCAGGGGCGAGTCCAAGCTGCAGCGAGGCAGAAATTCCAGGTAGGAATCATCATTCCAAGTGATGGCCAGGACTTGGCAGGCAGGTAGAGCTGTAAAGACTTGGTACAAGCTTCACTCAACACTATTATGATGGTTTGTTGTTAGGCAATTACAGCCTTACCTTTCTGGTTTAGTTGTTGTTGCCATTTGTCCCTTAATCTGTGTTCTGTGGAGCCGGAATTTTGGAGAAAATGTTTTATTGCTGTATCCCAACATGCTGCAACATCAGCTTTGTGCAGGGCCAGTCACAACCTGCTACTTGTGACTGTCCATAGGGATTCTTTCCCTCCAGATCTGTAAATTGACTGTGACCTTCCATTTTGTCTGTCCCATTGACGGTGAGGCTGCAAGCCTTAGACATACCCTTAAGCAGAGGGAAAGCATCCTTTGATCATCACAATACCACAGGAGATGGCAAAGGCACTACCCAAGCCTTTGGATTACAGCCTGGGAGCTACAGCAGTGGGTGCTCAGCTCACAGGTCTCCCATCACCCTCATTGGCCCTTGAATTGCCAGAAAAGCAGTGAGCAAAGCCTGAGCAGTTTGGAGTGGGGTCAAGAAAGATGTGTACTCTGGGAAGATACTGGCTGGCCTTTGCCTTAAAGGGTGACTTTTTCTCAGGCATTGGTGAGCACAGTAGGAATTGGTGGCCCTGTGGTCTGGCAGGAATCCTGGAGTGATCTGTGATTGACATACTCCAGGTCTGAGTTGCCGTAGCTCCTTAGGGCAGGGCATGGTGCATAGGCAGTTTCTACCAGCCTAAAGGATGGTGGTGTTGGGCATTGAGGCTTCCTGCTTGCTGTAGCTACACTGAAGACAGGCACTCCAGAGCAAACTCTTTCATTGTTTTTGTTCCCTTAGAAAGCTGCCTGGAGGTGCTGGAGATCCGATTCCCCAGGGAACCTCTGCACACTGCGTTCCTGCGGCCAGTGCTCAAGGCGTCCAAGTCCCTCCAGCAGCTGTCCCTTGACAGTGCCACGCTGCCCTGCCCCCAGGAACTCGGGCTCCTTTTGGAGGTGCTCAAAGGTACTCTGCTAACCCATAGGCAGCATCACTGGGGCACACACACTGTAGCTTCCATGCTGTGGTCTTCCATCCTCTAGCATGAAGCCAGCTTAGGTGGGTCCATCTCTTCAGTGTGGACCTCCTTGAAGTCTCCCGAGAAAAGGAAACGGGTGTCAACCATCCCACATGCTGTGTTATGTGGGTGATCCTGCACAGCACAATGGTTCCTTTTTTATTATTCACAATCCAGCACAAATTACCCACAGTCTAAGTCAGTTTTTGGGTGTTAGCTGGTAGTTGGGTCAGGGTCTTTTTACCCCAAGGATGTGCAGTGCTTTACCTGAGAACTTGTTTTGCTTTTAGAGTGTACTTCAAATTTGAAGAAACTGAGCTTTCATGATGTGAACCTGGCTGAGCACCAGAAAGAAGTTCTGCTTTTGCTTCAGGATCCTGGCCTACAAGGTACAGCCAGCTCCTGGGTACTAATGCTTGGAAAGTTGCTGTGGGTGGCTGCTTTTGGCTGGCTGGTATTTAAGAGGGGATCTTTGAATGTGTACTGTTTAGCCAAATGTCACAGATATTTGGAACAGATCTGCAGGTGCTGTCAGAATGGGAACATGCCCATCTTTGTGCCAGTGGAGCAGGGCAGCTGCTGGTAAATCCTGCAGGGAAGTGTCTGCAGTCTCAGCTATAAAACAAAGATTTTTAAACTGCAGAGCACATCAGCCTTTAACTGAGTGAGCTGGCAGAGCCACTTGCCTGGGTGTGATCTCTGCTCTCTTCCTGACACAGCAGAAGTGCAGTTATTTGCAATCCACTGCTGGGGGAAATTTGTTCTTACATGTGGATTAGGGGCTGGAACTGTCTGCAGAATGCAATTATGGAATAATGTAGCACAGGGAGTACTCATATGTACTGTAAATCCATTTCTTCATAGAAATCACGTTTTCCTTCTGTCGGCTGTTTGAAAGCTCTACTGCTGAGTTTTTATCAGAAATAATCAATACAGTGAAAAGAAATTCATCACTCAAGAGCCTCAAACTGCCTGGGAACCGCCTGGGTGCGTATGCTGTGTGTGGCTGTGGGGCCTTAGAGCAGCTCTCTGGAGGGAACTCTGGGGCTGGAGTCGGCACCACTGAGAGCTGCTGACCTCAGTGCTAACTTACCCTATGCAGGAACAGTGCAGTTTAGTTGACAAAATTAGGAGCACTGGATCTGTTTTTAAAGGCAAAATTTCAGTTGCATTCAGCAGTGCACCAAGATACAAGAATTATAGCTGCTTTTCTCTGCAACAAATGCAAGTTCCAGCAGATCTCCAGATTTGACTGAATACTGATCTGCTTCAGACTTTAACAGGAGCAGATCCAGTGTCAGATGCACTGCCTCTGATTCAGAGGCACAGATTTTGCCCAAGTTTGGGCAGTTTGTGTCTCAACAGCTGTTGGCAGCCACTGGAGGAATGAGAACAAGTAAAGGAGGATTTGTGTCAAAGAAGTGGAACTGAATTAACAGAAGTGATGGGCTTCTTGAATCACAGACCAAGTAGAAATGTTTAAGAAATTAACTGCAGATAAATCCAGAATATTGTTTTCTGTTATTTTTAACAAAGTAAAACAGGAAAGCTTGGGATAACCTGAATACATGTAATTTCTAAAACAAAGCTGCATCTGGACTTCTCAAACAAAACCGTGACTTTTCTAGGGAAAAAACTACCCTATCTGCAAATGTTTTCTTTGCCTCCAAAACTGGTCTCAGGGGGATGAATTCACTTGATGTCACTGAGGGGGACACACTGGGGGTCCAGAGGTGGGCTCTTTGTGTTGCATTCACATGCTTACAGACTCCTTTTCTGGACTATTTTCCCAGCCCTATGGCAATTTAAATTTTAAGACCAGTTCCAATTTGCAGCTACTAGTGCATTTCTCCTTTTCAGGGAATCACAGACTGGTTGCCCTTGCAGACATTTTCTCTGAAGATTCCTCCTCTTCTCTCTGCCAGCTGGATGTCAGGTATTCTGCTGCTCTAAATATGGAATTCCTTGCTTTGGGAGGGAGAGATCTGAACTATGGTCTGACAGCAGGAGGACTTGAGCATGGCTTTGTTCCTTGAGGGAATCTGTACCCAAGCTCAGAGAATGCTGCAGTGGGCACATACACTCTCAGGGATCTCCAGGATCTTGGAGACATTTCACCTTTAGAAGGAGTCAAGCCCCACTTTAAAGCAGCTTTGGTTTCCTGCTCCCTTGGGAGCCCTCCCTGAGCTGTAGGTTGGGACTAACATCTCTACATACATTTATTCTTGGGCATCAGTGTGAACAGCTCTGTTCCCACTGCTCCTTCATAGCAAAGGAATGCTGTCACTGTTCCTGGCACATCCTGAGAATGCTTCTGCATTCCTTTCCTCAGCATTGCTCTTCAGTGAGAACTGCTGCTCTCTTCTTGACCCTGAATGGCCTTACAGATAGATAGGTAGCAACCTTCATGAAGCACATGTGGGTGGCATTTCTGCAGTACTGACAACTGCTTTGCTTGATTCTGCCACCCCTTCTTTATATCCTCATGGCTCAGGTTGCTCAGAGTACATAGGACTTGGCAGTTTATTCAACCATGGCCACACTCCTTCAGCAGGCTTGAAGCCTGATTGTTACTGTGCCTCTGACAAGATTTAAATCCAGCACGCAACTTGATATTTATTTACACATCTCTGCATGGGAATTGACCTTTTAATCTCCTAGAAATAACAGGATCTGACACATGCCCTTCAGATTTTCTCAGCAGGAAGAGATAAATGATCACTTACTGCCGAGTCTTGCACTGGGACCTGTAGGTTGGGCTAGGTCCCTTGGTCCAGAGAGTTGACAGCTGCAACATTTTTAAGGTCACAGCTACATTTAATTCAGTCAGTAGTAAGAGGTATGAATAATGAGTTTAACTTGGTATCACTTTGGTTTAAAAAGGTTTCCAGCGCTTCATACTAAATTTTGGGTTGCATGAGAAACACTTAGATTTTATACTGCTAAAAAAAGGTGCACCTGGCCTTGAAACCTCCTTAGGTACCTGCACTGGCAGTTACTAGAAGGAACAGTAATTTAAATTGCTTGAATTATAGCCTAGACTCTTGTTTTGTCTTTTTCTTCTTTCCCTGGAAAGCTCAAATTGCATCAAACCTGATGGACTCCTGGAGTTCACAAAGAAGCTGGAAGGCCACATCCAGCAGAGAGGGGGACAGCTTCCATTCACACACCTCCGCCTCTTCCAAAATTGGCTGGACCAGGATGCAGAGACAGCGCAAGAGGCACTGCGGCGTCTCAAAGCCGTGTGCAGTGTAGTCAACGACGCGTGGGACTCCTCCCATGCCTTTGCTGATTACATCAGCGTCATGTGAGGGACACAGGAGCAGGAGGAAACCCGTCAGCTTCTGATTGCACAGCACAGGTTGGGGGTTCTTCCCCAGTTTAAGCAGAACAGAGTTGTTCTTTCACTCTGCAGTTCATTTGAAGAAGAGGTATGACACACCAGACCACGTGGGCTGTATTTCCAGGTGATGTAACTCTGCCATCTCTTTGAGTATTATAAATGGGACGTACATCAAATGAGCTTCTGAGCAAACAGTTGTTTACATCACTTGGTGTTGTGACAAATTTCATGTTGTTTCAGCTAATGTCTCACCAATAACCATGTCCAGTGTGGGAGAGACTCAGTGGCAATTGAGTTGTGGTTCTTGGCAACCAGGTCTAGGTCATCTTGTTTTTGAGGAGAGGCATTGGACAGTATCACCTGACATCCTTTCCTTTCCTTCATCATTCTGTGGTCTGTGAAGCAGGAACTCCTCCCTCCACTCAAGAGAGTAGAAAACAAGCTAACAAAGCCCCTAGGCTTGACCTTTTTCCATTTGGAAAGCTGTACTTTACACCAAAAAATTCTTTATGTACCATGTAGCTTGCTGTTTATTTGCAATCACACTTCCCTTTTCCAGTGTCTGCAGTCATTTTACAGAGGTTTTTAATAGTCTGTTATTTTGTAACATTTTTATAATAAAATTATAATTAAGACCCATAATGTACCAAAGTGAATTTTATTACTGTCATGTAATGTGATCTCATTAAAACACTGCTAGATCAGGGAATCCTGCCCATAACAAAACAAGTGGTTTTAGAAATTGAGTTACTGGAATAGAGCCCGATTTCCTACTGCTTGCATGATCTTTCAGGCCAGATGTTCAACATATGAGCTAAAATTTTTTCCCCCTGTACAAAATCCTCTTGTTCCCAAGTAATCAGCAAGGTTCACATTTCACAGCAAAAATGGATCCTGCAAGTTTTGATCAGCAACTGTAAGCCAGAGCTGTCAAAGAAAAAAACCTGACTGCACATCAAGTGCAATAAAACTCCTGGCTCAATTTAAACCTGAAGACAAAATCTGGCTGAGTAGAAGGCACAAGCACCAAAGGCAGGAGAACCAGTGCTAAATGTGATCAAGCATGCAAGGTCCCATTATTCCCAGTTCCCAAGGGGCTGTTTTTCAGGCACACAATACAAAGAAAAGGCCACAAGCTCCTTGCTACAACAGACTGAGCACTTCCAAGGGCCTTGCAGCCACTCCAGAGCCACGCTGTTCTGCTAGCCCACAGCCACACAACAGTCCAGCACGCACAGCTGCCCACCACCCCTTTCCTTGAAAGGGATCAAAGTGGGGCAGGCTGCCACAGAGCCTGCCCTTGCCCCCACAGGGGACAGTAACCTGCTAGGGAATCCCTCGCTGCTCCTCGTGGGAGTGATGATGGAAAGTGAAGGTGACAGCAGCGTCCCACGCTGCCTTCAGCACAGAGTCCTGCAGCCCCCGCCTGTCGGCGCAGTGGTGCCACTGGGACAGGTCCGAGGTGCAGTCGGAGCCGTCGGGAGGGGGCCGCACCTGGTGCCCGTTCACACAGCGGCGACACTTGATCCTGCCACAAGGTCAGTGCAAGATCAGTGCAAGGCTCCTCTGCTGGTTCTGCCATGGGCTGTTCACAACTGCAGCCCACTAACATTTGGATTAACTCCCCTGGATTTTCAGTTTCTGAATTACTACTGTATTTCATTTAAACAGGTAACTACCTTCTGGTGTGTGTGACAGGTAAGGAGTGACTCACACATTTTGAAAACCTGGGAGTTCTGTTTCCAATGGCAGTCCCTCTTCATGTTTAACCATTTGGGAATGGTCCAGCAAGAACCAGAAGTAATTCAGAAGGAGTTTCTCCTGACAGGTGTGGGATGTTGCTTAAGGCAGATCTCAAGTGACTGCTGCTAACACCTTATTAGTATTGCATCAGGACTCCTAAATTCAAAGAGCACACCACGCTCCAAAACACTCCATCCTGGCTCCCACCACAGCCACCAGGTTGTGCTCAGGCTGTTTTGGAGATGCCCCACTGAGCTGTCACTTAAGGAGACAAAGAGCAGCAGCAGTCAGGCCAGCAAGGGCTGTTGCCATGCAGAATGGATACCTACACTGAGCTAAGCCTTGATACAGCTTAAAACTAATCTTCACTTGCCTGAATTAAGAGTCTTAATTTTCACAGTGAGGCATTTTTCCTGCACTCCCTGTCCTCTTTCTGGTGGCTGTAATAGCTCAGGTCTCTGGGCTGGGAGAGAAGGGCAGACAATGGAGAAGAGTATTCTTTTTAGCTGCCAGAACAGCACTTGGGCTGGCTTTCTGAATTCTTAGCCAATGGAGCAGCCCTAATATGGAAACAGTTCAGCATTTGTTCATCAGAAAGAGAGCAGTAAGGAAGGACCAAGTTAGGCTCCACCTTGAACAGCTCTGATCAGTTTCTCTTTTCATTAGCTGCAGTATTTCAGTCCCCAAAACAGGCAGCTACAAGATAGTTTGCTCACCTGTCCAGCCAGCACAGCTTTTCTAGATAACAAAAAGGGAGGACAGCAAGGAAGTGCTCATGTCTAGGTGGTTAACAGCTTCAGAAGCAGAAACACTTGAGACTTACTCTCTGGACTTCCTCCTGCTGCCTGGGAGACCCCTGAATTACACAACTAAACTTTTGCTATCCCAGCCACGAGTGACTCAGAATACTCACTTGTCATGGGTGTCACTGGTGGTGGTCTCATTCAACGTGAAGAGCTCCTTCAGCTCCCCAAGGGAGAAATGCCTTTCTACATCCTGCTCTTCATCCACCACGCAGCTGCTCAGGGCTTTCTTGTGGGTCTGGCGCTGGAATATCTTCTCCTCTATGGTCCCTGTCTATAGGCAAGTCAGAGATGAAGTACAGATGGAACACTGGTGTTAAAGAAGCTCTAAATGGGAAAAGTGTCACAGATAAATGGCACTAAGCTGTCAGGACCACTCAGTGCCTCACCAGTACAGGTGACAGGCAAGTTTTAGTAGCTGCACTCCAACTACATGTCTTTTGTTGCAGATCTAACCCAACTCTGCGTCTCTTTCCCTGTGGCTGCAGGAGGGGATCCAGTGAGATACATATAAGGAAGAGGTGGAAATGGCATTCATGGCTAAAGCTCACACACTGCACCAGGATGTGCTGACAGGAAGAAAGGAAAGGATGTAGCTGAGCATCTACAGCTGCCCCCTGACAAAAAAGCCCAACTACAATCTCCCCAAGAAGCAGAAACAAGGTTTAGCCCTGGGTGACATGAGCATCAGCACTATTTTCTGGTTCACCCACACACAGATCAATCACATCCTGCCTGGAGGGAGATGTCTGCTTCCAAAACAGATGTGCAGAAAGCCCAGCATGCTGTATTTCTAAGGCAAAAATCTAAGAGCAAAATGCCTATTTTGCAAACAAATTTAACACCAAAGAGGGGGGTGATTAGTCATGATTTGCAGACCGATTTCCTATTTCTAAAAGCAAAGGAGCTCCCTGCTTCCAAGTGCAGCAAGGTCAGAGAACTCCATTAAGAAAAGATGGGCAAAAATGTTTTCTCAAAGTAAAAATAATAATTGACCAAGGAACCTAAGCTTACACAAAAAAAAAATCCCCAAACAAAACAAAAAAACACACAGAAAAACCACCCAACAACCTCCCCCACCCCCAAACAAAAAGCCCCACAGTCTGAACTAATGAGAGGTGAACAAGGGCAGAGGAGACACTTCTAAGCAGTGATCACTGCTGGCACTGCTGGACAAAGTGTTAGAGCAGCCTGGAAAGAGCAGTCTCCTTCATGGTTTTCCTCTACAGTGCAGCTATCCCATCTGCTCACTGGCAGCTCCATCCCAAATGCTGCTAGTAATTCCAGGAACGTACTTGCTGTTTCTAAAGCACACGTACATCCAACTAAAACAGACTGCAGCCTGACTGAAAAACAGCAACTTCTGCATCAGACACCCCATGAAATTAAAGAAGTCAAATGCCTAAATTACTTCAAAGGAACATCTTATCTGCAAAGCCACAGTTGTTTCTATTTCTCAGAAGCCAGCCACTACTAGAAACCAAGGGCTGCAGTAATGACCCTCCAGCTAGAACCCTCATGGTTTTCCATGGCAACACATCTAAGGGTAGGAAGCAATTAAGTTCCAATCAATTCTGGTCACCAACACAGAGTTCTTTTCCTTCTGCCCCAATCACAGCAGCTGCAGTCTGGGCTGGCACCCAGAGCTTCATGCTGAGGAGGGGAGAGGAGTTTTCCTCACCGAGAGCAGTCGGTAGATGTAGCACATCTTCTTCTGGCCGTCCCGCCACACACGAGCCATGGCCTGCTCATCATTGGCCGGGTTCCAGTCGGGGTCGAACATCACCAGCCTGTTGGCCCCAATCAGGTTCAAACCACAGCCACCTGCTTTGCTGCTCAACATGAAGATGAACTCGGGGCTCTGGAAAAAGGCAGGCTTGGATTAGACTGGAGAGGCAGCCATGCTTTTACTCCCAGCACTCAGAGCTGGCAGGAGAGCTGCTCACGTCTGGCAGGTTCTACTCACCGAGGGGCTGTTGAACCGCTCCACGATCTTCGCTCTCTTTTTAATGGACATGGTGCCGTCCAGCCGGACATACAGATACCTGGAATACAGAGCATTTACTACAACCAGACTGCTGCCATCTTTAGAGCATCCTACTTAAAACAGAAAAATCTGTCACCATCAGCCTTGTAACAACAGAATGGACTTTAGAAATGTTAGCAGAGGGCCACAGATTTTCTGCTGAGTTACCCAGCGGACAAAGCACAAGCTGCATTGGTTCCAATTCAGGAACACCCTGAGCTAAAAGACAGATCACAAATTCCTGCTGAGAGAAAGTGTAGAAATAGCCAGCTCTTTTACAGTATAGGCGACAAGTACAGTCTAGCAGGATTAAAGCAGTGAAACCCAAAGACAAACCTTCTGCTCCGGCAGAGCTTTTCAAATAGATCCAGTGTCTGAGTGTAGTTAGACACTAAAACCACCTTGTCATTACTGGTGCTTTTGGTAACAGCAAGGATGTAATCCAAAACCAGCATCTTTCCTGGAAAAAAAAAAAAGGAAAGAAAGAAAAAGCTAGAGCAGATTTCCCAATTTGTAGGCCCTGGAGGGGCACTTGGTAAGATGCTAAATACAGTCTCGTGGTTGCCTGTGTTAGGCAGCACATCTGTACTGCTGAGTTCCACCATACCTGAAAGCTGGGGCTCCACAGATTTGGTGCTGTAGCCAGAAGGGAACAAGCCCAGGGCTCCCATAAATCCTTCTTCCTCTTCCACGCACTTATCATAGATAAGAGCAGGATCTGAAGAACAAACAGAGCTCAGAGACTCTGTTTAGAGTGCACAAGAGAGACCCAAAAAAACTTCACCAACAGCGCAAAGCCCAAGCCCATGTGAACAACTCACGATTACAGAGCTTCTTCAAGGACGTGATGGAAGAGAGAGATGAAACACTGATTTTGCCCTCCTTCAGCTCCTCCACTGGCTTGGCTTGCTTCAGGAAGTTCTTGTACAGCTCAGTTTGTAGAGGTGTCAGTCTGAAAGACAACAGGAGCTCTGCAGTCCCAGCCTGCAGTCAAACAAATGCAAACAATCCCTGCTCCATCTACACAGAGTTTTTCTGAGCTGTCTGCTACAGCACAGACAGCCTAGAACTGCCCCCAGGGCTGCTGGTAGAGTATTGCTATCTTCCAGAACTGGAAGAGAAGCTTGCAGAGACTGCACAGCCCAGGGCTCTACTCTACACAGCTTCCCAGAGTTCACCAGCTGGTTGGCAGAACCACCAGTTGTGGAGTGTGGCTTCAGGAGGAAAAGCAACATTATTTCTAATGGCTACAACATCACTCCTAGAGGGAAGCATCACCACAAGAATTGAAGGGCTTATTGCAATTTTTCAGTCCTTCCTGTTGCTTCCACTATTTCCCAGACACAGCAGATGCTTTTTGGTACCTGCAGCAGACCACCTGTTCAATCTTCACTGGCAGGTATTTGGACAGGATGTCTGAAGTTCTCCGAATTAAACACCTGCAGAGAGAGAAATTAAGATCAGATACTTGGATGACTCTTGGATCACTTTTACTGATAAAACTGTTTTATCACTATGATTTTTCATGTGGTCAACAGACAGTCCCTTTGATATTTCCTCTCCAAAGGTCTGTGACAGTCCAACACATGGCAGAGGCCAGACACCCACAATCCACATTATGTACAGAGCCCCATAAAAACCATTGTCTTTGCAAGGCCTCCAATGTGGTTCATGGAGGGATCAGACATGATGCCACCTACACAGAGAGAGCTCAGTCACAAGAGAAACTCTGCTCTCCCTCAAATTACCAGCAGTAATTTGCAATTTGAGGTACAACAGACAAGCAGCATGGACAGCAAACAAGTACAGGGATCAACCACCACAAGCTGTGGGCATAACCCAAAGTACAGGCAGGCAACTCCCCATTTAGTAACTCAGTAGCAATCCTGACCCAAGATGGGCTCATGGCCTGGCCCAAGATTCCAGCAAAGCACATATCCTTTGGCCTCTGGAAATGCCCCATGGAGCAGTTTTGCCACACTTCAGAAAAGGTGGAATGGACTAGAAAAAGTGCTGAGCTGAGCAACCAGAGTTAAGAGGTGCAGAAACCCAGTTCTGCCAGGAAGCATCAAAAATATGTTATAAAACCTATAGAAGAAAGACAGCAGGGATATATGACAACTCCAAAATCAGTAAAAGATTGGTAAATAAAAGAATAATCTGGTCTCTGAACCCATAAGCAGCGGGATGAAAAGTAATAGGCTTAAACTGCAGTAAGAAAGATTTATGTTACACATTAAGAGCCTTTTCTAATTGCAAAGACAGCAGTGCCCTGGAAAAGGTGTCCTAGGAAAATCGCAAGGTCTTCAGTGCTGGGTGAGGGTTAAGAGATGGTTTAGGTCTTCAGTTCTAGCACCTTCTACCTTAGGACAGCAAGACTGATTAGATGCCTCCTCCAGGGCCCTTCCAGCTTTACCTCTATGATTCCAAATGTCTTTGCATCCCTGTCCCATTTGCAATTCCCACCAAATTCAACAGATTAATCTGTTACTATTTTTTTGCTTTGTCTTCCCTACTTGTGTATCATGACTGTTGCACAATAAAGAAAGGACAAAGACTTCAACAGAGCCAGGCACAGGCATTCGCGAACACACCTTTACATCCATTTTTCATCAACTATAAAAAGAAATAAATGCACCTCAAGAAGGAATAAGCTTTTCTCCTCCCAACCTTCCCTTTCTCTCAGGCTTCTGCAAGCTGATCTGAGTCAAGGTCAGGACTGTCTCTATACAGTGACTCTACTTAGTGTGAAATTTAATTTACTGTTACTGTGACCTGCAGGATCGTATTTGTGATAGCTGCAAAAGATCAGATTAAAAAACCAAAAAAAACCAAGCAATTTAAAACCACCAAACAAAAGCCACAAACAACAAACAATCAGAAAAAAAACCCTGAAGACACCAGCAATGCTGAGAATTCAAGAGTCTTTTCTAGAAAGTTCTTAAAGAGAGCCAAGCAATTGCCAGCAGATACGGATAAACTGGTTGTATTCATGAAGAGAAAACAGGTTTAAACAAGTACCACAAATCAACCAAAGATAAAGACAGCCCTTCACATCACAGAGGTGCTTCTCGGGGATCAAAAGTCCCATCAGTCCCATCTCTGACACTTATAGTCTGTCCTATCAGCCCTACAGAGCCAACAAAACTGTGTAAGTGTGAGCTGGGCTATTCTGTGACTTGGGCAATCCACAGCATAATTGAATGACATTCCTTATGCACCTTCTGCTCCTCAACATCTGGGCCAGATGGATCTCAAGTCTGATCCAGCCCACATTGTAGATAACATAAATAAAAGGATGCTGCCTGATTATTCAGATCCCAGGAGAAAACAGAAACACAGGAGTCAAATAATAATTCAGTATCTGAGAGTACTGCTTGGGAGTGATTGCAGCTGACTGTGCCATGTCAGTTCCATTTATCAGACTAAAGCTCCATCCTGTATGGATTTCTTGGGCAATACTTGTGCAATCACTTGCTGAATAGACGTAACAGGCAAGATAATTCATTACAGCTACAACTGTAATTTGGAAATATAGCAGGGCTTATGCAAAAGCTCTGCAAAGAGAAGAGGGATGAAGTTCACCTGTTCACAATACTGATCAGCTCTTTAAGCCTCTCTTCTCCCTTGTGTCGCTCAGCTTCACTTGCATCTGCATCTCTTCCTTTCAAGATAGGCATTTCAAAATGTCTTTTAAATTCCTGTGCGGTTCCTGTATAAAACAGAAGTGAAAAGGTGATAACTACTACCAAAGAACCTTTGATCAGAATCCCACAGCCACCACACCCCAAATGCCAGGCCCAGCAGATAAAGCAAACCCTCATTCCATCCATAAGATTGGGGTTTTTTTCTAGCCAATAGACTCACACAAGGCAGACAAATCAATTTAACAGATAATCATTTTGTACTCCAACAACAGTGCAAAGCTAAAGGTCACAGAATTTTACTAAAACAGTCACACACATACTGCTTTTGCTCACATTCCAGTCATACTTTTATTCCCAGATTTTGTCCTTGCAAACAACAGCACAGGCATTATCTGTGCCTACTCCAAAATTATCTGTAATCAGTTGCTTATTACTGGCCACAGGCTGAAAGTGGGAAAAATGCCTACTGAGTGCATGCAGCTCTGCTGCAGTAGTTACACCATTAACCTCATCTCACAAAGAACGAACTGCAAGTACAGGGAGAGTACTCTTGCCCAAAGTACAGGTCAAGGGGGGCAGGTGAAAATCCCATCAGCTCCCTGTAATTACTACCCAAAATTGAAGCACACAGAAAAAGCAGATGTAGAACATCTACCACCCCATTCCATCCTTTCCTTGAGAATTCCTGGGGGCAAAACAGCCGAACAGAAAAAGACACAGCCCAAATTCTGCCTGCAAGACTAAGAATCTGATTAATTGTGTTTAACTAGAGTTGGGCATGCCCTAGAATTAATAAGAAGCCTCTTGGACTGGATGCCCAACAACCTCAGACAATCATGGGTTATGAAAAAAGAAATAATTTACAGTAGCATTCAGTTTCACATATTCATTTTACCTTAATTGAGTCCCCTTCCAAAATACCTGTCAGACAGGTTTACTTTGCATTAGAATCTTGTTTAAACAGAGCTCAGATGATACATAGCCTCTAGGACAAGGCACCCTGACCTAGGCTTTCTGGATACAAACTGAAAGAGACTAAGTCTCATAGAATCACAGGATGGTTTGAGATGGAAAAGACCTAAGAGATCATCTAGTTACAAGCCCCTGATGTGATTTTTCCACAACATCTCAGTTGTTGCTTTTGCTGGCATTGAGGGAAGCCTGGCTAGCACCTTCCCCTCCCTCCCATCTCCCACACATTCATCTCTTACCCAGGATGCCCGAATTGACAAAGTGCACCAGGCTGAAATACTCCAGCAGGTCATTCTGAATAGGGGTGCCCGAGATAAGGACTCGTCGAGGTGTGTTTAAGCTGTTGAGAGCCTGGTAAGTTTGGTTTTCAGAGTTCTTCAGTCTGTGGCCCTGTAAAAAAACAGAGAAAAGGAATAATCCTGATAAATCCAGTGGCCTTTTTAGGAAGCAGCTTTAAGAGCCATATCAGCACTGATAAAAAGCATCTCGCCACTTTTTCCATTCCTGTTAGTGGAGTAAGTGTTGCAACAGACTTGTTTCAAGGACAAGGATCTAGTGAAAAACCTGTAGCCAGTATGTGAGGAAACAAAACATTACAAGCTTCCCAGACCAAGAATATCGGAGCTCCACCCAGGCAAGAAAGTCTACCATGAAAACAACCATCACATAATGTAACTCTAAGAACTGTTTCCTGCTCTAAGATGGGAATGTTTTCAGCTAGCAACATAAGCACTGAACTCTGGCCCAGTAAAATTGTTTCACTCAAGGTCAAGGCCACAAACCACTCAGGCCACCTATACAGAGGACTGCCAGACCTTACACTGGTAATCTGAATACAGGCCCCATTTCTCATGCCTGGGAAAAGCAACGTTATTAGCATCTGAGTACTGAATAGGACAAAGCACAAGTGACAAGATGCTTTTCATGAGTGCCAGACTGCAGAGGTGAGTATTTTTTGGAAATGCATAGAAGCCACAAGGCCAAGGACGTGGGTTCCCAGATTTCTTAGGCGCTAGCTTCATTCCAGGGGCACTGAGAGGTGTGGGCAGTCATGGACTTGTAGATAAAAGGTTTATGGGAGCTACACTCCACAGGACTGAGTGAGTGCACTCTTTTTAAGCCTCTCTCTGCATTGCTCTAGCAAATACAAAGCCAAACCACTGGGTGGCATCCCTCTTTAATAAATTCCTTCTACGCTGCAACAGAGGACACCTCAACCCCTGCCAGGCCCCAGCCTGATCGTTTCAAGGAGGCAGAGGCCACTTGCTTTATTTTGTCCTTCAAAGCATCTCTGGCTCTCACTACCTATAACCACAAATAGGAAATGACAAAGGAAAAAACAACTCAATTTCAGCTACGTGAAAGCAGAGCCTGACACACACCAATGCATGAAAACCAGTAAGTCAGGGCACTACCAACAGAGACAGGCATAGACCTCCTTTCTGGTACATATTTCACATGGAGAGGGACCCATCAGGCACCTACAAGTGGATGCAGTTATCACCAGCTGGATTTTCTTCATATCTTGGCTCATGAAGACACCTGTCCCATTCAGGCTTACACAGTAAGCTTGATCTTAGAGCCTCTTAGAAACACCAGAATGGGTGTTGTCCATAGCTATGTCTTGTATCTCATTGTCCACTCTCCTTTTAAGAAAGCAGATAAAGTTTCACCCAGATGTTGAGAAAACACCAGGAATGGATTCCCCTTAAAGGTGCCCCCGTACCTCATCACATATGACCAGCCCAACGCTGCCCTTCTGCAGCACCTCAGCGTGCAGTCGGAAGGTCTCATAGGAGATAATCAGGATGGGTGAAGGCACTCGCACACCATGCTGGCTCATAAAGCCAACTGCAGATGGGAAGGGGAAAAAGGAAAAGAAAAAAAAAAAAAAAGGATGAGGAAAACTAACAGAAAATGGGTTAAATGGTCAAAACATTTGCCTTAAGAATGTATGAAAACCCTTCCACCCATATATACCCATTCTTCTTTCCCCACAACTACTCCCATTTCCATGACCCTTCTGCCTCGTTTCCTGGAACATTGGGACTACCCTAACACCGGACTAAATTTGGATTAATGGCAAAAGATCAACTATTACCAAACATGCAAGGGTCAGATCTAAACATGTTAGTGGAGCAACAGCCATCAGTGTGCAGAGATCCAGTGACTGCTCAGAGATGTTCACATGAGCTGCTGCAGTCTTCTTCCAATGCAAGATTTTGACCCCAACCAGCTGAACACCCACACTGCAAACGTTTCTGTACCTAGTTTACGGTCAATCTCTTCTTTGGAGCCTCCATCAATGGCCAGTGGCTGGATCCTTCCCCCCAGCCATTTCTCTACTTCATTGTACCAGTTTCTCACCAGGCTGGAGGGAGACACCACCACGGCTTTCTCAATTTCAGGCTTGCAGTCCGGGCTTTGCCGGAGAAGTGTCCACATGAGCGTGATGCACTGGAGAGTTTTGCCCAGCCCCATTTCATCTGCCATGATACAGCCATGGCTCCCAGGGATCCGCCGGCTCGTCACACAGTCCCAGAGGAATTTCACCCCCTGCCAAAAAATTGTTCTCTCAGAGCAGGATGGGGACATCAGCAGAGTGACAACTTAATTACCACAATGCACAGGACTGATAGCACAACAAACAGCAGATCTGTGTAGCACACACTGGGGACATGCAGTGCTCTAATGAGACAGGGAAACCACCCGAGGCACAGCTAAAATGCTGCCACATCTGGAGTGAAACAGCACTACTGGTGCCAACACGTACCTCACAACATGCACAAAATCTTGCTACATTTTTCTTGTACAATTCTAACCAGCTTCCAAACATGAATTCCAGAGATTTCTACCCTTGGCTGCATTAGACTGGGCCTGGCCATGAACTAACATGCATCAATAATTTCAAAGAGGTTTATCATCTTAACACCACTAAATCAGGTAATTTAAAAGAATCAAAGTGAGTAGAGTTATTTCTGCTGCCTGAATAATTCCCAGAACACCATCATCAGCCCTCATCATTTCTGCCTAGAAGCAGTGACTCACCTGGGGGCTCAAGGTCCAAAGCAGATTTAGCTTTAGACAAGATACAGGGCTGAGGTTTTAACCCATGTCACATGGTGGGAGAAGAGCTCAGCCCTGCATTAGGCCCTGACACATTACTGAGAGATAAAGGGGGGATGGGGCAGCAGAAGACACAAACTTCAAAATGTTCTTGTACCATGTGATGATAAGAGAGTCAAAGAAAACCAGGGCATTGTGCTGGAAATGTACAAGCTAAACACCTGCAAGGATTCATCCTCTCTACTCCAGTACTTATGACTTGAAGATGGAGCACCTTGACCTGCGCTTTCAAGTAGTTTTCTTTATTTCTTAGACTTTTAGTAACAGGCTAATGGAATTTATTTAAGCCAGTTGAACAATTATGAACTACATTACAGACTATAAGACTGCATTTTGCTGCAGAACCAGCACTTGGGCGAAAGTCACAACAAAGTTGGAGTATGGCTACGTAGCAGCCTCAGCTGAGTACAGCAGCATAGGAATCTTAGCAGGCAGAGACTTATTAGTCAGCCTAATCAACATTATCATCAACATTTATCTGTCAAAAAATAGTGTGCCTGGGATACCAACATAGCTTTGATTACTTGACAAAAGTAGCAGCAGGCAGCAGCTTACCCAAAACCAGAGTGCCTCCAGCTATGTAGCCAGAGATGGGCATGACACCAGGTCACAGGTTCATTATGAGATCTGAGATAAAACTATAAGCCATGAGCAGTCTACTATGCTCTCATAGCCATCTGAAGATCTCCCAGGCAGGGACACATCTAGCTTTGCCTGCTTAGCCTGCAAGATCAGCAATCACAGCTTCTATCTGTGCTTCCTCCAGGCTTCAATGATAATATACTGCATCTGGGATGAACTTCGATCTGCCCAGAAGCCTACATCAGATACTTGGAGACTTGTAGCCACTGCTGCCATGTAGGTTTTGCACATATTTGCAACATAAAATGTTTTTTGCAGTCTCTACCATCAAATTTCAAGTTTGCATAGGTCAGGCACAGCTCTCACCTACCAAGGCCAGTCTCCAAAGAAAGCACACTGAAGCAGGAACCTACTCTACACTTACTTAGGAACCATGGTACCAGAAATTGGAGCCTCAGTGTTTCCTAGCTCAGGGACTGCAGATCCAATCAATTCTGCTGAGCAGTAAAACAGTGGTGGACAGTTTGCCCTGCCTGACTCAAAACTGGGCTGCAATATAGTTTATTGCTACTATGTCCCATCACCTTCCACACTGAACTCCACCCAGCAGAGCTACATCTCCAGACTTCAAGGTAAGTAAAAGCAGGACTTTCAGCCCTGACTCTTGCTTGAAAAGGGACAGTAAGTATCTTGAGCATTCGGGCTTCTCAGAGGATGCTTAAAACAAATGCTTCACTTGGTATTTGCAACAGACTGTTAGACTGTCAGTCTGTGAGGTCTGTGCAGACCTGTAGCAACTCCAGGAGAGGAAATGTGGCTTTTTGAAATGGAGCAAATCCTCCAGCCACACCCTCAGGTCTCAATAGAAAACTTACTTCTCTCTGATGGGGTCGTAAAACACGGCTGAGGACAGGATCCACCACAACATGGACAGGTGCCTTGTCCCTGCAGGAGGCAGTCAAGGAAGAAGAATGTGATTGAGGAATTTGGCACACGTTTAGGTTTTGTTAAATCTCACTGCTATACTGAGGACTCTCCTGTCGCACAGGGGAAGCAACTTCAAACAAGTGAAAAATTGATTAATTCAGCTTTGAGAATGAAGTTAAGAGACCTGCCCACAGTCTGTAACATCCATGAAACCATGTATGTGGGCTGTGGTTAAAACAAGGGCAGAGTGTGATTCAGAGACACAGTTAAAAAGTCAGTATTGTTTTTCTTGTTTCTATAACAATATCATAACTAAATTTCTGGAGAGAGAAAGCCCTCCCTCTGTCCCTGAAGACCCACTTGACAGCCTTTTTAATTTATAACAATAGCACAAAAGGAACTACTTCAGAATAAAAACCAGTAGGCAGCCTAACATTTGACAGTCATCTCCCTTTGTTTGTCCTTAGATGCTGATGTTTCCTGACTAATGACTAAGCCATAAGATTTTCTAAGCAACTTTTCCATGTGTGTATGCTCATTCCCTGCAACAGGTTTAAATTTTTGATGCATGAGAGATGGAACAGTCAGTGAAAGAACACAAACAACCCAGCATGGCTACATTCCTTCTTTGACTGGAACCATACCTGAACCAATCCAGGCAGAATACTTGGAATCTAAATCCCCTTGATGTTCAGACCCCAGCTCAAACACATTTGGGAGAAAAGCACATAAACCTACACCCAGAAAGGGGTCAGAGCTGCAGCATTCATGCCAGGTGATGACTCACTTGTCTATTTTCAGCTGGTCATGGGCACTCAGAACCGGGGGCTCGTACAGAACCAGAGCTCCCTCCTCAAATGGGTCATGGAGAGGACCCCTCAGTCCTGCCCGTTTGACTCCCAGCGAGCGCAAGCCCAGGGGCCCTGAAATGGAACAAAGGCACAGCTCAAACAACAACATCTTCCTGGAAGCAAGCAGAGCCTGGCAGCTGAGTCTGATTACACTAAGGAACAGTGAATTAATTGGGTGCTGGAGTGGAGGTGCACACACAGCTGGTGAAGACAGCAAACCTAAGTGGGGCCGTCGTTTGGCAGCGCTCTGGCAGCACAGTGGGAAGCTCTGCGGCAGGAAAAAAGAGAATGAAGGAACAGAGGCAATGAAGGAGCAATGAAACCGCTTACCCAAGGTGGTTGTTATAGTTTTTTGAAAGCCAAGGAGAACTCCAGAATGTAGATCTCAACAGCCCAAAAAATACACTCTTACATATAGAATATGCTGGGTGAAATTCTCTTTTGGGGTCACCTAACCCAGACTTAGCTGGAGTTATATCTTTGACGCAAGGTCAGGAACTGATCTTTAACAGTGATGAAGTTCTACAGCACCACAGCCAGCATCATATTGTCACTACCAACCCTGTGGTATTATTTTCTCTCTGCTGAGCAATAGTAGATGTTTGGCCTTGGAGCCAACTTCTGTGAAAAGCAGAAACCAAGCAGGAGTCCCTTTTCCTAGTACTGTATTTTGATGTCACAGTTTTGAAATAGAGATGAACACAAGAACATACGTAAAAATCCCTTTTCCCATCAAAACTCAGGCAACTGTGCTCCCAGGATTGATTTTGCTTGAAAAAGACTCAGTCTATTTGTCCACTGTTTACTAAAAAGCTCCTTGCAAAACAGGAGTGTATCACAAGCTGAGGCAGCAATGCACACACAACAAGAAAGAGCACAAGAAACAGCCCCTTTTCCCAATTAAGAGAGCAAGGTACCAGCCACAGAAAGCAGCTTTTCCAGTTACAGTTCTGTTTGAGCCTCCTGATAAATCCGCTTCTCCAGAAGTGAGCTTTGCCAAACTCTGTCAGGGCTTGTCACTCCATATTCAGTGGCTGCTTACAGACATTTTTATAACTAAAGTTTGAGTGAAATTGGTTGATCTGCATTTGAGTTTTTCAGCTGGAGGGTGAAGGGCAAGCAGGGGACAAGAACAGGCCCATTTGATTCTGAGATCTTATGTTTCACTGATTCAAACCAGCTGAGGCTTTGAACTTCAAAATGATCTTGTTTTGAAGATCACCTTGAGGCTCAACACTCCAAGCCAAGTAGAAATAAAACTGGCACAAACAATCTTTTTCACCAGAGCCTTCTGTCTGTTAGCATCATTATTTAAATGATAAACCTTCGTGGCTTGGAATTAATTTTGCTTTTGTATTTGTGATACAGTGTAAAATCTCCTGGCACTACATCAAATACATAGCAGTAAGACTATAAAATCCAATTCTGAAATGTAAGATTATCCAAACTAAACACTAGTAAGAAATATGAAGACTTTGCTAATATGCCAGTATTTTTCTTTCAAAATTAAGTCAGGATTTCTGGAACATATGCATCAGTGCAAAAAATAACAATAATCCCCACAGATATATTTGACAGGCCTAAGCATCATCTGTTTTACCCGAGTCAGCCAATCTAGACAATCCTTAAACCTCCTCATCTTACCTTTGTAATTTGGAATGGGGACTTTGAAGGGTTTGGACAAAATACTGCGGATAAAAGCCTCCTAGGAATTCAGAAAGAAAACACATTTCAAAAGTCTGAAATCAGAGATTGCTCAAGAATGCAAGTCCAGGACATTTTTTGAGAACTCAGTTTTGCCAAGTACTCAAGAGTCCCTCTATTTAATCTACTCAAGCTTCAACTACTTTCAAGACTGTCCAAAAGGAAGAAAGTAACAATTCAGCACAATTTCCTCCACCACTTCTGCTTTTCAAAACGATTTTCCTTTGGGTTTTCTAATACATGAAATTGATTTTTCATAGCTCCCATCTTCCTAAATCCACCTGCTTTATTCACTTCTTTAAAACTTATTGCTGCCCCCTGCCTCGGTAATTTAGTCAGGCAACTAATTTCCTGTGAAGGAGCTGGGCTACCACTGCAGGAACATCCATGCTGGATCAGCAAGCACCCAGCTAGTCCAGCATCTGGTCTCCAGCAGTGGAAGCCCAGAGAGAACTGGGCAGGCAGTCAGCATTTGACTCACCTGGGTGGAAAGCAACTCACACCTCTGGGTACTGTCCTTCACCTGGGTCTCACAGAACTCCCTCATTCAGGATTTCCACTCCAGCAAGTTCCCCCACCACAGCTCCTTTAACATTAAAGGGCTGGAGCTGGCCAAAAGCCTCTCCAAAAATACTTAATGCCTGCATAATGCCTCAGTTTAAAAGGGGCCATGGAGGCACTGGGAATTCCTTGCTGAGTGAGCTGTGTGTGTAGCAGCAGCAACCCCACTCACATGCTGACTGCTGTCCAGGCAGTGGGGTCTGTTGGTCAGCTGAGCCAAGGGTTTGCGGAAAGGTGACCGGTAGCATTCTCCACTCTCTGTCTCAGCAGCTGCCTTCTGCCTCTTCCGGTCCTGGAGAACAGAACCAGAACCAAACAACTCAGGGGCAGCTGGGGAGAGCCGAGCTGCTCTGCAGCCACACTCAGTAAGCACTAAAGCACACAGACCATCGCCCAGGCAGCCGAGCAGCTCTGAGCACACACAGCCATCACCCACCCCTGCTGCCGCAGCACTCACACAGCAAGGCCACTGAACCTGAAAGTTCAATTTACATTAAGCTTAAAGCATTTTCCTAGTTAAGAACATAGCTACCAGTTTCTAACCTGTAAAAGGCTTGTGCATGCTAGGATTTGTCCTGTCCCGCCACACAAATGCAAAAGCAGAATTAAGAAAAGGAACGGTCAGTAGCATGGAACAAACTACATCAAAGTCCCCAGAGGCTCCACAGCACCTGGTGTTATGCAGGTGGAAGGCCTTGCACTGAACCTTACATTTCAAACACTTAGAAAGCATGAAAATAGATAAGTTATTGACCTGCTTCCTGATTTAACACAGTCCTCGCCAGCATAAGGCATGGTTTCAACCACCTGCTGGCACAGAAAAATAGATCTGACACAGAAAACATTATATGAGACTCTTTAACCTGTATGACATAGAACAGTACTGTAAATTAGGATTAGGGCTAGGATTTGTGTCATTATGAATGCCTAAGCGAGGTCTTTACTGCCTCTTACAGATAATCGGTGAAACTGTGCTCCGTAACAAAAATATGTAACATTCTGTCATAAACAGCCTATTCCTAGTTACCCAGTCATCCTTCCTTTCACACAGCACTGGAAGCTCTGACAGGGATAAGTTTTTCCATAATCACGAAGCACACAGTGTACACACTGAAGTTCTTCCACCAACACAAAGATTTACAGCAGCACAAAGCGGGGGCGCGATGCCCAGAGGAGGCTCCGGCACCGGGACACAGCGACTTGGACACATCCAAACCTGCCCACGGCTGCGGGGTCACACGGGGCCACATCCCGGCACCCCTGGCTCACCGTCGGGGGCTGCCAGTCCTCCTCCTCCTCTTCCTCATCTCCATCGCCCGCCTTCCTCTTGGCCAGCTGGCTGGGGGCCAGGCTCCTCCTCTGGAATAGAGGGACAACACAAACACAGTGAGGGGTCGGGAGGTCAGGGACAGGCACAGGGACAGGCACAGGGACAGACCCGGTTCGGTTCGGTTCGGTTCGGTTCGGTTCGGTTCCCCCCTCACCGCACCCACCATCGCCTCACGGGAGCGCGCGGACGCGGTAACGGACCGCGCGCGCCGCTGGCGCGAAAACCGCCGGGCCGGCTCCGCCCCGCCCCTACAGGCGTGGCCAAGCGAGCGCCGAGCAACACCAGGGCCGCATCGACTCGCTCGGGGCTCCGCGGAGACAGCAAAGAAATACAACCCACTGATTTATATATATATATATATATATATATATATATATATATATATCAGTGAGTGGAGTTGAGATTTATCATGAATTTCTGTGTCAAGTGTGATTTATTAAAAAAATATGGATATTGATCTAGTATCGATATCCAACTGTGACGGACAAAAACTCTCTAACAGTTTAAAGTTAGAAAGTGTATGTTTATTTGACGCCGGGCGGCGTGCGGGATAGCTCCCAAATACACATCGCACCTTCCAGGTGATTACAGTCTTTTTATCCATACAAGTATTGAATATACAAAATACAAATACATATTCATAATTTTGGTACATCCCATTCCCCACTTCGTATGCTAATCACTCCAAAAGCTGTTAAGCATGCGTAGTTTGTCCCTTGAAATGGGTCGGTGGTCCCTTTCATGGGGAGGGGTCCCAAAATGAGGAAGTAAATGAAGTCTTCCTCCTTCTGACCTTTCTACCTTTTCAATGCAAGTATGACAAATGAACTCTTGGTAGAACTCCCATTCCTTGTCTTCAATTGGTTTCAGAACAGAGGAGGCCCACAATTGTCTTATGTTCCTAAAAGCTATCTATCAGTTTCTATATTCTTCATTATAAACCCAGCTAACTAAACATTGTGCTGACAAGCAATTAATTATTAGTTAACTACTAACTCCTAACTTCATCAAGGCCTACTCATTTATTATTCTTATTTTAATTAACTCTAGTAAGGCTTATTTCTAACTAAAATCTTAGCTCCTCAAAATCTCTAAATGCCTTTAAGTTTACGTTTCAAGTGGAGGTGTTCAAAGGGAGACTGAGAGAGAAAAAGGAAAAAAAAATAAAAAGTGATTTATTTTTTTTTTCTGTCCAAAGACAGATCTGCCAGGATGTTCCCTTCAAGCAAGAGCAGTGCTGGCCTGCAGAGGTTGTGCCACAGGAGAGTCGGGCTGTGAGGCTGTAGCAGGGAAATCGGTCCAAGGGATAAGCAATGAGCCCTTTCTCCTGCTCTGCAGCAGCTGGGTGCTGGCGGTGAGGTGAAGGCAGCCACCTCCACACACAGGTGACAGCGGGGCCATGGCTGAGGTGAGTCCTGGCAGCAGGAGTGACAGCCATGGCTGTTGTCACAGCAGGCAGGGGACCCTTGGCACCCAGCAAAGAGCAGTGCAGAGGGGGAAGCTGTCCCTTAGTGGTTTTGCCTCCATTTGGCACAATCTTGGGTCATTTTGCGAGCTTCCCTGTTCTGACAGGTCTGACATTACCTGTACTGTGTATGACATTATGGCTGACCCAAAATCTCTGATTATGGGCCAGCATCATTTTCTGTACCCATAGAACAAAGAGAAAATCCCTCTGGAGCACCCTAGAGGGGATTTGTGAGGGTTCAGGGCAAAAAAGCGAACTCAGGGCAGCAGCAATTTCAGCATAGATTTGTTTTCCTTCCAAGAGAAGCCCTCAGGAAGGAGCGGGGCTGTTGCAGGGATCACAGCTGACATGATAAATGAGGGCTGGCGCTCAGCAAGCAATTTAAAGGAGAGACATTTTACAGGGTGCAAACCTGCAGCATTTTGGAGACACACAGCTAAATTATCCTTCTGGCTACACAGGGAAAACCCCAAACCTCTGACACATGCAGTTAACCCTTCCTCTGCTGGATAGGAAAAGCATCCTCCTCGGGATGAGATTCCCACACAGCTTGTGGGGAAGAGGTGCTGCTGGCAGGCCTTGGAGCACATCCCCCAGAGCCTGTGGGTTCCTGGAGGCTTCAGCAGCTGACAGCATTAATAGATCTTGGGACACCTGACAAATCTCCAGACACTGTCCATGGATCACAGGGAGTGAAACGTGGCATTTAGTGCAGTCCAGCACAGCAAACATATTCAACGCCCTGCAGCCCTTGACAGGACTTTGTCTTTTCTCCCTCCTCCAAGGAGGAAAAGAAGAAAGTAGAAGATGGATTCCCCTTTGTTGGTTGTTTCACTGGTAAACCTGGGAAATAAATGCAAGAACTTAACTGGTGTCACAGCTGTCCAGCTGACCTTCTTAAACATCAAGAAAGCACCTTTGGCAGTGTCCCTACTTCAGTTATATCCTATTTCACTATTCAGTTTATTAAACATCTACACTAATACAGTTATGTACCTTTAAAACATAAAATTAAGTGGATATAAGACAAAGCCAAATTCTTGCATCTGTAGGACTTGAGGTGTAAGTGGGCATAGATCACCCCCTGAATATAAAATGCCTTAACTTTACTTTTTCACTTGTCTTTTTCAACTCCATCCATTTGCCAAATGGACTTTTTGGGCTTTTATTCCCAAATCTCTTTCAGAGTTCCATGATGAATGTCAGATATTGCAATTACTGGCTCACTGGGCAGAGAGTGGTTCTATAGGAAGGTAATTGGCTATTTTTCCTGGCATGAATAATATTCACAATAATAGCCTCCCTCTCTGTGCCTCTGAGAGCAGTTCTATCTACTGTGTGCTTTTTTTTTTCCCTGCAATGGGAGCAGACACACTTTATGGCCCAGGCCAGGCTGGGTCAATAATAAAGGGAAGGGGAGGCAAAATTCCTGCTCCATGTAGAGCAGCAGGAAAGATCTTAGTCATCTTACACCCAACACAGAGCTGCTGTGAGTTCCATCCTGCAATGGCTTTTCTCTCCTAACCATTCATGACAAGTCTCAGAGGGAAATTTGGGGCGACGCCAATGTCTGAGTGCGGCCAGCCCCCTCATAAGGGAGCCACACTGCAGGCCTGGAGCAAGGTGGACACACAAGGGGGACTTTCTTCACAAAGAAACTGGCCAAGAGTTCCAGCAAAAAGTAATATTGTGTCCTTTGTCCAGAAGGGAAGATCGAAGGGCTTGCACAAAGCAACAGGAGCAGCCAGGGACCAGGTCAGCCCTTTCCAGGGCTGTGGGTCCCAGAACAGCCACTGCTCAATGTTCTCTTTCCACTCTCCTCTCCTAATCAGCACCTTCAAGAAGATGTTAAGTCCTCCCCTCTTCCCCCTCTCTAATTACACAATTTACTCCTTTTCTACAGTAATCAGCTCCTATTTATACAGCCCTGAGAGATCACAGGATAATCACCATGGGGAATAATCCTGTCATTTCCCTTGCTGTCTCTGCAGGATACTGAGTCCCTCCAGTACAAGCAAGGAGAGGGGAGGATGCCAAATATCTTCCTCAGGGACTCTAGAATTAGGCAAAAAAAAACAGTCAAAAATATTTATTGTTAATATTGTTTGTCCACATCAAACAGAAACTGTCTTCCAGTTACCACCATGCTATGAGCTCATGGCACTCCCTGGGTGCCAAGCACCACCCCATTTCCCTGGGACCACCCTGACTCGTGGGATCTTTTACACCCTCTCCCTTTTTTTCTTTTCTTTTCTGAGGCTCCTTCATTTTCTGTAGAATGCAGGCCTTCCTTCATTCCTCACAGAAACTTTTAATAAATGTTTTGGAAGAACTGGGACCTCTTACCCAGCTCTTCACAAGCAAGAGAACTTGTGACCTTTGTAGCAGGAAGAAAACAGCACAAGGGAGAGATAATATAAGAAAATATTCCCTAATGGAAGGACACCTCAGACCTTGTCTAACAGCTCCAGCCATTCTGCAATAGAAAGGAGAGACAAAAATCTGTAATTATGACCAGAAGGGCAGAGTTACAGCTTTAACAAAATTCAGCAGTGCCAGCTGGATCTTCTCAGGTGAAGCTCTGAAGGCACCAGGACTGCAGGATGCACCAGCATGGCTTGACCATATTCACTCGAGAAAGTAATTAAATATCCTTCCAGTTAATTCCTTTGCAAACCACGAGAGGGAAACTGACTATGATCATACCGAGTTCCTGCCAGCTGGAGTTGTGATCCCATCTCATCACCACCAGAGACAGCTCATCTGCTCTTCCAACAGAGCCACTTACTGAGAGGGAAAACCTTGAGTGCTTTGAAAACATTAACTTCAGGGAGAGAAATCCTTTTCCTTTCTGGAGGCCAGGTGTCATTCTGCACACAGGCAGGTCACAGGCTGGAAGGAGACAGGAGATGCCAGCACTGCTGCTGCTCCTGGCACGATGGCACCTTACCACCCAGAAGAGCACAGTCATGAGCCCAGAGCGTGTGAGCCAGTGGCTGATCCATGTCCCACCCCTGGCCCCATCTGGATGCTGAGCTGGAACAGCCTCCAGCTCTTACAGCTGTGCCTGGCAGGGAAGGGCTGACCTTCATCCCACCTCTCGCCCCCTCCATCACCCACTGCAGCCTGAGCGCAGCCAGGGCACAGCTCTGTGTCCCCCAGCAGGGTGGCACAGCTGGGTGACCCTGTCCCAGTCACTCTGGGAGCCCTTCACCTTCAAACATTACATACCAGATGTATGTAATATTTCTCTGTTTCTTTTGACTCATTGACTACTGTCCCTTTAGCTCCTGTGGTACCTATCTTTGTTAATTGTGTTTATTTACAAAAAAGGCAGGCAGGAAGGAAGACATGCAAAATCCTATTTCCTTAAAGCAGCAAAGGCAAAGGGAGCAGGGAAAAATCTCTCTAGTGAGCTCTGAGCCCCAGAAATGCTGCAAGCTCACTTTCTTCCTCATGGGTTTGCTGCATCCCTCTCCAAATACCTCCTTGTCCCTATGCTGGAAGTTGAGGACAGAGACCTGCACACCATGCTGAGCCACAGGCCATGGCTTGAGAGTCGTGAGATGGAGAGGGGACCAGTGGCAGGGAGACAGGAGGAGAATGTGGGATCAGTGGGATAGAAGGAAAAGGGATGGCCCCAGGTAACGCAACATCTTCCTCCAGAGGCAAAGCTCTGGGCTTCCTACTCCACTGCTCCTGCATCCACCATTAATCACAGACTCTGGCACTAATTTCACATTAATCAGCTGATTCCTCTTCAGGTTCGTGGCACTGGCTGAAAAGTACCCATAAACAGAGGCTCACCCACCAAGTGATATCCCCTCACTCTGAGAAAAACCATCAGCAGCTTGAGTGTTTCAGGCCTTTTCCCAGTAGCCAGGACTGCTTTCAGGAGCCCCTTCATTCAAGAGGAAGCAATTCCCACACAGTATTTCCCCCTGCACCACCTTTGTGTCTAATTTAATTTTTTTTTGCCAGAATGTTTTTAAACATGCATAAGTCTGACTCAGCAACCCAAAATACTTCATTTGATGCAAAGCAAAATGTTCTATTTTGTTTACAAGCTAATTAGCCAGTCTTATCTCACTCACCTTTATATGCACATGGAAGCCAACAACACAGCCTGTGAATATGAAAAAGCCTGGATTTAGGAAACATCAGAATCAAGCTATATTGGCACTGCCAAAAACACATCCCTCCTTTCTTATGGGGAGGATGGGAGGCTGAAATTACTTCCCAAATTCAGCTTGATTTTGTAAATTTGTTTAGCCCTGCTGAAGGTCCATTTTTGCAAGAAATTTACCATCAGTTACAGTGTTCCTCGCCAAGCTCAGACACTTAGAGAGCACTCAGAGAGCTGCAGAGCAAATCCAAGGGTAGATCTCAGCCTTATGGACCATGGACAGCCCCTAATCCTGCTGGGTCCTCGCCAGGTAACAAGGGATGTGTCACCTGTAACCATGTGGGTTAGAGGTGCTGCTGTCCCTAACCCCTTTGTCTTTGGTTAGACAGCCCTCCCTCTGGCAGGAAGCAAAATATTATTCTCTCTGCCATTCATTAAATCTCAATATAAAAATAAAAAAAAAAACTGGCTTCTATAAGTAATGGCTCAGGACAGAAGAAACATCATTTCACTGGGGCAATTAGAGCAGTCTAATTAAACCCAAGTCTTCCGATCAGGCTCTGCTGATTAACTGGGTTACAGGCACTCTGGATTGTATTAACGAAATAAATCAGTTAATTATATGACAATCAATAAGAAGCAAAAAGTAGGACAAGCAATTTGCCTTTAAATGACCATCTAAATTCATCAACATGATACATGTTTGTAAGTGTTAAGGGAAGGGGCAGACATGACAGATCTCTTAGGCACTAAGACAATCATTTCTGATAGCTGCCATTCCTGAAAAGCAAATAACTGACAGCATCTCTCTAAAAAAAACAATTGCTTTTTTATAATAGCTCACGAAACAAACAGAGCATCGGTGAACAAAGCTACTGGGAAAAAAAACCCAAACAAACAAACAAACCAAACACCATCTAATTTAGGGCTTTAAGAAACTGAAAGTCTTCGTTCAGAGCTGTGAGCTCAAATAGTCAGCACTGCTTTGAACCAGAGACATTGTGGTCTTGAATGATTATCTGACTTAGAGTTCCATCCAAATTGAAAACCTTGGTGAAGTGGGAACTGGAAAATGACATTGTTAAAGAGGCAATTTTTGCCCTGAAAAGCTCACAGCCTGAATGGAAAGACTTAAAAAAAATACAGAGGAAGAACTATTTCGTGAAAAGTACAGAACTATCTGTTGTTCTCATTTTGCTGGGTTCAAAAGAGGCAGACTGTGAGGGGTTTTTCAGCATTTGTAATGAGGGCTTTTAATCATTTGGGTTTTTTAAAAAAACAACATCAAGATGGCTGTTGAGAAGTTCTCTCTGAAAGGAGGGCTTTCAGTCAAGCTAAAAAGCAATAACATTTTCAGGAAAAAAAAAAATCAGTGAAAATGTCAAAAAAATGAAATGTCTGACAAGCACAACAATCTTTCCAGCCTTGACAAAAGGGATTGGGTATTTTATTTTTGACTTTCCGCTCTATGATTTCAGCTGGATGGGTAATGCAGAATTGGGAAGGTGACTTTCCCTCCACTGGAGATGGAAACCTCAGGACCAGAAGGATGAGTTTTACCTTAAACCATGCCTACAATCACAGACTCATTTAGGTAAGGAGGGATCTCTGGCAGTCTCTGGTCCAACTTCATGTTCCAGTTTCCAAGGGCCAGCTCCAAAGATTAAATCAGTTTGTTCTGGGCATTTTCTGGTCGAGCTTTGAAGATCTCTGAGGATGGGCTCCCCCAACCCCTTGTCCCTCTCACACTCACTCAAGTTTTCAGCCTTCTGGTTCAGTGCCCTGATGAAAAATGTCCTAATGCCTCTCAGTGCCCTGGGATTGTCATGGAAGGAGATCTGGGATGTGCAGTGGCATCTACAGTCATGGGGGAAGTAGCCTCTGAAAGGAAGAAAAGTGGGCCAGAACTTTTTGAAACCTTCAGGTTCTGTGCACAGCAGTGACACAAATAATTGAGTGTGGGTGCCTCATCCAAGGCAGCCGTGCTGGACACACTGAGCCCCACAGACTTCAACACAGACTGCAAGATTCTGACACCTTGTTTTCTCCTCCTGTATGAGAATGTTTATATCTCTGCAGGGGAAAACAAACAAACAAACAAACAAAAAACCACCAACAAAAACTAAAAAGGAAGAACCTCAATGCCACAGCTTGGACTGCCAGGCAAGGAATTGACTTGCCAGTTGTGGGCAATCACTTGCCATCTTGCACAAGAAGTGGATCGAGCTACTGGGGAACTTTCAGCTCAAAGAAAACACTATAGAAAAGCTGAAACTGCCAGGAAGCAGAGGAAAGCGGATTGCAGTGAGATGGCTCTGCTGTCCCAGTGGCAGGTTTTACTGACAGTAAGAGCTCCGGGCTCCTGGAATTGCTTTCCCAAATTCCCTCCAGCTGGCTGCCGACTTGGAGCCTACAGAGAGTGAACACAAATACCTTTCATCTTTTTTAAGCTTTATTTTTGAAGGAAGCAGAATTATTCTGCTGTTCTCTTTTAATTTTTTTTTTCTTTTTCCTAATAACTTTTAAATCCTTTGGCTGCTTGCACCAAATTTTTCACTGGGGAACCAGACATGCCATTCTGACAGGTCTGGAGTAAACAGGCAGCTGGGGAGAGGAGAGAGAGGAGGCTGGTGCAAAATGCTTCTTGACAGCCACACCAGAGCATGAAACATCTCATTTACAGGACACCACAGACTCCAAGCAGAACTCAGCCTTCAGGAATAACGCCAAGTGAAATGGGCTGTGCTCACATCAGCTCACGTGTCTCCCAAGTAACTTGTCCTGCTTTACAGCAGAGTTTTGCAGTTTGCTCTGAGTAGTGTCTGTGTGCAAGCAGCAATAATTTCTAGCATGGATGGAGGTTGTGCCCAGGGCTCCTTTAGTCCTCAGCTGCTGGAACCACCATATGTGCAGCTGTTAAAGAGCTCTGCTGCACCCTGGACTGTATCATCAGGCATAAACCATCAGATGCCACACAGCATCCTGTCCCTCAACACTGCAATTCCATGCCCAGTTTTGGATACCCAGTCTCAGTGTGTTAGGAGGTGAGAAGTGACCAGCCTTTTCAAAACCCTTGAAAATAGGAAGTGCAGAGGGAAACTAAAAAGGATGTGATTGTTTTTAACTCAGGAAAGGGGATAATGAGATCAATCTGCAAATTGTTAAGTTCTTGGAAAGTAGGGCATCTTCTCTGTGATGGGAAGTAAGAAAACAAAAAGCTCCAGTAGCAGCTCAAGAGGATATGTATGGGTCAGAAATTAGGAAAACTCATGTCTGGACAGGGGTGGCCTTCCACTGCTGCAGTTTTTAGGAGCAGGCAGTACACCCTTCAGCTGGCTTTATGCTTTGGACCCCCAGACCTCCCTCTTGATTTAATTTCTAGTTATCCATAAGAAACCACCATCTCTGAGGAGATCACCAGCAGCTTAATGCTCTGCTTGAAATAGATGGGCACCACACAAGTCTTAGAAGAGAGGATGTTATTTTTTTCAGCTTGCCTGGTGTGCTCAGTGCTGCAAAAAGCCCAACAACAACTCCTGCCCCATTGCTTCAGACAATAAAGATGCTGCAATTTCCAAATTATCATTCGTCCTAAATGTCTTATGTATACTCAGTAAAATCTTAGGACTTCCCTTCATGCAACAACTAAACTACAGTGAATTGGCATTTAAAAGCTCCACTAAATCCATATTCAGTAAGAACAATGTGATTTTTGCCAATATAAACTCCGTCAAACCACTATCCCAGTATGTAGCGGTCTGGATCTTGACATTGGCATTTCTACCCAGGACATTTAACTGTCTGTAGTAAATCATCCCTTACAGCTTGAATTGCAAAATGTCACTCACATAGGAGGCACCCATCACACGGGCCCCAAATCCCTCTGCTTGCAGAGCAAAGAAGCCACTGCACACATCCAGGATAGACATGCAGTGCATGTGGATGCTCATGCTGGACACTGCTGTTGCCCCTCTGAAGATTAGGAAGAAGGCTTTTCACCTTCAAAGGCCACTCACTAACTTGTTCTTCTTGGAGGGTCTCTTTGAAGACACAAGGGCTCTGATTGTGCCACACACAGTCTAATCAGCAAACCTGGCACGTCTCTGTGCAGGAAAGGAAATAAAAACCACCTTGATCACTACTTGCCTTTTACCTTAACCAAGCCTGCCTTGATCTCACAAAACCCAGGGTGCTTGGAGTACAGAGGCACAAGTTCAAAGACACAGCAAGAAGTTAATCTGAAAGCAAAAGGTGCTCTTCAGGCAGGTGGGAAGAAGTAATTAGAAAGCACAGCTATTCCAAAGCTTCAATAAATGACATCAAGGCAGCCATTATACACTCACTAAAGCACGAGGGTCCTTCACTCTTGTCAATCAAGGAAAAAGAAATGCACACGACTGTAGACATTTGGGCCAGACTGCAAAGGCAGGAGCTCTAGGGCTCCTCACTGCCCTGCTCCGCTCGAGGCAGAGACTCTGCAGGAAACAAGCAGTGTCAGGAGGCCCACACCTTTAAAACACTTTTTTTCTAATTTAATTGTGCTTCTCCTATCCCCTCTACCATCAATATTTACTCTGCTTCATCAGTTCTGTGGCGCTCCATGAGGTTCAGCTTTCCATGGGCAATGTCCCATTTGGTGTTGCCCATCAAGATGTACTGGTATTTTACTTCAGCATTTTAGTTATTATTTAATTCACCTTCAGAAACTGTAGCCTGTCCCACTCTGAAGCCTGGTGGCAAATCAAAGGGCACTTATACTTCTGGGACTCCCAGCCCCAGGCAAATGTAGCCCTGGATTCAGGATTCTGTTGCTTCAAAACTGCAGTTGCAGAGGGAGATTCCTTCTTAGTTCTTCCATTTCTAGCTGCTTGTCTGTAAAACACAGCTGATCGCTGCACAGCTTTTGTCTGTGTGGGCTGTGAGCTCTTGGGGGCTGTCCAAGGACACCACAGGCGAGCAGCCCCTCTGTCAGACAACAGAGGATGACCTGCATGAGCTGAGCACAGGCAGGTTGGCAGAGAGAGATTGCATCTTTTATCAGAAAAATTGATTCACAAAAGCCGAGAGGAGCAGTTTTCTCTCTGTGAGCAACATCAATACACACATATGGATCCACAGTTAGTGTTTTTCCAAAGCATTTCACCATCCTGTTCCAACATCACTTTCTATCCCTGACTGACATTCAGACAACTGCTTCCCAACTCGAGCTTTTCCCACCCCACAGCTAGGCCTGAATCACACATGGCAGTGATGCAGACCCAAACCTCTGCTGTCCTGCACCAGATGTGTTCCAGCTGCAGCAGAGCAGCACGAGCTGCAATGCTCTGCTCAGCTGCCCCTGGCTGAAGGAGCAGGTGGAGGTTGTGGTAACTGGGAAGGGAAGTGGTACCACTGGGCAGAACAGCACATCCCTCCTGCAGGCCAGCAGCTCCTCCCTCCTTCTCCTCCAAACCCAGGAGGCACCAGCCACATTTTGCAGTGTGATGCTGCTTCTGATCCTTGAGGGCTCAGGGAGTTGCTTGGACACTGAGCCCTGCTGGAGTTGGGAAGGTGCCCGTGTGAGTCTTTGATTTCACCCTCTGCTGTCAGCTCTGCTCACAGGAAGATCCCTCTGAGCCACCCAAGCCACAGTGGAGCTGGGGCTGCTGGCAGCAGCAGGAGCCCTTTCCCATGCTGTAAGCACTGATCCCTCCTAAAACCTGAAGCGATCACATTAATCAGTTTGCTTCAAAGTAGGCCATGTGAAATGTGTTTGAGCCTGGCTGATAAAATGGGGAGAGGAAGAAGAGCAAGGAGATTAGAAAGAAATCATGCTTAATTTGGGAACATCTCTGAAGATTTATTCCAGAGCATGAAAGCCATGGAGAATGCTCCCGCCCAGAGATTAAAGATGCTGTGACTCACATCTCTGAGGCCTGACAATAGCTTATTCAGGAGAGCTGCCTGTAGCCACGAGACAGAGGATACTGCTTTCCCAAGGCATTTCAATTTTCAAGAGGAAAAATAGAATTAGACTTCATTAATTTCACCAAATAACATGAGACATCATCGGCCCCATCTCTCCCAAATGGGCTGTAGATCTGCAAGCTTTTGTCAGTCTGAGAAAAACCAGAGCCACCACTTGGAGACAACTTCCACCTTCTGGTATTTCCTATTTCATTTGGCCTCCAAACAAAAGCAGAGAGAAGAAGCCAATGCAAAGCCCTTGCTGCTCATGGGGACAACCATTGCTTGCCTACGTCTCCTTCTTCCACAGAAATTAAATCCAGGGGCCAAAGGTGTTCAGTTGTTTTATCACTGCACATCCAACTGTGTGAGGATCACACAGCTCCTGAGCAGGTGTCCCCATTCTGTGGGGAGGCCCACTAAACACTGGCTGAGGGGATGGTGCCAGGACCTCAGCATCTCTTTCCCACAAGCTCATGATGGTCCCACTGTCCATGCCAACTCCAGGTGAGCCTTCAAAGGAAAGAAGGTGGCACCTGCAAGAGGGTGTGTGTAGGAATTAGCCTTGTGGTTTCTGTTTTGCTTCTCTCATTAGGTGCAGAAGGGAAGGGGATGGGGAGTTTGGGAGAGGGGAGATGGCAGGCATAGGCACGAGTGGCAGAGCAGCCATGGCACTGCATTGCTGGTGCACGAGAGGTTCCCCTGCATCACTGTGCAGCAGATCATCCTTTGTACAGCACTACAGATGGTCCTTGCTGAGTAGCTGCCACTGCTGCTCCTTGTTCTGTTCTCCAACATAGGAGGAGCAGAGACAAGCCCAGCCCCATGAGAGGCTTTGGAGACTTTGTTTTAATATTCCTGCTGATGGGAAAAGACAGCCAGAGTCTGCTGAACCTAAAAGGCTGTGTACCAGCTTTAGGCATGCAGGTAATTGTACTCATCTCCCATACATCATCCTGGGAACAGCAGCCTCTCTTGCCAGATCTAGTGCTCTTTATGCCACTTCTTTTGTGGAATCAGCTTGAAATTGATTTTGAAACAGAAGCAAGAGGCTGTATCAGTTTTCCCCTTGGAGGTGTGACAGCCTGCCTGCTTTCTGCCAGGTTAGGTTGTTTCTGTTCTCTGCTCTGTGTGTGTGTGTGTGTGTGTGTGTTCCCCTGGCTCTGTTTAGGATCCCACCTTCCCCAAGTCAGGCTGGTGGGGAGAGGAGATGACTGATGACATGACATAGCAGAATGACAGCCACCCCCACACCTCACACTGTGTCCATCTCCTACATTTTGTTTGACAGGAGAGGAGTTCAGGGCAGAGATCTGAGGGACATCCATTCTCTACAGCTTATTCAGACCTCTCCAAATCATTAAATCCATCTGCCAAGCTGTGGAAGAAAACTGAACTTAAGGGCTAATGCACAACGTTGCCTTACCTGTGGCAAGAGGATACCATCAAAAGGCATCCCCAAATTTCTATGCAGTGCAAGGTCATAGGATTACTTCTTTATGCATTTTTCTTTTTTCCGAGATTCCTGCTTAAGAGTTTGTCTCTTTAACTCAAACCTGTAGCACCAAGAACACACAAAGAGGTGACAGCCATGCCCACAGGTACCCCTCTTCTGTAGCTGTGCAGCAACCTTACAATCTTCTGACTGGAGATGGAGTTGCAGAACAAAACCCAAAATCAGAGTGTGGAATGGCTTTTTTTTTTTTTTTTTTTTTTCCCCACACAGCTTTCAGTTAAAATATTAACAAAGCAGTCAAGATTTCCCCCATTTTTAAGCAAAAATCTTCTAGCACCATCTGTTCTTGAAGATTCCTATTAACAGCACTGTGTCACTGAGCAAACGCAGGTGCTAGATGTGGGCTGGTGGCAGTCAGAGACACTGCCAGCTGCTGTAGACCTGGTGTGAAGATCCTCTCAACCCAGCCAGAACCCAGCCAGGACTGGAGGAGCCTTCACAAGATTAGTCCATCCTCCCAAAAGAGTCTGAACACATATTTGTTCAGCCTCCCCTTTAAAACCTCCTCTGAATGGCAGAGTTACAGAATGGTTGAGGCTGACAGGCCCTGAATGTCTGCATGGCTCAAGCAGGACCACCTAAAGCTGTTTGCCCAGGACCAGCCCAGTCAACTTTGGAATATCTCCAAGGATGGAGACTCTACTCTGGGCAACTTGTACCAGTGCTGAACTACCAGCCACTCCTCCTGTCTTGTATGATCAGCAAACTTACCGGGGATAAGCGGACTGGCACTCTTACCCCATCATCCACACCGTTAATAAAGATGTTGAACAGGGTTGAGTCCAGTACTGACCCCTGAGACTCCAGCTAGACCTTGTGCTGATGATAAGCACCCTCTGGAATGGCCCTTCAGACAGTTTCCAATGCATTTCACTCTCTGTTCAACACAAAGGTCTTGCTTTTGTCTGCAAATCTGTTGTTATGCTTCACTATTCTCTGTCCTGGGACTTTCTCCTTCCTCAATGCCTTTTGAAGCTGACTTTCAAACACTGCCTCCTTGCACCTGGCTAAGCCTTGGTGCCACATGCAGGGGCAGGTGGGAGAGATGCTGCTCTTCACAATGTGCTCTGTCACTGGGGTGGCCCTGGTTTGTAGCACAGGCTCATCCAGCAATGTTTCATGTCTGTGCATCTGAGCCTCTTGTTTACAGATTACTCTGGGGCTGGTTTTATTAGTGGTTGATTGAGTGGTCTCAGCACGGTTCTTGTGGAATACCCACATTTTCCACTCACCATGGAGCAGATGGAAATGTTCTCAGTGAGACACTCATGCATGTGCATTATCTACAGAGGAAATATCCACATCTCAGGTCTTATTGCTGCTGCCAGTAATGCCCCCTGTCAGCTTCTGGGGAAATTTGACTGATATTTATTTGGGCACTATCAGAACGGAGCACTGGCAGAAAATTCCCCAAGTCATGTGAAAATGCCATTGATTCTCTTGATAGAAAATCTTCAAATGCTGTAAATACCCTATTGACATTGCTTTTTTTGTCACTCTGTGTTGAAGTCTTGACAAAAAGCCTGGGGGAAAAAAGTTCCTTATGAATGTTTTGACCACTGTTTCAAAAATAGTGTGATTAATAAACACAATGGGTGCTTTTTTTCCACTTGACCAGTTCTTTATACCTGCTGGAGTCTTCTGGGTGAACAAGATTAAGGTATGAAAGACTTCAGGAAGCAAAACTGCCAACAGATCTGGAAAAGACAGAGCATTAAAAAGAAGCAGCAGACACTCCCATTTAGGGGCATTCTGGAACTGACATTAAGCCATTTTTGTGCTGCCCAGGGGTTATATGGCTATAAAAAGGACACACAAAGTAGCCCTATGATTGAAATTGTAATTTTGGCACCCTCATGTTAGGAGGAACAAGGGAGCAAGGAACCAAGTGGAACTGTACTCTCAGCAGGTGGAAATGGATGCTGTGGTTGATGCACCTGCACAGCACTAACACATTCAGATTTATATGTATTGGTGAGTGAATTATGACCCTGCATGTTCCTGTTTGTCTGCAGTACAGCAGACCATCCTTCCTCTCCCACCTACCATTCTTAATTATTGTTGGTTTGCAATTTTTAATGTTAAAAAGAGTCATGTTTTCCATCAGTCGTGCCCAGCCATCGTCCTGGATCCAGACAGTCCCTCCACTGGCCACATCCTACAGTCAAAACTCCAATGTTCTCAACAAAACACAAAAGGTATAAATGTTTCATATTAATAGAAACTGAGCTTTTATTGATACCTCACATGTAGACACAGGTTTCTGTAAATTCCCTTCTGGATCCTGTGAAATGCTGAGTGGCAGAAACAGTGAGGCACCAGGCTCAGGCCACGCTTGCATCGATTAGCTCAGCCCAAACTGATGTGTGGATGTTTTATGCTTTGTTCACTAATGTACCTTCAGCAGCACTAATAAAATTTCCTTTGAACAAGAGGGAGCAGGTGATCACACAATTATGTGTGTCTTGTCTGTCTGGATGATTCAGTCTCATGTTGTTGTCATAGCAGCATGTCCCCGTCACGGGCTCGCACATCGAGGTAGGTCTGGTACGCAACTTCCAAATAATAAACAAAGCCTGGTGCTCTCATTTGATAGAAGGGAAATTGTTGTGTTGCTGGGACTGTGACTGGGAGGAAAAGTGGAGCTGACTGTCAACACCCTTAGGACAGCCCTGCAAGGATTTCCAAGGATGCCAACTCAGCCCCAGCTGGGACACAGCACTTGGGCTGTGACACTGCATGGGAAGGACTTAAATGAGTGTCACACACACGTCCTGAGAGCCAGCAGATCCTTGGGGTCACAGAGAGAGCACCTCTGCTAGGGAAGTCTCTTGTTACTGGTTTTGAAGGAGCAGCTCTCCTTGCAGCTGATCTCTGCAAGTTCAAAGTGACAAACACAGAGACAGATTTTCAGTCAGGGTGGATCACCCTCTGACTAATTCAACTTGTTGCATACAGAGAGGGCCTGAGCGACTGCAAGTCCATTTGAGTTGATTTCAACCAGTTGTGGTTTGGGGCATATGTTCAAACAGCACAAAAAGCCAACACACTTGTACATGGGTGAGAAAGAGGAGAGTGGAGATCCTGAAAGAACCCTGCCTAGGACCAGTCTGAGCGCCTCCAATTTTCCTTCTTTTTTTTTTCCTCTGATAGACAGAGCACAACATGATTCAAGTGCCTAAGGAAATTTTCAATCATACTGAGAGAGAGAGGAAACTACAAAATGGGATGGGATTGCTCTGCGATGCTGTGACCCTTGTGCACCCAGAGCTCTGCCTCAAATTGGAAGAAAAGTGCCAATTAATCTGACACTGAAGAAGGCATAGGCAACAAAATCATTTCATGTCTGCTCATTTCCCCCTGTGACATGTAGTCCTCTCCACCTTGCTAATTGGAGAAAGCTTGCTAACAGCAATCTTATGTGGGTTTAATTAATTATCTTTTGAATGCCTCTGAGCGGTGGGAAAAGCTGGTGGAGTTACTCCAAGTCTGACACACTTAGGAAGGGCTTCAAATCTGGAGCTCATTGCTTCATCAATGAAAAAAAGCAGAGGCTGTGGGAGCACTGGAGGATCTCTAATAACTACAGGCTGACAACATCTGGCTGCAAAAAGCAGGATCTTCCATCTCCTGCAGCTCTCATAATACTGCAGAGAAGATGCTTGGTCATCCTGCGGCAAAGGAAGGGCACTGAGGGAGGGAGACACTTCTGCAAGGGACATGTGCAGGGTGAGGGGACATGTGCAGGGTGAGGGGACATGTGCAGGGTGAGGATGCTGCTCACCTCACCCTGAGGAGAAGGGCTGCAGGCCCATAAAGGGCTGAAGCAGTGAAGGGTGCAGGAGAAGAAAGGAAGATGTGCTCTTGGAAGGGGACAGCTGGAGAGAGGAGCAGCAAGCACCAGATGTGTTGGGGCACAGCTCTGTCCCAAGTCCACTTTCGTGGGCTGTTCAGTGGGTGTTGGGTGCTCCAGGTGAAGAGAAGGTTTCCTGCCTAGGAATTGAGGCTGATATGTGATCAGACTATTTGTACCCTAAATAGAAGTCATTTTATGAACGGGGAATTTGGGCATGTGTGGATAGAGAAGGAACGTGCCATGGGGATCAGATAGGCTGTGGGCAGGTAGATGCCCTTGTAGAAGAGTCAGACCCCAAGCCAAAGCCTCAGCTATGCCACAACTTTTCCCATTTCTTTAAAAAAAACATATTCCACCTCCCCATCCTAGGAGGAGGCCAGGAGTGCTGCATACAGGCTAAGTGCTGCAGGAGAGAGCTTGCAAATAATCTGAGAGCAACAGAAAAAATTTCAACAAGACCTTGAAAGAGTCTATTTAGCTTATCAGAAAGGAGGTCAAGAGGTGATTTGATTACAGAGCCTAAGTGCCGTCAGCAGAAGAAAACACCAGTTTCTAAAGAGCTTTTTAATCTATCAGAGAAAGCCGGAACAAGAGCCAGTGGCTGAGAGATGAAGGCAGACAAATGCAAATAAGACACGGGGAGCATATCTTTAGCAGAGGGGAGATAAATGGGAAGAGCAAACTCAAGGAGAATGGCCTGAGTATCCCTGCGTGCCTTCAAGTGGGAGCTGGATAACATGGTCAAGCCAGAGTGGAGCCAGGCTGGTTCCAAGGTGGCATTTAGAAGCCTGTGGTATGTGGGTATCGTGCTCTGGCACTTCTTTGTCTCCTAATTGCAAGAAAATCCAAGTTCCTTGGTCTTGTCAGGACTGAAAAAAAATGTTAGCACAGGCTTTGGGCATAACCTGGTTTGGTCACCAGGAAGAACTCAACTCAGTGTTCATGGTTTTGAAGTCAAACTGAATTCTGGGGGCCTGTGCTTCCAAAGGCTTGGTGAGCTGAGCCTGTTCCTCCTGGCATTGGACCAGCCTGGTGAGAAATTCCAGTCTAGTGGAAGGAAAAGCTGTCATGGGTGGGAATTAAGACATTGCCAATGGAAAGCATACACCAAAAAAAGATTACCACAAGTCCATATTATCCTGCTCCTATATCTGACACTGGCAGGGAATTCTAGCAGGGAGTTGTTTTAAATAAAAAATCCCTCAAGTCTGGAGAGATTTTTCCTTGGAATTCCTTCCTTTTTTCAAGCATTTTATGACTGATGGACTCCTGAAGTGAATGTTGACACAGGGCTACTAACAGGGCCTGGTGCTTCTCCCATGAAAACTTCAGGCTCTTTTTGGATCTTTTACATTTTTGCCCGGAGCAATAACATTCATCACTAAATAATGTAGGGAACCTTTTTTTTTTTTTTTGCTTGTCTCAAATCCTCTGATTCTCACTGGTACCCTTTATTTTTTTATGTGAGGACCATGATATATTTACTAATTGCCATTTCTTTGTGCTATTCAATATTGTTGAGGTGTCTCTCCCACCATTTTTTATATACAAATACTATGTGAGAAAATGCTATTATTTGTGATCTGCCTTATTTTGGATTGGCCAGGAAAATTCTTACTTTTTAATTTTAATTTGACCTATTTCTAATTCAAACATCTTTGTGCATCTCTGGAGAACAGACACTAAGCTCAAGCAAAAGAACTTCTAAGCACTAATTTCTGTGTTTCTCATCTGAATCCCTCCTGTTTGGTGATAAGAGAAGGTTTCTAAGTCTGGATTCTCCTGGGATGTCTGAGCAGCTCCCTCTTTTGTATTGCTGTGTTTTCTCCTTTTTTTCTCTGAACAGCTGTGTTCAATAAAAGAAAACTATTAACAAATAAATAAAGCGAGCAAGTCCTTTCTGGCCCAGGGGCTGTTTGCTGGTAAAACCAGTATTTAAATATTTGACACTTGAATGTGAGGAATTTCCTGGGTTCCACTGTCTGGCAAATAAGGCAGATTATTCAACATACAGTTAAAGTTCTGGTGAAGTGTAGGGGATAATTTCCTGTCAGAAATGGGTGTTTACCTGAGAGTAAGTGAATCCTACTGTGACTGGACACATCTTCTTTCTCCTTAACTCCATGAGCTGTTGTAGTGAGGTTCCATCTACAGGCGGGAAAAATGGGCCAAAGATGGGTCACCCTGCCAAGTGTTTGCTAAACCCTGCTGAAGGCAGCTATTTTGTCTGAAACAAGCAACCAAAAAAAACCCAACCAACTAGCCAACCAACCAACCAACCAAAAAACAAAACCAAACAAAACCAAACAAACAAAAACAAAAAAAAAAAAAAAAAAAAAAAAGCACTCTGATTCATTCTACATTCTTTCTTTTTATGGCTATGCAAATAAAATCCACTCTCAGACATCAGCTTTAAAAAAAATTCATCTTTTCAACTTAATAAATTTAATTTATAAATTAAAAGTTCAAGTAAAGTTTAACTATCAAAAAATAAAAGAAAATATATCAGAGTATCTAAAAGAAATATATTATTTGACCCATGCTGAGGGTTAAGTAGTTTGGTAGTGTAACAAAAGTCAATGTTCAGCTTTCCAATCCAGCCCATGCTTGGAAAGATTTTTTCAGCTCTTGAAAGGTATTTTAGTTGTGACAGCTGTTTCCTCTGTTTGTTTGGGTGGGAAACCTGAGTGAATAATCATGCCTATTTGAGTCATTAGGGATAGATGGGAATTTTCTTCACTGTTTGCTACAAAACAAACAGTTTTGCCCAGTTTCTATCTGAAAATTAGACCAACAATTCCCAGCTGGACCAGCTAGGAGGAAATCTTGATGTGGAAGTGTTTGCAGTGTAAATACACAAACCACAGATTGTTAGCCCTGCATTACCAAGTCCGTAATAAAGGCCAGAGCCTTAAAATCTGGAATTTGATAATTCCAGTAAGGGCTAGAGAGTCTGCACAGAACTCAACTTTGATTTTCTGAATCTGTTCCTTGTTTTGAGTAGATCACCCTTCCTGCATATGGGAAAAAACTTGCCCAAAACATTCCTTAACAGCATCAACTTTTTTTCTCAAGTACCCACTTAGGGATGAGGGAAAGACACGGCTAAATGTAGCTTTTCCAGTTGTGTTTAATCACTCTTATTGCTTGGAAGTCATGTGAGGATATAACATGCGACAGCAGCCATCTGGAGATGATTCTGGTCCAGCCAGACTGTCCCTATTGTCACTTACAGCTGTGCCACCCTTCCTAAGAGTGTGGCAGGGATGGTGTGAGGTGCTGAGCACGCACTGGAGCCATTCCATGGGATGCACATGGGGCTGTTCACTCAGCACCATCGGTGCTGCTTTTCTGGAAGCAGGAGAGACAAACCCTGCCCTCACACACATCCACAGCACTGCAGCCCCGTGGCACTTGGGACAGGGAGACCATCCCGTGGGCAGTGGCAGGATGATTAAATAAACAATATGTTGTATTAAAGCCCCCAAGGTACAGGCTTATCCTTCTTTGGCTAAATGAATGAACCAGTCTCGAGTTCACCCTCTTTCCTCACCCCAGGCACTGAAATTCAAAGGTTCAAAAAGCACACACATGGCTTCAAAACATAATAATCCACTGTGCTCATTCTTTTTTCTCCATCTGACTACCTTTCTCAATTTGGGATTTCATCTCATCACTGCAAAGCTCTCAAGTAAAAAGGCAAGGTGGGATCCTCATCTCCCCCCGTGGCTCCTCAAGATTTTACCCCAAGCACTGGTTTTTAGGAGGCTCATGCTGCAGCTCTCAAGGAAGACAGTGCCAGCAGCCACAACATGACAGCATCCAAATGCCATTCATCAAGCCAGCATGGTTTGCTTTCAGATGCTTTTAATCTTTCCCAGTCTCTCTGAGGGAACAGCTCAGATCCTCCTGTGAATTGGAGAGTTCAGTCTCCCTCAGCAGCCCCCAGACATGGGCAGTTAACAGCAACAGGCTTTTCAGCAGCCACAAAATAAAGGGCTGGATTTTTTTTTTCTTTTTTTAATGGATGTTGTTAGTGTTCTGGGAAGAGCCTGGACTCATGCTCATTAAGTCAGCAGTTTCCAAAGTATTTCTAGAAAGGAAAAGAGCATAACTGGTTGAAATTCTTATTGTTGTAGCAAATGATCAATGCACTTAGTCACAGTGCCTCAGTGGCTGTGATTAATTCATAGCCAGAAATAACAATGGAGGACCTGCTGCGATGCCATTACCTTATCTCTGCCTCGCCAGTTTATTCTCAGGTACAACTGAAAACAACCCTTAATTACTTGGTTAAAAACCCGTCGGCCACTGGAGAACAAATGAACTGATGCAGCCACCTCTGCCACCACCCTCCAGAGCTCCCAGAGATAATTGAATGGAAGGAAATGCACTTCAGAGCCCTCCAAGAGCCAGCCCTGAGAGGAAATACCTGGGTGTGCCCAGTGGAACAACCAGGGCATGGCCAGCTGCAGGCATGAGCTGCCCTGGGAGCACACCTCCCACTGATGGAGGGCTGGCTTATTCCTGTGGTGCTTTCAGGGGCACCTTCACCATCCCATCCCGCTGCCTCTCACCAGTTTTGCAGTCAGCAGTGCTGTTCCCTTTTTTTAGAGAGAAATCGATGCCTTCAGACCTATAACCCAGACAGCAAAGCTCAAGGGTGGCCAGCCAGCAACCCTCTTGTACTGGCTAGGGACAGCTTTGTCCAGTCAAGGCTTGAATATCTCTAAAGACTGAGATTCACCACCTTCCTGGACCCCTATCCCAAGTGTCTGACCATCCCAAGGGTAAGTTTCTCTCCTAATGTCTAATTGGAATTTCACTGGCCACAAATTACACCCATTGTTCTCTTCCTTTCACTTGGGATCTCCAAGAAGAATCTCGCTTCACCTTCTCACCCCAATCAGTAGCCCTGTTCTCAAAATTCATTTCCATCCTCTTTCCCTTGCTGGCTATGCCAGCACCAGAAGAGCCATCTCATATGGAGATGTGCCTGCCCTGTGGTTCTTCAGGTGGATTAGGGCATCCTCCTAGAGTCCAGGCTTCCAGAGCTGTGGAAATATGGAGCAGAGATTCAGATGTCCTGGCAAGCAGACGGGCTTGTTCCTGCTGCAGGAGGATGGATGAGCCGCTCTCTTTAAGGAGAAATAAAAATGCAGGAGAAAATCCTCCACTTTACATGGTGATGCTTTTAATTGCCTTGGCTAAATGGGAAATTAAACGCTGGAAACTTCAAGTCCTGTTTGATGTTTAGCATCCCTGCTCTAAGAGCACGGGTTCTCAGGGTACAGCTTTGGTACGCCCAGGGAGCGTGAAATCACTCCCAAATTGCTCAACGTGGCAGGTAATTGGCCTCCATTGCCTGAAACATCCCAGCTGCAGGTTCGGGGGCCAGGCACCACCTCCCAGGTGGAACAAACTCCAAAATTTCCAAAATTCCTCTGAGGCTGTGTATGTGCCATCGAGAGCTCCTTGTCTGACTGCTGCAGGGACCATCTCCTGCCTCTCTGGAGGAGCTGGGTGCGTGGCAAGGTTGGGAAAATCAGCCCCAAAGACAGAGCAAGAGAGACATGTCCTATCATCAGCCCTGAGCTATGCATTTTCCATTTGCTCCTTGTTTTGCTCAGTCAAGGCACATTTGCTTTCATATTAGGAAAGAGAAAAGATTACAGGTTAAAGACTGTTTCTGCTCCAAGACTAAAGAGTCCTGCCTCCTTTGTCCACTGCACAGACACCTCACACACTGGTGGCCATCCTCCTTGCTGCCTCCCCCAGTCCTGCCATGCCTTTGGAGTCCTTTGGAGTTGAGGATGCTGGGTGTGAGGAGGAAACCCAATCTTCAAGATTCTTGTACAGTGGCTCAGAGACATTCCCTGCTCTCTTTTGTCCTTTCCTAATAACTCCTTGCAGCAACAGGAGAGGTCACAAGAGTGCTTTGCAAACCTGTGCAACCCTCCAGGACCATGGAGCGGGGCTCAGATCCAGTTCCAAGCTCATGACCAAGCTTCAGAAGAAACCCCACCCTTTCAGGATCTTCACCCCACAGCTCCTGTAATCTCCAGAAGCCCAGACACCCCCACAGGGAATGTGCAGCAACTTCCAAATTTCCACACTTCAAAAAGCAATAAAAAGCTAACTTTCATTAGCAATATTTCTGGGTATGATCTGCTGCCAGACTGCAGGAAATCTTGGCAAGCTCATGGGATGTCAAGGCTTGGGAACCAGCACAAGAATTCCTTTCTATACACATCATCCCTATGGTCTGATGCTGCTGGCCTCTCCTGTTCACTGTCCATATATTTACTTAGATGTTAGGACCAAAGGATCAGAAGACAACCTGCAAGATTTTGGCAGCAAAAGGGGCTGGTGGCCTTGAGAGGACTTATCCTCCTCCAACTGAAGGAAAATGTGGTATTTGGAATCTTGGGGTATGTGGGGTTTTTCGTTTTGCTGTGGTTTTTTGGGTTTGTTTCTTTGGGGTTTTTTTTGGTTGCTTTTTTTTTTTTTTTCCTTGGTTTTGGGTTTTTTTGCTGGTTTTGTTTTGGGGTTTTTTGTTGATTTTTTGGGGTTTTGTTTGCTTGTTTGGTCATTTGTTTTAGGGTTTTGGTTGGTCGGTTGGATTTTTGTGGGTTTTTGGTTTGTGTTTTTTTGGGGATTTTTTTGTGTTTTGGGGTAGTTGCTGTTGGGAGGTTTTTTTTGTTTGCTTGTTTTTCTGTTCCTAATCTTTTTTTTGCCCACTCTAGACACAAAAGGCCAAAACAATGTAGATAGTTGAAGCTATGTTAAAACCTATTTATAGCTACTGAAAAATTTCCTGTCTTCAGATTATTGCTTTATTATTATTATTTTAAGGGTTGATTATTATTATTATTTTAAGGATTGATTATTGGTCATTTGGGGAACAGGGGAAGGATCTTTGTATCACTACACTGAAGAAAGCGAGAGGGGAAAACATCCTGAGAGATCACCTGACCAAAACCAAGTTCCAAAACTTTTAGAGAAGGCATTTCCACCTCTTCTCCCAGGAGATAAGAGGCATCAGTATCACAGTTCTGGTGGGAAAATACAGATTAACAGGGAAAAATAAAGCCCTGCTGCCAAGGGAGGTGGACAGCCACTGGCAGCATGAGGGAGGTATCAGGAGCAGAGATGCTTCTCCAGACACAGACACCACACACTCGATGTGTAAACTGCTTTTGCTGGCCAGCAGGAGAAGCAGGAGGGTTTGCCCAGTTTTTCTCCTCCAAGAGGGATAGACCCAGCTGATTTCAGCACCGATAAAGATCACCTCATTATCTCCTAGGAAGACCACACAATTGCAGAGTGTCTCTGATGGGAGTGATGATAAACACCAGCATGAGCTCACCTCCTCCATTCAATCACCCGTTTGTTTGGGAGGTTTCTTAATATGCCAAGAGGCAGTGAGACCACTGCTAATCCACCCCCAGAAGGATCTTGGCCAGGAAAGAGGCGCTGTCATCACCACCACATCCTTTCAGGCAGACACTAGAGATCAATAGCTGTGATATTGCCCTGGAACTCCCAACAGCAGCTCCCAGCATCCATGTCTCCTCCCTGCAGTCCTGGTCCTGGCCTGACCCCCCCCCTCCATAACCAAAGAGCCTCAGTCCCTTCCTGTCAGTGAGTGCCACACGCAACCTCAAGGACTGGCAGGTCCTAGAAGGTCTCTGGTGACACCAGTGCTTGGTGCTGTCCTCTCCACCCACTCTGCTCTCTCTTCCCAACCTTAATCCTTTCAAGAACAGGTGGGTGGATCTTCTCAAATCCCCCAGGATTTACACAGCTGATCCAGCACACAGCTGGCAGGGGGCACATCCATCACATATTTCCAAAAGCCCACAAAGTTTTTCTTCTCCCTGCTTTCTTCCTCCTCTTCCTTTTATTTTTTATATTCTCAGGTGAACACAGAATATTTCAAAGAGATTTCTGCCAGCATTGAAGCTTTGAAGCCAGCTGGTAGAGCAACCTCAGGTGACATGGAGATGGAGCAGGGCCCAGCTGGGTGTCTTCCCAGGAGAACTGAATCAAAGCCAGAAGAAATGACAGCACAAACTGATCCGACTCAGTCTGTCTGAGCTTTCTCCCTCCCTCCATTACTGAGCCCAGCCCAATAGCCCTTCCAGGTTTAAAATTAGCAAAACCTTTGCTAAGCTTCAGATTAAGTTCCTGGGTCACCAGCAGAGATAGCCTGTAGCAAAGCCCTGGATTTTATCTTTAATTATCAGCAGGAATATTATATTATATTCTTGCAGAAACTGAGCTGAGAAGAAGCCAGCATCTGTGATCCCTGCTGCAGAGCTGAGCACCTGCTCGAGGGAGGGCTGGTAATCAGGAGGAGAGGGGTCAACAGAACATGGTCTTCTAAGTCTTCCTCTATAGACTGAATCTCTAATATATTTACTTAGCCAGATGCAGATCCTTTTCGCCAGCTCATGGCACTGCTGAGTACAAGGATCCACAGAAAATTAACAAAGCTGGAGTGTCAATTCATCTCTCCAATGTCCCTCGCCAGTATAAGACTCCTGGTGACTGCATGGGAGGAAGGAAAACTCTTTCCAGTGTCTGGGGAGATGGAGCTGAGTTCCCAACAGCATTCTCCAACCAAGAAATCCTGTCCAGCACCTCATGGCTCCCATGTCTGTCCTGGCTGCTCTCCTTCCCTGATCTGCTCCTTGGCTGCTCCTTCCCTGGCTCCCCAGAGCTTGAGTCTTGCCCTTGCCCACACCCAGCAGCAGAGTTTGCCCATGGCCAGTGAATTAAGACAAGGAGAGCCTCAAAACACAGGAATGGCATGAAGTGCAAAACCATTGCAGGTCCAGCAGTTGGACTTCAATGATCCTTGTGGGTCCCTTTCAACTCAGGATATTCTATGGTTATATGGTCCCCAAGTGTGCTCAGAAGCAGACAAAAGAGCCACAGCAGCCTAAGGGATATAGACTCCTCACCTGGGCATCTTGTGCCTGCTGGAGACAATACTGCTGCCTCCTGCCTGCTGGTTGGAGTTATTTTCCTTGATGAGAACTAGAGAAGCATCCTAGTTACCACTCTGCTGGAGTAGAAACCTCTCATGGCCACCTAATTTCTTGCTGGGGCAAGAACAAAGTGTCATTTGGATAGTGGGGACACTGACTGCATTTGTCTGTTCACATATGTCTGATCTATGCTGGAGGAACTGGAGGCCAAGCTATGAACTATTACATGGTTGTGGAGCCACCAGAAATTCCCTGTATAGCACCCTGGACTGGAAAGGGTGTGCTGGCTGGAGAGGAGGCATGGGCAGGAAAGGCCAGGAAGGCAGCACAGTGTGGGCTGAGCTCCTCACAGCATGGATGGCCCTGGCTTGGAGCAGGTCAGCGTATCTGCAGCTCATCTTTTCACAATTCCTTCTTCTCTCTACTCTTAACAAAACATGCTCAGGTGTATGTGTGGTGTGCCTAAGGTCAAGGTCACCTTGTATTCAGCCCAGCACAATGAAATCTTAAAGAAACCGGGTATAACAAAAGAGCTGGGTGGCTTTGAGCCTCTCAAGGAGTGAAGGAACTTGAAATAGATCACAGTACCTGGAGCTTAGAAAGCCCTCAGTCCACTGCCTTCACTGACTGCTTCGTGATACATCCTGCTCCTGTAGTGCAGAGGTCTGGGGATCCCCCCTGAGCTGCTGGTGACAGCTGAGGAGGAATGAGGCTGGCTGCAGCAGAGCCTCTGTAATGCCATTCTAACCCAGCCAGGTCAATTAAAAAATAAAGGCTCGTGGTGCGGGTCTGCCGTCCCTATCAAATTCATTATCTCCCCCACCAAGAGAAAGAGGGCAACTGTTCACGTAAGGCACAGCTAATAATATCTGAGTACAGGACATTGCTGCTAAATTATAGGGAGGGCTTGGGAAGGGAAATTAGTGTCATTTGCAAGCCCAATAATAGGGGCTGTGCAGCATGAATGCCGATGCGGGAGCGGGCAGGAGGACAGAGAGTGGCTTATGCAACCGTCCCTGTCCTCCCGTGGTGGCACAGCCAGGCTGGCAGCAGGCACAGCACGGGGCTCAGGAGCAGCAGAGCACAGGAGAAGTGGGCTTGAAAGCCAAAGGCAGGTAAAAACAGAGGGCGAAGCAGATGCCTGTGTGTGAGGGTGAAGGCATTGGAAACTTCTCCTAGGGAAGCAGGCTCAGCCCTTTCCTTCCAGCTGAGCTTTGGCACAAATGACCCAGAGCAGAGTTTGGGGGCCTCACAGTTTAGGGTTCCCCCCAGAGCACCAGCTACAAGGGATGGAAAGTCTGGTTTCAACTGGAGGGGCACTTTCTGGGGAACTTCTAGGAGCAATCAAATCCAGTGGGGGAACTGAGGCACAGAGACTGCACAGTCTGTGCTGTGCCTTGAACCCTAAGGCAATTCTTGAGCACTCCTCAGTGATGTGAAATGCAGTGCTGCTCCCTGGGACAGCTGCATTCCTGCAGCAAGCAAATCATTTCCCATTTCTGACTACAAACACATCTTGAGAAAAAATGATAGAATCATTGAATGGTTTGTGTTGGAAGGGACTTTAAAAATCATCCAGCTCAAACTCCCAGGCCATGGACAGAAACACCTTCCCACTTGATCAGGTTGCTCAGAGCCCTATCCAGTGCAGCCTTGAACACTGCCAGGGATGGGGAATCCACAACTTTTCTGGGCAACCTATTCCAGTGCCTCACCACCCTCACAGTGAAGAACTTCTTAATATCTAATCTAAACCTCCTCTCTGTCAGTTTGAAGCCATTCCCCCTTGTCCTGTCACTCCAGGCCCTTGTAAGTAGTCCCTCTCCATCTTCCTTGTTGGCTCCCCTCAGGTACTGGAAGGCTGCAATTAGGTTACCCTGAAGCCTTCTCGTCTCCAGCTTGAACAATTCCAATTCTCTTAGCCTTCCCTCATAGCAGAGGTTCTCCTCCATCAACACCCCGAGCCCTTCTCAGCAGGGCTGCTCTCAACCTCTTCATCCCCCAGCCTGGATTTACACCAGCCATTGCCCCGGCCCACATGCAGCACCCTGCACTTGGTCTTGTTAAACCTCATGAGATTCCCATGGTCCCTGTGGATGCCATCCCATCCTTCAGGTGTGTCACCCACACCACTCAGCTTGGTGTCACCTGCAAACTTGCTGAGGGTGCACTCAATCCCTTCATCTGTGTCACTAATGAAGATATTAAGTAACACCAACCCCCGAGGGACACCACTTGTCACTGATGTCCAGAGCCATTGACCAACACCCTCTGGATGTGACCTCCAACCAATGTGTCACAGAGAAACAGAAATGCTCTCTGACCAAATGATCTCAGGTTGTTACCAAACTTAAAGGGTACTTAAAAAAAAAAAAAAAAAGGAAATGGAGGTAAGACCAGTGTCCCCTTTCTGCCTACTGAGCTGTTTTTCAAATTCCTTGACCTTGGACCCCTCTCGGGGCCCCTCCTGTGACTGATTAGGAAATGCTCCATTACTGATGAACAGGTGAAGCTGTGATTACACTAATCAGCTGCTCATTAGGGTTGCTTGGCTTCAGCTGATAAAACACCAGCCCCATGGTGTATGGCCAGCTCTGTCATCTGGGGGTGTCAAAGATCCTCAGCTTTGATGTTGTCCCCGCTTGGTTTTGCTCACAGATGGGGAAGGGCTCTCCAGGACACAGCTGGGATCTGGCAAGCAAATCTCATCCCAGCAGGTGTGAGCCTCTTTCAGGCTGTGGGTTGATTGCCACAGAGCTGTGCCTCTGACTCTCACACAGGGAATTTTGGACACTGAGAGACCTGACCCCTCAGGTGGAGGTAGCAGAAAACCTCAGTGCTGGAGCCAGCAGAGACCCTCAGTGCTGGAGCCAGCAGAGGCTGGTTCAAACTCCTTCCCATGTTCCTATGGATGTGGCAGCTCCAGGAGTCTGGCCCTAGGCAGGCACAAGAGTCACTATTGATTTTATCCCACCTCCTTCACAACTGTGGCATGGGACAGAAACCCCCTGGGCTAGCTGCAGACCCTGGAGACTTCCTGAAGAAGCTACTGCTCTTCTTTTTGGGTCTGTCATCCTGGCAGCTGTCCCCAAGGAGACCTCGAAACCAAGACCCCAGCACAGCAGAGTGCCAGAGAAACACACACCACTGTGCTCTGGCAAATCTCAGCCTCCTCCAGCCCTCTTCATCAAATGTTGGGGACACAGCCATGCTCTTCCCCTTCTCTTTCTTCCTTTGTTCCATCCTCTCAATCAGGCTCTGGCTCAGAAAGGTTTTATTGCACAACAGCTACACTGGCTTTAGAAAGATGCAATTAAGATGAAACCCACTTATTTAAAGCAGCTCCTCTCCCAGCACTGCTCTAATGTCACCTTTGATCACTGAAACCAGCCCAGCTCACAGAGTGCCAGGGACATGTCCTTTCATTTCTCCCTTTCCTCCTCGCTCCATTCAGACAAAACTGGTTTCTTTCTTCCTGCTGGTGCTCCAAGCATTTTGCAGAGCAAAGGACAGTCATTTTTGCATTGACCAGCAGGAAAAAAAAAAGAATGAAATGCCCTGGCTGTGGGCCATGAAGGTTGGAAAGGTCACGTAGATCATGCTGCATTTTGGGCTCAGACAGCTTGGCCCAGGCACTGGGGCAGTGCTGCAAATAAGGGTGGGCTCAGGATGGGCAGGAACCCCTCTACTAATGAATGTGAAAGGAAGTATTCTGAATTTATTGGGGAAGGCTGGACCATTTCCCCCGTTTATAAGAGTCAGCTCAGCTCAAACCATCACTTAGGCATGGCTTAGCTTTAAACTCCCTGGCAGATCCTGCTTTCCCCTGCACACAGGAGCTGCTGGATCAAGACTGTGCTCAGCAGCCTCCATCCATACACACTCACACATTTGATTGTCAGGCATTGAAACCCCAGATCTACTTGTCATTAATGCATCCATCAGGTAGCATTTTCCATTAGACTGGAGGTTTCCTGGCTGTCAGCGCTTCCACCCACACAGGCAGGTCTCTTCTGAACTCCATCTCTCTGCCTCCAAACCTCACTGCGTCTCATTTTCTTTGGAAATGGAGAGAAAATACATGTGTATTCCTCTGTTCTCTCAGGGAGATGGCAGAGCAATTTGCAGGGTCCCCTGGGTGGACAGGTTCCTTCATCTGAACTGTTACTTCAATCTATTTTGTTTTGATCTGCAGCACAGTTACCTCTTCCTGAGGGTGGAGAGAAGAGCAAGAAGCTGTCCTGTTACAAAACACCAGTGATTTGCAATTCATCACCAGCCCAGGGCCAGGTGCACTCCCCACTGCCATCTCAGGGGGACATTTTTTTCTAATTCTTAGAAGTGGACGTTGGCATGCCAAAAGTCTCAGCATGGCATTACAGATTCCTTCTGATCTCTCCAAGTATCTCTGATTTAGCAGCTTCTGAGGATTTCTGATCACAGAGCAGATTTCCATCCCACCACGGTGACAGCCCACGGCCACATTCTGTCTATCAGTGAGTGTTGGAGTGACACTACAGTGAGGGACCCCAGCCCCTCGCTCAGCTAAATCATTTGGTCACCCCCAACAGGGGGAGATTTGTCAATTCTCAGCAAAAGATACAGTTTTAGAGGCCTCCATCAGACTGCTGGGGGGGCTGCATGCTCCATTCCTGCTTTGGTTAGGAACTGGGGCAGCAGGGCTTGGATGCATCCTCAAATCCTCCCACTCTTGAGCTGAAGCTGGCTACCAAGATCCTGGTGCTTCAAGAGAGAGGTGTCAATGATGGCTCTGGGCAGGACAGCAAAGAAACCAACCCAGGTGCTCCTTCTGCCTGTGAATCAGTCCAGATGGGCCATTGCTGGCCTGCTGAGAGCAGAGTGCTCTTCAGGCAGCTTGGACACAGAGGGAGCACCAAGCATGGCAGGGCTCCCACAGCACACCCTGCCAGAGCAGCCAGGCAGGGTGAAGCACCAAGCAAGTGGTTTCTTGGGAACAGTGAGATCTGCACAGCACACTGAGATCTCACACAGCTCCACACAGCACACTCTGCCCACAGTCACAGAGCTTAAACAGCCACTGCCTGAGAGGCTGTGCCTGTGCCTGCCTCCTCCAGGTCGCTCCTCCTGCCTTCCCCCTCCATGGAGACAGGCTTTTGGCATTTAAAGGTGTGATCAGGAAATGGATGCCTTTTAAAAACACTGCTGTTAAGAGCAATAAAAATAATAGAGCAGGAACATATGTCTCTCCACAGGGCCATCACCTTCTGCTCACTTGGATTGAAGTGTTTTACCATCAGAGCATGACAGCACGCTGGTACCTCACCAGAGCAACAAAGCTGAAGGCTTTATTACTGTTATTAACCTGGTTTTCTGAAGAAAGGCAAGAGAACACCAGGTGTACCCATCAGTGTGTCAGCCCACCCTCGTAACTCCTTAATCGGTCAGCTCATTTCAACCACAGCACTCCGAAGGTGGAGGCTGCCAGAAGCCTCAATCTGTGCATGTGCCACTGGGACAGGCAGAGGGACAGGCAGAGCTGCAGGACAGCCTGTGGGGACAGGCTCACCAGATACCAGAGAGTACCCTGAGAAAGCATGCAATCCCCACCTCATACCTTTTAAACCCCAGAGAAACATAGAAAGATAGGGTGTGGGCTTTTTAAAGCCCTTGTTGGTTCCCTGGTCCAGGATGGAGCCAGCACCAAAGGTACAGCACCCAGGGGAGGCAGGGCCTGAGCTCTTTGTCCCCATTTGTCCTGTCATTACAAGCAGGCAGTTCCCAAAGCCTTGGTTTGATATAAGCACTGGCACATGCCATGTCCCATAGAGACTCCCAAGGGGGTTTTGGGCCCTCCAGGCTGGGCTGGCTGAACAGGGATAACTGAACACCCCAACCCAAGCTCAGCAGCTGCACAGGGCTCCTCTCGAGGGGCCCAGACCTGGTTTGAGCAACAGACCATCCCTCTGAGCTCATGGTCATTCCTGCAACACACAACAGCCCCACTGCTAACACCACGGGTCCGTCACCTGTCTGGGCACTGGCTCTCAAAAGCTTTCCATTTCATCCCTCCATACTCCTCCAGAGAAGTCAGAGCTGCCCATGTCCTTCAGGAGCCGTGGGGAGGAGCAGGGAATTTGAGTCTCCACACACAGCCACAGGCAATGCCACACATCCAGGAGCACAACAGCAAGGTTTTGTTGCCTGGGTGACATCCAAGCCACCATCCATCAGCCAGGCACACAGCCAGGCAAGCAGCCAGACTGGCAAGGACAGGGAGGGTTTCCCATGGAAAGCTGAAGCCAGTCCAAGCCATGGGCACAATTCAGCCAAGAGTGTGAGCACTCCTCACACTCCCTGAGGAGCAGGGAGAGCTCTCCATCCATTACCTGGAGCTCACATGTTTTGGTCTGTCACTCGAGCCCACTCCCACACAGCTGTGACCAGGCTGCTCACTCTGTGTAGCCACACATGTGCACAGGCTAAACAGCAGGTCTGGAGCAGTTTGGTTTTGCTCATATTTTCTTCCTTCACTACTGAGGCAAATAATCTGTTTTAGTAGGAAGAGGGGCATTGCTCTTGCTACTTCACACGCTGCTTGTTGAAAGCAAGGTTGCCCTGATGTCAGTCTGAGCGAGGCAGTTGAGGCCTCCATATCTGCCTTTTTTCTACTAAAATCTCAGTTGTTGCTGCCATGACTGAAGTTCTCCTGTCCCCTCCGTGGTTGCAGGAAGGAGCAACGTCCCCCTGCCCAGCAGTTTAATCCCTGACCCACACCAAATTGCTGAGTGTTGTGCACAAACAACACTGTTCAAGGGGTGACCAACTTCTTTCTAGTGAGAGACCCCAAGGGCCTAAATCGTCTCTGGGGTGAAGCAGGTCTCAGCACCAAGCTGTTTGCACTGGCAATAAGCAACTGTAAAGAAGAAGAAGTGGGAGCTAAAGGTCAGTCTATACCAAGGGCTTAAAACTGAGCTGAACTTCTGGCCAGGGTTTAATCTGCACAGCAGCACGCCCTTGGAGTAAAGCAGCAAAATAAATGAAGTCACCAAAACAATCACACTGCATCTTTAAGGTCAGGCTTTTCACACACCCTCTCTCCTGTGTTTTGGCTTGCAGAGTCTGTTCTTCGCAGGTACAGAGAGTCGCAAATCTGCAAGGGGGAGAAAAAATCACAACAAAACCAACAAACTGGGGAAGTGACTTCTACCGTTGTCATTTTCCCTGTCTCCCAGCAACAACCGTGTCTTCTCCCCCTTGCTCCCCTTCCAGCACCTCACAGCTGGCAGAGATCTTAGGAACAAACAAGGCTCCCTGCAGCGAGGGCTGCCTGGCAGGGGCTGATGCTTCAGTCTAGCATGAGGACGATCTTTTCACCTGCAGAGGTGACAGCTCTTGGTTTATGTCTAACCATCAGCTCTCATCTTCCATCTGCGAAGATTCCCAACCCCATTCCAGGGCTGAACAGATGGTGACAGTGTCTGGGCTGATGCCCAAGTGTCAACAAGACAGCTTCTTGTTTCCACACAGACTTATCCCTGGATCCCTGGGAAGGGAAGTGGAAAAAAAGCATTGATAAGACACTGCCACCTCACCCTGTCTAAACAGTCACACTAACCCCAGGACAAATTCTCTGGGTTTGTATTATTAATGTTCTTCCTCTTAGGCTGAGGGAGGGTTTCCCAGAGGGTGGATTTTGCTCCAAGAGACCTTTCTGTGCCTGTCTCAGGAGGGGAATTAGCAATTGGAGCCTCCTCCAGAGCTTCTTTTTTTTTTTCCCAATTAATACATGAATAATCAGCATAATTTCATGCCACTTGTTTTGTGTTTTGACACCACAGATACTCTGTGTTTTCTGCTACCCAATTCCTCTGCTCCTTTTAATGGAATTGATTAAGTGCTAAACCACAACTTCCACATCCTCAGAATCATTCACACAACTGGTGTTGTGACAGAGCTGGGCACAGGCAGAGCACATGCTCAGAAGGATTAGCACTGGCACATACAAAGTCAAGCACAATCAGTGTTTGAGGACTTTGAGGGCAAAGTTGTTGAGAAGAGGTTGTAGCTGGGTGCCTCTTCTGAGGTGGCTCTGAAAGGAACCCATCAGCTTACCCACATGTGTGATCAGCCATGCCTGCCTGGGGACAGCAGAATTTGACACCTCTATAGATGTGCTTTCCTGACATTTTCATCATCAAACACTGATTTCAGCTTCCAGATGGCTTGGAATGCCTACATGCTGGGGAAAATCCATTGCTCTGTACAGCCTCATGAAATCCATCCTGGAAACATATTTTGGGTGCCCGTCCACTGCCTACCCGTCTGAGTGGTGATGGAGGACAAGGAAACTTTCTTTCGGAGCACTCGTGAGGAATTTATGCCACTCCCTTATCTATCCCAGGCAGGAGATAGGACAATGTGCTCTCTATGCCATGAGATTTCTTCTAAAGAATTTCAGCACAAAAATCCACAGGCGAGGGTAGAAAAATGTCCTTGAGTAGATAAAGTCCATTTAGGAGCTCAAGGATCCCAAATGGATCCAAAGGCAAGATGAAGCTCTGCACACTGAGGGCAGACCTGTCTGATCTGCTGTTACACTGCCACCAACCCTGGTGCCTTTTTGTGCCATCACAGACAAATTAAAACAGTGACTATGAGCAAGTGCATGCAGTACACACTGGTCAGGCAGTGTTCAGCCAAATTTAGGATCAGTGGGGAGCTTGGGAGCACCAGTAAAGTTATATTCAGAGGAATTGTGATCCATGCTGGATTTATCCAGGGGAGCAACAAAGATTTATGGTCCATCACAAATATAGGACCATATTTGAGTTTGCTAATGCTGTTTCTATTCCAATGGCACATTGTGCTTGGATTCACAATCTCCCAGGTAAATCAGGCTAGGCCCTGCTCGTATCACCAGTGGGCTATCCCTGTGAAATTCAAGGGAATCTCTTCTGTGCTGTCCAGGGATGCTGGATCAAGGCTTCCTTACATGCAGGGCTGCCAGGAAGAGATCAAGGGCTGAGAGCCATGAAGGTCCTTTGGTAGCCCAGAGCCACAGCCACTTACAGGCACCACAGGCCTCCTCCTGACCCTTTTCCTCTGAGTGTAGAGCAGCAGCAGAGTTATTAAAGCACCAGCTGGGCTGGCAAAAATAAATCTTCCCAATCTGCCTGCAAAATCAGAGTGGCACAAGAGGACTCTTGACTTCCTCTTGGGTGCCGCTCTAGGCTCTGGGGCACCTGCCATGATCGCTCCCGCAGGTTTGTGGGCATATCCTCAAGCTGTGTTTACAAAGGGATTTCAGGCTCCTTTAGGATAAGATGTTGCTATAGAAACAGCAGAAAGGAGCCTGAGCTCACTGGGAGAAGGCCTGGACTCTATTGGTTTAAACAACAGGAAAGCCCAAGAGGGGAATGCAATTGTCTGGAGCCTGAGCAGGGAGCACAGCCTGTTTTAATCAACACATCCTCCTTTGGGAAAAGTAGGAAACCGAGTTTCCACTGCCCTCTTCAACACAAAAAAGTTTCCAGTGCACGAAGAATGTGTCTGACACAGGGAACACCAAGAGACATTTTCCAGCCTGGAGGTGGGATCTCGAGCTCAACCACCCTGCCAGAAAACTTCTACCCAGCTGGAGCTTGAGCTCATGCCTCACCACTGCTGTCATCACTGCGTGGTGCTTCTGCGTGGCAGATGGGAGTATGACTGGTACAGGAAATGCAGAGGAGCAGAGGCAAGCTGCAGATGGATAATTGAAACTTCTGAATAAACCTGCAACAGAATCATTAAAAAGGTAACCAACTCTGATTCAGGTGAGAGCCATTTCAAAACGCAAGGTACAAACCAAGAAAACGGTAAGTCAGCCCCAGGCTCACATCTCTCAAGAGGAAGAATCTGACCATGGAAGTCAAGCTAAGGTATTTAGCTGCAGGTCAAATATTTTTCTGGTTTCCTCCTGCAGCCTCAGACAAGAGAGGGAATAGAAAAATACATACTACATACACAAACACACACACACACACACACAAAAAAAAAAAAAAAAAAAAAAAAAAAAAAAGCCAAAAACCAAAAATCACCAACCCAAACCACCTGGCAAAAAAAAAACCTTCCAAAGAAAATCCTCTGTGCAGAGCTCAGCTAGGGCTCATCAGCAAAGGACCATCATTAACTGCTGAAGTAGCAGGGCGTTTCCTCTTCCAAAGGCTGAGCTGCCACACAGCCCTGAGAACACCTCTTCACAATCAGCCTGTGTTGAAACAAACCCAATCAGTGAGACACTGAGAATGAGTGTCCCTCCATGGATCCCTGCAGGGAGCTGATCTGATTACAGAGTGAGCTGGGGAGGGACCAGAAAGCACCCAGTGGGGGGTTGTGGAGAGGAAAATCAGAGCAAAGCCTCAGAGCTGAGAGCCTGTGAGCAATAAACTCCACTGGGTGCAAATAAGAGACACTGGGGGGAGTCTGCCTTGAAAAAGCTGCAGCTCCACAGCTGCACCAGCCTCTAAAGTGGTCAGCTGGGAGAAGAAGAGGAGAGAGTGTGATTTCCACACTGGCCTGAGTGGCCTAAGCAGCTGAGAACCCAAGGGAGGAAAGCTGCAGCCCTGTTAAAGCCTGGTGATCAGGAAGAGAAACTTTCTGCACCTCCACACACACACCACAAGGCTGCAGAGCCAAGAAGCACACCTTAGGTGGCTGGAGCCTTGACATGGGCACAGGTTTGAGGCGACATTTCCTCACCCTCATGAGTAGGCAAGGGAGGGTTAACAGCAGTTCCCTGGGGACTCTGCCCCCTCTCAGGCTGGGAGGTCACCCCTCTTCCAGGGCTCAGATGTAGTGCCAGCAGTCCCTGCCTCACAAGCAGCTCTGATGTCAGCTCCAAGGAGATGCTTTCAGAATGAATTTAGCCCCACGATGCACAGAAACCAGCATGCCACCAGCTGCCCCTACGGTGAGCATCATGGCACTTTGTGTATGCTGTCATTTGTCACATGCCTCTCTCTCCTCAGAATTGTTTCCCAGAATCTGCCTTCCCCAACAACTGGGTCACCTACACCCTGCCAAAAGTCTATTTCTCCTCCCCCAAATCAAAACCTGCTGGCAGTGGGGTCTGAGCTCAAACTCCCAGGAGATGCCTAGGGCTCCTCAAAAGCTTTTGGAACCACTGCCTAGAGCTGAGCTCCAGCGTGGGACTGGTGCTTAGGATCATTCCTCTCTCTCCCTGTGTCAGACACCCCAAACATCAGAAAGGGCCTGGAGCTGGTGACCCTGAGCCCCCCGACTGTCAGGTGGCACCACACTGTGCATGGTCCTGCCTGTCACGCTGTGAGCTGGGGGCTGTGCAGAACCTTCTGAGACAGGCACCAGAGGGAGGACGTGCAAAATCATCTGCAAAACAGATGCAAATCTAATAATATTGCCAGCTCCCCAAAGGGAATGAGGAAGTGAAACAACCTGGAACAACTGTCAAAATAATACACTCCCCAGTGTGGATGGGAATGGGTTTCTCACTAGGTGCCAGAGTCACTGGTTTAACCTTTCTGCTCACCCCTGTCTTCTCACTTTAAAGTAAAATGCTTATTTAACACCAAGTAAAAAAAAGAGCAGAAAACAGAGTCAGAGCATCCCCTGGAAGTGGGGATGAAAGGACACTGGAGGACAGAAATAGACCTGAGAGAAAGGCAGGTGCTCGGGGTCAGAACACCCTCCCCTTGGCCAGATCCTGTTACAGGGAGGAGGATTTGGATATAGACAGAGAAATTCAGAGATACAGTGATGGTAGCTGAACAAATCCTGCTGGAGTCAGGCAGGAGCTTTTCCCTGTTACTTCTCGAGTCTCCAAGTCCCAGCCAATAGACTCTTAAGTGGAGCAAGAGACCCTATAACACATTGAAAGACTTTGGTATGTCTTCACCACACTCGTCTTTCTACTGATGCATCCACCCTTCCATTCATCTCTAAACTCCTCTGTTCCTACCCCATCTCTCTGATTTGCACACCCATGCATTCAGAGCAGTACCGGAGCTGTTTGGCACAATAAGATCAAAACTCAGGAAAAAATTCCTTTCTGAGCCAGGAAGACCCATCCAGCCCCCAAACATTCAGGGGACAAGGCATTCCAATTTCCCAAGTCCTGCATTTGGAAAAAACAACTTTCCCAGAGGAGAAATCAATGTCAGGGCCCTTGGGGAAAGTGAGGTGTCTATGGCCTTCCCTAGGATCATCTGCAGGCCGTGGGAGCATGATCATGTTGTAATTAAGGATATTCTTCAATACTAATGGCACCAACAGGACACAGATAGAAGAAGTTCTGTTATATTGACACCAGTCCACCAGGAAAATTGCTTGACTGAGACCAGCTCAGTTTACTTTTCACACAGGGGACAGTTTCACACAGTTTGAGAAGTTTTATTTGAGGAAAAGGACATTTCAGGCTTGTATCAGGAGGAAGATAAAACCACACTTGTTCTTTCAGCTCCCAAGGAAGAATAACCAGCTTTAGAAGTCAAGGTCCAGGTCCTGCTCTCAGGTGAGGGGCAGGACAGCACCCATTTAACTGGCGAGAGGGGCTTAACTAGAGCTATATCAGGTAATGGGATAGAAGTAACAAAAAAAGAGGAGGTGGAAGGACACTTAATCCCTTCAGTAAATAGTCACGCTAACATCTATATTTGTGCATTTGCTGATCACAATTCAGCTGGAAACAAAAGGAGCCTGGGTGGCAGAAAGCACCAAGAGCTCAGATGCTCCTGTGGGAAAGGGAGCTGGGAGCAGAGGTGGAGGAGGAGGAGCAGAGCCAGTGCTGATGTCAGGTCCATTGACAACCCAGTTAAGGCAAAGTGATAACTCAGGCCCAGAGAGACAAGTAAAAATAAATCTAAAGTAGCAAGGGGTGTTTCCAGATTTTCTTTTTTATATCTTATTGCCTGCCAGAAATAAGAGCGAGGGAAGAATTCACTTCTTATCATACCTTCTCAGAGGTGCTGAGTAGGGTATTGAAATAGAAAATCTGTTTCCAAGGTACATTCAGCCCAGAAATGTGAACATATTTCCCTAGATGGTTGGAAAAGGGGAAAAGAAATAAGTTACAACTGTGGTCTCCCAAAGTCATGGCAAAAATAGAGGTGTTCACTTAAAAAAAAAGAAAAAAAAAGGGGGAATATCTTTCTGGAAGAATATCTCAAGAGAACTGGTCATCCTGATTATTGCCAGGCAAATTCAGCCTGGGGGATGCCATGGCAATGAGTAACTAGACATTCACTGTGGCTTGGCCACTGTTTGAAACAAAACACTGGATTTGGGGATTCAGGGCAACACTTTCTCTCAGCTGCATTAAAAGCCAATGTTCAGATGCTCCCAGTGGGCCCTATCTTGGACAGCCTGTATAGACAAAACACACTGCTTGTCTGCTGAGCATGGTACAAGCAGCAAACACAGCATCTGACGGGACTATCCAGGGAACTCTGCCTTCACAGTCTTCTTGCCTTATACCTCACAGCTGAGCCTATGGATTAGGGAAGCAGGTGCAGACCCTGAGAACAGCACCTTACATTGCACTGGAAGGACAGTTCAGAACTGGAGCTTGAGGTGCAAGATCCTTAAAGCCAGACCTGCTGACTGGGGCAAAGCTCCCAAAGGAGCACCTGAAGGTAAGGAAGTTATTACTGAGCCTATGTGGGAGTGAGTTAATCCCAGTCCTCTTGCTGGCTATGTAAAAAAGGTCCCAATAGCAAGAAACCAAGATATTCATGAGCAGATCCTCACACTATGAAAATCCCCTCCTGCTACCCCTGTTGTCAAAGAGGGAGGCTCTGTGCCCCAGCCCAGAACACTGCTCAAACATCCTCACTCTCCTTACACAAACCTAGCTAAAATTTATCATTATTTGGGCTCCATCCAGCCCAGTTCCTGCCAATCTCTTTATAAGAAGAGATCAAACAGTCTCTTTGAGCCCCCATTAACTGCAGGGACACTGTGGCAGCCTGTCCCCCTTGGATAGGTCTTCACCCTTTGGTGCTTCTCTCCCCTTTCATGCCATATTACAGGTAACTCTCCTGATGAGAAGTGCTGAAAGGCCCATCTGTCTGCCTGCAGGACAGGCAGCTCCTGACAGATGTGTTGCCAGTATCCCCACTTTTCCATCACTTTCCTGTCTGCCACTACCTCTTGGATATTAAAAATCACCTGGAGCGATGATTCCTCGTTGCTCTGTGCTCCCTCCTCCAGTCTGTCACCGTGTAAGCCACTTGACAGGTGATTATTCGGTCACTGAAGCCAGGGAAGCCGGGCTGAAGGAAATTAGTGTCTCCTTAAATAAACACACGGCCGATTTGGAGAGTGTTTCTCCCCGGACAAGCAGACTATTTTGGGATGGCACCACTAAGCTGCATTATGGCTTTGTGGACAGACTGGCTCAGAGCAGCTGCCCTGCTGGCCTTTTGCACCCCTTGTTCCTCCCCTGAGGTGCTGCTTAGCCTGAGCCATGGCCCATGTCCGTGGTTTTTCCGTGCTTCTTGGTCAGACTGGGCTCTTCTCCCTGCACAGTCACTGACTCGGTGTCCCTCTTCCAGGAAACACCACTGTCCCCTCTGTTATAGAAGATGAATAATAAACAGCTTCATTTCCTTGGACAGGCACTGTGTTGTTCTAATTAAGGCAATGCACTTTTTGGCTTTAGGAACTGATTTGTGCAGCGTTAGTCTCTGGTGGTCTGCCATCCCAGCTGGAGACATCTCTGCTCCCTGCCTTAGGTTGAGTTTACACCTGAGCACAAGATCCCCAGATCAAAAGCAGTGTGGAGCCATCCCTATGGCTGGTGAGTGCATCATCTTCTTCAAAACAGCCATGAGGATGCAAAAGTCATGTCTCCCTCCAGTTCTTTGCTTAATGACCCCTCCAAACAAGGTTTTAGTAGGAGACAAATACTGATGATACTTTTCAAACAAGACCCTCTACATTCCTGCCTGTCTTTGCCTTGGAGTAGGGCACCATCTTCATCACCATCCCTCAGAAAACCAGTGGGATGAAAGTAAAAAGATTGCTTAAAACACTCCAGGTGAACACAGGGCCGTTGCATTCAAGTGTCCGTCCCCTTTTGCATTCAATTTCCATCCATACTTTTATTTGGTAACTGGAGAGCCAGTCTACACTTTTCACTAGCTGAACCTCCCACTTCCTTGGGCTCCCATTTGCTGGGAGTACCTGGCACAGCTTGAGGCATTTCCTCTCATTCTATCACTTATTACTTGGAAAGGGAGATCAACACCCACCTCACCCTCCATCAGGGAAAAAAAAGAGGATATTTTGCATGGTGCGAATGTTAGAGCCAGGGTTGATTTTCTTGCTTATCAACACCAATCCATTTGTTTTCCTGAGACCAAACCTCCCAGGAACTGCTGGGAGATAACCTCTGTCCTTCAGCATGAGCATGAAGCAAAGCCTGGGCATGGTCAGAGCCCTGCAAACCCCCTTTGAGCTGTTTAATCCCTGCCCACCATGGCTCCTCTGCCAGGTGAGGACCCTCCCTTAGTCTGTCATGGCCCAGCTCCTGGAGTCACTCGTGTGTCAGCTTTCCCACTAATCATGTACAGAGCACCTTCAACTGGGCTTTGTGTAATTTTGTACTTTCCCTCATGTCTGCATCTGGAGTATTTGTTCTCCCTGCAGATACTGTCTTGTGAGTAGTTCAAAGGGAATTTGCCTTGGCTATAGGAGCTGCTGTGTGCGTGGAGTCAGGATGGATTTCTGCTCTTCCCAGAGCTGCCACTTCTGCAAAAATATATTAAAAACTGCATGAAAGTGAACTTCTAATTTGAAAGCCCTTTCCACAGAGACACTGTGGTGTGCCACCAGAGTTCAGCTCAAATGTGATCTATTTTCAAGTGGAAAGATGGCTCTTTTGCTCATTTTGCTGATCACACTGGGCTCCTCTTGGGTCAGGTGTCACTGAATTCTGCTCATTCCCATGACCCAAATGGCTGCAAAAGTTTGCATTGTTTGTAAATGAAGGGAGACATTGGCACTGCAGCTGAGGATTCTTGAATAAGTGGGCTGAACATTTCCACAGCAGTCACAGTCAACAACCAGTTGCTTTTCACTCACCATCTGCCTGCTGTCAACCAAGGCAAAATGGAAATAAGCCCACCCCCATTCATCACCTTAATAAAACCCATTACTTACTATCACCCCTGACACAAAGATCTCCTCATCCCCAGAACTGATCTCCTTGCAAGCTGCAGGAGCAATGCTAGCAGCAGCAGTGGGAGGTTTTGAAGTTGGATGTGAGCTGGGCATCCAGGCATCAGGCACACCAGCAAGTCCCCTGAACTCACTCTGTGCCACATCACTCCCCAGTACTCTCAGCTTGCTTGAACCTGACAAGTTGGTTCCACTCTTTTCTGTGCTGTTCACATGTTCATGTATTTCATGCTCTTCTCATGAGCATTTCCCTGTTTGATGAAAGTATTTTGCTCCTTTCCAAATGACTGGGGTTTTTGAAAATAATAACCTGTGCCCCAGACAGAAGAATTAATAGCCAGGATTAAAGTACAGGGAAGGGAAAAAAAACAAGGTCATTCACAGTTTGATGCTCTGACCTGCTTCTTCTCAGCTGTCTGCCTGTTATCCTCCTCCTGGCCTTCTGAGTTAGATAAACTTTGCCCTGCTGCTGCTTTGCAGTCAAAAAAAGTCTTTATTTCCTCTGTCAAATTTACCTCTTGAAAACTGGTAGAAATCAGCTAGGAAATCAGAGGAAAGGGGAATAATCAGCACTGTTTTTCAGGCTGGGGAAATCAAGGTTCAGAAAATGGAAAGTGAGTTTCCAGAGTCATGGGGTCTGTGAGTGGCAGAGAGGAAAGGGACCATGGGACTGTGTCCTTCTAACACCTTGGCTGTATCTCACAGCCTCTAGAGATAGAGCAGAACATAGATCTCTGGCCCTCTTACAAAGCACTTGCCTGCCAGCAGCTCACTTCTCAGGGAGAAAGTGCCAGAGATGGGCCCCCAGCAACACTGGGAAGCTGTGTGACACCAAGACAGGTTTGCTGCCCCAAGGTGTAGCCAGTCCCTGGGGACAGGTTCCCCTGAGACAGCACACAGCCCTCCCTCTCCTCCTTCATTCCTGCTCTGATCTTCCCATTCATCTTCCCTTCATGCCCAGATAATGCCATTACTTAAGCTGATGTCAAACTTCTGCTAAGCACTGTCACCTCTGCCCTTGCCTGGGCTCCAAAGCTACCCCGAGCATGGCACATTCAGGAGGATGCTCATGCTGGCAGGGACATTGCTGGAGTCAGTCATTTGGCTTGGAAACATGACCTTGAGTTGTCACCTCACAGAGAGATCCCAAAAATTTGAAAGAGATTGTCTGAAAGCGACCAATGAAATACAAAGCTCTGCTTCAAGGAGAAAGCCCTCTGGGGTCAGGGCAGTTTGGTCTCAGGTGAAGAGCAGATTCATGAGGACCATTAGTTTTTAATGAGACAGGGGTCCTGTGCCAGGTTCCTGGCTGTGAGCTCCTGGCCCACAAGCTGCAGGCTCACATGCTGCCCACAGCCCCTCCCCAGGCCAGTGCCAGTTCCCTGAGCAGACCTGGAAGAGAAGAGGCACTATATAAAAGGCAGAAAGGGCTACAGGGGGAGAACATTCAAATGAAACATTTAGAGCTGCCTCTTTCTGTTGTGTCTTCCCCCACACTGTCAGCCTGGCCTTTCCTTGCTCAGCGCTGTGGGGGTGACTGGCTCTGATCAATTGCCCTTTATTTCCATATTAAGTGAAGTAGTTGGGGGATGAATATCTCCCTCTGCCATGCAGCCCCGTGCATAATTTTTGTTAAGAGGTTGTTAACTTGCCCTTTTTACTATTATTATTTCCTCCTTCCAAAGTCTTTGTTTCTATATGCCATTTAGAGAACCATAGGAAAGAATTTTAAGAGTTACGAAATGCCAAATTATGCTAAATAGATTCTGGATGACCTTAGCAGAAAGCTGGCATGTTGACAGACCTGCTATACCACCCATTGTGTCCAATATCAAGTCAAAGTCCTATTTGAATCTCCTCCAGGAGTGCCACCAGCTCAAGGAATGGTCCCACCTGATTTTCCCCGGTGGATATCCGAGTGCAGTGCCAGGATCAGGTGCTCAAAGAACCAGAAACCTCCCAGCTGCAGTTACCCAGCACAGGACATCTGCACCAAACGCTGCTCTGCAGACCTGACTTTATCAGCCAGGTGTCTGTTCACATGCTGGGGCTGGTGGGCTTTCCCTGCAGAGTATCAGGCAGCTTCCCTCCCTGGAAAGAGCTGCACCTCGTACCACCCCATGGCAGAGCAGTGTGAGACAGCACAGAGCTGAAGGGAAGATCCCTTTACCACCATCTCCATGGCTCATCTGAAAGCTCAGGGTGGGCTGTGGCAAACAAGAATCTGCCCCTTAGCACGCCTGAGTGCTCTCCCTCATCAAGGAAGGCTCAGCATTGAGATGAGCTGAATGTTTACATCTGCCACGCTCGCCCCGAGAGCTGTGCTGCGTCTGGCTGGGCACGACAAAATGTCACCTGGTCCTGCTGCACAGGGACTCTGCACTCCCTCGTGTGTGAGCCTGCCAGGGAGCTGGACAAGCACCTGCAGGGAAAGGGAAGGGCAAGACAGGCTTTAATCTCTTTTTTCCCCACGGAGGAAACAGCAACAGCAACCTTAGAAATGCAGGTTAGGAACCTTTCAGGGTTTCTTCCTGCATACCTGCCTGCTACACTGGGAATGTCACCTGCCAGCAGAGCAGCTGAAAGAGATGTGTGCACAGGCTTCATTCAGGTCACCTCTGAGTGTCTCTGCTTGCAGGACAACAGCCAGGTGAGAGCTGCTGTTCTTACTTAGTTGGAAGAGAGGAGCTTTACTGAGCCCAGCAACCACCAAAGATGCAAAGACATGAGGCTTTCTCCCATGTACTAGTGTTAAGAGCAGGCTGGGAAAAGGGTTTACTTCATAAAGCTCCTGGAGATTTCTTTTTTCCTCTCCCAGTCCAGCTGAAGATCAAAATCCCAAGCACCTGTGAAACGAAACAGAAATAAAGCCACCTGGTTTGGGTCAATTAAAATGCTTTGTTTCAGTATCTTCTGAACATGCTGTTAGTAATCAGCTTAAATAGCAGAGCAAGGGTGTTTCAAATTAGAAAACTAAAAATCTTGGTTGTCAAAGGGAGATTTTTCAAGAATTTGAGGGCTCTTTTTTAAACCAAGACATTTGTCAAAGCTGTTCTTTTTTTACCCAAAAAGAAAAAAAAATATATCAGTTCAATAGATCTGCTACCTTTTAGACACAGAGACAAGGAGAGAGAAAGGTAAGGCCCAGAGCTGGTTGGAAACCAAGGTCACTCACTAAATCACCATCACATCAAAGGATTGAAACTATAGGATAAGTTCTGTATTCCTCACTGGCATCTGCTGTTGCCGTTTGTACCACCAGGATTTCACTAATGACTTGAAATCTCCAGCCCATCTTTCATCCTCGGGCGTTACATGGAAGCTACATTACCTCTGTAGGAGATTAATGGGAACCTATTGCCAGGAACTGGTGGCTCCCTCATCATGCACACTGCTGCTCCAGCACACTTTATGAGCACTGCACCTGGGCAGCTTGGACATGACTGAAGTGATAGATATCCACCTCTGCTTTGTGTGCAAGAAGAGAGACCCCCTCAGCACTGGTTCAGTTGCTAAGGCAGAGCAGAGGATGATGCTGCTCTTCACAGCACCAGCTTGGAACCCCAAGAACCACATTTACAAACGATGCTTTGTCACCTGGGTTATTGCCAGTGGCTTCAGGCACTGTCAGATTCCTGAGCAAGCAGCAGATCTGTGTTCACTGAGGAACAGGAGGGAGGCTGGAAGGCATCAGTGGCAGAAAGAAATGTGCACCTCTGGAGGCTCCACGATGACAAGAACACAGCCAGGAAATTGTTCCCAATGTGTTGTACACAAGCACACTTCCACACAAGAGTTAGCAGAGGACAAAAAATGAAAAGTGGCTCCATGGAGCCACCTCACGCAGTTCCCCACACCAATATTGGGGAAATAACCTCAAAAAGATGCATGAAGGAAAAAGGGATCTAGTGAAACAACAAAAAGGGATTTTTAGAATTCCTAAAAAGCCTACAGGTAAAATCCTACGAAGTGACAAAATTCCAATAAAGAAAATAATTTCCTAGAAAACAGATTTTTTTTTTTCTACAAGGAATCCTAGAAGGAACTGGGAAAGTATTTGCAAAGTTCCTGATAAGCACTCAAGGACATTTTTAGAAAGCGAAACAAGAAATGGCTTGAAAACAACATTGACATGAAAAGCTAAGGGGAGATTTCTAGCAAGCAATGTGGAAATTTCTGGGAAGAAGCTTAAAAAATCCTGTAAAGTAATATGAGAATTTCTAGCAATCATATGGAGATATTCCTTGGAAGGAACCAAAAAAATTCCTTGGAAGCATCCTGATAAAATTTTTTTTAAATCAAAGGAGAAATTTCAGGAAAAGGAAAATTATTGGAAAATACCATGGTACGTTTCTAGGAAGCAGAGAAGAGATTTCTGGGAAGTAGCTCCTGTGGTAAAATGTCTAGAAAACATCAGGGAAGTTTCTAAAGTCAAATGTGAAATTCCTGGAAAGCAGCTGGGGACAATCCTAGAAGTCTAGGAGAAAATTCCTGGAAAACAACCTAAGAACTTTCCAGAAAGCAACATTTTTGCAATATTTTCTTCCTAGAAAGAAAAGTCAAAGAAAACTTATGGAAACTCTGGAAAAATCAGAGAAAACTTTTGATGTGTTCCCAAAAAGCACTCCAGAACATTCAGAAAAAAGCAAAACAAAATGAAACAAAACAAAAAACCAAAACCAAGAACAAACAAACAAACAAACAAGCAGAAATTCCTAGAAAGAAAACAAAAAGTTGTTGAAATTGCTTCAAAATTGCTAGAAATCAATGGGGCATTCCTGGAAAACGTGCTGGGATATTCCTAGAAGGCAATGTGGAAATTCCTGAAAAGAAATTAAGACAGTTCCTGGAAAGAACCCAGGATAATGTCAAGAAAGGAAATGGAGATTCCTACAAAGTACTGGGAATGTTGCTAGAAAGCACTGACAGTGCTGATTGTGGAGGGTAAGAACATATGATGGTGGCAGCAGACCTGGAGAGTGGGTATGGGGAGTTTGAGAAAGGCATGATAGCCCCAAGATCCCAAGAGTGCTGAACGTGGAAGGCAAAGGAGCAGCACTCAACCTGAGGAAGGTCCACCTTGGTGCAGGGATGGCAGGAGACCAGCAATGTCACCTCAGAGACCAAGGTTCACACACAAAGGCACACAAGGTCACATTAAGTCTGCCCACATGGCCTGATCCACATTCATCTAGTCTGTTCCTAGAAATCTCCGCTGATGAGTAAAAGCCCTTTACCATGTCAAGGCATCTCTGTATTTACCCTCCCATATTTCTGGAAGGCTTTCTGTGGTGTACAGCCTCAGCCTCTGAACCTCCTCTTTCCCCTGCCCTCAGGCACTGACAAGGATGTGTTCCTGAGGCCATAAGGTAATTCGTGTGGAAAGGCAGCTCAGGAGGTCTGTAGGTCCAACTTCCTGCCCAAAGCAAAGTCAGCTCTGAGGTGACACCAGGTTGTTCATGGTTTTGTGTGCATAAAATCCTCTAAAGGCCAAGGCTGCACAGCCTGTCCCACGGCTTGGCTGCCCTCACACAAAAAGTTTGTGTTGTATAAGGAGGATGAGTGCATAACCTAAGGAGAATGTATACACAACCAGCTTGAACCTCTCTTGCTCCACAGAATGTCCATTGCTGCTCATTTTCCTGCTGTGTTCCACTGCAAAGAGCCCATATTTGACTTCTCCATCAATTCCTTTCAAAAGCCTCCTGAGCACATCCATGGTTGCTCACACTGCCCAGAGAGCCCTCCCTTTCCTCTCTGGCAGATGATGAGCCCATCTGCCAACTCCCTTGAGTCCAACTTTGGTTTTTTTTCCCATGGCTTTTTCAGAAGTTGTTTTTCAGACCATTTCTGCTCAGGAAGAAGAAGAGATCACAGAGCAATTGGTGACATCACTTCTATGATGTTCCTCTCGCCAGCTGACTCAGCTGTCTGGGAGAGAGCCTAGCAATTATCTCCAGTAGGCCTCTGCTCATCTGATTGACTTGCCTTTGCTTTCATGCCTGGCACTTCAAACACCAGGGACAGCAAGGCAGGGGGAAAATTTTCCTAATGGAATGAAATAAGGGCTCTAAAAATTACAGCTGCCTCATCTGGAAAGCAAACCATGTCTCAGCCTCCCCACAGCGCTCAGCCTCCACGTTATCACCCACACGCCCAGGCCCAACAGCACTGACAGTAATCATTTGTAAACAATTAATTGTGGAAGTGGAAGAGATAGCACCCCCATAACTCGCTGAAAGGCAGCATGGAATATGACCTCAGAAGGTGAAATCCACTCTTGGAGGTTCCTGTTAGGTGTGGGGAAGGATGTGACACATCCTCGAAAGCCTGAGATCCTGCTCCTGCCACTGACTCCAGGCAAGTTCTTTAACTGGTTTGTGCCTCAGGTTCTCCACTGTTTCAACTGGCCATGGCTCCCACCATGCAGGAGAATATCCAGCACAACAACCCCTTGATCTGTGACTACCCAGATAAAACAGGTCTGGTTCGGGTCACTGGCAAGTGGCCGTGGTACAGCCCACATCCAAGGCCAAGCCAAAAGCTCTCTCAGAGCCGGGTGACTTCATCCACATTGTCACACAGGAGCGGGTCCTGGCCTCCCTGTCCCCATGGCTGGGCCAAGTCACTGGCCAGAGGATGTTACTGGGAACGTGCTAGTGATGGAAGAGGGCAGACCACTGTGGGCCAGTGCCCTGGCGCTCCCAGGCCTAGTGTAGATATGGCCACCATGGCCCTTCTGGGGCAATCTCTACACCCTGGGGGTGAGAGGAGATTCCTTCTGTCCCCTTGTTCAGCTGCAGCTCAGGTCGCAGGTGTCCAACCTGGGCTCAGGAAGAGCTGAGTTGAAAGCAGCTCTGAGGGAAATGGTTTCAGCATGGCTGTGTTCAGCCTCTCCCTCACCACCTGGGCATCTCTGTGGGGTGGTGGCTGCTCTCCAAGGGAATTCCTGCTCTAGCAGAGTGCGGGTACTGCCTATGAGATGACAGCTGCTGCTGGGGCAGAGCCACACACCCACATGCTGTCTGAATAATGAAAACAAAAATGCCTTGCTCCCACTGGATGCTGTTTTATTGCCTGACTGGTGGTTGCTGCCGTGTGAGTCACTTCCAGGGGAGGCCACAAGGCACTTCTGTTGCAAAAAGAAGAAATGATGCAGAGCCCAAGCTGCTGTGCACTTGGAAAGCAGATCAATACATGATCAGCAGATCAATCACTGTCTTGAGCAAGGGAATTCTAGCTGGAAAGCCTCTCCTGCTTTTCCTGGGTCATTAGGAGAGCCCCCTGTTCTAAAGCAGGGCCTCCATCTAACAACAGCGCTCTCCTTGATTAATGCTGATTAGCCCTGCTTTGCTTGGTACGTTGATTAAAAAGCAAGGTTCATTTCCCAGGTTTCCTTCCCAATCACATTCCCTAATTTCTTTTGGCACTGCCACAACCTCTTAATTCTTCAGTCCTTCAAGCAGCTCATCAGACAAGGACAATGCTGAGGAAGTAGCAGACAAAGGTCAGATGTGGGTTATAGCCAAAGGGAAGCTCTCTCTGTGTTAATCTATGTAGTGGGCTGGCTAGTGGCATTGTCACCTTAAAATGTTGCTCATGACAACTGCGAAGGCAGATAAAAACCCAGCACCACTCAGGATGTTCCTACATACTCTTCTCCTCAGACATATCTGCTTGATTCCCAGCAGCTGTAGAAGCAAAGGGCCCCATATTGCCTTTTCTTCAAATTATCAGCCAAATTTTTATAGAAATGGCTTTATGGCTTAGCCCAATGGCCCACCAGCTTGTTCAGTGGCTGCAGCAGATGCTGAAATCCAGGGCAGCAGGGCACACACAAACTGGTCTTGGCCCACTCTTCCCATCTTTGGTGGTCTGTGGTTCAAGGGTCTTCACCAGTTCAAAGCCATTCTCAGTTTATGGGGTTTAACATCCACCAATGCATTGTCAGTCACACTCTGTGGAAATGCAAAGGGACTTGCTTCTGTCTGCATCAAATCTACTGCTTGCCTGTTTTCAGAAACACCTAGTTACAAGGAAAGGGCAGCAATCCTCCCCTCACAGCTCCCTACTGTCCATGATATGAGAGGTCTCTGTCATTGTCCCTTTAGGCATCTCTTGTTCTAGCCAGGGGGTCCTCCCTTCACACAGAACCAATTTTGCAGTTTATTGGAAATTGTTTCAATAGAACAACCAGTGCTCAAGAAAACAAACATCCCATTTCTGCCTCTTTCACAATAGGAAAGCGGAAATCCAGAGGATCTTTAAAATACAACAAAAAGCAATTTGAAGCAGAGAGCAATGAGTTAATCTCACATCTGAATATTCACTGCTATTAAGATGAAGACTTGCCTCCTTCAGCTCTTATGTAAATAGAACTCATCTGCGATGCAGATTTTATTAATTAACTGGCAAATCGAGAAAACCCCAATAGGCTGTAATTGAACTTCGTGTTGATGATAGATGAGGAGACACTTACAGACCATCAGCTGTGTCTGCACAGTCACTCCTGGATCTGATGCCATCCTGCCCATCCTCACAGCAGAGGGGCTGCCCCATCCTGAGCAAAATTAAGAATATCTGAGGGGCAAACACCAGGAACTGATGGGATGCCTGAAGCTGATGAGATACCTGGCACATATTCTTCCTGAAGCACCCTCTGGCTCATCACATTGCTTTTGTTCATATTTTCTGCAGCTCCCAGGTGCTCTCAGGAGGCAGGCACTAGCTGCTGAAGCTTCCACAGGAGTGAGGATGCTCATAGCTTTGAGGGGACATTGTCACCCCTAACATGAAGAGGGGACACTTGTTAATGCTGTGGAGAGCTGGGCTGCTCAGATGTCACCAGGAGTCCCTGGTAACCCAGGAAATGTAGGATTTCCCTATACCTGGGGATGGTGTACCTTGGTGATGCTATGCCCTATAGAAACACACCCTAAAGCAAGACCTTAGGTGAAGCACAGACCAGTCAGATTTGTGTGTGTCCCAGTGGTGACTCCCTGCTGGGTAACAGGGATAGTGGCAGAGCAGCCTGTGTGTGGAAAAGGCAGCCCTAGAGGCTTGCAGGAGCACCATGCTGCCCTTCTCCATCGAGGCAGCACGTGGCAGAGCCCAGCGGGAAGGAGATTAAGGCATTATTGATGTAGAAGGAGAAGGGATGAATGAAACAACCCCCTGCACGGGTGCTTTGCAGTTCTTGGAGGGGAACTAATTTTGCTTTTATTTTGCTAGAGAAACAGCGAGGCAGCAGCAAGGAGCCCACCCTCAGAGCTGCCGAAGCCTGGGCTCTCCTCAGTGCGGGAAGAGGAAGTGGCATTTGAAGCACTGAGATGTGAGAAGAGTTTCATTATTGCTCTGGATGGCCCCTTCATTAGAGGAAAACACAGTATTTAATGAAGGGGAAAGAAAACTGGAGCTCCCTGCTGCGTCCAGAAGCTGTCTCTTTTCAGCTCTGCTTCTTTCCCTTTATTTACGGGAATGACGGAGGCTGGACCTATCCGTCCCTGTAGTCTCATGAAGGATGTTCCAAGGCCACTCAAGTGAAGATCTCCCTGCAGACAGGGCCCCACAAGCACATTCCCTGCTGGACTCTCCAGCTTTGGGATAACTCCCTGTGCCCACACCCCAGTGGGCAGAGGCTGCTGGCCATGGGTGCAGATATGGGGTACCAAGATCTAGCCCCCTCCAACCACACCCACACTCCCCAGGAGCTCTACACCAGAAATTCAGTGCCATTAAGGAGAAACTGCGGCACAGGGGATGTGTTACACAAACCTATAAAGATCATGCTTGATTAAAAGGCGCAGGGAATGCTTTCCCCATGGCTTCCCTGCAAAGGGCTTTCAGATTACCAGGGAAGGACTTGGTTTCTCACGACTGGCTTAACAAACCCAACATGGGATTCACACATCAAGCTAATTCTTCCCAGCTGGCACCAATTATTTGCCAAGGTAGTTTTGATCTCTCAATTACACCCCATGAAGTTTTCAGCATGGAAAAGCAGAATATCTTTTCTTTCTCTTTCTCCTCTCCTAATAATTGGGGTTTTTTATAGCAACATGTCAACAGACATCAGGAGTAGAACCAGCTCACATTCCCTTTGCTGGGACAACTCTAGCTCTGCTAGGAATTGAGATAAAAGGAAGCTTGCTTTCATCCCAGCATAAGCAGGCAAGAAGTGGAGCATGAACAGAGAGAAGACAAGCAGAGAAGCGAGCACTGTGATTTTATTCTGAGTGTCTGCACCTAAAGCTGTCCTTAATCACCACTCATGACTCATAGCCATTGCTTTCACTGGGAGCTCCAGACAGGGTAATTTGGTTTCAGAGGAGCAGAGGCACATTGGCTGCAAGGGACCTCTGGATGTCTCCCATTCAACCACTCATAATTTGCTCTCAGAATTTTCTTGGGTTCCCTCATGACCTGTCCTGTACCCAAAGTGATGAACTTTGAATGTGTCCTGAGGTGAGAAAGCTTCCTGCAGCAGAACATGTTGGAGTAAGAAGAGTAGTTTCAACAGTCGCCTGCTCTCTTGTCTGCTCTGGAAATTTTCCCAGTCCTCTTCACCAAGTCAGCTGTGCCAGGAGATGGATTCTGGGACTTGTGTGGGACAGGGTTCTTGGAAGACAGCAGGAGGAGGGGATCCAGAGGATCTCAGGAGACTGAGAAAAACAAAGACAGGGGACAGAGCTTGCAGGAAGCAGTGAGGTTCAGGATAAGGTCAGGAGCTGGAGAGGGGCTGTGTGTGTGAAGGTTGGATAACCACAGACTCGGACCATCAAGCCCAGGCATCATCTGACATTAATCATTTTTTCCTGCTTGATTCTCAGCTGCAGTTGGAAGCTGGCCTGAGGTTTGACTGGAGCCAGGATCGGAATCTGCCTGCTCTGCCTGCTTTGGAGACAAACTCCTTCATCCTGGGCCTTCCTGCGTTATTTACAGAGACCACAGCCCCTTTCCCTACCATCACCAGGACATTCCAGTGATTTCCAAGCAAAGGAGAAAGTTTCCTGTAAATTACATTTCCAGCAAGCATTCTGCTAATTAAAGATTATGAAATGAATTAACCATTGCGTCAATTAAAATCCATTCACAGCTAATACCTTCCTCTATTTCAATGTCATTTATTTATTGAGGGTGGGGAAGGAAGGAACCGCGCTCGGAGTCTCCAGAACTTCTCTGGATTTGGAGCAGACTTGGCTCTGCCTTGTTACATGGAATAGGTCCCTGGAGAATGTAGACTGATTGCAATCTAATTTATGGCATTCATCAACATATGAATTAATGCTGGGGTCTCAGATATGAGATCTCTCTATTTGCCTCTGCCTCCTCGCACAGGATCAGCAGCTCAGTTGCACTGCCATGCCTCCTTCCCTCCCAGTACTGCTACTTTCCTGCATTAAAGAAACAACCTTGGTTTTGGTTAAGAAAGCTTGTTTATCATGAACAAACTGGGCATCTCACCTAAATTTCTGGGAACTGAAGTCAACTGAAATGAAGGAGAATTTAGTCCCTGTTTTGAATGAGTTTGGCCTCTGGTGCTCAGCTGCCATGTGCCTCAGCTTCCCCATCTGTGACACAGGGACTCTGTTCCCAGCCTCCCTCTGAAAGCCACAGAGAGAATAAAAATACACTTGTGCTTTGGAGCCCTGCAGAGAAGTTTGCAGAGGGCTTTTGTGTGTTTTACTATTGCTTCTTTGTATTGTTCTTGGCTTTGACCTTGGACTGAGCTGAACCAAAGAATAATCAAACAAAGCACTTACATTTCAGGTGCATGTTGGACAGTTGTTAAAGAAAGCCTAAAAGTGCAAAGTCTTCTGGTAGCAGCCATTAACCCATGTGGTGACTGGAAGCCCTGGAGGTGCTGGCAGGGATATAAATCATGCAAGTGGTGTATGAAGAGCTGCTTGTCTGCTCTCTGCGGAGAGGCTGGCACAGACAAAACACAACAGCAAAACAAATCTGAGGACAGAAAGTGGGTGTGCAGGATGCCTCGAGGCAGGGAAGGCAGGTTAGGGAATAGGAGGAGATGTGCAGAGGAGCAGAGTGTGTTCAGACCTTGAAAGGGGAGAGTTCTGCTTCTTTGGCATGAGCAAGCAGTAGTTGCACAGGGTAACTGAAAGCAGGTATAGCTTAGGATGGGAACTATAGGATGTGTGTCTGCTGCTCCCTTTTCTAGGGGCACAACTCCACAGACAGAACTGGTTTTGAGACAGAAACCTCTGCATTTGGGCTGTCTCACTTTCCAGATCCAAGGTCATCTTCAGCAGAGTTCACTTCTGGAGAAAAGGTCTGGTGCAATGTCATTGAAGCTCAGCATCACCATGAACTGCTGTCCCATCACTCACCTGCTCTTTCTGAATTGTCTGAATGTGCATGGACTTAGTGGATGTGGCTTAGTTTTTTGCTCTTCTTTCTGATGAAAGAAATAAAGCATGTAAAGTAATTTTTAGACTTATCTATAGATTGTTCTGTTTGTCAAAAGCATCAAAGAGTGCTCCAGGGAAGAAGGAAATATTAAATTCCCTGTGCTTGATGGGACACAGAAGATGTGGATTCCCATTGTAGTGAAGAAGACTCAAGTTGGATTCATCAGGAAAAGCCATAACTCAACACTGAAGGACAGGAACCAACTGTAAAGCTCTCACTGATGGGAGACCTCCTTCATCTGGGGAACAGCAGGTTCAGCAAGAAGAACACACCATGCAACCAACATTTTGAAAACCAAGAGCTTTGGTGAGCTGTGGATAATTTCATGTAGCATTAGTAGACATTTAATTGCTTCATAGCAGTAAAGTGCAGGAGTCAAAGGATTCCGTCTCTGTGTAGTTAACAGCTTATGCTAAAAAAATCCTGCCCTGCTCATTAGGAATGTCACCTTCACTCTTAATTTCAGACTTTTCCTGAGGATTCAACCCAACTTCAAGTGAATGTTTCCCTAGCTAAATTACTCTTTGGTAGCAGTAGGCAGGCAGATTGGTAAAAAAACCCCAAAACAACATGCACATGCAGCACTTCCATCACAAACTAAAAAGATGGAAGGGATGTAATCCCACCTCTCGTTGTTCATGGGTTAAAAGTGGTTTCCATACTTTTTGAAAAATTTTTTTTCCTGGTTCTGCTCCTGAGTTTATCCTATCCCAAAGTAATCAAGCGTTTTGCTGCCACTGCCAATCACAGCAGCCTGCTGCTGACAAGAGAAGCTTGCTGCTAGAGCTGGAGCACCACGGGATGCTCGAGGCAATGCCCCTGCTGGGATGCAGCAGAGCTCAGTCCAGACTGGAGCTGTTTCATGCTCCTGTCACTCAGTCCAGGGCTCCTACAGTTCACCAGGAGCTGGCTGACCTTGTCAGACCTGCACAGGGAAAAGGGATGCTCTCAGCCATTGTCAGCCTTCCATCCAGGAGGGCTGTGCCCACTTCTGTTCTCTATTCCAGCACCCACAGTGGTTTGATGTTCCCATCCAGGATCCACCATCTGCACACGTGGCTTTGGAGCACAGGAAAAGGAATGTTACCCACTCCCATTTAGGACACAGGCAAATGTTCCAGTCCCCCTCTGCCATCAGTTCCTTTAATGTGAGTGTGCCTGTTGTGGCAGGGATGGCCAGGACGTGGCCTCAGGGGCTGTTTTCCTACCTGTGAGGCTGGGATCAGTCTGCAGACACAGTTACAACCTGGGCAGGCAGCAACACAGGGCTCAGACATGCAATGAATGCACTGTGAGACGCTGAATGAGCCTGGGAAATAGCAGGTGAGGTTCTGAAAGGTGGTGGGGAAAGGGCACGGCGGGAGCACAATCTGCAATGCAGAAGAGAGCACTGCATCACCTCTCGTGTGAGGTGGCAGATTAATCAGGAGTCACAGAGTGCATTTGTAACCTGCCTGGCAACCCAGCAGCGCTTCCCAACCCTACCCAGCTCTCTCTCCACACCTGAAAAACCAGCATAACTTTACACGTCACTCCTTAGAAACAGGTCCTGCTCTGGGAGGAGAAAATGCTGGAGCAAGGACTTGGTGAGGGACAGACAGCAGAGCCCCTCCTGGGTGTATCTGTAGGGAATGAGGACTGGCATCTGGGGAGGTCTCTGCTCCTGTACCTCTGCCTGCAATGAGGGTGATATTTCAGGGAAGGAGGTAAGTTTTCCCATTTGCCTTGCTCAATTCCTTCATTTCTTATTTTCCTCTACCATTGTTGATGCTTAAACTTTCCTCCTGAAGCCCAGATATCAGCAGGTGGACAGACACCTCAGTCCTGCCCTTTCAAGCTCTCTGAAAACTCCAACAGGTTTCCATCCATACAGTTTTTTTCTCCATTTTTTATGAAGGAAACATCAGGTGAGAGTTTTGGGGTTTTTTTTGATCTATATATCCAGCTTAGATGGCAGAGAAGATAGAAAATGCAGATACTGCCAGTTTTTCCCTCCAGATCCCTTTGAGAGGCTTTGGGAGGTGTCAGATGCACACAGCCTGGCTCACCTTCTCACTGGATTTCAGGACAGCAAAGCTGTGAGTGGAAAGAGGAGTGGAAAAACAGTACTTTCCCACCTGTTGGGATGAGGCCTTCCTGTTCTGCTTTTGTCAGATTTACCCAGATAACCTCTACAAGTGCTTTTCAGCTATTTTTACCTATTTTCTGGCCAAGCAGCACTTTCTAGAGATGCAAACAAAACATGTAATTCATTACTCCTACCTCACCTCCACTGCAACTACTCCTGTTGCCCTGGGTTTGTTTATTTGGGAGATGTTCCCCTTTCTTTTATGAAGCAAGCTTTTCATGCTGGATAATTTTGTGCTTGCCTTTAGCCTCTCAAGTCCTTTGAATAAGCCAAGCTGTCCATGAGATGGTGCCACACGCAGAGTTAAAACCCTGCTTTGCTTACCAGAAACAGCAGACAGGCAACAATCTTCCTAGGCACTGCATTTAATATGGCATATTTATTATGTCTATTATTATTGTAATCTGGACTTCTTCAGCTTTGGTTACATGAATAATACAGCATCAAAAAAGAAGTTTTTAAAGAGGTGCTTTTATATATAGATAGATAAAGATAGCTTGCTCTGATTCATCTGCTAAAAATTGCTGCTGCTCCTTGTTTGTTTGTTTTGTTCAAGCAGAAATTGCTGGGCAAGATGAATGCCAGGAATGGGAATACAGGATAAGCCTAAATTTCACAACTTCTTGTCATGCTGGAAGGTTGCTGTCAAAACTTTGGTGCAGGTCTGGAATTTGCTTAGAAACGAAGTCGCTGCTCCGGGGTGAGTGCAGCAGCCGAGCACAGCCAGGCAGGGAGGCAGGGAAGAGCATCTGGCCCATCCAGGGATGAATGAAGGTCAGCTTGTCTCCTCCAGGGGAAGGCTGCAGGGACTGGAGCAGGAGCTGTGCAGCCCCCACGAGCCAGCATCTGGAGAGGAATGTCCCCCTGCACAGCTGAAATTTGGGTGGTTTGAAGGAGTCCTGTGATGAGTGTTTTACCTTGTGCCATATGAGGGTGTCAATCATTGTGCCTGTTCTTCTGACCGGGTGCAGAGGTTTCTCTGGTGGGAATCAGGGTTTGGAGTGGGCAGCCAGCACAGAAAAGAGACACCAAAAATCCTTCAGGCTGTAAAAATGACCCTTGGGCAGGCAAATGTCTCACTCTGAAGTATAGGTGGAGGTATTGCTGCTGGAGCTGCACCTCCTGACTACATTTTCGGCCAACTTCTGCATAGCTCTGAGGCAGGGAGAGACAGAAAGCCTTCCCAAGCCACGGCACAGTGCACAGCAATGAGCTCCAGCTCTGCTCTCCATCCCTGCAGCTCTGTTTGCACCTGACAGGTGTTGCCACATCCACAGCCTGTGGTCTCCTGGTCCCTCACATGTCACAAGAGAGGACAAGCAGCCAGCAGTGGAGCTGGGAGCAGCATCAGATCTCCAGATCTGGTGTAGATCTGGGCTTCACCTTCTGTAGAGATCTTGGGATCTGGTCCCAGTCACAGACAGGAATCCAGACTGGCTGCTCTGGGCATTGCTAGTGATGTGTCAGAGTGGTTTTTCAGCTCTGCACGGACCCAACCATTATCAAAGTTGTGTCCCAGTAGTCAGTTGGATCCTGCCTTGGTGGAAATAAAACCAGTGCTTCGACTGTAGCTTCACAGAGGGTAAGCCATAAATTAAAAATACTAAGGAAATGGCTGTAACAAACACTTGACATCCATCATAAGGGACAAGATATGTCTTAACCCACTAAAACATTATTTGGTTTTTTTCCCCAAGGGCCAAAACACCGCTCTTCTGCATGAGATATATGTGTCATTGGATATGTGTGTATCCCTAAATTTAATTTGTCCAATTGCATTAGGACAAGCAGCTAATTCCAAAATTCATTTTGTTCCCATAATCAACCCCTCTGCCAAATGGCATTTGGGTGGAATTGTGGAGATTGTGATTTTTATTTAAAGTGATTTATTGAAATCATTAGCAATGTTCCCTAAGTGGAATCCATGGCAATCCTTTTAATCTTCCCCCCATCACAGTAAATGCAAACATTTTTTTTTTAATAATAGAGAGATTGAAATATTAGGTTATTAAAATCCACACTTGTGTATCTCTCCATGCTCTCTCCCTCTGTAATGGGTTGGAAACCATAACTGTGGAAATAAAGGCTCCCTTTCAGGCCGGAGATGCAGAGAGTGTGTAATGAACAGTTAAGCATCTATTTAGTCACTTTGCATTGATAAGGGTGTTAATGAAAATGGAAAGAGCCAACTTTATTTCCGCTGCAGGGAAATACAAATGTTGGGGGAGTATTTTTTTGGTATTGCCCTAAGCCCTTTTAATGGAGTCAGTGTCTGCAGCAGAACTCAGAGCTTCCCCAAGTGCTTTTCCAGCCTCTTCCCACAAGTACTCAATGGAGGCCTAGGAAACTGAGGGGGTTTGCCCTGTGTCCCACTGGAGCGAGGTCTGGGCTGTTGTCACCAGCTGTCCCCAGGCACACAGAGAGCTGCCCCTGTTGCCTTCAGCTCTAATTAATCTCCCCAGGTACACACACACCTTTGCAAACCCTTTGCCTCCAATCACTCAGCTCCATCCCCTCTTGGAATAAAGGGGTACAACACCGTGGGAGCCTGCCTGGGATAGTCACAGCCAAAGCCAGGCACAGGGCTGGGTCAGCCTGGACCAGATGCTCTCCTGTTCCCTCTGGTTGATGCGCTGGTGCCATGGCAACTGCTAACACCAAACATCTGTGGGGAAAGGACAGCTTTGGAGCAGCTTTGGTGCCCAGTGACCAGTGGCCATGTCCTGGGGGTTGTCCTTTCCTCCTAAGAACCCCAGGCAAAGGATGTGCCTCTGAGCAGAGCAAAGCCAGACTGCACTGTGCCACCCCTGCGCAGAGCCCAAAACTCACTTCACATTGAAAAGTTCCTATAAAAAATAATACTGTCCTATTTTCCATCTTGGAAGGATAAAATCTGGTGTGGGAGGACTGAGAATCTGACAGAGGAGCCATTTGCCCTTAGCTCCTGACTCCTGTCCTGGCCCTCAAAGCATCTCTTCATGCTCTGGGGGCAGAGCAGCAGCTCCAGCCCTGGACATCAAGATGCTGGGGCAGGGGACATCAGGACCTATCCCATTGCAGGATATGTATCCATGCAGCTGCACAGATATTCTTCTCTAACCAGTCACAGCTCTGTCACTTGTGAGAAGAAATTTTAGGATGCTGTTTAATGGTCCTGGGCACCAGAAGTGACTGTGACACGGTCCATGCACATTCCAGGGAGGACAGAAGAGCTTTTTCCTCCACATTTTCTTGGCTCCTGGGCTGTCAAATCAATCTGTCCATCACCAAGCCAAACCCTGGTGATATCTCCTGGTACAGGAGATGTTGCCATTTTATCTTATGCTCTTCCAACCCCCAGGCAGCTGGCAGGATTGCTGCTGGCTGGTAGCGCACACACACACACACACATACACAGACACAGATACACACACACAAAGTTAATCTTTTGCTATTATTTCTCAGAAGCTCCATTTGGCTGCTTTCAGGCTTATTGTGGTGATTTTCTTGCCCCTGTGACAGCTGTTTCTTAAATTGGGAGGCAGGGAAAAAAAAAAAAAAAGGAAAAAAAAGGGGGCCGTGATTTATTTTCACCTCCAAATATAAAAAGAAATTTTTGCCTCTAAGATTTCCTTTTCCTCCTCTTTAAATACGTCCTACTGCCTTTAAACCAAGCCAGCAACTCTGTGATCCCAGAGATCCCACCACTGAGGCAGATGAGATGTGTTTGTAGGGAACATGAACCAGTTTAAGACCATTATCAAGGTGGCCAAGGACAGGCTGGCTCTTACCAGTTGGCACAGTCAGCTTCGCAGGGAGGGGAGCCTCAATCCCTCCCCGCTTTCTGCTAACCAGTCATCCCTCCAATGCCCAAACTTTGCTGGGCGGAGGCTGCCGGGTGGGAGCGGGGCTGTGGGGAGCATCACTCCTGCGGGATGCTGTGCTGGGATCGATGATGTCCTCCCCGCTCCCGGCAGCGCCCGCGATGTGATTCCTCCCTGCCGGCGGCACCGCTCCCAGACAAAGGCTGCGCTCAGCTGGACCTGGGCTACCCACGCGAGCGCTCCCACCTTCCCCCGACATCCAGCAGACGGATCAAAGCCCATCTTTTGTCATGGAAAGGATTAACTCCGCGGGGAGAAGCGGCGGAGGCTGAGCCCGCCACGCATCGCCTGCTTCCCAGCACGCTCAGGAGTTTTGGAGCCAACCTCCCGGCAGCTAATCCTCCTCGCTGGGAAGAGCCGGCAGGGCGGCAGGTGAAGGGAAGAGAACGGGGAGGAGTGTCCACACACACGCACACACATCCACACACACACACCCGCACACGGCACCGGGCAGCGGCAGCGGATCGGCGGCTGCGTGCGGGGAGCTCCGCGGGGAGCGCAGCCCGGAATGAAACCAGCTGGAGCATCGGGAGAGGGGATCTGTTCGCTTGGAAAAGTCTTTCAGGTAAAACGCGAGACCGGCCGCATCTGGACTGGGCTGGGGAGAGGGTGCTGGGCTCTCCGCCGGCGTGCTCGGTGTCTCTGATTTGGTTCTGTTCTTAAAGGAATCGATCGGGAGATGCCGGTGAGAGAAGTTGCTGAAAGGCAGGCTGGAATGGCCAGGAGCTGCGCGCCGCCGGCCCCGTCACACACCGGAGCAGCTGAACTTTGTGGGGTCTGAACATTTTTCTCCTCTGCGAACGCTCTGGGCAGCGCTGACGGGAGAGCCAGGACGGCACCGCACACCTTGAGCCCGACCGAGCCTGGGGTAGTGCCAAGGGGGGATTTCTGTCTCACCGAGGATCATCGCCTCTGAAAAAAAAAAAAAAAAAAAAAATAAAAAAGCTGGAGAAGGGCAATTTATCTTTCTTTTCCAGATGACTGAAAATATCTACAGGATCCTGTCTCTCCGGTTTTCATCGGTGAGTAGCATAAGGGACAGGCAACTGAGGAACAAAAATGATATCAGTCAAAATCATTCCAGCACCTACTTTTTCCTAAGGAACTTCATGGCCATAGGGGTTTTCTGTGGGCATTTTCAGGAGTGAGACCGAGGTACCACAGATGCGTCCCTACCGGATCATGTAAGAATTTGCAAATGAGAAACGTACCCCATCCAGACCTTCTCTGCCCGCTTTGCAGTACATGGTTTGGTGTAAGCACAGCAATTCTCACCTCTTTCTCTCCCTTTTAAGTCTCTTGAGCTTGGAGACCTCTTTCCTCATTGCAATTATGATTATTTGCAACATCAGTGCCATCAAAGATTGGAGCACTTTCCTTTCCCAAATCCTCCCCAGCGTTAACAAGACTCTGAACTTGGTACAGCAAGTGGAAGCCACCACCAGCTCGGTGGTAAGCGTCCTCCAGGACCCCGAACAGGACAACTACCTGTCCAACAGCCAGTCCATGAACTCCAGCAACTTCACAGCTGGCCTGGACCATTTGTTCCAGTACTCATACTCGGACAATGACCAGCTCTACAAGGAGTACAAACCCCCTCCTCGAGATGCCATTCCTCTGCCCAAGGCTGTCCTCTACCTTCTCATGGCAGCCCTGGTGGTGGTGGCAGTGGCGTACGCCATCGTCGGGCATCTCATCAAGGACCTCATTTACGACTTTGTAGGTGAGTGTGGGCTTCATGCATTGTGTGCTTGTGGCCAAAAAGAACCTGGTGCCAAGCCTGGACGTGCTGCCTTGCGTCTCTCCTTTCATTTGGGTGGGTTTTATACCAAGCTTTGACCCTTTCACATTTGCAAGAGTGTTAGTTTATTTAATGTGCTGGGATCTCCAAATTGAGTTCTGTGTTGACCATCTTCCCAGAGAAAATCCTTGGGTTTAGCCCCCTTCCTCAAGGAGCAGATCTTGTGCCTGTGTGCATGTGCATAAATGTGTGTGCGTGAGTCTGTGTTGCCAAATGACTGTAAAATCCCTTGGCTAGTTTCAACTGAGCTTGGATTAGAGGTCTCCAATATGAAAAGTTTCATGGCAACAGATACCTGAGCACAGGATAACAACCCACTAGTGCATAGTGAAAGAAAATCTGCCATATGAGCTTAACCCCTTATTAGACACCAGGGAGTGTACAAACTCCTAGGAAACACAGCTCAGCAGTCTGGTTGCCTTAGAACAGCCATCACAGCCCCTGCAACAAATCCACGCAATGACAGCCCAAAGAGGGTGCATTTATTTGAGATTTGACGTTCTCTTCTTTTCATCCTGTTGCTGGTGAACGCTGTCCCTCGCCATCAGGGCTGAGGGCACAAACACTGCTGGCTGCTGTGGTCAGGCAGAGGTGCTTGGCTGCTTATGACAAGCTTTCAATGATACCCATGCTCTTTGCCCTATAATTTGTAAGGTTGGTCATGCTGGAGAGTGCAAATGTGCCCAATTCTCATTTGAATCCCCAGTACTTTTGGCCCCTACACCCTGACAGCCATTGTGTCCTTTTGGGGCTCAGGGCCTTCAGTTTCCCAGCTTGGATAGGGAGCCAGAAGGGATCCCCAGAGGGATTTAAGCTCCTGGTTCCTGCAGATGTACACACCCCCCAAAAGCTCTGGGAACAATGCCTTGCACAGGGAAGCGAGGCTGAAATCCCTTGGCACAGCCTTGCTCTGAGCCTGACCCCCAGTCAGGGTTGAAGCCCTGCAGGCTCCATCTCTGCAGGGGGAGGGAGATCACACTCATCTGGAACAAAATCCACGTGTTCATTCATGATTCCGCTTTATCTCCCTGCTCCTGGGACACAGGAGAAACACAGCAGCCAAAACTCCAGCCAGTGCCTGTGGGTGAGCAGCACCCCTGCCTTGCTGAGGGGAGGGCAAGCCAAGTCCTTTGGGCAGAGGGTCATGACTGAGCAAGGGCCAGCAGATCCAGGACACAGGGATTTAGATGGAGGGTTATTTGGGACAAGAAAGGTCAAACCTCCTGGCAGGGAGCAGTACTTGAAGTCTCACATGAGGCTGAGGCTAGAAAACAGCAGGGAGCTGCTGCTGGGGAGCTTTTCTTCGCTACAGATGGAAGAAAACAGATATATGTCTTAAAGTGTTAAATTTAACACTTAATCAGGAGCTTGCTGGGGCTATGCTCCCTGATTTAGTGCTGCCTTCCTCACAAAGGTAGGCAGTGGGGATAGCACCTAAAAATATACCCACTCCTGCCTCAAGAAGCTCCAAGGACCAGGTCAAGCCAGGTTAGAAACTCCCCCAAGGCAGGGGCCAGTACAGTTGTAGTGCCCCCACAGAACAGACACCCCTGTCCCTATTGCTGTGTCCCCTGATGCAGGAGAGCACAGCTGTGGGTGCTCAAACCACCCCTTGAGTGGGTACTGCAAAGCAGGGCAAGATCCACAGGAATGCCACGTCCTTCCAGGCACGGAGCAGGGCTGCAGCTGCAGTCATGGGGTACCTGGGCCCCAGATGTGCTGCTTCCAACTCGGCACCAATGTTCCCTGGTGACCTTTAACCTGAGCCTCTGCGTGGGATGAGGCCAGCAGGGTGCCCCTTCTCTTGCAAAGCCCTTTGCAAAGGGACTTCCACAGCCTTTCGCAGGACCACGGCCATCCCACGGGCTGGACAAGCACAGGCACAGCACTGGGGTCTGCCCGTTTGCTGCCACATGGGAAGAAGCCTTTTCCCAGTTTAACACTCTTTGCTGAGGGCAAAGCATCCTCCCTGCCCTGGGTGGAGGTAATATCTCTCCAAGTTAGGGTCAGAAATCCAGATGTGAGCTGCTTCCCCCTCCAGGCAGAGAGGAGAAGGCATTTGCCAAACTCCAGCAGCACCCCTCAGTGCCGAAGGCTGCCTCCAGCTCATCCTAGTTAGCACTCCAGGCCCATCTTCCCACAGTTCATACACTTCAAATGAGCCAGTCCTCAGAGGAGAGCAGACAAAACCATGTTTGTTAACACTGCCAAGGAACAGCCTTTAAAGAGAAAAGGTTTAATTTGAATGAGTTTGCATGAAATTACTTTAGGGACTGGACAGAGAGACCAAGGCACAGTAAATAAGAATCTGCTCCATTAGCTGCCTTAACACAATGCCTGGGTTTATATACTCAGCAGCAGCTCTAGCCTCTGCTATCAGCATTTCTGCACTAATCATGTTCAGAAATAGACAGGGAGAGATGGAAATAAGATGCCAAAGGGCTGGAGCCTGTTTCAGGGAGATTAAAGTGGGAATAGTTAATCGCTGCTTTAAACAGTCACTTGGAGGCATCAGGGATGATTATGACTCCTCAATAACAGCTTGTCAGACACAGCTTGGGGAGTCAAAGCATCAGGCAGCCTCCTGCACCCACAGAACAATGAGAAGCAGGTGCTGGGCTCAGTTTTGGATGGTGAAGGGGTTCTCGGGATGCTGCCAAGGTTTTCTCCCTGGGAAATCTGAATGGGTATTTGAGACACTGACACCTCTCTTGCAGATGCTTCTTAAAAAATCAGAGCTTGCCCAGGCATCCCCAGGGGACATGAACACTGCTGTGATGCCCAGCAGGCTGGGGAGGAGTGGAAAATGGGAGGCTGCATTGGAGAAGGAGGAAAGATGCATTGTTGGAGAGTAGGAAGGCAGAGCATCTAGATATGGATAAGAGGGCTCTGAAAGAGCTCCTCTTCAGCTCTTCCTGGAGAGACCTGGCCAAGGAGAGCCCCAAACACCTTAATTTCTATCCAGTCCCTCCTGCTTGCTCTGAGCTGACCAAGTCTCATGTTTGGCTTTCCCAAAACTCATCAGATGTCTCTGCTTGGGGTTGGACACGAGCTCTCAGAGGAGGGTGGGAGGGAGGCTCCTGCGTGAGCACAGCTCAGAGCCCACCACCAGTTAAGGCAAATTGGGTCGAAGCGTTTGGAAAGCTTGGAAAGCTGCTTAACTCTGAAGCGCTGGAGAGCTGCCAGAGCCGGCGCTGCGGAGAGGAGCTGGCTTGGCAAATGACAAGCCTGTCACCGACGTACGAGGCACCTAATTACTGCAATCCTGGGGATCAGCCCTCCCTCCCTCCTCCGTCCCCGGCAGCTCGCCGAATATCGCTCATATTTAACATTAAAAAAAAAAAAGAGAGAGAGGAAACGGGGGGAAAAATAAAAATAAAAAGTTTGACTGGAAACAAAGCTGTTGCCATGGAGATTGCACGCGTGTGCTCGCCGGGAAAGGGGAAAGCATCTCGCTCCTGCCCAGGGAGCAGCCGGGAAGGGTCTGATGGTCTGTGTGGGAGTAAGGCCTTGCAGGGACACCTTGGCTGCTGGCACCTGCTTCAGCCAAGGTCTCCTCCTGGCTGCTGATCTCCAGAGGAGACCTTGAGGGAAACTTTTCCCTCGGGAATGGGCCCAAGGCAGATTCCCAGCTGGGGCAAGGCAGGGCAAGTTGATTGGCACTGGCAGGACCGTGCTGGTCGATGGCTTTGGGACTGCTCAAAACCTTATGCCATCCTTGGAGCAGGGTCTTTCTTTTCTTTGCCCTTTTGACCCATCAGCCATGATTTTGTTTTTCAGCCTTATCTCCAACCTTCACATTCCAGGCTTCTTTAGGAAACAATCTCCTTGAACAAATAAACTGTGCATGAATGTAGCATTGCTGAAAATAGCTGCTGGGTGATCCTGCAGGGACACGGGATCCACTTTTAATTGCTCCACACAGAAGCACAGAGCTCTGAGGATAATTCAGCCCACAGCAGGGATTGCAGGCAGCATCTTAGGTCCATCAGACAGGACTTATACCTCTTCTTTTCAAGCTCTGTTTTGAGGATAATTCCTTTGCCTCCCAAAGTTGTGGGAAGAAACCACGTCAGATTCCCTTCTGCTTTTCTATCTTGGTCCCAACCCACTTCTCACAGTGATCCCCTGCCTGTTTCCCTTCTGGTGCATGGGGGTGCATCAGGAGTTCCTGAGGTGTTGTTTAGGGAAGCAGTGGCTGCTGAAGGATAATTCACCACTCCCCCTCACAGGCTGGGGCTGTTGGCCTGACAGGGAGCCACAGTGGTCTGGCCCTGCAAAAAGGGCCACCCAGGACAGCTGCATTTGAGGCCAAACCTTTGGAGTTCAGAGCTGGAGGAGAGGAATGTCCAGCACACACTGCCAGGCATTGATCAAGGCCTCAGGGATGCACCATCCCACAGCAGCCTTCCCATTCCTGCCATCATGTGGTCCAGGGATGGGCTGTGTCAGGTCCTGGGGGCAAAGGCTGTGTTTGTCTGCTGCCCTGCAAGCACTGGTGTCCCTTGAGCTGAGACCAAGCAGGGCTCCTCACTCTCTGCTCACCTTCACTCTGCCTCTAGAAGATATGGATAGCAAATATCCACCCCCAGGACCATTCCTGCCTCCCACCTATCCCACCTGAGTCACCACCTCTCAGAGACCCATTCTCTGGAGATGTAATGCTGCCTGATGGATGGGACAGGGATCAAACAAAGGCTTGGTCCAGGGTTGCTGTGGTGCATGCAGAGAAGGTGCTTTTAAGAGAATATCATAATTAATTGAGTGCCTTTTCCATGTCACCCTTTTTCCCACCAGATGCTTCATGCTGGTGACAGCTCTGCAGAGGAATAGTGTCCTTACCTGTCCATCAGCAAAGTAGAGTGCTCATGCTGTTTGGGGTGCAGGACAAATTTGACTCAGCCAGCATAGCAAAGCTGAGAAATTTCTGCAAAACAGGGAAGGAAGAACAAACCCCAACACCAAATTCGTTTAGAAAGAAGTGAATTTGAAGGGAAAAGGGGCATTTCTAATAAATTACTATTGCCAGGGGCAGACACAGATTTTCCATCAGGACAAACCTGGGAGTTATCTGTTGATTTTGCTAATGAATAAGTAGAGTCTGTCCTGCAAATGAGACAGCTATGACATCCAGCTGTGACTGCTGCATCATTTCAAAGACACAAGGGATATCCTTGAACTCGTGTCCATCGGGAATGCTCCGGCCAGAGCTGGCCCTGCCTGGCTGCAGAGCACAATGTGATTGCTGGGTCAGGACTTGTTTCAAAGAAAGAGGTGCTTTTGCTCCTGCTGATGGGAAAAGAGCTTTTTTAGCAGCTGCTTTCACACCCAGCTCCATTTAAAGCAAAACTAGAGCACGAGTTTGATTGTTCATCGAACATGTTGCCCCTTCCTTTCCTGTTTCCATCTCTACAGGGACTGTGAATGTCTCACTCACCAGGCTACATTTAAATTTCAGCCCTTTCTCCCACCCCCTTCTGCTCTTCTGCTTGTGAAGTCTCTTTTTCAGCAGCTGAAGTGCCTCATAGGCATCCCACCTGCCACCAATAAATGCAGGGGACTGGGCCACCCCCTTGGGGTGACACTGGGCACACAGCAACCCTGTGCCCCTCTGCACCCAGACATCAGGAGGCTGCTCCCTGCTGCCTGCCCTGTCAGGGGTTTCTGAGCAAGGACCATCCCTCATGCTGCTCGTACGAGAAGGGCACACTGTGACATCTGGGCAACCCCAGTGTTTTTCTGTCCCCAAAAATATAGCATATCCCAGGGGTCCTGCTTCCAGGGGTGCTGTCAAAGACTAGGAGAGAGACAGGGAGGTGCAGGGGCATTTTGTGCCACATCACTCTGCTACTTGGGGAGTTGAGCTGCTATTCCACAGTTCCTGATTTGCCCAGCCTGCTCTATCTCCTCTCTCCAGCTGCTTTGGATCAATCGCTCCATATCGATCTCACCCACCTCTGCACTTCCCACCTCTCCACTGGCCCTGCAGACCCCAGCAGGCACACTGAGCCTCAGCAGCACCTGCCCAGCAGGAAGAGGTGTCTCTGGGTTAGATGCTGCTCCCCAGCCTGGCTGAGAAAGTCACTTTGTTCTTCTCTTTTATCCAAGACATTCACCTACACACCCGTGTGCGCATGCCCTGGATTTTGCAGCATGTGTTACGAGCTCCTTCCAGTGGCTGGGTAGGGTCAGGCAATGCTTTTTCTTATCTCCAAAGTGTGACTGTCCTGGATGTGGATGTGCCACTGCCCTGGGAGCATGCTGTGTGATCCCTCCTCATCCCAGCTCTGCCTGTAGCTGTCCAGATCCATTGGGTGTCATCGGCCTAACTTTGCTCACCTTCTGGCTGGAGATTGTGTGAACCCATATATGGACTTAGATCCAAAAGAGGATTTTGTTTTCCTTGCTGTGTCTATTTTTTGTGGCTCATGCATCCCCCCTGCCAGCTGTAAGGGATGGAGAGAGAAATACCTGACATGGTGCTGAGGGCTGCAGCTCCCTTTGGCCGGCCACCACCACCCCTTGGCTCCCAGCCCTTGGCCACCCCCTTACCCGATTACACCCCTGTGCAGGGGTCATTATCCAAGGTTTCCAGCCTGTGTTGGCACATGATGTGAGGCTGTGGCTCCCATCCCCAGCAAAGTTCCTTCCACATCAGAGCAAGGTTTAATCCCAGAGATGCCAAAAATGTGCAGGTCTCCTCTCTCTCCTCCCTCATCCCTCCCCAGACATGCCATGGGTGACCCTGGGAGACCTTGGTTCCTCACCCTCAAACTCAGAGGAGCCAGAGGGAGAAGCTGGGGAGGATGGAGCCTGGCTGGGATGGAGCTGGCAGTGCCTGGCAGGGGGCATGAGGGCGCTGACATTTTTATGGTTGTTTCTCCAGGGTCCTGTTGGCAGGAGATCCTCTGCCAGCTCCACGGGGCCTTGCTCCCCTCTTCCACACATGGCAACACGCTGAAGTTACAGGCCATAAATGGCCACAAATGACATGTAATTGTGTAATTACTTCACTCCTTACTTACACAGTCAAATCATAAAGGCATTGCAGTAAATACCCTCTAATGACAGCCTAATTACATCTTCCTGCAGATTACTGGGTAATTAGATCCAGCAGGCTCCAGAAATAATTCCCAGGGAAGCAGTGGTTCGGATTAGCACGTACAATCCAGCCTGCTCTTCCCCAGGAGCTGGACTGCAGCAGCCTCACACGAGCCACCTTCCCCAGGCACCCCGGCCAGCCACATCCCCTTTGGTGATGATGCACCATGACACTTTTCCCGTGCAAATGGCTTTTGCTGGCGCCCTTGGTGCTCTCCCAAAACACCCATCCCCTGCATTTCTCTGCCTTTACCACAGTGCCTCATCCAGCTCTTGCTTCTTCTTGTGCCCACAAATGTCACCAGGAGTTCATCATCTGGCCACCAGATGCCACTTACCCCTACTCAGAGGCATGCAATGCTCTCTGCTTCTTGTTCTGCACAGCAATCCTTATCCAGTGGCTCCTGGGATATTTGAGGACCTGTCACCCCTTTTTCTACAGATTATTCCCCTTCTTCCCTGCTACTCCACTGGAGTTTTATGGCTGACGTCAAGGAAAGCAAGCTGAGAACTTTAATAGTATTTGTAGGAGGCAATCTTGTTACTGCCTTCAGCTTCTCCTCCTGGCCAGCAGCTGTGTGGGGGCTGCAGGAGCTGCAAGGTCTTGGGGGCAAGAGGTTCTGCCTGAGATGGACCAGGCAGGGCCAGACCACAGAGAAGGTGGTGGAGTGTTTGGCCTTTAGTCTAAACCCAGTAAAGCCAAGTAAAATCAAAGTTGTAAAGGAAAAAAGCCCTAAATGAGCCTTCTGGGCTTGGCTGATTTTCCTTGGGGAAGGGTTGTGATGGGGAGTCCAGCCTCAGGTGGGTTATGAATGTGAAAGCTAAATGTCCTCAGGGCAGATGCAGGGCTCCCTGAAAACCTTTGGAACATTTCTTTGCTGAGTTTTCCAATCCCTCTTGCCAGCACTGGGGTGGCTGAGGGAGCTGTGGTGATTCTTCTCCTGCCTTTCCTGCTGGACAACCAGCAAACCCTGCTACCACAGTGATGATGGTGAAGAAAATAGGAAAACCAAGGACAATTAGTCCCTCTCTGGACATGTTGCCTGTGCCCAGCGTGGTGGGAGCTCTACCCTCCTTGGAGATAGTCCCCTCCTCCAGCCAGCCCATGCTGGCAGTGGGGCACAACCCCCTCCACTCCCTGTCCAGTTCCCCTGGCAGAGTGGTCACCTACCCTGGTGCATCATCCTGAAAGTCCTGTTCTGCTCTCTTGGGGATGCTGTGGCCAAATGGCTTTAGGCTGGAGAAAAAAATTCAAATATTGCATTGCAAAAACAACAAAACTTTTGGCTTTTCCTAAAAGAAAAAAAAAAAAAAAAAAGAGACAAGCTGAGAACTTTGGGTCTCTCAAAAAATGCCCCAAATTTGACTTATAGTGCACACACTGAGCACAAAGAGGCCCGCAGGTCATTCTTGTGTCTCTGCTCACACCTGGAGAAATGTCTGGCCACCACAGGTGAGCCGAGAAATGAGATCTTCCATTCACTTCACACCCAGCATCTCACCCTGGCATTCAGTCCTAGTTTGGCTGCAAAACTTTTTTCCACATGAGAATGACATCATCTCACTGGGATGGCATTTCTGTGTCCCTGCTCCATCAGGAAACCTGTGTCCTCTACTGAAGAGCCACAACTGGAATGTCCTGTGGGGACAGAAAATACCCCACTGCACAAAGGAGATAGATTTGATTCTGTGAGATCCAGTGGCAAATAAGCAGAGCTCCTCAGGAGTAACAAAACCAGGCTGGTCCTTTTGTCTGCCTCCTGGTAGCCACCTCTGCTTTATTTTGGTAGCAGAACTAAAGCAGAGGGGTGCTGGTGCTCCACTGCCCACAGCCACAATTTCTTAGGCTACTCTCCCCTCACCTGGGTTTCCCCAGCTTAGGTATCCTCACTGCTGGTGCCTTCCTATCTCAGTGGGCCGTGGCCTCTCACTGCCCAAACAGCCAAATTTTTAAAAAGATAGCTCTTTGGGAAGCAGCACTGCCTGCTTTCCCTTGTGCTGCAGGGGATGTTTCAGCAGTGACATTGTATTTTGGAGGGGGATCAGTCACCCCCAGGGTTGTGGCAGCGGCTGGATCAGCTCAGAGCCAGGTCCTGTGCTCTGGTGAGCAGCAAGAAGCACAGCCCCAAAACTGCCATGGAGGGTTTGAGGCCCTGGCATGGCTGTAATACACTCTCAAGGCAGACGAGTACATCCCAGCCACATCTCCAGCCCCATTTGGATGACACGTAGTTATTCAATCGTTTACTCTGTCTGACAGCAAAATCCCACTTTAGGAAATGCATTGCTAGAGACCCCAGATGCACACTTCACTTTGGAGGCACTTCACTCTCATTTTTGGGATTAACAGGATGATTTCATCTGCCTAAGCCGGGAGGGCTTCCAGAAACCAGCAGCCTGAAAACCAGCCCAGAGCTGGGAAGAGCAGAGATCCCAGCACCAAGGGATTGGAGGGAGCTGAAGGGGCAGGGGTGGGCAAGGGACACTCCTGGAGGGGGAAGCACCCAGAGCTAGAGGTAGGGTGTAGCAGGAGGCAGCAATTCTCAAGCAATTTCAACACCTTGAGCTCTGGGCAAAGAGCTGGAGGTAACCAGGGTTTTGTTTTGTGCTTTTCCTTCCTCCAGACTGGATCTTTGGCCCCAACCCAGATGACAACAGCAACAAGAGCGACATCAACTGCATCAGCAACAGCGTCAACGAGATGAGCGAGATGCCCGAGGCGCCGCGGCACCGCGAGCGCCAGCCCCAGGACGTGGTCATTGCCATCAGCGAGACTTGCCACCTGCCACAGCAGACGTGACCCGTGCCACACCCGGGCCAGGCGGGATGGAGCAGCGGGATGGAGCAGAAGGATGGAGCAGAAGGATGGAGCAGTGAAACAGTGCAGCAGGACCGGGCACGGAGAGGAAGGGATGGGCAAAGCCGGCACCGTGGAGCAAAGCCCTTCTCCCCCTGGTTTTACCAGCCTCTAAGGACCTTGCGGGGGTGGGTGGCATCACCCCTTCTCCCAGGCTTGTCAGCCCTGTCCTGACGTCTGCCCTTGGGTTTGTGACCCCCTCTTTGTTCCCTGTGAATAGCAAAAAAGAAAAAGCAAATGCAAAATGCACCCACCAGACAAAGCTTGCAAGAGAAATGAGCTGGAGAGAGGCCGGGCGGTCCTTTGGCATGTGGCTGTCCAGTGGTGTGGGAATGGGTGGGGAAAAGGGCAAAGGGGACAAGGAGGCTGCAGAGAAATGTGGTTGTCTGCATTTCTGGGGACAGGCCCAGGACACAGCAGGGAGCTGGGAGCTGCAGGAAGGCACAGAAAGGTCAGTAGTGGCCAAATCCCCCAGTACACTGGTGATCTGCCTGGGCCGTCACTCCTGTTTTTAGTTTTGCAGCTCCAGCTCACAGCCCTTTTCAGCAGGTGTGTCCTGTGGTTCTGGGGCAGCAGGGTGACAGCCCAAACTTCCCAGGGAACCTTATTCTCCAGGCCTGTAGCCAAGCCAGGGGCATCACATTCCCTCCACCACATCTCTGCTTGAGCCCAGCACCCCCTGACAGGGAGCAGCCCTGTTGGGACCAGGTACATCCCCTTTTTCTGAGGAATGTTGCTGGAGAGGAGGACAGGGACTCATCTGCATGAAATCCAAACTCTTCATGAGGGAAAATAGCCCTTGTATGTCTGCATCCTTCAGATTCATCCCAGCATGATCACCTCCTACATCACCCCCAAACTTCCTGCCACCCCAAGGGGTGCTGCCTCTGTACTGGGGTCAGCCCCTCGTGCATTGATGGAGCAGGGACACCTCCCTCTTCTCCCTGGATGCCTTCCTCTTCCCAGCCAGAGCACCACCAACCAAAACTGCCCTTTTCTGTGCCCAAAGACATCCTTTCCCATTTGTAGCTCCAGGCAGATCCCTGCTCCTCTCTGTTTAAGGGGCTCAGGGGAAGTTCCCAAACCATGTGGGGAAAGGAGCATCCTCATGGCTTCATTGCTGTTTTAAGATCAGCTCTTATCCCAATAAGGATTTTAAACCAGGATCCATAATTTCTCTGTGTAGCAGAGTGGAGGCACTGGGACCAAGCTCATTCCTTGTGTCTCTCTCTTATGAAGATTCCTTTACTCTCCACATCTTCCCTGAACTTAAAAAAGGTTACACTGGTGTGCCACAGAGCCAGTCCCGAGAAAAGGCCGTGGTCCAGAATTCTGCCTCTGCATTCAGGGAGGCAAATCCTGCCTTTTCCCAGCCTGCAGTACCCAGCACACCACAAATAGCAGGGGCCGGAACAGCATTTTCCCCTTCTGAGAGCAGTTAAGGAAAATGGATGTGGTTTCAAACTCCTGCTCCAACTGCTTTAATGAGAGCCATTACCAGCAGTCCCACGCTGGGGCTTTGTCGGCTTTTCAGCGGAGGACAGTACCCCAGACCTCCCCCCGTAATTAACCATTTCCAATCAGACAGTGTTATGCCACCGTCATTTTTCTCTGGTTTTTTTTTCAATCCTGGGTGTGTAGCGTGGCTGCTCTGGCACCTGCCAGGCTTCCCCTGTGCTGCTGGGGCTGCGGGGGGAGCTGGACAGGGATGGAGAGCTGGACAGCAGGAGGGGATGATGCCACCAGTGACTGTCAGCCCCTGGGAATAAGGTTGCAGCACCAGAGCTGGCAGTGGGCTGGGAAACTGGGAAGGTCCAGATTCCTGGGGCAGCAGGTTGTACAGGGAGGGGCTGGTTTGCTCGCTCCCCTGCTCTCTCAGCATCAGCAGGCTGGGCATCGGGGTCACCCTGGTGCTTCTGGCCACCGCCCACGAGGGACAACGACACACTGGTCTCAGTGTGGTCTCGGACTGGTCCCTGCCATGGGGACATGCCACTCTCTGGGCACAACTGGTCCTCCCATGGCTGCAGCAAGAGCTCATCCGCACCGCAGCCCCATCACCCATCCGCTGCTGGGAATGAGGTGCAGGCTTCCTGAACATGGGGGCGGCCCCCTCCGCTCCAGCCGGGCTCTCGCTGCCTTCCTGGGAGGTTTGGGGTCCCAATGACCCGGTCTGACCCAGGCGATGCTCCTGTACCAAGCAGGGCCGATCCCCGAGGCCGCCGTGCTCCGGGCGGAGCGGAGGGAAGGAGGCCGGCTCCCTCCTGTGGCCGGCGGGGCCGCTCCGCCGCTCGGCGGGGCCCTGTGAAACCCCTCAGCTGCCAGGGCGGATCCTGCTGCTGTTCCATCCCCAGCACAGCCCTGTGAAACCCCTCAGCTGCCAGGGCGGATCCTGCTGCTGTTCCATCCCCAGCCCTGACCGAGCTCTGGGGATGTTCCGACAATGTCCGCGCTGAGGGGAAACACCGACCACCTCCCACAGCCGGGCAGTGCCAGGAGCCGGGGCTGGCACCAGAGCTCGGCAGGACCCCGTGGCTGCTTTTGGAGCCGACCCCGCTGGAACCACAGAGGACAGCTGTTCCCCACACCACCTTCCTTCACATCCCTCCATCCCTGCACCACTGCCATCATCTGGCACCTGCCTTCCCCCTGCTTTGTCCCCAGACATGTCGCCAGAGCCCACACTAGTGCTGAGCTCTGAGGCTGACTGTGAGCCTGGCAGAGAGTCCCAAGACCCCGGGGGCAGAGTGTGGCTTTTGGCTGCAACAACCCCTGTCCCTCCAAGGCCACAGTGTTCTTCTGTCCAGCCACGCACCCATGCAGCTGACTGCGTTTTGGAGGACATCACCAGTACCCTCAGAGTAGCAGGACAGGAGCAGGCAGACGAGTGAGGCTGTGAGGATGGGGGAGTGCTCCACATTTTTGTTTGGGGCGTGCAAATGGTACAGCAGCCTCATGTGCTCTTCTCTCCCACCAGGACCCCCTCTCCAGGCTCAGCTGTCCTCCTCAGCCCTCTCCTTGCCCCCCACAACCACTGAGCAGGAGACAAGTTTCTGGTGACCCAACAGCAGGGACACAGGAAGAGTATGGAGGGGCTTCTTTGCCCCAGGGAGGATTTTTGGGGATGCTGAGGAGGAAGGGGGTCTCATGAGTGTGTCAGGCTATTCTGACTGCTCCCATCCCTGCACTCTTCAGTGCCAGAGGTTACTCTTTAATTCCCTCCTTCCTGCCTAAGCGCCTTAGGGAGCAGAGAGGAGAGATGCTGGTGCTTTTTATAGCAGCCATAATCCCTGCTGCTCACACTGCCTGCACCTCCTGCCCTGAGACACAGGGCTGAGCCTCCAAAACAAGGGCTGCTGCCCAAAAACTGCCTCAAAACCCTTTGGCTCCCAGCATTGCTCCTCTCCCAGTGCACAGACCCCGGCTGGGGGTGGTTCTGGACTCAAGACCCCTTTTCAGAAGGGGTGGGACAGCCACAGGTGCTGCACTCTGACAAGGAGGGACAGGCAGACAGACATACAGAGACACATGGATGAGCGCCAGAACAACTGCCTGGCCTCCCTGCTCTCCTCCAAGACTTGTGGAACAGGAACCAACCCCACAGCACAGCCACATGGAAGTCCTCAGGCATAAGAGGAGACTGAGTTTTTTTTTCATTTCTATCTCCCCCAACTTTACAAAAGGGAAGCTGAGGCAGGGAGGGAGCAGGGTTAACCCTAACCCTGGCCCTTCAGCCCAGGAGCAGAGTCCTTCACAGGGCAGCTGATGAGCTTTAAAGGTAGATGAAGCCTTTCCTTGCATTTTGTCAGGATCATTTTGGTGTTGGGGTGTCTGGCTTCCCTCGCCCACAAAGCCAAGGATGGCATTTGAGCCATCCAGGCTTCATCCCTGGGCATGAAGGGACAGAGGGAAAGGGATGCAGAGCAGGGCAGTGGAAGGTTTGGTGTGAGGCAGGAGCAGGTTCTGGGAGAGGCATATTTCACCTCCTTTGCTGTCCTGGTGGTCAGTGTCGTCCTTCCAGCCAGCCCCAGTCCCTGTCACCACCCCAGGACCACAGCCACCAAGGGAAGGCACAGGCACTGCAGCTGCTTTGTTCCCATTGCCATTTCTGTCTCCAGCAGCTCCGCTTTTACTTCTCTCCAGCTAAAAGTCCCCCTGACTTTGCACCCTGCCAGCAGGAACCCAACACAGCTCTTGACCTTTTACTATTTCTGTTCTACTGCCCATGCTTGGGCAGATTAAATTTTCTCTGCCCACCACCCCAGATCAGAGGGTCTCAGGAGAGGGCAGCCTGGCAAATCCTGTCTAAAACCACTTTGTCCTGCTGGAGGTCTGGCCCCTGTCTCCCACAGCTTCTTTGCAATACATTTGCCGTAATTTTCCCTTTAAACACCCCACAGAGGGAAAAAAAAAACCACCCGAGGGGGGGCAGTGGCTCATCTAGGTCAGGCTGAGTTAAGACAGGGAAAGAAGATTAATTTCTCAGCAGAGCAATTCAGATTTTTCTGCTGCTCCCTGCTGGGGACCGAGGCAGAGCTGGTGGCAGGAGCACACTGATCTCCTGGGCACACACGTGTTTTGTTGTCACCCCTGGGGTGGCACTGAGCAGGACATCCCCAGATCCAAGTCTTGTGTGGAAGGGAGGGGGATTCTTGCCCAGCAATGGGTGATGAAGAGGGAAGAAGCAGGCGTTACCAGGGATGCTGATGGGCCAGGGGGTGCCCAGCACCCAGCGAGGAGGAAGGGGACAGCTGTGCCACCACTCCCTCCCAGCCCCCCAGCTGGGCTGGAACAGGCAGGGAATGAAGTCCTGAGCCTGTCCTGGTCACCCACCCATGCCCACACACCCACGAGGCCCTGAGCAGTCACACTTGTTTTTCACTCCCAAGGAGTGCTGGGAAGCCCTAAAGCCAGCGGATTATTCTCCAAAGCAAAGGCCTGGCCTGCTGCCAGCCCCTGGCAGGGAACAAACAGCCTGGGAAGGCATTTCCCAAAGGTTCAGCTCGTTCCTGGTTCATGCTCTGACTTTGTACCCCTCACAGTCACTCAATTATTGCCATATTACTTTATTTCTAATATTGTCAGCAGCAGAATGAATAATTTCTGGTTTTATGGAACCTGTTGTCCCCTTCCTGAAGGTCTTTTAAGAGAGTCACTCAGCTGCAGACACCAAGAATCTCAGGAGGGGCTTCCCAAAGGTGGAGAGGGAGCTGGAGGTTACCAGCAGACCCCACTTGGTGTCTGAGCTTCCCTGGGCACAGCATCCCCTGTCCAGTGTGGCTTCTCCAGGGTGTTGTAGAGGTTCAGCAGAAGACAGGCACAGTTCTTGTTTCTTGTTCTCTTTGCACAAAACCTGTAGGAGGTTCTTTGGAGACCTCTGAACCTGGGGCAGTGGAAAGGAAAAGCTGGAAGCCAGCAGGAAACTCAGGACACAAGAATGCTACACCGGGCTGATTTAACCCAGTACTGGGGGTTCCTGGGCACTGTGGGGAGCAGGCTAGGTGAGGGGTGCTGGCTGAAGGAGAGCTGACTGATGGGGCCAGCCTGGGTACCATGCCCCAAAGGACTGGACTGAATTCAATGGTCCTAAATTGGAGGCAGCTTTGGCATCATGGAGCTCCTCCTGGGGATCTGGGGATCACCACTTTGCTGCAACCAGCACCAACACTTCAGCCATGCCCAGGAGACCATCAGAACATCCCCACTGCCAAAACAGAGAGCAGAGAGCACAGGTTGGGGGCTACACTTGGCCTTTCCTGTCCCATTTGTTGGCCTCTCCTGCCCCACACTGTCTGCAACGGGACAGGCAGTGGAAAACCAGAGCTCTGCTCACAGAAAAGAGCTCCCCAGAAAGAGTTACAGACAACCGGGTCAATCTCCAAGTAAGAGGAGGGTGGGGGCACTGTGATCCAGCCCCACAGGCTGTGCTTGCACACACACCCCCCCTGCACCCACTCCCAGGGTCACCCCAGAGTGATGCTCCCCATGCCAGCGAGCCTATGGGGTGATGTGGGGCCACACCAGACCAAAGGCCACAGGGTTCAGCCACCTCCATTCTGACCATGGGAACCATGCTCTTTTTCCCCTGAGAAAAGGGTATTTTCATGCCTCCTCCCCACAGGAACTAACAGAAATCGTTTAAAAGGCTGCATTGCTCTGGGGACAGGCCCTTTCGGAGCTGAGCTGCACACAGGCAAGGGAAAGCCCAGGGGACATTTTAATAACAAGCAAGGAGAGCTATTGAAGTGTTTTACTGCCTCGTTAAGGCACTCTAATCTCTGTGTATATCTGGAAAAAAAAATTGGCTGGCTGGTGTTTTTATTGTAACAGAGGTGGGTGTTTTCTGGCAGGGCTGAGATCCCGCCTGCTTTATCTGCTTGTTTTCTTACCTGATACCGGCGCTGAACAGCCCAAGAGCAGCTCAAGGGCAGCAGCAGGCAGGGTCAGGGCCAGGCAGACCAGGAGGAAGGCTGTGGATCCGTGCTGCGGGCTCTTTCCCACCCATAGGTGCTCTGCACCCCATTGCAGCACCCACCTGTCAGCCAGACACAGATCCCTGGGTACTGCCCAGGGAAGGTTTGGGGCGTTGGCTCTGCACGTGCCTGGGCAAAGCCCAAAGATGGGAGATCCCTCATCCAGGCAGCCAGAGACAGAGCAGGGAGACAACCACGAGATCCCACCCACCCCTCCAGCTCCGAGGGCTGGGATTTGGGGCATGCACAGATGTTGTGGCTACAGGCACCTTGGGCTGATGTGAGCCGGGCTGAAGAGTCCAGGGAAGCCCCAGCAAAAGTTCTGCAGTAATACAGGGTTATCTGAATGCTGAGGTCTAGGTTTGTAAGGGGAATAGGCTGGACATTTTTTGTTTAAGGTTTTCTTCATGATTCTATTTTTTACCTCAGCCCAGCAGAAACTGGGGAAATCCTGCTGAGTCCTGCTGGCTCCAGCATCCAACTCCCCATTTGCAAACGGTGTCAAGGCCATGAGCCAGAAGGGATGCTGAGGCTGGGATGGCAGGGCTGGATAAGCCAATTCCATTTGCTTTGGAAAAGCTGATGTTTGCATGAGCACTGGCTCTAGTGGTTTTAAAGGGATCCACCCAGGAGCAAATCCCAACAGTCTGATATCAGAGCTGTGCTGCTCCCACCCCAGCTGGGCTGGAGAAGTCTCTGCTCTACACCCAGATGCATGCTGCACCTCCTGGGTGGAGGAAGCCATGGGAGCCAAAGCTGCCACTGCAGAACACAGGAAGCAAAGACTCCAGCACAGCTAACAGAGCTGGCTAACACCTAAAGTGATCTTCCTTGGAAATATGGGGCAGGAAGGGTGAAGGTGGTGTTAGACACATAGTCCAGCCAGGATCAATACAGTCATCCTTGCTCCCAGCAGATGTGTCCTGGTACCCAGATGCGTCAGGAAAAGTGACTTTTATCACTGATGTTAGAAGGGACAGATGCCCAGACTTGGACTGTGCCTGCTTCAAGGCTGGGGCTAAACCTGCCCTTCTTCAGGGCTGCCAGAGGCTCCAGGGTATTCCATCCCACAGCCTCTCCCCTTTCCCTAGAAACACCATGAGCTCAGCAAAGCACCAACAGCGTGGCCTGGGAGAAACACAAACATTTATTAAGCCAGCTATTTTTTGTTGAGAATTATTTCAACAGTGCCAAAGGACTTACCCTGTCTCCCCCAGGGACCCTCAGCTGATTCACTGCATGCAGGGTTAGCAGGAAAGCAGGGGACAGCCAGCCTTGGGGTGGCTCAGGGTCAGCAGGGAGCCACAAGCTACTCACAGGCAATGGCAAGCCAAGCACAGCTGCTGCAGGGCAGGCAGATGGATGCTTGCTGCATAGGACAACCCACTCCCAGTTTGCTGGGATTCACCCAAGTCCTCAACAGGTGCCATCTCTGAGAATTTTGGGTATTGTCCTGCTCCCCACATCCATCCAGGGAGGTTCTGAGGATCTGCAGGGGAAGGAGGGTGCTTGGGGCTCTCAGAACAGAGGGTAATTTCCACTGAAGATGCTGCTTCAGAGACACCAAGCTGAACCTGTTGTGCACCTTTCTAACCACAGCCAGCTCACATCTCTCACCTGGAAAGTCACAGCCAGTCACCTCCCTCTTCTCTTTGCTTCCCAGTGACATCCCGAGACAATGTCCTCACTCCTACCATCCCAGCACAGACAGACCCAAGCTGTGACCCACACAGCCAAGGGAACAACAGCACGATGGTGATAGCAAAGCTGTCACAGCCCTTGGCTGGGGACAGATGTACCCATGGGTTCTGAAGTCAGGACACTCCGGGCTTATCCACAAATGTGGAAGAGCTTGGCTCCTTGAATCAGGATGCTCAGATCCTTTCCTGCATCATCTGGTGAAGGCAGAAGGTCCTGCCAAGGTCTCACACAGCTCCAGCTGCAAGCCATGCTCTACAAGCCAGCGAGGGGCGTGCTGGGAGGCATGGTGGGGACAGCAAAAGGCACAGGCAGGAGCCAAGGTAGAGATGTCTCCAGGGCAGAGTCACTGCAAATCCACCCCAACAGAGCAGCCTCATGTTTCTGGTTGCTGGCAGAAGGCAGAGACCTGGCACCATTCATCATAAAGAGAGAGAAACTCAGCCTTCCCCACCTTCACACCCTGTCAGGGGAGAGCAGGAGCCTATCTGAATCTGAGCCCTGCAGGCTCTGCCAGGCTGCCCGTGTGCTGCCACATCCTGGGGATCCTGCAGGACTGCTCCCAAGCTGGAAGACAGTCCAGGAATTAACTGGGAGAACTGGATTTCCATTTCCCACCCAGTGCTTTGTCATTCTCGTGTCATCACATTGGGAAGTCTGCACCATCATCCTTCCTCTGCAGGGCACGGGCAGAGGCTCCCCAGCCCCACCTCAGATTGGCTTCATAGAGGCATCTAAACCAGGCAGGGCTCCACCTGCAGGGAAGGGTTTTTTAGCATCTGCCATGTGCTGGGGCCAAACCCCAGGTCTGCTCTGCCTTGGATGGACACTGGCCTTGAAGACAATGATGGAAATGAGCAGATCCAAGAGGGATACCCTGCTGATGGTCCTGCCACACACTGAGCATGCTGGTGCTACCAAGCTGTGGCTGCATGGCAGCATCTCCTGTCCTCTCAGGTAGTCATTTTGGGGGAAGGGTCCCTAGTTTTTGCACACACAAAGCTGAGGATTAGAGGGAGAGATCCCAGGAACACCAATGTCCCAGGTTTCCCCACCACCACCACCACCACCACCACCACCAAGGACAACAGAGGGGCATCCATCCACCTGCAAGCAACACCCCAGAGCAAAGGATTAAATCCACCAGGACCCGCTTCACCCCTCCCCTCCCAGAAATGTGCCACAGGGCAGGCACCCAGTCCCTTATGGCTGCATCACCAAATGCTGTCGAGGCCATCAGAGGAACAGTGCAGCACACCAAGCCAGCCTGGCCTCCCTTTCCAGCCACCCCAACTCTCCCAAGCACAGACAAATTAAGCAGAGTGGGCAGCTGGGAGAGCTGGACTGGGAAGGCAAAGTCACGGGCTATAAGAATGTCACATCATCCTGTGACTGGAGCCAGCGCCAGTGGGCATCATACTCCAGGTGCAGTTTGCTGTTGAGTTTGCAGTTCTCAAGGTCAGCCTCAGCTTTCCAAGCCTTCCCATCTGGATTTCCCTTCCCCAGCCTCTCCCTGGCCCCTGGTGGTGATTTGGTGTCTCTGTCTGGTTCCAGAGAGGGGGACTGCTGGCCCAAATACCCATTGGCCACCTGAGGCTCCTTAGCAAACCGGTGATCCTGGGGCAACCCAGGTGGGGAGAGGTCCACGTGGGGCCACTCGTGCTCCTCCGGGTCCTTCTCTTGCATCGCAAGACCCCTTTCGAGGTCGATCCTGACCCAATCCTGCTCTGCCCTGGCCATAGCTCTGCCCGACGTGGATGCAGCGGCGGTTTCAGCAGCGTTGTGGGAGTACTCATCCATGTCATCAGCCAGGGTGTCCAGGTAGCTGCCGACGGAGATGCTGTCCAGCCTGTCGTTGGGGTCCTGCAGGCTGTCCCAGCTGCCCCGCCGCGAGGCCTCCTGGCTCTCCACCAGGCTGTACTGGCTGCTGGCCAGGCTGCTGCAGCGGCTGGTCAGGGTGCTCCGCTCCTCCAGCAGCCACTTCACCGCCTCGATGCCCTCGTTCACCACCACCAGCTGCTGCAGGATCTTCACATCCACCGCTCGCAGGTAAGCCTGGTGGGGAGACAGAGCACAGGGGGGTTGAGGTGACCCAGGTGACCCACCACAGAGGTGTCACTGTGGCGGCCACAGGGCTCCTAAGCTGCTTGATGAAGAGCATGGTATGGGAGAACACACTGCAGGGAACCATCCCAAGGGGTCCTGTCCAAGACCTGAGGACACAGCCATCAGCAACCAACAACTTACAGCTACCACCAGCCGCCAACCCTCTCAGGGAAATAAATACAGGGCACTTGTGTTGCTGTCTTCTATAGGAACAAGAAGTAAGCAAGGAACTGGAGGTATTGGATGCAGATCTGATGCCAGAGCATCCTCCAAGACCTGGAAGGCTGCTGGCAGGGCAAGAGGATCAGGCATTGCTCAGTGCGTGTCTGGCTGGACCACCAGCGCTTCCCCAGGCTGGTCCCTTCATGCCTTTACTTCTCACCTCCTAGGGTCTGAACCAAGCCTGGTGACAATGTTACATGGCAGGATCTGGAGACCCAAATCACTCCCAAAATGGGAGGACAAGGAGGACAGGCATCGCTGATCACACCACTCGCCTCACCGACTCCTGCCCCTCCGAGCCTGGGGAAGCTCTTTGCAAACCTCAGTTGCTGCAGAAACATCTGTTTTCCTAATGGAAAGCCCTGTGTGCCAAGACATTCCTGTCTGTATGATACTGGCCGCCAGAAGCCACTGGATTTCCCCTACACAGGACGCAAATATTTTGCCAGGAAAGGAAATACGGCCACGATGGGGGGAAAGGGAGAAAACCCACTGCAGGGCACGTACACTGCGGGCTGCAGATGCCCATGGACTCCTTCACAAACACATCCTGTGCCCAGCATCAGCAAGACGTGACAGAAATCCCTACATTCCCCAGAGATCGTTTTCGAGCACAGAGCCCGATCCTCAGCATCCGGTACCCTGGGAGTCACTTGCCCGCCCACGGGTGACCCCACAGTCTCCTGAGATCCCTGCCTCCGGTCCCACAACCAGCACAGCCATAGAAGCATCCGAGGAAGGAGCCTGGGAAAACTCCAGCCAGGATTTCAGCACGAGAAAAAAAAAGGTCAAAGATTTTTAAAGCCCCAACACCAGCCCTCCCACCCCCTCCTCATGCTCCTCAAGCTGGATTTAAATAAAAAATAGCAGGGATGTGCCCAGACTGGGGCAGGAGCCAGCTTCCAAGTACAGAAATTTCCTTTCTAGGCAAGTTATTTAAAAAACTGCCTACAATGAACTTTTCTGCACGCACTGCTAAAGCATCTGGCCTTGGCAGGGAGACGACGAAGGAGGAGGAGAGCTGGAAACCCCTGGGGGGGGGTTCCCCATTTTTCTCTACCTCGTGCAGATTTGCAGCTGTCAGAGATGCCCGGGGAGACAACCCAAAAGCAGAAGGTGGGATAACAGTCCCTGCTTTCCACACTGCTTGCTGGATGGAGTTAGCCATCAATTTGCTGCTAGTTCACGGCAGCCTGACCTCCCCACTGCACTCCAAGAAAGTCATGGTTATTGTGGGAGGAGATCCAGCACAGGCTGCTCTCTATACTCCTCCAGATGCACTGAAGTTCACTGCACGACCTCGCACCAAGGACGACTGTACAGGGGACTGTCACACTCCTCCTCATGCTCTCCATGGGTAGGCTCAGCCCTGCTCCCCTCCCCAGCACACAAGAAACCTCAGGCGCCTTCTCCTTTCAAGATATCTAGCCCTAGGGATAAATCTTCCTCCTCCTCAGATCAGGAGGCGAGAGTGGGAATTTGCTAAATTCTCCTCCCACCGCCCACTCCCAGGCCAGCTTATCCTCTGAGCATTGAGTGTGCTGGTTTCCTGCTGCTGGGGGGGAATTCTGGTCCCTGTTCATGGGGATGGGGCGATGAGGGGGGAGCCCTGTGCCGGGTTTTGGCACCTGGGTTCCAATCCCAAGCTGCTGACCTGGGTGTGCAGTGTCCCCACTTCCTCACTGGCCAGCAAGAAGAGCCAGGGCAGGGCAAGGAAATTCCTTTCTGAGCCAAGGTGAATAATGCCCGGCCCAAGCCAGGCCTTGCCGGCCACAGGCTGAGGCTGCTTGCACCTGGGCAGGGCAAACACTGCACTGGCCCAGAGACCTTTCTCCTCCGGTCAGGGTGCAGCCTGGAAGCCGGTGCAGACGGAGGATGAAAGCAGAGGGAGGATGGAAACTCTTGCACCGAAGGGAACATTGAATCAGCCAAAGCCGAGCGCTCGGGCTGGGTGGTGCTCCAGCCCCCCGGGGGCACACAGGGATGCGGGCCTATCGAACCCGTTTCCCCATGGAAACAACGCTCATTCCCACCCGCTCGGCATGTTCGTGCGTGGGAGAGTCCCTTCCCCCAGCTGCACTTGAACCCATTGCCCAACCTCGCCACGTTTCCCGGAGGCGCAGGCATCGGCGGTCTTTTCTCCCTCCACGAAGAGGGAGGTGAGAAAGCTGCCATCGGCACTCCCACGGTCCCCGGGAGCGGCTGCCACCGCAGCACAACCCTTTACGAGCCACCCGAGAAGCCCCCGCAGGAGCCCGACCCCGGGAAAAGCTCCCAGCGATGCCTGTGCCTTGTCACCCTGGGGGTCACCCCCGGGGGACACCAGATCCACCACCATGCCCTTGGCGAAGGTCCTGCCCTAAATTCCCATCCCGGACACCGCGATCCCCGCCGGAGCGGCGTCTGGGGGGTGCGAGGGGGGCGGGATGGGGTGGCCGGGCGGGACCCCGGGGGATGGATGCTGCGTGGGCCGGGGAAGGGGTGTGAGCTGGGGGCTGTTAAGGCGTGCACGGCGGAGCAAGGGGGGCTCCCCAAAATGCAGGCAGAGCGCGAGCACTGTTCGGGACTGTCACCGGGGGTGGCAGGCGGCTGCCCGGGGTGGCTGCGGTGACCGCGGGTCGGGACGGTCAGTTACCGGGGAGGGGCAGCCGGCAGCGCTCCCGGTACCGCGGCACTCACCAGCTCGAGGCGCAGCGTCCGGAGGCGTTCGGCGAGCGGCAGGTGGGCACCGCGGGCCGGCGCGGGTGTCGCGGGCGGCGCGGGCGGCGCGGGGGCGGTATCGGCCCGCAGCCCCCGCAGCAGCACGGCGGGCGGGCGCCGTCCCACCTTGCCCGCCAGGTCCCGCAGGTCCGCGGGCAGCGCCTCCCCGCCGCCCTCCATGCGGGTGGGGCGGCGGCGGCCGCGCTGTCACCGCCGCCCGCGCTCGGCCCCGCCCCCGCCGCGGCCCCGCCCCCGCCGCCACCTGCCCGCGCACCACGGAGCTCCGCCGGGAGCGCGGAGCGGCGGGGGCGGGGCCGCGGGCGGGGCCAGCCCGGCCGCGCCCCCGAGGTGTCGCTGCGGCGCCGGAAGCGGCGCGGAGGGTGCTCGGTGCCGCGCCGGGACCGGCCCTGCCCCGCCCCGCCTCAGCCGCCCCGTGAGTACGGCACGCTCCTTCCGGCCTCCCCGCGGTCCCGAGGCGCCCGGCTCCCCCTCTGCCCGCCGCCGCTCCTTGCCGCCCTCACACACCCGCCTCTCCCTCCCCGCCCGCGGCGCCTGGGTGTCCTCCGCCACCTCCGCCCCGCCGAGTGTCTCTGGGCCCCTCAGCGCTCCTCTCCCCGCCCTGCCCGGCCTCGCTGGGGCGCGCTGTGCTCCGCACAGGTCCCCGGCCCTGCCCGGGCTGCACACGGCGGCCAGGCCCGGCGGTTCGCTCCCCGCAGGGCGCCCGGCCTCCCGCCGGCGCAGCTCCTCCGCCCCGCGGTGCCGGAGCTCCAGCGGCGCGCTGGCCCCGTGCTGCTCCCCGTGCCCCGCCGGCTGCGCCCCCGCGGCGGGATGGGCTGCTGGCGGGGAGGGTGTCTCTCCACCAGGGACCCGGTGAGGCCCATTCCATAGCAACTGATGGTTCAGGGTCCATCGTCTGCTTGTGACTTTGGGCTGCTTTCCTTTCCCTCAGCGTGGGAATGGGCCCCTGGCACTGCAGCAGCCTCGCTGAAGGTTTGGCCTGGAGCAGAGCCGATGAGTTGAGGGGCTTCCCCTCATCCTGCAGCAAAGCCTGGCCTCCTGCATTGCTCCCAGCAGGAGTTCTGGCAGGCAGGGAGACTCCAAAGGGCTTTTGCTCATAGCACATCAGTGCCCTCCACAGCCACTGCTTGTGCCAGGCTCTTTCTTGCTGGGGAGAGGGCTTGAAGGCACCTCCCTCACCTTGCACTCATCCCTGCAGGGAGCCCCGATGGACAAGAGAGGAGAGCAGCGCACATCCTGACCCCTGCCCCACACAGCTGCTCCGCCAGCCCTCAGGACTATGGAGGAGTGGAAGCCCAACCCCCCTGTGAAGCCCCACAAGAAGCGGAGCTGGTACCTCGCCTGGAAGTACAAGCTGATGAACCAGCGCGCGCTGCGGAAGCTGTGCCAGGTGAGTCACCCTGCCGTAGATTAGGAAGGATAATCTACAGGATTTACAAGTTTATGGAGCAGCTGCATGTGTGGAAGTGCGTCTGCTGGCAGTCTGGGTGACCTGACACGCTGAGGAAGCGTAACTTGTTCCCCAAGAAGCTGCCTCCAAGTGCATGTGTGTGGAAGAGTCTGCCATGTGTAGCAGCACCTCAGCTGCCAGCAGACCTGTGGAGACCTGGCTGTGGGAGGAGATACAATTATCCATGTAGCCTTGGGAAGGTTTCAGCTAGAAACCTGGCTCTGGACCCATGCTGATTGTTGCAGGGCTCAGCCTTTAGCTGTTTGATTTGCAAACCAAGCCTGGTATAAGGCACAACAGGTGGACAGAGAAAATAGGGCCTGGTAATAGGATCTCATGCCCCAGAGGCAGCTGGTGTCTGGGAGAGCCTCAGGCTTAGTTGCTTGTGCTGTAAAACACCTAATCCTTGGTGGAGACGGTGTCCTGGGAGGAGTCTGAGGCTGTAAGGCCAGGAAGGTTTGGCCCCATGGCAGCAAAACAAGAAAAGAGGCCTTTCCTGAGAGGAGCTTCTGGGATCTGGCAGTTGGTTGCTGTGGGAGGGAGCAGGGGAGGGTTTTGCCTGTGCCTGGAGGGGCAAAGGCTTGTGAGGGCTCCCTGGGCAAGAAGACTGTTCAGTTCTATATCTGATAGTGTGTTGAAGGCTTGGGAATGGGTCTGGTCTTTGAGGCAGGCATTGCTCACTGTGCTGGGGCAATGGGCTAGAACCTGCACATATCTCTATACTTCGGAGCATTGCTTAAAACACAGATGAAAATTTGGCTTAAAATAGGTAGACCAGAGCTGCAGGTATGGAATAGCTAGGTCTATAGCAGCCAAGCATTCATTAGTTACCTTTCACCAAGCCAGCTCTGCTAGACTTGGCTGCTGGTCTTGCTTAATTCTTTTTCCTTATTTTCTCTGGTCACCAGGGCCATTCCCTCATGCTGGTCAGGGCAGAAGGTCTGGGCAGGTTGGTGGGGTGGCCTTGCTGCCTCTTCACGAGCCCACAGCTGTGTTTGTGCTTAATTAAAAGCTTTCTGTGCACAAATCCCAAAAGGTGCTCATAGTCCTGAGTCAACAGCAAATTAACAAGCCAAAATGCCATAGTGACATTTATACCATTGTGTTGTCTTATTGCTATTTTTTCATTTTCCTCAGTTACTCCTTGGACCTGCTTGATAGGGATAGCAGCAACATGGAGCTTTGAGGCAGTAGCTGGACAGATAGGGCGGGAATCCTTTTAGTGCCCGTCACCAAGGGCAGGCCAGTGTCTGATCCCAGCCCCATTAATGACCTCAGAGAATCAAGGGTCTGTTCCACAGCCCCTGGACTTCCCAAGCCCTCTGTGTCAGCATCCACAAGGGCTGCAGTTGAAATTTGCTGCAGATAGTAAGGCTGCAGGCTGGTCTCTGCAGCCTGTGGTACAATGCAGTTTCCTGAAATCAGACCTCAGCTTCTTCCCTTTGTTTGATTCATCTGCACAGCATCTCCTCTCCTCTCCTCTGAACACCCTGAGTGCATCCTCTGGTTCTAGAGGGATGGATGAGAGTGATGCTGCAGCAGAGGCAGAAGTTAAGGTTACCCTGAGAGCTGTAACTCTGAATCACCAAACTCTTTGCCTGCAGGGACCCTCAACCTTGATGCAATAATTTAGCAGGAATCTGCTCACAGATCTGGAAACAGATACATTGGAAGTGGGCTAATTCTCACATACCAAGGAGTCAGTGCTCTCCAGCTGATGAATGCATTTCATCATGAAACTCAGACACCTGTATTTCTTTCTCTTTGCTTTCCTCAGCAAAAATCAGGGGAAATGTCAGATGCTTGTTATCCCATTCAGGATCTCCTTGGGGTACCCTGCAGCCCATGCCAAGGCAGGCTGGTTTTGGGATTGTTACTTACAAATTTCTAACAGAAAACATCCTGCATTGCAGACAGGTGCTGTCCTCTTCCTGCTTGTGACTGTAATTGTGAACATCAAGCTGATCTTGGACACCAGGAGGGCTGCTTATGAGGAGGAGGAGGAGTCTGCACAGGACTATGGTGAGGGGAAGCATCCTGTTCTGCTTTGAAAGCAAGGAAACTGGAGGGTTTATTTAAGGCAAGGCTAATTTGTGACCAGGTGCATAATGAAAAACAGGTCTGTGCATGTGGGTTTAACAAAAAATTAATAGAAAATTATGATCCCTTCCTGGTCTGTCTCCCAAAGGCTGTAGCACATTTGGCTGCAGAGATCTCTGTGGGGTCAGAGCCGTTGTCATTTGGTATTTCCCCATACCTACTATCCCTGTAAATTCCAGCCCATGACTCCTTGGCTGGGGTGCCTGCTGGACACACCCTTCTGGATGGGTTAGCACAGAGCAGGGACGAGTTAGAGGTGCCTTGACTGGTTGAAAGTGGGAATTCTCTGCCGCAGATGACGAGATGCTGAATGTGGAGGTCCCCAGGCACCCTGTCAACAAGAAGGTCCTGGATGTCGAGGTGTACTCCAGCCGGTCAAAGGTCTATGTGGCTGTGGATGGGACAACGGTGAGTGACAGGGGCTGGATGTCCTGTGAGCAGAGGGTGGACAGAGCTGAAAGGGTGAAGCCACAAACAACAGTGGTGAGAGCACTTCAAGTGACTGGCAAGAAATTCTTCCAGGACTTCTACTCTGGCACCCATCACTGCTGTCAGCAAAGCCAAAGAGATTTGCCTCTCATTTGGGGGCTCTGCTGCACAGAATAAAGGAATAAGAAGAGGTCTTGGCATATGGTTCTCATCATTTATCCACTTGCAGGTGCTGGAAGATGAGGCTCGGGAGCAGGGAAGAGGGATCCATGTCATCGTCTTAAACCAGGCCACGGTAAAACATCCATGTGTCTCCAAACTGGGCAGTTTGTCCTTGCTCTGGAACTGTTGGGTGCCTGAGGCCAGGGGCAGCCAGGAGGGAAGTCCCTGAATGCTTTTTGTGTGCAGTTGGCAGAGCATGGCACGGTCATCCAGACAGTCCCTGCAGGGTTTCCCAGTGCTGCCTGCTGTCCTTGGGGAGCGGGCAGGGGAGGAGTTGTGAGGCTGGGTGATGCTTCCCATGGACCCTGGTGCAGGAAAGCCTGAGGGCTGAGCTTGCCTGGGGACTAATTCCCTGGCATACCGGAAAAGCCACTCCCTGTGTTGCTCAGGGAGTGAGGCTTCCAGGGCAGATTGCCATAATTCTGTGTGTCCATACCATGTAGTATTTAAAATCCATCTGATATATGAATACCAACAGGGTCATGTGATGGCCAAGAGGGTCTTTGACACCTATTCCCCCCACGAGGATGAAGCCATGGTACTTTTCCTCAACATGGTTGCCCGGGGCCGGATCCTAATCTTCACCATTAAGGTATGTGTGACCCTAATATGAAAAAAAAAAGTCATCTTGAGTCAGGATATTCTGAAACTCATCTGGGCAGTAGCCTCCTAAATGTCATCAGGCATTCCCAGGACTAAATGTCACATCTCCATGGAGCTGTGACTCCCTGTCTGGATCACCTCCCTTGTCCTCTTGCTCTCCCTTCTTGCTGCAGGTACTGCTGTGCCCAGCAAAGCAGGAGAGCAAAAAGCAGATGTGTCAGAGCCCACAGCAATAGACAAGGGGTTAGGTGGAGAATGGATGTGAGGAAATAGAAGGATGTGGTGGGATCCTTCTGGCTCCCAGTTCCAGGCTTTACAGGGGCCCTGTAGACTGTGCTAGGTCTGGGCTGCTGTGCAAGCAGCACTGTGCTGCTTCAAGGTTTCATGTTTAGCTGACTGAAGTGTTGCTTAACACATGGCCCTGCTTGAGAACAATTTGGTCCCAAGGAAACAGGAGTTCATGATTCCTCTGACCTGTCTGTGGGCCATTATGAAGCCACTGACAGCTTTAGTGGCACAGAGACCCTGAAGGTTTTGGGCTCAACTGGTTCAAGGGTAGGAATGGGCTCTGTACCCCTTTGGTATTGATGGGAAGCTTTTCCCTGTCAGGAGCCAGACCTCAGCTGCAGGGTTGTGTTTTGTTCCAGGACGAAGGCTCCTTTCACCTCAAGGAGACAGCCAAGAATGTCCTGAAAAGCCTGGGGAGCCAAGTTGCACCTTTCCTGAGCTGGAGAGACATGTGGACATTTGTGGGGAAGAAGGGGGGTGAGTCTTGCACAGGCTTTGTGGCTCCTTTCTTTGGGAGAAGCCAGTTGAAGAGAAACACACCCCATTCCCAACAGGCTCTGTGAGCAGGAAGCAAGTCCCAGAGAGTGGCAACTCCATTCCTGGGCGTGAGGAGGATATACCTGGGGGTATGGAGGCAGAACATGTTCCTTCAGTAGTTTGCCAGAGGCCAGTGGGAAAAGGTGCCAAGCTGTTCCCCAGGCTGACAGCCCCTGGTCATGCCTTGACACAGTGGGGCTGGGCCCTTGCAGGCAGTCCTGACCCTGTGTTCCTGCTGCAGGAGAAGTGTATGGGGAGAAGCACGCCAAGTCACCTGCCCTTTCAACATGGGGTGACCCCGTTCTGCTGAAGACAGAAGTTCACTTGACATCTGTGGAAGGTAAGAAGTACAGTCTGCTCTGTGGTGTCTCTGGGGATAACTTTCTGCTGCCTGGTGTTAAGTCAAAGCCATTTAAGGCTTTTTGAGGTGATGATGGCAACTTTAAAAATGGGCTTAGCTCCCTTTCTTCCTACTCCATGGCAATTCCAGGCATGGTTGTTGAGAAAGGTGAGGATGGGGAAGAGGGACCATGGCTGGCTGTCACCACTCCAAAGCAGACCTGGTCCAGTTTGTTTTCTGACTGTTGGCCTTGAACAACCTGCTGCTGCTCAGAGAGGCCAGAGATGGGGTTAGGCTCTGAATGGCTCCTGGGGTTGTATCTGGCATCCAAAGTGTTGCTCGTTCACTTCCAAGGACTGGCTTGCTGGCTGAGCCCAGGGAGAGCCATGTGTGTGTTTACCAGCCTGGAGCACCCAAGGTGAGTCTGTGAGGGTGACAGGTCTGGTTTTCCTCCTTGGTGCCTCCAGATGCCGAGTGCCACTGGCCCGACACGGAGCTGAACCGGCGCCGCAAGAGGTTCTGCAGCAAAGTGGAAGGTTATGGCAGTGTCTGCAGCTGCAAGGACCCCACACCCATCGAGTTCAACCCTGACCCCGTGAGTGCAGGAGTCCAGGAAGGCTCCAGGAGGGAGGGCTGGGCTGGACCAGGTGTGTTTTGCCACTGATGCAGAGCACTCTCCTTAAGCACTAGCTGAGTGATGCAAACTGCCCCTGGGCAAGCCCTTAGCCTCAGCAAAGGTGGGGTGAATACCTGGGGGCAGGTCATGCTGGGGCAGGGAAATTCCTTTGCTCTGAGTTGCCTGGAATAGTTACCCTATTCTAGGGATATCAGTGTAAGCAGCAGAGTCTGAGTATCTACAGACAGCAGCTGTTGTGACCTTTGGGCTGTCCTTGGCATGGTGCTAAAGGGTTCAGACACAGGTCTCTGAGTGGATGCAAACTGGGATTTTGGAGCTGGGTTGGAGGTGAGGTGAAGAAGGGAAGCTGGTAGGGTTTTCATGTGTGCTGAGGGTGTCCTGGTTGGTTGGTGTAGCCCTGAGCCAAGAGGGAGGACCATGCAGCTCTGCCGTCTTAACAGTGGGTCCTACCCCCTGGATCCTGCTCTCAGTGGTGTAGGATCACTTTGGTTTGCATGGCCTCTCCCACCCCCACTCACACACATTGTTCTCTTCCAGCTCAAAGACAATAAAGTCTTTGATGTGCCAGTAGCTGTCATTGCAGGGAACCGCCCCAACTACCTGTACAGGTAAGTGCTCCCAGAGGACACAGCCCCTCTGCTCTGTGCCACAAGCCCAGGCATGGCCCAGACCCGTCCCTGTCCTGCTGGCAGGATCCAGCCTCCTCCTGGGGTTGTGTGAGCACCAAGGGCAGACCTTGGGGGAGGGGAAGGCAAGGCATAGGTAGGTCCTGTTCCCTAATGGTGCCCAGTTTCCCCCATCCCAAGGGATGCTCACCCCTGTGCTGAAGGGCCTGTGCCCACTGGGGCTGTGCTGCACTCAGGCCCCTCCATCTCTCCCCAGGATGCTGCGTTCCTTGCTGTCAGCTCAGGGTGTCAATCCACAGATGATCACAGTCTTCATCGATGGCTACTACGAGGTGAGAGCATTGCCAGGGATCCTTGTGGCCAGCTCTGTGCTCCCCCAGCCCAGTGCTGGCCCAGTCCTTGGAGGGTGGCAAGTTGAGAGCTTTGTCACCTTCCTCCTGTTGTGTGTCATGCTGCTTCTCACGTGCTCCTACACAAAGTCAGCCAAAGTTAGCCAAAACATAGGTATGGATAAAGCTGCCTTGGCCTTTCCCAAAGCCCAGGACTGATATCCCCGTGTCAGGAGGGGTTGGTGTGCAGGAGTGGCACGTGGTGGTCATACTGGGCTCTCCCTGTCCCCTTTTCTCACTTGATGAGCATTGCCAGCCCCTTGAGCAGGCTCTGGGTGTAACACCAGCTGTCCAGCTGCTTCACATGGAGAGGAGCAAACCAGTCCAGCAATGCCTGTCTAGCTCCATTCTGGGTAAGAGGTGAAGAGACACAAAACTGTTTTCCCAAGGCTCAGAGCTTGGGGTTCATTAAAGTTGGGGCCAGGTGGACGAGACCTGTCCCTTTATAGGCAAAGACCTTCCTCTCACTCAACCTTGTACAGCCCTGGAGAGTCCCACTGAAAGCCATGTCTCTCTGGCAGTGGAATGTACTCTGGGGCAGGCATGTGGGATCTTAGTACATCTCAGGAGCTTGCTAGGCCTCATCTCTGCAGCATCCAGTGAGGTACTGCCTGATTGCCCTGGGATGGAGACAGTTGTTCCCATGCAGGTCTCTCCCACCACTGCCACATTGTGGGGCTGGGGGAGCTGGCTTGTTTATGCAGGCTCTTGCTGCACCACATCAGAGCAGTTAAAGATAGCAGCATCCATTGCCATGGCAACTGGAGCAGCATCCCTTAGCTACGAGGGGGCAGCCTGGATGCTCGAGCTGCCATGGTGGATACCTGGGGAAAAGGGAAGGGTTGGTACAATGGGAGCTCCTGCTGTCTTTTGTGGCCAGGAGGTGGGATGCACAGTAAAGGGATGGAGAAGGCCCTGGTGGCTCCTTCTTGGAGCAGAGATACCTCAGCCCAAATTTGGATTACTTCTGACCCCCGTCCTTGGTCAGAAAGGTCCTTTTCTTGGCAACAGTGAGAGAAAGTTGAGTTGATTGTGGTCTTGCCATTATGCAGCTGTTAGGAGGTCCTGGCTGTACCTGTTTGCTTTCTGCACTCTCTGGGTGGGGGCTGGAATCAGGACCTCACGGATATTCTTGGATACAACTTTGGGTCTGCAAAAAGGGCTAACAAAGTCATGGTAATACTGAAGGGCCACAAGAGTTTGGCAAGCTCTGTGCTGCAGGGTCTATATTGGGCTTCACTAGTCTCCAAGAAGACAGGCACATGCAAGAGATGTTCCTGTTGTCCTGGGGAGCTGACACTGGCAGGGGAGGGGAGCATGACCCACACATTTGATGAGCTTTGTACTTTTCCATTGCAGGAGCCAATGGATGTCGTGGAGCTGTTTGGCCTCTCAGGAATACAGCACACTCCCATCAGCATTAAAAACGCCAGAGTTTCCCAGGTGAGAGAACTTTTAAATCCTGGAACAGTTATTTCCAGAGACCTGGAATAGCATTCAAGGGAGGCAGGCTCAGCCCCAGATCTGTGCCAGGTTGATGCTAACACAGTCAATGATTGTCTTTTCTTGTAGCACTACAAAGCCAGTCTGACTGCAACCTTCAACCTGTTCCCGGTGAGTGAGACTGCTGCAGCACAGCCTTCCCCTGGTATTTGTGGTCCCACAGGAGCTGGGATCAGTCCTCCAGGGCAAGGACCCACACAGACACAGCACACTGCTCGTGTCTCTGCTCTGTCCTGTTCATCTCCATCCTTCTGATGTTCTCCTTGCCCTACAGGATGCTAAATTTGCTGTGGTTCTGGAGGAAGATCTTGACATTTCCGTTGACTTCTTCAGGTAAAGTTGGGGGATCATTTCCTGGAAGCTCTTTGGATGCTCAGGAGAGGCCAGATCCCTGCCAGCTGTAGCTGACTTATCTGAGCTGAGCAGACCCCAGGCAAAAGCCATAACTGAGCTCTGGCTTCAGAGTCTGAGACCACTGTCCTGACAATCAATGCAGGATGACTTCAGGGTTGGGGATCGCTCTGTGGTTGGCATTTTGGGGATACTGATGCATTCACATGGTTGGAGCTGCCCCATAGGCAGAGGACAGGGACAGTGCCTAATGAGGCTCCTGTTTCTTCTTAAGGAGAAGAGACTGATGGGCAGGACACAGTGCTGTCCTTTCCCCATGGTGAGATACAGCTTAGCTTGTTTGGGTGCTCTTCCTCTGTTCTCCCACCAGCATCAGCTACCTCAGGCTGAAAACTGGGATAAGCAGTTCCAGCAGTTGGGGGTGGCTCATCTCTTGGTGGAGGGTTTGCCTTGGTTTGCATGGTGGAAGGGTGTTTGACTAGGGTCAACTCTTTCCTCAGCTTCCTGAGCCAGTCAATACACCTGCTGGAGGAGGATGAGAGCCTGTACTGCATCTCTGCTTGGAATGACCAGGTGGGTCAGGGAAGGATGGTGCAGCAGGGCCACCTCTGCCCTGTGTTGTTTCCATGTCAACTGGGGTCCAGGTTCCATCTTTAAAGCAGGATGTGTGTCCCCACTGTCATCCTAAGGGGGTCTGTCTCCCCAGCCCTGGACTCTTCAGAAGTGCCCCTGAAAATCCCACTCCGGTGCCTGCCACGTGCTTCCCAGTGGCTGTTCCCTTCTTGCCATGATGAGAAACTCAATGGAGCAGGATGCCTCCTTTTTTTTGTGGGGGACAGGTGCATTCAGGGTGCTGAACACTCCCCACAACGTTGCAGGGCTATGAGCACACAGCTGAGGACCCGTCACTCCTGTACCGTGTGGAAACCATGCCAGGCCTGGGATGGGTGCTCCGGAAGAGCCTGTACAAGGATGAGCTGGAGCCAAAGTGGCCAACCCCTGAGAAGGTGAGTACTTGAAATGACCCTTTCTTCTACACCCCCATCTCTGCCCATCAGCAGTCCCTGATCTTCAGCCAGTCCCTGGGTGTACAGCTCCTGTAGGGGCTATCCCTGTGCTCATCCTGGGAAGAATGCCCAAGCAGAATGGATTTGGGACAGGCAGTGACTTGAGGAGGCACATAACCATCCACAGAGCTGGGGTCAGAGGGGCAGGACCTGGTGTGGGCACCCGGAAAGGTCCCTGGATGGCCACACTACCAAAGCCTGTCCCCAGAGTCGAGTGTGAGTAGCAGTTTCCCTCCCCAGCTCTGGGACTGGGACATGTGGATGCGGATGCCTGAGCAGCGGAAGGGCCGGGAGTGCATCATCCCTGACATCTCCCGCTCCTACCACTTCGGCATCGTGGGGCTCAACATGAACGGCTACTTCCACGTGAGTGACCTCCTGCAGCCCCCAGGCCCTGTCCTGGTGCTGAGCTCTGACTCAGACACCTCCACAAGTAGTGGGGATGCTTGCTGTCATCTCCAGGTATTGCTGACCATGATCAAACCTGGTTTTCCTTTCCTACCCTCTCTTTCTCCCAGGAAGCCTATTTCAAGAAGCACAAGTTCAACACAGTTCCAAATGTCCAGCTTAAAAATGTAGAGAGGTGAGTACTGGTCACAGTGAGACCTTGATGAAACAGTTGCTTAGTCTGACCCTTGTCTCCCTTGTGCTGGAGTCATCTCCCATCTGGAGTGGCCATCAGCACACTGGCCTCTGCTGGGGAGTCCTGGCAGTGGTTTTTGCAAGGTTGGGTTTGGCTGCCCTGTGCTCCAGGTGGACTCGTTCAAGGGCCTTGATTGTGCTGCCACATCTCAAGAATGTGTGGCAGTCCCTGCTCTCCATTTATTGGTTCCAGATGCCTTTAGTGTTACACTGAGACAGTCTTAAATTTGGATCAAACTATCTGACTCTGTCCTGATCTTTGTGTTCTCTCCTCTTCCAACAGTTTGAGGAAGGATAACTATGAGACAGAAATTCATCGGCTCCTGGGGTGAGTGCCTGCTGGAAGGCAGGGAGACCACAAGACACGCTGGGTGAAGCAGCCAGAACAGAAGGAAGGGTGGAAGTGGCCCTGGTGGCCCCAGCCACATCTTGCATGTCTGAAGTGGGAATAGGGAGAAGGTGGGGTCCCTCTCACTCCTTGTTCCATTTCCACAGTGAGGCTGAGGTCTTGGACCACAGCAAGAACCCCTGCGAGGACTCCTTCGTGCCAGACACTGAGGGCAGGGTGTACGTCATGTTCATCAGGATGGAGCAGGAAGCAGATTTCACCACCTGGAGTCAACTTGCCAAGGTGAGGGCCCTGACATGACCTATCCTCAGCTCTGTACTGGTCTCTGCATCACTGGGAAGCACCTGGCTGTTGGTTTTGGGTTTTCCCTTGGCATTGACACAGCTCACCAAATGGGTTCTTGCTGTCCCTGGGTGATGTTGAAGCTCTTGGTGTAGCTGGAGGGATGCAGCCCTGTACCACCCCAGTCTTGGGGTACAGCCCTCTCTGCTGTGTCTCAGTGAGGGCAGGAGTTCTGGTTCTTCCCATGCCAGGGGGACACTGGCCCTGGTGTCCATCCTCAAGCTCTGATGCCTTTTCTCCCTCCTCACCACCCTAGTGCCTCCACATCTGGGACCTGGATGTGCGTGGGAACCACAAGGGGCTGTGGCGGCTCTTCCGCAAGAAGAACCACTTCCTTGTGGTGGGGGTCCCTGCCTCCCCCTACTCGTGAGTATCAGGGACCCAAAGGGCTCAGTAATGCCCCATTCTTATGGCACTGCCCCCTGCCTGGCACACACCATCATCCACTTCTGTCCCAGCCAATCCTCAGGGGATACCACCTTCACTCCTTAATCAGTGTGGTGGGCGGGGGGACAGGATACATTCCCAGGGCTGGGAAGGAGATCATGCCAGGCAGTGCTGCTGGAAACTGAGGTCCTGAGGGGACCCATCAGCTCTGCGTGCTCCCATCCAGCCCCCTCACCTGCAGGTCCAAGAAGCCCTCATCGGTGACACCCATCTACATGGAGCCCCCTGCCAAGGAGGAGGGGGCGGTGGCAGTGCCAGCGGTGGCAGCAGCAGAGCAGACGTGAGGCTGGCAGCTGGAAGCAGAGGGGACTGGGGGAGCACAGAGACCCCCACGGTGCAGAGACAGAGCTGGCAGCAGCTCTCGGAGGCTGGTGACTGGATACAGACTCCTCTTCTGGGCTGCAAAAGCAGATGTTGGGCTCCCTCCAGCCCCCTGTTGTGGTCTCCCTTTCCCTTGCACAGGACAGGGTCCTTCCCTGTAGATATGCCACCCCAATCCCAGGAACTTGGTTTTTTAACACAGACACACTACTAACTCTGCTCCTTTTGCCCCCTGGCTGGGCAAGGCTGGAGGAAGGAGATGCTCAACTGGAGCCTAGAGGGGGCCTCAAAAAACACCTCTGCTCTCCCTTTTGGCCCTGAAGTCCTGAGAAGGCAGCGTGGTGCTGCAGCCTGCCAGCTGGGTGTTATTTATTAACTCTTGCCTGCTGGCTTTGTGCCCCATGGTGAACACAGCGCTGAATGAAGAGGGGATATTCCAGATACTCCTGTTACCTGCACGATGGATGCACCTTGAAGACTGTGTGCTGGGTTGGACATCTTCCTGCACACTGGCTTTTCTCCGTGGGCTGCAGGCACTGATGCAGCCCAGCTCAGAGAGAAGGGAATGCTGGAGAGGAGTTGGACTTGCTGTGGACACGGAGGGGACACCCCACACTCAGCATGAGGGCGGTCCGTTCTGGAAGCTGGAGGTGGTTGTAGGTGGAAGTGAACCAGGCCACGTGCTCTGGCTCAGACTGTCCTCACCCACCTCCTCTGTGGGGAGCAGCCCTGCCCCTGGGTCATGGGAGAGGGGGTGAAAGTGCCTTGCAGAGCAAGAAGGGAGCAGCCAAGCAGGCATCATCCCTGGGCTGCAGGGGCCAGCTGGGCCAGGGTCATCTGGAGCAAGAGATGCTGCACTCTGGTCCTTGCCTGTGGTACTGTACCCTGCTTCTCCAGCCTCCCTGCCCTGGTATCCCCTGCTTCTGCTGAAGGCAGAGGGAGCTTCTTCTCCTGAATTCCCACCCTTACTGCAGTAAGTTGCTGGCAGGGAAGCTATGAGCTGGTCTGGGATGGGCAGCCTGGCCCTCCCACTGTGGTACACCCCTCGTGCAGAGGGACAGGGAGGGGGTTCCGTGCCTTAGGAAGGATCCCAGGGCCCCTTCCCATCCCCAGCCATTTGGTACTAATGTCCCTGCACCCTGGGGTCCAGTCCTGGTCCCCTTGCTCAGTACAGCTCCTCTCATCCGTGCAGCAAGAGATTCATTCTCTGCCCATCCCCTGGCCTCTGGCAGGGATGCAGTGCTCTGGCTTGCCTTTAGGAGAAGGCGTTGCTGCTCAGCCCTTTCCCTGAGGTAAGAGGGGCTCCTCCCCTTCATTTTCTCACTGTGAACTGAGCGTCAGGGTCTACACTACACTAACTTATTTATTTATTGCTCCTGGGAAGGGGTGGCTAACAGGAAGCAGCATGGAGAGCTGGCAGCCCCCAGCCTGCACAGGTGCAGTCATGGGAGGTTTGTCCCCCTGGCTCCACCCTCTGTTCCCTGCTTTTCTACCTTGCCTAGAATAGGAATGAAAACTTGTGAACCGGGAAACTCCTCTTGGCCAGGATGATCCCAGTGTGGATGCAGCACAGCTCTGGCATGGCTGCAGGGACTCTGACCCTCACAGTCCCTTGCATGCCTGCCCCAGCAGCAGGGATGGGGTGGGATGGATGCAGGAGGGAACCAGAGTGTGCAGAGTGGCACCCTTGAGGCTGCAGTACTGGTGTGGGGCTGAGCCCTGCCCTCCCCAGTGCTGCCTTTCCATGGGACTGTGCTCTGGCAGCCAGTGGGCAGGTGGCCCCTGTGCTAGCCCTCAGGGTAAGGCAGGTCTTTTACCAGGATGGAAAAGGGACTTCACTTCTTTGTGAGGAAAAGTAGCTTGCTGCCCATGCCCTGCTTTGGAAGAACTTCCAAATGGCTCTTCCCTGGCACCTCTGTTCCCAAGGCTCAGTTTCTCTTCCCCTTGAAACTAAATGCATCCTCTTGCCCTTCTCGGGTAGGGCTCAGGCTTGGCTTCTTCCCAGCTCCTCTTGGGGCTGGGGAAGGTGGTCCTAGCGATAGGGGATGGATAAACATGAGTTCCCTTCTCCTCCCCTACCAAACAGGGCCCTGTGGCTCCCTGCTTTCAGTGACAGCAGGACTCAGCTGGTGGGCTTTGGGCTTCCCCTTCTCCACACACCATGCCAGGCCCACAGGGTGCTGTTCTCCATCCCCCCTGTGCCCCCAGCAAGGCTCAGGAGTGGCAGCCGTGGCAGGGCTGGGTGTGTGGCATCACCAGGGTTTGACGCTTTCTGAATTGAATTATTTTTTCAAGAGTAAACATTGCAAAGCTGTTGAGCCTCGTGTGTTTCATAGCTGGCCCCGTGCAGGGTACAGGGCTGGGGTCCCTGGCTCTGGGCTCCTGCCTGGAAGGGACAGACCCCTGTCTTGCTCTGTCCAGGGCTGCACAGGCCTGGCTGTGGGCTAACGGTGGCCCCAGGCCTGTGCCACCAGAGGTCCTCTGTGTGGTGCCATGCAGTGCCAGCAGGGCTGGCACAGGTTTACGAGCTGTTTCCTCCTCAAGCTTTATCACTTTTATCTTCAGCAACTGATGGAAACTCTGACGAGCTGCCTGGGGTGCCTCAATCCTGTCTTCCTCCTGGCACCTCCAGCTGCTGTGTCCTGAGAACTGCAGTGGTAGTGGGAGAGTGTCAGCCACCAGCATGGACCAGCTGCATCCTGGACCCCCAACAGCCCCTCCCTAGGACCAAGCACAGCTTTCTGGCAGGGCAAGCCCTTAACAGAAGATTTTTACATAGTCTGAGGGGCTCTCACCTCCTGCCAAGGCACCAAACCTCTGCCAGGGCACCGTGGATGAGAGGAGGATCCAGCTGCTGCCTCTGAGTGCCCAGGGCAGAGCCCTGCAGAGCGATGTGTGCTCAGGTCTGACACCCTCCGTGTGGTGACCACCTCAGGGAGCCGGGATGTGCAAACCCCTGCGTTTAGAGGAGCCTCCCCTCCTGAAACAGAGGGATGGCAGCAGAAGCAGTTAACCCCTTGAAGGGGAGAACCTGTGGGGGCTGATGTAGAGCCCCAGCTCATCGCCCCCAGGTGCTGCTGATGCCAGGGCTCATTACCCAAGTCCCTTGTCAGAGGCCTCACTCAGTTCCTGGTGCATCCTGCTGGTGCTGGAGCATTCCTGGCTGTCCCAGGAGCTGCCCAGGCACCTGTCCCCTCGCCTGCCCGCCCTGAAGTCCGAGCCAGTGGCTGCCAGAGCTCAGCCCCATGCGGCACCCTCAGCCAGCTCTCAGCCAGCCCGGCCTCCCTGGCTTTGTGCAGCCCTACAAAGGAGAACCTGTCCGGGCTGCTCCACCTCCCAGGGACTGGCTGATAATTAAACAAAAGCAAAATAGTGTTGGCATGAAACTTGACCTTTCCAGAGCTTGTGGGGGGTGGGGAATTTTGCATAGTTTCCTGTGGTGTTTATTTTTATGCATCATAGTTTTTTTGTTGGAGTTCTCTCTTTCAAGGAAGCAGGATGTCCCTGTGCTCCGATGACGGGCTGGTATGTGGGGGACAAGGTCCAGGCTGACCCTTCCCATGGCACATGGGTTCCTCTGTGCCCCACAGATGGAGGGAAGCACCTTCCAGCCAGAGTCCTCTGGGATAACACACCCAGTCCTCTTGAATGGAGAGATCTCAGCACTAGAAGGATGCTCTGTGCTGGCCCCATCTCCTTCTCTGTGTGGGAGGGAGTCAGTGGTGCTGTGCCCAGCCACTTGCATCCCAGGGAACTGATTCTGAATTTTCAGCACCCTCTGCCTCATAAAAAGTCATTAATGCCAAAAGCAGTTATGAATAAAAAGTCATAAATGCCAAGGTGCCCAAACTGCTCCCAGGAAGGGGCTCTGCTTGGCTTCTCCCCTTGTTCCCAGCTTTGAGGGAGGTCCTTTCCCTGCACCAGCCCATTCCTGTCCCTGTTCCCTGCTGTGCCTGAAGACACAGGGCTGCCACCTCCCGTGCCCACATTTAAGGTGGGTGGCAAATTAATCTTCAACTGGGTATCCAGGATTGCTGTGATGGTTATTGTGCCGTCCCTGCCCGGTGCAGCATTAATGATTAACACGCCAGGTTCAATGTCAGGTGCTGCCTGCTGCCTTTTGAATAGCCCTCGCATCGCCTCCTCTGATATCCTGACAAACCAATTAGGGCAGGGAGCTGCCTAGGAAGCACTGTTGGGGTTAGGCTGGCGTTCAGGATGGTTTATCTCTGAGGAAGAGGAGATGGGGAGTCAAACAGGCAATCCATGCCAGGGAAAGTGTGCATTGCCTCACTTCTTCCCCTGGACCAGCCTGCGCCCTTCAAGGATATCCTCCCCAGTCTGGGAACATCCTGTCCCAGCTTTTACAGCGGGCAGGGGAAACTCCCCACAGCAGGCACTCCTTGGGCAACTGATGTTGGATGAGTTTGCTTTTGCTTCTTATTACCCTCTTTATCAGCACAAACCCAAAGAGGTGCAGCCCCTCCTTCTTTTCATGTACCTGTTCCCATGGATGCTAATTCCCAGGAAGGAGGGGGCGGCTCCTTTCCTAAATTACCGATCACTGCCCACTCCCTGCCAGCACAGGTGCCTGCACCACGCAGGGTTTCGTGCTGTGCCCCGGGGCAAGTGACACGGTGGAGAATGCATCTCACAAACCTCCAGGAATTTGGTTCTCTGTAGGGCTCCCATCACGGCACTGGCTGCTTGCCCAAGGTCCCTGCAGGGAGACTTTGCCCTCCTGCCTGCCCCCACCCTGTATCCCAGGTGGAAAAGAAGAGCCCCCACTTTGGCACACACCCAGGTGTGCCAGGCTCTCAAGCCATCTCCTGCCACTCCAGGGCCAATAAGGAAGTTTCTGTTTGCCATCCTCAGGGACTGTTTGGCCTTGTGCTGACAGTTTCTGATTGCCCCAGAGTGCCAGTCTGTGAGAACTGGGCAAGTCCAAGGGATATAAGGCGCAGAAGGGCCTGGTGGCACCCACGTGAGCTGGTGGGGGTGGGTGGTGGGCTGGGATGTGCCACGGGGCTGGTGGGAGAGCAGCTGGAATGAGACCTCCTTGCAGAGCCCAAAGGCTGTGGCAGTGCTTGGGCAGTGGAAGTGGAGGGCAGGGGCACAGTGGGAGCACAGGGAGGCTGTGCCAGTCCACTCTACCCCTCACTGCTCTGATTTTGGCTGTCAGGACAGCCGAGAGCCACGGAGGGCAGTTCACATCCGCGAGGAGAAACTGGTCCTTCAAGTTTTCCCAGCAGGTGGAGAGGAGGGACCAAGCCAATGGTTGCAGGGTTATTTACAAAACTCAGTGCCACAGAAACAGCCTGTTCTGACCCATGGAAAGCCCATGGCTAGGAGGAGTTGCAAAGGTGGAAGTCAGCAGTTTCAGCCCTGAGCCTGCTCCGCCCCACAGGGGTGATGGTGAGAAGGTGTGTGCCAGGAGCCGGCTCTGCAAGGCATCCCAAAAACGGGGCAGGAGAGGGCATGGCCAGGTGTGCCCAGTTCTGGGCACCATGACACCTCCAGGAAGGGATTCCTGGCAGCTCCTGCATCCTTGGAGAGTTCTAAGAGGCATAAAAGCCCTGACAACACCCATAGGGTGGCACCAGTTTATGGTAGAACTGGGACCTATTTATTCACCAGTCCAGGAAAGACAAGGCTATTTTCTGGCAGCTTCCCCCCACACCTTGCCATGGGGCAGGGCCAAACACCATGTCCTCAGGGCTAAGTAACCCAGTGTGGGGAACTGTTCTCACAGTTCCCTGCTGCTCCTGCCCGTGTGACAGGAACTGGATGGCACCAGGGGGATGCCAGACCACAGCAGTGCCTCGGTGCAGCCTCGTACCCGGGCAGGAGCTGATAAGGGGGTGCCACAGCAGGCACAGAGCGAGGCAGTGCTGGGGAGGCTGTTTGCACACTGGCCTCCTGCCAGCACCCCTGTCCTTCACTGCCCCTGCCCCACAACCATGGCAAAAACAGGGTGAAGGAGCCCTTGGGAGCACCACCCCGCTGTGCTTTTGCAATGGAGAAACTGAGGCAGAATGAGCCTATCCTCAAGAGCAGAGGGAGTAGCCAGGGGCAAAGAGGGTTCCTGGAACCCCCCGAAGCCCACCCATACATCCCACATCCCCACACACAGAGGAAGGGCAGATGCATCAGATAGAGGCAGTGCAGGACAGTGCTGGGGTGGAGATGTTCAGAGGTGGGGGTGGCAGGATCCATCCCCCCTCCACCACCCCATTCCAGGCTCCTGCAGCTGATGGGGACACAGGAAACCCCCAGACAGCCCTGCCTTTCAAGCCAAGCTGCTGCTCAGTCCCTGGCTGGGTACTGTGAGCAAGCAGTGGCTGTTGCAGAGGGCAGGGGATGTAAGGGTGGTGGCCCCCCACACCCTGTGTGTTGTACAAACACGGGGTTGCTCTGTTTCCAGGCACCTGAACAGGTGAGGAGCCACAGGCAAGGAGGGCAGGGAGGCTGTGGGTAGGGCTGTGCTGCCTGGAAGGACCTGGAAGGGAAGGGGGGAGGGAGGTGAGGCAGCCCCCACCCTGCACCCCCCCACCAGCAGAGGGTATTTATGAAAGGCAGCACCAAGATCATCTCTAGAAAATAATTTGTATCCAAGATGAAAAATTTATTTGCATTTCTTTACAGCATGGAGAGGGGCTCAGGCACGAAATGGCACAGGGCAGCCTCAGCCCCTGTAGAGCCAGGGAGCACCAGGGCTGTCTCCATGCCGGGGCAGAGATGAGCCAGCACCCAGCCAGCCCCTCTTTCAGGGGACCACATGGCAACAAGGCCAGGGCTGGCAGGGGTGCAGGAGTGGATACACCCCAGTGAGGGTGCAGCTACCACCTCCAAGTGGTGCAGGAGGACACAGTGGGGACAGTGTGAGAGCAGTACAGCACCCACCTGCAGGGGTTTATCAAGGCATCACTGTGCCATTGCCAGATCAGCAGCCCTGAACATCCCCTCTGCTGCTTTATCTCCTGCTGGCATCAGCCAAACAGACCAAGCAGCTTCTCCCAACACCCCCCCCCCAATCAAAAAACACCCCAAATTTCTATGTACAGGCTCCATACGCCATATCAGTACAAAAATATACACAAACTCTACAGATCCCAGCTCAGTAGATCAAAATACAGCTACAAATCACAGTGCACAGGAGAGCATCAGACCCAGGGAGGGATGGGGTCCCCCAGAGAGCATGGCACGGCACGGCTGCAACCCAGCATGGGGGGGTGGCAGGTCACCCTCCTGCCTCAGGGGCTCACTTCTCATCCAGCCGACAGTACAGGTACATGGAAACTGCCATGGAGGCGATCTGGGGGGGCAAGGTGCAAATCAGCCTTAAATGCACAGCCTCCCTCCCCTTCCCAACATGGGTTTGGGTCACAGCACAGCAGGGGAGGGCTGGACGTGCCCAGGGAAGGAGGCTCAGTAACCTGGAGCTGCACCAGCCCCCCGGGCCCCCCAGGGGGGTCCAGCACAAGGAGGAGGCAGCTCAGCAGAGCTCAGTACTCACCTCCAGGGCAGCGATGCCGGCTGCCACTCCGCCCGCCACTCCTGCGTTGGTCCTGATTTCTTCCAAGATCTGTTTGAAACAGCCCTGCACGAGGCAACCACACGGGTGAGGATGGCAAGAGGTGGCAATACCCCAACTGCCAGGGCACAGCATCCCCCAGAAAGGGAGGTACTGCTTCTCCAACGCAGAGCACACAGCCATGGAGAAGGTCTGAGGCTTCAGGAGCAACTCAGCCATTCTCAGACCAAATATTGGGTGGGGAGTGAGGAAAGCAAGAGAAGAAGCAGGAAAATCACCTAAAAAGACAGAGTGGTTCCTGGGTTCATGCCCAGCACCAGGCAAGCCCCTCTATTCCCTTTAGGACCAGAACAACATAACAGCTTTATTTGTTTCCACCAGGGCCAAGCCAAGGCCACCACAGCCTCCCCCCAGAACCTAAAGCCCATGGGACCACCATGTGCAGAGCTGGGGCTGGAGCTACAGGAGAGGTCTCCCTCCTGTGCCCAGGCACACCCCAAGTCAGGCTCTGCCAGAGCCAAGAGCCAGCAGCACAGCCCTACCTGGACATCCATTTCTGCAGCCACTGTGCTGGTGCAGTTGCCAGTGTCCTCCATGCCACAGCACTGCCTGGGGTAGTAGCCCTGGTGTGTCGCATAGAAGACGGAGTTGTTGAAGTCTGTGTAGTTATTCAGGCCACAGCAGTGAACCTAAGAGGGAGAGAGAGGAAGGGATGGGAAGAGCATCTTTCAGGTCTCCCTCCAGGCTCCAACACCATCCAGACCCCACTGGCTCACGGAGGGTGTCACCCAGCTCAACCCTGCTTCAGTGGGCTGCTCAGTAGTCACCTTGGGACCAGGGGTTTGCCCCACAGACCATCACATACAGCTCTCACCCCACTAGGTCCCAGGCAAGTAGTTCCCAGGAACCTGGGAAATTGAGGAGGTGCTGACAGCTCAGCACGTCCAGGATTGTGATGTATCCCCACTTCCATCTCACCATCCCACCCAGACGTGCACCACCTAAGCCCATGCTGGGAGGATCCCGACCCACAGGGCCCAGCACACCTCTGTCATGGTGACATTCCAGATCTCTGTGAATGTTTGATCCACCCCATACTTCTCCTTCAGGAGCGGGGTCACCAGACCTGTCAGTAACGTCTCTGCCTGGAAGAAAGGGCAGAAAATCACCATCAGAGAAGGTCCTGGGGAGCACCACAGAGCTGAGCAGTCCCACACTGGTCTCAGCCTATGGAGAGGAGACCAAAAAGACCCAGCATGGCCGGAAGTCACACCATGTCCGTCTGACCCACTGAGTTTTCCCCTTCCCCCCTAACCACTGCTTTGTGGCACAAGGTCACTTATGCCCAGTGAGTCATCTGATAAGGGCTAAGTGAGGGAGCCAGGAATGAGTTTGCCCTGCGGTTGACTTCTCCAGTGCCTAATGAGGCAGTCACCTTTCTCCCCCAGGTGGTTTCTCACGTTCCTAATAATGGGGTGAATTTGCTCAGCATGAGGTAATAGGAACTTCCTCAAGCAGTGGCTCCTACCCTCAGAGGTGGGGTGGTGTCAAGCTTAAGCTGATTAGGGACTGAGGGGCTTGACAGAAAGAAGTGGGCAAAACTTATCCTAAAAATATGAGGGTTATGATATAACAGGATCCCCTGTTCCCATCACCCTCAGGCTACTCCAGCCTGCCCACGTAGCTGGTGGCAGCAGTGACCAACATCTCTTCCTCCTGCAGCACTGACCACTACACAGCAGCCACACCCATGGGCAGCACTGCCAGCCCACATCTCCTGTTTTCCCGAGGGGCAGGACATGTCCCAATCAGCCCAACCCAAGACTCAGGTATTGCACTCACAAGACCTGTGAAGATCAGAGCCACCACGGCAGCAGCAACTTCAGCAATGAAGATGATCAGCACCACTGAGAAGAACTAGGACACAGCAAAGGGAGGGAGGTCAAACCGACAGGCAGAATGCTGGAGATCATCTGCTTCTGCAGGGCTCCAGCCCTCCTGCCTCCCTGCCTCCAGCTCTGCTCCTGGGCAGGAGCAGCACAACCTTGGGGTCCTCCAGCCCTCCACCCGCACAGGGCTGAGCTCCAAGAGAGAGAGACCCCAACTCAGCACACCCTCCTGCCTCCTCTCACCCTTTCTGGGGCAGACCGAGTCCAACACTGCTTTTCCAAGGGTCACCCAGACTGCCACCACATGGAAACACCCACAGAGATCATCTCCACAGAGAAATCTGCCCATCAGGTCTCTCCCATCACAGACCCAGCTCACATGAGGCTTGATAAGGAGATCAGACAGGTCCATACCATCATCAGGAGACATTTGCTCTCCTTCTGGGCACCGTAGCACCCGAGGAAGCCGATCACCAGCAGGATGGCACCAATGACGATGAGGAGATAGGCCACATTCACAACCTGCAGGATGCTAGAGGAGAGCGTCCCAAATATTTTCAGGAATGACTCTCCGTCCACTTTGACCCAGATGCCAACTCCCAGGAGGGTCCCGCCACTGAGCTGGGAGGAGAAAGGCAATGTCAGCTTCCAGGTAGGCACAAGATTTGATATTCAGGCAAGGCCCTGGTACAGGTGTTTCTCCCCTTGACAGCTTTTCACCACACCAAAGCAAGACTCTGTGGCACTGTGGGCACCTCAGGGCACTGCCAGACAGGTCAGTACCCTGAAACACACCCCACCAGCAGCACATCCCCTGGGCAGTGTCACAGCTGCCCCCCTCCCCAGCCCAAGAGGTTTAAGTGCCAGCAGTGGAGCAACCAAGCCAGCAGCGCCACCAGCCTCCCCACAACCCCAGTCTAGGCACTGCCACAAGTTCCTCCATACAGGGCAGCTGCCTGCTCACCCAGAGGAGAAGCTGAGCAGCCCCTGATCCCAGACAGTCATGTACTCCTGGTCAAGGTCAACTCTGGCCACCTGCAGTCTGTGCCAACCCTCCTCTCTGCCCACTCGACCTTCCCCACCACACTCAATCCTGGCAGGAGCTTTACAGAGGGAGCGTTTCAGCAGAGTGAGCCGGGAGGCTGCACCCCTCCTTCCCAAGGCTGTATCGTACCATACCCCTCTCCAGGTGGCTCCTGCAGAGCCAGGGCAGCCCCTGCGAGCTCGACTCCCTTTGCCCTGGGTGGGAGTAGAGCCTGCATGTGCTCTGAATTCCCGACATCCAGGAACCCCAAAGCCACAGGCACACACAGGGGCTGCTCCCCTAGAGAGGCAGAGCCCCCCCGGCAGGGACGCAGCAAACCCACTGTCCTGGGGCCTCAGCACAGCCAGCGACAGGGGCAGCTGATGCAACAGCCACTGTCCCCAGAGCACGGCACAGCCCTCTGGGCTCTGCAGGTCCCACCTACACCCACCTGCCCACACTCTCCAGCCCAGAAAGGAGCGCGGAGGAGCAGGAGAGCGCAGCCAGACCCACCCCACACCCAGCTCCGGAGGCTCCCCGGGACCCCCTCCCACAGACCCCAGCCCCGGGTAGCATGGAGGGACACACTTACAAAGATGGCCAGGTTGAAGAGGATCATCATGACCTTGATAAAGGTGAAGCACCCCATCTTTGCACCTGGGGAGAGCAGAGAGGTTACGGGGAGCGGTTACGGGGGAGCCCCCACCCAGCACAGCTGCCGCGCCCCGAGATCCCAGCGCCCCTCCAGGGGACACCGGGGGGTCCGCACGGGCGGGGAGGGACAGACCCAACTTACCTGAAGGGAGAGCAGATCCCAGAGTCCGGTCCCGTCCTGTCCCAGCCCGCTGTGCCTCCACCGCGCCGCCGGTGCCGCCTTTTAACCGGGCGCGGTGCGGGCCGCCCCCGCCCCGCCGGGGCCGCCCCGGTGCCGCGGGGAGCCCGGCTGCCCTCTGCTGCTGGCAGCTCCGCGGGAGCATCCCGGCTCCTGCCCGTGTCCCTCCTGCCGTGGGGACACCGGCTGCCACCCCGCCGCTGTTCCAGCTGTGGCACCGCCAGCGCTCACAGCCCCCGGGCCTCCTGTGCCAGCCACGGCTGTGGTACCCCATCTTCACAGGCTGATTCTGGGGGTCACCTGCTGCTGCCCCTTCCCGGCACCACTCCAAACCCCAAATTTCCAATATCCTGGGCCAAGAGAGAAGCTGGCGAAGGAGGGTGCTGGGGAATGGCCACTCGAGCCACTTTGCAAAGGAAAAGCCAAAGCTGCACAGACCTCCCCAAGTGCTGCTCGGGGAAGTGGATTTTTGCTGGCGGGGACACAACAGGGAGAGGACAGTGACAGCCATGACAGATGCCAGCACTGGAGCAGTCAGCGGAAACCTGCCATTGCCTAAGGGCTGCCAAAAGTGATTTTCTTTGGAAAGACGCTTTGAAACAGGGCTGGTTTCCCACAGAGGAGGACTGCAAGAGCCACACCACACAGAGGGGGAGATGCTGCTTCCCCAGGCCTGACCCTGGCTCCTTTGGGACAGGAGCTTGTGCTGGTCCCATCACCAGCACCCACAGCGTGCTCCTTCAACTTGTCATCAAACCACAAAGAGATGCACGAGGCAGGGGAGACCTCATCCTGCAGGAAACCAGGCTCTGTGTGCCCAGCACGCTCCACCCCACACCCAGCTCCCCCAAACCCCACAGCACATTCCCTTCCTGGCTGTAATGATACATTTCAGCAGGATGAAGTCAGCCCCATTGGCTCCAGCCGAATTGCAGTGGTATTTGGGGGAAGCCTTTGACCCTCCCAGGCACCCTGGGTATGAACACAACCCGTGCTGCAGCTGGGGGCTGTAGCCCTCAGCCCCTCACTGCCTGTAGCCTCAGCCCTTTTCTGCAGCCCTCAGCTGCCAGGAAGCTGCTCAGAGTCAGGGCCAAGCCTTCATTCCTCTCCCAAGGGGAGACAGCTGCTCCTAAACCCCCTCTCACACTGCCCCCTGCCAAAACTTGCCCCATCCCAGCCTGGCCCTGTTTGCTGCACACAATCCCCTACCCCAAAAATAATTTTTGGCAAATACATGAGTACTTGCTCTCCTTCCCAATCATTGCCAGCCACAGGGGGGGAAATGAGGACAAGCTATGGACTGTTCCCCTCACCACCTCCAGTGCCTGGTGCCACAGCCTGGGGTTTGGCTGCTCCCCAGCATCCCCCACCTGAGCCCCACGAGGGAGACAGGGCTGGATTTTCTGGTTCTCTGGGAAGGCCTGAGCTGACCACAGAAGGACGAGTCCAGTGACATTCTCATGTCCCTGCTGCCCAGCAAGGCCACGCCATCTCCCAGCTGTCCCCATCCTCTCCCACAGGCCAGCTGGATCCTCAGCATCCCCTTCCCTGGAGCATGGGGGTGCCTCTCACCAGGGCAGGGGCAGCAAAGCTCCTCCAAGCAGCCTGTCCCTGCTTGGGCACTGAGAACTGAGATGTGGCCTCAGTTTCCCTCCTGGTAAAGCACTGGGTAAGAAGCTGAAGGCATCACCAGCCATGGAGACCAGCCAAGTCTGTGGCTGACAGGATATTTGGGATATCCTCAGCCAGGTGAGTCCCTTGCAAAGGGCTTTCACATGTCTGTTGTGGGCTGCTGCTCTACCCAGCTGTCTGTCCAGCACCCAGACACCTGGGCAGTCAGGATGGATGGACACACTGCAATGTGCCAGCAATGAGCCCGACTTTGGGTTTGCAGATGGAAGTTACTGAATGTTGCTGATTTGTGCTGAATTCATCACTTCCCACCTCCTGATGCAGAGAAATAAATATCTGCATCAGCCAAAAGTTTTTGATGTCTTGAAATATTTCAGTTCTTAGCTTCAAAAGGAGTCAAAGCATTTTGGCTGGAGAGCTGGGGAAATCCCAATTCCCCCACCTTGGGAGGGAGCAGGCAGTGAGACCACATTGATTTCCCTGTGGCTGCAGCTCCCATTTCTGGGGGAATCCTCCTCATTTCTGTGGCTATGTGCAAAACCACAACTTGAGTCCCAAGAGCAGGAGCTGCCCCATCTGGTGCTGTGACCTCTGCCGTGTGTGTCCTGGGGTGTAAACCCAGGGGTGATAAGGGGGACTGCCAGTGATTCCCAGCAGTGCCTCACCCTGTGTGTGTCCCCCGGGGGAGGATGTGTCCCTGTGCCCCACGCAGCCGCTGTTCATGGCAGTGCTGTCCCAGCTGTGTGCCAATAACACAACCAACGAGGGGCTCAATGCCAGTGTCCCTCCTTGGCACCTGGCTGGGCTTCCTCCCGTGCCTGTTCCCATGTGTGTCCTGGCCTAGCTCTGCTCATGGGGTGTGCTGTGCCCGTGGCCCAGAGAGGTGGCATTGAGGTGCCCTGTGTCCCCGTGCCACGCTGGTGCCCTGCCAGCATCCCCTCCAGCAGCTCCTGGCAGCTGCCTTGCTGGGAAGCTCCAGCCCTGCAGAGAGGCAGGAGAGAGCCCCAACAGCACCTCCAGTCTTTCCTTATGTCCCTGGGTTTTCTCCAGCCTCTCCCTCCCCAGGCTTGGGTAGCCCCAGCCCAGCAGGCAGTTTGGTGGTGATGGCAGGGCTTGGCTGTGGGAGCAAGTGGGAAGAGTTGTCCATGGATGCCCCACTGTTTGAAGAGGCACTTGGCTCTCCCTACACCAAAATCCACAGAAGCCAGAGCTCAAAGCTGGGCAGTCGAGAAGAAAACCAAGAGACAGGAAGTTTTCCTGTTCCTAAAGAGAAAGCAAATAAAGGCCCATTCCGAATTGAGGAAACAGTGGTGATACCAAAAAAGTCAACTCTGAAATGTCAAAGGAAATGCAAAACCTTTTCCCTATGTTTTTTTTCTGGCTGGAAAGGGCTCAGCCCAGTTCTGCAGCCTCACTTTCTCCAGCCGGGCATGTTAACAGCCCTATTTCTGCTCTATTTATTCACAGCCATGTGGCCAACTTCCCTGGACGCGAGCATGGCAGCCCCCAAAAGCAAAGAGGGGAGCAGTGGGACCCCTGTCACTTTGTAAAGGCCAGGATAGGCAGGCAAGGTGGATGCTGAGCATTCCCTGGACATGCTCCCACCAAGGGTTATCCCTCCAGCCAGGGGAGGAGAGAAGCTGCAGAAGGGCATGGGCACCCCAGTGAGGAGACATCGCTCTCCTCCCCACAGAGCCATCCTGGGCTGCCCAGACAGGAAGCAAGGAGCAGCCTGAAGGGATCTGTGGGGTACAGGGAGCAAGGACAGCTCCTCCTGCTTCTCCACAGAACAGCCAAGGCCAAGCAAGTCATGGCAAAGCTCTCATTGCCGTGAGTGCTGCTCATTAATCCAGCGAGGGTGGATTAATCAGGGCCCGACAAGCAGCTCCTCTGGCTCAATCAATAGCAGCAAAGGCCTGGAGCACCTCTTGCAGCCTTCACAGGGTGCTTCCTGAGGACCCTCTGCCCACCCTGGGGGACGTGCCAAACTCTGGGCTGGAGTGGTGTGGGGGTTTAAATTAACCAGGTAGGGGTGCCACAGGGTGAGAGGCAGTCCGAGGTGCAGAGTTTTGGGAATGATCCTCATGCAGTGCACCTGAAATGGGGTGTAAGGGGTGCTCTGGGGGGGGGGGGGGCGGGGGGTTCTGGGACAGCACCCAGCCAGTGAGAGCTGGGGTGATGCTCAGCCCCACCCAAGCATTGCAGGATTGGGGTCAGTGGAACTTGGCTCCAACAGGAAATGGTGCCTTTGTGTTTGGGGACCTCAAGAGTGCATCAGGAGGGAAAGATAGCTGCACTGGGCAGGAGGGATCCACCCAGCATCCTGGGAAGGGCAGAGGAGGGGTGTCATGCCAGGTTGTTTCCCTGCCCCCATGCTGCAGGACTGCGTTGATTCCTGGCCTGTATATTGGGCTGATCCTGGGACAGGATGGGTGGTGACACCGGAGGGTGATGTACCCGCCTGCCTCCCCAGCTCCAGTCCTGTCCCAGGAGGGAAACACCTCCTTGCCTTTCCCCAGGCAGCCCCCAAGCACTGGTGCTGTGCTCAGCCTGGCTGACTTCACAGCCCTGTGGGACATGCTGGGGAGACCAGGCAGGGCTTCAGAGACTCAGCAAAACTTCTTCACCCCTGGTGGGGCACAGGGAACATGACTGGGGAAACATGACTGTGGGGAGGGCAGCACCTGGCTGTTCACAGCCAACTCTGACCCTGTCCCACCAGCAGTGACAGCAGCATAGTGCCAGCAGAAATGGGATGAGGGAGAGAAAATTCTCTTTTAATCCCTAAGGACCAGCAGCTGGGCTGGATGCAGCTGGGGAGTGGGGCAATAGGGGCTGTGTGCTGCACAAGGAAGTGCAGCTGAGGAGGAATCCCCCAGGATGCTGCTGCCCTGCACCATCAGGCCATGCACTACAGGGAAAGGAAGGGGGGTTACTGAAATTATGGATGAGAAGGGTCATGCATCTCCTGCACTGCTCTGCTGACCTCTGTGTCTGTTTCCCGAGTTTTCCCAGAACCTGGTATTCCTCCTCGGACTTCATGCCACCCCTGCACTGCTGCCTGCAGTGGCTTGGATTCAGCTAGCGTGCACTTTCCAGAGCCCGTGTTTTAGGTGCCATCTATTTTTAGGATGTCCAACCTGCAGCAAAGACAAGGAGCCACAACCATTTCAGAGAAGTCAGCATGAGAAGCAAGGATTTAGGAAAAAAAAAAAAACAAACAACAAAACCAACAACCAAAGCAAGCCTTTGGGAGCATCACATCCACCTCCCTGTGCCTCACAGACAGACAAATGCTGGGACAGCTTGTCCAAGCTCAGGATGAGAGCGAGGAACCAGAGCATCCCTGAGCTGGGATTCTCCATGACATCTCCTGCCTGTCCTGTGCGTGTTTTTCAGCCTGGTTAAGGGATGAGATTCTGTGCGGGTGCACAGGGAGAGCTGGCTGGCATAAGGGGGGTGTCCATGGGGTGCTGGTCCTCTCCTGCGCTTTAGCACCTCTAAGGATGGATGGAGACCCACAGATGGAAGATCTCCATCCTCCAGAGGATGCAATTTGGGAGCAGAGATGCTGCATCTGGGAATGAAGTCATCCACCTACTCCTACAATTCTCCCTCCTCCCGTTCGGTAGCCGGGTGCCCCCCGCCCCCCGACGCGCTGCGGCGGGGGGGCCGCCCGGCTACCGAGCGGGAGGAGGAGGAGGAGGAGGAGGAGGGACGCTGACATCACCGCCGGAGCGCGGCTCGGCGGGGCCGGGAGCCGGCTCCGCTCCGCTCCCGTTCGCTGCTCCCGCCCGCGGAGCCACCGCGCCCGGTAAGGCTGGAGGGGCGGCGGGAGGGCTCTGGGAGGCGGGTGGATGGCTGGACAGACAGACGGCTGCTGCTCAGCATCCCTCCATCCCTCTTCCACGGGGTCCTGCTGGAAGCTGGGGGACAGTGGGTCGGCAGCAGCAGTCTTTCCCCCTAACGATGATGTCACTCTTGGAGGAATATATAAAGATGAACCAAAAAAAAAATTAAAAAAAAAAAAAGAAAAAAAAACCCAAAACCAAACCCATATGAAAAACCTACATCTTCATTTGCCAGCTCCGTGCAGCAGTGCCAGCCTGGAGCTGCCGGAGGGGAGCTGCGTGCGGCAGGAGGTTTCTCAGCACATATGTCTATTTTAAAAACCCGTGGCGTGATCTCTTGCCCTACTTTCCAGACTCTTGCCGGTACTTTCCTGGCGTGCAGTGGCCGAGCCCGGCTGGCGGGAGCTCCCTGGGAAGCGGGAGCCGAGCGAGCCGCTGGGCTCTCCCTGTGGCCGGGAGGTTGGGATGGGGACGGGCACTGGGGTCAAGGCAGAGCTTTGGTCACTAACGCGCTGCCTTTCTCTCCGGCAGGGGAGGGATGTCCCCAGCACGGTGCGGATGAAGCCAGGCTAACGAGGACACACGCTTGTCCCCTTGCCCCCAACAGCATCATTCGCTCCCCTCCGATTGCCCCGGCGAAGAAACAGCTCCTTACCCACACCTGACCCAGCAAGTGCCAGGCGCTGGTGTGGCTCCAGAGCAATTTTGGGGTTGGAGGGTCAGCAGCCGCTCCCCGTCTCGCAGATTTCCCCACACTGAGGTTTTCACGGCGTGTGTGCAGGGAAAGGAGCGCTCCAAGCCCTCAGGGCCCGGCCGGGCCGGTGACCAGGCCCCGCCGCCATGGCCTCCTCGGACGGGCTGCAGTACCGGGCTCTCTACGAGTACCAGAAGGACCGTGAGGAGGACCTGGCGCTGTGCCCCGGGGACGTGCTGACGGTCAGCAGGGCCGGGCTGCTCGGCAGCCCCAACTACAAGGACGGGGACGAGCGCAACCCCCAAGGGTGGCTGCACGGCGTCAACGAGCGCACCAAGGAGCGCGGAGACTTCCCCGGCACCTACGTGGAGTACCTGGGTCCCACCCGCATCGCCGCCGCCGCCACCAAGGCCAGGCCACGGCCCCTGCCCCTGCCACCCGCTGGGACCCCCACGCCCTGGGGTGAGTGCGAGGGGAGAGGAAGGTGGGAGTCCACGGGTGGGTGTCCCCCGCAAGATGGTGAGGGTGGTGTGGAGCCGGGGTGGACGCTTGCAGCTGAGGTGGCTTAGTGGGAAACCACGCTCGGGATGGGGATCCAGCCCCAGAAAAAGAAGTTGTCCTGGGAATTATCTGCCCTGGTGCATCGAGGCAGCCTCAGGAGGGGCGGGGGATGCCCAGAGTGTCGCTACCCCCCAGCCAAACATGCTGCAGGGATTGCTCCTCACCAGCATCCCAGGCTGGCTGCCGTGCTGACATGGGGTGTCCAAGGAGATCCACATCCCTGAGAGCACAGGAGAAGATGCAAGGCCTCTTTGGCTCCTCAGAGACGTGCAGAAAGCCCTATGGTGGTCCCCAGGGACCTTTTCTCCAGCTGCTCCTCTCCCCACCACTGCGGCACCTGATTCAGGCTGCTCTCAGTGCCCGGGTGAGTGCTGGCCCTCGGCCAGCTCCCAGCCTCACTGTCACTTTCTGCAAGCTGGGACAGGGGACAATCCTGGCAAGTGGTGTGGTCAGTCCCTGGGGGGCTCCTCTGTCCCTGGGGGCTGCAGCAGAGCCCTGGGGGGGACACTTGGCAGGACCCTTCCTGGCACAGGGGCCCGTGGCCATTTCTCTGCCTGGATCTGCCAAGCTCATGCAGCGGCTCTGCCCTCACCACTCAGTGTGGCCCAAGTGCATTGGGGGCCGGGAAGGATTTCACAGCAGTTGCACAGTGTACACGAGCTAAAAAAAAATAAAACCAAAGTAAGAATTCCCCACCCCCCCCTTTCCAGCCAGGCACATCGCAGTGACCCCAGTCAAAGCCATGGTGTTCTCCTGCTCGGGATGTGTGGAGCAGAAATGGCTGTCGGTGCTGGCCTGGGGCTGGCAGAGCAGCACTGCCTTCAGCCCTGGCAGGAAAACCTGCCCAGCTGCTGGTCTGGCACCTCAGACACCCTCCTGGCCCAGTCTGGGACCAGTGTGGTAAGCAAAGGAGCAGCCCCTGTGCTTGGTCGGGGTTTAGAGGGGCACTCCAACGAGGAGTCTGTCTCCCTCCATAATACAGTTCAGGACCCCCTTGTCACCGTGCTCTGAGGTGGGGACCACCTGGCTCCTGGGCTGAGCATGGCACCATCCATGTCCACATGTGGAGTTTCCATGCAGTTCCGACATGCCCCACAACCACTTGGGAAGGATGCTGGCCCCCCCCACACCTCCCCTCACCAAAATGCAGGTGCTCCTCCCCGACCAGTGCGCCAAGGCAGCCGCAGTCCCAGCAGCACTGGTGAGGCTCCGTGTGCAGCTACGTGCTGGATTTGCAGGAGGGTGGAGGCCACTTTTTGGGGGTGTTTATCCTGCCAGACGAGGGGTTTGAGCCCCCTGCCCAGTCCAGCTCAGTGGCGAGCCCTCTGTGTGTTCAGCAGCAGAGCCCTGGAAAACTCAGAGCTGTGTGGAGATTTCGGGGCAGACAGGAGCAGCCCCCAGGGCTCTCCAGCCCTGCTCACCAGGGAAGGTGAAGCCACCTTCTCGTTCCTCACACAGGGGTGCCACAGGCTCCTCTCCTGGAGAGATGTGCCCAGGGACCCCTGCCCACAGGTGCTGGGGATGTGGAGATTCCCTGCAAATCGAGGAATGTCCGCAGCAGGAAGCACGTCCTGGCCAGAGAGCCATGAGGAAGGTCTCAGTGTAGGCACCCCAGCCCTGCATGCACTCAGGTGAAAGCATAACAAAATTTTAAAATGTAAAATCCATAGTTTTTAGAGGGGGAAAAAACCCTAAAGCCAGGTTTTGGGGTAGGTGGGAAGGGCGCTGCCATCTGCAGGACGTGCTCTGGCCAGGGCCAGGTGTCCAGCGGGACACTGGGTGCTGCCTTCCCAGTGCTGTGCCATGGGGTGCCCCTCCCTGGGTGCCTTTCCTGGGGCGATGCCAGGGTGTGCAGGCACCTCACTAGGGGATGTTTTGTCCCACAAACACGTCTTTCTGCAGCACAGGAGCAGTGTGTGCCATTTTGTCTCAGTTTAAACCCAAATCTCCCAGCTCACAGGCTTCCCCTTCGAGTAAAATTCTCCAAGATCCTCTGGAAAGAGAAGGTACTTTTGTTTTGATTTGGGATTTTCTGGTTTGTGGTTTTTTTCGTTGTTTGGTCAGTTTGTTTGTTTGTTTTTTTTTAATTCTTCCCAAACTGATTCCATTTCCAGATGGAGGTTTGAGGGATGTTTTTCCAGCAAAAAAAAAAAATCACACGAATTTATATTTCTGCAACAGCAGCATACCCCATTTCCCCCCACCCCCGAGTGCCTCAGTTCCCACCGAGCCCTGGTGCCACTCAGGGACCCTGAGCTGGCTCAGGCCATGGAGGAATGACAGACACTGCATGTCCCAGCCATGCCTTCGAGCCAGGGCTGGCTCTGCAGGGAGGCATGGTCCTTCTTTCAATTAAATAACAGCCCGAAAATGGCTCTGCAGCAGATCTGAGTCCCAGGGGACCTTGCTGACTGTTTTGCCCCCGGCTTGTCCTGGGCAGCACCACTGTCACAAGGCATCACCTCCACTTCCCCTGGGGCTGGCATGGAGTGGGGCATCAGGATGCTGGGATCCAGCCTGGCACAGCTTGGGGCCATTCCTGCCATTCCCAGTCAGGAGAAAGTTATTTTTTTGCAGTTACCACCTTTTCCCCAAGCCATTGATTCGGAGGAAAAGCCCAGTTTCCTTAACTATAAAACCACTCATGCAGTGGGGACATTTTTGCATGAGCTTCCAACCATGCACTTTGTTTTTAACCCTGAAATCTTCCCTGTTCCCACCCAAGGCACCAACACACTCCCACTGGGTGGCAGAGGGGACCCCCTTGCTGTGCCTGGGGGTTGTGGCCATGCCTGGGGACTGGATCAGCCACCCATGAGTGGCAGGTTTGCATCATTATCTGTTCTCCAGGGAGCACCAGGGCATCACCACGGTGAGGATCAGAGCCTGGGTCGACCTGTTGCAGCCAGGTTGTGCTTTTTGCAAAAGATTGAAGGCAGCATGGCCCTGCCTGAAGTCCCTCTCATATTTATTTTGGCCTTTCCACACGCTGTCCGTGCTGCAGCAGTCGCACATGGCCCTGGTGTGCTGCAGCCAGTGGCAGCCCCTGCCAGCCCCTGCCCCCTGCTCTTCTGGGCTTCTCAAGGCCACTAAAGAGAGCAGAGAGAAATCCCAGCACTGCCCTGCCAAGGTGTCCAGTGGGTTTAACCCCCACAGGAAGGGTTTATTGGCTGGGGTGATAAAGAGGGATGGATGGATGGATGGATGGATGGATGGATGGATGGATGGATGGATGGGTGGATGGATGGATACAACATGCCCTGGGGTAAGGACAGCTGCTCTCCTGCCTGCCAAGGGCTTTGCTCCTCTCTGCCATGGTCTGCAGTGAGGTGTCCTTGGTCTAAAACCCAGGAGTGAGCAGCACATGGGGGTTTGTGCTGAGCCCTGTTTGCTGAAGGGTTTTTAGGGGCTGAGGGAGGTCTGCACCAGCCAAGGGCAGGTTGGGTCCTCCCTGGGCCTGTTCTCAGCCCTGCTGTGCACACCAGAGAACCTGAGCAGTGAGAGCTGCAGCGAGAAGTGTCTGTGGTGGGCATGGGTCTGGGTCCCCAGCTCCTGCCTCTGTCACCGTGGGCTGTGGGTGATGAGAGGGGCGGAAACAGAGGAGGGGAAGGGGTTTTGGCTTGGAAGATCTCCATGCCCAGGATGGGATGCTGCCCACGGGCAGGGCACATTCCTGAGCAGGTCTTTGCATCTCAGCAATAGCTGAGCCCCCAACGGTGACTCTTATTGCAAAAAGAGGATAAAATAAAGGGGAGAAGTGCTCCCAAATTAGACATGCACGAGCCAAAGTGTTGGTTGTGGCTGTGCCAAAGCAGCAGCTTGATCCTGTCCTGGGGCAGCTGAGGAAAGTGGAATTCCTGCAGGCAGGAATTTCCAAACCCGTTCTCCCCTTCTTTTCACCGCAGGACTCTCCGGGCAGGCAGAGCTCACCGAGCACCCCGCCCTCCCCGAGCAGGCTCTGCAGACCGTGGCCAGGCTCATCGAGGCGCTGGAAAAACAAGGTACGGAGACCCACAGCCCCGGGTGCACACACAGCCACCAGCTCTGCCCGTTCGGAGCGCCCCGGGAGCATCGCTGGAGCCAAAGCTCTCCCCAGCCCCCGGGGGCAGGGCGGGGAGCGTTCTCGGCCCCTCCTGCCTCCCCCGTGTCGGGAAGGAGGAGGTGGGCTCAGCACTAACCCCTCTCTCCCGGCTGTGTCCCAGGGCTCGACAGCGAGGTGCTCTACAGGTCCGGCCCCGGCGCGCTGGGGGATGCTGAGCTGAAACAGGCGCTCCTGGCCGGTGAGTCCCGCGTTCCGGGAGGGAAGGGGGCTGTGGGGGCCACGCTGCCCTGGCAGGGAGGGGTTTCGGCACCAACATCAGCAGAGCCCTAATCCCGGCTCTGTGAGGCCATGCCTGCATGCGGACCCCCCTCTTCTCCCCGTGGGATGCAGCTAAAAGTGATGCAGGTGCAGGGCAGAGGCGCTTCAGGGGAGTATTTTTTGGGAGGGTGAGGTGGGACAAAAATACTTGAGTTTTTTAATCTCTAGGGTTTGTATCTGAGAAGCAGGGCAGGGAGAAAGCATCTTGCGATAGGGAGAAAGAAAGAGGAAAGGGAAAGCACATTATTTACAAGAATGGAAAGCTGTTTGCAGGACTTAGGGGCATGAGCAGGTTGGGGGAGAAGGGGAAAACCATTTCCCCATCCCTGCTTCTAAATCCACGGCTGGGGTAGGATGGCAGACGGCGCGGGGCGGGGAGGGACGCGATGGATCCAGCGTGCCGCTCAAATCTGGGCTTTTTGGGGGGCAGGGGGTGCATGCAGCGTCCCCATCCTCCGGCCGCGGTGCCCAGAGGGCGGCACTGTGACACCAGGCACGGCGGCCCCACAGCCCCGGGCTGGCCCCGCATCCCGGGCGCTGCCGGGCGGGGGGCGGCGGGAGCCGGGCGGTGTTGCTGGGGAGAAGGGCTGTGATGAAATCGCTATATTAAGCACCATGACCTCATCGCTTCCCGCGCACCGGGAGCCGCGTCCCGCCGGGCGGGGAAGGAGGGATGCAGGAGAGCAGAGCTCCCAGGGATGCTCCTTCCCCACTGCTCGGAGAGGGCTGCGCTCCCCGCGGAGGTGATGGGGGTTGGGGGCACCCCACCACCCCACTCTTCTCCCCCAGCTGTGGGCTGAGGAAACCCGGAGCGGTGGGTGCTCTCCTTCACAGGAGGTGAAGGCATCCGAGAGCAATCCCCTGGACTGCCCTGGGCACTGGTGCCTAGGCTGGCACGGGCGGCAATACCAGCATGAGAAGGATGTTTTGTTTTCCAAGCATGCAGGAGTTATGGGTCCTCCGTTCTTCCCATTCCAGGCAGGTCCAGAGCTCCCCACAGAGCAGCACCACTGCCAAAATCCTGCTCAGCCTCAGGAGATCCTCCCAGCCCAGGGCAAATCCCACTGGCTTGGCCAGAGCTCTGGGCACTTGGTGTGTCTGTCCAGGTCTGCACATCTCCCATGGCAGGGTCCAGCACTGGTCAGAGAAATGCCATTTGAAAGCTCTTAAAAATCAGCAGCAGCCCTGGGAGACTTGATACTCCCAAACCCTCATTTCCTCTGGGACTAAAATCTTTAATTGGGCACCCCAGGGGGCTGCCCCTTGTGCTCAGCCACACTGAGCTGGGCAAAGTCAGGGCTCCCCAGAGCTGGAGGGGGTGGGACAAGTCTCACACTTATTAGCTCTCAGCTGAAGGGGCTGATGCTCAGCCATGCCAGAGAGATGCTCTGCAACAAGATGGGAATGATGTTCCTGCTGGAGTCAAGCATCCCAGCAGAGGCCAGGCTTGGCAGCCTGCTCCTATTGCAACCTCCTGCAGAGCACAGACCCAGTGGTGCTTCCCCAGGACCCTGCTGGAGCCCACACTGGGCTGGGAGGGCAGGAGAGAATCTCTGTTTTGTGCCCCATACAAGTCCTCTCATTGTATTCCGTGGAATAAACAGCCCTGCAGGAATATTGGAGTTTGCTTGCCCCGTGTGTGAGAAGACAGAGTCACATTTCCCCTCCTCCCGTGGTGGTTCTCCCCTCCAGCCTCCCATCTCTGCCAGCAGCCTGCCTGAAAGGACACGCTTCATCCTGGGGAATGGGGAGAAAGCAGAGCCAGGGTTGGTGGCCTGGAGAAGCAAGGGCTGGAAAAGTTCAGATGTTGGTTTTCCAACCCCCGTGTCTCCATGTGTTGGAGAACTCAGCATGTTTTCTGCACTGAAAGCATCTGAACTTCCAATGGGAAGAAAGAGGAGGACCTTGGGACACAAGGAGCTGAGCAAGTCAGCTCCTGGCTGTCCCTAGGAGCCCATGGGCACCGTGTTCCCGGGGCTGGCAGCGCATGCACAGGTCTGAGTTGTGCTGATTGAACCCTTTCCCCATCCCTGGCCCTTTTAGAACCTTTACCGTGGGGGATCCTTCCTGTGGACAGTCCCTGAGCTGAACATCAGCCAGGTTTGGGATGAAGGTTTCCCATCCTCATGGCAGCATTGGACAGAGTGGCTCCTCATGGCTCTACAGTCTGAGCTGAGCCTGTTCCCATCCTGGCACCGGTGACATTCTGCAGGTCAGTGGTATCTGACTGCTGTGCACCAAAATTTGGTATTTCCATGATGGATGGGGCAAGAACAATTAAGAGAGGTGAGAGGGGCATGCAGCATCACTGAACATGAGAATCAGAGTCACACGGTGGCACCAAAAAAGGATTTAAAGAAAAGCTGCAGCTTCACAGAGGGCTGGGGGAAGCTCACCAAAGGGTGGGAGATGATCAGCTAGCCAGGAGCCTTGCTGCAGTGTCAGGGATAGAGTATGTGCTGAAAAAGAGGAATAAAGCAAAGCTTCACCCTTCTGCCCCCAGCACTCCCTGCAGTGCCTGGATGGGAGCTGCTTCACGTCCTGGGGTATTTCTGTGGTGTGGGGCCACACACTGACCCCAAGAGTTTGCGGCTGCCAGCACTCCTGCTGGCCCCTGTGTGCAGCTCAGGGGCTGTTTGGAGCCTGGGGACAGGAGGTGTATGAGTCCCTTCAGTGCCCAGACCTGATGTTTTCCCCTGCATCAGGCTTGCTCAGGGCTCTGTCCACGCTCCTCTCTGCCTGGGACATGGCTGGCAGCCTTATCACTGCTGCTGCTGGAAACTTGGGACATAATTTGGATGATAGCAGCAGAGCTGTGGGTGGGCTGGTGGGTGCTGGAGCCCTTCAGACTTGAGGGACCCAAGCTGAGGGAGGTTTGGCTTGGGAATGGCTGCAAAGTCCCGCGTGTAATGTCCGGGCAGTGCTTTGCCACCGCTGAGTAGGGAAGCTCTGCGTCCTTATCCCTCCTCCCTGGCGGGGGACAGCGCACAGAGACCTCCCCGCAGAGGTCCGGGGGTGCTCCCTATGGCTCAGGTGGGACCGAACCCCTCCGGGATGGCTGCGCAGCGCCGAAACCTCCCCCGCGCTCCGGCTGAGCCCCGCTCTGCTCGGACGTAAACACGGAGACCCTTCCCCAGATACAAGCGCAGCAATGGGAAGAGTCTCTCGGCTGTTGTCAGGGCCGGGCAGGAGCCGCTGCGGCTCGGCGGATTGGAGCCGGTGTCTCCGGGCGTGCCGCCCGCGCCGCGCTCGGTGCGCGGGGCGCAGTCTGCCCGGAGACACGCTCACGTGCCCGGCAACTGGGTCAGCTCTCGGGGGGGATTAGCGAGACACGGGGGTGCCGCGGCTTCGCTGGGGCTGCCAGGAGCTGCTGCTAGGCAGAAAGGGTCGGAGAGTGAGGAGAGACTCGGGGGGCATCGCGCCGCTCCCCCCATCACCGCGGTGTGGATGCTCAGGGATGGAGCGCGCCGTCATCCTCATCCCTGGGATGCCACAGGGGATCCGAGGCCCCCGAGGGCTCTGGTTTCCCCCGGCCAAGCTCATTCCACCAGGATGACTTTCCTCCCGAGCGTGAGGCGCCCCGGTGCCTGCGGCACTGCTTTTTATTTATACCTGCAGTGGAAATAAACCCCGTGTCGTCAGAGCCTGGCGAGAAGCATGAGCTCATCTCTTATATTTGGTGGTGATGAAAGAAGGGTAAATAAACGGCAGCAGCATTGACATCCTTGCCAGACCCATCAGGGAGAACTGGGGGTGAGTTTTTGCCATCCCCTCCCATAGCTGCTTGGAAAACTGAGGAAGGGGATTGCCTTAGGGAAGGTGAGGTGGGGGGGCAGTCTCAGACGGCACTCTTAAAGGGGATCCCAGCACCCCCACCCTGGCTGAGTGCAAGCCAAGGGTACGGTGGGGTGAAATCCAGCTGGGAGACTGTTTGGAGCTGGCAGGAGCTCCTGTGCATGGGCAGGGGGTGTCCTGGCAGCTGCCAAGTCCACAGCACAAGGTACCAGCAGGCTGGCTGGGAGATGTTACAATGATGCTGAGTCAAAGCTGGGAAATATTCCCTGATTTGGTGAATCCACAGTTTCCCAGTAAACCCTCACTGTGGGATGCCCAGGAGCTCAAGTGCCTGGTCAGCATCCATGCAGATGGGAACGTACAGCCCCCACAACTGGACAGCAAGGACACGTCTAGCACCTACTGACAACTAAGCCTAAAAGGCCTGGAAGGGGTAGGGAAACTCCCGGGTCGGTATTTCAGTCAGCCCCAGGGTGGTTTGGGTGCCCCTCTGTCACAGGGACCACACACCTGAGAGCATCTCACTGCAGCAGTGCTCAGTGGCCAAGGTCCGGCTCAGGCTGCTGGGTGCCCTGCTGGGAGAAGGGTGCTGGGTGCTGGGCAGGGTCTGCACCCTGTCACCCGTGAGCTGTGCAGGGCTGTGGGAGCAGCTGTCACCTGTGGCCACATGCAGGGGGACAGCTGCTTATCAGGACCGACCCAAGCCTCTCCTTCCCAACAAGCCCCCACCTCCCCCACAAGCCCTGGTGGCTAAACATCCCCTGCGTTTCCTGAAACTCGGGCTTACTCACGCCTGCAGCTGCGGGAGAGGTCCTGGAGTTTCCTGCCCAGCCTGACTCAGCCCAAAGCTCCAGCACCTTTCTGCCTCTGCTGGGATGTGGGGTCTGAAATCCCAGTGGGAGGAGGCTGGGAGTCCTTCCCTCTGGGCCAGTGGTCATCCCACGCACCCTGTCCCCACATTCCAAAATTTATTCATGCTTTTCACCCCTCCATGGGCAAGGCATGCTCGCCACTGGTCCCCAGATTCTTGTTCTGCCAGCAGGTCAGCAAGCAGGTTCTGTGTTGGTATGGGGTCAAGGTTGGGATTTTGGGGTGTTTTCCTTCTATTTATGGCAGGCAGATGGAATCCCTCCGTCATTCCTCCATCATTCCCCTGGGGAAAGGATGGGAACATCTGGAGAGCAGCAGGAGAGCATTGACTCATCCTGCAGCTTCATTAACTTCTTATAGCTGGTTATCATTTCCCTCAGATAAGAAGAGAGCAGCATCCGTGGGGTCAGGCCAGTGGTAATTGTCTGGGAAGGCTCCGGGGTTAACCCTTCCCCGGCTGCCGGCTGAGCCTCCCCGAGCTGCCGGGACACAGCCGGTGCTGGGGAAGGGCTCAGAGCATCCCTCGTTGTGCTCTCAGCCTGATGGGGAGCCCAGCTCACCAGGGCAGCTCCTGGCACAGGAGGAGAACTCCTCCTGGGGCAATAGGATGCCACTGCATTTCCAGGAGGATGGGGACAACAGGCCAATGGCTACTTCTAGTCGATGTGCCAAGGAGAATGGTGCCTCAGCAACCAGTCTCTGTCAGCGCGGTGTGAATCCCCCTGGTCTCCCCATCCAGCCTCTCTCTGGGTGTAGACATGTTTGTGAATCTCGCTTTGAAACCGGCTGAGCCTTTCCTTTGAACACCCCCCCAGGCTCATGCCTAACGAGGCAAACAAGTTAATTAGGCCACGGTGGAGCCCGGGGCTGATCGCCTGGGGCCAGCGCCCCTTCCCTGCACAGGAACAGCTTGTGGCTGCTCTCCTCAATCCCTGCCAGCCTCCTTAAGGCGAGTGACAGGTCCCTGCAGAAACCCTGTGGCGGGTGGGAAGGACTTTGGGGTTTGCTTGGTGCATTCCACTGATGGGAAAAGCTCTCTGCAGTACAATGAGACCCTGGGACCCCCCAGCAGCATCCCTGGGTTTTAGCCATGCACTGTGAGTATTCAGCCAAAAGCAGGTGTTGGAGCATCTTGTGGGATCCCTGACCCCACTCTCCTCCACCTGCCCAGCTCGAGACAACCTGCCAGCTCACAGCTCCAGGGCAAGTGCTACCAAAAATGGGGAGCTGACTGTCATTCCCCCACGGAGCCTGGCAGAAATAACCCTTCTGGCCAGCCAAGAAGGTCCAGAAGTGTGGCTGGGAGATGGGAGCATGAACACGGACCAGAATGGGGCCAGGGTGCAGCTGGCACAGCCCTGCCCACCTCGAGGATGCCAAGGGCAGAGTGGTCCATGGGACGATGCTGTGGCTTCCCAGGGTGCCAGAAGGGCAGCAGCCCATTTGCCCTGGGTCACATTTGGCCACGCTGGATGGCTGCCTGCCCCAGCGTGGTGGCATCTGTCCCGGGTGTCCCCACGCTGCCCCGGGACACAGCTCCCAGCTCCTGACCATGAGGTAGCGTCTCCAGTGGCTGGGTTAAAGGCTTCCCTTCAGGCATTGGCCAATCTGTTTTCTCTCCGTCTGGGAGCCAAATGGAAGGCACTGGCCATAAGGGACCCACTGCAGCTTGGTGTTCCCACGCAGCCAGGCAGGCTCCCAGGCTGCCTGCTGCACAGCAGGGGCACTCCAGCCAGAGGAGATCAAGGTCAAGGTGCTCAAAAACAGCTTTTCCCAGCTGTTCCCCATCCCAGCCCTGCAAAATGTGTGCCTCTAAAGCCTTGCCCTAGGAAAGAGCGTTCTTCCCTCTTTTGGGTTTATTGCCTCAGAAGGAAGCACAGCTGGAGTGGTTGGAGGTTCACAACATTTTCTGCTGGAAAATGCTGGCCTGGGAGATGGAGCATCTCCCAAAATGGCTCCAGCTTCAGTGAAGCTGCATCAGGGGGTAGAGACCCAGTGAGCAGAGTCGAAGAGGGCTCAGAGCAGGGCAAGCCCACAGTCTTCTCTGTCATTCCAGGCCATGTGGGGCCTGGCACAGCATCTTTAAGAAAATGACAAATTTTATTTTCTTTTTTTTTAAATTAGCCATTTCAGACCATCTCAAATATGTTCATTTTTTAAATAATTCCCAACCTCCTGTACCCCTCACCCTACAAATTCTTCAAGAAGAAGAATTTCAAAATGTTGCATTTGGGTCCAGTTTGAACCAAAGCCAGATTTTGAAACCTTCAGATCTTTGCAAAAGGCACCATCACCCTCCAGACAGCCACCACCCAGCCCAGCCAGGATGGGAAACCTCCAAGACAAACACATGAGGCAATACCAAAGGATGCTGAAAGGCTTCTTCCCCCTGGACCATGGTGAAGCAATGTCCCTGTGCTGGCCTGGCCATGGGGCTCAGACAGACATATCCCACCCTCTGACTCCTGACAGGCCATGGGACATTTCTGCTCTCAGCACTGCCTCTGTCCTGAGCCCAGGACCCCTGAGTCCCTGAGCCCAGGCTGTGTGGCCTCCTGTGTGCTTTCCCCCGTGCCTGGAGCATCCTTCACCACCTCCCCAGGGCAGACACCTTTCAGGGCTGGGAGAAGTGATGCCAACTGGGGCACATTCACAGCATTTTGGGATCACTGGGGGTCACATGGGCCTTCAGCAACTTGAATTGCCTGGGAACCATGACCCCATTCCATGGATGCATTCTCCAAGCAGTTCCTTCTGGGCTGGGGTTGGCACATGGTATCTAGCCCTGAAAACTGGAAGGTTCCTGGGGCGGTTGCTCAGTTCTTCCCACGGGTCCTACCCTGCAGTGGGACCCCAGTGGAATGGTGAGGCTCCCTGTCCCATGCACTGGATGTACAGTTTACTCAGAGCAGAGATGCTGCCTCGTGCTCTCCTTGGGCACGTGGAACTCGGGGTCAGTGGAAATTGGGACAGGAATATTTGCTGGGGGAGTGTTGGCGGTGAAATCATGCACTGCCCCACTGGGGAGATGGGGGCATGGGCACAGAAATCATCTCCCGTGTCTGCAGGAAGGCCCACAGGGATGGAAGAGCTCTGAGCTCTGGGCCAGAGGGGAAGAACCATGGGCTCAGGGCTCCCTGTGTCTCTCTCCCTCCAGATGCCTCAGCTGTGGACATGGACCTGTACGAGGCCCAGACGCTGGCAGATGCCCTCAAATGGTACCTGCAGGAGCTCCCCACACCCCTCATCCCTCCAGCTCTCTATAGCGACTTGGTCCACATGGCCCAAGGTAAGCACACATGGGCTCCCCCCACACCTGGGACCTCTGTGGGGCTGGAGAAACTTTGGGAAGCCCCTAAAGAATGCTTCCCAGCATCTCCAGGCTGGTTCTGACCCCATCCCCAAGAGCAGATTCTAAGAAGGCCCATTGGGAACATCACCTGTGCCGGAGCAGCACGGCAGCATTTGGGAGATGCTCTGGGAAAGAAGGGAGATCCAGGGGCTGCTTTGCCCCCACCACAGTGTGGTCTTCTCCCTCTGCAGTGCCTGGAGGAGGAGGTGCTGCCTGCCAGGACGGGCAGCTGCCAAGGCTGGGTGATGCTGGCCCCAGAAGAAAGCGTTATTATAATATTTTGGCTCTGCTGCTGGGGAACTTTTTCCTGTAATCTCATTAACTCCTGGCTTTATATGGGCACAAAAAATTTTCAGCTTTTTCAGCTTAGTGCCATTAGGAAGTGCCTTTAAATCCCTGCAAGCTTTTGAGGCTCTGTGGAAATGTATGAGACCATCAAGGTTTTGGTTTTGCTGGATATCTTTTCAAATAAACAGAGCAGGGCTCATACCCAGGCCAGCAGAGCCCACGGTCCATCCCAGCAGTGAGGCTGGACCAAAACCCATTTCAAGTGAGTCCTCACAGAGCTGCTCAACCCCTCCTAGCCTGAGGGCCCACGAGCATCACCAAGCACACAAGAAACTCTTGCCCACTGTGTTCGACAGGATCTGAACCTCTTGCTGCTTGTGAAATCAGGATTTCTTCCCCTTCCACAGCAGTTCTCATCTCGCTGCCAGTTGCTGCAGTACCCTCCATCCCTGAGCATCACCTCCCCATCCTAAGCCAGATTAGTGCTTGGGCAGATCATATCCTTGGCTGCCTGAAGAGGCACTAGAAGATCACCTTTGCACGGACCAGTGTGGCCTTTTCCTACCATGTCCTGACAGGAAAAGGCCACGGGCTCTTTGTGGCCTCCAGCGAGGCAGAAGGGACGCACAGAGAAAGTGAGGGATAACTCACACCCCATCCCCCCTGCCCTGTGCTGAGACACAGAGCCAGAAGAAATACCCCTGGGGCTGGTGGCACAGAGAAGCTGCCTTCCCCTCACCCGTCAGAGGAGAAATCAAAGGCTGCCTCCCTTCCAAGGATAAAAACGCAATTAGGAAGCAATTAGCTGGGTTGCCTCGTTAAGCAACTTCAAAGGGAAGCGCCTTTCCCTGCAGCCTGTGCTGCAGCGGGCTCTGCTCCTGGCACAACAGGGGCAGGAGGAGGAGGGGGCAGAACGGTGGAGAAACCAATGGGAAGAGGATTTCTCTGGGGCTTAAAAGAAAAAATTAAAATATAAGTCTTTGAGGAGACGGTGCTGTGTTTTGGCAGCCTGCCCTGCAAGGCTCCTCTGCCCTGCTTGAGGCTGAGAGCTGGGAAAGCAGCAAGATGACCACCTTCAAAAGGAAGGGAAAAAACATCCTCAAATTCCCCCTTTGGCTGTGAGCCTTCTCCTGCAGGATACTCTAGGTGCAAAAAGGTGCAAAAAAAGCAGGAATTGCGGCGGGGGAGACCCTGTAAAGCTAAACATCCCTCAGGAGCAGTTTGTTGGATACAAGGGCTCACCCACACCCCATCACAAGCACGGCTGGGTTGCAGACCCGCTATGGAGGGCACCCCAGACCCCTGCCCTTCCAGCTCTTGTGCTCCCTGGCTCCAAGGATGGATGTCGGGAGCTGGCTGGGCACTGGCCAAGCCCCAGTCCTGGTGCAAAGAGCAGCGGGGAGCTGAGTCAGCCCCGGCCCAGCCGGCCTTTGAAGGCGGCTGAGAGCAGCCCAGCCCTGGGGACTTCCCTGTCCCCGGCAGATAAAAGGGCTGGGACAAGGCAGGAATGGAGGATGGCTGGAGAGCAGCTTTTTCCTGTGCCTGGGGCAGCATCGCAGTCCCAGGGCGCTGAGCTCACAGCTCACAAGACCAGGGAGCCCCGGCCAAAGCTGCCAGAGGGCACCGGGGATATGGTGGGAACTCACTGTGGGCTGCTCAGGGCACCCGTGACAGTGGTTTTGGCAGCACCTCTGAGATGTGCAATGCCTGATTTTATCCTTATGGGCTATTCCAGTATCACTGGATGCAGCTGCACCCCAGTCAGCTCTCCCTGTGCTCTGTTCCATGGGGAGTGAGACCTTGATGCAGGGGGCTGCAGGAGCCTCACTGCAGCCCCACCTGCAGCCCAAGTGCAAATTAGTTTCTCTTCCTAGAAATCCTTTTTCTTCCCAGCTTGCTGTTTTTTCAGGGGAGGGCTGAGCCTTTAAATTCAGCAGATCTTCAAGCTGATGCCCATTTTCCCACCTCTGCTTTGTTCTGCCTCTACTATGGCTTTGCTGTGCACTATGGAATATTCTCTATTCGGGCAGCAGTGAGGGATTTTGAGGTGCAGCCCCTACCAGGTGAGAAGCTCAGCCTTCTGAGCTCCCTCCCTGGATGTGCTGACAGGGGGATTGTGCTAAAGTCACCTGACAACCTGATCTCTGGTGGTGTGAGTGGGTAAATGGGGCAGGCAAACCCCAGAAAGAAGTGGCCAAGGCACTGAAGAAATCATCTCTGTGAACCTTGGGATATCCATGAGTCCCATGTCCTGTCTGGAAAGGGATGGGCTGTAAAGAAATAGTGGTGGGAGAGGTTGAGGTCAGATTTTTTGGGTCTGTAGGGGGAGTAGAAAACTGCCACAGCTCATGCCCTGTGTACTGCTAGGTGCTGGGCTCCCATGAGAATGCCCCTGACCTCCCAAACTGACCATTTTTTTCCCTGTGTCTCCTCTACTACAGAGACCCCAGGCCTAGAAGAGTGTGGCCAGCGAGCCAGAGCGCTGCTGGCCCCCCCAGCCCTGCCACAGCCCCAGGCACTGCTCCTGCGCCAGCTCGCCCGCCACTTCTGTCACCTCTGCCAGGGCAGCCCCCGCAGCCGCCTCTCGCCACGGCTCCTCGGGGAGCTCTTCGGGGAGCTGCTGCTGCGCCCTGTGACAGCCAGGTGAGGTCCCCTGCCATGCATGGGACAGGGTGGGTGAGAGGAGGGTGCCCAGGGACAGGCTGCTCCCAACCGAGCTAGTTTTGCTGTATGACAGCCCACCAGTGGCCCAAGAACAGCGTTCTCCCAAGGGGGAGGCCAGATCTGGGAGCTGTCGTGCCAGCTGTGGTGCTCAGACGTCACATCTCTTCCCAGAGTGAGGAGGCATGATGCACACATGAGACTGGGATTCACAGCATTGCCTCAGTCCCACAGCATTGCCTCAGTCCCACAGCAAATCCATTGGGGTAGCTGGCTGCTGTTCCAGGGAGCTGGGGGTCTCCAGGGAGGCAGAGCTGGTGTCCTCACACACCTCTCCTTTTCCTCTCAGCACTGAGGGAGGCCCTGAGCTCCGTGCAAGGATCCTTGAGTCCTTCATCATGGCCAGTGAGGTGGCAGAGCTGCCAACAGCTCCTGGTAAGAGACGTCTGGTGGTGGCAGAGGAGGGACAGTGGGTGTGGCATTCAGAGCAGTGACAGCAGCAAGTCATGGGGCAGTTCCAGTGTCTGGTGCAGTGATGAGAAGGTGCTTCTGTCCCTGTGGCAGTGCCCAGGCTGTGCTGGCTTCCTATCCCATTTCCCCCTCTCCTTTCTCCTCAGAGATGCTGATTTGGGTGCATTTCTTTGCAGCCCCTCAGAAGGTTTGCTGCTGTTTTCTAGCTTCATGTCTCTGTCATTGCTCTCTGGTCCCTGGGTTTGTGACAGGTTCTGGTCCCCCACATTAGGGACTTGGTATGAGCTGGGGGCTTTTGGTGGGGAGCTCATGTGCAGCTTATTCTGGAGAGCAGGGATCTGGATATAATCCTCCTAGGGAGGGAAAAAATAGCAGCATGACCAAAAAATGGCAGCATGGTATTTGCTACAGGATCCAATCAGGGTTTATGATTTTTGACTCGCATTTAGTCCCCATGTGTGCAGAATCATGCTGCATCCACTGCTGCTTCCCCCAGAGGGCATCCCCAGGGTGGAGATGAGGACAGGCACTTACCCTCACCTCTCCATGCATGGACCGAGGCAGGAAAGTGGCTTTTTCTGCAGATGTTAACGAGCCTCACCCCCAGGGCTGCAGTCCTGCCCCCTTCATTTCCAACACCAGGGTTTGTCTCCAGCACCTCTTTGATCTTTTGCTCTGCTGGCCACCTTCTCTTGCTGTGTTCCTCTTGCTGGGTAGCAGCTTGTGATCCCATCAGTGTCCAAAACTGAAGCCCATGCTCCCTGTGCCCTCTGCAGCACTCCAAGGATGGGGGCAACTGGTACATCCAAGTGGGGATGTACATGGGAGGGAGAGAGGGTGCTCAGGGGAGCACAAACCTCAGGGCCACAGAGACCCATTCTTGTGAGATCTCATCTCCAGGCTGTCACTGAGACCCATCTATTCCCCCACACTGAGCTGTCTGGATGCCTGAGAGGCACAATTGCTTCCAGCCCTCCTGCTTGGAGATACACTGGCGCTGGCCCCAGTGAATCCTGTCGGTTTGTGATGTCTCTGGGTCCTTGTCACCACCCTGCCTCCCTGGGGGACAGCCAGGCCAGGCAGGATTACGACTCTTAATATTCCTCATAAATCAGCCCTTTCAGACCTGTCATCTCATTTATTGCTCTCCCCCAAGCTCACACCCATGAGTTTGTCAGGATGCATCTGTCTCTTCCACCTGCTGATCCAGCTGATGGGCAGCTGCAGCCCAGCAGTCCCTGGGGTCACTGCTGCTGTCCCCAGACTTTGTAGTGTCATCCGTTGTCACCACCCCAAACTGAGGAGAGGGGTTGGGCAGGATCTTGAGGTCCTCATCCCTCTTCTGAGTCAAAATCTCCCCTGTGGTCATCCCACAAGCGTGGGGCAAGAGACAGGACACCTGGACTCGCTGTGGGACTTTAGGCAAGTCCTGCCACCTCCTCTCTCTCTGTACCTAAAAGCGAGGATATTATTACTTGGCTGTCATCACATTAGGGTGTTGGGAAGCTTAATTAAATGCCTGCAAAGCAATTTTGAGAGCTGGGGATGAAAGGGGCTATATATAAAGTGCAAAGAATTATTATTAGCGGTGCGGTCCAGGTCCTGCTCCTGCTCCCATCAGCCTGGCCCCACTCCCCTGCATCCCGGCACCGGGATTATTTCTGTGTGTGTGTGGAGTTGTGGTTTTATAATTATACATGTAAAATAGCTATAAATACCCTGCAATAACACGGCGGGTGTGTGTGCATAGCGCAGGAATAGGAGTCGGTAGCTGACATAAGGAAACGGTGGTGTGACCTCATTCTGACTCATGTGAGGGGGCAGCTGGGGGGCTTGGGGCTGCAGGGACAGCAGGGACAGCGGCCTCCTTGGCAGGGAGAGGTTTGGGGAGAGATCTGAAGCTGTCTGCTGATTCCAGGGAGGATCCTTGGCAGGGCCAGGATCCTTCCTCTCCCATGTGTACTAGAACTGATAGGGGAGTTTTTGAATCTTGGAGGGTAAAATCTTAAAGAATAAAAATGTAAATTATGGAATTTGGTTCCTGGAGGGGCTTCTCGGATGAACTTGCTGTTGTTGGGTTTGCAGTGTCCCTTCCTCCAGGCACTGCTCCTGGGGGTCTCTTTAGCTGCCCATTTTATGAGCTGCAAAGGAGAAAACAGGTTTGTGATGGCTCCTGAAAGCTGTTCCTTGGATGCAGCACTGGGGTCATGCTGGAGGCACTGGTTTGCATAGAGCCCTGCTCTGGTTTGTACAGGGCAATGCCACAGATCCGTAGGGAAGCTGCCATGGAGCCTGGGGGCAAGTGACTGCATTCAGGCCACCTTGCTGTGCTCTCCAGCAAGTCTCCAGCACTGGGCAGACAGGCCAGGGGGACATTTCTCAGCCCCATGGGGGCTCAGGGGGCATACAGATCTCACAGCAGGATCCCAGTGTCTGGGAATGACTGCTTCCCGAGCAGGGTGAGGGGGCAGGGGAAGGCAAAGGGAAGGAGTGATGCAAATACCAGCTCAGCTGAAGGAAGATGACTTCATCTCCTTTTCCTCTCCTGGTGCTATTTATAGTCACTTTAATTTACTCCCCTTTGCTTTATTATCTCTCCAACAAGCCGTTAGCCCTCAGACAGCAGGATGCCTTTACTCACCATGCAGCAAAAAGTTCTGGAAAAAACCCTCAACCCACCACCAAAAAAACCCAAAAGCGGGGGCAGGAGGCAGAGCAAGGCGGCAGAGCGCTTGGGCAGGAGCATCGCTGTCCTGTGACGTAGCTTTCTGGAAAAAAACAAGAGGATTTTTGGCTCCTTTTAGAGAAAGGAGTGAGAACTGGGCAAGGAAGATGTTCCCTACCTCCTTCAGAGCAGTGGCTGGAGGGGTCAGGACCCGTGGTGCCAGGGTCCCCTCCTCACCCTAGGACAAGGGCCACTTTTGCTGGACCCTGCTGAGGCAGACACCCCCTGCTTCCCTCCAGGAGCACCAGCCCTGCCCTCCTTCATGTGGGGCAGTGGTATCATGCCAGGATATGGGGGTCAGCACCACCCCAGGTGCCTTAAAAACATCTTCCCAACAAGAAGGTTTGGCAGCCCTACATCATAGGGAAACTGAGGAACAGCCTCCCCATGGAATTGCCCCTTCCAGCAGCTTCAATATCCAGTCCCTGGGAAGGTTGGTGCCCAGCCCCAAGCTTAGCTCTGTGGCAGCCCATCCCCAGTGCTCAGCAGGGCTGCAGTGGTGACAGTGGTGGGTGACAATTCCGTGAACATCCTGTGATGTGACACTCTGGGCACTTCCCAGCCCAAGCTCCATGCGGCACCTCTGGGACAGCATCCATGCTGAGCAGCACTGCTGTGTTAAGCCAAATTAGAAGGATCTGACTTTGAAGTTTTTAATTAACTTTTTCCCTGTTTGCTTTCTTCTGGATCCAAGGGAAAAGCCCAGCCTCCCCATTCCCCCCAGCTGATGTGGCATGGAGGAGGTTGCAGACTTGGATGTGCAGGGGGTCAGGAGGGAGCAGGAGGCATTGAATGTAATCCAGCACAGAGGGTGCAGCTGGGGGCTGTGTCCAGGTGCTGCTCTGCCCCCCTGGGAGCATCCCTGCACAACCATGAGCAAGCTCCCACCTAGCCTGGCACATCGGCCACAGGAAACCTCGAATTTGCATTACCTCTTGGTGTTTTGTCCCCTCAGAGCTGCTAGCATGGGTTAAAAATAGCCAGGAGAAAATCCAAGCAAAACCCTGGGTGGAGAACAACATGAAGAAGCCATGGCTGAGTGGTCCCCTGTGCCAAAACACCTTGTTCTGCCTCCCTGAATCTGCAAATAATATAGAGAAAACAAATTAACGCTGGGGAAGGGGAGGAAAAAGAGCCAGAGCCGAGCTAGCAACATGAGGTAGAGAGAGTGGCTAAAAATAACAGATCCCTGAAGGCATGGGGAGAACATGACGGGGATCCACACTCCTGCCATCCCAAAAGGCAGCCTTGTGCCTTCCCAGCTGCTCCTGGTGCATCCAGAGAGGGACAAGCCTCCAAGAAGGGCAGCAGCGGGGAGGTGAGAGGTGCAGAGCTGTGCCAGGAGCTATTCTCCCACCTTCAGCAGAGCATGGGGGTCCCCCAAGCACCCAGGGTGCCCAGCTGAGAGGGAGCTGCTGCCTGACCCACTTGCAGGCAGCCGGCGGGCAGTGGGATGCTGCTGGGAGACCCCAGGGGTGCTGCCTCCACAGCTAATTTTAGCCTGTGTTCAATTAATCATGGAATGGGAGGGGATCACAGCAAGCCCAGCCTTTGCCAGTGCCTCCACCAGCTCCCCTTTCCACCCCCATGTGTGCTGCTGCAGGGTTTGGAGGAGCAGGGTCCAGCATTCCCTGATCCTGTGGGTTTGGGCTGAGGAACTCAGAGAAATCCTGTGCCACAGTCCTCCTCCAGTCAGCTTTAAGAGGCTGGAGCAGCCCTGGGAAGGATGTTATCTCCTCCTGCCTCAGTTTCCCACCTGTGGCTGGCATTGGTGACCTTTGCTGTGGAATTTCTCAGGTTGCCTGTACAGCTCTGAGCAGGCATTTTCCTGGCATGTCAGAGCTCTGGAATGCCTCCCTGGGATGGGGAGCACTGACCCCCAGCAAAGGATGTCTCAGCCAGCCCAGACCTCTGCTGCATGCCCTAATGGCAGCCCCTTTCCTGAGAGTCACCAGCTCTGCTGTGCAAAGCTGGGGCAGGAGCAGCTGCAGTGCTCGGAGACAAGCAGCTTTCCCAGCACAAAGGAGAGAGCCTGGCAATGCTTTTGGGGTACAGCATCAGAGCCCTGTGGTCCTGCTCTCCCCACAGCCCAGCTTCACTGGTCCCCATGTCAAAAGCACGGCACGGTCCAGCCCTCCCCCATGACAGAGGGAATGGCTCCTGACGGAAACAGGGCTCGGCTGGGATTGAAACCCTTTTCCTGCCTGCCTGTGTGGCCAGAGCTGATAAGGCTGGATAACCCCAAGCATTGTGTGTTCTGCCGGCCCATGACCCGCCAGCGGGAGAGGAAACGCTGCCGCTCGGCCAGCCGGGATCCAGGGGGAGACCGTGTGGCGGTGGTGGGTGCTGGAGCGCCCTGCTGTCTGCCAGCCTGCTTTCCCTTTGGCCAGCAGATGAATTTTGGGATGGCTCTGTCAGATTGGTGCCAGCCCAGGTTGCTGTGTCAGCACACGCTGACTGGCTCTCAGCTGTATGGTCATGAAAGAAAGCTGCCAGCATGAAAAACCTGGGGGTTCAGGGTGATTGGCACGGGCAGGGTTTGGCCCTTGAGATTTGCATTCCATCCTGTTGGGATGGAGCTTTGAACCTGGGACACTTCTGCCTGTTCCAGAGGGCAGCTCCCAAAGGCCAGACTGCCTGAGCAAAACCTCACCAACCCAGAGGGAGCCACCAGCTTTGCTGTCCCACAGTGGTCAGGGCTGGCTCGCTCCCTGTGCCGGCTGCTGGCCAAGCCAGACTGCGGGAATGTGTGTGCCAGTGCGCGTGTCCTCCCGGCTCCTGCCCTCAGACGCTGTCTGGGCTGGCGTCACCCTTTCTGCTGCAGTGGCTCTGGCTAAACACCGTGGGCAGCTTCACAAAAGAAGATGAGGAGGGTGACAAAGCACTGGCCGCACCACCAGCCACAACCGATTGTCAGCTTGGCACCAAAGCCAAGAGCATCTTTGACTGTGCAGTGGCATTTCCATCCCCTGCTTCCTGCCTGGCAGCAGGTCCCCCTGCTGCCCTTTTGGCCAGGAGATGCCAGAAAGGGGCGATGCTTCCCATGGGGAATTTCATGGTGGAGAAGGGAAGCTGATCCCACCGTGATCCCACCAGCACCCCTGGACCCTGCCTCCCTTGAGAGCACCTGGCTCTGTTCCAAAGGGATGGGAGGATGCAGGCTACCCAACACAGACACATGAGCAGCTCTGGGGAAAGGCAGGATTTGTGCTTCCAGGAGGGAAAATGAGTCACAGGGGGATGACAGGGCTGTGCCAGCAGCGGAGCGCAGGACTGGGGTAAGTGGTGGCTGTCGGCTGCCATCCAACAGGTCAGGCTGAAATGCTCTTACAGGCCTTGCCTGGCTTTAAAATCTATTAACGTCATTTTGCTGTTCGAGCCGAGAGCAGTACAGGCAGCAGAAACGTTCAGGCACGGCTCAGATCAGAGCAGGATTTCAATTACAGTAATCAAAGGTGACACAGATAAGAAACCCCTGGTCTATGGAGCCACGACAGCTGTCCTCTGGCTCCAACCAGCACCCATCCAGAGCAGCTCCATCAAAATCACTGAAGTGGTACTAGGGTAAAATTGGATTGGAATCCATTTTCATCTGCCGCGGTGGAAAATGCTTTCCCTGCACTCCTTGGGGAGGAAAACCACCTTCTTAGGGACAGCAAGGGAGGAAGGTGCCAGGCATGGAGGAGGGGACAGTGCTCCCAGGAACAGCACTGATGGCTGCTTTTGGATGACAGAGGCAGCAAAAGGAACAGCTGGGATACTGGAGTATCACGGCTCTGCCTCCTGCTTTCCCCTCTCCATTTCAGCCTGGCCCCACAGTGACTGTCATGGGTGAAGCAGGGATGTGTTCAGCTTGGTGTCAGGCTCCCTGGAGGGATGGGCGTCCCTCTGAGCCCCACCTGTGGCTAGAGCATCCCAGGATGTGCTGCAGGATGGACTCCCAGCCAAGGAAAATCTGGGGAGAGGGTTGGGAGGTTGGAGGAGAAGAACCCAGGGGGCAGGCACTGGCACTCTTCTCTCATCCTTGCAAACGGCAAAGTAATGCACAGGGAAACCTGCCTCCTGCTCCTGCCTCTGCCACCACTTGCCCCTGGTCAATCGTCCCACTGTTTTTGTGACTTTTTGCAAATCTTTTGGATGTCAGCAGCGCATCCCTACCTCTGACTCCATCACCCCTTTGGGCTCCCACTCCAAGGAGCCAGTGGTGCCCACTGCCACAGCCTAATGGGACCCTGTTTGCAGCCAAACCATGGGGGCATCCCTGGGTCCCATGCACACAAGTGGTCCTTTCTGCCCCTGCCCCAGCACGGCAGGATCCAGCCAAAAACACAGCATCTCTTTCTGCACCCACTGGCCCCGCTCCAGCCTGGCCAGGTGTCAACTGCCCAGCCGCAGCGTGTCCCCCCCACGGTGCTCTGCCGGGAGCAGGAGCCCTCTCCCAAACACTGGAGGTTTGTTCGGGGTGGCGGGGCTGAATGGTGGGTCTGTGTGGCCGGGAAGGCCGGGGCGGGGAGGGAATTTGAGCCGCTTGTTTCATCTGTTTACCTGGAAGTGGAGATCATGGCCAGGCCCAGCTGCCGCAGTGGCGGCACTTTCATGCCAGCGCTAACGGGATGGGGAGTGCTGCGCTGCACCCGACACCGGGCAGCCTGCAGCATGACAGTGATGGGGACACAGCAGGGACTTGGCAGGGCTCCCCTCCCTCCATGTGCCTGCACAGTGCTGAACCCTCCTGCTCACTGCTGCTGGAGAGCCAGAGCCTGGGGAGGGTTGTGGGGATGATCCCAAGCCATCACAGTGGTGGGAGATACTGCAGGTCATCCTTTGTCTGCAGCATCACTATGTCCCGGGTCCCCATCCTCGTTGTGTTCCCCATACTGTTGGTGGTCTCCATCCTGGCTGATCCATAGCTCTCTGTACCGGCTGTGGTGTCCCACAAAGGCTGTGGACACCTATGCCAGCTCTATGCCTGTGTGGGTTGTGCATCCCTGCACAGCTGTGCCCCTGTACCAGCAGTGTCCCCATGGGAGCCATTTAGCAGCTTTGGGAGACAAGGCCCACCCATGCAGGTTTTGTCCTTGCATGAGGCAGAACTGACAGCCACACACAAGTTGCTGGGGAGAGAAAGGGGATGTTAGCATCTTCGTCAGCGCCTGGATGCACGGGGATTAATGAAGCTGGCTCGGCTTCCCAGGATTCAGGTTGCCTTATCTGTGTCTATCTGTTCTTACCCAGGCACTGCCAGAGCTGCTGCGATGCGCACAGCTAATCCCAGAGGCTGGCAGATAGGGCAGGGACCGCTGCTTCCACCCACACCCTGCCCACACCCTGCCCACGCCTGCAGGGCCAGGGGCATGGAGCTGCTGACCTGTCCTGCCCCAGGCCAGCTGATGCTGGAGATAACCAGAGGCACAGGGCAGAGGTGCAAGGAGTTTGGCAGTCAGTCTGGCAGTAGTATGTGCAGGGTTGTGAGGCAGGTATTGCCTCTGATCCTGATTTTGAGGCTGCATCACCTTCCAGTTCTCCCAGCAAAGTTGTGTCTGCTCAGTTCATCTCTGTTCATCTTTCAGCTCAAAAAAGTTACTGCCCCATGGGACTGTCTCTGGGAACTTGTGGCCGTTCTTTGGTTAAGTAGATACTCCATCTTTTGGATACTTCTGGCATTTGGGGAGGGTTGCAGGTGGTGAAGGGGCTGGGATACCCACAGAGGCTGGCACCTCACTGAGCAGCCTGGCACTGTGTCATGCTCAGGAGACAAGGAACAAGGGCCAGGTCATTTCACCTCACACCACCTAGATGCAGCTGCAGCATCCCTGGCTCTTCCCAAGTACCTGGAGGACCCACAAGCTCTGACTGCCCATCCCTGGTGCCATCAGGAGGGTGTCTTCCCTCTGGCTTCTGGCACTTCTTTCTCCATTCTGTGTTGGCTCTTCATACCCTGGGGCAGGAGAAGCGTCCGAGGCTGAGGCTGTGCTTCGCCACCATCCCAAATTTCTGACCTGGCATGCACAGTGCCATGACAACACTTTATTTTTTCAGCTGCTTCCCTGTTTTCTTTGCAATTGGGCTCTTTCACTGGGTGGTGGGGATCACAGAGGCTATTTGGGCAGGGTTCAGCATGCTGCTGAACAAGTAGCTTGTCGCATGGTGCCTTCAAGTGGCCTGCCCTGCCATGTGCCCCACACCTTGCACGGCTCTGACCCTCCCTGGCCACAGCATAGAGGGAAAAACATCACCTGGGCTTGGGAGTGACTGCTCAGCTCTGCACACCCCAAAGCTGCCCTGGGACCTCAAAGCTACCCATCTCCCATGGGCTGTACAGCTCCATGTACCATAGGCATGGACTCTGCAGACTGACGTCCCCAAGGTCACCAGTGCTACCGGAGTTCTGTGTCTGTGGCAAAATGGTGCTGAGTGTGGTGAAGTGGGTGCCCAGCATGGCTGGCACTGCTCTTGCTTCCACGACAGTCCTCCTGTGTTCCCAGCCTGTGGCTCCTCCAGGGCATCTTTCCTGTAACCTCCTGACCCTGCTACAGTGGGGTTTAAAGCTATAAGGAAGGTGGCCTGGAGAAGGCTTTGTAAAATGCCAGTGGGGAACCACAGCAAAGGAAACTGTGCCAGGGGGGAGAATGAGGTACAGAGAGCACAAGCCCCCAGGACCTCTATGGGAACAGGGACTGGAGGACAGTGACAGGAGTTTGGTAATGCAAAAGCACATGCAAGAGTTGACCCTGACCAAACAGCCTCCCTGGGCAGTTTCAGGAACAGTCACAACCACTGAGTGGCTGCACATGTCTGAAGGAAGCTGTGCTCTGCAGCTTCTGACAGCTGCTTCTGCAAGAGCCTTAAATTGTACATTAGGAGTGTTTCAGAAAAAGAAACCTGAGTGTTCTGGGGACCAGAACAATTCAAAAGATCCTAGACAAATTCACAAGCCATCAGTCTTGATGGGAATCTGGTCTTTTCAGCAAGAAAGACAAAAGCCTTTGTCCAAGTTGTTTCCACCGTATCTTTTAGTGGGATTAGAACTACAGTGTCCTGTGCTGACAGGCATCCCCCAGGCCAAGCATAACCAGCCCCTGAAATCACTTAGTGCAGGCCTCGGAGTCCATCTCAGCATCCTGGCACTTGCTGCTGCCATCACTTCCAATTTAGACCTGCTCATGGCAGAGACCAATATAGAAGCACTTTGCAGGATGGCACTTCCCCTCCCCAGGGAGCCAGTGCTGGCATTTCGCTCTTGCTGCTCACCAGCTCCAAGGAAGACTGAGGAGCTTGAATTACATTTTTCCAAGAAAGGTGGATTTGGTTTGCAGAAATATAAGGACTGGGGAACAGTTGTTCTGCTCTGTTGAGCCTTTCTGCCATCTGGAACAGCTTTTGGTTTCCTTCTGGATACCTCTTCCATGAGATGGCAGGACAGGGAGAGGGACAAGGGCATCACTAGGACCCCCAAGGAGGGGAAGGACGAGGAGATGGAGCCAGGGGACACATGGGTCTATCCCTATATGCCCTCTTCACAGGGGTGGGTGAAAGTCAGCCTGGGCAAGTGGAGAGCTGATTTAAGGAAGAGCTTGGAACAGACCTCACAGTGGAGGGTTGTGGAAGGTTGTGGAATCCCCCAGTCAGGCTGTCCATGGCATGTGCCCACTCTGCCCATCCCCTTGGCAGGGTGGTGGCCATGAGATCCTGCAGCTGCTGCTTCTCTTTCCACATTTTCCAGCCCAGGGGTGCAGAAAGCCTCATTATCTTCATCTTCTCTCTTTTCCTCCTGGGGAAAAACATAAAAGCAAAGTCACCACATCAGGGCTGGATTACTCAGGGACTAAAGAGGGAAGGGCACATGCAGGGCAGTGGCCTCTGTAACCCCAGCCCCTGGGTGAGGTTTCTAATGTCTAGTAAGGGCTTGGTGCTCCTGCAACTTTATCCTCAGTAAAGGCATAAAAAATGTCTCCCATTCCTCCAATTGCCTGTCCCTACAGAAACTGGGGCAGAACTGGGTCTCTTGGGCATGGTCCTCCTCACAGTTGGAAAACACCCCACAGATCTCCTCCAGGGGCTGGACACCGGCTCCCATTGGCCCTGCATGGCTCCAAGCCACTCATGTCCATGCCACGTATTGGTGTCCTCTGGTCCCTCCCAACTGCTCTGCACCAAACACTTCCTGTGTGGTGGATTTGATTTGGTGTCTCTGAGGCTGACACTCAGCTCAGGACCATGCTGCCACTGCCCAGGCAGCCTGTGCTGTCCTCAGCATCCAGTGCTTGAAACCACAACTTCATGGTGAGCATCCTCCCTGGAGAGGCCGCTCTCTGCAATTAATCCAGGCATGGTTTATGCTAACAACTCTCCCCACTTTAAATTATAAATGGCCCTTGGCATGTGTGCACACAAACACATGTGTGTGTGCAGAGATCCTTTAAGGCCATCATTAGCTGTAATTAGTGGGATCTGTCACTCATCTTTGGCAGTTAATGATGAGCCCTGAGTCAGAGGAATCCAGCGGCAGATAAAATAAACACGATTTCAAACAGTTTGGAAATAACAAGCCCTCATTAATCAGACAAGCCCCAAAGGGAAGTGCTTGGAAACATGGCAGCTTCTTTGCTGTTGCTGAGAGTGGGGTTGGGTGGGCTCTGGGACAGCCCCTGTGCTCCCCAAACCCCCCCTCCGGTGGGAATGGGAGGCAGGATATTCTCTCTTGGCTCACTTCATGGCAGGATTGAGGTGTCAGAGCCAGTCAGCTTGAGCAAAAACCTGAAAACTGGCAAAACCTACACAAAAGGGCTCCTGCATGGCCCCGCTCTGGGAGAAAGCAGCTGAGACATGACCTGGCCCCAAGGTGTAGGTGGGGGTGATGCTGGTGCATCTGGGTAGAGGTGAAGCAGCTCTGGGGCAGCACATCCCACAGCCATCACTCACCCCAAGAGCTTAAAGGCTGTGTGGAGGGAGCATCCCCAGGATCCAGCAGCACAGGGGACAGAGGATTTGGGGAAGGGGCTGGTATAAGAGATGTTTCCTAGGGAGCAGGGGGACTTGGGGAGACTTCTAGCTGTCACAGCTGCAGCTAAGTAACAGCAAATAGGAGGGGAATGGGACACATGAGGCTGGTTTATATTACAAAGGAGCAGTCCATCATGGGGTATTTAAAATAATCCGCTTAGATGCACAGTAGCAGATTTGGAGCGCTAAGGGAATTGAAGGCGCTGTGGCTTTGCAAGACTGGATCAGATCTAGTTAAGATGCCACTTAGGACAGTACATCCCATCCTGCCTCACTGCCCCAGGGGACAGGCACACAGCACCTGCAGCCCCTGCAAGGCCAGTCCCATTCTTCCAGGGATACACCCAAGGTGACACTGGCCACATCAGGATGGGTGACAATGTCCTGTGGCAGCTCCCTGGGACTGGCAGCAGGTTTGGACAGCATAGAGCCATAGCCTGGACTAAGCACATGACAGGGGATTCCCATGAGGGGCCAAGCCTTTGGAGTGGTGGAGGAGGTGTAACTGGTGCTTGGGGTCCAGGGGCACCTTCATGCTGAAGCCAGGTGCCTGGTAGAGAGCTCGGACCAGGGGATGTTATGAGAGAGCTGTACCCACACTGCCAGGGGTGGGAACCTCCTCTAAGGGTGTCCATGGGGCATTTCCTGCTCAGCTGGGGCTGGGGGCAGGGGCCTGGTGTGGTAGGCTGGGACCAGGTGCTTCAGGGAAGAGCTGGGGCTGGGACTGCTCTGCTTCTGCATGGCCTTGCAAGCCCCCAGCACCAGTGGCTACAGAGGAGGGTGGTCCTAATGCTACAAGCTAGGGGATCCTCTTTTGGGGTCTGGGCTCCGTTTGGGGTCTGTGTGGGCAGGAACATGGTCTGTCTGAGCATCCTGGCATCCTCACACTGCTCCTCTGAACCAGGCTGAAAGCACAGCCCCAAGGAAGCCAGTTTATCCTGAGGGATGGATTTCATCCCAGAGACTTCATTACAGGCAGATATTCCCCCAGAAGAGTACCCTTCCAAGGGCAGATGGTTTCCACCTTGGGCAGACTCAAGGGGTTCAGCCTGCAGTGGCTCTGCAGAGCCAGAGCAGCAGCAGCCTCTCGGAGCCAAGCAGCGTAGCCAGAAGTGACCCTGTCACAGGGCTGGTCCTCACACTGCCCACCCCTTTGCTCCCAGGGAGGGCAGGGCCCAGGAACATGCCCACAAAATCTGAAGCTGCATGTCAGACTAGGCCACAGGACTGCCTGCACCTCTTCTTGTCCTCACCCTGTGCCCTCTGTCCCTCTCCGACCCCACTACAGGGCTGCGCTCAACAGGAGGGCTCACTCTGGCAGGTTTAAACACTGTCCCCAGCTCCCCTGAGCACTAATCCAAGGGAGGATTAAGGTTACCAAGCTCCTGGAGCCACCCAGCTCTCACGTCTCCCACAGTGGACCCCTCTGTCCTGGCCCCAGAGAGGGCACAGGGCTCTGCTGTCTCACTGGGACTTGCTGCTGTCCCCCCCGAGCCCCCCAAACTCTTCTCCATCAGCAGGCACCTCACTGGGGTTGTGCAGCACCTGTTCACCTCTGTGAACTGGGGACCAGAGATCATTTCTGGGCCTTTAGGGGCTTCCAAGCCTCTGTGACCAACATCCCTCTGCTCCCTGCAAGCCCTGCATGGTGGGTTTTGGGGTGGGCTTCTCCCCTGTCCACCAGGTGCCATGCTCTGGGTCAGCTCTGCGTTCGTGACAACTAGTTTAAATGCATGGAAAATACCTTAATCCTGGTAAGACCCTGATCCCTGCCTGCTCATACTTCCTGTGAAAGCCCCCCACTTCAACCATAATCCCCTGAAAGAGGTCATCTGTGCACCCTCCGTTTGTGGGAGCAAAGGACTCTCTCCAGGGCACCCACAAACTCCTGGGGTTGGCACAAAGGGTCCTGGCTAGCTCTGCCCAAGGAGTCCTGTCTCCTGCAGGGGACAGTAGGGGTACAGATGCTTCTGCCATATGGCCAGTGGCTCCTGCCACCCTCTTGTGCCCCCTTAGGGCCACCAGCTCCAGAAGTTTTCAGAGAGAAGCAAGTAAGTGTAAACTATATTTACGTAGTTATGATAATTTTTCATTTCTGTTTTGAGTTGCTACATACTCCACAGTGAGCAGAACTCCTAGTCTCCCAGTCCCTATCCCCTTGCACCTCTTGCCCCATCCTATCAAGAGGGCTCCCCAGGGCATGGGATTGGAGGAACCCCTGGTTTGTGGGGAGAAAGAGGGCTTTGGCTCTGCCCCCATTCCCATTTCCCCAGTGTCAGGAGCTTCTGCTGCCTTTACCTGCCCTGACCTGTGGCCCCATGAGCTGTAATCCCCCTCCTGCTGCACTCGCAGGATCAGAGGCTGCCAGTGTCCAACCCATCCCAGAGAAAGGAGGCCACTGGGGGTTGGTAATAAATCCTAATGATATCCTGGGGAGAGGGGTAGAACAACACGTTCTCACCACTCCCTTGCGTGGCAATAGGAAAGGTCTGTGTTTGCAGAATTGTCTCTTGCATTTATAAGAAGCAAGGACAATGCTGGGATAGAGCCTGAGCTGAGCTTTTAACCAGCCAGATTACATTTAGCAGGAGCATTTACCTCTGCCTCTAATCCGCCTGCCACAAAGACTTGCTAACTCCTTCCCGGATTTAACTGGAAGGCTTCAAATCTTCCTGCAGAGGAGAGAGTTAAGCCCGAGCTGGTGCTGAAGGGCTGCAGAGGTCAGGGTCAGCGCTCCTCCTTCTCAGGCACATCAGGTTTGGGCCGGACACTTAAGTCCCAGGCTCATTTTTTTTTCTGGCAACAGGCCCTGCAGTCAGGACAGGCAGGGGATGGGAAAGTGCCAGGAGCCCTTCAGTCCTTGGGAGCTCAAAATCAGAGCATATGCAGAGCAAAGATTTGAACATTCTTGAGCAAAAATCACTGCTGCTTAAAAACAGAGCAGAGGAAAAAGCTCTGGAGCGGTCACCTGGTTGGAACAGTCCCTGGTTTTTAGCTGGATTTCTTGTAAGAACAGAAAATATCCATAGGCAGTGCTGGGTGGCTGGGGAAGGTTGGGATGGCTGTTGTAGGATATGGTCGTGCTCCCAACACCCAGTGTCACCTGACACATGGCTGGTGTCTCCTGACTCCCCCATCCCACCCTGGAGCAGCCACATTCTCCACTGCCTGCACAGGGCCAGGCCCATCAATCCTCAGAGCCCAGGACACCTATGGCACCAGCCCTGTGGCTCATGCCACAGAGGTCTCTCCAAGCAGAATCCCTCCCTTGATGGGCATTCCCTCGCAGGATGCTTTGCATCCATGCCAGGCAGGGGAGAGACAAAACTCCTGGTCCTTGGCCCTTCAGCACACCCCTACGGCACCCCCAGCACAGTGACCCCAACACTGCGTCAGCCATGGTGCCTCAATAGGGGATTTTGGTGCGAGACTTTGGGGCAAGGGAACAGGGATGTGGCACACGCTGATGTCACTGAGCAGCACATGGCGCTGTAGGGGACCCACCAGCAAAGATGGTCTGACTGGGAGAGTGGCCAGGAGAAGGGCTGGAGCTCTGTGGCTGGCTCCACACAGCCTGGCCCGACGGGCTGCCCGCCCTCGGTCTCGCCCTCCACCGCTGGCACTAAGCCTCGCACGCCAGGGTCACAGCCTGAGCTGGGAGAGACGCGTGAGCTGAGACAGCAGAGCCAGGGACGAAACCTCCTCTGATTTCTGGGAATCCGGCAGCATTGGAAATTTCCCTCCCAGCACAGCTGCGTGGGAGGGGACGGCGAGTCCCCTCAGCCAGACCTTGCAGGGTGTCCCGCCATCCGGCAGCACCTCTCGGCCTCCATGGCGGCCGGGCCAGGGCGACACGATGGCACCATCCCACTGCCACCGCCCCGCCACCTTTCCCTCACAAAGGCCGGAAGCCGGGCGCAGCCGGGGGTTTCCCGGCTCGGCCGTGGCCCCAGGTGCCCCAGGGATGAGCTGGCTGCCAGCCAGTGGCACCCAGCCCGGCCTCCGAGTCCCTCTGCGGTGCCACTACAGGGGGCTTCTGCACAGTCAGGAATTCCCTGCGTTCCTCCAGCCGCCCCAGTGCCGCGCCAGCGGAATGGTATGGGGGGCTCCATCCACAGCATCAGCCCCTCCTTACGCTGGGCGCAGAAAGCACCTGGTGAGAGAAAATCCACCTCGTGTGTTCCAGACGAGGCTCTGGGGCCTGCAGCAGGCACAGCCTGCGGGGCTGAGGGTGCTGTGCTGGGGCAGGGCTGCAGAGCCCCCCCGCTCCCCTCCTCCAGCCTGCTGGGCAAGGGGCCAGCTTGGCTTCCGCAGCCCTTTCTGCAGGCTGGCCTGGTATGTTCACCACAAGCTATGGACGGCCTGGCTGCCGCTTACAGTAAATCTGAGCGAGCTGTTTCGGGCAGGGCATTCGCAGTCCCGCCGGCAGTGAACTGGCCGTGTCCTACCGGTACTGGTGGCTGCCACAGGCATCTCCAGTTTCCAGCGCTCCCCTCGGCTTTCCCAGCACTGACCCATGTCACACCCCGGCATCAGCGCCGAGCCACTGTCCCAGGGCTCCCCCACCTTTCTGGTAACAGGCAGTGTCTGGGAGAGGGGAGAAGCATTGCCATCACCCCTGCTTTGGCTCCAGGTGCACAGGAAAGCTGGTGAGGAAGGGATACTGGGGCACGCAGAGATGCCAGCACAGTCCCACAAACTGCTGCCCAGCCACACTCTTGCTGCTACTTTCTCCCATCTCTGCCCTCTGGCCATCAGTTCCAATCTCCAGCAGAGGACTGGGAGATCTTTCTGCTTGCTTGGGACAGTGTGAAGTCTTTGTCCCTGTGGTGGCCAGCAGATTAACCTGAAGCACCACTGAAACATTTTCTTTAGGGCGTAAGTCGGATTTATGGGGTGGAGATGCCTGCTCCAGCCCACTTCACAGATGGGTAACTTCAAGCATTGGGAAAAGGCAAGATTTGGCTTAAACAACTGAGCTCCCCTGAGCCCTCAGGATCATATGCTGCATTTCCTTATCCACAAGTTTTTCCTTCCTACCCTCTTTTTAAGGGAAAATCACTGAGGGGTGCTTGTCACCTGAGACTCTGAGGCTTGGGGCTGCAAGCACTGTCCCACACTTTACTCCACATCTGTACCCCAAGTCCAGATGAAGGTGAGGTATTCACTAGCAAAATTTCATTCTGTTGAATGACCAAAAAGCAGAAAACAAGCAAGGAACTAAGTCACCCAAGGACAGACCACATCCCAGGGGCTAAGCCCTGCCACCCCTGACCCACCAGCCCAGGGACATTGCCCCAGAGCAGCTTTGCCAGCTCCGTGGTGCCTTCTGCATTTGGCTCAACCTTCCCCAGCATGAGAAAGGATGCACAGCAGACACAGGCAAGGGATTTTCCAGGGTGGAAGCTTGCTCCTGGTCTGGTTTTCCAGAAGCAGACTGCGAGCTTGTGAATCGGAGGTATTTGTCAAGTCGGTTCCTGCAGTGGAAATGATCAAATAATTGTTCATACACCCGTCTGGCCCAATGGCTCATGCTCACAGAGCAGAAACTGGCTGTCAGGCTGCAGGACTGTGGTTCCCCCGTGATGCTGTGGCGTGTTTGTGAGAGGAAGATGCTGAGGCTGCAGGTGCCTTTCCAAGGCAGAGCTATGCCACGCTCCAGGCACACTGCCAGCCCGTCGCTCAGCCAGATTCGTGCCGCCTTTCTCTCCGAGAGTCTCAGGGAGGGCTGCACTTCACAGCGGGCTTTTCCTGTTCCACTTGCCCAACAGAGTGCTTCCAGCATCTTCTCTACCCCTTGTCCTCTCCTTCCTCTTCTCACCGGTTTGCAGTTCCAACAGCCTGTCCTTGGCTCTCCCCACTTCCCCGTGCTCAAGCAGGCATCCAGAACAAGCCTGCTGCTCTGAGAGTGAGGATGGAGGACATGCATTCCTATGGAAAGTCAGGCTCTCCCAGCAGCAGCCTCTTCCAGCCCCTAAAGTGACGGTGACCTGAACATTTCTATTCAGACCAGATATTTTTTCAGGGATTTTTAACCTCCTCTTATGTATGTTTCCTTTTCCTTTGGGGTTGAAATTATTCTAGCTTTGTGCAAAAACCAACTCCGAAGTGCTTGGGGAGTGGAAACCTCCCATTATACTTTTGAAAAATAATATTAATCTTCCCTCTCCTTTTATGAAGAGTTCTCTCCCCAGTGGCTCAGGACTGGAGGTAGGCATTTGATGTGGAAATAGCCCTTGCTGGAAGAGCCCTTTGATGTTTGATTTTCACACGGCCAACTCCTAACCAGCCATGGGGGGCACAGGGTGCTAGCAGGGTTGGGCTCCAAAGGGTGCCCAGGAAGGACACAGAACAAAGGGGAGGTGCTGCCAGACCCTTATCCTGCCTGCCTTGTTTCCCTGAGCAACAGGCAGGTGTTTCCAGGCTTCAAAGACAATAAAACCAGGGGGATTTCCATTCGTGAAAACTGCCCTTGGCCTGATTCAGCTCCAGGACCTAAGGCAGGTGCCCAGCCTGCCCTGAGCCAGAGTGATCCTTTGCCCAGGGCAAGAAAGACCTGGCATCTCCCTTCAACCAAAGAGACCAGACAGGATTGCAAGAAGCAGGATTTGGCCTCAGCTGCAGAAATGCAATTGCAAAGGGAAGGAGAGGGCACAGTATCTGACACCATCACCTGCTAGGATCCCCAAAATGCCTGTGCTGAGACACATTACTGCAGAGAGATGGGGCTGGGAGGCCATACCATGAGGATGATGTGTTAGCTTGGTGTGTGGGGAGCTGGGGGCTGGAGCGCCACAGACCTGGGCAGCATCTGCAAGCAACAGCATCCCTACCCTTGCTTCAGGGACACAGGGGACAGTGAAGTGGATTCCCACTTTGAGACTGAGACATTGTCATGAGGTGTCTCTGGTGGCAGGGAGCCAGGTCACACATTTGCTTCTTTCAGTCTGACACAGATCCCAGCTCCTTATTTAGTGGGTTTAGTATCCACCGACTTTGCCTCCTGTAGTGCAGCAGCAAGTTTTTCTCCTCTTCCCCTCCCTCTCCTACTGTTTTCACTCATTTAATTCCTCAAAGCACTTCTAAGAAGCCGTTCATCTGGGAAGTATCACCCAAAACAAAGCTCTATTGTGTACGCTTGGTCAAAGCAAGATAAGAGCTTCCCAGCGGTAGGGGAGTAAAGGTGCTTCTTCAGGTGCTGGCAGGTCTCACAGAGCGCAGTGTTTGGGATGTGTCAACCCACCGGCCGGGATTTGCATAGGTACAATATCCCTCTTCACTTTCTGGCACCCTGGAAACTGTTGTATTAAATCTTAGTTCGGTGTTTTGGCCTGGTAACCAGCATCACGATTTACTTTGTTTCTTCCCTTTTTCTGTTCAGAGACAATACGCATTTTATGCTTTGTCAGCAGACGGCAGGGCAGAGCTCACCCTTCAGAGTGTCCCACTCCTGGGAGCTCTGGCAGCTGACGGCTGTGTCTACTCTGCACAAAGAGCTCGTGTCCAGCACATTCAGCGCAGGAAACAAAAGGTTTTCCACTGAGTTCTCTACTAACCTATGTGTTGTGAGAGACACTTGGCTGTCTTTTTACCCAAAAGCTTTGTCCTTACTAAAATCTGAAGATGTTGCAAGTTTTGTCTGATCCTTGAGGAAGAGATGAAGTGCTGGACATCTGGAAAACCTGGACACAAGCACCATGCCAGCACAACTCAGCCCTAAGGCACATGCTGAGCAAGACCAGTGATCTCAGGGACACAGCTGAACATGTGCCACGCAGTCCCTCTGTGCATGGGCTGTAAAGCTTGTGCTTTCCAAAATCTCTGGATTTGTTGCATGTTTTGAGGACATCTCTGCAGCATAGGCACTGGTGGGCTCAGGATTCCAGCAAATGGCCCAGAGATTTACCTGGTGTGCTGGGAAGCTGAACTTGATGCTTCAGAGGGTGATCTGTGCCCACCATGCACCATGAGAGTGTAGTCAGGACTTAGTGAATGTGAGGAATTTTGGAGTTTGATGGATAAAGTCTTGTCTAGTGGCTCAAAGTAGTGGGCTCGTTTGCAGGTATAAGGGAGCTGTTTTCCTGCATGTTTCTAGAGTATACCTAGGATTCCACAAGGCAGGCATGGCAGCAGAGACACAGAGTAAGTTCTCAGTGCCCCTAAGTCCCACCTGTCCTCCAGGGAAATAATTCTCTTCTCTTGGGAACCCAGAATTATTCAACCAAATTGTTTGGAAATCTTCAGCATAAAAACCTTTATGCAAATGACAGACGAAAAAAAGGTCTTAATGAACCTGACCTGCAAGTTGCCTTTGCTCAAACTCTCCGTACCCATCACCTTGTCTGGAAAAGGAAGGCATTGCATTTCACATGCTGGATTTTAAATGCTCACCGTACGCTGCGCTGTTTGTTTTATTTCTCCAGTCAGTGTTCAGAGCTTCTTCTTCTTATGCTTATTTACTGTAAAGCAGAGAAAGCCAGGGAAAATGATCTCCAAAGCAAATAGAGCCATGTTTCCATTTGGGAAAACTTAGAGGGAAAGCGCGTGTAGCTAAGCAACAATGCATGATGGTAAATGGGTCATTTTCCAAGGCATGAATTGCATGTGGATAACTGCAAGGAAAACAACCCTGGCCAACACACTGCCGACTCTTGAGTTCTTGGCCTAAGTGATTAATAAGAAATGAGAGGACTTTTCAATACCCCCGAGAGCTCCCTGGGTTGTTATGGGAGTTTTTCTCCTGCTTTCCATCTCCACCCAAAATCTGGGGTGGGAAGTCTCCATTCCTGCAGCTGTGCAGAGCTCCAAGTATGGATGTGCTGCAGTGAGGTTCCCTGGACACAGAGAAATTGATAAGTCAGTTCCATCAAACCCCAGGGAAAGGGATGGGGGCAAAGAACTTGCAAGGCAGGACTGGGGACTCAGCCATGAGGAACTTCCTTCTGTTTTGGGCCAGAGGGAAGCCAGCATTCCCTGGTGCATTCAGCTGCAACCTGCAACTGAAGGTTGATCTCAGCTTCCTCCAGCATTGCCCAAGGGTGGCTGTGTTGACTTTCCCTCCCTCTGAAACCAGATGATCTCCACTGCAAGGAAAGGGGAGAGGCTCCTACATGTTGTGAACTTATGAAGGTACTGCTACCAGGATAATACTGGCAGAGGGATGGTAAAATTAGTGTTTGGGAGGCCAGGAATGGAAGACTTTGCTGGAAGATAGAAGGTGATGCCACATTGCGCTGGGGGCATGTCCATGTCACGTAGCTGCAGCATCATGGGGGCCATGCTTTGCTCAGCTAAAGGTGAACAGTTAGAAAACCCTTCAGCTTTACATCCTACAGTAGGGAAATTATTGTGCTGCATTTTTTTTTCATAATAATAACAAATCTACAGAGTTCAAGCTTTGTTTTGTGGAAGTGAAAATCCTCTGGGCTTTTCAGAATTCCTCTTACCGGGAATGGTGCCACCTTCAAACCCATGCTGGTAATCCAGAAGGTCACCAAGTGGGATGTCAGCAGAGCAGGGCTGAGACCTCGCTTTTCCTAGAGGTGCTGTTGATTTCCTCTTCCTGCTGCTTGCATCACTGGCTGGGATCAAAACATACACTGCCATGTTTATTAAAAAGAGTTACTGCAGGAAGGTATTGGGATTATTTCTTTCCTCCATGAATAAAGTTCTACAGTACCTCTTAAAATCAGACCTGAGGAATTTACAGAGTGGTTATTGTAAATTCCTTGGGCAGGGGAGGGGGTGTGTGGTGAATCTAAGCAAGTAGTTCCAGTGCATTAAAGCAATGAATAGAGGAAGTGAAAAATATTTTAAATTCCTATACAGTGTTACATTTTAAAAGTGTCCTGATTTAGGACTTTAGAATCAGGGAAGGAGCTTTTCCCACTCTCTTTTATCCCTCCTCTAATTTCTCCGAATTTGTTACAAGTCTCCTTCCATTTTGCTCACCATTTCCAAGCAACAAAATAGAGAAAGGCCTGGAACGATGACAGAGATGCGAAGTGCACAAAGGGACCAGAGTGTGGTCCGATAATTCTGTAATTGGAGCCGCTCGAGGCAAAATTTTTTTCAAGCCAGTGTAAATGGGGATCGCTGAAACCCTTAACAATCGGACTGTCAGGCTGCTTCTTTAATGGATTGCTCTGTTTAACTCTCTCTGTTTGTCACTGGCAAGATGACAAGAGAAATTAGTGTACTGGAAAATATAAGGTAACTGGCAGTTCCCCAGCCCGGTTCCACAGCCCCACAGAGCCCGGGGTGCTGCAGCGCTAGAGCCCGGCTCACCGGCTGCTCTGCTCCCTCTGTGGAGCAGGAGGAGGAGGAGGAGGAGGAGGAGGAGGAGGAGGAGGAGGAGGGGAGCTTACAACCTCCTGCCCTTCCTAGGGGTAGGGAGACCTGCAGAAATACCCCGTGGCTCCGGGACTGCCCTAGTGAAGAGCATGTGGAGAGCAGCGGTGCCCCCATGGCTGCACGCCAGGACTGGGGTGGGGAGAGCACCGAAATGTCCTCCCAAGCCGCAAACCTTCCATCAGCTGCTTTGTCGCCTGCTTTTACACCACGCATACACTTTCTAAAGCACTGCAGGTTAATGTCAGTTTTCTGGGAGCATTAAAGATGCTTTCAGCGTGTGTTTGAGTGTGCGTGAGCGCATGTGAGTGCGTGCAAGGGTGCACCGCTTTGGAGATGCTCCGACACCTCCATTGTTTGCAGCCAGACCCTGAAACTTGGCAGCAACGATGCCCCGAGGCTAGAGATGTACCTTTCACTTTTCCCATGAAATTCCATTCTGGTTTGGCTGAGTTATAAAAAAAAAAAAAAAAAGTTTGAAAATCACCATTTCCCTTCTGCTGCCTGCATTCCTCAGGAAAACTTTGGCAGCCTGTCAAAACAATAACTGAACGTGAACTTTCTGAAGAGCTGGCCCGGTGCTGTCTGCCAAAGCAGCAATTCAGCACAGCTCAGTGCGGCATGCCCTTTCCCTCACCCCCCCGTGCCCACCCCCTCCTCCACCCGGGCACCCTCCAGGTGCAGATGTGTCCACCCCAAACACCCATGTGCAGAGCACAGGGTTGGCATCCACTGTCCAGCTGCAAAAGCCACACACACCTCCTCTCCCCTCGCAGGAGAGCAGCTTTCTGCTTCCATCCCAGACCATTACTCCTGCAATTTTTTGGGGAGAAGCCTCTGGAGCAGTGAGGAAAGGCCAGTCCAAGCCTTGCTGAGGAATACCTTAGGTCCAGCTGCAACAACCTACATTGTAGACATTTATTTAAAAGATCTTTTTCTTTATTTTTTTTAAATGTTATTTCCTATGTTAAAAGAATGTTGTTTACAATGCAAAGCCAAGTGCTTTTAAGTTAGGAAATGCCTAATGTATGATTCCTCACAAGCTCAGCTCTATGTGCATGCCTTGTGTTCCAACCTTTATGGACATGAGCCCTTATTTCAAACTCTTTCCTTACCCAGCAGACAGGGGAGGGAAAAGGGCACAAGCTGCTCTCACTGCCGTAAATAAGACACTTCCTAACACTGAAGTGTTTCATTTGAAAGTTTTTTGCAGACCGCATATTATTCTTTAATACAGGTTTTAATCCAATGTATAATTTTCAAACCAAAGCCCCCGACTTCGGCACACTTGCCAGAGTTTTTCCTCACCACAGAAATGTGGCCGCATCTGGGGTGGAGTGAGGCAACTGTTTTGCAGCCTGTTAGGACATAAAATGACTATAAAACAGAGAGAGAAAGCACAGTCCTTGTTAAAAACACCCATTACATTTCACATGAAGGTTCTGGAGGATGCAGGGAAGCAAACTGCTTCTGCTTCACCCCTGCAGGGATTAATACTCTTAATTTTGTGGCAACAGCTTTGTGGTCTCTGTGGTACTTTTGGGGCTCAGACTGTAAAACTGATGGGGAAGATGGTGCTTGCACTGTCCCCGTGGTTCAGGAAGGCAGGATGAACCTCTGCCATTCCCAACACCTCTTCTCCTGCCAGCAAGTCCCAGGGTTGGTTTGCAGTGTACTGAGCCACACAGAGACCCCAGCAACAGCATCTGAGCCAAAGCAGACAAACCCTCACAACTTCCCTCATCTCCTCATCACCAGGAGCTGAGAAACGGGCAGGGAGAATCTGTTAACTAAACCAAACTGCCATAACTAGTTGTTCTTCTTGTGCTGTTCCCTGCAAGGTGTGGCTGCCCCCATAGGAAGCTGGCCACCAGTCACAGCACATCATCCAAAAATCCCAGTGTCTGTGCAGCAAAAGGCCAGTAATTTCATGTAGCATCTACTGATGGCCAGTTAGTTGTCCTTGCTGATGTGAGTGCAGTCCTACCTTCTCCAAGCTCCCCTCCAGCAGCCCCTGAGCTTGTGCTAACAGTGCAGCTAATATATGGATCTCCGGAGTGGTTAGGAGTCTCCAGCCTGCCCCAAAAGTCTCTCATCATTTTCTGCATTTGGCTGGCAGCACTGTGGATCCAGCCCCCCTCCCTCTTGCAGCCCTCCAACTATAAAAGCCTGTTGTGGCCTACATTCAGCTGTCGGATATCACATTATCATGGCTCGGCAAAGAGGAAACCAAGCAGTTTGGCACAAATGGCTTTTCTGTGTTCAGTCTGTTCCACTGCAGGTCTGTTCAGCTCCTCCTGAAGCACATGGAAGCGCTCAAAACTTCAATATTTAATCTTGCCTTGAAATGCAAATTGTCAGATCCAAGGAAAGGAAAGTGAGCAAATGCACAGCCGTCGACATGAGATGTCAGGATGTTGGGAAGGCAGCAGGCACTCAGCTCACTTCTTGTCTTTCAGCTTTAGTGTGGGGCACCAGGACCCCTCCTCCAGCACTTTGACCCTTGCTTTGACCAACATTGTTTTGTGTCAGTGTTTGAATGTAGCTTTTTTCATCTCGGGGTGATGTACTGGGTTTGCATGGCCTGGTTTTGGCAGTGGGAGCACTCCCAGACCTTGAGCATCCCCGAGCCCTTGGTGTGCTCCCGGTTTTGTCTCTGCTCTCCGATGTTCACACCTTGTGCCTGTGAGAAAGGCACAAGCAGAGGGGGTTTAGCAGCGTGTAAGGCAGCAGATGTGCCTCCCTCTCTCCCCTGGCACACACAAATGCACACCATGCTCATCCCTGGTGCAAGGCAGGCAGTGTGGTAGGAAAGGGAGCACCCTCTATGTGTGTTTTGGAAGCCAAGCAATCTCGGGTAAATTATAAGCACAGTTTTGAGAAATAAAAACACATTAATATTCTGTTCTCTCAAGGCATTATCCTACTGTTTACCATTACACACAATCCTCTGCCTTAAATTGCATCTTTGATTAAAGGAGCAATGAGAGAAACCAGTGCTAATAACAAAATGTATTCTGCTTTAAATCACTAAAGTGAAAACATCAATAAGCTGTAACCATCAGTGCCGCCATGAAAATGAAGGCAACCACCATGGGAAACAGCAAGGATGAAATCCACTTTGCCAGCATAAAAGCCAAGTAATTAGGTCTTATGTGGGTGGAACTTATAATGAGGTGCAGGAAGGGGGAAAATGAATTTCAACCTGAGTCTGCCTCCTTCCCTCTCTCTGCCACAGCTGCTTATCTAAGTTTGGGGGCTGCCATAGGGATCACAGCCCCATTTTTTAGCTGTGCAGGGCCTGCAAAGCAGCATCCACTTCTCCACCCCCACCCATGCCCGACCCTTGTGGGATGCCCCACACCTTGCCAGTGGGCAGCTTGGGCACAAAGCACCAAGTTAAATTTCACTGCGGGAGCCAGCTGCGCTTCCAAGGAGGGCATTTCCCTTTGAAGAAGCTGGAGCTGATACATGGTATCAGCTCAATAATTTAATTTAAAAATTAGGAAAAGGAATAATATCTGGTTATCGTGGATTAATCAGAGTTTGTGGATGGGTTTATAAAATTAATTTATGTAGTGAGTGACTTGAATCAAAGCCCTGTGCTTTTCTGCAGCCATCCATCCCTCAAGGAGCTCTGTTCCTGGAGCAGGCTGCTCTAAATTGCTTGCTGTGGAAGTTGTGATACATCAGCAAACTTCAGATCTTCCCTCATACTCTTCCATCGTGTACAGCCTTTCAGTTATTCAATGTCGCAGTCACCCTAAGGTTTAGCCAAGCCAGGAGGGTGTTTTCAGGAGCTGCTACCTAATGCCAGAGCAGGACACACTATTCGTCACTTGCTCTTCTATGCTTTGAAGTGCAAATAAAGCAGACACCTTCGGTGTTGGATTTTCCAACATTCTCTGAGATTTCCACAGCAGATCAAGGAGTTGTTCATCCTTGTGCCTCTGACACTGGTTGGGAGTCTCGGGAAAGGACTTTTCCTTGATTTCTCAGCAGCAGCGTTTCTCTAAGGATGCTGTGCCGCGCCAAAACCGCGGCTGAGTGCCGAGCTGGCTGCACTCCTGCCTCCCGCCGGTGCCTGCGGGCTTCGGGCTGTGGCTGCCCATCGGGATGTGGCTGCCAGGCAGGCTGAGGTTCCATTTCGGGTGTGTTTGCAGCTCAGCCTTATCCCAAACCTGGTGAGAGACAGACATCCAGTTTGGTGCCTTTTCCTGTGGTTTGTTTTGTTTTGTTTTTCCCCCCCGCTGGTTATGTCACTAGAAAGCGCCTCGGGTTTTTCTCGAGGGTCGTTCTGGTGCCCTCTGAGATGGGCAGGTTATAACGCAGATTACGTGGCTCACACAGCAGGCAGCTGCCAGGGCCGGGCAGAGGGAGGAGAGCCAGCGTTTGTGGCCAGTGCAGCGGCTGAGGGGTCAGCCAGGACGGCTCCCGCCGCGGATGTGGCCAGCGGCTCTACCTTCAGAGGGTCCCCTGTGCCCGGGTCTCCCACAAGCCTCACCCATCCCCACACGGCGGCCGGCCCGGGCTGGAGGGTGCCAGGTAGCCCCGGTGCTGCGGCGCACCGGCTCGGGGCGGGGGCAGCCCCTCAGCGCTGTGGGAAGGAGGAGTTTTCCCGGAGCCAGCGCTGGAGCCGGCGGTGTCGGGGAGCTGCGGGGCCGGGACGCGGAGCCGGGACGCGGGGCCGGTCACCCCGCGCCCCCGAACCCGCTCTCGCCCCAGCGCTCCCCTTCCTTTGTCCCGCTTAGTAACCGGCGCTCGCGGCCAATCGCCATCGAGCCGGTCGGCCCCGCCGCGCGCCGATTGGCTGAGCCGCCCGCAGGCCTCTGCCAATCCCGGCGCTCGCTGCTCCCTCAGACAAAGGCAGCAGCTCTGGCAACTGCGCTCCGCTCCCCCCGCCCCCCGCGCGTGCTCCGCGGCGGCGGCCCCTTGGCGGAGGGCCAGCAGCGGAGCTACCACCGCCACCGCGCGCCTCAGCACGGGGGGAGCGCTGCGAAAAGGCGTCGAGAAAAGTGGCGAAAGCGAGCCGTATAAAAGTTAGAAAAGGGGGGAAGCAGACTTTTATTCTATAATAATCTTTCTGTGTGGATCCGCCTCGCTAGCGCAAAGAGACATTTTTCCCTTTATGTCTTAATTTTTTTGCTCACCCCTCTCTCCGCCCCGTGGAAGCGCCCAATCACACACACCCCCTTCACCTCCAAGGGGTTAAAGAGCCGGCGCGAAGCCCCGCCCCCTGGCGCCGGGGGGGCGTGGCCCGCTCCCCGGCAAGAGGCGGGTGGCGGCGGCCGGGCCCCTCAGAGCCGCTTAAAATGTCACCGAGTGCGGCCGCACCGAGCCCGGCCCCGCCGCCCGCCGCCGCCGCCCGCCGCCCCGCGCCGCCAGCAGGGCACGGCGGGCCCCGCCGCGGGCCGCCCGCCCGCCGCTGAGCCCCGCGCAGCCACCGCGGGCACAGCGCCGCCCGCCCCGCTCGGGCTCCGCGCCCGCCCGTATTGTTGCCCGCCGCCGCTGCCTCCTTTCGCGTCCTCCGCCGGCGGATAGAATTCATCCAGAGACTGAAATCGCCCCTTTTTAGCCGCTGCTTCCCACCACCACCGCCCGGCTTTCCTGTGGGGGGCTTGTTTGGCTTGTGTTTTAAAAATACCCCGAAAACGGCGATTTTTAGAAAGAATTCAGGAAAGTGGCTTTTCTGTGGAAAGGTGTCTTTTTAAACAAAAAGAAGCACTCTCTCTATATATTATTATATATATTCCTATCTGCCTTTAGTTCCTGTAAGGCAGCTGCTGAGGTGACTTGCGTGGAGGCTTTTTTTAAGTTTAATTTTGCGATTTTAAATTTTTTTTTTTTTTTTTTTTGTGAGAAGTGTTCTTTTACAGCGAGGTGAATTCTTCTCGGCTTTCTTTTTTTTTTTTTTTCTTTCTTTTTATCCCTCCCCCCTTTTTTTTCCCTTCACCTCTCGATTAAAAGCCGAGCTATCCAACCTCTTATTTCTAACCCTACCGGGACTTGGCTGTCGCGATGTACAACACGTTGTGGGATATGGACCGCGATGACACGGACTGGAGGGAAGTGATGATGCCCTATTCCACAGAGCTGATATTTTACATTGAAATGGACCCTCCAGGTAGGGAGCCGAAGCCTGCGAGCTGGCCCCGCACCCCTGGCAGCGGGTCGGGGACCGCCGTCCATCCCTGCCCTCCCTCCTCCTGCAGACTTTTCCCTTTTAGAATAAAAGGAAGGGGGGGGGGGTGAAAATTAATATCTGTGGTTTAACTTTGTGTAAACTTCCCGGGGACTTGAGCTCGCTGTCTCCTGGGCAAAAGTATTTTAATACTGGGGTTTTTTTTTGTGGGGGAGGTGGGAGGAGAAGAGCAATTGATGGTGCCTTTTGGGAGATGAAAGGAGGCAGGAGGAGGAGAGCTTCTCGCAGACCCTCTCCCGTGTCTCCTTTTTTGAAAACCTTTATTGAAAAGCGTATATTTCGGCTGTATTCGCTCCTAGTGGAGCGCTTTTATTATCCTCTTCACCTGTGTGCCTTTATGTGCCTGTAACGCTTTGATGGTGGTGATTTACCCACCTCCATTCAGTTCCAGTTTAATCGCTTTTACAGTCTCCAAGACCCTTTTTCTCCCCAGCTCTCTTCCAGCAGTGACAGATGAGGTGTGTGTTGTCACTGGGTTTTGGTGGTGGGGGGATAATATTTGGGAACAGGCTGGAATCCATCCCTGGAGGCACAGTTACTTTGATAACACTTAATAACCTTGTTCAAAAGGATTTGGTTCACTTTTTCTTCCCTCCCCCCTCCATGGATTGCTAATGCTGAAAATGGGGAGATGTATTATCCCTTGCTTGCCTGAAGTTTTTAGATGGGGCAGAAAGTTTCTTTTGTGTCTGAAGAGGGAGGGAAGGCTTGTGAGGAGGAGAGGCTGAGTCTTTCTTTGGTAAATGAATTAAAGTAAGCATAAATGGGTACTGGTGAAACTGTACCTATACCTGTAAGAGTCATGCAGGCTGAAGCAGTAAAGTGTTTGAAGGGCCTTTATCTTCTCAGGTCTGTGATCTGTAGAGCCAGAAGGCACAGTAAAATATGCACCAAAAGTCTTAGCCTGCAGAGAAATTGATAGCAAATAAGTAATTCCAAGTGCTGTCTTTTATGGGGTGAATACTTTCAGGATGTGCTTTTCAACCTGTGCCTGAATCGTGGCATGTATCTGCAAGTGTGGTTTATTCTCTTTGTTTCAGCACAGTGAGCTGTATTTTTCTCTCTGGAGGTATGTGGTACTTTAATTAAAACAGGAGGAGGTGATCATCCTGAGATTTTTGGATCTCAAGGACCTGTACTTGCTTCTTTTGGTAATTCTGGCACTTTAAAAATTGGACAGAGCTCTCAAACACACAGCACTGGTCACTACTCATTCAATTCTTGCATAGCTGACACTATTATTAGATGTTACTCCTGAAAGCCTAAAGTTCAATCAAATCACTTTGCTTTTGTGAATTTTAAAGGATATCTTTCTTGTAAATGATTTTGATTTTTAACTATTCACGAGGTGAGTATTTGTGTGTGCTTGTATCAAATGAACAAAAACCCAAGTCCCATTGTAGGTGACTTAAATCAATTAATGTGGGGCTTTTATTAAAAAAATATAACGCCCCTTGAATGGGTTAGTACAAGGAGGCTACGAAAAGGGGCTGGACAAAATGAACTGGTTAGAAACCAACTTTCCAGTGTTTCTGCAAGAATTTGGCCATGTAAAATTCTTACAAAGACTTTCAAAGTTTACATTAAGAAGATCTCTTCTATCATTAATAATGCCAATGCTTCCATCACTGGAGCCCTCTTGTCAGGGATCAAGGATCTGCACAGTCCAAACACCAGTTAGCAAAAGGACTTCGTGTTACAGGCTGATCTCTGAAGTGTTCAGTAACTTTATCTTTCATATTTTTAAACTAGACGAGCCAGAGCTGGAAATGATGCATGGGATAATCCCCATGTGTATGTCCTGATTTCGTGAAACTGTAACTTTTAAATTGCAGGGGGAGGGAGGGAGAATGTGGCAGACGTAGGTCTGCTTTCTCCCTGTCCAGAGGCAGGGTCAGAAAGTGTTTTCTGGCCTGGGATGATAGGTCATCCCTAAGGGGAGTGTGGAGGAATTTATTTGTGGAAGGCTTAAACATTCGGCGTGCCTTGGGATAAAGTCACTGCCTTTGCACCCGGTAACAAGCACAGCTCCATTTGGCCCGCTTCCAACAAAAATTTGTGAAGGTTTTCGGTGCAGCGTTCCTGGTGCGGTGACCAGAGATCCTGGGGGGCTGTGTGGTGGCAGTGCTCCCCTGGGTGTGCATCCCCCCCCAAACCAGCGATGTACAGCCCCCAAAACAGCGATGTACAGCCCCCAAAACAGCGATGTACAGCCCCCAAAGCTGCCGAGGCAGCCGGAGCGCTCCTTTGTTCCCACAACTTGAGCCGAGACATCCCCGGTTGGGTTTTGTGCCGCAGCACCGGGCACTGGCGGATCCCGGGAGCCAAGTGTCTGGGCTCACGCATGACTGCCCCTGATTACATTTTACTGCATCTAAACTTGAGGCAGAAGACAAAAGCAAGGTGAACATAATGTGCGGTGTCACCCGTAACCTCCGAGCTGAGGGTGGGGATACTGCTTCTCGTTAAGGGCTGGTAGACCTTTAATTTATCTTGGCAGGCCTTCTTAATACCCACCTTAGCCTTGCCCAATAATAATGCAGAAATAAAATCTGGTGATGGCAGGCAGCCTGCAGCACAGCCGGAGCTTCTGTCAGGCCTCAGTGCACCTGCACCAGCTTATCAGTGTGCTTGTGTTTGCTGTTCGGGGCTGTAGGTGTAAATGGATGTTCAGAGCAGGTCCTGGAGCCTCTCTGCTACAAGGTTTGCTCTAAAGTTCAGAAGTAAAAGTAATAACACCTCTCTCTCACTTGAGTTTTTCTCAACTTGAGCAGAGGCGGTCGGGTAACAAGGAGCTGCAAGCTTTCTGCTAGGCTAAACATAGGAGTGGGACATAGGAGTTTTCCCAAACAGAGTGGTGGAACTAGGGATGCAGCTCTGCCAGCATCACAGCAGAATTCAGAGCAGTACAACTAACACAGGAACCACAGTGGTGACAACCAAGAGGGTGACTCCTGTTGCCTCATGCTTTTTACTCCTGCTTACATTCTATTTTGCATTTATACATGCATCACTGGCATAAGGGAGGATCTCTTTATGGCAAATAATACTACATGCAGCCAGTAACTTTCAGTATCTAAAGACACAACTGGGGCCATCATTTGCATACAGCTAACATAACAGCTCCTCAACTTTGTGATGATGGATTAAGTTAAAATATTGTGGCTGTAGCAGCGTCATGTGCTGGCTGTGGCATTTGGAAACTGTCAGGGATTCATTCATATGTTTGTTGTTGCTGTGGGTCTTGCTATATGAAAAGACAAGAAAATAGATTCTGGGTTGAATTTAGTTTATTTGACAACTGCAGTTCAGGTCTGCAAAAAGTTGTAACTGCCAGAAGTTGCTGAACAGGGGATTTCAAATTGACTGCAAAAGTTGCCAGAGTATTGAAAGCTCAACTACCTGTGTGCTGCCTCACTTCTACTTAGAAGGGCTAAGTAATGTCTTTCCCCCTGTAGATCTGGGATACATTATCAGTTGTGTTGGTGATAAAATGTGTAATCACTGAATACATTTTGTCACAGTTGGATGAAAATCAGTAAGAGTGGTCTGCTGGGATTTCTGATACAGATGTCAGCAAAGATATTGGGCTCAACTACAAATTAGAGGTTAGTTTCCTTTGTGTGGGTTATGAAGAAAACCACAAGTTTAAGGCAGGCTTCCTAGTGCAGAATGGGCCTGTCTATGAACAGATAGTACAATAACTCTTTGACCTAAAGCTATATAGAAGCTACCTGTTTGAACCCTGAAATATGACCAGCTACATTTATAACTTGATCCAGCTGTCTTTTTCAAGAACAGTACTTTGTCTTGCCTCATATGCTGTAACAATGCTGTTGCTACAAAATCTTTTGATATTTAAGCAGGGGGAGTAATAATTTGTTATTTAGTTTAGTCTGCTTTGTTAGAAGCAGCCATTGTATGGGTAAGGTAAGTATTCCAAGTATTCAAGGGAAAGACTATATTTATTCATTATAGTTTCTATATTCATATATAATTTGACAACCCTTATTTTAGGGGAGCGATACTGTAATTGTAATTTGGAAAACACAGGGTTCCAAGCTCAAGGGCAGTGTTTACTGGGATACCAGGTGTGCTCTATCATTATCAGTGTTGCAGTGGAAACTGAATGTGGCTTCTCAAATTGGGTTTGTGATACTCAGTAGCCAGATGTAGGTGAACACTTCCTGTCTATGCCTGACTAGTTTTCCAGTGGGAGAACAGATGCAAATTTGAACAGCTTTGTCAGTGTTGTCCTTCAGCTTATCTGACTCCAGAAGCTTATCAAAGAAAAGTTCTGGTTTTGCACATCTTAAAAAAGAAAAAAAAATAGCCCTACTAGTGCATGTAATCAAAACAACAGCACTGTAGCTTCAACTGTCTTTTTGTGCAATTTTAAGTCTTGCTGGAAATTATATTTTTAAAAAGTAGATGTTTGGGATTAAGAGTTTCCCTGTTACAGAAGGGAAGTTTGTGCAGGCTGATTTGGGGTAGATCTGGGAGTAAATAAGGTTCATTCACTGTATTCTGCATATCTGGCAAAATTGTTTGGATTGGAGTCTCAGCTCCTATGAGAGCAGTGGTGTGAAATGTTTGTATTCTGTTCTTGTTTCACCTAGAGTTCTCTACTGGCCTTTTTATTTAATGACTTCTGTAACCATTCTTTTATTTCTGATTGCATTTTTAGGCTTGCTTTTGCATTCTTTGCATTTCATTTTCTTTTTGATGGCTCTAACTGTTAAAGAATATCAGTCATCAGCTTTCAATTAAGTACATGACCACAAAAAATAGCACCATTAATAGAAAGTGAAATGCTCTCTTGCTTGAGATGAGAGAGCCTGCCTTAAAAGGCTGACATTTGTGTTTATTACTAGGTTTTCAGTTTATGTAGAAATAGCTGGGGAGGCAGAACTTGCAAAAAGGAGTTTTTCAGCTCTGCGTTCTTAAAGCTATGGGTTTATGCAAACTAAAACATGAGGGAACATTCTGAGAAGAAACAACGCTCTTCAACATGTGTTTTTGCAGCAAATGTTATTTCTGCAATTGTTGTTCCAAGCAGTTTTGTGTATTGCATGATTCCTGTACCTGACAGGAGTTAATCACTGTGTTCCTTCTGTCTCACATGTTTAAAAGGAGAAGACTCTTCCTGGAGTTTTCTGTGGGGCTATTGTTTTCCCAAGCAGCAGAGCTGACTTCTGTCTTAGCCATTGCCTGCATGATTATCTTATTCCAGACTGAAGCTGTTTGTGCTTATCTTTGCTCTACAGCTTGGGAAAACAGAGGCATAGCTGGTCATACACATCTGCACCCAGGACGGAACACAGTTGGGTGCCTTATATCACCTCATGTTGGTTGTTTAGTGAGTCACTTTTTGGGCAGAGAGTTAGAGAAGAATAAAGAATACTTTTATCAGCATGTTCTGTGTGTCTTAAAGCTTAGGCTTTATTATTGTCAGAAAGACTGTTAACAGGTTGCTGTAAAACTTCAGTCCCATTAAAGCCATAGGTGTGTTCTAGCTGGATTTTTTGAAAAACTCATTTTTATAAAGTAGGTTGCTGAGTAATGCTTAAGGAACAATCTCTGTTCATGTACTAAGTGCCCCTATGGAAATGAGTCAGATTGTCTTTTTTTCTTCTGCTTTTTATCACATTTCTTCTGACAGGTTAAAGTCTGCACAATAGCTAAGTAAGCGAGAATTTGCTTCTCCACATAATGCAAACTGCAGCACCGAGCTGGTGCTCTGTCCCCAAACAGTGTGAGTGGATGTAACTTCTTTAGAAGATATTTTCATTGTCCTTCATGTTTGCTGTGTCCTCCACTCAACAGCCAAAGATTCTGCAATGTTCCAGTGAATATATTCCAGTAGCTTAAGTTTTTCTAGTTCTGAAGAAAAAATGTCCATATACAGGGAGCTTTGCAAGGTTCATACAGTGCAAACAAAAAAAAAAAAAAAAGAAAAAGAAAAGGCAAAGTGAAAGTGGTGCCTCTTGTAGACCTTTCCAAAAAGGACTCCAGGTGCCCTGCTGAACACCAACCAGCTGCCTGGTGAATCCTGATGCTGAAGCACAATGAGCTCTCCTCTGGCTGAACAGGATCCAGGATCTTCACTGGCTTTGAGTGCAGCAGCACACTCAAGATGGATGCCTTCCATCCAGAGCACTTTGAGAAAGGAGATGAAATACTTCAGCTGCTTCAGCCTTTGACTGCTTCCAGCATTCACCCAGAGTCTACTAGTTTTTGTGATTTTAGTGGTAGTTCATAGGAATGTTACTTCTAAAGGCAGATATTCCTGAAGATGACAAATAGTTACCTAGAAATGGCTTCAAAAACATCACATTTCTCTGCACAAAAGTTGGTGGGTTTGGAAGAATTGTAAAAATACCAATATACTCCTTAATATTGTTTGTTCCTTTGCTACAGAAAAACTTTACTTTTGATTCAGTGTCACTTTGTGACTTGTACTTCAGGTCAGTTTTCTCCTTCCAAACATAATCCTTTCCTTTTTTTTTTTTTTTCCTTTTCCTTTCCTCTCTGTTGGTTTCTTCTAATCCCTGAAAGAAGAATACTGGAGCCATTTTTTTAGGTTTTTACCTTCTGTAGCCTCATCCTAACTTTGTCTCTGGAGTCCCTAAAATCCGATGCTGCACACAATCATATTTTCTTTTGGAGGAATTCTTTTCTTCCTTGCATGCCTCCCCTTAAAAAACCCAAACAAAACCCCTGAAAGCACAGCTGCTGCAGGGGAGTTCAAGAAAATTTGCTGTAATGGGGGGAAACTTGGCTCACTGTTGACATGTGGGGCTTTCTGAGTGTGAGCAGTAGGGCTTGCACTCAACACCTGTCCCAGGAAAATGTCTTAGAGATAAAATGGATGAGAAGTTCATTGACAATATTGAACTTGAGCCTGTAAGTTCTGTCTGTTACAACCTGAATTTGTACATTGGAATTGAATTTCTCAGGCTGTGTTCAGTACTCCTGCTGCTCTGCCCTGTGTAGTTGTCCTGAGGACATTGTCAGAATCTACATCATTTTGGCCCCCAAGGATCTGCTCCCAAGTGCCCAATTAGAAGTCTTTGGTGGTTTTGGCTTCGTTACCCTGATTTATCTCCTATCTCCAAGAGTGCCTCTTGAAGGATACAAGGCAGCTCGAATCAAGGAGATGAGTGTTTAAGATCCTTTCAGTTTTGAAGGGTACAGTACAGTCTCACTGATAAGTTTTGGGGCAGTGAGAGAAGTTAAGCTGCTGCTCTGAAATGGATTTCATTAAAATACTTTGAAGATCACCATGTACTGAGTAAGGAGATGAAATCTAAGCATGAGCAAGGGCCAGGCTTGACTCTTCCATGTCTGCTCTGAACCTCTCCTTCTGCTGGAGGCATTTTGTGGGATCCCATGGATTGGGACTTCTGCCTCAGTGGCACTTCCTTCAAGATCAAGGTTCTTAAAAATGATGACTCATGACAAAGTGTACAACAGATTCCCTCTGAATACTTTTTTTACCTTCAAATTTCTTCTGGAGTCTCGATTTAGAAATGCACCTTTTGATCTTGATTTAGATGGCTCACTCTTAGCAATTTAGGTGGTGTTGAAATATTTGTGCTTTGGTAACTAGAAAATGGTTTGACATAGTACAAGGACAGGTATTGTATGAGGAACAATTTTACATACTGCTCTGAAAGATTGGAGCTAGTGGTAAGCTGAAATAAAATGCTGCTTAGAGCAGCAAGAATCATATGCATTTTCAGCTGTATTATTATTTTTAAATAGCCTCTTGTGCAGCAAACTTCTCAGTAGCACCAGTTATTTCTGTGAATTGGATCCCCTGTGAGATTTGTACCTGACATCTGGATGGATGATTAGTCTTTGAAATACCTGGGGAAAACAGCCCTGAGCTGTTTTGATTTAACTTATTTATTATTTAAAATTAGTTATTATTTAAAAGATCTTTTTATTTTGACTTTGGTATGTCTCCTAGCCATAGCTGTCACTGCTTGGGCCTGACTTCATTCTTCTACAATGAAAAGCCAGTTCTTCATTCTCAATCACTGTAGTTCTTTGCTTATTCTGAATTTTGTGTTTTCCTTGCTCTTGTCAGAAAATCTATTCCTGCATATTGAGCAAAGAGTACTTTTAATAGTGTTCTGAAGGCTCTACCTGTGGAGGAGTAGAAAACATGCTATGGTGTTTCTTCTGTGAAGGCAGATGAGGAACTGCTTTACTTAGAAAGCAAAAAGGGAAACTCTTTGCTCCTTGCACTTTACATTTACTTTTGCTGTATAGTCTTCTTGACCTGACATTTGATACTGTAAAGTACAATATTCTTGGTGAATATCTGAAATTTTCATGGCAATAAAATGTCTGTCATGGACTTTCATCCAGAGTTGGCAAAAGCCTGGGGCTGCTCTTTACATGATAAAGTTATCCCTTCCTTGTGTGAGGCAGGCATGTGATTCTGGGTAGTGATAATCTTTGAGTGATGAAACAATGGCAAAAGTTCTAAAACCTCTCCAGTTCATTAAGAGTGTGCTAATTATACCTGGTAGGTGAAAGAGGACTTATCCTTTTTATTCTCCTCATGGTAATTTTGGGACAGTCACCTCAGCCCTGTTGATCATGGAACCTCTCACATTGCTGTAGCTTTGCAGCAGTTACACTGGGCTCTGGGTTGGAAGGAAAAGGTTTTTCATTGGGCAGTGAAAATAATTGGGAAGCTGAGCTTTTTTTGGCTTTGAACCTTCATGCAAAGGCTGGAATGAAGGGGAGGAGCTGTGTTTTGGTACAGAAGTCAAATATCCCCATGTCATTAATCTGACTGTGAACATCTTCCATTTCTTGTGTCTCAGCCCATGAAGTAACAGGGCTTGCAAAATAGTGAAAGATGCTTTTGAAATGCCCAAAGGAATGCTGAATTTCATCCAGGCTCTTCACACGCTGTTGTTGTCCCCTGTTCTGCAGGTGCCTCAGAGCAGATAATTTTTTAACCTGTGCAGTAGCTGTGGATGCTCATGAGGAACAGAGTGCAGCAGAAGCCTGTCAGGTTGTAGGAAGTGAAATAGTGATTGGGAAGTGTGGGAGAGAGCTAGATAGCTAGGGAGTTGTCAAACAAAACAGATCTTTATCAAAAAAGCCAATTAATAAAAACTGAAATATTTCTTAAAGGTGTTGTTTTTTTATGAAAGTTCATAGAAACATAAGCAAAGCTATAATGGGAGTGTTTTCATTGGAAGCCTGCCTGGCCTTCTGCCAACTTGTCTGCTGTTTTCTGTAATGAGATATTGAAAGACTTCAATTCTTTGAATATGTCTTACTCCTTGGCATCTGGCCTATTTTGGGGGAGGAGGGTGCAAATGTGAGCATGCCTGAGGTTCTGTGGCCAGCAATAATTCCATCAAGGCGCTTCCTTCCCCATTCCCAGAGCAGTTCTCTGTGCACATTAGCTGCCCTTTGAGGAAGGGCAGCTTCAAAGGGCGTCGGTGCTCAACGCTCTGCAAAAGGGGTCTTGGCAGGAGAGCTGAGATGTGGAGCTGCCAAGATCATTTACCTGCCAGTGGTGGGAATGAGCTGCTGTCAGCAGGTGTGCACGACCCTCCTCTTTGTCAGCTGCAAAACCTCTGCAGAACCCTGTGCTTTTTTCACAGATATCTTTGAGGGGTTCTCATGCAGCAGGGACAAGTACAGGACTCCTGAGGGAGGGAAAGATTTTGAGGCTTTTCCTGAAATGTGTTAGAGAAATTGAGAAGAGTGTTTGAGAAATTGAGTAAGACAGCAGAGAGCAGTTAAAGATTGGGGTGAATTTTTCTCTTCAGCAAAGCTAGCCTACATTTTCATTCCAAGTCTTCATCTATATCTCCAAAGGGAAAACCCTTCTCTCCTCAAGGACTATGTCATTAAAATGTTAGCTGGCCTAACCACAGATTACTTGCATGTTTCCATAGCAATGACACTTTGTAGAGCTTTATATTACACTTTGCAGGGTATCTACTGTACATCAGCCTTTTTGAAGCTGAGTAACTGTCTTGGAAATCCTCTGATCTGTTTTCTGCTTGTCACAATGTAGAGAGAGAGTAGATTGCGAGCATCAGAAAGAAGGCTAGTAAACAAGCCCATGAAAGTGCTGAGGGACTTAAAATTGACTTTATCAGAATACTCGGTAGTTGTGATTATTTGTAACAGTAAGGTAGATTTAATGCTGCATTTAAACCTGCTATGCTCTTAAGTATCTGGTTTGAAGCTCTTGGAAAATACTGGAAGAAATAAGTTGTGGAGCCATTCTTAGACTAAGTGGCATCTGCCTTAAAAGTGAAAATTAGAGTTTAATCAACTGGCAGGTTAATTTTGTATGCAAATACTTTAGCCAGAGAAGAAACTGCCTGCTTGACTGGATACAGCATGGGATATAGCACTTGGATAACTGAGGCATTTTTCTTTTTTCATCCTGAATCAGTGCCATTGAAAACCCTCACACACAGGACTCGGTGGCTCTTAGATCATGTAAACTTATAAAATTCTTTATTCAAAACCTGACGGGGAATGTGTATATCTCATTGAAGTCACGGCCTACTTCCCTGCAGTTAAGTTCAGGACCAATATAGCCCACGATTTTTTACGAGAGACTTTAAAAGAAATACAGCAGCGTTGGACTTCAGACACTTGCCAGCTCTCCTGCCTGCCTGGGTGTTGGAGGCGCTTTGAATTTCAGAGAGTCAGTTCAGCTAAAGTCACGAGTCATCTTTACAAAAAACAATTCTGCACAGTCAAGAAAGCATCCCAAAACTACCTTTGGCAGAGCCCAGGCCATGGGCTTGTCTCTCCAAGGCCCTGCACGGCAGCTGTGGGAGCAGCTCAGCTGAAGGTACCTGCTGGAAATGGCACAGCAGCCTTCAGGGCCTGACGTCAGCAACATCCGATCCCACGCCCAGCACGCATTGGCTGCCATCCCTCTGCTCCATCACCAGCTCATTTTTATTTCCCCCTTCTAAGTGACACTGAGCTGGGATTGGGATTTAGCTCAAGCTACTCTGCTTGGGAAAGCTAGAAAGGGAACTAGAGTTGCTAAAGAAATTAAAACCAGATATGCCCATGAATGCATGAGGGAGAGCCAATCTGCTCTTATTGCCAGGCGGTCACTGAGGGCTGAACCTGATCTTTGGAATGTTCTCATGTGGGAGTGAAGGGTACAACTGAGCTGTCACCTTTTGGGGTTTGGAAAGATCTATGCTCTAAAGCTGTCCTAGAGACATGGTAGGGGAAGGATGCTTCTGTATCTGGTGCAAAGAAAAAGTTCTTTATTAGAACAGATAGATCTGTTGTGCTGTTAATCACTTGTGATCAGTGTTTCTCTCCCAGGAAAAAAGAGGCAAGAAACCATCAGGATCATTCACTTTAATCAGAGCTGGTTTTGAGATAAAGTAAAATTGTGCCTGTGGCTAGATCAGAATTGGACTCAGTGACATGGAAAGAAACATGGCTGCTCTTGAAAGCATTTCTGTTGACTTCAAGCCAGTCTTAATCTTACTTTACTCTAAGATTTTAGTTCTGTGATATTCATTAATAAGGTATATAAAACTGGATTGTTTTGAATTTAAAATCAAAATCTGTGGAATCTTTGAGTCTCTCTGTAGCTTCTCATAGAAACAGCACAGGATTTCTCCTAGCAGGGTTGTTAGTACCATCTAGGTACTAAGCCAAAACTTCTTTAGGATGCCTCTCCTAGCAACCTCTTGGGCCAGCATTATGAGAGCAGCAGTGTGGTAGATGCTGCTCTGTTGCAGTAGACTTGCCATGCCATTACAAAATATTCCCCTTTGTCATCACAGGGGCTGGGCTGTGAGGTTTTTAAACTACCTTTGTGAGTGTTCTCCATTTGACTAAAGTCTATGGGCTGAGAGGGTAGCCAAGAAATGCTGAAATGGATGGGCATGTTGGCCTATAGGGTAAAGCAAGAGCAAGGGCCTGGTTCTGTATCCAGTACAGGGCAAAATCTATTGTGACTCAAAGAGCTCAAAGCATTGAAAGTAAAGAGTTAGATACATAGCTCTCTGGAAACAGGATCCACCCTTGCAAATAGTTTTGTATTTTTAAAATGTGCAAGCTATTAAAAAGCATTTTTCAAAAGTCTATTGTGTAAAGGACTGGCTTCCATGAGTCAGGTTTTACAGGAACTGGTCCAAGCCTTATTCTTTTCCCTGAAAGAATTTCCTTCCAGTTTTCTCATGAAGAATGAAGTTCTGTAGGCAACGTCCCGATAGTGAGAACTGATACCTGCCTATTAAGGCAAAGGAAAAACTCCCACCTGTAGTAGGGATACTTGGTGTAATATCTAGTGCTCTGAATCCAAACTCCCATTCCTTACCTTTCTGGTCTTTGTTAGTTTGCTTTTCTGTACCCAGTGCTTTGGAGTGAGCCCTAACAAAGCTGCCAAATAATCGCAGACTGTATAAAGGAGCAAGACTTAAACTTACAAGGAGGGCTAGAGAAGTATTTAAGTGTCCTTGAGAACACTTGAAAACCCTTTCTGAAAAGCCCCTACTACCAGTGTAAAACAGACTTTTTACGCTGTAAAATACCTTGAAGTTGTTGATATGTCCAGGCCTTAATTTAAAGGTCCCTTTGAAATAATTGCAGATGCTGGTGCAGTTTTCTGTCTGCACTTTTGTGTGTTTTTTATGTAAAACCTAATATGCTTTTTGATGACTCAGAGCCTACAAAAGATTCTGGAGCAAATCTACGTGTTTTCTGACCTCGGATTTACTGTGACACTGATGAGACCCAGAACTGCTGTAGCTGTCCTGTCCCAAATGTGGTGTTGGGAGCGGGGAGGACCTGATGACATTTCTTAATTCAGGAACTTTGAAAGGGGGAGATGGAACAGCCCAGTGAATGCAATTGATTCCACAGGCCTAGCCTGGATATGTGTTCCTCTGACCCTGGATGGGGCTGTTGGAGCCATGTCTTGCTCTCAAAGGTGCTTTGTGCAAATACTTGTGCACTACACAAACAACTATAGTAGTTAAGCTAGTAATAACTGAAGCTTCCTAACCAGGAAGGTACTTCACTGAATCTGAAGGCTTTCACCTTCCTTTTACAACAAGACCTGTTATTGCCTCACTAGATGTGTGCACACCTGAAAGTTCCCAGCTCACCCCATAAAAAGAACCTGTATGCTACAGTTTAATGCTCGGTCCCACAGAATGAATGCTGCTATCTGAATCAGGTGTTTGGTCAGCAACCCCAGGGTGCAAACGTCTGGGTCAAGGTTCAGATTTAGTTTAGATTGGCTCAATTAAAGCATCTACTGGTTTGTCAGAGAACAGTAAAGTTACTGTGTTGGATATTCAGCATGAAATGGTATTTGGAACTGCAGTTGGAAGCCTGTTTTCTCTTCTTTAATGTGGGAGGTGTGGCTCGGAGGTGAGCAGCTGGATGGTGCCAAGTAGCACACCTCTCAGTGCTAAGCCATTCCGTGCTGAAGCTGGAGATCAAAATCTTCTTTCTGCTGCCTTTATTTGTGTTTCTGTGTGTACATGGGGATTGTGCATCTGAAAGATGGCTGTTGTCACTGTGTCAGGCCTGCTCTCTGGTGCTTGTGTAATCTAATGGCGAGGGCACAGGGCTGGGAGCAGATGTTCAGGGTCTGACTTAGAAGCATGCTAGCAAATCAATGTGTGTAGCTGCTTTCTTACTCTGAATGTGAATATGACCTGTCCCTCTGTAAAACACTCCCATGAAATGCCTTAAAAATGCTCATTTTTGGTGGCAGTGTTCCTGATGAAGCATCCAGTCTTTGCAAAACAGGGGACAGCATTCAGGACACATTTCCCCTGAGAAAATAAGAAAATGTATAATACATTTCTGCTCACAGACCGGTCTCTACCAATACATGAATGTGCCTGTGGCTGCTGAATTACTGATTCAGGGCTTACAGTCAGGTTCATGATAAAGTTGTTTGAGCAAAAACTGGCCAAACAGAAACAGCTTTGGTATCTTGTATGCCCTTACATTCTGTAACCTATTTTGAGAATGGAAGTAAAAGCCATTCATGTTTGCCATGAATTCAGGATAGGGGAATTCTGGGCAGGCGTGCACCAGCCCTGCAGGTGTGCAGTTCTGCCTGGCTGTTGGGCATCTGTAGCATCCCCTTTCCTGTGGTGAGCACTTCAGCCTGCACTTCAGCAAAGCAGTGCAGGCACTCTAACTGTTATCTATTGTCCCCTGTCCTCTTCCCTTATCACCTCATGTCCTGTATTACTCAAAGAGTCGCAGCCTTTGTTCCAAACAGGAGCCTAAATGACAAACCCAGTGTAAGACGTGAAGCTTGGGTCTGTGACAGAGACAGTCCTGTCCAGCCACCACTGTTCTCCAGCAGTGTTTTTCCCTCTGAAGAATTCACCTGTTTGCTCTTGTGGGCTGGCTTCAGAGCTGCTGGTGCCTGAGCAACTGGAGTTTTTCCATAGTGGTGCCCAGTGCTCTCCAGGCTGTGGCTTTCAAACACAATACACCTTTGTCATTTGTTTGGAGCTTTAGGCGGCACCTGCCCTTGTAGTCGTGCCTGCACCAGTCTTCTTTTAACAAAAACTCACATTTCCTCATACTCCTTACTTTTCTCCTCCCTCAAGTGTTTGATACTAAAAAATCTCAGATCACAGTGGAACAGTTGACTTCAGACTTCCTTTAAGATTACAAGTTCCATTTGGTTTGAGAGGGCTTGAAAGCTGAGCTCATGATGCACATTTTCTCTTGTTTTTGTTTTTTTTTTTTTTTTTGTGTAGTATTTCATTAACAGTTTAGTGATTATTTTCTCCTGTTTACCTTCTGTAAATCTGTTTTTCTTTTTCAGCTCTTCCTCCAAAGCCCTCCAAACCAATGACTCCAGTCAATACAAATGGAATAAAGGACAATTCCAATTTCTCTCTGCAGGAAGCAGAGTGGTACTGGGGGGACATCTCAAGGTAAGCAATATTGTTAAAATATATTAATTAAAATGTATTAATATATATTGTCAAAAGTAGGATAAGCCTGCTAGAATTCAAGACAAAAAGAGCATGCCTATTTCAGGCAGCATTTCACTGCAAGGGAATGCTTTAGGACTATACTTGGCAAAGCACCTAAGTGAAAGTATTCAGCTGGATTCGGGATATTTAAGTTGTTGTTCTTCTAGTGCAGATGTTGCCAGTCTTGGTGACAGTAATTTTTGAGTTTCTAAATTTGCCCATATATACAGTCTTTAAAAAGAAGATAAATGCTTCTGAATCTGATATTTAATAAAGTGTTGGAAGCTTGCAATCCTGGAATTCATGCAGTTCAGCAAAATTTCAGTATAAAAATAGTATTTCTGGATAAAAGGAGTTGCATTCTTATTTTTGGTTTCTTTAACGTTTGTTTAAAATTTCAGCTATATTAATTTCTATTACATGGTGATATGAAAAATAGCTCTTAGAAATGCTAACCATCATCCAGCTATACTGAGCAGATGATAGAGACACATACCAAACAAATTAAGTTCTGCCTCTTAAGAAAACCCTTTCTTATGCACTTGAGAAAATAGATTGCTTGGGCTAGATTCAGAAAATGAAAGGCCTGTTTTTATATACTTAATTACATAAAAGAACTGAAATGTTCAGTCATCTCTTACCCTCCTAAGGCACTTTTGAAGAGTCTAGAATTTGGAGCTACAAGAGGACAGGCGAGTGTGCTGGGAGTGTGATCAGGAATTGCTCAAACTTGTGCACGTAATACTTTGAAGCACTTTGGCAAATAGAGGCATGAAGAGTGTGTTTGCCACATGAGCTCACTGATGTTCTGAGAGGGGAAATAAAGTTTTCATATCTTTATTGTACCACCCTTATCTTTTTATAACGCAAACCCTCATAGATCTTGCTTTTGAAGGGCCTTGGCAGAGATATTTTTCTGTTAATTTTAAGCTGAAGCAGAGTGGAAAAACCTGAACACAAAACCCACTAGGCACAGTTTGTTTAAAACTGCTCAATATTGGTATCAGTTTATTGACTGTGGATTTGTCCCTCAATTACCAGTGCCCATGATGGCAGGAGCTAATGCACTGCAAATCGCATTGGAGTGGCTTTATTAGATTTAAACTTGATACACGCTTATGTAAAGATGGAATTGTTTATGACACTGGTTTGGCAGCCAGCAGCTACAGGCTGCATCAGGCTAGCAGGGCAGGAGCAATGTTCTTCAGTCAAGAACTTGTGCTGAAAATTCTGTCATGAGCTCCAGGGTGCAACTTGCAGGCCCAAACCTGTAGGTCATTATCTGGCCATTCAAAAAGGACTTAACTGGGTCCAATCTGTAAAATGGTCTGAGAGGAGTAAATGGATATGAGCATGTGATACTCAGTAGGAATCTCTTTTACTAACAAAATAGTTTTCAGGTAGCTAAATCAAAGCTAAGGCTATTCTTTTGTTGTTCTTTTGAATACTTTTGTTCCTTAGTATTTGAACAAAAAACCTGCTGTTTATTTTTCTTTGTAAGATTCAGCCAGGCTTCCTACAGCACCTAAAAAATGTTGAGGCTACTTGAGAAACTTTTGTTTCCAAATGATTGTATTAAAAAGTGCTTAGGGCTTCCAAAACTTTTGAGGGAGCTGTTATGAAGTGAGGTACATAATCTGGGTGAAATGCTCATAAGTAAGATGCATATCTCTTCAGCTGAAATAATTTTCTTGATGCCTACAGGTACTCACTTTCACTAAAAGATTTCTTGGTTTAGCTTAAAGCTTTGGACTGAGTATCCTTCTGCCTCAGTTGTAAATAAGGAAAAGTTGCACCGAAGCTAGCAAGGTTGTAGTGGTTTAAAAGGGCTGTAAATAAGATCAGAGTTAAGCCAATAATGAGCCTCTTGAGACTAAAACTGTGCTAAACTCTAGGCACCTTTGAGCTGTGATTCTAGAGACCAGGTCTTAAGAGGTCAGGACTGGCTTCTCAAAGGGCACCTGTTCCAGTGTGGACTTTAAAACCTGAGCAGATTAAAGGGAAAGGTTGTGAACTGAGTCACAGCTGCTACTGTTGTTTAAACAGAGACTCCTTCCTAAGTGGCTGTTGGCTGCAGCTACTTTTCTTTAGCACAGCTACACAAGTTGAGGCTTACTTTAGGTGCCCTAAAAAACTGGAGAGCCTGAGCGTGACAGAAGATTGAACTCCACAGACATTGGTGTTGCTGGGTCAGATGTTTCACCTGTGGCAAAGGTGGTCATGTCCTTAGCACTTCTAATTTTGCCTCCCTTTCCATTCTCCAGGGAAGAGGTCAATGACAAATTACGAGACATGCCAGATGGAACATTCCTGGTGCGCGACGCATCGACCAAGATGCAGGGAGACTACACTCTGACACTGCGGTGAGCACTGAGCACTTGTGGTCCCCTCAGCAAAACCCTGAGGAGCTGTTGCCATTCCAGTGACAGCCCTGGCTGTGTAAAGCTCATGTGGCTCAAGCTGAGAGATGTTCCCAGTTCTGCACATCACAGAACAAGCAAATAAAGAGCCAGGTCTGACAGTCAGTTCTGCTCTGTGCATTGAGTTCTGTCCCTCACTGAGTACTACCCTGAGGATCTCTGTGTAGATGAGATGGGACTCAGGGAGGAGAGCTGCTCGGGAGTGCTTCATGGTTTCAGAACTGCTAAGGTAAAGGTAAAAGGTGTTTGTATACCAGGCCTTTGATTAATGGGAGAGTTTTGGATACCTCATCAGTGTGCAGCTCTGAAGAACTGAATAATGTCTTGCTAAAAAGAGTATCTTGTGCTTTCTGATTTAAAATTTAGGGAATATTGATTTGGAACCATGTTCTTTTCTTCGTGTCTGCGCATGGCAGGTTTCCCAGAGCTGCCCCAGCCCTGTCTGCTGCAGTTAGGCAGAAACCTCATGTGACTGCCTCTGGTGCCTTGCCCAGCCTGCCCAGCCACTTGCCTCTGACAGGCTCCCAAGGTTGATTGTTAGGGACAAGCAGGTGAGGCACAGAAGCCACAGCCTTTGTAGCGCACCCTTGGGAGTTACTGTGATATGCAGGTACTTGATCCTGCCTTGAAATTCCATTGCCTTAGTGGTAGGTTTGATCCCAAGGGTGTAGTTAATATTCTCCTTTAATGTCTGCCTCCAAATTCACAGCCTGTGTGCTGTTTGGCATTATTTGGTTAATTTACTGAATTCTACTGAATTTTTGTCTTTAGGACGCAAAATTGTAAGTGCAGGAGAAGGAAAGAACAGTGTCTAAACAGTCTGTTGTTGGAACAAAAGGAAGAAATAAGCACTATATTTGGGGAAACACTAGAATGTATAAATCTGGATAACTATATTTACAACCATCTTGTAATCCTCAAAGGATTTTGTAAATTCATGTATCCTGTATTACTACCCATAACTCAAAAAGATTCATTAATAATTGTATAAATCTGTATTCTGTTGTATACTGTTAGTGACCCTGAATTGCAGGAAGTTATGGGTTTGAGTTTTCTTACAGCTCCTTTATTCAGCCTTCAGCATTCTCCTTTTCCCTTGCAAAACTTCTGGTAAAGCTGGGACTTAAATACCATAAGCTGGCTCCAGAATGAACACATAGGAGGAGATTTACTTTGGGCTTTGCTCCTGTTCAAATAATCTGATGATAATTCTGTGTGTATTGACTCTTAAACTACTTAATACTACTGCTGTGTAAAGAATCACTGTGAAGGTGTGCAGTGTGGGAGCCACTGGCCCAGGGATTTCACTGGTGTCATCAGCCTTAGAGCTGATGAGGGATGGGAGGGACGCAGTAAAACCTCTGAATGACTGTATTTTACAGGAAGGGTGGCAACAACAAACTGATAAAGATCTATCACCGGGATGGAAAATACGGCTTTTCTGATCCACTGACATTTAATTCCGTTGTGGAGCTCATTAACCACTACCGCAATGAGTCCCTTGCTCAGTACAACCCCAAGCTCGATGTGAAGTTGATGTATCCCGTGTCCCGGTACCAGCAGGTAAGAGCTTCATCAAACCTCAGTGGCTTTTAGTGCAGACAAGAGAAAAAAAAGCAGATGTGTATATAATTTTGGGATTTCTCTATGAATAGCATGATTTGGTTGTTTTTTGTTTGGTTTTTTTTTTTTTGTGTGTGTGTGTTTTTGTTTGTTTTATTTGATTGGGTTTTTTTGAAAATGGGAAAAAAAAAAGGTGAATTTCATATTTGGCCTCACTTGCATCTTCCAAATTGCCTAACCATCCAAGCTGCTACATTTTATCAGGTTTTTCCAGTCTCCATCTGATCCCAACAGAGAATTTAAACCCTGACAGGTAGCAGAGTTGAACCTCTGAGAAACTCTATAATTTCTCAATGGACCCTTGTGAACCCACTGAGCGCTGTTGTAGCCAGTGCTGCCCATATGAGCGGTGCAGCTGCTCACCCTGTGCATAGTCATCTAAATTTTTCAAGTACATTTTTTAAACCTTTATTCCATAGCCCAAAACACATTTTTACATTAAGGAAAAAGAACTGCAGAGCTTTTTAGAAAAGGAAAAAAAAAATGAACTCTGATCTTTAACTGAAGAGTCTAAGCAATTTGCTTCCTTCTTTCTTGAACTGGGGATAGCAATCCTGAAAGTAAGGTGTGGTGTGTTTTTGGAATGGCTCTTGGTGTCCCATAGTTCCTGTTCCTTGTGTCTGTAAACTGTGGAACATCTTGCACAAAGGAAGGCAGATTTAGACACAATGCTCACTAGAAACTGGATTATAGAAAATGATGCTAATATCTGTAAAATGCAAATATGCATAAGTGGACAAAGGAATACTCTTAAGGAAAAGCTGCTTTACTTGAAGACTTAACAGCTCTTTGTATGTGCAGGATCAGCTGGTGAAAGAAGATAATATAGATGCAGTAGGTAAAAAGCTTCAAGAATACCATGCTCAGTATCAGGAAAAGAGCAAAGAATATGACAAATTATATGAAGAATATACTAGAACATCCCAGGTTGGTGTGCTCTGGCTCTTTGTAGAATGTGTTTATTTTGTTTCAAAAGCAAAGAAATTTATTTTAACTTGTTAAGGCTAATAAAGGCAATATAAGAAAAAAGTAAATTGTGGAATACAGCAAGGAAGTTTCATATTTAATGGAAACGGAATATTGTTTGCTGCTGATAGTCTTAGAGGTATGGTGTGGGACAAGGAAGAAAGAGGAGCTGAACTTTTTTAGTATAAGGTAAAGCTGTGGAGAAGGCCAACACTTAGAAGCTTTACACTGCAGTTTCTTCCCTGGCTGCTGAGTATTTCCAGCTGCCACATGCTGCAGTGAGAGTTGTAGAGGGGTTTGTCCAGGTTTTTTGTGAAATCATGTGCAAGTCAGTTACCAGATATTATGCATTAAGGACGTGTGAATATGGTATTTGGACTGCTTCTTGTAAAATAAGATAGTTCATATATGGGGAGGAGGTTTGCTGGCAGTCTTCCTGCAAACTAAGATGGAAAATATGAGTAAAATGTTTGAGGGGTTTGCAGCCTAATAGAGAGCATCGTGTAGGGGAGGAGGGTAGACTTACAGGGAGTAAGTCTGCCCAGTTATTTCCTGACCCTACTCAGACATTTGACTGAATTTAAAGCTGATTAATCCTATTTAAACTTAGTGCGGGAAAAAAATGTCATCTTCTCAGTCTTGCATTGTCATCTTTATTATGAACAAATGATGAAGGACTCTTTCCTTACACAGGAAATTCAGATGAAGAGAACTGCAATCGAAGCATTTAATGAAACAATTAAGATATTTGAGGAGCAATGCCACTCACAAGAGCGATACAGCAAAGAATACATCGAGCGATTCCGCAGGGAGGGCAACGACAAAGAAATTGAGCGGTGAGCTCTCAGGTTATGTTTGCTTACCTGGAAAAAGTGGTGTCCACACTGACACTGCCATTACAGTATCATATAAACCATTTTGTAAGCTCAGTGTTTTCTGAGACTTTCCCTCAAGGTATCTCAGCCTTCAGTAAAGCTCTCTTCTCTCAAGGAATTGCAGAGCTGGGAAATCTCTGGATTATCCTTTCTTAACTTCAGTAAATCAAGATACCATGATGAGGACCAGGAAAGAACATGAAATAATTATTTAATTTGCTTATCCCATTTCTATTTAGATTTGCTCAGAATATAATTCAGAGAACTCTGTACTTGCAAACTGTGGAATATACATAAATCTGGTAAATCTCATTGTCTGTAGTCAGTTTTAGTCACTTTCAGAGAAGATCAATGTTTAGTAGCTGTCATCTAACAAATTCAGTGAGTGCATTGTTTGAAACTGCCTTTCCAAGAGGGTGTTAGCAGAAAAAGCTGGATCTGGGCCTTAAAGAAAGGCCAGGCATAACGCCTCACTTGACATTGTGCTTTATGAGCCACCTTAAGGAGGTTTTTGGAGCAGAAACAGTTACCTGTAACAATCTCACTATGCACTTGGGGTGCTTCATTCTGAGTAAAGACAATTAACAAGCAAAATATGTAATTTTCCCGAGTCACACAAAACCTGCAAACTAATCTTGGATGAAGAGACAGGCAGCATTACTTCCTGGTAGCTCTCGATAGTAATTAAAGTTTGCATTTAAAATCTTGCTATTACTGATACCTGTGGTGGGCTCACATAATTGATACAACAAAAACTGAATCTGACAGTGAAGGAGGAATCTGTTCTAGCTTACCTTCCTACAGAGAATTTCTTCCTGCATCTCTGCCAGAAGGAAATATATTAAGGCAAACTGAAGGTTGCAGGCCTCTGGCAAGAGGTCTTTCCTGTCACTCATACAGTAATTTTCGTGTAAGGCTGAGGTGGTCAAAGGGAGGAGTTGCTGTTATGGTAGTTCTGGGATACTCTTCTGTAAGTGCTGCTAGTAGGTTCAGTCCTTCTGGGCCGGTTTCACCTCTTCTCTCATACTCATTTGCAGGATAATGATGAACTACGAAAAATTAAAATCACGCCTGGGTGAGATCCATGACAGTAAAATGCGCCTGGAACAAGACTTGAAGAAACAAGCTCTGGACAACAGGGAGACTGATAAGAAAATGAACAGTATCAAGCCTGACCTAATTCAGCTCCGCAAAATCAGAGATCAGTATCTTGTGTAAGTAAGCCTGACCCATACCTCAGAATAATGTCTCTGATGAATCTGATTAATGGCTGTTTCCATCAGGATAATGATAGTTTAATTTTCTTTTCATAACCAATGTTCTGTGGATGTTCAGGTGCTACACTCTGGCAGGGGATGTCTGAGAACTGGTTGGCCTATTCATGACTTCATTATTTAAAGAGCCAGCCACAACTAGGTGCACAATCTGCAACTCCTGTAAATAAAGAATTTTTAAAAAAATAGTTATAAACAAAACCTGTGGTTGCTAATACAACAGATGGTAATACTTTTTTTTCTGTTAGGTGTCTCAGATGTTTCTTATACCCACGCTTGATTTCACCATCCTTATCCAGCTCGTGATGTCCCTGGGCTGGACACAGACTGTTTCTTCTGTGTCTGAGGTTCAGCTTGCTCACTAAGAAAACCCATACATGTGCTCTGATGTATTAATCTTTTCTTCTGGCAGATGGCTCAATCACAAGGGGGTGAGACAGAAGCGAATAAATGACTGGCTGGGGATCAAAAATGAAAATATTGATGAGTAAGTGTCACTATACTTATGATTTTATTGAGAAGTGTTCCATTAGTAAGTGTTTTCTCTTGTGGGGCTGGTAACAAAAAACACCGGTTTCTCAATAAAGGACTGGAGTCGTGTGATGTCATGTGAGGCAGCAACTCTGCTGAAACACGTACGATTAAAATTAAGATCTAAGTGGAAGCCTTTAATATATATGTTTGTTAGGAGCCTGGCCTTCCAATTTGAGCAGTTCTGGTGTTTCTTTGTATGATTTCTGTGAAAATAACTCTGCTTATTAACTCTTTTACTGATCACTGGTTAACAAATGTATTCTCTCAGCACTTACTTTGTGAATGAAGAAGATGAAAACCTGCCACATCATGATGAGAAAACTTGGTTTGTTGGGGATCTCAACCGTGTCCAAGCGGAAGACTTGCTCTGTGGGAAACCCGACGGAGCATTTTTAATTCGCGAGAGTAGCAAGAAAGGATGTTATGCTTGTTCTGTGGTGTAAGTCTGTTTTCCTTTTTGTTCTAACTACTCAAATCATAAATCTCTACCAAAGCTCTTAATTTTGGAGAACAAAAGCCAGGCTCAGCTTAGGCCTACCCATTTGAATGTGTTGCATGTTTTCAGGAAGACCGGCATGGTAAAAGCTTTGTCACAAAAATGTGCTTTGAATGTGCAATAACTGTAGTCCTGCAGCCCCTGCAGTTCCCACAGTGCATAGTACAAAATTCTGAAGTATCCCAACTTGAAACTCTGTATTAAGGGCCTAAGTTATGGCCTAATTCTCCCATATTTTTCCCTGCTGAGGGACACATGGGAAGAAGTAAAGCAGGGGTGTAAAGGTGTGGCATCCTCTATTCTCATTTTCAGACATGCCAAACTCTAGATCTTTTTCTTGTATGTGTAAGGTAATAGTGATGCTTCAGAGGATTATTTGTGAGCAGTAGTTGCGATGACATTCACACAGCCTTGCATTGATTTCTTGTATTTCACTTCGTTTTATGCTGGTGTAATGAAGGTCAGAAATACTCCAACTTCATTATCTAAAAATCCTTCAAGCTTGTCCTGGAGTCCAAAATGGCTTTCACTGATTTATTTCACATGAGGTTAATTGCTTCTCAGCACTCGTCTGAGAAATGAATATATGAAGGTTTAGCACCTCAAGGTAACTGAAGACTGTAGTACCTGCTGTGTTCACTCTTCTGTTCATTGCAGTCACTTAAGTGTTGGGTTCATCAGATGCTTTTTTTGTTTGAGATCATGCTACAGGCTCGAAAAGGGGTGGCACAAAGTAACCTGTTCCTACATGTGACTGGGATTGTAACAGGCTCCAGGACAAGGATTACATAATACCTGATCTCTCTGGCAGATAAATTTTTCTAGCCTCTTTGGAATTGCTGTGCTCCAGCAGATGCTTTGCCAAGTTAGAGACTCGGTCGCTATGGCTTCAGATAATGAATCAGCTTGAACCTGTCCCATGCTTAACATTAAAAAATGCACATTGAAGTTTAGCCACTGTGTTTCATGGAATACTTTGTAGGTCCTGATAATTTGTGGGTTTTGGTTTCTTTACTTAGTGGAAAGGTTTCTAAGTGTGTTGAGCACAAAGTCATTGCTGATTTTGGGTGCTTATCTTCCTGGTTCAGTTATTGACTTTTTTCCCAAGGACCATTTGGAGAACAATGCAGTAGGGAATTGTACTGCTAGGATGGAAGAGCTCTCTTATGAGAATTATTATGCAAGAGTGTTTAATCACATGGCCTGAAGCGCTGTTTCTTCACAGACTATATTAATCTCCTCCACTTACATCTACCAGGTCTTCCATTATGTAATCCAGTGACTGGCAGAGATGCTGCATTAGTTAATTGTTAATAGACTGTCACTTTGGGTTTGTCCTTTTATGTTAAACTCTCCTCTTTCCTTTCCTTGCAGAGCTGATGGAGAGGTGAAACACTGTGTGATCTACAGCACTCCAAGAGGTTATGGGTTTGCAGAACCGTACAACCTGTACAGCACACTTAAGGATTTGGTTCTTCATTACCAGCAGACATCCCTTGTCCAACACAATGATTCCCTAAATGTCAGGCTTGCCTATCCTGTCTACGCACAGATGCCCCCCTCTCTCTGCAGGTAAATTTTGGGGAGGAGGAAAGCGTTGGCTTATCTTGGATTCTTTTCTACAATTTTTATTAGAACTCGGAGGGCATTCTTTCTCCTTAGACTGCTTGTTTTGCACAAGAAGTGATTCTGTGAATGTGAATCAAAAAGAGGCCTAGCAGCAACAAGATGACAACGTGGGTGTAGGTGTCCTGGTGCTACCTTAAAAGCTCAGCTGTGCTTTTACACCGATATTTTGTTTCCTTATGAGGGGAATAAACTCAACGCAACGCATACGAAAATACTGGAAGCAGAGCATCATTTTATGGAGATGATTTTTTGCCAGGCACCTTCAGTGGAACTTCTAATTGGATTTTGTTTTCTCTTGTTCTAGTAGACACAATTTGAAGCCTCTACCTGAGGCACTGGTAATGTCTTTCAGTCTTAAACTCCCAACAAACTAGGGGGAAACTCTGCCACAGCAATTCTTCTCTGCTAATTTTAGCAGCTTCACTGCGATTCAGCCGGACTTCCAAAAGAGGGTTTGTCTTGAGGTAGCGTGGAATTTGGTGAGAGAAGACCAAAGGAATTATGGGAAAGCTTCAGGTTTTTATTTAAATGGAAAAATGCTTGTAAAAGGAAAGTTGCTTTATTTTTTTGCCAACAGTAACAAAGTTTTGGTTTCAATGGCACTACAGGTCTTCGCTTAAAGGAAACATAACCAAACTGAACATGCCAAAACTTTGTTCGTTGCTACATCGAGCACTTGCAGGGGAGGTTGCATTAGCATCCGCACATACTTTCTGCACCAAAACTTGAAACAAATAAAAGGAAAAGCTAAACATTGTCTGGTTTCAAACACTAAATTTGTCTGATCTGATGTAATTGCTCACTCTCCTCTTTCTTCACCCCCTCTCCAAGCTGTTCCTCAGCTTGGGATTCTGTTTCCAGTGTTTTAATGATACTGTGCTACAGAATGTAAACCAGAATGAAGCTTGCACTGACCTGCTGCAGGTCTCTTGCTGAACAGTGACAGACTCTTGTAACACTTGATTTTGGTACAGAAGAGGTCAGTGTAATCAAATGCTCCTGGATAGCTTATTGTAGCCAATTCTTTGGTGGGGTATAGTTACTCCCGGTTGTAAGAAGTGAGCATGCCTAATCCTAGATCTCCTCTGGTTTGTTCTTTGTGAGCTGGGTTCTGAACTCTCACACCACTGCAGCCAAGCAAGCTTTTACTCTGGTATAATCTAAATTCCCTTGTAGTTATTTTAGACATGATGCAAAACACAGGAAGGGATGAGAGCCATACTCCTCAGTTACTGGATGTCTGGTACCATCCTTTGGCAAGGGCTGCTGTCAAATACTTGAGCGGGTAGTCCTGGGCTTCATCAACTACAGCAATCATCAAATAAATCCCCTCCCTGGAAAGTGTACAAAGCAGCTTATTTCCATTCCTTAAGCTTCTAAAATGAAAAAGAGCTAAGTTTGGCAAACTGAACCACTTGGCATCAAAGCACAACTGGCAAAGTAATTGTTCAGTGTGCAACCTTGAAAGTTACTTTTGTTCCCATTACTGGAAGCGTTTCCCTTGCAATGCACCCATTGTGCAGGACAGGAAGCAGACAGTCATGCAGGTCTGAGAATGCTGGAGACCCGTTTCTGACCCTGGGGCTGATTTCCTGTTCAAATGGCTTTTTTCTGTAATGCCTGGGCAGTAGTGCCAGGCTTGTTGATGTATATTGTTTACACTAGAAGTATTATTTCACTGAATGTCTTGAATTGCAAGTAGGGAAGTGACAAGGCTGGAGCACTGACAGCCATTGCAGGAAGGGTAGTCTGGTTGCCTGGCATGCCATGACATTTTTTTTATTTTGCACTAATGACCCTGACACATCCCAGATACTTCCTAATTGGCCAGAGTGCAATCTTCAGGCAAGGAATTCTGTAGATGCCACTTTTCCTATTTAGATGATACCCTACAAAGCTTAACCAAAACTCAAAACTGTGTGAGAGAAGAATAAAATTCACATGAGCTGCTATGTCAAAATTAGCCACATCTGTTTGTGTGTCCCTTATACTTCCCCAGGAAAAAAAGGAATAATGAGACATAGCCTTTGCTGTTAGTGGAAATCTTGAATGGTTTCCTCAGTGGTCTGTGGACATGGAATTTTTTCTTGGTTAATTTGCAGTTCTAATCTGGTAGCTGTACAGCTGCCATTCTCACACCTCTCAGGCATTTAGCATTCCCTTGATGCTGGGCTGAGACCAAATGCTCAATGCAAGAAATCAGTTCAAAGGCACAAATGATAGCCAGGTGCCTCATACCTATAGAAGAACAAGTGCAGGCAGAATGTCTGATTTTTCCCTGCCCTTGTGACCTCTCTGCACTCTCTTACTGACATTTGAGACCTGTATTTCTGATCCCTGCTTTTGTAACAAAGGTAACCTGGCCAAAGTGTTTCACGTCTGCCCCAGTTTCAGGTAGGGCTCAGATTTGTTTTAAACAGGCACAGATCTACTTCCAGGCTTATAAATCCTGGCACACCCTCACAGTCCTGACAGCAGCAGGATAGCAGAGCAGGGCTGTCTGAAGTCTCCCTGTAGTGGAATCTGATTGATCCTGTGAGGTCTGGTCCAGGCTCCAGCCCTGGCTCTGCCAAGGTAAATACAGTGTAATTCCATTAGCATCTGTGAAGGTAGCTTGGCTTTATCGTGGTGTGAGTGAGTTGGGACTCTTGGCCCTTTGCTCCCCGAGCTCTTTTTGCTGATCACAGGTGATGTATTTGCTGTGAATGATGGAGCCAGAGCCAATAAGCCATCCTGAAGTGTTCTTTGAAGTTCTGTTTTGCCCAAACTTTTAGAGCAGGGCTGTGGACCCTGCAGACCAAGCCTGCATTCCTTGTATTGGCTCCATTATTCTGAGCAGTCCCCTGAGGCTGTTTTGCCACTGTCTCTCCCTGTGTGTGGTTTAGGCACCTGAAGTCCCAGCTGCTGCCATGGTTCCCCATTGACTTGCACGTGCTATTGCACAGATTCTTCCTGCAACTATTTTGCACTCTCAGAGAAAATGAAAATTGTTATAAAATCAAGTGACACGTGTAGCTGGTGTGATCTATGGGGCAAGGGCTTGGTCCTGCACTTCTCATTGTGCTTGGCCTAATTCTGTTTGCTCAGTAGCATTAGACCTGTGAGAGAACCCACAGCTTCCAGGAGCTGCTCTGCACTTGCATGACTGAGAAATCAGAAATGGGCCTGTGAGGTGCAGGATTACACCCCAGGATGGAAAGCAGCTGTTAAGCCTGAAACAAGTACAGGAAATGTGAACAAAGAGGCAAAACAAAGAAACTCAAGTTCTTTTAAAACAGTAAGATGTGAGAAGGTTTTAATTTTAAGAGTCATAACATCAGGAGGAAAGGGGGAAGTAGCCTCACTGTCATAGCAGCCATCTGGTACCAGGCTGCAGTTAAAGGAACATTGATCTCACTGACCCATATTGTATTAAATATATATGTAGAGTTAAATAAATGACTTTTGCACAGTGTTAAATGGGGGAGGGGGGAGGGGTTGTTGAAACTCGAATATGCACAGTTTCTTCTAATCTGTTTTGAAGTATATTTGCAGGGAATTAGGGGTGTTTCAGTATTTTGTATTGGTATGGATGGAAATCAGGTCTGCTTCCACAGTTGCCATTGGCCCCATTGTATCAGCCACGAGTGCCATGTTTTTGAAGTTAGTACGTTATAAATCTTTTCCCACTAGTTAGTTTGTTGATTACAAGTAATCTGAGCACGGGAAGAACCAACCTAGAAACAAGAAGGATGTCCCAACAGATGCTTCGCTAGTGTGTGGAGCAGTAATGTGCAATTGTCAACCTTCTGATACTGGAGTGCTCTAGTTTTGGGGGTTGTCTTTGGGTTTTAATTTCATCCTCATCAGCAGTGGAGTGAGCTGCTGCTTTGCATCACTGGTAGTTGCAATCTAGAGTTATATCCAGAATAGCCCTTTGTCTTATGCCAAAAATGCTCTTTCCACACTCATCTCTCTTGAGGTGGCAGATGTTCAAGAAGTTTTCCATTTAATGTGATGGGCCTGATTTTTTTCTCGCTGACACTGGTGTTAGCAAGACTTCCACAACCAAAAGCCATTCCCAGGAAAAAACTTGCATTTAATCACAGCTGAACTCTAGTCACAGCAGGGCAAAAATCAAAGTTTTTCCCTCACAAAGCCAGGCAACTGTGATGGGACTGTGGAAATGAATGTTGACACTTAGTGCTGTTTTGGGGAGGACAGGAGAAGGATGAGGGTCTTGGTTGCCCCAAATCCAGGGCTCTCTGCAGGATTAGGTGGCACCATGTCTGTAACTGAACGCTGTGGCTGTTTGAAACAGCAGAATTGCTATAGGAGTGTCACACTTTAAGTTTGGAAAAGCCCCTTATTTGGTACTTGAACAATCTCGCTTCTGTTTTTGAATGTCTGTTTATTTTTTATTTTTTGTTACACTAACAGGGAATAAAAATCTGAAATGTTAGTGAGTCTTGTATGCTTGCTGCATTGTGCAGACATGAAACAGGTACTGCTTGTGGATCAGGAGGGGTTAAGAGACAGGTTCAAAATGCAGTTTTACAAAGCACTATGATGGGTTTTGGGTTGTTTAGTTTAGACCATGTTTAAAATCAAGTTTCCTTATGTGTAGTTTCCTTATAGTTGATTTGCAATCTCTGCTCTTGCAATAGCAGAATCAAAATAACATTCCCAAAGAACGAAAATGCTGTGAGGGGAGGGGGTCAGGCTTGCTCAAATTCAGCATTCAAAGCAAATAGTTTTAGTGGAGAGGAAGGATCAGCACCCTAAAGCATCCCTCTGGTTGTAGTTTGATGAAGCAGGAGACAGACCATGAAGCAGAAATCTCTGCCTGGAATCACAAAATGAGAGGAGATGCCAGAGCAGACCCTTCCCTTTGGAATAACCAGTTTTACTCTCCTTAAATGCACATGCAGGAGAGGTTTAGGGAATTGGTACAAGTCCTTGAGGAGCTGCTGCCCTTTCTGTGTGGGAAGGGAACTTGCACTGCTGATCCCCTTGTTTCCCTTGGCACATGAGCAGCTGGGAGAAGGGAAGGACCAGCCCAAAGAAGCGCTGGCCTGTTCCTCAGGAGGCTGGGCCAGTTCAGCCCTGCGTGAGCAGCAGCTTTGGACACGGTTACGTGAAGTTTGGCCAACATTTTTGTGAATCTTGCATTCTGTGGGCAGAAATACTTTCCACCGAACTGGGGTGGGGGGGGAGGAAAAATCTCTCTTGAAATCTTTTCAGTTCCTTCCTGTTTGTTCAAAGGGGCAGATTGGGAGCTTTAGCTTGTTAACTGTTTAGATGATGACAGTGCTTGAAGTGCTGGTCTTTGGGGCTGGCTCCACACAATTAATGCAGAATTTGCATTTTGTAAATTTCTATTGGCATAGACTCACCTTATTTTATGACTTGTTCTAAAGTTTGCCTTTGAAAAATGTAACATGAGCTTCAGAGACAAGGAAAAAAAGAGTGAGATGGGCCCTTTTTGATAGAAAAAACCTGCTTCGTTGGTAAACCTGTATTAGAGAAAGCAGCTTTAATTTGGTGCCCCCTCCACCACCTTCCCTTGGGATTGCTTCTGTGAGATTGGCATTGGCAAGTGAGGGGAGGGACATTCCCCCTGTGCCCAGCAGTGCCATTCCCACGCACTCTCCAAGTGCTTGTAGCAAGAGGCTCGGGATGGTTTGGAGAAAGTTACTGCATCCAAAGACAAAAGAAAAGGTCTCTAAGGGCGACTGTCACCCCCCAGCAGGGGCTTGTAGGATGCTGGGGCCAGCCCTGAGCTGCCCCCAGATCTCTGTTGGCTGCAGGGGGGGGCTCTCGTTCAGTCAGCTGGGTCGGGGTTTGAATCTGTTTGTTTTTGTGAGTGACTTCTACATCCAGCAAAGATCTGTTTGATGAAAACCTGTTAATTTTGTATATCTGGCTGTTTATTGCACCATGGGATTGTAATGGTCTGCATCATCCGTGTGTGTGTGCGCGTGCGTGTGTGTGTATATGTACTGTATGTATATAGATATATGTAAAATATATTCACGTACACATTTATATGCATTAGCTGTAAGTGGCACTGCCCCTTAAAAATAAAACAAAACTCACTGTTAGCACATTCTGCCACGTGTTTAGGCAGAATTGGGTTGGTTTTTTTGTCAGACGAAAAGGAGTTTATTGTGTTCATCTTGCATATGTGCTTCTGAAATGCCAAACTCTGGATTTCCTCGGCGGGGGCTTGCTACTATATTTGTAAACAGAGTTGATTTGGGGTGTTATTTACTCTGGGACAAAGCATTCAACCGTGTCCCAAGCAAAGGCTTAGCAAAAGAAACCCCTCTTGCAGTGATTGTTTGCACGTTCCAGTGGCCCCTCAGTGCCCCCCTGTCCAGAGCTGATGTGCAATGGGTGGTGTTGGTGCGTGTCCCTTTGTGAGTGGACTCTTTGTACAAGGTGTGGTCCAATGTAAAGCATGAGTGGGTGTTTGATCTTGTGTCGAGGGCTGAAATAACAGCACACTCCTTTGTACAACCTTTGCATCAATGTTTCTGCTTTTCTTTGACTTCTTTTTTTCTTTAAGGGAAACTGCATCTGTTAAGAACCTGCTTCTCCAGAAGCTATTGAATTATTTTGTTTTCCAGATGAATTCCAGCATGTAACTTTGGTACTCTTGTTTGTTATTTGTGTAAAATCTGTTCTTCTGTCGTTTATGGTGTAGTCGGGGAGGGGGGTGGGGGGAAGAAAAAAAAAAAAAAAGGAATTCATGTAGTTTAACTTTTAAAGAAAAGAAACAAACTGCTTCATAAGGAAACCAAGTGTATGTTAGTGTTTTCTGACAAGTCATCCTGTAGTTTCTAGCTCAGTAATGCAACACTGTACTTGTCACCGGGTGTGTTACAATTTTGCTGTACTTTCTTTTACTAGATGGTTGGGCTTTTAAATCCCAGACACTAAGCATCCTGGGCCTACTTGCTCTAGATCAAAAAAAAATGCAATAAAAAAAAATTGCAATAAAGCACATTGACATGTAATGTTTTAGAAGGATGTACTGACAGCTGTTTCTAATAAATTCCGAACTGCAGCGTGGTTGGGCTGCCTTGGTGTAGCTGTGTCTGTCTCCCAGCCAAGGCCATGGGCATCATCTTCAAGAGAAGCTTTAAAAAAAAAGACTTGCAGAGGTCTGATTTCCTCTAGGCTGGAGAGAAAGCCCCTCCTGGGGCTGGGAGGAGGGAGGAATACACGTAGCACACGTGCACTCCTTAATGGAGCCTTCCCTGTGTTCCTTTCACAGCAGTGTTCCTGCATGGCTCACTGCTTCCTCTGGCAGCAGGGAAAGCCACGTTTGGTGATGCCAGTGTTGGTGCTGGGGGGAGAGGAGGGGATGCACCACTTGAGCAGACTTAGGAAAGATGTGGCTCAGCTGCATCCACTCACCTACATTTTGCAGGTGTTTGGGAGATCACTGTTTGCTCTCCCAATTCCTGCATGAGCACCAGGCATTGGAACCACTGAAAAATCAGTGAGTTTGGGGGTGTTGCTGATCCTCTTTCATTACAAACACAGGTGATGGCAGGAGGGCAGACCTGAGGGGATGCAGAGCCCCTTAAACTTGGCAGTCAGATGGGATGCCACCGTAGCATCCTCAGAAATTTAGGGGCAGTGGCTGTGGCTGTGTGTGGCTCAGTGTTTTTGCAGCCCCATGAGTCGACCTTTTTGCAGACTAACGAGCAACATTCTTCCAACCTCCTGAGTCAACCATTTTTTTTTTAATGCTGCATCAGCAGTTTTCACAGGGCCGAGTAAGCTTTTTCAGCTGCTGAGTCAGCATTCCCTCCATCACCCGCACCAGAGGCCCCTCCACCAGCAGGCAGGGAGCACCCAACTGGGCAGAAAAGTCCCTGATCATGGCACAGGGGACTTGGGAGCGCCCAAATGGAGCCTGAGGGCTCACTCAGGTATGTCTCATGATGCCCAGCAAGGAGCTCACCCCATGTCGCAGCACCTTGGGGTGCTCCCTGCTGTCCTGCCCACTGCACTGAGGGATGCAGCCCCTCAGAGACATCACCTGGACCAGCAGCAGCCATGTGGCACCCAAGGGGTGAGCCATGGGCACTGAGGGCCAGGGTTCACTGCATTGGCACCCCCGGCAAGAGGAGAGCGATGGGGAAACAACAAGGAACTGAGAGGACTCTGCAAGGTGCTCCAGGGGCCTGGCTCTTTTTTATTATTATGTAATTTATTTCTTTTTAATAAGGGCTAATGAGGTAGAATTGCAGGAAAGATGTAAGTCACTAATTGGCGAGTAGTTTTTCAGGGCTATGCCAGACTGCTCGTTGTGTTATGAAAACATCACAGCCGGAGCCGGTGTAGGAAATTTCCAAGCAGCCGTGCTGACTGGATGGAAAGAAAAACACCTCCCAGCTCAGATGTCTTCTCAGAGAAAGGGCAGATCCTGGGGATTTTTCCATCCTCAGCAATTCCACAGAGCTTCCTGCAAATCCCCTGGGTTCCTCCCCACTCACACACAGGACCCTTCCCAGGGGCAGGCAATGGCTTGGCACCCCCAAGTGTGGCACCACAGGGCAGGGCTGCAGGATGGATGGACACAAGTCCCCAGGCTGCTTTCATGGGATTTCTCTTCCCCTCCATGTAGGAACCCACTGTAGTGGAAGATTCATGTGAGGATCTTGCCCATAGGAAGAAAAAATCTGTCAGGAAAATCCCAAACACTTCCAAAAGCCCATCCTCCCCAGCCAAAATGCTTGATGTAAGGGATCAGGGTTTGGTTTGACACCTGGGACTTGCTGCAGCAATGAAGCTGCTCCACTTTTCCTCTTTGGTTTCATCTCTCACAACAGACTTATTTTAGTCTAATAGTTGAGTTTAACAGACACTGTGTTGCTGGGCAGCAGGAGCAGCACAGCCACAGCCATAGCTCGGAGTACCACAGTCATCAGTACAGGGCAGGGTGCTGAGTGTGCTGCACAGCACCTCGAGCAGCCCAAAATCCATCAGGGATGCGGTTGCTTGTTCCCTCCATCCCACTGCAACAGCTGGAATGTGGGATCCATGAATGAAGCACCTGAGTCTGGAAATGCAGTCAGGGCAGCTGCTTCTCACACCAGTCCCACTGGGGTTGGGGTTGGGATGAATGTGAAGGTACCCAAGATAGAGGGAACTGCCTGAACCCCACAGTTCATCCCTGTGAGACATGAGATGCAGCATATCCCTCCTTGGAGCATCAAGTCCAAGCTTGGAGCAGCAGTCAGCAGCTTTCAAATGAACTGGTGGATTAGGGTTGGCCAGAGACCCAGAATCCCCATTTCATGGGAAATCTCATCATCTTGCTTGTCAGGCTTCATCCAAATTGGAACAAAATGGTAACGTACAAAATTTGACTCTGGAAAATACTTTCAAGGGGGGAAAAACCATCCCACATTGATTTTTGTTGAGCTGGCACAGTCTCACACCAGCACTAGCCTTTCTATATCAGTGTCATCCATGAGCCCAGAAGGGTTGGAAGGACAGAGGCATCACTCTGACCAACATAATCCATTTCCCTGGCTACTATTTTCTCCAAATTTTCTGTTGACTGCTTTCTTTCTGATGGCAAATCTTTCTTGCTGAGATCTAATTGGCTTTGAAAAGAAGCGATGGGTAGGGGGAAAAATGCCAGGGCACCCTCTGCATGATGTCTCTGTGCTCCCTGGGCAGAAGGTGTGGTGGAGGGAAAAAAAAAGGCTGCAGAGCACCAGCCTGGGCTCCAAACCCATCCTTGGTGGTGGTGGTGGCTACTGAGAAACACCTTGGCCACCTCTGCCCAGTCACTGGTGGGTTTCAGGGCAAAACCCAGTGTGGGTTCCCCCAGGCTCCAGCTCTGCTGTGCACAGCCACCTGCCCAGAGCCCTTCCCTGGCCCCACCACACCCAAACCATATCCCTGGACAAGGGGCAAAGCCTTCCCCCCTCCCCTGGAGCAGGAGGAGGCAGCTCCTTACATCCAGCTGGCTCAGCCTCCCAGCCCTGATGCAAACTACAGCAACTCTGGTTCCCAGAAGAGGGATAAGGAGCAGGAAGAGGAGCACGAGCTGTCACAAGGCCTCAGGGGCAAGCAAAGGCATGTCCCATGGTGGAGCCTTTTCAGGCAGACCAGGATGCCAGGATGGCGGGGGCCAGGATGTGCCCCTCCATCCAAAAACCCTTCCCTGTGCTCCTGGATGGAGCAAGATCTGGGCAAGATCCCAACTTTCCCAGCTGCTGCCCCAGGTCTGTGCCCAGGAGAACATTTGATAGTCCCACGCCTGCTTCAAGCAGAGCTGTGGCTGGAGCACTTCCCAAACTTTCCTTTGCTCAGGATTTGAAGGGAAGGGGCAGGATGGGTGCCCTGAGAGCAGAGCAGCCGCCCTGGGCAGGTGCTGTGCACGCTCCCGCGGCCGCTCTGCCAAAGGAAACACAAACATCCTACCCAAAGAAAGCACTTTTCATGGGCAGCACAAGTTCCCATTTTTGCACAGGGCTGCTCTGTTCCGGGCAGCTTTCCCCACCGCACTCCGGGCTGGGCTCTGGCCAGGGCCGCCCTTCCTGCCCCACGTTAGAGCCACGGAAACCAGGCAGGGTCACCACATCGGCACCCGGGGAGGGTTCAGGTGTGAGACAGCTCCGAGTTAAAGGGGCTTAGTCAGCCTCAAAGAGTTCCTCCCGCCCTTGGGATGTGGCAGCTGGGGATGTGGGACCTGGAGACTGGAGACCTAGAGGATGTGGGACCTTGCTTCTCCTTACTTCTGGCAAGGGGAATTTTGGCCAAACCCAACTATCCCAGCAGTACAGACAGAGGTGGCGAGGCCCCATAACCTAGAAGAAGAAACTGTGGAAGGGGAATTCTAGTGTCATGTAGTGGTGCAGTTCAACACCAAGCCAGGTCAACAAACAGGTGATTTAAAAAAAAAAAAAAAACAAAAAAAAAAAGAAGCGTTAATTTGGCTTAAGGTTTGTGAAGACCTGAGGAGAATGCAGGAATCAGGAATAAATAGCTCTGGGTGTTTTATACCTGCCCTCAGTGTCGGGTGGGGCTGGGGCTTCTCCTCCTGCCCCTCTGCCCCATCAAACACTGCTGCTGTGGCAGAGCTGGCATGGCCCTGGTCCCAGCACCTGCTCGGCCTCACCTGCATATCTCACCTGCAAATCTCACCTGCCCCATCCCACCTGCAAATCTTACCTGCCCCATCCCACCTGCAAATCTCACCTGCCAATCTCACATGCCCATCTCACCTGCCCAGCCAGTGGCTGGAGCAAAGTCCACAGCGGGAAAAGCGAGGCTGAGGCCTCAGGAACAAAGCAGCCTTTCACAGCAGTGGCTTGGCCAGAGGAGCCAGGGAATATTCCTGTCCAAGGGCTCCCAAACGGCTCCCAGCTTTGATCCTGGGCACAGGGCGGGTTGTTGGCATTTTTCCTTTCCTTCTTTGTGTTGCTCTTAAATTTTTTTTTCCTTCCTACTCCATGGCATAATTTTTGTGCATGTCTACGATTTCTAAGAGAATTTTCTTGCATCTCTGGGAAGAGAAACATTCTGTTGGGAGCAAGATGCACACGCTGCACAGCCCTTTCACCCGTCTCCTGAGGGAGAAAAATCCCTCCTCCAGGATTCACTGGAGGCACAATGGTTCATCACCATCATTTTCAATACAGAGGATGTTTTCTGAACATGTCTGATAAATCACAGCCTCACTCAGGATGGGAAATGGAACCAGCTGTGTACCTTCCTCCCAAACCACACCCCTTCCAGGGGAGTCACTGGCTTGCATGCTCAGGTGGCCTTTCAGACTCCCCAGGTGACAGGGACAAGCATCTTCCCCCCAAACCTGCTGGCTTCCAACCAGTTCTTCTGCCACCTGTCTAAAGCCTTCTCTCCCACCCGAAATGCAGAGGGAGGGGATGCACCAGCCCACCTTCCCCAGCTGAAGCCGTGCCCAGCCAGGGCTCTCCCCTCCTGCAGCACAGGGAATGGCTCCCCACAATCCTGTTCACTCACACAGAGTGGGGCACACCTGACACCCCTGCCAGGGCAGGCTGAGCCTCCCCTGCCCACTGCCCACACCCCAAATATTTTTAGGCATTTGGAAACATGCCTTTGCTGCTGCCAGCCTTCCATGCAGGGATAGGAGGAGACAGATGGGATGGAGAAATTGAGTCAGCCCCGAAAGGTCACTGTGGCAGCCAAGGGAATAAAACCATCCCCCTCCTCTTCCTCTTGCTCCTCATCCTTCTCCCGGTCCCAGTCCCGCTTTCTGACGGATGTTGCCTTTGGACCAGACCCTCCTGCAGCCCAGCTGCTGAAGGAACGCTGTGGTGGGCCCTGTGTGCCCATGGGCCGCCTGGAATCCATCACTGTCTGTGCACAGGGACGCCAGCCAAGCCCTGCTCCTGCCTGCTGCTGGCAGCTCTTGGCTTTCCAGGGGAGCACCTGCGGGTCTCCCCCCACTTCCCAGTGCTGGATTCAGCTGGAGAACTCACTGTACCACCAGCAGTGGTTGGGAAGGGGAGCAGCCACCCCACAGCCCCACAGGAGCCCCAAACCAGCTGCTGGGCCAGCCCCATGTCTGGGGTAGTGGTGCTTTTCTCCCGTGCCGAGGTTTGGTTGGTATTTCCAAAGTGTGGAGGTGCCACGGAGGCTGTCCTTTGCCAGCCCGATGTGCTGGGCCACGCTGCAGGCTCCAGGTGCTACAGGGCATTTCCTGGCTCTGCCACTGCATTCCCAGATCCTCAGGAACATCCCTTCAGCCCTCCCCGTGAGGCTCAACACTCTGTGGGGTTCATCCCCCTCTCCTTGAGCAGCAAATGTCCCATCCTGCAAACAGACCTCAAAGAAGCATCATCCCTCTGTTCCCATGGGTGCAGCACCTGCCCAAAATGTCCCTGGTGTCCCTTCCTTGTGTTACCTGCACCCCTACCAGGATAAGCTGCTCCTGCAGCTTCACCAGCCCCTGACCACAGCACCCTCAGAGATCTGCAGCAGTTCTGGTGGAGCTCCAGCCTCGCTCCCCTGAGAGTAGGAATTGGAGAAGGATGGAGTGGATTGCCCTGAATTTGGGATGTGCCTGCACTCACATCTGCAGAAAGGCCTCAGCAGGCTGGAAGGAAAAGGAATTCCAGCCCAACTCCAAATGCAATCTCACACCAGCTCAAGCTGCCAAACCCCAAAGACCCCCAAAAATTCAAATTTGGTCTCCAAACCAACGGATCTGATTCCTGTCCTGGTGCCAGCACTCACTCCTCCAGCACAAGGACAGAGACGCAGGGCTGGAATGTGTGTGCCCCATGAGCAGGAGGCTTTTCCTGGGTGCTGGGGCAGGAGTTTAATACAAACCAGAAGGTCTCATGGCACTGGCTGCATGGGCAGCACTGGCCTGACTCCCATGGCTGGAGAGCTCCTGGAGAAAAGTGGGGCCTTCATCCAGCTGCAAAGCAGATGGGTGGGCTGCCTGTGCACCACAATGCAGGCAGGGCAGGGGCTCAGCTGCTCCCCAGCATTGCTCCACCATCACTCCCTTGAATCTGGCCCCCAAACAGGGCACAGCAGCCACAACCCCACAGGTTTCTGCTGGACATTTTTGCATCCAGCTGAAGGTTTGGGAAAGCTGTTCCTCCTTGCCAAAAGTCCTTCATGGCTAAAGCAACCAGGCAAGTAAGCACGTGGAAATGCAAGGAACGGGGGGACAGGAAGGGGCACAAGGGGCCCTGCTTCCCTCATGCTCCAAACATCCTCGTGCTGTAACAGTGAGAGGGAATGTGGGCAATGCTGGGGAGCAGCTCAGTCCCCCTGTCCCACAGCAGCACCCCCACTGCTCTGGGAATGTGCACCCCCGAGCAGCCCCACGGACAAACCCAACAGCACCTGCAGGATTAGGGAGCACCCTCATTAATGACAGCTCCAGAATTAACAAACTGGCTCCACCCAGCTCAACTTCTAAGAAGTCAGGTGAGGGTGGGAGGGAGGCAACAGGAGCCAGTTTCTTTTAAGATCACTGGTGAGCAATCAAGCAGGAAAGTGGCCTGGGGTGTCACACCAGTGACCTGGGGCTGGAAATCTTTAAAATCTCATTTTACATTTTAATCTTCTCCTTTTCTTCTCCCGCAAAACAACCGGGGCTGTCAGGGGATGAGAGGCTGAGCACAGGAATTGTTTATTGGGGAATGCCACCTTCTCCTGCCGGTGACCTGGGAGGGCAGCACCTTTCCCAGAGACTTTCTCCTGCAGGATTAATAGGGGCGCCCAGAGCAAAGCCCAGACTTACTTGCAGAACAGTGAGAGCCCATGTCCTCGCTGCCAGCAGCAGGGATGGCTTGGTCATATGCTCTGAGGGAACCCAAAGAAAAACCCTTCAGGATGCTGCCCTCCTGTGCTGCTCACAGAAGCCAGTTTTGGGGGAAATCCAGCCTTTTAGGAAAGTAGAAGAGCTACTGACCAGAGAGGAGTTTGCAGCCACGGGGCCCACAGGTTTAGCTCATCCCTTCCTGATGGCATCCAGCGGCCTTGCAAGGGGGCAAACCAGAAGTGTCAGAATCTGTGGATATTGATGATTCCCAGACTGTAGAAAGTCTCTGTCTTTTTGCCCTGTTGCCAAAGAAGAAGCCATAATTCGTCTGTGCTGGTTTCAAGGTTGTTTATTCTGTTTATCTCTAACATGTTCTGCTGCCCTGCCGCAGCTCTGTCCTGCAGGGCAGCATGTGGGGCTCTGCCCTCAGTGGGATGGTACAAGCATTAAATACCAGAAACTACCTGTGCTGTATTTACAGTAATGTGCCAATATCTGTCACCTACGTTGAACAGCGTGTCCCCAGCCTAAACCAATATAAAAATGCCAACACCACAGTGAAACATGGAGGGCATGAAGAAGGAGGAAAAGGACAAGACACACCCAATTCCTCCATCTTGTCCCCTTTGGACCCCTAATCTAGAATCCTAAAATTTTACTTTTGCACCCGTGCCACACTTAATTATTACTCATATCAAACACTCAGAGCTGGTAATTCATCCTGTAAGATTGAAAACTCCTCTCCATGGACAGAGATCATAGACAGTGTCTCTGGGGGCTCTGTACAGGGCGGTTCTGACCCCTGCCAGGGTCCCAGACCTGCCAGGGCAGCCAGAGGGAAGCCCTGGATTCCCACACAGAAGGAGCTATTGATATGTCTGTATTAGAAACAGAAAAAGATGCCAAACCAGCAGCTGTGGTGCAACTCCAACCTCCAAGGCCCTGAAGGAGCTCAATGAAGCTGCGATGGGTCAAATCCTGCCTGACCCACTGCCTCGGGTGAGCCCCAGGGAGAGTCAGGGATGCTCCCGGTGAGATCCGGGGGAGGAGGGAGCTCTCCCAGCCTGACCCCGCCGAGTTCAGCCCCAGCCCTGCACAGAGCAGCTCCCCAGGCAGCACCACGGGCGAGCATCCCCCAGCCAGAGGCATTCCCAGCTCAGGGCATCACCGTTCCTGCCTCACCCCGTGCTCCATCCCGCACAGCTCAGCACCGGCAGCACGAAGCCCTGACCCTCCTGACTCTGCTTTAAGGCTGTGCCGTGCCAGCCGTGCCAGCCTCCCAGGCCGGGCCATGCCCGGGGGCAGCGCGGGGATGCTCCGGGGGCAGCGCGGGGATGGCTCCGGGAGCGCCCGGGGGAGCCCCGGGACGCGGCGGCTCAGCGGGATTAGCGGCAGACGGACGTGACTGCGAGGCAGTCGCCTGGTGCTAATTAAAGAAAGGATATATTTAGGCACCCGGTTATCCCCTGCATTTCACTTATTTTTAGCTCCCAGTCTGCCAGGCTGGGGTGGCACATGGGGAAGGGCACGGACGCAAGGCGGGATGGATCCAGCCCCGGCAGCAAGGAGGTCACAGCCACATGTCCTGGACGATGCTGAGCCCCTGCGGGGGGAGAAACCTCTGTCCAAACTGGCTGCAAAGGAAGAGAAAGCTTAATTTTCCCCCAGAAAGGCAGGAAAATGGATTTCAGGGAGCAATAGGAGCATCCCTGCTCCGCCCCTGCCCCAGATCCATCCAGCCTTTGCTACTACCCACACCCCCAGCTCCAGGAGTTGGAAATGGCCCTTTTTTGGAATCACCCAGCAAAAAGCACAGCTGTGCCCAGAGCAGAGGCAGCTCCCTCATTCTCAGAGGCCCAACCCTCTGCAGTGGCACTGGCCTGGCAGCAATGCCTCTAGTTCCCATACCTTCTTTCTCTCCAATCCTGCCCCTCAGCACAGCTGGACTGTGTCCTTGGCACTTGGCTGAGCACCCCATCCACATGGGCCATCAGCGGGTGTGGAGCTTCCTTGGGCCTTAAATACCCTGAAAAGAGCAGAGAAACAGCAGGAAGGACAGTGCCCAGCATCCCTGCATCCCTCCTGGGCCAGGACAGCCCATCAGTCCTGTTCATTTCCCCCTTTGCTGCATCCCCACAAGCACTCTGGGGTTTTATATTTGGGGGTTAGGGGGTTTTTTCCCTTTCCAGAGTGAAATATTGATCAGGTCTCTGCTACCCTCCCAGCCCCCACCCCACCACACCTCCTGGCTGCCCTGCTTCCCTCATGGAGTGAAGGGTAGGGTGTGGGAGAAAATCAAAATAATGGGATAATAAATGATTCGGGGAGTTGAAACCCAGCTGAAAGTCAGGCTGCTCTGGCTGGCCTGGGAGGAGGTTTCCCAGCAGGGAAGGTTTGGTTTGAGGCTATTTTTGGAGCTGAACAGCATCCAGGGGTGGCCAAATTTCTTCTTAGGTGGCTCATCAGGTAGAGCCTCTCCCAAAACAGTGAGGCTGGGAAGGTTGGACCATTACTCCATAAATCTGAGATGGAAAAAAAAACCCCACGCCAGTTTCTTTCCTCGGACTGCAGGAGCAGGTGTCCTGCACCCTCCAGTCTGTGGAGAGTGGCCAGGGCTGTGTGAGGTTGTGAGCTCCCATCACCTGGGCTCGCCCTGTTCCCTGCTGCCCATCAGAATTAGGCAGCCCGTTTGAGCAGGTTTACGATAATCATCAAATAACTCGTTCATTGACAGCGTGTCAGGCTGAGAAGACTGACTGAGCCCTCGTTTGCTGATTGCTAATTAGCTTAACATTCCTAATCCCTCATTAGTGACTATGAAGTAAGCTCTGAAATATGAGGTCAGCCCTAATCAGCATTTAAAATATAAAGCCCACTGGCACATGATGGAGGCTGGAGAGGGGGTGGCTGCAGGCCAGCCCTGGGTGCTTCCATGGTCACAGGGAATGAGGCTGCACAGAGCAGAGGCAGACAGGAAGAGTTAAACCCTGCACATCCCCCCAGAGCTCAGCCCCTGCACTCACTGCCCTGGATCCACATGGGAACAGGCAGCAATGTGGGGTGCAACATTTGAGGGGCCCCAGGTTCTTCTCAAGTCCCCAGTGCAATTCCAGCTGTGGCTTCCATTCAGGGCAGGTTGTCTACAGAATCACAGAATATTCCGAGTTGGAAAGGATCCACAAGGACCATGAGTCCCGTTGTTAAGTGAATGGCCCATACAGGGATCAAACCCATCAGCACCGTGCCTGACCAACAGTGCACCTGTGCAGGATGCTCTGGCTTTCCCCCAGTTCCCATCTTCAAGATTCCAGGTTAACTGCAGGCAATGGGACAGGCTGCTGGCAGTGGGACTTTCCCCAGAGATTCACCCCCACCCTCTGATCCTGTGGGAAGGAGCCAAATCTTGGCATTGGCAAGTGGGCACCAAAGTGCACTGCGCTGCCACTTCCATCATTGGGGAGGAAAAAATGGCCCTTAGTTGTTGTGGCTTAATCCTCTGGAAGAATAAACTGTTGTGGACTGAGAATTACTTATTCATGGCTGGGGAAACCTCTACAGGAGGGCTGCGGCCATTAAAATAACCCTAATTAAACTCCAGCTAAGCTATGAGCCTTAAAAAAGGAGAAAAATATCTCTGATTCCATGAAAATGTAATTTGAAAAGCCCTTGCACTGAACTCTGCTCATCCAGAGCGATGCTCCCACCTCCAGCAGCACTGCTGGAGGTGATGCTCAGGATTTGGGCAGTGGGGCAGGGCCAGTCCTTGCTCCACACCCGGTGCCCGCAGGGAGACACGGGATATTTTGAGCATCCTTGGCAGCAGCGAATGAGGATTAGTCCAATCCCCCCAGATATGAATGTCTCCCCAGCTCTATTTCCAAGGACAGGAATAGCCTTTGAAGGCTTTTCAGCGTGGAGGGCACACACCTGCAAATGGTAAAAGCAAAGATCTGTTTCTGGAAAGGTTTTGGGTGGTGTGGCATCAAGGCTGCCTAAATAAGTGGGTGAAAAAGGGGCCGTGTAGCACCTGCTGGCTCTTGCCCCATGCCTAATCCAAACCCTTGCCAAACCCCTGCCCTTCAGATTTTATTGTGCATCTAATTCCTGAACCCACAGTGTGCAGTTGTGGCTGATCACATCCTCCTCTTGCTCAGCCAAGTTTCACATCTGACAGGTTTTTACTCCTTTTACCCCTTACATGTTTTTACCATCAGGACCCTGCATTAGAGGGACACAAGACACTATAAACTTACAGACTCAGTGGAGGACGTTTTAGAGTGAAAAGCTTTGGCTTAGCCACACACCTGTCCTGTGGAGCAGAAAATCCCAAACAGCCTGGCAGAGTTACTCCTGTTCCCAGACACTCCACAGGCCATTTTCTGCCCCATCAAGCAGCTGGTTGGGAGCACAGCCACCTCCAGCACTATGGGAAACTGAGGGGAGACCAACCAAGAGACAAACACGAGTTTGGATTTATGTAAAAAAAAAAAAATTATTTATTTTGGAGGAGGATTTGAACATCGACATGCAGGTACAACATGAATAAAAATTATTGCACCGCTATTATGTGGCAATTGTTCAAGTTTCTAAAAACACAGAAATTCCACACTTTCTCTTATCTAGCTAAGTGCTGAGTGACACGGCTTGGCAGAGCCCAGCGCAGGAGGTGCTCTCACAGCCACCTGGATATGGTAATCGAACACAACGTAAACACACACTTCTGTCAAATCTTCTACTAGAAGTACAGAATTATCCTTCACATCCAGTAAGAGAAAACCAGAGAAAGACTTTATCCTCCCCTCTTCGAAAGAAAAACAAAACAAAACAAAAATACTCCAAATCACACCTTAATGCAAGTGTGGCAAACAAACCCACAGGTCACTCCTACCCCTTCCCCCACAAGCGCTCTTTAGTACAGCAGCAGCCAAAGGCCTCCAACATTCAGACCCGGGAGTGGCCAGTACAACGCTAAAGTCTAATATTTACAATAAATATCATCCATTTCTCTTAGTTTGCAACAGTAAGAGACAAAGGGAAAAATAACACTGAGGCACGGGGCAGGGATGCAGGAGCAGAGAGGAGCTGCGGAGGCCGAAGCAGCTGAGGCGCTGCCATCCCAACACGGGCGAGGAGCAGGAGGCACATCCAAGCTGACAGAAGGGAAGAGGGAAACAAAGCAGGAAAGCAGCAGATTTGGATGGTGACATGCACGGCTCATTCACCAAACACACACCTCACGCTCGTGACTTCCACCTTGGGCCTGCCTGACTCGGGATCACCCACCGCGGGGCAGAGTCGGCACTGGGAACGCGCTCGTGCCCCTCAGACACAGCTTTTCCAGCTTCCTGTTCCTTCCCAACACACTTTGCAAGCTTTTCTTTGAGAAGGTATTTAAGGAGTTTATAGCAGAGCAAGGAATAAGTCTTGGTGTATCTACCTGGCTTATTTATCAAAATTTAAGAGAAAAAGTCTTGTTGCCCAAACTTTTTGCTAAAGTGCGCCGTGTAAATTTGACAGCAGGTAGAACAGGGATGATGGGGCACCTGGCACACTGAGGGAAACTGCAGGACTGACCAAGAGCAGGGGACACAGGGCTTTACTAGAGTGCTTTCCTGGCAATGCTGTTTGGCTTTGGCTTCCAAAAAACCAGGGATTTTTAATTGCACTGACCACTCTCTGTACCGTAGCTACAAAAGAGGCAACGAAACATACCTCACCTTTTCTTTGGCCAACACAGGCAAAAGCAGCTAAAGCTGTGACATAGCAAGGGTTTTCACTCCTCCTTTATGCCTAGGAAAGGCTAATTCTGCAATTCAGTATAGGAAGCAGAGGCTGCAAAGGCAGGGAGTCAGCAGCTTACAGCTGGTACCGTCCGAGGGTGCCACCCCTGCCCGTGGGGGACGAACCAGGTTACCCAGCCTGGTCACACCATGTCCTCACCTCCTACGAGCAGTGGTCGGTCTCCTCCTCAGGTTTTTTAAACACAGAAGGAAAAGGGGGACCTGCCACCCAGGGAACAGCCAGGTCAGACCACATTGTCACACAACTCCTTAATTTACACAGACACTTCCATCTCGCCAAGGTCAGGTGCTCTCAGGAGATCAGCTTGTCAAGGAGGCTTGTCTTTGTAATTACCACAGACTCAGGATGCCAAATCCACTTTTCACTATTCCTGTCCATGCCATAATATCCTGCGCTGTTTCTCAACAGTTTTTTAGTAGATCAACCCATCAGGGAGAAAACCAGCCAGGCAAGTACCAGATCCTGCCAAGTCTGTTCCTTACTTGCTATTGCTCTAAATCAGCCCTGAATGACGCTCACCAGCAAGAGCACTTGGAGAGGCTGGAGACACCCAGGACCCTGACAAGGCAGTGGAAATACTGTGGTTTGTAATTGCAAACCAAGTGTATACGAGCAGCCTATGAATTCCAGGGAAAAGAGCAGAGAGACAGCACAGCAGGCTCTGCTCTCAATACCACCACAGCTAGGTTTATTAAGGTGTTACCTGGGAGCATTGAGGCTTTGGTTAGTGTAGTAGCAACACCATACATGTTCACACTGACACACAGAGTAAACACTCATTTAAACATGTTAAAAAAAAAAAGCTCAAACCAAACCAAAACTTGGTCCAGAAATTAAATCCAAGCAGCCAAAATCAAGTATATAATGGGGAGAATCAACTGCTACACAGAAAGAAACAGGGTGAGATTCCAGAGATTTTTTTGAGTTGTGGGTTGTACTGAAATCAGATTGAAAGAGAAGGAGACAATATATTCCTATATAATAAACATACCTGCATTTAGGGGAAGCTAATCAAAACTTCAAGTTCAGAGAAATCCAAGACAGTGAAGGAAGCAGCAGTGTAAGGAAATCAGACCATCAGAGATGGGTTTTAGCCTGGAATACTGTTGCACAGTCATTCTGCTTCTAACAGAGTAAGCCAGTGAGCAGGGAACTATTCCTTGCGGGTGATCCACAGGGAGATCCACTCAGACAAGACTAGGATACAAGCTGAGCACAATCTGGGACAAATGATGGGAGTGTTCATTGAGAGGAACCTTGAACTGGATGAAGAAATGGCTTACAGTGCTACAGGTACCACCACTCGACACATTTATTGGTGCATTATTATTGGTCTAGTCCTCAGCAAGGAGCACTGTCACCCAGAGTCGGTCACACTTAGGGCAAAGCGATGTCTAAACCTAGGAGCAAAGAGTAAGCTTTTAATGCAAAGTGACCTCAGCAGTGGAAATGATCTAGCTATTAAAGCTGAAATCTGTAAATATCACATGTGTTTTGAAGTCTGCTTGCAGCTTGACCACAGAACTCGAGGAGTCTGAATTCTTCATAGGTTTGTTTTTAAAATGGGCAGATTCAGAAAACTCAGCAAGTTTCCTAAGCCCCAGTTCAGAAATGTTAAGGGACACCTTAAAATCCCTACCTATTTAGACTCACCAAGAGAAGGAAAAGTCTCCAAAGGTCGTTTTTCATTGAGATAACTTTGCCAGACACACTGGAGAATACGCAACTACAAATTTTCTACTTTAAAACCAACCTACAGGCACCCCTTCCTGGGGTCACTTACTCTGAGGCAGGGTATGAATTGAAGTCAGAGAAAGAAAGATAAAACATCACTAAAATTTTAAAACCAGAGGGAAAAGTTGCCATGTGTCCCACACAGATAAGTAAAAACAATCCCCCAAAAAAGCCAGCTTATGGATTGGAGATTTCTCTTTCTGATAATTCCATTGAAAGAGAGGAATTATTATTTTCTTGTTTTAAAGAGAAGACAGGGCTCTCTCTCTGTCCAGTCTCTCCAGCCAAGTCCTTTGTCTCCACATCTTCTAAGGACACAGGACTGTGAAGACACATGGTGACAAAGAGGTTTTACTTGCACCAAAGAAGGTCTGTAGTTTCAGAATAACTTGCAGACAAGAGTTCTTATTCTTGTCAAGGGACATCAGATTGTAAAACTGGAGCAAAAACTTGACATTTGTGAATTTCAATGGAATTTCAAAGAGAATGTTGAAAAGCAGAAATTTAAAAATAAGCTGCTTTTTTTGCACACAGAATTTTTGGGATGTCAAATGAATGCAGAATTAGAGGGAAAAGCACATCAGGCCCTCAACTCAGGTAAAATAAAAGGCGTGTAAGGAAAACAAAAAAGAAACTAAAGTGTTTCTTAAGCCCTGCTTAAAAGATACCCTGTTCTAAAGAGACCTCAAACAGCAAGCACTACTGTGTACAAAAATAGAATAGCAAGGATGAAAAAACACAAAAAACAGTATGAAAAAAACCCTCCCAAAAATAGATGTACACAAGTTCTATTTTATATTAGTGTATATTACAAAATTCAAACATGCAGTCTCTATTTTGAATGTAGAACACTCCAGTCCATGAGTACCAGCAATGCTGCTATGTTTTCTTTACAGCATCATCATGTGACGGGGGAAAGTCTTGTATTTTTAACTGATTTCCAACCTCTTTGCTTTTTGCTTGTGCCAGAGTCCCTTCTTTACAGGGCCTCGTGCTGCCATCTGGCAGAGGAGATGCTCTCAGAGCTGCTTGTCCAAGAGCATGAGACAGCTCTTTTGATGGAGTGATTTTGCAGCTCCCTGCCAATGCCTCAGATGCTTTAGCACTGCAAAAAAGTGCCTCCTTTTTGACCACCACAGGACATGTTGCCTCCTTGTTGGCCCCCACGGGACACACTGTCTCCCAGGGCTTTGCTGGGTGTGAGGACTCTGCGCAGGACCCGCTCCTCATGGTCAGACCATCTGTGCTAGAGGGTTTGGCTTTCTCTTGACATTCTCCTACTTCTGAAATTTCCTGCCTTTTCTGTTTCAAATCTCTCTCCTCTTTAGAGGAGGCACCCAAATCCTTTCTCGTCTCCACCTCTCCAGAGCCAGACATACTGAGCTTCAAAGGGCCCAAGACGCTCTGGGCCAGGGGCACTAACTGGGACGCGGAGAGCGCGCGCTCGATGGCACCGGGGATGAGGAGAGGGGAGGACACGGCTCCTGCTGGGCTGGTTTTGCTGGAGGTTAAAGCACCCTCTGCCTGGGATGAGCTGGGCTGCTGCTTGTCAGGGCTAGGACTTCTTTGGGATGTTTCACTGGTGTTCCCAGGAGACAGAAATGAGGGGCTGCGCTGTTCCACAGGCTGAGGTATCTCCTTGAGACCCTTCTCACTGCGGTCTGGGGGGCTCACCGTGACAGGAGTGCTCGTGTTTGCTGTGCACCATGAGGAAAGTGCCAGCAGAGGTTTGGAATCCTGTTTTTTCTGACTGCTTTCTGTTAGCACAGGCTCTTTCAAGTCAAGTTTACCACAGGAGGCCCCAGAAGAATCACCTTCTTCAAGTTCCAGGAGTTTGATAGATGGGCACTGCATATGTTCGGTGAGATCTACTGGTTTTTGAGTACCTGGAGTTCTCCCAAGATCTTTGATTGCTTCAGAAGACCTGTCTTTTGGACCAAAACACTCCAAAGTTTTGTTTTCTGGCAATTTATGATCCTTTGCAGTTGTTTCTGATTTTAGGAATGGCTTTTCTGAATTGGCTAGTTTTTCTGGAGAAGTTCTTGAGGGGAGCTCTGGTGGGGAGGGGTGCACACTGATTTGCAGTGGCTCTGAAACAGGCTTTGCTTGTTGAGTATTTCCTTTCTGCAAATCTTCTGTACCTTTTGGCTCTTCAGGTAGAAAGGCATCATCTTCAATACTATCCTTGCTCTCCAATTTAGATGAAAACTTATTATCCTCATTAAAAGAATCTGAGCCTTGGTCTCCACTGCCACAGGGCTTGTCCAGCCTTCTCCCATCCTGACTATCTTCCGAACCATCATCTGTTTCATCTTCAGAAGAATCTACTTCCCTGATGGCCTCCTGCTTTTGCAGAGACTCCCTCCTCTCCACCCTGTCCTGCCGAATGGCACCCAGCTTCCGTGAGCCCGGCTTCTGCAGCATCCCCTTCTCTGCCAGCCCCAGTTTGCCGCCTGTCGTTTCGTTGGCAGATTCCTGCAGGCTCTGGAGGCTGGGATCCCGCTGTAACATCTCCTTCTTGAACTCAGAGTGGGAGATATCCAAGCTATGCTTCCGTGAGGAGCCCAGCTTCTTCTCAGAGGAGGACAGAGAGGCAGCCAGCTTCTCGGCCGACTGCACTCTCTTCAGCAAAGGGGACCGAGGGGGCTCGGCACTTTTGGGGCGAGAAATTTGTCTCACCAGTGGTGGAGAGGAGTGTAGTTTTACTGGGAAAGACTGGATAATACTGGAGCTGCCAATTGAGTGTCCTGGCAAAGGAGATGGGGAGCGCTGTGGTGACGTGGACTGTGGGGTTGGTGATGGAGTGTGAGCCAGGGGGGACAGAGGGATGTTTCCTGCAGATTTACGCCTTGGAGATCTGTACTGCCTCTGCAGCTTTGGTGCTAGGCCATGCAGAGAGCTGGGTCGGATGTGTCCAGAGCTGGCTGGAGAATTGGGAACACTGGAACTGGGAGAGCTGCTCTGAGAAGAATTGCCACCAACTTAAAAGAAAAAAAAAAAGAACAAAGAAAAAATACCAAGAAGATTAATACATATTTGGCCATTAAAACAAGTTACTGAAAATAAGTCAAGTCACAATGCCATGTTACTCCAAAACACATCAGTGATATTGAAGACAACATTGCCAGGCTTCTAATGGAAATTCACATCATTAGCACCCAACACCAGAGCACAGTAAGAAAAACTCAGCTATGAGAACACTTTTCTGGGAAAAAACCCCTTTGATCAGACAAACCACGTGTTTCATTGCTATTCTCTGGATGCAAATCTCTTTATTCCAGCAGCTGATTCAATTTTCAAATATGACTTTGCCACACTCTTTTGATTTCTTTTCTCTGAACACAGAAAATGTGTCAAACTACTACGAAAAGATTGCGACTTACAACACACAATTTCATCAAAGTGGAAGGATGCTGTAGTACAGCAGGTGCATTCTTAGAAGGATGTATGGATTTTCATTTTTTAAATGAACCAATGAACAAGAACACATCCTTCCTTAAGTTAATCCACATCACCACTGTCATTTGCTTCTCAAAGAGACCTACTACCTGCTGCTGCTGTGTATTTTATTTCCAAAATTAATCAATCAGCAAAAGTCTCCTCCAATATTTTCCTTTCTTGTTTGACTGGATTTTTTGGCTTAGTTTTGTTTTGTTTCACATCTCTTTTTTTTACCTGAGTGTACAGACTCTGGAGTGGATCTGTAGCTCTGGGTTGGTGACCGAGGAGACAGGTTGTGAGTTGGAGAGCCAGGCACACTTTCTCCAGATGACAGAGACCGGTTCAGGGACGATAAACTCCGGCTGGTGTGAAGCAGCGATGCTTGTTTAGTGATCTTCCTCAACAGAGAACTCTTCTTCTTACTGGGGAAGAGCATTCAAAAGGTGTTTACAAGCCCAAATGATTTATTTAGCTTTACTAGCATATTTCAGTCAATTTTTTGTCACAGTAAAAGAGAAAAAAAAGGAAGAAAGGAAGAACTGAAGGACATACCTGCTGATATATGTTATCTGCAAATGGATTTGACAAGATCTCTCTAAGGATCTCGTACATTATCTTGGTAACTCTTTAATTTTAACAGAGAAACATCAAAACAAACCTTTCCTGGCCATCCTTTGTTTTGCTCTTCTTGTTCCTACGAGCCATCTTGGATTTGTAGCTGGCTTTTCGAGCTGGACCAACTTTGATGGATGTGTTCTCAAATGGTGTGGTGGAGATGGACACTTTATTTCCACTCTGTCAGACACAAGACAAAGAGACATTGCTTAAAACATGTTATTTGAAGCAGATCTGCAGGCAAAGCAGGTAGGCTGCTAGTTTATTGCTGTCTGCCATTTTGCAATCCTTTGTCAAACTCCATTTTTCCCCTCAGCATTTCCACCTATCATTTATTAAGGAATTGCCGAGAGAGAGCCCTCGTTAGTCAGGCTTTCACAAATGATTAGCTCAGACCCCAGCTGGTAGGTAAAGCTTCCCAGAGCAGGCAGAACACAGCATCTGACCTCTCCCATTGAGATCCCAAATGACTCAATTTAATACTTGTAATACTTGGAAACTTGAACAAAGTGATATTCTGTCACCAATCCTATTCCCAGTGCTCTGACTGATGGCAGATGTGAGCATATCAGGCATCTATCATGATGAATCTGCAACACAGAGCATGGCTTGTCTCACTCATGTTAAAAAAATAATAATCCTGACTGCTTCTCTATTTGCAATCCCAAAGACGTCTGTCTCTCGGAACAGTCCAGAACTTCGGGGTTTTTTTTCTGTAAACTGATTCTGCTCAGAGAGGTATCAAACACAAGCCATTTAACTGGCTAATTTCAACACCAACCAGTACAAAGCTGCTCTTAAACACCACCAGGTGCTGTGTGCACACTTGTATTTCAGACATTGCCAATTACATACAATTTAAGCAAGCTGCTCGTGTTTTCCAAAATGTCACAGCGCTGAGCCCCTACCTTCAGAATCAGCTCCACCACTTCGGTGTGCACCAGCCCGTGCACCGGCTCCCCGTTGACGTGGGTGATCAGATCTCCTTCCCGCAGACCGGCTTCGTTTGCCGGACCCCCTTCCTCCACGTGCTGCCAACAACAAGGGGTGACTGGTTTGAGAAGGGGAATGTGCAAGGCCACTGGTCCAGATGGGACTCAAAGCCCATCCGTGTCACTTCCTACCACAGCCAGTGCCAGCTGCTTCTAAGAAGGTGGAAAGAAATCACCCCTGGCACGGCCAAGCACAAAACCCTGCGCTCTTCCACTCCTCCCCAGCATCCCTCCAGTCTTATCCTGATCCAAGGCAGCCAGGATGGTTAAGCTGATTGAGAGGCTAGCTCTTCCCAAAGCAAAAAGCTTAACACACTTCCAAAAATTTTACAGCACTTAGGAATGTTACCCAGATGCTCCTGATTTCCAGATAAACATTCAGTCTCTTTCAATTTCTTTGCCATCCCAAATCCAGCATCCTTCCTTGCACATGCTGGAGCCCAAGGTGGCCAATAGACTTCTAAGGAAGACTCTGCCATGTGTTTAAGGTGCCTATATTGCATTTCGTCCCAGAGTTTCTTTTTCTACTTTCCATCCTTTATTAACCTGTCCAAGATCAGACTTTCCCCCTGTGAACACACTGCCTTTCCCCTGTCCCTCGTCAGGAATTTAAGCCTCCTTCACCATGAGGAGACAGATGTGCAGGGGAATGCACATCTCTCCCTCTAGCCAGGAAAGATTCCAAATGAGTACCTTAATAAACTCAGCATTGTTCAAGAAGAGCAAGGGAGGGGCAAGGCAAAAAGCCAGTTTCAGGTTATTTCTCTCAGAATGAGTGTTAAATAAGGACTAAAGGGTGTGAAGTCTGTATTGTCTAATGGACACAGAAGTGCAAGGAAAAGAACGAATCACCTTTACCCTGACTGCATTCTCCCTACCTACACAATCCTAACAACACTGCCTCAGGGAACGGATCACTCACAGAAGTCATCTACACTAACACCAAAGGAACACAGAGATCAAGTACCAGCAGCAGTGGGAAGGAAGCGATACAGACATGGAAACCAGACCTTTTAGCACGGCTCACAACTAAGCCAAGAGCTAAATCCCATGGCAATCAGCATAGCAGCAGCTATGCTTTAAGGCTTGTAATCAATTCCAAGCGACTGCTTGGAAAACCCCAGCAGACTGAACTGATCAGAAGCAGGTTATAATCACTAACACAAGCCTGAATAAATTAACTCTAATGGGCCCTCATGCAACAACCCCAATAAAGAGAAAGAGGGTATGTACACAGAAACATGCTTTAAAGGATGTGCTGCAGGTGAAAGGTGGATTCATGTAACCAGGGAAAAAAGAAGGAAAGAAAGGTTGCTGTGGTTCTGTGATGGGCTTGAAAACTATTGGAAAACCCAAAATGCTGTTATTTATTTATCTAGGGTTCCCCCCATCAAAAAGATAACTTTGGGTGTGATTAAGGAGAGAGAAAACAAGGTGGCAAAACACAATCTCTAAAGATAAACCCCACACCCCTGGCTAGATTTGTGGCCCCGAGGGTCCTGTTTCCAGAAAAGCAGAGACCTACCCAGACCATGTGATGCACAGTGTAGATATCACTGTCACCCATATAGACGCGAATGGCGCGCAGAGTGAAACCGTATTTCTTTCCAGCCCGATGGATGATGATTGGTGGTTTCAGGTTTGCGATAGCAGGAGAAAAGTCGCGGCTGGGTGAGGAGTCCCTCGAAGATGGGTTGGAGGAGAGAGAATGAGGTGACATTGGACTGGCCAATGGAGAACACGTGTGGTGATCTACAGTGATGACATAAAGGTGGGCAAAAATTAGGAAAACAGGCCTCCGAAAGAGAGAAAATTCTTGTTAGACAACAGCCACGAAACTGTATCTTCTAATAAGGTCTTAAAGCTGGTGGCCTTCACCAGAGCTGAGTCTGTCTGCAGCTTCAACTAATTCATGTTTTGTAATACAAACAGCAGAGTTTCCAAAAAGGCACATTTGGAGGTGCACATTTAGTGCACTACTCATACAGAATTATGGTTGGGTCACAGTGTTCTGTACTTCTCTTTCCAGGATTTACAACCCATCATGAGCATTCGCTCTAAGCACAGTCCTGCAACAGCCCATTTCCAGGTTATCATGTATTATCCTCCTCCAGAAGATCAGATGTCTCTAGCTCTTGGTGCAAGTTACACCTTGGTGCTGAGATAAATCCATATCAGTTAGCATTAACACAAAAGGAATGAGTAGGTGATCATAACAACTATGTCTAGGCAGTTTTGATAGTGTTTTAAATTCACAAGAGCAAAAATATCTAAAATATTAGCTACTGCAGGGACTTTGCTACTGAAAAGCAACATCACAAGTTACTTTCGAGTGAGTTTCCCAAATGAAAAGCCATGGGCTGGGCTGCCAGATAAACTACCTGACTCTGCTTGCTTGTGCCACAACATCCACTTTTTAAAGTACAAAGCAAATACAGAACTCTCATTTCAAAGTGAAGCTGGTCAACATCAGTAAAATAAACCCAAAGAGCAGGAATACTAAATGCAGCTGTAGAAGGTAATCTCTAATCCATTAAGAAACACCTGCTGAATCGCCCAGCACATATTTACCTGGCAGATGAGAGCAGCTCTGGAGAAACCTTTGTTGGGTGATTAAATACACATTTTAGAGGTTTGCATGAGGGAGTTCATAGTTCAAAAAGCAACTGATGCCCAAAGCACAAGAAATGTGATGTGCATCACCACGAGGCTGCCAGGAGCAGGTGCATTCCTGCCTCCAGCTCACTGCTAGGAGGAACAGGTGAGCATTGCTCATGGCCCAGCTGCATTCCCTGCTCCCATCCAGGCAGGAACAGGCACAGCCCTGGAAATACAGCATGATCTTATCCTCTGGAAAGGGACAAAAACCCCTGTGGGAAGAAACTGCTTCTGCTGAACCAGTCTATCACAGCTCATGTGAATGGATGAGCTGCTCACCTGGCATTGGGAATTGTAAAGGTCTGGTTTTGCTTGTAGACAGAGCTGGGCCAAGAAGGTGAGCAGTTCAGCATTGACTAAGTGAGTTACTTACACTGTTCAGTTCTTGAGCACTCAATCTCTCAACCAAGTTATCTGGAGTTTCCGAAACTTCCTGGTGCATAAATGCACCGGACACATTTAATTCCCAAATAGCGCTACAGTTAGCATGTGACCCCAAAAAACAGCACCTTGAGGGTTAAAATCATTTTTTGTCTCTATACCTCCTTGCTGCACCATTGTCTAGAGACCAGCTAGGAGTCAATTGAAACAAAACCAGGGAAAGAACAGGGCCCAGCTGCCATTTGCAGAAGCTGCAGTCAGACCACACGCACAGAGCTGCTGTCTGTGGCACAGCAGTGCTCATCAACCTGTGAGCAGGAAATATTAATCCGATTGTAAAAGTTAGCTCTCTCCCCTCCTGCCTGCTAAAGCATTATTCCAGGAGAATGAAGGGGGAGGATCTGTCTGCAGACCTTTTGTTTAGTGCTTGCAGATTCTGACAATGCCTCACTCAAGGCATTTCTTACCTGAGGGAATCAGGAGAGACAAGGCAGTAGCAGATGCTGATTTAATCACTTTATTGACAGGTCTCGAGGTACGTTTCTCCCCTGATTCCCCAGAGAGCAACCTGTGTCGTGCCCGCCGCACTGCCAAATCGCTGATGGCTTTTGGAGTGGTAAAGTCTGGGCCTTCATTGCTATTACTGCGAGCTCGTGGATCAGAGAAATCTGCAGTGCTCCCAGCTACAGTTTAAATTAAAACAGATTAGAACCACAGGGAATTCCTAACAGTCTATTCCCCTACAGGCAAAATACATTAAATCAAAGTCATGTTTACATGAAGTCCAAGAGTAAATTTTCCTAAGAAGAAACCCCAGGGCTTGAATTTTTATTTATAGAAATGGTGTTATTCCGAACACAGAAAATTAGCAGCTTCTATTCTGTGGAAATGCTCGCTAATGAAATCACATTGCTCAGTGGCAGTTCCATGAATCCTAAAGCCGTGGTGCACTTCTGCACACCATTTCAATGGGATCGTTCACAGATGAAAACGGGTTTATAGAAAGTACTGAATTTTTACAACCAGCAAGAACTGTCAATCTTTAAGTTAAAACTGCCTGTAATATAAGAGCCAGGTTCTACTGGAGTTGCACATAGAAAATCCATTTAAGAGACTATGAAGGTATTCAAGTTAGGGAAAGTAAAAATGTGGATTGCAAAGACAACCTTAATTTGGCCCCTTCTGTGCACCATTGCAATTTAGTCTTGAATTACTAAACCTGCTACAATTATACATAAAATGTAAAGTAATCTTGGAGATCAGACTGGGTATGTAACAGCAGCAGATGCTGGGGGTTGGGGGTCCTGTACTCAAGGCCAGTGCCTCAGTCCCCCATGTGATACCTTAAAGGGGCACTGTGAAAATACAGTAATTAGAATTTACAAGGTGCTTAGAAATGAAAATGGTGAGCATCACAGCAACTCCACAAGGGAAATTAATCATTCTGTCTTCAAAAGCAAATTTTAAGCAGCATGCAATAAATAAAGCCTAAGGGCCACATTTTGAACAATGAGGACAGAACAAAACATTGATCATCGTTATTTAAGTGGGTAGCACTGTTCTGCATACTAAGTGAAGCAGGAAGTATCATGAAAATAAAAATTCAAAGCATTATTCCCATAGACATCAGGACCAGATGCTTGTTCAACACTTAAGAGGCACAGAGTTTCAAATCAGGTTCCCAGACAATGAGGAACCCAGATTTGGAGGCTGCATTGGAAAAGGTGCCATATAAATTAGAGGAGCAGTCTGAGACAGTGACAGGAATTAAACTCCTTTCAAGCCTCTGACTTGGGGACACTGAAGCATTGGTATCCCTGGATTCCATGCACTAGATCAAAGACTGCTCTAATGTATTGAGCTCAGGGGAGCAGGCTGCCCAGGAGAACTTTATTTTTGCCAATCTCACACTGCAGAGACTCAAATCAGCAATAGAACTGTTCTTGCCATTTTTAATAGCATGTTTCTAGGCTCAGCATGAAATTGAGAGCCCAAGGTTTCACTTATGGCACCTATGCCAAGCAAGTATGAGGCAGCTTCCTTCCTTTACCCTTGCATCCCTTCTTAACATGATGGCAGCACCAGGCCTCTTTAGAGAGCGTGGGGAATGAAGGGGAATGGGACAATTTTGAAGGAATTTCACAGACTGGACTGCAGAAGAGGAATAATAATATGTGGGACTCTTTGGCTTTACTCTGGAGGGCATTTCCACCTTCTGCTATCAGTCCCCCATCCCATCTGCCCAGTGCACTCCACCTTGTCCATTCTTGCTGCCATTCTGACTACTTCCTCAGTACCCCTTTCCTCTCCATTCTCAATGCATCACAATTGCTCTGCCTGCTTGCTCCCAGTTTGTCCCAGCAACTTGTTCCTTATTTTTTTACCCAGTTAGTCCTTGTTATTCAACCCTACAATCTAGACCTTCCCCTAATTATGATGTCTTTCTCAAATTTTCTTTTGCCAACCTTCATTTCAACTTCCTCTCTTTCTTCCATTGTTCCAAACTTCCTTTTTTTCCCCTTCCTTACTACTTCACAGTAGTTCCCAGAATTCTGTTCTCAGAACAGGCAGCTTCACCCCCTTGTCTTCCCAATGCCCCGAAAGGGGCAGGAGCTGGGCAGAGCTCAGTCCTGCACTGCAGCAGCCCAGGGCACCCCCATAGGAAGGTTCAGCCCCAGGACAGTCAAAGTTGCTGAGAAATCAAACACTGACTTCTAAGAGCCACTCTACTAAATTTAGGCTGCACTTTTCTGAGCTACAACTGGATGAATTTCAGTGTATTTGGCTGTTAAAATAAATGGCGTGTCCCTGACACAAGCCCCACTTCTCCAGCATATTTCAAGTCTCTCCAAACTCTTGAGCAAAACCACAGGAAACAGGGATCTGTTGGTATGGCTGACACCCACATTCTCCAGCTCCAACTCAGCAGTGATCTGTTCTGATTAATGCTTAAATTAATGCAATCTCAGGTAGGCACCCAGTGGTTGTCAGCAGGCACAGATCATATGAATCTCAAACATGAGAAGACCTAAATCAATTTGAAGTAGCATGACTGAAATCTGAGATGCAACTTTGAGGAGATGAAACCACTGGCATTATTTCAAAGGCAAGCACATCCACAAAACTACACTAAAATACCTACTTAGCATGAGACGCTCACTGACACTCACATCCCCTGACACCCAGAGCCAGTTTTAGAGAGTTCATCACTGCAAGGCAACACGGGGAGCAGGACACCCCCATGCAAGCACGTACCTGTCAGCGCTGAGGTGCTGCCGGCGGCCGTGGAAGGGGTGGTGGCTCCAGCATCTCCTTCCAGCTGCAGCTCGTGCTCCACAGGCTGTTCTGGAATGGGCAGGGGCAGTCCTTCCCGCGCCTGCACCGTGCACAGCAGCATCCCCTCGGACTGGGGCCGTTTGAGGGCGGCCCCCTCGTCCTCGGCGGAGATGGCGAAGCGCGGCATGTCCAGCAGCCCCGAGCAGCGGCGCCGCACCGTCAGCGGCGGGCTGGAGTCGCTCTCCGTGTGCGAGGACTCGGACATGGACAGGCGCTTGCGCAGGCTGGGGGCAGAACCAGACAGGGCCCAGGTCAGTCAAGGCACGATCAACTTGGAAGGGTGAAAATAAGGCGCAGACACAGCTCATGTGTCTAAAACCAATTCAAGGTGAAGTTTGGTGGCCAAGCTACAACATTGGGAGTTAAAACAACAAAAGCTTGGGGCATCACCTGAGTTTAGATTTCCAGCTGTTCTAGGAAAGGAAGGGATAAACCCGAAGAAAAATATAGTACAATGAACATGTTTATTAAATATTACTTTAAAAAAATCACAACTGTAAAATGCAAATCATCCTCTACGTTCCTTTTGGAATTAGTTGAATTTTTCTTTCGAAGTTGCTCTAAATTAGAAACCAGGAAGGCCTAATGCAAAATGAAGTGCACCTCAAGTTATGAGTGCATCTGCAAAACGTTTTTAAGGGAGTCATACAGGCTAGGTCAGAAACACATTTTATGCTCTTTCTAATGCCCAACATTAGTGTAAAGGTTTTACAGGGGTTGCACAAAATTACAGACATCCCTTTTATACAGTAAGTTCTCAGTAATGCCAGAAACATGGCAGGTATCCAAACTGTGGGTATTCATATATTTTACTGACATTTTTTATTAGAGCACAAGATTTTTCGGGCATATTCTGAACTTTTGAAACTTTGAACTTTCCTAACAATTTCTCCACTTTGTAACAAAAGGTCAAAGTCTGGCGACACCAGAATTTGCATTAATTTAAGAGACAAACTGATGTGGGTACATGTCTGACATAACATACAAAATCTGCCCTTAAGGTTAGAATATCTTTAAATTAATTAAAAGGATTTGCTATGGATTTAGAAGACGTTAGTACTTAACTAGATACATTTAAGGACTGTATAGGTTCTACACATTACCTTTTAGCTATTCAACCCAGGCTTCTCTTGTAGAAATACAACATAAGAAGCTCTCCTCACCAACTACTGGTCATAGAAAGTTTTGGCTGGTCTTTTTAGCTGCTGTGGGAAAACAGAAGACTCAGTTGCACAGAACTCACATTTCAGGAGAGCCAATGACCCAGCTGCGGTCCCGGCTCTTCAAGCCCCCCAGGCTGTCAAGCCGATCATCCTTCTCCTCACTCAGGCTCCTCTTGGTTGGTGGTGGAGTCTTCCTCTCCTCGTGGATGGAAAGTCGTTCCATGCTGCTGTACACCTGCGTGCAGCAAAAGATCCTTCTGTGCAGGGAAAACCAACCCACGGGGCCTTTTCTGAGCAAGGGGGGAAATCTCCTCTTGAAATTCCCCCTGAAAGCCTGAACTTGGCAAAGTTCTTTGAGCAAATAACACAGCACAGGTGTGACAGGCTCAAGGTGTGCCAGGGAGGAAAGGAAAAAGGCCCAGCCTCAGAAACACTAAAATGGTTTTCTACAACAGCACCCGATGCCTCTCCTTTGAAAACACGACAGGAATACTGACAAACTTCATGAAATTTCTTTGATTTTTGGTTTTCACGATTCTCAAATCTAAGAGGAGCTACTGCTAAAGACAGCTGCACAACTCTTGAGGGCTGGCATCTGGATCTTGAAATCTTACTACACAAATTCACTTCAGTGATAGGCATCATGCTCATGACCTCATTTCATTATCAGTCTATCAGCATTGCCCCAAGCTTATTTCAGAACAAAAAAGTCCTGCCCTCCTCAAGGAATCTACTATAATGCTGACAGCTTAATGAAAGTGCCTTTCTTAGTTTTACAGCCGTCTTTAAATAATTAAATGATTAATCAAAAAAATCCATCCTTTTAAAACTACACTTGACTGTGGACCTAATTTACATAAGAAGAGATTAATGAAAATAATGTTATTAAAAATTCAGAGCATCAACAAGATAACTATTAATAAATCATATGGCTGAATTGTCAGACAAGAATTTCAAAATATAATGAGCCTTTTATGCCTCCCACATTACAAATGCTGTATAATTTTCCAGGTCTTAAAATAAATTCATTAAAAGTGAACTTTCTCTTTTTGTGGCAAAAACATTGAACCCTAAAGAAAAGCTTCAGTCTAACAAATGAGTAATACTCATGGTGAGAAAAGGGAGAGAAAAGAAACTCTTACGTACTCTTGAGAACTTTTTCAAAACACCAACTAATCCTCAGGTCCAATTTTAAACATACTTTTAGTGATGCAAATCAGGAGCAACTCCACAAAATTAAGAGTAACTGTTATTTAAACCACTGTAGACTGGTTGAGGACAAAGAACAAACTGGTCCTTAAAAACTGACTTCAGCAGTGGAAAACTGGAGGAACTGTTGTGAAAAACTGAAATACCTTTCAGAACTCCTAAGTAAAATTCTTCTCCCATCTCACTAAGAGGGAAACACAATTCATGAAGTGGCTGCCTCAAAACAGCATTTCTTCTCCCTTCTGCCCCTCCCAAATATATTATATTTTATCAGGAAGACCAATGTAGTCCTTTCCTTCTAGTTATGTATTTGAAAACACAGAGGTTTTATGTTTTGTATAACTCAGGTAATTCTTGCTGTTTTTCTCTGGACTCCCTTTTAATCATCCAATGTTAATTTTCAAGAACATTGCCCAGTATATATATATATATATATATATATATATGTATAACGATATATTACTGGGCTTAATTTTCAAGCCCAGTATGGAAAATTATTCCTTCAATTATTTGGCACATCTAATTCGTGAAGGACTATGTGCTGAGACCCTTCTCTTTGAAATTGTCACCTTGCCTTTTGCTCCTCAGGTTTGATTTGAGACAGTGAGTGATATAAACTTCACTGTTCTTATCCCTTTGATTGTAGACCCATATTCCAAATGTCAGAATCGATTTTCATCCCAAGACCATCTTGTCAGTATGGAAGGTCCTTTCAGAAGGACACTGCTCAAAGCAAGTACGTTTTGGATACTCCCTGTGCCAGCACCCAGGTCATTGGTAAAAACATCAGACTGTATCAGATGCAGAAGAGAACTACACAATGCCCTGCATACTGGTGAAATATTAAGAAATATAAAATGTCACTCTCCAATTATTCTGGTACTCACCTTCTAACAGGCCACAAACTAACACAGAATAAACAACTTATGCAGTGTTTTTTTCCTCCCTTACTGAATATTACACACCATGAGATCCCACAGAGCATCCACATGATGAAAATCTGCCCCATACGAAGCAAAGAAACTGTGTTCCTCTCTAGATTGTTTTCTTTCAACAAGTTTTCATGTCCCTACCTTGCTGAACCTGGGCGAGCAGGAGGAAAACTGCCGAATTTCCACGTGATCATCATCATTAGTGTCCTCCTCTTCTTCTGAATCCAGGTGCTGGTACCGTTCTGAACGGGCTGGGAACAAGACAAGGCACTTGCATCAGTGTGGGGAGTGTTGGTAACTCATACCTCAAGCATTGGTACTGGCCTGCTTAAAGAACCTGGAATGTTTACACATCATGCAGGGTATTTCCCTTAATACTGAAACATGCCCAACCAGTTTTTGCTCATCCCATGCGATTGCCAGTGAAGAATTATCTCCTTGGCACTGAATTTATCTTATCCTGTCAGCTGTAATCCATTCTGGAAGCAGCTGATACTCAAAAGGTGTCTAATCCTGCAGACCCTTCATGATAGGGATATTTCTTCCCTACAGCAAGCAATCACATGGAAGGAAACATGGAAACAATTCACTGTCCAACTTTCCAATAGACAGCTTTTTGATTATACAAAGTCTGTCCTGCATACATACATACAAGCCTACTTAAAAAAAAAAAAAAAGTATTTACCCCAAAAGAAAATCTCCTCTTTTCCCTCTTGCAACTAGGAAAAGGATTAGATTTTGTGAAAGAAAATGGGCAAGTAGCCAATATGCAAAGCTATTTTTAATGCAAAAACTTCTTCCAAAGAGATTTTGTGCTTTTAGATTTGCAGCACCGGATTTCTAAGCCAGCCACACTGGATTTTGTGGGGTGGCCACTAATAAGTTTGGCTACAGAGAGCTGATAATTATACAGCCAAATTTGCTGCACCACATCAGCTACTTTTATAAATTCTAACATTTTCTGCATTAAGGTTTATAACAGCAACACCAACTCCTATCAGTGTCTATGTGAGAAATTTCCTGATGTGAGAATTCCACCCTTTATAAAGGACTCACATCAAGGTCACCCTGATACCAAGTGTGCCAGGGCATGTGGGGAGTTTCCCATGGTTCTGACAGACCCAGTGGTTTTGCTTTTATCCACCAGGATCTGCTCATGGCTGCTGCACTGGGCCTCTGCCAGTCTCTGACCCAACTCAGTGACCAAAGTTCCCACATCCTGTAAGTCCAGTTAGTGGTGAGAACAGCCCACCACATCAGTTTCTGCATGTTTGTTGTACCAGTACAACCTCAATAGATGCAGAAACCCCACCTCTGCCCCCACTGCACAGCTTGAATCCAGCTGCTCTCTGCAGCAACCACACAGAGATTTCTCAATCCATCTCTCTCTCCCAATCCTACCTCTCCAAGGAAGCCTCAGCCTAAAAGCCCCTTCCCCAAACTGGAAGAGCACTATCTAAATGGAATCACTGCTTGTGCAGTGGGAGAGCCAAGGGGCTGGAAGCAGCTGCTCTCTCCCTCTTTTCACTCTCAGCAAAACACAGGAGCAGAGCAAAAATGTGCTTCACACAGATTCAAGCAGTCCCATGGCCCCAAGACGGCAGAAATTCCATCAATGTAGAGCAGAAATTTCCATATCTCAGGGACCTGAAAAAGCAAGTTTCTGCAGCTGGAGAGGGTGAAAGACCTCACCCTGACCAAGCCCCTTCCACCTGCTCAGCTCCTCAAGTCAAATGAGGGAAGTTAGGGAGCAGAGGCTCTGGGAACAGAGATCTCTCCATCCCTCCTGTGATGCTTCTTCCTTCTCTCCCAAGAGCACTGACTCTGTCTGGTGCTTATCTTGAAATACCAAAAATCTTACACAGCACTGATACCATGGCAGTTCCCAGACATTTATACACACCAGACAAACATTTCATATCTCATTAGAGCTACTAATACTAAAATAAAGCGATACACTTGCAGTGAAAATAATTCAAATTACTTCAAATCTCTTAAGAATTTTCCCCACATACTTGTCTTCAAGGTCCAGGGTTTGTTTTGGGTTTTTTTTTTAAACACTTATTGGCTGAAAACAGTCACTTGGGAAAGATCATGTTGCTCAAAAACTCAAGGAATTTGGATTTACCAAATGCTTTGGAAGAAGTTTAATGAACCCAGCATGACAATGGCAGCACCTCTCGCTGCAGGCCCATGGCTGGCAGGACCACAGGCACCAGTGAAAGGCCAACTGACTCCAGCAGCAACATTTTTTCATTTAAAATTAATTTGCCTTCAAAGAAACCTTACTTGGCATTCAACATAAACTTTTTAAAGCAATTCCCATCAAGCATTTTATTCAATTTCTAAAATTACTTATCTCCAACAATTTCAAAAATGAAATATACACAAGAAATATGATGCTGTTTAGGCCAAATCTCGAGTCTTACTGTCAAAATAACTTGTGTCATCCTCAGATTCCAGCTGTGGGATGAATTCAGCTTTCTGCCGGAGTAATCCATTCCAGTCCAGATCTTTAAAGAACCGATGCTGCTTCACTTCAAAGGCACTACCTGAAATAAGAACCTTTTATTGCAGAGTATTTCTTTCAGCATTTGCATAACCTGAAAAACAAACCCTAAAAACATCAAGAGCCTAAGAGAATGTACTTGAGTATTTTTAAGTCACACATTTTCCAGGAATTTTGAGAAATAACTTATCCTTTTACCAAAGTGGTCATGCAGGATAAAACCTGAACAAGATTTCCTCCTTCCCACCTCCTCTTCCTGCTTAGCAACAACACAGATGCTGGAAGACAGCATCTGCTGTTGCATTCCACAGTGAGTTGCAAGATTAAGAACACCTTAATTTTAAATTTTCAAACTCTAAACACCATCTTGTTCATAACTGAATAAAGAGAGTAAACTCTGAGAGGCATTTAGAACGTGAGTGACAACTCACAACTCCACTGTTGTGAATAAACTCATTCATGTGCCTAGAACAAGACAGGGCTCACCTATCTTTCTGAATTAGTATCTATTGTTATTAAGCTCAGAAGCTTCGGTACCCAGAAGGAAAAAGTAAAGACTATCTGTCTACCAGCTTATGCTTTTTTTTTTCAAATGAAATTAATATTCATAGAAGATGCTACTGTCTTTTTTAGAAAAGAAAGGAGCAGAGGAAAAGAGATAAAAGGTTTGCTGAGTGCCAGTGGCACTACAACATGCCAAGTGTAACAGCAGTCTCAGCAGTACAGGTATATAAGAAATCAAAAAAAAAAATCAGTCCCTCAACTCCTTTTATAAGGTAGAAACTCTACATCTTTTCCATGACAGCAACATCTTTCAAGTACATGGATTTTAAGTAGAGAAGAACATGTGAAAACCATCTGATATCATTATTAATTCATGATCTATTCATCACCCTTGTGTGCATGTATGCCAAGTCTGCTGAATACATGTACCTTTTGGAATTGTTATATATTTATCCCTAAGCTTTTTTTTTATTCTTAAAGTGTAGTTTTGAATTGAAAATCCTGAATTAAATTAAACTACTCAAATCAATGAAAGATGAACTGTCCCGTGAAGCCACAGTGTTGCACAAATTACTTTAAAACAAGAGCATAGCTAGAGATTATTTATGATTATTTACTATGAGGAAATGAGAAGTGTTGGCTTGTAAAACTTCCAATCTGACATTATAACACAGAAAGACTGACATACATATCTGACTTTGCCAAAAAGATTATCAGACTTTGGTGTATGTTTGAAGAATTCTATACTACAGGCCTCTAGGAATGGAAAAGTTTTCATTTACTTTATTACGCCCAGGAATTCACATCCATGGCAGGGATTAAGCTCCTACTCAAAAAGAACTTCAAAGAAATCTGATTATACTCGGTTCAAATGGAGACACAACCCTCAAGACTATAATGGAACAGCACAAATCAGAGAAGTTATGTTGCCAAGCTGACAGTGCCCTTTTCCTGTTTCCCAGCCAGGACAGTAAAATCTGGCTGGCTCATGGACATGTGACAGTAATTCCCAGAGCTCCATCAAACTGAATCCAGTATAAACTGCTCCCCAGCTCTAAATGAGCATTCCTCAACACGAGTTGGTGTGCATCACTGGCAAGGCAGCTTCACCCCCTGCTTCTGGGCAGTGTTTTTCTGTGCACAAGGCTCTTACCTGTTCCCATTCTTTCCAGAGGATTTTGGCGGAGAAGCTTAGAAATGAGGTCCTGGGCATCTGGGGGCAGTGCATCATCTCCTTCTGGCCAGGCAATTTCATCTGGGGACAAAAAGAGACTTGACATTTTCTACCAGCTTCCCAACTAATTTGAATAACCATTCACACTCCTATACCTCAAAGTGCAGCGTTGAGAACTGCCCCAGAAGCATAAATACCTTGAATTCAGCAGCTTAATATAATTCAAGCATTGATATTTTCCAAAATGCATAAAATTCAGCATCAGCTAGAGCTGCTGTCAATCCAAGCAGTGCTTGCGGAGACAATAAAAAAAGCTTTAAGGACTCTATTAATAAAGTATGAAATGGGACTTCCACGACAATCCATAAACAGACAGTGACAATACTGTGGCTGTATCTCCTGCCTGCACATTCCAGAGTCGTTATACTTGGAACAGAAAGAACAATTCACAGGTAACAATTTCATGCATCATATTTAGTGCTTTGATGAAATTTTCTTTTTACAAAGGACATTTGCCAAGTGTGTTAAAAATGTACTGCTTCAGAAAGCATTCCCAATAGAAAATTATTTCACTGGTATATTCACTAAGTGAACACAAAGCAACTGTCTGTCTAACTCCAACCATGAGACAGGTTTAAAAAGCCACAAGATGTGAAGGTACTGAGTACAACAACTTCCATGTATGTGCTCAGAATTTCCTTTCATTTCACTTTACAAAATTGCAAATTATAAATACAAAATTACTAATTGACTAGCATTTGGACCTACAAAAACAATAACCAAAATCAGCCTGAATTAGACCAGTTGGTGGTTACTCCTTTCAAATTCTCCATCATTTAAGTTAAAAGACAGAAAATAAAAACCCCCAATTATTTTTCCTCAGTCACACAAGGATTTGTATGACTCCCATACCATGCAGAACTATTTAGGAAGATGTTAAGCAACACAAGTTTCCATAGCTGAAATCAGATGGAAGCTGCTTTGAGACAGAAAATCAGAAATACTAAAATTAAACCCCATTATTTTATACCTAGTCCTTCCTGACTAAACTGTGGACCCTCAATATTTTCACAGCATATCTTGAAATCCCTTCAGAGCCAGAGCAGAAACTTACCACTGATCACTTGTCCAAAGAGCTCTTCAGGTGTGTCCCCAAAGAAAGGAACACAGCCCACCAGGAACTCGTAGAGGATGATTCCCATGGCCCACCAGTCCACTGGCTTCCCATAGCCCTGGCGCAGGATCACTTCTGGTGCAATGTACTCTGGAGTCCCACAGACCTCAAGAGAAATGTGCAAGAAAGCAATAAATTTACAAATTGCCAAATGCATGTCAAAGCTTATTTTGTCTTCTTTTTTCATTTTTTTCCCCTTTCTTTCCCCCCTCAGAGCTTTAAAAGGAAGGTTTTAATGTTTTGCCACTAACCACTTCATGCTGTGGACTACTCCCATGGAGCAAGAGTCTATATTTGAAGAAGACATTGCCTGCACAGAAATAACATGAAATTAAATGTTCCTAATGTGGACATGCCAGCTAAGTAGCTCCTTGGTGCATGCACAGGAAAGCATATGGGAAAAATGCATATCCTGTGTGTTTAGGTCTGACAGCTTGATGGATGTCTGCTGGCACAGCTACAGCTATCAGGAACTGAGTTTTGACAAACCTCTCACATCTCTCTGCTAACAGAATTTAGTTTCACAGATGCAGAATTAGCAGCACAGCATGATTACACACTTCAGCCTTAATCTTGGGAGGTACAGCTGGCATGGACAATGCATAAGGAAATTACCTTGGAAGATCTAAGTTGCCTGGGGCTTAGAAACAGCAACAGCAATAACAAAATAGTTGCAAAAAATGTACCACGGTAAAGTGCAAGAATATGATCTAACGGCCTACGAGAGTTCTGTTAGAAAAAGCATCCCTATTCAGAAGACAACAAGAAGACAACACCACAGGATAATTATGAATCAACACTTGGCACAAATAAAAATTCAGCTGAAAAATTCAGCTGTGATCCTAGGTATTTTCAGAAGAGAGAAGCATTTTTAATCCCATTGTACAAGGCACTGGTGAGCCTGCATCCAGAACAGTTCCTTCAACCATGTCCAGAAAATATCAGCTCAGAAAGACTTACATGGAAGAGCTATTCATTCATCAAAGGAAAATCTATCTTGTTAGCTACAAGAATTTAGCTGGTTAAGCCTAGTAAAATGAAGGCTAAGGAGAAAAATGACCCTTAGTAAATATCATCAATGTTTAAGCTGTTAGACAAAATTACAAGAAACATATAGAAACTTGCCATGAACTTTCTAAGCACCAGAAGGGGGAGATCGTGGAACAACCTTCAGCAAAATCCATGTTACATCCCTAAACCAACTTCTGCTTACACTTCTGCATTGCTGCCTGGGCCACCCTTTCAGCACCCTAAACTAAGAGCTGAAGTTCATGACTCCAAAACAAGAAGCTGAAATAACAAACTATGCCAATTTATGTACAAATATAAGAATGGACTTGTGTCTTTTCCTTCCATTCTACAGTGCACAGCACAGCATCAAGGCAGAGAAGGAGTGCTACTAACTCTGATTCTATCCCATGACAGAATCCTGCATCTGATCCCACATCAACAAACAAAATTTTTCAGCTTACCTGCTTGTCCAGGAATTCCCTGGTATCCTTCTCAATGTGGCCCTCATAAAGATTAGTTGTAAGACTCATTAACCCAATTTTGGACAGTCCAAAGTCTGTTAGTTTAATATGACCCATTGAAGTTATCAGGAGACTAAAAGAAAGAGAAGTAAAATAATTCAACATTCATTTAATTGTTTCCGAAAAGCAATTTAAAACAAAAAGAACACAAGATAATGCAAAGAACAATCTCAGTGTTACATCCCCATTAAACACCTGGAAAAAACCTCCTATGCAGCCAAATATCACAGAGCAGAAAAGGCAACTAGGAGTGGGAGTACCTTCTGCCAAAACACCATCAGTGTAGCAGCATCTTTGGGATAATACCTGAAGACATTCTTCCTAGTTTTTCTCAGTGTCTATCTGTTTCTACATCACTAGCAATAGACTCCATAAAACCTCCTGTATGTCAGATGCTGTCAAAGATCAATGCTGTCTCCAGCCCCCATGTCCTGTTAGCTACAGAGAAAGCCCCTGAAGGACTGGCTCTGTTCCCTCTGAGGGCCCAAAGACTTACTTATCAGGTTTTAGGTCACGGTGAACAATCCCATAATTGTGCAGGTACTCCAGTGCCAGAACAGTCTCAGCAAAATACATCCTCGCCATATCAACGGGTAGAGCACCAATGTTCTTGAGGAGTGTAGCACAATCACCTCCTAGAAATAAAACATTTGCACAAATGGCATGTTGAAATGGCAAATATCAGTAAGAAACAGCAGCTATGGGTCTGCAGTACAAGACTAGACTAAGTTTTCTAAAGGTTGTCTCATAAACCTGTTAGGAAAAATTCTGAAGATCTTTCTGTACTCTGTCTTGAACTTAAATATTAAAATCTTAGGAAAATTGAGATCCATATACGTTGAGCAGGCTTGGACAGGAATTGTGCACATGCCATTTGCAAACTGAAGGAAGCCTTGAAGAAAGTAAGTCTGTGGACTCCTGACTGAAGCTTCCTTGGGAACACTGGCCACACATTTCAGTCGACATTCATTTCTACTTGTAAAGAGGAATTAATATTAAAATTTCCTATTGTCAATGCATCTGATTTCATTCCACTAATTTATCTGAAAGAGCACTGATACAATAACTATAATCTTATTTCTCAAACATTCAGTCAAGCAAGCCAGGCATAAGAAATTAATCCTATCCACCAGTGGATATTGCTTATAATAAGATATACTGATAAAGTAAAATCAAATTATATTTCAAAGAATAAGCAAACCAAACAATGAAAAAAACTAACCCCAGCATAAAATGGCACTTTATTTTTAAAAGGCTGCTAAAGAACAAAGACTTATGTTTCTTAAGTCTTTTTCTATGTGGAATGTCTAACAAACGTGCTATGGATCCAGCCATGCCGTCCCACAGGAGGGAAGGAGGGTTTCTTTTCCAATGAAGACTGGAAAGCTCATGCTGACTTCTGACCTCAGCAGTGAGGCTCAACTCCACTGCAAAAGTGTTGTACCAGTCACAGGGATTCACAGCCCACATCCATCCCAACTAAGGATCCCCTCTGGAGGAGTGGACACCGAGAACCTTACCTTCCACATACTCCATAACCATGCACAGGTGCCGCTTGGTCTCAAAGGAGCAGAACATGCTGACCACAAAGGGGTTCTCAGCAAATGTCAGGATATCTCTCTCCACAAAGGCCTGCTGGATCTGGTTTCTCAGGATCAGGTTCTGTTTGTTGATCTTCTTCATGGCAAAACGCTGGCGGGTGGTCTTGTGCCGCACCAAATACACCGCTCTGCAAAGCCACACGGAGAGGAAAAGGTCCATTTTCAGTTCAAACTGCTTTGTTGTGGGTTTAGGTTTGGAGTTCTTTGTGGTTTTGCTGGGGTTTTTTAAGCAGTGGTGTTACTGTTTTGAGTGGATCCTGACAGACTTATCCATGACTCCAGAAAATCCTGTTTCAGTGACAAGCTTCCCTAGAAAATAAGGAACCCCATGATGCTTCCTTCCCAAAGCTACTCTGCCTTCTTGAATAAAGCAGTATTTTTGCTGATGTCATGAACAATAAGATATCTCAACACCAATGTCACAAATTTCCATAAACATCATTGCACAGCAGCATGTATTTTTCAACACAACAGTGACCACTTGGCTTAAAAAATGGTCCAAAATCTGTGGAATCAGCAGGAGTTCTTTCCAAGCTCCATAAAATTAATTTGGCACAGCACTGTGACCAGGGATTTCCTTCAGTAAAGTATCTCTTACACTTCTATCATTTGCAGATCATTAGATTCTTTCACATTAATAATACAGTTTGCAAATAAAATTTTCATCCAGTCTCCCTGCCTTATTGAATCAGTACTTGTTTCCTTTTTTCTGGAGTACATTACATTTGACATGGTATTGTGTCTCACCAGCCACCGACTATAAAATAAACCCATGATAAAGACATGTGACTAACAGCAAAACCACCACTTCTCTCTCCTCTTATTACAAAGTTACATGGGGCTTGTGCAGAAATATGACTGAAGAGATTTAAAATATTTTTGTCTCATAATACGACTCTTCAACATGCTCCATTGTGTCTTCACTCACTAAAAACCCATGCTTACACTTTTTCCACATATAATTTTTAAAAAGTGATTTGTTGTTAACTAAGTACCCACTTCCACAAAACACTCAAGCACATGCTCAGGTTTTGTCGTTATGACCTACTGAGTATCACTGCTTTTCAGTAACAGCCTAATGACCTCACTGTTAAGGATTTATGAACTGCAGAGAGTCAGGAGCTGGCTTTTAAAATTCTGGATAGGTTTGTGTGTGTGGTTAAAATTGTAACCGACTGAAATCATACTTGATTTTCAATGTATAATAAAATCTAATAGCTTTTCTCATGTATTACTCCTCACAGTATATTTACCCCAGTGTAATTCTAGCACTTCTTTTAGCATTTCAAGTGCTCATATAATCTGAATAAATGAAAGAAATGGCATCTCCCAGAAGAATGCAGAAGATATAACAACTGTGGAACCTCTAAAAGACCCAAGTGAAATTATTTTATGCTTTGGACCCAACAAAACCCAAACATTTGCCAAACCTTGCTATAGCCCTTTGCTGGGTAGGACAATAATAGCACTTTCTTCTAATTCAAAGTCTAAAAGTCTTACCCATAAGCACCATTACTGATCAGTTTAATAGTTTCAAACTCTTCTTCAGACGGAGTTTTCTTTGACTGGACGGAGGCCCCACGGCTCTGGGGAAAGACAACAAGAAAATGAAAATCAGGAGCAGGAATGACTTAATTCTATATGTTTTTTGTTGGTTTTTTTTTTTTAGGACAATTGTCTGTATCCATAGGGTGTTTGCAGATTTCCTCCACAAATTATTAGCACAAACATTCAGTGGACTGTAAGATTCAGGCCTTTTCTTAATATTACATTTTTTTAAAAAAACAATAAATTAAGGATCTTGGAAACCTAGCCAGTTACATAACTAAATGTTTCCAGTGGTTTAACTAAAAGTCAACTCTTTTCAATACCCATCACATTTCGTAAATGTAGATAATAAAGAATTCTTCCAGATGATTTTCATTTTTAACTCAAAAATTTTTTTAAAAAATCCACAAAACTTGGTAATAATGCCTGTTTGCATCTTTTAAGCATTTTACCACAACTGTATAAAGATTTTCACATTTTTAGGAGCACGTACTCTAGTCTTAATATGAGCTTTTAAATGTCTGCACTTTTTTTTTTTTAAATTACAATTATTCTGCCTTATAATTAATTCTCTACTGTAGACTACTTCTTTTGAGAGAAAAAAAAAGTGCTAGACAGAGTGAGTGTATTACTGCTTTACCTCGACTGAATCATCTGTCTCGGGAGTGTCTGGGCTGTCATAGCTATTCAACTGGGCCATTTCTGAAAAGAAAGAGGAAAGATTACTCCTAATGATCTCAATCAAACACTATTCTCTTTGTTTATGCAAGAAAAACAGGAATTTAAGAGGTGCTTGTAGATGGTGAAGGACATTTTCTCCCTCTGTAAAAAGTCACCCTAATTATGCAGTGATAACCTTTAGCATCTTGTACGCTGCAGGCAGTATTATATATAAAGATGAATATAATTAATTGTTCTAATTTCAGCCTGACTTACTCTAGATAGTTTCTATAGTAAGTAAAAGCAATAAATGCATGTTTGGAGAAAGTGCTGTCTAGTTAATATTAAAACCTATCACACACATATATGTCTGCATGTAGCCTGGTGGCACCTCTGTGCTCCAAGAAGGAAAAGCATCACATTTCAAACAGCTGCCCTCCACATGACGTGGCTGATTCTGCAATACACTGAGCAGCAGCAAAGCAGAGGAATGTCACTGAGTTTAGGCTACTCAGCTGTCACAGGAGATGCTGTAAACTCTGCAAGCCCAAACCCTACGTTAGCTACGAGTCTGAACAGACATCACTGACATTTCTGGGTGCACTCCTTACAGAAAGGAAATAAGGCACCTTGACATCTCCCCACATTTCCAAAGAAAATTTGACTTTAGTAGGGGAATTAGCAATGGAAAGGTTCTCTCCCATGACAGGGATCAAATGAAATTTCCCTTTAATGTCAGATTTCAACAAATGCTATTAAATTGCATTTAGAAATCTTCGGTAGAAATTTTCCTGAAGAGCTCTTCACTTGAAGTCAACCTGTCACTGTCATTCCAGTAAACATCAGAGAAGTTAAACTACTCTTAGTCAGATTACTAATTTATGTTAAAATTATGCTCTCCCGAGGTAACAAGAAGCATAGTTCAATCACTGAAATATTCCACACTAACCTCCAGTCTCTGTCACACTTTCTATTGTTGCTGAACAAGCTGTGCACACTCAGAAAACTTGTCATTTCAGCTGGCAAAGTGCCAGGCAGAAATATTAATTCACTAATTCTAAAGTTACAATCTTCTGGGCCAATGTATATCTATATTAAGTTTACCATATGCAATTCTGGCACCTTGCAGAAAAGCTGTTTTTGTCCTTACTCTGCTCTCTTTGGTTTGGCTGCTACACAAGATGTATAAAACTTCAATCTCACCTACAGCTAAAAATGCATATTCATTGTGGTAATCTCATGGAAAACCACAAAAAACACACTTTTCCCAGAGGAGACATTTAGTGGGATGACAGGATACTTTCCAACCAGGCCACTAGCAGGCCAAGCAGATCACAAAAATAACAGGCAAATTTACTTTTACTGTCCAACAGCACAGAGAAAACAGTTAAATCCTAAAGCATTTTCTAATATTGTTTCAGCTATGATACAGGGAGACATTATTAACATCATAAGTAAAGAACTGTCACTATTAATGTGCCATCCTTACCCCAGTAACATTCCTCTGAGACATGGGCTGAAAAGGACAGTCTAGAATTTGACAGCAAACAGGAAAATAAGGAAAAATGGCCTAGAAATTCAATCAATAAAATAAAAGCATCCTTCAAGTAGTGACCAAGAGATCTACTATCCTTTCAACAGTTTGGAAAGTACATAACAAGAGTTCTCACCCTCCAGGGGATCCCTGGTGAGTCCCAGCTGGCTGATAATGTAACGAGGAATGTCGCATTTAATTCCTTGTCCTTCCTTGGCATGGCCTTCTGCAGCTTCCAACAAATGGTAGAATTCTTCGGGATCAAACTCCTACAGCAAAGCAGTGAGAGACACAGAGAGAGGTAAATGATACAGCTTTACAATTATGAAAGGTTTCTCCCCCTTAGAGGAGAATCCTCAGAAACATCCAAAGGTAATTCTGGGCTCAGCAGTGATGCAGAACATTTCCAGTTACAAGCAAGGCAATGCTTCCCACTCTGCTCTGCAAAACCAACAGTTACATCCCATGGGGTGTCCATGGGTTTAGATCTGCAAATCAAAACAGAACAAGGACTGTAGGGACTTTCTACAAACCACACCCAAACTTTCAAAAGCTCTTCTTAACGTAAGTCTTAAGTGTGGAGACAGTTCCCAGTTTTGTCACATTGAGACACGCCAGGGAAAGGTCTGTGATGAGAACTGAGGCATCACCTTCTGCCACCTCCATCTGACAGGTGAGGTAACCCAAGAGAAGCCTTTTCTGCTGTCAGTTACCACTTCTGATCAAGCCATACACCCACCCAAACCTGTCACTGTCTTGCTAATAAAATTATTAACAAAACAACTTTCTTCATAAGAAGTACAGCTGCACTGTTTCTTGTACACTACAGTACAGGATCACTTTAGCAAGTCAGTCTTTGTGCATGTGATCTCTCAGGCCAGAAAAGGTCAAAGAAGGTGTCATGTCTTGCACTGGACTAAGAGATATAGTAGGAAACAAAAGACAAGCTTTGGGCAGCAGGAGAACTCTGCTTAGGAACAAGTCCACCAGTTAACTTTAGCTCTCCCCACTACAAACCTCATCATTCACCAGCAATGAGCAGCTTCGCCAACACTCTTCAAAAATTTTCCAGTGAAATGGGAGGGTGAAAGGGGAAGAGTTTCAGCAAACAACTTAGCATGCACTGATAACAGTGAGGGCATCAGTAAAGAACTGCTGTGTGGTCAGCAACGTGAGAGAAAAAGAGCACAGAACTGCAAACAAGAAAAAGAAATTAGAGCTCGTAATGATGTGAAGAGACTTGAACAGAGAACAGATGCACTTCCCATGACTGCTCCAAGCAATGCTGCTTGGACAGATGCTGTCATCAAAGACAGCAACAATGTGAGAAACAAAGTTCCTTCCCAACTCCTCCGGAAAAGGATTAATCAACAGTTTCAGAAGTGGCAGAGAGCAGGAGCCAGACCAGAGAGGACCACAGAGAGAGATGGTCACCAGAATGCAGTGAGAGGGATGGTGGATCCAAGGAAGGACTTCTCGAGGTACCACTGCAGGTCATTCATTGGTGAGTAAAACAGAGAGGGAAAAACCAACTTGGTGACAAGAAAAACCAAACATACAAAACATTAAGGAACTATATAGATTCCAGTTCTGACTTCTTTATGCTAGGTTTAATCATTTGAATACAGGAGAATGAGCCCTACTAAGGGGAGGTAGGTGCCATGGAAAAATAAACTGAAAAAAATAGATACTTTTTCCCAAAGATGGTTTCAGAGATGCACAAATTACGAACCATTATTATCTTCTTGAAGACCCAGAGATTGTCTGACAATAAACATTTCATAGTCCAACAGGTAATGCAAATACAGAAACTAAATAGTTGAACTTTGGAATACTTAAATGTTTTTGACTGCATTAAAACAATCACCACCATCACAAGCACTGTCTATATGGACACTAATCTACAAGGAAGAAAGAAGAATGAGCTGTGGTACTAAAGTTAACTTGAATACTAAATAGTAGAAAAACTTTCCATAATTAATTTATAATTCATATAATTGAAGCCAAAGGTTGAATTACAAAAAAGTATGTTAAAAATAAAAATGAAAATTACTTCTCAAAAGTTATTTAAACAGTTGACTATCCATTACTATATTTCTTGCTTTATGGGACAAAAGGAACATTAGTATTTAGTTCTTCATGTCACCAGATTAAAATAAATATTTGGAAAAAAAATTGCTGAAAAGGCAATGCAGGTTGAAAAAAAAAACAGGTAAGACTAATCCACAGATCCAGATATTATTTCCATGCTTTGGAGTCTGGCCACTTGATTATCAAGGTTGTCACTACATACTTTGGAATTCATTACTCAAATCTCAAAGACTTCGCTGCTTCCACCTGCTCCCACTCACTTTGCAGAACATCAGGTGGAGAAGACATAGAAGAACCTGGAGACCTCTTGATTTGCAACTAAGAGCTGCCTTGAGTTTGGAACTCTGCAGGTACAGACACGGGCTCACAAGGCTTTCTGAGGTTCCAAGTTTCCCTAGACGATGAGTGTACACAAGCAAAAATTACAATGGTGAATGCATCAAATACAAACACAGGGAGTTTAAATTTATCTCCTTTCTCCGTTGCCTTTACTTCCAAAATAAATCTTGAAGAAGTGCTGGAAGATAAGTGGGAGTCACAAAAACTCATCTAAACCACAAACAAGGTGTGAAAACCAAGGAATTCCCAGTTTGAATGGAGCTGTGGCCAGGATTTTCAGTGCAGTCTGGCAGAGATTTCTGGAATCAGTAAGTGAAGGTATCTGTCCTGCTGGTTGTGCAGCCAACTTCCTCACTGACAGTGGCCTTCCTTGCACTGCAGGATTCCCAGCAAAGTGATCCATCTGACAGCTGTGGATGAGGAATAAGGAACTCTCCAAAGTCAACTGGTTCTCAGAATTTTTGCAGGTGTTTCCAAAAACTGGCATCATTGGTAAGACTGGACCACTCTTGTCTACTTTGTCAAAGAAAGCTCCACGAAACTCATTCATCTTCCAGTGACTCCAGGGATAAATGTCACTTATGGACACACTGACCACAACATAAACCAAATGTTAACTGTGCTTTTATAGCCAGCCACAGATCCCTAATCCAGCCAACTTCTCTGATGTCTCAAACACCTGTAGCACCTCTGTCACTTTTATATCCAGAAAGAACCACCTCAAGTGTGCTCTGACATACCAGGGAATTTCATCCTGTCGTTACCTAAGTTTCCATTGTAAATTTGTGACCCCTCACAATTTTTCGTGATTCCCCTACATCCTCATTAATTTTCCAGCATCCTTTTGAAATCCAGACACTGAATTGAACCCTTTCAATTGTGCATACCTCTTTCTATATATATTGAAGGTTTATATTAACCCTGCTGCTATGGCATAGACAGTGAGAATATAGGTTGTCATGCTGCTTCCCCACCACACCAATGCAATACTTTTGTAGCTGCAGAACTTTGGGACACAGTGGTCTATTTCAGTGGAATTATCTAAAAATTTTCACTATTTTCTAACATATAATTTTAAAAAATGTATTATTATTAGCCAAATTAGGTTGTTTAAAAGCAGTGAGACTTGCTTTTGTTTGTATTCCAATAGCACTAAATAGGATTTCAAACCCAAGCTCCCAAATCTCCTTGGATCTCACACGTCGGGATCCCACTGTGTGTTCACAGCTGGAAAATCTGACACCAGGTTTCACCAGTTGCTGGGTCTACTGGAAGGATTTGAGTTCCAGAGCCCAAATACCCTTTATGTGATGGAACTATCTTCCTTAGTGGCAGCTCCTCCTCAGCACGGTGCTCTGGACACTGGGCCTCCCCCATACAGACATTTACAGGCTCCTTACAGTAGCTATTAACAACATGAGGAACATACAGTGGCATCAAGCAGCATGGAATGATGTTGACAGCTACATCTGGCCCCTCAGCCATAAACTTTATACTAAAATATAACTTAGCTGCTGATGCAGCTGACAGCCCATTGGAGAACTACTTCCATATTAATGCAGAAGCCCCTTAGTACTTATTTTTCTTTTTAAATATCTATTTATTTTTCATCAATGTTTTAATGAGCATGTAAAGGTCTCTTTTGAAGGCTTTGTGTCCCTTGTGTCCTCAAGTGCCCAGCACTCTCCAGGCCCTGCAGAGCCTCTCCCAGGCCCACACTCACCAGGCACTCGAGCAGCCGAGCGGGACGGGCGATGATGATCATCAGCTTCTTCACCAGCTGGGTGACGAAGGCAACCTCGGAGCTCTCGGATCGCTCGTGGGCCTGTGGAGGGCACAGCAGCACGTTATGGTCCCAGCACTGAACTCTGAGTTTCTCTGTCAGATGCTGAACTCAATCACCAGCTCAGTAACCAATCCAGCAGCAAAAGCACAAACCTTTGTGCTGAGTCAGGGCAGGCTGAGCTCAGCTTGTTCAGGGATGCCAAAGCACACGTGGCTTTTCCATCACATCTGACTCACATTATCATGCAAGAGATATTTCAAAGGCTCTATTTGCATTATATCACCTATCAATTATAATACATACAATGTGGGCTCAGTTTATTTTTTTCTATGAAAATTTTTTTTCAATTTTATCTTCCACACAACATTGACATCTAGGTAATCACTAACAGACACATTTCTGAGCTTTACTTTCAGCTAGAATTTGAACTAGAATTTCTCTTCATCATCAAGAAAAACTCAATCTCAGTTTCTCCTTTTTCAGTTTTACCAATCCTGTTGAATAACTCCAGCATTGCACTGGGTGTTGGTCCAAGCAGATAAGCAAAGAAAAGAGTATATAAAAACTTAATTCAGAGGATTTAGTCCTGTCTTTTACTTCACTAGATTTCAGTATAAATTGAATTCTTAGTTTCAAGATGTATGCGTGCATTTTTGTGATGGGATGTCTTTTTACAACAGCAAACACACCAAAACAATAATAATTAAAATTTTAAAAAAGAGCACATTAAAAAACCCTCAGAAATTACCCTTCTTTTGATGAAGCACACAATGGCTACATGATGAGTTCTGGAGCAGCAATATAATAGTATTTCACTGCAGAGTAATAGAAAAAATGGCAATGCAAAAACTCTTAAACTAAGTACAGCTATTTTTCCCCAAGGTCTAAAAATTGTGCTTTAACACAGCCACAAATATAGAATCCAGAACTTAATAAATGAGCTTTTGCTGGCAATGAGCCAGATACTTATAAGAGTGATATTTTATCAGCAACAGTGCAAGCAACAATAAATTAAAAGGTTCATTTAGTGTTGTCCATTAGAATCACCTAAGAATACATTTCTATATCTTTATATGTCTGAGAAGTCAAATCACACTGGCAATGAACTAAAAGAGCAATACAAACACAGGGAGCAGAAATTCAGAACTAGAAATACATAAGCAGCATCTTATATAACATATCTCTGATACTTTGCTGCCAAACAAAAAATATTAAAAGGTTCATTATTTTTCATTTTGACACCAGTTGGAATAGAAATGTTGATTGTGTCCTTCAGAAGTGGTTAGCATTGGCTAGAATTTTAACCTTGAAGAGGATATTGTACCTGCTAGTTCACCATCTAAAAACATCATTAGAGGTATACATCCTTTCTAGGTATAAAGCCTTAAAAGAAGATTATTTTAGAAATATTGAAATAAGTTGTGATTTCTTTTCCTAATTAAAATATTTTTTAAATTATAAAATAGAAAATAATCACAATGAAAATGATAAATATTCAAATGAAAATGATAAATATTCACTTTATGTCCCCTAATGCATTATGCAAACTTACAAGTTACAATATGAATTTTAAAAATAAATTAATGCTTTCATATTTTAAAAGCCAGTCCAGATCACCAGAGGTTAGCTGCACTGAAATGAATAGATAAAACATCAACAACTTTGTATTATTTTAAATTTGAGCCATGCAACTGGAAAGTCCTTTTCTCCCCCCTACGTAGGTTATAATAGGCAAAAAATATAATGTAATAGATATAATTCATCATTTTGCATCAATTTGTACTGTTAAAGAAAACTTAGTCTTTTAAATCAAGTCCTTTTGTTTTCTCCTTTTCTCATCTCTGCCAATTCAGGCAAAACAATTTAAAAATGCAGCTAGTTTAATCAGGTGTCTGAAAATGAAAAGCTAGACCATGACTGCCAAATGACACAGAAAAGTAAAAGGAAAAAGAAAAAAAGCATTTACAAAAACCAAACGCAACTTGTAACAGCCACTCAGCCATCATCTCTGCACAGCGCTGCTCTTCCCAGATCCTCAGTGAAACTGCCTCCTCTTCCTCCCTGCTCCCGCAGGACATCCCTGGAGACTCCTGGTTGCCAGGGTGTCCCAGGGACAGAGCCCAGGAGCAGAAGGTTTGTCCAGCCAAGCAGCACCTGCCGCTCCCATGAGCCAGGTGCCAGCTGTGCCACCTCAGCAGCGCGTCCCCAGCACCGCGCGCCGGCCGCCGGCCGCTGGTGGCATCTCGGGGCTCCCCTCCCGTCCCCAGGAGGGCTTTGGGCAGAGGCTGATGCCATCCCTGCACTCGCTGCTGGGGACACGTGCACAGGAGGTAGAGATGGGTAATTCACAAACCGATTCCCTCATCTGAAAGACCCATCCGTCACTAACTGTGGCTGCTGGGGCATGAAATTAAAATCACTGTCCTCCCCTGGGCTTCAGCAGGACCAATAACTGGGATATGCAAGTCACAACGCTGTAATTGAGCTAATATACTGATGGAAACCAAAACAATAGACCTGCAAAGCCAAGGACTGATAAATTTACACTCAAGCTCCTACTAAGAAAGCAACCCCAGCCAGAATATCCATTTGCCAATGTGCAGCATCAGTCACTGCTGTAGAATGCTCACACCCTTCCCTGCTCCTTTTGTTCCATGCACAGAAGCACCTGTAATCCTTCACCTTCCTGCCCAACTGGCTGCACCTAGGCACTTCTACCGTTCTGATTCAGCCAAGTAATAACTGACTATAACCTTTTGTTCCTCAGTAACCTGAGATTCTAACCCACGGTAACAGGTAAAGAACTGAATGTCACATGTTCTTTTATATATCAGTGCTTTATCTATTTTTTTTGTATTTCTACTTTGATGTGAAGCGTAGCATTCAAGTTCATGTTTTCCAAAATGAAGAAAATCTCTTAAATTCATTTTTACCTCATGATTATTTCAATGATGTGATAAATTCTTCTGGCTAAAAGACAGTATTTCATGTTCCAAAATAGGGAAAAGATCTCATTTGCCATAGCTAATGAGATTTGTTGGCATGTTATTGCAAAAGCCAGGATCTAAAAATCTTTCAAAAGCTTTCTGGTTTGGTGCATTTAAACAGCTCATTATCTGCATACCCAAACAGTCTGTTTTACATTTTTACTCAAACTACAATATATCAAATCAAGTTTCCTTTTTATGATTTGAAATGCTGTGCAAGTTTAGTTTGTTACCAGGTATCAGAATCAACACCTTAAAAAGAATTTTTAAGAGAGAGAATCCATTCTTTCGTATGTAAGAAAATCTGTGGATATTTCTGCCACTTGCTAGCCTCATTATTCACCAATAAAGCATCTTTCCAATATTTCAGTATCTTATAAAAATATGAAACTCCATAGCCTGCTATACAGACTATACAACTCCCAAGTCAAACAGCTTTTTGAATTACCTTGTAATAGGTATTATTTATGTACCTATTATTTATGATAGTTTACAACCTAAGCAAAGGTTAAGATCCTGCCATCAAATTTGGAATAGTTTAAACTTGACTCTAAAATGTCCTGTGCTTCAGGTGAGTCCTCTAAAAGAAATAGTATCACCAATTTCTATATATTTTGACTAAAAAGTTCCAATTATTTCCTTGCATAATGCAGTCTAAAAGGCACAGCATAGACTAGATAAGCAGAGGAAACAAATAGCTCTTAAATATTAAAATCTAAAAGATAAACTAAGGAACAGAAAAATCCCTAGGACAGGAAAAAAAACAAAGATAAATAAGTGGAATGAAGCCTTTGGCTTTTCTCTGAGGTCTTTAATGTCTTTGTTCTCTTCCTTCCCAGCTGTTCTGTCTCCCTTGCCACTCTAAACATTCCTTTTAATCACCTCTAGCCCACCTTACTTCCTAGAGTAAATCAATCAAACTGAAGAGCTGACCCCTCTCTCGTGCCCACTCCGCAGATGATGTTAAGGAGGAAGAGAGCAAAGAAAGCTCCAAAATGTCAATTCCTGAACAAGCTCAGAGATGACCATCGTATCTCCTCTAATCACAGTTCAGTAACACCTTTCCCAGTATTTCAGAGCAGCAGGATAATGCCTGTAGGATCAAGGGGGAAGGGACATTTAAGGAGTGTATTTTGAGGATTTGTTCTGAGGGAAAGGGGAGAAAAGGAAACAGCTGATTTATCTGACCCACACCTCCTCCGAGACCCTGATTAACCTCTTCAGGCCAGAAGACAGGACTGAAAATGCAGACTGGAAGTGGCCAGCCCTAATTTATGGCTCTCTCAACTCCTTATTGTGTAAGAAATCATTGTCCACACACAGAGAAGGAAAGTCAGGGAGAGGGAGAATTTCAGGCTCCACGGATCTGCTACCAGAAGCAGTAAAACACAGTGTAGTCCCCCTGTGCCCCTGAAATGTAAGGGATTTTGCTGAGCATACAAAGTCACTTTTAATGAAACCTTTCCAACTTCCAAACCATCACCCAAAGAGGCCTGATCCCTTATTTCACAGCTCACGTGTGCAAATACCCTGCTTCCAGACTCTGGAGATACAAGGGGGATCCACAAGTGGTTACTGATATCCTATAGGCAGACAATCATATAGCCCCTCAAAAGATATTCCCTACCTCTCTTGGTATGTCAAAATTATATTCCCCACCCAAACAGAACACCACAGATCCAAACATGACTCATTTTTCTCTCAAGCATAACAAATACCAGAAAAATTACAGCCATACTTACATAAATGGGGCAGCCAAAAAATTCAGCTGATACAAGGGAAGTTCCTGCAGCTTTCACAAAGCTTTTTAATACAACAAATGTATATTAATATAGTATTTTTACTCATCTGCCTTTTCCTAATGTCTGAAAAGAGCGGCAAAGGGACACAAACTAGTGCAGTTCATGCCAGTGTGTTAGCAAACTGATCAATAAAGATAAAATTAAAATCATAACAGAAAACAAAGTATTTCAGATGTTCTGTTTCCAGGTGATATTTGCTACCTGTTTGCTGTTTCTGTGATATTTGCTTATCTGAGAATGAAATCTTTATAAAACCTGTTTTCAGTTTGCTGTATCATTAAAGCAGAGGATTAGAGGTCTGGATGCAGCAATTTGCAATAGCACAGACTCTTCACAACAGTTACAGCATAAATTCTAAGAGATGCTTGAAATTTAATATTGTTTTCACTTTGAAGGGAAAGAGGGAAAGAGCAATTTTTAATGAGTAGCTGAAGCATACTGAGAATGCATTAAAATTACGCCCCCTTGTGTATTTTCATAAGCTTTGAATGCCACAAAACACATCCAAGTACTAAAAATTCACAACTGGATTAAGTTCAGCTCAAGAAAATCTTTTGTGAAAAATTTACAGCAACACAAATAACTATGGTGCTTTCACTCCTTGAAAGCAATATTGCAATTAATAAGTCATTCAGAGTCCTGAAGTTTATGAGAAAATATTTCAATAATTTTGTTCAGCTGAATAAAGCCAATTTTCATAAATGGTAAAGACTGCCTTTGACTTACTCATATTCACATTTAATTTCTGTACAAACAAAGTTCACAGGTAAAGTGATTTACTCAAAACCACCCACAGCAGAGCAACAGGAGACTGGAACATCTCAGATCTCCTGACACCCTCACCCACTGCCCCTCCCTTGGAATCCACACTGTCTCTTCTAAAATCAATGCTCTGGCTTATTGGTTAAAGTTTCAATCAAAATAATATATTCTACTTTTCAGAGGGCACTTACATCCTGGAGAAGTTTCTCTAAGTTTTCCTGCAGCTCGTAAAAGTACCGAGAAGTAATAAGACCTTCACGTGATTTATCTAGGCAATCTCTGGCCAGTTCAATAACTTGATGGTGAATGAAACTCAGGACCCCATCTGCTAATTGCAGCACGTTCTCGGGAGCATTCGAGGCAATAAACTCAGCCAGCCGTTCTTCCATCTGTGCCGTGGCCTAAAAGTGCAGAATAAAGAGAAATCACTCTTGAATTTTACTAAGGCAGATCTTAAAGCACAAATAAGTAGGGTGCTAAAGAAACATTTGCAATACCAAATTGCACGAGGCTTAAAAAATATTCCAAAATACAATAGCGTTTTCTGAGAATCAAGATAGCACATCAGAGGTAAAAGTTCTGTTCACATGAACAAACAACAAAAATTAATCAAAACATGCTTTCTGAAAATGTAAATGTCCATAAAAATATCTTGGTCCTGAGGCTGTATACCTCCCTGGGTCTCCAAAGCAAGGATGAAAGTTGTGAGGCAGTTTTCAGAACTTTTAGACAAGACGGTGGAAGCTGAAAATCATTGTCCCAAGCAAGAAACACGCGGCGTTTCTATCACTATAAGCCCTGATATCCTGTCTCCAGAGAAACATCTATTTTTGCTGGTGGTGAACAGGAAGGAATGGCCATATCGACAGCTGTGGGATACACAATCTTCTACACTCATTTCAAAGAGATTTTAACTTTTAACTTGCTTCAACAGGTTTCATTATTCAGCTTTTTAAAAAGCCAAGGCATTGCCCTTCTTCTCACTCTTGTGAGAATTTCTTGCGCCAATAGAAGACATCAGAAATTTAGCAAATATTAAATACACACAAAAAAAAAGAACAATTCAGCCCTTTCCATCCTAATCTCAACGTATACTAAATCTATTTCTTCTACTGTAGAATTAAGATATGAAGATGAGGAGGCAGCTTCAAACTCTCAAACTCTCAATCACTGTTTGGAAATGAGATATAAGAGCTGGGCTCCTTCTCTAACCAGCACTACAAACTAATTCTGAGCTTGGACATAAGTTCATTGAATGCATTATTCAAAATGTGATTCTTTACCTTTGGAAACCTCTCTTTGTACACATGATTCATCATTATTATTTCACTGTCAAAGGAAACTGGAGATCGACCAGGGCTGGAGGAGAAAAGAAATCACGTTATAATTTACAGATATCACACCAAAACTTTTCAAAACCCAGTGCTGATCATAATGCTGCCACACTGACTGTAGCCTTTCCAAAGCTTTGTGTTCACTTCAGTAATGTGCAGATGTTGGACCTCAGAGAAGATCCTGGCAAGCAGTGGCAGTCTGCAGTCTCCTGGAGAATGCTGACATCCCTGTCCTCTATTTCATTTCCAGTGAACGCCAACCATAACACAGAAGCTTGTAAAACCCCAGTGCATTTATTGCAGGTATATTTGCTATTCCCCTCATTCTGTGCCTGCCCTCCATGGCAGCAGGAGCAGCCATACTCCAAAAGAAATCACAGTAAGCTCTGGAGTCTCCAGTGCCAGAAGGGAGCAGGGCAATAGGAAGTAAGGAAGTTGAGATGATTTGTTTTCCTTTGTCTGAAGGATACTACATGGGCACTGTTACTCAGCTAGATCTTACATATTAAATAAATACCACAGGCAACAGGGACAGAGTACTTTTATGAAAGCTGCACTCCCCTGATACACATTACACCATGGATCCATATACATCTATGCACAGATTAGCAAGAAACTTTAAGGCACGCCAAAAAAAAAAAAAGCCAAACAAAAAAAAACCAAACAAACAAACAAAAAACCCCAAAAAAACCCCAGGACACTAAATCCTGAGGAGCTGCATTTATATTACTGTTTGGGTGGGTTTTTTGAAGAAGGGTTGCATCTCGTTTCATCACATCTGATGGCATGCAGGGCTCTGACTCACTCTGCCACCAAGGACAGGCGGATGAGGTAATGCAGAAAATCCCCAGCTACAGATCGCCTGCAGCAGCTCATTGCTCCAGCTACCTTCTTTCAACGTTCAAGACAAACAAGGGCTTCAATTATTTGGCATCTAAAGTGATCACTGTCCTCATGATTTTGAGAGTACTAAATACTCCTACAAATACTCCACGTCAAAAGATAAAATTGTATCTTGAATGCCTTCAAACATTTCAAACTTTCTAGTGAAGGATGAAATCGATCTCTCTAAATGGAATAAATGCATTTTAAACTTGGAATGCATTACAGTTACTACCTTCCTGCTAACCTATTTAGAGCAAAAACATTCTTTTGGCAACATATATTAAAAATTCAAAGAAAATTTAACTCATTGGGTCACAGACTGTAGCAGTACCAAACACTTTTCATGCCTTGTACTGAAAATCCATGAGTTACATCATGTCTTGTTTTTATTACTGCTTATCCCTCAGCTTGAGAAAATGCACTTCAGATTAAATCTGTCATTGAATCCTTATGTTGAAGAAGAAAACTGATTTGGATGTTATGAATAGCAAGTAAAAAGACATTTTCATCAACTTCCCTCAGCTTGGTAGATAGCTATTTTTAATCAAGAAGAATTTTCTTTAAAAAGAAACTTACATTTATATTCCTATGTAATGTATGACATAATTAAACATTAGGATAAAAACATTTAAATTGCAGAGTTATAAGCAAATTCCCCTGCCCATTTAGCTTACTATCCTTATCCTTTTTTCTCTTAAGACTAAACATGCTGACACAAACACCACACTTGTATACTGGTACTTCACAGGGAGCTGGAGGACTTGGTGAACACAGTTAGTGAAGAATTAATTTTTCTCTGATGTAATTTTTCTCTGTGTGATGTAAGTGAGGTATAAATTTCAAGTATATATAAGCCCTTTGATAGTTACACAGAAATACTGAGGCACACACATACTTCATTTTAACACTAAAATTTGCACATGCTTAAATATTTGCTGTCTTAGGGCTACAATAAAACATGAGGGATTTTGCCTTTTGCTTTCAAGGCACTTTATTAATATGGATACAGGAAATTAAGAGCTCTGCAGAAATCAGCTACTTGAGCTGTCCTGCCAGCAGATGTAGTCTTTCCTTAGGGAGAACCATGATAGGAGAATTTACTGTGTTTGCTTTTTGATTACAAAACAATTTCTGCGTACACCAATTGGCAAGAAAGTGCTTTCTTGGGCATTTGCAGTTTTTTCTCTCACCTTTGTAAGCTCATCAATGCCACTTCTTACCAACTAAAACAACAGAGTACCCAAAAATCTCTGGATAAAACTTTGGATCAAGGGGTACATTGTCATCCAAAATAAAATTTGCTCAACATACCAGGTCAAATGAAATGTCTAGCTGATTATAGCAAGACTGCAACATAATATACTGCACCATAATTTTTAATGTTGATCCTCAGCTTGGGAAACGAAGGAACTAATTAGCTGGATACCTGACTGACTAACCAAAGGCTGCCTGCCAAGCACTACTGGGTTCTTTACAGCACATCTGGGACACAACCAGGTGAAAAAAGGAACAAGGACTGGGCAGATAACTGAATGCCACCAAGGGAGAATGTAAGGAAATTTAGAAATAAGATAAAAGGAGTCTAAGACATTTTACTGGCATGATATCTTTTCAAATGCAAAAGCTTCACACATCTACCCAGCACCAAAAATTTCACAGGCAGAACCAAACCAGTCGAACATTTCAAGCCTCACAAAAGAACAGATTATTTTCTGCAAAACAGAGGACACATGCTGTGCATGTGCACAAGATTTTAAGACAAAAGGCAGGCTCCTTCCCTTTTCATGGTGCAGATAGGTAGGTCAAAGAAATTATTATCGTCAGTGAGTTTTTCATTTCAGCAGAGCAGACATTAGAAAAATATTATCTGTCCCCTTAAGCTGAACAGTAGAATGAAAAACTACTCTCTCTTTTCCCTTCCTTCACGCTTCCTCCACTTTATGAGACAACGTGGAGGTGGATTTTCAGGGATATTTATCTCCCACAAAGATTTCTGTTGCCTTCAACCTGTCAAAACTCATGTCTCCTTATCTGATGCTTCAAAGTGAAAATAGCTTATAGAGAGCTATTTTGAGGAGCAACATTTACACAGTAACTTAAATCTTACAAAATCTAGTTTAAGGGTGACTAAATAAAACCAAGATGTTTATTAATAGGTCATTTTTCTTTCACTGTGATAGCTGTATTTATTAAGAAAAGACAAAAAAGGTAAAAACACTGTGTTTCCCTCTGCTCTCACTCTGTATGTAAAGGCTGAATTAGGTTGTAGTTACAAGACATGACCAAAGTCAGTTCTCATGGGAAACTCAGAACCATAGGCTTTAATTTTCTGTCATTTCCAGACACACAAAATAAGGAATTTGAAAACTAGAGTGCTAAAGTTGGATAAAGTAGGGACTAAGATAAGCCTTCTGCTGAACGTGAGCCTTCCTCTTCTCCCAGGAAATAAATATTTAAATCTTTGAGGTAAGGAAAGTTACATTAATACCAGAAGTCAGAAAACTCTCCCAGCAGCAGGGGCTGCAACTTCTGCTTTCCAATATTTCAGGGGTTTTATGCATGCCAGCAAAGACTGAAACTGCTTTAGAATGAAAGCAGAAAGTTGGAGTAATGAGCAGTGCAAAGAACAAATAAGGACACCCAGTTTTTTTCATAACAGAAGACCACAAAAAAGGTGAGTGAACCCAAAAGTTAATAAATATAAAACCGATCACTTTGAAGAACCTTTTCAAGTCAAGTTCACAGGACACACTGTCTTGAGAGAGGGGAAAAAAGAGACCAACATGATCTGTAATGCAGTTAGAATGTGTTTTCAGAAGGAGCAGATGCCTTGTGCTGTAGAATATAAAACTATTATCCTTCCCCAAATCCATGGGGATGTGAATCCCTGCTCCACAGCTTGTGGTGGATGGCACTGTCTGAGAGCAGTGTGAAGGGATGAACCCACCACGATTACTCAGGTGGTTAAAGCTGTCTCTGAAGTGCACTGAGATGAGAGAGCCCCACAGCCTGCAGGATGAAAGATAAAAATGGACTATATGGGACACTGGTTTTCACAACATCTATTCTTTCTTGGGCATTTTATCATTAGGGGTCTTTTTTTTTTTTGTATTTTCCAGTTGTTTTGTCTGTATATTCTTAACAGCAGGATTCAGTGTGCTCAAAGTCAGGTTGGGGGATTGAATTTAAAAAGCACTACCCGGCAAAGAGATGTAGAAGATGATCTCATCTACTTCAACTATATAAAAATTCACTGCAACAATCTTCAGCCCTTTTAACCTAGACAACATTATCCTGAAATACAAAGAGAGATCAAGAAAAATGGGCAGATTGGTGGGCTGAGTGACTGAACAAAGATAGCTCCTGAAAAAGTCTTTATTAGTTAACTCTACTTTTATCTCTGACATTCTCCACACATTCCCACATGTGAACAACTGCTAAAGATGACAAGCAAAGAGAACTGAGAAAAGATGGAAGGCATCATCTCTTTAACTTAAAAAGAGTAAAGATGCCTTGTTTAGTGCAAGTATTCACAACTTTTCATGTATTTTACCACAGGGAGAAAATATCTTGTTCAGGTAAAGCCCAGGACTGATCTAAACAAAACAAATGTAGCCTGGGGATCTCCTTGTTGGTCAATAACTTGAAGGATTTGAAGGTTGCATTATTAAAAAATTAAAAAAAAAAAAAAGAGAACAGTGGAGAGATTATATTTATGAACTATTTCTGCAGGTAATGAAGTCTTTTCTTCTACTGAAGACACACTACAAGCACCAGAACAGGGGGTCACATGGAAATACGTTCTTTGACCGAGCACGTGAGTACTGGATCATTTTGAGACAGATGAGAGAACAAGCTCCTGGATTTTTTAAACCACTTTAAAAGGATGTCACACCTTTGCATTCAAGTGCTGGTCTCATGTTCCCTCCTTTCCCCTGCATAGGAAGCAGATGGGAAAGAACCAGGGCCATTTCTTCAGGGCAGAAATTCCGGGCTTTTTCAAATAAGGCACGATTAAATAAAAGATGAGTATCTTCAAGGCACACTGGCAGAACACCTCAAGCAAAGCAGAGGTGCTACCAACCTGTCAGTGCACCCTCCATGACTGCACACTTTGTTAGTTTTATCATCCAGTTTGATCATTAAGAGTGCTCTGTATGAATAGATCATTTGCAGCTAGGTACCAGAAAATGGTACATTTTTAGCCAAAAAAGTGAGTGTATTTTTCGAGAAGTTACATCTAGGCAATATTCTATACCTAGAAGCATAAAAGGATCGTCTGACACTTCTAAAAAAATATCTTGGATTACAGAGACAAAAAAACAATCTCAGCATTTGACAGTGACATCTCAAAATGCCACTTCCTCTCTCAAAAACAGATGTAAAGCTGCAGTCATATAGGATGGAAAATGAATACACATTAACAATGACACCATCTTTTAAATTATAAAGCCAATTAAGGGAAATGTCTGATGTATTTTGTTCATCTGCTTTTCATTAAAGCTGATCAAACAAGACCATGGAATGAAAAAATGCATTTTTAGGAAATTACTGCTTAATTGAATTTAATGTTGAAAAACAAAAGCTGTTCTCAGCTTTTATTTTTTAAGTAAGTGAAAATATCTCCTCATCAAATGAGGTAACTCTAAAGTGTGGGCAAATAAATAAGCAAGCTTTGTGCAATGAACAATGTCTGGTCTTCATGTATTTGTTTACAAGCACAGGCTGCCCTCTGTCAAAGAGGGTTTTTGCCCCTTCAAACACTGCTGCAGTTGGTTGGATTGACCTATCCATTTTCCTTGAAGGTGCAAGGGCCAGCATGAATGCCTAGTAGTGGCAAGGGTGCTTTAGAGTCACACAGCATCACAATACTGGCAATAAGCAAAATGAAAACCAAATGAGGCACAGTGAGCTGAAAAAAATTAAATTACTTCATTCTAAGCTTTGGAATACCAATAAGGCTGGACATTTTCACACTAAAAACCAGTGAGAGAGCCAGAAGAGGAGAAGAAGATTAATCAGTTATATGACACACTGAATTAATCTCATCTCACCACAAATTATAAACCTGCTCCATGATATCAGTCAGTTTCAAATTGGCTCACAGCGGCAAAATTCTCTGCAACCTGATAACCCATATTAACAAGGAAGAAAACAAAATTGGGCTATTGACGTGGTCTTGTATATCATCCTTTCATTAGCAAAAGTGTCTTCTACAGCAGGATTCCAGCTGTGTTAGAGGACAATCACTACTTTAGCTGTGTGTCTACAGGAGCTGCCTCACCTCTAGGGAATTAGTACCACTACAGTTACACTACTCAGCAGGGCTCAGCGTTATCAGGGGCAGCACGAGGACTCAGGGAGGACTATGGCTCAAAGGGACTTAGTACAAAATGTAAAATTAGTCTTTCACTACATGGCACTGAGGAGGTCTCTGGCTAAGTGTGCCACTACCCACAGTACTCACCTGCTCCTGTAGAATACTGTGTAACTACACTTAGCAGATCCATATGCAATTACCATGCAGCCTGCACTGAAGTTCAGAACATACAAATAATTACAAATAATCGTGAAACGTCAGCTCTGCCATGACACGATATTCACCATGGCTTTTGTTACTATCCTGGCCTGTTTCACTTCTTCCTTTTACAAATTCCCACCCAAGTCCTGAGCTGGGCACACTGATTCAGCAATTCCAGCTGGCAGAGTTTTTGAATATTGTCCATTAATTTAAAGGTGATATCCACCTCCAACATCCTCAGATGAATGAAGACTTCAACTCCTTCAACCCTGCTTGTAAAAACCCTTTTTTTTTCACAAGGTGTGTCTAGATTTTCCCTAGACTTTCATGCACTTGGTCCAGAACTAAAGCGATAGCAAAACTTGAGGCTTTTGCCATGATACAAAATGTTTGTGTATTCACTCCATATAACTGTTAGAGATCTGCAGACAGATTGCCCAGAGAGTTTGTGGAATCTCTGTCCTTGGAGATATTCAAAAGCCATATGGACATGATCCTGGGCAGCCTGCTTGAATAGGGGTTTGCACAGGATTACTCCAGAGATTATTTCCTACCTCAGCCATTCTGTTATTGTGTGAAAGATGAAATTCTAGTTGCTTCTGGTTTTATGTATGGAAAAATCAACTACACAAGGAAGTAACCTGGATAGTTATCTTCGAACAACCAGTTATCTGAACTAAAAGTAAAATTGAATAAATTCAACTATTAACGCAACAGAAATGTTTTCAGCACTATTACAAAATTGTGCTGGGGTGCACCTCCATTTAAGGTTTTGACTTTATCTACTCTGGTTTTCATACCCCTTCAGAAACACTGCCAGAAAAGTTATTAGAAGTGGTTATAACCATATGCTTATGATATTGCAGCAAAATTCTGAGAAGAAACTTCACTAAAGGAAATTCACATCCTATGCATTTAGTGTGAGACACTTGCTGATCATGTTTACTCATAGAGTTATTGTGAAAACAAAAAACCAGAGTATTCCAACCACTTTACAATCCAAAAGCTCAGCAATGTGAGAAAAAAAATCCTTTGTGATCTGAAGAGGTGAGCTAAATTTTGATTAAAATAGTTCCAAAAACATGTAACAAAGCAACTACAAATGACTAGTCTTAGATCTGAAAGCACATCTAGAAATGCAATAAATGTGTCCAACATCTCAAAAATTCAACAAGCAATCCAAAGCTCACCTGAGACTGCGAGACCGAGGCCTCAAGGCTGGAGAATGGCGCCCTTCCTCATCCGTGATGCTCTCAGTACTGAAATGCTTTGTCAGGAAATGAAGTTCATCTGCCGTGGGCTGAAAGGGCAGCTGGTGCAGCTTCTCCTGAGATGAGCATGATGACTGAGTACAGAAAAAAATACAGAAAAGAAATGCACTAAACGCATGCATAGGGGTCAGCTAATGAATGGAAGAGGAACGGATTCTGCCAGACACTGCGCACTCCAGCGGAAAAGAAAGCTATTTATCAGACCAGGTGCCTCTTTTTATTGTTCTCATTAGGCTAAGCCAACCCTCACATTCAATGACAGAGCTGGTGAGATCAAGAAAACTCTGGGAGAGGGCTAGGGAACCACTGCATCTGATTCTGGAACCAGCACATCTGACCATGCAGGTAATTTGCTATCAGGAGACAGAAAGGAAGGCATGTGAGTACCAGCACTACTCAGGAAAGGACAAGGAGGTTCCTGGAGTGGTGAGCAACTTTCTTTCCTTTTCCCTCATATTCTCTTAGCTCAGGAGCTTCACTGGCATGCAGAATGCTATGGAGCTGTGCAGACCCAAGAGTTTTCTGCTGGTTATTGGCTCTCACTGGAAATTGCTATTGTAAATGGTCAGGATTTTATTTCTCCTTTTCATTACCCACCAGGCTTCTTCTCTAACTAGGGAAACAATAATAAAGTATCTGACTTAAAGATTAACAAGGTTCCTCATTAGTGAATTAAACATCTTACTCTTCTGTAACTAAGTCGATGCATTTATATAACACATGTCCTGTGACAATAATGGACAAGAAGCTGTTTTGGTTTGTGACTCTCATAAAACCGGAGATTAAAAGACATATTTGTGGACATATTTGTAGGAAATGCTAATAACACCAAAGTTAGATATTCCAGGGGAAAAAACTGAAGGTCGACTATCACATGTATTTTTTTGTGTGTGATTCTTCAATGCCCCTTTCCATTTTAAATTACATAAGGACAAATTAAAAAATTCTCTTTACAAGCAAAAGGGAAAAAGAAAAAAAAAAGGTGCTGAATAATCAAAGTAGCACTGAACAACACCAGTGGGCCTTTTTAAAAACATCACCCTGACCTAAGTTCCACAGCTCCTTATTATCTGATGAAATTAATTATGTACACTGTTCCTGCAGAAAAACTTTCTTTTGCTAAAACAACCCTCACTTAGACTGGAAGCACCATATCCTAGTAACAGAAGTATTGGTAGGAGGGAGTTATACACGATATAACACATATGACTAAAGTTTTAACTCACCTAGCATGGGAAAGAAAGCAGATCTGTCTCTTGCCATATAGCTAGATCATATGGATTGACATTTTCTGAAGGAAAAAACCCAGTCAACCAACAAATCTGAGATAAACAAGTCACATAGAATACATCTGTTCAAATGGTGTAGTTATTCCAAGTATCATAAGAAACAGAAAACAAGGTGATGTAAGAACCTATAAACCTAAAGACAAAACCTATAAACCTAAAGACAAAAATTTAATTGGCTCCAGATCCACTCTCACTGCACAGAGGCATTTACAGAAAAGAATCCCCTTGAAAGCCTTGGGATGTGCACGAGCTTCCCAAGTGTGCCTGGAACTGAAAGCTACCACTTCCAATGTTTTCTTTCAGGCAGGTCTGTGTGGAGGGACCATGTTGGGAAGTCACTTCCAGCCCAGGGTGCACACACTGATGCTTACCCAGGTTGTGTATCAGTTTACACTGGTCTATTCTACACTGAAGCCAATACAGAGTGTGAGTATTTGCCCCTTTGCCCACAGCTGTTCTGCTGCTCAAACTGTTTATGCTAAATACAGTGACTATTGTCTCCCTTAAGTACAGAATTATACAAATCCTGTCTTGATTTTCAGAGATTTCATTGATGTCTTTGTTTATGTCTCAAACAATACAAGGAGTAGGAAGAAGAACCTGCCCATGGAAAAAAACTCAAAGAAAAAGTTAGGTGGCAGCTGAAATCCCATTCATGGTGAATAACACAGATCCTGCAGTGGAGCAGGAAGTACTAAAGACACTTAAAAACCTGCCTTAACAGATACCCAAGTTCTGTTACTGCAAATACATGTCTGATTCAAAACTAATTAAGGAAGGCTAGCACATAGTTACATGAATTAGAAAGAAAAAAAAATCAAAACCTATAATCTCAAAAAAAATCATTAAAAACTTTACATTCCCCAACAGCAAAATGTCTGGGGAAATAGTGCTAGTCAACACATGGACAGCTCAGCAATATCCACCCTCCACTTCCTCTCCCTAAAAGCAATCAGATCACAAAGTTTAGAATTCCAGAGAATAATTAATGAAGGCCCTGAAGATAAAGACCATGGACTTTTCTCTGCCAAGGGCTTCTCTAGCAGTATTAAGGCACACAACTTTTCAATGAAAACGCATGAAAGCAAAGTGAAGCACTTCTGAACTATTGATTTTCAGGTAATCACACCACAGTACTCAATATTTGCAGCAGACTAATACAAATATCCCCCTGGTGTCCTAATTACAGATGCAGAATTAGCCAACTCTTCTCCAGTTTAAAAAAAAATCAATCTATATTACTGTTGCTTGTAAACTAACTCTGCATCTAGACAATGAAGATTAGCTGTTTAAAAATAATTGTATACTGGCCCATCTAATTGATTCTTTTATGCTCACCTAACTTGAAAGGTCTTCTCCAGCTTTTTCAGTGTTGGTCTGATGATACATCTGGACTTCATGATTTGTAAAGAAAAGGGTAAATATGGTTTGGTTTTGATTGAAGTGTCATTCCTCATTTGGAAGCAAAAATATAAAGCAGAATCTACAGATTCTCACTGACCTCAAACTAGGTAAATGCCTTGGGTTGTTCATTAGGTTGGCACAGCAGGTGATCCATGATCACAGAGATGAGGGTCAGCTCTTGCTCTCATACAAAAACTCAACCAGGAGGACACAGAACAGACTGGGCCTTTCCTGATATTTCATTTCCCACTGGCACACCAGAGCAAAGGTCTACTGTCTTCCTTCATCTTGCTTAATCTTGAGGACTGATTATATGCCAAACTTCTCTTAAATTTGTATCTGCAGCACTAATTCATTGTGTCCTTTTGACAAGCCCCTTCACTACTTCTTACTTCAGCTTCAAAGTCTACACTGGAATAACACTGCTTATCAACTTTAGAGGTGTTACTCAGATCAATTCAAATTAATTCTAATCTGTGAAATACTGAGATAATAGGATTGGCTTAGAAATGTAATACCAGGTTTAATAGCTCCAACAATTGCATCATTACTTACTAAACAGCCCATTTCAATGCTTTTCTACTACTGAACCAACAAAAGGACTAGAGACAAGGAACTTAGTCACTTAATAAAAGAAAAATAAAAGTCTTGGAATTACATGTTTCAACCAATTTCCTGAATGAAGCTGAATTCAGGTATAACTACAACGATCACTTATGCTTCTCATTATACTTCCCTGTTACTTACACTTTGAAAAGTCACCATTTGAACTGATGCTTTTTATGTCACATGTCTATCTCAGATTTGTTGGATTGTTTGATTGTTTTTTTTTTTTCCATGGGAAGACATTAATCAAAATGATCCATTTATTTCTGGGAACATGACAAGAGACAAATATGCTTTATTTCCCATGCCACAAAGCTGAGAACTTTCTAAAAGTAGCCTTGATGTCCCAATTTCAAAGCAAGAATAGATGCTTCCAACAGGTTTTTGGTGTTATTACTTTTTCTCTCTTCATGGCATCCAACTTAAGTCTCATCAAACTCTTGAAAAACTACAGTTTGGCCTCCAAAAGTGTCATCTTTACAAGCAAATTGGAAGCTGTCACAGTGACTACCAATGACCAAGCTATTAGGATGTCATCCATATGGAAAGTAACTGTACTTGCTCCATGCTCTCATAGCCTGAGGAAGACTTAGACATGGATTATGCCCATAAAGATTTAACCTCAGACTATAAAGGCCAAAGCAGAGCCCCTTTTTAACAGCTGCTCTCACGTGCTTGAGTATACAATAATATGTGGCAGTGAAACCAGGAACATCTTTTTCATGCATATTTTTCTGTGCTCCTGCCCACATATCTGTATGCACATTGAAATCAAGTCACTTGCATTTCAAGGAGACAAAAAAGCACCCCAAACTCAAAAAGAAATCAACTGTCTTGAAGTTCAAATGTTAACAAATGGTAGAAATTGTGTGAACTAGAGTTTGCAAGAATGTGTCTGAACAAATGAAATTATAGAGATAAGATTAACATTGCAGAATCAAAATTTAATCATATCAATTTATACTAAAAGGAAACTTTTGACCCTAATTTCTTCTTTTTCTATACGGATTGAATTTAACACTCAGCCCAAAAAACCTCATAAATTTGTGTTTGAGAGGCACTAGAAAGTTTATGGATGAACTTAGAACAGTTCACAAGGAAAACAATTATAAGATTTGCATAAGGTGTAGTAATGAGCCCTAATTAATGAAGGTGTTACAATTATTAGGAGCATACTCTAAATCATTAATACAAAACCAAATTATCAGTATTATGGAAAGAGGCAGTGATTTGTTACCACACAGTTGAACACACCATAAGACACATACAAAAGCATTTTACTTTAAGTCTGTATTTATAGTTCTAATGTTTCTGTGTTTGTCTTGCAAGGTTCTAATGTGGACCACAATGCTTAGCTGACTTAAACTAAAGAGTAAAATTAATTTTAGGAAGCATGTCAGAGTTACAAGGGTTAATGTGGTGCTGCCAGCTTGGTTGTATTGCTGACAGAACTCAAGCAAACTGCAGCCAGCCTTTCTAATGATGGGTGTAAGAACTGGAAAGCTTCATGAGGAGGTTCAAATTATTGGAGTTGAATGATGTGGCTTATCAATTTTTCTTTCTGCTAGCCTAGTAGCAGAGGCTTTCAGACTAAGTACTTGAAAGCAGACAAGAATTTCATTTCCCAGTTACAAAAAGTTGAGAGCTGGAAGGTATTTCTGCACTATCTCTGAGTCCTGCCACTTTGAGACTCTGTGCCTCTCAAATGATCATTTGAGCCAAGTGCTGCACTGGGATTTCACCAGTGCTGAAGGCAAAGTGCAAGATGATAGGTGCTGGGAAATGGAGGAAAAAAGCAGCAGAACCAATAATCAAAATAATTTTAAAAACAATTAGTATATTAAATAATGTTAGCAAAACAATGAAGAAAGATCCAGTATTTTAGTAGAGACTCAGAAGCTGATTTGTTAGGGTGTGTTTGTACAAACTGAATTGCTTGGAAAAGTCTGTGTCACTTACTGAAACTGTTGAACTGGGAGTGTTTGTTCCATATCCAGATGAAGGAAGGGAGGCCAAGGACCAGCGGCGTCCGTCCGTCCTGGGGAAAAGACATGAGGGAAACCACAGTCAGGAACACAGTGTGACTAATTCTTTAGAGAAATAAGTTTCTCCTCTGTATCTCCTGACCTCACACTTTTATTAATGTCTTGAGTTATTCAGATAAATCAGGTATCCTATTTACAATCACACTTGTGGGAAAGCAATTAGAATAAGTTTTAAAACTAGGTGACCTTGGAAAAACTAAAGCAAAGGGGCACCAGAATCCTGCATTAAGTAGATGCTTTGTACTTGTATAAAACTTGGAGTTCCTAAGATAGACAAATAAAAACAGCTCCTTGCAAACTTCTTTGAAAAAGACACTCATGCTTATCATACTTATGCAGCTCATTGTCTTCCAAATGAAGATTGAGATTGAGGACAAAAAAAATCACATCAGATCAAGAATCAACTGAAAGCAGACTAATTTGTCTACCTATTCAGAGGGCATTCTGCCCAGCACATTGCCTGGCATGGCTGGAAAATTAAACCCAGCAGGTAGGACCAGAGCCAAGGGGCCCACTCCAAATACATAAGTAAATCACAGAAATCTCACCTAGGGTCCTTTCTCCTCCCATCAGTATAACATTAGCAGTTATTTCCCTATTGTAGCCAAATAAACATGTTCCTCAGGGAAAACATTGTGGAGATACTGCAGAAAGGTCTTGTTTTGCCAGTGTCAAAACTGAGGAATTGAAGAACTACACAAAAGCTTTGAGAAGAATCAGTATTGCCTTCCCTGAAATCCTCTTCCCCAAACCCAATCTCAGTGAGGATGGAAACTGAACTGCATTCAGCTCAATCTCACAGCACTTTTTCTGTCTCTGATATATTTTCCCACATTTTGTGTCCTTAAAATGGACAACCATGTCCTATGGCACAGTGGGATGGATGTTAAAAGTCTCTTCCTCACATAGTTTCCTTTGGGTTTTTTCTTGCAGCAGATTATCAGTAACTGGTCATATCATGAAGCTGAATTAGAACAGCTCTAACTCACTTTGGAGACATATGGGGGGTTTTGGTACACACAGATATAGAGCATTTATGCAAGTGCATTATAATATAGGATATTTGGTACAGGTCTGAAACAGTGCTTATAAAAACCTCAACTCTTATCTTCACAGTAATATTTCTCATCCCACTATCCATACCCATGAAGGCTCGTCTCCAGATAAAGGTTCAGTGCCCACCAAGATAAAAACTCCTGTTTACAGTTTTTCCAGCTCTAGTTCCTTTTTTTTTCAGGCACTGATACACACCACTCCTTGCCATCTATCTTAGAATGAGAGGGAAATAAACTCACTGTTCCACATCACTGGAAGAATATTATGTCAGTAGAGTTTTAAAAAGACTCATGCTTCATGCATTAAAAAAATAATAAGTCTGTAATACAGATTTTTATTGCATGCCTACTTTTCAGCTAAACCCCATTTAGCCACAGGTGATGTTTTCTCTGGCAAGACAATTAAATGTAAAAGAACAATCTCAAAATAATTTCAAGTGAAATGGAATTCCTATCTTAACCCTGAAAAACAACAACTATCTGCATTACAAAGTTGTTCCATGCTGTGGTAAGGGATCGAACACCAAACTTCAATAATCTTCATTGAGTTTCTTGTAACATACAGGGGCTCTGGGGAAATATTTAGGTCAATGATTCAACCTCACTTTGGATCCTCGGTCCCAGAGCAAAACATTCCGTTGCTTACTGCACAAGTTACTAATTTCTTGCAAAAGAAAAGCTTGTTTTTTTTTTTTTTTTTTTTACTGAATTACCTAAATGGTGTATTGAAATAACTTAAAAATTTTCATTTTGACCAAGTCAAAAGGAAGTATTTTCTCAATTAGAAAATTCCAGACAGCCCTTCATGCTTAGGCTGTTTTCTGCTGATGCAATCCAGGCAAGCAATATGCTAAACAGTCAGGACAAACATATCAGCTCTACTCTAGCAGAAAGAAGTGGGACAAGAGTGAAAATCTTTCAAATCAAGGAAGGGGAAAATACCTTTAAAGCAAACTTCTCCTAAATTTATGCAAAGCATTTCAAAGTACTTCAGTGTTTTGTTAATAAACATTATTTTAGAGAGACAACATGCAATATTACTTCAGGATAAGACACTTGGAATGACACCTTTAGGTTTTTCTATTCATTACAGATGCTTTGCTAGCCCAACAAAGACATGCAAACAACAAATTTTGCCTCTAAAATGATATTTTAATTAGTTAATTATGGAGGTGATTTTATGACAGCTAAATGCTATCTCCTGAAGAAGCAGATCAATTTCAAACAAGGAGTTAGAAAAACAACACATCTTCTCCAGAGCACTACCTGCTTATCATTTGAAGCCAAAATGTAAAGATTTTCTGTTTCTATTACAAACACTAAAAGCTGAATGCCTAAATGGGGTTGTTACAGCATGAACTTGTTAGGGACACGTGCTCAGCTGCAGAGAAGCACAGTTCACACACACACACAAACAGCAGCAATGGGATACACGTTACCTGTCTGCTCTGTGTCCATGGCTGTGTGGAAAAAATTGTACAATAATCATGAGAGAGGGAGAAGTAAATGATGCACGTGAGTTCTGAAAAAAAAACCTTCATCTTCTGCTACTGGTATTCCTCCAACACCAGTTTTAGTGAGTATGAGCAGAATTAACCATACATTCCAACAGGAGGATTCCTGCCCATGTTGTGGCTGTGACACAACCACTGAAAGGGTATCTAACAAGGGATTTATGGTTAATCACAAGTCAGACTAAGGACAATCTTGCAGGAAATTGTAGTGGCTTTACAATAACGCAAGTTTTCCAAACAAGTTTCCTATTCCATCTCAAGAAAGAATTCATCACAGGACTATAAAGAAAGAATGCAATGCCAATGAAAAGGGTTCTGTGAAATACCCATTTCTGGATATTTACAAGTGGCACCACACTTGTAATTCCTTAATTCCATCATACAGAAGTTATTCTGACACCACTATGATACTACGAAATCTAGTATGTATCTGTTGTTACTGCTGGCATAGCTATTCAGGCTGTAATGCAAGCAGAAAATAGAAACAGGTTTCTAAAACAAGCAGTGCTTAAGTGTTCTTTTTCCTGGCAGGAAAAGTATAGAGAGGAACATGCATACTATAAAACACTGTGCTCAACAGGACAGGCTTAACCTTTATTCACCTATTTCTTCAAAAATTAGATTTAAAAAGCAGAAAAGTATGAAAGGGCACTCTTCAGAGCTTTAGAAAGCCATATTGAAAGATCAAGTTGAAATGTGATGTTGAAAAATTACATTAAGTTTTGACAATAACTGCTGTTTCTGCTGCAACTTTTCTACTGTTTTCCAAAATCTAGAACGCCTGTGAGATACTCCAGATACTGTGAAAACTGGTAGAAGTTCTGTTGATTTCAACAGAGCTTATTGAATACACCAGATCAGCCTTTAAAATCAAATGTGGATGGGTCCCTTTGAATTGTTTAAGCAGCAGGTAAAGTACCAATTTTCTCTCTGAGGCAACAGGAAAATACATATCCAGTCTCTTACATTTCATGTGCTATTAAAAAGCATTTTCTTACCAGAAGACCAGAATCTGCTTCAAATAGAATTCAAGGACACCAGGTCTTCTAACAAATCACCTCAATGGAGAAATGCTCCAGGATTTTCCTACCATTCAGATAAAGAGTGTACCTTATTCCATCAAATCCTAACCTTTATTCTTCTTTGAAGTTTTGAGACTTACCATTTTTCTCTAGTCCTCAAGCTAAATCTGTCTTTCTCAGAAAACTTACTTCCTCTCAGGATGATCACACATTTCCTATTCTCAGATCATTTTAACACAGACTGGGTTTTTTCAGCTAAGGCACAGTTTAACAAATCCAAAATACCTTCCTCATATTTTAATCTAATAACCCACCTCCTATGCAAAAACACTGCTTGGGAGCTCTCCAATTTCCCTATTCTTTCTTTCTTGCTCACAAAATTTAACTTTCTGTATCATTATCAATTTCTGCCTACCTGCTGGGATTCAACATTCAAATCACCATTTTCCTGCTCTTCCCAGCTGTCTCTATTCTTTCATTCCTGTTCCTTAAACTAAATCCACCACTGTGGTATCAGATTTCTTCCCAGCAGTTTGACACACCGCATGACCAGCACCTGTCCAGCACTTGCTGCAGGACAGACGCCAGCTCCACACTGGGGTCTCTCACTGCTACTCTTGTAGAGGTTCTCACAGACCTGCAATTTCAATTATCAGCTATTCTTCTCATTGAGCAGTAATGTTCTCTTGACATCAATACCCAAGAAAGCAGAGGAAATTCGTAAGTCACTACTAGGGAATGAAGACACAGGGTTGTGCACGCCTAATTTAAAGTATTTTTATACCTTCGTGCAGACACAGCGAAGAAGATCAGTACATTTTCAATACACCTCAGTGAGATCTAGGACTACAACTAAGTTACAATTACCTTAATCATGACTGGCTTTCATGTCACTTTGACTAAATTATGTGTCATATCACATGCCCTACATGCCATTCTTCTGGGAGAACATTGCCTCTTCCCTAGGCAGCATTAACTGCTCATTTACTTTATCTTTTTCTAGGTCTGAAAAGCACCTAATACATTCTGGTACTGCCCAGACGTAAGCCATAAGGAGTAAAATAAAATATAATTGGAAACATCAAAGAAAGTAAAACACAATCAAAAATGTTCTAACCTATAGTCCATTTGTAAATAAAATGAATAGACTATTTGCTTGCCAGTCTAAAGAGAACAGATCTTGCCTTACCTTCGGGCAGGAACAAAGGAAAAATGAGCAGGTGCATTTGGAGAGAAGTTCCTGGGACTGTCCAAGGGGCTGCTACCTGTTTAAGAAAGCAAAAATTAACAGTTAAAAACCATTTTGTTCACATTTGCAACAAATGGACTGTTTTCAGTGTTCTGCAAGACTTTGAACTGCACATTGCAGTAACAAATAATTGGAAATATGAAGATTTGAGTCATTGAGTTGAGCATTAATTTGCTATAGAAATGTTCTGATATAGATGTACCAGTATTTTTCCTCCTTTTAAAATAATTTAGAGGGTATATTTCATTTCCTACTTTCAGGAATTAAATGTACCACCCATAAACAAAAGAGTCCTTTATATTTTGCTGTGATTTCTATCTACAAGCTTTTCCTAACACTTGTCAATGAAAAACCCAAGTTAGAAGCGCCACATGACAGTTTCAGGAAAAATAAACAGTAAGAAAACGTTTCTTCCCAATGCATGCTAAAGTTGAATGCAAAATTCACTGAGGAAAAATAACCTGCACATAATAAAAGGACTATCCATATGTAAGATGACTGGTCTAAAACCTATCAGCAGTCACACTCACTACCACTTTTCTGAAACAGAACGTTACCATGAAAATGAAAGTACCAGAGAAACTATGCAGAAAAGAAGAAAAAAACAGTTAATTTTTGGTGTGTTTTTTTTTTTTTTTTAATCTGGGCTTTGTCATACGGTGTATAATCATGGTGAGTGGTTTATTGCAATGTATTTTATTTCAAAGTAAAAAGCAACCATCATGCTCTGAAAGCCAGGATCATTTACAAACTAACTAGAGAAATATTTCAAAGATATGGATGAATCAGTGAGGGTGTATTTTATTGGGCATGAAGTTGTTTGCTCTGAAAGAGAAACTGTCCATAGTAAATGTGTCAACAGCAATTTCTTTGTGCAAAGACAACAATATAGCACTAAAATAAGACCAAGAAAATGAAATAGATTCTGTAAAAGCAATACACTGCAAGGTGCATCAGAAGTGGTTTTAAATTTAGATCCCATATAAAATGGGATTTTATTTTAAAAGCCACATTGAAAAGTCAAACCTCAAGTATGAGCCATCTGCAAAGGACTTGTCTCTGTTTCAGAAGCTCAAGTTGCCCAGCTTGCCCCTCAGGGCAGCAGTGACTCTTTGGTCCCATTCAGCAACCTACTGAAGCTTATAATTAAGTTATAATTAAGTCACATTAATTTCAATCCAACTTATCCACACACCTTTGCTTTTCCACTGAGCAGGAGCAGAATATAAGCATGGTGCTCAGCTGAAGGCAACGTTCCCTCCCACTTCAGCCTTACAAATGGGTCACAGAAGTCTGCAGCAGCATCTCTGCACAACTTCTGTGAGCAAGGTGTGCACACCTGGCAGGTGTGTCGGGGCAGCAGGGAGGAGGAGAGGGGGAACAGGCTGACACCTCCTGGGGCATGAGGATGGCCCCAGTGCAGCACAGGCCAGCAAACTCCATCTGGTCTCTAAGTCTATGAGGGGAAAAAAAGCAGCTGGTGGAGATTAAACCAACCCCAGGCTGATGTAACATGTGTCATGGGGTGATGAGAGACCGGGAGAGGTAAGTGAATTCCAGACCACTCCACAATCTGCTTCATCAAGAGCAAACTAAATTACAAACAAAGAGTTTGAGCAACGGGTTTGTTTTCCTTTGCCTTGGTTTTTTTCTCCATATTGTTACTTAAGACTAACAATGAGTTCACAGTTGAATACAACACAATTCAAGTCTTCATCCAAAAGTGGATACTGTTTAACCCATTCCCAGTAGATCACAACTGCAGAGGGGAGAGAGTGATCAGAAACCTATAACTTAGTAACTTCTGGTGTTTCATTTATTAAGCTTGTACTCATTTTAATTCTTATGGTCACAGTGGAAAACCAGAACCATTTTTCTACTTTTGAACCACAAGAAGATGGAGAGGTCTGACAGTCTCAGTCTAGGAGGCACTGCAAGCTTCCAAGGAGACTGAGAAAGTCAAAGTGAAGAACTAAGTCATGCATGACAATTCACATCCCAGCAGCAGGGTCACCAATCACTTGGTAGCAGAAAGTTGAAGGAACATTTTAGGATGCAGCAGGAGTGAGGCCTTTCCATAGTTATGCAGATGATCTAACAAAGCCAGCTTTGCTGGAAACCTTGGTCTTTGCCTTCTCATTTTTCAAGCTTTACTGGCAATGAACACTACTGTGTCAAGATGATAGTTTGATCAAAAACCTCATTGCCTAATGTTGTTATAAACAAGCAATGAACTGTCATTGCTTTTTTATATCTTCATCAATCTTTGAACTTTCTGGGCTATGATCAAAATAGAATTTCAGAATAACTGAGCAAATTGGGTAATGACAGTTTTAAATTTTGAAATTAAGTGTGTGGGTGTTCAAACTCTTCTGAGCCTGCACTGTGTGGTACAGAGATACTACTAATTTTTAAGCAACTACTTTTTCAGATGTATATGGCATATTTCCTTTCAGACACTGGAATTTTAATGAGATCCCCTGTGATTTGCTTCTAGTTTTAAAATGAAAAGCAATTAGTTTTTCTACTCAATTCAAGTCTGGGTGAAGCTTTTAAAACAACAACAGGGAGACAGGGAATTTCTACTTTCCCTAAAATTTCCCAGTATTGCTGCATCTGCTGTAGATGAAGGTATTTTAATAAGAGAAGCCTGAGTGCAGTGGTCTCATTCACCAAGGCTGATCGAAACCCTATTTATTCTGCAGCAAAAGTAGATTCCCCTGTTGCTCCAGGGTTATAGTTGGCTACTACTGAACCTGAAATGCCTCTGTCTCAAGGGAGGCTGTTACACAGAATGATTGCCCATTAGGTAAATCAACACAGCAACACCAATGCAAATAATTCAGGCAGGAATCTTTACATCTTCCGGACACAGGAAGAAGGATACAGCCAAAGCAGTTGTAAATCCACTACCTTCAAAATATGAAACCAGACCTTACAGGCAATGACAGTCTCAGCTATCCCCTACAAACATGAACGACACTCATCAGATAGCTTATGAGCCCAAAAATTCACAACAGATCCATGCTGCAAAATCTGCTTCTGAGAGCCATAAAAATTAATAAATAAACACAAAAGGCTACGTTTTTTCTATCCAGAATATTCAAATTACTTGCTGAATATTAAAGCAAGCAGCTAAAGATAATGTGCATGCTACAGACTTAGACACCTTCCAACACATTCCAATTTCAAAATTATCACCATATTTAAAGCACTCTGTGTGCACCAGCAGTCTCATAAACAACAAATGCCATGGTGCTCTCACACCACCCAAGGATCACAGCATGATGTGCTGATGAACCTGAGCTTTGATAACCAGGGCAGGATCTAGTGGGATGTTACACACTCTGCACACTCTAAAAATAATAAATAAATAGGCACCTCAGCAATAGCCATTTTTCTGCCAGAAGGTGGAACTGAACTAGCAGTGTAATAGCAGAATCATTTAATTCAGTAGCACAGTGCTGCTGTGAGCAGCTCCCTCCGTGTGCCATTACAGATTCGAGCAGGGCAAAGGTCCCAGCAGTGACAAGTGCCCCCACTGGAAGCCAGAGAACAACCTGGCTACCTTACAGCTGTGGAAAGTAAATTTTAAAATAGCCTGAGTTTCAATTTCCCAGCTGTTATTACCTATTTCTTTACTACTAAATTACAATGTAACTTATTCTATTTTAAGCTTTTTGATTTAAAATATAATCTGATGCTAATTTAGTTATGAACCTTATGGTGTAAACTCTTTGCAATTTTCAGATTTTAAAAAATGGATTCAAAGAAATAGACAAAAAAAATAAGGAATACACATGTGTACCTCTTTACTTCCCCCTCTCATTTCAAAACAAAAAGAATTTAGAATAAAGGCAAAATTTTCAAACTTGCATTCCTAAAACTGGCCACTACAAGTTTGGGAGACTGAACCAACAGATCGACTTCCTCATGAGCTGTAGCTCTTTATGCCAAAGCACCAGCTCATTCTGGAAAATGCTCTTTCATACAGTTTGAAAAGGGAACTAGCACACTTTGGTGCTCTTGATTCAGAAGTGATTTCATGGCAGGGTTCAAAATGTTTGGATATACTTCTTTCTCAAATGCTGAGAGCTCTTTAAGTAATACTTTTCTTCTAAATTTTCTAGGATATGAAGTTGCCTGGCACCTTGTTGGGATGCTGTTTGAGACAGCAAATCCCTCTGCCTGGATCAGTGCTCGTGAGGAGTTAGGTTTGCCTGACAGAGAGACAACTCTCCTGGATCTCACCCACTGACTTTTACAACATGTACAGAAGAGTAACTCCTGATATTACTGCCATTTATTTATATTTGTGTATTTAGTGCATTGTATTTTAGCGTATTCATTTTAGTATTTTAGGAATTTATTCTAGTGTGGTGTCTGAACAGAAAGATTTTAGAAAGCCTCCCTGGTTTCTCTGCATGCTTGTTGTTCCTTTGATTTGTAGGAGAGGCTCAGAATGGGCATTAAGAAGACAAGAGAAAAGTTCAAGACAAAAGAGGCCAGAGAAAGGCACCAACATTTCTTAGTAACTCATCATTGCGTGTGCCTGAACAAACAGACTGACAGATTCTGTTCAAATACTAAACAAATATCACAGCCTGTTCTCAAATTCACTCCTCATATATGATATTTCTTAAGAAAATATTTGTGACTCTACTCTAAATTTCATCTACTTTTATCTCTTGAATAATTTTTTTTTTTTTTTCCCAGGGAAGATTCTGGTAGAGAACCCAAATTACAATAAATTTATCTTCCTGTGCACTACTGGCTACTCTTGCAGGTAACAAAGGATGTCCTTTTAATTAATAATTTTAAATCCCATATGCAACATCAGGGAAAAAAAAAGGAAATATTTCAAAATTACTGCTAAAGTAAGGTGGCACACCACTGAGTAGTTACTCTTTTTTTCAGAAGACAGTCACATAGTTCTAATAAATTATAAGCTTGTAAAGCATGAAGCAGCATCAAAACCACCAGAAGAAACTTAATTTTTAAAATAGAGGAGGAAAGCAAATCAAAAGAAAATACAATATACATGTTTCTATTATGAACATTTCTGCATTTGTTTTCTGACCAGTGATCATGTCAATATTTTCTTACAATCTCCCAAGCATTTATTTTTCTCAGTTAAATGCTCGTAGAGGTAATTTAGAATTTAGTGAAACCAACACATACATGAATTCAAAGCAAAAAGCACATCGTAACTAAGTGGAGAATCTCTACCAAGAAAAATGCCTTGTTTGAACTAAATTTTACAAAATTGTCGCTACCATAACCACACACTACAACGACAAGGGAATTTGAAGTGGAAGGAGATGGTCCTATACACATTTTTAGCCCTGCATTTTCCTTCAGATTCTGAAGCAGAAAATGGTTTTAATATACCTTCTCTAAGATTTTGTTAACATTTTAATTTGAAAATCATGGGTCGTTTTAGAATAACAATGTACTTAAAGCATCTTCCTAGCTTTCCATGACTGGGCTTTTTATAGCATCTCAAGAAAATGTGGCAGATTTTTACAAAAACTTAAGAGTGAATGAGGCTTTTACGGGCATCCCTGAACAGTAACTTCAGCCTCCTTTTTCCTTTCAACAGGCTGGATACCACCTCCCGGGATGCAAAGCTCTGCAAACAAAAGCAGATGGCTCCTTGTAGCTGAGCTACCATCAGTTTGCTGTTCTTTCTCAGCATTGCCTCAGTTTCATTCTCCAGAAAGCATTTAGAGAACATACTGCCATGTAGGAGGAAGACAGTCTGATTATAATGAAAACAACATTCCTTGTCTCACACGCAGCAGTGATGTGTTTCCAGAAGGCTCCACTGTGGGTGATGTGCCTCAAACGTTCCAGCTGTCTCCTGCTACTGACTGCTGCCCATCAGGGATAGACCTGGAGCCCAGTCATCCTCTCTGGCATTTTGAAATAGCAAAACCAAAGTCGTCACACATCATCTACCTCCCTCAGCAACAAAAACAAGGGAACATGCTGTTCAGGCAAGCTGTTGAATCTCCATGTGTGACCCTTTCTGAAGAATTATTCCTCCTTTTTCTGTTGGAATAACATCTCCACACACTTCACTTCAATGACTAACAAGCCCCTGCCCATGTGCTCTGAAATGAGCATTTCCCAGCTGCTGCCATGGTAAAACTGGGAGCAGTGTAAAAAAGAAATAAAACTCCCAAACACCTCATGTTGCAATGAGGAGCAGACAGCGACCATAAGATGGCACACTGCACAGCTGCCAGGCTGCTGGAGGCACACGGAAACAGGCAGGATGCTCCTCCTCATGAGAACTGCAGTTAAATCACTGGCACAAATTAACCATGCTCAGAGACTCAAAACAAGGGATTTACTTAAATGTATTGATCTAATTTTATTTGGCTTTGTTTTCTAGCTCAGGCTCTTTTGCAGGATGTAAGAGGATTCAATCCCCCAGGAAGAGCGGAGGACGGATACAGAAGCAAACTAGAAAGTGCAGAACATAAAACATTTATCTTGAAACTATAAGGACCCTCTTACAAGTTAGAGAAGGTGGAAAACCACAGTCAGAGTAATTTCCATAGGGCATAATTTGATGCTGAGTACCAGGATGCTCAAACTCACTGCAATGAGTGACTACTGATGCTTCCCAGGTGGAGCAGTCCTAAGGAGTTACCTGTGTGTCCATGAAGAGGGGAATGTGGCCGTGGGAGAGTTGGAGATGTGCTGGATGTTACAATCAAACTCTTCCTGTTGCTTGTCCGACAGCTGAAAGAAAGATAAACCAACCATTAGGCACTGTCAGATGGACAACAGCACCTTGAGGCAGCTCCTGCAGAATCTCTTTCTGCTAAGGAGGAAGCTCTCAGTATTTAGGGTAGGATCTTCTCATACTCTTGACCTCAGTAGTGATCCTGCAAAGAAGGAAATGTACAGGGAAGAAAGGGACTTTGTCAGCAGCAAGTGTTTCAACACTCTGGAAGCATTTCTTGCACAGGCCGCTGGAGATAGCTGGTAATTTATTCCTGATTCACAGAATACGTGCAGCTCATGCTTTACAACTCGCACAAAAAGCAAAAAAAAATGTAATATAGCCCAGAGTGCTCTGGATCCTCTTACCAATATCCAATGTAGCAAATAAATCTGTTACAATTATTGGCTTGGTTATAAGAAACTAGAGCATATTCCTTAGGGCAGAGTTAAAATTACAAAGTGCAAAGTGTTAGCACAACCCAGCAGATGAGTGGGATTACTAATCAAACTTAAAGCCTGAGATCCAAAAATCATTGTGAACACGTGTGGCAATACTGATGGAAAACTCTGCAAAGAAAGTTTCAGACACATCTCTACCACATCAACTCCGCTCATTGCCATGCCTTTGTTCCAGCAAGGAAAGTGACACTTATGGGACAGTTCAGATTTATTTCTTCCCTGTTGGGAAAGCTGAGCCAAATAAAGGGAAGGATGTATTCCTCCATTTGCTTCCCAGCTCGTGACTGCTGGTAGCAAACATTTGGCTCTAAAGATGATAAAAGGAAATGCAATGGGTGAGCAAAACTCTTTTAAATGATGGAATCTGTGAAGAAGAGCAGTTAGACAGTTAAATCCCTTTGTGACTGCCACTTCTCCTGCTGTTTAAACAGAAGAAAAGAAGTTGCCAGCAAAATCTTACAACTGACCAAGCATTACAGCTACATACATCTATTCTCTGTACCTCCAGCTTGCTTCCTACATGGCAGAAACATTCCTGCTTACTTCAGCAGTTCCCAAAACAGGCACCTAGAACCCCATTGGTGTTGATAGGGGTGGGAGAACAGCCAGGAGCAGGGAAAGCTGAGCAAAGGCTGAGGAAGGAGCTCTCTGGCCCCACTCCAAGGGTGCCCTGTGAAGCTCCACACTGGGATCCCCAGGCACAGGAAAAGCCTCTTTGCTTGCAGACCCCAAATGCTGACATCTGCCAGGTCCTTCGTGCACTGACTGATCTGCTGGAGCTGGCCAACAACAAACACACTTGGGCTGCCAAGAACTACAATTTAATGCAAAAGTATTTTGCTGCCACAGGACACAGTGCATCTGACTATTATTATTTGTAAGCTTATTTTATTGCTGTTCTATAGGAAACTAGAGAACTTGATGCAGAAAAAAATACAACTGAACTGCCAACTATAATAAACAGTAATAAAAGTTGAAGCACCATTAACTGCTATTCAGGCTCTTTAGTGTACTTAAAGCATTCCTCAGAATTATCCAACTGATTCCATACAATCTCCATTTACATTCATGTATTATTCAACAACAGTCCATCCAAAAACTGATTGCCATTGTGCACATCTCATGGAAAAACTAACAGCCCGATTTTAAGAAGCTTAAAATCCCAGTTCACAGATATTTTTAACATTAGTTCAGTTACACTATTCCAGTAACTGCTGAAAAAAACCCAGAATATTCAATTCCAACATTAATACCATATAATCATTGTTTACATTAGCACAAAATCTTTCTTAAAGCATGAAATTCCTGAGTAGTCTAGTGTAATATATATTACTATGTAAGAAATTTAAAAAAAAAAAACTCTGGGTATTTTAGTATCAAATATATTGTAAGAATTTATGGTCTTGCTCAGTAAAAACCACTAATACAGTGAGAAAACAGAGCTCCATTCTCTACAGTTTTATCTCTTTGCTAAAGAGAGTTCTTAAAGCACACTTTACCACAGCAATGTCTGGAGCTGACTATGGAAACTTGGTATATTTAAACCACAGCATAACAGGGGAAGTGAACTGTCCCAAACTCAGAGCTTTTTAACTGCTTGTCTGCATTTTCCCAGTTGAAAAGAGTTTTATAAACCCATTTTCTTTTCTGTCTTTGCCAAGATAAGGAGCCAAAAGAGAAAGAGTTAAGGGGATGGAGAGCAAGCACAGCTGAGACCCTTTAAAATAGGTCAGGTTTACACAAATGTACTCAGAGGAGGGAATGGCTTGGAGTGAAAGCCTAGCCCAAGCTGGGAATAAAACATTATTCTCTTTGCACCCTCAGCATTGAATAACTTTTAATTTTCCTGGATCTCTCATCTGAAAAAGAGAAACACCACTTGGGTCTGTTTAGCCATTGCTATGACTTATGTGTGTTGGCAAAAAGGCAAAACTTAAACACAGAGACTAAAAATACAACACCCAACTTCTCAAATTCATGTTCTATGCTGAGAAAAATATACAAGTACAATCACACTCTCTACTGGTGGAAGAGAGCCCTCTGCATATAGAGAAAAAGCTTTTAGCAGATGTAGGAATCCTAGAGGAAATGCAGAACAAGAGTGATGAAGTTCTGGTAGGCACTAAAACTAAAAAGGGTGAAGGGAGGAGGTAACAAGCAGACTTCAGTGGGATGAACTCTGCCCCTACAAGTCACCTTGACAGCATTTGAGCACCTCCTAATGAACAGCTAAATATGAAGGAAGCAAAGCTGGCTTTAAGCAGGGCTTAGTGCCAAAGAAATTCAAACTAGTCGACTTAACTGTTGGCAGAAGCAGCTCCACTGAAGAAAAAATTATTTCCTGGAAGGTTCATTTTAGACAGACAGATAGTGCTGGGTTCAAAAGTGAGGTACCAGGCCAAAGATAATTAGGAGATCATATTGTTAATCCTTTAAATTGCATTAATTATTTATTACCATTTGTGAATTCTCAAAACAATACGGTATGTTTTCTTGCTCAAGAATTAATTCAACCTACATAACAAAATAGGAGTAATAGGAGAAAGTAAAAGGGGAGAAGGTTGGCTATATCTTACTTTTTAACTAGAAAAAAATCAGTTTTTAACCAGTCCAGAGAGATTGCAAGCATTATTATTTGTTTATAAGCCAAAGTTTTGCTGTTTTTATTAAACACAAGGTGAGTCCTGCCCTGAACCTTCTTTCCTCTCACAATTTGCTATGGGTCTTGTTAACCTTTTTTTTTTCTCAGATCTCACCTCATCATTTCAGAGACAAAATCCCCTCCAGGTCTTCCAGCTTAGGCAAAACACAATTTTAAAAGCACAGAGTTTCTGTAGGGCCCAGGGCTGTAGGGCTGAGCTCCAGCCCATGCAGAGCTCTGGAGGTGCTGCCCTCCCTCCCCTGGTCAAACATCCACACTGCCAAACCCGAGCCTAGAAACCTGTGAGATCACAGGAGCACCTCGGTTTAATTCTAAAAGCATGGATAAAATTGATAACTTACACTGAAACTGCTGAAACAATGCCTTTGCATCACTATGGAAATAGAGCTTTTACTCTGTTTCTGGAGTTAACATCTCTGCCTGCCCTAAAAATATCATTTGTTACGTGTACTGAAGTGTCCCCAGCGCGTTCCTGAAACTGAACCCTGCGGGACATCAGACAGGTCTGGTAACTGGACACTGCTTTTGGACCCACTGAAATGTGCCCCTGAGGCAGCAGCCTTGCCCAGAGTTATTTCTGAGCACATTTGGCCTTGTACCTGAGCCCTGCACGCAGCCCCAGCTCTTCATCTGCACCCCAACCAGCCTCCTCCTCCTCACCCATGGACAAGCCCTGGGCAAGCCTTGAAAATGAGCACCACGGGTGCACCTTGTTTCATGTGCCTACTCTGAAAAAGTCTGAAAAAGAAATCAATTACTCCGTTTCAGCATAAATCGATATCTGAGTCTTTATTTTAGCAGTTTACTCAGGGGACATCTTCAACTCACTGAGCAAAACTGATTAATGCCCAGGAGGCATCCACGTAATGAAAGTGAGGGCCACAGAAAAAAACAATGCAAATATAAATAACCAACCACCACTATCAAGCCATTTCATAGCGTTGCTGGTTATTATAAATGAATAATGATAAGGAAGTTTCTCAAAATCCATCTGAATTTATAGGATTTGAGGCATTTATCATAGCTGAAACTGCTGGAGTATGTAAGTAAACAAGATAACCCTGACTGCATGAGCCTCCTCATTGTCTTGGACAGAAATCAACATGAAGAAATAAGATATTCAGAAAAAGTATAGCTTAAATCACATTTTGGTTACTATTCATGAATGCATTTTATTAATATTAGTGATCTGTCATAGAATCACTAAGATTGGAAAATACCTACCAGATCATCATGCCCAACCTTCGACCAAAAATTTTTATTTTAGAATTTTGTAAACTACCTCAGGTTGTCAGAGTGCCAGATTAACTCCTGGACTACCTTCTTTCAAAATAGCATTTCAGAAGCCAAACATCAGACTTGTTCCAGATTTGGCGCTCCATTTAGTGACCTCAAATCCCTATGAATTGGGATCCAAAATTCAGAGCAGTCATATCTACTAAAGTTATTTGTGGTTACATATTTTCCTAAAATGTAATATCATGTAACCAAAATTCACCAGATTCTCCTCAGATATTACAGAAGTTTGGTTTCAGTTGATTTGCTTTACAAAGAGTTCTTTATGAGAAACAGACATTTTGGAAATGAAAATAAGTATTTAAAATTTTTATTCACAATGACATAAAATTTACAAAATCCAAAATCTGCATGTCAATGAATGCAGCAGCTGCACAGCAATGTTAACTAGATGTGGAAGTTATCGTCTTAATTATAGTAATTCAAAGATGGAAGCAATTTTGTAAGCTTTAGCACTACCAACAACAGGGATAATTAGTTCTCTAAAATAGATAAGTAAGCATCTGGTTCAACTGATTTCTTTTTTTTTTCCATATTCAAGAATAGTTTAAGAATTATTCATCCTAGAATAACTGGAGGGGAAAAAAGTATTATTATTCATGGTGTAGGTTTGGGGGGTTGCACATTCCTACAATAAACACTTCTTTTGTTTTAAAGAAATACAATTACACACAGTTAAGATACAGAGGATGGAAGCACGAGTCCAACAAGCAACTTCTTAAAGATTGCAAGCAGAGTCTCCACCACAACAGACACAGAACTATCTTCTTCCCAACATCACCTAGGAAAACTGCTTTTTATTTCCTGCCATTAAAGTCCCAGGAGCCAGGAAACATCCTGAATTTGGATTCCTTCCTGGTTATTTTGTCCAGACTAAACAACTAAAGAGCCTTTGTCCAGTGCATCTTTGGACAATCTGTACCTGCCATTCACTCCTTTATAAGATTAATACCTAACTCCCATGATCTTGAGACTGGATTACAGTATTCCTGTGTCTACCATCTTTTTGAAGAACTTCAACTAGGATTTAACCTTGGAACCTAAATAAAAACAACAACGAAAACCAACTGCCTGAGTGTAGGGTCCTCTTCCACAAAAAGTTTTCTACAATTTAATTACAACAAACACAGAAAGAGATGCAAGTTGTTCACCAAGCCAGGCTCTACGCAAATTTGCACTGCCCATTGTTTTGAAGCCCATGAGACAGAATAAACTGGACAAAAAAAGAAGAGCACAGAGGAAAAAGATGCAGTCAACTTGTGAAGTGTGGGTTATATTTCTGTACAGGTATCCAGAGAGTGCACAGGAGTAAAACACACCTAGGACATCATTTTCCACAATGCCACCACACCTTTCAGCATGCTACCAAGCTCATTAACCAACGTGGAAACTGAGTCAAGCAATGCAAGACTTACAAAGCAAGGAGTAAAATGGGTGCAGATGGTTCTTTTGTTTTAAGGAAAATTAACATCTTTGTACTTAGGAATTAACTTATTGCACGAAAGACCATTTTCCTTTCATCTAAACCAAGCTATATGTTAGACAAGCCCTCCTACTTCATTTAGAACTTGAATTGAAGAAGCAGCATCACCGCAAGCTAAGAAATTACAAAAGAAAAGGCTGGAATTGCCAGTGAACACCAAATTTATGTCTAATTTGCCTAATGCTTGAGGCTGGTGCCCACCTGCTTACACCAGTCTGTATAGTCCAGACCTTTTGCATTATTAACAACATAGGAACAACTCTGCAAAGCCAAACAAAATGAGATGTCACAACAGATTACAGTGACTGGTACAGCCATTCTCAACCACATGAATCCACTTTATCCTGAACACATTCCAAGCCCATTTTTGTTTTAGCACAAAAGAAAAAAACGTAAGAAAAAATATCTCTGATTATGGAAGAGAGACCCTAGAAGAAATACAGACATTATTTAATGGGCAAAAACATAAAACAAACCTTCTCAAGCACTCCTATCTCCTACTTCAGTTGTGTTATGCATTATACTGCCATGAAGTTACATCACAAAGTGTGAAAGGCTGATTGAATGAAAGCTAAGCATTACTGCATACTTTCATTTCCCATTTCCTCCAAATCTATTATTAAATGCTTCACATAGCATAGCTGTTTTTTAAATAAGTCTCTACTTGGCAATTCTCACAGAAGCTGGTTTATCACATTTCTTTTCTCCAAAAAATACAAGCAAACAAATTCCAGAATGAAATGACATAGTGATTTTATATTGTTTCAAATCCTCTAACCGTGGAGCATACCATTACATACAGGTGTGCAATATAACAAACCTGCTCTAGACACTCTCCCCAAAGATGTACCCAGGAAACAAGCAAATAAGCTGAAAATGGAAAGAAAGTTTTTCCGGTTTAATGTAAATGCTACATAAAATAATAACTCATTTGGTTGCTTTGTAGCACACAACACTATCAGCTCTCTTCATTTCAGAGCATTTTCTTAGTTTAAGAATCAAAAAATGCTACAAATTAGCTCATTACCAGCTACCTGTGGTTCCAAATCACAGCATGAGGATTAATTACTGATCTAATTTTAAATCTATTTTAACAATACACTATTGTAGAATTAATCTCCAGACTGTCCAGGGAGTTGCCTCTACTGCACAGAACACAGATTTTCACATGGCCAAACAGTAATAACCAGAGTGGCAGCATTCTGAATAAAACTAGGATGTTTGCAATCAAATTATTTGCACATTTTAAAAATACACATTCTTAAGGCTCTTTCCTGAGCTCCACTGGAAAGGTTTTGCTCTGTTGGTAAGACTCATCCTCTCCAGCTATGGAGACCAACTCAAGAGTGTCAGGGTTTGTGCTTGCTTGGCAGAATGTTGCACTCATGATGTGCTTTCCTCCCAGCTGGAACTGCATCTCTGCTGTGGCTTTCAGACAAGTGCAGGGCTGTGCTTCCACCCTTGGTGCTTCTGCTGTTTTGCACATGAGCCTCACTTACTGCCATCCTCAGCTCTGCAACATCAGCTTTCTTAAGCATCACCCAGCATATTTAACTTGCAAGCAGCTTCCAGCGTACCAGAGAACAGAAAATCCTGAACAGAACATGGCACTGCATCTGGACAAACATGCCAGAAGAGCAGACAACAAAGAGAGCATGCTGTTAGACAATAAACCCACTCCCCTGGTCCTCATCTGCAACCAATTCCACACCATTTTTAGGTAGCTTTTTGTAAAACCACCATCCCTCAATCTTTCAGTTCTACATACCTTTTGACAGAAAGGCTTTGTAGGTATTTTGGATTTAACATAGAAGCATAAAGGGACCTAAATATCTGACCTTTTAAAAAATACACAAAAAACCAGGATCAGCTGCAACATATACATTACCATGCTTTGCACCACTGACACATCAACACTCTCATCCCTCCTATCTTTCTGACCCAGGCACTGCCCTAACCATTGCCTGCTATGAGAATCGTGCTATTTTATCTTATTAGGATTATATTTTGCCTTTCTTCATTTCACAGATTTTGAATATATTAAAAAAAATTCATTCAATAGGTAAACAATTCTCAAATTCATCCCCATTTGCAAAGTGTAGTAGGTAATGACATGCAGAAAATCAGTGTCAATCTGCCTATCTTACAATGATAATTTAAATTTATACTTTTGCTTCTAAACTTAGTCGGTGAGACTGTGCTTTTCTATTTTCATCACCAAGACCCTCTCCTTCCTAAAGCAATAATGTTTCCCAACTCTTAGCAGCTTCTTACAAAATAAAACCAAAAGAAAAATATCAGCATCAATTTAATAAAATTTGAAAAAAAAAGAAAAACAGGATACTTCTAAAAGACAGTCCAATGAAGAAAGGTTCATTTCCTCAAGAGGGTAAAACCACTTTTCTATGCAAGTATTAAAGTACATATATACATGTATACACAAGGCCTTCAAACAAAAGCACTGAAAACAGTTTATTGCTCATGTTTGCATACACATGAAGACGGGAGAAAGATTCTCAAAAACATCTCTAAAAAATAACAGCAGAGCATGAGTGTACTAAGGGAGACTGATAACAGTCCAATGGACATATTAGGAAGATATCTGGGCTTAATAAACCTGTAGTCTCAGTAGGCAGGCTACAAAACTTTTGACATTTGTCTAGGACTAAGCTTAGACAGGAAAATGCCATGCTCTGCCTGCCTGGACTCCACCAGGGCTGAGCAGAGCAGTTCCCTACCAGAGCAAGACAAAGGTGAGATGTATTTGCCAAGGTGATGCTTTTAATTCAAAACAGATACAGAGAGAGAATATGGATGGCTCAGGTTGTTCCCTTCAGCTTCAGAAGAGAAAATGCTGCTTGGGACCTTTCTAATCAATGCACTCACTGAATGGCAGAGAGGGAAGAGAGGCTACTGAGATAAGAGCTGTCTTATCAAAGAAGGAGGCACACAAAGAAGGAGCTGTGGACATTGAAAATGCTCAGTGTAGGCACTAAAACTGTTGTAAATTCATGTAGAGAGATACACAGCAGTGTTGAAATAAAGCATTCAGTTTATGTGGTCCTTACTCATTTACACAGACAGCTCTGTCAATAAACCACTCTCCTGGATAAAAACAACACACTTAAAAAGACATGAAAAAATTATTTACAAAAACACATTAGCTATCTATACTGCAGTGTTTATCAGATCAAATAAGCTGACTATTAAAATAATAAGAAAATACACCTGTAGAAGGCATTTCACGTTAATGGAGCAACAAAATCACTAAGGGTAGGAGAAGAGGGGGAGGCCCCGAGTGCAGATCCTGCCCTGGCACACAGAGCAGCCCTCAGATCTGCAAGCAAGGGGAAGTTTCTGGAACAATCAAGCCTGATTACATGTTAAACTTCATTCTTTTGTGTAAAGCCTACTTGCTGAGCCAAATGTTCATTATCCAACAGCCATCAATTTTTCATAGAAGGATGGCTTTTTTCGTTTAATAACGATACAAATGTGTACTACAAATAGATACACACACACAGAGGGTTTTGAAATTTTAGAGGACTGGAGCTGGAACAACCATTCACAAAACTGAGCAGAAGAAAAACACAAACATTAGAAGTCACAAGCTGACAGCTAAAGCTTGTACCAGCAGTACATCCAAAGGGTGAAGCAGCTCACCACTGCCAAGAAAGGGCACTTGTTTTAAGAGCTATTCTACTTAAGAAGGCTGAAAAGTAAAATCAAAATCAATTTCAGTTACAGTAAGATGGTAGAGAGCAGTAGATATAAATATATGAATGTATAAAAAATAAATCGATGGTAGCAGTGATAACAAAAAGAAATAAAAGAATGAAAAAACTAAAGCCTAGTAAAATCAGAGCCATAATTTACACAGTTATTCAAAAAGTAGATATTTAATAAATGTACCTCATGTAAAATTGGATCAGAATGCAAGCAAAGAAACTGCTAAAAGCTTTTTGAATGTTTTATATACTTATTCATAACTAAAGGAACTAAGAACATCTGTCCATTATTTTTACAAATGGTGTCTAACAAACTTCAGCAGAAACTCACAAGTACAGGAAAACACAGCCCAAATTTTCTCTGAGACAAAGTGGGGAAAGATAGGGCTGTTAAATAGCATTAGCCTATGTCTGTGTAAAGGATTGTCGTAAAATTCATTTCTGGGAGCCATGTATTGTGAAATCCCAGCATTCCTGCTGCCCCAGTTCTGTTCTGCATGGCCAGCAGGAAAACAAATGAGACCCATGAAAATTGCAGAACGTACACAAATGAAGACACAGAGGAAGACAAATGCAAACACTTAGAGAAAGTCAGGTATTCAAATTCCATAGCAATCATGCTTAATTTAAATTAGGTCTGCTAATTGTAACATCCTAATTTACCATGCAATCAAGACTGGAAAAAAATTACAGGACAGGAAAACGCACAATATACTGGAAATAAGTAATTTCAAATGCCACCACAGGATCCAAGCTCGCTTCCTCAGAGAACAAAGATTCAGGGCAAGACTGTTCTCATGTGTGCCTGCAGGAGATTTTTTACCTCACGTCACTGTGAGCCCCTCCTCTGGCACATGCTCACTGCCAGTGTCGCATGATACCAGAAGAAACTCCTTCAACATCAAACAGAAAACGTCAAGTGACGTTCACGTCTTCTGTTAATTCTGAAGGAGTTTAAATTACGTGCTTAGTGCTACGTAAACACAGCAGGCAGCAATGAATATATGGGGAGACATCATACTGATATATAAGCATAACATTTGCTTACATTTTCAATATACGACTAAGCTTTGTCCTCATATGAAACATGACAGTTGAGGCATTTTTGTGGAAAGATAGTGATTCATTAAGCTAACAATCTCAAAACACATCCAATTTACTGCATAGCATTGCCTAAAATGATAGACAAAAGAGACTGGTATCAGGTGGCTTGGATTTCATATCTGGCACATGGCTTGTAAGCATTCTCCTCCTGAATCCCAGTTCTCTGGACCCTTCCACCGTCAGCTGACATTTAACAAAAAAAAAAAACAAAAAAAACCAAAACAAACAAAAAAAAACAACAACAACAAAACCCCACCAGAACAGTCTTTAAAACTGAATTTTTAAGAGGCCTGGAATAACCTATGATATTTCACTACATAAGTATGTTTCATTTTATCAGCAAATTACTCAAAAGAACATATAGGTATTAATCTGTAGTCCTCAAACTAACAGAAAAAAAAAAAAAAGATAATTTGGCTATGAGTGGAGAAAAACTATTCTGGGATTATCTGATAATTAGCTACAAATGTAGAAACAAATAACTTCAAAGGTGTTTTCCTTAATGATTTGAAAAGATATTTACTTGCTGAATACAGTACCTAAAATAGTAGCCAATCCAAAGTGTTGAGCACCCAGCTGACAACTAATTTCTCTCCAGGTAGGTGTCTGGTGACAGAAGATGACATGTCAAACAATGTATCTCTCACTTCCTTGTAAAAAATACATTTTTCTCTAAGGTGTACAGCTCCTTGTAAGGTCAACATCCAGCTGCCAGTATAATAACAGAAATCCCAAGTGCACCACAGAATGTCCCTTAGTTTGCTCCTGACCACAACACCTGTCCAAAGAACCGGGGGCTGCAAAGGGTCACATCATGGCAGGGGTTCCTCACATCCAGATACATCTCTAAGTCCATCCCAGAGCTTTAGGCTGGTGGGCACTCAGATTTAAAATAAATAGATGCACAGACTCTGTAAGGATTCCAACACCCAAATGTGTCGACTTCAATTAAACACAAGAACTGCACATTTCCAGGCCAATCACGTGCCCGCGTGTACTCTCTGTCTTCCTTTCCACAGCAGAATTGACCTGATCTGAGTGTCCTCTGTAAAGTTCAGGATCTCCCTTTTCCTCACAGCTCTCCTCAAACCAGTCTCTTACCCCAGTATTTCATTTAGCTCACTTAAAACACCAGTGCGAAATTATTTTATACTCAGCAGTCTCACTCCAGTGAAGGATCCAAATAATTCATGAAATTGTCTGCAATTTGTGTGTTGCTTCATTTCCTCCCCACAAAGGTTTTGACTTGAAAAACTGGTTTGTCCTGGGCAATAGCCAAATGTTCATACAAGAGAGTTTCGATCTGAACAAAAAGCTTTCAAGGCTCAAAACTTCAGTATTAACCCTCTAAGACCCTTTCTCTGGGTTTTAGTCAAGCAGGGAAACTGCCAACAGTATTCAAAATAAACATAAAATATTATTTACACAGAATCCCACATAAACTAGATTCCCACTAAAACACAAACAGTCCAGGTGGATTGCCTGAATCATTACAAATGTTTGGGGGTTTTAGGAGGACCTACCTCCTTTCCATTAATTGGACCAGCCTCCTCCACTGTATTTAAGTAGTGCAAATATCCTGTAATGGAGAGCATATTGGAAGCTCCCCAAAACTCATCCATTAGTGAGCAAAATATCCATTACATTTCCATGCAATCCAACAGACTATCGTCATGAAGAGATTTTCAGAAGATAAAGTGGAGATTTTTTCTTCCCTAAGCAGTGCTTTTGTCCTAAGGCCATATTGAAATACCTAGCAGCAGTAATTTGAATGAAATTTCCTGTCCAATTATGAGTGTCAGATGGTCATTTAATATGCTGAGTTAGGGGAAAAAAAATTGAGCTAAGTATTACCAAAAGCATCAGATCTCCAGGTCTTTCCCATCCTTCCCAACATAAGGGAAATATTTCTTATGTTTTTCATTTAAGCAAGGAAATGTGTGGCGAGACAGCTGTCACTTTAAAGTTAATTATAGTATAGACTCGCATTTTTAATGCTAGCTTTATGTTACCACAAAAAAGTAAGTATTCTGCTAGCATCAAACTAATTGTTTTTCTTCAAAGTGACAACGTATATATGGAGGAGGTGGCATCCTTCTGACACACAGCTTTTAATGTCAATCCAGATGAATCAGCACAAAAAAGACACTGAATACATTTGGGGGGATATGTATGGACTCACTGTCTAACGTGGTCCTGTTATGGCAACTGAAAAGTTACCAGAAAAACACCAATGCATCAGAAAGCACCATTTAGGTTCTTGGCCACCTGATTATTTCCATTCACCCATTTACATCCCAGTGAAAGGTGGCTTCTCTTACTGTTTGTGACTATTTCAATAATGAATAGCATTTTTCTTAGTTACCAAGGAATTGTTTGTAATGAAATACAATGATTTCCACAGATCTTAGAGGTGTTTTGCTAAAGATTGCTTGACACTTCATAAGCAGTTAAATCTTGTAATTTTAACAAATTACTGTATTACAAAAGCCCTTTCATTCAAAGGAGAAGAGGAAAGAGAATTAAAGCATCAATGGCAATTGTGGATACAAATCCAAGATGTCTTTCCTCATAGAAATCCACCTTTTTCATCCTCCAGAATTATCTTTCAAGTTGCTTCAACATACAAATCTCCCATCTTAACTTTGCCAAGAGAAAGTCACTAAACAAAAGTGAAATCATTAAAACCCACAGTCACAGCCTGTCCCATCCAGAGAGGATTAAAATGAAAAAATGACGAAAAAATTAGGAATCAGCATTCTAAGTCAGTTTTACAAGACCAACAAACATTCATTTGCACAATTCTACAGTGCTGTTAATATCCAATCACAAGAGTATATTCAAGATACACCCAAAGTGTAAAGAAACAAAAGGACTTAAATGCAGAGACATTTAATTTAAATACGTCAGAATTATGCTTTATCTTTGCATAATCCAATTTCAATAGGCAATGCCTCAGTAGAGCTGATATCAGAATACCAGCCTCACATGCCCTTTGAACCGAAGAGCTCTCATATTTCTCCTATAGTTTAAACTCATAAATATTTATACAGAACCAGTTTGACAGGTAAATGTGATTTATGTTTATGCCACCCCTCCCATGAGAAACTTATGTATTTACAGTTTGCTCTTGACTTTCTCTATCCTTCCGGGAATAGGCTGGAGAAGAAACAAGGCAGCCACTCTGACCGGAGCAGCAGATGGTTCACTTTTCCAGAGCCATTAGCTGCGGAGAGAATCCCACCAGCTGCACAGGAGAGCTCATTTCCACAAAATGCACCGAGGAGAAAGAGGAGTCCTTCCCATTTGCCTCCTAATGCAGGAGAAGCCATATGGGAGTCAAGTCCTCTAGGATTTTTAGTACATATCAGAAGCCATTATAGAGAAAAGTGCCATAGCTCAGTAGTCAGAATACCACAAGTAACCCTTTCTTGCAATGTGAAACCAAATTAAAGCTGAGAGAAAACCAAGGCGGAGAAGCCCTGAATTAAGAGTACGCATGCTATCACTAATGCAACAGGACTGTACAGAAGTTTTACAAACAGAGCAGAGGAAAATTGGATCAAATATCTGTCACAGTAAAAAATTCTCTACTCCTAAACATGACCAAGATTGCAAAGTTACAGGAGAAATTTAAATTGAAATAATGATTTTTAAAGGAAGTACATGAAGCGAACATTGTGCTTTGAAAGGGGGCCAGTTAAAACTGAAAATTATTTATTTATTTATTTAGTGATACAGTAGTCCATTCCTAGTGCCCAGATGCCACAATCCTGAGAACACTAGCACACAGAAACACCCAGGTCATGGCATTGCAATGCACTCCATGTGCAGTGACCACTCTCACAGCCCAGATACCCTCAGGAGCAAAGTCACTGCATACATGAACATGGGATTTCAGGATGGATACCCTGGCAAGAATCACATTATTACAGTGATTTATCACAATACTCCTCAGACCAGCCCAACCTGCCCACCCATCTCCCCCAAGACGGCAGGCAAAGAGCTGGCAGGCTGCCAGCCCGGCTCAGCAGAAGGTGATATTCCCAGCAAACTGTCACACATGCTCAAATATTTCATTTCTGAGGCTGGCTAAAGGCTGCAGCTTCCATCCTGTGGTGCAAAATAGGATTTCCACCACATGACTTCATGCAGCAGCTCTCTGCTCTGAATACTCATAGTGCTGTTTGATCATTTTGAAATACCTAATACTCGTTTATGTGATTAAATCAATAAAAAGTCATCTCTTTTCCATTAAGATGCTCAGCGGATTTACAGATCAATCCCTTTCTTTTTGTACTTCGACTACTAACAATAAATGGAATTATAAATTTTGAGTAGGAGTTTTCTGACAAAATATCACACCTGAAACCTTGTTAGTATCTCTCAAATTGTTTCTGACCTTGATGTGTAATTTTAAATTCAAAATGGCACACTAACAAGATACTGAAAAACAAGGATGGTTTAAATTATTTTTTTATTATGAGAGACACTGTGGGTGTCTTTGGAAGATTATTATTATTATTATTGCTGAACTTTCAAAAAATACTACCTTTAGGCACGCTGGACACCATCTGGAATGGAGGAGCTTTAGGAAACCACAGTTGTGCAAGCAGCAGTGATAAAATGCCTGGGTGTCCTCCCTCACCCTCACCTGCCCTGAAGCAGTTCCTTCGCTCCTGGCTCTGCCCAGATCTCACAGCGAGCCAGGTCTCGTCACACCAGGCTGCTCCCATCTCACAGGCTGGTGGCCAAGAGCACCTGAAAGCCAAGTCCAACCTACTTTAGCCTGTGGAAATGGAGGCACAGGATAATAATTTGCCTCCCTTTCCTCTCCCCAGCTGAATTCAAGTAATCTGTAAGAAAATATGAAGCTTTATCTTCGTCACTTGTCACTCTATGAAACCACTGCTACAACTGCTCAATGGGTGTGAAAGTTACTGCTTGGAGCAGAGACATCAACACACAACCTGAATCTCAAGGAGCTCTTCTACTTTAAAAACACAGGCTAAAGACAACAATTTTGAAAAGAACAACATTGATAGTGCAATTCCTGGCAACTAAGATCCCTATTAATTTACAAAATCTTTCTTCATTGCCACTAAGATTTCCAAAAGTCAGTGGCAGCACAGAACACAACTTCGATAAAATTTAAATCACAAATGTGGAATAATAACAAATAAATAAGAGTACCCTAAAATAGTAGTTGGTAGAAACTACAATCCTCTAAAAAAGATTAATATAATTTCTGATAGCTGATGAACCAAAGTCACCCTAAACTTAAGCCAAAGCTTGTATTCTGAGTCTTACACAGATTATTAACTGTATCAACAAACCAGCTGCTGAGAAATTCTGGTACCAGCTGCAACTGTTTACTCATAAATCTGCATATACTGCTTTAGTCAGGATTAGCTACCTACCAGTCTTACCAGTAAGTTTTCAGGCTACAAATGTTAAGCTCCACAGAGCACCTGATGAGTGATAATTATGTTGATATTTCCCAGTCTTGAAGGGACAGCCCTGTACAGCATCAGATCCGATACCATTCATTAGTTCACACACTTCAATGGGATTTTATCAAAATCCAGAGAGCAGGGTAAATACAAGCACTCGTCCTATTAACTGCTACATTAACATATCCACGTCTCTAATAAAAAAAAATGCTAAATGTACTAAGCATTATTTAAAATTTAAGGTTATGCATATCTCTATGAAGACCATAAGTGCTATAAGTCAAAATATTTGCAAGTCTTTCATGGTGCTGCCTATTTCAACATAATACTGTTTTGCTACTTCAAATAATAAAGCAGCTTCCTCCCAGTAAGCATCTATCCATCATTTTGTAGAAACAAACCCCTTATCATATTTACATAGTATGAGAAGGAACAATGCCTTTAAATAAATACCTTTAAAAAGAACGAACGGTGGATCTGCACAGTATGATTTTTACAATGAATACAATTACAAATCATTCAGAAATTAAGAAATCACATCTAACGTACTAGGAATATGATTCAGTCTGTTAAAACAGGGAAAAAAAAGCAAGATTAAACAGTATTAAAACAAGTAGCTTAGAAAAACATCGTAAGAATTACTTGCAAAATCCTTAGATTACCTTTTGGATCGTCTCAACATGCTGGTAGCAGGCAGAGAGAAATTGGACAGCACTGTCCAAAAGGAGTCAGACATGATCTTTAAAAGCTTTCATTGCTGGGAAAATACAGCACAATCAAGCCACTAGCAATAAATAAGGAACTAAATAATACCAGTGACAGAGCCAATGCAAATTCCCTGTAGACCTTGCAAGCTGTTCCATTAATGTGAGACAGGCAGGCAAGCGTACATATTGCTGCTGTTTCCACTGCCTCTGTTTTCTCCCTGCTCCATCCCTGCCTCCCTCCCTCCACCTTAGGAGGCAGTGCAAAACGAGATATTTATTCTCTTCCTAATACATACAGTTTAAACCTAGAGTTTGCTGAATACACAGCATACATGCTTTCTATACATCTCTCTGTGAGCATCTAATTACAAACAAAATATTTTCAGTATTTTCAAAACTGTAACTGGGCACTGTTTGCAATCCTGAATAACACAGTGGGGTTTAAGCTGTGTCTGCACGGAAAGCACTACTGGCTCCCTAGTTTGTGTTTTTATTCTGACATGGTGGCTCTTCTTTTCCTAACTACATGAGGTATATCAGGGGCATTTTGCTTATTTTTCTTAATTAATCTTCCACCTTTAAACAAATCCCATCTCTCATCTTCAGTAAGCCAAGTGGATTTTTAATTTAAAAAAAAAAGCTTCTAATGCCTCCTAAGATCACTTTAAAAACAGAAATCCATTCTCCCCCTGAAGTCAGCCACATCAGATCCACGTCAGTCGCAGTAAACACAAACTCCTACGTAGCACCTGGTGTCCAAAAACAACTCAACCAGCTGAATTTTGACAACAAAACATAAAGCGGGACTCGTGTGATGCACATCACAGGTTTCCCACACCCCCTTTGCACATCAACCACAAGTACACACTATTCCTCTTCATGCCTGTAGAACCCTCTTGCCATGTTTTTGCTTTTTCTGGGGTCTAAACAAAACCTCACTGGAGCTGCTTTGTTTTTCTTTTTTTTTTTTTAATTTCAGCACGCAATCTATTTTCTTTTTATTGTGGCTTCTTTAAGCACTTCTGCCAGTAGGAAAGCTAATGACGTTCTCATATTTCAGTCTTCTTGAGTAGCTTTTTATCACAGACATGAGAAAGATGACAATCAACAGCTGGCACAGCCTTCCAAACACAATACAGCCCTAAAAAAATACACAAAAATGTCTGGGAGAAAGAAATCCCACCAGACTCGCTTTAGCTTTCCAAAGAATCTCATGGAAGAATTAGATGGTCTTCATAATTTTCCATTAAATAATCACATATTTTTAATACATACATTTATCAACAATCACAGTATCTGATTGAGCAAAGTATTCCCTTCCATCTGGAATTCAAAAAAAAGCAAATGGGATTTTTAGACTCTGTACAACACGACCATCTTTTCTAGTGCTTTTAAACATTTTTACAAAGGTAATCTACATCACATAGTGGGTTGATTTGACAAAGTTAATTTAGAGTACAACCAAACCAAACTCTGCCACTGTCTACTACTGATGAGAAAAATAAACACATTCATTTTTGTGTCCACATAATATCATATACCAATCAAGTAGAAACTGAACACTAGCCTTTTGGAATTATATTCAGGATATTATGTGACTTTCCAAATCCAAAAAACCCTGGTTTTGAAAAGGTATGAAAATTTTACTCTCTCAGCTAAAACATGATTTGAAATTCATGACCAATAATGGTAGAATAAAAGTGTTCAGTTAACTAACAAAATAAACCTACCACAGTAGAAATAAATTCCTGACTGCTTATACTTAGCAAATAAGATCACAATCAGCTAACACCTCTAAATCTGTATTAGTCACGCTTTTTACAAAAATGATTGAAAACTCAGTAGTTGAAGACACATCATTCATTCACTGTACTCAGCAGCAGCACTTTCACATCTCTTGCAGGAAGGACACAAAAAGGAGAAGCCATTTTAGGAGAACATTTCTCCATGGGCATCAGTGACTGACAGCCCTAGAGCAATGTTAATCCAGCTAAACCCTGTCCATCCTCTGCTGTTCCTGGGGAACACAGGGCACCCCAAGCAGGGAAGGGGATGGGGTGTTTGCTATCATCAGAAACCCATCCATTCACCCATCTTGCCATTTAACACAATTCTGCAGAGCTTTTACCCAAGAACTGCAAAAAGCACTTTGAGTATTACATAACACTGGTTCAAAACTAGCAGAAATTTCTTTCGACACTTTATATTCCTAATTTTCAAAATGCCTGTTCCACATGGAAGTCACAGACTCTAATCCTGCAAATCAGCACCAGCACAAAAGCTGGTGGGACCCAGAGATTCCTAAGAAATTCAGAGTACCCAAAAACAATGGGAAGACACCACACCTGGAGATGTAGTGGTTTTGCTAGAAAAACAGAAGAACACAAACCATCAAAAAGCTTTTAAAATACAACAGTGTCAACATTTGCAGAATTGTCTTTAGTAGCGAAAAATATAGAAAGCGTAAGGATTTTCTCACACCTACAATGACAAAAATAATTTTTTGAAGGAACTGCCTTACTGTCTCTGCACAATCAGCAAAATATTTTGGAAAATTTGGACCAGAAACTTCTCACTAATTCAAAAATATACCATATCCTGTGTATGAGAGAACATGTCAACAACACACTCACACAAATAGGTTACAAGATGAGTTTTCTATTTTATTTAACTCATAATAAGATTAACTTCTCTTTGTGAATTCCAGGCCCTGAAGAAACCTCTTCCTTTACAACATTCTCTCACTCGCCTTCCAGGATATTTAGTCTCCATCAATCTTCCTAATGCACCTTCCCTTCTTTATGCCCAACTTGTCCTCTGAAAAGACCACCTGCAGAACATTTCAGCAGCTCCTGTGATGATGGAGTATTTCTCTGTCAACCAAATGTACAGTTTCCAGAGCCCTCCTAATGACACTGCATCCACTGGACAGTTATAAATAGTCAGTGTCAACGACTTTCCCTATTTCTCATCTTTACCATTACCAACGCAGGACATTAATTAAGTCTGACATTAAATGAGAATGCAATTAGGCAAACAGTCCACACGAAACCCATTGCTTTCTGGACTTTTTTATAGCAGCTACATTTATCATTAAATAAATTTCCTTGGTATAAGATCATCTTTTTTTAAATAAAATCCATCATTTTAGAAGTAAGCCGAACTCCCTGAAAAGTCTGAAGCAGTACCAAGGAGATCAATGAGGTAACTTTGAAAAAGGATATCCCAAAGATCAAAACTCCTGTGACTGACTACATTTTAAGTTGACTATGTATCAAGAAAAGTTTCCACAAAGTACTGATTATATTTTTAAACACTCCAACCAGGATGAACCAGCTAAGAGTGTGATAGTTTTCAAATGAAGATGAATTTCACAAGCTACACTGTGGTAAAGAAAAACTTGTAATGGAAACCAGTTGAAATGCCATTGGGAAAAACATACCTCTTGCTAATTACACCATCACTTGCATGCTTACATTTATTAAGCGTCACATAAAATCCTGATACTTGAAGACATAACTTTTTAAAACAGTTATTAGACTGAAATCCATTAATTATTCACTAGAAATGCCCAGAAATTGAAACTATTTTGCTAGCAAAGCCAAATTCTTCGGAGAAGTCATGACATAAGATACATTCTATCTCTATAAAGAGCATATTGACTTATTTTAAACTTTAAATTGTATGCCCAACGAGCACAGGAAATTATTCCATTGTAAGTAAGCATAAGATGACACAGGTGAAGATACCCACTCTGTGCCACCCTACACTGAAAAAGCGTCTAAGGTGCAAAAACCCCAGCAGAAAATTTTGGTACTGCAATAGAGGGAAAGGAGAAAGTTCTTCCTTTATGCTTTAAAAACCAAAAAGGACGGTTCCTTTAAAAAAAAAAAAATTACATGGGAGATGTGTGTTGAGCTATTTGGGGCATCATTATTATTTGAACAGTGACCTAAGCAAGTGAAGAACGAACTGTCTGGGCCGCCTGCAACCGCAAGACTCCTAGGAACAGTCTGACAGAAAACATTAGGTTGGATGTATCTTCAAGGTTCACTTTTCAATCATTTTCTAAGATATAAAACCATACATTTCTTCCTTTTGGGGCCGAAATCACCAAGCCACCCCCAAGATCTAAAGAGCCATAGTGTTTTACTGCAGTGGCTCCCATGGGTTTCAGTTGTTACCTCTGTATACAAACAGCTGGGCCAAGGGTTTTAGGGATGAAGAACAACTAAACTTCCCTCTGGTGTGCATTCCCTATGCAAGGAACAGCCTAGTGACTGCACTAGTTAATGATTCAAAGGATCAGAAACATTCACTGAAGCAGCAATCAGGCAGTGCACCTGCATGTAAGCTGCCAGCTCCTCATGTAACTTTAATTGGGCACAGTTACTGGACTAACAGGGGTTGTCATCCTAGAGGACAGCCTGAAATGCTATCTAATGCACTACAATATCACTGCACAGTTAAGCACAAGCAACTGCTCTGATTTCAGTCTAGAACAACTCCCACAAAATTGTACTAGCTCAGATATAGAGAATGCCAACTACAGCTCCATCATCACAATCTTTTAAGTGAAGACACTACTAAATAAGTGATAAGTGAGCAGTGTTAAAATACCAAGTTAATTGTGCCCCAAATCCTATGAATATTTAATAAGAAATATTTTTTATTTGTATTTTTATTTACAAAAATATCACTTATTAGCATGTTAATGTTCCATGCAACACTACCCTTCCCAAGTAACACCAGTAAGACCTTCAGCTCCAATATAACATAAGCTTAACATAATTTCAAACTCACAGACTTGACAATTGGGTTCAGATGCCATGGAAAGGTCAATTATCCTCTTTAAATAAGTTACTGGATCTTGCATTCTTTCCTTAGCCTAGCCTTCTTCATGTGTGATTCAAATGTCAGTTGTCCAATTTAATCAAATGTAACCCCATATGTGATTCAAATGCCATAAAAATTGAGAAATGTTATTTGAAAAACAACAATACTGAAAATCAGATCTGAAAATGTCACTTCCTGTTTACACAGAAATCTTCTAACGCTTTATCCAAAATGTAGTTAAGGACATTCAGTAGCACTTGTAAAAAACACAGCAGCACAGAGTGCTGCTGTAACACAACATCTTCATCCAAAAGATCTCCCTCCTCTTTGCCAGACTGAACCCTCCTCTTGCCACCATAGCATTTCCTCATCTTTGTCATGTATTATTTATCCCAAAGCACTTAAAACTTCCTTTTTAACCTGTAATACAGTCTTAATGAATTCACTGTGCAACTGGATTTGCAAACAGTTCACTTAATAACTTAATCTCTTCTCCTGCCACTCCAGCTTGCAGCAGCCTCTCCATGAAGAAGTACAGCACTTCAGCTCTTTGCAGAGGTTTTCCACCTCTGGCTCCCTGTACTTGAGTAACACCACCAGGCTACTGCTAATTCCTGTAACATGAAGTTTGTACATATTCCAAAGAGCTGTAACACACACTCCTTGACAGACAGGATCCATAACCATTCCAACAAAATTATATCAGCAAAGCAGATTTGAAAAAGCAGGTGCTATTCCCCCCATTTTAAAGAAAAGCTACAGTGCAGAGCCTAAAGGAGAAATTAGGGTAAGAGCAAAGGCTGGCTGGCAGACTTTGTGTCTTCACAGGGAGTGAGGACTGAAGAAGAAAGGATGCTAAAACTAAACCAAGACAACAGGCAAGCAGTTAAGGTAAAATGAACAAAGCAAACCACAAAGAGAGGGAACTGAGCTGTATTTCACTGCATGAATTAGAGGGCTGTGAGCTACTCAGTTCTCAATTACCAACTCACAAAAGCAAAAAGGGTTACCTTCATCTATGCAGGACCACAAACCCCCAGCACACATCCCAGGGCAGCAGCCCATGCCAAGGATCACCATGGTGCCCCCAGGCTCAGGGCACACGAGGTGAGCAGTGAGCAGGGAGTGCTGTCACCTGTTTCACAGTGTATTACCCAGAAAACCAAATCAAGCCTGAACTCCAAAACAAGCCCTGGCATCTGACTTGTTTCTCAGTATAATTCAGGTTGTTTGCTCCAACCCCAATCTCCGGTGCAGGACGTTCCTCTCTACAGCTTGTTTCCTCCTTCTCTGGTTAACACACTGAGGCTCAGCTGAAATGTTAAGGATATTGTAAAGCCCTTGCATTTACCATGGCTTTTCTGAGACAAAAAGCTTATTTTGTAGGATGTTGGCTAAGAAGAGTTATTCTGGGAGCAAGGGGAATGCTAATGTAATGAACAGATGAACAGGATGAATTTTACATTTTCAAGCATAAATTCTTAATGAAGTTAGAGCATGGGATAAGAATAGACTTTACAAAATAAGCATGGTACAAAAGAGACATGAGAAATCAAAACCATGCTTGGGGAACATGAGGGGTGCTAGCAGATACACACACATACGAAAAAAGGAGAAAAAGTTTATCTAGTTTTAAAGGCAGAATTACATCCTTATTTGGACATGCATTTTTAAGATAAATTGGCCCCTATTTTAGCTGTTCCTCTGGAATACTATGAATCTTCACAGCAAGAGCTTAGCTTTTAATCTTAAAGTCAGGGAAAACTGTGATAAGATTATCATCAACTGTCAGACAAACAAACTACTCCAGGTTGTGAGCCTCAGAAAAATACATAACATACAAACAGATCGAACATAAGAAGAAGCCTGGACCACAGATTTCTAAATAACTACAACTCTAAATAGCCATACAGTTCTAAATAACTATACAACTGTATCAACTGTTCTACTGTAATTCTGAGAAACCCATAAAGGTGGTTCATTACAAAACCGAGGTTTCCTAAAATACACATATTATTTAGAAGGTCTCAAATGAAGACATTTATTTTATATATGACTTTTAACATGTATGTCTACCTATACATAAGTGGAGACATAAGTGTTAGAACCCAGAAGCAGATTTAATAAATTAAGATAAATTGACTCAAACTGAATTCTCAGCTTTGAAATAAAGTACAGAATGGACAGATATGGAACTTGTAATGATTTCTGCAGTCTCCAGAGAAACATTCATGTTGAAATACTAAAACCAAAATTTATCCATTTGCAATGCTGTATCTTACTATACTTTACTGCAACATTAAAAATGGCACAAATAAATCTAAATAATACAGCTAGAAACAAAAATATATAACAAAATTGCTTGGTTTTAAAATAAATTACTTTCATAACCCACCTTACCAATGACCTTTTAAGCCATCTCAGATATAAAGAAAAAGAGGAAGTGTTAATAAATGGGAATATCTATCTTGTATTCACTTTCTTTTCTGTTCTTTCAAATTTTTATTAGGAGTTGTAGCATTATACATATTTTATAGATTAGGGAAGGATAAGAAAATTAAAATTTAAGCACAAATGTACACAATACTAAAAATTATTTTCTAACAAAAACATTTTCTGCGCTACCTATTAAAATGTAGCGAGTAAGAAAAGAAAATCCTATTTCCAGCTGGCCAAAGTGTTTAGTACACCACACAGGCTCCTAAACAAACACAGCAGCGGGCAGAGCACAGATGCAGCCCAACACCACCTGCGTGTCCCAGAGCTCCCTCCCAGCAGAGCACGCACAGCTCCAGAACCACGAACGCTCCCCACGCCGGCCAGCACTTACAAGAGCACGATGTAAAGCAGCGAGTGCGGCGTCCTGCGGCCCAGCCTGCAGCTGCCCTTGCTCGGGACACCCAGGGGGAGCTTGCAGAAGCGACAGGTCCCGGTTCCGAGATCCATCGCGGCACCAGCGGAGGCTGCGCGCGCTCGGCCGTGGGGCGCAGGCCGGGACACGTCCCCACGGCCTCTCCTCCATGCCAAAGACAAACGCAGCTCTAATCGACTGCATTTTGCTCACACTAATTGCAAGTTCCCTGCGAGGGCAATGAAGACACTCGTGACTTTAAAGGAACACTTCTGGTCAATATTTGTGCGTTGATTCGCTTGGAAAATCGGGCGTGTAATGATTCTGGAATCTTCCAGTCTCTCCAAAGCAGAATGGGCAAACAGTTGCATTAAAATGAAGGGTGGAAGAAAGCTTGTATTGACTTCTTGTTTTTCAGTGGAAAATTTTGCCCTAAAAATTTGCTATGAATTATAACTTGACCTGTTCTGCTATTCAAAATTTCTCATCAGCTGACAAATACAAGTGAGACTCCCAGGAACAAAACAAAAATTTAATGAAGAGTACAAAAAATAATATTCACCTTCTCAGACAAGCTATAACCCAAACATGTATTATCACTTCTATTTGCACAGCATGTCTTTGATGAGAATCAGAAGAATTACTTCCAAAACCAGCTTTTTTAGTGTTTATATAATAATTGCCCATCTCAACTCAGAGATGTGACAATGCAATTCTAAGTGCACAGCCAAGTCTATCCCAGATGGCTGGATCAATAACATCCCTGCTCTAAAGACCTAAAGGTCTGAAGAAAGGAAAGGCCAGGGAGAACAGGAAGGAAACAAAAGCACACAGAGCTCTTTCACCACAGCAAAGACTACGGTTTGAAGATTTTATTTTAGAACATTAATAATTCATAATGACAGTGTAATGTAAACTAGGTTAGAAGATTATGCTCTCAAGTACCACACAAGGGATTGAATGACAGAATAATAACAACTAGCCAAAGTAGCAAAATTTCAGGAGATAAATGACAGGAAGGGAGAACTTGGAGCACTAAAAGAAGCATATTTGAGATGAATGAACAAAAACAGGACTAGAGAGATACTGGGAAAAAGAGGAGCACAGATGCAGCCTGTAGAAAAGAGAGCATGAGTGGGTCCATTTACAGCAGAAGAAGCTCTGCAGGCTCTCTGGCATGGTAGTTATGAATACTCAAACAAGAGCATAAATTTCAGATAAAAGTTCACCATAGCTCAGGATAGCGACACATAGCTGAAATGGGATGCCATATCAAAAACTGATGAAAACTTGCCCTGAGATCCTCTTTCCTTCTTTACATCCTAAACCTTCCTTAAGCTTTCAGGTTAATATTGATCCACTAAATGGTTTATCTAACAAAATTAAATGTGTAACTCATGTCTTCAAAAAGCATTTTTTTAAGGAAACACATTGGGAAGGAACCTGCTGCTCATGGGCAGGAGCAGTCCTGGGCTGACACACACAGCTATGTAAAAAAACCTCTGTATCCCCCCAGCTCCAGGCCATGAAGGTGACACCAGCTACTCACTGTTAGGACATCTCTGCTATTAGTGCTTCAGCACAGGACATTAACAGGCCTCTTTGCACACTCACTGATTTTCCAAATTAAAATTAAAAATAGCCCCTGGCTGCCTCATAGTCCAATTAAAAACAAATCTTGGAAAATGCATGGCACTGTCTATCAACAATATTAAACACATGACTGTCTGGTTAAGAATTTTATTTATTTCTCAGAACTATTCCCTTGCCAGGAATCTTTCACTGCTCTGGTTGTTTCTGTATCTGTATTCAAGATCAAAATGGCTTTGAAGGAGAGACTACTTGGAAGGAGCACACCACTGTCGTTTGAGGAACTCTCTGTTATTTGAGGATAAGGACAGAAGAACAAAGGCTTCAATATTTACTGCAGTCTCTTAAGAACCTTCTGAGCTCTTCATTCCTCCCTAGAAGTTGCTGATACATCCCAAGCATCCCAAACTCTGAATAGTGCAGGGGTAGTAAATGAGTCAGCTCATACACGGGTGCACCAGCAGGTCACAGTCTTCAAACACAATTATATAGAAAAAACAGTTATGAACCATAACCTTACATGGCTTATAGGTAAAATGGCCAACAAACAGTAAAGCTCTCCCACTTCTAAAGTCACAAGCACAAGCTCCCCTCTGGGAGCCTCCAATTTCCCAGGTCAAACCACCAGGTTATGATTTACAATTGGTCCCATGGAGGGCAGCCAAATGGTGAGCCTGGAAGGAGACAAGAATTCACACCTCGGGCTACAAACCCCAGGGTTTAACTCTTCTGCTACTGCAGCTCAAGGCAGGATACAGGGATTTTTGCATTTACATAATGCCTTCACATGAAAAAATTATATAAGGCAGGCCACCATGCCTCAATATTGCCAACCATATTAAACAAACAGTTTCCCATCAGCCCAAGACACGCAAAAAGTTATCTGAGCCTGTCACATTTCAAGTATCACCAGTGTGTCCCTCCCATGTAGTTTTCTGGATGGGAAACATTATTCCCAAGAATAATAAACAGTACAAAGAAAAGGAATAAGGAGAAAAAAATCCATTAAAAAATAAATCAGTTCTGGGAAAGTCATTCATTCAATGTGAGATGTAGATTAGAATTCAGTTGCCAAAAGCTTATCTACTCAAAATTCATAATTTCACATTATGCATAATGATATATCCACAAGGTTGTTCTGTTTCTCATTATTCTTGAATTGCTGATCTACACTGGTTCCAAAAGTGACATTATGCCATCTTGCAGTCAACTCTGACCAATTATTTAGAACATTCAAGAAAGCAGAACCTGTACCAAATCAAGCAGTAAACAAGGAGGATAACACTTACTGCAAAACCAGAACAATTTCCAAATGTCATTCAGATTGAATATAGGCCTCTTCATTAATCCTCCAGCATTTGTCAAATAGGAAATTCTAATTTAAAAAAAAAATTAAAACCTGTATGATATCAAGTGACTTTACACTAAGCAAAATTTAGACAAAGGTAGGAAACCATCAACAACTTCTGATAAGCCTTGAGATATTTCAAAATAAGAACAAAGAAACTTTTCAAGTCTGAATTCTGAAATGTTTTTGATCTTCCTTAAAAATAAGGAACTTCTGTGTACAGCTGACGTTGTAAAATATATGCGGTCTTCAAAACCCAAACCTCAGGTGATCTGGGGACGTGTGTACCAAGAATACATCCTTGTGCTGAGGAAGGGATTTCTGCACCTGACTGAAGAAGCAGGGCTGGAGTTACAAGACCCTCATCAAGGCACACCATCAATCCTCAGGCACAAGATAAAGAGCCATGGGCTAACAGGAGACCCATTCCAAGAAGGTGGATGTCCCCATCCCCACCCTCTGGTGAGGGCTTGCTGACCAGCACCCTGCAAATCTGGAAAGCCCGCTGGATTCCTTGCAATGGAGCAGACCTGCCCAGGACACTGCCCACCCAACCTCACTCACACACCCAAACAAGCCATAGCTCTAAATATAGGTCTCCCCTCATCCACTGCAACAGCTTGTACAAAAAAGGCTTTAAATAAAGGCAGGCAGCCCTCCAGGAGATTTTCTGAATGCCTATGTATAATATATTCTTGTTACTTACCACAGTTATTGATGAAAGGCTTGTTTCCTAGAATAGGCTTTTTATGTAAATAAATTAATATATTCTTAAATTATATCACAGATGTCCATAAAATCCTAATTATATAAAACTCATAACATTGTAATTACACACTGATCAAGTAATTATGTACTGTGCTTAAAGACTATTTTGGAGCAATGTTAGGTTTCCCATTTTGTTTTACTTAAATAAGACAGCAAGGGTCTGGTCACCATCACATCTACAAATGGTGACCAGATTTTGTAGAGGCTAGCAGAATTTCTATTAAACTATTCTGAAAAGCTATAAAAAAAAATTAATAGCTATTTCCAATAGACTTCATTAAAGCTAAAATTTCCAAGGGAAAACATTCCTATAAAAATAACCTCCACCATACATCCCTATAAGAACATGTTCCACAACTGGCATGAATTCATGAAATTGAAATAGCACGACAAAATGCCCCTTGAATGATCCAGCTGAAGCCAACTCTTCCCTTGGTTTGTTAGGAAATTGAAGCAAATTTCCACTGAGACTTCACCTCAGCTGCAGCACTCAGAGATGCCAGAAAAACAGCACCTGGACACTTTCATCCTTTTTACCACAAACAAATCAAACTGTTTCTAGAATTACTGAAAATGTCTTATATCTTACTGAGGGTGTTACACAGAATGTAACATTTTCTGGAATGGGGGTAATTGCACTCTCCTTTAATCTCACGGTTCATCACTTCCAAGTTAGAACAATCAATTCACGACATCTCTTAAGCAACTTGAGAGCAAAAAGTGCTGTAAAATCATATTTTTTATTAAATTAGAGGACAAATATGGGTGCACAAAGATTTGCCAGCTCATAAAGAGGACCAGCTGTGAAACATGGCCTCATTTTCTTCTTCAGTAATTTGACTTGCCTGTTACCCCCAGAAGAGTGCAAACCAGATCCCAAGACAAAAATCAGAACTTGTTTAATTCTGGACATAATTCTCTTTTCTTCCTAAAGATGCATGACCTTAATTCCAACCCACATTTCCATGAACTATAGCAGTCCTATTCCACCTGTTATCAATTTGGTTTTATTGTAATCAGACACATTTCCTTTTACTCTTTTGCAAGGTTTACATTATTTTCATTTGTTCAAAGGTTATGTCTAAAATATTTTCAATCTCAATTAGACTAATTCTTTCAGAAGCCATGAACTTCCATGCCATCTGTCTTGACATCAGATGCACCAACAGTTGTTCATCTGTCGACATAAAATTATCAATGGCACCACAAAATATAGGGAAGAAGGGAAAATCTCTGCAAATTCTTGTAAATGCAATATACCAAAGGTTAAAAGTGAGGAAGATTTAATGTGAAGGCACAAGTTTTTCTTGTTACATTTTCCAGCAGTTCCCTGCATAGCCATGGAAATGAATCACTGCCTGGCTAACCTGAGGTGCTAAGCTGAGCAGATCAATGACAGTGGTAACTTGCCAAGATGAACCTTTCCTCTAAGCAAGCAGGAATGGCTATCACTGGCACCGTAACCAAGTAAACAAAACTACAACAAAGAAAGACAGGATAAAACAGGATCAAGAGCTGCACAGGTGAAAGCAACAACGACAAAAATAAAAACTCATTATAGTCGACCTAAGCTCTCACACAGAACCATGTATCTGTGAATCATCAACCATTCAGTATTTAAATAACAGATGGCTGGAAGGTCCTCATATGTGAAAAATATTATTATCAAGGAGTCCATAGTAACAATGGAATAAAGCTTGCTATTTAGACTTTTATGTGAACTGTTCTTAAAGAGTAAATTATTCACTGACCCATGTCAGAACGCTGAAAATTGAAGGTTTCTCAGAAAAAGGAAAAAGCAGTAAGTACCAAAAACGCTCTTGAAAATAATCAATAAGCATCAGATCTCATCTCCAAAAAGAACTGTTCTCAATTGACTTTAACAATAATCTAATCTTTACATTTAATTGCCACTTACCAGTCTGTTAATTAGCCCCAAGGCTAAACAGCATTTAATTGAGTTTAACCACCCTTGTTTAAAGGAACATTACCCAATACCAGCCTTTAAATAATAAAAATTCATTTAAAATTAGATTGATGGCCATGACATTGAAATGTTAGGAGACTGCTCTGTAGTCACCGCCCTTCACTTCCCCCAAGTGCTGCAAAGCGAGCACCTTATTAAGAATTGTCACCAAGTGCTGCCCATCATGCAGGAAAGCAGCAGATGCTGGGCAAGCCTCTCCCCATGGCCATGCACAGTGAGGACAGACACATGCAACCGTCCCTTTCCTCTGCTGACAACCTGATTTCCACTCAACAGATGTCATATACATTACTCTGCATTAGAGGGGCAGAAGCCTAAAATAGTTCAACTTCACATTTTCTGGTTAGTCCTACCAGAGCTGGCCAGCAAGACCAACCTCCCTCTGAAATAACATCTAGATTCAGGGGCTATAGCATTACCACCTGATGAGTAACTGAAATTTGACCAGCCACATCCACCCTGCAGCATGTGAACTTCAAAACCAGCCCTCTGGTGCTATGTTGGCTCAAGTTTTAAGTAGGTACCACTGAGCTCCAGTTTCATAACCACACATGCAAAGATCTCCAGCGTGTGTGAGCCTTCGCCTGGGACTGTCCCCCTGAGAGCTGGTGACATTTCCCCTGAGTGAAGAAGCTGAAGGTTTCCACTGGGGTGGTTGATGGCTGTGCCTGTCCCACAGGAGCCCAGTGAGGAACAAGAGCTAATCCTGAAGGGTAAATATATCAGTTGAGCTGCTAAGTGCTTTAATATAAACTGAGCTGGTTTTGGCTATTTTTGCTTTAGAAACTCTTGCTAACAACAGGCTTGATTCTACTCCTTATCCTTTCTATACCCTGTGCTTGGAGACTTCAGCCTGCCAGCCTCTGTAAGAAAGCAGAGTGCGTTTCCAGGGAACAGAAGATGGTGCAGTATTTAGCAGAGAGCCATTATTTAGACAGGGGTTTTTAAGGACCCCCTTTTAGGCTGCTTTACTTTTAAAGTTGTTTTCCTGACACCAGACATGCCTGTGAGGGCTCCTCTGCTGCAGGGTACAAGCTGCACATGTGCCAACACAAGGTACCACCAGGAACAGGCATGCACACACCAGCAGACAGGTTTCCATTCCTAAATCAAATTTATCATTCTCCCTACATAGGGCCTACACACAAACTACAAAAAGTTTGTCCCAATACGCAACATCCACTTGAACACTAAATGGCTGGAAGTAAGTTGTGAGTAGGAAGCTGTTTCCTTCTGTTAGATGTTATTCTCTTGAACTCTAAAGCTGTTAAGTTCATAGATGGTTATGCCAACACCAAACTGTTAAAAATCCCTAGTTGATACCTCTCCTTACCTCCACTGAAAAGGATGGCTGTAGCACGGACTAGATGGATTGCTCTGGGCTTGTGAGTTCAGGTAAAATACTAGAGGAGAAGTGACAAGTGCACAGTCAGCACTAAATGGGAATTTAAGATGCTGCAGACCTGGAGCAGATGTAGGAGAGAACATGTGCTGATGAACCTCATTTCCTCGGCAGTGGGAGAACAAAGGAGAGGAGATTCTGACAAGGTACCACAGCAGAAAAAAAAATCATGGTCAATATCACATTTTCTGTTTCAATAAAGAAAAAAAAATTCAAAATACAAGTTATATCTTCTAAACAAATGCAATAAACTAAGTGGTAAAAAGTCATTTCTTTCCATTATCATCCAAACCAAAATGTATTTTTCAGTCAATTTAATATACATTCAAAGTTATTTTTCCACTACAAAACCCCTCCGATCTGGAATTATCCAAATCCTTTCTTGCAGTAATTTCCAGGCTTTCTGGAATACACACCATTGTCAATCTCTAATTCAAATGTTTAATTGAGAAAAATTAATAAATTAATAATGGCACCAGCAGCACACATAGACCATTTCTATCACTGCCTTCACAATTTGGGAGCCATGGTTCCATGCCACAGCTGTGGCAATAACCAAAAGACACAACTATGAAAATATGAATGACACAAACTATTAACTAGAAAACAACATTTAGCAGTGGCAGTTGTTTTAGAGCAACAACTAATTAAGCCTGAAAGCAGCACTGCAAAATGGCTTTATTCTAATTTTAGCAGAGGGGAAACTGAGGCATGAAGAGGTTTAGTGACATGTCCACAGCACATCCATGGTAGCATCAGGATTGTAGCTGAGGGTGCTGATGCCCAGCTCTGTGCTCAGTTTTGTGAATTATCCTGCTTTTGCAGGGTCAGCAGCCAAGGCACGTTTTTATTCACACAGGGAACAGAAGAGGTCTCAAAGTAGCTGCTTTCCAAAAAGCTGCAAACAGACTTGTACATAAACACAGAGCAGAGGTTCTAACACCTACTTTAGTGAACTATACACGATGAGATGTCCTTCACTAGAAATAAAGTAAAAGTTAACTTACAATTATTGGTATTACACTGTATGCTTATGTATTAGAATACAAATTAGTGCCACTGTATTCTTACACTGATAACTTTGATTTTTGACTGAGGGCTGAAAAATATTTTCTATTTACAATATTTAAACACAAAAGTGAGCAAAATGGAAATTTAGGCATGCTTCAGTTTTTGGTTAGAATTCAGATATTTTACACTTAGCATACTGAAGTCAAGCATGTTTGTCCATGTTCCTAGCTTTTAATTTCCTAGTGAATCCAAATACTTATCAGTAAAGCAACCTTTATATACTGGAAATCCTCCCCACTAGCAATCTCTGCTTAAACAGCTGATGAGCTTTACAGTCTGCAGACAGAAAAGGTTAAGCCTGCCTCTTACCCTGCTCCTCCCTCCACTGACTACAGGATAGATTCTTTTCACCTCCTCTACTTATGAACACAGTACTAAACATACAATTTCCTTAATTTTACCTAATAGAAATAATAAATATAATTACGATCATAAATAGCAGTTTCCATTAGTAGATTTCAAAGCACTTATAAAGGAAAAGCATTTAAAAAGGAAATGTTTGTTAAAATTCCATTTGTAGAAATACATGTGACAATGCAGCAATGTAAGCTAAGACTTCTTGCTTCAAATCTAGATGTTTTCAAAAGCATTTTTAATTCTAGAAGACAGCAAAGGTAGCAAAGGTTTCTGAAGATTTTAGCACTGTGACAGCTTTCTGACAGATTATTAAAAGTGCTTTTTAAATCTGAAGAATGATCAAACTAGAAAGACAAAGTTACAAACATTTAGTTTGACAACACTAATGACTGGGACAAAATTTAACCACAATGTATCCCAGTTAAAAACCTTGAAACATTGCTCTTTTTTTTGGCTACCCTTCATGGTTAATACTCCACAAAAGTAAAATGCTAAAGCTTCCAAAACAAAATTTAATGTACAGCCAAATAAGCATGACAAATAAGAAAGTTCTAACAAATCAAAGCAACGTCTATTGGCCACAGAAAATTCTGGCCGGTTTTTCTTCTTCATAGCTTCAATCTGAAATTATTAGGTGCAATTTATTTTTCACAACAGTCCTTACTGGATCCGCAGAGATGGGGCTCCAAGCCTCTGTTTCCTCCGCTTCATCATTGTGCTGATACACTGATATGCCTCCTCCCAGCCTAAGAGGCTTAGGGCTGGGAGGGAGAGGCCACTGTTATCACTCCAACGCAGAGCACAGAACAATCAGTGCAATTCCGAGCTCTTCAGTGCCACAGAGACCTCGGCAGTTCAGTGATGGTCCAGATTAATCACACAGCTCATGTCAGAAACCTAATTATTTATATTTTTTAAAAATTCAGATTAAAAAATCTTCTGCGAGGGTGCTCAGAGCATCCGGCGAAAGGACGCGGAGCGCGGCAGAAGGGAAGGAAGGTGCCCTGACACGGAGGGGCCGTCTGACCTGTCACGGCGCCAGCAACGCGCTCCTGCCGCGCTCCGGCCGCCCCATGTCCCAGCTCCCGGGGGCAGAGCTGCCTTCCCCGGGGGCAGAGCTGCCTTCCCCGGCGGACAGCCACGGGGCCGGGGCACAGTGAAAGGCTCGGGCAGAGTCTCGGGCCTCGGGAGCAGCCCCAAAGCCGCCGGCGCTGGGGCAGGGCAGCGCCCGCTCCCAGGGCCCGGCAGAGCCCTCAGCGGGCGCGGGAGCAGCTGCGCCCGGCCGGCGGGACACGGACCCAGCCCCCGCTCGGAAATCAATCCCCTCCACTTGCAGCTTCAAACACCTCCCCGAAACTGTGTTCCAGACAGAGACTTCACGGATTCCAGCGCCGAGAGCAGGGCAGAGCGCTCGCTGCAGCCCGGGGAGCCGGATGCCGCAGGGGAGGAAGGGGCAACACCTTCACTAGGAGGAAATATTCCCTTCACACTTCTGCCTGCAAACGGTGGCTTCAATCAGCTCAAAATCTATTTTGTGCTATTAACAAAACTGCCCAAATCGATGTCCAATATTTTTAAAATGTGTATTTGTAAGAATGTTACTTTCCTCAAAAAAGTTTCCACGTATATGTTTGATAGGCTTTAGAGTGCTAATGGCTGTATTTAGGCTGCTATTCATAAGTACTCATCAACCAAGTCAAATTCCAGTTGACAGCTCTGATCTTCAGACCTTCCCATGATTCTGATTAGGAAATCCCAATCTCTCAGCAATTAGGAAAACAGAGTGCCAGGCTGAGGAGAGGAGGAAGGGCCGGGATGGTTGTTCCTTACACAAGCAAAGCCCCTGTCCCCACACTGTGCCTCTGGAGTCAGACAGCACAGCAAGCAACAAAAAGTACAAATTTGGTATGCTACGAATAATTCTATTGTACTTATTAAATGAGAGCCTGGATTAAGTAGTGGAAACTTGACAATAAAAACTACGCAAAATACTTTTTCCACTTTTAAATCCTTGATGAAAACCTCCATAAATTCTTTGTCTCTAAGATTACAATCTATACATAACACTAGAATACTCCTGATTCACCAAATCACTTATTTTAAAGAAACAAGACTTTCAAATAATTTTTAAAGTCTAATACAGGAATAGCAGCACTGCTGTGGAGCCCCACAAGAATAATTTGCACGTTCCACCTCCAGAACCAGCCCCGTGGATCAGCTTAAGAGCAGCAGATTATTTTTGACCTACTGCTTGTGAGCTGCTTCTACATGCTGAGAGAAGGATGGGGTGGTCAGAAGAGTGCACCTCTTTCTCTTCCCATCTATATAAAACACCACAAGCAGCATGCATTGACTGGAGGCATTATTTCTTACTTTATTTCCACATCCAAATCAGAACAGAGTGCAAAAGCAGCAAAATTCCCTACTCCTTTCCAGACCCATTTTTCATCCACTTCCTGCACTTTGGCTTTCCCACTCTTGGGACGATGGCACTTGCTCCTGGCAGGGAAACGGCATCGATCCATCACCAGCAGAAACACTCACCCGCCAAGACGAGCAGAAACTGAATTATATACTCCATTTCTCTGCAGATACAGAGGAAATTCCCACAGCACCTGAGCATGGCAGCACGAAGACACAAACCACTAAAGGCCAGAAATTTTCTTTCCTGCCGTCAAAATTCTTATTGTTTCAAAGGTCTAAACATTAAAAAGAATACAAGTAGTTCAGCACATCACCCCAAAGAAATTCCCTGCTGTGTTTGTGTGTTATTTTACTGTCAAGAAGTTGGGGGCAAGTTTAACAAATTATGATGAAGACTTGTTTAATGAAACCCCCCCAGAAATGTCTAGGGCAGCAGAAACGAAGAATCTTCAGAGGTTTAAAGTAGAATGGTAGTGCAGAGAAGAAGGGAGAGAATGAGAGAAAACAAGTCCCAAAGGGGACATAAGCTGCCTTAAAAAGCGATTAGAAGGAATAAAGACCACCATAAAAGGCTTGCACACATCTTCAGCAAACACTTTTATGTTCCTTGCCATATTTCAGAGTTAGACATAAAAGCTTCAGGTAAATACTACTCTTCACCAGCCCCAGTCACCATCAAAACAACAATGTGTAATATTTGGTTCATATAAATGTGTATTTTTACTATATTCTGAATTAAAACTATTTATTCATGTTTCTTATGCCTCCCTTTTCTTTTGCCATTTGTATACAGTCTTTTAAAGTATATTTGATACAGATGGTTGATAGCAGGAAATAATTAACAAAAAAACCTTACAGCTGAAGTTAGAAACTGGTTTAGCAATTTTAGTTTGCTGAGGAAATTACTCTTTTCAAATTTGGATATAATATGGGAAAGCTGTGTTTTCTTTTTACAAAATTTTACATTTAGAAAGCACAAAAATTACAGCAACCCACACTATGAACCCTGCCTTAGAAACCATGAGGATTTAAAATATAAACCCACATTTTTCATTAAAGAGTCTGAACAGGTCAGTAAAGTTTATGGTATACAGAACTGAATATATAATTAATTTATTATTATTATTATTGGGATACTGAACAAGAAACCAGATGGCTCAAGGGCAACCCCAACTGGATTTAGTGACTACTGCTCAGCCAAGGAGGCAAGCAGAAGCAATAGTGAGGCCCTGGCTGGTGCTGGGCATCCTGCAGCCACGATGAAATGCAGTTTGCAGCCTGATCTGGTGCTGAACTGCTCTCAGACACCTGAACACACAGAGGTGCTTCACCACGGGACGCTCCTGCTGCCAAGTCCCCACTTTCATTCTTTCAAGTCTGGAACATCTCTACTGCACGTGCAGGTGCACATCAAAACCATGTGAAACTGCAGCCAACAATACAAAAAACAATCTCTGTACAGAGAACAGAACAGGAAAATGGCTGAAAATAATTAAACCACTTCAACTAATAGGCTGGAGATCAAAGTTTGAGTCTATCATGCCACATTCACTATTTGAAACTAAAGAAAATATTCATGAATGGTAATTATTTCTTTTGTGAACAAAGCATGGGGAAAAACATAACCAATACATTTATATGCATAATTCATTAAAGGAAAACTTTGAACTCTGATTATTGAACCACACCAGAGACAAAATATAACTACCTATTCCTGTTCTCTAACTATTCAGTCTCTCAGCAGCCTACAACTCAGCTGAGTATCATCTCCTTTAGTGCATTAAACATAACCCCCCATAGAAACACAAACACTTTAAGCATATTAACAACAAAATGGTATCTAAATTATCAGGCATTTCTCTTAATGTCATCCTGCATACAATTCCCCCATCTATTTTACATGTCTACTCACTCTGTGTTGATTATTTCAAAATTAGGATTGCAAGATTACCCAAGTGCAAAGCCATCCTTTACAGTGTGTTTCCTTCTGCTAATATGGAAACAGTCATCAACACTCATCAACAGATTTCACAGGCTCCATCCCACCATTCATTCTTTTCAGCTCCCACCCAGGAGCTTCTTTAGGTGTCAACATTTCTCATGTTCTCCTGACAAAAGCAGTGAGACACGTAACTCCACTCCTTTTCCTTTGCACAAATAAGCACAGCAACTCTTGTTGTCCCTGTTTATAATTAGTTCCTGCAATATAATAATGATTACTCATAACAACCCAGGAAATAAGAAGTATTGAGAGTCACACAAAGAAAAAGTTAGAAGCATTGTCAGGAATAGCTCATCCTTTTTCATTCAGCAATGACAAATACTCGAGTTGATCTGCAGGCTAAAACCTTTCTAACTCAACAGTCCAGCAAAGCAATCACCAAACCAGTCAGCAGTAGAGCAGTAGTAGATTTTTTACAGAATTAAGTGCTCCCCAACCTCCAGACTAGCACACGAAAAAAAGCTGAGTGGCTGATTTCTGTATATACTTCAGCTGCTACTGAACTGCTACAAAGGCTGGAGTTTGTGCAGAAAATGGATGCACCTCTTGAGGGTTTCTGGCTCCAAGCCAGGTACTTCATCCTCCTGTCCATCCCTGCTTCTGCTTCTGTCAGTGAACAAAAGTCAGTGACTGACAGTCAATGAATCAGGACATGGCTACAACCACAACTATCCCTGCTCATCAGCCATAGCACAGCAGCAGCTTTTCAGAATAAATTTTATTTTCAGAATTTATTTTTATTTATGAGGTTCACAGTTAAGTTGATTCCAGAGAAGAAAAGCCTCCAGAAGAACTGAAAACTGCCCACAGTTAAAATGCCACTCTTTTTGACAGAATGGTTGAACAAATTTATACATAGTATATGTATATTTTTACCTTATATTACATACATATATTATAATTATTCCCTTGATATAAATTACTCTAATTTTACTTTAAAAACAAAGAGGATTTTTTTTTAAATCAAGTAACACTGATATTGGGATATGCAAAATCATGCAGATTAACTCCACAAGAGCCTTTTCAGTGAACCTGTACACTTCATAGTACAGCATCAACACAGGTCTACATCAGCCACAATGCATACTGACTTCATGAACAGTTAAAACTTCTCAAACAACAAGACCTCAGTTGGTTCTGCTACACTTGGTACTTGACTATAGAACCTGTAATTCCAGAAACTACAATCAAATAATCAACTAGATAACACAGGTAACTAAGACATTTCAATTCTTCATAGATTTTTAGTCTCACTAATAGCTGCAACCTTGTGCTTAAAATTTATGGCCTGGATCTTCTGGCACAGCTTGCTAAATTACTTCACATAGTGACAGCTTAAAAGGCACTCACTCGTGGAAGAAAACTAAAGTGAAGTAATGAAAATTGCAGGAGTTAAGTAATACAGAAATAAAATATTCAGTCATTTGGTTTAGTTACCAGTAACTAAAACATTACACATCTGAAGCACTTCCTTTGTATTACAGATAGTTCAAATGAAAATATGTAAGTAGTCTTGTGCCATACCCACCTCCATGCTGGAATGATCTGGAATATCTCTGGCATCCTCAATTTCAATTCCAAAAGTTTTGTGCAAAAATTATATTCAACAAAAAACTTACTGGTAACTCACTGCTCCACTATTTGATCAAAGAACCTTCATAATCTTCAAATGATGAACACCACCTGTCTTAGAAATCTCTCAAATCTAGTTAAGCCAGCCTTTGAGGCATACTGGTTAAAAAAAAAAACCCAAAACCAGTCAGTGCTTCATGTTCTTTAAATAACTCCCTGACTGGTTTATCATTGTCATATGAACTAAACAAAAAGGTCTGGTCATGCCCCACTTTTAAAAAGAGACCTTTTGATCCTGTGCATTGTTCAGCCCTGAATCACTAGCTCTACACAGCATTTTCCAAACACTGTTTCTTATACAAAGGGGATAGCTTACACTGAAAGACTGAAAATCATTTCTCATTAGAACCAGAAACCTGAGGAAGAAAGGTTATAAGCTTCTGTGTGCTTCATGTCTGTAGTCCACAAGCTTTGGGAAACAATTTTAAATCATAATGCAATAGCAGGCAGTACAAAAGCTTTCTCTTTTATGTAATACAATCAATAATGCAATTTCTTCCACCATAAATCTGTAAGCATAGCAGAAGCTAAGCTCTTATAATACCATTGAAACACCAAGTTAGTTTGCTAAAATTCTTTAGGCATCATAATGCATTAAAAAAAAAATTGCTGTTTGTTTAAACAACAATTTTAAAAGCCTACTTTTCCTGACATATCTTTATTGAGATACTTCTATCAGGCTGCCTGCTCCACAAACACCTGACCTGTGTGGCCCAGGAGCTTTGTGCTTAGACTTCTGTCAACAGATTGTTTGAAGAGCAGTGATCAGAGCTGTCCATATTGCATAAATAATCAGTGACTCCTCTGGAGTCACTGCAGCCACGTCGGAGTGGCAGCACTCAACACTGCAGCTACTTTGGTATCAGGATCAGCTCAAGCTGGTAATTAGAAGTAAGCTTACACTACACCACTGCTTTTCCTGCTACACTTAAGGAAATGAATAGAGGCTTCAGTCTCACAGAAATCCAAGCTAGCTGTTTCCAAGCCCATGACAGATTCTTGAAAATGTTTAACACAGGAAACAGAGCATCTGCCCATTTAAATTACTTCCACAACTGAACAGCTATATATGTTCAAAACAAACCAAGGGATGAATAAAGAATAATTATACTTACAAGCTTCCTCTTCTGGGGAGACTGAGCTCTTTCTGGAAAAAAAATAAGAATGAAAACCTTGAGTTAATTTTACTTTTTATTATATATTACTGATTTATTTATCAATAAATGACTGAGGTGGAATGAATAAAGAGCTGGCCATTTCCCAGCGCATGCTCAGTGTGGAACTGCACAGCTCTGCTGCTGCACATTCACAAAGCACAGTCTGGGGTATGAGAGTTGCTCATTTTGCCTAAACAATCATTGCCTTTGGAGTTAAAAATCATAAGCACTCAACAGAGCAAACATAACTTTGAAATTCAAGCCTGAGCAAAGATAAGGCAGTAATTAATTCTGTCCTACATACCTCATCAGCATCAGACCAAACCACTTCCAGAAGCGTGGAACGTGGTGTGCCTGCAGCTGCTGCAGTATGGTCTCACAGTCTCACCAAAAGGAAGAATTAATGCCATAGAGTGGATTTGGGGGGTGATTTGGGTTTTTTTTCAGAAACACACATTTATTGTATTACGTATTATCAAAAAAATTCGAGACCAAATACAATTTCCAGTTCTCAGCAGCATTTTGCATTTCAGCAGCACAAGCAAAGGCAGAGGGGAGGTTTTGGGGATTTTATTGCAGCCGAGAGCCCGGGGGCATCCCCAGGCGCCAGCACTGCTGGACACTGCGCATCCCCCGGCACTGCCAACCCGGCACTGTCCCCATCCCCATCACTGTCCCCATCCCAGCACTGTCCCCATCCCATCACTGTCCCCATGCCGGCACTGGCCCCATCCCCATCACTGTCCCCACCCCCGCACTGTCCCCATCCCCATCACTGTCCCCATCCCATCACTGTCCCCATCCCCGGCCCCGCCCGGCTGCGGGGCTGCGCTCCCGCCGGACACCGCCAGGTGGCAGCCGCGGCCGCCGCCCCGGCCCCCGATTTTGGGGTTTTCTCCTCAAAACTCGGCCCGGGCTGTGCTCGTCCCCGGCTGCTTCGCTCCGGCCGAGCCCGGCAAGCAGCAGCACAGCCAGTGCCAACTGGATGTCAGGGTACTGATCTACGGGATGTATTTTTCATCCCCTCTAAGAAAAAAAAAAATAAAAATCAGTGTTTCCCCTCAATACTGAAAAAAAAAATTAATAGGAAAAAAAAAATCAAATCCGTAACGTTGGTAAGTTAATATCTTTTCCATCTTTAGCTACAGTGTTTGTGTTGACTGACATGACTGACAATGCTATTGATTGACAGTGACTGGTCTGATCAGTCATACGTGGGATTTGGCTTCAAGTTTTTCAAAGATACCAAAAAGTTACAGCCACTAATAACAAACAAATAAATAAATAAATGAACTCTTACATGCCATTATTCTTTTTAAGTATTACTTCTCCATAATTCGAAACTTCATTACAGTTTAACAGTACCAAGCAAATTCCATGTGTGAATTATCTCAAGGCTGACAGCTTACAGCGTCGAGAAATTCCTGTCATCAGACAAACTTGTCAAGATCTAATCAAAACACTTCAAGTGCATAAGATAATAAATCATTAGCATCTGTAATAGGTTGTGTGGTTTATATTCTAAAAAAGGTACTTCTTCCACTCTCATTTGTAAGAAAGAATTAGTTTCCACCTGTGAAACCTGTGTAAGCAAGGACAGCTTTTTGCTACTGCAAATTAATAAAAAAACAGGTAAAATATAGATATTATGTGTTATTCTGTTTCTGTGGATAGTGTGTTACTTAGACATGCATATACATCTCTTTCGTCATATGAGCAGCTGTGTTTAATTTATGCTTTTTAAAGAAGATCGCACCTCTTGGCAGAAGGCACTTTTTCTATTCAAATGACGTATTTCTGTTGATTCCAACACAGTCAGCCCCAGAAATTTTTAGAATGTATGTATAAAGCTCTGGAATTTCATAGTACTGGATGAAAAAGCAAAACAGTGACCTTTAACTCTCTCTAGATACCTTCTAGTTTTTGAACTTCTAGGGTTCATTTTTACAAGCTTTGCTCTAGTCATTAGAGCTGAAAAGTCATTTAAAGAGAGAACACTCCCTTGCAGCAGCACAGCTCTGGTAATTGTGACTTGTAATTACCAGACATACATCACAAGAAACATGGTCCAGGAACAGGAATGGACAAATCCTTTCCTTTACAGAATGCTTGCTCTACTTAAACAATATGACATTTAATAATTCCTACAATGTAGGTAATTCAGGATAAAATGCATGCTAGTTTAGGAGGAGGACTGCCTAGGGCTTTGTTCCTGAAAGCATCCCTTGGAAACTGAGTTTCCAAACAAGGAAGGAACAAAGTCCTAGCAGATGACATCTCAATGCAATTGAAATGTTATCCTATCCATGTAGGAATTGTCTTCATTCTGCACCGCCACCTTGACAAACACAGTGCAGTGTGGAATCAATAGGCAGTAGTTCACATTTAATACCACTGTGGTCTTGACAACAAAGAGCACAATCAAAACAATCAATTTTTATACCTGTTGTTCCACTATACCTCAGTTCATGTTAGTCTTAAAATCCCTCTCACAAACCCTAACAGCCACACAGCCCAACACGACGCGGCCTCTGCAGCACTTCCCATGTCCTCTGGAGAAATGACAATGCCCTCTCCCAGCTCTCTGCCCTTTTCTGCCCCTCCAAAGCTGGTAACAGCCCCTATAATCCCCCAAACAGGCCATGAACAGTGGGGCCAAAGCAAAAGCACCAGAGCTGGACATTACACAACCACGAGCAGTGTAATTATGAGATTTGCTTTTCCCAAATCACCAGGGAGTTTGTGTGTGAAGAAGTTACATCCCAGAGAGAAAATGCCTGGAGATGGAAAGAAGGAGGGAGCAGACTGCAGACAACTGCTGAACTGTGGCAGGCACATTCTTCTCTCTCTCAGGACTCTTTCATAGAGGAGCACAGAGAGAAGAAAGAGAAAACAATTTCTATTCCTGCTCCTTGTTTTCCCATGTGGAATGTATCTGGAGAATTGTTTATCTGGGGTGAGTGCTTGATTGGATTCTGGTGAGGATTGTTTGAGCCTGATGGCAAATCCAACCCACTTGTGTCTGAACTCTCCAGAGAGGGCCAGGAGTTGTGAGTTAGTTAGATATGGTAGTTAGAAAAAGCAGGTATGTAGTTTTAGTGTCTCCTTTAAATAGTATATTAATGTATTATAGTATAGTCACAAAAAAGAAATCATTCAGCTTTCTGAACTGGAGTCAGACATCCTCATTTCTTCCCACTGGGTTCACCTGCATTTACAATACTGAACTATTTCCTGTTTGAGGATGCCCACTGCCAGAGAACACTGCAGATCTCCAGGGGATCAAGAGGACAATGAAAATGCCTCCCAGAGATGGGGATACACTCATGGGGTTGAGACTCAGCTGGGTGTTAAAACAGCTCAACACTTCAATGTGTGCAATGGGACCAACTGAGAATTTGTATCTTATAAGGACAGGGTGATCTCAAACATATGAAGTAGCACTACAAAAACAGTGATTCAATAATTATGAAAAATGTAAGGGAAAAGTCCAACAGCATTCCACAAGCATCTTATAAAGGCTAAAGTCTACTCAGAATCATATATAGTATGATTTATAGTAGAGATTAAATGTTTTAGTTAGTAAATTATGAGGTAGGTGGTATGATTTAACTGGTTTCCATTCACACCACAAAGGAGTTTGGCATTACATGTCCATGAATCCAAAAAAATGAATCACATTTTAAGAGGTGAGATAACTAATAAAAGAGTGCTGAGCTGTGACTACTTGGTCTGAAACATTATTTAAAGGATGCAGCTGTAATCCTTTCAATATGCTAGTTTATCCTGAAGGACATTTTTCATTAAAGATCACCCTTCTGATGAGAACACAGGAACCTGCAAGATTCCAAACTGCCCCTTCCAACAGCACATCTGCCTCCCTGAGCACTTGTGCTGCCAGTAGCTATATTTATATTGCCATTATTACTCCAGCCAGCCTCCATGCCACCTGCTCTCTAGGTCAACAATATAACCCTCAAAACAGAGGCTTACATCTATATTTGATTTATACAAAGTGCTAAATAGCATAAGAATGTTATAAAATATTGGTGCACATTATTCACAAAGAACTTTCAGAAGTGGAAATAAAGAACTACTTTCACAGATCCTAAAAAATAAGGAGTGTATTAAATCTTGCAGTACCCAAATGACAAGAACAGACTGTTCTGAAAGTTAATTTTTTGTACCAGTTCCACATTTCAAGGCATAATTATTAAACATGCAACTTGATCTCTACAAGACAAAAGAAGCAGCAGATTTTCAGACAAGCAGTTAAAAAGGAACCTTGGGAAAGAAATTCAGCATCACAGAATTAATAAAAAGCTGATTCAAATATCTGCCTTCAAAAGAGTTCCTTATATTTCCTTTTATCTTAAGTTCATCACCTCAATCATGAGGCTATAAAATCAGTTGGATATCATATCATGCTACAGAAGAGGTCTCACAATAAGACCAGATCCTCATTTTACAGGCAGAAAAGAGGCTAAAAGAGAAAAGTTACCATTCATTTGAAAGATCATTTTTCTGTTTGCAAAATACATTGTTTAGTACATAGATACTGAAAAATTTATTCAGTTGTGGTTTTTTTAATACAGAAACTGCATCTGAAAACAGGAATGTTTCAGGCAGCAGAAAGAGTGCTGGATTTTTGCATAGGTGTGTGCACACAATATGGAGAGGAAATAAAGTCTGGAAATCTATTTGTTCACTGACCTACAATACAACCCACATCGTTCCAGCAGATATGTTATGTTATAAAAGTGTGAAAAAACAGGAACCCATCACTCAAATTTGTCACTTTCTCTCAGTCTTGTAATTTGTCCTTGAATATGTATCTGCACATATGGCACAGACCCACAGGCAAAGTTGGATGCTGGAGCCTGCACTGATGGCAGCTTAAATGGAGTCCTTGCAAATTAAAATGAGAACCATCACCACACAGGATGTTCCATATTTTTGCCAGAGCAGACAGCATGATTCCTGAGATTGCTTTTGACCTTGGCTCCCTTGCAAGGTACTCACTATCATACCAGTTGGGACAATAGACAAATATTTTTACAGCTATAAGAGTAAATACATTTCAGTTAATAAGTTAATATTTCACAGATGATGAAATTCCACTGACAGTCAGTGACCTGGTACCATGCACTCTTGTTTTAATTTTTTTTCCTTTGCTGAATATGTTTGCTTTAGGGTATACTACCAACCAGCAGGGGATTAATTAAATCTTCTTCTATACATAACCATTTGCATTACAGAAATGATATAATGAGGGTTGGAATCTCCAATTCTGATGGAAAGTACAACCTGGCCATGCAAGGACAAACTGTAATCCATCCATCAGATTAACAGGAAAGAATTTTTCATGGTGATTAAAAAAAAAAAAAATGCCCCATGCTAAGCTTTTCTTTCTCCTATCAGAATCTGTCAGGAAAAATAATTTCCTTCTTTTCACCATATCACTGTAAATGGTTATTAAAAACAGCACTTCTCAATTTCTCTGTCTAGAAATGATTATATCTGAACTTGTTTCCCAAACTCATCAGTAAAGAATTTTAAACAGCAAAACTGAAAGCGTATCTGTACTGAAGGTCAGATGAACCTATGGAATATGCTGCAGATATTTTTTTAATTTACTGACTTTTTAGAAACTAAATTCAGGATCATACTGTTAGATCATCTGCTTAGCTACAGAGATACTTAAAATACAGAAAACGAATACCCAGCCTCTTGCCAATACCATTCAGAATATTCAGAGGACATGGATTTAATTCCCAGAGCTTTCTCCACACTCTACCGAATTTATGTCTGCCATCACACAAATTCTAAAATGCCATGGATAGCTTAGTCCCAGGCCATCCCCCCATATTCCCAGTGCCACCCAAACTGCCTGGAAACCACTCTTTCCTAAGAAATCTCACCTTCATGGTGGCAAAGTGCCACAGCCTCCAAAAAAAGTGTGTGAAGAATAGTCAATACTGCATCTTTTCACCCAGTGCTACCCTAAACATACTACAAGTTCAAAGCAAAATAAAGTTATTGTTTTGATTAATTTTCTACCTCAGCAGAAGGTGCATGACAGTAAAAATACCATTTGCAACTATTCTAACATATAAAACTAAATGGAGAAAAAACCCTCAGATGTTTAACTAACAGGCAGCCCTAAATATTCAGTGTATATCAATTTTTTGACCCACAGTTCACAAATCAGCCAATGATGCATTTCATGCTTTTGGATCTTCCAGTCTTTCTTTTCTCTTCAGCTTAGAAATCCCTTACTAGTCAGCAAAATAAAAAGCCTTTGGATTTATTTCAAATTAGAGTTACTGCAGAAGGAAATAAAGCTAAAAGCCCTTTAAACTTCAAGCAAAATTCTCAAACACAGCAAATTACTTTCCCTCCCCCACTACCCTTTCTGAATGGGCAACAGGAACTTATTCTTTGGTAAGCAAAGCTAAGGATCCAGGTCACATCTGTGCATTAACCTGTCAAGAATATATGTGACCAGAAGCTTCCCACTAACCCTTCATATCACTTAACCTCAGGGCTTTCCATTAGATTATGGATTTTGGCTACTTGACCTAAAATAATTCCAGAATACATCTCACAACAGGCAAGAATTCACACTTTCCTCAGGATATTTGCAGTGCCCACTCCCATGTGTGTATATATATATGTATGTATTTTAGTAAGCTGGAGATTCAGCTCCATATTTTGTACATTACATCATGTTTTCCAGCCCAAAATACAACATTACACAGTGCACACCATGGGCCACTGCTCATGGCAACAAACGGGACTGAAACCACACGTCATGGCTTGGACTGGCAAATGACAATAAAAACAAGGGATGCAAAGCACATTCCCAAGGGATGAAGGAAGGGACCAGCCCCAGGAAAAGCCACAGCTTTTCCACAGCTGCCCCAGCTCAGCGGGCACCCACAGCCAGGGCACACTGGCACCCACACATCCCTCACCAGTGTGGGTGACTGGTGCCATGAGTGACTCGCAGTCCTCCAGCTCCCATTTCCTCCACAGCATCCATTCCTATCCCTGTTTCTCAGGACCAGGAGCACAGGGTCACTCTGATTTTATGCCCTCAGTCGAGCAGAAGTCTCTTTCTTCCCATAATAAAGACAGTTCCTAGTTTTATATTCGATCCCAAGCTTTTCAGCTGTGCTTAAACAAAGAATGGCTTCTAAAAATTAAGACAACCTCTAAGAACCCTGGTCACAATAACAGGGGTACAGTAACTCAGCTGTTCAATCCTTAGACATCAGCAAACTTATTAACTATTAACTTGACTGTTTTCCTCAAGTCTAAAACAATAAAACCAACCACAGAAGCAGCCCTCTTCAAATACACTTGCCAAACTTACTTTTAAATGTTACAAAGCACATAACAAACAATGTTTTTAAGGTGCAATTTCACTAGCAAGAAAAAGTAAATTTAAATACTACAGCTTGAATTTTGCAACCCAGAATCCTAGATGTGGTGCAGAAGCATAGAAAAAAAACAGCACAGCAAAAGAAAAACGATGAATTTACTCTCCTAACAGACAATCCTTAAATGACAACAGCAGTAGCTCCAGAAGACCATTATGATAACTTATTCCCCCAAATTAAACAATAGCAGCAACCCAAAATGTCTGTGTAGCAACAAAATAAAAAGCGAGGCACATGCTAGTCCTCTGTAAATAAAAGGTTATACTTTCAAACCCGAGAAATAACACCAATAATAAATGCTCCAAATCTTCCTTATGTATTTTTGCACAAATTAGCCTAAAGGCAAAGGAATACGGAGAGTAATAAAGCACACAGCTTAGACAGCTCATTAATCTTTCTCATTACTTAATTCTAGTTTTACAAGGCCATGAAGCAGATTCCTGATGTGTGAAAGAGCCTGCCCAGCACTGAACGCTCATCCCAAATAATGGGAGCAACTGTTCAAAATTCTCTTTCATTTTTGCCAGACGGCGCCAGTTTCAGAAATTTAAGTCAAAAGGTCACGTTCTGCAAAATTTTAGAAAATGCAGGGAAGAGTCTCATCTCAGAGCCATTTGGGACTGCAGCTGTAATGCTATTGTTAGAAACCACTCTTAAAATTACTCTGTCTTGACTTGCACCAAAAATTCCTTCAAGACTGGGCATGCAGTGGTCACAAGAAAACAGTAACAGCTGCTAAAAATGCCAAGAGCATTACAAAGAAACAAATCCAGTTTTATTCTCTGGCTTGTAGGTTCATACAATATTAATCTACTATTAAATCAGTTGATATTTCTACTATACACACATCTAGTCCTTAAAAGATTGTTTTAAACAAAATATCTGTCATCAAAGCTACCTGGCAACCAATTCTAGTCTTAAAACTCTTTAAATATCCCTTAAAACTGAATAAACAAGCCCAACGAAAGGATTCTACAAGAACCTTTCTGGTTTGTCCTACAAAAATCTATATAAAACCATGAGAATCTCATGAAAACTCCACGCCTGGCTCATCAGCTGATATCCATTCAGTGCACTGTTAACACAGACCAGAAATTAAATTTGGTGGTAACTTTTGAGAGGCACTCCCAATGTTTCCAATTGCTTTGTCAATGTTAGACCAACACTTGTGACATCAACAAAATTTCATCTTTGCAATTGTCTATTTCGCAATTAATTTAGACAAAAAGAAAAATGTGTCAGGCCAGTGTTGCCAGACAGCTGGACAGCTTCGCCAGCCCTAAAATAACACCAAGTTTTCTAACAGTAAAGCTCTGGGAGAAAGTCCCAGGGAAGAGAAACCTTTTAGTTCCTCAAAAAGCCTCAACAATAAAGGTGTCTCCCATCCCTTCTTAAAGCTGCATCAAATCCATTCCACACAGATATGGGAAAACACTCTCAGAAATTGAAAGCATAAGCAATCAATTTTAAAGATATTTAGTAATTAGTCCTAAAAGGATTTCCAAGCAAATAAAGCTCCCTTGCCTTCATCTAGTTTATGACTGATAGCATCTGTAACCTCACGTGGCATCCATTAAGTTCAGGAGTTAATTACATCTGCTCTGACTGGACATTATTTACAGAACAAGCAGATGTAATTTTCCATTGCTTAGCTAAGCTACATGAGGCACTTCAGCCGACCCCTCTCAAATCACTGCTGCTCACAAAACCACGGAAGGAGGGACAGACACGGTGCTCTGATCATTTTCTGCCAAGGAACAGCTACAAGCCATCATCCACTTAATGAAGAAATCCACATGCTGAGCACCATGTGAAAATTTGGAATAATCAGAGCCAGACAGCATTTACACCTCTGTAAGCAAACAAGAGAATTTCAACTTCTCTTTCTGCCCTCAAAATTGAATAGTCTCTGATATTGCTTAGGCCTGCTGGGCTCCACACTGGAACATAAACCCTTGACAGAAGTGATGAAAGAAAGGGTTCCATTGCTTCATTCCCCAAAAATAAATATTTTTTTACACCAAAAGCCAAAGCCACAGATATTTGACATTTACACATATTATCTGTATAGGAAGAGATATTCACCCCCTGGATATATAAGGTGGTTACATGCCTAGCATGACTCATTTCAGTTATAATACAAAGCCTTTATACCACAACTTTTTTTATTATTAGTTCTGAAAAACTGTATTTTCAGTGAAATAAAGAAACATTAAATAGGAACATTCTTTCTTACCATCTTTCATGCACACTTTCAAATTTGTTGGTGGGGTTTTTTTCTGCTTAGGTATTTTTAAATTAATCATAAAGACAAAAAAATATATTAGAAAAAAGTAATTAAATGGTCCTCTCAATTTCAGTGAGACAGAACTGTAATAATCACCAAGTGAACTCTAATTTTAAAATTCCAATCTTATATTAACTTCAAGGGTTCAACAGTGTGACAATGCTTTAAGATGGAATATCAAATAGGAAACTGCAAAGTGATGCTAGGCCAAACCCAGCATTAATTTACAGATCAAACCCAATGTGGGGAAAGTTTCCTACTCGTGTAGGAAGGCTTGGAATAGACAAAACATATCTCACAAAAGCAGCATTTATTGCTTTCAAAATGAAAAACAGGTGAGCTGGGAACCATTGAAACTGGCCAGCCTCATCCCTGGGCAAATTTTTAAATAACCACACCCAGCCCTGTCCTTCGGTTTTATCATAAATTCTGCAAATGTCAAGAGAGCTGAAGTTTCTGGATCACTCAGATTTCTCCTATGAAAAAACATGGGATACATCTAAGCATATTTTACAGATTTATTTATGAACAACCCTACATTTAATATAATGTATAATGGATAATTCAGGTTTACTCAGTGCCAAGAGATCTGTTTCAGAGTAAAGGAAAATTCATCCCCAATTAAAGTAGTGGTAAAATATAGGCACTCACTCCCAAAGCACAGATTTGAGAAAGTGCAGGCTGTGCCTAATGACTTTTAGTCCTGATGGGCGATTAGTGCGCTCTGTAATGGACTGACAGAAACAGCTGATTCTATTACAAGGACATGTTCTGGCTAGGATTCTCTTTCTGTTGCATTTAAATTATAAATATGGACTCTCTTGAAAATATATCAAGACAAAAGATATTAATCAATATCTAAAACTTCTGCCTTCTGTCCTTTACCGTACTTCAAATTAGAACAAACACTGACTTCATCACCAGGAAAAGCCTTGCAGGTGCTCAGGACTGCCTGCACTGTAATTTCTCTGCTGTACATTCCTCTTCATCCTCTACTCCTTTGAGAAGAAACTGCAAGGCTTTTTTTTTTAATTCAGCTGTTGGCTTCAAACAGAGGTTTTAAGGTATATTCCTGTTTGCATTTATGGGTACAGAAAAAATTTCCAAAGACTTCGCAAGACCTGAAAATTCATCACCAATTGTCACTGAACAGTCTCTTTCTTCAAAGAGGATTTGGGAAGGGGCTTTTCCTCAACTTGACAGGTCTCAAAACCACAAGTCTAATCAATGGCCTTGTTCACACTTTCAGGTTGAATTCAATGCATGATTAAAGCATTCAGCTCAGAATAGCTTCTGGGGAGCCAAAAAGTCTTTAATACAATGTTTTTAACTCGATGTCTGTAATGTACTATAGGGGAGCTTGAATACCAGAACCAAAGTCCCTGCTCCTCTGATACATATTTCATAAAAGCTACAAAAAAAGCTACTCATACTGGAAAGAAAAAGCAGCATGGAAACTGCAAACTATCTAACAGGCTAAAAAAGCCTCAGTACATCGAAGCATTTAAGTACAAATGGTGCTCACACTACCTAAAAACAGGTCTATACCTCTGCACAAGCTTTCCCACTGCTGTTTTTGAAGTTTTGCTGTGATTTTCTTTTTTGTCTATCCCACCTCACTAACAATCAGCCCAAACTCAACAGCTTTTTTCAGAGTAGAAGTTACAATTTGGATGTGCTGCTATGTGCATTAGAGGACTTCTTATACAAAGAACATTTGCTATGGACAATAAAACAATTCTTATGTTGATAACTAATGGGAAAAAAAACCTTGAGAGATTTTTCACTGAACTTGTTACATTTTTGTTTGAGAGGGACCAAACTGCAAAGAAATAACGATTGAAGTTTAGTGACCATCTGTGAAGAACTAACCTAAATAGCTTTCAAAGAATGACTCAAGGTTTCATTTCCTGATAGCAACCATCTACTCATGCTCCTTGGTATGATTTCTTATCTTACCATTATCTTCTTCATCAAGAAAATTCTTGGTTTATTTCCCTTAGATGTTTAACTCCTTAATCCCTTATTTCCACAATGTTTTCTCTCAGGCAGTGCTGCCACAAACTGTACTGGTGCTCCCAAATTCTCACAACAGAAGTGTAACTTCAGCAGCCAGAACAAAGTATTAGAAAAAGCCTTAAAGTGATCCTGCAAAATCATTCTGTGAATACACAAAAATTGAATTAATTTCATTAATTCTCCTCCAAATTTAAATTCTGTGATAACCGATTATTTTCATTTCAATATAACAGTTTAGAAACTGATAAAATAGTTCCAATGTGGTCTGACTGCAACAGGTTCAAAGCTCTTTTAACATATTTCACTTTTCCATTTCTCACAAAGTAAAAAGCACAGCAAAGGCAAGATGGTGATTCCCATTTAAATCCTATTCTTGTAGATGAAACATTGCCCCAAATTCACCACTGTATTTTAAGCATTTCAGTTTACTCAGGAAGAAAGAAACTTGGGAGATTTAAAGATTTATTTTTAATGCAGACTTTGTACTTGTTGAATTCAGAATTTTAACACCAGAAAGCAAACTCACCATCTAGTCAAGGAATTACAGATGACTGGCTATAGGGGGATTTCTCTAACACACACACACCCCCAAAACAAACCCAGAGCAACTCCTGGAGTTACTCCAGATTTATATATGTGCTAAGTGACAATTTAGACTTAACATCTCAAATTATCTTTCCTCACTTCATGATTTAAAAAAAAAGGTGTGTACAGGTACCACTTTATTTTCACTGGCTTTAATTCCACAGTAGCTTCTTAAATAATGAATAATTCTTTTCTGCCCATCACTTACTTTTATAGAAGTATTTATCTTTGAAACAAATTTAAAAGTCAGGTTAGTATTTATGAAAAATCCTAGTATGGTTCACCTGGACACAAGAACATCAGAGACTGGGCAACAAAAATATTTAAAAGCAGTTTTTCAGATGTAGTGAGCCTGGTGTCTTACTAGGTGAGCCCCTGGGAAAGTCTATGGCTTTGTTAACATGGTGTTGGGTTATTTTTCAGATGAAGATAAAGCAACTCAAGTCATATTCCCTCCCCCACCTGAAAGCAGCTGCCCAGCATTTATGTCCAGAGTGCTTAAATTGCTATGTACATGCTTTATTAAAAAATAAAATCAATAGACATTATGCCTACTCAAAAATCAATAGACATTACAGATTAATAAAATATTCTTTTCATTTTCCCGTTTTCATTTTATTCTAATTGAATATTTATAGTCTCTCTACCCAAGTTTAACATTAAATGCAAATGGACAGAGAGCATTTAAATGTGTTCTGGTTCTAGGAAGCAGAATCTGTACTGTTATATAAACTTGAAATAATTATTTGTAAAATTACCATACTGAGGAGAACAAAACCTTATTTTCAATCTTAATACTTTGAGTCTTCCTAATTTCAGTGTACTTAAATAGCATTCCACTGTTCAGACTTAAATACTATTAAAGCAAACGACTGACCAAAAAAATAGCATTTTCAAAACAATATTGCAACCTCACTACACAAATGTCTATTAATTCCAATGGAAAAGGTGAGAAATTAGGTTCATTGTAGTGTCTGAAAATCTCCATCTATGGCTTCCTTTATGCCTAGAAGGTTTTTGTTTCACAGCTTCAGGTATTCCTATCAAAGCAAGTAAGTCTCTGGGGCCTGGGAAAGGCAGAGAGCAAAAAAAGGGCTCAAAAAGAAAACAGGCAAATAAACAATATAATAGCAAGATACAGGAGATGGAAATTAATCTGGCTACAATGCCAGGGAGCCACCATGTGCAATATTAGGCATACAGCAAAGCAGAACTTACAAGTGCTTCTATGTTAATTCTAGAAGGCTGAAAAATAAAACAAAAGTATATTGGCACCAAACAGCCACCCTCTGTAACAGGCATCCCCCACACCTGCCCACAGGAGGATAATCTGGGATAGTGTTGCCAGTATTTGCTTATCAGGATTGATGGATTAAGCTGTGGGAGCAGAGACGGTGCTCTGCAGATGAAATTTACCAGGATAAAAAATATTATAAAAGAAATGCATCACAGAATCTCTTTGGGCAGGAAACCCTGCCTGTAATATCCAAAAATACAGTTCCAGGGCTGTGCTACCAATTCTCATTCAAGGCAATGGCAACGATCAGGAAACATTGAATAAGATCAGGGAAGCTGCAAAGATAGAACAAGTCACAACAGTGGAAGTTTCCAGTCTGGGCCAGTGCTTCACCAGGATAACAACAGACCAGTCTGAACTCAAAAAAAATATCCTGTTTTGGGTTTGTCTTTAGCCTTCTACATTCCTTTTTAGTGCCCTCAGCATGATTCTCTCTTAACTAGGGTGCAGTTCCTCCTGGGCAGAAGCCTCCAGTCCCAAAAACACTACCATCACATCTAATTCTTCCTTTTTACTCCTTTATGTTGTCCACACATGTGGGCCGCTAATCTCTTGTCTACAGATTCTCACACACAGAACTGGCAGGTATTACAGAGAATGCTGTCACAGAAATCTTGTATTTCAATGGCCCACTTGGCAACCTCAAGTTACCCTGGAACATCCCTCCTTGAACCTCCCACACAGAAACTGAGTTAACTGCATTTATTCACAGAAACACCCACTATCACAGTCAGCTTCCCCTTGTCCTTGGGGATATCATCTCTGCTGAGGAGCCTCCTCAGCACAGAAGGATACAATGACCCTGTCTGGAACGTGGATCTTGTCCAAAAGGTCAGGTCCATCCTCAGCAGCAGTGCAGAGGATGTGGTGTCCCTGCAGGTCTCACTTCTGAGCTTCTCTACTAAGTTTGTCCAGTTCAGGCACTTTAAGAGCAAACCTGTGCTCTTAGTGCTGAGAGCTCCCTGAACCACACACACAAACACACTGAAGCCCTGCATTCTCTGCAAAAACTGGAGAACCCTTCACTGAGATACCAGATTTTTACCTGTATCTTATGTTTAACAGTGTGTTAAGTACTGGAACTTAATGCTAATTAAGCTTCTCCTTTAAGTAGTAACTAAACTTACTCTCCTCCCAGTCTATTATTAAGTAAATTAGAAATAGGTGAGATCTATCCAAAAGCAAGTTCAGTTTTTTGAGTTTATGGGCTCCTTAAATGCTGACTTGACATGTTCTCTCTTCACTGATGAGAGCCCAACCTTTTCGTTGTCCCCTGTTCTACATATGAATTAGGAATTTCTTTTACTTTCACTCCTGCATCTCTGAACAGGTTAGGCATTCTCAATATCCCAGATGATCAGGCAGAAAGCTGGCTAATGTTGGAGGTGTGTCAAAAATCTTACATACAGAACTAAAAAAAAAACCCAAACAACTAATGCAGAAGTTCAAAAGTGTGTTGCTATTTCATTACTGCAAAATGTTAGAAATTTGAGATTTGAGTTTTGCATTTAGATTTGAGTTTTCCTAACTTAATTCCAGGATACACTGCAACAGCAGATACTGCACAGAACCAAATGTGGATTTCCTGTAAATCCTGGCAGTGTGAGGAATTTATCAGGCAAGTGGCCAACACAAGGCCAGATTCAGGATATACACAACTATCTCCTCACACACCCACATACAGCCAAACTAGAACTAATTTGAAAAAGGACAGAGGACAAACTGTGAAGACAATAGACAGCTGTAATTGGGGAATAAAAGGCAAACAGGGTGTTAGGCAGCATTAGGAACGGGATGGAACATTATATGGAAATTATCATAATGGCATTAGCTCAATCAGAACCACATCAGCAGCTGTGATGCCATGTCTGGTTCTGGGCACATCATTCACAAAGAAAAATCCCAGACTCCTGGCCAAGACAGCTTGCTACTATTCTTGAAATTCATTTTCCTGTGGAATACATACTTGAGCCTAAAACTAGAAAAAACCCTCCAACGACCACCAAACAGGTTTTCATCAGAAAGAAGATAACTTGTCTTTCTAGCCAAAGGAGAAGTATCTTCAAACACCTGCAGTGTGACAGCACTGCCTTCCACAGCTCAGCAAGGAGTGCCTCCAGTTCATCTAAAATGAATATTCAAATGCTGGCAGCCAGCATTCCAGCAAAAGAAGTCTTTGGCTGCAGTGAGGACAGTCTCATGGATTAATTGAGGGAAGAATTTCCACAGAAGGAAAGCTACTCAGGACAAAGGACAATGCTGGCACAAGAAATGATGCATGCAAATAGGTGTGTTTCCATTTCCATACAAATGGAACTAAAAGTTTCTGATTTTCAAAAGACTATGCTTGTAAAACAGCAGCAGTGAAGTACTTCAATTCTTTGTGGTTCTAAAGAGATACAACTGGACAGTATATATATATTATTTCATACATACACACAATTTCTATGAATACACAGACACAAAGAAATTGTATTTTCCTGGAATAAATGGAAAGCTCACACATTTTCTTTTGTATATATACAAACTTCAAAGACACTACAAGAGCAAATTTTGTTCTGATGCACCACAGATTACAGTCTTATTTCCAACATCTTCTTTTACAACTGATTTCTTTCTTTGGAAAACAAAAGGCTTGAAAGCCACAGGTTTCTGGAATGCATTTTCTACATGTGCAATTTATGGTGGCATTCAAAACCAGCCTACAATATATATAGCAGGCAAACTGTGAAAGCTTAGGGTGAGAGGAATTTTCCTAATCTGCTTAAGTACAGGATTCTTTTAGTAGCAACATGGCTGCTGCTCTATGCCTGTGTCTCCCTGTCCTAAGCCTGTTTGCTTTTTGTTTTCTGTTTAGTTTGATTCTCTGGGGGGGCTTAATTGTTTTTTGCTTTTTTGTCTTCATGGTAGGATTCCTTTATTATCTGATTTTACGGCTGCCATTGCCATTTTCTGTGGGAGCACTTTTTTGTTTGTTTTATGGCCCACCTTCAGTGAATCCTCTTTAGTACAATCAACCTTTTTGGCTTTTTACTCCGCTCCATTATTCTACTGCACTACAGTTTACTTCTGAGGGATTTGCTGCAAGACTCTCAGCCCAAATTTCCAGCAAATGAAGACTACAGAAGGATCCATCTGCTGCTGATACACAGAAGTCTCAGCTGAAATACTTCTTATGCCACAAATGTGTCATTTGGGATGGATGGAGCTAAATCACCACATGTTTTTACAGGAGGATGTACTCCAGGAGAAGGAATACAACTCCTGAAGACACTGTGGATCAGGACTTTTTCCAGGAGAAGGGAGAGCTACAAAGAATCCAAAGGCTTTGTCATTTGACTGTCATTCCACCAGCAACAATTATGAGCTGTTACTTCAGGTTTTTTGCATCTCTAATCACTGAGGTTTTCACCACGGAAAAAGGAATTAGCACACTTGTGTTAATCAGTGAAAATATTTACTTGAATTTTTGACTTATTGGTTATTAAATTTGATACTGTACATACTTAAGATATGGACTTTGGAAATACACCAGCTGATTAATCTCCACCATCAATGCTGCAACAGGAGGAGAGTGACGGGTCTGTCCTGAACAGCTTTTGGAGATGAAGATGCAATCTTTCTTAACTGAGAAAGGATTATTTCAAATCTAAATCTAATTGCTGGCAGTGTTCTTAATGCATCCACATCTTGTATTATGTACAAAAATTAAAATTATAATTCCATGTACTTTGGAGAAAGTTCTACTTTGTTCACCATCAGGGGACAAGAGGAGCTATCCTGCTTTTCTTGTAGCATTAGCTTGTTTTTATGTCTTGTGCATCAGAACGCAACCTCCCATGTCCAAAAATCAATTTCTTGTAAAATTATGTCTTTTCTCTGTTGAAAGTTCAAACTGTTTTTAGCAAGTGATTATATTTAATATTTTGCTGTTAGTGAAGTTTTAATCTCTTCCCTGCAACCCGGAGTTATTATTGCAACCACAGTGCGTATTGGCTGACCTTAAATATTGCAATTGAGTTTTTTCCCCATTGTTTCAAGACTGTCCTTGAGGAACAGCATAAAAGGTTTTATTTTCAGTTAATTTGCAAACTGTCTGCACACCTGGCTGCGGTCAGATGCTTGGAGGTGCCCAGGTAAGGACAAGACACAAAGACACAAAGCTGCCCCATCTCAGTCAGATGCAGTCCATTAAAAGCTTTACTCGCATTATCTTAATTAACTTTCTTAACACTTGCCTGCCCTGGTGAATTCATCTGAAGTTAAAAGCTGACTCGTCTTTCTTTTTGGACTCCAAATTTGGAATTATGTTATGTTTCAATTTGAAACTCCATGAAATTGACAGCTTTGTCTTTGAACGCTCGAGATCAAAATAGTAGAGATTAATTTTTACCTGTATCAAAAACCAGGAGACCTTATTGACATTCGTAATATTAGCATTTTCTTGTGTTGTTAGTACTAATGTTGTATTTTTCTCATTGAGCTAATAGTGCATATTGCCCCCTTATCATAGTTCTACTTTGTATGTTGTTGGCCCTGTGGCATTAGGTATTTTGTAGGGTAAGTGTTCTATTTCTTATTTGATATTCATATTTTTAAGATTTTCATTATCTGATCTCCATGTTAAGATTTTTTATTTCTGCAAGACGATTCATACAGCTCTTACATGAGTTCTTTAAGGAATTATGATTCACTTGCTGATATCTCTTACACTATTTAACATGTGTCAAAATAAATAGTAGAAAAATCCTTTTTAATGCAAAAGAATATCTACACGGATATTGCACAAATCTTTATCAACTGAAATACTATTTGAAGATTTCCATTCCAAAGCAATTACCACTCCTGCAGAAGAAAGCAGCTGATGAAACAGGGGGCAGAAAAGATCAGTACTTAATCCATTATCACATCCCAGTAATGCTAATCTAGGTGTAAGATTAATTTGGACTTCAAACATATTAAAGCAGCAAAATAAGATTTGCTTCCAGGAATGTTCAAAAGACAGTATGTCCATATGATCGGATTTGACATTTACTGCAACCTTTCATCCATAATATGAATTTGAAACCAACTCAGATGTTTTGTAAAAGATAATACAAATAGATGATGTATGGAATCACTCACAGGACCCAAACATGGATTTTAATATGGGAAACAAAACTTAATGAGATAGTCTTCTCTGGCAGTGCAATTAAAACACAAGAAGCATATTTCCAGAGCAATCCCTTCAGCATTTCTCTCATGGAAACGAATTCAATTATCTGATGTAGCATTTTGTTGGTTTCTACCTATGAGATTTCTATTCTTTTTAATTCTGTGCTTTTCCCTAAGAACTTGACAGTTACTTGATAAATCAATTTTAAAAACATTTGGTTTAGCCTGCCTGACCTTAGAAGTTGGTGTATTATTTCTAAAGTAATTTTTTCCAAACATGAAAATTCAATAACCTACCAGTTTATTTCACAGCAGCAATGGTGAATAACCTCTAAGCATTTTACTACTGTTAAATCTAAAGTTTCTACTTTTTCATTTTTGTTTCTGTGGCTTTGATTCCTCTTTAATTTACAAAGGCAAACAATTCTTAGCAGGTTGACAGGTATCTATTTTTACTTAGGATTTCAACCACTCAGTTTACCTGCCACTGACTCAAGAACTCATTTCAGTGTAACAAGAATTAACATTGTGCATAAATATTCACATGGGAAGATTTGCTGAGGGTGCCCTCAATCCAACATCACCAACAAAGCTGTAAAAGTGTCAGTCCCAGCTGAGGAAACCCCTAGTCACTGGTCTCCACCTGGACATCAAGCATTGACCACAACTCTGAGTGCAACATCTATTTCAATTTTCATTTTTCTCAGGTTACCTCATTTTAATTAAGAAACATTTCCTCTTAATTTTATTTAAAATTTTAACCTTTAAAAACTAATATCATGCTCAATTCTATGAATGTTTATCTCTACATTATTGCTCTCCCTCTTACTGCATTTTATGATCTTTACAGCTACTTTGATTCCTTTGGCTACATTTTTAAGTGTAAATTTTCAAAATGGCCTTAGTTTGAAAAAGTCTTTACTCCACTCAAGGAATTAAGTACAGTTTTTTTACTATGACTTCAAATATATTTACAAATTTTTTGTCTTCATAATTAGTTTTTGTTTTCTGTCTCATTATGGTTTTCTTACTGCTATGAAGCAGTTTAGAGCTACAAAATAACCAATGGAAGTTTCAGAGGGGGGAAAAAAAAAGAGGGCTGATTATTGAACACTAAAGTGCATGTTATTACAAGCACATATAAAATAGATACCTTGTCCAAATATATCTCTTTGAATGCTTGAAAGACTGAGAGCAGAAACAAGATTTTAAGAGAGGCATGTTAAGTAAAAGCCTATAATATTGTTCAAGCTGTTCCAAAATACAGTGCTTAAAACCAATTTCTAGCCATAACAACTATCAATCATGATCTGTTACACTAATAATAGGATTGCATTCTATTTTTGCTTTTTTAAAATTGGCACACATCCAAGATGAAAAGTGGCAGAGGTTTTTCTCCCCTGCCTTCGTGTAGCATAATATACTCCCTATACCTGCTCATTACCCAAATATTAAAGAGGAATTCCCTTTCTTTTGTGTTCTATCAGAACTAATTCAGCATCCCAAACTGAGTGCTTGCAGCTTTCACATATATTTGGTTCACTCATCCTTCCCCCTCCCAACCTGTTCCACACAAGACCAATGTAAATTTATGCCTGGCACTGGTTCCTGAAAACAAACAGCATTTGTTCATTTCTTTTTTTATAAAGTTAACAAAAGCCAAATCAATTATTCCTGTAAGAACCTTCAGCAAAGACCCAAAAACCCAGCCCAGGTACAAAGGTGGCCTCTTTTTATTTCTACAGCTAAGTATCTTGCTGGTTTGATTTTTTTGGGTTTTATTTTGATTCTTTTCCAAGAGAGCAGGGGGCTCTTGACATACCAACAGGAATCATTTTAATGCTTTCTGAAATCTGCCTTCTAGGAGTCTAGAAGCACTAATTCCCCACCAAGAGTATTTGGGGAGAAACCAAGGTTGCCAGCTGGGGAAAAAAAAAATGGAACCATTCCATTTAAAACATCCCTTCTGCTCCAAAGTGGTCAGGTTTCATTTGCACAGTGCACCCTGCTGACGTTAATTTAGAAGCCCTCTAATCAAGCTCACTTCCTGAAAGAAAAGCAGGGAATATTGAAATGATGGCTATTGAACTCCAAAGTTTTCAGAAAACAGAAGGAACTTAACTATAAAATCTCCTTTTGAGTCCCATTATAGAATATGTACAGTTCTGTCTGACTTCACCTGTGGAACAACTGGGATCTGGCATAAGGATCTGCACTGTGGCATAAGGATAAATGAGCAATAACGAGGGGAGGCAAAGCCCTCTTGTGACAATTTGCCTACAATAGAGAATTTCTTTTAAGTCCAACACCAAAAATGAACAGTTGCTTCTTGAAACACTCACTTTAACCTGATATCAGTCATGAGCACATAAAGAGACCCAAGACACCAATACAGGAGTGTTTTGTTTCAAATATCAGGGTCTATGTCAAGGGTATTTAAAGCCATCTTATCTCAGGATAAACTAGGTCACCTGAGGATTAAGGGGTAAATGAATGAAAGCCATACACCAATCTCTCAAACAGTAAGATAATACAGCTCTTTCTGGTTGAAAGGTGAATTTAGTAAAACCCTTTGGTAGCATATTGTCGGCCAAAAAACATAAACAGTAATCACTTCATCCAGTAATTCTCTTATTAAAGACCAAGAAAACTACTGCCTCCCAGAAAGAACTTACATGCCACAGTGACCAAGACTGACTGACCCTCTTTGAAGTCACTGCAACTTTCTCTCAAATACTGTTTTGCTTGATATCTTTTTAAACAGCGAAAAAATATCTTTATCTTGTGGTACACAAATGCCACACAAAAAGATGAAGTAATTTGTGTGAGCAATGCAAGGCAAGATCTACCCCAAACCCCTCTCATTCCACTGCCTTCAATTCTATGCAAGTTATGCAAGGGATTGCTTTCAAGAAATTGTTTTTTCAAGAAGTGTGAGTTAAGTACATGGAAAATTGTCAATTCCCAGCAACAGCACATAAGGACCTCTCACCCCCCATTTAGATATGTAACCGGATTTTTCACCTGGCTATAATCACCTCCCCACTGCTATCAAAAAGAAGAGATTCTGTTACAGCACCATTTTTAGGTAACAGGTTTCCCCAAGATTGCTGCAATCCATACAGCCAGGCAAGGCACAGGCTATTTCTCTTGATTCATGGTAAATCAATATTATGTTTCCAGCTACACACAACTAAATTACACCTATTGCATCTGCTGCTGAAAGCTGTATGTAAGGGCATGGTTTTTCTTTAGTATTTCATTTTTATCAGTCCCAATGGTACTACACTGGATTCTATGTTGTATTATGCCTTAACAAAAATGATTTTACTCCATCACTCCATCATCTGTCTAAAGTTAATCAAGCACAGCATTGCTTTCTGAAGGTCTCCAGTCGTCTCATGTCCCTGAGGGGCTTTCTTCATGGTAGCCACTTTGAAAGAAAAATATCAGCTTGGCACTGTCAAACTCTCAAAATTTACAAGCAGGTAGTCACCACACAGCAAAACTATCCTAGATTATAAAATTGTTTTTAAAAACTTCAGTGTTTGCCCATTTCAGTACAAGAAGTTTTGGGAGCTATTTCATAAATAAAGGTTTTGAGACAAAGTGCAACAGAACTGCCAGGTTTATATTTGGTCCACAGAGTTTTAAGGTAGGCCCTACCAAAACAGTCAACAAGCTCAGAACAAGAAGCTGCCTGACATTCACATTTGAAAGAGGAAAAGATAAAAGCTAGATAAACAAATAGTAAATGACTGGGGACCATTAGAGAGAATAAACTGTCAGCCCACAGCCTTTAGAATCTGAAATCAATCTCAAATGTGAAATCACTCATGTCCCTGTTTAAGTCACTTCCAATTCTTTTCTTGCCTGTAGCTCACCACAATCTGTTCCTCTTTCAGCCTTTAAATTTATTCCCATTGTTTAGGTTTTTTAAGACTCTAATTGCCTCCCAACAGGCACCTCACAATTAGCACCCCCCAAGGGGATCTCTCTACCAGTCAGTACACATTCTTCCACCTTAGCCAGATTGCTAAGAATATGGCAAACAATATTTTTAACGTTTTTAAAAGGAGATCACTACATACACCTAAGGGGAAAAAAATAGTGTAATACTGGAAGCACTTAGAAACACTCTCAGGGCCACAGATTTGCTGGGAAGTGGTGGCCATGGGTCTGGCTTGCTCCATTTCAGACCACTGGAGTCATCCCCAGCAGGAACAAGCCACAGCTCATGGACCAGTGGAGCAGAAAGAGCCTTTTTCACAAAATACACCAACCTACCCCTGTGGCATCTGATATAATTTCTTTTTTTTTTTGGCTGGCAGTAAAAGTGACATTTATTAGCCTATGCTGATGCAAAACAAGTGATAAATGTCAGAGGCAATTAATATTTTCATCTTTTGAGGAAAGTAATTTAAAAGTAATTATATCAGGTTACAGTTGTTTAAGCTGTACCATACAATAGGTAATATTTATATTCATCCCCATTTCAAACATGATTTTATCACACTAATATCCAAGAGCATTTTGAAAGGAGAAACCTTTGGCTACGAAAGCATCTGTTGTGCTTCAACAATTTTATTTAAAGGGAGCATTGCTATTAGCAAAATGAGTCATTTGTAGACTTGACCAGGTAAAAACAAAGTTGAATCACTTTTCATCCAGAGAATGTATTCATAGAAGATGTGCTGATAGCTGCAAAGATCTATATTCATATATATATACGTCATCTCTAAAAAGAAACAATACAAAACCACAAACACAATTATCTATTTAAGAAATTCATTCTAAAGACAGCAATGACATCTATCAGGAAGCATTCTGCAAAGAAAGTGGAAGAATTAAACCTTTAATTCACAATATTATGACATGTTTGCAGTACAGCACTTCACCCAAAGCCCAACAGCAGACAACATGTCGGGATGCATGGAAAAATGGGCCTTATTACCTCCAGACATATCAATAAAATTGATATTGGAGAACAGTTATGGACAGTAAGGCTGAATGTTAGAATAAAGACTATCAAAATCTGAAACAACTTAATACTTTTTACTGGATCTCATTCTTGATCCTTGAAACAAGAAAATAGAAACTTCAAGGTTTAATCATACAGAAGCATTTATGCAAAATGTCATGTATATATATTTCTACTATAGTGTACAATAATTTAATTCAAGCTGAAATTAACTTTCTAATATGGAATAGACATTCACACTCTAAATCACAAAACTACAAAGTGTGATTCATAGCAAATCTTTAAATAGAGATGATGATTTCAAAGCTCATAAGCAAAGTTTAAGGAACTCTGCTGCATTATTTACAGTACAAACCAAATGTTTTCACAAGGTACGAGTAAAGTGAAAATTCATATTTCTAAAGCATACCTGCTTACATTAAACCTAGTCTCACAAATCATTTTCATACCACTTGAATTTACTGTAGTTGTAGGTGGCTTTTATTTTGTTTAGTAATTCCTTTGAATGTCACGCATAGCCAGGCCAGAAGTCACAAACCAAGAAAAACCTTTAACAACTAGAAATAGGAACCTTCAGTGAGCAAAACTTAATAAATATTAAGTCCACCTCCACCAAATCCAATCTCATGTCTTCAATTACTGAAAGACTATGTAAACCTTAAACATTTTGTGAAAGAGAGAAAGAAAGAGAGAGAGAGAGAGAGAGAGAGAGAGAAAGACAGAGAGCTAAACTATAGTCACATTTTGCAAAATTCAGAATATATCCACACAATTGAAAACAAATTACAGGGAATACCTGACCTACCTTGGATGCTAAGAGATAAACAGCTGCATTTGCACACTGCTCTGGTGGGCAAAAAGACTGCTGTTCACACAGCTGCTGAATAAAGTAATCCAGCTTCTTGCCTCTCACTGTTGTGCTAAGAATGCACATCAAAAAGGCAATTTAATTCTTTAAAAAAATCTTAAATTTTTTATCAGCTCCTTCAGAGAATAACACTAAAACACTTTGGAGTCCACAAATTGCTTCACATTTTAAATAGCAGCACCTAGAAATTTAAGAATCACCAACCCTGAAAAGCCTATCCTGTCTTAAGCTCAGAAATTATAAAATACCATACTTTCTACAGGTCAGATAAATACTAATGGCTTGGGTAAAGCAATTTAATACAAAATTAAAGAGGACCAACTGATAAATCACATGGGAAATACTGCCACATATTAACAACTGACTTTAAATATCTCTTGACATTTTAGAGATCCTTTCCTAGATGTGCTAGAGATCCTTTCCTGCTACTCCTAAAATATTTTCTGTAATTTATGTGACTACTATCCACAATTTACAAATATTTAGAATGCAAAGATAATTCATATTTATTCGCTGGAAACACAAGAGGACTGCCTACTCCCAATCAATAGCGATAGTTTTTCAAAATTAGACTTTTTCACCTGGCATGTCTTAATTAGGTTTCCTTTAACAACAATAACAACAACCAAAAAACCCTAAACCATCTTTCAATGTATTTGAGAAACTGAAGAAGCAACCATAACTAGCAGAACTGACAGCAGGAAAATAAAAAAGTGCTCCAACCAATTTCAACTTCCAGGCTGATGACATCAGCCTAGAAGCAAAATACACACTGCCTCACTGCAGGACATTTCTTCTCATTAAAGAGGTAAGTGGGTCTGTGTAAGCAGTGAAGACTATTAAAGATAAGCAGATTAAACACCAGTCCTGCAGCATGGCAGCATTGTGTTATGTTGCTAGGCTGGAGAACTGGTTTCCCTTTAAGATTTGGATTTCCAGCATTAAGCAAGTACAAAATGCAGCGATGTGAACACCAGTGAAACACGCCAAGTGGCTGATGGTGAGGAGGAGAAACACTCCCACTCCCTACACAGCAACCCCTGCCACCAGCAGCAAACACCATTCATGGCAACCAGCAAGTCCAGCCAATGAAATATATCTTTGGGAAGAATTCCTCTATCCAGCATTTCCTTAGGCTCAGGTTCACACACATAGATCCATTCTTTCATGGAGTCACCTGCTAACAAAACCTTTCTTCCTGAAGTAGTAGAATATTAATGACTGGTATTTTTATCTTTTCTCAGCCTGAAAATAAATAGTTTAGTGCAGCTGTACAAGCATTCACAAAGTCCTTACTGACAAACTGAAAGCACTTATTTAAGCATTAACTACAGCAAATTATCAAACCAATTTAACAATACCCTGAAGACAGCAGCTAAATGCCATCTTTTCTGCCTGAGCAAACCATTTAACCTTTTCTCCTTGTCCATGTTTCAAGGACTTTTTATTCTCTCAAGGTTTCACATTTTTCCCTTGGTACATTTTCTAGTGTCCTCAAAGTGAATGCCAGAAGCTCATGCCCCACCAGATTGGATTCCGTTCCCTCCTCCATTCCCAAGTGGACCACAAGCACCAAACGTGAAAAATCAAACCAGTGGGAAAGCTCAGGTGCCCAGAAGACATCCACCAAAAACCCACAAAGCTTCATACCTGTCTGAGCATGAACCCTCAGTCCTACAATGAGATGTACCACAGAGATTTCACAACAATCCATTTTCCCACGTTGTGACATACAGCATCCCAGCACCAGATTACAACACACCAATAAAATAAAACTTCACCCATTTTTTTCCACTGACTTTAGTCAAAACAAGTTGCTTATGGCTGATGTAGTTAATGAATTCTAGCAACCATTCATCTGTAGTCAGAGTTCCCCAATCCTTCTCCTCAGCAGAAGACAGAGCCCATTGCCCACACAGCCTGGACACCCACAGCCAAGCTCTGTACAACAGCAAGATCATTTCCCTTCTCCACACAGGTAACACCAATGCAGATTCCACTCCTCCTGTCAGCTGCCAATTTCCACAGAAGTTAAAGAACTTAGATTGTCCTTTTAATTAATTTTAGGTGGTGGAAATTTACTGCAGGAACAGGAACCAAGCCTGAACACAAATCTTGCCTCTTCTGGGCGCCAACCTGAAAAAACTAATGTTTTAAAAACATTAGTTAGACATTAACTAATGTTTTTAAAAAGAAAACTGGTATGCACTTTCTGGTATTCTAAGATGAGTTTCAAATTTCGGTATCTGAATAAATCATTTTTATTTATCTTCTCATGTTATCACCCCTTCCTCAGATGTCAGTGTAAGTGGTGACTGCCTACATCATCACTGTTGGAAGCTCTTCAGCAGATATCTGACCTGTGAGTTCAGTTATGTTCCTGGTAAATCTGTGAGCAGTATGAAATAAGTCTTGTTAATGTATTTCCCATGGCAGGCTCCCCTGCAGCACATAGTTCTAAAAACTCAAATCCAAGACACTGGTAACATCTGAAGATCTTTACATATGTACGCATGCATGCATCCATCTTCATGCTAAAATTACAAAGGTAATCTTCAGTTTAAAATATAGATACTAATTAGTTAATGTATATTTCAGAAGTTTTTGTAAAGCAGAACAGAAAAATCAAATTTTGAGTCCCATTTAGTGTCCCATTGTGAACAACTTATAGGTAATTTGTACTTTAACTTTTTATAAAAATACTGTAAAAAGTAACATTCTTGCTAGCTTCATTTTTATCAGATTTTGTAATAAGCTTTGTAGCCAGCAAAAAATGTCTTTAATGATTTCAAAAGACATTCTTTAGGAGACAAAATTGAAGAGCTTGTCAAGTTTCAGGGTCTCTAAATTATGGCCAAACGTGTGCCAGAGAAGACTTAAACCTTACAGTGCAGTCAGCCTTCTCTTATTAAATATACTGAAGCTTAGAGATTCCACTGATTTTCTGATTCCCTTTCCCTATAAAACAAAACAAAAAAGTGCTCAGCCCTTAGAGTAAAATAAATCAGCTCAAGAACAAGTCCACCAAATACCCTGAGATTATACTCTCCATGCCCTATTTCCCCCCTACCCCCAGGAGGAAAATGTTAAGATTTATCTTTAAAATTAATGAATCATTCTTCTGGTAGGGTGGGAGGCATGGTTTTTAAAATATATATATTATATTTTAGCCAAACATCTGTGCAGTAGAAACACTAGCCAAGATAAGCACATTCAAGCCCTGTGATGCAGTTTATCTTTCAGATCACCACTGAAACCAGCACAAATGTTGTCCCACTAAGTAAATTACCTAGTTGAAGTTAGCCCAAATTTCAGCAGCAAATGAAAAGGAGATGTAAGGAAAGATGGATGCAGGGAACTGTGGTGATAATGTCCAGCCACATCTGAATACTGCTCACATAGCACAAATGCAGAATATAAGCTGCATGCAAGTGTCTGAAATTTGAAATATCATACTCTCCATTACTTTTTTTACTTGCATTCACTCATCAGGATTTGGGGGATAGAAACTCCAATTTCTTGCATGTGTGAACCGAGTAAAAGCACACGTGCACTCCTGCAATGCAAAAGAAACAAAACCCCACCATTTTCTAGTACGAATTGATGTTCAAAATACCAATTCATCTTCACAGGAACTCACTGGGTGCTACTGCTGTGATCTGCACTAAAATCAGCAACAACAAATGTACAGGGAACAAAAACAAACTTAGGTAGCCTCCTAAAATTTGTGGCTACATCACAATGCATTTTATGCAACACCAAATAACTTAGAAATCCAAATACACATGTACAGAGTACAGTGCAGCAGCAACAGCTCCACCATTTACAGCTCCACCACTTAGCACCTGTCCCTAGGCAGTAATTTATGTCAAAAGTCCAAGTTCATTACCTAAAATGAAAGCCTAGAAATTAAAGGAATATTCTATTATTAGAAGCGCTTTCTCAGCCTTTTCTCAATACTATTGCACAGCTACGTCACACTGTGAGCATGCTATGTGTGTGTGTATATTGTAAATATATAAATATATACAGTTACATGTACACAGAAAATCCAATTTGCCTCTCCTGGACTTTAAATTTCCACACATTTCACCACTGCAAATTTGTAGATCAAATTTGTGGCACCAAACAGGATGCAACAAAAGTAGAACTGAACAAATTAAGAAGGTGATACAGAAGGGCCACATATATTGACTTTGCATGTAGGAACATTCCTGCTCTTTTAGGCTATTTTCTCCCTCTAGTCCACAGCTATTTACTGCAGGGATCAGGGCTGAGAGAGTTCCCCAAGAAGACAAAGTTATCACAGTGTTGGTACCACAAGCATTTTAGGTGATGGAGGTAAAAAGACGCACAAGGAAAACATATGTGTACATTCAGAAAGTGCTCTGTAGTGGCACATAAAGGAAATAAGATTTTCACAGTGCACATGATTAAGTACCAGAACAGGTGCCAAACAAGGCTGCAAAATCTCCATCCATAGATACATTCAAAACCAGCCTGGACAAGTCCTTCAGCAGCCTGATTTAACTTTGGAATTAGCATTGCTTTGAGTGGAGAGGTTGGATTAGAGAACCTAATTTGGGCTGTGATGTTCATTTTAAAAGCCATCAACATCCAGCTTGAACGAAGAAACTAATTTTTTTAATCAGTGGCCTTTCAAACTAATATCACCCAGCTCTCCAAGGGAAGTAAATAAATACATTGCCTTGGCAATGTCCCAAAAGCTCTTTAATTTTTCCTGATTTCTGAAGTTGAAATTGATTGTAAAATGGTCTCTTTTCCAAGCCACAGTTTCTTCCAAAAATTCTACTCCAAAATACACGGGGGGGGGGGGGGGGGAGGGGAATCTAGCATTAACTTCCTTTTGGACATCTGCCTTACTTCCTGAGCCCTTTTAGCCTATTTTCTAAGTTCCTGAAGCATTTTTTTATTTACATATCACTTACACCTATATATATATATATATATATATATATATATATATATATATATATATATATGTATATGCATTTACACATACCTACCCAACTGTGGACAGACACAAAACCACATCTAGACATCAAAATGATGTCTATTCAAGACCACCAAAATGATGGAATTTCACCATGCTACAGAGTTAAACAAGGGAAATGCATTCTCATCCCCAGCAGTGTCTTCTGCTGACACTGGTGAACATTTGGGCTCCTCCAGCCTCCCTTTCTTTTCCAATATTCCCCTGAAGAATTACCATGAAAACCACTCCCCGGCATGTCAAACAGATAAAACAACCCCGAGAAATACTGGGTTCAGAAAAGCAATAAATGGCTTGGAAACAAATTTTATTATCTGTGGACAGAAACAATCTTCTTGGCTATGAAACTCTAACTAATTAGATACATTGAAAATAAATATCAATTTATTCAAAAATTCACCCCCAAATAATCTTACTTATTCCTATATACTCAGTTATACAGAAAGTAAATACAGCTAATTTTATGATGAGGAAATGCCCTATCCTAATACACTGTCATCATGGTATATGCAGCACACTATGTCAAGCTATTTCAGTAATATTAATAAGCAATAAATAAATAAATAAAAATATGAGATGTAGAACATATTCACATAAGGCAACAATTACTTTGTAATTGCCTTAAAGCATCAGCAAGGCATGAATAACAATATGTTAAAACAGTTCATTTATTTTCTTCAGAGGAAGTTAAACTACGGGACAGACATGGTTAATTTAATAGGCAATGTTCATGGTCTATAAACAATTACTTATGCTAGCAAGTATGTAATAGGCTATATACCATCCTATTACAATGAAAAGGGGAGGTGGAGGGGAAGAATACGTTGGTCTCAAGCACAAATCTATTCCCTGTCCATCTCACACAAGATTTTGGAGCTCACTCACTTCCAGCAGTTTTATTCCATAAGCATCAGTTCAGTTATCACACCCCACTGACACAGATTTCTGTTTGTCAGACCAGTGCTACCAAGTCCAACTTCCACAGCACCAGTACAAAATAAAACTTCACTAGTATGTTTGAATTCAAAACAAATTAGAGTATTTATTTTAACCATGGTAATTGTTGAAAGTAAAATCTAAATATTATTTGCATTGTTGAATTGCATTCTGGTTTTGGGTTACTGTGCATTTGAAGCAATGAAGAAGAATATGTCAAAAATAAATGAGAATATTCAATCTGCTCTGACATTTAATTTTTAATTAATGCTCAAGTAAAATGGCTACTCTAAGGCAAGTCTGACAAGTCATGTAACAGATTAGTGTATGTATCTGTAAAAGTGAAGTTCCAAAAACAAGGTAAGCCTCATATAGTTTATACTTCCCTTCTTACCACAGGAATAGTCACAAAACTATTGGATATAATCCAAGACATTAAAATATTATTTTATTACTGCATACAAAATCCTGCCTTTATTTTATAAAATATACACGAGATGAAAACAGGAAAACTCAAATTCTACTATCACTGTTATGTTCTCAGTCAACCTGATTTACACCAAACAAGTGTCAGCATTTTTATGAGACTGTCAACATTACAAGCAGAAGAATAAAAAAAGGCTGAAGTTATGCTTACCTGCAGCCCTCTCCTTCGCAGAATACTTGAATCATCCATATTTCCACTGCTGATCACTAAAGCTCACTTACTTCTCACTAGCCTTGCTCTCTAACTGCAAAGGAAGTCCATTATTTTCAAACTTTTCTCCCCCTCCCACTCGCCCTCCGTCCACTTGCTAAAAATAGGACATGGTCTTTCACTTGCCTGTCAGGAAGAACTGCAGCCACACTCTCTGACTATCTGTTTGTAATTTTGCCTGCCTCTTTGTGGCAGATTTAGCAGGTCATATTAGAAAAAAATCTGTTCGACTTTCCTAAATCTTTTCAAGGTTGGATGTCTCACTCCCCTCATACACACATCTGTCTACAAATATATAACAATAATAATCCACAACTCCACGTAAGCCCAAAGAGTGGAATTTAATTCAGATCCCATACACAGGTATTTTTGCTTTATTTCAATTGACTTGAGCTGTTATAAGGGATCAGAAAGCTAAAACATCTGCCTTCATTTACTGTGTGTAATAAGCTCACAAAATCCAGGTCACATTTCCCTTAAAAAACACACAGTCATGCTAACTAAAAAAGCAATACCGTGGGCACACAGAATGATACACTGGCACCTAAAATACAGAAAAATCTCGCTAGGAAAACCATGGAAATTTTATTTTTCCCAATTTTGAAAAATTCCTTTACTCCTCTGCAAGACAAAGCAACTGTCAGATTCTTCAGATAGTGTCACACATTCTTTTGTTTCTGCTATCTCTGAGGCATGCTGGGCTCCTCCATGCAGCAGGCACGGCACATTCTTCAGCTCATTGCTGAGATCTTGCAACTCTCATGCGCTGAAGGGTCTGGAACACATGTTGCAAGTTCTGAACATTTAAGAATTCATTCATCTATTCATCACTGACAGAGCTGTCTGAAGTAGCCCTTCCCTCATCGTCATCCATAGCAAAAAGGCAGAGGGGAAAAAAAAAGGAAAAAAGCAGACTTCAGCTGAGGCTTTTTCAGTCTGTCCTGCAGTTTCTGCTTTCCAGCTACCTTCACACAGACAGCTCCAGCAAGGTCAGAAAGGGCTTTGCCCCTTTAGGTCCATTATGCCAATGCCATTTTAAAACATGAGCATACAGCATGTGTTGAAAAATAGAACAACAAAGCTTCCAGCTATACCGAACACCATTTCAGTAAAGCCAAAAATCTAGGTATGCTCATCCCAGTATCATTTACGTTACGGAGCATGTCAAGAAGCCTTTGTCCTACACATGCCCTTTTCTAGATTAAAAAGGAAAAAAGAAAGTATTGCAAATATAATGAACAACCTATTGCCGCAATGACCTTCAATTTTTTTAGCAGAAAGCTAAAGCAACAGATTTCACCTCCCGGTAAAAGCTTAGGAAGAGAGTCTATTTATAACTTCTGAACATAATCAGTGCATTTAAAAAGAACCTAACTTCAGACTCGGAAGGATTTCATGAGATACAGGAATCAAACTTCGGCGAGAGCTGTGTTTATGAGGGGGTTTCAGGCAGGCATCCTCAGGTGTGCACACGGAGCAGCAGCGGAGCCCCGACAGCCAAAGGAGCCTCGGACCGGCACTCGGGCCCGGCGGGGCTGAACGGAGCACAGATTTACAGCAAATCTTTAGCTGATCTTCATGCTAAGTGACCGAGTCACATGAGCCGAACACATCATTGTAAAGTCAGCTGAAAGCAGAGACAACTCAATCCCATTCAGCAGGCTGTTTTCTGATCCTCTGCGGAGCGAGTGTGGTCTTTTATTGAGAGCAGCTAATAAATCCTGCGGCTGCCGTGCCTCCCTCCCTCCATCCATCCATCTGCCGCTTTCCACACGCGAACGCCGAGCGAGGGCTGCAGCGCCTTTGTGCCTCCGGAGAGGGCAGAGCTCATTTGCATGGAGCCTACTGTACCATATAAAAACCTGCGCTAGTGAAAACAACTCCATGAGCCTCTTCATTTTAAAGGAACAGCATCTTCTTTTGCGAATGTGGCTGGGGAACAGCGAGCCAGCCGCGAAACTCTGCGGGAGAACTTAGGGATGTGTCAGCGGGGCGGAGAGCAACATAAAAATACTGATAATGCTCTGTTTAAAAGCACACAGGAACGTAAAATGATCATAGGACTTTACTGTGATAATGTTCGTGATGGATTTCAATATAGTTTCTTGCATTCTGCCATCAAATAAGTTTCCTCAGAAAAAAATACAAAATGCTAATTTCAGTTATCAGACATTAGTACCATACACATTCTACTTTTACCTAAGAAAATCTCATAGAAACAAAACATTTTGGTATGCATGCTTACATACATTACATGCACTTTGAAATTTATTTGAGTCTACAACACATTTTAGAAATATTTATATTAGACCATGCACTAACCAAGATCATTGATCTTACCTCTTCTAAGGCCACCAGCATTAAACAACACATTCTGTGAGAGGAATCAAGGCATCTTAATAATCATGCAATACCATTCCCATTGTATTCTCCTCCTAAATCAACCACTAAATGAAAATGTTTCAGCCAGATAACAGTAGTACATAACCATAACTAATTTCCATAACATAACTGGAAGCGTTCTTATTGGCACACAATCCTTCCTGGATTATTTACCATAATATTCAGACATTGCCAATTCTCAATATGTCTTCACAAGTGACTTGTAATTGATTGAGCCTGGCATGAGTCTTGAAATACCATGAGAATCATCTGTTCTCTTCCAAATTTCAAGCTTTCTTAGGGAGGATGCTTTGAAATTGGCTGCCTGCCACACTTACCCAGTTTCTGGGGTAGAGAAGCCAACTGGGGCTGCTGGGGAAAAAAACAGGCATGGCTTTTCCTCCAGCTTCCCTGTCCCCTCCCCTCCTTCAGTGTTTGCTTAAATGTCAGATCAAAAACCACCACCAAAAACATCATAAATGGGGCGATCACCTTTTCTTCCCCTCTATTTAATGTTAAGACTGATCCACTCTGCTTTTTTTCCTTCAGTACAATCTACCACAGAAAATCACTGATGAAAGAGGATGGGAGAAAATACTTAGGATCAAACTGAAACAAGCAAAGCACAAATGAAATTTAAAAGCAACTCTCTGACATGGAAAATTTTTTACTAAATACTACCTTTAGAAACTTACATTTACCTGTCATTTCACCAAAAGATTACACCACCCTTAGACAGTGATTTTAACATCCTAAAAGGTCTGCAGGTAAGTCTCTAATTAGAGATGAGAAAGTATTTCTGTAAGACGTTACACTAAAGGATGTATTACTGAAAGATATTAAAGAAACCAAAGGACACAAAATGTAATTTTATCGATTACATAAACAGGTTATTCTAGAAAATAGTTCCCAAACAGTTTCCAGATGCAGGCAGCACCAAGAAAGAGTCTAACAAAAAACCTGTTGGGGGGGGGGGGGAGGTAGAATACCTACCTTAACACTCAACTTCACTAAAAAAAAAATAGGAAAGGGGATTAAAAGAGGGAATTCGAAGTTGGTTCACCAGCAACTTTAGTAAGCTCCTAACTCAGTTCTTCTTCCCTCCAGCAAATTTATAAATCTGAAGAAAATTTGCTTTGCTCTGCAGCAACAAGGAAAGAGAAAGGGTAGTGTAGCATTGGGATCTCCTGGACATAATCCAACCAATTAATTCCTGTTTAGGTGCAGCACTCTGAAAAAGCGCTGAGAAAGTTCTTCATTGAATTTTGATTTGAAGACATCAAGAAATGGAAAGAGCCATGAACTTCCAGTATCCTCCTGCAAGGATTAGCCTGGTTAACTAGGGAAGGGCAGTTTATCAGCTTGCCAATACTGGGGTGAATTAAATGAGGCTAAGAGCAATTTCAAAAAAAAACACAAGGAGCTACTGCTTTACACAGCAGTCACATTGGGTTATTTCTTGCTGTAAAAGGCTGGAGGGGAAAAGAATCACAATTATGGGCACAAGTGTTTGGACAAATGCATTGAAGAATCTGCCAAGAACTCTTAAAAGAGGGAAACAACACTGAAGTTGTCCCAGAGTCACAAACAGTTGCAAGTGTTCTGGGAAGAGTCTCTGCCTTAGACACCTGCTATCAGAGATAAGGCACTGGGCTCAGCCAGCGTTAGCGTTCTTGGCTTTATTTAGGTAGAAAGTCCAAAGGTAGTGTTTGTGGAAGACAACAGTGTCTTGCATCCTAAAAGGCATCCAAACTCCAAAAAGGAACAAGGTGTAACAGTGAATTTGTAACCTGAAAAGTAATTCTAAAAATAGTATGTAGCTATGACAGTTCAAGGAAGCTCTGAACAGACCAAGAGAACTTATACATCATAAATTAGTGGTATTCTCTCGAAATATAACATTGATGACATCACCATGGAAAATCATGTCTGTGGCCTGTATTTTGAAATGAATATTGATAAAATGAAAGATCCGAAATAAATGTTTCCAGGGTAGAAAAACATCAGCGTTTAAAGACTTGAAGAACTTAATCTCCTTTAATTATCCCAGGAAAGGCCACATGTATCACAAAACATCAAAGAATATTAAGAGGTCCTGGAATTTTACTTTTTACACACTAGACAGAAACCAACCCTACCTCTCAGAGGTCTCTAGGAAGGGGTCTGTGCTTGGATTCTGGTCAGCATTTTCTGTCTTTTGATAAGAAGAAATCTCTTCTCATTCATGCTGATTCAGACCCCATTCCACTGCCTGCTACCAAAATCTACCACTTCTCTGTCTTGTAGAAGAAAAAAATATGAGAGGTTAGAGCATTTCCAAGGTGAAAATGACAGGAATTTTCCATCTATTAACTTCAGTATCATCAAAACAACAATTCTTTCAGCTCTTCTGCAGCCCACAGGTTTTCAAATAGCACCAGTGGAAGATGACCAAGGACAGACCAGTTTCCCAGTCAGAAAAGCAATGACCACAGGAAGTCACTTAGAAGTTGTGCAATTCCTCTGTACAATACATTTTACTGAAACATAACTGAGAATTCCTGAATAAACTATTATCCTATTACTCACATTTTCTGCTCACCAAAGCAACTGCAAAGGGGAATAAATAAGAAAGGAGTCTGTATCTACTCTATCAGAGAGTGCATTTACATATGCACAAAGACATATCTGTGTAGAATCACGTGGTTCATCTCTGAGCTGTGCTCAGCTTGCATATTGTACTTTCTATGCTGAATATAAACTACCTATCTTAAATTGTAATTGGCATTTACAGTGAATTTCAAGTATTACTCAATATCCGTGAAAAAACTAAAAATTAACTAAAATAGGGCAAATAATTTTGCTATGACTCCCTAGTCATTTCAGGTTCTTGGCATTGCATCCTGACATCTTTTGTGGTTTATACCGTCGCATCAGAACTGAAACCTACCATTACCATAAAAGCAAAACCAATAAAGGTCATCTTGGCAATCAAATCATTACCTTGTCAATCAAAAATGTGTGTGCTGTCTAAAATAGCTTAAGTGAATCCAATAGCTGCACTCCTTAAATTCATAACTCCAGAGGTCTAAGTCCACTTTATATTGATTACTTAGAAACTTTTGATATTTCATAATAACTACAAAAACACCAGAAAGTCTCTCACACAACCAGGGCCCCATCACTGGAGACTGGATGTGAAGGATGTCAGCACTACACAAAAGGATGATCTTGTGATGAACACCAATTCACATTTTGCCACACAAAGAGCGCTCCCATCCAAAAATCAGGCTAAAAAGACCAACAGATTTTCAATTTTCTGCAGCAAGATGCAATGTTTTTAATTACATATTGTATTACCAAGGAATTTTTTGAACCAATGCCCTGATCTAAAGTACTGAGATTCAAAATTTACATTTTTCATAACGTAAATTATGAATTTCATAATTCCTAATTCATTATAGTTTTTACTCTATTTAATCAAAACTAAAAGCAACAAGACATCAAGCTGTGGGAAACTTTAAAGCTATAACATTTCCTTACATAACATATTGTCTGTTGGGGAAAAAAAGATCATTTTCCAAAATTTTATAAGCTGACAACTTTTGTGACATTTTTTTTTAAGTCTTTGGTAGCATCTATCTGTGCAAAAAAAATGAGCCAAATGTTTCGCTGTCAAACTGAAACTTAAGTGCTTGGGGCTTTTTTATTTATTTTGATCAAGCTGTGTTTATCTGGAGATTTAAAAATGTGTCTCTTCGAGATACACTGACAGACTACTGAAATGAGGAAGGTTGATGAGGTAACTTGTTTAAAAAAAAAATAAATAAAAAGAAAAAAAAGAGAAAAAAACACAATTTGGCAGCCAACCTAAGGAAACTCGCCTGACAGCTTGTCTGAATTACTTCTGGATGTCTTGCCTATTTACAAGATTCAGTTTGATAAAGTAAGACCTTTGGAGTAAAGCTGCACATTAGAACTACAGCAGGAACTCATCCCGAGCCACCGCTTATGAGGTTTAGTCCCAGAAAAAGAAACACTGAAATAATGTCTAAAATCCTCCAGGTTCACACAATACTCAGGCTTTCACAGCACATTTTCTGTTCCCAGTTTGTTAGGTTACTATTCCTGGGCCAGACTGCCCCATCCCCCACATCCAATGCCTTATGAAAGGCGGCACTCCCACTCATCTTCCATACAAATGTAAATTTGCTGCCAACAAGGCTGGAGCAGAGTTCATTCATCTACAGAACAACTGCTTCCATACTGTACCAGAGAAGGGACATGCAGAAGAGACACCAGCTTCCAGGCAGAACCTTGGCTCAAGCTAACATCTTTGGAAAGGAATCTCCAATTAAATTTAATATTTATTGAAAATGTTGGATTCACTATGCAAATTCATATTCTGGAGCTGAACTGCCATTAGAACGGAATGGAAACCAGCTTCTCTCGTGCTACCTTTCAAATATCATGCCATTTTTAAAAGAAACATGTTTTTGATAGGCAGAAAAACCTTTTTCAATATAGGCTGCAAATTTAAACCTGAAGAAAATATCATTTCTGTTTACCAAACGTTTACCATTACTTGATTTACCAAAATCAAGTTCCTCTTACTTTATTACAAGACAACTCTCATGCTTCAGATGTTAGGATTTAAACTTCTGCAATTAATAACTCCAATCAGAATGGCAACAAACCCAAAGATCAAGGACTCAATACCAACTTGTGTGTTTCCCAAATGAAGCTATTGACATTTACTGAAATGTTTATGGAAACAAAGCCTGTAGTTTCAAGAATCCCACAGGAATGACATTATGAATCCAGTTCACCTAGAAGCTGTTCTGCCCTAGAAACTGGCTCTATAAAGCTACAAACTACAGATGCACCTCATATCTCATGCAAACACACGCTGATAAGTGCTCCCAAAATTTTACTGCACACAAAAGATTTCCTCCTGTATCCACACTCCTGACCAGCACTGTCCTTCCTGCAGCCTCACCACAGCAGCAGTGGTTTGCATATACACACTTCCCTTTTCTGTATATTCCTCTCAAACTACTGCTTCCAATTCTTACTTCATCAATAAAACCACATTTAACTTTGAAGTACAAGACAGACAATTTTTATAGAAAGATGGCACATTTCAATTAAAGAATTTTAAGGACAACAAATTGGAGAGGTATGAGACCAAACCAAGTTGTATGTAGGATATTTGTCATTTTGGACACTCATTTCTTCAAAACAAACACTTGATGCCTCATGAGACAAGGAACCTCTTCTATTACACTGGTAAAATAGTTACAGATAATGATTCACACTGTCATTAGGAAAAAAAAACCATTAGGAAAATGCCATAAAACTCAAAAACTGCTTTTTTCTTTAATTATTCAGCGCAGAACAGAGTCTACAGCACTGAATATATTTTTCCAACTTAATCCACATACAATTCATTTCAATATACCATGAATTTCACCTTGGTTTCCAGCTGACATTAAAGTGCTTAAACAAGACTCCAAAGGTTGTACCATTTTGCTGGCTTAAGACCAACATGATATACATTGAAACACTGCCTTTGAAATAAATACTTGAAGATAAGCCAAAACATTTGGAATTAGAGGGCTTTATTCTCTCCTACTCTCCTTGTTGATACCTGACAAAGCTTACATCGATATCTAGGGAGACATCTCACAGCAGTTTTTCACTGATGGATTCTGACAGGTTTTTATTCTTCCGTTTCTGGTCTCAGACAAAACTTTGCTATTGATTTCTCACAATTTTGTCATCTCCTTAAAGTGCTGGACAAGTTAAAAGCTTTTTTATAGATATCCTTTTTTTCTGACATTTATCCACTAAACTTGAACAAAAATGGAAAGAAAGGTAAAAATAATAAATTCATTCAGGATTTCAAAGATTTACGGTACAATGGTAATTTTTTCTTCAAATCTCCCTTTTCTCCAGGATCTGCATCAGACCTATCATTTTTATGAATTCTCCTTGTTATATTTTTTTCATTTGAAAGCTATTTTTCATTTTAAAAAGAGTAGAGACATAATAGTAATTTGGCAATTTCTTGAACTTTTTTTGGTGTTTTTAATAGAACCATTTACATTCAGTCAGGAGAGAAGAAACAAAAGACAGTAAAACTGTAGACTTAAAAGACTCAAAGGATATTTCTCAGAGGAAAAGTGTGACAATAATTATTTTAAAAAGCATATGAAAACATGTCTCCTTCCATAAAAGTAGCAGGTAAAAAATGCTTGGATTTCAAATCAAAGGTCAAATATATATGTTTTGCATTTCTTGATACAGTCACACTTTACTCCAAATTAAATTCAAACACAAAATTCTTATGTGTGACACAACAATACATGTCCAGAAGCAAACGTTTCAGAAAAAGAAATGTACTCCACTGCAGCAGCAGTATCTTTACAATATATGTTCTTTAGAGCATTCAGACATACTACTGAGTTACTAATGAAACATTGACCAAAACAGTTGAAATCTTTTGTTCTTTGTTAAAAAAAACCAAATCTGAGCTCACCAGTAAAAATTGAAATGTTATTTTCATGCATCATTTGAATTGTCACCTGGGCTTTTTGTCTCTAGAACTGACAGAGAATATCAATGTGTTAATTGAAACAAGCAGTACATAATCCACAGGACATCTTTAGCATATGTTTCCTTCCAAGGCTGACAAGAGCTTTCTTGGATTTTTCAGCACCAGAATCTGACGTTTCCATATTCAAGCTAAAAATATGAACAAAAATCTTACACATTTACATAAATATGTATTTTCCCAGCAGTATCTTTCCACAGGAATCAGACACGCTGTATCAGTTTTGAGACCTCGAAAAATAAAACGTAAGTGTGGTAACATTGGCATGAAAGTGTTGAAAACCCCATCCTTAAAGCTATATTTCTCTTCAAAATTCAAAAGGCCCAGAAAAATAAATCCAATCAGAAACCCAGCTCCATGATAGAACATTCTTACTGATGAAGGAGAATGAGATAGTAGATGTAACAAGGCGAAGCTCAATACTCAAAGCTATCATAATTTAAAATTAGACATAATTATCCTTAACAAAACCATGCACTGTGGAAAGGGGCTTTGGAACAGCTGCTCCTCTTCAATTTAAATGCTCATTTGTTTTACACTGACCTAGAAATCAGTATCCTCCTAACCAAAAGCCAATTAGATAATAGTCTGTCTTTCAAGCTTGTAGAATACTAATTTTTGTAATGTTGTTAGTAGTGAAAAGCAAAGAAATAAACTGCAGATGATGCCACAAGTATGCTCAGCTCCAATATGCACAACCAAAACGTGAGGGTTCCCTTCCCTCCTTTCTGGAAGGGCATATTTACAGTCAAGGGAAGACATCCATCACTTCCTTGTGCAGTGCAGTCCCAGCTTGGGACCACCACAGGCAACCCCATGGAAAGATCTTCAGTTTGCTGGAGTAGCATCCCACCACTCCTCCCACAGCAAAAGCAACGTGCCAAACTGACAACAGGGAAGCATTTCAAAAGCTGCCCTTCCAACCTTGCCCAGAGTTAGGTCGTGAACATCAATGTTTTCGGAAACAGAAGGATGCCAGATTCTTTCATTAGTGCAATATAAACAAGCTGCTCCTTGAGCAACAAGGGCTAAAGATGCCCAATTTTCTTACAGACATGAGTTTGGCTTTTTGTCTTTTGCTCCCTCCCTCCCATAGCCCTGACAGAGGTAACTCTGGCACTCCTATTTTACTTCCACCCAACTGGAGACAGCACCTCCCCCAGTTAATCCAGCACTGTCATATTTGAGTGTCAACCAGTGCTGCCAAACCAGAATAAACAACAAACTGACTGTCACTGAGAGAATGTGAGGGGGTGTCTCCTACTCACTTCCAATTCTTACAGTATTGCAATTACAGTTATTTTTGACATTTGTTGTTCTTTTCAAGCCTGGATGAAATTGGCCAGTGGCTTGGAAGTTACCAGAAAGAAGGGACAATTGGATAAACTTTGACTCCCTACTACTGCTCAGTGTTTTTGGCAGTCAGGATCATTTATACCATTACTTTCAATTTTGGTTAAAGCCAATGCCAAAAATATATATTCATCTACAGAGCTGTTCCTGCTCTAAAAAGACAAAATGATCATGAATGCCAGTTTGATTACACTTAAATACAAAACCATATAATTTCTTGGTCTTCTGAGACTTGGCAGCATCCCTACAGAAAATTCTTTCCATGAAAGAAGGAGAACCTTTTCTAAATGCATCCACAAAATAAGCTTCTCAGAAGGCTGGTATCACAGTGAGGCTAACAAAATCCAGCGAGAAACCAATTAACACAGGAAACTACATTAGAAAATAGAGAATTCAATTCTACCAAACCATTAGGTCTTCCTAGAAGAAAGAAGCACTGACAACCATCAGTTGCGATTCACAGTTCCATGCTGTTGTTAGTGCAAAAGATGGATGTTTCAATATCGAAAGGAGCCTTCCAAAACTGCTGAAGTTGTAAAGTAAACAAGCCTATATTGACAGAATGATCTCATAGCAGAACACAAATCTCTACAGCCAAGGTGGAATTCAATGCAAGGAGAAGCTTTTTCCAGAATAGTTAATGAAGCTGAAGAAACCCTGTCTCCTTAGGTTTCCTTCCGAAGTCACTGAAGTAGAAAGCAACTAAATGCAAGTGTGAGCTGCAATGGACAACAAAAGACAAACATGAAAACAGCAGCAGCAATCTAAATATACCTCAGAGTTATCAGACATCAGCATTATCAGTTGATTGTAGTTGATTTGCTCTGTCCTGTGCTCCTGAATTTCCCACGCTAGCAGCTCCCTTTCCTTCTCAGAACTGCCTTCAAAGCTGCTTTTGCAACAGGAAGCAGAGGAAAAGCCAAAGTCCATTCCTACCCAGCCAAACAAGTAAGCAGATTATCGAGGAGGTTTCAGAGAAGCTAGGACAATGTCCAAGGCAAAATAATTATTTCAGTCCTGTATCAGCTTTTCCAAAGAACAAGTAGAAGCATCATAGCATAAGTTATTGAGATTTTCATCAGAAAAAAAAAAAGGTTGCAAATAAATCACTGTGGCTTCTGAGAAGCGTTTTAGGTGCTTTCAGATGGGAGAGGTAAAGGTTGGGCTGTTTAAATTACTGTCTCTGCTGATCAAGTAAACATGTAAACATCAGGCACTGAATTGTTCAGAGCTTACAGCTTGACTGAAAACTACATTTCTAAAGGAAATGCATCTCTATGAAACAGCAAAACTTTCTGGGTTAAGAACCTGCCAATCAATTCAAATTTTACAAGTAGCTGTCAGAAGAATTGTTAGGGAATATGACCTTTCTATGTCAAAAGAACAGCCATGCATATAGCATTAGATATGAGGAAGAAATTATTCACTATGAGGGTGGGGAGGTGCTGGCACAGGTTGCTCTGAGAAGTTGTGGATGCCACATCTCTGGAAGTGTTCAAGCCAAGGCTGGATGAAACCTTGAGCAACTTGGTCTAGTGGAAGGTGTCCCTTTGTTCCATTTTGTTGGAACAAAATGTTCTTTAAGGTTCCTTCCAACACAAACCATTCTATGATTCTATTATTTGAATGGATGACCTAAAAATAAAGCCACTGATGACAAATGTATTCTAACAGAGTGTGAACAGTGAGGGCAACACTGTCAGGGTGATCTCAATGACTTGCTCTGTGCACGTACTGTGTTAATGCAACCAAATGGTAAATTACACTCATAGGAATTAGAATTTGGGCACCTAAAGCATGAAGGGAACATCTGCAATTCTAACTCCATTAATCTCTCATGGATCCATTTTTTCAAATACTGGCACTCAATTTGCCATTTTCCAGTCCTCAGACTATTTTAAGCAGTTTGCTATACAGCACAAATAGTAGTTCACACATTTCATCTTTGAATCATTTTAAAGCTGTTTCATTATCTCCTTTTACTCACTGAATTAACAACCTACTTTGGCCTGTTCCTCACCATCCTGCTTTCCTTTTAACCATTCTTAATTCTTATTCATAGGTAGGATAGGGGAACACTGCATTCCTCTGCCTTGAAGGAATGATCCTTAATTCAGTTCTGTGAAGACCATAAAGATGCAGGTCTCTTCACTGATGTTCCTTGTTCTTCACGCTTCTCTTTCTAAATCAGTTCATCTTTTTGAAATTCAAAGAAGGTTGTTTTTTTACTGGTTTTAGCTTTGCATACCTCTATTTCTATTTCAGCTTTTAGGGTGGTTTTTTTGACTTACCTTTTGAACCAGAACTGAGCAGTGCTAAGGACACAAACAGCTCCTTCTCCCATGGGATCCTTGCTGGAGCTTGATCTGTCTTATGAAACCATCACTGAACATGTAAAGTCTGCTCTCATCATGTCCCAGCATAACATGTGCCCAGTCTACACAGATGAAGTGAATTCTCCCATTAACATTTTGTTCCAGGGTGTTCAGTCAGCATCCCCTGCCATGCAGTGGGTAATACAGGCCCCACAATTAATACATCTTAATTAAACCCAAGCTTTCAGGCTTGTGGTGTGTGCTTTGCCTGTTTCAAAAGGGAGCAGAGAGCAGGGTCTTTAAACATGCTGCACCACCCAGCCACAATCCCAGCCTCCATAACCTTTCCCACGCAGTTTGAGGACAGGCTATTGGACACAGAACTGCATGTAAATGAGACAGGCAGTCCTATGCACAGTCATGACAGAATTTGAGTATTTAATGGGATTAATTATCTGTAAAACATACAGTAGTGTAGTAATTACACTTATGGGCAGTGAACATTATTATATGCTTTCCACTACTCTGAACTGGGGATTCAACACAGAACAGAAGCTTATAACACAAAGCATAAGCTCAATAATATAGCTTAGGTGAAATGGAGCTAAATCAACTTTATCCTTTTTACATAACACAAAATGGAGTACAAAAAACCTTTCATGGCTTGCTCCAGAATGTGAAATAGTGGTTATCCACTTCTGACATCCAAACTAGTGGGGAAGTTTCCTGGTGTGCAAGGAAAAATGGAGCTGACCATCATGAACAGTTGTCCATGACTATTCTCAGATGGAGGTTGCACTCAATGGAGGCAAAGCTTGATGATAAAATTCTTGTTGATAATAGGACAAAAAGAAAGCCAACAGCAGATGGAAGGGCATGCATCATTAATGTACTCCACTGAAGAAGCTAAGCACCATCATACCTTTCCCTTGGAATTATTGCAGTTTACAGTAAGCTGGGGAAAGAGCAGTTTATATTTTGCTTATGGAAATATAGAGAAATTCAGAAATTAGAACTGTAAGGGACATCTATCACTTCACTGCAGACCCAAGTTTAATGGCCAAGCACCTTTAAATGGCTTTTAATCCATTCTTGACACTTTTCTGGGGAAGTTGATACCACAGATTTGTCTGACAAAAAACCACACAGAACAGGGTCTCCCAAGGGTTTCAACAACTCTCATTTATACAAACATTAGCAGTCATTTTCTTTTCAAATCTCATATACAGATATATATATGTGTGTGTGTGTATATACGTATATATATAAACCAATTTTTAAATCACCTTTTTTATAAAAAAATAAGAAGATAAGCAAGCCATTCCATTTATTAGAGTGCTTTCCTAGAATTAAGTTGGTACATAAATCAACTGGTTTGTTTGTAGGTATTACCTGATATTCATACATGTTCATATAAGCTATAAGAAGGTCTGATTTTCTTTTTATTCTGCCTTGTATAATTCAACTATTTCTCAGTCAGCAACATTTTTAAACACAATATGTAAATTATATTGAAAAAGTAAACATGTCAGCAGGCCAGTAATCATATAGAAAACAAACTATGTCACTGTCAAAAGTACCACTTTAAACAGCTGCCTCTTTAATCAGGATTGATGCTGATACCTGATCAATATAATCTGGCAATGCTGACATAGCTCTTTTCCTCTCGATTCAGAGAGTTCTGCATGTTTGCCATATTACATGTTCTTCCTCTTTCTTTTCAAATACCTAATCACTTATCTTGCCAAACTTCCCTTTCATTAGTCTATTTCATTCTAATAAGATTCAAGAATTAACTTTGATAAGAAATTTATGCATTTGAAATTCGTAACGATCTACATTTTAATTTATTTTTAAAAGAAAATATTTGATAAATTAATTTTAAGGCAAAACATCAGAACCTTACCTAAACCCAAATAGTTAATAACACCCACAAACTTGACTTTTACATTGCATACTGTCATTTGAACAGACTCAAAGAGCTTGAGGATCAAAAGCCCATGACTCAGAACACTGTTCATTTAGCAAGGAGATACTAAAGAAATAAAGGTAGTACCAGAACTAGTAACTGTATAGTAGAAAAGGGCAGTGCACATTTTGAGCAGCTGTAAAGTGGCAACACAACTCTACAGTGTTCACACTTCCCAGAGACCAGGAGCCCACAGCCCAAAGAAGTGACAGTGGAGAGGGACTAAGGAGGTCACAGTAGAAGTATATGTGTGCATAAAGCAGCCCAAATTCACAATTAGCCAGAATTTTCTGGCTATCATCAAGAAGTAAGAACTGAATTTTACTGTGAGGAGGTTTTTTCTGGGGGCAGGGAGAGCTGTGGAGAAAAATAAACATTTCTGTGAGAAAACAGGAAGGAAAGGAGAGCTTAGGAACATCGAAGAGCTAGGAGAGGTATTAAAAGGATCTAGCTCAGAGTGGAGGCAGCCCAGTGTGCAAACTGCTCTAACCCAGCTCAGCAGCACTGATGAAATGCAAGCAGGAATGAACATTCTGACCTTTGTCTCCAAGCCCTGGATTCCTGACACTGTGATAAGCACTGCATGTACTTTCCTTGACAACAGCTCATCCATTAAATTACTTCAATTACTTCAATATTTAGAAAATTTGAGATGCAGATTTGCCAGAAGTACCTCTGCAGGCTTAACTACCTGAAACAAAAACATCTTTGTGTGAGAGAGTCAGTGCATGCACTGCAACTTTGTGTAGACAATTCACAGCAGAATACTCTGCGGTAAAGGTATGCAAATGCTTGTTGCTAATTTGAGCAAAGACAAATACAGAAACCATGTTAGATCTGAAGTTTCATGTTTTATTTAAACTCCAAGGCAGAGAATTTTAATTCAAAGTTTCACATAATGATTTGTTTTCATGGACAAATTATGAACCCTGACATAGGAGTTCATCATATAACTACTTTAAGTGTCACTATACTGTACAGCCACATTAAAATAATGAGGTTTGAACATTCCAGTCTTCAATTAGATCTTTGTGGCTTCAAGCACTTAAAGAATAAATGCCACCATTAACCTAGACCTTACCCCTCAAATATGCAGCAAATATATTAACAGTGTTACTGAATCATGAGGTCATTGTGAAAATATAAATCTCAGTGGATTCCATCACAAAGCAAAATCTTGAGGATTTTAATAGGATATTATTTAAGGTATAAAATTAAAATCTCTCATTAAGTTATCTCAACAGCTCATTTAATTTATCAGGCTCAAAAAATATTTTAAAGGTTATTTTAGGTTAATTACATTTCACATCCTTTTATGACAGATCTGAAGCTCTGCACATCTTTCAATCCTCTTCTATAAACATTCCCCTTTGCCAAATAGCTGAGAGTTCACACTGACATATTTTTGCATACTCACACTACAGTCTCAACATGACAGTGTTTTATATTCATGATGAGCACAGAATCTTGTTTTTTTTTAATGGAAACTTGGTCACTGCAATAAACAACAGAAGCAGAAGCCCCTCAGTCAGCAAGGCACCCTCTCAGCAAATTTTACACTATTTGTACTTAGCTGTCCACCACTGCTTTCAGTGAAAATACTTCTCATCCATTCAAAATGCCACAATACAGGAATTCTTCTCATCTATTCCTGTAATAAACAACTTCCTGGCCATTATTTTGTCCTAATTTCTCTTCACAAAGGGAAGAACTAGAGATAGTGACTCTAAATCAAGCTTGTTAATATAGTGGTTATTCAGACTTCATACTTTATGTTCTTACAGCACAAGGACTCTGCAGTTCCCACTAGGGAAACTCACAATTAATGTGGAAATGCTCGGGTTAGCAATAATAACCCAGCAAGGGCAGGTAAGAGATCATGGCATGCCTTGGCTCTTAAACAACTGACTTGAAAATCTAAATATGAACACAATCAGAAATAAGAAAATTATACTGGCACAATATATACAGTGAGTGCAGCAATAAATTATTCCACAGCATGTTTGAGCTGCAAACAACTGCTAAACATTAATAAACTGAGGTTTACAGAAAGTCTGCGAGACGTGCTTTACTTTCAGCTCTTCAGGTGACCAAGGGACTGAACCTCTCTGTACCTGAGCTTATCAAAGTTCAGATATCAGGATTGTTGCATAAGTCCCAGGCTTGTGTTTCACTTACAAGGCTACCCTTATCTCTGCCAAGAGATTTCACCTCTCCCACCTTGGTAATCTTGAGGCAATAAGGATTTTAGATTAACTAGGAAATATTCTGAGCTGCAGCTCTTCAGAGGTGGTACACACAAACCTCTGTCTTCACACTGTCCTGAAAGTGGTAAAATAAACAATCACTGTGACTCTAGGGCTGAAAAAGGATTGCTGGAAAGACACATTGCATGGCTTGGATAAACCAAAGTGACACAGTGCAGGAAAACAGACCAAACAAAAAGTGGCAGCCAAACATGGAGGATTATGCTACTAATTACAGAGCATGTCCAAAGCTTTTGCTTAGTCAGAATGCTACAGGGGATTCTTATAAATGTCATAAGGCTCAAAAAAGTTTGCATTTCTGAAAGAAAGCAGCTTGAAACTTAACTAAACAAACTATTTCATGTTTTAAGACCAATCCTCCTATTATCACATCCTAGGAAACTATTTCAAGAAATATTACCAGACACAGAAGGCAGCCATATTAAAATACTAAATGCAGACATCTCACAGTGCCTTTCTATGGAAATATCTGCCAAAAATAAAACAGCAAATTTTCAACTACTTTAAATTAAAACCCAGAACTTTTATTGTCTACATGAGTATGTGTTTATAGAGAAGTCACTGAGAACCACAGAACAACACTGAAGGAACAAAAGCCTCACTCTTCAACAGAGTGTGTTCAAGACAGTCTGAATAACTGTATTTTAAGTTCCCCATAGCTCCCCAAGCAAAAAAGCTAATTTTCCATGCACACTCCAGCAGTTTCTCACTTTACACCTATAACAGTGCTGCTGTCAGGAAGAGAAGTGACTGCATGTGCCAAAAATCAATTCAACATATTCACAGACAAAAAAAATAACATGCAGCATCTGAAGATAATGAGAACTGCAATCATTCAAACTGACAGTCTAGTGCCTAACAATTATCACAAGGCAAGTTTTATGAATTCATATTTCCTACACTGACAACCCTCAGGTTACACAGAAGGGTGTTCACATTTTCTTTCAAATATGAAAACCTCCTTTAAGCCAATGAGTCCACTCCAAAATGGAATTCACTTAACTGAAGTGAGCAAAAATATGCTGACTGTGTTTTAAGTAATATGCTGAAGTTTCTTCAGGGCAAGGTGCTGACTGTGCTTTAGTGATATGCACTACATAGTAAATATAACTTTAGTACAGACTTTATCACAAAAATTTTCTGTTCTTTACATTAATTATTCAGAATGAACTTTCCTAGTGAAAAACCAATCAGGACTATCAGTTTCGGAAACCAGTGTGAAGCAAGTGTCCTGAATCTATCATGAAACACACATCCATTTCTGCTTTTTGGTTTCCTACCAGAGACACCTTAAAAGTTGTGACAAAGTAGGGAGCTGTGCTCCATACTCCATTCTCAGGCCCTGTCCAAATTCCAAAATTGATCATGTACCCAAAGATTCACCAACAGACTCTGCAGCATATGTCCATGCAAATATCTAATTAGTATGCATAAACTTAGACTTCACATGTGGTCTTAATTTGGAAATCCACTTACTTCCTAACTCAGGTTATTACAGCTGCCAATTTAAAATGCAATTTCCATGCCTTCATACAGTAATAAAATCCCTTCATTCATGCAGCCATAGTTCCTGCTGTCTTTTCCATTTCTACCAACATAAAAATACAAAATCCTACTTGTACAGTCAAGTATTGAATGTTCTCTAATCCCTGAAATAATTTATGACCTTCATCACCTATGACTTTCAGGATTATTCTTAAACAAAATTATTTGCATCTGTATAGAGCAACATTTAAATAGTCAACATGGTACCACCTAAAATGCAAACTAAAAGTAACATTATCTGTGACAAAACATTTCAGGAAAAGAGCAGCTGTGTGTTGTAGGAGACACAAATGTAAATGAAGTTTTCCAGTCAGATTCAAACCTCTGCTTTTGTAATAAGCATCCGGACAATCCACAGGAGGCAACACTATGCACAACTGGCATTAATGATTTGTCCCTGAACTAGTGCTGCATTTTTCAATTAAAAGAGATTCTATCTAATTATTTTGTGAGGAGATGGAATTCTAAACTGTATGCACTCACCTCACTGCCAGCACACATAGAGGGCAGAGAGGTGTGGTGGGAGAGCAGATGTTGCACCTGAGAGAGAAAATGTTGCACCTGGGAGAGCAAATGTTGTACCTGGGAGAGGAAATATTGTACCTGAGAGAGCAGATGCTGTACCTGGGAGAGCAGATGCTGTACCTGGGAGAGCAGATGCTGTACCTGGGAGAGGAAATGCTGTACCTGGGAGAGGAAATGCTGTACCTGAGAGAGCAGATGTTGTACCTGGGAGAGCAGATGCTGTACCTGGGAGAGCAGATGTTGCACCTGGGAGAGCAGATGTTGCACCTGGGAGAGCAGATGCTGTACCTGGTGTCCGCCAGCCACTGCCAACCCTATTCCTTCCAAGACCTCATCCCTGCGAGCTTAACAGCCACCACCCAGGTGCCTGCATGAAGCAGAGATCCTAAACAATAACCAGCAAACGCATGAAAGCGTTGGGGACTAAGCAGGAGGTGTGGAGATAGAATTTCCCTTTATAACTAGGAGGGGGTTTGAAGCTAGAACTTCCAGTTCCACCGCACTTCTCCAGGCCTCTGGAATTATTAATTCCCGTGCTGAACTGACAAACAGCACCGAATGAAGGTCTCCTTTAGCTGCGGGAAACATCCCCGTGCCCAGCCCGGCCCGTCCCAGCCAGGCCGACATTCCCGGTGCGACGCCCGGGCCTGCAGCGCCACCGCCAGGCCAGAGGCAGAAGCGCAACTCACGCAGCTGCCACCCAAAAATTTTATTCATGGAATCGGCTACAAATAACACTTTTCATTTTTTAATCTTTTTTTTTTTTTCTTCGTAAATGTCCCAGCCATCATCACTCCGTTATCAGAAAAAGGATGCTGTAAACCACAGCACGGCATTACAAAGTGAATTCATACTCCAGCAAAAAGAAAAAGGCTATTTATTAATAAGTGATTGCAGTGGGACACGACCCCAGAATGAACATACCCCTGCTGTAAAATCACTAACGATTATAGGGGTTCTAACACCGTTTGACAAAAACTCATTTGGATGGTGGAGTTCGTGATTCCTGTCCCCAGCGCCTGGCACACCAGCAGATGGCAACCCAGCTCCACAGTCCCCCGCACATGCTTGAAGAAAGCACAGCCTTTGGATTCCACTTCCACCGGAATTCAAAGGGAGATTATTACCTTGTAATAATCTCACTCACTAATTCAAATCTGTAGCCAATTAGCCACTCTTCCTCATAGCCAGGAACAATACAAATTTAAATTTTCCTTTTAATAGACAGCATCCTGCACAGGGGAAATATGCTATTAGGGGAACTTTATATATTAGGTACAATTGACTCTATTCCTAAGACACGTAATATGAAACTCTAAAATAAAAAAGGAGCAAAAATTTAGAAAATAAAAAGTCAGTATTATCTCCTCCATCTAAAAAGCATACCCCAACTTGGAGACCCCAAAGGCACCATGCCACAGTGTGAGGTCTGTCTGTCAGCAGGCTCCCAGCACACACCGAGCCAGGCCCAGCCCCACAAGGATGACCTATTCTCCCCATTCCACTCAGCATTGCCTAATCCCCACTGAACGTTCGCAATAAATCACGCTGAGTGCTGTTCCACAGAGGACGTTCTTCAGTTGAGAGTTGTTTCAAATCTTTGCTTTTGAGCTTTTTTACCCTACAGATCATTATTCAAAATCTAAGAGGTTTGGGTTTTTAACCATTTCTTCTAGAACAAGATGAGGGAAAGATTAACTCTCTGGCACTGTGTACAATCACAATGAATATGCAATTATTTCCCTTTGTTTCAATTTTCACTCTGTTTGAAAGCAAATGCAAAACTCATTTGAAATTGTCCCATGAAGATGAGACTGCCCCTACAAGGAAATCTTACAAGTCTGGCATCAGAGGATTAACAGAGCACCAACTGCTTAGTCAGCAGCCTTCCTCTCTGAAGATGAAGAAATGGCTCTGACACATCCCATAATATATCCCAGAATATAAGGAAGAAAGTTTACACTAAATAGAACGGCAACCACCCGGCTGAAACCCTCAACCTCATTTTCAAAAATTATGTCCAGGTTTTCAGTTAAAGGAGTACCACAAGTTTCAGTTCAGTACTGGAAGCACCTCAGAAAATTAGAGTTTGTAAGTATTTAAAAAAAAAGATTTCAAAATCTCTTTCACAAAGATATCTAAGTTTCCACTGACAGGCTTCTTCAAACATTTTCCTATCACCACAGTTGGCAGAAGGAATATGCATGTTTTCTTATTCCTGGAACATCTCAAACTTTTCCAGGCATTAGATGGTGAGCAATACATAAGAGACGTAGTCCTAATTAATGGGTTGCACATTATCAGATGGTTCTTTCACAAAACCCTGGAGATTGGTGCTTGAGATGCCAGGACATGGTACACACACAGAGAATCTCTCTCTGCAAATAAAGAAGCATATTCAGTATTAGTTAAGCATCCTGTCCTTAATAAAAATGAGGGGAAAGTCACGCCTCACCCCCCAATAAATGCTCAGCTGTGGAATATTAGCACCTCATGGCACTGCTCCTGGCAATCAGTTTCATTCACATTGTGTTTTGTCAAAATTAACAGTGGCAAGAAAGGCAAGAAAGATTCCCAATCTACCTCTACAACAATCACAGCCATCTCTTCACAAGGCTGTCTTCCTTTCTAAAATTTAGAAACCCTGATGCTCTTTATGCCTTTTTTTCATAGGAGAATGCACCCACAGAACTGAACTTTTGCATCACCAGTGATAGGGCTCAAGGAAACAGGATGAAGCTGGGTCAGGAGAGGCTTAGGTTGCATATCAGGAAGTTTTTCACCCAGGGGGTGGTTGAGCACTGGAACAGGCTCTGCAGGGAAACTGTTGCAGCACCAAGGCTGTCTGAATTGACTAAGTGTCGGACAACACTCTCAGGCACATGGGGTGACTCTAGGGGTGTCCTGCACAGGGGCCAGGAGTTGGACTCAATGATCCTTGTGGGTCCCTTCCAACTCAGCATATTCTAGGATTCTGTGACCTCTCTTTAAAAAACACAGTTCAAAGTCTAACTCTTTTTATGACAGGTAAGATCTCAGCTAAACCCCCAAAACTAAGTCATAAGAAATTTTTCATTAAATTACCCTTCTGTTTCTTAAGTGTGCATTCTACACATATTCCCTGCACCAAATTTTTTTGTGTATTTTGCTCTTTACAGCAAGAAATACCACTGAGATGCCCCCAGTGATGCTTTATGTGTTTTCCTCTGATTACTTCCTCAGCTATCTTAGGGATTTAAGTCTTAAATAGGATACTCCCCAGCAGAATTCAATCTCATAGGATCAGAGCCACTCGTCTTAAGGTAGATGATGAGCTGAAGGTCATCCTCTAAAATCCTCACATATATTTAGAAGGCACACAGATCAGATCAACACCTTTCATTCCACAATGACAGCACTCAGCATTCACTCTGCCCTGGCTTCCTTCTCAAGTCAAGGACCTAGTGGCAACTGCTGTGCAGGCACATTAATCCAGATTATCACACATGTATGAGCCATAAAATCTTGCCCAACAATAAATTGTGTTCATATAGTTGAGCAAGTTAGAATTTGATGTATTCCCAGTTCTGGAGTCATTGCTGATAACTAGCCTAGCTATCAGGCTTGTTTCAGAAGCTGAAAACTAATTTCTGTAGATTTGCTATAGTTAACAAACATTTTTAAAGAGGAAAATAATGCAATTTAAGCACAGAAAACAATTTGTAGGATTAGAAGTGGTTAGAAAGCAAAAAAAAAAAAAAAAACCCACATTACTGAAGGACACAAAGCAATTTAGGAAAGGAAATCTACTGATACCTGCAGAGCCAGAAAGAGGGAGCAGAAACCATGCACATAGCTTTCCTGGCTTTCCTAAATCACATTCCTCTTCTCTCTAGCTATCCAACTAGTGTATTATAACAAATAATAGAAGAATTAAATGCTCTAGCAGTCAAGGCTGGCATATTAAAATGACACTCTGCATTACTGAACTTACTCATCTCTTAATAGAGCTATTCTTCAAAGGAGATTAATTATACCGGCAAGAGATCTTTTGCTATTCTAATTTGTGAAACGTATTTCAATACCACAAGCATATTAAAACAGCTGCAAACATGTAAGTGGCTTCAAAATCTCAGGACTCAGTGCATTTAATTAGGTGTTCATCTTGTGATGTTCTTTAGTCACTGCTTTTGAAACCCACTTCACATAAAAATTTGTAATGTCTAGGCTTAATTAACTGCAACTGTAACGAAACACGCAGCCCATCATAGAATATACAGAGATAGCAAAGTGACCATATTGTTGAACACCTAAACACCATCACAGAGGAACAAAAATTAGATTTAGAAATTAATTTCTCTGCCTTACTTAGGAAACAGAGAATTTTAAATTATTTTAAAATAACTCATTGGCATTGTATTTCATATCAGAACATTTGATAGACAGCACAAACACTGCAATGACAAAATGAAAACACAGAGTATAATATGAATAAGATGCAGAATTCTAACATGCAAATATCTGCAGCTCTCTGAGCTGCACACAGCTGTTAAGCAACAACCTAATACTCCAAATTAGTATCTGAGAGTTAGTGCTTTGTTTTAAAGAACAGTTATTTTCATTAACCTAAGATATGAAGCTTCAAGGCATTTATCTGCCTCTAGAGAACAGGCCTGTGTTTTGACGTATTACTTTTACTAATCCCCCTCAGATAAATACTTCTAGACAAGTTCATGTGAGCATTTTCCTTTTCTGTTACCACTGAATTTAGAACCACTGGTGAGAGCATAAGTTTAAGGCAAACACTGAACAGGCACCAAATTAGACGCAACACAATTAAATCAAATCAGAAGAATTTCAATATAGTAACATGTCTGAAAATGTCAAGACTACAATTACTTCATTGTGAAATCAAAATTAGTTGTAACACAATGATGTGGCCTTTTGAACCTTAAAGATTTAAGTTTCCTTTCATAACCTGGTGGTGCCAAACTGTCTAGGAACCCCCAAAAAATTCTCAGGGCTTTATCCAAGGTACACCCTTTTCTTAAGGGGTCATTGCTTCTAAACAGTCTTACAGTGTAACATAAATTTACCCAGTTACTTGCAGCACTATAAGCAGCACACACCAAAATTCCTCATTTGGGTAAAACTTGTTATACAAATAACTCTGTAGATGTTCAGCATAAGAAACATTTCAACTTTGGCTTTAATCTACTATTTACCAAAAATTTATGTTGCATATATGCCTGTTCATAAATAACTGCCTTTTCCTACCCTTGGAGTTTTCTTCTTCTCACATGTCACTGATTTTAGATTTTTATAGATAACAAGCAAAATTTACAAACAAAACATGTGTTCCTTTTAGCATGCAGTTCAGATTTGACTGTAGCCACCTGAGTGTGTGTCTCCAGACAGAACACTCTTTTCTTAGAAAAAGTTAATTTAGCAGATGCAACATTCCTCAAAAATATTTTACCAAAGTTTTTTTACCAAAACTTTTTGACAGAAACCACGAAGAAGAGCATATGTCAGTTCCAGCTCTCCAATTCCTTGCACATAAGAGTTATCCCTTTCAGATTTATCCCCCTAGCAATTCCCTAGCAAAACAGGCAGAGGCAGATATTCAGAAAGCTGCTTCCCAATTAAAACTGTTTAAAATAGCTGGGTTCCCATGCTCACATCTCCTAGACTTCAATGATATTTCTTTCAGGTATCAGGCTACTGAAGTAGCATTGAGAAGGAATGTCCCAAAAAAGAAATTATTCTTCAACACACATCTTTTCCTGCTTTCTGTCTAAAACAAGAGGAACATATTCTCTTCCTAGTTCACCTTGTAGCCTAAAAAGTCCCACAGGAACAAAATTCTGCTTTCACTGAGCAGGAACAGGGGAAACAAGGTAAAAACTAAAGCACAGGATCACATCACTTTTTCTAGCACAAAAGCACCAGGAGTATTCCCAGAGCCACTCACCAAACCAGCAGTAAGAGAAGGAGCAGACTGTCCCAGAGACTGATTTCTCATGCGGACCAGGTTGGAGGTATCTCCAGGAGGCTGCCACAGCGTCTGGCCCACTCCACTGTGGACACTATTTGATAAGGGAAGTAGCTGTTTTCCTTTAAGAATAAAATCAAAATAAAATCAGCTTGTTTCTAAACAAGTCTGTAAATTCAAAGTACAAAACTGAGAACAAATACTGCGTGTGAAGAAAAAGCATTTAATAAAAAAAGCTATTTCAAGATTTTGGTAGGTTAAAACTTGTAAGAGCACCTTAGCAGTAAATTCATTATGTTTGATAATTAACAATTTCCAAAAAAATCTACTTTACATTATGAGATAATGGTGAAATCCAAATACCTTGTAAAAACAGTCTGCTATCACTTTATAAATTTCCATATTCCACTCACCTTCAAAAGGAAACAATATTTGCTGCCCTAAAAGAAGGCAAAATCTCTTTAGTATAATTTTAAAAATTCTTTTGTAAATGTATTGCTAATTGAAAAATATTGTCTCCTCTAAATAGCTTGGTCATCTGAACATCCCCACTTTCTCCTACCACTGGAACACTGAGCACAGCATTTCACACAGCTGTAACATAATATTGTATGTTTAAATATTGTCTTGCTTTGAAGAATGGATGGATATTTTTTGCCCAATACATATTTTCTAGCCAATGCAACACTTGTTTTTGAAAAATATCAAGAGTAAATTTCCGCAATGAGAAAGAAACAAAGTCAAAGTAGGTCATATTTTGACTCCACAGAGCTTGACAGCTTCCTTTTATGTACAATGTCATCCACAAAAAAAAAAGAGAAGATATTTCTGTGGTTAAACACACATAAGTGAAGAAGTCTGTGAACCTGGGTTCAGTTATTAGCTTCCAGATGATTTACCCTGGAAGTTTGGTCAGTCAAGCCCTGTACTTCAATTTCCCCATTGCAAAATTGCAGTGGATAATACCTCTTTTCCTTAAAATTAGGACTATGGGACTAAGTAACACACCCCCTTCCAAGCATAGTAAAGACTCTTGCATTCAGTGGATTACTCCATGCTCAGGAATCCTAGAAGACTGAGACATTTATTGCAGTAAGTAGCAGGAAGGCTACACCTTTAATCACAAATATGCCACAGAAATAAGACTTGTGCTCTCAGAGGCAGAAAGGTGTTTACAAATTCAACTGTGCCTTAGAACTACATGTGAATTATTACATTCATTCCACAACAGTAGCTGCAATATCTGAAAGACTGTCACATAATATGACCAGCCGTGATGCTGGGGGGAAGGTGTGGAGTGGAAGTGGTGTGGGTTTTTTTCTTTTTTTAACATGTTAACATTCATTTTCTGTGATAGTTACAGGCAATGGGCCAAGTATATACCAGCAGAATGAGTCAAAGTGCATGAGAGATGAGCAGGCTCAGCTTTCTCAAGTAAACAGAGACAACATATTAGTACCCTCTTCCTGGTCCCACTCAAGCTGCTTACAGCTGTGGACATGATTTTCATGGATTGATCATTTTCAAGATAATGTATAAATACAACAACTCATCTGCAGAGACCTAAAACTATAGAAATGTACGTTGTTGTATTTATCTCTAATACAACACAAACAAAGATATTCTGTAATAGCAAGCCAAATAATATAATTATCTAGCAGTGTAAAATACCCATGCTTGAGGACAACAATAACTTTATTTAAGTCCCTGTAAGATATAGTTATCAATATTTCCATTCAGTTCCATAAAACCTGAATCCAGGAGGGCAGAATTCCTTCAAGAGCCAAATCTCAGCCAATCAGTTGGCATGCAGTCATCTGCACTCACCAAACTTATTTGATTCTGTGGCAAAAATTAGCAGGAATCATTTTAAGCATGGAAAGCCTTTTCCTGTCGTGCCTCAAGTTCTACACACATTCCAAACACCCACACTGAAAATATACATCTAAATCTGTACATTTTCTCTATCCAGTTGGGTCAGACTGATCTTTCTGGGGCTCTTTACTCCTTCCTGAGTCAGGTATAGTAGATAGAAAAGTAATAAGATGAATCAACAGGTTCTGGAGAATACAGAATTTCTTGTTCTGATATTACAATCTCCAAACAGAAAAATTGTTTTGAAAAGAGAACAGACAGACCTTCCAGTGTTCCTGCTTCCTCCTATTTACTTTGCTTTCTTCTACTAAAGGAAAAAAAAAAAAAACAAAAAAAAGCTACAGTACTGACTTAGGCCATTGCAGTCAGTCAACAGCTGTGTGGTTCATAAAGTTCTGTTCTCCTCTAGTGATTAACCTACTTTGGAAAACAAACATACACATGTACAAAACACTATGAATGTTTCCATTTTTCAAAAACTATCCACTTACTACAAACAAAACACTAAGGAAAGGCCAGGCCAAAATAAAATATACATACTTTACTGCTTATTTAATTCTATTACACCTAACACCTCCAAAATGAAAATATTTATCTTCCTCTGATAAAAGATGAGGGACTAGGACTGGATGTATTTTCACAATCATATAAATCAAAAAAGGTGGTTTCACCTACTTCCTCTTTCCCTCTCACTGAGAATTTTCAACTCTTCCAGTTCTTGCAATAACATGCAAATAGGCAAGCAGCCTAATTAGGGAGGAAATGGGCTGCAACTTAACCCTACAGAATAACAGTGGCATTCAGGCATATCAGCTCTTTCATTCTAGACTGATCATGCAGTTCTCTGTGCTCTATTCCAGCACCACAGACTCTGATATCAGTTTAAACAGTTGTGAAACCGTACCCTAGCCCACTAGCAAAGTCTTTGAAAAAAAAAGAAAACTACTGAACTTGGTCCATTTTTGGGTAGTAACTTGTCTATGCTCACTCCAGTGATTCTACAGCTGATAAACTAAATTCAATTACAAGGCTGAATATCATGCTCACAAGAAAAAGCAAATTTTACACAAACTGAAAGAAAATCAAGTTAGTAAGCAAGATTTTTACTTTGAATCACAATTGACTACAATGCTTTTGAAGCCAAAAAAACCTAAACAGTACTTCAAACATTATATAAAAAGTCAGTTTCCCAGTAAGAAACAAAAGCCCAAGTGAGCAAGCTTACAGTCAATGCTGATGTTAGAAGGGGTAAGAATACACCAATGTGTCACCTAAAGTTCGACAACTCCAGTTTTTAACTTTGCATATTAAATCTTAGCTTCTAACTTTTCACTCTGGGCAATATACAAAATTTCACTCTAATTTCTACTGATGTTTCTTTTTGCATCTTTCTCTTACATAAAATTTTGTATGCCCTGCCAACAAGAGGTCACCTTACCAGTGGCTTACCAGTATCTTTTATTATGACTGTTATGCATCTTTAATACTAACCAAGTGTCATACTCTACAAAATGGCATACCTGACAAAGAACTTGCCAAGCTACCTCTTCGTAGCTTGCAGTCATCTTGACTTAGCTGCCGGTGGAGCTTGGTTTTCCCAGCAGATGAAAAGATGTCAGGATTGCTGAGTTTCCTGCAACGCAGTGGAGTGGACTCGGTTATCATCTCCTGGAGGAAGAAAAACATGCAAAGCTTTGTTAATGCCAGCCAAGTACCCCCTGTCTGAAACATGCAATTTCCAAAGCATAAAGGAGACTGTTTAAAAAAAATACAAAAAAACATACCCCACCCAAAAAAAAAAAAAAGAACCAAAACAACAACTTTTAACATTGCAAATCCCCCTCTTTGGTGCCCCATAGCTGCACAGAGAGCACATCACAAGGTCCCTGTCAACTCTGGTCCTTGAACACCACTGCTGCAAGAAATTCCATTAATAATAGTCAGAAAAACATAATTATGCTACAGCAGTTCTTTTCTCTTACAGTATTTAGGAGAAAATGGTACTGAAAAACACAAACTCTGCTTTGATTAAAGCTATTTCCTGCTAAAGCAAAGTACTTTCTCCAATGTTCTTCAATCTTTCTTCCATTCAGTCTATGAGTAATATAACTATAAAGAAACTGTTGCAATGTCTATTGCAACCCAAAACTCCTATTATAAGTTACAGCTCTACTAAGACCATATGCATAACTAAATAATAACTAGGATAACGATCAGCCTTTGTGTCATGTCTTTGTTATAACTACAAACAAAATTAGACATGTATTTGTCAGAAACACTCCCACACATGTGAATTCCTTTCACAGCATACAGCAAAATTTCAGCCAAAATAACATAGGCAGAGCAGTGTCAAGCAAAACCACTTGTTAGTGCTTTCCTCATGCTTTTCATTGCTCTGGAGGTGTCAAACTCTCATTCCACACCCAAAGAAGAACAACAAGCTTTGCTATCAGACATGGATTTGAAGATGTGACACTTTCCATTATAGCCCATATAGATGAACTGTTCAAGTTCTCCCTTCTCTGCAGTGTGAAACACTCCACTTGTTTTAATGGACTCCTCCATTTTATTTCAAATGCATCTCATTAGCTATACAGCACTTCAAGCCATGCTGATCCTCATAAAAATCTCATCTGAGGCAGAATAAAACTTTCACTGCGTGATACATGACCACATTATTGAACATAGTTTTAAATTCTGTTTAAATCAAAAACTAGTTTACCAGTTATGGTTTTTAATTAAAATTTGCAGATTCAAATCAAAATCTATTTCTAAAGTCATTAATTCAAATACATTCAGTCTACAGTGTTATGCCTCAAACTGTCAAATCCAAACCAGGAGTACACACTTTAAAATCCTCAAGGGGAAGGGAGGAGATGGGAAAAAGATTAATAACATTGATTTATCTATTAAAAAAATTATTTGGGATTTGAAACAGAATTCTCATTTAGCTCTGAGTCACTCATTCACAACCTTTCTTAGACCCCATCTCCTTCTAATCATGAAATCTTTTGGCACCTCATAACACTGAATAACTTTATTACTGTTTGAGGGACAGCAATGCTGTGCTCCACATCAGCCTCAGTGGTGCACCTTTCCCAGGCTGCTCTGGGTACAATTTCTTCTCTGGTTCTGGTCAGACTTTCAGTCACCACAGTGCCTAAACAAGATCCCCAGAGACAGCTGGGTACCAGAGCAGTCAGCCCACTTGCCCAGCTCACACTGCTGCAAACAGCTGTGTTGGTGCAAGAGCAGGAATAGAGAAAACTGCTCAGCTGAAAAACTGTTTAAATCTTATGGTTCCTTGTGCACATCTTGGAGCAAAGAGCATCATATTTTCATTTGTCTCTGACCTTCCCCACAAATCCTAAAGTCCTTTGTTTGCAGCAGCCTGTACACTTCTCCTTTTCTGTCATTTGGAGAGCTGAAACGGCATCTACCTGTCTTTCTCTCTGTAGTTGGGAGTAAGCTGATTAACATTAAATTGCAGCATTAGCAGTCCCCCAGCACAGGGGACTCTGAAAGCTGCAGAGGCCAAGGGCAGGGAGTCTGCTGTTTCTATACAGGATAGCAGAACATGGTTATATTTGTGTATATGATTGTAAGTCAACGTACAGAAACATGCACAGACACACTTTTAATAAGGCCTGTCCTATGCCTACAGTGTCTGAAATCTGGCACATGTAGAAAAAAAACAAAAAACCCCTACGAACACAGGCACTCCAGCTTACAAACTACTTAAGAACTTCATCCAGCCTACCCTCTCACACCCCTTATGCTTCAATTCCAAATATTCCCAGTATCCTTCAGTATGCAGCTACTTCCCTGAAACTAGTCCTGTGTTGATGTGTTGAAAGGCCCCGTGCATTTCAGCAGCAGTTAAAATGTCAAAGACTAACTTAAAGTGAATTGTTCTAACTGGGACTTCCTTGTTCAAAGTTTTGGGGGTGTTTGTTGGTGTTTTGGAGGTTTCATTTGGTTTGTTGTTTTGTTTTTTCCCCTGCAGGTGCATACTGCCCTCCCCTTCAACACACACACACCTCTCACCAATCGTTCTCAGTGAACTGCAACTAAAAGAACATTCTTTCACTTGGGACACCAGGCAAGGAAAGGTACTGAAGTCAGAAACAAAACTACTCTAAGTCATGCTACAAGCAACTTCTGTGTTTTACATCTCTCTTTCTCCACAAGATACAGACAATGCTTACCAGGCAAAGCATGTGCACACTTTCCTACCCTTCCCCTTATCCCTCCATGCACAGCCTCTTTTCATTGGCAAAAATAATTACAAATTCTTAATGTGTCTTCTTGAGCTACAGTACACAAGTCTTGTAGATCTGATAATATCTAAATCAAAAGCTCCCAGCTGAAGGGCACACCTACTCCTACCACAGTATCTGATCAGCTACAGCACCCTGCCTACACACACCTTTGAGGTCAGCCCAGTGGCATAAGCCACTTTTCAAAAATCCATTCCCTGTGACAGCTGTCCCCTGGTTCAGCTTTCCACCAAAACTTCTACTAGAGATAAGAAAGGAATAGTAGAAAGGTAAAAACAGCTTTCCACACTCACTGAAGAATCCAGGCTGTCTTCTAGAAATTACGGACTTGGTACATATTACATAAGAAAACCTCTTCATGAATCCTTTTCTTGCTAAAGCACATTAAACACTGGGCAATATTCAGAAGACTACATAAGTGTTAAATGTCTGGAAGAAAGGGCCTCCAATCACATTCTGCTGGTTTATATAGTGTTAAGTCACTTTTCAAATAGATATTTTAAAAGTTCTTTTTAAAAGTGCACTGTTCTGAGACGTCCTATTATGTTTTAAAAAATGCTAAGTGCAACACAGCCAATTTAAAATTTCATTTCTAAGAGCTGTGCCCATATTGTGTCAGCAAAACAATGAAGAGGGAAAGTTTTAGCTTGGTAACAATAGAGCTGTCTTCCATAAGACTGCAATTTATTTCATTCATCCATCAAAACCCTGCTTTGATATTGCAGATCACAGATGAGCTGCATGAAAATAGCAGTAGATTACATTACCACTCTCAAACAAGGAAGGAAAAAACTAGAGGAAGAGATCTTTCCCTGTCCTTGCCCCAAAGCAATGCATACAAAGAACACAAAAATCTTACACAACATTCCAAATTGATGAATAAAGAAACTCTTAGCAGTGGTAGAACAAAATTTTGCTTACATGCTTTCAAACTACTAAATTAATCTATCAGAGCAAGTGGTTGAAGAATAGATTGCATAGAACAAACTGCCATAATTTTAAGGACTCCACTTTCACTTTTCAAAAGAAAGAAATGTTACAGCCCTAAAGATGAAAGCATTAGTAAGCATGTAACACGTTGCTCACACCATGTGAAAAGGAGTGGAAACCTCTCTCCATTCATTTCTTTTCAAAGGTGATAAAGAACTTAATTTACTTTCAGCCTGTGGCTTTGACCACAAACTAAAAATCAGATTCCAACAGCCAGCTGATTCCTGCAAAGCTTAGGGCTGAAGATAAAAGCATCACATAATCTTGATTTGCTAGGCAAAGATTATTGCTATCACTCTGTACAAAGGTACACAAAAGTTTGCTCACATAACTTGAAATAGCAGGATATTAAGAAGAATGGCCAAAGCCTTTCTTGACTATCAAAAGGCTCTAAATTTCTCAGCTCAGTCACTTACCACACTTTCACAGAAAAAGCACTAAAAGAGTTCTGATACTGGAATAACACCTAAGTCTGTTCCTCTTGCCTGAAATCTCACAGTGGGGTTATCACACTCAGCTGGATGGGAGAACCAGATTGTCACAGGGGATGCAGACAGAAAGACAAGAAGCCAAACATGCTTCTCTTATTTTCCTGATCACTATATCCCCTGTTAAAATCCTGATCTGGTAATTTCAGAATACAGCTACAAGGATCCTTCTCAGCCCTCATTGCACAGAAAGAGTTCCAAGCAATTAAAGCAGGAAACAAAACGAGCACGTAAACCACCGCAAGGATTGTCAGAAGCTCTTTTGTTTAACCACTGTTCATTTAATGGTGCTGCAAGAGAGCAGCACAGGGCTTTATTCTCCAAAAGGCAGGTGAATACTGCAAGTGTGGATTTGTGTTTAATTCAACTGCCAGGTGAAGCATCACACAGTCAGCGAGACTGATATATCAGCATCAAACCAATGCTGGGATAAAACTTCTCATTTAAGAAGTAACAGATCATACAAAGGACACTTCCTTGCATGTAACTGTGTTATAATTAAATCAAACACAAACTGCCTCACAATCTCTACAACAAGCAAAAGCACTCAATTCTGACTGACAAATATTCAAGGCTGCAGGTCAAAATAGGTGAAACTGTTAGCCAGGGTGTGGAGAATCTACACAAAAGTCTTCTATGAACAGGAAATCCATTAGTAAGAAAAATGAGAAACCTTTTTTATGAGTCTAAGAACCTTAGGTCATCTGGAAGTGAATCCTAGCAAACTGTTGGAAGGAAGAATGAAAATTTAGCTACAATAAACTGGCCAAGAATTCACTGTTATTAGCCCATCTTGTAAGGAATATAAACGATGAGCAAAGTAAGTTGAGGGTAACTTGATACTTTCTGAATTTTTTGAAAGGACCAAAAATAGTCAACACTGAAAGCTGCATTTTCTATTTTTTAACGCAGTACTGTTTGTCCTTTAAAAGATAAAAGCTTATTGTGTCAGGGCTGTGTGCATATCTGAGCAGCATTCTTTTTCTTCTCAGCTTTTCCTCATCATTTTATATAATCTGTGTGCATACCCTTAATGAAAGATAAATCTGATCCTGTCATTAGGCCTGCTCTAATATACTCTAAATACACTGAAAATTAAAGGCCTAGATAACAGATCACAGACCAACTATCTATCTATATAAGTAGCAATTAGTGCAATGAATAATAGTATTTATGCTCTAGTATTTAGCACTGAAATTTGCCTTAACTTTCTAGTCTGGGCATTACACACTGAGAGGAGAGGGCCAGCAGTTTACCAGGAAGCTGGGGTGAGCCCACATGTGACCAAAATTGTAGGCTAAATAAGAATTTGCAACTAAGTCTCTTTTTAACTGTATCTGCTTAACTCATGTACTTGCCAGCAGCACCCTGAAAAATGTCAGAGACAGCAGAATCAAGGAAAATTACAGTAAATCAACATACCCTCTTAGGGGCTATAACATATTGGTTTACAACATCAACAACAGAGAAAAGCTTTACAGAATGTATTGCATTATATAAAAGTGTCAGTATTTAAAGACAGAAGAGAGTTCTACACTATTTTTCTCTGTAGTAGATTTATTTGAAGAACTTTGCAATAAATTCTAACATTCCTACAACAGTAAATATATAAACTGAACTTAGTGTCAATATTAAGTTCTCAAAATGACTGCAAAGCCAAGTGTTATTTGCCACAGTGATGTTTTTAACACGTCATGCACACATTCACCATTCTGAATACCTGCAGCTTCTTCTGCAAACTCTTTGCAGCTATACCACAGATGACAGAAAAGTTACAAACTCAAAACTTCGTGTTAAAAAAAATCCCAGTGTTAAAACCAAACAAGGAAAAAAAGGAACATTCCCTAAAAGACCCAGTATCAAAAGCCCATACTATCAGATACACCCTCCTTATCTTTTTCAATGAGATTTCTTTTCTTGTTAACTCTTCAGGAGTTACATGGCATGTTTGACTAGAACAAATTAAACAAAGATTTAATGTTTCATCGGGGAAGTGCTGTTAACTTTGTTGTGAAGTGTCCCAGCTGCAGGATCACATGAAAAAGCTTGTTAAAAAGAAAAGGTAAATATTTATAACTGTGTACATTATTAGCCCCTTTCTGAGGCCCACTGAGATGCAGAATTGTTTTATTCCTAATGGAACCACAGCCTAGAAGACAAGGTAATTGATGATTAAATTATATCAGCTTGAATGTTTGGTCCTTACACGAAAACACAAATGGCTTAAACAAAGTATTCAACCCTACTTCAAGATCTCCCCAACATCCAAAAGGAAAGAGTAATTCTTGAATTCAGCTTGTAAATGCCTGAAGCCAAATGAATTTCATCAAGGGAATAAAAAGAAACAGAGCCTCTAAAGTCTGTGTCAGACTTCACAGAGGCTCAAAGAAACCACTATCAATCTATCAAGACTCCAAACCCCACACCACGCTCAGTAGCTGCACTGACAACAAAACCAGTCTGAACAAAGACACTGAGCATTAAAGGCCACATCATTCCTTTATCATTGCTCTTCTAGCATGAGTATTGCAAACATTAAAAGGTTGTGTTGAGCAGGGAAATTAACTCCTGGCCAGATAAAACAAAACAACTCTATCATTCATCATCCTTACTCATACGCTGTAAGGATTAAAAGAAATATGACCCCGCAAAAAAGGGATTTGTAATAAAATTTGATTTTATAAGACATCAAAACACCTTCTCTCTGAAGATTTTCTTTCAATAGACTCAAAAGATGTGTCAAGCATCTGATGAGTTCCAACATCACTGACTAGGATTACTGCAAGTTCTCTTGAGCATCCTGTGTGTTATCAAATTTATCTCATTTGTCTTCTCTATTCTTGTCTATTAGGCTTTACATGGTTAAATAGACATGCATGTTTAGATTTGCTGAAGACCCTAATCCACAGTATTAGCAAACCAAACTTTTCTTGTTTGTCAGTTCCCCACAGATTTATTCAGATATTTATTACACAGAAAACACTGAACTTAACCCCTCTTAGCAGAATAGGCTGTGAGTCAGACTAGAATGGGAACTGCTTGTGGAACCAGGCCAGCAGCAGGAACAGCTGCACTTTCCTCAGTGCAGGCAAAGAAACCTATGATTTCTTATTGGCTACAAAAAGGAGACTTACCAGAGGATTCTGCAGGGCACCTTCATTCCCTGCAACACTGATGCTCACTTTGGAGATTTCAGATCTCTAACTACATTGATTTTTGTGCACATGACATTGTCTCACTGTCTCATTCACAGGGAAAGAACAAACCAACATAAAATACCTACCTATAACTGTGTAAACTCTGTTTAAAGCCCATTAAAATGTTACAATCTAATTAATTTTTATTTGGAATGTAAACTCCCTGTTTTTTTTATAAACAGAGATTAACAAAACCTAGTGGTAAGTTTTACGTTCATTCAATTTACGCAAACAAACAATTGCTTCATAGCAATAGAACCAGGAAGAATGTTTCATTTGATTTTATAAATTTCAGACTGGAACTTCCAGGTTGAGTTGGAAAACCTAACAGATGTTATCTGTATTCATATTTGATTCTTGACCAAAGGCGATATAGACTTTTCTATGTCTAAGGCACAAATAAAATATCTTAAATTAAAATACTAGCTGAAAATACAAAGTTTGACAAGTGAACAATAACGGTGTCTTAAAATGTGTCTGCTGTATAAAAATTAATTATTTACTAATAATACAGAGTTTGAATCTTGTTTTGCAAAAAGCAATTTCCCAAGAAAAATGTTAAAGTTCATTAAGTTTGAAGTACAAGCTCTTATAAAAGTATTTATTGGTCCAGTATGAGATATTGCCCTTTAAAAACTGTCCCAAGACTAAGGAGGCCAGAGGAAAGAAACCCATGCCCAACTGCTATTCCAAAGCTTATTTCAAATGAAGCTGCTTACAAAGAAAATATAAAAACAACTCATAAATTGAACTTTGGTGGAGAATCACTCAGGTGAGCTCAAGGGGGTTTTCTAATTAGACATTGAATGGCTACTTACAATGGGTAATACAATTTTAAGACTTGATCATAATTCTTAAAGCTCACTTGAATAACAAATATTGCACAAAGCAAAGTATGAAACCAGAAAACACAACAGGAATCCACTTTAGCAACACTAATTTTTTTGCCCAGGATTCTTTTATAGATCACAGATATGACCTGAATAGTAGCAGTGGAACCATCTGTATTTAAGAGATTAGTGGCAAAATAAAATACAACAAAAACCAATAGACTGCTAACAGTTAAAACACTACTTGTTCATATATATGACAAAGAGAGACCAACATACAATTTAATTTGGTGTTTTCATCACTGAGGAGGATCTCTATTTGGAGCATGAAAAAAAAAATATTTTTGGTGAAGTTCCAATTCTTTGGCATCAGTATTTTTGTTTCCATGAAACATCTGCAACCTTCTCACTTCCTACCACAAATGAGATAAGCAGATCGATTCAGAGCCAAAAATAAGAAGCACTTGTGTGAGGTTTTTCCTGAGAACAAATTTTCCCTGAGGTTCACCAGCAGATCTGCATGCACAGAACAGGAAAAAAATTATCAATTTATTATAAAACTGTAAATAAAATTACCAGTGACTTTAGACATAAACAAAACTAAGTCAACCCTTGAACACACAGTAAGTGCTTAGTTCTCAGCTTCTCTTAACAGAAATCTCATTAAATGGCAAAGAGAAGCTAATTCACAATTCTTATCAATGTCTGCACAACGAAATGGAGACTCTATAATCTGCACAAAAGCTTCTCCTCACCAAGCAGGGTAATACAGTTCCATCACAAAGGAACAAAAGCCAAATTTTTTTTCAAGGACAGGACTTATTTCTTCCCTTCTGCCTGAGAACAGAAACAATGCCCAGTGTTAGGTTTATGAACAGCACCATGCCTTGAGCTCAAACAAAGACTGGAGTCAGCAGACACTTCTAAAGTGTCTGCTAAACTGGCAAAACAACCCTGGAAACAGTTTCTCTTCTGTCCTAAAAACAGAGATTAATGTAAATGTCAAAGAATATACAAATAATTAAATCAATGAATAATTTAGCTTTCAGGGTCATATTTTTGCCACCTTCGTACTGCACAGGTGCAATTTAAGTCAATTAATAAAGACATAGTTGCTACTATTATGTCAATGCATTCATCTATGCCTGGATATTTAAATATCTAAATGTCTTCAGTCACTGCAGTAACGATAAAACTCATTTACAAGCTTTCCTCTAAAACAGTGATTATAATTTATTCATTTGTTCTCTGATCTTCTGGTGCTGTCCAGAACACTTGACATCAGTTCTGACTTGATTCTCTCATTTCCTTCTAAAAGTCTTTACTAAGGCTCCATTTTAAGACGCTATTTTTATGATAATAAAATGCTTGTAAATACACTAAATATTGAATGTTGTGATTTTAGCAACTAATAAACTTGTTTCAATTACTAGGCATTCCATTTGTGAGATGGTATTTCCTTGCTCTGGGGCATTATAAAAGCTCCTTTACAATTAAACTGGATTATGATACAGTCATGAGAGCTGCTGCTAGTCCTCAGTGAACAGAGGACACAGCTACCAGACAAACAGAACAAACATCAAAGAAACATTGCTAGACATGAAATCATTTCACTATCAGTGCATTTTTTCCAAGTAGCACCCCACGCTGACATTACACACTCTTGTCCAGTTTTGGCTTTCCTAGAGTTTAACACTTTGCTTGCATTAGTGAAGTTGCATTCTCTGAAAGCTGCAAAGAAGACAAATGTAGTTTTATCATTTGTGTAATCATTTCATAATGACAAATGGTATTTTAAGAATGCAGAGAAACACAGTTTGATGATTCTGAGCTGTATGCCCTTCAATGCAGAGAGAAGCAAATCTCCAGTTTAGCACCTGGGATATCTGGAAATCATAGAATCATGTACTGGCTTTGGTTAGAAGAGATCTTTAATTCCAACCCCACTGCCATGGGCAAGGATACCTTTCACTATACCAGGCTGTTTAAAGTCCCCTCCAACCTGCCCTTGAACCCCTGCAGACATGGGGCACCCACCACCTCTCTCAGCAACCTACTCCAGTGTTATCACCACACTCTTTGCAAAAAATTCTTCTTATATCTAATCTAAATCAACCCTCCTTCAGTTTAAAACCATCACGCCTTGTTCTATCCCAAGAGGCTCCACCAAAAGAACTCTGCACAGGGAGACAGCCTTCCTGGAAACATGGAACTAGGCTTAAACCATTTGCAGAGTCTAACTCAGGCGTTTGTGCAGTCCTTCTGATTGCATCCTGAGTGGGATGAAATCAACCTACAGAGGCAGCAGCACCAACTTCCCATCACACATAGTAACAGAAAGGCATATAAGAAAAATAATGTATGTGAAAATTAGGTTTTTTAAATCATTATTGAGCTCAAAGCATGACAGCTGTATTTCCAAAGGATAGAGGAAGACAGACTTGAGCATCAATTAATCAATCTGACAAGTATTGCATTTCATAGAAGTCTTCAAGCTTCCTGAAATGTTTTCTCAAGTTTTAATCCCACAGACTCTACCCCCTCACTCCTTGGTGGATGTACCTTTTCCACTTAGTTTCTGTTTGTTTGGATTAACAAAGCATAACAAAACGTCTCAAGTCTGGGTCTAAATGCACACATAATTTAATTAACACTAGAGCAATTTCAAATAGCAAAAAAATTAGAAGCTACACTTCCAAATTATTGCAAGTCTAGGCCATCAGTCTTGAACCCTCTTCCCTCACTGCACTGTAACATGTATTTCTAACAGAACATTTGAAAATAACTTCTGACAGATTACTAGATTTAGGATTTGTGGGACATAACTGTAAGTTAAATAAAAAACTCAAAAGACACAGCTTAGAGGAAGAGCAAATTAAAAAGTTCTAAATCTGGTTTCAAAGGTAGTTTTTTCAATGTCCATGTTTCTTCCTTCAAAGAGCAGCATTTTTACCAGGCTTCAAACAGTACTATTTCACTACAAAAATACACTAACCACAGCACATCATTATTTGATGTGGAAATAAAATCACTGAGACTCTATATGATTTGCCCATTTATCTATTGTGGTTCCTGAGGAACAAAGTCTTGCTGAGGGATAAAGCATTTCGGTTCAGTCTCAAATAGTTCACCAGCTAGGTGGTCTTCACTGCTTCATTAGCTTCAGCTACTCAGCTTCCATGAATAGGAATTAAATAAAACTAAGTAAATGTCTATCATCATATCTACAAAAATCCACTGCCTTTCTTATAGCACAAAAGCTATGTTGGCTTATGACAGGCAGCATGGGCAACAAAAAATATCAGAGAAAAATAAAGAATTGCCCCTTCTAAAGACTCTTAAGAACTACCTTGACAGGCAGGACAACATTTACACTGTGCTGCAAGAAGGCAGGTGAGCTTGCTCAAGAAGTCAACTGCTAGGTGTAAAGTCACACATACCAATTCCTCCAACACAGTAATACTTGGATATATTACTTGGTTTCCCAAAGCCTCCATTCAGGAATATATCCAAAATCTTTGAGTGCTTTGCAGCTGCCTAATCCTAGCCTTGGACAGCACCCCACTGTTATCCTCAAGTGCTCTGTAACAAACAGTAAGTAGCAGCAGCTTTCCCCTTAAGGCTAATAATTTTTCTAAAGAAAAGCTGTGCCACACCAAACCCAGGCACTTCTGACAGAAGAATTCTCTTGGCTTCTTCACTTCTATTCTGCTTTTGGACAAGAAATGCAGTGTACTGCATCTTCCCACTGCCTGCTTAGCTATTCTAATATTCAAGATATGAAATTAATGTGGCTAATACAATATTTGCTCTTACTCTTCACTTGTGACAGGAAATCGAAATCCCACATGGGCGAGCTGAATCATCTAAGCTGCTGATGCAATGCCTACCTAGTTATTGATTTACACAACAGAAATTTGTCCATTAATACTCATCTTTGAGAGAAGTGATGATTCCATTTTCTCAGGCCAGAGAAGTGCCATCAGCCCTCTGGTGCCACTCTGCTCTTACCCAACAAGCCCACTGCAGAATTGGTCACTTAATTCCACATCCCTTTTGTCTGCAACTGGATTTATCTTTTGGCTCAATACTGTTATTATCCAATAAGCACATTACAGAATTGATCCGTTGATTCTATTCCCCTCTGCCTGCTTTTAGAGGACTCTTTCCCTCAGTCACTTTTTCAGCACCCCACATTTTTAAATATTAGTATGAACACACAAGTGAACTCAGATGAAGAGCTCGCCAGGAGCTGCCATCTCTGTTTGATGAGGACACAGAAAGGCAAAACTATGGCTAATGAAGAAGTCAGGCAGAAGCAGCTCTGGCATCAACAAGAATCAGCTTATGGCAGGCAGTGAGACACACCTATGGGGCACTGCCAGGTTTGTTCTTCCTGGTTTCTTCTCCTGCTTCCTCAGAAAAAGGACAGAGAAGAAAACAAAGATAGAACCACGCGTGTCACAAGAGAACAACTGATTCCTCCGCAGCTACACCCTGGCTGCTTCACTGCCTTTATTTCTCCATATAAAAGGGAATTAACTTCAGAAAATAAAGTCTGAGGATAAGTAAGAATGCCTAACAGCTAACCATGCACTCTGGACTTCTAACCATATTAGAAGCTCCACAGGCTAGAATTGTGCTTTTTATTGGAAAACAGCACTTTTTTTTTTTTTTTTGCTTTCTTCCTACCATAAAAAAGAGACAGCAACAAAGGAAGATGAAAAAAGGAAGTTTGAGGTCTGCAAACAGTAACTGAGTTCCAATCACAACTTGTAACTCAGGAGTCTTTACCTATGTCCTCCTTAGGAACTTTCTTTAGCTCCCTTGACCAAAGAGACACAAGCCAGAACTAACCTAAAATCAACCCTAAACAACAACGTCACAGAGAAGGTAGCAGTAAGCATTAATATAAACAGATGGTTCTTGATCTTCTAGAGGTCAGCAGCACTCCATCCCTCCTTAAGTAAAAAGAGGCAATGATGTTTACAGAACATATTTGGCTATGATTAAGCTATACTTGCTTTTATAGAATATGTAATGTGAATAGTAAAAACTACACTTGATTGCAAATGCAATCTGCATTGTTAGCAATAAGTCCATTTGATTCAGCTTATGTGCTTGAATTTTGAAAATAAACCTTCATCTTCTTCAGATTTAGTTTCATCCCAGCCTGTAGGTTTTGACATGAAGCTATAAAGAACAGCTTTGAGTGTTGTGAGCTGTTACCCACAGGGTCCATGACTGGGGGAGCTGCAACAGAGCTGTGATCAACAACCTGAGAGTCAGAGCTGTAGAGAAAACTGAGAAACAAAGTGCCAAATGAACTCCAAAAACTTTATTCTTCACTTGCCAGTCAAAAGGGAAGAGTCATGGTAGAAATAACCAAAGAACACCAAACTGTTCTGCAGTCTACATACAGAGCTCATCACAACAGGGGTACTGCCTTTAATAGCACTGATGTCACCTAGAGGGAAAAGAAAAGAAAACACTTAGTATATTTGAAGTACAAAAGTTCTAATTAGGAAAAAAGAAAGATCTCTTCTGTTTCCAGGCTTGCCACGCAGCAAGGAAAGCATGGTAACAGCTCCTCTGCAGTTGTGGAGACAAAATAAATCTGAGTAGCACTCTGGGGTTTGGCCAGTTTCTCCCTGCTGGTCACTGACTGCTTTCCAAAAAAGAACAGGGTGAGAAGCCAGTGGAAAAGATCCTTTGCTATTCCTTCCAAGAAAAAAAAAAGAATCCAAATATAATGACAACATGAAAAGAGTAATAAGCCTTCTAACCTATCGTTTATAAGTAGTCTTGGACCAATTTGCATGATTTTACTCATAGATGGAGGAGAAATATCCACACATGCATAATGTTACAAAACCCTCTCTCATATGACACACCCAACTGTGGTAATGCAATCCCCAAAATTGCAAAAAGACAAGTACCCAAAAGTAGTGAAGGGGGAAGCCTGTCTGCGATCACACTATCTCAGGCTGCTGCCAGAACATTACCTGAGTTTGGCAAACACTTCAAGAACAATCAAGAGGGAAAAGCACAGAGTTCTAGAAGCAAAAGAACTCAGTGTCTTCTGTTCCAACCAGAGCTCAATTTTACATTTCAAACACTTCTACATGGAAAAGAGATCAGATAGTAGGGAATTTTTACTGCCTGTGCTAGCACAAGCATATTCCACAGCTGAAAGTTGGCCATTAGACAAAACAAGCGTTGAAGTAAGATGTCGTTTAATTTTCTAACTGCAGGAATAATTAAACATTGGCAGAGCTTTCAGAAGAGGTGACAAACACACCATGATCTAATGCTAAGATAAGATCAATTTCTAAGAGAGATGTTTTAATTTATCTTTCAGGAAAGCTTCACGGACTGCACATGTGGGGAAATCACACTGGATAACCTCAGTGTTCCATTTTGGCTTTGGGACAGAAAGATCTAAAAAGTTTCAAAGACAGATGGAAAGAAAGGAATATTTTTGTCACTCTCAGAAAGTTTGTAGCATTACAATTCCAAGAGACTGTCATTGTTCAATGAACTGATTGTAAGTCAGTTAGCTTGCTCAAAGCTCAGTACATACTTTGTGTCCAAGCAGAAATTACTAAACGTACTGTCTGAGGAACACACAGGATCTCCCTTCTCCAGGCAGGTCAAAATTTATAGCTGGAGGCAGCCCACTGCACTGACTGCCTTACAGAAAGGGCTCTCCAACACAAAACTAAGCTGGACTAAGGAGGTGTTTGGCCTTTCCCTGTACTATGTTTGCACTTTTCCTGCTGGCATCCTCCAAACGTTTTCTATACAACAAACAGACACAGCAGGGAACCGTTCAGGTTTAGCAACATTTCAGTCCAGGTCTTCATGAGCAGCAACTGAGTTAAACTTTATACACAACAAATGGACCATCGACCCTAAAATCCTACCTCTTCAACTGGCAGTTCCTCACCAGAGCCTTAGACTGCTTGTTGAGATTCTGCTACTATTTTCCCATTCATCTCTTATTAACTAACAAAGGCACAAAATCATGGAATCTACTCAAATCCTTCCCTGGTTACCCACAGCAAGAGTGGGAAGCTTGTCAGAAGTGATGGGGTCTGTTTCTGCTCAGTCACATCTCCAAGCAAGCATCCCTGGGTAGCACTCCCTAGTTCCCTGCATGCCTTTAGAGCAAAAAATGTCATTCAATGATGCTCAGTGCTCGGTATTCTCTGTTTTTTTCTCTCTGACTCTCAACCTCCATCCCACAATACTTCAGTTTTCTTCACATCTGTTTTGTCATCCCTCTGCTTTTAGAGGAAGAGAACATTTAGATTTGTGAGGGACACATTAGCTCCCACTCCTCGTGGAAAAAAATAACAAAGACATGCCATACAGACAAGTAAAAGCAAGCATCATGCATTTGCCCCATTCCAGTGTTCTCCTAGACTTTAGCTGATTTCAGGTGTTTTCCTCAGGTGGATCCAGCCTACCTATTAAATAATGTTCAGTCTTAATCGCCTCCTTTGCATCTATTACATCCCTTGGGAAAAAAAAAATAAAAAATACACATATTACCTTGAGCATGAAGATCCACCTCTTGCAAAGCCTGAGTCATCACTTGATACCAGAGGATACAGCAAGTTGCTGTTTGCTACCTACCCCCTGCAGACCAACCACGGTCTTGTATAATTCCATCACAAACCTCTTCTAGAAAGAGAAGAATCCTTTCTATGAGGATTTCTACCTGAAGAAAAAAACGCTAATAAAAGCAAATCTGACAAATATTGGCTATGATCCATGTCAAATCTTTCACTATAAATATCACTAAAACGAATTATGTCAGCATGATATGGAAACAGCTTAGTGCTTGAAATGTGCCTCTGCATGAGGGGGACTGTCATTCATAAACAACCATCACTTTCACCTCAACTTCCCATTTTTCTCCTTCAATGCAGTGAGCAATCATACAAAGATTAAGCTGATCCTTTACGGAAATCCAAGTGGGCTGTGTTTGACAAAGATGCCCTCACTCAATGAAACTAAAATGTCACAGAGTAAGAAGGACAATTCAGTCATGAATTTATGACTGATGAACAGGAAGTAAGTTGGAGCAATTGGTCTTTTTCCCAAAAAAGAAGGATCACCAGTGGAGTCTCACAAGGATCTCTTCTGGGATCAACACCTTCCATATTTTAAAGCAAAATCTAGCAAAGAAGTTTGACACTTACGTGACAGAGTTTGCTGACAATGCTTAAAGTTATTGAAGATTGCAAAAGCAATGTCCAAAGATCTGAAGAAGACTTTAATTATACAGTTTAAGTGGGCTGTAAAATAGCAGGTAAATGTAAAATGATGCATAGTATTAAAAAAATATGTACACAATGACAAATTCTGAACACGTTATTATCACTTAAAAGAGTGACTGAAGTTATCATAGTTCCACAGAAGAACCAACTCAATGCTTAAAAATTGTCTAGAAAAAGCACGCAGAAGATTAGAGAATGAAACTTAATATGCCATGTAAGTTTACTGGGTGGCATATGCTGAAATACTGTAGCTGGTCCTGGTTATTGTAACTTGGATTCCTGCATCACTGTCTCAAATCAAGAACACACCTGCAAAAGGTGCAAAGAAGACAGCAAGGACAATGAAAGGGGTAGAGTAACTTCTTTCTGAAATGCCTATGGAAAAGTCACAAGCAAGGGACGGTAAATAAAAGAAAAAGTCATCAACCCATAAGACACAGAATTACATGGATTCTCCTTTTCACCTTCTTCCAATACAAGAAGGAACAAGCAAGGCATGAAACCAAGCAGGCAGAAAGTTTAAAAGCAAACAAAAATAAGTGTTTTTTCCACACAAAATGTGTTTAAGCCCTACAACTCAGCCACAGGATGTTGTGGATGCTACAAGCATACATGGCTTCAAACACTAATTGGACAAATTCATAGAAGAAAAAACCCACTGGGGGCTGTAAAAACAAATATCACCTCTGGTTCAGGAAACCTATGAGCCACAAATTACTGGAGGCTGGGAGAGGCATTTCCTCAATATACACTGTACTCTTCTCCAAGCATCTGTTCTCGGCAGCTGGGAGAGGCAGGATACTGGGCGAGAGGGATCTCTAATGTGCCCAAGTACAGTCATTCTTAATTCTTGCATAACGCACGAGAAAGCGCAAACATTAATCGTGTGCATGTCGGAACTACAAGCAGAGCAAAGGATTTCAGATTTTCAAAGGCCTTAAGGTCAGTACAGTGATTAACTGCTGCAGTCACAGTTTGATAAGGACTTCTTTCAACACTGGAGTAGCTCAGCCTCTCCCAGCCACAAACTTGTGCAAATGTATGGCAAACAAAGAGATGTGAATTTAATCCAGAATGGTTCGCTGCAGCTGTGCACACTGTTGCACTGGCACTAAGAGCACGTTACAGACTTGGGAACAACTGGGCTACTTAAATCAGAAAGGCCCCAAAGGAAATGTTTGTCAAGCTACAATCTGGATCAGTGAAAATGGAGTATTTCACTGTCTTTTGCATCTCAGAAGGCCTTCTTTACCACATGCACACTACCAAGACATTTAAATAAATGCTGAATTATTGGTATTTAAAGACAGAACTGCTGATTGTCACATTAGTCCAACACACCCATTTATTTGCAGCTGTTTACCACACTTTAAAAACCTTAAATGAAAGACAAAAGGGGAGAGGGGATGAGAGCTTCTCCTTAGAAGTTTGGGGAGTATCTCACACACAGTTGAGTAGAAGCTTTCTTAACTTTAGCTGAAAAACTCCTCCTCCATCACACCAAATATCTCCCAGCACACAAAAATCTGTTCTTACAAGTCACTTCAGGTCCTAGTCAGAGTGCCCAAGTTAAACACAAATTGGCACTATTTCCCATTAAAAAGCCTTGTGCTTCTCAAAAACCGACACTTCTGAATTTGCAGCCTTCCCTGGTTTGCAGCATTGGGGTTGCTTCTGTGAAACTGCCCAAGTGTTCAATACATTATTCAAGACATAGCATGTTCTGTGTACACAATTTGTAAGTTTCATTCACACTACCAAGAATGGAAATAATTTCCTTCAATTTCCATGTCAATATCGAAAACAATACGTCAAAACAGTACAACAAACACGTTGCTGATGCATTTGGTTGCTCTACAAATTTGCCCATTTCATGGACAGCTGGGAAAATACTGGGTGACCTCTTCTGATTTTAGATATTTTTCCCCTGAATAAAGATTGTAACATTCCTTAGCTTTTTCAGGAAAGAATAAGCACCAAAAGCAGCAGCCCCTCTTAACCACCTGGCCTAACAGCACTAGAGAATAAAATAATAGGGGTCCCCTCTTCCAGGGCCCAGTCTGACAAATCTGTATTCAACAGATATCCTCTAGTCAAAGCCAAAATCCAAGGCTCCTATAATTGAAGGCAATGTAATGCAGCTTTTCTAGGGAAAAAACCTAAGAAATTATTTTTAAAACAGCATTAACCTGTGCATCTGCAACAATGACATAAACTTAAAACACCTTTTTGACAAAGAACCTAGGCTTTCTCTTTGCTCCAAAAAATGGCAAAACAGGACAATGAATTACTGCATCCCAGGAATCTTCATACTTGTGATACCTCCTCCTTCTCTTCAAACAAACAAAAAAATAGCATTAGTTGTCACCTACATTTTTCCACTGCGAAGTGTCACCTCCCATTTTTACGTCTTGTAAAACCAGGACTACAAAACCAAAGTGTTAATAATCCTAAACTTTGGTTTAGCATCTCTCTGTTCTCTCGTCCTTGTAATCCAAAGCACCAATCAATAGATCCTATTTTTGTGAATATGAAAGACATAAAAGTGGACACACTGAACTTACGCACTCTCACATGTAACAAGCCTGTGCATTTTCAAATCTCTGCAAAGGTACGGTGTGTTCCCTAAACAAACCACTTCTGGAATTAAGACCTAAAATGCTGGGAAATGCATCATAATTATCATGGCGATTAGGAGTGACCTACAGAGGGTTACCAGAAAGATGTACTGTGCGATTAGTAACACCAGCCAGCACACGGCACACACCCGATTTCGCTGCATCCTCCCCCGCCTGCCGCGGCACGCGGTTAGACTCCCGGCACCGCGGCTCCCGCAGCACTCACTCACTCACTCACTCACACACTCACGCCACGCCGCCAGCACCGACACGGACACGCCACCGCTCCCACCCTCCGCTCTTCTGGCGGCATCTACCTGCGGGAGCGCACGGAGCGTGCGAGGATGCTGCACCGGGCGGCTCCCGCCCCGCGCCCCGGCTGCTCTCCCCGGCCGAGCGCCGCGGTCCCGGCCCCGCCACGCGGGGCGCGTCTCCATAACAACGGCGACCCGCACCCCGCGCCCCGCCTTTACCCGCTCCGGCGCCCCCGCGGCCCGGGCGTCCTCCGGCTCCTTCCTGCCGCCGCCCCCCAGCAGGGCGGCTCTGCGCTCCGCCGCGCTGCCGGACACCGCCCGCCCGGGCTCCCTCCGCGCCGGCGGCGGCGGCGCCGCTTTGTCCCCCCGAGAGCGGCCCTTCCTCATCGCGGCGGCTTCTCCTCCTCCTCCTCAGCGGCGGCACGGCCGGGGCCCCATGGCGGGCGGCGCTCAGGGAGCGCCGGGGCGGCGGGGCGGCCGCGGGCACCTGCGCGCGGGGCGCGCGGGCGCGGACATGCCGCGCGCTCCCGCTCCCGCCGCCTGTCAGCGAGCGCGGCCGCCGCGGCGCCGCCCCCCCGGCCGCTATCGCGAGAGCGGCGGGCTCGCGGCCGGGGGCGGAGCGAGACGCGTGGGCAGCGGAGCGCGGCGGAGGCTCCGCGGCGGAACCGGGCAGCGCCGGCCCTGCCCGGCGGAACAGCCCCTGCGGCCGTGCCTGCGAGGTGTGAGGTCAGGGTGCCTCTTGCGGGAGTGAGGGCAGCGTTTGTGTCCCACAGAGTCGGTCTCCCTCCCTGGCGGTGTTCCTGAGCCGCCTGGATGCCGTCCCGTGCCTCTGCTCTGGAGCAGATGAGCCGCTCTGTGATGAGCATATGAACCGTGCTGTGACTCTGCGATTCTACAGTTCTGCCAGTGGGTCGGGCTGGACGGGACCACGGTCTGCTCCAACCCCCCTGCTCAAGCAGGGTCGCCCCAAAGCACACGGCACAGGATGGCATCCAGACGGCTCTGGAACATCGCCCGAGGGGGAGACTCCACAATCTCCATGGGCAATCTGTACAAGTGTGTGGTCACCCACAAAGTTCTTCCTCATGCTCAGATAGAACTTTCTGTGCGTCATTCTGTCCCTATGATTCTGATCCGAGATTAGCTCAGATGTCCAGCACAATCCAGCTTCCCTGTCAATAAATTCTTAATTGTCCGTGAAAATCTCAGGTGGGTGCAGGACCTTCCCGGTGGTTTTATACGTAGACAGTCCCATTGGAAAAACGCCACAGAGTTCCTCCAGCAGGACACGGTGGGGCCCAAGCCCCAGACCTACAGTGCCCAGGCGAGTGGAGAACCTCTGGGCATTCCACATCCCTCCACAGGAACTCCGAGCTGCAGGAGAATGTTCACCAGCTGTGCCCCTCCACTTCTTAGGGTGTGGATTAAGATATAATTCACCATCTTAGCAAAAAAGACAAACCTTCAGAGATTCATTACCTCAAGGAGTAGTGAGAGAATATCATCATCTTGTGTTTCATCTCAATAGTTCACACCCTCTCGGCATTTTTGTCTTTGCAAATTATTTCTTGAGGGTTTAAGTTATCAGTTTCTGCATTCATTTTTCACAAAAGCAGCTTAGAGGTTTTGGGGTTTTTTCTTCGCTATTACATAGTCAGGAATCTTGTTGCTCCTACAGAAAAAATAACTCATTTTTCCATTTTACCAAGCTAAAAGGCTCATACATCTTCAACCAGGAAATCTACTTGTATAAACTTTTTATTCATTTTGTACAAAGACAACAAAAATACAATTCCCAACGATTTATTGAGGTAGAAGAGTGGGAGCATTTTTAAGTAATTACTAATGTTTCAATGCTTGCTGAAAAGTATTACAGGATGCTGGATTAGTCAAAGAGGTCTTTTTCCACCATAATTGTATATGATGAGGATGGACAACCATGTGGAACTTCCCAGCTGGGAATCCTGCTCTAACTAAATGTAAATAATGCAAATTTATGGAATCTTGGCGTCCTTGTTAATGTGAGTCTATTAGGATGGCACAGTGCCTCATCATAATTTGGCTGGATCTTTGCCCTCTTGCAGCACAGATGCCAATTAGTTATTTGATGGTTATGGCCTGTGGGACACCTTGCTCTGGCTCACACCTGTTTGCTTCATGTGCCAGAAAGGAATGCATGTACACAGGAAGAAAAGTCACAATGAGGATGTGTATAACCTGTCTAACATATTAAACAAATAAATATGTTAGAAACAAATCTTCAGTAGTTAGTTTTAGACAGAATTGCAAATAATTGCCTTCTAGTTCTGTATTTTAAATTAAAAATTAAAAATATCTTTTCATTTCTCCGAATCAAAAAGCCATTTGAGAGTTAATAGGACATTTTATTTGTGAAGAGATTGTGTTTGGTTTGCTTCTGGCTCATTTCCTTCCCCATTTAGTATTTTGGACTCAAAATGTCTTTCCAATATTTTTGAAACAAAAGAACACTGAGGTTTCATATTAGCAGAATAGGAAAAATACTCCTCATTTTACTGATTCTTCCATATTTTTTTCCATTTAAACATATGACCTGAATCTGCAGACCAGTCTGAGTGACCTGATTTTTCTTTTCCATATGAGCTAGTTTTCTGAATTTTTTCCCCAGTTTTAAATAAAAGTGAACAAATCATGAGAGACTTGGCAGGGAAAAGGAGTACAGATTAATGAGGCAGAGCATGGTGTGGTGCTACATCTATGCTCATGATGTTTGTCTCCAGAAATCTTCTGTCATATTAAAGACAGAAAAGTAATTAATAAAGGCTTATAAGGGCATGATTCTTAGGTTATCTACAGTGACTAACACAGAGCAGGGCACCAGAGGCTGTGTAGCTTGTGTGTTGACACTCAGCTAATGCAGTTTCTCTTTGCATTTCCAGATATTTCCTTTCCCTGGCTTCCACCCTGTTTTTTTCCCAGATAAAAAAGGTCTCAGTATGCTCTTCTGATGCAGAAGGTAGCTGGAATTATACTGTCAGGAAAAGTTCCCTTCCATTCTTCTTTAGCTGGTTTAAAGGGACTTTGGTAAGGCAGAACACAGTCTACTCTAACTCACTCCATATTTTCTGGAATGACAAATTCCTCTGCAACATTTTTATGACTGCTTAGCACACAGCTATGGCAGTAATTCCTGGAGCTGGAAGAGAGATATGCAGACTGAAGCTGTGAGGTTAAAACCTCTTTATTCCAAACAGAATAGAAAATGCTAAATAGTAAAAGTAATTCTGCTGAGCAAGAGAAGTTCCTCTTCAAAATGAAATACTTAATCATTTGAATCCCTATTAAATTTGACCATTTGGCAAAATCAGTGCCACACATAGCCCAGCTGATCACCTGCTTCCACTGTTTCCAAGGCAGAACTGCATCACTAATGCCATCAAGCAAGTCTATCACTGCATCCTGTCATTTGTCATTCCACTCACACTGTACACACAGCCTTCCCTCTCAGTATTTGTGCTCTGTACGAGACAGAGGAAATGGCTTTGGTTGTTCTGCATGTGAATCTGTCACGCACCTTCTGTTAGTGACCCAGTTCTAATGGTATTCACAGACAAGTTCTGGGCTTACACTGGAATACTAATGTTTGGCAATTGGCAATGTGCAGTCAGGCAGGAGGAAGGCACAGGACTGTGGCATGTGGTGCTGTACCTGCACAGAATGTCAGTAATGACAAGTAATTAACAGGCTGCACATCATCACCCTGACTCCTGCCTGTTTCCTCAACTCCATGCATGTGACAGCATGCTTTCTTCAAGATTCACCAAAAAAAAAAAAAAAAATTAAAAAAAAGGGCATGATACAACTAGAGAATACCAATTACAAGCAAAATTAAAAATACAGGTAACAAAGTCCTAGGGAGCCAGCAAGATGTGCTGGGCAAAGCTTTGACTGAGACTAACCCATTACTCTTTAGAGAATGAAGAATTCTTTTGTCAGCAAATTCAAAATCCCTATCCCAGCCCTGCCAGGCTGGCAATGCATGCTGCCTGCATAGCACAGGAGTGCAGCCACAGAATACATCTCCCTATCACCACCCCCAAGCTCCAGGGAAATGGTGAGAAACAAAGGATTTTCCAACAGAACACAGGAGAATTAGTAAGTCTGGGACCTTGACACAATCTAGAGAAAATTTCTTGTCATCTGGATCTAGTGAGGTCTGGTGTTTGAGAATCACAGAATATTTTGGGTTGGAAGGGACCCACAAGATCATCAAGTCCAGCTCTTAAGTGAATGGCCCACACGGGGATTTAACCCACAACCTTGGTGTTACCTGCACCATGCTCTGACCAGCTGAACTCATCCCAGGGCCAAAAAGGTCCATTTTAGACATTTGTGTAATTAATAAAAATACTCATAGTCACATGAGGACTTTTTACAGGAAGGCTTTAAACAGTCATGCTTCAAGGCACAAACTAAACCTTGACTTAAGGAGGATTAGGAAGAACTTTCTTACTAGCAGTTTTTTTTTCATTCAAATATACTATACCATATATTTTTCCAGTGCATCTTCACTGGAAACTACTACTATAAGTCTGTTTTAGGGACAAACTAATGAAGTAAACCAACAGACATATGAATGGCTATTACTAGATCTAGATATAACAAAATTCCGGTCATAACTGGATATTATTTGCTTTCCAGTAATTATTTTCCTTCTTTGTATACCATGAAGGACATGTATCCTTGTTTGTAGTGATGCAGTATGTCAAAATGACAGCTTTGCACTGCTCTAATCTTGTTCTAGGTGTCATATTTACATCTGATAAGGAAGTGGAAGATAAAAATATGAAAACATGTAGTAGAAGTTAGAAATTACGGTTGTGAAGTATCAGGAGAGCTTAGTGCAACAGCTGAGTTAACAGCACTTCTTAGCTACAAAAGCTCATCAAACACATTGTAGCTTTAAACTGAGGAAGAAACCAGTGAATGTGCTACTGCTCTCTGTCAGTTTGGGCTTGGCTGCTACAATTGCTACAATGGGGCTGCTACCCCTGTGTGTGAGCAGAGGACAAATTACATAGCACAAAAACGCGTATATTAGTCTGTATTTCTGAAAGGTCCAAAAAGAGAAGCACATTAGGAAGGGGGAGAGATTGGCCAGCAGGAGTAGATTCAGATCCTAACTGTTGTCACCCTCTCTTTGGCACCCGAAGAAAGATGAGATTTAAGAAGGGCCAAGGAGAGGATTACACGTGGTTCTACTGTCACCTAAGGAAACGCCTCCCAAACAGAAGATGACAAATACAAAACAGCAGCTGTGGAAATCCAACAGGTGTGCTGGGAAGGGTGGCACTGGGATACTTTGAGAGACTTAAGGTGTCTGTGTTGAAAGAGAACAGTCAAAGAGAGCCTAGATAACTGAGGAAGGATTTGGAAGCAAAAACAAGTCTTGGTTTATACAATAGAGAGCAGAGCCATTTGAAGGGTGCAGAGAGAGAGATGACAATGTAAACAAAGGTACTGGGCAAAAAAACACCCGTTCATGAGTGTTGTGGTCAATTTTCTAACCACAGAATTATCACAGGACAATGAGTCAAGCTATCTGGGACTAATATGGCATGTATGGGAGACATTCATCAGAGACAACGTGTCCTCCTTAACATTCATCCCTGCGGTGATGCCAACAGGAAAAGCTCAGCAGTGACTCATCTGGTGGTTTCCAGTCACTGCCTTCTAATATGTTGACCAGTATGATCTCACTGTTACCTTGTGCTTGCATTATTTGTTTTCTCTATAGACCTGTCAGCTCTTCATTTTTATTATAAGGTGCTCAACGCAACAATTAAAATAAAAAAACCAGGACAATGTCAGCACAGTGGGGCACAGCGGGTGGCAGTTCGGAGTGCTGCCAGTCCTACCCTCACGTGTGTCTTTCTCAGTGTGGTACCACCCTTTCCAGCCACAAAATTCTTCTTCAGCTGTGCTATAAACTGAAACTGATTCACACAGAAATACTGGAGGCAAGGGGAGCACTAGATTTCTTTTTGCTGTATCACTTTCCCCATGTGGCTGGGTGCACAATCCCATGTGAGTTGTGCCAGGACAATGGAGGGGAAGGGGCAGTACAGGATCAAGGCACAGAGGGGACTGTGGGACGTGGCCATCCAGAATCCAGTAATGCCACCAAGTACTTTAAAACACTACATCACAACTTTAAGCAGGGACATCCAGGTATTATCTGTATTCAAATAATTACCCATAATACAAGTGTAAGTTTTTTTCAAAATGTATTGCTATTCCCCCAAGAGGAAATTCATCACTCATAAGTGATTTCTACATAAGTGATGTAGAAAATTAATGGTTTAAATTCAAAGCATGATTGCAGCTGGTTATTTCTGGAGTATAGATCAAATTGAACACAGATTTTCTTTGTCACTTGTGAAAGTCCCCTTCACCAGTCAGGAGGTAGCCATACCCGTCTTTGCAGAAAAACTAACAGTAGTTGTTAGTGGTTCAAGGAACCCTACAGTAACAGACTAGCAGAATGTGAAAGGCAAATGAAAGACTAGGGCAAAGGAAGAGCATTCTGTTATGCTTTCAAGAGGTGCTTTCAACTCAGTAATAAGCTGAAATAAGTAGGGGGTTTTTCCCCTTTAATTTTGAAAAGCCTAACATGGGGCTTAAAATGACATTTTTACAATTCTAATTTTGTTGCTTTGGGTTGTGATTCCTTTTTAAACCTACAATTCATTAAAATATCTGCTTTTTTACCTATAGCTGACTCACTGTCTCCATTATATAAAATTACTGGTGCTTTTTTCATTCCTGTGCCCTGTTGAAGACCTAGCTCAGCGACATTTATGTTCTCAAATAAAACAAATAAGCCTTACTTTGTTCTGTGATGTATTCCTCACACCGAGAAAAAAAAAAATAGGAGAAATCCTATCAGTGAACTGAAACCAATCACACCTCAGATTCAGTAGCATTAAGATTTGACCTCAGCTGTTTTTCTCCAGAGTCAGAAGTGCCAGACTGAGTCCATCTGGAGTGTCTCCCCTGGCATTCAGCTTGACTTGTGACATGATACATTCAGCCAGGACTTGCGAAGAAAAGTTCTCAGTTCTAAAGTCTAACGAAATGAAAGCCCAGGTTATGTACTTCACTGATCATCAAATTACATGCTATTGTTGCAACTTTAAATGAAGTTCTGCATTTAAAGGAGCTTCACTCAATTAGATCACAACCTGTCCTCCTAATTACATATTTTGTTACAGTTAATAAGCAAAACACTTCCAGTCTCTGAGCATGGAGACTCACACTGAGACATGAGGAACAAACAGATCAATTTCATTAGCAAACATTGCCTGTCTAATAAAGATGTAACTGGGCAAATCTCCTAATTTACACTCCTGAAACACAGACTCCCTCCAGTCACACTGTTGTTACACTTTCACCAAGAAGTGAAATGGATATGGCAATTGTCACTGGTTGGAAGCACAAACAATTTTTCTCTTAACCACATTGGCTTTGCAGAGTTACCAATATAAAAGCACAAAACTTGCTGCAGTCATTAAAGAGATCTGACTCACAAAGCAAGAATCACTCTATTGAGTCACAAGATGTTCAGTTCGCATAGTTACTAAACTGGTTGCCAGAAGCTGGGAAATTAGAAACTCTATTTTTTAAAATTTTTTTCCCTAATTTTCTGCCAATGGCTCTTGCCAGAAGGAAATTGCTCAGGTAGATGACTCTTGAGACCTAGTGTAGCAGTGTTTGTGGGTTTGGAATAGATGCATAGGTTTGCTAACACCATTGGCCACTATCAATTATATCATCACATGATAATAATTTATTGTTGTGGTGCCTGAATTGTTGTCTGTGGCAATACCTCAACATTGTCCATGCTTTCACTCTAGTTTCTGAAGAGATGAATAGAGTTACAGGGTACTGATATTAAAGTTAAAATGAAATGGCAGTAGTAGTCTTTAAAGTACAAGAATATCACCAAGTGCTTGAAAATAAGTTAAATTTTAACAAATTAAGATAAATGACCCTTTCAACTATGGGAAGAGGTAAGAAAATAATTTTACAAAATTCCCAGTATAAGACATCACACAAAGCAATTGGCAGAGAATACTTTTAGAAAAGAAGAACTGAGATTCACTTCTCAGGAGATGATGTATAGCCAACATCAGTAAAAGCTCCTTAGCCTGAGCCTGCTTACATGTATTGCTAACCAAAGCCAAGTCTGGGAAATCACAAACATATGACAATTTTCTTTCCTGCTGCTAGAAACTCTGCCTAATCTCCCAGCAAGCGGTCCCATTTGGCTCATACTCAAAGGCTGAAAGCAATCCCAGTTTCCTATAGCTTAATATAATTTGTATGCCAATTCAGTGAGCAGAGGCATTACAAGAACCTCCTGGCATGCTGACACCTCAACAGTGTCCGTGTATTTCTAACAAACCAAGCAAGAAGGAGCAGAGCATGGACTGTTTCTGTGCTTTTTACCAGGCTGGCCAGCCCATCCACTCCTCACGGGGCTGAAAGTCAATGTTCATGTTATACTTTGGTCTTTATTTCATATGACTACACAGATCTGAGTGCTGAGCAGCACACACCAATCCTTTACTTTGCAAAGTAGCAAGGAGCCCCATGAATTTCAGCCAACACTAGATCAAGCCACACGAGGTGAAAGCATGGGTAATAAGCCATTAAATTTATTTCATTTTCTCCTATAGTTACTTTATGCCTTTTTAAACTTGCCTTAATTAAATTCATTCTTTAAACTTGCCTTAATTAAAGTCATTCCGGAACATGAAAATTGTTCAGTTTCCACTGATCTGGAAAAGGCTCTTTTTAGGCCAGCAAGACTTTCACCTTGAGGCATTTAACTAGAGCTAGAATAGGAATCAGTACTTACAGCTTGTAGAGGTTGTTTTATTATCATGCTTGTGCTTTTGCACACTGAGACTCATAGCACTCTTCTACTGTGCCAATGATTGCATTTTTAAAAAAAAAGGTTAGTAGATAATGGCCTCAGAGTATTATCTGACAAATCAGTGTTGTATTTAAAATGCAAAACCAACAGATGCTGCTTTCCTTATGCATATAAATAACTGCAAGGTACTGAGGGGTGCTGCTCTTTACAGTACAGCAAGACAACCTGTGAAAATGAGTGCAACCATTAATCATCACCACAGCTACCTTAACCAATGGTTTATGTTTAGATGCAAATGCTCTTTGCAGAAAGCAGGTTTCCCAACGAAATCCCATCAGGGGCCACTCACAGTAGTACAATCAACCATTTCTTGTAGTGCTTGTGAGACTGGTTGTAAAGTACATACGAGACAGGCAGAGCAACCAGGGTGAACAGCAGCACATTTTGAAGGCATCTTGTGAAAAGAGAGCAAAGAACTGGAAATGAGGAGACATGGACTATCTTCCAGGGAATGTAGTAAAAATACTGTGTAACAGACAAGCCATTAGTTAGAATTAAGCCAGTCAGGCTGAAATAAGAAACATTTAGTGTCTTGAATTTACTGAAGCCTGAATTGGTGTTGAGAGCTCCATGAAACTGTTGCAGAAATTAATTTAATAATTAATAATACAAGGAATCATGGAAAAATCAGGCAGGAGGGGTTAATGGCATTTGAAATATAGGAGAGCTATTGTTTTTCTAATTCTAACCCATGTTTGTACTTTTCTCTTTATCAGTCAATGTTTGCAAGCAATAAAAGGGCATTATGTGCTGGTCATTGCATCTGCTTTTGAGATAAATTTGTGTTAGCATTCCAAAGGGTCAAGGAACTCTTCCAGGGCAAACAAATTCTGGAGCACTGATGCCAGATGGTGTGTATATAAAGTGGGAAAATGGGAAAAGCAATTTACTGTGTTCCTGTTCCAGGGAGAAGTATCACCCAGAAGGAAAGGAAAAGAGGTGAGAAATTACTAAGAAATTAAAGAGATAGTCTTCTTCTTCTGTATAAATTTTTCTTTATATCTGAAAAGTCTAGGTACATAGAAGAACTGCAGTGCTTATTTAGGCAAAATTATTCCAAAAAGTTAACAGGGATATTTGACTAAAGAATAAAGGGTTAAACTGATAACATGTACAAAGAATAATGCATTGATTTATGTAACAAGTTCTACATTTACCTTTACAGGTGATTAATGTATAGCCTGTGTTTAGAGAAATTTTAGTCATAAAGACAAAATGTTTTTATCTTGCATTTTTGACCAAACTCTACAAAAGGGGCAGAAAATAACAGATCAGATTCTTAAATATAAATTAGCATAGCTTCAACAAAGGTGAGTATTCAATGTGATTTATGCAGCTGAGGTGGTGAACACTACTATCTCACTTGCAGCTGTATTTAATTTGTAATAGCCAAGTGCAAAAAAACTCTTCAGGTTTTAAAACTAATCAATATTTTCTTCAAATCTAGTGAAACATACAAAGGTCTGTTGGAAGGCTTAAAAAATAATTCAGCTCAGTGGAAGAAATTAATTTTCTTAAATACTGAAAATTATAACATGTTTTCATACATAGCCTGAATTATTGATGACTTTTATCGCTAGCCACCAAACCTCAGAAATATGTAACAGAAGGCTAAGTTTTCAGTTATAAACAAATTGGAAGGGAGAATGTGTCTTAGTATTTCTGTGTGCATCTTTGCTGAGCATATTTTATTTGATTATATATGTAGTGTTTTAAATGCAGTCCTTCCTTTTAATGGTATTGCTTCTCCTAGAAATAAAGGATGTAAACAAAGACTTCTCTCCACACAGGAAAAAGAGCTGAAGAACAATGCTAAGGTTTGCTATCACCCTCCTTGCTGTCATAACATCATCCACCTGCCAAAAATACGGATGTCTGGAGGGGGATACCCAAAAACTGAAGCCAGGTCCTGAGCCAAATATGCAAGAGTGCACTCTCTACTCTAAATGTAAGAGTGGTTTATTTTTTTCCAAATATGGTCAAGAAATACAGCATTGTACACACTAATTGTTTTGGCAGTTCCCCTAATGTCTAAAAAATATATAAGATGCAATGTATATTGCATTTGAAAAACCTCCTTCATTGTCATTTTGCTGCATGCAAACCAAGAGTAAGATTCTGTGTCTTAACAAAGTCAGCTGTAAAACTCTCATTGACTTCATTTATTTTCTTTTCAAAATTCTGTTGCAGTTCGCCTTCCTTGTAGTTCCATCTGCTTAAAAATGTTTACAGCAAAGATTATTTTGGTTTATTGTAATTAAGTATAAGAATCAATTGTAGCAGACACCAAATGGGAAAATTTGAAATCAAAATTCTATTGTAACCAAAGTGCAGTACTTATTAAAATTCTTCACCTCTTTTCTTTTAATGTTTGGTAGTTTTCAAAGTTAGTATCCCTCAGGATGTGGCATCTGGCAGAACACTGGTAAAATTCTTGGGACTTTCTGGGCACAACTTGACAAAGCAATTTTTATGCCAGTCTGCCTCACCTAGCATTTACACTGCCACTTTCACATCCAAAATTGTTAGAGCTTGAGTATATCTTCTAGTTACTACTAAGCGACTTTATCACATTATGGTTCAAGCCAGATTCATCTTACATTTTGTGTCTTCCAAGTACAGTGTTAAAAAGGAACACTTATTGCAAGATCTTTGTTCTATTCCCCACAGCTTCCTGTTGCTATGCAGACTTCACAGAGCAATTGGCTCATTCCCCGGTAATTAAAATAGGCGACAGCTACTGGAACAGATGTGGGCAGCTCAGTAAATCGTAAGTCAGCTTTGATGTTTTCTGTGTCCTGCTTCCACAGATCGGGGCTGGAGCAGCCACCAGCTGCTGATGGACATTAGGTTACCCTAGAGATGATGTCACCCAGCCTAGTTCCCCATCACCTCTTCTCTATACTTGACCAACCTCTGACTCTTCTTCTCCTCTCACACAAACCTACAAATCCTAAGTCTACACTATTTCTGCCATTTTTCAAGACAGGGTTATGTTTTTTCAAATTTGCTTTCAGTACAGAACCAGATCTAGCAATGCAAACCAGTCATAAAGCCAGTAGATGACAACCACCCTGCAGCTCTGTAGCTCTCCAACCATCACCCACCAGTGAGAGTGATCTGTAATGAATAGAGACCAGGCTTCTTCCTTTGTTTTGAAAGCACGTCAACTAGATTACTTAATCTCACCAAAAAAAGAGCATAGGAGTCCGGAAATGAAATGGCTGAAAACTTAGAATAAAAATTCTTGTAGTCCTGTGGGCTTTGCAGCCATGAAAAATGTCTCCTTAATTATGATTTTTTTAGTACCCCGTTAGATGTTAAAGCTGTGAAACATGGCAAGTTATAGAAATAAAGGGATGAAAGTACAAAACAATTAAGCAAAAACAGATGTGAAAAAGTCACAGCTCTTGGCTGCCACTCCCAGGAGAGCAGCACAGGATGCGATTTTAAGTAAATTCAGCTGGGCTGTGGGAAAAATCAAAAGATTAGTGAAATCATGAGGCTACAGCACAGACAAAGTTTTATACTATAGTTTTAAACTACATTTTATTATTGCCTGGAATCATTGTTGCCAGGAAAAGTCAAGGCCTCAAAAGTTTACAGAAAGCTTACACAAATAGGGCTGAAATATGCATGGAAACATTTGTGCTGTAGCTGGCTGTGGTAATTGCACGGTCAGAGCCTGTACACAATGCCAGAGGAATGAGTTTCAAACTTAGGCATTAACAGGGCCAAAGGATGCTTTTCTGTGTTTTTCTCCTAATCCATAGTATTGCATCCACATCAAAGCAGGCCTAGAAAACTGGGGCTGTAGCCTTGATGCTTATTTGTGGCTTTTCTCATCCACCGCAGCTGTGAAGATTTCACAAAGAAAATCGAGTGCTTTTACCGGTGTTCTCCAGATGCTGCTCGCTGGATCCATCCCAATGACACTGCTGCTATCCGAGCTGTTCCATTGTGTCAAAGCTTTTGTGATGACTGGTAGGTTCAGCTTTTTAATCAAAGTATTTTTATTTAGTTTTAATATGCCCATGATTCAGTAGTGTTGCTTCTTCTGAATTTCTCATTTGACATCTCTGCTTTTCCTTCTGTTAAGCTACTGCCCCCAAAATAATAATGACACAGGCTGTGAATGCAGGATGGGGACATTAAGATGAGTTTAGTGACTCGGGGACAGCACTGTCCTGCTCTGGGGGAGGATGCAGTGCAGTGGCTTCATGGCAGAGGAGCTCCTGCCACACTGACAGGCACTGGCAGCAGCAAAGGCCTGCCCACCCTTTGAAAAGTCCATGTCTGTGAAGTATCATTTATGCAATTAGCATTTTCAATCTGAATACTTGATCATGATATGATATATTTGTTTTGTATATATAGAATGCACTATAAAATCAGGAAAGGCATCAACTCGTGGGATTTCAACTAATTATTGTTACAAATCAGCTTCATTCCATCATTTTTCACCCTTCACCTTATCCCTTCTATGATCACACTCTAAAATCTCTTCTAAAAACCCGAATATCAGAGACAATTGCAGCCAACTAATGCTAAAATTATTAATAGCAATGAGCAGCATAAGAGCATTGAATTTTGTTTCCCAAAACACAGCATCAGAGAATCACATTATTTTTTGAGTGCAAGGCATGTGGAGGGACAACCCAGCACCCATCTGTCCTTAGACTTGGGCAGGAGAATTATATCCATGTAGGGTACTGAGATTTTTCCACTGGTACTTATCCAGCATATAGCTCTGCCTCCCTCTCTCTCTCTCCTTTCCCTCCCTGTTTTGAGATGTTGGATCTTAAAAACATCACCATGGGACATATAAAATCAGTCAGCACCTTATGAATGCTGTGCCCAGTCACTGGAGGAATATATCTGGATGTGTGTGTGAAGCACAAACACCCCAGGCTCTGTTCACACTATAGGATTTTAAGTGCTAGCTTTCATGAAAGTAATAGACTGTGAATGTCTGAATCCCTTAGGCCACTCTGAAAATCATGGAAAACCATTACTGTACTTCTAAAAATGTCATACAAGAGCTTTTCTTAAAAGTACAGAACACAGTAGGGTTCTCTTGGGCCGCTCTCTGCCCTGCTTCCCTAGAGCTTACACAACTTGAATATTATTGACACGTGGATCCATTTCTATTACCTCCAAGGGCAAAATCAGGTATGCAGTGCAGAATTTTGGTAGGATTTGTCTTCAAAAATGTCTCCATTTCTTTGTGCCAGTGAAGGAAACAAGAAGCATAGCTTGGATTTTTAATGGAAGTGAGTGAGAAAGGCTGATGTATTTCTTAGCTTTCCTAGGGGTTTCTCTAGCAATGAATTTTATTTCTGTGTCAGGAAACTACATGTGCCTCAGGAACAGATATGTCATGTGTAGTCTTCCTTGCTAAATTTTTTGTAATCTTCTAAAATTAATCCAGATTATTGACCTCCTTGAAGATAAAGACTGAGACCTTGAATTTCCCTCAGTGCTTTGAATCTTAAAGCTCAGAACTAATTACCAAATATTGCATTTGGGTGTTAAAGCACTGGAGTTGCCAGTGAGCTCTAGAAGAGATCTAATGGGCAAAATGATAGAATACTATTATCTTAAATAAATTTGTCTCAAAACAAGTAGCATGAAAAGTCTTTACTAAATTGTTATATCAAGAGAAAGTGTAAAGATAAAAGAAAATGTGTGATGTAAGTTTAGTTTGCATCTAAAGCCAGCTTTAGTGTATATGAGATTTATAACAAAGTGTAGATCACTGTAGGTCATTTGTAGATCATGTAGGTCAATATTACATTACCAAATCCTCAGTGTTCCCTGGGCACTTCCAGAACCTGCAGGTAAAAAGTACCTTTACCTTTTGTTGCTGGAAAGTAGAATGGGGTGATTGAGAGCTGCTGCCCAGGAAAACTGACCCTTTTCCAGTATAGAGTCTCCTGGCAGAAAGAGGATCTGCTCTAAACAAGTCCTGAGCAATGATCTATTGCTCCTGTTGGCGTCAGAGATGCCTGGCCTGAATCAAAAATGTACTGATGGCCCATTACCCTGCATGCTAGTCTGTGTGCCTGCCTAATGCCAGTGTCAAACCCATTCCTTCACCCTGCTTAAGGCCTCAGGCTAGAAAAGAGCCTGGACAGAATTCCCACTCTTTCTGGTGATTTAAAGTAACATTTTTTCATGTTCTATTCACTGGAGGCCCTTTAGCATGCTGTAGCACTGCTGGTGATGTGACCTACTTTCTCTTCATACTGTGAGTGTGCCTGCTGCATACTGTATGTCTTTGTGGCCAGAAATGTGCAGAGTATTCTGAATGAGCAGTGACTTAATTTAAAAGAAATTCATCTGAGTAGCTTGGGGCCTTCCTTTTCTTCCTATTGTTTTAGGATTCCTTGCTCTCACTAGTTCTTAAACTATTGCTTTTGAAAGAGCCCAATGTACAAGTCATTTTCTCATTCACCTGTGAAAGGACCCTGTGTCTTATAAAAGAGAAAAAGCTAATTATAAAAAAGACAGGGGAAAAAAGGCTTTAAAATAAAAATATTCTCCTCATTATACATAGGGAAGTAATATGTTCAGGGAGGATCTTTTGAGTATTTATGTTTCTCACATTTAGTTAATGTTTGAAGAAACAACTTACAGGTTTCTGGACTGCAGAAATTAGACTTTTCACAAATCCTGACTTTTCATAAACTTGACTTCATAATTACTTCCACTGGGATAAAGAAAAACTTCTAACAATGGAATTTTATGCCTTGTCATCTGCTTATAGACCAAACCACAATCAGGTAATAATTGTGATTAGGAAACATTCCATCTTGACAAGTCAATAAATAATGGTGAATAAAAATATAAACACTTTAATTAATATATTTTATTCATATTCCTGAGGCAACCAGATGCGTACCATTAATATTAATTTCTCAAATTTTAGCCTCTATTTCCAGCAGAGCCCCTACCTCTGACAGCAGATTCAGGGATGAACCCATTAAGAGTATATCTCTTCTGACCCTGAGCTGTTTACTTCAGGCCCTGGTTACCATCCATCTGTTATTGCTTTTTCTCCCTCCAAAAAGCCCAGAAAACCAGTGTGAAGATACTGCAGATATGCATCTTCTGACCTTTCTGCATTTGCAAATCTACTGCAATGTCCAGTTCTCATGACCACATGACAACCTACATATTTCATTTAAAAATGTAAGGCTGCAGCCCTCGTGATATCATAATAGTTTTGAAACATGACCCTGAAGATTAAAAATGACAAACAGAAAATCTATCCAAAGGCACTAATTACAAATACCATGCTAAACATTAACTTTCTGGAAGCTGTGCCTCATTATTTTGGCACTCTCAGTTACTGGTATGAATAGTCCTACAAGCCAATGAGACTAAATTTAAGAAAATGTTAACTGATTTGCAGAAAGTAGTCCTTAAGAAAAGTAAGAGCAAAAGAGAAGTGGAAGGGAGGAAATTATGTAGGATAATGGTAAGTCATGAGATCTCTCACATCGACCAGCTAGAACTCCACTCATTCCAGGCCATTTATTGTTTTTTTTCCTACATTACTACTTACAAATAAAAAATAACTTAAAATTCAAGACTGTAGACCTATACCCTAGAGGATCCTTATCTTTCCTTCTCTTTTTAACTTCTTTGAAGATGTTATTCTGAGGCTGACAGCCTATTAGTTTATATTATTTTGGTTTTTGTTGAATTTCCTTATTTCAGTGCACATTCCTCATGCCTGGTAAACATCTTCTTGTCCCATATTAATTCATATATACAACATCTCCTTCAAGTGACAGTTCACCCTTAGCACACCTATGCTCTGTTATGATACTGAACAGCAGCATTCATGAAACTCCCTCTCTCCCTCCCAGCATTTCTTCCACTCAGAAACATCAGATAACCAAGCAGAACACCCACAACACGAGCCCTTTGCTAAGTCTGTCAGTATAAAAGGCAGTGAGTGAGCTGTTTCGTTTTCACAGGAATTTAGGTTTTCCTGGGCAGCTCAGAGTTTATGAACATGTCAAGCTAAGATAATGTGCACATTGCTTGAAGATTGCTAAGCTGCACTGTAATAATGCCACCTTACTAACAAAGCCCCTGGACACCTCTTTGAGTTGAATCTGAGCCCAATGAAAAATGTGAGAGAAGTAACTTTATTTTCCACTCTGATTTCCATGAAGGTATGAAGCCTGCAAAGATGATTCCATATGTGTTCGTAACTGGCTGACAGACTGGGAGTGGGATGAACGTGGAGAAAACCACTGTAACAATAAATGTATTCCATACCGTGAGGTAAGAAAACCTGATCAACTGAAGCAGAAAACATGGCATTAGGAGTTCTGGGGTTTTTTCCCTGCATATACAGGAGTAGAATTCCATTGGTGAATTATTTTTACTTCAGCAGATTCAAGCCACTCCTACATTAGACTTTTTAAGTATACAAATTTTCAAACATTCATTTTTATGTACAGCACTCACTGTAGGTAGGGATACATTTAATTAATCACTATTCATTCCATTTGTGAAACAAAAGTCCAAGAAACACTGATATTTTAACCCAGTGGGATTTAGAAAGTAAAATAAAACTTTGTTCATACAGACACACTAAGATGCATTTCATAAGGTTCCTTACATAATATGGGGCTCTACACACCTCTGTCTTTTTTAATTGGAATATGAATTTCCAAACTACTGAGAAATTTTTAAGGTTTTCTTGCCTGTTGGGTATCTTTGCCCTTTTCTTTATTTTACCTTGTCCTTCTCCATCCCATCTTTCTGAGAATGTTTAATGGTTGGGATGACTAATTTTATGAGCAAAAGTGTATAAAATGAGAACTGACAAGACTTGCAGGAGCAAGGTTGCCTGGAACCTGGTCTACAGACTTTTCCAGGGTCAGGCAGGATTTTTCTAGTGACTCAAGTTTAGCATCAGAGCAATATAATGCAGTTCAAAAGTGTATTTGAATGTTTTTAACAGTTGAACTTCACTGAGTCCATTAAAAACTGCCCGAATTGAAGAAGTAAACAAAATTTGCAAATCTATGGTGATTTGGCAAATCTAAGGTGAAGTGCTTAGGGATTGGTAGTAAGGCTTGCAGATTCATTCTTTTGAATTCAATTCAAGTGCATGTAATTCCAGAAGTCAGTTTAGCAACTGATATAAGTGGAAAACACAGTCCAGTTCATGCTGGCTTGCTGTCTGCCTTGCAAAAGTGACACTAATCAGCAGACTCAGGACGGTGGCCAAAAACAAATAGGCTGTGGAAACTTACAGCTTCGTTTCCCAGATGTGCTAAATCATCAGTAGATCCAGATGAAGTGAAAAACAAAATTATAATCTCCATAAATAATCTCCAGTCTCTGTTCAAGCTGTCCCTGCTTCAGAGACAGCAGTTTTTAACCCTGAGTTCCCTTGTACTTAGTTCTTAATATACCATCTGCAGGGAAAAACATGCAGCAAATCCTGAGGTCTTATCACTTGAAGCCAGGCACAGCTATTCCTTAACTAAATGGAACCACACCCTAAACTACCCATGTTTTTCACCAGAAATAGGCTTGCATGGTAAGTAATCATAAAGATGAAATTTCTGCAGAGAAATTAAACAAAAAAAACCACATTTCCCATATGAAGATTACATGCTATATAAACACTAGACTTCCTTGGTTTGGACTCAACTCATGGAAGAGCTCTCACACATTAGAGCACTGTAGACAGTTCCTTTTTCCACACAGAGGAGCAATCAGCAGCCCTACATGTGATGTATGCAAGTGGTTCTAAGGCCCATTTGGGACAACCGCTGAAGAAGAAATGCTGAATATTAAGGATGCACAACTGACCATGGCCAGCTTTAGCCCTGTCATTATTCTCCCAGCTTGCTCCCCAAACAATGCTAGTGCACAGACTAGGACATTTTCCAAGAAACTAAAGAGTCAGAATACTTTGCCGCAATTTAGGAACGTGCTGGGGAAACAGGCTCCATGTGTTTGCTGCAGCACTCTGATTATCCTGTGATCTTTAAACAGAATTAGGGTGAAGGTAAAAATAAAATTGTTGATTTGGCAAGTAGAAAAGCACAAACACATTACAGAACCTGTGGGACACAAGTATAGGGTGTATACATGTCTTGCATAAAGACCTAAACAAAGCTATATGACAGGCTTTAATACTTTCTCGAATGATTAGCTAAAAGCAGGTAGAAATTCAGAACTGCACAGGATCTGGAAGAAAATATCTAATGCTACTGAAAATCACAGGAATAGTGGGAAAGAAAGAGCTAAGATCTGCCTGCCCTGAAAACACAAGGAAAGAATTAGATGGAGGAGCTTTCCTTTTCTGACCCTGCTCCCAGTGCATCATCCAACCTCCATAGTCCTTCTCTAGAACATGCAGCATCCATGGTGCAAGCCCTGGCTAGAGATTATATGAGCTGAAAAGCTGTTTTACAGACTACAGAGTCTTTGGGGCTATTTGAAATGGACTTTGTATTATTCATAAAGGATAATTTTTGGAGGCAAAAGACAACATAATTTTTGCACACGGGGAAACAGAGAAGAACTTGTTGTCAAAAATACCTGGAACAGAAGACTACATATACCAAACTTCACTTCTGTATAATGGACTTAAATCTGGTTTGTTGGTTTTTTTTCACACAGAGCAGCTTCCACGCAGAACTATCCCAACACAAAGACAGGGCACTGCTCTGAGATTCACACTGTCAGATCTTTGTATGAGCTGGTAATGCTGGTAAACCAGCAAAGCATCCAGGAATTACAGCAGTAAGATAAACACTGTAGGAATCAGCATCATAGGCAAGGACTACTTGTACTATTACAGATAAAACAAAGCTTTCATCAGAGAGATGCTGGTGATGTGGTCAAGATGAATCAGTCAGCAACAGAGCCCAGTGGTGCTGATGCCTGGCCCACAGATTCAGTTCCTAACACTCCTACTCCTTAATTTCCAAGGTTTCTACTCTTGCCACCACTCCTATCTCCAATCTCATTCTTAGCTTTGCTTCTGGGAGTACCTGAAATTTCTTTTCCAGAAATAGAAAAGATTGAACTTCAACCACAAACAACTGGAAGAAATACAGGCAAGATAAATGTACATACTGCCTGCTTTGTGTCTGGACATGATAACTCTTAAGCTAATATTCTTCAGACAAACTCAAGTTGGGCAGGCAGAACGTTGTCACAATGTGAGCTCAGTAAGCAAGCAGCGTCTTTGTTGTGTGGTTGACAGGTCCTGTGACACAGGACTTACACTATAGTAGCAAGAACAGAACAGCTTCACTTGATAAGGGTACAAGAAGCTGCAATTTGCAGTTTCTGGAGCCAGAAAGGCCATTGCCCCACTGGAAAAAGCACTTTGGAAGCTTGACAAAATCGTACTTTCTTCAGGCAGTTGCTAAATTATGTCTCTTCTCTTTGCCTGTGAGGTCCTGCCCGGCCATGGAGTGTATTGCAGCAGGCACAATGAGATCCCTCGGAGCTGTGACTCCACTGGGCTGTCTCTGGCCTGTAAATAAAAAGATTCCTGTATTCAAAGCACTATCTGGCACTTTCAGCACTACTCAGATTTCAAGGCATGTCAGAGTGTCCTGACATGCTACAAGTTGTAAAGGCGCTCACACACAGCTTTAACTGTCAGCCCCAGAGAGCTGCTGGGCTGTCAGCCCCAGGGTAGAAACAAAGGGCAGCTGTTGATCCCTGAATTTTGTGTAACCACTTGCTCTCAAAACAGGCAAATTACTTTTGCCAGTTGTGGAACTGGGTAACATTTTCAGACACCTCAGAAAAGATGAAGCATAGCAAACAAGACAGTAAATTACTCCAGACAATGGTTTTAATTTTTTTAATTTGATAATTTTTTTTAAGTGATGTTTATCAATTTGATTCAAACTGATGTTAATTCTGTTTAAATGTAATTGAGACATTTCTTATTTGACACACAGATGTATGCAAATGGAACTGACATGTGCCAGAGTATGTGGGGGGAGTCATTTAAGGTGAGCGAATCCTCCTGCCTCTGCTTGCAAATGAACAAGAAGGACTCGATTGCAATCAAGTATCTCCTCTCCAAAAGCTCAGAGGAAAGCTCAAGCAGCAGCAGCAGCAGCAGCAGTGAGGAGCGTGCCTGCCAAAATAAACTCCGGAAGTTTGAAAAACAAAAGCAAAAGAAAGGTGAACGGACAAGATAAATGTTAGTGGATGTATGTCAGCACAAGAGAAATTGTCATGGAGGCTGGGCTTGGATCATCGTGCCAGCCTCCTTTATCCCTTCCTTTCTAGAACATAATAAATCGATGGCTGGTTCTATTAATCTTTCTCTGACGTTTTTGCATCTGCATCACAAAGCTCCAGACAGGCTAGCACAGGTGTAATCTTGTGACTTGAACAGCTACAAGCCTGAAGGAAACATCCAGGGCTTGACTTTCAAAGACAAGAGGTACAGGGAGCCCCTGCTGACTGAAGGTGGAACAGTGAGAGCTAGGGACCTTTGGAAGGTCATGCCTGCCAGTAATGCACCAAATCTTCAACCCAAACACTTCATTAGCACAGGCACACAGCACCCCTGTCAGAAGTTACTCTGTGCCTGGGTGTGCTCAGATAAAGAAATCTTCAGTAAATAGGTCAGGGAGCCTGGCTGTGGACCACTGAAAATGTATTTATTTTGAATCTTAAAAACAGGGCTTTATAGTGGACTACATAAATCCCTGGATCCAAATATTGTCGGTACATAGCATGCACAGTCTGTTGCACAGGACTTTTACTTTAAGCAAAAGCAGTAGAAAAGTCTCCTACAATATCAGTTTAAAGCATAATTTTGAGTGAAATTATTCCCACTGAATTATTCCAAACACAATGATCTCTGAGAAACCAAAGTGTCAGGGACAGCTCCCGTCAGGTCTCTCCCATCAGTACTTCTGTTTCCAACATCACTGTTACAGTCAAACTAAAAATCTGCACCAGTCCCAGAGGGATTTTTCAGGCAAAGATGAATTATTAAATCCTGCTTTCAGTTATGCATCCATACTTCCTCTGACACCACTGCAGAGTGGACAGGTCTGTGCCATTCTTTACAGCCTTTTGCAATGCCATCACCACAGAAACCATGAGAAGGGTTGAATTTGAGGGTCGCATTATCAAACTGTGAAAATCATCATCCTCTTGGTGCTTCCAAAGGATCTGGTTGCCTTACAGCATTTAAGGATCTGCTCCACAGTTAAAACAATGACTTGGCACATCCTCTTTAACTGGGAGAATCTTAAAAATCTAGCACAATTTAGCTGAGTGTTTATTTATTGGAATGGTTTCACACAGCTGCAAAAGTAATGCTAAACCCATTAGGTCATGCTCTGCTTCCAACCAGCTTTTCAGTACACTTAACAATGGACTAATTCCTACCAGCATTGAATTGTTCATTCAATGACATTTTGCCACATCTGTATTTTGTGCTAACTCAATTTGTCAGTTCTACTGTTAGAAAAGAACAGGAATTTAGTCTTCTCTAAGTCTCTGATAGTCCTTTTCTTCCCCTATTTCACTAACTCTGTTCTTTCCTGCCCTTTATTGCACCTGAATCAGAGCAGTAATTTTCCTGCATTTTATTTTGCTATGCTAAAAAATTCCAGAATTAATTATCCCCTCTCACTGCCTTAACACCAAGTTTTTCTGTATCACCATGGACAAACATTTTCTTCATGTTTTTTGTTAAGATAGCATAATTGTTTCTGTCTGTGTCTCTGCTCTTTTTCTTCCTATTCCACTTTTTTCTCTTTGCTCTGACTAAAGTACTCTTGAAACCACTCTCAACAAACAACTCCTCCATGCTTAGTTTCAGGATGACCCATAAGACTGGTTATTGCATGCTTTTGAAGAACACTGGGTCCTACAGCAAGATAAAAGACCAAGAAAGATCATTTTGCTCCTATTCATAACTTTCCACTGACTCATGATGCACCCTAAGCAAACCATTTAACTCTTTGGTGACACAAATAATTTTGCAGAGCTACTATATTTGCTCTAGGCCATCTCTCTTCTAGGATAAAAATTCAAGAACTTCTCAGTTGTCCTTATGGGACAGTTTTCCACTCTACAGCTCCTTGGTCCCACAGACGTGAACAGTGATCTTAGCTCTCGGGTTCATTGCTTTGCACTCACTTGGAATAATTTCACATGAATATGCTAATATTCTTGAGCCACTGTTTGCCTGTCTAGTTGCTTTGTATACACAGTCATTTACACCCTAAACAACATTTGTGGTACTCAAAATGCTATCAGTGGATATTTTATGTTTACAGAAAGACTAGGATAAATCAGGTAAAGCAAAATTAAAAATAACACAAATGGCTAAAAAACAGATCACAGCAATGCACTGTGAAGGTAACCAGAGAAAAGAAAGATCCAAGTTACTGGTGGCTGCAGACATCCCTAGCTAATGCTGCCTGATTAGGTAGATGCCTCTATGCATCACAGCCCAAAAGCACACGTCCTGCCTCTGGGGCCACAGTGGCCCAGACCACTGAAATGCCTCCATAATTAGGGACACAAGACTAGACACTAGACTTTACTAAGATCTTTATTAAAATGTCACAATGGTAGTCAAATGCTTTGGGAAATAGGTTGGGAAATAATTCCTACACCAATCTGAGGAAACAGATTTAAAACTTTTATCAATAAATTAAACTGGACTTACCAACAAGACAGTGTTGATAAAAATTAAAATTATTGCCAATTATTGACTTATTTACAACCTGGCTAAGTATCAACTTTTGTACTGTGTTACTTGGGCCTGGTGTCACGTTAACCAGCTAAGCTGGGTCATCCTGATTGCTCTGTTTATTTAATTTTCTTTCCTTAAATACTGGTAGAATACTGTGAAGCTTCCGAAATGTCACTGAATTGCCAGGATTTCTTACAAATGAGACCTTCTCATGACATATCTGTTAGAGTTCTTTAGTATGTTATCTGAGCCTACTGCTTTAAAATTATGAATATTCCTTATGATGATGATGAACCCTATGCTTAATTACTTGCAGACTGAAAAGGATTCCATATACTTTAGTAATACAAATGCTTCATTCAGCACATATTTCAGTATTCAGTATTATTAACAAAACTTGCCCCCTGTTCCTTGTGCCATTGCAAGGCTTTCTCCTCAGGCCACAATTTCCTGTAATACTTTTAGAGTCCTTATTCTATTTTTATATTTCATAAAGCCCCATGGATATTGATTGCCATAGAGCCTTCCTTTTTAAAAATAATAAACATCAGTAATTATGACATTTTCAAATTCTGTTGCATTTTTTATGTGCAGGTTTCACTCAAAACATTTTATAAATATTCATTAATCTTCAAAATAAACTTGAGAGGAAAATAAGTAGTGAGAAGCAAACCGTATCAGTGGTAGAGAGTCAGAAAGAGACTTATCTGATCACTGCAAGTATTGCAGAACTAGGACTAGCACAGAAAAGTTCTGTTGCAGAGTCTTTTTCCACACTGCAAATGGAGCTGCACTGTGTAAGATAGACCTCAGGAAAAGTTATTATGTTAAATTATCATGCAAAAGCTATTATGCAAAAATTATAAAATCACAGAATTGTTCAGGTTTGAAAAGACCTTTAAGATCATTGAGTCTGACGCTCCAGGTTTTTATGAAATAAAATAGTGCAAAAAGCCTGAGCATCCAAAACCAAAACAAATTATTAAACCATGCATTTCCATGGACCTTGAAGGATAATGAAATTATACAAAATATAATTATTGCACTATATAAGAGAAATAATGTCAAACAGGCTAATTTGCCTTGCTGAGAGACAACCAGCACAAAGAGAAAGGTATAGATTAGATCTAGCTTTTTAGGATTTTGATAACATTTGATGTAATTTTCTGATAAGCAACTGGAGAAAACCAAAGTGCAAATGAAATCACCATAATACGTGCTTAAAAATACATTAAAAGATTACTATTGACTATGTTATCATTAAACTCAGATCTTCTGTTAGTAATCCCTAAGGATCTGTTCTCATCCAGTCAACCCTTACGTTTTCCTGAACAATGAAGTACAGATTTTGCAAGCACTTTGAAGGACAATATTAGAATAAAAATGATCTTCCTATCCAAATAACTAGACCAAGCCTCCAAAGAAATTCTAAAAAGGGAGATGAAAAATGCTTGTGCTGAGGAAAGGCAAATCATTAGAAAAAATTATCCAGAAAAATACATGGCAGAGCAACAGCAGAGCAGCCAAAGAGTTGGGATGCATAGCAGCAACCTGTGCCATTCACAGCTGAAATGCTCCACTGTGGAAGAAGGTTTAATCTTTTAAGGCTTCAGTGTATGCAGAGCCCTGGAAGTCCTGACTCACCAAGCAAGCAGATGCAGAACCTACAGGCAATCCTACTAACAGTTACTCAGACTTGGTGACGTATCTCACTGAGGCGCTGCTTCTGGAATGACCCCACTGCATCTCACAGGCTGTGGAATGTGGTGGGTATCAGGCAGAGTTTAACTCTATCCATCTTCCCAATTAAATCAGCTCACGAGCTCAGTCAACACCAGTGCAATATGTTCTAGGAGAAAAACATACTCTTGGTATATATCTAATGACTGTATAATTTAAAAGGAATGAAATTAGCTTAATTCATGCACATTCTTAGGTTATTTTTCTTCTGTTCTGTTGGTTCTGTTCCAAAGGTTTGCATAACTTGGAATTATTTTTAAAAATGCCACATGTTAGAGACAGCTCATGTCTATTGTATGTTTGCTCTACTTTATTATCCAAGGAAACACTGAGATTTAGACAAGAAGAGTTAAGTAAAGAGTCCAAAAAGCATTAGGGTTTGGATTACAATTTGAAACATTGCCAAACTTTACTAACAGCAAGACTGAATTCCCCCATGCCTGAAGACTGATAATTCTCAAGCACAACTCATTTTTCCTTTTGGCAAAAAACAAAACAAAAAAAAAAAAAACAAAAAAAAAAAAAAAAACAAAAAAACAACCTGCACCTTTGATACAGTCACCTAAGAGAGCAGATTTAATTCAGCGTGAAGCTGCAGGTCAGCTCCAGACTACACTGAAAAAAGACCCAAGCTATGAAATCAATCATCTGCTTCAAATAAGTGTGAGGACACAGTTAGGCTCAGACCTCAACAATCTGGCAGCTTTCAACATCTCCAAGATAAAGTTGCAGTGATTCCCATTTATCTTCACAGAGAAATGAGGGAGGAAAATCTCCCTCCTAAAAGCCTATCTCCGCTGCCTCTGTTTTGACACCAACTGCTCTCCGAGTTGCAGTATTCTTTTGGCCTCCTTCCTTGGAAATGCAGTGAGGTCCCTATGGAGCTCGCCTTGGTTCCCCTCTCAGACAGCTGTGACTAATTCAATGTTCAAGCTCTTGAGTTAATTCTCTCATTAGCTCACTTTCCTTCTTCATGGAATAATTATTCCCACAGGAGAAATGAGAAAGAATAAAACAATATTGTGCTAGTATCTGACACACTGCATCCAGGATGTTTATTTTAAATCAAATTGCCTGGAATTGATCCAGATCTATGGCTTAAACACAAGAATCTTTAAAGTGGTGGGGAACTGTAGCTGTGCATGTTACACAACATTCCCCATTTCACTGGAATTTCTCCAAATTTCCTGATAGGTAAGTGTACCTAGAACACAAACCTCTCCACACAAGTAGGTCAGGTGACACAATCCTTTCATTGCTGGGGCATACTTGAGGACGGAAAAAGGTTTTTTTCCTGTTTTATTACTTTTTTTACCACACACCAATCCTTTTTCCACCCAATGCTATTGTGAAGGTGAAGCCTGGAGCACACAGTAGTGAAATATTGCCAGTGCTCCTGAAATCACAAGCCAATATCTGTGCCTTACTCACTGGGAATGTCACATTCCCTCTGAAGCCTCCTGTGGCTCAGATGTGCTCCCCAGGACATGGCTGGTCACTGGAGTGGGCAACACTTCCCTCAACTGGATGCCAGCACAGCCTGTGCTGCAGCACCTTTTGTGGGATCCAAATACTTGGAAGAGTTTCTCAATCCCCACTTCAAGAGTGCTAAACCTCTCTGGACTGACAGCTCTGATACCGGGCTGTTACCTTAATGCCACCTTTACCTCAAGTCACATTACAGTGAAACTAGTAAATAATTAGTTAGAAATTTCAAAACAGAAAAAAGTTCACAAAGGCTTCTAAAGATGGGAGAGGGGAGGAGAGGGGCGGGGAGGGGCGGGGAGAGCTGTACAGTTTCCCAAGCCTTTAACAGTTCAGCTGAAAAACGGACGGAGCCATCATCACCTTGCTGGTAGTGTGAAAACTTAAATGTTTTCACACAAGCCCTGTATTGTGGGACTGCCTGTGCAGAAAGACTGTCTTTGGGGATCCCTCTTGCTCTCTGGTTTGGGTCAATTTCAGTTCAGACCTCTACCCTACACACACATAACACACATATTCATCAAGATTCATTAACCCTCACAGGAATGAAGGTAATAGCTCTTGGGCCTGGCCCAACCTTGTCGAGAGAGAGTGTTCTTATGCCTGGCTTGAGTCTGGAAAATGTGTTATCTCCCTGTGAAGCACAACCCACTGAGGTAGGAAACATTCAGACCCGGAATGGAAGCTTCTTTATCCACTGAAGCTTAGGTACCACGTGAAAGCATAAGCTGACAACAGGTTTATGCAGGTATCTAATTAGAATATAGTGTCTGTAGCTCATTAGAGGCTTTTGGCTGAGTAGACAACACAATAAGCAGTCATGTTTATCACCATTGGGGTGATAATGGGGTAAATCAATGCTATTTTTGAGAAATACAAGTAGCCAGGGAGCCTCTTCTCTCCTCCAGGCTGAAGAGTGTGAAGTCCAGCAGCCTGCCTTGTCTTACCCCTTCAAGGGATGCACAACAGCATCCACCAGCTGTGCATCCACAGACTGCTGATCTGCATTGCTTTGGGCATGCAGTGGCATCCAAAGTAAATGGGACATCTGGGAAAAAAAATAGACCTTAATAGAGAAAAGGTGTCTTGGAAGTGTAAGAGATGTAGCTTAGATGCTTCTACTACAGATGCTTGTACGCTTCATGAGCTCTTGGTAGCTCTGCACTCTTGCAATTTTGGCTTTCCTGGGAGAAGTTTGAGTTCAAATCCTCATGGAATTTAGGGAAGTGGAGCAAAAATGCTTGTATCCTATTACCTGCACATCAAACCACAAAGCTCCTTTCCATTTTGGTGAGGCTGTAGAACACTTCTCTGATAGATCCAGTGCATTACATTACAAGTAGCAACTACAGTGATAATTAGTAACAAAAATGGCAACTGCCTGTACCATTGAGAGGTTACAGCAGATGTCTGAGCACAGAGGGCAAAGTGCAGAGATGCAGTTTGCGACAGGAAGTGAAGCTTTCATACCCACTAAGCTGGGGGAGGAATTAGACCTGGCACATTCTGGTTGCAATGGGAAACGGCTCCCTATCACAAAAAATCCCATGGGATTTGATGTACCTACAAATAGTCAAGGCCTGAATTTCATGTCTCCTCTGCACTAGGGAATTTTAGCAGCCAAGTATGGTAAGGGGTTTTAAGTCAAAATGGTCCCCAAAACTGCAGGTGCAATGGACAGGTTGTGATAAGAAGCAGTCAGGCAAAACTGCACATTCAAATCAATTATTACTCTGTTTAGGTTTTGGGGTGGGTGTTCAGGTTTTTTTTGTTTTGTTTTTTAAGACTAGGAGCTCTCCATATTTATCAAATTCAGGGGAAAAACAAAACAAACAAACAAACAAACAAAAAACAGAACAAGAAACACACAAAAAAAACCCACCAAAGAAACAAACAAACAAAAAAAAAAAACCAAAACCAAACACAACAACGACAAACTTAAATCATAGTGTAAGAGAGGAGAGATTCAGCATCCGCACAGACAACACCTTTCACCCGATTTTGTTAATGTTCCAATACGTCACCCTGCAGTCCCGGTTTTATGAATGTTCCAGCACATCTCCCTGCGGTAACAGCGGCACCTGCAGGATTCGGGAAAAGCAGCGCAGACACCTCCCATGGCTCGGCAGATTATCATCCAGGCATCTGGAAAGGTTTTCCTGAGAACCCTTCAGCCAGGGAAATCTGAGCAACCATAGGCCTCTATGGGACAGGGTTTTTTCACAAGAAAACCCGGATAGTTTTTTGTGAGAATTTTCTCACTGTTTTGGCAGGGTGGCAGCAGCACTTCTGAGCAGGTGTGGGCAGTGGGACATACTGAGGAGAACAGGGCATGCCTTTTTTTGTCATCTGTCCTACATCACAGTCAGCATTCAGCTGGCTTATTGGCAAATACATTTTTTTAAGTCTATTATATTAAAATTTAAGACATTTTTAATTCCTTCACTACAGTAACTGCCATTCTTGGTGTTGGTTAATCAAAAGGCCTCCTCATTACACGGTGCAATTTCACACTGTCAAAGGTACTTTCAGACTTATTCCTGAAAATCTACAGTATGTTTTGGGAGATTCATAATAGTATATGGGATCATTAGCTCCCTCCTGTACAGCTCCTGTGTAGCCACAGGAGACTCCTGCTGAAGAAGTGCTCTTTGCTGGGAGCAGAACCATGAACACAGCACAGCACAGGCCTTTGGGGTAAAATGAACTCTCACCAATGCTATTTTGTGTCTGTAAATTTGGTACTATGGTGTGAAACCCTAGTGCTGGCCAAGAGTCTAACAGCTGACATCAGCCAGCCAGCGAGCCACTGGAATTTAGGAGAATTCTAAGCCTTTTACTCACAGGCCACTTCCAATGAATAAAATGTCAGCGCGAGAGGGGTCTGGTTTTTTTACTGATGTGTCAAAGAAAGAAAAACTTCAATGCATTTATTAGCCAAGCTTTAAATGTACAGATTTATATCAACATGCATCCAACTGTGTACTTGCAGGAACCTTCTCTCTAGATCTATGTTTTCTATGGGTATTTTTTGAAGACCAACTTGAAATGTAATTAGAATGTAATGCTGATGAAGAGAGAAACCAACAGCCCCCAGAGGGTATCATGATTCAAATTCTTTCCAGAAGTACATTTAAAAGTTATTACAATGAAATGCAGACTCATGAGAAAAGCCTGAGGGACCATGACCATTGTAACTGTGAGCAGACATGTTTTTCTTTCCCAGTCTCACAGTAAATAGATATGGAAGCCTTCCAAGAGTCTCTCTTATTGCTTTTTGCTCTGGCTGGATATGCTCCTGGAACAGTTGTGGAAAACTCTGGACATATTTTTCTCTCAGAATTAGCGCCAGCCCTGCTGGACCCAGTGACTGCATGCATTTAACTCAGTATGTGAAGTTCATCCCCCATCAGTGCTCAGGCATGCCATGACTCAGGGAATTACACAGACTAAGATGGAAGCACACTCTGCCTCAGGATCAGTGCTGACCCCAGTGACCCACATGGTACTGCTACAGGACACTGATGAAACATCCGTGCTGGAACGAAGAGGAGGGCCCACACATGGCATGACACTATGGACAAAGGGGGTGCTGGGCTGCACCTGCCTGTCACGCTCCTGGAACAGTTGTGGAAAACTCAGGAGGGATGCTCTTCTCTCAGAATCAGTGTCAGCTCTGTCAGACCTGGTGATCATGTGCGTTTACCTCAGTATGTGACGCTTATCCCCTGTCAACACTGGTCTGCTGCCACAGTCCCAGGCAGTGCCCCTGCCTCCCATCTCTGCAGTTCCCTGGGATGGTGGCAGCTGCAATTTCTCCCCAACATATCCATATTTCTCACAAGCACAGATCGAGGTGGACAGGGACCCAGTTTGCAAGAGCATGACTAGGACTGAGGGACAGAGGTTGTGACGGCAGTGACTAAGTGAATAACCTGTTGTGGGACCAGTTTTAACCACAAACAAGCTCTTTGCAGAGCAGGGACCAGAGGTGTCTGTAGGGGTGCACAGGGTCTCCTCACTTTAAAACAGACATTGAGGTGCTGAAGCATGCCCAGGAAAAGCAACAAAGCTAAGAAACATGTCTTATGAGGAGCGGCTGAGGCATCAGGGGTTGTTCAGTCTCAAGGAGGCTCAGGGGGAACCTCGCTGCTCTCTACAACTCCCTGGAAGGAGGTTATAGTGAGGAGGGGGCCAGTCTCTTTTACTGCAGTGAGAGGACCAGAGGAAATGGCCTTAAGCTAAGACAGGTGAGACTCAGATTAGATGTTAGAAAAAATTTTCACTATTTGGGTGGTCAGGCAGTGGAATAGGTTGTCCAGGGAAGAGTAGAGTCACCAGCCCTGGAGGTGTTTGAGGCATCTGGATCTGGCACTGGGTGATGTGGTTTAGCAGTTTAGGAGCTACAGGGGCAGTGCTGAGTGGACCATTGGAATGAAAAATCTTAAAGGTCTCTTCCAACCTTGAAAATTCCGTGATTCCTGTGGGGCTTCACGGGGCCAGGTGCCCAAGCAGGCACACAGACAAAGGAGTGAACAAAGGTACCTGAATCAGTGCCTCAGTGTGCTCGGCACACAGAGCCCTCGGCACACAGGGAGCCCTCACAAAGCACAGAGAGAGCCCAGAGAGAGCCCAGAGAGAGACCACACAGCGCCCACACAGCGCCCACACAGCGCCCTCAGCGCCGCCCGCCCCAGGCAGAGCCGCCTCAGCGGGGAGCGCGCCCCGCCGCGCACGCGCCCGGGGGGCGGAGCGCGGCGCGTGCGCGGCGCGGGCCCGGCGCCGGGGGGTGCCGGTGCCGCGGCAGCGATGGCGGCGAGTGCCGGGATGGGTAAGGGCGCCTCTGGCTCCAACTCCATTTCCAGTTCCGAGCGGCACGCCCGCCTCCTCCTGGCCCAGATCAACCGGCTGCGCGCCGGGCACAGCTTCTGCGATGTGCGGCTGGAAGTGGGCCCGGAGGCGTTCTCCGTGCACCGGCTGGTGCTGGCGGCCAGCAGCCCGTACTTCGCGGCGCTGTTCGCGGGCGGCATGAAGGAGTCCGGGCGGGACGTGGTGCGGATCGCGGGCGTGGAGGCGGACACCTTCCACACGCTGCTCGATTTCATCTACACAGGTGAGGGCCGGCGGCGGGGCGAGGGGCGGGTGCCCGGCGGCCGCAGGCTGGAGCGGGACCCCGCTGTGGTTTGGTGCCCGCAGGGGTGGTGAGCATCGCGGAGCACAACGTGCAGGAGCTCATCGTCGCCGCGGACATGCTGCAGCTCACCGAGGTGGTGGAGCTCTGCTGCGAGTTCCTCAAGGGCCAGATCGACCCGCTGAACTGCATCGGCCTCTTCCAGTTCTCCGAGCAGATCGCCTGTCACGACTTGCTGGAGTTCACTGAGAGCTACATCCACGCGCACTTCCTGGAGGTGCAGAGCGGGGAGGAGTTCCTGGCGCTCACCAAGGAGCAGCTCGTGAAGATCCTGCGGAGCGAGGACCTGAGCATCGAGGACGAGTACCAGGTTTTCACAGCAGCGATGCAATGGATTCTGAAGGATGTGGGGAAAAGAAAGAAATATGTCGTAGAGGTACTGGAGCCTGTTCGATTCCCTCTGCTACCAGCACAAAGGCTGTTAAAATACATAGAAAGTAAGTGAAAGAAGGAATATCGGATGCATGTATGTGAGCAAGCCATGTGTTGTTCAGAGTTACTGTGCTTTGATGGACTATTCTTTACATTAATAGCATGATGAGTGAAAATATTTATAGCAAACAAGCTCTATTTTTTAAAAAAATAAGTACAGCTAATAAAAAAATAAGCACATGTTGTTGAAAATGCCTTATAAAAGTAACCAACATTGATTTGTCTGCTGTTGTAGGTGGCGTTAATAATTTTTCTACAACTGAATTGCTTACAGTTTGTTACTTTTCACTGTGCCTTTTTTAAAATTCTTCTCATTTTATTCTTATTCTGTTCATGTTACTCTTGAAGGTATTCCAGATTTCAGTCTTCGGGTGGCCCTGCAAACTCTGTTGAAAGAATATTGTGAAGTCTCTAAGTCTCCCAAAGAGAACAAGGTCAGCAGTTTTCTGCAGGCTTCTAAAGGTCGCCCCCGGAGGAAAGCCAGGAAGTACCTTTATGCAGTAGGTTAGAATGTGGCTGTTTGAACCTTATAAAACAAATGAAGTAGTATCTCAGAATGCAGTACTGAAGGAGATACTCAAGGATTTTTTAAAAAATCAAAATATAAAAAGATACCAAAAACGTTTCATCATGGCCAAGTTATCATGTTAGCAGCTTTGATTACAATTGCACAGGAGTCCAGCATTCACATTTCTTGTCATTGTGACATGGCATTCAAAACACAGATTAGCTGTTCAAAAATAATTTGCCTTGGGTGTAAATCTGCAAATCAGCAGAGGATTTACCATGGGCTCACTGCTGGAGTGGTGTATGCATATTCACTGCACATTTTGTTCAGTGCCTGGAAGTTTTCTCTGTGCAGGACACTTTGGGTCATATGATGAGATACTTGAAATTCCAAGTTTTCAGCAAAGCTGCAGCTTTATATTGGAAGAGAACATGTTTGTTTCACCCTATGGGCAGCAGCATAGGCTTATTGAGCAAAGGCTGTTGGCTGATCCTTGTCTTCTACTTAAAACATAATTTCTAATATTTGTAGTGTTGTGGCATTAGCTCAGCCATTTCCATGACCCTCAATGCAACTGTTCTTCCTTGTATGCTGGAGAAATGCAGCTACTTGGAAAAATCCAATTCCTTCTGGAAGTGGCTAATGGCTGTTAATGTAATATTTTTAATGGTTTAGATATAGGAGCATGAGGATGAACAGGAGGCTCTTACTTGGCCTTTCCACTTGCTTTCCAGGTGGGTACACCCGACTGCAGGGAGGACGCTGGAGTGACAGCAGAGCCCTCAGCTGTGTGGAGCGGTTTGACACCTTCAGCCACTACTGGACCACAGTGTCCTCTCTCCACCAGGCCCGGAGCGGGCTGGGGGTGGCTGTGGTGGGAGGAATGGTCTATGCCATTGGAGGTAACAGCTGAAATAAGCTTTCTTTCTTACATGAATGCTAGAGGACTCATGTATGGAGACTTTCAAAATTAATATTCTTTTAAGTGGTTTTGAGGATAATACAATTTTTTGGTGTAATAACAAAGGAATTGGGTTCCTTGATTCTCTACTGTCACTGCTCTGTGAATGCCTGTTAGGGATCCTGTACTGGCCAGTTTTTACTAAGCTGCTCACCCCTCATGGTGTAGCTACTGACAGGTTACCATATAGATGTGTGCAGATATACTCAGAGATGTTGGCTATTCTGGGGGCGTTATGTACCACAACTAAATGGAATTTCTTTTCTTACTTAGTCTAGGAGAAACCCATAGCATAAAAGGCAGTAGCACAGGACAGACCACTTGTGCACTGCCTGCCTGGAAAGGCTCATTATGTCTGTTTGCGCAAGGATGTGATGAGTAACTCTACCAAGTCCATCACAAAAGAATGCCTGTGTACTGTTTTTGTCACTGCAGAGCTCATTCTTTGGTCTTGAAAACCCAGTCAGTTGTGCTGAGGAGTAAAACGTGCAGCACTGTTGTTGTTTACCTCTCTGATGTTTTCAGTAACATTTCGGGGAACTATTGATGAAAGTGGTTCCCAGTGATGATTCATATATAATCATCTCTTTTTATACATGGAGCTTTTGCTACGTTGGCTGTTTCACCAAAAGATAAATCTTGTATTCAAATGTTGCCTGTCCTGGAAGAAGTTGAAGAATGTTTCCATATCTGCAGTCCAAAAGATCGCATTTCCCCTGACTCTTCTTGCTTTTATTATGCAGGTGAGGACAACTCAATGATTTTTGACTGTACTGAATGCTATGATCCTGTCACTAAGCAATGGACAACGGTGGCTTCCATGAACCATCCCCGTTGTGCATTGGGGGTGTGCACATGCTATGGTGCCATCTATGCTTTGGGTAAGTTGTGGGGTTTTTCTAGGTGTAACTTCACCTAGATGTTAATTCATAGAATTTGTACATGGATTCGATCTTAAATATTACGTCTTGGTGATGCAAATTCGCAAACTTAAGTTTTGGAAAACAGCTGTATCCCTGTATCCATAAATATTAACATACATGCTAAATCTCTGTGGATTAATTATTGTTTATTTTTAATTTATTTCCATTGTAGACTGACTGCATGCTGATTTTGGAATTTATCCTGGAACAGTACACTGCATGTCTAAAAATGCAGCTAATACACAGTTTTGTGCCATTAAATTCCTTCCTGTGTTTGCTGTTATTTGCAGGAGGCTGGGTTGGAGCAGAGATTGGCAACACAATTGAAAGATTTGATCCTGAAGAGAATAGTTGGGATGTGGTGGGAAGCATGGCTAAGCCCCGTTACTGCTTTGGGTGTTGTGAAATGCAAGGTGAATATTGTTAAGTTTATATCCCTAAATAGTTTCAACAGCCATTGGATTCTGAAGCTTTATGTCTCAGTCATGAATTCTTACCTTTGTCTTGTACTGAGCTGTCAGTCACACATGCTTGTGCCTCACTTGCTTGTTGTTCTAATAGTCTATTTTTAATTCTGCAGAATTCAAAGACTATAAAGTTCTCTCATCTCCTGCCTTTTATCTCACAAAAAGTTTTTACATGGCTGCCAGTATGGTTATGCAGCTAGTCTTTTAGCAGTTGATTGCTCTTTCTGATACTGCTTTTATTTATCTTCCATATTTGGGTTTGCATGTTTTTCTTTGTGATAATCTTGCCACAAGTTATTTTAAGACAGACATGTCTAAATACTTGATCAATAAATGTGCTTACTAAGTATTTGATCTTGGCCAGGTCAACAGTTACAACCTTCTGAATTCCTTCCCCTGCACTTAATTAATTTTTGCTTTCCTCAGAGCTTCTAGTACTCAGGCTTCAAGCTGCTCATGCAAAAACTTTATGTATTCTACTACTGAGCAAAAGGAGGATTTTCTGACATTCTTTCATTATTTTAATGTCAGGCTGAAACTTGTGTTGTGACAGTAATTTTCTGTCTGTATTATGAAGCCTAAAAGAGGAGAAACTGTTTCTGCAGGTTTGATTTATGTCATTGGTGGTATCAGCAGTGAAGGAGTAGAGCTGTGTTCTGTTGAAGTCTATGACCCCATCTCTAAACGCTGGTCTGAGCTGGCTCCAATGGGCACCCGAAGAGCCTATCTTGGTGTAGCTGCTCTCAACGATTGTATCTATGCTGTGGGAGGCTGGAATGAATCCCAGGATGCACTTGCTAGTGTAGAAAGATACTCATTCGAAGAGGTATGGCAGAGTCCCTTCTTTTCATAAATGTAGATTGCATCAGCTTTGTGTAAGATGCTATAGAGCTTCCTTTTTTTAAAAAGAAAAAGCTGGAAATTCCATTTCCTTTTCACTACTGGCTGGGAATCTTGAGTGAAAAAAAGCTTTGGTGATCTCAGGGTCTGTCCTAAGTAGTTGTCATGGTTTAATTATGCACAGATATACTGTAGTTTGGTAAATATTTCTTAGGGTTAAGATGAGAGGATAGATTTCCCCTCTGGAATAGAAAGCTCAATAATCTGAATAGAGTGAAAAAACTCATTGTAAAGGTAAGAGTTACCTTTTATTGCAAAATTTGAGGATCTTTTTCTGCATCAAAATGTAGTGGTGTTTCAGCATGACTAGAAGAAGATAACTTTTTTCCAGACTGTTATTGCTCATGTTCTTATGATATTCTTTGGAAGAGTAACTACTCTTAAAAGCAGAACATAATCCCATGTGACATCTGTTTTGCTTTTCAAATTGAATCTAGTTTTCCTGTTTCCCCCACCTCAAACTATACCACGCTCTACTTTAGAGACTGACTGCATCTTGCAGTGACTGAAGAAAGGGAGCGGTGTTGTGTGCAGACAGTACGGCATCTGCTCTTTGGACCCCTTGTCAAAGTGTTGTCATTCCTGTCTTGGTAATCCTCTGGATACTGTAAACATACAGCAGTTAAGCCTTTGAAGTGTATACACAGTGTTCTTTGTATATGTTTCAGTCTTTAAGCTTTAAAAGTTATTTTAGCAGAATCAGAGCTTGCCCTAAAGCTATTTCTTCATGTTTCACCTTTTTGTTAGGAAAAGTGGGCTGAAGTTGCATCGATGAAGATCCCAAGAGCTGGTGTTTGTGTTGTGGCTGTGAATGGACTTCTCTATGCCTCAGGAGGCCGAGCTCCCAGTCCTGATTTTGCTGCACCAGTAACCTCTGACTCTGTTGAAGTTTATAACCCTCACATGGACAGCTGGACTGAAATTGCCAACATGATCACCAGCCGCTGCGAAGGAGGCGTAGCTGTGCTGTAAAACACAAAGAAGAAAACTCATTCAAGGAATGAGTCAATTATGTCTCCACAGATTTCCTGTTTCATTGGCCAGAAACCTTTTTTAACACAGGAGCTTCAGTGGAGAATTAGATCAGAGGGATTTTCCTGAGCAAAAGGAAAAGCCCTTCAAAGTAAATTGGCTTATCCAGTGTCTGTCTCAGGAAGTATTCTGTTAAAGAGTAGGAATGCCTCTTAGAACTGGATTAAACTCACCGAAATAAATGGTGAATTTGCCCTGTAAAAATCTGAAGAAATAATTCCAACACATTAGAGACATTAATCAGGTTGTTACTGAGCTGGCACTTTAGCCAGACTTGCAATCTGGAAGTGGGTTACTGTCAACAGCTAGGAGTTACCTGTTGGTAAGATCAGATGGGTGATTTGGATGGCATTAGTTCTTTTTCTGGCAGAAAACAAGGAAGAGAAGATAACACACAGGAAAGACTTTGTGCCTCTACTTATGACCTTAATGCATTTAAGCCTCTTTTCTGTGGCTGGACATAGTGGGCATTAAATATGAATTGGATCTTTACTTTCTGGCCACTCCACAAATTGGAATGGTGAGTGGATGAGAATTTCCTATTCTGGAAGGTTAACTTCACAGTTCTATTAATGCCATTCCCCTACAGCACTGGCTTTTCTTCTCAGCGGTGTCAATGATGCCAGTAGAGCTCTGTTTTGTGTAAGCTCTGGTGAATTTTAAATGCAAATGCTATTCATTAGATTGGCTATTCTGTTTAGGACTGCTCTTAGTATAAAAACACAGGGAAAGGCTTTTGCCCCCATATTTTCCCCCCATAGTCAAATGTGTTTTTACTCTGTGTGACACATGCTGAGACTTGAATACTTGCTGTTCTACAAGACCACCTTCACTACATCTTGTCTCCTGCCTCCTCCAAATTTGAGCCAATGGAGCTTTCTGTGATGTAATTAGCTGCATTTAGCATTAAACTGATATCAGTGTGCTTTTAAGGAGTTTGTCCGTAGCGCAGACACAATAATAGTAGTAAAACAATACTACAAGGAATTTGGAGTTATTTCTAGATTCAAGTTGTTTCTTGCACACTTTGTCTGTATTTTCAGCACAGCTGTGGATGATTTGCATGAAGACTGAAGTGAGGCTGCTTGTATTTTGATAGACAGTGTTATTCTGGAACAACAAACCACAACTGGATTGTCACAAAACAGGAAGCCTGGCACTGTGTAGACAAAAGAGCATTCATGCTGTTTAGTTCAATATCCCCTGTGTAAAATTAACAAGTTATTACATGATAAATCCTCCAAGGTGACTGTTGCAGGTACCTTAATAATCAAGGTCCTAAAATCTAACATAAAGTTGGGCTAAAACATGCTAGATGATGGAAAGTTTCACTAATTGTTCCATAATCTTGTGTGTGCTTTTACTTCAAAGAATTTATTATGTGTCTGAATTAATGGTTTGATTTTTTTCAAGTATAAGCTTGTTTAAACTGTTTTTCATAATAAAATGTATTTTCAGAACTGACTGGACTGCTCTTGAAGAGGTTGCTTCCATAACTTAGTAAATTATATTACTACCACTTTCATATAATAGGTCATTTTTTCTTTTTATTGGAAAACGTATTTCCCAGTAAAACACTAGGGAAAGGTTGTTTATAAATTTTGACTGAGTGGTGGAATTAACAAGCTTCTATAGTAAAATACTCATGCATTTCTCTTCTCAGTGTAAAATAACTCAGACTTCTTGGGAGTATGTCTTGCCAGCTCTATTCAGCCCTCTGTGGGATGAAATTACAGATAATATTTCGTAGTCTTTCTTCTTTGTATTTCAGGATCCCTCTTGGAACCGTTTGAGAAACACTACCTTAGCTGTATTTTATTAGTTTGGGAACTACAGGTTTACTTCTGATCCCTACCTGTTAACTTTCTGGTTTAATGGAGCTTGAGGGAATCTGCAGTTGTCTGAAATAACCTTCAGGTTTTGTAACTGATTCTGTTATGTTTGAATGAAACTTCAAAGCTGGTTGATTATGGTCTCTGATCATCAGCACCTATTTTACCTAATCAAGATAAAGACAGGACTCTTCTCTGGACCTATGTTAAAAGATGCCATGTCTAAATAAGAAGGAACAGAAAAACCGTTTTTATTCACAAACTCAATTTTATTTCCTTTATGTTCAGAAAGCTCTGAAATATATTGTTTAATAGGGTACTTTCATAGTTCAGCATAGAGCAACTGGTACCCATAAGTGCTTAGTAAGTTGTTTAACATACAAATGTTAACAGATTGCAAAAGGGAGAGGCTGATGTACAGAGCTGCTCTTTGAGCAACATCATACAAGATGGTTCCATCTCCAGGACAGGCAGGTTTCTTAAACATCTGCTCTTTGCAGAACAAAAAATTTTAAGGGACAACATGTGCTTTACTTGGTGTAGAACAATGAAGAATAGTGCTTTAACAGAACTATGAGGATTATCTGGTCCTAAGACCACGTGTGGATGTAATTTTCAGCTTTCTTCCTGCATCTTACACTGTTCTTAACTACTACTGATAAAAAGCTTACAAGAAATATGCACACATCCCATTTCATAGGTTTCTTGAGGTAGCTGACACAAAAAAGAAATCTATGTGACTTAGGTTGTATCTTCTACTAAATGCTGTACTAGGGGGAGTCAAGTACATAGAGCATATGCTTCTGCAGTGGTTTCAGTAACAGCCCCATCATGGAGGGTTTGCAGGCCACATGCAAGCCTGTCCAAATGTATGGATTCTTAGGAGGGAGAAGACAAGCTCAGTCCCATTTCAGTCCCATTACCTGATCCCTTAGTGCCAGCACTCGAGTCCTTGTGTCATAGCATACGTTAACAGTCCTTTCATTTAGGAGTATGGCAGATCTTTATGGCTGTGTTGCATGCAGCTTCCTTTGCCGGGCAGCCCTAAATCCAAAGAAAATCTACAAAGAGGTGGCTCAAACAGCCTTTTTAATTTCAGTAAGCCTGAGCAGGAATTTCACCTTCCATCCCCTGCAGCACCTTGTCAGCCATACAAAGCTTCCTCTTCAGCTTTTCCCCATTCCACCACAGCAGCTGAATGACACATTTCAGGTGAGTGCTGATCTTGGCTTGCCACTACAAACAAACCTCACCTGTCCTTTCTTACCTGCCAGTGCACTGATCACTTCCTCACACAGCATCCCTGGAAGGGTCCAGGCTGGATGGGGCTTTGAGCAGCCTGATCTGGTGGAAGGTGTCCCTGTGTACAGCAGGGGACTGGAATGAGAGGATGTTTCAGGCCCCTTCTGACCCAAACCATTCTGGGATTCTGTGACTTTCAGCACCTCCTCTGAAAATAGGAGTGAAGAGTCTTGTTCCACAACACAACAACTGAGTAGAATGTGTTTCTGCATAATGCTCTGCTACTTCTTTAAACACCAAACTAGAACAGCTTTCGCCTTGTTACTGTTGTTTTCCGCACCTCAGAACATGATTACACATTACAGTCAAACTTTCATAGTTTGAAATGTTAGTCATAGTCATGAATAGTCATTAAATGCTTTCATAGTTCAGCACAGAGTAATTCATACCCATTTCATTTTGAGTCTCCATTCTAAATTCCTAGAGCAGCAACATCTCATTCAGATTCTTTGTTCTACAGATAAGGACAGACTCATGCTTGCCTTGGAAGTAATTGCTATTTACAATACTTCCCTCCTGAACTAGCTTCAAAATCAGTTGGAAAATAATTTTGCTTCAAGAATAAGCATCTTGATCCCTGCCATCATACAACTGCTAAGCACAAATCAGTCTTTATTTCTCCTGGAACTCCATACAAATACCTTATTAATTTATGTTCTGCTGTGTTTTTCTATCATCACTTTGCTCCCCTTCTAAGAAAGCTTTCAGTGCTACAGTGGCCAACAGGGATAATATCATCACCATTGTTCCCACTACCCTCAGTACTTTAAACCACCTGGGGTAAGGAGGAAGAAGTGAAGTGTCATAATGCAGCGCTATCCCTAAGGCCACCGTGAGCATCACTGCTCCCTGAGTGGCATCTTTGAAAAGCAGGGCTTGGCAGGCGAGCAGAGCAGGAACTGTGCCGTTAGCCAGGTTCAGCCAGTCTGGCTTGGCTGGGCTGTTTGCTGGGAGAGCAAAGCCCCACCTCATTCCCCCGAGGAAGGAGGCTGTGGCAGCACCGTAGGCGACCTGAGCAAAGGCCAGCGCTGGGCTGTAGGTGCCCTGCGTGGCCATGGCCAGCGGCACGGCCACAAACGGAATTAGCCCCCCCAGGCTTAAGTAAAGGGCTGGCTTGGGACAATCCTTCAGAGATCCCAGGTCTTCTTGTGGCTCTGCCTCAGATTCTGCAGGGGTTTTCTTCTTGGAGATGGGGAGAGAGGTGTGGAAAGCCCGGAGCTGGGCTGTGTAAACTGATGCTGGTTGGAGGCTCAGGGGTGTGGAGAGAGGACGTGCATGTCTCTGCAGCTGGAGGACCAAGGAAGAGCAGGCTGTCTTATTCTTCCCCTGGAGCAGCAGACTGGGGCCACGTAACTTCTGCAGCTGCAAGCACAAAACTTGTTCTGAACACTGCACAGTGCAGGCTTACAGACCTGCAGGTACTTAAACAAGCTCCTGAATATTGTACCAAGTGGTTTTCCAGTCAGGTCACACCACAGCTGTGTTTGCTTCTGAATTTCAAGTGGTTTTAACTGAACTAATGAAGGCACCCAGCGCAGCTGATGAAGAGCAACTGGACTCTGCAGAGTGCACAAGCAAAGCTTATTCAGTGCCCACCTATCCCTCCCCACACATTTTCTTTGAAGATATATCAATCCTCCTCAGAGTGAAGTATAAAACAGTTTCATATAGAAACAGGATGAGGTCACCCCAGAAACCAGCTACTGTCCCCTCACTACTCCATAAAGTGATAGGAAAAAAAGACTTTGAGACAATAAAACTTGATTTGATAAAATAAATAGCTTTGCCTAAAAGTGCTGTAGAAATGATGAACTATTCCAGAAAAGCTGAGTGACACACTCTAACTTGGAAGCCACCTTTTTTTTTTTTTTTTCAAAGCTGCAGTCCTATCTTTTGCTATTTTACTTTTAAATAAATCAGGAAAAAAATCCTTCAGTAACTTACTTTGAAAGGTGTGTTGAAGCAGCATCGTTGTATGAGAGGAAACATATTTGTTTTGTCAATGCCCTAAAACAGAAAAATTCAGAAGAAGGTCTGAAACCAATGAATCACTGAGCTGGTCTGATGCCCAAAGTTCAGTCACAGTCTGCATTTATCAAATACAAGAGTCATATATTTAAAGAGATATGTGTGTATATATATATAATTACATAGGTATTCAATCAGTACTTGCCCACTACAGAATACTTAGTTTCAAGCAGCTCTGTGAGCTGAAATTCTAAAGTTGTATTGACTGTTGCAAGAACAATTTCTAGTTAAAAAACTGAGTATCAGGGAACAGGTGATGGCTTCCTGTCCATGGATCATCTCCTCTTCAAGGGATAAATGGCTTCACAAAGCTTATAAAGGAGCAATTCCTCACACGTGGGAAAAGCGATTAGTAAAAAAAGGAGCAGAAAAGGCATCCCATGCAAGCTACAGGTAAGCTCCCTGCCGGGGTACGACACCCACCGGGGGAAGGCGGGACTCGGCAGTTCCCGGTCTTGCTACGCTGGGAGAGAAAGCCAGACTGGCCTGCCGGAGGGCGAAGGGAGCGGAGGAGATATGTTCAGTCCAGAGGGAGAAGGAGCCGCTCTGCCGAGCGGGCAGCACTCGCCGGGCGCTGCCGCCACCCCGGACCCGCAAGCTGTGGCGGCTTCCGGTGCCCTCATAAGCGCTCCGACGGCGTCCGGTGCTAACGCGCTACCGGTCCGGGCGGGAACCGGCACGGCCCACCGTGTTCTGCCGGGCCGCGGAAGGCCCCACCGAGCCGATACCGAGGGCAGCAGCGCCGGTCACTCTCAGCCCAAAGGCCGCAGCCGGTCTGGCGGAGGAGCGACATCCTGCCCGTGGGACAGAACCTGTCCTGGGGAGCTGTGCAGCCGTTCCTGCTTTCTGGCTTCCGGCATCACCGCATCGGGCAAGCCTTTCACAAGCGGACTACAAATCCCAAGCGCCCTGCGGCGCGCCGCCCGCCTATCCGCACGGCGCAGATGGCGAGTAGTCTCCTGGGACGCGTAGTCTGCGGCTCCTTCCGACGGGCGGTGCCGGGGGCCGCGCGAGCCGCCGCCTCTGATTGGTGGGGCGGGAGGCGCGGGGGCCGGGGCGGGGCCAGGGAGGGGGAGCCGGGGGGCGTGTCCCTTCCGCGTGCTCGGCCCCGCCCCGCGCGCGCGCGGGCCCCGCCCCCTCCGGCCCCCGGCCGGGCAGGGCTGGGCGGCCATTTTGGGCAGAGCTTTGTTATGGTTGTGGGGCCGCCGGAGCCGCGCCAGGGCCCGCCCGGTGAGTGCGGCCCCCGCGCCGCCCCCTCCGCTCCCCCCGCGCCCCCTCCGTCTTCACTTGGCCCCCGCCGCCCCCAGGCCCGCCCCGCCGCCCCCCGCGGCATCGCGGATTCGGTGCGGCCCGGGAGCGGCCTCCTGCCAGGCCGGGCCCCCCCACCCCCTCCCCCCCGCGCTCGGTCCCGCGGCCGCGGCGGCTCCGGGGGGGGCAGCGCGAGGGCCCCGCGGGCAGGGCCGGGCCGGGGCGGGCGGCGGGGCCGGGGCTCTGCGGGTTATTGTTTCCTGTGCAGCCGGGAAGTTCGTAGCGCTGACACTGCCGGAGCTCAGCTCCTGTCATGGGGCCGTCCGTGAGCGGGGCGGGGGGGGCGGCGGGTGAGTCCCGGGGGCCGGGCAGGGGCGACCCCGCTGTAGGCCGGGAACGAAACCGGGCGGCCCGGCCGTTCCCCTTGGGCTCCTCCCGGGCCGCGCTTCCCGGCTGCCCCCGGCGGGAAGGGGCGGTCGGCGCCCGGCGGTGACACGTGGGCTGCGGGCAGCCGGGGCTCGGCTCGCCCTGCCCGCTGCCAGCGGGGCCGGGGAACTTGTCAGGTGCCGCTCGGTGGCTGCTCGAGGGAAACGGCGCCCGGCCCGAGCGTGGGGCGGCTCTTTCGGGCGTCAGAGTTATTTCCCTGTGTCCGGTGTGTTTGATGCCCCTTTGGCCTAAGGGCTCGTGTGGTTTGACTTAAAGGGCTGGGGCTGGACGTGATCAGAACGTGCCTAGCGTTTCTAATATCCATTTAAGACTTTGAATTCAGTTCAGTTTAGTAACGAGCTGTTTTGGAACGATTTTAGAGCAGTCAGTAGGTGTCTGCACAAGTTACAAGTTTTTAAACAGCTTTAGAAGAACAGCAGCTATTTAAATTCTTACAAGTAATGGTGGAATGGTTTAAGAGTGTTGCTTAAAGATCTTTTTATATTAACATGACCAGGTAGGTCAGCCTGCCTTTCCCCGCCCCCGAGCTGTGAGTGACACAAGTGTTAGTAATGTTGATAATACTCTGAAACGTTGCAAGTGCCTGAGCAAAGTGTGGAAATAGCAAAGAGGGGGAATGGAGATAACAGCTGAGATAATTGCAGCGCCATCAGAGCTGAGTTTACTGTAGAGTTGACATTGCTTCTATAAAAATGTTAGGTGAAAAAAGCTTATGCAAATGTTACTTCATGAATGAAGATGACTGGTATTGCAGTTAAAGGTTCCCCGTAATGCTTATCAATTTGGAGACTGGTCTCTCAAACTTCCAGTTTCTGACTCGGGAAGGATATAGGTGTAGAGTAGTGGTAGGAGCAAATAAAATTCCCAGATTTGAGAGGAGCAGCTTTTCCTCATGCTCTTTCACATCATTTCTGGAGGAAAGTCCCTTTAAGAAGAACTTATTAAAAATTTTGTATTTAGGATAGAAAGGCTTCAGGTGATACTTCCTTATAGCATTAGGGTTTTTTTTACAGCTGTTTGTAGGGAAGTGCAGCAGCCCTCTGCATTTTATACTCATCTGGTTTATAGCCTTAATCCTATATGACACAGAAGTTTCCATTGCAGATCTCATATGAGGACCTAAAGTGAAAATATGCAGGGAACAGATGGCATTTAAAAAAAACCACAAATCCTGTTTTTTTCTGCAGTGTCTCAGAAATATGAGGAGCAGAATGCAGATGTGAAATACAACAAATCAGATGGAAGTGCATACTTTCTGAATGTTAGAAAAAAGATCTTCACTTTGAGAATATTTATAGGGTATGGTCACCTTGTTTCACATATGTGACTGTTGCATGGTGTTACTGAATCTTGACGTTCCTGTTTTAAATTAGGAAATTCAGTCACTACAGGAAAAATAATATTCACTAGTATTTTCATTAAATGGAAACAGTGTTTCAGGAGTTATGGGATCCTTATTTTAATACAGAAAAATGCTGTGGTTAGATCTGTGAATTTCTTCAGGAGTGTGGGATGTCAGATAATGTAGTTCTTGCCTTTACAAAGTGAAGAAAAACTATTGGCTCAGGAGTTAAAGTTACCTTTTTCTCCCCCCAGTGTTACGAGTTGTTTGAAGTTAGTTGTGTAACTGCTGAATTGACTTAGTTGTGAAGTGTACTCCAGGGTGTGCTTTGTTTGTTTGTCTGTACGGAGAGATTTGGAAAAGGGCTGACTGTTCCGTAGAGCTGAAGCTTTAAAGCACCTCTCTCCTGCCGAGTGCTGGCTGTGCTTGCATGGACACAGCTTTTCCTTACAGCTCCATAGAAACCAGGGGGTGACTGTTGCTCTAGCTTACCCAGTGAAATCATACTTACTGGATTTTACACTTGATGAGGGAGTGTGTGTACCAGGAAGTTTGTCTGGGATTTTTAAGTTTTATGTTAAGTAGAGGCAGGAGTGGTTTAGTTTTGGTTCTGCAAATTCAGCAATGTACGTAGACATTTTACTCTCACTTACCTAGTGACCAGGATACCAACTCAATCATGTGTGCCTTTTGTTTCAGCAAGAGGAATTGAAGTTCATGTTCTCTTTGCTCGTCAGATTTGATGAAAAGCAGTGAAGTTGGCAGAAACATGGTCCTGCTCAGAATACTTCATGAAAGCCAGGATGTTATTTAATTTGTGTACTGTAACTTTATATGTTCCTGTGAAAATGTGCTAAACTTTAATGAGTTACTGTATGGACAGAAGATAAATCTCTGGTTTTGGGAGTGGATTTAGGTAGAGATTGATAGTGGCTAAGTGTCCACTGCCCTGTGTATGTACAAACACTGGGCAGACCTAGAGGTTCTAGATTAGGCCTGTGAGTGTATAGTAAGAGGGAGGGAAGCATTTAGCTTAATTGATCATACATGTTAGTGATCAGGCTGTGTCACTCCAAACTGGAAATTCTTGACTGAAGTGTGCAACTCCTTCTCTAGCTGGTCTTTGAAAGTCAGAATTTTCACACTTCATACTACTTAGACCTTTCTATTATTAAACAGCAAACAGTTTTGCAAAGTGTTGGTGTATGCAGTTCTATAATATGACTAATCTGAAATAGTTGCACTTCCAAGGTCTGGCTTAACAAAAGTGCTTTGAACCAGTGCAGCCAAACATAACTGCGGTTTTTTGCAGTAAATGATGCTCAGAAAGAAATATTTTGCAGCATGTGACCTTGTGCCTCAGGGACTGTTGTACATTAGGGAGTTTGCCGGGGGCAACTGAAGTTCTAGGACTTGCAGACATTCTAGCAAAAATGCCAGTGTTGATTTGTTTTCTCCTTACATCTTGTGATCATTCCCAGTTTGGTGTTTTGCGTAGTTTTATTCTCCACACTGGAAGGAGGATCTCAGCTCTGTGGTGTAATGTTAGTGGCACTTGATAAGAAATTATGTGTATAATGTTGTCGAAATGTCTCTGGTTTTAAGAATCACCTTTTATCAGTACAGGAAGAAATTAGAAATTTAAGTTTTATTTTTGGTGTCTCTTCTAGGTTCTGGATATCTGTGTGACCCCCCTCCCCAAAGCGTATTTGCAACATACAGAGTATGTGGCAATGATTGGCCCTCTCTTGGAATTTTGTCATCTTCAGTTTGTAATGAACAATTAACTTGTAAATAAAGGACTGTGTCTGCCAGGGAGGTACATGGTATTATTCTGGGCACAGAAATTACTGGTATTCACAAAGTTGCTGGTGAAGGTGTATGGTTAAGATTACAACAGGTCTCCAGCCTTTCAGCAGAGAGGAGTGTTTTGCCATTGTATTACAATGCGTCATCCATCATCAAGGGATTAATCAGGACTCACGTGAAATGATCTGAAAAGACCTTTGATGTTAATCTTAAAAAATTCAGCAAGGATTTCTCATCCTGAAAATATTGAATGTGTTATGATCTTGACTGTTAATTTGGGGAAACTGTCTTTCCTCTACTTTGAACTCCAGTTAAAAGTAGAGAAATGGGTTAATGATAACTTCAATGTCTTCAGGTTGACTGGGCCTTCTGGAATGTATCCTCTAGTATTTAGGAAGCTGATAGCCCATGGGGGTGGGAAAAGTTCCAGAATTCTGAAGAGTTGAGGAGCATTTTCCCTTGCAACATCTAGAAAAAAGGCAAGACTTGGGTATATCCAAGGGAAGAGCATTCACATCAGGGAGTCTGTGTCATGTACTTTTTGGTGGTTTCACTTCCCTATATTGCAATAATGTTCTTACTGAGCACACAGATAATGTGATCCTAACAAATTCAATAAATTATCTGAAAACAATAGCTTTGGATTCAGCCATTTTGGTGTAGATGGGTTCAAATTACTGTGTTTTGGTATACTGCCTACACAGACAAGTAGCAGCTGGTAGGGAAGCAGTTCTGTGGGGGAGTATCCTGGGGGTTGTACTGGTTCCTAAATTATCATGACTCAGCAGCATCACTGTCATGAAAATTCATTTGTCATACTGGAACATACAGAAGCATTTTAAATAAGGCAATGAAGCAGTTTCTCCGTTCTGCTGAGGAGTGGTAGGTCTTCAGCAGGGACTATCTTGTTCAGTTTGGGATAATGTGATATTTGAGAAAGTTATGGCTGTGTAACAAGATCTGTAAAGAAAATAATGAAGTCTGAAAGAGTGAAACTGTAATTAAGGATTGGGAAAAAATGGATTGGTTAGCTCTACAATGGTTTTATACATCATGTTTCATCAGACATAAGCAGGTGATGTATGAAGCAGGTACAACTGGGAGGCAGCTCTGACATTCTGTCACTGCCTGTGAGCTGTCACACTTGGTAGGTGGGTCACATTGGTTTTTTCATCATTGATGCTTTGAACTTGAAAGCTTGATCTTTGCCACTAAATTTGACCAGTTGAGGATGGGTTGTTTGTTTGGTTGTTTTTTTGGTTGTTTTTTTTTTTTTTAAGCATGGGTATATTTGATCACAGAATATGATAGTAGATGATTTTTCTGCTGTCAAACAGTGCTGGGGTACAAGGTGGTCTGCGGGACTTCCACCCCAAAAAAAACCCAACACCTGCTAAAGTTGCCTTTCAGTCAGGGAACACTGAAGTTTTGGTCTGAAGAAAGTATTTCTTAAAAGGTATCTGCAAGGAGAGTTTAGTCAAGTTTCCACATCCATCATGAATAAAACAAGCAGTTATGAGTTGAAATTGCAGCAGAACATGTTCAGGTGAGACGTTAGATGCAAGGACAGGCTTTCAAGCCATGGAATAACCAAAACAGATTGTAGGGATACACTGGAGAATGGTGGTGTGCTAATCTGGTTTCATTTACAGCTTCCAAAAAAATATTCCAGTGGGGGTACATATTAACTGCATAATGAATTCCAGTCTGCTAATAGCAAACTCGTTTCTCTGATACTTCATGAGACATTTTAGGATTAATTTTTGGACCTCTGCAGGCTGAAGATCACTGTACAAATTGGTGAGGGGGGGGGGGCATTGCTTAGTTGACTTTCAAAGACATCTGATGGAAGAGAGTAGAGCTAAATTCTTAAAATCCCTGAAAAAGGTCTTTAACCATACAATGAATGAAGATTTTTTTTTCCCCCAACACGCAGATGTTTTGCTTGTATTCCCTAATTTATTGTAGGACACTAGGATAGATGAATGACAGTGTTGTAGTCTTGGCCTGCATAGATTACCTGGAGAAGAACAGCACAATAATTCTCTTCAAGATCTAAAGACAAAGCCCAAACCAGCTGGACAACATTTTGTCCATAACTCCTTGCTTGATTTTAACTCAGTTTCATGGACTAGATTATAAAGAGAACTCCAGGAAAACACTGTGAACATGCAAAGAGGATATACGTCCCAGTTGCAGCAAGTCATTAGATCACAGAACTAGATAGAGATCACTTTTTCCCCCTTTTTTTTTAAAGCCAAGACCAAACTAGTGGAATATCTATTACTTTTGCAATTTATTTTTCATTTATAATAGTTGTTTTAAACTTTGTGTTTAGTGACTTTTCTGCATTGATGTTTGTTAATACTTTCTCAATCCAAGAAAGTGCTGAAAATGTTAAACCAGTGAAATGAAAACAATTTCAGACAATGTAAACTTTACAAACTGTAATGCAGGTGTTGTACACATGCTGAAAAGTGCTGAGTGAACATGTCTTTGTCATGTCCTAGTTATAGACAAATAAATGTGGAGTTTGATCATACTGTCCTGGTCTTGATGTGCAAGGGTTTGGAAATAATCCAGATGCAGGGAGGGACAGATGTATGAGCTGTCCCTCAGTCTTGGTAGGTTGTGTTTAGGGGAAGTACCTATAACTGGACTGCACCTCCCTTCCCAGTTTATAGTACTGGTCTTGTAGGACCCAGGCAATGGTATTGAGGGGAAGAATTAGTCCAGTACTGGTTAGGAGAATGGTCTCTTATTTCTGAATGTCCTCTGTTCTGTTGACTTTCAATTCTCCTTCCTCTTTGCAAATGACATGCCTTCTACTTGCTTATCCTTCATCTGGAATGCAGATCTGTACTTCCCTCTGCTTGATTTGTAGTCTCTCTTGCCTTGACACAAATATTTGATAAATAGTCTGGTTGCATTTGAGGCTCTTTTCCAAAGGAAATGTGTTTTTCTCCACTCCAAACAGAATATATTTAAATGTAAATGTGCTATAGTAGCAATAATAACCCTGGTAAAATACTGGCTTATAAAATACCCTTAGTGGGAAATACCCATCCCGTTTTTTTAAGGTACTGGAGAACTACTTACTTAACTTCTGCTTACGATCCATCCACATTTCTGGAAGACAGGTAGGCAGGATGTATGTAGCATCCAGTGGGGATAAGCCAGTAATTACATATTTGCAGTTCTTTCCTGATGATGATGAACATTATCCTGGTGTGTGCTGCTGTGCAGTAGAAGTGACTTTGTTCCTTGAGGCTTTAGGCAGACTGCACAGATGGGTTCTTCATTGCCCTTTCACTCATTCTGTCATGAGGGTCTGGGGACAAGAGTGGTACCTTAAAGGCATCCATTACAAGGTGCTGTGCAGTGCAGGCTTCTAGGCAGAACAGAGCCTTATCTTGACTCACTTGACTGTAGATCAAAGTGCAGTACAAAATAGATGTTTGATTTTTATTCCTTAAAGAGCTAAAAAGACCTTTGGATTTTATTAAAATAGTAGAATATCTTCTGCAGATTTGAAACACCTTGTTCCATAAAATGCTAAAGCTGTTTGAAAGTTCAGAGCATTGGTCACATTTAAAACCTAATGCTATTTAAAATGTGTTTCTTTGGTTTGTATCAGTAGTGTCAATAGATGCACTTGTTTCAGAGAGGTGTATAGTCCCTGAAATGGTACTCCCTGCAGCAGAATAGGGCAGTAAACAGGTTTTAATATTTCAGGTAAATACCACAGTTCTCTAACATAAACAGTACTAAAGACAGTTAAAGGGGCACTGGAGGGAAGTGGAATCTTCACAGGCATAGGAGAGAGGTGTAAGGGATGACAGCATTGCCAGTGGCTGCCCAGTATGAAACACCCAGGGATAACTGGTGGTAAGCATAGTATCTAGAAAGTCTGTGCTTTCCTATTCTGTGCTTATGAGAATTTGAGCCTTTTAGATTTTACATGTTTTAAATGGCTTTATCTTTGTATTCTTGCTGCTTTGAGGAGTGAACTCATGAAAACCCCTTGGAAGGGTTCATTTTTGATGTATCACACTTGCTGGCTGAGGGCCAGAGACTTATCGTCTTACACAGGCCTCTGTACAGGTTCCCCAGATGCTGCCTTTTCCAAAATATGCTTTGGGCTTTTGAGTTAAGTACAACTTGCTTCCAAAGACAAGTTTGCTGGCTTTGTATGGTAACCTTGCTTGCAGAAACTTGGATCAACAGAAGCTTGAAGGACAGGTATCATTCAATCAATAGCATTTCTAAAAGTGATATTTTTGTCAGTGGTGTTTTCTTGTTCAATGGAGAATCTTTTTTACAGTCCTAGAAGTCAGTTTTCTCTGATACTTGGTTGTTACTCTGGTATGCCCTTGTATCTTTAATTGCTGTCACAAAGGAAGAAAAATCATCTGCTTACCCCCTGCACTCTAGATCTCAATTTGTGTTCACAAGACTAGACTGCTAAGGCTTTATTCACTGTGTGGTTTTGTGGGAGTATGTGTTTGTCCAGAAGTTTTGAAGGAGTTAAGACTGGGTCAGCATGACCTTGGAGAAGTGGAAAATAAGTATGTGAAGGAACAGGTTGTTTGTGAAGCAGAGCTGTGTGAAATACCAGTTGAAGGACTGTCAGTAGAGAAAAGGGGATTAGGATATGGATGTGTCTGTATGGACCTTTCTTAACTTATTTTCAGTTCATTTAAGTTTGTCATCTGGTTTGTATAAATGGTCAGGTATGTAACCATTGGTATGATTTTTCCCCACTCTAGCCTGTTACTCTGGAAGAACTTTTTTGTGACCAAGCTTTGGGCATGTTTTCATCTTGGAATACAGATTTATATAGCAGTGTTCTGTCTAGAATGCAAAACAGTTTTGATGACTCTGCAAGATAGATTCATTTGCTTTAAACTTGAAAAATAAGGTGTTAATCTCTCAGTAATAGCTGCTTCACTAAAACATTTAATATCCGTATCTGGGAAGATTTTAGTTTAGTACGTGATTAACATTTTAATCCATCATTTAGTGTTCTAAAATGGGCTCATATTTCTGTAATTCTAGAAAACCTGTTATGAGTGATGCTCTGCATTTTTATATACTAGATTTTTTTCAGCAGCCCGATACCATTTAAACAATGTTTTTTGCAGGATTTTTAATTAATAGGGCTGTCCTTTATATTTGTGCAGTCATTTTGGAGGGCTAACTATGGGGTATAATGGGAAAAAACAAGTGGTGATGGCGTATCTGGGATATAGTTCTTCTGGTTCCTAATACCTCAGGTGTGTGAGCTGTACCAGTTGTACGTGCCATTCCAGAACATCTGCTTTTGTCCTCTCCATAGGGAGCTGCTTTGCAGTTGTGGAGACACACTGAAGGTGTGTCCAGACAATTGTATTCATGGAAGTGAAAGCAAAAGGAAAGTAAGGTTTTTTTGTAGATACTTTGTGTAGGTAAATTGGAAATGAATGATCTGTTTTGAAGATGTGGCTCACAAGTTGTTAGAACAACTGAGTGAGTTACGCTACACTTGTGTCTTTTACAGTGAGGCCTAATAATGCATGCAAAGTTGAAGCAGAATTTATAATTATGTTGTAAAAGGAATTTGCTGGCACAGATTGCCCAGAGAAGTTGTGGATGCCCCATCACTGGAAGTGAGCCACCTGATCAAGTGGAAGGTGTCTCTGCCTGTGGCAGGGGGGCTGTAACTAGGTGCTTTTTAAGTCTGTGTGCCCAAATAAGATTGTCTTAATGAGGTGTTTATGTAAGACCAAGCCATGCTCTGTTTGGGTTTTTTTCAGGATAGTGAAATTTCAAGTGAGGCTTTTTGATATCCTTAAGGAAATCAGTAGCATACTTTTGACTCTTCCAGAGTTAGAGCCCAGGCTGTGGCTCCCTAATTCCATTAATGTATTGGGTGAATTGGAGGTTATTAGAAAGAGAGATTTTAGTGAATACATATTGTAGTAATTCCTTATCATAAAGTAACATACACCTATTCAGTGACACTACTCTGAAAAATAGCTAAGTGGAAAGTGGTCTGTTTTGAATGTTTGGGCATATCTGCTTGATTAAATAACTTTAAAAGATTTTATTCCACAGAAAGAAAACTGATGAGGGAAGTAAATTCTGTTCTGCCTTCTGCATCCATTAAATTGCTCACTAATGCTTCTGAATGCTTTTGCAACCCAGCGGACATCTGATCTTTAGGAATATTACTGAAATCCCCATTGACTTGGCTGGTTAGAAAAACAAATCTTTACTTCTTTGAGGTAAACATGTTTTATTTAGAGTAATAGATAGAAATGCAGTGAACTGAAACTGGCAGGGATAGACAGGTGTTGTCCTTATGACCTTTTACAGCTGCTGTTAACTGGATTGATAAATGTGTAATGAAGGGTAAAAATTTACTTTTATGCTGTTTTTTTGATAAGGGTTCTACATCTTCGTGATTTGCTGTTGCAGGAAAGCAGAAACTGAATTAGAGGCTGCAATTAATAGGACTCTTGTTAGACAGCAGTGCTGAAGGGAGCTGGGGATGTTTGCAGGATACTGTGAAGCAGAAAAAACACCCTGTAAGATGTGTCCATTTCAGAAATGTGCACTGCAGTACGAAATGTGGACAAAGGTTGGAAGCCCTAGTTCCAGATATTGCCAGAGAGGGGCTGGAACAGTCATGGCACAGAAGGCAGCCTGGAACTCAGGGGAGACTGCTTCCCCTTGTGTTTTTCCAGCCTTGTAGGCCAAGGCAGGAGATGGAAGAGGAAGTAAAAATGCACCAGGGCTAAGGCTTATCTGTTCTGTTTCTTAGGACTTTGGAAATAGCTTGATCTGTTTCCAGTGAAAAATTTCCTAGCTCAGTGGCTCTGATGATACGTAGCTCATCTCTCTGGGCTCATGTTCTGGTCAATGTAGGTCTTTACGTATTGAACCTCCTTGGTTCCCACTGCCAGGCATTGGGAAATGCTCAGCTTGAGATTCAAAGCTATAGAATCTCTGGTTTAGAGATTAAGTCTGATCAAGTCTGTGTTAGGAGCAGAAATGAAAGCAAGCAGAAGGCTGAAAACAAGCAGGCAACTCCGTTCAACCGAGGTACCACAAGAACTTTATGGAAGGAATATTGGAAAATGGGGGTTTGTCTCTGACTGCAGATTTTTCTTACTGTGGTCTGTGTCTCTTTAAATTGAACATGCTTGTATGTTCCTTCTGTTTTCATGCCAGTTTTTAATATTTGTTTAGACAGATACACTATAAAATCTGGTATATAAAAGAACACCTGATGATTTTGTTTGACTCAGTGATAAATACCACTTTTACTTGCATGTAAGATTACGCAGTGATATTTAGTTGTGAAACTTAGGCACTTAACAAGGGAAAAATACTTTTGGAACAACAAGAACTTAAGAAAATAGGTTGCTATGAAGTAATAGTTAAGACATTTTTAATGTTAAATGTAGAAAGTGATAATATAAATTGTTAACAGTTCTAATTAACTTTTAAAAATAAGTGGAACCCGGTTGCTAATACAGAGTTTAATTCTTTCTCGTACTTAGATTACTTACCAAAGACTTATCCATTTTGATGGGTGAAATAATACTTTGGGATAGTTGACAGGTAACTATTTTTTCTACACCAAAGCTCATTAATGCAGATTTCATTGTTCTGAAAGGAGGTGTGCCTTTAGAGAGCATTTCATTTAGTGATACTACTATTATTTTCTCTTTTTCCTATTCGTATTACCAGAAATAATTCACATTTTAATTCATTTAAAAGGAAAGTGAGAATTAATTACATTTGCATTGACAAGCACTTTTGTTTGCTTTTTATCTGGAATTGGGAGTGTCTGCTGATGATCTTTGTCCTTGTGTTTTCTATAGTGAAGCAGAGATCAGTGCAATTGAACTGTAAATGCAATAATAGAAGAACTGAGTAATTGTCAAAGGTCATTTCAGTTCTGTGTAGTAATAGGGGAAAAAAATAACTATGTTAGATATTAGGAATGCACAGTTTTGCCACTGTATAAATGGGCTATGCTCCCAGATCTTGAACATTTGATGTTGTTTTGGTGACGATGTACCTAAGGAATAGGGTAATGGCTAATAAGGATGATTAGAAGTATTCAAGAGGCTTCTGTGGATACTCTTAGTTTGGAAGAGGCATGACTTGATGAGTCCGTATCTTGGGTAAAATTCTGAGTATCATTAAAAACTGAATAGAATGTGGTTGGGCACTTTGGTAGCACGAGAAAATATCCAGTTGAATTCAGCCTGGTATTTTTTTATAACTCCAAGCTGACTTCTACATAAAGAACAAATAAACTGTGCCCACTGTCATTTGGGAGGCAAAAATGTTTAAATGTGACTGAAAACAAAGCAACTGAATAGATTTGCATAGAACTCTGACTGGTATTAAATGATAATACAGACTCTGGCCTAAAAGTCTGAGAAAGTATCCTGAGTGTCCTGATGCTGTTTGTTCTTGGTCTTGCACTTTTTTCCTGAAGAATTTATTACAGGTTGTTGTCAGAGAAGGTAATGGAGAGCTTCGGGTCTTTCCTGTTAGGACTTTGTGATGATGTTGTCAGTAGAGTGGTAGGTTATGGAAGTGGTCTCAGATTGCAGATGTGCTGTTGGACAGGATTCAGAGTGTGTGGGAGTAGGGGGCGTGGGGGCTCGTCCTGGAGACTGAAGGGTTTCAGTGCTACTATAGTTTACAGCACTTCATCTAACAAGGTTTTTGCTTTAGCAAAAAGTATTGCATGTAAATGTGGCATCTGTTCTCTTTGTGCTGGGATGTGCCCAGGAAGGCAGAGACTGAAGAGTTGTGTATGTCCCTTCTGAATTTCGGGAGTCAGGTCTAGGTGGTGTCCTAGGCTGTCTACTTGCATGTTAGGCACTGCTTAAGGAACTGCCCTGGTCACTCATCCTAACAGTGATATCAGAATAGCACCTTAGGAAACCCAAATCTCTGCAAGATCACCTACAAATTGGTGGTTGGAGTTTTACAGAATGTTTCACCTTTGCTTTGGTTGTGGTGAAATATAAAGGGAAGGCTCACAGCAACACAAACTGTTGATACGTTTTTCCCGTGCCTTTTCCAAAGGTACTGAGAACCTTTTTGGTAAATGGAACCTCGGTATTGTACTTCTTTGATGGTTTGGGTTTTTTTGGTTGGTTTTTTTTTTTTTTTTTTTGTGCTCAGGCCTTGTTCTTCAAAACTGCAGTTCTGTGTTGTTCATTTATTTAGATACCTTAAAGCCAGAGAACTCTGTGGGCTTTCTTTAGGTCCATTTTTCACATTGCTGTGAACCATTCTCAAGGTTCATTAAATCAATTTCTTAAATGTTTAAACTTCTATCAATAGCTTGACACAGCTTAATTGCTATACAGTTTGTTCTGAAAAGCATATTTATTCAGAAGGTAATGTATCTTGTTTAAATGTAGTCAACTGCATTGACTTTGTCCACGTTTTATCTTCTACTTACTGCTCAAATGTTTGGTAGTAGACTTAGAAGGTCACATCTGGAGGAGTTCTTTACCTGTACAGAGTTCAGCAGGATGGGAAGTCTGTTCTGTCTGCAGCAGATGTTCCATTATGTCCATTATGCACATTGTAATATAAAACCACCCTTCTATAGATTAGAACTTTAGTTGTTTGCAATGTGTGACGCTGAATAGATTGTAGCACAGGGTGGGGTGCTCAGAAAGTTCCCAGGTCAAAACTGTGTGTGGTCATGAGCACACAGGTTTTTCCTCATCTTGGCTGGTAGATTATATGTGTTGCTTGTTCTTACTTTGTCTGCAGAAATGTGATTGTGGCTCAGAGCTTAGGTGCAGAAGTGTTTCCATCTCTCCAAACTCCTCTATACAACAGTAACATCTAGTTCCAGAAAGAAACAAAAAAAAAAAAAAAAAAACAAACCATAAAAATGAAGGGGTTTATTAACGGGGTGACCCAGAAGATATAAGGTGATGATTATTTTGCTGTTCCCCACGGTGTGTTTATTTTGAGCCTTGATCAAAATCACCTTTAAAACCTTTTTTAAAAGTAAAGAATGACATAAAATACACAGGGAAAAACAAAACTGATCAAAGAATGGAACCATATCCAAACAAAACAAACTCAGATAAGTTAAATATAAAAGCGTATTAAGCCACACCTAAAGGCATCCTATGAAACAGCTGATGGCATCAAAACAGTAATCAAACTTCTCAGTTACTGTTTCAGGATCACTAAACTATCTATTTGCTTGAGATGATAGCAAAATAACTCAGGTTTTGGTGTTGATGGTGGTATTTTCCATGGAGAAGTTACTGGAATACCATTTGTATTACTGTCATCATCCTCTTGAGAGGGGGCTCTGGCTGTACTGGAGCAGGTTAGGAATGACATGGGCATGTAGAGATGAATGGCCAGGCCTACCTTCAGCCCAGAGTCTCATTTTAGCAGCAGGTTTTAAAATTGCTATGAATTGTGGAATTGCTTTCATCAGCTGCATGCGATTTCTCCAGTCTTCCCTTTATTCTAATTGGTTTTGTTGCCCTTTTGTGGACTAAATCTGGGAAGTGATCATTTAAAGTAAAAATACCCTTTTCAGGGACTCTTTTTAAATAAGATTATTTCAGGTTTTGTTTTGATCAGAGGTCAAATAGCTTTTGGCACTTGCACTATAGTTGCTCGATTTCCCTTTCTGTTCTTCTCTTTAGTCATACTTTGTCATGTTTATGCCACTTGTATTGATGGGGTTGTGTTTGGTTTTTTACAGTGACGACAGTTCCTGTCTCACCTCTTTGATGGAAGAGGACTATGACCCAGAAGTGAACTCTTCACTGTAGAACAAGAAGCTCTTGTGGATTAATTGTGTCCCTTTAAAAGCAGCACCCAGTCTACAAAAAATAGAGTAGAAGAGATTATTTTTGGACCTGGCTTTTTTTTGTTCATGTGACCTATGTTTCAGCATGTAAATGGTGAAAAACAGGGAGAACATTTGTGCCTGCTTCTGAGCTTTATATCAAGTAGTGCTTAACTCTGTGGAGCATTAGCCAAGTTACGTGAAGACTAGAGTATATCCTAACATTCATTTTTTAAAATATTTTACCTTTTTTTAGCAGATGTATGTGATAAAAATGAAATTTATATTTTAAGAGCACTTGTGCAGATGCATCTTGTTTAGATCTCAGCATTTAGGGCAAACATTTTTATGTAACATCCTTTTTCCAGAGTGTCTGGGTTGATCTGCTGCAGATCATGAACTGTCCAGCAGCCTTGAGTGTATCTGTTCAGTATTAACCATGATGTTGCTCTGAATGTTGTCATGCAGACTTGACAAAACTTTTTGTAATGTAAAGGCTGATTTCTGTACTACCACGACCAGAGGAAATTTAATGAGGTGAACGTGGGCGTGGCTTTTTAAAATATAAATTACCTTCTTAGGTATCTTTTTTTTGTAGTGAGAGTGCAAAGAGAGGGTAAAATGAGCAGCTGAGGGGGTGAAGGGCACAGTTGGCACGAAGTGCGGCCTCTCGTGCTCTGCTTCGAGACGCACTATTGCCTCAAGGCTGGCCTTCCAGAATTCTGGAGAAGGAAGGAACTCAGAGGTCACTGAAGCACACAAACTGAGGATATTGGACTGCAGAGGCCAAACTCAGGGTAAGTGATCATATGTATTTGCTACTTTGCTTATACTGTGTTGACTTGTTTCTAGATAAATTAAAGTTGAAAGATAAAGCAAAATGGTAAATTGGAGAACCTTCCACAAAAAAAAAGGTGGAATTCAGTTATATGGAGCAATATTGAAATGTTCATCATTTTGAGCAGTAAAAAGTTGCTATGATATGTTGGAAAGAACATAGGGGTGAAGGAGCTGGTGTATTGTTGTCTTCCAGGTCTCTGATCTGCTTTGAATGTCTCTTAACATAACTAGTTGGTCATATTTGATTTACAGCCTCTGGAATAAAACATGCAGTCATCACCCCTTTGCAGACTGGGAGACAATGAACAATGAAGGATTGTACCCCAAATTCTGTCATGTCTTGATTTTTACATCTGCTTTGTATGGCTTTTCTATGCCATTGGTTCTGTTTTCTTCCCCCTCCACACCCATTCTGTCATGAGCCTCATGGGTGTGTTAATTGTAAACAGGAAGTAACTGGGACTGTTGAAGTTCTTACCTGTTTCAGTCAGAGGAACAAAGTCAGCAGGAGAAGAAAAATGCTCAAGTATAATACAAAAAACTTCTGTACTTTCCTCCTCCTATTTATATGGGCCAAACTTTGAGAGATAAATTGTATTATTATTTCAGTTTGGATAAGATGACAGGGAATGTTCTTTTCATTTACAGAGCCTGGCCATGAGGTTTGATGCCTCATTTTATTGAAGGGAGACACTGGACCTAAATGGCGCAGCATGACTTTGTTCCTGCCTGGCTTAACTTCTCAACACCACAGTCAACCAAGGTAATGGTGATACAGATTGGCTCCTTTCACACCTCTGACCATGGGTAAGATCAGTGTGCTGGTTTCTCTGGGATTCTGTGTGAGACAGGTGGATTGGTGAGCCCTTCTGATCAGATCCAGGCTTGTTGAGTTGCTGGCTAATCAGTGCAGTTATGGATGCTCTATTGAAAACTGGTACAGGAATGTGGGTGTTGGTGGTTTTTTCAGTTAGCAAAATGTCATTGCTGGGCTGGCAGGCTCCTGGAGGGTCCAAACAATTTCTTCATTGCATGTCTTTACTTTCTGCAGTCCCCTGCAGCCACCTTTGAGAAACATGGAGAACATCTTCCACGGGGAGAGGGCCGCTTTGGCGTGAGCCGCAGGAGACACAACTCTTCCGATGGATTTTTCAATAATGGGCCCCTCCGAACTGCAGGAGGTGAGTAAGAAGGATCAGGAATGCAGCCTAAGAGCAAACAGTTTGAAATATGCTACAGAATGAGGAATTCAGCAGAATAGAAATATTCTCCCGAACTGTATCTTTTCAAAGTATCCTATGAGGAAGTTGTGCTACTCTCTTCTCCTTTGCAATGTGCCCAGGCCTTAAGAAGTTTTCGTAGTAGCTGTATGTCCATTGTGTAGCTTGATTTGTTTTCTGATACAATCACACGATACTTAATAAGTTCACCTTAGCAATTAGTTTGTGACCACTGGTTGAACAACAAGAAAAACAACCTAATATTTCCACTATTCTGCATACTGTGCTGATTTTTAATTTGCATCCTTATCTCCTTTTGTTTAGATTGCTGGCATCAGCCATCCCTTCTCCGCCATGATTCTGTAGATTCTGGTGTTTCTAAAGGAGCTCATGTTGGGCTTTCTGGCAGTCAGCCTGGCTGGCATGGTCCCTCACGGGGCCATGATGGTGTGAGCCAGCGTGGAGGAGGAGGAACTGGAGTTCATCGCCACTGGAATGGCAACTTCCATTCCCGGAAAAGTTCTGCCTTTCAAGAAAAGCTGCCTGTTGAATCCAGGGAAGAGAAGAAGGACGATAAAGAGCATTTGCAGTTTGAGGAGGAAGACTTTGTAAGTGTGTAGCTTCTCACTAGAAGTGGAAGGTGTGAGAAATGGCTTTTCACATCTTGTTTGTATTAACATTGATAGGTGGTAAGGATCTAGAATTGCATTCCATTCCATGTTTGAGACACAATAAATTTAACAAAATTATTCTGGCACTGATAGGATGCTGATTGGTACCCAGAGCCCTCAGGACTTGAAGACCTATTGGATTATGGGATTTGGCTCATATGTTTTGCCAAATGGTTATTGTGAACTCAAGGCTTTGTGACATTCAAGCTAGCTCTTTAGCGTAACCTGTAAGGTGACAGAGGAAAAGCAGTTGTATTGACTTCATGGCTTTGCTTACAAAGCCTTTTTTTTTCTCCGAGAAATACATCTGTTCAGTTTATCTTCAGCCTGCCTGCTTCAGTCTTCCTGTCTCCTTCACTCTGATACGTGTTGGTGTTTGTGATAACCTTCCCAAGCTTGTTCGTGACATGCTCAGACTCTGGCCACCATCTGCCCTGAATCTTCTGAAACAGTGTTATCAGAGATGTTTTCCTCTCTCTCTCTGTTAATCTGTAGATCAGGATTTCTTGAGCCGTTTCTTCCATCAATATCTCCAGTTCACCAACTTGCTTCTTATTCAGCATTTTGATTAATGTGGTATTATCAGTATGATAGTCTCTTACATCCTGGCTCTATTTTTACTGGAAGATCTTTAGTTTTTCAAACTTTATCAAACAGTACTTGGACTTACAGCTTTCATCCTTACCATGTGCCTTCCTTAATGCTAATGCTTGGAGAGATGTGCACCTTTTCTGTTTTCTCTTTTCAATGTAATTCTATTTCTCCTGACCCCTGAAGAGTGTTATATTATCAGACCATGTGTTTTTCTTTCTGCATCTATTTCTTGCTGTCTCTTGGCTCTTCTTGACCGGTGTAATGAGGAGAATATCCTCTGTCAGATTCTGGTAACTCTGTCCTTTCCTCTAATGCAGTTCCTCTGTCTTCATCTTCAATGAAGGCAGCCTTTGCTGCCTTTTGTAGTGAGAGGTTCTGGTGATGTGACACTTGTGTGTATCATTGTCATGAGGTTTTTGCTGTCTTATTCAGCATTTGTCTCTGGAAGGCTGTTCACAGCTGAAATTGTTGTGGCAGTTTGATGGCTTCTGCTCAGGAATTTAGGAGTCAGAGTGAAATACATGAATACACACAGCTGCTTCAGCCAAAATCCAGAGCCTACACTTAAATTGCCACAGGAGTTAGTTTGATTTAAGCTGCTGGGTTTTTTCAGTGAAGGGCCTGGGAGAAGTGATTGCATGCTCTTGTTCAGCTGCTGCTGCTTGGAGCAAGAGCCTGCATCACAAGATGGTTAATAGCTGGAGAGTGGGGATAAAGCTTGTGTGTGGATTTCTACTAGCTGATTTCTCAAGAATACTGTAATTCAGGCTTTCTATAAGCCTGTTTTTGTTTTGGTTTTTTTTTTTGACTGTCAGAAGTCTGTCAAAATCTAGAAATATTGCAATGATTGCAACTGTGCAGTCTCTTGTTGTCTGTCTTGGTCCAAATCTTTCTTCCATGTCCTTCATTCTCTTTTTCAGTGCCTTGATGAGCGGCTTCCCCAACTACATGGCTATTTCTTCTCTAATTACTTCCCTCATTTTTAAGATTATAATACCACACGCTGGCTAGCAGCAAGCTTAGTTTAGTAACTCCTGTGCTGTCTCTGCCATAATGGTGAAACTGACGTATGCTATGGTTAAGTGTGTGTAGCTGTTAGGCCTGTGTGGCTGCCAGCACTTTTCTTGAAAGGTCTGCAAAGCAGGCTGTTAGTCTAAGTGTGAGCACCCCTGCTATAAAACTGGACTGTAGTTAAAAATTGAAGCACTTAAACAGAGGACTTTCTGGAGACTGAGGCAGGAATTTATGCTATGGTGTGACATTTTTTCTTACTCTTGTAGAACAGAAATACCTACTATTTCAGATGCTCATTTTTAGAGAGTTATGCTGTCACCATAGTAACTGTCATATGAGGAATTCATTAAAAGGAGGAGAAAGATGGCTGTATTTTGAACTGAGGTTATTTGGGACAGGGGAAGAGGAATAGCTAATCAAGAGCACTTGTCATTGAGTGCTTAGATTTTCTTCACTCTGCTTTGAGCTTGGACATGTCTGTAGTTGTTCCACCAAGTTGAATTCTGAAACTGAATTCTGTGTAAGTCTGCAGAGAGCAGTGAGTCTGCATGCACTCTTGTCCTAAAAAGTAGACTCTGAGGTTTGACATAACTTTAAATGTAGCTTCTTTTTGTTAGTAAATACATTCCTTTACGTTATTAATCTAGTATTGCTTTGGGGTGTTTTTTTAATCAGCTCATGCATAATTATTATATTAAAATATTTATTAAATGAAAATAAATTCTTCATATACTAATGACGTGGATTCTATTTTATTTTTTGAGCTGCTGATCAAATACGTAATATTTTTATATATGTACTGATTGGTAGAATCTACTTAATTATAGTAGAAGACTAGAGGAGTTATCCTGGACCCTCTGGTAGTTCCATTGGAAATACAGCAGAAACCAAGGAGAAGGCAAACTCGATTTTTAGATGTCTCATGGCAAAGCACTCTCTTCCAATTCAGCTGCTGTTCAGAGAAATCTATCCATACTCTGAGTTCCTGGAAACAAAATGTTAACACTGATTATATTTTTGTTACATGTGACATAACATTATATTCATTTACATTGTCTTTTTACAGCCATCTTTGAATCCAGAAGCTGGAAGACAGAACAACCAGAACAAACCTTTAGGGACACCTTCTGGAGTATGGGGTAGGTAAAGGTCACTGTACACAATGCTGATGATGGAGCATAAAATTGTGACTGGTGTTTAAATGCTGGGTTTTTCACTCAAAAATATTTTCAAGATTTAAATGAAGCAGACAGTTTGTTGCTTTCTGTCTTTTGTTGTTTTCCTCCCACAATCTTCCCTAATCTCTCGGTCTTTTTGTTTATGTGAAACTGTGCTTGTCTTGTCACAAAAAAACAGCCAGTGGCAGTAATGTCACTGTTCTGTGTTCACTTCCTGTCGTGCTGCAGTTACAGTTTCACGCAGACATCACTTGAAGGGCAGAGCAGATTGGAATGAAATAGACATTAGTTCCTGACTTGGGATCTTCTTAGTGTAAATACAGCAAAGCTGTCATAGTTCTGTGGTTTGAGCTTAGTTGATTTTTTAAACTCAGAACAGCCTTACTTTTGATCCTGATGTACTATGTGAATCTATGCCTTTAAAAGAAAGTGAAACAAGGTACCAATTCTAGCAGTTAAACACAGATTTGTTAATAACTGTTAGTTCAATTAGTTGGGTTCGATACTGTAAGTAGTACAAATGCAAAAGAAACTTAAAAAACACTTCTTGCAATACTGTTGGGTTTTATTCTTTTTGCGTGTTAGGTAGCTGTTGTTCTGCTCAGAACCTAATGACAACATTTATAGAGCTTTTATATGTTTATACTATTAGTATTTTTTAAATTATGCTCCTGGAAATGTGTTTATTTGGCCTCAGAAACATTAACTGTGCTTGTTTGTAAAAGTAGTATGTCTTTTGAGGTACAAGTTATGTAAATATTTTTGCTGTGTTAGTGAACTAGCAAAGCTGATCCATGGTTGCTCAAAAAAATGCTCATACCTGTTCTGATTTCTCTAGAATGGTGCAAGGCTGTTAACTGATGTCAGTGTAGGTTTTTCCTTTCAGCATCAAGGGAGCTCTTGTGTTTAAATTAGAAAAGATTATGTTTAGATATCCACATCCAGTACCTTCTCAGAGCTGAAACTAAATAGCAGCTGATGGTCTCAGAATCAGATGTGCAGTGTCTGAGATGGGGAGGGAGGAACTGGAGCAGTGTACTGAAGCTGTTCTGAAACTGAGTATCTGTATTTCAGAATCTCTTGTTTTGTTTTTACAGAAAACCCCCCTAGTGCCAAGCAACCTACCAAGATGCTGGTCATCAAAAAGGTTTCAAAAGAGGATCCTTCTGCCGCCTTCTCAGCTGCATTTACATCACCTGTTTCTCACCTGGCAAATGGCAACAAAGCCACTACCATTGTCCCAAGTGTCTACAAAAATCTGGTTCCTAAACCTGCAGCTCCTCCTTCCAAGGTACAGGGCATTCCCACCAAATTAGAACTGCAGATCAAAGGAATCAACCCCCTAATAAGCAGGAGGAGTTGGAATCCAATAGTTTCTGTGCAGTGGCTTTTTTACAGTAGAGGTCTATTTACTACTGAAGTTGTTGTTCTCTGTTAAAATGCCTTTTGGGTTTGTCCATAGGGAGTACTAACCTCTGAGTACACTGCAGTCTATTTGAATGGGAGTGTCCTCATGCATGAGACAAATCCTTATCTTAATAAGACAAAATGAGCACTGCTGGAGAGGTGGAATGTGTGCTGCTATGTGCTTGAACTGTTCACATGACTACCTTGAAAAATCTTTATTGGGTTACAATACTTTGATGTGTCCAGAACAATAGAGGCTAAAATCAGATTAGATTGTAACATCCTGCAATTCAGGTGTAATTTAGTTGAGGCTTAAAAACAATCTGGAAAAGCCATAGAGTTTGTGCTTTAGTTCTTTTACTGAAGGAAATACAGTTGTGCTAAAAAAACCAAGTAATTTATTTTCCTTAGTTCCAGGCTTAGTCTTGCCCGTTTTTCCAGATAACCGACATGTATAGATGCCTTAGAAATTTTGAAGAAATAATAGTGAAAGTATTTGAAAAGCTAAAAAAAAAAAAGTTAGCTAGGTTATTCTTTAAAGATATGTTCAAATACTTCTAAAATGTATTAATTACTAATGCTAGCTGTGGCATTTCAACAAAATCTTCCCAATTATTACAGTAGATAATTCTTACATACTTCAGAGATAAAAGCAGAATAAGAGACTCACAGCTTCTTTTTGTAAAAAAGCAAGTTTAGAGCTTCTTTCCCTTTGTAAATTTTTGTTCGTTCAGGTTAAATTCTGCCAGCTACAGAAAAAAATGTAGTGGTTAAAATTATTATCAAACCTTGTCTAAACACTTAATTTGACAGGTGATCTACTTTTTGGTGAGATGGGATAAGTTGACCCATTAGAAAGGGTATCTATAAGGGAATTTTCATTCCACACACAATTTTCAGTCCATATATGTTCTTGTTTAGAGTAGATGAACAAAAAGCAGCTTCTAATGAGTAGGGAGCCTCCTGTGGCTTTTATTTTTCCTTTTACAGCTTGATGGATACATGTGTAGATATAGTCTGACCTGGGTTAGTCTGGAAGTTTTGTGTGTTCTTTGAAACAAAAAGCCAGAGACACAGTTTCTGACCAGACTGTTAGATTGTCTCTGGCTTCAAAGTAAACAGAATTTTAGTGAACCACAATGCATACAGCTTGTCTGTGTTACTGGCTCTTTATGCAAAGATCATTTCTGAGGTCTGAAAGTTAATGCTATACCAATGTAGAGACTGAGAAATGAAAATGCACTTCTGAAAGTTATGGGAATATGTGTTGTTACTGCTGGTTGTGATATACTGTTGCATTACAATGTAGAATTTGGGCATAAAAATCTGCTTAGCTAATGTAGGATCTTTAGGAGCATCTACAATAAGTGCAACAGTAATTGCACAGCAAGTTGCTCCTTGCAGCTCGCTGTGCAATTACTGTTGCATTTGTTGTAGCTGCTTCTGAAGCCCATGGACAGAGGTTTTTCATTCATTCAGTCAAGGAGAGCTGCTCTCGAAGCTTTTGCTAACCATATTCTGAAATTAGACTATGTAGATTTTGATTCTTCAGATAAAAAGAATACATTATTCAGTGCTCACAGTTGGAATAAAACTGACTATGATCTGAAGGTTCAGCATCCATCAAAATGTAGTGATAGGGCTTTTATTTTTAGCTTGCTTTACATGTTACATAGTTCATTTGCATTCTAGATTATTTATCTGTATTTAAATCAGAGATTATGGCAATATGTAGAGGTACCTGCCTAAGTTAAATTTTTACTTCACTGAATCCAGTAGACCTGGATTACAACTGGATTTATACCTGAAATATTGCAATATTGATAACAAAGGAAATGTTCTTTGGCTAGTGGAAAAGGTATTAATTTTTAATATGAAGCCCAAGAGATCAGTCACATTAAGCAGGCTGTAAATATGTACTTAGTGATTTACCTGCTAATTTCTAAGTGTTTACACACTGAGTGGTACTGTGATTACTGGGGCAGTGTGATATTCCTCGGTGGTAGGGATTGCAGTGGGGAAGAATTGTCAGCTGATGTCATCAATAGTGCTTTTGTTACTGAATGGTGACCATCAGCAAAACCCAGAGGTGGGGTATCAGCATATCCTTAGCAGAAAAGCTGTGTGCATTGATGCCTTTTTCAAGTCACAACCTTAAAGCAACTGAGAAAGTTATCCAGGAATTGCAGCACATAAAGTAGTAGAGGAGTCAAAACATTCCTTTCCACAAAGTCAGCAGTATTGGAAAGCTGTCACAGGAGAACTGAATGAAAAATGGTTTTGTTAAGTTGTACCAAGTAGTTCAGAAAGGAAGAGAACTTTGTGGCAGTGAAACAAGTGTGTTTTTTCTGGCTAATTGAGATGGCCAATAGCTCACAGTCAAGCAGTCCATGAAGGTCACACTCAGCCACGCAGGGAAAGCAAGAGGGGTCTGTCTTTGGATCTGTCTGAGCTGCAAGCTGCCCCTTTGTAGAAGCCTGGAGAACAGCACTGAGCAGCTGAGAGCTGGGAATGGAAGAGTGCAACCCTGGAGCTGTGGAGAGAAACTTTTGTCAGAGTCATACTGCACCCTAATTTTAGTACAGGCAATAGATACTGTGCAGATCAGGATATTTCTGAGGTTTGAAAGGGATGCTTTTAGTGTGTGCTCTGAGTGCCATAGAATCTATTTGATAGTGTGAGATGCTCATTTTTAAGTTAAAGAGTAAAGCTGGTGACCTCCCCATGCAATGTATTTTTTAAAAAAATTCGTAGAATCCATTAGACAGTGACAACATACTGAAATAGTGCCACTGTTCTCATTGCTAGCAGATTGTAAGATCTGTTGCATTTCATATTTAACTGAACCCTGTTTATGCATGAATTATTTCACTAGTGACTTGAAGCTGGCTTCAGAAGTCCAGTGGGTCAAAGGAAACCTGTATGTTTTAATGTTCTGACAGTGACTTTCTAGTGCTACTTGGTACAAGTTTCTTCTTAGGATTGTTTTTGTAAAGACTCTCACTTCACAGTGTTTGTCCCTGACTGATAAGACAGCTTCAAGAGCAACATTTTGAGTAGCAAAAACTTATCTTGAAGTCTTTGCTGTTCAGCCAAATGGCCAGTGTACTCAAAGGGATACTGCAGAGAGTGGCAAAACAGCCAGTGATCCTGCACTGTAATAAATTGACTGCTTTTGCTTCTTCTTGTTATTGTTGCTAAATTGGTGCAATGATGGACACTTTCAGGGCCCTAGAAAATAGGTAATTTTCATTCTCACTCTAAACAAAACTATTGCATGGTGATGATCATCTTCACACAGGGAAACTTGCTGTCAAGTGATTGGAAGCCTTTCTTCATGGCATGCAGTGTTCCCCTAAGAAATGTCATTTTAATTGGGATTTTTATTTCCCATTTATGGGCAGCTGTAAGATGAATTGCTTTACACAGTGGCAATTCCAATTAATGAAGGGCCATGCTGGAGTTTCTCTGTGATCTCTTAATGGTGTTTTACTGAAGGGTGGTGCCCATGAAGCAGAACTGTGTGTGATTTGGGGAAAACAGAAGATGCCAGGGGAAAAATGATGGGTGTTGAAATAAACCTGTGTTGAGACTGTTGTTGGAGAGGGAAGAAGAAAAGAAAATCTATACAACAGCCAACATAATGTTGCTTGTTGATTTCAACACTTGTAAACGACCCCTTCTCATGCCTTAGCATTTACTGCCCTGTATTTTGTGTTCTTCTCAATACAGCCAAGCCCATGGAAAGCCAACAGAAGTGAACATAAACCAGGCTCGCTGTCCTCCACCCGTGACTCTGCCTTTACCAGTCCAGTGTCTGTAACCAAACCAGCGGTACTGGCAAGTGGCTCAGTCCTCACCTCTCCCAAAGAGGTAAAGGTTGGGCTTGGGGATAGGCTGGGAGCTTTTGTCACTATCACCAATCAGAACATAAACATGATAAGGCCCTCTCTGCTTGTGGTACCTACCTTTGCACCCTTGAGGGATGGCTCACTTGCACATTCTGCCACATCAGTGATACACTAGAAGAAATAAAAATGGGGTTTGTCTGGCTGTAAAACCATTGGTGTTTGTTCAACTTCCAGTAAAAAAACAGAAAGTACTAATGTTTTAAATGGTGTTGTGTAACAAGATATGAATCAGATTGGTGTTATGGCTGTGCAGATACCAAGAAATTATGTGAATAGGTAGGCAAATTGATTCCCATGATGTTTTTCAGTATAGTAAAGGAAGGGGAAGGAAGGTGATCTGCCTAATTTCCTCTCTCTGGAACAACAGCACAAGCACTCAGATCTGAGGGGGCTGAAGGAGTTTGACATGTGTCCATACGACTTTTCGGCTACAATATCTCTTTTTAATTTTGACATTGAGAGGAGGTAATCTGCTGAGATGGAAACTGACTTGCCCCTAGTTTTGGTCTGAAGTATAGAGAGAACCTTGAAATAAAAATCTCTTAATATTTCAGCAATAACTGTGACAGAGCATAGGGAAAAAAAAGAACAAAAATAGAACAGACTGTGATAAATTCCTGGCCAATGCAGCTGCTCTTTACAGTTTTGACTTTATGATCTAGAAAGTCTTTTCCAACCTTAATGATTTTGTGATTCTGTAAATGATGATTCACGATATCTGAAATCAGCTTGTTTTAACTGTAGAATTGGGGGATTTTTCCAGTTGTGCACTTGTCTTGTTCTGTTATAGGCATTATTTCTAAAATAAGGCCTTGTTATCTTTATGATTCTCGCTTTGCAGACTTTACTTTGTAGCAGCCTGCACTTTTCTGTCTTAGCCACAGCTGAGTGTACAAGCAGTCATTAAAGACAATAGTTAATACACAGGCACCTGTCATTTTGACAGATAGAGCTTACACTCTGTTCCTTTCTCTTACCTTGCTTTTCTCTCTTAAGACCAAGTTCTTTGTGCTGCTGACAACTTTCCTTCTGTGTAATGCACAGCACACTGTATATGGACAGTGTAAATATGTAAACTTCAACAGGCTTTCACCTCAGCAGACAGGAGAGAGGCATTACTTTATATCATACAGGAGTAATGAAAGTGTTTCCTTCACCTGCCCCCAGGAAGGTCTTCTGTGAAACTCCAGTCAGTGAAGATGTTGGGTACCAACCTGAGAGCTAAACATGAAGGGCTGAAGAATTCTTTCCAGCTAAACTGGACAGTTGTAATACATTTCTCTTTGAATCTGTTGGAGATTTACCATATGAAAACACAGGTCTGTGGCCAGCAGATAGTACTGCAATCCTAGTTCTCCAGGACTATACACATAGTCTCTGGCTTTTTGTTTCTGAAAGGAGGCTAATGCACTTCCTGCAGAAGTGGTAAAAATAGCACCTCTATTCATAGGAGACCACAGTGTGTTGAACTCTAAAAGGCTGCCAAGTAGTACTGGCCCTGTCCCCACAAGCCAGTCTAAGACATCCAAGCTTACGATACAGCCTGAGTTCTTAAAATGAATTCAGGTTTATTTTTCTGTAAGAGTAGCCATCTGTTACATAGACAGACATCAGAGCAAATCTGAGGTGATGCATAGTGCTCTCCTTCATAAAAACCCAAACATCCAAAAAAGCAACACCAAAAGACTGAGGTGCCTTGATGTTTCAGTCAAAGGGCTAAGCTCACTTTAGAAGAGATGCCAGTTTAGTATTTTAGTGCTAAAGAACAATATTTTGTAAAACATAACCCTTCTACAGAAAATTGTGCATAAAAGCAGAATTGAGGTGAAATTCATTCCCTTTCAGAAATCTGGTTGTTTCTAAACTTTAGCTGTAACTGTCTTCCCCTGATGTGTAGAAATTACATTTTAATACCTCAGTAGTTTATTAGAGATTAAAACAGTCACTAGCAAAGAGTTCAAGTTGAGTATTTCCACTTACCAGAAGACATCTAATTTTAGTCTCCTTTGTTCATTGTTACCTTCTGTCACTGCAGTCAAACTAATAGTTAGATTGAGAGCTTAATTTCACTCTTGTGTTGGCTTTTTATCCTGATACTTGCAGTCACTCATTAGGTCTGGTACAACTGCTGATTTGTTTCTTACTGTGTTGAATTAGACAAAATCTGGAAGGTCTGCCTGAGAAATTACTTCCAGGCTGCACTTACTTCCTTGCAGGCATTCTTTCACACCAGTGTTTCACATGCAACAGCCATTAGAAATATAAGCAGAAATTGCTGCCTTGTTTTTAGTTCCCTTGATCTTTGCTCAGAGCACTGTGATAAAAATTTTTGGCACAGGAGATTCATTTTGAAGAGCCTGAATTTGCAACCTTCCCTCGCAGCTTAAAAAAGTGTGTGGGGAGAAAAACACTACAAACTTCAGGAAATTTTACTGGTTTAATCGTGATTTTTAAAAAATCAAAGCATGTACATGAAGAAAAAGTAGTTTTGCATGCAAGATTCTGGTGTCAGTTTTCCATAATAATGATTAAATTCCTCATTGTTTTAGAGTAACCAGACATGAACTCCAGCAGGAGGTTAAGATACTGGGAACTTTCCCATAATATGTTTTGTGTGCCCAGTCAAAACATGGAACAGATAAAATTGAAAGCTCACCTTGGTTAGCAGTGCTCCTATTGCAGGATCATGGCCAGATACTACCAGTGGGCCTGGTTCACAGACTCTAGATTAAGAAAGCTTAAACATTGTGGAAGAGCACAGGAGGTTTCCTGTGTTCCTGCATTGAGCTGAGCAGATTTCCCACAGGCTCCAGGGCTGTCCGTGTCTGGCTCCACAATGAGCCCTCTGAGCTGAGTGTACAGAGCAGCACTTGGCAGTATTCTCCTCGGGGAGGATTCCAAGGCTGTGGCTGCCTGTTCCGCACCCGGTTGTGGTTACTTAAGGATGTGACCACTCCCTGAAAGGAGATTACCTCCCCATAGCTTAATGTCAGGGTAGAGTCTGTCAGGATGACTTAAAACGCAAATTTGAAGTGAGTCTGATCTGCTTAATTTGCTAATTTTTATAGGGCAGGAATCCTGCATGAAGTTTTTGCCCTAATACTCTGTTGTAGGCACCAGCTTGCTCGAGAGACTTACATTACAAAGGAGCAAAATAAACATATTCGTGGCCATATGAATTGACTCCTAGGGGAAGAAATTGAGTTAATAATAGATGGGAGAAGTGAATGTGCAACACCCATTAGTATTTTGATGGGAACTGGACATTAGGTTGGGGTTTTTTGAGGTGTTGAGAGCCATCCAAGGAACTGATGAGTGTTTGAAAGGTGTAAGTACAGCCACTGAAGAGGCCTCAGGTTTGCAGCAGTGCAGTTTGATTTCTGTGTTCTCCCTCCCTATGCAGAGTCCTTCCAGCACCACCCCTCCCATTGAGATCTGCTCCTCACGCCTGACGAAGCTGATGCGCCGGACCACTGATAAAAAGAGCGAATTCCTGAAGGCACTGAAGGATGATAGAAATGGGGAGATAACAGAAAACAGGGAATGTGACAAGCTGGATGATGTAAGATCACTGTCCTTGCTGTGTGTACAATCATTACTGTTGAAGGAGTTGGGGCTGAAAAAGCCCTGAGCAGTGTATGTAATTCAGGCTCTGGAGGAGGAAGGGAATGACTCCCGCTGGTCTGTCACACATGCCAGTGGAAATAGTGCACAGCAGTGGTGGAGGGAGATGTATAGCACAGTGAAATTCAAGGGGATAAGTAACAAATGAGGTGGAAGGGAAGGTCACAGATGTTGATGGTAATGTAGATTTTTTGCAAGGATTCTCTAAGGAGAGGAACAGTATCATATCTCAACATCTTAGGTTGCTTTCCGATTTCCCTGTCAAACTGCATTGACAGAAAAGTTGAATTTTGTGCTTGTGAAAGGTGCAGGAATGTGGCTCAAGTCTGAGAGGCTCAAACCAGATGCCCCAAATACATAGATCTGTGCCTTAATGTGTATGTAAAGTGTATCTTTAGGAGCATTTAATTCTCATCATTTTCTTACTGTCACTCTGAGCTGCTGGTGATGGCTTTGCAATGCCAGCACTCACTCCCTTGGCACAGCAGCACAGGCCACCAAACGTCCTTTGTCCTGTGTTGTCCTGTCACAGCCAAGTACATGTTGCTGCAGCTTCTGTAAAAAACAGTGGCTCAAGGTGAAAGGCTTGGCTGGACTTCCAAAGGCAGAAGCCTGAACTTGGAACTGTGCTGTTGGCACAGTCTGTGCAAGCACACTTTGATGGTTTTATTTTTCTTTAGATGGAGAGCAACAGCACACCAGAACCAAAGGAAAACTGGGAAGAGAACTGCCATCAGAATGGCCTTTCTCTCCCTTTGCCGGAGGAGGGGGAAAACCTCTCCCATTCATTGGAAGCTGAACACAGGTGAGTAGATGGCAGAATAAGTGTCTGGAGTAAGGAAGAGTGAGTCCTTGGGCTGTGTGAGGAGAAGGAAACCATTTAAAGAAAACTATTTTTGGGAAGCAGCAGTAGCTGTGTGTGTACAAGGAAGGAGGTATTTGTGCTTTATGACTGGACTGGGTGGGGTCTTATTGAAAGTAAAACAAGACACCAATGACAGGTGAGCCAAGGCTTTACCAAGGTCTATAATTAAATTCCAGTGCTTCTTTAATGCCACATCCCTGTGTGTTAATGCTGCCTAGAGATATTTATCTGCCCACGGTGGGAGTCAGCATGAACCAAATTTGCAAGCAGGTGTCCTAAATGTAATGATTTGAAGACATACACCACACTTTGTTTGCACTTAGAATACTTCTGTGCTGCTTTACATGCTGCAAAAAAGTGGAGGAGAGTTAAGAAAATGTTTACCTTGTATCTCAGATTGTATCTCACATGAGTAAGCAGTGTGAGTATCTGGTGCAAGCAGGCAGTAAGGTTCAGGAGATTCTGAGCTGTGATACTGGTTTGGTTGCCTCATGTCCTCCTTCAGTGTCCTTGAGTTAGAATTTCAAATCCCTGCCTTCCACCAGGCTGGTTATGTACCCATTGTATAGGGCTGCTGATGGTTAAATATTTGTAAAAGACATTGAAAAATGGTGGGTAAACACAAAGGATTGTTGAAGCGGTCTGTGATAGAGAAGATTCCCTGGTGAATTTGGAGTGATTTACTATGAAACCTTGTTTTTCATGGATAAAGTGTTCCTTCCTTTGCCATTGTTCCCTTGCTTTAGTTCCCATGCCCCTTTTATTTTCTCCACAATCAGGTTATTGAAAGAAATGGGATGGCAGGAATATCCTGAAAATGATGAAAACTACCTTCCCCTCACTGAGGATGAGCTCAAAGAGTTCCAAATTAAATCAGAGCAGGTATGTTTACAGCTCTTACTACTTGTGACTGCTCTTCTTCCTCTCCTTTCTCAAGGGCTTATTCTTAAGGGTGTTCAAAAGGACCAAGCATTTAAGGGAGACTTGTAGAACGGATGGTTCTGCATTGTCCATGTGTGTATACACAGTTAAATGTGGCGTTTGTGTCCACCACAGAGGGTTGGTGACAGTTACTCTCCACACTTCTGCTCATTTTAAAACTTACTTTCATTCCTACAGCGAAGAAGAAACGGATTTGGAAAGAATGGATTTCTTCAAGGCCGCTGCTCCAGCCTGTTGTTCCACTGGGGAAGCACTTTTAAGACAAAGATTGAGGACTCAGACACAGAAACAAGTAGCAGCGAAACGTCAGATGACGATGCCTGAAACTGGGCACAATAAAATTAAAATAAATAAAACCAACCCAATAAACTCAGTTCATAGTTCAACACGTGTTTGGGGTTGTATAAACTAAACAGAGTTTATTCTGTCTCCAGTCTGTTCAGTTTTTTCTTTTGTTGTTGATACTTCATGCACAAGGGAAATAATTGTATCCCAAAGAAGAGAGAAATTGGCTTCTTTAGCTTTTTCTTTTGGTTTTGCCCTAATGCTTACTAGAAGTTTGTGCAGCTAGCAAATTTTGACAAAAATCCCTTGTGGGGCAGTGCACAAGTTCAGTCGTGTGAGCAGGACACAAGTGGCTGACTGATCTCTGCAACAACAAGCTTCTAACAGTGCCGCCGCATTGCCCAGCGCGCGGTAACGGTGTGCTAAAACAATCAATGTCGATGACAAAATGGCTTTTGAAGTTCTAATTATGTTAAATTAATGCTAATAACATGAATATTTTATTTTATTTTATTTTTTTTGGCGGCTCGGGGAGCTTCATCACTTAACCAGGCGTTTGTGGTTTTCTTTTTTTTTTTTTTTTGGGTACAGCTGTAAAATATTTGGATATAGGAATTGTTTGTGTTCTTCTTCTTGCAGCCTTGATATTCAGGGTGGATTGTAAAATATAAATTTTTTGTGAGATTTCAAAGATTAAGATTATTTTGATAACATTATTTACAGATTTTAAAAAGTGACTATCACATTGAGTCTGTATGAGGGGGAAAAACTACTGCATCAAAAATAACTAACTTGGAATAAATATTTTGCATCAGTTTGCCAATTCTAATTGTCTTTCTTATGTAAGAGGAGCTTTCCTCTAAGGGACCTGCAACTTTGGGGGTTCAGTAGCACTGGGGATAAACAGTTTCTTCTCCCGCTCTATTTTTCCACTTGGCAAACATTGCTGTAGTGCTCAGACTGCAGGAGCTGAACTCTTCCTTTAAGAAGGGAGAGGGAGAACAATGCTGAGGTGACAGTCCATGTTTGGGGATTTTTTTAAAAGAAAATAATTCAAAATTATCTTCTACTAAAGCAGTTTGCTTTTTTTTCCGCTTCATACAAAATGGTGAAGCTCGGCCGGTCGGTGTCACTTGTTCCTGGTGCAATGCTGCTGTTTATGTTCACAACGTGGCAAGGGAATGTCTGAATCCAAAGCTGTTTTCATTGAAATCTTTTTTAAAAATTCATGAAAACATTTCTATTAGATTAAAAAGAATTTTACAAACAACTCAGTTGTGGCCTAAGCTATTTTAGTGTCTGGTGTAAGTTCAGCTTGTGCACAAACTTTTTGGATTGGAAGGTGCTCTGGGGTTGTGCAGTGTTTGCAGGGGGGGTTGGACGGAGTCACACAAAACCTGGTCTTGCTGACCTGAGGGGGTTTGTCCCAAGGTTGTGCTGTGTGTTCTTAATCCACTCCCAGCCAGGCAGAGAGGACAGAGGTGTATGAAAATGGTAACATTTAGTCCTGAATCTTTGCATCTGGATTCAAGGGTGCATGCTCAGCACTATCAGGTGTAACTCTGCTACCTGTGGCTCTGCGATGAACCCCAGAGGAGAGGGGCAGTGGGGCATTTCTTCATCCCTGTGCTCTGGAAACCAGGGTCAAGAGGTTGAGGCTGCCTGGGAGTGCTTGGGGAAGTGCTGGGGTTTCTGTATGACTTTGCACGAACCATCTTGTTCCTTCTCAATATTCAAACACTTCTGTGTGGAAGAGCCTATCTTTTTTTTTTTTTTTTTTTTTCATTTCTTATATCAATTTCAACCAAGTTATGGAGATCTGTGTGCACTGATCTCAAGAAATGGGGTAAATTTAAAAACGCCTCCACCTCAGATCCATGCTGGCAGCCATTTGGAATGGGGGAATTGGATTGCTGAGCACTCTGGAGTGGGACCAGACTGCCCTGGGACAGCATGGCCTGGCCTGTGTGTGCCAGGAGCTCCTTTGTGCTTCATGCTAGATGTTGTGCTCCAACCCTTCTGTGGGCTGGGCAGGGTTTAAACATCGATAAAACCTTGGAAGTGGCAGCGGCAGCCCCTGGGTGAGCCTGGCAGGGCAAGTCCCCATCCATCAAATGGTAGCTTTTTCCTGAGCAAATAATGAGTCCATGGCAGGTACCACTGGCAATGAGGTGAGGGGAAAAGCTTGTAGGGACTTGCCAAGCAGAGCTGCGGTGGGTGCAAGGATGGAATGCAGGGAGCTTTTTTGGGAAGAAGGGCAGGGCCTGGACAACACCAAGAAAGGGCAGAAGGAGCTATTTCACCTCTGTGTGGAGGTTCCCCTTAGCTTAAAGTCTGCTAAGGAGCAGCTAAGTGGGAGCTGCTGCAAGGTGGGCAAGGAGCACTCCTGGACAGCCCCAGGGCAAGCAAGTCTGTCATGGATCACTTGGTAACCACGGAGGGACACAGGGCAGCCAGGCCTGCCTCCCTCATCTTGTTTTCTGTGGATTGCTCTGGTGGCTCAGCGACATTTTTTCCCTATTCCGGGGCCCGTGGTAAACAGTGGGAATGTCCAAGGGTGGGGGTGCGGCCCTCCCTGCCCAGCCCAGCGTCCAGCATAGCAACAGTGACTTCAAACACTGCAGCCACTGCCACCAGCAGTTCTGTACAAACTTCCAGCCTGTCCCGGGGTGCCAGCCCCACGGGGGGACCCCCTCTGCTTGTCAGGGTGGTCCCCTAAGTGATTCCTGCTCTGCTTTCCAGGGTGTTGGACATGGGAACCTTCCTCTGCCCCCGCTGCCGCTTGTCCTTCAGATCCCGACCACTGCTGCAGGTGCACCTGGAGAAGCTGTGCCTGGGGCCCACGGCCCCCAGCAGCTCCTGCCTCCGTGGGGGGAACCCTCTGCCTGTGGAGGGAGCACAGGGCACGGCAAGGAAACCGCAGGACATCTCGGTAGTGTGGTGCTGGGTCTGGCGCAGAATGGGGACGGGGATAGGTGCTGGGCTGGGAAACTGGCTATCACATCCTGGATCCGGCTTGGTATGAGCTGGTCTGAGCCTGCTTCTGCCAAAACCAGAAAAGTGTATTATTGGGGGAGGGTGGGAGTGTCACCCTTTTCTTCCCTTTGTGTCTGTGAGGTCTGGGTGTCCCAAAACACGAATGATGCTGAGCACTTTGTGCCTGGTGGGATCCCAGCAGCTGTGCGGGGACATCGAGGAGCAGGGCCGGTGCGGGGAGCTCCCCTGGGGGAAGTGCTCACCCCCCGCGAGAGGGCCCTGCTCCGCACGGCCGACCCCACTGCTGGGAGGCTGCCGGTGGAGGTACGGTGAGTCCCGAACGCCAGGGTGGGCATCAGCAGCCCTACGGCTCCCCAGGACTGGGGGTCAGCCCCTCCTGCCCGTGAACCCGTGTGCCGCAGGGAGAGCCCCCCCGGCAGCCGCTCCCACCGCAGGGGCTCTGGGAGCCGCCGCGGGAGCTGCGGGAAGCCCACGAACGCCAGGTGGCCGAGATCCGGGCCAGGACCCGGCAGCTGGAGCGGCAGAGAGAGGGTAGGCACTGGCAGTGGTTTTGGGGCGATGGGAAGGCACGTGTGGGATGCAGTAACCCCCCGAGGGGGGCTGTGGGGGCCGTGCTGAGCCCCAGCCCCTCACGGTCCCTCAGGGCTGTGCCAGCGGCTGGCAGCGCTGGGGGCCAGGGCAGCTGCGGGCCCCCAGCCCGAGCAGGGGGAGCCTGAGCCGAGCCAAGGCCCGCGGGACCAGCCCGGACAGGTGCCAGCAGCACAGCACAGGTGAGCCCGAGGGGCCACAGCACAGAGCCCTGGCCCTGTGGAGTGCTCTTCATCAAGGCTCCCTCATCCCCCATTTGCCTGCTGCTCCCCAGGGCCACCCTCCAGCTGGACAGCCTCCTGCCGCCCGCAGGGCCGCTCGCGGCCGAGGCCAGGTGAGGTCTGTGGCCATGGCGGCCCTGAGCGAGGGCCCGGTCAGCTCCGGCAATGGCTGACCCGGGGCTCCGGCAGGGCGCTGCGACTGTCCTACCTGCGCTCCGGGGGACACGACCCGGCCATCCTGGAGCAGCTTCTCCACCTCCAGCTGGAGGCCACGGTGCTGGAGGAAGGAACTGCGGGGCTGCGCAGGGCCAGGCGGATGGGTAAGCGCCAACACCGGGCCCAGGCCTGTCCCCCTGAGGGAGCATGGCCCCCAGGCAGCACCTGAGGCACCCCCAGCTGTGCCAGCAGAGCCCCCCGGCACGGGCACACACGGTCTGGATGCGGCGCTGCTGGCCGTGGAGCTGGAGAACCGGCGTCTGGAAGATGAACTGTTGGCACTGAAGGTCAGAAGGGAGAGGAGAGCAGAAGCTGGTAGGTGACGGTGCTCCCTCCATCTGCACCCCACAGCCCCTGGCTGCCTCTGTGGTTGCAGCATCAGAGCTCTGGGCTGGAGCTGGCTCCTGGAAATACTGGCTGGTGGAGGGGGCTGCAGCTCAGGGTTTGACTGCAGTGAGCAGGGAGAGTCCCAGTCCCCTCAATATGGGCCTGGTGAAGTGCCAGGAAAATGGTTGCTGTAAATCCCACAGTGACCAAATCCTGTTGCCCAGGCTCACGGGCAGCCCAGCGGCACACGGAGGAACTGGCCCAGCTCCAGGCAGAGGTGGGAATGCTGCGATGCCATGCAGAGCAGACAAGGCCATGGCTGCACCCCCCTGTCTTCCCACACCTTTTAACGCCACAACTGCCACCAGCCCTTGCTGTGCCAGAACTTTTCATGGTAAGAGCCTCAGTCCAGGGAAATTTCCAGCTCCCCAAGGTGGGGAGAGGGGAGTTGGGATTGGGCTGCCAGCTGGGACATGATGGGTGTGGAGGTACAAGCTTGGGGACATTTGGGAACAGCTCCCCTTGCTGCACCTGGGGATACAGCCACTGGGACAGGAGGCGAGTCCCCACCAGTGCTGGACATGGGGTGTGATTTGCTCTGCACACCCAGTGCCACGCATGAGGGAATGCACAGGCCCCTCCTCCCCCTGACATGACTCTTTTCCTTTCCCAGGAGCCCCTTGGGCCAGCACTGGGGCCTGGCAGACCCGCAGCCCATGTGCCCCCCGGACTCCCCCTCACCCCCTTTGTGGCCCTGGAGGACCCTCCTCCTGCTCAGGAGCCTCCAGCTCAAGACAGGGCTCCCCAAAGGTGAGCCAGGAACAGGCCATGGTCCCACTGGACTACCCTGCCACGCCCTCCATGGCAAATAGGGGTTTCAGGAACTGTTGGGGTGATGAAGGCAAAACCCGTGTTCAAGCTGCAGAGATGGGTTCAGGGACCAGTTGTGCAGCTGATACCAGGATCCCACAGTGTTGGGGTGAGTGGAAGTGTATGGGATCACTGCTGGGACCAAGAGGCTCTGGGCATTTCATAAGGAGGACAGGCAAACCCCCAAGCCAGCAGCAAACTGAGTGACACAGCTCAGGCTCCACCTCAGGACAGAGCCCACAGCCAGAAGAGGTTCAACCACTCCTACTCACAATGGTGGTTTGGCGACAGGCAGAGGGCACAGAGGGGCACAGTAAATTCCCTGCCCTCAGGCTCATGCCCACATCCCTCTGTAGGGAAAGCCTAAACCAGGGCATGCACAGCTCAACCCTGGGAACCAGCAAAAACCACAGCCAGCTTTCCAAAGTGTCAGAAGCCCTGTGCTACATGTTTAATAAAAGGCTTCAGCTCACTCCTCTTCACTTCTTGGCTTTTTTTAATACACACACAACCCAGGGCAGGCTCCCAGCCCCACCTGGGCACTCAAGCTGGCTCAGGGGACAGCCCTGCCCCTGCTTCCAACCATCAGCACCTGCTCCTGCACCCCCCTCCTGGGTGCAAAGCAGAGGTTGAGCAGAGATAAAAATACACAGCAACAAAGCCCAGGATGTTACAAAGTTCCTCCTTTATCAGCATTCCTCACCATCTTTAGGCTGCTCAAAGCTGAGGGAGGCACTATCAGAACCCACTTCAGGCTCAGCTTTGAATGAACAAAACACAGCCCCAGCTGTGACAAGGCCCCAGCAGAAGAAAAAAAAGGTCAGGTCCCTGGACAAGTGACATTCAGGCAATTCTCTCCTTCCCTGCAGCAGCCAGCCCTGCCTGGCCCATCCGACCCTCTGCTCCTAAGGAGGCAGATGTGGGTGGAAATGCTGAAGTTAAAGGGAGAACGAGCCCAGTGGCGGGCCAGGGCTGAGACCTGCAGCCCAGGGGGACAACCAGGAGCAGAGGCTGGAACCTGTCACAGGAGGGAGGTCAAAATAGGGACTATTTGCTTACAGTCTTTATTGAAGTCATACAAAAGTTGCCAAAAAGTGAAAAAATACACTATATACAAAACCATTTTCCTTGTAAGGAGAGGAGTGTCCAAGGTTAAAGAATCATTATCATACTGTGCTTTCAACTGCAGCCCCTGATTCTGCTTGTGGCCTTTTCTCTGTCTAAAAGAGAAGATAAGGGTTTGTTTTTATAAGTCAAGACACGGTCTTACAGCACCAACTCATGCAGCAGCCCAAGGGTTCTGTAATTTGAAGACTTAACTATGTGAACTTTGCCAGTCTCCAGAGCCCAACACTACCCTAAAGCATTGATAGTAACAAGTGCAGCCCAGAGATAAGTAATAAAACCCAGGAACATTATAAATTGGGGGAAGACCCTGTGCTGGAGTTGAGCCCAGCAAAAAAGCACCCGGAACCTGTCTCTGTCCCACCCCACAGGTGACAAGGCTCCACAGCTGGGTCTGTCCAGCCCCCACAGGGTCAGCACCACAGCACAACATGCACCCTGCCCACTAGAAACATTCTTCATCTCATCTGGGAAACCTTGTGAAGGACAGCAGGCAATAAAACCAGGACATCTACCAGGCACAGAACCATCCCTGAACAGAGAGGGGGAAGTAAAATAAAAAGCACAGCCCAGACTCCTGGCTCAGCTGCCCACCTCCTCTTCCATTTTTTCTGCAACCTCATTTCCACGGGGGACAGGGTCCCCACCACCACCATTGACAGCTGGTTCTGGTTTAGATTTCTTGGCTTCATTGTCTCCCTGATGAGTCTCCTCCTCTGGTTTCCTCTGAAGACAAAATTGTTTATAATCTCCACTAAGTACAAATCAAAGTTTAAATATTTTTGAGAAATTTAGCATTTGATATCACTGCACATCATCTACCCAACCTCTGCTTGCCAGGCTCAGGACAGACTGCTCAGTGTTGGGATTTAAACCAGAGCTTTGAGGCTCTGACACCCAGGTCTTGACCACAGTGACACTTTAGGTGCCAGGATCTCCAAAACTGAGTTATCTGTTGTTACAGTCTGGTAAAGAAGGGGGCAACCACTGAGCCTGTAACAGTTCCAGGATAGACTTAGGGCATCCACAACATTTGAAATCACCTAAAGAAGCTCCAAATCACTCCAGGCACGCCTGAACTGACAGACCAATGGAACAGAAGCAACATAAAACTGAGAGTATCTCCTACAAGATCTTAGTTTTTAGCAGCAAACACTTCCAGAGAACACACAATGCTTAAAGGAACCAAGTTCTCAATATGTGATCTCTTAAAGAAGCAGTTTATAATTACCACCAGTATGGCTTTACTATTTATTAAAAGTCCAAGTCCCAGTTTCCTCTTGGAAACAAGGGAACCCAGCCCAGCCTGGTTGCCTGCCTCTTCCTTGGGATCTGCAGGTGACCCTGCTGCTCTTGGGGGTCCCTCAGCAGAGGAAACTGTTGTTCAGGGAACACCTGCAGAAGCCACACAGCTGGGTCAAATTTACATCAGTGTGGGTCAGGCAGGGTGCTGAACCACCAAGAATGGTCTCCTGGAGGCCAGATGCTCCCCAGACTGATTGGTTCCCAGTGGAAGAGTTTCATACACTACTGATTTTACTTTTGGAGTGTTTTCCCAATATACAACTAATTTAAGAAAAAATACTTTTAAGACAAATCCTATTAATACACAGAGCAAGCGAGTGGTACTTCAAAAATCTGCTTGTTTGAAAAGTAATTTCTGGACTCACCTTTTTCCTGACTAGATGAGAGATGTCTGTTACACACTGAGATGCACCATCAGCTCCTTTCCTTACTGGAATCTGTTACAAGACAGACACTGACACATGAGCAAACACAACCAGTAATCCTTAGAGCAGACAGGAATTAACAACGTTCATTTTAGATTAACTTACTGTGGACACAGAACCACTGTCTTCACTTTGTGCAAAGCCGGATGTAGTTCCAACCTTAACAAAAGAAGAAAAAACAGACAATGGCAGATAATACACGTGAACTTAGTGAGATACAGAAAGCCCAAGCCCTTCACATCCCAACACTGGATTCTGCACTTCAGTACAGGACAGATGTGTACTCCACACTTGCCTGACACATCATTTCCATTAAATGCCACAGAAGCCTATCAAATTCCTATTTAGTTTGGAACAATCAGTAGCAGGGCTCTTAGTAAATATCCTCCTTAAATGTCACCTGCCTCAGTTTCCTTCTCACAACCATAGCCTGGTAACACCTGTGAGCAACCACCAGTCCCTGATCAAGTCCAAGCTCCTCCCATTAGTGATTTATTCTAAGTTCCACTGAAAGAAGGGTTGGATCAAAAGGAAACCACAGAACACACTCACCAGAGTTGCTTTCAGTCCTAGCTCAGCTACTTTTGCACTCTTCTGTGACTCCTTTGAATCTTCTATCTTCTCTTTAATTTCAGGAAGCAGTCCCTTCAGTTCTTCTATCTCCTTCTCGTCCTCAGGGGACCCAGTGTCTGTCTTCTTTATTCGCTCAGTCAGTATTGCTGGAATGAAACAGTTATCAGGGCAAAACACCTCGAGACAAAGTAACTGTCCAGTCACCAACATCCAGAGGCAACTATCTGCTAACAAACAGTTCTACCAACTCTGCCCCGGTGTAGTCTCACCATTTTCAGATAAAACAGGACACAGCAGACAATGAGCATACCTCACTACTTTGCCTTGTGAAAACTCACTAGGAAGATTAAGAATTCCACGTACCCAGTCTCTTGTCTATGACTTCCATGGACTTCCCAAACTGCAGCACAGCCTCGTCGAAGTCGCTGTTGTAGTGGTAGGCCAGGGCGAGCTGGTAGTGGCTCTCGGCCAGCAGCCGGTCGTGAGCCTCCAGGTACTTCTGCTGCAGGGCCAGGCAGGCCTGGAACTCCTCTATTGCCTGTGTGTAGTTTTCTACAGGAGAAAGCCCCAAGGTCTTTACAAACCTCAGTAATTCCACAGCAGCACCCCCTAAACCCTGGTTTGGTTACTCTGTGTTTTGTTCCACATCCTACAGTCTGCAAACAGAACCACCACTCAACACAGCAGTGCTGGGCTGCTTTCAGACCGTCAGGGGAAAACTCTGGCTCCCCTGAGAGACTGACTAGGCCTCTGGAGGACCAGCTCACAAGTGCTTTGTCTAATTTCAGCACAAAAAACTGAGCAGCCAAGTCAAAGCAGGCACCAAATCCTCCTGCTTTACCATCTACCAAGAACTGAACGTAACTGGTCCCAACTGCAGCACAGATCTGCAGCTAAGGACAGTGCCACCTTCCTGCCAAGCCCTCCCCAAATGTACTCTAGTGACATAAGACACAACCCTTGTTCTGTAGCCCTGGCCCAGAAACCTGTTGGGTTATTTCCAATGCCTGCCCCAGAGAACGTGTACATTTGGATTTAACAAGATTAGAATACATTTTTAAATGAAAGACAAGTGAGTCATTACAAAGCATAAACCTGAGGTTTGCCTCCCACTCCCTTTTTTCTGCTGTATAACACAAGAACCTTTCCTGACTATAGCCTAGGATTTGGGAAGGTCTAAGGGAGTCAAATATTTTTCACGACAATTTCAGCAAGTCTCTCAAGTTCATAAGCAAGGTTTGGTCACTTCAGAAAGCAGATGAGGCTGGCAACACATTGCTTCTTATTAACTTTTTTTTTTTCCCACTGCTCTGCAAAAGCACAGACTATCCTATTTTTAAGACAGCAGCCATTGCTTCTGAAGCTTCTCACATGGCTGCAACTATCATGATCTAATTTGTTCTTAACCTGACAGCTTTAACTCACATCTGCTCATTTTAAAGTATAAAACCCAGAGACAGAAAGTAGAACCAAACATTTTGCACATGAAAATTAACATTACTTACCAGATTCAATGCTAACTTCTCCTAACTTCAGATGAGCTTGAGCTGCATGGAGCTGAGCTTCTTTTGTTTCTTGTCTACAACAAGAAGACAAATATAGTTTTCAAATCCTGATCAGAGCATGCCACGTTCTCCAACTGGCTATACCACCATCTAATTTACAATGAGTTTCTGTGGCATATACCCAAACTGGAACTTTAGCCTTTACCTCTTGTAAATGACTTTTGCTAACTCCAGCATGTCCCAGGCTAGCTCAAGATTGCCAATTTCATCCTCCTCACTTTCCTGTGAAGACCAGAAGTGCATGACAGATTAAGTGACTTGGTCATAGACCACATCAAACACCACCACTAAATTCCCAACCAGTGTAATCAAGGAATCCATTTCTGTAAGAGGTAAACATTCCACCACTAGAAGAAATAAAATAAAGAAAAAATATGCAGAAGAGGTTATTGCATCAACCAAGACTTTGCCTGGAGTAAAGACTGTTAAATGGAACATGAACTTGCATTGTTTTGTGACATGCTTTAATTTTTTTTCAGAAATAACAGGGCACCAAGCACCACTATTATCCCAAGAGCAAGATGTTGTTTAAGGTTCTTTTTAGATTAACCAAATAAAGTTGATGGTCCAGCTTTTTTTAATGAACCTTTGAGCTCTGTTAGCATAATCTGAAAAAGGGATAGACAGTTACCTTGAATGCTTAGTGCCACTCTACGAGGCTGCAAATTTTTCCAGCTGTTTTGACTACTACATCAATGAACACCTCAGGTTTGAGGAGCACTACACTTCTCAAACAATTCCCATCCTAATCACAGGTTACTGAACAACCAGACAAGCAATTAACTGTTCCAAGTAACTCCAGTAACAGGCTGGAACAGCACTCCCTGCTTGCCCACCCAGGCCACATTAGCTCAGCACACCACAAGCATTTCTGTCAGAGCAGCTGAACAAACCCAAGTCTACAGACACAGCTGAGCAAGATGCTACAATGCAGACAAGGCCTAACACTGGCCAATATTGGCTTTCTGAAGTATTTTCCTACACAGAACTAAACAAAACACAAGTGAAGGACAAGTGATGTCCTTTTAGAAGGACATGAACATCATATTTAGGCCCAATATCGCATCCTTCCATGAGCACTGGTTTCAGGCCTCAGCAACCTCACCTTGTCTTCCACTGTCAATTCATTTTCCTTATCATCATCAGCTTTATCATTTTCTTTATCTTCCTCTTCAGATTCTTCTGTTTCTAGAAGACAAGTAGATGCATGAGGACACTTCTGGTTACTGTGCTTGCTCGATATGGAGTCAGGCAGAGTATGTTATATCCAACCCTTATCCTCTCAGTGACAGGTTAGAGGTGTGATCCAAGACGAGCAGATACATTAAAGTCTCAGCATGAGCAGCCATCTTGCTGAAACTGTTCAGCACTGTAGACTAAAGCAGTCCTTAAGTTCAACTTCTTACTAGCTACAACAGAAACTTACACAGAATTCAGGTCTCACAAATCTGTTGTCACCTCCCACTGAAGCCACAAGATCCTGAGCAGCCCTAGAGGCGCTGGCCAGCTGCTAAACTTCATGCTATGTAAAGTGTTTTCAGCAAGATAGCTGCCAAACTGCACACAAATTAGTCTGTTTCTCAGTTCATGATCCTCATGTCAGGCATTTAAGTGCCAATTTTAATGAACCTCCTCTTGTGTAGTACTAATTTGACTTTTGCCACTGTGCAGAAGCATCACGTCATCTGCTCTACCAGCAAAAGACATTTTGGGAAAATGTGCAGTAAAGGAGTATGGCTAATAGCTTCAGAGCACTGGCTGGTCTGCAGGCTGAAGTCACACAATTCCTGTATCACAATCTCTGGCTATTCCATCAGAGAATCTTGATTGGCAGGGACTAGAGAGCCTGGGAACTCACTAGTCCAACTCCCAGCACACACCCACCACTAAGAGGGCCAAACCTGTGAACATGAAGACACTTGTATAAAGGTAAACAGAAGAGATGTCAGGACTCTAAGATTTAAGTAGTGGGAGGAGCTTGGAATGACACAGCACCAGGCCAGGATGTTCCAGAGGGTCCTCACACCCCCAGACTTGGGGCAAAAAGCAGCAGTATGTGTGCATCAGCAGCTCTTCAGCACTGAGGGCAAGGAGCAGGTAACTACTCTCAGTTTATTTTCAGTCATCCTCTCTCCACAGACACCCTGTTAGGCCACTGCTCCACCACTGAGTGCTCACTATGCTTAGCAGAACAAATCCTTCCAGGGTCCAGAACTGTTTAGTCTGAACATTTGCCACTCCTGAAGTAAGGCACTGTCTGTGAAGATGAGGTACTGACAAGCGAAGTTGCAATTACAGTTCATCAATTAATTTGTGCAATAGAAGGCACAGGCCCACTAAGGCCACAAAGTACTGCTGCAGCAAAGGGTGCAAGTCTTGCTGGGTGCAAGTCTTACTTCAACAGAGCCCTGGAAACAGCTATAATAAAGCAGGGAAGCAGAAAGGCAGAAGCTGGACAGCCAGAAAAGACTGTACTAGAGCAGCAATAAGCCTTCAGCAAATCAAGTTTAGATTTTCCAACTAAATTTTTGCTAGCAATGACCATCAGAAAGACTCAACTGAAGAGTTCCTTCCCTCTACCAGAAGTAAATTTACTACTTTGTGTTCAGCTGTTCTTGTTTTTTCACCACCATTTTAAAATAAAACACAGCTATTACCAGAGGCAATTTGTGTTTCAAGTTATGTGAAGGTTAGTGCAATACACCCAGCCGCATGCAAGTGAACATCCATTCAGTATTCTCCACCAGCCTAGCCATTACTTACACATTTCACAGGGCTGTCAGTTTGCTTTCAAGTAAGACTTGCTTTGCAGTTAGTTAAGCGTTAGTCTAGAGAAACTGAGACTATTCACTATTCCTGGAAACTTTACTTGTATGTAAAGTCCTTCAAGAGCCCCTTTACTGTGCTTTTTCCTTATTCTAAGGCAAACAGAAAATTCTGAATGGAACACTTTTTACCCATTGTTAGCCAAATTCAAGTCATCCACCCACAAGTACTTTTCTCCTCTCAGTGTTACCTTCTCCCTCTTCCATCAGGTCATCTTTCTCTTCTTTTTCTACCTTAGCACCTTCACCCTCTTCCATCACGTCTTCCTTCTTTTCCTCTTTCTCTACCTTAGCAGCAACTTCAGCATTTCCTTTCATGTCATTAGGTGGCTCTTTGCCCTCTGTGGACAGAGGTTCCTTTGAGGACTCTGTCTCTTTAGATTCATCTGGTTTCTCTTCTGTAACTGTCTCTACTGGCTCTTGTTTCTCTTCTGCCTTCTGTTCAGCCACCTCTGCATCCCCTTCTGCCACTTCTTTCTGTTCCACAGCAGTTGCTGCCTGTGCTTCTGCCTTCTCTTCCACAGCTGTCTCTGCTTGCCCTTCTACAGCCTCTCCCTTCTCCACAGCTGGTTCTTTTTCTGTTGCTTCTGCTGCTTGTTCTCCCATCTCTCCCTTCTCTTCCACAGCCCCTTCTCCTGCTTCAGCCTCTTCTCCAGCTGCCTTTCCCTCCTTGTCTGACACTTCTGCTGATTTCTCCTTCTTCTCAGTTGCCTTCTCTACCTTGTCCTCAGGCACCATCTTCTGCTCTTTTTCTACCTCCTTTTCCACAGCTGACTCCTCTTTCACAGGCACCTGCTTCTTCTGCTCTTCTGAAGTTTCTTCTTTTCCCACAGAAATCTCAGTCTTCTCTTCAGCCTCTTTGGGCTTCACATCCTTGTCAGCAGCTGCTTCTTTGGGTTCTTTTTCTCTAATCTCTTTCATTTCAACATCCTCTTCTTTGATTTCCTTCTCAGAGAGTACTGTAGACTCTTCCGTGGACTTTTTGGCCTCTTCCTTTTCCCCCATGGCGTTATAAACCTGTTCTCTCAACTCCTCCCTTGCTTCTTCTACATGATTGAGGAAGCATAAACATTTCTTCGAGTTTAGTGATAAAGACATTAACGGGCACTGACAATACCACCCTCAAGACCCTCCAGTGTGTTGGTTTGTTACCAAGTTGGATGACACTCCTAAAAGCTTCATTTTCCAAGTACAAGGAATTAGGAGACAACCAACATAGCTGCTTCATCTAAGCAAGTCCCTTCCCCTTCCCTAGACTGCAGCATTGCAAGCGGCCACTCAAGCAGTGTGCGGTTGTGCAGCGATTTTAGTCACAGCTAAGCAAGAGGTGCCAGTGCTTTAACAGTCTGGATGGACAGGAATTCCTGTATCCTCTCCAGCTGCAGGCAGCATAAAATAGCCACTGTTCTTGGGACTTTGTACAGAGACTCTGACCTCTGGAACTACACACACTGTACTGCTACAAGGTTACAAAGCAGTTGGAGTCAGCGGTGAAGCCTAAGAAAGCGAGTTTGAATGCAGTGTTCAGGACACAGACACCTGGTGACCCTTTACACATGCTTTCAGTGACCAGCTCCTTGCAGATATTTTACAGATTTTGTTCATCTTTAAGCAAGACTAAAAAAAAACCAAACAAAACCAGAGTCCATTCAGACTGCCAAGAGTTTCAATAGTATGATTCAGCCTACCCAAGATACCAATGGACTAAATTTGGATCATTCCAACAAGAAAACACAGCCTGGAGCCTCCATGGCAGGGCAGGCAGCTTTACATACCATCAGCAGCTGGCAACGCAGAGTCATCTTCTGCTTTTTCTCCTTCCTCTTCCACCTGCACCCCTTCTAAGGCATTTCCCAGCACACCATTTTCCATTCTAAAGGGAATAGGAGTTTGTTATACCTTGGATTTTTTAATATTATACTTTGAACTGCACAAGCTGCAGTGCCACAGCCCATCCCACCCAGGGCAATCCTGTCAAGGAGTGAAATCCTGTTACACCAGATACACTCTTCACCAAATGACAAACTGTCACCGTACCTTGCCAACTCCAGGAGAGATTTTCCATAATAAAAAAAAGCTTCTGCACACTCATCCGCTGTCTCACCATACTTTTTACCCCTACAAAAACAATAAGGAATTATTTGCCTGTCCCTGCTTTAGATTTGGATATTCAAACTTTAACGTTAAATATTCTTTGACAAAAGGATCACTTTCTTGGCTCATTTCCCATCGCTTTAAGCAAATATTGAATGCTTCTCTCAGATATGGCTCTTAAACACCCAACTGAGGAAATTATTCTGTAACCCAAAAAGTACCATTCACAGAGACTGATCAAAACTAGTGAACAAATTACTAGAAAAAACACCTGCATAATAAACTATCAAATCCCTTTCCCTCCTTAGGGAACTCTGCTGGCAATGCCTATCACAAAATCCACCTAAACTGCACACTAACTAGAGCACTGTCCAACTCTTCAGTGACTTATCTTTCTTGCATAATCCAAATCAGAACAGCCAAGCTGAAGCCCAAGCCCAGCAAAAACACACAGAACATTCTACTACTCACAGTAAGCTCGCAGCTTCCTGGAATGCATTCACAGCAGCTGGAATATTTCCCATTACCAAGTGCTTCTGTCCCAAACCTAATAGTTTCTTTGATTCTCCATCCACATCCATACTGGAGGAAGGGGAAATAAATAAAATAAAGTATTCTGTTAGTTTTCACAATCATTTTAGCTTTCAAAACCTAGTCTGCTTTATGGAATAGTGAGTTGCATACATTACAGTGGTTGGAACTACCAGAGCAGGTGGGATTTGTTTGGTTGTTTGTGTAAATCTGAAACAACTGATAGTTCCAATAACCAAGGGAAGCCAGGTAAATGTATCCAATCACTGCAACAAGTATCAGAATCGGCTGTGACAAAGACTGCTAAAAAATATACTTTAGGAGTTGCACACCAACACACCACCGAGCACCAGTGCCCCAGACCCCAATGCTAAATCAAGAAGAATAAACTCAAGTTAAAACTTTTCATAGCACAGCACGGTGCATCTGAGAAGAATGACAGATACAAGTGTCAGTTTAACTCAGTGCCTCTTGCACTTCATTTCCAGAATGTCCAGCCCAACATCTCAGACTGGGACAAGAGGAGCTGCCCACAAAGGAATACCATCTATCACATGCCAGCTGCATACCTGTGCCTCTCCAGCACTAATTAAAAACCCAAAAACTTCAATAACAGCTAGTATTTTCATATGTATCAGCCCCTGAAAAGGCCTTGATGCACTAGATTTGTGTAAACCACTGGTGAGCACAGGATTTTCAGCACCTGCATCACACTTGGGAGTTAAACTCCAAGTCTCAGAAGCGATTTGAAGGGTGACCTTTGCGTTTCACACAGTAACTCCGTGATTTTGTGTGATTTGATATTGACAATCCCACCTCCCATCTCACCTGTCTGTTTTGTCTGTGGATGTGGAAGGAGCTGCCAGTTCCTCTTCCATCCTGCAAACAGAAAATCGAATGTTCTTTTTATTCACGTTTAGAACTGCCCACCCATTTCACGGCACCAGGAGCGTGGAACAGAGGTGGCCGTGCACCCCGAGGCCCCGCAGTGCGGTGTTTGTGGCTGCGGGGGCTGTGCCGGCCCTGCCCGCCGGTCCCGCACAGACAATGGGCCTTTCCCGCCTTCCGCCGGCCCCGCCCCCCGCCCTTGGCGCCAAACCCCGGCGGCGGCTCCTCACGGGCCGCCGGTCACGTGACACGCCCCGCGGCGTCGGCTGCCCCCAACAAAGATGGCGGCAGCCGCGCAGCGGTCACGTGGCGGCTCCGCGCGAGCCGCGCGGGCCCAGCTGGCGCCGGAGGAGCGGGGCGGCGGCGCGTACCACCGCCGGCGGGGGGGACGGCGGAGGCAGGTACCACAAGCGGCGAGGGGGGGACGGGGCACGCAGGTATCACCGCCGGCGAGGAGGAAAGGGGGGGAGGAGGGGGTACAGCTTCACCAGCCCGACCAACACCCCCAGCCCTCCCCCTAAGGAAATCCGGCCCAGCGTCCCCCTGCCCCCCATCCCCTCCGGTACCCTGCGGCTCGAAGGCGCCCCCCCTCTCCCCTGATGCCCCCCGTCTCCGACACGCACACACCGCAACCGGCGCCAGCCCACGCGGCCCTACCTAGTCTGAGAGGCCGGCGCGGGCTCGACGCAGGGGGGAGCGGCGATGGCCGAGGATTGCATAGAAGCTGCTGGAGAGAGGGGCGGCGGCGGTAGAGTGCAGCCCCCTGCCCCTCCGGCTGCCTATATACCCCCGAGGACACGCCCCGGCCCGCCTGGCGGCGCGCGCGCGCCGCAGGGGGACTACCGCTCCCGGCATCCCGCGCGCCGGCCCCGCCGCGGGACGCCGGGGGCGCCGCCGCGCGGGGCGCGCTGGGAAGTGTAGTGCCGGAGAGGGAGGCGGGGTCCCGCGGGGCATGTCGGGAGGTGCAGTCCCACTCCCTCAGGGCGGCTGTGGGAGCCCCTCAGCCCCAGCCGGGAGCCCGGGAGGCTCTGGCAGCCCGGCCCGGGCTCTGCACCCAGCCGGGAGCCCGGGAGGCTCTGGCAGCCCGGCCCCGGCTCTGCACCCAGCCGGGAGCCCGGGAGCCTCTGGCAGCCCGGCCCGGGCTCTGCACCCAGCCGGGAGGCTCTGATAGCCCGGCCCGGACTCTGCACCCAGCCGGGAGCCCGGGAGCCTCTGGCAGCCCGGCCCGGGCCCTACACCCGCCCTCGGTCCCTTCAGGCGAACAGGCCCCGGGTTTCTGCCCAGCTAACGCAGATGGCTCGGCTCTCCCGTGGCACATGAACACAAGAGCAGGTAGGGCTGACAGGGCCGCTGCCCTGTCACAGCACAGCCCAGCACTAAGACCTTCAGGCTCTGCTATTTCAAGGTAAAAGTTCTCCAGCTTCAACCCCGCTCTGTCTCTCCCTGCAGGAACAGAGCTGGGAAGTGTGGGGCTCACAGGGCTACAGCTTTAATGTGCTTTTCTTGGAAATTCTCCCAGCCCACTTAGGCACTCTTACTCTGAGAAATAACTAAAGTTAATTGGGGCCTTGAGATAAGAGGCAGGGGGAAAAAGTCTCAAAGTCATACAGTGCGTACAGAATTTATTTAAACAAGCAAAAATGCACGTGAAACAAGCAAGAAAAGCCACTGTCCTTGGCAGGATGGCTGCAGTCTCCAGAGTGCCTTCAAAGTGCAATTGCTTGCTTAATGACTGCAACAAGAACCATATTCAAAGGCATCGTGTCTGAGTAGAACAATTAAAGAAACCAACAGGAATTTAATTTTCCTTAGGAGAAAATGTCCAGTCTAGTAAAGAATCCTAAATGAGGTCCAATGGCTTCCTCCACTGAGGCAAGTTCATCAGGAGTTAGGAAACATTTTACAAAGGAAGTTCCTGAAATTTTGCCTGCGGTTTACAAGGAGTGATAAATGGGTGTCACTTTTTTTCCCAGTTCAGCTGCACACTGTGAGGCCCAGGGCAGGAATTACCTGAGAAGGCTCAAAATGAATACACAGATCTGCTATAGGCCTATGGCAAATGAGGTTATCCAAATTAAAGTGTCTAGTTCTTTAACTTTTGAACTATTTGATATACAAGACTATTTTTCTAATTGCTTGCTACTACTGTGGGGAAAAAATTAATCCTATTTAACAGGAAGAGAGGACCAAAAGAAAGTGTTGATGTTTCTAATGCCACAGAAAGTGTCACCACCAGAGCACAGGTAGGTACTAACACTTTATGCCCTTTGTGCTCAGATGACCAACCAGTTCATTAGGAGACTGAAACAAAAGAAAACTGTGCTTAGAGCTGGAGTTCCAGTCCACGGGTGCATCAGCACTCAGCAAATGAGTCCCTGCCAGGGGAACACAGAGACATGGCAATTAAGAAAACAGGCACAAAAGGCAGGTCAGTGGCACAGCAGGACACAGGAGGAGCTCTCCTAAGTATCAACCAAAGACATTTTTTGGCAGCAGCCAAAAATGCAACATTAAAACACTGGGAGCTCTGACAGGTCTTTGGTCTTACTGTACAATTAGGAACTAATTTTGTGATCTTCCAGAACTCAAAATGGACATTTTTGGCTAAGAAACACTGGGCAGCTTCACAGGAAAAGCAGGATTTTTTCTGCAAGACTTGCTGAAAATTTCTTGTGGCTTTTGTGAAAGGATCAGAGCTGAAACCCAGCACTGTGACAAGCAAGAGAGAGGATTACCCTGAAGGCCTGCTCCAGGGTCTGCTTTTATTCTCCTCAAATCTACAGGCAAATTAAAAGAAAGAGAAAATTGACAAGTCTAGGTCCCAAAAGTCCTATGAAGTGGATAAAAGCACTGGGCATGGCTGATTACTTGGGTTTTAATGAATAGTTTATAGACATAGTGCAGCTATAGCACATTTTACTTCATTCCCTGTGTAAAAAATTATTAATAAAGATATCAAAGTTGATGGCTGAGCAATTCTTTAGCCTTAAAAAAACTTTCACGCTTTCACCCTTCTTTTTTTTCCCTCATCATGGTAGTAACCGAAATTTTCAAAACCATTTCACAGTAGTAACCGAAGTAATTGCTCCAAGTAATGCCCTTGTCTGATAACGATGTGTTTGGAACTTAGACTCCATTACTCTTTATCTAATCTCCAAAATATCTGATGCCTCCAGGAGCCAGCTTGCAGTTATTGTAATAAATCCACAAACTTTAGAACAGAAGCTACAGGATCTCCAGGCAGGAGTACACTGTAGGAAAACCTGCTTGGGAAGGAAGGTTTTCATTTGGACGGTGCAACAATTACTTTGTAGAAGGGCAATTACAGGAGCATTACTTTAACACCTGATTATCCAGTAGTTAATAGGGGTCATTAAACGGGTAGTGAGGGTGTCCAGCATCTCTGGCTACTAGCTTTCCATCCACCTGTGAAAAAAAAGACAGACTCAAGTCAGAAAAATAAATCCATTTTTACTCACAGTTTCAAGTTCTCCATGATTTAGATCTCTAAAACTTTGTATCACAAAAATCTGGGAGTACATTTTTCAGCTTAAACAAGAGCTCCTCCCTCTACTCCCAGGTCCTCTAAGCCTTTCTTGAAAGAAAAGACAGATTTCTGTAGCCTAGAGCAAGAGTCTCTCAAGCTGCAGAGACTTGAAGAATTAGACTAAGGATAGTTAAAAGCCTCGGGCCTTGTAGCTGTTACTGAGTAAGTGCTGGAACATGCACGCTTCAAAACACTTTATTGGAATTGGAGCCTTTGTCCATGCTTCCATTATAGAGAATTGCTTGGCTGCCAATTTTAGAGATGGATAAGATGAAACACATTGTTCGGGGTCATATATTGAGGCATTAATAGTGTCACTGAACTCCTTTTAGGAACACTTCCACAGTAGACCAACTTGTCCAGCTGTAAAATGGGAGCACTGAAACCAATACTCACAGATAACCAGAGGCTCGGGCTGGCCCAAAACCAGACATGGCCATGCAAAAGTCTCAGTTCCTACATCCCACCTCAAAGCATTCAGATAGACGACTTGCATTTCTATTGCACCAAGTCCATTGCAACACCCCCAACTTCCATGTAACTGGGGTAAAACCTCATCTGTAACTTTTGGGGAAGTCTGGGTGCAGCACTGGCCCACAGCACACACCTCCCCACGTGTCAGGCAAGCACCATCCACCCAAAACTTAAGTTAAACGACTAATGCCTCAATAAAAGTTATATTAGAGAAATCTTTGATTTTTATACATATAAGCGTGGTGGTAGTGATCACTCAAAATGTTGTGGGCATAGAGGAACTCACGGAGACTTCCAAACCAAGTAGAAAGTGTCCCATTAGCTTTGAATATAAAACCTGCATTTCAAAGCGACTGGAATTCCTGCAATGAGCTGTTTAAAGGAAAGGAGTCACCTGGGGGCACTGCAGAGCACAGAACGAAGATGTTACTGTGTAACATTTGACTAATGCTCCGATTAAAATAGACCTGCAAGGAAGCTGTCAGCTGAAGGCAATCCTTAAAACAGAAGTGTCACAGTAGCTTCAGGTTTCCTCAAGTTCTCTTGAAAGCCAACAGTTTCCTCATGTTCCTAGAATTCATATTCTTCACTCTCTCCCCCAGTTCTGTCCCCCTGCATATTTGTCCACACAGAACAAGCAAGCATTCTTGTTCACAGCAGGCCAAGACAGCAGCTGCCAGAAGCAATGTTTCACATCACTGATTCCAGTCTACTCTAGGAATGTGAGAGAAGTGGGGGGATAAAATCAGCAATGCACACACCTGCAGGTCAAGAGTAGCTAACTTTTACAAAAAGATCGTGATGTGCTCACTACATTCCTCCTTTCCTGGCCTGACAGTCATTTAAGTATATTCCTTGGCCAATTATATGTTTCCAAATGTTTGGATTTCAGATTGGTGCAAGGGAACTTCCAAACTCTATCCAGATAATGAACAGTTAAAAGTATAAAGCAATTTTAATTGTCTACATGCAATGTAATATCTTCCCCATAGGCTTTAAACATACACGACAAGGAAGAGAGTGGCACAATTTGAAGAACTTGTGGCTATAGATCAATGAAGTAAAGCCTAGAAGAACGGTCTCATCAGTTATGACAGCAGCTCTCTTGTCACTCATACCACACTTTGAAATCCAGACACTAAATCAAATTCATAGCGGAGACAGGTGTGAAAGGTTAGACAGGAATTTTAATTCATAGTTGATAAAAATTCTTTCCAATAAGCCCAGAAGGGATGGGCAGGAGACAAAAGGTTCCATTAGAGATCTTAGAGCTACAGAGCTGTGATTTAACTCTACTTATCTTGCTTCTTCCTGTCTCATTATCTGACAATATGGCAATATCTTTGAAGCTCAGCTGCATCACATTCACCCTTTCTCAAGCTGGCTGGGCTGCCACTTTGAACTGTATTTCATCTCTCCTTTGCGAGTCCCTGTGATCTGATCAGGTCTCCCAGTTAACAAAAGCACATGAATTATCCCTGGCTCATTCAAGCCAGGCTACATTTAAATGTATTTTGCAGTTTCATTAACAAAACAACTTTGTTTGCAGCCTGAGTAGCAAAACACTTGAAGGAAACATATTGTCAGCAGCAGGTGTGCTTGTCACTACCCCATTCACACAGATCAGCAGCTAAGCTGCTTGTTTGGTATACAGGCTCCTGATCCATAACCACAGAGAACTTTGGCTGCAGGAATGTGAGGGTTTATATTTATGCACACATACAGTTAAAAGGATGGCCTTGAGGCTCATGTAAGCATGACAAACAGTGAAAGCTGTAACACATATCTACCATTGATATGAGACAATAATTTCCCACACATTCACAGCTTCTTTTCTAACTTGGACTGGTCACTGATATACTCTCAAGTATTCAAAAAACTCACAATGACAAATCCTGGAGAAAATTTCCCAAAGGAATTACTACAGCCAGAAGCCACTACTGAAGGATAATTTACAGGCAAAGCACTGAAGAGGCCAGGCTGTGTTTGACAGCTCCCAAATTTGCTGAGATTTCCTGTATCTGTACAGTGTACTGTATGGCAGAGAAGGGATAAATCACTTCAGATTCATTATAGGCACAACTACAGCAACTTGTTACAGTTACCATATCCTGGCCAGTGATACACCAGGGAATGGCAACGGCTTTCTGTTGTAAAGTCAGAACAGGACAAGAAGTGAGAAACACTATAAAGACAGGAGATAACAAGGCATTACTCTCTTTTTTGCAACAAAGGAAAAGGAACAAGTTTAGGTCCTTTACTGTAATAAAGGAAAGACCACGAGGACTTCAAGGCTTACAAGGCAGCAGCTTCTCTAAAAACAAACTGGCATCTGCTAGCACATGAGGTAAAGGTTCATGTGACACAGTAAATCACTGATGCTAAAAGATGCAGCTAATGGATTTGGGAAGAAAAATAGATCAGCTTAATCCAAACTCCTTACATAGGAGAAAGGTCATTAGAACAGATTCTGAAAAGGGGGACATGCAGCGGAGGGGAGGGGACAAATTCCTTGATGTGACTTCCACCATGGATGTGGAGAAGCAGCAGCACCCTGATTCTTCACTGATCTTAGAGGTTCATGGTACAAAGCAGAAAGTGACAGCTGGTACAAGGAGTACTTCTGGAGGAATGCCATGGAGCTTAGCCTGCTTGGACTTGAGAAGAACAAATCAGCAGGACCTTGGTGAGCTTTGAAAATGGGACTCTGACTTAAAGACCCATGGGAGTCAGTAATGAGAACTCAAGAGGGAGCCACCCATGTCCAAAACAGAGGATAGAAGTTTTCAACAAGCTGCCTTTTCTGTACCCAGCTTTTGAAAAATTCTTTCATCTTAGATACCCTAAGAAGATGCAGTGTTCTTTTGAGTAAGTAGTTCTGATGAGAACACTAAAGAAACAAAACTGTAAAAATCCCAAGTGCTCGCCATATGCACATATTGAAAACTATTGGAAACACAAGAAATTTACCGTGATCATTGGCACAATGTAACGCCAGTTTTTATTCAGGCTTCCAATGTGGCTCATCTCCTCTTCTGTAAGGCTAAAGTCAAACACCTGAGAACAAAAACCAGAGGCTTTACTCAATAACCATAGGTTGCCATCAGTTTGTTTTCTGCTAATAAATATGAAATTACAATGGAACTCATAACAAACACCAAAGCAAAGGCTTAAAGTCCGAGCTGTTCACACACCTGCCAGCTCTAAGCTTACACTGGTACTGCATAGTGCTCTGCCACTAAGGTAGAAAGCAGTGGGACTGCTTCTCACACTAAGTGCTGCCTATTTGATAAATATTCTGTTTCCATGTAGATCTAAACCTCAAGCGACTGCAGAATTTATGGGAATTTGTTGAGATTTCTAGCAGCACACTACATGCCAGAATGTGGATTAATGAGAGTAACAGTTGTATAAACAATCCCTTACTTAAAAACAAGTATGTAACCAGCCAATCTTTATGAAAAAAGACCCAAGGAGGTGATTCAGAAACATCCCTCGAGATTATTTAAAGTCAGGGTTTTCAAATAATTTCTGAAGTCTCTACTTCAGAGCAGAAGTGAACCACGCTTACTCCTTCAGCATCACTAGAATGGCAGTTTGGTGGAGAAGTAGTCACCAGCCCTCACTTGCAGAATAGAGCAACTATTACTCATGAATAAGAGTCATTGAGCATAATTAGAAGACTCTATATCAATAAATTTGTGTCTCAAAAAAAAAATTAAGTACAGATTTTTCAATTAGACCTCTACAAAGTACATTCTTTACCTTCTGATAACAAGACTGTGCATGTACACATTGCACACACACACCAAGTTGTTTGAAACACATCCTTTGTTTTCAAAAAACATCTTCACCCTCCCTCCCCAGCGTGTGCATACATTGATGAACAAGTATGAACCAAGTGCCTGAGCTTGCTGCTCTGCAACGTGTAGGACTGTACAGCAATTACTCACATGAAAAGGGCATTTTTGAAACTCCTCCATTTCAGCTTACCTGCAGATTCTGCTGAATGCGAGCAGGAGTGACACTCTTAGGAATGACAACCACTTTACGCTGCACTTGCCATCTGCAAGAGGAGGTGGGAGACTTGTCTGTGTGTGTAGTCCAAGGACAATAAGTATTTATTTTAGTTAAGTAATAATCTCTGGCAGCAGAGATGCCACTTCTGTGAAATAAAAATCTCCACAGGAGTGACACAGTCCTCCTAATACAGTATTGTATTAGGACCTGGTACGTCCAAGCTCAAGCAAGACAGTAACAACTGAATTAATTAGAGAGGGGAGGATGTTCATGCCTTGGAACAAGCACCCAAAAGCTGTTTTAAGCTAAAACCCCCAGAAACAGTCAAAAAAACATACTTAGGCATTTCAAGCAAGTTCTAACCTGACAACCACTCAGAAACTAAATGAAAACCCAGATCCCTGAAATTCCTGTCTAGAGGCTTGAGCAAAAGATCTTGAACACATTCAGCTCTCTGGGTAACCTGCTACTGCCCAAGACTGTGTAGTGACACTGATGGATACAAAGCCAGTCAAGAAATATTAGGAAAATATCCAATCTTAGTTTACAAGGTGCTGATCACATTCTGGGTATCACTCAGTCACCTTGTTCCTTAATATCCAGTACCTGGCTATATAAAAACAAAACAGCAAATAGTTCTTCAGTACAAAGGAGGCAAGTCTTTTCCTCAGCCCTCCTTCCTGGGAGCCCACCTGAGTGCAGCAGCAAGCACTAGAGGCTTCAAGGAACCAGCCAGATGCAAATTCAGTGGGCAGCACTCACGTGTGGTACACTGCTGCCTTAATTGTCCTACTCCTGTTTCCCAGCAGAAAAGGTGCTGTCCCAGACATGTGAACTATCTCAGACATGGATCCAGGCCCTGAATGGACTCTTCTGATGTAGCCTACCTGCCCTAAGGCAGGACCAACTCTACTAGCTTTGTAAAACAAGCACCAAGTGGGGTTTGCTTTTGGGACTCCCTGTGATTTTAAGCCCTCCCTGACACACTTTAAGTGGATTCCTTCTAGGCTGTATGTTTTGCTTGACTGAAGACTGGGTCCCAAACACCACGCCTCTCCACAATTATTCTGTACCTGAGGACGATCTGTGCAGGTGACTTGCTGTATTTTTCTGCAATTTTTTTGACCCCAGGTTCCTCTAGCAGCACAGGCTCATCTGGGTGTTTCCACATGCGATCTGGAGAGCCAAGGGGACTGTAGGCAGTGACCACCAGGCCTCGCTTCTGGCAGTGAGCAATCAGCTCGTTCTGAGCTAGGTAAGGATGGCATTCCACCTATTAAAATGACCCACAATGAGTGGCTACAGAACAGATAGCAACATACAGTGAAACAAACAAGAAGTCAAGGACAAAAGTTCATTCCAGATTCCAGAAAACCTTATGAGGATAAGGTTTAAGTTAACCTTAGTAACTCAAGTCACTACCAGGAGAAAGAAGTGTCTGGTAGGCTAAGCTTACAGGAAACAAAGAACAGATCACCTGAGCTTGGTGCTGGACTTTCCCTTCAAACTGATCATCCAACATGCAAGGAACTTCTATGCAGCAGGGATCCAAGTTACTCCCTCACAATCTTTCCTTTTTACAGACTAAATTGTTCCTCACATGGAGCATGAGCTCTTCCAAAGACCTGTTCATCTAAGCAAGTATAAATATCCATGGAACATGGATGTAGGCCTCCTTTTCAATATGCCTGGAAAAACAGTCTCTGTATGCCTGCTCCTGCAGAGCTGGCTATATTCTTCCCTGCAAATAAGAAGCTGCAACTCTTGTGCTACATACATGACATTGGTTTGCAAATTCTTCACTCTTATGGACAAACAGGAAAGGTATTTGTCTCCTTTGTCCACCTTACCTGGAGCACAGCTGGCTTCACAGTAGCCACACTTAATACATCATCGATCTGACGACTGTTGAAGTTTGACAGCCCAATGGCCTTCACAAGACCTTTTTCCACCAGTTTCTCCATTGCCTTCCAGGTATCCTTATAATCAATGTAGTCATAACGCATCGTGTTATCGGGATTCTTTGGGAAGAGATTGTCCCCTCGTCTACAGTATCAAAGGTGAAGTGTAAGTACATGCACCAAATTATTTTAGTTCTTCACTCACTCAAAGAAACCTTCTTCACAGTAGTCTTGAAAGTTTCTACATAGTCTGAAGGACAGAGTACAAACTGAATGAATCTGTCTGTTCAATTCTATTTCATGACTTAACCGATAAGCAGTTATTACACAAGACAGTCTTTCCTACTTAAAGTTGTTACACAGCACTTTGAAATACTCACCTATACAGCAGTGACTACACAGAACTGATAAACCACTGTACACACCAGCAGCTCTTTGCACACTTTGATCCCCATAAAACAGCTGATTTAGGGAGCAGTAACTCAAGAGGGCAGCTTGGAGTTGCTACCAAAGGGATCTGGGCTTAAGAGCTATCTAGGAGAAACCGTATTCAAAGGACACTGGCCTTCCCACTCCCTCTGGATTCTGTAGCTGTGTCACTACTTAATACAAGCACAGATTCTCCCACAAGTCCTAATATTTACATGTTGTTTATAGGTTAGGTGTGTTTCCTTCCAATTAGTCATACCAAAACATAAAAAAAACAACAAAAACAAAACAATGAAAAAGCCCACCTAAACAGACACAAAGTACCCAGCTGTGCCAAGTGACACCCCACAGCCAAAGGGGTGAGACCTATGACTGGTCTCACCTATGAGCAGTCCATACTGAGAAGGGTACCAGCAATCCCCCTGGGAGAGCCCTGCTCCATCATCACCACAGGACTCTGCTAGTTCACCCATGAGACTCTTAGACAGCTCTAACTAAGCAGTGAATGGTGTGAAAAATGGCAGTACTTAGGGACAAGGGGAGGTGGTTCTTCATGTCGCTGTTAAATCTAGAACCAAAAATAACTCTGAAAGCCTTACGAGCTTCCAAGTCAGAACAGCTTCATATGTCAAGAGTACTGTATTAAGTGAGAGTAATTTTCAAGACCTAAAGGCACTGTGATTTTCATCAGTTAATTTTCTATAAATAACATTCCTTAGCTTAGCCTCCCAATGCAGCAGACATTATAAATAAGCATGCATTAAAACAGTTACATACAAATAATGGAAAACTGCAGAGTATACTGTTTCCAATGCGAAAAGAAATTAAACTGCTTTATTAGACTGTCAGTTTTGTCAACAGTGTCACAATATAATCTAAATTTAAACATTAGTACTATCTAAACATACATTATTATTTGTTTTATGTGTCATTATCAAAGCAATGTTTGATGGGGTGGTTTTTTTTCAAGCAAATGAAAAGCAAACCTGTTGCACAACAGGGGGAATTTTTCCCAGCTCTTCCTCCAGACCAGTTCTAGTAAAAACACTTCCTCATTCTGTTATGCTGAGGAATATATTTATACTTTGAGCATCTTTAATCTTATCATTAGTATATGACATGTCTAAAATTCAGTTCATGTGACTAGAAGGGGAAAAACATTCTCAGATTTGCAGAACAGAGGCCCTTTAAACTGAAAGACAGGTCCCAGACATGGCAACAGTCCATGTGAACTATCTCAGACATGGATCCAGGCCCTGAATGGACCCCTCTGATCTACTCTACCTGCCCTAAGGCAGGACCAACTCTACCAGCAAACCTTTGTCAAGGAGATTTACTCCTCCTGCCTTTTTGCTGATTGTAGTTGGGTGGAGAAACAACTACGTCCACATCTACACGGAAATAGAGTATGGAACTGTGCTTCTCATGAGATTGTAGGATAAAGGCATTTAACACTTAACTGGAAAACTTCCACGTCATACAGGTACCACCATGATACTGCATGTGCTTGTCCACTCCAGTATAGTTAATAACTACAAGTGAAAAGTGTTGTCTTTATGAAACACTTAATTCCCATTTTCCAGACCAGTACAACTAAGGCACAAAGCGGTTCTGGTATTTCCTCAAGGTTACCAGGTAGACCAATGGCAGAACCAAGAACAGCTGCTACACTTCTCCACTGCCTAGATGAAGACAGTAGACTGTTTTAAACTTTAAACACAAAAAAACACCTTGCAGGCAGCATAAGCAGGAAGAAATTCACAGCTCAGAAAGAACATCCTCAGGATATAACATGAGCCACTTATGTAAAACTGGTGTTTCTGCATTCTGCATCTAGAACTTACTCAAAGGCATGAGGCCAGTGCATGAGGTACAGGTCCAGGTAATCCAGTTTCATATCTCCAAGTGTTTTCCTCAGCGCTGGCTCTACATCTTCTGGGTGGTGTTTGGTATTCCAGAGCTTTGATGTTACAAACAGGTCCTCCCTTTTAATAACCTTCAAGGAAAGAGAGCATAATATACTGGAGCAATTTCAGAAAGAGGATTGCAACAATTCCCCAATTAGTTTTAAACAAAGAGAACAACTGAAGTTTTGTGGTTTGTTGTGTTGTTTTTTTTTTTTTTAAAAAGGTAACACATGGAACCTACAAAATAAACCTTTCAAAAATATACTGGATGGAGAAGGGCCAGAGAAATACACACAGTGGCAAATCTTAAAGTATATCAAATACTTCATCAATTACAAGTTTTGAAAAACAAAAGAATTTCTTCCCGCATATTCACTCTTCCAAACCTTCCAATTCAAGGGTTAAAGGCATTACTAAGTGTGACAGTGGCCAAAAGAAAGATTACTCAGCTTATTCATATGTAAATTTTCAAATTTCCATTTAGCAATTCACATATTCCAGCCTCAACCAGCTAATTTTCTTTACTATCACATGCTATAAACCAAGATTGCTTCTTGTGGAAAGAGTGTGGGAAAATAATCAGAAGATTCCCCAAACCTCTGCATTGGAGTTTCTAGGCTGTGGAAGGAACACACTAAGAACTGAGGCCTTGTACCCTGTATTGGAAGGGTAAGAACCAGAAATAAAACAATGGGGAACTGGTTATCTAGAAAGCATAAAATAGAAAAGGGAGATCACATTGGGCAAAAGGAAGCACAGAATTCCATCAGAAAGAACATTTCTCACTGTCTCTTATCTGACAAAACTTCACTCAAGTCTATTTTGAAGAATTTTGAATTATTAATTCCTTAGTTTCTCTCTTCCAACCATTCAATTATTTCTGTGTTTCACAAAAGGATGTTGTGTTCAAAAGGAAGATATTTAAAAATTCCTTTTCAAAGAATTTTGATTCAAATTCTAGTTCTAAGTTAGCTAGCTAATATGAACTGAACAAAATGCTTGCCATTGTTACTACATCTGATAGGGAGGAATCCCTGGGGCAAGCTGAAAACAGCCTCTCTGAAGCACATAACAAAGAGACTGCCCTAAAGCCAAGGCAAGAGCAGCAGGAGAGCAAGAACATGAAAACTTCCTTTCCATGGGCTGTGAGGTTGTACAGGTTATCCTTTTGGCCCCTTTAGGGAATAAATTTAAGATTCCACCTCAGCTCATACATAGGAATGCCTCTCACATTGCATTATATTTAGGTGCAGACTCTGAAGTCATGTTTATGAAACTTTCACATGCAATCACTGTTTAAAAAAAAATAAAATTCACCACATTTACTCACTCATATTTTATCTATAACTAAAAAACCTACAGTTGATATTTTATCATTAACAAAAAACCTAAATTTGCTGTGGCTATCCCCCATTGCATGCTAGACTGAAAAGTCAGGGTTAACTTTTCATACAAATCATGACAAATATTTTACATTTTAACTACTGATTCTGGGAACCCCAAAGTAGCCAAACTGGGATACTTTGAAAGGGGAAAAGGAAAAAAAAACACCACAGGCATTTTCTGTATGTTCCATCCAAATATCCCTGACAATCTTACTTCTCCATTATAGCCAGGAGGGCTCTCAGAAGAGAGAAAGCCCTCTTTCATGCCTTCTCGTGATAAATAGCAAACAGTTGGGGTAGAGCAGCAGGAAAAGCCACAACTGTTACCTTCCCAAGGGACTGGAAGTTTTGGCACAACACAGAGTCAGCAGGGCAGTTCCTGTGCTTTTACCTTGTTGGGCCCAACACACTCCTGGAAGGCGTCCCCGATCTCGGCTTCGTTGCTGTAGGCGGCTGCGCAGTCAATGTGGCGATAGCCCACGCTGAGGGCATGTTTCACTGCCTCCTTCACCTGCAACCACAAACACACTGCCCATGCAGCCACAGAAAAGGGATGTGGCACTGGGGAAAAGTTAAAAAACACTACGAGACTTAGTGAGGAACACCCCCCAAAAAACCACAGACCTGTATAAGGTCATGCGATTCAAACACAAGGATCTGGAGTCTCAGTGGCACAGTCCTTAGGGGGGAAGAGCAAACTGCTGGCAGGCATTCCAAGAAGAACAAGAAAATGGGTCATGCACACAGAGCCAGCACGCAAAAATGCACCAGGTAGACCAAATCCCTACTCTTCTCTACAGTTGTTACACTTTTCTTAAATATACAATGACTTATAAGAAGCAGTTTTCAAATAAGTCATGGCTTAGGAAGACAGCTTTTCTGACCTAAGTGACAAATCAACATCAGTTGATAATATATTGGAACGTTGGAATATATTGTATAATATGTTGGAATATATTTCCTCTTGCCCAGTAAAGAAGGAGCCTGGCTTCTAACTCCAGAATCACCACAGTTTGTGTTTGGTTCAGCCACTCACACTTAATCACCAAGACAATGCTCTTTTATGGAACATTTTTCTTTCTTGTCTCATAATTGCACAACAGCAAAAGTCATGCTGCTGGGATACGCCTGATGATGCTCACAACTTTACATTTTGCTTTCAACATTGCTGACAATGAAGGTGTTGCCATCAGCAATACAACTCTTGCTCCATATTGTCACATAAAAGCCAGAATGGTTTTTGTAAACCAAGGCACTTTACTTCAAATCTGTATCTACTTTTGAAAGCTCTAATGAAGTACAAGTACCAAAGGTCTTCACAGGTGGGCCTCAGATATGGAGCAAGTCTAGAAACCAGAAGGAAACACAGAATGGCATCTTTGTGAATACTCCTAAGGAGCTTTTGAAAAAAGATTTTCTATAAATGATTGTGCAAGAATGAAGAATTACTACAGTTGCCAGTGGAATCATCATCTCCCATTAGGCTGATGACCATTTAGTAAAATCTGTTTCATTTAACTTCCAGTGGACAGTTAGCACACATTCTCTCTTACCCCTGTCCTTCTGAAGTACTACAGAAAGAATAATACACCCCATCTGTGCAGGATTTCTATACACTGCACCTCACTAACTTATCTTTCAAGACTCTGGGACACTCTAAATTATTCTGTGTATAAGGCTTGATGCAATAGGGCCACAAATTTTAAGTGAGATCACACCTCTTGTCATGAGATTAAACAATATGTCCACAAAGGCTAGAGGGCTACTTTGATTAACAACTTAATCAAAGTAGCTGTAAATTTGAAAATGCTGGTACTTTGATTAACAACTTAATCAAAGTACCAGCATTTTCAAATTTAAAGCTGACAAAATTAGTAATACCAAACAAAGAGTCAGTCCTGCTTTCAGATGCTACAAAAAGGCAATGGAGAATCAAATGTGAGAACTCTCTCCTACTGGTGGATTTGATTTGTTTTTCTTGTCAAGAAGTGCAGTAAAAGCAGACACAGGATATTCTGACTACATTCTTTGGCATTTTGAGAGGAAAACTGGAGTGTAGCTCAGTTTCCCTTAGCCAGGATGACAAAGCACTTCTATTACAGCAGTGAAGTCTTCCTTTCTCTAGCAGGACAGTACTTACAGTCCTTGTTTCACCTGACAAAGATATTTCTCAGGTCACTACAAAATCAAGGGCAGGGTAATTCTGAAATCACTTGAGACATAGTAAGGATTTTTAAGACTCAGTTTCTATCCTCCAAAAAGGTGAAATCTGTGGAGAGGGACAGAAAAACAGCAATGTTCTGTGTCTGGAACCCCCTATTTCCTGTAACAGATTAATACTCTTTTTAATCAAATAGGCACAAAGTTTACCATAAATGAAAGTAGGCACCACTCACAGAAAAACAGAAATAAAGCACTCCAAACATGTCTCTGCAAAGCAATCAACAAGAGGCTGTATTCTTTTATCAGCATGTTTTGAGAAATTTCTAGCACTGAAGAACTGGGACTGATAATTTAAATAATGTTTGGAGCTGACAAAAATAATCTGTATTTGGGTAAGCTATTCCCAGCCCATTAAGACATTTCAGTGTGAACTGAGAGCTCCTGTTCCACACAAAAGGCAAATAATCAAGAGGAAACATGAAAAAAAAAGGCATTTTTGGAGGGGAAAAATAATAACATAAGTAAGTTTTGAAAAAGTACTTTTTTTAAACAAGAAGTTCTGTATTTTTGAGATTAACTTCAGAGAGGTACATGCATTTCATGGTAGGGGGATAGAGAACAAAACATAACAGAGACAGCTGAAGATTCATATGCCTGTGGGTATTTGTTGTTGTGAAATACAAATAGCCAAAGGATCCTTCAAACTTTCCATATATTCTTTAGTTTAGCCTGTCAATACTGCTAGGAAAGGAGCAATTAGTGAGTTTACTTTGCATTAGGCAAGTTGAGTCACACAGCTCAAGTGTGACTCACAAATCCATCCCTGCAGAACTAAAAAGTTAGGTCTTACTAAAAGTACGTCTGAATGGATCTTGAGACATCTTCCAGTCAATCCTCAAGGCCCACAGCTGGGCAGAGTAAATCCAGACCGCTCCTACACACATTTGTCACAGCCCTTCTTGTGACAGGCAGTCTTTTCCAGTGCTTTGAAATCTTCATGCTGAAAGTCTTTTACATGACTCACAAAGATGGTCCTGACAGCACATCCCATTCCTCCCAGACATGATATTCACAGCTTGCCCTTTGTTAGAGCTTTTCCCACATCTGCAAAGTGCACAGCTCCTCTCATACCTCTTTTGACCACATAACTGCATGTGTTTCCTCTTTGATCACAACTCACCTTTCCCAAACCTTGCATCACTGTTGCTGCTGTCTCATCAGCTGTTTCGTGTCTTTCTTCAAATGGTTTGCCCCAAAACAGACACAGGTATGGCAGTTGGAGCCTCACTCTCCTTCACTTTATAGCAAAGTCCAAGGAACTACACTCCCATTTAAACATCCCAAGGGACTTGGCCTTGCCACCTACCCTCTTTTGAAGATGGGTGAACACAGTATCAGTGGCAGATTCAGAAACAATTTGTAAGTCTCCATTAAATAGAATATTCATTACTAGATTTCCAATTCTTCAATTTGCCTCTCACAAGGTTAAAAAACTAACAAGCCATCTCTATACTTCCAGGCAACACACAGTTCAAGTGGCCCAGGAGCCTCTTGTGCACAGCCTCAAGCCATTATGAAGAGATTTCCACTCTTAACAGTTTGATACTACCGGGAAAGAAAAGGCTCTGACCAGCCACCCCTGCTTCCTGCAAATTCGACACATTTTAGCAGTCATTTTGCTGAGAGGAAGTAGGAAAAAACCAAATAATCAGTGCACGTGATGTTCGGATGCACTATGACCAGAACCCAAGTGTTGCTATATCACAGTTTCTAAATATTGCACTAAAATTGGCTGAAAAGGAACTCGCACCACGAGACAAATAATGCCAGTTTATAAGGTGGTTTTGCCTAAAATAAAGGGGTTTGCCTCTTACCCTTCAAATGTTGAATTTAAGTCCCTTCCTTAACACCAGTGAATTTTTTTGTGCCCATAACCAGGATTCTCTATATTGTCTAACAAACTTCAAGAACTAAACATTCTCCCCCAAAGCTGCAATCCTGTCACAAGACACCCTGTCTGACTGGTTTTCTGAGGTGCACTTCTCTTCAGCTTTTCCAAGGTTTCACACAGAAATACAAGCCCTGTGCCTCCCTGTCCCACAGAACCAACCTCTGCCACTACAGGTTAGGCTACTCATCAGGTGGGGATCAATCCTCCATGTTGAAAGCATGGCTCACTCGAGAGAAGAGAACAAAGCATTAAAGGATTACAGCTAATCCAGCTGCAATATCAAAAAGCCATGATATTGATATTCCTGATACTCCTGTCTGAATGGATTTCTCTTTCAACTCATTCATGCTGCCAGCTCATAAACTTCAGTACTGTGCTCCCTTCCATTCAACAGCCCTCCACCATATTCCTATGGAAACATGCAAAACAAATTTCCAGCATTTGATCATGTAAAATACAAAACATCCTATTATTTTATACAGTGTCAATCCTATAATTATTTTCCCCCTATTAATATCTAGAAAACAGGCTGCAATGACACCTTTGTAGTGGACTGCTAAGATCTGTCTACAAGGTCAAGGCTTGTTTACAGTCAGGAACAGTAACAGCAGTAATAAAGAAATTACTCAAGCTTGGCAAGGGAAAGAATTACAATCTGCAAAATATTTACCCAAAATAATTTAAAAGCCATCCATTTCCACACTTGCTTCTAATGTAGCCCTTGAACAAAAGGGCTGTTGATAGACGGCCTCTACCTGGGAAACAGCTAAACCAAATTTAATCAGTGCTAATTCTTCTGCTTCTCTGGGTTTTTGGCCCCTAGTCTTTAATTCATAATAATACTTATTATCCCTGAACTACATCATGTCTTTTTAAGGGTAAATCATCTGGACACTGCCATATCGTTGCTATACCTCTGAATTTTCAAAAGTGGTAAGCAGAAATTCATTTATTCCATAGGAATAGCAGCAACTTCTGTAACTCTGACCCTTTTCACTGCACTTCCTAGATTATGCCTTCAATACATTATGCCTTCAATACATATGCCTTCCTTGTACAAGGAAGTCTTTAAAGACAGTCGATATTCCAAGGAAGTGACTCCCAATGACTTCCAAGGAAACCCAGAGAAGATGGCTGGATCCTGTGTGGGGTTCAGCTGCCAGCAGCACTGCTGATTATGGCAAAATCCAACTGAATTAGGTTTAAGTTATGCACAAACAGGATCTGTCCTGGTTCCTTTCTAAGGTCACATTTCTCAGAACAATTAGTTCACAGAATAAACAACACATTCATATTTTGTTTGTTTAGTTTCAGACAATTGCTTTAGACAAAGCATATTTCATTGTTTTGAGTGCACAGAAATTCATCCATTAAGTTTGTGCATGTTAACAAACTTAATTCAGCTGTCATTTGATGATTTAAGTGGCCAAGCTGCACATTCACCCTTTTCCTCATTTAAGAGGCTGACTGAGCTCTCACACTAACTCAGCTTCCACATTAGTACAACTATTCCCAACAGATCCACTGTCCTGACAGTGTTTGGACAGGAAAACCCACAGTAAAATGGCTGTGAATAGATTTAATTTTCATAGCCTCTTTCCCACCTTTTCCTCTAGCTGGCACAAGAGAATTGAATGTCTTGAGAAGAATTTTAACTTTCCCTCCCAGTCGTGAGCACAATGTCATCCAACATACTCCAAAAAACATCACAAAGCTCACACAAGAGTAGAAGCGAGACATCCATTTACTGCACAGACATGCAGTGGAGTGCATAATCCAGAGAGGCTGTGGATGCCCCATCTTGGGAAATGTTCAAGGCCAGGGTGGAGGGTCTCCCTTCCCACAGCAGGGAATTGGAACTAGATGGTCTTTAAGGTCTCTTCCAACCCAAATCATTCTGTGATTGCACAATTCTTTGAACACCAGCTAGGAATTCCACCAAGCAGTGGACATTACCTTTCACAGGAAGTACATACAATTTCTTCCCCAGAAAACGTATCTTTTAACTAAATGAAAGAGATACGAAAAGACAGACAAAGGGGAGAAGCATTACAATAGCATGCACACCATGGAGCACACAAACATTCCCACAGACTGTTTGTAGTAACACACAGAATTGTTTCCAAGTGTGGTGTTTGCCAATTCACTGCATTCAGAAGCAGAGTGAATGTCTAATGATACATGAGTCTTTTTATTCTGAAAGCAGGCTGACCCAAGCAAGTTCTTTGTTTTCCTGATAACCATTGGCTGGCTGCTAGAACAGGACTTATTACAAGAACAACTTGAGTTTCTGCCTCCCAAAATAATGCTTTCTGCTGAATCATCAGCCTAAGCCAGAGTGGTGTCTGGTCAGACCAGCAGCCTGAGGACTTGCCAGTGGAATAGTCAAACACCATATTACAGAAACACCATTCACTGACTTCTTCTGGGTTTATGTCCCAGAGCACCACTGCCCAAGGCCAGGGCTAACAAGTCTAAAGGGATCTTCCTTTCTGGAAGGATCTGCTGTCTTTGTGCCTTAGGCCTTAGTCAGGCAAATACACACATACATACATTCAACTTCAGTGGACTCAAGACTGGAACAGCCTCAAGCAAAGGATCCAGACCTCAGATCTGGAACTTTCAAAAAAGTGCACAAACACACATACTAGTTGAGAGCACAATATCCATTTGTTCCCTGCTTACTTGGCCACGGTCACTTTTCCAGGTTCCCAGTCCCACGAGAGGCATCTTCTGCCCAGTGTGGAGTGTAATAAAGTCGCATGTTGCAGGCATTTTTGCCTAAAGAATAAAAAGAACAAACAGTTTTGCAGCAATTCTTTAAGTTGCAGCAATTTACCTTGTCTTCTCACAATGGCAAAGCTTTTTCATCAACAAAGGAAGGGCTTACAGCATGTCCCAACATCCTCACAATCTATGCTTCTGCTCAAACAGTTAAAAAGAAACTGCATTCAGGATAAGCTCCAAAGCTGGCTAGCTGTTTTTAATTACTTCCCAAGCTCTGCTGCATCCAAAATCATGAATGTTGTTTAAAAACAAAAAGCAACAAAAATAACCAAGAGTGGAAGAATGCAATGTTAGTTACATTTGACTATGTAGGAGGAATGGATAATTTCAGAGTTCAGCATCCATATAGCATACTATCCCAAAATAGGTCTGCCTTCTCAGTGTTGTCATTTTCCTCACATAATTATGTCCCAGCTGATGGATGTGTTCACACAGTTTATGCTTTCAATTTCTTGCTTAGCTTCTCAAGCCAAACTTTTGTAGATTTAACAGCAGACACCAAATAGCACACTTATTTTTCAGAGAGACACAGAAGAGCTGTTGGAGTGATCTTGACCTGAAGGCCATTTTTACACCAAGGAGCTGGGGATGCCTGTAACAGTGATCCTGAGTAGGTCCAGGCTTGTCTTATGCTGCACTTCATGCCAAGCCTTGTGCTGTGGGATGCACAAGCTGCAGGATAACCTCAGCAGCAACCTGTAACAGGAGTCTGCAGGTAGCTCACACTTTGTACCTGCAATTATGCTACCTATGCATCCTTGCCTTTATCTAAAGAAGCAGGAAGTTCTCCTGCAAGCATCCTTTCTGTCTGATAGCAGAAGTGATGAATAGAGGTGTTTTCTTGTAAAAGAATCCCCAGCAGTTCAAATGACCAAAACCCCTGCTATGGACAGGGTCTGCACACTGTGCTGGGTGAGATCTGCTCAATGCTGCACAAGCTGGGGCTCCCAGCACCAGAAGAGATGCACAACTACCAACACTTTCCTCTTTCTTTAACGGGTTAGCTCTAAAAAACATCATTTGATATACCTTAGAGTCTGAGTGCCTTTCTTATCAGGCATGGGCCAGCATCTCCTGGTGTAAGACAATCATTACACTGAACTAACAGCTCTAGATTTGCACTGAGCTAAGTCCAGCTATTGGTGCTGCAGACAATCACTGGTGAACCAAACTGCAGGGGTACATCTGTTTTATTGGGGTAGGAGGTCAGAGAAGACAGGATGATGGTGCCAAACTATTCTCTTCTACTCTGAGCTTGCACTGCCATTTTGTAGCCAACTACATGCGAGTGGGTGCTGCTTACCTGAATTTAGTTACCTAAATAAAGACATCTTCTTGCATCAAGCAACATAACTAAAAATGTAAGGCTTTTTGATTCACTTTGGCCTATAATACAAATAAGATACCAACTGTATGCTTTACACAACCATGTTATGCAATTATCTTAAAGGTAAGAGTTCAGCCCAGAAGACAAGGTACACATTTAATCAATAACTAGCATCAGCACATTTTTAAGAACCCTCTTGCTTCATGTAGCATTGCACATTAACAGTGCAGAGATTTGAACTATAGCCTCTGGAAGAATGAAACGCATCAGAATGGCAGACACTGGAAAAATATGTTAATTAATACTTTCCACTCAGATTCTTCCCTAAAATAGAGGATTTGGGAGAATCACATTTATGATGCTAGCCATAATTATTCAGTTCATTAAAAAGCTGAAAGCCTCTTCTTAGAAGGGCAGAGATAAGAACAAACATAAAAGGAAACTAAATCTGGAGAAGTAAGATATGGTGATGCCTTAACATCACCAACCTACTGCCACGTTCACATAAAAGGATTAAAGCTCAGAGTAATTCAAGGATATTGTAAGGCTGGGAGGATGCATCAATAACCACAATAATGCAAACCACCCCGGTCCATCAACCCACAGCTACAGCTCGTTTTTAACTTAAAGCAACGAGTCTTTCAGCAGTAAAACACCCACAGCTATGCATGCTATTAATACGTATAGATATGCAAACAGGTACAATTGGCGATACTTAAGCCGCTGTAACTGAGCAGCTCCTGCCGCACAGATCGGGGGTAACCCCTCTGCATCTTGGCTCCCCTGGAGAGGCCGAGTGCGCCCACCTGCCCCTTATCGGGGCGGCGCAGGGCGGGCCCGCCCGGCGCGGGGGGCGCTGGAGGGGCGATAAGGCGGCCCCGCCGTTCCCGCACTCACCGCCGGTACCGAGCGCTGCTCCCGCCGCTCCCGAGGCTGCTGCTCCCGCTGCTGCCCGGCCCTTCCGCTTCCGCCGCCAGCGGGCCGCGGGCTGGGGCGGCGCGGGTGCCCCTGACGGGTTCAAATGTGAAAGTCCATGAAAGTCTATCCGTGGGGGTTTAGCGGGGCTGAGCTGCCCTCACGGCTCTGCCCCCGGCCGGGCTCCCCGGCACCGACCCGCTCCTGTTACTCCCCGGGTTTGCCCCGCTGGTGTCCTGGGCCCTCCCGGCCCGGGTCCCGTCGGGAAGCTCAGGCAGCCCAGCCTCGCTGCTCCCGCCCGGTGGTCAGTGGGATGGGCTGCACCGCACGGGGGGAACAGACATAAGATGACCCCGGCCCATAAATTTGACAAGAAGCGTTTGCATTTCCCTGGCTGCTGTTCGTCGCGGCCTCTTGAAGCCATTTCTACTTGTGGGAAGACCGAATATACCCAGTTTTATTTGCAGACCTAAATAACAGGAATCCAGAGAAAGTGAAAGGCCGGTTGCACTCGTTTGGCACTCTTTTGCACTCTGAGGTGTACAGAGAAGTCGCACTTCCCGAGAAAGCTGGGGTTTCTCTCCTTGCAGATGGCCAGGAATTCATTTCCTTGTTTGCTCGGGACCGCAGTGAGATTAAAGCAGGCTCGTTCAGCTGAGCGCTTTCACTGCTGGGCAGGGACAGCCCTGCTGCTTCCAAATCAAAGCCTTCCGCTGGAGCAGACTTTGGCCTCTAATCGAGAATCCACTGTGCACCCAATCTTAAACACAACTAAAAACAGATAATCACTTTTGACTTTTACTCCAAAAAGGGATTCCATCTTTATAAGCAATGTATAAACGTTCAGAACTTAGAGTAAGATTAGATCAAAAATAAGGCAATTGATACCTCCGGTGAGCCTCTTGAAGAGCCTCTTACTTATTTCCAGAAAGAAGAATCTGCAGCAGATTTAGTCTTTGCTGTTCTGACTTGAACTGCTCAGGAGGCTTAAAGGCACAAAGGTCAGTAAATCTCTTGGGCACGCATGTGACCAGATTTTCCTGCTGCACAGCCTGCTTTGACAAAATAAGGGAAAGTGGAAGAAAAGTGCAAGGACAAGACAATTATAAGTAACAGGAAGCAGGAAATTAAAGAATAAAGGGGGAGGAATCACTGCTGATTTTGATTTATTTTTATGAAGACCCTGGCAAACACATCCATTTGAAAATCCACAATCTTCAAGCAAAAGAAGATGCTTGAATTATGTAAATCTCACATATGAAAACTTTAACAAACCTTAGCCTCCAGCAATGTAATAGGGGAGTAAAAGAGAAAAGGTAAGAAAGACTAAAACATTTTGTAATCAAAAGGCAGTGGTTATCCAAACATACAGTAATAGCCTGCTAATTGAAAAAAAAATTTCAGAGAAGAGGTAATTTTGACCTAGAAATAGGTTGAAAACGTGATTCAAGCAAGGAAATCTACTTGTATTGTATATTTAATGGCATGCAGTTGTTTTCATTAAAATTATTGTGCACCAGCTGTTTCTGCATAAATGCCCTATGGAACTTGTTAGTTGCTGACTTGTTAGCTGACTTTCTGCACACATTAAATTAAGTTGTCCCCACATGGCCAGGACTTGACTCTGACTGTGCCTCTGGTAGTACCATGTGTACATAGGAGGTTTGGTCTATTCAGGACTCAGTGGGCTTTTGGCACATGCAGTGATGAACTCCACAGGGCATGTGTGAGGGTGTCCCAATGTGCTGGCTTTTGAGGGCATGCAGGGACTACCTCTGCTGGGTGCCCCAGGGGCATGCCTAGTGTTGCCAAATCCATTAATATTCCAGCTAAGTTTATCTTATTCTGGAAATCTTTGATACTCTTACACAAAACCATTCTCAAATGCATGGAAACCCAAACGTGTGGTAACGTTTTGAAACAGGTCCAGTTTCTCTGCCTTTCTTTTTACACACAGCAGGGCATTTGTTTTTCACATCAGGGGCCCATTCCCAACCAAGATACATGGTAGGTACTGTGATCAAAATGATGGATGTGAAAGCTAGTTTGGCTCCTAGTTTGGGTAGTTTCAGTGCTCTGGCACTGCAGGGCCCGCCAGCTCCTCTTTGTTGATAGATGAAGTAGTTATTGTGTCCCTGTCTGAGTGTCTGGGTGCAGAGAGGGCTGCACTGGGCTCTGATGCTCCATGCTGATCCTGTCTGGCAGCTATTTTATCAGTACAGCACAGCACAGTTACACTGCTGTGTGGAGCGAACTCCATCCTTCCAGCACCTGCGGGGGTAGACATGCCCTTGCTTTCCTGGAAAACATGATTGTTTTAATCTAAATAGCATCCTACATCTAAAGGTTGAGAAAGGCTACAGAAACCCAGGTGCTCACTGAACAAGGAGTGGCCCTGACAATTTATTATTCCAAAACCTCCAAAAACTGACGTCTGGAAAGACAAGTTCAGAAATTAATCAAAAGTAATGAGGCCACAGACATCTGAATGGAAAGGCAATGCTTACAGCACAAACCTGGAACAACCTGCAGACCATACTGGGTATATTGTGCATCTGAAATTATGAGAAATCAGCATAACAAGCATTAAAGGAGTCAGAAACCATGGGAAAGTCATTATTACTTTGCCCATTGGTAAACATGCCAGCGTTGCAGTGGCACTACATTGTTCTGGAGGTTTTAATTAGAACTGCCTGACCTTTCAGGGGTTAATCTGTTCACATGTTCATTGGCCTGAGGCGATGGGGAAGTACATACATATCTCAATATATAGACCTCAATTCTCACGACAGTGCTGATGTTAAGAAAGTAAACTTCTTCCTGTAAAAGATTAAGCATGCTATAGCAATAGAAGTAGATAAATTAGTTGCATGGAAGTGAGTGCCGATTTTTTCCTGAGTACCTATATGCACGTTATTTGCTTTCAGTATTCATTAAGGATTAATTTCATCTGGTCCCAAAATGAATAATCTCCGGGTGAACCACCACAATGGTATAGTTACCCAGCAACACTACACAGTGATCTTGATTATAAACCTTTAAAGTTTGTTAATCCTTTGTGGTTTTCTCCTCATCAATATTTATAATCAAGTTTAAAAAAATATAAGAAACACAACTGTAAACTGCAAAACAGATGAGTAAAAATCAGTTGGTGAGCACATTTATCACTTTTGACAGAAGCAAGCATTTTTGTCTTTGATATGGCTTGATGGCTTTAGGTATTTATTATTTAATAAAATAAATTCACATTTAAATTCAAAATTTGGCCCTTAAAAAGTACCACACTCCTTGTTCACTTTTGGATTCAAAGACAGCGCTTATGTGAAATCACTGATGTTAAACCTCACTCAGAGCAGCTTCACTACAGAATGATGCAAAACTCCCTGAAGTATCTTCCAAGAGTTTCCATCCTACCACTGAAGCTCAACGATTAGACTTTAAACTTAGTTTTCATCTTTCTTTTGCTGACTTGCATGGCTGAGATCGGTGTTGCCATTGATGGAGAAGAATCAGTGAAAACCTTGGGACGAGTATCAGGGAGAGGGGGCAGTGGGTAGTGCAGAGCGAGAGGATGGAGATTTGACACCGCACCTCTGTAACACAGCGAACACACATTGCTCTGCTCGTGAGAGGTTTCGTTTTACTTCTGTCAATGGCCAACACTTAATTCACATGAATGACATGCCAGTCATCCTTACTCTCTCTCAAAGTCATGCGTGCCCTCTGAGGACTTCAAATAATCATAGCTAGGTCAATTAAGGCACTAAAAATGCCATCGCTTCTTGCACCAAGCCCATCAATCGTTTATAACCGCGGCATTGGATATTCGCACGGCACTTCCCGGGACTCTCTCCAGGGAACGATCCGCGCTCGCCCTCACCCCGGCGGCCCCGGATCTGCCAAGTCATGCTGCCCTGGCAGGCGCGGCCGCGCTCCCTCCCCGCCGCGTCCGCTCGCGAGATCGCGCCGCTATAAAGGGGGCGGCGCGGCGGGGCTGCGGCAGTGCGGGCCGGGCTGAGTGACTGCTGGTTTCGGATCGGCTGTGCGCTCCGAGTGAGTGTGCGGGGCCCTGGGGGTTGCTGCGGGCGTTACACAGTGTTTTGGGTTATTTTTAATTTTCATTTTAATTTTATGTGGTTTTTGTTACTGTTTTGGGTGGGTTTTTTGTTCGCTTTCCCCTCCCCCTCTGCTCAGATGCGTGGGGCGAGCCCTTTCTCCCCGCGTCCCGATCCCGAAGGATCGCTGCCGTCTGAACCGCCGTGTTCAGTTTCCCCTGGTGTTGGTTTGGGCTTTTTTTGGCGGGGAGAGCGAGCAGATAAGTCCTTCCCACGCTCCGGCCTTTATCAGCGCTGCGCGGGGCGGAGCCGCGGGGAAGGAGCGCGCAGGGCGCCTGCAGGGAGCCGAGCGGCCCCTTCCCCGGTAAGCGAGGCGGCATCTCGCTCCTGAGCCTTAAAAAACCCCAAAGCCGAGCGCTGGATGCGGCTCGGGGGCGTGCAGGGGGCGGGTTCCCCGGTCCCGGAGCGGCGGGCTGGGCGGGGAAGGCTCGGAGGCCCCTCGGAGCCCCTGGGGCACCACGCGTGCCGCGGTCCGTGCGCGGTGCCCGCGGTTCGTGTCGCACCCCGAGCGCGGCTGCGGTGGCCTGACCGCGTTTGTGTGACAGTCTGAAGGTGGCAGAGAGAGAGGCTGATGGCGCGGTTTGAAACGGCCTTTCGCTTTTGTTCAAGGCACCCTAAAGGTATGAAATCGCTCGCTCAAGAGAGCAGGCCTGGCTCATTATAATTGCAGTTTGAAGATAATTGAGGCCGTCTGCGGCTATGAGCAACAAAGATGCTCTGGCCGGATTCGAGTGTGTGTATTTGATTTAAGGTGCTCATTCTGCTTTCCTCCAGAATGAACGGAAGTAACAATGATTCTGTGGTCGCTCCTCTGCGGGTTAGGAAATGCTGTGGCTAAAAATCCGAGCAGAACACGCGCGGACCCCACACGGAATAGCAGAAGGGTTGGCAGATCACAGCCGGTGCTCTGAGGAAAGCACATGGTTCTCTTGAAGCGTGAGGCAACCAAAGTCTCCTGCAAATATTAAAAGATTTTAATGGAACCAGAGAAAGGGGCAATAACTTGTAGTTTAGAAAGGGGAAGTATCAAAGAGCGGTCTGACCTTGAATACCTAGTGGAATACTCCAGAGGATTGCTGATTGAATAAATATAGAAGGACTGGCATAGTACTGAGCAAAAAAGGATGACCTTGAGCTTGGATAACAGAAAATAATGTAATTCAGTGATAAAAATGTGGGGTCGTGCACTTCAGGCTGAGCAGCTCTTGCTTGTAAGATAAAACTTGCTAGTTGGAGGCATCTCAAATAAATACTATGCAGCTGCTGTTCTTCTGTCCCTCGTGCAGAACTTTACTTTGAGAGCCACAGCTGCATTTGTGTGTACAGGATTCTTGATGTCCTCCTGCCAGGCTACTTCACTGCATCCTACAAATGATCTCTAGTCCTGGCCACCATATTCTCTCCCAGTCTGCTGCAGTTAAAGACTAAAAACCCTCGGATGAACATGGGGATAAGGAGCTTTGTTTTACAGTTAGAAATGCTGAGTGTGTGGGCACTTCTCAAAACGAAAATAAAGAGGTGGATTATTACTGTCAGGGTGTGCAAAAGAAACCTCCAAAAGGAAACCATTTCTAAAAAGGCTAGATGTGGGTTCAAAGCTTAATGTTTGACTTGTGGGCTAGTTCTCCAGGAAAAAAAGTGTCTGGCAAGGGGGAAGGAGCCAAGAAATGAGGTGCTCTCAACTTTTTTTAGAACGGACTTGGTGCCTTGCAGGCACAACTTGGAACAATCCTTGGCTCTTGGCTTTCCTTAGCAACATGAGAGTCATGCTAACCTTTGAGGTGTTTTTCATCTCCGAGGCAGCCAGTGCTGCAGTGTGTAGATTGAAGTGAAATAGCTTCTAAGAATATTATGTGATCTGCAGAAATTATGTTTGTAGAGTTGCCTATATGAAAGATTATGCTCTGGAAGTCTAAAGAGTTGTACTACACTCCCAGACTGAGCAAAAATACTGCACGGGATGTATTGCAGATGACAAGCTTTTGGGGGAGACAGCCAGAAGTAGCATTCTCTTATCCTTGTGTACCCTTTTTTTCTTTTTCAATAGAAATAAAGGGGAAACAACCTGGCTGTCCTGATTTAGACTCGGTGAAATTGTACTTAACATAGAATGTGATTTCCATGTGTGCCACGAGTTTTTCTGGTTGCAAATAAAAAAGGATTTAATTGTTCAAAAGGTTGAAGTGTAGCTATGCAGAGCAATGTTCCCTGGAGATTAACAGACATTATTTTCTTTCAGAATCGACAGGAAGCTCAAGTTTGAGGTCTTAAATTCCCTTGTAAAATTGAACAAAGTTCTTCTCCTTGAAAATTCTGGAAAACATACTTCCTACTCTTCCACCATGTGGAATGGTATGGTTTTCTGAGTACTAGTAAAGCTCTAGGCTAGGAGTTTCCCAGACTCCGAGCTATTACTGGTTAGATAACCACTACTGTATCTTTAGGACACCATGAGCCATACATTTTGAAGTGCTGGCAGTCTCTATAGTGGTTCAACTACCCAGGTGACAAAACTCATTTAACCCCTAAGCCTTGTTTCAAGACTGAGTGCTCATAAACTGTCTTTGGTGTTTAATCCAGATTGATAAGATGCTTTGAATAAATCCTTACTTCCAGCTGCAAATGTACTGCCATCTAAACTGTATTGGTTTTGACTCCTGTCTAGGTTAAATCAAGATGTCTTCAGGAAAGGCTTTCATTGGCAAACCAGCTCCTGACTTTACTGCCACGGCTGTAATGCCAGATGGACAGTTCAAAGACATCAAGCTCTCTGACTACAGAGGTAATTTCCTGTGCTTCTCTAATTACACAGATGGTCTGTCCATAGGAAGGACTGGAGGGTATCTGAAGGTGCACCTTGGTTCGGCTTTGAAATGCTAGTGACCATTTGGCAGTGGACTGAAGATCAGAACTTGTGCAGTGGTGGCTGCAGTATGCTTAGAAGGCTGTCAGCAACCTGACTGAATGTCCCAGCTGTCATAACTGTTAACAGTGAGCATAAAACTCCTCTGAACTGTTACCTTGCATCAGGCTCATTGCCCTGTATCATACTGAGACTGGTGTAACATTTCCAGACTGTGGAACTGCAACATCTTCTGTCTCATCTTTGTCAATAGAAAGTAAATTCTTTAATCTAAGTCCCGTTCTCTAGAATGCTGGCAATATGTTTGCTTTGCCAAAAAAAGCTTTACTAAAAACCAAGGGAAAGCCTGAAGTAATCAAGTACTCATGTTGATGGCTTTAGAAATACATTTCTAATGATGCTGCAGGCTACATGAGTTTAATGAGTCGGTATAGACTACTCACCTACTCTGTAAAATGTCTCCTTGTCTGGTAGCCTTTCAGATCTGTGGCATTTCTCTGTTCAGGGTCAGCCATGGGGTCTTCTGGTATAGCATACCCAGAGCTGTACTTGGGGCAGGCCTGTGGGAGTAGACCTAAGAGACAAGGATTCCCTGTTAAATTTGACAGTCTGGTTTTGTGGAATTCAGTCGGGTGGGGTTTTAAGGTGGTTGTTCAGGTTTCTTCCTGTGTTTTGGTGGGGTTTGTTTGCTTTTTCTTAAAAAACAAACAGATTAACTGCTTGTACTGCTTTTCTAGGAAAATATGTTGTGTTCTTCTTCTACCCTCTGGACTTCACTTTTGTCTGTCCAACTGAAATCATTGCCTACAGTGACAGAGCTGATGAATTCAAGAAAATCAACTGTGAAGTAATTGGAGCTTCTGTTGACTCTCACTTCTGTCACCTTGCCTGGTAAGAATCAGCCTTTTAACCCATCAGACTGTTCTGCCTGGCCTCAGTTCTTGCAGGAACTGAGTCCTGAGCATATTCAAAGGCACTTGGTAAGTATTGGTAGTGCCAGGTGCTGCTGAACAGAGCTGAGCATAATTGCCATCAGTTCTGTTGCTACATGGCAGATTTAGTATGATATTGCAGAAAGGATCAGCTTCTGTTGTATTTTGAGCCCTCATTCTGATCTGCCCATGTTTTTAATGTGTAAACTTCTTTTAGGATCAACACTCCTAAGAAACAGGGAGGTTTGGGCACTATGAAAATCCCCCTGATTTCTGACACAAAACGTGCCATTGCCAAAGACTACGGAGTGCTGAAGGAGGATGAAGGTATTGCATACAGGTAATGTGCCAGAGGTGAAGGAGCTGATAAAGTAACATCGCAATGCGTGGACATGAGAGATGAACGCAGCTTGTGTTCACTTGAACACCTGCAGGCAGCTAAAGCTGTTGGCTGTTCTAGGTGTGAGCTCCTGCAGGCTGTCAGACGCTCCTACAAGGGGAGATGGTCCCTGGTTCTCTGTGGTGCTTAGGCTTTCAGTACTTTTAAGATAAATTCTGCTTCCCTTTGCCTGCTGCGTAGTGCAGGAGTCTCATGCACATGAGCTGCAAACAGTGGTAATGAAAGACATATGTAGTCTTGAACATGATTGCAGGTATTTAGTCTAGTGATCAAAGTGCAGATTAATTAAACCCCAAGTCTTTAGTCTGCTGTCCATAAAAGTTGCCAAGGGAGCTGAATTTCTGGTAACTCTTAACCTGATGTTGGAGGACTGATGAGCTGTTGCTTGTCTTTTTGAGAACAGTGTGTAGTGAGGTTTTTTAAATGTAAGAATGTCTCTCCTTGCACTTGTTTTCTCCTTGGATTTCTCTTCCTTAAGTAGTATCTTCCTGTGTCAGTGCTTTGACTTCCCTCCTGTCCCTCCAGTTCCTGCTGGGGTTCCAGCTGCTACTGTTCCAGTGCTGTGCATGCACCAATGTGTTAGTTTCTAGGAAAAGGTCACAGTAAATGGCATAAATGGTGCCATAATCAAATAGTGAACCTGAGGTTTTGAAACTCAAGTCAGTCTAATCAGCCTTTCAAAAGCTATACTTAACTTCAAGGCTAGTTTTTGTTTGTTTTTAGGGGTCTGTTCATAATTGATGAGAAGGGGATCTTGAGGCAGATTACAATCAATGATCTTCCTGTTGGCCGTTCTGTTGATGAAACCCTCAGACTTGTCCAGGCCTTCCAGTTTACAGATAAACATGGAGAAGGTAAGAGAGCTTTTCAATCTAATGTTTTCTCTGAAGAGCAGTATTAACTAGGCAGGTTACTGAAAGGTACTAAGTACATGTATCAGTCTGTGCACAGCAGGTAATTGTGACTGTTGAAATGCAGCTGGTTCTGTAAATCTGCTTGTTGAAGGACACCATAATGCTTTATCCTATTCCAGTTATTTATTCCTTGAGTACTTGCTCATGTTGAGATTTCATTTAAATCAATTTGGTGATGGATGTCTTGTCCATCTTTCAATTAGACACAGAAAATACTTGAGACAGAAATTCAGAACATTAGTAACTTAGCCTGCAAGAGTAAGCTTGATTTAGATTCTGCTCTCAGATTTGGTAGGTTGAGACCATCAGTACTAATGTAGTGTTTTATGTAGTCTGTTAGACTAACTACTAAAATTCCTGAAAGTCTGCTGATCTTTCTGTCAGTATATAGTGAGGGTAAAATGGATGAGTCTTTGTCCCCATAGTTCAGAAGGAATAAGGTGTTTGATACTGCCAGCTTTTCTGCTGGTGTGAAAGGAAAAAAAAAAGGCACTGCAGGTAAAAAATTAGAAATAAGATACAGAAACTCAAAATTGTTATGCAGGTGTTAATAGTCTTCGGTTGTCATTAACTAATGACATGTGTTGCTGCTGGTCATACTTACTGTGCTCCAGAAGTGGTAAATCAGTGGCAGGTTTTATTAAAATAAACTGCTTTTGTGACTGTGGCATATAAACATATGTGAGGAGACATCCCAAACATTTGATGATGGAGAGGTGACGGTGTCATGCAAATGAAGCCTTTTGGGGTTTACTCTACCTTTGATTAATCAAAACCTGGCAAAAGGTTTTCCTTTAGAACTTTAGGACTGCAGTCACATTTAAATCAGGACAGACCAGAGTAAGATGTGTAGCAACACTCAGAAGCTGAGCATTCTGTGGCTAAAATTGCCAGTCCTGAATGGAGCTAGCATCCAGCATTCCGTGGCAGTAAAGAAGGAACACTGTTCAGAAAATGCTGCTCAAGGACCTGCTGGAAGTTTGAGACCTCTGCATCATGGTGGCTTTTTGATAGCCATGTAGGGGAACCAGTGACAGTTGAACACTCTTTCCCTTGCCCCATTCAGCTGGAGGGCTGGACTAGGGTGGATTAAAGATAAGGGGAATACACATAGTCTGGATCCAAGGAGATAAGCGTAGTGTGGTGTTAGAGCCTTTCTGACCTGGGTGCTGGAGTTGGTGTTACCTTTGCTATCAAACTTCCCAGAGGCTTTTAAGTGGGGCTAGGAGAAGTGCTTGTGTGAAGGACCCACTGTTGCCTGGGCAGACACCTGGTCTGGGTGTTACTGCCCAGTGAACAAATAGAAACAAGCAAAACAGAGCATCATGTGACAATGAATGCACGGTCTGTATGTTGCAAAGATCTGTACATGTTCTGAGTTGCTACTTTGCTTTAATGTTGTGTAAAACATGTTCTGCAGGAGCAGCTGGTAAGACTTAAACATTCTTATCATTTCAGTGTGCCCAGCTGGCTGGAAGCCTGGGAGTGACACAATCAAGCCTGATGTTCAGAAAAGTAAAGAGTATTTCGCCAAGCAGAAATAAACATTCAGCCTGAGTGGAAGCTAGTAATGCCTTACATAAAGAGCAAGTATCAGTTACTGAACTTTGATTAAGTCATTGCATCTGAGTCAAGGGATCATGTTGTAGTTATTAACAGTAACTTTTTTACTTGAAGGAAAGTTTGTCCTGTTGACAGTACCTTCATAGCAAATCCTAACGATCAGTATCTGTTCATCAAGCCCTGTTGACCTTAGTGACAATGCAGTGTCTGTGGTTAGCCATGTGTTACATAGAGCAGTGGTATCCTTTTGTAACTCTATTAAACTTGTGAAAATAGCACGCTGTCTACTGTTCTTGTATGTAGTCATCAGGAGACCTGGGAACAGTGCAGGCTGCACTCTGGAAGCTTTCTGTAGACATATCTTGAGTCCTAAAGGCCTTTTACTACAGCTCCTTTAGAATGGAGAGAAAAAGACTTGGTTTGCATGTTGAAGTCATAATGTACTCCTCACACTCTTCATGACTTGGCTGCTAGATGGAGGATCAGGCTGTCAGGCTTAAACTCTGGGCACTGTGGTATTGCGTGGAGCATGTGACTGACAAAGATGGGGCATCTCCTCATGCACTATGTCAGCATAGTCATTCTGGCATCTACTTTAGCCAAAACTGACTGTTCATGTTATTCCTGGGAATCCAACATTGAGTTTGATTGCTGTCTCTGTGGGAGTGGAATACTGGGCTTTCTGGAAAGGAAACTTCCTTGGATATAAAACATTCATCCACAGTTTTTCCCACTACATGTCACGGGGGTGATAATGTGCCAGTTATCCATTGGCTTGTAGTCATATGAGTCAGATCAAAAGGGTGGCATTATAAAATCTGGTGCTCAGGTGTGCTCAGCCTTGTCTTTAATCTTTGTATTTTAAGTGGTTATATAAAACTCAGAGCACATGACTGGCCTTAAGTTACACCAAAGCTGTGACTGCTGTGTAGCTTCACAGTTCAGTGTGGCTTGGGATAGGGCTAAACTTCAAAGCTGAGGACTTGGGTGTGAGCTCTTGCCTAACAAGGTAAGGGAGTTACAGCCCTGTGATCTTCATGTACCTGTGAAGATTAAATTCTTACTGGACCTTGTAACCATCTTCAGCTCAAGTTGTAAACAAGTTCTGTCCTGCTTAAAGTCAGCAACACCAAAGATGAGGCCCAGGGCTACTTGTGTCACTCAAAAGTGAAAGTTGTATGCCTTGAGTAGTAAATATGTTTTGTACAGCTCCAAAAAAGGATGTGGCAGAAGCCTTGGTACCAAATACTTCAATATCTGCTGAAGTAGCTAATCCCCATGAACATATGTGAAAGTAATGTTTAGCTGGATCACTTCTGCTTAATTTTTAAAAAATCCAAAGTCTCAAGATAACAAATGAGGCCAGCTTCCCAGGAAGACATTGATAAGTAACAGGGGCATTTATATGGTTTAAAGTAAAATTAATGTAAATGAGCTTGGCTGAGTAAGAAGTTACCCAACTTTCTTTTCTAGCAAGTGAAAATGAGTAAAGTTTGGGCTAAGCTAATGGAAAACTTACTTTAGTTGTTACATTAGGCTTGAAATGTAAAATTGATGACAGCAGTTACTTGGAGGGCACTGTGTCTCCAAGTGTGACATACACATAGTTTTTTTAATTCTTCCTGGTAATAATTGTACCACTTCCCTGGGCAGCTTGTTTCAATGCCCAACCACCCTTCCAGTGAAGAAACTTTTGCTAGTATCTAATCCAAACCTATCCTGGTGCAAATTGAGACCATTTCCTCTTGTCTCATTGCCCATTAGCTGGGAGAAGAGACTGAACCCACCTCACTACAACCCCCTTTTAGGTAGTTGTACAGAGTGATTTTGTAGCTACTTGGTCACCTACCCCTGGACCTAGAGGATAGAGGAGTTCTCTCATTGTCTGTTCCTGAACTCTCTCCCAAAAGGGATCTTTATGTGCCCATCCCAGGGCCTGGGAGGAAGGTGAGGGTCTGAGGGTGGTTCCAACCGCAGCAGCTGCTGTGTCCTGCTGTGGCCGCTGTCAGGAGGAGGGGTCAGAGCTGCCCCGCAGCACATCTGGGCATAGCAGTGTCCTGTAGAAACCCTTTGTGCTCATTTCTTCACCCCACTCCTCTGCTGTGAGGAGTTCCCTTTACATGCTATAATTTCCTGTGTATCCTGCCCACCTTGAGCTCCCCCACACTGGGAGGCTACACACTGTACCTGCTTAAGCATCACAGTCACAGGTGAGTGCTGATACTGTGGAAACTGCAAACAGCCAAGAAACAAAATCCCTGTGGATTAGGAACTGTACTACATGTGTGCATCAAAGGATTGAGAGTGGGAATCAATGCAATTAAACATCTTTTTTTATTCTTCAGCCACACTAGTCATTCCCAGGAAGGTTTGCTATGCTGTCATTTTAATGCTTACATAATTTACATTTCCAAGAAAATAACACACAAAAAAATGGGTAACAGAACTTCTTCAAACCAAGAAGAGTCTAACTTTTATTTATTTGTTTCAAGTCTGTATTGATTCAGATGTAGCTTGGAATCTCCAGTAAGTGTTCTGGGGCTTCACCCCACTCCTTGCATCATGACATCTTTAACTGGTGTAACTTTCATGGTATTCAAATAACGGTAATTTAGTAACTATGAATTCTTCCATGGATCAAGAAACACATTTTGTATTTTCATTACAATTACGAACTGCTATTGCTTTCACAATCAACAGGTGCTGTATTTCCCAGTGAGGTAAAAACCTCACTCAAGCAGTTCTTGAATGTGACAGGATGGGTAGTCATCTAGTGGGATTTTCCCTGAAGATGTAAATCAGAAAGGACAGATGTTATATTTGCTATTTTTTAATGTGTGAGTGACTGCACATCTATTTTCCTAGTTTGAGTGCTTATTATGAATATAACCTTTATTCATTTATTTCTTTAGAATAGTCAGGTGAAGGGAAACTGAAATATATTTTACTGTGTCTCTATCCTAGATCTCTTAATTTGTTTCTGATTGCTGTGATTCCTGGGGATTTATGTAGCCATTCCTCAGCTGGACAGGGGAGAGAAAATAGAGTGGAAGGTTCATGGGTCGAGGTAAGGACAGGGAGAGATCACTCACCAGTTACTGTGTCAGGAAAAACACGCTTGGGAAATTGGCTTAATTTTATTACCAATCAAATCAGAGTAGGATAATGAGAAATAATGAGGCTGCAGGGGAATCTGTGCTCTGGAGCACCTCCTCCCCCTCGTCACTGACCTTGTGTGTGCACAGCTGTTTCTCTCACATTCTCACTCCTCTCTGCAGTTGCAGGTTGTTGCACAATCCTCCCCCCATTCTTAGCTCTGTTATCCCACAGATGGCTGGTGGTGGCTTCCTTGGAAGCTTCAAGGAACTTCTCACAGAAGCCACCCCTGTCACCCCCCCACTACCAAACTCTGCCACACAAACCCAATACACACACATTGTGCTCTCTCATATCTAGAATAAAAAAAAATTATTCCCTCATGTTTGTGACAGATATTTGTAATTAAATTTTCAGATAATAGTGTGTGTGTAGGAGCAACTTGATTTTTTTAAATGTATAATACAAAGCTGTGCATCAGACATAAATTCTATATATCTTGGCATATATAGGATGTGATGCTCAATACTCAACATACAGAATTTAACCTTTACTCGATTTTGTACAACTTCTGAGTTAGTAATTTCAAAATTTAAAAATGCGTATTTATATTTAGATGCTTGGAAGAAAGAAATTGCCGCTTAGTATTTAAAGAATTATCACTTTGTTACAAAGCGAACTTCTCGATAGTTTTGAAAAACAATATAGAAAGTTACTACAGTTTAAAAGTACTATATTCTTTTTCAAACTAATGTTTTATCTAAAGAAATTTCTCTAAAGAATTTTCTTAACAAGTATTCCACCTTTTTATCAGGCCTTTGTTGAATATGTAATTGGATTGTTCAGCAAATCAATAAAGTTCAAAGAACAAAAGCAAGCATTTTATATTTCACAGGTATTGCAAAATGATGCCCTTTGGTTAGGAAAGTCTGTTTGCAAAAGCTCCATGAAAGCAGCTTTTAGTAATGTTACACATCAAAATAATAGTTATGTAAAGATTATATTAAAATACCCAGGTTTATTGCATTAATATCTGAAATTTTCAGTGGATCTGGTGTTCAGTATTGTATTACGTGACAGTCTGCAAATGTGTATTCTGATGTATACTGCTAGACAGATAGAAGACTTAAACCAGAAATGTCTTGGCTCTAATTTGCAAAGGGTGAAATGAGGGAAGTGCAGAGTAGTGGAATGCAGCATATTTGGACAATTAATTTAGAAAGTGTTAGAGCTGTTACTGTCTCCTTTTTTTAAAATACAGTTTAATGCTACATACAAAAAGAACACTGAACAAGGAAATCAAAGAAATTGTTTTTGCTCATGAATATAGTACCTCTATTTTTAATCCTTGGAAATAAAAACCAGGAGTTTGCCTTTAACGTAGAGTCAAAGAACTCTGCATTACCAACGGCCCTGTGCTGCACACCCCTGGGTGGCTGCAGGAGAACAGGCTGTGAGTTGTTTGCAGTGCTCCTGAACAGGAGCTGAGCCTGTGGGAAGCAGTTCTCACCACACCTAGTGATGAAAGGTTTGGACTTCAATGTGAAATTTGGCTCTTTCACCTGAAACTTGAATCACTGTACATACTATGGGGACACGTGTCTGAATTTAGAATGTTTCTGTGCAAGAAACCGTTTGAGCACAGATATGTGACTAAATATATGTGATGTCATTAAGGTTGCACTGTCCTCTGACACCAAGTCCAGTAGGTTTATGTTCCATATTCCACAGCAACAGATTTTTGAAGTATCAGCACTGATGAATGAAACCGTATCTTTTGTCTAGGAAGGAAAAAAGTCTTCAATCTACACTTGATAAAACATCATAGCCTGAAACTGATTATTTCATCAAATTCATCTTTCACAATAATAAGGCATTTTTTTACGTTTTGGAAGACTAAAGCAACAGTGAATGATTCAAGACTAGTCTGAACAATACTGGTAAAAAGGTTATGACATGAAATTAAAGCCTAAGACTAATTCCTTTAAAAGGAAGAAGGTTTATACATTCACAGAAAAAGCAATGATTCTGCATAAATTTAGGAAACACAGAAAAATCCCTCCACTCCTGTGATCCACTTAAAGGAATTTTCCCGTCCCATGGTTTGTTCTACATGAGGAAAAAAATCCCCAAGCACCTTAGTATAAATGTGTCTGATCTTCAGAACTCTTCAAGGTCTTTGGGGGAAAAGAAAACATGCAGTTATTAAAAGTAAAATTGCTTTCTCACTGAGTTATGTACATACATAAACTAAGATAACATGAGAATTACAGATGTAATATCGTGAATGTTAGTAGCCTTTTCAAATATTTGTATGCATATATTATCACATTTTGCAGATCTTAGTATATTACTGAAGAAATTTTAATCATTCCACTACATTTTCTTCCTGTTTATTATGACAAAATATTAAATTCTTTCAACTTTCCCACCATATTTCGTAAGGAATGTGAACATCTTTTTCAATCACAGAGGGAAAAGAAAGCTCATTTATGTTCCTTGGTGCTCTGTTTCCTCCTTGAAAACCTAGAAGGGAAGTGCTCTGTTCTGTTTTCTGAAGGAAACGTGATGGATGATCTGTCACAGGATACATGACAGCACAGGAAGCCAGTGTAACAGCACAAACCCTCTCATGAATACATTTGTCTATTTTGGTAATGAATCTGTGAAAGTTCAGCTTGCAGAGGTGCAGCTGTTTCTCTGCTGCAGTGAGCAGCAAAACCACTACCCTCAGAGGAAGTTTTGAACTGCTGCTGCTGCTGAAGTCAGTATTCAAAGCTAATTTATTAAATGCATTTTTTGCATGAGGCCTAACAAAGAGTGCTGATAACCACACTGGCACTGACCAGTAGCTGCCACTATCTTGTTTTCTGAAATACATCAGTCTTAACTCAGGGGGGTTTTGATTTAATTTCAATTCAAGTCAATGTGCGTTCTCAGAAATATAACCCATGTCAAATAGTAGCTACACCAACAATAATTTTCGTCACAAATGAATAAGACCATTAATATTATACTGAATGAGCAAAATTATGCTACTGATCCAGAGGAGGGCAATCTAGCCCTAAAAAAAAAACCCAAACAAAAACATAGCAAAAAACTCAACCCAAACCAGACTTTAAAAGCCTAATCCAAACAACAAACCAGAAGAGATCCCTGCTCTCCTAAGGATGGCTATTTTTTGTCTGACACACCAGCACTGATTTATACAGCAAAACATCTTTCATTTTCCATAGTTCAGAGGAAAACAGCCTTTTACAAGCCACCCTTTTTATGGGACAAAGAAACAAGTCAGTATCAGGAATTAAGGTTGCCACACTCTTCTTCATACCACAAAGAAACTTTAGTGCTTATTATTGTTATCACAGAAATGAAATTGATTCAAACTGATACCAAAAACCACCAACAGTATTTTCGAGGGGGTTCTTCTGAGCAAGAACTCCGATGGCTGCTGGTCACAAGGTTAGACTGTGCTTTGTATTTAACTGGTATTGTCTGTCAAATCTTTAATTGTTATAAAAGTCTCAGTTATTTTTAGGTTAATGAAGTAAAAATAGGGAAAACATAAGGATAAATTGTAAATGCATAAAACTATTACAAACTTGTTAATTCTCCATAAACTATTTTATTAGCTTGAAATGTACTGAATATCTTGTTGCTGAAACTGAATTTAAATTCAAGTTGCTTTTAATTTCTTTTATTTTTCCTGTTCAGCTCTTGAATACCCACTCTACTGGTTATACTGAGGAAAAGAGTCTTTAATGTTTTAAAATTAGGATTTGGAGAAAAGCTTGTCTAAAAATGTAAAATATGACACTTGAACTAGTAAATCTATCCAAGTATTTGCAATTACTTGTTTGACATTTGCAAGGGCTGAAACTGAGAATGCCTTCACAACGCCTCAGGATCCAAGGCTGATCCGTTCCTCACCATGTCTGGTCTTGTCCCAAGAGATGAGGTAAGTCAAACAGGTTCTCAAACTTCAATTTTATAAGACAAAGGCCATTATACTCCAACCAGAAGTCTACTCACTGTGTATCTCACTGTGCAGCTGTGGATGTCAGTGAGCTGGCTGAGAGAAAGAAAGTAATGCCCAGTTCAAGTCACTCCAAAATCACTGAGGAATGGATATTGCTAAATATTTGCACTCTGTTCTGCCTGACACAACTGTATTCCCAGAAGCACAAGGAACACAGATCTGTGACTGTTCACTTTAAGGTTTTAACCAGTAAAAATTCCAGTACTTACAGGTCTTACTTTAATGCTGCTGAGAGAAAGTCCATCAGTTATGTCTCACTGGACATCGAGAACTTTTGTTACTGTTTAGAACAGAGGAAGAAATGAGAAGTGCACTGTCATGGTGCTTGCTGTTAATGCTCTTGCTGAAATGACCTGGGAAAGCTAAACCTTTATTGGACTTACTCACAATGTGATGCAGGTTTTATATGTTATATCCCAGTGGGCCTGTGATAATAGTTTACCAACTTCTGCTAAGATAACAATTCTTTTCCTTAGTTTTCAGATACTGGACTCTGTGTGTCTTAGGTAGCTCAATCTTTTCAGGATAATAAAACACCATGATTGATTCTTGCTTGAACATCTTGAGTTCTCCACAAGTTAAGAACTGCATTGTTTAAATAAAAATACTCAGGACTGAGGTTTACTTAGAGCTTTGTATATTTAGTAACCAAAATACCATTTGAAGAGAAATAAATTACAGAAATTGAAATGCAGTGACCATGGTAATCTGTTTAATAAATTAAGACAAAATATTAAATATTTTTAAGAAATCAATACCAAAAAATCAAAATAATTTACTTTAAAATGTAATATAAAAAGATAGATTTGATTTAAATCTATATTTATCCCTCTAAGAGATCAGTATTTTGTCTTTGTTACTAGTATGAGCCATTACCTCAAGCCCCTGTTAAATTACAGTTCGGTTTAAAAGTTCTGAAACATCAAATTTGAACCAGAAGTATTTCTGTAACGAACTGATTTTAAACAAATTTCATTCTTTCATTAAATTAAACATCACAATACCTCTATCACATTCTAAGTCAGGTGTCTGCCTTAGTCAGAAATGAACAAAGCATGGAAAGCAACAAAGACTTTTTTGTAACAGTAAATGCAGTGAACAAACCCAGTGATCACACACTCACCACTCTGTTTACAGGGAAGCAAACTTGTTATCCTGAATTTGGATTACAATGAGTTAGTGTACAGACTATCAAGCAGTGAACAACGGTGAGGGCAACCATTGTGGTGGGGTCTTCAAAAGCTTTGAAGAATCCCAACATAAAAAGAAAGGGCTCAGTTCTGCAAAGTGAGTATTTCTTCATCATGTTGATACCATCAAAGGGAAAGTCGTGTCTGTCCATCTGCAGCATTGCACTGCAGTCTAGTAAAACAACTCCCACAAAATATTATATTACTTTAACGAGATTTGAGCCTCAAATTGCTCAAAGATAAATTAATTCCTGATTTCCAGGTGCATTGCAATATCTGAACAAATGTAACAGGACAGTCATGTAAAAAATGTTTCTGTCTGAACATGTTTTATGCAGCAATACAAGTAACATGAATGCCATTAATGTTTCCCTTTCTTCTGTGCTTGTTTGCCTGTGCATATGACAAGGCCTCGTGCCATGGCTTTTACGTGTGTGCAGGTTTACAATCCTTGCCACACAGAAAGCACACCAGGAAACTGGCAGTACCTGTGGGGGTGTGCTGTGTGCTGGCACTGAAAAATACTTTTAACAAAAATGTGGCCTACCTGAAAAAAAAAAGGCCACTGCCTATTTCAGTCAGTTATCTTAACGTGAGTAAAACCTCCAATCATATGGACATTACTCAGCATCTTTCCAAATATTCCAGTCAGCTTTATGAATGGACAAATGCTTAAATGTGACCTAGGCAAGACTGTGAAGACTGGACATCTGTTCCCTAGGGAAAGTCATAATACAGCATAATAAAATGTTGGCTACATCTAAAAAAGTACCTGCCCCAAGTTTAGCCAAAATCCAACTAAGTAGTACAATGGCTGAATTTTTTTTTTACACATACAAAGAACAAAAACAGAACATTCGGAAAGAAAATGATTGAGAACAAAAGTGATTTCTCTAATGCCCAGCACCGATTTTGAAGCTGCCAGGATTTCTAAACTACTCCCAACCAAAGGCTAATGGCATTTTACTGGACTCCCCGAAGGACACCCCAGATCAGCAGCAGCACAGAGCAGACGGCTCCCAGCTCCCCCAGACCGCGGAGCAGTGCCCCTCTCTCTGGGAAGCTTTGATTGCAATGTCTGCATTGAGGCTGCTCGGATTTGCCACGTCTGTACCAACATAACCATCCTCCTCCTGTTCCTCCTCCTTCTCCTTCTCCGCCGGTGCTCATGAGTTACCCTTTGCTGCCCTCTGCCCTCCACCGCGCCGGTTTCTCAGTGAAATGTGATTCTCTGGGCTTCCTGTGAGAGCCCCAGCAGCCGGAATCTCTCGGCTGGAGGAGTGGCAAAATAGGCTTTTTGCTCCTCCGAGTACCTTTCCTTCACTTCAATGATGTCCCTGTAGCGCCAGTCCTGCCAGTGGAAATTGAACTGCTCCAGCAGCTCAATCCTTTTCTTCTCCGTGCTCACACAGTCAACAGGGGCAGGCTGTTCCAGGAACGGCACCTGAATGTCAGGGAAGAGCAGGAGACCCCGGATAGCAAACCAGCCGCCGTACTTGGGATGGATACAAACGCCAAAGATCTTCTGGAAGAAAAAAAAAATATCTAGGCTGCCTCACTTTGTGTCTAATCAAGGCTAGAGTCCAAAACATCAGATGCTGCTCACTCTCTCAACCTTCTCTTGGAGAGCTGCACAGAGCTGAAGGGAAAACTTTCCTGAATGTGTGTGGCTCGAAGCACTGCATTTCTCTCCCATTTTCCTGTGCCCACACACACCTCCTTGGAATGTGGGGAGAGGTTCCTTTCTGAAAATCTATTACAGAAATTAACCACAGAGCATTTCCCCCCCACTCTATAATGCTGTAAGCAACAGGTTTTCCTTTAGACTGCCATTTATCCTTCTGCCTAAGTAGGTTTAACAGATTAAGATATTTCTCTTCATGCACATCTCCCTGCTACCTTGAAGAGTCTTGGAAGCTTCCAATTCCCACATGAAACCCTTCATGAACCTGAATGTCCTCTGGACTTCGTAGTTTCCTGCAAGAGGAACTAGTGACTAGTGAGCAAAAAATCATTGTACAGTTCAATGGTTGCAGTTCAGTGGTTCTTCCCAGACTGTGTTTCTGCCTCACCTTTTTCCCCCAAGGATCGAGCTTCACATCCTTCCTTTGGTAGTAATATGCAGCTCCAGCAACGTGGGCAGCTGTCTGTGCCAGGAACTTGGGCTTTCGGCTCGGCAGCATCTCGTAGTCAAACATGACATCCACCCTCTGGTCAGGGAATTTCTGGGAAAATTTGAAAACATCAGCCCAGGCTCGTGGAAAAAGTTTGCCACTCCAGAACTGCTGGATGGCAGCAAATCAGGCACATGTGAAGCCTGCAGACTCCCACACCCTGCTGCTGAATTCTGTCTCTATTGGCAGGTTTGAGGCTGTGGGCGTTCAGCCTGTGCCTGCAGAGCTCCCTCACTGCATGGTGTCATCCAGAGGCAGAACATGCAAGTAAAGCAGCCAAACCCTGCTGATGCTCCCTCCTTCATGAATAATGCTTCACCCTTCCAGAGAGCAGAGCAGGAGCCTGCAGGGCTTTGTCTGCCACTCAACCCACCTGGTGATGTGACACAGCACTACATGGAATTGGTGTTTCGGCTTCTTACCTCCTTCACACGTAGCAAATGATGGGAAACACACTGATCCACAGGATCCCTGATTATTTTTAATCGTTCTTTTTTCACAAAAGGCTTAAGGGCCTTGTCGAACATGGACGGCGTGCTGAGGACCACGAAGGCCAGTGTGTCATCTGGGTAGGGGAGGTGGAAGCCTGGCTGCAGAACAGCATTGTACCACCCAACCTTGGCAAAGAAACACAAATTTCCATTAGAACACAGACACCACTCTAGTGCACATGCAGGAATGTAAAAATGTGGAAATAACTGTAGCCCCCTTCATCTGCAACCCAGATGGGCAACCTGCCCAGGGCCTTCCTTTCAAACCAAGTTGTTTTGCACACCAGGATTCACAGTTTGGGAAAGCTGTGCTGTGAGCTGTGAGATAAGAATCACACACAGCCTTCAGCTCCAGTCTGCCCTTTATCCAGCTCTGCTCAGAAACCTAGAGGGAAGTATGAGCAATCAGTCTTGCCAATGCAAATCAGATTGTTTCGTTCAGATAAAGCTTTTACAGGCTTGGATTTTTTTTTTTTTTTTTCTCTTATCTTGGGCCAGAAAGAAACTGGTGCTTCTGTTTTGTGTGACAAGTCGCATGTTTTACTTCTGCAGAAAACACTTGTATGGAATGAAGGATGTGAAGCTCTTGGCAGTGCTAAACCCCCCCCTAAACATTTGTTACTAGTAGCACGTGGATTATGATACAACCACATTTGGATATTTGCTTCCAGGGCCGGACATGTTATAATACAGTCCAGAAATGAGAGATCAAGGCAGGGCAGCAGGAAGCATGACCAGGAGGACCGGGCTCAGACCTGCAACTGCCAAGTGCAGGAGGACATGCCCCAAACCCCCTGCACCCCACTCCTCATGCCCTGCACAGTTACATCAGTCTTTTTATAGGTTATGACAACTCCCTGTCTCCCAGGGTGCCACAAGGCCAGGTCTAACAGCCAGAGAGATGCTGAGTAATGGAACAGTAGGTTTGAAAATTAAATGTACTGGTTATTCTAAATAATCAGTGAAATATTTTTGATAGCGACTCTGCAGCTGGCAGAGGCAGCCAGACTGCCCATGAGGAAACACAGAACAAAAACCAGATAACATGATAACCTGATAACATGATAAAATTTCTTAACAATAACGTTTATAGAACACTTAAATACTTAAAAATAAAGGATTTGAAAACAAACACCCTTTGTATCATTATACAAAGAAATTACAGACTATAAAACTGATCACTAAACAATGAAATCAATCTCAGAAAACTCAAAATAAATTCCTTTACAACTCTTATATACTGATAAACTTATAATAAAACAGAAAATACTAAAACAAAACCAAGGATCCAATAAATTGTGTCTCCTTAAATCAATGTTCATTATTACTTTGTGAACTCTTTAAGTCAAAACCTTCTCATCCTTAAAGAAAAAAAAAAAAACTAAACTTTGCTAGCTAAATAAACTTGACCTTTGAAAAACTTAAAATAATTTTTGAATCAAACAGTACTTAAACTCAATGATCTGGGCTGTCCTTCGGGGAGTCCAGTAAAATGCCATTAGCCTTTGGTTGGGAGTAGTTTAGAAACCCTGGCAACTTCAAAATCGGTGCTGGGCATTAGAGAAATCACTTTTGTTCTCAATCATTTTCTTTCCGAATGTTCTGTTTTTGTTCTTTGTAGGTGTAAAAAAAAATTCAGCCATTGTACTACTTAGTTGGATTTTGGCTAAACTTGGGGCAGGTACTTTTTTAGATGTAGCCAACATTTTATTATGCTGTATTATGACTTTCCCTAGGGAACAGATATAACAATCTTAGTAAAGAATCCCTAAATTATATTAACTTTACGAAATCAATATATATTAAATTAATAATATATAAATTAATTATCAATTAAACCTTTATAAACTTAACTTCTTCAGGGCCCAAACCTAAAATAAACTTAAAGTGATATACTCTAATATATAGTGATATACTCTAAACTATAAAGTTTACATTCTTATATGAACCGCTAAGTTAAATCAGTTTTGTGGCTCTGAAGGTGAGATGTTGAGGAATTAGAGAGATGTGACTCTAAGCTTTGCTGGTTTCCCAGTGAACACCGGTCAGTGCAGCCTGTTTCAGAATGAAATCCGGAGAGCGCTAGGCTAAAATCTTTCCCTTCTGACAGCCACACTCTTTTCATCTGGGTTCTGCCCCGAACTCTGCTGATGTGTTTTAGGCATTGAATCTTCCAAATTCTAGAGGCTCTTCTCTCATTGCCTTGTACTTTTCATGCAAACAACACCTCGACCCGCGCTCCCGGGTGGCTGCGAATAGACCCTCGCCCGCCGCGGCGGCTCCGCGGGGATGTGCCCGGCCCCGCTCGTACGAGCGGGGCCGGGCACATCCCCGCGGAGCCGCCGCGGCGGGCGAGGGTGGATGCGCATCCCCGGTACCCGCTCCCCTCCGCCTCCCCGTGCAGTGACGTCATTCCAGTGACATCACAGTGACGTCATTACCTTGAAGGCGTGCGCCTCGAGGCCGAGCGGGCTCAGCGCGCTGCGGAGCTGCTCCGCCACGCGCCGCTCCATGGCGGCGGCGGCGGCGGCGGCGCGCGGGGCACTACGGGAATTGTAGTTCCCGCCTCCCCCCCAATCCTCGCGTCTCCTAGGAGACGGCGCGGCGCGCAAAGGACTGCGGGAGTTGTAGTGCGCGGTTCCCTTCCACTCCGCGCGGGCTGTCCCGGAGGGGACTCCATGTCCCAGCATGCTCAGGGAGCGCGGCCTTGTGCACGTCCCTGAGGCACCGCCAACAGTTCCTAAAACACTTTGTTTTTGCCATGGTGCCCTAACTCATAATTAATGTGGGCACCACAGCTGTGATAATAGTGGTCATGTGCTACACAGTGGCATTTTTTAATGTGGCATGATCTTTTCTTCCTTCATTAGAGTAACATTTTAGATAGATACAGTTCTGGCTTTCAGTAAGGTAGAAACACACAGGAGAGCTCAGTTACCCAAAAAATCCCCACAATCAGTGCAAAATAATAACAATTTGGAAGCAAAAAGGGACTGTAAACTATATTCAAAATGAATGCTGGGGATGAGGTGTGTTTTCCTGAGCTCACACTCTGTGGGAAAGCCCCACCTGTGCCTGTGGGAAGGTGCTGCTCACTGAAACAGTGGTGCCTCTGTGCTGGCAATCCTTTCTCCTTCCCCTTCTGAAAGTACACCATCTTTGCAGATTCTGTATTCCCTACCAATGCACTTGCCATACTGGAGACTGAGCCTCAGATTTGGATCTCCTTACCCTAATCTTTACAGTTGCTTATCACAATCTTTGTAGTACTTGTGCAATGCTCTCCAGCCTGTAGTCCCGGGGTTCATGAAGTTCAGGGCACCAAATGTGCAAGTTCTTGGGGACAGAACTACCTCAGATGTGCAAACTTACTGCTTTGCGGAGTTTCCTTATATCTTCTAGTACCCCAAGAGTTCCTCCTTATTATATCCATGCCTTCTCTATTGGGAGGGCATGGATCCATCTGGATCCTGCCAGTTACGTTTAGAATTATGTTTTTTTTTTTCCAGACCTCCCTGTATTTCCAGCTTGTGAAGTTGCACCAGAGCACTAACTATGTTCTTTTTTGGACTAAATTGTAAGTAATCCCCATACAAAACCCTGTTTCTGCCCATCCTCTCATATCATTGAATATCTCAGTCTGTGGATTGACTAAAACATGAGAAAGAGCTCCAGCAGGAGCAGATCCATAAACTATGAAGTAATGAAAGTAAAGGCAATGGAACCAAAGCACTGATAATTACAGGAGCCTCTTACACAATCAGTGGTTGTCTAGGTTTCTGAAGTCCTGCTGAGTGTAGCCTGGCACAAGGTTGCTCCATCTCCCTGCTCAACAAGTGAGCAGAAAGAATTTGATACAAGCAGAAAGGGTTTTGCATCTTTGATGCTGGAAATAAGAGGGTTTTGCCTATGTTGGCATGTGATATGTCCAGCTCCCTTCTGGTTCTCAGTTGTTCCAAGATTTGTCTGAAGGGCTTAGTGCTGTGCTGGATCAGAGGCTGCCTCTGGAAAACACTTGGCAGTGCTTGTCCCCTCTTTCAGGTGAGCAGCCACAAAGCTCAGTCTAACAGAGCACAGTCTTACAGTTTATACAAACTCAGGATGGAAGTGTGGAGCACTCACCAGAGGCTGGGCCACATCAGGTGGAGGGGACACCCCTTCAGGGAATTTGGGGATGCCCAGGCAAGTGCAGCTCCGGGGTTTCAGGCAGAGCAGCTGCAAGACTGTGTCACAGGAGGGTGCTGCTGGCTGGTGGCTGCTCAGAGCTCTGCAGGACAGCTCCTGCTGTGGAAATTGCTTCCACAGGCGCTGGGCTGGCAAGCTCAGAGATGCTGGGGACTGATCTCTCATCCTGCTGTCCTTTGTACCTGCCTGTGGAGCACAGCTCATTTCCAGGTGTGGCTCTGGCTTTATTGATGCAGAAGGTGACAGATTTGCCAGCTTTGTGAGATGGGCTCTTCCATTTCAATCCTGAACTGGTAAGGCTCGAGGCAGGTTTGACCTCTGTGTCTGCCCTCTCCTGGAGTTGATCTTTGGCTAAGTGCAGGACGGGTGCTCAGTCCTTCTGAGGCAGCTCATGAAAGGGGTGACCCCCAGGGAAGGGCTGACAGCACTGGGCCTGCCAGAGTTCATTTGGACAATGCTCCCAGATGCACAGGTGATTTTGGGGGATGTCCTATGCAGAGCCAGGAACTGGACTCAACAATCCTTGTGGGTCCCTGTTGCAGCATATTCACAGCACATGCCACAGCCAAGACAGCCACAATACACAGAGCACCACCAAACAATACCAGAAAGCTTTAAGCATCCCCATACAGCCTAAAACCAGACCCCATCAGACAGTTCCACCATTTATTGCTCTTCAGTGCAACCTTTTATTCCCCTCACCTTACAGGCCTTACACCTGTGTGCCCCCTGTTCCCTTTGGTGATTGCTCAGTAACCTCAGCCCTCCATGTGCCATTGCCTTCACTGCTGAGCCCACTGGGGATGAGGCTTCATCACAGCCCCACTCCCAATTACCACAAACTGTGAACCCACAGCTCCCTCCCAACACGGGATATCCTGTGATTCTAAATGGCAGCCTCTGGTACTGAGACGTTTGTATCCCGAGGGTTGGCATCATCTGCTCATTCCACGTGGGCGTGGAGGACGGGTACCTGCTGTTCCCTTCACAGCTGTCCTTGGAGCTGTTCCCTGAGCCACCTCATCTGCCTGGTTTAATTAACCAGGAGTGTTGCTGTCTCCTACCCAGCCCTCTGTCAGGGCGGTCTCCTTGCTCCTGTTTGGACAATACTTTACTTACATTTTACTGCAATGACTGAAATAATTGGTGAGTTTAAGAAGAGGCGCTCATTTGAAATGCCTGAGTTCTAATTCCTTCCCAGTTTCCCCATCTCTCACATTCCTTTCTCCCTGAGCTCAGCTGCTGGGAACTGGCTTTGTTTGTGCCTCAAACCTCTGCTAGCTTGGCCCTTGCTCTCCCCCACCCCTACCAAGGGCTCTGCCCTGCTCCCTGGAGAGAAATGAGTGACATCTCAGATTCCTTGCTGAAGATCTTTAGATCTTTTTGGCTCTGTTTCATTGTGCCCTCTGTCCAACCCCAGCTGCCCTTGGACAGCTGCCAGATGTCTGAACTGTCACAGGTCTGGCTGAGAGTTCATGTCACTATTTCCAGCATTCTCTCCCCGCTGACAGCTTTGTGCTACAGCAAAACAGCATCCAGAGAATATGGTTCACTTCCCTGGGGCAAGGCAGCAATGTGTCTGTGAGATGTCTGTGTCCCAGGTATGGCTTTGTGTTTTTTTCTATTATTAGGAAAACCACAATGCTCTCATTCATCTCCCTCAGGCTAATGCTGCTATCACGTGGGGTGCTGTGTGATTTGGTGTTATCATGAAGCATTTACACAAAAAGGATCATTAGTTCTCATTGTTCTCCACAACAGTAAATGACAAAGACACAATGTTGTACTGATTGTAACAGAAGGGATTTTCCTTCTGCTTTCCATCCACAGCTCTTGAAACCTTTTTCTGACCCTGGCAAAGAGCAATTGCTCTGCATTAGGTAGGAACCTAATGTGAGAGAGAGAGACTCACACAAATTGTTTGAACAGTCAGGGCAATTTGGTAACTGAAATGGAGTTAAAGGACATCTTAATTCCGTGTCTGTTTTCTGATCTTTCTAGCTCTTGACCACGAGCATATCAATGTCTATTTTTATTAGTGGGGAAGTATTGGTGAACACTGAGTCTGGAGGTTAATGTAGATTCATTATTAGGTTTTCTTTAATAAAAAATATTGTATCAGCTTGGTGAGGTAGTTTCAATAATGCAACTTCATTGCAGTTCTCTTGTAATTAAATATTGATTCCTTATTTCTTTCAACAAAAACCTAATGCCTTCCCTTGTTATGTCACCCTCCCACCTGTTAAGCATCTGATTTCATGAGACGTTGTCTGTGCTGTCAACATCAGCTTAAAATGTTCCAATCTCTCTGCATTTTCCTGCCCTGGCCTCACAGCACATTGCCTCCCAAATTTCTGCTACTGCAGTTGTTGGTGTGCTGTAAATCTGATCAGGGAGCCGAGTTGGTTCTAACAAGTGCGTCATTGTTTGGGCTTTTTTGTTGGATTTTTTTTTCCCCTGAAGTGGTGTGGTTCACAGTGCTGCTGCAGGAAAAAAAACTGTGCTGGCACATTTGAGAGAACAATGTGATCAGGGCTAGGTGGGGAGGCAGAGGTTCTGCTACCCGCCCATTCATCTCTGAAAACACAACTGAATTGCTCAGCAGAGCTGCCTTCTGCTGCATGAGGCACGACTGTTGGAAACCCCATCAAAGTGGTGCCACCCCATCCTCACCCCCAGTAACTGTTCCAGCAGGCATTGCTAAGTGTCAGGGACTGTCAGTGTTATGCTTCCATCAGCTCCACAGTCTCTGAGCTGAAAGATCAAGTGTAAAGTCTCTTCTGGAAGGAAGGAACATCCATGGCACCTGCAGGGAAAGAGGAGATCACAGGAATGATTTCACACTTACTCCAGCACTACTCACAGTCTGGGATATGGTTTTCCAGCCTCTGCTTTAGAGGTCTCGTGGTAAGGTCAGGTGTCCTGTTGTCCCTTTCCAACACAAACTGACCCCTGTCTGGGAAGGGTCTGGCACTGTGGCCATGTCTCGGAGCAGAAATGAGGAGGCTGATTCCTCCTGGTTTAAACCTGAGTGATGTGGAGCTGTTGGTGCCACAGGCAGGTGAAGTCCAATGCCTGAACATTTTTGCCAATATGTTTTCCTGCTTCTCATGGAACCTGTTTTCCACTGCCTTGTGCCACTACTTGTACCCATGCAAGAATAAGTATTAAATTGGAGTAACAGCAGTTTCTCCATGTGTAACAGGTGTCACACAATGTAGGCAGAGGATGCATAGACTCAGCAAGTCTATCCTTGAACTTTTGGCCTAATCTTCTGGGTTTTTTTCCATTTCTTTTAGAGAGAAGCAAGAACTTGCTGAGATAGGCAGAATGTTTTTCTCCATCTTTGGCTGAGTTTCCCACCCCAGACACTTCAGCTCCAACAAACTTTCCAATGCCATGGAGATTGAGGTGCCTGCAGGAAAGTGTGGCTGGATCCTGCACCCTCAGGATCTTAAGAACCTGTAAGGGTTTTCTGTTGTGATGTGGATGACAGAGCTCTACTGTTCAGGGCATTCCAGAGGTCATACAGATGAGAGGCTCAGTTTTACTGGTAGGGCTGAGTATTAGGTGCCTAAAGGCAGGAAGACAGTACAGTTTGGAGTAGTGGCCTAGCACTTGGGCCAGATTTAAAACTTAGTTCTGAGAGCAGTACTGCTATGCCAGGACAGAGGTAACATGCGTGTGCCTGTCTGTTCTTTCATCCTCCCTCCCCCTGTAGTGTCAGGGTAATGAAAACCTGCATGTGAGGGCCAATTATGATACTTATCACTTCCTCTGACAGTGCCAAGATACCATTTTTTAATGTGGCTCCATTTTTGTTTTGGTGCTGACACACAGCCAGTGAGAAGGTGAAAATAGCTCACTTCAAGGTTTGCCTATCAGCCTCTTCATCCTTTTGGATTTATGCCTTGCTTTTAGGATATAAAACCCCCTTGTGCTTGCATTAACACTTAGCATTAAAAGAAATCAGGAACAAAGGGCTAACACTCCTTTAAAATAAAAAAAAAAAAATATCATGCCCTACTTTAGTAAGATGCTTAAGATTCTTGTGAATGGAGGCTGTAAGGCATATTAAACTGCCCTGTGTGCTGTTTTTTCAATTTACTAATCCTGCTGATTCAGATTTTACTAGCAAACCTGCTACAATTAACTGCTTTGTAGATGCAGTTGTAACATGTCAGGTTGCTGTTAGGGCAATTCCTGAAGAGCCTGCACATCCCATCAAAGGGTTAAGCTTTTCTCTAACATTTATTCTGAGGCACATGCCAGGTAGGGACTCTTATACAGAGCTTTACTGATCCAATGTTCCAGCAAACCCCCTCATTTCATAGTAAGCAGCTAGTTACCTGTTGCTGTACTATTGTAGCAAATATTTGTATATAATAGCTTGAGAAACCCTGCAGGAGTTATTATGGCAGGGGCATCCCAGAGCTGTGTTGGCAGCTTGCTAGCTTAGGACACCTGGAACCACGGGCACCTGTTTCTATTTGAGCTTACATGGCTTGTGAGGATGCTGGTTGGTATTTCTGCTTGGTATTTCATTGGTTTCAGTGGGAGATAGGTGAGGATGTTTTTAATAGGGTTTGAGACAATTGCAGAGCACAGTGAACCAGCAGTGCTGGAGGGGATAGACACAGACTGCTGCTGTTCTCACGTCTGGCACATGGGGAAGGATAATTCTTTGGTATTTTGGTGTAGATTGTACATATATCTCCAGGCTGTGTTTTGAGCTGGAGGAAAGCAGTGCTGGAGAAGTGGCTGGAATTAGCTGGAGTGATGAGCTCAGCAATGACCTGCCTGGGCTGGAGCTGCATGGCCTTTAATGTTAACTAAACAATGCACTCTTTACTGTCAGGAGCTACTAAAAGATGGAAAGGATATTGGCTTCCCTGGGTGGGCAAACTCTTCTTCACTTGTTTGTGCCCTGGATTTTCCACAAGTGGAAGCTGTGAGGTGTGGGGCTGATCCAAGGGGGGCAGGAAGGGAAACAGCCATTTTGAGAAATCATTCACAGACTGCCCAGCCCCACACTCGGCCAGAGACCTGAGCTGTGTTTACCATCTTGTGCCCCCTTGTTCAGACCTGCCCCTTCTACCCTTTCTGTGTTCTGCTCTTTCTCTGCAGGGGACAGACACTGGTGCAGGGCCTGATTTGTGATTTGTCAATCAGCTTTGGCAGCTGCCAGCTGGCTTGAGGAGAGAGAGATGCTGTGGTGCTTGGCTATAGTGAGGGTGTTCCTCCAGCGTCAGAGAATTCCTAGCTACAGTCCTCTGCTTCAGCTCTCTCCCATGGGATGGGATGTATGATCCTGTCCTCTGAGCTCTCACTTGGTGGACCAGAACAAATTGAGAGAATTTAGTGTGTTTTATCTATGTTTAGTTTTTTTCTCAGTAAGTTTTGTGTTATGTTGGACTGTGCTTACACTGTTGCCTATCTGAACCTCTGGGATGTAGAGCTAAGCTTGGATTGTTCCTTTTAGGGAGACTGTGCACAGCAAGAACGGAGCAGATATAGAATAACCATAGATTTACCCTGTCATGACCCAGTGTGGAGCAGCTGACTTGACAAGTGCTGGTAAAATGCTTCCTCTTGTGTGCCACAAAACAGGTGGAGAAATCTTGTTATTTGAACAGAAAATTCCATGATGCTCCTAAAGGGGAGGTTGCTGGTTTGCTTTATGAGAATAGAGTGCCACAGTGGCACAAAAGGGCTCTGTGAAATTTCCTTATGTGGTTTGAATTTTTTTATTCCATTTCCCTCTGAGATAACTTAATTTAGTAATTGCTGTCTGTTGAAGGAGAAGGGAAGAGGTGAATGAATGGCACCAGCTTAGACTCTGTAAAATGAAGGGAGCTCTTTTCTCAGTGCTTCTCTAAGTCCTTTGTGAAAACAGGTTCCCTTTCTGCTAGACAGCCACAAATAGTTTTGTCCACAGTTGCCTTCCACCTAAAAACATTGAGATCCTTTTGGAAAAGTGGGCAAAATTTCTCATCCTGCCCTTAAGATTATCAGAAGGGAAATTGAAGCAATTAGCAATTAGCTGTGTTTATTTGTCTGTGTGATCAGAAGGCATAGCCAGGACTAGTGCAAAGGAATACTTTGCTAATTTACAGTTGTCCTTGTAAAGCTCTTCTCAGTCAGAATCAAATGAGTGTCTAAATCTGGCTGAAAGTCATGTTCAAGAACCCATGAATCTTGTCTTGTTCCAAGCAGAACCTGTAATTCAGCATCGAAAGCTTCAGGAGTCTGACATAACAGCAAATTTTTAAGAAAATACTGAACAGAGCTGACTGATCATCCCTCTTCCTACTGGTCCCAAGAAAGACCAGTGAAAGGAAACACTCTAATGCTGTGGCAGCTGATGTGTACTTCTGAAAGAGAGAGGGGATTAAAACAGGGGAGGAGAGAAGTTACCCTGCGGGAGATTGTCAACAGATGTTCCACTGTAGTTCAAAGAGAGCTGGCAAAAGGCTTCTGCTGCAGGGATATATTAATTCTGGGCAGTTCTTCACAGGTAGAACAGTTTTATGACTGGGAGGATACCTTTGGTAACTAACTTAGCTCTTTATTTAATCTGAGGGTGGGGAATCTGGTCTACCTGAAAACAGAGAGGGAGCTGAACAGTAGGAACAAACATGTACTTGTTTTCTTGCAGCTGTGACCACTGTCAGTCTGATCAAGATCAAGCTGGTTTTGTGGCTCAGGGGGTTATTTAGCTGATGGGACATTGAATAGGAAAAATATTACAGAGGAACTGAGGCTAACCATTGTTAAGCTGCTGGGGCATGTGAAGCGGACCTGTGTTGAGTATGTCTTTCAAGTACACTTATTGGACAGGAAGTGGGAACAAGCACAAGGAAGACTGTGCAGGCTGTCAGGCAGATGAATAAATCGATCCCTTTGTATTTAAAATGCACAAGATTATCAACCTATCTAGGCTTCCTTCATGTAGTAGTAAATGTTTGCTTATAAAACCTTAACAATGTAACAGTATTAACTGTGGTGAGGATCTAGTTCACAAGCTCTCTATCACGATTAGAAGGTCCACTTCTGGGAGCTTCTAAGTGCTTTATCTTCTGACATTGTTTTGAAGTTGTGTTCTGGATGAAGGTTGATTTTTTTCAGTTCTGTGAGGAAACATGACCCCAGTAGTATTAAAGCAAGGAAGAGCCTTCATTCAAATGTGTTTGGGTGGGGAACTTTGAAGCCTGTTGTTATGTTACAAAGTTCTGAGAGATTAAAACAAACCAAACCACAATCAATTATGGGAAACTGCTGGGAGACTTTTGTATTTGCAGCCATAGTCTCCCAGCTTTGCTTATCACTTTGGTATGTGTCAGTAGGACTGAAAATTTGTCTGTTTTATGGACAGTAAGTGCATGATTTCTGTTTTCTTTGTGGGGGATGGAAAGGAATATTGGAAATTAGATTCCTGTCTCACTTCTGCTATGTAGTGAAGCAGAGGTACCAAGTACATGAACGTCATGGGCAGAAGCTCAGGAGGAACACCTAGAAAAAACTGTCCCCCTTCCCCCATGACAAATCCACATTTATACTGATTTGATGTAGTTATAGAAAATTAAGTATAAATAATGTGGAAGTGTGCAGCCTGCTGTTTCCTTCACAGGTATCTGGGAAATGACAGTAGGCATTTCTGTTCTCCCCTGGGTATAAGAAGAACACTGGCTAGTAAAATCTTCCAGGTTCTGCGTCATTTCAGAGTCTTCATTACTGAAAATTTACTGCTCTGCCTCCCTGGTTTGCTTCTGTACTCTTGCTCCCTTGAATGTCTTTCTCATTCTGCTTTAAGTGGTAGCAAGCACAGGAGACTGTTATCCATGGGAAATCCTTATGGGATGATCACTCCTACAAGAACCACACACTGCCTTGTCCACTCCAGTGCTCCCCGTGACAGTTTCTCTGTCCCTGAACGCTCTCTGTAGCCTTATTTACAGACTTGCAGTGTGATATGATGGTTAATACTGTGTCTAAAGCTAAAATGCAGACACTGAGACATGAAGGACAACTGAGCAGGCACAGAAATGGCATGAAGCACAGGTAGCCCTGCCCATGGCACAGCAGCTCTAGGACTGTCACTTTTCAGCTTCTCAGATCCCCTTCCCTTCAAAACAAAACGTCTGGAGAGAGGAGGAGGGAAGGTCAGAGGAGGCAGATGAGTCTCAAACTCTGGTTTTATTTTACCTGTGTTTCTTTCTATTTAACTTTAAACCCAAGTGATTCAGTTGATTCTTGGTCCCTTGCTAATCAGTAATATAATCGTGCCTTAGCCTAAGAGGCATTAAAACTAAACCCCATCAGAGACAACAGCTGTGTTCAAGGAGAAATGCATAAGCTGGCACCAGTTGGTTTCTGGTTCTGTCAGTTCTCTTTTCTGCACAGGAAAGGTGAAGCCCACACAAGTGGCCCATGGTCCATATCCAGACCTGCCCACCTCAGATGTTGCATGGTCTGGTTGGAAGGTCAGAACTCAGCTGGGCAAAGGCACAAAGCTTGGTGTCCCAGGGGTGGCTGCCTGCACAAGCCTGTCCTGCTGCTGCCCCTCCAGCCAACACAGCCCTGCTTTGAGCTGCCTCTCTGACGAGGCAGCCACGCAGTTTGTTCTGCAGAGAATGAATCAGCTCTGAGTGGGTTTGGCGGTAAAAAGGCAGAACAGAGAACACTCCAATATAAACCACCAGAATAATGCTGACTTTAGACCTGAGAAGACTGGCTTAGTTGTGGCATGTTTGTTTTGTTTTGTATGGTTGTGTGTTGGGACAGGACTGAAATCTCTGCAGGGTTTAGAGTTCACTCTCCTGTCTTCAGATTACTCAGCAAGCACTTTGCTGGGCTACTAAGTCTTTGTTTGCTCTCCCCTTGCTCTAGATCCTCCAAGGATTTGCTTTTCTAGATTACCAAGAAGTTTCACTCACCACATTTTGCTTTTGCAATAGAAAATCTTTACTACAAGCAATCTATGACATGAGCTGATTGATTTTGCCGAAGTATTTTAACAGCTAGGAGAGATTCTTAGCTGAGGAAAGGTTCTCACCAGGTCTGTAGCAGAAGCTGGGCTTTTGAGCACTTACCTCTCTGTAGGTCTGAGCTCTGAAGGGAAGAGTTCAGAACAGCCATAAAGCTAAACAAAAAGAAATATGTGCCTTTCAGTTTGCTTTGTCTGCTGTACTATAGAAAGAAGCATGACAGATGCTACTTAGGTTTGGATTAGGCTGACTTTCAGGATATAAATAAGGTTTGGGGTTACAGTCGACAACATGAGAATATCTTCAATCAGAGGCAAAGGGAGTCTAAAGGTGTAGATTAGATTATTTGGTCTAGTGTGTTTCTCTAAAACAGATTTAATCTGATTTAACTGTATGCATATTAATCTCACTCAACTCAGACTAGGAATGACCCTGACAAGAAAGGAACACAGGCAGGGGGTGGTGTCCTTCTGAACTGTCAGAGCTATGGTTCATGGCTGTCTAGCATTTTCTAGTTATCAGCTCTGTAAGTCTTTGTGCCCCAAACTGCTGCTGTTTATCTATCACAGGATTCATTGTGATCTATAAAAGCTTTTCAGTTAGATGTTTACAATGAAAATATGAGGACTGAGACACTTTTGGCATTTATAACTTTATTGCAGAAAAAAAATCCACTATCAACATATTTTACAAACAAAGTTGCACTTTGGTGTTGGGTGAGTTTTTCCTCATCCCTTTCCCCTGCACAGCCATGCATGGGAAACCAGAACAACCAGCCTCTGCCCTTTTGATTGTGTGCAGACACATTCCCAGATATGCCAGCCTGTACCAGTTCCATGGAGTTCTATTTTCCACCACTAACTTGCCAACTTTGTGCCGAAAACCAGCAGCACCCTGCCCTCCGGCAGGGGAAACAAGTCTGTAGCTAGGGAGATCTCTCTGTGCAGACAATGCTTGATACAAAAGCTTTGGAGTTGTGACAATTGCTCTTTAGTTCTCATGCCCCCATAGGAGAGAACCAACCCTCTTCCCTATTTTACTGGGCATCAGTACACAGATGGAAGGCCAAGCTGAAGCCCAACTGCACTGCAGCCATTTGTCAGTCACCCTGGAAGCAGCAGCAGCACAGGGAGGAGGAACTGCTGCCTTACCCAGTTAATCTATTTGACCCAGACTGGTTCTGCTTCACCTTTGGGCTTTCCAGGTAACTTGAGCTCAGCTGATGGGGAATTTGCCCTTTCCCTGCTACAACAGCACTGGGGAAAGAAAAGGTACTTTTGCAAGTGAGGCCTGGTATCTGTCCTTTGTGGGGTTCAGTGATGTTGTTACTGAAAGGAGAGGAGAAACTGAGGCTTGTAGAGCAATATGGCAGATAAACTCTAGCCCCTGCTGTATCCTGAAAGATCAACTGGCGCAGTCAAAAATCAAACACTCTAGAGAAGGCATGTGTTTCCATTTACCTGCAGTCAAATGTGAGCTAGAAAACAGGAGCGCGTGTAATTACGTGAAGATTGTTGTGTCACACACACTCCGGTCTTTCTGAGGCAAGGGCACCAGAAGCTCCTCTGATTTACACTCAGAGGAGCTGGTCTATGGGCTCCCTTGAGAGACCTCAAGAGCCTTGGATGCAGTCTACAGCAGTGATATTTTGAGGCAAAACAATCAGCATAACACTAAGAAAGGAAAGGGGAAGAAGGCACCTACATCCAGGATCTGTCCTCATGACAAGACACCAACTGGCTCAAAAGACCAACATCAGAAAGTAGAGGAGCTCTGACCTTGCATAGCACAGGAGGGAGAGCGAAGCACCAGCTTTGTACAACAACTTCCAGCAACCAGATGCTAGAAGCAAAATGGGAGGTACCTGAGGAAAGGCTTGTGTTAGCCCAGGCAGGGAAATGGACTAAAGCATTTAGTGAGCCTGGGAAAGGAGTTAAGCATCAAGTGTGGGAGACACAGCTTCCTAATTTTGGTGAGACCAAATTTGTGTGTCTAATTTGCAATAGACTGAGTCCTATCAAGCTCGGTTAAGCTAACATTATGCTCAATTTCCTCCCAGCAACTTCAAAGCAACATCAAGTAGCAGGGGCACTTCTCCAGTGGCCACAAAACTGTTTTCCCTGGTTAAAGAGAAAAGGTATGCATCTAGGAAGAAAGCAGAGTAGTCTTTTATCCTCCTGTAAGTGTTTCAGGATGGGTAATGCCAATCCTGGGACCAGAGCTGAAACAGGAACAAAAAAAGTGCAAGAAAACCCTCAAAACAACAACCTTAAAAATACAGAACAAGAGGGAGCCCAAGAGAACTGATTTCCACATCCTTGGCTTCCTCAGAAAACAGCAGTCTCCTTTGCTGGCACTGTGCTGACACCACCAGTGTTAAGAGCCCAAGTCTGAAACACTTGCCCACCTCCTTTGAAGGCAGCAGCCACCAAGATCAACAGAAGAGATCCGTGCAGAACACCATGGCAAAGATTGTTTTGGCTAATTGGTTGCCACACTTAAAAGGAGGAGACACCTCTTCAGGGCATTGTTTTGAGGAGAGCCTGGAGAAGAGGGTCAGACTTGGGCTCTGATTCGCAGCATAGAAACTTCAACACTGAACTATTTAAAATGTCTAAAACCAAAAACCATCTGAAAAGGATCTTTCAGTTGTGTGCAAATCACAGCCCCTCATTCCTCAGCAGATCGTCTGGGACCAAGTCCTCAAGGCCTTTTCCTCTGGGCAGTAGACAGCCTGGTTGCCTAGTAGCTGTAGAGGGAGAGAGGGGTGTCCTCCATCATGTCATCCTAGAAGCAGAGAAGAGGGGGCTTTAATGAGATGTCTGCACGGTGGCATCATGGTCCCAGCCTGGGTGATTGCTGTGCAGGCAGCACAGCGTTCTCAGGCACACCATCACAGCGTGGCCATCTGCCCAGCCATCCACCTAAACGCTGTCACTGTGCAGTTCCTGGATCTTTGGACTGTCAGTCTCCCTCCTGCTGCAGCATTTGGAGAGAAGAGGTGTGTGCAGGAACTGCCTGCCTGCTGCAGGGATGTGGAAAACTCTGGGTGTTGAAAACGCCACTCAGCTTGAAACAGCATCAGCTTGCTTGCTTAGCTGCAGTACTCCTCTGTTCCAGAAAGTTCAGGGAGTTATTTGCAGCTTCCCCAGTGCTAGTCCAGCCTCTGGAACCCTCACATACTTTTATATTCCCAAAGGGCCAAACACAGACAGACAGACAGACAGACAGACAACCTCCCTGGAACAGAGCATAAAATCTGCTTTGTCATTGTTACAAAGCAAACATATGAGAAAACAAGAGGAGAGGTTAGGCAGGTGTCATTTCAGGACAAGCCTGGATGGAGCTCTCCTTCCTCTCTCTAACCTCTCGGCATTCCCCTGCAGGGTGAGGGGAAGGCAGAGAGCTTCTTTAGTGCCCAGCCTTGAGACTTGCTGTCTTGACTCAAACCTTGGATGGAAGGAGAGGGACCTAAGGAGGAACAGGAGTGTGTGATCAGCATTGGTGTTGCTGCAATAGCCAAAGCATTGCTAAAGAAGGAGAGCTGCAAAGCAGGCAGTGGCGAGGCAGCCCACACGGGCTGGGCTGAAGGCACGACTCACCATGGGCAGGTCCTGCAGGCGCCGGAACTCCATGCGGTTGTTGTGCTGGCGGTAGCGCAAGAAGCCCACCAGGCCCAGGATGCCCACCATGACAATGAAGACAGAGATCACAGTGATTACCAAGGGATCAGCCCTCGTTTTACCAGCCAGGTTGGGTAGCTCTGCAAGGAGACCAAGGGAATGAGGCCAAAGGAGAGCCTTCAAGGGCTGGAACAGCAAAGCTTTTTCTTTTCTGGTTCTGTTCAGTACAACCAAGAGGCAATTTGAGGTAGCTCCAGCCCTCGGCCATGTTTTGTGAGAACAGGTACAAAACAATTACACAATCTATTAGGCTGGAAAAGACCTCTGTGATTATCAGTCCAACCTATGACCTAACACCACCTCGTCATTGAGTGCCACATCCAGTCTTTCCTTAACCACCTCCACGGACAGTGACTCCACCACCTCCCTGGGCAGCCCCTTAAAAGCAGAGCATTTACCTGAATTGTTATCATCACCAACATCCAACACAGAAGTCTTCTCATGCCTGGGCTCCAAAGATTGTGCCAGTGCAGGCGTGCTGGTGGGGATGGCAGCTGTGCTGGCAGACGTGGAGCTGGTCACGAGGGGTGTCACCGTCACAGTACTGGAGGCAGTAGCAAAGGCTGTGCTCCGTACAATGGAGATGGGAGCAGAGGAAGTTCTGGGCTCCACAGTGCTCTCCTGGGTGGCTCCCCCAGGGGTTGTTGTTGCTGGCTTCGTTTCAGACCTTGCTGCTGTGGGCCTCAGGGTCTGCCCATCCAAAAGCCCTGACTGAGAGCTGTTAGTTGTTGCTGCAAAATAGGAACAAGCAGTTATTTAAAAGGATCCAGTGCAAGCATTTACTGCTCTGTGGGACTGGACAAGCTGGAAGCAAGACTATAGGAAAGACTGCTGAGACTATAAGACTAGCAGCTTATGGTCAAACCTTTGGAAAAGAAAGAACCTTTAGCACAGCCACAGCTGAGCCACACTATAACCCACAGTGCTTAGAAAGTCCTCTCAGTTTTCATATGTGCCAATCTGCAATGTCAGCCAACCTCAGCTGGGCCCACGAGGCCTGTCCTTGGGGACAAAGGACAAGCAGACAAGCTTAAACAACTCTACACACAGCTGGGGATCACCCCAGAGCAAGACACTGGGCAAGGCCTCTCATCCCTCCTAACAGGGAGCACAAAGGAGGCTGCCCAGGGACTGGGTAGCAGCATCCCCTGAGGCTGTGTCAGTGTGTCACAGAACAGCAGGACCATGTGACACAGGGAAGACAATGCAGTTGTGCATGGACACCATGTAAATCAGTGATCAATCAGTATCTGCCTCCCATTAGGGATGTGTGACAGCCTGCAAGGCCCCAAGATGGACAAAATTGGAATTGCAGACCCTATAGCCAGTCCCTGTGCTGCCCAGAGGGATCTGAAGGTAGGGTAGGGTTTCCTGAGGTTGCCCAGGGATGGATGAGCTGTCACTAGTGCTTGCCCATCTCCATGTTTTGTGTTAAGGGACGGTGTGTTTCTCCAGGGAGGCTCCCATTGAGCCCCCAGCCCTGATGCCAGAAAGGCCCAGCTGGGCAGTGCTGCTAAGGCATGTTGTTTCAGATTAGATGTGTGAAGGATGTCCCTGCACACAATCAATTAGAAAGCAGCCAGCACAATTAATACCAAAATTAATGACGTTTGCAAAGAGGATGCTGAACTAACATCTTTGCAAATAAGTTGCACCAAACTGGCTCTGCTTAGTGTCTCATTCCCTTCTTCTCCCTCTCTCCAGTTAGCAGGAGAGTGCTCAGACATTTCCAGGTTGTGAATCCTTGAGGCAGGACTTTGTGCACAGGCAGTAAAGGCAAAACCTCACCGGGCACAGTGTTCAGAGGAGGCGTGGGGCTTGCACTGCTGGCATCATCCGTTTCTTCAGTTGTGCTGAAAGGCTCTGTGCCTTCATGGCTGGGCTGGTTTTCTTCCAGAGTGCTGGCAGTCAAGGCAGGGGAGGGGATTTCAGCGCTGCTGTTGACTGACAAGCTCATGTTGTCGTGCTCAGGATGTGTAACTGTGATGTCCCCAGGACTGGCAGTGGTAGAAGCCTGCAGTCTCTCTGCCTTGGAGCCTGCCATGGGGGTGGTGGGGATGAAGGCATCATCCACCTGTGTAGCATGAGCCCCAGTGGCACTGAGTGTTGCAGCAGTCAGGTTTTTCTCCAGGCTTGTCTGAGGAATGGCAGTAGTCACCAGACTGAAGTCAGAGGCTTCCCTTGGCTGATGCGAGGTTAGCACTGTGCTAGGAAAAGGTGATGGTGACACCAAGGCCTCTGCTGTCTTCTGACCCTCTGCTGTGGAACAGAGAAGTTTGTCAGAGATCCCACAGTGAGAGGGGAAACAGAGGGGAAGGACAGAAATGGAACCTCTTTATTCCCTTAATTCCAATTCCAGCACAGGTTCACACTTGGAAAAGGGATTCAAACAGCTCCTCTGTCCTCCTGGTTTTTGAGGCAGGGACCTGTTCGAGGGGACTTTTTCTTTACCCTTCTCTCTCTCCAGTTCTGTGCTGTTGCTCTCTAGGGTCAGCACCACCAATCCCTCTATCCTCGAGCAACTTTTAAACTTTCTTAGATGATTTGGATTAGTTCAAAGTATCACCTGAGACCTGATTCTGTAAGATATTTAGATAAGTCTTCTTTGGTTCATTGAGAAAGATTCAAAAGTGGTGCTGAAAAATACAAATGAGGAAAATGTGGAAGAAGACTCTCTAGCTCCCCATGCCCAATGAAGTGGAGAGAAGTGATATTTGCAAAGACTGCAGATGGCAAAGGCAAAGCACATACTGTGAGTCACCTTAGTAGTAGTGTGGGATTCTGCTGGAGGGAAAGGTGAAATGGGGAGCAAGAGTACTACAGCTAACAGGGCTGGGGTGTGCTTTGGGAGCTGCCTTCATGAGCTATTTATGAACACATCACCAGCATGAAATACAACTGTTGGCATAGAAATGGGGAGCTACTCAGCCTCCCACCACAGCAAAAAGGGGCAGCTTCCCTGAAGGGAACCTGCAGCAAGCAAGGATCCCCCCAGATCCACAGCTGCTAGACAGTGTGACAGCATACGGGAGGAGGAAAACCACAAGGCTCTTACACTGCCTGTTCATAAACACAGATCCTGTGAGGGTTTTTCAGGGTATAAACAGGAAGAAAACAGAGAAATGTACCCACATCAGGATGGATTCTCCAATTTAAAAACATCTCATAGTCAATATTTTGACAATTTCTGTTAAAGTTTCTATCCAAGCCACAGAGGACAGATGAGATAATTACAGAAAAAAAAAATTAAAGGTACTGAAGCAAATCCATCATCATGCCCCTTCTCCCCACAGTGAAGAAGCATCCAAAGCAGATGCTATCAGCAAGAAACATTCATCCACCAACAAAGCAGCCATTCTTATACCGTTTTGGGGATATTTCAGCAGTTTTTAAAAGCTCTTCAGAACAGATAGAGTTATCAGAGCTCTTTTCCAGCTACAGCACTTAACAGGCCCTAAAAAAAGACACAATACATTGTTCTCTCAAGACCTTTGCAGTACCCTGACCAGCTGGAGAATTCAAAGCCCTGGAGCAGCCTGATGGAGCTGTGCTTCCCCGGCCTGGGGGCTCCTGCAGGGATGCAAAACCCTGCTCGAAGGAGCTCTCACAGGGAACACCAGCTGGAGCAACTTAAACATGAAGACCAAAGGCCTAAGTGATGCTCCCTTTGGCCTCGCCTGGATCCAGATATGCACGGCCAGAAGATGCCTCCAAATAAAGCGAGCTGCTCAGCCATGAAGCTCAGGCATAGGATACATCAGTAACACCTGGAAGGAAAAGAGCTGAGTGCTGGGTTTCCTGGGACCAGGCACCAAAAGGCACAGGTCTTCATGTGACAATTTCCAGCCCTAAACACAGCACTGCTGTTGAGCACGGGGTGGGATCCCACCAGCTCCGGATGCTGGCGGATGCTTGCTCAGTAAACACCCCTACCTAATCCTACCCAGCCAGAGGCACAGAGCCATGCTGTCACCGTGGGTAAACAGGAAAGGTGGTGGCCAGGTGCCTGGCCAGTGGCAAGCCTGGCTATGTGCTGCTCTTAATAGCTGGCCTCTGTCCGGGACAGTCTCTCATGGGGTGGCAAGTCATGACTTGAGTCATGCAGAAGAAAGATTAGTGGAGAGCTGTCTGGGACAAAGGCCTGAGCAACTCTGCAGCCATCATGCCAGTTTCTGACTAGAAAAGTGATAGGCAAGAGGGTGCTAATGTCTTTACAGGCAGCTCGATGGGTGAGGGTCTTTAGGAGAAATGGGTTTTAATGTCTCTACCACCTCAAGCTGCTTGCAGAATCCAGTTTGAATTTCTAGTGGAGCCACAGAACACAGGTAGCCTGAACTTTGAGGGAAAATGGGTGATTTCGTGCATAAAAGGAACGGCAGAGGGAAGGCAGATGAGTTCGGGCGCTACACTCCAGGACACCTCCCCACATGCCAAGAACTGGCATCCCTGCCTCGAGGTGCTGTGGGACAGGAGGGCTGTGGGGACAAGCAGCTCCCCCCACCCCACTGCACACACACAGTTTCCTGCTGTCTGCAAGAGGCAGCGCCAGTGGGACTGGCACCTCCCTAAGCTCTTCTCTCCGAGAAGCCACTTGGCTTCTTCCCACAAAATTATCTGGTGTAACAGCAGTGTGGTGTGTAAAACCTGGTTTGTAGAGAATTGCAGAAGAGATTTTAAATTAGCAGGTGAGGAACAAGGGACTGGCTTTGAGTATGGCAAGTGTTGATGGCACCTCAATTAGTAAATCATCCAGCCCAGCACACCCAGCTCAGGAAACAAAGGAGAGCCTAATCCAGACTAACACAAGAATTCAAGACATTAGGAGATGATGCTGGGAAGACAGAGAATGCAAGAGCCTTGGAATGGCCAAGGAAACAAAGGACTGAGTAAATCCTGATCACCCGGGGACAGGCAGACAAAAGATTCCCATCACCCATCTGTCAGCTCCTAAGGGGTAAGGGCACATCGAAAGCCAGCACACAGACACCAAGCTAAGCACCTGGGAAATCCCCCAGAGGTGCAACTTGTTCTTTGTGAGCTGTAGGTGTTAAAAGGTACAAGCGCTGAGTTTTACTTCAGTTTCAGTTCAAAATAAAACCACTCCTCCAAAGAGCCTTACTGCAATGACACAGCTCTGTTTGCCAGTTTTATCATCCATCCCAAAGGGCAACCTACTGCCACGCAAACGAAAGCCTGGGCAAAGCCTGCGGTACAGAGGGGAGAGCAGAGCTCTGCTGCAGCTGCCTGTGCTGGGGGAGACCCAGGGCTGGGAGCCTCGGGGGTCCAGCTCCTGGTCTGCTCTGGAGCTTGGTACCCAACAGCTCAGAAAATCCCCATCTCCAGCGCTGTTGTTGCTACCCCAGCCACTGGGTGCTGATGGTTTTAGTGTTTATCAGTTACCTATAGAGATGCAGGTCAGAGCTCGTTCCTCTGGAGTTTTCCTGGAGAAGCTCTGCTTCCTGCAGCACATGCCAGGAAAGCCATGGCTGAACTGCCTAAGGCATCGCCCTCACCAGCTTCAGGAGACAAGAGGGAACCACGTCCTTGTTTCAGATGCAAATGGAAAGAGTTAGTGTGAATGCTTCACCTTTTCTGTAATTCTCCAAGACCTGATAGTTGCAGCATCCCAGGACAGCTGGGAAAGGTGCACTCATCCTTGAATCCATAACAGCAGCTACGACTGTCTCAGGATCAGTAAGCAAGACCTCTGACCATAAGAATAGCTCTTTCCCTGATAGGGGACCAAGGGTGAGCTTTCTTTGGTTACACTTCAGCCCACCGAAGCAGAGCTGGTCCCCCGGCTACAGCCCCACCCCTGCCCTGTGTCTGTGCTAACCCTCCAGGCTCAGCCTGTGCGTGCTGAGAACCAGAGATCCCACACCACATTAGGGCAGGGCTGGTGGATTTGGAGCAGCAGCTCCCATCAGACTGTGCTGACTGCAGTGACCTCTGTCTGGGAAACAAGAGGGGCAAAGGAAGAGAGTGGTCCCAGGGGAGGAGGGATGCAGCCAAGCAAGAAGCAGCCCCTGCATTGGACAAGGGTGGGAAACACTCCCAGCTCTTTGAGGGAAGGGAGGGCTCTGAACATCAGCCCACAGCTTCAACCCCCCTCTGGCATTGTCTGACAACACTGAGGGACCTCCATGTATCAACCCAAGCCAGCCCCAGAACAGACATGTTAAATTATGCCAAAACAGAGAGGAGTGAAGGAAGCCAGCTCTGCAGGAAATAGGGCCACTCCTGCCTTGTGCTCCCTGCCCAAGATTCAGGGCTGGGGCCAAGCGAGGGGCTGAGGAAGGTTTGCACAAGCAGCACAGAATCACTGCTGTGCCAGGGTCGTCACACAGAGTGGAGATCGTGGTCTCCATCCTCTGCCACAGCAGCCACCCCACCATCTATTTGCTTCTCAGAATAAAACAATGACAGAGCAGGGCCTCAGGGGGACAAGCCCCTCAACAGGCTTCTGCCACAACCTTCCTGCCACTCTCAGCAGCATCCTCTGCACCCTCCTTCTTGTCTGACAGAAACAGCAGCTTGAGCTCCCCAAAGGTCAACACCAACCTAGCTCCAATCATAGACTTGAACACTTTTTAAAATCCCTTTTAGAACGAGATGAAGGTGAGGAAGCCCATGGCAGGCTGCTCCTGGGGACTGAGGGAGAGAGCAGGGCAGCAGGATGCAGGCTGCAGCCACCACTGGAAAAAGTGCACAGAGTCCCAGGTGAGAGCTAAGCACAAAGATGAGAAGGATTCACTCAGGATTTCAGAGAAAGTGCCCAGGGGAGCAGGACTCCTGGTGTTGATGTATCCTTCTGCACAGGCTGTCACTGTCTGAGGATAGCACCTCACTTAAATCAGCTTCCTACAGAATGCATGTCAAATCACTGCTCTGATTCATTGAAAAGGCACCCAAACCCTTCTTCAATGCTATTTTGGTGCACTAAATGAATTCAATTTCCATTTAAGTTTAACAGCTTCACTCGCAAACAACCTAGTAAAATGGAAAAATACAATGTTTAAAAAGTAAGAGCATAAACTATAACATGTATGCATCAAAGCAGTTATATCTTATTGCTTAGCAAAATACTTCATTAAGTGTAGAAATTATCTTTGGTTGCCAGTTATTACATTTTATGACTACCAACCAACAGTAATTAGACAATCTTTTCAAGGAAAAAAAGCTTGAGTATAAATGCAAATAAAACCATATAGAGGGATTGAAAACCAAGGCTCTTCATTTCATTTAAAAGCAGAATTGGAATAGCTCCTGATTAGATACTAGCTGAGCCTGATCTCTTTTCCTGGAATAATAATAATTAAAAAACCAAACAAGCAGCAGAAGAGATTTCTGGAGCCCTTCAGGAAGGTGCCAGATGCACCCAGAGATGCTGTAGAGCATCACCCTCATGGTGATGAAGCAAGCTCAGGGACAGGATTCGGTACAAGGGGCAGCTACTTTGTAAGCTCAGCTCACTGGATACCTTGCAGGACTTCGATGGAGGCAGGATGCCAGAGGGGTTGCATTTGCCACAGGCTTCAGTGGGCTGATGCCAAGACTGTTGCCATCCCCATCCTGCCTGAGAGAGGCTGAACAGACTCCCTCTGCTTGAGGAATCCAGGCAGGAGGTGTAGGCACGGATCCGACCTTGCAGCCTGCTTGGAGACCTTGTAAACCTCTTCCTAGCAGCAGTTTAATTCATTGCACCCCTCGTGGCCCCTGCGAGCTGCTCTGCAGGGGCTGAACTGGGGGTGCTGAGCACCCAGGTCAGCCCTGGAGAGCTGCCAGGCCAGGCACGCTGCAAAGCAAGGGCTGAGGTAAGGGACAGGAATAGAAACCAGGTCTCCTGACTGGGAAGGCAGGTGGCCACGAGCAGAGCATGAGACAGGGGCAGATTAGATATGGGGTGCTGAGCGAGTGTGGCACTGGGGAGGGACAGCCCAGCACCCAACCTGCCCAGGCAGGCAGGAAGATGATTCCTCCTCAGGGCATCTGTGGATACTGAGCCACAGGCTTGAACCACAGTGAAACAAAAAAGGGAGGCTACCACCTCAACAGATGGCGTTGCATTGGGAACCAGGACAAGCAGGACAACCAGCCAGCGGTGGCACGGCAGAGCAGGGCAGAGCAAGAGCTACGGGAACAGGATGAGCAGCCTTGTAAACAGCACTATAAATTGCCAAGCACAGGTACTTCAGTACTGGGAAAACCCATAAAGCAGCACAGCAACAGCACAGCCCAGAGCACACAGTAGTGGGGCAGCACCAGCCTGATCACTTCCTGCAGGAAGAGCACCCCAGGGTGTCACGCTTTGCCCGGCCCTGCCACATGAGACCCTCCTCACCCAGCCAGGGGAGAGAAATGAAAAAATCTTCTTTCCTACAGGTTTGCAGGAAGGTCTATCACTGATCCCCCATTTAGATGTGACGGGGCTTATCCCAAATTTCTATGGCAGGGAAAAGGGAGAGCCGACTGGCTTCCTAAGCTACCACTGTCAGAGCAGCCAGTTATTTTCCATGGGTCACATACAGCTATGGTGCACCTTGCTAGGCAGGAAGGTGCCTGGGAGACTCCCCTGCTGTCTGGTTTTGTTCTTCAGTAGGGGACTGAGCAGTGATGAAGACTCCTTTGCCCAGAAGCTGCTGGGCACACCCATGGCACGCACGGCCTGGGAAGCTTGCCCTTCTCTGGGGTTGTGTAACTCCAGTAATACGGCAACAGCAGGGAGCTCTGGCATCAGACAGCCTGGCCTTGCTTACCTCAGGAGTCACAGCTGCAGTGGAGGAAGCATTCACATCGTTAAGAGAAATTAATAAGCCAGTTGCCTTAATAGCAGCCCCGTCTCAGGAGGGAGCCTACTCTCCAGTGCAGTGTGGCATGAACTGGGGGGAATTTGGATGTCAAGAAGCCTGCCCAGCCCTGTGCAGCCCCCAGGTCCTTCCAGCAGTGTAACTGCTGATTCCATGGGCTCTGAGGCTTGGGGGATGCATCCTGCCCTGCCCCGGGCAGCCCTACAGGGGGCTCAGGATGTGACCCCAAACCTCAGTGGCACTATGAAAGCTGCCCCAGAGAGCACTGTGGGGATGATAACAGACCTAGGGAAAACCCTGCAGCAAGAACAGTGTCTGTCCACCCAGATGGTCTAGGTGGAAAGGAAGTAGGGACAGAGGCTTCTGTGCTTTAAATCGTCCCTGCTCCCCTTTGTCTGGAGGGATGGGGCCAAGGGAGCTGAAGGAGGTGAGTGCTTTGCCCCTGCCCAACAGGTCAAGCCTTCTTGGAAGGGCAGCAGGGAGACAAGGCCCACCCTGTCCCTGGGGCTGAGGGAAAGTCATGTGTAGAAATGGCATCAAAGACTGATGGCATGATATGAAAAGTTGGGCTGGGAATGCAGGGTCACACAGCTGGAGGAAACACCCAGAGGAGAGGACCAAGCTGTGGCTCAGTTCTGGGTGCAGCAGAGCTGGAGCTGTCCTGTCAGGGTGGGGCCAAGTCCATCCACTTGTCCTTGCCCTGGGCAAACAAAGGGAAAAAAAATCACAGAAAATTGTCAGCGGGACCTTGAAGCAGACACACTGCCTTGCCTGTGTGCATGGCCCCGGTGGTGCCCACAGAGGGGCTTTATGTGCTCCTGCTGCTCCCAGCCCTGCTCTGCTCTCACTGCTTGCAAGGCACGGGAGGGAGAGGCACAAAAATGCCCAGACCAAAATCACTCGGGTTTTTATTTGTAAGGCTGATGGTGCTGGAGGAAGTGGATTTCCGCAGGCAGTGAAGAAAGGCTGCATTGAGAGGCCGGGGTGGGCAGAGCACAGGAGAGCCTGAGCTCCTCTGTGGCCCTGCTGCAAACCCTGACGGGGAGTGGGAGCAGACACTGCCTGACAGCAGGGGCAAAGGGAATCTGTGCAGGGAGCAGTGCAGAGACCAGCTCATGGAGCTAGGACAAGCACAGTTTTGGAAAAATTTGTCTGGGACTGCTGACTTTGGGGCCAATCTCTGGGTGAACTGTTCCTTTCCCCAACCACTGTCTTGCTGAGATTTTCTGGTGTCTCATTATGGGCTGTGCTTGCTAGGAAACATTTTATTATTGGCAGCATCTCTTCCATTTATTTTCTATTTTCACAAAACATTCAATCTTTCAACCATACCTGGGATTAGGTAGCAAATTCAAAAGCTATGAAGGCAAGGGCCAGGTCAGCTGCATAAGTACCATTTCCTGAGACTGTGAAGGATCTTGGATTGGGACACTAAGCAACAAAGATCCCAGGAAAAATTCAGAAAACTCAGTCTTAATTGAAGAAAAAAATCTTAATTTCTGGTACATTCTGGCAGTTTTAATCTTGGACTTTGCAGCAAGAAGGTTCCTATGAGCCAGCTGGGGCAAGGGGCTCCCTGGGGTTTCCCAGTGTGCCCAGAGTGTGAGACACAGGGCCAGAACACAGCCCCCGGCAGCTCAGAGCTCCTCCTCCTTCCAGCGGTGGAAATCCTGAATCCTTCCTTTGCCAGTGGCTGGTCACCTCCCCACATCCCATCGCAGCACAGCCACTCTCGAGTGGGGAGTGCAGCTTCGCCCACATAAAGGGCGCTGGTTTGGGACCGCAGCCAGTGCTCAGCCTCAAACCCAGCCGCATCCGGCACCCAAAACCTCATCCTCGCTGCTGGGGCTTAGCCCCACAGGCATCTATTCTAAGGTTTCCCCAGCCCTATTTAGTTATTAGAAACTGAGTTTCTGTGTGTCACCGCCTGGTCTCTATTGCTGCCTTCACGGTGCTGGGATCTGACCAGGGTCTGGCCAAGGGTTTTTCTCAACGACAAAGAAGAAGAAACACGTTTTGCTTTCTGTGCCCCAGGCAAGTCCCTAAATTGCCCAGAGCCTTTGTCACTTCCAGGGTCAGGGGGAAGCTGGCAGCCCCCCGACTTGGGGCACACTCCAGCCACGCGGCAGAGTCGGTGGTGTCGGTGGACGGGGCTGTCAGCGCCACGCTGCAGACTGCGTCTGCCCACGTGGGGACGTGTTGATCGTAGAGCAGAGCCGAAATACCGCCCGGGAGTCTGCCCGGGGCCGGGGTCTGGCTCCCGTTCCGTCCCGAATAGCTCCATCCGTCCAGCCCCTCTCCCCGCAGGCACCGGGCCCTCGTCCCGTCGTGCTGGGGGAGGCGGCAGAGTTCGGGCTTTGTCCGGGCTTCCCTCGGGGGAAGCTCGGCAGCGGCTCGTAGGCACCGGCGAGCTGCCGGGGGGAGGCAGGAGGCTCGCAGGGCTGGATCCCGGAGGGCGAGCGCCTCCAGGACCGTCGCCCCCCTCCCCGCACATCCTCTCGGGATCCCGCCTGGCGGGAGGTGAGCCCGGGTGGCTCCGCCGGCGGGAGCAGCGCTGCCGGCAGCTGCCTTGTATGGGCAAGGCCGGGACCGGCGGCCGCGCCGCTGCCCGGAGCGCGGGGCCAACCCGGGACCCCCCCGAGCATCCTTGGGCCGCCTCACCTGCGCGTCCGCCGGGGCGACGGCGCCCGGGTCCGTGGGCATTTCGCCCGAGTTCTGGGGCAGGCCCGGGGCGCTGCTCCCCGGAGGGACAGCCCTGGGTGGGGGTTCTCCAGACCCTTCTCCCGCAGCCCCACCAGCGGGCGGAGGAGCCCGGGTCCCGGCGCTGCCCCGACGGCCGTCCCGGCGCTGCGCTCCCCGCCGCGGCGAGACCGGCGGGATCCCTCGGTCAGCCCCCCCCGCCCCGGCACCCCTCGGCGGCCGCCCCGGTACCTGGCAGGGCGCAGAGCAGGCAGCAGGCGGCGGCGAGGCGGAGCAGGGCGCGCCGCGTCCCCTCCATGCTGGGCCGATCCGCGCTGGCTCCGCCGGCGGCACCGGGGCGGCACCGGGGCGGTGCCGGGGCGGTACCGGGGCGGGACGGCGGCCGGGGCGGGGCGGGCGCCGCGTGGTCCAGCCCCGGCCCCGGAGGAGCGGGGAGGGGGCAACTGCCGGCCCGGTATCCCACATCTCCGTGTCGGACAGCGTGCTCTCGGTCCAGTCCCGATTCGGTCCCCGGTACCCTCGGTTGAGTTCGCACCGCCCCTGGCACTCTGTGTTCGTGCAGGACACCCTTGGTACAGTCCGACACGGCCTCGGCATCCTCAGAGAGGTCACTCCTCCTTCGGACAGGACACCTCCAGTCCCGTCTTTGTTCTGGGAATCCTTAGCCCAGGTTTGCACCACCTCATCCCCCCACAGACAGTGGTTCAAGTGACCCCAGATGAGGATCTCACCACCTCCTAATCTGCTCTTGGCATCTCCAGTTGTGCCTGACATCCCCACTTCTGCCCCATGCAGGGATGGGAACAGTAGATAAGCCCAACGTGGGGCATCATCTTGGGGCCTCCGGGTAGTTTTAGGGTACCTGGGTCCGGACACAGCTGGGTGCAGAGGTGCTCCAAGCACCCCTGGATAACTGCCCTCGCCAGGGCTCAGCTGGGTGCTCAATGTACCACGGCTGGTTTCTCAGGGCATCCTGCAGCCCCTGGACATCCTCTGGCTTCACATCCCTTCCAGCCTCTGTGGGGCTGGCCAGCCTCACTCAGGCACTGTGCTGGCTGAGCCATCCTTCAGGAAGTCTGACTGCTCTCTTCTGGCCAGTATCTCAGAAGAAGAGGTCCCCATGTCATGGTGTGGTCTGTGCTGATCCTCTCTCAGGCTGCTTTGGAGGAGGTGGGGGTGTGGGACCCCTTCTCCAGATCCCTGTGCCTGCAGCACCAGGGGACAGAAGAGGAAAGTAGAAATGGAGAAAAAAACCCAAGAGGTTTTGCCTCCCTTTTTCAGTATGGAGCTGCTTGGTAGCTCCTGCTCTCAGTTCTGAGGTAGAAGAGAGTTGATCTGATACAGAACTGATCATGCCTTTTACCAGCTTTATAAGAAAAAGTAAAATTCAATCTTAGCCCCTCATGGGAAATGTGCTTCTAGCTGCTCACTACTTACTGCCAAGAAAATTAGCTGTACCATTTTCTGGCAAAGGTAATTATGCTTGTACAAATGTCCCAGTTCTAAGGGGAATTCTTTTTAAGCATATTTACAACTATGGAGTTGTTATAGGAGTCTTCTATTACCCACAGAGCTCGCAGGGCTACCCAACAGACCTAAGCATCCTTGGCTCCAGACAGGCTTGGTCCCTCAGTGCTGCACTGTGCATCACCAGGGCCAGGAGCCACGTCTCACCAGCGAGGGACCAGGGCATGTCCCCAGGCACCCACCCCTGAATGAGGAGGGTGTGAGCTCCAGGGGACATGGGCACTGCTGGCTGTGCCCCTGGCTCCTGAGCGTGTCCAACACCTGTGTGCTTGACTCACTTCTCTGCTCTATAATATCCACCTCAGCTGGCTTACAGAGGGTGGCTCACAGTCGTCAAGGTTACTGGTCCCTCTGCTTTAATTAAGCACACTGACACTTCACGGGGTGTTTTCAACAGCTGAGGGAGAAGGAGGAAGGGGTCCGGCAGTCCTCAGAGGGGTTGGTGAGCAGCACCATAAATCTGGGCAGATGAGACCCCCTGCAGGTCACCACTATTACTTAGCTGATCTCTGCACTCAGCAGGATTTTTATTAACACGCTAATGAAGTACCTTTGGCTCCCCATAGCAAGGAAGGAGAAACTGGGAGCAAGAAAAGGGACTGCATCTGTGTGATAATGTCTTTAAGATGACACTGCCCATGTCCCACCCTGGAGAAGGGAGCAAAAACCAGGGGAACTTTAACATCCCACTGGTACACAGCCACTTTCTTATGGAATAAGCAAAACCATTCCCCTTAGACAGCGGGCAGCAGCCCCTCATGTCTGTGTAGGCTCCTGGTTGTTCTTGAGTGAGACTGAAAACACCCTTGCAAGCCCCAGCAGTGTCTAGATCAGACAGGTCTGGGTAACATTGAGAGTTGAGAACTTAGAATAACTTCTGAAAGAAAGTTTTGTGCTCAAAAACCACGTCAACTTCTGCCACTGCCATACCTCCCTCTTGCAGTGGCTCTATTCAGCTCCCATGCTTTTTTTCTTGGCTGCCAGCCAAGTCATGGAGCACACCAGAAATGATAATGTTGCTTATAGTAATTTAATAGGAAGAAGCAGATAATAGAAAAATAAGTGAATAGAAAATAGCGCCAGCAAAAGAGCTGAGGGAAAATAAGGGCACAGGCAGGAGGGATGGAGATGCTGGCCCTGGGAAAGACAAGTAAACTCAGTCCTTGGGCTGTGCCTCCCAGCCCAGGGTATGGCACAGGCTGAGTGTCCCCCGAGTGAGCAGAGCTTTGGCCTCGCTGCCACCATCACCTTTGGCCCCATACAATCTGAAGAGTGATCACTTGTTTCACCAGCCCAGGGGTGAGTGATTGCAGCAGGGGGAGTCCTGAGCAGAGGGATGGCTCTGGACATGTGGATGCTTCACCTGGGCTCGTGTAAATCATCCCATTTCTTGTGCTTTGGCCTCTCTCCCCTCTGCCCTTTCCAGGTCACTGGGAGCACGGCTGGTGCACATCTCAACCTGGCCTTGCAGAGCCCAGCAGATCCCAGCCTGCCCCTGTCCCCTTGAGGGGATGGGGCATGATTAGGATGGTCTTGGTATCATGGATGAACAGGCCCAGGTATCATCCCTAAACAGCTGCTTTCATCCTCCAGAAGCTCTTCAGTGCAGAATGAGGAGAAGGCCTGCTCTCAAAGGAAGACAACTTAGCATTTGTAGGGATTTTCAATTCTCAAAGAAGCTGGAAGTCAACTGACTGAAGCAGAAGAGCTAATCATTGAGTGAGTCATTCCCCCTCCCAAAGTTGAAGCATTAAGCCAGTTTTTTTATGAAAGGCAAATTAAATCCCACAAGTCAGAGCCAAGAAAAGAGAATTTATCAAAGAGCAGAAGATGCCACTGGGGGACTTGCAGGCAGACAGAGGGAGCATTTGCTCAGCAGCCCAGGATATTACATCTCCTGTATCTCTCCTCCAATGCAAAGAGCGCTGCCATTCATCTATTTTTAATAACAATGACGCAGGCAGTGAACCTGACTTGAAGGCTGGAATATCATCTTCTTCCCTCTGCATATCTGTCCTGACTCATCTTCTGTTCCAAGAGCTCTCCACAGCTTTGTAGCCCAGCAAAGGAAGAAAGGAAGAACAAACCTGAAAAAAACCCAAAAAACCCGTGGATCAGATAGCAAAGCATAAGAGTTAGAGAATCATTCTGGTCAAGGAACAATTAACACTGTGACTTCATTGGCTCAGGGAGCCAGGGAAAATTGAGGATCTGGGAAACCTAAATGTATCTGGGGGCAGGCTGATCAGAGAGTGGGATCTCTCAGAGAGCTGAGCAGGGACCCATAGCATCTGAATATTTGTAAGTCTTGCAGCTCTGCAAAAAGGGCTGGAGAAAGCAGGGGCAGAGCCAAAGGTGCCCAAGCCTGGGGTGACTGGTGGGGGGGACAAGCTGAAGTGCTCTGTGGTGGCAGAGGTCTCCAATTTCAGTGCCACAAAAGGGAAAAGTCTCTTCAGTGTTGTATCTGAAGAGATAAGGAATGAGTGCAAGTGTGAGGAGCATAACCAGAGGAGGAGAGGCTGCTGTGCAGCCTGAGGACACAAAAAGCTGTGCTTTCATCCCAGTGATAACCTAGTTTAGCTGGGGAGTGAGGACAGGACACCAGGCACTGCAGAAACCCTTTTGTGCCTCAACATGAGGCAGAAGAGGTGGGACTGATGGCCACTGGGCTGTTTGCCTTCATCTTCACAGGACTGCATGGCCTCTTTCAGCATCCATCATGGTCTAAGTGCAAATCTGTATTTCTGCACTTTGGTGGGTGAATATGAAGCGAACACAACTTCATCAGATGTTTTAAGATTTTCCCCTACAAAATTGGTATTCAGAAATCTCAAAAGTTCAGATGCTGCTGAGAGAAGCCATGACCCCAGGCCTGCCCTGAGCACTGGGGTCTTACCCTTTGCTCTTCAGATCCCAAGGGCTGGAACATGGTGTGATGGGCTCTGCCTGGGGCTGAAGCAAGGCACAGTGACACAGGGTCAGTCCTGGCTCATTGCCCCGGTGTTTGCACAGCCTCATGGCTGGGAGCACCTCAGAGCAGGCAGGGGCCAGCTGGTCAGCTTGGTGTCACTCCATAACCAGGGTAGCACTGGGAGCTTGGTGACAGCCATGCCACAGCACTGTGCCAGGGTGGGCAGGCTCCAAAGTGCAGCCAAGGCAGCAGATGGCCATGACGAGCAGGCAGGGGAGCACAAGAGTGCGGCGGCAGCAGCCCCAGTACAGGACCTGTCACTTTGGGCATATCCATCTGCCCTGGAACAATCCCTTTCCAGCTCCCAAGGCAGGGTGTCTGGTGCTGTGCCAGCCTCCTGCTTGGGCTCTGCCCAGCCTCCTGGAAGAGGAACATGGAAGATGCTCTGACATTCCCATGGTTTCCATGTCTCATGCAGACATGTGGTGGTGGGTTTGGGCTGACACAGCAGCACGGCTTTGAGCACAAGGACACACTGGCCACCTTGTCTGCAGAGGTGAGACAGAATTGTTAACCCAGCTGGGCAGCAGGCAGGGTCATCCTTGTGCTGAGGACAGCATGCAGGCTGCCCCCACGGAGTCCTCCTTGCTGCCAGGAGCATGGGAATGACAAGACAAGGGGCAGGGGGTCAGAACACAGCCCCAGCTGTACCTTCCCCCTTCCCCTGCTCAGAGTAGCAGGAAATGCCTTCTCACCCACAAGCCAACTTGTCCCTGCTCTGCAAAAACCACCTGCAAGGCTGGCTGAGGGAGGCATGTGTGGGAGAATGTTCCTCCCAGGGAAACCATTAAGATGGTTTTCAATATCTAGGGGTTTGGTTTGAAACCTGAAAGGCATCATTTTTTCATGGCTGTTCTGTTAAGTGTCCACCTAGGACAGGAGCTAGAAAAGGCTTATATTGACATTAATCAAGAGCAAATTCCTGGTATTCCCATGGGGACCCTCTCTTCCAGCTCCTGTGACATTAGTTCAGATCTCAGGATCTGAAATCTAAAATCTCACAGGATTAAATAAGAGCAGAATTTGACCAATCCTATCCAAAGATGGTTTTTCTTGACAGGTTTCCTTACATAAAGTATTTAATGGGTTAAATCACTAAAATGCCCATTCTCATCACAATACTGTGAGATCAAACCACTGTCTTGGTCCACTGGGAGGGAAGAGAGACAGTCCCTGTTATGTCACACTTGTTTAATTTTGGAGCCCACAGAAGCTGGGGAAGACACCTGCCCTGCTGCAGTGGGGGCAAATTTACATGGATTCATTGCACCAGCTTTCTTCTTGGGAAGGAGAAATCACCCACATTTCTCTCCTCCGGGGCATTTCCAGATCCCGGAGGGAGTTTCCCCTTCTGCCTGCTCTCATCCACCTTCTGACGTCTGTTTTTATGTCCAACCGTGAGTGAACCCTCCGCTGCTCCTTTGCCAAACCAGTCACATTTAAAAAGCCAAAGGGATCCGTCTGGAGGAGAGAATTGGTCTGAGAGCAGAGAAGTGCAAACCACAAAGGCACAGAGCTGCTTTTTGGAGTGGTGAGCAGCCTGGAGGCATCCGGATGAGAGGGGAATGAATCCCCGACCTGAGCACAGGCATTTACAGGCTGGGGAGCCCTTCTGGGATGGAGAGGGGATCGGCAGGAACGAGAGCGCTGCGACATCCGCAAGGTTTTGCCTTTGCTGAGTCTTTTAACGCGGCGTTCATTTTCCTCTCTCCGGGAAACAGAGGGAGGCTACAAAAGTCACTCGTCTTCTGCAGATTCCAAAGGTGCAGGTTTGCCCCGGTGCTTCTGCAGCTGCGAGGGGGGACGGGGACTTAGTGCGACAAAGTTCTGCTGCCAGCTCCGGTTTTTTCTGCTTTCAAAAATAGGACTCGCCGTTGAGATGAAGTCATAGGAGGGCTCATGAGATGTCTTTATTTCCTTCTCGAAACAGGGCTCGGTAGCGTCACAAGTCACAGGACCTCGTGTGATGTTATATGAAACACAGTGTGAGTGTTTCCAGCTGAGGTTCAGCTTTACTGGATCACGCTGGTGCCTTTTAATGATGTTACTTTGCACCAGGCTGTGGGATTAGTGCTTGTTTCTGGATATTACCAGTAAGACATTCGCAGCCCAGAAGCAGGAATTACACATATCTTGCTTCAGAAACAAAAAGGAGGTAAAATTTTTGATGGGAAACAGGGGAATGATAATTCATTTGCGTAGTTCTGGGATCAGTTCCTAAAAAGAGCGGTAATCAAAACCTACCACCAGATGTCATCTTAAAGCCAACTAATAGCTCCCAAAACAGCAGGGACGAGGAAATCGGGGAATAGGGAGATACTGGTTTTTTTAAACGGGGTAAAAAGTCGCAGGGAATCACTGGACCCTGACATGGTGAAGGACCCCGGGATGTCCCAGAGTTAGCTTTACAAAATCTTGCTGAGATAAATCCCAGCAAAATATAAAGCACTGAAATTTAACTTAAAAAAAAAGTTCTAAAGAAAAAATCTTGGTAAAAACGCCTATTCTGAGACTCAGTTCTGCTTAAATACAGAGAAAAGAGTCTGATGGATCTGGGCAGTTCCATCTGCTTTGTCACTCTTTAAAATATGATTGAAACAATAATAATTTTTTAATGGCTTAATTACCAAAGCTTTGCTGCACTGCACTCTGTGTTTGAGGTGTCATTAGAACAGATGTTTGCAGGTGGTTGATATTTAACAACTGTGAGTGTGGGAAAATTTCCTGTGAAGCATTCCAGGAGGAAATTAAGAAAACAGCACATTTTTGCCCACACACAAAGTACTTTTAATCTGTTACCTGTGCAAAGATGATTATACCTTTTGTAGTTAAATATATGGAGAAAGTTTCACTGTAGACTCTTGATTGAAATTCTGAGACTAAATTTAATCAAGACAATACAGAATAGAGAAATTTTAATCCAGCTGTAAGAATAAGCCTCTGTTCAGTATTTAGAGCTGGTGCTAATGTGTCTGACATCAAACTCCCTCTAGCATATTTTTGATCACACTGAAAAGACTAGATGTAAAATTAATGATGAACAATAATGAGAAAACATATTTCTAATATAGTATAGTAAAGCTGACTGACATATTCTTGCCCAAGACCTTTTTTAGTTACAACTCCTCCAGTTTTTAACTGTTTGGGCTTTGGTTATTCTATCCATAACTGTATAGCAAATGAACCTTGTTTGTTGAAGAGTTTCAGTAAAAATAGTTCAGCCTCTGCCAAAGATGAGGTCAGGGAAAAGAATCAGCCTCTCGCCAATGTAAACGAAAACCAAATCCCCCTCAAATGTTTAATGAGATGTTTTAGTCCTGCCGTGCTTTGGAATGGATACTTGGAATCTGGCAGTGCGTCGCAGCAGGAAGAAAGGTATCTTCTTCCATACCTGTTACAGGCTGCTTACATGTGCGTAAGTGATAATTTGAAAAATAGCCGTTTGGATGTGAGAAATCCCAGGCTTATTTCACCTTGGCAGCCGAACCCCCAGAATATCTGAGCTGGATTAAGCAGGTTCCAGGCGGGGAGCGGGGGGTGGCCGAGCCGTGTGACCGACACCAGGAGCGGGGGGCTGGAAAATGGACAGAACGGGAAGAGTGAACGCTGAAGGCGCAAGGAGGAGCCCAGAGAAAGGGATGAGTCCTGCGGGAATCCTAGCACGGACGGGTATTAAGAGGCAATAACAGCAGGGCTGACACCACGGAGCCCAGCTGTGGTCATTGGCAAGGTGATCAAGGATGGGGCGGGGACCGGGACCGGGACCGAAACCGGGACCGGGACCGGCCGCAGGTTCGGCACACTCGAGCGCCCGCCCCACTGACAGCTTCAGCCACGGTGATTGGCTGTTCCGCCCGCCCATCACTGCCCGGCCCGCTCTCCTACTGGCTAATTCTCTTATTTATAACCCGCCCTCAGGAGTTGCCCAATGAGAACGAGGCGCCCATAGCAACGCCCCCTCTTCTTCCTGCCGCTGCCTCCCGCGCGTCTCTCGGGAGTTATTGTCTCTCCTGTGATTGGTCAGACGGCGTGTCGCTTAAGCGCTTATGACCAATTGGAAAAGGGAACTCACGCAGACTACCTGAGAATCCCTTCTCCCTGTTTCCTTTTCCCATTGGTCGAGAGGCACTGTCCATCACACCTCGCCTGGCGCCGATTGGTCGGTGGGCAGGGGCGGCTCTGTGGGCGGTGGCGCTGGTGGGAGGAGGCGGAGGCGGAGCCGGCGGTCGCGGCCCCGGGTCCCGCAGCCGGGCTCCCGCCTCACATGGGGCCCCCGCGCCGGCCGCAGCGGCGGGGCGAACCCGCGCCGGGCTGCTGAGGGGCCGCGGCTGCGGGATGCGGCCATGAAAGCCCGCGCCGCCCGCGGGCCCTGCAGGCGCCGCCGCTCAGGTAACGGCCGGCGCGGGGGCGGCGCGGGGCCGCTCCGGGAGGGTCGGCGGCGGGGGGGAGCGGGGCCGCTCCGGCGGAGGGGCTGCTCCCTCCCGGCGGGGTCTCGCTGCGGTCGGTGAGCGGGGCGCTCCGGGCAGCAGGTGCCCCGGCGGCAGGTGAGGTGAGGGGCGGCGGGAAAGCCGCGCTCCGAGCCGGGGTGAAGGTCTGGCAGCGCCCGGCGCGGAGCTTTGCCCGGCCAGGGTTGTCTTGGAAATGTTCGCTTTGCCAAGAGGTGTGAGGGCTTGGCTCGGGTTTTACTGTTTCGGTGTACCCTGTAAGAATACGTGAATCACGCGTTAATGACAGGCTCGAGTGTTCAAATGTATGTGCGTGTATGTTTGCTTTTTGGCCTTCAGGTGAGACGTGCTATGGAAATGTAGGTGGTCACTCTTAGTGTTGTATCCCTTGGAGAGTCAGAAGGGTTTTTGCTTCAAGTACGGGGGACTTCCCACTTGTGTGTTCCTGTAAGTGGTGCTGTAATAGTTGAAAGCTGCAATTTCAAGAGTAATGAATTGAATTGGAAGAGTACTGGGTTGAATTTTATTTAAACCTTTCTGTTTGCCCTTCTAAAAAAAGCAGCAGCTAACATTTAGGTTGTTTATGAGAAGCCTTTGTGCTTTGACTGGTTTTATTTTTTTTTTTTAGTAGAGATCAGAGTTCTAGCATATTTTATTGTCTGCAAAGTCAACAGACTTACAGTTCCATGGACTTAATTAGGCAGTGGAATTTGCAACCTAAGATAAGATTTTTTAATGAGAATCTCTGACATGCCCTGTGGACTAGTCATAAACGTTTCCATTCAGTCATCATGCTTGGAAATAATTGTTGCATGCCAATAAAAATGTCATTTTCTGATTCTTGCAGTGTTCAGCTGTAGACATGGCTGAGTAATTCCATTGTCCATTTTGGTTTGTGTAAAACCTTCATGCAGAATGAGCAGTTTAAACTGAAGGCAGAGGTGTGTTCCCTATACCTGGTGGCAAGTGTGTGCACTCCTGTGTTTTTTGCTTTGATTTGTTTTGTGGCTTTTCATTAGGATGAACAGCTGGCAGTTGGGACCAAGCACAAATTAGGGCCTACAGAGCAATCCTTGCTTCAGTTCTTCGTATTTTTGTGGACAGACCGAGTTAGTTCACAAGAGCTGCTCTGGTGGCATAGGCCTCCTGTAACTTAGTTATACCCTCTAATTCCAGATATTTGCTTTTGCCATTGTACTCCTTTATGCAAATGGTTTCACAGACTCATGAAAAAAAAAGCAGGGTTGAAGGAGGGGTCTGTTGCTTCTGTGTCTGCTGCAGAAAAGAATGAAGCTTGTGGTTCACTTGCATCATAGGTTCCCTTTCTGTATTTTTCCTGTAGCAGACAACCATGCATTTGCACAATGGCAGAGCTCTTTACTGTGTCCTTGCAGTGTGGGATCCTGCAAACTGTCACAAAAATAAGAGCTCTTCTAGGTAAGATGGAAAAAAATTTGCTCATAATTTTTCCTTAAAGCCTTTTTCTGGCTTATTAGTTCCCTAATATATTCATTTGGAGCTGTGTGTTCATCGCTAAGTCCATCTAATAATCAGCAACTGTATCACACTGACTCCATCTGTTGTCTGTTGCCAAGACTTCTTTCTGACTTAGACTGTAAGCTTCTTTTCATATGATCCTGTCACTTTTTGTTAAGTTGAGCGCATTGCTGGTAGTGGCTAAACCACTTTCTGGCGTGATTGTCCTGTTGGTTGCACTGGAGAAATGTAACAGCTTTTGCAGCTCAGAGTGGAGTTGGTTGAGATGACTTTGCTTTTGAAGGCTGACCTTGTGCGCTCCAGGTCCATGGCTCTCACGCTGTGAATTACGTGTTTTCCATTGTGCAGGGAGCTTCAGACTGGTTTGTAAATACCAGTAAACATCAGTTTCTGCATTACCTTAAGAACAACGGGTTTGGGAAGCCCTGTTCTCACTTCCAAAAGTCATAAATTAGTGAAGACCATGTTACTGTTCCATCTGTGCAGCTGCTACTGCAGTAAACAAGGTACTTGGTGTTTCACTGTAAGGTGCAACCAGTAACACAGCCTTGTGCTTAGTCAGGGTAGGCTACAGAAGGTCTTAAATATTTCTGGAGATTATACTTCTAGCTGGAAAATACAAATATTGACTGCCTTGTGCGGGGATGCATAAATATAATTTTGTCCAAGAGATGTTAGTCAGGTATGAAATTCAGCCTGTTTACTTTGTCTTCGTCCCTCTTTCAGGCATTCGTGCTCTCTTTCCTTTGCTGTTCTGGATTGTCTCACTGACTGCATTGAAACAGAAAAAGTTGCTTCCAGTCTCATGTGAAACCCTTTGTGCTAAAAGAGCTGTCAGCCCGCATTGCAAATCCAGCAGAGAGGCTGGGGGAGAAATTCCTAGATTGAGATGTTACAATACCTGTTGGTATTAGAAGGCTTTGATTCCCTTTCTTTTTGTTAGGCGCTCAGCAAATGTCAGCCTGCTGACACCTGGAAGGCATGAGCAGCTTCTCAGTGTCTCTACTGGGCTCTGTTTTGTTAAGCAAACATAATGTATAAAAATGATCCATTTGAAGCAGCAGCTGTGTCTTGTACATGATCTACTTGAGTGGTTATTTAACTCTAACGATGCTCTGTAACCAGGCTGGAGCCTGTCTGCTCTGTGATAGGGGTGACTGAAACCAGGCTAGGAGAGCAATGGATTGTTGCAAGGACCTTAGTAGAGCTTCAGTTTTGTATTGTAATTGGACCCTAGAAAATGCTGGTGATTACACTGTGGGCATAAGGATCAATTAGTTTTCTGGTTTTGTGAGTTTTTATTATTCTCCCTCAGTTATATTTACCTTCTAAATATGTGCTAGAAATTATGCCTATGCCTGATGAAAATATTTTTAAACCTACAACCTTGGCCCTGAATCCTGAGCTCTGCAGTAATAGCTGGTCTTTCTTACTCACTTCAAACTTGGCTACAGTCACAAAATAAATGAACTGTTTGTTTCAGCTGAGCCTCTCGTGGAGGTTTGTTTGCATTATAAAACCATGATGCAGTTCAGCAGTCTTCCAGTGTCTGGAATGGTGTAGTAGGGCTAATGCAGGTCTCTTCTGAGGAATGTCAGTCCTAGTTTGCAGGAAGCTTATGCTATGACAGTACTGGCTAGAGCTGGGAATTATCCTGTACAGGGGAGATGAAATTAAAGCAAAATGTCATGTAAGTGAAAATAGAAAATACTGTGATTTTCATGTTCTAATGCAGTGTCGTAACAAAGACTATAAATTGGACCTAAAGACTTGTCCCATAAAGTAGTCAAAAAGACTTCAAGTTCAGGATGTGCTGGGCCAAACATAACCCAAGCTCTGGTATTTGTAGCTACCTCATCTGGAAATATTTGCTGTTGTCTTCCTCTCAAGGACAAGAAGCTAAGTTATGGACAAACTGAGGAACTTTCCTCTGTTAGGGGAGCAGGTGAACAGCAGCTGAGAGCAAAATTGTTGAGTGGCTGGTTCTCTTTACTGGTTTGGTTTAAATTCTCGGGTTTCATTTAAAAATATTTTTCCTTGGTTTTATTTTTTTTTCCTCCAGGCTAAGGACCTCAGTCAATTCAGTCTTTAGAAAAGTTTATTCTTTACATTTCTTTGAAGCCCTTCTGGAATTTGCACTGTAGTACAGTGAAGTCTTCTTCCCCGTCGAGTTATTATTTTGTGGAGTGACACTTGCCAGCATAATTCCTCTTAATTCCTTTATGTTTTTGTAGTGCTGGCTGTTGAAGTTTCATCAGACTACAAGTTTAAATAGTTAACTCTTGGCAAATGACTTTTATCAAAGCTTTGGCATCTTGTTCTTCAGAAAACCTTTTCAAATTAATAACATGCTTCTGCCAGATTTATTGCTTTCCAGGCTGAATGCCTAGCGACAGTCTCTGTGTCTAAAAATGGTTGTTGTTATTAGGGCCATCTTTTAGGAAATTGTGAGTTCGGCATTTGAGTGCAAATATGCACATATTTATAAAGATACTGGGGACAGGAAACCTCTTAGTAATGAGTAGAAATTTTTTTGGGAGGATCTTGTTTTATACTCTGAAGCATAAAAGGGATGCTGCTGGAGTTCAGGAGCCTTACCCATTTTTATATCTATGAAGTATAAAATGTTAATTACTGGCTAATATATGCCTGTTTGATACTGATGTTTAGGGTATAACTTGATATGCTGTTGTGGGGTTTCCATCTTTAAATAATTGCAGACTCTGGCACTGGTTTTGAAAGGTAACTCTCTAATTAACCCAATTAATGCTGATAATAGTTGTATTTATAGTAGTTTCTATGATTAAATAATCAATGCATTCATTCAGTGAAGAAAGTGATCTTAATATTAAGATGGATTTTTTTCCCTTCAAGGTGTATTTTGGTAAGCAAAGAAGTTTAAATGTGGTAGGGCATGAAATGTTCTGAAATTGTACTTTTTAGAAATTTGAGAAATGGCTGAATAGGGCAGATAGGCATTTTGAGAGGTGAATTTCAGGATTACTTTGGTCTTGGCAGAGTGAGGTGCATTTTTCTTGAATAAGGGTCTCAGAAAAATTGTTCTGGAAGCTTTATTAGGAAATTTGTTTTCTAGTAGTCTAGTAGAGTCTTTTAACTATCTGTTGAGCACAGCTTAAGAGTTTTAAGCTGAACCTTAATATGAAAAAAAAAACACCCAACAACCTTGTAGATGGTTACAGGATTTACAGGATAGTCTTAGATTCTGCTCAGTGCACTTTAATTAACCATACAAGGTAGTAAATTAAAGTACCTCAGACTGGCTTGACAGTCAATTAAACCTTGGTTGATTTCATTGAGAATGTGATCATTAGTGTAATTGGCCAAAATGACAGGAGGCCCACTTGGAATTGTGCCCACTTGAAATTTTCCTCTAATTCTGTGTATGCAATCCTGGGCAAGATAATGGAGCTGTATCCTAATATTTTCCAAGGATTTTGTGTAGCTGTCTGGAAAGGTAAACTCTAGTAGGCAAAAATGAAGGAATGGGTTATTTGGGAATCCAGATGGCAGAACCTTTTGGGGCTTTTTCTTTTTGTGTGTGTGAAGTACAGTGAATTTATTCTCTCAGTATGGAATTTGTGCAGAGTTTTGCAAAGTTCACCATGTGATTTCAATCAAAAGGATGTGTATATGTGTGAGGGAGATTTTTTGTTTTGTTAAATAGATGTAGAAACTGTGTTGAGGCCATCTTTTGTTAATGGTATCTGGATACTTAAGAGATTTAGGCTTTTTCTCCTGTTTAATACTGCTTATCTAACTTGGTCTATCTTCCTCTAGTTAAAACAACAGCAGTCTTTCCTATTTTAATTTTTTATCTTGCTTTGTCTGGGAACTTCTAATCTTTAGTTTGCTGAGTTGCAGTGTAGATGTTTTCTCACTGGGTTTATTCTGGGCTTCTGCACTTTCAGTGGAGGGTGATCCTGTGGTTCTGGGTTGTCAGGTTGTGCATTTCTGGGGGCAGATGCTTGCCTCCTTCCGTGGAAAGTAACTGATGCATGTGAGTGCTACTCAGATGGAAATAAGTTCTAAAAAATTGTTCCTTCAATTACAGTAGGTTTTTTGGTCAGTCTTCAAAGATAGTATCTTCTGATCCAAAAAATGAATTGTTTAATACCATGGTTTCTTCTGTCTGTTCTCCTTCCATAGGCAGTTCTTTCTTTATCTCCGTAAAAAGTAACCAAAATATAGCTTGCCCTTTTCAGATCAAAAGGAATTATTTAAGCAGGCCTTGGAAATTCCCAGGCATCTTGTCTGTAGCTGAGGAGGTTCTCAGCTACTTTTCTAGGCTATTTTTCAGCTATGTTTCTGGGCTATTTTTCTCCATGGAGGACAAGTAACAGCCTTTATCTTCTTGTGGTGCTTCTGTGCCTTTTCCAGACCCTCAAGGCTCCTGAGTCAAGAATACACAAACCTGATCCTGATCTCCTGTGTGCCAGTTGGCCACTATAATCTGAAAAGTGCACTAAGATTAGGCATGTGGGAGTCTGCATACAAAATTCTGTAGGAAAACCATGATGTGGGATTTGATAGAGATTAAATTTTCATAATCATGCCTTGGTAAGAGTCCCTTATACCCACTGACATCCATTTAGAGAGGTGTTAAGATGTTTGAAATAAACACCCTTCTTTTTTGGGGTGGACAACCTCAAATTAATTCCAGACAGTTCAGCAGAGCTTATTTCTGAAAGCAGGGAAGGACTGACTGTGTTTGCCTGATGTGTTGGCACAGGGCATCTCTAAAAGATAGACTGCATGCAAAACATAGCCTGTAATAGCAGCACTGCTGTGTTTTCAGAGGGCAGCTGGCGTGCCTCTGAGATGCTTTTCAAATGTACTGTATTGTTCAGGTTCTGTACATCTTTGTACATAGAAGTGTAATTGCCTGCTCTGTGGTTATTTTGCCCACCTTTGAAAAAATAATTTTATTGTTTCCTTCCCTTCCTTCTAGTTTTTCATTCACCCTTGGGGAAAAAAAGTATCCTCTTTGTGACTGTTCACTTTGTTCAGGCTTTGTAGGTGCTCACCAAATTGCTGTAAATGACTAGTGAATTTTGGAATGGATGAATAACCTCCTAACTCTAAGTTTTAAAGAAAAAAAAGTATAAAATACCTGCATTTTATAATTAAAAATTTAAAATACCTGTCAAGTTTGCCATTCCAAGATGAATTTGATGGGCTCCAGAGTAATTTTGATTACTTCATCATCCTCTTAGAAAGAGGAAAACATTATTAATCCCCCTCCTTTTTTCCTTTTCCTTTTCCCCTACTTGGCAAATGTAACTTTGTTTCCTGTGTTTTCAGTTCAACTGAAATTAATATAGCTTTAAAAAATATCTTTGTGGGGAAAATTTGTCTGGCAGATTGTTATAAGAATGCTTTGTAGCAGGATTGGTGTTTTTAGAAATTTGGGGGCTAGGTGTTCAGTGGGTATAACCTTGTGTTCCTTCCAGGTAAGGAATTGATCTTGACATGCTCATAAATGGAAGCTTTAAAAACAAGGTTTTGATGCTTCAAGTGAATAATTTTCCTTATGCCAATTGAAAATGTTTAAAATTTTTTTTTATAGTTGGAGATGCCTTGTTCACGCCTGAAAGTGAAATAGTTTTGCTGTAGCAGTAGATTGGTCACCGACTGCAGCTGAAGTGGAATAACATGTTACATTTTGTGGGTTTCCCCCTGCTCCCTTGCTTGCTGTAAAAAAAGAAAAGGTTGGGGGAAGGGAATGAAAGTTGTTTGTTACCAGCTAAATTTTGAGTTCCAAGCCTGTTTGTCTCAGAGTACCCAAAGCATAGGGTATTTCCATGGATCTAACGGAAAAGTTAATTAGGTTGCTGTCTTTACTGTTGATGTTGTGTGATGGTTTGTTTTATTTCTTTGACTTTTTTGCCCCTGATTGAATAGCTTCATTCTTTTCTTACTCTCTTAAATGGATGTAAGCTTTGTTGGGTTCTATCAAACTTATTAGATATCTTCACAATAATGGTAATCTCAATTTTTTGTATTTTAGGATCCAAGAAGAGTACAGAAGACAGCAAATTACCTAAGATGTGAGAAGTCCTCCTGTAGTGAAATAAAATCTTGTTTTCAAAATGGACCGAAGTAAGCGGAATTCAATAGCAGGATTTCCACCACGCTTGGAGCGCGCTGAAGACTTTGATGGTAGCACTGGAGAAGGGACTGCATCCCAGCTAGGAAGAGTTTGTACCTCTTCATACAGAGCCCTGATAAGTGCCTTTTCCAGACTTACTCGTCTTGATGATTTCACATGTGAGAAAATTGGCTCTGGTTTCTTCTCTGAGGTGTTCAAGGTGTGTGTTTAGTTTTTTTCCTCTCAGTGTTGGTTGCTTCATGTTTGATGAGAATGTACAAGACTGTCAGGCAAAGTACTTTCCACTGAAGTCAAATGAGAGTCCTTGTATTTGCTTCACTCCAAATGAGTGAGTGATGAAGAACTTTCAGGCTTCAAATACTTCTTCAATCACTCTTCTAGCTGTTTTTTGTTTTTTTCTTTTTTTTTTTTTTGTCACTTATAATTTATTTGGGGAGTTGCAGAGCTTTTTGGGAGGAAGAGAAAAAGCTAAAAAAAATAGGTTTAGTTTTTGACCTCTGCCATGTATTTCTGCATTCATGTAGTGTTAAACACTGATGGCTTTTTGATTCTCCCATATGTAAGTGTAAATGTCTTTAATTTAGCTGGTTTACTGGTTTTGTGGGATGGTACACATTCCTTTGGTAGTTTTTGCCTCACAAGACTTAGATGCATGTGTTAAGGAGTTCCATACATGGTTGCTGAATTTGGAACCACAGATTTTATTGCACTGAAATTGCAATACAATTAACTGCTCTTCTCTGTTTCCTTTGCTGCCTATGCCACACTCCAATAATGAAAGATTGGTTTGAAGTAAATAATATGAATAAGAAAATCTGATATTTTCAGTGGCTTGCAGCTCTGTATGTGGGACATGGAAAAGACCTTTTTAAAGCAATTTGTAAACACAGTTTTATAGTGCTGATAATGTTTCTGCTGCTCTGACTGTTCTTCTAAGGTTTATTGTAGAGGAACAGGACATCGAGTTGTCTTTCAGGCATTGAAAAAATAGTTTCTTTCCTTGTTCTAGTTCCTGACTTCTCATGGAGTTACCTTCCACATTGTTTCCATTTCAGTGAAATGCCAGAAAACTATCTTGCAGTATATTATGTCCATTCCATAACAATTCATCTGTTTTATTTCTTGAAGTTAAACCAAAAAACTTTTTTATCCAGTTTTATTGCTGTAAAGAGATACCTGCATTAGAAAATGGATTTTTTTTTATATTGCTTTAATACTCAAAGGCATTGAGATCTCCATGTATATATTTCCTCTTGTGTAAAAGTGAGTCACTCCACAAAAGTTTTTCTGTTTAGCTAGATATATTAAATTTTAGTTTTCACTGTCACAAGTTTTTAATTCTTTCAAATGGCTAGACATGAAGAACTTTATTCGGGGTGTGTAGGAGACTCGGTGCAGGACATTTCTTTATAAAGCCAGCTTTTGTAACAGTTGAAAACAAGGGTTGGTTTGGTGGTTTTTGTTTGGTTGGTTTTTGTCTTATTTTCCTGTTTGGAAAACTTTCTGTAATGCATTTTGTAGCAACTGGTTTTGTGTGGAGACATTTTCTAATGTTAAATGTTTGAAAGTTCTGTATGTTATTTGAATTCATCATTACAGCTTCTGTGGTGAAGCTGCTGTGCTATATATAAAGGTACCAATAGACTTGGGTCATGTCTAAATAACACACCTCAGTTTACTTGTGCGAATTTCAGAATTCAGGTAGAGGTAAAAAGGTAGTTAAAAGTAAAGATGAATTTTCAGCATTCATAGTAATGGATTAATTTGAGAATTTGTTGATTGAGAGAAATCCCTGATACCCAATTTATTTTTATGTGCATAAACAAGTCCTCTTAATTCTTTAAAAACCTTCCCCTGCTCTTCTCCTTTGCAGTGAGCTAAAGTAGACATCCCAAGGTGTTGGATCGAGTTGGTGGCATTCCTGTGAGAGTGATGGTGGTAGTCTGAGTATCTGGTGTCTGTTTTCACAGAAACAACCACAGTCCCCCTGCAGGCAGAGACTGAGTGATAAACTCTTTTCTTTTGCATCAGTTTCGACCAGAGCTCTGCAGTTCTGGCACGAAGGGGTGAGACTGCATTACAATTTTATCATAGATGCAGTTCCAAACTCATGTAAGCAGGTTTCTGTTCTGCTGCTTTATCAGCCTGACCACCTCTGTCATTAATCCTACTGTGCTGATGATCAGATTTCATGCGAGAACCTTGATGTGCTTCCAGTAAAGAGAGCCTCGTGGCTTGACACAGTTAAATTTCAGTCTGCTCTGCAGGCTCACAGCTAAATGATTGAAGTTGAGAAAAAGCCAGAATAGTTCTAAACTTACTGTGTAAGTAATTTTACAAGAGCAATGAAGCCTTCCCTTTAAATGTTCAAAGGTGTCGCAAAACCCACCATGTCTCCAGAGCTTTTTCAATAATGTATTTGTCTATTGTTTTGTATCATACATTGGATTGACTCAAGTGATTTAGCAAAGAATGCTTAGACTATTTTAAGGGCTTGAGATTTTTGTTTTGCTATGTAGCTGACAATTTTTTTCAGTGATTTCTTCCCCTCTATCCTTTTCTGTGGAAATTTCTTTTAAAATGTAGTCTATTGTGGTGGATAGATGTTTCCTTCTCTTAACTTGTGAATAACAGTATGTTACAGCTCAGATGTGTATGTTCATGGTCATATATGCTATGAATGATCTTTTAACATTTCTAGTGCACCTTTATTCACAAAGATATTAAAATCTGTGGCTTATTCAGAGTATTAAACTAGTGTTTTGATTTTGTTAGCTATCACTATAACACTTCGAATTCATGTTCACCTAATACCAGATGTTATGGAAACTAATTTAGAAGAACCTAACTTTGTCAAAATATCAGCAGTCTAGTTTGAAGCAGCTGACTGACTAGTGCCTGTTCCAAATTTCAATGGCAAGTGCAGCACCCTGAGGTTTGCTTTTAAGATTAAGCTGGGCAGACACTGTTTGTATAAATGAACAGCCATGATCCCAAACCCTTAAACTGTTGGGAAAACCAGCTGATGAAGCTGTAAAGAATTGTGGGGGATCCAAGCATTATACTGAAATGAAGTATTGCATTAGGAAATAGTTACTATTAATTATAAAATATGTGTTTTGGATCAGCAGTCAGACTAAAATCCAGGATGATTTATTCACATTTACCTTCAAGTTCAGTACTAAGTATTCAAATTGCTGGGAATTTCCTTCAGGTGTTCTTTTTGTCTCTGCATTCTGTAGCTGAACTTTTGAGAGAGACTGGAAATACTTGTGACATTCCAGTGTTAAAAATGGGCTTTTTGCAGTTTATTATTTGTGTGCGCATGAAAACAGGAGTCATTGATCCAATACAGAATTGTACGAAGCCAAGTGTAAATACAAAGAGAGGGCATCATACTTTTGGATGTCTTAACAAGATGGGTGGTGGGTGCAAAAGGATCAGTATCCTCAAGGTGTTTGTGCTGTATGTGCTTATACTGTGAGGCCTCCTATTTGAATACCCTGGAGTGATGGTCCCCAATTCATTAATTAGTTGTCAGTCTTTATTTCAGTGGTCAAATTAACATTCCTTGACTTTCTAAAGTGCTGACTGATCAAGAAAGGCGTGCCTGTCCAAATACGTACCTTGTACCTGCGGCTAGGATCCTGTTTCTAGTATTTATTTAATGCCTTCAGGGTGTTTAGAGATAAGCAGCATCCAACTGTCTAATGTGAAAGGAGAAACGAGGCTGGAGTTGTGCTCACAGGTACTGTGAAGAACACATAGATATAATTCTTTTTATCAAGTACTTGTAATGCACTTAGGATAAAACTAGTAGTTCTGTCACCTCTAAACATACAAATAATAAGTGATACTACATAGTGTCATTTGTGATATTGTGTGTCATGGGCACATTGTCATGGTGGTGGGCTTGATCTCTGGAACATCTTGTTCTAGGCTGTGGGAGGTTTAAGAGATATTACTGATCTGGCTTTCCCAAAGTGACTCAATGGGAAGTTTTTGGTTTTCTTTTTGTACTTTATGACTTCATTACCATTCAGAATAACATTTTTCTCTGTTTGTCTGTAATTTTGCAGAGTTTGAGTAGTCAAGTGCAGAAATGTTTAATGTCACTTTCTTCTGTTGCCTCTGACAGGCTTAACTAGAATAACAGTGCAGAGTAGGAACAGAACAGCAGAGTAAGTGAGGGATTAAGTAATGAGATTTCAGACTGTAAGAGGTCTCTTGACTAAAAAGAAGAATATCTGTCTTGGTGGGCATGAATATCTCTATCATGTTATACTTTGCCTGTAATGTCTCATAGTTTAACTCTATGCCTAAAAATAAAGGAAGGCATTATGAAGTTCTCAAACAGTTAAGCCTTGGAAGAGTTACTGGGTCATCTACACACACTGCCACATTACCTAAGGTCTTTGAATTTTACCAGCAACTGGAACTTTGTCTAGAGCATATATTGGCACCACATACAGCATATAGCACAGGTATACCTCCCTTGCTGGTTTTTAAAATTCAGTTCTGAAGATCTCAAAGACAAAACCATACCCTAGTTTTCTCAACAATAGCATATAGAAACCATCCTTCAGCTTTGTGTCATGCTCTTATAATGCGTGTCACTTTTTGCTGTCATGGCATATTAGTACCTTGTATTTAATGGTACTAATTAATTAGTGCCTCCTCTAGCCTTCAATCCTTGTTTGCAATGAAGGTTTTATTTAAGATATGAAGCGGCCTTCACTAGTTAGTGAAATAGCATGAACAGGCTAATGGTCCAAATTGAAAAGTTTCAGATTGTTCTGAGTGGCAGCTTCTGTCAGAAGGAAGGCAAGTCAGAGACCTCGCTTGGCTCCTCGGGAAGCTGCCTGGGGAGACTCCCCTGTCTTACCCTGCCTTGTTATGTCCAAGTGTATCTTCAGCTGTGCCTGGCAAGTCTGTAGTCTGGTTGTAGTCAGTTGTGGCGTGGAGTCAGATGCCTTACAGAAGTCTCTGTATATCACTATTGCAAAATATGTGTACATTTTGCTTAATCAATCTTAATACCTAAATTGAAAATTAATGTAAATCTAGGCAGGGATGTTATGAGAATTAGTACAGTATCCTTAGCTAAGTCAGGCGTAAATATTTCTGCTCTGTCTTGGCAGCTACTTTTGGCTTTAAACTTCCATCATAAAAGAGTCTACAACCTCCTTTGGTGTATCCAGGCTATAATTTATTATTTTTAAATTATCCTTTTATAGATAGAACCTCCCAGTTTGAGTTGTTTCTACAGCTGGTCCTTCCTATTTGCTTATTGACACTACTAGCAACTCATTACTGACAGAGGTTTCCATTTTCCTGTGGCATTTAGTCAGAAGAGTAACATGTCTGTGAGTGTGTGGAAGGAGGGAGGCAGATATTTGAGTAGTTATAAAAATGAGCATGCAAGGAAGGGAATGCTAGTTCATATTAAAAGGAGAATATGACTACAAAAAGGACATGGAAAAAGTATGGAAAAAAAGGCAAGGGACCTGCTGCTTGGTTTTCAGCCCAAGCTCAGCAAAATCCCACTGCAGAAGGTGTTGGAAACAGTGTCAGAATTTGCAGACAACATTTTCCTGGACTGGAATCTTTATTAACTTTGGTTTTATCAGATGAACAGTCACTGCAGTATTTGAACTGTCAAAGTGTTTTAAATCTAAATGTGGTTCTGTGCATTATTGCTGGTTTGTGCAGGATGGCCCTTCACGTAGTTGGGCTGGAAGGGGAGAATCTCCTGGAAAAGGGATGGTGCAAGTTTATTGAGGAATTGAGAAAGCATCTGGAAGAATTGCTTTCCATCATCGATAAATGTTTTCCTCACACCTTCTCTATCTACAGTCATTGTCACTTTGTCTTAAGGAACAAAATAGTAACACTGTCAATTTAGAAATTTGAAACACAACAGAAACATCTTTCTGCATAACACATAGATTTTCTGGTATTCAGGTTAAAAGTACTCAGAGCAGCATTGATAATGTAAAATTTCTCTAGAAATACCAGATCTTTCTCATGCTTTTTCTTTGCCCTTATGGGTTCAGTTTCAAAGTTCTCTCACTTTGTCATGTGTTGTTTTGAGCATTTGGTGAAAGGTTTGTACTGGGAAAGGATCTTATTGGCCTCTGGAATTAGCAGCCTGATCAGAGGCCTAAGAAATACTTCAAGGTCTGCTTATGATAAGTGGTGGCAGAAGCCATCTTTTTAGGGTGGAAAAGGAGTAGGGAATGAGTATGTGGTTTATCCTGTGTTTTCGTTTTGCAGACATAATATTTAATCTTTTAGACATGGGGAATATGCTCTGTGACTGAAAAGTGGCGCCCATTTGACCAAGGCTTATCTTCCCTCACTCAGGTGTAGAGCCATTGTTTTTGTCCCTGCCCTCCCTGTGTGATATGATGCCAGTTAGAAAAACAGACAGCATCTCTTCTTGTCCTTGTATGCCTTTTGGCCTAATTTTTTTATAGGATTGAATTTTAAGCTGGAAATCTTTTTCATTTTGACTAGTGAAGGAAACTCGCCTTGTTCAAGGTGACAGAAGTAAGGTATTGGAGGCTAAAGGTTTCTCTTGTGAAGTTAGGATGTTAAAACAAGCTACTAATTGGTTGAGAATACAGTCACTGTATTATGTAATCTAGCCAAGGAGGTTAGAATAACTCTGAAACTTCACTTCATACTCTGTGGTTTTATTAGAGAGGTGATTTTATTCTGGTTCTTGTCTGGAGTAGGAAGAAGTGCCATTGTGGAACTGAGGCATAAAGCAGAATCCAACTGCTAAGATGGTTTGTATGGTAACCACTTAACCAGACAGTTGTCTTCCTCTTGCTAATGTGTTTTTTTTTTTTTTGGTTTTTTTTTTTTTTTGCTATTGAGGTGCCAAGCTGCTGTCATCCTAGTCCTTGTCACTTAATTAGCAAATGCTTTTATAGGGCATAGGCTACAGGGAGAAGTAGTAATAAATAGGCTGCACTCCAACAGATCATTAATATAGGAATTAAAAACCTCATCTGTCTTTATGGATTGCACCACTGGGGCAAAATACTCACTTCCTCCCCACTTAGCAATTCTGAATTTTAATGACATTTGCACGTATCTAAAGTGTAGAGCACTCTTACTTTTAGCAGAATTGAAAATGCTTTGAAATACAAGGTAGAATGGAGGGTTAACTCATTTGCTATCTGAAACAAGTTCTGGTTCTTATTAATTTATTTCCTGGGTAGAAGTCTTAAGATATGCATGTTATAATCATCTTAAAACATCAGCTGAGGAAACACTGGGATTGAAGGAGAACCAGGCAGCAGATTTAATGGAAGCCTTGTCTTTTGTAGTGGTGTTGAAATACTTTAAGAAAATTTCCAAAAGTATACTTCCATAATGCTTCTTCCTCTACTGAGTAACACAAATTAAAACAGGGTGAAACAGTTCTTACACTGTGTTTCACTTTCTCTGGTTGGGTCAGACAGCTTCTCTGTTGAAGAAAGAAATATTTAGAAAATATGATAGAACTATCCTGAAATGAACAATTTGTTTGAAGACTAAAAAGCCAGAATAAAAATCACTGAAACAAACTTGATGTTAAACAATACCCAGTCAAAAAAAAACCAAAACAAAAAAACCCCCAAAAACAAAGGAACATAGTTTAATGTAAAATTGTCCATTTTGTAATGTATTTTTCATCTGTTTGAAAACCTGGCCTCTCCTCAGCTTTGCTGAAGAGCTGATACATGGAATGTCCGAGGTAAGTCTTTGTTGTCCTCACAAATAGAAAGAACGCTCACAAATTCTGTCAATGGTAAGAAAGACACTGATACTATAACAAGTACCTTGCAATAGGAGATAACCCCCATTTGGATTTTGTGTTTAGTACAGTGACTGCTGTAGTTCAGAGTCCTTTGGGCCTTTGATTTTCTTCTGTTGGAAAAGTGCCAATCTGAGTATCATTGTGCAGTTTTCCCAGGGCAGAACAGGTGGCAAGATGCCCTTGGCACTGAAATGTTTGTGTGCTTTTTTGTCTTGTTTTCCATAATAATTTCTCAAGCACGGTTAAATGAGATCTGTTTAGTTTTCTCTTCTGGATGGAGATGTGCTGGGTTGGCAGCTCTGGGATTTTCTGTTTTGCCAGCTGGCAAACATGCACATTTGTGTAAGCTCATTCATAGCTGATACTGAGAGACAGGTGCTGATTTACTGTTCTTCAAATAACTGTGCTGGCATATGTCCAGTATTAACATGACTGCACCTAGAGAACAAGAGTGCATCACTTAAAAGCTTTGTGAGACGCCTCTGAGGCACCTCTCTGGACTCTTATTTACTGGGATTAGCAGCAGGGAACAGTTAAATATATTTCAGTGATGGGTTTCACTGCCTTTGCCTGTGGAGTGTCTGTGTTGTTAATGCATACAAATGCATATGTGTTATTGCCTAATATGAAATGTAAAAATGAGAACTGCGAATTACTCTTGATGGTACTAACAAAATAGAGATGCTTACAGCCTCACATCCATAGGGAATACTTCTCCATAGCTCCTTAGCAGCCATTGGAAGTGATTAGAGAAAGGAGTTCCTAAGCCTGTGTGACAGGGCTTCTTTTAATCTTTCCTTCTGCAGTTGTTGGTATTCTGTATGCAATCCAAAACTTGTCCCCAATAGGTGCTGAGGCTGTATCCAAACTATAGGAACAACTTCTCCTGTCCATGCTCTGGGGTGGCTGCAGGACCCTTTGCACTGGTAGCAGCTCTGCAAGGTGGGGGGCCCTCTGTTTGATGGCCTGGTGGCATTAGGGGTTGAGGAGAGGACAGGGCTCTGAAACATCCCTGGAGTGATCAATGCCGAGACAGCGTTGCTTTGTTAACTAATCCGGAGCTGACAGTGTGTCTCACACTGACTCACTGCTGTTGCTTTGTTCACATGAGCTGCCTGCAGTTAAGTCCTGTAAATCCAATTCCTGTGCTTCCTAGCTTTTACAGGCCGTGAGGAGAAATGAGAAATTGCATGGCATATTTAATTAGCTACTTGTGTAAGAACCTGAGCAGTTTCATGGAGGCTTAAATAACAAGAAATAACTTAGATTTTTTTATTTTTGCTGTAACCTGAGTATTATTATCTGTATTAATTTATAAAAGCTGAAGTATCTTCAAGTAAGCAAAATGTGGCTTCTTGCTGTTCCCTGCTCTTTTTGTGGTTGTGATCAAGTTCTAAGTGCTGTGATTATAATAGCAATAGTTGTATGTCAGTGGGCTCTGTTCTGAAAGGTGAGAAAGACTTCCTTACTCATGCATGGTAATGCTTATTTGAAACATTTATAAAGGAAATCTAAGGAAATAATTTCTGCTCCAAACAGAACTTTCTGTCAAGGCTCCCATATAGTCTTGAAAAGAAACCCCACAAATGTATTTGAATACCAATGATAAGATTATTGGTGTAGTGGGGGGGCTGTGTGCTCACTGCCAAACTGTTCATATACTGTAGAAGTTAGAAGATAAAATTTCTGTGTCAGGAAAACTCAGTCCGAAGTATTGATTTCTTCAGAGACTTCTGCAGATTATGTAAGTATCATTATCTTTTATACAGGCTAATGCCGTAGTAACATGGAAAATATTTAACCATAAGTATTAAAAATTAAATGGGAAAATAGGAACACAGATACAGTATCTGATTATGTATTATCCTTGGATGTTACAGCAGTCATTTGCAGATGTCAATCTTCCAGTTTTCTGGCAGGTAGATAATACCACCTCAGTTTTATAGACCAGTTAGGTAACAAAAGAAAGGGAGTAGCATGCTCAAGGCTGCCCAGTGAGCTGAGGATAGCTAATGCTGAAAATTAGGAATAAGCTCTCATTTATGAACTTCAAACTCATTATTTCGTTTTCTTTCCTGACTATAATATTACTCAGGTATCAAGTACACGGCTGAGCTGTTTACTGAGGTTGAGGTAAAACAGTGCTTAGCCAGTGTCCTTGTTCCATGTCCTGGATTGCAGAGGAAAGTTTATATGGCTACATTCTGCTGAACTGGCTACAAAATCAGTCAACTACCCCACCCTGGGCTATGCCTGTTTATTTCTCATCTCAAACTGTGGAACAATAGTCCTCTGATGAATTTGTGCTTTCTCTCAAAATAAGACTGTAGTCTCTTTTTGCCTTTATGGCTTGATCGAGATCAAGTTAATGGCAGAGGCAGAGATATGTGCACAGATTCCTATCACTAAATGGTTTGTTTAAAATAAAAGGGTGCTCTATTTTGGGCCCTGGTTCTAGATTACAGTGGGCAATGAAGAAAAACAAAATACAAAAGAAAAATTTAGGGTTTTTTGGCACACAAGTGGATTTACAAAGTATCAATGGTACTGCTGTATTACTGATTAGAAATTGACTTTAGTTTGGAAAAAAAAATTGGATAATTTGACCATAGGTGTGGAATATTCTCTAGTAATTGAACATATTTCTTTGCTGAATTGGAAGTGCTAGAAGTTACTAAAGTTATCAAATTAGGACCTTTGTTTGACTAACACTGAGCTTTTGTATGTACTAAAGGGAAAACGGTGAAGTCTCCAGATTTTTCTGTGTATTTCTCTCACATCTTTTTAGTATCAGAAATTAGCAGAATCACAATTACTGACAGACTTTTGAAAGGTTTTGGGGTTTATTTTGTGCCTAGTTTCTGTAGCTCTTCTGAACCTGTGCTAAAGCTCTTGTAACACATGCTGACTGGTTTTGTTTGGCAAAGTTTTGTTATATTTGGCATGTCTCCTTGCTGCAAGAAGTTGTAGTCTATTGACATTCTGTATTACTACTCTGAAAACAGCCAGAACCCATCTGACTCTCTGGAATCAACACAGCAGCTTAGTATTATCTGGACTAATGTATTTCTTTCAGCTTCTATTTGTCATTGAAAATTTTCCTAGTGATAAGAAATTTTTGATTTGATATAGGCATCACTGCTATGAGTATGTGTATCTGACGGTACATTTTAATGTTAAGAAAAACATTTCAGATTACAGACTTATAAGCACTGTGATCTGAGCTGAAGAACAGGTTTATCTTTGCTGAAGGGAGGTTTTTTCAATCAACCATAGAGTTAAGGCATCCTTCTTACACATTCGTCCTCAAGGCATGAATATGTCCTTGTAAGTGTGATGACTTGGTGGCTTGACTGTGAGACTTGGATAAAATACAGCTGACCCTATGTTTTTTAAATTTTTCTTCTGCTGTCACAGCAAGGAAGTAGTCTGTGTTTGAGAGAAGTTTTGTATCAGAGCCAAATTGCTGGTCTGCTTCACTGTGAAAGACTTTTTTCCTATAATTTGGTAGGTACTCTTATGATGAAGCCTTTTCACTCTAGCAGTGATTACTTCTATCATCTCACGTGCCTCACAACCTTTATTGTTAACTCAGTCAATCAAAATTAAACTCTGTAAAACATTTAGTGCAAATGGCCTAGAATGGTAGCTAAGGGAATGTCTTCATCTCTTGTCATCAAAGAGAAAATACTTGTAAATCAAATGAAGACACAGAAGCAAACTCAAGGAAGGTCAAATATTTGGATCAGAGTGGACTGCTTTTAAGATGGTGCTTTGGATGGCAGCAAAGGTGAAGGTGAAATGGCCAGATGAAGACCAAGGTGTGTAAAAGAACGAACAAAAATTGGTGTGTGTGCTAGAGCAGCAACATGATTTTATGGAGTAGGCTGTATAAGTAAAGATCTGTAAATGTATTTAAGCAGTGAGGCTGGATGCCAGAAGGAGGGGAGGGTAAGGAAAAACTGGAAAGCAGTTAAGTTTTTGAGGAGAACTATGACAAAATACTTCCAGCTATATAATGATGATTTGGAAAATAATGAAAATGCAATGAAAAACTAGGAGCACAGCTGAAAGCTGTGTTGGCAGATTTACAATATCAGTATCAGGAAATGTTCTTCAGATGTTTATTCCAGGGCCACCTGGAAAGGTACAGTGAATATAGATCAAAAAGGCCTTGTGAAAGATGAAATCGGGCAAGATTTCAGCTATTGCTTAAAAATACTCCCCTTCAGTCCAGCAGAATGTGGAAGTAATATAAATGTTTGGATTTTCAGAGAACCCTGATAGACATATATGATGTAATAGATAAATAATAATCTAAATTATATTTAATTTTTTTAACAATAAAGAACTTTACGACTAAGCAGCAAGCTGAACATTAAACCCACCAATTTTTGCATGATAATGCTCATGAACTTTATATAGTGACTACTTCTCTGGAATGTGAGCCCTGCTGAATAACAATTAGAAGATTTCCTTTAAATACATCACTATTTCTTTACCTGTATCCATGACTTCCTCTACTTCCCACTTTCTTTTGAAGAGAGGGGTAAGGATCAGAACATGGTCTGATGTGTGTAGAGCCACCCAGGTAACCATGGCCAGGTCAAAGTCCAAAGTACTTTGATCTTGGGAGAATCAGAGTGCAAAGGGACAGTTTAACTGCCTGTCAGCAATAAAACAGGAGGCAATATCTGGTTACTGTGACCTTGGAGATGGAGTCACACACATAGGTAAGCAGACTGAGAAGCTGGAAGTGTGTGCAAAGCAGCTGTAGGATTGTCAGAATGTTTCTAAGCAGGGACACCACGATCCAGACATTGCTGAAAGGCTATTTGGTCTGATATGCAAGGGGACATAATTAATAATAATGTCATTAAAAACTTCTTAGCAGTCTGCAAGTTGCACCAGGGAGAGGTTTGAATTGCATGAGTGAATCCCTGTTTATGTTGAGTATACAGGCACATGCCTGAGGCAAACTGCCGTATAAACAAATGTTAAATTGGATCAGCAGTATTGCCAAAATATTTGCTCATTTTCTTTCTGGAATCAGGTGGTTGAAACATCTCTTCCATGTTTTTATGGCACAGAGGTGGCCTGAAAGGAGAAGAAAGATTAAAACTAAATAGTTTTGCAGGGCTTTGGCAAGGTGTGCCAGGATAGACACAAATTTTGTCTAGGGTATGACTGAAGGATAAGTAGGGATGGAGGGCAGAGCTGACAGCTCCTTCCATGTTGATGATTCAGAGTTTGATGCAACCTTAAAGACAGAACCTGTCGGTTCCTTGTTGTCAATTTGTTCTTGCCATAGAAATGCTATTTGCCAGTTGTGCTTCAGAGAAGAGAACATGGTTAGTCTTAGGTGTATTCCAAGTGATTAGCATTGTGCTCCATAATTTATAAACTGATAGTTGGTTTTATTAATAATATTGAGTATTGTCCTCTTGAGAAAGATGCCCTCTCACCTCCAGTTCTGCTTCTTCCTCCTTGCTTAAAAGATAACTGGCAAGAGAGGAAGAGTCCTTTTTTTTCTCCCTCTTCTTTGGTTTGATTAGGAATTTTGCTGTTCTGTCAGATCTTGCAAGAATACATCCTCCAAAATCAGAAGAATATATGGAACTTCAAATAATATTGCTGGTGTTACCTTACAGTGTCCCTTTAAGTGAAACAGAGCATAGCGCAATGTTGGGTATTATTTAGAGGCCAGGTAATTGGCCAGATTGTGCTGCTCTATGTGTAAGAAACTTGAGAAATTTCCAAGCATGGGAAAAGTGATTTTATAAAACAAACAAAAGAAAAGTCTACTGACCTTCCACCAAACCTTGTTCAATATGTTAAGACTGGAAAGACTGCAGGATAGCCTAAAACAGAGGATGAAAAGTTTTGCCTTTGCAAAAGCAGCTCACTTGTCTCTGGATGTGCAGTTTGTGCTGTGGACAGTCAGACCTTTGAGAAGCAGTTGTTGGTCACTTCTTGTTGCATATCTGACCTGAATATCCAAGAAGCATGCAGGACACAATGACCCAAAAAGTTGCCCACCTTCTTTTCTGAGGTTTACTTAGCTTAAGAAAAGCAGTCTGAACAAGGAAAAAGGTCCTATGATAAATTCTACTTTTACCTCAGAGTTGAGGTGAAAGAGCAGGAAATTTTGGCATGAAACTGTGTGAATTATAGAAATGGGCAAGAAATTAAGAGGTAGCTGGCAGAGTTAATGAGAAGGTAAATACTGTTTAAGACCACATTCCATCTGAGTTCCTGTTCACCTGCTACCTGTATTCATTCCCTTTTGGCAGACCTTGAAGCTTCTGTGCGTGGAAAGCTCATTTCTGAGGAAATTCTGTTGAGAGCATCTCTGACTGTGGAAATTAAGTTACTTCAAATCCTTTCCTGTTCCCTGAAATCCCCAAATTACTCCATCACAACACCCAAGATTCCTAACCTTGGTCTCAGAGGAAGTGCGTTGATTTAGCTGCTGCTGTGTATAGGTTCAAAACATAGTCCTTTTATATATTTTTTTAAATTTACATTGTTGAAATTTTCTAAGTCTATGAAAACACTTTTAACTTTTTCCTCTCACTCACGGTATTACATCTAGTAAAACTAAGCTATAACTAAAATATATTTTAAAAGTCTCTGCTCTGTGTAGACATTGACCTGTCAAACTTAGCTTGCTCATTCAAATTGGCTGGGTAAAATTAAAAATTAATGAAAGTACACAACTGACATAAGAAACCTGACAAGTAACAATAAACCTCATCAACTTAACATGCAATCATCCTGTTTAAAACCAATAAGCATGCCAAACAGGCAAGACAGGTTGTGTTGAGAATGACTCTAGATTATCTTGTTGTAATGCACTAAAGCTGTAGTTTGACCAGTTTTATTTTAAAACCAATATTACCACAGAAAGGAGGAGTCCCATGCTTGTGAACTTGCTGTTGGTTTCTGCTCAGTGCTGGTTTCTATATCCTTCTCCACCCCCTTTCCCTGATCCTTCTTGTGCTGGGATTACTGGGTGACTGTAGGTGAGGCATTTGAGGAGCTCATGTACATAAGCGGGGGGAAGCAGGAGGAAAAGCATCTGAGGACTATTTTTCTACTCAGTGCCTCGATGTTGTTTACCATACTCACCTGGGATGTTTCCAGTGCTATCCTATACTTGAAACTAGGACGGGAAGAGGCAATTTAGAAGTGTTAAACCAGACACACACCTGAAACATGACACCCTCTCCTCCCCCATACATCCCTGCCCTGAATCCATGGGCTTTGTGTCTAGGTGAGAATGTTTAGCTGAAACATGCCCCTTCTTCTTGCAGATAGTGGTGTGCAAATGAAAGTTGAAAATAGGTATCACTTGCTGCCTCAGAACTGCCGGGGGGGAGCCTTACCTTCAAAACCCATACCCCATTTTCTTCTTGCATTGGCTTATCATGGATTCAGTATTTCTTTCTGTAATTAACATATCACAGCTAAAGAAACCTCTTACTGGAAAAGATGAACAGTCTTCTGAAATAAAAGCAGACAGGCTGCTGTTACTTAAAATGTAGGTAGTTTGTATGTACCTAAGTCATAATGTTGATTTCAGTTTTAAATGAGAAAGCTGATGAGTCTTAAATTCCTGGAATACAGACCTTTCTAAGCTAATCTCCATAAACATGAATGAATTTGCCATGGGGTTAATTCAGTGTTTTGAGAAATGCATGTTTTCTATTTATGAGCTGCAGGTACTGATGTATGAAGAAAATGGGAACATAATTTCCATGAATACTACCAGTATTTGTGTGGCAATGTCCAACTGCAAGGAAATTCAAAGGCTTGGCAAGCCTTTCACTATTGTGACAGCTCCTTTCTAATAGTAGCACACATCTACATAACATTTGACAGACGGGCTAGTTTGAGTACCAAGTTAGAAATGGCCACAGCCCTGCATTCCTGGCTGGGGAAAGTCATGCTGAACGATGTGCTGGTTGCCAGAGAAATCTTTTTTCCTGCTGATGCTGTACAGCCACTACTGACACCGTGGGTGAGGTGATCTCCTGTGCAGGAACCTCTCTGCTTTGCAGCAGGGGTTGGCAGGAATGCTTTCAGTCTCCTGGATGTGGAAGCTGGATCATAGTCTATTTTCAGAAGTAAACACTGAGCATCTCCAAAATCTGCCCTGTAGCTGTAAGCAACAGGTCCTTGTATAACATGTTCTGTGAACAATGACAGCAACCACTGCAGGGGGAAAAATGGATATGGCTGGAATCAAAATAAGTTTCATAGGTCTTGGAGTGAGAAGCTTTTTCTCTGTGTACAAAACAGATGGCTTCTTCACTTGTACTAAGAAGCTGATAGTTGGGGTTTTTTCAACTTCTCAAGCTTTCTGTTGTCATGAGTTGCAAGAGAAGAGCAAAATGCCATTTCACATTTGCATAGTATGCTTATAGAAAGTCATGTCTATGATAAAGATGCAGAAATTGATGTATGGATCACTTTTATCATGAAGGATTTCTACATTGCACTAAAACAATATTGTTTCTTCAGTCTCATTTCATATCCTTACAATTTTTTGCTTCTATCCAATAGGTAAGACACAGAACTTCAGACCAGGTAATGGCTTTGAAGATGAACACACTGAACAGCAACAGAGCAAACATGCTGAAAGAGGTTCAACTTATGAATAGACTCTCACATCCGAACATCTTAAGGTACACTGGCTTTTTTCTGAATCATATAGAGATAGGTTGTCTTTAGTAGGGCTCTCTTCTTTCCAATTTTTATTTAGCTTTTTTGTTGTTGTTGTTGTTGTAGGTTTATCTGTTCTGAATGTGTTAAGATGAATGGCTAATTTAATAGATGAATGGGAAGAAGAAAAGAATTAAGAGAAAAGAACCCAAATGTGGACACAATTTTGGTATCTGGAGTTGCCAGTAATGAGTAACTTAGGTCAACGAAAAACAAGTGCTCCCATTTTAAATTTCTGATTAATCAATAAAGTGATATGAAGAGTGAAGTTTGGCTTCTTTTTGTGAGTTTAAGTTATTGCAAGTTTAACACCATTCAACTAACTTACGGTTACTAATTTTAAAATTAAACAATGCAAAATGCCATAGCTGTTTCTTATTCTTAGGTCTGCTTCTTAGTTTTTACGATTTTCTTATTGCAGTATTGCAAGGTGGGATAAGAAGGACTGAAGAAAAGAAGCTAGAGTTGAACGAATCTAATTTATATGCTCCTGGAAGGAAAAGGGTAGTTCTTGCTTTGCATTAGATTACTGCGTGCAAATCCAGAATGTTCCAAGGCGTATCTTGTTATTTCTTGAACCACTTTAGTCTTGGTTTCCCTTCTATGGTGATGTGACAAGCTATTAACATAATTGGTTGAAGCCATAACATTATGAAATTTAAAGATGTGATGACAGTGCACCAAATGACCAGTTCTCCTAAGCTGCTGTTGCACACCTGGGATTGATTTCTGATCTCAGCCTCTTTTTGAAAAGTTTTGGAGACACAGTGAACTCTGTTACTTAATTTCCTTTTCTTCACCATTCTGTTACATAGTTCAGACCTAATACTGACTCCTAAAATCCTTTATAACCGATTTTTCTGATCCTTGAAATCCTATCTCAGTCGTCAGCAACTGATTTGTATCAATATTACCCTGTGTTTCCTTCAGTATTTATGAGGACACGTGTCAGAAGCATTTGAAATATTTGTAAGGAGCATTACTTCATGTCTGTTTTCCATTATTCTTTTTCTTAAATCCTCAAAAACATGCAAACTTAAAGAATTCTTACTCATAGTAAACTGTGTTTGTTTTATCATAATATACTTATTCAAGGGGTTTAGTAATCTTTCCCTAAATGCAATTCCTAGTCTGTTTTTTCTGCTCCAGGGTGAGGTGCATTTCAAGAAATGTCTCCTTCTGTTTACTTGTTGTTATTTTTTTTAAATTAAATTGTCTCATCTATCTGGTTATTTGGATTTCAGGATCATTAACTGTGTCTTATATTTATTCCCCACATTTTTCCTTCACTTCCTTTTTTCTGAATCCTTTGATAAGCAGTGTATGACCCTGGGACTGATAAAGCTGCTTTTTAAATAAAGTTTGTGAAAGAGTAACTTTCCAAAGTAAGATTGGCATTGTCAGAATCACCAGCTCAGTACACTTCATCACTTCCTTTATCAACTTTGTGTGGTTGGTAAATCTTATTTTAAAAAAAATAATCTAGCTCTACAGCTCTGTTCAAAATCAAGAATTTAATTTGGGTTGGGATGAGGGAAAGTAGGAAGGGGATATATTGAAAGGCTAAAAGCATTCAGTTTTCCCTAAATATAACCCTGCCCCCTCTTGAATGGAATTACAGAGGTGTTGCTGAGAACAAAAATTGTGCTCAGTCCTAAGTAATTGCTGAAATTTAGGTGTCTTGTGAAGTAAAAGAGATCATGTTTGTGATGTACTGGTCCCCTCTGGCCTTAGAGCCTATGAATAATTTGAAGTCAGCAGTGTTACACAGATGGTCCTGAAGGAAGAACAATAAAGTATTGATTTATTATGAAGCAGAAAAGGAATTTCATTTGTTCTCCCAGTTATTACCCAAGATTGGCAGAGAAATCTTTTTCTTTTTGTGCTCAAGAAAGCAGGTATGAGTGAATACATCAGAAAGAAATTACTTAAATAGAAATGGTCTATCTTTGCACAGGTGGTTTAGAAGAGTAAACTGCATTTGATTTGTGAATTGCTTGATTTGAGGCTTCTTCAAAAAGAGCAGGCTCTCTGGTAAAATACTGCCTTTTTCTTATTTGTTAGGTAAGTCCCCTTGCAACAGGGAGCAGTTATTCCTACAGGAAGTACAAACAAGAAAACAATATTTAGTTTTAGTTGTTTTTTTACTGAATGCACAGTAAAAACTACTTTTCTGTGTAGGAGATAACTTTGTTTTTAGGTGTTACTGATGTAATTTAAGTTTCTGTTTAAATTTTACTACAGTGGTCTCAATTTCTTTATGTCTGGGAGAAGATTTTGCCCTCTTAAATGTTACCTGCCTAGGTGTCTGTATATACCTGTTTATAAACACACACATGCAAGCTTCTCTATTAGAGATTTATGAAGTCTATTTAGATTTCATAAATGTGTAAATCATTGGTGCTTCTACTAGTCTTGTGAAACAGCTGTTTCCTACTTCAGAAATACATAAAAAATAATTAATATTAATTTGCACTTAATGTGGTGAGAGGTTGTATTGCTTGTCTGACAACATTGTGCAGTCAGATAAGAGCAGCTGTATTTAAAGAGAATATCTTCTTCCAAGAAGTTCTAATATATAACTTTTCCAGGGGCTAAGAATTATCTCATTTTGCTGTTAAATATTTCTTCACCTAATTTCTTTCCTTTGAAGTTGTTCAATGTTACTGAATAAGGTGTTTTGTCACTAGCATCAAGTTCACTTCTCTATTGATTAGCCACTGGATCTCCTCCACATGCCTTGTTGTCGTCTGATTTTTACATAATACATCTCTGAGCTTCCTCATCTCCTCTGAACTCTGGGACTACCTCCTGTTAACTTCCACTCTAAACAAGTTTCTTTCCTTCCTGTTGCTAGCCAGTATGGATACTAATGGGTTCTTAGGCTGAAATGTTGAGATCATATTTTGTAGTGGTTAATTAAACCAGGTGAGGGCTGCAAGGTGCTCTATCAAATGGCTTGTAAAATTATGGAACTGGATAAATTCTCCAAAATCTGCTCTCAAACCATCTCAACATGTGTAGGATAGCAAGGTAATGTTTTAGAAGGCAAATGTCAGATTCAACAAGGAGGCATTTATTTTAGTACACTAAAACCTTCCTTAGGCTGGAAGTGGCGTTGTGTTTTTGAACATCCTGATGAGTAAGACCTCAAATTTGTTATTGAATCAGTGTTTTTGTCTGAGAGCTCTTCTGTAGTTTATATAGTTAATTGTTATGGAAAGAAGAGTTTCTTCTTCCTTGTAGTGCATTTGGTAGCCCAGGATCATCATTTATCCTTTGGGTAATTAAAAAACCCATCCCTTTGCCTGTGCTCTAAAATATATAGCAGCTTTTTACAAGCTGTAAATTCCAATGTGTCCACAGTTAGCTTCAAGATGTTATTGTGAAGGTTTTGGTATTTTTGCTGTTGATTGCACTGATGTCACTAGTAATATTGCTGACTCTTTGAAAGTGCTTTTGCTTCTGTGCTGTCCATATCAACTCCTTTTTAGAGTTACAGATGCCTTTTGTGGTTTTTATCCAGACTCTGGTCACTCTTCTGGATTGTGAGTTTGTCAGCAGTTGCTGACTTCCTTCTATTCCTTTGCTCAGTAGAGATTACCTAAAGGTGCATCTGTGTTTTTACCTTAATGATACTTATGCACATCTTGAGGAGATGGAATTGGCTCATGGTGGTTTTGTTTCTCTTGGTGAGTTTCAGTTTTATTTGGAGAAGCACTGATCTGGGTATTTAGGCTTTAAAAGCAACAGGCTTTATTTGCCATGGAGTAAAAGGCTAACGTTGAATCTCCACACTCATTCAGTATTTCTGCACTCAAATTCTGCTCTTGGCCAGCTATATAGATCCATCTTGATTAGAAAAGAGAAGTAAGTGAAGAGCTTAGTTTTCACTTACCAAGTCCCTAGTAAGTCTACCGTCCCCATGGTAGGATCATAAAGATTCCAGTGGTCAAATATATGTGTATATGTAAGCTTCTAATGTATTTTCCATGAAGAAAATGGGAGGCTGCCCTCTATTAGAGGATTTATTTTGGCAAAAAATTGAACTTCTTCAGTCTGTTAAGGATATTTTAGAATAGAAGACTCCAGCTCTTGCAGCTCCAGGCATGATGGTAATAAATAGGGGATTTGGGAGGTTTTTTTTTCTCCCTTCCCCTTGTTTCCTATTTCAGCTAGCAGATGTGATTCTAGAGGCAGAGTAGGTGTTAACTACAATGTAGTAACTTTTAATTCAGTCACTGTCTGGTGTTTATAACAAACTATGTATGAGACCTGTTTATCTTTTTTGTTTGCTGGTAGTTCTTCAGGGTCCAGGTCGGGGACATTTTAGGAGTGTACAGGGCAGAAGCAGACAAATGGGGTTCAAGGAGTGATTTCTTCTGTTTCCACCATCAACCTCATCTCCTGTCTCAATCTCACTCCTGCATACAAGATGAACACAGAGAATTAAAATGCTTTTCTTCCTCTGATCTCCATTTCTTCCTGCCTTGGCTGTGGGATGTGCTGGTTTTATCACATCTTCCCTCAGACAGATGGTGAGAGGAGGTGTGGAAAAGTGAGCTGAGGTTGGGGTTTGTACCATGTGATGTTTACTATAGCCACTTTAATACAGGTTAGCTGATACATGGGAAAACTGTAATTGCTAGTGTTAGGGAAAACAGGGATTTGGAGCATTTCTCTACTTCTTTATTAGCTTGTGTCCTGTTTAAAGTGCAGTGCTGTTCAAAGGTTGGGTTAGATCAAGGACCATGGTTTTGAAAGGTCTAGTGTAAGCTTGTAGATGTGCTCTACCATTTTGTTACTTTCCTGAATGCTGATGTGCTGCTGTAGTCATGAGTTTTTACTCAAATTAAGAAAATTGGTCTGGAAAGGACTCAGGAAATCTCCATCCTTGTGTCCTGAGCGTGGGAGCCTTCAGTCTACTGCCTGAGAGACCTGATAGCTTTTTTTTTTTTTTTTGTTCTGGTAATATCTTACAGATGTGTTTTTCTCATACAAATGAAGTGGTGTGCTACCAATGATTCTCCATCTCTTGTGCTGTCTCTTAAATTGGTGTATCTTCAATTTTGAGGTAGAATTTCAGTCTTTAATATCACTATTGTTTGCATGAAAAAGTATTTCTTGATCTGTACCTTGGGGACTTAATTTAAAACATTCTCTACACAGAAAGTCTTAGCTCATGTCTTAAGTGTTCTCGTGGGAGTGCTTGGAGGTATTGCTGCATGTTTGGCTGTGAGCATGCAGGCAGATTGACTCATTGATTAAATCCACCTTCTTGTGTGTGCAGCACACAAATAAGCACACTGTGTGCATATTCCATGAACTCCTTTCAAGGAGAATTTTATTTCATCTCCTTTGAGACAAATCTATTGCCCTGGGAACACAATACTAGGGAATTTTTTTGCGTGTAGTTTTATCCTTTCAAACCTTCCTTTTCGTAAAATTGCTTGTGATGGACTTTGTTACAATAGCCAGAAGGATGGATTTTGTCTTTTAACATCCTTTATCCTGTATTGAACAGGAAAGAAAATAGCTTTTTCTTCTCTTTGTGTGTCATGGTTATCAAAAAGGATTATTTTAGAAATACAGTGTACACACAGTAGAAGAGAGGCTGTATATGTTACAGAAATTCTAATTTAAATGCCTTACCTCTTCTAGAATCAAGATGCAAGTGTAGAAAACTTAAAATAAATTTTTAATCTAGCATGGTGCCTAAACCATTAAGGAGGGCCTTAATGAAGACTTAATATTTTTATTTGCCCTCTTCCTTCTCCAAGTCAGTGCAATGAAAAAAGCATGTGTCTTCTGAACTTTTGTCTCTGTCACTGAGCTTGTACTAGAGGCTTTTGCATTGGTGTGTTTGGTTTGTTTCTTTTGTTTAATGTTATTAAAGTGCTGAATTTTCTCATACAAGCTGTAAATTTTTGAGGGCATCAATTTCTTTTGTTGAACTGTAGCTGCCCCATGTTTATCCACAGAGCAGGAATGTGTCCCAGTGAAGTTCTTTTAACTGGAAGCATGTGTTCAGTGTCTGGATATCCAGAGGCTGTATGATCTGGATATTAGTTTTGCTAGATAAATTAAGGCAAAGATTTCAGACTGAAGCTGCAGTATTTAGTCTGCCCTTTTCTGTCCAGGATTTTCTCCCTTGCCATCTGACTGAACTGAAAGTAGTTTGTGTAATCACTGTGAAGGACTAAGCAATATCCAGACTTCTCTTGGTTTTGTTTAGGAGGACAGGTTTTCCAGATTGATTGTTTATAAAATGAGATTTCCAACATGTGTAGAGTTTGCTGACATTTGTTAGAAAGCATCTGGTAGTGGAAATGTGCTTCACTCTATTTAGTTGGGTGGACTCAAGTATCATCATTTCTATTTGCAGCTTCTAGGAAAACTTTTCCAACCAGATTTTGGAAGTGTTTCAGCTTGCTGATAAGGCCAGATACTGTCTTGAAAATAAACTTCCTTAAATCTGCAAATGATCTCCTGTTTTGTGGATGACTGGCCTATTGGAGCTCCTTCCAGCTAGAAATGCTTATAGGAAGTGTAACCTTTGGCTGACAAGCCTTTCTGCTGTAGTTCACCTACAAGCACATTTTGGCTCGGGAGACAGTGTGTCTAGCCAACAGGAATAATCTCAGCTGTGCTGGACCAGCATGTCAGCTTCCTATCCACAGAGCTTGGAATCTCATCTGGGGCAATCTCAGAAATTGAAACCATGTTAAATCTTGCTTGCTAATTGCATTTCCCAGTAGCAGCTGGGTGTATTATCTTTTAGTGAAAATCCTTTCCAACAATGTCTTGTAGCAATTCTTGGCTTAACCAAGTGGTTTATTATTGCTTGATAAAACAGCGAAGCAGAAGTTTTCCAGGAATTTGGATTGCTTGAGGTCTGTTTTATCAATCTATTTTCCAGAGCCTGAAAACTGAGATTCATTCACACAAAGTTTAAATGGCTTCAGTATGTTGCTTTCAAACTCATTAATTCTGTCTTTATCAGTGTATTTGGTTTCTCTTTTCCTGGGTAGTAGTTTCTAAATATGTGGGGTTCATAAATGTATCTTTATGTCCAGCTTCTTTTCCATGAGATCATGATATGGAGCTTTGTTTTTTGATTTTTTATTCTTAGAAGAAATACTAAGCATGTGAGAATTTTTAAACTCTTACTCTTGGTAACTTGATTCAATGTGTCTTTGCTGCCTTAAACATAGATTCACAAAGGTAATGAATATGTTTCCATCGAGACTTCCCTTGACCAAAACAGATGAAAACATTATTATTTTTATTTGCTTGATCTCCTTTTTTGTTGAATGAAAATATTGCCATAGCAGGTTAATTTTGTGTAATTGATAGACTAGATATTAATTTGGAAAGTTGTCTTATAGAGAAATTATTATATTGGAATTGTGTACTTTCCATTTTTGCTTGTGAGTAAAGCCATTGACACCAGGCCTGATAGGTCTGGAGACTTTCAGAATGCACTAAGAAATAGATTTCTGTTCTAGAAATCTAGAGCAGAAGATTGGGCTTTTAGCAGAATCTGGAGTAGAAGTCTGGGTTTCTTCACCTCAGGAAGTTTAATTTGTCAATTTCTTTACAAAATTGTTCATATGTTCATTGCAGTATGAAGTGAAACTCAGAGTGAGAAATGCTTTGCCTACCTGCTATATCTAAAAGAAGCCTCTTCCCTTTCCCCTGAGGACCTGATCATGCCCTATGATTCTACATTAAACAAGAGGAATTGGATTTTCAATGTCTCTCAAATTAGAATTCCTATATTCAGGGAATATTGTTTGAGTGTTTGAGGTGAGAGCAGGCAGTAGAAGTTCTAATTCAAGTCATGCTGCTACTTTGGTTTTAAAAACAGATTTCCACAGCTCAGATTATGCAAAGGACCTTACCTATATTATTTTTCTTTGGCTGCTTGTAATTTACCAGTCAGCTGTTAGACAAGAGAACAGTGAGGATCATTCATTTCCTCAAAAGCAGCTTAGCTGAACTAGCACTACATGTCTTGCATCATTTTGTGTTTAAATTCAGAAGTGTTTCAGGATAGAAAAGGTCCTTTTCCTTTGAGTTGTTGTCCCCAAGATTCCTGTCACATTTAATGAGATCATACATGTCTACCTCTTACTTGCAAAATGGAAATTTCTGAATGTTATGGAAATTATAGACAATTTGTTTTTTGCTTGCTGAGACCAAACTCTAAATGTTAAAACTGAGAATTAGTTAATCAATAAAGAACAAACACTTGAACTGCGCAGGGACGGCTGTAGTGTTTAAAATTTTAGCTTTACTGAACTTTCTCATGGGAGATGTTTACTAGTAGCATTAATTTGCATTTTGTCACTTTGAAGTTCAGCTTGTATGGTAGTAAAAATGAGCTTTCAGTTGTTTATGGCACATTCTGTTGCTCTCCAGACAAACAGAGGGTGGCAATCATTACTATTAACAGCAGGAGTCTGAAAATTGTGCAGTATAGGTAGCACTTGAGGAATGTGTGTATGCTGGATACTATTGAAACTTGCTTCTATCCAAGTGTAGGAAAGAGGAGTTTGGGGAGGGGAAGTATACGCTGCATATGTGCCCTCATATTCCTGAGTGGTTAAGAATGGGATATGAAGAAACTTCTTTATGCTTAAACAGCAAAATGCAAAGGGAAGTAATTTTGTGTTTGTGCAGACCAACAGTGGATTACTTGGCTTAAACATCCTTAAAATAGGACTCTGAGACTGTTCCTTTCTGCATAAATCATTATATGTTGGCCTCTGCTTATAGTTAAATTAGTAACTTTCCATTTTGAGGTTGAGCTGTCTCCTGTGCTCTCTTGGAACTGCTAATTCAGATTATATTGTAGTGTAGATACATGATTTTTTTGTGCTGAGATGTTTAAATAATCAATGGTGAGGTATGCAGTGTCTGTGAGGCTGATTTTTTTTCTTCTTTTTTGGTGTATCCTATATTAGTTTTTTTAAAGAACAAAAAAGAGGGGGGGAAAAAGCCCAAACCACTTTTCTTTTCTTGTTTCTTGTAGGTTTATGGGTGTCTGTGTGCATAAAGGACAGCTGCACGCTCTTACGGAGGTAAGACTATTTCATAATATACATACTGAATATGAAATATTCAATTCTCAGGACAGATTCTGCAGTTGCCATTCACCTTCAGTGAAGTTTCTTCTATGGTGACTGGTGAGTTAATCACTCACTGTTTGCTATGTTAAGGGAAGACTGCAGAATCAGTCCTTAGAACTCCACTCACAGCCTTGTATGTCTTTTCTCCTCAGAAGCACTTACTGGGGTGAAAAAAAAGCACAGTAAGAACATAAAACTTCACTGATCATGTTCTAAATGAGAGATGTGCATTACCATTGAGCTACTCATAAATATTATCATTGTGTTTAAGTCTTATTTATACTCCAGTTGTACTTTTCACAAGTGAATCAATAACGTTTCAGCTGGGTCATGTTATTGTATTCACTCCCTATTACTTTCACATTACAGCTTAATCTGGGTCCCATAAAAATGAATTATTCCATTGCCCATGTACCCTGGTCAGGATCTGGGTATCAAATATGAAGCTGAAGTTCTGTTCATAGGAGTTCCCACCCAGCTTTATTGGGTTGTTTGTTTAATCCTCCTGTACTGCTCAGGAAAAACAAGAACAGAGAATTCTCTTGTTAGGAATAGTGCTGCCTGTTTTGAGTCAAAATCAATAAAATGCTTTGCCTGTTGTATTAGTCTGAGTACAGGCTGAAATGAAACTCTTGGTTTGTAAAGTTAAAGTTTCTTATTTACTTCTGTTTTGTAGGAACCGCTCAATTAAAAGATTACCCCTTTCCCACCCTTCCAATGACAAGTCTGTTATTAATTAGCAATTCAAGCAGGTTCCTGGTATGGTGTGCTTGCCAGGAACTGCTGTAAAATGAGGAGACTGAGGAGCTGTATGCCAATTAGCAGGATATGTGTCACCATCACTTTCTGTAACTTACAGATGCCACTCTGAGGCAAAGATGCACATATGTGGGCAATGAATTTCTTCACCTTCTGGGGTGACAATTTTGCAGTTCTCATTCTAGCTGCTATTGGAGTGATGCACTCTGGTTCAATGTCTATATTTCTAGACGAGCAAAGGTAAAGATACTTCCAGAAATTTCAAGACACAGCATGAATGTGAGCAATTTGCCATGAGAGGGACAGTTTATTTGATTTATTCTTTCTGGGTTTTTTCCTTCTCCCTGTGCTCACTAGAGGAAACATTCCTAAGATGGCTGATCAAATTATTCAGGCAGGCTTTGCTAATATTATTGTTGATTTCTTTTGGATATCTGGTAACTTAAAACAGGGAGGTTTTGGGCCATTCCACTCACTAAATATTATCGTAGAAGAGGTGGAGTGTCATATTGTTTTATCGTACTAAAACTTGGAAGATTTTGCTCAATGTGGGTTTTTTTGCTTGGTTATTTTTTCCCCTTCCTTCACAGCAGTTGCTTACCATTTAAATAACCCTCCCCACCCAAAAAGCCAAGAAAATGAAAACAGCACAGATGCTTCCTCATAGTGAGCTAACTTTGTAGCTGCTGCTTTGTTCAGCTATTTTTGAGTTCTTGGCAAGCAAATAAATCTAAGAGACTTCAAAGAATAACTTTTTATAGTTATAATTCAGAATAACAGAAGAGATTCCTAAAGCATCTTGAGACCAAAAAGGAAAAGTTTTAGACTGAAGAAGTTTACTGCAACATTTTGAGAAACAGAATAGCTTTAGTGACATTATAAAAGCATAATTAGTCATTACTGTTTTTCTTCTGTGGACAAAGGTGAGCATTTAATGCCTTCAATAGGAAAATCAGTGACAGAAATGGATGTTGTAGGGAATCCACACACAGTTTTGCCCAGTAAAATAGCTATTCTTTGATTTTAGAGAGCTTTTAAAAGTTAAAAACTGTATATGTTCCAAGTGGTGCAATTGTCTTTTCTGGCAACAGTAGTAGCATTTTTCATCTTCAAGTGTGTGTAGAGTAATAGTTGAATTCTGAAGACTTCTGGAGGTTGGAGAAGGGGGCTGAAATGACGAGCTGAAGGAGTTATTAGTAAGACAGGGTGAATCACTAGATCAAATATAGCCCAGGAGGATAAACAAATTGGCCACTGTCTCGTGGCTTTTTTCAGCTTGTGGTCCACAAAGGTGGTCTCCTTGCTCCTAGTGCTCAGCATAATTGACACCAGCCTGGTACTACAAGTGCTCAGAACTTCTGCCAGGGTGTCAGTTCTTTGGAGATGAAACTGTTGATTCAGAGGCCCATTGGTCAATAGGTGTCTGAGTCACTGCTGGGAGAATCCTCTTGTGCTTGCTTGTGCTGGACCTGTTCTGTAATGAGTTATAATTATCCCTTCTTGTGTTTTGAGAGTACAGTTGATGATATGCCTATGTATGAGGGATACAGCATCACTTAGAGCTTATGTCTGAGGGCAGCATGATGGGAAATCATGTTTATTTTATATATGTATATGTTTCCATAGCAGAAGAAGCTGAGAACTTGTGCCAAATGTTTGGTGACTGGTTTTAGACAACTTGTGCCATTAACAGGCAGGGCAACCTCAAATGGTGTTAGAAGAGCACTGAGGATTTTGTAAGCCTGTTAAGGGGCTACATTAGGAATATACAGCACTTTGTTATTGGAAGGCAGAGTTTGAAGCATTACAGATTTATTGCATGTTTACAGACACAGGAGGCTTAAATACAGGAGTGGATCATGCAGAGCAGGTTTTTTGCCTGAGGAAGGTGTTGATCCTATGTATGCCTTGGGATTTTCCCTTTTGGCAGCATTTTGTGTTGATTTAGTTTTCCTCTCTCAAGTGACTTTTGTTTTTAAAACTCTTGAGCAAGAGGCAGTTTCTGTTTGTTTTGGTTTATTTTTTTTTTCAAAATAAGAATGGAATTGTTTAATTATAGACTGCACTAGGACTTTGGCCTTGTTCTGAATCCACAGTCTTATCAGTTTTGATACTCCATTTTTTTTTTTTTTTTAAAGTTCTCAGGCCAGAATCTATGGTATATGCCTCTTCTAAAGTAATTCAATATCCTTAGATTGACAGAACAGCTTAGGCTGCCAAGGACCTCTATCATTGCAAGCACTCAGTTAAGAAACATTTAAAGAAAGCAAAGTAAATGCTTTAATAGGTGTATCACGCAAATGAGCTGGCAGGCATTAGACTGCCTCACTAATGTTGAGCTCATGAGCACAGATTCACCACGCTTGTTTTTTTTCTAAAACCAGAAACTGGGTATTCCTTTCTCAGCATTCAGCTTTAATCTGAAGCTGCTGGTTTGTTTCTTTAGCTACAGGAATCTGCAGTGCTTCCTGCTGTACGCACATGCCTCTCCAAACTCATTTCAGCCTTTTTCTCAGGCCTCTCTGTGTTTTCCAACCACTTTCCTAATCTGACAACTCTCTTCACTTCCATTTCCTGGCACACAGCAGTATCATAAGTCTGGAGAAACTTGCAGAGTAGCAGAGTCTCTGGTGTCAGCATGGGCTGCTGCAGAGATTCAGAGGCCAGCTCAGCGCTGCTGCCAGGCGAGCAGGGTGTGCTCAGTGGGGAACAGCCATGGCTCAATAGCAGCTGGGTATGGTTTTATCCCATGCACATCTACCATGGGATGGATGCATGAGCAAACATCCATTTTAGATGGAAGACAAACAAATTTGTGTGTCGTAGGTTTTATAGGCCTGTGCTAATATACTGAAGCAGATAACATAGCAGCATAAAGTTTAGCATCTAAAAACCACTTAATACCTTCTTGCAGATCTTGAATTGTTTGTTGAACTCAGTTAAACAGGTTTATCTTAATTTCTAAGAGACAGGTCAGGCTAAAATCTTGTTATAATTAGATGTATATTTATATATGCACAGAATGAGTCATACAGCTTGATAATTCCTTCTTGAAGGAAATGAAAGCCTTGGCACTTGTGTGTATAGAAGATGAGGAATGGAAAGTTATTGTGTGTTGATTGGGATATCTTGAAACGGCAGTGCTTCAGGGACAATAGTTAATTGTTTCAACAGAAGTTTTATGACTATTAATTCATACTGGATGATAGTAAAAATGTGTGCAGATGCGCTGCTGCCACAATCTGATTGCTCAGTGTGGGATCTAACATGCACTGGAACTTTCTCAGGCAGAGAGCAGGGCTGATGCAGTGGGATAGGGGCATGTGGTGGGTGATGGAGGGGTAGGACAGTATTATTTCAGCAGGAGCTGAGAGCTTCCCTAGATGCTCTCCTGAAGTCTTTCAGATTTGGTCCTTGCTGGTGAACAGTGCAGACTCATGGAACATGTGACACCACAGCAGAGCGCTGGAGTGGAATCTGAAACACTCAGTGTAGTTGGGCAGCTATGGTTTTTTCAGGTGCTGTTACACATGGCAGTGGGAAAAGTGCTAAAGCTCATAGTAATGAAAATGCCAATGTCTTTTGAAGAGAGAGGGTTTTTTTCATTAAGTTCTTTGGTGATAACTGAAAAGTTCCCTTCTCTGCTTTCTCTCTCAACAGCAATAATTTAAGTAAACAAATGCAATGAGTGGAGTTTCAGGTTTTTGGAGACCTTTTTTAGCATATTTTCTTTTTTACTTTTGGTGATAGCACTAATTAGAAAGAAAAATACTGAAAGCTTAAAAATCTCTGAATTGTTTCAATTGTGCTGAGCTGCTCTTTTACAAGGAATAGAAGGTAAGCTCTTAAAGTGAGAAGGTTTTTCTGATATACAGCTTTCACAAGCAGAATAAATCATTAAAAGTATTTCATTTTTTCTCCCCTCAGTTCTTGGTTATCTTTCTGTTGAGACCCTTTGACCCTAGAATGGAGAAAACTAAGCAGACATCACTCAGGTCTCCTCTTCTGAAGCTCTATTCTACAGCTAAAACTGTAGCAGTAGTAAATGTATATAGTCATACCTTGCCTTCCAGATGGCAATTGCACACTTGTGAGAGTTGTAAAAAGGCCTGAAATGCCATTCCTTCCCTGCTCTCTCCTTTCCTCATCTTCTGTAAGACTCTCTAATCCCTTCTTTTGTTCCACCAGTGTGATTCATATTGTTTAAGTAACTTCAGTTTTACTCATGTAGCACTGCAAATATTTAATTCAGCTTTGGTGCTGGCAGTAGGTTGTCAGCTCTGGAGAACTTGGTGTCTTTGGAATTGTAGTTCCTATTAGCAGCCATTCTGCAAATATTTCATGCAGGAAAGGAATTGTTCCTTCTTTAGGTGTTACCTGTTTACAGACTGACATTTAGTTCCTGGATAAGTTGGTTTTGGTGGTATTTCTCAAAAAAAAAACAAAACATAAAAAAAACCCCAAAAACACCACAAAAAAAAAAACAGAATAGCTGTGGTGTGAAGTTGGTAAGCCTGAGCTTGGAGACAACTGAAAGGAAAATTACAGTTCTGCTTAAGGTAGCACCAAGTGGAACATCAAAAGAAATTAAAGGACTCTCATTTTCATCCTGTTAGAAAATATTACTTATTTCCTGGATACTGCTGTCCAATTTCTAGCAAAAAAAAAACCCTCCACAATTCAGAGATTTATTAGGGAAGTCCTTGAATTCATGTTAGGTACTACTTAATGTATTCAATAAAGCTGGACTGAGTACAGGCTCCCAGATCAGTTTGTATTTCTTAATATCTTGTACTTACCTAATGCTTGTGCATTATCTGCCCTTGCTTGTTGAAATATTTCTTAAGACACTTTGTGTAGTCCTTCTGACTGAAGTACTGAAAAAAGAAAACTCAAAACAAGGAGGAGAAAAGCAGAGGGGTGGGAGAACTCTAAAGGTAACTTTAAAGGTTCTTTATCTCTCCTCAGATTTGGACCCAATTCTGTTCCAATTTGGTCGCATTTGCATACGTGAAGCATCTTCCTTGAATGTATTAAGGTCTTGGACAGCATGTAAAGTTATTTGTTTTATGGTTTTGTGGCACTGATCACTACTTTGACTTTCTGGACAAACAACATGAGCGATGGTGCAAGCTTTCTCATGGATGTTTCTGTTTACAGCTTAGAAGATACAGAATATACTTGTTAATTCTAAATATCTTTAGGTAATGAATCTTGATACAGAACAGTGTAAAGAGGGCATTTACTTTGGAGTAACTTTAAAAAAAAATACCATGCAATGATGACAAATGATCTTTCAGATGACTTCCAAAAACTGACAGCCAGAATTTTTAAATGCCTCCTGGCTGTAGGATGCAGCAGAAGGGCTGTGGTTTAAACTTTATAAGAACTCAAAGTATGCATAAAATTCTGCAGATTAAAGTTATCCTTGTGATCTCTCAGCCAGTGAAAAACATGACCTGCGGATTAATGCTGTAATAAACCTCTGCTTGCAGGCTCTATCCTCTTTGTCCACGGTTCAGATACTTTTTGTAGCATTAATTGGAGGTGCAGCTTTACTTTATGAATGAAGAGTGCTTTCAGTGGTGCTGTGCTAGTGCTGGAAAGCAACATGCAGAGGCAATCTGGGCCTCCACAGGTATAAAACTCAAGCACCAGAAGAGTAAGTTTAGTCCTATTGGAAATATGTCGGTGTTATTGAGTCCTCTGCTAAACTGTGGTTACTTTGTATGTTTCCTGGAATGGACTTGAGTTTTAGACCTGGATAAATTTGGTTCCAGGAATATATGCTCTGAGGACAAGAATGGTTATGTGGTATAAAATTAGAAGTATCTGTTGCTATTATTTGCCTTTTTTGCTGCTTTTGTCGTAAGACTAGAAGTCCAGCCAGCACATATCCATGTTATTTCCTCTGTTGATTTGGTTGTTTGGGTTGTTTAGCTTTTCCCTTACAGGAGTCATTAAGAGTAAGACCTTGCATGTACTTGCCTCAGGGTCAGCAGAAAACCATTCACTCAGCCCAGGGATTTGACCTCTGGAGAAGAGTAATGGTAACCTTGTCTGATGCAGCAGTAGCTGCACTCCCCATTAAGGACTGTGTGAGGATTCACTGTAGGACCCGAGAAGAGTGAGGTCATGGCACCAGAAGTAGAGTTTAAAACAGAGTGGGGAAATTGCTCAGGTATTAGCAAAACTAGGCAGTCTGTAACGTAAAAGGTGAGAAATCATACCATTTCATTGGCACTATTTTTTCCAGCACTAATTTAGAATGAATGGATCATGAGATGTCTCTTAGGGCTGTTTGCTGTCTGTATAGTGCTTTTTTCACAGAATCACAGAATGGTTGAGGCTGGAAGGGACCTCTGGAGGTCACCTGCTCTAACCTCCCTGCTCAAGCAGGGCCACCTAGGGCTGGCTAAGGCTGGTTGCCAAGAGCTGGTCATAGAATCACAGAATGGTTTGGGTTGAAAGGCATCTTGAAAGATCATCTTGTTCAGATTCCCCTGTCATGGACACAGACAGCTTCCAATAAACCAGGTTGCTCAAAGCCCTGTCCAGACTGGTCTTAAACACTTCCAGGGATGGGGCATCCACAGCTTTTCTGGGCAACCTGTGCCAGTGTCTCACCACCCTCATGGCAAAGAATTTCTTCCTAAGATCTAAATCTAAACCTACTCTCAGTTTAAAAACATTCCTGCTAGGCCTTTTAAAAGGTCTCTCTCCATCTTTCTTCTAGGTTCCCTTCAGGTACTGGAAGGCTCCAGTTAGGTCACCCTGAAGCCTTCTCTTCTCCAGCCTGAAAAATCCTAATTCTCTCAGCCACATAGGAGAGGTGCTCCATCCTTCTGATCATCTTGATGGCCCTTTATATTTCTGCTTTTGAGAAAAATCACTTATCTCACCACAGAAAAATTGTTGCGAGTTAGTAGGGGCTTTTAAATATCTTGTAATTCTATAATCCTTTATTAAAATAGAGATAAGGTAAATCTACAAGATGCAAAAGGCTGTTACTGTGTGTCTGGCTACTGGCACATCTGAATATTGACCTAATATTTTGGGGTTAAAAAACCCAACCAACTAAACTCATACAGAAAGACAAGCCTATTGCCTCTGCTTTCTGCTTCATTTCACATGAGCACCAGAACTTGGTTAGGAAGAGCTCAGAGTTTTACCACCTTTGTTGTTGTATGCAGCAGGTACCTGCTGAAAGGAGAAAGGCATAGGCAATAGGGACTGTTCTTACAGCTGAAAAATTAGGAAGCTTCTGTTTATATTCCAATAGGAATGTGTTTATAAGATGACAAACCATCTAGCAATAGATGATAGCAAAGTCTCTAGCAATATCTTTTTGAAACTATAAGAAACCTGATTCTTTAAAGTGAAAAGCTTTGGGATGTGCTTTGGATTTCTTTTATCAAAGTATAATTTTTAGCTTTTGCTTAAATTATTGTGACAAAAAAAATCTATACATGTGAATAATAAGTCCATGGATGTGTGTATGTATTTGTTTAGTACTACATGTAGACCTTGGGCTTACTTGTTTCTGTGTAATTTGCAAAATGATTTCTACTACATCTTTGATCATTTTGAAATGCAGTTATAATTCTTTTTATAAACTTGGTTTGGTGCCAACACTTCCCTTCATTTTTTGATTGTTCATAATAGAATTTTAAAAATACTTGTCAACACTTGAGCCATATTTGGTCTTATTTTTGCACTCTTCACAGCATATGGACTGTCAGTTTCAGTTTTGCTGGAACAGTTCACTTAGGTTCTCAGTTTAATTTATAAAAAGTGGCTGAATGTGCTCTCAGCAAATGTAGTTTGTGCCTTGACAGCCAGCTGTACCTTATCCTTTCTTTGTGCTGTGCAAGGCATTGTACTGTTTCATCTTCAACACAGTGTCCTTTTTCTCTGGTTTTATTCTCTTAGAGCAGTACAGCATGTCTCTCTTCAACCTGAGACATCCCCATATGAAAGACACATACCAGTTTGCACAACTGAAGAGACCCTTTCCTGGTCCTTGATCCTGTCAGGAAGCACAGGTGCCTCTGGAAGCAGCCATGCCCTGATTAACTGGGGAGTGCTAGACCAAACCAGCTGTACTGGCTTAGTGGGGGGGATGTCTGCCCTGACTGTATTTTTTTAAAGAGTGCAAGAGAAAGCAACAAAAGTTTAAATTCTGTTTTCAGAACAGTGGTGGTTCAATACAGGTTATCAACTCTGAGAAAGCTGAGCAAATGTCAAAAGAATGTGAGCACCCTCATCTGTTTTATCAGCTAAAGATGTCTCATTTTTTTTGTTGAAATGATTCTGTAGACACTTGCACTGAGCTTGTTCAACCAGCTGGATTTGCATACTGGTACCTATGTGTACCTTATGTGTGAGAGCTGAGTCAGGCTGATTAATGATAGGTGTTAACCTGGCATCTGTATGCACCAGTGGATGCAAAATCCAATCTAAACATGGTACATGTAATGAGTAAATTAGACTGTTCAAAGTAAGTAGAGTTTTAAAAGCTTGCAGAACAGGGAAGGGGATGGTCGTGGTTTTTAGAAAGTGTCACAACATTTAAACCTTACGTTGTAACTTTAAGGCTTCGTGTATTATTTCGTAACAAAAAAAAAGCAATGTGTCTAACACAGTGAAGCAATTTCACAGAAGTTTAGACAAAGTACATACTCTTTACTTTTATTTTATTTTCTTTGGGAACCTGATATTTTTGTGGGTTTTTTTGAAAAAGAAGACTTCAGTCCCAAACACAGCTTGATGTGCTGCATGTACCAAAAAAGTCCATTTAAAATCACACAGGGTGGCCTGGCTTTCAATGACAGGAGGCAGGAAATTTAGTGTTCTGACTGAAATTTCACCTCCAGTTCATACTCCTGCAGCTTCATGTTGTGGCATATGTGGTGTGCTTGACCCTTTGGTTCTTTCTCCAGCAAAAATGATACAGGTCTCTACAGGAGTTTCAGCTAAGTCTCTCTGATTTGTAGATTTGCAGTTTTGAGTGCTTAAATATCAAAAGTCAGGTTTTTGGAAAGCATGTAAAGGACCATATTTAAGTTATGTGATATTTCAAATATTTTCTCCTTACATCTGATTCTCACTTACTTTTTTTTTTTTTTTTTTTTTTTTTTTTTTTTAATGAATGAAAGCTAACCATCTTGTCTGATTGCTTGATCAAAGAACTGGGTTTCCAGAAAAACACTTAACAGAGAATTTTTAAAATTTTGGTTGGATATCTTGTACCTGGCCATGCAGGAGCCTTCATTTTGGAACGAAATTCATGTTGCTCTACCTGGTCTTCACACTTATTCTGAAGACAGAAAGGTGGAATTGATTATCAAAAAATTGCAATAGAAAGCTCAGTTACAGGAAAGAAAAAGCTGACAAAAACATTGGCTTCTGGAGGACACAAGCTGGCATTACAGGCACTCTCTGAGGAGGGCAGCTGGCAGGTCAGTTAAAGGAAAAACCTGCTGTGGGCTGGTGGTGACTAGGTAGATTAAACACTTGGGGACAATTCTCCAGACAAAGTCTGTGCTTTTACCAAGAGCAAATAAAGCTGTGTGAGCCCTGCATTGTGCTGCAGGCAGTGGGAAGCTGCTTAGATGCATCTGCACTGTGTGGTCAGGCGGGAAGGGTGGGTTCTCACAAGAGGAAAGTTCAGATGTAAAAAGAGCTATAATCAGAGACACTAAAGAAGTCCTCATGTAAAGGCAGCAGCCAAGACTTTATAACTAAAAGTCTAACTTGAGGTCCACATTTTATATTATGCATGCAGGTGCTAGATGTGATGAGCAACCAGTTATTTCAGTGAGAACTTCTGAGCTTTTCTCCCGTCCTCTCCTCTATTTTTAAAAATGAAATCTTGGCTCTGCAGGCTATGCCTTGGCTTTAATTATTTCCCCCTCCTCTCACACAAGAGGATGATTGACTTGTTTTATCATTTCAGAGCCTGTAATAGTGCACAAGCAACTTTTATTCATTATTTTATTTGAGATAGGTGCATCTAAATATGTTGTGTTCTGAGGAAGGCTTGCTAAATATCTTGCTGGTGTGAACCTCTTCCTCCTTTTTAGAATGTCTTAAGGATAGAAGAAAGATAAGAGGCAGATAAATGTTCAACTGCAAACAGCAAGTTCCATTGTCTCATTCCGTGTCTCCCTTCTGCCCATGTGTGAGGCACACACATGTGGGTGGGTGCTCTGTGTGTGGGTTGTGTGGGTTTTTTGGGGGGAGGGGTTTTTAATATCTGTTTTGACACTCACTGTAAGCCAACTGGACCATTTACCATTGCTTCAAGCAAAAAAAAAACCCAATATTTTTGAATTTCAACTTCTGAATTCTTTTATTAGTGGCTAGATTAACAAGAATGAGGAGATGTAAACTTCTCAGCTGTCACAGTATGGGGGGGAGAGAGAGGAGAACTGAACGCTGTCTTGAGCTCTAGATAGTCCTGTTACTTCTGCATATGAAGAGAGGCAGTCCAATTAAGTAGTATGATGCTGGCCACTTAACTTTTTGCCTTGGAATTTTTTTCTCACGTATTTTCAGTAAATTTAATTTGTATGTAGTGCTTTCTCTTATTTCCCCACTTTTCAGTCTGGATCCCAGGAAACATACTCTTCAATTAACAAGTGTTCTGTAGTTTCACTTCCTCATTTTGCTTTACTTATCAGCCATCCAAAACATTCAGAAATCGAGTTGTACAAGAAAATTCCTTTAATATTTGCTTTTGCACACCACTATTAATAAAGAATCTTGGTGCCTTCTATAATTGCCAATAAAGTGTTCGAGTACCCTCAAATGTAAGTGGATGTGTTGAGTGGACGTGGGAGTGTTGAGGCTTGGAAAAGTACTCTGAAACAGCTCAAAGAGAGTATTCCTTGTGCAGAATTTAAAGTTTGTACTATGAGAGGTGTTCATGTGCTGCAAGTTTGCTCTCAGTAGATCCCTGTAGCTGTTTCACAGGCTTAAAAGAAGTGAAGCAAAGGGTTATTTTTCTGCCATCTTGCAGGCATATAATCTGTGGGCTGCTGCTGCTGGTATTTATGTGGGGAAGGTGAGAAAGGCCTTATTTAAATGAGAAGCTCCTTGTTAGGAATTGCAGCTTCTCAGCAGAACTGAGTCGAGTATGTTTGAAATGCTGTCAGTGTGGATAGAGCCTTCTGTTCTTAACACAAGTGTTATTGTAGAGATGCTGTTTCTCTTGCCTGTGTCAGCAACAAGGTACTTTCTCTTCTGTGCCTGTGTGCTAATTTATGCCATATTCCAGATTCTTATCTGTACTTAGACTGGGCTCCACTTAGAATCCAAATGGTTATGACTTCAGATTATAAATGCAGGGTTTTTTGTTAGGCCTTCTTTGCTTTCTGGCGTTTTTTTCTACTAATATAATTACAGGAAAAATTGTTATCAAGGTCAGTTTGTATAGATATACTGGGAGTGTTTTCCGGTTCCAACAAAATAAGCTTATTTCCTGCAGTATTTCAGACCTGAGTATGAGTGAATGTCAGTAAAACTGCTTCCATCCCTATGGGTTGCAGCAGTGCATTCTTGCTGTGTGCCTCAGCTGAAGCCTTACCAACAAGAATCTGTTTGTAGCAGCAAGCAGCCAAGTGAACATTACATTTTGATTGAATAGAATGACAGAAAAGGGCAAAATTCAGCATACTGACCATAAAAACTGTTGGAATTAGAGAATTAAAGGAAGACAAATCTTGCCGAATTATTTTCCATGCCAACGCTTGAATGTTTGGAATGCAACAAATGGTTTTCATTACAGCTCCTTCCTGAGTTTGTGCATGTTAATTCTTGTTTGCCCTTATAAAAGAAGCCATGCCTGTACATGCCTTTTCAGAAGGAGGAGCCAATGAATTAATCAATGCCACAACTGACACAGAAGAAGAAACAGAGGTAGATCTGTTGCATTTCTTAGCTTTTGGTTCTGAGTTCTGAAGACTGACCAGGCTATGGCAGTTGACAAAGCTGGCCCTTTCCTCTGTGAATAGCTGGCACTTAAATTTATTATAATGCTGTAATGGTTAACACCTTTAAAGAACATAAATATTTTTTTTATTAAAGAGCAGGATTGTTTGTATTGGTAGAAAAGCAGGTGAGAAATTGATTTTAGGTTACAGATTTTTTTCCTTCGGTTTTCAGGAACTGAGGAGCAGGAAAGTAAAGGAGTCTTTAGATGAAGACTTCTGGCTTTGCTTTTGTTCTTTCAATCAGGCTGTTTTTCCAAGCCACTTATGCCCTTGTCATCCCCCATTAAAAAGTTTGATCTTTATTCTGAAATGTGTTTGCTTCACCTGTGTTCTCTTTCAGTATTTGTGTGTTTCTCTGTGCTAACATTAGTTGACCCGCTGAGCAAAAGTGTACTCACACAGCCCAAATTAAATATCCAAGTTGTTCTGTTTCAACAATTAATTTATTGTTTGATACAGTGAATGGAAATGGAAGGTTACTTGGGTCAGAGGTACATGGGTTAGGTAGTTTTGTAGATTTTTAAATTGTGGGATTTTTAACAACTGGAGGTCTAGGAACCAACTTCAAATTTAAAAAGATGTTAATCGCATTGTCAGTCTCAGTGTATCAACTAGTAGTATCTTATATTGTAGTTTTGAATATTGTGATTCTGTCTTTTCCAGTTCTGCACAGCTTAAGCTAATGAAAACAGTTTGGGGAAAGGATGAAACTTCCAGTCCTCCCACTGTAGCGAGTTATGGCATTTGTGACAGAAGGGTACATTGGCTTGTGCAGAAGCCTTCAGAGTAGTCACTTAGAGACTGCAGAGTGTGACAGATGAGAACTGAAGATGAGGTTGTGTTTTCCTTGAGACAGGTGGTTTAAAACTGCTTTTAAACTTCTGCAGAAAGCTTAGTGAAGAGTTCTCAACTTCTTTTTATTAGGCATGAGAGTTACCTTCTTATGTCCAGCATCAGAAATTATACAAATGTGCAAGCTCTGTCTATTTTGACACTCTTTCATGCATTTGTAACATCTGCAATACTTTATTTTGCTTTCCAGGTCTCCCTTCAGAGTATAATTAGTTATTCTGGGTTTTGCTCTGATGTCTCTTGCTACTCCATGCAGAAGCTGCTACTTCCATGATTCTAGTTTCTCTTTTCTCCTGCATCTCTACCTGTTTCTTCAATGTGTTTTTACAGGATATTCATTTTTTGCTATCTCAATGTTTGTCTTGTAGTGTTTTGGGTCCTTGGATCTCTTACTCTTCACTTGCCTCATTTGGTTTGTCACCTTAAATACACTCTCCACACATACTTTTCTTAGCCACCTAATGCCTTGTCTTCGGCAACATTTGGCCAGCAGTACAGGGGCGTCTTGTGGTTATTTGTTGCTTTTCAAATGACAGGCAGTGACATTTAAAATCATCTAAATAGCAGGCCAACTTTTTTTTTGGCCTTCCTGTGTTGTATCTGTTGGCTTATTTATATCAGACCTACACACTGAAACAGCATTGGTTTTCAAAATAGCATTGGAAATTCTTTTCAATTCCCATCAGTCTTCTCACTCAGACTTGGCAATATTTGGAATCTTTGTTTTTGAGAAATAACTGTTAGAATTATGTGAATCTGATGTGCATTTTCTTTAAGAGTTTCTAGTTCTCATATTAGTGTTTAAACTTCTGTTTTGATTTTTGAAGCTAAAATCTGACAACTGAAGTTGGGTATTATCTGACAGCTGAAGTTCTCTTGAAATGAAGCATGTAATGCTGTGTTTAAGTACCATTATATGCTGAATTTCTTCATTTAATATGCTTGAGTCTGACAATGTGACTGCAGTTGTGTTACAAGGCAGCAGTCCATTTATGCTGACTTTAGGTTAAAGTAGCATGACTGTTGTACAGGGATAAGTTACACACTGCTGCTTCTGCATTTCATAGCAGTAAACAATAACATCAGAAACCTCTTCAAGATCCAGACCTCTGATCCAGAAATCATCTGTGCTTGGCCGAGATTCTGAGTAACTTGTCTTTCAAGGAAACTACTGCCCTCTTTCTTCATAATATTTGGGAGAGGTACCAGAAATGTAGTTTAGCTGAACTTTTGTTTTCACAACAAAGGTATGAGCCCTTACTTCGGATTATTTAAAGAAAGAATACTTTTGTGGACTAAGATGCCAAGGTATTTTAAACCAGTGTTCAACTTGCTGTGTTAAGTTGTAGTAAATGCAAAAATAAACAACCTATAGCTGTTGCTTTCAGACTGGCAACCAGATAAGCTGGATGTTGGTGTCCAGTTACATGACAGAAAAGTAGCATGAGGAATAATGGGTAGCTATTTCACTGCAACCTGATGATACGGGGTTTGAAAAGGTCTGAACACTGCTCCATTCAGCTGTGATGTCCCTAAGAAATGTAGTGCCCTTTGCTTTCATTGTCATAGCCCAGTCAGATCTCTGTTCCAATTGCTTGTAGACTTATGTGATGCCTGTTGTTTTTGTAGTAGAATAATGTTTTGAGATAATGTGTGAGCTGTAGCCTTACTGTTCCAGTACTGTGTCAGGGACAGAATAAAGTCCAGTGCTCTCTTTGGGAGAGGTACACTTTCTGTCCTTCAGGATATTCTTACCACACAGAGCTGATTTGTGCCAGTAAGAGGTTGAGAATGAGTATTTTTCTCTTTCAGTTGCACTGGCAGTTAGGAAGTAATGTACATAGTTTTGTGTCTGTCCTGAAAAGGCATTGCTGAAGCCCTCTGAAAAAAATAGGCCATCAGGCTGGCTGTTTGCATTATCAGCCTGAATGACTAGAAGAATTGGATTACTTACATGACAGTGAGGGGGCACTGTGCAGTGCTTGCCTTAGGAACAATTCAGATCTCAGTATGCAGATATTACCTGCTGGCCAGCTAAAACCTGAGATCGACTAAAGCCTTAAAGATGTCTAGGAAAATCTTAGTTCAGTTGTTCACTTGCTGGTTAGCCTCATGTGCTTCATAAGCATAGAAATTACAGCCAAAGCCAGAACTCACATCTCTGATAACTGATGGCCGTGCACTTGCTGGGTGGCAAGGAGGCCTGGTAGGATTTTGTAGATACGCTGGAAGCAGGGTTGACTGTTGCTTTGGTAGCTCATGGATGCTGTGTGCAGTGTGCGTGTCAGCCCATGCTAGAATCTAGTCCTTGCAGTTAAGATGGGTGAATGACCCTGCAAGCCTGTTTGACTGGAAGAGTGCTGCAGGAATGTACACATTGGATGCACTTAACTAACATGGCAACAATGGATCAAATCAGTAGGCTGCTGTATTGAAAAGGAAAGCAAAAGCATGCTCGATATAGTAGCCAGCTATTGTCCCATTTCATTGTGTGTGTCAATACTCTTAGGGGCTGCTTGTTTGTTAGCATTTCTGGAGCAATTTGTGTCATGCAATGGCACAGTTCAGAGAACAGAAAATGGATGCTAGGTCAGGGAATCCCTCCCCCCTTGCATTGTCTCTCCGATGAATTTAAGTATGGTGGTGCTTTATGAATGGTCTGTTACTGGCCTGTCAGAAAGATGAAATGGTTTGGCATAATTGCTAAGTGTCATTTTATAATTGAGTTATTCAGCCAGGTTCGTTGGAGCTTTCTGTTCCAGGTTGATCAGTATTGCTCTGATTTGGACATGGCTGGATGAGAAGTGCTGTTTGCACTGTTTCAAGGAGGCTGGGAATATATAACATGTTACTGTAGAAATCTTAGCTGCTGTTTTTCCCTTACGCATGATAGCGACTTATGTTTAAAAAAAATCTAAATTTATTGAGCATGGTTTTGTGGGTTTTTTTTTCTTCTTTTTTTCTTCTTTTTTTTTTCTTTTTTTTTTCTTACATGCTCTATAAGGTCATCTGGTTCCCTTAGGGGTTCAGATAAAAGAAATGAGAAAGATCAAAGCTGGAAAAGCTCAAAGCAGCATTGTTTGCAACATTGAACCAGGTTGGCTACAGCTCTAGTTGGGCTTGAAAATCTCCAAGGATGGAGATTGCATAGCCTCAGAGTGACTTGTTGCAGAGCTGCTCTGATCTCTTGGCACATGAGCTCCAACACAAGGAGCAGGTTGTTCTGGGGAGAAGGGGGTCATGCCCTGGGCTGCCAGTGAAATGCGCTGCTGTGCATGGGCTGGGATGAGCCCTGCTCCCAAGGGATGCGCGCCCTGCGGCGCGCATCCCTTGGGAGCAGGGCTCATCCCAGCCCATGCACAGCAGCGCATTTCACTTTGTGGCGCCCTCCCAATGGGCTCCATTTCGCTTTGTGGCGCCCTCCTGATGGGCTCCATGCCATGTAACATCGCTTTGTGCCTCCTCAAACAGTTACCTGTGCAACCTGTGTATCTGCTGAAAGGGTTTTCAGAATTCACTGGTGAGATCAGCAGTGAGTGGACCCAAGCTGTAAGGAAGAAGCTGTTTCTTGCAGACTGTTGAGGAGGTGGCCTGTGGCCCCCAGACTTACCAGTAGAATCCAACTTTTGTGTGTTCTTTCCTTGCTGGAGCACAGCCTCGGGAGATCAGCTGCGTCCATCCACACTGCAGGGTGTATGGCTCACGTTTGCCTGGTGTCCCAGGCTCCAATAAACAAGGAACAGCAACAAAATACAAGCAGGTCCCAAGTTTCTGAGACAGGAAGACCGGCAATGAAGGGGTTTTTTTAACATGAGGATGGTGCCATATGTTTTGTCCAAATGAATGACATGGGAAAATCATTTGAGAAAGAGTTGGAGACCTGTGTGGCACAAAGAAGTGAAGTTGGTGCAGTCTGGCACAGGGATACATGCGTGGCCCAGGCTTGGGAGCAAATTGTTCTGACTGCTTCACTTGTGTTTCCTTGCCAGAAGTCACTGCATTGCTGCCAGGTTTTCCTTCTGGAGCAAGCTACTCTTTGCCTGGTCCCTGCTGGGGGACTGAGGTTGGGAGTGTAACAAGAAGCTGCTTAAAGACTACATAGCTGCTGGTGTGGTATAAAGGGTCTATACATAAAGCATAAGCCTTGTCTTAACCTGGGCTATATTACTTAGTATCATTTAGGTGCTGCTTTATTTCACTGTCTCTTGTAGCATTTATCTTTTACTTATTGTGCTTTCCTTTTTGTGAGGGCTACCATTTGATGGGGTTGATGTAGTACTGAACACAGTGGGAATCATGTTGCTAATTAGAACTCATAGATACACCAGTGAAAAAATAGAACTTACAGCAGCACATTGTAATATTTTTCTTTGATGCTGTCTCAGTTTAAGGAAACTGGGAACTTGATCAGGCTCCATGACCTACACTTGGATACTTAGCTCTGCCTTTGTTGATTAATTCTATATGAAAGTCAACTCTGCATTGTTTTTGCCCTAATTTTCCTCCGACTGTAATAAGAGGGGTGATCTGATATTGTAGGTGTTTCTGAAGGGTCTGTTTAAATACTGTAGAGTTAATACAGTGGTGGCTGTTGCATGTTTAACATAAGGGCTTTGGTACAGGTGGTGAAGGGAGATATTTTCAGCTTCTCTTAATTTGCAAACTTTGTGCCTGCCAAGCCTATGTGAAAAAAAGGTTTTAATGCGTAATTGAGCTGAAGTCACTTGTTGTAGTGATGAATTTTACCTTCCTGACAAAATATTAAGTTAAATAATTAATTACAAATGTTGCTTTATCTTTTCAGTACATCAATTGTGGTAACCTGGAACAGCTACTAGATGGCAACCAGCATCTACCCTGGACAGTGAGGGTGAAACTGGCATATGACATTGCTATGGGAATCAGTTATCTTCACTATAAAGGCATTTTCCACCGAGACCTTACATCCAAGGTACTGTTTATAAAATTAAGGGAACTTCCTAAAGTAAGTGCTGCAACTGATTGTTGGGTTTTTTCCCTTTTTCCATTCCATGCAGAGAATTGCTATTATGAGGTGTGATCTAAGACATTTTGAGAAACAAATTGAAATGCTGTCTATAGAATTAAAACTTTCCTCAAAACATGTTTGTAGTTCATATGTAAACTAGAGAAATTGTTATCATGAAGGAAGATCATCCCTTAAATGAGTTCAGATTAGGATTTCTCATAAAGCAGCTGCAGAGTTTTTCTAGTTCTGAATTCCGGTTCAGTAAAGTATTTAAATCCCTGGATAATTAAGCACAACAATCTAACATTTGGAACAGGTTAATCATATAAAGAACCCAAACTGAGGGGATTATTACAAATGCACTTCAAAATCTCCTTGTTGTTTTTATTTCCCTGTGTATTTCACAAATCTGTAGGAAGAGTGACCTTTCATTACTAATTCTGCCTTAAGTGCAGCGTACAATTCTGTTTTATGTTTCTTTCATTTTTAAGGTCAGTAAGATCAATATAGTTTGCCTAAAATTTTCAAATTTTTATTTTTTCCCCCAGAATAATATATCAGTGGCAGAGTTTTCAGTGGACATAGACTTATTTTTTCTAGTTGCTTTGGTGACAAGTTGCATGACTTTAGTTGGCTGAAGTAGCTGGATAATTCAAGCTCAGCTAGAAGTATTGACATAGGAGCACTAAGCTGTGTGAGCAGATTGTCCCAGTGTTCACATTGGCTCTTACCACCCATTGCAGCCTGTGCTGAGGGCTTTGCTGTCCTGTCTGTCCTGTTGTCTGGTGCTGATGAGCTGGTTTAAACTCACTGGGGGCCTGCAACATGAAAGTCTTTCAAAACTCTTCTTGAGAAGGCCTCATCATGTTACTTCAGTCAGAAGCATCCAGAAGAATGTTAATGTAGTCTAAAAGGTATTATTTTTTAGGATTAGAAACAGCTTTTAAAAATAAAACCACAACAGAGTGTGTTTGCCAATGAGGCTACTAGTCTTTCATCCAGTTTTAGGGGTCTTTTTAAAGCTTCCTTAGTGCAGTGTTAAACAGATGTAGAATCTGCATTTAGTCAAGGTGAAAAAAAAAAATTCAGCTGGTAGATGAAAGAAGTATTTTGGTGTAGTCATAAAGTGAAAGGCACTGAATTCTGTAAGGCCGAATATTAAATTTGTGAGAAATGCCCAGACTGGGAGTTATGTCACTTTGACATGATACACTCAGAAAGCTCAATTTCAGTCACTTTGGAGTGTGCAGGTATGAGATCCATAAAAATATCTGAAAAGACAGCTTGGTGTTCCCCTTTCTTTTTTCATTCAGGATGTACTTTAGTGCATTTAAGAGTAGAGTTACTGCAAGGAACCAAAGTAACTAAGGAGAGCTGAGTGCCTGCAGCATTTGTGATTACAAATGTAACTGTGATGGTCAGTCATATGAAAATCCAGTTCCTGGGCTCCCTGTGAATGCCTTTGTTCCAAGCTTTACATAACTGTATGTCATTCTCTGGAGCTGCCCTGCCAATGTTTCAGTGTCATCTATTGTTGAATGCCAATTGTTTGAAAAGCTGCACCCACTGGGAGGGATGCAGGATGTCCCAGGAAGAGCAAACTCATCAGAGGCCACAGGAAATAGTTAAGATTATTCAAAAACAAATGAACAACAAATCAAAACCCTAAGAATTCACTAGCAGTTATACTATATCTGGATGGTTCTTAGCACTAAAGTTATAGTATCTGTGTGGGTCACATCAGAAGCTGTCAGCTTTAAAAATAATACAGAATTTAGTTTATGACAGCTATAGTCTGTGTTTTTCAATTTCTTCAGGATTTTGGGGTTGGTTTTGTGTTGTTTTGGGTTTTTTTTAATTTAATAATTTTTTTAATGCAATGTATGCACTTTCCTTGTTCTGTTTGGAAAGGAAGTAGATTAAACACCTGACCTTAAACACTCACCTTAAACAACTAATGAATTTTATTAGCGTATTAAGGTATCGATTAAATAAACTTTAAATCTGTTGGGCAAACTACTCCCCTTTTAGGCAAATGTTTGCATTGCTGGCTGGCTAAGTTTTTAAAAAGTAACTTTGTTCCAAAGCAAAACAATGAAAATGACCATAGGAAAAACCTGTCACCAACATTTTCAGTTCTCAGACTACAGCTTTTGGCTACTGCTTGAGAATATGCCTTGGCTTTTACCAGGTTTGTACTGATGATAGGATGAGTTGTCTTTATTCTTACTAGTAAATAGTCAGTGTGGAGCAAGCTGAAGGAAGATGTGATGGACTCTTGCCTTGGGAGAGAACTTGGATTGAACAAGGATAAATTCAATACCATTCTGTATTGTCCTTCTTTCTTCAGTAAACTTCACTAATTGATGGGATGGCTTTATTATTCAAAATGAAGGCAAAGACAAGAGTTTAGACATCTGCAAAAGTCAGAACAGACTGAGTTTGCAAGGTGGGAGATTGGAGTATTTTTCTATGAAACTTGCTGGCCTTGACTGAAGTGTGAACAGAATGAAATGGAGACTTTCTGTGCAGGAATGTGTCCATGCTTTACATGTTACACTTGGGACAATACCCCACTAGAAACTGTCTCTGTAATATGAATTTTACTAATTTTAATTAATTTAGACCCTTACTTCTGCCTTTCTGTTTCTGGTAAACCTCTAATTCCTGCAGCTTCCTGGAGTGGATAGTGTGTTACATAAATTTTACAGTGTCAGTTATGGCAGCAGAGTTGTCTTGCTCTTAGCATTATATGTGTCAATGTATTTGATGCCTAACAATTTAAAGAAGGAAAAGTTCCTGTCCCCTGCCAATCTAAGATTGGAAAATAAGTGTCTTGGGCCATTATTATATAGCAGGGTGATCTCGCTTCCTAATTGCACTATGTGGAGAGGAGCAGAACAGCATTGATAGTGCAGGAGGCCAGAGGGAAGAGCAGTAGAGTAGATGTAGGTCATTATAGTCGATGTGACAGCCCAGGGGCATGTCAGCCCTCATATCCCACTGGTGCCCTTCCCGATGGCCTTCTGTCAAAAAGAGAGGCAGTGCTGCTTAGAAGGGATGTGCTGCCCTGACAGCCGCTGCTTCCCCATGTCATGAGCAGCCCAGTGCCTGGGCTCTGGGCTTGGGCTGCTGGAGCTGATGAGGCTGAGCTGCCCTAGTTGATAGCAACAGCCTGACTTGAATCTGTCAGAAGGTACAAGTGGTCAGACTGGCCATTTGCAGCCTACACAGAGTAGGGGTGTGGGCAGAGTGACTTGGACTTTGTATAGGCCAAGGAATGTGGGGTCTGCACTTTTGACTTGTCATGAAAAGAATTACATGGAAAAGAAGCCATGGATGGGTTCTGACAACCAGCCTTGTTGGCTTATTCCCTGGTCTTGGTCCCTGCCAGTCCCTGGCTTGGGTTTATGCTCTGTCTTGTCACCTTAGTCATGCTCTCAAATTCCTCACACAGCATATACTGTTCTACTCTATCCCAGTCTACTCTTTGCAGAGATGGCAACAGAAGCATCTTATACAGAGGTCTCACCATGTTTCGAGTTGAGAACATGCCAAATATGGTATGATACCATAGACCGATATTTTGACAGGTTACACCCCCTCCCTAAAACTCCACTACCAAAACTCTTAATTAAAAACAAACAAGCAAACTTCCAAATGCCTTTTAGTTTTGCAGAATTATCTATAAGTGAAAACAAGGTTTTATAATCAACAGTAGGTTGTGAGCAATTTTGGGGAACATTGTAAGCTCCATTGATGATAAAATCTATGGAGAAATTGCAATCTCTAGACACATGTATATATAAACATATGTGTATGTGTGTGCATTCCTGCCAACATCTGCTTTCACTTCACAGTGTGTAATGGCTCAGCCTTCTGTCATTGAGAGGAGCAGTCTCAGTTACTATGGGACAGAGTCATGCGTGTAAGCAATTACTGTGGATTATCTGATGTAACATAAATTCACTGTCTTTGGGCTTGAAAGTGACATGCTCTGCCTTCCTACCTTGTATGCTGTTTGCTTCTTTAAAACAAAATAAACCCCACGCCATGAATAGCACCTTTGTCTGATGAGTCTCATAGTTGGTGCTACAGTCGCAAGGTCCCCTTTGTGCTGGAATAAGTTCTTGTCTGGATATTTTGCACTGAAAAAATTAGCTGTTGCAGATGGCTATTTCTAATGATAGTCTCAATAGTAAACATGTACTGATACTTCAGGAACCAAATGGAACCTCTCCCTTAAGCATAATAGTTTCAAAAGTGTGTCTAGTACTGTAAACTTCCTGTTATGCATTTATTTTTCAGTGGGGTTTCTCCTAGGGGATAGCACTTTTTGAACAGCTGACACATCTCAATTGACATTTAAGTATTTTAATTTGGTAACAGTCATCAGAAGGTTGCAAATGACACTGCAGTGGCATTTCTGTTTTCTGGAGTGCAGTAAAATCTCTGAGGGTTTAGCTTGTATGTAATATAAAATAAAACTATGATGTTTCTTCATCTAAGTAACTTATTTTTAACTCTGAAACTCTTGAGTCTATTTTCATTTTTGTTTATGTAAAAGGGGGAGTAGAATATTGCATTTGCCTTAGTAGGATTATGCTGTGCAAAGCAGATGTTAAGCTCCTGTAACACACAAAGGGGGCTTTATGTTCTTTCACATCTGTCTGCATAAACAGCTCTGTTAACTCTTTTGGACTCATGTACAGAGCTCCTTGCTTCTATTAAGAGACTGCCTCAGGAAGGACTGATGAGGTCCCTATTTTGGGAGGAAAAAACCCCCTCAGAAACTCAACTGAAGTTAAATACTGCCCTCTTTGACTGTGTGAGCTGCCAAGAAAAGAACATCCTTGTCTGTAGAGGTCCAGAAAGAAAGCCTGAAAAGGTCACCAAGTTTTGTTGCCTTACAGCTTATACAAATAGTGCAATAGTAAGTCAAAAGTGCTTTCTCAAAGTTCGTGTTGTGAAGTTGTGAAGATAGGCAGTTGTTGAGTGGCTCTTTGCACTAGTGAGGGGTTTGAACCCTTGCATCTCTGAGCTAAAATCCATTAATGGAACTCCTGATACACTATTTCTTTACAGAAACTGAGAAGTATCACTTTGTTAGAAGAAATGGTGCAGTTTGTACTATTGTGCTTTTCCTACTAAGATGCCACCTCTAAATTAAATTCAAAGCTCTTTTCAACCTTTTAGTCTCTACCAAAACTTTGTCCCCTTTTAATCTTGATTTATCTTGTTGTTAAAATGTGCATTCTTTGTCTTTCATTGAGTGCACATGAACCACAGTGGGCTGTGTTATGTCACCTATTTATGAATTGCATCTTAAATTTGATAACTCCATTATCTGTGCTGTGGGTTTGGCAAAATGTTGTGTAATGGCATTACTAGGGTGAGAAGTGTGGAGAAAAGGAATATAGTGGAGCTGAGGGTTCTCCTTGACTGCTTGGAAAATTTCAGCACAGAATGTAGCTTTGCCATCTGCACAGTCTTGCTCTGAATGAGCAGTACAGGCTGGAGAAATGACATCTGACCATGCTGGTGTATGTAGAAAGGCTTGACTACTGATTTTGCTAGCAATGGGCTTTCATTCTTTCTGGGTTCCAGGAAGTCAGTGCTTAGCTATGTGAAAATTTGCCCCAGATGAATTAAATCAGTTTAATTTCACTACAGTGAGCATTTGTAGTGACACTGGAATTTTATTGTATGGTACATGTCACCTGCCTGTGGCTGATTTAAATGAATAAAAAAGTCACTTTTGTATTGGAATATGTATCCTAATGAATTTCAATTCACACTCAGCGCTTCTTCATGTGCAAACAAAAGACAAGTGTCCACTAATGAGAGAGAACAGGTTGTGCAGCCCACCACAGCAGAGCAGCTCATCAGTACCCTACAGCATGAATGTTGCCAAGACTTTCCCCTGGTGCCTTCTCCTGGTGAAGTGGCCTCTCCTGCAGGACCTGTGGATCCCCCAGCAGTGGGGTGCCTGTGCTATTGGCTCTCTCCAAATGCTTGCACTGAAAGGGAGCCTGGCTCTGCTGCAGGCAAATCCTGCTCATTGGGGAAGAGGCTCAGAGCTGTCAGACAGCATTGATTTAATGTATGATTTATCTAGGAATAACCTACTTGTAGAATAGTTCAGTGCTGCACCTGAAAGCTGAGACTGCCTGGGGCTTGGTTGGGGGTAGGATTGTTCAGCTTCAGTTGATGTATCGCTGTCTAAAGGGATGAGATTAGATGCTGGTAAGAAGCTGAAGGAATATTTGCTGTCAGGATGATGTTTCATTTAAGCTTCCTTTTGGTAACAAAGCAGGCTTGTAAGTTATTGTGGATCTTAAGATCAGTAGACAGATGTTTAGTTACATTGAAAATAGTTCTTAGTTGGGATGTAAATGTTTCCTCAAAATATTGGAGATCTGGGGTTATTGGAGAATGACAATGATCCATAAAACTGAGAAGGTAAAATGAAGTACTACAGTCTTGCTTCTCAAAATGAATAAAATGTAAATAATTAAAGGTATAATGCAAGAAGGAAACCTACATTTCAAAACTAGTGATTACGAATTACAGAGGTTTTTTTAAAGAAATGCTGAATTAAGAATCATCTTTAGTCACTGAGAAATCTATGGCAGAAAAGTAACCTGAATTTTTTTCTGCATAAAATAGTATCAGCCTTCTTGAACACTGCAAAATCTTTGGTGTCCTCATGGACTTGTTTCTGTGTGGTACACAATGAAATTCCACTTGTCTGAATCATTTGAGTAAGATTTTTCAGTAGTTTTATCCTTCTCAGTTTTAAGTCCACTTACTGTGACCAAATGTTTAAAGAGAGGCGAGCTGAATGAATGCACTCTTTGATAAAAGATAACAAAGCCCGCAACTGAGAAGCTTTGCTGCTCTTTGGGCAAGCACAGTTGGTTTAAAGTGGTACATGTTTATGAATCCCCAAACTAACTGTAGTTATTATACTTGAGTCATGCTAAACAAATAAACCTTTGCATCTCAGGAGCCTGGTATGTGTTTCAAGAGGCTGGCATGCATTTTCTTTACACGATTGCAGGAGTGGCTCGCTTAACCTTTTAATTGGCAGGAAGAAAACTCACTTCATGGCCTAAGCCACAATCGTCTCTCAATAATGTAAACAGTGATGACCTGAACTTGATCTTTTAGACAAGGGATTCACTTTTCTCAGTAGCTGCATTATACAGACAAGCTAATGCTCTGGGGTCAGCGAGGGGCTTTTGTATATCCAGGCACAATAAAGGCAGAAAGTGTTTCCTGCTGTTTAGCTAATTAATGCAGGGTACCACTCGGTAGGAGTCCAGTGGGTTTGCTGCCTGTCACTGCTATTGTACTGCCCGCAGGAGGATGCAGAACAACATGTGGGAAAGGAATGAATTCTCTGCCTTGTTCCATCTATTGCCGGACAGAACAAAATGCAGGGAATCAGCTATCGATTCATTTGGTGAAATGGGAAAAGATGTGGTACTGGAATGCTCAAAGCATATTTCTCAGAGTTGTAAATAAATAACAAAAAGGAATCAATAATACCCTGTGTGTGATGTGATGCTGTTAGAGCACAATTATCTGTGTGTGTCCTTAAATTGCCCTCCATCCTGACACTGGAGGGCACATCTGAAAGGAAAAGACTGACAGCATTTCCCTATTACTTTTCTCTTAAATAATGTCTTATGATGTAATGTAAAATAAAGAATTTTGAGACTGTAAAAGCACATATAACTTGGTCACATCTTATATTTTCTGATGGAAGTTTACTGCAAAGCAGCGAGTTCCTTTTCTGTAGTTAATGCAACCAAACATATAGAGACATTTAGAGTCTGCTCTGATCTTGTATTCCGGTCAGGTACAGGCAAATTGTAAAGAGAAAATGTAAGGTGTCATAGTGAACAGCATGTACTGCATATTTGAGCATAAGGCAGCTAAATAATCTTAATTCTTGTTAAAACCTTGCAGGGTATGTGCTGCCTGTGGCTGCCTGCCTTCTCAGCAAGTTTTTAAGTGGATTATTAGCTAAGTGGAAGGCTGTTTGTAGCATCTTAAGTTTGACAGACATGTGATTGTGCAGGGGGACGGTGGGGAAAAAGGGTTGTTGCTCTCAGACAAAAGCTTCTCATAGATGAATATCTTCCAAACTATATTTGTAGTTCTTGTTTTATTTTTAATCTGGAATGTTACAGAGGTTTCATGCCCAGATAATAACTCCTCTGTTTGCTGTTTGTTTTGTTTTTTTTCCAGAACTGCTTAATCAAACATGATGAGAATGGATACTCAGCAATAGTTGGAGACTTTGGTTTAGCAGAGAAAATTCCTGATCACAGGTATGTGAGCTAATCTAAATGGAGTGAGAATTGTAGTACAAGGTCAGAAGCTCTAGTGAGCCAGATTCCTGAGACTGTTATTGCACTCTGGTACAGAATTTTCAAAAAGTACCCTCAGTCTTCAGTCTGGAACTGCAGGCTGGATAGCCAAAATGTTCCTGCCTTTATTACTGTCCATTTTGATATTTAGTGGTGACATTTATTCTTCAAAAATGTTCCAAGCACTAAAACTTGATTTGCTCAAGCTTTTTGGTAGATCTTTTAAGGTGGTACTGGGAATTTTGGGTTTAAAAAAACCCAGAACACAAAGCAAACACAATAATAAAATAATACTGTCCAGCATTCTTGATTGGGATGATTCTGTAATAAATGTCATTTGTTGATTTCAAGCAACTTTAGCTTCTTTGCACTTTCATAAAAAATATTCATTGTCATTCCAGGATTGTTCTTATTTAACCTCTGGGTTAGTTTTTAAGGTTTATAACAGAGTAAAATAAAAATAATTATTAAATTACTGTCTCACAGTAGCTTACAATTTTCCCTAGGATGAAATGATAATCTTAATTCATTTGAGGAATGCACAGGGGACTGTCACAAGCTAGCGTCACAATTGAAAATAGTCCTTTTGTCATCCCTCCATTAGAGAGATCAAGGACAAGGATTTCATTGTTCTCTGTATATTGACTTGTGTATTGCAGAGTATTCTGACTGTGAAATGCTGTCAGATTTTCTACAGTGTGTGCTCTGCGTGAAATAAATAAAAGCCTTCCAGCACTTCTGACTGCAGAGGAAACAATAAAAGTTGATCTCAGCTCTGCACAGTTTTTAAATGCACATATCCTAAAACCATACATTGAGAGATCTGAAGGTCTGCATTAATACTGGTGAAATATTGGATCTAAAAGCTTAACAAAATGAACACCTTAATTTACAAACTACTGATAAGTACAGCCAATGTCTGTCTTGTAGCTGCTGTGGAGCACCCTGTTAGGTGCTAAAAGCTTCAGCTGTATTCAGATGAACCCATGACAAAATCAGGAAGACACAACACGTGCCTTAAGGTGTCCTTAATACTCAGCTTTGAGATGCCCTTAAAACTGAGATTACAGTTAAGATAGCTTGAGACTAAAGCCAGCAACATAATAGATTTGCTACATTAGCACTGTTAGTAACTATTTTGTTTTTATCTAGTTTTACCTCAATTTTCAAAAGCAGCTTTGTTCTTTCCAGTTTGCTGGTAACAATCCATGCTACTTTGAGGCTTTCAGAGGCCTTTTCTTTTTTAAATAGGTATTCCCTCAAGATCAGCTTGGTGGCAAGGCTAGAGCCTTTCGTAAGGCCCCAGTATTCAGCTTTATGGAAACTGCAAGTTTTTCAAATTGAGTCTATTCTGAGTACTTTTAATTTTTCCATAGTAAGGATTTGTAAATTGTGATTTTTAATTTTTTAAAATACAGTTCTAAAATCTTTATTATTTTAATAATGAATAAGTTTGACTTCATTCAGAGCTGCATATATATCTATGGCTGGATACCTGCATGTCTTTCTGGATGAATGGAGAACTTGGCATCTAGCCCAAAAATCGATGTCCACAAACCTTTATGGTTTCTTTTTTAATTTTATGTGTAGATGAAGGAGCCAACCCTGTCAAGAGTTAGGCAATAAAAACTATTGAACTGCTGTGACCTTAAAATAAAACATTCTTTTAAAGTGGCTGTGCACTTTAAACTGAAAATATGAGTAATTGATTGGGAAAGTTAGTAGCAATGCTTGAGTTTTTAATTAATGGTTCTTCCTTCTCTCCCACCACCTCCCATCCCTATCTATCCCACATCTGTATAGTGAGAAGTTACCAGTTGTGGGTTCACCCTTCTGGATGGCACCAGAAGTCCTTAGGGATGAGCCCTACAATGAAAAGGTAGGTACATGATACAAATGCAGTTAGTTGTCAAATATTTTTCTTCTGTAACAGTAGGCAAGATTTAGAATTCCCATCTTATTAAAACTATTGTTATTTTCACATGTGATGTTCCTGTACTCAGTAGATTGTTCAGATTAAGGGAGAGTGGAAATTAAATAGTTAATATTTGTAGTTCATAGTGTTTAATCTTATATGCAAATAGAATTGGCTTTATGATTGTTCTGTTATGCTATTTCCATTCTGAAACACCCCATATACTGGTATATGGTAATGTTTTATTGACCTAACACAATTTAATTTAACCAAGTCTGAGAAGTGTAGCAAAGTTGCTTCCCTAACTGTACACTAGTGAAATCTGGGTAGAAGTAAAAGGTCTGTATGTAAACTTGCACAATTCTCTGTGTGTGTATATACATAGATCTACATCTATGTATGTATGTGTGTATAAGTTTAAAAAAGAAACCAGCATGTCTTAAGGTGAGATACCTTGATGAGACAAAATGTTCTCCAAAGGTTTTTCAAAGTTTTCCTGTTTGTCATTGGGAAGTGTTTCTTTCAGAGGAGGATCAGGTCACACTGGGTTTTAGAAGTGGTGTTTTCAATCAGTCTCTGCTTTACACAGGATTTTGTCTCCATTACTTCAGCTCTGCCAGTGCAGCTTTTATGAGATAAAGCCCACATCCTGTACCTCTCCATATCTAGTAGTTAATACTCTGCTTAATTGGTGGTGCTTTTAACTTGCAGAAAAGCAGTAACTGCCTCAGTAATGAATGTAATAATTACCATTTCAAAGCTTTTAAAAGAGCTTAATTGACCTAAATTAACAATAAAGTACCCAAATATTTGATGCCACATTCTTCATTGACCCTACCATGAGGAGGGCTAAAGAGGAAGCAGATGTCATAACTCATCAGCATGAAACATGACATATAAACAAGCCTGATAAGGTATGAAGGATTCATGCTTCTGCCCTTGTAGACTTGTGTTCCGTGTTTTCTTAAATTTTATTACCTGAAAAATTCAGGTGGGTGGAAATCTGAGGAACTGTGCAGCTCCAGAGGTAGTCAGATAAGTGGTTACTAAACGTCATGGAAATTAAACCTGATACAGTGCTGCTAGGTATCTCAAGCTTTGGGAAGACAGTTTTCTCCAGAGGTACTGAACTGAGAAGAGGAAAATATAATTTTTCTTAAAAATAGCATTAATGTTCTGGCTAGGCTGTGAATCATCTATTCATAACCTGTTTTTCTAACCACAGTGATACATTGGCACGTCATGTTTTGGCTATGTTTTTAATCCCATGTGTAGGACATCAAGTGGAGCTTCACTATTCTTCATGCAAGGAAGACTCTAAAAATTTTTTTAATATTATGCATTGCTGAATTAAGAGTGGTTTGGTGGGTTTTTTTTTCTTGAAAGAACTTTAAATTTATCATTGCTATTTGTACAACAAGAATGCTTCCTGTGAGCATGGGTTTCTTCATGTGGAAAAGGTTAGCTTTAATGCAGTTGCTCAGTGTTTGAGACTATGGTGTTGTTTAGTTGTTTCATGATAGCCATTTGGTGTAAGAAGAAACTCAGTGGCAGATAAAGACACTGAGCATTCATAGCTGAACCGTGTGTCTATTAATTTTTTTCTCTCTCAGGCAGATGTGTTCTCCTATGGCATAATTCTGTGTGAGATTATAGCAAGAATACAGGCAGACCCAGACTATCTCCCTCGCACAGAGGTGAGTGGTTGTGTTTATAACATTGGTGGGAGGTGGGAGTCTGCCATGATAACAGCTCAGCCTTTAGAACTTCTGCCACTGCTGTCAAAGATAGGATGAATAGGTGTGACATTAAAAATAGCCTTTAAAAGGCTTTTGCTCTTTATGCTGTTATTGTAGGAAGCTCCATTGAAGACACTTTCTCAGAGACTTTGTGCTGCTGCAATCCTCATGGGAATCCTTTCTGCCCCTAACTGGCAGGACATTGAGAGCATTGCAATGCAAACTCTTCCTTTTGTGGAGTGATATCTCATGTAGACTTCTTGCCAGGTTCACAACAAGACATTTTGGCATTCTGTATGCAATAAGCAGCCCTCCCCTTATGAAAGGGCAGGAGCTGTGTGCTAACAGCAGCTAAAATAATTTAACCCTTATTTTTGTGTGAACTCTGCTAAGCACAGTGGATCTGAGCTATAATTGACTAACTAAAGATATTTTTTTCTTTATTTGTCCCATCTACAGGGCAGCTTTTGATCCTTTGTGGGGTTATTCCAAATTGTCTATCTCTCTCTGTTTCTGAAAATGGAAAATTGCTTAAGTCTCAGACTGCAATAAATAAAAGATTCTTTTTTAGTCTGCCCTTCAGATTTTGTAGACATGCACTTAAGGAACTGGATAATTTGTATTACCAGTCTACCATCCACTGAAAAAATTAGCCATTTTAACTCATACATTTCCATCATAGGAAAGCCTCTGGTTTTGGAGTAGGCTGTTAATTTGCACTATGAAAATCACCACAGTGAAACATCATAGTATATAGTATTGTTTCCAAATCCACAGGGGCAACATTTCAAGTGCAATGGATTGCATTTGAATCCAGGAAGGAGGATGGGCTTTGATGTCAGCCCATTCTCTTACAGCTATCCTGTATCAGTAATCCCCACTGGGAACGCTGCAGTTTGGAGTGTGCATGAAGTTTTCTCAAACTCCTCTGTTATGTCGTTGCTGAGAAAGGTGTTCATGGTTATTCCTGATAACTTCACATAGGGACCCCCTAAAAGAGGATGCTTTGAGCTAGATAGAAGACCTCATTTATTTCTCTATGCTTTGTTGTCATTTGTACAGAATTTTGGATTAGATTATGATTCCTTCCAGCACATGGTGGGAGACTGTCCTCCTGACTTCCTCCAGCTGGCCTTCAACTGCTGTAATGTGAGTATCTTATTTGAAGGGGAGAGGCTTGAACTTGAGTTCTCTAAATCCCTCTGGTTTTTGAAGATAAAGCTTAAAGCATTTGCAGAAGAGACTCAAAGAGCCTACCTCTGGAAGCAGTGTACCTGCTAACAACCCAGGAAGTCCCTTTCAGTTTTTATAATCCTTCCCTTCCCTTTGCTCAGAGGTCTGTCTTGTGTTTCTGCAGTTCTGTGTTCTGTCATGCCAAACAAACAGGTCTGGCACACTGAGCAGCTTCTTGCAGGCTGCTCAGGCTGACCATAACCAGTTGGATGCCATTGACACTGGCTAACCCTCAGGCTGACAAAATCCAGCTGTTGTTGTGTGCAGACCTACTGAGCTATGAAAGAAGGACTGAGTTGATCTTATAAACAGAGGGGACAAACAAAATAAGAGCAGGCATTAAACTATTCTGAAGTGTCTGTATGATGCCTTTTGGAAAAGGAGTTTGACATCCAAATGCTTAGCCTGTGTCATAAAATCCAAACTATGACTGAAATGATGTAATATCTGTAAGCCTATAGTCATGTGCTGTATGGAGAAATTTTTCTGGAAATTATTCAAGTAAAATTGTGATAGTAGATACCTTTCTAGCTCCTTATTGTGAAAACTCCAGGGCAGTAGATCTCTTCTGCTGGTTATCCTGTAACAGAGTTACTAGTACCAATGTATAGTAAACCAGTTTATATAAAATAAGAGAACTTGAGCTTCCACCACATTCCACTGAAGTTGGGAATGTCCAGTTTGCTCAACTTAAGTAGAGGCAACTTTAAAAAATTTTACTGTGCAAAACTTGGCCCTGGATTCACAACCAGGCTGTGCTGGAACTGATGCCAGCATCGTGTCCAAGTGAGTGCTTTTAAGAAATCTCATCTCTTTGTGCTTTTGGTGGTTATGATGTCTCTCTCTTTACTTTGTATTAGTACAAAAGCCCATGCTCAATGGGAGAGTGGTATAAAGGTGAGAATGGGGGCAGTGACCACTGCTCTTAGCACCACACAGCATAATTTAATTCTAAAAGCGTTTGTGGAAGTTACTATGGATGAGCTACTTAGTACAGCAGAGCTTGCTTCACCTGAAGGGGTACATCTCACTCATGTTTATCAAGCCCTTTGATTACATGAGTACTAAAGGGTTTGGTTAGAGGTAGGATTTGACTCAGCTCCCACCTGCAGACTCCAGAAATGGTATTGCATCCAAACACACGGTGCATGATTCAAAGCAATTTTTCAGCTCAGAAATTCAGAGTAAAGCTTCTTATGAAGGAAGGGGCAGCGACCTTATATTCTCATGTAAAATTTGGTGTGCTCAGAGAAAAAGGGTTTTCTCCTACTCATTATTGTCAAATGCAGCTTCCTGTGTAATAAATGTCCCTTTGCTTAATTGAAATGGAAATTACTGTCTTGTGATCCATCCATTAATATGCTGATTTCAGTGTAGAGCATGCTGGAATTCACATACCACTCACCTAGGAGAAGGGAAACAGAGTAAAAAGATAAGGCTTTCTTATATCTTCCTAAGCATGCTGTGCCTCAGTAAGAGGTGATCGGTGTGGTAATCTTTTCTGAGACATGGACGTTTATGTACCTTTTTATTATTTAATAGGTCAACAAGGTGAACTGTATAGCCCAGCTGAACTAATGTGCAAAGCCCTGGGATTCTCTACAGCCAGGAAATGTGTTCTAAGGCACCCTAATAAACCAGTAAAAACTGACATGTATGAGTAGTGGATTCAAATTTAAGTGTTATGAAGTGTGGGGGTTTGTAAATACGCACCTGCAAGAACTCAACAATTACAAGCCTACTTGTGGAATATTTAATAAATGTAATCATAAATGATCATGCAAAAAGCTTACCAGGATGAGCTAAGTTGTTGGCAACTGCTGCTTTGAGAAGGAACCTTCTCTTCCATTTGAGCAGAATCTGGACTGCTCAGGGATGGAAGAGGCAAATACTGCTCTGAATAACTTTTCCATTGCTGCTCTTGTCTTGGATCCTACCATGCACAAATTAAAACAACCAGAGAGCTCTTTTACTTCCTCTAAGTTCCTGTAGCTTGCAGCAGCTCCGTAAGATTCCCAAATTAGCAAGTTTGTCAGAGTACAATGTGTGCTTCAGTGTTACCCCTGCCCTACTCTTTCACTGAAATAGGGAATGCAGAAATATGTTTTCCAATGCCAGCAAATTCCAGCTGCTGTTTTAGAACAATTTTCTTGCTGCTCTTGACTTCAAGTGTGGTTTCTTTGTTTGCTTTTTGTTACTGTTCATAGGAATTTTTAGCACCTTCCCCCTTGTTGCTAGAAGGTGTTCTGGCATTGCTGGTCATACCAGTTGTCCTCAGAAGGGTCCATCTTGAACAACCTGCAGGGCAGTGTCACGGAGGTCTTTGGGGTTTGTTGTGTACAAAGCACTACTGTTCCCATTGTAGAGGTGGGATCTGTCTGGGCTTGTCCACTCTGAGAAAGCCTTTAACAGGCTGGAAACAGCAATCAGGTCAAGCAGAATTGTTTTTATTACTGGAATGAAGTTAACTTTCAGCTGCTGAATTAGGTGTTGCTACTATAGTAGTGAAGCCTGTGCCATATATACACAGTCAATGCTCAAAATGATGAAATGCTTTCAAAGTTACTGGTCAAAGGAAGCTGCTTGCCCTGTGGTACAATTTTAGTGTTGGACTTTGTTTAGAGATTTATATCTGCTAAAGTGAATAAATAAATACTGAGAATAAATAAGTACTGAGAAATCCAGATTGATGAGCAGGGGGAATATTTTACCTGGGAAAGATGGATTTTTGGTTTTCCTAACTTTTAACTTTGTCAAATTATATAATCACCCTGGCTTCCTACAAGACAGACCAGTACACTGAGTTGTATGGCTAATTAACAGATGGAAAAATACAACATTTTCAGCTTTAAGATCAGCAGTGCCATTTTAGGTGTGTTTTAAAGCCACAAGGACATGATGGGATAATTACAATCTTTTAAAGACTGACATAGCCATGTTGTTTTGTGTAATCCTTTTGAAATAACATTGATACATAATCTCTGTTTGATAACCAGAGTCCAGAAAGAAATCCTGAACTATCCAAGCTGTTTCAAGCAAACCAACCAACTCCCCTCACAAGCCATGAATCTGACAGTTTCCCACATTTTCAATTTAAAACTTTTCCTTTTCATAGAATATTTACAAATTGATGATTAAACATGAGAGGTGTAATAGACTTCTGCTTTCCCCCTTTTTTCTGTACTTTTTATTGCAATGACAATACACTTAAAACCATTTTGAATTTCCTCAGTTTCCTTAGATTGTCCCTCTTTCTGTCTGCTGTGTAAGCCGAATAGCACGGACAAATCATGGACTTACTTGATTTGTGTGCATTCACAGATGGATCCAAAGCTGCGTCCTTCATTTGCTGATATTGTCAAAACACTGGAGGAAATGTTAAACCGCCTGAGGAATGAAGACTCAGAGAGAGACAGAAAGTTCTTGAACCTTGACAACAATGAAAGAAAACCAAAAGGTAAATGTCTGTGTTGTACAAACATTGCTGGGGGCTTACAGCAAGAGGAGAAAAAGCTTCCTATTTTTAAGACTGTTATTTTGGCTATATATGGGTTTATTTACTATTCATTAATGATTTTACACAAACCCTGAAAACTATTCTGGAGCAATGCTGTATGCTTTGCATTGCAGAATGTACTTTGGTGAAAAAAGCAGCTGTTTCTTAAAATTCCCGATAATATTCTGCGCCCAAGACCTTGAGAGGAAGTTTAGAGTTCAGTTGGGAATGGCTTTGTAAATTGCTAATAGTATATGAAAATCCATCAACTTTTGATTTCTCACTGCCATACTTTGTACATATACATAATTTCTTTGGTGTATATTACTTGTAATATTTAGAGGCTTCTTAAATTCCTTCAGGAGGAAGAGCACAGAAGATGCAAGAGTATTATAAAGTACCTAGAAATACTCTGAAAGACGAGAAAAGATGAGTCCCAGGTCTGCTTGGGAATGTTGGCCTTGAAAGGTTTTCTCTAAAGCTGTCTGGTGCCACCTGGTGTGGGGAGCAAACTCTTGTAGCCTGGGCTGTATTCTGACTTGGGTGTTTTATGTTAGTACACTTCTGGCATTAGAAACTTAAGAGTACATTAAAAATAGATTCTTATATATACATATATGCAACATATGGGCATAACTATTGATTTGTAATGTAGTTGTAGATTGAAATAATTTTTCTCTACATCAAACCACGTAGAGTTCATGCATGTGATAGTTCTCACACACCAGGAATGCATCTAAAAAGAGGTGTGAGTTAAAAGGGAAATTTGTTTGTTTATGGTTTTTTGTTTGGGTTGGGTTTTTTCTTTTGGTGTTTGGTGTTTTTTTCCTGGCATTCTCCCTTTGAGTACATGTACAAAACAATTACTTCTCAAAGAAGTGTTACATGCTGTTCTTTGACTTGCATAGTCTTTCCTACATGGAATGGCTGTAGTCTAAACTGTGGCAGTATTTAAATGGAAAAGTGAAAATCCATATGTGCTTATTTTGGAAATGGTAATCAAAAGGAGTATCACTTCTTTATACCCATTTGTTACAGCTCTAACATGGCTCTTCAGAGGCAGCTTGAGAGCCCATGACAGATGCACGTTCCAAACACTTGGGGAATTAACATTTACCAGTTTCTCATCCTAATCTAGTGATACAGCTTGTATTATAAATGTGTGTGTGTGCAATGGGTGCAAATACACAGACATATGTACAACTTTTCAACTCCTATTTATTAGGGTCAGACTCTGATATCTCTTCAGTTTTGTATTGGATAATGTACTGAAAGAAGGCTGGGATAGAACGATTTTAAATCTACATGATACAAGGAGAGACCTTTTTTGTTTGTTTTGGACATTTCCCATCAGGGTGAAAAAGTGCCGATTTCTTTGGCAATCATGTTTTGTACTGTTTCTCTTTTGTGGTCATTAGCACCAGCAGACATTGGGCAACCTCTGCTGGAAGCCAGGACAATAAATCTAGAAACATGCAAATCCTTCTTCTCCAACGCTACCCTGTGTCATCTCTGCAGTGGCAGTGTACTGGCAGCAAAGAGGCTTGCAGGGGCTCTAAAATACACTGAGGAGAAGAGAAGGGTGTACTTGTGTTTGTGCAGGAACTTAAAAGGAAGGAGCAGACATGTGCTTATGGAACATAGTTTGGAATATCAGAAACACAGCTTTTTTCTTTACAGTGGTCATGTGAAGGCTCTGTGAGTGAGCAGGGGGAGAACAGCTATATGGAGCTTCTTTAAGCTAAGAGTATTTCTCTTTTTTTACTCAGGATCAATTGACAAAGGACCAGGAGTAAAACGTTTGAGTTCCTTGGATGATAAGATCCCACCCAAGTCACCCCGTCCGCGGCGGAATATCTGGTTGTCACGCAGCCAGTCGGATATCTTCTCTCGCAAACCTTCCAGGAAGATAAACGTGCAGGACCCCTACTACACACCAAGCAAAGGGTTAGGCCGCAAAGTCAACCCCTTCAGTGCCCGGGAGGACCTCAAGGGGGGAAAGATCAAATTCTTTGACATGCCAAGCAAGTCTGTGATTTCCCTCGTGTTTGACTTGCATTCTCCAGAGGCAGGTGGAGGCCTGAAAGCCAGCCAGTCCCAGTTCCGGCAGGCATATAGCACAGACTGGCAAGACCTTTCCCTTCTTCCTGGGAGGAGATGCAGATCACTTCCACTCTCTCCTGAATTACCACACAAGGAATATGGCCTCTTTGGGGGACTGTCTTCAACTGTTGGCAGGTGTGACCCAGCCCAGTTAGGTGCAGAGGTTCGGCAAAAACTCTTGAGTAGCACTAAATATGGTGTGTCAGAGATTCCCCCCTTTCACGCCAAGCCTCAGAGACCAGAGTTTCTTCTTGCACCAGGACAAGAAGAGGATATGGACTGTTCAGATGGGCCAGTGGCCCAAGAGGAAAATGGGTTTTGCCCTGTTGAGAACACATGTGGAGATCCAGCATGTGATCAGCCATTAGTGCTGGCCCAGTCTGGGCCGCTGTCTTACAAAAAGCTTCCAGTTGAGAATTCAGTGAACTCTGAGGGACATGGCTCCCCACAAGTGTTTGCAGGTTATCTCCCTTCTGAAGAGATGGAGGTAGAAGATGATCTGCTGAACATTACTCTGTTAGAGTCTACAAAGCCTCTGTTCAGTGTTAGTCCTCCCACTGAGCTGAAGAGAGAGGCATGGCCCTTCAGGGAGCAGGATGGGGACAGTCCTGCCCTGTTGTCTCAGACCTCCTCCAACATCTCAGCAAGTGGCAGCACAAAGTCAGCTTGTGACATATGAAGAGAGGGCTCAAACTGAATGTGTCCTTGAGTTGTTCCCAGTTGCTTAAACTAAGCTTTTCTGGAGTGCTGGGCTTCAGATTTGAAAGAAACTCAACAGATGGTGGAAACTGGCTGTATGTAGGACAGATAGCTGCATAGAGTGTCTGAAGAGACTGATTATTTTATAAAACTTTATTTCAAATTGTGCTTATTCCCTTTCCTGATTTGCATTAGGAGGGGAACTACTCCAGCCATAATGGCCATGTGGGTCCCACAGTCCTTTCAGGAGGCAGCAGTCAGAGTAGGCACCATGTAAACAGTTTGGCCTGGATTTCCAGCATAGGGCATTTTAAGGTCTTAAGCTCCATGAAGAGTAGAAAGAATGACCCTTTGATTTTTCCCTCTTCATCTAACTGAACATCTGATCTAAGCCACTGCAGATTTTTCATTAACATTCTGTATCAGTGCACCTGAGTCTGAGCCTCTGTTTCAGAAACAGGCACAGAAGTCTTTCTGAGCTACGTTGAGCAGATAGGAATGCTCTCTAGTCCCAGAGCTGCTTTGAATGCTGTTGTAGCATTAAACAAGCTCTTCTTTCAAAAGCAGCAAAAACAAAACCCCTCATGCTGGTCACAATCTGCAGGCTGAGTCACATGACAAGTACATTGTGATTAACAAGAAGAATCTGTTCCCTGGTGTTTCATTTTCCCTTGGGATTTAGTAATGATGTTTAATACATTTGTGCAGGGAAGCTCGCTTCCTTGGACAGCTCTTTATGTACCTCAGTCCACATGTAGAGGAAGATTTGCCCTGGGCACAGAGAAGCATATTCCAGCATTGCCATTTCTGGGCTTCTGAGAAACTGCTCTTGAAAGTACCAGCTGTACTGGGCTTTTGCAGAGGTTGAGTCCTTATCTCTGAAGAGCTGAGTGGACATCATAGTCTGTTTCTGCACAATAGTTAAATACAGTAGCTACATCACAATTTACTATTATAACTAAGCTAGAAGGGTCATATTCACCTCCCTCTCTGGTACAACATCCCATCTCACTGATTTCACTGCAGTAATGATGGCTCCTCACTAGCTTGCTTGACAGAGGACAGGAATCTCCTGCTCAGAGGAAGTTGCCATCAGTGTTGTAGCCCCACAAGTGCTCTTGGAGAGCACAACTCAGGAGGGCTTTGAATTGTCAAACTGAAGAAAATTAGCTTGTCTTAAATTGACTTTTTGTTTCATCTACAGAAAGAAGCTGCTGTCTTTATTGGTTTCTCCTGTCACTGGATAGGATGATCTTTTTATTTATTTTTTTTTATTTCCCTCCACCAGCAGGCACCTCTGAAAAACCCAACATGAGCTTTAATGCTTCTTGCTGGAACCATCATCAGCCACCCCTGCTCTGGGATGCAATGTGTGGGAAAGCTCGTTCTGTGACATTTGTGCAACATCCTACCTTTTTCCACTATCATCCCAAAAACCATGGGATTTTTATTTTATGGGGGTTTTAAAATCTGTATCATCATTCCTAAATGAGGGAAACATTGCACACCTGCTGAGCAGATGGTGATGCAGCGGAGTTCAGATTTTCAGTCGGTAGCCTGTTACACTCTTGCTGCTCTCTGTAAGGTTGGATACTGTAGGCTGGTCTCTGATGGAAGCCAGACTATTTCTACTCTTCTCCCATCTCAGAGAAAGGATGGAGAAAACCTTTCTTGGCTGGGATGTGTATCTTTCCTGAGGTGTAGGTAGCTATTCTATGAGGTACAGCTATGACTTCCTCTAGTGAAGTGTGTGTTAACCTGAGCAGTTCTCCCTTTGCAGTGGCTGTTATGAATGAAAGGAAAACCCCAGTGTTGCTGAGTTATTTAATAGTCCATACCAGATTAGGCAGCTGTTGGCAGCTTGAAAGAGAAAATGCCTGTGGCTCACTAAGATCACCCCTTTTGGCCTACACCTCTCTGCCTCTTGAAGGTGCTGATCTGCAGAATAGTTTCTGTCTTCTCTATTGTCTGCAGAGTGCAGAGCAGCTTGTATGGCTGCCATTGCGTGTGTCTAACTTCGAGGACAGAGAAATACTATTGAGCTCAGTTGCCTGCCTGGTGCCTGCTTGCCTTTTTTTTTTTTTTTTTTTAACTTTTTATCTTTGCTACAATTGTATCTTCTGGGAGGGAAACCATCAGCACCAGCTTCTGTTGTCACAAGATGCATTTGGATGTGTGACTTCAGACAAACAAGCAATAATGAGGAGTTTACTTTTGGATCCCCAGGCTGAGGGAAGCTGTCCAGCAGCCTGACCAGAGAGCACACGCACACCTCTGGCTGCCCTGGGGCTCCCGAGCGAGCCCTGGCTGTCAGTGCTGACACCTCATCATGAAGCCTGTTGCCCTCCCCACACTGACTGCAAAGCTTGAGCAGTCAGGCTTGGGTACCCCCAGGGCACCCATTGCAGTGACCTCACACTTCTAACTGCTGTCTTTACATCATCTCCCTACCCTGAACAGCTCTTACAAAGTGGCAGAGCTAAAATTTTATTTTCTTAAATGTCCGCTCTAAGCACAACCAATTGACATGCATTGGGCACAACTATCAACATTTCTGGCACTTGGAACTGAGGTAGAGATGTCAGAAACAGAAATGCCAAGGAGTAGCAGCTCAGGCCTTTCCTGGAGAGTGGTCTGCATGGGAAGAGGTACATGTATGAAATCAGAGTAAAAGGTCATTTAAAAATTGCGAAGTGGTTGCTGAAACCCAGTGTTTCCAAGGATGCAGTTGGAAGTCATGACATCTCATCCCTTTGGCTGCATAAAGCTGAATCTAGGCTGCACCTAGTAATTCCTAGGTTTTGTGCCTACTGAGGTTGCTTTTCTACAGAGGGCCATTTTCTGACAGCTACTGATAAACATGAATTTGAACATGTGGTCAGCAAACTCCTTGTTTTATAGTGATGTGACGAAGTTTTATCATGATTGACTTTTACCGTGATTTTCACTTTACAGGAGCAGTTCTTGCTCTTTTAAAGTACTTTCTACACATTGCTACACATCTCCCTGAAGAGATCAAAGATGTTTTTAATTCACTTTAAATCTATGTTGAGTTCAATTAAATGTCTGTTATAAGCTATTTTTATTGTGGTTGCAGGTTGATAAAATGCAGCCAAGAGAATGCATGTGAATTGCTGCCCCTCAAAAGCAGCACAGCCAAGGGGCTGTAGCAGACTTATACTTGGAGAGGCATTGATGTATTACGTGTAACAGAACGTTGGTATTTTTTGCCAGTACAACTAAAGACACTTGAATAATTCCTGTTTGCACTTAATGCTATTGTTTATATTGCATGTCACTACATTTCTATGCAAAACAAATAACCTTTTTTTTTGGGGAGGAGGGGCAGCCAGATATTTGATTAAGTATAAAGATCTTTGCGAGATGATCTATTTTCGTATTTATGAAGGAGTTTTACGTCTTAATATTTTGCAGTCTGTAAATAGCTGAACTTGTAATTAAAGGCTTAGGAAGAAGTTTGTAGCCTGTGTATAATAGTAAGTTAACACTGCCAGAAAAAAGATCTTTGCAAAACAACTTTTCTAATATTGCGGATATTTATGAATATGTAAAGAAAGCACGTCTTGTTTTTATGTTGATTGACCTTCTGACTTTTTTGAACTATAGAAATGGTGTATGTTTTATTGGAACTGCAATAAGAAGTAACCAAAGATGAATCCACTTAAATATTTTCATAATTTTTTTCTTGGTCAGGTTTTGTAAACTTTCCCAACTTGCTTTCAAAATAAAAATGAAATCAAGGTCTGAGTCTTGTGATTAAGAGGACAATTTCTTTAAGTTAAAAAAGCTAGCTTGAATACTTACTTAAAATACAAATGCCATTAATATCTGGCTTGAGACTGTATTTGCTATTACTCAGTGCTGAGCTATACCCAAGGAAAACTCATCCTCAGTAAATGTTATTTCTCTTGCATCTCATTGAAGAGTTCAACTATTGACTCCATGAGACTCAAGGGTTTTTTTTTTTTTTCCTGCTCTGTGTTACAGTGCTCTGAAGGGTAGGCTGTATCTTGTGAGCTACCAGATAAGATGGCTTTTGATAGCAGCCCTGCAGGGTGCTTGCCATGGTGGCTGCTCTGTTCTAGCCCTAAATAGCTTCAGCAGCACAGGAAGCTGTGCAGTTTCTTAGTATCACATATCTGGCTTTCAGCCCCACTGCCTGTCCCCTTGGAACAAGTCTGAAGACCTGCTATGGCTTGTTTCTGCATGCAGTTAGCCAGCTCTAGAATCAGACCATGTGCGAGGAATTTTCTCCTTCCCTTCTCTCCTGTTAGGGGCAAACGTCTCATCTGTGCATGCTCTAACCAAAGGTGATTCTCCCCCCTTCAGCCTCATCCCTGCCTTCACATCCCAGCATGCCACTAAGGAACACGGCCAGCTCCAAGTGAGAGCAATTTAATTGGTCAGATGTTAAAACACAAACAAGAATATGAAACCTGTTCCCTTTTTGGTGAGTTCTTGATGGAAGAAAGAACTCCAAAACTTGGAGGAGACAAAAAAAGCACAGTTTAGTGAGGAGTTCTGTAGCTCTATGCACTGTCCCACACCAACTTTATCTTCTGACTGTGAGCTTTGGAAGATTTAGAAAACAAGCTCTTCACTATTTGCAGTGGCACTGATTTCCCACTGAGGTACAGTTTATTGTGGCAGTCTGGCAACCAGGGCCCTGCATCGGTGTCTGTATTTTTCCCTTGCTTGAGCATCCAGACATAAGCCATGATATAGCCAGTCATGAACGCATCAAAGCCAGCTCGGTGTGTGCCCCCCTGCGAGGGAGGGACGTGGGTTTCCTTTTCCTTTCCTGCAGCACCAGCTGCTTCAGTGTCAAGGGTGGCTGGGTGACTGGCTGAGCCCAACCCAGCGGGAACCTTTGACTTCTTCTCCACTTGGTCATTTTCAGAGGCATTTCCCTTGGCAGAAGGGCTCTGGGCAGCTGCTCCTTGGTCAGTTCTTTCAGTACTCCCCAGATTCTCTTCCCACTGTGTGCTGGTGTCTGAGCTGACCTCTGTTTCCATGTCTGTGCAGCGCTCCTCCAGTGGCCTGCCCTCCCCGTTGGGTGTGATCTCTACCAGCTCTGTAGCAGCTGCAGGCTCATAGCAGCTCTGCTTCCGTGGCGGTCCCTCCTCCCCGTTCTGAGCTTGCTCCATGTTGTCCCCTGAGCTTTCCTGTTGGAATGCCGCTGTGAGCGCTTTCAGGTTCTTCCGCTGCTTCCATCTCTGCTTCCGTTTATTTCGCTTCTCCCAAAGCTTGTCATCCTCGTCAATGATGAGGTCAATATTATGAGACTCTGGACACTTCACCCCTTTTGGACACCACCCATAGGCCTGGGGAGAAAGAGAGAGGGGTCTGTAACCTCCATCTTACTGGTTAGAGCAACAACCACCATAATGTGGAGTGGAGCTCATTATTCCTTTCCACTGCGGGCTTGTGAGGCTGGAGCAGGGACAGTGTCCAGTTACAGATCCCCAGCACACAGGGAAGGTGCTGACACACTGTACTGGGTGCAGCTCACAGCATGTGAGCAGAGGCTAAGGAAGGTGGGTTTGTTCCACCTGAAAAAGACAAGGCTAAGGGGAAGGGGATATCTAGTTGGTGTCTGCAGGTACCTACAGCAGAGGTTATGAGGAAGATGAAGCTAAACTCTTGTGAGAGCACAGGGAGAAGGGACCTGGTAAGAGGGGAAATTATGACTAGAGATGCAGGAAAACATTTTTCATGTAGTGGTCAAGCACTTAAACAGGGCTCTGGAGTAGTTTTTTAATCTCTGTCCTTACCCAATTTCAAAATGTACCAAACAAGGCTCTGAGCAACATTGAGAGGGTGGTTGGATGAGAAACTTCCAGAGATTTCCCCAACTTATGTTCTGTGACAGAATATACAATGTGTGGAACAGCTCCTTTTCTCCATGAATCACCTGAAGCCAGTTATAATCTGACCAGATGGGCTCTTTGCTGCTGTAGCTGCACTAGGACAAGCTCTTGTGGATCACCCTGGGCTACAGTGCCAGAAGCTACTGACAGGTAATAATTTTTTATATCTAATGAAGATAAAGGGAAGGGTAGAGGTGGCACTTCTTTCTTGTAGGACAAGCCAAACTAACACAGAACTTGCAGCCCCCCCAAGAAAGCAAGGTGTGCTTTAACTCGTACTGTCCCACTGTTTAGAGCCATAGACTGTTGGAATCTTCCTAATGAAGCCTGTAGGATTCCCAGCCTCAAAGCAGAGCACGCTATTGCCCTGTCTGCCACGAAGCCACCTGAAGCTTGAAAATGTTCCTTGTACCATATATGAAGAAGTTGCTAGATGCTTTCCCACAACTTCTGCCTCAGGCCACATGTGCCCCTTTCCATGGAGTCACGAAGGGAGCAGGGATTAGTGTTACTTACCGAAAATTTCTCACAGACAGGCACCTTATTGCCCCCTGCAGCGCTGTGGCCGTCTCCTTCCAGAGAGCAGCAGCGGTAGTCGATATAGCGGGACATGTTGGCAGGGTAATTGCAGAACTCCACCGTGAGGTGCTGCCCGCTGGAGTCCCTCAGCTTGCAGTTCTCTCGCTTGCTGGAACAAGAGGAGCACAGTTACTGTGGGATGGGACCAGGGCACGGAGCCAACACTGCTCTCCACCAGCTCTCAACTCCATGACTCTCCTGCTCTTGAGCTCCAGCCCCGGGTGCTGGAAAGGAATTCAATCCCAAGAGAGCAGCTATAGTAAGTAGTTGTTTTCATGCTGATTCAAAGGGTTTTTTTCTTATACTGATATAGAAAAAGGGAAAGGAGTAGCTCTGTTGAAGTTACAGGAGAAGGGTATGCACAGTTTGGTTTTTTAACTACAAAGGGCACTAAGATACGTCTTTGTCTTCATAGTGCTAATGGATAAGGAAAAGATGCCCCAAAACAAGGTACTGTGCAGACCATCCAGCAGTCACCACCCAGGCAGGTTGAACCTGGGCAATGCAGACAACAAGGAAAGAGTTTCCATTTAATGAAAAAAAAAAAATCTGATCTCTATGTGTCCCAAGAGCTGGTTAAAAGGCCAAAACCTTTGGAAGGCTCTACCTAATGTGGGTTAAAACATTTAAGACGTCAGCTTAAAAAGTTATTTTTATCTTGTCAAAACAAAGCACTCTCGTGTTTTGAGAATGGCCATCTTGAATGTTTTCAGACCTGTCAGAATGGCATTTCCTGAGATAAAACAGTCACAAAAAATACCATTCCTCCTCAAAACAGAGCATGACTTGAGTTTTATGGAGATCGCAGGGGCTTTATCACTGCAAGGGGCTTGTTTAGGTTGTGTGGGGCCTGCAGAATGTGGGGCCAGACTGCAAAGCACAGATGTGTGTCCTGAGCAAGAGCACAACCTTTGCTTGGAAGGAAATGATGGGAGTCAGAGTTGGCCATGGGCATCTCGTGTGCAGAGATGTCTCATGTGACAGAGCTGTTCAGTGCCAAGGAGTGCAGTGGGTACCTACCCTTTAATGCAGTATCCCTCACAAGACAGAATTATAATTAGGAGACCAGCAGGACAGCCCTGGTTTCTTTTCTTTGTGAGTTTTTGCCACGACCCTGTGGCACTACTGGACCAGAGCCAGGCAACAACCCAATTAGATATCAAATCAGGCCACTGTGATCAGTCTTCTCCTGGCACCAGTTCTGAAGTTCTCTTTCAGCTGCTGCCCACAGAACAGGTAAGGCCTATTAAAAAACAAACCCATTCTAGAAACAGAAAAAGCCCAGGGCAGAGTCACCTGAAAAGCACCTTCAGTCAGTGGGACAGTGAAAGGACAGAGCCCCCTTGCCTGGAAAAACAAACACACACTGACTTTCCCTTTGCCTTTCTTCCTGTAAGCTCTGAGGACCAGTGTGCTGCTCACCACTTCTTGTAGGCGTACTCCAGGTAGGAGGCTACAAAGCGAGTCTCAAACTCCGAGGCGTACTTGGTGTCATATATTCCCGCCGGGAACATCTCGGAGAGGTCGGCGGTGAAGGTGCTGAGGCTGTCCGGGAGGTGAGCATAGAAACACTGGTACAGGAAGACCAGGTCGATCAGGCCGTTGTGGAGAATGAGCGGCTTCCTCGCCCGCATCAGCTCCAGGAACAGCGTCCGAACGCTCAGGCTCTGGCTCTCGTTGCCCTGCGCGAGGAGGATTGGTCAGTGAGCCCCAGCAGCCTGCAGAGCCCTCAGAGCCTGCAGCAGCAGCATGCTGCCCACAGCTGTGACTCTGAACAGAGACACAAACGCTTGGAAAAGCAACTGCAATGAGTGGGTTTAAAGCAGCAGGGAGGTGAAAGGGATAATGCTGCACACGGGACCCCAGTGCGCGCCCGCCTTCACACAGGGGAAGCCAGCACACCGCCAGAAACTTGGAGCAGAGCAGGCTGAGGGGTATGAAAGGGAGTGGGTTGTACCTTGTCGTTGCCCTTGTGGTAAGGGATCCCCTGGGAATACTGCTTGTTGAAGTCGAAGCCGTGCTGCACTAGGAACTGCACTGACTGGGGCTCGACCACATAATCCTCGGTGCAGAGCAGCGTGAGGTTGTAGATCTGGCACAGGTACGTGTTCTCGGACTGCACAAGGAGAGCGTGCAAAGAAGCCAGGGATACCCGTCAGAGCTGCCGAAACAGCCGGGACAATTCCACGCGGGAATTCCATCTCCCAGCGCGTCCCCGTCTCCCGGGACCGACCAAGAGACAACGGCCGCGCCACGGTTCGCGCACGCACCTTCTCCGGGAGCTGCCTGAAGCAGGCGACGCCGAGGGACAGGACGGAGCGTGTCCTGGCGGCGCTGCAGACGGCCTTGTAGCGCTCCTCGATGCACCTGGCGGCGGAGAACGGCCCGTGACGGCTCCGGCCTGCCCGTGCCCGGGGAGAGGACCCCGCGCAGCCGGTACCGAGAGACGCAAACCCCCCCGCCCGCCCCACCGGGCACTCACGGGCTCAGCAGCGACTTCCTGGCGCCGAGGCCGCTCAGCTCCTGCGGGGACACGGACACCGTCAGCGGCTCCCCGGCACCCGCCGCGCCCCGTCCCGCCGCCGCCCCGGCTCACCGTGTCCACGGCCACGAAGGTGGCGGAGCGCAGCGCCAGCAGCATGGACGGCCACAGGTCCGCCAGGTTGTCGCTCTGCACATCCACCACCGGCACCCGCGCCGGGCCCGCCATGGCTGCGCCCGCACGGGGCCTCCGCGGCCGCGCCTGCCCGCCGCTTGCCTGCCGCCTACCCGCCGCGGGCCCCGCACGCCGTGCCCGCTCCGCGCCCAGCGCGGCCCGCCCTCGCGGCCGGCCCGGCTTCTGCCGGTCCCGGTGGGGTTTTCTACCGTTCTCAAAATCCGTTTTCAACCGAAGCTGGAATTAAGTCAACAGGCGTTTAGTTGGCACAGCTCCTTTGGGTCCTTCCCGAGCGGCCGCTCGGCCCGGCGGGAGCAGGGGCGGGTCCTTTCGCTCCCGGCTTGCTGATTGGCTCCAGCGCGCCGAGAGGCTCCGCCCCTCACCCTGCGTTCCGGGAGGGGGCGGGTACGAGCCCGCTCCGCGCGCCTCCCTTCGATTGGCTGGCGGGCGGGACCCGCGCTCTGATTGGTCCTCGCGCGGGGGCGGGGCGGGACGCGTTTTCCCGGGAAAGCGCGCGCGGCGGCGGCTGCGCCATGAGCCCCGCGCGGGCCCGCGCGCTCCGGCGGAGCGGGGGGAGCGCGGCCCCGGCCCGGGGGCGGAGCGGGGAGCGCGGGGTGCTCCCCCCGGGGCACGGACAGCCGGAGCGCGGCTCGCCCCGCGGAGCTGCCGGTACCGGGAGCGCTGGGCAGCGCGGGGTGCTCTCTCCGGAGCGCGGCTCGCCCCGCGGAGCTGCCGGTACCGGGAGGGCTGGGCAGCGCGGGGTGCTCTCTCCGGGGCACGGACGGCCAGCCCGGGCAGTGCTGGCTGGCTCCTCGTAAAGCCCGGTGCTCGGTGCGCTGAGCTCCCGCCGCTCTCCCGGCAGGGGTCCCGGCTGCAGCGCCCGCTCCGCCGCCCGCCCGGCATCTCTTCAGCGACCCGGCCGAGGTCCAGGCCCTGCGCCGGAATCTGCTCGCCTGGTATGACCGGTGCAAGCGGGACCTTCCCTGGAGGACACTGGTAACGGGAGACATCGGGAAGCGGGGATGGGGAACTACTCTGCCTTAAGGGGGCCTGGCTGATGTGCCCATGGTGCTTTTACCTATGTCGTGCATCCCTACCTGCATGGAAGTGCTCCCAGCTAGTCGTGGCTGTGTTGTGGTGGGTGGTCTGAAGCCAATCCTTAGGTATGAAGAGTAAAAGCAGGGCACATTTCTCAAATATAACCATCAAGAGGGGTACTTATCTCTGGCAAGGTTAGTCTAGCTGTGTTTTAATCCTGTTTTGTTCCTGCCTCTATGCTGCCCTGAAGCAGCAAGTGCTGCATGGAGAAGGTTTCCCATGCATTTGTTTTAAGCCTGCTGGACGTGATTTTAGAGCTCCTGCCTGTTCTGTGCTCTGCCTGGCAGCAGTGGCTCGAGAGTCATTGTGGTGCTGAGGGTGGGCATCAGCTTTTCAGCAATGTCTGAATGGTGGGAACTGCACAGCCCCTCTATGGGATTTACATCTGCCTCCAGTTGCTTCCTAGGCAGGCAGGCTCAGGTACGGGATAGCTCTCTGTGGGATTTTGAACCTCATAAGTAACTGTCTTTGGGGGATTTCATCAGCAAGAAGCTGCTTTGGCTGTCACTTGATTAACCCAAACTCAGAACTTCTGAGTGCTTGGGGAAAATATATTGTTTTAATTTCAGATTCTATTGCAGTGTTCAAAACACACCATGGACTGTTCTATTTTACACACAGGTCCCCTCTGCAGTGGGGTCCTGTGTCACCTTGTTTCTCACACTTCATCTTCTTCCCCTTCCAGGCAGCGACAGAGCCGGATGCCGACCGACGGGGATATGCAGGTGAGGAGCAGGGACTGCACTGAGGTGTGGCTTCGTGTGCCATCCTTGGAACAAGCTGCCTGAAGTGGCCACAAGAGCCATTGATTCCCATTGCGAGGTGCTGGGGGGTTGGAGAACCCGCCTGGGGGAGCTCCTGTGGGGCAGGTGAGGGGTGGGAGGGTGTCCCATGTGCTGGGTGCTGTGCAGGGTTTGTAGCCAGTGCTAACGTGGCCACAGCACAAGGTATGGGTGGCGTTGGTGCCTCTGCTCTGACCCCTGCCCTGCTCCCTGCAGTGTGGGTGTCCGAGATCATGCTCCAGCAGACACAGGTGGCTACAGTGATCCACTACTACAACCGCTGGATGCAGGTGACTGCTCCTTACACAGTTCTGTGCCCACAGGCTGCCCCTTTTGGAGGGGGCAGCTCTCCCCTGCCTGTGGCAGATCCCCAGAACTCTGCTTGTCCCTGACTTGTCCCTTTCCCTCTGTCCTGCAGAAGTGGCCGACGCTGCAGGCTCTGGCACAGGCGTCCCTGGAGGTGAGCATCACCGGGGCTAGGTGCTCTCCCTGCCCTGTGGCTCTCCATTAACGCTGTGCTGCGTCTCTCGGAGCAGGAGGTGAACGAGCTGTGGGCTGGACTTGGCTACTACTCCAGAGGGAAGCGTCTGCAGGAAGCAGCAAGGAAGGTGCTGGAGTGGGGGGGAAGGGCATTTCAAAAGCCTTCTGTGGCTGCTGGGCTGGTGCTGGCTCATGTCTGCCCTGCCTCCCTGGGGCTTTGCTGCTGAGGCTGGCATCCCATCTTCCCATGGGCAAAGTGGGTTCCTTGCACACACCCACCCCTGCTGCTTCCCTGAGCTTGGCCCTTCCCTGCCAGGTGGTGTCCGAGCTCGCTGGCCAGATGCCCAGGACGGCTGAGGAGCTGCAGAAGCTGCTGCCGGGCGTGGGCCGGTACACGGCGGGAGCCATCGCGTCCATCTCCTACGGACAGGTGAGAGCTGGTGACAGTGGACACGTCTCCCCCTCGGCTGCCCAGCCCCACTCCTGAAGGTCCTGCTGCTGCCTCTCACAAGCCAAGGGCTCTCCAGGGTTGTCCTTGGGATGCATCACAGCCCCCACCCAGCTTGACCTGTGGGTTGGCCTCATTTGTGTCACTCTCCATCCTGGGAGCATCCCAGCTCCCTTCTTTGTACCACCATTGTAATCCCAGCTCCTGGTGGCAGGCCACGGGAGCTGTGGATGGGAACGTGATCCGGGTCCTGTGCCGCCTGCGATGCATCGGTGCCGACTCCAGCAGCCCGGCTGTCATCGACCGGCTCTGGTAAGGGGAATGCTCTGTCTCTGCAGCTGTGCTGATTGAGGCTAAAGGCAGGATCACCCAGGAGCTGAGCCTAGAAGGGAGGCAGGTGTGGAGATGGGAACTCTTGGGAAGTTAGTGCTGCTGGGAGTACTGGTGAAAGGCGCCTGTGCTTACCTAGGAGCTTTCCCCTGACAGGCAGGAGGCAGGCAAAGGTCCTGGCAGGCTCTCCCCAGAGATCCCTGTGCCTCTCACTGCTGTTTCTCCAGGGACATGGCCAATGTCCTGGTGGACAGGAGTCGCCCAGGGGATTTTAACCAAGCCTTGATGGAGCTGGGGGCAACTGTGTGTGTGCCCAAATCCCCACTGTGCAGGGAGTGCCCGGTGAAACAGCACTGCCAGGCATGGCACAGAGTAAGTGTGGCCCTGAGGGTTTGCCATGGCTGGGGACAAGGTGGGCTGGTGGATGAGCCTGTTCTCACTTCTGTCTGCCCTTGTAGGTGGAGAAGGAGCTGGCCTTCACCTCTCAGAAGCTGTTTGGAAAAGCCCCCCCAGTGCCTGATGTTGAGGACTGTGGTAAGCATGTGGGGAGATCCCTGTTGTAGCTCCAGGTCTGAGCCCTGCAGCAGCTGTTACACCGGTGTTTGCAGGTGTTGGGGACTGTCCCCTGTGCCCCCCAGCCACGGAGCCGTGGGACAGCAGCCTGGGGGTGGCCAACTTTCCCCGGAAAGCAGCGAAGAAGCCGCCGCGGGTGATGCGGACAGCCACGTGTGTGCTGGAGCGGAGGGGCTGCCATGGGGCCCCAGAATACCTCATTGTGCAGAGACCCAGCTCGGGTAATGAGGCTGGGAAGGAGGGGATGAAGGCACCACACAGACCCTTCCACCTCATGAGGGATAGAGGGAGTGGCTTTGGTTGCTGGGGTTGGGAAAGGAGCTCTTCGGGGCTCTGATAAGGCTCAGTGTCCCTGCCTGTGTCCCTTGCTGTCTCACATTTCTGTCATGCCTCCTTCCCAGGTCTCCTGGCTGGACTCTGGGAGTTCCCAAGTCTCCCGTTGGCTCAAGATCTGAAGGAGGAGAAGGAGAGGGAGGAGCTGGCTGATCACCTCCAGGCCTGGATGGGGCAGCCCGTGGCAGCAAAAGGCCTGCAGTTTATTGGAGAGGTGAGCCTGGAGCTGGAGGGATGCAGTGAGTCCCCTGTGCTCAGCCATGGGGATGTAGCACACAGAAGAAAGGTATCCCTTCCCCACTGTCACCCCTCCCAAGCTCTGCCCCACTGCTCAGGATCCCGGCAGGCTCAGTGCACTTTGCATCCCCCACTTCCTGCCAGCTGCCCATCTCGTGTGTCTTTCCCTCCTCTCACAGGTCATCCACATCTTCTCCCACATCCACCAAACGTATGTGGTCTACTCCCTGCACCTAGATGGGGATGTGACCCTGGACCCTGCCTTGTCCCCATCCCGCTGGGTGACAGAGGATGAGTTCCATGCCTCGGCCATTTCCACGGCCATGAAGAAGGTATGGGGGGGGCACTTGGGCCTTTCCTCCCTTCCCTCAGTTACCTTGGGAAAACCCCTGGCATCCCCTCAACTTCTCTGGGCTGTCCCAGCTCCAGGACCCAGCTGCTGTTCAGCTCTGGGCTCTCTTGTTCTTCCTTCAGGTGCTGAAAGCTCACGAGAAGCAGCGCAGAAAGGAGAGCAGCCCTGTCAAGGTGAGCAGTGCTCCAGGCTGCCTGGAGCCCCAGTGCTGTGGGACAGCCTCTGGTGTGCTGTGGTGAAGGTGCTCCAGGGTTTGGGATCAGGCCAAGGAGCATCCCCAGCCCGTGGCAGGGGCACTTGCCTGACTGGCATTGCCCCTGGGTGTCCCCAGTACCCGGGGGGGGATCCCTGGAGACTGTGGGAGCCCCTGGGGTCTGGTTGAGCCCTGCTGTGTCTCCTGCAGGGCTCCAAGCGGAAGCGGGGGGCAAAAGCACAGGGAGCAGGCAGGCCCTGCCCTGGGACACAGCTCTCCCTCCACGCCTTTCTCCGGGCACCGACTGGCCCATGAGGCCCCCGACCTTCCTCGTGTGAGACACCAGAGCCCCTCGCTGGGGTGAGCCCTGCCTGGGCCTGGCAGTGCTGTCCCTGTGCTGTAGCAAGCCCAGGACATGGCACTACAGTGGTCTCTCGCTCTTCCTTTCCCCTGCCTCCCCTGTGGGCATTGTGCCTGGATGTGGCCACCGGTCCTGGATTAATCCTGGAGCCAGACTTGCCCTCCCTCCTTGGCTGGAGCCCTTCTGGGGCTACTCAGCCCTGAACTGCCACCACTTTGGCACTGTGGACTCAGGGCAGCAGGGCTTTCTCTCCAGCAGTGGGAAGGCTGTGGCCACATGGCTACTGCAGCCCTGTCCCTGTCCCCTGCCTGCATCTCATGCCCCAGCCAGTGCCTGGGGATGCTGCTGTACCCTTCCTTGTTTTTACTGGACCTGAAAATAAATCTCAAGTGTGTGCGGTTTTTTAAGTGACTGTTTGTTGCACTGTGCTAAGCTGGGGGTGTTGGGCAGCCTGTGGTGGAATGTGAAGATAGCCTACAGGACCCTTAGATCTGGGCTGGGGAGAGCGGGGATTTCTTCATTAGTGCACCCAAGAGCCCCTTGGCTGAGCATTAACTGCTGGTGACCCCAAATAAAGCACCCAGAGCACCCCTCCTGCAAGGGCAGATATCAGCCACCAAGGGCTGTGCTGCTCCTGCCTGTGGGCTGCCCCTCCCTGGGGCTGAACAACTGCCCCCAGAGCTTTTTGCAGGGTTTCATCCTCCTTTTATAATTTTTCTCTTGGGCTGCTCGGCAGTGTTCCTGCTGATCGTGGTGCACCCTTGCAAATGCACAATGCTGGGGGCTGGCAGGGACAGTCCTGGTGAGGTGCTAGGGGCAGTGATCTCAATTTTCCTGATAAGCCCACTTTGAGTGATGGAAATGGCCATTTCATCCTGACCCAGCACTCGGCACATCTTAAATAAAAAACCCAAAAGGATTAAAAACCCAAAGCAGTGCCTGTAAGTTAATTCTTTAATTGAGAGGAGGAAGAGGCCACCACTCGCCCCCAGGGCTGGTCATGCTGTGGGTGGTAACTGCCAGTAAGTGGCCCATAATCCACAACCCCTGGATTATCCACTCCCCTTGGGCAGCCCCTCATCTCTCTGCGTCTGGGGGTGTTTCTGTGCCAGCACACTCTTGGCCATGCTCCAGGCTCAAGTCTTAATAAATTAAGCTGAAAATAAGGCAGAAAGTTCTTTACATGTGGTCGATAAATCACTGGGAACCCAGGGCAGGGGAGAAATGCACCCATCCTGGGCCATGCTCACACCCCTGCTGGACTTGGCCCTGAGCATCTTGCTCCCACGCTGAGTTGGCTCTGGATTGATGTGGATCCTTGGTCCCTGCCCGCCTGGGCCATGCCAGGGACGGGATCTTTATGGTCCTTGCCCCAGGGTTGGAGTGGAGCAGATGGGGAGCTGAGGGAGGAGGACTGCAGCGTTGCACTACTGCTGCTGGTCCATGTAGACCTGCACAGCTTTCCAGAGCGCCCGGATATTGCCTTCCCCGAAGCCGGGCGCTCCCCGACGGTCAATGAGCTCCAGGAAGAAGGTCTCCTCGGAGAAGATGGGATGGGTGAAGATCTGCATCAGATATTCCTGGGAGGGGCTCTCTGTGGCATCGGTGCCCGGCCGACCCTTGTCCCCAGGCACTGTGGTGTCCAGGAGGATGCCAAGCTCTGCCAGCGTGTGGGGGTCCTGCCCAGCTCCTCGGATCTCCTCTGCTTTGCCCCCCTGGCTGTAATAGGTGGTGGGGGGTGTGAAGAACCGTGCTCCCCGCTGCTGCAGAGCCCTGGTCGTGCTGACAATGTCCGTGGTGCAGAGGCCGACGTGCTGGATCCCAGCCCCGCCGTGCTGCTCCAGGAACGTGTCGACCTGGTTGGTGCCATTCTGGGAGAGAGACTCGGCAAAGACCAGCTTGCAGCCATGTGCTGGGGTGCCCTGGGCGCTCTGCAGTGCGAGGAGCAGCATGCCCACCCCCTGTCCCCCCAGCACATACCCCTCAGCCGGCCTTTCCCGGGGGTTCAGCAGGAAGCGGTGGAAGCCGAAGCAGCGCTGGTACCAGTCCAGAGCCGCCCGGGCCCCGCCCCGGGGGCAGACATATGTGATGTGGTCAAAGTGAGTGATCTTGATCCCATCCCCTGTGGCTGAGGGGGCTCCTTGGATGGGCTGGAAGCCAGGCAGGAAGAGCCCCCGGTAACAGGATCGGTCCAAAAGGGTGTGGCTGATGTTGCCCACGACAGAGCTCACCACCCCGTAGGTGACAGAACCAGCGTCATCCCTCAGCTCAGTGGGGGGCACCAGCAAGGAGCATCCCTGGCTCTGCAGCCGCTTGCAGAGCCCTGGCACATCATCCACCTCAAAGCAGACATTGGAGGCCGTGCCCAGGGTGGGCTGGGGATCTACGTCATAGAGAAAATCATGGGATGAGGTGCTGGCAGGTGCCAGGCGCTCGTTGACGAGGAAGATGGCAGATTCTCGTTGCAAGGCCACCTGCCGGACACGCGGCGTCTCCCGCACGGCCACTGGCTGGAAGCGAAAGGTGCTGGCCAGGTGCTGGCCCCAGCCCTGCCTGTAGGGCAGGTGGAGGGAGATGAAGCAGGGGCGGCTCAGCGAGGCTGCCATGGCTGGGCAGGCTGCGGGGAGGACGCAGGGGATCAGGGGGGCTGCTGGCCCTGGGGAAAAGCCATTCCCCCACTTTGCACACAGCACACCTGTGTTTGCAAGCACAGATCCATATGTGTGTAAACTCGCACCTTTTAAATGTGTGTATTTTAAATAAGTGGGTCTCAGGAGCCAATTTGCACTGTGAAAGGGCAGCCACCTTCGGGACCAGCTACAAAGAGCTGTCCAAGGATGCCAAGCCTTCCTGCCAGCCTTCCACTCTGCTACCCTGACCCATGCTGGAGGTCCCAGAGCAGGAAAGCCCTGAGCCCTGGATGCAGCCCTGTGGGTCCCCTTTGGAGCTACGTGTAATTTGGGAGTGCTGAAGGGAGGTCAGCGGGGATTCCCAGTGGAGGAGGTGTGCTGCATGTGTAAGCAAGATTATGGGGACAAGGGTTATGGTGGGAATGTCCTGTACCAGGAACATGGACTGGTAAACATGGAGCAACACACTGGTTACAACTAAAACGCTCCTGTTCTGCCCCAGCGCCTGCCAGGTGTGTCCCACCAGTGGAGGGGAGCAGTGGGGTCATGATGGGCTCATGTGCCCTTCCCCTCCCAAACAAGGACAGCGTGGAGTCACCATGCTCCCTGCAACAGTCTGGGAACAATGACCTTGCCCTAGGGGCACAGAGGAGGGACACTTCGGGAAAGTGATCTTCCTCCCCACCAATCCAAATATCTGTGATGTTCAAGAGGGAAAAAAGATGTGCCCAAAACCCAATCGGAATCACCTCTCCAGAGCACCCACTGAGGCTTCCTGATCCCACGGCATGCACGAGCCGCTCCGGCCAGTCCTCACAGGTGTGCAGTGGGCTGGGGGCCACACACCTGCTGAAATACTCCCTTCCACCTGCCCGCTTGCAGGGGCGGTGTGCACCGAGCTCTCCCTGCCCCTTCCCACCAGCCCAGGGCAGCGGGGCCGCGTGGAGCCCGGCGAGCACATGGGCAGCGGCCGGCGCTCCTTCCCTTCCCTCCGGCCCCGCTTCCCGCCGCCATCCCCGCCGCGCCCCCGCCGGCCCCGCTCCCCGCCCGCCCCGCCGCCCCCGCGCCCCGCTCGCCCTCGGGCCGCGGCTCACCGGGGTCAAGGCTGCGGGCGAAGGGGAGGCGGGCAGCGCCGGCGCGGGGCGGGGCAGTCCGCTCCTCCCCGGCGTGCACCGGGCACGGCGCCCCGGGGCCGGCACACCGACAATGCCCTGCCCGCTGCGGGTGCCGCGCTTTGCGCACGAAAAGCCGCCCAGGCGGAAAACCGCGGGCACGGCGGCTCGGGATGAGCCGAGGGGAAGCGCCTGCCCGGCGGTGGCTGCGGCTCGTGTCTGTGCAGGGTCATTGCCTGCCAGCCCGAGTCCCAGCACATGAACCGGGGAAATGTGTCCCTGCTCAGTGCTGGGCGCTTCACAGCGTCCGGGGTACCCGGTGGGCACCTGGGGGGAACAGCTCTGAGGAAAGTCCGGTGTCAGTCATGAGGGACTGCTCATCATCCTCGCAGACATCTCTGGGCCCCTCAAGCCTCTCAGCAGTGATCCCCTCTCCCGCTGCTGTTTTCAGACAATCCCCGCTCTATGTGTGCCTGGGATCATGTTCTGCCCCCGCTGTGACTGTGGCTGCTTGCCCTTCCCTGCCTTATCATGTTTTTGTACAGATCCCAGGTACAATAAACTGCTCAAATATTTGCAGAGATGTCCTTGTGCTGCCAGAGTGGTGAGCTCCTCTTGTTTGGCTGGGGGGTGGAATCAGTGTCGCTGTGATTTCCCAAGGAAACACCGCCACTAGCACAGACCCATCAACGTGGGGCCGGACAGGAGGCATGGAACTGGACACTGGGGAGTTGCTGTGGGGCCAAGCTTGGCCTGAGAACGGCCATGGGCACAACAGAACAGCCCGGCTTTTGAGGTGACACCCCACAGGGCAGGGAGCTCCAGCACCCCGGTGTGTATGGGAGACACCATCTTTTTGGCTGCAGGGAAGCAGAGACGGCACTGGTGGCTCCTGTGGCACCCCGTGCAGGGATGGCGCTGTTGGAGGTCACCCCACATTCCTGCACCCCTTTGGTGTAAGCAGTGTCCCTGGCAACACCCCCAGCCCTCCTGTGCCTGGTTTGCAGCGGCTGTGTCCATCCCTCCCCTGCAGCACCGCCTGGCAGCCCCTGGCGTCAGCCCGGCACCAGGCACCGCTTTGCTCCAGCACGGCTCGGGCTGGGCTGTGGCAGCAGCGCCCCGAGGCCACATGGCACCGACCGGGACAGTGCCTGCCTTGTCGCTGTCCCCTCGAGGCAGGCAGTGGTGGCCGGGCCACAGTCCCCGCTCTTCTCCTCCCTTCTGGGCGGGGAGAGTGGTCAGGAGATAAAAGGGGGACCAGGGCCAGCTGGAAGTTGCTGAAAACTGCTGGGGCCCGGAGCGAAGGAGGACGGCAGCGAGGAGAAGTGCGGTATCGAGGGCTCGTTCTCGCGGGGAGAGGGCTGGGGAGTGGGGGCACATCCACCCTGTCCAGATCCTGCATCTCCCTGCTCCCTCCCCAGACCATTCCCTCCAGACCCGTATCCTCCCTCTTGCCCATTGAGTGTGCTGGGTATTAGAGGGATGGGCAATATCCTGGGATGGGCAGAGTTAGAGAGCTGTTGGAGGACAGGGCTTCAGGCAAATTTTGGGAGACTCAAGGGTTTTAAAAGCTTTGTGTAGTCCCAAAGCTCTTCGTGGGGCATCAAGGATTCTCAAGGTGACCTGAAGGTGAAACCATCTCTGTCCCAGTGACTGCTCACTGGCAGCTGAGATGATGAGGGCTGTATCCCTGCTCCCTTCTGGGGCAAAGTCAGACCTCTCTCTGGGGCTGGGTTTGTTTTGTGGGATCAAAGAAATGGAGAAGGCCCATGGCAGAGGAGTACCTTCTTCTCTTGAGATATGGAGTGGGTCTTCACTGCCAGGGGAGAACAGGATGCTGTAGCAGTGGGTGCCCACAAAAGACAGCAGCAAGGAGCCCAGTTCCCCACCTCGTACCCATTTCCTTGCCCCCCGGGATGGGGGTCCTGGCTCCCAGTGCCAGGATCAGGCCAATACTGCCCACACCCTTGTCTGCCCTGGAGCAGGCTGCAGGGAGGTGTTTTGGGGTTGCAGTGGATCTGGGAGGAGAGTAACACCCCATGTCCCCTTGCCAGGGCCAGGGTCCAGGATGGGGCTGTTGGTGCTGGCCCTGGCCACCTGGCTGGGGCTGGGGCTGGCCTCGGCCTCTGAGGAGACGGCCAACAGCAGCCGGATCTGCCAGGAGGCGCCGGCATGGACCATCAACGGCTCGAGCCCCATGGAGGGGGCGGCAGGGCAGGTGACGGTGGTGGCCCTGCTGAAGGCCAGCTGACAGTTCTGCCTGAGGCAGGCCCACAGGTGAGCCCCACTCCCGCTCCCCACAGCAGTCCCCGCCAGCTCGGGGGCGTCCGGCAGCCCCCTGCCCCGGCAGCCGTCCCATCGCCTCCTTCCCGCAGCCTCGGGGGCCTGCGGGAGCGGCTGGCCCGGCAGGGCACGGCCGATGTCCGCTACATGATCGTCAACGAGAAGGCGCCGCTGTCCCGCGCCATGCTGCCCGAGCTGCAGCGCCATGCCCCGCCCGGCGTCCCCGTCTTCCAGCCCGAGCCGGAGGACCCTGACGTCTGGCAGGTCCTGGGGGGTGACAAGGACGACTTCCTTGTTTATGACCGGTGAGTGTCCCCCGACTCGCCTGAGGCTTTAATGGGTGTTACAGAGCATTTGATGGGCTTCCAAAATCTCCTCTCATGCCTGGGCTGGGGGGGATTCCAGACCCCTGTCTTGAGTCAGGCCATGACTTCTCCCCTCAGGTGTGGCCGCCTGGCTTTCCACATCCAGTTGCCCTTCAGCTTCCTCCACTTCCCCTATGTGGAGGCAGCCATCCGCTCCAGCCACATCAAGGACTTCTGTGGCAACTGCTCCCTGTACCCCAACACTACCCAGGAGGTAAGAGCTGGAATGCTCCCTGGAGCTGGGATCCCTTCTGCCCTTGGCACTGCACATCAGCAAGAGCAATATTTCCTCTGTGCTGGGGATAGGCTCTGGGTTAGCAGCTGCCCTCAGATGTGTTTGAGAGGAAAGGTGATGGAAGGTCTGGAATAAGGGCACTTAAATAGGTCAGAGCTTTCCGGTTGAAAAGGAATTGACTAAAGGGGTCATATCCCATGTCTAGGAATGCTAACTAGGACTGTTCCCATAAAAGAAAGGGCTGGTGGTGGATGCAGAGGTGGCAAGCTCAGAGCAAAGAAAAGGGTGTAGCTCTGAGCTTGGCAGGAGATTAGTCACTTCCCAGGAGAGAAGTACATCCAGAAATACTAAATGCTAATTCCTGTTTCTGGACCACAGGCAGCTTGAGCCAAGGGATGCAAGTCTAGAGGCTTGTACCCTGTGTGCTCCAGCCTCTCCTGTCCTCCCTGTGCCCTGGGTCAGGGCTGCAGGGCATTTGCTCTGACCCACAGTTTTCTGTATGATGAATGCTGGTCTGCCTTCTCAGTTCACAGCTGTGCCCCAGGCTTTCTGCAGGGTTCTGTGGGCACTCACATACCACACCAGTCCTTGTGTTACTTTCCTCAGGCTAACAGCACCATGGAGGGCCCTGCAACCCCAAGCTCCCTTCCTGAACACGAGGGGATGGAGTCAGAGACCCCCGTCCACCAGCACAAGCCCCTCCATCCTCACCGCCATCATGAGGTCAACAGCGAGAGGGACACAAACCCAAGTGAGGACCACAAACCTGCTACCCATGCTCACCACCACCATGGAGACCATGGCCAGCTCCATCACAAGGGGAGGAAGCAGAAGGAGGGGGATGAGCATTAAACCAGGCTGGGCAGCCTTGCAGAACCCAGTAGTGTGCAGATGACCCCAGCTCGCTTCACAGAGGCATGGAAGGACTTGCTTTGGGCTGCTGGTCACCAGCAGCACTGGTTTAACAACTCCCTCCAGCATACCTCATGTGGGCTGCCCTCCTAGGCTGTGATAGGGATGGAAATTCCCCTTGGACCCTGCTCAGTGCTGCGTTTTCAGCCCCAGGGCTCAGTTCTGAGCCTTCCTCTGCCACTGCCTGCCTTTCTGTGCTCAATGAAGCCCGCTGTGCAAACCAGGAGGTCCCTGGTCACTGCTGGCTGACACCGCACAGAGCAGCGGGGTGGGGCTGGAGGGGCCAGAGCTGGGATGGGAGCAGCACTGCCGGCATCCTCTGCCAGAGCTGGGATGGGAGCAGCACTGCCGGCATCCTCTGCCCGAGCTGGGATGGGAGCAGCACTGCCGGCATCCTCTGCCCATCCAGGCACTCCTGGGTGTGCTGGAATCCCCGAGTTTCCTGGCCAGGGAGCGAGGGGAGGGACAGCGTGTGCCCGGCAGGACATGGTCCGGGGGACTGAGGGCACGAAGGGCGGTGGGATGTGGCAGCTCGCCACGGTCCAAGCCCTGTAGCCCCGTGTGTGACCGTGCGCTCGGGTGGGTGTGTGCAGTGGTGCTGGTGGCCGCAAGATGGTGGCCTTGTCCCCTCCTGGAGATCCAGGGGCCGAATCAATGGGTACCGCTCGGGGAGGACAGGGTGAGGGTGCCGAGGTCTTTCCTGGGGGTGAGCGGGGTGGGAGGGCAGCGCGGGTATCCGGAGTGCGAATAAAACCTCTGTGAAGTGACCACTGCTCCGTTTGGCTTCTGGTGGGCCCGGGGGGGATCTTGCTCAGTGCCGGTCTGTGCCCTGGGCACAGGGAGGGACACAGGGCTGGATGTAGACCCCAAGGTACAGCAGCCAAGGATGGTCTGCATCCCCTGAGCAGGAGCTGGAAGTAAAGGAGTTTAACATTGAAGAGAAGTCTTCTTCGAGAGAAGACCCCATCTCTTCTTATCTTCCAGGATGGGAGTCCAGGACATTAACACTGCACTGCTTGGAGGATATTTGGCTTGGCACCTCCATACCTGGCTTGTAGGTGTGATGTTGGGGTGCCTGCCCCAAGCTGCAGCTGGTTCCCACATGCAGTCCAAAGTCACCACGGGCATCTTGTCCCCAGTGCCCAGACCAGTCCCCATTGCAGGCACATTGTGGGGCTCCCCAGCCCTCAGGTAGGTGGGTGCTGTGGCCCTGGCAGGTGGTCACACCTGCCTGCAGCTTGTGGTGCCCCAGGCCTGTCTCTGCCCTTTATTCCAGCTCCATCCATCATCCCACACAGCCGTACTCAGTGCCTCTCCCGGCCCTGCATCCTGAGTGGGGAGCAGAGAGATGATTTTCTGCTCAGTGATTTCATGGTGCTGTGTCCCAGTGCTGGGTTTCTGCACCCCGTCTCTGCTGGAGGATGTTCTGCACAGTGACTAGGACAAGAACCAGGGTGAAAAGGAGCTGTTCCTCACAGGGATGAGAGCAATGGGATCAGATGTGTCTTTCTTACCAGCCAGGTTCTCCCATGGGGAGAGCCATGAGCTGAGACCCTTCTCCCCCTCCTCCATCTCTCCTCCCCCTTCCTCCTCTACCTGCTCCCAGTAGCCTGCAAGGGCACCTCTGTCTGCTGCTCCTGCCATCAATATTGAGGTTATCTTTTTCTTCTGGCAGCTGCTGTAATTGAAACAAAGCAGGCCGGGCCTCACGGGCTCGGCTCCTCTCGCTCATTTTGCTGGTGCTGCTGAGACAACTAATTCATCTTATCGATGCATGCTTGGCCTCTTTTCCACCAGATCCAGGCAGAGCAGTCTCCCTGCCACAGCTGGTAGGAGCAGACTGTGTTCCTGTGGCATGCTGCTGGTGCTGCTCTTGTCCAGCCTCTGGTCCCTGGCTTGCCTCAGCTGGGTGCTGGCCACCAGCAGAAGATGCCAGAGGAACCAATCAGGGAAAAAGGTGCAGATTGGAAAGATGCTGATTACTTTAATCTCTTTCTTCTGCCTTCTGTTGCATTATCAGCACTTGTATTAAATTCCACATCCTTTCCTTGTGCAACTCCTAAAGGTGTCCCTGCCAAGGAGGTGACAGGCGATGAGTGGGCATACATGGATTTGCATTCCCTCACTGATGACTAGGGCTGCAATTAGCCATGGCAGAGAGAGGGATCCCATCTGGTGCTGGGTGTGTAGTCCACTGCAACAGCTACCATTTGGTTACTTCCCAGCAGACAAATTTCTGGCCCTGAAAGCTTGGGTAGGCATTTTACTTTGGGTAGAGACACTGAGGTGTGGGAAAGAGCTGTTACATCATTTGGATGAAGTCCTACATGACTGAGTAGGGGCAAGGCTTTAGAGTGAAACGGATCCTGTTCCATATAATACTGTCCAAAGACCTGAAGGGTTTGGGGTGCCATGCTTGGGTCCCCTATGACAGGATTTACCCTTGAAAGATGCCAGAAACCTGTAGCTCTGCAAATCCCGTGTCAGTGTCTGTACTCTTGCATGCTGAGGGAGAGCTTTGCTCTGGGTGGGGTGGGGAGGTGTTTTGAGGGGGGAAACAGGCTCTCTGCATCTCCAATGTCTTGGTCTCTCCAAGAGAGAGTGATGGTGTAAGTAGAGTCAGAGAGCTCCAAGGAATCCTCACTTGTTGTGGGGCTGGCTCAGCTGGGGGGTCAAGGGCCAGAAACAAGAGCTGGCTTTAGGTTCTCGCAGTGCTGTTCCTTGGTACCCTGTTATGTGTGGCTGTGCCACCACCCTGGAGGAGGGTGCACCAGGGTACCCTGGTACCCATGGCTGTGCCACCACCCTGGAAGAGGACAGATGTCAGTTTCATGTCACATGAATCCTTGGCCCTGTGTGCTGCTCCTGCCGAGGGCCGGGCAGATCCTCTCGGGAAAGGAGGAACAGCCAGTCCTAATGTCAACAGAGGCCTCTTGTGCAGCGATGCTGTGTCAAGAAGAGGAATGGGTCCCTCCTCCTCCACCCATTCATCTGGCAGCCGGGGCTGGCGTGCTGCCAAGCCAGGCTGCTTTGGAAACATTTCATTGAGGAGGCAGCTGAGCCTAGGAAAACAGAATGAAAATATACAGAGGGATCACTGTTGTTAGGCAAAATAAATGCAAGCGGCTGCATTTTTGTCCCCCAAGTCCAGCCCAGCCAGGCCCCTCTGGCTTCTCTGGGGTCAGGGTGGCTGCTGCTGCCTGGGGGTGGCAGCCATCCATCTCCATTGTGGGTTAGGAGCTGGGGAATGAGACCTGGAGAGGTCATCTGTGGCTTTGGCCAGCTTGCTGATGACCCTGGTGAAGAGGCCCAGATTAACTTTGGGGTAGCGTTGTCTAAGGAGATGGGACAGAGCAGGGAAACAGCAGCAGGGATGAGCCAGCAGCAGGGACTTGTGGTCCCTGCATGGCCACCAGTGCAGGGGGGTTGATGGAAGTGATGCAGGGGCTGCAGAACTGAGTCAGACTTTGGCCATGTTCATTCCCATCTCCCTCTTCAGCATCAGCCATGGGACCAGGCTGGGCAGGAGGCCCCCAGCAGGACAGAGGCCAATCCCTGCGTTTTCAAAGCCCAGTTGCTTGGCATGCCCCATCTTCTGTCTGCTGGCAGAGGGAGAGCAGAGTCATCTCAAAGCAGTACCCAGGGACAGAGGGTGGAGGTGCCTCTGACTTCTGAGCAAAGCTGCATACAACAGATTTGCCTCTCATGTTGTTTCCTCCTATAACATCTCTCCTTCCTCCAAAGGCCTTCAAGCCACTCCATGGCCATTTGGTGACCTACAAGAGATGCATCCCAGTATCTCCCTCCCTCCCTCCTGATGGGTCCAGAGTAATTTGGGGGAGGCAGAACTGGAGCCCCAGCCCCATGGGATACCAAGGCTCTCACCCCTGCATAGCTTTGTATGGCTTCACCTCCTCTCTTTGTCCACCCAGCATAGTCTGGTTTTGTTATTTACAGCTTATATCAGGGGGTTGAAAGAGCCCAGTGTGAGCAGAAAAAGCCCAACCCACGCTCTGAGAGAGACACGTCTCACCAGGCCAGCTCATGCGCGGATTTGCAGGCAGGTGCCCAGGGCTGAGATTGGAGCTTGCCCTGGTCCTTGTGTTTGTAGGAGCTTTGCTAAGATTCAGGCTCCCTCCTGCCCTCCTGCCAGGAAAGCAGACAGCAAGATAATCCTTTTCTGCCATGTGAGTGGTGATTTGCCATGTGTGTCTCCACACATCTCTCCTGGAAACAGGTTAGCTGTGATGCTGGGTTCCCAAATCCTGCTGCTGAGGGTGGCCTGGGTTGATGGCACATGTGACAGTGATGGTCCTCACTGCAGCTGAGGAACCACAGCTTGGTAGAGCTGCCAAAAATGCCTGACTCCAGCTTCCCATCCAGCTGGACCCTGTGATCCATTCATGTTCCAAAGCCAGGGCAGACCCCATACTAAAGGCTAACAGGAGCATTGTTTACCCCTTGCTTTGCATCATTTATTCATATGCCTGTAGCCTGAAAAAACGACTCCCCATTTATTTTAGTATCCCTAATTAAGGGGAAGGAACTTCAGTGGCTGAAAGAGGGAGGTGGTGGCCCAAGAGGGTTGTTTTCTGCTGAGCTCAGCCCTGAGACAGCCAGCCTGGCTGGGATGGACATCTCTCCAGTGGGACTGAGTAACTTTTGGGAGCATTCTGTGCTTTTAGACTCGTGCTGGAAAGGTGGCTGTTCCTCCTGGAAGCCAAGGGTCTTCACCCAGCAGCTGCTCTGTGCTGAATTGCTCTTTGCACAGCAAATGCGTTTGCTGGAAGGGTGCTGAAATCTCCGTGGCACGACAGAGGCTCAGCACGTTGCTAATCTTACAGGGGCTGGGGGAAGGCAGGCCTGGCAAAGCCAGAGGTGTAGTGTCATGTGTGGGGGAAAGGAGGAACAACAGGTTCTGACAGGCAGAAGTCTCTGCCTGGGTACAAGAGTGTGTCTGGGTCTGCATCATCCCAGCCTGAGCAACCACAGGGACACACAGGCAGGTAGAGAAGTTCCTGGATCAATGTGAGGGTGAGAACAGCCATCCCACACCTGATCTTGGAATTCAGCCTGTGCTTGGAGAAGGGAGAGGTACTTTCAGTCCTTGCATTTCTCTTTTGAGTACACAGACAATTGCAGTCACACCTGAAGGAGGCCTTTGAGCTTGTCAGTTCTGGAAGGTTTCATAAAATAACTGGCTGGCTAGCAAAAAGCCACTTTATTAGAGTCCCTGCTGGAAGAGGAGCACAGCAATAACTCAGCGCTAATGAATCAGTGGATAGTCCACAGGGGATTTGAACAGTTTGACAGCAAAAAGCTCCAACTCCAGTCTATGCTTTGTTGGAGATCTAACTAGGCACTGGAAAATCTAAAAATGGTGCTAAACTCCATGGGCAACCAAATCAAGGTGTCTCTCCTCTTGCTTGCAAGGCCAAATATTTCAAGAGACAATGCTCTCTGCCTCTTCTGGACATTGGATCTAAGGGGATGCTAAGGAATAACTGTCCTGGCCAACAGATTCCTCTGCTCCCAAATGCATTGAGGCAGGGGAGCTGCAGTTACTCCCTGTGTCCTTTCCCTTCTGCCTCTGCTCTGAACAGAATCAGCAACATAGGAAAGGCAGAAACAGCCACACTTCCACTGAGTACTGTGCAATGGAGGCTGTAGCAGGGAGCTTGGATGCTGCTAAGCCTGTCTTTGGCTGCTTTGGAGCAGCAAATCTTCTGGATGGCTGGAGCAGGAGTTTGGTGTCTGCCTGCACTCTACTGTCCTGTTCCTTTCCCATCATTGTTTGGCCATAAAGCTTCTTCTGCCCTTGTGCACCTTCATTTGTCACCATAGGACTTCTCTGGTGCTCCCTGGGCCTGGCAAAACTCTGCTGTCATCTCTAAAGGCTCAGGCAGTGTCACTCATGTTAGTGAGGGCACAACATTGCCTGTTGGGAGTCAAAGCAATGTCAAAGCAGCATGGGAGCGTCCAAGAGAGGGGAGGATGCCCAGAGAAAAGCAGTTTTTCTGCTGAGGATGGAGTTTGGGCATGGTGGGGAGAGAGGAGAGCAGCTACATGAAGGTGTGCAGGGGGGAGCAGCCAAGGAGGTGACATCCCCTTGGGCTGGGATGTGACACCAGCCATCACTTACCTTGACTGCCATAAAACAAAGTACAGCTGCCGGGAAGCCCACAGAGGCATCTCATCAGCACCCTTGTCCTTTCTCCTTTTTATAGTCCTTGAATTTATTTTCTAGGAAGATGAAAGTGGTTTTCTTACTCCACAGCATCTGTAGCTTAAAGCTGGATTTCTGATTGAGCTGGCACCCAAAGAATTTCTGAGGATATTGCATTGCATTGCTGCCTGACTGTGCTCTAGAGCCCCTAGGGCTCCAGCCCCTTTTGTCAGTCAATTTTCTAGCCAGGGACTCAAAATACTTCCCGGAACCAGCAGGAGAAATCAGCACTTGTTGGATAACACCAGTGATGAGGCCAGAATGGCTGGAGTTTGTGGGTTGCAGCACAGGCAGGCCCTGACCAAACAGTCCTGAAAACAGGAGGGGAACCAGGGCTGCCAGTGGCTCAGCAAATGGCTGGGCTCAGGAAAGCGTGCAGTGAATTATTGATGTACCTGGTTCCAGGCTCTGAATGAGCAGCATCAGGGGCTGGGCTGGAGGCTGACATTTTGCATCCTTCCCCAGGGAGAAGAGGTCTGCCCACGTTCCCTGGGAGGAGGAGAGCTCTCCCCCTTGCAAAATCAAGGCAGTGATGAAAGGCACAGAGAAATATGGGGAGGAATGGGGAGCAACAAATGTTCAGAATGAAGAGAGAGAGGAAAAATAGATTGTTTTCTCTTTGAAATAACATGCTAACCCCCCAGAGGCAGGCTGGCCAGCCACTGCACCAACCTTGCTTTGATTTGAGTCTGGATTATATGTTTTATGCAATGAAAAGTCAGCTTATTGGTAATGAATAACATCCCTGCTTTGTCTGAAGTCTAAACTCCTCTTTATTGGCACTGTCTGGGGACGACGTAAGTAAGGACACTCAAGGTTGTCACTAGGTGAGCTCTGCAGCGACTGGTGACAGAGGGACCAGACGAGCTGGGGTGCTGTGTCCCAGCTCTCATGAAGTCTCACCCTCTGCCTGAGCAGCCCTGGCAGCTGCAGGGACTTACAGGTGCCAGCAGAAATTCTGTAACACCAGAGCTCACGGCTTTCATCATTGGAAAAGCTTGAGATTGCTGGACTGTTCTCTGCCAGGAAGGTGTGCTCTACCCTGGGTCAGGAGGGTGCTTTGGGATGGCCCTGTGAGGTCCCTCTCTGCAGCCAGGGAGGGGCAGAGGTGGACAAAGCCCTTCTTTGTCACCCCAGGACCTGTCACCAGAACAGTGAGCAGAGGTGATGGACAAAATGCCATGCTGCTGTGGCAAGTGCTTCCTGTTGCAACAAACTCTTAAAGAGAGCAAAATGGCCTTCGGGGTTAAAGAAATGGGGATGTGATTCCTGGGGAAAATCTGTGTGTAAACAAATCTGTGTGCAGCTGCTGCCCCAGGCCAGTCCCTGCCACTGCCAGCACTCATTACTTTGAACAAGACCAGCAGCAGCAAGGAACACCGCAGCCTTCAAGGAAAACCTCTTCCTGACCTTCATCGATTAGCTTGTGGCTTACCCTCTAAAATGGAGATCTCTCATTGCAGTAGCTCTGCCTGCTCTCACCACCTGCCTGAGACCTGATTTCTTCCCTCCGTGTCCTGTGGAGGAGACCTTGGGCTTGGAGGTATCTCGTGGCGGAGCAAAGGCACATAATTATTTCCTGTTCCCTAATTGCATCGCCCTGTTATTCCAGGAAATGTACTCTTGCTCTGTCAGTAAGAATAAATAGGAGATCTCTGCAACAAGGGAGTAACCGGTAATGGTTTAGATGTGACTGAACTGCAGATAGGAAGGAATTGGTCTTGTATTCTCAAAGCACTGAGAATAATAGCAAGAAAACTGAACTCAGAGACCTGTGAGCTCTGCCCTTCCTCAGAGGTTTGTAGCTTAAATTTAGACAGGACACAAAACCAGGAATGTATTTCTGGAGAAATTCTTGGAATTGTGTCCTGCTGGACACAGCAGCAAAGCGGTGGCAGGGTGTAGGGGCCCAGAGAAGTGGACTTCAGTTGCTGCAGCCCTCCCCCTATCAGCCCCACGTTGTGACTGTCCCAGGGGTGCTGCCATCACCCTCGGCTTAAAGCAGAGGCTGGTGAGGAGTCAGCTCCCTGGATTTTGGGATGCCAACTCAGGCAGTATGTGCTGAATATATTCATATGTTCCTTTAATGTAGTCCCGCCTGAGTGCACAAGAGAGCTCCTGGAAGCCAGCAGTACCTGTTTTTTATCTCCTCCCCCAAAGGCCGTGTGTACTAAAGGACCTGGCGATTCCTGTGCCCGAGGACCCTGCTATGATGTGTGGGTCGAGCCCTTCACTAAGGGCTTTAAAAAAAAAAAAAAAAGGAAAACCTGATTCCCATGAAAGGCAGGGCACTGCTGTCTGCTCTGTACTCGATGTAAAGCCGTGGGTGAATTACGGGTGAGGCTGGGTGTTGATCTGTGGGTCAGACCGGGCGCCTGAAGCGGGCACGGCCGGGCACGCAGCAGGAGCAGTGCCGATGCCGCCGGCACCGCCGGGGAGCGCTGCCAGCCCCAGCGCCGCCGTGCCCCTTTGTCCCGCTGGCTCAGCGCAGGCTCCTGGCGCTCGGATGGCTCCGCCAGCCCCTCACCCACCAGCGCCGCGGGGACCCGCAGCCGCGGCTCCTTCCTCTCCGAGCACCGGGCACACAGCGTGTCCCCTTCCCGCTGGGGACACGGCCAGCAGGACAGCGGGCGGTGCCCGGGGCCGTGCCCTCACCGGGGCAGCAGCCGGGCAGGTGCCACAGGCGGCGGTGCCCCGAGGGGCGGCGGGGGCGGGCGGGGGGCTGCGGAGCGTCCCGCCCCGGCGGGGCCGGCTCCCGGCCGGCGGGACCACCCCCCGGTCCCCGCCCTCTCCTCCTCCTCCTCGGCGTCTCTCCTCCCCTCGCCCGGCTCAGTCGGTCGCAGCCATGGCGGAGGGAGGAGAGGGAGAGGAGCTGCTCCGCCCGCCGCTGCCCGCCGGCGCCCCGGGCCCCAAGCGCTTGTGCTCCCGGGCCTGCCCGGCGGGGGGCACCGGGGCCGTGCACCCCCGTCCCGGAGCCGCGGGGGCCGGCTCGGCGGGGCCGGGCGCGGGGGCCAGCGGGGCCCCTCCGGCGCTGCCCGGCTGCTGCCCCGCGGCGGCGGCGGGGCCGGCGGGGGCGGCGGGGCCGGCGGCGGCGGCGGCGGGGCCGGGGGGCGGCGGCGGGGGCGGCGGGACCGGCAGCCTGCTGCAGCCCGAGTCGCTGCTGGACGCGGCGGCCAAGCGGGTGGCGGGGAGCTGGGCCTTCGAGCGGGTGGAGGGCCGCTTCCAGCGCATCCCCGAGCCCGTCCAACGCCGCATCGTCTACTGGAGCTTCCCCCGCAGCGAGCGGCAGATCTGCATGTACTCCAGCTTCCAGCCCGGCCGCGCCGCTGCCGCCGCCTCCCCCGCCAGCGCCGCGGCGGGGGGACCCTCGGCCGCCGCCGCCCCCGCCCCGGCCGGCGAGGAGAGCCCCGCCGCCGGCCCCCCGCCGCCCGCCGCCCCCGCCGCGCCGCAGGGCGAGGGGCTGCCCTTCCGCCGCGGCATCCGCCTGCTGGAGACCGGCGCGGTGGACAACGTGCTGCAAGTCGGTGAGTGCCGGGACGGGGCCCCCGGGGGCTCGTCTGTGTCCGTCCCCGTCCCCTCCTCCCCATCCCCTCCTGCACTTAAGCCTTTTGTCTGGCGCGGTTGTGGTTTGACAGGAAAATCCTGCCCCGGGGGCAGGGACTGCCGTGCGCTCCTTCGGGAAGATGCCGGCTTGGGGTTTGAGGGGGTGGGAGGGCGAGGGTGACCTCCTCCCGCCTCGGGGGGTGCGTCTGCCCCGGGGTCACCGGCAGCTGCCTGCAGTTTGGACACCGTCCGTCCAGTCCGAGGGGGAAAATAAAGACCACCCCTCTTTTCCTCCCCCACTCCGCCCCAAGTGCCCGTCGGGGGGTTGTCTGGAGGGCACGCAGCCCTGCCGCCCTCCCCGACCCCTCAGCCGCTGTCCCTCTCACGCCTGAGCACCCCCACCCGCGCTCCCACGGGGGTCCTGTCCTTCCCACCGGGAGATGGGCTTATAAACATAATGCATCTCTCCAGCAGCTCCGAGCGTTCCTCTTTGTCCTCTCCATCAGGGGCTTTCCCTGCTTGGAGCATCTCTAGGGGTGGCATCAGCCCCCGCTTTGCTCTTCGCAGCCCCTGCACGGGCACGTCCAGCGGGGCCGGCTCGGGGGGAACGGAGGGAGCGGTGGGGGTGACAAGTTGGGTGGACCCGCGGGTACCACCGGTGACCTGGCGTGATGCGCGTGTCCCGGACGGATGCGCACGGCCTTCTCACGCTCGTTCGGTGTCGAAGGGGCCGTGGGAATGACGATGGGAATAATGGCATCGTGTTTTCTCTCCATGGGCAGGTGGCTTTTGTGTGCGCTGGCAGAGGGGGATTGCCGGAGAGGAAATGTTCCTCTTCCCATATCCTTCTAGCCCTTGTCCCCAGCTGAAATCCGCATATATTTAAAGAGAAACAAATTGGGGTGTTTTACATAGAATAAGCCGCTCCTCGTGGTTATTGGAAGGGATTGAAATGCTCGTTCCCATTAAAATGACATTAGGCGAGAATTTGTTTTGCAAATGCGAAATGTAAATTCATTTTGTGCCAGGGTATGGCGTGAATGAGTGAAGGGAGGGTGGTTTTTGTTGTAAGGAACGGGTAGTTCGCTCTGTTTATTTAAAGAGCCGTTCTTCCTTTTGGGGGAAAAAAAAGCTGCTTAAAAAAATAATAAAAATCCCATTTGGTACAGTTTACATTCAGAAGAGCATTATCAAAACATTTTCCATTTGAGATGTGAGAATAGGAGGCAGCAGAAGAATTCTCCTCCCACCTCTGAGGACATGCAGTGAAAATTCCTGAAGCACAAAAGGTTTTTCTCTGAGGATATGATTATAGCCTTTTTTTTGGCGTGAATTAATATTTTGTAAGGGTTGCATTAAGATGATTAATTATTCTGTTTAAAATACTGTGAAACTCAAAACCAAATTATTTTTTTAGAAGGAGAGGAGTAGCTCTTCAGGAACTTTAAAATTAGAGGGGAGGGAAGATAATAGCTTGCTGAGGGTGATGTTTTAATGACATGTCCACCAAGGTGTGGATGCAGTGAACTGGTGTGGGAGTGGGAGACAGAGGTGAAGGTTGCCTAAACCCAGGACCGCTTCAGTACAAAGGAAATTTCTTTTAAAATCAGTTTTAAATTTATTTGTCTTTGGAACATAGCTTTGATGAGCCTTTATCCAGCTCTGTGAAGGATGTGGGTGAGCGCTGGGGTCAGGTGCATGCAGGACACAAAGCAGAGCAGTCCCATCCCGAAGTGACATCCAGTGCTGGTATCCAGCCTCCCATCTGCCCGTCTCCCTGCATTTTCTGCTGCTGCTGTTGGCGAGCCAGAGAGCAGAGAGGATGCTCCTGGCTCTGGTGTTTCATGTCTCCTCTGACAAGTCTAAACCGTCTCCCCAGCTTTGAAACCAGAGCTCGCACTCATTGTCCTCCGAGCCGTCAGCTTTTTAGATGAAGCAGCACGTTCTGGAAGCGCTCGCCACAGAGTTGGTGGGTGATTTATCGCCTGTTTTCACAGCCCGAAAGGGGCGTGCGGGATGCTCGCCATGGGAATTTGCCTTTGGAGCTGGCAGGGGAAGGTTTGGGTCTTGGCTGCAGTGTGGCTCCTCTTCACATGGCAGTGGGTGGGTGACGTGGGGTCAGACACCTCTGTTTTTGTCCCAGGAGCAGCCACGTCACAGCAGTGCCTTGCAGCCCTGAGCTGGAGGAGGAAAATTTACATCAAACAAAAGGCTGTGAAGGGCTGTGTGTTTATAGATGGGAGGCAAGGCTGAGATGTCCTCTGCCAACTTTCCACATCCATCCTGTGGATGCCTCTGGAAGGTGAGGTGGAAGAGCTCCAGCCACCAGAGACACAAACACTTTGTGGCTGTGTATGTTTGCAATTAAGATAGGAACTTGGGAACCATTATGTCTTGGGAAAAAAATAAAACTTCAACCCTGGCTTCCTTGATGCTCTCCAGCACTAAATCAAAACTACTGTTCCCCTCTAAGGATCCCTTTAACGGACACCAATGGCTCCCGGTGCCATGACCTGAGGTTTACACAGTTGAGATTTGTTGTTAATAAAGATCAGATGTTTATACAGTTGTGTTTCTGACTCAGACCTGTGGAAAAAAAATAGGGACAGTACAGATGTGAAATTCCTTTTCTGTGTGGTTGGAAAAATCCTTTTGAAAAATTGACAGGCAAAATCCAGGAGGAATGACCTTCTGGCAATGGAGGATGGTGTGGAGGGGTGAGGGTTGTGCTTATGGGCACAAAGTGCTTCAAGCTCTGGCCCCTTCATGCTTATAAAGCTGGCAGGTCTGAAAAAAACATATATGCCACATTATCAACCAATAATTCCTTCATGCTTAGTAAAACTTAAACGAGGCTTAAACCCTGATCTCACTGGAGTCATTAAATTGATTTTTTTTTTTCCCCTGCTCAAAGAAAGATCTTGGATGTTGAACACAGGCATCTTTGTCTTCTTAAAAACTGCTTTATTATTATGTGTACAGATCCCGTCTTTGTGTGTGTGTGGTGTGTGGGTTTTTTTTCTTTTAATTTTTAGACAAATGACAAAAGCATGCAGGAAAGGAATGCAGAAATGCCAGGCTTAATATAAAGCATGCAACTGCACTGCATGCCGGGAATCCTAAAGGATACAAAACCTTTAACGACAGCAGTTAATTTTTAACAAGTTCACTTGCATAAATATTTATGAACAAAAGTTTTTACACTATTATCTCTTGGGTTTTTGGAGAGAGAAAAGACCTTTGGTGGATTTTGACAGTAAGCTGTGATCTGGCAGAACAAATTCCTGTTTCTTGCCTGTACTCCCCAGTATGGTATAATATGGTTTGCCCTTGAATGGTCTGGGATGCTGATGGATGGGCAAGTGTCCTGGGTAGTTTTAGGGAGGAATTCTGCTTTTTCATTGGTTTTACAATGACTTATGAGAGGAAGCATCGAGCTTTGTGTTGTTCTTTGGATTGTAACCAGCCGCTTAGGAACCTACACGGTATGTGCTCCTTACCCACAGATAAGCCTTTGTGCCCTGATGGGAAGGTATGCGGTCCAGCCATAAGTACATAGGCAGAATTTACTTTTGCTGTTAGAATAACAATGAAGCAGGGCTTTAAAATGCTCTGGCTTTGTAAACACTTGGAGGGAGCCTGTTTCTTTCAAACCTGCAGTTAATTCTGGATATTTTATCTGATGCTTTGCAGGTCAGTCATGAGTACCTTCCCATGTTTCCTAGTCTAGTATCTATGCCGGACATGTAGGTGCTGGGCATTTTTTAACCTTGCTTCAATAGCCTGCTGACTGGGCAGAGGTTAAGCAAGACCTGATACCTGTAAATGATACCTGTAAATGCATTTTAATTGGAGGAGTTCAGATTTGGAAGCTTTTCATTGCACTTCAGTTTTCAGCTTGCGTTGGTCTATGTTTGTAATGATGCCTATTGAAATGCAGTTTCAGAGGTAAAAATACCAATGAGTTCCAATGTGGTTGAAACCACTTCTAGCTTTTTTTTTCCAGACTATTTTTAGGTTTTAAGTTTCTTTTTTTCTTCTCCCTAAAAATGCTCTCTTTTAGGCAAGTGTTTGGTTTCCTGCCCCTGTGACGTGGTATGGAGCAGAGTATAAATTTATATCCAGTGGTGTGTTGCTTTATAGAGCTGTTTATTTAGGGGAAAACACTTTGATGGGGCTCTCTAGGGCGAATTGTGGTTGCTTTTGTTTTGTGTAAAGATTGGTCTCCTCCTGGGTCCAGGTTTAAAGCTGTATCCGGCAGGAGCAGGTTTGGAAGGAATGCTATGGGATGTGAAAGGTTTTTTCAGGTTAAATCCTGGTATCCTGTGTCTGAGTGCTACTAAGGGAGTTTAATTTTTCTGTATCCTTTTAGTTTTTGTGTGGGATGCTTGTTGTGCAACATGTATGCAATTTGCTAATTAATTTTTACTTTGTTTTTCTTTATGGGTAGATTACTCGATCCTACCCTATGTATTAAAATACTTTAAACCACATAAAAGGAACTGGCAGAGGTTCATTAGCCCTATCATGATGGAAACTCTTGTACATTTTAAATATACATTAAACTCTTTAGGCTTCTAATTATCTTTTTCTTAACATATATAATTAAAACAAAGTATTATTAAGCATTAGAGTTTACAATCTGTTTATTTCTGCTCCCTCATAGGTGAGATATTTCTTGAGCTTGTTCTGGACTCTATAATAGAAACTGAAAAAGAAGATGATGAAAACCACCAGAATTTCTTGCTGGTAGTGCAGGGAGTGCTGGGATGACAGCTGGAATTTTAACCTTTTATTTTAAGCAGATTTATTTATTGGCTTTTGCGTCTTTTTCAAAGAGTATAAACGGATCTTCTGAGGCTGGGATATCTTTTGAACTAGGTGGTTAATTAAATGATACGAACTTAGAGGCCAGAGACCTGAAAAATAAAGCACAAGAAATAAAATATTTAGTGTTGGCTTTAAGAATAAATAGGTTTGCAACATATTTCAGAGTAGGAGTCCTAGTTTCTGGCTTGAGCTGGCAATAGGAGTTTGTTTTCAGCTCACCTGTGCTTTATAAAGCTTAGTCTTCAGCTTCCAAGTTGCGTGTCATTCACAGCAGATTTTAATTTTGCTCACATCTAGGGAGAATATTTTAGGAAATATTTAACTGTGCTAAAACTGCAATAACATAAACCACATGTGCCTGCTTGCTTTGTTTTTGAAGCTTTGTGTGAGGGAATGTGCTTTGCTGTTATTTGACGCTTGCTTTGATGTTAGATGTTTTATGATTAGTCCCCCAAACCTCAGATAGGACTTTTGGAAAACTTAAATGAGCTTGTCTATCTGATAGCTCTGTAAAGTCACATTCAGCTGTGAATTGTCTGGTGGTGTGTCAGCTTTTAATTTTCTTTGAAAAGAAAAAAGTTTTAAAAAAAAATCTTGGTAGTATTAGGATGGAAGAGTTTGTGGGCTTATGTATTTCCTTGGCATATACTGGAACCTTGCCCTGGAGGAGGACCTGGTCCCTGGGGGAGATGGAGTCCTTGGTGGTTCTGGGGTTATGTCCTGCTCCCCTTTCCCAGTGGAAGACCGGCTCCCCTCTGGGGCTAGCTCAGATGAATATCATGGCAAACCTTGTGCTTGCATTTGTTTTTCAGGGGTTTTGCATTTAGGTGACATGGACAACTTTGTGTTTTGTAGTGATATTGGTTTTCCCCTGCTGCTCTTGAGGCTGGAGTAACTCATGTGGGTGAGGAGGTGGGCATGGTTTTTTGGGGGAGCAGCAGCATCTCTTCACCCTCTCAAGGTGGCCAGGCTTGGGGATTTTCAGTGTGAGGCCAAGGCTTGTTGCTGCATGATGCTACTTTGTGTGTGAAGTGAGTGAATTTTCTTCTGGAGCTGGGGAAGAAGGATCATTTGCTTTTCAATGGGTTTGTTTCTGGTGGTGGGGCAGTGGAAGATACCTGGATAGTGGGTACTGGGATGGCCTCCTGGCTTTGCTCAGCAGGAGTCAGGTGGTGGTTGGACCTGCTTTTCGATCAAGCTCTCCATCTGTGCATGGTGCCAGTGACTTTATTTTGCAAGTAGGTGGAGGTGTGGAATATCTGGAGGGTGTTAAAAATGAACTTGTGGTGTGTTCTACTGTATGTTTGATGCTGTCTTGAACAGGTTGTGTCATGGCATTGTCACAGTCCTGGTCTTCTGGGGATGAGAGGAGGGGGGAGGAAAGTGACTTCTCTGGGAAACTGGTTCCTGCCTCTGCTGAGCCTTCGCTTTCTCTGGCATCAGCATCAATAGAAATTGATCTGTTTTCCGATGAAAACAAAAACTCAAAAGACACCAAACCTTGGCTGTGCTAATAAGTGCAATAGGACAAATCTAGCATCTAGAGCCAGGATGTGGGATGGTGGTGGGGAGCTCTCCCTGTCTGCCCAGAGAGCTGCCAGGGCCCTGGAGATGCTGTCCTCCATGCTCAGGAGAGAAAAAAATGAGCCCATTTAATTTTTCACCTGTATTCACAAGGTTTTGATATATGGGCTTGACCCCCAAGTTCTTTTGTGCTATTGCAACAGGAGTTGGGAAGGGTCCTGATAACATCTCACAGAGAGACACAGGTCCTTCAAAACCCCTTCTTGGGGAATGTGGGTAGGAAAGCATCTTCCTGGTTTTAAAATAAAATGTCCCAGAAATAAAATGCAATTTTTCAAAGGCTTTATTCTTTTAATCCTGATGTTTAAATATGAATAGATTCCACTTGGTTGGCATGGTGGGTGTGTTTTATTAAATGCTGAGGATTCACCTGTGCACAACCACCACCACATTTCTCTCAAAATGGAATTTTTAGTGCTGCGTTTTAGGAGCACTTGCTTTTTTATCTCAAGCTTATGGCTTAGGATTTTGTGCAGGATTGGGGTTAGTCCTTGTAAAACGGTGCATTTAAAGTAATGCACAAATTAATAAAACCCTGGGCTTTTATGTATTGCATTGTAGGTGCGTGTTGCCAGGGATTTTTCTTTTTCTTTTCTTTTTTTTTTTTTTCCTCATTAAAAACAAAGACATGAATGTGCTTAGAAAGCAGATCTGCTGTGATGCCAGCTTGGAGGGGTTGCATGTGGATGTATTGGTCCAGCATGTTGTCTGCAAATGTCCTGATGCTGTTGCCCTGGGTTAAAACGGGGCAGGGGGGGTCTGTGTCCCCCTTGCCATGCCCTGCTTGTCGCTGATGCCCATAATGAGCTGCCTGCACCTTCGCCACCCAGCTCGTTTGACCGGGGCCGCTAATCATTATTGAGCTTTGCTCAGCAGGATGCAGCGTGGTATCTGCCTGGCTGCTGTCCTTGCACCTGGAGACGGTGCCCGTGTCCCCACAGCTGCTGGAGTGGGAGGGATTCCCTGTGGGAACGCCAGATTCTTGGTGTCTGGGACCTTGGCAAGATCTAGGCAGGCTGTTCCCCCCACTCTGGATGCTGACCAGTAGCCCTGGCCTCTGTCCTTTGACTGATGCCAGCATGTGGCTGACTGCTTTGGGACACCAGTCACAGGCATTCCTTGTTACTGGTGATGTGTGGTGTTTAAAGGCTGGGGTGGCAGAACATGTTTTGTGCTGTGCCTTGTGTGGTTGCCTTGATGAAGATGAGTGCCCTGTCAAAGGAGTGGCAAAGCAGCAAATGGTTCCTGAGATAAATAAAATTTCTATTAATGAACTACAGTGGTTTTGGATGCCAAATTAAAAGAAGTGTGTCTGGGGGATGAAAAATAAATGCATTTTCTGTCTCACTCACTAATTCTCATCTCTTTTGATTTTCTTTATTATCATCAGAAAGACATTTTTAATTTTTTTTTTAAAGCCAGTTGTGTTTATTTTGGTAACAGTTCATTGGCTGCTCTGTGTACAGAAGCTTTCTCTTGAAAGTGCTGAAACTATATTAAAAGTGCTTTTGGCTGTCATCTTTTATTTTGCTTCTCCTTCGTTCTTTTCCCAAAGCTGGATCGTTGCTATATCAAATGCTCTGAAACTGTCTGGTAGCGTTTTCCCTGCGGTGCTCCGTATAAACTGGAAATAAAAAGGGAAGAAATTGTAGGATTTGGATTTCTGCAGCTTTTTCACTCTGTGTGTGTGTGTCCCATTGAAGTCTGAGCAGCTGTCTCCATCCGCACAGCCCGCTGATGGCATGCACAGATCTGTTTCTTGTGATTAAAAGGAGAAATAATACCCCAGTGTTCAGAGAGGGGCTGGGGGGTGAGTGAGCACCCAGGGAGCAGCAGGTCTTTCCTCCTGCTTGCCCTTGCCTGCTTAGCCCAGTGGCCAAGGAGCTGGAGCCCCTGTACTTGTCCCTGCAGCCTTGTGGCTTTGTATCCCAGTGAAGAAAGCATCCCGTGCCATTGGTGGTGGGTTCTCCTGCTGCAGCATCTGCACCCCAGGGTGGGCTCCTGCATCCTGCACCGGCAGGCTGCAGAGGCCCCGTGGTTTTTATTCTGTTCTGAGGGTGTAGAAACATTTCTGCGGCAGTGCTGCAGCCGCTCACTACTGGCGCGCTTTGAAAAATGCCCAGCAAGTGTCAAGCATCTGTCCGTGAAGGGGGAGGAAATCCCCCCCCGTTATTATTTTCTCCCGATTGTCCTCGCTTGGTGTGGCTTTGGCTATTATTGGTTTGTAAAATAGAACTATATATGACCTTTTATCTTACAAGAAATAGGTTAAGCCATTTTTAAAGAAAGTGGTGGAGTCAGCAGTGCTGCTAAGGAGCTGCTTTCGCATGGTTGATAGGCTGTGAAGCCGCTCAATGGACTTTGGTTTCAGAGACAATATCTGTTTAAATTAATCTTTGTCAGATACATGCCACTGCAGACAATTCAAATTCCATTTGCTTTCTGATCTCATAACAAAAAAGCACCTTACACTGGTTCTTTTATCGGAAAATTAACTTTTGTCTGTGTGTCCTGGAAACAGGGGTGGCATAAAATCTAGTTAAAAGGCTCTGTTATAGGAGGATTCTGTTTCTTTGTACAAGGCAGACTTTTTTTCCCCCCTTCTTTCCCCTGTGTGCATTTAAAAAGAAGACGAGTGTTTGAGATAGATTAAGGAGAATGCCAGCAGATGGACTGATTCTGTTGTTGCTGCTGGCAACCATCTAAGCAGCCATTTTGAACAATGCTGATACCGGGGTACTGATAACACAAAGATGAGGATGGGATAAATATCCAGCTAGTCCCTTTCTCCCCGCCTGCTCCTCCTCCCTCCCTTTCACGCCGCTGCTGCAGCCCTGTTATTAGAGAACCCGATTGTTTCCAGAGAAATGCTTCATCTTCTTAGCTTGGCTGGTGGATGTCTAGCGTTGCTTATCTCCTTGATTTTCCTCATGGTTGGTGGAGATGCTGGCAGATCAGCTTCTCCCAGGAGTGCCCACAGCATTGGTCGTAAGCGGAATGGGTTGTACTTTTGAGTGTTTTGCAGTAGCAATGCTCTTTTCCCTGCCCCAGTAAAGCATGGGGTGGTTAGTCCTTCCCTTATAAGTGGAGACAGTTTACTTCCATCCTTGTGCACATTTTATGTGCTTAATTACAAAGTGGGAGGCATGAGATTGAGATCTCCTTTATGCCAAAGCAATTAGCAAGGGGCAATGATTGTAAATTGAGAGCATCCCTATTGCCTGGTCTCCCTATCCCTTTCTCCCACTTATGGCATTGTCTTGCCCTTGGGTATCTGGGTCATGTTAATCTCCTGGACCTGCTGCTCTTGGGGTTTTTAAGGTCAGTACAAGTTGGGTAGGTACTTTGGCCTGTTGGATTTTTGACACTGGAGTTACTGGCCTTCTATCTCTCTATCTGGTTTCCCAGCTCCAAGGAAATAACCCTTTAACTGATGAAGAAAACCCAACCAAGCTTCATCTTTTCCTAGCAAACAACAAAAAGGCTGGTTTGTGGTTTGCAGTTGGGCCAGATGAGCACGGGGCTGTTCTGGGGAGCCTACTGGGCTTTGCCCCGAGTTCAGTGTGGTGTAGCATGACCCTGAATGTGGGATCTGGAGAGTAGTCAGGGGATGGTGTGTAGCCTCTAGATGTTCCTGGAGCCTAAGGTGGGCAGCAGTAAGCTGGTGTGTTCATCTTGCCTTGCACAAGTCTGCAGACCATGGGCTGAAACTTTCATCCATTGACATTGCAGCACCTCGTAGAACTTTGAGTGAGGCAATGCTCTAACTGCAGCTTTTGGTCCAATTGAAACTTCTTTGGGGTTAAAAAAATGTATAGATAAGTCTCAAATCTGTACAGAACACAATCATGGAACATATATCTAATTATACACAGTAGATGGAACTTTACTGTAAAGAAGCAGATGTAAGGATTAAAAAAAGGAGCTGGGAAAGCATTTTATGGTTTCCCTTTTTAATTTGTCTCTTGTGTCTGGTATGTTTGAGGCGAAAGTTACTTTTTTCTTTTTTTTCTTGTTGGGGAGTATCTTTTCTGTATTGAGTCTCCCCTTTTTCAAGCCTGCCTTATTTGATCTGTAAGATGTGGACGTGCCATATTTGAGGTACTTGCTAAAACAAGAAGTATCTGACCTGAAAGTAGAAAAATCAGGTTGTAAATTCTACTTGGGAATCTTGTCACGGTGTGTTCGGAAGTTGTTGAGGTCAGCTGAGCTCTCTAAAGACTTGGACTGGGAAACTGAGGGTCTCACTGGGTTGTCTTTGAGGTTAGCTGGCATCACTGACAGATGCTTTTAGTGCATTCAGAAGGCTCCAGTCCCTGTGTTGTCCCCAGTCACCTCCTTTTGTGGCTTCTGCCACGTTGCTTCACTTTGATTGGCCTCCTATTGCATTAGGAGATGACTTCTGGAGACTGGAAAATGGGTGAGGGAAGAAGTGCCTGTTTTAAGCAATATGTTCTAGGAGAGGTGATGAGTGGGACAATGAAGTGTGCTCTTCTCTCCCCTTGGCTCATGATGAGGTCACACCTCAAAAGCTCTGGCAAGTTTTGGTGGAGAAGAACTGCAACCAGTGTGTGACAAAGTTCATGATGATGAACTTGGGTGGCTTCTAGTGTGCTGGTTTTGCTCACTTGCCGCCTCTGTGGAAAATATTACTCACCAACAACAGGCACAAAGCAAGTGCTTGTGAGGATGGCCAAGAATGAGCAGTGGAGTTCTTAGAGTACTTTTAAGCTATGTCCTCTGAAATGGGGCAGAGTGGAGCTTAACCCTGTTCTTTCCCTGAGCCCCTGGATGACATGGAAATCTACATTGCTTTACCGTTGTAGAGCTCTCTTCATCTCTTACTTCTCTTGAGTTTGACTTAATCTGCTTAGCTTCAAGGGACCCATCCCACTACATGACATTCAGGTTCTTTCGCTAGCCCTCCTCAGGAGTGCTTGATAGCAGGCAGCTTTTTTGAGATTGACGAGTATGTTCAGTGGTCTATGAGGCTGCTGATTTCATCCTGACCATGTTGTTGGGGGCATATGGAAAGAGCGAGTATCTTATGTGCATCACTGTCCACTTTGAGTCACAGTTCCCATGCAACTCAAGCATCCATTATCTCTTAAATTCATTGCAGTGACATGGTTTGAAAGGTTCCCATGTGCAGTGCTTTGCTTAAGCTGAAGGTTACTTGCCAGTGGCTCACAGTGGGCTGCCTTCCCTGTGGGGTATCTCAGAGGCAAAGGGAACTGGAGGTGTTTTACAACTAGTGCTGTACTTGCTGGGAAAGGGTGCAGAATGATGAAATTTTGCTCTGTGACCTTTCTGTCTGTGTTATGATAAAAATTTGCTGTGACTTAGGGTCTGAAAAATCAGAAAAACGTATTAAAACTAGACAAGATAAAGATGAATGCTTAGTTGTTTCTAGTCATGGCTCAGCTTCTCAACTTTCCCTATAGAAAAGAGGGATGTGGAAGGATGACTTAATGGGGACTGATGAACAATGCATTCCCTGTATTTGAAGGAGGCACAGGGCACTGTGATGTTTTCCCTTGCCTGCCTGGTTTTTGGCTTGATTCTGGTGGTTCCAAGCTGAGCCCAGAGCATGTGGTGCAAACACTGTAGGAAGGCTGATGCCCAAGAGGGTTTTTCCCCCCACCCATTCCCACACCCACACAGAGGTAGGCCACACCAAGGTTTCCTGGACTGAGGTTTGATGAACCGTTAACCTAAAAATGCCCTGAGTAGGAAGAAAATGTTTCCAAGGCCTAAAAATCTTGCAACGCTTCTGAAGTGGGAATGGGAGCTGTGGTTTGCCTAAGCAACTTTTTGTGCTCCTGGCTCTGCTGTGAGCTGGCTGTGCTTTGTGGGTGCAAGGGTATGTTTGGGATCTTGCTGAGATGGGAAGGCAGCCCTCCAGGGCTGGGTCAGCCAGAGGGGCTGCCTTCCAAGCAGATGTCGTTTTGGCGTGAGGCTCAGCAGGTTTAAGACAGGATGTCCCTTTACTCCAGAGAGCTGAAAGTATTGAAATAAGTAACAGGCTGGGAATGTCTGAATCCAGTTATGAATTCCTGGGGAAGAGGATTTGGCAATGGCAGGATGTCTTGTGGGCAGGCTCTGCATTGGGGGGTGGAGAACGCACCTCGCTGTCCCATGGGCTCTGCTGGGAGCCAAGTGCTGGTAGGGCAACTTGGCTGCACGAGCCCCTTCCTCTTCAGGACAGTGCCAGGGCCCGTTCCAGTGCTGGAGACCACTGTCCTCCTCGTCCATTGCTTCTTCTGCTGTTCAGTGAGGGCAGAAGCACCTCACTGCAAAGGTGGGGGCTGTGGTGTCAGCCAGACATGGCTGTGTGGGGCTGCGGTTGTTCAGCCGTGGCTGTGGTGTGGTGGCACAGTGAAATAGGGGTGTGGTGGCTCTGGAGGTGGCCCAGAGGATGACCTGGTGGCTGCAGTGTGTGTGAAACTGGAAGATGAGGCTGCCCAGGGATGCACTGGTTGGGGGAGATGGTTTTTACTCCAGAGCTGTGCTAGTGGCTGGGACTTGGAGCCTGTCTGTCATTGAGTCCCAGTGGTCACATTCCTGAGGGTTTTCCTAGAGCTGCCTCAACAGCACGGGTGACGCTGCAGCTCAGGAAGGAGCTGTGACAGCAGGATCCTGACCCTATTTTCATAAATAGTAACAGCATCTCTAAAGGCTTCGAGGGCTTGGTTGGGAAGGGAACGGCTGGGTTCCCCTGTGTCTGGCAGTGGACAGCAGCAGATGCTTGGGGAGGAGATTAAGAAGCAAGGCTGGAGCAGAGGGATGCTTCCCTGGCATGAGCAGTCTCTCCAGCCAAAGGGCTGCCCTGGCCTTCGGCTGCGATGTGGATGCAGAAGGAGATGGTTTGTGACAGCAGCACTGGCCCCACATCTGAAGCAGTGGGATTATCCCTGAGTCTCCTCAGGGCATAGCATCCTTACTGTGGGGGTCAGGATGGCCCTCCCTGGCAGGGGCTGTTGGCACTGCTCTGAAAGGCAGCAGTGATGCAGCACTGGTGGGGCTAAAGAGGCATTTGGAGAGACCAGCACTTCTTTACCCCACTTTGATGCCATCCTGGATCTGCAGTCTGAGATTTGTAGAGGAAGAAAAGGTATTAAGAACTGTGGATTTAACAGGGTATGAGGAATATGTAGTAAGAAACCATGCAGTCGCACCAGTCTCTATTATTTTCCTTTCTTATTACGAACTTCTAGATGGTTTGACTTTGCTAAATATTTTAGCACTTCTCTAATTGTAGGACAAGCTAAATTCCCTGTGCTGGTATTTCAGTAGGGTTAGCGGTCTGGAGGCAGCTGCAGCTCTCTGAAGGGCTGCCTCATCTCGGGCTGTCTGCTCTGTGTGTCTGGCCCTCTCTGAGATGCCCAAGGTTATCCATTGAGGAACAGCCCCTAGTGTAGGGATATTTGCTGGAAAGAAGCAGAGCTCTTCAGCCTGCTGGTTGCAGCTTTTTAACATGTGGCTTGTTTGCTGTGAGTTGCAGTGGAATTTGTAGCCTGCTATGGAAGATGCATCCAGAGGATGTCCCGTGGACCACTTCGGATGGAAGAGCTGCTTCTCAGTAGCTCCTGACACCAGTCTGTGAGATCTCTTTGCCTCATGGGTTTTGGGCAGCATTACTGTATTTGGAACATGCAGCTGCTGTCAGGAGGTTGAGTGAAAGATTTTCCTTGGAGCTCAGGAGAAAGTGTTTATTCTTTAAAAGGGTAACTTGGGGTAAGAGCGAAAGAAAGAGAAGCAGCCTAATATTGCAATTTAAATATATTTAAAGATTCCTTCTGTTTAAGTTTGCTTCCTAGCCTTGATCAGAAGGAAATGCTGTTAGCTACAGAGTGGAATAAATCGAGGGCACCCTTATCTGTGCAAGATAAATTACTATTGTTTAGGAAAGACACTCCAGGGATTGAAGAATTTAATTAAATACACAGGGATTATGAATATGCATGTAAATTAGACAATCTAGATATGACATGGCTACAACTGCAGGGAATTGTTCAAACTTAAAAGTGTAATCATTCTTTTTATCGGGGCGTGGGGATGGGTAACAAATGAGAAGATTCCCTTTCCCATTTACCTCTGCCTCGGCCGGTCTCAGGTCATTAAGCAGTGGGAATTACCCGTCGCGGATCAGCCCTCCACAAGCCCGCAGAGATGATGCGCTGGAGCCTTTCTCCACCCTAATGAGCCGCTGCAGGAGCTGAGGGAGAAATGGGGGTTGTGGTGAGGGGCTGCCATTGCCGTGACCCAGATAAGGGGTTTGGGAGGGTGGGGGATGTGATTTGCCTTCTGCTGAGGCAGGGGAGGAGAGTGCTGTGGGCAGGGTGTGCGCTGCAGGCTTGCTGCTGGCTCTCCTGGTACCTCCCCGGAGAGAAGGATGCTCTCCAAAGGCATGGAAACGTACATATGGTGATTTCAGAGTGCCTTCCTAAAAATCAAGGGGCTAGGGAGTGCAAATATTGGTCAGCTTTTCTGCCTTTTTCTGGTGGTTTTATAGGGGTGCCCCCCTCCAGTGTGATCACTGCTGTCTACAAAACAGTATGGAAATCACAAAATTGTTTTTTAGAGACTAAGATCAGTGTGAACAAGAGAGGCAAGATTGAAATATTTCTTAAAAGTCAAGACACCTGAGGAATTTACAATGAAATGTGGGAATGTGCTCGTGCTGCCCTCCCTGCCAGGTCTGAGCTCTTTGTAGCATCCTGCTGATTTGCTGAGCCAAGGCAGGCTCTTCAAAGGACATTAACTGCAGTATATGGTGCTGCCTTGAATGTGTTTAATTTGCAACTCTTAGAGGTGACATCTAATAACAATGCAAGGAAATATTTTTCTTTTTTTTCCCCTGTGTCTCCTTTGTTTGACTTCACCTCCATCCGCTTGGTTTCATTGTTCTGCTAAAATCAGATTTCTCTCTAGTTTGAGTCCAGGACCTGCAGGTGAAGAAATAAATTGCTACAAGCCCCCCATCCTGTGAATTATTTGTAATTTTTAAAATAGGCAGTGAAACGTGGACATGATCTGACTTTGAACTTGACTTGTTTTTAAAAAGAAATAGTAGAGAGGCTGGATCTTGACTAGCTGCTTTCCCCCACCTTTCAGTTTTTCGCTTTTCAGTTGGCCAGAGCTGGATGAGATGGATCTGTTCTGATGGCAGGTCCCCATCGGGGGCAGGAGCAGAGCTGAGCCCATGGATGGCTTCCCTGGGGACCTGGGGGTGATCTGTAGGGCCAGACCCAGGTCTGCTCTGGGTCACCCCTCCACGAGTGAAGCACCAGCTTCTCTCACCTCCTCCACTCTCATCGAATTGAGGGCTTATGGTAATCAGGAGCTCAGTCCTGTCCCATTTGAGCCACGTGGGAACAATTCCTATTTATCACTTTGAAAAGTGGTTGATTTTCCAACCCTTGGCTCATGGGTTCTGATTAAAAAACAACAAGGAAAGAAACCCCCCACATCTGACAATGTGAAATATTTAAAGCCTCCACGCTGCACATTTTTTCAAAAAACCTTGAAGACCTGCTTTTTATTTTTGTCAAGGAAAAATATAATAGGAGAATATTTGTATGGGTGCACAAGTGCATACAGAGATTTGAACCTTTGTAGTAAAGTATTTCTAATAAAAATTTAATGTCCTCAAGACAGTGTTATGGCAGCTCATTACTACTAAAGGTCATTTGAAGAGTATTGATCCTAAATGTTACAGCCGAATGTAAACTTTGACTGTTACAGTTATTAATGTGTATTTATGATCTATGGGATATGTGTAAAGGGAAAATGAGAATCTAAATGGTATGGTGAGCTCATTTGCTTCAGGATTGCCAAAGGCTGAGTTCATGCAATTCACCTCGGTTTTAAGCATGTCTGTCATCTTTGTGTTACATGGATTGAACCTTATTTATTTTATTTTTTTTTTTTAGCTGGAAAAATCCTTTAGTCCTGCCCTGGAAAAGGAATGCATTCTTGAATTTTTGATCGTGCCCATGACACAGCCTGAGCTTTCTATCTGTGCCTAAATGTATATTGGGGAGCAGTGTTTTGCATTCAGCTTCCATGCGGACACAGAAGTACCAAAAGCTGAACTTTGTGTGTGACTGAGTTGCAAGCATAAGTAGGAGCTCTGAGGAGCATGAATCTACTCTTGAGTGTAATTAGAAGGTTATGCCACTGAAAAGCAATAGTGGTTTTTAAAAATTGAATTAATTAAAAATGTTAACATTGTATACTGACAGAACATGTGGCACTATATTTATGTTTTTGCTATACAGTAGTGCACCTATGTTTGCACATCGGAGACAGAAAGGCTGCATTCACAGAGAATTTTAAGGCTCTTTGTATTAAAAAAAAGAGAGAAAAATAGACAAGAAACCCGTGGTGGTAGGAGGAAGATAAACGGTGCTTGTGATATTTCAAAGTCACATTAATCTTTTTTTCTTCCCTTTTTTTTCTCCTTTCTTCTTTTAATGTATGACTTTCTCCAGGGAAATTGTCTCCTCATGACTGCAGCGGATTAATGTGCACAGATCAGCTCCTGCATTATTTTTCTGTTTTGACAGAGTGGTGATTTTTATATGCACGTCCCTTTCTGCCGAGATTACAGCTCATGTTCTTGGAGTTTGAAAGAGTTCCCTGCCAAGGAGTGGCAAGGAACAGGAAGCAGCCATTCTGATGCACAGTGTTAGCAAGAAGCTTCAGGCTTGTTGATGTTAGCTTATTTATTTTAAATTGTGGTTAAATATATATTTTTCTGATGATCTCTGGTAAAGTTTTGCTTAAATGAAAGAGTGACAATTGGGCCAACTATGGTAAACCTATGGGAATGGGACAGGTTTGGGCTTTCTTCTCTCTCTGTGGGTCCCACAATATCTCTGGGCACAAACTTGACATTGCATTTCTGATGATCATTGCATCCTGTTTTTAATGGTTTGTCTAGACAGTGCTGACATAACTATAAAAATACTTTGGTGACCTAGTCTAGAATTAGTGCACATGAAGAAATCAGCCCTCGCTTCTGATGTTTGCAATCAGTTTGAATGACTATACTGTAGCACAACTTAAGAGGGAGGCAGATTTGGAGTTGATCCAGAGAGCAAGTCATGAGCAAAACACATCCAAACAAACCCACGTGGTAAATATGCATTGTATAGGGAAAACGCCAAAATGCAGGTTAGCCACAGTTTGCCTCGGAGTTGTGTGACAAATTTATGGAGTCTGGTGTGAGGCTGGAGTTCCCCCTTGGTTGGCCCGAAGGTTTTCTGGGAAGTACATAACCCAAACTCTGAACTTGGTCTGTGTGATGTTGTGCCTTGTATTTGGAGAAACTTAGTCAGCATAAAAACAATGTGTTCCTTCCAAACATCAGCTGTGTTGTTGACAATGCCTTGGATTAGGAGTTTGTAAACTTTGGGACCAGCGGTGTGTCCAGTCAGCTCAGAAATCTCTGGCACATCAGTGATGGTGACTCAGCAGTTTAATGGCACTGGACTCCACTGGGCCTGGTTTTGAGGCCAGTTTGTGTAGCACTACCTCCTCCAGAGTGTGTGACCTGCCTTTAGATTACTAATCCCAGATATTTTAAGATAACATAAGCCTCCTGAGCTGTAGGGACTGTGTGGATATTTCTACAGACTCTCTACAAAGAAACCCATGTCTGGTCATTTGCTGATGTGGTGAGGACTTGGACACCCTGGAATAAGGGTGAAACTGGAGAAGAGTTCTTGGTTGTAACATAGCAACAAAGCTGTGGGAAAGATTTGGTTTTGGTGGGGGTATGTAGTACCATCTTCAATGGGATTGGTAGCCTTTGAGAGCTGGATTGCTGCCCTCAGAGGGGACAACAGCATATTCCCTATTCCTGTCGTGTAAACAGGGAAAAGGGGAGCAAAATATGATGTGCTGAGTTCATTTACGGGCAAATAAGTGACATGTGAAAGGGAGTCTTGACAGAGCAGTACAATGGTTCTGTGCTTCATGCATAGCTAGGTAGCACGTGGAGGCACTTTCCAGATGTGGGACAACTGTCTGCTGCCCCCAAGAACAAGAACTCCTTCTCTGTGTGGGAACGGGAAGAGGTTTTCAGGCAGCATGAACAGAGAAGGAAGAAGTGGACAGACAGGGTGTGTATAGGGCTTTAGCTTTCTTTAGGGTTGAAGGAGAGGGATGGCAGTGCAGGTAGAGCCAGGAGCAGCGCCTTGTGCCTAGGCTCTTTGGGGGCTTGTGGGTTTGTAGGAATTTAGGATGGAGAAGTCCTTTTGGGTGGCAATAGAGTCCACCCTGTCAGCATGATGTGTTGCTTTGTTTGCCTAGTGGCTGTTTTTATTCTTGGATTACCATATGGAAAATATTGGAGCTGCGTCTTGGTAGAGAGGGGCAAGCGTAGGAGCCCATCAGCTGGGCAGTGGGCATAGGGTGAGGGCTGTTATGCAGTAGAAGGTGTCCCCTCTGGTATGCTGTAGGATTTGTTGGTGCAAATGCCTAAAAATTCTCCTCTTACGCTTCTGCCTGGAGAAGCCCTAGGGTAAGCAAGAATGAAGAAAGATGGCCAGTGAAACCTGTGGATGTGACCCCAATCTGGCACTGAGGAGGGCTGGAAAGGTCTGTCAGGTTGATATCTGCAGGAAAAAGATATGTGGATTTATTGAGGAGAGCAATTAGGGATTTGAACAGCTTTCTGAGAGACCCCTCCTGCTGCGGATGGTTGGGGGTTGTGTGCGTGGGGCAGCACCGACCCTGCATTGTGCAGGGGAATGTGGTGGATCCAGGTCCATTTTCCTGCTGCCCTCCCTGTCTGCACTGGCATCTCCCCGTGTGGGGACAGCAGAGGGTGGAGGAGATGTGCAGATGTGTGCAAGATCCGATGTGCAAAGGTTTGGTGCCTGATGATGGTGCAGTGACTTTCTGTGCCCTTGAGCCTTTGCAGAAGCACCATCGCAATAACCAAAGGCAACCGGTCATGACATTTCAAGGCCAGTGGGGAGCCTGGCCCGCCTGCCTGCTGCTGTTGGAGGAGGTGTTTCATGACTACCATTAGTTACGTGCTTGAAGAGGGAGGAAACAAACCTTTACTGAATTGGAAAACTTGTGAAAAGGTCACACTTCTGAAAAGCTGCGCATTTTAAGACTGCTCAGCTCTGCAAAGCCGCCTTTGAACTGGAAGAGTGGGAGTTTAACACCCTTGTGACAGCTCTGGGCGTATTAAACCCACAAAGCAGGAGCCTTGGAGTTTTAACTCTTACCAGGTGCATGGCCTCAGAAGGGGGGGGAGAGAAGCCTGGCCCTTGTAGGTCTCCAAGGAGAAGCAGCATCAATGTGAACCCAGACCTTCTAGCATACTGTGGATACTCCATAGTATCATACCGAGTATCCACCTGAGAGGGAAATAGTGCAATTGGGGAAAACTCCTGTTGTTACTCAAAATTTGTGGACATGTGAGGATATGGCTTCCCAGGAGTTGTGCTTCTCTGATGCCAGTGGAAGTACTCAGGTTTTTAAATTAAAAGATAGGGTAAATGTATTTCTTCTTGAGTTTGCTTCTACATTGTGTTCAGTCCCTTTTGTCTTGGAGACTCCCATGTTATTAATTTACTTCTGTGTAATAAAAATGTATTTTTCCTGACTCTTCTTCTTGGTTTCTTTGGGTACCTGTTTCTTCCTTGTTCCTGTAAATAGCCAACTTCCCAGAGTGCTAGCACCATCTCTTTATCTTCTCTCCTTTGCTGTGCCAAGAAGGTTTGCTCACCCCAGTGAACAATGCTACAGAAATCAGTGTTTATCATTGACCCAGCTATTAGCATAGGTAAAATGTTCATTACTGGTTATTAGTTTGAGACTGTAGGTGCTAATGGCCCCATTCCAGAGAGCAGCAGGCACTTGCAAAACCGCTGGTGAGCAGAAATTGATTGCTATTGATCGATCAGTCTGGGAGCACCAGCCGGATGTTTTGAAGAGGATTTAATAGTGCTTACAGAGCAGCTAGTCCCTCCTTATCTTTTTGACTCTTTTGAAGCTTACAGATAAAGAACCAGGCTGCTGTCCTGCCAAGTCAAGACCCAGTCAAGTGTTCGGGGCATGGGTGCCCTCGCCCTCTCAGCTGGAAGTTGCCCTCTGTGCCTGCATTGTGTACCACAAAAGGCACCTTAGCCCATGGTCAGGGTCTCCTCACACAGGTGTGTGAATGTGTCAGCAGATGCATCCTGCATCCTAGTGAAGTGAGTGGGACAGTCCTTAGCCACTGAGTTCCCTGAGTTGTGATTCCTTGCGTCTGTAGTGCAAAGTGAACTGGAGAACTGCAGGGAGAGCATTTGCTGCCATGGGTCTGGGCCATGGTGTTTCTGGAGAACTTGGTCTTTTGTGGTCATGCTCTAGCTGAAACTGGTCACCTGCTCTTCATTGCTCTGCGTAGATACTTTGGGAATGTGATGTGTGTTCTCCTTACAGATGTTTTTGTGCAACCACAAGTCCATAACTGAGCTAAGGCAGCAGTGAGCCTACAGATGGTACAGGTTTTTGTAATATTGTCTGTAGGCAGCAGAAGAACCTGCAAATGCTGAATTGTCCATCTGAAAAAACAGTTTCCTGTTGTCTGTGGTCTGCTCAGGCTCAGAGGCTGAGTGATCTTGCAAATCCAGCATCCCACCTTCACTGTGTAGGTTTTTTTTTTTCCTATGGCCCATCCAGGGGAGACTTTGGTGGCATTCCCAATGGGTGTAAAGTATCCATTGCTGCTGTGCCCTCTCGGTTCCTTCTCACCTGAGTCATGCCTCAAGGTCCTGAAAGAGTGGGACAGGATTGAAAGGAGCAGGAGATGCTGCAAACAGAAAATGCTGCTCACGATGTAGCCTGATGGCTTATGGTTTTGGTGAGAGCTCAGGGCATTGGGAAGAGTACAGGGAGGGGTGTCTGAAGTGAAGACCTGCTTAAAACCAAGAGAAAAGAAAAGCAAGGAGTATGAATGGACAGAGTTCAAGCAAGTTTGACTTCTGCTTGTCTCTGCTCAATATCTGAACCACTGAGCACTGAGCACCATGTCCAGTGGGACCTCTGACTCCTGTGTGTGAGCTGACGTCATTTTAATTAAATTGTGCCTACCTGGCTTGGATCCTGCTGGCATAAGGGATTACTTTGAAGAGTCATCTGTGCTGCATAGGCTCTGGGCTCACTGCTTCTTGTATCCAGCACAGGTTTTTCCCATGGTAAATTTTCACTTCCCCCCACCATTGGCAGTTGCCGTGTCTTTTCCTGCATCCCAGTGAATAAGGGGGGAAGCAGATCTGAGAAAAGGCAGGGTGAAATGCCCAGCTTAAATACTGCTTGTGTCTGTGTGAGGCTGGGACTGTTGCTTGAGGGTCAAGCTATGGCAGATAAACACTTCTTGCCAAGTTAATAAATCAATGGTGTGCCTTTCCAGGCTGCGGGTTGCGGGCCAGGGAAGAATTCTTCACGGCAGTGAGTCACCTGTTTGTGGCCCTCTGGCAGAGGGACTGCTGTGCTGCCTCCAGTCTGCAGCCCTCCCTGTTCAGACACCATCGGCTGGAGAAAGTGCTGATGCAGCCTGCAGTGTCTGAAACACGCCATTGCCATCTGCCTCCCTGATGGAGTTGGAGCGGCTTCTTTTTTTAACCTGAGTTTGCTGAGTCTTGACTAATTAGCTGCCTTTGGAATTTGTAACATAGAAAAATGCCTGCTAAGTTTGGGATGGAGTGGGGGTGCTAGGGCACTGTACAGTCAGAGGTTGTTTTTTTTTTTTTAAAGGAAAGAAGTCTAATTAGAGCAAAACCAGATATGCAGTAGTCTGATTGGCTTGATTTCTAAATTTGATCTCCAGTGGCTTTGCTGTTTCCAAACTCAGTGAAAGTGGTCATTTCTCTAAACTGTGGCCTTACCTGGTCCAGCAGTTCAGTGTGTTTCCTTAGGAGAGGGAGGTCATGTCCTCTTGTTGGTTTGTGGGCTGTTTGAAGAGTCCCCTTGTGCCAGTTTGGAGCAGGTTGTCAGCGTGATGGGAATGGGTGCGAGGTCTGTGGGGATGTCCATGGTAGGCTCATGCTGTGTTCCAGGTGAGGCCTGGGTGGAGACTGTCTGTGTCTGTGCTCCCTTTGCTGAGGATGAAGATGAGCACTTTAGGGATGATCTTACTGGAGAGGGAGGGTCCACGAGCAGTTAGGACAGAGGGTTTTGTTGTTTTAGTCCAGAGCAGGACAAGGTCAATCCTGACTGAGGTGGCTCAGCATTGTTGATCTTTCAAGACTTCTTCTGTCTGTATGATCCACAAGGGTTCAAGACTATCTCTGCTCAATCTTGTGATCCCTCAGCAGGAGTGATTTGGAGTGTGCTAGGGATGTTTCTAGGTAGGGGAGGAAGTCCACTTGCTGTGGGAAGGGAGCACCATCCACCCTGGTGTTGGCCCCAGACTCACATAAACAGTATGCCGAAGCAGCCTTTACTGCTTTGAAAGGAGATCAGCGTGTGAGGTCCATCTGGCACTTGAAACAAGTATGTTTATTTCAAAGTGAGCAGGCTTTTTGATATTTGGGGTTGAATTGCCTGTTTGAACCCGTAACAATCCTCTATGCTCTATCCTGTTTCTCTAGATCTGCTGTTGTCAGTGGGCAGAAGGGCACTTCAGACCAGGAGGGTGATGGAATTAGTTTTCCTTCATTCTGGGCCCAAATATTCATCCAGTCTTATCTTAATGCAGATCGTCATCTAATCAACTGGAGTGACAATTGGGTGATACCTGGATAGCAAACCTAGTAAGAGGCTGATGTTTCACCCTTGCCAGCAGAATAGCAGACTAGCTAGCTGAGGCATCCCTTTGCTAAACAGCTTTGGCATGCAGAGATTTCACAGCAGCTAAAATAGATGAACTCTTCTTCATTTTGACCATTGTGAGATGTCTTTGCTGTGCTGGGGGAAGCATCCTGCAGCTTGCTTCCCTGGCTGTGAGCTGCTTTTAGGGGCTGATGCAGATCCCAGCACCTTTTCTTTCTGCTCTAGCCTGTGGGCAGAGGTGCTCTGCCCTTCTCTGCCTTTCCTAAGGCTTCTCTTTCTCACCTTTTAGAGAACTTCCTGGATTTGTATGAGAAACTCATTCTTTTTGGGAATGGACTCTTGATATTTGTCCTTGTTTCACTCTGCCTGTAGGTACTGGGGGGTTCCCAGCAGAGCTTCCCTCTTGCAGTCATGGCCCCATGTTGCAGGAGGATCTGTTTTGATGGCCCTGCTTGCCTGGCATCTCAGGAGACTTGAGGACTGGGAGATCCTGGCCAATTGCATAGCACTTGCCTGTTGGCTGTGCATGTCCTGCAAGCAGCATGATGAAGGATAGATCAATGAGGCTCTGCACACTGCTGTTCTGTGAGGGTGCCCCACTTAAAGTCATGGGGGATACTGTGGCTTGGGATGCTGTAGAAACTGTGGTTCTTCCTGATTTAATGCTCACTTGATGTTCCGATGTGTATTACTAATTGAGGGGGTTGGGCTTCGCCCTTCAAGGTTGGGATGTTTGTGCTGGTGGGACTAATTCGTGTCCCAGCTGCTTTCTTCCCCATCAGGTGACTGAACAGGTTGGAGGAGACAGTCTATTCCCCACCATCTTTAGCTGGCGAATTTTGCTCTGGATTTCCATTCTGTGCCACTGGACAAAGAAAGGGAGCCTTTACATTGTACAAATGCAAAGTGAAAACCTTGTCTTCTGCTATTTTTGAGAACTTGCCTCCTGTAATTATGCATCCCTGCTGTGGCATGTAAGCTTAGACAAAACCTACACCTGGCAGGAATATTAGAGAACAAGAAGTTGCAAATGCCTCCAGCATCAACTTCCTGCAGTACCTTTTAGCTTGGCCTGTCAGGTGTTGATTGGCAGGAGCTATCAGAGGAACACAAGCATGTTTGCTGATGCTTTTGTGGCGGGGATTTAGCATCCTTCCTTCCTTTGCTTCTTATTTGTTTATTTTTGTTGTTTGGTTTCTTTTTTCAAATATGTATTTCTTGCTTCCCACCTCTTCCTTTTCCACCTTTGCCATCTTTGTGTTGTCTGTCCTGCCCAGTGGCTGTGGTCTAGATTAGAGGATTACCCTAAAGAATCTGCAGAAGTAGTCAGGCTAAGGAATGCCAACCTGTTTTCAGATGGCTGATGTTCATGCTGTGGGAGTGCATCTCTGCGGGAAAAACATACAGAGATCTGCAAACATAAAAGGGTTGAAGATGTTGTGCTCCTGTCTCTTTAGCTTCCCATGGTGACCAGTCCAGCTGGGCAGTGCAGGGAATAGCTCTGTTGAAAATGGGAAGGACAAGGGCTGCCTGAAGTGGCGCCAAGGTGGAAAAGTACCCAGCACATCAAAATGTAGCAAGGATTTTCTTTTTTCCCCTGAAATCTTTGTGCTTTTACCACGTACTGGACCATTATGTTCTTTAAGATGCAGCAGCTCAGAAGATGACAAATACTCCAGGACAGTGTGTGGTGAGCCTCTGTGAGTCAGATTGAGGCTCATGATGGCTGCTTTGGCAAAACTCATGGCAAACCCCATAATGGGAACAAAGTGGAAGATATCAGCTCCTCCTTTCCAAGCATACCATTACCAGGTGCCTCAGTTCTCCTCGGGAGCTTGGCTTTCTGCTTGTGATGGTTAATGCTGCTGTAAAAATCACATTCTTGGTCACTTGGGAATTGTGATGCAGTAGTTTCTCCAAAATAATAAAGGACTTTAAAACTCAGAATGAACAAGTGTTATTGATTTCACTTCTCCCCCACTTTATTCTTTTTGTCTAAACCAAGTTCATATTGCAGAACTTAAAAATATACAGTCTAATCTCCCTGAAACCTAAAACCATTGATCTTTCCTGTAGGGCTTCATGAATGTGTTTTATTTTTATAGCGTAGCTGTCATCTTGAAGATCAGTGATTAAAGTAAGGCTTTTTTCTCTAAAACCCCATTTTTATTTGCTGGTGAAGCTGTGGTGAAGCATTGAATGGGTGCAAGAGTCATAGCAACCCTTGTATCAGGAAGCAGAAATTAGTTGTTTGTTTGCTGCCACATACCTACCTCACCATCAGTGTCCTTGGTAATGTTTATGTTACGTGACTGTAATGTTCTGGGTGTGGGGGAAAAAAAGACACTTTGGGTTGAAAAAAGGCTTGGTTGCATAGAAATATTTTTCTGTTTGAAGCCCATCCAAACAAAACCGATTTTTAAGCTATTTCGGACTGTGAGAAAGTATGCTCTTCTCCTGCAGATGTAGATCGAGTGTTAAAATACTCAGCTGATGTCCTCACAAGGACCAAATCACTGGGAAAGAAGACAAACTAATTAAATGCTGGAATGGAAAACCCTTGGTGGAGAACCTGTGCCTGTGTGTGATGTGAAACTGCTATAAAATACATAGAAGTATGTTGGCAAAGAGGGAAGAATGCCAGTTGAGGGTTGAAGAGTGGATCCATGCCATTTTGCACTGTTAGGATGTCATCACACATGCAAAAATCTGCTCATGTCATAAATTGGCCAGTTTGATCCTTTTCCTTTCCAGAAAACTAAACAGAAGCGTGTATCCCAGCTGGGAGCGGAGGAAGTTGGTTTTTGGAGATTTCTTGTTCCAAGCAGGAGAAGAGCTTATGTACAATGGACTGCAACTAAACTTTGCACATTTGACACTTAGCATCTGTCCAGCATACAGCATGGTTGTGTAAGGTGTCCTGCTTAATAACCAGGGGAAAATACACAGTGCTAAGACTCATCCTTCCTGTGTCTTGGGGTGGACATGGGATACTTATCCCAACAATAGGCAAACTCATGTTTGGTGGCTTCAGGGGCTTTCTTCTTGTTGGAGCCTTTGCTTTTAAGAGGAATTTTACTTGATTGATTAAGAGGAAATTTACTTGATTACCTGAATTCTCTGAGTCTGTGAGGATTTTCAGCACAGAGACTAGGGACATGCTAGGCAAGACAGGTAGGACAGTGGTTAAATTGATTGTAGTGATCTGTAAATACCACCTTGCCTTCCAGGTATTTACATAAATAGAAATCAGAGTAAATATTTGTGTTAGGATAGACCCTGCCATTATGCCAGCTGATCTACAGACTCCGGAAGAGACACGTTGCCTGCCAGTGTCATCTTGGCAACCTTAAGTGGGTGCAAATGTTCCTGTTTACCCTCAAGGTCTTGGGGTAGATTTCTTTTTTTAAACACTGTTGAATCAGTTGAATGTGGGGTAGCTTTTTTTTTTTTCCCCTTTCAACTTTGAGATCAGAGTTATTTGCCCTCCAGATTAAAACCCAGCTTTGGAAATTAGAGTGAATTTATGGAGTGTGGTGCATTTTAATTAGAACATTTAATTAGGAGAGAATTCATGAGAGTGGGTCTTGTTTTAAAACGATCAAAGATGTTAAATGAAAACAAAAGAGAAAAAATTATAGAGAAGCATAAAAGATTTATTTTGGGTATCTTCTCTACTCATCAAAGGAGATCACCTTCTGTCCTGTGCTTTTTGTTCCAAAAATAGCTGAGGTGCTGCCTGATTTCTGCAGGTCGATGTTGATCTCTCTTTGTAATTAACTCTGAAAACAAATTGCGCAGTTGGGAGGGGAGGGAAGTGAGTGTCAGCAGGCTGCTGGAAATCGCTCAGGTGTGTGAAATGGCTCCACTGTCTCACGCCGACTGCCCAGGAAACAGCGCTGTGGATTTCTCGCTTGTGTTTAATGTCTGTGTCATCTCCTCAGCTTCATGCTGACAGTTACTTTCCATGTGTGGCAGATTAATCTCCCGAGACTTCGGCCCATCTCCTCTCTGAGCTGCATTAGCATCTCCTTGCTTTTGGTGTCAAACCATGAGCAGCCGGTGTGAGCATCACGTTTTTCTGATGGGCGATGAAGGGAGCAAGGAGATGGTTTACCTGACAAACAACTTTGGTCTTGCTGTCGCCAAGCAGCAAATCATGCTGGGTACCGGTTCCTGCTCAGGTATGTGCCTTCGCAGAGATTTCCAAGGAAGCTTAAAAATCAGCATCCCTTAGCAAACCTAAAATACAAATCTCTATTTTTAGCATAGAGCAAGATCTGGTGTCCTCAGGAAATGAAGTCACTGACTTCACTGCATCACCCGTTTCTGCCATGGAAACAGTTGGTGAATTAATGCAAGTTTTGCACAGGTTTAACAGCCATCCTCCTCTTCAGAGAGAGGGGTGGGAGGAACATTTTCTATTAAACTCAGAATTGTTGTCTTAAGTTATTAATTCCTTGCATCCTAATGTATTTATCTCTGGCTGCAGTGAAGAGTGGAGGGCTTTGAAATCTTCTTAGCTCAAAGGACGCTTTCTGCACCAGGGAACAAAGAGGCAGCATCACTTCAGTAGGACAGTACATGGATGTAAAGACTACTTTACGTACAGTATGTGACTGTGTACACATATAGGCACTCCATACAGACAGCATGGCCAGAACCTTGCTGAGCTTTTGAAAGTGTGCAGGTCCCTGTGTCTCTCAGGACCATGTTATGTGTGATGTGGGTTCTGTTAAATAGGGCATGCAGCATCTTGAGTGACATCCAGGTGAGGTCAGGACCACCACTGGCTCTCACCAAGCTGTTCTGGCTGCTTGGGACCAACACAGAAGGATGAGGAGCTAAGATGGTGGTAGTGGAGGCTGTAGACCCTCCACACCAACATGCACTCCTCATCTCTCTTTCCCAGGTGTCACAGCAGCAAGAACATTTTGTCCTAAAAATCCAGACTTCAGGACCCGCTTTTACAAGGAACAGGATTAGATTTGGAATATTTTTGACTCCTAGGTGGTTTTTGCATTTGGTTTGATTCTGTGCCAGCTTTGCTGTGTGTCTCCCTTGATACCCCATGGCTGATAGGAGCACATTGCAGGGTGCAGTGTCTCAGTGCAAAGCACTCACCTGCCCGTGGGGCACGTGGGTGTGACCTGCAGTGGTGGGTGTTAGTTCAGCCACGTGGCTATGAGCAAGGTCCTCTTTGGGAGTGTTTCAGTCTGTGTTGTGCGGTTGGCCACATTTTCTGAAGTTGTTTCCATCTCCAGTTGCTTGGGTTCACTCTTGGCCAAGAAAACATCAAGTTGCTGAAATTATACGCCAGGATCGTACTATTTATGTTGGAGGAACAGCACAGTTTACATAGACGGGCTCTTTGCAAAATCAGCTTACACTGGCTTTTAGCAGTTGAAGTGAACAGCTGTGTCAAGTTAGAGATGCTGAAAGGGAGTCCAGCTCAAGAGCAGTGTCCTTGTCCAGCATGACAGCTGGCTCTCGGGGAGGGGTGGTTGTTTTTAACTGGGTTATGCTGGGGTTCAAAGCAGGGGCGGTTTGGGATGGGGGTCTGAGTGCCATGTTCCCCAGGAGGAGCCAGGATCCTGGAAGCCTGCTGTTTTTTACTCCCATCCCAATGGTGAATAACGGGCAGGGCCCCCCTGTCTCCATCCAGATTGTGTTGAGCAATGCTGTGGTGCTGACTTGATGTTTCTGGTCTTGCTGGAGAGCAAATGTCCTTGGTGTGGGTTTCTGTGCTCTGCTTTTCTACTCTCCTTCATTGTGTGTGAGCCTTGGGCTGCCAGCCCAGCCTTGCCCTGCACCCTGAACCCCCTGAACTGGGAGCAAAGATGAGTTAAAGCTTGAAAATCCCTGGGAGTGAGTGGGTACTGGGAGGCCATTTTGGACATGGTGGGAGAGCTGGAGGAAATCAGGCTCTCCTCTGATCCTGACTCTGATGTGAACAAGTTTAGATGTGAGCTAGTTTAATGGCAGGGTCTGGAGGGTGTTTGGGACATCTCAGTCTATGTGCAGCGTATGGCAGTGTGTGGGAAGGTGATGGATATTTTGGACCATGGGCCAGCTGGTAAAAAGGCAACTATAAGGCAGATGAGTCCTTTTTGAAGTGGTTTGAACAGTCTGTTGTCCCTTAAACAGGGAAGCTCTGTCTAAGTGCAGCTGCCTCTGGATGTGAATGGTCCCCAAATCTCAGCTAGTTCCTGCAGTGTGAGCTCAGGTCTCCAGGACTAGGTCTCCAAAGGAGCACTAGCATTGCCAGAGAAGCAGCTCCCTCCTACAGATGCTTCCCATGGGCCAAGGGCTGGAGGAGGCTCTTGCATTCCTTTCCCTTCCAACCTTGGAGCTACTTTGGACGGGACTGACCCTCCATGTCCTCCTGGTTTCCTGCTGGCATCTTTGCCCAGCATCAGTGGATATGTTGAGTAAGGGAATACTTTCTCACACCTGGTAGCATGTTTTTGCCACCAAAGCTGTTTCTCTGATGGACACCACACTTGTGTTTGAAGGGAGCAGGCTGGCCAGGGTCTGGAAATAAGCATTTTTAAGGAGGGAAGGAAGCTATTACAAATATGATTAATGGCAATGGGTGTGCATCTTAAAACTTCTTTTAGTTGTTATTTGATCTTTCTCCTGCAAACTCAGCAGCTGACTTCTGCAGAAGATAAACACATGGGAGGAGAATGAAGAGAGGCTCTTTGGTCTTCAAAAGCAATTAAGTGTTGAATATCTGACTAGAGACATCTTGAAGGGGCCCAGATTTCAGCAGGAGGGTGTTCATCCTTTTCTGTAAAACAGATCTCATTTAAGGGCTCTCAGATGGACAACAGCAGTTGCAGGTCACTTGGGCAAAGTGTGATTCCTTATGGTGAGGGGTACCTAGAGCTGTGCTGGTCCAAGGCAGCTCACACCCGGGCTACATTCTGTCATATAAGCTATATTTAGGTTGTGTTTTACGTTCACTGCCGTTGCTTCAAAATAGTTTAAAATACAGCTGATGTTGAAAGAAGTTGATGAGTGTGATTGGAAGTTTGGGTCCCAGTGACCCTGAGCAGGTGTTCATGGTGCCACAAGGTCCCTGAGAAGGTGGAGGCAGTGAGATGAGTCAATGGGTTGTGTAATTCTGACACGCAGGAAAGCAGATGAGTCTGGCCACTAGCATTTCTGTAGCACTGAATTGGCAACTGTGAGCTCCCAAAGGGCAGAGGATGCTGCTAGTCAGCTGGAAGTGTTCCTGGAAATGCCCCTGGGTGAAATTTGGCATTCCTTTGAAACATGAAGTGGCCACCACATGCTGAAGTAGCTGACAGGAGGTGAGGGCAGAGCCCAGGTCACTAGATCTCTGTTCTTGACCGCATCCAGTTTTCAGTAGTAGGTTTTGGTTGGAGATGTCAGCTTGTATGGCCTGTTCGTCCTTTCTGAATCATAGAATGGTTTGTGTTGGGAGGGTCCTTCAAGATCCTCTTGTTCCAACCTCCCTGCCATGGGCAGGGACACCTTCCACTAGACCAGTCTGCTCAAAATCCCATCCAACATGGCCTTCGACACTGCCAGGGTTGGGGGATCCCCCCATGACCCCATGGATGGGATTCTCCCATGTCTCATATTGCCAAGCTTTGTGGTGGACCCCTATTGTTTAGCCTGATTTGAAAAAATGACCTGGAAAGACTTATTAAAGCACTGATTGAGTCCTTCAGCTGCATCTCTTTGTGGTGAATAGGTTGAAAATCATGTCAAGGGACATGGAAATAGTTCTTGGAAATAGTCTTCTTCTAGACTGGTTCCCTGGGCAAGGAAGATGAATGAGGGCCATGTTTCTGTATCACCAGAGACTTTCTGCCCAGCTGTTCATGCAGCAGAAAAAGTCCTGAATTCAGTCAAAGCTGAGGAACTGGGCAGTTTTGGAAGAGGTCTGGTGCAAACTCTTGCTCTTAATCCAAGGAATATGGTATCTGTTTCTAAAACAGCCAGGGGCAAGTTGTCTAGGATCCAAGTCGGCAGCAGAGCAGCAGGGCCTCTCACTGGTGCCGGTGAACTTTTGATGGGCTTCCTGGCTGAATCCCACATTTGGAAGGCAAATCCAGGGGGGAAATTGCATCTATTATCCAAGCACGTGGTATTTGAGAGGGACTCCTGCCTGCTGTCTAAAAGTTGTGTGTCTTTTTCAGTATAGTCTTCCAAGATCTCTAATAGTCGCTGGAGACACCGGTGCTGCCTGGAAACGATGCTGTCCCAGTCCTTTGGGGTATGTAGATGATTTTCTTGCAGTTGGTGTTAGAGGAGCCTTGTCTGCTGGCTTAGTCCCTCAGTGATAGTGTAGGAATTCCCCCATAACCTGTACAAGTAGGATACCAACTGCTCCATGTTTTAGTGGATTTAGCTCAATTGGCACAACATTCTCATAGATACAAGTCGTTCCTGAGACGAGAGGAGGTGTAAGAATGTGCAGGCCAGTTGAATCCATGGGTTCAGGCTGAATGCTGGTCATTCACTCTGTAACACATGTGAGGATTAGTGTGAAATCTTGAGAGCGTACAGTCTTCTGTATGATGTGCTGGGAGATCTGGAGGAAGAAATGGGTGATTTGTTCTATAGAAACATTTTTCATCTCTTCACATCTGTTACTCTTTCTCCTGTCTTTTCTCCCCCCAACCCCCAAATTTGCACTTTGTCATTAAAACCAGGAAAGAAAAATCCCAATATGCATATGACATTTTACAAAAGTGCTCTCTTTGCTCTTAAAATCCAACAGTTCTGCTGTACAGCATTCATCTGTAATCAATTAGAAGGTTTTTGATCAACAGAAGCTGAAGGTTCAGTTCCCTGGAGCTTAGCACTCTGCACGAGGAGGTGGGATTGCCTTGGCACTTTGTCTCCTTTCACCTGAAGAAGGAAATTAGAGCTGCAATGAATGAAACTCAGTGAGGCAGAATGAGATGTGAAAACTCCAAAGGTGCTTGTTAACCCAATTCCAGCCCCATTTCAGTGGTGTTCAACCAGGTGGTCTAGATGCAGCTTCCAGCTCAGGAATTTCTGAAGCTGCTTCTTGCTCGAAGCAAGGGAGAAGCTCTCTCTGGGGGTTGCCATTCCCTGTCAGAGACAAGATAGAGGTGAAAGTTGTGATCCAGTACACACTGGCTTGTCATTTTGAGGTCTTCTGTGATGTGCTGCCAGTGATAGGACTGAGACCTCAGGTACCTAATTCCCCACTCCCCCTGACCCATGGCTGCTCACCTCTCCCTCTGGAAACCAGCCCAGTGTTGTACTGATGCCTGGGTATAGCCCTACAGAAGCAAAACTTTCTGGGGACAAACCTTCGCTTTCACACTGCTTGGAGCCTGCTCTGGTTCCTCTGCCGTGTAGAGACTTCATTTCCAGTTGTCCTATGGAAAACTGGGAGTTTGGAGGAGTCAGTGGCTGGATGAGGTGGAGGCAGGAAAAGAAAACTTAAGATTTAAGTTCTAGCAGGAAACTGAATATCCCCTATGATAAACAACCTGAGTATTTGATTTCTTAAAAAGAGGAATCGAAACCTGAGATGTCAAAAATTAGGTTGGGCCAAAAGTGAAATATAATCAAGGAGAGATTTGTTCTGGATGTTCTTGGCCACCAAAACAGGTCTCTTCCCTCCATGCTCTTAAGAGAGCTGACTCTGTAGGAAGCCTGTCCAAGACTGGTTTCTTTGGCTTCACAGCAATTGAGAGCAGCAGCAGAAGCATCATCCTGTCTGATAGAGCATCAGGATGTTTCTCCCTGTGGATGCGGCAGGGGCATAAAAATTACAAATAAAAGGCAGAAGGGCTTTTGAGAGGGTAATAGAGTGCAAGATGGGGAGTATTAAGCCCATCTCCAGCCATAATTAAACCTGCAGTTGGAGGGTCTGTCACATTGCTTCAGACCCTTGGAAAAAAAAAATTCAGTTGCTAGCTTCATTAGTAATTAAATGTCCAATTACTGTATGTAATGTTTCTGCTTTGCTGAACTCCACAACTGCATTCATAAACAGCCCTAAGGAAGGCCTCTAATCTGTGCCATTGTTCTTCAAGTGGTTTGCACATGCAGAAAAAGAAAAGAAAAATCAGGCAGACATACATAATATGGAAAGGAAAGGGGGAAGGGGTGGGAAGAGGAGGAAATCAAATCAGCATCTTCCACCTCCCTCCCCCTCCCCGAGGTAGGATCTCTGCCAAGCCCACAGAGAAGCCCTCAGGCCCCTCGAGCATGCAAATGTAATTTTCTATCCAGACAACACAGTATTTTTTTTTTTTTTATGAAATGAAGTCCACCCCCACTCCCCCTAAAACCTCCTCAAATCCCTGAATGCACAACAGAAGCAAGAAGAAAATTACAATGAAAGGAGAGAGGGAGATGGGAGGGGGAAAAAAAATAAAAGCAGCAGCAACCCACAAACAGAAGGAGAGATGGAGGGAGAATTGAGATGAATATGCAGTGTCCAGAGTTTAAATAGACATAAAAGATAATGAAGGTGGGGAGGGGGGGAGGAGGGAGGAGAGATTGTAATCAAACAAAATGATTTTGGTCCTCTTCAATCATCCCTGGTTTGCAGGCTGTCATTTTATACAAATTAGAGCTAGGGTAATTGTATGAATATTCACTGGGATTGAAATCACGTTTATTAAAGGGAAGGCACTCTTCTCAGGGCCCACTGCGCCGCTCGGCTTTTGTTCGCCTGGAACAACAGGAAAGTCACTTGTGCAATGAATGAGCATGGGATCCATGCCCCTCCCCTCTTAGGGGCTGGGCTGGGGTCCTGGGGGAATGCTGCGGGTGGCGGGGCGCTCTTAGGGATGGGTGGCCCTTCTCTCCGGCTGAGAAGCAGAGGGCTGTGTGGAAGTGCCCATCTCGGGAATAACAGCCATAGCCTGGGAATTGGCTCTTCACCCTACCTGCAGAGGGGGGAATGACAATTGAACCAGTAATATCTTGAAACCATTTGGGATTAAATAATTGCCACATTTTTTCAATAATAAGTTCAAATTCGTATTAATAATGTAATATAATTTTATTATTATTATTATTATTAATTACTACTATTACTATTATTACTACTATTACTATTATTATTTCCCCCCGCTTTAAGCGTTGCTGCTGAACAGAATTCTTCTTCCTGCTCAGGAGTCCGACCCAGGTCTGTGTTGCACATGTCTGGCACCACGCTGGGGACGGCTCCTCTCATACATAACCAATCAAAGATGTATTCAGGGCCGTTGTGAGGAAGCTGGGGATGATTATAAGTCGAGCTATCCGAGCCTTTTGCTGACTGCTCACCCTCGCATATTAGGAAATTTCTCTTAGAAGGGCAGACAAAGCCTTTTGAGCCCGTGTATGGTGATGGCCTCGCTTGGATGTCTGGCTTTAACCGCTTCACAATGTCAGCCTCTCATTTCTGAAAAAAGGCAAACGTATCCCATTGTCGCATGTCAAGTACCCAGCGCTGCCATTCAGCAGCCCAGCCATGGCTGTAACCCATCCTCAGGTTGTCAGGGCAATGCAAGGAGATCGCTCTCCACTCGGTAGCTGGCAGCAGGAGGAAGGCGAAGCTGACCTGAAGCAGAAACGGTCATTTAAATATTCGATTGTGCCTTAGCCCAGTGATGGGATGGGTTGTCCCTTCTCCAGGACAGCTGGGCTGCAAATGATCTCGAGGTGACTGGGTGTTGTGTTTTGTTATGGTTGGCGAAGCCATCTGTAATAACTTGCAGTGCTCTGTGGGGATTGCCCAGGGAAGGAGATGTGCTGGACTGTGGGGCCCGGGACTGTTGTTCTGCTGCTGGTGTGAACAGGTTCTCCCATCAGCCCAGGTGCTATGCATCTGTGTGCCAAACCCAGGTGAGAGTAAGAAATCATGTGATGGGAGACCAAAAGCATTTCTTTTTTTTTTAGAGCTCATCTTTTTTTTTCCTTTCCTTTCTTTGGATCTAGGAAAGATGAACTCAGATCTGAGACAGCCAGCCCTGCTAGTGCTGTGGGTACATGGATAATCTGTCTAGCTTGAACCTTAAAAGCTGTAAAAACAGCTAACTTAACCTAATTAAGGAGAGTGTTTGGGCTCTTTTTTGCTCTATGTGGGAATGTTGCTGGGGCAGACTGCAGGAAAATGGGTACACATGTAGCATCAGAAGATTTCTTCTGAAATTGCAGTGACTGTACCATCTGCCTGCGCTGTGGAAGGTCCTGCCTCCACCAGATGATAAACTGAGCCAAAGGGATGACAGATATTCCCAACATTTTCCCAGGGCTCAGCTGTGGCCACAGTGGTTTGATCTGATAGCACCAACTCTGTAAGACCAGCCATGGTAGAGCAAGGCATGGGGTTCTGCTCCCAGCAGGTTGTGTGTTGGACCAGGGCATCGTCTGCAGTCCCAGCATCCTGCTGGGCCAAGTCATACTTGGCTTTCCCCTCTTCTTTCTGTCCTGCCCAAACCCTCCCATGGAAAGTACTGGCCCACCAGTGCCATGGCTGTTGCTCAGCCTGATCCTGCTCTTGGCTGAGCTGGTCAAGTCATCTCCACCATGAGGGGAGGCTGTGTGTGTGCTTCTCCTTGGAGCCACAGCAGTGTCTCTGGCTGCCCTGATTCAACATGGCCTTGTGTACAAATAACCCTTCAAGGCTTCAACGTGGGTGGCAGTGTGTGCTCTTTGGGCTCACCAGGCCGTGTGGTTTCTGGCATAGCACCCCTGCTGGGGAACTGTGTCCATTGGGTGCTCAAAGTCATCCCTGGCTTCCTGCAGACCTGATGTAGAGCTGCAGAGCTGCCCGTTCCGTTTTTACCCAGGGTTTTCCTGTTCTGGCAATGTTTTGTCTTTGAAACCCAGTGCAGACCCCCACAGAGAGCTCCTGTATTGAACTGCAAGGCGCTGGGGGCTGTGCTCAGGGAGCTGGTTGGGATCAGAGGCTCCCTGTGGTGTTGCAGGCAAAGAGGAGGAGTGGGCTGGTGGTTTGAAGACATGGGATGAAATGTTTCCCTGTGTGTAGATGGTGTCCTCGTTGCTTGGGTTGGTGCACGTGTGCTTGCCAGACCCTGCAGACCTCCAAGCCCAGATAAACTGAGCCAGTGCTGTCTTCTGTGAGATGGAGGTCCCCAGAGACTGTGGGTGAGTGTGAAGCTGAGGTTTGTTTAAGGGGGAAGGATGTAAAGGTCAACCCCATGGGCTGCCAGGCAGCAGCAGCATCTCTGTGATGCTGCCAGAGTGGACTGATCTTCTTATTTGCATACAGGCATCTAAAATTTCTGAAGTGTATTTGAACTTGTAGAGACCATGATAAACCTTTTCTGACTGCTGGGATGTATCACTGAGGGAACTTTAGGGTACACCTATAGGACCTATTTGCTTTAGGGTCATGTAAGTTGCTAGGACTTCTTGAATTGGCATAGAGAATGGGTTGTTCTTCAAGTCAGTGCTGGGAAGGCTTTTTTGTCTCCACATAGGGAAACAATCTGTTTTTCCTTTTTTTTTCCTCTGAGTTCAGTTGTTATTGTCCTAGTTTTTGAGCAAAACTTAAGAAGAAAAGCCCTCAGATGGTTCACTATTTTGTTATGATACCAGGAACAAGGAGTCTTTCCAACAGAAGAGATAATCCCTTGTCTCATTAAATTTATGACTTCAAAAAAAACTCCTGCTGGCCGTTTTCTGTGGGGGCTATTTTCTGAGGCAGCTTCTTCGGTTTTGAATGGTTTCATTCCTCAGCGCTTCTTTTGAGTGGAAAGTTTAAAGATGCGTCATCTTGCATGAGCAGGGCGATAAACTGTGAAGCAAATGTGAAGAGCCTTAGAAAAGGGCTGTACAAAATGCAGATGTAGGGGATTAGAAAACAGAACTGCACTACATCCAGCGATAAGTAGGGTCGGACTCAGCAATTTCTGAGCAGTTGCACCAGGGAGGGGCAGGGAATAATGAATTATTTGCTTTTTGGCTCCCAGCAAGCGAAGCAGAGGCGGGGAAACCTCTGGGGTAGGTTTGTGCCTTGGGTGCTACAGTGGTGCTGGCCAGCAGTGTTCTCTGGACAGGGCTGGGGGTGGCAGGGAGGTGAATTACACTGCAGTATCTGTTAGGAGCTGTGGTCTCATCACCTGTTAGCCAGACAGGGCACAGGGATAACAACATCCCATTGGATTTCATGTTTATCAAGTGTTGCACACTCCAGAACGGTTGGTATTTCCATGGAGGAAACACAGCTGCTGGCAACTGTGTCTTGCTGCTGTTTGGGAGATATAAAGTGAGAGGAGGGGCTTTCAAGCAACAGAGATGCTTTCAGGTAAGGAAAACCCAACGTGTAGCTATTGGGAGCATACCCAGGCTGTAAGTTTTGAAGGCTGGAGTGCCCCAGACCAACACTCAGAAGTATGGCTTTGGTGACTGAGAGAAAATCAACTCTTGCCTGAAGCAGAGAGGGAAGCCCTGGACCCTGGCTCTCATCTATTAATAGTCCAATTCATTTTATCACATCTCTATTTGCCTGAAAGTTTTTGCAGTTTCCCCAGGGCTCAAATTGCTCTCATGGCTGGGGGCACCGCACACCTTGAGTTCCTGGAGAGCCTGCCTTGATTTTGCAGTGCTAATCATCACCTGTCTGAGCAGCTTTGCCAGGGGTTTTGCTTTTGCTCAGGAAGTAATCATGCAAAAGCTCCAACTGAGTGTTGAGGCTCCACCTTGAGCTCAGGGTTTCCTACACAGCCCTCTCCATATGAGATTACTTTTGTGCCTTCTCCTTTGGCTTGCTCCTCTTACTGGAGGAGCAGAACTGCTGTCAGCCCCTTGGTGCTCTGGGGTAAGATCTGTTGATGTGTCCTGAGGCCAGAGTCTCTTTTTGTTCACAAGAAATTTTCAGGGTACAGACTACAAGTGGTATGATTAAAAATTTGTGTTGGATATCTTGATTTTTTTTCTCCTCTGATCAGGTCTTTCATCACTTGTCTCTTGCTAACCAGGGAAGCTCTGAGACTTGGGCAGATTTCAGAATTTCTACCCCAAAACCTGCAGATTTAGTCACCACTGTCCCAGCTTCACCAGGCTCTCCAACTGCCTTTGACTCAGTGAGTAGCTGTGCAGGCTCACTTTCTTGCTGGAGCTTTTTGATAGAACAGACCCACCTTTTCCTTGTGCTGAGCCTGTATATGCACTGTCTTCATGGGCCTCTGAACCTATCCCTGCCAGGTGCACTCCACCAAGATGGGAACCTGTGGATGTAGATCTCTTTTCTGTTTAAAGCTTGTGGAAAGGCATGGGGGATCTTATAAGTATTTTCTGCTGGATCTCTTTTGCTATTTCTTTCTCCTGTTTCCATTTCTTTCCCTTCTGAAGACTATCCAAAGACATGAATATTATGCAATGGACTGTGAAGGACTTGAGAGAGAAAGCTGTAAAATGCACATCAGCCACTTCATAAATGTCAGGGATGCTGTTCAGAAGCATGGCTACTCGAGTTTAGCCAGTTCTGTATCTCAAGTGATCCCTGCAGATTTATTAGATGTTTCAAAATAGATTTGAAATAACTGGATTTAGTGTTTCTGGCGATTCCTTGAACCATCTTGTTTTTCAGCCAACTTGCATAAATGTGCCAGTCATGGGCTGCAGTGTATCAGCCAACTTAGCAAATGGTTTTATTTATAGCTGAAAGAGTGAAGCCAAGGAGTATAAATCCTGAAAAAAAGTATAAACTGTATTGTGGAATTAATAAACTTCAGATTCATGGAATTTCTAATGTTCCACTGATGGCTAAAAAATCTGTTTAATGGCCGCTGAGTGATACTTGGCTGCAAAGCAGAAACCCCAAAGTTGTCTTAACTCATCAGTGATATTTTTTAGTGTTTGTGTGCTGGCGCTGAATGTCTTTGCTGAATGATGGAAAGCTGACCTTCTCCGCCGCGTTTCTGCAGCGACCAGATAAGATTTCAGATCACAGCTTCGCTTCTTCTGTTGATGGTCTGTGGCTGTAGCCCAAGAAGCGCTGTTGGATGTCGGGCTGTTTATCTGGGGGATCAGTTGCGTGTCTGGCTAACTTTGGGGGTGTGAACGATGTTCAGTGCTGAAAGCAAGTGCAGGGGAAGGAGCTGAGGAGTAGAGAGTGGATCCTGTGCTTTCAGAGTGTGGCTGGCCAGGCGGGGGAGGTCCGGCCACATCTTCAGAAACAACCAGTGTGTTGGACCTTTAGAGGTAAGTAGATCTGGGCTGTTGAGGAGGCGTCTTCCTCCTTCATCTTTCATCTCCATTGAAACTGCTTGTGATTTTGGTGTATTTTTAAGCTAGTGACTGTAACATTCTTTTTCACAGTGATTCATTAAAGTTTCAGGACCTTATTGCACATCCTTTCCTCGTAGGTCAGTGTCAGGGCAAGTGTGTTGCAGAGATCTCCTTGCTACATGGATTATTTATGTGGGAATGCATAGGACCTGTGTGGGCATTTAACAGCTGCTGGTTGGCAAATCTGCGTGTAGGAGTGTTGTCCTGGGTGGTGCTGGTCAGGGAGCGTTGGCAGCAGCCTGAGCTTGGGTCCTCTTCCTGGGTGGGGGCTATGGAAGGAATGGTGACAGCAGAAACCACCGAGCCTTCGTGGTCCCCAAGGCAGGGGGTTACAGCGTGATGTCTTGAGCACGTGGGTGCTGTTTTGTGACTGCAGCGAGCTTGGGGTGCTCGTGGCCATTCCTATAGCCTGGCTGAGTGGCACAGATGCACTCCATGGCAGCCACAGTGTGTCTGCGCTCGCTGTGTCTGCAGGTGATGGCCAGGTGTCCTCCTTGAGTGTTGTGTCCCTCATGGCTGGGTGTCCCTGACCTCAGAGAAGAGCAGTGTCTCCAGGGTCATTACTCTCAGTCTCTCATCTCTTACTGTGCTTTGTCAACTTGGACCAGCCTGACTTTTCGTGCATGTAGCTGCTGCTTCCCATTCGAGAGATGGGCTCTAAAAGCATAGTTATAATTTATTTATTTAATTTATTTTAGAGTTAAGTTCAGCTAAGCAAGTTTGCACTTTTCTAGGTTCTAGTGATTGACGCTGTGTTTGAACACCACGTTCAAAGCTAATATTTCTTGCAGATGCTGAGATAAGTATCTGTAAATCTTTGCATTTACCATTATCCCCAATTTTCCTGTGCAGTGCCTGCTGTCACCGCATAAGGGTATTTATCCTGCACATAATCTGATTGGAAAATAACGCTTTGAAACAGAAAGGAAAATACACATTTCAGGTGGTGTTAGAAATGTCAGTTGTGGATGCTTAAACAGTCCTGATTGTCTGCAGGCTTTGGGGCATTTGGGTTTTCAGCTCCCTATTGTTACATCTAAAGCTGCTTATTGGAGTCCGAATAGGTTAGAAAGGCACCTTGTTCCTGAGACCCTCAGAAGTCTGCCTTTCCCCCACCGTGGAGGATGGCTTCTCACAGCCCAGCCAGTCAAGCCTTAACCCTTGGCTTAGACAGCGTGGGGCCGAACAAAGAGCTGCAGCTTTCAGATGGAGCAGAATAAAAAGCTATTATTTCATAATAATACTCTACTCTTTCCTTCCAAGGATTTCCTAAGGACTTTACAAATATTAAGGCCTGGGCAGTCACCCCCATGACTGAGAGCTGGAGAAGTGGCTGTGTGTGGGCATCTCAAGAGCTGAACATGAGTCATAATCTCTGCTTTGGGGTGATTTCAAGACTCAAGTTCCCTGTGCAGTTAATGCCTGTAAGAGGTCAGTGTGTGGGACCATGAGGATGTTTAGGGCCAGGAGAGCCTCCTGATTTGCTTTGTTCTGTACCAATTTCTTAGCCTTGTTCCAGCTCCTTGACTCTTGCCAGTCCTTGTTGGGTCTTACATGAGGCTGGTGACTGGGATCAAGGATGCTCTCTGCACAGTCCAGATGGACTTCTTCATGCCATCCCTCAAGCAGGGAAGATGAAAAGATTTCAGTGCTCATTTAGATGCCACTGTGGGGGTGGTGGAAATCCAGCTGTTTCCTGGAGTGCTTGTACCCAACCCTCTGCCTCTGCCACCATCACAGCATTAGGTGGGCTTGAGGTATCTTTGTGCAGAGGGCCGTGCTTGCAGCCCCTTGTCCCTGTGGTGGGAGGAGAGATGGGGTACAGGGTGTCTTCCCCGTAATATCTAGTCCTGTCATTGTGCAGATCAGACCCCTCCTCAAATTAAAAGCGGGAGCTTCTCTTACCAGTGAGGCTGAGAATCTTTGCTCTTTCATCCATCTTCTCCTGCCTTTGTAGTCCTCTGAGGCACCAACAGGAGCTGTTTTGGGTTGTGAGTTTTTCTTCTCCCACCGCTTCTTCAATTGCACCTTAAAATTGGCACCTCTAGGATGTTGTGGACTCTCAGCTTGGCATCTGGCACTTCTGCCCAGCCTGGGGCCAGCTGTGTCTGGCTGTGAGCAGCAGTGGGTGAGCAGTGCTGAGAACCTCCTGTTCCCATGGATCTGGGTACTTCTGTGGAGGGAGCACATGGCACTGCCCTCTTTGTCCTCACATCATCCCTCAAAGACCTCCCTCTGGCCGGCGTTACAGACTGGTGGATAGATCAGCTGCCATTTTCTCTTTCAAACAGTGACAATAAGTCTCTTTCCTTTGCAGAGACAATTAGTTTCTTTCCTTTGCGAGGTGTTTGGTTGGAATGGGCTGACCCCTCTTCATGGAAGGAGGGCCTTTGTCCCTTGTGTCCCTGGGAGAAGCCACAGCATGGACCATTTATGGTTTTTCCTTTTAACACAGTGACTGCGGCTTTGTTTTCTACGTTTAGTTTGCATCTAAGACCAGGACATGGCTCATGCTGTGTCCCTGATCCAGTGTTTAAAGCTTTGCTGTGATATAAGTTTGGCCTGGGCCCTGCAGGGTTTAGCTTAATTTTTAAAGCTCTCAATGTGAATAATTCCTTGCTGAATGCAGATCGCAAGAGGGGATATTGATTTAAAGCTTTAAAGCTGGTGGTTATGGATTAAAAAAAAAAAAGGAGAGAGGAAAGAAGGAGATTTACTGTAGTCAGAGCTGGTTGCCTAAATGTTAGTCCCTTACAGACAGGCTTTTGCTGAGCTAGGTGTGGGAATGGCAAGGAAGCCTGGTGAATTTTAGTTTTAAATTGTTGGCTGCTGAAAACCAACCCTGGGGTACACTCAATAACTGTTTGCTGTGCCAGGGGAGCATTTGCTGCTGCCTGGGCACTGTCTCAGTACAGACATGCTGTGGGGCTGCAGCAGCTAACCTGGACCCTTCCCTAGGGTAGGGGATCAGGGGGAGGATGGGTTGGGTTGGGCTGATGCTGCTGTGCAGCCACACACAGGCTGTAACTGGAGTGGCAGGTGGGGAACACTCAGAAGAGCAGGGATGTAGCAGCTCGGAAAGAACATTGTGGGGAAGGAAGCTTTGGTAGGAAAGATGCAGTGGAAAATAAAGAGAATTAAAAGCAGGCTGTACGTCCAGTTAGCAGACAGGGCTCTGAGGTCACTAATGCTGGTTATTTGGATTTCAAAGAGGATCCTATTAGCTTCTGTGGCGGAGAACCATTAATCAGTGGGGCGGGAGCTCGGGCTGGCTGGAGAAATCAGTTTTCAGTGTCCTTGATGTCCTGCCGGGCTGGCGCTGCAGAGCATCCTGCACAATGGTGGGTTTGTCTGGGATGAGGCACTTCTAGCCAGAGGCACTGTGTGGGATGGGGAATGGTAGGCCCCTCTGCCTGGGATCAGTGCAGGGATATATGGATGTTGTGTCCATGCAGACCCCATTGCAAATTCCCATCTTGATGCTGCTGTCCCAGGGAATATTGCTGAATTGCTCTAAATGAGTACAAAAACTGAGTTACATACCTTTGGCAAGCATCCAGTTAAGTTTGCTAAATGGGATTAGGAGAGAAAAAACAAGTGTTTCCAGGTGTGACTATTGTGATCCTTTGGAAATATAATCTCTGGCCTGCCTTTTTGTTCCAATTGAGAACATGTGCCCAGGAGCCATTTCCAAAGGAGCTTTAAGCACAGGACTCAAAGTAACATTGGAAGTTTGAGTTGGACTTGCACAACAGCCTTGCTTTCCAAGCCTGGTGCTTTAAAAACCTCTGAGAGAAGCCTCTTAGTATTTGGAAGAGTAATTTGCTGTAGAAAGATGCCATAAGTAATGCAGAAATGTTGGGCTCAGAGAAGGGTTGTTCGGAAAAAATCAAGATCTGGATGTGGTGGTAGAATCTGAAACAAAACTTTTTTGTTAGTTTTTTTCCTACTTTTTGGGTAGTTTTTTCTCCCAAAAAAAGTGTTTGAAACCTCCTTGCTTGAAATATTTAAATTTTTGTCGAAACATTTTATCTGGGATTTGATCTAACACTTCATTGTTATTTAAATCCTCCAGACGTCATCAGAGGAAGATATTTATCAACAATTACTATCTCTAACATCCATAAACCCCAATAATTTCTTCTTCTACATGTAGATTTAAACCCCCAGTCTGATCCGTTAAGACTTTGTAGGGACTGATAAGCAGAACTTTAAAAAAACAGAAAGGACAATAAAAATGGTTTTGTGTAGAAATTATGGCCATTGCTTTGAGAAACTTGATTAAGATCAGCAAGTCTCTGGCTGCACTGAGTATACTTAAAATCCCTAATTGTCTGGCTTTTTGTCTGCAGAATGAATTTATAAGAAAAAGGAGAACCCAGGCCTACTATTTTAACATGCCTGGAGTTCATGAGTAGAGCTGAGTTTCAGAGAATCCTGCCTTGTTTTGGCTACATCCTTAAAATGGAGATCTGGAGATTAGTGTGGTGGGCCTGGGGTCATCTCTTTGCAGAATGTGTAGTCTGAGACACACAAGATCTTTTTCTTCAGACGTCCCTTCTGGTTGTGGTGTTTGAGCCTTTGCTTTGCTCCCTGGCTAAGAGTAGCGTTAATCATAGGACTGGAATTTGTGACTTAACCAAAGAAGCGTTTTAATGCTTTTCCTGTCATTGATCAATGGCTGGAAGCCACTCTCTCGGTAGCATGTCCACATTGACCTCTGTGTTGGTGCTTGATGGGTTCCCGTCCTTCTGGGTGCCTCCCAGCCCAGGAATGCCTTCCAGTATGCCTGCCTTTCTCCTTTGGAAAGGGATGCTCTGAACTTGGACCCCTTAGAGACAGAAAAGAGGCTTTTTGTGCACGCTGCAAAGGGCTCTTGTGTCTGCAGCAGGGCACGACAGAGACCTTCCTTCTGAATCTGTACTTGGAGAACAAAAAAAAAAGCCCTTGCATCAGAACTTGCTATTTATATTTCTAGCTCTGAGACTCCTCAGCTGCATTATTAATGAAGCGTTTACCAATTAAGATAGATGAGTCTGCTCTTGAGGGTGTTTGTTAAGGTAAGGAACCTTATTAGCATATCTGATAGATACAGTGCCAGGTGCTGATTAAAACCTTGTTGACTCCCCAGGGGCAGAAGTCTTGAGGAAATAAGGTGGAGAAAGTTGTCCTCTTTCCTGGCTTTGGCCGTGCAGGGAGCAGGAAGAGAAATTCAACATTCGTCCCCAAAGGCAGAGCCCTGAGCCTGTGAGCAGCTTGAAATGGGCATGGGGAGGAAATTAATCAGCCTGGATCAGAAATTCCAATAGCTGGAGCGATGCAAGTGTGATTAATGCCTCCTGAATGTGAGAGGTGGCAAGATGCTAGTTTTGCTGCTCATGCAAGGCTAGCAGCCTGTCAGGCGAGGAATTAGTTTCCAGTGTTGACCCTATGGGTTTCGGAGGTCTGGAATCGATGCTTGCCTATGTAACAGTCTTTCAGCAGCTCACTAAATTAGGTTTGCAGGCAAAATGATGCTGTGAGGTACAGTCAACCCACATATGAAACCAATTTCCCTTTGAAGCAGCACTAAAGAGGGCAACCAGAAGAGAAACGAGATCATCTTTAGGTCTCTCGTGACCTACAAGAGTTGAGAAGTGTGTATTCACTTTCCATATTTATTATAATATGGCAAAGGAACTGCATTGTAGGCTTTAATGATCCGCATGTGAAGAGCATCTTAAAATAGACTTCAGATCTCCTTGGAACATACATATGTGTTTATAATTTTACAGCTATAAAAATATATATTTACTGAATACATGTACTTTGTTTTTCCATCTGCTAAATATAGTCACGTATGCAAGTTATATGGAAAATGTAATTTTCCCCCGAATTATCCTGCTGTCAGTCTGCTTCAATTTCAGCGTCGGCAGAGGCGAGAGTGGAGATGGGCACTGTTGTGCTGCCAAGCAGGTGTCTGGGAGCAGTTTGCCTCAGGATGGGGATCACTGGAGATGGGGTTGGTGGTACCAGCTATTATGAAGCTTTGTCCAATTGTTAATGAGATAAAATCCTGTGTTCCAATTTGCTTGTGGTTCTGTTGGAATTTTAAACATCTATGCTTGGAATTTTCATGCTGGATGTTGACCTCAAATGGTTTGATTTTAAGAGAGGGAAGAAAAATTATAAAATGGTTCTGCCATTTTGGAGAGTAAGCATGGAGAAGAATGTTGTGTTCACCTTGTTGAAGAAGACCAGAGAGCATTTATCAGAGTTTGCTGTGAGTCTCAGTGCAAGGGGAATGGGGAGGAGGTGCCCATTTTGCACGACGTCTTTGCTGTCCCTCTGCAGACGTGGTCAAATCCAAGAGAAATTGGAATTTGCACGTTCTCAGCAGAGACTTTTTTGGTTCTGGCAGCTGGTAATTACCCAAGTGCCTTCACAATGGGCAAAGCTCCTTCCCACATGGCTCCCCAGGGAGGCAGGGCTGGCCATCCCCAGCCGGTGACTTCTGTCACTGGAGTGTCTTGTTCTCTAATAGCTGCTCTGGGGAGCCAGCTCAGAGTGGGAAGTGTGTCCCTAACCACAGCAGGGCAGGCATGTGGGGCTGGGCCTCGCAGGGGACACTGGAATATGGAGGTGTTCTAGGCAAAGGTAGAAAATGGCACAGTGTCTGGAGGAGGGAGACTTCCCAGGGTCAGGGAGAAGCATGGGATGGCATTGTGCAATTAGGACACATCAGGTCAGTTTGTCTCTGACATTCCCAATTGTGCAGCTGGAGTCTCAGCCCTTCACTGGGTGCCGTGTCTCCTGTGCACAGTCCTTGCAGAGGGCTGCAGAAATGCTTGCACCACGTTTGGAAGATCAGCAGATGGTTTCTCTAAAGAGAGCCTGAAATGTGACTGTTGCTAAAATCAGTTTTTACAAAAACCACAAGTTCTTTAAAAAAGGATAATTTCTCTCACAAACTCCAGCTCAAATAGTCTTTAAAATAAATACACTTCTGTGGTGTCTGCAGTTGGGCCTGGCTGGAGAGCCTGGAGTCTGCCTTGTGAGAAGTGTCATGACTCTAGAGTTTGTTTTGGTTCATTTTTGGAATGTTCTGCTGTGAAGAAAGGAGCCAGGCAGTCATCAGAGCAGTTCCTGGGTAGGATCTGGAATGGGTGACTCCACCATTCCTGTTTCCAGTCCTCTGAGCTTGGAGCAGGAATTTGAAGAGCCCTGAGAAACCAGTCACCAGCAATACGTCTCCAGACAAGAGACTGCTGAAGAAGATGCTATCTCTTTGTGATTTATTCCTGTCTGCTCTTTTGGGACCCCATCCTTGATAGGATGTGAGTGGATTTCTGGTTGGTTTCTGCACCAGAGCAAGAAGGTTAGCAGAGCTCTTGGACCTCCTGCTTCCCGACTTGCTGGTGTGCTATAATGGTAGCATGGCAAGTCATGCTGCTGTCTGCTGATGTGCTGAAGCTCCAAAATTGACCACAGGCCTCTGGCACACAAAGGGAGGTTTCAGCTTTGCACCCCTAAATGCCAAGGATTGACTTGCTTCTTGCGTTTGAGCTGGTGTGTGTCCAGCTGCCAGGGTGGAGGTTTGTAGCCCTTGGGAGTGCAAAGGTAAGCAATGTATTAATTCAAATGTTGTTACTGGGTTTTTCTTTCAGAACCACAGTTTGTTCTCAGAGGAACATCCCAGTAAAGGGCAGCCTACCCATTCCTTTGGTCTGTCTTTCCCTGCCACGTGTGTGCTGCGGTAGAGTTGGATGCTTTTGGGAGTGGGTGGGTCCTGTGTCTGAGACAAGTTTCTTTCCTCAAGGATGTGATTTACTGAGAGACAACAGGAAGGATAGTTAGTGGGGTAAAGCCTGAATGAAACGGGACCACATTGTGGTCTTCCAAGCTCTGCCTGTGGGGAGCTGGGTGGGTGGCGTGTTTGCTGGTGTTTTCAGGGATTCCTTGTAAGCATTTGAGGAACATTTGTTCAAAACTCACAACCAGTTTCTTTCTTCTGTTGTACAAAAATGCTACCAATGAAAATAGACAAGCTCTCTGGGTCATTTCCAGATGCCCTTAGTAAGACAGAAGTGTTTATTTTTTATGGGCCAATTTTTGTAGTCTACCAGAACGTCTTGTACTGTTAATGCCACATGGAGCAATAGCTCTGTTTGATAAGAGCAATGTGCTCTCAGGGATATTCAAATTAGAGGTAGTTTCCTCACATGTACACACTCAGTAGCATGTGCTATGAAACATCTGGGTCCAGAATTGCACTAAAGAAATCAAATGGCCAAGTCAACCTGAAAGTTGTACCAGGGCTCTTCCTGGAGAATCACCATGTGCAGCCCTCTTCTCTACTGCAAAGCCCTTGAGCAGATGGCCTGGCTTTTTTTTATCCCTTTTCCTCCTCCTCCTCAGGATTTGCAAGTCAGGAGTAAAACTCAGCTTTGAATTTTCTGTCAGCATAAGGAACTCTGAGTCCAAAAGGCTTTCTGGCTGCATTACACGGCTGCGTGGGAGGCGAAGAGCCCTTGGTTCTCCTGTCTGTGTCTGCCCTTCTCCTGCTGTGGTTCTTGGCTTTACCTCCAGGTCTGGACCGCCTGTTGCCGGTGGTGCTGGAGTAGTGGGTGGCTGGTGTAGGAGGATGTTGGCAGCAGCAGCTCTGCCACAGCATCCTGGCTGCCTCGGTGCCTCCAGCCTCTAGGTTCCTGCATCTCAGAGGTGTGCAGCGTGATGCTGGTGACTCTGCCTTGTTTTGGGGCTTCTTGTGCCTTCCGACTGCTCTGTGACCTGAGTGTCTCCAAGTGGAGTGATGGGAGGTGTCTGGGGAAGAGCATGCATGCAAGAAAAGCTTACATAAATGCTGTCCCAGAGCCCTCGGTGTGAGCTCTCTGGCCATCAGACATAATCCTGGCAGGGCTTTTCTATCAGCTTCATGAAGAACAGAGTTGCTTTTCCTCAGAAGGGGCTTTGTTTGTATCTCCTGGGTTCTCTGTGCTTTTTACTGTGGGAATGGAGAAGGATGGGACAGGCAGCGGCTGGAGGGCTGTGCAGCTCTGTTGGATGCCATGTCAGTCATGGCACCACAGGGTGGGACATGGTCATTTGGCTGAATTTCCTTCTTTGGTTTCACCTTAAAACCTATCTTTCCCTTTGGGATGAGTGTTTCAGGGAATGATCTTCAAGGTTTAACCTTTCTGATAGCAAATCTGCTCAGCTCTGTCTTTCATCATGGCTGCTGTCCTTCAGAAATGTCTCTGGCATTTCCATGTCCCTGTCAGGTGTGACTTGTTTAGAAGATTTTGCTGCAGAGATGGAGGAGGTCTGTATGTCTATCTTGCTGAAGGAGATGCCAGAAAAAGCAGGAGTTCGGGAGCTGTGGTGCTTTTTCTGCCTTTGCTTCATGAAGGAAAGCAAGACCAAGAGCTTGGCTTTAAGGGTGTCTGAAGTTGCTATGTGCAGTCTGGGAGAATGTCTCCCCCTTGGCTTGGAAAGGCAGTGGGCTGTGTTTTACATGAAGCCTATTCAGTGTGGCTGGCATTGCACCATGTACAACAGGGAAACCAGCTAGCTCTCATTTTAAATAAGGATGGGAGATGCAGTGGGAATCGGCCCTGGAGCAGACTGCTTGTTCTGGGCGTGGGCAGCTTGCCTGTGAAGTGTGTCAGCGTGGGTGAGGGAGCCAGCAGGGACTGAGATGCTCGTATCCAATGCTCTCAGAGGGTCCTTTCTTTGGTGCTGCACCAGTAACATGAATGACATCTGAGTTACTTACTGAAACCTGCTTGCAGATGTTGTAAAGTCATGCTAAGCCCTTACCAATGTGGCTTCCTGAAGGGACCAAGTTCCAGGGATCTAGGACCCTTCTCCCCTTCATATTCTCTCCCTACATTCTCAGATTCTGTGCATGTGGGATGGACTGTGTCTGCAAAGAGTTGGGCTTAAGCCTGAGCTATTCCAGTCAGTGTTGGTAGGTTGGGGGCCCCTGACGGGTGTCTCATGCTCTTGTACATGCTGTGTGTGCTTCTTGGGGGTGCTGAGAGGAGCAAACAGAAAATGATGGCCTGACCAGAAAATCCCCAAGAATGCAACACCCTCTTTCCCCCACCTCCACAGCTGACATTCTAGAAACCAAGAGCCTTTCTTGTTCTCTCTGTTCTTGTAGATCCCAGCTGCACTCTCAGCTGTCAGCAGGAGGAGGAGATAAATCAGGGTCTTGCTAGGAGAAGCCCAGAACAGTACCATTTTGGTTGAAATATTATGTTGGTGTCAAGATGGACCATACAGCTTTGCTCAGCTGTGTGGGTTGGGGTGCAGTGGTGGAAGTGGGTCTCTTCTTGTCCATGCAGCTGATAGAGAGGAATCCTGCTGACTCCTTCAACAATGCAGGTTTTGGTGTAATGGCTGTGCTTGGGAGATGTGATTTTTTTTTTTTTTTTTTTTTTTTTTTTTTTTGTACAGCTCAGGTGGTGTGCTGAACCTAAACTTAACAATGTGGGGAAAAATCACACGGGTTTTGTTGAGTCCATGCTTTACCTGACAGTGTAGGTAAAGGGCCTTCAGTCAAGGGCTGTCTTCAAGATCTGGATGGTTGAATAACACTTGAAGGAGAAAGTACTTGTGCTGGATCCCTTGTTCTGAACAAGCCTCACTGTTGTCTTTATCTTTTGTATGTCTGTCTGCAGAGCAAGAGTGATAATTAATGCACAATGGCTCTCCTGGGTTCTGCCAAAGCCAATACTGGCTTTCCAAAGTCAGCTCAGAAGTACTGAAAGTGCAGTTTTAGGCAGGGCTGTGGGTCAGACAATTCTCCATTTGGCTCTTGATGATTTGATTGTCAAGCATCACTTGAAACTTTTCAGTCAGCATTAAAGTGAGAGCATCAGTCTAAACTGAGGCAGTCCTGGGCATCAGATGATTACATATTTCAAAAAATTACCTTAGCTTGACCTTGGATGAGGGGAATGGTCAGCATCACATACTTTTAATGCAGCTTTTAATTTTTAGCTTCTTTCAAACAGTCTTTTTTCCTTCATAGAGCTTTTCTTCCACAGCAAATACACCGGTCATTTCCTGAGGATCTTCAGAACTTCAGCCTGCTTCTTAAAATACTCCTGTGAATCCCAGAAGGGGCTTTATCCCAGCTTGCAGTTAGGGAAACCAAAGCCCTAAGAGAGTCAGAGCTCAATTTCAAAAACACCAGGCAGTTGTGATCCATGTTACAAGCAATGGAGACCAGGGATATTTTCAGTGAGATTGAGTCTGTGGCTCCTCCAAGCCGGATGGAAGAGCACAGGCTTTTGGAGAGCTGGAGCTCCTGTCTGCTTCAAGTCCTGCTTGCCAGGAGTACACTCATCTTGAAGAAGCAACGTTGGGTTTTGGTGGAAGGATCTGTGTCTGGGACTCCCCAGGCAGTGCAGAGCAAGGGTGAGAAGGATTCTCAGGGCTTGCCAGCCAGCAGGACCAGAGAGACTTGGGTGTTTTAGGAGTGGATACAGGTTGTTTTAGAAGGCTGAGACCACACAGTGGCTGGTGGTTTCACGTGTGTCTCTGGAGCAGAGGGGAATGATGAGGTACATCTCTTGCCTGCCTCTGCTCTGGCTTGATGTGGTCTCCCCAAGTGAATCAAAGCTTTTGCTTTGAAGGCAGAGGAGGGGGAAGGGACTGTCTTTGTTCTACTTTTTGGAGAGCGCTGGAAATCCTTCAGACCAGAAGACTACACCCTTCATTACCCTCTGGGTTATTTGCCCCATATTGGAAGTATGACTATTAAGTATTTGATTATTTATACAGTTAATGTTTAACAGAGTTGGAGTATTAGAATTAAACAGCAGACGAGCTTCCAACTTTACATGGTTAAGGGCTAATAAAACTTCTCTGATCCAGTGTTTTTCTTTCACCAAAGGGGATTTTTTTCATTAGCTTTGGAGTGTTAGAAAGAGATCTCCTGTATTTGAGGCAGATTGATCTGTTGGCTCCAGACAAAGAGAATGTGCAAAGGTGTCAGTTTAACTAACCAGTTGACACAGATACAGGAAGCCAAAAATTTTAAGGTGAGTTTAATTGGTATCTTCAGTGGTGGTAGCTGGATCCGGCATCTGCCTTGGATACTGGGTGATATCTGTAGAGCACCCTGGGTGTGGAGGAGTTGGGTGAACAGTGATAGGTGGAGAGTAGCAGGAGGCTGGACTGCCCCACGCTGGCGTTGTCACTTGTGCCAGTCCTCACCACGCTGTTTCATCTGTCTACTTGCTGCAGGACAGCTTGGAGATGTCAACTGGTGACACTTCAGTAATCACATCTCCCAGCAGTGTTGAACTGGAATAGCATTTCCCAAGCATTTGGCTCGAGGATTGCAAAGGTGTAACCAGAACAGTCCCATGACTGCTGTGGTCCCGGGGTCAGTAGGAGAAGAGAAGTACAGTTGGGATTGGCTGAACTTCACAGTCTGTAGTGGTCATAGGGGATTTGGTTTTCATTTTGTTTTAGTTTAGTTCACTCATACTTCTGGGTCTGGGTTGTCTCACCCCACCACATTTCATATCCATTGTCTCTTGGTGGCACAGAGCTCTCAAAAGCTGTGATTCTTACAGTAGTGTGGTTGGAAATGATAAGGATGCTAATGTGAAGTTTCACATCTTCATTAAGTGGGAGGCTGAGGAATAAGGGCTCATGGCATCCTAGAGGTCCCAAGATTGCGACTGCCCCAGGGGCATCCTCAGTGCTGTTGCTCTACATTGATCACTTAAAAATCAAGTTGGTTTTTAGCAAACCACCAGGACTGAAGACAACCATGACTGCAGACCTGCCATTTGTATTTTAGATGTCCTGATTACCTGCTGTGAGTTTTCTTTCCCTTTTATCTCCCGTATACTTGTCTGCACAAATGCTGGATAATCTGTGGACATAATTTCCTTTGGACTGGTGTTGTGATGCAGTTGATAACTTGTACTGGTCTGGAAACAGCCATTTTAATTCTTCCCTTGTGACTGGAGAAACAAGGGGGATGTATGAAAGCAAGGCTGTTGGAGGGGCTGTTGCATGGGTGGAAAATCCACAGATGATGTTTTGCCTTTGCAAATGTACATTGTGAGCATGAAGGGAACTCTGCCCCTCATCATCCTTCCAACCATTCCTTCTCACTGTAGATGATGTAGGAAACTGTACTGATGAGTTTTGTTCTTCCAGTTCTGCCCACGAGCATCACCTGCTTGTTGACTGAATGGAGTGAGACTGTTTTCAGCTCTCCTGGGAAGTGTTGGTCTCTTCATCCATGCTGAGTTCATCTCTAGGTTTAATGGAGCAGTTCCTCTAAACAAGGAACTGAATTGATAGTCAAAGATTGCACCTCATCTGCAAGATGTCAAGGTCATGATCTGTGAGAGAAGCCTGTAGACAGATGCACTCATCACTCAGATGCATGTAGCTTTTATTTTAAAATGTCTATTTTTATTTGCATTTCACCTGCTAGACCCAAAATTTGGTGCTTCCTCCCCTCAGAAATGACTGAGCCTTCAACATAACATAGAAATCAGTGGGGTTTCCATCCTGCACAGAGTGGAAACTGGTTCCTGGGGGAAATATCAAGTGGAAAGTGTAATCTAGCATAGAAGTATTTATTTTTTAAAGACAAGTGGCAACCCCCTGCCCCTCTGCTGCCTTGTGTGCTCCTGGTCTGTTTCAGACTTTAATACATTTCTTGTTTATTTTGAGGAAGCAAATTAATAAGTAATGGTAGTTGCTCTTCAGAGAGGGAGGCTGCTGAGGGTTAGAATAATTTTAATTTGGCATGTGTGTTGTTGAAGGAGTGTTTGCTGTTGAGGTGAGTGCATCAGTGTCAGAGCCTGTAAAGTTTGACCATTCCCTGTGCACACAAGTGGTGGGTGTAAAGTTTTGCAAGTAGGTCTCTGAGCAAGGACTCAGGGGGAATTAAATTGGTCTTGCTGGGAACTTTGAGGCTGTCTTCTCCTTTAGGTCTGGGTAAATCTGAAACCCAGCACAACTAGACAGACACATCTTCCCTGTGTATCACTGGGCAGTCCTAGTGTTGCTCCTCCAGGTGAGCATCATCATTTGATGTGTGGTGCCAGTCAGGTTTCAGCTCCCTGTAGATGCCAGAAACCCACAGCTGCTTCCGTCTGAGGTGATGCTGTTTTTGGTTTGGAGGTGACCTTGGCCCGAGTGTTATGCATACTCCTTCTGTGGAGTGTGGAGATGATGGTGGAGTCTGGCTGTGCATCAGGCTGATGTTAACTTTGAGCAACTCAAGTTACTCAGTAGCCATAAGCCATGACAAAAGCAGTTGTATCTGCTTAAAACATTACCAGCTTTGGAAAGCAAACTGAGTTTAATTTCTGTACCCTGGTTGTTTCAAGATCATGTTTGCATCTTCTCTAAGTGCCTGTGATAACCAGGCTTCTCACGTGTCTCCACAGAGTGGGGCTTTTCCAATGCAGATGGTGTGATAGTGGTATTTCAGTGGTGTGTGCTGCAGGTTGGCATCCTGGCAGGAATTTTTAAGGGCCCAGCAGAGGTTGAGGTGGCACCTCCTGAAGGAGAAAATGGCCTGTGTGTTATCTCCTGGTTGTTCCTCACCTGCAAAACCTGAGTGTGAGGTACTTGTCGGTGCAGCAAACTATGGGAGTTGCTAAGCAGCTGTGGAAGTGGGGTTAGCAGCATCCAGCATCAGGGCAGCATGGAATCCACCTGCACAGATACATTTGCAGGTGTCATCTTAGTGAGAGCATCGTCATCCCTGACCACTGTCATTAGAGCAATTTATTTTGCACGGAAGCACCATATTTAGTCAGTGACTGTGGTTCCTGGAAAGCCCAAACACAAGAGTTTACCCACAACCTTGCAGATATTACAGGTTGAGCCCTAGGAGGGTGTCTGGGGATGAGGCAGGGCTGGAGGTTTCCTTCCTGGAGAGACAGCAGTGGAGCATGGGCTCCTTGCATATGTGTTCACTACTTCCCAGCCACTGTTCCTGGCCCTTGATTTGCTGCCAGACACTTCTGTCTTGGTTTCCCAGACAGGGGAGGGGGGACTCTGCTCCTGATCAGCATGGGGCTGGAAAAATAGCAGGGTGCAGCTGCTCAAGTGCACTCTGCCATCTGACCAGAAGAGAGACCACTCCAAGCCAGGACACGTTGCCCACAGTGTGGGACTTTCTCCTCCTTTTCTGGGTGTGCCTATGGATCTGCTTTCAAGGGTCGGGAAGATTTCCCCACAATGTTTTCCCATCTCTTAAATGGAAGTACTGTGTAATACATGGGTTATGTGATTATTAGGGTGACTCCTAAAACTGTTTGCTGAGATTGTGGGTAAAACCACCTTCTCTCAAATTACTGGCTTCCCTTTTCAAAGGGAAGAGAGGAGTCAGTTCCTAGTTTCTCATCTGGTTTTGCTTTTTTACTTTATTTCTATCCCATTATGGTGAGCTTACTGCATTTTTGGTTGCTTCCAGTTCCAAATTTTGATGAATGTGCTGATAACCCTTTGGTACATAACGTGTCTGCTACCAGGGAGCTGTGCCTGGCTTGTACCATGGGGGCTAACCAGGAGCTTCAGGAGGCTGCAGAGGGGAATTTCACCCACAGATAGTTATCTGAGATACTGCAACCCTTACCCTCTCCCTTTCCCTCTTTGTTAGAGAATTTAATTACTGAAATAGATCTGTGTTTATAGGAGCTGGAGACCCTCTGTCCACTGCCAAAAGGGCCTCATGTCACATAATGGAAAAAAAATACACCACTAAATGTTTCACATCACACTTTTCCTTGTTCCCTTCAATCCTTTGTATTTAGCATTAACTTCACAATATAGGTTTCCTTTTGTTTTAATTGTGTTGAATTCTAGGGAGAAGGAAAGGATCGTTCCTTTGTTTTTCTTTCTACTGTAGCCCCAGCCATCCTGATGACAGATCTTGTCATTACATGGTGTCATTTTAGATGTTTGCACTGCATCAAAAGCAAACGGAGGAGCCTGCAGTCTAGGCTGTGGGTTGAATAACAATGTTTTTCCAGGGGAAAAAAAAAAAAATCTGTGAAGTTTTTAATGAGAAACATGAGTTTCGCAGAGGCAGCCTGTACACTGCTCCCGACCCAGCAAGAGCGATGGCTCCTATTTCCCTGGGTATCAGCTTTTGTGGCCCTTTGTGTTTCTGAAGGCTGTGAAGCCATGGAGTCATCTTGGACCTGAAAAGCAGGAGGGCTCGTGTTTTCCTGTGCGTGGTGGATCCTCCGGGACAGCTTTCCAGGTGCATGCTCCTTGCTAAAGCTGAGGTTGGTGATGAGTGGCTTGGGAGATGCTGGGGACAGTGTGTGTCCAGAAGGAGAAAGGGTAGTACTGAGGGGCTTAAAATCACTGCACAGGAATCTGCTTTTCCTGAAATGCCTGCATGCTAAATGTGGTGAAAATTGCTGATGCAGGAGAGCAGAGCATCTTTGTCAGGCATCTGTCTCCCAACCACATTCCTTCCAATCGAGGAGGGCTGCTGGGGAAGTCTCTGCTCTGCAGACCTCCTGCTGTCTTCCTGACTTCTCAGAAAGGTCATGTGAAGACTAATGTGATCAAAAGGGTTTTTAAAGTGTTATTTAAAGTGTGTTGACTGTTCTGCAGAGGGTTTTGGTCCTGCAGAATCAGGAAATTTGACTGCTTGTCATCCACAACCCAGAACTTCCCTGCAGGATCTCACCAGAGAGGACATACTGGCAACTGAGGGCTTTTATGTGGTTGCCTCGCTTGGGTTGGTCTTATCCCTCTTTGATTTTCCTTACAGTGCATGAACACACTGCTTTGCTGTTGCCCTCTGAAGTGTGTTGAGGTTTGTGCGTGGTGGTGTTCGTACCAGGGAGCCGTTTGTGAGTGTTGTGGAAATGGTTGTGCCCAGGAAATGGCAATGAGTCTGGCTGCTCAGGCACAGCTTCTGGGCTCCATGGAGCTGACTCTGAGTACTGTTGGATGTGATAATTTGATGGAAGTGGAGAATACCCAAAAAAGCCCTGATCCATGTGGAAGAAGCACAAAACATCCACCAGCAGGTTGAGTTTGGCTTGGAAGCTGCCACAGCACTTGTAGATGCTTGGCCAGGGCTCTCCACTGTCAGAGTTGGTGTTTCTCAAATACCCTCAACACACTTTACTTGCATGATGGATAAAAGGTGTGCCATCCTCCTGATGTTACACCTGGTCATGAAAAGTCCTCCAGCCTCTTGCTGGATGGTTCCTCTTGCTTTGCAACTTACAGACTGAAAGAAAGCTGGAAAAAAACCCATTTATTTTCACACGAAATCAAGGTCTGTGCCTTTCCTTCACCTCAGTTTTTGCTGGATGTTGAAATACAGCAGTCAATCTTCCCAAACTTGACACCACCTCTCACCTCCTCTTCTGGGATAGCTCTTGTCAAGGCTTTCACCACGGGATGGTGACCAGCCCAGCCACTGGTGTGCCAGCAGGTATTTGGATTACTCCTTGTCCTGGAATTGAGGTCCCTTTCTTCAGAAATATGCTTACAGAGTTTCCAAAAATTATTCTGGAATAAAATGTCAACAGAGGAGGCTGATCTGGAATAGCAATTGCTGAATAATTTATTCTGCAATGAGCAGATAATTTCCCTATATGGAGCAGCCCAAATAAGCTCCAAAATTTAAGCTTTATTGGTTTGGGGGCCAGAGAGGGGAGGAAATGACTAAGTTTTTGTGAAGTTACTGAAGTGAGCTAAGCTGTTTAAGTATAATAATATTTCCACAATATAAAGTGTGTGTCTGTGGTCTCCTTAGTGAAATTATATACACATATATATATATATATATATATATATATATATATATATATATATATATATATATACAAGCAAAAAAAAAAAGGTGGGTTTATTCTAAATAAGGGCTGTAAAAGTCAGCAGGAGAGGGGAGTCATTCTGGTGCCTTCTCCTGGGGTCTGTACTCAGCTCCTGAAGGGGGAGTTGAGAGCAGAAATGGCAAAATGGTGTCACCTTAGAGTTTTTTCCACTTTGGGGAGGCAGTTTTAATGCAAAGCCATTTTCTGTGCTTAGAGTGAGGTTTTCGGAAGGAAGTTAATTGACCTTTTCAACAAATTTTTTACTGAGACCATTACCAGAAATGCTGTTGAAATGCTTTGTAAATACAGAGCTCATTTAACAACACTGCGAGTGACTTAGAAAGTCAGACTTTATGCTCTCTTAAAAATGAAAGAGCTATTCTTAGTGGAAAAAGTGTCTTTTTGGGGAAGAATTTGGAGCAGACTTTCGTATTGAATCTAGGCTGCCTCATTCCCTCAGAAGGCGTCTGAGGGCCAGGAAAATCATAACTAATAACTTCCCTATAAATTGTAGAGCTGCTATTTTAAGGTCTGGTGTCTCAGGGAGGAACAGGGTGGTGTCCTGCTTCCCTCCATTCCTGTGTGATGCCCTGGTTTGATTCTGGTCCATGTTAATCTAGTCCTGCCCTATGCAAAACAAAAACGTGGGAAGAAAACAAGTCAGGAGCTTCTCAGGCTTGGTTTTACTTTTGTTTTTCGATATTGGTAAATTGAATTTGTGTTTTGAAGATGGCCCACTCCTGAGGCAGCTTTAAATGGTAAAATATGCATTGAATGCAATTTATCTTTGCATGTTTGGAGACAAAATCCAAAGCTGCTCCCCAGCCTCAGGCTAAGTCCTGGAAAATTGGCCAATTCAGGAGGGAGGTTATGTCTCGGAAAAGCAGGTCAGCAAGGCGTGCAGATACCTCGAGAGAAGAGGATGTCTATGGCTCTGGATCAACAAGCAGGAAGGAGCCCTTGAGCCAGGAGCAACGGGTTAAGGGCTCTGGCATAGGAGTCACTTTGCTTTAAGGGTTGGGATTATGTTTTTGTGGCACTAAGAGCTCTGTGAATCACCACATAAAAAAGGTGATGAAGGGGAAAGCACTGCTCTGTTTGCTTTTGACTGTGATGAAGTTCAGTGATCCCATCATGGTGATGCTTGCATGAAGGGATAAGAGGCAGTTCCTAATTAGAACCCTTTTATGTGCTAGAAGCCAGCTTCTCAGCTGTTGGAAATCTGGGTGGCTTCATTGAAGTCAGGAGATGACCCCATCTGAGTCTCGTGTGTGAGTTTTGGCATCTCCCATCCGTTTCCTTGAGGCAGCTGAGGTGGTGACAGCACAGGGCTGGGTTTGCTTTGTGGCAGCTCCAACTGATGGCATGCATGAGCCCGGAAGCTGCTGTAAAAGTGGATTTCCTCCCTGTGGATATTTTCTTTCATGCTTGAAAACAACCCTGCATCTGTTGAGCAAACACCTGAGCTGCAACAAGGAACCATGTTGCTCCTTGGTCGGCTACAGCCAGTTGTAAACACAGGGAGAAGAGGAGAGGATGGTTTGGGGATGGTCACAGAAATGCATTGCTTTTTCTCCCTTGACCATAAGGATGCTGCGTTCACTGCTTCTGCTTAAAAATCTACTGCACATCTTCATCATTCTCACATTTCTGCATTTTTAAAGAAAAATCTTTATATTCAAGATGCCTATAAGTTACCCTGTAGCAGTAAAGAGCAGAGACTTGACAGCATTTTGCCATTAGTTATTGCATGGACAGCACACATTAACCAAGTCATCCTCTCTTCAAGCCCTTTCTGTTGCTTCAGAACCATAATTTAGGTTGGTTGGATCTGGAATCAGAGGAATTTGGCTTGTAAGGCTACATCTTAACAGAGGAAATCAGTCCAAGCTTTAAAACTGGTTGTATGTATTTTTTCTTTTTTGCCCAAACTGTATGTCTTCAGAGAGAGGGTTGCACATCTGGGTAGATTAAAACCCATTTGTGGGGCAGGTGTTGGAAGATTGTGGAAGGTGATGCTGGAAAGGATGGTCTTGGCTTTGAGACTGGCAACAAAGGCTCAAAAAACCCGATTCTTAATAATTGTATGGGCAACAAAGAGCACTCCAGGCTGGGGAGAAAATGGAGAACATTTTGTAATACTTTTGGGTACAATCACAGATTAGGACTGGTTGTCTGGAGCATGGCCTTGGGCCAGACAAGCCCCTGTGCTGCGTAGGGGGAGGGGAAAAACCTCCATTTCAGACTCCTAGATAAACAAACACCAGAAATCTCGTAAGGGTAATAATGGAAATCACTGAGAAATTGAGTTAATACAAGGGCATCTGTGTAAGTGAATGCTCAGGACAGGGAAACGGCTTTGTCCTTTAACTCTAGTAATGCTGGAGCAGATGGGAAGCGCGGTGTGCTTCACGCATTAGCTGGCTCGGATAAAGAGCAAGGCAGAGGCCGGTCCTCTTGGCTGATTAGAGGTTAACAGGGATAGAAACCAGCGGATTGACTCTTCATTTGCAGGAGGTGTTGTGGGATCAGAGCAGATGGCAGAGAGAGCGTCCCTCCAGCTTACTCAGCTGCTCAGAGGAGCTTACGGCTCCCTCCAGCACAAACAGCCCTATTCCATCTCCTCTGTTTACAGCTGCAGCCATTGCTTCTTCCCTGGCCTACCTGGAGAGGTGATAGAAGAGTATTTCTCCCAAACCTGTGGTAGTTGGTGCCCGAGGCCATAGGTATGTGTGGGGACTCTTGCAGACATGGTGCATACTCTCCAACTCATCCATATCCCTTTGTTTCGGCTCCTCCTGCAGCAGCTCAGCTGCGGGCATGGCTCCTTCCTGGGGTGATATTAATGGTCTTTGTTAGCTCTGTGAAAGTGGAGGTGCTTTTCCAGGATGATAATGACTGGGCAAGGACAAGAGCATAGTGGGGACAGGGTGGAGGGCTGCAGGGGGAAAATCTTTAGAAGCAGAAGCGTGGCTGTGTTCTGCTGGGGCAGCATCCTCCTGGCCAGCCATCGCCTGCCTCCTCCATCCCTGCCAAAGTCTGTCTCAGCAGCACCTTTGCCTTCGGTCACAAAACAGAATAGCTTTGAGAGGAGGGAGGATGGCAACTCATTGCAGCTCTCTCATTGACTCACTGGAAGCCTGGATTCCCTATTTTGCAAGGGAGAAATGGCAATTGATTCAGCCTTACCCTCTTTCTTTCTGTCTGCCAGTGCTCTGAAAAGGCACATTTTATCTGTGTGTGACAACACCTGCCTAGGGTGCCTCTCATTGAGCTGCTGAATCAAAAGAGCAACAAGAAAAGTGGGTTTAATTGCACACATCTTCAGCAGAGTCTTTCTTGCACTGGCAGCACAAAAGGCCAGCCCTGTGCTGGTTGAATGGAGCCCGGGAGGGCTGGGGCACGCCGTACTCTCGTTACTATCGGAGGCAGATGATTCACTTTGCTGGAGCATTGTCATGTGCAAATGAGTTCATGAGCCCATCTCCTTTCCAACTGCAAGGTCAGGGACTGAGCAATTGTCAGCATCAGCCGGCTGGAGGAATTGATCTAGAAGCTGGAAAGCTTCAGGAGATTTTACTAACCTCCGCTTCCCACCACCGAGTACACTGACACCTTCCTCCCGTGGGTGTTGTCTACATTACAAATATTGACCAATTTTAAGTTCATGTTTAGAAAGCTGCTGTTTCGAGGCATGGAAATGTGACTGAGAATGACTTATAAATAACACTCGGGTGCGGCAATTATTATTCATTGCTAGTTATGGCTTTCACACACTGGAAAAACAAATGGTTTTTCCACTAGGAGCTGGAGCTGCAGTCTGTTTAATCACTAAAGCGCTTGGAATCACTTTAGTTTAAAATAACTTTCCACTGTGGTTTGGAAATTAAAAAAAAACAACATATTTGGGTCATGTTAACCTAGTGTATACAACTCTGCACCGAGAATTTCAGTTTACCTTGTCTGTATCTGCTGAGCCCCATAAATATCTGTCCATTCCTTCCTGTTTGGTTTCACAGAGCTCCTGCCTGCCTGAAGATAGGGCTCCCCAAACACAGATTTGGAGTGGGGTTAGTCTGGCTAGAGGTGGAGAATCCTGGGAGCTGAGCACGGAGTACAAGAGCATTGAGCAGTCAAGCTGCTGCCTGTCACAGCCACCCCTCTCTGGCTATGATGCAAGGGGATGTGGCTGGTGCCTTCAGGAAGCTGCGTGGATGGACTTTCCATCACGTGGCTCCTAACAGAGGCTGCCCAAAATATCAGCCTCAGGTACTAGGAGGTTACTTGAGGTTTTGACAGCCAGGTGTGGTTGTGAGTTCTTTATGTACACCATCCAGCCACATCCCACCAGCAGTCCATGCTCAGGGCATGGATGTGGGGCGTGTTTCCCTCTACTGAGCCATTCCTTGCCCCACTTCAAGGTTTCTACAAAGACACAGAAAAGCCTGTGGAGGAGACAGAAGAACCACAGTGCCATGAAGAAATGTTCCCCATGTTACCTGTGAGTTACTGACTGCCATCCTCTCACACAGCAGTGCCAGTGCAGCATCCTCAGGATTAGATCCTGCAGGTGGCTGCAGCTCTGTGGTGCTTTCACCCCTGCAGGACTGTGCCAACGCTCCGGGAAAGGCAGGCGACTGCCACGCCTGGGAAGGAAGAGCTCATTTTTTCCGAATGGCACAACTTAGCAAATGACAACTGTGACTTTTGTCTGGGCTGTGGTGTGAAATCTGAGGGGTGGCTGTGAGCAGCAACTGCTGGAGGGAGCAGAGCTGAGCACTCGGGTTCCCAGCTAGCGTGGTAGGTGTGGAGGAGTCCTCCTCTCTCTTGCAGGTGTTGCTGCCACAGTTATGAGAAGGGAAGGGGCTGTGCCTGGGTTTTGCTTGCTTTTGGGGTTTAAATTTCCATCTGTGCATCTGCCTGTCTCCAGACTCCCAGTATTCCAATGTAACCAGCCTAAATGTTTGCTTTATCTTCAGTGATTTGCTGAAGGACACAAAGGAAGGGGTCTTTGCAGCTGGCCTCATGGTAGGTTGAAGCTGCAGGACAGGCTAGTGGTTTCTCCTGATGGTTGGCGTGAGGATATCTGGGTTAAAGATGTCCCGTTGAAAGGATCTCTGCTCTTAGGAACTGGAAGAGTTTGCACAACTCCTTTTGGTCAAGTAGGTTTAGAAATCAAAGAATTCACCATCTTGGTTAAAGATGCTTCTGTTGAGGTGTTAATACTGTTGTCCTAATAGCAAAATCTCCTGCACTGGGATCCCTGCTAAAGGATCCTTGATCCTTTGTAGCTGTTTGAGAGCCCAGGATTTTTGATTTTCTTTTTTGTGGATCCATCCTCCTCCCAGCCTGCAGGGTTTATCAGCTCCAGAGAGGACAGTGCTACCCAGCTGACAAGTTTGTAAGTCCCACCAGTGTGGAACGCACCAACTCCTGGAAAACAATTCTAGGATCTTTTTTAATTTAAATCAGAGGTGCAATGTCCTGTGGCAGTAAAACAAGGAAGGTTCTTGCTCCAGTGTTTTGTCCCCATTTGATAGGTTGGATGCTGGGATTAGAAAGAGATGAGCTCATCATGCCCTGTGTGCCCATGAACATTCATGGCACCTTTCTGTGCTTTTTCTGGGGCGGTTATGAACACTCAGCTCCTTTTACAACCTCAATCAAAGAGACATCCACTGGGAAACTTCTGTGGTAAAAGTAGGAGAGGGTGTTCTGGGGCAGGGAAAAGGTGATGTTATTCTTGGGACAAAGCTAGACTTTGAGGGGGCGTAATGAGTCTGTAGCTACAAAGATGGTATTTAATTATTTATTTTCCATGGTTTCCAAGGCTTGGCACTGTCACTTTGCTGGCAGCAAATCAAGCACCAAGTTAGCTTATGTTAAGAACAGAAGATGAAGTCCTAGATAAGCACTGGGGTATAGGATTGTTTTAAATTGAGTGTACAGGGAGGAGTTTGCTCTCAATGCTATCCAGACCCCATACCAGTGATCAGGGCTGTGTTTCTCTCTGCTGAAGTGCTGGTATCACAGCTCCTAGGATGCTTTTTTCTTCTAGGATGTAAGAGGAACAGAGAAGAGGGTACAGTGACAGCTGTACTTTTCCAGGGCTACTATAGCTTTTTGGTGATAGCATCAGTGTTCTGTGTGGAGCAGAAGTGTGTGCTTTGATGGACGATGAAGTAACCACACCAAAACCTCCCTTTTAGCTGCCACTCTTCTCTGGGACTGTGATACCCATCACTACTGAGCTCGTGTGCTCAGCAGCCATGGGTGCTGGGGTGCAGACTTGGCTGCAATGTGGTAGCTGCAGTCTGACCTCACATTAATGTAAATATTCACAAATAATGCCTCTGTTCCTGCCAGCTCATCGCTCTTCCACCCCCATGTTTAATTTCTGATTCAACTTTTGATAAATGTTTTGTAGAGTTCCTAGTTTATCCTACAGACCTGCTGTCACCACAGCTAAAATCTAAACCAACACTTGACTTGGGGCTCAAGTGCCAGATGAACTTGGCAGTTGTTGACATAATGAATGGTCCTGTTTGATGTGCAGACCAGATCTGAATTGTGAAGACCAGTTCTTGGAGCAGACAGGAGAGCACAGCTTTAGGGATGCCTGAGAATATCCTGAGAAATACCTGGACAAATATTCTGTCTTTAGAGTCTGGATCTGACCACAGTTGATATATTTTCAGACTTATACCTGTCTGAAACAGATAATTTGGTTAAATGAGTTCCTCCCGCCTTACATCAGTTAGCCCCAAGTGGGGTCTGGCCCACAGTCCTGTTAAAGTAAGCATTTCAAGGCAGTGTTTATGACCAGTAATTTGTCCTAGAGTGTTTTATATGTGTGTGTGCAGGCATACATATGAGGATATACGTACATACTTGCTCTGGAACGCCGTTTCCAGTCCCTTTAACTTGTTCAAAAAGTAAACTAGGGAGAAACTGGCAGTGAGTCGGAGCCGCCTGCCAAGCATTGCAAACCATAGAAGTGGTAAAACATAAACACTTTGGAGTTTATCCTCTGGATTTATATAGTTTGGCTGCCAGGGGACGGGTTTGTGTGGAGGGGGAGGCTCGTCAGCCCCCGGCTGCTCCTGCTCCCGGCAGCCTGCGAGCAGGGAGGGCAGGGAAGCGCAGCGTCCATCCCTTCTCTCCTGCTCTGCTGCCCACATGGGGTGGCTTTTGGGTGATGGCAGCAGAACAGGTCTGCTTTTCCCCCGCCCCAGCACTAAAGTAAAAGCAGACCTCCTTGACGCTTAATCAGATTTGAATGTGGTTTTTGGCGTGGCTTTAAAGAGACTGGCAGTGAATAGCTGGTTTTGATGCCATTTATTAAAAACCTCTGGTAGAATTTGTCTCCGAAAGCCTTTGTAAGAGCTGGCAAATGCACAAGGGTTTGATGCAGTTAATGTATTTTAATCTTCACCCCCCCACCCCTTCTCCTTTTCTGTCACTAATTGTAGGGCTCTCAGCTGTCTGCTGCCTCCTCCAAGGGGATGGCAGGCTCTGCAGGGACCTGTACATACATAGGCTTAATAAGGTTGCAGTGGCACAGAGGAAAATGAGCATCCTCCTCAGGGAGGATGACTGGGATGGGCAGTGTGAGGTGCCAGGTCCCACACCGTGTTCTGGCATGGGGACACTGGATTGCCTGGCCATGTTAATTAACCTCCTGGTGCAGCCTCACTCTCTTGGAGGAACAAGGCAGATGAGTGTGAGAAACAAAGATACCCCTTTTCCAGGTGGCTAAGCAAGTGCATAGTGTTGGTGGTGAGCCCATTCAGCAGCTGGATCAGTGAGAAGGACTCCCTGAGGCTCCCGTTCAAAGTGAGGTTGATAGGCATCCATCAGTCAGTCTTATCTCACTGACTTAGTCCCTCACTTGCTTGGTACATCCACCTTTATTTGGACCCATGGGACTTTCTGAACCCATTTCATGTTCCTCACCTGTGTTTGGTACTTCTAGGGGCTTTTTTTCACGCTTCATTCCTGAAGGCACTGCACCCCCTTTCTGCATGGTGGGAACTGCCAGGAGTGCCTTAACATTGGTGTGAATGATTTGTGGAACTCAGGGAGCAGTTTTCCCCCAGTTGTGGTTTGGACTGTGCATAGCTCCTGTCCCTGCTCTTTGTTTCCTCTGTGTGGAAGAGCTCAGAGCTGTGACCATGCCCTGGAGCACTCTACCTGGTTGAGAGACCAAAGTTAGAATTGCTTTGCATTTAGTTTGTGGGTTTTTTTGTCTGCCTCATCAAAGAAAAGCAAACGTGGTCTTTTTCTACCAGCCCTCGCTCATGTGAGTTGCAAATTCAGCGAGAGGGAGGCGTGGATGGAAATGACTCCCAGGAGAGAAACAGTCTGAGATACTTAAACAAATGGGAACCGAGCAGCTTCGCTCTTCCCCTGAGGGTTTGGCTGTTAAATAAACTCGCCGATGAGTCTGGCTGTGTGTGTGTGTTGGTGCAGAAGTGTGTTTGTATACACAGGCTGGGTGTTGCTGGGTGTAAGCCACGGGGATGGGCTGTGCTGGATGCTGCACTCCTCGGTATATGAGAGACACACAAGCAGTCCTTGCTTTCCTTTCTGCCAGGGCTGGCATGGGTGGTTGTGGTCAGAGGGAAGCTAACCTGACCTTTCCTTCTTCTGCTTTCCCTCTCCAGGGTTCCACCTCAGTGGAACAGTAACGGAGCCAGCGACTGCGACAGAACCAGAGATGACCTACAAGGTGGCCATCAGCTTCGACCGCTGCAAAATCACCTCAGTGACGTGTGGCTGTGGGAACAAGGACATTTTTTACTGCGCTCACGTCGTGGCGCTTTCACTGTACAGGATCCGCAAGCCAGACCAGGTCAAACTCCGTCTTCCCATCTCAGAGACCCTTTTCCAGATGAACAGGGACCAGCTCCAGAAGTTTGTTCAGTATTTGATCACAGCACACCACACCGAGGTGCTGCCCACCGCCCAAAAGTTGGCTGATGAGATCCTGTCATCCAACTCTGAGATCAACCAAGTGCACGGTAATTCCTCCCTCCTCACTGTGTGACCCTGACTCTGTGTTTGAGGCTGGGTGGTGGTTTTGGTGCCCATGGTGGTGTCCCTTATTTTACATTTGTCTTTTGCTGCACAGGAAGCTGGCAGTGTCACACTGATGTTAATGCATGAGTGTTGGGACCACATGGCTGGGTGTCCCCAGCTTGCCCTTTCCTCTTCTTTATGTGTTTGTCTGTCAAACATGGGCTTCAACAGGCAGGAAGAGGCAGAGCTGACAGGCTGGTGGTGCACAAGGCACAGCTCAGAGTAGAATGGAGAAGCCAAGGCCATGGTGCTGGGACCCTGTAGAGTGGGAGTGCAGTGGGGATGTGGCTCCTCCAGCACGTGGGGACACAGTGTTAGCCTGAGCCCTGCACTAAGTCAGATGTGGCTGAGCTGGTGGGAGATAAAGCTTTAATCTCCATGGGCGTTAATTTTCCCATAATAAATGAGCGCTGCTGTTCTTACCTACAGCACAAAGGCAGTGGAGATGTGTCCTGGGGCTTTGTGTTTGGAAAATGCTTTTGACTTCCTCCCCTGGAAATCTGGGGGACAGTGCCCAGCCCAGCCCTGCTCCACTGGCCCAGGATGTGGCCCAGGCTCTTGAAGATCTCCCACGGTGTCTTTTCAAGGAGCCCAGGAGCTGAGGTTGCCCAGGGTCTGCAGCAATGAGCTGCTCCCCACTGTGCCAGTCCCACCAGCTGTAGAGCAGAGATAATAAACACTTATCTGCCACGGAAGGGCGTTGCAGGGATTAACATGTGCCTGTTAAGTGTTCTGAAGATGAAAAGCCCCATATGCAGCCTAAAATACCATCTGAACTAGTTGAATCCACATGTAGAAAAGTAAGGCCAGAGGTTCACCGTCACCATGGGGGTGATGGCAGCTCTGATCTTAGATGTGTTTATCTCGCTCTATCTGGGAGTTCCTGTTCCTACCTTGGGAGAGGCCTTTGTCTCCTCTGCTGGGCCACATCTGCGACATGGGTGGTTGTGGTCTAAGTTTGGCATTGTAAAAGAATGAGGAGCTTGATGCTGCAAGGATATGGTGAGAGCCGTTCCCTCTCTGAACTGATCTACTGAAGCTGAGGCTGGGCAAGATCCTTTCTTGGCCGTTGTTTGAGACTGCTTTCTCCTAAGCAGATTGAAGTAAAGCTTTTAAGGTTCTGAATATTTATTGTCCTCGAGTCAGCAAAAGGCTGGTGGTTGAGAGTCTTACAAAGATACAGATGTTGGCTCCAGTTCAATATCTGCTTCTTGTTTTTACAAGTGGTTTAAAAAAAAAAACAAAGCAAAAATTCTCACTCCCTTCAAACTTGGTGCAAATTTACACGCTCCAGTGTGCGATCTTAAACCAGCAGAGACATGGTCACCGCACAGAGGGTGGCACCTATCTGACACCCCTGTAGCTGCCTGGCTGGTCACAAGTGAGTAAACACCTCTGGAAGCAGGAGAGCAGCCTTGTCTCACCCTGGGGGAGGATGCACATCAGCCTTCATATGATGACATGATCTCAAGGTGATCTGTAACTCATAAATGTTGCATCCTGTGAAAAGGAAGGCTCCAAACCCCTCACGTTTGAGTTCATAGTGGTGCTGGCTAGGGCTTTGATTCTTGATCCTGGACGGTATTGCAAGTTTTGCCCTCTTGGTTCTGCCAGGAGCACAGCTACAGTGCAACCAACTACACTGCAGATCTGCTTGACCACAGGGTGAGGAAGGGCTGCAGCCATGGGGGTCTGTTTGTGGGAGAGGAATTCTGGGGTCTCCAGGTGAAGTGGATCCAGATTTGTCCCCCATCTTGCCCTTCCCAACTGTGGATCATGCATTTGTAGTGGGTCACTGATTCTGGGATTTGTAATTCTTCAAGCTGTGCTCCCCGTAGAGCTTTTTGTGCAGTTCTTGACCATGTGCATTTCAGAACCTTGGGGTCACACCCCAGCCGTGGGGTTGGGGCCAAGGTGTCTTTTGGCAGGCCAGCCTCTGCAACCTAAACAGTAACCCACTTTGTGCATAGGACACCTGAAGTTATTACACCCTGAAGCAAGAATGTTCTTTCTGGAAATCTGTCTTTTTTCCCTGCCCCTCCTTCTTTTGAGGAGAGGCCTGTTGACCTTCGTATCAGCATCAGGTCTTCCTCACCTGCCTCTGATCACCCAAAGGACTCCTCTTTTCCTTGTTGATACGGTGAGTTTGTAGGATTGAGAAACTGTTTTTGCAGCAGGCTGGCTGGAGAATGCCCCTTGTTCAAGGGGGTTGTCTGGTTTTATAAAATAAGGCTTTCAGGGATGCTCCTTCTCCTCCTGCAGAGCCTGAATGGCAGAGAGAATCACTGGCCATTGTCTGGCGCGCTCAGCTCCGGGCACTGGAGCTTTGTTCCTTGCAGGAGTCTGTAGCCGCGGGCTGTGCACCGCGTGCCGATCTTCCCGGCTGTCTTCCTAGAAGGAAATGCAAACTATCCAGTAATGATGGAGTCTTGGAGCGCAGCCAAGGCGCTTGCGTGTTCCCGAAGGATTCAGTCCAAGCTGAGCCTAGGTGTGCCTGCCGCTCTGCTCCCCACTTGACCTCCGCCTGCTGAAGTGGGTCACGTTTCTGCTCCTGTGCCTTGGCTGCGAAGGGCAGCGTGTGCCAGCGAGAGCATCTCCCGTGTCTGGCACCTCCACGCTTGGCGTCTGGAGTGGCAGCTGGAGGGAGGAGACCAGGGTAGGTTTCAATGCTCCTCCCCAAGGGGACAAAGCCAGCAATGTGGCTGCCTGGCACGGAGCAAGGCTGCAAGGATGTCACTGTGCCAGCAAAAGTGACTCGTGGCTGCTTGGTCTCTCCTGGTGGGTAGAATGCTGGGGGCAGCCAGATGCTGCAGCTGGAAAGCTTGGATCCAGCAGCTGGGACTCCAAGGGAGTGAGGATCATCTGGTGGTGGTCACCTTGGCGCCCTGTTCCCTCCGCTCTTCTGAGAGCTTGAGGATGGGACAGTGCCTATGGGCCCAGATTTGGGGCTTTGAGATACTCTTCATGCATTGCTGATAAATTCTCCCCCTATCACGCATAAGGAGCAGGAGATTTTGGCAGACCCCATGTTTGCAGCTCTGTAACTCGCCCAGCTTGAGCAGCATGTGGACATGGCAGAGGGTGCTTCTGCCCTCAGTCCAGGAGCTGTGGCTGGGGTGGTGGCCCACGGAAATGCCAGTGGATGACACTGTATCTGTGGTGCTCAGCTGGTGCCATCGAAGGGCTTGAGAAGGGCACTTCTCAACCAGAAGTGAGAAAAGCCACAAAGCCTCTGCTGTCGGAAGGTGCAGGGGCAACTCTGTCTGGGGACAATGTGAATCACCAAGGGGTCTTCATGGTCCTGCAGGGTCTTGGGAGCTTCCTTGGGGGAGAGGACTTTTGGAAAACCCTGAAAGGGAATGGTCCCTTAGGCTTTGGCATGGGAAAAGCAGATCTCCATATGCAAGTGCCATAAGATGCCTGCTGCCTCATCCATTCCCTTTTGTCCTACATGCATTCTTGACCACCCTGAGCTTTCCTTCAACTCCTGGGCTAATACTGTCCCATCTTGTTCCTTGTGCACGGCAAGTTGGCTGCCAGGTCAGTGTGCAGGAAGTCCCTGCCTGTCCTGTCACACCGAGCTAAGGCTGATGTTTGAGGAATCCTCGGGCACTCTTTGACTTTCAGGTCATCTCGAGACAGCGTCTGGAGGGCAGCACCAGTAAATCTATTTGAAATTCTGCCTTTCCGCAGGGAGGAGGAGAAGGTCACATCTCCAGGGCATTCGTGTTCCTGTGTGCTGAGCTGTGATGGATTTAAGGGAAAAAACACACCTGAGTGCTGGAGAGAAAGGCAGCTCTTCTCCTTGTCTTGCAGAGCAGCTGGGGTTGCCAAATGACTCCAGAGCATGAGTGGTTCTTGATAAGCAGCTTCCAAAGTTGGCTGCACCAGGTACTGGTACCAGCTGGACCACATTGCTCCTGTCCACCCTGCTGGGAGCCAGTCTGGATTCCCTTGCCCCGTTGCTGTCAGGTGTATGTGAATCTTCAGGGTGCCCTGGCAGCCGCCTCTGACTTGCCTCCACTTGAAAACAAACCAGGAGTCTTGGCAGAGCTGGATTCCTTGCTTTGCTGCTATTTTTAATCCCTTGTTAGAGTTCATTTCCTTTCTAGTGCCTGGTTATTTTCTCTTCAAGGTTTTCTGCCGTTTGCTTATTTGTCCATGTCCTCCCCACCCCCCCGCCCTGAGCTGATCCTTCACATCTGTTTTCTCTCTGGACTCCGGAGAGGAGCCTGGAGGCATTCAGCAGCACCACCATGTGCAGTCATGAGATGGCCCTTGTGAATGGCTACCACGACCTCCAGGCACCACTGACCCCAGGGCTGGCACGGCCAGGCCCCAAAACAATGATGGGTGCTGGGCATAGTCGGGTGAAGTGACCATAAGAGATATGCTGGAGCAGCCATCCTTATCACTGGGTGGCTTTCAGCTTCACTTTATCAGCTCCAGGTACTGGTTAAAAATTATAATCATGCCTTTTTCTTTGTATCACCAATCCTGCTTCAAGTCAGATGTTCTGGGAGTGCTTTCTGCACTTCTCAACTGATGTATCTCCCCTTCTTGGGTTCAGGAGCTTGGGTTTGGGATGTGCCAGTGCTTTGGCATGACCCACAGGGTCCTACTGCCTCCTCAGCCCTGGAAACCTGCAGCTTCTCAGTCCGGGAGCCCCTTTTGTTTTCTTCATGTTGGGCGGCTAATTTCTGAGCGAGGAGTTGAATTTTCCATGCCTGACTTCATTCTGTTTTCTAATTTGTAGATTTTTCCAGTCCTTTTTCTTCAGTCGTTGTATTTGCCAAGTCTCACTTGGCTGTCAAATAGTTAAACCCCCGAGCTCCCAGTGAGGGGGGAACCCAGCTCCGGGTGTGATGGATTGCATTTTTATCTCTGTTTCTGCAGCCAGTGTAAACGGGCTGGTGAAACACTCTTTCCACTCAAGATGTGCAATGGTGTTTCCTTAAATCTGAATCCGGCAGGACCAAGATCCAGCACATCTGAAACAAGGCTCTTTGGAGCACGAATGCTGCTATATGAGAAATGTGTTATGCAGGCGCCGGGCTGTTTTACATGCCGTTCCCAGCTCCTTTGGAGCTGAGACATGGAATCACTCATCAGCTGCGTCACGGCATGCCGCTGCCGAAGCCCCCACGGTGTGAGCGTTGGCAAGGGGAAGTGGACAAATCCTGCCATTAATATTTAAACCCAGCACAAATCCCGTTGTTTGCTCTTAAATGTTTATCCAGCTCCCCAGCGTAATTGGGCAGCCCATTATCTGCTGGGTTGTGCTGCACGTGTGGGAATTTGCTATTACAGCCCTCTCTCTGAATCTTTTATAGGAGAGAAAAATACATTTACAAGCGAATTTGGGCTTTATTTGGAGGCGCGGGAGGCGCGTTGCTAATTTGGCTGCGGCCCGAACCCCAACGTGCGAAGCGCTCAATGTGTTGCGTGGGAGGAGGAGGTTTTATTTAGCTGCACACTCCCTTCCTCGCTGCTCGGGCTTTCCGTCGCTAACGCTACATGTGAGCAGCAGGCACCGAGGGGTAGCCCCGGGAACCCCCAAAGAACAAACCTGATTCTTTCATTTTGCGACCTCCTTAATCCGTCACAGCGGCTGCTGCAGTGGTGAGGGATGAGGGATGATCTGAGCTTTGGTGGGATGGGTCACCCCAGGTGACTGTGCCCTCTTGGTCACTGTAACCAGACAGGTGACACTGTAGAGGCAGTCGAGGCTGCTGGGGTGGCTGCAGCTGGGAGTGGCGGCCGGATGGTGGGGAGGAGGATATTAAGAGTGCAAGCGTCTGGGATACCTAGGATGGGGCAGGATAAGCGCTCATGGCAGACAGATTAGTCATCGGTTCCTGATAGGGGATAATCACCAGCTTGTCTGCTCTTTATCTGCGAGTTAAGGATGAGGCTGGGGGAGGGAAGGAAAAGGCACAGAAAAGCTCAGAGGGCCGGCATGGACTGTCCCCGTCCCTGCTCTCTGGCTGTGATTGTCCCTCGTGGCTTATGGCAGGGCTCTGTGCTGCTCTGATGGTACACTGAGCAGGACTGGCCCCTTGCTGGGGGCTCAGGGTTTAACTGCTTCTCCACAGCTATGGCAGGGGACTTGGGATCAGGATCGGGGCATATGTGGTAAAAGTCCTCATGCTCATTCAGGAACTGTGATTTCCTTTCTGCTGCTTCAGTTCTCATCCCAATTATGTGGTTGTGTCGACTATAAATTATTCTGCAGAGGCAGCAGCAGCATCCTGTCCCTTCAGCTTGCCTAGAGCTTGCTGGAACTTCTCTCAGGCAGTGACTGTTAACAGAAATTAAAGTAATTTTGTAAAGGACATTAAATACAAATAACCGTATCTTAGTGGGTCAGGAGTGTTCTCAGCCTGCTGGAGGAGCAGAACCCCTGAGGTTGATGTTGCCTTGCTTACAAGCCAGGAAGAGACACTTGCCCTGCTGAGCAGGTATCCTGGAGCACAGTTTTCATGAACTGTATTTGAGCTCCTGGTTCAGCAACACACAAGGCTGGGGTGTGCACAGCATCCCAGGCTGTCTCTGTAGGAAAGTGATGTCTGCTCCCCAACCAGATCCCAGTTTTGGAAAAGACATCATGAAAATTTAATTGGGACTGTGTCAGCTACAGCATGCCATGGCTCCTCATGCAGCACCTTGCTCTTCCTGTGGTGACCTTCTCTTTGTCTCTTGAAAGGGAGATAGGAGAAGCAGCCCAAAGTGGAGTGGAGCATCTTCCAGCTGCAGCAGTCCCTCTTTGGTACTGGTTTTCCCTAAGGAGGTTCTGTAGAGCAGGACGCAAAAGCAGACGGCTGAAAATACAAGTTTTTGTTCCATTTTGTGCTCTTGGCTGCTTACTGAAGTTGTGCTACTGGCTGTCCTGTGAGTCCTGGAACCTGTGGCTGAGACGTAGGGTAGTGCTTGGGTGGGAAAATGGGAACAAAAGGGACAAGGCAAGGGAAGTTTGGTCCAACTTGTTTAAATCAACTGTCGGTTTTCTTTCTTTCTTTTGTCTTCTGGAAGATGATATGCAGTCTGTGAATGCATATGTGTGTCTGCTAAAGACCCTGCTCTGGTCACAGTTTGCTCTTTGAAGGATTATCAATCCTTTGTTCTTTCCCATGGAGGGTCTCTCTCAGGCAGGGACTTGTCTTCTGTCCTGAAGCAAGTGAGGGGCAGAACCAGGTGTTCAAGCCAGGGCTCTGGAGCTCAAGTGCAGTAGTACCTTTGCTAGACTGTTCCAGACATGGGGAAGGGCTTGCAGGAATTGGAGCTTTACTGATGCTTTAACAAACCGGTGATGTGGAGCAGGAGCAGGAGCACGCTGGGCAATCCCTGGAGCCGCAGAGTGCTTTGGGCTCTGCAGCTGTGCTGCTTGCACTCCTGGGGCTTTGGAGGAAGGCAGGGCCCTGGTCTTCTTCAACCTCATTTCACATGGGGTACAGAGGGTGAGGGGCCATGCAAGCATTAGCCCTGTGGTCAGGATATCCCTCCTGATGGCTGCTGCCACTACTGTGTTAGGACAACACAGTGCTGCCAGTTGGGCTCACTGCCGAGGAATCAAGTTGGTTTTCTGTCACCTGAGCTGATAAAGTAAAGGTGGGTTCCTAATAAAACAGAAGTAGGTCCACTCCTTGCTAGTGGGACTGCTGACCCTGCTGCCATAAACATGGTTGTCTCTCTTCTCCCCCCATCCTCCCAGGCGCTCCTGACCCCACTGCTGGGGCCAGCATCGATGACGAGAACTGCTGGCACTTGGATGAGGAGCAGGTCCGAGAGCAGGTGAAGCTGTTCCTATCTCAGGGAGGGTACTACGGCTCGGGGAAGCAGCTCAACTCCATGTTTGCCAAGGTGAGGAGCCGGCTGCTCTCTCCCATCTCTGCTCAGAGTGTCACGTAGCTGGCACTCGCTGGCTGCCCTGGCAGGGTGCCCATCACAGCTGGGAATCTCTGCTCCAGTGCCTTCTCGCCCTGTCGCAGAGCAGGCAGTTGTAATCCAGGCTCTGGGTTAGGCCTGGATTGTCTCACCTGCTGTCCTGGCAGGTCCTGTCCTCTCATGGGTGCTGTGATCCCTGTGCAAGGAAGGGCATTCCCCCATCTCCCCTTCAGCACAGTGGGGAAAAAGCCAACCCTGCAGAGCCTACCAAGACCTTGGGAAAGTGAGACCATAACCCACAAATTTTACCAACCTATGGGCTTTTCTCTTTCTTTGCAGAAGGGCTTTGCTTTCATGTTCTTAATCTCAGCCTCCTTCACAGTGTGGCTGTGACTGCTACTCAACTGGGCTCCAGTCAGCCTCATCACAGCCATTGCATGAGGGTTATGATGTGTGACTCTACATTATACACACACACACATCTATGTATGTATGTATGTATTTACAGTCTAGGCTGAGGAAGCTGTGGGTTGCCAGCCAGCATCTTTAACACCTCTGAGGGACCATGGTTTGTCTCACCCAAGACTTTCTCTTTGTCCTTTCCAGGTCCGGGAGATGCTGCGCATGAGGGACTCCAACGGGGCCAGGATGCTGACGTTGATAACAGAACAGTTCATGGCTGATCCTCGGCTCTCCCTCTGGAGGCAGCAGGGGACAGGCATAACAGAGAAATGCCGGCAGCTCTGGGATGAGCTGGGTAAGGGTCACTGCCTTGCTGAGAGGAGCAGAGTCACCTGGGCTGCTGGGCCAATGGACATCATTTCAGAGGCCTATGGGGCTCTTTTTTGGGAACAGAGACCCTGAGACATGCCAGGACCTTACTGTATCCCCTGCTGGGTAGTCACTGAGACAGCTGGATCAAGTCCAAAACCCACACAATTCAAAACCTTAAACCTGCCCCTTTCCTGCAAAGGGATCAAGGATGACAGGTGTGCAGTGTGTTGCTGGTCTCATGCTTCCAGCAGGCTGGTGTTTGGAGAGCTGCTCCAAAGCCTTTGCGAGGGAGGACACAGGGGCTGGATGTAGCCTAGATGTGGAAGTTTTGTTCCTGGGGGAACCATGATCCAGAGCGGGAAAGGCAGGTTCTCAAGTCTCATCACATCTAACAGGTTCTGCCTGCGGTGGTGCATGTTTCCAGGGTGAGGGGGCAGGATGGGCAGCACAGAGCCTGGCTGTGAGGGAAATGCAGTTCTGGGTAATTCTAGCTAAGCACCTTAGACACCAGCTCAGCTGGCTGACACTATAATATCATTAGAATAAAACATTTAGATGACGTGGGCTTGGGGAGTAGGGTTGTGTGGTGGAGTTAACCCTGCAGTTCTGGGCTCTCCTGGACATATGGGATCTTGGGTGAGTAGTTTGACTTGAGCCATGGTATGATGAATGAGTTTGAGCTCCTCTGCAGCCTGCTGGTGGAAGATACTGTGCCAAGGGCAAGGGCTGATGGGCTGGCACTAAAGGGATATGGTAGAGCTGAAAGAAGGATTAGGATGGTCTGGGATCTGGAACATCTGAAACTGCAGCTGGAAATCACAAACCCACCTACCAAGTGCCCAACAAATGCAAACAGAAATGAAGCTGGGAACCCTGGCCAAACTATGCAGACAAGATCTGGGCAGGGGTGGGATGTCTTGTTTCTGTATGAAGTTTCCTGGATGGAAATAACCACACCAGCTCTGGAGAGCTCATCTGTGCTTGCTTGCCAAGAAGATATTTCCAGGATTTTGGAATGCTGCAGCTAGACAATTGGATATGCAAGGATCCTGGAGAGGTGGCCAAGTCCACCAAGCCAGAATTTCCACATGGAAGAAAGCAAGCACATTGGTAATATATGAATGGATGGGTGTGTGGGCAGGCCTGGACGCAGGAAGCAATTTGCTTAAAATTACATATTATTTGGCCAGATTTCCAAGCTGCTATCCAAGCCGAGAGCCCTCCCTCCCTTCCTGCACAGACAAGGGGAGGGTGGTTGGATTTCAGTCCTGGCTTAACTGTACAAGGACCAGGTTGGTGCATGCAGGTTTGGTCGGCAGAGTGGGAGGAGGTGGCAGCACGTCCCCGTTGGCAGATGGCAAAGTGGCTGGGGAATGTCAGGGCCCTACCAGAGCTGGATCAACACGACAGCAGGGAAAGTCTGGTGCCAGCCAACACACGTCAGAGCAGCTCGCCTGGCATAGGCATGTCACACGTGAGGGTCTGGGCATCTCCATGCTGAAGAGAAGCTCCTGTAGAGGACATGGTGATGTTCGAAGAAGCAACTCCAGAATGGGCATGGACTGTACTCAAGGTTATTTCTTGCAAGCAAGGGTTATTCCTTCATTTTACAGAAGTCTTTTGCATTTGGCCTTGTGCAGTGTTTACTGTAGGAGCAGAGCATATCTCTGAAGGAGGTGTGGAGGCACAGAGAGACCAGAGCTGCTCTGAGTTGGGGGTGTTCACCAGGAACAAACATCAGGAATGCAGAGCAGTGTCCTAAACCATCCCTGGGCGGGTAACAGTAGTCAGGGCACATGGGGCAGTGGAAGCACCACATCCCACTGCCTGTGGGCTGTGCATGCCAAAACTGCCAGTATTACCATCACTGCTGAAGGGAGGGATCAGGGGCCTGTTGCCAGCTGCCATGGGAAGCCCTGGCACAGACCACAATCCTCCACCACTTAGAAGCGAAAAATGGGCCTTTTGGAAATTATTTTGGGCATGTGTTTAATAATTAATCATCGATTTTAGCAAAGACTGCATCACGGACTTGCATGGGATTGGAAGAAGATCAGCCTTAAAGAAGATTGTGGATTTAATGCTGGGGAAAATGCAAAGGATTTTGCAGGATTTCAGAGTTATAAAAAAAAAGAACATGAAAATAAAAACGGGATCGTTTGCTTGTGCATGTGCTGCCAACTGAACCTCTACTGCCCCGTCTGCTGGGGAGCCAGAGGAAGGACGTGCTGGATGGAGAGCTCAGCAGCGTGGGAGTATTTGCCCTGGCGCATTAGTACTTACGATTAAAGCCTAATTACAAAAAATAGACGAAAAACCAGCTGAAGTGCAGCCTGACCTTAATCTGCCTGGAGACGGGTTTATTTATCTCGGCCACTTGTTTACAGTGGGGAATTTCAGCAGATTAAGCTGGGGAGCGACCCTGTGGGAAACAGGAGAATTTCTTTGATGGTTGGGAAACTTGGGCGCGGGATCGGAGTGCCTGTCTTCTCTGGGGCCTGCAGCCAGGACCACTGGGCTGGGAAGGCTCTGACAACCCTGTCCCTGCACCCAGCCCCGTCATCAAAAAGCATTTTTGTTTAGAGGCTTAGCTTAATCGTGATCTGCCGCTTTGTTCCCCGTTTAACCTCCTGCTATCAGAAAGTTCAAATGAAGGTTTCTGCAGCATGTGAAGAGACATGGAGTCTGACCTGGTGTGGCATTTCGGCTCAGGACAGGAGTCACTTGTGCTGTCAGCTGATGTCACTTGACCACAGGGCTCAGAAAACTCTATTATATCTCGCAGATAATTATCATGACTGAGACAGATGCAAATCTCACTTCCCTCCTGGTTCCCACCTCCCCACTACGTTTTCTTTCTGCAGGAGAGCCCAGGGGCATAATGTTTTGGCATGCAAAGGATGCCTCAGAGGGCTCTCAAAAATAGGCAGCAAAGTCATGAGGCTTCCGAGGAACGCATATTAGCAGAGCTGTGGGAGCCAAAAATCCAGCGGGTGCATCCCATTTCTGGGGGTGGTGAAGCTGGAGCACCAAGCCTCGTTACTGCCTGTCAGCCAAGTTCTGTGCACCCTCAAAGGCGTGAGTTGAAACTGCCCAAGGCTGCTTTTGACACAAGCACCCCCAGAGTGGGCGAAGAAGAGCAATGACAACAGGCAGGAGCACTGATGGGAAGGGAATGCCTGACACCCAGAGTCGAGTGCAGGTTTTATCTGATGGCCACCCAAGGAGGTGGGAAGTTCTATCCCCTTCCTTAAGGAAGACTCATTTTCTGGAGCTGAGACCTGATTTTTAAAAAGATGCCATGTCTGAGTATCCCCCATGGAGCCTGCAGGAGCCTGGGAGTAAGTGACATAGACCTACTCTGGTAAGGATGGGCCCCCAAGGAGGTACCTCTTTTACACATTAATTAATTGCTGATGTTTCAGCTCAAAAATCTTAATCCCCCCTGTTCATCAGAAAGAAGCGAGGTGTTGGTGGGATTTCCTGGGGGCAGAGATTGAGCTGAACTGGGCAAAGGCTGCTTTGGACATTTGCTGCTGCTCGTGCCTGCAATTGCTTTTCCCATGCCCATTCCTGGATGTGTTGCTGCCGCCACCATCTGCGTTGTGACGCGGTGACGTCCGTCCTGCCGAGCCAGGCGGCTCCAAGGAGTCAGACAGGCACAGCCTCCACGCCTTACTAATGATTTGAACCAGACATGTCCACAAGTTCCAACTGGCAAAGGATTGCTCAGGGGCCGTGCACCCCAAAAGCACCACCAAAGCTCAACTGTAACGCAGAGGAGCGGAGAGGCACCAGAGTGGAGCCAAGGCCAGGACATCGCTGCTCAGCCTGGGTTTGCCTCATGTTGTCTGGCAGAGGGACCGGCTGCTCCGGCTCCTGTTGGATCTGCAGCCTCGCCTGGGGCTGTTTGGCTCCATGGCAGGGCTGGGGAGCTGCTGCTCAAAACGCAGCCAGCGAGGGAGGTGGTTGGGGCTTGTGGAGGAATCTCCCTGTTGCGCAGTGGAGGCGTGTTGGGTGATGTTGTCGTGCCACTGGCTGTCACTTTGGGATGGGAACTTTGGCTCTGGGACGGATGGAGAAGTGAGGGACAGCAGGGAGAAGGAAGGTGCTCCAGGGCTCTGCTGAGCCCATGGAGGAGAGGCAGAGAGGATGTTTTTGCAGGAAGCTGAATTGTCCCACGTGTATGACAGGATTTGACATGGACAGAGAGAGGAGCAGCAGGAGCTGCTCAGCCTGAAGGGATCCCTGGGGATACCTCATATTGCAGCTGTGTCAGCCCACAGCCATCCCACCCTGCAGGGAAGCACAAGGGAGGGGACATTCTACATCCTGGCAGCCATGCAGGGAAATTTGGGTAGAAATGGAGTTAGCTAAAGAAAACTTCACAGGTTTACACTTACTCAGGTTGCTGTAGCACTTATCAGAGCAGTGAGTGACCCAGAATAGTCTGCAAGGCTCAGTTAGCAGCACCAGCATCAGCCCTGTTTTATGAAAGGATGAGTTGGATCTTAATGATGACAGATGTCCTTAGTTCTGGTTTTATCTCTCACACACCAGCATCATGGGAGGTCCCATGGTTGACCCAGAGGGTGTCAGCGTGGGTGTCCTGCTGGTGAGCAGCTTGGCTTGTGAGATCCGAAGGACTCGCATCAGGGAGGGCTCTTGTCTGCAAGACATCAAGCCAAGCTCCAGGTTCCTCTGCTGGTTCCTCTGCAGGCTTGGGGCTACTAGGGATTGAAAAAGGAAAAAAAAAAAAAAAAAAAAGAAAGAAAATACACCAAATCTCCTTTTTAAATAGTTGAATGTAAATGGCCTGAAGAACAATAGCAGATGAAATAGCATTCAGAGCGGGTTTTAAAGCTCTTGGAACGTGGGTAGGATCAAAATCAGGTTAGTCTTTGGAGATGCAGACTCTGCAGCTTGCCAGGGTGTTTTGAAGCATGCTTTGATGTGTAGTTCAAACACTAGATTTGTCCTGGCAGACAGAAGCACTCACAAATTCATACACAGCCGCTCTCCCCTTCCCTCCTCCCCACTGTCCCCCATCTCATGAGATTATAATTTAGCTTCATTACGAAGGAGTTTTACTTTGTCCTGGTTTCAGCTGGGATAGAGTTAATTTCCTCCTTATTTAACAGCTGTGTCAATCCCCCTTCTGGGTCTCTGCATTATGCTGAAATGAGTTTACAGACCTCGATGGAACCTTGCAGGCTCTCGGGGCGAGCGCGGCGGCCGGAGAGCTTTGCCCTGCACGCATGGCGGTGGCACCTCCGTGATTTCTTGGCTTTGTTTAGGGGCGCTGTGGGTGTGTGTGGTGTTGAACCCGCACTGCAAGCTGGAAGAGAAATCCTGCTGGCTCCGGCAGCTGCGCAAGTGGGGTGAGATGGACGTCTGTCCCCTGGAAGATGGCAATTATGGTAACGAGCTTCCCAACATCACTAACGCGCTGACACAGAGCTCCGGTCACAGCCAAGGTGAGTCTGGGCACGGAGTGGAAATCCAGCTGACAGCCACAGGGGTTGGGTCCAGGTCAAAACTCACCCCAAAGCAAGAGAACTCGCTTCTGCGAGTCATAGGAACACAAAATATTTGTCTTCACAGCCTCTGGTTTTATATATGAATGTTTGCTTCTTTTCTACAGGGTAAAGTCGCCTGTGTTTTGACTTTAGAGACTGTTTTAAAACAATTTGACTTTGGAGGAGTTTAGACACCTACAGTCTGTGTGGGTTTGGGCATGGGGGTAATACAGGAAAACAATGCTGCTTGCAAAGAGTAATGTGAGAGTTAGGAGCTGGAGATGGTGCAGAGCCCTTTCCCTGCCCTTAAGCCTCACTTAAAGGCTGTGATTCAGGTGGTAGGGAAGTCATTAGCTAGGAATGTTAACGCAGTTCAAGTACAGAGCACAGACAGAGCAGTGTAGTTAAGGGGTTGTTCCTTAGTGCTAAAATAGTTTCTCAACTGCTGACAAAGCATTTGATCCCTTTAACTTTAAGCACTCTTTCTCCTTCCTTTTGCCTGAAGTAGACATTAATTGAAAGTTATTGCTCTTCACATGCCTCTGTCTGCTGCACTGGAATTGCTTTTCAGTGTATTATGTGTGGCCAAAGTGGTTGGAGGAGAGGGGGATAGCAGCCATGCCGAAGGGGAAACTTCATTCTTCTGGGTGGGATTAGTCCTGCAGCAGCAGTTTGGGAGCATGGCTGTCCTGGTAACCACACCAGCCATGGCCAGGACCACATGCCCGGTCTCCCTATGTTCTTCCTCAGGGAGCAGCTTAATTTAAACCTGACCTTCCTCTGTGTCCTGCACCAGCCCCAGGACTACCCCCCTGGTGTTCCCAGCTCTCCCAAGGATTTACTCTGGCATTTGGGGAAGGTTGCTAGGGCTGAACAGGTCATGTTTTGTAGACCTTCAGGGAGTTCCCAAAGCACATGCCAGGGATGTCCCCTTCTCTTCTCCCTGTGCTCCTGTCTCTCCAAAAAGGGAGCTGAAAGCAGCCTGGATTCTGGAGGTGTCCTGGGGTTCATGTTTGTGCATATGCAAATACTGCTCCAGATTGTTGACAGCCTCTTTTATTACTGAAGAACAGCTGATTCTTGAAATCCTTCCTGGTAAAGTGAGCAGCCTTGGTTCTCAACATACAAACACCTGTTTAATTTCTCTCCACCTCAGGGTGCCTGCAGCATTCTGGCTAATTGCTTGTTGCCATCGTTTCCGGAGCATGTTTACCCAGCCTCCCTGGATCAGCTTTGAACAGTGCCTTTTGTTTTCCACCCTTGAATGCATTTAACTCAGCCCCTCTTGTGGGTTGCAGGACCTAACATGAAGCGTTGCACCCCCTTTGGGGTTTCCTGTTTTGCAGCCTGCTGGCTGTGTTTGGCCTTCTTGATCCAGTATGGCTGGAGTGATAGTGGGATTGTTCTGGACAGGCTTTTTCCTCATAACAAAGCACTTGTCTTGATTGGTCTGGATGGGGTGAAATGCTAATCCAGCATTTGGTAGTTTCAGAAATGCCCATGAAGTTACAGAGCAGCTCTGAAGAGGAGCGCAGATATCCGGTGCAGGGCAGCAGTGGGGTTTCAAGCAATGCTGTCTTCTCCCTTCCAGCCCTCTCACGTGGCCCACAGAGGTTGCTGGGGGGTGATGGGTCCCCTCAGTCACTGGGAGGCAGATGAGACACATTTGTGTGGTTCCTTTTGTGGCTTCACGTGCTGCTGATCTAAGAAGCTGCAGTTGAGTGAAGCTGAGACTTTGTGTTGGAGCAAACGAGGAGAGCTCCTGGTGCTTGCAGGGCAGTAATGCTGAGAAGGCCCAATCCTGATCCTGGGGCAGCTGCTTGCATGCTCAGTGTCACAGGGGAGGGAACACACGGCCAGGTTTCAAGGCATCAGCCTTGTGTGTGACAGTGGATTGTGGTCATACAGCTAATGGGTGGGTGGTCCCTGTCTCTTTCTCACCTCTCTGACCAAGTCAGCTATTCTAGCAAATTACTTAGCAACGCTGTCTGAGGAGACATTAGTCTCCCTCAGAGATGGCAGCAGAGGTATTCAAACCCAGAGCCCATGTCCATCTCGGAAATTACTGGGGTGAGACCAGGTTTTGCTCTCATTGTAAAGGCAGAGCTCCGCCCAGGGGAGTCATGTCTGGGAGGAGGAGCAGGCTGCCCCTGCCCCACCAGGGCACTGATGGTTTTTCTCTCTGCAGACTCACTGGCCAGGCCCAGACGAACCGTGTTCACGCGGGCCATCGAGGGCTGTGACCTCCACTGGCAGGACAGCCACCTGCAGCGCATCATCAGCAGTGACTTCTACGTGTCCCCCTCCTACCAGCGGGAGGGTGAGAGCCTCCTCTTCAACTCCCAGGGACAGCCACTGTGGCTGGGTGAGCATCCAAACCAGCAGCCCCTCTCATGGCCTGTGTGGGTAGCGTTGCTAGCGGAGAGGAGTCACCTGAGGCCACCCTGGGTCCTTGGAAGTTTCTGCATCCTAGATTGAAATTGCTACCCTGACCCTTAGCCAGAGGAGTGGGGGGGGGAAGAAGACTTCAATGCCCACCCACACCCAAGCCACAATCCTTAGAGCAATCTCCACATTTATTTACAATCTGGCCTTCTCTTGGGCAGTTTGGACCAAGCTCATCATACCCCTTTTCATCCTGCCAGTGTTTAGCTGTCCCCAGAACAACCTCTCACTGTTACCAGTACAGGGGGTCTGGACACTTAAAATCTCTTGAAAATTGACTGCAAAGCACAGCTGAATCCTCTGGATTGTCTCTTTCCTGCTCTCTCCTTCTTGTTAGTCTTTCCTTAAAGGCAGTTAGCAGTCAGTATAAGCCTCGTGGGAGTGGGGCCAGGCAAGCCCAGAGGCTTCCTGTGTTGTAGACTTTTAGCTCAAGTACCTCAAGCCACACAAATTCTCTCCTGCAAAGTCATGACTCCAGGCAGATCTGTGGACCCTTGACAGTTCCTTGTCTGGGATGAGAACATGTGGCATGGAGGGCTTGGGGGGAACCCTGGTGTGGCTGTCAGCCCTAAGACAGATCCCAAAATGGGAGACACAAGTCCCTACCCACCTCCAGGAAGGGGGAATACTTATCCCCTGCGGTCCAAGAGTTGAATGTATGAGCACAGAACAGGTCAAAGCCCACCATTGCACTGTTGTCCACTCTAGAAGCTGGGGTCTGCCACCAGGAAAGAGAATGTTTAAAGTTGTCTAGAGATTGTAGTTTCTGGAATAGCAAGAACTAAGTTGTTGTTAATGCCAAGAGATAGGAAGGGCCCATATGCAGGCCATTGGTACACCTTAGCTGGAGCAGGAGAGGTTATTTCTGCTCTGGGAAGAGTTCTGGGCAGCTGCAGGCAGATCTCCTTCCCACACAGCCACAGGCAGCAGGGGTAGGTTAGTGCATCCATGGACTCCATCTAGAAGGGATGTGATGGCCACAGCTCCCCTCTCCTGAGTCTAATCTGGGTTCTGGTGAACCCTTTTCCCCAGCTGGTTGGTGCATGTTATTTTTCTGATGTATTTGCCATGATTTTTGGATTTTGCGCTTTTGCTTTCTTGGCACCTCTTCAGGGACTCGGTGCTGGGAGAGGAGGGTGATTTGTCAGCAACTTCCAGTGATGAATTCAGTGAGAAGATGAATATTTCATCCATTTAGCAAATGAATAGAGGGAGTAACAAGAAGCTCTTTTACAGATATGTTTGTTCTGAAATCTCTTCCTCTTGTATTCCTTGTGGGTGACCTTTGGGATGTGGATACCCCATTTGTGGAGGTGGTTGTCTGCATTTCCAGAGCTTTCTGAACTCTTCCAGGAATAGAAATTATCCCTCTGCGATAACTTCAGATCATCTGTGTTTGCCTGAGTTTTTTCTCCCCTTGGTAGGACATTTTGAAAGAAAATGGGATTTGTGCTGCTTGTTATGCAGCATGTCATGTCATCTGCTCCTGCTAATTTCTCACTCAGTCATAATCCTCTCCACAGTTGCTTGTGATTTCAGGTGAGCAATAAGCAGCAGGAGCAGATGAATTCCTAAGCAACTGTGAGTCTTGGGAGGGGGTTTCGTGCAACTGTTCCTAATAATAAAACACCAGGTAGGAGAACTGCAGAAGAGACAGGATGTCTGCAGTGCTCGCTCCATGGAGGTGTTAAGGAGTCAGTTCAAATCATCACCCCAAGTCTGCCAGTGCCCCCAGCACAGTGCTGGATGCCCAGCCTCACCCTGTGTATCATCACCTGTGCCCTGAGAGCAGTGAGAGAAATCGAGATAAGCCATGCAGATTTTAGGAGAAAGGAGCGGCAGGGCTGTAACAGCCTGTGTTGGAGCTGTTGCATTGCAGCAATGGCGTGTTGGAAGTGCTTCCATTAGATAAGCTTTGCAGAGGTGGGGATTTAGGTACTGACGTGGCTGCCGTGGGCTGAATGTGGCATGAGTCCCGTTAGTATTCCTGGCAGGCATCCTTTCCAGGAACAGGGAGAAAGGGATGAATTGAAGACAAGAAGCAGGAGTTTAGCTCAGGTGTGGGGAACAGGAGCAGAAGATGCCCCAGGAGTCAATGGTTGTGCTCCTCTGGTTCAGCCATGCCCCCTGTTCCTTGCCTTGCAGAACACGTCCCGACAGCCTGTGCTCGGGTGGACGCGCTGCGCTCCCACGGTTATCCCAGAGAAGCTCTCCGACTCACTGTTGCCATAATCAACACCCTGCGACTGCAGCAGCAAAGGCAGCTGGAAATATATAAGCATCAGAAGAAAGGTATGAGTAGAGCTATGTAACAAGTTTCTTGTGACGTCTGGCCGGGGTGTCTCTGTTGGTTGGAAAAGTCTTCTGCACTTTGATGAGGCAAACGTCCAGCCTGGACTGGGCAACGATGTTTTGAAGGAACTTAGAAATAAAAAGAGGATGTATCATCTTTGGAAGGAGGGTCAGGTCTCTCAGGAAGTATTTAAGGGGGTTGCTAGGTAATGTAGGAAAAAAAAATTGAGATGCCAAAGCTCACTTCGAACTTAATTTAGCAACTTTTGTAAAGGATAATAAGAAATATTTTTACAAATATATTTATGGCAAAAGGAGGGGTAAAACCAACCTCCTGGATGTGGGAGGGAACTCAGTGACTGCAGATGAGGAGAAGGTGGAAGTGCTTAACGCCTTCTTTGCCTCAGGCTTTAGTGGGAAGACAACTTGTCCTCAGGACAGCTGTTCTGGCTTGGTAGATGGTGTCAGGGAGCAGAGTCGTCCCCCTATTATCCAAGAGGAGGCAGTCAGAGACCTGCTGAGCTGCTTGGATGTTCATAAATCTATGGGACCAGATGGGATCCATCCCAGGGTGATGGGGGAGCTGGCAGATGAGCTTGTGAAGCCACTCTCCATTATTTACCAACAGTCTTGGCTCTCTGGTGAGGTTCCAGATGACTGGAAGCTGGCCAATGTGATGTCCATTCATAAAAAGTGTGGGAAGGAGGATCCTGGTAATTATAGGGCAGTTAGCCTGACCTCAGTACCTGGTAAGGTAATAGAACAGCTTATATTGGGTGTAATCACACAGCACTTACAGGATGGCCAGGGTATCAGACCCAGCCAGTAGAGGTTTAGGACGGGTAGGTCGTGTTTGACCCACCTGGTCTCCTTTTATGACCAGGTGACGTGCCTGGTGGATGCAGGACAGGCTGTGGATGTTATGTACCTGGACTCCAGCAAGGCCTTTGACATGTCTCCCACAGCACACTGCTGGAAAAGCTGCAGCCCACGCTGGGACAGGAGCACTCAGTGCTGGGCTCAGAACTGGCTGCCTGGCCGGCCCAGAGAGCGCTGGTGGACAGTGCTGCATCCAGCTGGGGACAGGCACCAGTGGTGTCCCTCAGGGCTCTGTGCTGAGGCCAGCTCTGTTCAATATTTTTGTTGATGACATGGATGAGGGGGTTGAGTCTTTCATTAGTAAATTCACAGACAACACTAATCTGGGAGCCTGTGTCCGTCTGTTGGAAGGTAGGAGGGCTCTGCAGAGAGACTTGGAATGGTTGGATAGATGGACAGAGGCCAATAAGATGAAGTTTAATAAGTTCAAGTGCTGAGTCCCGCATTTTGGCCACAATAACCCCCTGCAGCATTATGGGCTGGGGATGGTGTGGCTGGACAGTGCCCAGGCAGAAAGGGACCTGGGTGCAGTGGTTGACAGCTGACTGAACCTGAGCCAGCAGTGTGCCCTGGTGGCCAAGAAGGCCAGTGGCTCCTGGTCTGTATCAGGAATGGTGTGACCAGCAGGAGCAGGGAGGTCATTCTCCCCCTGCACTCACTGGTGAGGCCACACCTTGAGTGCTGTGTCCAGTTCTGGCCCCTCCGTTTGGGAAGGACATTGAGACCCTTGAGCACATCCAGAAGAGGCAGCAAGGCTGGTGAGGGGCTTGGAACACAAACCCTGTGAGGAATGACTGAGGGAGCTGGGGGTGTTTAGCCTGGAGGAGACTCAGGGGTGACCTTATCCCTCTCCACAACTTCCTGAAGGGTGGTTGTAGTCAGGTGGGGGCTGGTCTCTCTCCAGGCAGCAACTGACAGAGCCAGAGGACATGGTCTTAAGCTGTGCCGAGGGAAATACAGGTTGGATATTAGGAATAAGTTTTTTATGAAAGGGTGATAAAGTACTGGAATGGTCTGCCCAGGGAGGTGGTGGAGTCACCATCCCTGGATGTGTCTAGGAGAAGACTGGATGTGGCATTCAGTGCCATGGTTTAGTTGAGGTGTTAGGGCATGGGTTAGACTCGATCTTGAAGGTCTCTTCCAGCCTAATGATTCTGTAAGAGTTCTGCTGCCCCATTCAGAGTGGCAGAGGTGGAGGGTGGGCAGCACTGCAGGGGACTGCTCATGTCCTAGGAAGACAAACTGAGTTGCTTGAGCAAAGCTGATACACTCTGCTGAGGACAGAGCTGCCCACATGCTGTCTTCAGGCTGCCGCAGTAGGGATGTTCTTGTTCCCACTGTTGCTGTGTCTGGTTGCCTGTAAGGACTGCCCAGGCAAATGCTGCCTGCATTAAAGAAGAGCTGCCTGACTGCAGAGCAGCAGTAACTGGCTGTGTGTGCTACTTCCACCTTGCATTTCCTGAGTCAATGTACCAGGAGACAAGCCCAGTGTTCCTCCTTTTGCAGTTGCAATTGGCAGAGAGCCAGGGTCAGTTACTGCAGTGCTGCTGAAGGTCAGCGACTCTTGGTCCTTGCCAGCTCAGCCAGCTTGAGATCACCAAAAGATGAAATTTTAAGAATCACTGGAAGTCTTTGTCGTCTCAGGAGAGATTTCTGCTTGTGTTCCAATATATTCAGGCTACCAATGCACATGAATCCATAAGCTGCAGGTCTGGCATTATAGACCTTGTCTTTGGGACTCTACAGGCCCTCATGTCCTCTTGGAACAGAGAATGAGTCACTGCATCTTATGTGGCCTTAGGGACACCTTTTTCTTGTGTGTGTTCCTGCTCCCTCAGTTGTCTGTGCAGAGTGGCTTCTTCTTGCCCTTGTGAACTACCATGCCAGAGTTGGCCCTAGAGGTCCCTGTGATGCAAGTTGTGGGATAAAAAAGTCCTCTGCTCTTAGAAGCCTCTTCTGGGTGCAGAACTTGTCTTTAAATTCCTTACTTTTACCATCATCCTGTTCTATTTTATTCAGAGCTGCTGCAGCGAGGAGCAACAACCATCACCAACCTGGAGGGCTGGGTAGGCCACCCTCTGAACCCCATCGGCTGCCTCTTTCTCACCCTGACCGAAGCTTGTAGATTAGAAGAGGAAAATTGCCTTGAAATTTCAGGTACCAAGTGCTTCTCCTGAATCCCTTCCTGCTGTCTGTGGCTGAGGTGGGTGCAGATCTGGGGCTCTGGACACCTGGACTCTTGAGTTCCCCCTCTCTGCCTTGGCAGGAGCACCAGGGCAGAGCTGCAGTGCAGACAGGGAAGGTAGTGAGTAGAGAGAAATAGAGTTTTCTCAGCCCCAGGGTTTGCAACCAGAGCAGAGCAGGTCCATGGGAAGGCTCTGATGTCAGCTCTGCACCCTGTTGCACATGTCTTGGGTCTCTTGCATCTCCTAGTGAGAGCAGGAAGGGAGGGTGAAGCCCACGTCTCCCTCAGAGAGCTTTTATCTGTCATTTCTGGGTAACTGTAAGCAGGCAGGAGGGGAAGAGTGGGTCTTGCTTCTGAAGTGAGAGATTTTTCTCTGCAATAATTCTGCTGTCTGGGAAGACTCTTCTAACCCCACTGCATCTCCTCTCCCTCCTTTCAGACGCTGGGGACTCCAAACCACCAGTGTATCAACATGTGCCCGTTGTGACAGGCAGCCAAGATGGTGACGAGTCCTACCTGTCCCTGGCCTTAGAGGTGGCCCTGATGGGGATGGGTCAGCAGAGAGTGATGCCTGAAGGTCTCTATGCCCAGGACAAGGTGTGCCGCAATGAGGAGCAGATCATTGCCCGGCTGCAGGACCTGGAGCTGGACCCAGTGCTGGTGCAGACCCTGCGGAAGCAGTGCATCTTGCTGCTAGAAGGTGGGGACCTGGCTCATCTAGATGACTTTTGTGTCTTAGCCGAGTGTTGGTAATCTTCAAAATTTATGCACATCCTGCTTCTTCCTCTCTGGATGTGGTGCAGAGCCTGTGGGACAGCTGCTCTGCCCCATCACCTGGCAAAGCAAGGGTTTGTTGGCATCCCTAGAAACAGAACAAGTCAGAGGCAATATGGAGAAGGATGTTGAGCACATGGCTTCAGTTTCTTATTTTCTTTTAGAAAAGGAAAGAGCATCCCTGGACCCAACTTGAGTAACACACCAGGGAGCTGAACAGCAGATCCTCAGAGCTTTGGGGTGGTCCAGACCCCAGCCACAGATTCTGCTGTGCTAATTATGGCTGATGGGCTCTGCTTCTGCCTAGGTGGTCCCTTCAGCGGCTTGGGAGAAGTCATCCACCGGGAGAGTGTCCCCATGCACACCTTTGCCAAATACCTGTTCTCTGCCCTGCTGCCCCACGATGCTGACCTGGCATACAAGCTGGCTTTGCGGGCCATGAGGTTGGTGCATGTTTCATTCTGTCTCTGCTTCCCTTTTTGCCTCTCTCCTATGCTTGTTGGGAAGCTGGGATGCTTTGCAACTTTAGAGCAGGGATGGGAGTGGAGCCAGGCTTGAAGCTTGCTGTCTGTGAGATCTTTGCAGTGTGTAGAGCCCTGGGCACAGCAGCAGTGCAAAGAGGTTCCTGCTCTCCATTTGGAAGATTCCTGGTTTATAAACCATTCACATGGATTTGCATGGGTCCAGTAATGTCTGCTGGCCCAGCCCTCCACCCAGCCCCTCGCTCCAGGCTGGACCAGCACCTGCCTGTCCCTGTGACAGGCATCCTCTGCCAGAGCAGGTCCCAGGCACACACAGAACTGTCATCTGCCTTCTGTCTGCCAGGCCTTGGGTGCCCTGCAGCCCTCCCTGCCTGCAACAAGGGCTGTTATCCTGGCACAGATGGGCGGATGGTTTGCCCCAGGCTCCAGGGTGTCACAGAGCCAAGTGGAGAACACAGTTAAACTCTGTTCTCCATTAAAACCCGTCTCTGGAACTGGGGAAAAAGCTGATGCTGAGAGCTGCCCTATCTCCTTTCCCAATCCATGACACACTTCAGACATCAGCCCATGTATTGCACCGTTTTGACAGGGATTGGATGGGTCTTGGAAAAGCTGGAATTTCCTAAACAAGTCACTGCTTGGAGGACTGTTAACTCCAGAGCATCCCAGTGCTCTCTCCCTCTACCACCATTAAAAGTCCTGGCCCAGAGCATCACCTTTTTTGCAGCATTTCCTCGATGAAATGGGGCATCTCTCCAGCACTGGGGGAAAGTCTGAAATCCCCTTGTTCTGAGAAGAGCTGCTCAGGAAGACAATCAGCCCTAATAAGCAGCCAAGGGCCTCTGTGGTGTGCAGAAGCACCATGTCCTGCTAGACCTGAGACCTCTGGCCTTTGAACAGGACTGAGGGCCCCAGGGATGCCATCTGTTCATGCCCATCCCCTGCTCCCAGCTAGGACTCCTTGTCTTGAGGTATCTATGTCCAGGGCTGGAAAAGTTGGGCTTCTGCTGCCCTGTGGTTACCTCAAGCCTGCAAGTGAGGATAGCAGAGACATTTGGATGCTCTTCATGTCCAGGGTGCAGTTTCCCTCCTGCATAACTAGCTGTCAAGTTAGCAACCCAGCAACAACTCAGGAGTTTAGGATTTGTCACCATGGCTGGTGACTTGAGAATCCCTGTCCCCTTCTTTTGGCGTGCTTCTCCCCCAGGTTTTCCAGGCTTTTGGATGTGCCTACAAAAACAGGCAACCTAACCTGGCTGCAGAGGCCCTGGGGAAATGTGCTGCTGCTTCTGATCATAACCAAGCATTTTAAGAAGAACCAGATGATACAGTCAGGAGTTCTGTGGGGTGCTTTGACATGAAAGGAGCAGGAGGGGAGGAGGGATTTTACTTTTTTTTCTTCCTCTGAGGTCTGTGCTTCTCCTTACAAGTTTATAAATCACTCCATGGATCTTTCTCCCCCCTTTCAAGTCAGTCTCAGACTGATCCCTGTGCCCATGTGCTGAGCACGCAGCCTTGGGAGCCCCACACGTGCACAGCAGCAGGATGTGTTCAAAGGCATTGCTGCAGGCAGCTGCCTGCAGGCAGCCCCTGCCTCGCCTTGGCAGCATCTCAGGGAGAGGAGGTGAAGCTGGGGCTGGGCTGGGCTCTGATGTTGCCTCCTCCTGCTTGCCCTTCAGGTTGCCTGTCCTGGAGACCACGGCACCATCTGGCGACGTGACTCACCCCCACCACCTGGTCTCGGTGGTCCCCAGCCGGTACCCACGCTGGTTCACCCTGGGCCACCTGGAGTCACAGCAGTGCGAGCTCGCCTCCACCATGCTCACGGCAGCCAAAGGTTGGTGGCAGGGCACTTGGTTTGATGGGATGATGGTGCACAAGAGGATGGAAGAGTTTTTCCTGGAGAAAGGAGGGAGTTCTTGCTTCTGCTGCCACTGGCAGAGACTGGTTGGGTGTCCCACTGGCCCCGGTGGTGTTCCACTAGCAACCTGCTGTGGGCAGGGCACAATGAGCTGGCCTTGAGAATCTGGGGTTTCTGGGATTCTTGCCTCAAAGGGTTCGTGGTCCAGCAGGGCAGGATGGGAATTTCCAATGAGGTTCAGGCAGGCTTTGCAGCCACAGTGCTGCAGGTCCTGGGTAGTGCCCAGATGATGCAGGACTATGCCTGCCCTGCAGCACAGACAGCTGCCAGGCCAGCAATCCCTGCCAGGCATGTCGTGAGGTCATGCCATGGTTTAGTTTGAAGCTGTTTATCCTTTCACCTCTGCTTTGTCTCTTCCACCCTGTGGTAATGATCCTGCATGGGCTGTGGGAGGGAGAAGACCTCCCTGTGCGCCAAACCAAAACTGGCTTTTGTTGGACATGGAATCAGCAGTGCTGGGTAGGACATTTTGGTCCCAGCTGCAAGGGGCTCGTGAAACACCTCACTGGTCTCTTGGGCCTCTTCAGTTTCTGCCCAGGTACTATTCTGAAGGTGAGCACAGGCTTTTCATTAAACATCCCCGTACCAGAAACAGACCCCATCAGGGTGGCAAGAGTCTCGTGTCCCATGAGGGTCAGTGAGCCAAGCAGGTACGACTGCCCTCTGATGTCCAGGTGTGCCAGCCTGACAAGGAATGTTTTTCTTTCCCAGTGAGAGGGAAGGGAAATGAGCTGTCAGAAAGCTCCAGCCTTGCTGCCTTGGCAGCCTCTTCTCTCCTTCCAGCCCCCTCCTCTAGGCTGCTTTACCAGGGCTGATGGTGTTCTGCCCAGTTTGCAGTGCTCAGATGAAGAGCTGATACTTGGCTTATTCTTTATGTATTTTTCTCCCTTCCAGTGTCTAATGGAATGAGGTTTTTATGCTGGGATTGTAGGGCTGTTGGATTGCTTTTGTTTTTCCAACTGTCCCTTTCCTCAGGTGCTCCCCTGCTGTAGCATGTCCTAATGTTATCCTGCAGCCTCTCTTGCCCACACCCCTATGAGCCATTTTAGGGAGGCTTGGATTTTGGTGGCAGTGCAAGCGGCTGTGGTGGGTGGCAGGTGGTATCTTTAGCTATGAGTCACCCGAGATGTCTCTATGTGTCCAGGTGCAGCACTGGGTTTTTCACACTGCTCTGCATGATTTGGTTGTCTTTGCATGAGGTTCATCTGCTCAGTCTATGACTAGGAGTAGAAATAAAGCTGGAACCTAATGTGGCGTGTTAGCACCTCTGGTCTGCGCACATCTGAAAGGTCCCACTCCCCACACTGTGTCCCACAGGCACTGATAGGAGGATTTCTGAAGCTAGGTGCAGGATTGTGGTGTTAATATGCCTTGATGTGTCCCTCTTCCAAGATCTTGCCCCATCTCCTGGTGCTATCATATATCCTAGCACCCACAACCTCCTGTAGCAGGAGACCCGCAGCACCGCTGGGTGTTGTGCCACAAACCCACTTCTTTGGGGATAGCTCAGCCTGTCTCAGTTGTGAGTGCTGTGTGCCTGACCTGGGACATTCAGAGCCAAGGTGCAGCAAGTCTGGGTAACCCCAGCCCAGCCTTGCAGAGGGAACTTGCTGGGCAAGACAGTGTGTGTGCATTAAGCAGCTTTTCCTCTTCTTAATGTTCCTGGATGAAGACTGATGTTTCTGCAGCCATTCAGTACTAGGCATCTCCCCAAGCCCCTCCTTTTCTGGGAAGAAGCTGCTGTACAGCTGTCAAACTTGAGGCCAGGGTGGAACATCCAGGTGTCTGGAGATGTCTGCTAAAGACAGGACATGTCTGGGATCACTCAGGTTTGTTTGTCCTCTCTGTGAGAGGATGAACTTGAGTGAGGACACTTGCTGTAGGATGTGTCTCTTCCTGGGAAGGGTGCTCCATTTTAGACTGTTGGACTGCAGGGCCTGATCCAGCATCACTGTATCCCTCTGTGTGTGTGTCCAGAGGGGCTGGCTGCGGTGAAGGGACTGTTCAGCTCGTGGTGCTGGCAAGAGATGGGGCTCCAGGACACCCCTGAGCCATCTGACCGTTCTTGCTTGCTCTCAGGGGACATGCTGCGCCTACGCACGGTGCTGGAGGCCATCCAGAAAAACATCCACTCCTCCTCCTTGATCTTCAAGCTGGCTCAGGATGCATTCAAGATTGCTACGCCAGCTGACAGCAACTCTGACACGACACTGCTCAATGTGGCGCTGGAACTGGGGCTGCAGGTGATGATGCTGGGGATGCTGGTGGCCCTTCTGTCCCTCTTGCTGTGGCAGCCGTGCTGCTTATGGTCTTCCACCAAGCAAGGTGTCCCCTGTGGATGGAGTTAGTTGATCCCTGCATGGTCCTGAGCAAGCCCTGGGAAGCCCCTGTGCTCACTGTGGTTTGGGTGGAGGTGAGGTAGTGCCAGGTAGTTGGTAGCCAGTTGAACCAGAGGGATTTTCGGGGACCACTGCTCTGTTGGGTGGCCTCACTAGAGCCCTGCAGGGCAGCCACTCACCCCAAGTTTGCCTTGCAGGTGATGCGCATGACCCTGTCCACGCTCAACTGGCGGCGGCGGGAGATGGTGAGGTGGCTGGTGACATGCGCTACCGAAGTGGGTGAGTTCATATGCACTGGGGGATCTGGCCTGCATGCAGTGGGAGCAGGGTTGGGCATGGAGGTCAGTGGGTCATGTCTACCCCTGAGCATCTGACTTCTCCTGAGTCTCCTATACTGAATTTACCTCAGAGCACCAGTTGGCAGGGTTGGGACTGCAGCAGTGGCCGGTTTTGAGACTTGGATGAGTGCCCTGTGCCTGGCCCAGGCCAGTGGTGGTCTCTGGCCTCTGCCTGACCCCTCTGCCTTGTCCCTCTTGGGGCAGAGGCAGCAGCTCAGCGCTGCTGTAGGCTGTTTTTGCCCTGTCTCCGGGTTTCAGAGGAGCCCCATGGATATGCTGTGACCACAGTGTTTTCTTGCAGGAGTGAGGGCCCTGGTGAGCATCCTGCAGAGCTGGTACTCACTGTTCACTCCCACGGAAGCCACCAGCATTGTGGCGGCCACAGTGATGTCCCACAACACCATCCTCCGCCTGAGCCTGGACTACCCACAGCGGGAAGAGCTAGCCAGCTGTGCCCGCACCCTGGCCCTGCAGTGCGCCATGAAGGACCCCCAGAACTGTGCCCTGTCTGCCCTGACCCTCTGCGAGAAGGACCACATCGCCTTCGAGACCGCCTACCAGATCGTCATTGATGCCGCCTCCACTGGCATGACCTACACCCAGCTCTTCACCATCGCCCGCTACATGGAGCACCGGGGCTACCCACTCCGAGCCTTCAAACTGGCCTCACTGGCCATGACACATCTCAACCTGGCCTACAACCAGGACACGCACCCAGCCATCAATGATGTGCTCTGGGCCTGCGCCTTGAGCCACTCTCTGGGCAAAAATGAGCTGGCAGCCATCATCCCGCTGGTGGTGAAGAGCGTGCACTGTGCCACAGTGCTCTCGGACATCCTTCGCCGCTGCACCATGACAGCGCCAGGGCTGGCCGGCATCCCTGGGCGCAGGAACTCGGGGAAGCTGATGTCCACTGACAAAGCCCCCCTGCGGCAGCTGCTGGACGCCACGATAAGCGCCTACATCAACACCACCCACTCCCGGCTCACCCACATCAGCCCACGGCACTATGGGGAGTTCATCGAGTTCCTCAGCAAGGCCAGGGAGACCTTCCTCCTGGCACAGGACGGGCACATACAGTTTGCCCAATTCATTGACAATCTTAAACAAATCTACAAAGGCAAGAAAAAACTGATGCTGCTGGTGCGAGAACGGTTTGGGTGAGCCCCGGCTCCTGCCATGCTCACTGGCAGGGTCTGGCCGCAGCACGGGGACTCGGGAGAGAAGAAGGAAGGAAAGTGGAGATCAGCTTCCCCCCATCGGCAGAGGCTGCTCTGGTCTGGTCTTCTATTTCTTTTTTTTGTTTGTTTGTTTTCTTTTTTTTTTTTTTTTCTTTTAGTGTTACTCTTTCTTGGATTTAACCATTTCACACACTGAGAGGATCCAGAGATTCCTTGGGCACAAACCAAAAGGCAACCACGGGGAAAAAGGATGGTTTACTCAGCCCCCTGCCCTCCCTTGCCAATACCAAAAGCTAACCTGGAAATCTAATACCTCTTTCCTGAAGGACGTGGTCGCTGGAGGGATACGAAGGTTGCAAAGTGAAAAATCTTTAAATTATGTGGGGAATTTAATGAAACAAAACAAAACAAAAAAAAAAAAAAAGAAAAAAAAAGCAAGCAAAGAAACCTGCGACACTAGAACCTCATGCGTCACCAAAAGCGATGGCTTTGCAGAGCGCTTCTCCTGCCCGCCCGAGACATGCAAACTCCTCTATTTGTGAAGATACTTCAATAAAAACAAGTAAAAGTAACTGTTCTCAGGGATTGCTTACTAAAAGTAACACAAAAAAAAAGCATTTATGATACTGTAAATACTATAGTATATGTGTCAATTATTAAATTGTAAAGTTATAATTATTTATAATTCTGTCTTTTATTTGGGGGATACTTGAAATTGTTGTGGGCTGGGGCGATTATTTTTATTATTGCTATTATTATTATTGTTATTATTATTAAAACTATTATTTAAAAAACCCACACAAAACCACAGACAAAAAGAGGAGGAGGCACACGAACATTTCTCAGGTTCCCATGGCATCGTCAGCAGCAAGAAGGGTGTGGGGGGGAGGCGAACATCTACTCGACTCACAGCCCTGGGACAGACGGACAGACGGACGGAGGAGCAGCAGCCCAGCAAAGGAAGGAACTCGGGGCGATGCTCACTGGACACACGCAGATGCTGGCGATGGAGGACTCAGCCCATCGCAGGGCAGGTGCAGGGTGTGAGTGCCTGGGCGGGCACCAGGGCTGCCGGCTCCGGGGGAGGGAGGGGCAGCCGCGTCACCTTCCTGCACCATTCCCAGCTCCGTGGTGCAGCCGGCGCTCGGCCCTTCCCAGCTCACCTGGTGCTGGGGGCACACTCCAGCTCCGGGCTAGTGGCTCTTCAGTTTAGGTTCATTTCTTTGCCAGCAGGTTGGGAGGGCTGGGGGGCCAAGGCCAGTCTGGATGATGACTTGTAGTTAGAGGATGTGCGCTAGTTATCTGCTGTCTGGTTTAATTTTTTGGCAAGTGACTTGTGTCCGCGCTCTGGCCAGGAACCCAATTGTACTCGGTCTGTGTCGCCACCGAAATAGCGTTCTTCAACCAGTCTCTCTTTTTTTCCTTCCCTTTTTTTTTTGCGTGCGTGCGTGTATGTGTGTGTGCGACCTCTTCATCTGATGTTTAATAATAAAAGGGATGAACGTTCCTGCCTGTGTCTCTCCTGTCTTTCTCTGAAGTCAGCAGGTGTCACCACATTTGTGCAGAGCAGTCTCTCAGCCCCCTGTGGTAGCCAGCTCCTGTGCTCTGAAGAGGGGGACAGAGCAGGGACAAGGCACCCCAGTTGCTTCTGGGTGCAGCTCCCTGCCATCTACAATGTTAGCAGGTCCTTGCCTGTACCGGAGACACGACCCTATCCATGCCAGCTAGACCAGCGTTTCTCTGTGTCTTGACCTGTCCTGCCGCCAACCTGAACCACAGTGAGTGTGCTGCAGTGTGGAATGGGGTGGCAAGGAGTTGTAACTCAGGGTTCCTGGGCTGCTTTTTGCAGGGTTTGCTGACCCCCAGGCAAGCTTGGCACTGAGGATCAGAGGAGATGGGGAGGTGTGCATGGGGGAACACTCTAGGACCAGGGGGGTGATCCTGGGAACTGGATCACCTTTGGGATCTGGAGAAGGGAAGTTCCCAGCTTTGGGAACTGGAGGAGGAGGAGGGCCGTGGTGTCTTTGTTGCCATCCCAGCCAGTGTGGCAGGGTGCTGGTGGTGCTGTGTCAGAGCTTCTCCTGCCAGTTTGCCAGCTGTGTCCCAGGTGAGTTCTGCTGGCTCTCACAGCCCCTTCAGACTACCCTGGGTTGAGGACACATTGCCCATTTCAACCTGAGCAGGACTGTGGGACAGCTGATGCTGAGTCTCTGCCAGTGGTGGGCTGTGAGCCCCAAGCGCCCAGGCTGTGACCCTGCCAGCCTCAGGCAGCCCACCTTCCCTAGCAGGGCTGTGCACACCCATCCTCAGGAGATGGCTGTTGTGTCCTGGGCTCACATCCTCTGTTGTAAGCATGGGCACTGGCAGCCTGGCAGGGAGAGGCATCCTCCACTATTTGCTGCCATCCCTGTTTCCCCATTTTGACCTGCTGGATGGAGCTCGGGAGCTCCCCCTGACCACACATGCTCCTCTAGCAGCCTGCCATGACTTCCCCTCTCGGGGTGTACAGTTCCCCATCGCCCCAGCCAGAGCCACACGGCTGCTGCAGAGAAGGTCCTGGTTTAATGCTGCAGCCCAGCCTCGAGTGAGCCCTGTGACAACACAGTGACTCTGCCCCAACCAGAGTCCTGTGCCCAGGCCCCAGGCTCAGCTGTGCTTGTTGATATGACGGGAATGAGCATGCACAGCTTCCACAAAAGCACCCACATGTTCAGGGTTCATGTCAGGGTAGAGGCCGTGGCCCAGGTTGGCAATATAGCGTTGGGTCCCAAAACTCTCCAGCATCTTCTTCACCAGCTCGCCAATCTTCTCCTGTAGGTATGGTAGGAAACGTGTCAGACCAATCGACTCAGGGTATTTCACCCTCACCAATCCCCCTCAGCTAGCCTGAGGGGGTGTTGGGACATGAGCCAGTGCTGCAGGTAGAAGGCCTTTAACACAGGCTAGAACTAGCCCTAGTTGCTGGCTCTCACAGCTACTGCCATGGCTCACCTTGGGTGCATAGAGAGCACACGGATCCAGGTTCCCTTGCAGGGTGACATCTTTTCCTATCTGTGCACTGCAGCAGGAAGGAAGCAGGTGAGTTGCTGCATGTGGTAGACTGAGAGCAGCCAGGTGCCTGCAGCCCCCACCACAGGAGCCCCAGGAGCCCTCAGCGCAGCCTTTAGAAGCTGTGCCATGGTGGCCCAACTATCCCCACCTTTGGAGCAGCAATGTCCAGGCCTGGGATGCCTCAGGGCAGAAGAGGAGGTCAGAGTACCTGGTCTGGGATCCTGCCCAGACACCTGAGCCCTGAGTCAGACTCTTACCGAGCTTCTTGGGGCCGGATGGTCCAGTCGAGACCAACGACCTCGTAACCAGCGTGGGCCAGGTCGCGTAGGGCGTAGTGTGCATCCTTGGCAAAGATGATCTGGGGAGGGAGGAGATGGGCAGCAACTGCTGTGGCTCAGATCCCTCTCCACAGGCTGGATTGAGGGAAGCAGGTACCAGGGGATGCACCCCTCTCCAGCAGCACCCAGATGTCAGGGTCAATCCAGGCAGCCCCGACTCACCATGGGCACCAGGGGCAGTGCCTCCTCCTTCAGCTTGCTCTTGACAGCCTGGGCAATGTCCTGGATGTAAGGCAGGGCAAAGTCCTGAAACAGCTCTGGGCCCAGATGCCCTGCATGGGACTCAAACAGCTGGAGCGCCTGCCAGGGACAGAGAATCCTTTAGGCTGGAAAAGACCTTTAAGATTATTGAGTCTAACAAGCAAACACTGCCAAATCCACCAGTAAAGCATGTCCCCAGGTGCCACATTTACTTGTCTATCAAATGCTTCCAGGGATGGTGACTCAACCACTTTCCCATGGGACTGGGAGAGCAGCAACTCAGTCCCTCCTCCTCCTTCCAGATGCTGGATCCTCTCTGCTCCCTATCCCCAGTTTCTGCCTTCCTTCTCAGCCCTGTCCCCATTGCCCCAGGACACACCTGCGCTCCAGCAGCCACCTGCCCCACCAGGTAGTCAATGATAACGTCAGCCAGCAGGCGTAGCAGACGGTGGCTTGCCTCGGGGTGACGGTAGAGCCAGCTCTTGGCCTTGGCCATTGTAGTGGAGCCACCACCTTCAATCATGTAGGACATGAGCGTCCACTGTGGGGAGGAGTGAAAAGAGTGACGGAGATGAAAGAAGACACAAAGTCCCACTCACAGTGCTGAAGGTAGGACCTGTGAGCACCCCAGACCTGGGGCACAGCTGCTCCTGCACTGAATGCCCCCTGTTATGCACCCATTTAGCACCCACAGCTGGGGGTGCCATAGCTGGTCTCACCCCAAGAGAGCAGAGAAGCCCATCAGGGAAACCCACACAGAAGAGCCACGCCACTTACCGGTGCCCCCGAGAAGCCGATGAGGGGCACCTTGCCCTCCAGGCTGTGTCGTGTCAGTGTGATGGCCTGGAAGACATAACCTAACTCTGAGGTGACATCCACCTTCTGTCGCAGTTTCAGCAGATCCTCCACCTCCTTCAGGGGCTCTGTGAACGTCGGTCCTTTGCCAGGGACCATGACAACCTCCATGCCCAGCGCCTGGGGACAGGGGAGAATGGAGAAGCAGGAATGGAGCAGCCCTGAATTCTGCCTTGTTACCAGCTGCCGTTCCCTGTGGCATTGGCCATGGCTCTTACCTGGGGCACCACCAAGATGTCGGAGAAGATGATGGCAGCATCCAGGGGGAATCGTCTCAGTGGCTGCACAGAGGAAGAGGCCACATTAGTGAGGGGTTGCAACTGCCTTCCCATGGAGGACCTGGTCAAGCACATGAGGCAGTGGAGTCCCCAAGGGCTGCACAATTTACTGAGGCCATCCAGGATGGTCAGAATCAAGGTTTCTCCCCATCCCCATCTGGGCAGACAGAGGGGGACACACAGACCCCTGAGTGATGCTCACCTGCAGAGTCAGCTCACAGCACAATTTGGGGCTCCGGCAAGTAGCAAAGAAATCCTGTGATGCCCGTGTCTCCCGAAACTCTACAAGGAACCACCACAAAGGTTACGGGGTGTTTGCTGAGGTCCCCTGGCTACCCCCCGCACGCCTCCACCACTCACCTGGCAGGTAGCGGCCGGCCTGCCGCATGCACCACACCGGGGTGTGCTCCGTCTCCTCCCCGCGCGCCGCTCGCAGGAACGTGTCGTTCTTCAGCCTGGGGAAGCCTTTGGGGCTGCGGAGCACAGAGCAGGTACAGGGTGTCACCCACGAGGGGTCTGGGTGCCCTGCCAGGCCCCCACGACTGGGGCAGAGGGTGACAGAGTAAGCGGCTCGTCCCCACTCCCTGACCGCAGAGGAGGCTTGCGCCCAGCTGTGACAAATGTGATAAACTCTCCCCACCACAGCCCAGGACTTCTTCCTGCTGGGGGCCGTCGGGAGAGAGGCGGTGCGCTGCCCAGGGCCCAGAGATTAAGTTATCGGGGCCAGCAGCTGCTCCCGCCCGGAGAGATGTGGGGCGAGCGGGGCGGGCAGTCCTGCACTGCCCCCGGTCTGTGCCACGCGTCCCCAGACTCCGCTGTGGGGCTGCTGGGGTCCGGCCTGCACCGGCGAGGGGGACCGCGGAAACCGCGGGGCCTATGGAAACAAAGTCCCGAAAACCTCCATGTGGAACCAGGGACTCAACCAGCACACCAGCGGCCCTGCTGATCCCTCCCAGTGCGGGATCACCCCGCTGCCTGCCCGCCCGGAGCTCCTCCAGGGACCCAGTCCCGGACTCTTGTGCCAGCACCACAATCCCAGGGCCACACCAGTGCCTCGGCGGTGTTCCCAGAGCCACTCCAGTGCCTCGGCGGTGTTCCCAGAGCCACACCAGTGCCTCGGCGGTGTTCCCAGAGCCACTCCAGTGCCTCGGCGGTGTTCCCAGAGCCACACCAGTGCCTCGGCGGTGTTCCCAGAGCCACTCCAGTGCCTCGGCGGTGTTCCCAGAGCCACACCAGTGCCTCAGCGGTGTTCCCAGAGCCACACCAGTGCCTCAGCGGTGTTCCCAGAGCCACACCAGTGTCCCCAGTACAGGATCTCAGCGCCAAAGCGCTATCCCTACTGCTCCCACAGTGCCAGACCGCCGTTCCCAGAGGCACACCAGCATCCCCCGTGCAGGCGCCGAAACACGGCCCCGTTACCACACTAGGAAGAAAGGCAGGCCTGTCCGGTCCTGTTACTCACAGGAGCCGTTCGCCACCCTCCATGCTCCTGAGCTGCTCCCCGACCTCTCCGTTGCCTCCCGACGCGGCGCGGTTCGCCCCGTCCCGCCCCCATCCCGACGTAGTCCCGCCTCTCTCCCGCCGCCATCTTTCCCCGCCCACCGCCCGTCTTCCCGTCCCTCCGTACGCTGCCATCTTGCCCTGCTCCTTGCTCCGCTGTACGTGGCACGGGCGCCGCCATCTTGCTCTACGTCCGCCCCTCCGGGCGCCGCCATCTTGCCTGTCGGCGGGCGGGGTTCGCCGTAAACCGGAGCGGCGCGGAGCCGGTGTCCGGAGCGCGATGAGGGCGGGCGGGGAAGGGCCGCACCAGGTGCTGGGCCGGCTGCGATTCCTGCTGCAGTGCAGCGAGTGCTTCCGCCGCGCCCGGGCGCTGCCCGCCGCGCTCTGCTACGTGCCGCGGGAGGTGCAGTACAAGATCTGCAAGGACCCCGCGGCCGCCGCGGCCGCCGCCGCCCGCAGCCTGCTCAGCGTGTGGGACAGCCCGGGACCGGCGCGGGGCGGCAAGCGGGCGGCGCGGGCCACCATCGAGGTGCGGAAAGGCGGCTGCCTGCGCGCCACCGGCGAGGAGTACTGCAACAGCGCCGGGCTCTGGGTCAAGCTCAGCAAGGTAACGCGGGTGCGGCGGCCGCGAAGGGCCCGGCCCGGCCGCGCCTGACCGCCGGCTGTCCCCACAGGAGCAGCTGGAGGAGTACCGGAGCGGCTGCGATCTGGAGGAGGGATGGGTGCTGGTGTGCAAGCATGCCGATGGCGGGGACCGTCTGGTGCCCGTGGAGTCCACGGAGCGGATCCAGCGGCAGCAGCAGCTGTTCGGGGTGGACTACAAGCCCGTCATCAGGTGCGGGGCCGCCGCGGTGTCCCGCTGGGTCCCCGGGAGCGCGGAGGTGCTCACCTCGGGATGCTTCCCCACGGCCCCTCCTGCCTTGGGCTAGGGAACCCCCGGCCTGCTTGGACAGGTTTCATGGAAGTGAGGCAAGAGGGATGCCGGATGTGGAGTGAATTGGATTTGACTCGGGCACTGTGCTTGTCGCATGCCCAGCGGGGTGTGGAAGGAGTAGACATGGTTGGAAAGGAAAGGGCAACAGATGATGCTGGAGGTGATGAAGGATGGAGCACGGTGGGCTTTAAACCCAAATCTTCCCCTTACAACTACTCCTCGATCACCAACTTCTTGTTCCTCCTGGGGTGTTCCCACTCCACTTCTCTGTGTTTCAGATGGGAGCAGGTGGTGGATCTGACATATTCCCTGCGTCTCGGAGCAAAGCCCAGGGCCATGGAGCAGGATGAGGCTGCAGTAGAGAAGCTTCGGTATGAACTGTTTCCTGGCTTCTGCTATGGTGGGGGACAAGCTCCGGTCTCTTGTGACTGCCCAGACAGCCGTCTCCTGCAGACCTGGGGGAGAGGGGGGAAGACAGGCAGCTCTGCACAGCACAGTCTTGTCCTAGATATGCCTGCAAAAAGCAGGAAATCGAGCAAGGCAAGCAGGATGTGAACCTTCCTTTTTTGACCCATTAGCCTGGCTGCCTCTGGCTCTCCAGACCCAGTAATCACTTTTCCCTGCTAGGTTTGTGCCCCCAACGTGGACTTACGAATGTGATGAGGACCTGGTGCATTTCCTGTATGACCACATTGGGAAGGAGGATGAGAACTTGGGCAGTGTTAAGCAGTACGTGGACAGCATCGATGTCTCATCCTACACGGTGGGTTAAAGGGACAAGGCTACATCAGCCCCACTGTGCCATGGGGCTGGGCAGCATGGGTAGTGCTTGCTGTGCTGCTTTGGCCTGGACTGCACTCTGAGGATGTGGGAGAAAAACCTGGGGAGTATCATGCAGCATGTTGTATGATGTGGCCCCTGGAGGGATGGTGGTTTGATAAGCCAGTGCTAATATTAGCTGCAAAGCTGATGTTTGTGGGGGGTTTGATACTCTGTGCTCTATGTGTGACTTCAGAGCGCCTTGGAGGGTCAACCCCAGTGTCCTGTGTGCTCTGCACTCCTGGTGTCTACCCACAGCAAAGAGAACATGCCAATGTGATACCCTCTGACACTAAGATTCATGATGAAAGTAACCACTAAAGAGAAGTTAATCCTACACTCATCTGATTTTCCTTCCATTCATTTGCCCTCTTCCAGGAGGACTTCAATGTGTCATGCCTGACCGACAGCCATGCCGACACATACTGGGAGAGTGATGGGTCCCAGGGCCAGCACTGGGTGCGGCTCAACATGAAGAAAGGCACCATTGTCAAGTGAGTCATCTCTGTCTGCTCTACATGCTGGCTAGTGACTGGGGCAAGCTTTGCCACTCCCTCTGCCTGAGTGTCATGGCCCAAATTTGCCCTGCGCTCCCTGCCCCTCAGTCCTTTCACTGGCTCTGAGCTTGAAGTGGTTTTAGATTTGTCAGAGGTACCTGGGAATCCCAGCTTGGTAACAACGTGACCAAGTGATGAGATGGATGTTCAGATGCAATTGCCTTCTCCTTAATGTCCTGCTTCCTTTTGCAGGAAGCTGCTGCTGACAGTGGATACCACTGATGAGAACTTCATGCCCAAGCGGGTTGCTGTGTATGGGGGCGAGGGGGACAATCTGAAGAAACTGAACGACGTCGGCATTGATGAGTGAGTGGGTGGAGGTGCACAGGGTGTCATGGCTCTTGCAGGGGCCCAAGCTGCTGAACACTGGCCTTAAAAAGTCATGCAGTACAAGCCAGGCTCTCTGGGATTTGGGTTCACTCTGCCTACAATAGCATGGTACAGTCATCAGGTCTCTTCTCATCCTATTGTGGGACACATCAGAATCCTGGTACCTGGACCTGAGTCACCAGCAGGTTCAGGCATTCAGCTGTAATTGTAAGCAAGAATTGAGTTCTTGCCATAGGCTCCCATTTCAAACTGTCTTCCCTTACAAGTGTCCTAGTGGATTTTGGCAGGATGAGTGAGGTAACATCCCTTTAATCCTCATCTGTTCTGTGTTTGCAGGAGTTATATTGGGGATGTGTGCATCCTTGAGGACATGACAACACACCTGCCTGTCATCGAGATCCGGATTGTGGAGTGCAGAGGTAGGGCTGGCTGTTGTGGCCACATCCATAATGCATGTGTAAAATACTGTATATTAAGAGTTTGTTCTGTGACTTGTACTTCTTCTCCCTGTGGGCTGTTTTAGATGAGATTCAAAAGAGCCATGGGAAACTCCTTGGAGATCTGAAGTTTTGCAAGTTTTCAGCTTTCATCCTATCTTTCTCTGCCTTCAATTATTTAATTATTTTTCTCCTGTAAATGCCCTGCTTCTTCTTCACAGAGGTATTTGAAGCTCTCAGTGCCCAGCACCAGAGCTGGTGGAGCTGGTACTTTCCTACTGTTTTTGCTTATAGACCTCCTACACTATATTTAAGGCTTGTTTTCTTGTGATCTTTGCATATCATCCACGGTCTTCCTTGGCAGATGATGGGATTGATGTTCGTATCCGAGGCATCAAAATCAAATCCTCTCGACAGAGGGACCTGGGGCTCAGTGCTGACATGTTCCAGTTGCCCAATTTGGTGCGTTACCCTCGCCTAGAAGGGACTGACCCTGACCTGCTGTACCGACGTGCCGTGCTCATTCAAAGGTACTGTGTGGAGGGGAGCAGACAGGTGCCATTGCCTGCAGGGATTGATGCCATCTCCAACATGTACATGGCTGGAAGCTGTAAAACTATGATACTCCTCTTGAGACAGATGTCCTAGACACTGGAGAAACCAGCATTCATTTGGGAGCAAAGTGGGCTCTCTGGGGTGGCTCCCTTATACTTTCTGAGGAGTCCTGTAGCTCAAGTTTAGTGTCTTGTGTGTCACTAGCACAACATAGCAGCATCAGGGGCAGGTACATGCAGAATCACTTGTAAGGAATGCAAAATCCATGCAGTGCCCAGGGAGTGGGAATTTATTACCAAAAGCTCCAGGATGTAAAAAACTATGCTGGGTTTGGTTTGGATCAGTTATTTTTCTGCTTGTGTTCAGGGGTGTATGGTCTGGAACAGACTTGTACAGATTCCCATGACTTCTTGTTTCAATACCTTCTTCTTTGGGATTTAGGTTCATCAAGCTCCTGGACAGTGTCCTGCATCACTTGGTGCCAGCCTGGGACCACACTGTTGGCACGTTCAGCAAACTCAAGGTGAGCAGTTTGTTCTGGCTCTTGTTGGGTCCTTAGTCTGGTAGGGTGATGGTGCTCATGCTGTGGCAAGGGAGGCAGCCAGGGCTTGTTGCCTTTAAAGCAGCTGGAGAGAAATACTTTCCTGAGCTCAAGTCACTAACACTGTGAAAGGTGATATTGTTTATTTTCCTGCTAAACTGATGATGTAGAAGCAGTTGTGGGCTAACAAGTGGACTCAAACCAGAACATTTCACCCTCAAAGGGACTTGGATCATAGCTGCACTGGGCATGCAAGCTGGATCCACATCCCCTCCAAGATCTCAGCCCAGGACGCTCTGTTCCTGCGCTGCCTGCCAGCAGCTTTGAGCTGGCTTGTCCAAACATCAAGGCATTTACCAGTAACATTCTTCCTGGCTTTAATAAACTTTTGCTTTTCATCCTTTACATAGTGCTGAGTTCATCCCTCCAGCTGTCTGTTTTCCTTATATCCTCCCCAGGAATATACATGCTGGACATTACCAGGACAGACCTATTCTGTGTATTTCCAGGCCTAATGTCAGAAAGCACTGTAATTCCTGTGCCAGGTCAACACGGACCCAAAGCATTTGAGGATTTTTATTTGTTTAGAGAAGCTGGCTTTGATTATAACTAAAAGGGATAGTTAGACCAATGTTCTGGTGAGAATGAGGGTGAAGGAGACTCTAAGCAACACTGGAGTGTTAGCATCAGATGACAACTGATGGATTGAGGGCTGAGCTTATTATCTCCCTTAAGCCAGTATGCAGAATCTTTCAGAGGCAGAGGGGGAGCAAATACTGTCAATGAGAATGTGTCTGTGTAGGAAGGCCCTGGGAAAGGGAGAAACATGGAGCTGTGATGGCTTCAATAGAAAGTAGGTGACACGTGCATCCCTGTTGGCAGCACATCAAGCAGTTCTTGCTGCTGTCCAAGAAGCGCGCAGCTCTCATTACCCAGTGTCTGAAGGACTCGGAGACCAGCAAGCCCAACTTCATGCCAAGGCTCTACATTAACCGACGCCTGGCCATGGAGCACCGGGACAACCCTGCCTTGGACCCCAGCTGCAAGAACGCTGTCTTCACCCAGGTACTGTCCCTGCTGCTCTGGGGAGAGTGGGGCATCCCAAAATCAAAATAATCTGCATTAAGATGAGCGGAAAAGAGAGCTTGGAGCTGAAGAAAGACTTCAAGGCTTCTTCACGTGACTCACAGGCTCTATAATTACAATCTGCTGATGGTCCCATAAGGAATAACATCTAGGAGCGATTTAGGATCTCTTGAGTTGAAATCTGTACTCTATCCTGGCTGCTCTCTGTGGCATGTTGTTAGTGGAGAGTGTAACAATCCTGTTGCACTAAAAAGGTAGCAAAGAATTCTTGTGTGACAGTAGTCAAGTAGCTGCACAGAGTTCTGTGTCATGGTTTTACAGCAATGCTGATCTTCCTGTGTGCATTCTCTCCCAACCTCCACCAGATCTGGGGCTCTGTGCATGCACAAACACCCCACACTGCTGTGAGACTTGATGTGTTTGATGTACCTGCCTTCATGTGGCACCAGTTCCCCTGGGGAGGGGATACCAACCTTGATTGTCTCTGCTTGTTGCAGGTATATGAAGGCCTGAAACCCTCAGACAAGTTTGAAAAGCCTCTAGATTATAGGTAAGCAGTGTCTTGGGAAGGGAAGGCACCATGCAGTGCTGGGAGCTGTGTCCTGTTACAGCAGGGTGTTTGGGAAGCCCATGTCCTGTACTCTGGAGAGGGTTTGTTAGGACCTGTTCCCCAAGGTGTCACCTCCGTACTGAGGATGCAGCTGTCTCTGGAGATAAAGATCTTGTCTTGTCCTAAACTCAGACTGTTCCACCCTAGTCCCTTGATGTCTCTGCTGTGCCTGTCCCAGCACCTCCTTGGCTTTGAGCAGCACCTCAGGTGATGCCTGGTTCTCCACAGGTGGCCGTTGCGTTATGACCAGTGGTGGGAGTGCAAATTTATTGCAGAGGGCATCATCGACCAAGGTAGGGGCTGCAGGAGGTCGGAGCTCCTCTGGAGCAATTGGGAGCTGATGAGGTGACTGTTGCTGTAGGTGCTTTTGTTTGGTTCCAGTGTTAATTCCCGTGGAGAGAGGGAAGGCAGGTTGCCTTGTCCTGCCACCTCTGGCTGTGTCCCAGATAAAGAGTGCTGTTTGCTGGGAGGGGGACCAAACTGGACCAAACTTCCATTAGTCATTAACAGCAGCCTTCTGAAGCCAGTGATCCTTCTGGGTGTTCTCCACAGGCTGGGCAGGGATGTTATTTCTCTTGTCTTACTTTCTCTAGTGCCATAAGGCTCTAAAAGGAGCCTTCTGCTCAACTGAGGGCCAGGTTGGACCAGAAATCCTCACCTTTGCTCCATAACTCTGAGGATCAGCACATGGGGTGTTCACATCACTAAGAATGCCCTTCTTTTGGGGTTGCAGGTGGTGGTTTTCGGGACAGCCTAGCAGACATGTCAGAGGAGCTGTGCCCCAGCTCAGCAGACACCCCTGTGCCTCTGCCCTTCTTCGTGCGCACATCCAACCAGGTGCTGTGCGTCGGGATGTTTGGGGCAAACCCTTCCATGCCTGGCAATGTAGCACTGTCCCTGTCCTCTTGCATGCCAGGGACATACCTACTTTAAGCTTTTCTTTATGAGGGGTTGGGTAGTTTGCTTTGTGGCATTTCATTTTAGAATATGCTGGCAAGTGCCTGGATACCAGTCTGTCACTGGGAATATTGCCAACAGGGATGGGGGTTTAGTCTGCTTCTGCTGTGAGAAGTGCCCAGAGGCCTGGCAGGAGTAGCTTGTGGTATTTCATGCTGTGCTGAAATTATGACGTGGAGTTTTGCCTCTCACTCTTACAGGGTAATGGCACTGGAGAAGCTAGGGACATGTATGTCCCCAACCCCTCTTGTAAAGACTTCCCAAAGTACGAGTGGATTGGGCAGATCATGGGAGCAGCTCTGAGGGGCAAGGAGTTTCTGGTAAGTTTTCAACCCCATCCCTCTAAGAAGATTTTTTTTTATAGCCCTCTCCTGCAGCCTAACAGGATCATGGAAAGGCTCTGTGGTCACATACTGGGAAAGAGGTTTTTGGTCCCAAGTAGTTTGGAGAACTCACAGCCTAAGATTTGGGGAATGATGCTGAGAGCTTGGGAGATAGTATTTGCTCTCTACTCAGCTATGATGAGTTCTGCATGTAGAGGGGGAAGTAGGGAAGCCTCTTTCTGTCTGCATTGTTGAGTCCTATCTTCGTCTTTGGGGAGGTCTTATTTTGACACAGACTCAATAAAATCTCTTTTCTTCTTCAGGTCCTTGCTCTTCCTGGCTTTGTATGGAAACAATTAACAGGGGAAGAGGTCAGCTGGAGCAAAGACTTCCCTGCAGTGGACTCCGTGTTGGTGAGAGGGACTAGGAGGCTGTGCCTATCCTATTCCTTGTGACACTCAGCAAGGTGCTGATTTGTGTCCCTGTCCTCATGTACTTGCTTCCTCCTGTGATATGTCAAATAAACACAACAAAGGGTAACTTTTAGCTATAAGCACCAAATGCGCTTATAGAGATGCATCCATGCTGACTGCTGCTGCAAGCATGCAATGGCCCAGCATCTGCTAAACAGCTTTAGGACAGCATATCCCATGTTGTGTCACTGTCACTTGTCTGGAAAGCGAGGAGATGAGGACTTGGGCACATCACTGGTCTCTGGTCATCTCTCTAACATGCACTTACTTGGTGCCTGGACAGGTGAAGCTCCTGGAGGTGATGGAAGTCATGGATAAAGACACCTTTGAGTTCAAATTTGGGAATGAGCTGACCTACACAACAGTACTGAGTGACCAGCGCATGGTGGAGCTGATCCCCAACGGCAGCAACACCGCTGTGCGCTATGAGGACCGCAAGGAGTTCATCCGCCTGGTGCAAAAGGCTCGGCTGGAGGAGAGCAAGGAGCAGGTGACACTGTCCCACCCTGTGGCTGGTCATTGCTTCCCAGAGACCTGCCCCCCAGCCTGTTTCTGGTAAAACGCACCGTGGTTAGTGTCCCTGTGCTCATTAGGGCAATGGTATCCAACCCTTTCAGTGGGGTCCTGGAGCCTGTGGAGCTGCTAAGAAGCAAAATGGCTTCTAGTAGCACAAGTGATAAGGGGTTTTATTCCCAGCTCAGACGCAGGCTTTCTGAATGAACAGGGATGCATTCCTTGTTCTGTCCTGTTCCTTGAGGCTACTTGGAGTATGTGCTGAGCAGTCACATGGCTTGAATCCCGTAGAGTCCGTAGGCTCAACCATGAGTCAGGGAAATGGGCAAGACATGCTGCTTACCTGCCCTGTCTCCTTTTCAGATCATGGCCATGCAGGCTGGGCTGCTGAAGGTGGTGCCCCAAGCTGTTCTTGACCTCCTTACATGGCAGGAGCTGGAAAAAAAGGTCTGTGGAGACCCTGAAGTCACAGTGGATGCCCTGAAGAAGCTCAGTAAGTGAAGGGCTTTGCTGAAAACTCTTTCTGAAAGCAGGACTGTCTTCTGTCTGTGCTAGCACAAGGAGAAGTGTGGGAGGCCAGTATTAGCCTTTCTTACAGTGAGAATACAGTCCTGTGTCCTTCTTGCCTTTAGCTGGATGCTCATGGCGACAGGAGTGTCCTTTGGGGCCTCACGGTAGAGGCTGGGGCATCCCTAGGCTGCCAGTATCTGAGCCCCTGTGGAGCTGAGATGTGGATCTGGCTGTGCTTCCTGGGAGGGGTCTGTCTATATGTGTTTGTTGCTCCTTGGGTCTATGTGGTCACACTCTGCAGGCAACTACTGCCAAAGAGGGAGGAGTTCAGATTTTTATTAAACTTTTTTCTGTATCCTTTGTGACAGCCCGGTTTGAGGACTTTGAGCCACAGGATACCCGTGTTCAGTACTTCTGGGAAGCACTCAATAACTTCACTAATGGTGAGCAATTTGCTCTGTCCATGCATACCTCTTGCCATGACAGCTCCTGCCGGCTGGCTGGGAGCTGGAGGGAAACCACTCAAGGAAAGCAAGCAGCTAGGCTGAAGGGACTGCTTGCTAGTGCTGGGGGTACCTAGAAGCAGCTGTACTGCGTCTCACATCACTCTAGGGTTTCCTGATGTCTGCTTTTCCTTCACAGAGGATCGCAGCCGCTTCCTCAGATTTGTCACTGGCAGAAGTCGCCTTCCAGCACGGATCTACATCTATCCAGACAAGATGGGGTAAGTGCATTCTTATGAAGGAAGGCTGACAGATCCCACACCAAAGGAGTGGGTTGTCTGGGCTGTCTGCCTCGCTGGCCTCCTGGTTCTAACCAGTTTGTCACCTTCTCCCCAGCTCAGAGACAACAGATGCTTTGCCAGAGTCATCCACCTGCTCCAGCACTCTCTTCTTGCCCAACTATGCCACGTAAGTTTTGTTGCTTCCCTGTGTCTGGAGGACTGTGTGTGGTCTCTCTTAACCTTGGTGCTGACCCATTGGGCTCATCACTTTGCCACACTCATATCCCCTGCCTGTCCCACGTGGCTGCTGAGTTTCTCTCTGCGAGCCCCTGCTGAAGCATATACTCCATTTCAGAAAACATCTTGTCCTCTCAGCTGGCGAATGCAGCAATTTTAGCTTCTCCTTATCTTTTTTTTTTTTCCTTCCTGTCATCCCTAGAGCCAAGGTGTGTGAAGAGAAGTTGCGCTATGCTGCCTATAACTGCGTGGCCATTGACACAGATATGAGTCCGTGGGAAGAGTGATGTTGCAGCCTGACCAAGCAGCATGGATGATTGTTCAAGGAAACCATGCAGTGGGAAGCATTCCCTTGTCCCCACGGGATGTGTATATATAATAAATATATGGGTGTGAAGCCTGGCTCCCAGCAGTTGACATGAAGGGTTGGGTCTTCAACAGGGTGGGAGCTAGCTTGGATTGTAAATGTGATTGCCATGATGGAACCCTGGCTGAGCCCTTAAGCATCAGAAAGGTCTGGCAGGCTTTTGTAACGAGTTTCTTCTCCACGTCTTCTTGTAGCTCCACAATGCACACTCCTTCCAGGCTGCACTTTGCTCAAACAAAAGTGAGGTAAGGAGACAAATCTGCACAGCAGCTTACAGCACAGGACAGAGAGCTGTGAGCTGCTGCTGAGACTTTGGGGTGGCCAAGATGCGCAGTGTGTGCTGACCATACTCTGTTGTCTTGTTCCTGCTCTCACATGAGAGAATTCATCTAGGATTAAGAAGAATGGGGCAGTCTGGTGGCAAGTGCTGCAGGGGTGCCTTTGGCCACCAGGTGTCATAACAGACTTGCACAGCAGGACTGTGGGTGATTCCAAAGGGACTCCCATGCTTTTACATCACACAAAATCTGAGTTCCTGGCACCTCTTGCACAGCAGCAACTGCTGGGGAAGCTGCTTCCTCACAGTGAGTGGAAAATGTCTGCTTCCCTTTTGTTCTTTTATTTCTGCATCCAGCATGCTGGTGGCCTGGCAGCTGTTCTCCCAGGCTCTTTGAGCCTCAGTTTACCCTGCATGGCAGTATTACAACTAATCTATTCTAGTTCTCATGGAGATCTGCCATCAGGGCCAAGTTCATCTTCCAGATTGCAGAGGTTAAAGCAGAAGCAGGCATAGCAGTGCTGGGCTGTGCTTCCCCCCTCTCCATGGGAAAGGACATGGAGGTTTCAGGTAAACAGGAAAAGCATTTGCACTAAGGTAGTGTAGAAACCAGATACCAAGTGTTGGAGCTCCTTGAGCAGATGGACATGTGCTCCGTGAGTGAGGAGTGGGCAACTTCACAACTATTTGGAAATCTTTGTGGATCTTCCCAGCTCAGGGCAAGGCTGGTCACTGCCTAGCACTGGGAGCTGCTTGATGTTAGTCTACATTTATACCTCCAGCTTCATCTTCAGCCTGTGTGGTCTGTTGGACCTCCACTATTGTGAGTCACAGAGTCATTGGGGCCGCACTGGAGCGGGGCTGATGCTGTGAGTTAAGATTTATCCTGTCTTAATGTTTCATGGCTTTTTATCCTCTGTTGAAGGACTCTGTTATCCAGAAATCACTTCCAATTGTAAACAAAGTCCTTCCCTTGAAACATGTATTCCTAGATCTGCCGAGGAGGGTTGTTGCTAAAAGGGATGCAGGACCAGGAAAGGAGCATGTGCTGCCATCTCCTGCATCATGGTGAGTGGAGAGAGCACAGGGTGAATTAGGGAAGCTGTTTATGGCAGCCCTTGCCTGCAGCAGGGCCTTCCATGCTCAGCTGGGTGGGTGTGAAGTCCTGTCTGCTGGAGGAGGTCTTCTGTAAATCCTAGAGCTTTCTCAGAATTGATCTCTGTGGCTTTGTGGCTGATTTTAACCACCAGTGGGAACAAGAGCGGAACCAGTGCAATACTTTTCCGTGCTGGTGGCTGAGTCATTTCCTAGGGTGTCTATTAAATGGGCGTGAGTAAGCTGGTGAAAGGACTTTGATCTGCTGGCTTGCCCTCAGGAGTGTTGAGGAAGGAGCCTGCAGCGGTGAGCTGGGATTTGAAGTAAGTCATCTGAAAAGGGACTGACATTGGGATGGAATTGATATTGCTTTTTCCAACCTTGTCCTCTTGCCTCTACTGGACATCAGCAGGAGGACACATTATTTACTGAGCAGAATTAGAAGCAGCAATAAAATAGACTCATCTCTTTATTGCTGGGCAAGGGTCAGTGGTTGTTAAGTAGTTCAGGGTGGATGGATAAGATGGCCCTAGTGTTTGGTGGAGGGTGAGCTGATGTCACCCCTTGGAATGGGCAGGTTGGGAGCCAGCTAGGGCTGCTTGGGCTGATCAGTTGTGGGGGAGCAAGCGCCTCTGTCTCCCCCAGCCCTTGGAAGCAACTGTAGGTGAAGGAGGGTAACTGAGGTAAATACAGAGGTATACCCACAACACTTCAGGTTTCTCACTGAGATGTGTTTAGACAGCTCTGTTCCCTCTCATTACCCATGTACACAGCCCCAGCCTTCCATGATGAGGAGAGAGCTGCTGTGCAAGGCGACGCTGAGAGCAGAACCTGGCTGAAGTGGTGGGATCCTTCCCTAGAAGCATTGTGGCACCTCTATCTTTGGAGATGCTCAAGACTTCTTGTACAGCCCTGGACACTGTGATCAACCTTCCGGTCTCATCATGCTGGCTTTAGATCTAGGCCCTCCCTAACCCGAAGCACTTGATGAACTATGGAGTTATTAACTAGTTTTTTCTCCTGTTTCCTGTATTTCTCTACTGTTCCTTCCAGCAAGGTCTTTTAGCATCTGAGACCTCTTACTCCTTGCCACTGAGTGCTGCCCAAGGGCTTGCTGAAACTCTGGGGAAAGGATCTAGCTGATGACCAGGATTTCTGTTTAAAAGATACTTGAAGTAACAGGACCCTGGCCCTAGCAGAAAGGGAATCACCCAGGATGGTCTGGATTTAACTCCTACAAGCATATGAGAAAAACATTATTTTACCATATAAACCATTGTTTTACTGTCTATTTTGTGTTATCACCGTCTGCATGTTGGAGAATTGCAGCAGTTGCTGCTGTGGTGGTGTACTAGGGTGGAGAGACCTGTGAAAGCCCCTCTAGTAGGGGGGAGAGCCCATGGCAGCAGTGAGATTGTTTGGTGTGTGGTCAGAGGGTCTGGAAAAACATGGCTGCTGTGGAATGATGCCAAGATAACCCACTGATTGTACTCAGTGTGTTCAGTTTGCTGTGCAAAGGTAAACAGGGAGCTGGGAGTGGCCTGGATGTCCTCTGCCTGGTCCTCTCTGCAGCATTTTAAAGCCAATCACAAACTGAATGTCTGCTGTGACAGCCCAGCGAATTGTGGAAAAGGTCAGCCTGGCTCAACTCTGGCCAATCTCAGGGGCCCAAAATAGGTGTTAGGTCAGTGCTGGGTCACATTTCCTCTCTGATCTCTAAAGCTGTGGGTAGGAACTGTCTCCTATCATGTTTGACAAGGAACAAATCAGGTGCCCCTGCCCTGGAGTCCTGCTGCATGTGGCCTGGGGCAAGAGAGTCCCGAGTATCAGGAACCAGCGGCTTCGTGTCCTCAATCCAACAACCAGTCTCAAATCACTGGAGATCAATTTTCAAGCCAGTGTCAGCCTAAAGAAGGTGCTGCTGTCTCTGTGCTGCTGAGGAGCATCTCCATGGGCCAGAGCTGCAGCTCTACAGGATGGATAGGAGTGAGTGATGGGAAGGAGTGATGTCATCATGGCTCCATGTAACCATTTGCTCTCTCCTGCCTTCAACTTGCTGGATTGTCATAGAATAGTTTCAGGGATTAACAGCACACATGTAGTCTAGCTATTCTTGTTATGCTACTAATATTCTGGAGTATGACAAACTCCAGTAGTTTGACAGGTTCTGTCTGTCCCTACCTCATGTAGGATCTAAAATAAAATAACTAACTGCTCCTGGCCTTCCTGATGATTTCTCAGGTCTGGCTGGGGCTCCTGTGTCCTTCTGTTGGGTTAAACAGTGGATGTGACACTTGGGGACATGGTTTAGTCATAAACATGGCAGTGCTGGGTTAACAGTTGGATTCTTTGAACTTAGAAGTCTTTTCCAGCCCAAATGATTCCGTGATTCTAAGCAGCAATGAAGACTGGTGTTGTGAGAGTCAGCTGGAGGTGAAGCAGAAATTGGCCCTGCAATGTCTTGCACACAAAGTAGTGTCACAGAGGTAACTCAAGAGTATTAACCGGCTTAACCTTTTGCAGCAGCTCTGCAAACCAGTGGTACAGGGTGACAGGCCCAGGAGGGCCCAGGACCTTCCTGGCTGTGGTTACTGCACATAAGAGCAAGGCACTTGGCCATTGCTGCAGTGAGGTACAGTCACACCTGTTCAATAGATAACACTGCAGGGATGATCAGCTATTGGATCTCTCTGCACTGTGCCTTTGCAGGCAAGGATGGAGCTGGAGTCTGACCTGCCAGGAGAGCAGGCATGCACCAGGGGGACCTTTGAACTCTGCCAACCTGCTTGTTTCATGGTCCTTCAACTCAGCCCTTTGTGCCCAACCTGAAGAAATTAAGGTAGCATGGGGTGGAGCTGAGTTGCTCTCTGCCACCGCCTTGCTGTGGTATGCAACAAGCAGACGTGACATGAGGTGGCACACTGAGAGTGTTGTGTGCGGGAGGGGGTTGGGTGCTTCTGGGTGTAATGGCCTCACTCCTGCTGCCAGGATGCCTCTGCCGCCTGGGATAAAACTATTCTGAGCAGGGAAGCCTGTCCTCCCCAGCAAGTGCTTGGAGCACCTCCACCTGCTGCAGGCCTGCCCAGGGCAGGGATGTAACAGCCAGAAGCTGGCACTTCCATACCAGAATTCCCACTAAACTCTCTTCCTTATTCATACTGGAGATGTAGCTCTGTGCCCTGATGCCACAGGACTCCTCTGCTTGTAGGAATGCAGGCAATGACAGAGATGTTGGAGGCCGGGAGAGAGCAGAGTCCTAAGCCAGGGCAAGGGGATGCCTGTGACCCGGGTCAGCTCCTGCCGGATACTGAAGTGGCGTAACAGTCCCATCTTGGCAAAGGGAGCCCGGAACCGGAGACCGGAGCGCCTGCTGCCCGAAAGCGATGAAGAAGCGCTGGGGCGTGCCCGGCGCGGAGGCGGCAGCTGGGAAGTGAGAGCTGCCCGAGGCGGGGCGGCCCGGAGGGAGGCGGGCACGGCCCTGCCGGAGGCGCCCCGGCCCGGCGGGCACTCCTGGGCGGGCTCGCTCGGGGCACGGTCGGGACTGCGCGGGGCGCAGCGCAGCGGCGCGGAGCCGGTGTCCGGAGCGCGATGAGGGCGGGCGGGGAAGCGCCGCACCAGGTGCTGGGCCGGCTGCGGTTCCTGCTGCAGTGCAGCGAGTGCTTCCGCCGCGCCCGGGCGCTGCCCGCCGCGCTCTGCTACGTGCCGCGGGAGGTGCAGTACAAGATCTGCAAGGACCCCGCGGCCGCCGCGGCCCGCAGCCTGCTCAGCGTGTGGGACAGCCCGGGGCCGGCGCGGGGCGGCAAGCGGGCGGCGCGGGCCACCATCGAGCTGGAGAAGGGCGGCTGCCTGCGCGCCACCGGCGAGGAGTACTGCAACAGCGCCGGGCTCTGGGTCAAGCTCAGCAAGGTAACGCGGGTGCGGCACCGGGAACCACCCGGGCGTGCCGCGCCTGCCCGACGGATGTGACAGGACGGGATGTGCCTTCAGGAGCAGCTGGAGGAGCACTCGGGCACCCGTGGCTTGGCGGAGGGCTGGGTCTTGGCGCAGAGGTTCGGAGAGGGAGGAGATAAATTAGTCCCGGTTGACTCCGTGCAGAGGATCAAGTGTCAGCATCAAACGCTGGGGGTTGATTACAGACCTTCTGTCAGGTATGGCCCGGGCGGGAACTGAGCACTGGAGGCGCGTGTGACCCGTCCCCACAGAACCATCCCAAATCCCTTGGGCACGCCCAGCACAGCCCACTCACTCCCTCCACCGCAGGTGGGACCCATCCCCGCCTAGCATCGGTGGGCAGGTGCGTGCTCCCTCGTAGATTAATCCTGTTTGCTTGTGGCAGCGCCTGCACAGAATAAAGATGATGCCAAGGGCGTTCTGAGTCATTTGAATTTGGGCTGAGCGATGTCACAGAGGCGGTGCAGTCATCAGGGGGCTCAAATTTTATTTTCATTATGTAAGGTCATGTGCAGGGTGGGATTCCCCTGCTCTGTTCCAGCCTATACCCGGGTGCAGAGACACTCATCTTTTCCACAGCTGTTCTGGGTGTCACCCCCAGTGCCCCACTACTGCTGACTACACTTCAGGCTAAGGCAGTAATGGACACTCTGAGCACTGACACATCTTTTCCATTGTGTGACTCTTCTGCCCCTGTTGCTCCAGCTGGGAACAAGTGGTGGACCTGACGTACTCCATACGCCTTGGAGAGATGCCCAGGCTCATAGAGCAGGATGAGGCTGCTGTGCAGAAGTTTCGGTATGAATGCATTTTCTAGAGCAGGGCTGCAGCGTCCTGAGGGGCTGCTGGCCAGAGCCTGGACAGGATTGCACGGCCAAGACTAGCTTCAGGGTCTGGAGGGGGGAGGATGAGTGCCATGAGATGCCTTTTACATTAGTACCTCAGCAGTGCTCAAGTGAAGATGGCCTTTGCCCCACAGACCATTGGAGTGACTGTGTACTGGCTATTCCCACTGGGCTGGAGTGGCCATTAATACCTGGTGTGCTGGTGATGAGATACAGCTGTGCCATCTGTCTGCTGCAGGGACAGTGGCCTGGCACCATGTCAATTTGGTGACCGTGAGATGCTGCAGCCAGTCTCAGTGAGGGCTCCTGCACACTGCTGGTGGGCAGGTTTGGGGTGCAGCCTGGTCTCCTCATCTTGTTAACACAAAGACTCCCTGCAGGTTCGTGCCCCCAGGCTGGACCTATGAGCATGACATGGAGCTGGGGCGCTTCCTGTACGATCACAGCGAGAAGAGGCTGCAGTGCGTGGACCGTACCAAGGAACACATCAACAGCATCGAGGTCTCCTCACACATGGTGTGTAGTGGGGCTCTTCAGCAGCCTAAAAGCAGCATAAGACACATGAGCATCACCACAGATGTGGGGTGGAGTGGCCAGCTGTGGCTGTCCCCTCTGCGAGGGGCAGGGGATGGTTGGGGGCTTTTGCTGCTCTAGCAAAGCTGTTGGGAGTTGGGTGTTGGGAGCAAAATTCCATTGTGTCTCTGGGGCACTAGGGTCCACAGCCATGCCCAGTTTGCTGTGTCAGGGAGCCACCATCCACCTACAGCCTAACAAACCAAGGGGCTGGCCTGTTCCTGACCTCCTTTGGACCCACAAAACACACCTCAGAAGAGGCTATGGTGTGTCCAAGGATGCTCATCTCCCTCCCTCTGCTCATTGCACTCTTGCAGGAGGATTGTGATGCAGCCCATCTGACAGACAACCTGAGCTACACCTTCTGGGAGAGCAACGGGCCCCCGGGGCAGCACTGGGTGCGGCTCAACATGAAGAAAGGCGTCGTCGTCAAGTGAGACCTCAGGGTGTCCCCTCCATGCCAACAGCTGTGCCAGGGAAGGGTGGGGTGTGGGGCAAAGCACCATCTTCCTCTTCAACCCAGCTTTCCCCCAGCTGTAGCTGTGGGTGTGGGGTTGAGGTGGGGACAGCTGCTGTCGGAGGCACCTCAGGAAGACACAGCTTTGCCCCAGGCCTGGGGCAACTCTGGGGGTATCTCTGGGCCCAGGCACGTCATGAGAGGTGGACAGTGCTGTTCCTTGCTCTTCTCACCCACAGGAAGCTGTGGCTGGTGCTAGATGGGCAGTCCAACTGCCATGTACCCAGGCGAGTGGCTGTGTATGGGGGAACACTAAGCCGGCTGCAGCACCTGAGAACAGTCCTAATTAACGAGTGAGTAATGAGTGCCCAGCTTGTGCCAAACTCCTGAGCTGTCTCTGAATCCTGAGCAGATGATAAAGATGGGGCTGGGCCTGGTTCTGAGTGACTTGCCAATGACTGTGGCTCTCCAAGGGTTGGAACTCCCTGGGTGTAGGCTACATCTGCTCCCACAAGTGTGGTGGTCCCTTGCTTCCATGTGGCAGTCAAGTGCTTTAATCTCCTCTCCTGCTCCTCACCCATGCTGCGGCAGCTGGCCTGCAGTATGCTTCCTTCTGCCTGGTGACTTTGGTGGTCTTTCTGCCTCTTCCTCCTCACTTCTGGGAACACACACCACTGCTGCCACCTTCCTGAGCATCTCTGCCATGCTGTAGCCAAGAAGTCCTGGAGTGCTTCACCTCTCCATCTTCACCCGGGCCCTGAGCACCCTTCTCAAGGCACCCAGGGGCTTACACAGGAGTGCAAAGGTCTCCTTCGCCTTGCCCCAAAATATGCCTGTTTGATGTTTTCTGGCTGAGCAGTGAAATCTGTCTCTGAAGAGGCACCCATGAGAACTGCAGAGGTGTCTTTTGCAGTGGCAGGAGCCAGCGCCTCCCTGTGTCTGAATGCTTGCAGTGTTTTTTCCCCATGGGCTCACAGGACTTTGATGGGACCTTGACAAGGAGTTGAAAATACACTTAGTAAATTGCTCATTTACACAAATATGTTTATTTCAAAAACACACCACCCTTGCATGACCAACTCTGCTTAAAAGATTGGTTCTGCCCTTGTGAGATGTGCTGGGACCCCCCAAGAACAGTGACATGCTCTCAGCCATCTTGTCTTTCTGTACTGCTTTGAATTTGTGCTCTTTTCTGGCTTTTTGGATGCGGCTTCCACCTTCTCCAGAACGTCTCTGTGCCTCTGACAGCCTCTTCTCTGCTTGGGCACCTCCTGCCACAGCCCTGGTGAGGTGGGGGGGCTTTTGCATGGGTAGAAGCACATCCTTGGCTGGGGAGCCAGAGTGGCCTGTGCATTGCTGGCCACCTCACCATTGTCTGTGCCTCATGGCTCTGCCATCTCCCTCCGTGCTGTGTGCAGGAGCAGCTACCGGAATATCTGCATCCTCCGCGACATGAAAACCCACATGCCCGTGCTGGAGATCCGCATCCTGGAGTGCCGGGGTGAGCCTGTGCACCCAGACTGTGGCTGCCAGCCCAGCCTGGCCCTGAACCTGCACTAGTCCTGACCCTGCAGCTCTTCCTATCACACTTGCTGCTTTTTGGGATCCACTGGTGGGAAGGTTGAGGAATGAGTTTCATATGAGACGCTGCATGAGCTGGCGGCACCTTGCCTCTTGTTGCAGCATCCAAGCCGTGCTGGCTGCAGCACATGCAGCATCACTGTTCTTTCTTGGCAGACGAAGGGAACAATGTCCGTCTGCAGGGGATTAAGATCGTGTCCTTCTACGAGTGGGACCTGGTCCTGAACACCAGCATGCTCCAGCCAGCCCGGCTGGTTCGCTACCCTCTCCTGGACGGCGTGGATGCCGACGTGCTATACCGGCGGGCTGTGCTCATTCAGAGGTACGGCACAGGGATGCCCCAACTCCTGCAGTGAGCTCAGTCCCAAAAAGCATCATGCCTTGACCTGCAGGGCAGCCCCAGGCTGGGGTCAGTGATTCAGCTGCAGTGCAGTAGCATGGGCTGGGCTGCCCTTGTTTGCAGCATTTTTGGGGGGAAATGAAATAAAGCGCTTGCACAGAGGGTGCTAGGTGGGTGCTCACTTTGTGTCTGATGTCCCTCGACGGGCTGGAGGGGACCCATGTGCAGGGAGCACAGTGCCCAGGGGTTGTGCTGAAATGCCACTCTCCTGCAGCCTCTCACTGCTTCTCTCCTGTCTCAAGGTTTGTCCAGCTCTTGGAAAGTGTCCTGTGTTACCTGATCCCCCTCTCTGAGGACAGCATTGGCAGCTTCAATGCACTTAGGGTAAGAATGTGCCAAACTTCCCTGGGATGGTGCCAAGTATGGGCATCTCCTCACAAGTTCAGGTTTTCTGGGGGCTGTAGTGTTTCCTCCTAATCCAGTGGGGACAGACTATGTTAAGGCTGAGAGCTGCCATGTTTGGCATTGCCTGAGCGATGGAAGAGCATCCTCTGTGACACCAGGGCTGACTTGAGGAGAGAAGACAGCAGGTGGTGGCAGGATCAGACCTCTAACCATCCCTGCTTGTCCCTTGCTAGAGCATGAAGCCATTCCTGCTGCTCACCAAGCAGAGTGAAGCCCTCATTGCCCACTGTCTGCAGTTGTCGGAGAGCTCTGCTCCTCAGACCCTGCCAAAGCTCTACATCAACCGGCTCCTGGCCCGGGAGCACCGTGCCAACCCCACACTGGACCCCAGCTGTAGGAACGCCATCTTCACCCAGGTATGGCAACACCATGCCCTGTGCCAGGTACCTGTCACTTCAGCAGGTATCTTGCCCCCATCTCATCCCCTTTCTGCTCTACTACTCTCCAGCTGTATGAAGGCCTCAGATCTTCCAAGAACAATCAGCCCCTGGACTACAGGTAGGTCTTCAGTGTCATCTTTGTGGCGTGTCACGTCCCCAGAGCAGAGTGCAAGGGGATTCCAGGTGCTGCTGGTATGCTCAGAGAGAGATGTGCGTGAGGCTGTTGCTTCCCCACAGGTGGCCCCTGACCTGCAGCCAGTGGTGGGAGTGCGATTTTGTCACTGAGGGCATCATTGACCAAGGTGAGAGCTCTCCCCTGGTGTCTCGTGTTGGGGTGCAGCTCAGTGGGTGTCCATGATGTTCTAGCTGCTCTGGGAGAGGCAGCCCTGCTCTGCAAACATGAGATCGTCCCTGTATCTCCCCTACCCCACCAGTGCTGCTGCTGCTGCTGCCCCAGGGAGGGGGCCAGCTTAGCCAGATCCTGTGGCTCAGTGTCTGGCACTAACCATTGTCTTCCCCCGCTGCAGGTGGTGGCTTTCGGGACAGCCTGTCAGATGTGTCAGAGGAACTGTGTCCCAGCTCCAGCGATGTCCCAGTGCCCCTGCCGTTCTTTGTGCGCAGCTCCAATCAGGTTTGGCATCCCACTGTCTGCCTGTGCAGGCCAGGGGAGTCAGCCAGCAGAGCCTGGGGTGTTAGCCTTACCCTAATGCTTGCAGAGCTATTGGCTGGCAGAGCTGTGCTTGTACCTGGGTAGTGGGGATCTCCTGGAGGGGTGTAAAGGGCTGGAGAGGCAGGTGGAGAGGGGTGAATGTGGGGGAGGCTGCAGGAGAGACCGTGCTGGGCTCATCACACCTCTGTGTCCTAAGAGTCTCTCCCACAGGTTAACAACAGCAGTGACACCAGGGACATGTATGTCCCCAACCCCTCCTGCAAGGATTTCCCCAAGTATGAATGGATTGGGCAGCTGATGGGAGCAGCCCTGAGGAGCAAGGAGTTTCTGGTGAGCACAGCAGAGCCTTCCTGGCCAGTGAGGGGGCTTGGCAGGGGCCACCTTGTCTTGGGCAGAGGGGCAGGAGGAGAATGCTTGTGTCCACTCCTTTTGGCAGAGCCTGTCTTTGCCGGCACTAGTGTGGAAGCAGCTGGCAGGGGAGGAGGTCAGTTGGAGCAAGGACTTTGCCGCTGTGGACTCAGAGCTGGTGAGCAGGGCCGGGTGCTGGCAGAGCAGTGCCGTGCTCTCTCATGGCTGCTCTGGCTCCACTGTGGTGGCTATTGCTCATTTGGATTGCAGGTGAAGCTGCTGGAGGTGCTGGAGAGGGTGGACAGGGAAAGCTTTGAGTTCATGTTTGGCAGAGAGCTGACCTACACGACAGTGCTGAGTGACCAGCGCATGGTGGAGCTGATCCCCAACGGCAGCAACACCGCTGTGCGCTACGAGGACCGCAAGGAGTTCATCCGCCTGGTGCAAAAGGCTCGGCTGGAGGAGAGCAAGGAGCAGGTGACACTGTCCCCCAGGGCTGACGGGGCTGCAAGGGAACCCTGCTCCTGTGGCAAGACATCTTGGTATTTATGGGACTAGTGGTTGCCAAAATGTGCCCCCAGCTTCAGCTGGGTGGTTTCTTTATGCATTCCATGCCCAGGGTGTCCATGTGTCCTGGGGATCCCTTTTGGGGTCCTGTGGTTGCTGTCCCCAGAACCCTAGGTGGCTGCCCACTAGGCAGACCCACTGTGGTGACATGGAGCCTGTCCTGTGTCCCCACAGATTGCAGCCATACGTGCTGGGCTGCTCCGTGTGGTGCCCCAGCCTGTGCTGGACCTGCTCACCTGGCAGCAGATGGAGAAGAGGATCTGCGGGGACCCGGATATCACAGCAGCTGAACTACTGAAGTTCAGTAAGTCACAGGGCCAGCCCAGAGCTGCTCCCTGCCCTCCACAAGGGCAGGGGATCCCCTTGATAATGCTTGTCCTGCACATGCATCCTGGTCATGGGGTGCCTGAGAACCTGGGGGAGGATTAGGTAGAGGGTCCCTGGATGCTTCAGGTTTAGCAGCAAACCCCATTGGACCCTACTCTGGTCCACCTGGTCCTTAGCTGCTATGGACAGAGGTGAGTGCAAACTAGGACCTCTGTTCCTCCGCCCACCATGACACAAAGTGCTGGTCCTACTCAGGGGTGCCAGGGGTTCTCATGGGCTCACCGAGAAGCAGAGGGTCTCCTCCTCCTTTCCTTTGCTTTGCTGGGAGTTTCTAATTAAGCCACTACACATTCTTTGTTGCAGTCAAGTTTGAGGACTTCTTCTCTGCTGATACCCGTATCCAGTATTTCTTGGAGGCACTCAACAACTTCACCAGTGGTGAGTGACCCCAAGCCTTTACCTGCTCTTCACGTGCAGTAGGACGGGCTAGGGTATGGGGCACCCACTGCCCTGTGCCCCAGGGGTGCTCACCAGGTGCTTCCCTGGGAAGCGGCTGGGGTCATCCCACCTGGCCCTTCCTGGGATTCTGAGAGGATCCCTTAGCTTTGCCCCATGCTCCTGGGGTGATTTGGCAAGGCAGATCTTGCTGTGATAGCAGCGAGTGAGACAGTCCTGTCCCTGAGACCTGTGCTCTGTCCTTCCCCTCAGAGGATCTCAGCCGTTTCCTCAAGTTCGTCACGGGCCGGAGCCGCCTCCCCGTTCAGATCAACGTCTACCCCGAAAGGTCGAAGTGAGTCCATCTTGCCTGGGGTCCCTGTGCCATGCTGGGTTCCCCCATGATGTCAGGTCACTGTGCTGGGCTCTGACTCTCCTTTCTCCCAAGCTTGGATGCGTTGGACCTGATGCCACAGGCCTGCACGTGCTCCTGCTCCTTCTTCTTGCCCAAGTATTCCTCGTGAGTTGAGCTGGGGACAGGGATGGTCCCCAGTCCCTGGGGCTGGTGTTGGGGTTCCCATCAAGAGCCCCCAGGCCTTCCCCTGGGGGATGTCCTGGCAGGCGCTGGGAGGGAAGCCTGAGGTTTTCTGTGGCCATCACGGCTGTGACCTGGCGTTCCCCCTGCCAGGGCCAAGGTCTGCGAGGAGCTGCTGCGCTACGCCGTGTACAACTGCCTGTCCATCGACACCGACAAGAACCCCTGGGATGAATGAGACCCCTGTGTGCCCCACGCCACGGGAGCCTCGGGGACACTGGATTCAATAAAACTGCTGTCCTGTCCAGGTGCTCTTTGTGTCTGTGCTTCTCTAGCTCTGGGACTGGAGCATGTGGCCAGTGCTGCAGCTGGAAGGGCCAGCACAGCCCTGGCCGCGGTGCTGTGACCGCACAGGCTCCTGCGGGGCGGAGAGCAGCGCTGTGAGTCCTGTCTGCTCTGGAAATGGTGTGGGGAGCACAGCTGCAAACTGACCCCCAGTGCCTGCAGTACACCCCACACAGAGCCCCCATTGCCCCAGTACACCCCATACCCCACACAGAGCCCCCAGAGCCCCAGTACACCCCATACCCCACACAGAGCCCCCAGAGCCCCAGTACACCCCATACCCCACACAGAGCCCCCATTGCCCCAGTACACCCCACACCCCACACAGAGCCCCCATTGCCCCAGTACACCCCACACCCCACACAGAGCCCCCAGAGCCCCCAGTACACCCCATACCCCACACAGAGTCCCCATTTCTCCCAGTACACCCCACACAGAGCCCCCATTGCCCCAGTACACCCCATACCCCACACAGAGCCCCCAGAGCCCCAGTATACCCCACACAGAGCCCCCATTGCCCCAGTACACCCCACACCCCACACAGAGCCCCCATTGCCCCAGTACACCCCATACCCCACACAGAGCCCCAGTACACCCCACACAGAGCCGCCATTGCCCCAGTACACCCCACACCCCCCACATAGCCCCCAGTACACCCCATAACCCACACAGAGCCCCCATTTCTCCCAGTACACCCCCCACAGAGCCCCCATTGCCCCAGTACACCCCACACACCCCACATAGCCCCCAGTACACCCCCCACAGAAACCCTGCTGTGTCCCCAGTACACCCCCCACAGAAATCCCGCTGTGTCCCCAGTACACCCCACACAGAAACCCCGCTGTGCCCCCAGTACACCCCACACAAAACCCCGCTGTGCCCCCAGTACACCCCACACAAAACCCCGCTGTGTCCCCAGTACACCCTACACAGAAACCCCGCTGTGCTCCCAGTACACCCCTCACAGAACCCCGCTGTGTCCCCAGTACACCCCACACAAAACCCCGCTGTGTCCCCAGTACACCCCACACAAAACCCCGCTGTGCCCCCAGTACACCCCACACAAAACCCCGCTGTACCCCATTTCACCTGCAGTTCTCCCCGCGGCCGCCCGGGGCCGCTCTTCCGCCGAGCGCCCCCCGCCGCTGGGCAGGGATCCATGACTCGGCGCTCGGCATCGCGAAGTCCCTGCGTTCGGTGTTCCTCTCGCCGTCCTGGCTGGCTGGCGGCCGCCCGCAGCCCACCGGGGAGGCGAATCGATTCTATCGGCGCTCGCCCGCGATCGACGCTCTCGGCGTTCCCGCGCAGGCGCAGCGCGGCCGCGCCGCCATTGCTGCGCTGTCAGTGCCGGGGGCGGCCGCGGGGCCGGAGCGCGGAACCGGAGCGCGGAACCGGCCTTGTCCCTCTGTCCCGCGGGGCCCCGCCTCTCTGCGCCACTCCGCCGCGCCATGGAGTTCCAGGCCGTGCTGATGGCGGCCGGAGGCGGCTCCCGCATGACGGACCTGACCTCCAGCATCCCGAAGCCGCTGCTCCCGGTGGGGAACCGGCCGCTGCTGTGGTACCCGCTGAACCTGCTGGAGCGCGCCGGCTTCGAAGGTGAGGCACGGCGGGGGCTGGGCGTGCTGCCCCTGCTCCCTGCGGGCTGTCCCCGCTCACCGCCGCCGCTGCCGTCCGTTCTGTGCCGTGTCGCAGGTGCCCTGTTGGACGGGGCAGGTGCTGCAGCGCATCTCTGCGCTGGAGCTGTGCTGTTGGCCCGTGTCACATCCCTTCCTGCACTCTCTGTGCCTGCACCCTCTAACCCTCTTCTCGCCGAGGGCCGGCGGTGTCTCAAAGCAGGTAGTAGAGAGGTGTGTGTCAGGCTTTTCTCTCAACAAGTGACAGGATGAGTCTCAAGTTGCACCAGGGGAGGTTTAGATTGGATATTACGAAAATCTTTTTCACTAAAGGGGTTTTAAAGCATTGGAACAGATTGCCCAGAGAAGTGGTGGTGTCACCATCCCTGGAAGTGTTCAAACGCCATGAGCATATGACACTTGAGGACGTGGTTTAGTGGTGAATGTGGTGGTGATGCTGGTTGGTCGGACTTGATCTTCAAGATCTTTTCCCACACTGCAGCGATTCCCTGATTCGAGGCCTTTCCCACCACTGGTGTCGTTCCCTGGGTCGCTAACCTTGACTCTCCCGTGTTTCTTTCTCTGAGTCGTTAATGGCAGCAGCGTGGGAAGTGTCAGCTCTGCGGGTGCCTCGTGGTTTGTTGTTTCAGCCTGGCCGAGTTCAGGGCTGCTGCTCTGGCTGAGGCTCAGTCCGTGGGGCAACAGAGCCAAGTGCTGGCCTTTGGCCACAACAGGGCGGGGACAGTGGCAGACTCGTGTTGCTCACCTGTGGGCTTTGTTTCACACCGGGATTAGGGTGGTATTTAGTACCTGGTGAGCTTCTTCAGTATCTTTTGAGGTTAGGCATTTGTTCACCTTTTCAGTGCTGGACCAAATCTTTCTGTGGCATCCCCCCAGCTTCTTATAAAGCTTCTTCCTGACACCTTTAAAGCGTCCGGATTTTTTATGTTTCTGATTGTTTTTTGTGTTTCTGGGTCTCTGTGATTATTCTGTACTTCATCCTGAATCTCTGGCTGTTTTCCTGACTACTTCTATCTTCTGTGAAGATGTAAAGATCAGCTCATGATTATCCATGTTAGCCTCTTACTATTTCAGTGTGAAGGAACAAAACTAAGAGCAGACTTTGCCTTTATTCCGTTTCATAAGAAAATCCTAAAGAACTTCTGTTCTTTGGATTTGTTTTTTTGTTTGTTGTTTATTGAAATCTGCATTCTGAATGTCTGCCTTCTTTGCCTGTTCTGCTGTCTCTTTTTTTTTTTTTCTTTTGGCAATACTTTTATCCTGCAATGGAAATTTAGATAGCTAAAATCTTCTGTGTAATCAGTATTGTGCTTTGTCTGGCTCTTTATTCAGAAATAACCATTTTCATTTGATGCTCTTGACCACAAGTAGCCGCCCCTCTATTCAGTCCGGGTGAGGCACATCTGGAGTGCTGTGTCCAGTCCTGGGCTCCTCAGGACAAGAGGGACATGGAGCTCCTGGAGCAGGTCCAGTGGAGGGTAACAAAGATGAGGGAGGGACTGGAGCATCTCCCTTATGAGGAAAGGCTGGGGGAGCTGGGCCTGTTCAGCCTCGAGAAGAGACAACTGAGAGGGAACCTCATCAATGTCTGTCAGTATCTGAAGGGAGGTGTCAGAGGATGGACCAGGTTCAGCACAGTGGTGCCAAGCAATGGTACAAGAGGAAACAGGCAGATTCCCAGGAAGTTCCACCTGAACATGGGAAAAAACCTCTTTAATGTGCGGGTGACCGAGCACTGGGACAGGCTGTGTAGGGGGGTGTGGGACCTCCCTCACTGGGGATATCCCAGAGCCATCTGGACACAATCCTGTGCAACCTGATTTGAGATGAGGCTGCTTGAGCAGGGAGGCTGGATCAGATGACCCAGGGTGGTCCCTTCCAGCCTGAACCGTGCTGTGACTGTGTGATAGTGCTGCAGTCAGGTCTTTCTCCTTTCTCACATGTAGTGCTTCAGCTTCTCTCTCTCCAGTGAAAATGTGGGCATGCAGGGTTGTAGTCAATACATGTATTCAGCTTTAGTAAGCAAACTGCCACCTTCCTGCTCCTTCCTTGCTTCACGCCCATGACCAAGCTGTGCATTTTTTTTATTAAATGATCCAATGGCATGAATTCTCTCCCTGGATGATTAGTTCCTCATACTTGCTTATGTAAGTAAGTAGGTGTTTCATGGGCTGACTCACTGTGTCTCTTTTGCCCTAATTGCAAGTGCTTCATGTCTCCTAATATTTAGGAGACCTTTGCCCAGCTCACCAGGTTTATGCTGAACAGTGTGAGCTTAAAACCTGCACCTGACACCAGTTCCACCTTCAGCAGCTAATTCTTTGCCTAATTCAAGGTGTGCTTTTCTCTGGGTTCTTCAGTCTCTTTTGCATCCACATTGGCATCCAGTATGGGAGTGGAAAAGCAGCCATGTCTCTGGCACCAAAATGCCACACAATTCTGATGTTTACAGTACCTTCCTCTTTTCTTTTAATAGATTCAAGATGAGTTTAGTTTTGATTGATACAGATTTATTCCTGATGTGTTTTCATCTTGCCTATACTATTATTATAATTATTATTTATTATTTCACATAATTCTCTGTTAAAATTTCATGTGGAATACAATGTTATAGTGTTTAGGTGTTTTGAGGGGATATTTTAACTGGAAAATTTGATTGTTGCTTTTCCTTTCTGTTCTTTAGACTGGGGGGAAAAGTTTTCTTGTCCTCTGGTTTCCTCAGTCTTTTCTTTGCAGAGCTTCTATTCTCACATTCTTCATTTTGGAAAACATGCTTTCATGCCAGTGTTGATTTCCTTCAAATATGCATTTATCCTTTTTCTTTTGTAGATGGAATGAATTTGTGCTCATATATTACTCCACTTTCTTGCCAAGCTGATGCTAAGAAATAGTTTAACCATTGTATTGTAATAGTGTGGTTGGTGTTGTCCACAGAGGATTACACAGGATCGAGGCAGCAAAAGACAAAGCTCTTAAGTGTTGGTGACATGAACACGGGGTCTCATTGGTCTCTTTGAGGACATATGGTTTGAGGTTGCTGGTTAATGATAGAAGTGTCTGTTCTATCTTCCAAACTCATGCCACACATGCATGTGTCCCTTTCAGTAAGAACCTCCACCCAGCAAAGCAGGGGAGATTGTTTTCACATTCATTGGAGTTTAATTCTTTTTTTTGAAAAGTTACTGTTGCCAAAAGAGCTTGACTGGGTGGAGAACCCAGTTATGTTACTCAAGCCTTTTGACAGTGCCATCAGCTTTTCTAAATAAAAAAGTGGGTGTATCCTATTTGTGATAAATATTATTTAGATTTTTTTCTGCTTCATCTCATCTCACTCTCCTTTGTTCTAGAAGTCATTGTGATTACAAGGAAGGAAATCCAAAAGATGCTAAACCTGGACACAAAAATGAAGCTTGATTTTGTGTGCATCAGTGACAACATGGACATGGGTACAGCAGATTCACTGAGGCATATTCACCAGAAAATTAAGGTATTACTGTCTTTTATTGACCTTAACTAGGGGGGAGTTATTTGTTTAAATTTTTTTTTTTTTTTTTGCTACGATGTAAGGAATGTCCTGTGTAATGATACTGTGCATAACTGAATTTCTTGGTCTTCAAAAGAGCTGAATTTTGTAAGGTCACCTCACAGGCAAACTCGTGCAAAGATCCTGAATGACTAGAATTGAGAGTTGGGAATGGTGGAGCCTGTTCAGACTGGGCTGCTTCTTGGTCAGTGTTAGATTTCTGGCAAGGTAATTAAAAGGTTGTATTTGTTTCTGTGATTTTTTGATACAAAGTGTGAGATAGTTGTTGTCTTGTCTACCTAGTGCTTGGGGGAGTAGCTGTGCACAAACGTTCTTTGCTGTCTAAGGCAATGCAGTGATGCTCCAGAAAGTTTGTGTTCACTGCTGGCCCTGACACAGCCATGCCTGAACTGTTGGGTCAGTGACTTGTGCTTGGCTTCACTTTTCTTCTTTTTCTGGGCTTTTGCTCCCTTGGTCCTACAGTAAGCTCTTCAGTAAACAGTGCCCAGATGTGATAAAGGGCTGCTGTTCAAATAAAACCAGCAGTTTATAGAATTTTAATTTCCAGCTGCATAATTAAAACACTCCCATGTAAGGCACAAATGCTGCTTGGAGCTCTTGCTGTGATCTGGGACGGACTTTTGTTTTTGTTGTTGTCATAGACTTAATCATAGGATTTGTTCCCTGTCTGTTTAGGCCATCTTAGCCAAATTGCCTGTTTAAATAAATATTGCAACAGAACATCAATGAGTGCTTAAGTCCTGAGGTTTCTTTTTGAAGCTCTTTTTGAAGCTAATAAAGTACAGTATTACAAGCTATAAACTCCCAAGAGAAAGACTCCATTTGAGACAAGGTGAAACTTCAAGGCAAATATGGATGTGTAGATGGCACAAGACACATCTGACAAGGGATTCATGCACAGTAGTTAGAGGGTGCACTAGTGTTTAGAGGGTGAAGAGAACAGATAACAAAGAAAATCAAAATTAACACTAAATCAGTTTAACTGAACTGACTGTTTCAGTCATGTGGAGAATAACGTTTTGTCATAACTTAGTTTGGCAGTATTTTTTTAAATACCTGCGTGCAATAAGGAAGTATCTGCACTGCAAATTGGGACCCTGACCTTACAGTTTTATTGCCTGATCAGTGACAAGCCCATATGTTGGGGTGTCTGTCTTTTTGGTTATCCAGACAGGTCTTCTTAGGGGCTCTGGGAGGCAGCAAGTAGAGTGTCTGTGAGTTAGAAAATAGTGTGTCTTCACAGGCGGCAGTGTTGATCTTCTGTTTATTTTCCAGAAAAAAGGCTTAGAGAAGATGTGAGGTAGTCCTGAAAACCACACAAGTTTTCCTAAGTCAGATGCTATGTATGAGTGGCAGCAGCTGCTTCTGCCTTTTTTATTCCATGTCTGCTTGCCTGCGCACAGAGCACAAAGTGGTCTCTTATTTGAAAGAAGCCTATACTAAGTTCTTGAGCAGATTGCTGTACTGTGTATTTTGGAGTCATTCCTCTAGTAAATGCATACCACTGGTGCACCTCTTACAGGGTATGCCCTCTCCTGTGTGATAGAGGTGAGAGAACTCCACAGTAGAGGTAGCTGAAAAGCTGCTGTATGTTGGCTGTGTTTGCGGTGCAGCGGGAGAGTGATCTCGTTGAAGAATGAGTTTCCCTGGTGAAAACAACTGCTTCTTGTGGCCATAGTTTGCTGGCAGGCTTTTTGCAGCCCATGCCAAAAGTCTGATGAGGAGTTTAAACTGGTTGCTGAAACTTAGTTGTCACAAATTGAGTTAATTGCCCACAGACAGAAGAGCAAGTATGCTCAGTGAAAGCGAGGTAACATGGCACAGTATAGACAACTTGCTTGTGTGCAGAGCAAGTGACAGGGAGTAAAGCCAAGATTATAAATGCACAGTAAGAAATATGTCTAAGGGTAGCAGAACTGCTGATCACAAATTCTGAGATGTGCATAAAGCACTCTAAAGCATAACATTTCATGACTTGCTGCCTTGTCTAGTTTTGACTGAAGGAGTCTCACTGCTGCTTGCTGTGCCTGCAGTTTGGGCCTTTTTGTTATGTTGCTCCTTGGGTAATGAAGCTTGATACTTTAAAGATTAGATGTCAAGATTAGACTTACAGAATGGCATTCAGAAGTAGCCGAGAGCACGTACATGCAAAACCTGTAAGGATTAAGGAAGTGTAGTTTCCATTGTTTTCTCTTTTTATGGTGCTGGTGTTTTTGGTGGCAGGTAAGACTGACTTTTCATTCACAGTAACAAGCATCTGACTGCCAGTGTTACTTTCTGCATGTTCAGAAGTTCATGACAGCAAAGGAAACTCATTAAAGTTTTTGTTTGCTGTTTTCCCACTCTGTACACATAATAATGTTTTTGACAATTTCGCTTCGAAAGTTGATATACTAAATGCAGGTTCTTTGCTCTATTGGAAGTCTTCCTGTTATTTTTGGCTGTCTCAGCCTACACCTGATTGACAAGGTAGCAGCTTCATTAGGGTTTACATTTTCATTACAAGTCTGAATGTATCTTTTTCTTGGATCCTTCATACAATAAAAATATTATGCTAAACTTGATTCCTAAAGGCACCTACTTGAAAAGTAGTGAACATCAGAAAACTTGGTCCTTTAAATTTCACTTTATGTATTCCTAGGCCTGGGTGTCAGTCTGGCCTGTTCTTTACCAGTATTTCTCTAATTGACTTGTGTAGTGGGTTGTTTAGTTTGGTTTTATTAAACATTCCATTCTGGGGTCTGAATAGCAAATGCCATTAATCGGTTTGTGCTCACAATTCTACAACTGAGAACTGAGGCATAATGAAGTGATTTACCTGGGATCATTGAAGAGATTTGTACCAGTACTGGAAAGTGGACTTATGTCTCAAATCTCTTACAGTTTCATGCATAAGATAACCTTATGATAGTACATATTCTGTGTAATATTACATGCTCTGTTTCCCCACATTCAGAAAGCCAGCAGGACAAGACATCAAATACAAGTTGAAGCTGTTTTAAGTGAAAACAGTTGAGGAAACTTCATTAGAGCTGTAGTTCAGTTTCTGAATCTCCAGTTGTGGTTTATTCAGTGTGTGCTAGACTATGATTTTAAAAAGGCCCTCAATCTGGAATGTGTCAGTCTGAATATAAGTAAAAATAGTTTTGCATTTAATTATAAAAATATTTTTGCACTTAAATAGTATTTAAAATAATTAATGTGAAGTAGAAACTAAGGATTTTTTTGCCTGCATTTATATTACCAGATTTTAAAAAATACACTTATAATTGTTTTACACTAAGAGTATCATTTAAAATTAAGTTGACAAAAAGCAAAAATGTCTATATAGGACCTATTTATTTCTTAAATGTTTTGTTATATACAAGGATATGAAAACAGTTTGTTAAAGAACATTGTGACAACTGTTGATCAGATCCCTTAATTGCCCTCCTATGGACCATCCCAGCATTTCCCTGGAATGCAGTTTGTTTCAGGATCCTGCTACAGTCTGTGTGCCTTATGGCAGCTTTCATGGGTATCCTTTTAATACCCAGTCGTAGGGTTTTGATAGAATTTTAATATCAGAGGGTATAACAGTGCTCTCATTGAACTGCAGCTTTACCACCTTAGGGGTGTTCAGAGGTCTCTGTTACCTCACATTCTAGCCTTGACAGATCAGTAAATCAGTCTTCATGCCTTTAGGTTTGGATTGACCTTCCTGGTCTTGAAGAGTGAAGAAAGCGCCCCTGCTTCAGATGGGGCTTAGCAAGGGCAAATTTATTCTGGAAGATGACAATCTGCTTCTGTAGCTGAGTAAAATCATTACAGGGACACTGTGTTTGTTTGTTTATTTATTTATTATGCCTTCTGACGTTAATTTTCTTTCAATTGTTCACATATGCAGTAATACCCGAGTAATTCTGAAGCGGTTTACTTAGTAAAAACTTCAGTACCTTTTGGGTTATTGCCTTTCCTGGAGCATGAAAGTGATGTGGGTCCAGCAAGACTGACAGGACACAAAAAGGGCACTGGCTTTTGACTGTTTTACTTCATGACTATCAGTGTTTGAAAAACTGTGTTAAGTAGTGGTGTTTTAGTCTCCTGCTTTGAAGGAGCCAATCTGCTTTTGTTTTAATCTCTTGTTTGCACTAAAGAATATTCTTGACCGGTCAGGAAGTGTTTGAAAAAAAATATTGGTAGCAGAGGTATAAAATTCTTTTTGTACAGAAAATAAATCAGACTTTCCTTTATGAAAGCTCATTTTCCACATCCACATTTTTTTTTTCTATCACTTTCTGATTCTACTCGTTAAATATCTTTCATCAATCAGTTAGGCTATTACTATTTGCTGTTTCACCCACTACAGGCATGAGAGGCATGTTGCCTTTTCACACTTTTCTAGCAACCTGGATAATCTGTATGGGGGAAGAAATAATTTGCTTTCTTAAGAATCAAGTCTTCTTAAAATGAAACTTTCATTAGGGACAAAAGAGCAAATATTTTGGATGTAAGGAAGGCTTAATCTAGCCCTGGGCATGAACAACTAAATACACCATCCATAGATGTTAAGAAAACATTAATCTTTATCTGCATTTGTACTCAAAATTTCCTCATATATACTGCTTCGAGATTAAGGGGGTTTTAAATGTAATCAGTGTTTAGCATTTTTAGTAAAACAGTAAGGCTGATTTTGCAGGTGGAAACAGCAGGTGTTAAGGTGTAATTTAGTAACTTCCATGACCTTGTTTTTATTTATTTTTATTTATCATCCTAAACTTGCTAATTGCTTGGAGCAGTGTGGAAGGGGTTCTATGTAAGAGATACGGCTTTTCTCTTAAATCATATATACTTGCTTTCTCCTCAATAACTATTAATTGTGCTTGTTTCTGGTTTTCATTGGTAAGCAGCATTGGCTGGAGCATTCAGGTGAGTTGAATCTGGGTAGTAGGGAAATCAGTAAAAGTTGTGACCATTTCAGTGGTGATAAGTGGTAACACTTTCTATCAAGAGTTTGAGTGCTGTCTGCTGCAGGCTGTGGTAGATGATGCAGTTTTGTTTTTTAGGCAGCTTGTCTTTCAGTGGTATTTTTTTTTCTTTATTATGGGAAGCATCCTTTTTAAAAGTGAACTTATTTTAATGTTCCATGTAATTTTATGTAATGAAATCCCCTGGCTCACTTAGGGAGGCTTTTCCTCTGTAGCTGGTATTAGTGGACATGCTATTTTAAGTCATGTAAAGTCGTCTGGTACATCCAGTGTGGTTTTTTGCAGTCCAGATATAGATCTTCATTTATTTGACTTCTGCTGCCATTCTTAAAGGCCTTTTCTTGCAGTTCAGTAGACCTCCTTTGGCTGATTCACAGGACCAGTATGCGAAATGTGTGCCTTGACCTTCCATGTTATAGCACATTGGGTTTGGCTGGTAACACAAAACTTGTGATCTTGGGGAATAGTAACAAGAAATTTGTGGTAGGAGCTAGAAGCCCAAGAGTAAATTGCAATGCCTCAGAATGTATTAGTTGAAATAGTGTGATGATAAGCAGCCACTCTGATGGAGGAAGGAAAGGCTGGTGCAAAACTAGAATGTATCAGGTAAAGTATTCTTTGTGTTAGAGATGAGAAATTAATTGTATTGCTTAAGGCAATGAGAAGGGGTTGTTTGCCAAGAATGCTGAGCAGGTGTGGAACTCAAATGTATCAAATCTGGGACAAACACTAGAAAAGGAGATAAGATATTCAGAGTGGAGTATAAATGGGTTTAAATTTGCTGTGAGAAAACATAGGCTGAAAATTACTGAAAAGTTTTAATCAGAGCAGAATATGATTGTGAGACACTTTTCCAGGAGTAAACAAGATAAGAATCCCCCGATTTCCTCTTAGAATAAGAATCTGTTTTCTTGTTGTATTTTGTTTGCTTTTAAATAAACTAAGTAAATCAATAGCTGGAATGACAGGAGGCAAAACTCTTGACTCAGGAAACCCCTCTGAGGACTGTGTTTCTGTGACCTTCTGCTTGTACCATTCATCAGGCTGCTAAATCTCTTTTTGTGGATTTTAGATTACTGTTGATGAAAAAAATAAATGGCAAGGGGTGTCACTATAGTTTACAAATGAGCTCCTCTGAAATTTAAGCGTCTGTAATATTTGACCATTTTGTTTCCTGTGCCAAATTTTACCAGACCCACACAGCTGCTGTCTGGCACCCCTCCTAGGCAGGGGCTCTCCAGGCAGCAGGTTGAAAAACCTGGTTAACTCATGAATCTGTGTTTTGGGTGGATTGGGTGTGCCTGGATCAAACATTTGTCTTCACTGAGTCTGTATTATTTTCATCTTCTATTAAGCATTTCTCTCCCTTGTGTCACTCAACTATACTCCAGACAGTGATTAAAATGTGGCGTTCCAGCAGAGCAACAGCAATGGAACAATTTCATATTTTCCTCCCTTGATGAGCCCTTAGCTGTGTTAATGGAAGCCTTGAATAATATGGTGTGAATTAATCAGCTTGTCTTCTGCTGCTATCACTGGTGAGTGCTTGTGAGAGAAGTGTTTCATCTCAGGTGGTCCACCTGGTTTTCTCAGTTTCAAAAAGTAAGATTACAAAGTAATATAGCTCTTTAAAAACAAAGGAAAACAAACCCTAAAAAGCTACCAAAAAGAAGAAGAAAAACCAGCTTTCTTTGAGCAAATAAACAAAGATTGAAACTCCAGATTCTCTTGGTATGTGCATCTTTGGGATCCGTGTTGTGGAAAGTGTGATGTCACGATGGTGGTCTGTGTGCTGCTGAGGGTCACTGATCCGTGGAGTCTTGGCCAGCATGGCGAAGCGCTCCGCTTCCTCTGCTGAAAAATCTCCTTTCCAAACACATGATGTAAGTAAGCTTGCTGGAACGGCTGGAAGATGGAATCTGAATCCTTTTGGTACGACTGAGCAGTGTTTGTTGAGCATGGAAAGAAAAACTTAGGTCCCCATAATATAGAATTATGCATTTTTTGTACTGTCAGTGGAAATAAAAAACCCCAAATTAAATTCATTTGTAAGAGACAAGGTCTGTAAAATAGCAAGACTGAACTAAATATTCTGTTAATCTGTTTTGAAGTAGTAAAAATAATTTAATCATTTTCTTCCAGCTCAGCTGACAGCAAACATTTTGTACTTAAGTGTTTAAAACGCAAATAAAAATGGTGTCTTGGTGGTTTTTCTGTTTCTGCCTTTCACGATGTTGTTAACAGGGAAAGCAAATGTATCAGATGGCAGCTCACAGGTTATGTAGCATCTTTTTTCTCTCTCTGCCTCTTACTGAAAGCTTTCACCACTGAAGGCACTAGCCAACATTTATTACACTTTGCATGCCCAAGTCCCATTCCCAAAGCACATCTGATTGTCTCTGTAGAAAGCAGCTACATGGGCAGGTGCTCAGGCTGTGTGGCTGGGTGGAACAATACACCACTGCCTGACTCTGTGCTTGAAGAATGTGTTCAGGACTTTCAGCTGATCATTATTTTTTCTGGCAGGGTAAGAGAGAATTCAGCAGTTGTTGGGGTTTTTTGTTTGTTGTTTTATTTTATTTTATTTAAAGTTTACTCAGCTTTAGAAGACTCTAGCTAATTAAATTATTTTGCTGCCCAGGTTTACTATGGATAATGGCTTAAACACCAGAAGTTTGAATAAGGCAATTAGCTGTGAAGGTTGTATCAGGAATGGTTATTATGGCATTTGCTAGTCTGCCCATTGTCAGCTAAAGAGGATGCCTTCCATTATACAGACCAGCCAAACCATAGGTGTTTTGCAAGAAGAGTCATTGACAGACCTGAGATGCCTGTCACCTTCCAATTGTTGCATCTTCCACTGCATCTCCCATCCTTTTCATGCTCCTGGGAACTCCAGGCCTGTGCTCATTATGTTAACCAATACCTCCTGTTCCCATGTAGAAGTTAATGGTCATTGCTTTTCCTGTATTACAGTGTGTGTTTTCTTTTAGGCCCTCTGTGGTTTCTGATGAATTACACAAATTCAGCCTATTCTACTTGCAGACACAGCAAGCTCTTTGCACAGGCATATAGCTGAAGTAATTTATTTAAAAGCATCCTAGTAAAAATATTTTCCTGGTTTTGTCAGCCACTACTAGTTTTCATTTTTGGGGAGTAAATAGTAGTGTTCATTTTGGTAAATCCTCTTTTATTTTCCCTATTTAAAATATATGCAGCTGCCCTATGTAAATAAAGGGCAGCTGTGCTTAAAGATGACACTGTGACAGCTGTAATGCCCACAACTGCCATGAAAAGCCCAAACATTCTATGAGGGAAGATCTGTTAAGATCCAAACATGGGGAAAATACTCAAGTAGAAATTCCCACAGGATAGAAACAGAGTAAAAAAGGCTGCAGGCAGCAAGGAAGGAATGTTCTTCCACAAAAATGTCCAAAAAGGTATAATTGCAGGTGATATTCTTCCCCTGAAAGAGAAAATGGAATTGTTCAGATCAGACACAACTGATCTAACTGTGTGTTGAAGCCTAAGTACCTAGTTCCAGTTTTTGGGAATGTGTGAGGAAGGAGATGCCAAACGTCAGCGCATGGACTTAATTGTGCTGGAGAGGGTTTTCCCCTGTGTCTGGTTTTGCAGCTTGGTAGAGTTGTGTAAGACTGATAATAGGAATGTGGTGCTGTGAACAGCACGGGCTAGCCCAGAGGCTGTCACTCTTCTCAGCACTGCTTTTCTGTCACTGTTTAATTTGGTGAAAGCCGTGGTGAAGATCAGTCGACTTTAGGATGCCTGGAATTTAATTTTGCATTTTTGTCATACTGTGTTAACTGGGAAATCCAACTAGGTTATCTCATTTTTCCTCAGTTCTGTGCTGAAAATGAAAAAGCAAGTGTGCATTTAGATTTTTCATTAAGCAAATTTAGATATTCTTCTGTCAATCAGCTTCTTTGGGAAGATGGTGAAAATTCTGGATGTAGACTAATAGTGCTGGACAAAGCAGTGGAGGTTTTGAAGTTTTCATAACATTTTTCTTACAACAGCAGTTGCTGCAGACTAAACACCATTAGAAAAATTGGAAAGGTGCTACAGGAGAAAATTACGCTGTGTGGAAGATAGTTTAGGAACCTGCAGTTTATAATAGTGCTTTTATTTACCATAGCATGAAAAGTGTTTAGAGAAGAGCCCCAACATTTGATCAAGGCTGATGGGGTTTCAGGCAGGTGGTTGCCACTCCTGTGCAGGCTGGTGCACAGTAGCAGTTTCACTGAGCTGTCTTATGGAGCCTCTGCTTGCAGGGTACATCAGAATTTGGATTTTCTTTTGAAGCAGTGTTGAAACTGTGTGTTGTGTAATGACTTGTTTTGACCTTGGAAAGAGTTTTTTTAATTTAAGATCGTGCTGATACTAGCTGCAGGATGGCAGAATAATTCCTGAGGACACATACTTGTATGTTTTGGTTTTTATTTAGTGTCTAGTTTGAGACTGCAAGAACCATTATGACCCTCTAGTCTGTATGGGAGTTTGCATCTACTAGTTTGGGCTGTTCCCCAAAACTTAGGGATGACTTAGCAAAAAATGTTTCTGAAATATAGCAAGACTTTCTTCATCTACTAGAATGTATGAATTGTCTATTACATACTTTGGTATTTTATTTCAGGTTATATTTATTCTCCCTCTTAAACTACTTTTCATTTTATTCCTATGCTAATCACTGGTTCCTAGCCTTTGAATCTAGTCATTCCTGCTTTTTGTTGTGCTGCTGAGAGATCTGCAGTTGAGTTGATTGCTGGCTGTGGGCAAAGGCCTTCTTTCCCTTCAATAAGTTGAGCCAGTTGAGCTCCATTACGACTACTTTTTATTATTATTGTGTGTATGACTGCAGCACCTGACTGCCTAAGGCTCTGCATACATTAAGTGTTAAGCCTGGGCTTGAGCTCTGGGCTTTGGCAGCAATTCCTGCTGCGCTGCTGCTGTTGAGGTTGGAGCCCAACTGCTGCGTTCTCCTTTCTGTTCTTGGGAGGCAGAGTCCAAGATCAGCTGCACAGCAGGTCTAGTAGTGCTGCTGCCATCCAGGTAGTCCTGGAAACCTGCCTTCCAGGAATAGGAGTGGTGGGGAGAGTGCTGTTTGTTTCTGGAGTTCTGCCTGTGGAGAAGGGATCTGTCCGTGCAGTGCATTGTGTCAGGAGAGACTTCACCTTGCCAGGCTTATCCTCTATGAACTGGCAAATGCAGGGGCTGGGTTCTTTGCAGTCACAGTGCACACTTCTGGATGTCTTTAGATGGGAAAAACAGTCTCCTCTGTGGCATGCTCAGGACTGGGACATAAACCCAGGAGATGACCCTTATCTCAGACAAATGAGAGAGCCTACCAAGATAGGATCAACTGTGTCAGTCCAGTGCCCCAGCATACTGATAGTATGACAATTGTCAGTGTTCCACAAGTGTAAGGGTAGCAGATTTCTTTTACTAAAAAAAAAAACCAAAAACCAGCAGCGGCTAAAGCCACACCTTTTAGAAGACACAAATAGATACCAGAGCTATTGTCCTGTATTGAAGTGAGGTAGGTTTGCTAAGTGTGTGGCAACTGGATTGACTAGGCTGTTAAAAGGACAGTAAATAGCTTTTGCTTTAGGTGATAGAAAGCAGAACCAGTGAAGAATGGTGATGTGGGTAGAAGAATAAGCTGGGAAAATTACTTTTGGAGTACTGTATAAGTAGGACAAGATTGATTTAGTTGAAACCAGAGGAAGAGGTGGATTGCAAAGTTTATGTTCCAGACCAAAAGTTTTGCAGTTCAGTAAGTGTCATAATATCAATGTCCTGCTTTGAAAATATCCTTAACAAGTTTCTGAACTTCTGTTCATCTCTAAACTTCTGGATTTGGTTGCTGAGAACTGTAAATTACCCTTTTCCACCTCACATGTCAGTTTGAGTGTAGGTAACACAACTTCCTTCTGGGAGGAGACAGGATGCCTTCTAGGCTTGAATATCTTTCCTGTTCCTAGCTTATATGTATGTAAATTTAAAAATATTGATTTTGGATGGTAGCTTGAGAGATGAAAAGATAAACTAAAGTGGTGTTTTCATTGTATGATCCCATCTGATACAAAACATAGGATGAGCCATATGATGGGACTGGGGTTAAGTCTCCTCCCCAGCTTCTGGCATCTTTCTTACAACTTTCTGTGAGAAGATAAACAGTGATGCTGACAGGTTACGTATGTGAAGGCATTCACATTGCCTTAAGATATCCTCACCTGATGAATTTAGGGCCATCCAGGAAATTAGAAGAGACTCCCTTGGCTCCCACATCAGACTTTTCTGGGTTTTTTTTTTTAAAGGAAAAAATAAGCCTCTAAGATGCTCCTTTCACATTACACAGATCTTAAAAAAGAATTCTTCCATCCTTTAATAAGAAATGGTTGCTTCTGAATTTCAGATTGAGAGACATTCTGTGCCTCCACTGTCCTCTATCAGAATAGTTATGACAGTGCTGGTCTAAAGCAAACTTCCTGCTGCAAGGTGACGGCAGAGTAGGTAAATGCTTCATGTCTGCTAGCAAGGTACTAAATCATGATTTCCCTCTGAATCTTGCCATCAAGGACATTACAAAAGGAGAGTGGGAATTCCCAGCCAAAGGCGGCCATTTCAGTTGGTAGCTAACAAGATCTTACAGATATCAAAAAATAAATGAGGTTCCCTGCTCCAGTTGCAGCAACAGTCATAGAGCTTCAAAGAGGTCACAGGTGTGGAAATTGGAGGTCTCTTAATGGGGACTGAGATAAAAAGGGATTATTTAAAGCCTTGGATGTAGCTTTCTGATCTGAAGAGTGGTGAGTAATGCAATTGCTGGGAGGTATCTTTGACTTTGCCTGGAGAATGCTAACATGCAATCAAAATGCTTGCCCACAGCCAAACTGTTTTTTCCCTTTCCACTCTTTAGAATAATAAAAAGCATTACACACAAACCCCACTGTTAATGCAACATGTGGGTGAAGTTCCAGGCTATTGTGTATAAAACTCAGTCCTAATTCCAGCAGTAATTATAACTTGTTCCTCTCTCTCTCCCCTGTTGTTTGGTGACACCGCAGGAAGTGATGCAAAGTTCTCTGTTTGTGCATGTATTAACTTGAGTATATCTAATCTCTTGATTGTCTTTATTTTCCTGTCAAAGTCTCAGCTGTAATACTTTGCAATTGGAAACTTTTTAACTTTAGCTTCAGTGTTTTGTCTGTTTTCAGTTCTGTTAGAAGCTGGTTCTACTGCTTGTGGATGTTTTGCTTCTTCTCTGTTTATAATGCAATCTGACATTTGTTTTCCTCTTTCTCTTGAGGCTGATTTTGTTCATATTACAGTTTCCTTGCAACACATGTTTTCTTATTTTCTAGTCTGCTGTTTTTGAGGCCATCAGCAGTTTAGGCTGTGAGGTCCTGCCCTTGTCTATACTTGATAGAAAAAGCATAGTGAATACCACTAAAAATTCATAATTTGCTGCCAGCTATCTGTGGTAACCTTGACATCTCCTGTTTGATCATAAGAGCTCCAGCAATAATTACTGAATATAAAAGGATTTTTAGCATTGCCTTTGTATCTGGGGTGTGAGAAAGTCCAAGGCTTTTTATTTATGCTGGTATATTACACCATATAATTGCATCCATCTTTTGATCTGTGGTATGAATTAGTTCCATTGAAAACATGTTTTCTATTTTTAAATCGGCTGTCTTGATCCGAGTTCTTGAAACAATCTGCTTTTTAGTCTTGTTTTTGTGTATATTTTCCATATTGTGCTGGGTTTAATATAGTTGTTGACATACTAGTTTTCAGCGTTTTTTTCCTTACTGTTTTCTCTATTTTGTATAAATCTCTTCATGTTTTATGTTACACTGTTTTATTTTTCTGGATCAAGTATTTAACTTATTTCATGTCTGACCATTTCATTGTTTATAACATTTGATGGTGAAGTGCTGTTAGCCAGTGTTAAAAAGGTAGAGTGGAGATGTAGGGACCTTAGTGCCATGTTTTCATACTTGACTTAACTGAATACTCTGTATTCAGGGATGGTTGCACTGAAAGCCCAGAACTTCAGTAGGGGTGCAGAAGGATCTTCTTGAAACTTGGATCATAGGTGGGACAATCACTGCAGAATCCCACTTTTCTCCACTGGTCAGTAGCCTAGTCTCAATTTTTCATTTGAGTGAGTGAATTGCAAATCTGAGGTTAAAAGGGATTGCTAAGGCCCAAGTTAACACTTCCAAGGAGCATTGTATTCTCCTTGTCTTTTCTGTGGCTCTTGTGATGCTCACAAAAACATGAGCTGTGCTACTAGGAGGACAGGGTTTCTGTCCCTGAGAATGGCAATACAGTGTTCTCCTGTGTTCCTCAACCCAAAATCATTTGCTCTTCTCTTACGCTTGATGGCCTTTTCAGCTGCTCTGTATAGCGGCTTCTGTGGTAGAGCCCTGGTCTGTGATGAGGGCTGCTCTTTGTCATAAAATAGTAGAGACAGAATGGCATGTGTCAAGTTTGGCAGAGCAGGAAGATACCAAATATTCCAAGTATTTGTTTCATGCTCAATCCATTAGATGGTCTTTTCTGCTTTAAGACCCTTGCCTTGCTGTGCCCATGGTTGTAATGCATGTTGAGAGTGCATTCGTGTGTGCATTTTTTTCCTTTGCAGTCGTTCTCCTTGAGGTGTGTGCTTGCTGGGGCTTTTTTAATCGGTTCTTGTTGATTCTTATCATCTGTATAATAGTTTGGGGTTGACGTAATCATTGTTACATGTATTTCATTAAGAGATGTGTGTGTACTTAGGCGTTTGCATAATTCATGAAGTCAAGTATGTTCACATACCGCTTGTTAGCACGTGAGTGCATGTAGTAAGTATGTACTGCTTCGTATCAGTGGCTCACTGGGAAGGGTGCACTGCATTTATTTGGTGTGTATATATGTAAAAATCCCGCAAGTTCTGCCATTTATTTTCTTTCTTCTACACCCACCTCGAAAACGTGAAGAAAAACACACACTTCTGCTAAGGTTCTAGGATAGTTTATTTTTTCATTCAGCCATTAGTTTATTCGTTCAGGAGTTGTACACTGGAAAAAAAGTGCATCCATTAGACAGTGAGGGCTTTATTTATGAGGGGGGTGGTGTTTCAAAGGGGAAGCTGTCAAGTCCCAAAAGAGCCTTTCATGGTGTATTCTCAGCGTGCTTCTGAGGCCACTGCTCTGCTCATCAGGAGGAGAAGCAGAAATGTGGGCTTTACAGAGCAACTGTGTGTTTCACTGGTCCCTGCGCTCACTGACGTTTATTTACATATTGGGAGAGTAAATGGGTAGAACAGATGGCAACCAGACATTTGGTGGTTCTGTTCCCGTATGCTCCTCAGGGGTCTTGCATTCAGTTTTTGCAAAAAGCTTGTCCTATAGGGAGGAGAAAAAACCCAGGAGCCTGGTCAGAACTATGAAACGCTTGTTGGGTTTTTGCATTAGTGACAGATTAAAGCATTTGTTAAAATGTGAAATAATTACAAGGTTTGTTTTACAAGTCCAGATAGTAGTTCCTTAGTATAAGACTATTGGGGTGTCAGTCTCTCTCATTTGATTATTTCTTATTTTCACCACTGGAGCAAATGCATCTAGATTTGAAGCTGGTAATCTATTCTTTCTACAAAGTGAATTTGAAAAGTATAGGTCTATTTATATGGGTCTTGAATACCTTTTGGTCTTTTCTGTAAATATTGTTATTCATTCATGCTCTTGTAAAAACAAAATATCTGAAAATTTTGCAGGATTTTCCAGGATATTTAATACGTGTTTCTTCACAGTTTACAGTTGTGAAGCGGGAGATTTGCTTCCACACCAAGCGGAATTTTTTTCTTATTTTCTTTGTGCACCCTGGAATGTTGGAGCAGGGCTGCTCCAGAGTGCTGGGCAACTTGCTTTAGTGGTTTGGGTTCTTGGGGTTTTTTCCAATGTGTGCATGTTGGATTTTTTTAGAGAAGTGCTAATTAAAACACTTTCCTTGGGCAAAACTGTAATATTAAATACACATTCTGAAAATATTTTAAAAGGGAGTGATGCAAGTCAGGTTTTGAATGTGTAAAATTGTCAACCTGCAGATTGTTCCTTCCTATGCGGTTGCCAGGTGTTTCTCAGTAAAGTGGGGACAAATCAGATGAAAATGGAAAAGCTTGACCTTTTGCACAGCATGCCAAATCAGCAGCTCCAACAGATTGTGACATGATGAATTCCAACACCTTATTGGTAAACACATGAAACTGCCTAGCAGTTATAGGAGAACCTGTCAAATAATGTAAATACCAGACCTCAGCTAATGTCAACTACAGTGTGGAATCTCCTCGTGTTAGATAAAAAACCAAGCTTTTCTTTAATAAACCTTTCTGGAATGAGAGGTCAATCCTGAAATAGTTTCCTTTAAACCAAGATACTATTCAGAAGAGTAGAATTACTCATTGATCCTCCATGGATTAACTCAGGTTTTTTCTAAGTACTGTCTAATGGCCTTCTCATTAAATATTGTCTTTTAGAAAGACAAGATTAGGCAGCCATGTCACACTGCAGGGAGGCTTAGCATGGAAAATGGCAACAGAGGAAGTGAAAATGGTAACTGTCAGAAAAGAGCACTGTCTTCTGGAGAGGCCTTTAGAAGGTTGATCATTAACAAAAAGTGGAAACTTGCTACTTTTGTGTCAGCCATGCTGCACAAATATTATGTTAGGATTAGTTTAAATTAAGTTAATTGCTGAACTCATAGATTTTTGGCAGCATATCCCACAACCCACGTGAAATACAGAAGATTTTTTCTAAGAGTTTTTAGGTGGATTATACTGATAGTGTCCACCATTAATGAAGCTGCTGTGTCTTGCTCCATATGTGACAATGTTCCTGTGACTTGTGCAGCAGTTCTCTTAAAACCTATATAAGGAATTTTGGAATCCTTTGAGATCAAAATTAAGTACAAGCCTCCTCTTAAATAGGACCTAACGTCCTCTTTTTTTTTTTTTTTCTTATAATGTGAAGCATTGCTGGTTTTAGGAAATGTATTTCTAAACTGAGCCCACCATCGCAGTGCAATTACTGAGTAAATCACATCCTAGATAGTCTTTGTTTTTTTTGTCCCCCGATAAAATAACATAGTTTAAATATCTTTTCCAGCACTTTGTAGCCAGATGCAAAGTCAGCTAAAAAGGAGTTCTTCAGAAAGATTTCTTTTCTACCTCATTATATAACTAAAAGTAGCTGCTGAAATTACTGCAGAATTTCTTATTGGTCTTGAAAGCCATGGCTTCTTTGTCCTTAGGAGCAAATGAAGATAATTTAGGTGGTCACATATTCTTTATGGTTCAGAGCTGGAAAAGCATTAACCAAATTACAGTAACAGCAGGACTCAAGAAAAGTGCACTGGTAAAAACCAGGAACTTTTATTTTTGGCAGTGGTAAATTTAAAAAAAGAAAAAAGTTAAAGTGTGTATTTGGTTTTGGGTGGTCATATGCTAGTCCATATGCGGTGATTTGTATCTCTGAAAGATTTGCTGTTTTTTTTCCTTCTTTGACAGACTGATGTCTTGGTGTTGAGCTGCGATCTGATCACAGATGTTGATTTATATAAAGTTGTGGACCTCTTTCGGACACATGACGCTTCTCTCTCCATGTTGATGAAGAAAACTCATGAACCAACAGAAGGGGTACCAGGACAGAAAGGGAAGAAAAAACCAGGTATGTAGAAAGGAATACATATTTATTAATAAATCATAGAGAAACCACTGGTATGTATGATATGTTTAGTTATCAATCCCAGAGCAAAAGAAATAAAAAGGCACAGATACCCTGTTTTTCCTCAGATTCCCTGGTGAGAGTGTGACTTGTTTTTTTCCAGCTCAGAATTAAGTATTAGACTCGTGTAATCTTGCAGGCTGTGATCCAAAGCTCACAAGAGTTAAGGGAAAAGCTCCAGGTGACTTCAGTGGGTTTTGGATGAAACCCTGAATTTTTGTTACATATGAACATTAAAACCATTAGGTTTTTCAAGAGCACTAAGCATCAGCCAGATTATAGTTGGGAATTTTACACTGACTGTAGGGACCAGCACTAGGTGGGTAACAAGCACTTCTAGAAATTCTCCCCTCTCATGGTATATAGTGAATTACACTTCTGAAATCACATCCAGGAACCTTTTGCTAGGCAAAACTCCTGCTGATTTCAGGGAGTTGATTAGATGCTTATCTTGTCCATTTTACCATAATATCTTAGTGCCTTGTAATCTTTAATGTATCTGTTCTCACAACACTGCTGTAAGGCAGAGCAGGGCTATTATACCCATTTTACTTATATGCTAAAAGTACTAAATACCACACAGTTGTTCCCACGCCATACTTTTCATTTTCTGTTAATGATATCTGTCAAAATGCTGAGCCTTGACTGTTGGCAGCTTAGTGGGACCTGGTCCTTGATTAAAGCTCAGAGACATTACTGGAATACAAGTAAGAAAATGTAGCTTCAAACTGTTTGAGAGAGGAGTGCAGTGCAAGCCAACAGTTGTCTGAAAGTGGAGGAAATGCGTTTTTAAAAGAAAACTTCTCAGGCTCTGCATGAAGATTTTTCTGGAGCAATGTCTAAGGTTAGTAGGGCTGAAAGCATTTAGTACTTGGACTCTCAAACAGCTCTAACTCCCCTGTTTTTGAAAAGGCAATCTAAGTGCTAATGGCACATAAAACATTGTCAAGAGCACTGCTACAGCAGAGAGCTGAGATTCAGGAGTTGTAAACTAATGGGTCTGTGGTTAAACATCATAGAGCTGCCCAGCATGTGAGCTCTGAGCACACAGGGTGGGGGTGAGGAGGTCTGTGAGGATAAACAAGATTATCTGAAGGCTCTTTGCAAATATAAACACATCAGATTGTACATGCATTCTTATTTTGCTTGTTTTTTATGGTGGTGTGCTTGACTTTGTAGCATAACTCTTCCTACATGACTTGTTGACATTTGTGTGTTTTTTCAGATCTGTAAAAGACCAAACTTGAAAAGACTAAAATTCTATTATGTAGAAGTGTTCTGTCACCCCTGGTGTTTTTCTGTGGGGCTCAATGCTAAGATCTGCCATGCAAAGCACCATTTGAGCTGCCATGGACATGTTTCCTGTGGACTGTCTCTGATAACATGTGAACTCTACCAGGCCTGTTTTAGTCATTTGTTAAAAGCAGGGGAAGGCCAAGACAGGAATCTTAGGTTCTTCTCCAGGTTCTGGAGGAGGGAAGTACATTTTAGGCAGTACCAGACCCTCCTGGCTTTCGTTCCTACTTGACTAAATCTACCCTATTGCTGTCAGCATTACCTTTGATCATCCATTTTCCTTGGCCTATGCTGGCTTCTTGCTGCACCAGCCTCCATTCCTGCTCTCCTTCCTTAGCTTCCTTCCTCAAGGATCCTTGTCGAGAGCCTGGCTTTTCTTTATCATCTATTACTCTTTTCTTTCACTGAAGATGGATGGAACTGCCAGTTCCATGTTCTGTCCTGTTTCTGACTTCTTGTCCTCATCTGGTTCATTTATCTGCCTTTTCTGATTCCTGTCCCATCTAGTGTCCTTTAACAGAAATCACAGTTTCCAGTAATTTTCAGGGGCTGCTTTCTGGCCCTTCCAGCCTGTCCTTGTTTTTATGTTTGTTTTTTTTTTTTCTTTACCCTCCCCACTGTGAGTTTATGACTTTTATTTCCTTGTAAAAAACAGATTGCAAAAAGACAACAGATTAAATTCTTTCCCCTGGAGCAGTCATTGCAGCATGGCTGTGGAACCTTGTGGCTTGTGTGCTTTGCTTTTACCACTTGATGGTACAGAAAACCTTAGGTGGCACCTGCTATTTGATCAGTTCCATGAGCTGAGGAATTGGAACAATCTATCCTTAACAGAAACATTTGCAGCAAAAATAGAAGGCTAGAGAAAAATACCGTATGTGAACCTGCAGTTTTTCAAAGATTGATTAGAGCTTTTCAAGGGAAGGGACACCAAACCATTTCCACTTATGCTAAACACTTTTTTTATTCCTTAGCCTTAGAACCAGCTGAATGGTTTTTGCTGAAATTTTTCAAATGTTCCTCTTAAGCCAGCCACCTGGCATTGGAAATTTCATCCCAGACAGTTAAAACTTGGTGAAGCTTATAAGCACCCAAAGACAAGATATTAACATGGAGTATGTTAGGCAGTTTTTCATAGTAGGTGGCACTATGAGCTCTTCTCTAGATTGTGACACATACAGTTTTTATGTACATGGACTCTACTGTTCAAGTGTTTGTATTAGAAAATAGATCCCATTACAAGCCACTAGATTTATTTTTTCACTCTTCCTTCAAAGCAAGTCATTTTTTGAGAAGGATCAACACGACATTATTTCGCATACGTCATGGAATCTGATACAGAGTTGCTGCTTTTGGGGTATTATTGAACATTCAAGAACTGTGATATAAAGAACAGTTCTTTAATTAGCAGAATTGCAGTGTGTTAAGTGCTATAAATTCATCCTGGTTTCCTGCAATGTTTGACTCAGCTGCAAATTACAGGGTCTAGTTCATTGAATTTTGTATTTAGGGGATCATATAGTGACAACAACAATCTCATTGGCTTTTTTAATTGAGCAGTAAGAGCAGTGGCAATAAAAAAAACTACATGAAAATGTTAGTCAGTGGTAGTAACCCAAATAAACAGAGAGTGTCAGGAATTCAGATACCCAGAATGGAGCTGTGTGCTTAAAGATGACCTGCAAGGGATTGAGTGGAAAATAATGTCTGAACCTTTTTTTTGTATAAAGAAAGGCAGAAAAGATGGGGATGGTGACTCTTTCCTGCTTATTTTTCTTGCCTAGAAGGCAGCAAGCATCTCATCACTGGTATTCTCTGTGTTTGCCAGAAGACCTCTTGGTGGTCTTGATGGCTGCATCCTGTGAAATCCTCTCCATTTAACTGAAAGGATGGGGATACTGAGTCTTTAACAGAGGTATCTTTTTCCTCAAGTGTCAGTTAATTATGATTGACTAAAAAGCATTTTTAAAAATGTGACTGAAATGTATTTCTTTTTGTCACTAAAGTGCTTAACATTCTCTCGTGATGTCATAGTTTCTTTAGATGATTAAAGCCCTTAAAATTGATGGGGATCTAATTTGTAAGATAATTAATATATTGCAAGAGCAGTGTCAAGTCCTTATTTATCTGTTGTGAGGAGGCAAAACACATCCTGCATTTCATTTTTATACTTGAAATTATTTTGTTAAGTTACCATCACTTTAACACTTTTCTCATAGTTCTTGCAGGGATTTTGTGAGCTAGTAATGTGTCTGCTCTTCCATTTTACTATATAAGTTTTGTCTTTTTTTAAATTACCGAAGTGATGTTGTTTATTGCCAGTGTACAAGGAGAAACCTGACCTGGCATCTGCTACAAAAAAATTCCACAGTGCACTCTCATGGTTTCACTGTTTGTTTCTTATCTATCCACACAAGCAAGAGCAACCGGTTTGGTGTCAGTCATGTACCTGGTCCTACTCTCATAAAGCTGTTTTTTTCCCTTTTTCCTGTTGCATAGAGTTTTGCTGTAGCAGTGCAATATAAGAACAGCCAGGAGATGGGCAGGCAGGACCTGAACTTTTAGGGAAATGTTGGTGCCTCAATGGAGGAAAGTAAGTCACTGCTGTATTTCCAACCTGTCTGGAGACCCCTTTTAGGTGGCAGAGGTGAGGGCTCATTCACCCCTAATCTCCAACTTCACAGCTCTCCACAGAATGAAAATAGGCACTGCTTTCAAGACTTACTCTGAGTTTTTGCAGCAAGTAAGCTTTATCGTAATTGTACTTATTTTGTCATGGTGGAAGATGTCCAGACCTATTTTTGTATTTTGTATTTCTTTGCTGAGAAGAAATTTGGGATCTGAGAAGGGTTGGGGATTTTCTGAAGGAGGGTATGCTTGATCACTTGGATCAAAGATTGCACAGGAGAACTTTAAACAGCTGCATAGATTTGACTGTTTTAACAGTAGTTATTACTGTGGTAACTCTGAAAGAACAGGTATAAGTAAAACAAGGGATGGGCCTTCACTGGGAAAAAGAAAGTAAAAAATAGTTTGTCTGAAAAAGATTTTGGAGAATTAGCTACTTCTAGAGTATGTTGTTACTCTGGTGTGATTAAAGGCATACAACTTAGGAGATCAAATATGTGCAAGTGTGTCCCAAAATAATAGTATTTATTGGGAGAAAGAACATTTTTGTTAAAATTGTACTGTGGCTTTTTTGTACAGCATGTGTCTGTAAATATCAGTATATAGCTGCCACCAGAATGGTGGCTCAACTACAGAGTGAAAATTAGAATGAGCTGCCACCACTGTATTCTGATGTTGTAGAAAACTGTTAAAAAATAAATGCTTTGCATTTCAATAGACCAAAGTCCCTGCTGATGCATAGTCACTGATTGCCACAATAATACATGCGAGTGTTAGGTATTCTCTTGGTAGACAATTTTATAAAAATATATTTAAACAAAGTTAACCCACCAGAAACATCTGTGGTAGAAGTCTTAGAATCTGTATATTCTGTGTGTTTGTGATTTACCTATTGATATTTGTCTAAAATAAATGAGTTGCAGAATACTTATGTCTTGACTGAAATCATAATCCTCACCAGATTCCCTAATTCTGATGTGGAGTGACATTATGAGAATGTTGGATTTGAAGAACTTGCTTTTTGCCTTGAGGTTGTTGTTGTTTTAATTCAGATAGCAGGGTGTTTTATTAAAAAAATGAAAAGAGAAGGAAAGCACAGCTCAAAATTGGGTGTTGCATGTCAGGACCTGTAGTTGGCATCTTCATAAAAAGGATGCACAAACCTTTCAGGGCCAATGTTGTGAATCCCATGATACATATCAGCTACCCCAACTGACAAGAAGTTGAAAAAGTTATCAACAATATTTATTAAATTCATAGATTTGCTGGGATAGTTGGAGTTCATATTTTGGGGGTGGTTGGTGGTCCCATTTGTCTTTCCAGCCTGTATTAAAATGGATAAAAATATATAATGGTTGTGTTTGGTTTTCTACTTCAGTGGAGCAGCGCGACTTCATTGGAGTGGATGACACAGGAAAAAGATTGCTCTTCATGGCTAATGAAGCTGACTTGGATGAAGAACTTGTCATTAAAAGATCCATCCTTCAGAAGTAAGCTCATGAGTCCTTGTAATAGAAACTGAACTTGGGATGAGATGAAATAATTGTGTAGTAAGAGAGATGGTTAAAGACAAAGTAGGATGAGAAGGGAAGAGGAAAAGCCACTTTTGCAATATTCAGGGAGCAATATTTTATTGTTACACCATTGGAACCAACTGATAGGCTTGTCTTATACCTTTATTAGGGAAAAATCCAGGGAAAGAGAAGGAATGCATGAAAAGGTAACTCTTCTTGAAATGAAACCTATATTGCAATAGGTCAGATACAGTTCAGATTCAGAGACTCTGAAGTGTTAGGGCTATATATGAATAGCTCCTATTCCATAAATGAAATGCTAATCTCATTGGTTGAGTCCCAAATGGATTTGAGGAGTATTCATGAGAGGCTCTCAGGATTTCTAGGTATTTAAGGCACAAAATCTCAGCTGTCTTTCTAGGCCCCAAAATATTCATTACAGAAACCATGCTATATCCACCATTAAACTTCACAGGGGACTTGGATAAATTTATCAAATATGCCAGACAAGCTGAGCTTTCTGCACTGTGTAATTCATATCCATTAGCAGAAGAAGGAGAGATGACTTGTTCTTTATGCTCTCCATTACAGTGATTTTAGTTTTCTCAGGCACACGTTGTCTGACGTGTTCTGTGCAAAGCTGTGTTGGCTCCTTGAGAGGCCAACCTTTGTAGTTCATCCCAGGCTGACAGTCAGACTTTCACCTCTGTGAGATGAGACACCTGTGGAACAGCCATTTGAGATCTGGGAATTCATCCATGTGGACCTTTTAAGTCAAGGATGCAGACATCTGGGGTCTGCTCTCAGATAAATCTCTGCTGTGAAAATGCCTCTGGTGTGTGCTGTAGGCCACAGCTCAGTGTAATCTTTCCTTGAACATCCCGCTACCAGATGTGAGTGAGATGCTCTGTGCCCATGGAAAGATGACACCTCCTCTGCCTGAGGTTAAGGATTATCCTAGAAGGAAGGTGATCAAGAGTGGGCCCTGTTAACTGTTGTAATGCTGTCCCAGCGTGTTTCCACTGGCTCTCTCCGGGGCTTGTCTTGGGCATGGCAAGGGCCAAGCTGCAGGCAAGCCTTCTGTACATACACAGCAGCTGATTTGTATAGAGTAGGAAGTTCATCTCTGATGCATTCTGTGGGTTTGTGCACATGAAGACTAATAACTGTTTTGGGCTGGGGAGGAATATTTTATCTAATGTTGGTGACAAGCTTGTCTTTATGGCTGCCTCCTGGCACTAGAGGGTGGCTGTGGTATAATGACACATAAATTGCTGTAACATATGTGATCTTAGTTGACCCCTGATTTTACAGGTTCATCTAACCAGAAGATTCTCATTCCTATAGCTAAATTTATCAGGCTTTATCCTGCAGGCTAAACTTTGCCCTCAGTAGCACCTGTTCAGTTATATTGTCTTCAGCAGATCTTAAGCATTACTGTTTGGGATTTGGTGAATGGTGTGTTGATGATATACAGATGGCATAAAATCTGTCTCCCTGTAGTTCTTGCATGCACAGCTATGAAAGCGAATGTAAAGTGTTAGCCACCCTCCAAGTAAAGCCAAAAGATGCTAGGATCATGTAGAAGAGCAAAAAGAGACCTGCTAAGTGTTAAAAAGAATAAAAAATAAATAAAAATGATGCTTTGTAGCATCAAGCAAAAGTATTGGGCCAGTACCCACCTCTGACATCTGAAACTGCCAACTGTCGATGTTGGTGTGCTCTCTCTGTCCTACAGCTGCCACCTTTGAGAAGCTCTGAGGGAAGCAAAATATATATGGAAATCATCAAGTAATTTCATTTGAGGCAAATCCAGGGTAACAACAACTGTGGGAGCTCTAGGAAGACAAAGTGTTGGCAGCTAATGGTGTTTTAACCACTGAGTTGTCTAGACCTGCTCAACCCCTGATTTTCTCATGTGAGAAACAAAACCAATGCTTGAAACAGTCTTTGAAGTCTTTTTTTAATACATCATGCTAAAGAAAGAGAAAAAAGAGCAAAAAAAAAAATAGCAAGCCCTGTCTCATTTTCTTCATGGATCACTTTATGTGACTGACTTTCAGCTGCCATGTTGGCTGTTTCTTGATCTCTGGACTTTGTTTTGATGAAATAACAGACTTTGTGGCAAGATGGTGGGAGAATTTCCAGTACACTCATTTGTTCCTCTGTAAAATACAATAGACATCTTGAGGATGTTGCTTTTGTTTGTTTTGCTTTTAATGGTCCCTTTGAAGGGCTATAGTGGTCTTGTTACATGAACTCTAGAACTCCTCCAGTGCTTGTTTTGTTCTTCAGATCCTTTGTCTATTTTCTTTTTCCTCTTTTTAAGGAGGGGAGTGGAAGGAGGGACAGAGAGGGAGTGGTGAAAGGAATGGGAAGAGGGAAGATGAGCTTTTCTTTAAAGCTAGGAATCTTGTTGCTGGTAAAAATCTAGACCCCATACAGAAATGGTTCAAAGGCCCTTTGGCTTCCCCTCCTCACAGGAGGGAAGTTGTGTTGACAAAACACGCAAAACTGTAGAATGCTAATTTAAATCCTTGAAGAAAAACCTTTTTCCTGACCTTTGCCTTCTTCCTATCATTGGATTTCACGCTCTTCACTTTCCTGCCATAAAAGAGCAGCTGGTGAGGAGGGACGGGAAAACACACCTTCTCCCAAGTACCTTTTGAGTATTAAATATTTATTTGCTTTTGACTGGGGTGTTTTGTAGTGGAAGTGTTACAAAATGAAACATTTTAGTGGAATTTCTAAGCTCATGGTGTAACCTGTTATTCTCTTTCTCAGTTTGGTTAGTATTTCTTTTCCAGATTTGTTATTTTGATTTGTGTTGTGGTTTTGTAAGTCGTGGATAGCCATTTTGGGTTTGGGATTGCATCTCCTTGTTACACCACAGAAAGGAGTCTGGATTTTGCTCCTTTGCTTGCCAGAGCAAGTCTGGCAAAGCTTTCAACTTGGCGGGTAAAATTATCTTTTATTTTCCCTGTGCTGTTAATCAACCTGATGACAAGTCCCACAGGTAGCATCCTTCCTCAGTAAACAAGTGGAAAACAATATCAAATACATCTATTCAGGCACGTTTTGGAGTGCAACAGGCTGAGCCAAAAGACAAATTTATTGGTGGTGCCTAGAGAGACTAATGCTGCTGGGGAAAGCATTTTCAAGGAAATGGTTCCCTGTTTGGGTAATGAGAGCTTATAAAAAGCCATGAACAGCCTGTGCATGTCATTCACTTTGGCAAATAGCTGCAAGATGAGATACTAGAATGAAAGAAATACAGTTTGGGGACGTTTCAGAGCCAGCTTAGGGCCCTTTGAAGAGAAAAAAATAAAATTATGTGCTCATCCCTGGAGCCTGGTTTTGCTGGTGACATCTCTCTGACTTGAGTCTTGACAGGATGAAGGAGTGAGGAAATGATGAGAATTCCATTGCTGCTGCCTCTGCTTTGGGAGGGGGCAAAGGTATTTGTTTTCAAAGCAAAATTACAATGGACAGGGAGCTTTTTGCTCCACCTCTGATATTTATGGTCATGCAAAGTGAAACAGTAAAAGACACCTGTTGGAGCAGGTCTAAATTTGGAGCATTTCCTTTTAAGATCTTGTTGGCTGTGTAGGGGTGACTTCAGCCTTCGTGGGTGTTCTGTCTGCACAGATGCAGGTGCAGGGCTTCTCCTAGAGAATATGTTAATAAATCACCATGACAATTCCAGCTACTTATTACCTCATGTGCTTCAGACAGAAAGGAATACCTCATCTTTAAATATATATAGTACTAACATTAGTAACCTTGAAGTAACAATGCAGATCTGTTTTTAAGGTAATTTTGTAAAAAGAGGGGGTAAAATTGGGGAGTTTTTTCTTCCTTTTCTCCTTGCAAACGGTGTAATACAATTTCAAAAGTCATCATTGCCAAGTGGTAGGTAAAGGGAGCTCAGAAACAGCTTTGATACACTTGATTTCCTTTCTGTTGCCTTGGGATATAGTCCTTTTTCTCTTTTTTCTTTTTCTTAACCTGCTGATAGTATGTTTTAAATAAGTGGATCATATATAAACATGCTGCAACTTCCTTGATGTTTCTGCTCTCTAAAACTGTTGTTCTTGGGAAATTGTCATCTCTGAAATACTCTGCTGCTCCTATGGTGGTTCTTTTTCTCTTCTAAAATCTATTTGCTTTCAAAAAGCTGGGAATGACACGGGTATAGGCAGATGCTCTACAGTGTTAAGCATCCTAAACTAAATCATGGCAGATGTCCTGTACCAGATCCAGCTGTGCTGATGAAGAGGGCCACCACCCTGAGCTTATGCCCAGTTGGACTTGAGTACTCCATAAGCCCACGTGTCAAAAATAGCTTCATGACTTCTGATAGATTAAACAGCAGGACTTTGATAACTTGGTTCTGTTTTCTTTGTGCATTTGGGAGATGTCCCCACAAGCAGTTCCCCTGTCAGGGAAGGGGGAAATGCAGTAATGCAACTCAATAGGAAAATCTTGAGGAGCAGTTCAGGACAGACCAGGGAGCAAAAAATCTTTGCTGGTCTCAGCTGTGTACAGAATGAATACACATCCTAGCTTTGGTAGTGGTCTTCTCTTTGAAAACTCAGTTTTCACATTAGCAAAGTTTTCTGACTAAGTTTCGTTTGCATTCAAGTGGTATTTTGAGAACTACCATAGAAAGTTGTTGGATATAACTTCTTTTCTCTAAATATGACCTCTATAGCATGATGTCTTTTCTGTTGATTGAAATTTGCTCTTTCAATTAGTCCAGGTCTGCTCTTCTCACAAATAAAAATAAAATTTCCTGACTAGCATCCAGAAAATAAGGAACGTTCTTTCTGGCTCCTCTATCAAAAAATAGAAATTGTATGTGTTGATTTAGGTAATAATCCTTTTACAGATGCGTAAGCCAAAAAAGAATCTGGTTCCCCTTCCCAGAATTGAATTGGTTTCACAGTACTAATAGCAATTTAGAAAGCTGTAAAAAGTTATTTTAGCCAGTAAAGCAAGTGGATCTGACTGAATCAAAACCAGGGAACTAAGTCTGTTGAATAAAAGGGTGTGACTTTTACACGCTAACTCCTCAAACTATAATCACACTTTAAAAACGTTGATGTAGCTTCAATCATATTTCCTTAGAAAAGAGGGTTTTGCTGAACATTTCAGAAAAAGATACTGACCCAAGAGGACCTGTTGTTGTTTGAGACATGAGTTTGGAGTAGATGTTCTCAGGATGCGTTGAGTAGGATTTGCATGCCTGTTTAGTTTCTCAGCTCACTAAGAGTAGCTGCTGTAGCTAGGAGGCATTCATTTTCTCAGAAAGTTTGCTTTTTATTATGCATTTAAACTTTGCTCAACTTGTTCTGCTTTTTCTGTAAAGTTGTTGGGGATGAGTGTAGCCTTTAACTTCAGAAATGGAGTATTTAAAAAAATATTTACTATTTCTAAAATCAATGTAGCCAAGTATAATGAAAACTCTTTTAATTTGGTTCTTTTATATGTTGCACTTCTACAATAAATGTGAACATAGTATAAAAGCAGTTAGTGAGACATTGACCTTATATTTTAAAGAGCATAGTGTTATTACTGATTTTAATACCATTCCTTACATAGGATTTTATTGTTTTGCTGCTGCCATGTTATTTTTTTCATCCTTTGGTGGGGGGTTGAAAGGAAGGTACAGCATATCCAGGTCCTGTTTATAAAAGAAAGGTCATGCTGTGTCTTGACAGCTTGTACAGGTAAGAGGTCATGAATCTCAGAATCTGGAATATTAGCAGGAGCTTCTGTTGGATGTAGTTATAGAAGGGCTTATTGTCAATGGCTTTCATTTTACTGCAGGATTCTGGCCAGTATTCTAGTACACATAAGGCTAAAAGCAGAGAGCTTGAGGCTCAGCATTTGGTTTCTAATCGGCAGTAAATGTATGTTGCATGGATTGCCATTAGTCATTTGTCTGTCTGTCTGTCTGCTGCGGTCTCAGACCAGCACTTAGCCTGTGATTCGGTTTTACTTTTCAGAGGTTTTGAAGGAGGAAGGGATGACTGTATTGCTTGGACACCCTCAAGTCCATGTGACTTGGTAAATGCAGTACTCTGCGTGAGTCATTCAGTCTGGACAACACTGAAGTTGAAGCTCATTGTTACTCTAAGTCAGGCTCAGGTCCTAAAAAGATGAGAAATGATCTGTTCATTTTAGAAAGACATCTTAATGCTTTAATACAGTTGCCACTGTGTACTTTTTAGCAAGGTTTTGAGTTACCTTATTTCACAGAGTTGATGAGGAGGCATAACCACAGTTCTTTTTTGTGACATACTTACTCCAGTTGATCCAGGTGTAACCTGTATAGTCAGAAATTCCTCTGGATGGTTATATAGGGCAGAAACAGAGAATGATCAATTGCTCGCTTTCAACATACATTTTCAGCCATAACACATATTCAGTGTAGCTGCCTGTTGAAATGAAAGGATTTCAGCTTGTGTCCAGTGATCCCAGAGTGACCAGTAGGCGACGGAGGGGCACAGAGTTCTCATTGTGCAGTTGGGATGGTACAGAGAGAAAAAAAAGCCAAAGGTCAGAGGAGTTATCCCTGCTTGTGCGAGCGCTGTCAGGCTCTCCCCTACCACATGTCCACCATGTGTTCCTCATCAGTGGGATGTGGAACTCCATGACGCAGAGCAGACTGGAATGCAGAGTTAGTTAACACCCGCCGTTGGGGAATTTATCAGCCAATGTGGAATATGGCGGGGGAGGAAACAGCCTAGTTTAGAGCAAAGTAAGGGTGAAATGAGGCATGTGACTGTTCCTCTTCAGTTAAAAGGTCTGATTCTGCTTGGGGATGAGGTTCTGGCTCATGAACCCAGCCAAAGTTTGTGGTTCCCTTACTGTTCTGTGTTACTGATGCATTTTCAGTCCTTTAAATTTTCATACTTAGCAGAAGGATTTTGCAGTGGCAGGAGGGAAATACCCCGGGGATTTTTGCAGGGAACCATTCATCTAGTTTATTCTAAGAAATCCAGATTTCAGAGAGCCTTTCCTTTATCCTGTTCACCGAGACCCCAGATCGCTAACTTGCAAGGATGCATAAAAGTCATAGCCTCTCCATTAAAATTAGCTACACTTGGTATCAGCTGAACTGCAATTGCATAATATTTTTAGTGCTGATTTATTACACTTAGTTCATGGCTCCTGTGAACTCTAACCCAGGTGATTTACTGTGATGTTTCGCACTGTGAAGAATTGCGAAAGTCATAATGGAAAGAGTCACAATTTGCAATTAGCTGATTGAAGGTGTATGTGGGCTCACATCCTTACTGGGTTTGCATTCTACTTTAGTTGCAGCAAATATATATCTTTGAGAAAGTTTCCATTCATTCAGAATACAATGCTGAATTCCCTGCTGAATAGCTGTAGTGTGGTTCTCCCCAAACAGCATTGTGCTGGCAGTTTCTGGAATTACACAGGAAATGAAGAGCATAGCAAACTTTCCTTTCTCTTGCTAAGACATGCTCCCCAGGAGTTCTTCCAGTAGATCAAGTAAATAGGGGAGATCTATTCCTAAGGGCAGCATGTTTCTGCTTTGAGAAATCCTAATTTTCTCTGGCTTTAAATCCTTCCTTTCTTCATCAAATTTATTACACCATTTCCCTAGAGAAAGCAAGAGAAGATGAGAGATTCCTTTTGCAAGCAGTAAAACTGCTTATCCACTTTTCTTGGAGATTTCTTGTAGAACTCTCCTTCCCCAGTCACCAAATACTCTGTTAAGAATGAAGAGGAGGTAGCTATTAGATCTTGACATGTGAACTGGAAATACAGAATGCTGTATCTTGCCCCATTACTCATTTTAGTATAAGTTGCATGTACCTGCATATCTGTATATTGGCCAGCAACAGCTATTGGCATTTCTTGGATTGATCATCTTGAAATTCTTTAACCATCTTAGAAGTGTGTGTGTGTGTGTGTTCATAATCAGGTTGGTGAAAGCTCAAAAGTTTAAAAAAATCTGTGTCTGTTAGTACAGGAGGATTTAAAAAAGGAGTAACTTAATGTCCTTCAGAAAAATTTGGCTGATGGACTTTAATTAAACTCCTAAGGTTGGAAGCAAACCAGTAAGAAAGCAGGGAAATTTAAGTTAAAGCTCAACTTCCAGTTTTTTTGCATATAAATCATCCAGTGGCTGGTGATATTTGCAAGAGCACTAGAGACTGCTTTCTAGTATTGCCTTTGATTTTATTTTCCCCCCCTTTGCTTTATTATTCCCAAGGTATAGCATTAAATATAATTTCAGAGGCCATGTGTGTCCTTAACTTCTCTGTCCTATCTCTATGCTATATGTGTTCATATATGTATATATGTAATATATAGCTTTATTTACTGATGCATTGGTACAACATTTGTAGAACTAAGTAATTTTTTGGTTGTTGGTTTTTTTTTTTCCCCAGACAAGCTACATAATTTCTGAAAATACCTCTGAAATTCCCACTTCTGTGACTTTGAGCTTTAGCCAGGTAGAATAGTAATAACAGAATCATGGCCAGTGGTGCCATAAATTTCAACTAAAGTATTGGGCAAGAAGTCTGATTTCTGTTTGTACTGTTGTTAGAGATATTTATGCAGGGCTGGTCTTTCAGCAAGTGTGATTATTTTTAGAGAGGCCCTCACTCCATTCTTGTTTTAGAATGTGCTGAGGATGTGTGTGGGGAACAGCACCTGACAAACAGCAGCCAGACAGAAGGAATAATATCCCTTGGGAAATGAGACTTCTTTTTATGGCCATTTTTCACTTCTAAGGCCACTTGAAAAATATTGTTCTTCAGGTAGATCTTGTTCCTAGATCCCTGGGTTAGCATTTGGGTGCCTGCCATTTTCCCAGACCAAGGAGCTACTGAAGACTTAAGCTTTTCCAGTAGGAAAGTATGCAAGTACATACTTTGCAGCACCAGACACTATTGAAAGAATAATGGACCCTTCCCACATTCAACTCCATTCTTCTTGCACACACTCGCAGACCTCTGGAGCCGCTCTGCTAGCAAATTATTACATTCTGTTTTTCTTCCTAACTCTTCCTAAACAAAATGTTAATTGAGACATTGATTTATACAATTCAGATTCCTGTGTTAAGTCAGCATACTTAGAAGTAGCTTCTGGCTATTGAGGGGATAGATCAGTGAGACAAATTGGTGCTTGCTGGTATGTTTTTCTATACCTTACCCTTTGAGAAAATAGTATATATTTCATATTTAAGGAATATGTCCTTCGCATGCATTTGTTTTAGGTGTACCCCCATTGTAATGTAGCTTTAGAACACAGGATTCTGTGTATTCTCTGATTTATATTGCTATAGGAAGGAAGCATACTGGAAAAAAACAGACTTTAGCATTTTTTGTATGTTCTTGATAGTTGTTACAATACTAGGGATATTATGTAGATTTCAGGCCATATGTGGTAGGGGTGACCGTATGCCTGGGGTAAAAAATTACTTTTACTGTCCTAGACAACTGTTGAATTAAAGTATTTGCAGAAAAGTTGTCTGACCTTATTTCCTCCTAATCTGTTTTCTTCTGTTTGAAAAAAATAGAAGTGTTAATCTTTTTGTTGTAGAGAACGATTAAAATAAGCGACCTTTGTGTTTACTGAGGAAGAGTTCTTTGGGAGATCTGATGCTGGAAGGGATAAACTTCATACAAATTGGTGTGTTATCACCTGTTTGCATTAAGAATGCCTTGTAATTTATACACAAAGAGGTCTCACCTCTCTACTTGGCTTTGTGAGCTTGAGAAATCCACTTAATGCCTCACACTATCTTTTCTTTTTTAAATTAATGCAATATTTCTTTCCTGTTTCATAGGGGCATAACTCGTGAACATTTATGTCAGTAGTGTAAATGTAAAATGCTGCTCTGAGTACAGGGTATTAACTGTTGGCTTTCCCACACTGAGTCAGAATAGTACTTGTTAAAATGACCTGCAGGAAACAGCTGATCTAACACTGCGTCCTGTAGCCTGAACTACAGGTCATGTTTGAACCCAGATTTTCAGTTTCAGCACTTGTATTTTTACATGTCAGATGCCTGTATTATTTATTATTGTGTCGTGTATCGTGTGTTACATTGTTATGCACTGCTGTTCTTACCATTCCACTGTCTCTAGTTCCCTTTCAATGCATTAATTCTCCCTTTTTTCTTTTTAGTTCTACAAGGGCATTGGACATGCAGTGAAAAATTAAATCTATCTGATTTTGCATTAACAAGCTGCTCTTCCTGGGTGTGCAGGGATTTGTATATAGGTGTGTGACTCCTGGCATGGATCTGAACTGATTCTACAAATGCTGAGTGAGTCTGGCAGGGCTGAGCAGTGCCCCTGAGCTGACACCCAAGGGCTGCCAGGGCCAGGCTGGCAGAGCAGTGCTGGAGCTTGTGTGTCCTGAGGAAATGGCACCAGGACTTCTTGGGAGGAGCCAGTCCTGCTGCAGAAACCCTTGTGTCATCTGCGCTTTGTCAGGTCCATATTGTTCTGCACAAAGGAGAAAAAGTGATGTTTATGTTTCTTCAATTCTTGCATTTGTTTGCTGCTCTGCTTGTCCAGTTTGGCCACCTGATGGCAGCTTTTAAATTCTGTGGTGTGAACTGTGGTTTTGTTACCTGTATGTATAGCTTTGGTCAGCTCTTTCAAGATCCAGCAGAATACAATTATCAAACAAGAGTATAATCTTTTATAATTCTTCAAATAGTTTATTTTCACAATAGAAAAGTAATTTCCTTTAGAAGGTGATTGCTCCAAAGACTTAACTACTTTCATTTCTCCTAAACATTTAAAAAACGACAGATACTTTTGCAAGCAATCTATTGTAAAACATCTTCCAAGTTGATTTCGGCAGCTGTGTATGATCTACTTCTTCACTTTTTTTAATGTCAGTTTTATCCATAAACAGAAAGAGTGAATGTTTTCTGAATGACAGGTTATGGTAATAAAACAAAGTGATGCTCCCTACTGAATAGTGGCTTCATAAAGGTTGTGTGCATAAACAAAGTTATAATGAACCTGTAAATCAAGAATGCCACAAACAGCAAAAATGACAGATGCCAGAGCTGAAATAACGTTGCAGTTCAGGAGCTTGCTGCAAACAAATCTGTCTCTTTACCTGCTCCTTCATTTCTGTGTTTTAAGTTCTAGCTGATTGATTCACCATCTTGGAGGCAGTGGATGAAAGGATATGAGCTTGTCAATGTGCGAAAGGTATCTGGTCCTGAGTATGAGTGAAAGATCATTGCAAACTGCAGCACAAAAATTTAAAAGTTCATTTTACTTTGACTTCTTAATTTTCGTACATGAAAACTTGTTGTGTTCACAGTGGAAGTGACTCACAAGTTCCAGTCAGGACTTCTGGATGGCTTCAGTCTGCTACCTGCCATATGTCTGCATATCTACTGCTGATTTCATTGCTCTTCCAATGGCAATAAAAAAATTGGCCATGAGTGTTAATTCATGTCTCAGTGATCTAGAGTCTTAGCTATCTTAGGATATGACTGTTTCCTAAGTTCTAGATACACTGACCCGTGAATGTTTTATCATTGGGCAGTGCCTGAAGAGTTTTTGTATGGTGAAGAGGTGAAAGCTGAACCAAATTGTTCAGCATCCAAAAGCTCAAAATGAGCAGGGGTTTTGGGAAGGTGATGTGAGGCCACCACCATCTGGGTGCTGTGCACACATGAGAGTTAAGGAGAACTGCAAACATCTTTGCAAAGGCTGATCTGACTTCTCTGTGTAAGTTTGCTTTTCGGAATTGTTGGCCCCTGCTTGCTGGGTGCTGCATGCATAGGGAAAATTAAATGAGGTTATAAAAAGCAGAAAAATTGATGAGCTTCAGAAGTATTCATTCAAAGTAGACACTGACTTGAACTTGGATGTTGTCTCTAAAAGTGAATAATGTCTTACTTACACACACAGTTGAATGTTCATTCCCAAAATTCTGGGGTGTTTTGGCTTTTAAATCTATTGTGAGACAGGACAAGCAACGTCTGTACTCGTGGCAATCAAAATGGAACAGGGAAAAAAGTGTATGAGAGCCCATTCTTTGTAGTCCTGTTTGTTACTTAAGCAAAATTGTCACCCTCCCTGCCACTGTTTGTGTCCTGAAGAGAATCCATTTTTCATGTCTTTGAGGAGCACATGGTGTCATCCTGTTGAATAGTAGGACCCAAAGTTGCGATTGACTTACCAAAAAGCAAGAAGAAGCCAGTGTTCTGCTGTTGCTTGATTATAGTGGGCTTATTTGCTAAGCTAAGATTTTGACCACTTAGGGGTTTTTAGGCTTCTGAGTAGTTTGTTAATGTAGTTATTTCACTGCTGAATGACAGCACATTTTTGTGCACTGCTGTCAGTTCTAGCATTGTTTGAAAATGAGAGGTGTTTCTCGTTGCCAGAAGTAGAACTGTAGTATGGTTTGTACTTCCAGAAATTCCTTCATGGCTTCAGTTTGTGTTTGATTTTTGGCTGGTTTGCAAAAATATATGATCCAATTGATCCAGCCATATTTTTAATTGAAAACATGCATAGTTTGTGTATATTAAAAGAGGTTAATTTGCATGTAGGGGAGAGCCCATGAAAGTGTGTTGGAGAATTCCTACTTGCATCTGGCATAGAAAAATTTAGGCAATTATTTTGTGTGTGTCCACTGTATATTTTTTTTCTTTTTTATCAATGTACGTCAGAGGTTTGAAAACAAATAAGCATGCTATGCAGACTAATTAAATCAATGCCTCTGTGGAAGCAATTTAGTTTCTGGAATTGCTCTTCTAAATCAGAGATATAAACAAAAACCTAGTTATTTTTATATCATTTCCCTTTGCCTCATGTACGTGATTATGGAAGTTGAAGAGTTATATGTTTATGCCTCTTTTTACAGCAGAATATTTGTGTGGCTGAATTTTTATTGAAGCATAATTCCTGGTTTCCTTAAAGCTAAGCAAGACTACTGTACAGTGGGAATATACATTAATTTGAGTTGCTGTGAAAGGCTTTTCATGTTAAAGCTGTCAGGGCAGCAAATAGTCCACAAGTGTTTTTTTATTAAGAGTTGTTTGCTGCTTATGTAGAAACAGCTGCTTCAGGCACAGAAGGTAAATGGGGAGCTTTTCCTGAAAGAAGGGTGTGCAAAGAACACTGTTTAGGTGATGGGCTCTTACTGTCCCTCCTTCTTCCTTCTTTACCTACCTAGGGATTATACAGCTACCTTTGTATTTTGTTCTGTCCCCAGAGACTCCTTTTATTTTCTGAGATTGGTTTCAGTTTGTTGTTTCTTGGTTGCTGTAGTTTCCTCACAGACTATGAGCTCATTTTGCTGGTTCCTTTAAAATGTAGAACACAAAGATATTGCCCATCTTAAAAGTATAGAGTGTAAAGGACTGTGCACTTAAAGATATGGTCCATGCTCCCATTAACTATGCAATTCTAGCTTTTCAGAATAAAGCTATTTTCTAGTGAAGTTCAATATAATAATAAAATCTATTTGTGAAGAGTGCAGCTTCTGTAGTGTGAAGAATCAGACCCACCTCATCTGTTGCAGTGTTAAAACTCCCTTTTATTTTTAATAGCAAATTATTTTGAAAGCAGACCCCAGAAGCATGGAATTTTTAGAAATAAACTGGTCTTTAAGGCTTCCTGTTCATTTTTGTTACGCTTACTGCTTCTTACCTCTCCCTGTGTTTACTTTTTTTATAACTGTCTCTGCAAAAGCAGCCATTGTAGACGTGGGCCTTTTTTATATTACTAGCATAGTCTAGAGGGTTAGCACAGGTCTTTATGGTTACATATTGGTTCTAATACATTTTTCCTTTATAAACTAAGGGCAGGATTGTACATGAAATCTGTTATTGTATTTGTGCTTTGTACTCATGCACTTGTTGACTGTTTTACAAGCCAGTAACGTAGTAGCCACAGGCTAGGAAGCTTGCCCAGAAATCTGGCATATTTAATTAGTACTAGTAAACAAGCAGAGTTTCAAATTTAATTTTTCCTTCTTTAATTCCTATAAACCTCAAGCCATTTAAAACTTAATTTTGACACTAGTTTCGTTTATGCAGTTGAATAATACTGAAGCAGTCTACAACCACAGACAGAATGGTCCCAGTCTTTTCCAACCAAGAAGGGAATAGAAGTAATTTTGTTTTAATAGTATCTGAGGTTGATGTAAAATTGTAAATGATAATCTTCAGGTCATCCACTACCCATTTTCTTTTTCTTTCTGTTAGGCTAAATGTTTCAAGATGAGGCAATTGTCCTACCATGAGCTTAGCCTTGCAAAGGGCAGGGACTGGATTTGTTGCTGCTCTGGTTTTTGTACAGAGAGCTCTGCTAAGAGCAAGTGATGGAACATCTGAGCTCTGGTACTTGCCATGGCCAGTTTATTGCTTCTAGGCTGTGAGGTTTAAACTCTGCCCCAGGTGGTATAAACAACAGAGGATTCAGTTGGGCAGTGCCTGAAAAGTTATTGTATGGTGAAGAGGTGAAAGCTGAACCAAATTCTAGGCCGTGAGGTTGAAACTCTGCCCCAGGTGGTATAAACAACTGAGGATTCAGTTGCTGTCTCCTCACTTGCTTTTTAAGACCAACTTGTGATATGTGTTGAAAATGGCTCTCTGCTGCTGCTTTCACTGTGAGGGACCACTGAAGTTTAGATTAATGACATTTATTCAATCAAATGCTGAAGCCACTCTATCTCCAGACAAGTAATGTGCTGGGTGTTATAGCAATAAAATGTGTGGTAATTTTGGCCAAAAACTGATTTTCATAAGTGCAGCTAAAAATTTCAAAAAATAATATTGGAATTGTGAAAATACACCGATGATCAGTGTTTTATTAGCTGTCCTGACAACGTTTCCTTCAACAATGTGTTTTGGGGTTTTTTTTGTTGTTTGTTTGGGGGTTTTTGCCTGCTTATTTATAAAGGCTGCTCCCACCTTAGCATGTGCTGAAGTGAAAAACTTCACTCTAGTGTGTGTGAAGTTTCTCAGTCAGCAATAGCTGTTCCAGAGAAGGAAGGAACCTGGTCAATGTACCTTCTCATTGCATTGAATTCACCAGGATTTTCTTCTGCAGTATTCTAATTGCTGTATGATCACTGTTCCAAAGGAGTAAAATTCTTCCAGCTCAACCTTAAGCTTTTATTCAGGTGCTACTAATGGGTAAAAGGTAAGAGAGATTCTTGGAAATCCAGCTCTGCCTTTAGTGTGCTGTGTTTTGGTTCATCTGGGTTTAATGCTATAGAGCTCCAATTTTAGCATCTTCCTGAAAGTGTTTTAGTTGTAGGTTCAGTTTCTTGTAGTAATAAGAAGCAGCAACTTTTGTTATAGCTATTAATAAGTCTGAAAATTTTAAATCATGAGTAATCTGGTCTAACCAGAAACGAATCCAGTGTGGTTGTAACCACTGTAATTACTTGTTTAAAAAAATGTAAATTTGGACTTTGGGTGGATTTTAAGGTCATCTTGTGGTGATGATAATTTTTGTGTCTAGTCTTTTTTCCTTTTTTTTTTCCTCTGATACTTATATTCCTCATTCCATGGTATTAATAGAATATATTATATGGTGTTTTGTAAAATGCCATTTAGCTATTAAAAGAAGTAATCATCAGGTTATTTTGGGTTGAAAAGATGAGTGATGTCTGTCAGTGGCTTAGTCTGACTTCAGTTCTCCTTTGGTTTTCAATTCTGCTGCAGAAAGAATGTTAAAAAGAATGTTACACTTGCTAATTTTAAGACATGCTTTTAATGGAATTCTTGTTTTTATAATGTCAAAATATTAGTTAATAAAATTGCATAGGTTCTTTTAAACTAGAAAAGAGCATATGTATATCTGTGTTTCTCGTGTGATGTTCCTATCACCTTGGGGTATTTTACAGCAGGACTGGGCTGTACTCTAAAGTGGTTGATGTCCCAAGCTCTGATGGCTCTCACTGTCCTGAAATCTCACAGCTCAAGGTTGATGCTGCTTAAATCTGAGCTGGCATGTCTGTGAGGATGTATCTGAATACACAGCCTGAGTCATGACTTCAGTCTAACCAAGTCTATTTTCCTGTAGGGAAGCAGGATTCATGAAGTCTGAGTGCTGATTCCTTTGAAGAATTTCCTCAACATGTATTTTTCTTTTATGTACCTTTTCAGCACTGCCAAGGTGTGGAGCAGCCTGTGTCCTGGCAGTCGCAGCCAGGCGCCTTCCACAGAGGCTGCAGAGTTCTGTGCCCACTTTAATTTCTGCCTGAGATAAAGCTGTTCTCATTAAATATTTGACATTTGCAGTTATTGGGATCTTGTTAGTATAAAGAGTAGTTACCATGTCAAGTACTAAAGTGTCAAGGTTCCAGTGGAATTGAGATGTGAGTAGATACGGTAGCAAAAGCTTATTGTGAACCAAAACTGAGGCAGAAGCAGTAGTTGCCAAAAATCAAAAAAATCATATGGGTCAAAGCATCAGCTAAGGAATCTACAGACCATCAAGGAGTGGGAACAAAGTATAATTCACTTACAGTAAATGAAGGAAATTAGCATTGCCAGGTTTAAGGCAGAAAGGCTGGATTTACATGGGCTGGATTTGAGTAGATTTTGGTAATAAAAACCATAACACTTAAGTTTTTCCCATCTTTGGACTCAAAGCTCATGTCTTCTTGCTTTCTGGACTGTGTGTTTTGGTGGGAGCCAGATGCTGCTTTGTCTAACATGTAGTCTTTCTTCTCCACTTCTCTTCTTCTTTCTTACCCTAATGACCTGCTGTCAGGCTCTTGCAAGGTTGTTCTTCAGTCTGGTGAAATTTAACTTTCTTGAATGCAGATATGTTCTACAGAAAGACTCACAAAGCTGCACTTTCTGTCATGAAGAACCCGTTTCCTTGTCAGGCAAAGATCCTAGCAAAGGGAAGTGAGTGATCAGCCTGTGGCCTGAGCATAGCAACAGGTTTAAAGAGAGATTTTAAATTTTGATAAACTGGTGGTGCAGAGATAGGTGATTCTGATGAGATACCTGACAGCAACTCACAATGGGAAACCCAAGGATATGTGTGACGGCTTCAATTTGTTCTGCTCCTGGGCCCTGTGAAATGCAAGGGAAACATTTATGCTTATTTCAACTTTGGAGGGTTTTTTTTTGCTTATGCTATTACTTGCAATTTAAAGTTAGGGGTGGAAGAATTTCTTTTTGCCTATGTATTTTAGTAGCCAAAAGGGATGCCTTACCTTAAACTCCCAAATTTTGCAGACCGTGTATTTTAAGTGCTCTGCACCTGGAAGGTGCAGAAGGTCTTCAGTGGCTTGTCATGCAAGGCTCACACTGCAAGGACAGTTGTATTTGCCTTTGAGTGCAGGCCAGTGGCATAAAGAAATTGTGTCAGCCTTGCTGTGTTTAAGCTACATATTGCTAGTGACCTGCAGCTTTGACCTAGTATTCAGTTTCCCATGCATTTACTGTAATTATTTGATTTAAAAAAATATATCATATGTCTACTGCTTAGCCCTTAGGGAACTGATGTAGGAGGGATCAGCAGGAGCTGCTGTTCTTCAGTAGCCTCTATACAATCCTCCAGCTTCAATTGTTTTCTTAAAACTTGTTCCTCTGAAGTGTTGTCATCCTTTCAGCCCTGGTGATTTTAGGGAACAGTTATTTACTAAGGTGAATTTCCATGAAGCAGAAAGCAAAATGAGCTGAAAATTGGAAATGATTAGGGTTGCCAGGTGCAGACTTCTAGTTCTTTCTCCTTCTTCAGCAAAGAAACCATTTCCCAAAGCTCGATTAAATCTCTTAAATCACAGTTTAGCCCAGCATAAGAAAAATAAGCTCAAACACCAGATCTGAACTAAGTGACTAAGCCATGTCCCGTTGTGTTGGAATTGAATTGGTTATAGCACACAATAATCTACTTTATTGTCATCATGGCCTTAACTGTAGCATAAGATGATTACACTGAATGTGTATAATAATAAGGCTTACACTTTGTATATAGCCCTTTAAATATTTTGGCAGACCATAGAAAGAACCTTTACGTGCAAGGCTTGATTAATCCTTTTCCTCTGTGTATAGAACAAGTAGCTGCCAGAGCTCAAGGGTAAAACCTATTAATAATGTCTCTGGCAGTCCCCGCCCTCCTTCACAGTGTATTCTCTTCTGTTCACACCAAACTCCAGGCTTATTATCATTTTGGTCTCTCTCTTTTGCTTTCCCAGTTTATACATAGCAATCAGGGTATTCTAGAAGAATAGTATCTAGTATAAAAGTGTCTAGTATAAAATATTTGCATTAACTCTGCTTTTCCAGTGACAGGGAAAGAGAAGAGGGGTGGTAGTGTTGTGGGCAGCCTGGCCCCTGCGTTGTTTCCTACAGCTGTTCACACTCAGTGTGGTAGAGAAGACCCTTGGAACCAAGTTTAGGGAAATGCTTTCACAGGCAGCTGTGTCTGGTGTGCTCCCAGGGGGATGCACGTGCATCCAGCAACGTGGCCGTGCAGCCCCCAGGGAGCACTCCTCTGACTTGGGGTGGCTGAGGAATTACTGCTGTTCTCCTTTTCATATGGGGAAGCTGACGGAGGATGAAGAAAAATATTTTCTATAGGTTCATTTGATGGGGTGGCTGTGCAACCATTGGCACCTTTGCTCCTCAGCATTGAAGTCTAAAGAGATGTTAACTTTAAAACACGGCGTTGTTGCCAAGAAAATTACTCTTTCTACAGAGAGGTCACACTGGCTTATTGTAAAACATTACTGACCTTGAGCAAATATTAATCCTGAGTTCTGACTGCTAACCTATACTCTTTATACTAGAGAAAATGATTTAATCTTTGGCTTTCCATGAAGGTTAGGTCCTTTACCAAAAAGTTTTCAGCATGTTTTTGTCAAAAGTAGGTTCAGAGTTTGTATTATAGTCTCATGGGTATATTAATAACATAATACAACAAAGAAAAATGGCATGTGGTGAAGGTTTTAAGTGAAAAATATTTATTATTCAGAAGGCTTTCAAGCAACTTAGGTCACTAGATCAATAAAACATTTTCATTTAGAAAGTACTTCCCATTTCTGGTGCAGTGTCTCTTTAGCAGCAGCAGCTGTGAGGATGGATGGTGAGTAGTTGTTACCAGAATTTCAGTGTCCTGTCCTCCCTTGCCAAATCCTCAGTGGACCAAAGCAAACCTTGCCCTCCTGTCATTTTAAATAAGGTTGTTACAAAACTACAGGGAGGGAAAGAGTGAGGGGATGCCCCTGAGCAGGGAAACAGAGGTCAGGGTCATCTGGGGCTCGTGGTATGTGTTGGGAGACACCTCACAGTAGCCTATGTCATCTTGAGCTCTTGGGATCCCATTGCTGAGATGATCCTCAGCCAGAACTGGAGCAGTCCCACCCAAGGAGCAGCATCCTCTGACTCGCCTCTGCCCACCCTCCTCTGCAGCGGCGGGAGGGCCCGGCCGGCCCCGCCACCGCAGCCCTGCAGCCCGGAGGTGGCAGCATTTCACCGGTGGGCAAAGGAGCCCCAGCACACAGTGGGGACATTCATGGGGCTAAGTGCTTTGGGATCTCTTTGGTCAAAAGCACTGGGTAAAAAAAAAAAAAAAAAATTAAGGTCATAAGGTGTCTGGGATTTTTGAAGAGCCAGTGTAACAGTGGTCTTTTATTATTAGTGAGTTTGCAGCCAAGAGCTGTCCCGTAAATGAGCAATGCGATTTAGGGATTATTTTTTTTTCCTTTAAAAGCAGGAATGCTTGAGACATTAAAGGTGGTCTGGCAGCTTTTGCTGTGAGACTTCTCTTCATGTTGATCTGTACACTGGCTTTGTATCAACACAAGAGCACCACATTCTTGCAGACAGGCAGGGGTCAGCACTGTGTTTGAACTGGACCGCACGCTGCTTCATGCAAGAGCACAGTTCATGGTATGGGGATAGGAAGAATGTGATAGAGTGTTGGCTATATGGACTATGTGAGCTATATGCCATTAGTTAGGAAAGATGCAAGTGTGGAATGCATAGTTTGCACATAGCTTGCTGCTATTTATTTATTTTGGAAGGATAGGGAGGAAGATTAACTAATACCCGTGAGCCCATCTGATGTAATTCAGGTATAGGTTTAGGAGCCAGGTTAATAGCAGGTATGATTAGATTTTTATTGTGTCATTGCCTGGATTAGTGTTAGAGTACGGACAGCCTCAGATCCTTGAGCTTATTTAAAGACCTTCATATTTTCCGTCAACAGCTGTATGAAGTTAGGGAAAGGGAGGCCATGGATTTCTCTTTCTCAGCTAGTTTATTTGTGAGGTGGTGAGGTTAATGTGGCAATATCCCATGCTTAGTAGAGAGGCTTTTTGGCTTTAAGCATTGTGTGTGCTCCCTTCAGATTTATGATTTTGACCTCAGCCTGGCATTATCACACTGTCAGTGGGAGTATGGAGCTGGTTGGAACCTCCAGCTCTTGGTAGTAATCTCTCTTAATTAGTTTGCAGTTGAAACAATTGTCCGACTTCTTGCCTTTAAACAAGGGAAGTTTGCTCTATCAGTGGTTGATTTCCCTGAGGGAGGAAATCCTGAGGGGGGTTATCAGAGAAAGAAAGGCTCTGAGCTCCACTTTCAAAGCAATGCCATGTATGAAGCATGCATCAATCCTGTTAGTACTGCTTATTATTTCACAATGGCGTGTCAGGAATTACAGGCACAGACTTTTCTAAGGACTCTTGCAGACCTTTATGCATTCTCATCCTGAGTCAGGATTTTGTGGAATTATGTGCTAATAAAAGCTAATTTTACACATTGAAATTGCTCTTTTAATCTTTCCCTGACTTCTCCACAGATCTTTCCTAGCCTTCTAATTGTCAACTTTCTGCCAGGGAGCCCTCCATGCCTCATCATTAGGACTAAAATCTGCCATCAGTTAACACACAGAGCTTATAACTGGGAGCAGCCCCCTCCCTTGCATGGTAGCACAGACAGTAATAGACACTATAGTGGCAGCACCAAAGGGAGTTTTACTGTGTATTTTAATGACTTGTGCTTGATTACATTTGCTAGATTGAACTGAAGTTCATTTAGTAATTGGTATGATTCTTACAGGGTACGCATTTGACATTCCTCCCTCATTAAAGAGCTTCAACAATGGCTGTTGCAACTTTCATCTCAAGGGTGACCCTCTCAGATACATTTCCAGTCTTTTTCTTTTGATAAACCACCCAACCCGTCATTCATTAACACTTAACCATCTGCAGCCAGCCCCTCCTAGTACCTTCTCTCTGGCTTTGATGATATAATTAAAAGCCTTCTGTATTATCTCCCTCCAAGCAATAAGTCTAGGTGTGTCAGCTCCTGCATTGTTTGTTATTCGATTCTCTCTGTATCAGCTGTTCTTGCGACGGGCTCATTTTTCATATGTTGTAAAGATTAGCTGATGGAGTGGGAGATCAGAGGCATGAGATGGGAGTGTGGCTCTCGATATTAGTAACCAGACGCTCATTGGAAATGGTGATGGGGCTTGCCGTTATCTGTTAGATTATTTGGCTCCTTTGCTTCTACCTGAAGATAAACTGGTTTAAGCACTAGTCAATGAAAATGAGCATCATCTTTAGTGTCTTGTTATGATAGAGTGCTCTTATCAGTCTGGTTTCATGTGGCTATTCTCTTCTTGAGCCTGGTTTACAGAAATCACAGCTTTGTTTATGTATGTGCCCAAACTTGCCTGTTTGACCTTTGAAGCTGTGATTATAATATTAATCTGTGGGACTATTCTGTTGCAAATCTCTTAGGTGGTCTGTATTTTGGAGGATTTCATTGCGGGACCTCCCTCTTGTCCAGCATGATGTTCCATTATTGTTAGTATATTCTACATTGAAAGCTAACTCAGACTGGTGTTTCAGTACATCTTGTCTGGCTGCTTTTTGTGGGGTTTTTTTGTGTGTGATGGAGGAGCTGGGATAGCACCATGCTACTATTTGTCCACTTCCACTGATTTTCTATTACTTTATAACAAAGTTGCCTAGCTACAGTAAAACTTGGTACAATGCTTGCATGCAGAGACAAACTTCAGTCCCCAAATCCTCAGTGTCCTGTGGTGTAGCTAAATAGCATTATTCCAGTTTGCAGGTGGGGAGACTGCATGTGTCAGAGCCACACAGACACTGGCGACAGAACCAGCATTTACTGAGGAATTCCTGTTTTACACCATTGCTTGATGCCTAGCCCTTGTAGCCTTCCTCTGCCTGGTGTTTAATGGGGAGTGTATGAAAGATCTTGAATAGGAAGAGAAAAAAACTGGCATCCTGGCACTAAAGAAATTTTGTCTTGTTTGTCATCTTCAGGTTAAGAATTGGATTTTGTCCTCCCATTTTTGCCTCTCCTTCCTATGTTCCATCTGTTTTTATATTTTTGCATGTTTATGGCCTGTTCCATTGATTTGTTTGGTTTCCCAGTAAATGACTATATTTATTACATAAATACAAAGGAACCCTTCTCAGAGAAGATAGGAAATTTCTCCCTCTCATACATACACAAAATGTGGAAACCATTCTCAGGATGCAGAGGAGGAGGGAATCTGCTGACTTCCAACTGCAAGATCTTATTAAAATTAGTGGATTCCCTATCCTCTTTGCATAAGGAACATTGCTATTTGGGCTGCCTTCCACAGCAACATCTGGGCCACTGATAACATCAGTACTGGAGCATTGCTAGGTGAGCTCATGTTTTGTTAATGAAGTAATCCACTGAAAGTGCATATATCATTTTCTAGTACCACATACTTCACTGCAAAGTGTTGTACTACTATTATTGGAGCTTTCCTTTTGGAAATGAGACTTAAAGAATTCTGTTATAGTCAAAAATATGCGTAGCTTGAATGGCATGCTTGAGAAATGCCACATAAGTTATGAAATGTTAACACTTAAATAGTTTGGTAGTTCAAGGCATTAATTGAGAAATGCACTAAAAAATGCCTTACTAGTACACCTGATGTTCTTGGTAGCTTTGGTGTTACTAAATATTTGGTGTGGTAGTATTGGTTTAGTGTTTATATTTATATGCATGCCCAATTTGTGAGTGATCCTTCTGCTGAGCTGACTACATAATAAAAGTGATCACGATCACAAACATCTGACTTTAGCATTTTCTGGAATAAGCAAATCAAGTTGGATAGAGTACACTGATAAAATATGTTCATTCAAACTTAATTGTTAAATCCACACATAAAAGAAAGCAAAATAAAAACAGAGACAATTTCAGGTGTGGATTGAAATTTCTCTCCTTAATAGCCCCTGACTGTGAGTGCAGTTATGGACGGCTTGAACAGCTCAGCGTAGTCCCTGAGTGTTGTTGTATTTTGTCTTTTTTAATCTGCAGGCTAAATATTCTTGTGGCTTTTCTGTTCTGAAAACTAGTGGCAAATGTTCAGGCAACCAGAATGCACTCAAATGGGGCCACAGATTTGTGGAAGGGAAAGTAATATTGGCCTAAAATATCTAACTGGTTTGAAACAGGTTCCAAAAAGGGTTTCCATTATTCAAGAACAGAGAAATCATAAAGAGAAGCAATAGGAGTAGTCAATTAGTCTTTATGGTTTAAACTTTGTTCTTAAAATTTTGAAGCTACCAGAGATTCCTGAGGTTCTGAAATATTACCCTGAAAGCCTGACACCACTCTGAAAGCAAAGACTTCCCTGTTTGACTTATGATGAGTGGGAGTTTTACTGATATTTCCCACCTTACTGGGCTGGATAGCCAGATGCTTTGTAATTGAGCTGTGACAATCATTAGTGTAGGAAAGGTGAGCAGACCCCATCTCCTTCCCCTCTTCCCCTCCAGGAAGTGTTGGAGAAAATACAGTAGTGTTGTTGTGTTTGCTAGCAGAACATGCCCAGCCTTGCATATATATTAAGGCAGGCACTTAGCCAGAAGCTTTGAATTATTGTACCCTGACATTACCCACTGTAACTTTTAGCACTCTGGGCCCATTACTTTGGCTTCCTGCCCAGTAATGTGCAATTTCCACTTACATGAGAAGATGTAGCAGGAGTAATGACTCCTTGGAGGAGGTGTTTTCTTTTGCAGCAAATCAGCCCAGGGCCAGCAGGTGTAAGTTTATAGACACAGCCCAATAATGGCAGCCTGAGCTCTTCTGTTCCAGCAGTCCAACGGTACCTGGAAAGGAACAGACCTCTGCCCACTTGTCACTATCCCCTGACCTTATTGCAAAGTCAAGTTCTTGTAAACAGCCATGCAAAATCTCCATGATTTTCCCATTTTTGTTCTTTTCCAGGCACCCCAGAATGCACATCAGAACAGGGCTAATGGATGCCCATCTCTACTGTCTGAAGAAATATGTGGTAGACTTTCTGGTAGAAAACAGGTAAGAAACCAAGCAACACACGAGGTAGTAGCAGGCATTTGCATTGACATATGGTTTACACCAGAGCTTTTAAAGGAATTTTTTTTTCCCATTAAATTAGCTAGCATAAAATATAAATATAAAAGAGACCAATTTTCAAAATATTTTAACTATACTAAAAGAAATGCCAAGCATTATGTCTGAGTGTCTTATTAGGATCTTTTTGAAAAAACAAAACAAAAACCCCAGTATAAGTGAACACTAACATTTTTGTCTCTTTTATGCATCCTTCTTTTTCTAATGTATCTGTTCTTTTTGGCTGCTCATTTTACCAGGGCTTCCCTATTGTTAGGCTTGTGAATACATTTCTGACCTTTGATTTCCCCCACCACAGTCTGTTTTGGTCTTTGCAATCACCTTCCCTCTGCCCCTTCACATCCACCACCACTGCAGGTGGGCTATCTCTGTAGCATCCTATGTTTTAGCTTGTGATATTCCTCTGTCAAAACTCTGAGACCACCCACTGAGAGTAAGAAAAACATCCATTTATGGAAGTGGAGAAGGATCTTAGCTATAATATTTCATGAAACAGACAAAAAAAAACCCTGTTTGTCTTTTAAAAACAAACAAATGAACACTCCCCCTCACAGTAAGTAGTTCAGTTTTGGAATTATGTCCTGTTCCTAGACTTTTTATAGCCCTCTCATGCCCATTACATATACTGAGTGCTCACTGAGTTCTCAAGAGTTTTTCTACCCTTTTAAGTAAGATAAAAGATACAGAGGCTAAGTGTTGTGTTCATAGTACATTTTCTTAGCAGATAAACTGACATGTGAAAAAACATTGAGGGTGGGAAATTTATGTTAGTCTCAACCATATACAAATCTGGTGATACAGCTGGATACATGCTTGAAGGAGCTCTTCCAGAGTAAGGGTCTGTGAGCAAGTTAAAATTAAGTGGAAAATCTGTGTTAACCCTGAGGGCAGTTTCTTACCACACATAAGAATAAGGCTTATCCAACACTTTGGTCCACGGGGGCATTGTACAAGTTATTTTAGTTCCCACTTGTGTACAGAACCATGTGAAAGGTGAGAAAGTTTCAGGAGCAGCAGGAATAAACCTGGAATAAACCATTTATTTAGTGTATTTTAGAAAGTTGATGAGGGTTTGGAATTCTCATGCTTCCTGTGGTAGCATGAAGCAGTGTTTACACCTTTCTTTTGTCATAGTACAGCATGTAAGACTCATTTCTTGAAACTCTAGCACCTAGTTATGCTGAGATTAAACATTTCTGGAATATTAGACGTTTCACACATTCAGTTATTTTTCCCTGGTATTTCATTGGGTTTTGAATTTAGATCTGTGGGATAAGGATGATCTTTGTCAGATCTGTCACTCAGAGAGGCTTCTAGGTGTAAGTAGCGGTAACTTCATATTTCAATTTTTTTTCTGCTATTTCAGTGGAAACTGGTGAGATCTTTGACTTTGTCAGTCAGGATTTGACCTTGTGTTAACCAAAGCCAGTAGAGTAAAACTCTTCTAGTTGCCCCCAGATCCCCATAGAACAAGCCTACTGACTTTTTGCAAATATGATAGACCAGGGATTTTTTGGTTGTTTTCTATAGCGAGGTTATTCTGTCTTCACTATTTTTTGAAGTTGTGCTGCTTTTCTGTGACACTTCCATGACAAACAGATCATTACAGCAACTAGACAGTGTTTCTTAAGACGTGATAGCAACATCTGGCTTACTGATGGTAGATGGCTGCTTCATTCTCTTTATTACACAAATGCTGCTTATTCAGTCAATTGAGAGAGTCAATTGCAAGTAATGTGCTTAACTGGCAAATCTGGGGAATGGGACTTTTGCCATGAGGAATAACTTCAGCTTTCAGACTTCTGGCACTGGTGGGCATTTGCAGCTTGTTTTTCTTCTCTGAGGAAGGGGAGGACAGTGCATACCCAAAGATCTTTCCATGTTTGGCAGCAATATGCCAAGACCTTTGAAAGACTCCGGGATTTTTTTTTTTTTTTGCCTCAGAAGTACTAACATCTACATAATTGTTTGGGTTTAAGGATTCTTTTTAATACTTTGGTTTTTAGGCTAGAAAGAACCTACAGTAAGATTTTGCCTCTCTGCAATTCTGCACCAGGACTGGAGAAGCTCAGATGCCTTGTTTAAGTTGTGTGTGTTTAAAACTAACAGCAGGGACTGAAGGGAACAGTGAAGCTCTTGTACAGTGCCAGGAAGTACTGACACAGTGTACTTCCTCAATATTACAATATTTACATTGTGTTAATATTTTAACAGCGGGGTTTGATGGCAGGCAGAACACCTTTTTTCATTGTTTGTAACTCGGTGAAGCATTTACATTTTTTCAAATGTTTTTTTTGACATACAAAAGTTGAAAAGATGTTGCCCAGCAGTAAAAAATTCAGTTGCTACAACTGGCTTTTGTAGGGGAAAATTATGATTACTTCCAGGTTGGAGCATTACATGAAAATTAATGTGGTTATCTGTATGGGATCTGTTTCTTCTTCAGTGAGTCCCAGCTTAGCTGCAAAGATATGGAAAGAACAAGCTCTGCCTGGGTGAATCTAACTTGTTTGTAGTTGTACCTGTAAAAAGTCACGAGCAACTAATATGAAAACAGGAGAAAAACTCATGAAATGGCTAAACCTTGGTTGTGTCTAACTATATAAATCTTGCTTTAGGATTTGCAACAACTTTGTTGAGTGGCAACTTTGGAAAAAGGCTGAATATTCAGCTCCAAGATGAAGTCATGATAGCAAGGGCTTTTTCATTAGCTTTATCACCATCTTGCTTTGTGGTACGAGTCAGATTCTTTGATTTTTCTATGTACTTGTTTCCTCTTCTAAGTGGGATTGTTTGGAAAATAATCAGTATTTGTTTGGCAGCAGTGAGATTCTATGATGAGGGATGTTAGGAGAGGTCAAAATACTGTTTGGTAGCCTGTAACTCAGTTTGTAGTCCTTTAATATATTTTTATGAACTATTTTAAAAGGCCTGAATTTATGATTATCCTGCCTGAAGTTTTATTGCACTATAGCAAATCAAATTCTTGAGTTTTAAAAGGCAGAACTTGCTAGTGCCTTTGAATAAAAATCAGAGGAAATATTCTGTTTATTAGAACACCCTCAAATATGTATGTCCAGACAAAAATAAAAATTACTATGCCCCTAATGTAATTTAAACCTGGGGAATTTATTTTTCAGGAATGAAACTGCTTTTTCTTTCCTCTCCTAGGAGGAAAGAATGCATTTTGGCAGTTAAATTTCCCATCTATCACTCATCCCCTAGTTCAGCACTGGATCCTAGTGAAATCAAGTGTGCAAGGGTCCTACCCTGTCTAAATCTACCAAGCTCAAATGCTCGTGGTTCCATGCTGGCTTGGGCAATAGCTGAAGAAATTCTTGCCCGTAGCAGTTTGTTTCCTACAGCTGGAATATGTTCCTTCTCTTTTCTGCTTCACCAGGGTAGGTTGATTTAAAAAGTGCTCTTTAATCATCTGCAGTGCTCTGGCAGCCTCTGCAGAGGGGTGCCAGTACGGGATTGGGAGCTCTGCCCTCAGATAACGTCTCCATCCCTGCATCTGCAGTGGAGACCCAATCACTGGTGGCTTTTGGGTCTGTCCTCATGAGATTCACAAGAGGTTACAGACCATACCCTGCTGCCAGCTGGATTTATCCTGTCTGAACAGGAACTATGGCCTCAATGTGAAGCAGCTCTTGTTTTCAGAGCTGAAAATTCAGTTCAGGGCTGAATTTTCTGCTGGTGGTACCTGGCTCTAGGGTTTATTTCAGCAAAGGCCTTTGATTCTTCACCAGGTTCCTTTCTTCATCAGTGAAATTAGAGTTACTGAGGTTGGTCTTGGTGGAGAGTGTAGGGTTGTACCACACTTCCACATGGGAGGGAAGTCAGTTAAAAATGTGAGCTCTTTGTATTCAGGTGAGAGCTTTCCTCAGTGTTTCCTCTCTCAGAGCAAAGCCAGCCTGTGGCTCTCGTAGCTGCCACACTTTGTGGCGTGGGAAGCCAGGCAAGCAGAGGCCGTGCATGCTGCTGGAGCTGCTCTGCCAGCACAGGGCAGGGACAGTTGAAGGTGAACACCTGCAGCACACGAGGAACTGCACAATATTGTTTTTCTTAAAGCAATCATTCCACGCACCGAGCCAGCAGCGAGACAGAAGCAGAGGCTGTAGCTGGCTGGGGGCACGGCTCCACCCCACAGCTGGCGGGCCTCACACCCCTGGGGCCTGGAGTGGCAGCCAGCACAGTAGCCAGTCCCTTTTTTGGCACTCTCCTGAGTGCTAGGTTGGAATCCTGCCTCGCTGCTGCATTCGGAGCAGATGGAAGAAGAGAGTCCTTATTCCCTTTCCCCCATGAACTTCACGTCTAGCAGAGGGCAGGATGTGGGCCTGTGCCGTGTGGCCCTGTGTGTTGCACAGGCATGTGGTGGTATTTCTTTGCTGTGTGCTGACAGTTGGCTTGCTAAAAGCTGCTGCCAGGCGAAACGTGATCAAAGGGAAGTTGCATGGTAGCTTGTGTTCTGTTTTTCCTGAATATTTCTAAAGCTTTGGCCTGGTGAAGTAAGATACATAATTGAGAGGAGAGCAGAGGGGAGATACTTTCCTTGTAAAGTTTTAACATGGAAAATTCAAACTTGCTTTGGAAATTTAAGTCTTGAAGATATGTCTCTACGTATCCTGTGAACATGCTTAAGAACATATGTAATATGCATTTATAATACATGTGTACATGAATGGCATTGTGCCCAAAGTCTGTTGTGCAGGTACAGATGGCAGCATTTGTTATATTTGTTAGAATTTTACCATACTCACAGGTGAAACCTGTAGGCATATGGGGACTGCTGTTCTCATCACTAATTGAGGTAGACCACAAAGTCCAAAGCCAGATCAAGGCTGCCTAAAGCAAAGCAATATGTGGTCCTAATCAGTAAGGTCCCCAAAATAATTTTTCCTAAATTTCATTAGTGCAGAGCTTGTCAGGAACATACTAATCAAACCTTAGTTACAAGTTGAGTGTACAAAAAGCCACATTTAAAAATACTAACTTTGTAGCACTTGGCACTTGCCAGTTAATAAGTGCCACAGCTGAGGCTCCCTTTGCAACTTTTTGCTTTTATTTTTCCCCACATATTATGGAACAGCCTCAGTTATATGACTTTGTACCTTGTTTGGGGATTTTTTTCTCTGTCTGTGACCACAGCTTCATTTATTGCCTGAAATGTTTACTGAAGGAGACACTGTTCAGTGTTGTACATATCTTCTGTAGTTCAGGTGAAGGGCACCAGTCTTCATTCCTATTTAAACTATGTTCTGAAGATAAGTGAAATACTTTGTTTTGGAAAGGTAAAAGTAAATACGTTCCTCTTGGTGCTCATCACTGATTGGGTAATGCCCATTAACTCTGATCAATACATCTATTAGTGAAGCATGGTTTTCCCCTTCTGAAAGTGGGAAACCAGGATACACAAGAGTTGAGGTTTGAATCAGCTTTGTCTTAAGTATGCCAGTTTTCAATTATTAATGTTATACAGGAAGCTTGTAATGTTGAAAAAGTTTTCCATTGATGATAGCTGTTGCAGGGTGATAATCATTGGCAACCTGCAGAAATTAGATTTATGTTGTGCATTTGACACCATCCATAAAGTCTTCTGACAGGAGGGAATTACAAAAAAAAAAAAAAAAGTAAAAATCAGTTCTTCAGGCATCATTCATTTGTCTTACATCTTAGCAGCTCTTTTTCCTCTTGCAGCCCTCTGCCTTGTACATTTAACACAGATGTTCTAACAAATGAGGCATTCTTCTGCCTCATTACACAAAGGTGATCCATCCCCAGGGCATAGTCCATCTTTGCACTTGGTGAAGAAGAGATTGAGACTGGCAAGAGAGGAAGAGTAGGTGTGTTTTTAAGGGTTGTATCATAATGTGAACACACAAGGTCTTAATTGAATTATAAGCAACGTGCTTCTAGCTTTTCTTAATTTGAGTGCCCAAACTGTTACCATGATATTCTTTAAGTGTGTATATATATATATATATATATATATTTATGTATGTATGTATTAATTCACTTCTAGAATTGATCAGTGAGTCTACTGTGACTCTTGCTAACGGAGTAGCTGTTACCAGCATAGATTTATCACCTTTCAGGTCAGCCACCAGAAAGAGATAGGATGCTCTAAACTTAAGAATATCCATGTCATCATTTATAATCTTGGCCTGGAGCACACTGTGTTTCTATGTGGAACAGTGCACAAGTACTTCAATTGCCTTGCAGAAAAGAGAGAATGGAGCATGCCCAAGGTAGAAATACTTCTACCTTTTAGAAGTAAAAAACCCAAACCAAATGGGTCTCTCCCAAGCATCTGCAAACAGTGTTTTTTCAGACTTAACCTGGTGTAGTATGGGCACTTTTCCTGTTTACAAAAGTAATGCCCAGACGAAAAGACAACCCTGTGCTGTGCCAAATTCCAAGCATGGAAGTGCAAGAGCTTTTCAGCACAGCAGATGAAATATTTTTAACATGATCAAAACAAAGGGGTTTTTCCATAATTTTGTTCTTGGAAATAGCTGACATATTTTTGATGATGCTATCCAAAAAAGAATCAGCTTGAGGGAAACACCTGGCATTGGTAATTTCAGCCAAAACAGTTACACTTTGGCAAAGTTTACAAACATATGAAAACAGAAACTTAACTTAGGAAATTCTGGGCAATTTTTCTTCAGGCACCCTAGTTGCACTACCTCTGAATTTTGATCATTTCAGATTTGGTGGAGGCGGATGCCACTGTGTGTTTGTTCAGATGTTCTGGGTTCTCTGTTCTCCACCTGAGTGTCACATGCATTTTGTGACATAAGATCATCAGACTTCATTTCTAAAGACTGTGTAGACATATGTAAAACAAAATTGACAACACACATATTCCTCTTATATAGTAGGACATTTCACTTACTTGTATGGTATCCTTCCCCCTTTTTCCTCACCCTTCTTCCTCCTAAAACCACATAAAATTTTATTGTGTTTAGTAATGTGTTTTGCAAATCACCATTTTGTCCAGAATCTTCTCCTTCTGAAGTTTTAGATGTAGAAAAAGCCCCAGTTTCCCAGGTACAGTCACCTGGGAAGTGGGCAGCTCTTCCTGTGGCCAGAAGGATCAGTTGTGGTACTGGAGAGGCAAGAACTTTAAACAGCAGCACTCTGCTCACATCAAAAGGTCTGAGTTAGCCTTATCCTGGAAATGCTGAGTGCTAACATCTTGCCTGCCACCAGGGAATTCTACTTTCCCTGGGGAGCCCTCCTCTCAGGGTGCACTCTGTAAGAGTCTGAGCTGTAGCTAAGAAAACAAATCAGCTTTCTGCAGTTCTTCCAGCGCTGGAGAGCTGCCTGCCAGAATTTGCCAGTAGAGAAACTCTTTTCTGAACTGAGCAAATTTGCAGTAAACTTTATAGCCAAAGTCAGTATGATTTGTTTACAAAGTTAAACACTGGGGTTTGGGTTGGTATTTTTTTTTTTTTACTGCTGAAATAAATAAGAGCAAATTGTGTGAGGTCATAGTGCTCTGCCTTTCCAAACTGCTTCAGCTGCAATCCCAGAGCACACTTCTCTGCTGAGCTCCCCTCTGCTGGGTCCGGAGAGTGTCTGCTGGGCCAGCACCAAGAGGGGAGAGGAAGGCTTGCTGTCTCAGTGTTGTGTTGGGAGATCTGTGGCCATGGAAAGAGCTGCAGCAGAGCCACCCTTCTCCTCCCTTGGTAAAGGGCAGGGCAGTGTGGGATCTTTGGAAACTTGAGGTACAAGGGACTGTCTCTGGAGCTCCTGCTTGGATGGCTGTGTGCTGTGCTGTACACAAAGGCCCCTGCAGGTTTATATTAAGGTGCTGCCCAGACTAAACCAGTGCATTTTTTCTTTTTCCCCTCTAAATGCCTTTTTATCATTCAGGCTGTCACCTGTGTTTCCTGGCAAGGGCTGCTGGCTGGGGGAGGTCTGGCAGAACTGAACACCCAGCTTTGGTGGTCTTTGTGTGGCTGCCTGAAAGATGGCTTAAAACAGAACCTGCTCTGTGAATACCTGCAAGTTAACATGTGTCAGCCGTGTGGCTGGAAGGTTTCTCTTTGCTGTTAAGAGAGATTTTATAATGAATACTTTCCTTGTGATTAAAATGGATAAATAAACAAATAGCTCCTACAGGAAGTATACTGTGTGAAGTCAGAGCAAATAGATTGTAGCTTTTCAAACAAGGAATAGAAAAAGGGAGAAAAACACCCCACAATCAATCCAACCTAGGCTCCTCCTTAGTGCATTTGATCTATTACAATGTGAAATGGCAATTCATCTTCCCCATTTCCTTTCCTTGTCAAACATATCCAGCTGTTGGAGCTTTCCCTGCTCCTTACTAGAAATGCCAGGATTTAAAAATTGTTGATGTCCTCATCCTCCAGGGTATTATTACTGCTATCGTCTTTCCATGGTTCCAATCAAGCTTACTCCTGAAACCTCAAGGGGAAAAGCCCTAATGATCCAAACTAGATTTAAACACATTGTGATTTTCAGCAAATGCCTTCTGTAAGAAATACAGTTCCTTTTCCTGTTGGCAGACTACCTGGGAGTAGACATATCTTTGGATATGCTGAATTGGAGCTAATGAACTTCATCAATAACTGCAAACCTTTTTGTGGGGCCATGATACTCCATTGTGGCCACATGCCTGACATATCAAAGCATGCTTGGTCACAGCGCAGTATTCTATGCACCTAAGCCGCTCCTAATGCAAATTTCAAAGGTAAATATTAAAATGTATTAATTTTGTTATCTTACTGTAACTTAGAGCATCATATTATGACCCTTTGGATTCTGTAAAAAAAGTGAATCTAGGAAGGGCATGAAAGATATAATTCAATTATAGAATCATAGAAATACTTAGACTGGGGAGGAATGTCTAGCAGGATCTAGTCCAGCCTCCTGCTCAAGTCTAACTCTTGTGTTGCTCAGGGCTTTTTCTGCAGTTTAGTTTTGAAAATCTCTAAAGTTGGAAACTGGGCCTTGTCCCAGGACTGTACCACTCACTGAAAAGTTATTTTCTTTATGTCCCAACTGGAATTTCCCTTGTTGCAGCTTGCATCTGTTGCCTCTTGCTCTCTCACTGTACACTTCTCGGAAAACTCTGTCTGTCATCTGTATCACTTCTGTATGACTTGTGGTAGTGGAAAACCATAATCAGATTCCCCCGCAGCCCTCTGTTCTCCAGGCTGAACAAACCCAGCTCCCCCAGCTTCTCCTCCTGTGTCATGTGCTCTTGGTCCTCTTGGTGGCCCCAGCTGGGCTCGTTCTGATCTGATAATAAACATTAAAAATGGTTAGCTATTTTTCCACTGTTTGATGCAGTTTCAGTTTCCTTGGGTAACCTTCAGTCAAGTTGATTTTTGTCTTCACACGAGATGTGATTTCGGAGTCGAGAAGTAATTAGTTTACCCATCTTTGTGTGCTTTTTTCCCATATATCTTTTTCTTCTTAAATCATTGCAACTTGAGCAGTATCACTCTAAACACTCCTTTATCAATGCAGTACATTTCGTGTACCCAGCACTACATGCATGTAAGATAATACTTCGGGCAAAGTTATTATCTTGCTTTGCTGGGTATCTCCTCGTGAGGATAGCACAATCCTTATGCTATGATACCATATATATGTCTCTTGCAGTGAAAAATATAATTCCCTTGTATTCTTCATTCAGATGGTATGAATGTACTATTTTCAAGATAATGTTTTATTTTCTGTCCCTCTCTGTTTTGCTTCTAAATCTCTCTTCTTTCACAACACCTCAGTCACTAATACATCCTTTTGAAGTGCTGAGCCCCTTTTTACTAACAGGTTGAATTTTGGGTAAAGAGAGAAAACAATTATTGTCTTCCTAATATTTCACTTTTCTTATAGTTTGTTTTTTTTTTTTCTAGGTGTTAGTTCAATGTTAAATTTCACTGTGCCTTAGCAAGACAAGTGAAACATGAATAATCATAAATAAGTCTGTAACACTGTCACTGACTTTATTATTACATTGCATTATTGTTGTGGGAGACTTCTAACTTCCTGCCTATAGATGGGACAGTAACTGCTACCAGTGATACATACATGAATAGAGTAGCTAAGAAGCGTCTTCCTTAAGTTAGTGATGGTACTCTGAGTTCCATTTTGAATGTGATAAGGAGCCTAGAGCATGAGGTAAGGGTTGATCATAGAACAGTCTTGAATCAAAGAGGAGCAACTGAATTTCTTTACTTAAAGTGAAAAAATTTTTAAAAAAGAGTATAACATTTTAAATAGTCTATGGGAAATGCTGAATGCTGTCTAGTTAAGCTACTGGTTTTGAAGAAGTCCAAGAGCTGAATGGAGACAAGGAGTGGTATTTCCCCTAAATCAAAGATGCAGAGAGGAACTGTAGCTCCCACAGCATTTTACACCAAACTTTAATGGATTAATACCACCTGGAAAGAACATTATGCATAAAAGCTGTCTCATGAAAAAGAGGAGATGGGATTCATTGGCCAAAAAGCTTTCAAAGTTCCTCAAGAAAGGATAAAGTGAAGACAAAAAAAAGTTTAGTTTTATCACAGACAGAAGATCATATTGCAAACACCATAGTAAAAAGAACAGAAGAGTTGTCCTACAGGGAGGGGTGGAACAAGGATTAGCAATCCATATGGAGTTAAGGTAGAGTGCTGGGGAGAAGGGTATAGAAATGGTACTTGTATAGGTGGAAGCAGGATTGAATTACAACATACAGTTTATTTCCCAGAGTGCTGAAAGAAATTAGTCAAACTGAAGATAGGTCAGTTTGATTGCAGACCACCAAACACAGTATCTTCATGGAGAAAGAGCAAAGTCATGTGGGCATCTCCAGTGCCTGTAATGCAATACCAGTGGAGTGGCATGGAAGAGATTGCCCATGTGAAGCTACAGCTGTGTCTGCATTTTCTGACACTTAACATTTTATACAAGTCTGAAGTGTTTAAATCTATTTATCTAAATGCATAATTATGCACCTAAAGTTTACATAACTCATCGGTTTATGGACACACATCAGCTTTATCAAATGCATCATATACGTGTGTTTGTTTAGGCAAATTGTCAGAATGCCTGTTTCTTTTTCAGAAAAGGAGCCTAATTTCAAAAGCACTTAGAAAAAAGTTGTAACTCAGACACAGATGGCTGCAAAGGCGGAGGTGGGAGAGAAACGGGAAAGATGAGTTCTGGCAAGGAATCACATTTGTTGCAGGTGCGCTTGTTTTAGAAGAATGGGATGCTGTCTGGGAATGAATGAGATCCATTCCTCAGCAGTGTGTACAACCTGCCAAACACCCTGGGTGGCCTCCGACGGCCTCAGAGACTTTTGGTCAGAGAGAAGTTCTAAAAATGTCTAAACTTGCTGGCATTCCTGTGCAAAAGCTGTGTTAGTTGGGAGCTGTGGGGTGTTGCTGGCTGTTTGGCAAGTGGGCAGAGTTAAGGTTACTTAGATGACCTGAGCTGAGTGTGCACACGCTTTCAAAGGATTTGAGTATGTAATTGAGGAGTTTTAATTTCTGTGGTCAATTTTTCAGAAAGCTGCCTTGTTTCCCAAAGGGCTTTTTGGCAGAAGTGGAAGTTAGATCCCTGCTCCTTTAACTCCATCCAGACTTGGTGGAACTTGAGAACAGCTTTTATGTGGTTTACATCCATACCATCCCTTTCATACTTTGATCTGGTTCCTCTCCATGTTATGGTATCTGTGACTGTCACTTGCTTGTCTTCTGCTTTCCCTCCATCATCCGGAATGTGGAGTTTTGGTGGTGATTCTGCAGTTTTGGGAAGTCATTCATAAACTTGAGCCTGCAAAGCTGTGCAGTTTTACTGGCTTGCTGTGTAATGGCTTTTGAATGAGTCATGCACGTTCTTGTGAGCTTTGGGAGTATGTTGCTGTCAGGCTTTAAGGTTTTAGTTAGAAAATAGTGTGGAAAGACAAATGAAGCACAAATGCAGTCATGTGGAATTACCTTTTAGTAGAACATTTCTCGAAGTTTCCTTGTCTTCTCCCTAGGCTTTTAGCTTCAAAAATAAGAGACACTGACAGTTAATATGAAATTATGGCAGGGTGTGAGAAATGAATTTGCTCTTTTTGTGGTCCAAATTTTGAGAGTAGAACAGGGGATATAGAACATAGCAAGATATAAGAGATGTTTAATGCTGTGATGAGTGCTGCAGGGTTTTGAACTAGGCACAATTAATTGCTTGGTAGTTAATTGGCTTGCCTGATTACTTTGGAGTTTTCCTGTATTATAATTGGTCTTGGTTACACCAAACAAAGGCAAAAGGATTATTGCAAGATGTAAGGGCAGAATTAGCCTTCTGCAGAGATGTGGCACACCCTAGAGATTTATCACTTGATTTTTTTCCCCTTTTGTATGTAGTCCTTCTCTGTTTTCTCTGCATTCTTAGCATGTCTCAGAAATTCCAGCATTTTTCGTAATGAATCAGTGAGAAGAAGGGGGAAAGTCCTGTAATTCCTTTTTCCACTGTGCTTGTTAAAACGATGTTGTGGGAAATGGACCCAAACACTGTCTTTTAAGTGGTGTTGAGTCTGAGGCAGGTGGTATTAACTCAGGACTGCATTAACTCTTTTCAAATCTCTTTCCTGTTTCCTTGAGGAAACATGCCTGGTGTATATATGTGGCATGGGCTGTTTGCCTGCCTCTTGCATTGACATTTTAATTTGGTCCATGATATAAATATCATTTCCCTAATCCCCCTTGCCCTGACCCTGTTTTGTCTGTTTTGTCTTTTCTTCAAAGTGAGTTGACTTTTTTTTCTTGAAGGAGGGGGGAGGAGATGGGAATGGTGGCTGGCTGCTCTAGTTTGGAGCATTAAATGCTCAGGGAAAAAATCTCAGAGTAACTGTTGTTTCTTTCTTTGTATTCACATGGAAATTTTTAATCTCCATCAAAGGATCAGGAGAAAATAACGTTGAGATTCAACAAGAGAGCTCCCAGCTTACATGGAATTTTTAAATGTTATTTGGCTTTGTCCTTTAAACGATGAGAACCATGAACTATGTACCTACAGGGTTCAGAATTAACTTTTCTCTTTCTTCCAACACACTGTCATTTTTTTTTTTTCTTCCCTCCCTTTTTCTTAACATCTTTATTGTTCTGTATAAACATGCAACTCCTTTCTGGCCAAAACTGTAAGTTGCCTTAGGATTTGTTTAGTTGTATTTATGTATACATTTCTAACATTAATTATGAGCACCAGTCTGAAATACAGCCTCATGTTCTTTTGATGTGATCTGAAGAATCTCTGTTGAAGGCTGTGGAGCCAAGATCAGAGCCCAACCCAGTGTACGCTTGCATAGCTGTACAAGAGCTAACATTTGCCTATTCAAAAAAAAAAAAAGTATACAAATAGGTATAAAATGGCTAATGATCTGCTTGTTTGTAGTGGGGAATCACAAACACTATCTGCACCTGTAGATGTAGCTGATAGTGCTGACAGTGATAGCAAGGGAAGCCCCCTGCAGCTACCCATGGAGGGTAACAGCAGATTTCACAGGTGGGTGCTGACAGCAACAGTAGATTTCATGCTTCATCACAGATTAATAAAACAGGGAGGATATTAGAATGCTAATACTCATTAATACTATTTTATGGTGTTTAACATTAAACATGGAAAATGAAAATGAATGACAGCCGGTAAATGGAACTGACAGTTGTGTTCAGGGAGTCTGAAGCTGGTGGGAATTAGCTGCAGGAAGCAGAAGCTGTGGATGGTCCTATTCCTGCTGTGGATCAAGCCAAACAGCACCTTCAGTTACCTAGACTTGTGTAAGGCCACCAAAATTTAGATTCAAATAGGGTCTTGTATTATTGTAAAAGATTTTATGAGATTCCTTTCCTTATCATCATTGGTCAGAACCATTATTTTCCATGTCCTATGACAGAGTGGCCAGCAATGCATATATCTAAGAGCAGAAATCACAGCCCGTTAAAGCATAATTGTGAAATCCATTTTTTGTCTTTTTTGAAGGAGACAGTATTAGTTTTTCTCCCCCAAAACTCTTCTTGTGTTTCAGTTGGCTACATTGTTCTTCATTTCTTGCTGAAATTTCAATAAGCTTCATCCCAGAGGCAGTTGCATTTCAGCAACAAGTAAAAGTTGGCCCTCCGTGAGTCATAATGTAATGTAATATAATATAACATACATAGATACAAACCTACTTCTGCCGTGTTTTATTCTGTTTTAAGTTTATTTATGGTTAAAAATTTCTGAAACATTTTGCATAGCTGTGTTTAAATATTAAGCTTATTGACCTAGAGTGTTTTCGCCCAACATTCTTTCACAAGTAAAACCTTTTAATTTAACATGAACCTTATCTGTGCCTTTAATGAGAACACTGGGAATACAGAGAGTGCACAGGAACCAGGGATAAAGGGATTCTAAAGGTGTAATTATGTCTTGCTGATAGTAACAGGTCTTGGTAAAATAACAGTTGTCTGACCAAGTAGCCATTTTTGTCCCTTAATGTTTTAGGTTTAAATAAAATTAACCTTGAATAGTCTAAGTTTATATTGTCTGAGTCTGCAATCCACATAGCTGACTGCAAGTAACTGATGTGTGCTCCAAGCTCTTAGGTACATTTAATATTGAATTTTCCAGGAGGTTCTTTTGATAGCTAAATATTTAATCTTCACTTGAATTCTGACTTTTTTTCTTGCACTTGCACCATGAATTTCAACTGCCCAGTTGTCTTTGTTTCCCCCACTTATGCGCCATCTCTTGCCAGCATCCCCTGTAGCTGTGACCTGCTGCATGAATGGCAGATTCCAAGCAAGAGATGATACTTCTTTTTGCATGCTTAAAATGTGATCAGTATCAACCTCTTTCAAAATTGCTGCCAACTCTTTTTCTCAGGGTACTGGAGCCACATAAGGTGCTTCAGGGATTAGTGTGTCCCCCTCTCTTCATTTACAAGAAAACATCTAATAGCACTCTGCATCTTTGGTGGTTTCATTGGAAACCTACTACTTTCTGTTGAGGTGAAAACAGACAGATAGAACTTAAAAAATCAAAGTTTAGGGAATGAAAAGTCACGAAAAAGGGCCTGTCACTTGGGCTAGATTTTATGAAAACATATTTATTTTGGCAAATGTTTCTCAAAGGCAGGTTCATGTTTATGCTCTCTACCTCTGGAGTTTGCTCTGAGGTGTCAAGAGCATGCTTACTCCACATTGGCTTGCAGTTGGATTTCTGCCAAAATTCTGTGTGCCCTCCTCTCCTCCCACTCACCCCTTTGGTTTCTTTCTCCTGGTTGTAGCAGATTTTTCCTTCTGTGGATATCAGTGCATATTTCATTTTCACTTCTTGGTGCTAACAAAAACAACGAGCTTTAGAAACCAGGGAGCTCCAGTTTTAAAACCTGAAGAGAATAAAAAAAGATGCTTTCTTCAGCTTATACAGTCTTTCATTTATTTCTTCTGAATATAGGCATGTGAAGTTTGGGATTTGACTGTTAGAATTTTAAATACACTAGACCAGAAATCTTTTTAGTTTGTCTTCTTCTGTCACTAGGTTAACAGGCCAGTTGGTTCTTCCAAACTCCTTCTAATTTTTGGGTTTTTTTGATTAAGGGTCTTCAGTCCCTCTGCATTTCCTTTGATTTAAATTCCTTTCCTAGTTCCAGCTGGTTGTTTAGTTTCTCCTGCTTCTGATAGATAATAGTCTCATGCTATCACTTTGTGTATCTTAATTTGCAAGATCTGTTGCAAAAAATTCCCAAATCTTTCTCACAGAGGGCCTTACTGTGTATTTTTACTACTTTCCGAAGGCAAATTCCTTTAATGTTGCATATAAATTGCTTCAACAGCAAGCAGAGGCGAACCTTCCTGGTTTTCCTTTTCCAGTAAGAAGGATGTGTTTCTGAGCCACATCTTATGGATGACCCAGAGATTTGCTCCACCTTTGGCAAAGGAATGTGGCTAGCATTTCAGAAATTGCAGGAAAGCTTCAGGAGTTTGGCCAAGAAAGATTAAACCATCAAAAACCAGGCAAAACTGCAAAACTTTTTCTTTTCCCCTTTCCACTGCTTTCATTTCCTACCGTGTTGTGTTGTCCTCTGCATCAGACTATTTAACACTGCCAAATACTTGGGTATTTTATAGGTAATATATCTTATAAATGCCATAGCCAGCCTCTGAGGGAAACAGAGGATTGTCGGTTTTGGATGCAGTATAAAACCCAAGCAGGAAATCATTGCTGAATGGCACAGCTGCAGGCAAACATTGTGAGCTAGTAAACTGCCCATCTGCACAGCCCCACGTGTGTGGGAGCGCGGAGCCGGCGCGGCCGCGCCGAGCGCGCCTGTAAGTGGTTAGCAGGCAGAAATTCGGTGATTAAGGAATGAAGTGTTTTACTTCGTTGGTTCCTGAAATACAGCTATCTGAAGGTGATTATAATCTTATTTTCAAGTAGGAGGCGATACTAAAGACTAGAGCTTTTCTTTGTTTGTAATAAAACATAAAAGCAACATTTCAGAGGTGGGCTGCAAGACAGAGGAGTGACAAACCCGCACTGAGGACTGAAGAAAAAGTTTGTCAAGAAAAAAACACACTGTATTTGTTCATAGGGCTGAACTGGCAATCACTTCTGAATCTTCCCTTCAAAGCCAGAGACAGGAAAGACTGTTTTGGTCCTTAGCTCTGCTTCACTATCATCGACCTGAAAAGGAGCCTGGGTGGACTTTGAGCTGGTCTTAAAGTTCAAACTGTGTAAGATCCCCCTTTGCTAGAGATTTTGCCAACCACAATAATTTTCACTGTACTCATTCTAGTACTTGCCTTTCGTATTTTAATCTGTTAGTTCCTAGTTTTGCCATCTTCTGTTCTAAACAACTTCTCTTTCTTTGTGGGTTGTTATTTGTTGAGTTCCTCTAGCCAAACTCACTGTGTTAGTTCTCGAATCCTTCCTCTGAAGTTTAGCACTTCCTCTTATATGTGCCAAGTTTGAGTTCATTTTCTGCATGATTTTCCCAAGTACTACTTTAAATAATCCACAATTCAGTAACTAAGTGGAGATTGTTAAAATAATGAAACAACAACAATAAAGCTATTTTAAGACTGCACTCCGACTGTAAAAAGTGTTGATTTGGGTCTTTTCCCCAAATACTTAATTGAAAAATAAAATTTTCTTTTCATAGTCAAAATTAAATATGCAGGGTTATAATCCCATTGTACAATAGACTTTCTACATTGATATGTGTCTTTTGGGAGAGTTTTTTGTTGATTCATTGCAATGTATAAATCAAGAGTAGAAATAATCTAGTAATTGGGACCCTTGTTTAAGGCATAGGTGGTTTGGGAGAAAACCCCTTGTGATTTCCCCAACTCCTAGTATTGAGGTATCAGAATGGATACAATAGCAGTTTTAAATCTGTACAAGGGGAAGATGGGTTTATTGTCAGCTGAAGCCTCTGGAAGCTTTCTGTTCACTTATACCTTTTGTACTGGAGCATCTAAAGAACATGAAAGTCTTGGGACCTAAACTGAAATGTTCTAATTTCTCTTGTTAAAGGACTGAGTCTTTAAAATTTTCTGAATGTGTCATCTGAGCAGGAATTTTGTTAATGCATACTTCATAAAAATTTTAATTTAACAATCTGATATTTTGTATATTTTTGAGCATTTCCATATTTTTATCACAAAGAAAAGGAGCTGTTTGGTTTTCCCTCTGTGGGTGCTTTATTCTCTCTTTTCCAGTCAAATGATGCCCTTTTTAAAGCCACATAAAGTGACTTTAGTTTTTTTCATTACAATGTTGGTATGTTACTTTCTGCATTCCATCTGCACACAAGTATGAATTGTAGGATAATGACATTAAATTATAGTCACTGCTGTTAAAATATAGGGGACTTAGTTCTGAAAATGAAGCTTTTTCCTGATTTTGAATATTTATTTGTATTTTAATGCATTAAGGAAGCAGGTGATTCATGGACATTGTCTTAATATCTTGCCATTTTGATTCATCCTCATGAAGCGTGCAAAATGTATGATGATGTTACACAAAGGAAATGAAGACATAAGTTTTAACATTCACAGATTTCATGTGTCTCTTTCTCCAGGACAATCACATCTCTCCGGAGTGAACTGATTCCACATCTGGTTAGGAAACAGTTTTCTTCTCCGGCATCATTGCAGCAAGGACTAGACAACAAAGAGGAGGACCAAAAGAAAAAAGAGCAAGCATCCCTAGGTCAGTATTGTATCAAAGATTTGGGTTTATGGAAGTTTTAAAGCCCTTATGCTACAGCTGAGTTATGGAGTAGAGTACAGAACTAGCCTGAACCACTATTTTAGAGATTGAGGTTTTTTTTTCTTCAGCAGAGGAAGCTTTTCCTAGGGAATATTCTAGTAGACTTCTTTTTCAAACAGAATTGTGTACTATGTAAATTTTTTTGTCCTCCCTTATTTTGGTGTAAACCATAAGCAAATCAGCTAGTGTCTCTGTATTTTTTTTTTTTTTTGAGAAAAAGTTAGACTCATTTTTGAAAACGTAATTTTAGGAGGGAGTCCCTAAAATTGTGTAGGACAACAGACTAACTCTTAACCACACCGCACTGGGAACTGGACAGGATCTCAGATTCTGGAATTTATTTTTAGCATTTCTGCTGTCTCCTTGTATGACCTTGGGCAAAACATTGCATCTGTCCTGATTCCTTAATTCACACCTGCAGAATAAAAATAAGTACTTACTCACTACGTGTGATAAAATCTGTTAATGATTGCTGAGTATCTAGCCATGGAGATGAGGTGAGGCGAAGATTTCCCTTCACCAACAGTATTTTAATAGTATTCCTCTTCAGAAGGTATTTCATTAAATCCTGTCTAACTTCATGCATGTGTGTGTTCTCCAGACATTTATAGTTTCATAAAGGAAGATAATAGCTTGCTGAAACCTGCTCCAGATAACTCTTGTTGGAATGATCACAGAGGAGATATGAATGAAACTCTCCACGAAGGAAAAGTGCGCTGCTACGTCCATATCATGAAGGAGGGGCTGTGCTACCGAGTGAATACTCTTGGGCTGTACATTGAAGCCAACAGGCAGGTGAGGAAAATACAGAGGTTCCACCTGGAAATACAGCAGTAGCTTACAGGGCATTTCACCCTGCAGCAGTGACTCTCTGTGATACAGCTGAGCAGTGTGTGGGAATTGAACAAGTGCCACGTTGTCCAGGCACCTCACCCTACTGCTTGCTGGATAGGGACATGAGGCCAGGAAACAGTTCTGTCACTGATTTACTCTAGATTTGATTTAGCAGAGAAAACCCTCACCCTACACACTCTTCGGGAGTTTTTTGGGAGCATCAGGACCTACGGCCAAAGAACCACAAAGTGAGGAAAATAAGAATGGAAGTAGCTTTGATAGCTCATTTAATCAATGTCATCCATGTCCTAAAAGCATGCTCAGTTCTGACTGGACTCTTCCTAGCAGATGTTTGTTTGTGATAATAACAAAGATTATTAACAATTTGAAGAAAGATTAAAACTTTTATTTAAATTGCCTAATGATTTCCATTACAAAAGAATTATTTCATGAACAGGTTTTCCTACTGTGGTGCTCCAGGTACACACAGAGGTGAACTCTTGATCTGAGGTAGCATCTGTTGCAGCTTTCACACTACTGAGAATTCATAAAAGAAAAAAATCACAGATGAGAATTAGGGAAATCCTGTGCTACCTAACAAGCTGATGACTAAAAGCTCATAATATCTTTAGGGGGTGGGGATTTGGGTTTTAGGGGTTTTTTGACTACACTGGCTGATGCAATGTACAAGTTCTCTGCACTTTGTTCTGCTAATGATGAACTTCATTGCTATCAGGAATGGCCGGTTTCCTCTAGTTTTGAAAGGGCAGTAAGGAGAGCAGTAAGGAAAGACTCGAGATTTCTTAAGTGGAGTTGGAAAAGGTGATAAAGTTGTATTGGGAATTCTGGAAGTGGTCACTGCTTTGCCATTGCTCTCAGACTGAGTTGATTTCTTTTTGACAACAATGGATTAATTAATGCAAATCAGAATTGCAGAATGGCAGCATGAGTTTACACACTGGAGCTCTTTCTCCTTGATGTTTGTAGAGGAACACAGAAAAAAAGTCATTTGCTTTGTGCTTAGGGAGATGAGGAAGAGAGGCAGCACTGCTGTCAGAAACAGAAAACTTCCCCCAAAATAGGAACAAGTGTGCCCAAAGGGTTAAGGGAGAATACCAATTTCTAAGGGAAGTGTGCGTGTACATTTGGCAGCAGGCACTTCAGTAAAAAGTTATTGAGTTAAGCCAGTCAGACTCCATGTGGGATTTTTTGTGTTGGTTTTTTGTTTTTGGTTGAGTTTTTTTTTAACCTAAATATTCTACATTTTGGTTAGTTCAGGAAATATATTTGCTCCTGGGTGGTACAAAGAATTAGTGTTTTGAAGTCACATTGGGGCCTTCAACGTTGGAAAGGATTTTCTTTGAATTTTGAACTTTTTCAGGATGGTAAAATTTCTAAGGAAACTATGTGGAGGTAAAACATAAAATGGAGCTTAATGAGGAGTTGTGAGAAAGTAGTTCCTTTTTTCAGTGCCACTGCATTTTGTTTCTCTTGCTAATCCTCATAAAAGATGCGCATTTAATTTGATGGGGGGGGTGGGGTTACCTGTTTTGTTGGTCTCTGAGGAAGATTTTGGTTGTTTAGTTTGCTCTTATCTTGGCCTTCATAGACCAAATCCCGATCCCCTTGCTGCAAAGTCGGGACCTATAACTTTGAGGTCCCAAAGGACAGACTCACATAGCAGTAGCAGTCCAGTCCAGTAGCTGTGGGAAGGAATGGCATCCTAACCCATTGCCCTTCTGGTGGGGAAACACTGCTCACATCATTTCACTTCCAGCTGGGTTTCTGGATGCCTGCAGCCTGTGTGTGGGCAGGTGGGTTCAGGAGGGAGTTATCTTCAATAGCAGGAAATAGTTTCTTTGTAAGATGAATTAAATCCAAACACATCTTAAACCTTCCCTTGACCCAGGCACTCCCTCTGACTCCTGCCCCCAGTCTAACCTTTCTTTTCAGAGCAAAATGCTTGAGCTTGTAGCCTTGGTAGGTTACCCCTCAGGCTGCACTAGCAATGACTGATTCTAATAAGGCCTTTGCTCTGGCCGGTAAAATCCTTTATTTCACCACACCACCTTTCCACTGAGGAGGGCGAGAGCCTTTCTTCATTTTTTTCCCTTCCTGCAGATCAACACTGGATAGTAGGAATCTTTCCAACCTATGCTGTAGGTATGCTTTAGTGTGTGTTCCTCTCCTGGATCTTTGTGTCACGTGTTAGGTAACATGTCAGGGCATCTCTTCCCCCAGCCAGCATCATCCAGATGGGTTTGCCTAGGTTGTGGTGTTCTGGTAACCTGGTGGTTTTCTGTAGGGCTTGCACCTTGGACTGAAGGATCCAATCTACTCTTGCTTTTTTAAAAAATAAACAAAATCCAAGTCTAGTGGGAAGGGCCAACTTCAAGATATAAAGAGCTACAGATGTGAAAATGTCTACTGGGGCCAACAGGCAAATTGAAATGATAGCTCAGAAATGTGAACTCCTCTGATCCTGTCTTTTTCAGATCTGTGACACTTGCTTTTTGAGGTTCACTCTTTGGCCATCAGCTCTTGTTATCCCAGCTTTCTAAGGAAATAATTTTACACAACTGTACAGTGTAGCAGTTCCTTAATAGCAGCTTTGGAAATTGCTGGCATCATTCAGCCAAATTTAACAGAGCAATAGAGATCTCAGAGATATGCTTTTCTAAGAGTTTTGTAAAAACAGGTGCTTGGGTAGAGAAAAGGAAGACTTAATGAGTGCTGCTTCCAGCCTTGAGGCAAACTCAGTTGCACCATCACTGTGCTGAGACTTCAGATGACCTCCCAGATGGGTCAGTGAGTGCCCACATCCTGGGTGGCCAAGCAGCATGTGCAGAGCTCCACACCAGCCCCAACACATGCTGCCTCTCATTCAGCCATACAGTTTGCTGTGACACAGACCTCTTAGCCCTCATTCACCCTGTGTTCCTTTGACTGCCATCTCTGTCCTACCAAAAGACATCATACATTGCATCATACATACATCCTGCCAGTAACTGTAGCCCTGTGTCTGTGCATTGCTGCAAGGCTCCCACCTCCCCTAACATCCCTGTCCTGCTGTCATCACTTCTTCTGTGCTGTGTGACCTTGGCTTCAGCCTGATGCCAGGAGATGAAGAATGCCTCAGGCTGCTCTTTCACCCACAAAAGGAACGATGGAGTGATAACCTATCCTCCTACAATGCTACCTCCCCTTCCTTTCAGGAGCCATTTCAAAATTGCTCTCCACAGATTTGTTCTTGGCTACCTCTCAGGCTGTGTCTCTATTACCATTGCTGCTCTGTCTGCTTATCTAACACCTGCCTTCTCCCTGTCGAGAGCCTTTTCTTGTGCACCTTTCTATCATCTGGAATAGCCACTTGATCAACTTTAGTTTCTTTCTACTTAGACATCTGAAATACAATTTTGTTGCCCATGCCTCAGAATACTATCTCACAGAGTGGGCTGGACACAGTCATCTTTTTATGCCAGTTTATTCATTTATATTTGTTATTACTTGCTTCCCTCCCTTGCTTTACTGCACTTTACTGCAGTGTTTTACACGCTGAGCTGCATTAGGAATGGCACATGCTGCACATTGTGGTAACATACAGGATATCACTGTGCTCATCTGGAGCCAGCTGCTGCAGATCCACAAGTGGGAAGCTGAGTTGAAAGGAGACATGTAGTGCACTGTGGTAGCAGTGTACCTGTCTCCTTTACAAAAGTGGGAGATGATAAATCACACATAGCTGGTGGACATTTGAAATACAGTAACCTACCTTTTCCCATAAGTTAAAATGTTTATGGCAAATACACTTGTGCAATGGAAACCAAAGCCATCTGTGATACAGCACTATCATGTTAATTTGTGATGTGGGTTTTTTCATGTAGGTTCCCAAATTATTGCTTAATCTGGGTCTGGAAGAGTCATTGATTCATGGGTCTGCACAGATCACTGATAGAGGCATGGTAAGTGTTGCCTTTTCCCATCTCTGTTCTTTTAGTAGTCTGCAACCACTTTGTTTCAAGAACTGCGTGCTAAAATTCATTATTGGAAGTGAAGCCAAGTTCTGAAGTGTGGAATGGTGGAACATAGGTGATACAGCCCAAAGTCTTCTGTAGGCTCACCCATGGGTTTCAGCCTTTCAGTCTCTCTCTTTCAAAATGTTTGGTAAAAAGTCTAGCTTAGTCCCAAGTCAGACACTGCAGCCTCTTGTTCCCTAATGGCAGTTCCTGGTAGTTGAGCAGTTTGCCTCCCTAAGGACACCAAACCCAGAAAGGATCAGTATTTTAGCTTTGCTTCTTGCTAATGTGTTTTGGTTGAATGCCAGCTTCAAGCCTCCCTTATAACAGGTCTCACAGGGCAAACCTGAGTGAAACCAGTGAGTACCAGCAGGAATGTGCCTATCATGCTTACCTTTCTGCATGAGGCCTACAGAGCCAGATCCACTGATGGAGTTTTACCAAGCTAATAGACCTTGGGAAGACTGTCTGTCTGTGGGGTGGGGCCTAAATTTTCAGGTCTTACCTCTGCCAAGGATCCCTCAGGGTAGAGAAGGGTAAACTTTATTGATGAGTGGTTGAGACGTGCTTTGGGAGGGGTGTATGGAGAATATATATCAGAGAGCTCCATATACTTTTGCTAGTTTCTGTTCTTTTCTTCCCTAGATTGGATCAGACAGTATCATTGGATCATCCACACAAATTGGAGAGAAGACATCCATCAAACACTCCATCATCGGCAGCATGTGTACCATAAAAGACAAAGTTAAGATAACAAACTGTATCATCATGAATTCTGTTACAATTGAGGAAGGGTAGGTTACCTTTTTGTACCTTAGTTCCCTAAATATGCAGTTTCGTTTTCTAGGTAGATCCTGAGTCAGTAGTTTCTGTCCTGTAAGGTATCCTCAGCCAGAAGAGATTATACCAGGGGGTGTGTTTCCAAAGACCAAGTCATAAATAAGTCTCTATAAGCAGTCCAGAAGTGCACAAGTGAAATGAACTAAGAGTCTTGGAACATAAATGTCTTCTTTTTACAATAGATCCTGTAATCTTCAGAATGTGTAAGTAAGTGGATGTATGAGTCTGTATGACCTTGTGTGTTATTCTTACAAGTGTAATTTTAATGGCTGGATCAATGAGTATCCCTAAAATATTTGAGGCACAAAGCATTATTTGAAGTGGTATGCTTGCCAGCTCGAAATATTCTCACATTTAAACATTACAGCCTCACCTAAAATGTAATTTTCTTTGGCCCTTTTCTTTGTCATCCTGCAGCCTTTACTTTACTATTGCCTGTGCTGAGTAATAGAATAAATTAATAAACTTTTCAAAGAGAGAATCTGCCAGCTAGTAGAGTTTTCTCACGCACTAAAGACACTGACTAAATAGTTAGCCTTGAGCTGTACATTTCCAAATGTGGGAAAAGTGGCCTGTCTGTAATTGTTGATGTCTGCATGCCCCCATCTTTCCATACATGCTGGCTTCCTGTGGATGTCAGTGGAAAGGAAACTGCTGATTGAGTCTGTGCAGACCTGTATAAATTCTCTGCTCCTTCATGGCTTGAGGTTTGCTTAGGGCCTCAGGAAAAAGGCCAAACTCTTAAAAAATGCCAAGTTGGCTCTGAAAGTTGCATATCTGAAAAACATAAAACCCCAAAGGATGTGGGGTCTATGGAGGATACTACTGTTACATAACTAAATTACAGGTAAGTATGGTACCTTACCACAAAGTGTTTGTCTTTAATAGAAATCCACAGTAATTTCAAGCACATCATAAATCAGAATTCCATTGAGTATAGAAAATAGCTGGTTTCCAGTTCAATCACAGATGGATTCAGTATGGCTGTATCACAAGCACTACTGTCATAAAAAGTAGGGGAACCTCTCTCATTTGATCATGAGAGCCTCTCATTTTGATTAATGAATTGATGCCACAATCATAATGGTATGGTTTTGCATATGAGGTCAGCAGCTCTACCATTAAATTGCAGAGGCAGCTAAGTGTATAAATAGCACTCTTTTTATGAAGAGTCCCAAATCATCTTGTGTTTGTCTGCATTGGCATTTAGTAGTGTTCTAAATCCTAAATCGATCCCAGAGCTGTTATGTTAAGCATTTCACAAAATTCCACAAGCATCGTAAAGTTGGTGATATATTATTTTTAAGAGAGATAAACTGACTTTTGGGGTAACATTTTTGTGAATTTTAGAAAACAATGTAATCCCTAGTCACTCTTGGTGAAAACAATATAGCCACCAAAGAGTGAAAAACCTCACAGTCCCAAGGGTTTGACCCCCTTTAGCTGCTCTGTGGTTACTGCACACTGATGCACTGGAGTCAAATTTGTAATTATTCCTCTCCAGCCGGAATTAAGACCATAGACCCTGGATCTTTATTGCAAAGAATACTGTAATTAATATTTTGTAGATCTGCACAAATACTGAGCTGATAAATTATTTCTTATTGCATTATGGTAAGTCTTAAGATTAGAGGGGCATGAAGTCATGCATACACAGGTAGTGAGAAACAGAAATACTCTAGCTGCTGGGTTTTGTTGGAAGAAGCCTTGCTTGCACTGAAGGATTTCTATGTATTTTTTTAATGTATTTTGACCCTCTTTCATTACTTTGGTTAAATCTGATGGATTTTTGTTAAAATGCTAATCATTCTTACTTGTGTGGATGGATCCATTTGCAACAGGTGGATAAATTATATGTGGTTTTGCTTTAAACTGTCCACAGTGGACAACTCCTTATAAACACCTCTTCTCCCAAGTGTCTCTAAAACAGCTCAGGCTTTATCTAATCACAGCTTCAGAAAATGTCTTAATCTTTAATTGGAAAATCAGTATGTGTTAGCTGATATGGGTCAAAATGAACATAATAAAGTGCCTTGACAGATCTAATTAATTTTTTTTATTGCACAGCAGATGTCCTACAAGTAAGGCAGTTTTACCAACTAAGGTAGTGTATATTAGAATTCTGAAATTGCATTGAGAAATGGATAAAAACTGTGTTATTTAAAGAATATACATTTTTATGCTGACATGAGCAGCTCAACCAGACTAATGGTCTACTATAATAATGCCCAAGTCAAATGTGAATGGTAACTGAAGGCCATTCTCAAGAGTGTTCATTGCAATAACACCAACTTGCAGCAGTAGGCTGAGAAGATTGCAGTAGGACACTTATTATGGAAAAGACAAAGGTGTATAGATAACTCAGAAGAAATAAAGATCAGCTAAATCTTCTCTTTTAAAATTGGGATACTGGGAACAACCAAATGCAAAAATTGCTCTGCATTCTAAGTTCATTTATCAAGAGCTACATGGCACTGCCTTGGTATTTCCATGACTTCTAGCTTCTCTGGGTTGAATCTTCCTTTTTTTTCCCATCTCAGCTGCAAAAGTGATCAGCAGCTTTAGTTTACTATGTCAATATACAAATAGCAAAACAAAATGAACAAACAAAACTCACCAAAAACAAAATTAAAAATGTTTGTCTCTTGGTAGTTCTCCTATAATGTGATTGAGGATCCTGTGCCATAATTCCTGCAGGGTCAAGATCCACAAATTATATCTCCAAAGCAGAAAAAAAAATTTAATAGCCTCACAGCTGGTGTTTAATACCAGCTTCTGAAATGGATAAATTCTTGCTGTGTAGGTGGGAACACCACAAGGTGCTTAGAACAAAACCAGGTATCTCTTATTAGGCAGTGGTTGCCTCATTTTTGGCGGAACAGAGGTCATGGCCTAGGTGATGATAACTTTCCCAACTGAATGGATCAAGTAACTGGGGTTAGTTTGGATAGTCCATTGCATACTGTTTGCAAATTATGACCTGTCCTCTAGCAATGGCTGGTGCATTTGATACTCTGTAGTACCAGAAGCTGGGTTTGTTTGCTTTGGTGTGTAGGGCTTCTATTACATTATATATGTCTCCTGTGAAGTGATTTGAGTAGATATGAATCCCCCCTTAGAAGAGATTACAGGGGATTAAAGAAGTTAGTAACAGGGGAAAATAATTGGTAGTCCTTTCTTAATGTGTTTCCCACTGTGCAGCTAATTCTTCCATCAATGAGACAATAAAATAGCAAAGATTACATATGTGCTGAATGATGGACGTACTTGACCAAGCTGGGAGGGATGTAATTTATACAACAGCTCAAGTGCTGAGAGATGCTGACTGCCCAGGTGACAGGCTGCAGTGGCAAAACACTTCTTTTTTTCCCTCTGGATGGCTCCCTAGAGCTCAGTGACAAATGACTGCACTGAGTTACATAGTTGGAGAAAATCTACTAATTGAGCTAAAATCATAATTTGCTTGAAAACCTTGTCTGTGTGGATGTTCCTGCAGTAGCTGTGTGTGCCCTTCGTCTCTGTAGAGGCCTGACTGCCCCTTCTCTTTGCTCTGTTTTCGTCAGGAGTGAAGCAGCACAAGAGACTCCCTGGATTGCTGCATCTTTGGTGCACGAGTCCCCTCATTGTAGCTCTCTTGCAAAGGGGCACTGTGTAACACCTACAGACTGACTGAAGCTTCCCATTTGCAAATGAAAAGTAATACCTGGTAGATTTAAACCCCTGATAAGCATGGCTGGCAAGCTGATCACAGTAGATGAGGAGAAGGCTGAGGTACTCAACCACTTTTTTTGCCTCTTTCTTTATTGTCAGTCTCTCTTCCCACACCTCTCAACTTTATGGACCATAATACATATGATCAGATGTAATACTGATCAGAGTGCTGGAGCACTTCTCCTGTGAGGACTGAAAGAGTAGGGGCTGGTCAGAAGAGAAGGCTCCAGAGACCTCTCTGAACTTAAATGGGACTTATAGGACTGACAGTTACAAACTTCAGCTCAGCCTCCTGCAATAGGACAAGGGCTAATGGCTTTAAACTAACAGAAGATAGATTAGATATAAGGAAGAAATTGTGTACTGTAAGAGTTTTGAGGCACTGGCACAAGTTGCCCAGAGGAGCTGGTTCTCTCCCATCCCTGGAAATGTTCAAGGCCAGGCTGAATGGGGCTCTGATCAACCTGCTCTAGCTGAAGATATCCCTGCTCATTTAAGGAGGTGTGGAATACATAGCCTTTAAAGGTCCCTTCCAATCCAAATTACTCTATGGTTCTATAATGTTTTTTCATTTGGTAGAGTTAGGCACACTTAGCTGTTTTGAAATGAGACCTAGATATGGATGGATTAATTTTGTTTCAGGTTCCTGTTCTGGATTTTGTTTCAGCAGTTAGTTTGTTGGTTTTTATCAAACACTGGCTTTATTTTTACCATTCTTGTTGTTTTACTTAGTTTGCTACCTTCTGGCAGCAGGAACATCTAATTGCTCTGGTCACACAGGACCTTGTGCTGAAGCACTCTGAGCATTACAAATAATATTAACAGGAAAAACATGTTGAATCCTTTATTCCATCCCTGTAGATAAATATTTCGAAATCTCTTGTTTGTTAGTAAAACTATTCCACTGTATACACTTACGGAAAGGAGCTTGGCCATTTTATGTGCACATTATATCCTTTTTCCTTGGTCATGGAAAATTAATGTTTCCCTGGTAAAGATTATGGGGAAGGAACTGTTTAGTAGGGAAAATAATCTGGTCTTTGGACTATTTAGAGGTTAGTTGAGAAGGCAAGTGTTAAAAGCTCGAATAAATACTGAGTCTGCTGTAAGCCATGCTTTGAAAAGGTCTTGTTGACATGGTGGTAGTCAGTACCATAAGGACTCTGTGGTAGATATAGTCTGAAATGAAGTATTTTGCTGCTTTTATTTTTTCATGAAAATACAGGAAAGCATTCTGCTTCAAATGATGATTTTATGGAAATGATAAATAGGTTCCTCTGATTATCAGAGAGAGCAAACGGCCCAAGATTTTCTTCTAGATTTCACCTCCACAGCAAGAAAGTACCTTCAGATCTTCACAGAGCAACCAAGGAAGCTAAACTTGACTCACCTGTAATTTTACCAGAAAAACAGTATCCCAAACCAGGATTTGCAATGAGAAAAGGAGAGAGGTCCCTCCAGAAAGGAGTTTGCAGCAGACAATTGGCAGATAGCCTTGATGCAGTGGACATTTGGTTCAGGAACTGTAAGAGTGGGGTTGCAGGTGTGACTGAGATTAAGTTTGTGCAGGGGCAGGAATTATTGAACAATAGCCTCATATCTTTGCTTGTAAAGTTTACAGGATGTTGTTGTAAGCATACTACCCAAAAGGACTGAACTGAACTGCTGAAGTTCCCCATGTGGCACACAGCTAAAGTTACCTTTTGGAAAGGGAAGGGGTTAAAAAGGCAGATATGTTTTGGGTCAGGCTGCATTGTAAAGCCAGCAAATTGCAAAGTGTTGCAGCATCAGGAAACTTGGAAGGCAAGGGAGGTGCCACCAAAGGCTTTGAGTTACAAACGGCAGGGACGTGATGTGAGTTGAGGACAGAGGGAAAGTTAGAAGAGTCCCACAGGAAGATGTGGTAAACCTTGGAGTTCTGACTCCCTGGGCAGAAGGAACAGGCTGAAGTAAAAATTAGTGTGAGGGACTAAAGTACCAAGATATGTGAAGAAAGAACTGGCACCAAAAATGTTTTGTCAGCCAAAACTAGCATCGTCCTTCTTCAGTCATGTGAAGACAGTAAGTTATGCACTGGATTTTGTTAAAGGTGTTCTGGCTACCTGTCTGAAAGTAGGTGGACAGATGCTGTAATTCTGCTCAGTGAAGGGACTGGAGAGAGACTGCATGTGACTGGTTAAGGCTGCTCTAGTTTACCACATGTCTTCAATTTAGTGCTACTTTGTATGAGAAAACGTGCAAAGGAAGAAAACAACAAGCAAGGGGAACTGGATTGACTACTAACTGCAGATTGATTGTGAAGTTTATTGGTTGTTTCCTCAATAGTGCCAAATCAGCACCTGACGTAGAAGCAGTCAGCAGTTTGAAACAAGTTGTAATTAAAACCAGGGTGGAATTGCATCTTTATAGAGGTTCAGTGCATAAGTAGTCTTTGTCCCCTTGGACGGTGGCAGTACAAAGGAATGATCCTATTGCCAAGGTAACATATTTTATAGTACATAACCTCATGAAAAGAAATGAGGAGGTGAAGTTGTTTCCATCACCATAGCTTGCAAACCTGAGAATAAAGATCTGCTTGTGCTCAAATTCTGAAGGGTTTTATATCTTGAACCATTTTTTAAGATGGTGTTGTCTCCTGAGCACTTTATCTCACACTGCTAATTGGCTCCCTGCTTCCCTAGAACGAAGAACGAGTTTAGAATAGATATTGCAGAGAACACATGAAAAGTGAGTGCTTCATTCAGAAAAAGCACATACTCATCTTAAATATATGGATAAAATATGTCATGGATATGGATAAAAATTAAATTCATTAAGAAAACTATAAGTATTGTAGTCCCTGCCTGTAAAAAGGGGTCTTATTTCTCTTGATTATGTAGCAGTTTTGTCCTTTCTGTCACACCTCTTGATTTTAATCTGTTAGCATTTTTGGTCAGGAATTATAATTTTAATTCTACTATTTAATTCACTGTATATGCTATGTAAGATACTGAATAGAAAGACAACCTCTGGCCAGCAGAGTTTGCTTTCAGGAAGATAAATTGAGGAAGAAAGTGCAAAGTAGGAAACTAGTAAGTAGGAAGTGGTGGAGCTACTTGCGGAACTGGTTTTCAATTACTTTCAACTGAAGTAAAATTCTACTGTAGCTAATGTATTGAGGAAATTTCTCATATAATAACTGTTATCTTGTGAGTGTCTGAAACATCATTACTAGCAGCTCCTCAAAAAAATTTTTCTTCTGGCTAGCTTCCTGGTACATCAGTCTCTCTTAAATAAATCACCTCTTCTTTAATCTCAGATGCAGATGTTTCCCTTATAGTGCAGGGAACTCGTCCCAGTTTTCCAAACGTCTTCTACATCAAATGTTGACTTAAAGCACAGATGAGTCCTGAAAAGTGGCATTTTAAAATATCTCCTCTCACTCATTCTGCTGATTTGCTTCTTCAGGTGGACAGGATTATGTCTGACTTCAGAGCTATAAATAAGTTTCTCTCTCCTGCTAACCACATGGCTCCAATCGAAGAGTATGGAGATTTTTCACAAACAGCTGACGGCTGTTGGATTTTGGTGGGAATCTGGGTGTGAATGTCTCTGATGCTCTTTAAAGTCTTCTCCCACCTGGGTATGGCAGCGGAAGAAATTATCACATTGTGCCTCTTAAGTTCCTGAGGAGACAAGAGTTCAACAAGTTCAGCTTGGATCTAAGAAGGCAGGTTCATTTGTAAGGGTGGCATTTACAAAAACTTTTTCCATGTCAACCTAACTCACATGATATGGAAACTGACTTAACAAGTAATGTCTTCTGAAAGGCTACAGCTCTCAGCCCAGAACCGTGCTTCAAAAACCCCAGAGAAGGTGTCCTTTTACTGTGCCTGTTACCTCGCTCAGTCTGTGTGAGCTGGTGGGAAAGTGAAGCAAACCGAGAGGTGGTAGTGAACATAAAATGTTTCTGCTTTGTTTCCTTCACATAGACATGAGTAGCTTTTCATGGCCTTCAGTGAAGTGTCTGTAAAATCATATGGAACCTGGCCTACAACTCCCACTCTGCAAAAGAGAATCCAGAGGGTGGTCAGTTTTCCTGTGTGTGGTGTTTCCCTGTGTAAACTCCTTGAAGCATACTTTTGCTGAAGTGTGCAACCCTGAGCTTGCAGCTATATAAAAGACCACCAATTTGCTTGTTCCAAGATCAGCTGGATGTAACTGAAGTTTCGGAGGTGAGGCATGACCTTCCTGGCGACCTCCCCCCGCACCCTAAGTTTCGCTTAATAAAACACATTAAGGTATGTTTGAGACAATCCTTTAAGGTCAGTTGAACTTTCACTGGAAAATACGAGTGCTGGCAAGTATATGCAATATGTAATGCAAAATGTTTAGGGTGTGGGGAAGAAGTGTAAAGGAGCCATACCACAGTGATGAGCTTGGCTAGAAAAGAGACATGAAACAAGTTCCTTAGTGAAAACACCCTCAGAGACGGGCAAAGAATTTAGAGGGGTAGAATGATTTTGTTACCCCCAAGGGGAAAAACAGGAGATCAAAGGCCAAATTCACTTACGAATGCTTGCTTTGAAATACATCTATAAATTATAGCGTGTACTGCTGGCATCTATTGTAGGCTTTGGTATTTACTTGAATGTATAACGTGAGATGCATAGTGCCTGGAGTTCTTGTGTTTGTGTGTAAAAGTGTGTTGGTGTAAAAATGTATTGGTGTGGAAAGCATGTTGGCAAAGGCAACATTTCATGTTCCCAAGTTCCCTAGTAGTGTTTTTGCCTCTCCTCTGTTTTTCCATGGTCTTTGTGCCTCATGCCTGTGATCATGAGTCCCAGTCACCAGCTCACTAGCTAGCAGGGGATTCCTTCAGGGGTTGCTGGTAGGTTTTAGAGCTCTCCCTGATTCCTTGCCACTTCTTAGAGTTGTTAAGGTGCCTGTGGTGGCTGTTATCTCCTCGGTCAGGGCAGAAGGGGATGTTGCTCCCAGGGGAATTCGCATCTGTTACCCCTCAGTCAGCAAAGTAGCTGCTGAGGCATGTCACCCTTTGCTTTTAACTCCCGCGTCAGTCTCTCCGTTTCGCAGCTCATCGGGAGGCACACAAGACCCAATTGCTTGGCAGGCAGAGCGGTACCAACAGGCTGTCCTAGGCTTTGTGCTCCAGGCTTTCTTTCTTGTGAGTCTACAGTTTTAAGCATTGCATTATGGACACCTCATTTGCTTTGCTGCCCAACAGAGATTATGTCGGGGTTTTGGCACAACTGGATTAAAGTACCAGGCCTGGATAACTTCCATTGGCATTTCAGGAGATTTGCTGTAAGGCAAACCTGTGACATTCATACCTTCCTAAGCTTGCACAACCAGGGCGAGAGCTGCAGTTGAGGTCTTGACCTCAGTTACTTAAGCCCCTTTCTCCCAGGAGCGTTCATCACTTTAATCACAGAGTCCTAAATAATCAGTGGGTAGCCTGTAATTAGGGGGTTGTGTCTTGGACTCCTGCTGCCTGCTCCCGGTGTGCTGAGCACTGCGTATTTTGATTTCCCATTCCCCCAAAGGATGTTTGATCTCAGATTTACACTTCAGAAAATTAAGAAGGGTACGGCACCTCGGTCCCCTGGCAATCTTCCTGATTTCAGTGGTAGGTGCCTTGCTTTGCCTGAGTATCACAGTGCTGCAGCGATTGACACACTTGATTTAAGAGTTTGATTTATAGACCGATACTCAGGCTGAAAGTCAGCAGTTCCAGGGCTGCATAAATCAGCCTGTCTCTGGGATTAATACTTCCTTATTTATAATTTCGACAGGAGATGGAATTCTTTCCCAATTCTTTACATTTCTTTCAGATGTAATCGACCACCCTGTCCTTTGGTTTAAAGCTATGTGACTTTGCCACAAATAGAGGGAGGGGAAAGTAAGCTGAGTCCAGGAATTGCTGTGCTATAAAAGCTCCATATTGTGTGCTCTTGGACTTTGCTTTCTCCCAGCTTCCTTCAAGCCCACACAAGAGATGGACTTGAGGTTTTTTTGGCTTTCTTCCCCTCCCCCCCTCCCTCCATACATGCGCTGACCTTTTAGAAAAATAAATAAAAGATAAAGAAGGACCTGGAATGTTGCAGAATGTGTGTACATTTTGCTCTCTGTTGTTTTCTGCTGGGATTAGTTGTTTACAATGGGGGAGAGAGGGAGGGCAGAGGAAGGGAGGTCTGTGGCCTTAACTGAAATTAGTGGCATTTCAGAGTGATCTTGTTAGGTGGTCTGCAGTTTAAAGACCTAAATCCTTGTAATCCCCCCATGCCTCCTTGGCCACTACTCCTTTTGCTCTTGTTCTCTCACTTTCAAAAAAACCCACCCCAAAGTCGGGCTCTGTCTCTCAGATGCAGGCACGTAGCGGACACACAGACATAGGTACACATGCTCTCATATGCTCCCATTTACACGTTGTACCTGTAGAACAAATTAATGCTTTAGCTACATCTGTTGCCACTACAGGACTGGGCTTGTAAAATGCTCTCTCTAAAATGCAGATGTACACTGAATATTTTTATTTATTTTCTGAAAAACACCCAGCTGCCAGACTTTCAGTTTGTGATTACACTTAAAACAAATTCAAATTGAAATTTCAGCCGTAAATCAAATGCCCCAAATTAGTTCCTCTTGTGGGTTTGAACATGCTCTTTGGATTTTAAGGTCAGGAGATATCCGTTTTCACCGTGCTGAAAAGTTTAAAAATATACTACATTTTCAGGGGAAAAAATAAATATGGTTTGCATTATAAAGCAGTACATCAATGTGTGTGTATGCGCACACACACCAGAGTTGATGAAGCTGGATGCTGGCAGAGCACCTTTGAGGGCTAATAGCACCTAATTGTTATGGAAGGCAGGAACTGTGGTGGCAGTTTAGTTAAGGAGACTACAGCAGTGCCCTGAGATTTGATATTTACCCTGTAAGAGAATAAAAGTTTATTCCTTACTTTTCAACTTGAAAAAAAATAGTAAAAATTAAATAAACACACAAAATACTTCTCTTGGCAGGCTTTATAACTTTTTTTTTTAAAGAAAAAAGGCATTTACAAGTGGTTTCAAAATGGCTGTGTTACATCTGTCAGCGGGTGAAGGGAACACCCACAAATTGTGTTTTTATCTCTTGAAGTTTTGTTCCACTTGAGCAATAAAAGCCGGATTTGCTGCTGGTTTGTGTGATTGGGGTAATCTGAGCATTGAGTATGGCTTTAAAACTTCTGCAGTTGGTTGGGTTTATAAGTTTTAAGAAACTCCTGGGGTGGTGGAGTTCTTGGGTTTTGTTTTACCCTGGCACTAGGGAAGGGTTGATTTGCAAGCACCTGGCACAGACAAGTTCATCTTGGTTCCCTGGCCTGTCCCTCCCAAAAAATGGTTTGGCAGGAACCCCCATTATCTTTGATGTTAATGTCATCAGCAGTTTCTTGGTTACAATGCTATTCTTTCTCGGGGAGTTGAAAGCCAATGCTCAAGTAGGCTCTGAACACACATGCGGTATTCTCCAGCCTGAGCTCCAGACCGACAGCTTAAATCCCCTCTCTTTTAGGGAATATCCTCCTTCATGAGGGTAATGCTGAGAGGTGTAGTGCACTCACAGCTGCTCTCATGCTCAGGAGAAGTGATAGATGGTGGGAACCTGACAGTTTGCAGGGGAAAGCTTTCATCTGACTGGCTCAAAGCAACAGAGGAGGAGGTATGCTGGAGCACACGTTCTGGATAGGAGCCATTTCAGTGGGAAATAAGCAACTTCTCCCATTCCCTTCACTAGTCCTGTTGAAAGCTAAGTCAGGATGGCAGCAGTGGGCAGTCCTGCTTCCAGTGATCCCTTCCCTAGCCTGGCATAAATGTCAAATTGCTTTTGCTCTCAGCAGCTGCTGTTGCACAGGACAATGGCCTGAGCCACTGTGTAGGCACATGAGGCTATTGGAAAGGAGGCAGATTGTGACAGTGTGAGAGCAAAGACAGGCAGGGGTCTGCTGTGTATCTTTGCCGCTTTTTATCTTATTAACATGTTAGTAAAAACCATGCTAAGGCAACCTGAGCTGGTTGCTTGTAGAATAATTGCTCATATTGCCTCCTTATAGGTCAGCAGAGGGGGAGTTTAAGTGAGTTAAAAGAATAATTGTTCAGAGGGGACAGTCTGTTCACAGGGGGTTGTAACTGTGAACCAGTGCAACTGAGGTCCAGTTTTATTGCTTTTACTCCTGCAGAATTAATGGTGGTTTTGTGGGGCAGATGGTTTCTGCTCTGACTCACACAAGCAACAGAATTGTAATACGTTTAATGATAAATTCTTTGTTCTAGATAATAGTGTTGTGTGAGCAGGAAAGTACTATGAATTAATTTTGGGATCAGCGGTCTGGAGTGAGGATCGATGTTTCACTCTTCTGAGTACCTCAGCTGACTAGTGTTCTATTCAATACAGAAGTGAGGCTCAGGGCTTTGACCTGATACCAAAACTCCTTTGTTAATTCAGACTCCAGGCTAAGAGTTCTGTCCACAAGCCAGCTTCATGATGCACTGCAGCCGTGCTTAACTAGTGCAGAGAGTAGTGGTGGTATCTGTAACCAAGGTGGGGAATGGCTGCAGGTCATTAAACTGTGCGACTCACTGTGCATAGAAGGTCATTGAAGCCAAAAACTTCTGGTTTTGACAGAGATCAGTTGTTGGACTGATAATATCCACAGTTATTGTAATTAATATTGACAGAAATACTGGGAAGCAGATATGAGATGCTATGGTTCACAGTAGGATTAATACTGAGTTATCTAGGAGGAGCAGATTACCTGCATCTCTCCAGGGTTATAGATCTCACTTATACCCTCTTCCCAATCAGCTGATTTTGATGAGTGTTAGTATTTTTAGATACATCTTAGCTATGTTTTCTGTCCTTCAATGACTCCTGTCTACCTTTGCACATGTGAAAATAAGGAAAGAAATAATTTGATTCACAGCTATTTTCTTCTCTGTAGGTTTGAAAGAAATTACATTTAATGTTGTTTAACACAACATTAAATGTTGTGTTAAATGCATCATGCTGAGGGAATAGCATTTCAGGACACATCACAGATACTAGTTAAGATTGACAAGTTCCAGCTTTCTGGAAGAAGGGGTTCAGAGAAATGCAGTAACTCAGAATCTCTCAGCAGAGACATTACAAACCCAGCAGCTGGACTCTGAACTCCTTTCCTCTCTGGATGGTGGGATTGGCAGATTTGAAAGCTGGTTGTTACAGATTCAAATACATTTTGGAATAAGGTGGCTTTTGTTGAAGTTATATACTGTGTAGTATTTCAGATTTAGTGGTTTCAAAGGCAACATGAACATGAAGATACTCAAGGCAGGTAGTGTAGGTCTAGTGTGGGTTTCATTGGTTTTGTACTGCAGAATAATCATGTTTGGGTGCTTGAATGTAACATGAACAAAGCCAACCAGCTGAGCTATTGATCTGCCCCTACTCTCCACCTTTTCTTAGTGCCTGGCAAGTTGGAATGCATAAAACTGCTCAGCAAAATTTGCAAAGAAAGACTGTGCTGCTGCTCCTGTTTTTAACTGAGGAGCTGGGCAGAGAAGCCACCCCGGCAGTTACCCAGACTGTCTGTGGAAAATACAAGACTTGATCGAGGTCCCAGGTCTTTATTTATTCAGTTAAGTATTTATTCTGTTGAGGAAATACAGAGGAAGGCTGTTTTAACAGGAGGTAAAACTGCAAACTCTGTTTTCCAAACCCAATCTGACACCTGGCATTTTAGTTTTTCCAGCAACTGGGTGTAAGGATCACAAGAAGAATGGAGTTTTTGAGAAAGGTGCTGAACTGAACCTACTTACAGGATCATGTCACAGACTCATTAGATATTCCAGTGGATATCTTTATTTTATATCTGTCATTTAAATTATTTTCTTGCTTTGGTTGTGTTTATGTTGTAGGTGCTGTCTTCAGGGCAGTGTTATTTGTCATAATGCTGTGATAGAGAAGGGTGCAGACATCAAGGACTGTTTGATTGGAAGTGATCAGAGGCTGGAAAGCAAAGGTAAGTACAAAAGTTGTATTTACTGTGCATGTGTCATAATTTTCAGAACTTTTTCCTTGAGATTTTACTCCTGCTTCTTCATGAAGTGATGGTAAACTGTGGCAGTTCTACAGTGGGATGTCCTGTAATATCAGGATTTTTTTTTCATGGAAAGTACAGGTTCTTGGCATAAGTTCAGTGGTTTGCTCCTCTGAAGTTGGCAGCAAAGTTCTGTTGCTCTTATAAAGAACAAGACTGGGTGCTGAGACAGTCTTTTCCCAGAGACCACAATTAGATCAGCCTGAGGTTGTCCTCAGCAGGAGCCATTATTTTGACTAGTAATCTTTGTCAGTAAGAGGGGAAAAGCAGGCAAATCTATTGATCACACAAACATCCTTCTCTGTAGATGCTCCCAGCCCACAGTGCCAGTATGCTCCCATTCACTTTGCTCCAAGCAAAAGCTTGAGGTGGAACATCAGATTAGGAGCTGCTGTGCTTAGTAGGAAGTACAAGTACAGCTACGTTCACATCTGCTTTACTGCCATGAAGTACTATTTTGGGGCTTCAGAAAGGATACAGCTACGTGGCCCTCATTTATACAAAGTTCAGCCATCCAGTGGGAGTGCTCGTGGTGAGGGCTCAGTGGTAACCGCATGAGTGGAACTGTTGATTTCCTGCCCTAAGAGATAATGGGCAGGAAATGGCTGTTTCAGTGACTGCATCCCAAGCAGAGGCTTTTTAATGAATATTTATGGTTGGGGTTTGGCAGATCCCTGCTCCAGTGTGTGGACCGAGGACAAAAGTGAGTTCCTTTGCGGGCTCCATGTGAAGTTACTTAGTCAGATCAGGATTTATTTGCTTGCTTTGTCTTTGTGAATGGATTCCCAATTCTATGTGTCTTGATACAGGGCAGGGTTTGAACTTAATGTAGTATAGCATAACCTGTTGTCAGCTTCACATATGACAAATTTTCTTTAAATTGAAACTGAAAGTACAAGGGACTTATGAAAGCAAAGTATTGATCTTGCAGTTGCAAGTCTCTGATACTGCAGGTAACACAGTGAGTTCACTGTGGTCTTGGTCTCTGTGTGGCTGTGTCTACTCATAGCTTTGCCCATCACACCAGTCTGAATCAGTGTCCATTGTGCGGTTCATTGCCCCCTGTCATAGAGTCATTTAGGTTGGAAAAGTCCTTTTCATATCATCAAGTCTAACCATAAATCTAATGCTGCCAAGTCTACCATTAAGCCATGTCACTGAGTGCTGCATCTACACATCATGCCAGGAGAGATGACTTGGGGCATGTTTCGTTGTTAACCTGCAGTGTAAGCTATGAGGACATAGGGTGTAGATTTAGCTAATATTTTAGGAAACAGGAATATATTTGATTTCTTTAGTAGATTATGCCAAACAGAAATATCACCCTTTGACCTTGATCACAACCGCTTCAGAAGTATCTTCCAGAGTGCAGATTCTAGTCTGGTTGATTGTATTATGAAAACTGATTTTTCTTCTTGATTGTGATTGTCATCCTTGTCTGAATATTTTTCAGTGTCTGTAGATGTATTTGCAGGGAGAGTAACAGAGCTGTTACTCATGGATCATTTGCCTGTTCTTGAGAGTCTGCTGCTCCCCTCCCCAAAGTTTAAACCCACTTCTTGGGTTAACTAGAGGCTGGTGGCCCTCCAGTTAAACTGTTTAGAAATGTATGATTGACATTACCAGAGACATATTCAGGTAGATTATAAATACACCATTATGCTGGGCAAATGTTGTAAAGCCTCGGTTCATTTTCCTGCCTCAGTTTCCTAACCATTCTAGAATTTCTTTGGTCTGGGGGTCAGGTTTGCCGTGGTGGTCTGGGATTTGTCTGTGAAGTTCATGACTTACTTTCTGCACCATGGACTCTTTCCAGCCCAGCATGTCTCTTCTAACCTTGACTGATCCCATAGTAGACTGGGTCTTCTCTTTTTCTCTGTGAAAGCATGTCATGACTTCCTTTCTCCTGCCCAAGACTTCCTGTATCTCATGCCAAGCTTTTGGTGTGGCCCTGTAAGTATGTTTCCATACTGCACCCTCCATCAAGACTTTGGCTGTTTTTTTCTGTTTGGTAACTTTTCCTTCTTCAAACTTGAGCTTCCATGGCTGGGTTAAGAAAAAACGTAGTTCTCTTGGGCAGGAGCCACCTTTTCTTGCAAGCTGATCACCCTTCAGCAGACATAAGCAGTAGCTGCTGGCTGCTGACCCTAGTCTGGGAGTTACACATTCCACTTTCTGGGAGTAGAAACCTCCTCAGCAAAACTCCATACACCTTCCCAGAAACATTTAAAAAAATAAAAATATAGCAGTTCCTTATTCCAGAACATCAGCCAGGATTCATCAAAGGTAGAAATATCCCTGAATCATCCTACACAGCCCCAGGCAGATCTCACAGTTGACTTTGCTGCAGAACTGGCTGTATGCTCCCTGCTCTACCGTATGAGTCCTGGCCACACTGCCCAGGCAGCTTGGGGTACAAGAGCTCTTTGAGCCAGAGGTGCACTGACCTCCTTTCATAAAATGAATTCCAGTCCCATGCAAGGAGGATGGCAAGAGAACAGCTACCACAAATGACAGGCAAACGTAACTTAAACCAGCTCTCATCCTTCTCCTTCTGCAGAATAATATGGGTATATTTAGGGTGGTCCAAATGGTACAGCTGGGAGTAATGGGATTGAATTAAACACAATTTAGGTTGGCTATCTGGAGCATTTTCCTAATGATGTGGTCTGGTAGGCTGTGGGATAATCTCCCTGGGGGCATGGTGGGAGACCTCATCACTTAATAATGGGCTTGGCAAATCTCTTGACACCTAAATAGAGGGAGTACTCCACCACTGGTTACAGGGGTAGATCAGAGGCAACCTGGTACTTTCAAACTAAAAACAAAATTGGAGACACAGGAGTGCAGGTAACTGTCAGCAGTGTCATCCCAATCCTGCATTTACTTCCTCTCTGTCACAGAACTGGCCAGAGACAGTATTTTTTAATGTCTCTGTTGAAGGTATGGCATTTTATTTAAGTTCTGGATTTGCAAGCCATGCCTCCTGAGAGCCCTGCTATTCTCCTACTGCTTTTATTACCATGCCTTGGAAGCATCCACTTTCCTTCCTCTTTGATTCTTAAAGGAATTTGCTAACAGAGAATTAACAGATGGGCTTTGTGAAAGCTACCTCACCAGGTAGCAGTTTGAAAAACATGTTGGTACCTAAGAAAAAGGCAGTAATTCTTAGAGGAATAGGAAATGGCAGACAGCATTCTGAAAGAACTGAATCATTGTACAGAGCATTCAATCACTGTTTTAAAGACAGTTACTAAGATTACACTGCAGTCTTTTTGATAAACCTGGTTTTAAAGAGGAGCTCAAAAGCAGCATGTGCTCAGTGAAGTAGCACTAGAGAGAGTGCTGGTGATGGGCCAGTCGAGGAGTCAGATGAGTCTGGAGTCACTAAGTACAGCTCCCAAAGGAGTCTCTCGGCCAGATTCAGCAGGGAGAGCGTTTGTACATCTGGTATTGGTTAGCCAGGAACCAGCATATGTGGTAAAGCAGCCTAACCCTTCTTCAAGGTAAAGTGGCCTAACCTTTTTTCAAAGCAATGCCAGGAACAGAAACTACAGTAAACATTCACACAAAGTATAAAACTAGCAAAACTGGTACAAAATTCACTACCTTATCCCTTGCTTTCATCTCTGTTGTCATTGGGGCTGGGATGTTTTATTTGCATATTTATTTCCAGTATCAGACATAGGGCTCCAGCTAGATCTATGTCCTACCTGATCCTGACTCCTGCTTCACAGCTCTCCACTATGGTTCTGTCCCAGCACCAGGCTCATCCCAGTCCTAGCCTTCTCTTTGGCTTTTCTCCTAGTCTTTCTCCCATAGAGACTTTTGTTTTTCTCTCTTACTGGGTTATTCCCAGACACCTGCCTGACACCTCCTCTGGTCTGACCATAGCTGCTGTTTCCAGTCCTCTTGCCTAACAGTCCCATGTGCCTTTTTTCTTCTAGCATTCATTCCCTAACTACTTTCAGTTGGATTGCATCTCTTTCTCTCATGCCTGGGCAGGCTCATACTGGGCACAGGAGGGGGGTGGGTTCTGTCCCAAGTGCTCCACTGGTCCATACAGCTTGGAGGAAGCCCTGCCTTCCTCCTGCACTTCCATGGTCAAAAGTGCTCACTGCAGTCTCTGGAGCTTTTAGCTGTGCTCCTGAGAACATGTGCAAACTTCAGATTTTTTCCAAAGACTTATCACATAGCCAAAACTGTGTGGTTTCTCACAAGAAGAGAAAAAGGCACATATCCAGTAAGGACTGGCTCCCGTTTCCAATCATTTTCCAAGTCCTGTTCCAACCTTGGAGTCCCAGGACTTCTCAATGAAACAGAATAAGATTGTTTTATTTTAATGAGGGCCAAAGAGCACATTTTTCTCTGTCATCCTCTAAAGCAGGTACCTCTACATGTGAATGGTTCCCTCCTTTGAGGAGGCTTCACATGAGCCAAGATTTAACAGGATAGGGACAGAAAGAAACTGAGAGACTTTCTGGTGCTCTCACTGCATTCAAGTAAGGGCAAGCATCTGCTCTTGCAAGATGCTGAGTACCTCCTGGTGCAGTCTTCAGGAACTGAAAACACTTAGCACGACACAGGGTTGGGATCAGAAGGCATGCTGCTGTGCAGATGGGAGTTGGGAAAGCTCATGAAGAACAGACACAGACTAAACAGTGCACACATGTATATTGTGCACAGGGGTGCAAAATGAGCTGGAGGTGATGTAGGAATGGTGTGAATTTATAGCAAAACTGAGAGATCGGTAAGATTTCTCCCTAAAGTAGTTTAACTACTGAATGCCCATGACAAAGATATTGTTGGCAGTTAAAACAGGCATCTCTTAAATACTTGACATTTTTGTTGCAGTGACTATGCGGTGACTATACTGCTAACTAATCCTAATAAGCCTCCTTTCCAAGTTGTATAAAAATGGTTTATGAGTTCTGGCCTTACCAGTGGCCCAAAACTTCCTTAGAATATCCATCCAGCAATGCTTTGTCCTCCCTTCTGCTGCTTGGGACTGCCACATTTGTGCATACTGTCATTCCCAGCCAGGGAAGTTCAGGCTTCCTGAGTGAGTGGGTTAAATATGCTGCCACATTCGCAGCATGCTGATATTGAAGTCTACCCAGAAGGCAGCAGTTCATAACCTTGTGGAAATATTTTTACATGCTCCACGCAGAGAAAATAACTACTTCTGCTGTGGTAGAGCTCAGGCACATGAAAGAGCCAGGAAGAACACCCCAATGGATGCTGAGAAAGGAAGAGGAGTTGCGTCCAGTGCTGCAGGCAAATATGGCACCTCTGCCATCAAATCAGGAAGTTAAGATATGGACAGTTAGACTGCTGTTTTGAGATCCCTGCTTGCAGTTGCTGTGAGGAGGTGATAGTCCATGGGAGCACTGATAGATGTAATCCAATCCCTTCTCACACACTTTGCTAGGACTCTGTCCCAGTATGAGGACTTCAAGCATGTCCCCCTCCCCAAGGAACTTGCTATCTTAGGCATATCCCAAGCTCTGGATCTCTTTTTCCCTTTACTAACTTTTATTCTAAGACCAGTCACTTCCTCATACATCTCTGTCCTCTTCCTCCACTCCCTCAATTTATCTGCTCCAAGTCACATTAATCTCTCACTGACCTCTGAATCACTCTTACCTTCACACTCTTAAGACACATCTAGTCCACAGAAGGGTTTGACAGCAAAGCAATTAATCCTGGTGGAACTATGAAAGAATCCTCAGCTGAACCACGGGGCCGCCAGCACTGAGAACTGGTGGTTGTTGGATGTAAGGCAGAAGTAAGATCTCTACTGCCTGTCTGTTCTGTGGGCTGGAGGCCCCAGCTGTGGGCCAGAACTGATCTGCCTGAAGCTACCATCAACTCCCTGGGGTGTGCTGCACATCCCTCATTCCCTGCATAAAGGAATCTTGGGAGCAGCTGGAACACTCAGCTAATGAGGATCATTGTGCTGGCGACCCATGGGCTCAACTGATGCCTGCACACTGGGGCTGACCTGGCACTTGGGAGGAATTGTGAGACACGCCTAGCCTTTGGGGCCACAGTGTGATCACCCTGGTCTCCAGTGATCATGTAAGTAAAGCTTGGCTGAGGAGAGAACAGGCCTTAACTGGAAAGTCCCACTGCTCTCTAAACACAAACAAATCAGCCCCCATCACCTGCTTCCCTTCTTTATCTGTACATGTAATTTAAAACACCCTCCAGCGTCCCAAAGTCAAGCTTCAGCTACTTCCCATCCCCGTAAGCCCCTTTAGTTCCTCTCCCCCCCCTAACCTGGCTGCTTTTCCAGAGCCAACCATCACTGCAGAGACAAGTTGCTCTTCTCTCCCACTCTCTGATCCTTTCTGTCCTGGGTGAATGTGGTGGGAACCACCCACAGCGTGTTTTCGTGCATGCGTTTCTGCAGCCACCCCTCCCCCCCACCTAGTTTTTTAAGTTAAACTATCTCTTGCTTTAAAGAGAGCAAATACACAGCAGTGGCTTTCATCACTGCTGTATAATAGAGCAGTAATTCTGTGCCAGGGACTGTTTTCTATTTTATTTTAAAGGGTTTATAAAACAGTGTATGTAATTGAGTGAGTAAACTGAACGTTTTCTGGAGCCCCTGAGGGCTTAAACTTCGTGGTGGTCCTGGGCCTAGGCCCTAACCCTTTTTTTTCCTGTCTTTTTTTTTTTCCTCCCTTTCCCCTCCTTCCCCTCCTCCTTTACAACCCAGCGTTGCCACCAGCAGCAGCAGCAGCAATCTGTCTGAGGCTAATTGAGCAAACAACAAGGAGATGCTTTCACATGGCTTTTAAAGGAATGCTCCGGCATCCCCTTTCTGTGAGTGGCTTGGCAGGAACCTGCCAGGAAGGCTGGGGAGCGCTGGGTCCCCAGCCCCCAGCCTGCTGGTGGGGTTTGTGCTGGGCTGCACAGTCATTTCCGCCCCTCTGTTTATTTGCATTACAATTTGTTTTTAGCCAAGCACCAAAAGCTGCTCTGCTCTCTAGCTTGCCTTGTGCGTATGTTTTTAAGGGGCTAGTGTACAGTATGTGTAAACAAATGTCTTCCCAAGCAGGAACGCATATATAACGAGTGACAGGTTTTTGATTTACACTCAGTAAAGTCTCCTTGGACACTCGGTTCAAGCACCCAGGCAGACTTCAGGCTGGGCTGCGTCAGCAAGTTGAGGCAAAGTGCTAATCAGGAGGTTGAATGTGTTGATCAGCTCTGGATTTGCTTAGCACCAGATGCTCCCAATCTGAGAAGATCTAGTTGAACATGATTTAAGGTTGAAGAGTCCAATTCTTAAGGCTTTCTCAAAGTCCTTTCTCTAATCTGTCTTCTTGCTCTGTGGGCTGAATGCATCTGTAACCCTGCCAGTGTCAGATAAAAGGCAGCCTGGTAAGAAATCCGTAATGGGGAGCTGGGGAAGGAGAAATGTAGCTGAACAGCAAAGCGTGTGAGATACTTCTCCCTCCTCCCCCAGAGTTTCAGGCAGAGTTTCTGCGGGAACTGAGCTTGCTGGTACCAGCCAGAGCCACTGGCAACTGGCAGCCACGTCTGATAATGAAACACTATCCACAACTCAGCTCTCTGGCACACACACTGGAGTCTGAATTCCCGTCGCTCCTCAAGAAGGGCTTTGGGAATGGAAGAGGGAAGCAGGGTGAATCCTTATCTGCCTACCACATCCCCTTGGGGTGCGGAATGGGGCTTTGTTTCTAGCAAAGCCATTCCCTTTATCGCTTAAAAACTTTCTCGCAAATTTTAGACAGGCAGATTCATGTGTTTTCTTTAAGCCTTTACAAGAAGAAATCAGTTTGGTGATTTCATATGAGTCTGAGGTAGCAGTGACATATCATGTGTACCCACTTTGGGGAATCTGGCCACAGGGATCATGGAGGAGATGAAACAGGCAGAAGGATGAGAGATGAGGGAATGCAGGCTCCAATTTCCCATGCGGCTTTGACTGCTTAAACTCCCTAAACTCACTGCTGCCTCAGTTTCCTCATCTGTAAAACAGAAATGCTCTTACTCATCCATTCTCAAAAAGCATTTTGAACTCATCAGGTGTAAAATACAAGACTGCTGCAAGCATGTCAGTGCAAAATACAAATAGTCTGCACCACCTCTGCAGCAAGGTATGTGACAGGATCCATCCCAGCTCTGCACATTCAGGACCGTGGAGGATGCTGTCTGAAATGAAGCAAGAAGTTCCTTATTAAAAAGTATTGCTACAGATAACCTATATATAGAACCATAAATTGACATGGCTCTCTATAAGCCTAGATGAAGGCATGTTTAATCTGCAGAGGCATAATATAATTACTCTCACTGGATGGTAGCCAGGGTCTTATTCACATCATAGAAATCAACATGATAGATAGTCTGCTTGGAGGAGGTTCAGGAATGGAGTCACAGGAGTTGCTACAGGGCCTGTTGAGATATATTGGGAAAGTTGTTGGGGATGAGGAATGTTATAGCAAGAAATGCTGCAGGTTGGATTTGAGGTACCTTGGCAAGGCTGTGTGGGGTCCAGGACGGGAGGAGAGAGGTGCTGAAGGCTGGACTTGGGGCTATTGGCAAGAGCTGTCCTGGAGAAGTTGTGTGGTGCTACCTACATCATGCTTGCACCTGGCATTTGTACAGTCAGCCCCTCATTTTCCTGAGCATTGCATCCACGTCTGCTCATCCTGCCCAAAATGCTGGAGATTGAGCTCCAGGATGTTACTGTGAGGCTCCAGGAATAATTATCAATTTACAATAAATACCCTGAGCAAACAGCTAAATGTCTCAATCTGATGCTGCAGGTGAGAAGCAGCCCCTTGGTCTCCTTATTTTAGCCTTCATGCAGGGTCTCTGAAAGGAGGTGGTGTGGCTCACCCATTCTGTCCCTCAGGCTGAGAAGATCACATATGATCCATATTATTCTGGGGTTGAAGTTGCAGTGAGAAATTATCTTGCACAGTGCAGAACTCCTTGAAGTTTATAGAGCAGAATTTGATCAAACCTTTACTGGAGCAATGGTTTGCATGATACAAAGGTTGCATCTTGAATTTTAAACCAAGAGAAGCACCATGTTGGCCCAGCCACTTTGGGGATTGCCAGGAATTTCTTCCTTTAGCCAAATGTGGCATATTTGTTGTTTTGCAGCAGTCTTGCAAGATCTACTCCCCTGGGGGGAGGAGCTATAGATAGGTAAATAAAACACAACTCATCATTTCCATCATCCCTGGCTATCTACCCCCACTTCTGTGTAAGGTGTGGGAGACACCAGAGCTTCCAGTGCTGTATTCCAGCCCCTCACAGGCCTTGACACTTTATCCCAGGCTCCAGAGGCAATTGTTATTCGGAATTGCAGGAGGTAAGATGAAGAGCCTAGGGGCATGGGATACATCACCTGAGCTCCACCTGAATAGGTGTCCAGCTCCTGGAGAGCAGTTTAGATTCACCACCTCCCCCACAGTACCCTGAGGACACCCACTTTGAGCACACCAGCTTTGTGTCATGCTCTGAGGCTGCATGCTTGGGTTTTTTAGGCACTGGGCTTTCAGTTGCGTGTTTTTATTATTTTGGCTTTAGATCCTTTATTTGCAGTCCTTCCCTGACAGGCTGCTTTTGCATTTTAAAGGGAAGGCTCTTTCAGTACAGTGCATTAACAGTGCTGGGGCAGGGACTGGCACATTAATGTGTCCACTGGGGCTGTGCAAAGCTCCTGGGAACAGGCAAAGGAGTGACCTTGCAGAAATCGCCCCTCCAACAAATTTTCTCCACAGGAGGTGAAAAAAAAAAAAAAGAAAGAAAACAAAACACAAAAAAACTCTTGTTTTTAAGTTGCTAGGACTGAGTTGAGATTGCTGAGAAGATCTCACACTGCCTCAGTGATGGCCTCCTGGTGCTGAGCAGCCCTTTTCCCCCCCAGCATCCAAGCAGTTTGGGGTAGACAGTGCTATTTATGGCCAGGGTAGATTACTGATCTTTAATTTTATGTCTAATCTCCATGTTGGATGTTGATGGTTCCTTGCCTTGACCTAGGTGTACACCTGTCAGTAGCAGCTGTGACTTCCATAGGGCCTCTCGTGTTTATTAGTGACACATATATGTGAAAACTCTCATTAGAGAAATCTCCTGATGTTTAGTCAGTTGTTTAGGCTTTCACCATGTGTGTGGGATACTGTTGGAGAGACACTGGAGTTCAGCAAATCTCTATTTGAGTTCCCCAGAATCTGCTTTTCTCATTTGTTTTAAAGTTGCAGATTTGAAAAATGCAAGGTCTGAAGCTCTGCCCCAAAACTCAATTGCTCTTCTTTTCCTCCCTCTCTCTTTTCAGCCAAACATGTTAATGAAGTCATTGTGGGCACCGAACAGCTGATGGAGATATAACCCGAGTAGCTTTTAAAGAAGATTTTATGGAAGCCAGCAGCAGAACCAGATGTTCAAGCACCGTAAGATCATCCGTACAGATCAGTACTGGCATGGTTTACCCTGTCATTGCTCCTTTCCTGTTCAGCTTTATATTTATGTCTTAATAAAGAAGTATTTGCAGAGCGGAGTGTCCGTGGGCCCCTCCCCCCTCATTGGGATGCGCGGGGTTTGTGCCGGGTTATATCGGTTCCTGCGCGCCCGGCCAGCGCACTGTACTTTTCCAGCAGAAGGGAGAGCGGGGACCACACAGACTGTGCCCACTCCAAAGAATGACTTAGCCGCCCTCCCTGCGGTGTAAATCACATCCCTGCAGTCCTGCACCACCCATCCCTGAGCCTGGGAGAAACTGCTCGGGATGCTGCTTGTGCATCTCATCAACACAGCAGGCAGACAGTGAGAACAGCGGCGGCTGCTCTTTGCAGCCCGGTAGCTTCGCCAGCCTCCTCCTCCTCCTCCTCACTGTCTCTCATGATGCTGCCCCACAGCACAGAAGTGTTTAATCTGTGCCTCTTCTCCTCTGTAATGCAGTCAAAGAGTTTGGCACCCATTTCCATCAGGGCTGAGTTTGGTCTGATACTTTGAAATTCTGCCCAAGAGCAAGTATGTGAGAGCTGATGGAGCATGAAGGAGGCATGAGGTGGAAACAGTGGATACTCCCTGCCTTATTTTGATGGTTCTTCCTGTCAGTCCACTGTTCCTAATCCCAGACAAGAGGTCTCTCCCCACACTTGGATGATCTGTGGATGACTGTACCTATGTCTCTGAGATGAGTCGCTCATGTTAATGTGAAACGCACAGCCTTGTGGTCAGGGCCTGTGCCAGGATTGTAAAGCACCTGGATAGGATTGAAACGCAAGCTGTTCTTTAATGTTTATAAATTGGACACAAGTTCCTACCTAAAAGCTGTTTATTAGAATGTAGTAGGGTTGAATGGGACATTTATCTGCCCCTGGCAGTTTGACATCCAGAGGTGCTTACAGCAGCTGGTAGGGATGATATTTCATTAACTGAAGTGATAAATGTTAAATGTGTGCTTCATGGGCATCTGTGACCCCAAGGAGAGTAACCATTTCCTAGTTAATTTGACAGGAGAGAGATTATAATCCAGACATTCCCAGAGTTTCATAAACAAAATCCTTCTTCTAAAGGACCAGATTGGAATGGAAACTATGGGTAAGGATGAGCTTCAAGGCCTGTGACAAGATGCAGAGAAGAAATGCACTGCAGTTCAGCTCCAGCTTTGTGCTGGAGGTTTTGTCTCGCATATGTGCACAAACATGTTCCTGAAGTACGAAGCCTTTTTCATCCAAGGATTGCAGAGGTTTTACAGAGGTTAATTAAAGAGAGTTCTTGTCTCTGTGTGCGGCAAGGGAAAGAGGCTCCATTTTGGGTGTGTAGAAACAGAAGCAGAGCGGAGTGTAATTACCTGGCTTTGCAATTTACCAGAAGGCTGGCAAAGCCTTGAGAGTTTTGCAGGGACTTTGACTCATAGTCCTTTTGCTGAAACACAAAGCCTCCCCCTCTGTTTTTAGGATATATGTTAACTTCTGAAAAGTCTGCATTGCCTTGTTTAGCAGCTACAGCTTTACCTCCTTGTGCCTTAATTATATGTTAAAGTCTCAGTCCTTTTGTTTAGCTAATTTAAGAAGAGGGTGGGGGGCTCTTTACTGTGTCGGTTAGAATTTAGCATTAATTTAGTGTTCTCTGACACTTGAAAACCTGGCTGGGATTTGAGGCATTTTCTTTTCCTTTTCGCCTTTTACGACCTGCAGGTGTTTGGTGTGAGATAAAAGTAGATCCCAAAGTGAGATTTCACAGCACAAATTATCAAAGTGAAGATTCACTCTTGATGTAGTCTACGTGTGTGGCAATAATTATGAAAAATAGTTCAGGATAATAGAGCCTTCAGGAATCCCAAGACAGGCACTGGGAGGTTAACCCTTCCTCATCTAACCTGGCCTCTATGCTGTTGTCATCATCAGGTGAGCATGTAATGGGTTGAGTCAGGCAACTTCACAAGCCGAGTGGTGGTAGAGTCATTGAGAAAATTGGGAAGGCGATTGCAGACATGAAGTTCTGTTCCCAGGTAGTTTTGGATGTGACTGGTCCCTAGGTCACAAAGATTCTGGAAGGTGTTACTGATATAAGCTGCTCACCAACTTTGAGGAATGGGGCACCTCTCAGACACAAATAAGCTGCTCTGTCCCAGGCAGCTGAGCATTACAGCTTGTGCCCATCATAGTGTTACTGGCATCAAAGTGGTGCCTATAGAGGCAACATTTCTCTGAAGGAGATGAAAGTTCTCCAGCTCTGTAGGTGTGGGCTCTTTTCAGGACAGATTTGTCCTGAGCACTTCTTTGGCAGATATAACACCAGGGTTGCTGTGAAAAGGTTCTTGCAGTGGCTTGTCACATACTGGATCTGCATAGAGGTTTGCTATGATGGCCAGCAGGACCGGTGGTTTGTGGTTTTCCCTGAGTGGTGTCTTGCCATCTGCTCCCAAAATGCTTTTCCTGTGGCCAGGGCAGCAGGGTTGGTGTCTGTGCACACCTGGCCACACTTCTTCCTGTGGGTCCTGCCCCACTGGCACACCATGGCAGGGACACCTGAAGCTCTGCCCCCTCACTCTGGCTCCCATGTGAGCTGGGTCCAACCAGGAGCAGCTCTGCAGCCAGGTGCTTGCCAGAATTTTTGTAGCCAAGCCCATTTGTAAGACACAGATTTGGGAAGAGATTTGTTGGGCAGTTGCAGACACCCAGAGCTGTGGCACCTCCCTCAGCAGTTCATGTTTGCTTTTGTAGGTGGCTGTTGGGATCTCTCAAGAAGCAGCAGCTCATCTGATCCCTTCTGCAGTCAAACCAAAGCAGATGGCTCCCATCTTCCTGGCAGCCCTGGAAGAGAACCACATGAAGTGAAGACAAACAGGCAGCCATTCCCAGGGAGAGTGGGCTTCCTACCCCCATGGTGTTCAAATAGACACAAAAACTTTGTGCTTTTAGGATATTTTTTTGGCTTGTGGGCAGGAAGGGGAGAGCAGAGACTGAGCAGTCATATGTCTCAGGTACAGAGGTCTGGCTCCCCCGGTCACCTATCCAGGTGACACTGTGCTGCAGCCCTAGCAGTAGGACTCTCCTGAACCTCTCAGGTTTGGAATCACAAGGACTTGACAATCTTTTACTGCCTTCAGTCTCCAACATTGATTGTGCAGAACCATGATCCTGCTGGCTTCCTTGCTGGTTTCTGCACCTCACTGTCCTTGTTCTGACTGCCTGGGAAGAGTGCTTTTCATCATGCCCCTGGCCACCCTTTGGACTTTGCTGGTCCAGACATGAGAATTTTCCCGAGTAAAACCGCACAGGTCTGGGGAACACTGTTGCTTTCCAGAGATGCCTTACTGCCTTCACACTGGCCCAAGTCCCCAGTGAGGGCCAGTAGTGGCTGCTCAAGGCAGAGCGAGATCAAGCCCCACGTGGGGCCCGCAGAGGAGCTGCCTGTGCCGGCAGCAGTGGTGTGACAGACGCACGCTGCACAGTGTGTGGTGTAATCCAGCCCCAGGACACCGCAGTGCCGCCCTCCCGTCACACACAGCCACTCCTGTGGCCTTTGGTTATCTGTTTTAAAGGATTGATTATTGCAGTGGGCAGTTGGGGCTGGGGCCTTTGGCATTGCAGGCTGCCCATTGTGCCCTGACCTGGCCCGTCCCAGAGCCATGGGGGAGCACAGAGCACAGGGCCCTTCTCACTGGCCACCTGCAGAGTTAATTTGGGGATGTGGAGGTTCCCTCACCAGCACCCAGCACACCCCAGCCCCTGCCCCAGCACCTCTGCAGCAGCCTGCCCACTGAGGCTCACTCCCCCTCAGGCAGGAGGCCGATTTCTGGATCCTGTCGGTTTTCACTCCCATCTCCCAGGAGCCAAGGTCCACAGCCGCGCCTGTGCCTCCCAGACGGGCCGGCAGACGGGAACTTCCTTCCAGGTCCTATAGACAGACATTTTATATACGTTAAAATACGTGTGTGTATATAAATATGGAAAGCAAGAGCTTGGGAGAGTTTGAGTCTAAATAAACTTGTATGTTTTAGGCTTTTAAAATGCTAATGTTGAATTTCAGGGGATGGGGGACGGCAAAGGGATTGTTGGACTGAGGACCAAGACAGCTGATGAGCTTGGATCAGTGCCTTTACAATTCAAGGAAAAATGGGATAGTTTGGGAAGGAAAAAAGGATTTTCTTGTTTTTGTTTTTAGTAGAAAATAAAAGAAGCTGCCTTCTTATTTGCCTCCCTCCCCCAGCGTCGGAGCAGCAAGCGACTGGTGTTGTATGCATAAGCTATTCCTTTGTGCAACATCTAAATGGTTAATTGTGTTTGAGGAAGATGTACGGGCGAATGGAGAGACCACCCAGCAAGAGACAGACAAGAAAGAGCGATCTCTGAAATGTTTAACCAGAGAGAGAGCAAAGTTGTTTAAAAATATTTAATTTACAACATTCCACACTGCTGATTATAAATCGGCCGTCCAAAAACACTGCTGCATGCGGGGAGGGATCCAGGCAGCATGAAACAAATTCTTGTGATTGTTTTTCCTATCTTGCTCCCTCCTTTCCTTGGGGAGTTTAACCCTGTGGCAGGATGCGGGTTGCCCCAGGCAGGGAAGGCAGCACTGTTCCCCAGGACTGTGGTCTCCAGTGTGAGCACCTGCGCCTGGGGCCGGGGTGCAGCCGCCTGCTGGCGCTGGGAGAGTTGGAGAGGATGGTGAGGAGCAACCAACCGGCAACACCAGCAAACCCAGCAGCGGTGATGGGTGTGATGGTCAGTGGGTAATGGCCTCACAGCCCCTTCCTTCTGATCTCCACCCCAGCAGCAGGGTTCCCCAAAGCATCCAGCTGTGTTCCCAGACAAGGAAAGCCATGAATCCCCTGGTGATGGGTTGAGACACTTGAGGAGGCAAACCTGGCCAGTGTGTTCCATCCATGAGACATTGCTCACTGTGGTGATGATGGTGCCTGCTCTTTGGGTTGGCAACTCAGCCGTGTCACTCAGCCATTTCCAGCAGCGCCAGGAAGGACCCAGGCCCTCACAGGGTCATTGAGCAACAGCAACATCTTCCCCTGCTTGGGCCTTTCTGCAAAGAGGGTGGTTGGTGCCGGATGCTGGGAAGAAGGGATTTGGCCGTGCTCTGCTTGCAGCCACTGCTGATCCACAGCTGGCTGTGACGCACCCCGCCGCCCCAGCCACGCTCCCTCTGTGCTGGGACTGCTCTGTGAGGAGTCTGCTCTGGATGGTGGCCAGAGCAGCCATCCCATCACCTGGCGATCACTCTTCAATGCTCTCACCATGATGTCCTTTCCTGTCTTCATAGCCCCTATTCTTCCTGTAGCAAGGGACCTCTGGGGGAGGAGGCTCCTGGGAATGGCCCTGGGAGACCAGGCAGTGAAGGATGCACATGGTGGGAGTCTGCCCCTTATTCCTCAGCCCTGTCATCATCCACCTTCATGGATGTCACCTGTAGGGTTGGAGAGCTACTGTGCCAGGAGAGTGCAGGGGAAGGGAGGAGAGGCACAGCCCCTGGCTGGTGACTCCACTCCGAGGAAAGGAGCTGAGGGACAGGAGGGATGCAAGAGGAACCAGGATCCAAAAGCAGTGGCTGCTCTCACTAGGGATTCCTCCTTGGCATCCTCTTGGAGAGCAAAAGCCAGGGTGCTTTCACATGCCTGTTGCCCCGGGATCCCCGGCCCAGTCAGCGGGGAGGGCAGGGGTCTCGCCTGTTCCTGGCAAGAAGGAGGCACGGGGAGAACTGCAGGACACATTTCCTAACCCCTCACCAGCCAGGAAGCCTCGCTGGCCACCTGGACACTTCCTCGCGTGCAGCGAGGGCCTGTGACAGCCCGAGGAGCCGGGCTGGGTTTGGCTGCTTGCCCCGGTGGCGAGCTCGGCTCTCAGTGGCTGCCCCGCTCCGGGCCCTGCCAGCCCCAGCCGGTGCCGGGAGCGAGAGCGGAGACAAAAGAGCTTGTGTCCGCCTGCCAGCAGCCGGCCCCGCCGAGCGGCCGCCCGCCCAATTAAACCGTGCCCGCTTCCCATGCGGCAGGGGCGCCCGGCGGGCTCGCTGGCCCCCTCCCACCACCCACCGGCCCCAGGGGACCACCACCCTGTGGGGCTCCCCTGCCTCTCTGCAGGCGCCAGCGCTTCCGCAGCCCTTGTCCAGTATGAGCACGTTCCCTTGGTCCCCCAGAGAGGGCATCTCCACCGGCTCGAGCTGGGCATGGCTCGCCCCAACCCCAAATATCTCCTGTTCTCCCAGCTTTTCTCGCACCTCGGGGCTCGGAGCGCCCGCCAGCGCAAGCAGTGTAGTGCTGAGCATCCCTCCCTGCTCCTGCCTCCAGGAGTTGGATCGGGATGAGACCTGGCAGCAGCAAACTCTGCCGCGGCGGGAGCATCCCCACACCCCGTCCCGACCAACGGGGTCGGTGTCACATCCACTTAGTTGGCTCCGAAAATCCCTTGCCCTGACACCTTGTTAAATACCCACCAGGGGTCACAGTTCCTGGGATTCTTTTTCCTGCTTTTCCTTTACCCGCTGAGACGTTTCGGTTGGCAGGAGCTCTCCCCCCGCTATTAGGTATCTTTCGGGGAACAAGAAACCTAGATCACTTACAAATTAATTTGGAGTTAAACCTACAGAAAATGAGAAACATGCTGCTTTGCAGGAGAGAGTGCTTGGCCAGCGATCAAGAAAAATACATCCAAACCGCCCGATGCGGCGGCTCGGCCGCGGCCGGGGATGGGGGCTGCGCGCTCAAGGTAGCCGCCAGCTGTATTCGGGTGCACCTTAATGGAGCTGGGGCCTTTCCTCCCAGTTAAAAGGGAGAAAAAGGCAGTCCCAGCTTCCCAGCATGTGAGGGAACGTGGGGAAGGCTGGCATAGGGTGCAGCACTGCAGCACGGGGGGTCTGCCTGCTCCAGCACCTTTGCCAGCAGGATGAGGACCAGCCACCCCGTGGTATATGGAGACCTTTGCACCAGCGTTTCCCCATCACTGCATCCCTGGGGCCGCAGCAGCTTGTGCCAGGGCTCCTTCCCGAGAAGGGGTCGGATGCCGTGTCCCCTTATCCCCCGGCGCCTTGTGTCAGCGCTCTGGCCAGCCAGGTGCCGTTGGACAAGGCAACGCGGAGTGATGATGCGAAGGATCCTGAGCCCTTTGGCAGGCGGGTGGGGGCAGCCCCTGTGCCAGGCACTCCCGGAGGGTCAGGGGTGCGCGTTTGGCCGCCACCGCGCATTGTGTCTGCTGCCCGAGCGGCTGTGCCGGGAGGGGGCCGTGCGGGGGAGGCCGGGCCGGCGGAAGAGCAGTGATAAGATAAAAGGTCTGCTTTCCCATGCCGAGGAGCCGGGGGGGGAACGCGGGGCGAGCGGCGAGGCCACCCAGGTTTCAAGCACTCGGCCTCGGCGCCTGACCCCGGCACATTCAGAGAGCACTTCCTAAATTTGTCTCCTGTGTTCCTGACTCACAAGCAATTTCCTCACCCATAAAACGGCGTCGGCATGAAAGGACTGGCCGGGACACCAATTACTTGTCACTGTTTTACCACCCCGCTGCTCACCAGTTTGCAGCCCCCGGCAGTGCCTGGCCAAGATCTCCCCCCTCCTCATGAAGCCCCTCTGCCCAGGGGGACATGGCAGCGCAGCACAGGGATCCCCAGTGCCCGGCACCTGACAATGCCCCAGGCAGAACCACGCGGTGTCTCCGGTGCTCCTGGGCATCCTGAAGGAATCTCCCAGTCCAGCCTGCAACAGAGGAACGTTAACCATCCCCGGGCCTCTCAGCTCTGTAATGGTGTCGTCCCTGTGCTGGCATTGGTATTAAAGATGCTTCTGTGTGTCTGCATAGGAGGAAGCAAGGCTCCATCATCACAACTCTGGTGGCACCATGAGCACAGCCAATGCCCATGACACAAAGCCCATGGATCCACGCTGGCACAGGTCATTGCCATTGAGGTGTCTCTGTGCCCTGCCTTCTTCCTGCTCCCTGTGCCTCTGTGCCACCTCAGCTGTCTGTCCCTGGTCCCCAGTGCCATGCCTGGTGCTGTCACATCCCCAGCTGCTCCTGCGCTCAGGGGATGTGGAGGGGACAGGCTGGTGCAGAAGGACACGGAGCTGTGGAGGGCTTGGAAGGGTCTGAGCACAGCCAGGACTCCTGGGGAGCCCTCATCTGCCTCCAGGGAGTGGGGAGATGCTGTGCAGCTGCGCCTGCAGCCCGACCTTCCCCGGCAGCAGTTACCCACTGTCCCCGCAGAAAATCGCTCCAGCTCCGTGCCGGCACAGGGCGAGGTTTGCCCAGGGCCTGGCGAGCACCACCGCGGCTGCTAAACGGGTTTTATGGTGGGATTTAGAGACTTTTCTGCTGGGTAATTGATTTGCCCAGGCAGTAAAAGATCAAGGCAGGGGCTCAGACGGTGGCTCCCTGCATCTGCCCACCGAGCAGGCCAGGGCACGGGTGGCTTGGGGCACGGTCAGGGCCAGCAATCCCCAATGCCATGATGCACAGCGTGGGGTGCCATGGCTCCACAGCAATGGCACGGGTGCTACGGTTCTGTCCAGGAGCTCCCTTGCAGCACACCCCCGCTTCTGCATCCTTGCATCCCCCTCCCCAACCCCACCACAAAACAGCCCCCAAAGGAGACAAAAGGGGCTGTTTGGGGACCTGCCACCTGCTAGTCCCCATCCTACAATACCGCAGTAAAGAGGCACCAAACAAAGGCCTTAAAATCCTAAAGGGGCCCATTCATTAGGGTGACAAAGGGGGAAAGAACTACATTATCATAATTAATCCTGGTGCTGGCGGTGGGTGGCAGGGCTCTCTGTCTTCCAAGGTGGTGTGGGGACGGCCGGTGTCACCACGTCCACACACTATTGTGCGCCGTGGCCTTGCGGGGCTTAGGCGGGTTTTAAGCTCTGTAAACACCACAGGACCCCCGCCACGGCTACCAGGGATGCTGTCCTTCCCCACAGCCCCTCCCCAGCCCCGGCTGTTTGTCTTCTTGCTGCAGACCCCCCTAAAATCCCAGAGCTGGGATGGGTCCACTATGCCCCCTCGGTGCACCTGCTCCCAAGACCGCTGGGGAGTGGGGCAGAGCTTGGAGTGCCAGGTCCTGCTCGTGGTGCTCGGATGGGGACTTGCTGTCTGTATTCCATGTTGTATTTCCCATGGAGAGTTACTCCAGGTGTCATGTGCCAGGGAACTGCTCAGGCTTTCCCTGGCCTCGGAGATGGGGCTTTATCTCTTCCCTATCTTATCCTTATCTGAGGGGATGAGGTAGACTCTGACCTGTGGACCAGCTGTTGGCTATTCCCTGCTGTTTGGGAGGGAGGCACAGGGAAACTGAGGCACGGTGTGGCACATAGAAATGCATGGGCGTTTTGAGGGATGTTAACACCCTATCTCCAATCCCCTCTGGTGGATTCTGCCTCCCTTCTCCATCCCTTGGGACACATCATGCCTTGGAATACACACGGTACTTGCTGAGGGAGCAACGGGGCCGGGGACGCGCTGACACTCCCTGTCCATCTGTGGGGGCTTCCCTGCGCCCTCAGCTCTCCGTGCACCTCGATGGGGTCCCAGTACTGGGTGCTGTGCAGCCCCGGGGTCCCTGTGAGCCTGTGCCTGGCTGCGGGCCGTGGCCAGCGGGCTGTGCTGTGCTTGGGGGAGCCCATCTGGTTTCCAGCGAGCTAAGGCCCGGCGCTGGCTCCCGGCAGAGGAGTTGCTGCTGCTGCGGCGGCTGTTTACAGCGTGCTGAGGCTCTGGCATGTCCCTGCCAAGTCCCCTCTGCTTCTCCCCCCGGCCATGGGGCTCTGGGGCTGCATGGTAGCCATGCAAAGCTCAGTTCCACGCCCCAGCCTCTGCCCAGTCTCTGCTTGCCCGGAGGATGCTGCTGCCCGCAGCGGCTGTTGTCCTGGGCTGCCCTTCCTGAGGAGTGCTCGCTGTGGCGGGGCTCCTGCCACGGGGATTTTCACATCTCCTTTGCTCAGCGGGGTGGGACACGCAGTGTGGGGACAGGGTGGACTCCCCGGACACTCCATCCGCTCTGTGGGTACTCTGTGGGTGCGGTGCCCTGCGCTTCCCAGCATCCTGCCAGCTCACCCTGGCACCTCCCTGCGGCAGGGCCGAGGGGCGAGGGTGGGCAGAGCCCCGGGCAGCCCCTGTGCGGGGCTCCCGCAGCCACCAGTGCCGCAGAGACACTGCGCAGGGTGGGGGCTGCGCGGAGCCATTTGCCTTTAATTGAATTTATTTGTTACAACCCCAAACAATGTAAAGCAGGCTTCTCCCAGGCTCCAGCTGCCTGCCTGCCCATTAAAATACCATCTAGAACAGCAAATCCCCCCTCCCGCCTTGATATAAAACAGCCGGTCAGCAAGAAGCGGCAGGAGAAGTTTCCCTGCGTGCGAGCCAAGCCCCTGCTCCCCATCCTGCTCCCCCAAGGCCGGTGGCCTGCAGGACTCCTCATCCCCTTTTGGGTGGCTCCGAGAGAAGTACATGCCCTGCAGGGAGACTCAAAGCTCATCTCTGTGGCGTCAGGGCAGGGCAGGCTGAGCCCCGTCCTGCCCACAGAGGTTTTCCAGTTGGTTTTTCAATCCTCATTGGTGTGGCAGGATCTGGCCCTGTCACTCCTGCTGCAAATCTTGGGATCCCCAAACCAGCTGCCCTTCTGCCAAGCCCTGTGGCCTTGCTGGGGTGCGAGTCACCACGCTGTGACAGTGCTGCTGGGGCACACGGGTCCTGGGGGACAGCTGGTCCCTGGGGGCCACAGTGGCAGTGGGAAGGCAGTGGAACAGGGGTGCATGGTGTGGAGCAGGCAGGGATGCCAGGGGTGATTCTGTCCTGCATGGTGCTCCTGTGGCACAGCAGCCTGGTGCCAGTGTGTGTGAGCCAGGATGGGGTCATGAAAGCCGGTCCTGTGGCACCGGGTGCCCATGTCCTAGGGAAACCCTTGATACCCTGGGATGGGGCAGAGCCAGCTCACCCCCAGGTCCTCGGCTTGACAGACACTGAGTGGGTCTCCATGGGCCATTCCATGACTTTTCCGAGGGCATTGATGACATTTCCCAGGGGTGTAGGGCAGGGGTGGGAGAGCCCCAGGTGGAAACCAATGATGACAGACAGGGAGCTGATTGAGAACATGGGGAGGGGGAACCATCCATGCTGGAAAGGAGGACGACAACTTACACTTTAAATATTAAATTGATAAAAAGCTGCAGCTGCCCAGCAGTAGTGCTGGTCCACCGGGAAAGGGAATGGTGGAGCTGTTAATAGCAATCAGGCTGCAGAAGTGCTGAATAGCCGTTTCCCTTCTGTATTTGGGGACACGCCAGATGCTACAGGCCTATCGCTGGACGAGGGAGAAACCCTTTACGTGCCGCTAGGGCCCAGGAGAGCTTGGCAGCAGCAGGCTGGGCTGGTGGGGGCTGTGACTTGGGGGCATGGAGAAACTGCCCCAGGCACTCTATTTATTGGGGTGTCCCCTGTTTTTGGCGAGGAAAACACCAGGTTGAGCATCTTCAGCATTGCTCCAAGGTAGTGATGGAGGGATTGCACATGGCTTGGGTGCTGGTTCATGTTGGTTTACTAACCTTCCTGGATGCCCTCAGCAGCTCCTTAGGGCAGCTTTCCTGGTGGGAGCAAAGGCAGATCTATCCAATAAAGAGCTGAGAAGGCAGTGAAATGAGCAGAGAAACAATCCTAACCACCCCACAAATTATGGGTGCCATTTATCTCTGGCTCTTTTGCACTTCCTGTGCCCCATGGATGGGGTTTTTGTGTCCCTGGCCTCCAACTCTGGGGTCTTGGGCTTGGCTCCCCATGGCAGGGGATGGGGCAGCACTTGTGGGTACACCCAAGGAATGGAGTGTCTTCCTTCTGCCAGCTATGGCCTGGGGGAATATCTGGCCTTTCAGGAGGGTAGATGGTATTGGAGGTGGGTGGACACCCTGCTTTTGTGGGGAGGGGAAGGCGGGGTGAATTTTCTTGGGAAAAGGTATTAATTGGGATGCCTGGTCCTTTGGGGGAGAACACCTGGCCCTTGAAGAAGAGATGCCCATCCACTGGGACGGCTGTTAGAGAGATGCACAGACTCTGGGAGAGCGCTGACTACCCCTTGATATGGCTATATGTGAACCACACCATCCCTTAGGACATCTCCAGGGGGCTGCCCACCCTTTGAGGGGTAGCTGTGGAAGAAGGATGTAGGGAACGCTTTCCTTCGTCGGGTGCCCATCCTCGGGGGTACAGCTACGGCGTGGGGGGTGGGAGGGCCGCGCACCCACCCCGGGGGACGCGTACAGGGGGGGGATGCCCATCCCCGGGGCTGTCCGTGGGGGGCTGCCGGCGCCAGGGCCGGAGGTGTGGGGCAGCCCCGGGCGCGGGCCGCGCCGCCGGTGCCCCGGTGCCGCCGCCGCCGCCGCGCTCCCCCCCGCGGCGGGGCCGGTGCGGTGCGGCGCGGGGCGGCGCGGAGGGGAGCGCGGTGTGTGGCCGCCGGCGGCGGGCGCGCCGTTGCTTAGCAGCGGCGATGGGCGCTGCCGCGGCGGCGGCGGCCAATGGGAGCGGCGGCGGCGGCGCGGCCCCGGCGCCCCCCGCCCCCGCCTCCCCTTTAGAGGCGCGGCGGGCGGCCGGCGGCGCACACACAGCCCTCCATCCGCACCGGCACCGGCACCGGCACGGCCCCGCCGCGCGCATGGGGGCCGCCGCCGCGCTCGGCCCCACATAACGGGGGGTGCCCAGCCCCGCCAGCCGCCCCGCCATGCCGGCCGAGCCCCCCCGCGCCGCGCCGCCGCCGCTCCGCGCCGCCCGCCGCAAGCCGCTGCCCGAGGTGAGTGAGGGGCGAGCATCGCGGGGCTGCGGGCCGGGGAGGGAGTTCGGGGAGCCCGCGGCGGGCGCGGAGACCCCCGTGTCCCCCGGCTCGGGGAACCTCCGGCGCTCGCGGTCCCGCTCCGAAGCCGAGTGCGGCGGCCACGGGCATCCCGCCCCGCTGCGGGTCCCCTTCCCCAGGCAGGGGCTCTCCCCTCTCCTCTCCCGGGCTGACCCAGTCCTCGCCCTCTCCGCAGGGCAGGGCCGTGGGCCAGAGGACCCCGCTGTGGCTGCGGGCCCGCTTTCAGGCGCTGCTCTTCGCCCTGGGTTGCCGGATCCAGCGGCACTGCGGGAAGGTGCTCTTCGTGGGGCTGCTGGTGTTCGGGGCGCTGGCCGTGGGACTACGGGTGGCCTCCATCGAGACCGACATCGAGCACCTCTGGGTGGAAGGTAAGCGCGGCCCGGCGGGCTCGGCCGCCCGTGGGAACGGTCCCGCTCCCGCTCCCGGCCGCGGCTTTGTCTCCCACGCGCGGCGCGGAGTGCGGGGCCGGCCGGGAGGCAGGTGACAGCGCGGGAGCGGGGCGGGACGAGGAGGATGAGGATGCCGCCGCCGGGCGTCCCGTCAGCGGGGCCGCGGAGGACGGGGCCGTGGGTGCCCACGGGCCGGGGTCCCGTCTGCGCGGCCGCTCGGGCTGAGCCTTGCGCGGGTGCGTGGTGCTGGGTTGAAGAGGGACCCCCACGCGTGTCCCTACGGGGGTCCCTGCGCGAAGGTGCTGACACGTGCGACGGGGAGGGTGCTGGACACCCCCTTCCTGGTGGGAAGAGCCCCTGGGACCGGCCACAGCCCCGCAGCCGGGCAGAGCCGGCGCCGCGGAGCCGCCAGTCCCGGCCCGGGACCCCGGCCCGGGGGGAACGGGAGCGCGGGCAGGGTCAGGCGGGAGCAAATCCCTGTTTCCGAGTGGAAGCGGCTGATCCCCCTCCTTTGTTATTAATAACTCCAGCGTGGATTTTCTCTCCCCGATCCCTGCAAGCACTGCTTCGCGGGTCTGGGATTTGCTTTTCTTGCGCCTCCCTTCGACTTTGGGGGGGCCCCGGGGGGGCAGCACCCCGAATCGCAGCCCCGTCCGTGCCGCGGGGCGCGGCGGGGGGATCCCCGGGCGGGGGTCCCCGCGGGGTGCTGTGCAGGGGCAGATGTTGCTCAGCGGAGGGGTGTCAGCCATCTTTGTGCGGGAGCGCTGCCTCCTCCCCCACGCCCCGCTCCCTGTGTGGTCCTCAGCTACTCTTGGATTTGGTTCAACAATAGAAGCAACTTTGCTCTCCCACCCCCTTTTTTTTTTTTTTTTTTTTTTTTTTTTTTTTTTAATTTAAAAAAAAAAAGAGCTCTGCGCTCCCTGGCTGCTTGCACACAGATGCACGCACGGACCCCTGCCCAGGAATGCCCGGCTCTCCCACCTGCTCCCCACTCCCCAGGGATGTTTGTCCCCCCTCCCCAGATCTCGGCTCCATCACCCCCTTCCACTGCAACACGTAGCAGAGAAATCCAGTGATACCTCCCGGTCCGGCCAGCGCCTGAGCTGTGGCTGCTGAAGGAGGGACGTGCTCCCTCGGTGGTTCCCTCACTCTGGGTCGTGGCTCCGGCTCCATTGAATTTTTATTGTGCTTTTGGGGTAGCAAGGAGTCAGCGTTTTGTAGAGCTGTGGCCAGGAAAGCGGCTGTGGTTGTTCCTGCTAAGGGGAATGGGACTTGCGGCACATCAGGGTGGAGAGCGGGATGGGGAAGGGGCCAAGCCTGGGGACGGCTGGAAGCGCCCAGAAACCCGGCTTTTCCTGTGCCCCACTGCGCTTCCCTGCTCGCACGGGCACAGCCACAACTGCGGCTGCTCCTGGGGGATTTCCCCCACACTGCGGTCTGGCTGTAATGTGGGTGCCGGGGGCCTCTCTCAGGAACCTTCTCTTTCTCATGGTTTCCCATCTTCTTCAGTGTCAGGAGTTGGATTTAATTTTATGGTTTTTTACTCTGCGGTGAAACACCACTGATGTGGGGTGTCCTGCCCCTTCCTGGGCAAGGGGTGCGCTGGGTTCTGCCACAGCCCCCGCTCTGGGTCTGTGGTGCCTGGTTAAGGACGGTGTGTGTTGCCAAGGGTGCTACTTGGAGCTCCCCCCTTGTCCTTCCTGGGAGGGCTCTTCCCCCCGGAGTGTGCACTTGGGGCAGACCCCTCCGTGCCTTGCTCCTGGGTGGCACAGCCCCAGCGTCCCCAGGCGTTGGCACAACCTGCGACCACCAATGACGATGTGTCTGAGATGGCTTTAGTCCCATGGGGGGGCAGGCGTGGGTCAGGATGTGGAAGGAAGGTTTGCGGTGACACTTTCAGTCTCGTGTATCAGCTGTGGGGCTGCCTCCCTTCCCCATAACCATCTGTAGGTCCCTACCTCACCGCCAGCCTCAGCTTCTGCATTTTCTAGCGAGATCAAAGCATCCCCCACATATGGCCAGCCCCAATCACTGCACCCCATCCTGCTGGTGTGGGGATGGGCATTATCAGGGTACAGGAGGGCCTGGGGTGCCCCTGACGAGTGGAACACTATTGCCCAGACTCTGTGGTTGCATCCAGAGCACTTGAAGCTGCTTTGGGATTTTTCTCAGCTGCTGCTTTCTCACATTCCCACGTGTGCGGCAGGGTTGGAGTGCGTGTCCTCTGCAGTGAGCCTGGTACCACTGTGGCAGGCTGATGCAGCACAATTCTTGCTCCTTGGCTGGCAAAGTTGGTACCCCATCAGCGTGGTCCCAAGTATTTGGGATCCCCGGGGTGCTGGGCACCTGAGCTCCTGCCTCCTGTGGGTCTGTGAGGAGATGTTTGTGGGAGCCCTGCCTGAGGCAGTGCTGTAGGGTGTCTAAGGGGCAGGGTATGTGTGCAGGGAATCCCAGGCCCATCATCCTAGCCCAGTGGGTCCCAGCTCAGGGGCAGGGTGGTTTCAGGTTCCAGGAAGCCTGTGGTGACTGTACCCGATCACCTGCCTCTGCCTAGCCAGGCTGAGGGATGTGGGTGGTGGTGCTCCAACCCGCAAACCACCCCACCCAGGTGAGGTCCCAGCGCTGCAGGAGCAGAGTGTGACCCTGTGCCAGGCAGTCCTCACTGCAGGCTGAGCTCAGCTGTCTGGGAGCTGGGATCCTGGGGAGCAGGAGAGGGAAGGGACCCGCTTCCCATGATGCTGCTATGCCATCCCCCTCCTCCCCAAACAGGGTGGGCAGCCCTGCTTTGGCCCCATGACTGGGGTCAGCATTCAGGCCATGCTGATGGTATGTCCTCCTGAGCCTCAGCTGTGACCCTGGCCACTAGTGGGAAAACAGAGGGTCCCCTGTCCCAATTCTTGGAATGTCCTTAGAGCAGGGGGCTGGCTGAGGGGTTTTTGCAGTGTTCTGGGGTTATGCCTGACCTGTATCCCTGTTTGGGAGATGGAAGGAGGCTATGTCACCACATAAATTGGACTCGACTGTGGAAATGTTCAATTAGGCTCCTCCAAAGCAATTAGCCACTCGGAGGCTTTGCAATCCCGGCTAGCGGCGAGTGTTGAGTTACCTCTAGACACCTGGCAGCTGTTCCTGGCTCTCCCAGGGTGTCTTTAGGGCCAAGGGGCCGGGGAGGCGAGCTCTAGGCAGGCAGAGCCCTGGGTGGTGAATAGGTCTGCCTGATTTATAGCGCTGAGGGCTGGTTCAAAGGAAGGCCGGGTTAATTCCTAACCGGAACAGCCAAGCGCCCCGCACAGCCGTCGCGCTCTCAAAGAGCTGCTGAGTCTCCCTGGAGAAGACCCTGTCCCTTTCCTGGAGGGGTCATGGACACCCCGAACATGCTGGTGGGATGAAATAGGACGCATCTTATGGGGGTGAGGGGAATTTGCTCTCTTGTTCTCATCTTGGGGCATAAAGCTGAGACACCCCCAACCCTCTTGGCAGTGGCTTCTGTCCTTCCTTGACCTCTGCAACCAGTTCTTGGCACAGGGCATCAGTTCCTCGGCACCCAGGACAGGGCTGGGATGCAGCCTGGAGCTCCCCCGCGGCAGGAGGGGAGGGAGGGGGGACGCCGGCTGAGTCTGTTTGCGGGGAGAGGGGCACAGGCAATGGGAAAAATGGGAAAACCCCAAGAGGAAGCCAAGGACAGGACCGAACGCCCTCAGCACTGTCTGTGTGGCCTCTCTTCCCAGCCCCTGTCCCCACTGTGCTGGGTGGGTCCTGTGGAGGGGTGTGGGGCAGCAGCAGTGGGGGCGAGAGGGATGCCACAAGCGTTCCTGGGTGGGCACACAGAGAGGTGGGTGGTCTCCTTGCTGGGTGGGTGGGTTTGTGGGGTGGGATGTTTGTGCAGGGGCTGAGAAAGGAGCGGGTGAATCTGGGGGGCTGTGTGTGGCTGGTGCTGACAGGTTGGGGGACTCTAATAGCAGTTTGTCCCCATGTCTGGGGCAGCAAGATGCCTGCTGGGATCTGGCCAGAACTGGCTTCACTCCCATGGGGTGGCTCCTGGGCTGCCGTCCCTGCTCTGTCTCCAGATGAGTGTCCTGGGGAAGAGGGTCCTCATTTCTCTTGGGGTGTGGTGATGCAGGTGTTGCTCTGCAGGAAGGAAGGGGGACAGCCCAAGGTGCCTGGGGACTGTCTTGCCTGGCCTGGTGGGATCTTTCCTTCAGCACCCTGCTGTCCTCTTTGTTTGCAGGGTCTGGGTATCTGTGGGTACACTGTGCCCCCATCCTCAGGAGCTTGGGGGAGTGAGGAGCAGCTGGGGTGTTGCTGCTATGTAGTGAGGAGGTCCCTGTTATCCCAAAAACCTGCCTGCCTAGCGCTCCCCTCTGCTCTAAAGTCTCCTCTGGCTCTGAAAGAAGCTTTCTTCTCAAGAGGGGGGGGGGGAAGGACGCTCACCCAGTAGCCCCCCACCTACCAGAAGATGGGGTCCAGGCAGTTCACCTTTATTTATTTATCTTTGGGAGCTGAGCGCAAAACCTCTTGCTCTTCCTTTTCCCTTCCTTGACAGCTTGGTCAGCTTTTTTGGGCTGGAAAATTTTGCTAATTAACCTAAAGAGACTGGAAGACTTTACAGATGGCTGTGGCTTATCTGCCCCTATCCATTTTGCTTTCCTTTTCAACTTATATATTTTTTTATTTCCTATACAGTTTTTTTTCTTATATATATGTATTTTTTTTTAACTTGGACATATCTCCGGACTTAGGGAACGGGCTCTTTTTTTGTGTGTTTTAAATGTTATTTGGCGGCTGGGAGGGGGCAGCGCCAGGGCCCAAGAAGAGGGTTTTATTATCTGCCTCTCCCTCGGGCCTGGAAAAGTGGTCTGAGTTCAAAAAATTCATTTCTTGCCTGAATGAAGCCAGCAATGTGGAAAAATTTCACCATTCAGAGGGGGATGAATGTATGTTTCAACCACACATTAAGTGACATTAGCAAGCAGTGGAGTGCCTAATGTGGCCATTTTTCACAGCAGCCAACAGAGGGGGTGATTAGCATAATTAGTACAGGCAGCCCTATACATATGGAAATGGCAAATGCCTAAATGCCAACACCAGTGGAAATTTATGTCAATGCTGACAGGAGTCTTAGCGGTGAATAGTTCCCAACTGAATCCCCTCTCCCCCCCCCCCCTTTTTTTTCCCCCCTCTCTCTTTTTCGGGGGTCGCGCTGTCCCCTCGGCGCTGGCCGGGGCGGTGCGAGCTCCCGGCTGCCCCTTCCCTGTGCTGGGAACCGCCGCCCCCCGATTTGGGGTAATAAAGACATTAATTTAGCTTTGCCGTTAAACAAAAGAGTTGGGCTGGGGAGCTGGCCCCAACCGGGCCCTTTCAGCCCCTCCGCCGCTGGCTTTTTGAAGGCATCCCCGGCTTCTGCCGCCCCTCTCGGCTTAGTCGGGAGCCCCTCCGGTGGGGCTGGGCTTGGTTGGAGGCGCTGGGGCAGCGCCGAGCCCTTGGTGCTGCTGGGGGCACCCATCTGCCAGGCAGCCCCCCCCTTGCCGGGACAGCCGCGGGGTGAATGGGGCCGGCAGGACGTGTTTTGACAGGATGGGGCCGCCGGGCTTTTGGCGAGGCTGGCGGTAGCGGCCGGGACAGGTAAAAATGGCTCTTTCAGTGTGCCCTGGGCGAGACTTCCTCCGGAGCAGCATGGGTCCTTTCACTGCCTCCCTAATCCAGCTAATCCGCCCCACAACACTTTGAAGGTGGCCTCCGGCTTGCACGCCGCTCAGCACGGGGAAGCTGCAGCCGAGGGATGCTCGGGGCGGTGCCTCGGGACCCCCTCCCACCGGGATGCGGGATAGCGCTGGAGTTGCAGGATGCTTCTGGCATCCCTCTGAAGCCCCTGGGGCTCCGATCAGCCGGGTCACCCAGGGCAGGCATCTCTGCCAGTGGGATTTTTGGGTTCTCATTCGCCCCCGTGGGTGCCTCTTGCAGCACGGGGGTGCTGCAAAGGGGGTTCCCCGTGGGGATGGCTTTTCCCAGGGGATCTCAGCCTGACCTTGCCCCACTCCCAGCTGTGCCTTTGTGGTGGTTCCAACCCTGCGTTGGGATGTTGTGCTGTAGAAAGGGTGATGCTCATCAAGTCCCTTGCTATGGGCCCAGCTGGAGCTGGGGTCAGGGCTGTAGCATCCCCTGTGCACCAGCTGAATCTGCAGCTCAACATTTGTTGCCACATCCCATAGCCCCATTACAACGAGCGAGACAGGGCCTGATTTTGGGGGCCAAGCGAGAATGTTTCCTCCCTGTCATCCTGTCCCACCCAAGTCACTCAAGCGGTGACAACACTGGCAGTGCCTGTGTGCCATCTGCACTGTGGTGGCAGTGCTGTTGACCACGACCTCAACCCAGTCTGATGGGACAGAGTGGTCTTTGCAGCGTGTGTTTCCTGGGGAGGCACTGGTTCCTCTCTGTGGTCCCGAGCACCTCCCACATCCCTCCCTCACCTTCAGCCTTGCCAGGCAGGGAGGGCTCAGTGTGGGGCTGGCAGCCTGCCCAGACCCACTGCCCTCCCCGTGCCACCCAGACACGCTGCCCTGGCACACCCAGCCTGCTGCCCCCACCCTTGGGTGCTTGGAGACAGCCTTGGTGCTTGGGGTTTGTTCACCTCCTGCCCTGGGAAAGCATGGTGGGAGGTCTCCTTGCTGTCATAACTGGCGAGGTGGCTGCAAGGGGCCAGCCCCGGGCTGGCGGGGCTTTGCAACTGCACTGCGGGACCTGGCATGGGTTCATCTGACCCCAAACCCTCTGAGATGAGTCTGGGGGGTTCTGGCTACCCCTGGGGAGATGTGGAATGAGCAGGGATCAGACAGGGCAGGAGGACAGCGCAGGGGCTGAGGCTCTGTCTTGGCTGGAGCTGCTGAGGGCACAAGTCGGTCCCACTATGAGGGTGAGCTGGCTGCAGTGCTGTGGCTGTGGGTCCTGTGCCAGGAGGGTTTGGGGTGCAGTGGCAGGGAAATGGCTCAGGCAGGGTGGCCGGGAAGGGGGCAGGGAGGCTCCAGCCCTGCTCTATAATTTTGTGGTGGATACTGTAATTATGGAGAGGGCTCCCCCGGCATGGCCCGTGGATGGGAGGCAGCTGCACACGCAGCCACCCTCACTGCCAGGGACCCTGCCCCATCCTTAGCATCCACTCTGCCCGCTTGGGCACGGCAGGAGCCTGCTCTGCACCTCAGGTGTTTGGAGTGCAAGTGGGTGTAGGGTCCGAATCCACCATCCGGCCAGAGCTGCTCTGAGCCTGCCCCCACAGCCCCCCCAGCGTGAAACCCCCAGGCAGTGGTACCGAGGAGCAGTGCCCAGCCCCAGCGAGGATGCTCCTGCCTCGGGGACTGCCCTGCCCCCAAGCCCTGCTGTTGGATCTTGGAGGGAGCTGGGGGTCCAGGGCAGCGAAGCCAAACCCTGCCGTGTTTGGAGCAGAGCAGGCTGTTAGTAAGCAGGACCGGACGCCTGATTGGAACCAGAGAGCCCTTTGCATGAAAAAGCCAAGGGCTCCCTTTGTTAATTGGAATAAAAAAAAAAGACAACAAAAAACCAACACAACAACAACAAGAAGGAAGAATTTACATACAGTTCCTCATTAACGTGCTCATTGTTGGTATCGGGGTGCCCCCGCAGCCTCTCCCGGGCCGGGGGGCTGCGTGCGGCGCGGGGCGTCTCTCCCGCTCCCGGGCCGGCCGGCCGCGGGCGCGCTCCCGTTTGAAGTGTCCTTGGCAGCCCTGTGTGCGCTGCCTTGTCTTTTCATGTTGCTCTTTGGTTAATTAGGGTGTTGGAATTTGAGGCTTCCTCACGGCCTTTGAAGCTTGCTGACGGCTCGCAGTGCCCTGTTCCAAATTAACACTAATTACAAGGGACGGCTTTTTATTTTCTTTTTTTTTTTCTTCTTTTTTTTTTTCTTTCCTCTTCTTTAATTTTTCGGGGCTCGCCCCCACCCCATGCTTGCAGATGTGTGGCTCCTCCCGCAGCCGTGCTGGGCGGAGATGCCGGCAGGGCAGGGCGTAGCAGGATGCATCCCCCGGGAGCAGCAGCGCTGTCGGGCACCCCCTCATCGCCGTGTCCCACCTCCCGCCCGGCTGCGGCGTGGGTGGCATGGCTGAGATCAGAGCAGCTTGGCGCACCTCCTGCTCGACCTCCCAGCCTGCTGGGAACGGCATGGGCGTCCCACTTCCCCCCACCCCCGACACCCACCCTCCCTGTGTCCTCGTCCCCTCGCCCTGGGTGCTGCTATCCCCTCTGACACACACACAAAAGCCGCGGCCATGTCCCCCCCTCCCTGTCCCTGGCACAACCTCTATCCCAACTGGCATCTGATGGACACCAGCTGCTCCCTGGCCCAGCCAGGAACAATAAAGATGCTTTGCCCTCCCCGTTCCCAAAAAGCAGGGGAAAAAAAAAAAAAACCAAAACACCAACCCATATAATAAGTCATTAAAAGGGAAGATTCTGCTCCTTATTTGCGGTCTCGCTCTGGCCTCCTCGGTGCTGGCGGAGGGCCAGGCCCGCCGGGGCCCCCGCCTCTTGCTGAGGGAGCATCCTGGTGCAGACGAATCGTGACCTCCTCTCGCTTTCCCGGGGCTGGGCAGGAGCTGGCCTCGCCCCTGCCAGCAGCACTGCCTTGGGAAGCATCCCACGCTGGGCATCCTGGGGTACCCCAGTGGGTGGCACTGGGATGGGGGCTACACCCCAGATGTGCCAGGGCAGCATCCCTCCCTCCCTGGACAGGAGGCTGGGAGCAGGGCAGCCAAGTGGTGCGCTTGGGAGGGGTCTCAGGATCCACTTCCCACCCTCCCCTGGGCTATGCCAGCAGGGATGGGAGCCCCACATTCGAAGGGGATGGGGACAGCTGTCCCTGGGCTGGTGCTCAGCCATGTGAGAGACTGTGCAGGGTTTGGTCCCAGCCCCAGCCACGTTGGCTGGGAGGGGATTTGTCTTCCACGCCGAGACAGCCGCAAATGAAGTTGGTGGCTTCAGTTGGAAACCTTGGCCCTGCTGTGCTTGGAGCTCTCCTGCTGCTGCAGGGGGACAAATCCCAGAGCCCTGGCAGGGAAGAGTGATGTCCCCAGCACCATGTCCCTCCCCTGTCCCCCAACCCCTCCTGGGGCAGCCTACACCTGCAGGGACTTTGGGGTGCCTGCCTCTCCTACACTCCTTCCCTGCCTGCCTTGGGGTGCCATGGAGGGGCTGGGCTGGGCTGCCCCCAGTTTTGCTTCCCGCTCTGTTTTGGGCATCTGCAGCACCCACCACAGTGCACAGGTGGAAGGGGACAGGTTGGGTCCACTTTGCTTCACCATCCATATGTCTGTGGGTTTTTTCTGGGGAAAGCAAAGCCAACGAGCTGCTTTGGGCCTGGGTACAGTGTTGGTGGGAAGGGAGATGCCTGGTCCAGTGTGTCCTGAGGTGGTCTGTGTTTGGCTCCCTTGGGTGTGAGCACTCAGAGGATGCAGCAATTGGGGAACCCCACACCAAGAAGCCCCTGTGAGTGATCATGGCACTGTTTGATGCTGCATGGCCTTGATTCTGCCCATCCCATTCCCTGGGCATCCTGATGGGCAGGGCAAATTGGTGGGATGGGGGCTGTGCCTGCCCTGGCACTGACAGGGCACATCATGGTCCCCTCCACAGCGGGCAGCCGGGTGAGCCAGGAGCTGCGCTACACCAAGGAGAAGTTGGGCGAGGAGTCCGTCTACACCTCCCAGATGTTGATCCAGACCCCGAAGAAGGATGGTGACAACATCCTGACACAGGAGGCCCTGCAGCTCCACCTCGAGGCGGCCTTGGCCGCCAGCAAGGTTCAAGTCTCATTGTACGGAAAGTGAGTCCGGCTCCGGATGGGGGACGGGGACCCCGCCGTGCTCTGCACGTCCCTCTACCTCTTGCCATGTCCCCTGTGGGATATGCCCGTTCTCAGCTCCTCCTTCTGCCTTTCCAGATCGTGGGATTTGAACAAGATCTGCTACAAGTCGGGCGTCCCCATCATCGAGAATGGCATGATTGAGAGGGTAAGTGCTGGTCATGGATGGCCCTCTGGAGTCCCCCCGGGCATGGCTGTTGATCCACGGGATCAGTCCATCAAAGAGTGGCAGTGACGGGCTGTGGTGGGGACAGGGCTTGTCGGCCCCAGGTGCTGTGAAGGCACTGCTGGCTGGATGTGGGAAGGCATGGGTTTGGGAAGCCCAGCAAGGCAGGGGGAGACTGGGGAGTCTGATCCATCCCTGCTGACCCCTCGCATCTCCTCCTACAGATGATAGAGAAGCTGTTCCCCTGTGTGATCCTGACACCGCTGGACTGCTTCTGGGAAGGCTCCAAGCTGCAGGGAGGCTCAGCCTATCTCCCGTGAGTGTGTGTGGGGAACTGTCCTGGGCTGTGGGGGACCTTGGGTGGGAGCAGGAGCTGGGGATGCTGCTGAGGGGCTGTGCTTGACCTCCCTTTGTAGCTTGGCTCTGCCTGCTCCAAGGTGCTTCAGTGCTGCTGCAGCTTGTCCTGCTCAGCCCTAGGTTGGTCCCACAACCATTGCTGTCCTGCTGGGTAAACACCTTAGGGACAGGTCCCTGTCTTCCCCTGCCTGGCCTCAGTGGCACGGGTAGGGCTGCACTGCTGCAGGGGGGCTACTGCCCATGCCATCCCATGCCATCCCATGCCATCCCATGCCATCCCATGCCATCCCATGCCATGCCATGCCATGCCATGCCATGCCATGCCATGCCATGCCATGCCATGCCATGCCATGCCATGCCATGCCATGCCATGCCATGCCATGCCATGCCATGCCATGCCATGCCATGCCATGCCATGCCATGCCATCCCATCCCATCCCATCCCATCCCATCCCATCCCATCCCATCCCATCCCATCCCATCCTCTCCCACTGGCCAGGGATGGGGACAGGGGGACAGTGGCTGTGCCACAGGCAGGTCCCTGAGGCTGCTACCCCACCCCCGGCAGTGCTTTGTGGGTGCCACAATTGTGAGGGGGCACCCACACTCCCGAGCTGCACCCAGGGGCACAGAGGGCTCGGAGTCCCTGGGCTGGGTGACAGTGACTCCCAGCCAGCTCCTCGCAGCGCGGTGGTGGGGCTGGGGACCCCGCCTTGGGCCGGGGGAGCCTCCCCCACATTCCTTCTGTTTACGCGTGTGTTTGTCCGGGAGAGCCGGGGCGGCTTGTGCATTGTCAGCAAACGCAGCCCCGTGCTTTCTCATGCTAATGCTGCTCTGAAAGCTGCCCCTTGCCAAACAGATGAAATAGTGGCCTTATTCAGGCTGCTGCGGATGGGAGGAGGGGGAAGGGGCCGCAGCATCCTCAGCCAGGACTAGGGGGCTGGTTTTGCCCCCCCAGGACCTCAGGTTCTCCCCATCCCAGGCTGGGGAACTGCCGAGAGCAGGAGCAAGGGGGGCTGGGGTGGCTGTGGGATGCTGGTGGCGTTGCCTGCCGGGCTGGGCAGCGTTCTGGGGCTGAGGGACGTGGCAGGCAGGGTGGCACTGGAGCAGCCATGGGACTCATCTCTCGGGTGCCCGGGCGGGCACCCCGGCTGAGTGCCGGCCGGCCCAGGGGGACTCGTCCCCCTTTTTAACGCCAAGGGGTGAGCGGGGTGGGAGCTGGAAGAACAAAGAGCAGCAATCTATGGAAAGACAAAAGGATTTGCCCTGGCTCAGTGAAGCAAGCGAAAGCAGATAAAAGGGGCTCTCTTTGGAAGCAGCAGCAGCTCCGGTTGGTATGTGGGAATCTCGAGCGGCCGGCTCTGGCCCAGCCAGCCTTCATGAATTATTAGGCTGTGTTTCTCCCCAGAGCCCACACTTGCTCGGGGCTTTTTCTTCCCCTCTTTGGAGTGCTGGGCTGGGTTATTGGCTTTTTTGTGTGTCCTTTCTGTCTTCAAAAAGAAGCTGAGTGTGGCTGGAAGCTGGCCCCCAGCTCTCCAGGCTGGGGTGGAGGGAGCAGAGCATCTGCAGGCAATGGGAAAAACCCTTTGCCTGGGTACCCAAGTCCTGTGCGGTCCTGCTGGACCTCCAAGAACCTACTCCATGCTCGGCTCCCAGTATTGTGCTGAGCCCCCAGGACCTCTGCTGAGCCCCAAACTCTCCAGCTTGGGGGAAAATGCCAGGAAGGGCTGTAAGGGATGCCGGGAGCTATTGCCTGCCTGCTCCCCTCTATCAAGATGTTAGCCCACGGGCAGTAATCGGCCTGACTGCTCACACAAAGCGGGGCCAGGCAGCAGGGCCGGCTCCCCCCGCTTTGTCCCGGACTAACAGGATCAGGCACGCTACTTGACTCGGGGCACGGCCCGCTGTGGCGCGCAGGGCACGGGGGATTCTGCGGGCGGCCCCGGGAGGGGGTAAGGGATGTGCTCCTCTGCATCCTCGCATCCTGCCTGTGGGGGCATCCACTGCACCCCTGGGATGGGTTGGCAGTGGTGGTGGTGGTACTGCGTGTGGATTTTGGCATCCCCCGTGACCCCCGTGCTGCTCTCTGCCCAGGGGTCGCCCAGATATCCAGTGGAGCAACCTGGACCCTCTGCAGCTGATGGAGGAGCTGGGGCAGTTCACATCCCTGGAAGGCTTCAAAGAGCTGCTAGACAAGGCAGAGGTGGGACAGGCTTACATGGAGCGGCCCTGCCTGGACCCCCGGGACCCCCAGTGTCCCTCCAGTGCTCCCAACAAGCAGAGCCAGCAGGTGGGTCACAGTCCATGAGGACAGGATTGGGTGTGGGGGCTTACTGCTCTCCTGCCTGCCCCACAATCCTGACACCTCCCCTCCACCCACAGAGCCCTGACATCCCGGCCGAACTCTCGGGGGGCTGCCATGGCTTCTCCAGGAAGTTCATGCGCTGGCAGCAGGAGCTGATTTTAGGCGGCACGACCAAAGACTCCCAGGGCAAGCTGCTACGGTGAGAACTACTGTGGTGTGGGCATAGCCAGGCACAGGGCAGGATACCTGCCCTGGCTGCAGGAGGGGCTGTGGGGCAGTCTCAGAGGCTGGTGAGTGTGTGGGGGTGGTGAGCAAGGCAGCGCTTTGGAGCAAGGCAGAGGAAAGCAGAGCAGGGAGGCAGGATGCTTTGGTCCTCTTCTGGGTGTCCATGGTGGGGATGGGTGCCCTGGGGTGGGGATGGACCCATTCCTGCATCCTGGGGCATGGCAGCCGGTCCCAATGAGGTCTGTGCCTGTCCCCCAGTGCCGAGGCCCTGCAGACCATGTTCCTCCTCATGAGCCCCCGGCAGCTCTATGAGCACTTCAAGGATGACTATGAGATCCATGATATCAGCTGGAGCGAGGAGAAGGCAGGAGCCATCCTGGAGGCCTGGCAGAGGAAATTCGTAGAGGTGAGCACCAGGAACAGCCCCTACATAGGGCTGGGCGGGGGTCAGCCTGTGCATGGTATCCCTCTGTGCCCAGGTTTTCATGGGGCTGTGGGTTCTGGCACTATTCTCTTTTAGTCCAGTGCATCCCTAGGGACTGTCAGTGGTGACACTGACACCCTGAATGGCTCTGGGGTGGGTGTACTGTAGAGCAGGGGGCTCCTGACTCCTCTAATGGGATGCACCTCTGGCAGCTGGCACAGGACTCCATCCCTCCCAACGCCACACAGAGTGTCCATGCTTTCTCCACCACCACACTCAATGACATCATGAAGTCCTTCTCTGACGTCAGCGTCATCCGGGTGGCTGGGGGCTACCTCCTCATGGTATGTGTGCCCCTTCTCTCTGTCCTCTGCCGTCCCTCCATCTGCCCCCTGGTCCCTGCTAACCACTGTGCTCTTCCAGCTGGCCTATGCCTGTGTCACCATGCTGCGCTGGGACTGCTCCAGGTCCCAAGGGGCTGTGGGCCTGGCCGGGGTCCTGCTTGTGGCTCTCTCCGTCGCCTCTGGCCTGGGGCTTTGCTCACTGCTGGGCATCTCCTTCAATGCAGCCACCACCCAGGTATGTGCTGGAGGAAGAGCTGGGTACTGTGACGTGGGTGGGACCCTGAGGGCTCAGGGGTGGCTGAGTCCCCTCTCAAGTGGTGGCCACGTCCCTCTGCTCATGCCAACTGCTCTGTGGCAGGTCCTGCCCTTCCTGGCCCTCGGCATTGGGGTGGATGACATGTTCCTCTTGGCTCACGCCTTCACCGAGACAAGCCAGCACATCCCCTTCAAGGTGAGCACTGAGCACTGCCCAGGGACTTCTCAGCCTCCTCCTGCCTCCGGATGGTCCCTCTCATCACCCCTTCTCTGTCCCTGCAGGAGCGGACAGGTGAGTGTCTGAAGCGCACGGGGACCAGTGTGGCTCTCACCTCTGTCAGCAACATGATCGCCTTCTTCATGGCAGCCCTGGTGCCCATCCCTGCCCTGCGTGCCTTCTCCCTCCAGGTAGGGCCATGGTCCCTTTCCAGGGGATGGGAAGGGATGGCCAGACCCTGTTCTGACGTGTGTCCCCCAATACCTGCAGGCTGCAGTGGTTGTTGTGTTCAACTTCGCCATGGTGCTCTTTGTTTTCCCTGCTATCCTGAGCCTGGACTTGCACCGCCGGGAGAAACGCCGGCTCGACATCCTCTGCTGCTTCTACAGGTACTGGCACTGGGCTGGCTGGGCTGGCTCTGACCCCACAGGTCCCTAAAGAAGACTGGGTGACTGAATATCTTATCCTTCTCTCTCTCCTCCTTCGCTCTCTCCATGCAGCCCTTGCTCCTCAAGGGTCATCCAGATCCAGCCCCAAGAGCTTGCTGACGCCAACGACAACCACGCTTGCCACCCATCTCCTTATGGGCACCCTGGCATGGCCACCAGCACCCAGATCACCACCACTGTGCAAGCCTTCACCCGGTGTGACCCCTCGGGCCACCACATTGTCACCGTCCTGCCGCCCACCTCCCAGGTGTGCACCTCACCTGCCATCCTCCTGCCCCACAGTGACCCCTTGGGCTCTCAGGTCTTCGCCCCATCCAGCTCCACCCGGGATCTGCTGTCCCAGCTGGATGAGGCCAAGGGTGGGCGGGAGTGTGTCCCCCTGCCCTTCTGCCGCTGGAGCCTCGCTGATTTCGCCCGGGAGAAGTATGCCCCACTCCTTCTGCGCACCCGGACCAAGGTGAGGGGGAGACGGCCCTGGTGGTGCCACTCAAGGTGGGAGGGTGGCACAGGACTCTTCCTGACCCCTCCATTGTCCCCACAGGTGGTAGTGGTGGTGCTGTTCCTGGCGCTGCTGGGGCTGAGCCTCTATGGCACCACCATGGTACACGATGGCCTCTACCTGACGGACATCGTGCCACGGGACACCAAGGCACACGCCTTCATCTCGGCCCAGTTCAAGTACTTCTCCTTCTACAACATGTTCATTGTCACTAAGGGTGGCTTCCACTACCCGGGTGCCCAGGCTGCCCTGCTGAGCCTGCACCAGGCCTTCAGCACCGTCAAGTACGTGGTGCGGGAGGGCAACCGCGACCTGCCAAAAATGTGGCTCCATTACTTCCAGGATTGGCTGCGAGGTGAGGGACATGCCTCTTCTCCATGACCTCCCCTGCCTGACAGTCCTCTCCTCAGTCTGCATGCTCCCCAGTGGCCTGGGAATGCCCTCCCTTGTGTGCAGTACCCTGGGGAGGATGGTCCCAAGGTGCCCAGCACTGGAAGCTGAGCCTTGGTGTTTCTGTGTGCCCATCCCTCTGCCACCACATTCCCTGGGTTACACGGGGTGGTGTGCAGGGTGGTGTGTCCCCAGGGATGCTTACCCCCATTCCACATCCCCAGGGCTCCAGGCCACCTTTGACAGGGACTGGCAGGCCGGGCGCATCACCCATGACAGCTACCGCAACGGCTCCGAGGATGGGGCACTGGCATACAAGCTCCTCATCCAGACTGGCAACAAGAAGGAGCCCTTCAACTTCAACCAGGTGAGTGGTGACAGGGCTGGGCTGACTGGGCTGGGATGTCTCTGCCCCAGCTGCCCAGCTCATGCCCACTCCTGGTCTTTCCTGTAGCTGACCACACGGCGACTGGTGGACGAGAATGGCATCATCCCCCCCGACACCTTCTACATCTGCCTGACAGTGTGGGCCAGCAACGACCCCCTGGGCTTTGCTGCCTCCCAGGCCAACTTCTACCCCCCACCCCCTGAGTGGATTCATGACAAGTACGACACCACCGGCGAGAACCTGCGAAGTGAGTGAGCATGGTGGGCTCCCCAGGGCCTCCTCTGCCCCTGCTGTCCTCCTCCTCCTCCTCCTCCTCCTTCCACTCCCCTCACATCCCTCATCCCATCTGGTAAACTGCTTTGCTTCTCCATGCTTGACCCTTGTCCTCTTGCATCCCACACCCTGAGTATCCCACTGTACATTCCCTATGCCCTTAGCAACACACACCTGCTCTGGCCCATGAGCATCTCACTGCAAAGAGTAACCCACTAATGCACCAAAATCCTACGGGCAGAGAAATGCCCTGCCCTCCTCCCTGACTCCAATCTGTTCCCTACACACTCCCCAGTCCTGTGGTACCCAGCCAGGCATCAGGCTGCACTCAGGCTGGTGTGACTGTGGTGTTCTCGTGCTGCCTGTACACCATCCTGCCCGTACCCTCATACTGCCTGTGATCTCCTCACCAGTCCCAGCAGCCCAGCCACTGGAGTTCGCCCAGTTCCCTTTCTACCTGAGCGGGCTGCGTCGCACGTCCGACTTCGTGGAGGCGATTGAGAGCGTGAGGGCCATCTGCCAGGAGGCCGCCCAGCGCCACGGCGTGCTGAGCTACCCCAGCGGCTACCCCTTCCTCTTCTGGGAGCAGTACATCGGCCTGCGGCACTGGTTCCTGCTGGCCATCAGCATCCTGCTGGCCTGCACCTTCCTCGTCTGCGCCTTGCTGCTGCTCAACCCCTGGACCGCCGGCATCATCGTGAGTACGCACCGTGATGCGTGGGGATGGTCCTGATGGGTGGGGTCAGGGGCATCCAGCCTTTCTCCTGCCCTGCTGAGTGGCCCTGGGTGTCTGCTTAATGGGAATTGGGTGATGGAGTGGCCAGGGGCACCCCGAGGGGAAGGGGTGCCCATATGAGGGTGGCAGGGGGTTGGGGACTCCTGTATGGAGGGATCAGTTATATCGTCGATGAAGAGAACAGGGGGCCCTGGATACATCCATGCAGGAGTGTAACGGGAACCCCCATATGGAGGTGGCAGTTGTTGGGGGAGCCACATGGAGGGATCAGGGAACCTGTTATGATGGGAATGTGTGTAGTGGGCAGGGATTTGATGACATCCATGCAGAGCAGGGTGAGGGCTACCCCCAGAAGATGGGATAGGTGGGACAGACCATATTCCCAAATAGAGGGAAAAGGGTCAGTGTTACAGTGCCCTATATAGAGTAGGATCGGGCTTGCCAGGGAGAGGGGACAGACAATGAAAGCCATCCCTCATTGATCCCACCACCCTCCAGGTCTCCATCCTGGCCATGATTGCTGTGGAATTGTTTGGCATCATGGGGCTGATGGGCATCAAGCTGAGCGCCATCCCTGTGGTCATCCTCATTGCCTCGGTGGGCATTGGTGTGGAGTTTACTGTCCACGTGGCCCTGGTGAGCAAAGGCTGATCCCACTTCCCGCTCCCTGGCACCCTCAACCCCTTGGCCATGTGCTAATGGGTGGCCCATCAGGGTGGCACATGGGGCAGCTCTGCATGACATTTCCATCCCACCCAGGGCTTCCTGACAGCTGCGGGGAGCAGGAACGTGCGCTCAGCTGCGGCACTGGAACACACTTTTGCGCCTGTGATGGATGGTGCTGTCTCCACCCTCCTGGGTGTCCTCATGCTGGCTGGCTCTGAGTTTGATTTCATCATGAGGTGAGCCCCGAAGAAGGGTCAACCAGACACTTGCTGCCCTACAAGAGCTTTGGCAGTTGGGGCTGATGGGTGTGGCAGCCCCCCTGTCTGCCAGTGGAGATGTGGGGTTGGTGGTGAGGACATCTTGCTGGGGACTGCCATTCCATCTTGCCCGGGGGCTGAGGAGACATGGCAGGGCCACAGGCTGTAGCATGGGAAGCCATGTTTGCAACGGGACAGGTTCATGATGGCTGTGCCTGCTTACCTCATGTGTCTGTGGCCCCCTCAGGTATTTCTTTGCGGTGCTGACCATCCTGACGCTGCTGGGGCTGCTCAACGGGCTGGTGCTGCTGCCTGTGCTGCTCTCTGTCATCGGGCCACCCCCTGAGGTACAGGACCCCTCCATCCCCTCTCTCTTGTCCTCCCCAGCCCTGTACCCATGTCTCTCCATCTCCCATTGCCCCTCTCCCTGCCCACCTTTCACCATTTATCCATCTTTGCCTTGTCCAGTCCCAACCTCATCTTGAACCCACCTCAGTCCATCCCTTGCCCTGTACCATCCCTCTTTTACCTCATTCTTTCTCTGACCCATATCCTACTTGACCCGTACCTACCTGACCTTGTTCCTGCTTCATTCCACACACAATTTCCTTCATCCCTCCCTGAGCCATCCCTCCCTGATCCATGACCTCCCTGATCCCATCCCTGCTTCACCTGGCATCACCCACATCACCATCTTTGCATCAACCCATACTCCCTACTTCTCCATACTCTGTCCATGGCCCCTCTCACCTGTCTTCTCTCCCCAGGCATCCTTGGTGGATAATGGCCCCTGTGTACCCCCACCGGAGCCGATACCCCCATGTCTGGGCCCTGGGGGACTGTATGTCCGGCGTGCTCCAGCCTGGCCTGCCACCTTCCCTGAGCCCTCCGACACGGAGCACTACGCAGAGAGCCCACAGGGACCCTTCGTCGTGCCCCCTGCCCCAGCACACATCCTACTGGAGGCTGGCAAGGACCCCAGCTTCCCCCGCATCACTGTGAGTGTCTCTACCCATTGTGGCATTGCCAGCTCCCTTGCATCCCGAGGATGGAGGATGGGGGCTGGTGGTGTTGCCAGAGGGATGCTGAATATGACTGGGGACCCTCATGCTTCCCCTCCAGGTGCTGAAGCCCTACAAGGACAGCCTGGAGGTTCAGGGGAAGAAAGAGGCTCCTGGCCCTCAGCCTGCAGCCCCCCTGCCCTTCGGGGAGCCGTGCACCACGCTGCCCCGAGATCCCCCGCAGCCCGGCCCACCGGGCACCCGGCCAGCGCCCCCCGCAGCCCTGCCCACCTACAGCACCCACCTGCAGGGTCCTGCCGGCAGCTACACCACCGTCACGGCCACCGCCTCAGTGACAGTGGCCCTGCACCCCACGCTGCCTGGCTCCTACCCCACCTTCAGCCCCGAGGGCTTCGCCAGCAGCGAGCAGGACTGCCTGGACGAGCCCAGCACCAGCGGCACCGCAGTGCCCGACACCTTTGAGATGCAGAACATGGGACACCACAGGGCAGGTGCCTGGCGCTAGGTGAGCTCGGGGGCACCCTACCCAGCGTGGGGGTGCGAGGTGGGTGTGGAGGGACCCAACTGACCCCCAAATCTCTCTCCCTGCAGATTGCTGGTTCCTGGGCAGAGCATCTCCCAGCACCCAGCGGGCACAGGAGGGTGCAGAGCGGGGTCACCCGTGTCATGCTGCTAATCGCTGGAGTGGTCTTGGCCAAGGAGGACCGGCCCCCCTGCACCCTGCACTAGAGCTTGGTAGGGCAGGCTGGCACTTCTATGCAAGCTGTGTGCAGGCCATGCCATGCCCACGTGTCCCTCGTCTGAGGCTGTACCGTTGGTGCCGTGTCCCATCGCCCAGGGCTTGGGGTTATCCTGCCCTGGACTTGTTGCCCCCAGAAATGGAAGCACTAACTCCCCCCTCTGTTTCTGGAGCTGCTGGCAAGGTGGACTCGGTGCCATGCCAGCTCCCCCTCAGTGGGGTCACTGCCTGCTCCCCATCACCTCCTCCTGGGACCACCCATCCCAGGCCATGAGCTGGGGTACCCCGATAGGGTGCCCTGGTGCCCCCTGTTCTGATAAGGGGGCAGCCCCAGAGCCAGCTATGCCCTGGCATGCCATGGGCAAGGCCTAGGGTGGGCACTCCCACCTTTATTTATTGCAAAGGGAAACTATCTATAGAGAGATATATATTTTTAAGCTTATTTTAAAAGATTTATTTCTCAGCCTACAGCCTCACCCGGCTGCCCAGGGTGCAGGCAGGGAGCGGGCAGACCCTTTGCTCAGTGCAGGGCTGCCCACTGGAGGCAGCAGGAGCCTGGGGGCACAGACCTGGTTCATGCCCCCACTCCATGGGCAGCTCACCCCTTCCAACATGCTACTCCATGCCTCAGTTTCCCCAGTGGCAAGGATGGGAAGGCTGGAGGTCATGGATGTGCCACAGTGGAGAAAGGGAGGTTGTTGCTCCCCAGCACACAGGCAGGGTTTTGGAAGGGGGAGATCCTTGGAGTGGTCCTTGCTGTGCCAAGCTCCTGAGCTGTTCCACGATCACAGCCCGTGTCACACTTGTGCTCTGTCCAGGGGATGGCACAGGCTTGAGCACGCAGGGGACACTGCACGCTGACGTGGACTCCCACGGTGCCACCAGGCACATCTTGCTGGGAAACGGTATTTCTTACCATGTCCCCGTGCAACGGGGCTGTCCCTGCAGCCAGCCCCTGTCCCCGTCCCTGTCCCCATCCCGGGCACCGTCCGCGCCGTTACCCAGCACTTTAACTCCAGCGGTGTTTGCTGTGCCTGCGGCCCCCCGGCGCTGCCACTGAGCAGGGGTGGCCCTGGGGACCCTGTCCCCGTGCCAGGCGTGGGCACGGCGGGCAGCCCCCCCCCCAAACACGCCATCTAAGTTATTTATATCAAAGAGAGCAAAGGTTTATTTTTGTAGTTTGTACAGGCGGTAGTGGGGACCGAAGGTTTATTTTTAAAGAGTAAATATATATATTATATATAAATTACCTGCTGTGTCCGGCCCTTTCTCCTGGGGAGCACAGCTGGAAGGGGGGTATGTGTGCCTGAGACAGACCCAGCTGTGTGCACACACTCAATGGGGGGTGCAAGGGGGGCTGCACCCTGTGTGTGTGGCACATGGGGGAGTTGGCAGCCTGTCCTGCGTGTGTGGCCTGCTGGTAGGGCTTGGTGGTGGCTGGGGGTGGAAGCCTGTCGGTGCAGCCGTGCATGCAAAAATGCACATGTGTCCCCTCCTACCTGCACCCTCTCCAAGCCCCAGAGTCCCCGTGCTACTGCCGTGGAGGGTTCCGTGCCCCTCCTGGAGCAGGTGCTGGCGCTCTCTCCCACTGCAGCACGGCCCCGCTGCCGGGGGAGGGCAGCACGGCCCCAGGGAAGGGGGAGCTCATCTTGGGTCCCCATCCCGCAGGGATCTCTGCAACCCCACCACCCTTGGGTCACTACCTGGGCAGCCTGCAGTGTCCTTGCACCCATTGCATAGCGCAGCTCTACCCTACCCCCAGACCCTGCATCACTTTTGGGGGTGACCCACGCATCCTGCCCTGGCCCCGACACTGTGACATGGGACAAAGCCCCTTATCAACGCTCTTGCCCACGACAGCATCAGTGCCCAGCCCCTCACCCTGCCCCTCGGTTGGGCTGGACAAAACTCGCTGCCCAAGCCCTACTTGGCGTGTGGCTCAAGGTGACGGTGATGGTCGCGGGGCCGTGTGCCCCGGCGGGGACGGCAGAGGCGGGAGGGCAGCCCACTGCCCTTCCTCAGTGCGTGGGCACGCCAGGCTGCCGCGATGTTCTCCACCTGTGGGGATGGGGAGACGGATGGGGGCATCAGCATTGCCACAGTGTGGTCCTCCTCAGCCCATCCCACAGCACCCTCCAGCCCTAGAGGTCAGTCAGGAGACACTAAGAACAGGCAGCAGCTCACCGGGATGAGGAGGTCCTGCTGGTTGTAGCTCTCCAGTGTCACCAGTTCACTGGGTGCCAGCAAGGGCAGACGTAGCTCCCTCACTGGCAGGGCAGCCACCTCTGGCACCGGACGCTCCAGGACAGCCTGTCAGACATCAGGATGTGAGGGATGAGGCTGGTGATGTCCTGGGCACCAGGGGAAGCAGGGGCCTGGGGGGAGTGACACGGCTTCTGCACACATCACAGAGCCCTGGGCTCAGGGATAGGGTGCCTCCATTCCCAGCCTGGGCTGGTGGGGGCCCAGGCACCCCGGGGTGGTCCTTACTGCAGGACACTCACCGAGCTGACGTGTGCCCACTCCCGCACAGCCTGCACCAGGTCCAGCTCATCTGCGGCCAGGCGGTCGCTGCGCAACACCCGCGCCAGCACCACGTCGGAGAGCTCACGGAAGCCCTGGGTCCGCACCACTGCCTGCCAGCACACCACAGTACCGGGGTGCTGGAACCAGGACCCCACACAGCCACCACCCTCATCCATCAGACACATCCTGGTGCCATCCCTGCCTGGCACTCCAGCATCCCCAACCCAAACTCCAATCCCATGTCACTCCAGTACCCCCCAGCCTGCCTCTGCCAGTCACCCAGCATCTTCTCTCCAAATACCATTTGCTCCTCTCCCAGCCTCCAGGCATGCAGTCCTTATGGGCCTTGCTCCTTTGCCTCGTGCAGTGTTCTCCATGCCCCGTGCCCCCACACCCTGGGGTACCCCACACCATGCTCCCCCATCACCTGCCACCGTACCGCGGTGCAGCCCTCGATGAAGGCCAGGCAGTGCTGCTGGAGGTCCACCTGCCCGTAGGTCACCGCAGCCTGTGAGACAACACGGACACCTGCAAGAGGGTCCAGGGCAGGAGGGACTCCCTGCCAAAGCCCTACAGAAACATGGGCCCTGTCAGGGACACAGGTGAGGCAGGGTGGGTATCATGGTGAGAGTGTGGGGAGGAAGGGGCACCAAGGCTCCCTCCTTTTCTGGCCTGCCCAACAGCAAATGTTTTGGTGGCTCTAATGCCCAAGACATGATTTTTCACCTCCTCTCAGGCACCTCACTGAGCCCACAGTGTGGGAGAGGCCCTGGTGATGTTCTCACAAGATAACACCACAGGCACATGAAACCACGAGTCCCCAGTGCTCCTTGTGTGGGCATGACCCCATCCCCCCACAGCAGCCCCTGTGTGTGGGGTACTCGGGACCAGTACAGGCAGGGTGAACGTCACGTCCCACTCCACCACAGCAGGGGACTGGTGCTGACGTAAGTGGGGAGGGCAGACAAGCTGTTTTCTTCAGGTTTGTTTTGTTCTGGGGTTTTGGGGTTTCTTGTTTTGTTTCCTCTGGGCCAGTTTTAGCTCCGTTTATGTCGCAGTGGTCTGGCATCACATCTGGCTGGGGCTCTGTGTTCTGGGGCAGGCACCTCACCCCAAGATTGTTTCAGCTTGTGGGAGATGAAACAAATCCCCCTTCTCTGGGGAGCAGTCTTGGTCTCACCAACTAGCATGGCCAGGACCATTAGGGCCTTGCAAAGGCTATTTTTAGGTGCCTCAGCTCTCAGCAGGGGTTTTGGGATTGGCTCCCCAAAACCCAGTGCCCCCAGTTTCATGCAGATGATGACAAAGCCCTGGCACTGGGGAGTTCTGGCCAGCCCTGCTCAGGCTGACAGAGAAGACACTTCTCTGTCAGGTTCTGGTGGCCCCACTGTCCCTTGCAGCCATGGTACAACCCCAATGGTCTGGGAGTTGGCAGGGCAACTGCTGGGCCAGGACTGAGTGTCCAGAACAGAAGGGTCAAGTCTGTTCCTGCCCCGAAATTGTACAGATTATTTTTAAGACTTTATGACCCTACTGGTGTCACTCTTACCTGCAGGGCCTCGCAGACCTGCTCCACACTCAGCGTGTCCTTGATGAACTTGACACAGAGCTGTAAGGCAGACAGGGAGAGGGTGGGCAGAGCTGGGGACACAACCCTGCCATCCCCCCACACAACTCTCAGCATCCCCTGAGCCCCAGCACATGGAATGTGGGGCAGAGGCATCTCCAGTCTCCCAGGATTTCATAAGCAATGGCTTATGCTTATTTTGTAAGCAATGGCCTGTAGGATGAAGTCTTGCAGTGTGGATATGGGCAGCCAGCTTGGCCACTGATGGAGCCAGGGACCAAGATTGATGTGACCAAACTCAGCCAATTTGATCGCCCCAGGTGGGTCCCTTAATCCTGTCTACAGATGCCATCCATGTTCTGCCATAGGGCACAATCCTGGTGCCAGCTGAAGTGCACTGCTGGCTTCAGCTGCGCCCCAGTCCTGCCTGCCAGCTGTGCTCTGGGACCAGCATCTCCAGCTACATCCTCTACATGGATGATGCAGGTGGAATGCAGCCAGACCAGCATGTTTATCAGTGAGTGGGACGTCTCTCTCTTGCTTATCTCAGCTGCCTACCAGAGTCCCTGGGAAACCCAAGGGGATGTGACATGCAGGGAGGAGCTGTCAGCTGGGGCAGAAGGGCCCTGAGTCATTGGCAGGAGGGATATGAGGTCACCCTGCAGCTGGGCACATTGACATGGTTTCACCAGCTGTCCTTGACCAGCCCCTTTCCCTCCCACCCCTCCCCTATGCAGGTCATCCCCCTCAGGAGGCATTTGCTGGGTAGTGAGATGTGACTCATGATAGGAGCACCAGGTCCCCCTTTTCTGCTACACTCCTTATATCCCTTCCCTTCCCAGACAGCTGTTTGACAGCTCTCTGCCACATCTGGGCTTTGGCTGATCTTGTTTCCACAGGTCCCATTCCACCACTGGCAGACAGGAGCCCACGATTCCTCAGTTCCTGAGGTACTTTCCCAGTGCAGTGGGGAGGGAGGGGAAGTCTGGGTGTGAGATGTCGGGTCACGCGTTCAGCCAGGCTGTAATTCAGGAATCAGGTGATGACGTGGCCTGGCCACCCTCCCCAGCATTGAGCTGCTTCAGCTCCCCAGCCCCTCCTTGTTCAGCTCGCACCCCTCCTCTTTGCTCCCTGCTGCCTTCCCAAAACCTTCCCACCCAAAGCAGCATTGCCTTGGCAGCACCACAGCTGAGGTGCTGACTGCTGCCAAGGATCAGGGCTCTCTTTAACTGCATCATCCTGTCAGATGACGGGGCAGCACGTGCTGGCAAAGTCATAGGGGCTTTCCTTCTGACCTTTGCTGTGCAGGAGATGTGAAACTCTATGTCATTCTCTATGATTTCTCGGGATTCCCCTGTGGGATTCCCCGCTGCTGCACCCACTCAAGGGGAATCCCACTGGAGAGACTTTCTAGGATCCAGAAACAGGGCCAAGCCTGCATGATGCTCCACAGTGCTTTCCTCAGAGGCACCTCCAGCTACCAGCCATGCAGGGACCATCTTGGGGTGCTGCCAAGCCTGGGAACACTCAGGGACCACTGCCCTCAGCCCAAACAGCACTGTACCTTGCACAGGTCCTGCAAGCCATACTCCACCGATGAGGTCAGCACCTCCAGTGCCTGCAGGCAAGAGGGACCTTGTGATCATCAGCGTGGGGGGCCATGGACAGGCACAGCAGGGTAAAGGGCACAGCAGGGTAAAGGGCAGGTGTGCTCCAGCTTCCACGGGAGCTCCACGTGGGAGTGGGGCATGGGAGATAAAGCTGCTGCATGGAGAAAAATTTAGGTTTCCTGCTGTGGTATCCCCATTCTCACCATCCAGGATATGTACAGCCAGAGGTCCCAAGACTGGGACAAGGTGCTGTGGACACCCCACTGTGCTGGGTTGAGACCCCACACATTCATTACCCTGTTAGCCAGCCAGAGAGCATCACACAGACCATCTCCTCCAACTCTGGCACACCAAGACTTGCAAAGCACCCCCTTCCCTGCATCCCCTTCTTGTCCCTCCCATGTCCATGGTCCCCACCAGCCCCATCCCGACTCACTATGTGGCTGTTGAGGGTGACACTGTTGGTGTAGAGGAACTCAATGACGGCCAAGAAGACCTCAGGCTGCACGTTGCCCAGGATGAAAGGGCCCTGGGGTTGGATGCTGCTGGAGGAGTCCTGGCTGCCCACTGGTGCCTGGCTGAGCATCCCACGGAACACCTGGCAGCGGCACGCCAGCACACAGCGGTGCGCAAACACCTTCTGCTGCTCCTGGCCCACCACGAACATCACATCGCTGCGGGGGAGAGGGGACCGTGAGGGACACGGTGCCTGGAATGCAAGGGCACAGCCTTCCCTGGGCTGGCACGGGGCACACAGGAAGGGCCCTGCTGAGGGCCTGGCACAGCAGGGCAGTACCCTGTACTTTTAACCCAGGGGTTTGTCCCAACAGGGGAACAGAGGGGACCTTGTTGGTGGCTCTTTCCAGCCATTTGAATGCTGAAGGCAAGGTGAGCATGACAGATCCTCTGGAAAGCATGGAGAGCCCTGGGTGCTGGCACCGAGCAGGGCAGAGAAAGGCCAAGGACAGCTAGAGAAAGTGACGTTCTCTTTTGGCATAGCAGAGCCAAGGAAAGCATCACTGTCATCAGGATCAGCCTCCTTGACTCATGGGAACTGACTCATCGTCTCAGGGATGTGAAGTCTCTGGCATAGCTGCCAGCAGGGCTGGCACTGGCGCAACAGGACAGCTTGTGGCATACACTAAAGCACAGGGACCATCCTGTTGCCCTGATTCCCTATAACCCTCCCCTCCCCAAAATGTTTCCCCAGCTCCATGGCCCCATGAAAGCGGGGCCAGATCAGGGAAAAAGAAGCAGGCAAAGGACATGGAGTCTCCAGCCTGAGCACATCTGTGGCTACAGCCCATCTATCCCGTTTTTCCTTTCTCCATCCCAGCAGGCCAATGAGCAGAAGACATGCCACCCAAACTCTCACTGCCATGAGGACATGCACAAATCCATGACCTGATCCTCAGAGTGTCCTACAGGGAAGTGTATGTGACCACCCGGAGGAAGGACACCTGGGTCATCCCAAATGTCTATCAGGAAATACACAGCTGGGCAGGATGGCTGCTGTGAGCAGAGCCCAGCAGGTCCTCCATGACTGCTCCTGCAAAGGGGATCATGATAAACTGTTCTGTGATTGAGGTCCACAGGCCAAGAGGAGCTAGGAGAATGCAGGATGCAGGCTGTGAGATGTGGAATGCCAGCTATGATGATGGCATGCAAGGTCTGGGATGAAGGACACAGGCTGCAGGATGGGTGCAAACTGAAGATTGTAGGATGTGGGATGCAGAACAAAGGTTACAGAGTGCAGGCTGTGAGGTACAGGCTACAGGAGAAAGGATGCAGGATGTGGGATGAAATAGATGGATGCAGAGCACAGATTTCAGGTTGCAGGATGCAGAGTGCAGGATGCTGGATAAGAGGTATGGGTTGAAAGATGTGAGCAGCAGGATGTAGGCTGAGAATAACCAGGCACTGTCAGCCACTCCTCTACTTCCTGGTGCTGTGGCTGGGGAGTTTTCACTGGGATTTCTCTTCTGGGTGGCCAAAAATTTCAGCAGGAATGGGGATTTCCTTAGATAGCTCTGGTATTCCTTAGATAGGCTGGCCAGACCTCAGCAGGAAGTGGGTGAAGAGGACCACAGCCAGGCAGGACATACCATGTGGGTGAGGGAAGCCAAAGCAGCATCTCCATCTCTGCTCTGGCAAGAGGTGGCAGGAATGCCACACCCTGTGAGGAGGGATGCCAGGCTGTCACATGCCCTCTGGGGATAAAACACCAGTAAAGCCAGGTGGGAGAGGAACTGAGCAAGTAAGAAAGCTGCCCCTAGGGAGCTCAATGTACCCCCATTCCCAGCAAGGGCAAGAGCCTAAGCACAGGATTTATCCTGGGATTACGGCCCTGTTGTCACCATGCCTGGGGACAGAGGGGGTCTGGGCACTCCTGAGAACTTTCCCTCCTCCTGAGAGATGATGGCTGTGCAGGGTGGGCTATAGCCGGGCAGCCCGGGACTCCTGCTGGCATGCGGGTGTGCGGGGAGCGCTGCACAAGCCACGGCGGCCCCACCAGCTGCCCGCAGCTCCCCGAAGTGCCCGCGGGCCCCAACCGCCGCCGCTGCGAGGGCTCGGGGCTGGGAAACAGCACGGAGGGCTCGGGGCTGGGAAACAGCACGGAGGGCTCGGGAAAACAGCGCGGAGGGCTCGGGGGTGCGGGAAAACAGCACGGAGGGCTCGGGGCTGGGGAAAAGCGCGGAGGGCTCGGGGCTGGGGAAACAGCACGGAGGGCTCGGGGCTGGGGGAAAACAGCACGGAGGGCTCGGGAAAACAGCACGGAGGGCTCGGGGCTGCGGGGAAACAGCACGGAGGGCTCGGGAAAACAGCACGGAGGGCGCGGGGCTGTGGGGAAACAGCGCGGAGGGCTCGGGGCTGGGGAAACAGCACGGAGGGCTCGGGGGTGTGGGGAAACAGCACGGAGGGCTCGGGGCTGGGGAAACAGCGCGGAGGGCTCGGGGGTGTGGGGAAACAGCGAGGAGCAGCTTCGGCGGGGCTGGGGGGAGGCGGCGCGCCCCGGGCCCTCACCTGAACTGGGGGTTGTTGACCAGGGTGCGCAGGGCAGCGCTGAAGGCGGCCGCGTCGCCCTGCAGCCGCGCCGAGCAGGGCCCGGCCATGGGCGGCCTGAGGGAGCGGCGGAAGGAGGCGCGGGCGGGCCGGGGGATGGCGGGAGGGAGCGCGGAACTGCCCGGAGGCCGGGAGCCGCGGGGAGGGAGCCAGGGAGCTGCGTCGGACGGCACGGCCCATTGCTGGGGGAACCTGGCAGGCAGCGACGGGACAATGAGGCGTGAAGCACGGCCTCGCTGCCGAGGCGGCTCCGTGCCTGGCTTGCGCCTCGCAGCGAGTGGAATTCCTTGCCGAGTTTCATGGCTCCGGCACGCCTGGCACAGGGACTTTGCGGCCCAAGCTGGTGGCTTTGCTGCGGAGCAAAGAGATAAGGTGAAGAGACGCAGCCAGCTGAGATTTTGGAAAAGGCAGCACATGCACAGCCCCATGGAAAGCCCTTGGGCATGGCTGAGTCCCCAGCAGCAGCACCGGAGCTGGGCAGGGAGATTTGTCCCCTGACATGGGGGAAACCTTCTCTCCTGCGATGCTCCAGGCCAGAGCCCTGCAGCTCTCATGTCTGCTTAGGGTACAGGTGCTTGCAGGTAGAAAAAAAGCATCACCAGCCTCATAGAAAGGCTTGGGTGGGAAGGGACCATCTAGCTCCAACCCGCCTGCCATGGGCAGGGATGCCACCCGTAGATCAGCCCACTAGAGCAACCTGCTCACCTAAGCCCAAACCGAGTCCTGTGACATTCTCCAACCCTTGGCTGGCCCCAGGCAGCGCAAGGAGGGGACTGTCCACAGAAGGATCCACCCTTGCTTGTCAGTGGTGTGAAGGAGAGGCAGGAATGGGGCTCGGAGCTGAGGCAGCACCCAAGGGAATGGGGTCTAGCTGGCAGTGTGCTTGGCAGCACTAGTCAGAGGCAGGCTATAAATACCTCCGACCGGAGATAGAAACACAAAAGCTGTCTCCACTTTCCTCAAATAGCTCAGCAGCCAGGCCAGACAAAGGCACATTGATGGAACAGCTGTGTCGTACCAGCTGGGCTGGGCTCCACTGGCAGAGAGAAACTCCAGCCAGGGTCAGGAGCCCCCAGGGACCTGCTCACCCCACAGGCATTACAGCAGCAGAGTCCCTGGCATGTGCCAGGGCTGTGCTCCATGCAGTCCCTGGAAGTGTTCAAGGCTGGGTTGGATAGGGCTCTGAGCAATCTGCTCTAGGGGTGGCACCCCTGCCCACTGCAGGTAATTTGGAACTAGATGATCTCTAAGGTCCTTTCCAACACAACTCACTATGTGGTTATATGATTGAATGGTGTCCACCCATGCACACTCTCCCTTGGTGCAGTGGGGCATAAGTAGCCTAAGGATGCAAATGTCTGACAAAATCAATCTGTTGGAGGGCTCAGCCCCATTGCAGCCCATGGTCAGGGCACAAAGTAGGGATTACAGTTGATACTCTCCACCCCCTGCTCTTCTCTTGCACATCTAACACCAGCTTACATTTTTTAGGGCTGGCAGGGAGCTGAGATTGGAGGGCACACACCTGGAATAACCACATCCCTGTGCTGACACAGCTGAAAATGCAGAGAGGGCAGGAGTGAAGGGGAACAGGGCTATCCAGGGACCAGGAAACAAGGAGTTACAGAAGCCATGCCCCAGAACAGCCCTGGAGACCTACAGTGTTGCGTAGCAACACTTCACCTTCCAGGAGCACAACAGGTTTGGCCCTGCTCACAGCAACTTGCAAGATAAAGTTTGGTCCAGGGCAGTGACATCCACCAGAGACAATTCCCCTGGTTTACTCTGCAAGGACAGGAGTGGAACTTAGGGTAAGTGTGGGATCAGATGCAGACCAGAACACTGGGGAAAGAGTCACTCACCTGTGCCAGGGGAAGGGCTGGGGATGAGAGAGCAGAGGGTTGTGTGGACCATGCATTACTGCACTGGATCAGCCCCAGCTGGCTGGGTCTGATGGGAATGGAGGCACTGGAGAAGGGAAGACAGCTGCCATGGATCTCCCAGCCCCTCTGCATGTTATCTCACAAAGATTCACATGCCAGAAGGCATGGGATTTGCAGAGGGCAGGGAGAAGTGAGGCAGAGAGGCAGGGGAATGGAGAGGCTACAAGACACCTGCCTCACCTAACACTCAGGTACATCTCCTTTGCAGGCCACCCCTATGGCTGAGCAGCCTGTCCCAGAGGCAGCCCTGCTAGCCCAGGTGCTGGCTGCAGCCAACTCTGAAGCCCCTTCATTCCGCACTACACGCCGTGGGTCCCAGCCCGCAGCCCGGGGCACTGAGGACAGCAAACCACCCGCGCTGCTCTCCCGCCGCAACTCCATCCTCAGCCGCCGCAGCTCATTCGGGATGGTCCCGGGGAGCAGGCGTCCCTCCCTTGGCCCCGGGATGCTCCACAGCCGTGTTAGCTTCTCTGGGCTCCCAATTTTCCAACCCATCCTCAAGACCCGTCTTGAAAACACTTACAGAATGGGACCAGACAAAGGCTGCAAGTTTAACGCAGAGCGGGTGCAGCGGGTGCTGGAGGGGACCCTGGCCCGTGCCTTGGGGACCAGTGTATACAGTCCCCAGGGCAATGCCCCACTAGCCCAGAGCCTGACTGAGCTGCTGCAGAACCAGGCCAAGGAGGTGGTGCCACCCCGCTACAAGCTGGTCTGCCACGTGGTGCTGGGCCAGCAGGGCCAGCAGAGCCTCTTGGTGGCCAGCCGGGGACTATGGGACCCTGAGACTGACAGCTTTGCCTCTGCCACCTTCTCCAACACCTCCCTCTTTGCTGTGGCCACAGTGTATGGGCTCTACTTCGAGTAGCACATGCCTCTCTGTCCACCCAGTCTTGTAGAGCTGTAGGGAAAGAGCAGCTGAAATAAAGATCTTTCATCCAGCTGTGTGCCATACCTGGAGTCTTGGGCCAAGGAGCAAGATATGGATGCTCACTCCAGCCTCAGCTCACACCCACACTGCAGTTCCCAGTACTACGGTTTAGAGACCGGGGCAGCAGCAAACACAACAAAAGGCTGGATTTCCCTGGAACAGGCAACTGCCCAAGGCTGTTGGAGCAGCCCAGGCTGCTTCCCACAGCCCAAGCTGCTCCCAGGCAGATTGATTACACAGATCACCTTCAAAGCAAGCTCACAGAGCTCTTTCCTGGCTTCATGCCCAGCTCATATCCCATCACACGAAATGTCAATGCAAGGGCTCAGGCAACCCCTCCACCACCTGGGTCACAGCTCCTGCCTTCTGCAGCTCAGCAGAATCAGGAGAGCAGCTGGGTTGGGTCCAAGTACAGAAAAGACTGGGAATGCATTTGGCAGCAGCAAGGAGAACTTGAGGCAGCTCCAAGGCTCTACCAGCATAAGCAAGAGCTAACTGTGCCCTTTGTGCCAGTCCCATGAAAGGCAGTGGAGGTACCACAAGGGCTCCTCATGGCCATCCTGCCTCCCTGACCTTATTGCCCAGCAGCAATCAGTGGCAAGAAGGGTCATCCCCAACAGGCAGAAGCAGCTCAGGAGCAAGAATGATGCTGAAGCCCTTTTGTGACTCTAGCTTCAAATAAGGCAGACATAGTTTGCCCTTACACAAGTTTTTATTGAGGAGACTCAGGGAGAGGGGAACTGCACATGGACAGACCAACAGGAAAATAAATAATTCCATATAAATAAGATACATAAATAGTCCCACATGGCAGAGACTGCCTTGAAATAAGAAACAACCCTGGGTCCCAACAAAATGAGGGCTTCTCCAGGCAAGTCCTCAGATCCCATCCCCCACCCTTTATCAAACCTCAGGTTGTACCAGACAATTCACAAATTGAGAAGAGACTGGGCACAGCTGGGCCCAGCACAACTCCCTCCTTAGTGTAACAGTTGTGGAGTGGCACACACCAGCCCAGAGAGCCCCTGGCAGGGCAGACAGCACCCTTCACCCCTGCCCATTCCTGGGAAAGGGTTTTCCTATCCCACAGCACCTGAAGTTTGAGATCAAAACTGTGCCAGCCATGTCCAGGCCATGCAGAAGGTCTGTGCAACTGATGCATCAGCTGGGACAGGGGAGCCTGAGCCTCCACCACAGGTAGTTGTTGCCAGCCCTAAACAAGGCTCAGCCAGCCCCAAACCCAGCTACAGGACACTCATCCACCACCACCTCCCTGTAACACCCCAGTCCATTCCATCAAGACCAACACCACCAGAGCAGGAGCTGCCAGTGGGAAGACAGCGATTGCCCAGAGCCAGGGAGCAGCAAGCATATCCAGACCTGCTGCTGTAACCACATCCACATGTCTTAGTCCAGAGTCCAGCTGAGCACCAGGATACACGGTGCTCAGGGGGATAGCCAGCACCACATCATCCCTCCCATCCCATGGGAGGGCAGGGGGTAACCTCAAAGTCCAGACAGGGTCCCCCCCAAGGTCCCAGGCTAGGCCTCAGCCCATTCTTGGAGAAGCTTGAGGATGTATCTGAGGCGGTGGTGGAGCTCAGGAGAGCAGCCCAGCTCCTGGATGCTGCACAGCTTGTAAGTGTAAGAGTTGCGCTCCCGGTTGATGTAGGTGACAAGGCAGGAGTGGTCAGGCTTGCTAATGATCACCTTGGTGTGGTCGTTGTAGAAATTCACCTAGGAGACAGGTTGGGCTTGGTTTAAGCCATGCTTCCCACAGCATGTTGGGAGCCAGGATGAAGCCACATTTCCTGCCTCAACCCGTTCCTCCTCCCCAACCTGCCCGGGAGCATCCTTGCCCATGCCCCATGGCAGGAATGAGCCAGCCCTAGCACAGGGGCAGACAGAAGCATCCAGCTGAAGTGCTACGTCTCTCCATGGGCTGGGGAAGCTGCAACCAGCAGCTCCAGGCACTGGAGCAACATCCTGCACCCACAGCTGTTTTCACAGCTGGATTTTCCATTTGGGCTGTGGCAGACGAGCTCCAACACAGACCAGAAGACCCCTATCTGGCCCCCTCTTCACAAGGGTCTGGGCATCTCCACTGTGCCCCACACATACCTGGAGGGTGCCACTGCTGAAGAGCATGAGCAAGGCTTGGTCAGTCTTCACCCATTGCAGGAGGAGCAGGGCTGGCTGTCCAAGGTCATCTATGCTGGGCAGGTCACCTCCCTTTGAGAGAAGGGTCTGCATAAGACACTGGTCCCACACATGCGAGCACTTCCACCAGTGCACACAACAAAGCTGGGTACCCCCTCAGTGGAGTCCCCCCTCCCAGGGCACAGCCCTGTGTGTCCACCTGGCCACAGCTGCAAGCAGGGAGTCCAGCCAGCTCAAGTGGTGTGGTCAAGCCATAACCCAATGTCCAGCACTCACCTTCATGAGATGCTGCTCCATGTAGGACGCAAAGTAGCGCAAGACACTCATCTGTCCCTGCAGCTGCTCGGGGATGGCAGACACAGAGAACACCAGGTGTTTGCTGTTGGTTGGGTTGTAATGTACAGTCCTGGAGGGAGCAGAGCACAAGTTTTGGGGATGGTACAGACTCCCCTTCCCACCCAAGGGGCTCTCCTAGAGACAGATCAGCCCCATTCCCACCGCTCACCTGTGGTTGGGGGAAAGCGTCATGTGCGTGCCATTGTTGAAGAGGACCCCAATGCTGCGGTTGGAGAGCTGGTAGCCAAAGCCATACTTGTTGGAATAATCCACCCACTTGCTCACCCAGACAAAGTGCTCATGGCGGGCCAGGGAAGCTGGGTTTTTCTCCGCTGTTGGAGAAGAGAGCAGGTGAGCAGTGCAGCCAGCCAGCCCCTGTCCATCTCACCTGCCCAGAGGGAACAGATCCCTACAGCAGACTCTGGCACCATTTAGGGTGCTATTTGTACCCCGAGTAGCAGCCATGCCTTCATCCCACAGGGAAGGGGATGCACAGCCCCCTATCCCATCCCAGAGCAGTCCAACCAGTTTACCTGGAGGCATGGAGGAGAGGCAGGTCCGCAGGAGCCGGACAGCTGACTCAATGATGGCTGAGGCAGTGATGCAATCTTCAAAGGCTGTGGGGAGAAGATGACAGGCTGAGTCAGCTGGCCCCACTATCAGCCCAGGCATGACAGGAAGCTTGGGGCAGGCTGGGGTGGCTGGGACAGGTATTGCTCACCTTCACAGCTGCTGGCCATCGTTCCCCGGATGGAGGGAGATGCAGACTTGTGAGATGTCTCCTCCACCACAGTCTCCACGGGGCTGGAGCTGGCACTGCGGCATGATACAGGAGTGGCCTGTGGAGAGACCGGGCTTTATCAGGGTCTGCCTGCTCCGCCAAGCAAGGGCATGCATGGCCTCGGAGATGTTCTCACCTCATTCCCTTCCACAGTTTTATAGCTAATCTGCCGACAGATTGAGGTCTTCATCAGCCCAGTAACTAGCTTGGAGAGGTCATCCCTGTCCTCTGAAGAGCCTTTCCTGGCTGAGGAGAGAGCAAGAGATGAGTACACTGCTGAGCATAGAGGCTGGCAACATCCAGGCCACCCCTCCCAGTAGCTCAGCTCTCCCTTATCTGTTCCCATGCCCATGGAGGCAAGGAGGGTGTCAGACAGCTGCCTCCCACTTTCACTTCCCAGTTCTCATGCAACAAAGGACTTCCAGGAGGAACTGCCCCGTGGGTTGCGGCACAGTATCCGCTCTCCAGGCACACACCCATGCCAGGCCACCAGCACAAGAAAGGCAGGGGCACACCCAGCTGTGCTGTACCCAGGCATGGGGTCCAGAGAGATCCATCAGGAGGTCTCTCCTGAAAACAAGATCCACTTCTTCCTGAAGGAAGAGTCACCCAGAGGCTCCTTGGCAATGCACAAACTTACCCTTGGGTTTCTTCTTCCTGAAGAGTGTCTTGGTGACTTTAGCAAACAGAGTCTTTGCAGGATTTGGGGGACTCAACTCTGGAGCCATCACACAGCTGCTGGGAGGGAGTTTCTCAGGAGTGTAGCCCTGCAGAGAGGTCAAGAGAGGTTTGGTTTCCACAGGCCACATGCTCCAGGCAGGGCAGCTGCCCTGGGCTGACCACAGTCATTCACAGCCCTCCTGACAGCCAGCTTGTGTTTCCATCAAGCCTCAGAACCATGACTGGCATCAGCACAGGAAACAACCCCTTGCTATAGCAACAAGGCAGCAGAAGCACAGCAGATCCCTCAGTTCCTCTGTCTGGCATTTGGGCAGGACAGCAGCTGCTTCCTTTGAAGGACTGACACTTTGTACAGGACAAGGACAGCACCCTGCACAGCCCAAAAAAACCTCATCCCACCTGGTGAAGGGTCTCTTGACCCAGGCCCCCACCCATTCACCTTGAAGAACTCGTGGTCCAAAATCTCCTCAAGGGTGAGGCGGTCCTGGGGGTTGCGTCTGAGGATGCCAGTGATGAGGTGCTTGGCAGGCAGGGAGAGGAAGACAGGGAGGGTGTATTCCACTTGCTTGATACACCTGTAGGTCTCCTTGAGGTCAGAGGTCTCAAAGGGAGGGTTCCCACACAGCAGGGTGTACCTGGGAGGGAACATGCATGCCACTGTCAGTTCCCCACCAGGCTTGTGACTCAGCAGCACTTAAAGCAAGGAAGTTATTGGCATTTGGCTGGCCACACCTGGCTGAGAACAGCACTTCCAGCCCCGATAGCCACGCTCACATCCGGCCATGCTTCCTCCTAGCAACTGTTAGAGCAACAGGCAAGGAGCCTTGAGGAAGGACAAAGAGCTGGCAGGCAAAGGCCACCCACTGCTCCCACCCATCAGGGTGGAAAATGGAGCAGGCAGCAGCCGGGTGAGGGGCTGGATGTGCCGAAACAGCGATCGCTCCCTGAGCAAACAGCGCGGCAGCCACAGATTTTCCGTTGTTTATCAGGTTCACAGTGCGGTCAAGCCTGCTTTGAACAGGAGCCAAGTGCGGCATGAGCACACCCACCCCATGCAGGTCCTGCCTGCACAGTCCCCACACAGCATCCCAGGATGGCTACAGGCAGCACCTGCTCCACAGTAAGGCTGAGCAGGATCCAGCCAGTTGCTCCCCTCCCCCTGCCTCTCAGCAACCGCAGCAGAGCCACAAGGCACGGCACACGAAAACTTCCTCATTGTGCTGCCCACAGAGCTGCTGCCCCCAGCCCAGGCTGGGTGCCTGGACCCCTCCCCACCCAGCAGCACAGACTTACATGACACAGCCCAGAGACCACACGTCCGACTCTGGCCCATGGCCCTGTCTCAGCAGCACTTCTGGGGCCAGGTAGTTGGGGGTCCCACATATTGTCCTGTGGGGCAGAGCACCAGATCAGTGCATGCTCTTCATCCCCTCACAGACAGCCTCCCCCTAGCCCTGGGATTTAGCTTACAGCCTTGTCCTCCCCCCACTCCATTTTGCTCTTTGTGGCCCCCTCTCCATCTATAAGGAGGCCCATAAAGACTCTCTCCTCTCCAGCTCACGGAGGTCAGCAGCAGCTGCTCTTGGGGAGCTGTTGGGAAGAGCCTGTCCCAGAGCTGAGGAGGAACAGAGCCTTTGTGTCCCAGCCTGTGCAGCCGGCACGGCAGCCAGGCAGGCACAATAGCAGTAGTCAACACATTGTTCTCCCCGACGGCTGCAAGCTCATTCCTGGAGGAGCCACAAAGCCCCCAGCCCCCTCGCTTTGCCTGCAGCTGGAGCAGGAATTGCTCCCTCACCCCAGGAAGGGGCCCTAAGGCTGCTTCTCCCAAGACCAGGAGGGACCCCTTGCCCCTCCACTCTCCTGGGAAGCCACAGGAAGAAGAGTGAAACCCTGGAGGATTCTGAATAAGGAAAACCTCAAACGTACTTTTTCTTCTGGTCAGAGACATCCTGGCAAGCAGCCAGCCCAAAGTCCCCCACTTTCAGCTCCATGTTTTCATTGATGAAGAAGTTGCCTGCAAGTCAAGGGCGATGCGTCACCACAAGTCCCTTGGGGCAGCTTGCTCCCCACACAACACCACGTGCCAACCACAGCACTCACCAAGCTTGAGGTCTCTGTGCAGGATGCCCTTGAGGTGAAGGTATTTCAAGCCTGAGATGATCTGTTTGAGGTAATAGCGCACTTCAGGCTCCAGCAGAGTATGGCGGGCCTTCCAGATGTGGGCCAGGGACTGCAAAGGGAGAGAAGACAGTTTGTGATGCAGGAAGGGAGAACAGACAGCCCTGCTGACTAGGCACAGGGTAGGCAGGGTCAAAGCCAGTTCTTCCAGAAGTTGCACATTCACAAATAATCCTTCTTTCACAGCCATGACCTCAGCTGACTCCCCACATGAGGTTGAGGCTGCTTGTCAGAGCCATGGGAACCTCTGGACTTATGGTGGCCACACCATGAGCAGGCAGTCCAAGAAAGACAGAGAGCTGCTGGAGTGCCCAGTGCCGTGCAAAACCACTCTGCTTAGGGGGAGCTCAGAGGGTGTGACAGCTCAGGAGAAGGGGACTGCTAACAAACACCTCTGTAAGGCCTGCTCCAACCAGCTATGGCTGTCTAGGAGATCCTTTGACAAGGAGGCCACAGCAGCACTGACCTTCCTACTGCAGTGCTCCAGGAAGATGTAGATGCTCTCTGAGTCCTCAAAGTAGTGGGAGAACTTGACAATGTGCTTATGGTGCAAGTCCCGATGTAGCTCGATCTCATTGGTGATCTGAGAGAGAGCAGCAGTGTCAGGTGAGCACAGGTGAGCTGCTGCCCCCCAGCAGCCCAGCACCCCACCAGCTGCATGGCACCCACCTTCTCCCGCTGGTGAGGTTTAGCCACCCTGCTGTGCGGGATGACCTTCACGGCATAGGTTTTGTTGCTGGAGAGGTCTGTCATTTCATAGCATCGTGCAAACCCACCCTGCAAGGGAAGAGGTGGTTACGGATGGGTGAGAGACAGCTCCTCACCCCTGCCTGCTTACAAGCCTCCTCCTCCTCCTCCCTTCCCTGGCAGCGTCACACGCTCCCTCCTGCTGCGTCGCCCACTAAGATCTGAACTATGATGCTCTCAACCAGGCATTTTCTTTACCCATTTCTTGTAAAACCTCCAGGGCATTTTCCCTCCCACTACGGCCGGACTTTGCATCTTTCCACATGATAGATCAACCTGGAAAGTCCTGCGCAGGGCAGGAAGCCCGGGGACCGGAGGCCATCGCAAGGCAGCCCCATGGAGACAGGTTTTTCCTGCCGTGATGTCACCCTCCAATCTGCACACTCAGCCGCTGAGCCCACTCGGGCCGGGCTGGGAACCGGCATCCTCCTCCTACACACGCTGCTGTCAGCCGGAGGAAAAGTTGCGCGCGGCGGAGCGGTGCGAGCCGGCACCCCTGGGAACCGGGGCACCCACCGGCCCACGCACACCCCGCGGGGCGCCCCGAAACCGATGCGGCTCCGATAGCCGCCAAGGCACGCAGCCAGCCGGGGTGATTCACGGCTTCCAGCGCTGCTGCGGGCCCGCCGGGCGAGGCGGGGAGGGTGGGGGCGGCGGGCGGCAGCCGAGGGGCTGCACCCAGCCCCGGGCGGCCCGGGCTGGGGGGGTCGAGCAGGCGCGCAGCCCCCGCCCCTCCCCTCGTCCCCACCGGCTCACCCCGCCGTTCCCCGCGACGGCCCAGCCCCCCTTTCCCCATTGCCGGTACCTTTCCCAGCAGGCGGCCCTTGCAGTAGGAGCGGCCGGAGACCGGGTCGGTGATGATGCGGGTGGTCTCGGCCGCGCGGGGCGGGGGCGCCGGGGCGGGCGCGGGCCGCGCCGGGAGGGCGGCGGCGGCGGGGAAAGGCGGGAAGAGGCCGGCGGAGTCCATGGCGGCGCGGGAGGACGGGAGGGTACCGGGGCTCGGCCGGGGCTCCGCCGCGCCCCGCGCACGTGGCCCCGCCGGCGCGCGCCGCCGCTGCCGCCCCGGGAATCCCGCCGCCTTTATCAGGGGCCGCGGTGACGTCACCGGCGGAGCTCCGCCCCCGGGCGGCCCCGTGCCGCCCTTAAAGGGGCCGCAGCACCGGGGAGGGATTCCGGGAATGTGCAGGGGGCATCCCGCTGCCAGCTGTGACACCGTCAGCGGCTCGCTACCTCCGCTGCGCACACCGGGATGTCCCCCAGTAGCTGCATCCCCCTCCTACAGACGGGGACAGCGACAACCTCCCTTGACTCGGGTTTCTCCTACGGTCACACTGAGACCCCGCAGACGCGCAGAGCTTCGTCCCCTGTCTCCCAGGACATACACAGCCCCCTCCCCTGCACATCTGTAAATACACACACACACACAAAACACCTACTCGCAGGGTGTTTCCCCTCACAGGTGTGTCACACGCCCAGCTGCGGTCCTCACACCTCCTTCCCATGGAAAGGTTGTGGCGCAGGGAGGGTTTGCAAAGCCCCTGTGTTTCCTGTGAGCCCTGACATGTCCCTCCCTGCCTTATGACAAACTTGGGTGCAGGTGGCCAGTCCCCAAGAGCCTTTCATTCTGTGCCAGCAGAGGGGGGCACAGGTGGGGCGCTGGGCACACAGGGACCAGCGGGAGATGCAGAGATGGATGGGATCCATCCTCGCCCCTCGGTGCCTGGGCGAGGCTGTGCAGGGCGAGCAGCGGTGGCCGGTGCTGCTCCCTAATGGCCGCGACGAGCACACGCCGCTCTGCCACCCGAAACGGGTCCTGGAAGGGCGGTGCTTGGCATCTCTCCCTCCCCACGGGCGCGGAGCTGGCAGAGGTGGCCGCAAACCCGCGACCCCCACGAGTCTGAAGCAGCAGTGTAGCAAAAGCCCCTCAATCTTCCCGCTGTCCTTCCCTTGCTCACAGCACTCACAGGGTGACTCTGTGACCATCCCGTGCCCCGTGCCTCAGTTTCTCCCCACTGCTTGGGGCTCTTGCCACTGATGCTCACTGTGCTCCAGAAGATGCTGATGGTTTTATATGAGCACTCCAGAAAACAGCCCCGTTCTTCCCAGCACATCCCCTTTCAACCCAGGGTACTGGGGACGAATTTACTCCATTTTTTTTTTCTGCAGAAAAACTGAGAAAACCTGCCTGAATACAAAGAGGAAACAACAAAGATCTGGCTGTTTTTTTGTTTTTTTTTTTTTTTTTGTGTTTCCAGCTTTTGTAGGGGAAGCACACAGAAACTCAGTGCCCATCAGCAGACATGGCCCAGGCTGGGATGCTGCTGCCCCCGAGGGAAGCTGCCTGCTTCCATCACGGCCCCGGGGCTCCCCGGGCACCGGTGGCATCACAGGTTTTCCGATGGAGGCCCCAGCTCCGGAGCTGAGTCAGCGTCTGAAGGCAATGTGTGGGTGGAGGCACCCAGGAGGCCCCGGGGGACCTGTCTGGGGATGATGTGACAGACAGGGACTGTCCTGGGATTTCCCACAGAGGGACACTGGGGACCTGCGAGGACTGAGAGCTGCCGTCTGTGCTCCTGCTGCCCACTGCCTCTGGGTGAGTTCTTGTGCAAGGGATGTGTCCCACAGCCCATGTCCCGCCAGGGCTGAGGCACCTCCTCTCCAGGAGGGATGGAGCCTGGGAGCAGACCCCGCCGCCTGCAGCTGCGATGCACAGCATCTCATCACAGGGTTTCCGTCACTGATCTGGGGCAGTGGGAGGAGCTGTGGTTTAAGGTCACCAGCCTGTTGGTCCTGGGGAAGGGGAGGCTTTGGGGTGAACTCCTGACTGCCTGCAGCTAGTTAGGTGGAGTTATAGGAAAAGGGAGTCAGGCTCTTTGGGGCTGCGTACAGTAAAATCATGACAGGAACGCAATGCAATCTGCATCAAGGGAAATTCCATCTAGATATTAGGAAACTTCTTCCCCTTGTGCATGTGGTAAAATATCACAGGAGCCCAGAGAGGCTGTGGGATCTCTGTCCTCCATGATACTCAGCCCTGGCCTGGTGCCCCCACCCTCGTGGCATTCAGCGATGCTCAAGCAACACCAGGAGCAGGGGAGCTGAACCAGCTGCCAGCTCACGCCTGCACCAGGGCTGCCTTATCAGGGCAGCTGCAGGGCACTGCTGTGTGCCCTGCATGCAGTGCCTGGGCTGCAAGAGCGACACCAGCCAAGCATCGGGGTGCAAACAAGCTCCTCAAGACTGGGGTGACAGCCCTGACCCCCTCAGGAGTGGGGTGTTCCCATCCCTCAGCACAGCTCTGCAAAGCATCGGGCTGCAGCCACCAAGGAGGAGGATGGAGAGGGTGGTTGGTCCCTTGGGTGAGCTGGGGAAGGAAGAACCAGCACCAACAGGGGCCAAGGCACCCCAGAAACTGGGGCACAAGGCACCACAGTACTGGACACGCTCAGCTCAGGTCCTATCTTACCCATCTACATCGGTACCCAAGCAAAAAGCTGCTGGTACACACCGTGTGCCTCAGTTTACCCAATTCACCCTGTAGTGAGCACACATGCACTTTCAGGGTGCTTTTTTTCCAGCACTGCTTTTCTGAGGGATGATCATGCTTTGCAGAGCTCATGTCTGACTCTGCTCCTCCTTACTGGCCTGGGACTTGGGTGGGATGGAGGGAATTCATAAGGGGTCCAGTGATGGAGTGTGACGCTGGCCCTTTTAGTCCCCATCCGGCAAGAATGTCCCCTCTGCATGCTTTCCCCAGTGGAGCTGGCAGTTGCACCCAGCTGGGCAGAGCCCTCTCCCCGTCCCAGGAGAAAGACAAACTCAGCAGAGCCCAGCCCAGCCCCTTTCCAGGAGCTTGGGGGGCTGATGATGGAGTAAAGACAGGACTGGAGGGACACATGGCTTCTGGCGGGGCAGAGCGGGTAGAGAGGGAGAGGTTGGGAAGGGACATTCTTTCTGGGGAATGCAGAGGGGAAGGGTGATGAAGGAATGGGTTATGGAGGAGGGCAGAATAAGGGGGCACCCCGGCTTGATTGACTACAGGGGAGCTGGGTCAAGCGTAATTTGGGGGTACCGCTGCACAGGCCCACGGCTGGCGGGACCCTCGCAAGAGGCTGGGGGGCTGAAGGGCGACCAGGGCCGGGCCGGAGGGCGGCGGGGCCGGGGCGGGATGTGGCGGGGCCGCCCCGCGGCGAGGCGGAGCCGGCGGCCGCGCCCGTGGGAGCGCGACGGGACGCGGAGCAGCCCCGGAGGATGGGGCGGGCGGCGGCAGGTGAGCCCGGGCAGGGCACGGGGGCACGGCCGTGGCTCCGGGGGTCGCTCGCTGCCCGCGGGCACCCGGCCGGAGCGGCGGGACACGGCGGGAGAGGCAGCCCCGGGCTGGCCGGGCACGGTGGCACCGGAGGATGGCTCCGGGAGGTCCTTTCGCGGCGGGGAGGAGAAGTGGGGTTCACTTTCCCCCGCTGGGAAGGCTGGAGAAAGGGAGCGGGAGGGCAGGTGGCACAGGGAGTCACCGTCCCCTCTCTGTCCCCGCAGGCGCCGCGCTGGGCACCGCGTCCCTCTGGGGCAGCCTCCTGCTCGCTGCCGGGCTCGCCCTCCGCCCAGCACCGCCAACCTGCAACTGCTCGGAGCCCATGGACTACCAGGCTTTCCGGGAGGCTCCGCTCCCTGAGAGCTGCTGCCTCAACTTCACCAGCTCCAACATCACCCACCTAGACTGGGGTGCACTGGTGGGGGTGCAGGGGCTGCGGGAGCTCTACCTCTCCCACTGCAGCATCACGGCCATCAGCAACGCACAGGGAGTCCCTCCTGCCTTGGAAATCTTACACTTAAGTCACAACCTGCTGGAAAGTCTCCCTGGAAGCTTTCTAGAAAATGCCCCTAATTTGAGGGTTCTTTATCTGGATAGCAATCAGCTTCAGGAGCTACCCAGGTCCTTCCTGAAAGCATCTTCCCAGGTCCAGGAGATCTACCTGGGCTTCAATGCTCTCACCTTTCTTCCTGCCAGCCTCCTGAAGCCATCTCTGCTCCAGCTTCAGCTCTCCAACAACAGCTGGGACTGCAGCTGTGCTTTGCTGACCAACCTGGAGGGTTGGTCCAGCCAGGCTGCTGAGGTTATCTGCCACACACCAGAGCACTACCACGGTGTGGGGCTCCGGAGCATCCCCCGGGATGAGCTGTGCCACTCACACGGCCTCACCGCCCTCTTCATCTGCCTGCCCCCTCTCCTCATCCTCACCAGCATCACTTGGTGCTTCTGCCGGCAGAAGAAAAAGACCAACTACAGCCTTCAGGGCAGGTCCCAGAGCCACCGGGCCACGGCAGAGAGGAGCAACGTGCCAGTGTCCGCAGAGCCCCACCACTACATCCCCTATGAGCTGCCTGCTGCTCCCTCCAAGACCGAGAAGAAAGTGCTGCTGGGGAAGCAGGTTGTGCTCCAGCCCTTCGTGGATCCACTGGAGAGTGGCAGAGACATCTATGAGGAGGTGGAGATCCAGGTGGGATCCCCCAGCAGTTCCCAGGTGCCATCCCATGAAGGGCAGCTGGGCACCCCAGCACCAAGGGCAGAGGAGCTGGGCAGTGAGCCAGAGGTGGACACTGTCAGCGTGAGTGAAGTCCTGAAGGACTCTGCTGACCGGGAGAAGATCTACATGAGTCACACAACCAGCTATTACAACCTGGTACCCGGCATCGAGCTGGAGGACTCAGACAACCTGGAGTACGAGACCATCGACCTGCACTGATGCCAGGACTTGGGCTGTGTCTGGACTCACCAGTAGGATGGCAGGGGCTGGGCAGGAGTGAAAGCCACCAGAGCAGGGGAGGCATGAGTTGTCCTGCCGTGGCTGACAGTGGCTGTTTGCAAAGCTGCACCCCCAAATACTCATCCCTTCCCCTGTGCTATCGTGTGAATCCCTCGCTTACCATGTGCTGCAGCTGGGCAAGGCTGCAAGGGTGCTTCAGGCTCTGGAGACCCTACCACAGGCTGGTGGTGCCTGAGGAAGGACAGGCAGGGAAGATGGGGGCTGGTTTTGGGGATCAAGTGATGATGCTGTGAGTGCCAGACTCACTGACCAGAGCTTCTTCTCTTGTTGGAGCCAGGCGGTGTTTGGCACAGATGTGCTGCTCTCCAACCTGCACAGAACACGGTCTGGAGACATGAAACAGTGCTGGCCCTGCCTGTGTGGTGTGCAGGGGGTGTCACTTTTGGATGGGGTGCCCCGGGCCTGTCAGGGGAAGCCTGTGGTGGCTCTGCCTGCTGCCCACCCCACACCCCACAGTGGCACAGGGACTTGAAACAGTCAATGCACATGTGCTGCTTCATGGTGTGTGTGTGTGCACACTTGTGGGAGTGGGTGTGTGAAGTGCACACACAAACAGTGTGCATCAAACAAGGGGCATCAGCCCCCTTGCAGACAGCCCTGTAGGATCCAGCTCTCAGTAAGAAATATATCATTTTACTCCTGGCAGTGTGGCTCCATCCCTTTGTGCTTTGGGGATGTGGGGAGTGCAGGGATGGTGGACTTCACTCCTATCCCATCTACCCTCCCCTGCCCTGGATGATGGCCCAGTGAGGGTCTTGCCCAGCATCCCTGGAGCCTCTTAGTCGCTCTGGCAGAGCAGAGCTGGGCACTGGCTAAAGGCCAGCAGAGCCTCTGCTTTGTACCAGGATTTACAGCAGGGGTGGGGAAGGCGTCAGCCTGCTGCAAATGCCACAGATCCTGAACAAAGCAAGAATTTGTGGGGCTCCTGGGAGCAGGGCAAAGGCTGGGGATGCTGTAAATCAGTGCCCAATACAGGCACCCCCAAGTCTCCCCCATGGTGCTCCAGCACTTCTCTGCAGATGCAGGGGGGCACCCTTGAGTCCTGCTCCTCCTGCCCAGGGGAACATTCTCCAGGCTGGAAGCTGCATTGGCCACCCTGCGTGCTCTGGAGCCGTGCTGGGCCTGGTGCCCAGGCAGGAAGGGAGGGAGCTGGGCAGGGCAGGACGCGGTGCTCCGGCCGGCAAAGGAAGTGGCGTTTCCTGCAGAGTGCTCGGGGCTTCCAGCAGCCCGTGGTGGGACTGCTCAGTCCCAGCCCCACATGGCCTGGGGACAAGGATAGGATGTTCCCCCATTTGATATCCAGCTGGACTTCTTTCTCTGCTCCCTCCTGGGCCCTGGGAAAGTATCCCAGCCTTTAATATCCCTTCACCACTCTCTGCCAGCCAGCGTATCTCACTGTACCCTGGCTCATGTCACCCCCCCATCCCCACAGGGACAGAGGGACCAGAAGCTGCCACAGGGCAAAGGCAGGACAGCCAGGGTTAGCAGCTGTCTCCAGGGGCTGCAGATTTTGACTAGGGCTAACAACAGCTGCATTTCTCACCTGTGCTCCAGAAATGCCCACAGCCCTTCCATGGGTGCCCTCTCTGCTCATGTACCCTGGGGTCCCATTCCCAGGGCTGCTGGGAATGATGTAACATCCTGTCCTTTCCCTCCTCCTCATGAAGCCTAAATTCAGATGCCACGGCTGATGCAAAGGGAGTGACCCAAATTATCCCAGTGGGTCTGTCCAGCCCTTGGTCTGGTACCTGCAGCCCCCACCCAAATCTCCATCTGTGACAGGTGCAGGGAGGTGTGACCAAACCCAGTGTTCCCTGTTCTTTGTCTGTGACAGCCCTGGCACACTCAGACATGTTTTCCCCAAGAATATTAGTTTAAAAGCTCCCTTTCCTTCAAGTCCCCCTTCTTTTAAGGCTGACAAAGTTCCTCAACAAGCCAGCCCTGCTTCTCCTGCACTGCCTTCCAGGTCACTGCTGGATCTATTGAAATGTAACCACAAGGTCATTTCCTGGGTTGGATCATGTCCTGTGAAAATACCCCAAAGTTAATACTGTGTGGAGCTGAGAGCCACTCAACAGCAAGGAGCAGGACACACAACAAGGGACTTCACCTGGCTTATGCTGCAGCTGACCATCCTGTGAAACCAACTCTTTTTAAATTCAGACCCTCCACCTGTCAGAAGTGGGTAAGGTCCTCAGCCTAGGCTTTCACACTTCTGAATTCTAGCCAGGCTAAAGCTGTGCTTAACCCCAGCCCCAGCCCATCACTTCCTGGCTCAGTGCACAGCAGGTTTGCCCGCTCCCAGGCAGGTAAATCCCTGTGCCATCCATAGGGCTGTGCATGCCACAGCTGCACCACCTCGGGAGTGAAGTGCCACACACCCCGGCCAGCTGCCACTGCTCTGTTCCCATGTCACACCCGCAGGTGCCACTTTTGTTCCTGTGGGCAGTTGCCCTTGGCAGCTGTGTTTTCTCTGAGTAGTAACTTTCTAAACAGCACACATTGATGAGCCATAATCCTGTTCATCAGGGGACAGGTTTATAATCCTGCCCTGACATCAAGGCAGCATTTGCTCGATAAAGTCAGAGTTTCTCCATCTGTACAAAGTTCCCCAGAAACACCCTGAATGCTGTTTGCATTCTACAGAGGATGACGGAGAGAAGAAACACGCTCAGAGGAAGCAGCAATGACACATCTCTGCCAAGCGTGCTTATCGCCTCCACTCCACCTCTCTGGAAAGCAGGCGAGCAGGGAAAGTTTACACCGGATCACTATGGAGAAGGAATGTGCTTGTGAAAACATCCCACCCAGCCCAGGTCCCACTGCCAGGGACTCCAGGACTGCAGTGGCACCCAGCTGGGCTCAGCTCTGCTCACAGTGCCCGGGAGCACAGAGCCAGCCTGTGAGGGACTGCCAGTGCCACGGTCATCAGAGCAGGTCCCATTCTGCAGCGCTCAGCTCTGGCACTGACTCATGCTCACCTCCCTGCCAGCAACACAGGATGAACCCACACTCCCCAGGGCACCTCCTGCTGTTACACCTGCCAAACACGGCACAGCACCACAGGAAAAAAACTTAAACCCCTCCCTGCAAAACTATTTAGAGGGACAGAGTTGCATTTTTGAAGCATGAGACTTTGGTCTCACTACAACTCTCCTTTGGGTAAGATGATCACGGGCCACCTCCCTTCAGTTCAGAGCTAAAGATTGTGATGCTGGGGCTGCAGGAAGTCTTGACTTGAACCAGTGATCCAATGGATAAATGAGGCTTTTGTGAAAACACACAAATGGGATGAAATGTGCAGTCTGTTCACCTGACAGGCACAAAGTGTGCGAGCCTGGCCCGCTCCATGGCACAGGACCAGCCCTCAGGTGAGCTCCTGACTTCCCCCAGTACCTGCACAAAGAGCAACTATTTGCAGAGATTTACCCTCTTTAAGGACAGGAACCTCTAGGCATGGCATCACCAAAAGCATCCAGAAAAGCTTTTGTTCACCACAGCTTTCCAATTCCACCACAAGTGACAGGGCACAAAGCTGGAATTTGTATCCAGCTTTCGAAAGGGACAGACCATGATGTGAGCCTGGCCCTTCTGCTAGAAGGAATTGATCTTGCACTGGAATGAGACCAAGGAGGTCAGGGGAAGACCAGCTGGTCATTGAGCAGTGCCACCGAGTTTGGTTAAAAGATACTGGATCCTGCAGAGAATTGTACAACCAGGCAGGACACACCAAAACGGGCTGCTGGCCTGAACCAGGGGATGGGAGCTCATGAAATGTGGAGGGCAGAGGCATGAGCTACCAGCTGCAGAGGCTGAAGGTGTAATAGCCAAGTTTTCAGCCAGACTTAGCCCATTTCCCCACTGACCTCTCCAATACCCCATGAGCACACGGGTTAGCACCTGCTAACCTAACACAGCACAGGAACAAGGGCAAAGTGTGCACAGACCTCAGGAGCTCAGAACCCAGAAGTTTTAACGGGGGTGCACACTTGCACCTACCTCCTGCTCACAGGTTTTCAATATTGGACATTCCCCACTTCTGTCAAATCTGACAACTCTTTTTCACACACACACTTGGTCCTGCAAGTCACTTAGAACCCACTGAGATGTTTTAGTTGAGCACGTGCAGGGTCAAGTTTTGCCTGAAGATGCTAAAGGGCTCAGGGATTCCTTGAGTTCCATCTTCCTTCACATTTTACAAGGCAGGTGGAGCTACAGAAGACCTCTCCATACTGCACACACAAACGAGCACACAACCTGTTACGGTAGCAGACTCTTGGTTTTATTCGTTCTCTTAGCACAACAGTTTTTATTCATTTGCCTTTTCTGGCCTTGATCTTCCTCAAGTAGAACTCTAATTCCTTGCCTTCCAACACATAGCCATCGGCTCGGCCACACTGTCCAGGTCTGGAGGCAATGCAGGCTGCAAGGAGAGAGAAGCCACCCAGTTAAAGTTTGGCAATTCCCCACCGCAGTGCACACACCGATGAACACACACTGCACACAGCCTCTGCAGCAGCATGGACGAGTGGCTCATCAGTGACCGAGTCACCAGGTCCTGTGCCTGAGCAGCACCTCTGCCGGAGGCACCGTGCTCTGGAAGCTGCAGTCCCCAGTGAAGTCCTCCTCAGATCTCCAAACTGTCATCGCTCGGGTTCAGTAGCAGAACTGGACAAAGGTCTCATCACCAGAAGACTTCAGAACACTCAAATGTTTGCCAGAGCTTGAAACATCAAAGCTCTTAGATGCCTGTGGCACATTTTTCTGACACACATCTGCTCATTTTGCTAATCTTGAGCCCCATTTCCTTCTCAAAGCCCCAACAGGAATAATCACCTACAGAAGCCTGGCTAGCCAGACTTCCCCATCCTGCCACTAGTGGGGTATCTCTGGAGAAGATTAAAGAACAAGTTACATTAATGCTGCCAGGGACTCACCAAGTAGCTTTCCTTGCTGGAACTGCTCCTCAAGAATACTTGCTATCTTGGCGTTCTTCTTTCGCTCATCGTATTTTTTCTGGATCTTCTTTGAACGCTTCTTGTTCAGTATTTCCTCCTCTTCAGGAGTCTAAATCCAAAACCAAAAGCAAGAAAAATTGTTTGACAAATGGCCAGCTTCCATTAACACCGGTTGTTTTCCACTACCATGAAGGACACCCTTGTATTCTCAGCACTGTACTGTGCTAAAAGTCATACCTGGCAGAGGTACAAATAATTTGATCTCACAGAACCAGGTGCTGCATTTCACTTTTGAGACCAAGAAACACAACACTGCTAACAAGAGTCACTGGTGACAACTGAGCACACTGCCCTAGGGAAGGCTGTTCTCAAATCAATGAAACTGCAACAGTTTCCCTGGTGAATCACTCCTCCTACAAAAAGCAGTGAATACTCTTTCCCTCTGCAGAAATAATGAAAGCACTTGGGTGTGGGTGCATAGTCCAGGCAGATGAGCTTTCCCCCTGCTTCTGCATTATACAGCACCCAAACAAGGACTGCTTTGCTTTTAATGCAAGGATTAATCTGAATGCTACATGTGGGGTTTTAAATACCTTCAAGCAGTTCGGGGTTCAAGTCTCAGATTAATGGCTCAGTGTAGTTTCAAGACACTTAAAAACACACTGAAGTTCAATGAGCAATCCCCAAGCTTCTCACCAAAGCAATCACAACCCAGCACAAGAACCCAACCTATGAAGTCTTCCTCAGCATCCTAAATTGTCATCGCTCTCCCTTCAGTAGCAGAACTGGACAAAGGTATCATCATTAGAAGACAAGATCTCAACAGGCAGGTCCTTGTGCACAAATGGGTGTAATGCTTTCGGGAGAGCTCCTGCTACTGAGCACTCCATTAAGAGAGACAGACTTATACTGGGAACCTATGGGAACACAATAGGGTACCCAACCCTATTCTGGCAGCACTGTCTGTTCAGGATGGGTAGCTGCCTGTGGCAGGGCAGACTGCTGTGTCAGGAGCCCAAAGGACAACACCAGGCGTACCAGTTTGGCGCCCTTCTTGCGTCCCAGGGGCAGGGCATAGTGGGCCTCGTACCACTGCCGGTACGGGGTGCTGTCAATCAGCACGATGCAGTTCTTCACCAGGGTCTTGGTCCGCACCAGCTCGTTGTTGGAAGCGTTGTACACAACATCAATAATTCTGGTCTTGCGAGTGCAGCCTTTCAAGAGAAGAGCATGAGTTCAGACCTACAGGGATCAGACAGCTGAGTATTTGGCTCATAGCATCTCACAAATACCCTTTAAATAACTTTGCACTCAACATCCCATCCAGTATCTTCCAGCCTGCCTGGCACTGAATTAAATTTAACTAGAAGATGCATCCATTTTTCATCTGTCAAACTTTCTGTTAGGACAGAAATCTACACCTGGAAATGAAATCCCTCCTACACAAAAAAACAGGATCAGTGGCCTTGTTGGAACTCATCTCAAAGAGATCTAAGCAATCCTAAAATTTCCAGACTAGCAAGATCAGCAGATGCCAGCCAACACTGCACACAGGGCTCAATGCTGTATGCACTTGCTAGATTACTGAATTAAGCCACACTGAGTGGGGCTGCCCTGAAACACATTCCAGAACCCATTTCTATAGGATCAGGGTCTGTGAATAAATTGACAAGCCGGTGTTTTCACCCTTCCAAGACCCACCTGAAGCATGCCGTCTTAGCTGCTGGAATGACTGTTTAGCAGTCACCTGCCCTGAAAACAGCCCTCAACATACACAAGGATTATGCACAAGGAGGGTTTTCTCCCTTCACTCACATACCTTGTCCATGTTGCAAGGTATGCTCAACCTCTTCACATGTGCAATACTGACTGTAATGGTATTTTTCAGTGCACAGACAATGCTGTGAAATAACTGAAAACATGTCCTGTTCCTTCACACCACTGCAGGTCACTAACTCACCACTTTCCTTGCTCCTGTTTTACCATCCTACCCAGCAACAGTGACTGGGCCCAGGCTCAAGTGATTCTGTTGTCAGCTTGTAAAGCAAAGAAAACCCACCTTGCTCAGGAGAAATATGACAGAATCCCCCTCTTGCTTCTGGGCTTCCCGCTTTTGCTTAGCAAAGCAGAAATATGAAATTACACATGCTAATGTTACACTGTCCTGGGGTCAGGCCTTCTCCCAAGCATCCTCAGCACCTTTCTCTGTTGCACAACATCACTTAACTTTTAGTAACAAAATTCACTGATAAACAACACTTGTGTTTGTGAAAAACTACTCATATATAGTATTTCAGCTCCTTTTTAGTCCCCCTCCCCCACAAGAAGTTAAGGTAAGCATGTCACTCAGTGTAACTATGACACTCCTATCACTGTGAACTTAGTGGAAATCCAGGTCCCCTAAGGCCACGTAAGGTCAAAGTTATCATCATCACCATGCATGCTGCTTCAGCTGTCAGCTCCAGGATGTCCAATCCAAGCCCACAAATCCATGCGTGCGTCCTTCTACTCTGCAGCAGTACTGCAGACCAGCACAGGTTTCCCTTCCATGCAGTGGGCTCACCACATACTTACATTCTGACCCCCAGGAGAAGTTGCCAACATCCAAGCGAAGGGCTCGGTACTTCTTATTCCCCCCACGCACCCTCACGGTATGAATCCGGCGTGGGCCAATCTGCAGTCAGAAACAAACACCAGGCTGCCTTGGTGCTGGAATGCTGCATGGCCCTCACAGGAGCCCAGCACAGCCCTAACCACCAAGGCAATGTGGTCAGTGTAACTATGACAAACCCCAGCATCGGCAGATACAGTAAATGACCAGAACGGTCTGTTGCATCTACCTAAGGTGAAAACTTCATCACTCCAATTGCCTCTTATTGCAAAAACGTATTGCTGCTTTCCATCGGCAGAGGGACAAATACCACCTTCTAGAGAAGCAGGGTCAGATATTCAACCCCACACGAAAACAGCAGGAATTTAAACCTCTGATGTCACAAAGCAGCAACTCGAGTTTGAGAACACGCTTCTGACCAACTCTGCCCAATCACTCACCTTAGTGTTGGCGGGAGGTCGCCCCAACTCATACTTCCTCTTCTTATGGTAGGGCTTCCTCTTGCCCCCAGTCTTGCGGCGCTTATGCCAGTTGTCCCTGGAGATACCTGAGTGGAGAGCAGTGTGATCAGAGGGTGCCACCAGCCCGGCTGGCTGCAGCAGCAGGGCGCGGTTCTGAGTCCTCAGCTCTCCAAGGTTGGTATCCGCATAGTGCACTCAGCCTTATGCAGCAGTTAGAGAAGATTCATCATTGATACTCAGACCTGCCCCGAGCCATCCCTTCCAGCAGAGCTGTACAAAGCAGACAGACCCCCTATATCCGTGTCCTCTTTGGGAAGCTGCCTCCCAACGTACCTCGCGTGCTGGGCACTCTCTGGAAGCGCCCGATGCCGATCTGACAGGCACACTACAGCAATCATCCTACGCTACTGTCAGGATGTGGTATATCCGCTATAGGAAGGGACCCCCATCCCACCTGTCCGCTGAGCCCCTACGAGAGACACCCTGAATGAACTCAGCCCGATGGGGATCATCTGCCGAACACGCCACCTCCCGCATGGCCCAAGCTGCCCACTCGCGCAGTTCCGCAACGCCAGCCCGCATCCCTCCTGCTGAATGCCGCTCCACCTCACCCGCATCTGCTCATCTGCAGCAGACACCGGGAGCTCGCCCAGCGCTCGAGATCTGCAGGAAATCAAGGCACGGCGAGACGAGGCCGCCCGCCCCCATCATCCACCGGGCGCCATGTTGGGCCCGCTCACCCTCCCCCCGCCAGCGGCTCGGCACTACCGCAGGCGCCCCCGATGGCGGACGGTGCAGGCAGGCGGCAGCCCCCGCTTGCCACCCGGTGGGGGATCGGGGCGGATGCGGCGGCGCAGCGGGCGGATGGCGGCGGATGTCGGCAGGCCGCGGCCCTTCACTCACCCATGGTGCGGCACCGGCGCAAAGAGGCGGGGCCAGGGCTCGCGGGGCGGCTTGGCGGGGCGAGCTCTCGCGATGCGGTGACGTCACGGCGCGGCCGGGGCGAGGCGCCCGCCGTTACCGGCGGAGAGTGGCGGGGCGGCTCTGCCCGCGGGCCCGGCACGGAGCGGGCACTGTCAGGGCTCTGTCTGCCGCCGGCCCGCCCGTCCTGTCCGGCGGGTCACCGTGCGACCCCCTCCAGGCAGTACCCAGGCCCGGCGTCCCGCGGCGGGGCTAAGCGCAACACGGGGTGCGGGTCGGGACAGCCTCATTAGCATATGCATTACTATTCTGAATAATGCGCTGTGCAGCGCCGGGCTCATTAGCATATGGCGTTTAGTATTCAGATTTATTCCCCTACCCAGGGTGCGTTGCGCGCCGGCGGAGCGGCCCCGGTCGCGCTTTCCGCCGGTGCTCCCCGGGGCTGCTGCGTCCGGGAGCGGGTGAGTCCCCGTGCCAGAGCCACGGGAACGGACCGCGGCGGCGGGAGACCCAGACACGGCACCGCAACTCGCCGTGTCCTAGAGAGGCACAGCCGAACGACGGTGTGTACGCGCGGCCAGTCCACAGCATACTCTGGTTTCTCTTCAGATCGTATAAATCTTTCGCCTTTTACTAAAGATTTCCGTGGAGAGGAACAGGCACGAGTGTCGAGAAATTTTTTGAGGCTCCATTTCGGTGGAGCTACCCCTACTCTGGTAAAAAACAGACTGAATGGAATACTGTGCACTCTGAAGTATCCAAGTGAGATATACTCGGATAAGTGCTAATTGAACCCTTCACCATTACCTGTGTCCAGGTTACACAGATGGATTATAGGAATTAGTCGGATGGGTGCAGTTCTTAGCGTTTAGGAGCACACATAATCACAGGATATGATTTTATGCAGGTGCTTTTATTACAGAACTCTGGGAATCAGGTACAGACCCAAATCTGACTCCAACATGGCTTTCGAGCTGAACGTATTTTATATTCTATCATGATATAATTTACATATTAATTATTAAACTTATATTGTTCTATTGTACACATTGACCTTTCTTGTGATCTTTCTCAAGCCCCTGACTACAGTGTCTCCTGCTTATTCTTACGATTAAACAGTAATTATATTTAATTACTAAACAATCATCACATCTAACAATTATGTTGTTTATCATACACTAGCTACACAGGTGCAGTTCTAGCAAATACAAGGCCTATACTTTCCCAGGGTATTTTCCCAGGGCCTGCTAAGCTTAATTTTCCTTCTGACTCCCCAAATCCCCATGATTTTAAAACACTTTTACTATCACAGTCAGGGTTCTGTGGCCATTAACATTTTATCCAGGTGGAGACAGGTGACAAACACTGTCCCTCAGGGCTGTGTCTTGGGACTGGCTGGGGCTTTCAATATCTTTTAAAATATCTTTTAAAATATCTTTTAAAATATCTTTATCAATGACACAGACAGTGGGAGTGAGTGCACCTACAGCCAGTTTCTAAGGTGAATGGTGCGAGTGACACACCTGAAGGACACCCCTATTGCCATCTAGGGGGACCTGGACAAACTTGGGCCCACAAGAACCTCACGAAGTTCAATAAGTCCAAGTGCCCTGTGTTACCTCTGGGTCTGGACAATGCCAGACAAGAACTAGAGAACACAGACTGGAAAGCTCACTGAGACTAGCCCTGATGAGAAAGAAGTGGGGGTTCTTATGGGTGAAAAGTTGACATGAACCAAGAGTGAGCAGTTGGAGCCCAGAAAGCCAGAGGAGGCAATTCTGCCCTTTACAGCTGAATCCACCTCTCTGGTCCCGAGTACAGGAAAGACATGGATATGTTGGAGCAAATCCAGAGGAGGCTATGAAGATGATCAGAGGGCAGGAGCCTCTCTCCTGTGAAGACAGGCTGAGACACTTGGAGTTGTTGAGCCTGGAAGAGAAAAGGCTTTGGAGAGATCTTATTGAGACCTTCCAATACTTAAAAGTGGCCTATAAAAAAAAGAGTTAATTACTTTTTATAAAGGCATGTAGTGATAGGGCAGGAAAGAATGCTTTAAAATGAAAAGAGGAGACATTTACATTGAATATTAGAAAGGAATTCTTTACTGTGAGGGTAGCGAGGCACTGGAACAAGTTGCTCAGGTAGGTTGTGGCTGCTCTATCCCTGGCAGTGCTGAAGACCAGGTTGAAGAGGGCTTTGAGCCATCTGGTCTAGCAGGAGGTGTGCCTCCTCACGGCACAGGGATGGGACCTAGATGATCTTTAAGGTCCCATCCAACCTAGACCATTCTGTGATGCTGTTTTATTTTTCTTACAATTGTCAATTTAATACCATTTTGCTTTAATTATTAAACTCCTCAGTCTCAACCCACGCGTTTCTCCCTCGTACCCTTCCCGCGGGGCAGGGGCGGCCAGCGAGGGGCCCAGCCGCCATCAAAGCACAACGGGGCGGCGCCATCCCCGCTGCGGCTGGGGCCGCCCCGCCCCGGGACCGGCCTGATTTGCATACCCAGGGTGCCCCGCGGCCCCGCCGGTGTCCGGTCCCGCCGGTGTCCGGCGCTGCGGCCGCTGCCGCGGGCCGTGGGGCCGCCCGGTGTGTGCATCCCGCGGGGCTGAGCCGGGGATGTGGGGCTGGGGGCGGCGCGGGGGCAGCCGTGCCTCACCCTGTCCTTTGTGGGGTGGAACGGACAGCGCCAATGTCGGGACAGAACCCCAAAGCATACTCTGGTTTCTCTTCAGATCGTATAAATCTTTCGCCTTTTACTAAAGATTTCCGTGGAGAGGAACAGGCACGAGTGTCGAGAAATTTTTTGAGGCTCCATATCGGTGGAGCTACCCCTACTCTGGTGAAAAACAGAAAAACTCTTAATTTCACTAACATAGATCATCCATCTACGCTGCCGCTAGTCATCACATCTGCCCAGTCTCTGCGGGTATGCAGCCGTACCGCGCTGCTCCGCTGGCCACAGGCTTGTCCCGCCGACAGCGGCCGGAGCATGCCGCAGCCTTTTCCGGGCGCGGTACCTCAGCCCGCCCCAAGCCGCCGTCGGGGCCCCAGCGGCCCGCCCCGAGCCGCAGCAGTCAGGGCCAGAGCGGCCCGCCCCGAGCCGCCGTCCGGGCCACAGCGGCCCGCCCCGAGCCGCCGTCAGGGCCCCAGCGGCCCGCCCCGAGCCGCCGTCAGGGCCCCAGCGGCCCGCCCAGCCTCCGTTCCGCAGGAGCGGCAGCGCTACCGGGGCCCACATCCGCCCGCAGGCCCGCCCCGCCGCCTGGCCTGCCGGGAGATGTAGTCCCGCGGCCGCTCCCGGCAGCCCGCGCGCCGCGCGCGGGGTTTAAACCGGCGGCGGTTGCCGGGCGGGTGTCTCGCTGCTCGGCCGGACGCGGCTCCCGTGCCAATGGAGTCCCGCGTCTACCGCAACGTTCAGCCCGGTGCCGTTATTAACATCCAGCGGAGCAGTGGTGAGGAGCGGGGAATGGGATGTTTGCACGATCCCGGCCTCCGCCGCCCGCGTAAATTCTGGCGGGGTGGGGCGGCCGACTTTGGGCTCAATGCTGGCTTTTTCCAGGCTTAATCCATAAGGCAACGGTGAAGGCGGTGAGTGTGGAGTACGCCTGTGTGAGCGTGGAGTGGTCTGAGGGCGGCGCCACTAAGGGCAAGGAGGTGAGTGATGGCTGCTCGCGGCCCTTCCCGCCCCGGTGCCCCGGCGGGACCAGCCCCGGGCAGCCCGAGGCTCCTCAGGAGCGGCCCGGCCCGGCCCTTCTGCTTCCCCCGCGCTGCTGCAGCTCGCCCCCTGCTCGCCTTGTGCTATACGCAACGAGAGCAGCGCTCCAGCTGTGCCCAGGTAAAGTGTGAGAGCCGCAGTGGCAAACCTGCACTCTTCGCCTTTCAGAGGGATTGAGGAAGGTGGGTCTCTCGCACTGCTGGCTGTCCCAATGCTCAATGTCCCAAGAGTCCAGTTTCCCAGCTCTGTGGGCTGTTTGTTGGCGTTCCGTGTCTTACATTATGGCCTTCAGGCTTTCCTTAAAATCTCTTACTAATAAGGTGCCGTGTTAAGGGCTGAGTTTGACTTCCTGAATTTCTGCATCAATATGAAATCAATACAGTGTGAGATGAGATGGGAGAGAGGGGAGTCTTGGGCATTTGAAGGTTATATGGCTGAAATCCTGACACCTAAAAAAGTCTGATACTCAGCAAGTGTGCTTGTCCTTCTGGTGTCTAGAAATGTGCAGACTCTGGATTTCAGTTAAAATCTTAAAAGTTGCCATTGGTTGTTAGAAACCACATCTTTCTCTGCATGTGCCTGCTGCATTCAATACAATAAATATTCAGATAACACATAAATGCAATTTAGTCAATAGTTATAAGATGTTAAATCTTTAGGAAGATACTTCAAAATCCAACAATTTTCTTATGTGTTTTCTTATGCTGTGCATGTGATGAGGTGAAGGCAGAATTATGATTTCACATGAGGGTCAGTCAGGAATAGCTGGTACCAGGTGAAATTGTTTGCAGTAGCAAGTCAAGATGCAGGTGAATTAAGTTATGGATTAAATGCTGAATCCTTCATTTCCCGGAGTCTAAGCAGCTCTTTGACGTTTATTTCAGTAAGCACATCAGCCAGTAAACACTTAATGCTCTCCTAGCACAGAAGTTAAAGAGCTGCTGAGATTTACTAAGATTAGAAGTGGGAGATTAGAGCAGGGGTTGCCAAATGGGCTTTGCCCTTCTCTTCAGAAGTGCTCTACAGCACCTGCAGAGCTGTGTGCTGTTTGGCAGATGAGGGTAAATGGCTTAACTAGCACATTTTGTCTGGTGTATTTAGATGTACCAGATTGTTCAAATGGAATAGGAACTACTGTTTTGCTCTTCCAAGCAATTTTAACATAACATTTGCAGGCAGTAGGTCAAGTTGGTTTGCCTTCACTGAAAGTCCAGATTAGGAAAAAAAACAATCCCTAAGTGGTAGCAGTAGTATTCTACCATGTAAAATCCTGCCTTTGCTCTTGCAGCTTGATATTAAAGACGTGATTGCAATAAATCCTGAATTATTAGAACTACCTCCTGCGGATGTGAAAGAGAATGTTCCTTTGCAAGACAATGTAACTTTACAGGTAAGTGCTTTAAAGTAATTTAGGTTTTTTTCTAAGATACTAATTCATAGGTCTTGTTCTATATAATACTCTCAGTCTTAAAGTTTGAGATCTCTAACTTATCTTTTCTGTCTCATAGGTTTTGGTCAGGAATTCTTGTTGCATTGATGTTGCCCTGAAGGGTAGTGCTTGGTGTTTGCTACTTACTCCAATTGCTTACAGCATTCCTTGTTTTTCAGAAACAGAAGCGTAGAACAACCCTTTCAAAAATTCCTGCTCCACGGGAAGGTGAGAACATGTTTTGCTTTTCTTTTCTCTGCTACACCATTGTGGAACTGTGCTGGTCCTTCATTGGAGCCATAATATTGTACTTTAGTGCATCATAAGGCTGCTCCTTCAGGCAGTGCTAACCAAGAGGATACTGTCTCATACCAATGTTTTGGACTCCTGAGGGCAGGAGCTCTCCCAACAGGTTGCTGTCCTGCTCCTGTGAGGTGGGGTTTGTTGATGTGTTCTCCTCTTCTGCAGTTTTGTTGTGGTTATCCCCTACTTTAAATATCAGTAGGCAGTTGCTGTTGCGCTGAATTTTCAAGTTCTGTATGGAGCTTTGCAAATGCCACAAACAACAGAAGCTAAGTTGCAACTATTAAGATTAAAAGTGTCAGAATGAGAGTGGAAAGGACAAGAAAGAAATAGTGGTGACAAATGTATGTCTCCTCATCAAGCAGTCTCCCTGGACAATAAGTAGAGCTTTATACTTGGAGACTTTTCAGAGCAGGCAGCCAAAGTGCCAGCTGGTGTGCCCAGCTCCCTGATTGCATGTCAGTACAATGTCTTGAGCAAAGCCAGAAAGGTAGAGATGTCAGTGTGGGATTGCTAAGAAATTATTCTTCCTGAGGTGTCAGGAGTTAGGAAATGCCTGTTTTCTACATTCTCTTAGCTTTATTAGCTGACTTCTTAGGCTTTTTGAATTGCAAATGGCAGCATTATGAGTCTGTTTGTAACACACTGTATGATGCTGAGGTTGAATAATTGCTGATGTAATGATTCTTTTAAAGTGCATAGTTAGCCAAAACTTGTGCTTCGCCATTTAGCTGAGCTGTAAACAAAACATCTGGGCTGTTTGGCCTCTTCTGTTCCATGCAATGTGAGACAGGGAAGCCAGTCCCAGAAGATAACAGTATGAATTCCCTGGCATCAGCGAGGCAGGAGTTGTCCAAGAATCCTAATGTGTAAGAAGTTCTGTACTGGAGTATACTGATCTTTCTCAAATTCAGAGAACTCCATAAATTTTGTGAACTGACAAGCAAAATGATGTGATAAAGTCATGACTGTGTATATATGGATCTGTTAATAGAACTGGATAGCCAGCTGGAAAACACAATGTGTGTTAATCCAGACACCGATTGATGGAAACATGTCCTTACACAGGTCACAGCTCTCCTGAAGTATAGAATTTAATTGCATAACTAAAATGCCTGTTGCCTGTCCAAAGTGGCACAGTTATTCATCAAATAATTTGAATTCATCAAATAGCTTAAGGCCAGGAGTGTCAGAGTATCTGTCCTGTTGCAAACTCTGCACTGTACCATTTAGAAAGCTAACACTGGCTTCACTCATGTTCTTAGACTAAACAAATTAAAGAAGATTAGCAGGTGTCTGTCTCCATCTTACTCAGGAAAGGAGAGTAGCAGAAGCAGTGCTTTCAGAATTAGTTAAGAAATAGATTATTAAGGAATAGATATTGCCTCAGTCCCATGAATCAATAGGAATTTTTGAGGATGCTGAATATTCTCACATACAAGAATCACTTGAATCAAGCCTATTTAAATAGAGTGAATCCTCCAGTTAAGCTGCCTGTCCAGAAGCACCAGCATTTATAGAAACAGAGCTGTTGAGTGTGAGATGAGATCAGGTCTGGGCAGGTGGGACAAGAGAAAATGGAATAAAATGCCCTGAGTGTAATGAAACTGATGCTTTTTTGTTTCTAAAACTGCAGCAGTCACATCTAATGTCTCTGCACATGAGCAGACGATTCAAGGTAAAGCATTAACAGGAACAATGATTTTTGCATAAAATTCTAAGGAATTTTATCCAGAATTGAAAAGAACCCTTGGTCGCCAACAGATCTGGTGTCCTTTGAAATAATAGTAATTCATTCTGGATAAATTCTAAATATTGCTGGTGAAGGGAGTTCTAGCTTGCATATCACACTTTATTTTTCATATCAGATTTGCTTTTTTTTTTTTTTAAACAAATCTATTGAGGTAAACATTCCAATCCTTCTCCTAGGAAGCTTTGTAAAGGACTTGATCTCAGTGAAAGAAATACCTTGGCATGTGAAAATGGAGACTTCCTACAAAGGGACCTTTTTCAAAGATTTGCTGTTGTGGTTATACAGGGTCTTTTAGCTGAATGTAGTGCCATGGAGCTCCCAGCCTCCTGTGCACCACACACAGCCTGTGTGTGGGTGCCCTCATGGTGGGTGGGCACAGCGCTGCCCATGGCCAGTTGCCAGGCTGCTGTACCCGTGTCACCATCAAAGAGTTAATTCATACAGCCCTGCAAGTGTGACGCTTCAGAGGATTTAGTGGTTCTCTGACTTGAAACTTCCTCCTTCCTAGGTATTGTTAGGATGCTAGAACTGCCATATCCTTATGTGAATCTTTAGTGGAATCTGAAAGAAATTCACTGGAATTGCAAATCTGGGATGAACTGTTTGCTTTTCTGTAGTGGTGGGTTTACTGGCCACTTTTCAACCACATGCATTGCTTTGTCCTGCTCTATGCTAATGGAAAAGATCCTTTTAACCACACCTTCCTCCCCACTGCTCTGTACCTTGTGAACAATTGATTCATTGCAAGTGTCTGAGTGTCCCTGGATTCCTGTTTCCAAAGCTGCTCATGGCCGTTCCCGGATGTCTGCTATCATGGAACCCCACTGCGGCTTCCAGGAAGATGATATGGCAGTAGATCCCTCCACTTCTTTGCAAACCAGAAAATATTTGACCGTTACTGGTTAGTGGAGAAGCATTCCTGTGAATTCTTAATGTGAAACAATTTTCACTTTGTGTCCATTTAATGATTCAAACTGAAAATAACAGTGGGAGAACAACCCGAACATTTTCATAGTTAAAATGAGAGACCTAGAGGTCTGCCACTATGTAAATATCCAGGGCTCTTGCCTGAAATGTTTTCCAAAAGACTTTGGAAACAATGTTGTGCATAATGAGGTACTTTTTTAGTGAGAGCTGTGGTTGGGCAGTTTGGGTGGATGTGATATCTGCTTAATGGCATAAAATGGTATTCATGGTGCTACAGTGGGAAGAGAAGTGCCTTAGCACTGCTGGCAACACACCCTACTACCCAGTAACCATACTGGTAGTAGTTTTACTTATGCTGGTTGAGTAACACAAGAACTTGAGCCTCCTTGAATTACAAAGTTGTAGTAATTTATTTTACTAGGCTATCCTAAGAATAGCTGAGGCCATGCCTTGCATGTTAAATTCTACAAAAACACTGAAATAAGAGGCTTGATACTAAATTCTTGTCTAGTTGGTTTGGCCTTGATTTGCAGCATTGCGTAAAAGTTCGTGATTGACAAAGGATTTAAAAGTTTACTTGCACATTTACCATAGATTTTAGATAATTCACTCTCCTACTGCAGGAGCTGAGAAATGCCTGTGGTGTATGAGGCTTTGCAAATCACAAAATTATTCTTGATCTTTGCAATCTAATTATTGATTTTGGTCTGGCTTCTTTCTGCAGCTGGCCGATCCAGGCCTAGCGAGCTGGATTGTATTCCAGAAGCTTCACTGACAAGTGTTAATGGAAATACAGAGAATCATCTGCCTGCTGCTAGAAGGAACTCTTCAGTGAGCCCAGGTACCAGGGAGCAGTGGATAAAGGCTGACTCATCAGTCAGCAGTGAATCACTGTGATTGCTGCTTTGTGTACTCAGAGACTAAAGCTTTGAAAGAGTGATTTTGGCAGCAAGACAGAATAGCTTCGCTTTTTATTAAAGATATATAATTCTGTTATAGTGGTATTGCCTCAGAAATGCTGCTTTGCTTTAGGGTGGTAGTGTGACTTCTGAGGTAGTTTCTGTGATCGTCAGATCTGGTTTGGGAAGGAAGTGCTGCAAAATTAATGGCCATCCTTCTAAAGATGATTGTTTCCTGTATGAGCTAGTCTGTCAGCAACCTGGAAAAGTTGAAATATTTGTCTTATGCTTAAAATCCAGCATGAAATTTTAACCCAAGGAACTGTTTTCATTTTATCTAGTTCGAAGAAGATCTAACATTGTGAAAAAGATGGAGAAAATGAAAACCAAGAGAGAAGAAAAGAGAGCTCAAATTAATGAAATCAGGATAAAACGAGCACAGGTGGAGTACTCTACAATACACCTGTAAGGGGAAATTCTGTAGGACCCTGTACTACAGTAGTTGAAACCAAAACATATTTTGTACAGGCTTTGTTCTTAGAAATCTGTACATAAGGATGGATTGATTCTGGTTTTAGAAAGTTGTGAATCGTGTAAAATGTTTTGAATTGCATACAGCTGCTTGTTTAATAGTCTCTGTGGCCTTTTTTTGCTGTAACAGATCAATTGCATTCACATCCATGGTTTTCCATGCAGGAGTTTGACAGCACCTATCCGAACTGGGAGTTTGCACGTATGATCAAGGCATTCAGAGCAAGTTTAAGCTACCAGCCAATATCTATAAATGATCCAGTAAGTAAATACTGAGGCTGCTAACTGCAGCCTGTAGACAGACTTCTCTATTTTGTACTGAAAATGTTGGTATCAAGCAGTTGGTGCATCACTGCACCTTGGTAATCCTCTGAGCGTATTGTGAGCTTGAGGTAGTTGGTGGTATCTGTAAGGTCACTTTCCTTCCCTATTTAGGACTAAGCTGTCTTACTATACTTTGACAGTAGTGAAGAGTCTGTGCTTCAACAATTGTCATGCCATGATGCGTGACAATCAGTTGCACTGAATGCACTTTGACTGACATCCCTGCATGAGTGGGTTGGCTCAGAAGCAACTCTGATCAGCATAAAGAAAAATGGATATGAGGGAGCATCAGATATCTCTGTAATCAAGAGTGAGTGTAATTGGGAAATAATTACTTCTTTTTTTTTCCTTTTAGATAGAAGAGCACAGAATTTGTGTCTGTGTGAGAAAGCGCCCTCTCAATAAGCAAGGTGAGCGTACTGACCAAAAAGTTATGTCTTGAACAGTTTAACTTTGTTCAAACTGGTTTTTTTAAAACTGAGGGTCTTTTCTGTCAACAGAACTTCAAAAAAAGGAATGTGATGTGGTTACTGTTCCAAGCAAGTGTGTCCTGATGGTGCATGAGCCAAAGCAGAAAGTAGACCTAACAAAATACCTTGAAACCCAAACATTTAGATTTGACTTTTCATTTGATGAAACTTCTACGAATGAAATGGTATACAGGTAATGCTTGCTGCTTACTGGAAATGACTTTCAGATAAAAGCATGGAGCTGTGGCCAGATTGCATCTAAGCTTAAGAAACTTACTTGAAATAAATATTAGAATCCTTTTTGGAAGAAGCTGAAGGACTGAAAAGTCTAAGGCTTATTTTTGGCATAGCCTTGCTAATTGCCTAAGGATTTGCTTTGGTTTTTTGGTTTCTTTTCTTGTTAAATCTGATGATGATGAAGCAGTGTATGAAATATTTGCTGTAACTATTTTTTATCTTTTGAATATTCAGATTCACTGCTAGACCTCTTGTAGAGACCATCTTTGAGGGTGGGAGGGCGACATGCTTTGCATATGGCCAGACAGGAAGTGGAAAGACACATGTAAGTTTTTCTCCAAGGTCTCAAGTTTTCTAGCTTTGATAAAGTATTTCAAAGCTTCCTGATCTTGAGCATGAGTAGGATTGTGTAAGAATTTTGGATCTTGGTTTTATTGTCTTGAAGCTAATACTTTAAGATGTTAACTCTTTTTCTGTAGCTTTCTGTATTAGTGGGTTTCCTTTGAAGTTGTGTGGAAAATGTGGAAAATGATACTGGCTTTTCAAAAGATTTAGCAAAAAATATTTTTAGAAAAAAAGAATTAGAATTAAGAAATATAAAGATATTTTTTCTCTTTAGAAAAGAAAATCTGTCTTTTCAAATATTTAGGATGTCCTGATATGTCAGTTTTAGTCATGGCTATTCCTTGCCTCAAATGCCTGTTACTTTTTAACTCCCCTATATACAGTGGGGCTATTAGCCTACGTCTGAGACAAAGGCTAGTCTATCCTGTGCTTTGAGCTTGGAGGCATTCCAAAGAATTCAGCAATTATATAAAAATAAGCCTCATGATGCACATAAATATTTAAATGATCTGGTATTGTTTGTGAAGTGGGTGAGTTAGTGTGTTTGCTTTCTAACCACTCCTTCCAGTCTAACAGCTGCAGCTTTAAGAGTTGTGAAAATTCTTTTGTCTCAAAAGAGAAAGCTTACTCCAAACTTACAACAGCTGTGTTGTCTTTAACTTTTTTCTTCTGAGAACTATGGGGAGGAATAATCATAGCATGATAGTGGAGTCAAATGTGCTGTTCTGTTCTGCAAGAAGTGTTTACATCAACCACAGTGATCTGCACTGGACTGTGCTAATGCACTGCTTTGAGTAATCAGTCATTGCTGTTGTTCAGTGTTAGAGGCAAGTTTTAGGCTAGGACTTCCTATCTTTAGTGCTATGTAGTGAGCTGTAGGTCTTTTCCAGTAATCCAGACAAAAAGTTGGAGCTTTATACAAGTTTGAACACAGGCTGCCTTCATTGCACTGGAAGGGGCAGAGAAGCCTGCTTGCCTGAGCCTCGTTACAGGAATACAGCTGTGATGCACTAAAATCATCGGTGAAGTTACTTTCCCTTCCCAGTCCTAGGGCAGAACTAGTGCAGGGACAACAGCTGTACCTTGAGACTAGAGTGCTGCACATTAAACTCTGGTAGATTGAGAATGTGTCGTGGGATTGAGCTGTGTTTTTAAAGAACAGTGGTAGAGCAAGTCACTAGGATAGCACTAACTGAAAACTTTTTTGTGATTAAAGATACTTTGGTCAAAGGCATTGAAGGTATTGTCTGCTCTAAATATGTATTTTCATGTTAATTTTTGCATGTAGTTGTAAAAATGTTATTCAACCTAGATCCTAAAAAATGAAGCTTTGTCTCTTCTGAGTAGAGGCTGTTTGGTTGCACTGTCAAAGCAGTTTCCTTGGAGGAACAACTGCTTTGACTCTGCATCCCAGAGCCTTACAGGTGCACTGCTTTGTGTAAGGCAGATCTTCTTTTTGAACTGATAGGGAAGCTGCAAACTAATTTGACACTGGCATTGGGGCTTATCTGTGGTAACTTCCTAGTCTGGTTTTGGAACTAAGGTCAGGTAGGCTGACTTGTTCGTGCCATGCCTGACCTCTGGCCTTTTCTTTATACAGACTATGGGCGGAGACTTGTCTGGGAGAAACCAGAATGCCTCAAAGGGCATATATGCTTTTGCCTGTAAGTTGATTCTTCTACACATAGAAAAATCAGATTAATGCTTGTTTTTCTCAACTAGATAAGATCTGGGTTTTTTATGGTTATTTTAAACACGTCCAGCAGAAGATAGATGAAGTATTTGTGTTTTCAATAAGACCTGTGTTTGGAGGTTACACAGGAGGTATGATTATTTTTTCATTCACTTCACAAAATATTTTTTCTCTAGCCTGTAGGTGTCTACATACTTGTAGAAGATACTTGTTTCTGATATATTTTCTAATTAGGTATTTGCTGGGCAGAACCATTTAACTTTTATTCTTCTGCTTTGCTTTTGCCTCAGACATATCTGAGTACAACACAACTCTACCCATTTGTGATATAAAACTTGTTAGGTAAAAGGATGTATGTATTGTGTTTCTTTCCATAAGCCTTAAATGCAAAAAGACTAGCATGTCCAAAATTATTTCAGAAAACAGATGCTTAGAAGCTCTTCCTTGATATAATGCCTGGAAAGTACCACAAAACCTAACCTTTACTTTCCCTTTAGAAGACACAGTGTGAACTTAGTCAGCAGCAAGGCGGCTGAACCAGGAACAACTATTGGCTGATCTCTGAAAAATAGCTATGATTGGCCCTGAAGGAGTATTTGCTATTCAGCTTAGCTTCAAAATCTGGAGCCTTATTGTGAAAAGCTGCACCAGATCCAGCCACAGGGTCAACTAATCCGGTATCTTGTCTCCAAACCTCAGCAATGCAGATGTTCAGGGATGCATGTTTTCTAGACTTTCTGCAAGATGTACTTGAAACACAAACGCGTGACTTTTTCAGGCCTGTCCAAAACAATAGAGGATCCCAGTGTTCCCTCAGAGCAGTAAGGATTGTTGTCTGTGGGTGGCATTAGCAGTTGAAATGCCTGTATTTCCCTGTTTTCAGTCCCTGGGTAAGGATGCTGCTCAATCTGTTCTCCAGATGGTAACACAGCACTGATTGTTAGCATTTGTTTGGATGACTGTCACTCAGTGCTAGACACTGCCTTATAGCTGTGCAGCATTTGAAAGTAGATCAAGTAGCAACTAGAATATGTTTTAAACCAGTTAACTAAACTTCTGTCTTTCCTCACTAGCACAAGATGTCTTCCTCCTCCTAAACCAGCCCAGGTACAGGAGTCAGAATCTGGAAGTCTATGTGACTTTCTTTGAAATATACAACGGAAAAGTAAGACCTTTTTTATTTTTTAATCTTCACCTGTTTTCTTTGGTTGAATATTTCATAAGTAGCTGAGTCAAATGTAATACTTTCTATAGTTCTATGTATTCTGTTTATATTGGTGTGTTTGGAATTGAATTTGAAGTCTATGTTAAAGATGCTGTTTCTATATAGCTTTATACAAAGTCAGGGAAGAATACTTACAAGGAGTCTTTGTTCAGGTTTGCCTCAATCTTTTTGCCTAAACATAGGTGTTTGACCTCTTGAATAAGAAGGCCAAACTTCGAGTCCTGGAGGATGGCAAGCAACAGGTCCAGGTTGTTGGCCTCCAAGAAGAACCAGTTGGCTGTGCTGAGGATGTCATCAAAATGATCACGATTGGCAGTGCCTGCAGGTTTGGTGACTTGAAACCTATAAAAGAGGAGTTGTGTCCTGTTGCATCTCCATGTTTAGAAAAGCATATATGAGGCAGCCCTTTTTGGCTAGCAATTTAGTCATGAACTGTTTTTACATTTTAGGCTACTCCCTCCTTTTTCCCCAGTAGCAGAGTTGAGGGTGGAACAGTGAACCTGCCAGCATTCTCAGGGAATAAATGATAAAGAAGGTCAGAGGGAGATTTAAATTAAAAGATGTCACTCTGTGCCTTGCAGTGATGGGGCAGGTGCAGCTGCACAGTAGAGGTGAAATGCCAGACCAGCTTTGCTGGAGAAAGGGATTTACCATGATTGTAATGTGCTAGCACAGCTAATGCTGTTCAGTGGGGAGCTTGGCTGAGCTTACTGTATAATGGCATATGCATTAGGAAAATGACACGTGGTGTTGAAGGTGTGACTTCCAGCTCAAGTGCACATGAAGCTTTAGCACTCAGAAAGGCATTCCAATGTAGGTTGGCTGAGTTGAGCCAGACAGCTTAAACAGCCTTCAATTTCTATAACCAGGGGTGCAGGTTGGTATTTTTCACAAGTAGTTCTGTGCTCTTATATCAGAAGCAATTCTATAATTCACACAAAGTATTAATGTGGGATAAACCCTAGGAGGTTAATTGAATGGCTACAGGTCTTATCTAGTGCTGTCAGGACCTCTTTTGTTACACATTTCTGAGGCTTGTTTGCATCTCTGCTGTAGGACATCTGGGCAGACTTTTGCAAATGCCAACTCTTCACGGTCACATGCCTGCTTCCAAATCATACTGCGCCGAAGAGGACAAATGATTGGCAAATTTTCCTTGGTGGATCTGGCAGGAAATGAAAGGGGTGCAGACACATCTAATGCTGATCGGCTGACGCGGATGGAAGGTGCTGAAATCAATAAGAGCTTGCTGGCTTTGAAGGTGAGCTACAACTCCTGGGCCAGAGTGATAATCAACATGTGGATTCTGTTCAGCTCTGGGGTTATCTGTTCTGTTTCTATCCAATACATGGAAAAAAACCAAAAAAGTACTAGTTTAGGATGTGAGCAAGCTAGAGCATACTTCTATTTAGAATGTTTCCAGAAAAGTAGTGCAGTCTTGTCAGGCCAGACACTGGTATAGTTATTTCAAGTTTCATTCCAGTTGACCTTTTTTTAAGGGGGTGATTTATGACATGATGGCTATGCCTACTGTCCTGTGATAGTCAGATACCTGGAGCATATTTTAAAGACTATGAAGAACTTGGAGCAAGCAATATATGTAACCATTCTTCAGTCTGTTGGGTTTACCAGCAATTGGTGGTTGATAGCTTGCTGAGCTGATTGAAGAGAGATGCCAATACTGCATTCACAAGACCTGTCTTTTTGTAGGAGTGCATCCGAGCTTTAGGGCAGAACAAGTCTCATACCCCCTTTCGGGAGAGCAAGCTGACACAGGTGCTAAGAGACTCTTTCATAGGAGCAAACTCCAGGACTTGCATGGTGAGTATGCACATGTCAAACACAATGCTTAGGTTCTATAATTCAACCAAGTAGCTGCATGTTCTTCTACAGCAAGGGGATTTTTAAGTCAGAAAACTAAATTTTATTTAAAAAAAAACAATCAAACAAAAAAAACCCCAAATATTTTCCTCATGGAAACTTGCCCATGGTGAGCAAGATAAAAAATTCATGTGTTATGCCCAGCTCTCATAGAAACAAGGCTGTGGAAGTCTTTTTAATATGGTGAATCTGTAAGAGAGCTTGGTGTGGTCTCAAAGGGCTTTGCTTTCTGTGGATGGTGAAGCATAGCAGGTGCACACAAAGACAGTGGAAAGTTGGATACAGGGATGCTGGCATGTCCCACAGAATCCATAAAGAAAAATGGACTTGCCTGTCTCAACTCCAGCCGTTTGTCCTCAAATGTCCTAGCTGTGTGGTGAGATTTGTAGGAGCATTAATGAGCAAAAGTCAGATAGGAGCCACTAAGGTTTCTTTTATATTTGCAGATAGCAATGATTTCTCCAGGCATGAGTTCGTGTGAGTACACCTTAAACACACTGAGATATGCTGACAGGTAATGGCCTTTCTGACCTGGGGATTCTAATCTTATTGTAAAAGGTGTTTTAGCTGCTTTTACTCTGACCTTTGGAACCTTAGTATTGTTTGTATTGGCAACTTGGAGGATGGTTGTTAAGAGCAAAGTATCTTAGAACTGTCATATGAAACCAACCTGGGTGTTCTGTGTGATACATAAGAGATGATGTAAAACCATGAGTAATGTCTCTTGTCATCAAAGGAATCTCCTCTCATGCTGGACTTCAGACTGCCCTGAAGTCCCTGGTTCTCTAGGGAGTTTACCCTGTCCTGAATGGTTATCTCCATGCCTTTTACTTTTTGTAGTACTTTGTGACCCCTCTGTAAGGGTGTTCTAAGAATGTGTGTCATGAATGAGTGTTTTAGTTCACTCAACAAATCAATGACAAAGGTAGCAGCAAAAGTAGGTTCAAAATTTAATGAGAGACACAGTTTGTTGGCAAGGTTCACTCTACTACTTACTAGGTAGTTAAAGCACACAGAGAAGAAAATTGACTAAAATCAATCAATCTAAAATTAAAATCAACTTAAAACTACTTACCTGGAAGCCTGGGGAATGGAAAAAGGGGTAAAGTTAGAAAAAGAAAGGATAAAGATGAAAAGGACTAAGGGAGAGCTTCCCCTTGACTTACAAGGTTTGTGTGACCCCCTTGTCAAACATAGCCTGGACTTGACCAATGTTTTAGGCCTAAAGATTTTAACTGCATTTAATCCATAGCCTAATTTAAATAATTTAACATAAGATTCTACTGAATTTAATATAAGCAAACACTCGCAGGTCTAACTTACTTAAAAATATTAACATACTTAAGAATCTAAGACTGCAACCTTCATAGTATATTAGCCATAGCATAGTCACACAGACCTAAGGGACAAAGTACAAGATATAGGTGTAATCCCTACCTGCTGTGAAGGGATTTTGGTCCCAGCTCAACTGACGGAAGTGTAACTGCCACAGTGGCTCCTGGATACCCAGATAGGAAAGTTTCCTTAACACAAACATCTGGCTTTCCTTCCCACAGTGTTCAGGGGTTTCTGCCCACCTAAGCCTGTTCTGGGGATGGTAACCGTGTAATTTTTAAAGTGCAACTGATTGTTTCTTGCTGAGCACTGATTGATTGCAGCAGCTGCTTTGTGATGCTGTAGCCAAGAAACTGATGGAAGATGAATTTGAGTGACAAATCTTCTTGTTACAGAGTGAAAGAGCTCAGCCCTCATGATGGAGGTGGTGAAAATCAGTGTCAGATGGAGAATGAAGAGGCTGAGACCAGCCCTGAAAGCTCAGGTCTTCAATTCAATGTATGTGTGTGCAGTGGGCTAACCAGAACTCAAAGCTGGGAACAAGTTGCTGTTCTCACCTGGGCTGTTTCTTGCAGTTCTGCAAAGAAGGGGAGGAAGAACTCTCTCCCTACATGTTCCGCTATCGAGAGGTTATGACTCAAATTAGTGAACAGGAGGAGAAGGTTGTGGAACAGCTCCGACAACTGAGACAGGTATGGGGAAGCAGCAAACCCACCCCAGGCCACCTTCTATATGTTGATAGCAGCTTGCTTTGTCTGAGCCAAGTGCTGCTGGGGAGGCACCAATGCAAGATGCTGTGGTGTTACTTTTTCCTCACTGCCAACTTTTACCAGTATTTTCTGGCCCAGTTGGTTAAACTGGGGCATTCCAGTGCTTTTTCCAGTTCCTTTTCCCTTCCAAATAGCAACATCTACTTGTTGCTATTGAGCACTGATAGCTCCTGGTCTGTAGAAGTTCAGCTATGTTGATTAGACTGCCAGACTTGAAGAAACTAATTGAATTTCTAGAAAGTCCATTAATTATCACTGTTATCCTTGTAAATACAGAAAATGGCTTTTGAACTTGACTGCCTCTTGGAAATCACAGAGAAACCAGATTATGATCTTGAGACCTTTGTGAGAAGAGCTAAGTACTTCATAGAGGACAGCACAAGCAATTTCTTTAGTGTCAGAGGTATGTTAGAGCCTGTGTCTGACTAGCACTGTCACTAATGCTTTTCCAAAGACCTCAAAGTGGCACCAGCATACCTATGGGGGTTTGAGCACCCAGTCCTGCATAGCTGAAGTCTGCTGAGACTGACAGCTGTGCTGGAGAGTTCAGCTTCCAGATCAATCACCCTGTTGCTCTTACCTTTCTTTACAGAAACACTGGATGCCCTGGGGACTGCCATGCAACTGGAGGAGCAAGCCAGCAAGCAGCTAAGCTTGCAGAGGCCTTAAGCATTACAGCAAAACCTGGTTCACAAACAATCGTTCATGCACTTGTCTTGTCTTGCATGTTCGTCAGTGGTTTGTATCACTCCTGTTTTAAATGTGGTAGGGTGTCTGCAGGTCACATGCCTAAGGGCAGTGAACACAGCAGCCTTTTTCTTCATGGTCTGTATCAGGGTACTCAGCAAAGTGCTAAAATGCACCCACTGTAAGGCTTAGGTAGGAGGCCTGAGAGTCTGCAGTTTCTGCCTGAGATATTTGGCCCTTTGCTGGTGACAATAGTCTCCCCTAAGAGACCTAACTATACATATATAGTATATTACCTTTTCCAGATGTGCTTGAAACATTGCAAAACTGTTACAAGTTTTGCTTTTCTAGAAGGAAAGAAAATGGGACTATGTGATTGCAAAAACTAGTATTTTAAGAAGTTGAATAAATAAATGTTCTTGGATCTCATTATCTTATCTGTCCTATAAAAAATATTTCTTGCTGATTATGGCAAAGTTTAACAGCTCCTAAAGACTGGCTGTTGGTAGGGAGGCTGATTTCTTGGATGAAGTTTCTTTTCAAAATCTTTATACTTGTAATGTTTGCATAAAAATCACAAAATAAGTTTTGTCTCTTAATTTTTGAGATACTGCTGGGCTCCCCTATCCGGGGGGAAGCTGGCTTAGGTGTAGCCATCTGCTGCCATGGCCCTTGTGTGCAGCCTGGGCCCAGACTGCCCTGCAGACCCTTCCTCTGGGAAAAGAGCAGGTTAGGGGAGGAACATCTGTCAGGCCTGTGCTAGTGCCTGCTCTTTTTTACTTATTCAGCTCAGTTCAGCATTTGTCTTCAAAAGCACAAAATACTTGCGTGAGCTCTAGGTTCAGCAACACAGGATGCAGCTGTGCAAACATCAGCTCACACAGGGACCCTTCTACCCTTGCTCCCTCTTTTCTTAGAGCTATCTTTTCCCTGTGAAAATCAAGGGTGTGATTTAAGTGACAAGGCCCCCCTCAGCTCTGCACCTTCCAGATGTATACTGCATCCTTGCTGTGTGTCTGCCAACTATTTTGGAGGCCAGTTCTTCAGCCTGGACTGGAAAAACTGTGTGCAATGTTTCAGGGCTGGCCTGGAAAAGACAGCAAAAAAGTTAGGGATTTGGGGGATGTGAGCAAACATTAGTCACAAGCACTTAAAGAAGGGATACTTCAAACCAGGCATGATCCTCCTCCACAGCTTGGGCACTTTGTGCTTAACTGTTTAGGTTCTGGGAGCAGAGGGGTGCTGAGCACTCGGAGGGTTTCTGAACTGTGAAAGCTGACTTGGACCTGGGCTCTGCCCGCATCATACAAAATCGCACAGCCAGAGTAGAAGGGCTGTTATGCCCTGCTAAGTCTGGACAAAGGCAAGACAATCCTCTTCCACTTCATGTGTTAGTACTCTTGGATTACCCAGCCTTTCCCTGTGCAAGGAACAAATATTGCCTGCTACCTTCCTTCTGTGGCCCCAACATTATTTTCCCTCCATCTGCCTTAGGAGTTAGAGACCTGATCTGCAGGTCATCAGCTCCTACCCTGGATGGGGGAAGAACTACCCAATGGTCTGAGTCTGTGCCTCTTGGTGCAATTGCAATGGAAAATGCTCCTGTCCTGCCCTAGTAGCACCAACAGACACCAGAGTTGCAAAATAAACAAGAAATGTTTAGCTGTGCATGGATTAACAATCATTTAACACTGGGCTTGCTGAGAACCAGCTGTTTAATGATCAGTGGGAGCTTCCTGGTGTATATTTAAGTCTGGCTAGTTTCTTGTGTCACCATAAAAACCCCAGGACTCAAACATCACCACCCTTACTTCTGAGAGGATGTCACTGGAAAATTCCTCGTTTGCCTCCCTATCAACCAAGCATTTTGCTTTTCCAGAAAAGGTGTTCTAACAGCACTATCTTGTGGATACTGCAGGAAGTTCATACTGAATTTTAGTGCAAATAGCTGAATTTCATTGAGAATTATGCAGTCAGTCATAGGCACTGGGTTTTCCAGTGGGTGGCTAATGTTATAAAAGGGTGTTTCACTGCTGGCTGTGGCTACCAACTGTGTGGAGGATACAGTGGCCATGAGCAATACAGCACGCTTCAGCCCTGTGCAGGACATACACTGCTTCCAGGCCCAGCCATCAAGGGTGACAATACACAAGGCCAGCGCAGATTTCGCATCTTAATTTTTTTTCACATATTTATTTATTTCACATAAATAAAGTTTCAAGCCAGCTCCAGTGGCAGGAGCTGGGAGGGTCCTACCTGCAGGCAGTGACTCTGCCTCATTCCCAAACACACCCATCTCCAACCAGCTTAGAGCTGGAGACTTGACCGAGCTGGGATACTCAGCAGGGAGGAGTGCCAGAGGTGAATGGGTGAATATTTCCTGGGAGGAACATGTCGCAGTTCTTTCCTACTGAAAGGATGCCACTTCTCTAAGGTTCTTTTTATGGTACTGTAGATTCTGCTCGAGTGTCTCACCCAATGGCTTTTGTGGCAGCTGCCTGTTAAATATATTCTCTCAGCCAAAGTGTGGCTGTGTGTGTATGTGGACCATTAGCAAGGAAAGAATGATGCTTTTGAAACACTTCTAAGATGTTAGCGGTGGAGTTATGCTGCTAGCATAAAAGGAGGATGGATGTAATTTTTCAGGAAATGCTGTGGATATGTATAATGATCTACGCACATGCCACAGCTCAAGCAGACTGGGCTACTGTGGCCTGCACTGCTGAGCTGGGACAAGAAACACTCAGCACTGGAACTGGGCACCATCCTCACACAGCAGCCCTTAGCACATTTCTGGAGGCCTGCAGGGTAACACCAGTGCTGCAGGCAACCCCTGCCTGGATCCGGGCAGCCCTTGGTGCTGCACCCCTCACCTCAGGGGACAACCCCCGGCCACCACTTATACACACCCGCAGTACAAGTGTGACATTTTTATCTCTATCATTGACTGAATAAAATGTAGCTCCACCGAAATGGAGCCTCAAAAAATTTTTTCGACACTCGTGCCTGTTCCTCTCCACGGAAATCTTTAGTAAAAGGCGAAAGATTTATACGATCTGAAGAGAAACCAGAGTATGACTGTTCTTCCACTCTCCGACAGAGGCACCGTGTGCTCCACCCCCCATAAGTGAGGGTGACACCAGCCCGCCCGCGGCTCCCGGACCCACATCCCCGCCCGGCCCGGCCCCGCGGGATGCGCACACCGGGCAGTCCCCCCGGCCCGGGGAGGGGCAGCGGCCGCCGCGCCGAACACCGGCGGGGCCGCGGAGCACCCTGGGTATGCAAATCAGCCCCGGAACGAGCGGCCATAATGGGCGGGAGGAGCCGGCGGCGCGGACGGGCGGGGCAAGTTGGTTTTGCTGACGTCGGTGCCGCGGCACATCCGTTCTCCCCACGCTCCCAAGCACTAGAGATCGCTTATATTCCCCATTGCTGCAATTAATTGCCATCAACCCACCCCAGTGAGCGCTCAGCATTCGCTCTTTCTTTAACCGTAAATGGTTCGCTCCACCGTAGTGGAGCCACAAAAATGTTAATAAGACTCGTACGCGTTTCTCTCCACGGATTTATACGATCTGAAAAGAAACCGGAGGACAGTCATGCTCCACCCCACACATATGCCCACTGCTGCCCTGTCAGACACAGCGATCTTCTCTCAGTTCCTTTCCATACTTCCCACTCCTTCCGGCGCCTCACCCGGCTCGGCACCAGCCGCTGCCGGTACCACAGCCCGGTTGGCCCGAGCGCGGAGCCGCGCCGGTTTAGAGCAGCGGTGCTCAGCGGGGCCGGCCCGGGTACGCTGATCACTGCAAGCGGAGTGGGCGGCTCTCCCCAGCCAAGCCCGGTGCTTCCTGCTCTCCTGCCGGGGCGGGGCGAGCGAAGCGGGTCCGCTGCGGACAAAGCGAGCTGGGAGTGGGCAAGGACCCAGCGGCGCTCGGGTCTGGTCGCATCGTTGCCTCGGGAAGGAGACACCGCGCAGAGGCAAAAAGTCGGCTCCGGGAAGGGCCACCATACGCCGCCGGCACGGATCGGAGCTAGACAGCGAGGGGAGCTTGCGGTAGGGGTCCTACGCAAGGTGCCGAGCTCCGAGAGGGCGCCAACACCACCCGGATCCTCCTGGGAGGGCTGGAATGCCCGGGACTGCCGCGCAGGTCCCTGGCTGTCTCTTCTCCCGCAGTCCGAACCGCGGGCACGCAGCTGCCGGGGCGGGCCGGAGCGGGAGGACGGGTTGCCCAAGCCCCGCCCTGTCACGCTCATCGTCTGACCCGGCCGGGTACTGAGGCGGCCGCCCGGGCTGTGTGCGGGCGGTGCGGACGGACCCGTCAGCGCAGGGTCGGTGCTGCCGGGAGCCGCGCCGGTGCGCCTTGCGCTTCCAGCCCTAGAACACGGCATACACATCTGAACTATCTAAGCCAGTAAAGGTATCATTTGCTCTTTTTTTTACCGGAGTAGGGGTAGCTCCACCGAAATGGAGCCTCAAAAAATTTCTCGACACTCGTGCCTGTTCCTCTCCACGGAAATCTTTAGTAAAAGGCGAAAGATTTATACGATCTGAAGAGAAACCAGAGTATACCGTACTTTGGTCTTTGGCGGGTACCCGTTCATGGCTGTCCGTCCAAAGATACAGCGACGCCAGTTACACCCAGATTCGCCCTTCATCTGCCTCAGCCCATTGTCCCGGCTGCGATCAGAGCTCGGCCGTGCACCGGACCAGCGGTACCGCGGAGCGGCGGCCCGAACTTTGCAGTGTGAGCGGCACCCCGCGCGGTGCACTCTGGGTATGCAAATGACGCTGAATACTAATAAGCGCCCGTCCCCGCCCAGGCCCGTATCGGTCGCGGCCAGGCGGGATCGGGGCACCGGGGACGCTCGGCACAGAGCTCCTGTGCCTGCCCTTGGCCCCCGGCACACTCACCAGGCCAGCCCCGCACCGTCCTGCGTGGGTAGACAGGTCTTACCTTTGTACTGGACCTCCAGGTGTACTGAGCACAGCGCACCCAGCACGGGCTCCGAGAACTGACAGGGCACATCTCCCATCGTATGCTGGGGGGAAAGGGCAGAGTGACAGGGACAGGCTTCACGCAGTTCTCCAGACTGTTCTCTTTAGGCAGTAGGGCTAGCCAGTGCAGCCAGAATGCCAAGCAACTTTGAAAACCATGATGGCTAATGGCTTCCTGCTCTTTGGCACATGTTAGGATCTCTTCTGCCTAGAGAAAAATGAGAAAGAAATTTAAAAAGGTCTGTGAAGAAAAACTGTACAAATGAAATATCATTAGAATCCCATTTAAAATCTCTGGCAAATAATATGAAAACACTTAGTAATAATTTAATCTAATTTTCTCTTACACTCATTTCATAGGAAAACTAGCAAAAAGAGAGTTCCTGATATGTCTGAAGCTGCACAATGAATCTGTGACAAACCTGAGATTATTTTCCTGGGCAGGTGGTTTTACCACAGGAGCTCTTTGCTCTGCTAATAAAGTCATTTTGATGTTACCCATTACCCCAGCCCTGTTTCTCACTAGCCTCATGATATGAACAGGGCGTCTCATATCTGACCTGCCAGGGAATAAATAGAGTGAAATGAGGGCAGAAATAGGTATGGATTTATGGGGAGTGACAGGGTCAAGGGGGCTATAAATGCCTGTTAGCACAGCAGCACAGCCCTCACTCACGTGCTGGAACAACAGCCATTTGGACACCCACCCCAGGAACACGTGCCTGGCCTTGGCAGTGGGAAAGTGCTTTGGCACCCTTTAGCATGACAGACATTTGCTCTGTTTTTTCCCTCTCTAATTTTCTTGGCCTGTTTTTAGACAATCTAAGAAAAGCTAAAATGATAAGAGCTATAAGCAAGAAGACAGCAGTTCCAGAAACATCCCTTGTCTGCAATTCCTTTTATTTCTTCACACAGATGTTAAATAAAGAAATCTACATTTTTCCAAGTGTCTTTTGGCTCAGTATGATATCCCCTAGTGCAGCTTGACAAATGTGAAGGTGCACTTAGCAGGGGAGATGGAATGTCAGGGACTAAGCTTTCCAATTGTGTGGCAATCCCAGAGCCGTGCAGGCTTCTGGCTGGAGGACACTGACCAGTCTCAAGGAACCTCGCAGTTAAACACCAGGATCTGTGCCCACACACAGATGGAGAGAGAGGGATAAGGTCACAAACAGTGGCATTAACACAGCTGCCTTGTTCTCCACCAAGCTGCATCAACATGCCTAAGGATAAGAAAGGAATCCACACCTTGTCTAATGCATTTCTTGGGCTTCCTACTTAACAAAAGCACCATTTTAGGTTTTATTTAAGTGTGGTTTATTGAGAGAAAGAGTTAAAATTACATAAAATATTTGTGTTTCAGAATAAGAAGTTTATTTCCAGTGTAATACAAATCATCAAGATTACCAATTTCCTATTTACAAAGTTCTTAAGCCTTTTCTCCTAATATCTGGATAAAAATTTCAAATCCGTTCCAAAGTATCCCCAAGATACCTGCTCAAAAGTAACTTTCTACTCCTATTATCTGAACCAGACTGAAAACAACGACTAAGACGTGAAGCTGTATCTCAGTGCCTAAAAACAAACAAGTAAAGTCTTCAAAAAGCTGGCTAAGAAACAGTGCTTGAGAATTAAGATGAGATGAAATTTCATTTGGGAATTAACGGTCTGTGTTCTGTAAGGCATCTGTGTCCTTGGCAGGGCGTTTTCAGGATCTCCTCTGCAGGAAAGCAGGTTTAAAATAAATCCATTTTCCCAAAATAGTTGTGATTGAAAATGTTATTAGCCATAACAAATGTTAGTGCTGACAGGAGAATGGCCTGTTAGGGGCCTCTGCTGAAACAGTCAAGTGAAAGTCATATTTCACATTATTGCAAGCATTTTCCTGTGATTTACAGAATATTTGTGAAACATTACTTGCAAGGCATATGATTGATATTGAGAGAACAGCTCGTGTGTAGGGGGAATCTGTATTTCACAGAGACTGTTTGCATGAAATTTACAGTCCCATAAAGTGCTCCTCTGTCCTCAACAGAGATCTAGTTAAAAGAACTTTACAGTCTGAAACATCCCAAAATTGATTGTAAATTAACGTTTCTGTATTTATGTTTAAGATGCTGGTGGTGTAGTGCTGCAGTAACCTGCCCCCCCCCCCCCCCCGAAATACTAGCACCAGCCTCTGGACATGAGGATTTTAGTGATACAAAGGGCTTGCCTATGAATCAATGGGGAAAAAAAAAAAGAATTTTGAAATATGACATGGCTTCAGACAATACAGTGGTGTCTGTCTTTGGCTGTTGTAATAACAGCATTTGCTGACATGGGAGTCTTTAAGCCAACATTGCAAAGTACTCTGAAAATATACATTTATGTTTTTATTATGACGATTTTACATATGGGAACATACAGGCACAGGGAAGTGAAATGACTTGCCTGAATCATTTATCAGTGCTAGCATCAACATGTAACTCCTGGTTGTTGGCTTCAAAGACAGCTGTCAAGAGTGCTGGGCTGCCACCCAGTCCACTGGACCTAATAATCAAAACAAGGCTGGGTGAGGGCAGAGCTTTATTCCTGCCAAGAGAAAAACGAGTGATTTAGGAACTGTCTCTGGCAATTCAGCAGTTCTTTATATCCAGAGTTCTGCTTAATCATCAGATTGAGATCAAAAGGCAGACTGGTGTTGCTTCAGCCTCAGACCGAGTGTGAGGTGCCAGTGAACGATAGCCTTGAACTCATGGGAGGGCAGAGTGGCAGTGATTTGTTACCTTTGCCTCTTACAACATCAAGGTTGTGCCCAGCCTCAGGCAGAACTTCGGGCTTGTTTTCCTGGCACGTTTCCTCCTTTCCTGGCACCCCTCACAGTGCCCCTTACTCAGTGTACACCCCCAGCCCCTCAACCCCCAGTCCCGCGTGTCCCAGCCCCACTGCTAAGGCAGCCACAGCCCAAACCCGCCCCGCACTGCCCCATCCCAGCCAGGCCCTGAACTGCCCCCGCATCCATCCCAGCCCCCGCCCCGTCTGACCCACTGCAACCTCAGCATTCCCTGCCCCAGACCGCCACCCCACAGCCCCTCTCCCCCCTCACGCCGCGATCCCCCTCCAGGCCCCGCCATTCCCCTCATCCCGCCCCTGCCCCAGGGGGGCGGGCACCCCGCACCGTGACTGACACGCGTCACAGCCAATCGCTGCCAGACGTTCTGCCCCTGCCCAATGGGTGCCAGGGGGCGGGGCGCTGGGCCGGCGCTAAGGGCGCGTTGCTAAGGAAGCGGGGGGCGGGTAGGGGCGGGGCGGATGAGGAGGCGGGGTGGACGTTTTCCCTTCCCATTGGCTGCGGGGAGGGAGGTGGGCGGGGCTTCCGGGGTCGCGGAAGCGGCGGCGGCCGGGGCGCGGAGCGCGGCCATGGCCGCCCGCGGGCTGAGGGGAGCCGCGGTGGAACCGGAGCCGGGACACCCCCGCGGGCCGAGGGGAGCCGCGGTGGAGCCGGAGCCGGGACACGCCCGCGGGCTGAAGGGAGCAGCGGTAGAGCCGGAGCCGGGACACCCCCGCGGGCCGAGGGGAGCCGCGGTGGAGCCGGAGCCGGGACACGCCCGCGGGCTGAAGGGAGCAGCGGTAGAGCCGGAGCCGGGACACGCCCGCGGGCTGAAGGGAGCCGCGGTGGAGCCGGAGCCGGGACACGCCCGCGGGCCGAGGGGAGCCGCGGTGGAACCGGAGCCGGGACACGCCCGCGGGCTGAGGGGAGCCGCGGTGGAGCCGGAGCCGGGACACGCCCGCGGGCTGAAGGGAGCCGCGGTGGAGCCGGGGCCGGGACACGCCCGCGGTGCGCAGGCCAGCGGTACCGGGGACACCACTGACACCGGGGACTGGGGGGCTCTGCGGGCGGAGCGCGCTGGGTATGGGAGGAGCAGCTCTGGGGCATTGGTGGTCCAGCTGGGGTCTGGCAGTCCCTGGAGGACAGGGCAGGACGCTTCCCTTTTCCCCCTGGAAGTGGCAGCAGCTGCTGCTGCCTCGCCGGGGGCGGGAGGAGAGATCTCGCCCCCCGTAGGGATCAGTTCGGTGCTGGAGAGCGGTGGGAGCTGCGGGGGCCGAAGCTGTGCTGTGCAATACCCCACTAATGAAATGGCGTGAGGCAATACTTGTAACTGACCGAGAAGTCAAGCTTATACTCGTTTTGCTGTTGCTTATACTCGTTTTGCTATTGCTTATACTCGTTTCACTATTGCCTTTGAACTCTAGTAAGCAGACAAGCTGCTGTAAGTCGTGACTCGGGCAGACTGGAGGGCAGTTGCTTAACACTTGTGCTTTGTTCCAGAAGGCAGTACAGACAGAGAGCCTGCCCAGGGCCAGCCTGTGGTGATCCTCCTGGGCTGGGCCGGCTGCCAGGACAAATACCTGGCCAAGTACAGTGCAATCTACAGCCAGAAGGTGAGTGGCCTGTCTGTATTTTTATGACACTGTCATACTGTGAAACTGCCTTCTTTTTGCATGTTGGTAGAGTCTCTCTGAAGCTTCTTTTGGTCTCACTCATGGGGATGAGTGAGAGTTCTCCTGTCACTGACAGCTTCTTGTCTCTCACAGCCTGGGCAGTGTTATCTAACAGCTGCTGATGTCACCTTTGTGTGTGCAGCTAAGACAGAAATACCTCCTTGGAGAAACTTTCAGCTGCCATGTGACTCACTGAAGTATCTTAAGGCTTTTAAAGTTGTGGGATTTTTCAGGAATGATGTGAACTGGGTTAGTTTTCCAAACAGGTAAACATGCATGGAAAGATTCTGTGTTTACTGCTTGCTGTTAGGCCACAGCACAGATGTGGTGAGGCTGGGGTGGGAACTGACAGAACACATTACATTTTTTTTTTTCTTGGTCAGCATACAGGGAATCTTGGAATTATCCAAATCTGTTCCAACTATAGATGGTAAAGTTTGTACATTAACAAGTCTATTGTTAATGTGTAATCCAGGGCAGGAGTCATTAATTGGCTTGATCTAGTGAAGAATTAGTTCTTAAGTGGCTTTAAGATGCTGCTGAGAGGATGAGGAGCACGTTACAGGGCAGCATGACAACTTCTTGGAAAATACTTTTCTCTCAGAAAGATCATAGAAATGGGAAAGGAGAGGATGGGTTCGCTTAGCTCACTAAGGGGAAGTGGCTGTAACCACAGGAAGTTGGAAGAGAGGGCTTTGATTTGAGAACTTGGTATCCTCTTCTAACTTGTTCACTGTTTAGGGAGCTCTGGGGGGCTGTGTTGGTGATTTTGGTTTGTGCTTGTCAGTGTGTAATGTCAGTGAGCTCAGGTGATAGAAAAGGTCTAAAGCATTTATAAATGTAGTTCCACCTGCTCTATTTTGAAACTCCTCCAAGATCCTGTTTCCAAATCTATACCTAAATGTAAGGACTTAAGCATGAAGGCAGTTGCTCAGGAGTTCTGAGTCCTTGAGCCAGAGCTCTTTGCACAGCTAGAGGGTTTCAGGAAGGTCTACAAAAATCATGTTGGTGTTGGTGGTGAGTCTTAAAGAGAGCTGCAAACAAGTATACACAAGGAGAGGAGGAGTTCCTCTTTCTTCTTACATTTGTTTCAGTGTGATGAGCTGGATGTGTACCAAAGCAGGCTTGTCTTACCAAAATGGCTGATGCTGAAGGTCTGTGAATCAGGGAGATGGTTTTCTTCTCCTGGTGAGGATTAACACCCATAAAAATGGGTGGCTGTGTCCCCAGAGGTTGTGCCAGTTAGCACAAGATTTGAAATGATCTCAAGCATGACCAAAGCCAGGCCTCTGCCACTGCTGAGGCTTTTTCATAACACCGTGTGCTATGATGATTAATGTAATCCATATTCATGTCAATGTCTTGCTGCTGACACTAAAGACTTTCTTCTGGCCCTATGGTCTCTGTTGGAAACCTGTCCCAAATTTTCATTTCTTTGTACTGCTGCTTGCCTACGCTGTATTGCAGCACAGCTGAAATGTCTGTGGGGTCTCTTTCTGTTGTTCTTAGGGGTGCACGGTCATCCGTTACACAGCTCCATGGAGGATGATATTCTTCTCTGAGACCTTTGGCATCAGATCCCTGCAGACCCCAGCCAGGCGACTCCTGGAGCTACTCTTTGACTACAGCATTGAGAACAGGCCGGTTCTTTTCCACGTTTTCAGCAACGGTGGTGTCATGCTGTACCGTTACATCATCGAGGCGCTCCACACCCACGAGCCCTTCCAGAACCTCCGAGTAGCTGGCACCATTTTCGACAGCGCCCCTGGCAGGAGAAACTTGCGAGGAGCCCTTCGTGCCCTGGCGACCGTGCTGGTCTCCACGAACGTGCTGCTCAAGTATTTGCTGCTGTTCGCGTTCGCCAGCGCGGCCGTGGCGCTGCGGATCCTGCTGTACCCCCTGACCCGCTTCATGCACGAGAGCCACTACGACGCCCTGCTGAGAGCGCCCTCGCGCTGGCCCGAGCTCTACCTCTATTCCCAGGCCGATCTCATCATCAAGGCCAGCGAGGTTCAGCTCATGGCCAGTGCCCGGCAGCAGCTCGGTGTTCCTGTGAAAGCTGTGGACTTCTCGGATTCGGCTCATGTCAGCCACATGCGGGTGTACCCCACCTACTACCGCAGCCTCTGCACGACCTTCCTGTCTGACTGTGTCGGGGCCTCACCTCCTTAGTGCTGTAATCACCTGCAGTGTTTGCCTCTGCTTGCTCAGCTCCTATGGGAAATGTCACCCCCTTTGCTTTTGTGTCTTTGAAAAGAGGAAAGTAGAGGCTTCTTGTTTGGTTTGGTTTTTTTTCCCGTACCGTCTACAAGCCTGAAAGCCTCCAGCCTGGCCTTTGGACCAGCCATGTTAGAGCAGAAAGTAGATATGGATTAATTTAAAGTTCTGAAGGTGAAGTCCTGTCATGGTTCATGTTGATGTGCTTTGCCAAGGTGTCGCAGACCAGAATCTCACACTGAGTATTGTTTGTTTCTTCTTGTCTCTTCTTGTTCTCTGCTTTCCATGTTGTCACCTTGTCCCTGATGTCCAACATGCATGTTCTGTTGCTTGTATTAATTTTACAATACAGCTCTTCCATGTCTTTGTTGTTTTGCTGTTTTTTTTTTTCTCTCTGACATTTCTTTTATCTTGCGATGAGCAAACAGAGCCAAATCTGCAGGACTCCTCTGCTTTCCTCAGTCCATCCCAGTTCTTGTTTTACTCTCCTAACTGGAGATCAGGCCCTGAAACCAAGTGTAAGACCAGGAAAAGGTGTGTGTAGGGCAGTATGACCAGACTGTAATCTGGTTCCATTAAATAGCTGAGATAAAACAGTCAAAGCTCTCTGATCCTTGGTGGGAGCTCAGATGTTTTTTATAACTTCTGTGTTCTTCATCCCAGAGGTTTAAGCTAACATTTTTGAATGTGTCTAGTGTTTTGTTTCTCTTCCTTCCAGTCTTTTGTGTTTTCTACTGAGTAGTTTTGCTTTATTGGAGAGCTACTTATTTGTTAATTGTATGTCTTGAAGCAGCCTATATTTTGCATCTCGATATGCAGGGAAATTTTTGCATTACAGCTGTACCAGATCCCAGAAACAGAAAGGTGGAATTGCAGAAGAAAACAGAACTGTCTCTTGGAGCTATGCTTCATACTGGGTATTTCTTAAATCACCTCTTGCCTACAAATGACCATGAAATATGTTTTTGTCCATCATGTTCTCTTCAGATGATCAGTCTTTGCAGTCCATGCAACGTGTACAAGAAATTAATTCCTTCCACCTAGTGAAAAAGTAGCTCACTGCACTGTACTTCATGTTTGGGTTTAGGTTTTATTGTTTATTTGAGGGAGAAGTGGGGATAAGGACAGAGCAGAGCCTGCTATGTTTATGCTATGTCACAGTATAGCAAGATAATTACACGGTGAACAGCTCTAGCCAGCTTTAAATTGCCAGGAAGAAGCTCTGGAGGGCTGTGCCATGGGCTTGCTTGAACAAGGAACTGCCCTAGAGAGGTAGGCACTTAAATAGCAGGAGGAGTTTTGCAAAAAGTTCTACCAGTGGGTGGCTGTGCTGCTCTTGCCTACTCTTGGGGTGTTGTCATCCACAATTACAAAACTCTTGCTGTTATGGATTGAAATGCAGAGGGGGAAGTCCTTGGGAAGCACTAAAATAATTTGGAAATTTAACACAAGAACTGTAACACCTCACAGAAGTGAAAGCACAGGGTGAGTGGCAGTGGTGACCACACAGCTGGTTTGTAGCAGAGGGAGGGTTGGGCTGTATATGGGATAAGTGAGAATTAACTGAAAATGGTCTGATGACCTGGTTTGTCTTTTATTTTTTAAAAGTGAGAACTGTCTCCAGGCACTGGAGCTTGTTCTCAGGTCCCAGTCTTCTGTAGGTGTGATCCCAGTTCCAGCTCCCAGTGTGACAGTGGGGTGTGAGGGCTACTCTGTGGTAAGAGCCTTCAGCCTTCCCCTTTTCATGAAGAAATTCTTGTTTCTGGGGTTTGGACCTGTAAAATCCAGGCATGGTCCCCTATCTCCAGGAAGCCCATCAGAGAACTCTCAGCTTTTTAAAGCAGGCCCCTGGTTTGTGCTGTCAGTGCTGTAACTCCTGAGTTGTGATGTGTTCATCTGCCTTTTCAGACATCTGGGTTGGGGCTTCTCAGCATACAGCCTGTTTGTGGCACTGTGAACACTCTTGGAGAACAGAGGTGATAAAGGTTATTTAACCAGCACTTGCTCTCATGCTGGTTTCTACAGGTTCAGTATTTACAGATCAGTTAAACACTCCATAATACACGCCTCTGAATTAATACAATTGTTCCTGGGAATCTGCTGTTCCTGTTTATTGCTGTGGGTGTTGAACTGTTCCTGTTTAAGGACTTGGTCTGTTACAGAGCATGGCTGGCAGGAGCTGGAGCTAAACCCTCTGCCCTTGCCTGACAGGATGGCGAGGCTTCCCCTGGGAAAAAACTTCACATCAGCTGCACCTTCCTCACTTTCACCTCCCCACCAAGGTGTTGCCATTTCCCCACTCCCCAGGGCAGCAGGCAGGGAGTGGGTGCTGCCTGCTGGAGCTTTGCAGTCAGAGGTGTCCTGAGCTTTGCCGACAGGAATGTGGTCACAGGCGTTTCCACTGCTGCAAAAGTGACTTGAAATTCAAAGGTGATCTGTGTACACAGCTGTCTGAGAGTAGAATGATCTTGTCAAGCCAGTGATTTACAGCACCAGTCTTGTGAGTGGGTGTTGTTTTCTGAGTCCCAGCAAGTTTTAATTCAGATTGTGAGCACTGTGTGATATGCTGGCCTCTGCTTTCCTGTACTGTGTGCCCCCACCTTCCTGCCCTCCATATTCCTGAGGCTTATTTGAAACAGAAGGTTAATAACTTGGAGCCTGAAGGCACATGGCTGAGAAATGATCCAAGCACTACTGGATTTACAAAAACCCAGCCTCAGACCCTTAATCCTTGCTAAACTGTCACGGTTTGGCGCAGCCGGTGTTCCTAAAGAGCTTCAGCCTGAACACTGAAAGCCCAAAGGTTGTGATATCTTGGCAAATCCAAGTAAATCTCTGAGATGAGCTATGGGGAGGAGGGGCACTGCAGAGCTGTTCATTGGGAGGAAAAAATGCAGCATCCTTGGACTTGCCTCGAGGGTAGGGAGTGGGATGTGGCCTAGAGCTTGCTTTTCTGCAGTCCAGCCCTTATGTGCAGACTATGAAATGGTGTGGGTGGAACACCAACAGTGGTGGGAGAGGAGAATGCTCACAGCCGGCTACCACAGTTGTGGTAAAGCAGAATTAACTTTCCCTCGTAACAAAATCTAATTGAGTGTTTCCTGTGAGGGAACAGGCTCCTGGCCTGCTCCCCTGTGCCACCTTCTCTCCCCATACAGTGGTGATGTTACAGAGAGGTTTTGAAAAACAAACAAAGCCACTTAGTGTGGCCCGTGTGGCTGTGCTGGAGGGTGCTCAGCTGCTCCTGACAGGGCGGGGAGGGTGTCTGTGCAGCCAGAGCTCCCTGCAGCTCTGGGGGAGGCTATGGGGCAGGATCCAGCCAGCCAGGGTTCAGGTTTTGGAGCTGGGGGAACATCTCACAGAGTGAGTAATTCAAATTAAGATCCTGGGTGGAGACTGACTTGTGCCCACACCTCATAAAGGTGTTTTAAAGGTGTGTGGGCTGAGGTCCCATTTTCATACATGCTGGGATGTATGCAGGCATGCAGGCATATGCGTGGAGCTCTGCCATTGATGGAAAAGTGGGAATGGACGGGATGGAAGCAAGCAATCCAACCCTGTGCTGCATCCCAAAAAGTGAAGGAGGGAGCCTGTGCGGCCGTGCAGAGCCCGCGGAGCCCGTGCCGGGCGGGAACAGCTCCACGAGATGGCAGCAGGACCCCTCTTTCCCGCATGGAGAGATTCCCGCTCAGGACACAGCTGAGCACATCCTGGCGAAGACCCCAGCAGCACAGCTCAGCCCAGAGCTTCTGAGAGCATCTCCTGCAGAAAGTCTCCTCTTGGGGCAAGGAAAAAGACCAGCAAGAACTAACTGCGATGACAAGAACTAGAGATTGTGAGTTAATGCAGAACAGCATCTCTCCCTAGGGCTGCCTGCCTCTGGAATTTGTACTAGATCCCATTCCTCAGCTTTAACTGATTGTTAAGAGCAAAAGTCTAGCAGCAGGAACAGCTTTCCTGCCCTTCTCAGCTCAGCAGACCAGGTCACAGCACTTCCCTCTCCATCACCCAGGGAAGGCTATCTGTTTTTTAAATCAATCTGTGTAATTCTGTGATTGTGCAGACCATGGCCCAGCTTCTGGAGCTCCATGCACCAGGACTCTGGAGCTCCCTTGGTTTCCCTGTAGTCCCCAAGCCCTGGGAAAGGAGCTGAGCTTAGTGCTGCTCTTCTGAAAAGGCTGGCAGGACCTCCCAGCACACAGGGCTGGGGATTGAGGATGCAATTAGGAAACAGGACAGCACAAATGGGGGCCCACAGTCACCAGCTGATCTGTCTCCTAATGCCCCCTTGTCCAGCACACCCACAGAGCTCCTTCACCCAGCCTGGGGCATGAACATCGCTCCATCCCCTTCCCTTTGAATTTGACCTTCCCCCTCCACCACCAATTTCTGCATCCTCATATGGCTGCAAGTGCACCCCAGCACCATCAGACAGGCTATGTGGGCACGGCTGGGATTAGCAGAGGTGGCCATGGCATCCTTTGGTCATCCTCCCAAACCCATGGGGGCTGGGGCAGGGAGAGCTTGGGCAGCCCTGCCCCCGTGGAGTGATGGATGAGCTGACAATAGGGTATTGATAAGGAATTAACCTTGAGCCCTTCTTGCTTCAGTGTCAATAGAGCAGGAGCCAAGTACACACGTTTGATTGGAAATCTGTGTTTGGCCTCTGCTGCCTCTGAGCCCATCGAAGGAGAGAGATGAGCAGGGGATGTGAGCTGCCCTGCTGCCCCCTCCCCAGCTTGGATCCCCCCAGGTGGATCCCTCTCAACTTCCCCAGCCCTCTGCTGCTGGAGTTGACTGTGGGCACCCAGCTCCAGTGACTGCAGCAGCCTCTATGCCCCCAGGCTGGCATGTGGAGGGCTGGGTACCAGGGCCCCCCTTGTTCCCTAAAGGGCCTGTGCCCATCTTGCACTGGCCTACACTCCGAGCAGTTTGTTTAATTAAGTGTTTTGCCTAATGGGATTGCCTCATTTCCATAACAAACTGGCGGGCTGTCATTAGGTGGGCTCCCTCATTCATTACTGTTAATTAGATATGGATCCCCCAGAAGGCGGCGCAGGGTGATGAACGAGGCCCCTGACACACGCTATTACACATTAGCATTTTCTCAATATATCCGATACATCATGGTCCTCCGCTTCCTAAAGATATTTTAAATAAAATATTAGCAGCCTGCTGCGGGGTAGGTGGAGAGGGAGGGAGGTTTCTGCCCTTCGCCCTGGCCTCAGGCCACCTTTGGGCTGGAAGTGGATGAGAGAGGGGCTGAGAAAGTGGCCAAATCCCACCCTTTCCCTGTCCTTGCCACAGCAGATGGAAAGAGGTCCCTGACATCCTTGCTGCCTCCTCCCACCAGCCTGGGGACCCCCAGCACCCCATCCCTGGGGGACACAGCCATGGGGAGGGGTTTGAAAACAGCCCATTGACCCCTCTGCAAAATGTTTGTAAACCAAAAGCGTCGGCGCCAGTCGCGTGCCGGGGGGGAACCCGACCTCTGCCCCCCCGCCCCAGCAGCCTCCCAGTCCCTGAGTCGGGGTAACCCTACACTGCACTGGAGGCCCCTAATGCAGGATGTATAGATCTGTTGGGGCTGGGCGTCTCCTGCCCCAGCCTAACGCAGCCGATGAGACTTCATTACGGGGGTGTCCCCTGAGGGGTGCCCTTCGCCCTGCCCTCCTGCCTCTATGGGGGGGACCAGTTGGGGGAACCCGTCCGTGGTGGGGTCTGGCACATGTCCCAGCATCCCCCTGCATCTGTCCCTGCATCCCAAACAGGACCAGGACTCCCCTCTGGGACATTACTCACATCCAGGAGCTGCAGCGCGTGGGGGGTGTCTCTGCTGCCTCTCGCCTGCCAAGGGAAACACAGAGAAGCAGAAAGCACCCGAGAAGATTTATACTTGTTTAATTAATGTCAAATGTAGTTTACAAACGGGAGTGACAAGTACCTCTTTGTATAGTATACACTGACACACAATCATTGACACACCGGAATATCGCTTTGTGCAACTGGGATTCTTTGGGCAAAGATAGGTAACTCTGATTTTTTTTTTTTAATCATTTAAACTCATTACAGAAGAGGGGAAGTGGCGGATACCTGTTACAAACTGGGATGTCTCTCTCCCCAGCCTTCCCCCTGCAGCTTCCCCCTTGAAAACAGGGGATGGCTTTACAATTTAAACAAAAAAAAAAGAAAAAAACAAAAATAAACCCCAAAGCAAAGAACCAATGAGTAGTTACATCTGGTTTTACACATACGTACATAAAGCACACGGCTGGTCCCCAACACCTGCCAGAAAGGCCCTGGGAGGGAGCTAGGCTATTTCCAAGGAAGGGCTGGGTAAGGGCCTCCTACCCTCTGCCCTTCCTGGCTCTCAAACCCACCTGCCTGCGCCCTCTCCATCTCTGAGACCGTAGCACCAGCACACTCCCAGCTGAGCCATGTGCCCTGCAAGTTTTCCTTCCTTTACAAATCCAGCCTGAGCTGTGCATGCCTGCCCTTCCCCTGCCTTGTGCTGCCAGCTGCAGGGTTATTCTGCAGTGACAGCCCCTGCCCGCAGTGTCCCTGTGAAGGCAGGACCCTCTGGGGTGCCCCAGCTTCCTCTGGCTCCTGGGAGTTCTGCTGGCACAGAGCAGAGGAGGCTGCAGCTCTCTGTCGCAGAGGCCACACACAGATATGAGCTTGGACACAAGGGTTAACTCCCAATTAGGAATTGTCACCTTTTGATGAGATGTTCATGAAATAACAGCTCCTTCAATTTCATTTGGGTTTTTTTTGGGTGCAGAGGGATCCTTCTGAAATCAGTAAGGAGACGCCAAGGCTGTTCTCTGCAAAAGAGCTCAGGGTAGGGAAGCAGTGGGACTGTCCCACTCCTCACACATCCTGCTCACCCAGCCCTTCCCTCTCTGGAAACACCCCAACAGCACGGGGGTCCCAACTCCCAAACCCTCATCCAGAGTTGTTTCCACTGTCTTAAAGTGCCCCAGCTGTGTTGTGCTGCCAGGTGGGATCTGCTTGGAAAGGAGTGGGGCAGATGAACTTCCACATCTCCCTGTGTTCCGGCTATGGGGAGCTGGCACCCCACAAGTGCCCAGGAAACTGTGGCAGGGATATGAAGTGTGGGGCTGGGAGAAGTCCCAAGGCCTTGGGAAATGGGTCAGTATCTGTTTCTTGGATCCTGACAATAAAAGAAAGAACAACAAAAAACCAGGCCAGATGGCAGCTTTGGTTAAGGCTGAGGACACAGGAGACAGGGACAAGCATGAGGGACTGCGTGGAAGAAGCTGGGGCTGTGGGGGACCTCTGGGTCCAGCTGAGAGTGTCTCTGCTGGACCCTGGGAGTGGCAGTGGGGACCAGACAAGGCTGGCTTGGCTCTCTGCCCTAGTGCCAAAACCTCTTAGGAAAAAGGCAGGCTGCAGGAGAATGGGAGCAGGGGGAAGTGAGAGCAGGGCAGAGCTGGCTCTGCAGGGCTTGCACGGCTCTGCCAGGCAGCCCCACAAGGGAACTGGCTGAGTGTCTCTGGGCAGAGCCACCAGCAGGACCATCCCATCCCCTCCAACCCCAGTATCCTGCCTCAGCACCATCCTGAGCAGCCCAGGCATCCTCAGCCAGGAAATGCTGCCCAGAGGAGGAAAGCAGAGCCGGGCAGGGCAGGGGAAGGGGCGATGGTCTGGAGGAGCACAGGTATTATCTGGACCCTCGAGCCAGGGGAGAGGGCAGTGCTCTGACACACTCCCTCTTTCCAGCTCCTCACCATTTGCTCCTTCCCCAGCTGGGAAAGACAAAGGGGACTGAGCCAGATTCCCCCTGTCCTGCCTGGCCCCCCGGTGAGGAGTTAAAAGCTGTGTCTTTCCGGGGATAACGATTCTATTATAAATAGCCCCATTAGCTACAACTAATGACAAAAATCCACCTCCTCTACTCCCCATAAGTTCTGTAAGTTATGGGCAATGCTACAGCCATTACTAAAAGCTGTTAACTTCATATCTGAATGAGGAAATATACACCACAGAACATTAAACCATTTATATTATATATATGTATATATATACTTTTTTTAAACTAATGACTTTAATGCCAAAACTTTGCTGAACCAAGAAAAATATGGGTTTAATGTTCTCTGCTCATTTTTTTCTTCTTTAAAAAAAATACAACCCAAAGAAAAGAAAGGGAAACTTATTAGTATGTAATGTTTGAGTCTATCCCATTTATACACAACATTGTAAACATATATAATCTATATTACATGTGCTTCATTTCTGCCTGGGTGTGTTTTTTTTTTTCTTTAAACCTTTTAGTCATCACTAGAACACCACAAAAAACCAAAACAGAACAAAAAAAAAATCAAACCAAAACAAATAAAAACAAAACAAAAACTGATCAAGAACACAAGTTACAGGTTATATAACATCTTTCTGTGAAGGGTCTCTTCCCCAGTTTCCTCGGGGCAGAGTGGTCAACAACACAGTCCAAAGGAGGGCTCACAAGCCATCCACAATGCAAAGCCAGCTCCAGGGAATGGGTGATGGGGAACACTGGTTTTAAAAAAGGGGGCTTCACAACAAAGGATTTGGTTTTGCCCGCTGCAGATGCTGAAGGAGGTCTCAAACTGCGGGACCTGGCAGCCGAGGCTCCCACTGCTCCTGTATCCTCGAGTCCATGTCTGGAGTCTATGGTTTGTCTTTTCTTTAAGTTTTAAAACGTCTTTTTTTTGTTGTGGTCGTTCTTCTCCCCCTGGGTGTGATGAGCTGAGCCGAGTAGCTGGGTCCTGCCCTCCTGCTGGGTCCTTCATAAGTAGATGCGCCGAAGGTCTCCAGGAGATGTGATGGTGTTACACTGAGGACAGAGCTTCTTGGCACCCTGCAACCAGCAGATGAGATGCACAATGTGAGAGTGTGGAGGACATCCCTACCCTTGGCCTGGAATTGCTGGAGCAAGTAAGGCCCTCCAGGCAGGGCCATGGCCTCCAACAATGAGCACAAGATATGTGAGTGGGGAGTCCCAATGCCTTCCTTGCCTGTCCTGCAAGCCCCTTGTCCTTCTCCACTCCCTGGCATGAAGCAGCTGGACGAGCAGGAGCTCTGCAGAGGCCTGAAACCCAGAGCCAAGCTGCATCACCCAGCTCAGCACCATTGTCACCACTTTTTTTCAAGGAAGATCTACTCCTTTTTTTTCCCCTTGCTCACCTGCAGCCCTCAATGAACGAGTTCAATCACTGAACAGGCAGAAAATCAACCCAGCTGGAACAAGTGAAGTTTTCAGCAGGGCAGACTGAGCTGGTTCATAGGGGGCTTGGACCATCCCTTTCAGGGCAGCACAATGGGGTACTGCCCCGTCCATCCAGAAAAAAGCCTAAGAGCTGCTGGCATGAAGGAACCCTCTGTCCCATCCTCTCCAGCTCACACAGAGACTGCAGAGATGAGTCTCTGGTGCCAAGGTGAGCTGGAACAGCAAACTGATGTGAGCTGGGGTGGGGTAATGGGTGGCCGACAGGAACACTACATTAAATAAAACAAGGGCTGATGTGCCATCTATCACTGAGCCTGACAGCAAGAGGGTGTTAATAAGCCTCAGAATCAGGGTCAACCTAAGCCGGTCATCATTAGATTGGCAGATGTGAAAGACAATTGATGGGAAAAATGACAGAGAGATGGCTCTGCTGTGAGGCAGCCTCCCAACTACAGCATCAGCAGCATGGGAAACTGGGATGGCCCTCCCTGCTCCCACTGCACATTATTCCTTGCAGTTATGGAATTGGCACACCTGCCATTCCCTGAGCTTTGCACTCCTGGACATTCCCATTTGACAGCCCTTGCTGCCAGCAGCTCAGCTGACAGAACACACGTGGGGACCACGGGCACCCGCACCTGATCTAAACCAGTCACACACAAAGTCCTGTTGAGCTAGAGTTGAATGAAGTGTATGTAAAAGACACCCATAACACCCTGGGCATCACCTCAGGGTGAGTGACACTCTTGGGGTCAGTGACAGGCTGGCAGTCTGAAGAAGGACTGGTGGTCTGGATGGCAAGCCTAACGCTGGTGCTGATGCCTGTGGGCGCATCCTTCCAGTTATCTGGGACAAATACTGAGTCTGTTTAGATTTTCAGCCTTCCAGGGCAGGGACCATCCCCCTGTGCCGGTGCAGTGTATCATGCAGCCCTATGAACTGGTCTTCACAGAGTGAAAACCAGTGGATTCTGGGAGGAGCAAGTGCAATCTTGAGTGTAACTCACAGGAAAGGCTTAAAACACTGATTAAATGGAAACTTGGGTGCACTGGTCTTTAGCAGAGCCTGTTTATTTAACATGCCTCTTTGCTTATGCTCAGTGCCTCAGCTTTGGATCTCCAGAATTAGAAATGGCAATCCCTACTCTGCACATCCCGGTAAAAACTTGCTGCAGTGGTGAAAACATGAGAGAAAAATCTGAACATCTGCCCCTTCTGCCACTGTGGTGACATAGCAGCACTCCCAAGGGGCTCACTAATCTGGAGGCAAATGCCACAAAATATCCTGTTTCAATTGAGTCTCTGCTCAGTTTCATGTATTTTCCTTCTCCTTGGAGGCACCTGTTGCCTCTAGTTGCCCTCTTGGCATCAACTTTGTAGCTGGAGGGAGTCCCAAAGGAAGTGGCAGGGAGGTGCTGAGGAATTAATTCATAGCACCTTGTCTGAGGGACAGCAGCTGGCAGCTGCCTGTTCAAGCTTTCCTGTGTGCCCTGAAAAGCAGAAATGTGCATGGGGACTTTAAGCTTTCCAGATGTGACCAGTGCCCAGATCTGTGTCCATGCTCTCCTTCCTAAGGCTTACTGGCAGGAGCCAGAAAGGCACTGAACCAAAGGCTGCAGGTGCTCACTCTAAGCACCAGCCCTCTGCACTCACCCACAGGAATGGCAGAACAAGCCCCATGAAATCAAGTGCATCTTTGCTGCTCTCTTCCATAGCAAAGCATGGTCAGGTATGCAGTTCCCTCACACTACAGGAAAGGGAACATGGTTGGATTTATCTTGCCAGACTCTGAGATCGCTGTCCCAGAGATCTGTTTTTTGCACCACATGCTGATGGCTTTAGGGGGATTCACTCTCCCACTTAAGGCTGAGAGCTACACATGCACAGCCAGGGACAAGTTTTCAACCATGTCACAAAGCAGAACCCAACTACATGGAGCTTGACCTATCTTCTGCAAAAGCTACATGATCGCAGATTGATTTAGGGCAGTGGTGGATACTGCTTCACCTGCACGTGGGAGGCACGGCTCATTCCTGAGCTCTCAAGTGTGGGTACGTTGAAGGGAACAACGGCATCCTGGAAACCTTCAGCAGCCTGGCCTGAATGTGGTGCAGGCTGCAAATGGCACGCTGGGCCCAGTGCTCTGTCTAATACTTTGGGGTATGCATTTTTCTTTTATATTATATAGTACTGTCCTCCTCTGCACACATAAGCATGTATGGTAAATTCAGAACTAATCCCTGATTTTTTACTTTTTAGATTGAAGTTGCTCAGAGCCTTGTTCTTTACATGTGACTTTTCAGTGTAGGTGTACAACATTTATCTGCACCAGTGATTAAGCTCTCCTCTCTTGTGGAGAGGCATATAAGCTTGTACACACACACATGCTGGCACAGGCACAATGAAAAAGCGTTTGCTCCCCCACTGCTCACCTGCCAGCTGGGGTTACTAAACTTTTCCCTTGAAATAAAAATGCCGTGGAATAATAAGTCCCACCTGTCGGCCATTTCTTTTTCTTTTTTTCCAGGTCCTTCTGCTCCTTTCATCATAGCTACATGGAAAAGCCTTGATGTGTTATAGCTCTGTGTGCTGGTGTAAAGGCCACCTCAGCTTTTCCATTATAAACCCCAGTTTTGAGGGGTTTATAAAACTCTGCTGCAAGAAGTTTGCTCCAGGGCTGTTACAAAGCAAAGAAATGGGGCTGGAACCAGGATGGAGTTTATTTTTTCTCCTCCTTTCTTAATTAAAATTTGGCAAGTGATTGATCCACAATACAGGCTAATCACTTGAGGTAGTAGTTTGAAAAATGCATTAACGAGAGCTGAGATGTTGAAAAGTCGTTAGGGCTTAGATGGTGCCAGGAAGGATTGGAGTAGTTTGTCTTAAAGTTGACTCTTAAAAAAAATTGGTATGATGTCTGCTATAAATTGGCTAAAGCTAGGAAACTCACAAGGAAGGATTTAGGCACTTCCTGCTGTCCCATGGGTCTAAAAATGGGCAATTTCCAAGCAGAATATGCTATCAGGAACAGAGAATAAAGAGACAAAGAAATAGAGTGGGCAAAGAAAGTAAAATTGGAGGAGAGATGACAGGAGGGACCCAAACCAAGAGCCAGCTTCTTGCCAGGAAAGGAACTGAATGCCAAGATCCAATTCTCAACCAAGGCATCAGCCTCCTCTCCCACCCATGCCTCCACACCAGTGTGGAACTTCTTTTCTGCAGATGCTAATTCCCAGAGAAACAGCTGTCCTCCACTGCCATTGTGGGGTATCCTCCAGCTGTCAGGTAATGGGGTTAAACCACCAGGAGAACAACTTCTTTCACAAAGCCTCCTCCAAGGGTGGAGCTCACCCCCACAGGCTGCTGGAGGCCAGAACTAAAGAATGCTAATTAATAACCACAGAGATGAGAGCATCATGAAGGCTCAAGTGCAGCATCCACGCAGCTGCTGACTCAGGAGGTCATATGTTGCTGAAGCACTGAGGAATCACCCAGAAGGGCTGCTCTGTATCTCTGCTGGTTTGTACAAAACAACTCTGGCCCACATAGCATACATGGTGCTAGAGCCTAGAAAGAGTGGCAAGGCTAAGAACACAGTAATTACCAAAGATATAAATGTGTCAACTACAGAGCACACGTATATATCGATGGATCCCCTGGAAGCATTTTGTGATGAAGAAGGCTTTTTAGAACTGATTTTTTCCTGCTCTTGTAGTTGTCATTTTCAAATAAGCCCAAGATAGGCAGGCACAAGCCTGAAGTCAGCAAATACATGTGGGAAATGCTGGATCTGGCTTGTACAGGTGATGGGGGAAACTCAGTAAACTGCATTTGCTCAAATAAACCTGTCCTCTTTCAGCCCTTGCACCGACCAACAGCTCCATCACTGGCAAACAACAGCCTGACTTAGCTCCCAGCTCCATTTACTTTGTAAAGAAGGATACCAGGGATTGGGAAATCACACAACTACAGCTCAGAGAGACATCAAAAACTTGCTGACCCATTCTCTGGGCAAGATCACCTCAACCTGAATTACTGCTGACAGACACACATCAACCCTGTTCTCACAAACTTCAAGGACGGAGGCTCCAAACCTCCCCAGCAGATCACTAGAGCAAATGGCCAATCTCTTCTGCTAGAGAACTCTCCTCAGGAGAAGTAAAATACAAATCTATTATACACTGTTAGCTGTAGAGTCTCTCTCGGTTAATGGGGAAGGATGGAGACTGGCACTCTTACAGAAGGAGATTCATCCCCTACCATTCTGCGACTCAGGCAGTCCAACAACCAGCTGAGGTTGGACACCCACCATGAGGACTGTCAACATTCAGGGAAAGGAACTCCACCTGCTGCTGCCCAGGCTAACTCCTGCAACACCATTTCCTCTCCTGTTTTTGAAGAACCTGCACATGTTTTCCAGGTTTCCAAAAGGGAACGCAGGTAAATCATTCCATGATTTTGGTTCTCTTAAGGCATCTCCAGGGTCCCTTTCTGTAAACCCCAGCCTTTGCTTCAGAGATGGAGTCTCCTCTGGTCCCCAGAACTTGCAACCTGTTGATGCACTGAGCTCCAGTATAATTATACCTAAGCTAGAGAGTCCAGTAATCATTTGTAGAGTTAGTGATTAAAAGTCTCTTCCTGGCCCTTACCAACAGAACGGTTATAATTTGGAATTGAACATCAAGAGCCAGAAGTCCAAAAATTTTATTTTCATGAAGTCTAAGCGTTTTAAGATCCACTCCTCATCAGTGCCCTAAACTATCAAGTCAGATGCTCAGATACTACTGTATCCTAGAAAATGTTTAAACCTTAGGTCCATAGATAGATGTGAGCATCAAATTTTATCTTGTCTTCAATACCCTGCAGAGGTTTAGAAGTGCTCCCAGGCACTCTGAGCCTTCAGTTCCAGGGCTTTGCTTAGTATATGATCCTTGTTCTCTCAGGCACACTCACACTCAAACTTAATATTAGACCTTGGCTGGGCATGTAGGCACAGACACAGAGGAGAAAGGGGACTTTTCACCAGCATGGATGGCAGATCTCCAGATTGTTCAAAAGGGGCCGGAAGCCTGACAAAACCCGCCTGCTCCAACTCCTATTAACTCCAACAAATTGTTTATTGCACAACAGAAGAAAAATGCTGCCCCTCTCCCCCAGCCAAGTCTTTCCATGTGTGCTGCACGCGCAGGCTCCCTCCTCCCAGCCCACTGGGGAGCCAGCTTTATACCCAGGGAAAGGTAACAGCAGCGATTATTACACACACTATCCCACAGCTCCTCGCTTGTTAAAAAAAACAAGAGTCTCTTTTGTGCCCGAAATAAAAGGAGATACCTTAATTAGAACAATGCAGGTTGGTAAGCATTAAACACTGAGCCCAGCTGCTGTATGCCATTAAATTCATAAAAAAGGAGGGGGGAAGGAGGGCAGTCTTAACGAGATTACACACATTGACTTTGATCAAGACACAAAAGCACCAAGGCGTTCCAGGGTTTTTATTGCTGTCTTCAGGCTACATTTTAATGGTTACATTAGAAACATGCGAACACAGGCTGGGAGATTTTTTTGAGATGGGAAAGGGAGTGCAAGCATGCCTTGTGAAAAGGCCTGGTTTAATAAATTGGGGGCTGCAGGGAGAGGCTAGGACTGGGGAACACATGAGTAGTCACTTATTAATTGCTTCCCCTATGCAAGTGCCAAGTCCTAACATGATGTCTTGCTGGACTACTCCCATCCCGCCTGCCTGGTCAGCAGAAGAGCCATGTGCAGATCACACACAGCCAGCTTCATCACCATCTTTCTCACAGAGCTCTGGGGGAGATGGCTTCCCCTCTGCAAGGGAAATGTTAATCCCTCAGCACCTGGAGTGACCTTCCTTGTTCCCATGAGAGGCTGTGACTGCTGAACATGACAAAAAGGGACCTGACTGAAGTTGAACTAAGTTGCTGATGAGCCTAAGAACAGCCTGAAATTGGTGGCACAGATTTAGAACGTGACTTGAGGCTGGTGGGAAGAGGAGAGGACAAAGACTTCAGAGTAAAGAAAATGAAGAGGAAATTAGTGTTTTATCCTGTGCTTGTAGCACCACCGAAAGACAAGATTACTCCTCACTTAGCAAAGGTGGCAGAGCACATATTCATCCAGACACCTCACAGCAACATACCCACATATGTGTCTTTTATAAGATGCTGCTAAAATGTTTACAAAAGCTTGTATAACGTAAATAGTGACAGGGTGTAGCTGAAGAGCTATAAAATACAGCCCAAGGGATAGCCAAGTTATTGAGTTGCTATTAGTACTCAAGCCCACAGGCACTTCACCATCCTGGTAACTTTTCTTGGACAAGACTTTTAAAAGGCAGGATTTAAAGGAGCATGATCAGCTTAATCGTAATTCCAAGCACACAATGTGTTTTATAAAGTAGAGTAATGCCTTCCAGGAACAAGTTTTTAGGAGGGGCATTCCCTTACATTTTTTGCAACACAACACTGTACCATCTTGCTAACAGGAGAACTAGAAAGCACAACTGACTATTTTCCACTCCCTAGCCTGAACAAAATGAAAGCCTGAAAATCAGCTGCAGAGGGGACGTTAAATGCTGATTATAAAGCCCACAGTTTTAACACAGGAAAAGAAAACACTTTATTTAATAACACCTTAAATTTTTACTTGCTGTCCTTTAACAAATGTATAAATTACTACTCTACTGGGTCACCTATTCAATGCTCAAGGTAGTTTCCAATCTTGTAAACAGAATGGCATATGCTTGAAAACCACACAGTGCTATTCCAAATAACCTAAAAAATATAGATTCACATTATAAAAGCTCCCTTCCATATCCTCTCTTCTGAAGATGATTCTCTTTGCTTCAGGGGAATATTGTGTTTCTCAGCAGCTATCCATTCCACGAAATCTCAGTGGATTTGGCCTCCATTCTCACAGCTTTACCTCTCTGCATGGATGCCCCACAGGAAATTACTGAAAGGCAAGGTAGTCCCTAGTACAGAGCTCTTCCCACAGTGGCAGAGGAAAAAGCAAGGGGCAGGACAGAACTTGGGTCACAACAACTCAAAACTCACTCATATCAAAGCTAGAATGGGGTGTTAAACAGCCAGGCTTGGGAAATCTGCAAGCACAGCATTCAGATTATTTAAAATAAAGCAAAAAGCACCCTCCCCTGTGGCAATCTAGAATACAGTATCTGAGAAGAGTGGAAAAAGGCTGTAAGTCAACAAGAAAGCAGACAAGAGCCTCACCAGAGTCCGCAGCCAGCATTCTTCACAGTGCACATGCCAGCACTGAATAGAAGTCAGGGGCATTGTGTAAGAGTCCTGAGGAAAAGAAGCAAACATATTATTTTCATAGCAGTGATCTAGAGATTCTTCACTCCCAACCCCATCACAATGCCTTTCTTTGTGGGTAACACTGTCTTGTATTTTGTTAAGAAAGTTGGTTAAAAGAACCAACTTGTGTAATATGTAAGTTGTATTTTTGTAGTGTTTGTATAGAAGTGGCAGAAAGTCTCATTCAATCCCTTCTCTTGGCTTCCCAGAACTCCTGTTGGAAGCCCATAATCCACTCAAGTGATGACCTAGCTCACCACAGTTATCACAAAAGCATCTGAAGTTGCTCTGGCCACCTGCCATTAGTCTCATCAGAAAGGTCACCAGACCACATGAAAACCAGTGACAGGGTAAGATCAACCCTTATGACAACAGCTCTGCAGGAACAGCATAACTACATCCCAGAATGCTGCTGCTACTTCAGCAGACATGCCTTCTCAAGTATCTATTTTCTATCAATGCTAACAAAGCTCTGGAAATCAGCAGCTAGCTGCTGTCCTTCCTATGGGATGAGTGACAAGGACTGTACTCCCACACCTCCAAGATGCGAGCTGGCTGCGAGAGAGAAGCCTGTGCATCAAGCTGAAGTTGCAGAGGGAGCTCTCCACCAAGCAGAATGTTCTGTCCTCATCAGAACACAAACCCAACAGGAGATACAGAGCCCTGCAGGCTTGGACCATCAGAGGGAGCTGCTGCCCTTCCTGAGGAAGGCCACAGCATCACCAGAGAGCACGCAGGACACTGGCAACTTTTAAATGCTCAGGCAACAGCCCTGTTCCCAAATCAGAGAAGGTGAGCCTCTGATCACAGATTCTGCTCTCTCCTATGTACCCAAATTTGCACAACCAGGAAAAAGATTCTGGTATTTGGGAGTTTTCAACAGGAAGGCAGAAAGTCTTCTGAAGCTGGGCCTTTCTTGAGCCTGATATAGAGCGACAGCTACAAATACCAGTGAAAGAACAATTAATACAGAAATTTGAGTTGTTGAGACCTTAATTTGGAAGGCTAATTGGTGATGAGTTCCCCCAGTCCGCCTGAAAAAGGAGAAAAGCTTCTCCTCTCCTCTACAAAGATACCAAGACATTTCTGATTCATTACCACGAGTGGAGTGCTACTCACCATGCAAATGAGACATTTATAGCGGTCCCCACGGGAAAGCTGCCTTTCTAACTCACGGACACGAGCCTTTAACGCTTCAAATGTTGTCACTGCGGAGTCTTCTGTAATTCTGCAAAAGATGATGAAGAGTGCACACCACTGAGCTCACAAGACTGTTAAGAGTTTGAGGGAAAAAGGATCCTACAACAGGTACTGCACAGGGAACACCATTGTATTTCAAACTAATACATCCAACTTGGGTTAAAAAAAGAACTCCCAAAAAGCCTAGCATGAATTCTTTAAAGTGTCTTTCTAAACACGTCCAAACACATCACAAAAGAATGCAGCCAGTGATAGGGTTGCCAGCTTCATACAGAGCAAGACACGGACATTTAAACAACAGATATTTTTGTTGGGGTTTTTTGTTTGTTTTCTGCCTTTTTTCTTGTCTCCCTTAAGAGACTACTTAAGACCACATGTGTGAGACAAAGTTCTGTATATTGCTTTAAAGGCACTGTTATAACTTTTTGTGGGCAATAGGAGCTGTTCTTCCCCTTAGAGAATGGAGGCCTTTGCTGGCCATCAGCCTCGTGAAATGCAAAATCAGCTCATTACACAGGATCAACACAATGGCTTATATTAATGAAAGCCCCAGCTTTTTGATTCTAATACTGAGAGAACGGAGAAACCAAAAGCGCTGGACATGGTGCCAACAGGGTGGCTATAAAGACAGCTTTACAATCTCAGCTTTCCCATTTCCTAGGGTCATTTTTGATGGGCAGCATTATCTCTTTTGTCACAGGCACAGTGCTGAGGCCAGGCAAGTTTATTTTCACGGTTCTGCAAGGCTGGTGAAAAGAGCAACTTGCCAACCTAAAAGCAAGGGCAGACAGCACATGAAATGCAGGGAGCATTATAGACAAGGATGTGTCACTCCAGCATGCTGCAAAACCTGATTTCTACACAGTGCAGGCATAGGGAGGGGCCCCTCAAGTATTCCCCAGAAAAGATTTACAGAATTGACATAAAGGCTCTCACTTTCTTGAATGAAAACAAAACCAACAATTTTCACATGTGTCAGTGCATTTCTGGCATCTCCAAGCAGACTCCAGCTCAGAAGAATGTGAAGCACATCTCGACACCAGAAGCTAAATCATCAATCACAAGATAACCCACAGTGGCACCTATGTGTTCTACCTTCTTAGAAGATGATTCATCAACAGGTGGCTAAAGCACAGTCTAGTGGAATTACTACAACCAGTAAAGTGAGCTGCAATCTCAGCACTCTTGCTGCAGGCAGGCACTCACTCCTTTGTTCATTAGTCATTTGTCGCTAACACGCAGGGAGGGACTTGGGGTATCTACCACAAGCTGATTCTGATGGCTTTTCCCAAGGCTTTGGTAACAGAACTAGTCAAAGAGATCTTGGGTGATTTTCCTAATTATGACACTTCAGAAGAAAGTGAAGCTGCTGGAATGTATATGGTTAACTACCACTGTTAGAAAGCTCCTTCAACTTCACTCCTGCCTTTGTATTGATGAGACACGCTCTGCATGAGCTGAGATCTTCATCAGAAGGAGATTCATTGCAAGTGACAGCTGCCAGCAAATGGTAACAATTTTAAAACTGAAAAAAAGTTAAAGAAATACAAATGTCCCATGATAGCCTAGTGGGTGAGGACTGTCTGGGGACAGGGACACTGTGGATTCAAGTCTTGGAATCCATAAATATTCTTTGGAGCAAGATGAAAGAGTTTCAGTAGGACACTGTCCTCCCTGCTGTGAAAACACCCACTTGCTCCTGCTTGTTGGTATAAATTATGACCATATCCCAGCTTGAGTTCTCACCCTCAAGAAAGAGTTGCTAGCATTTTCAAAGAAAGTCTAGAAAGGTGTTAGTTTTGTCCAAGGAAGAAACAGATTTATTTATTTATAGCTTAAAGATTATTATTGGCTGAGAAAATTGTTTCTCTTCCAGTCTGGCCCACCATTGAACTGATGCTGGCTGAACACTGCAGTTGAATTTGATTTCATGGAGTCCATTTCTCCTTCCTGCATGCACAAGGGAACTGGAGGTGTAAAAGGCAGCAAGTGTGACTCCTGCCCAAAGCAGGTGGCAAGTAGAACCTTAACTCTTGCTAAATTCTCCTTTTACCATCTGTGGAGCTACCTGTCCTCCTCAGAGGAGTGGGCAACTCAGAAAGGCAAGGGAAAAGTTGGTTCCTTGGACAGATACAAACAAATGCCCATTCATCCCCAGTCCCAGCCCAGTAACAGTCAAAACTTGAAAAGAAAAAATTTGCCACTGCAACAACTAGAGAAGATAGAAAATGGTTTGTTTATAGAAATCTAAACAGCTGACCCCCATTGGCCAATTTCGGAAAGTCTCTGAGATAATTGCACCTGTCCAGTAATAAACGAATGAATCAGAAAAGGAGGCTGAATAGAGGCATAAGCAATAATGCTCAGAGGCTGCCTGATACAATGGCCAATCAATAGGAGGGCTGTAGATCAGGGTGCTAGTTAGCTGGAAAATTACCACACCGCTGCGTGCGTCACGCTGTAGGGATCCTGGACAATCAATGTGGGAGGTATTGATTTAGTTATTATCACTTCATACGCTCCAGACATTGTTAAATATACATTTATTAACAAGACTGGGGTGCATTGGTAAGAAAGGGAGCTTTAGCCACTGCGATATCTCCCAGCACTGATCAAAGCTGAGCTATGACAGAATTTAAACTCCATGTTCTTCCTGCCAAGCAAGTTCACAGGACAAATCCTGACGCACAGCACAGTGCTGAAGACAAAGATCCTACTTCACATGAGAGATAGGAGTTTTGCACTTGAGATTTCAGGAAAACCTCTCGGAGCAGCAGCAACAAGGGACGTGGCAGCCAAGGGTCAACCCAAAGTGAGCGATAATTGCATGGTTGCTTCGGAAAGCTGGAGGAAATGAGGTCAAGGGAAATAGGGAGAACATTAGTAAATAAAGGAAACTGAAACTACCTCCAGGGATGGAATAAAGACGAGAGTCACTTCCCATGTGTCTGGCTCCCGTGGTGGCCAGCGCACTTGGGACACATGCCATTCCATTTAGTGTCATTTTACCGTCAACCTGCCGCTTGTATCCTAAAGATAAGCATCGCTTAGGAGCAACTCTTCCTGCAGCAGCAATCTTGGGAACTCCCTCAGGATTCCCTCCTGTGCGTGCACCTTGTGTGCGCTTGCCTGGACACAGCTGGGAGCAGCCTTGGGCACAATTTTTACAGGGTAACGCCAGGGTGGAGCGAGGGTCAGAAAGCCAAGTGCCATGGACAGGGGAAGGCTGTGTACAAGTTACCCTGCCAAGTGAGGCAGAGGGAATTACGGAGAAGGAATTGGCTCTCTGCTTTGCCTTGACCTCATGTTGGATGCAGGAGGACTCTTTAACAATTTTGCGCCTCAGCGCTCTGATTTGACGTGTTTGGATAACGTCATTTATCAGCCTCCAGGGAGACCTGCTGAGCACAGCCGCTGCCAAGAGCTATACCTTGAGCCCTTGTGCTCATGCTTCTCCAGCAGGTGTGAGAGGCCTCCCCAGTACCTGAACTGTCCTCCCTGGCTGAGGACACATCAAGAGGGCACTTCCACGCTGGAGCAGAGACTCGCTGTGACAATACCACACACAGGGGAGCCTGAGTGAGAATGTTTATACAAGAGGAAAAACAGGAAGGGAGGGCTCCTAGAGGAATAAGCTGGGTCCTGTACTTCTCCCTGGACTTTGTGGGTAAGTTTTCCACACCTTGGCAGTCACAGCTGAGGACGCTGGGTATCAAGAAGCAAGTCTGCGAGATTGGGCAGACAGCATATGATAATTTCCAGTCTTTGTGCCCAATGCCTATTTTTCCACTACTCAGCATTTTCTCTTGAGCACTGAAAATAAGAACACTTTCTTTCTCTGAGAAAATCCTTGCTTTGTTCAGGTAAAAGGCCAGAAGAAGTGCACAGAAACACAATGGAAGAGGAAAAAGCACCTATCTGTAGCTCTGAGCAGCAATCGCCTCCTGAGGAATCTCCTCTGGGAAATGGCCACTCCCCTCTTCTCTAAAAAACTTTAACCCAAACACTGGTTATTTGTTAAACATTAGCATGCATGTGATCTTTGTTTCTCCAAATTAAATCGAGCAATTCGTACCCGCTGTCCCAGTGGGCAATCACAAGCAATTCCGTTAATTAAATTATCTCTGATTCTGCAGCTCTGGAATCTCTCAATTGACTAAGTCTGTGCTTTATCATCAACAAAATACTGGACCAAAAAGGAAACAAAAAAATGCTGATGTCAGTGTGATTTGCTTTGGTTAACCCCTCCCAGCTGGGTATTAAGGGCTGCTCAAGAAATTGTTGTACTGGAGCAAGCCAAAGAGCAGGAGCCTTGCCCCACAGATACCAGTAGCAGCTGTTCACTTGTGTTTCCTTTCCAGTGTACGGGAAAACACAAACACCACACTGTCCCTTGCATCCAGCATCCTGCCTATTTGAGAGCCACAGAAAGATGCAAACTGTTAGCTGCTGAAGAAGCAGGAAAACACCTCAAATAAGCCCCTGCAAATACCCCATCCACATCTTATCCAGATCTCATTTGATGCCTCCTGCTGCTGAGGAGTCTCCATAAAACATTCCCCTTTGGTTTATTTCAACTGGATATAAATTTTCCTTTCTTCATAAATGGCTACACTGTACACAGCATTCCATAAATTTTTACAATTCCACTGTTTGTATGTACCTTGTAAAAAACACTTAGCACTGATTAAATGCACCACCAATAAAATTTCATGGGCTACTTTTGACACTTGATATTTTGACCTTCTCTCTTCCTCATACATTTATTTTTGCTTTCCCATGCCTGTAAACACACTGTCAGAGAGGAAAATGTACAGTACCACTGACATACCTGAAAGTGATGTATTTATTTTTAAACAAAGCCTTTATCCTCCCTTGTCCAAGTGGAGAACCCAGCAAAACATACATGCCACCTCCCTGCTCCAAGGGCAGAGGTCATGTCACTAGCAGCTTACATATCATAAATATTAGAAACAGACTGGTCGATGCTTTGAAGGCAAAGTCAAGCTGAAGTAAGATTCCAGGAGCAGAGAAATTGCCCCAGGCCATTTCCAACCTCAGCTGTAGATGACAATTATCATAACCACTACTACACTGCAGGAGAGAAAGCCTGGTGCAGTCCTTGCTTTGTTGGGCACAAATCTTCAAGACTTGATAAAATGACCCCAACATCAGTGCACAATCATGCAATTGCAAGCCTTCTCTCATAGCCAATTTACATCTGGGTGAGAGGGCAACTCTTTCAGTGAAGAGACCCTGTTTTATTAGTCTGTAACATGCTGTGCACAGCTCTGTGACACCCAGGAGCACTGCAGAATGGCAGAGCACAGCGATGCAGTCTCAGCTCTCCCTCATACATTGCCTTCAACATAAATCCCTCACTACCTGAGTTTCAAACACTAACTATAAACACCCCTATGTTTTTTGGGATAAGAATTGCTTTCATTTTCAACCTGATGAAATAATCTGCCCCCACTTTCAATTTAGCAAGCATCACCTGCAGCAAGTATGAGAGTTAAAGATACAGGGAGTTTATTTGGCAGATGTGCGTGAGCAGCACTGAAGTCAGTGGAGATCCACAGACTGAAAGGACTTTTACACTCACTGGAGTGCAAGAACATAACATAAAACTAAAAAAGCCGCTTTGCTACTAACAAAACAAACTGACACCTAAGTTTTTTAAAAAGAAAAGTGACAGGTGGCTTTAAAAGAAAACAGATACAGCTCAGGCATTTGCAGTATCTTAAGTCTCAGGAAGAAGCCCAGCATCAGGCACTGGTGGCAGATTGACTGTGAATCACCCCACAACATGTGGGCTACCAGACTGGCACAATGTACTGAGATTTTATTTCACTAGATGAGCTGGTTACAGCAGAAGGGGGTTGCATGCCTTGATGTAGAAAACTGCCCAGCAAAGCTGTTTACAGAAAAGCCATGTCAAATCACACCAAGGGAAGTTTAGACCCTCTAGAAGGTCTCCAAGACTGCCAATGCTAAAAGCAAATCTCCTGGCAAGACATCAAGGTTTTAGGAGTTGGCTTCCCTTTTATTTAACTAAAAATCTCATTTATTGGGTTTATTTGTTTTTAGACTAACCTCCTTTAAAGAGGCTGACTTATAATCCTGTAAAACATTGTCACATGTATTGAGGAAATTGGCAAGGATGCTAATTTATTGTCCTCTAGGAAAAAAAAAGCCCTCTTTCCTTGATTAATGTATGTTTTTGTATTGTAAGATATTAAAGAATGTTGCTTCACCTGTGATTATAGAGAATAGTTTACTCTGGCAAAGTGCCCTGGCTTCTGGTTGCCAAGTTATGAATAATGCAATGTTCCTCATTCTAATTTCCGTGTTCTAAGTTGTGAATTTGGAGCAGGGTGCATGCAAGGGCACACACACACACACACAGCTCCGAGGTGCTCTCAGTCACGGGTGCCTCTATTTTATACTTGCTTGCACAACTTGTTAATACTGGCATTTGCTTGCCAAATTCAGAGTTTGCTTCTGACTAATTTCATCTTGATGCAAACCAAAAATGTTGTCTCTTTTTTTCCCCACAGAGGAATTATTTCTCTTACACTTGCATGCACTGTCACAATACCACTGAGGGGAGCTTACCACTGCAAGAAGGAGTTTTAAGCTGCATTTAGTAGGGACTTGGGTAAAGATTCCCCAAAGAATTTATGACAGAAGAATTAATTTTGCTTTCACATCTCCCCCGCCTCCATAACACAGAACCCAACAATGTCTTTACAGAAGTGGGAAGTAAATTCAGGCGCTGGCTCTTTCTCTTCTCTTTTTTTGGCCCATGTTTTGCTGGGACACATGTGCCCAGCCCCAATCAAAACAGAGACAGATGGCACCGCTGATCATTCAGAATAGAAGGAGCCTCGGAGTCAGCATGTTTAGACGCATTTGTAGGGCTATGCAGTATCCACTGGCCACTGGGACTGATTTAAAAAGGCGGCGAGTGAAAGTCTGAGCTTGCGCCAAAATTTTAAATGTGCCATTTGAGCAATTATGGTTCGACATGAAAGCTGGGAGAAAGAATGCATAGGTCATTCTGATTAGATTTAGAGACTGTGTTCCCTGTTCCAAAGAGAAAATAAATGCAATCCCATTGCTTTACTGGAGCAGCTTTGGTGATAAAGAAAAAAGCCGTGCTATGGAAAAGTGGTTTGCTACAGCAAGGTTTTGTAGAGGCAGCACAGGCTGAATCAGAAAATGATTCTCTAAACAATGTTCCTAAAGAGAAATAATTACTCATCTAATGTGTTAATATCTCAACTCACTTTTCAAACATATCTTTCATCCTGGAGACCCCAAATGTATTTCTAACAGATCTGTGAAGGCGCATTGTGGTCTGTATCTTAATACAAACCAGGGCCACAAAAGACAGGAGGTGGAAATGGAAAATGCAGCTCCTCTCCTTGCTGAGGCACACAGGCTGAAGGTTCCAGCCTACGGACACTTGCCTCCATCCACAAGTAAACATGTTTGGATTATGACCAAGCTCCCATGTATTGCTAGGCAGGTTTATTTTTCTACTGGAAGACTTATGGCAGCTGTAACTTGTCATCTTACTGTGGCCTGGAGCTGGTCTGGGATTATTGGTAGCTTTGGTTGGACGATCAGGGCACAAAATTATAAAATATCCATGAAATGAAAGAGCAATTGCAAATTCCTAGGGCTGAATGTTGCTCAGAAGGTTGGACATGCAGCTGAGTCTTGCAGCCAGCCTCTGTGAGCAATTAAATAAATGTCTTCTACTCTCATGGCCTCCATCCAAATGCCTGAAATAAACAGGAAATATCTATGCTACTACAGCAGCACTTGGATTCATCTATAGCCTTTTAAGGGCTTTACTGTGGAGGTGATATGCTTTCCAGAACCTCCATTCATGACTGCTGATTGGAGGCACACAAGGGCAGTGCGATAACACATCCTCCAGACAGCTTCCTACAACTGCTGCCGCTGCCCGAGAACTTCTACAGTGTTGCTGTTTCCTTTACAGGGAAAGAAAGGATCAGAATTAGCATCATTTAAGGTAATCGTGGCTTCAAAAAGAAACACAAGGCTATTAAAGGAGGCCAGGGCACATTAGTATCATATAACCAATTGTGATCCCAGAGCCAGAAAAGGAAACCAGCAGCACAGTGGAAGGACAGGTCATGAGCTGGCTATCTGAGGGAAAAGCAGGAATACTTATGCAACTGTGTGGGAAACAACAGCTTTTTGAAGACAAAATAATCATAAATGAAGAAACAATATAATGGAGAAATAGGATGAAGTGCCTGTAGCAGTGGGGTGTAAGATTAGGAAAAGCATTGACACTGAAGTGAGGACAAAAAATCAACATGGATATTAAACAACTTTAATTATATTACTTGTTATTACTTTGCTTCTGTAAAGGCAGTGTCGAGTTCTGTGTTATAGAGGCGAAGAAGATATGAAAACACAATGAATTCTTCTGTCATTAAATTCCTTGGGAAATCTTTACCAAGCTCCAACTAAATGTGACTTAACACTCCTGCTTGCAGCAGTAAGCACCCCTCGGTGGTCCTGCAACTGCATTCAAGTGTAAGAGAAATAATTACCCACTCTACAGTTGTCCCAGACATGGTTTAATGAGAGCTAACAAAACTGGTCCTTTTTAAAGTACTATTTTGTATTTATTTATACTTACTAACTGTAGCCTAAGAAATGCATAAACTACCAAGAGCTGTAATTACAACCATCCTGTTGTCATACAGCAGCTGGCACAGCACAAACACTTACTGAATCCTGCCACAACAGTTAGTGAGTGCCAAGGAAAGCAGTAGCCCTGTCACCATCAGCAAACAGCCAGCTTGTGCAGCCAGGGTTGCCCTTCAGCAGATGCAGGAGAAAGACAGCAAACTAATAGAGGATGGGGCACAACATGATCCCTTTTCTGCTCTTCAAAGGAACATTTTCATCCAAACAGGGAGTGCAGCCTACATAAAGTTAATTGTTACTTTTCTCTTGAGAGCATCTGGGCACCTCACAAACATTTCCTAAAAAAATAGTATCACTCCCTCCGTCTTAATTCTTGCAGCATACCTAAGGGATGTGAATAAACAACCACATCCTCAAAGTATTTTCAAAAGGAACATGGCAAGATCTACAATGCTCCATCAGAGACAATGTTAAACACAACAGGCTAATTTTAGGGACGAGTCCTCTCTCTGACAAGCTGTTCACACATCTAAGGGCAGAATTCATCTGCTAGAAGGCAGCTGTTTGTGTTTTATAAGCTAAAGTTTCTCTTACCTATGGAATAACTCCAATATTTCACAGGGAATCATCATCCATCTAACTGAAGTACCCTCTAACAGACCATCAGCCTCATATCCCCTTTGAAATAGCACAGCTGAGCACTTGCTGGGCCACGATTTATTTTTTACCTTCTAAGACATCTTGGTAACTCTATAGCTCAATAGTGACAGTCGAATTTCACACTGCGATAGCCCCCCATCGATTTTTCATTCCCAGGAAGCAACTCTACAAATTAAAGTTAACAGCATTTCTGAAACTACGAAAAGAAAAAAAGAAAAGGGGCAGGCAAAGAGACATAAATTGCAAGACGCCTAAACCACACCCCCAATGTAGGAATAAAATTCCATCCTGGGTTTTTCACCAGTTATGGGATAGGGATGCAGAACCTACTGCCCCTGCCAGCAGATCCCTTGGGTTTGCAGATCCTTCAGCTTTATCACAGGTTCAACAGAAATAAGAGTCCCTTCCTATACGAAGATGTCAAAATCTATAGAAAATTGCCTCGAGGCATGAAATTAGACCAAACCTCTGGACAACACTGCACTAAACAGAGACATCACCTACCTCCAGTTCTGAGCTTGTACAGTCACAGCCTGCCTCACTGAGCTTTGTTAACCACTGGCCAGTGAAGAACAGGACACTGATACAATTTCAGTTTGCACAGTGGTTATAATGTTTAAGACCATTATTGGCACATGCAACTTCTCTCCCAACAGTTCAAAGAGGGAGCATGATAATTTAACACAGCCAAGCACTCTGCTCTCCACTGTCACATCCCAGAGGAAGAAGTAATACCAAAGCCCCACTTCATAAAGAAATGAAGCATCTTTCTCCATACTCTTTCAACACTGAACACCAGAATACAGTACATACACAGTATTACATACTACTCAATTACTGAAAAGGAGTAAAACCTAATAAAGATAAAAATCTGGACACAAGCAGCACAGCCCAGCAGTTCTTTCTCAGCCTTTGACAATCCCACACTTCAGTTCAGTGTCCTGAATCCTCTCCCAAGTTCATGTGTGCTGTTCTAGCACTGAACCCACCAGCAGCATCATGCTCTTGGCTTAGCAGAGCACAAAGGGTTAGTTCATTTACGACTCAAGTTAAATTTTAAATTCTGTCTTTACTATGTGATGTTCTCATTTCCCATCAAAGCCTATTAATGGTGTGACACTGTGGAGAAGGGCTGGGTAGTGCTTATCCTATGGTGTGAATTCTCAACAGCTTCTGTTTTCCTCCAACATACCAGCTCCAGCTGGTATGAAAGGGCTCCTTCCCTTTCAGGCCTCTGCTAATCCCCTGGCTTCACACTCTGCTCCTGCCTGGACGGGTCTGCCTGGGAGCAGAACCACCCCAACAGACACTGCTACTGATTGCTCTCACACGCCTGTCTCTTTGCATAGGGACCCCAATCTAAACTTTGTTTAATTTTAACCGATGCTCCTCCTTGTGCTGCTGCGTTAGAGCCCCTCCAGAGCCAACATCTCAAAACAGCTGGACTGGTAAGTGGCGAAGTGGGGGGGAAGGGGAAGAAAGAAGAGACAAGAAAAATAAAACAAACACAATTGCTTTTTGTCTCTAAAACCCTCTTTTTAACCCAACAAGCATCTCATCCAATGAAGCATGATAAGCATGAAGTGTTATATAAAGAAGATAATTATAAAGGGATTTAATGCTTGGCAGGTTTGTATTGCAAGGTTCAGAGCAGAGGTAGCATACTCACTTAAACAGCCTTGTGTCCGGGTTTGCTATTATGCGGGCAGCGTGGCTGGGGCCAAGTGGAATCAGAAACAAGATTTGTTTTTAAAAAAAAAAAAAGCACACAGCCCCCTTCCCAGTGAGGATGGCAGTTTCAGTCCCACCTCCTTCCACTTCTGTCCCATCCCTGATTAATGATGTTGTCTGCCTGATTTATGACCCACCCCAACAGATTAGAGTTTCCCTCTTCAACCTCCCCCCCTTTCACCCCTCCCAGAAGGCACAGCCACACTCTGTTGGAAATATTAGAGAATTATTAAATAAACATTCATACGTCATGTCTCTTCCCATACTGAGCTCATCGTAGTCAATGCTCAGCGGCCGGGCCCTGTTTGCTTTGGGGCTGACACCAAACAGCTGGAGTGATTCATGGAGAGGCTGGCTACAATGCTCTGTGCCATACATCATGCTCGCAGCGCTCCCTGCCCCGGCGGAGATAAACTGATCAACCACAACGGGCTGGAATGAATTTATGACAACACAAAATTGAGGAAAACAAATGGGAGGTGACCCAGTGGGCCACTAACCCAGACTCTCTCGCTGGCCTGCAATCTAGTCTTGTAGCAGAAAGCAAAATTGAACATTGGCACTCTGAATTAAGATGCTGGCTTTTAACCCCGGGGAACCTCGGTTTCAAAATGGCACCAGACCCTCACAAGGCAGGGAGAAAGACTTTTTGTGGGGAAGGTGCTTTTTGCAGCTCTCTGTGAACAGCACTTCTTCTGCTGAGAGTCCAACATCAGCGGAGGCCATCAGGGAGGGTGCCTGTGCAGTGAGGGACCAGCTGCTGTCTGAGCAAAGCTGCATCTCAAGCTGAGGTAAAGGAGCATTGCACCGCCTGAGCTTTGCCTTGGCAATGGCTGGGGTGCTCAGCAGACAGGCAGGGCTCAGACAGTGTGATGCTCCTTCATCGCTCCCCAAGAGCCTTCAGCACCCCAGTGTCTCATCCAGACACCTCACATTGGCAAGATTAAAAAAGCTCAGCACTAAGACATCTCACAGGACTAGGAAGGAGGCCTGGGACCAGCACCACGTCTCCCACTACCCCGGGCTGCCACCTCAAGTTCAACACTACGCAAAATGAGTTGTCCAAGCTACTGATGATCTGGCACAGCACAAGGAGAAGAGCAAAAAACATAGACTTACCCCAAACCCCATCTAGCTGTTCTACATGCAAGAGACTCCCACAAAACCACGTTTTTACATTAATTTAAACCTGCTCGAGTGAAGAAATTCAGCTGTGTGCCAAAAGGAGAACTGCTCAGTGTACTGTATTAATGGATTAAAAACCAAACAACACTACACTACTCTCTTTGCCTGGACTTATTTTTGGAAGAGGGGAGGAAGGAGCATCATTCTTCTGAGAGAAGGATCAATAGGCCGATCACTGCTAACTCTATTAGGCCCTGCTCTAAACAGAGAGCACAGCTGACACAGGTGCTAAGCCATGTGCTTCTGGACAATTTAAAAAATGCTAATCAGATGCTACACAAGGTTTAACATGCCAATCAATTATGTTCAGATTTAAAGGCAAAAACTGAAGTTACAAACAATGGAGTAAAGTGACGCTGCCAAAAACTTCCTGTAAGCACCACCCAAAACAAGAAAAATGAAACCAATTTAGCTCCAGATTAAGAAACAGGAACTAGAGATGAATCAATTTAGCCTGTTGGGCTAGGTCACCATATATCATGGCTCAGCAGTGGAGTGGGAAGCAGCCAGACAGTGAGAAACCCTTCCCCCTCCTTTTCTGTAGGCTTCTAGCTCTGATCCCTGTTATCAATTAATTTAACAGAACCCCTCTACACAGACAAGCACACAGAGCATTCAGACTCCTTAAATGGCAGGACAGAAACTATTTATCACACATGAATCTCAAAGGAAAGCAGAGAAAAAAAAAAAAAGGCAGCTAGGAATTCTCCACCTGAAACACTGTCTTGTTTTCTGAACCTCGGTGAAATAAACTACCTTAAACAAAAAGGTCCCTCTGCTACTTCCAAAAATTAAAATAATTGAAAGACTGAACAAGACCTTTAAGGAATTTCCTGTAACTTCTTCTGGGTTTTACTTTTAGCAGAACTGAAGCTTTAGTAGGCAAGGTTACTGCAGAGCAAGGTGTGTGTGCATAGACACACACATGCTTGCTCTCTGCACGTCACAGCAGCGTTAGAGTGAGAGTTGTTTGGAAAGGATTCTGGGACCCTTCAAAAGGTGCTAGCTAAAGCCTCTTTGATCAGATTATTAAAGCTATGTCAATTTTATCACTTGAGCTCAAGTGTTCTGGAAAATGTCAAATCCTTTCAGCTCCTACAGTTTAAAGATTTTCAATAGGAGTGGATCTGGGAGGATGGAGGGCTGCTGCACTGACAGGCAGGAGGCCCAAAGGGAAGGCAAGCAGCAGCTGAGACAGAGGCTGACAGATTAGGGCAGAAGAGACGAGTCCTTGCCACCAAGACAGCATGCTATGGTTGGCTCACTCTAAGGACAAAGCTGGTTCTGCATTGACCTGCAGCCTCCCAGACTCAGTGGTCCTTGGCCAAAGTCTGCTGACTGAGAAGCGCTGAATGGCAGACAGCCAACATTTGGGACATGCTAACAAAAAGGGCTTGTAGAAAGGAAAGTGCCAAGACAGCAAAGCAGTGTAAAGTTCCCTCTACAGCAGGGAGTTTCCCCAGTTAACTCTTGATTGTGAACATATACTCTGCCAGGCTGCCTGAACTGTCAGAGACCCAAAAATGTGCCAGGGATGCAACCTCTCATGTCAGGACCAGGGGCAGGAGGAGAATGAACTACATTAGAAAAATGAAAACTTTCTGTAAAGTCAGCTTAATGCTACACCACTAGATTTTGCCCCATGCCAAACTATCCATTGATGTCACCACAAAATGTAATATCTAAAACCCACATTACATCATTGCTTCCACCTCATTCAAGTTGTTTGGTCTCTCATTTGACCTTGGAGCAATGTTTTCTATCAAGCAATAATCAACTCCAAACACTGTCCCATCCCAGCTAATGCAGTCCAAGGCAGCAGAGGACAGCCTGTAGTTTTAGGCTTGGACCATCAAATCTGCCCAAGCAGTAAGTTACTCCAGCAGCATGTAGAATAAGGTTCAGAACAGAGGTTGCTACTCAAATGAGCAGTGCAGATAAACCCATTTATTTCTATTTCAGACTAGACAGCAGCACATTCAGTGAGCAGAAAGGGACAGGAAAGGAGATGCCCACCAGTCCTTCATTACTGTATATTCAAACACTGGGACTGAAACTTCTGAACCACTGAAAGGGCTCCAGGTAAAAAACTCAGAAACTGAGACATTATTTCTGTTAGGAATCATGCAAAGGCTCAATATAGATCTTAAGGAAAAAGAAATCACCTCTGTGAAACTTCTTCCAAGTAACAGTGCTGCTAGGGAGAGATTCTCTTTTGGTGAGAGATGAAAGATGGAAGGTAGAAAAAGCAAGCATGGATATATCTATTTACATAATTTAAAAGAAGGCAATTTGCAGTGGAGAAGCCCTTCAGAAGCTGTGCCCAATTCCATGTCACTGAGTACCTGCCCTCATAGATACCTGGTAGAGACACCTCCCCACAAGCCCTCTGTTAACACAGCAATGGTGAGTGCTCCAAGTTCAGGTTTTGTGTTGCAGCATAACTTTCCTTCTCAGTGGTAAAAGCTTCAAATATGCCTACCTTCAGACTACCACTGCTGCTGGGAGCACAAGATGGGACACTATGGTTCTTCAAAACAAGAAAAAGGGAAGTTACCCACTTCACACTCACTTTTCAATGTCACTGTTCTTACAGGTCTTCTGCATGGTCTCCTGTTTACTGCTTTCACCATTACTCGTTGAAGGCATTTCTGTGGAGGGAAGAACAGAAAAAAAATAGTAATAAAACATTAAATCATTGCAGTGAAATAACTTGACAGTTTCAGAGGACCCCAGTGAGTCACTTTCATGCCAGTTCTTGGTAAGAGACAGAGAAGTTACTGATGCTAAGTGTCCCTGTCTGGCGGGGGTGGGGGTGGGGGGGTGTGGGCTCTCTGGACAGTGTATTTCTATGATTCAGGGCTCAAAATACAACCCTTGCTCTGTCCCCACTTCATAGTGATCTGACCCCCACTGATGTACCTATTGTTTAAGCCAGGATTTAATTCAGAAGGGTTGATGCAGATGCCACAAGAAAGTGCTGTTCTAGAAAGGTGGATTCAGAGCAAATCCACCCAGCCCAGACCCTGCTCTTAGCCTCTCCCATTTGCTGAGACCTCACAGACACAAGCAGAAAAATATATGTCAGGTAACTAAAATGACAGAACAGTCTGCTCATCATGGCTGTTCCCAGCACAGGAGAGAGAGCGAAACACCAGGTGGAGATGAGAAGATGAACCAGCCCCAGGGTTGTAGGTTCATCTCTGTGGATTCAGGTAAAAGGTATGAAAAAAACAGCTCATAGCAAATGCCATCCAGGCTGCCTCCTCATCACCTCCATGGCTGTAGCTACTGAAGCTGATAATACCTACAAGCAAGCGCTTCTACATCACAGAAAGTAAATGTGATTGCCTATCCCACAGAAGGAAATGGCTGCGATAGATATCCTATGTTCTCCATTTAACCATCATGCCCTCGGCAATGCAGGTTTTGCTCCCTTCCCCCACTCCCACTGGCAAGTAGTTATATCTTGTAGGTACTTTCAAGGCTGGGAATCAAATGCCCAAAGCATGACAGGAACAGAACAGGGAACAAAATCACTGGGACATGTCTCTTCAGGTCGCTGAGCTTCAGTTTCCTTCCTAAGGGAGCTGGAGCAGCACTGCCCAGCTCTGGAAATGGATTTGGCATCTACATCTGGAAAGCGCCAGGTTTTATTATTCTCATATTTCCACTAGGTTGCTGCTTACACTTACAGTGCTGCTGGCATTGAATAAAAACCCTCAGCAGTTGAATGGGTTTAACACTTCCTCCTTCCTTCTCAATTTGATGAGCTTTCAAGTATGCAAAGGTACATATTCACATTAACTCATTTGCTCTGGAGTCTCAACTACAGGTCATGAAATAGGACAGATCCTAGAGCTTCCACTCCAAAGGTGAAGGCTTCAGAGCAATAGGCTTTTCTTGCCATATATAGGCCAACAAAGACAAAATCTACCAAAAGATACAAGTCTTTAGCACAGCCTCTCAAAGAAGCATAGATAAAGCAGTTGGAAAAAACCCAATAATAAATGCACCTGTGTAGTTTAAACACCCATCAGGTGAACACCAGCATCACATTGTCAGGCTCTGCTGGCTCCCTCTGTAATACAGCAGTTTGCCTTTCAGTGACATGATATCAAGTCAATCCAAACCCTATCTCTCATCACCACATCAGTTAAGGTGGCATTTTTGGGAACTTCCCTAGCTGCCGTTATTGACAACTAATTGTGCTGTAAAGTTCCAAAAAGATAGTGTGGTTTTATGTGCATATGTATGTGATGACACTCTGCAAGAATATTAGTAACTACCTCTCCTAAGTACTGGCAAGCAGAAGACAAGTATTATCTATCTGCCCTTCTGCAGTATATAAATTAACAATTTACAATTTCAACACTCACCGTCACTGGCCCATTTAGAAAACTCCGGTGTTATTCGAGTACTTGGTGTGCCACCACTAAAAGAGAAAAGGACAATATGCTAAAGGTTGAATACAAAAATTTTTTCTGCTCAGGAGAAACTTTCCCTTCCACCAACCACTCCTCTCTTAATACTTCTATCCATCAGTATAAGTTTCAAAATGTGAGCAGATGGCCAGCCAAAAAACATGCTCATGCTTCATGGCATCAGTGACACTACTGAATTTCTACAGAAACTCAACAGAATTTCAAAATGCTTTTAAAAGCAACATCACCTCTTGTGTTGTAGAGATGGGCAAACAAGTCCAGGAAATGTCCATGGAAGGACCTTGTCCAAACAGCAAAACAACGGGTTAGGTGCAAACCACACGAAGGGACTGGATCTCATGTATTGATTGGACCAATGGTTTGGATCCAGTGTGGCAAATGCCACTTTTCTATGGAGTGAAACCTAATTTTGAACTAGTGTTTGCGACAGGCTAAGCAGTAAGAAAATTTCATTTCACTGCTCTGTCACTTCAACCTTGACCCCAAAGGATCACTCACTGAAAGAGATAGAGGGGTAATTTAAGTCCTATTTTATGCAGGGCAGGGGGCTTAGAAAGCAATCCTAGCTCCCTGTCATTTTATTTGCCTGGAATGCTTCCCTGAGTGCCCTGAATGCTGTCTACTTACATTCTCCACATACGTATGTGGGCAGAGCACACATCCTGCCCCAACCCAGAGCTGAATACAGAAGGATCAGTTTGCATGCCCCCACAACACGTAATTGGATGCAATGAAGTCACACATGGGATGCCAGACTCCTACCGTGCCAACCAAGATTCCAACGGCATCACACTGTACTGCTAAGAGGCCACATTTCATCGTGAAGCAAGATGATGCATAAGGCCTTAGACCAGCACAGTTTCCTCATTTCCAGAATTCATCCTCTGTCCAGCACTGCTCAGGGCAAGGGTGGCACTGGCAGGGCAGTGGGGTGGCTCAGAGAGGGTGAGTAGAGTACAGTAAAGCCTGTAGGGAGGCTTTACTGAGGCTGCACAGGTAGAAACACAGACCCACCTGCGGGACTATGCTTCTTTGTAAGTTTCTTTTTACAACCCTTGTACTCAAATGAACAGGTATTTTCCACAAACTGAGACTCCCCAAAAGTAATGGATGCAATCATTTAGAGAGGCATGATACTTACTTTAGAACAGCACCTCGGAGCGCTTCCCTTTCTTTGGCTTCACCTGGCTCTTCTCCAGTGCAAGGGATAATGTCTGCCTCTGTGTACCTGAGCACAAAGGGTTAAGGAACATACAGCCCTGCTGCAGACAGTGGAAAGGCTTTTGACATAGTTGGGACACTGTCTGGGATACAAAATAATTTCTGGGAACACCTTCAAAAAATAGAGGGGGTGGTATCCATGAAGGGGCCTGCTTTTAAATTCTGGATTAAAGTTTTGTTTTAGATGGAGAGAAACAGAAATCTTTTGATAGTAACATGATTCCACAGCTTCTTGGAAAGGGAAAACCAGTTTCTGAACCTGTGCAAACCTAACCTGCACAATTTCACAAATTCTGTTTGAAGTACAGAGTTCTTTTACCAGTGGAGGGTTAGAGCTTCAATCCTAAAGGCTGGTACAGATTTCAATAAAACCTAATTCTATAACTGTACATTGCCCCTCATCACAGCTAAGGCAATGTCTGTCTAATGCCCTTGCAGGAATTCTTCCTTGATGCCTATTACAACTGCTGTGCGGCAGAAGTCTGCTCACAGCTCTCCCAGAGCTGTGCCCAAAGAGCCTGCTCCCAGATGGAGAAGTTCCCAAAAACTGCCTTTAATGATAGTTCTGCCCATGAATTATCTAATGAAAGGGGGGGAAAAAAAATCAAACCTCACAGAAGGAAGGTGAATAGTGCTTACTGCACAAACCCCTTGAAAACAAAAGGGTGTCTTGTGGAAAATAAAACTCAATTCCTCCCTGTGAAGCAGGAAAAGCTATCCATATAGAAAAAACCCGGACAGAGGCAACAGATTGTTTACGAAACAGAATAGAGAAACTCTAACTGATCCCTTGCAACGTCTCCTATAGACTTCAACCAGGTCTGAAGTAGTGCTGTATCAAGAGTAGGATCTCAAGAGGAATAATGGGGAACCTCCTAGTTCAAATAACATGGTAACTGGAGAAATCTGTGTCACTTCCAGCTGGACAAAGATTATGCACCATTTCCTAGGGCACATGCACCTCTGGGTCCCCTCTCAGTAAGAGCCTTTCAAAAACGATACTGTGGTTTCCCGTATTCGAGTGTGTCGTCTCCATCCACATCCAGGTCAGCGTCGCTGTCGGGATTCTCCTTCCCGCTGCACATGATAAACCCAGAGCCTGAAAGAAAATAAAACACATGGATGAGCATTTGAATTGGAAAAGAAGATCTCCGAAGAAAGTTGCTACAGCACCAGTTTGCAGGCTGTCCTTTACTTTAAACAACCTCATAAAAGGTGCCCTCTCCAAAGACAGTACAAGAACACTCACAGAAATGCTCTAACTTCTTAGATTTTATGCTCTAAGTGCCCCCAACACTGAAAATGGAATATTCTCGACTTCTAGCTCTCCACATAAATTATTTTAGAATTGAAGTCACTGTAAGGGTCTCTCTCAAAGGCAGAAAAAGCAATGAAGCTGAATAGGAAGGACTTATTTTTCACAGAAGTAATTAATGCGAAATTCACACTACTAGCAGGTAAGAGAAGGCCACAAGGATGTTCTGAATTACTTCTTAATTCAGATGCAGAGGGCAAGCAGAGGCTAAAACACAATTAGAAACAGCTTTTCAACTTTAAAATACATTTAGTCATGGCTTAGATTTTTAAAATTTAAAACAATGAAGAACAGCAAACCTGCTTATACAAAAGGGGAGGAGGGGGGGAATCAGACTTCTGTCATTAACAACTCCTTACAAGCACTTACACGAGCAAATTGCAATGCAACTCATCAAGAATTCTGCTCTTCTAGCAAAGGGGGGTCAGGCACACATCCAGGCCCAATTCCAGCAGGAAGTCACCACTAAGAGTTCCACCTGAGGCAGAAAGTGCATCAATTCCCCCTTTCTAACAATTTCTACATTTATTTTGGTCCCAAGTGTTTTGTAAACTGTAACCAGGCTTCTTTTAGTTGAATCTGCACAAACACCTACAAAGATGAATCTTCACATGGTATTTTCTGCCTAGGCTTTATTAATAGAAGGGAAACTACAGAAGGCATATTTACCCTTTATGAGAGCTAACACTGAATACGCTCCATCCTGTAAGACTGGATATTGAGCAAAGACCTTCTGAACTCTAGGGTGTTGGCTGCAAGGTCCCCATTTGTGTTCAATTTTGCAGCAGATCTAAGCTGTTTGGATACATCAGCTGTGCAGATAGAACTGTACTCACTGCAGCTGCCTCCAGTATGTTCCTTCACTTAACACCCCTGTCCAGACAGCACAGCTGGACACCTGGCTCAGAGCTGGAGCCTGAAGGACTGGCACATCCAGAGGGCTGGTGACCTAAGTGTGGTAGACCAGGAAACACATCCCAACTGCAAAGATTGAAAGAGTAAGGTAGATATTGCCTTGACCTTGCACCAATGCCCCAAAAGGTTCCTGTACTGTGATTATGGCTCTATAATAATTTTAGCCTGTATTGTGCATTTAGAAGCACTGAATATTATATGCATGTCTGAAGAATGAGGATATTCCAAAGCTTTAGGAGAGCCTTTTCAGGCCTTCAGATGTCTGAGTCTGTTCATCCCACTGGGTTCTCACCAGCACACTTAACATGAGCCCAGAAGAGTGAACTGTATTTCTAATGGTCTGCATCTGTGCAGACAGCAAGGCAAAGCAAAGGTCTCATTTCCAAGGATACCATGCAGACATAGTTCTTTACTGTCGCCCTCTAGGAACGGATGCTCTCACTGATTCATTAAACCCCCAATAAAAGTTGTTTATATGGATTTGATATTTCTCTTCCCTGAATATCAAGAAGGTTCTTAACGAGTGACAACTGTAGCATGACAATGATTTTAAGACTAACCTTTCCCTAGAAGCATAAACTACCTTTTACTTCAAAGTAATTCCCAGCCTTAATTTTTAGCAGAGGTAACACAATTAGCACCAACAATGCAGCACCCATGTCTGTGCCAAGTACTGTGGGAGCCATGGCTGTAGGTCAGCCCCATGGTGTCAGTGGGGCAGCCCTTTTCCAGCAGACCCCTTTCAGAGTGTTTCACATACTGGCTGTACACTACCAGCCAACACGTGTCACAAGCTGCCTCCTCTTGCTGCAAATGGCTCATCTAGTAAATCTTGACTCATTCAGTTCATCACAATGTTTGGGAGAAGATTTAGAGGGGTAAGAGAGACCTGTCAAAGAAGCTGGATAGTCTTTCAAAGCTGCTTTAAAAGTCAAGAGTGGGCGATGGGGTGGTAATTTATAGGCATGGCATTTAACCTGCAGTAACACCATCCCCTGCACCTGGCATTACTTTAGCCCATCACTTCTCAAAGGCCATAAACTTTGGACACACAGGTCTTCATTTTTCTTGTAGCTGTGGGAGACACAAATCATGCAAAGCTGGAGCTGTGACTTGGCCAGTCCCAGGGGGTGATCTGAACATTAGCCAGACAATGAATACTCAGAACAAGTGCCTTGGTTGGGGGAAAGGTGGCCAAATGAGTGAATGTAAGTGGGACCATCCCCCTTGTTACTGTCTCTGCAAGGATGCCAAGCACACAGCAGACACGCACCTTTCCATCAATTTTGTTTCCAAGTGACTCAAGCCAAACGGTGGTTTATGGCTAGAGCTTAAGATGAGAAGATCTGCTTACTACAATACAGTTTACAAATATTAAGGCACCTTGTCTTCAGAATCCTTGTGTCCTTGCTCTTAAAACCTTTGTATTTAGGAAAATCCCTTTTAAGTCTGGAAGGAAAATATTCCAGAGCTTTGGCTGAATCTAGCTCTATTGCCTAGGTGCACTGCAAGCAGACTATTATACTTCCTAAACAGGGAGTGTACAAGGGGAGAGTTTGGATAGTATGTGTTTTGATGGCAAATATACCCTGGGATGATCTAAGAGAGCCTTTCAGTCAGAGAGTGCACTGCAGAGAAGTTCATAGGTTAAAATGAGGGACAGGGGAAAGGTAAATTTTCTTTTCTGATCAAACAAGAACTCCCAGACTGACACCTAAAGGAAGGCGCAATCAGGTGATCCAACTCTCAGGTTTTCACTTAATATGGAATTTTTTTTTAATGCTACCAAGTGCAGTCCATTGCAACATGATAAAACCCAATGATTTATAAACTGTATGCTGAACAAAGTAACCTCCATGAAACAAAAAAATATTCTGAATATAAGCTGTGCTATCAGTTTTAGGACTTCAGAAGCTGCTTTAAATGAAAAGGAAAAACAAAAGTCATGAAATATGTTTCTGATGCAAATCAAAAGATCCATAAATCCCAGTACTGCTCCTGCACACAACAGAATACTAAAAAATGGGATGTAAACCTTGGCCCAGCATCACCTGTGGAACAAAGGGCTTCCAACCAGCATCCTATAATACCTTTTCATTCTGCAGCAGGGATGGATTTTGAGGCCTGCTCCAGTGGGATCAGGTTTGGTGCCACAATTTCAACCTGACCCTCCTTGTCTAACTTCCTGGGGTTGCTTCCATGCACACAGCCAGTGAAAACACCCACGCAGCTGTTCAAATATTTGACGTCTGAACTGCTTGACATTATTCATTCATCTCAGGCTCATTCAAACCAGATTTCTGGACAAGCGCTGTAATAAATGGATTAAGAAGACCACTAAATGCAAGGAAGGCCCAAAAGGATCACACCTGCTTCTCACTAACTCAGCCCAAATGTAAAGAGGGCTCACAACTTCCAGCTCCTGTTGGTGGTGTACACTGCCATCCAGGAGAAAGGAAAATGTGAAATGGAGTGCAGAGGACAAGAGCCTCCAGAAGACCCCAACCAACGCCACTTGGGTGATTTGCAATTCAGTCGTGTGCACTGAGAACAAGGAAGGGCTCCTCCAGCAAGGCTCTGCTTCCGAAGGTCACACAATAATTCACAGCCATCAGCAACACTGCCTAGAGTAGAGACCTCTAAAGCCAGTGTGTTATCCAGAGGTCAATGCTCAGGACCAGAACTTTATTCCCACGTGTTAACAAAGTGAAATCCCACAACTGAATGTTAACTTGCGAGTTTGACCTAGGAATTCATAAGAGACGTGATCTGTTATTCACAGAAACAGCTCTGACTCTTAGGAGTCACCCAAGGCCTGAGGAATGTAATTCCACACATGTATTTGAAAATGCTGCTTTTAGAAGAAAAAAGAACAAACCCAGTGCAGACTCTCCTATATCTTTCTTGTCCCTTGTTGAGAATTTTTCGCTCTTGCTGTGCATTTGGTGGAGGCAACCCCTTGTCATATGCTGCCAGCCCCAATACAATTAGCCTCCTGACGCTGAAGCAGCACAGTTCTCTGACAGTCTTAATCCCAGCTGCCTCCTTAAGGACCAGACAAACAGGAGTGAACAGGCAGGTCAGACGCTGGGGCCATTAAGCAGAGAAAAAACAAAGTTACAGCTCTGTCTCCAATCCCCATTGCTCTTGTAGCCAGGTGCTCTGACAAGCAATTCCAGCACTGGTATTGAGTGGCACCTCTATAAACCCTATGACAGTTTGGGAGACAAACTCGCCCATCAATCAGAATGTACCTATCAACATCACTTACCTAGCACTGTGTACACAGCTTTCTTTGCTTGGGCTGGTCTCAGGGCAGTCTGCCTGAGCACCAATTCTCATTACTTTCTGAAAAATTTAGGTACTCTACACAAGCAACTGTATTTCTGAAATACCGACTTAGAGGTCAGAAAAGCGGGAAAAATTTGCATGCCTCGTAACTGCTGCCAGCTTCAAGCACTGGTAGGCTACAGGAATCAGCTGAACTTGAAGGTAAAATCACTTTCCATTCTTTCCATGTACCTATTAATAACGTCTGTAGATAAATCTCACCAGAAATCCTTTCCTTCCCCTTCTTAGGAGAAGCAAATAAAATAAAAGCACTTTTATTTCTCTTAAGTTGTCCCCTATGTCTAAGCATCCTCTCTGACCTCTGCACTGCTTCTCAAATCTCACTTCCTTTATGCAGTCCTCCTGATGAGTGGTCACCTGATGAACTCTCCAGTGAATGGTGGCCCCGGTTAAGATCAAGAGTTATTAACATGATATATAAGCAGATTCACAGAACAGATAAAAGGACTTCACATTCAAGTACCTCCTTTTCTCCATCCCACTCAGTAGCAGATGGTCCAAGTGACAATATATGCTGCTTCAGGTGCTGACAGCACTGCTCCTGCACAGGCATGAGCTCACATGGAGACTGGCAGTCTTAGGGGCAGAATGGTAACACAACCAAAAACACCACAGACCCAAACAACCCCAACCTAATTTCACGAGCACAAGTAGGAAAACACAGACCTACTGTGGTTCACCTCTGCTCCTCAACTCCTGTCTAAGCAGATCAGTTTTGGTGACCAACTGTTCTGTATATATTTAATTATAAGTTTATATTTCATTATCACCCCAAAGAAAGCCAAGGAAGAAAACTAAAATGTCAGTATTATTATTTGCACCACTGTTGTGAATGCAGCTACTAGATACTGCTCATGCACAGGATCAAACTCATCTGGATGACTAACATTTCTTCATTTCGGCCCTCAAGGAATGGGAGAATGAGTGTGTGTGTGCGTGTATGTAAAATCTATACTGGAAATATTCTAGAAATCCCAAATTTTGTGTAAATTCCATAAATGGGTCTAAATTCAAATCCATCTTAGAGGCGTAGAGCTCTACTGGGGCCTATTTTGGCTGAGAGGAGGCATTCATTGTGTTTGCAGGTAGCATCCATGTGCTCAGGAAAGAAGAAAGGCCTCCCATAAATCTCAAGAACTGCAGCTTTTGCTAATTACACTCCTTGCAGTGACCCCCTTCTGTACAACCTCCCTTTCCAGCACGTTCACTCTATTTTCTTACTGAAATTGCACTCGTTGGCTTCTTGGAGAGTAAAAACAACCAAGACAATAAAAGTAGTTTATGCAGACTCACGGCCAGGCCTCGTATACTTCCAAGAATGGCTCTAAACGGGGTTTATTTCATCATCTGCTGAAGTATCCCAAACTAGTATTAAGAGGACAAGGTGGCATGGATGCCATTTTGTTGTAAGAGACATCTGGGAAGACAGAGAAAGCCACTAAAAATTCTTGAAAATGAGAGGAAAGCAAAGATAAGGCCATGTTGAACACAGGTCTCTCTGTGGATCCATAATGCCTTCCTAGCCTTATTGTTCCCCCACTTTTTCCAAGCACCAAAAGGGATAGAATAGTTCTGGTGATGTTCCCAGCCTGCTGCAGAAGAAAAATTACATTTAGAAGCCAGGAAAAGCTGGTTACAAAACAAGAGTTTTATTTCTCTGGAGCCAGATCCATTTAAAGCTAAATGGTGATTTACCTGGAAAACTGACACCCAACTGTGTTGTTACAGCACACACCTGAAACAGCAGATGCATCCATCTGATGCTGTCTGTTAGCTCCCACAGGGGCACAAATGGGCTGTCAGACACCTGACTGCTTACCAGTGTGGATGCTTACAGGGATTTTTGCTAACAGATCACAGAAACAGCTGCCTTTAAGTAAAGGGGCCATATAATTTTACGACCATTACCATAATTTTGCAGCAGCATGCTGAACAAAGGGCAGGGAAGCACTGCTGTACAGGGTAAGAGCCAGCTGCTGCAAGGCTCAGGAAGAGGCTTCCCCACCCCTTGCAGCATAGTGAGGATGTCTTTTATGCCTCCTGCAACCCATCAGGTACAGACTATGGCTGCAGAGGGGAATACACACTCGGACCAGAGCAAAGGTCTGATCTGGTTTAACGATTTATGGCTGCCTCCTAGAGCCTCGTGCTGATGTGCTACAGGAAGGTGAGAACAGCCTAATGTCTATCTCAAAGGCTGTTCTTCAAAACCCGGAGCTGAAGTACAAAAGCAGCAGCAACAGTCATGATCTTTGCAGCTACAGCTCGTTTTCCACAGTTAGGAAAAGGTGGATCTGAAAGGTTTTGTTCCCCCGGGGAGAGGGTGGAAACAAACAAAAAAGGAAGAGGGAGAATTAAAGTAATCTTGAATCACTAAGCAGATTCACATCACTGGATCAATAAGCACCACTGACAGGGATCACAGGAATGTCGCAACTTTGCCAATAATAAAGCAGCACAGCAGAACTCGGAAGATGACTTTTCTAAGGCAGCCGAGCATGAAGCTGCAAGGCTGGTGAACAGCTGAATGTGACACCCTGGCTTACAGCAGCCTGCTGCCAGTGGCGGGGCTCAATGCAGTTTGCTTTAAATAATGATGAGCACAGAGATTGTATTCATGGGAGAAAGGCAACCAAGGACTGGAAAAACCAAGGGCTAAATTTCATAGGCCAAACACATGTGCTTTTCCTCCCAAACGAATTCTTTTCTAGGCTGGAAAGAAGAAAGAAAAATCAGTGCTAATTTAATCAATTGATCAGTCTATTGATTGCAAAACTGGAGCTGCTAGTTAGCCATGTGCTGTAATGCCCTCAACTCTGAAACCACAAAACATACCATTGATTTCTTCACTTCCAGCTCCAAAACAAGAAATAAAACCGGGCTTTCATGGAAAAACAACTTCCTCGTCCAGGGAGAAGATGCAAGCAAAGAAGAGAGGCCAGGAAACAGGGACAGCCGCATCTTGTGAGGTTCAAACTGAAATTAGTTACAGATGCAGTCACAGTGTCTTGTGTAAACTCTATCGATTGGGTGGCTGACAGTCTTGGGAGCCTCCATAGTAGGACAATCAATCCGGCTGCAGTGTCACCTGCCACTTTGCTGAACAGTTGACAATGCAATTATCCAGTGTGGAGGCAGGGAGTTGGCGTGTGTCAAACGCAGTTAGCCACTTTCCGGGCACTACTCGATAATGCGTTTCACCGCCGCGTGTAGGAGACGACACGCGGAGACAGGAGCTGTTTAGAGCCATGAGACCTGTGCTCCCTTCTTCCTTTAGGAACATCTCACTGCCCCGACTTAACAACTGTATTCTAAAATGCTATTAAAATCATGTCAATCAACCATTGTGTGCTTAAAGCTCAAGTTTGACCTGAGTGTCCAAGAAGCCGGTTGCAGTTCTAGCAAAACTGCAGACCCTCGAGGGAAAAACTTAAAAATTTATCGGATTACTATCTTAAAGTCTGGGATTTTCAAAACCACAGTTAAAAGACCAGCAGAAAACTGGATTGCAGACCAACTAATGTCTGAGATCTACAAAACCTGAAGTTTAAAGGAACTGCCAACTGAAACCCAGTCTACTTCAAAAAATGAGTAGTTTCAGGTACTCTACCTGCTCCTTTACTCCCCCTGCTAATTTTCATGATGTTACAACTGCATTTTCTGTTTTCTTTTTCTCCCTTTCCTTCCTCTAGGAAGGGGTTGAGAGATGTCCTTTTTCACCCCCAACTAGGATATGTAATACTGTAAAAGGGAAAGAATTCCACTTCTTCCTGCAGAAAAATCTTTTCCTGGTTAAAGTGGCTGTCAGTGTCACATAAAGCAACCACCAAGGTTTACTTGATTGTGCTCCTTTCAGTAATGCTATCTAGCAGACTGAGGATAAAAATTAGATTATTGTATTTTTGTATGCATTCAAGTTAACACAAACACACAATCAGCAGTGAGAAATTTTAATGGCTATCCTCACTAATTTCTTTTTTTCCAATAAAATGATTTTTACTTTTTTAAGTCCCATTGATTACTTTGTGTTCCAAAATGAACAAAATGTTGTTCCTTCAAGAATTATATGAACTTCAAACACACATGACATTGGACATCAGTTACATGGCAGGTCATGCTGGCTTTTGTACATAAGGTAAGAAGTTTTTTCTTCTTAAATCACATACTATTCTGTTTTTCTGGCTCACTAGAGGCAACTTGTGATATTAATGTACACGAAAATACTTAAGAGATATTTATTAATTACAGAATCCTTCAAATTCTACATGAAGACACAAACTACAGAGAAAGTCCATGTGATTACTGTATCTAACACTATGCAAACAGGCTTTGTTAGCATTTTTAGGTCAACTATTATGGGCAAGTACTTGCTCTCAAAGGAGAGAGATACAAACGTTAAAAAGTGGTTGGGCTACTCCATCAGACCAGTCGAAATTATTGTGCTTCTGCAATGGAGGGATTACCAGGATTATCACTTTTACACAAGGGCTGAGGTAAGGGACACGAGTGCTCTGGGGCTCAGCAGCCCTCTGTAAGGAGCAAAAGGCACAGACTAAGCACTTGAGAAACATGGAATTTATACATCTTGCCCTCTTGGAAGCTTACAGCAGGTAGAAGTGACCAGCAGAAGGTAGCAACCCAAATATAGGAAGACTAAAATTCAAGGGCTGAGAGGCTGGGAAAGATGCTCAGATGTACAGACAAATTCACCTTAAGAGAGAGATGCTGACACTAGAAACATGGCAGAGAAATTAACTGAATTGAGCTCTTGTTAACTGGGAGGAAGATTAAGAATTTCATTTCAGCAAAGATTCCTTTTACTCTTAACACAGACTGCTCTTGCATCCAAGCTGAAATTTGTTTTAGCTTGCCAGGGTAAAAGGAATGAATTCTGGCTCATCTACACATCAGCAGCAACGATTATTCTAGTTACTACACCAGTCTTCCAAAAGGCCTAAATATGCCAATGACATCTTCCACTTCCCAAACAGTCTCTTAAGAGAAGTCACACATTTACCGTTCAGCTCAAAAGCTTTTGCTGCATTTGAATAGATCAGTTCATACCCTCTTACCAGTATAACCTTAAATGCAACCTGAATCTCCTGACATGAAAAAAAAACGAAGTCACCTTGCCTCTTGAAGCTTTCCTGTATGTCTCATTATATTTTATCTGAAAAAGAGGGCATAGCTGGCTACAGGTGAGATTCTAGAGCAAGACTTTAAAGGTTTGTCGCCAGTTCTGCTACTATCTTTTTAACACTAGAGAAGATGCTTCTCCATGCTTCAGTTTCCACATGTGTGTCAAACACAGATTTTAAGAGTTTTGTTGTAGAGTTCCATTTTCATGAAATTGTACAGAGAAGAACAAATGAGTTTTCCCTCTCTATTTGGAGCTTTCTGCCAGGCAGTTACCAGACCCAAGAAGTCACAAAAACCTGTCAAGTAATCACAAAAACCTGTTGTTGAGGTAGGAGAACTAAAAAGTATCTATTTAGATTCTGAGGCCAGGACCTCACACATGAAAGAATGATTCTAATGATACATGGATTTAGAAGGAGAACAAACTTGAGGAGCATACAGCTACTGCCCCAATGCTCTTTCTGGGACAACTAACCCACACTGGATGAAGGCTGGACTGCAACACTTGCTGCTTAAACCGAAGCATATCTTGATGCTGTGTCAATAGAAACCTGGCAGTGGGAGGACTTCAGCCTTTTGCTAGAAACTTTTAAGCATTTTAATACAGTCCTACTTTCCAGGCAGCTGCCCTAATTGTACACGACATAAGATCCAATGCAAATGGACACCCAAGGATAACTGTAGTTTGTTACAGCTTATAAAGGCTTTACCAAGTCCCTCTATGCATACACTTAGTTGTGCTGTTCTTTTCCCTTGGTAAGACATTAGCAAATAGAGCCAAGCCCTTTGCTAGCTTGGGAGAAGGGCAGCACGGAGAAATAAAAAGAAATACCAGAAAAATAAAGAGAAATTTCAGAGTTAAGTAATCCCTGAGTGTTTCTCCTTCTTCAAGAGTATCACAATCTATCAGGCAGATCCTTGTTATTTTGATCTTTCTTAGAAAGTATCCTTCCCTGAAAATGCCCTGCTTGCCATTTTAACATTTTTAAAGTCTTTCTCTCTTCTGTGTTATTTTTGATGCAACTGATCTGCTGAAGCAAAAGAAACTGAGAAGAGCAGTGGTGACTAGCTTGCTACTACACCTAGAGGAAGGCTTTTTGGTGGGGGAGCTGGAGGGGAGAAGAGGAGAACGGGGCAGGTGGAGAGAACTTAGCTACAATTCTTAAATTCTTTCATATCTAAAGAGGACAGCAATCTCTGTTCTATCAGACCGCATGGTTCGTGCTTTAAATGGTACTTGCTGCCAGCTTGCTTTCCCTGTCTCTCTCCCTTTGAAGCAGACTGGACAGCTTCCTCAAGCTGGCGTTATCACTCCCTCTAACCACTCTTGGCAGGCAATCTAATTCCCCCTGAAAAGGTCACCGCCATTTTAACTGCCTTTCAATCACATTAAGCACGCTGCCGCTCGTGCTCAGAGCACTGCGCCCGCAGCTCTCCTGACTGAGGTGCGATCGATAAACTGACATCCCGCCCAACACCCAGCTCCCCAGCCGCCCAGCCCTGCTCTCCTCCATCCCCTCTCCTGGGCAAGCTGCCTCCCGGAACGGACGGAAAGAGACCAAGTGACAAAATCCTCTCCTCAAATCTGAGGCAGCAGAAGGGAACTGCAAACCTGGCATTTACTAATCTTTGTCCCATCTGTTAAGAAACAGAAGGGTGCAAGCATCCCCCACCCCCCCTAGACCTACAGAGGCAGCAACTTCACAGGACAGTTTGCTTAGGCACCAGTCCAGACACCTTTGAAGCTGTGTTACAAAGAACAAGCCTCCCTCAAGCTTCCCTCAATGCAATCATTACCGTTATCTCTCCCCCCGAGCTGCTTTTTTTTTTGCAGTTACGAGTTATGTGTTCCACCCATCGATCCCTGTGTAAGACACTGTTTTAAGTCCTCTTGCCTTTTGACTGTGCTAAGCCGTTTAAGAGATGACAGCAGCTTCTATCAGTGTGAAGCTGATGTGATTCTTTTCAGATAAAGCACTTTTTTTCCACTTCCCCCCCACCCTTCCCTTCTTTCAAGTAAGAAACACACACACAAAAAGAGACACTGAATCTTTCAAAGAAAAAAAAAACCTTTTGAACTTCCCTCAGGAATTCTTTAAAGGGATAACCTTACAGTGTAAACACTGAGGGTAACGTGCATCCATTCTGGACTGGAATAGAAGAATTGCTACAAATATGTTGAGCATAAAAAAACCCCAACAAACCCCACATCAGAGATGAAGCCACTTGACGCTTTCACTTGCGAAGCCTTGTTGGCATCCTAAACACAGAAACTCATTAAAGGTGGCATGAAATAATCCTGTGCAACAAAGAGCTTCAGAGAGAAATGATTCAGAGACATAGGGAGAGATACTTACTGAATGTTCAGGTATTTCAAGAGAAATTTTAGTCTTGTGACACTGTACTGAGGCAGGGGGATATCTGATTATTTTACCTGTACAGTCTTACACTTTGAAGTACAAGCTTGATTTAAACATAGTTTGGTATTTCATGCTGGTATTATTCTGCACCTACCCTCAAACAGAACCACAAACTCTCCTACAAACCCCTGCTTCAAGAAGGACTTCTGCTGAAACAAAGTGGTTCCAAGCCGTATATAACTGTCAATAATCTTACTTACACCTTACATCTTTCCAGTTTTGGAAAGCAAATTGAAGGATAGCAAATTAAGCTAGGAGGACAGCTAGAAGTACTAAATATTTCCTGACTGAAATCCTTCACCAAACCCAAGAGCTTTAGAGACAACACATTGATCCCTGTACTTCTCAGGTCATATTCCTACTTGCTGCCACAGCCTGTTCTTTCCACCTACTGCCTCAGGTATGCCAAGCTGTGGCAGCCAAGTAGGTGTGCTTTGGCTCTGCTGCACTAGACCTGACTGGGGGGGCTTGCAGCTGTAACACCAACAGAAAAGACAAATAATTTCCAGCTTCTAAGACAGCTCCTCAGGTCAGAAGAGCAAGTTTTCCCTGCAAGTGCTCTGGAAGCAGGAAAATATCATCCTAGGAACTTTACAACTCAGAGTTTCAGCCTGTGGTTGCTTCTATGTTTTAGACCATCTTCCAGAAAATCCAAACAGGGCTGTTTCTGTTTTTAGGAAGAAAAACCCTAAGGTCTCTCAACCTTACTCCAACTGAGACTCCATCAGGATTTTCTATATAATTGGCAAAGAATTTTCCTCATGTGGAGAGTGATATGAACCTTGTCCCCTAACCAAAAATGACAAAAAAAGCGCCAGGATCTGTGTTAAGTTCAAGACACTGCTGTAATGCTGCCCAATGGATGTATGTACAACACATACTGGCCACAGTGTCCTGTCCCCCTTCACCCAGCTGTGACATCTCCTCAAAGCAACACACCATTAAAACCAAAATTAATGAGACACATGGCCATCTATTTTCCCCTCTGGTTTTATGTATTTCCCCATGTCATCTCTTTAGACATTGGTGACATCCCTGTAGCCTGGTAAAGGCTGTCTGGCATTATAAAAGACATTTGATTTCCACATCACTGCTACTTCTCAGCAAAGGGAACAGAGCCAAATGCAAAGCCTCAGGTGACAGGGGTTAACGAGGGCCTTGCCAACTCCAGACAAAGCAGTTTTAAGCATTAGAAAGCATCTACAAAACGTTGTGCTGTGCTTTAGGGCTGTAAATTAAGAATTCTGTCTGGCAAGAGCCAACACCGGCAGCAAAAGAAGAAAGACAGTCACCTTAAGGTTACCTGAGAGTGCACACAGCAGTCCTGAATGATGGAGACCCATGAATGCAGCAGTCAGAGACAATAGGAGAGCCACAAAAGAGAGCATGAAAAAGTGCAACCTAATTAAAAATAAATGCAATCAGCCAGCTGTAGGAGATCACTCCAGCTTTGCTTTGGCTTTCCAAATTCTACAACTTTTTGCACTGAGTAGGTAGGTACCCTGTACATATTGTCTGATTATACCAAGATACTAGGTAGAAAGTTGTTAGGAAAAAAATTCCCCTGCTTAGGGAAGAGGACACTTCTCTAGAGAAGCATGGCAGCTGTTGAATCTAGCTGCCAGCAGAGGTGTGCTCCAGGGAGGAAGGCCAGGTGCTAGAGACCTGCCAGCTGCTCAGGTATCAGGAGTCCCTTCTTCAGCTGTAGTTTTGCCACAAAATGCTGCACAGGGAGGATGTTTCTCACTACAAATAATACAGGGAGTTTCCTGTGCTTGTGAGCTGATCTACAGATATCTTTCATCCAGCACCGGCAAGGGAAGAAGTCTAACCCAAAAGCCTTGTCAGCAGGCTGATTATGGAAGGTGTTAGAACTGCATGTATTCAGCTTTCCTCCTGGACTTCCAATCTTTTCTTGGATGTCCATGTAATTCCTGAAGGTATAATGAAGGTCTCCAAAAGGAAAGAAGAGACAGATCCCATACTTCCTGACGGAAGCAACGCCCTCTCTAAGTATGAACAAGTATCTGTTCATATGCATCTACCCACCTGGCACAGGTTACAACACTAACTGATGCTAAAACCTAACTTCTGGTGGGGGAAAGATGATTGACATAGTAACAAGTAACACATTTGAGAATTCCTTAAAATAATGAAGAAAATGCAACAAAAAAGCAAGTACTTCATATTTACCCAGCCTAACTGCATCAATTACACACAGACATCCCACGCTTCCCCAGTACAGACTGTTGTATCTCTGCTACATGAACATAGCCTAAGATCTCGCATGGTCTCATCAGGCCTCTATGCAGAATCATGCACAGACACAACTCCCCATGCAGTCACAAAAAACGTTAGGCTACTGATATAGCATGTAATAGCATGAGCTTCACTGGGGGTCCTTTAAAGCCCAAAGTAGCTGCTCCTTATCTGCTCTGTTAAGACCCAACTACAATTTAATTTCAGAAGAAAGCAAGAGCAGATGAGGAGCACCTGTTTTTAGCTGGGCACATGGCTGACTTTCAAGTCCAACTCCCTTATGCAGTAGCCTTTCCCCTTGAGATATTTTAAATTAAAATCCAAGCTGATATAGGAAGAGATCACATCCCATCCTCTTTATTGAACGAAGGGAGCCAGCATTCCTCCTCTCATTAAGCATGCGCTACATGGATTGCTTGTGAGAAACTCTCGTGAGTGCCTGAGGTTCATGCCAATGAACAGTTTAGTAAATCCTCCTCTTTGAGGCCAAAGGGCTGAATGTAAGAAAGAGACCAGGTTTCTAGCTAAAATTACATTCACCAATAAAGCTCACAAGAGGTCAAATTTTGCCATAACTCACTCTCTCCTTGGTAACTGATTTCCCCGTCACTGGGGAAGGAGCAAAAGAAGGAGGAAAAATAAAATGTGTTTGTCTGAGAGCCCTAAGGGCTTGCAGTGCTGGAGGTGCAGAGCAGGTTCCTGGATTCTCATTTATCAACCTTAAAAGGGATGGAGTGATAAATGCACAACTGGCCCTTTAATATTTTATGCAGGTGCTAAAGCGACTTAGCTGTCACCTCCAATACATCACCAGAGGCTGATACACCAGCTTTCGTCACTCCAGGCTGGGAATTTTTACAATTTCATTTCTATTTCCCTCTCTTCACATATTTCCATGTATTTCTTACTATGTGTGAGATATAAAACGTTATTTTCCCCATATGATCTACCCATTCCCTCTTCAGCCACATTCCTTGAGAAAAAAATAACCCCATGCTTTGTTCAAGATTTGCACAAATTTTGACTCTCAACATTCAAGAGGGACAAAAAAACTGAAATCACTTTACATTCTGGCAAAGGCTGATGATTCTGCCTTCTGTGGAAGTAAAATCCCCATGTTCCTCCCTTTAAAGATAGGTAATGATCAACTTCCACAACAGAATGATTTTCAAATGCCCCTGAAACACTGACGCACCTCGAAATCCTCCCTCCAGGAGAGTAGTGGCCCGTATCCTCTTCTGCCCACACCACTCGTACTCTTCAAAGCGGTTGCCGTTCTCGTTCTCGATGTCCACAGAGTCATCCTCAGTCATGCAGGAACCTTCTCTCTGCAGGGGGAAAAGCAGGGGCAGAGTGTTGAGATGCACGAAATGGCTCTTTGGGGTTCATAACTCATGGCGGGATGGGGAAGAAAAGCTGGACTGCTCCCAGGACAGCTAAGTACAGAACATACAGCAGCCTCTATTCCCATCCCTGTTCCTACTAACCTAAACTAGAAGTAAATAGGTACTGGAAGAACTTGACAACCTAAGATCAAAACAAGTTGCAAGTTTCGTAATTTTTACTAGAGAAAATATAAGGTCTGGTCCTTACAACAATGCTGGTGTTCATTTCAACATGCATTCCCCTGCCTTGCATGAAAATTCCTCTACCATGGAGGAACATGACACCACAGATTCCTTTGACCCCTAGCAGAAGTGCTCTCCTGTAACACAGTTTTGGGGCATACTGATCTACATACAGCTCTCTTTATACTATACACCTCTTGAGGCAACAAGTCTATTGAAGGTTTTTCCTGAGAAACACAAACAAAAAGCCCTATGACAAAACTCTCTCCCTCCCCCAGGGCTTGTGTCTCCTTCCTTGCAGTCTTTGGGATGAACAGCATGAGAATAGTTCTACTTAAATGCATTTCCCTGGAGTAAGATGATCATGCAATCCCAGTCTGCTACAAAAGAACCCGACAAACAATAATTCTAATACTGTCAAAGGCACAGATCAGAACCAACTGTTGTTCCTGAGCTACATAGGATGTCTAAAATCCTACCTAAGGTTCATAAACTTCAACAGCTCCACCTTTAAAATCTACAAATTAGACCTTGGTAACAGTAGAACGGTGCATGAAGTAAAAAGTTACTAATGCAACAGAACAGAAAAATCCAGAAGAATCCATCTTCCCAGACAAAGAAGCAACTACAGATCTTAGGGAGACAGTTAGCATTGCCTGCAAGCCCAGCAATGTTAGTTCTTGCCCCACATTAGATCAACTACAGACAGAGCTGGGAGTAGGGAGAAGGGAATGGCAGCTGGTGATCCTGTTGCGCCTCTACCTTTGCAAGGCATTGTTCCACATGCCTACTCATCTCCTCCTCGGATCCTGACAGAGGGCGGCTGCAGAGGGGACATACCTGCCCTTCGTCTTGCTTCCTCCGTTTCATTTTTCCAATCCGAGCTGCATGGAGAAACCAGGAAAAGAAAACAAACAAAAAAGGAAGACATGTCAGGTTTGTAGATCCAGTCTTTATTTGCTCAGCTCCAAATAATAAACTCTTGGCAAAAACGGTAAGATTTCACTCCAGAAAATCCCATTGTAACTCCCAATTCTGACCTCTAGAAACAGTACAGAGACTGTTACTTGGCACTTTTCAGAAGAAATCTGTAACCTGTAGCTGAGCACTCTGATTCCACAGAGGCAGCTATTCACAATTTAACAACTAGGAGAAGAATATCTGGTACACATCCCATGGTAAATTATTAGAATGGTTAAAATCTTTCCCTTGGAAACCTGAAATTGTTTTCAAAGTTGAGTGATCAAGCCACTGAACCCTGTTTTGGAGTTTGCCTTCTAAGTCTGAGACCCTTCCACTAACACATCTATTCCCTCTACAAGAACTTGCTTAGAATGTGGAAGGATGATGCAGCACCTGATAGCCTTGGACAACATATTTAACACTCACTTCCAGGACCGCAAAGCCTCCTGTACACTCTGAAAAATTCCTTCTCAGACCACCACAAACAAGTCAGACACCATCTTGGTAGCAGGTAATATTTATGGAAAGAGATTTGCTATGAAAAACAAAAAACATCCATACTAGATGTCTATTGTTTTTATTTCATGAAAACTAGGGGCTACATTGCCTTCTTGAGAGCACGCTCTGGGAAACAAACATGTTAGGAATCATGATAATGAGAAAAAGCAGCAAAGGTAGCCTGTTGCTTAATCCAATAGCTGGTTAATTTGAGACATCGTTTAATGTGATCAAAACATCTGGAACCAAATCATTTGCATTAAAAAAAACTTCTGTCTTTATTATGATGGCTTTAGGCAGGTATTACTGAATAACTCAATCACTGGCTGCAGGAAAGTCACTGTTTAATTAATAAGGAAGGTCAAAATTCTGAATGAGAGACAAGAAAAAGCCCAAGGAAAGCCCATGTGATAATGAGAGATGACACCACCAAAAAGCTGCATTAGGCAGAAATCGTTACTGACATTGTGAGCACTGCAGCATGCTCTGAAAGCCTCCATGCCCGAACACTGGGAGATCGACAGCTCCCTGCAGCCAACGAGTCACAGAAAGCTTCTGGAATGTTAGGATGAGAAGGACTAGTGTACATTCTGTTGATTGTTTTATCAAGTGCATCAGTTTAGAGCACAAACATCAAGCAAATTATAAAATTTCAGCTGAACACATCAGCACAGACCGGAAAGGCTTCCTTCAAGACTTCCTTTTTGGCTTCCCTGAACTCAGGACTCTCTGTGTTAGGATATACTTTCCCACAATCTGGAACTAGAAGTATTCATCATTCCCTATACTCTCTCATGCTCCAGCACTAAGAGAGCTTCAAATTATTCTGTGGGCAATGGTTTTCCTCATTGAAATACATATGTGTTAAAACTCCCTGAAAAATACATCTCCACTCCTCACATGCTGGAAAGGATTCTGTAAATGTAACATTCCTATAGTAAGAGACAGCAACTTGAGACCAAAACAAGCATGTTTTTGATATTTGGCACTTTGAGCAACAGAGACTCTCAACACACACCGCTTTCATTGTTTGTCTGAATTTTATTTGCTGAAGCTCCACAACTATCTCTTGTGTTGGGTACACCACACTCACATTTCCACAACCCTCCCATTTAGGCAGTTAAGCCACACTCTTTCTGGTTGTACTTCAGTGCCCAAGAGATTTCTGAAGTTCTGGTTTAGTGCATACCTATATCCTTCAGCATGGCTCTTTCATGTAAGTTTAGGATGCTCTTTCCTTGCCTCACTAGCTCTGTAGAGCCAGCAAAAAATATGGAAGGAGGCTGGAATCAGATATGACTTGAGCATTCCTCAGCAAACACCCATCTGGAGAGAAACACAGAAACAAAGCCTTTTTTTATCCTGATCGCAGACACAAATTTCTCTCACTTCATGTTTTTAACAGGGAAATGCAGGGAAGGAGCAGTTTAATTATTCTGGTAGGACTCCCCATGGCCAAACAATTCAGTTGAAGTGGTCTGCCTGGTGAATTTATTAGTATTTTTAGGGGTTTTTTACTGCCATCCTCCAATCCATGCACTGTAGCAGTGACAAAAGGAAGACAACTTATTTTGGGTCTTCTACAGATAAATTCTTGGAACCATTTTGCCAGAACAAACACCTGATCTGCAGCTGAAGTGTTAGTGCAGAGCTGGGAAGAGAACCTCACTCTGCTCCACCTCTACACCAGACCCAGCAGCCATAAACGAGCCGTATCTTGGCTCATTTAGCCCCGCAGAGAAGCAGCCCTTTGAGCTGCAGCGCCACAAGTGAAAAAGCCGCTGGAGGAAAGAGGTGTTGAAAACAAATCCCGCTGCCATTTTCATTCTCTGGACATCAGCAGTGGCAGCGTGGTGGCCAGGGAGGCCAAGGGTGCCCCTGGTGAGAGGAGGAATGGAGGGGACAGCCTGGAAAGCACATCCTGAAAGCACATCCGAGCGAGCGGCGCTGTCCCTGCCCCACACACGCAGCCCGGCCATCACTTCCAATCAGCGCGGCAGGGACCGAGCGGCCCCAAAGGCAGGGGCTGATTGTGGCGCTGTCCCGAAGGGGAGCAGCTCAAAAGAACACGCAACTGAGACCACAGGATTGCTAATTAGTGTTGATAGATGCGATCATTTCTAATTAGCTCACTAATCCCTCTTTCCCTCGCTCCTGTCGCAGGAGCGTGGAGAGGGGAGAAAAAAAGAAAAAGTCATTCCCTCCCTCCCTCCCATAATTCAGGAAGATAAAAATACAGCCAGTAGAGGACTGGATGTATAAAGAGGACAGAACTCAGGGAAGGAGGTTTTTGCACAAGCCTGACCCATTCTTACCTCTGACTGAACAAAGACTCCATAGTTATTATTCCAACCTTCTGCCAGGAGGTGAGAAGTTCACTAGTTTTTATTAGCATTAATAATTATTATTAGGCTATCAGAGGGCTTCCAGCACCTCTGAGGCCTCACTTTTAAAGATGTACATTACCCTATACATGGCTCCTGCTGCAGGTGCATGTTCTCCTTCAGATTACACGAAACCATCAGGCACCTGGGGAGTTTAAGTCACCACAGCAGATGAGAAAGTAGCACACAGAGGTGAGCAAGAACTGGGATCCTCTGCAAGGGCAGGGGGTCTCAGTTATGGTCTCTGACTTAAATTAGGAGCTGTGCTGGCTATGGAATTGCTCTTCCCTTCACTGATAGGTAGTTCTCTAACATGGGCTATGCAAGGTGAGAGGCTGCTTGCACTAGAGAAGGAGCGAAACTGCACTCAACAAAGCCTCTGCTGCTGAGGGCACACAGGTCCCTGGCTCCCCACAGCCGCAGAGACAAGGAGCCAACCCACCACTGCTGCCTTACTGGCAGAGGAGACCAAGGATTTTTTCTAACAATGGGCTCTCCTCATCAAGGCTGAATCTTATTAATGCCTAAAGATCATGTTACTATCTAGTCCAGCCAAACTTCCTGTGAGAAAAGCTAATGGATTTTAGTTTTCACTGGTACTCCCCTCCCCAAGCAAAAATTCACCTTCAGGACAGGGCACTAATTACCTCAGAAGTGCTCTTACACAGCATCTAGCAGTGGACATTGCACCAACCTCTCCTGCAGCATCAAAGGTCATGATTAAGTTACTAGCAATATCTCTTATGGTTCCCTCCACCAGTTTGAGTGGTCCCCTGAGTCCTATGCAGACATCATTAGCAGCTCCTGCAATGGCACGCCAATCAAATTAAGTGGAAGCATTTTTGTCTCCTTTCCAGTGAAAATCATCCAGCTTTATTCCACCCCCACCCATCAGCTACAAAAGCACAGGACATGGTGCTGGTGGTTCAACAAACTGCATGGTCTGTTTGGAGAGACAGGCTTAGGGTAACCACCAAAACCGGACTCACCTTCTCAGGGAGGTGCAAATGGAGCTTTGTAAGGACCTACTTCAGAACTCACCTGAGAACGCAAACTTTGGAAATAACCCTACACTTAAGTCAAAGATATTCAAGCACAAGACCTAGCACCTGCTCTCTGCAAATCTACTCCAGAAATCCTGAGGAGTGGTTTTGCCTACTTTTGTTAGATCTGTCACAAAGCTTTTGTGAATGATCAAACTCATCCACAGCATCTGATGCAAGGGAACAACTGCAGTAGTAGCAGAGCCCAAAAAAGCCACCTCAAGAAGCAAAAGCAAGAAAACAGATGGCCAAGAAGGAATCTGTTTCAGACCTGAAGTACAATTTGCTGCTCATCTGCCCAAAAAAGAACATTAAGGACCAGATTCACAAAAGGGTTTCAGTGCAGCTTTCAGATTTGCATGGCCGAAGTTCCACACAGATGATTTTCAGCAACCTTCAATCTGACACTAGTCTCTGAGGCTGGCACCTACTTAACCTGCTGAACTCATGTTCTGATACACTAAGCCAAACTTTGTGCCTCTAATTTTGAACTACTATCTAACCTGCTCTGCACTGCTAAACTCCACAAGCATCAATTTACAGGGTAGCTTAAAGTTTCCAGTTTGGCAATACTGGAAATAAGGCAAATGAAAGAAATGCTTCCTTTGTCACACAGGTTCATCAGGAATCAGCACCTCATATGCCTGGGTTCACAAGGACACAACCTCTGGAAAGTGAGTTTAGCACAGGTGAGAGGTGCAGGATTAACTCACTGAGGCTGACAGGGAAGTTGTGATACAAACACTCAACCAAGAGCCTAACAGACAGAACATTAATCTCCTGCTCCTGAGCTTGAAAATGCATTTTCCTTACCCACAGCTCAATTTAAGTCACAGGTTTGACTTACAGAATTAAAATTCTGGCCAGTCAGGTATGTGTGAACCATGTTATCATGAGGACCTAATCATGTTGTGGCCAGGCCAACAAAAGCTCCCAGAACACATTTCCTTTTCTACCTTCTCTTCCCTTAGATCCTTTTGCACATTCTCAAATGAACACAACAGGATGGAAAACATCAAGGTCCAAAAACAGCCTGGGCAGCCAAGACTAGCATCAAGGACAATGTGGAAGAAGAGCAAACACTGTGAGCCCTTTTTATAGGAGGAGTTTCCAGAAGTGCTTCTAGAACTCAGCTCATACATGCTTGACAGAAATACCAAGATAAACTAGTTACAACAATATTTAAAAGTACACATAAAACATAATAAAAACAAATGAAATATATTTTTATTTGACAGACTGCATTTGCCATATCTTAAGTTTCTGCAGTGTGTCAATGAGAACTCAAAACAAAGAGTCCTTGGACAAGTCCTACACAACTTCTGTTCATGTAAAATAATCATGATTAGGAAACTAAAGTTGCATGATTGATTAGGAGTTCATTAAAATACAAGATATAGATAAATAATAGGTTTTTTTCCCCTAAAGCACTTCAGTGTTCTCCATCTAAAGCATTACTGCTCAAATTACTCAACAATAAGGTAGCATAGCTTACAAATACTGCAGTTATTTCAGTACAAACGAATGTGGAGGAAGAAACTAGAAAGCAGCCAGTGTTCAGAAAAACAAATGTAAAGACACATGTAGAGAAAGGAGCAGTAGAACCCACCCAACCGTTTGTCTGGGTGCAGACTGGACCAGACATCACTACAGGTATGTTCTGGGAACAGCAGTAATCAGTTACAAAAAGCTAAGGTCAGAAGGAACCAGTTCTGACGTAATCTGACCTTCTTTGGGACCCAAAGCTCTTCACCTGAATTTCTGCATCCAGCTCCCTGACATCTGGACCCTTTTCATCTCAGGGAGAAGAAGAGAACAGACAGGAAACCCCAGCATTATTAGGGCAGTACATACATTCTTTCATTTAGAATACTGCTGTACCACAAAAGGTACATATGAAAAGAGTAAAACATCCAGCAAAAACAATGCAAATGCTATACAAAAATGCCTGCCTCGCTTTAGATGAGCACAGGTTCAGAAAAACATCCAACAACACAGGCCAAGAAGAGCTCCCAAAAGGAGATCAGTCTCCAGATTGTGCTGCAGCCCTGCTTCGGGACAGAGACAAAAGCACGAAGCATTACTGAGCCAGTTCAGCAGAGCACGCTCACACCAAGAGCTTCATCTCACACTGAAGGACTCCACAACAGCAAGAATTTCACAAGTCTGGTTCAAACTTTAAAAAAATATTTAAAATAAGGTGACTGCACCTTAATTATTGGTCTGAAAAAAGGTAGAAGGAGAGAGCCCTAGCTATCTGACTATGATAAAAGAACAGTTTCACATCCTTGACTCTGGAGACCTCGGTCACACAAGACAAGTCACCGCAGAGCAGCACCTCGTGTATCTGAGCCATCTGAAGTCTGTGTCTGCCTGCCAGCACTGGCAGCCCTCTGCACTCATCTTGGAGTGCAGAGTGAGCACCTGCCAGCAGTTACCTGTCACTGGTGCAAGGCAACTCATTTCTTTGTTCTGTGACTTAAAAGACATCCTGGAGTTTGCAGTTTTTTGGCCCTCTGGGTTGATATTAAAAAATCCTAAGGCCAGCTCTGAATTCACCTAACTTATCCAAGACCTGGACCAGTAGGTTCTATTTGCTTAAGACTACACTAAACATGGAGGCTTCAAATTCAAGCAAAGCGTTTTCTACCAGAACACTCTAAATAATTTTGCTAATTTGTTCAAGCAGATCTTCTAAATAAACTCCAAATGCACATCAGAGGTGTAATAGTGAACTATCACATCAGGAAGCTCAAGATCAATGAGCCTCTTATTAACCTGAATAACCAGATTCTGACTAAATATTACATACTAAAGTAGTAACAAGCAGTACAAAACCAGATGATAGAACATTGTTACTGTGTACCTGGCAAGTTCTGACCTCTGAACTTTAGGAAAAGTTTCAACTGCTTCAGCTCTAATTAAAAAAAAAGTTTCCTTTCAGCTTTTCTTTCCAATTTCAAAACAGAGAAATCTGAAATCAAGTGATGTCTGGTCTGATTTTTTTTTTTAAATACCAGGCCACTATCCATTAGAAATAGTTGTTTATTTGTTAGGAGCACCCACAGATATAACAAAAGTACCGCACCAGCATCCGTGGGTTTGAGAGAAAAAAAAACCCAAACAAAACAAACCATGACGTCAGATGACGCTCAGGCTTCTTAAAAGTTTCCTGCAAGATTCAGGCACGTGAACTGTGAAAGCTCAGCAGCCGGGCCCCAGGCAGAAAACGCGGGTTTGGTTTTATACCGCCCGGGGGATCCCCGCGGAGGGAGCCGCCTCCCTGGGGAGCCGGGAGCGAGCGCGGAGGGCTTCACCGAATGCCCCTTGCGCCCTCCCGGCAGGCGGAGGCCCCGGCGAGACTGGCGGCGGCCCCCGGGCTGCGGTGCGGGGGACACGGGGGTGTCACACAACTCGGCCCAACTCTGGAAACTTCTCCGGAGGGGCAGGCGCGATGGGGGCCGCACTCACCGTTCAGCCGGGTCTGCCGGTTCGCTCGCACCCGCAGGAAGGTCTGCAGAGAGGAGACAAGAGCGTCAGGACGCGGATGTGAACAACGCGCCCCTCGCCCGTACACAAGGCCCGGCCCGGTCCCCCCCTCCCCGCGCATCCCCGGGACAACGCACCGTCCGCGGGCCTCCCCCCCAGCGCGGCACCCACCTCTTCCCGGCCCCCGCCGCCGGGCCCCCTCTTGCCGCTCTGCATAGCCGCGGGCGCCGCGGGCGGGCGGCGGGCGGCGGGCCCGGGATGCGGGGGGATGCGGGCGGATGCGGCGCGGCCCAGCGGGCGCCGCCGATCAGCCCCCGGCGGCCGCCGCCATGTTGGCCCCGGTCATGTGACCCGCGGCGCGCGGGTGAGAGTTCAGCAGGCAGTTCCCATGACAACCGACAGGGGGCGGCAGCGCCAGGCGAGCCCGGCCAATCAGAGACCCGGGACGGCCGGACTCAGGAGGAGCTGGCCAATCAAAATTCGGGGGTTACGGGGGACCCTGTGTACCTGACCAATCAGAAATCAGAGATTAGTGGGGCCCTGCGGTGCCTGGCCAATCAGTAATCAGGGGTTACTGAGCCCTGAAGTGCCCGGTCAATCAGGACCCACGGGAACCCAAGGGGCCGTGATTAATCAGACCCCAAATACAGGTTGCTGCCCCGAGGCAGCTGACCAATCAGAGCCTGGGAGCAACTGGGAAGCAGCTTTCTTGATTTCCTCGTCCGACAAGACTCCCTTGTCCAATAGTGATTGAGCACCCTTTAGGCCCAACATCAATAGCCAATCAGAGCCTTAGCCCCATAAACAACCCAAAGGCACTGGCCAATCAGGCACCAGAGTGTCACTCCCCAACTTCCTCTGCCCAATCAAAGACTGGGGCCCAAGGGCTCTTGTCCAATCAGAATCCAAGGTTAATATATACCCAAAGGCAGGAGGCCAATGGGTGCTTCCATGGCTCCTGCCCCGCTCTGGCCCTGCCATGGAGCCTCCAGGGGAGGCCCTGGCTGGGGGAGCCGAGCCTCGGAGCAGAGCCCTGGGACGCGCAGCCCCGTCCTTCCCGCCTGCTGGCACCACCTCCGGGCCAGGCTGAGCGCCCAGGGCTGTGACACCGCCTGCTCCGCCAGAAATGGCCCCTGCCACGGGGACACAGCCTGCGCTTGCCAGGCACTCCTCCCTCTTTTCCTTTTCATGTTTCAGCAAACCTGTCGCATGGCTTTCCCTCCCATAACTGCTGCACATTTGTAGCGTGGGATGGCCCCAGCAGACCGGCCTGAGGTTGGGACAGAGCTGAGGGCTGCAAATTGGGCAGCAGAGGCTCCTATACACACAAATCTCATCTGTTCCCCTCTCTGCAGTTTCCTCAGACTTTGTCTCCTGGAATCAAACGTACATTTTGGGTCTCCTCTCTGGCACCTGACAGTCTGTCCCTTCTTTTTCAGATGGAAAACAAAAACCGCCCCGATCCACGTTTCGCTGCCCCAGATGATGATGGGCAGCAGGACAGGTCAGGTGCTGGTGGGTGAGCTTTGCACAGTCTGTCCAACATCCCAGCTCTGCCTGCCTGATGAACATGCAGATGGATTTTCATACATGGCTTACTTACAAAATCAAAGCTGCTGATTGTTGGCTTTACCCTTTTAATGAATTGAGCTGTCTTTCGGGAGGCACGCTTACCTGAGCTCGAGGGGAGGGAGGTGAGCCTTCCCTGGACAAAGATTTTAGGCTTTTGCTTACACACTACACTGCTATTCAGTCACAAATATTCTGTGGGCTCCCTCCAAGCCTGAAATGCTGTCTTTGCAGTATGATGTATCACTTGTAATTTGCTGTTGATTTCTCCACTGGGTATTCAGGGTTTTATCTAAATGTAACTAAAATGGCTTTGTTTTTACTCAAAGCTCCGTCTGACAGAACATACTGTAAGAGGAGCAGCCCCTACTGACCAAATCCACTGCCACTACCTCGGTCTGATCAGTCACCATGTACCAAACTCCAGCAACCAGGCTTGGCACAGGGGAGGCAGGAGGATGCCTCCTCCCCACATCCAGGAGCCACCCCACTGCCTTCACCGCAGCCCCCTCTCAGCATGGGGAGCAATGCAAGCAGCCCAAGTGCTGTGCAAGCCCCTATTTCTGTAGCACTCCTATTCATTAATCTCCTGCCCTAAATATTCCCATTGGTATATAAGCACAAAGACTGAGAAAACTGAGCCACAGGAATTCTGAAAACCCAAACACCAATAACTCACGTTCTAGCATGTTACTAATAAGTGTATAATCATGATTAGATCACAACACAAGGGACAGTCATACTTCCAGCACACCTCTGCATATGGAAAACTAAATTTTGCAGCCCTTAAAATCACCACCGTGAGAGTCTTCTGCTCTGCTTCCTGGGCTTTTTCCCTTGGTAAGCCAGGCAGACTGAATTCTTGTTCATATTGTGGCTTTATTAAGAATACACTGAGGCTTTACACACCCTTGGCACCCACTCTGAGGTCCCTTTACACTGCCAGTGCAGCGTAACTCAGCCAGCACAGGCATAAATGAAAATCAGGCCCTAGAGGTGTTTTCTCCCTGCAGTGCAGACGTACAACTCCCATTACACATTTGCATTAAGAGCTGCAACCTTCCATAAAATATGCTCACAAACTTAAAGCACATTAGAGAGTAGCTGGACTCAGCACATAGAGGGGCTTCTGCAAAGAATATTTGTCTTTGAGTATTACATAATAAAAATGTACAGGAAAATGTACAGAGGGCTGCAAGGGGCCACCAGTCTCACAGAGACTGATATCTGGCAGAGTGGGAAGGGAGGGAAGCTTTCCAACAAAGGAGCCATAGCAAAAATTTCTTCCATGCTCTTTTGAAATGAACATAATTTATTTATTAGCCTTAATAAACAGGCAGGAAAGAGAGCAGGATTACCTGAAACAGGCATTTCTGTATCTTCTGCAAGGTTTTGCTTCTCTTACTTTGCTCCAGCTTTTATTGCTCATGAGAGGGTAAAGCAGCTGTGACGTGATACCAAGTTATACCCCAAAGCCACATGAGAATATGATCCACAACTGATAATATAACCAATAAATAGGACAGAGGATTGAATAATGGGCAACAAATGTACGAATCTGCTACTAACAGGACCCATCTTCAGGAACACAGGTTATAACTGGGTCTGCTCAATAAGAGCCTCAGCACTGGTCATCAGCCTCTCTCTGCAGGTTCAAACACAGACTTGGCATGTGCAAAGCGGCTGATGCAGGAAGATATGAGTGCCTGCCTGGCCCTGGGCACAGGGTATGGCTGCAGACCACCACAGAACAGAGGGTGATGGGCATTTGCCCCACTGGTACAGCCTCCGCCCACCCAGCCTGTCTACACAGCAGGTGGACACATACTTGGGTCTGTGCTGATGACCAACATTCATTTATCTGCTGTCTTTCAGAGCCTATTTGAAGCCAGTAGCTGAGTACAGACTTGCAGCCAAAAAGTTGGATGTGTGTTAAGTTGGAGTCAAGTGTGCAGCCGGCCCCAAAAATACAGATGGACTTACAACCAGCCAAGCTGTACTTGTGCTGCTGCCCTTTTCATTTCTTGCTCCATCTCCCTCAAGTTTTACTCATTGCATCACCGAAGTCAAGACACGCTGCTCCTCTGGGAAGAGAGTGTTTTATAAAACAGGCTGGCATGGCTGTGGATTTTCCATACTCATTTCTGTCTTGGATGGGCGTCATAAGTAAAAAACACCACTTCTCTGAATGCTTCTCAGTGGGCACAGGGTGGGTAATGACAAACAAAGCCATGGAAATGAGACCAAAATGGTGAATATAATGCAACAGAAACTGCTACAAAGATTTAAAAACCTTTTTAAATACCACTGTGGTTCTAGTCGGAGCTGGGAGGATTTGCAGACAAAAGCCCACCTTCTCAGTCCTGTGAGGGGCAAGTGTTAATGTCCCCATGATGCTGGCAGGAGAACCGGGTACTGATTGCATAGCCAAGAGCAAGGCTGTCACACAGAGCTGTGGGCACTGGGTTGTGCTGGCTCCCTGCCTAAGGCTGAGACCAGCAACAGCAGCTACCTGCTTACCTGGTATCTGTCTGAGTGATGGATGTCATCTGAGGAGTGGGGTGATGCTGTCGGAGAATCTCCTTCCCGCTTGATTGAGGCCGACAACAAAATTGACTGCAAGAGAAAAGAGAAATTCATGTTGTGAGCACTGTCAAGTTTTCTGACTGTCTCTGAGCTGTCCTCAAAGCCATTTAGAGCATCTGCTGAGCTGTGGGACTGTGCTGGGATGGAATACTGGGCTGTGGGTCTGGCTCTGCTCTTTGCAAGGGCCCCATGAGGGGACCAGGCTGCTGGGTCTAGGAAAGTACAAATGAATGGGACAGTCATTTTTACCCCAGGTCTGGTGGCTGGGGCAGAATCAGGCCCTGCTGGAAATGGTATGTGAGGACCACACGAGAAGTTCTCATGACAAGGCACAGGAGTGCTGAGGTGGAGCAGTGCTTCCATGTCCTCATCTGCCCTTTTAAAGTGCCACTAAATCTCTCAATAGCTTTGTAAACTGCACTAAAGCTCTCAGCACCTTTGCAGTGCAACTACCGCTTCCTTCAGTAATTATGCTATTTATTTTAATAAGTAGCACAGAAAAAAAAAAGGGCCTTTTAGAAGGTTAAAAAGCTCTGTGATATTTGAGACCTAAGAGATCACTGATAAACTTCAAGTCCATAGTAGGTAAGTCTAAATTCTACACACAGTGAACTCTAGCAGGAAAATTATTATGGGAGTTTGACAGCATCTGAAGAAATGTACACTGAGTTACAATTGAACTTTATGATTAGAGTACTTTGAGGGAAAAATGTAATTTAAAATTATAATTTAAATTATAAATTAGCTAAACTAGGCTAAATATAGCCCACTATATTGTGAAAAAATGTACACTGGAAATGCAGCTCTGCAGATGTTTGTTTCTGAGAATCAGCTGGCAAGATTTGACAATAAATGACTGCTTGGAGATGTGTGTGTTTGTGAAGGGAAGTGTAGATATCATCTGAATTGGACAGGTCAAGTGTGGTGACAACATTATTAAAAAGCATAATACCTTGGAGAAAGGCAAGTATTCCAGAAATATTTGCCTCTGGGCTGAAATGAAACATGAAAAAATGTGCATTTTTTTGGAAAGATATGAGAAAGTGGAAAAATGACTCAGCATACAAATTGGTTCAGTCAGCAGCAAGCAATCCCCCAGGCTTGGCCAGCTCTCCACGAGAGCAGCGCAGCAGTGCAGCAGCACGGGCACGGAGGGAAGGCAGGCTTGGGGAGGTGGTGGAGGAGGGAAGTTTGGGATGCGAATTCAGCCCCATGGGTGTGAGCTGCCAGCCCTGCCAGAGGGCAAGAGGCATGTCCCAGTGTGCAGTGGAGACCTCTGCCGTAAAACCCAGCTCTACCAGCTGCAGGGAGATGTGATGTCCTGAAAGGGGTCACAGAGGAGTTGCCTGCTGGGGTGCTCAGTATTTCCTTGGACAAACCACTCCTGCTAACTGAGGGCTGTGCTGACCACATCCTGGGGCTGCCTTCCTGCTCAGCTCAGCCCAACAGGCTCACTGGGAGCCCATGGGGCTGAGGGCACCCATCAAAGGCTTCCTCAAGAGCCCAGCCTCCGCTTTCCAGGGGACAGATGGGCAGAGCAGGGAGGCTCTCTGGCTTCATCTGTTGGCTCAACCCAACTGCTAATGGGCTTTGGTGAACAGATAATTTATTTCTGGAAAAGCCCTTGCAGAATTTCTGCAGCATGCAGACCCCAAGCTCTGCTATTGTTTAGTTTCTTTATTTTCTAAAACGAGAGTGAGGACCATTTTTGAATAAGCAGGATTGCACATGTCCTAAAAAACATGGGGATGAGGCTCAAAGCCTTCAGTTGTGACTCAGAATAACAGTCCTGACTGCAGCAGTGTTAATGTCCTAATAAGCCAAGGGTCCTGGAGCTGGGAGGGTTAAATCTGTTTTGTCTTCCAATGTATTCTAGAAAAGGGGAAAAAACACCCATCACCCCATTCCTCGAGGATGGACAGACAAACCCTGCCTGCCTCCCGCTCCCCCCCTCAGCTTCTGGTAGCTCTAATCCAATATTATTATGTGAAAAATGGTTGGGCTAGCTATGGAGACAGTAAATTAAACGTTATGTATTAGTTTTTAGCGTGTGGTCCCAGGAAGAATGCTGGCCCCATTTATTCCACAAACCTCCTGAGCACCATGGCAATGACCTCTGGAAAAACGCAGGGCTAAACTAATCCCAAAGATGTCAATCTCGAGGCCTCTTCTACATACACTTGCAGTTTAGATTAATAAACTGTCTATTTTTAAATTGTGTGCAAGCACTTCAATTTTAAATACCTTGCCGGCATGTTAAACACAGCGTTAGAGATGCCAAGTCACACTTCCCCTTCACTCTTAGGAAACTTGACTTCATTTGTTTTTCTCATTTCCCTGTGCTGTGCCACACTTTGCCTCTCAGGCAGCCATGGGGGCAGGCAGGGATGCAGGCTCAGAGGCTAAGGGACTAGAAAAGGCACTCGCCATCATGGTGACTTTCAATCCTGCATTAGGCCAGCCTCTGCCATCCCAATTTTGGCTCCTTTTACCCCAGATTGCCATGTTGAGGCTGTTTTCCAATGGCTAAGCAGTGAGGATGCCTGACCACAGCATGCTGAGACAAGGATTTGCTGTTCCCTGCACCACTCTGCTCATTCCCCCACTAGTCCTAGCGAGCAGAGAAAGGTAGCGATACAATTCCCATTCCTCTGTCAGCTGTGTTCTGGGAAGGTGGCTGTGGAGGGAAAAGCTGCTCTCCCAGCCCTCATGCATGCCCACGTTGCATGGCAGACCCAAATTCTGTCATCCCAGCCCAAAAACATGGTGCTCAGTGCTCTGTGTGCAGACAGGCCTGATGTGGACATGCTCCCTACCATGGGACCAGGTTCTTCAGCATGGTGGGAACAAACCTTGATGCTGAAATGTCCCTTTTCCCTTGGGTTAAGGCCACAAGCCAGCTTATCCATGTCTGACTGCCAGTACATCCCAGCTGCCCTTCAGAGTGTGTCTGAGTGAGGATACTGGGGGTACAGGAACCTCCTCCCTCCCTGGTCTCCCCTCCACAACTCCCACCATCAAAGCTGGAGCAAGGGCTGTATGTGAGTGGTGGTGCAGCTTCATATTTCTCCCTCCCCTTTAAATCATCTCTCCATTGGGTAGAGGCACTCTCCGTGGAGGTTATAAACCCTGAGAGGATCAGGCTGAGCATTACACCTGGGGCAAGCTAAATAAAAAAAGGTCACCGGCGCTTTTTAAACATGGACAAAAAAGCAGTAAAATGTGTTTGAAAAAAAAAATCTGGCATTAAATCATGACTTTTTGCCTGCCTTGCCTCATTAAAAGTGGCCTTTTGGAAGGTAAAATTATCATTGTAAGTGATAAGATCTTTAAGAAAATAATTCACGGCTTCTTCACCCTTTAATATGATAGCCGCCACCGGCTAATTTTTTTCTTAATGGCAACGAGGCCATCAATCTTGTCCAAGCCCTGTACTCCCTCCTTCCTCCTGCCCCTCCTGCCATGCTGGGCAGCCATGGCCCTGCTCAGTGATTCCTTCCTGCCCCTTGGAGCCCAGCTGTGCCGTGCCAAGAGATGTGCCTGGATGTCCACAGAGGGCACACCAGCCTTGCTCACGCTGCGAGGCTCACCTTGGACCTGCAATCCTGCCGAGATCAGCTGCGAATGTTTCAGCAGCTCCCCGACGCTAGGAGCAACACCGAGTTTACATATATATACATACAGGGGCAGGTTTGGTATGGATCAAACGTGCATCCCGCAGCCTGTGTGCCGGCCGCAGTGATCCCAGCCGTCCATCCCCACACCCGCTGGGGCGATGCCGGCAAGGACGGCGGTGCCAGCACGGCACGGCCCGGGGCGATGCCGGCCAGGACGGCGGTGCCAGCACGGCACGGCCCGGGGCGATGCGGGCAAGGACGGCGGTGCCAGCACGGCACGGCCCGGGGCGATGCCGGCCAGGACGGCGGTGCCAGCACGGCACCGGCCCGGGGCTCGCCGGCCGTGGGCCCCGGACGGGGGTCGGGGGCAGCCGCCAGCGCGGGGAAATGGATGGAAATTGCCGCCCCCAGCCCGAAGCGCGGCCTCTCGCCGGCAGCCGGGGCAGGTGTCAGCGTGGGGACAGCCCAGCCGCTGGCGCTGACATTCTGCTGCCTCTCAAGGCCAGTCATTTGAGAGTATGAAAGTGCTGGACTCCTCTTTCTGAGAGCCCTGGAAAAACATAAGGAGTCTATTTTTCTTAAACAATCCATCACAGCTGCTGTCAGCAGAACAAATACCCTAACCCTGCTTTTTATGTATCTATATGGCCTTTAAAATTTCTTTTTTTTTTTTTTTCTTTTTCTTTTTTTTTTTTTTGGCACAAAGTGTTCCCCGCTTGATGCATTCAGCCTTAACTCTGCCGTCTAAATAGGTACTTATCACTTAACATGGAGGTGATGGCTTGACATGTTTTCTGTCTCCTGCCCTCCCCTCCACGGTAGGGAAGACGTCAAAGTGTTGCTAATAGCTGTTATCACTTGGGAACTGTAACCCGAAAGCAATAAGTGATACCAGGCCTTGCTGTGATTTTTCCCCTTAACTCTGCTAGCCGTTTTTTATGTTATTGCTGGAGGATCCCCGACACAAAGATGCTACTATTAGAGCTGAGTTTCCTAGAAGCTTTTGGAGGGTCCACATTTGCTCTCGGGAAAAGTTAGAGGTAAAATTATTTAGTGGCTTTTAGCTGGCAGAGATAAAGGTGGGATGGAGCTGGGGATGAAAGGCTTAAATGTGAGAAGGGTGTGAATGGCGAATAGAAATAATGGCATCAGCAGCTTCTGGCCTTCACTGAAAAATTCCAGTGGTTCACAAGCAGAATAAGCTTACAGAAATGTGAGTTACTAATTAATTTCTGTGCAAGTTACAGTGACACATGGGATTGTAATGGAGCTGTGTGTCCTCTTGGAAGAGACACCAGCTACATGGAGGGAAAAGGGGCCCCTTCCAGCAGAACTGCCCATCAGCACTCTGGAGATGGAGGGGGAAAGAGGTCTGGCCCAGGTCTGTCCCTCTCTGCTCCTTCTGCCAAATGCAGTGGTTTCCCCTGGTCGAACAGGAGGGTACAGCTGTTTGGCCCAAGGGGAGTGAGTGGCTTTGTTTGGCCATGGGGCAATTTGTTTTATGGAATAAAACCTGGCAGATACATGGTTTTGGAGTGACTCTGGTATTCATCACCCCAAACTGCAGGAAGCACAGCCAGTTAACACTCATCCTACGTAATTTCCTCTCCTTCACATATCTGTTGGCTGTTCTCATGTCCCCACCTTGGCAATAGCTTTGCCACAATACCCAGATTTAGCTTTTAAATCTTTCCTTGTAAATCACAGTTACAGAGGGAGGGAGCACAGATACGGTGAATAACTTTGCCAACCTCCCAGTCTGTCAGTGACACAAGAGAAGGAGTTAAAACCCCAGGGCACTGACACCCGTACCCTGTTTCTACCACCAGACATGATATGAAGAAGTTAAATGATTGTGCTAGAAATTTCATCTCAAGTGAGGCAGCTGGGAAGAGTTAAATACAAACATTCTGTCAAGGTTTAAGGCTCCAAATCTTTCTTGCTTCGAAGCTCTTTTTCCTTGGAGGGCTTTAGTGGTCAAATTTCCCACCCGATGTTGTAATTCTCTCTCAAACTGCTCGGTGAAGCTGTAAAATCACGGGGGTGGGTGGGGGAAGCAAAGAGCTCTGGCACTGTGGCTTGGTTCCCAGCTCTGCCGGAGGTCTGGGAGCAGAGTGCTGGCTGCTTGCCTGCAGGCACCCTCTGTGGAGCTGGGTGCACACCTAAACAAACCAGCTGCAGGCATCTGCTGGGTGCGTGGGATGGATTTTGCTCGTGGCCACTCACCTCAGTGTTTGCAGCAAGAGCAAGAGCACAGCCAGGACTGGAAGTGGGAAAGGCAATTTGCAGCCGTGTGTTAGGAAGCAGCAGTGGAAAATGGATACTGAACCCATCACAAGAGCTGGGATGCTTCATGAACCCAATCTCTTCCCCTTCAGTGATCCGTATCAGCTCTTCCACAGGGGATATAAGTTTACCTGTTAGGCCACAGGTAACAGTCTGCAGCTAATACCTGAAATACGGGCAGTAGTGAAGTGCTCTTAGGTGGCAAGGAGGACTAGGGAATGCTGACTCTCTAGTTATCATCAGCTGCTCAAGGAAGAGTGGGAACAGTTGGATTTACACCTCACCAACATGGGTTCAACCCAATGTGTGCTCCTCTCCTGCCTTGCAAGTGGCAGCCAAGGCAAGGGGAGAAAGGCAAGGGGAGAGCATGAAGTCTAGGAATGATACCCAAGGGAACCTCTCACTGCTGACAGCTGGTTACAGACTCCTGGGCAGCCACCAGTCCAAACAGTGTCCGTGGTGCTCTCCATATGCCTCTGTGAGACATTCCTGCTGCCTGCTCTGCCTGAGACCCAGGCTCAGGCCATGCTGGGGAATGCTGCAGGGAGGCTCTGGCCTCACAGAGGTCTGGGGCATGGCTTGCTTGGACAGACCTTCAGAAAGGAACCTTCTGAGTGACAATCTGCTTGTCCAAGTGCCTTGTCCTCACTGGTGTTTCACCATCTATTAGGCTTGGTCTCTAAGGGCAGATGAGGATCCTGAACACTGCAGATCTGTGGTACTCAGAGCTTTGCAGAGAGGGAGCCCAGGCACCAAGCAGTGGTGCTGGCTGGAGCCCCAGCTTGCAGCCCTTGCTTGGCTGTCACTGCCTCAGTCAGCTCTGATAATAGAAGAATCTGATATAATAATCCTGCATTCATCACATCCCATGTTGAGTGATTGGATTTTCTTTGACATATTGCCATGAAAATTGACCCAGTGCAGTGAGTGACAGCTCTTCAGGGGCAGGGGGGCAGTGAGAGAGGAATGTGCATTTACATCTGGGCTTTTATTGTCCAGAGAGATGTTTGCTGGGGCAACTGTGGAGAAGGAGTGGGAGCAGAGCTAGGCCACAGAGCATGAGAAGATGAAACCTCCAGTTTCAGTTGCCCCCCAGGAAGAGCCTCAGTCCAGCACAGAAGTGGCAATGATAGTGATGCTATGGGCAAAGTCCTAAATGAGCCCTAAAGAAGAGTTAGAGCCGCTGGTGACCACAGAAGTAACTACCAGCCTGCAGTCATTCCAGTTTCCATGTCCCTGAGTGAAACCAGCTTGCCCTTGTTTGTTTTGCCACTGGAAGTTCCTGAGGGATGGGGAGGTGCAGCCCCTGCTCCCATTGCTGAGCTGCTGGAGCTGCTGGCCTTTTTGTTGGCACCAGGAAAAGGATGGTCAGGAAACATTGCAGCGGTCCCCTTCCACCAGTTCCAGAGTGGTAGAGATCTTCCCTGGAGGTGCCTGCCAAACCCCCAGTGATGCCTGGGTGCCTGGACATGGACTGCAAGCCCACTCTGGGGGTCTGTACCCCATCCCTCTGCCTGGAACTGTATCAGAGGGACTTCACCACCTGATGGGCTATTCCTACCCCATGTTGCAAACATGCAGCAGGCACAAAGGAAAAGAGCAGCCTTCATCACCCCACCACCCTCCTCCTCAATCCCACCTGGTAACAAAGGGGCCTTTAATACCAATCTCAGGTGAAGGTGACAGCACTTTGCCTTCCCATGCCACACAGGACCTGTCTTCCAGCAAAAGCCACATAGAAATAATGAATCCTCCTGGACTGAGAAGCTTTCAAGCTCTCTGAGAAGGGAATGAAAGATTTCCTGATTTCACCCTCTCCCTCCCTGCTCTCCTGGCTTCTTGAAGTTAATGTTCTTAGTCCCAGACGTGATGGGCAAAGGGAAAAGATCCATGTGGTGACAGGGGACGATTGATCTCTTTTACATAGAACGACGCTCCAGTCCCGGTTTAATCCCCTCGCTCAAGGCAAATGGGATTCTTTGTCAATGGAAACTTCAAAAGCCTGGCCCTGCCGTGAGATGGACCTTCTTCTTTATCTGTTCTCTGTCAGTCACTCACTGTGTTTGCCTCCAAACAGCTAATCTGTCTTCCTAGCTGTCCTTCTCCCTCACAGGCGATGTGTTTGGGACTGCTGAGTTATCTACACGGAGGCCTGATGAGGAGGGAATGGGAAGATTGCAGTCCAGGTGCTTTCATTTTGCTGGTGCCCTTTCCAGCTCCTTCAAGACATCCCAAGGCAGCCTCACACTGTGGATTACAGCACTGGTGGGTTTGGGGATTCCTCTCTGCTCTGCTTGTTTTCATGGGAGAAATAGTCAGGTCTCCACTCTCCTGTATGACTATACTTTGCTCCAGGGCACAGGAGCAAAATATAGTCATGCAGGAGACAAAGGTATGGACCACTATGAAGTATCATTGCAATTTATTTTTTCCCTAGAAGGATTTGGGAAATTGCTGGGGTTATTTGGGAATCATTCCTACCTGCCAGGAGCTCAAGTCAGCACAGTGGCTCCCAGGCCTCTCCCTTGGTGAGGCAGACAAGGTGTTGATGTACTTGGCAAGACACCCAGCCCCAAGGAGAAAATCTAGTGTTGAAATGTCAGTCTTTGCTTCTGACATCACATGCCAAAAAAATCACCACAGGCTTCCAGAAAAACCAATGGGGAATGAGACTGGAAGTTAATTCTAATAAAACAAGCATGAAGACATCTCCTGTGAGAGATGCCTTGCACTTGTCTGGAAGCCAGGAGCTTCCCTCACTTGGACTGTGTCATCAGCAGTGTAGGAGAACCTGGAACACTTGCCTTTGCCCACCTTGGAGAGGACTACATGGTTTTTAGAGGCTGTGCAATGCCCTGCAGTACTCCCCACCACCTGCTCACCTGCCCAAGATCTGGTCTTTCCCATCCCTGTGCCATAGGAAGTCCAGCTGACAGCAAATCAGTAAATTATGCTCTTTGCAGCAATGCCATGATGCTCTGTGAGTTTTGCATTTCTGCATTGTGAGCCAAGGGGAGGGGAGGTGGGTCCTGAGGAGGGGGTTGAGGCTGAGATGGTGTCTTTGAGGGATTTGGGCTCCTCCTTAGGTGTGCTTCACTCCCCTGAGGCAGGCCCACTTTCCCCTTCCAAAGCTGGCATATGGCTCTGGCTCCAGGAACTCCCACACGTGATTTCCCAGGCTGAGCTCAGGCTGTGTGTGATCAGCTTTCATTAGCTGTCATTAGACACAATCTGGAGTCCCAGAGCCCAGCAGGTCCTTCAGCCCCACCGTTCCTCGGCTGCACAAGGAATGCAGAGCCCTGTGCAGGGACTTGGCTGCTCCAGCCCAGCGGCTGAGTGGGGACAGCAGCTTTCCCCAAAAGTGTGGCCACCTCCCTGGGAGACATCAAGTAGCAGGACAGGGAGCGGGCTGGGAAGGTGAAGGGGTGTAAAGAGCACCCTTTGGGGGACAGGGAAAATATGCTGAGGTTTGCTGACTTACCTTGGGGGTGCCTGCTGCCATGGCATCCTTCAGGATGGAGCTCTTGCTGCCAAGAGAGAAGAGAACGAGGTCAGTCACAAAACTGTCAGGCAAGGAGGGGAGTGCTTAGAGAGATCTCATAAGGTCAAATAGCAAAGCACATTGTTTCTCTTCCCTGGACCAACAAGAGCCTCCTCACCCTGCCTGGAGGGACATAGGAAGGAGGGCAGTGCCAACTATTTGTCCAGCTGTAACAGGATGGTCATACAAGTGGAAGTCCCCAGACCAGCCACATGAGTCAAACACTGACTCTCCCCCTGCCTGGGGCTTGCAGAGCTCCTCTCCCAGCACTGGGAAAAAGCAGAGAGCAAATCTGCAGGAGCATAGGGAAGAAAGCCAGGGAGAGGGCAGCAGAGGTGGTGAGCCCTGTGAAGGGTCAGGCACAGTGAAAAAAAGGAGAATAGGAAAGAGAAGGAGATTAAATCGGTATAAGAGCAAAGGAAAAAAAGATTTCCTCAGCTCCAGGCACACCAGGGAAGCAGCAGCTCTGCTGGAGGCCAGAGTGATTTGTTAATTCAGCTTGTTCTCCATTTAGCAGGGAAGGAGGTCCCTACCCGGTGCTCCTCCTCGCCTGCCCTCGCTAGCGGGAGATGCTATAGATTTAATAACACCTTCCCCCCTCCAGACAGGTTAAACTTGAAACAATTACATATCAAAGCCGACATGGCGGGGAGGCCTGCACTGTAATTTTTTGGTTATTAAAGTAATCTCTCTCATGTAAATTCTCCTGCTAACATGCTGCAAACAGCATTAGGAAATAAATTATTTCCCCATGATTCGATTTGTCAATGCAAAGCACCTGCAGCAGGGAAAAGGCTCTTGAAATATGTTGCCAAGCCCAGTGCCTGTGCTTGTAAGCACACGCTGGTGGGGTGGCTGGCTCCCAGCTCCCCATAGCCCCGGGGAGATGATGGATGGGTGGGTGGGTGGGTGGAGGGGGGAGGGTAGTGGGGGGAGGTGGGGGCTGGGGAAAGGGGTGGAATGGAATTGTGTTTAATAACAAAATTTGTATGCAAGCCTGCATCCCAGGCTAAGGATGAGTGATCGGCAGCCAGAAAGTATTAAAAAGCCTTGCTAAACAGATGCTGACAATAGAACAAGACATATCAAATCAGATCTACTTCAGAAACATTAATATACACACGCACACACGCTCGCCCGCGCGCGCGCACCCGGCTCCGCACGCCCGCGCTCCTTTCTTCTCAATCACAGCAATATGGGAGACATCAATAAATTTTTATGAGACTTTTAGAAGATCAACACAGTACTAGATGTGACAAAAAAGCAATGTGCCTGTCATGTTCGCTTTGTCGGGGACACTTTAGCCCCAGATGCCGAGCTGCAGTGCCAGCAGGGAAAAATTGAATTTGGCTGGCTTTAATCTGCCTTGATTTGGCAGATGGCTGGGTGTTATGAAATGAGCAGGGATGGAGGAAGGTGTTTTCTCCTGGGGCTATGGCTCCCCTCCTCTTCCAGTGCCACTGCCTTTTGCCCCCTGCCCTGAAATGGTGGAAACACACAGTTATCCACTGTCATCAGGTCACTCCAAATGCCACAGCTCTGCTCCCAGCTATGGTTCCTGGGGATCACGGATGGATGGGCTGTTACCTCTCACACAGCCCCACTTCCCTGAAGGAATGTGCTGCAGGATGCTCACCAAGGATACAGGATGCCCCCTGTGTCCCCCAGCTCTGCTCTCTACCCTCAGGAGGTGTCACAGAGTAGAATTAGTTCCTGCTGCCCACTGAGATACAGTCCCAGCATCACCTCAAGCCTGTGCAAGAACAAGCACGATGGGAAAGATTTCCTTCTCTTCTCAACCTCCAGCACAACCCTGAATTTCTCAATCACATGAAGTGTGAAACAACTTTTTCTTTTCCTTTTATGATCCACATGCCTTGTTAAAAAAACAAACCCGTTTCCTCTCTTTTCTTGTTAAAGGTGTTTAAAATTATTAATTTTCAAGGGAAAGAGGAAGAATATAATTAATTCCTCCTAGAAATGGTGTTAGGGCCAGGAAACTGAAGTTTTCACAATGAGAGTCTCTCTGGCCAGCCAAAAGATCCAGTCTCTGCTGTTGGGACCGATAAGGAAGGGGTTTAGATAACTTGGCAGACTTTATTTTATTCTTCATCTGGAGGATTATTAATACTCACCCCCTTTCTTGCAATGTAGCTCTACTCTATCAGTAATAAGAGTTTGCAATTCAGGGTTTTTTTATATCCAGAGATGGGTTAGCAATAGGAATAAGCCCAGGTCATCCAAGCACCCAGACCTTGTGATTTAAGCGTGCTTTTTCTGATCCCACTAAACAGCCCCCTGAATTACAAGGCCTGCAGCCCCCTGCACCTCTTAAGAATGCTGGCAGCTGGCTCAGGATCGAAGGGCTGTCAGCAAAGGGAAAGCTTCCCCTCCATAAACACTGCAGACAAATTAAAAATGGTAAAAGGGAAATCAAGACCTTTAAAGTTCAAACACTTTTCGGTGCCTTTTAAAGTTTTTTTGCTCTAGGCCCTTGCAGACAGCACAATCTTTGGAGACCTTGGGATTCTCTTTAATCACCCATCCAGGCTGCAGTGGTCTGAAATGATTACACATTTACATAGTAATAACCCCAACACTCCCCACATTATTTCATGGCTAGCATATTTCCACTCAGTGAGTGATCCATGTGTTTTAAATTATAACCTGTACATAGGAAATTAGTTACTAAGTACGATATTCATGGGCTCATCTGACACTTCTAATTAAGGTGATTTACACAGAATTATCTTACGAAATAAAAAAATGGTGTTTTGCTAGCTAATAAAATATAATTACTACCCGCTTTTCTAAGTTACAGTTAGTTTTAATCTATTTGGGGAATTGTTTATCTAGTTCATTACAGCAAAACAACTTCTTTACCTTTTAGGCAACTCCCCAAAGTGCCAAAGAAGAGCAAGGAACACCCTGGGAAGACCCAGCGATTTTGGCAGCCTCCTTCTCTCTCTCCTGAAGACTGCACTTTCAAGGGATACAAGGCTGCTTCCTCACTGGCTCCCTTTCTTGGGGCTGAGACACCAGTTCTATCAGTGCATTCATGCACCTCATGTGTTTGGATGTCCCCATGGGGACAAAATAAGGCCCTTGCCCGGCTGCCAGAGGGCTCTGCCCAGTGTTGCAACTGCATCACCCATTAACGAGAGCAGCACAGCCAGGTCCCCATGTGCTCCAGGACACACTGCTCCTTTAGATTAGGGACCATCAGCTTTAAGAGGAGCCTTTCCTCTCAGCAAGGCTCTTCACAATGAAAGCAGAACTCAGGCTACACCAGAGACATGCAGATGTCCTTTAATGCTAGGCACACATTTGGTTAGGAGCATCCCCAGGTGCACCTGGGAAGCCCCTGGCATGTCCCTGAGTGAGCTTCAAGGGGCTGTTCAGCCCAATGCTCCTGTCCCATGACTTCCCAAAGGGCAGCTCAGCAAGCCAAGTATGTGCCCTCCTTATCCACAGTCTTGGGGTTTCCTCTGCCATGGTTGCTGTTACACACAATGACCTTCAAGCCTATTTACTTTGTTATGGTCCTGCATTTTGGGGTGTTCTTGCCATAGGAAATAAAAAGGCAACACGCAAGGAGTGGTCCCTTATCACCCCCATGAATGGAAGCTGCTGCTTCTTCCCACAGGGAAAAATCAGGTCATTATCTGAAGGCTAAGTTCCCTGAACTGGGGCAGCTGCAGTTGTTCCTGATTATCTCTGAAGGACACTGAACCAGTAAGGAGCAGGTAAGAGGGCTGATGCCATGCAGCTGGAGTCTTCCAGCTCTGCCACTCTTCCACAGAACCCCTTCTCAGCAGGCCCCTGTTTGACAGGCATCAGCCTGTGCAGCTCCCGCATGAGATCCTGCAAAACCGAAAGATTTCTACAGGCTGTAGCCAATGGATGTATTTAATTAACACCCCCCACTCAAAAAAAAAAAAAAAACCAACAAAAAAAAGCCCCAAAAAAACCCCAAATTGGAAACAATTTATTTTTAACTGTAGGACTCATGGCTTGAATGTGCAGCCTTGGGATGGGAGCCCCAGCAGCAGGGAAAGCCTCTGGCAGAGCCGTGGATAGCAACTCCAGCTGTAATGGAGCCGTTGCTGAGTAGAGAGGGAATTGGATTTTTGTGAATGCCAATTTAAATAAGTGGAAGTGTCACTTGATGCTTAAATAAGGAAATGGGAGTTTGATTTTATACCTAGCTGCAGGTGACAGCCCTCAGCATGGCCAGGTGGGATCTGTGCCATCACAGGAGGCACACTGGGATTTTTACCCTGCTCTGGCTCCCCCAGTGGCACCTGCATCCCATGAGAGGAAAAGGGGCTGAGTGATGATAAAAAATTGCCAAAGAGGCTGCAGTCAGGGCTAGAAATGTTCTACTCCTACAGTGCCAGACGTGCTTCCCACATGCTCCCCCTGTCAGTATTTGTGAGACCTCAGTGACCAACACAGTCAGTTGTGACAAATCTGACCCACAGGGCAATCACCCACCTCCCCCGAAGAAATGAAATGCAGCAGAATCATAAAACACTGTGGCATGACCTGACTGTGCTGAAATCCCCTATTTGCTATGTTCTGTTCACATCCCCAACTCTTTCTGCCCTGCTGGATTTTCCTTTATCAACCTCTGATACCCCATGTCCCCACTCAGAGTGGATAACAGATTTCTGGGTGAGGAAGTGATGGTCCATGTGGGCAGGGCCAAACAGGAGACAGTGGCTGGGGGGTAGTTTCATTTCTCTCCCACTATTTGAAAAAGAGGTGGCTGGAAAAATAAAAAGGAAAATTGGAGGGAAAGGTCATGCATTAGATTGATTTGGGGGGCTCTTTGCTACCATGGCTATAATGACTGTTTAATTATTCCCAGCTCATGTGGCAGTTCAGAAGAGGCTCTGCAGAAGACATGCATTGCTTCAGGGCGAATAACTGACCGGAGATTTATTTCTCACCCTTGGGTTTCCACACACCCCTTCCCAGGCCTCCTGCTGCCCTGAGAGTCAGCAGCAGAGGAAGGCTTTGCCCTCCAGAGTTCTAAACCTCAGCCTTCAAATCCCTATCCTGGAGTCAGGGAATGGGCTGCAGGTACCATAGGTCTGAAGGCAATTTAAGGAGTGTTCATAGCTCTTCTAGGGCGCTGCATGAGCAAGAGAAAACGTGACTCATACTTTTTTTTCACTTACTCTGCTACCCTGGAAGTTCTGACCCATGAGAAATGCTTCTCACCTACAGATTATGGACAGCAGCCTCTGCCTTCCCTGGGGTCTGCCATGGAGGAGAGGAACGGGGCATCTCTAAGCAGGGCAGGCAGCTGCCTGCCGTGTGCTCTCTCTGTAGGAAAAGCCGTGGGTGAAGGGTCCAGGCTGCTGTCATTACCACCCTCTAAATGCACAGGAGGAAGCTGGAGGGTCTCTCTTTCCTTTCTGTCCATGATTAATCTGCCACAGTGAGGGGCAGGGACACAAATCAGCGGAGGAATGAAAGAGGATAAATCCATGGTATCAGCAGCACCACATTGGCTAGATAATAAACAGACTCCTCTCCTCATAAATTTTTCTCCATTCCCACACATTTTCTCGCCACCAACACTGGCAGACCTGGAGCAGGACTGCTCCTGACCTTTCTGATGTCCTGGCTGGTGGGAAGAGCTGTGGCTTTGCCAGGGAACCTGGGACCCTCCACCTTGGCTGGCATCCTTCACTCCTGGCCAGACTGGGGCGCAGCAGGAGCACCAGGATGGCACAACGGAGCCCCATCCAAACTCACTGGGGTTTAGAGGATGCATGGGACACCTGATGTGACTGTGGCAAGGTGGTCCATACCAGCATGTGGAGTGGGTGGGAGAAGCACTAGAGACACAAAGCACACTTCAATTTGCTTGGTAATTTCACTCTCTCAGTGCCCCAGGGCAGCTTGTTCTCACTGCCTCAACCCCACACTGTGTCCTTACTCCTCATTTTAGTAGCAGTGAGCACACCCACTTCTCCACACCCCACACAGGGATGTGACCCTGTTAGCTGCCTTGTGGTGGCAGGTGGTCCTGGTCTTGCTCGGGGATCACAAGAAGCTGACACTTCCAGGCAAGTTTCATTTAAATCAGACAGGAGTCAAACTGCTGGAGAAACTTCAGGTGACACCATCCAGCTGGAGATGCATCTGTACCTGAAACTGGGCACCCCCAACTCCAGGGCTGAGGTTCTGTGCCATGGGGGCATGGGATGCCCCACTGCTGCTGTGGGGCAGGACTCTCTCCCTGAGGGAATCAGGGCAGAACAAGGATGTGAAAACCTGTTCTGTGTCCTTAGAGCAGCTCCCACACACCAGCCTGTCCCTGCAGCCTGGTTTTGCTGGTGAACACTGTCTGGAGGGCAATCATGGAGGACTCACACCCAGGAGGAGCACTGAGGAGACATCACACGCAATTAACTGCTTGATTGAACACCTTGGGGGATACCAGAGCCCTTTGGGGAAGCCCTGGGAGGGCACAGCCAGGGAGAGGTGCTGCAGGAGAGGCACCCATTCCCACCTGCAAAGCACGCTCAGGCACTTAATAGTACCTGTCCCCAGCATCTCCCTAGCCTGGATTTATGCCTTGAGGGGTCACCTCTGGCGAGACTCTAATAACACGACTTTATTAGCTTTCTTGTTCCTTCTTTAAGATACAGTAGCAAGGGGGGAGGAGGGCAGCAGCACCTCGGGAAAGAGCGGGGGTCGTATGGATAGGAGGCAGCTGCCCTCGCAGTTCCCCTTCTCAGTGACAAGGGGGAGAGGGAGAAAAATGATGCTCCCTTGAAATTTATCATGCACCCAATTACAATGTTAATTGGCAAGTCCCAGAAATCAATTAATTCGCAAATTTTTTTCAATTAAAAATTAAGATAAATCATAAAACGTTATTAAGCAAAGGCCAAACTCCATGAACTTTTTTTTTTTTTTGTCGGCATCTGGGTTTTTTTAAAATTTAAATAAAAAAAAAGAGCTGTGTTGCCAAAGCCCGATGCCCTTGAGTGCCTTTGCTGAAGCACAGGGGGCTGTCATCAGCAGGACTGGGCTGAAGACAGATAAAAAAATATCGACCAGTCGGACACACTGCTTCTGCTTTATTGATCAGGCGGGAATTTAACTTGCTGTGCATATCCACCGTGTCAGCAAGGGCCACGGGCGAAATTAAAAGTACTTGGCTTGGAGATGTCGCCTTGATACTGGGGGGTGGGGAGAGATGGAGGGAGGGGGAAGAAGAGGGGGAGAAAGGGAAGAAAAGAAAAGAAGGTGGAAAAAGAAGAGGGACAAGAAAGAAAGAGAGAGGGAAAAGTTGAGGAGCAGGAGGTTGCAATGCCTGCTTGCAATCTCACTTGTTGGTCAGGGCTCCTTCCTCTCTCTGGAGAGCCCACAGGTGTCTACTGCCTGCAAGGAAGGGAACCATGTATTCCAACAGAGCCCTGGAAAAAAACCTGCTCACCCAAAACCATTTCTAACCTCTCTCATTGAGAGGCTGGGGGACCTGCAGCATTTGCTGCACAAAAAGTCTGGGGAAGTACCTGGTCATCAAGTTAAAGTCCCCAGGCATAAATCAAGGAGACGTGAGACGAGAGCCATGACCCTGATGTGACACATGACAACAGAGCTAATTCGGGTTTTACACACCCTATTTATCCTGCTGGGCCTGGCAGCACAGCCACTCGCCCTTCCCCAGCAGCCGCCCACGCTGGCCCTGGGAAGGTCCTCCAAAGGTCCTTTGGGAGAACACAGCGCTTGGCAGATCCCACAGAAATGAAGCAAACACTTTCCTGGGGCAGTGCAAGGAAAGGAGCAGCTGTATTTCAACAGGGGGTTCCCTGAGCAGGAGAGGGGTGTGAGCCACATCTCATAACCTGCTCTGCGCCCTTATTGTGACCAGGAGCAACAGACCAGCTCCTGTCATTTGGGCACAAGGGACCACATGGATGATGTGCTTGCCAACTTGTCAGTTAGCAGGAGTTTCCAGTGCAGACTCTGAGGGGTTAGCATGAGATGACTTTAACCAGAAAGACCATGAAACACTGGGAAAGCAACCTGTAAAAGATGTGAAAAGCAGGATGCATTTCCGTAGGTCTGGAGACATCTCTCAAGAACAGTCAGCTTGCCTTGTGACCAGTTAATCTCCCAAGGTCCCTCTACATAAAGAAACCTGGAGCTGAAGCTCCTCACAGCAGGGTGAGGATGCTCTGTGCAGTGCCAGGAACTGAGGGAGCACTTTCTGTTTCTACCCTGGCTGCAAAAGAAGAGAGGATTAAGAACAGTGAGAGGAAAAGAGTATGTGTGCAAACAAGGGAGAGAAAGCTTCAGATGGAACCCAAAGGAAGATTTGAGCCTGGGCAGAGGAGCACTGAATGCTGCTACAGGAGCTGGAGCACCCTAGTTGGTGTTGGCTCTTATCCTCTGACATGAATCAAAGCTGGCTACAAAAGTCAAGCTGAATCCCCCATTTGGGCACTTCACCCACTTTGACACAGGCATTCCCACTGCATCTTACTCTGCCCTCCTTTGCCTGACACTATTTGGTTCTTTGTGACAGCATCTTTGAGGTCACAGAAAACAGCCTGCAGCACTTTCCATTTTGCACCAAGGTGCGAGACCCCGGTGCCCTCTGTGCTGCAGGAAATGCTTCGTAATCACAGAAGCAGAAGAGAAATTATTCCTGGACACACAGAAAGGTCATTAGGGGAAATCAGTAGCTCCTGAGATGCGGGATGTGCAGGGATGTGTCCCAGCAGAATGGCAAGGAGCAGTGAGAGCTGCTGGCCTGGGCTGGTAGCAGCCAACAGGTGGGCACGGGCTTTGAAATACAAACATGCTCAGAATAAGTACTGATTGCAAAGGAAAAAAGAAAGAAAGTGAATGAGAGGAGAGTTTGCACAGCCATGGGGCACTTTGAGAACATCTTCACTGCTCCACCCTCTGGACCACTCCCCAGCCATTTTGGGGAGGTGAAATCCTAGTTCTGAAGCATAGGCTTGCTGCTGCTAATGCAGGGGAGAATCTGGCAGCTGTCACACAGCAAAATAAAAACACCCCCCGCCAAATATTTTTTTAAAGGAGCATTGCATATTCAAGAACAGATTGTTATGCTATTAAAACCACTGCATCCAAAGGCACATTCCCAACCTTCAAACTGCTGAACTCAGCAACTGTAATATTTGTGATGTGACTTCCTACATTTTTTTAAATGGCCAATAAATGTCTCTTCCCCAAACTCTAGAAAGAATCATTGTAGAGCATCAGCTGAGGCTGTCTCTATAGCTCTTACTTCCTCCTTTACTTCTGTCCTCAAATCAATCTTTCCTTCTACCCCAAACCAGAACCCAAAACCTGCCCTTCTCCACCCAGCCTCCCCTCTATCAGCAGTGCTCTGCGGTCACTGCCTGGGGAAAGCAGGCAGGGATTAAGGGTCCTGCTGCCCACTGCCACCTCTGCTCACAGTGTTTACCTGCAGGGTGACACGCAGCAATGCACACGGGGTGTGTGTGTGTGACCTGAGGGACACCCCTGGGTGCTGCTCCAGAATGCTGTGGCCACCTGCACTGCCTAGGTAGTCCTAGGCTGGGGAAATGCAGCTGCAGCCAGAGTACCAGCTGAAGCTTGGAGCTGGGGCCACTGACAGCTCCAGAAAGAGTCTCACATTTCAGTGTGCTTCATTGTGAGCCTTTAACATGGATGAGGTGTAAAACTCACCGTGAATATATATTGAGTGAGGATAGGAGACTCACATCTAGATCAGCTTCATGCACACAAACCAGGAATATTCATGTATTCTGTGTTGACCAGCCTGGCTGAGACACAGGGCATAGACGCGTACAAAGGGTCACTGTTATTATTTCTTATTTTTACCTTGGGTGTCACTTAGCTACTCAGGTGGGCACCTTTTGCTCTCTGACTGTACAGGCAGAGCAAGGAGAGCATCCCTTCTGCCCTGCATCATGGGGCCACCCCTCACCCGCCTCCCACTCTCTGCTGCTTTGAGCCTGTGCTCTGCAAAGGTGAGCTCCAAGGCAATTTCTCTTTAGAGGAGGAATACCAACAGTCTTGCCTGGCAAGAGTTAAACCCCATAAAACCAAGGCTTGTAGTTTTGTTTTCTTTCAATTTATACCCTTCACTTAAAGGGGGGGCAGGTGGGGAGGGAAAGAGGGGAAAAAAAAGAAAGCCAGGTGACATATTCTAAGAGGGAGCACCGAAAACGTGTTAAGCACTTCAAAATCTCATATATTCAATCGGCCTCTGGCAAGACATCTGCCTAATGTTAGCGCTTAAATATCCTTTTCCATTTTACATGCATTCAAGTCTCATTTGAGCGAAATGAAACGGTATTATTAAAGGGAGATTTTGCACAAATGGCCTGAATTTGACATGTCAAGTTCAATGAGGCTGTTACATATGTAACACCAAAAAGGGCTCGGAGGCTGCCGGCTCTTGAAACAGCGCCAGTGGCTCAGAAATGAAATTTGCATTCAGAGAGCCCTGCTTCGCTGTGTGGAGCTGTGCACAAGGCTCGGTTGGACCCACACAGCGTGGAGGAACCGTGGGGTGAGCACAAGCAGCTCTCTCCCTATGCTTTGGGAGACTGGACACACCAAGAACGCAGCAGAGCTAGAAACCCAGGTACCTCATTCCCACTCAAGAATGCTTTTTCAAGGGAAAGCTGGACCCTGCACCAGGGTTGGATCCTCCTGAGTGATGTTCATCACTGGTCTAACAGCTGGTTTTTGTCCCTGCTACATGCAAAGGACTCCTGAGGCATGGGTGGGTGCTGCCCTGTTGCCTGCATGGCTCCTCCTGCCTCACTGCATGATGCTTGAGCTGGGTTGACCTTGCAATGTCCCTGTCCTGAGGCCAGGATGGTCACACCAGTACTGCCCATGGAGGGAAAAAGCACTGTCCCTGTCTCTAGGGGATAGCAAACCCCATATCCACCAGCTGAGAAAGGGATTTTTTGGAGCGGGTGAGTTGCTTGCGGTGGTCTGGGACCTTAGGTAGCATCATCCAGCTGGTGCCTACAGCTTCCTTGTATCTCAGCCCCAAGAAGCTCCTGGAGAAATCCCTTTTCCAGAGTTGATCCAGTGCCCACCAAGCCTCCAGTGCTGCAAGCTCAGTGGACAGGAGGGAATCTGACTTCCTAACCCCAAGCACAGGAAATCTATGATTTTGTTGCAAATCATTAAGGTTTATTAAAACTTAACACCACAAGCCATGATTGGCTGCATCCTCTTTAAATTAGGAAAAAAAAAAAGCCCTTGGAAAGCAGCCCCCTGGTTTGCTTCTCCCCATCAGACTGATAAGTAACAGCTGCTCGGCCATTTCGGTAACAAGTCGGTATTGGCAGGGAGCGGCCAGGGCTGCCAGTGCCCGTCGCGTTTATAGGCCCACATTTTATTTTTATGTTTATTGGGTTATTTGAGATCATTATTAGTTTCTCTCTTCTCTTGTTGATGTGTTCTTGCTCCTGGCTTCTCCAGGCAGGAAAGGTGGGGGAATGGGAAACAGAGCTACCCACTATAGAGAGCTGCCTGCTGGGGCTGAGCAGTGCAGGGGACTACAACCCCTCAGACCCCACTGCCTGCTAATCCTGCCCACGATTCCTGCCCTTCCTGCCTGCTGCTGCTGCTGGTCCCTGCCTTGGTTTCCTCTGGGACTGGGAGAGCCCATCCCTGTGTGGAGCTGCTGTGTTACAGATTAGCCTCCATCGCCTGAATCCATCGCCTAGATTGAACGTTATCTATCACACTACGGAGGGAGTCGTTATTTAATAATTAATAAAGACCTCTGATTCTTCCTCGCCGCCTGCGTGGCCGAGTGGAGCAGGCCAGGGAAGCGAGGGCAAGCCAGGGAGAGCTGTCTTCTCTCTAACTGCTGCTGTTATTTAAAGGAATAATGCCATTCTTTTTCATTTGTCAGCTGGCCCACAATGGCCCTTGTCATGCTTTATGATTTAGGGTTTCCTTTCCTTTCCCATTAAACGCCACCTTCCCATCACCACTTTGCGCCAGCCAGCCTCTGCTCCTGGCTTGCAGTTTCAGTTTCACTCTGATATTGGCCCAACTTCTTTGATGGGCTCCTCCGAGCACTAATTGCTTCTGTTCATTTAAACCTGTTCACTAATTTGCAGTGGCCCTTTATTAAGTTGGATGCGGCCCAAATTACACCATAAATTACTCTTGCAAGGGGACCGGGTGTCGCAGGGGATAAATGGGCTGCCTGTTCCCTGCTTTCCCCCTTCCCTGTCTTCCTGGGCAGCACACGGGGAACGTGGGTCTCAGCCTGAGGGTGCAGGTGCCGAATTTGGGATATCTCAACCCAGATCCATTCTGAGAGGTCTCTGTTTCTCTAACTAAAGCTCCCTCCTGCTCCCTCCATCTGCAACGTCTATTGCCGAATCCAAGAAGATCCAAGCCAAGCAGGGATGGATTCTGCATCCTCCACACTGTGCACAGCCACGTGCACCCCTCACCCTGGTGTGCACACACACATACACCCTGACACACATGCTGTCCCTCCTCTCCTACCACCTGGTGATGTAACTTTGCTTCTAGTAGGTAGTTTGATTCCTTTCCTCACCTTTTAATGACCGGAGAATTCATTAATAATTGAAATAAACATGCTCTTTCCCAAGGTTGCTGACTTTTATTAAAGCAGGGGCAGGGATTTGCCAACCCTTGGCCGCAGCCATTTCCTAAATAACTGCTAGCAGTTAAAAGGCAATTTTTTTTTTTAATAGGTAACTTTTTTGCACTGAGGGTAGCAGAAGGGAGCTGAAGAGAGCTGAGGAGCAGTGTGCACCAATGCTGCAGGTTTCTCCATCAGGGGATGTCAGCAACATGAGAACTGCTCACTGAACACACGTCCCCAGGGAAAGGGATGTCTGTGACCTCTGGGAGAAATTTCTGCCTGACTTTGCCATTGCAGTGAACTCCAGGGAAATGTTTCTGCCCCATTGGCTAGCACTAGATCCCCCACATTTTGTAGCTGTGGTTACCACCATCTTCTCTGCCCCATGCAGGTGCCCCAGCTGGGTGACCAGGGATACTGACAGATCCCAAGGAGCTGCTTACCTGATGTTCAGCTGCGTAAGCTTCTCCAGTTCCTGCTCCATGTGCTCCTGCAACTCCCCGGGGCGAAGAAGGACCTGACAGATGGGGCAGATTGGAGCCTGGCTGTCAAACAAAGTTGCCTTCTTTTTGCCTGTGAGAAGGAAAAGAAGGGAAAAAGCTTTAGCTCAGATCAGCTGCCATCAGCATCATCTGTGCTCTGCTTTGGTTCCTGTCCTAGCACAGGACTGAAATACAGAGATTTTCTCATGGTATAGCTGTAATTCTCTCCCCATCGTACAGTCCCTGGGGCAGGGATTGGCTCTCTTCTGCAGTGGCACAGCAACTGACATGAGAGCATCCCAAGCCTGGCTGTGAGCCCTCCAATCTTACAGCGAGAGCAGCAGCAGCCGCATTCTGGAAGTGACTCTGTGCAAACCCAGCTTCCCATTTGAGGTCCAGGTGATATGACTTGGAGTAGATGGATGACTTAACACTGCTCGCTGTTCCTGTTAACTCATTATAAAGAGCCATCTTCGTCCTCCTTGACACTCCTGAAGTTGGGTGGGTCAGGATGATCCTCCCTATGAAGGGCAGAGTAAATCTCTGTGGGCACACAATGTCATGAGGCAGAGGAAAACCCATGGTGTGAGGCTGTGGATGTACAAGGGAGCAGGTCTGGATGCTCACCCAGGATTGCTCACCCTTTCCCAGGGCTGGGCTGGGGCCCCTTGTCCCCCTGCACCACCAGCAGCTCCAGACCCCACAGCTGCTAGAGTTCTGGGCCCCTGGGGCTGTATCACCCCAGGGTGAGATCTGGGACTGCCTGTGTACCCTAATCCCTATCTGGGTTGAGTCTCTGGGGCAGATCTGCAAGTGACGCATTTCCTCACACTCTCCTTACTCTCAATCCTGTCTTCTGCTTCCCTGCCCAGCCACATCTCCCTGGTTCACTCCCTGATCTGAAGCCAATTCCTTCCAGCTCAGAAACTTTATTGCCCCCTCTGTAAGGAATATACAGCGTCTATTTAACATAAAATAAAACTCTAAAGCAAACAATGAAGTTCCCATAAAAGAGGGAAGCCCGCGGGTCCCCAGGCCCCCTCTCCCAGCTGTACTAGCAGCTCTGCTCATGAGAGGGCGTGCGGAGCCTGGCTCAGATGGCTCTGGCAGGGAGAAACGAGCTTTATAGCTGCCTGTTGTCATCCAGCATGAACCCTCCTGCTGGATTATTTATTTATGTATTAGACATGGATCAAATTGGTTAAATCCGAGTGAGAGGCAGTAATGCACAATAAAGCAGCCGGTGCTGGATACGAGGGGGCTGCATGCAATGTGGCCTTCCAATCAGGAGCCAAAAGGTGCCATTTTATGGTTCCTAATGATGGTGGAGCCCAGTTAAATGAATCCCAATTAAAGGAATAGACCCTCTCAAAGGATAAAACGTTGGTGCGAGCAGCTTTACTGGGTCCCTGCTTCTCCCTTTATAACTGCCTGGCACAAGCATTCAACAAGAGAAAGGGTCTGAAGTAAGTTTGAGAGTCGCCTTGGTTTATCTTTGCCCTTCAGCAGGACAAAGTATATGTGCCTGTGGAAGCAGGGCTATCACTGGGATATTACTTGCCCTTTTCTTCAGTATCTCTATAGGAGATGGAAGAAACTGAGGCATAAAGGGCAAGTTGGGGCAGGCCAGTGCTAGGGTGCATTCCCTGCCTTCCCAGCTTCCCTTTCCACTGGGAACTCTCCCATTTGCAGAGCCAGGAGGAAAGCCTGACTGGTCTCTCCTCTGGACTTGGGTCACTCCCAGAGGCTTCCAAGCAGATCCCAGGTGCCTCGGGCCCTCATTCCCACCACCCTTCTGCCAGGGAGGACATACTGGTTTTTGGCAGCATGCAGCCCATACAACTTGGAACATCTTCCTCTCTCCTCCTTTCCTCATGTTTAAATAATGCCCAGAATCCAGCCCAAACCCAAACACCCAGCTCCTGCTGACCCTTGCGGGAAAGGTCGGCATTTCAGTAATTTCATCTTCCTCTTGGAACTTTTCCACTTTTGTCTAGTGGGGGCCCAAAATAGCCCAGGAGCGTCCCCGACCACCTGCTATTTATAACCCTAACTTCACAGCAAAACAATGGAGCTGTCTGAGTCTCCCTCCCAAAATAAACAGGCAACCTTTGAGCGGACGGGAAATCCTGCTGGATCCCTGCTGTGGGGTGTACAGATGGATGGGAAAACAGGCTGCCCTCTGCCCTACTGCTCTGCATCCCCACTCCTGGCTCAGGCCACTGCTGTGGGGCCCACGAGCCCCCATCGCCATCCACAGCTTTGGCTGCTGGGGCTGGGATGCTCTCAGCAGAGCCAAAGGGTGGAACAGAGGTTGAGCATCCCTGTGTCTCTGCTCTACAGGGAGCCCAGAGATGTTCCTTTTCTGGAGGAGGTGATGGGCAGTCCCGGCCCACAGAACTGGGATTGGCAGCCTTAGGTCAGGATGCACAGTCAGGGTACAGCAGACCAGTGGGATGTTTAAGCTCCTGCACACCCAAGCTCTCACACCCTGCTTGTTCTCTGGTACTCTTCCACGGGGTGCATAATTCTAAGCAGAGGTGACTCTGGATTTCAATGACTGGGGCAACCAGGAGGGGTCTCAGGCTGTGGGAAGAAGCCTTGCTGTCTTCCATGGCTGCTCCCAACCCCAGCCCAGGCCAGCAGGAGAAATGAGCAGCAGCGCCCTTACCCACCAGCTACACCAATGATATGGTGATGAATTTGTGCCAAGGAAGGATGTGACAGCTGTCACCCCACATCCCCATGACAGCTGGGGAAGATCCCCTTGCTCCAGTGAGTGCGGGAGGATGATGCAGGGGCTTCCAGAGGGGCAGGAGAACAGGAACCTGGACATACAGCCAAGGCCCTGATGTACAGATTGCAAAGCAGGAGACAAGCAGCCCCGGCTCCTGGCCCAGGGGACTGACAGCTGTGCTTTCACAGGAGCAGGGCTGAGTGCAACTGACAGGCAGAAAGGAGGGACCTCTCCCGTGCCAGGAGGACACCTACGCAAGCCTCCCCAGGTCTGTGGGACCCGCTGCATGCCTGCAGTGCAACAGAGGCTTCTCCTGGAATGCGTCTCCCCAAATCAGCAGCATCCACATCTGCAGCATGCCCGGAGCCTGGCAGACCCACGCTGTGGTGCCTTGCTCCAGGCACCTCCATGTTGTGGGGTGCTGGGTTGTGAGGAGAGGGAGGGGATGGGGACAGCAAGTCCTCAGGCTTTGTTTGTGAATGTCAGGATGGAGAAAGATGCATGCATCCCACCTCTCCTGATATCTAGGAGCAAACAAAGGATGCTACATCATGTGTGTGGCTGGACCGTGCTGGGGTGTAAGTGCTTACCCTTCTGGATGGAGTAGAGGGCATTGATTTGCCCAGGGCAAAACAAAGGGCCCATATCCCTGAGCGGGAAGGACCTACGCCTGCTCCCTGTTTATCCTTCCCTGCCCTGTGCCAAACCCGCTCCTGGGAGACACTGAATGGCTCTTTTCAGGCTTTTGTTTTTTGGCAGCTGTGTTTTTGTTTTCTTTGCCCCTCTCTCTCCCCTTCACTCTCTGGTTACTCGGTAGGCTCGGCTCCAGTGTTTACCCTCCGCGGCTCTGCCGTGCTTCCCTTGCTGCCGACCCCCCGCTCGCCAGTGCCAGAGAGATGAAAAGGCAGAGCTTTGGTGCTCCCGCTGTTTGCACGGTCTCCTGGGCTCCACGGAAATGTTTAACTCCAAGTGTTGAAACCGAATATTTCCTGCTCTGAAAGCAGAGTGCTCAATACGCAGATGCACCCCTGTGTGGAGGAATTTCTCCACAGACTCTTTTGGAGGGCATCTGCAAATGGACCCCAACCCAGGTAGGGACTGGACCAAACCCTCCTGATCCCACTGGGGATAGAGGGCTGGATCCTTCATTCAGTGACACTGATATTGGATCCAAGATAATTCCTTTGGGAAAGGTCTGATTCACTGCAAAGCAGCCAGTAATGGGACCTGGGCTCCAGGCTGGGAGCTGGGCTCAGGTTCTGGGGACACAAGCACGATATGGAATAGGCATGGAGCCATGAAGTCACCCCTGCTCCTGGCCTGCACCTGTGCCCTGACAGCACTGCAGGGTGGGGGGAGTGTGTCACTTGGAAGGCAGAACTTTCCCTCACAAGCAGAATGTGAACTACTGTTTTGGAGACCATTTAAGTAAAAAAACCAAGGAACCCAGCCCACCAACGGTGCTGACAGCACAGGGTGTATACAGCCCCTCACCACTGCACAGCACAGATTAAACAATGCTCCCATCACTCAATGAGCAAAGTTTACAAGGCATGAGGGCACCATCTGCACAGGAGCTCAGTAAGTTGCCAAATGAATGAAATAAATATTACTCCACTGCTCATCTGCACTGATGCACAGTCAGATGCCTACCTAGGAACTGCTGCTGTGGGTGGCACAGGCGGTACCACCTGTGGCTCCCCGTGCTGTCCTTTCTTGTGTCTAGCTGAACCTTGCTCCCATGAGGACCAGCTCTTCAGTCCCAACTCCTGATTTCTCTTACCTCAAACTCTTCTCCACTTCTCTGAGTACCAAACCCTCCCTCTTTGAGATGCCTCCCTCCCTCTCACCTTCCTCTTTCTGCTCTCTCCCTCTTACACACTCCATCATTTAAACCCAATCAAAGCCAGTTGATCTGAAACACTTCTGAATAGAAATGACCCCACACTGGGCCCCGCAGCCCCGTGCCCTGCTTTGGGGCCGTGCTGGAACCAGGTGGGTGGTAATGGAAGTGCTGACACAGGCTCCTTGACAGCATCGCCCTGCCAGCGCCTGTAATAATCCCTCCCAGCTGCTCTGCAACTCGGTTTCCGCGGCGATTATTTTCCATTCGATGATGGGCTTGCTGTTATTTGTGTACTGATAGCAGGTATCTGGTGTGACAAGCCTCCTTTCCTTCCAGCTCAAAAAACAATAATTCAAAGAAAGCCCCATATTAGCTTGGAAATAGCAAAACACTCACTCTTCTCCTGGTGAGCCCATGCCACAACTGATGAGGCTCACAGAGCCCTGGTAGTAAGTGGCAGCCAAGGAGGGGAGATGACAACAGTGGCTCAAGGCAGAGGTGGTTCATGTGTTAGTGCAGAGCACTCCAGAATAACAGTAGAGGCAAAAAATGTATGGTAATAAAGTGAGGGAGCAGGAATAATGTTGATCATTGCTCTCCCATCTCCCTGTGATTTACTGGTGTGGTCCCCGTGCTGTCCCCATGAAGTGGCATCCTGCCTGCTGGGCACTGCCTTGGATGCTGCTGGTTGGTACCAAAAGGTATAGGCATCCAAAAACCTGCAGGTGAGGTCAGGGCACCTCCCATTTCTTCCATCAGGGCCTTCCCATCCCTCAGGCTCCTGCCTGGCCGGGGGACACAGATTTGAATTTGCTGCCCAGGATGGGGTGCTCTGGATCTGGCCCCTGCTGCCGTTGCTCTGCACAGGCCAGTGGAGATCCAGGTGCCAGAGACAGTGACAGGCAGTGAGGTGACTCCATGTTTGAGTGCTGTGGCTGGGTTCAGTGTCTGGCCATGACTGCATCCACAGCATGACTTAACTCTGCAAACAGAGCAGCAAGCACATCCAGACCACTGAGGAATCACCCAGCATTGAGCAGACCTCCCTTGGAGCACATGCCTTTTGGAGGTCTGTGCAAGCAGGAAGGTGGCAGAGGTCTGAAAAAATGGCTATTTAGGTAAGAAAATATTTTTGAGGAATCACAGTGCAAAGATGCTGCAGAGCACCAGCATAAACTAGACTTGGGTTGTGCTTGGCACGGCACAGAGACAGTCCTGACTTGAATCCAGCAGAGAGGCACAGGGATGACTGACAGCTGGTTTTGTACACCTAGGATGTATAAAACACATAGAGACACAGATGGACAGGGGGAGGACCTCTGCAACCCCATGAACAAACTGGGTTTGTTCAAAACTGTACTCAGACTGCTGCATTCCCACCAAGAGCCTGATCCCTGACACTGCTCCCTGCTAAGGTGCCTAGGCTGCCAAGTGCCTTAGAAAATACACCTGCTTCTCCTGAGAGTAAAAACTAGAGAGGGATCTGAGGCAGAAAATCTTGCTAAACTATTGATTTCCCTCCAAAGAAAGAGTTGTTCTTGTAGCTGCCTGTGCAGACAAGCTGGATACTGGAGAGGACTGGTGTAAACTGGTGTGGCGCTGCTGCCATGCAGTTAACCCCAGCCGAGGTTGGTCCCATGGGTCACTCAGTAAAAATGCATGTTTGAACAGCACCCTGGGCTCTTCATAGGCTGTTGCATGTCCCGTTGGGTCCAGCACCATGTTTCTCATTGCGAGTGGCAGCCCGGCAGCAGGAGAGGTGAGGAGCCCCTTGTGATCCGACCCTGGCTCTCCATCTGTGGAGATCATGGCTGCCCGGTGTGGGGCAGTGGAAGATGGATTGAGCTGGGCAATAATTTAAGAAACAGAGTGAGTCTGTACATCCAATCACTTTACAAATCAGGGGAAAGGGAGAGAGGAGGGAAGGCAGGAGGGGGGGTAGAAGTGAAAAGGCCGCGCAGGGAAATGCATCACAATTACTGTCTCAGCTCTAATGAGGAGCCTGTCATGAGGCTGTCATCCTGCGGAAAGCCACCTACTCAGAAAGATTCAATAAAAAAGTAGCAGAGAGATAAAAAAGAGATATATTTCAGCCCTTGCTAATATTCTTTTCATTTGTCCCAGCACAAAATAAGATACTGCACTTAACCGGCTCGGTTAAAATGAAAAGGGGGGGGGGCGGGAAGGGAGCAGCATTGATCAATACCACTAAAAGCCGGGAGACACGGTGATGGAGTGCAATTTTTTTGTCTGTGCTGAAGCATAGCAGAGGCCCGGGCGGGGTAATTTATGATTCGTACGCATGCTGGCTAACTAGAGGCTGACAAGACAATGAATCCCCGATGAGAGGGATGCAGGCTGCCGGGAGAGCTGGAAAGGGAGAGCATGACAGGGACCTGCAAGGGAGAGGGGAAGACAGAACTGGGACAAGCTGATGGTGCTGCTCCATGTGCGGATGCCAAACTAAGCAGAAACACTTCGCTGGGTTTCACAAGAGGAAAATTGAGAGACACTGAGGGCAAGTGAAGGAAGGTGTTGCACTTTCTCCATCCCTGTCCTCCTCTCTTCAAGCTCAGAGCTGGGCAGCCTGCCCATACAGGTTTCTCGCAAGGAAGCACTACAATGCCCAGCCACACCCCTCACTGGGCTGGAAATTGGCCAAATGAGGTCAGCAGGGGCCAAAGACAGAGATGATCCCTTCTCTGCTCCAGATTCTCAGATGGGTGCCAATATGAGTCTGGAAAAGCTCACAACCATGGAGTTGGATCTTCTTGCTGCCATCTGTCTTCTGCTCTTGGAATGAAACTGGAATCTCCTTCAACCCACTGGTTTATCTCCCAAACATACAAATCCTGGGGAGCAGCTTGGTCTCCCCAGCATCAGTCAGGGGTCCCTGACTTCAGTGAACATGGCACAGCAGAAACACTGCTGAGGGAATCCTACAGCTCTGTCCTTCCATCCTGGGGGATCTCCTGGGGCATGATGCACCTTGTTCCCCCCATCCTTGGGCCGTCCTCCATCCCGTGGGTCTTTTTATACCATGCACCCAAGACTGGCCAGACTGTGGACAAACCGCCCAGAGCCACTGGGACCCTGGGATTGTGCCTGCAGTTCTGCAGACCCCATGGCTCATGGCCAGTCCTTCCTCAGTGGGACTTGCAAAATGAGGCATTGGGACACAGCGCACTTCCCAGCACATAGGCAGCGAGGCAGAAGAACCCAGGGCTCTCTCAGTCCTGTGCCATGGATGGACAGAGTGTGGGGAATAATTCTGCCTCTTCACCATTCCTCCTCCTCCTCCTCCTCCTCCTCAGCCACCTGGAATGCCTGGGGCTGTGTACCCAGGGTTGTCAGCTGGGCAACATTCACCAATGTGCCTGGCCTCTGGCCCTGTTTGCTGTTACAAGGGCCACTTGTCGCTGGCTGGACAAGTTACCCAGCCTGCAGTTTCTGGTGGCTTGATGGGAGAGGGTGGAGAGAAGGAGCTGTGTAGCTACATTGCCAAAGTATGCCTTAACTATCCATGCTCTTCATCAGTTCTGGGGATGGAAAGACCTGGAGCAAAGCACCTTCTTTAAATGCCAAAAAACAATGGCAGTGGGAACTAGAAAAGGTGAGAGGTTCATGGAAACATTCTCGTATCTGGCTGGGAGACTGTCCAAGAGCTGGGGTCTGAGGTTAGGACACATTTGGGGCCTGTTTTGGGCCTTGATTGCTTCATATGTAGAATAAACAGGGATACAGTTGAGAGTGGGAGCAACAGCCCTGCACTATGGAAGACCTGCATGGGTTTCTCCCCACAGCCTCATTCCACCATCACATCCAGCTCCCTCTAAAACATGCAGGATGATCCTGCACCAGCTGCTCAGCTGTCTCAGCATCACCTGCCTCCTCATTTGAGTTCTCAGCAAAGGATCTGATTGCATCCTGAGAGAAAGGATCAGCCTGGAAATGAACCTTAGCCTTCACCACTGCCAGTAGGCTGGGGCATGCTGAGGGTCCCCCCACAGCCCAGGGAGGTACACCAAGAGGGGCTCCAGCCCCTCTGGGCCCTGCAGAAGACACTTGCAAGCAGCAATGCTGCTCCAATGCCCTTGACTTGTAGGGCAGTCTGTTAAGTTGGTGATATACTGATACACCTATAATTCGAAGGGGTGATGTGGTAGAGTCTTTCCTTACCTCCCACCTACTCCCTCCCTGCCAGATTCCAGCTCCTCTCCTCTCCTCCCCTGGGGATGTGTGGGGGACATATCGAAAACACAGATATTGAACTGTCAAAACTATTTCCTACAAGAAAATAGATTCATCAGCTTGCAGCACACAGGGTCATTGCCACATTTTCCCCTCGCGCCAGCACCTGCACATGCCGGCGCATACCCAATGCCTCTTCGCAGCACCGGCACTTTAGCTTGTAGCTCAGGGCCCTTAAGTGACTTTGAGAAATGGATAATCGATTATAATTCCACGGGCCTCTCTGCAGATTTATCCGGAGAATGTATAAAAGCCAGGGATTGGGAGAAGCGGGTCCTTCTGGCCAACACGTCAATTGCCTGTGCTTTTCGTGCCCGGCTCGGAAAATCGCATCCCGAGCACGACTCTGTTTAATCCATCAGTACACAATCAATGCACTCTGTAATCAACTCTTGATCACTTAATTTTACACATGTTGGCTGAATCCCTTTGTTTAATCACTAGATCAGGCCGCCTTGTTGCACTGCCCCCTCCCTGCTTAACCCTCCCTGACCCTCATCCCCTGTTGTCGGCACTACCAAATGCAGCCCAGAGCCTTCATTTCACCTTGAGGAAGAGCTCCCATGAATTTAGAGAGTCACGAGATGGCAGAGAGGGAAACAGAAGGAGTGAAAAACAACACTGGAGAGAAAGAAAATGTTTTCCTTTCTGTGTCTTCATACAGCTCGTGCTGGCCTTTTCAATCCATGTAACAGTGACCACTGCTGGGGCTTAAAGAGGGGCTGGATGTTGGGGTACATGCACTGAAGCCCTGTAACACCCCAGGGAGAATGGGCACTTTGGGATGCCACTGGGAAGATGTACCAGCAAACGATGGGCACTCATCACCCAGTTGCATCTGTCCCCTCAGCATCCTCCCCACCCCCTGATTATTTTGACTGTTTTAGCAGCCAGTGCCATTATGAGCAACAGTTCTTGATCTTTCCCTCCCAGAGGCATCCCTGGGAGCATCACTCCCATCTCACCAGGGTTCATCTCCCTTTTTATGGCAAGAGCATGACCCTTGGGTTGCGAATGCATGTAAACACAGCTATTTGGCATTTTTAGCATGATTTGTGTCACTAGCCTGATGCCATCTCACCCTTCACATGTATTCTGCTGGCATGCCAGGGTCAGTGTCCGGGGGATGCTCATGGGTGAAAATGTCTGATGGCCTGACAGTGAAATGCACTGGGATTTTGCAAGAAGATTTTGTTGCACTTTAATTGTGTGATGAAAGCCTGGAGCTCAGAGACAGGAGGACCACATACTTGCAATCCAAATGGGGACCATTTTGACTGGACACATAGGTCACACAGCACGTTCCTCCTACCCGAGCAGCACAGAGGTCATTCCCAACCCAGTTAAATCTTCCTTTTTAAAGAGGCCTTGGTGCTGCCTCTGATTTGGCACGTGGAGTAACTGCTGCTCATTCCTGCAAGAATAAATGATGGGATATGCTTGAACAAGAGGGATCTGGAAGCACAATTGCCAGGGGAACGTGCAAATGTTAGCATTGCACAGGAAACTCGCACAAAACTCTGTGTTGACACCAAGAGGCCAGTTATAGGACAAAGCAGGCACGGATGTGTAAAGAGAATTCCAGTTGCTATCCTATAGCAAATAGTCTTCAAAGAGCCCCTGGAGCTCTTGGCTTCTCAGCATGGAAAGAGGAGCTTGTGCAAGATGAAACACAAATAAATAGTTTACCATAGAAAAGATATCCAAGGCAAAGAGTGAGATGCAAGTTTTAGCTCTCACATTAGCCAGCTGGGGTTTTATTGGTCCCCAAGTAAAAGCTGTAAATAAAACACAAACCTAACCTGCATATTGTCAAGCTACATTTAAAAAAAGCCCACTGCTTAATTGCACTCAAGAGCACCAAGGGGGGAAGTCGAGCACGGTACATCACAAGGCAGCCCACAGAGCTGTTTAGTAAAGTGTAAATCCAAGAGCTGAACAAGTGGAACCTTCTACCTTGGGATCTGCCAACAGGTACAGATTACTTTGCCTTTGCTAGCACAGCTCATTCTGCTCCAGAAACTTTTGGTAATGGATTTTTAAGGAAAAGGAGCACAAAATGCCCTCTTCTCTGCTCACACAGACATTGGTGGCAAGGAGGAAGGATGGGTGGTGAGTCGGATGCTAAGGCTCCATCTCCTTGTTTCCAGCCTCCTATCTGGCCACAGGCAGCAAAAGCAATGCTGCACTTTAAGGAGGCACAGGCCAGGTGACAGGGACAGCAGCTCCAGTTGGAGTATGCCAGCGGGAAATGGGTGAGCCACCAGAGCATCTGCCCCTCCTGTCCTGACTGCTGAGGGTTCTCAGGGACTCCTGTGCCAGCATCTGCAGTGCTCCTGGGGCGCTCCAGAGCAAGGACAGGTCTTCCCTCCATGTCAGGCACTTGTCCCTCCTATACAAAGCTTAGCTGCTCTTTTCATCCACCTTTTCTTTCCACTGCATTCATTCTTTAAACTGTAATACATGCTGATATGTTGATAACATCAAAATTAACTCACTTGGCTTACTCTCAGGAATCGCTTCTCCCAGCAGATCCCAGCTTGGGATCTGGTCTGGGCTTAACCTGACTACTGCCTGCAGGGCTTTTTTCCCAGGTCTGCACTTGTTCAAGGCAGTCTGACTTCCAGGGAATTAGAGAAATCCAAACTAGGTCGTTCTGTCCCCAGAGTCCCAGGTGGACCCTCTGAACCCCTGGCCAGGGACTACTCTTCTTCCTTATCACTTGGCACAACACACACAGTCTGGGCTGGGGTCCTGCTGCACTGGAGCAGGGCAGGATGAGGCCTCACGTACACATCACAAGCAATCAGGGATGCTGCTCTGCCTGGAGAGCTAAGTGCCCAATGAAGGATGGGAAGCCAGGCAGAGATGGGATATGCCCAGGTTCGAAGAAGGTACCATCCAAGCTGAGGATGTGTTTGCAAATCCTGCTTCAGCAGCAGTGGACCCTCTAGGAAGAGCAGGAAAGACTTTGCTGCAAGCCAGCTTGGAAGAGAAGGAGCACAGGGATGGAGGAGAGCCTCCCCCACTCACCCACATACCGACACAACTGATAACAGGGTCACATCCCTTCCACTGTTTTCAGGTGGAGAGAGGGAAATGAAGGAAAAAAACCCAAAACAGCCTGCCAAGGACTAATTAATATTTAATTTACTGCAAAATGTACTTATTATTCCCAAGTAATTGGCCGACTGCACAGCTGTGACCACTAATGAATAGAGGGGGGGCAAGATGCAGGGACAGGAGGTGGGTGGGGGGAGCACAGGGGTGGTGGAGTCTTTGATCAGACCCTGCTGCTTGCCTTTTAATGTGCATAATAAGAAAACTTAAACAGCTATGATTTTTTTTTCCCCAAGATCTAAAAATGGCTGTGATGCCACTAATGGATTGCGTTTAGCTTATTGCACTGTAATTGCCCTATTATCGCTGCAACTTTAACAAGGGGGGAAAAAAGGACTTTGGAAGATGGCATTTGCAAATAGGTTGTTGAATAGCACTGCTGCTAAACACAGAGAACACAGGCGAGTCCTCCTTATTGTGATTCCTAGCATAGATTCCCAATACCTGAGGCACTCAGCATCCCTGTCTCTATTGCTGCTTTTCGCTCTGTGATTGAACTATTGGCTCATTTAACTCTAAGGATGGGAAATATTTTTTTACCTGCTAATAGAAGCGTGGCTCTGTTGTGGCCCAGCGTAGATTTTTAGATCAGTTTTTCTTGATGGCTTATTCTGTGGAGAGAGTTAATTTCACCCCAGTGCAAAGTACTTAAGTGGGATTTAAGTGGCATGGGAGTCTTTTGCTGACCCCTCAGCACAAGGTGAAATCTGCCCTAAGAGCCTTTCCTCCCCAGAGAGAGATGCTCAGCACAAAGTGGGGACATATCCTGATGCTTCAGCCTCTTAATCTGCTGCTGGGATCTGGTGTTTCAAAAGCAGTCCTGACCTGCACAGGCACAGCTTTTGGGCACAGGAACAACCTCATACCCATATCCCGGGCTGCCTTAGCTGATGCACAAGAAAATGTCTTTGCTAGGTTGAGTGGACGTGGAGAAGCATGGGAAAGGTATTGAAAGTCCAGGTTTCTTGTTCTTTCTGAGTCCTGACCTGCTCAGACCCTCTCTGTTCCCTCCCAAGACGGGCAGTCCCTTATTCTCCTGGAGGCTACCAAGACCAGGGCTATCTTCCCTTTGCCCTGAGCCTCAACCCTCCTCTCCTCCACTGCATCCCCTACTCCAATTAAAGGCCTGGTGGTGGGTCTGAAGGCTACATCAACTTTACGACAGCACTGAGACCCAGGCCAAGTTCCCATTCTGGGTGTAAATCCAAAGCAGCATCATAGACTTCAACAGTACAAAAGCCAGATCAGCACTTGGCACCTCTGCTCCTCTCGACATCCAAGTCTATGGAGCAGTGGGCCGGCAGACATTCCGTCACAGCTGCCTGTGCTCCTGCCCAGGGCTGCCTCTTCCCCCCAGCTAAAGCAAGCAGCTCCTCAAACACCATCCCTGCACTGCAGCAGGCAGCCATGGCACACGGTGTTTGGGACAGGAGAGAATCCTGAGGACAGAGAGGACATGGAGCACACACACCCGGCAAAGCCATCCAGCAGCTGGAGGGAATTCAGGGATGGGTGGTGGGAAGGATCAGGGGGTCGGCAGAGCTGCACCTGCAGCTTGGTGCAGCAAGGAGCAATGGTCCTGACCTCCCATGGGCCCCATGTGTCTCTGTGTGGGGGCTTTGTGCCAAGGGACAGCCTGGCACCTCCCTGTGCCTGGTCCTGGTAGCTTTCCTACCCAGCAGGGACAGAGGTAGAGCAGGCTGGTGCATGAAAGTTTCGAGAGAGATGGACCTGTCCTGTACTGACTCATGTGTAGATGTATGGGGAAAAGACAGATTTGAGCTTAGGAAATGCATCTCCGTGGGTCATTGTCGTGGTTTCAGCTAGGGTAGAGTTAATTTCTGCTCTTATAGATGTTACAGTGATGTGTTTTGAATTTGGAACGAGAATAGTGTTGATGGCATACTGATGTTTTGGTTTTTTGCAGAGCTGGGTTTATCCTAAGTCAAGGACTATATTCCCTTTTGTCTATGCTCTGCCAGTGAAGGGGTACACAAAAGAAACTGGAAGGATGCATAACTGGGACAGGTGACCTGAACTGACCAAAGGGATAATCCACACCTAGAATGGCATGCCTGGTGTATAAACTGGGGGGAGTTACCTGGAAATGGGGCTGATCTGGATTTGGGAAGAGGAGTCTGGCATTGGTCAGAGCTATTGGTGGTGAGCTATTTCATTGTGTATCACTTGTTTTTTCCCCTTTTATTATTATCAGTATTATTTACCATTATTATTGCTGAACTGTTCTTATCTCAACATACAAGTTTTACTTTGATTCTCCTCCCCATTACACCAGGGTGGCAGGGTGAGGGTGGTGTGTGGTTTTATCTCCAGCTGGGCTTAAAACCATGACAGTCATGCAGCCCCTCTGATGGAAACATGTGGCATCTTGCTGCTCACACAAGCCTAAAAACAGGTTGAGCAGAGCGAAAGGAAATACACTGGGAGCACATGCTCCCTACCTGCAGGATCCTGGTGTTAAACTCCTCAGGAAGCTGCAGACAGGGCTGGAAGGGTAACCATCACCCATGGGTGACCACCACAGGAATAATCAGCTGAAAACAGCTTCCCATGCAATGCAGTCCCAATTGATACCCAAAACTATTGTTTTTGGCTTGAAACCACATTTGGCTTGAAAGCAACCCCTGATCTACTTTCTGACTACGCATGGTGCATTATCCCCACAGTAAAACTGAAATGGCAGCAGAGGACTATACGCTAACCCAATAAACAGTAACAGCCCCCCTTGGAGGCGTTAGAGAGGAGCAGTCAGCAGTGAGATGGCCACATCGGTACCAAGGGAGCCACACAGCCAGAAGATGCTATGGGCTACAAGGTAAGGAGTAATCTGGGTGCAGTGGGATTGGCAAGGAAGTCCCCTTTCCTCCTTGCATGGTTCCTCTCAGAGGGCAAAATTCAGACCAAGATGCCAGGTCTGAGTATCAGTGCTGTCCTAACCCCTGCTCCATGAGCCTTGTGCTTCTGTGGGTGCTGAGCTGCAGGCAGAGGTAATGCTCCTCTTCCCACACTCTCCATCCCCATCTCTGCCTGAAGCCAAGCAGCTTTTTCTGTGTCTCTCTCCTGAGTTCCCCCACTCCTTCCCTCTCATTTCTGCACTCTTATGCTGGCTGAAACAAGAAGCAGACACTGCTTGAAAACCCTTCCCAAAACCACATTTCTGCCTTGCTCCCAACTGGCAGATCTTGCAAAAGAAAAACTGTCACCAGATCTTCAAGGGGAAAAGCAATTTTGGTTGGGCTCTTGGCCGGCTGAGCTGATGTTGGCCTCGAACTGCTGGATTTTCTTTGCTGGATGCTGTCTCTCCAGTTTAAAGAAGGAGCTGGCTCTCAACCCATAGAGTTTTATTCTGGATTTTATTAGACCTTATCAGAGAGGTGCTTTCTTTGGGGGTGTACCTCAAGGCAGCACTCAGACGCCCCTCAGCATCTGCCAAAATAATAATTAATACATATTTGATTAGTGCCTTTTGTGTGTGAGGAGGCTGACACTTTGTAACCACAAATGGCCACTGGGAAGTGGGTCAGCACTACCCCTCTTTCCCAAAAAACTTGTGCAAAGAGGGGAGTATGGCCTTGTGGCCATGACATGACAGAGGAACTCAGGATCAGTGATTGCCTGTTTGATCTCATTAATTTTCCTGTGCTTTAAGCCCTCATTCCTAGAAAGAAGATAAGAATTCCATGTATGTCCCTTGTTTTAGTTTCTTTCTCTGTTCAGCCTTAAATTCAATGGGACTGTGCACAGTGCTCTGCTGCTAAAGCAGTCCCATCTAAGCCTCAAGAAAAACAAAAATAACATTATAAATAATAAAACCTCCAAACATATAATAAATAATACAGATTCTATAAATTAAACAAAAAAAGGAAAAAAAAAGTCAGTCTCTGGCTCCCAGCTCTCGCCTTGCCTGGGTCAACTTCTGTCCTGCTTGCTCTTCTGAGCTGGACCAGACATGATGCTCAGGGGCAGATTCCAAGTCAACCTCCCCCATCAACATCCCCAATATGAGCACTGCAGCTTGGACACAGACACAAAAATCCAGCACAGGCAAAAGAAAATCAACACAATACCCCAGGGAATTTAAAAATCTGACCAGATAGGCGCTATTGATAGAGAAATATAAATGCTGCTATTGCGGTGGCAGCTTCCTGAGCCCTAAACCTGAGCTGCAAAGTGGATTGTTGGATTCGATTTGTCAAACTGGGAGGCTGGCAAGTTTGGGCAGCTTCAAAGACTGTGTTTTATGGAACCTTTCAGGAACCCTCAATAAAAAATGTATTAGATTAGTAATTTGAGTCCCAAATGACCAATTTGAAACGATTGCTTTCTTATGATTTTTCTGAAAGTGCCTGTTTCGTGAGAAATTGCTTGAAAAATCAGACAGAGTTTTTAGAGACAATTGTAACAGCACACACGAGGGCTGGGCACGATGGGTTAGGAGAACATTCATTTAATTGAGAAAGGGAAAAAAATCCTTTGTAATGCTTCTTTCGTCTTTCTTTGGCTCCTGCATTACCATAATAAGCTCTAATTCTCTAATAATTCCCCAGAAGGGAAAGTGCCTTGCTCAGCCCTGTATTCAGGTGGGGAGAAGGGTGGTGTGGAAGGGAGACACAACTTGCCAAGGTCATACGTCCTGGGCAGAGCTGGGAGAGGAGTCCCTTGCTGGGTCCCCTGCAGGTCCCAGTTATTGCTTCCCAGCAAACTGGTTTTATCCCTCCAGCTCAGACCTGCCAGTGTGGGATGTCTGTGGGAGCACTGGAGGGGCAAAGGGCAGCCAGGCTCTCGGAGGAGGTTTATACTTTACCATATGGAGATGTATGGAATACACAGTTCACACAAAACTGTGAGCTATTTTAATACTAGAAATGCTAATGGAAAATGTCATTTAAGTATGAGATGCACCAGAAATTAAGTGTCCTTATGACCTCCTTAGGCCTCTTTCAACCTAAATTATCCTACAACTCCATCACCCTGCAGTTATCTTTGTTTTTGCCCTCTGGTTTCTATGCTTTAAGGACCAGGCTCAGAGAACATACTCAAACTTTCTGCCCTGACTGCAGGGCTCGAGGTATGCATTTTCCATTTATTTAAAGGAAAACAGAGAGTCTTATACCATCATTTCTCTCAGAGGCTGAAACTTTAAGAAGCAAAATTAAAAAAAAAAAACCCTGAGAGTCTTATGATAAACTTGTGAAAGTTGGCAGTCCTGAGAATGAATCACCCTTGGATACTGCTACCTGAAAGGTATTAAGGAGTTACAGTATATAGCCTAATAAGGCTTATTAGCAGAGCAAGGCTGATTAAGAAAGACACAGAATTTGGAGGAGAAACCAGAGAAGGACTAACCTTCCTTCCAGCCTCTTCTCCTTATCCAGTCCAGTAAATCCTTCATACCCTCTACACTCTTTCTTCTGTTTCCCTCATGCTATTTCCTTCAGGATACTGAAGGAACTGTGTCTGTTCTGCTCAGTGGTTAAGCCCCAGGCAGCATTGGGATTGAGGAGATTTTAGAGTACCTCCAGGTGTGGAGTAATGGAACAAACTCCCAGTTTTGTCTTGCTCAACTTATCAATTTTATCACTAATGAAAATGCAAACAACTTGCCCAGATCACTGAAATATCTTTATGCTTTTTTATCTTAATTGCTCCTATTGAAGCAATATTTTTAAACAGGCCATTTTTAAGACAGGAAAATATCAACCAGTAGATTTTGCATAAATGGCAATTTGCAAAACTGCAAAGGTGACATTTTTGACATGAACATTTAACAAAAAATTAATATTTTGTGTCTTTAATAAATGAGTATTTGCAAGAGAGAATCCATTATAAAAAGAGAGCTAACGCAGGGTTCTTGGAGCCATTTCCATCAATTGCTATAAGATTTATATGTAAATATGTTAATGGTACTATTAATAATTTAATGGGGGCATGGCAAGCTGTGTTTACATAACAAATATGATTAAGTGTTTCCCTCGAATGAAGTTGCTGAACTGTCACACTACCCCAGGTTATTATCAACATGATTTTAAAATGTTAATCAGGCAATCAGAAGGAAATAGTCCCCATCCCTGCTGGACCATCCAAATTGTTTTAAACACAGACTGTCACTGTGTCAGATGGTCCCAAAACCTCCCACCACTGCTGCAGTGATACAGGAAAGGCATGGAGATTTGCTAACATGCATGGACAATGTTTTATCTGATTTTACTTTTTACAAGGGTGGACTAAGATCATCCACTTGAATGGAATCACTTCAGATTTACTTGAGTGTAATTGAGAAGAAAATCTCGTCTGAGATAATTAAGTTGCTGAATATGCTTATCGCTCCTTAAATCCACTGTGCACAGAGCAGGGAGAATTACACAGTCCTTGGGCGGTAGGAACAAAGCAATTTCTGGGATGAGAAACTGCTGCAAACTTCAGCAAATTCCTATCTTGCTGGGCTTTATCCACTTGGACTTGCAGGATCCTCCTCTATTCAACCATCACTTCTCTCTCAATTCTTGCTGGAGTGAGGTTTTTTGACAGCTCTGACAAAGCCACTCTGGAGCTGCTGGAACTGGACCACAGAGGGGTCATGGCTGCAGCCCAGGGTAAGCCCTCAAACAGACACCCCATCTTGCCCACTGAGCTCAGCTTGCCAGCTTCCAGAAAAGCCTTTAGTGTGAGCAGGCAAGGGATGGAAAGGGTTAATTTAACTGCAGTGCAAGGCCAATCACGCTGAGGTGTCAAACTATAATTTTATATTAGGGCCTGTAATAGTTACTAGAGTTTTACTACAATAACTACATGTCCAAGCAGAGTTTAATGAGAAAATCTATAGTTTTGCTATGGTATTTTCTCTTAGTTTGCATAATTCCCTGAATGCAACCCAGTAAAGCTTTTGACCTGAGATAATAAAAAGGTGATAAAAATGGGCTGTAAAACCCGGCATATACATATATATATATATATACACACACACACATATATATATATATATTAAACAGCCACTACAAAGTTATGAGTAATTTCCACAAGATAAAATGAAACAAAACCCCTCTTCAGATGCAACTAAATCAGGGAAGAACAAAACGAAATGAAACTGATATATTTAAACTATAAGTAACCCCAGAAATGTGGGTCATGGAGCTGGTCCTGCCTGAGCTCAGCCTGGCTGCTTTGGGGACAGCAACTGCTCCTAGGAGGGATGCTCCTGGGTGTATCAGGCACACAGGTATGGGCTGGTGCTGCACATCATAGAGGAGGGATGGGAGTTTGCCTGAGGGTGGGAGTAGCCCCCAGTAGGAGTGTTAATTTTCAGAATTTAATTCATACTCCATGAATCAGAAATAGGAACAGTCTGAAGCACTGTACTGATAGCTGGACTGACAGAAGACAAGATGGTAGGAAGGTAGGCTTTTCTCCTAAGGACCTGCAAACAGGAGGGCAATCATGGACAGTCTATTTGGATAATCAAATCATTCCACAGAGCTCCATGTTTCATTTCAGGCAGACTACACCTGTTTCACCAATTTTTGACTTACAATGCACTGTCCAGGGGTCTGTGGGTGACAAATCTCTCTGTGTTAGCATCTTTTCCTCCCAGGTGGAAATTCTGGAGTGCAGCTAAAGGAAACCCCATGCAGAAAGGCAGTGGAAGAGCTGGAAGACCAGCTTATAAACCCCACCCTAGGCATGTTAAGAAACATATATGTGGAAATTGATGTGATCCCAAATGACAGGTGCACCTGCAGGAAGGTCCCAGCCAAGGGCCACGCATGGCTGGGGAGGAGTGAACCTGTCCAACACCACTGCTAGCTAACTAGGGAGAAAATGTGGAAGCATTTGCAGCTCATAGCAGGAAGGGTGCTGAGTATAGGAATGGCCCATGGTCTGCAAATTGCCTGGGGAGACTTGTCTGTCTAGGTGTTAAGAGCTGGTAAACTGCATCAGCTCGTCCTGCACAACCCTCACACTGAGGGTTGCTCTCTCAATATTCCTGTATTCCTATCACCTTGGTTATTCCCTCAACATATCAGGTATATCAGTTTTCCTTTGTGGCAGCGAGCTCTCATGAACCCCCATATTCACCTCCAAACATGGTAACATTCCTGAAAGCTAGTGGGAAATGCAGTACCTGCCCCAACGAGGTCAGGGTACCATTTATTTACACAAATATTTCACCAAGGAAGACACAAGTCTGGGAATTGAGTGTCCAGGCTCCTGGTCCCCCATTCTGACCTTGGTTAAGCCTCTCCTTGCACTCCCCTTGTCCATAGGGGTGTGATCACAGAGGCAGAGCCCTGCCAAGTATGGGCTGGTGAAGGAGGGAGAAGGCTCCTTGCCTGAAAGGCACACGAGAAGGACACACTAAATCATCACACTCTCTCTCTGCATTTCCTCCTCCACTCTGCAGCTGGCTACAAGGAGGTTTGGATTGTAAATACAGCAGTAACTTTCTCCATAAAAGTCAGCCTCTTCGCCAGAGCCATCAAGGGATGGCACAACCCAGTGCTTGGAATCTAATAATAACAGCATCTTTCATTGCTACGGCATCTCCCGCCCTGAAGGCTACTGAAGGGCTTCACAAGCATGCTCTGCACATTTGGATCTCATCCTGAAACACACCCACCTCCAGGGATAGGCAAAAAACATTATTTACAGGAAGAATTCATGGGGGGTAAGGCAGAGTGAGCTGCATGGGCACCTATTCAGGACACGGTAGCGAACACAAAATATGCCTTGGAGGTTTTTTTGTGCAAAAGCAGTTTTGCTTGGGATTCTGTATCACCCTGAAGATGGGGACATTTCACACCTTGAAGCACCTGCCATGTACATAGAGAATGTCTGGAATCTTCCCACCTCCCTTCCCCACCCAGAGGCTTGCAGTGCGGGAGGAGATACCTGGAATGGGCTGCCACCTCACAAAGAGCACTGGAAGGTGGGTCAGGTGTGCCAAGTGCCACCTGCCCTGACCGGTGGCCCCTGAGGTTCATCTCCATTGGGTCCATCTTTCTGGCAAGCTCCTGGCTCTCTGTCACCCTGCCAGCTCTGGGCTGTCCCTGTCCCGTTCCCCCATCAATCACCCACAACGGGGATGATGTGTTAATGTTTTTCCTATAGACAGACACATTATGTTTCCACACTGCCTCTGCACACGCCGTGTTTACGCCCCTTCTCCCTCCAGGGAGTAAATCAAGCAAATTGATGCGAGCCATGATTAATTGTGTATCTCGGACCAATCTTTTACCGAGTCCCTCACACGGGCAGGTTGTTTTCCCCCCTCCCTCCCCGATGTACAGGGGAGAGGAGATGGCGCTCCGCTCGCTCCCTCTCGTGCAGTTTGACGGATAGAGCCTGCCCGGGACGCGGTGAGATAAATTTGAAAGGCCTGCGCCGGGCTGTCAGCGTTAAAGATGATGAATGTGGGAGGTGAGGCGGGAGGGACCCGCCGAGCTCGGCGTAATGGATAGGGCTCTTTGGGAATGGATGCTCGCCCGGCGATTCTGCGTTAATCTCCGGGCTCTGCCGAGGTGCCGCCAACTGATAACAAGGAAATAGGAATGACAACAATTTTTAGCCGAGAGATTCTTCACAAAAATGCCAACCTGCTGGAGGTCTGACAGGCCCTGATTGAATGGGAGCAGGGAGGGGGGGAGCCTGCGAGCACCTCTTGACTAACATGCAAAAGATGGATCATTTCATTCCCCCGCCTGACCATCTACATTTATTATCATTTCCCTTAATTCTGCCTTGCTTAGATACCTGTCAGCACCGTTTCTCTTCCAGGGGTCAGCTGATGGGATGTGAGGGGGGTGAAGACCTGGTCTCTCCTCCAGCTCAGGAAGCAGGAGCATCATGGATGTGGCTGCCCAGCCCTCAGCTTGCCTGGACACACAGATGGGCGGGCTTTGCTCCCTGAGGTGGGCTCATGGCACTGTCCTGCTGCTGCAGCTCATGCTACCAACCAGCATCTGTGTTTCTGAGCTTTCCCTGCTAGGGCCAGGAGCCCAAGGATGCCCGATCCCTGCTCCCTCCACCTCGGACGGCTTAGAGTGGTCTGTCTCTTCCAGTCAAGGATTTCCAAGCCACAACACCATGATCACAAGCCTGGTCTCACACACCAGGTGCCCTTTGCTGGGACTCAGCCTTTGCTCACACACCCAGACACCACAGGCTGTCCCCAACTGGAAACGACCCATCTGCACCGTATGATGTGTTTAAGCACATAGCTTTGCCCAGGCTCAGCAGAGCCTCACTGCATCCCACTGTGCTCATGCAGCAGAAACCAGAGATGGAAATACAGTGAGGTCTCTCCTGGCCTGAGCACACAGGGATGGGATGTTGGTGCTGCTGCAGAAGCTTCAAGCCCTAGAAGGGCTCTTTGCTGCTGGCAGGAGACATTCCACCTCACTTTTTAAAGCTTTCTGCCAGAGCCTGTTAGCGCCACAGATGGTGTCTGACCCACCAGTCATCATCGGGGTCCCCAGCCACACTGGGGTCCCTTTCACAGGATGTTTGCTCAGATGAAACTCCTGCAAAGGGTCCTCTGACCACTGGGAGATCCTGAGGTCCAAGAACCTGGAGGTGACAGTACAAGCAATGGCACTGACCAAAGCACGGACAGCCTAAGGCACAGGCACAGGAAAAGGAACACTGACAGGCAGGGGCACAGCTAATATGCACCAGATCTGCCTTGCAGAGGGCTGTGGTGGAGGGGACCCTCCAAAGTCATGCAGTACCCTGAGGCCTTCCTCCCATGTGCCTGGGCTGATCCCATAGAGCACCTCAGGACCTGGAGCAGGACCATGGCACTTCCAGCCTCCTTCATAGCTGCATCAGCTTGATTGGGTGGAGAAATGACCATATTTACCAGCAAACATCCAGGCACACTGGGCTGCACAAATTTCTTCCTTGGGATTAGGTGGGGTGCAGACACTAAATTGTCCTCAAATCTCATCCTTTCTTGAGTGCTCCCGGATTGACCTGCACCATCTTCCTCTCCCTGCAGCCTCCTCTTCCACTCGTTCTGTCTCTCCCTCTGTAGACAGTGCTGGTTCTTTAATGACCCCAATCATACAACTATTTTCTGGCCACACATAAATGCTTTCATTCCCCCCCCTCCTCACCCCTGACTGCCATCACCGTATTAAAAAGCAACCCGCTGCTGGGAATACATTAGTGACTTGCAGCAGATCCTTCTTTGCAAGGATAATTACAAAAAATAGAGGGACAATAACTATTAATATTTTATTGCAGTATTTAATGAGCTAAAGCAAATCATCTTGCACTCCACTGGAACGACATGCTTTGTCATTCTTACGTTCCCTCCATCATTTTCTCTGGCTCCCCATCTGAGAAGCCCTCCTTGCTTTCAAGTCCTCCTCACTCAATTTATATTTCCTCTAAGCTGCTTTTCTCCAACTTGAAAAAGGACCTTGCTACTTTCTGGGGCTGGTGAGCTCTCCCTGCCAGCACATCCACTTGTACTGAATGAGTCCAGGGAAAGAGCAACCCCTTTATCTTAGCAGAGTAAAGCTGCCCTTTCATCTCAGGTGTTTATTGTCTCCATTTCACATGCAAGGAAACCGTTTACAGAGGTTAAAAAATGAGTTTTAAAGGCACTTTGGGACTCTGTGGGACTTGTGTCCTTGCTTTTGACAGCCCTGCATGGTGTAGGTCACCCAGAGCTCGGGAGGGAGTTGGTGGCTGAGCAGGGGCCAGAGACTCGCCCCGCTGCCAGCCCTGTGCCCCGGCCGTGTCCGAGGGCAGCAGCCCTGCAGTGCACACTCAAAGGCAGGGCTGGACAGGTCTCGCTCGCCCTGGGGACAGTGAGCAGGGCCACTGCTGTCCCTGGGCAGTGCTGGCTCATGCTCAATTGGCTGAGATCACAAAGCTGTGGAGAGATGGTGGTGGAGGCCTGACCCCAGAGCATGAGACAGGCTTGTTCTCACACAGCAAACCCACTGCCCCACTGCCAGACAATCGAGGAGGCTGGGGATGTGTTTTGGAAGGCACAGTGAGGCTAATCTCTCAGCATGGCTCCAGTTTGGGCTACCCTCCCCAGGAACGGAGGATTTGAGGAGTGCTCTGCAGGGTACCAAGGCTGCCAGAGCAGCCCTGGGCATCTGCACCTCTGCACACCACACAAGTCCCAGCATTCCCCTCCCATGGGCACAGGCCCATAGCAGATACTCACTGGGCTTCCCTGGGGAAAACACCAATATGTCAGTGTCTGCTATTGTATTTCCCTAAATTTCGTTATTCCTGCTTTTTGATCCATTTTGTCAGGAGAGAAATACCATGCAAGTAGTTCTATAGGCTTCTATATGTAAATCCCAGTGATCTGCATCCAAGAAAGCTATGCCCCAATCATTTAAACACTTCCTAATGCTCAAATATCTCTCCCTCTTTACTGCACGTTCTTTACTTTTGAAATCCACACCTCTCCCTTGAGCTGCCCTGGCCTTCCAGGTAACATGAGCATGCAGGGGCAGGGCCCAAAAATACACCACACAGCACCTTCTGCAGGCTGGCAATAACCCTCAAAAGAGCATTGGCACAAAGCTCTGTCATCTTCTCAGTGTCATTTCATCCTGCTGTGCTGGCCAGGCACCAGCAGTGGGTTTAACCCACTGCAACAAAAAGATGCTTGAGGGAAAGGCACTATTCCCCTGGAGGAGCAGAAAGCCAAACCAGGACATTAATGTATTCGTGTCCCCTAATAGATAATGTTACCATGTGCTTAACGCCTTGTCACACACAAGCCAAAGTCAATCAGGCTTCACGAACACAAGTAGCCCTAAAAAGGTGTCCAACTCAAACAGATCTGAAACAAGACAGTTTCATTTTAAAAGGACTCAGTAAGGTAAAATTAAAGTAGGAGTTGTTATTGGCACAATGACCTTTACCCATGAAAGTGTGAGTAACAGAATAACTTTCCCTGAAAAATACTAAAAATGTCTTATGGATAGACATACGTATGTGTGTACAACAATAAATGTACTGCTTCCTCAAAACCACTCAGAATGTGCATCCCTGTCCAAGAGGAGCAAAACACAAGAAGCAGCAGCACTGCAGGCAAAGCTGGAGGGGTTTTTTGAGTGTTTCACTGGCTGAAAATCCAAGACCAGGTGTTCAGCTGGGATCATTTTGACACTGATTTCTATCAGCTGAACCAAGGATTACAAGAAGATGGGACCATAGTAACATGTGCTTCAGCTGGTCATTGCAGTCCATAGGTAACAAAATAGCAAGAAGGTTAAAAATTCTTTACCTGACCTTCAGTTGCTGATGGCTGGGCTAACGGGACAGGGGACACAAGGAGCAGTTTCCCTGTCCTCCACAAATAAATAATTATCCCCCAGCCTCCGTGAGCAGAGCAGAGATTTAATGTGCTGACAGCCTGCATTTTTTACCTTTAGTCAATACAAGAAAGGCCCCAAGACTATGATTCCCAACATCTGGATTCCATCAATATGTGATCTGTCATGATGTATCGGCATCCCTCCCTCTCTCCAGATTGAGCAATGCGGCTGGTTTTATTAATACGTCAAATACATTATCCGTGTAATACACTTGTCTGCCTCTGCCCTCCCGCTGCTCCCACACAGCAGATTTGAATGTATGATGAATCAGTTTGCATTACACGTCTGTACGTCATAATTTGTCAGGATTAATAGAACTGTGTGCGTGGGGTGGGGGAGCGGGAGGGAGCGCGTCGTGTGTGTTTAGTGCAGAGATGTCTGTATCACTTATTTATCTCTGCTCAGGCCGCTGGGTTCCCGGAAAACAGCGAGCACAGCACATCTGGGAATCGCTGAGCAACCCATGTGCTCTCGCAGGCGCAGCCCTGCCCACTGGTCCAGCTGCAGAGACATGGGAAAAGGGGTGATGGGGGTATTTTGGGTGCCTCTGACACACTGGGGTTTCACAGCCCATGCACAGTGTTGAGTCCTCATGTGATATGTCAGGCACCAACCACAGAGACACAAGGAAGGTGACACAAAGGCTCTCAGTCTTCCTCCTGGCTCTGTCAGACCATTGTTACATGACCTGAAGCACAACTCCTTGCCTCAGTTTCCCGGTGCATTACATTTACCCCAGCCCTCAGTGATGAGTCCCTGTGTGTCTTGCAAGAAGTAATTTATTTTCACTTTGCAAGTGACTTTCGGTCTCAATTACTTATGGCAAAGAGTTGGGAGCCATGTCTAGCTGACAAGCAGCACCAGAGCCAGAGGCAGCTGGTGCAAGTGACCTTCTCCCTAAGACCCAGTGAAACGTGTCTGGAAAACAGGTCAGGGCTCAGTAGGAGGTGCTGGTGCCATCGCCCCTTTGCATACAGTTCACTTCTTTGTAGCTTTGCAGCTGGACTTTAGTTTTCCCCTGTAATTTCAGCCATAAGCTTTATTTACAGTATATTACACAGGATTAAGTGGGATCCGTAAGGACATGAGAGCACAACTCCCCATGCTGTTGCCTCCCAAGGGTGACCCAGCAGGACCAGTGAGAGTGGCCTGCAGTGGGCACATGCCTTCTCTGTCACATCGCCCAGCCGAAGGAGAACTACTGCTGATGGCCCTTGGGGCTCCAGGGAATGCTCATCACAGTGCCTGACCCTGCCACAGCATCATGATTGGTGTCTCAGTTTGCTCCTAATGAGCTCATGTGTCCACCCAGGACAGCCCAGCACTGCGTGGAGCTCCTGGATCATGGCCAGACAGCCCTGTCAGTGCTTTGCTTGGTTCCGTCTCATTACCACTGCCTCAAACCAGGATTAATTATTCTGAACGTTAGTTGGTCTCTCCTGCCCAATGTGGCATGGTCAAGAGGAGGTGTGAGGTCTGCTTGCTGTCCTTGTACTGGGCCTTCATCCCAGTGTTGATGGTAAAACTGCTGGGACCACAGCATCCAGTCCCCTATGGCTTCCCACGAAGCTGCCCATGCCAATGCACTCAAACCAGGGATATGGGGATATGGAGCAGGGACCACCTGCCTTGGCATCTGTAGAAGTCGAAATCAGGTCAGAGGGAGAGGGCACTGAACAGATCTCAGTGTGCCAATACACCTTTCACTGCCCCCCCATGCTCCTCCAGCCTGTTTCAGTTCCACTGCATGAAATAAAGTGGTAAGTGATGATGTTAAAGACTGCACAGTGTAAATATAATGTCAAATACCAGCACTATGGATAATTACAAACTGTCTCAGGTGAAAAACAGTGATACTTTACAGTATTTTCATTGCTGCTACTTTGCTTACAGCAAAGCTGAGCAGAAATGTGGGTTCCAAACACTCATGGCGGTGTTGATGGCAGCATCTCACCACAGTAAGACCTCCTGAAAGTGGCTCATGACCTCCTTGCAGAGTGTGAACCCCACAGCAGAGCAACACAAATCTTACTTCCACATTAGGGGAGTAAGGCTTGCCCCCTCTGCCCATAACCAAGGTCCCACAGAGGCATGGCTCCCCCAGATTAGTGATGCTGTACCATACCTTGCAAGAGGTTCTGCAGATGAAGCTCTTGGCCAGCCCCCCTTCCCTGCTGAAAGGCTTTAGGTTGGGCTAGAACTGGGCCTCTCAACCAAAGCACATTAGTGCTTTCCTTTTAATCAGGAAACTAAAAAACCACCTTGATTTGCCCCTTTTGCCTCTCCAGAAGGGCCATGGGATGTTCTGGTTGAGTAAACTCTTCCATCTCTAAAACCCACCTCCTCTGATGTTTCCTTCAGGACTTCTCAACCTGCTCTTCTGTGTGGACACATGAGCCATGTCCCCAAGGGTCTCTAAGGATCCGCAGGGTTCCTCTGCTGGGGCCACCATGCAGCCCATCCACACAAGGGCTAGTGCCACCCTCCCTCTGCTCTGCTCCAGGGGACACCATGGTTTCATCCCCTCCCTGTGGTCACCACGTGGCCAAAGCCTGTCCCCCTCCTCCCAGTGCTGCTTCCCAAGCACGGCTGGAGGATGTGACGTCAGGGTCCCCGAACAGGCAGCAGTCACCTCGCTCTAATAACAGCTCCCAGAAACAATTGTACATTTACAGCCCAGCGAGCGAGCTTGGCACGCTGAGCCCGCTCCCCTTCCAAGGCTTAATTTGATTTTGACATATTGGCTCAAGATTAAAGGGCTCTCATAAAAAAGAAAAAAAGAAGAAGAAAAAACAACACCAAAAAACCCCAAACACACACATACACACACACGCATCCAGCACCCCCACCGCCCCCTTTTCAGGGCTCAAGCAAAAGTGCTAACATTGTAATATTTTAAGTAGAGAAAATCCAAGTGTGCTTTACCCCCCGCTGGCTCTTATGCTGGGCTTATAAAAATTAAGTGGAAACCTACACAGCTGTAGGCTATAAATCCTTTGTCGCTAACACAGCCAGGCCTGGTACCTGCCTCCAAAAAAAAAAAAAAAAAAAAAAAAAAAAAAAAAAAAAAGAGAGAGAAAATAAATGCAAACTCCACAAAGTGAGCAGCCAAAAAAGATGTGGCTGGCGAGCTGGGCAAGTGCAGGAGCAGCTGTTGGGGCCCTGGGGACACCCCCATGGCCAGTGGGCTGCAGGGGGAAGTGGGGAAGAAAGGAAAGTATCAGAGCATCAGGGAGAGCACAGCAAAGCAGTAAGAGCCCTCTCGGCTGAAGATCAATTAGCATCAATTACTGACTTCATTTAATTGTCGTAGAAGATGAATTTGTCATTTTTAGTCTGGAATTAATGGGAGACCTTCAACTTTCCCTTGGCAGCCCCATCGGGTCACTGAGTATTTTCTTCCTCCTTTTGCACAGAGGAGAAATGTGGCAGCAGGGAGAATAAGTGAGAGCTGCCAGTGCCACCCAGATACCCATCCCATCAATCCTTGCCCATCCCCATCCATCCCCTTGCATTCCCATCCACTGCCATCCCAAGCACGGAAAAAGGTGGTAGCCAGCCACAGCAGCTGACTGGCACAAGCATCTCAGATGGTTCTGGTGCCCTTACCAGCTTTTGTGCCATGCCCAGCAGCACTTCTGCCACCACCTTTCTTCTTTTCTCTTTTTATGTGGGCACTTTCCACTTTTTTTCCTCTTTCCCGTTTTCCACCAGAAATTAATTTTTCAGCCGAGGGCTGCAAAGTGTTTACATTTTCCCCAGCAAACAGGCGACAGTAAACAATGAATGCTCGCAGATGAAATTGAATTTATAACTGCATTATGGGGCCAGATAACACCCTAAAATAATACAACGATAAGGAAATTCTATTTGATTGCCACCACGAATCAGCTTGGGCCCATCTGCAGCCAGGGTCTTCCATAATAATTTTAAATTGGGTTTGTAAACCTTATTTGTCCTTAAATATTTCTGTCATTTTTCATTGCCAGAGACAGGTCCTTGGGCGCGAGGCGGCGGATTGGCCCCGCTGGAGCCACGCCAGGGTGCAGGCAGAGCCGAGCGGGTGCCCAGTGTGCCGAGCGGGCGCCGGGGCTGGCGGTGACAGCCACTCATCCTATCCATCACTGTGTCGACAGCCAGGGAGGAATCTCAGCCAGAAATTGAGTTTGCCTCACAGGGGACAACTGAACAAATTAATAGACCATTAGCCAAGCAGTGACCTGAGAAATGAGGGTGCTCAGGCTCCCCACGGGTTTGGTAGGGAGGAAGGGGAGAGGCAATGGCAGTCCTGTTTTTGTCCCAAGGGGACAGTCCCGGTGCCCTGGGATGGGATGGGAGATGTGGGTGGGCAGCCAGCACAGCTCATTTGCAGCCCAGCACTGGTTCACTCGAAAACGGCTGCACTGGTGTGCAGAGGCATTGCCAGAATGATGCAAGGTTCTGATGGGTGGCAAGAGGGGCTGCAAGGATGATCCACAGTAATACAGAGGGACAGCCAGGCAGCAGTAAAGTGAAAGTCAGGGAGAGAGTGAATAAAAGCCCAAATCCTCTCATCTCTGAGAATGTCCCACAGAAAGTCACTGTACAGAAGTGCTGCATGAAATGGTGCTGCAGCATGCACAAACAGCTCCCAGCTCCCTGGGGTTCAGGGGCACAAGACATCCCCACCCCCAGTGAGTGACAGGCCTGTGGCTCCTGCCAGGCAGGCCACTGGGGTCTGCATTTATCCCTGCCAGTCTCAGCCCCCCTCACACAACAAAAGATGCTGAGCTGGGAAAGCATTGGGCAACCCCTGTATCCCAGTCACTGGCTGGGGCTGTGGGACCCTGCAGAGGACTGATCTCAGGAGGACGTGATCCTCCTGCCTCCAAACACCACCAGGTGCCCAGTGCAGCATCTCTCCTCTGCGCCCTCCCTCTAGCTTGCCTTTATCATCACCATTCATTATCCAAATGACTATATTTATTAAGTCCCCTGCCAAGGCATTACCGAGTGGTCTGTAACAGAGATTAAAAGCAGAGTAAAACACCAACATGATTTCTTCTCTAGTAAACAAAACGATAAACAGCCTTAGCATTGGCTATCAGAAACGCACCAGCCATGGGAGGGATGCCAAATTCATTGCTGCCACAGCAGGGACATACTAGTGCCTCTGCTCTCAGAGGTGGGGTCAGACCTGCACTGGGGCTCCTGCTTAGCCAGCTGGTCCCTGCACTGGAGTAAAATCTCCACCCACCCTGCACCACCCCACATCAGCTGGGATGCTGAGCCCCACAGAATGTTCTGCCCTTCCTCTGCCCCTACAACTTGTAGGGCAGAGACAGCTCAGGAATGTTTCTCTGTCAGTATTGCATGCCTGAGCCAGGCTGGGTCAGTGACTGTCCCCAGGCATGCCAGCCCAATGACCCCCATGATACTAAGGTAGGGCAGTCCAGGGCAGCAAGCAGAGGCTGGCCATAGTCCCTGTGGCATTTTCCAACAGATGGGACAGTGGTGGGATCGAGCAAAGAGCCATAGCTCCTTGTTCCTGCCCACTCATGTCTGCAGAGCACAGCATCAGCCCCTGCAGCACGAGGCTGCTTGGTTCTTATTTTCAAAGGTATTATCTAAAGTCTGTGGAACAAGGTGCTTTATGAGGAGGCACCAGGTTTCCTTTGTCTCTGCTGGAGATAATCAGGTGCAGATAGGATATATATTCTGTAAAAACATACACTCACTTCCACTCACCGGTTACCTTTTTCTGAGAGCTGTAAGGGTTTCAATTACCGGATTCTGGGATTTAGTGCCCAGGGCTTTTTGGTGTGCGTTAGATTTATTAGAAGGTTTAGTACCAGCACAGGATTCACGCATTCACTCCCAGGAGCCCAGCTTCCGTTCACAGACCCTAAATCATGAGCTGAGATGGGCTATTGTCACTTAGGACATTAGCATGGTTAACATACGTGGGGATGATTAATAGCAATATACATGCAGCCTTCCTGTCCTCCCCAGACGCTGCTCTGCCACCTCTGCTGGAGCCAGGGGCTGCGAGGTGCATGGCCAGCTCACCTGCCTTCTCAGAGAGGGCCACACTGTAACCCCTCACAGGAGCCCCAGTGCTCAGCACCACCCCAGCATCACTGCTTTATGCTGGGTTTTTGTAGTTGTTGTTCAGGGATTTTTTTTGTTGATTTCTTGTTTTGTTGATTTTTGGTTTGGTTTTTTTTTTGTGTTAAGATGAAGTGTTGAAGGCACTCAGGGCCAAAGGTGTTTCTGCCAAGGGAGAGCTACAGGAAGCCCCTGCCTGCCCAGGGCAAGGGGAAGGTGCACAGGGGCAAGAAGGGGGCTGGAAGAAGGGGCAAGATGCAGGTTAGCAAAACCTGTGCAGAAAAAAAATATTCTAAGAGTAAACCCAACCTTCCCTGCCAGGATCTATCCACCACTCCTCGTTCCCCAAAGGGTACCTCAGGCCAAATCTGTCACTGAAGGAAAGAGAGGAGCAGAGAGCAGCCGAATAAGCCAGCCTCTCTTATCTAAGCAGATCTCTCCTGAAAAATCCCATGGGATTATCTCACTTGTCTGCCTCATCCTCACATCTGTAGGAGCACATTCACATGTTACAGTCCTCTCTATTGCCCCAGGTTACTGGCAACAAGGCTAAAACTCATCACACAAGCGGCGCCCCAGCACTTCAGAGCAGCTTCTGCACTATAGGTACCTGAGGCCTGAGGTGAGTGCTCAGCCCTGCTACACTCCAGAGGAGACACAACCACACTCCTAACGAGCAAGATCCTGATGGCTTTTGTCCTTTTTCCAATACTGTGTTACTTACATTCCTTCTTTTTTAATTAAAGCAGCCCCAGCTGATTTTACAAGCTTGCCACTGATTCTCTCCCAATCTCTGTGTCTCTCATATGCTTGAGTGCTAGTATTAATTATTAGAGCCAATTTACTGTTTATACTCTGATGTTTTAACTAATTACCACTAATGGCAGACACCAGTGGGCAATCAACTTCATTTAGTTCCCAGTGCAAACCACTCATTACCATCTGAGAGGGAAAGAGAGTGCGCAGGAGGGATAAATAAAGACCAAGCTGCATGGGTGAGTGCCTGGTGATGAGCAGCAGCACTGGGGCAGTCCCTGCTGCCCAGAGCAGGCCTTTTGGCAGGGCTCCGGGGAAGGATTCAAATCTCCAGCATGTGTGGGTGGGCAGCAGGGGAATGTTGCTGTGCAGAAGTGCCTTGCAGGAGCTGTGAAGATCCCTGGTTCTTCACTCCATGTGCCAAACCCTGCCTTGGCACCAGGCAAAGGTTCTGAGCCTGAGAGCTACAGTTACCAGAGAGCAATGTGCCTTTTTCCTTGCATGGGAAACGGCTTCTTTTCCCTTCTAGGATTCATCCCCAGAGGAATGCAGCCCCTGCTTGTGGTCTTGGCCTGGTGTGATGCCAGATGGAGCCTGGCTTCCTGAGTCCTGGGTGCCTCTGATGTTAATCCTGCTGTGAGAGGAATGGTGGGTCATGTGAAGTTAAGATGAGATGGGGCTGGAAGGTCCCTGAGCTGAGCTTGCTCCTGTCTGGAGCTGGGCTAATGAAGGTCACTCATGGAGATAATTCAGCTGTTTCTGTGTGTAGTGATATTGTCAACATTGATCTTTAGCACAGCACATCCCTTAGCCTAGCTTGTGTCTCTCTCTACGTGCTTCTTCTGGAGGGCCAGGAAAGACCCTGAGGCACATTTTACTCCCCTGCACCTCATAACCACTGCCAAGAACCTGTGATGTTAAAAGCACACCACCTTCAGGTAGTACAACTCTCCTGGCTATTTTGGCTCAAGAAATAAACACACGGCGTAGAGAGGGGCCTGCAAGGAGGGATGATGGAGTAAGATAGCTCCACCAGAGCTGGGCTGGCACGGAGGATTTAGGAATAAACTTCTATGGGCACAACCCAGAGCAGAACACAGGAGACAGAGCTCCTATGTGTCTCCCATATAGTTGAGAAACACCTCTAGAAAAAGTGATGTCCAGATATATTTGTCTCTTACTCCAAGACCTGTTAACCCTGATCTGGGACAAACCTCCAGCCTAGTGTACTTGTGCTTCTGGGGATCTGGACTCCTCCAGCCCTTGAACATGAACCTTTCCAGGGGACAGAGATCTCTAATGACCTGCCAGATGATCTCATTACCAGTAGTGGGAGTCCTGCCCTAACAAAAGGGACCATGGTGTTTTCAGAACCCGGGTTTCATCAACTTTAGCATGCAGCAGTGCTGCAACAACTCAGCTGGGAAGCCCAAAACAGGGACACGAACCAGAGGGACAGGGCTGGGCATGACCTTTCCAACGGGGGTCTTCAATCTTTCTCTCTCCCTTTCTCTCATTCTTTCATTCCCTGATTTGCTCTGTTGAAATCTTGATTTTGAAAGGGAGATGGGGATGCTGGAGACCTGCTCCGCAGTGGTGAGGACGTGGTTGCCTGTCTTGCAAGGAGAGGGGGTTATAACTATGCACACATCTGAAATGTAATTGCTGTCAGCTCTCTCCATTCTTGCAGCACGAGGCCTTTAATCTCTCCCACCAGACCCATCGGCCCTGATATTGCAGCTCCAGAAAGGCTGGTTTTATGTACTTTAACCCTGCGACCTTTACAAATCCCATCATTCCAATCAATACGTCTCATTAGCGTTAGGTAAATGTATGGGATGGATGGGGAGCTGTGCTGGCAGGAGCCCGCAAAGGGTGGGGTGGAAAGTGCTCCTGCCTGCCTGCTCTCAGGGGGCAGCACAGCCCCACCATGCTCCCCGAGATCCTGGGGGCATCCTTCTCCCCACAAGCATCCTTGCCCCAAGATATCCCTCCCCACAGATGCATACCTTGGCACAGCCAGAGATGGAGGCCAGCTAATGTGGAGCATGAAACAAAGTGCCTGCAAAGCCAACTGCAGAGTCAAGAGCCCAAGCTGTTAACTGGACCAAGCTGTTGGAGTAATTTTTTTCCCCTCTCCTTGGGAAGCAGACATATGTTTTACAGCTTTTCCCTATGTTGACTAAATGAAAACATGCAGGCCTCATGGCAGGTGATGGGAAAACAGCATGGGGTGTGTGCAGGGCTGCCTGCCATCTCTGCCTATCAGGCAGGGAAGCTGCCAAGGAAGGCAGCCACTGTGGATGTCAGGGTAAAGCCACGGAGTGGGATGAGGAAAGGAAATCTTTGACACTTCTCATGAAAATGAAGGGCTTAATTAATCCATGGAGAAGTATGAGTTTACACCAGGTGAGTTTACACCTCACCAGCACAGGAATGCTCACTATGCCAGGTGGGAGTAACCCACAGGTTCAAGAGGCATCAGTGCACCAAGGATACTTCAATAAAAGGATGGGGCCAATCCTGCCTTTGGGAAGGCTGGAGGCCAGATACTTGTTGAAATTTTTTTTTTTTTTTTTTTTTTTGCTAAGAAGGGATCTCCCTTCCATGTGGATCAGCGCCTCAGCCAGCAGGGCTGTAAATACTATTACTGCCCATAAAGATACCCAGCCCTCCTCCAAAACCTGCTCAAATGTTTGACTCAAGTGACCCACTGGCACCCACAGATTCCATAGGAGCAGGTGGCTTTGGGGCTGCTATTGCTGCAGCATGCCCAGGGTGGGGACAGCCTGCCCTGCTATTTGTGCTTCCTTGCTCCTTGTGCTGCCACCAAAGTGTGGGGTGGCTTCCCAGGAGCCCACAGAATGAGTGGCCTCCAGACCTTGGCACTGCCAGCTCCCCTGTGACATGTGCCTTGCAGATCTGCCCTGCATCAGATCTGTGTCCCAGAGCTTGAACTGAGCTATCCCATGCTCAAACTAATTCATACCCAGGAAATCCAGCTCCCCAAAAGGAAAGAAAATTACTGTAAGGTTTTCTCCTCCCGGCCGGGCAGCTGGGATGCCTGAGGAAGTGAGGGTGTCTTCCTTGTCCTCTCCAGGCAGGGCAAGCTTTTTCAGTATCATCTGGAGCCGAGTTTAGTTTCTGAGCTCTGCTATCCCCATCTGCAGAGCCAGCACGTTACTGCAACAGTGTTCAGCCCCACCAGCTCCGGGCTTGCCTCAGCAGGAAAAGCATCCTAGTGAATACAGCACACAAAATAGTGCATACATCTATTTCTGCAAGAGCCTACAAAAGCAAGGGCTTAAAAACTACAGGCCAGCTCTGTTTTCCCACATTAGTGATGTTTAAAGGAGGTTTTTCCATGAAGTTTAAACTTAAGAGCTGGGCCAAATACAACTCTTGCATGTATTGTGGAGCAGCCAAATTTTCTAGTGGGGATACCTAGAGCTGGATGTGTTCCCATGTATGCAGGTGCTTTGGAGATCTGGCTCATGTGCTCCCCCCTTCCCAGCACTGGTGCCTACTCTCCTTGTCTCCCTGCTGCTCTGGTTTACTGAGGCTTTTCAGCAAGACCTCGGACTTGTTGACAAGCACTAAACTTCGCTGTGGCATGAAAACCATTTAAGCACTAAGCTGCCCTCGGCTTTAGCAAGATGACTCTGAGGATCTCGCCACAGACCGTCAGGAGGCAGAGGGAAGGAGAAACTAATAAATCTTCTGGTGGGGCCAATTTCTCTCGACGTGACACTGTTCCTCCTGGAATTAAATGGGCAAGTCCTGAAGTGTCTCTTGAGAGTGTTTGGTGGGCCATTTCTCTGACCACCAAACAGTCATGAAACCTGGATCTGGGCCATGATAGGAAAAACTAGTCCATTGCTCAGAGTCGTCCTCCCCAGCAGAAAAATTGTTGGGCCCAACAAAGCCCCTGCTGTGCAAGTCCCCAGCTCTGCCATGCACTGGGGCACCTCAACCTGGTTAAGAGCTCCCAGAAACAGGGCACCCATGTGCAGGAGGCTCATGGGATCTTTCAAGAATGGCTTTTTTTGACACCAGTACTGTGGAAACAGCAGAAAAACCTCCCAGGCAGCTGCAGACCCTTTTGGAACAGTGTTTCCCTCCTCAGTACTGAGGTCCTTGCCTGGTCATCCCCACCTGGCAGCAGGGCATCCCACACAGCCACTGCAAAGGGGAACAGGGTGACAGGTGGGAAGCTGACACATCTCCCAGCTGCATGGTTGTTGGAGGAGGACAGAGAAGTGGCCTTGCTGCTGTTTAACCTTCTGGGGCTTGTCTGCCAGAGAAAAGCTTAGCAGGAGGGGAGAGATTGTAGATAGACAAGGGGATTGGTGGGGCTGGAGATGCAGGGAACTGCAGCAGCCTTAGATTTTATCTTCACTTCTGCAAGGCTTGATGACCTTGGAATCCCAACCAACAGTTGCTAATAAATGCAGGGAAGAAGGGCTAAAGGCAGAACATGCAGCAGGGCACCAGGGGAGCCTCTTACAGATGAGGGTACTCAGTGCTATCACTATGTAGTCTAATACCACCTGGAGTATACAAGCTTAGTAGCTCCCTTTCCCTTACCCATTGCTTTTGGACAGCAGTGGAAACAGAGGGAATTCCCAAAGCCCTAAAATCCCTGCCAGATCCCTGTCAACTCCATTGGCTCCTGGGTACCATTGACTCCTGAGAACCTGGGTTCCTGTGCTGCACCCCTTAAAGGGAAGGAGCTGAGCCCAGCTCAGGGGAAGGTGGGAAGGGGCTGGAGGAAGCTGCAAACATGAACTTCTCAGTTCTTGTTTTTCCTTTCACTCTGGGTCTCTCCTGGCAATATTCAGCCCCCAGGACTGCTCTTCTGTGTGACCCTTACCACCATGCATCGTCTGGATGTGCTGGACTCATTCCTTTACTGTGTTTCATCTGTGTCACCAGGAGCTCTTTTCCTTTGGAAGGAACTGGAGAAAGAAGCTAGGGGCAGGTCCAAGGCTGGGAAAAGAAAGCTGGTTTAGAGTGTCACTGGAGAGCAAGCAGGAACTCAGAGCCTTTCGACCTCATTCCAGAGCCACAGTTTCTCCCTGCTGTGCCCTGTCTCCTCCTCAACTCTGGTCTGCAAAACCTGACTCTTACTCAGCCCAGCATTTCAGTCCCAGCCATTACAATGACAAGGGTGATAAGAGATTCTTATCACAGTGCTCAGAATCGATTTGAAGCTGAGCCCCTTCCCTGCACTCCTCCTCCTCCTCCTCTTCACATCTGCCAGAGCAGCAGTCAGTGCTGCACAGGGATTCAGCAGCTGGGTTTGCTGGAGAGCAAAGATGACAGTTCAGGGTTCAGATCCCTCCAGAGATACATCCCTCAGCCTAGCAGCTTCAGCTAGCACACATCTCTCAGTTGGAGACAGAGCATGGGATCGGAGCCAGGATGCCTGGGCTCTTTCCTGACACACATCTCAGGGAGACCTGCTCAATATCCCCAGGCTGCAGGAGGGACAATGCAGCTCTGCATCCCTGGAGGACATTGTAAGCCTCTGTCCAAGGGGATCTGAGCAAAAAGTATGGCCTCCCAGCTGAGGCAGGAGCTTTTTCTCTTCCTTATGCTTGGGTGAAAGCAAGGTGAAGATCCTGCTGACCCCACAAGAGAGATGGAGCATCCTGAGTCTCAAGCCTGGGGCTCACTACATGCTGTTTTACTCCAGCCTTCCAAAGAGCTTTTCCTTTCTACAGCTTAGTGTGGCCTGCCTTTGGATCTCCTCCAGATCCTACCCATCTGAGGGGGACATATCCTGCCCTCCCATGAGTGGCTGATGAGGACAGTGCTTGGGGAGAAGACAGTTCCTGCTGGCAGAGCAAGGGGCTTCTAGGCTGGAGTGGGTGTCTGTAAGCCCTAGTCACAGCAGAATTGCCAGCATCCCCTTGGCATCCCTGCAAGCTGCTGTCCCATCCCCTACCCAGAGGCTCTCTATGTGTCTCTCAGAGCAAACAGAGACTGCACACAAGTTTCAGTAGTGTTTGGACTGATTTTACACAGCTGCCTTGTCTTTTGATCTCTGTCTGCAGCCACTGCCTCCACAATATATAAAAATTTAATCCCTCCCACCAGCATCAAAAGGTGGCCAGATCCCTTCTTGGAGAGCCCTCTGATACACCAGCCCAGACTTCCACATTTCAGTTTCCCCCTTCTCATCTGCGAGATGGCCAGCACAGTCCTGTCTGCCCAGGAGGGAAGGCAGAGGACCTGGCAGCACAACTGCCCTGGGCAGTTGGCACTGCAGCTCCCCAATTTTTAGGAGGGACTTGGCTGAAATGCATGCACCCACTCTTTGCTGCACACCTGCAAAGGTGAAGCCGGACCTCAGCCACTGGTGGGGAAACTGAGATAGGGTGGGTTCACAGCCACATAGCACAGCTGCTGAGGGAACTGAGATGTCCTGGAATGGGGCTGCTGAGTGGACCAAGACAACCTGGTCTGGACTCACATAAAAAGTCTCAGTTCCTTTTGAAACCTTGTAGTCGCAGCAGCTCTGGTCATGCAGATGTTTCAAATTCTCCATTTCCTCCCAGAACCATCTCTGGGAAGGGCAAAAGAAAAGGCAGCAGCAGGGGAAGCATCAGAACAATCAGGGCTTGTGAGGAGATGAAGAAAGGCCCTTCTTGTTGGCGTTGCAGTTGGGGTGAAGCCGGGGGCATCGCAGGATGGCACCCCAGGTACTCCAGCTGTGCCGATCTCCAGCCCAACAGAGAGGGGCTGTTGTGGGCCCAGCCCCGGCACAGGGTGTCACCGCCTGCCTTGGTTAGCAGGGATGCTCTCTTTGTGCCTGCTGGTTTCTGCTCTGCTGACCCGCTTTGCTCCATCAGCTGGCACCATCCATCACCTCTGGCAGCTGCGTCAATTCCAGGGCTCCGCAATGCCATTCCCCAGGGGAAAAAGCACATTTTTTTAAGGGAAAGGAGGAGTATTTTCTCTCCTGGCATGCTGCAAGGCTCCCTTCCTCTCCTCCTCAGAGACTTCTAATGCTCAATCCAGCCCAGGGACAGGGGCACAGCATGTGACTGCATTCTTCATTCTGCCCAGCCCCAGCCTTCCCACTGGAAAGCTGGGCCAGAAGGGCTGCAGTACCTGCAATGATCCTGGGGCTGATGTGCACTGGCCCTGTTAGAAGCCAGAAGAAATCAATCTGGCAGTGGCCCAGCCCTTCATACAGTGCCTTATCAGGACTGGCTTCAACAGCAGCAGCTCAGGGAAAGTGTTTTTTCCTATGTCTCATGGCAGATGGTGGTGGTTATGAGCCAGAGCGCCAGGATAGCTGCAAGGTGGGTCAGCTGCAGAATCTGGTATGAGAATGGAACATGATGTATTCACACCTCTATCCCTGAAAACTCTTCAGGAGATGGTGAGTTTAGAGCATATGCTGGTAGCAATGCCTATGACTGAGTACTCAACAAAGGCCAAAGTGCTGGAGGGTACCTATAGATGACTGGTGGGAAAAAATAAGACAACCTTCATCCCTTCCTCTCTGCTTCCCTGGGCCAGGGTCAGCCCGGCAGTGCTGGATGTTGCTCCAACTCTCCCCAGCCTCAATTCACTGTTCTGAGGCCTAGATGTGGGACAAGACCCAACCATTTTATCAGGGCTCTCTGCCTCTGTCTCAGCAGCAGAAACATATGCCTCTTCAATCAATACTCAGCTCTTAATAGTCCTGGCAATTCACAAGAAAACAGGGGCATTAAATGTTAATTATATCTATTTGGATTCAAAAAAATTTATTACTGGAGTTAATTACAGCAGGAGTCATAAAAAGGTGCAGAGCAAGAGGTGCTGCTGTTCTATGGGGTGAGCGGGACTGAACAGCCCAGGACACCCCAAACTGTTGCTGGGCAAAGATGGAGGGATGTCCCTTGCCATGCCCACCACATGGATGGACACTGCTCCTCGGAAAGGGACTGCCATGGGAAGGGAAGGGAGGAAGGGGCTGTTTGGGAGCTCTGCTGGGAGGGGTGTGCAGAGCCAGCGGCGGAGTCTCGGGGCGCACGGCAGGTACTTGCTTAGCTGTTGTGCTGGCGGGACCTGGCCTGCCCCAGCCTGTGGGCTTCTAATTTACTGCTTTCCTTTTACCGTAAAACTGAAAGGGGAAGGTGCACCCTTTAATCACTGCCTTCGGGGCCCCGCCTGAAACCACACAGAGACCAAGCGAAGCTAGGAGTTAATGCTCCTTCCGACACCTTTTTATGATTCACGGGCCTGACCTTGAGCCATAAACCGCTCAACCTCCCCGCCACACTGCCAGTATTTACGGCCTGCAGGGGCCATTGCACGCAGCCACCGCTGCAGACCCACGGCCGCGCACGCTGGCACGGGTGCCCAGCTGGGGATGCAACAGGGATGCAGCCTGAGAGGCACAGGCTGGGATGGATACGTGTCTGGGAAGGGCCATGTGGATGGGCAGCCACGGTGGATCCTAACACGGCACTGGAGATGGAGATGCACCTGGTGCACTCATCAATCCGTGCTTATGCACACCTGTGTGTGCACAGGTAAATGCACCAAGGTGCCCTCACTGGGCAGGCCCTGCAGACACACATCAGAGCATGTTTCACGCAGGGAGCTGGCCACCCACATACCCACTGCCTAGGCACTGGACACTGGATCATGCTGGGGGCTTTCTGCTTGTTGCAGCAAGGCAGGAGGACAAGCACTGTGGGCATGGCACCACAGGAAAAGGCTGGGATGAGCTGGCACACCACAACCCCTACAGTGTGTTCCCCAGTCCCCTGCAGGAGGAACATCAAGAGCCCTCAGTGCCACTCCAGAGGTAGGTCCTGGCATCAAGATTTGTCCCACTGCATCCCACCAGCCCCAGGTCTTGCTCCAGAGGTGAGACCTACAAAAGCCTACACTGGTCCAAACTGGAGCAGAGTGAGGTCTACTGGGTAAAGCAAAGGGTGCCCCTCTGAGTGTGTTCAGGTCAGCACGCTCCTTGCTCTATGTCTCAGTTTCCCCATCATTGCAGCAGGAAAAATAATTCTGACCTATCATGTTTGCATGGAGTTGGGAGGCTGAGCTTGTTAATGTTTGCAAAGTGGGTTTGGCTCCTGTGATAGAGCAAGCCAGAAATGTGAAGGTCATTATTATTAGTGGGATTAAAGCAGTTGAACCCAGAGCAAGAGGTACAGGGGAACATAGAACTTGTGTTGAAGCAGTAACAAGTCTCACACATGCATAACCTCAAAACAGGGCTGAATGCTACAGTTATGGCTCATTTTAGAAACACTGTGCAGAACCAGAGAGCTGCCAGAGCACCTTCTAATACTTCTGAAAAAAAAAAAAAAATCCTCCATGAATGCAAACAGGACCGAGATAGGCTGTTCCTGGAGACAGCCCAGAGCCTGACAGTGCTCACTCAGTATATGTCCAATGAGGCCATGGACCCATAAGCATCACTTCCCAACACAGCTCATCTAGTCCTCACTAGCGTCAGAACCTTCTCCTATGCCCCCACTGGGGCATCATGGCACTGGACAACTTATCCAATAAAAGTCTCCTTTTTTTTTTTTTCTTTATTAAGTTTACAGTTGTTTAATTTTTTTGCTTTCCCCCTCACAAAACAAAAGAGGGAAAAAACACCCTTATCTGGGAAAGCAGAGTTCAGGAAAAAGCTACTGGTCTTTTGGACTTGGTGAGTCCCCATTGGTAGCCTTGCTTGTCACAGAGAATTTATCAGCCAAACACAGTGCTGGTATAATGTGCTATATAACTTGTGCATAAACAAACTTCAGCATGATAAATGCCCTGCTTTGAAGCCATAAAGTTATTAGCTGGTGGCTGTTAGCTACTGCTTAGCATGGGACATGCTCCTTCCGTTAACCCCTGGATGCCCCGCCTGCACTCAGAACCCCAGGGAGATCTCTGGAGGGCACGTCACACAGCAGGAAAACACAGAGGGATCTGATGGGTAGGGATGCTTCTGCTGGCATCTGTGCACATTGTACTTGATGCAAAGGCTGAGGGAGGGAAATGCCTGCTAGGAATGGGGCTCTGAATGTTGGCAGCTCCTTACTGTCGTATTTGAGCACTTTGGCAGCTCCTCTCCTTCCCTCTGCCCCTCAAGAGGCAAATGCAGAGGGGAGCAGGACTGGTGCAGTTAGGCAGGTACTCACAGCTCAGACCTTCTGGTGTGACCCATTTCAGAAATGGGCTAAAATGGGGTGGGAGGAAGTCAGCACCCCTCCAGTGCCCAGGTCACCCCCTTTAGGTGAACAGTTGCTGAGGACTCCAAAGCAAAAGCCCGAAATTTTTCTGGCAGCAGCCAGGCAGCACACTCCAGTGAGGTGTTGAGAGTTCCCTCTGCTGCCTGCAGTGCATGGCTGCTTGCAGCTCCTGGTGAGCACAGCCTTGCCAGAGGCTGGGAGAGGCTGGAGAAGCAGAGCCATGTCCCAGGGCCAGCACTGCTGGAGATGGGTGACCAACACCACAGAACCAGCAGAGCCACAGCTCCTGCCAGCACCACACCTGTGGAGCATCCTCCACTGCACAGGGCCAGAATGTGACACCCACCAAGGACCTCTGGTCTCCCAGGCCACCTCCTGCTCCTGTCCCACTGGACCAAGACAGGGAGCTGGGCATGCTAAGGATGGCAGCAGGTCTCCAACACTAAGCCCAAGGCATGGACAGAGTTATGCAGCAGTGTGGCAACTTTTTGGCACAGCCTGGAGCCCTGGAGCTGCAGTGGGAGATGCTGGTGCCCAGGGCCTAATGCTATCCATTTCCCAATAAAACAACTCCTGCAAGGCAGCAGGAGGTATTTCAGCAGGGCCAGCTGAGGGGCAGGCAGGACTCAGGGCTGCCTCAGAGCCTGTTCCTCATTCAAAGTCCAGTGTTGAAGAAACTTGTAATTAGAGTCCTGAGTATGAATTAATCTCCATGACCCTCCTCTCATTCTCCTTCCACCGCTCCTACAGTTCAGGAGGTCAGCCTGGATTATTAACACAGGCAAGCAGAGGATGGCAAGCTCACTGGGTGGGTTGGCAGACCTTGGGCCACGTTCTTGTGTTCAGAGCAGCCAAAGGCACCATGTCCCTGTCTAACAGCATGACTTCCCTTTCCTGTCTCTTCTCTCTCTTGGCTGAGTTTGATAGGGGTCATCTCACTCACTTGGGCACAGTCAGCACTTTGGGAATGGCATTCAATGAGCTGAAACATTCCAGAATGAGCAGAGCTACTCCTGTGCTAACTCTGTCTGCACAGTCTTTTGTAGAGTGGCTGAGAGCAGACTCCTGCATCCCACAGCCTTGGATGAGCCTTGCTGGAGACAACTTACCCTTAAAGACCTCCCAGCATGATGGAGACCAGAGCAGCAATCACAACCTAAAACATCACTGAAAGGTCTTCAAGAATCCCATCCCTGCTCATCTAGGTCTTGCTTGGGTCTTTAAGAGCCTCATCATTGTAAAAGCATTGCTGGAGCATGGAGAGGACATGGGCACCCTTTGTACAACGTGGCCCTCCCATTCCAGGGCTGTCCATGCTGCGTGGGGTATGGACACAGCTCCTGGGATGGCCAGACTCCCTGGAATGACGCTGGCACAACCCAAGGGCTGATACACTACAAAGAGCTGCCACAGAGCAAGGAAACAAGATATGAAATAAATCCAAACTTTTCTGACTCCCTCGTAACCACCAACTGCTTCCCCCATCTCATTTTTTCCTCTTTTCTGCTGCAGCAATAAAAAGGGGAAAATCAACATCCAAATGATCTTGTTTATGGCGACTAAATAAGCTGCATGTGCTTAATCCGTTAGAGTTTAATGAATTTACGACTTGCTCTGGAATTTGACAAGGGCTGTAAAAGAGTAATTAACATTTATCAGTGTGTTTTTTACACACACCCCACCCTCCTCCCGCCTCCCTTCCCTCCTCCTGCCGCCTGTCGCAAAGCAGCACCGGGTATCGGGGGGAATATAAAAGTGATCAATTAATTCTTAATAATCTCAGGGAAAGATTGTAGAGTCGCAGTATGAACTCAGGGAGTGTCAATAAACATGCCAAAGGTTGGTTCCCCCTTTCCTGGCGTTGCTGCAGAGGAATGTGGGCAGCCAGGGAGGGGATGGGGCTGCAGGGGCGGTGCTTTGGTGGACCAGCCCTGCACCCCTTTCCTTCTCTGTCACACTCGGCTGCCCTCCAGATCAGCTTTCTGTCACTGACACAGTGGCCTCTGCGACAGGATGAAAGTGAGCAAGGGGCTGGTGACATGCAGGGTCCCATCCAACACAGCAGTGGTGGTGATTTGGAAACACAACCCCAGCTGCTGACTGTGCTAGTCAATAGCTCTGTCCTAACAGACTTGAACCTGTTGGGAGGGACCCCAAACTCCCCACCCTGGTCACAGGACAGTTGAACATCTGCTTAGATGAAGAGTTGCCCCACTGTCACCCTTCTGTCACTCAGAACAGGTGGCTGCTGATGTTTCAGCTGCACTAGACATGAGGGTACGTCCCTGCTGACCCCTGAGACAAGTGAGGGGGGTCAGACCTTGCTTGTGCCCAGCCCTCCCAGGGGCTTAGCTGCTGTGGAGCAGGGAGGCAAGCAGACATGCAATTTGGGGGCTGCAAGGAGGCAAGCCCAGGCTTCCCCCACCAATCCCAGGGTGGGCTCAACATGATCTCAGTGTCCCAGGAGATTCCTGTGCTGGGAGCCCAGTGTGCTCCTCCTTGGGCCACCTCCCTTGGCAACCCTGGAAAGCAAAGCCAGAAAAAGCCATGGCCATGACTTTCTGGCAGGTTAAGGTGGACATGTCCCCTGATTCTGTGACTGCAGCATCCTGCCCCCAGCAGCAGCCTTTGCATGCATGTGTGTGACCAGGGTGTGGGGAAGCTGCATGACTGGACATCCACTGGGGAGGAGAAGGGTCAATGCTCCTGGGGATCACCAGGCTCCATGGAGGAAACAGAGAAACATCTGGGCTTGGCTGTGGGGCAGAGGGTCCTGGAGACCCACAAACAAAAGCTCAAGATGATAAATCCTCAGAGGTTTGAGACTGTCTGGGGGCCTGCTCTGGACAGAAACAAATTCTCCCTGTCGAACATGATAGCCCAGAAATGAGCAATGAGAGAGGGATGGAGAGGGCTGGATGCAGGCAGTCTGGAAAATCTCTGCCCAACCCCACACAGAGCACCGGTGGGGTGGGAGGTGGAGGCAGCAATATCCTTCCAGCAGCCTGAGATCCCTGTGCCAGGTACACACCTGCCAGCTGGACGGGGTAAACTTGGGATTTCTTGTGAAGCAGGAGCTGTTCAAGCCAGCCTGAAGCAGCTGAGTGTAGGAGAGGCAGGGAAGAGAAAGGGAAAGTAACAGGATGACCTTGCCTTTATGTCACCTTGACTGGCTTGAATCCAGCTGGCTGGCCTGGGCTGTGGGGCCGGGCAGGGAGCAGAGCTGGTGGGGAGTGGGGCTGAGCCCTCACGCAGGGCAAGGGAGTGAAGGAGGGGGGCTGCAGCAGAGTAACTCTGCATGGCCAAATCATCAGGGAGAACCAGATCCCAGCAGCCTCGGAGTGAGAGTCTCCAACCTTGGGCAGGCTTGTAGTGCCAGGGGCTGCACAGAAGTGGCACAAATGCACCTGGGAGGGAGAAATGGAGGCACAGGGAGGGGTTTCAGGCCACCAGGACTGGTCCCAGAAGACCAACGTCTGCTTTGCTCCCTAGGCAGCAGATCTAGGTCTCCATTGTATGAGTGTTGTAGACAACATCCATAGCTAAGGCTGCCAAAATCACTCAGGAAACACTCAGGAATCATTCAGGAAACAGAGCCAGTTGCTCTTGCATTGCTGTCCAGGCTGCACCACAGACCCCCTGCATGACCTCTGGATCTCTTCTCTGCTGGAGGAGAGGTTGCTGTGTGGGGCAATGAGGGGGCAGAGGGGCTCTGCACTCCCCCCTGCCTGGGCTGGCTCAGATGCTCCCATGTCAGCCTGTCTAAACAGCACCTCCTCCTGCAGAGACCTTGTGCTGGGGGTCGGCAGCTCAGTGTCTCTGGGATTTGTCATGGTGTTCCTGGAGTTACCAAACAGCAGCTTGGAACAGACATCCCAAAGGGCTGGGCCAACCAGACCCACCATCATCCAGCTGCTGGAAAAGCACCCCCTGAGGTGACTCGGGTGGCATTGGGCAAGTCCTCCCTGGCCACTGCCAAACTGCCTCACACCAGGTACGTGACTTCATCTCTGTGCAAGGCTGGAATCCCCCACCTTACCCTGGTGTAGAGGCAGTGAAATTTAAGAGAAGGAGCCAGGCTGTGATGGGTGATGCTTGGCCAACGTTTGCTGCTTTGCAGAGGCACCTAATGGATCAGAGACTGCCTGGCCATGTCCTAGCCTTGCTTCACTCAGGTGCTGCTGACTGTTGTAACAAAGAGCATTTATCCACCTGCATTCCCAGTTTCTCCTGCTTTCCATTTCACTTTTCTGTCTCTCAGGTGTGACAATTGTAATCCCATCAATAATAAGGCAGATTGAAACCATAACAGAATGTGCGGCCCCCTGTTGACTTTTCTCCATCTGAATAGTCACACTTCAGGTGACAGAAGAGTTGGAAGGAGTTAACAGGAGATCCCCCCACCCCAGGTCCTCTAAATGCCCTGTTCAGGGTTTTAAGCACATAAGCATTGGTGCTAAAGATGATTTTAAGCCATGATTATAAGAAATCTATTGATCCTTTTGACTCTATAATGACAGAGTAACCATTTTAATAAAACACCTATTAATCATGCATTAACCCTTCTTAGCTATTTATGCACTGAATACCAAATCAACAAGGGTGCTCAAATTTCTAGGAGGCTTTTTGGAGGCAGAGAGAGAGGAGATTTCTTTAGATAACAACAACAAGAAGAAGAAAATAATGCAAACTTACAGAGGGGGAGAGTTAAAATCATACGATGAGTGGCAGTTGCAGACGCCTGGGGCCCTCTTTGGTTGTCGCTTCTATCTGGCAATCAATTGACAAGAAATTGAGATTATGAAACATTGTGCCTATGATCAAAGGAGGTGGGCATACTTCCCCCATCTGAGGCCAAATCTCCACTCCCCCAAGGGAACTAACATCAGGGAACACCAATAATTTGGGCTTTGGCAGGTATGAGTCAATGCTGACACCAATTTTAGTGTGAATGTGTCCACCAGTCCCTGGGTCCTTATGACAAACTTGGAGCAAGGTTGCAACACCCTAAAGGTGGATCCTACAGGAGCATCTAAGATGCCAATGATTTTTTGTGAGAAACTTCATCTGGAGCAACAGAATAAAAAGATCAGGAAATTAGGAAAGCAAGCATTCCACCAGCTCAGGCCAGTTGGGAATGGGCACGGGTTGTTCACCCCCTCTCCTTGCCCTTCCTTGAAACCCACAGCATCAGTGTGGAATGGTTCAGCTTGCAGACCTGGACTGGCACAGCCCTGGGGCCTCTTGTGGAAGTGATGGAGAGGGGGCAGACGGGGCTTCCTTCTGCCCCAACCGTTGCAGCCTCAGAAACCACAAAGTCCCCGGGTGCATTAGGAACTGCCTGGAGGCCAGAGCTTCCTGCAGGTGCCCCATGCTCATGAATCACACCTTGTCAGGGCCTGGGGTGCCCAACGGCTGGGTGACCGCTGAGATGCCCAGGGAGTCCTGCCCTGGGATGCACCTGCCTCCCCACCATGCCATCCCAGCTAGGCAAGGGTTAAGCAGGCATTAATCACACTGTTTGAGGGACATTTCAAAGCCTCTTCCAAATATTATAAAAAATGTCTTTAATCATCTAATAGCATGAACTCCTCTAATGATGGATGGAAAGAAGTCACCTCTCTCCTCCTGATCCTAACAGATGAGGCTGAAGAGCTGCTGATCTGGGGAGGGGGGGAAAGTTGGGGAGGGGGCTTGGGGAAGAGAAGGACATTTCTCAACCTCCCACCAGAGCAGTTATAAATATGAGGTCATACAGCAAGAGATGATAACACATTAAGGGCTCTTGAGATATTAGTCTGTCAGCCTCGTTAGACACAGCCTATTTGGGGCTGACTGTGTAATTAGAGGCTGGGGTACCCATAACTCATTGGTGTTTATATGGTAGGAAGGGCCTCCAGTCACCATCACCCTCAGCACTCTGAGAAGTCATCTTCATCAAGCATTAAATCCCACTCCCTGCTGCAAATATAATCCTTCTGCCACCAGTAAAAGCTGCTCCTGTTTCCCTCCTCCTGCCTCCCCACTAAGCCTGGAGTCCATTGCATGCTCAGTGCACCCACCCTCACCTCTCCCCTCCCTTCTAGGTGGGGAACAGGGTTACAACTTGGCCAAGGTGCCCCAAGGTGAAGTTAGTGAACAAGTGGAAAAGTCCTGGCTCGCAGTTCCCTTCCCATGGAACAGCCCACGGGGAGCAGTCCATGCTCGGCTCTGCAAGGGACTGCATCCCCCAAGAACCTCTAAACAACCCCCGCAGCAAATTTGACTTGCACCCTTCCACCCTCCAGGGAATAGCTCCAGGCTGGGCTGGAAACAGCTTGGACAAAAATGGTTCTGGGAAAGACTGGCAGAAATAAGTCCAAGGAAAGGCAAAACCATGCAGGAATGCCAGGAGAGCTTGTCACTCCTGCCCTGCTGTGAGCATCCCCATGCTTGGTGGGGAAGCTGGTGAGGAGCTGGGCTTTCCATGAGTTCTCCAGTTTCTCTTCTCAGTTCTGTCTAGGTGGCAGTGAGCACTGACACAGACAGACACTTCCCAGACAACCCAGCCAAGAATTTGGACAAGTGAAACAGGGAAGGGGAGAGTTTCCCTTATGAAACCTGGCAGAGTACAGGCTTCACAAGTGTCAGCTCTGACTTGACAGGGAACAGACAGGGAGCAGTGAGCAGGGGGAGGCAAGCAAAAGCCAAACCCAGTGTCATGCACCCCACAGAGCTTTCCCAGCAGCACATCCCTCTAAGTCCTCTTGGTGTGTGACAGGAGGAAAATTAAGGCACCAGGAAGTGCAGGACATCAAATGAGAGACAAGAGCCCTTGCTGCAGAAACTGCCTGACACTGCCAAGGTCCATGGCACAGCCACCCAATGCCTCATCCCCTCTTCCTGCTTGCCTCCTGTAGCCAGGGAGGGGGCAAGGGGTCTGCAGAGGAGGGGGCAACCCCATGGCTTCCCAGGATGAGGTAGGATAATGAATCCTGATGGGGGAAGTGACCTTTTCCAAATGCCACATGTCATTGGATTTTATATCACACCAGGACAATGTGCCATGGGTATTAAAATCGTTTTTCCAATAGAAGCATGCGTGTGCACGTGTGTGTCAGAGAAAGATGTGAGAAAAATAAAATTAGATGTGAAAATTAGGCTGCGTCCAAACACGGCCTTTAGAAAAAGACTTAGATCCTCACAGAGCAGGACTGGAAGAAAAGATCCATGCCTTTTGGTCCAGAGATCACAGATTATTTTGTCAAGGGAATATGACTTGTCCAAACCCTATGACAGAAAAAGAGAAAAGGAACTTGAGTCCTGATCTCTCTTTCTAAAGTTCTGCAAAGACTTTCAGCCCTACAGTGTCCCTCTGCTGTGCGGGGACACCTCCAGAGCTGCTCTACCCATGGAGGCACGTACAGATGCACGTGGAGCACAGATCACCTTGCACATGTGCTGCTGGACACCCACAAGTGTTAGTCTGGTGCATAAGGGATACAGCCAAGTCCTGCATGATAGACAATGCCAATTTGCTCAGCCTGACCTGGGATGGAGAGCAGCCCCTATCCCTTTGTGCCAGCCCAAAGATGTGAGCAGAGCACCCATGGAGTTACCCATACACACAGGTATCGACACATTCTCCCCATATATGCCAGGATACATTCTGATGTGAAAACACAATGTGAAAAGGGAGGCAGTGGAAGCCAAATTCACTTGAACTCCAGCCTGTTCCCTCAATCTGCAGGGCAATTGTCCGGCTGAAACAACAATTGTCCGGCTGGGACAAAAAAAAAAAAAAAAAAAAAAAAAAAAAAAAAAAAGAAGAAGGGACAAGCTGTGTTTGTTTATTCAGCTTCTTTCTCCCTCTCTCCTCTCGACAATACCCTGACACCGTGTCCTGCCGCACCAGGGCTGCAACCCCAAAGGGCTAAATTTGTCCCAGCTGGAGCCCTGTTTACAAGCCTTGTCCTGTTTACAGCATGGGCCATCCTGCCCAGGGCCAGGCAGTGGCCATCTCTGGGGTGGACAGCTCAAGCCTCACCTTCCTTGGTCTCTGCTGTTCCTAGGCTGTCCATGTGGTCCCTGGAATGATGCCAAACCCCTGCACTCCCCATGTACTAGCACACATGGAGCTCTGCGGCCCCCTGCCCATCTGGGAAGCAACAAGGAGATGTGGGTTTGCATGGGCTGCTGCTTGTCCAGCATAGTTCTGTGGTAGTCCAGGTGGCTACAGCCTCTATCAGTGCTGGCTGGTGGCAAACCACCCCCAGGAAAACATTGTTTGCAAGCTCAGCAATGAGAGTGCAGCACATTCCATGTGAAGCCAGCTGGGAACAGCCATGCTCCACCGTGAAAGCATTAGAAGAGCTGCAATCATGCTCTGCTCTCCATACCTTACATTGCAGTCACTTTTTTTCTTGCTGTCAGTCATCCATCCCCCTCATCCTGATGGGCTCACATGGGCTGGGAGGGCAAGGCTGGCAGGAGCTTAGCTCCTCTCCTGGATGACAGAAGTGGGTGTCACTCCAGGAGTCTGAACGGCTGAGCCTGGACAGACATGATGGGTTGAAGGCTTTGAGAACAGACTAACCTTGGGGAGCTGGAGGAGGGGTACTTACTGCCAAAGCCCCCTTGCACTCTTCCCACACTAATTCCCATCTCTGCTGTATGCATTGGCCTTGCTCTGCTGCAGAGTGATGGGACCTCGCCTGCCTGCCCTCCAGTATGGGGGTCTCCTGCCATCCCAGGCTGCCTCATCTGCAGGACTCCTTTTGGCAGGACTCAGTTGGCAACATCCAGGCTCTTATTTGCTGTTTAATGAGTTCCAGCTAATGAATCCCAGCACATTAAAGGTTTTCATCAAACCTTGTCTTGCTGTCAGCATTGGCCACAAGTTTGGAGAGGCTGGGAGTCACAACAGTGGTTTCAGGGGTGACTGAAAACTCTCACTTAGGAGCCTGTGTGCCACCTTTGCCCTGTCACCCTTTCCATGTCCATGCGTGCTGTCAGTGGATGCACAGGGGACGTGAGAGCCCCGTGGATGTGAAATGAAGCAGCTGATCTTGTGCTACCACAGCCTCCTTTATCAGGGCAGTGAACAGAGGCTCACCTCATCCCCAGTGGCAGGGCCACTGCTCTGCAGTGATGGATCCCTCTTTGTACCTGCTAGAGGCTACAGCCACTTAGGCTTAATGAATGAGCAACCTCCAGCACTCTGATGATGCAGCCTTTTCTCACACAGACCTGGTGGAAAACACTTCCTGATGTTGCCCTGGGAAGCCTCCTGCTTGAAGCCAGGAGTCCTGGATCACATGTCATAATAAGGGGCCCAATGTGTGCATATGGAGGGGAAAGGAGGATCTCACACAGAGACCCTGACGTGGGTTCAGCTCCCAAACTGGATGAGGGGCTCAAATCTCAGTGCTCAATGCTGCATCTGTGCAAGGAAGGGTCCTGGATCAGCTGAGTCTGCAGCATGGCTGCAGTTGCTGCAGGCACAGAAGCAGAAGAGTGAGTTAACGAAACCTTCCTCTTGCTACATTTTCTGGAGACAGATTGTCCAGAGCAATGCCATGGTGGCACTGTCATGGTGTCCATCTTCCAAGTACATCCTTATCTCTCACTGCCCACACCTACCTCACTTCTTGCCTACAGCCCAGTTTTGGGTTTATTTGTAGCCTGGCTGGGGGGAAGCCTTTCTGCTCTCTGTGTCCTGAATGGCATCACATGGTGAAGCAGAAGCTCCAGGAAGAGCAGAAGAGGGGTTGTACACCCCAGCCCACCTCCCTATCCAGAGTTTTGGAGATCACCTGTGCGTGACTGTGGGTGGGGGTGAATTTGAGCATAAAGGCCTGTCTACATGAAGTTCTGCTCCTGGGAATCTCCCCATGCTGCACATTTCCTATTCCTAAAATAATACTTTGTTTGCTCAAGTTCACCAAACTCCCCTTCACTCTGAAATACAAATGGAAGTTTTGGGCAATATTTCAAAAGTCAGAAAATCACCCCCACCCTTCATTCATGTTCACTTCCAAATACAGGCAAGACATTAAGGGAAGGGCTAATGGAGTGGCACATCTGCACACAAACACATACGTGTGTGCCCCTCACACGTGCAGCTCCTCATCTCCGGAAGAAGATCTTCTTGTCAGGAAGTCATGGCCCTGATTACTTTGTCTTCTACGTTTAAGAACATCCCTAACTGCTCCTTGGATAGCTCAATTAGTAAAGTGAATATATTATATAAAGTCTAAAAGATTAAACTATCATAGGCAGCCCATAATTTCATGAAGAAGTCAGGGGAGCATATCCCTCTTATTAACTCTATAACAAATGTGATGAAAATGTTCAAATAGAATGTTAATGCAATGTTACGTGTAATTTTCCCAGGCGATTTTCTGCTGAAATATTTCTTTATTAATAGTAATTGAGGGTATAAATTATGAATGAGGCGATTTTCTCCTTTCACTGGGAAAGACGTACTAATGGCAATAATTCTTTATAATAATTTTTTGGGGGGGAGAATGGGGAGGGAGCTAGGGTGAGGGGTTTAAAGAAAAAAAATCTTTAAAGGGATTGCAAAATATATAGACTAGCAGTGCATGTTTTATGGCAGGGCACTGTATTTTATATCCGTGTGCTGGCCATCAGTCCTGTGTGGGTCTGTACTGCACGTGCACAAAGTTCGGGCCTCTGGCAAAGGCAACTTCCTCCTCTATTCTACGTGTGTAATGCCTGACGTCAAATACAGGGTGTATGAGAGCACCAGTGCTGTAAGTCTGCAAATTCAGGACTCCCTGTTTCACTGTTTAAGGGAAACAGTGGCAGGAAGCACATGATGAGCCACAGGGAATTGTGGTTACTAGGTGGGTACTCAGAGATGAGCAGGTTAGTGGTATAGGCTCTTGTGAATTTAATACAGACTGACACTTTGCCATGTTCTCACCATAACCAAAAGCACTTCTTTGCGCTTTTGTTCAGGGATTTTTTTTGGGGTGTGTTTTACCGTCAATTCAGCCTGCTAATCCTGACCCCCAAGCAGTTCCATGTGTGGAGATGTGTGGCAGTGATGCTTAGTCCTATAGCTACTGAATCATGTGCAGCCTTGAAGCAGGGTGAGACTGGGGCAATGCTGACTTCCAAATGCCACCCCCCTCCCCTTTGTGGGACAGAGCCTGGGGGACACACACAAGGCCAGCCCAGGGCCATGCACTCACACACCACGGACAGGCAGCACCAAGCAGCACAGCTGCTTACAGGAAAACAAAAAGTCCTTTTGGTGATGCCAGAATGAAAGAGGCATTTAACAAGGATTTCAGAGCTTGCCCTCCTTCAGATTTGTATGGTTTTTTCAACATATCAAACGATTTCAAAATTTTTCCACTCAATTAAAAGAAATGCTGGTTTGAATGCTGGCAATTCTTAGCCCCTTCCTTCTGCACGTATCTCTCTTTTCAAAGAAAGACAAAGGGTATAGTCTCCCTTAAAGTTAAAGGATGGTATCCCTTAAATTTTCATTACATTTCAATTGGCTTTAAAAAACCTTCTGAAAGGTTTAAAACTTTCATAGCAAAGAATCCACTTTCCCCACCATTTTATTTAAAACTTTTCCCATGAAGGAAACTTTTCAAACAAGTTCTAGTCTACAACAAGCACAGGAAGAAAAACTCCTCACTCCAGAACTTCAGCTAGCTAAAAAATGTCTCTGGTAAGGACTTTCACTGAGAGTGGCCAGCACATACTAGCACCCAGCAAGGGTAGAGGTCCTGGACACCCATGCACAGGGGTACAGATGAGCCCCACATGAGTGTAGATGTGTTGAGGAGTGGGTGACTTTGCTCCACCCCAGGGCAGCTCTTATACAGTGGAGGAATCCCCCTGCTCAGGCATCTCCCTGAGCTCTCCACTGGACTGGAAGAAGAGCTAGAGGTCCTTCTGCAGCCAGCTGACTGTGCTGCCCTATCTCTCCCCTTCTCTGGAGCCACAGACCCTCAGGCCCTGCCCGTGGCTTACTCCACACCAGCAGACTGTGTGAGAGGCTGCAGAACAGCGGACAAAATCAGCGTGATCTGTCACCAGCCCTCCTCAAAATTAGGTTAATAATTTATGATGTTAAATGGGACAGTTAATAGCTGGGCCAGATGATTCCTCAGCTAATCTAGAGCATGGGCTGAGCTGCAACGAGTCCTCTGAGAGTTCATTACACTCCCCAACCCTCAGTGCTAGTGCTTTTGGCTCTACTGATACCTACAGGAGGCTGTGGCTGGTGCCGCTGGCAGCACGCCTAAGACTTGCCCCTCATCAATTAAGAGAAATAAGGAAATCGACAGGAAAATTAATTTCCAAAAAGACAATGCTTCTGAAACCTGCACAGCCCTCAGAAAGCCGGGGGGTTATCTGGGAATTCGTGCCTGCCGGGGAGGAGGTTGCGTTTGCTGTCTCACTGAACGAGGTCAGGCTGCTTTCCTGAGGGCTGGGAGAGCAGGGGTGTGTGTAAGCAGCTGAACAATAGGTGCTTTGGCTTCTGGGTCAGTCCCAAGCAGGCTCCTTATGAGGGAGGGTGCTCAGCGATGTTTGTGAGGAGATGCACAAGACACACCTGCTGCTTAAAGCCCCCCAGTGCATTGTGGCTCATTACTCCCTGACAACGCACATTCCCTACAAAACCTCAAAGATTAAGGGTCGGGATGAGAAAGTTCAGCAGATCTTTTCCATCAAGGAAACAGAGCAGGCTTGAGACAATCAGGGTGAGACAGTCAGAGTGCTCTCCAGGACCAGCCCTCATCCAGAGATCAGCCATGGGTGGATCTTCAGCTGCCTGCCTATCTCTCTGACCTCCCTCTCACTGGAGATCAGATCAAGCCCAGCCACAGAAAACAGGCATTGGATAAAATAGCTTCCTTTCACCAAGACCTCAGCCTCTTGTCTGTGCCCTGAGCCATTCCATGTCGCCCACCCTTTTTGCTTCCTCCTTGGTTCCAGCAACCTTCCTAGAGCGCAGGACAAGCTTGCCAGCCACAGGCAAAAAATGCAAGGAATTACCAAGAGTACGTCTTGTCAGTTTGATGGAGGCTTTCCATCCTTATCCAATGTAGACAGATCAGTGGGGTTCAGTGACAACAAAGACCCTCTGGTACTGACAACATTTGAGTCCCGCTTTGCCCATCCTTCTTTGCTTCTTCCTTCTCAAAAGCCAGATTTGGCAAGACAGAAATGCTTCAGAAAGCTTGCTGTCTCTCGAAATCATGCTCAAGAGAAACAAAAAGTAAGCAGGGACCCCAACTTCTTTGATCTCAGCTGTACATGGAGGCAGGAATGCCTTTGCTCCAGCACCTCACTGGGGGTGTTGTAAAGCAGTGCCAGCCTTAAGCAAACCTGGAAGAGGGTGGCACAGGCCCTCTTCTCTCCAGAAGAGCTAGAGGTGGGTACCCTTGAGTATGGCACTTCAGACAGCCTAAATCTATTTTACAAATAGCAAAACTAAGTCGCTAAGTGTGAGTAACCACTCATCAGCAGCAGCAATAGCAGGTGAAGGGACTAATTCCTCCAACAATCTAAGGTTCCCAGTACCAGCATGTCCATATCCTGCCCTTAAGTGGGAGCTTGAGACAGGCCCAATGAGCTAAAAAGTGACCGGCTGGGCTACAAGCGCAAGCTGCTGCAGCCAGATGTGCACTGATGACTCGTGCAGATGTTGGCCCTGCAGCACGTTTGGGCAGTAATTCCCCTTCTCCTTTCCACATTCCTGCTCTTCCAAATTCAAACCATGCGCACTGCGGGGGGATTACCTGCAATTACAGCTTTCACACGTCGGGGCTGGTTTCACTCAGCTAGGGGAGAGCAGCGAGAAGTAAGGGCATCCACATGGTGAGATTCTGCAGCCATTCGCCCTGCCTGTGCTAGAGGCAGCCAGTGCTCTCACCCTTGCAGCTCCCTCCCCTCCTCCAAAACCCCCTCCCAGGTGGGAAAACCAAGAAGGCAAGGGCCAGCAGCAGAGTCAGTTTTCCTTCCAGCTTCTGCCCAAGTGAGTACGGGAGAAATGACAATTAGGGGGACAACAAATGAGGCTGCCAGACCCTGGGGGGGGACTTGTGCAGTAACTTGAGGCTGAAGCGGAAATAGCTCCAGTCAACCCACTTAGAAAATCATCATTACTGTAAAATTTATGGCTGACACGAGCTTGTCTGAGAGATATGACTATTTAAAGGCAGCCAAAGCCTCCATTTATAATAATGTGAGGGAAGGGAGGATAGAGAGAGATGGGGCAGGTTTGAAGATCAAAGGGGCATCTGGGAAAGCAAAGGAGACTCTGTTTGCCTTGGCAGCAGGGGCAAAGGGACAGCGGCTTCAGCGCAGAAAGGGTTGGTGTGGTGAGGCAAGACACTGTGTCCTATGGGAAGGGAGCAACCCTCTGCCATGGCTCTGCTCTCCCAGTCCCTGAGACCACAGCATTCCCTGTGGCCTCTGCCTGTCACTCCTGCCTTAGAGGCTGACAAAGTGCCACCACCTGGGTGCAAACTGTCCTGGACCCCAGGCACACAGATGAACTCAGTACCATCCAGGCAGTTCTGGACAGGGCCAACATCACCCACTCAGGGTGTGCTACAGGATTTGCCAGGAGTGTGCTTGTAATTACATGAGAAGAAGAAGGCCATTGTTGAGACAGGGAGACAAAAAAAAGCAGTGACAGTTTTGGAAGACAACAAGCAAATGCCTACAAGGCTCAGTTTCTTTTTTTCCTTCTATTTGTTAAGGTCAGAAAATTAGTCCTGCTGGGGGACTCCTAATAGGCCATTGCTGTACCTAGGCCCTTAGCTGTCCTCATTAGGTGCACTTCCCTCAGGGCTTTATAAAGAGGATCTTTGAGGCTTGTTTGGGGAGCACCTCATCTCAAGAGCAAAGCCAGAAAGAAGGCCCACTTGCCAGTTCATTGGGCCAGGCCATCTGGTCAACCCTCACCTCCTGTAAAACAGAAATGCTTCAGATTTGCTGGTGGATGAACCCAGGGATGCCCATCTTGAATGCAGTCACACTGCATGTCCCACCCAGCATGTTCCTGTGCCATGCTTTCCTGTGGATGTGCAAGGGAATATGGCCCCTAGCCATGAGCAAGTTGGAAATGTGCACAGAGGTGTGGATGAGCTCTCCACTGAGGCACTCCCAGAAGGTTGATGGATGCAGAGCAGCAGACTGCAGGACAGCACTCCATGCCATGCAGAGCAGGGAGCAATCCCTGGAGGGACCTGCCTGCCCAGGGACTGCATGGAGCCAGTCACTGGCATTCCCATCTGGGCTCTCCTCCCCAGTCGGGCTGCTCCCTGTCCTTCGGGGATGGCAATGGCTCCTCACCTGATTGAATTTCCAGGCCATCACTTGCTCTCCCTGCAGCTGCGAGGCACGATCGCCCTCCCGGCAACCCCACGCTCACCCCGCGGAAGGAGGGGCTAATTCAGTTAGCCCAGTGGCATTAGCTGCCGTGAAGAATAACCCGCCAACAAGGGCCTGCGAGCCTGACACAATATTAAAGACCCCACTGCCCTCACTTGGGGCAGATTAAGCTGGGCTCATTGCTTTAATGCTGCACTCCTCAGCCGGGCTCCCTCCAAGGCTCTGCACCTTAACTGTATTACCCCAGCACCGATGTGCTTGACCTGACGATATTGCTCCCACTGATAATTCACCTCCCAAGAAACTTTGCCTTTTTGACCTCCTGCTGGAGTAGGTTCTAACCCCATGGAGCAGGGCTACCCCTGCATCCCACCTTCCACAAGCTCGCTTTCCCTCAGCATCATCTCCTGTCTCCCTGATCTACTAGGGGCCTTGAGGTACCTTCTTCTGCCTAGCTCAGGCACCTTGCCCCTGAAAACAGGTCACTGTGGTGATCCCAGGATCCCAGTCTTTATCAATGACTGCGCTGACGTGCACAGTGAACATGTGGCACATGCGTGGGTGTGCAGAGGATGGAGAATGTAATTTATAGCACCAAGGATGTGCAGGACATCCCGGCTCACTAACCTCATCTGCGGTACCAAGGCTCTCTCACTAGCAATGTGAAGTGATGCATAGAGGGAGCATTGGGTCCTTCCTGCTCCCAGGGATACAGATGTCTCATCTGACCCAAGGAAGCAATCAGGAAAAACACCCAAATACCAGCCTAGAGGCAGCCTGGGCTCCAAGTGAAACTCAACAGAGCGCTGTGGGAGCAAGACATGGGGTCATCCTGCTGCTGCCAAGCACAGGCAGTGCCAACATCATCTTGGCTTGGCAGCAGCCACTGCCTCCTCTCACCCAAAAGCTGCCAGCAGCTGTCTTGTGCTCTTATCCCTGCTTCACCCTGTGGCCTGCAAGCAACACAGGGAGAGTCCAGAAGATGCTGTCTGCTTGGGCTGCTTGCTCACACAGCCTTGCTTTTCATAGGAAACAGCACCAGCGTAGAATCACTTTCCCACTTAGTCAAAACCAGAGGGCCACTGTATGCTATAAATCACCAGAATGAAATTTTTGAACATGGAAAACCCACCTTTTCTGAGAAAAAAAAAAAGTCTGATTTAGCTACCTATTGACTTCTGCCCTCCTCACCAGAAAATCATAATAATCTACACTGGCCTTTTCCTCTAATTATTGACCACAATATCACTGATATAATTGTATTGTTATGTAAAAAATAGGTTGGATTGCTGGATGCTCTGTCTCACCTCCTTGGAAAGAAGCAGGTTAGCATCAGCAAATTGTAGCTCCAGCTCTCAACCCAGAACAGGGCATCTGCTCCCTCCTCTGCTGTCTTGCCTTTGCACAGGTGGTTTTTATACTTGCCTTGTGCAGTTAGTGCTTCGGTAGTGTATATCAGGTATCTATATAACTAATGTATATGTATAGACATTACTATTTACACTAAAAAATAAAAATGACCAGGCAATGCTCACATCAGGCAAGACCTTTTGGAAACATTTTGCTTCCTTATTTTCTGATTTCATTACTCAAAGGTGTGTTTCCTTTTTTTTGAAGAAACAAAACTAGAAAAAGGAACAAACCTAAACTTCCACTCGTAACTCAGACCACAAGTCTCAGTGTTTTTCTTAATATTAAAACTTTTGGTGAAGCTATGTTTGACCTGGTGCTGCTGGCACAGGAAGCAGAGCACCCACTCGAAAAGAGTGTCGCAGAGAAGTTGTGAAGCCACATGGTTTGATGGCTATCAGGACAGAAGGGGTCTGCTCTGAGGTTTGCCATCACTCAAAGGGTTCTGTGACTCTGGGGAAGGCACAGCGTCTCTCCCTGTTCTGGATCCCCTCTGCCCTCCTCTGGGTGCATGGAGATTTCAATAGGTGCAGAAATTTGCTGCTGCCTCCCACCTGGAGCAGAAGGAGCTTTCCAGCATGAAATACCAGCTGTGCCATCTCATATTCTGAATTTGCTGGCTGGATCACTGCTCAGAAACTGAGCTTGTCCCTGATGCTCTGCCCAGAGCCCGGCCAGTCCTGGGACCTGTCCTAACCTGATACAGCTGCCATCCTGAGCAACACCAGTGGCAGAAAGTTTTCAGGGACACAAATTAAGTCAACAGAAATAGCAGAGCTGGTATGGTAACTACATAGGAAACACATAGGCTTATTCCCTCTACTGTCCTACTGTAAAGAATCCCTTCAGCTGCTCACACAGACATTGCTGAGCAGGGACTGAATCCAATCCTGCTTACACAGGCTGTGACGTGGCTGAGGATGGGGCAGATCCACACTGCTGGAAGCAGGAGCAAACCCTGCCCTTGGTGTGCAGCCAAACGGATCGGAAACAAGGAAGGGTGTATGGCTTTTAAAAGCCTTTATTTAAAAAAGTGGGCAGTGTCAGAGTAGAGACAGGCCTCATATTTAGGCTTGGGCAAAGAGACAAGAACCATTCATTCCACATTTTGCAGTTAGCTCACTTGGGAGGTGAATGGAAAATGGTTGATCTGAACACTTTTTCCTACTGGTGTTTATTTTTTTAAGTGCAGTGCATTAAAACTGAGGCCTCTGCCCTGCCACAGGGCTTGAGCTAACCACATGCCACCGTGCCCTTTCCCAGCTCCAGCAAAATCCCTGTGCTGTGCTCCTCTGCAGATGGGCAATGCCTGTGGGCACAGCCTACAGCATCTCTGTGCTTTTCCACCCACTGGTGCAGAAAGAGATCGGTCAAGCCAAAACCATCTCCACAAAGGGGAGCCACCTGTGCCATCGTGGGAACAAGGAGTACCTTTAGCGCCACCAGGAAGGTGACACGGGACATTGGGCCTTCTGCTTCTCACCCTTCTGACATGACCCCTCCTGTTAGGGGGAGATTTAAGGTGCTCTTATATCTCCCTGCTGTAAATGGCCTCATAAAAGTGACAGAACGACGTTCATATGGATGCTTGTTAAAATTTTATTACTAATCACCACCAAAGTTAGCTGCTATATTTAACCCAGGCTGGGGGAAAGAGGGGAGGGGACACTGCCTGAGCAGGATGGAGATATCCAGTTCAGAAAGCAAAGGCAGGACAGGCTGATGAGTGGCTCTGACATAGCTCATGGACACAGACAAGGGCCTGCTTCAGCAATTGCAAATAAAAACCCCAGAGCCTTCACCCTCCGCTCATCACCAGCAGCCACAAACCTTTTACAAGCCCTAATCCAAGAACAGGATGGGCTTACGGTGAAGCACAAGGCTACAGATCAGAGACTCAGCTGAACTCCCACCTCTGTCACAGCCTCCCCATGTAGCTCTGGGCTCTTCCCTCTTTGGAAGCTCCTGTGCAAAGTGGATGGGGACAGAGAGCTGGCTCTTCAGGCTGGGGAAGTCTCTCATTGGCCTGCAAGTTCCTGGCAGTCCTAGGATGAGTGAGGCCTTTCCCTTGGGGCTGCAAAGACACGCAGTTAAGCTTCTTTTCCTGTTTCAGTCAGATTTTGTCCTTGCAGGTAAAAGAAATGCTTGGAGAAGAGTGAAGAAAGGCCAAGGATACTAACTGTCCTGGCAAAGCGGAAAGTTCAATGGTTGCAAAGGTGTCACAGGGCACTTCCAGATGTGTCCTTGCTGAAGCACTCTGGGAAAGGACCAGTGAGGAGTTCTGCTTTCTGCAACATTACGCATGAGGAAGGAGGAAGGTGGGTGAAAGCATAGAGCATACAGGTGGTATGGGCTCAGCTACGCCTGTGGGACCCACAGACTGTGGTCACCTCCTCAGACAGAAACACAAGAAGAGTTTGGTCCAGATGGCCATAAAGACAGGCCCAGAAGAATCAAGAAGATGGTCGCTTGGTCTGCTGTGTTAGTGACATGCACATGGCTCTGCCCCACTGTATGTGGATGGGAGCTGGGGCAGCTGGGGCAGGGATGGCTCTTCCACCTCGACATGAAGAGGTGGAAGAGCCATCCAGTTCTTCTCTCTGCACTGAGAAGAATGGGACCAGCTCTAATCAGATGCTAGCAGAACACCCTTCTGCGGGGGATCACGAAAAGGCCATGATGGGTTTGCTGCTCTGCTGTCTGTGCAATGCTGGGAATGGTAGCAAAATATTTTCTTGATGCAGCAAGGAAGGACGCAGAGGGAGAAAAGTCTCAAAATGAAAGTAAACAGCTTTGAGTGTCCCCTCAATTTGGTAATGGAATCCAGATGACTACAGATTACTGGAGAATGAAAGACAAAGTATTGCTTATAAGACTTCAGCTACCAGTACACGTTCCTGCCTGCCTGTACAGCAGAGGGGAACAGGAGAGGGAGACATGCTCCTCTCTGAGGATGCTCTCAGAAACCTCCCTGGAATTCCCCATCTGCATCTCCTTACAGATTCATGGCACCCCCAGGTGTTTTTGGCATGTCCAAACATCCTCATCTACTCTCATACTTGCTGTACTTAAGCATTGCTGAGACCACTGTCGTTTGGCTCCCCATCACTGCTTCCCAGTTACCTCGTTCCTGGCACTCTAAGGGAGCTGCTGTCTGTCAATCCTCACATCCATCTTTAGAGCCCTGTATAAATCTCCTAGATGCCTCTTTGCTCCCTATATATCTATCTAATTAATGTTAGTGTAAGTAAAGCACAGCCTTTTCCCCTTAATAAGCAGAGTGCTGACTTTATTACAGGTCTTTTTCCCCCCCCTCTTCTTGCTTCAGTGCTTTAAATCATGTTCAGGAAAGCGCTTACGAAGGGAAAGGCTGCGCGTCACATCTTGCTGTGCCTTCGCCCCGGCACGGCTGGGGAGGGCCGTGGGGACTGGGGAGCAGAGGGCAGCAGGAGGAAATTGGACAGGATGTGTTCAGAGCGATGCCAAGAGCTCTGCACTGCCAGGTTCCTCGAGGTCAGGGGAGAAGTCAAAGGCCATCGATGTGTTGTCTGGCTGAAGGCAGAGTCCAAGCAAAACAAGGTGTTAAATGTCTGCTAATTAGAAGTGTCAAAACAGGACTGGAAAGGCAGGCATGACTGGGGAGGGCCTGGAAATGTGATAAGTGGGGCTTGGTGGAGAGGGAGTTGAAATCCTGGATCTCCAGACCACACTGTAGGTGAAAGTGGGAAGGCTCCCGCAGCTGCAATTGCTCTTCTCTGAGACTTTTTTGTTCAGAAATCCTAAATGTGAGATGTAAAGGACATGGACACAGAGACAACAAGCTCTGTTGCATTTCCTATGTATTCTTAAGATTGTAAGAAGCAGAGAAGATTTTTTAAATGTGTTATTTGACTCTTCAATGTTAGCTCTCTGTCTTTCTCTCTCTGAGATCGCCCTCATCCACTTTTACTCTCTGTCCCATGGTAAGTGCTGTTCTTCCTTCCTGCCTTCCGTCCTTCCTCTCCCTCAGCTCTGAGGCTGCCTTGGGCTGGGTGCACCAACTTCTGCCTGCCTGCAGAAGGGGTTGCTGAAGGCAGTGGATGATGCAGAAGGGAGACCCATAATTCCCACTTTCTTGAGGCTGCACAGCAAATTGCTGGTGAGAAGTAATGGAAGAAACTGCGGCCTGTGGGCTGGGCTTGGCTCAGCTCTGTGGTGACTCTTGAGCCCTTTGGCAACTCTTTCTCCTTCTGCATCACATGGATGTGGTGTTTGATACTAATCCACAAGCACTCCATTTCAGAGAGAGTTGGGGACACTGCTGGAGGGGACACCACTGGAGGGGACACCACTGGAGGGGACACCATGCAGGCTGCTCAAGCATCTGGTGCCCAACCACATCATGCATATGAGAGCATGTGCCATCAGACCCCTTGCAGCCAGAGGAAAACACCTGGCCTTCCAGCAAGCTAGGCACAGGGAAATGATGCCTTACTGCGTCCCGCTGCTACACCAAGCCACAACCTGGTCATTCTCCGATCAGCTCTGGAGCCAGAGGGCTGCCCTGAAAGTGTTAATGCTCCCCCTGGCCTGGGGTGAAAGGGTTACCCACGTTGTGCTCAGATTCTTTGGCTGTAATGTGATTTCTTGGCTCCTGCGTATATATTTATGCAGTTTTGTCCGCGCTCCTGCCCACTCCCCCCACACAGTGGCTATCGATCAGGCTAATGGAAGGGATCCGATTGCACATGCTCCGACGTGCTCCCAACAGCCTTGCCAATGCTGGCCTAGCCAATCAATGCTGAGGTGCCCCCGAAAATTTCCCATAATCTGATTTGAAGATGTGTTATCACTTAATAAAATCCACACTTGCCCTTCCTCTTCCCCCTCTTCTGAAATGCATTTGCACTTTGGCTCTGCCATGCCCCTGCATCCTGCCAGTCCCTGGGAGAAGGACCATGGAGTGGCCAGGGGCTAAAAATGCCCTGTCTAGGTAAGGGAGGATGGAGTATGGGAAATCTGTTTTTTCCTGGGTAATCAGCATGGCCCAGCAGTGCCAGGGGACACACATGGTGACACAGGCTGGTGTGTGAGGGCTACCTGCTCCCTGCTTCATTTCATGATGCAGTAGCTGTAAGGATGGCAGTGAAAAAATGGGACAAATAATGTTCCTGTTGAAAATATGGTGAAAAACACTGTCAGTCTTCTGTAACCTGTCAAGAAACATTCCCGTGGTCTTTGGAAAACAATTCACTACAGTGTATGAAAACACTGAGGATATTTCTGGTGCCAGTGGGTGTCTGCTTTCTAATCAGCCTGTACAGCAGTGACAAGAAGAAAGTCCTGGGCAGTTGGGGCAGGATACCAGCGGGGTTTAAATAAGATACTTCCTGACACTGTGTCTTCTCCAGGGAGGTTTCTCCAAATGTTGCATATAGGTAAAGCCTTGTAAAATAAGGGCCTTGTTTCCCTTGTAAAGTCGTGGCTCAGGCCTGCTACTTAGGCTAAGTATAAGGGAACTATGGGAGAGTGACTCAGCTGGGATGGGGTAGAGACGCATGAGAGACATGCTGCATGACTGCTGCATGTTCACACAGTGGTGTAAGCTGGTTGGTTGACTTGGGCTTGTTGTGCCTTAAAACTGTGTAAGCTGATAACTGGCTAACTGCTTTAAAAGGCCTGGTTTTTGCAATAAAGCAGCTCTCCTTTGCGCTGCCTGCGGACTCTGCATTGCTCTGCATTGTCACATCCAAGAAGAGCAAAGTCAGAGGTTCTCCTACTCTAACCAGACTAATCCTTTGTCCTTTCCTGGCCTTCTGCTCCAACAGAAATCTTGGTGCTACCTCGATGGCACACCTCTGTTTCACAGGAGGGGACACAAGGGGCTCAAGGTTCCTGAGCTGTCAGGCTGGTTACAAATGGGAAGATGGCCACAAACAAGTCTGTCTTCTACCCTTGTCTAGAGGGGGGATGATGGTGCAGGATGCACACCCCAGAGGTGCCATCTTTAAAGCCTTGTCTGTACAAGATAGGAGTCTCCTCCCACAGCAGAGCATGTCTGCCTTGGGATCCAGGGACAGGCACATGCCAGCCACAGGATGAACCTGAGCTCTACAGATCGATGGTGTGTGGGGCTGCTCCCTGGGGCCTGAAACCCGACACTGAGGTTCAATAATTCAGGGGGAGAGCTATCAATGGCTTCTCAGCTCTTCAGAGAGGAGAGCAAATTGAAAGGCTTGTCAGGAGTCAAAACAGAGCAGGGCAAAGCTGGGCTGAATGTCAGAGAGATTAAACAGGCAGAAAGCCACAGGGATGGGGATGAGGACAGGATGAGTGGGGAGGCCACTGCTTTTTACGGTTCACTTTGGCAACCATGGGAGCAGTCCAACTGCAGCAGAGCAGAGCACTCTCACAGCTAGATGGGTGACCAGTGCTCCAGGAAAGCTCTTTGACCAAGCAGCTCTGATTGCTAAGGTTAAGGAGCCTGATGGCATGAGGCTCTTCCAAGCTTAGGCACTTATGTCACTGAACACCTCCACAGAGTGACTTTCTTGCTGCTGTGGTGGTGCAGTCAGGGGCAGGGCAGAGGGGACTCACGCCAAGGTTGTGTGTCCCATTTCAAACAGTGCCTTGCATGGGGAGGAGGATGAGACCAGTCCTATGATAGCCTCTGTGGTAGAAAATAACTCTTCCAGGCCCAAGTGGGACACTGCATCAACAGTGGATGATAAATAATGGTGATATTTCAATAGACACAGGTATGATAATGAAGAGCTATTCTTCTTTTGGAAAGATCACTTGTAGAATTAAATATTTATAAATGATATTTAGACTTCTAGTCCTGTAAAATGCCTTTTTTATACAGATAATATATGTTGACTTGTTGGAGAACCAAACCAGTTTGATATGATTAAATACAGAGCTGAGCGACATGATTCATGCCCTTTCTTCCCCACTTGCCAGCCTACAGCATATGCAAGACTTTCTCAATACATTTCTACAGACATGCACAAAAAAAAAAAAAAAAAAAAAAAAAAAGCCACAACCATCCCAGCTGCATAATACATTTAAATCTTCCCAACACCCCAAATGCCTCTATCAACTTTGCAGTGTCTGGCTTGTCAGACAAAGTATTTCACACCACACCAGGCAGCTTTTTTTATGGACAGAGTTTCATTTGTGCTTTACATGTGACTTATCCAGCTCTGGTGCCTGACCCTGCAGGCCCTCATGTGGGGACCAAGAACTGGCAGTGATGAAGATGATCAGGGATACAAACCTAAGGCCTCTATCCCTTCTCACAGCACTTTGGTACCACAGTCTAGCATGCTGCATTTAAACAGTCATTTGGTTTAAGAGCAATGTGACCACAGATGTGTGCCTTCCCCAGAGTCTGCACTGGTTTCACATCTTGAAATTACTCTCCACAGCTCCATGAACTAAAAAACAGAGGTAGAAAGAGGCAGAAGAAAGAGGAAGAGATTGCCAGGCTGGTGACATGTGCCCAGGGACACCTGTCCCACAAAGCTCACTTGGATTTCAGCCTGACCACAGCGCAGACCCTTCATTCTGCAGTTTCACATGTATGAGGAAGAGAAAACTGTTCATGTTAAAGAAACTCCTTTTTAGCCTCACCTTACATATAATCACTGACTGTTCACACCACACTATTCTCACACCAGTGTTTGCCCCTACCCAAAGAACAGTTGGGCTGGGCAAGGATCCTGGGAGCCATCTGCACCCTGAGAAGTGAGGCTGGTTTCTAGCCCTCAGTGCATGCAGTTGGACTTGTTAAACAGCACAGGCAGCACTATTGGAAGGAGAAGTTTCCATTAATTTGCAGGTGCTGGGGGGAAGGGGGGAAGGAGAGGCCAGGTGCTTTCTGGATGCTGCCCCCAGCAATCTCCCCCCGGTCCTTTCCCATTGTTCCAGAGCCGTCCCATGCGGCCCCGCCGAAGGGGATAACAGGCTCAGGAACAAGCTGAGTGACAGCAGACACCTTATAAAATGCCTGGCTGAGCGGGCCTGGCGCCTTGCTGCACGCAGCGCACATGCCCGCAGCCCAGCCAGGCCCGGCCCTGCACGCAGGTACCGAGGGGGGCTCACATCAAAGGCTCCGGTTTTGCAAGGCTCAGGACGCGGGAGGGCGTGAATTATAGACTTTGATGTCTGAGCAGCAGCAGAGGAATCGGCGTGAAGATTGTTTATAAATCGCTATTTATGGTCTCCACTAAGTACCAGGCAGCCCCTTAAAGCAGGGATCAGGTTTAACTGAGGGCCGCTGCAGAGAGCGGCTGCCAGCGCTGGGCCAGGGCTCTGCGTGAGCAGGATGTATTTTAGATGCTCTCCATCTCAAACAGCTGAATTCAACTCTGAGATATTCCCAGCTAACTTCCCCAGGTCTTTGCCAGTTTGGGGAGCCCCAGTGGGGGAAGCTGGTGGTGCCTGCACAGCAGGAGAGGCATGGCTCCTGGAGAAGCAGACCTGTACCACAGGGTGGGATTTAGCGCTCACATGGGGTTGATCCCCGCCCCTGCTAAGAGGAAAAGGGGCAAATTGGGAATCTCAGTATACTGTCCCTGCTCCAAAGGGGCCTTCTGGCTTTGCCTTGCTGCTGACTCTGTTGCCTGATGTAGTTTGTAATCCCCAAGCCTGGGCGGAGCTGCATGCCTTTCCTTGGCTGGGTCTATGTTCTGACTGACATGTTCCTCTCAAGCAAGGTTGGGACATCAACCAGGCAGCTCCGTGGCAGAGGAAAGGACAGCATCCAACAATGCATCATGTCACTCCTGTCTATGGTTAGCAGCTGGCACCTGGTTCTCCCTGAGGGAGGGACAAATGCGTGCTGCTATCTATGGCACATCTGGGTATGCTAATGTTAAGAGACATCTTAGAGATTAAAACCTTTGAATTCTGGGAACATAAACCATTTTGATCTCAATTCACTGATCTGGAATGGCCAGTATCCCCCAGCCAGGACCCAACTGAAGAAATAACTGCTTTTGGGTTCTGTTTCATCACATCTGAGAATGAACAACCTGGTTGGATTTCTCCCATGTGGTTTGATTCCAGTCCCTGTGGTCAGAGGTCAATGGACAGCTGAGCCTCAGGGAGCTGCAGCACGGAGAATGCCTTGTCTGGGACTGGAACACTCCTGGTGAACCCCAGAAGACCCATCACCCCCAGATATTCCCAAATGTATCAACGAGTCCACAGAGGTGGCTCCTTGCCCCTTCTCCTCATCCCAGAAAGAAATACACATTACCTCACACAAGGAAGGACCATTACCTGGATACTGAGAAGTGCATCTGGGAATGCCATATGCTCTTCCTACACCTGAGCATCCCCTCCTGGCACGCACTGTCCTCTCTACCCTGACACAATTTCTTTGCCCACAGTGGTGTTTGCAGTTACAAATTCCTCTGCATAGCCTTCATATTCTCTTCAGCATCATGATCGCAGACATTGTCTTAGGCCAGGCATAATACCAGCCACTGCCCATTTTTCCCTGAAGGAATGCCATCCAAACTATAATATTTGAGCTGATCTGATTTACAATCCAGCAGCCAGTTCTGAAGCCCCCAGTTGCATTGCTTGGGGATGCACAAGGATGCAGGCCCATGTACTTTTTCCTGTTCAAACAGCACAAAATGCCATTGTGAACAAAACTGGATTTTCCACCTATCTTCAATTCAAGGTTCATGTCCAGCATCTACACCAAACTTTTCAAATGCAGCCACTATGTTTTGGAAGCTGAGACAGACCATGCTGGATTTTTTAACAAGTTACAAGCCTGAAATCCAATTCTGGCCCCCCAAACCAGTGGACATTTTTGCACGCTGAGTATTATATCAGGAACACACAGACAGACTTCCTCATTGTCCTCTCCTTGCCTTGCAGTCTCCAGCATAGCAGCACTCAGCAGGCCTGGTTCTGCCCTTGCACATGCACATGTAAACTGTAGATAAGCACATATTTTTCTTTGCTCCAGCCACTCTCCAGGACTTATCTCAAGCAGGACAGGGAACCCTCCACCACAGCTCAATGTGATCCCGCTTCAGACACGGTCATTTTTATGTCCAGAAATATTTATATACTTTGCACAACTGTTGTTTGCAGATTCTCTCTTGGTGGCTTCCACACTTTGCGGCAGCCCCTGTTTGAAGTTGGACCAGATGGAAGCCTGGACCAAACATAAATAAACCAATCAAATCTGAGAAAACAAGCCCCCATCCCTCCTACCTCCTCCTCAAACCAGTGTGAAGATCCAGCCCGGGAGAGGGGGGCAGGCTGTGCTCTGATGCTCAGACCGCTCCCTCTGTCCACCCTTGAAGTCTCTTACTCCGGGCAGAGTTTGGTATGTGCTGTTTGCAGGGGGTTTGTTTTTCTAACATGGTGAACACATGCTCTCTCCCGAGAATCATTTATTTTACATCAGAGATCCTGGGGCTCCTGACCCAGAGTTTTGCAAGATGGTTTTGTACTTTCCCTCATGAGGAAGGAAGACACATTCCTCCAGCTACCACTGCAAGAATGGCAGGTCCCGGATGTGTCCTTCACAGATCAGGCTCTCTCTCATTTCCCTCCCAAGACAAAGGTTAAAAATGACACACTGAGGTCAGAGGATGCTTCGAGGGGCTCCACAAAGCTCTCTCAGTAAGAAAATCCTGTTTCTTTTCCTGATAAGAGCCTTCTTCTTGTTGGGCACCAGTGGATCAGATGAATAAGGAAAGATATAATGAAGGGGCAGTGACCAAAGAGACATCTTAATAAATTATTCACTATTTTGACTGTTTCCCAAATATTCAGGCCTCAAAGGAAGGCACAAAAAAGCCCTGAGGACATTTGTCTGCCATCAAGGTCTCTTTAGAGCCACCAATAGCCAGTACAGTTCTTGTAACAGCCCAAAGTCAGACCCACCTGCAGTCCCACCAGCAGACCTGGCTGCTGCTGGGCCCTGCAGAGAGTTGTTCTGCCCTCAACACTGGCCAGGCTGCATTGCATATGGTTGGAGTTGCTGACTTGCAGGATGAAATGCACCATCCAGCCCTGGAGCACAAGACAGACAGTTCTCCTCTCCTCGAGGGTGAGTCCCCCTTAAATCCCTGCTGCACATGGACTCCAGCACCCACCTTCCTTCCCTGGCAGGGAAAGGATGCCGAGGGAGAGCAATGGGGAGAGCAATACATCTCTGCGAAACCTGATCCCTTAACACGCAGCTCCTCTGATGTGGGCAGCTTGTGCTTTACAGCATTAGAGGAGCAACATTTCATGGAAAATTCAATAAATACCCCTGTACAGCCAGACATCTGTAAACAAAGGCTTCCAAATTCAATCAGGCTGTGGGCTCAGAGCAGCATTTATAGGCTACAGCATGGAATATTATATAGGAAAGCTAAATGTAGGGGGAGGGAGCAGATTCCTGGAAAATGAAAGATCCTTTAGCTCTCTATTACCCCAATGAAGAGTAACTATGCCTGTGTGTACCACTCTGCCCCTTCTTGACTGGCTGGGGCAGCCTTGTCTTTCCCAGTCTGCCAGCTGCCACGTCAATCTGTACTGGGCTCTCACCTAGCAAAGACATTGCAGTAGAAACCACAGCAAGACAAGCAGGGAAATGCTGATGACTCCAGCAACTGCCAGCCACACTGCCTGCTGGAGTGCATTCCTGCTGCCAGCCATACCAGGAGGGTGACCTTTGAGATGTCAGTCTGAAGATGGCTCTGAAATACCAAGCCCTGATCCAGGAGTAAATGCTTCCAGAAGCTGGAAGTAATTACAGCCAGTGCTCAAATCACAGTGGGGTTTTGGAGGGGAGAACAGTGTGTTGCTTGTCCTCTGGGGCTTTCCTGGGTCATGCCATCCCCAGCAGGTTGACGGGGCTCTGTCTATCTTGTCTCCTGTTTTATCACAGCCTCAGTTTGCATTTGTGTAAAACCAGATAAACTGGGCAAAGTGAACTGGGGATGTCCAGTCAAGGCTCTGCTGAGCTCCATGGTGATTCACTGGATGGAGCAGCAGTGCTGTGACCCTCAGCCGTCCACACCAGGTGGCTGCTGGCACTGATACAGAAGATTCGCTTCCAGAGTTGAGCACTACCAGATCTGTAACACACAACTGAACACTGCTGGGTATGTTTGTGTACACTTGTGCACAGAAACACAAGCCCCACAAGCCACTACAGCATCCCTGTAGAATTCCCTCTTCCCTCTTTGGCCAAGATTTTCTCTGTGGATCCTTACCCTCCAGCACAGTAACTGTAAAGGTCTCCAGCACACACAAGTGATGCTTAACAGCATGGGACATGGGTCTCTGCTAATATCTGCCACCTTAATGAGGTTTTTCCAAACCCATGGCCAAAGATCTTCACAGTCAGGAGATCAAAACACTGTCCTTCCTATGATGACTTGGTTTCCCATGCATCACCTGAAGGTGAACACCTGCAGGTGATTTTGGTCCAGGCTACATGTAACTATCATTTCAGATACACCCAAAATGGTTCATTACCATCCAGTGGCTACACCACCTTGCATCTGGACTTAGCATCCCCAGAAGTGCTGGGGTCCCATCTGCTGGCTGCTCCAAGCTGCACCTGCACGGTCAGGGGTCTCGGTTTCTCCAAGGTGGACTTTGCAGATCCTTGCAAAGGGCAAGCCACCAGCTCAGAGTAAGTTGTTCAAGTCCTGCTGTGCTTCTGCAGCCGTTTGGGCGCCTCAGGGATGGTTACAATGGCAGGGACAGCTGTGGTGCTCTCTGGAAGACAGCTATCAAAGAACACCTTCGGGCAGTGGGAGCTGCATCTGGATGACCAACTTGAACCCTCTGGCAGCACCCGCAGAGGTTATCAGCCCATATTTAGGGCAGGCCAAATCAGGCATTTGTCTCCTCCTTCCCCTTGAGTGCACTTTTCCTTACAGCTCAATCAGGCTTTACGAACACACTGCCACACACAGAGGGCAGTATATATAATAAATAGAGCCTAGCACTGAGGGCAGCAGCAGTACACTATTGCCCAGGGGACAGGAAGGTTAGTGGGATTGTGATCTAAAACCTGAGGCTGGCAGCTTTATGCTCCCCCGGGAGAGATTTCCACAGCTACTGTGAGGAAAACAATCACTGTTTTGGTTATTACACTTCATTTATTGGTTTGTTCAAAGATCACAGCCAGGTAGGCCTTAAATTCAGGGATGCTCGGAGCATGGGTCTCCAGCCTCGCTCTGCGTGGGGCACCCCGGGGTGCTCCCCCAGCTTGTGCCCTTCCCTACCCCAGGACAGCTCCATCCTGACTGCCTCTGTAAGATCCCTACGTCATGACCAGGCAAAGCACAGGAGGGAAGCTGTCCCAAGGAACATGTTATGCATTGGGACAGATCTACATGCAAAACCTCTCACTTATGTCACACAAGAGAAAGCAAGACCTGCACTCTGAGGGAACCATCCAGCACATACACTGTTGGGAGCATATTCATTTTCCAGGAAGCGTCGTTCATGTTGTTTGAGAAAACATGAGAAATCAGGGTCTGGAATGGACACATCCACACCTGTACCTTGGAGGACAGAGAGCAGGATGTGAAACTTGCCGCTCCTCAATTGAGCATGGGTGCTCAGGGAACTACTGTAGGGTATCAACAAATTGACTAATTTGGGTCGTACAACAGACACTTTAAAGCTCTGGGAAGAGAAGTGTATCCATGCAATGAAGAGGTCTGCAGAACAAGCCATGGAGACCCCTTTGCATGATGGCAGCACAGGCAGGAAGGAGCAATGCAGTGACCACCTGAGCTGTTTGGGTCATGCAGACCCCTGAGCACATCCAATCAGCTACTGTCCCTCCAAGATGCATTGAAGAGCACTGGGTGACGGCTGGGATTCAGGAAACATGGGGCACTTCCCCCACTACTCCTCAGCCAGCTGCCCTGGAAATGTTCCTATAAACTCCTATTAATTAGTTGACTCTTGGACTGTGCAAACAGGCTGCCCCCTCCCTGTTCCCCCCCAGGAGGCAGTGCTGGAGCAGGCCAGTGTGGGGGCCAAGTCTTGGGCACATTCTTCCAGTTAATATTTCAGCCCACAGTTGCCAAGGGATCAGGGCTGGCGTTTCCCCCTTCCTCCCCCTTCCACCTCCCAAAGCGCCATTGGTGAGCGGATAGCCAGGTTATTGCCTCCCCCTCCCTTTGCAAGCAGATGTATAGGAGCCAAAGGAGGAGATTGATGGGGTTTATAGAGTCTCCCTCCTGACCACCCACCATGGCTCCAGCTCCCTTGGGCCTGTCCACATCACAGTCACAGCAGTGATTCTACTGGTGCCCACCACACAGTAAAAAACCATCCTGACTACTTCTGCTGGGTAGCCTGGGTCATGTTTGCTGCCTTAGAGGACTTTGTTTGGGTTCCAGACACATCAGTGAGATGGACGAGAGCTTGCAGTTCCTCTCCAGCCACATCCATGCAGTGAAGGGAACTCAGTGAAGCCTGAATATGACTGACATAAGTCCCTAACTGCTCCTGGCTCCCACAGGTGGCACAGAGCAGATTCCAGCTCTCCCAAAGCCTTCAGCAAGTCAATGCACTGCAAAGAGTGACCATACAGAAAGGGCTGCACAGCAACTCTGGACAGAGTAGTGTTTGGACATGGAGGCCCTCCAAAGAGCTTGCAGCTGTCTCTCCAGGAGGCACCAAGGTCCATGGCAGGTCCTGGGAGGCACAAGGGTGGGAATAAAAGTCATGGAGGCAGGCTAGGCCCAAGGTGCCCACATGCTGTAAAGCATAAGGAGGGGCCCATGGACCTCATCAATGGACATGCAGCGCAGCACCTCCTCAAAGAGGAAGGAGACTGGGTTTGGTGGAAATGCCTGAGGAGAAGCCTCAAAAAAACTCACAGCTCATAAAAGTGCCAGGCATGGCATTTGACATGACAGGCATCATTGCTACCAGCAGCACACTCAGCCAGGGGCACCATCTCAACAGAGGCTTTCAGGAAGGACATCTTGGGGACAAAGCCAGCTGCCACTGGATCCCACAATTTTCCAAATTAAACTAACCACTCCCTGCCACTCGTGAAAAGAAGAAACAAATCAAGTTAACTAAATGTGTTGGTAACATTTGGGCCATTTCCTGTATGTTTAACACATTTTCTATTAAGCCCACGACAAATGGCAAGGGCTCCAGGCACAGCCATAAAGGCTCCCTCCTGCCGCAAGCCGAAGGGGCTGCAGGCAGGGAGGGGAAGGTGAGCGGCTGAACAGACAGATGGGAGGTGAGCACGTAATTCACAGCAGATCCACGATTTGATTAATTTCCCTGCTTTTCCTGCTGGAGAATTCTGGGTTTTATTGGCCGTTAAAAGGCACTGTGCTGCCTGATTTTGGTGCGGAGCTGTGCCAGAGAGGGGACACAACATGGGGGCTGGCTGCAGGGACCTGTCATGGTGTGAATCAGGTGCACAAGTTTAAGGAGGGTGCTTCGGGGATGGGGATTCCCTTCTGGAGGACAGTTCCCCCATAACATGTTTTCTAGAGACTTGTCCTGGGGCCCTGGCTTCATGGGGAGGGGGGTGGCTGTCTTGGGACAAAGCCTCTCCACAAAGCAGTGGGACCCTCAGCCAGCCAATTTCTCCCTCCCCTCCTTCAGCTGCTCTCTCTCATCCCTCCTCCTCACACCAAGCTGCTGGGATCAGCCCCTGCAGGAAAAAAAATGCTCAATTTGTCATGTCATGTCCAGCTGTTAACCTCCCGTTGCCGAGCCATAGGAAAGACTTGCTTTCTTCTATTTATTTATTTGCCACCCGGACAATGGGCGGCCCCAGGCCTGCTGAGCTCTTCATAATAATGCCACCAACGATCCCCCCTCCCTGCACCTCCCTCAGCCAGCAGCACCAGCTGAGGAGCTGCAGGTGTCAGTGGGCATTAACCAATGCAGGGGTCCCTGCTCCCTTGAAAGCCCTGGACACCACAAAGAAGGCAACTGTCAAGGGCTGTGGCCAAGGCTGGGAGGACCCCTTGACTGGGAGGATGCCTGGACTGGGCTCATGTGAAAAGATCCGCACAAAGAGGGAGAGAAGAGAAAGGCCAAATGGTAACCATCACTCCGGAAAGTTTATCCTGCCATTTTGGGGATGCTTGGACAGGGAAGAACAGATCTGTCCAGCCACCCAGACAGTTCCAGGGGGGACCAAGGCCTGCCATAGTCTTTGTGGCCCTGGAGACACTTAGCAATTGACTGCAGGGAATGGCAGCTTGGAGGCTGGCTTTGACCCCTGCCAGGGTTTTCCTACTGGGCACAGTTCAGGGTTGTAATCTGGCAGAGTTGAGGCCAGGAAAATCACTCCAGTGGCCAGGATGTGTCCCAGAGGGGAAAGACACCAACCCTCTTCACCCTCCAACTGAGGCTATGGTGAAGGAGCATTCTGTGTGAGGCTGGGAGCCAAGAGCTCTGATTGGGAAGTCATAGGGCTGCTCCCCCTAGTTAGGAGAGCTTAGGGTATGGAGACCCCCACCCAGGGACACTTGTAAAGCCTGGGGGAAGATCCAGATCTTCCCACTACCTCTGGTCACAGATATGATACAAAGGGTCTACTATTCCCCACAGAAACCATGGTGCCTCCCACCCACCACCTCTGGTCATGAATGGGAGGCGAGGACCTGCCACCTCTCACAGACCCAGCGCCACGTGCCGGGGCACTGCCCACTCCTGGCCTCAACAGCGGCAGCTGCCAGGGCTGTGAACACATCGGCGACAACCAGTTGGGTGTGCATTTGTTGGTCTGACAATAAAACAGCTCTCGGCTTACTGGGAAGGTATCGGCGCCGAGCAGCCGAGGAGCGAGAGCACGCGGGCTGTAACTCCTTCCTGTCTGCCCGGCTGTCTGTCCAGCCTTCCTCCCCCTGTCAATGTCACTTTATTTGCTGCTGGGGTGGCGATAGAATCACTATTAAAAGCACAAGTAGTAGGCATTAAAATGCATTTCGGTTAGTCCGGGATAATAAAGGCGTGCGAGGGGAAGGGGGGAGGTGAAAAGGAGGAAGTTTTAACTCGCTAATAAAAATCAAATGCAGGCAGTTTGCAGGAGCGAGCGGCTCGGCGCTTTGCCTTGCTCTTGTTAAGGGCCCGCTGCCATAAATAACTTCCCTGAGCGAAAGCAAAGGAGAGCCAGGGAGTGAGGACGCAACAACACAAAATTTTTCATTTTTCTCCATAAATCATTTCAGCGTGTGATAATATTTGTTTTTTCTAATGAGTCTCCTGTGATCCATTCCGGGAGCTAACATCAGGGCCTGTCAGGGTATGATGTGTGGGGCACTTCAGAGCTTTACAAAAACTGCCGCCTCTACAGATCCTCCCCTGCCCTTCGCTTATGCTCAGGACAAATGTGGCCAATTTTTTTTTGCTCTGGGATTTCAGGCTCTGTCTCCTTTTGCACAAAGTTCTTCAGCATTAAGCCCAGAGAAGACACCTCCCAGAAAAGCAAACCATCCCTCTAGTTTTCTCTTTGTCCCCCAGAACAGCAAACATCCAGGATGGTCAGCTCCCAGGATGAGGAAAAAACCCTATAGAATGGGAACAAACCAAAGTGAATGCTGGAAGTGATTCCCAAAAAGGCAGTTCCCCAAAGATGTCTTAACACCTGATGTCTGCTGCACTTGCTCTGCCCCATGGGCACAGAGTGTGGTACAGATCCAGGTCTCTATGCCCCCCACCCTAGGCCCAGAATCTGACTCCACTACACCTTCATGAAGTCCTAGTCCGCAGAAGGTTCCATTTCCACAGAGCACATATGCCTACTCATCTTCTTTTAGTCAAAGACCAAGAGCTTCACAGCCAGGGGTTCCTCGGGGAATTCTCTGGGCAAAAATCTGCTTGTTTCTGAAATGGAGCCTACACGCGTGTGGAGGTGACTGCAGGCTACACGGGTCCAGTAAGTAGGGATGAGGTTTTACGGAGACTCCTTCCATTCCTTCACCCTTGCCAGCTCCTCAATACTCATTGCTTCAAACCCCGAGTAAGTGAGACACCAGATCTTAGACTGAAGAGAGCAGTTTGGGTCAGGGCTGGGAAAGATACTGTGTGCCTTTACACCCAGGTGACCAGACTGGCATCAGCCCTGGTTATGACAACCAGAAATTATAACTAGTAGCTCAACAGAGTGCTGAGCATCCAAGCTAGTACGTTCAGCTCCTATGGGCAGGAGTATAGCCCCATGGCACCATGTTCAATCTTTCAGCACAACACCCATGGATCATGAAGACTGACTTCAGTCTTTGCCTCAGTGACATGAGTCATGCTGGTAGCAGAGACAGAGGATGCTGCTGGTGCCTTTCAGTCTAATTTAAATGGAAGGCACTAATATTCAGGGAGGTCTATCCATCACCAGATATGTGGTTGGAGACCAGCTTAGTGAGAAATAAAGGGAAAAAGAAAAAGTGGTACACCAAGAATGGTGTATAGAAAACATAGGGGGAGAGGAGCCCAGGAGCACATTTCAGCTGAGATCTATTGCCCAGTAGCTTAGAAATCACCAAAAACTATAAAGATGCTCTGCTCTGAGCATCACACATCAAGAGCAGTTAACACAACATAATGCTGTGCTCAAGAAAGCAGAATATCCCTGTAGACCTGGAAACTGAAGCCAACCCTTGCTCCTCCACAGCATGATCCAGGTGAAAAAGAGCTCATTCTGGCTCACTCTGATCCTTCTTCTTGCTCCTGCAATCATCACCATGACTGCCAGAGCCAAGGCTGCTCTTAACATCACCATCATCAGGGTTGTTATTATTATTATTAACATCATTGTTATGGTGTTTCCAGAGGAAGCTCTTAACTCTGGTCATCGGGATAAAGGCAAGCTGGTGGCATCTTCAGGGAGTCATAATGGTTTGGGGCCCGGCTCAGTGTGTGTTTACTCTCTGCCAATGTATGTGAGAGAGAAAAAGAGAGAGAGGTAGTGAGATAAACACTGTCATGGGCCGCTTCCATCATCTACTCACAAGAGCATAATAAAGCCCTTGTAATATACTAGAACTTGTGTGGTCCCGGGGTCTAATTTGCATACTAATTACTCAGTGCAAATGGGAATGAGAGGTAGGGGGAGGGTGCGCGGGTGAGGGGGACTGGACTATTTGCTCTGCCGTTTCATATCATGCTAACAAGCTAATCCGGCGTGCAGTTAGCTCCTGATATATAACTGCTCATTAGTATTATAATAAAGTACATGAAACAACCATAAAACGTTATATACTGCACAAGTGTTGTTTTCTTGCCAATTATCTGCGGGCGGATTTATCACCGCAGTTGTTGCAAATTCCCCTTGGTGAGGTTTGGGTCGAATAAAGAAAGGTGTTGGTGTGAGGGGGGAGTGGGGGGGCTGCTTTCAAGGGGGAAAACATGTGTTTTCTTAAGTAGCACTTACCGATGCGCCATTTCATATGAGAGAGAGGGGGAATGCTGCATCCTTAGGAGGCTGAGACTGGGAGGGAGCCCAGGGCTCCACGTTCAAATCAAACAAACTTCTGTCTGTTAGGGAAATGGGACCAGAGCCCTAAGGATGGATATCAACCCAGCAGAAACCAACCGAGGACTGGGCAATATCTTTTTCCTGCTACCTTCTTCTAAGGTAGAAGGACCAAGACTAGAGAAAAGTAGCTCCATTTGATGCAGAAAGGGCTTACCTGGTACATTTGCCAGCAATAAGGCAAATTTCTCAGAGCAGCCATCCCAGAATCCCTGCCCAAATCCTGCTTCTCTTTCCCATTACAGCACCAGCAATCTGCAAGAATCGACAAACCACAGCTCCCAGCACCTCTCTGGACTGTGCACTGCTGCCTGCCCCATGGCTGATGTTTCCGCCCTTCCGACCTATAGCACTGCCCCAAAACTGCTCCATGGCACAGGGCTACTGACCAGCTCTATATGGTAATGAAAGTCATGGAAATCTTGTGGTTCACTGCTTTACCTGGTTGGTCAGAGGACAGCAACCCCTGCCCTCCCACAGGCACAAAACCTGACAGACTTAAGCAGAGTGCAGTGATTTGTAGCCCTTGGTCTGTGGCCCCTGGGGGTCCATGGATTACTTCTCAGCTACCCAGGAATGCTGAACAAGAAAAGCGGACTGAGGATCAAATAGTGCTCTGAATCTGGGCTCTGCACCTTCGCTGGAAACCACCGGGGCACCACAAAACGGGAAGAGGCTGAAAGCTGCTGGGAGGATGTGAATAGCAGAACACTCGCAGCAGAAGTGGCTGCGCAGAGCTGCCAGGAAAACTGGCTGCACGCACCAGAAGAGACAGGGCACCAAGTGTTAATCCCTGTTTCCAGCCTGGGAGGGATGGGTGACATGGCTGCAGGCATCACAGGGCACATGAAGGAGCATGGACTCAGGGTCCTTCACTTATCCTCTCTTAGAATATCTCTGACAAAACCATGGACCCTTCCAGCCCCAGACAAGACAGGCTCCTTGCCCTTGAAAGCTGCATGTTCTCCAATCTTAATGGGTGCTGGCAGAGCTTGCTGAACATGATGAGCACTTCATCCATGCCTCCATGCTCAGCTCTTTTCAGAGATGCTCTGTGCTCCCCGAACCTGCTGCTCTGCATTGTCCCACAACACCAGCATTGCAGATAGCCCCACATGAGTGTGCAACAGGTACTTTTAAAGCTTCTACCAACCTCAGCATCCCACTATGTCCTCAAAGTGAAATACCTCTGCAATAGGAACCACCCTGACACGCCTCCTGCTGACATTGCCTCCCAAACAGTTGTGACCATGCTTGCACACCCCTGTGCTGGCATGCTCTGACCCAGATGTGCAGTGCCTGGTGTACAGAAGGTTATGTTTCCAAACACTTACACAAGGCAATAGGAAGACAGACGTTCTCCACACAGATGTTCTCTTCTGTGGAGATCCAGTGGCATAAATCCCACTCATTTTCCCTCTTACAAACAGGGGTTACAAATGCAGCCCCCCCATGGGTATTTCACACAGAGCTATTCTTCCTCTCTTACACTTACACACACACACACACCCTTGCTGTGAAGCATTTGCTTATTTATGGCTTGTTTTTGTCAAGCGGAGGCAGGACTGACAGCTCTCAGTGGTGGGGCTCTGTCTGTCTAACTCCGTAATAAGACACATGATATCCATTCTGCTGCCAGCGGGGAGTGAATCACGCCAACCCTGTCACCCCTGCTTCGCCTTGGCGAACTCCACAGCTTGTTAGCATCACAATATTGGGAGCAAAATGTGACCCAGCGCTGCCATGCCCCCTCCTCCCTTGGTCTGAAAAGAGAGGGGGAACACACACGCTCACATCTCGACACCAAGAAAAGACACAAATCCCCCACAGAGCTTTAAAAGGACTTAAAACCATTTTAATAAACTGATCGTAGAGGAAACACCTCCCCTTGGGAGAGGGTCACCGAGCAAATGCCAACACTGTTCCTGTCCCGCTCTGCCCCCCTCAAAACTACTCTGGGGCACCCAGGAAGGGGCTTCCCCCATCTTCTCTCCTGTGGCTGGCAAGCAGGTGTGGAACAAGCATGCCAGCCGATCAGGGTGAAGGAGGGCTGCTGGGACCCATTTCCAACCCCAGCATCCCAGGCTGGGCCAGGAGGAGTCACCACAGAAGCACTGAAGGACCCCAAACTGCCTCCCCAAACCCCTCCAGTCATGGGGAGGGAAACTCCTACTTACAGCTTGTTCCCAGGAGATAAATAGACCTCAGTAAAAAGATTGCTACATCCTTTCAATAAAGATTTTTTCCTCTTTCCCAGACAGCTTGTGAAATGTTTTAAAAGCTTCTCACATTTCCAGTGAAACCCACAGAGAAGAATTTTGCTTGTTATCAGCCCTAGAAGACCCTGATAGACGGACGATATTTTTCCCCCCTCCTTTCCCTCTCTCACACTCTCTTTTTTTACAAGCTGAAAAGAGAGTCACAGTGTGTTTTATAACCGGCTCTCTGCATTTCAAAAGCTCAACGAGAGCTCTCTGCGAACCCTGATAAGCCCAGGGCTCTTAGTGTCTTAAATACCTTTGACAAGCTATACATTACAACGCTAATAATTTGCCAAATTTGCGCCCATAATATGATATCTGTAAAACGTCAAGGGTGGTAATGCGATTAGCGGCCTCAAATGAAATATCGAACATTCAGCGTTTAGGCCCTGAATAGGGGAGAAAGGAAAGGAAATCAATTTCAAAAGCAGGAGGGAAAGAAGCGATAAGCGTGTAATAAAAAGGGAGAGGGGAGCATGGACAGGCCGGGAGAAAGAGCATCTTGTTTTTCATTCTTCCTTTTTTAAGGCATTCAAGCCTTAAAGCGAGAAAAAAAAAAAAAAAGAGGGGAAAAAAACCACAAACAAACATCTTTGAATTAAGCCGGTTACAACTCTGCAAAATAACATTTGGCCACCCTAACAACCCCAGGGTTTGGTGGATGGTGAAGGTGGGGGAAGGATTTGCTGTTTGCTCTCTGATCCCCCCTATCCAACTCCCCGCCCCGAACAGTTCGGGTCCATAAAACACAGGATGTGAAATTACAAGTAGTCTGAGGGTGGGCTGCCCCCTCCTCTCTCCCCCACTGAAGGTGGTAGAATCATAATGTACTAATTATCTGAAACCACTCCGAGTAGAAAAGAAACTGTCACATACCAGGCTGTAGACTAAATAACAAACATCCCACACCTGCGGCTTTATGAGCGCTTGCTGCGCAAGGCAGCCAGAGGGAGGGAATTCCCTGCTCCCCACTGGCACAGCGGACAGGCTCCTGCCAGTGTGGGATACCGGATGCTGCAACCAGGGGCTAAGCAGGGTCTTGAGCCCTGCAAGTGGCCTAAATGCACACGTGAAGCTCATTGATAGTTATGTACTGGCTTTGCATTTGGTTTGGCATGAAAACAAACCTTCTGCCAGGGTCTGGGTGGGAAGGAGGAGAACCCACCAAAGGAAGGTGACCCACATGAGGGGCAGAAGGCATAGAAAAGGAAACAGTCAGTAGTGTAGGTTGACTGCTCCAGAAACAGATCTGGACATTGTCAAGACAGCAAAGGTAGGAACAGACTGCAGCAGACTCTCAAACCAGCGCAACCAAGGAAAAAGTCCATGGAAGCACCACAGAAGGCACCAGGCAATGACCCTGCCCCTCTGTCCTTCACCACAGCTGGAACCTGGAGAACATTGTGTCTGCACACAAAATGACTTGTGGATACTCAGCCATGGCACCCTGCACTCTGGGGTTAAGAGAGAATGGAGCAGTGAGACAGGGTCAGCCCACTGCAGCCCCATACACCAGGCAAGGTCAGCAGCATCCTCAGAGGCTGCACGAGAGCTGGGACGCACACTTTGTATAGTGCCAGCTCTATTATCCTTGGTTCCTCTTGGGCTTCAGCTTCTGTGCCAAGGGTGACCAGAGGAAGCCAGAGTCCCAGCCCCATGTGCACATACCACTGGAAACTACACTGGGGCCCACCAAAACCCTCCCAAGGAGGAATAATGATGATACTTGGACAGTAGAAAAGCCACAGGAGCACAACTGGACAAGGCAGAAGCAGGCAACTTCTGGTCAAGGGAGCTTTAACTTAGGTTTTGCCATTCAGCCAGGAGATTTCAGCTGAAGCCTATTAGTGAGGGGCACAAGGGCTGGAGGGGAATAGCCGCAGACTGTCAACTGCAGAGTACTTGTGGGGTACTGAGCTCTGCTCACCATTACAGGTAAGGTGCTGGATTAAACAGATCACTAATTTGCTCCCCAGCAGGACAAATCCCACAGCAATTCTCCTTTCTGAGAAGAGCTGAAAATGGCCACAGGGGTAGGCCTAGCCCTCTGCTGGGCTGACAGGATCACCTGGATTTTTATAGGCTATGTGAAGGGTGCAAGGTCCAAACCAGGGACTTTTCTGAATGGAAATCTGTGGAAGTCTGGCAGGGACAAGGAGGACAAGTGCCATCACCACTTCTCAGCTGCACAGTAAGAAGAGCTATGTGATCACAGGGCCATGTTTGGGGGTGCTTGATCCCATACAAGTTCCAGAAGGCAAGCGTGGTGCTGGTGTCTTGAGGCTTCATCAGCCCTCCTATAGGCAATGACACATAGATAACATCTTCACTGAAAAATTCAGCTCCCAGGCAGTGGAACAGCCAAGAGTTGCTCCAGGTCAGAGTGCTGCCCTCCTCCCTACCAATACTAGCAGCAGACCCAGGATCAGACTTAAGCTCCCAGGTCTGCATCCACATCCTAGCTTAGCCAGCACCTCTGAACTTTCTGCATGCAGGGAGAATTAACACCAGTCCAGCACTGGTGATGGGTACTGCAAAGGCAGAAGAAATACCTGGATGACCACCAACAGCACACCTTACTGCAACCTGCAAATCCCCCAGACCCTTCCTGAAAGCACTAGGGTCTCCAGGTGGCCCTGCCTGGGGCAGTTGGAGAGCGGAAGGTGCCTGGTCCCCTGTGGGAAGGAGAAAACACACCAGTGTGGGGGCAGAGCACGTGCCCCTCGGCCAAGCATGGAATGGCCATTACAGGACCACTTCTTGCGGCATCACGAGTCATTAAAGCCAAGAGCGCTTGGGGAATCATCAGCACCAGCCAAATGACTTCCCCAGATGTGGCTCATTCTCAGGATGTGGGAGCCCCTATGGACACCCATCCTCCAGACAAAACATTCCCAGCATTGGAGTCTCCATCCAGCACCCCACTTGCAGGAGCTTTCTAGGCCATTTAGCAAGAGGCACTGTTTTGTTTTGAACAGATGTTGCCTTCCCCCTGCCCCTCAAGGTCCCCAGCAGCTCTGCAGCCTTAGAGCTGGGAAGGCAAACGAGTTTTGCACACTTGTTTAAGGTCAGTCAGGTGCATGCGCACAGGCACACACATTCCCACACATACGAGCTCGACCGTGGGGTGAGAGAGAGGTACCCCAGACTAAAGCAAAGCAAGCACTGGGAACAGTTACAGCTATGCTCAGCCTTTAGTGTTAAAAGGACTTCTTTTCCCCACAACCAGCCAGCACTACAGGTGCTGTGACTTTGCACTGCCATCTCTCAACAGGAGTTAAGCAAATTCTCTGTCCTCTCTGGTAGATGTGGGGAGCTGAGACAGCTGCAGGAGTTGAACCAAGGTAAGACGTTCTCCAGGCACACACAGCAGTGGGTGATCTGTGTGGGCCTGGTGGCTCAGCATAGAGCTTCTGTGTTGTGACTGTCATTTGACTTCAATGAAGAATAGACAACTGTTCACAGCTTAGAGGATAGATACATTTTGAATGAATTTCAAAATGTCACACCAGAGTGTGCTGCCTGAGGCCTGCAAATTCACCAAGTACGCAGTGAGCCCAGGTTACTCTCCAGGACCATAGCACAGCACTTCCAACCCAGCTACAAAGGGAATGGTGCTTGCTGAGATTAGTTTTTTCTCTGCTCAATCTGGTCCAAATTACTATTGATCCCTTAACATGATGGTGTAACAACAGCCCAAAGGCATTTTTACTGAGCGTTCCCATTTTAAGTTTCTCGTCTCTTTCAAACTGTGCTACTGCAAAACTACTGGTTTTATTTTGGTCAGAATGGGGGCAAGACATGTGTACAAGCTCCCTTTGGCCATTCCCATGGGATAAATGTACCTGCTGTGCATCCAGGCTGCCCCCTTGGGGTCAGTCCTTGGAGAATATTGTCCAACTTCTACTGGGTGATGGACATGGTAAGCCCTGAGATGATTTACTACATACACTTAGAGGTCCTAAAGACAAGAGAGTGAAAGAATCGGGACCTTTTCAACAAACAAACCAATGTGCAGTTCCTCATCCCAACTGAACATCTTTTGTTCATAAGACCAGCAGCCCTTTGTGCTATATCCAGCTTAAAAGACAGACGAATTTGTCACTCAGTGCTCTCTAGAAACATCTCAGAAACATCTCAAACTTCTAGAATACCTTTGTGATCCCAATTGCAGTAATGCACTTTGTCACTGAGCTGGCACAACCATGTGTGGTGTACTCACTTCTTGAAGGCGTCTGCAGGGTCTTGTACAAGTCTGAGTCCCTGTCCCAAGCAGTGAATATGAAATTTCACAGAAACACACAAATGCTTTTCATGCCACACTTCCAAGATTTTGTTTGCAGTCACAGTTCTGGTCCTGCAGCCCCTTTCTGGCTAAGTATGCAATCCCCTGGTATAAAGTCTTTCATCAGCACACACTATTCCTTTGCTATTCAAAGAGAAAAGCTGACTGAGATGTGTTGAACAAGAAAATGTGCATGGAAGTTGCAACAGCAGAGAAGACCTGGGTGATGTCTGGGGACATCAAGCTGGAGCATGGTAGAAGACATCAAGTTAGACTTCAGCTTGCACTGTGAGTGGCAACAAACATGCAGTGTGGTCCAAGCCTGCAAAGGGATCAGAGCTTGGACCAGCATTTTACTTTGGCTGGTGCTGGCATGGCTGTGATGGAGAAAGGTACCACAGTGCTGGAGAGAGGAAGACATGGATAACATGACCTGGACTGAAGCAGCAAGAGATCCTGGGAGACAATCAAGGAGCTGTCTAGGGCTGGGAAAACTGTAGCTACATTCAGGGAAGGAGGTTCAAAGGGTCTGAGGCTGGGTGAGATATTGTGGACCTCTGCTGTCTGCATACCAGAGGAAACATTAAAGGAAGCACAGTGAGTCAAGGGCTAAGAGTATAGCAGAGCAGCCTCCAAACACCGGGGCTGCCCTTCCTTCCCTGGATGAACATTCTTTTCCACTGTACATCCTTTACACATCTATCCTTCTTTCTGGATGTATATCCTTTTCACCACCCTCTGCTTGTGTGGCTTTTGCAAGACAGCGAGGCTTTTAGGGGTTCTTCAAACCCCTACAAGTGGAGGGGCAGAAAGGTAGAAGGGATCTCGCTCCATGGTGTGCAAGGCAACAAGAAAGACACCCCTGCCCATAGCTCCTCTTTTCTGCTCTGGCATCTGTGCCCCACCGTGCTCCCTGCTTTCTGTGCCACCAGCACTGGCATGGCCGAGCCTCAGAGAAATCTCAGTGGGGTCCCCATGTCCCACTTCTCTTGAAGGAGACTACGGCTGTGCCGGCTTTCAGCATCTGACCCAGAGCTTTAAAAACCTGGGCGCTGTGCAGAGGGCTCTCTTGTTCAGGGACCTACATTCTGACTTTGATTAAGTGATGGACATGAAAACACACAGACACACAAACACAGTGCAAGGCAATGTCCCCAGAGGAATGGGAAAAAAGGAGAGATAAAAACCAAACAGCCGTTTTCACCCCCCAAACCGTATAATTTTGTGTAAATTTTTACTTTAAACATCTCTTTTTTTCCTGAGCTGTGATATAGGCCCTGTCAAAACCAGGGCCAATTACTGCCATTAGGTTCCCATTATGTCACTGCTTCTCCCCCCATTATGAAGGTCTTCGGCACACAGAGCTATAATCTTCACTCACTCTCGCTCCATCACTCCCAGAAGGAACAAAATTGTTTAAAAAAAAATAAAGCCTTTATTTTGCCCCTGTCAGCTCTGAAAAGGAAGGAAGGGAAAAAGAGAAAGAAACTGGTAAAGTTTTTAACTGTGAGGTTGCCAAAAGAATCAAGAGAAAGCGTTCAGCACAGCCAAGGCATATGAACTGGGGGCTGGCAGGAGTACCCTGCAGGATCACCCCACAAGTCACTCTCCTTAACCCTCACAGGGGAGATATTTTCTTCCCTTCACCTCTGCCAAAGCAGACCTGTGGTGAGCCTGACACTGCCCCTGGGAATGGAGAACACAGAGAATGACTGTTGGGAGCAGCACACAAGATGAAATTCATGTTCCACATCACACTCCCCATGCCATGGCTTACATCAATTTTCTGCTAAAGCAGCCACCCCATCTGCTTCCAAATACCAACCAGCCTCTTCACCCAAAGTGCTGGCATTGATCCTGGAAGCGATCTGAGAACATCCTCAGAGGTATGTGGATCTGACATCTGCTGCCATCAAGGCAGAGCCTGCAGGATCATGCCGAAGAAGGATGACTAGCTGAGGAGAGCTGAGGTGACAATGCTCTGACTCTCAGGGATGAGAGTACACAAGTCCATGTACACATGTGAGAGGAGAGCTCAGCAAGGGTGTCAAGACAGCTCATGAAGGAAGATGAGGGACAGGTGCTCCTGGTCCAGGAGCTCAGGAGACTGTATCATCCCAAACACATTCACACTTGGTCACAACTGGACGAAACCACATGGCTGGACATCAGAGGAGGGCTACTAGGCATGTTCTCAGTACTCTGCTGGCTTTTGAGTCCAGCTCCTCCCTGGGATGCTGAGAGAGGAAGAGCAGTGTCTGCAGCTGTCTGCAATGGATGATTCTGGGTTGAGCAGTAAGAGGTTCTGCCCCCGTGTGCTCCTTGATGCTGTTCACTGTTTTTTCTTGAACCCACTATCCAGCATTTTGTGTGAGGTTCATGTGAAAACCAAGGAATGGATCTACTCTAATTTGCTATGAGAGCAGGATATGGTCAGCTCCAATAAAATGAACTAGAGAAACTGAAATGCAATACCCAATCCATCTCCCTCAGTGCCAGTTAATTCAGTCCTAGGGCTCCATTTTGGTCAAGGCTGGAGGTAGAAGCAACATGGGAATCTGATGTGGTTTCAAATAACAGCAGAAACTCAGACCAAAGCATCCAGAGAGACCCTGTACTCAAACTGGATGGAGCCCACAGCCCCAAGATGTGAGGGGAGCACATGTCCCCTCCAACCAGCTGCACTTCTCTGGGCCCTTGCTCACATGCAGTTACCAGACACTGACAACAAATCTCCCAAATCTTTCTCTGCTCCCTCTTGTATCCTTGCTGCTGTATCCACTGAAAAGGAAACACATCCCCTCCCAAACCAGAGTCCTTCCTCTCCTCCTGTGGCTCCTGCACCCCTCTCTGGGGACCCCCTGCAGATGACAGCATCTGGCAACTCTTGGAGCCACAGAGAAGAGGCACAATTTGCCTCTAAACAAAGAAACATCAACTCTGCTAAAGCGATTTCCACCCTCAGTGAGACCTCACAGAGCCATCCTCCTTCTGAATGCAAAGGTCTCGCCCACTCCTCTGCGGAGGGAGGGAGGGAAAGAAAGGGAAAAGCAAAAGAAAAGGCGTGGGGGGGCCGGAGAGGGACACAGTGACAGACACTTTGGCTTTCCTGAGCTAAAGGCTGAGCCAGTGCAATGAAAGCGCTCAACAGCGGCCCACTGAGCTGTCACTTATGCGAGTCTGTATGTCTGAGACACAGAAGAAGGGCTGCGCCCGCCAATTGCCCCGCTTTCCACCAGCCCCCTTTTGTTTTTGTTTAAATCAAATCAAGGATCGCTTTAAGATGTGCAGCAAAGCAATTTGCTGAGTATTCTTCCCCCCTGTCATGCCAGCAGCAGCCCCTGGTAACCGGGAAGCTGCCCCCATGGAGGGGGAGCCCCTCGGGCTGACACAGAGGGCGCGGGGTGAAGGGCGCAGGGCAAGCGGGCACTGGGACGCTGCTGCGGTGGCTGCATTCCCTGCTTGCTGCCAGCCTAGGAAGCTCTAGCTGCAATGGGGCACTGAAGGGGACCCACAAGCCTCAGCAACCTCCCCTTCTGGCTGCAGAAGTCATTGGATTGAGGACATTGGCTGGGGGAGGGCAAATTTGTTGCTTTGTCTGGGCCTACCCAACTGCAGGACGCAGGGCTGAGGCAGAGGTGCGCAGGCTGCAGAGCTATGGCTCTGCTGTCACCCACAGTCCCCTTGTCCCAGCTCCCACAGCCTGAGTCCAGGAATCACCTGAATTTGTTCTGGTGCGAAGCAAAGGTCCTCCCTCCTTTCCCGTCCTTCAGCTGACAAAGCTGTAGATGGAATCCTGGAGTGTTCTGTTGCCAGGGACAACAGCTGGGCCCAGGTTCTGGACCCCACCCCTCTGCCACTTCCATGCCCCCAGTGTGAGCTCTGGGAGGGGAAGCAGGCATGGGGCCATCCTCGTGGGTCTTTCCCTAAGAACACTGCTGGGGAAAAGCTGCTGCTGCTGTGCTGCAAGTGCAGGAGAAGAGAACTTGCTGAGGAGGAAGGCTGAGGAGGAGGAGGGTGTAGAGCTGGGAGGACTCGGGGAAGTTGCTGCATGCTTGAGCGGGGAGGCAAGAGGTGAGCTGGAGAGGCAAGGTGCTGGGAGACTCCCTCTATGTGTGCACAGCACACAGGTTAAAAGAATTCAAGTTCCCATGCCTAGAAGAGATGAATGTGAGGGAATGTGGGACTGACAGGGCTGGATATCCTCCTCAGTTCCACTGAAAACAGGGAGAAGCCTGGATTTCCAGCTTATAGACCAGACTCTGCCATGATGCTGGTTATCTGGTTGCTCTGGCAAGTCATTTGGCCGCCTTGTGCTTTATTTCTCCTTTAAAATAAAGTACTAATGAGGTTCATCTCTCTAGTGAAGTATTGACAGTCCTTTGGATTTAAAGGGAGCTTGTAAGAACAAAATAGTATGAGGATTATCACAACTGCTATGTGAAAGGATTGGAGGGAAAAACATTGGCTATCTCTCTCAAAGAGGCCAAAAGCAGCCATGGGGATTACAAATGAGCAAAGCCCCATTTCAGTGTCCAGCAACTGGCTGGAAACACTTCCCAAACTAAGGACTGTGTTCAGATGGCCACACTTTAAGAAATACCTCACGGAAGCCTCCTCCAAAGGCAAATACTTTCAGCTCAATGACTGGCTGATGACTTTTTTGGGCTTTCTAAATGCACATAAGACAGCCAGAGTCATCATCAGGAAAAAAGCAGGATTCTCCCCAAAAAGCCGTGGTAACCACAAGCTGGGTGACTCACACATGTATCAGTAGCAGGGATGCCAACTTTGCTGCAAACAGAAATGTTCACATGAACCATAGCCACCATCCAAAGCTGGAAGTAATCTTTTTCCAAAAAGAATGAAATTATCTTTTCTGTAGAAGAGAAGTAGAAATGGTCACAAAGGGCATATGAAAGAGGGAGCAGGAGTAGTTTTAATAAAATAACACCTACTGTGCTTTTCCTCTGGTAAAGGAAGAAGGGAAATAAATAAAATATATGAATGGCAAAAACCTCTTACAATTGATAAAAAGGCAATAGGTAGAGACAACGCACAGTTAATCCCTGCAATTCTTTACTGCAAGACTGAGGCTACAATCCAACAGAGGAAAAAACCCCACTTAAACAGGATAATGGAAACATCCTGGGTTATAGCAACAAGAGTAAACACAAACTGTCAGTGTCATTTTTTAAAGGAGTACACATGCTTTCAACCAAGTAAGAAGAAGTTCCCCTGTGGTCCATTTATTCCAAAATTACATGCCCTGCTGAACCATTCTCTACTGCAGCCAGCGTGTCCTGCACCAGACAGGATGCTGCTTTTCATGGACACTGTCCTGATTTCAGGTGAGTGTTTTCACATGCACCCTGCCCACATTGATATCTTCTTCATACCAATAGCTTCCAAGGGGTTAAAATAAAACTTCTCACCAAGAAGAAGAAGAAGAAAAAAGAGCCAGAGAGACAAAGTTAATTGAAACTGCTGTTTAATTTTTCAGCTCCACTGGATTACACTGTGGCACAGATGGTTCATCAAGACAGTCTCTGTCTGTATCACTGTCCGTCCCAGCCTCTCCCCCCATCAGGCAGGAGGGAGGGGGAGGAAAAAAACACAGCAGGCAGTGGCAAAAAAAAAAAAAAAAAAAAAAGCAACTTAACACAAAAGAGCATTCTGTGCAGCTCTTTTCAAGGCACTGGGACAATGCTCCCAACTTGATCCTTTCATAAAGAAAACGTTTCGGGGTCAGAAAACAGGACACATTAAGCCCAGAGAAGCACATTGGCCATTTTACCGCTGACTTTCGTGGCTAGCTAGAAGGCTGCACCAGAGTTGGGTTATTTTAGTTGTTTTTAAAGGCAGCAGCCCTGTAGGAACAATCACATTGGGGTTTGGGGTGGCCTCGGCTCCCACCCGCTTGCAGCACCCTGTGCTCCAGCACAGCTCACCCACCCCTCTCTGCTGAGAAAAGTCTAACAGAGATGAAAGGCACTCTCTTTAACTGGATTACCCTTACAAGCAACCAAACCAAAGAGACTAAAAACCAGCTAATTAAAGCTGTTCAGATAAAAAGAGCAAATCCTTCCTCCTGCTCTTCCTTCTCTCTCTCAGCCCAATTCATTCATATTTCCCCTTATGCCTTATTAATTCCTCTATCGCTGCTCTAGGGGACAGAGGGTGGGGGAAAGAAGGCAGGTGGGGAGTGTGAGAAAGGGGACCAAACCTATCCATGGGTCAGATTTTCAGCATTGATTTGGCTTTTGCTACGGCTACAACCCATTGATTCTTAAGCTTAAGTTGATGATTAGCACTTTCTGAGAGAAATAATTCCTGGATCCTTGTGAAGAAAAAAAACTCAACTGCTTTTTTTTTTTTTTTTTTTGGTGCGATAATTTGCTCTGCTAATCATATTTTCCAGAGGCCCAGCAAAGGCAAAACTCCTTCAATTTAAATTTCACATAAGCATCCTATCTCTAGCTAAGGCATGAAGAGAGGGCAAAGCAAAAAGTTGAATTTTTGCCCACATGAACTTGTCAGCATACAGCTGTTGCTCTTGGGCTAACAGTCAAATCTTAAATCCAGCGCAAAATTCATACTGAAACTTTTTTGAAGATGACATCTGCCTGGGGGGTATATTTTGGTTTAAATTCTCCACACCAGGTATATAAGGCATAAAGGTTCAATCACAAATGAGAGAGATTCTGAAGTTCTCAGAAAACTCCTGATCGAGCATTCAGGAGAAGGCTGTGGACTTGTTTGCAATTGAACCCCATTTCTCTGTTTCCTCCTAGGAAATCAAGTATTTCACTGTCCCCAACACTGCTAGGAAGGAGTGAAAAAAGGACTGTTCAACTGCTATGTACCAGGCCAGCTCCCATCACCCCATCCCATCCTGCCAGCACATTTTGCATAACCAAGAAAATGCTGACTTTCCAACCAGAGGAGGTTTCTCCATTCTGAAGGAGATTGAGGCACTCCAGAGGAGTGCCATGTCAATAAGCAATGATTTTTCTACAACCAGAGATTAGATGAGAAACTGCATTCTTCACTTCCACTTGCCTCTGACAGATCTCTGTCCCTCTGGTACAGCACTTTCTGGACTATTATTAAACAGAGACTCAGAATCAGGCAAATTTGGGCCAGTAGTGGCATTTCACAGCCAGGATAACTGGAAAACTAAGCAGCTTTGTCAAGGTCACAGGAGCAGCCCAGAGCCAACTTGCAGTGCCACGCTGGAACAAGGCTGGCATTTGGTTTAGTCCTCCGCCAAAAACAAATCTTAGGGGAAAGCAATTCTGATGGTTTCAAGCCAGGGAAGAGCATACAGGTGAGGAAAGACCTGCATCATCCTTGGGATCACTGATGCACCAAACACGGCTGCCCTGCTCCAGAAAGCTCCCATTTTCAGCAGTACAACCATAGAGGCCTTTCGTGCTTAAGAGGAGGGAAAGTGGAGCTTCACCTTAGAAAAATCACAAATGAAACCATGACATCGTGTGCAATCACTTCTAACAGGGTAATGATCCTGCACAGCAAGATGACACAAACATACTCCAGGTCCCAGTGCCATGGGAGCTGTGTTTTAAAAGCCCACCTGCTTCCGTGACCTGTTCCCTTCTGTCTCTTCCTTGGCACACCTGGTGCATGGGCAACTGCCATGCAGGTGTGGGCACCCAGGAGTATCCTTAGCTGCCATGTGCATGGGTATTCTTAGCACTGTGGAAAAGTCATCATTATTTTTGGGTTGGGACATGTTTCAGGCTGAAGGACATGGCTGGCTTTGTATAAGAAGGTACTTTCCACTGTTTTATTTTTTTCTTTGCTTTTGAAGAAGACCTGCCAGCTTCCTACCTCCCATCTCACCTTCCATAAACAGGGTGCCAAGAGGTGGAAGAGTCAGAGCATCAGAGAGGGAGATGAGGCTGGAGGGGGAGGGGGAGCAGAGATGACTGGAGGGAGGTCGAGAGAGGAACGAAGAAAGAGGAAAGAAAAGAAAAACCCAGCAGTGCACCATGTTGCATTGTTCACGCTCAGACCTTCAATTTGCTCTCTGCATTCTCCTGCAGCGGGGAGAATGTTACGCTGGCTTAAGAGACAAATCGGACACAAAATAAAGACCAAGCACTCAGCAGTAAAGCAATTATCGCAACATTTTATGCCGGGCCTGTTCCTTTTGAAGGCAGCCTGGTGCTGCCCGCATGTACCTTAACCCGTTCCTAATAACCATAAAGTCACCATTATTTACGGTACAAGACATTAAATAAATAATGAAAAAGCTGCCGGCGACGGAGCGAGGCAAGTGGGGGTTGCAGGGAAATCTCCCGAGACCAGAGCTGGCATTGGCTTAACCTGCACTGCAGAAGACAGAGGAAAACAACTTCCTGGGACCTGGGGAAGGGAGGATACATTTTTATTTTGGGGTGGCACCTTAGGCCCAGGGATCAGAGTAAAAATTAGATTGTGGGAATTTTTTCATAGAAGAGAGAAGCGAAATGGAGTTGCCTGGACTCATGGGCAAGCCACAAACCTAAAAGCTTTCTACAAGAAGAAGGAGGGGTGGCGGGGTCGGATTCTGACTTTCACCTTGCATAAATCCTTGTGTAATGCTGCTGGAACCAGGAACTCCTGAACACTCGCAGGACGTAGCTGAGACCAGACATGAGTCCTCTATGAGGAGACATCCAGTCCCATCTTGCTTAAATTGAGAGGTAAATAGATAAAAATAAAATACGGACATAAATACAGGTCATGGCAGGATTTCCCATGGCTTTGGATTAGGTTAATGTACAAAGGGCATTTACCCTATCCACCTCTCACTGTGCATCCACACAACCCCACCAGGAAACAACATCTGCCCTCTAAGCTCTGCTGACTAGTTTCAGAAACAAACACTTCAACACCTCTATTTTCAAGGTCTAGCTGCTTTCTCCCAAACTGGTTTCTCTTTTGAACCTCTCCCTGTCTTGACAGTCTTCCAGCTCTGAGCAATGCTGAGTCACACTCTGGGGTGCTGTGCCACCCTGGTCAACCCCAGCAGCCTGGGCAGGTACAGGTACCTCCTTCACCCTAATGCCAGTCTTGTGTCAGCACACCAGGGTACTTGCTCCGAAGCAGTGCAGCAGCTCGTTCCTCCACTCTATGGTCCTACAGGGGGTGACAGACACACAGATGGGAGCAGGACACTGCATGCTATCTTCCACAGAACCTCAGGTCACTGCTGGAGTTCCTGATGATGAGGGATATAAAGAACCTGCAGCTGCTGGCAATGTCTGCCCAGCGTAGGGGTCAACAGCAGCCACACCTTTGGGTTATGGTGATATTCCTGAAAGGGATGGTCAGTCTTCACTGTCCACCAACACCTTCTAACTGATTTCTGAAACAGACCCTTACAGCTTGATGTGGAGATGGTGAACAGGGATACCACCATACCAGCCACCGCTAAAGTTGCTGTCCTTACATCAGATATAGACAGCAGGAACAATTCAGGAATGTCCTTCAGTGCCAAGTGTCGCAGTGATTCTGTGAAGCTGCTTTGTAACTCTCAAGGCAATCAAAGTGAACTTTCATAGTGTTTTAAAGACAAAGGAAACTTCACACCAGATAAAAAGGGCATACAACAAGACTGCTCTAAGAAATATGATTTATGTTTCTACCTAGTAAGTACTGTTCAGGGGTAAAGCTAATGTATTCTCGAAAATGCACAAACACAATGTGGAGCAATGGAGGACACCTGGTCCTCACACAGCCACTGCAATGCAGCTGGTGAGATCTCCCAGGCACTTCTCTGCTGGGGTTTCATTTGGCTGCCCATATGTGTTAATAGACTAAACTTTCAAAGAAAGATTCAGGGTTAAATGAGACTCATTCCAAATCATTCTTTGTATTGTGGAAATTCCTCCCAAATTATATTGAAATAAGGTCTGGGAAAAGGTGTTGCCCCTGGGGCAGGATGGAAGTTCTGGATTTCTGACTTTTGAGGAATGGAAATGGTTTCCTTGTATTTGTAGAATAGGAGACCTCCTTTTGTAAGAGTTAACACATGCTCCTGGCAACCTTTCTCCACCTTGCTCTGCTGCTTCTGATGGATGAACAAGAGGAAAAAATTATTTCACTGCCAAGGGCATGCTGGTCTGGCAGCACGCACACTTCTGAGACACAAAATGTTTCTGATCAAAATCCAAAGGTTGGTGAGTTTATTTCCTTTAAACCAGAAATGTCCCACTCTTTCTATGACCTGAGAATTGGAATCTATGTCCCAGAATTAAGGCTTTTCCTCAAAAATGGAAAATCATCATGTGAAACCATACTCCATTTCATGAGAGTTTCTGTACTTTTTACTCCAAGTTTGTCCTACAAAGAACTGCAGCAATTAGAAGAAGAGGACAGTGTTTGATTATTTAATAACAGAGATGTGTATCTGAATGGAAAAAATTAGGAAAGCTCTGCTCTTGGAAGTGTGGGTTTGTGCTTTTCTTATATCTACCCAAAACAAAGGAAGACAAGCTCTTCTGCAGCTGCATGGGAGAGTCAAATGTGCCACACACAAAAGAGGAAGGGCCATCTGCACTCACTGATTCAAACAGGGAAGCTGGTATAGGTACCCCTCTCCCACTGGGCAGATGGGAGGCATGAACAGCAGCAGCACATGCAAGGAACACATTCCTGGAGACGATGACAGGCTGGCATGAGTGATGTTGCTGTCCCCCAGGGCTGGCCATGCAGAGAGGGTAATCCCCTGCTGCCTCTGCACTGTGGAGGGGGTGAGCAGGGTGCAGAGGGAGATGAACCAGCTCACGGAGGTCACAGCGTGCTGCTCTCACCCCATCACGGTGCTGCGAGATTGGAAATTGCACGGTGCCCAACGGAGGGGTGCCTCAGCATCCAGCTGAACAAACCTTTCCAAAGCCTGTGCTGCGGTGACAGCTGTGGCACTGCACAGGAAAGAGGATCCGAGCCATCGTGTCACCCTGTGCCCCCCTTTCACCCCAAGGTTATAAAGCAGAGCACGGGGCAGGCAGGCACGGGAGCAGAGGCAGCTGCTCCCTGTAAGATCTGCTCCATTACACCTCTCAGAAACGGGGAGAAGGGGTGGGAAGCGAAGGAGGGAGGAGGCGGATTTCTAGGCATCGGTGGGTCCATTCTTCACCAGCTTACGCAAGTCAAAGCTACCACCGATGTGGGGGGGACGAGCCGGGCGGGGGGTGGCCATCGCTCCGCGGGGACAGGCCATTCAGGCGGGCTTGTGTGTCACACCCAGCTCTTCGGGTGGACATGCCTGTCTCGGAGCTACTGAGAAAGCCACCGCAGCAGCGTCTCACAGTCCCCGTGCGACACCCTCTCCCTGTGCCTGCCAGATCCGCGGGCTCCGGGATGACACTTTTTTTGGATGCCTAGCCCCAACATCCAAAGCCAAACTGATGTCATTTAAGAGGCTGCTCCCCTCTCCTCCACCTCCCCCTCGCCTCCCCAGCGCCCGGCCACCAGGCTCAGCTGAAATGTAAACCTCCCCTCCTCTCCCCGCAACAAAAGCGAAAGGCTTTCAAAGCCCAACCCGATTGAAATTCAAAAACTTTTTCAGCTCCTCTCCCTCCTCCCCACCTTGAAAAGAGAGTGTATAAAACTGGGAGACAAAAGGCTCCCCCAGCCCACCCTCGGCATTGTCTGGCCGGGGCGGGTTCGGGCCAGCGACAAGGGGCACCCAGCCCGGCGGGGGCCCCGCTCCCGCTGCCCGCGCCCCGCTCGGCCTCGGCCGGGGGGTCCCGAGCGTCACAACACACCCGCACGCACCCAAAATAACCCGCTCCTGCCTTTGTGCGGCACACAAAGGAGAGACCGGCGCTGATGGAGCCGGCGGGTGATTTACTCACCTGCCTCTCCGGCCCCCGGTGGGTTTCTATGGGGCGAGGGGGAGGGGAGGGCTGGTCTTTGGTGTTACACACACACACACACACACACACACACACACACACACACACACACACACACACACGGCTTTTGTTGCTGTCCTCCCCTTCTCTTGAGCCGGCATCTTCTGGGTGATCCTTAACCTCACAGTTCGCTCGTGTCCCTCCCCTCCATACCAGCACTGGATGTCCCATTCAGTGCTCATGGTCCAGGCATTGAGTTCTGCAGCTCCCTTACCTTTGGGATGGACATTTCAGGGTTCTCTTTTTGAGGTGAGCTCCCCTGTATGCATCTTCAGCTAAACAGCTGCTCTGTTGTTTCCTTCTTAAACATCTTCCCGAGTTCCATATTCCCATTGCAGAGAAGACATGTCTTCTCTGTAAGTGCCACTCACACATGGTTATGCAGGAAGCCAACTCCACTAGCTCGTCCATCCCTTGCAGCCAAGCCAACATCTCTGAAAGGCTTTAGAAAGGCACCAGCACTCCTATGGCCTGTCGGGCTGAGCCACCTGGGCAGTCCCCATCCATTGTCCCTATGTTGCCAGTGGGACAACTCAGCTGGCTAGGCTTTAGTGCTCCCCAGGGATGCTCAGGTGTATCTGATGCAGTTGGGTACCTGCACACAGCAGAAGAGCCAAACTGCACTGACTGAGCCATGGGTTTCAGACATTACTCACCTCCCACAGTGGTGCTTCCACCAATGCCATTTCACAGGATCAGAGAGTCTTGGCATTTCTACTCTCAAGACTCTCCAAAGCTCTCTCAGAGGGAGCAGGTTCCAGTGATAAAAATTGTCCCTTTCCATTATGGAATAAAAAAAAGAAACCAGGTAACTGTGAGTACGAAGATTTCTTCCCTGTTCAACATCAGGGTCTGACAGGGCATCTCCTGGGGCAGGGAGACAGTACAGCCTAACACACACTGATAGAAGCACATCGATTTGGTCTTTGCTCCTACATGCTCCTCAGCATTTCTGCTTTTGCTCCATTAAGACACCTCAAGCCTTTCCATTTTTCCTTCAATACTGCTGCTGTTGCTGGTCTTCCCTCCCTAGACTGTAAGATATTTGGAAGCAGCTCTCCTCCCTGCTCCATGCTCTCCTGCACAGGAGCCCTAATCCATAGCAGCAGGTTCTATGAATACCCTCATCACGACCTGGCTGCACAAGCTGTCCTCTCTAAGCGACACTAAGTGGTCCTGTGTTCAAAGGTGACATATTCCGGCACAATGTGACCTTAAAATGCAAGCTGCATTCCTTGGTAGCCATATCCAGTTCAGATGCTGCTACTGCGTGATAATCCATTTTAAAACATCTTGAGAATGGGATGCACGAACAGGGAAGAGGGAGTGCAGACATCAGGTTCTTTGCTACTATTCACAGCACCAGCCTGGCCAGTTGATGCTTTTCTGTGGATCTCATTTTCCCCCTCAGTAGAAGGCAGGCAGTGATTCCAGCTCACTCCTTTAAGCTGCTCTATGATCTTACCAGTGAGAAGAAATAGGTGTACAAAATGCCAAGTAATAGCTCCAACTGCAGAGGTGGATGACAGACCTGGCTCCTGACTCAGCTGCCTGCCTGCACAGCTCCGTGGCTCTCCAGGACAGACTACTAAATTATGCAAAACCTTTGAGTGAGCCTGGCTTAATTAAGTTTTAATTTTAGTAAATTACCAGTGTGGGAGTGGTCGAATCTGTGAACCATTACTCCTGCTTGCTGGGATTTTATTTGGAAATAAGACACTTCATTACGTCTCTGTAAACAAGATCTACTCAGAAAGGAGAACTGGTGCAGAGGATCAATACAGAAGTGGGAAGAGGAGGTGAGGGGACAAGCAATCCAGTCTGGGAAAGTGTGGTTAACACAGGGATTTGGAAAAAACTGTCCAAGAGCTGTCTATGCTGCATTCGACTTCTCCCCAACATCAGCCTTCAGCCTCATCCTGAAACTTGCAGCACTGCTGCTATCCATGGCAATGCTGTAGGCTCTTGTACAGGGTCCTGGGATGTTTTGCCTTGAGAGGCCTTTTCATCATAGTACCCCCTGTCCTTGGATGAAGGAAATGTGAACAGACTCTTCATAAGTGCACAGCACTGACCTCCCTAAGCTAAAAAGGGCTTGTAAAGTCCAGCAGGTGCACAGTACCGGTACTGCAGTGACTGCCATGAGTTGTTACTGCCCCTAACTCAGAAATCACTGTTTCCACCGGAGTACTACCACCAGACAGAGACAAGACTTGGAAGTACTTGTGCCTCCTTTGGCTGGCATGGGAGAAGCCGTGAGCAGCAGCTGGACATCAACACAGCTTACACACTGGAATCTTCTCTTCTTTGCCCAGGACACCAGCTCTAACATAAGTCCCTAACTGGTTTAACAGCATGATGATCACCCATGGTACTGCAATGCCTTCTGCTGTCACGGTCACTCCTGAGACCACTGCTAACACCCACCACCTGTCTCATGGCAGCACAGGACTGGGTACAGCACTGAGGCCAATAACCCGGGCAAGCAATGACTTACCCTTCCAAAAACCTGGTGTTATAAATGCAAACCAGATATGCATTTTTACAAACAGGACTCATTCCCAAGGGAACAAACCTAAAATGGGACTAATTTGCTGTGTCTGGGACTTTAATTAAGTTACTTCTAAGATATTGCATCTAATTTTTAAATTGAATGCAGTTCAGTATCTTGTTAGCCAAATGTTATGGTATTTATAACTTAAATATCCATCCAGAGAAATCATGATAGTTTTACAAATCTCCCTCAATAGCTTAAGTTAAAAATAAACCAGCCAATCTATCAATCAGCCTTATTCATTCATCTCAGCTATTGTGGAAGAAAAGAACAACATACGCAAGAGAGAAGCAAATGGTCTGAGAAGAGGCAGCTGAACGTATTGATCAGAGTTTTAAAAAAAAAAAGTTAGCAAAACCCAGACACACGTCATTTGGTTTAATGCAACCCATACAAACAGATCCAAAAGGCCACAGCTGCCCGCCTGAGTTGGTTGGTGGCTGCCTCTCTCCCAGCTGACAGCCCTCCAGAGCGGGCAAGACCTCTCACTACTCCTACTACTTTAAAACTACTCTATCTTCCCCAGAATAATAATAAAAAATTTAAGACAAAAGTCAACATTGTATCCTTAGGACACCAAAATAATAAATAAATAAGCAGGAATGCTTGCATCCCACCAAGTCTGACAGCTTAAAGTGTGCACAAAGAAAAAAGCACTGGTGAGAGAGTGAAAGTCATCCTTTGAACTCCCGCGTCCCAGTACTCTCAGAGGCGACGGATTTATGCTTCTGCTCCGGCATGCCAGTTCGGAGAGACCCTTTCTATCCATCTCACCCTGATGGGCTCTCAGAGTCACTTGTGGCCTTCTCCCACACTTTTGGCTTCTATTGTTTAAACTTTCCCTGTTTTCCTGCAGAGGAAAAGGGAGGGAGAATCACCTTACATTCATTGGGTTATTTTAAAAGAAAGGGAAAGAAAAGGGGAAAAAAATGTTTTCTCTCCTGAAAGGAAAGTTTAAGTGGTTTTTTGATTTTTTTTTTTTAATTAATTTTTTTTTTAGAAACCTGCCTGGGAAGGCCCCGGCCCCTGGGCTGGAGAGGGAGCTCGCCATCCCTCTCAGCCTGTTGCATTCAGGCAAGGTGAAGAGGCACAACTCGTGTTAGGCCGATGGGAACAAATCTCCCCTTTTGTTCCCTGCCAAAGGCTCCGCTAATTGCCGTTGGCCCGACCCTGCCTTATCGGCGATCGCTCCCAGAAGGGGAGGGCACAGGCAGGTTCAAAGAAAGGAAGAAAGAAGAAAAGAAAGAGAAAGCAAGAGAAAACATTCCTTTTCTTTCCTCCAGTAGCCAGTGAGAGGCAGAAAACCAGAGGGAAGGAAAGAAGAGGGAGCATGAAAGAGAACAAAAAATAAATAAATGACCCAAGCCTGCTCGGAAGACCCTTTTTCTCTCCTATCAGCTTTTACAGGGGGCAATACATTTTATTCATTGCCAGGTCTGACTTATCGCAGCCTTGTTTTTAATGAGGTATAATAAGGGGAACATTTTGTAACAACACGGTTCCTCTATTTTATCCGACAAACAGCTGTGTCATGGCCGTCGCTGGGAGAATGAATCATATCTCCCTGCCTGCATATGCTAACTCCCATGTAATTACCCTCGCATCTTAAATAAAGCAGGCCCTAAACCTGTCGCTCAGATTACAAGCAAACGGTGCAGACCTCGTAACTGGGGCCTCTATCATTACAATTAATTTATCACAGGAGCGGCTGAGATTAGAGACTAGAATTAAAACTCGAGCAAGGAGGGTGCCCAGGGCTGACAGGGAGAGGGAGAGGAGCTTTATTGCAAAAGCAAGGCAGGCTAATTCCTTAACTGGAGCAATCCTGGTTATTTTTTCCTTCCTTTAAGTTATTCGCTCAGTTACTTTCCTGAGGCTACAATAGGACATTTTTCTCCCTGAAATGTCAGGGAGCAGAAAGCAAAGGGAACTTTACCCTGTATGAAGCCCACTCAATAAACACAAATGTATAAAGGCTCTGTTCTGGGTAAATGTATGTGTGTCCAGATACATCCATGCCTGTGATTTTTTGGAAGACACATATGATGTGTTTATATGCGGATATATATGCCAATGTATATAAACATAACATGCACAGCTGTGCAGGAGCATCTCTTTTTCACTGCTATACAGAACTGTTTGAAACATAAAGTTTTGCCTTCTCAAGACTTCTCTGCTTTAAATACAGCTTGTCCGTAGCACAGCCCATTCCTCTCTGAAGATGCCCCAAGCACCAACGCTGTGCTGGTTTGCAATGGCATGAGTACATCTCCCACTGCTGGGCTACCTTTGCTTCCTACATCCACACTTACAGGTATGGGCTCACACCCCATGCCAGGCTCCTAGCAATGCTCCTTCTGCTTCCTTAGAAGAAGGCCAGGGCAGCCAAAGGTGCTGAAGAGAATTCAGATACACACCCTGCCTACAGAGAGTATAAATACAAGTGCTTTCTTTGGGGGGGGGGGGCACATATTTTACCAACACCATTATACAAGTACCCCTTAGGTACCACTGCTCTCCTGTGGATTCCCTGCACTTGAGTTTTCCCTCTCCAGGGTGCTCCTTTCAATCATTTTCAATCACCTGAGGTGCTGTGGCACCCAGCACAGCTACCCAAAGAGATTATTTACAGAGCTGCAGGGCTCTTTCAACCAAGTGCTTCCCATACCCACAGCCTTCCTTGCAGCCCAGCAGCCCATGCCATCCCTGCTCAGGGCCTCTCTTCCCAGCAGGACAGCCTGACCTGGGGCCAAACCCTGAGCATTTAGTCATATTTACTAATATAAAGGGGGAACGGAAGGGAAGGGTAGGGGAAAAACCTTTAAAATCTATTCCTTTAAGGACTTTTTGCATTAGAACAGCAATTTTTGCTTGCTGCCCTCCTGACAGCATCTGACCTTTGGTATGAATACCAAAGGTATTCATACTCCTCCCTACCCATGGTCTACCTCTGGTTACTTACAATATACAGCAAAATAAGAGAAAAAAGTTGATGAGCAATTTTATGTCCACGTCAGCACTGTGCAGTTCTGCACAAAGCAGCTCTCAGTGTCCTGCTTTTTACCAGCACTGCTCCCCCCAGAAGATCCTGGACTCTGGAACATTAATTCTACCCACAGATGGGCATTTGGAAGCAGAAGAGGACCATTTCATCACAAGACATCAACTCTGCAGCTGTGTATACAGAGGAACAGACTCTACAGACAGCAAAGCCTCTTCATATCAGAAGGAATAAGATGATTTTCAATCAGCTCCATCCAAAATGGATCTAACTGTAGGACTGGGTTCTAATTCAGTAAAATAATAAAGAAGGACACTTTGATTAAAATCATATGTATTTTTTGAAAAATAATATTTTTTTAGAAACTTCTGTGATCATTGCACTGGGAAGAATCATGAAAATCTATTTTATTTTCTACTACCCAGAATTTGGACTCTTTTATCAGTTTGCATATTGAGAACAATTTTCCTGTCCTCACTTTTGCTTCCAATTGCTCTGCAGTGCCTTATCTTTTAGCATTTTGTGCATACTGCAAGGCCTGAGCTCCAAGATGAACAGATAAAAGAAAAAGAGGAAAGGTTAGCTTTTAAAGAATTTGTGTACATCTTTATTTCAAATAACTTTGTTTTGGTTTTTCATTTCCTTTAGAGGTTTTGTAAACATTATTTATTGCCAAAAACTGAACCTGAGACCAAATGACATAGACACATTAGAGAAAAAGCTAAACCACTTAAATCAAAGAGTGCTGGTCTGTCAGCAGTGCACTCCAGCCAGCAGGAAGGTTATAGTTTTATGGGCATCAGAGATGTCATTTGTGGGTAGAAGAAATGACCTGTGGTCCTTCCAGCCCAGTGTGGTGTCTTCAGCAAAGGCCAGACCAGATGCTTCTGTGAAAGATCAAACGAAGTATGACAAAAGGAAGACACCACTGTAAACAGTTACAGGGCAGCCTCAATTCAAGGGAAGTTTCTTCCCAGAAGCTGGCCACTGGCATATGCTCTGTGGCAATGGCAGAAGGCATTAACAGCATTTTATAGGATTAAGCCCTAAAACTCCACTCTCCAGTATCAATGGGACTGGAAAGTTGGTATATTTTCTGTTGTTGTTATTATTATTATTATTATTATTATTATTATTATTATTATTATTATTATTATTATTATTATTATTTAAAAGCAAAGCTTTTTGCTTCTCTTTTCTGCCTACTGGTACTTGTTTTTATGATGTGTTTGCTAACCAGGTAGTGGAAATACAGAGCTTTGGGCCTGAAACTTTCTGCTTCTTACCAAGTGAGTCAGCACTGCCAATTTAACACAGGTATCAAATCGGCATCTAAATAATATCTCAAAACTCATCCTACCCATCGTGGCAGTATTTTTCTTCCTGGACCTCCACCATGGGATGGAGCTTGACAGCAGATGGGTGCATGGCACTGCACGCTTCCCTTCCCACAGTGCCAGCTCGGCTGCTCTGGGCAGGACTGGGGGGTGCAGACTGGGAGGCAGGAGTGGACACGCCGCTTTATTTTCTGCTCACAATTGGCAGCTTCCTCCACCCACCCAAAACAGACCCTCCAATGTTTTTAAAATGCAGTCAGCAGCTGGAAACTAAGGCAACTTCTGTCTCCTATTGAAAGTCTCCCAGCAAAGCTGCAAGCCTTCCCTGGACCACCCTGGGTCATGTAAATTCAGCAGATTATCCATCCCTAACTCTCCTCATCTATCACCCGCCTCTGTTATCGATCTGCTCCTCTGAGTAAGTGGGGCCCGGGCTGTCCATTGCTGAGTCCTGCAAATCTGGCCAGACGCTCGTGTGACTGCCTGGGAGAGCGAGGAGGACAGGTTCAATAATGCTGGGTTACTGCCACTGCTCAGCCTGAGCCCAGCTGATCTATGGGCTCGGCAAAGGCACGATTCAAAAGCAGGACAAGGCTTGGCCATAATGCCACAGGACTCAATTTAATCCCACGACACTCAGCTATAAAGGCAATACTGCCAGCTGCCAGCTGCCAGCCAAGGCTGGAAAGTCACTTCCACTGCCCAGTGAAAGAGATTAAATGCCTCCTTTCCATCCACAAGATACCAACAGCACCTCAGCTAACTGTCTGCTCCTCCATTTTAAAGACAAAGGCTGGGAAATACCTATCTCCATGTGCCCTATTTGAGCTCGTTGTCAGAATCTCATAAAATCCCAAGACTTGGGACTGTAAAACTTCACCATTTCAAACCCAGCTGACTTACAGCTGAGCTTAAGTCCCCTCTCAGTTTCACCCAGTGGTCCAGCTGCAAAGTTCAGCAGAACACAAGGTTAAAGCTCTAAATATTACACACACCACCTGCACCAGAAACCTAAATTTTCATGAAGAATAAGTCCCTGTGCTTTAATTTATAAATAAAATGAAAGATGAACCAAGTGTAGTCACACTAGTGATGTGTTCATTCCCCTGTAAACATCTCACTAAAACTGCATGGCAAGGGCTGCCGGAGTAAACTCACCCCAGTGGGGTGCTAAATCTGGGAGCTGGAGATAACCACTGAAATGGGAATACCTCCAACAATTTCACTGCTGATTTTTCAGCAAATATATATCTCTATGATGCTTATTCATAATCTCAAACTACTTTCCACACGTCCCAAAGAGGTGACAAAAACGTTACGTGTCTATCCAGCTGCTAAATCCTCCCACTTTCCCCCACTTCTACAATGCAGCTGAGTATTGTTAATATGAAAATCTTTGCCCTATTGATTACTAAAAATATGAGGGCGACAAAAATGCATTGAATTTAACATAAAAATAAACAACTCATGGCTGCTGTATTGACTGTATTATTCATATTATGATTTAATTCATTTGCCTTTCATGCAGTTGCTGCAGATTTCCACCATCTGTGTCAGACCACTTCCAAAGTCCAGACCCTGGAGCCCTCACTTGCTGGAAGCAATTGGGTCTCTATTCCAGGGCTACCAGAGCAAAGGCATTATAGGTGGAGAACATCATCCTGCATGTTGCAAAAGCTCAAAGCAAAGTGTGTTGGTGCCTCCTTTTGAATGCTAAGTAATGCTACGGCACATATGCTAAGTCTGAAAGAAGGAGGAAGCTAACCTGTCCTTTGGAAGAATGATCCAGAGAAATTGTAGATCCCCCATCCCTGGAAGAGTTCAAGTCCAGGTTGGACAAGGCACTAAGTAACCTGGTCTAGTGGAAGGTGTCCCTGCCCTTGGAGGGTTGGAACTAGATGATCTTTAAGGTGCCTTCCAACCCAAACCTTTCTATGATTCTATGTCTCAACAGCCTCACAGCCCTCAGGCTTCTAACCAAACCCTAACCTTACAAGGACAGTTCAGCTGGGAACATTCAGCACGCTCAAGATACTCATATCCCAGCCTGGATTTCCCCAGGCTCCACACCACAACTATGCAGCACACACCTGATGATGTAGATCATCTTTCTTCCTGCTAGTTTAAGGGCTCTGCACATATTAGGGGTCCCAAAACTCAAATGGATGGGGTGAACACAGAAATCTCTACACCATCTCCAGTCCTTCTCAAGGCACTGGAACAGCAGGGCCCTGGGGAAGAAAGGCCTAGCTTTAAATGGAAAGATGGGATTGGGACCCCACCTCATGTCCCACTAAGCACCACTAAAACCAAAACAAACCAGGCAGCCCCATAAGTCGTAAGAATTAAAGGCACGATTCTGCCTTTCTAACGATGCTTTTACAGAAACCATTCCACTGTAAAACTTTATGATTTGAATCTTTATAGCTGCCAGCAGAGCACATGTTCACTGCCTTAAATTATAACTTAATCTCAACAGAATTTGTGCTTTCCAGCACTCTGTGGGTAGACTGAAAGATGAGAGGCAGAACTTCATGCTTCCTGCCCACCTGCCTCCTTGGACCATGACCTCCAGAGGTGCCCTGTGCTGGGGTACACCCCTAGACCAGCTCCCATATGGAGATACTCTATGGCACAGGAACTTAAGCAGCACCTTCAGCACAGGGATAGAGATGCTCACAGGACATTGTTATGGTGTTGTTTATCACCGTGATTGCTGAAGCACTAAAATGAAGGAATGTGGATATCAATAAACATAGTAAAGGGGACAGAGGAGATATATGACAGCAGAATCCCAGACATGCTTTGTAGGGCCAATGGATCCTCCTTGGCACGATCACACACACCAACCCCAGTGGAAAGCGCTCAGGGCAGTGAGGAACCCCCCACTTATTCAAAGGGTATAAAAGGACCAATCTGCAACAGATGCTGTGACAGAACTGGTTTACAGCAGTCCTCCAAAGGACACCTCCTGCCAGTGGATGAGCATGCATGGTCTGTCCACTAGCACAGCTTTGCTCTCTGAAGCAGAGTACTGCTGGCAAGACCCTGCTTAGGCTACAGTAAAGCAGAGCATCCCCCTGTGGTCTCTGACCTTCTTTCCCTGCACAAACACCTTGCTCAAGAAGAGCATGTTGGTTGATTTTGATGGACTTTTTAAAACCTTGCTGCACATATCCAGAAACAGAAGTTGCACTGGCAGCAATACACAGCAGTGTGCAAATGTGAGTTGCAAGTATATCATGCAATCCTGGAAGAAGCCCATGCCTTGTGAGCATGTTTACACATAGCAAGATGGCAGCAGAGGGAAAAAAATATGGAAAAAAATTGCCAGCTATCCATAGCAAAGAGTGTTCCTGTTTGGTGGGGGAACTGGGAACATATTTTTTCAATTCATTCTCATATTCAGCAACAAGGAAAAGACCAGTCAACCAATATAACAGTAAAGGTTTTAACACAGCTAACCTTTAAACACTAAACAATGTCATACAAAACTAAAACAAACTGCATGAAATCCCAGTTAGGTGTCAAAATCACCCTGGGTCAGCCAGACTAAGAAAACAGAGATAACCGAGATAACAGGCTGAAGCATTGTGCCATACTGAGCTCTGGAGTTTTTTCTACTGAGACATTGGTACCTATGAATGAGTGGTTCTCTTCGGGCAGCCACACATAGCATCTTAATGTTTGTGAGCTCTTTGGACAAGTGACCCAACTAGATGGTTGAGGTCACTGTACTCCTGCAGCTCCTAGATTTGACAGATATAAGGGCTATCTTTCTAGCTGTGCTCCCTGCTTCCAATCCCTGTACAATTTGTTCACACCTTTCCCCTTTGCATCTCCTTTCCTTTTCTTCTGGCAGGGGGAACTACTTTTTCTTTTCTTCTGGTTGACCATGTGCTGATAAACTTACATGGAACCATTTTCGCTGCCAGCTGCCGATCCTGCATTTTAACCTGCTGTGTCTCTTGTTCATCTCTCCAAGCCACCAGGCTGCCTCAGAACCGAGGTCACACAGAAACTGAAGTGCACTTCTGAGAGAACGTGTGATGCTCCATACCTTGTGTCTGCCAAAGAGTGGGAACTTGGTACCTGGACAGTCACAAAATCATGCAGAAGTAGAAGGATGAACGTGAGGTTATCTCTTTCTTCCTGTCCAAAAGCTAAATTTAACACATTCCTGAAATAATTCTGCTTCATTTGCTCCTGAAACTTATCAGTGCTCCCCACTGCCTAGGCAGTCTACGGCACTGATCTGGCACCTCCATGCTAGAACATAACAGCTGACAGAAGGGATTTGGTTTAAGCCCTGAATTTCAGCCCTTATCTGCAGTTGGCACATCTTCCTACTCCTCAACCTGCAATGCCCACTTATCACACAATCTTAAATGAGGATGGATTTCTTTTCTGTTCTCCCAAGTAGAAACCAGCCTGGCCACCTTTGTTTTAGGCAGGCTACAGCTGAAATGGGCATTAAGAAGAAGTAAGAACACAAACAGCCCTCCATTTTCTGCAAGACTACCAAGAATTTATGAATGAACATTTTAATTTCTTTTTTCCCTTACTCTAATATTCTCATTTCTTTTTCTAGGAAAAGGGACGTGGATCTCCTGTAGGTAGGATAAGAAACTGCTCTTTGGGAGCTGAAGTTTGTCAGTTCAAACTGGACATCTAGCACCTGGCAGACCTCACCTTTCACAGAGCCACATGTGACTAAGAGCTCCCCTTTGATGCTTTCTCCTCTGGATCTTTTAGGCTGCAGTCCAATAACTTTCCTTCTTTAAAGGAAGGCTGAGGAGATTTTGTTTCCTGACTTTTGAAGAGCTTTTCCTCTTCTTTCTTTGATCTGAGTAGTGAATTTGATCTCCCAGAAGAGCAGGATGAGTGTGTCTCCTGGCAGCCCTGTTCCGGACAGTCAGGATTTGATTCATCGATTTGTTTGTTTTTATTTGGCTTTTGTGTTTGGCAAGCTGAATACAGGGCACTTATCCTTAGGTCCAAGAGAAGGAAGGTGCTTCCCTGAACCTGGCTGAGTCTGTACTTTCCAGGCTGTGGGCTGAATGCCAGCACATCTCTTGAGATACTTCCACTGCCTGCTCAAGAATGCAAGGAAAGAAGCTCATCTCTCCCTCCTGCTCCATCATGAGACTAGACATCTAAAGAGAGGATGCTGATAAGATATTAGTCCTTCCCTTTAGGGGGCACTTCAATTTCCATTTGTTTTGTGGCAGGCTCTGGGACAGGCTTCTCCTGACCTTTCATGATCCCTGGCAGAGGAGGGATGACAAGGAGACCTCACCTTCCTGAGGCTGTAACACCTCAAACCCATCCTACTGAAGTATGAGAGGAAGCTCTTTGAAGGTCTTTATCTCAGTGACAGCCCTTCTGGGACTCCAGCATCAGTCTGAATGCTTCTTCCAAACAGCCATGCATGGTAAATCCCACAGCAAATCTCTTCCACGCCTGCTGGCAGCTTTCTATCCCAAGAGGAGGAGACACAGGTGCTGATGTGCCCTGACCAGCTCCTGACTGGAAGTTTAGAGATCTGTCCTAGCTGGACACCAAATATTTTGGGAAAAATAACCACTCAGAACAGATGCTCTGAGGTGAGGTGACCCAGGAGAACAGACCTGGGGTGTCAGAGTCCACCTCTGAGGAGCCCACTGGGAGAGCATCCTCAGCTGCGTGGACAAGACACGGTTCCTGCCCGTATCCTCAAGTACTTGAGACAGCTTGGGGCAATTCCTGCTCCCAGGCTGTCTGGAGTCCAGCTTGCAGCCAAGCTCACAACTTGAACCTCTCATTGGGAATCATCTCATGGCTGCACTGGGATTAGGAACAAAATTAATGTTTCTGTGGGTATTATTGAAGTTTTCAAGCCTCCTCTCCTGACTGATTGGTGCCAGAGCTGGGATAAGGACATGAGCCCCTCGCTCCCAGCCCCAAGATAGACAGAAATTCCGTATATTCAATAAATAACTGGGGTATTTATTCAAATGAATGACTCTGAGCCTGCTCCAAGGAGTTAATTTAGTGCTAACTGACTGGATGAAAATGAAAAGGTCTCATTTTACATTAAGAATGATCACCTGACAGTTTTACTGAATATATATGACAGGATTTATATGGCTATATAATTTTAGGGTATATTTGGAAGATTATTATCCTGATTTAAATAAACATGATCTCAAGAAAATCAACACAAAGTCAGGAAGTTTTCACACAAGAAGAACGACAAGAAACTGGCTTGGAAACCTCAAATATTTTATCTTGTGCCTTCTACTAGATGCTGCTTTGTAAACAGTTCCCTATTCATCCCACAGTTCATAGGAAGTGGCAAAAATCCACCAGAAGTTCTGCTAACTTACACATAACTAATGAGTATGACACAAACTTCTCACTCCAAATGTCTTGTCTTTGCACCAGGAAGGGAGCAGCAAGGGAATCCAGCAGATTGTGTGGGCTGGAGGGAGGAGGTGGATGGAGGCAGGAAGGAGAGGCCTGGGTGTCAAAAGTACCCCTTAAAAAAGTGTCGCTTAAAGGGTCTTCTGCAAGGAAAAAGAAAATAAAAGGGAGGAATCAAGAGCAAATATATTGTTGACTTTGGGAAGGGCATTGCTTTCACATGTCTTATTTTCCAGGAGATGTTCCCATTCTCTGAACAGAAATGGGGCACAAAGGAGACTTTCAGGAACTTTTGTCTCTTGTGCTCAGGGGCAGCTGGCAGGCTGCAGGCTTCTGGCTCACACAAGAGCAGCCCTGAAATGAGGCTAAAATATGCCCCATTGCACATAACCTATGGGATGGAGGAAACGCTGCAGCACATACCTCTGGCAGTGCCAGGTCTGCAGTACATCAGCACTGCAGCTGGCCTCAGTGCAAAACCCATGCAGGTATGAGCTACTTTCCATGGGCTCATGTCCCTTCCAGCTTCCACAGGCTGTGGAGGCTTGCATGAGGGACCTTAGTGCAAATAAGTGCCAAGGACACAACCAGCTGCCTCTTTCAGCTTCCCCAGGTCCTGAATCCATTCTCATCCTGTGTCTCTAAGTGTAATTGTATACAAGAAAAATCCTCTCCAGGCTTGTTCTGTGTTATAGACTGCCTGATGGGATTATCTTTCCTGTCATTTTGAAGCTTGTATAAGCATACGATTTACACCACTCAAGCTAAATCACACTCAAGACATTCTGTTTGTCTAAATTGTTTTCAGGATCAAGTAATTTATTTACAGATCATGTTATTTATTTAGGGAAAAATGAATTTAAAACCAGAATTTTAAAAATAAATGTAAGACAGAGGTAAGGAGGACATTGCAGTCAAGTACCAATAGCCTGTGGAGCAGGTAAGTGCCAAATAGCAATGATCTTAAATACTGAAATCTGCACTCTCTGGTCTCAAACCACACAAAGAAAAGGCAAGTTATTTGGTCAGGCACAGACTTCCTGGGAGGTAACACTCACTTAGACACTACTGTGATGATAGGCAGCCCAGACATATCCAAGACAGGTAGATCGATTATTCCTGTAGCAGTAACCTTGGGGAAATATTTGTCTGTCATAACCCCAAAGCAGATCAACTAACATTTAGGGACTAAGCTGATGCCCAGTCCAGTCAGTGCAAATTTTTACATTTATTTACTTCCATGGCTGCTGGATCAGACCTACTGGGACTGCAAAATATCATACAAGCTTCTCTTTCCACTGGAAGAGCTATAAATGTGCAAAGAGCTGAAGTCAGGAACAGCCAGGTGGAATTTGGCTGTGGGTTTATTAAGTAACAGAAACATCTCCCGAGGCTGAAGGGAGATGCCCAAACAAGGGTCAGGGGCACACACAGGCTCCTTCATGCACTTGCTCCATGCACAGTGAGTTCATAATTCCTATGGAAATGCATCTAGAAGCAAGTCAGTTATGGGGGCAGATCTCCAGCTGGGAAACTGGTGGCAGTCCCAGGGGTTACTTGAAGCATCACCATCCCACACCTAAGGGCAGGGATGCCTTTCAAAGAGCAACCAGATAAGGCTAAAGTCTGTGTGCATTTTCTCCAGTATGGTCTGAAGCCCAGACCTGACTTTCTAGGGTTTATTCTTGATTTTAAGTGGTTGTTAAAAAAAAAAAAAAAAAAAAAAAAAAAAAAAAAGGCTCATCAAGAAGGGGACTGTGTGCTTTAAAGTGCTTCAGCAGGCTCTCAGAGTCCACTTATTTCTGAGTGAAGATGGATACCTCAAGAGGTTCTCCTCACCAGTAAATAATTCATAAAAGACAAACAAGCCCAGGTCTGTTTGAATTAGAACAAAATATTTCTTTAGAAAAGTGAAGTGATTAAGCACAGGAGGAGCTGGAGATGACAGCTGGTGTCTGCAGCTCCGGATGAGTCACCTTCACTCGCCAAGGCCTCTCTCTCCGGGAAGTGCTGCTGCTTTTTTTTTAACCCTTTGAGATTCCCAGGAATGATTTGTCACCGGGGTTATTAGCATTTCTCCCTTGATATCGACAGCTTGTCTTTCCTTCTTCTAACCGGTGAGTGATTTCTTCACACGCTCACCAAATATAGCCAAATCACCATGGTAAACTTATCGACAGAATCATATTAACAGCTGCTGAGCGTTTACAGGGCTGTAAGTTATACAAAAAAAAGAAGGAAGAAAAACACACATGGAAATAAACCAACTCTGATCAGCAGTGACAAGCATTTATTTAGGAGCCACTAGATGGAAATATTTTTTATGTTTTAATTGCTAATTATAGGCTACAACAGAAGGGTAGCTTTGGCCAAAATTATCCTTTAAACTGGAGCATTAAGCCAGAATTGAGCACACCCTATCTGGATGTAGTTTAGGGCATCAGGAGAAGAAGGATTTATTTTTAAAGTGCTGTCCTTGTTTAAATCAAGCCTGAAATTTGCCAATTGAAGTTACATCTCTCCTGACTTACCAAGCAAGGACCTCTGAAGTGTAAAGTCTAGGTAAGAGCTGAAAACATATCTATATAAAGGTAGGCCTTTTCAAAATAATTTGCTGAGGATGCTCTGATCCTCCTCTTGCATACTGAGCACCACAAAAGGACCCAAAGGGACCACTAGGTAGTGGGCAGCAGCTAGTAGCATCCTTGCTTCTCCACTGTGCAGTGGAGCATCCCCCCACTGCCTGCTCTAAGTCAGACTGGACCCAGAGGGAGAAAACAGCTGCTTTGCTCCCCTTTCTCTGCATGTTCAGGACACTCAGCATCCCCTCCCTACCTGCCCCCACATTTGAAGGTAAATTTTTATTAGGGACACAGAACAGGTCTGTGCATGATTCTCAGTACTTACTTGGAGGCATCCAAGTTCTAGGATGGTTTCTGACCAGGTGTTTTTAACCCTTTGGGATTCCCACAAATTTCTCAGGAGCCAAAGCATTTCATTCCAAACAGCTGGTGACTGGTGGGGACTACTGATGAGAAACCAGCACCCCTAAAGCTGTCTCTGCATCACCCTGCACAGGACACAGGACCTGCTCTACTCCCAGAAGAGCCACCCACCTGCCTGGTGCTTGTAAACATAAAACTGACTTTCTGTACAAGGTGAAACACATAAGAAGAGCTGCTTATATTAAGACACCTACAGTGAACTCACTGTTAATAAATTTAGATGTAGAATAAAAAGACTGCTCTAGCCAGGCCCTCAAACAACCCAGCTGGGCCATGAACCTATGACCACAAGGGAGAAAGGAAGAGAAGATGAAGAGTTTGTGCTGCATGGGGACATCCATAGTTGGTACCTCAGGCATTTTACCATGCTTCTTGCAAGAGTTTGTATCGAATAGCTGCTACTTCAGGATTTCTGGGGCTTGGGGTTAGCTTGTGGGAGCTGTAGTCAAGTGAGTAGCCTTCTCCTGTTGAAGGCAGAAATAGGATGGGAAGGGACCTGGGCACTACCAACAGTGCAAATATATTTGCTGAGATCCCAAAGCTGACTGTGCTGGCTCACCTGGCTCACTCTTCTGCAGCATCCCCTAATCTTGTTAGAGGTCCAAGGGAGACAGCCTTGCAGGTAGCAGTTTCCCATGACCTCTTTTTGCCAACTCAAAGAAGGGCACATGGAGGCTCAGGTGTGGTTTGCTGGCTAGCAAAGCGAGGACCGCAGGATGGGAAAGGAATGGCCGTCATCTGAGACACAGAGACAAGAAGTCACCTCCAAGAAAAGTGCTTATTCTAATCCTACTCACTTTCTTCTGGCATTTTTCAAGTCAGATTGGGGGTATGAACCAAAGTAACTTCTCTGCCTCTGCTGCTCACACTTTTTGCCTGCTCTAGAAAAAACACAGACCAGACTACAAACTGAAAGCCCACAAAATGTTACTGCAAAACCTTTCTTTAAAAACTAGATGTAAAAGGTGGTTTAGTTTTCAATTTCTTCCCTTCAGCCACCTTCCCCATTCAGCTCCTTACCCTCACACACACCCTTTCCTTCCCCAAACTCCTTTGTTCAACAGAACAAAAAAAGAAAAAAAAAAAAAAAAGGAAAGCACCCACAGAAAAATGGTGCTATCTCACCCCCTCTGTCCTTAATTTCACTCCCAAATTCACTTATTTTAAAGCAGTCCAGCCACCAGAGAGTAAGGCTGGAGAAAGATCACAAGCCAGGTATTGGAATGGTTGAACCCAGCCTCATTGGGACCTGGACTGCTTAGGAATGGGATGGAGGAATAGGGCAGCATCACCACTTTCAATCCCTCCAGCCTGACCTTTGTACCATGAAGCAGCTCTTTTGGGCCCCCCATTCCCAGACAGCAGCTTTCTGGACCCAGGAAAGAATGGCACCATCCTGCTTTAATTCAGTCCTCTTTTTTAAAGAGTTGTCAGGCACTGTGGGCTCTCTAAGACCTTTGCCCCAGAACTTCAGCAAGTTTCTCTTCCACTCTGTTAAGGCAGTGGGTGGCCTAGAGCTGCAGAGCTACACCTGCTGCCTCTGGAGAGCCACGTCCCCTCTGTCCTGCTGCAGTGGGTGCAGCAGGCTGGGAGCTCCTGTCAGCTCAATCATGCCCCTCACTGATGTTCTGCAGTGACCAGAGACAGACTGCCTTGGAGCCTGGAGCTCCTGCACACACTAGAGAGCAGGACTGGTGGGATTTCAAGGACTTGCAAGTGGTTAGAGCCTGTTCACTGGGGAAGCAACCTGGCATCATCCATCTGTGTCACCTCCAGCATCCCCCAGCCACCAGGGAAGGAAATACTAGTTCATCTAAATCCAAAACTTCATGCATTTGTATTCAGGCAGATGAACCTACGCCAAGGAGGGTGAGGGGATGTGAAGCATTTAAAAGGAGAGACCCAAAGGGAAAAACTGAGCCATGCCAGGCCGTGACATAAGTATCTCCCATTGCTGGATTCAGGCTGCCAACAAAAGACTCTTCCTCACGAAGGAGCCCTTCCTCCCCCCACCAGAGCAGGGAAAGGGCTCCTGGCACCCCAAGAGCCATGACTAATCTATGAGGTGTGATGGTGCTACTGGGAGAAGGAAAGTTAGAAGCAATTTCTATTGCCAGAAGAAATCTCTACCAACTTCCACAAGAAGCAAACTCTAAGAACGAGTGAGGCTCCGGCTGTGCTCTGCAGAGCTGGGACCACAAGAGTTACACACAGGACTTCTCCAACCCTCTGTACATCACCCAGGGAAATACAGTACCTGGCAGTGTGAGCTCAGAATACAGGAAGCAGAAGCTTGCTGAAAATACAGACGCTAAAAGCGGTTCAAGCAGGCAGTGCCAAGTCTCATTCTTCATGTAAGAGAGCTCCCTCTAGGTCAAACACTCGGGTATTTCAGAGCCATCGCTCGTTTGGGATCCCATGCTCGGACCTGACACCATTCTTTGGGGGAGTGCTCATCGGTCAGAAAGCCCACAGGCACCCCAGAAAATCTGTGGCTTGTTTTCCCCTGGCAACACGGCCTTCCTGCGGTGGGCACTGGCCAGCCGTGCCATGCGTGTGACAAACGCGTGTGTGACACGTGCCTCGCCTGTGCCAGAGCCACCCGTCCTCCGAACTTCACCCATCAGAGCGGCTCTGACCCCGGGATGTACTTAAAGCCCATTGAGATGTGGCACTTGGGGACATAGTTTAGTGGTGGATGTGGCACTGCTGAGTAAATGGTCGGACTCAATGATCTCACAGGGCTTTTCCAACCTTCTGCGGCTCCATGGTTCCGGTATGTTCAGCTGCAGGCACACCAGGGAAGGAGGCAGCCTGTGATTTCTCCAGCCCCAAACCCAATCTTTACCCTGCTTTGAAACACTGATGAATTATTCCACAAACTGAAAAGCAGGGGGAGTTCAGAAGAGGCTTTCAAATTCACAGAGCTAGAAAAATCAGATGGAAAAGACTTAATGCTGGAAAATGCTGGACCGTTCCCTGCAGTGGGATCCCAGGAGCTTTGCACAAACTAGTTTTAAGCCTTGAAGTCTTTAATACAACTTCCTGTTTTATTTTTCTTTTACCTGGACTGGTATTTACTAATAAATATGCAGCTGGCTGTATACAGAACAGCAGGTAGCTCCCATTTACAGCTGTATATAACTGACTGCAGCATTCAACACCCTCACTCTGCTATGCAGTATAATACTCACAATAAAACACACACCGTATTTGCAACTGTGTTCATGCTACTATTCTGGTACGTGACACACATTAAGAAACATATTCAGAACATAGAAAAGAATTTACCATTTACATAAAAAAGATGCACTGGGATTTTCAATAAGTTCCAGCATAATACAGTATCATTTTTTATATCTTGTCTGCTCCCTTGGTCTTGCTGATTTGATACATTTTTTTCTCTTTATAACCAGAAACCTATAGGTTGTATATAGTTTTTCTTAACCATATTATATGGTGTCAGTGTGTATTTATAAAACTTTACCAATTGTCAGAATGACTTAATCTAAGGGCCATCCAGGCCAATATCCTGTCTGCAGCAGTTTTTGCCATTAATATGGATTAGGCAGACAATACCGTTTACTACAACCTAGTTTTAAAACCATGTTTGTGATAATACTACTGACTTGTGTATAAATGGTTATAGAGCACAGGGTGCAGAGAAATAGCATCCCCCCTACAAGGCAGGGAGGGAAACTGAGGCAGGGGATATGGAGATTTTTTTCACACGTATAAAGAGAGATTATATTTACATATACATAAAATGTGATGGAGATTATATATAACAAGGAGCTGGCTGGAGCCCCAGATAGCAGCACCACCCACTCCAGCCCTTCATCCCACCATGTGTCCCTGGCTGGCACCAAAAGAAGGGCCACAAGCCTGGGAGATGTTGTTAATGAGTTAATGGTGGAGGTCTCAAATCCAAGCGCTGCAGGTGTCTGCTTTTGATTCTTTGCTGCTCTTCTCCCAAACAGCTCAAGGATTTCCACGCTCCCTCTTTCTCCTTTACAAATGAGTGTTTAACATAAGAAGAGAGGCAAGAGGAGCCAGGGCAGCCGGGAGATCTCCTACAGCCCTTTCTAGGCAACCTGAGCAGGCGGGAAAAGGCAGCTGGCTGGAGCCCAGTGAGAGAGCAGGGACCATGGGAAGAGTCTTCTCACATCTGGTTAAGTACTGCTAAACCCTCCGACGAGCTGCCTAATTATTACAACACTTCTGCCGAAAAATTAATGTGCTTGGCCGTCTGCACTGGGGCAGAAAGGGTAGGAAAGCAGCTGTCAGGATTCAGGCAGCGATGGGAGCACCAAGGAAAGAGGTTTGCAGCACAAGAGAAGGGCAGGGAAGCTCTGCCTGCAGGGATCCTGCTGGGAAAACAGCCCTCTCCCTGCTTTTTTTTGCTGCACGATCCCCAGGAGAGGACAGTGCCAACAAAGTTGTTAATCTAGTAACAACAGCCCTTGCAAAGAGCTCAACAGTGATGCCCTGCCTACCAAAATCTACAGAATGACCTGCCAGCATCCCAAAATATAGATAATCATCCCAAGGACTCAATAGCAGGGCCAGGAACGAGACCCAGGACACTGAGGTTGCTTCTGCCTGGCCTCTGCTCACTTTTCCCTCTTGCTGAGCCCTCATTTCAGTAACTTCCAGAAAATCCAAGTGTCGCATTTTATTTCTGTAGGTTTCTATAAGAGCTGTAGGTACCAAGGTAACATCATTCATATGCGTGTCCATAGTCACCTGTGTCTGCCACAACCAGCTAAAAAAGGCTGCAGAGAAGACAGCAGGGTCCTGCCCCTCCAGGCTCAGCTGTCTCTGTGTCAGGTTAGTGGGTAAGCCTCTTTCTGCTACAGCTGTGGTGGGATTAATCTCTCTTCCTAGACAAAAAGGTGGGCTTATTTCCCAAGAGGTGTCCAAGTACAGCCAGAAAGCTCAGCGAAAGTGGCAGCCTGCTGGGTGCCTTTTACCCACAGACATTTGATGAAATTAATGACACACAAGTAAGTATAAAGGCTAAGACAAATAGAATTGGCAACAACTTGAACCTTTGGCCTGTCCTTTGAAAGTCTCTGGCAAGTCTCAAATCTTCTTGATCTGCTCACTAAAAGGATGACTGTCCCACAATTATTTTCCAAGCATTTGTTGGCAAGTTGTAGGAGGAAAAAGGCATTTCACTGAAGCTGTTAGTACAAAAGCTCAACTCCAGCCAGGGACTGGACTCCACTTCAAATTATAATATTTTAAGTACCTGAAAATAAATATTTTGTCAGCTGCTGAGAATTAAGAAGTAGCTTCGACCTTTCAGAGAGGGGAACCCTGCAGAGAGCGGCAAGGCTCAGAGAGTTAGTTGCAAAACAAGCTCTGCCTGAGCCATTCAACCTGTCTAGTGCACACACAGCCTCCCCTCCCATACTCCCAGCTCCCTGCAAGCTGCCCAGAGCCTCTGAGGCACAGCAGGCTATCCTGCACCCAGCAGCTCCTTCCCAGCCAGGAAATGTGCTGACAAAAGGGACTGGAGCAGCACTTTACTATAAACTGGGTGCCAGAAGTAAACTGAGCATCCTTGAGATGGCAACAGCAGAGTGACCACTCCACTCCCCTGTTCCTCACTGGTGCTGTTGTGTCATATTGTGCCACTCACAGACCTAGGAATTTTGTCCACAAGGATTAAAAATACTCACTTTTGTTTTGTAAAATCTGATTATGACCAAGCACCTGGGTAGATGTACCCATCACCTCTCAGACCTCTGAGCCACAGTGAACACTGTTCGTACTCCAGCAACGGCAAAAGGAACCCACACAAAGCAAGGGATCTCTCTTTTTTCCAGCAGAGCTCAAGGAGTTAAATCCCTCTCCCTTCCCCCCCATCTTTCTGCCTTTGGCCTTTAGATCAGCCCTGGTTGCCAATGAGGACTCATCGAAACACCACCAGGCTGGGCCTGTCAGGAAGGAAACCAGCGCGTCCAGAGTTTTGTTGTTCTAAAGACTTTTTTTTAAATTTTATTTTACTGCTCAGGAAGGAAGCCAGAACTTGCGCTTCACTCCAAGAATGTTGATTACTCATCCTTCCCTGCATTATTTCTTTTATCTCTCACTTTTATCTACCTTACTCCAAATTTTTACCCTAAATTCTTTCTCTACCATTCCTAGCCACTGATTTCAGCTGTGCATCCAAGTTTCATTAAAAAAAAAAAATTGGCAACTGTTACCTCAGAAAAAAAAATCCCATTTGTCATGTTTATTAAACAAGTCTCCATTCCTCCCCCTACACAGCCTTTTCAATCCAGGCACCACGGTTATAACCACTGCTCAAGGGTCTGGGCACTACATGACCACAACCACCCTCAGCTGGAGAATATCATAATCCCTGCTTTAGAGACAGATGATAAGAAATTACTCTGCTTGTCCAAGGTCAATAGAGTCCACAGCACAAGCACAACTTAGGCTCAGGGCTTTGCCCAGGCAGCCCTTCCCTCTTCCTGCTCTGCATGGCTGCAAGGATTAGGCACGCTCAGCTCTGCCAATAACTGTGTCCTTCATCTTCAATACCCACCCCCGCCAGCCAAGCTAGAAATGAGCAACACAAGTAAGAGAATCGGTATGTGACGAGTTGATGACACATTTCCTTAGATGCAGAAAAATGTGGGTCCTGGATCACCCAAACGTCAGCGAGCCACCTGAGTACATAGCAGAGGGACTATCAGCAAGTGGTGTCTAACTGCCTGCTCCTCCCAGGCTCTGTAAAATCCATCACACCACCCGGGGGTTTCCTTTTCTTCTTTGCCCAGGTGCAGCTAACAAGCCAGACACAACTGGCAACATCTGGGAGAACACACACAGATGTTTCTCATTGACATCATAACCTTCCCCAGCCTTTACCAGCACGTGCCCACGCCCCAGGGTGGGTGCCCAGATGGGAGACACACACTGGGTCCTCACAGTGTTCCCAAAGAGACAACCAAAGGTGAAGCTTTTTTTTTTTTAGCTTAAGTTTCTTTCTTCCCTGAGATGTGCCACAAACCTGGGGGCTGATCCGGATCACACCATACACAGCTTCCCCAGGCTCCTACACCCACAACATCTCTGTTACACACAAGTAAAGCCAATGCAAGTTCTCTCTGCCCAGCTCTGTCTTGCTCTAATACAATCCTCCCCTGTTTCCACAGTTAACTCATTGTTTTCGTTTTAAGAGGGGAAAATAACGAGATGGTGGGAACATTACTTCTGGCTAATGGAGACAGAGATCTGCAGACTTTCACAGCTTACTTTTTCCAGTATATCCTAGTCCTGATCCAAATATCATCATACTTATTTCAGTCCTGGACCAAATGTGGGACTGGACACAACACATTGGCCAAATTAAGACAGAAATAACTTGTAGCATTTTTCTACTTCACACTCTCTCTAGCACCTCTTGCCGACACTAAATTTCTGGTCTGCAGATGCCCTGTTTCCCGCAATACTGAATGTCCCAGTGCCTTCAACACAGCTTCCCTGAACACGTTCATCCCAAATCTTGAGTGAAGGCAGGCTGCCCATCACCTCCCCCCTTCTGAAATCAAAACAGCTTTTTGAGAGCAACACTTTTGTGCACGAACCTAAATATGCGGACAGGAAGGAGCAGCACAAACAGCAGCAACCAGTCCTGAGGAGCAGAGCTGGCAGGAGCAATGCCAGCTGTCCTGCGCAGGCTGCATGCTGAGCAAAGTGCAAATCTGAGGGCAAAGAAGCAGGGCTGTAAGAGTTTGACTGCGCATTCTCTCCTTCTCTCATCCAAGGGCCACCTCCTGATGTATGAATCCACTCAGGCTGGCAACTTTTTGATCGTAACCATTAAGTTCCCCTGCTCCTTTTCAGCACAGGGTTGTCCAGGTCACTGATTGCTCCTTCATCTCCCCAGCAAAAGGAAAAAAAAAAAAAAAAAAAAAAGGCATCAGTGGTCAAGCTGACTCCTCGGGGAAGCTGAAGACAAGTGCTCAGGAGGTAAAAGCTGTCACCCTGCCTAAGGACTTTGCTAGAGCCTTATCTCCCACCTTTAGTGCTGGAAATATGAAGTGAGGCTGGTTTGCAATCAGAAGAATAAACAAGGGAAGGAAGCAAACTTCTGCAGCTCCCTCGGTGGTGCTGCAGAGTTTGGATCCTTCTGACCTGCACTGATATCCAACTTCCAGGATTTCCACCCATCCACAGCCATCACAAGATGGCCCTTGCGAGATTCCCCACACTGCAAACACTGACAAGGAGACAAGGCTCCCTCTAGCCTGCATAGGCCAAAGGTTGGGCTGGGTGTGGGGCAGCTCTGCTGTAGCACGGCCAGGCCACCCTGATAAGGCTTTCACTCACCCAGCCAGAGGTGCAGCACCCAGGGTGTCATTCAGCCTCCTCCTCTCTCACCCACACGCACCCTCACATCACCTCCTGAGCAACATGGGAGCTCACGTGGGGCCTCCGGTAGGGAATTCTGTGGGGCATCCCCCCAAACAGATCTGACTCCTAAAGAAATCTTCAATATTGAAAGCTGGGTAGGAGAACAAGGCAGAGCTGTGATCTGGTACCAGGCGTTTTCCCATCCCTGCACAACTGCCAAAGCAGGCTCTCTGCAATGAGGGATGACGATCCTATGCCTCCTGATAGCGAGGGATGCTACAGGACAGACAATTTCACATTCTAAATGGCTTTGCAAGCTGTTTCCTAAAGTGCAGGAAAACAATATAAAAATCAGATTAAAAGGTTGAGTCCTTTATAATTAAAAATACTTTAATTTAAATCAAAGTCCCAAAAATCCCAGTAGAAAGAAATGGGTCCTTCAGGGCAGTGCCCTTTTACTTGTTACTCTGTTTACAAAACCAATTCCTTTTTGGGAGGCAGTCACAAGGAGCCTTCACCCCAGCTGCTCTTCCCAGTGCTTTCTGATTTAGTTTCCATGCAAGTGCCAGGAAGCATTCACCTGCCTCCCAAAGAAGAAGCCCATGCTTGGGGAGCCAGCCCTGCCAGCCAGCCCAGCAGCTGCAGCTGGATGTGTCCCACCAGCCTCACCCTGTCCAGGGCTGGGGCAATGCACATCTAGAAAGCCCAGGTAAAGCTGAAGGATTGCACCTGAGAAAAGCTCATGCACAAAAGCTCTTGGGTCCTTCTAAACTGAAAATTTATGTGTTACTCTGGCAAGATATAGTGATATAGTTAAGATTCCATGCTGCTGGAGGATACCATGGACATAGTTTCCAGCTTTTCCTTTTAGGGGTATCCAGAGACACTTGGTACCTTCCTTTTCCCACTTCAGAACAGCCCAGGATTCACAAGAAAAAGCACAAAACACATTCTTGCTCTGCAATTCAGGGAGAAAACTGTTCTCAGCCTGAAGTTAGCAAAAAAAAGAAAGGTTTTTAAGCAATGCTGATTAGAAAGTATGTCCCAAGTGAGGAAAAATACAGTGGAAGTGTCCCACACCTGAACTCGACAAGCAGTTTTGCTTTCAGCAGGACTCCCTCCCATGTTATCTGTGTTTAGGACAATAAATCTCTCCTTGCTTTGCTCCTCCCCAACATTGTTTTTCCCCCTCTTCTGTTGCTCAGGCCACTGCTGCAATTCAAGACACCAACAAATGGTCAAAGGAGAGAAGAAAGCGATGGATAAGAAGAACTCTCAGATTATCATGACCACCCTCATGTTTTTAAAAGAAAGAACAATAATGAAATGAACAGATACAGATAGTACCAAACCCAGCAGTATCCGACCAACAGCAGGAAAATAATTCAGTAGTAAAAAAACATGAATTCATGGTGGTGAACTTGTCCCAAACATCTGTCACCTGTGAGTTTCTATACTCAGACCAGCAAAGCCAAGCAGGCAAACAGTGATGTTGCATGAAAGGGGAGAAAGACACACATACAGCTTACATGTGTAGATTTATAAAGATACATATGCCCTTTTTCAGAGGATGCTGTAAATGAATCCAATTCTATATTAAAATTCCCAGATATAAATCCATTATTTCTGAAGAATTTCAATTGCTCTGCATAGCTGAAAAATGTCCTCCAAAGTCTCCAAATCTGCTATTCCACCCTGAAGAAGAGAGGTGAAACATTCACAGGCTATCAGGCACATTGACATGATAGAGGACCACCAGTGACATGAACCAGAGGATAAAAATCATCACAATTTGCTATCAATGGCTGCTTTTCTTGGAATATGGTATTAAAAGGAAACAACTTCATTCCGACTATGAATTTGCATTAGAAATCCATAATAAAAATAAAGCTTAATATTATACAAATGGGTACAGCTCTCTATAGTGCTCTTGATGCAGATTAAGGTTAGACAGATTTCAGATGACAGTTATTTACCTCAGTCTAGCACCATGTATGCACAAAAAGAATTTATTTTATAGCTGCAGATATTAGCCAGAAAAAAGAGAAGAGAGGAAATCTTACAGTCTCACGTAAAATATAATTATGTCTGTTTTCCACTCCTTGGAAGGCAAACAAAGAAAAAAAATGAATCTGCTGCTAGCATTTAATGGGACTTGTCTAAATGATATCAAACAAATAACAACCAGCAGCAATTCACTAACACCTTCACTTCTATTTTTTCCTTTGGGGAATTCCAGAAACGTTAAGACCTTGTTGCCTTGAACACTTTCAGTCCTACAGAGCAGGATTAGCCCCATGCCTGAGTATGCCTCTTTCTTTCAAGACCTTCAAAATATCAAGGAAAGAAAAATAAATCACACAGGCACTCATGCTTATTCCCTCTCTCCTGAAATGTTCACCTTCCCCCCTGCTTCTCCCAAATCCTTATGCAATCACCACCAACAAACTAGGAAACTGTTGCTAAGTCTCGAATTTTGCAAGTTAGCAAGTAAAATAATAAAACAATGTTTTAACTGTCAGAGATCCTGGCTCGCAAAGTGCACTTTGGTCATTTCCTTTAATAACTGTAGTTTAGTAGTAATGATTTATAATAGTTCATAATATTCTACTAACTGTACTATATTAATAATCCTAATACTTTGCCCTTGCCTAGCGTCTTCTGTCAGAAGGTATCACGCCCCGCTGTGAGGGAGGCATCGCTCCTCCGGTTCGGGATCGGGGAGCCACGACTCCGAGCCGTGCCCGGGGTCAGGATTCCCGATCCCCAGCACAGCACGGCAGCCACCAAGTCTGCCTGCGCTTCTCCTGCCGCAGTCCTCTGACAGCAGTCCAGTCTGATCGATGGGGCTGAAGATTTAATGTGATTCATTCCTTCTCGAAAAGCAAGGTTTGGCCAGTGTTTTGGGGGCCGTGGTTTTGATGGGAAATACTGAGCAAGGTGGGGGGGTTTCCCTGCAATTGTGCGGTAAGTACCCTCCTGCCAGCATCCAGGCACAGAGGGCAGAAGAGGAGCGATAAATATTTGCTGCGTCCATGCCCGTGTCTCCAGCAGGAGATGGATAAATGTAACATTTCTGTGCTGCTCAGCACTCCGAAGACAGTGGCTACACCAGCTCCCGGGGAGTCCAAAAAGAAAGAGAGGGGGCACGAGGCATCTCTGGCATGGCAGAGATGACATGAAGGCTGGCCGGATGGCAGCGGCTGCACGGGGAAACATTTTGGAGGAGAAAACAGCCCCAGCCCTCCCCCTCAAACGATCAATTAAAATCCATCCTTCTGCCGAGAGCGGGCGAGGACAGCAAATGAGGGCTGCGAGGAGCAGCGCCCGGCCGGGGTCTGCATGACAATTGATGGGAAGGGGAGGCCGGGGGAGGCAGCCCTGTCCCTCCTCTCACCATGGTGATTAGGTATTCCGAGTGCGCCAGATAGCCCCAAATAACAGAAAGAGAAATATAAACTGGAGACCGGCAGGTCCAAGGGAGGCCAGATGGCCCCGCAGCCGGCAGGGGCTGCTCCCATCCAGCCCTTCCCCACTTTTAACTGTTCAAATATTTCTTTATCCCGACAAGACAATTAAGCCGAACAGCATGGAAAGGAGTCTCGGCAACAGTTTGCAGAGGGAGGGGGAAGGTTGTTGCCAGAAAAGCAGGGAAAGGAGATGATTGCTGCGTGCTCCAAGACCTCCATGCAGCACACTTTACTCCACAAGGATGTATGTATTTGGTGGAGCAACAGGGATGGATGCGTGGCTGTCATCCCTGCCACTGCCCATCTGCCTGCCCAGCCCTTCCAAAATTCCACTGTTGCTTCTTCACTCCTACATCACGCAGGGCACTGCATGACTGCATGACTTTATTTCATTATTTCACAAATGGAGTTAAACTTGCAATTTCCCATGATCATGGCTGAATATGATTAGCAACAAAGCATCACTTCACATTAGACCTCAAATTTTACTAGCCTTGGAAGGGGTGCATCCCAGAGGGAAGAGTTGTGAGCAATGGATGTGTGGACATGTGCATTCCCCCTCCAATACATTGTTCCACCACAAAAAAAAACCCCAACCTCTTCCCCCCAGAACATATACATAGACACACACACAGCTCTCTACATAGGTCATAACACAAATCCCAACACGGATCTGAGCAGGTGAGTGACTGCACAGACAGCCCTTGATCTGATTTCCAAAGCACCACATTATTTAGGAATTCATGCTGTGGTCATCATAGTCCTGATGTCCATCGCCTGAAGTGTAATTTACATTTGATCAATAACAAACCAGTTGTTTTAAAAGGAAAACTAACTCCATGCTAGAGATGTTCTTTAAAACCTCAAAGTCTAACAAAGAGGTCACAAATACACCACACAACTTCTGCAGACAAGAAATCAATTGCAGCATAAACTATGTCCAAGGTGAAATATGATTATCAAAAATAATAATATTCAAAGTAATGTTATTATAATCATTCCTACTACCATCAGCAGACCCAAAGGATGAGCAAGGATCCCAGCCTGCCCACAACTCAAATGTTCATCTCCTGGGCACAGCAGGAGCTGGGCAAGGGCCACCAGCAGAAGCAGGGAAACTGAGATTTTGAGAGCCAGATTCGGGCCAGAGGATGGAAACTGAATCAGTGGCCAGGATGCAGAAGATCACCTTCACACCACAGTCACAGACAACACGAGATGGAGACCAAGCAGCAGATAGTAATGGGAAACCATCTTCTGTGGTCCCAGGGAGGCTGGTGGCCTGGGCTGCCCCTCTGCTCTGACAAGGTCCAGCTCTTTGCCAGGATGTCCCGGCTTTGGCACCGACCTCTGCCTGCCACTTTGTGGGAACACAATGCCACAGGAACTGGGTACTATGACTGAAGGACACTGAGACAGGTTTTATTAGAAGTGAAAAAACAGGAATCTTTTTTTTTTTTTCCTCTGATTTTAAAATAGGGCTATAGATCTCTTTTGCAGAAAGGAACATGTCATTTATTTCCACTCCTTCTAGGAATCTCAATTATTGTACGCTTATTAAAGCAAACCCATAAAATATGTCTTCCAGTGCCTTTAACACATGCTTTACAAGAAGCTCCTAAACTCTAACAAATGACATTATTTTTCTCAGTAAGCACGTAAGGGAATGAGCCCATCCAGTACAAGGTATGTCTGCTTATGCCTGGAAAGGCTCCACTTTTCCACATGTTCCCTGTATACTCCATCGCTCTGGCTGTCCTGAATACTCACATTTTACAGCAAGAGACAACTTACCTAAATGCAGACATCTCAGCCCAATTTGCTGATTAACAAAGAGTGCTGTCCCACCCAAAAGCACCCCAAAGACGTTGGCCCTTTATGGGATGCAGGGTATGGATCCAAGCACTATCCTGCTTTAAAAGTAAGGAAAGGTTTATGCAAAGGGCTGAGCAACCTGTACTGCATTGACATATCTCTTATGGGGCCAGGTGCCAATCTGCAATACTCTGGAACATATCACAAATAATTTTACTGAATTCTGCAAATTTCTTCCACTAGTGAAAGCAGGCTGAGACTTTCCTCCCATGCTGCAGAGGACTAAATAAGCATCTTCCAAACACTCCTTGATGTGCAAATGTCTCATTTTGATTCTTGTTTTCTTGCAAAAGTCTTCCAAGCAAAAACCTATTTTTCAGGGAAGTTAAAACTCGGTGATTACACTTTATTTAAAAAAAATAAATAAAAGTGGGGGAGGAAGTTTCTCTAGAAAATCACCATTTAAGCTATGAGGTGAAACAAATATTTTAATGATCTATTCAAGATAGGCTTCTGCACAATGGAACAGAAGACCACACAGGGCAATCATAGTAATTCAGCTTCCACGTAACACAAACCCTTTCAGCAATCAGAAAAATACACTGAAACGATGAAGCTCTGCAAACCTGAAAAGCACCTGTTAGACATGGGAAGGTGTTGCTGATCTACGAAAATTTTACAATTTTTCCTTGCAGTCATAGAAAAGCCTAATTACATTTTTACCTTGAAGCTACAGCCATCTACCTGCTCCATAAGTAGCACAAGTAAGCATCTCTTACAGAGGGTTATATATAACAATTACACAAGGAATCCACAAAACTCCTCAGAGACAACAAACTCCTAAAGTACACATTTCTACAGAAACTTCAAAAATATATCTGCAAATGCTAATGCAAAACAGGATCACCATTCTATCTGCAAACTGCAGTCTCTCAAATTCTTCACTTCAGAAGTTTCCCTTTTCTGATGGCCAGCATCAAAGAGCATTTGGATCCTCTAAAAGGTCCATAACTTGCTCTCAACCTTCAGCAAACACACCCATACGTGTGTATGCACACACCAAATAAACTCGCTGTCTTAATGGAGCGAAGTTTCCATCGTGCAGTATCTATATGTGATGGGAATATGATAAAGAGCCAACAGATGTATTTAGTGTACATCATCCTGGTAGTTACAGAAAAAATTTAATGTTGATGACGTATCAGTATTGCTACATTTGCTCTGCTGTACTGTGCAGAAGAGCATCTTAAAGAAATTTAACATGGTAACAAAAACAATACAACAAAACACCTTCCACTTCTGCCCAAGTTTTCCAAGCTGCCTGCAAAGTTTTTCTTCTGCTTCCTTTCCCTGGCAAGTCCCCTGCCACGGCACTGGCAGCAGCACTAGCACTCGGTGTCACCTCCCTGTGTCTCTGCAAAGCCCCGTCTGCTCCCAGAGTGGACCCGCGTTCGGCACGCGCTCTTGGCAGAGGCAAGGCACGGCGATGGATGTGGATGCGTCTGTCTGTCCACAGCTGTTCTCCATGTGGTCTAATTCATTTAACAGATTTACTTCTTTAAATGGGGTATCTGACAGGATTTTGCCAGCAAGATCCATAGCAGCTGATGCGCTCTAAATTCATTTAGCCAGCAGACCCTCTCCTCGGCCGCTATCTCTCGCAGTACTCTTTTGAGCAAGCTTCATTTTCCCAGCCAGGTTATATTGATAACGAAAAGAGCATCAACAAAGATGTCTCTAAGCCTTGCCATCTCACCTGCCTCCCCCATGGATAATTACATTGCCAGCTTCCACGCATCCACATGTGCTCCCACCTACAGCCACTTTTCCTACAGACCCAAAGGAGAGAGAGGAGATTCTGAACAATGAAAGGAGCTTACAGCACAAAAAGTAGCATGGTCGGGGGTGGATCAGAAGGAGAAGGGGGAGAGACACGAGAGATCACACTGGTACTGCAAGAAATACACAGCTCCTGCCATCAGTGGGAATTGTCCTACCCTCGCAAATAAAAGACACACTTGCAGCATATTTCAAAACCAAAGAGCGATGGATTTAAAAGGCAGGTTGATTTTATGATGACTTTTATTGAAAAGGTACGCTGGTTTAGGCAGATGTCTTTTAGCATCGGTAAGTTAGCACAGTGCCTAATTCAAGGAGACAGCCTGAGGAAGCAGCGCCGACAGGGGAGAGAGAGCCACAATGTCTCTATTACTCTCCTTGGTATCATAAAGGGGAGAAGAAAAATCACATCTGAAAGGGAGAGGAAGCAACAGTGCAGCAGGTTTTTGTTTAAAAGAAAAAAGTAATAATAAAAACAACAACAATAATAAAATAGATTTCTATTAATAAAATTCAACAGAACAAAGGAGCCCATGTGAAAAGCAAACCACTTGCTCCTTGATTACGTATCTGGGTTTACAGGAAAACTCTAATCATAAGTTAGCGCTCTTCCTTGGGGTACCACACTCTGTTGCCCCCAGACCACTCCACATTGTGGGTCACCTCCCAGCTCTGCAAACCTGGAAGTCTGCGCTTCATGAAGACAGCTCTGCCCCTCTGTGTAGGCAACTCCACAAGGGACAAGGTGATGGGGGAACAGGGAGTTAAATTCATGAGCAAGTGGACTGGGTTCCTTCAGTCCAATAACTGGCCTGCTTTCCCAGCTCTTTCGAGCATATCACCTTTCAATGGGCACCAAAATGGGGGAAACACTCAGAGAAAGCACATGATGCAACAACTTATTGAGTTGTAAAAACAATTTGTATTTGTCTTAAAGAAGGAGATCAGTGGCGAACAATATTCTAAAATTAACCAGAGGAAAAGGTACTTTTGTCCTAAGCTGAGGCATGAATCGTGACAGTCAGTAATGCATTTGCTCTAAAAACGGTGTTCATGAAGAAAAGGTCAGAAAGAAACACCTGAAGAAGCAGGGGGCACATGCTTGCTGCAAGATTTGGGAAAGTTCCTGGCTACACATTCCAGCTACATCCCTGTTTACACATATACATGTATCAGCACCTACAGCTTCACACTGGTGCATGGACAGCTTTCTGCAAGGTCAACATCACCTCTCCAGCTATGTGCTGGAAGGTCAGTTTCCTTCAAGAGCACCTCACCTTAAAATCTGTCAATATCCTTTTGGAAGAACAAGGCAATATTGCATGGCTGAGCTCAGCAGGCAGGAAAGGCTGCTTTGCCTTTGCCTCCTGCAAATCTCACAGCACTGCGGGGCAGTCACCTGTTGTGTATCTCAACAAGGCACAATTAAAGAACCACCAAGTCAGCAGAGGTACTTACATCTGTCACTTCGGTCTTCGGGACTGGATGAGGTCTCACGGTCAGAAATGAGGCCAGAAACAGCAAATATCTTCTTCCCTGTATCGTCAACTTTGAGGGAGCCGGGGGAGCTGGAGGGGAGCTGGGTGCCAAACTCATACTCCTTCCCATCAGTGTCCGAGAAGCGCAGATGGGGCGAGTCAGTGTCGTGGCAGTTTTTCAGGCGCTTGGCCGGTGTAAAGGCTGACTGGTAGCTCTCCCGGTCTTCAGTGGATGCAAAGGGGCGGAAAGCCCCGACACCGCTGTGGTTCAACATACTGATCGGGGTGCAGTCCAGGTTGGGGGGTGCAAACTGGGGGTGAAGGTGAAGCAAGGATGGAGGAAAGTCACGGTTCGCAAATGCTCCCGGCACCCCGCCTTGGCGGTGATACATGGAGGCAAAAGTATATGAGCCATTGGTAAAGGGAATGTGCACGTCCTTATCTGCTGACACAGGGACCCCAAAAGGCCTCGGCTGCTGGCAGGGAATGGAAGCATCGCGGCTGGCTTCGGCAGTGGAGGCGAGAACCATCAGTGCTGGGGAGGCCAGTGGATTGGGGAGATAGGGTGAGTTCTCCATCTTGAATGCTGCCCGGTGTAAGTCCATCGGAGTCTCTTTCCTCAGCAGGATCACAAGCAGAACGATCTTCCCCGGGAGGAAAGCAAAGCGATGCCTAGGGATGGAGCGGGGAAAATTACTGGAGCATCATCACCCTTTGAACACTGCAAGGAAACAGAAAGGGAAAGAAAACACAACCAATTAGGTTTCTGCGCTCATTTCTCCGGGATGCTCCAGCAGCAGAGTGGCCACATGTGTTACAAGCCACCGACCGGAGATGCGCCACTGTTCTCATTCAAGAAAATCAATAGACAACTTCACACACTAGTGGAGTCAGCCCTGGCCCTCTAGGTTAAAGGGTACCATCCAGTGCAGATGAATAAAAGGCAAATCAAACATAATAACATGCAGATTTAATAATGCACTAATAAAAAATATTCAGTCTAAAATTAACATAGTAACTCCAAATTATAAGTGGAATTTTATATGGGAAGTGGCATGTATACATAACCACAATAAACTTAAGAAAACCCCCATATACACAACCCTGCTATTTGCTCAGGGGCTGGGGGTGTAGAACCAACATAAAAGTATCCATTGTACACAGTTACCCAAATCAGACAGCACACACGGTTAGAGCTGTACATGATGCTTGAGACATACGTAACTGACAGGTATTTTCTCTGGCTCTCACACTACATATGGGTAGATGTGTGCTTGCACACACAGTACTCGATACCATCATGTGTATGTATGCACACCATTGGAATGTAGGAATGTGGCTCTCCCAGTGCGCTTGTGTAACACACAAACACCCACGCGTGCACACACGGTCCCTGTGAGCCAAAGGAGAAGAGACTTCCCCAGTAAAATGCCTGGCGTCTCTGACAATATTTTAAATCATAATGGGTGCTTCTGCCATCTGATCTCTGCAAGTGTCTGCCTTTCGGGTCGGGGACAAGAGAGGATGGATCAGTAATTTTAGTTCCTAATGCACTCACTCTTAAGTAGATTTGTAAACTGCCCTGGATGTGCCATTAACATTTAGAGGAAAATGTTAACAAAATTTCTGCCTCGCATCTTGCTGAGCCTCCCAGGTTGGCTGCAACCACCCACCCAGCCACAACCCCCTCCCAGGGTGAAAGAAGGGAAAATCCTTCTTTCTCTATCTCCCCCAGTTTGCAGTGCCTTTTTGTGTTGTTATTTTCTCCCCCAATCAATCTCATGCCTTTTCTTTTAAGCTTCCGCCGCCTGCCATTCAGGCCCCACAACCCAGCTTAAAATACAAGGACTGTAACTTTGAAACAATATACTAGCCGCTGGAGCTCAAAGGGCTAGAAAAATCATATAATAATAAAAAGCTGTTACAAATTGTGCCTCTTAAATCCAGAGGGTCAAACATCTCAAATAAAACTTAGTGAAAGAGTGTCTCCCTAATGGAGTGCCTTTTGTACTCCATGAATGAGGGAGCCTAGGTTAACAAAGTGTATGAAATCCAGTCTGGGGCTTTAATGCAGTTCAGTGATAGCATTTCCTCTCTCCCATCCTGTACCCAGCCGCTCCACTGACTGTTATGAATTGTGAAGATGAGTGGACATCATCTCTCTGCTTCCTCATTTGGCACTCATCCTTAGAGACATCATTGCTAAATTACCAGATTATGTATCTCGCATTAACAGATTTGCTCTCTTCCAAATTTTAAATAACTTTCTCGTTGAGTTCTTGCCACAGACAGTGAGGCAGAGAGGAAGAGTGAGGGATGCCAAGGGCAGCCTGGTCAGCACTGCAGTCCTGGGTACACTTTCTCTGCTGCTTCACATGAGACTGGTCAAAATCTGGAGGTCAGGAATCTGCAGCCACTGGCAAAGTCAGAGTATTTGGGAGCTTATATTACCATGTAAATATAAATAAATAAATATATATACATGCACACACACGATTATATATTCAAAGACATGCATGCAAATAAGCCACTGTTCTCAGAAATAAGTGATCATTCACATGGCAGCAAAACTGAGCAATCACAGAAAAACACAGATTTCCAGGGAAAAAAAAAGGCAACCACCTCTGCGTGCTTTTCTATTTTTACTTGTGCTTTCACACCATTACGTTAAATGTATTTCATAAATTAGTAATCTGGCCGCAACACTTGACACTCCTGTAGGATACTGTGAATCACTGTGGCCGTTTATTCGTTTGCAAACTTCATTACACCAGGAATAAATCAACACATTACAATATCTCAGCCAGCCAAATTTAATTTTTTTTCAGCTCCCACTTCCTTTTTCGTTCTCTCCTGCTCCCTTCTCACCCAGCACCTCCCCACCCCCCAGCAACATGGACAGATTAGGCTGCGGCAGACCAGTCATTATGAAAATCTATCGTTAATACACTCCCAATGTCAAAATGTCATAGATTTAAATACAGAACCCAAAAATAAGAAAACTAACTGACCTCCTTAATTAAAAAAATATGGATTGCAGGATAATCAACTGGAGGGAACATTTGGGTGCTAGGAAGGCAGTGGGCACAGGTGGAGTGAGGAGCTGCTACTTTTCTGCCTCTATGCTGATTTTTTTTAATTTAGCACCTCGTGCAAATCCAGATTAAAATAACTCCAGCTATTGATCTGAGCAGTGGAATTGACATTAATTTTAGTTCACTTCTCACTTTGCAAAGGGATCAATAGGAAGTAATAACAGCTGACATCCCCGCTGAAAGGAGGAGAAAAGACGGGCTAGAGACAGAAATCGAAAAGCAACCAAATAAATCAGCAGCTACTTTTCCACGGCATCAGACAAACTCCAAACAGATTGCAAAAAGTCTTTGTTGAATTAACTAAACAAGGAGTAGAGCGAGGGAGGGTGGAGATCAATCTAGGAAGCTATATAAACTGTCTACCAAGTATGAAGGTTAGATGGACATACTGAAAACTAACTTTGATTTTTTCAGTATTTTTTTATGGCTACCAATATGCATACTTATTGTTTCTTAGAGCTACCGTGTTTGAGGTGTACACAAATTACCTGTGTAATCGTGTATGTTCCTAATAATGAGGCTAAACATGCCACGACCAAGGCAAATTGTATCAAGAGCCTTTAGCTCTGAACCATAAAAAAATCTCCCACCAAGAAACAAGTAGCAATCAGTTCTCTCTGGCTTAGTTTTGAATCCTCTGCTTACAAAGGTTGTGGCATGGTGCTGCATAAGTTAAAAGGAAAGTCTGATAAAAGTAGGAGAAGCCATGACAGAGCTGCATTTATCAGGCATCACAAACACCCACCAAGTGGAGAAAACAGCAGTGACCACTGGTTATAAGTGTAAAACCCACTTGCTAATCAGCCTGCAAAGAAACGCGCTCATATGCAAGCACATGCACACCCCGTACGCAGCCACCAGATCTGCAAATCTTTTACTAAATGCTACTCAGAGTTCCTATTACTAAATCACCTCTCTGCTATCGATTAAAATAAATAAAACACACCACTCTGGTTTCTACAACAGGTTGCATTTTTGTGGTCTCTCAACCATTTCCAAATGCTGGAGATTAAAGTAATGGGGCAAATTAACGTCTTTCTCCCTCCAGGAAAAAAAAAAAAAAAAAAAGTTTTCTTGGTGAAAAAAATTAATTAACAAGCTATAGGGGAGGAAAAAAGATTAAAACATTAAGAAATTCAGGAAAATTGATGATGCATGTAAATTAGGAAATACCCAGGAAAAAAAAAATTCCAGTATCCATTTACATTAAAAAGTTTTTCCCCATAAATGTCAAGTAGGAATTTAGAAATATGCTCTGCGCAGAAAAGCCAAAGATTATAAAACAAAATAATGCCAGCTGTTTGGGGATTTAAGTGCTCAAATGGATTATATATTTGAACCAAACTGGATTTCCTTATAATAAATAAAACAAATGCAAGCTAGAAAGCCAACAAAGGAGAGCTCTCATCACTGGATTAAGATACAAAGGAAAAACAGTTAATTTTTTTTCCAACGCGTGAAATATGCCAACTGCAGCCGCACACACGGACAGCTGCCGTGGAAACCGGTTTAAGGGGGAAAGGAAAAAAATTAGGAGCGCTGTGAGCGGAGGAGGCGGCGGCGGGGCCGGGCGGAGTGGCTCGGTCCCGGTCCTGGTCCCGGTCCTGGACTGCGCCCCACTCCTCTTTGGCTGTAAACTTATTCTTCAAAAATTATAGAGAAAAAAATTAAAGCCCTTTTTATTTAAATTTTTTTTTAGGAAAAAAAAAAAAAAACGCGGGGAAAAGCCCCCGGGCCTGGAGGGCGCTCCCGCGGCGGCGGCTGCCGGAGGGAGGAAGCGCCGGGGGTTTGGGAAGAGGAAAACAGAGAAAGAAGAAAAAAAAAAATCCCAACCCACAGCCTACCCATGGGTTTGCTGCCGCTTCGCCCCCGGTCCGCATTCCCGGTCCCGCTCCCGACTTGGCGAAATCCGAACGAAAACCGCGGGCGGCGTCGCTCCGGGGGCAGCCCTGCTCCGCCGGGCAGCGCGGGCGGCGGGCGCGCCCCGGCCCGGGCACCGGCCCCTCACGGCCCCTCACGGCCCCTCACGGCCCCTCACGGCCCCGCACGGCCCCGCACGCCCCCCGCGGGTGGCAGCCCGCTTGGCCGCCCCCGGTTTTTCTCTCCCGCCCGAGGAGATTGTTCAATAAACCCAAATAAAATAAAATCCGTCGGGGGTGAGCCCCGGACTGGAGCCTACCGACATCGCCGAGCCCCGCCGCTCCGCGCTCCCCGCCGCGCATTAAACAGGTGTTCGGCGGGACCGGGGCTGAGGGCCCGGCCCGACCCGGCCCGGTTCGGCTCGGCTCGCTCCCACCCGGCCCCGCGGGTCCCGCCGGGAAGCGGCGATCGGGACGTAGCCGGAGCCGCTCCTCTCCTGCCGCCTCGGGAATTATTCACTCCCGGGGAGGGCAGCGGGAGGGGGCACCGCCAGCCCTGTCCGTGCAGCCCGTTAAGTCGCCTTTCCACCCCTCCACTTTTTCTTCCTTTTTAAAAGCCGAGTTACAAAGATCATCAAATGCGAAGATGCCCAGAGTTGTTTGGATTTATTGCAACAATCACTTACCATACACATTTCCTGTGTGGAAGGATAAGCATTCAATACAACTCTTTAAGTAGACAGTTCCTAATGATTTCATTGTGGTCAACCAGATGGTTTTTATGTATTTAGATCTGAAGGTGAAGAATTATTTTCCATGCTTCCAACCTATTTACAGACTTCCCTGGTCTAGAGCTGGGGTTGTTGGTTAAAAGAAAGAAAATCCTGCAATTTCTCGATCGCATCGCTGGATGATCCAGAAAGTTTTCTAAAGAACCTAAAGCAAAAACAGGGATAATTCCTTTCACCTCTTCTGGCTTTCCAAGCTACGCCATTCATATGTGGAGTAATTTTAGCTCATTCGTTGAATAACGCTGCCAATTTAAACCGCCTCTCTACCTTTGTTTTATCTGCAATAATAAAACCAGAACAACACCGCATGTGAGATCCAGGCACTTGGTTCCTACCTGGAAGCAGCCAGGGGCAGGGGCGGCAATCTTTTAGAGATGAAGGACCCGAGGAGGGGCGAGGACAAACTTCAGCCGCGTCTAAAATTAAGCTAAGTGCGACTTACCAACGAGTGGTCAAAAAAAAATTATCGGTCTTTGAGCGGGGATCGCGCATTTTGGGGACGGCTTAAAACTAAAGTTTACCCGGGGACTGCGCGATCGCAAAAATGAAAGCTTCGGAGTAAATAAAATTACTGTCTGGGCAGTGTTGCTTGAACGCACAGAAACCCTGGCGGGTGTTTTGGATTTTGATTGGTTTTTATATTTTGTATTTTTTCCCCCGATACTTTTATTGCAAAATAAAAGACTAAGTTTGTATGTTTTAAAGGGGAAAAAAACCCCACAAACAAAAAAAAATCCCAAACCAACAAACCCCTGGGTGTGTGCGAGGATCTGTTTATTTCCTTTGAAAAAAGTTTTTGTTTTGCAGCTGCTGTGAAATGAAATTGTCACTGCCCAGAGCGACCGCGGAGAGAGCAAGAGCCGGGAGCAGCGGAGGGAAGCGAGGAAATAACTGCCTGGCTTGCCCCACCGAAAAATACGGAAGAAAAAAGAAAAGGGGGGGGAAAAAAGAGTTTAAAAAATGCTATATATTTGGGAGCGAGGGATCGGTGCCGGTCTCCGGGTCCGGCCGGGCTCCCCCTCTCCGTGCGCGGTCCCCAGCCGGGCTGCCGCGGCGGTCCCCGGCACCTGATCCCCCTGGTGGCTACCGGTCCCCCTCGGAAAGCCACCGTGGGGGGGAGGATCCGGGCAGCTCGGGGCTCGCCGAGGGTGCGGGGGGGCCCCCTTTTATCTGCCTTTCCCCTCGGCATTACCATGCCGATCCCCACCCACCCGGCCCTCCCCGCGGCCGGCGCGGCTCCCGGCCGCCGCCGAGCTGCCCGGCTTCCCCGGCGCTGGGGAGGGAGAAGGAGGAAGAGGGAAAGGGCGCGGGGGCTGGGATAGAGGTAGGAGGGGGGGGTTGAAACTTGCCCTGCAAAGTTTGCGTGTGGCCGGGCGGGCGCGGTGGCCGGTACTCACGGTGCGGCGGGCGGCGGGCGCTGCGCGGAGCTGGCGGCGTGCGGGGAGCGGGGCAGTCCCGGGCGTGCTGGCCCCGCTGCCCGCCCGCCGCTCGCATGAAGCAGCGCGGGAGGCGGCGGGGGTGCGAGGGAAGGAGCAGTGCTGCCTCTCAGTGCCGGCTCTCATCAGTGAATGAGCCTCCACTCTCCGAGGGGCTCCCGCCGCACACACACACGCACACACGCGCGCACACACACACACGCACACATACACTCTCACACACGCGGAGCCGGGCTGAGCACTGCATACATTAGGGCACTCGGGCAGTATGGGAAATGCAGTCCAGGACCGGCGCCCACCCGCCGGCTGCCCGCCAGCCGTGGTCCCCGGAGTTGCCCAAACGGGGCGTCGGGAGCTGCTCCTCTCCCAGAGGCGCCGCTTCTCCCAGCCCCGCCGCGCTGGCTTCGCCCACCCGCCTGGCATCGGTTACATTTTCCACCGCGCAGCTCCCTCCCAAATTGCAGCGGGACGCGGCTGGGCCCCCTGAGCGGCGGCTTCCCCGCTTCGGGGCAGCCCCGTACCCTTCCGGCCCTGAGGCAGCCGACTCCCCTCGGGATGCCCGTGGGGACGAAGCCTTCCCTCACGTACCCTGCGGCATCTTCTGGCATGGGATGGGCATGATTTCCATGGGTGGGCATCATCCCCAAACTTGCCTTAGACAGCCACAGCAGAGCCAGAGAACAAATTAGGGACTTAACACTCCCAGTGTTTCCCAACTGCAGCACGCACGCACGGCACTCACACTGCTATTTCAATGTTTCCTGGATGCATGTCGCAGCTCTGCACAAACCCTTGTGCACACACGCTCCACCTCGGCCGCAGGCAACTTCCCTGCCAATCCTAGGAGTGTCCCGAGCAAAAACTGCCTGTCCTAGGAAATGGAAGGGCCAGTTTTAGATGGGGACTCAAAAGAAACACTTGTCTCGTTTCTTGTGAAGTACACCAGACATTGATCCAAGAGACTTATTTATTTAATAACAAAATGGTTTGTGTTTTTTTCTTCAACTGCTAAATAATTTCAAGTTGTTCTTAAAAACAGTATGGGCAGCATTGTTTGGCTCTTCTCTGACTCTGCACCGGCATTCTCAAAATATGATTGTGCTGTGTGACATACACTGTACATACTCTGTCAGCATCATCAACCACTTGGGCTGTATTCTGTGTATGACAGTAAGAGGGATCACATGCTTGTGTCATCCAACAACTTTTGTGTAAGCAGTGACTCATCACTAAAGTATATAGGCTGGCTTTGCCTGTTACTCCAGGATCACCGAATGCACCAGCCCCTATAAAAACATCCACAGGCACAACACGAAGTGCGTCCTCAGGCCTTAAGTGGGTAGAGACCGTGATGGTTTGTGTCTTGCTGCACTGAAACTCACCCATCCTTCCTGTAGCATTTCAGAGACAGGTCTTACACACAGTGCTTGCATGACTTTTGAATGATAAAATCTTTCAAAATGTTGTTGTTGATGATAATAATAATGAACTTCCTTATTTTCACGCTTAAATTTCAAAATAAAACAATGTGGCATTTCAAGTTTCTGAACTCAGGAAGAAAGCACCGGGGTGAAGGAGTTTCATGTACTTTCTTGACACAACCACCACAAGCCCTGTTCCCTGCTCTTGCCTGCAGCTCAGCCACTCAGAGGCTGATGATACCCACCAAAAAGAGCCTGCTTCCCCTCAATACATCTGCTCCACTGTTGCTTTCCTGCACACCATGTGCAAGAGCAAGGAGGATGGCAAAGCAGGCAGCAAGCGCTGCCTTCTCCCATGGATCAGCCATGACACAATGGTAAACGTGGGCTCAGATTCCAGAACTCCTTTTCTGCTTTGTGTAAAAGCTGGCATTTGGATAGTCCAGGTAAAAATCTCTCACAAATTGGAGCAAACATTATGGTACATGTATTTTGCTCATCAATAACAGCTTGTAGTTACCCTCTAACTGACCAAAGTTACAATTTTTTTTGCACTGGTGATTTCAAACACCTCTCTCAATACAGCTACCCCACAGGCTGTGCATAGTGACATGTCTCAACGCCTGAGTCCTGCCATTTTGTCCGGGGACCCTGAATTAGTTGGCACCACACACATTTCCAAGGCACTCATCCTGCAGCATGCTTCTCACCAAAAGCATCAACAGTTCAGGACTTCAGTAAATATTCCACAGGGTAGTGTAGATGAGCCACATTTTAAATAACATCAGAATTTGACACACTTCAGGAAACCACATTAAAAACCATCCCTTATCTCCGAGGGATTTTGGAGAAAACATTCAGTCACAGCCCAGCTTGTGCTGCAGCTTCACCATCAAAATTACAGAATTCCAGGGGAAAGAAAGTGCTCTTATTATAAAGCTGTATTTTCAGTACTTTCAACATAATGAAAAATGATCCCTCAGATTTAAACTTCTTTCTTTTGTTCTTAGCCAAAAAGCAATTTTTTTTACTCTTTCAGTTTCTTAGTATGGAAAAAGGGATCTGAATCCTGCACCAGTGTCCAATTTATGCTAGCTGAGAACCAAGCTCCATGTTTTGAGGCTTGGAAAAAAAAGAGGCAGCTTTATTTAACTTTATGTTACTGCATCGTCACACACGCACACTTAATACAGCTTGGATTCAGGGAACAAATCTGGCATTTAGCTAGCTTCTGTGAGCAATGTCTTCAGAGGAAAATAAGAAGATACACTCAAGTTATTTATATTTGTAATTACCATTAATCTGTATTACTAATGAGGATTTTGATCCTGAAAATGGATCCATAAACATGGACTCCTGCACCACTATGGAGCTGTGATATGCACAGAGGCCCATAGGAAAATTTTCCACTGAAATATATATGCTACACTGATTACTTGGACCTTAAAATAACTTTGAACATCTGATTTAACTTTTACTGTAAGAGTAATCATCTCTAAGAGTAATAGGGTACACCTCCAGTTTGGTTTTTTTTTTTTTTTTCCACTTAATATTAAAACAAAACTTGAGATTGTTACAGGCTATCACAGTGCTGTCCCTTCCCATTGAAAACACTGTTCTAAATACTGAAGTCTAAATTAATATATACAATCCTGAACCTACAGGGTTGATTGGATGCACTTAACTTTATGCATACAGATTTCAATAGGATTACTAATAATACATAAAGTCAAGTACACATGTAAATTCTACCACGAACAGTGCCTTGGCTGGAAGTCTGCTGTATTCTTACAGTACCAATGTGCATTCTTAAAACAAGAATTAAACATCATTATCTCCTCTAGCTGCTACTGTATAAAATAAGATTGAGAGATGTGATAAACTGTAGCAGCAGCTGCAGAAAGCAAGGGGCAGACTGTTGTTACATGTGTACCTGCAGCACATTGGGATCCTGCGACAGGGAGCTGCTTTTGTTGGGGGCTGCCCTGTTTTGTGCCCTATTCAGTCCCCCAAAAAGTGACACCCCAAGAAAGTCTGAAATTCTCCAGTTACAGAACCACGTCCTGAAGTCACTGGCACCATCACCACCTACAGCTAGACCCAGACCATTCCTTGCATCCCTTCATCTGCAGTATGGGTGGAAGGTGGAAAGATGTCAAACGCATTACTTAACTAATTAAAACTCAACTTTTCCTCGCGATTAGCCTCGGAGGCGGCAGTCGCTGCCAGCGGGGTGTGGGGTGCTGGCTGCCGTGTGTAATGTCCATGCCCTCTGCTGGCTACAGCAGCGCGTCCCAGCTGCCACCGCCACCCTGCCCTGGCCGCCGCGACACGGCCCCGCCGGGGAGGGGGTGCTGCCCGGGGCTACCAGTGCCAGAAATCCCCGCTGTCCAAATGATTTTATCCCCTGGTTTTGTCAGAGCCGTGGCCCCGGTTTAAGCATGCCTAAGCTGGTGGCTACACTCCAGGAGGACAGGAGCTTGGAGGCTCTGCACTTTGCCGTGTCTCACTCTGATGCTATTAGCAAGGACATCTGAGATGAAGATTGACCTATGGGTTTGGGAGCATTATTCTGGTCTTTGCAGCTGATCTGGGCTTTACTCTAGTGGTTGGTGTAAGGATTGTCCCAGAGCTCAGGAGAGCTAATATGGGATCTCTTCATCTTCTGAGCCATCTGTGGCTGCCCTCTGCCAGAGCTGTCTCTCTTCATAGGAAGAATCTGGCAGAGAAAGGGCTGCAATCATACTATCTGCCAGAAAATTGAAATTTAGAGCTGGCGCACTCTCACTGACTAGTCTTCCCAGAATGAGAAAACAGTCCTTTACATGACTTGTTGACTTATATGACTAGTAGAAAGAAAATTTTCTTCAGCCTACAAAAATGTTCTATGGCTGAGAGATGAACCAATTTTCTTGTTCTTCTTAATCATCATCATCATCACCATTGTCATTATCAGCATCACTGTCTTCACCATCACCTAGATCTCTTCCAAAGTCTGCTGCCTAACACAGAAGAACCTCTTGGTTTTGCTTTTCGTAACATGCTGCAAGATCCCAGTATAATTTTAAACTTTGCTCAGCACTGAATCTCTACAGGGGAATGGAGACCAGCCTGGGATTTTACAAACAAATATGATGTATTCTTTATACATCATTGTCCTGCAGTATCATTTACTATACAACCTTCCCCTTGGAAAATTCCTTCTCCAAAAAAGAGGTTGTACACTGGATGGCAGATGTCAGACAAGTAACTGTATCAACTCTTTGAGGAAGACTGCTCTTATGTGAACATCAACCACATTATCATTTCTACATCTGGAGCCTTACATAGCTAGAACCCTAAAAGAGGCACTTCTGTGACATGGACTTCTGAGGAAAATTCTCTCCAAAACTCTGGTAGCCACAGTGTGTGATTTGAGCACACGCATGCAAAAACACCCCTTTCTATCAACTGTTTCTAAAATTTGATTACAGCTCTGGACACTTGTTTTCTGTACAAGCATACACTCTTTTTCTTCAGGGCTTTTTTTAATCCCTCTCTGAGCAATATCCTGCTCGGAGTTCCACAGGCTAATGGTGTGGAAAAATATTTCCCTGCGAGAAGAGCTACACCTGTCCAACCCCCCTTCTGTGCACCATCCATCACACTGACAGCATAGGTAACTTGCCCGGGATCATGTCAAAGCGTGAAATAGCTATAAAGGCAACGCATATGTGTTTGTCATTTTTATCATTAGTGGGATCAAGCAAAACTAAGGCAGAGCTATTGAACTGTGCCACGGAAGCCAGGGGAAGCTGGAGCCATGTCCAAGAGCAGTTCAGAGTTGTGGCTCCTGCTTTGGCCCCCGGAAAGTGCAGAGGGTGAGCAACACTTTGATCTTCTTATTTATTTGTGTTTGATGTGACTGCACTTCAGGAAAAATGTTGGCTTCATTTCTGGGGCCCAAACAAGCTGATAGCCTGGGGCAGGGGAGCACTACCTCCACAGCCTGGACCTGAGGCTTCAGGCTCCTCCTCAGCCCTTCCCAGTGCAGTGGGGAAGCCCAGTTCAGCAGAGGATGGGAAAAAATACCCTCCTCCCCTTTTAGCCAGGGAAGCAAACCTGAGCAGGACAGATCTAGTGAGCTTTTAAGGCAGCTCTCTGGTGTGATTAGTTAGAGCTTAACATGAGATAAAATCAATTGGAAACTTGTGTGAGTTAGGGCTGCTCTCATCAGTCAGAGTTTGCAGCAGCCAAGTGCAGCATGATTGTTATTAATATCTACTACAGATGTATAAGCTGAAATGGGGCTTTACAGTAAAAAGGAAGACAAGTTGCTCTTTCCCAAGAACATACAGATTGTGCGTGTAATTCAGTGCTGTGCTGAGCACCCTGCACATCTGTAGTGGTGGGAACTGCCTGTTCTTAGGAGAAAATACACTGATATCTTATATGCATGTGCATTTTCTCATGATACTGCATAACACACAATGATGCTGTTTAAGAGTTTAAAGTCTTGAGTATTACAATGTTTGTAGTCCATCCCAGTAGCTGCATTAGATGTGAGGCAGCCCACACATCATGGGTGACTTCAATCCTATGCTTTGTGCCTGCCTTCTTTCAAAGGAAAAATGCTTTCTGCCAATGCAATAAGTAATTCTGTAAAAGGCTGGACCTCAGCATCAGCTGTAGTGCTCACTACTGTGACTGCTGTGATAATTCCCATGCTGTCACATGTATGGGATTGCACCATAAACTCACACACCTTAGCCGTGCTGATGGCCAAGCCTACATAATGGCCCAATGCATTGGTGCTAATGATCCAGTGTTTATGGTGGCCCACAGCACCGTTGTCATGCCAACGAGATGGTATTCCTCTCCAGAAAAAATAATAATAACCAAATAAATAAATACTTTCTTTCTCTAGACTGATCTCTCTGTTTAATAGGAGTTGGAGATTAAAGCTGAAGGGAGAAAAATCCCAGCTGAAATACAAACCAGTCTCAGCTTAGATGAGAGCAGAGCAAAACATCTTTCTCCCTCTCCATCCCCTCTGTGCAGTGCAGAACAGTCTGTGCAAAGCTTTCCCTCCAGCGCAGCAAACCCCTCCTGTGGCAGGACAGGAGCAGGAATTTCTGCCTAACCAGTCCCTCTCTGGGGATTTGGGTCAGGCTCAGCACTTCCACGCTGAGCTCCCCTATCCTTGTCTCATAGCAGTGTGGCCCCAGCAGGGACATGGCAAAGCCCATCCCTATGGCTGCCATGCTGCCCATGAGCACCCAGCCTGCCTAACCTGCCTTCCACTCTGCCCCAGCACACGTGGTGCCTCAGCTGTGAAGCAGAGTCAGAGTACTTGCAGTAGGCAGGGTGATGCTACAGACCCAGCCGAGCGTTGCTCCTCAGGATCATCCCTTCCCTCCCTGAGAGGCTGATGTGCTTCAGAGCTTCGGCTCTTCCTTACCTCAGTCACCAAACCTGGCTCCAGTGCCCATTTTCACAATCTCTTCTTAAAATTTTGGATTTTTTTTTTTTTATTTCATACAGAAATAAACTCCTGCTAATGAATTCCAGGACTGCTGCCTGGCTCTCACTATTCCCCTCCCAGGAAATTATCCATCTTCCTCTGAGAAATGTCTTATTTCTACCAGTCTTTCTCACAAGCCACTTCTCATATGCATTTCCCATTCTGTTTTCTTGCTTCTCTCTTGTCCTTTAATCCAGCTCACATTACTCTAGCAGTAAATTATTTAAAGCAGGCAAATACGTGCAACAAGCCAGCTTTCTGTCAGACACGAGCCTGTTCAGAAACTGATACACTCAAAATTCCTTTATCTTGGCCCAGCTTTACCTTGAGCTAGCCTTTTCTGCCATCCAGTTCAAATGCCTTATATCCCATCACACAATCCCTGTGCCCTACATATCATGGCCCTTCAGATTCCTGCCTTGATTGTTGGAGGAACATCTTTTTGCTTCTGCAGTTTTCCTGTAGACTCAAAACCTCCATGGGATCAATCAGGTAGAACTTACTGTAAGTCAGAAAATGATTCAGATAACAAAAATAGCTTGAATTTTAAGAGCAAATAACAACAACTGAACTTGGAAGAGGCATAAGACCTTACAGTACAGGTGGGACCAGCAGCTGGCATGAAGAGGAAACTGGCACAGGGAATATCTTGTCCTGCCAGTGTAGTTTTCCCTTGCAAAGTTTCTTGCATGGCTGCTGTGCCCTGTGGCACCAGGGATAAGAAGACATGGATTAGGTGAGCTCTAGGTCTGGTCCATCTCTACGGTCCTGCATTTTTGACTCTAATCAAAATTCAAAAATGTGATGGCAACACCCCAAATTGGGCATCTCACAGCTAAGAGCCTTCACCTGCACTCACCATGTCAGCCACTTTCCTTTGTTAGCAGTGAGACTGTGAGATGGTTAAGGCAAATGCACAAATTCCTCCATGCCTGCAATGCATCATGGATATCCAGTCAGGCTGCATGTAGTAATTTCTCCCTGTTGTATATGAAATAATGTGAAATGTCACTTCTTCCAGTCCTGTGTTCTAGGCTGGTTTGCAGGGGACTCCTTTACATCCACCCTTCTAGCAGTTCACCAAGCCACCCATGCACAGCACTGTTCTCCCTGTGACAGTGAGAGACAGTGGGAAGGTTTGACCAAGAGGTGTTAAATAGATCTGACAATTTGTGTGCTCTTGTAGGAAATCTTGAACTTCAGTAGCGTCTGGGTCTTTCTCCAGTTATGTTCTTGAAGCTGTCATGTTTGAATTGTCCTGAAGATGTTCAGTGTCTCTCTCTTGTATCTTCAGAGCGTGTGGGTAGTTGACCCTGTTGAGTAATGTCATCCCATTAGACAGAAACACATGTTCATTGAGATAAGGATGAGCTGTCTCCCATAAGGTTTGGAATCAGATCTCAGTTGGTCTTTCTGTTACACATCCAACTGGCATGATTCCTCCCTCCACTGAAATCCTGCAGGGATATATTTCAGTGGGCTAATTATAAATTCCTTCTGTCTTGCAATAGCTGGATACAGCATGCCTGGTGGCATGAACCTCCCCTCTTTCATTTGTGTTGTGCACCTCTCTTGCTGCAGGCAAAAGTAATTTCCCCAGCCTGGAAATGTGATTTAATTTGACCTTGTTCACACAGGTTCTGCATCTTTTACATTCCCACCCCCAATGATAAAACAGGATCAGAGGAAATTGCAATGATTCACAGTGATGCTCTGCCTCAGCCTCCAATTCTTCTTGTTCCTTCCTCTCACTGCCATCTCTGCTCTGCCTACCCATTACAGCTACAGGGTACTTCTGACGTAGGTGGAGGATGTAAGAAGGATGTAAAGATGTGAAACCACACGCTTGTGTCATATCTCCTCTGTCAGGAGAGGCAAATTGCATGTCCTTACTTACGAGACACTTCAGGAGTGAAAGGAAAAGAAATGGAGAGCCAGAGAGAAGAGGGAATATTAGCAGAAACAAGGGGAGTGCTCTAGCTCTCTGTTTGTCAACTATTTCTCTAGCAGATGCTTACTTGCAGTCCCTGCCTGCCTGGATCCACTCCTTCAGCCATCCTCTGCCTGCCTCAAGGCTGCTGTCCTAAACTGCACAGTTTTACTGTCCAGTGGCTGCTGTCCCCACTCTCCTCACTTACTCTTCCTTGAGATGGTAAGAATAAATTGTCCAACTTAAATACCTCAACCCTGGACTCCTAGTGGTCCTGTTTAGAGGAACATGTATGGAAATCCTTGTGCTCCCCCTGGTTCAGGAGGTCTTGTTCATGGGATTCTCTGTCTCTTGTCTGGAATTTGATGCTCAGCAGTGAGATGTAATGGTGAGCTTCTCTAGAAGACAGTCTGTCTAGCTGTGCCTGAAGAGTGTTAATAATACACTTGCTACTTTGTAGGGTCCCAAAGCATACAAGATGGTTGGAGAGGCACATTCCGGCTGTGCAGTGACTTGGGAACATTCTGCCAGTAAACTTGGGGACAGCAGCCTTTTTACACCAGTTCACAGAAGCTGTAAGCCATGACAAGGAACTGGCTATCCAAAGCAATAAGCTGCTGAGCATTAGAGAAGCATGCTTACAGGATTTTTCCGGTAATAGGGATGGCATCAATTGTCAGCAAAGCAGACAATCTGGCTGCATGTGTCATTCAGACTCGTTAATGCTCTGTTTCTCACCTGCTGGCTTTCCCTTTTGTGCTGAACTGTTACCAGAGACCTGGGAAACCTGCTAGGTCCAGTGCAAAATTGTGTAGATCCTCTCTCTCCAAACACAGATTCTTGTCTCATTTCAGTTGTGTAGGACTGCTATTCTTACAGGAAGTTTCTGAAGGGGATGAGAAATGTTTAGATCCCTTAAGAGATCAGAGCTATATATAATATTACAATAGCTTTATCTAGAGAAGCTCATACTTGCTCTTTCTGTTTATACCTCACTTCAGCAATTCACATCAAATGGAATATAGTCTAAGCAGGTAATTTCTAACCCTAGGCTGTAGTGGGGAATCTTGGGTCAGACAGGAAGGACCACAAGTTGTCTCTAAACTGCTGGTAGCTGCCAAGTGTTGAATATTGAGCTTTTGCACTAAGAAGGGAGTGGGAAGGGGCAGGGAGGAGAAGGAGAGTATGTCCTCTCATCAGCCCTCTGTGAAGCTGGGAAACAGCAGCCAGAGCTGGACACCACAGCACTTGCATGTTTTGCACCCAATTGGTACAGACTGATAAAGAGTAGGAGGATTTTCACCTGGAGTGAGTTCCTCCAAGGTGTAGACTTTAAGGCCCAAAGGTTCAATTCTGAGCATGCGGTGGGTTGTCTGCATGTTGGGTTGACCAGTGAATCAGTCCAGAGGATGGAGCAGTTTTATGGCTCTCCACTGTCCCTGTCAACCAAAGCAAGATGCCTTGTTCCCAGGAGGCACCAAAATAATGGCTTGCACCTCTCACATGAAGAAAAAGGTTCACACAGAGTAGCCTGGTCTAAAAACCCACAGCTTGACTTAAAGAAGTGGCAGTAGGTGCTCATTCCCAGTGAACTGGATGTTTGCAGGGCACAGTGCAAGACTCAGTGAGATCCAAGCCCTGCCCACTGCCGAGTAATGTTGTTTTGAGCAAGAGACTCATATAAACCATCCATGGTTTCTATTCATTTTCTGCCACCCCCCTCCAGGCAGCTTGTGTGACGCTGAGCAAGTTGCTTGCTCTTTTTGGCTGCAACTAAACTTGTCTTCATTATTGCACATTTTGGCTCACTTTTATCCTCTTCTATCGTGAGGAGTTTGCCTCCAACCCTGATCTTCAAGCAGGGATGAGCATGCTGATGCTCCTTTCATCCTCTCACAGTCTCGTGTCTATTTAAACTGTAATGTTTTAGGAGCAGGGACATTAACCCTCATCTGGATTAGCATTGCTCTAATGTAAATAATATTAGTTACATTATAGATGTTTCTGTAATTAGAGTTCCTGTTTCTATAGGCATTTAAACACCCTGTCTCCTCATTTGAGCATTATGTTATTTGATTTGTGTTCTCCTGATGTGGAGATCAGTACAGAAACCCTTTTATCTCCTCTGATGAGCGGGTTTAGACTATGATTGGATTTGATTTTTTTAGAACCGTGTGTAGGGAGGAGCCCACAAATACCAGGTGTGATGTGTGTAAGGTGAGATGGAGCCACGGAATTTAAATGGAGGTTAAATAACATGGCAAGAAGTGAGGCTTTAATCAGTAGAGTTTTTTCAAGGAGCATGAGGTAAGGACAAACCTTTTCAAAAGCGGGGTGGGGGGAAGAGCTGGCCTAGCTGGCAAACCCTTGGAAAAATTTGCCTCCCTCTCTCCATTTGCCTGCATTTTAAGTGGGACACAACAGTATTTGCTGGTTCTCTGAGTGAAGCCCACTCATGAAAAGGTTTACCAGAGATGATTTTATCAGAGATGCTTGCCTCGGCAGGTGGCTGTATGCTTTAAATTTAAACAGAGAGGCATAAATAGTAGAAAAGAAAAGAGGGTAATAAGAAAAATATTAAACTGCCCAGTGCAAATCCTTGGGGAACTTCTATTGCAATAACTGACCTCCCATATAGCACCATTTATTTCATACGCTGGCAGCTTTATAGGTGCTTGTACAGCTACAGACGAACACCAATTTGCCGGTGCAGTTTGTTTTGATAACTGTTGTTTTCAATAAATCTATATTAAAATCAAAGGGAAAATTAAATAGACTGAAGTCGGTGGCACTAGAGATAAGGTAGCACATTACTACGCTGGCCTCTTCAGCTCAGGAAGAGCTTTCCCTGACATCCAGCGTGGGTCACAGGTGTGATAGATTTCAGTGGTCTCAGCTGTGCTTTCTGATGGCAGCCAATGGGAGTGAGAAATTTGTGGGGGAACGGAATCTGGGTATTTCCAAGGTCGGTTACTTTCAGGGCTGTAACAAAGGAGGAGGCCGGGGGAGGATGCTCCACTCACTTTCACAGGCTCTTTCTCTTGGGTTTCCAAGGACAGTGGCAAGCACACAGGTCAAGGTCTCCAGCCTTTAAACTCTATGTTGTGTGTCCCAGGCCTCTTAGGTGTTCCCACTCCTGTGTGACAATCCACACAGCTGGTACCTGTGCAGTGGAAGCAGCAGCAGAAGCAGGATCTGTGAATGGTCCTCCGGCAAGCGGGATGTCTGTGCCTCAGATTTTTCTGGACATGGCATGTCCTTCTCCTCTCTACCCCATCAGTCAAGGTGCCTCCTGCAGCATTAGGGGGTGTCTCGATGGAAGAGAGGGAGGAGAGAAGAGAGAATAGAAACTCCAGGGAGAGTGCCGAGAAGGAAGGAAAGAAGAAAGAAAGGAAGGAAGGAGTGAGCTAGGGGAAATGATGGGAGGAAGAGAGAGGCTGGAAAAGGAAAAAGGGTCTGCAAACACTGGAGACAAAAGACAAAGAGGCAGAAAATAGAATAAACAGAGGGGGAGACAGTGGGGAAATTAAAGCAGTGTAGGCAGAAGGCATGTGAGAGCAAGGGTCTGACTCCCAGACCAGACAGCAACCCTCTACTCCCCGCCCTGGTGAATTTATCCATTGGAGGTGTGAGTTTCTGGAGATAAGGGTGAGACATAAGTTTGGTGAAAGGAGCTGCTTTGGTCAGGAGTTTAGGAACTACTTCAAAGCTCTGGACACTTGGAGCAGCAGGGGCTAAAGCTATCCAAGTAATTATTTAGTTTCAATGGGGCAGTTTAGAGGAATGTTGAATCCAGAAAGTTTTCCACAGAACAAAGTATCACAACTGAGTCCAAATAAATAATGAACCTAAGAGATTTCATGGTAGAGTATGTAATTTTTTTTCCTAGTTCCCAGTTACTCCAATCAGTGTTTTCTGGTAGAAAATTGTTCCTTTTCTACCAGAAAACTCAGATTGGAGTAACTGGGAACATTTACTAGAGTGTATCAGCATTATCCAAGCTTTTGCTGAGAAATTATTAAAAATATTAATATGTGCATGTTTCCCTTTTTTCCACCCCTCATCTCCTTCTGACAGTATTGTTTTATTCCTGTTCTACATTTATACCAAATTTGGTCCAAGCACTTGACCTAAAACATGGGATCTCCTGAGCTGGGGGAAACCAGGTGCTCTCTGGGTAAAATATTTTTCCTTTGTGAAGTTTTGCTTCCCTGCCCACAGCAAAAAACCAAACCATGAGTGATAACAGGCTTGTGCCAGGCCCTTTGCCTGCCAACCATCAGACCAAGAGCTAGTTCAGGTTTTTCAGGAACAATCTTGTTCCCTGGGGTTGTTCAGACTGTGCCAGAAACTTCTTCCCCTGCTCTAGTCTCTTATGTCCATCTTTTAAAGGCACATTTGAAAAATAATTGTTAAAACCCACTGTTGCCACAGTTTAGGGCAGGGATCTTTGTTGTTCCTGATATTGAGTTTCACAAAGACATTTAGCTGGTTTAATAGGAATCTTAAAAAAGGGTGGGGATTATGCCTGTCAATGTAATGTACAGTATGAGGAAAGGAAACATTGTGGTGTAATGGATGGTTTGGGCTTCCAGAATGATGTAAAAGTAAAACAAAAGAAATGTCAAAGTTGTAAACTGAAAATAAATACACTTTTTAATTTGGGAATAGGTCATTAAATAACAACAAAAAAATTCGAGCAGTAAACTGTTTGTCCCAACTTAGGTCAAAAATCCTATTTTTTGAAACCTCAGAATTTCCCAAGGGACACAAATTCCTCTGTTATTATTTTTGGCCAGCTGTCTTCCATATGACTGCCCATGAAAAGTATTTTATCTCAAGTTAAAATCCCACACATAAAAATGTCTCTCTACCTTCCAGCAGGTGTGCTTGTCCTATGGGAAGATTTGCTTTATCAGCAATGTGTTCCTCCAGGAAAAATGCTTAATTTTAGATGTTTTTTCCATTTACACTTAGAGTTCAAGATACTTGAGGAGTGGCTCAGTATTGGGTGGCCTGAGCAGGCGTCAGAACCCTTCCTTTATACACTGCAACCCTATTAGCAAAAATACTGGCAAAGACATTTTGGTGAAGTGTTTTTTTTTTTTTTAACATCACATTAAAAATGTTTAAAATGTTTTAAAATTTCCCATTTCACTGCTGTTGATGCCCTCACTTTGAAATAGAGCTTTCCCATGACAACATAGCTGTAAAATGCATTCAACTTTTTTTTTTCTTTTTTCTTTCTTTTTCTTTTTTTACTGGTTAGCAGTGGAGTTTTGCTATAGCTATTAAAATATAAAGAATAAACTGCACCCAATTGCACAATATTTTTTACCAGGGTTAAGCCTGAATTTCTTTGTGGATGGCATTGGAATACCAAGATTAAGTATACAGGGTGAGCACAAGGGTTTTACGACATACAATAATGTAGAAAAGCTTGTATTTCTTTAGCAAATTGACATCACAGTTTGCCCTTCTTTCTTTGTACTCCTTGGGTCTGATTTTTAGGAGCAAGAGTTGGAAAAGGCATGGTAGATGATTCAGTGCAGCTCCCTTGAACTAAAGTCACGCTGGCACCAATGGGACATTTTACAGTGCTGTAAGTGGCTGGTTTCATGGTTCCCACTGCTCCTCTCAGAAGGTGATCCCACAGTTTAATGCATCATAGCCTTAGGAAATGTCTCCTGATGCTCAGCCTATGTTTTCCTTCGGTCAAATATCTTGGGGAAATCCTTTGCTGATGGGTCATTTTATTTTGTGCTTCGGTGCTGATGCCTTCCTGACACGTGTAGTTTTTCTGCTCATCCCACGTATGAAGTGGGAGTAAGGGGAAAAAACTGGATTCACTGGGACCCACAAAAAGGGCAAGAGCACTGATCTGCAGCCTGAGAAACACAGTTGTTTATGTTTGCTCTGCATTTCACTGCATCTTCTTGCACTCGTGGTAAAAGTGGGATTTTTTGGAGACAGGACCAGCCTGTCTGACTAGCTTTGTGCGCTCAGTCAATGTAAGGTCCAGCAGGGACCATTCTGACCATTCCAACACAGCACAGACTAAAGAAATAAAATGCTCACATGCATCAAACCCCAGAAGTTTGCTCAAATCCAAGCAGATCTCCTATGGAGACATTCCATCCTGATGTGAAATGTCCAAGACTCCCTTGTCCTCTGTTAACACAGCCCAGTCAATAGCCACTTTCTGATGTCCTGCAATGTTTTTCTAATGCAGTTTATTTCCTAGCCTGCCAAAGGCTGCCCCTCTCACCTCTGTCTTAACTGGAAAAGGATTTCCACCCCATGGCCCTGATTCTGGCTGAATTAATGGTTTTCGAACTGAATCAGCACATTTGAAGTTAAAACAGATCCCCACTGAGTCTGTACATTTTTATTACTGTGCAAGGAGTGCTTAGGAAAATAAAAGGAATGAGAAAGCCCTGAGAGTGGACCACCCTGTTGAGGGGGAAATGTAGAAATCAAGCATGTTTATATGAGTGATATTTATAGGGTCAAGTGACATATATTGTACGAGGCCTTGGAGCTCAGCTCAGGAATACCACATACCAGTCTGGGCACTCATGCTCAAGAAAATGTAATTGAAACTGAAGCAGGTGCAGAAGAGGTCTACTAAGATGGAGTGGGAAATGGAAAGATAAGATACTAAGGAGGCATGAGAAAAAATGGCTTGTTTAGGCCACCAAAGCAAGGATGGCAAAAATGGCTGGGATCTGACAGCTGCCTATGAATACACCAGGAGAGGGGAAGAAACAAACAAGCTAAATCAAAGGATCATTTTTCCAGAATAAATTAGAGTAAACTAGCTATAATTACATTTTGTCTGGGAATTAGAGGTTTTCCCATCTATCAGGTAGAGAAATGCTGAAGAAACCTTCTACTTGGGTTAGCATGGGCAAGTAAAAAGACATATTTGAAGATGGAGGCTGACAAATTGGATGTTGGAGAGGAAATTGTATTACAAGATGGAGGAGGATGGTTCAGTATCCCCGGGACTTCTTTCCTGACCAATACTCCTAACTGTGGATTTTTTTTTATCATCTGAAATACTCCTTTGCCTTTTCTTTGCTGAGGACATCAGCACCTTTAAAATATCCTGTCATTGTCATCCAAGAGCCCTGTGCTGCATCTGCAAAGCTCTGAGCCCCACAGAACTGCTGTTGCTCCCAAATTCATCAAGGGGGTCACTGTCAGACAATGAGACACACTTGCTCCCACGGGGTTTGAATGAGCTGCTTTCTTTCAAAACACCCTTTAATTGACAGCTAGAAATAGCTTTCCATGATGACAGGCTGTCATTAATATCATTCACCAGAATGATACCCCAGTGATAGTCTCTGTGTTTAGAGGAAAAGGGAGAGAGAAATCCTCTGCAAACAAATGTTTCAACAGAATACATGAACTGAGCTGTGGTTTCAAGAATGACAACATGAATATAAAAATGTACATTGTGAATATTAGTATTCCCTTAAATATGTACTCACGTTGGTTAATGAGTCCCACCGGTGGCGTTAGTAACTGAAGGATTTGGGTTGGCACGTTATTAACTTGTTAAGTAGAAAACAGTGATACAAAACTACTTGTCATGTGTATTATAAGACATTTAAAAGTTTCACTCAGCATAAGCAGCTGAACAGTATTAACAGAGTTGCCTTTAAAATGATCTGATGTCTCTTTGTGCCATAGTAATGTAAAATCCTATTGCTTTAAAAGGAGCTGTGCTCCATGGACCTTTGGGAGGGAGGCAGTGGGAGAAGAGCTGGGGGATGTCCCTCCTTCTCTGTGCTGACCCAGCATCAGGCAGAGACCTGACAGTTGATCTTGGGTTAGGATAAGCTCAGCCCTGTCTTCACACAGATGATCCCTTGCAGCTGTCACATGGGGCCAGGGGGGTTTATTCTGTATTTTCTGCCTTGCCCTGCCCCACTGGTTTGCTACTTTCTAATCAAGCTCTGTCCATCCATCAGCCCAGTGGTGGCTTAACATCTGTGCTGAATAAAATGATGCTTTGCTAAGAAACTATTGGGGCTTTAAAACAAATAAAACTTCAGGTAACTGTAGACCAGGTTGCTGCATCTGCTGGCAGCAGCAGAGGGATCCAGCCATAGGAGAGAAAGTCCCAGCTGGAATCTGAGCTGATTTCCGCCCAAGGTTTGAAGAGAGTCTTTCATGTAAATTAGGACAGAGCAGACACTGCCCCAGCATGGACCCTATTTCCTATGGGCTTCTTCTAGCCATCTCAAAATCTGTAAAGTAGGGCAAGCAATTAAGACACCAGAGTGACTCCTGAAACACGCTGGCTTGCACTTGGGTCCTGAGGCAATGGGGTCACGGGACTGACATGGGCTGTGCTACCTGGAATAAATAAGGTGGCCCTAATGAGAACTATCAGCTCTTTTGACCACTGTTCCCCACCTGCATGACCCAGTTTGTCAGCATTCCTTGCCTAGGGCCCCATGGCAACTGACTGTCTTTACTGGCAGAGTCCCTTGGGGAGAGGAGCTGCTCCCAGTGAGGATGCTACAGGGGCCATGTGCATTGAAGGGCATGCCACAGGATATCTATTGATCACCCTCATTTATTTTTCCAGAAGCCTACAGTGAGCCAGATTAATCTGTAGGTGACATTTTCAGTGGCCTGCACTGTTCATTTGAGGCATAAGACAGGCTCAGACATGAACAATACAGAAACAGTGACAATATTTCATAAAACACAGCTCTCTTTGAACTGATTTGGGTGCTGATAGTTGTGCCAGAAAAAAAAAAAAGGCCCTCTGAAAGTTCAGTCGTTGAAGGGAATCTCATTGCTGTCCTGCAGTCTTTGGTGGACAACTTGTATGGATCTCACAAGGGTCATGAAGGCTGGCTGAAGCCAAGGTGTGGTGCTGGTTACTGCAGATAACTCAGCTGGGAAAAGGGGTTTTCCCCAAAGAACTGGGCAGGAGGAAATCTGCCTGCTGTACTGCCTGGGAAACCTGTGACACAGCACGAGGCTTGGCTGATGAAAGAAGGATATGCACACATCTATGAGCCATTCATCCTTCGTCTAGACCAAGGAATTACTTTTTACTGCAAGATGCAGAGGTCAGCAGAGGAAAGGCCTCTTCTCTTTCATTCTTTTAGAAACACAGGCAGGCTGTGAGCCCTAAATTTCAAACTTTGGGACTGCAGTGTAATTTCAGCCAGTTTCCATCCCTGCTAAGGGAGGACCAGGGACAGATTGCTCAAGGAACACCACAGGGCAAAGGCTTTCAATTCAGTATCCTGGGCTCCTTGCAAATCATACGTCAGTCACCAACGACTTGACAAATCACAGCAACATAGCTAAGCTTAGAAGTAAAATTTCACATTATCCTTGCTTATGTGGGTGGGAAGCTGAGAGATGCCAAATCTAAGAGGGCTTAAAGGAACTCTTACTATTATTAAATGGTTTGCTGTTGGTATTTTTATAGTTCTGACATGATACTTTCATGGTTCAGGCCTCTCAAGTTCAAGGCTTCATACAAACAGGGGAAAGGATAAATCCTGCCTGAAGAGCCAGCAACTCAATTAAAAGGCAGGAGAAACAGGCAGATTCAGTCAGGCAGCCAGCCTACCTTGCATGGAGCATCAGTCAGTGATCTCTGCACTCTGGTACATATCTTTGTCCAGTATTTTAAGACATGGAGCCAGAGAAAGGCTTAAGGAATGATTTGAAGAAGAGAGCAAGATGACAGGTAGGATTGCTCCTGCCTGCAGGCAAAGGATGGGTAAGGTGACCTCTAGAATCCCTCACAGTCCTATTTGCATGAGTCAGTGCTCTGAGTTTGTTCATCACACATATGAGGAGTATCAGGGGTGTGCAAAGGAGCTGCTGGCTTGAAGTGTGGAGGTGTGAGTTAATGTGAGAAGCGGGGAAGGAAGCAATGAATAGCAGGGAATGGCCCCAGCTAGAACACTTGTCATCGCAGCTGAGATTCCAAGAGTTATGGGTGCATCAGTAGGCTAAAGATTAGGTATCATTGCAGGTAAGCTCAGAGAATCACAGAATTGTTGTGGTTGGAAGGGATCCCTGGAGATCATCTAGTCCAATTCCCTTGCCAAGGCAGGGTCACCAGGGCAGGTGACAGAGGAGCTCCAGGTGGGTCTTGCATGCCTCCAGAGAGGGACAATGCGTGACCTCCCTGGGCAGCCCGCTCGGTGTTCCCTGCCCGGCAGCACCGGTGCTGTTCCTGCACAGCTGGCAGGGATGGGGCTCAGAACCCTCGCAGTGTGACAGCCAGCGAGATCTGACACATCCTGGCTCAGGGTGCCAGCCGCGGGAGTGGGGAGGAGCTGCCACGGCTCAGGGGTGTCAAGAAAAGACCGGGCGCGGTTCAGACACAGGTTTCGCCTAAGAGAGACGGGAGAACACAGAAGCGTGGCGGCATCAGGAGTTGGAGGAGGTGTCCTGGCGACACGGTGGGATGGCCTTTGAGGACACAAGAGGGGTAAATGGTGGCCCCGGGGCAGACGAGGAGTAGGTCTGCGGGGAGAGGAGCGATTCCGGCGGGCACGGGGGTGGGAATCAGCGCCCGGGGACCCGGCGCGGCGTCGAGGCGCGGCCACGCGGCGGGGCCGGCCGCAGAGAACTACAACCCCCAGCGTGCCCCGCGGGGCGGCGCGAGGCGCGCGGCTGCGCGAGGGGGCGCGGCGGGTCGGAAGCCCCGCCCCCGGCGGCGGCGGGCGGCGCTGCGGTTGGGCGGCGGCGCTGCCGCTCAGCGCGGGGTCGGGGGTCAGAGTGCGGGCGGTGAGTGGCGGTGCCGGGCACTCGTGGTGCGGAGTGCGGGGCGCGGGGCCCGGCCCGGCCGGCCCGGGGCGGCTCCACCGCGGGGGTGGTGCGGGAGGCGGGCGGCGCCTCGGCCCGGCCCTGCGGGGCCCGGTCGGCGCGGGGGCCCCGCAGGCCTGGCGGAGACGCGGGGCCGCCGTGGCCCGGGGCGGGGGTAAAGGCCCGGCGCGGAGCGGGGCCGCGGCCCGGCGGCGGGGCTTGAACCGGGGGCGTGGGGCTGCGGGCCGGGCCGGGCCGGGCCGGGCGGGCGGGGCGAGGCGGGGTGCCGGTGAGGACCGGGGGCGGCCCCGGCCCGAGAGGAGGGCGCGGGGGGCCGCGCCTCGCCCGCTCGACGCCGGGGCTGCCGGGCCCTCCGCGCCCCGGGGCGGCCCTGAGGGGAGCTCTCGGGGCTGGCTGTGGCAGCAGCCCTCCAGAGCCCGGCTGCAGCCGGATCCGTTGCTTTCAGGGCTTGAGGAAGGGAAAACAGCCCGTCTGCCCAGGGAGTGGGCACGGGCTGAGCTGGAGGCAGCAGCAGCAAGGGGCTTTTTATGTTTTGGGATGTGGAGGTTCATAGGTGGAGGGAAGTAGGGGAGGGGTGAGGGAGTAGGAGGTTTGTTTTTGCTTTTTTTTTTTTTTTATATATTTTTTACACTGTGAGCTTGAACTGTTCACCTGTCTCAGATCTGGAGAGTGAAGTAAACTTGAGAAAGCTTAGGAGTACAGTCTGTTTGCTTGTTTCTTCAATGGCAGTAGAAATTTCTTCTCCTTTTCTCTTCTTGCTGCTATGCTGTTACAGGTGTTTCTTACAAACTGAGATGTATGAAGAGGTGTTGTCATTTACTGCTTATGTTCTGTCTTTTACAAGTCCTGTGTCTGGTGGGTTTACGTAGTCATTGCTGGCCTGTTTGCTAATAAGTGTGACATTTGTTTTGCTACTTCTTTACTTATCTAGTTTCTTTGTTGAGATTTTGGTTCCAGAGATGGTGGTTTGGCAGCTATTTAGTCTAAACTCTTGATATTCTTTCAGCTGTGATGCAAGGGGAACAGCAACTTTTTTAATATGTTAATTCTTGCACTGTGTCTCGGGAAGGATGAGGTATACAGGGCTCCAGAAAGGTTCATCTCCAAAGCACTTGTCCCATCAGATGCTGTTAACAGCTGTTTGAGGATTTTACTTGATTTCTTTCTAATGGTAGCTTTGAATAGATTTTGTCCTGTAGTGTCTTTTTGCAACATTGTAGCATTTCATATAGCTTGATATTAAAGTTGGCATCTGAACTTTTATCCAAGAATGAGTTATACTGAAATTCAGTAGTATGTTAAAAGTCTAGTTGGTTAGTCCCCACTGTGTAGGCTTGGGAAATTTGATTTCAGATGGTGTTTTTTTATTTCAGATAATTTGTTTCCATTTTGAAGCACTGAATTCTGCCCTTTGCAACTGATTTTTCACATTAATTTACAATGTGGGCTAAATGTTTGCTTTCTTTCAAAGAGTGGCCTTATGGCCCTTTTATGCATTCTTGTTCATCTCAAACTTTGGGTTGCTCTACATGAATAGTGTGTGTGGTTTAATTTTTTTTTTTTTTTTTTGTAAAGTTAGTGTGTCTAGACAGATTTGAGTGGTACCAAAATCCAAAAGAAGAAAGTGATTAAAGCCTTTTAAAAGATGCCTATGTCCCTGATGCTAAATAAAGAAGACCTTGGATTGAATAAACACTGATAGGGCCTAAAGTTTCTGTCCTGCACTTGAGAGATGCTTCAGTTTGCTTTCTTTAGAGGGCCTGATTACAGCTGGTTTGGTGCTTATCTTGTTTTGATTCTGTTAACTTTGGTAGGCCTTGATTTTATTTTCTTTTTAACCCCCTTAAATTTTGGGAATAGAGTTCTGGAAGATGCTTGAATGTGTGAAGTATATGCATTTCACTCTGTCTCTGTATCAGTCCTGTGGCCACCTGCAGTGGAGGGCCCCAAGGCTGTGGAGTGCAGGTATGGTGACATCCAGGTAAATGGTGCAGGACTGCCCACTGTGCCTGGGCTTACAGGAGAGCATGGAAGGCTGTAAGCAACTCTGCTTTTGTCACAACTCTGTCTGGGATCTGAAGCAGGTATATTTGCTATAAATGGTCCTGCTGGGACTCCTGGTGTTTCACTCTAGTAGTGATGAGCTAACACACCAGTATGGTGCCATGACAAGCAGGGGAATAAGGGAAGAACTGGTCAAGACGTAACCTAGAGCAGAGGTGCTAGCTGTGCTAGGGGCCATTTGGACCATTTCCCTTCCCTAAGAGATGTGATCTCAGCTAACCTGAGGCCAGCTGAAATGTTCTTCCTGGATGTGTTGTAAAGATACTTCTCTTCTAATCAAAAAAAAGTTTTTAAATTTCAACTGTATTTGTTACAATCATTATTTTTTTTTCTGTGGTTGAATATTAGGGTCAACATTTTCCTTGGCAGGTTTTCTGGGTTGAGGCTGGTTTGTGTGGAAACCATGCCCCTCTGTAGCTGCTACTCTGCTTGGAGCCTTTGCCAGTGTACCAGGACAGAGTTTTGACAGGGCTTTCTTTTAACAATTTTGGAGCACATTTGTGAAGATCAAAAGTTACCAGTGTATTGAGCAATGCAAATCTTGTTTCCCCGAATCCAGGCTGAGATTCATTTGGCACTCTCAGGTGTTAACCTTAATTTTTCATATAACGAAGGTGTGCAGCTGTATAAGTGGTTTGAACAACTGTGGCATTCATGTGTATGAAAATGGAGTAATTATGCGTGCCAGATACCATTAAACAAAGGGTGGCCTACTATGTCTCCTTTCCACTAAATTAGGCCAATGTGCAATAGCAGCTTTTACTGACTAGATGTGTAGTAGCTACAAATCTCTGGCTCCTGGCACTGGGAGCTGTGCTGAGCATTGAGAGCACTGAAGTGCCATAAATTTCAAAACTTATCTCAAAGACCAGGGCTGGGAAAGTTTGAATGAAAACTAAGACGTGTTATTTTTTGACAGCAAATGGATTGACCATTGGAACGAGCTGTCTGAAGGTAGAGGGGAACCTCCATTCTTCATGCTGCAATTCAAGGCCAGAAACTTTTCTGAAAGGTGTTCAAGCCTTTGGGTTCGACTAAGGAAATGGAAACTTTAGGGCCAGCATTACATGAGGTTCAGGCAGGATGGTCTGATGGGCTTTGTGAATTCAAGTTTAATGTGTCTGTGCTGCTAGAGCCAAGATAACTTCTCCATTCTCTGCAAAGTGCCATGTTATCCCACATGTCTCTGTCCTGGTCTAGGTACATGGTTTGGTGAGTGGCTGAGCTGACCAACAGCCCCAGTAGCTCATCTCATTCCTGCTTCTGCGAGTGTGGGCTCATCCTCTTCTTTGAGCTCTGGTATTCATCCAGCCTGGCTCTGAGCTAATTTGTCTCACTAAACCAGCCAGAAACTATCTTGTTTAAGTTGTGTTTTATTCTGGCTGTGTTAGTCCTTCTATAGGTTTCTGTGGTTGAATTGGCTCACAGAAGGGCCAGACAAGCTCTGGAACTGGTGTAACGTAATCAGCAAGAGAGTAAGACTAAGAGGGAAGGACAGGCCTGCCTCCTTTTGGCCTCCCAGAACTGTTGGCTTGGTTAACCTCATTTTGTGTAGTTTCACACTGATGCATTTTCTTACGGCTCCCAGGCAGAGGCGGGAGATTGGACTAGAGGATTTTTGGTCTGATCCTGTGCAACTGTTCTTTTCCTTAATAGCAAATCTGTTCTTCCTCTTTGGCTTTTGCTGTATGTGTCCCTGTTATTGCTTCTTTGTTTTAATTTTTGTTCTTTCCTTTCTCTACATTTCTTCTAAGTGACCAGTCCTTTGCTGTGTGGAACTTCTTCAGACTCCAGCTTAGACCCGTTTGCTCATCTGCAGTTACTCTTGGAGAAGGTTTAAAAATACACAGCAAAGCCTGTCTTAGGAGACCAGTCAAGGAGCTGACGAAAGTGGGTTGCCTAGCAGAGGTGGCCTAATAAAATTGGAGTGGAATTGTACTGTGCATCTTTGGGATGGCTTCTGGGTGGTCTGTTCAGACAAATTCGTGTCCTGCTGGTGTGGAGTCTCATGTGGGTTTCACTGTGTTGTCAAGTGAACTGAGATGTGTTTGTTTCCCAGCTTTGTAGGGTGCCATAGCTCCAGCAAGTGCTTCCCTAAGTAATCAGCGCCTTCGGCCTTGCACATTGTGATCTCACAAGCCATCGCGTCTGTGATGTCACAATGGAAGAGATTCTGGTGCTCTGACATGTGTGGTCGTGCCTTTGACAAATCAGCCAAGGAACCCAGCGGCAAGAATGAGCTCAAGAAATGGGAGAGACCTTCCTTAACCCAAGAGCCCTCCATCCTTTAGTCAGCCCTTTCCATGTTCACTTATCTCTTCCATAATGACCATACAGAGGGAAACCACTGCCTGTATAGGGTGAATTATTTTTTTCAGTTGACCTACCCAGATGCATGTTTCTCCCAGATGAGCAGTTGCCCAATTCTCCACCTGTACCCCTCATTCTTTTCTGTTGTTCCCCTCACTTGTATTGCTTCTAATTTTAGACTGTAAGTTCTTGAGAACAGGGACCTCCTCATCTGTAGTGGGAAGAGCCTGGGTGTGATTGTGGAGTACTGTAAAAACAAAATGATGAATGCCAAGTTGTATCTGAGCAGAGTGATGATGGGGCAGCATATAGACGTGCCATGACGTTACAAATTTTCCAAAACACAGGCGTGGTTGTCTAGCAGTGCCGGAGACAAAACCAGCCAAATGTGAAGGGAGTGCAGCCATGAAGTGTACTGTTCTCATGTTCAAGTGATGATGCTGTGAGGTTAACAAATTAAAGAAAGAAGCAAATCTACCTGTCTAAAATTGTGTTACTTTATTAAACAGTTCTAAAAGCTTTGTCTTTTGTTATTTGTTTTACTTTACGTTGGTTGGATTTTTTTTTTTGCAAGTTTGAGTGGTGAGAGTGGATAAGCTGGTCTTGTTCATGGTCTCTTGTTTCCTGCCTCACAGGCTAGCCAGGTGCTGTCATTTTTGTACTGTAGTTCATCTAATGAAATATTTGGGTTTAGGTTAAGGTTGAGTAAAAAACACCCTGAGTTATCTCTATTGTTCTTCAGTTATATTTTCACACAAGTGAAATATGGGCTCACATTTGACCTCTGAGTATGCATTTGAACAGCTACCAAAATTGAAGTCCTACATTTTTTTGTTATACTGTGTTCCAGGTGTTGCTAAATGTGTGCAATTTTGTTCTACAGAAAGCATCTCTATTGGCCTAACTTTTTTCCCTCCATAATTCAATAAAATAGACAAGCCTGACTTACATTTTTGATTGTTTTTCGTTGCTCTAGCCTGGAGTTCAGTTGTCTGTTGGAGGCCAGGAGTCACAGCTGCCCCTGCCCAGGTTTTGCACAAGTAATAAACTGAAGCATTTTACTCCCAGAGCTTGCTTGCTTTTATTTTTTAATTTCAGTTTCTCTTATACTTCAGGTTAGTGGGGGCTTTCTTGGTTTGTGCTTTGTAATATGGTGGAGGGCTGTCTTGTCATAACAAAGTAATTTAATATGTAAGTGAAGGCTCTCATAAAATGTAATTTCTTGGTCACCCCACCAATGTGAAGTTAGGTGTTGTCTTCCTGCCCCTTCCCTACTCAGCTTATCAAGCTGGAAAGTAAAAGGGAATATTTTGGGCTCAAAGGCAAACTGTAATTTTAATTAGATGTAGTTGTAAAAAGTTCATAATTATCTTATGCGCCAGGAATCAGTAAGCTCAAGTTCTTAGTAGGCTAATTTGTCCTGCCATTGATGAATTTGACTCCTGGAGCTTGTGTGGTGCACATCTCTCTCTGTGGCTTTGGAGCTGCCCTGCTGGCTCTTGTCACCAGCATTCTTCACGTGGCAGGAGTTCCCTGTCTTGTTCCTTGCCGCTTTGGTTGTCCCTAAGCAACTTTCCCAGTAGGAAGCCTGGCGTGCAACAGCCGCCAGTGGAAATTCTCCGCTTCACACTCAGTGGGGCCCCTGGTAAAGCCGATGGCTACAGCTGGCACTTGCTTTTCTCTTGGCTTTCCTTCCTTACTGGTGATCAAACTGTCCTGCTTTAGTGCCATGTGCTTGGGCTGCTAAAGAAGCAAGAGCTGTGGTCAGCCTGAACTTGTCTTAGTACCTGCAGCTGATGTCCAGAGAACATTTTTTTCTTAATTTATTTTTAAAATGTAGATGCTGATTTTAGCCAGTACTGTCATATGGGACACACAGTGTTACACAGCACAGAACACAAACTATGTTCCAGTTGAAACCCACCACATATGGCCATTTCCCATCTTACTGGGTGTAGCAAATGTAAAGTGCTGTCATATTTTCCTAGGTCTGTGTACAATCTGTCAAAATAATTCCTGAGGTCCAACCTCAGTTCATGGTCCTATTACATTTCATACGTATCTGTGTGAGGAATTTGAGCTGTGTGATATGAAATATTAACCTAGTAGGGTTGACTGCCAGATGTGACAGCTTGCACTGTCTGAGATTATAATCTGATCCTGTGTGTATAAGAAATATATATATGGTGTTTTATGTAGGTTTGGAAATGGAATCACTGAACATGTGGATTTATATGGCTAGAGCTGGGTTTTTAATTTTTGAAGCTGCATTGCTTGCATCGTTTTCTCTTGGAAAAAAGTACAGGATAATTACTAGTGCTTTGCATTGTCATAGCCATTATAAATGCTTTACATGACATCTAATAAAGTGTGTTTGCTCACCAGCTATCTTGTGCTCTGAGGCACTCTGACCTTGCCAAAGAAGATGATGTGAGGTCTTCCCAGGGCACGCAGAGCAGTGGCTGTGTAAACATACTGTTAAAACTTCATTTGGCTGAAGGTGCGAAGTTTGCAGTGGGGTTGCCCTTGTTTGTATGCTGCCTGTGTAGGGAGATCCACATGCAATACCCCACTCACGCACCTTTGTTCGGAGCACTGCTCCCTCTACTACACAGGAGAGTGAGGAGGAAGGCTGCTTTTGGGATGGGGAGCCTGATCCTGCTGCTAGATGTGGACCACTGCAGAAGCTGTTAGTGTAAACAGGCACTGGATGGTGGCTGATAATTTCCTCAAGAGATGTCACATGGTACTGTTGTGACCCTGACCTGCCATGCCAGGGTCTGGCATGGTGCTGCTGTGCCTGCGTGGGGACGTGCCTGAATCCTGCCAAGGCGGCTGGTTTACCTTTGCCATGGACTCAGTGGCTTGGAAACCTCTGCACCGCTGTGTGTGGTGCAAGCCAGCCTGAAGATTCATGACGTCCATGTCAGATACCCTGGTCTTGCCAGTTAAGATACATTAGAGAAGAGATCTTGCTGTGGGTGGGTGCATAATACACGTTTTATTGCTGTGTTTGATATAGGGGTTGAAGCCTGTCTGCCTCCCCCTCTCCAACTGTGTGTTTTATTTGATGCAGTAGGCTAAAGACCAGGTTTTCCTGCAACTAACTTACAAGCTGCTTTATTCTGAGAGATATTTGTTGTGATGGGCCTTTAGACTCATAGTAGTTAGAAGATTTAAAGCATATATACCTTAAATATCTTTTATCTGGCACATGTTAGAAGAAAATATAAGTAACTTCTATTTGGCTGTAATGTGTTTATGAATGACAGCCAAAGCTAAAGATGAAAAAGCAATAGGTAGAACTGAAGCCCTTTAAGATAAATGTCGTATTGGGCTCTTCATTTTTGGTTTTGCAACTTGAGCTTTCAGTTTTTGAGGTACCTGCTGTCTGGCACACTGCTTTAATAAAGCAGACACCTTCAAAACATGAAAGCCTTGAGACAGGGGCAATGCATATATGCTGTAGAATTGGCAGTGTGAGGACTGGCTTGGTCTTAAACATTTCAACTTTGATTTTTGCCTTTCACTCAAAAGCTTGGAAAGGGAAGGTTACCAAATGCATGTTTACTCGAAGCACACAACCTACTTAGCTGCAATTATCTCCTAATCTGGTCCTTCCGAGTTTCTCTGGTCTCGCAGGTAAATACAGATTTAGCCGTTATTCAAGGCATATTATTTACCTCATTAAGTGTGTGTTTTGGCACGTGCATTATTTACCTGACGGACTAACGGATGGGAAAGAGCAAATGCTGTCTTTTGTGCAAACAGTGACTTTGTTCATGAGCAGCAAGTGCCCGTTTTGCTGTGGCCACTTTATCTCATGGTGGGTGCTTCCATCCCTTCATGGCAGAGCAAAAAGCCAGCACAGGTGGGGGGGAGCCATGCTCATAAAAGGACAGGTGGGTGGCATGTCAACAATGGAGTTCTTCCACGAGCAGTGGGACCAGCTGTGAGGATAGATTTAAATATCCTATGTAGCGTGATGTGTATGTATATATATGCATACATAATTAGAGGGGGTATGCCTACCCTTTTTCAAGAGGACTGAGTTGGTGCAATTTGCTTGTTTAGCTATCTGTCCCTGTACCTACCCACGTAACAGCATGAACTGGTCTTGAATTCTCAGCCCTGTAGATCTATTAACAGCCCTGAGGCTGACCCATCCTGCATAGTGACAATTTTTTCCTGCAAAGTTTTAGAAGAAAAGTAGCAGGAGGCAAAATCCAGGTAGTCTCAACATGGATAATGTAATTTATTTAATAGTTTGTTAGATTAAAATATCAGAAGGTGATGGCTAAGTAGGATATTTAATATTTCTTTGGGAGGAAGACTGTAGCCTATAGAGTCCTGCTTGCATTTTACACTTCCTGCAGTCCCTGCATGTGATTAGTTGAACTGATAGCCTCCTCTGAGAGACATACCTGCAATTAGAAATTAGAAGTGGAGTGTAGCACTAAAATCACACCTCTGAGAAACCTTGTATACAAAGCAAATGAGAATTTCTTGGGGAGGAGCCTTCCAGCCACCAGCCACCTGGATTTGTAATGGAAGTGCCATGTTTTGGTGCAACTGGCAGATGTTTCAGGGTGAATCTGTTTGGATAAGTTATAGTGTTGGTATGTGCATTGCTTTGTTTAATTTTTACCATGTATCAGAAACTGCATTGTATATGAACAGATAAAAGGCCTCAGAAATTTCAGCAGGGCTTAGATTGGATGTTCTGTGTTTTAGTTGGTTTGTGTTGGTTTTTTCTTCTGCTATAATGAGGTTCAGCAGTGGGGTGTCATCTGGTGCCTGGAGCCATGACTGTTGTTTATCTCATAGTTCTTAATTTAGAATTGTTTGCAGAGGTTAATTTTTAGTTGCCTGTGATTCTGGATACCTTAAGCTCAATGCAAATGTCACCTGTTGTGCTTAGAGCAGGTTACTGTGTTATTTCATGCTTGTAATGCTGGAACCTCCACTGGGAAGCACAAAGGGAATCCCTGTCAGAGGAGGACAGTGAACAGATACCAGTAGAGATAAGATGTATGTGTGCATGAGTAACATGAGTATCTCTTCAGTTTCAGATGCCTCTGGATGTTCAATGATAGCACTTCTCCATACTGGAGCAGCAAACTTTCCCCCAAACTTACTTTCAAGGTCAAGACAAGCTGTGTCCCCCCTCTTCCCAGCTGGTGTTCTCGAAGGGTTCCGCTCCATCGTAAGCAGGAAACTGGCGTCCCACGGCTTTGGAGCTTCCATGGCAGCAATGTCATCCTTCCCTCCACAGAGATATCACTACTTCTTAGTGCTGGATTTTGAGGCTACATGTGATAAACCGCAGATTCATCCTCAGGTAAATAGTTAATCCTATTAATTACTGCCTTGCAAGTTGCTGCTGCTCCTCTGAGAGATAAAAGGAAAAAACACAGTGCTGGCTCACTAACTTTTTCTGGTTTGTCCCACCTCCTTTCTGTTGCTGGTTCTTCAGGGCTCTTGCCAGTCACCTGCTGTCTCAGGAGCAATGCCAGGACTGGTGGGAATGAATAAAGGAGTCTGATTTCCATCAAGGAAGTGACAATTCATGTGTTACTGAAAACAACTTTAAGTCATGTATACTTGTCATTTGTCTGAAATGGAAGGGTCTAAAAGTTTTTGGCTGGAAACTCGCATTAATAGATGGCAGCCGTGTTTGATTCTGCAAGGAAAAATTCTACTGTTGGTAGTGAACAGCTTTAGGAAAAGCATATTTTGAATGATGGGAATATTTGCAACATAATGGTATTTCTAAGTGGAGAAGAAAAGCAGTTTGTAGATAATTTCAGCAAGATCAGATGTATTTCCTGGGTTTTAACTCTGGAGTGTAATGAGAAGAATTCAGCTTCAGAGAGATCTTCCATTGCTCTACCACTTGAGACATACAGAGATCCAGATGAAGTACAGAACTTTTCTGCAAACATTTCTTCCACAGTACTGTAGAGCAGATTAGTAAAAATATTCTCAGTTGTCATCATGATGGGCCTAGGTTTTTAACTGGAAAACAGTACTAAAAAGAAAAAAAACCCCTGATATTAGGTTGGTAGCAAACAGAATTTCTGGGTCTAAAGTGGACTCAACCTCCTCTGCCAAGTAATTGGTCTGCATGTGTTAGTAAGACCTGCATTGGATCACAACAACTTCCTTTTGCTTTGGTTCAACTATATGAAAGGCTTAAGCAGTTTTTAGCGTGGTGTTTCATTACTGAAGTGACTCAATGCAGTGTGTGCATTTCCCAGTGCCACTGTGGTTCCCTTGCACTTGTCCTAACAAAGGATTGCTGCAAGTTGGGATCAAGCTTGACTCCTGCTTTCCCCAGTAGTGCCTTGGTAGGTCCTGCCTGTTCTTCATATTTCTTGAAGAATGGATAGCAAATTCCCTGCTCTTTTGCTGGCTCTTTGTGGGAGGCTGTTGTGGCTCTGCATCCAGTTCTACTAGCAGGCTCTTAACCGCTCCCCAAGTGAGATATCAGGCTATTTCCTGCATGCTCTGCCTCGGGTGCACAGACCTGTCAAAGCTGTAAATTGGATCTACCTTGTCCCTTTGGATATGGGCTTGGTCTGTGCACATTTTGATGCAAAACCATGATGCATGTGGAGCTAGTTTACAGCTGGCAGTAAAAAGGAGCATGAGTGGAATATGATTACTACTGTTTTAAGGAGCTTTGTCCCCAAGTCCTTGCCAGGGAAAGTAATGGTCTGGGCCAATGCAGATCTGCTATATATTTTGTTGGTGAGATAGCACCTTTAAGGTGAAGATGTTCTTCAGTGTTGTTTTTTCCAGTCTGTTGTGTTCAGTGCCTGTCTGCATCATATAATGTGTTGAAAGGGCTGTCAGTCCCTCACATCCTCACCAACAAATTAGTTCCACAAATAAAGAAATTACTTTTTCTACATGGACCTCAATGTAGCTGGAAAGGCTGAAAGTGCCTGCCAAAATCTGGAAAGTTTATAAAATGAGACTTAATTTGATGCCCTTACCTACCTCTTATGTCTTTGCTGACCAGCATGGCTTTTGTTCTCTTCACTGATAGGCTGTATATCATGATGGGCAAACTGTGCCATGCATTTCAGTGATGTTTTCTGCAAAATTTTAGTGACAGGATCTTTCACTGCAGGATTGATAGACAAGTTTTGGAGGTTTGGGCTGAGGTCAGAGCTGGGAGCTAGAAATGGTCATGTGCTGATGTTCACTGTGATACTGATAATTTTTTTGCTTTTGTTTTAATACCTGCCTAGGTACAATGAAATTCAAGTGCAGTGGGATTTGATGCAAAGGCTGTGTATACAGAGCTAAGCTAAGCTGTGATCCACGTTACTTTAAGTGGATAGGCACAGCTGTAAGTTTAGCCAGCTCAGCCTAAAATCTTGCAAGAGTTCACTTACCACCATACAGCACATTTCATTCACTGTTTCTCACTCACTGTTCTTCAAAATATTCTGGCTTCTTACAAGAAACTACTGAAAGAGCTATCTTTTTATGTACACTTAGGATGTGCGACTGCCACATCTGCTCCCCCTTCCCGTTGTATTTACTTGTGCTCCTCTGTAACTGGCAGCCTTGCTGGCTTTATCCCTGGGGAAGTCCTTCATGCTTATTTGTGAGCCCGAAGACCCCTTCATTTCCATTCCCTTTCACATTGCTCGATCTCTCTCTGAGGCCTCGTGGTATGGCCTCTGTAATGGGGATCAAGGAGGGTCAAGGACAGTGGTATTCCCCTGGGAAGCCATCTGCACTGTGGCTCCGGTGGCTGAGACTGCTGGCTGAGTGCCTTGTGGCCGCTGCCCTGTGCTTTACCACTCACTCCTGTGTCAGGCATCAAGGGTCATCCATGTTCCCTGCCCTAGACCCACAAAGGAATGGGAACATCCTTGCAGCCCTGACTTCTAACTGCTTTCAGAGGATACGCCCCTCCATCAGAGTGCCTGTTTATAAACGCATAGAAACCGCTTAGCTTTATTGGTTTTCTGGATGTATGCATGAATAATGGGACCATCCCAGAGAGAAAAGAAGGTGTGGGGGGTTTTAACTGCACAGTCTGTGTCATGTAGTGTTTTAGCCAGCCAAAGGTCATTAGAGGGTGGCAGTAAGAGATGTTTATGGCTGGCCTCTCGCATCTCTTTAAAGCTTACCTTGTGCCTTTGGAATGTGATCCGAAGCCCAGTGGGGTCAGCTGGGAGCTGTCATTTTGTGGAGGTCGGTGGACCCTGAACGGTGGTGGCGTATTTCATTTTTCAGCTCTCAGTTGTTCCTTTTACTGTCTGGTAAGAGTTTATAAGTACCTGCTTTAATGCACTGTCAGCCTATAGAGCTGGATGCATATGGAGCTTTAGCTTCATGAGAAGATGCATTAATAAGTGCGAGTCTTGCTCTTTTGTCCCTTTGTTGTTGCAGACACCAATGTTTATGATGGTCAGTGCTTTCCACGACTGTGTTAAGCAGCTCCACAGACTCAGATCTGTGGCTGCCTTTATTAATGAAGTAAGAAGGTGTGCCTCTTTCAGTCACCAAGCCAAGTATCTTGCCTTCAATTTCAGACAAGTGCATGAAAATAAATAATTTTCTTTAAATATAAAAAGTCTGAAGGTAGAAACAGATCTGTTCAAAGCTGAATTTGAAATTTGCCTTCTATATATGATGTTAATCTCTAATCTATTAAAGCCGCTTAAATGAAAATCAAATAAAATTCAAACTCTGTATGTCTGCTGCCTGGAAGTATAGAAGAGCATCAGATCTCTGACCTGGTAGAAGGAGCTGGATGTAGGACTAGCTGAGCTGCTAAATGAGCTTTTGGTAATGATAAAGTTGCATTTTTTCATGTCAGTTTTTTCAGGTGTTCATTGTCTCAGGTTCACTCAAATTTGTAATCATTTGGGAAGTAGTAATTTGCCTCTTTCAAACTCTCTGTAAAGGGAAATATTAAATGTTCAGATCTTCTCACTGCTGAAGAAGTTTGTGACTGGAAGCAGAAGAATAAATTGTTTACAGACAATGTTTTCTGTGTCCTCCTAAACAGTACTTTTAAAATGCAAAAATATCTTGATACTTTTTGTTAGTGTATCTTAGATACTTCAACTCTGTTTAGTGTGCATCTAGATTGTTATTTTGGAGAATTTTGAGTTATAATTGCTGTCAAATGAAACTGGATATATAAATATAGAACATCACTCACCATTTCAATATAAAACCATAAACATTGACACAGACTAAGCAGATGTTCAGTTACTAATTTATTTTTTAGGTGTTCAAACAAATCTGGATTGGCAAAAGTATATTAACAAATAAGAGCCAGTCTTTCTGTAAGATGATATTACGTACAAATGCAGGAGAAGGTTATATCAGATTCTATCTGTATTTGCTTGAGTGCTGCTGTAAAAGAGCATTACATGTGTTTTCCCTTGAACATCGGTCTCACACCCAGCTCACAGTCCTGGGCAGGTACAGCTGGAGTGGCTGTGATGATGTGTACAGCTGCCTGTCCTGCTCTGTCCGTGATCTTGTTACCTCAGCAGGGACAGCTGAGTCGCGTGTCTCTGCTCCTGCGCTGCTGTGATTTATAGACTGACTTTGTAGTGGGAATGGATGTTGATTTCCGCCAAATTTAGGCCATATCAACAGATGCCAAGCTTTCTGCGTAGGGTGACTAGATAGAGGATAGGGAAGCTGCCTTGGGAACCATAGCTGAAGCTACTTTGTAGGAGGAATATGTTCTTGAAATCTCAAACTTGCTGCAGGAGGAGGTGATGGAAGGTGATGGAGCAGGCTGCAAGGTACCTTCTGTGTGCTTCCTGCATCGTTTTCTGTGGAGACTGCATCAAGGCAATCCCAGCTGAAGGCCAGGATGGGAGTGCAGGTGTCTCACACGAGAACAGACATTGTTACAATCCAGAGGCAGATAAAGGATGGGTGTGCACCTGTGCCTGCCTGTTCTATCTAGACATCCCCACATAGCAGCTTTCTTCTTGCACTGTTTTTGTGTGGCTGTTAAGCTCAATGCACTAGAAATCACCTGCCAAAACCTTTATTGAGGATGATCATGAGTTACTGAAAAATGAAGAAATTCAGGTTTGTTTCCCATGGCAACTTTAACTCAGCCTAAGTATTACAGTGGAATATTAATCTGCAATTACCTATGTTCATGCATCTTAGGCTTGGGTATAGTTTAAATTACCTACGTCTCAATTCAGCTTCTTAAAATGTTGTTGCTAGAGAAGTGCTGTTAAAAATGCATGTAACATAGTGACTTAAAATTAATTTTTTTCCTTTTTACTACAAGTAAGTAAATATATATATATATTTATAATCCCTTTGCCAGGTGTGGCTATTATGCCATTGTTCTTACATCAGAATTCTTCGAATTCCTAGAGTAGCAGGAAACAGTTCAGATAAGAGTCCTTTAAAATGGATTTTCCTCTTTGCATTGAATTTTTGAACAAACTTCTTTAGGTCTTGTAGCTTTAGAAGGTTACACTGCACCTGGTGTCTCAGGCCTGGCCTCACTTTGCCTTGGAGACCTCCCTCATTCTCCCAGTAAGTAGGGACAACCTTGCTGTGACCCATATCAATCTGACAGGGTGGGTTATGCCTTCAGGCAACAGAATTAGCTGTATTTATTTTAAACCTGATGAGCTAGAGAACATGAACAGTTACTGAACCCAAATCTCCTGGAGAGCACAACCATGAGACCACCAGGCAAGACATCTGATGTACGAAAAAAAAATATCAAAGCAATTTTTTATTTAAAGATATAAACCCAGCATTATTATAGCAACAAGTCTAAAATACCAAGCACTCGGGTGGCCAATGGCTGCAGTCCTACCTGACCTAACTTGCTCAGCTTGTGGCTGGTTATTGACAGGCTGATGAGATGACTACTTTAAAGCAATCAGTCATGTTGCCCTTTCCCTCACAGTGTGCGGAGACCCCACATCAGTTATGCATCCCGGCGTGCAATTTCCCACCTGTGCTGTTTGAACACTGTATCCTTAGCTGTGCAAACATTACACATCGTTTAGGTGACAAGTTGCAAAGTTAAGTAGACTTGTTGTTACAGCAGAAAGTAGTTGAGTGGCAGTCACCCTGAAAAGAAAAGATCCAGGCTAGCTCAGGAATGTGCAAGTCTACTGGATTGTTTGCCTCTCCATAAAGGCACTGATGAGGGCTACGTGCGCTCCTTGAAATACTGCCATCATGTGCATTTCTGAAGTGAAGGGGATGAGTGTCCCAGGTTTGTATATTTGCTGTGCTTGTCCTGCCATATGCATGGCCCTGTGTGGTTGTTGATGATCAGTGTGTGCCTGCTGCTCTTTTGCAGCTTCTGAGGTACGGGATGTATTTTGCATTGCTCCCAGCATAATGTTTTAAAACTAGGCAGTATTCTTTCATGGCATGGTGCCCAGCTAGTGCTACTTGGGGATGGTGCTTTACAGGCTTCTATGGTTCCTGGGAAATAGTCTCTGCTGTGTTAAAGTGGTTTTGTCTTAGCTTTGAACAAAACCTTCCTGATAAAGAAGCAATGCAACTCGGCTCTTTTAGTGAGAAGGACGTGGGACGTGCCTAAACCTTGTGGGCTTTTTCCCCTTTATGTCAAGCTTGCTCTGCAGTCATCCCTGTGTTGTCTTTGTTGGTCTGTGCACTTGTTAGCTGGCAAAATAACTCTTCATAACATTATTTAGCTCCTCTCTGTCAGGCAGAAATGTGCTGTCATTAGCAGCTAGTTGTGATGTCTGTAAAACCCTGGGTATTCATTTACATGCACTAATGTGCCCTTTCTACCCATCCCAGATGTTTTAGTGTTGTTGCGAACATTGATCATTTGTCCTGCTCAATATCAGGTGAAGAGGTTGGGACTTGAAATGATCTGATAATTCTGCAACAGGGACTGCATGGGCTGTTTGTCTACCATAGAGAGGAGGGGATGTGAAAAAGGATATACTGTAGTTGCCATCTTGCAGTGGAAAGGTAATTCTTGGAAATGTGTGTGTGTGCTGTTTTTAACTTGGTCTGAGTGCTAAACTTCCCCAAAACTGTCAAGCTTAAATTGCTTCTGGCTGTGTCAGTAGAGATGTGCTGGGTAGTTAAATACGTGTCAATAGTGCTTGAAGAAACACATTGAAGTGTTGATGTCTGATGGTCTATATTTCTCATCCCACGTGTGAAAAGAGGGAGATTCTGCCTTATTCTTGATGTCTGGGTCCTGCTGGAAGGATCAAAATAGCTTAGTGGGTTTTGGCAGGGAGAGATGATGCTGGTGGTGAGAGGTAGGAACCAGCCTGGGAGGAAATGATTACTGAAAGTTTTGTTAAGAATGGCAGGACAAGTGTTGTGAGCCTGCTGTCAAGATTTCAGGTGCAATGGCAGGCATGAAAACCTCCCAAGGATCACAGTGGTAAGTTTAGGAGAAAAGTGTCATTTGTGAGACATGGATTCCCCTTTTGTTGGCATTTGAGCTGATGAAGTACTTAACTTCGTATTCCATACTCTTTGGAAAAAGAAAAAGATACTATTTCAAGAGAGTGAATAAGAGAATCAGTAAGTGTGACCAGCTGTGAGTGCAATCTGGATGGCATTGGGGTTGTGTTTAATGCAGTAATGAGAGGTGTATGTAAGATGAGGTCTTTGTTACAAAAATGAGAAAGGCAATGTTCTGTCTTGTTTCTGCTGTGGGTAGGAAGAGCAGTCAGGAATTTAAACAACAGCAAGGGAAATTCAGATTAGACATTAGGAAAAACTTTCCAATGATAAGACTAATGAAACAGGAGGATAGAGTGAGTGCCTGGGGAGTATGTGAGTCTCTCTTATTGGAGTCGGTAAAAACAGCCTAGACAAAGTCAGAAATTATTTAGGGGGTGATGATGCTGCCCTCAGGCAGGTGCATGGACTAGATGTCTCTTTTAAAGCTGAAGCTCCTGGAGGCATGTGATTAGATGGGGATTTCAGCTTCTGTTAAAGAAAGAGAAATGGTCCCTCACCCTCAGAGTTGTAAGGCAGCACTGGGAAATAAGAGCCACGTTTGATGCCAGTGCAGAACCCAAAATGCAACTCAAAATTTATCTTTGAGGAAATCCAGGCTTTGACATGGGGCTTCAGTGCCTGAGTGTTGGGCGTAGGCAGTGTGATTCACCTGAGAGCAGGGGGAAGAAGAAACATTGGATAATCAATGGTCAGGCAGTAGAATTTTTCTTCACGTCATCTTATCCCAGTGTTTCATTGTCTTCCCATATTCCTTCAGTTCTCTTGTGTTTTGTTTTTGATGTGTATTTCCTTTCATGCTTTTGTAGGATATAGTAATACTTTCAAATGTATCAAATTGTTAGGTGTGTGCTTATGTGTATTTTAAGCTAGGTAGTGATGGAAAAAAAGAAATTGGAGGTCAGCTGATTCCCCAAAGATCTTTTGATAGGTTTAATCAGTACACAGAGTAACTTAGCCAGGACTGAGGCACTGAGAGGCTCCGTGGTATGTGTGCAGGCAGACATCCTTTGGAAAGCCAGCATAGCCCTGATTCAGCAAAAGTCCTGCTGTTCCACACTGGAGAGGTGTTGCCTTTATGGTACTTGTTTTGGTTAGTTTAATAAAAATTTAGAAGTGGGAAAAAGACCTATGAGGTCATCTTGGTTACTGCCCCTGAGGGCCAGTGCAAGGCTGCTCACTTGGAAATGGCTTTAGTTAAAATAATAATTAAGGCAGAGGACGGAAACTGGAGAGGCAGATCTGTTAGGCTAGTGCTGTCCTTACTATGTCCCTTTTCGATTTTAATTGCCTTGGAAAAAAAAAGAAAATCACAAGGCTTTAAAAGCTCTGATTCTCTCTGCTCTTCAACACCCCCACACCCTCTCCCCGATCTTGGAGGCATCAACTCTCATCTGTCAAAGTGTAAATCAGCAATTAAAACACAAACAGCGAAATGCCAAAGATGACCCGAAGCACAAAGCAACTGACAAACAAGTCCGGACAAATCGGAGGATAATTTATAAGCATTGCCCTAAAATCTAATTATTTGGCAATTCGAATTTGCAGCCGGCCAGGGCTGTGCAATAAATTTAACCCGCCATAAATTATTTAGGAGCAGCCCATGGTGTAAATCAAAAACACGAGTGTTTGTTTAAGAAATAAGCTCCTTGTGCATAAAATGACTTTTTTTTCTTTAAAGAGGAGGGGGGAAAACCATCCCTGAGCAAAATGATCTGGTGCTGAAGCTCTGTCCCTCCACAGACACTCCCTTGCCTCTTCTGCCCTTACCTTTTTTGAAGGTGTAAATGGTTCTTTTGGTAAGAAGTTTTATGCTTTTCCTTATCAGACAAAATCCGTTTCCCTCAACAGCCTCTGCTTGTTTTTATTGCATTTTGAACAGTCAGCTCTGATTTTTATGGGCATCTTTTATTCTTGTGTTTATTAAACTTCTTCACATGGGGGTTAGAGTGAGGGATAAATTATTCTCTGGTAGTTTTTGAACTGAAGAGGCCATACGGTCTTCCTCAAATATATAACTGTGTCCTGAAGCGTGCCTTGTCCACTTTGTACATAGGTGTCTGGATTAAAAGGTTTTGAGAGCTGGGAAGCTCTTGCTGGGCACTTTGTTCTTTCTCTATAATGGTAAGCAAAAAGGATAAGCAAAAAGATTCCTCTATGGGAATTAGGGTAATTTCAGGTGCTTTCTTCTTTGACTAGAAATTGTTTAGGAAGTATAGTCTTGTGCTTGGTCATTTCTTTTATTAGCAAGAAGATCAAGACAGCTAAATTGATGCATCCCTGCTCAGGTGTTAAAGGGAAGGGAGTTTCCTGTAACACAACTGGGTAAGGAAAGGCTGGGTTTATAGCAGTGCTTTCACATGCCATTAAGAATTTTTCAAATCCCTCTTAGAAGAAAGTCCCTAGCCATTCCACAGTTGCCCTGCTGATACTCAACCCACTGGCTAGAGACAGCCAAGTTGCACAGGAGACTTCTACATGGAACTTTTGTTTTAAACCTCTGGTTTTTCAGAAAGACAAAAGTTCTGAGGAAGCTGTCACATAGATTTGCTTGGAGTACCTTGAAATAGTAAATGTAGGAATGTTACAAAGAGAGTGGACTTGGTAATGGATCTGTATAAGCCTCTGGCTCTGTAGGTTCCTATTGTTACTGTGTTTGGGGGCACAGCTGAGGGGAGGGACAGGGTGCCGATGTTTTTTTCTTTAAGCGTGTTAATATTGATTTTAGAAGCGCTGTGTTCCAACAATATAAATGCAAATGCCTGTAATTGGGAGCCTTGTGCAGAATTTCTCAACAGAAAACATGTTCAACTTCTCTGACAATGAAAGGAAAATAAAAAGCCTCTTATTTATTGGTGGTGGTTTGAATCCTGGATTTCCTTTCAAGTTACTTTGCAGCGCTAAATAAAATACCTAATTGCAATGCTCGCAAAATTCAAATAAGTACATTTGTTCTTCTGGTAGCTTGCGGCTATTTGCAGCCTCTGGACACCCTCAGCATTATTTTAGCACATCCATAACTCCTGGTTGTGCTATGAGGAAAAGCTGGCACTGGGAGCAGAGGGAAGGCTTAGAAGCCCCAAATGCTGCTGGCACAAATCACTGCCAAAGTTGGAACATTAACTCAGCATTGGAGTGGATACATGTGAAGATCTCAAGGTAACACTTGCAGATGATCAGGCTCTGATGGAAGAAAGGAAGTGTCAGTGAATCTCTGCCCTGAACTCCCTCCTGCTGCTTTCCTCCACCTTTCCTGCTTAGGAGAAAGCAGTGAAGGTCCTTGAATGGTGGAGATGGAGCTGAGCATGTTGAGCTCACTGGGCTGCTGTGAAACATGAGAGAGCATCCGGCTGCCTTCCTGCATCACAGTCTCTTGGGGGGTTGTGTGTATGAGTGTCTAAGTGCTCACCGTTTCATAATAATTACTAATTAAATTCTAGATCTGTAATAACATTTCAGATATCTAAAACAAACCATATGCTTGTTAAAAAAAAAAAAAGAGAGAAAAAAAGTGGAAACAGATCTACTTTAAGCCATAAATTCTTGGTAATAGAGGCCTCTTTTCTCCCCCCTTTCTGTTTATGTTTGATAGATATTTTTGTTTCTGCAGGAATGTCAACTCTTAATTTCATGATGTATCATGGGCTTAAGAAAATTGAATTTAATAAAGGCAAAAGATGAATGGCACCTTTAAAGGTCCCAACACTTGTCTTTATTAGCAGGACAAACTGCAGGGTCTCCAAACACTGCTTCTCTCCAAATGAAAGTTTAAATGAAAAGTACAGCAGTGTCACAGGTTAAATTTCATTGCAGGACTGGCTAACGTCGTTAGTGAGGAGTGGGGCTGATTTCATGGGGCTGGTATCTGTTGCCTTAGATACCAGTGGAGCAAACACTGCCAGAGACTGGAAAAATCTCCGCTATAGGAAGCGCACAGATAAACAGCCTTTTGGGAAAGGTTCTTTACCACTTGCTTCAAAAACTGACCCAATAAGCCCAAGAGAGTAGCTGCACTTTCTCCTAAGATGCTCTAGTTGCCTCTGGGGCTCCACCCTGCTCCTGGCCATGTACTTCCCACAGACCTACAGTAATTCTGCATATTGTTAAATTTTCCACATTTTTAAAGTATGGCTTTTTATTTCCTCCGTCTGTCTTAATCCGACCCTCCTGGAAGCGCTTGTTGCCTTTGGTTCTGGAAGGCGAGCAACGCCTTTGTGTATCAGATCAGCAGCAGGCTGTCTTTCAGTCTGGCTTTGCATCCAGCCAGCTGATGGCCCCTGAGGATGTTTGTGGTCCCTTAGGGCACATCCCGGCACTGCAACACAGCCCTGCTATGAAATCCAGCTGGTGTGTGTCCTTCTCTGGAAAGGGAAATGTTTGTCTTGCCTTGCCATGAGCTTGCCTGATTCCATGATCACCCTCTGGGTGGGATGCAGGCCTAAGGGTCAGTGAGATGCCCCAGACCAATTTGAAAGATGGAATGGTGTTATTCTGAGGTTAAGCTTGGCTCTGTTATGGCAGCCAGTCCATTGACTTCAAACTTTGCAGTCTGTTTTCCTTCTGAACAGAAGTTTGCTGCTTTAAGAGCCTGTCTGTGGTGGGCCTTTTGAGTAGAGGATCATCTGTATCCAGCATTTCTTACTCTCTTGGGTTTCCATGGGTCCTTCTGAGTGGCTGAAGCTGGTGAATTTGGGCTGCATGATAACAGGGAATCTGGCTAATACTCAAGTGGCATGTGTCATCTCTTTCTCTTAGAGCCCCTGAGTCAAGTTTGCTCTTTTTCCTGGGAAAACTTGGTGACTCCCAGTGAGGTGGTGTGGCAGTAGGGAAGGATGTGCCCAGCCATCTGCTCTGCCTCATCCAGCACAGCATGCACATGGAGTGGCACAGCAGACCATGAAGAAATGCTTAAGCCATACGTCCTGTACAGCTTCACTGCTCAATGTCTACACCTGGGCACTTCCACACTGTTAACACTTTATTTGATTTTTACATTGTTTTCTAAATTTCAATCTCAGCAGCATGCTGCTGTGCCCCTACTGCACTGGGGAGCTGCTCTGCTCTGTCTCTGGGCTGTGCCCACCATGGAAATTGGGTGTTTCTCCTGGCTATTTAAATTATCTGTTGTTTCCATTTACCCACCCAGCTTCTTGCCCTCCCGCTGCCTAGTAGGGTGGTGATGTCATCAGCTCATATGTGTAACCTCATGATAATTTCCGCCTGCAGGTCATGAGGGTTGCAACCACGGTCCAAAAAAGTGTGTTAGTTCCTCAGCAGCGGCTGCATTTTTCACATGCTAATTTTACTCACAGGAGTTGGATTTTTTTTTCCATTTTTTATTATTTCTTATTTGTCTCTTCCAGATGTTTTCAGGCAGTTTTTTTTGTTGTTAAACTAATTCCGTTCATGTTTTAAAAATTTATGAAAGCACTAATAAAAATGTCAAAGTGGTAAAAATGTTAGCTTTTGCTCTGCTTTGATTAAATTTTGCAAACTGTTTTTGAATATTAAAAAGCAATATTTTTTTTATTCTCTTTCCCTCTCTGTGTTTTTCTCCAGAAGTGATTTGAGAGGCTTGTTGCATGGATATCACTCAGCAGGCTCATTTGCACTCCAGAACCTTGGTGCCATGGATCTCTATTAAATAACATAGACAAATTATTCTTTAAAGACACCAAACAAATTGTCACTTCTCCTCTTACATTAAACTAGAAGGAAGAAAGGGAGTGGAGAAGGAGGGGGGTGAACACAAAGGATTTTATAGCTTTTATTCAGTGGGCGGCTTTTTTAATTTCATGTATATTTTTTAATAATTGAGAAATCCATCGCAACTGGATTTGTTTAAACTTTTTATTAACAGGTTCATGTAAATTTTTGATTGCTGATTATTCAAATAATTGAACATTCTTCTGATGAAAGAACGTTTTTATTTCCCTATCAGCATAAATTGGCTACAAAGAGGAAAATGAAGCAGGGCTTGCTACTGTGCTGTATCCCATAGGGATGGATTTGGGGGGAGCTTTCATCTCATCTTCTCAGTCTGTGGGAGGAGAGCAATCCTCCCAGCCTCTCCAGAGAAGGTGCCTCATGCAGTAGTCCCTGTTGTCTGTCTGATGGTGTCCTCTAAAAGGATGGTGGGCTGAAAAGGTTGAGGCTGGTCTTGGGGAGGGCACATCCCCTGCTAAGGCCTTGCTAAACAGCTGTGAGCCCATTGCAAGTACAGCTTCATATTCCCTGGGTAGCACATGAGAGGGGTGTGAGACCACCTTCCTTAGGTTCAGCTTGGGCAGCTGCAGTGCTGAGCACCGAGACCTCCTTGCAGCCTGTCCTGGCTGTGATGAGCATCAGCACCACCCTCATTTGTTCTGGTGGTGTTGGATGTGCTCTGTGCTGTGGCACCACCTTCCTACTTCTGCAGAGCTTTGTGTTGAGTTTATTTTTGTTTGGGACTATCAGGCCACCTTGCTAGATGGGGTAATTTCCAGCTTCATTTCTTGTTTGTTTTAAATGAACAGCTGCTTTTCTTTTTGCCCTATTCAGGAAATCATCGAATTCCCTATCCTGAAGCTGAATGGCAGGACGATGGAGATCGAATCCACCTTTCACATGTATGTTCAGCCTGTGGTGCATCCCCAGCTTACGCCCTTCTGTACAGAGGTAAAGTGCAAAGGTTCCCTGGTGCTCCAAGAGTCTCTCTGGGAAGCAGGTTTCCATTGCACCAGGGACTCAGGTTGCCTCTTCACGGTGCAGCTGCAAGGCAGCATGTCATGCCAGCCTTGAGTTAATGACAAAGAGAATAATTTTTTGTTATTGCAGTGGTGTGTAAAGACTTCAGTTTGGATTAATAAATAATTCTAGCTGTGACATGCTAACCAAGATAATTGTATTTACAGCTAACAAATGTCTCCATTGAGTGACCACCAAATGAACACACTCATGTGAGCTGATGTTCAAAATCCTGTAACCTCTTTATGAGCTCTCGCAATTTTGCTGTTCTCCTCTGTGGTGGGGAAGGTCAAAGAGAGCGTGGACTGAGGAAAGACAGTGCTGTGCAGATGTGTGGTTCAGAGGCACTAAATGACTCCCCTGTGGGCCTTCATGTTAGGATTTGGGGAGTCCTTCAGAGTGGTAGGATAATTCATGTTTGTATTTTTACGACTTTCTTTTTGATGTTGTAATTCTGGGCCACTTGAAATGATTGCTGGAGTAGAGAGGGTTGCTCTTTACTTGCTTACTCTCATTGCTGAGGACAGCTGCTCTTGAGCTGTGGCCACCTTTCCCCAGATATGGAATGAAAGTGGTAAAGCGATCCCTGAGTGTTCAGAGGAGTTAAGGAGCAGGGATTTGGTTTTGTTGTTGATTTGGTTTTGTGGTTTTTTTTTTTTTTGTATTTTTTTTTAATTCAACCCAAAAAGTTAACTGTTTTTCCAAGTGTTTTTCCTCCTTGCCATAATCATCCAAATTTTTGCCAGCTCAATTTTTGCCAGCTCAATGACTAAAATACTGACTGTGGGAATCAGTGTATTCAAGTTCTTCATTCTGTTCCTGTCTTGTCATCAACACCATGCTGTGTTTTCCCCTATCTCTGTGGCTACAGGCTTAAGCCCATGGAGGGCTTGTCCCACCTGTACTAGCCTGATGAAAAATGACTCCTCTGTGTTAGGTGGAGTCCCCTCCAGAACCAACCAGCCCCTTCCATATTTTCACATTGTAAAAACAAATACTTATTTTTATTCTCCTGTAACTCAAAACCATCTGAAGGCATTTTATTTAAACTTTAAAAAAAAAAAAAAAAAGACTAAGCACAGAAAACATTATTCCCCAGAGAAGAGCTTTCATAAAGCTATAAATGTGTGAGAACAGAGGGTTATAATGGAAATGGTTTTGCAACCTTAATGCTAGAAGTCTGGGCAACTACTTTGGCTGTCCTTATCCCCATGAGACTTGCTGGACATATGCTTGTACAAATGTGATAAATATCACAGCTTGCACCTGATCTTTGCTAAAGACAGTGTCATCTTCTAGAGCTGAGCCCAAAATGTCGGCCTTGCAAGTCACTTAAATTCTGGAGAGAAGTTGTCTCATTAACTCACACCAAATCTCCTTTTTCTGGAAATCTCTGTATTGCATCCTATCCCCTGTTTCTAAAGACTACATCTCTGTTCTTGCACAAGAGCCTGCATGACTTGCTTGGTGCGTGCTTGTGGTTCAGCTTTGTGAGTTGAACAGAGCCTCCAGTCTGCTGCAATCTAGGAACATTCAGAGGTTCTCTAGATGATGACCTTGTGACCAACAGTCAGCCCATCTAATGCTCCTGTACTGCAGTGATGGTTTCTTCATCTTCTCTTGCTCCAGGGGGTCTGGAACAGATGTTTGTGCTTCCTGTGTGGAGCTTTGAAGCAAGTGAAGCTGAGTGTGTCTCTGTGTTTGTGATGGCTGTGCTTTTGCAGGATGGGCACACGTGCCCCAGATCAGCGTTCTGCTGCAGACTCTGCTGTGAACTTGGGTCTGGCATCAGGTCCAGGGTTGGGTGAAAATGGGCAGTACTGAGTCCAGCAGGCAAAATGATTGCAGAATCCACCCCCACCCCCCCAGGGGATTGCAGTTTCCTGGCCTGTTGCAGGGGGCTGCCGGAGGTCCAAGAGTGGGATCATGGTTGGAGACTTAACTTGACTTGTTCCTGGGGCCCGTGTACGGGGCTGAGTTTGAAACCCTACTCTGAGAGCCACTGGTGAACGTTACTGAACAGTAGGGTGCTGCTAGGTAGGTGCAGAGATCATCCCTGTGCCACTGGTTTGCTTGAGACCCCAGGGACACAGCCAGGATGTGCTCTTGCAGAGCTGCTGCCTGAACTGCTCCAGCACTTGTTATCGACTTTCTGCTGGTTTATGTTTTCTGAAAAATACTAATTTTGCTAAATGCCAGTAAAGGGCTTTGTCTAGGTACCTCTGCTTACAAAGGTTGAGATTTATTGGCCTCTTTGTCTACAAAGAAAGACCAGGCCTGATTATCAGATGGTACATCAGAGACAAGTGCTTAGGTAATCAGAAAACTGTCTTGGAGTAGAAACACGATGATTTTCCACATAAACTCTCCAGGAAAAGCACTGGTGTTGACATTACATGGGAGCCTATGTGCTGTGCTGCTGATTTCCCCTCTCTCCTCTGCCTTTGCTAAGCAGTACAACTGCTTGGTTTAGACTCTGTGTAGAAGGGTTACTGGGGTTGCTTGACATTACTCCTTGGGTTTGGATTACCTCTTCCATGCCTCTTCCTTCTTGGAGACAAGCATGGGAATGGTGCCTGGAAGGGTGGAGAGCTTGTTGCCACCCTCAAGACATCACTTTGCTGACCTTTTGGTATGTCTGTGCTCTTCCCTGGCTATAGGATGTTTATCCAGCTCCCCACACCAATGGCCAGGAGCTGCATTCCAGTGCTGGCTCACTCTGAGACCTCATCTCGTCCCCTTTCTCCTGACCTGCTTCTGTAAAACAACAGGTCATGAACCTTGGTTATTGTGAGGGGTGAGCTGAATGCTTAGGCGGAGAAGTAGTTAAAAACTGTTATTAGGTGTATAAAGCGCATCATGCCTTTTTGAAAGATGCAGATTATTTTTCTGGTGCCCAAGAAAGTTCTTGCCAGGAGCTTAAGGAGAAGTTCCCTCTACATGCAAGGTGCTTGTACAGATCTTTTCACAATACTTTGCTCTCCTTTTATGACTAATTTTTATTGATTTTTTTCCTGAAGGAATAGACAATAAAAATACAAAAAGATAAAGGCATTATAGCTTGCTTATGTTCCCAAGTACCTCATGCTTCTTGGGATAACCAGAAATTTTACAATTGTGCAGTTTTATGTTTTTATACTTTTTCAAAGCTGCAAGACCAGATAATGCTGCAGAGATCCAATGCGCTAGGTTGGATGTGGCACATGGACATAACTGATAACAAAAAGTATCAGAAAGGGTGAGAGAGTAGAAATCTGGTCCAGTTTAATCACTCTGACCTGTATTGAAATGTACCTATGGAGCAAATACATTCCTTGGTATTCATGTGTGTGATTTCTGCAGCGTGAATCTTGTGTGTGTGTGCTTGGTGATGTGTCCTTGTACAGACAGGCTGGTACATTGCTTGGCCTGGCAGGGAAGGATGGAAGGAGTTTTGGGCAAGAATAAGCAGTGACTCTTGGTGGCACCTCTGCATCCGCCTTCATATCCCTCCCTCTCCTGATGGGAAATGTCTGGATGAGGCCACTACAGCCTCTTCTCCCATGGCATCAAGGGTGTAGTGCTCCACAGATACAGTCCTGAGGGTGCCTGGAACAGCAGAAACTGGCTGAGATAGTGAAAGGTCGCCTGTCATACTTAGCACAGAAAAAACTTGGACCTCTTGGAGCAGGTTCAGAGGGGGGCCATGAAGATGAGCAGAGGGATGAAACACCTCTCCTGTGAGGAAAGGCTGAGAGCTTTGGAGTTGTTCAGCTTGGAGAAGACTCCCAAGAGACCTTATTGTGACCTTTTAGTACTTAAGAGAGCCTATAAGAGAGACTTTTCAGCTTGGCCCCATTGTGACAGGACAAGGAATAATGACTTTAAACTAGTCAACTAAGTGTACAAAAGAAGATTTTTACATTGAGGGTGGTGAAACAGTGGCACAGGTTGCCAGAGAGATAACATTCAAGGTCAGGTTGGATGGGGCTGTGAGCAACCTGATCTAGTTGAAGATGTCACTGCTCACTTGTGAGGGAGGTTGGACTGGATGAACTTTAAAAGTCCCTTCCAAAACAAATTATTATATGATTTTGTGTTCCTTTCCAAACACACCTTTCAGTCACATCCAAAAATTTGGGTTGAGCTGCTGCCTGAAAGGCAGAACCAACACTTTGCAATAGGTGAGCTGTCCACCTGTGCCAGAAGAATACATGGAGAGAAAGATGTCAAGAAAAACAAAAACCATTCCAATGAGCTTTAAAGACTGCTCTGAAGAGCCATGCGTTAGTTCCTCAAATCTATTTGCTTCTCAGAGTATGGAAGTCTGTAGGTAGCAGCTGTTAACCCAATTAAAATAGAGATTAATATAAAAACAGTTTCTGAAATACAAGAGAGTGTCTGTGTCCCTCCACTTTCCTAAAATTCCACTTCATAATGGCTTGATGAACTTGAGAAACACACCTAGAGGAGCACTACATTCTTAAAATTAAAATATTTTCCCTAAAAGGTATGTATTGCCATTTCTTGGGAGTCACTATGAGAAAATAATCTTTCCACTTACAGTTTATTCAGTGAGTCAGGTATTTGGTATTCATTAAATGTAATTATAGTTTAATTGGAGTTTAATATAATTTCTTTTTCTATCCTCCAAGTTCAGTGCTGTAAGCCAAGCAGCCAAAGAAACTGAGAGATAGAAACCATTTAGCTTTGTTCAGTTGCCACATACTTAATAAAGCAGAGCCCTCTGGTCTGTGAGAGGACTTATGCTGTACGAGTGGGTTGAGCTGGTCTGCATGGAAGAGTTACTCCTGGGTGATGGTGGGGCCATCAGCATCTCTCAGCTGGATGCTATGGCTTCCAGAGGCGTGGGTGCTTCTAGGTTGTGCTTGACCTTTATTTTATGAAAATGTGTGAGATGTGTAGCTTCAGGAAAGTGCCATATGAAGTGAAATCCCATAGTGTGCACTTGTTTTAATAATGATTTTTTTAATTACTTGGGTGCATTGATGGCAAGCTACTGAACTCCAATATTCAATATGTTAAAAGACAGTTTTGTCAGTTGGAAGGCAGGCAGAAAAATTATCTGTTTTCCATGTGCCTCAAGCTCTCTTGGGCAGACACAAGGAGAGGCCCATGAGACTGGATCTTTTAATGCATGTGTTTAGCTTTGAACAGCTGAGCAGTCTAGGAGCAGTCAGTAGGAGTATCTGTTGGCAGGATCTCTTCTAAGGAGTCTACTAAGGAAAACAGACTAGACAGGGCTCTGGAAGAAAGTGCTTTTCTTCAGATTTCATTCCATTATTTTAAATACAATTTTGAACTGCTGAGGAGTGCAGTGATGGACTATAGGAACATGCACATGCTGTCTGCCCAGCTCAGGGGAGGATGACTGGGTCCACTTCAGGTCTCACTTACTAATACTTCTCTGTTTGGTTCATCTAACACTGAAATTTTGGTGTCACTGTGATAGCAGAGGAATGTTCAGACACCTTGGTAGTTACCACTGCCTGTGTACATCAAGGCAACACCAAAACTGCTGAAAGGTATATTGAAAAAGGCATCATGCTAGTGCATGACACTGCTCCCCAAACGGACCCTTCCATGCTGAGAATTTGCAGTTTTGTGGTGTGGGTAGGAGCCCCACTATATTTCTGTGTTTGGGATGAAGCTGTGCCCTTGCTGTGGCTGGGGAGCTACCAGGGTCACTTTGCTGTGGCTGGCTCCTCATCAACACCCATATGGGTCACAGGGCCATGTTATGGTTGCAGGAAGATGGACAGGAGACTAGACCTCTCTAATGATCTTTTGAGTGCTGCTCTGGTGACTGCTTTCCGTTTGTCTCTGTTTCAGCTGACTGGGATTATTCAAGGCATGGTGGATGGGCAGCCGAGCCTCCAGCAAGTGCTTGAGGTAAGCAGAGTAACCTTTAGTTCTCAGACTCTGACCTCTGGTCTTGTAGTCCCCTCTTCATCTCTTTCCCTGCACCCTCCCCTTGCTGAGAATCGAACCGCGTAATTTGACTATGATTACAGCTTCATTAGAATAACATTTGCTGTCACACTGGTGACACACTGCTGAGATTATTGAACCATTGATCTGTCATCTCCAGCTGTTCATGTCAAGGGTGCTGACAAGATATCCAAATTCCTGCCAGTAGAGAGGAGAAGAGGCGATTCTTTCTTGAGCCAGTTTTAAAGCACCAAGACATTGCTCAAGACCACTGCTCCTGGAGATTCTGCTTTCATTTCTTTTCCCCTCCCTCAGCACTTTATTAAATTATTTTTTCTACCTATTTAAATGCTCAATAATACGTGTAGTATAGAAAGAAAATGCCTCTGAAATCTAATCTAAAGGATGTGTGAATGCAGATACAGCCCTAATAATACCTTCTTCTTAATGTGGAATTCCTAGAGCATTTAAGGCTTAATTAGCTTGGAAGTATTTCTCCATCAATAGCTTTTGTTGGTAGTCAGGTAGTGAATGAAACCTCCTCAAGCAGAGCCTGCTTGGGCTGCAGGTTGGTGTTTGATGTGTCGTCTCCGTCAGGATTTCCACTGCTGTGTTACCTAATTGTTCCTAATCAGAAAAATTGCAACAATTGTTTATCTGGGGAAATCAAATTAAATGTGTTAAAATCCTCCATGGAGACAGCACTTGATGGGCACTCACATCAGGGAGTTTAGAAAGGTTACCACTGCTGTTCCCAACTCCAGGCAGGCTCATGTGGGGCTGGCTGGGAGATCCTGTCAGCCAAAGAGCGTGTGGCTGAGAGGCTGGATGCTGCTTTTCTGGGGAGTTTTACTCAGAGGGAAGTTGTACAGTCAGTCACAGGAATAAGCATCGACCCCTGGCAGGAAAGGCTGTGTCAGTGACATGAGACTGAAGATGTGCTCTGCAAAGGTGATGTCTCACATCCATGCAAACCCCCAGCTATCCAGAGAGCATATAGCAGTCTTGCTTGTCCATAAATGTATGGACCTGTTCCCCCCAGGAGAGAGAGCCCTCTTTTCCTGGGTGAATGTAGATCACTACTGGAGTATTCCAGAGAATTACTATTCTGTTTCTATGGAAGCTTCTTAGAGTGTGGAAATACTTACGTAGACTTTTTTGTTTTTTTATTTGGACAGAAAAGGTGTTCATACAGCAGCATGTTTCTAGGTTAAAATGAGATTCAGGACAGACAGCTTCTGAGGCATGCTGGTTTACTCAGGAGTGAAAGGTGTCAAGCAAGGGAAAAGAGGAGGGATTTCTGGGAAAATGCTGCTAGTGAGGTTGCTTAATAACAGTTGATTGCCTGCCACTGCAAGATTTTGAGCAATGTCGTTTGCTAGTTTTAGCTGGAATAATTGTCTGTGCAGGGCTTCTAGTCTAGGTTAGTTCCTTAATCCCTGAGGTGGATTGCACCCTGCAGGTTAACATGGCCCAGGACCCCGGACATCTGTGGGAAGTTGATCAGGAATAGTGGATCCACTTTAAATCCACACTACTCTGAACAAGCACTTCTTCAGAACTGTAAGAAGGAAAAAAGGATCCAGCCTGGAGAGGAAGGGGACACCTGGCTGTGCTTGTTATTGCCACACAGGGCCTCTGTGTTCCCAGCCCTTCCATTTTTTTCCCCTTCCCATATCCCCCTGGTGCTATATGAATTAGTGTGTGTGAGAAATGCTGTAGGGGAAGGATGCCATCTCAATATACCTGTCTTTTCTTCTTGCTGGAGGGGACAAAAGTTATGTTTCCTACAAGCCTCTTTGGTACAGGGAGAGGAGAAATGCCAGGTAGCAGCACAGTTGTATAGTCCCGTTAACACTGCACAACTTTCATCCCTCCACAAGCAGAGCTGCTGCGGTGTCTGATAAGATCATCTCTCCTCTGGTTGCCTGATGTCTCCTATCAGAAATCTTCAAAGGTCCAAACGTGCTGTTGTTGAGATGGCAAGCAAAGAGAGAAGAGAGAGAGGGAGAGGTTGGATAAGATCACAATTTTCTTCTCTCTTGATTGCAAGCAGCTTATCTGAATTTAACTCTTGTGGCTCGGCCTGTCTCTGCAAAACTCATCCCCTTTTCTTGCCTTCCTTTCAGAGGGTTGACGAGTGGATGGCAAAGGAAGGCCTCTTAGATCCCAGCGTCAAGTCGATTTTTGTGACCTGTGGAGACTGGGATTTGAAAGTGATGTGAGTATGGGAGGGGAGGGAGATTTTCCTGGGCTTTATTGCTCCATGCTTGCCTGTAGTGCATATGTCTTTGTCCTTGCAAGCCTCCAACTGTCTCTAGTCATTGTTTCTTAGGGAAATTGTTGTTTGCCATGCATAACTGGGAGAGGAGAGTTGTTTCAGAAGACAGGTGGGTACTGGGCATGGTGCAAGATCACTGCCTAGGATATTCCCTATAGTGAGTGAAGCCTTGCAGAACCCCAAGAAAAGTATAAACTGGAGCTTTGTGATGTTTTGCCTTTTACCTAATATACTTTCCAAAGGGATGGATATTTCTGAGTGCATATGTGGATGATCAAGTGATGATCCTTACCTGACACTCTGCATTTATGGGTTTTTCTGTCATCTTGGCACAGTAATTCAATGTGAATCACAGACTAGTTTTTGGAGCAGAATACAATCCAGGTCTGGCATGCTCCAGTGGTGTTCTTATCGTTAAGGTCATCTTCATCACCTGGGTGAATATCTGGCAAGTACCAGGTCGGGGCCTGCTCTGGGATCTGCAAATGTTAGTATGTATGTACATGTTTTGTTAGAAAAATAGCTAAGCCACAACCTAGAAATGTTATTGTAAGAATGGAGCTAAATGTCCAAAAATTAAATTAGTTCAATCTCCAAAGTGTTTGCAGATCAGTGTCCTATAGAGCTGAATTCCCTTGGATTCATATAATCTTGCTTCAGCTTTTCATTTTCCTGTGGTGCTGGATAAAGAACTCCTGTTGTTATCACACCAGTAAAGCATGGGCTTGACACATCCCATCCTAAACTGACAGCCACAACTCGTTAGTAGTGTTACTTGGTTTTCACTGTGACATTGGTTTCCCCAAGCTGGAAGCCTAAATAAACTACACATAGTCTAGGAGCAATCAGCACCAGTTCTTCCCTGACAAGGAGTCCTTCCAGAGTGGCAGCTCCTTGCGTTTTCTTTGTGTAATTACTGAAACATGAAATATGGGGTCCAAAGCTCAGCATAAGCACTAGTGGTGATGAGAAATTGGCTCCAGACAGAGACAGAGGTGTGGTGTTTGAATGTTTGAGTCAGAATCTTGGTCTTTGCTCAGGCTGTACCCAGAGCTCATATATATTGCAAGTTCCTGTGTTAGTTGCTTAAATTAGGAATGAGTTATTTTTCATAATATATATAATTTTTAAGCTTCTGTTAGAGACCATCACAGTTGCTGTGCTAAACTTCTGTTTCTCACGTATTCTATTTTCTCTGTTCTTTACTCCTGTATTGCTGTTGTGAGGGTCCAATTTACAACTTTGTCTATGGTTGTGAGAAACAGTTATCTTTGCTCCAAGCCTATCTTTCCTAGCTTTCACAGTTTTCTGACAAGATTCCCAGGTAATGACATCCTAACTTGGTGTTCATATGGAAAAAGCATTGGGTGGCTTTTTTTTTTTTTTTTTTTTTCCCTTCAGAGCTCTACAGCGAGCAAATGAAGGTAAAGATGAGCTCCATTTGTGGTGAGCCCTAGGGGTTGTGAGGGGAGCTGGCTCAGAGGGACATGCTGTTCTGGAGTGGAGATACACTGTTCACCATTTGCAGTGGTCTCTCGCATGGATTGTCCCTCACTAGTCAGCTGGAAAAGAAGACTCCACTCCTGGCCATGAGGTTGTTGAGAGTGGTTCATTTATCCCTCTTCCTTTTAATTTTTTTTTTTAAACCATTAACTTCAGAATTCAATCCTGAAGCATCTTCAGGGCAAAGCAGAAAATACGTTCTGTGTTTCCAAGCACATGGATAGCAGGAGTCTGGCTGCAGCCTCCTGGTGAGTAGCACAGCACACTGCTCCATTGCCGATTGGGTGCTGCAGTGTGTAGCGTCACATCTGATTAGCACCATGCCAGTGGATGAGGCTCGAGTGAGGACTCCCTGCCAGCTCTGACTTGTCTCATTTCCCATTACTTTTATCCGTCACCACAAATGCCGAGTCTCCCTCCTGAACTAATTAAGTTTGCGTGTGTTTAGACACATTGCCAAATAGGGTTTAGCAAAGCAGAACTGAGCATCTCTTTTTAAAGAGAGAAAGCAGAGAGCTGAAACAAGGCTGCTCAGACAGGGAGACAGAGCCTCAGAGATGTGGAACATCCATGAGGTAATCCAGGGTATCACTCCATGCTTCCCTACAAGACCTGTGGTGTAGCTGATGCCCTTTGCTACCACTTTGAGACCACACGATGGTCACAAAAGGGACTAGGAAGGGAGGTGGTGCTGTTTGTCCACATTTGGAAGAGTGTTGTTGGAACATTGCATGGTAGAAACCTGGCTGGGTTCCAGAGGAATTGAGGACACTGAGGTGAGTGCAATGCTTCCTGGCTTAAGGAGCCACCCCTTGTGACAAGTTTACTTGTAACTCTGCTCTTTCTTTTCTCAGCTTCCTTAGTAATGACAGCTGCTTGCATGGCTGCAGTCCTCTTACCCAGATCTTGAGTGGTTTGGAGTTCTTGTCCTCTGTTGTCCTTAGCTTGGCTTGTAAACCATGCAGCTTTGTTCCTGACTTCTCCAGCAGTGACCTGGGCATTTAGTTTGGCTTCTGTCTGCATGTGGTGTTCTAAAGCTGAGACATGGTGTCTTTTGAACTGGCCTGTCTACTGTGAGGGCTTCTAGTAGGTACCACTGATAGGTGCCAGGGAGGCACAGTGGGATGAGCAAGCTGGATGTGGGGAAGTGGCTGCAGCAAGGAGGAGGAATCTTCAAGCCTGTCAGCGTTGGATATAGGGATAAGGTGGGGAAATAGCCCTGCCTAAGCCAGGCGTTGCAATGTGTGTAGCACTCCTAGCTCAAACAAAAACACCAGAGAAATAGTGATTGTCAGGGTACTGCTCTCTGCTGATGGTGTCTGGCACTGCTGAGTCTGCAGGATTTAGGATATAAACTCAGCTGCTAAAGGATCCGTAAAGCTTCTGCTTGGCTCAGGGATCTTCAGGAAATTAGGCACTGTGTGGCTACAGACTTGATTGCTCTTGAACACTGGAGCTTTCTTGGAAGACCGCAGAGCTGTTTGTCAGCCTTCCCTCAGACAACAGGGAGCACTAGTCACAAGGAGCTGGGTGCCCAGAACAGGAAGTTCTGCTACTAAAGGGTTTGTCATGGGTGTGGTGCACCATCAGAAGGTGCGCCTGTTGGAAGGATTTAGTTGCTGCTGGAGAGAGTCCATTGTGTGAGAGGGCTCCTAAATGGACTGCTGATCCTCTACTGGCTGTGCTTGGATCAACCTGCTTTCAGTTCTTGGTGTGTGTGAATCAGGCTGGAGTTGGGGAGACAGCAGCTCTCCTGCCAGCCCTCCCCTTCCCTCTTGTTAAGATGCAATTTCTTTAATGAGGAAAACCTCTTGAGTAGGAACATCACCTTTCTTGAAGGCTTGTCCTGACAAGGCAGTTCAAGCCGACAGAGTCGCATATCAACTTCAGCAAATATCAGTCACTCATTACAGAGACTCTTCTCCCCCCCACCCCCCAGCAACACCCCTCATTCCCAGACAAGGGAATGAATCACACTTCTGCTCTTGAATACATCATGACAAGTCATAGTTCTAATGAGAGAGGGCCATTCATTCTGGGTGGAAAGTTCCCTGTGTCGACTCAGAAATGTTATTAATTAAAGAGAGCTACCTGAAGCAAAAGATGAAAGGAGCACCAGACCTGCCAAGCTAAAATATGAGTGGGGATACAGCCTCGTTAGACACACGGTCCTCAGGCCTCTGCATGCTCAGTGGGAGGATTCCTTTAGCCTGTTGCAAGGAGCTATAGTCCAAGTTTAACAGCTCCAGGGATGGATTCAGATACCTGATGTCGTCTGCTTTAGTGCTTGGACCTCATTCTGCACCTAGGTTGGAACTGACACTAGTCATTAAGCAAATAGCATTGATGTGGCATTGGGTGGTGAGGGTAACGTGCCTCTGAAGGGGCTGAGGGAGCTGCTGACTGCAGGAGATGGGTTTAGTGGAAAAGAGGGTACTTAGTATCTGCCTGAGTTGAGCCCTTATAATATAAGCTCTTTAGTGTAGTTTATCTCTGCTGAAATGTCAAATTGCTTTCCCCTGTGTGTGGAACCAGTTTGTGGGCTCTTAAACACAATGTGAATTAATCTTGGCAACAAAAGAGGCATTTTTACCATGTGTTCATAGATACAGATTTGAAATATGGTGAGGTTAAGTGAGATGCCTGTGGTTGTGCAGGCAGGCAGAAGCAGAGCTGAAGTCTTATGTCCCAAATCTCAGACCTGCACCATAATGTCAGAAACATCAGTTAATCCTCCTCTTTCCAGATTTGAATTATTCTGTAAATGCCCTGAGCATAGCCAGAAGTACATGTAGGCTTTGGTCTATATAACTCTGACATGAAGGTGCTTTAACTGCACTTACTGTGGCTGATCAGAGCATGCTAATTTATGTCTTCACAGGAAACTACTACTCAGAAGTTTTTTATTTTCTTAAATAAGTGTTAAAAGGCAAGTACTCTCTAATATAGTGATAAAACATAGTGAAGTGTTTTGAAATGTTTATAGCCCTTGGTGTTCTTCCTAGGTTGGATATTAGTAAATTCTGAGCAGTAAATTATACCATTGCTTAATTTTGTCTTACTGTTTTAATTCTTTCTTGCAAGTTACACAGAGGATGCTTGTCTTCTCTAACCAGCTCCAAGTGTGTCAATGGGTTGCTCTTTCCAGGCTTCTGTCCTGGACGTTTTTGAGATTAGAATTAGGTCGTGAATGGAAAAGAATTATTGGTTAATGTCCTCTGTATATGCTGTTCTTTATTGCAGGGCCAGGAGGGGGCTGGTAACCTCTACCTCAGAGAGAAATTGCAGATGGCCACTGACTGGAGTGAGTGGGAATGCTTGGGTAGTCATGAGGAAAGGCAGAAGGTGTGGGGTGGGCTGGCTGTGTGGCAGCAGGGCAAGAGGTATGTTCAGAGTTGAGAGTAATAAGAAAGATTTGGTAACTGAAAGATAATGTAGTCATCTGCATTTAAAGCTAATAAAACAATTATTTTCCAACTAAGATTTTAGATTAGCTTGGTGGTGATTTTTTAGTGGGGATCATTTTGCTGAACAAGCCTATGCTGTATCTCTTCACATTGTCTGAACAAAGAGTGTGGTGTGAACTACAGTGAAGGGATGGGACTGAATATCCAGGGTCAGGAACCTTTTGAGTCAGCTTTGCTGATGGAGTTGTTCATGTAATTACATCCTAAAGTGCTTTGCCAGAGCTAAGCAAGGGAGCCTTGTGAGCACTTACAGGGAATAGCACTGACCCCATTCACTTCTGCGACCCTGCAGTCCAGCTTTTTGTTTTTAAAGAAAATGATATCACTTATGCAAAAAAAAATTTGGATTTTAAGATTCCCCCTCTGTACACTCTTATTTAAAATTAATATACCAGACTTGACTTTTGTTATCCTTATGTGCCAGTTACCCTGGCTGATTCCTGTTCTTGTCTTCATTTGAAATAATTGGTTGCTTGGGCTTCTGCAAGTTACATTGTCCTAGATGTCTGGGAATGTCTTTGGGTTAAGCTTTGGACATTAAATCTTTGCATAGGGATCGTCATGCAATGGACTATCACCTTCAGGTCTGTTCCTTATCTGGCACATCATAGCAAAGACATTTGTCATAGTCAGGGCTGTAGTGGCTACAGATTTACTGAGCTGTGGTGCTCAGTGCACTCTGGGGAGCAGGACTCTTCTACCTGGGAATTAAGACCAAAGAAGTTGGAAGCAGCATGAAAGATGCTGAAGAAACTTACAAATAAATTTGCAGTGTAGGGGAGAATGAGACAGGCATTGCATCATGTACTTTATTTCCAGCATGGAACCTTTGGGATGGAGTAATAATTGGGTAGATCTTCTACCCCTGGGTAACTGAACTTACGCTGTTTGAAAACAGTCACACTGAACTGGATGTAAATCACTGGTCTCAATGTCATCTACTCATAGAGTAGGGAACCATAATTCCCTCTTCACAGGAATCACAAGGGTGAATTCTGTGTCCAGGGTTTCAGTGAATTCAGGCAAAATGGTTTCAAAATCAATGGATCTATAATGGGTACCTAGCCTCTGTCTGTATGAGAACCCTCTAATAGCTATTCAGGATTGTGGTGATTCTGTGCCTTGGGCAGTTGATAAGCTGGTTGGCTTGGGACTGCAGAAGACAATCACTGGAGGGCTGTTTGCCATCTGAATTTTGTTGGTGGTGGCATGTGTGAAAAACAGGATTAGCTCCACAAAGTGTTCATTTCCTCTTAAAATAGCTTAATTTTTCTAGTGTTAGACAGCCATAGTGTTTCCTGCTGGGTTTGAAATGTCAGCTTCCTTTGGATCCCAGCTCTTCTTACTTTGCAGCTGAAGTAAAGCAGTTGTGTGTTGGGACCAGTGCTGCCCTCTCCGTGGCTTGGCTGAGAGGGATGTGCTTATGCCTTCTTTGCCTAGAGAGCTCTGCTTGAAGAGTACTGCTAGCATGGGAGCAGTGTCCTTCCTCTTTCACTTGCTCTGCTGTGTGAGTCTATAGGTTTCTTGAAAATGTTTTATTTTGTTGGGATGTTTGTTTCCTGTTGGGAGCCATTTTCCTGGATGGGTTCAGTCCCTTTCCTCCTGAAGCTCCTGGCTGGCAAAGACCTACTGGGCCATCTTGAGGTCATCCCTGGTATTTTCCCTCCAGCATATTCTCATGTGCCTTGTCCAGTGACACTCTGTATCCTCAGGAGTGGATGATGGGATGTGTGCAGGACTTGGGAGGACAGCGGAGCTGCACATTAACTTTTTGAGCTGAATCCATTTTATGTGGGAATCACCTTTTTCCGTATTTGGCCCAGGTGCTGCTGTCGGCAGCCTGGCACCCCAAAGGCAGTGTCACCTGCTCAGACATTGATGTGGACCAGGTGTTAGTAATGATGTGAGGCATATGTAGGTGGTAGTAGAAGAAAGCAGAATAGAGAAGTCTGTGGGAAGAAGACGAAGGAAGCAGGACAATGCCCTGTCAGGGTTGTGTCCGGGAAGTTCATACTGCCCAGGACTTCATCCTGCCAAGGTTCTACCAAGCTTTGCCTCTCTTGGAGCAAGAATTTCTCCTCCTCTCTGCCTGGCACCTACACCCTGGGACACCCTTCGTTTTAACTCTGTAGGGGCCTCTTGGTCAGCTCTAATTTCCTTGCTTCTGTTTTTCCATGTGAATGTTGAACCAGGTCTCGGTGTTGACTGTCGGCCAGCACGCCCAAGGTGCCTGGGCACGGCTGAGTTCAGTTCCTCTTCCCTGCCTGGGGTCACGTCTCCCTGCAAAACGGGTGGATGGTGTAGGCTGGGGGGAGGTTGCCAAGACCTCTCCTCCAGCTCACAATGCTCCCAGCTCTGAAGAGAACTTTTACATTTTATGGACCATTTAGCTTCCCAATGGTGATTCTAATTCTTCACAGCATGTATATGCCATTTCTTGGTTATTAAAAGGACCCCTGAAAAGGAGCTGCCCTCTGAGTCAAAGCTCTTCCATGCAGTTAATTGCAGGAAGGTTTTCCTTAGACTATGAGGCTTAATATTTCCAAACTCTCCCTATGCTAAGAGGGTGAATTAGTACCCAGGCTTCCCCACAGCTGCAGAGACTGACCCTTGTGCACCATCAGTAAGCAGGCACAGGAAGAACACTTATGCTGGGAGTAGTTCAGACTTGAAATTGCTGTGGAGGAAGTTCACTTGATTTCTGCACAAAGCTCAAGAGTGCTTTAAAGGTTGTCTGGCCAGGCATCTCAGTCTTTCATCTCTATATCCTTATTTCACATGACACTTCAGGTGCCAAAGTAGCCTCCATTCCTTGGGAGCCCAAGCAAGCACCATGTTTACTGGGAAAGGAGTGATTACCTTGGACTGACTGACAGGTCAGCCAATGGATGGATGGATGGATGGATGGATGGGTGGGCTGGAGGTGATTCAAGCAGGGAAGTTCTTTGTTGAGTCACTGCGCTGTGTATGAGAAAACAGAGGCAGCAAGCCATTAGACTGTGTATTTCAGGTGTGAGGAAGCTGCTGAGGTCCCCTGGCATTGTGAAATACCAAATGAAAGCACAGCAGTGTGTTGGAATTAATGAGTCTGGTGTAGGAAGAGCACACGTGAACAGACTGGAGGGTTAATGTGTGAGGATGATAGACTTAGGCAGGGGTTTGTCATCAGGATTGCTGTGTTTAGGAAGCACGTTCTAATGGCAAGACCACATAAAAAGAAATTGAGACTTGCAAGGAGAGCACTAAAAGTCATCAATTGCCAAAGTTGTTTTGCGTCTGCTGCAGGCCCGAAGCAAATTGCTGGCTTAAGGGGCTCTAAGCATCTGGGTCTTGCACTGGATTTACAGGTATGGTGAAATTGAGAAGGGGCTAAGTAATTAATTCCTCTTCCTGTGACCAGGATGGGAGATAGTTCTGACTTGGTACTTCTCAGAAGTTGCTTCAGAAGCTAGTAAGGACTCTGGTTGTGAAACCCAGGAAGCAAAGAGGATCCCTGGGTGCCTGACAATTGCTTTTCTCTGTTGGTTCTTTCTTGCAGGCAGCCTCAGGCTGCCTGTCTCTTTGTTAAGAGAGTGACAGCAATGTGACACCGTGAAAATAATTACTAACAAATCATGGTGGTGACTGCAAACAGCTCGCTGTCTTCAGAGGCATGTCAGGGAGCATTAGAGCAGGGCTGTGGGAGCAGCAGAGCGGCTAGGGGCTCTTTCTGTGCTCTGGGCTGAAGGAAGAGCTTCGGAGACCTTTGGCGCCTGCCACCCCCACATCATTCCTTCCTCGCTGGCTCTTTCTTTCCTCCCTTCCCTGCCTTTGCCATCAGTAATTAAGCCCATTAATTGCACAGTGAGTTTAGAAAAGCTGCTAATGGTAAGACAGGGCTTCTGCCTTCCCTGGATTCAGCAACCAGACACAGAACAATGAAAAAAATTCTGGAGAGGTATCATGGGCAGTAACACATCCAAGCTGTGTTTTCCATCTTGTAGCTCTCGTGTGTTGCCCTGGGCAGTAACGTTTATTAGCAGCGTGGCCCTAGGAATTCATGGGCTGCTGGTACAGTTGGAGAATGGCCCATGTCCTTGTCCTCAGGAGCCTTCAGTCTCGATGAATCTGAGATAGGTATGTATTTGTGCAGAACATCACAGCAAATGTGCAGTTACCTGGCATGTCCAGCAAAAAAGGTGGGCAGAAGAATGAGGATGTTCCAGGATACAGTGGAGATGGTGCCCTTCAGTGTGACTGAAGCTGCAGGTGAAGACAATCCTTCAGGGAATAAGGAGTGAACAGGTCACGTGTGAGGAAGGTGGCTGGTACCAAATAGAGCATCTGGGGGAGTTTCTGCAGGTATGAGCCCCTGTGGCTGTGTTGGAGTGGGGACCCTTCTGCAGGTCAGCACAGAATCTGAGGGAAGCTCCCTCTAAAGCCTCTCATTATATTGATATAAAGCTCACTCCAAAGGGCAGGTCTAGCAGAGATACTGATAGGAAACTGGAAGGCAGCTGCTGACTGAAGTGTCCTTCAGCAGCATTGATAATCAAACCCCTGGGCAAGCTCTGGGAGGGAGCTCACAGCCTCCCCTCCCCTCCTTGTTCCTGGTGGTATGTCATGCGCCAGTTTGCGAAAAGGCCATGCAGGGCTGTAAGGGGAGGCAGAAGGTGCGGATGGGAGCCTGCTCCCAGGCAACTGCTCTACTGCGCAGTCTTCATTCCCATTCCCTTAGTTACTAAAGTGATTTTCCTGACTGTCACATCTGTAAATAATGTTGCTGGCGTATCTATCTGGATGCAGAATGGCGATGGATGGGGGAGGGCTGGCGCTGAGGGTGGCCGTAACAGCCCCTCTTCCCGACTCATACAATATTTATGCAGGGCTGGGAGTCGGCGGCACTGACCTCTGGGTCGTGCTGTTAAACAGCTCCCGCAGCCCCTGCATCCTAATTGCTGCACTTGTCCTTTGCTCTGGAGGATTCGCTGCTCCTTCTCTCCAGCGAAGCAAATACTAATGGCAGCTTGTGCTTGGAGGTGGGAGCAGTCTCTTCCCCACAAGGAAGGCACAAACTTGTTTTCCCCTGTGCATGTGTCATTTGCATAGAAATCTGTGCTCAGACCCTGTTACCCAGCGTGCCAGTCTCCCCAGTGCTGACAGCATGAGAGCCCATGAAGCTGCTGTGTGTGCAGTTTTGGGTTGTGTATCATCAGAGGAAGGTGGTTTACCCCATCCCACTAGCTCCTATTAGGATTTCTCTCTTCCCTTTAGTGGGGAATGGGAAGAAGAAGCAATCTCAGAAGTCAGTTGAGAGAGTAGAACTGGGTGATGTGGTGCCAGAAGAAGACAGAGATGATGGCAGGAAAAAAGAGGATTCAAACAGAGTCACAAAACAGAATAGCATCTTTTCTTGTAGATAAATGGTCTACTTCAGTGAGTGGAAAGAGAGGTGATGCAGAAGGCTGGAGGCTCCCTCTGTGGATGAGGGGCTCTTCCGCTTGCAAGTGGCTAAAGGTGGAGACAGACCTGGCAGACAGGTTTTCAGCTGATTCAAGGGATTCAAAAAAGCACAAAAGACAAAACTTTTGATTGCTAGAGCTGCCATGGCTTTTCCCCATGCCTTCTGGCCAGATTTTGTCCTGCCTGGGGTTTCATATCAGGTGTCTGCAAGTCCAGTGACCTGGCTGACCACCCACGTCCCTTATCCTGCCTTCCTGCATTGGTAGGACCCCGCTGCGACTGGAAAAGTGCTGTTTAGACTGGAGACTAATGGCCTTTAAGTGACATGATTGTATTATGTTAAGCGTCTATAGGCTTTACCATTAGGCACTAAACAGTTTATGACTCATAGCAGAGAAGCCCTTGTCCTGAAGAGTTCATACGCTAAATGGTCCGGACAGACAAGGCTTGGAAGAAGCAAGGTTTGCTCCTGCCTGTTGGAGAGCAGATCTAAGGAAGGCCTGGCACAGGACATGTCTTCTCAGTTTAGAGGAGTACCTTGGCTCTAGGTCTTGCGTGTTCAGGTTTCCTGGGGAGAAGTGCTTCTGCAATGGGATTTGTACAGGGGGAGGAGAATCATATTTAATTTTAGCTTAGTTTTTATGCATGTTTTGACACGATGTGTTGTGGGTACATTCGTTTGATCAGATATATTCCCTTACTCAGTGCATAATTACAGTATTCTGCAGCAGGAGTCTGAATGCTCCCTCTTAAAGCAGCTCGTATGCAGAGGACCAGGCAATTACTACACTAGTGTCTGTATGAAAGGCTTATTAAGAGACTGTAGAGTCAGAGATAGGACACATGCTATGTGTAATCAGGATCTGCTGGAGCATGATTCACAGAATAATTTAAATAGAGATTTCTAATCCAACCACCTGTTCAAAGTAGAGCTAACTTTAAACTCAGATTGGGTTGCTCTGGGTCTTCTCCATATGAGTTTGAATGTCTCCAGGGGAGGAGATTTTTCCACCAATCTGTTCCAGTGCTTTATTACCTGCATATTGAAGGGTTTTTTTCTGATGACAAATTGGACATTCACCTGCTGTAGCCTGTGGTTGTGATGCATGACTTTCACTGAGAACACAATATGCAATTTTGTATACTTCTCCTCATAAGATGCTGTATAATGTCATGTTTAGTAAGCAGACTCTCACACCAAGGTTATGTGTAAAAATGTGTTTGTAGGGGTTTTCATAGGGTCAGGTTCCCAAGGCTGGGGAGGCAACCTCAGCCTTGGAGACTTTGCAGTTTCTCTTTTCTTGAGAGCAGTGTCATGCATTTCTGATGTCAAAGGGAAGTCCACCTAATTCTCCGTGTCTGGAAGGGATGATGAGAGCATTTGCTCTACCCCTCCACCAATCTGGAGTAGTGCAAATCTTCCACCTGATGCACTTCTAATCTCAGCTGAACCATGGAGCCAGCAAGCTCTGGTTTCCTGCATGGTAATTAAGTACTTATTTAAAAATCGAGAAGCTCAGTTCTGATCCTACCATCCCTAGCTGTTTACAAACTCCAGGTAGAGTTACTCTAGATTTACTCCTACATGCCTAGCAGCGGAATCAGGCCCAGTAAATAGAGCTATGAATCTTTTTAAGAGAAGCTGTTAAGAAGTAGCACATAGATTTATTGTAGCATCATGTGTGTGCAATTGTTGATGAACATCTTCTGTTGGAGGCTGAATACCTGCTGTGTTACAGCCTTGCTTTTAATGTTGAGATAGCATCTCTGCCAGCATCTCGCTGATGCACAGACAGATACCCATAAAAGGGCCAGATCTTGCTTGGTGTTAAATGCCTTCATGTTTCATTAAGGTTGATGGCAGTGGAAGGCACACAGTGCTTTGCAGGACGAGCGAGTCACAATGAGCCACTTGCCCTATGTGCTTTTTGTGGCAGAATTATGTCCCTAGTGTATACATGCTCTGGCTGTCTGGCTGCAAAAGGCTAACACCCTTTTCCATTCACTGGCTAGTGGTCTGGAAAGCAAGGGTCTTGAGGTTCTCTCAAATTTCTTAGTACCCAGCAAAAATTTAGAGAATAGGGATCACACTGTTAGCATATGATAGGTGTTCTGATATTTCAGCTAATGCTGCTATGAGTCTCGATTGTTAAGGCTTGCAGTTTGCCTTTTAGGCTTCCTAGGCAGGAATTTGTCTGGTAGAGGGAAAATGCGGGTCTGTCCAGAATTGGCATCACAGAAAAAGAAAAGATCTGGAAGTGCCAGGTATTAGTCTTGCTGCTTAGCCTGTGTTTTTGGCCTCATTACACTAATCCAATTAAAGGTTGATGGGAAAAGATAACGCACACTCCAGTGAAGGGGTTTGTGTGGCAACTGCTTCCCTTCCTGGGCATCTGGAGTGGCCTAAGTTACGTTGTGCATCAGCACACCTCCTCAGGCCCTGCAGACCCACTGGTGCCTCCATGTGCCGTGGTGTGTGCTCTTCTCCTGCATTGTGTCTCTCTTATTACTAATGGAGCATGGATGCATTTTAGCTGCTGGTCAGCCCTCATTAATATCCAGAGATGACAGGTTGACATTTGTAAAGAAGACTTGCATTGACCTTCATGTTGTGCATCGGTGCGGTTGCCATACAGTGCCCTGTGCTGGATGCTTCTCCGTGTGCTGCCTCGGGACTGCATTTGTGTTAGCAAAGGGACCGACTGCTCTGTAACCCTTTGCTGCTGTCAGGAGTGCAGGCAGTGTGTCTGGATGTCTCTGCATCCCTCTGCCCATTCCTGGACTGGTTGCTGTAGAGCCTCCATCCATCCCAGTGAACAGGACTGGAGGGTGTTGGGGTTGCACTTGTGGCTCCTTGTGGAGGTTTGTTATGTGGGTACTGGGGCCTTAATGGAAGACAGCTTTATGCCAATGACCCATCTTCCTCCTTTTCCCGGCTCTTGTCTGGGGAAGCAGTAGAAGAAAAGGCTGTGCTGCCCAGGCATCCTGAGTGCTGTCAGTTGCCTGTCTCCCCCCCAGCCCATGCCGTCCTGGCTTGAGGACTGCTGCAGCCTGCTCAACAATGACATTTATTAACAGAGGGGGCTTTGAAAAAAGGCAGGCTGCTCCTGCAAAGGCTTCTCGCTGTAACTCTGTCTCCTCTCACCAGCCCGTCTGAGGCAATGGCTGCTGGTGTTGAAATTCATTAGTGTTACCTGACAGGCGATGGAGGCTTGCTCTGTCTGTTCCCACTTCCCTGCTCTCATGTCCCTGCTTCTTGCATGCTGATATTTAAAGCTGATGTGTGGCTCATAGGCTTGTTGCACTGTGACAAGTCTGGGGGTGGTTGAGAGAACTGAGAGGGTGGAAGGAAGGCAAAGAGGGAGGGAGATGGGACCTGTCTCAGGGTTTCTGTGAAAGCCCAGGGCTTTTCAGACCCTCTCCAGATGTACTGTCTTTCCACAGCTACAGTTTGTGAATTTTACAAACAGCCGTGCAGGTGTGGTTTGTCCGGCACTGATGGGGGCAGAGGGAGATGGCACTGTGGGTGCTTGCTGAGGGCTTGTCTGGTGGAAAGCAAGAGCAGGTGGGCTCCTCTAGCCTCTTGGCTGGTCTGTGGGGCTGAGAAGTTGTGAGTGGAGAGCCAGAGGTCTGGCACAGGGTTTGTACTTCATTTTGGACAGAAGCATGTTTGCATTAGTGGCAGACTGACTCCAGGACTGAGGAGGAGAGACCTCCCTGCCAAAGCTTTTGGATATAGAGGAAAGTTGTCCCATCTAACATGAATTACTGGGATGAGGGAGTTGGGGTTTGGGGATTTTTGTGGAGGTGTATGTCAGCATGCTTCAATTTTTGTAGGCTGTGGTGTGGCTTGGGCTGTTCTTTGTGCGTGGGCCACCCTACTGTGTGTGGGTGCTGTGACATCACCCTGACAGAGGTCTCCTGGTTTGGCACTGTGGTTTTGGCAGTCTGCAGCTGCCGCTTGGGGAGGGTATGGATCTACCTAAACGGCTTTGAATTCCTAGCTTGGCCCATCTCATGTCAGTGCAGGTTAAGTGCAGACAGGTGCCGCTTTGCCTGTTGCAGTGCCGTTTCTCTGCTAAATCAGTTCAGGTGCCTTAGCATAGGATGTTGTTCCCTTGCTAGCTTGTGCTACTGGGAGAGGACACCTAAGCTTTCCTCTTGGCTGGGCAGACATGCCACTCTGCAACAAAACAAAGGAGCACCTCTGAGCTGTGTGGTCCAGAGTGTTGACCAGCATGGCTTTGAACGAAGGGGCCCAGCTGAGGTGGTTTGACAGCTCCTCTCTTTCACCATGGCGCTGTTGTGCGCTTCAGCATCCAAGCAGCTTCTTTCATCAGTGAAGGATTTCCAGGGCAGGAGCCTGCCAGTGCTCTCCTTTGCAGCCCAATGCACAAGTGTTGGCCAGGACACAATTAAAATGTTCTGCATCTCTTACAATGCAAGGTCTCCAGGGAATGCATTTTTTTGGAAGGTTAAGATCAGGTCTATAAACCCCAAGATTTAATGTCCCTTTATCTTTCCATAGAGGAGCTTGTTCTTTTAACTGCCTTGATATCAATACCCTGTGTGTAGCAAGTGGCCCAATTTCTTTGTCTCCTGACATCCTGAACCCAGAAGCAGATGGACGTTAACCAGCTCTGATTAGTTGGGAGAATCAAGCATTAATTTTTTATACGCCAGAACCACCTGAGTGACGGAAATCAATTATGGCTGCCCCTCCCCCTTCCATATTAATGTGTTGGCTCTGAGCAGAGATGGAGGGACCTGTTGAAATGAGAAACCCCTATTTCTTCATTTGACCCTCTAGATAATTAGGGTTAAATTGATATGCTATCGCACTGGTGACACATTTTATCTGCCTCTGTTTGTACAAGAGGATACAATAGTGGAGGAAGGACCAATTTGTGCCCTGCTTTAGCTAACCAGACTGAGATAAAAGGTGTCACTAGTATGATAACGTTCTTGCCTCATGCTCCTTTATTGTTGCTCAATTTGCCTTTTTTTTTTTTTTTTAATCTTGTTCTTTTTCTTTCAGTACCCTTGGTCATATTTTAACTCCATGCCATCGCATAATGACGCCCTGCTAAATGTGTGTGGAGATAGGCAACTCTGGCTGACAGCCTTCCCTGATAACCGAATTCCAGCCCATCCATCACTAGGCTGCTCTCCTTAACTTAAGGAAAGTGATAACTAAAGCAAGGCCGTTTATCACCGCCGAGCTGTGTGCTTCTTGCTGCCATGGAGAGAGCTGGCTTCAACAGCAGAAATGCAGCCATGTCACCTCACCTCCTATTTGCATCCCGTTCATCTCCAGGCTCCATTTACCCTGCAGGATGGTGAAGCAGGGCTGCATGGAAGTCTGAGCCTGGGGTGGTGAAAGCTCTCTGAAAATGGTGCAGAGTTGCCACTGCTGACCATGGCCTAAGAAGGACTTGGACGTGCTTAGCTAGTGGAGGAGAGTGTGCTACCTGATGTCACTTGCTCTTCTGAGCAAAGGTGATCTGCATTTTGGGAGCAGGCAGAAGTTGTGCACTCCCATGTCTGCTTCTGAGAGGACAGAGCACCAGAGCTGCATAGGAGGCTGGAAAATCCCACAACCATTTTCAAGTTTCTCTATATTGAATGCAGTTTGGCTGATGGGGTGGTTTTTGAAAGCCAGCTTTCTTCCCAAGGAGTGAGAGCTTCGGTGTTTGGGAAGCCAGTTAGACCACATTCAAAAACTGGAAGGATCATGGGATGTTGAATGCAGCAAAATATGCCATCATTTCTCCCTTACCTGAGGGAGGGCCAAATCCTGAGCTCTCTGCTAAAGCAAAGCTGCCCTCAGTGAGCAAGTTTGGCTCTGGCAAGAGCAAGAAGCCTTACTGAGCATAAAAGCTTATTTTTCAAATAAGTGAGTGATCAAGTGAGTGGTGGCTCTGATAAATAGACATACTTCCTTACAGCCCATGGTACTTCTGATCCCCAGGACAGCCACAGCTGTGCCTTATTCAGTCCAGCCTGGAAAAGATGATGGAGAAACTCCTGCCTGGTCACTAGGCTTAAGAGTGGGGGGGACCACTGCAGGTGGCAGTCTTGGAGCTGGAGAAAAGATTTTGCAAGGGTATTTTCATTCCTGTAGCAATGGGGAAACCTTGTTCCTGTGCAGGGAAAGCCCTTGGTTCCCTGTGCCAGGAGTGCTGTATATTCAGACTAAACCAGACCCATATAGCAGTCTTTTGCTAATCCTTGCTCAGTGGCTGTGACCCCAGTGGCCTGGAGCCACCAGGACTGCATCTTTCAGCTTGGGGACAGACTTGTGTTTTGGTCTGTGCTGCTGACAGCTTGCCCAGGTTATAACGTGAGTGTTGGTCTCCTGGTGCTTGAAAAACTTGAAGCCCCTCTGCTGCTGACAAGAAATGAGGGGAGCACAAGCTTGGAGGGGGAGGGGGAATGTCCTGAGGTCACACAGCTTCGCAGGCAGTTTCTGGGGTTGTTACTTGTTTGCAAAAATGTGTCATTTATTTAGTTGACATATTTATTTGGAGCATTTATTTTCTCCAATTAAAGACCCACTGTCCAGTGCCCAGGGCACACTGCCATCAGTCTCAGGGTGAAAATAGAACCAGACTGTCCAGTTTGCTGGGCCTTTTGGTCCCACAGGGATGGCAGTGCTTTAGATGTAATTCGTTGCAGTGGGTGGTTTGCTGTCAATTCCTGTGGCTAACAAGAACAATGCTGCTCTCACTTCTTCTGGGCCCGATCCAGAAGTTAGGTAAATGGATATGTTTTCTTCTAACTGGAGCTAGGCTGAGACCTGTGTTAATGAAAGCCTCTTGGGTTCGGAGGAGAAACTAATTTTATGTAACATACCTTTTTCTAACTTCTGTTGGCATCTTCTCTAGCTAAATGTGAGCAGACTGAAAGAGGTTGATCTAATCAAGTGCCTATATGTGGACCAGTTGTTTGTTTTAGATAGTTCTCTTTTTTGTGATCTTTCTTGATTTGGGCACCAGCAAAAAGCAGCTTTCCTGGAGAAAGAGCTTTCTCAGCATGCTACTTGAGGCTGGTTGAGCCTGTTCGACTGAGGGACGTCATGGACATCTGTGTAATGGCTGTAAAGTGCATGGGCCAGGCTGCTGTTCGTGTGGCAGTGTGCAAGTGTGAAGAGTGACTCCAGATGCTTTATTTTAGTGCAGTGGCATCAGATGAGCTGTGCTGGGATGGGATGGGACTGTGCTGTCAACTTGCACTACTAGCCCTGAAAATCACCATGGCCCCTGCTCCTTGCTAGCTCCTTCTTTTGACAGCCTTCCTGCTTTCAAAGAGATTCCTCTGGACATTCTTATTCAAATGTGTTTGTATGACTTAAATAATTGGTCCTAAATCATCACATGTACATCTCAGGACCAGGCATTTGACTTTGGCATAAGAAATCTATTACTTTCTTAGCCTAAGCAGAGCAAAGATAGTACACAGGTGGGTGTGTGTGCTGGCTCTGTTGGCAACGTATTCCCAGGAGATTCTTCTGGATATATTTCCCAGCTTCCTTCCTTTTCTTTGTGTAGAAATCGAGGAATCACCAAGACCAGACTGCTCTGGTACTGCGCTACCCTGGTCCCCACATTATCTGCAAGTACATTATCTGTGTTGCTCCTTCATCTCCTTACTTGGGGAAATGTCTGGAGAGATGCTTCCCTGTTCACCAAAGGGTGTGGAGCTGGGCTGACTGTTCAGGTACTGCCCGGGATACTGATGGTGCACCTTGGGGTGTTTACCTTGTATCCACTTCTCACCAGAGCTTGTTACTCCTCTATTTAAGTCTTGAGGCTGAAGGCTAGTCTGGATTATTCACTCCTTCCTTCTTGGAGAGCAGGAGAAGACTTTGTCCTGGACATTACTATCTCTTGATATTAATGAGGTGGTTTGTTTTCGGATGTTTGAGCAGCTGATGCTGGCACTTCTGGCTCCTCCTCCTCCCCTACAATCTCCTCCTACAACCCCCATATGCCTGAGGAAGTTGGGAGATTCCCCACCCTCTCTGTTTGCAAAAGCTGATTCTGGGGTTGTGACTTTTAACATGCACAAACAGCACTAATTTAGTCATTTATTTAGTTGACATATTTATTTGGGATGTTCCTTTGCTTCACTTAAAGATCCTGTGACCAGTGCCCCAGGCATGCTCAGCAGTATGTGAATGAACAAGATCCATCAATTACTCTTGATCAGATCAAAGTGGCCAGGAAATACTCACATAACTCATGTCCCTGCACAGGCTTGGCTGGAGCCACACGGTTTGCGACTCAGCATTCCCTGGCTGAGGGGCACGTCCTCGCTCCCCTGCAAACACACTGGGATCGGCACAGTGTGGGAGAAGCAGCTTTCCTGAGGTGCTGCTGTCCCTTCGGGCAATCCACTTCCCTTACTGGTGCTGTTTTGTTTTGAGCCCTATTCCATCGGCTTGCTGTAGGAAGGGAGAGAATCAATACATGTGCTCACAGCTCTGGCTGCTGTACTCACATCCCTAGTGAGACAGTGTGCACCACCTTGTATCTTAAGAGTTGTGTCTGCTCTCTTCTTCCAAGCACCTGCTTGGAAAACAGCCTCTGCTTTCTTAGCCCTGCAGCATTGCTGTCCAAAAAATGAATGCTTTGGTACCTCCTTCCCTCCTTCATATCTCTTTTGATGTTTTAACCAAAAGGGTCAAATGGAGAAGCAGCAGGGCATGACAGGTGAATTGTCAGTCCTTCTGTCTGCCCTGTAAGCTGCTGGCAGAGCAGGATGGTTTTACAGGGATTTGTGATGGGTTTACTTAGCCAAGGAGAGCCTGGGTACTCCAGTCATGTTTGTGTGTTAGCCAGTGTGGAGAAGAGCTGAGTACTGCTCAGTACACAACTGTTCAAAATGTTTAGTCTAAAAGGTTTCAGCAGCCTGGATGTGCCTGGATGTATGTAAGTCTTAAGCCAAGCTGTACTCTCATGAGATTTTTTTGCCAAGAGCTATAGTGTTTCTGATGTGCAGTATGATGTTGTAGCAGACTTGAGAGTCTTTTCCATCTCTGAACAAAATGCACTTAAGAAAACAGAGTTTGTGTTGTCAAGGCACTGATTGAATCAAACTTGCTCTTTTCTGTCTTACAGGTTACCAGGACAATGCCAGTACTTAGGGCTGCCGGTTGCTGATTACTTCAAACAGTGGATTAATCTGAAAAAGGTACTTCTGTGCAAACTGCCATGGTCCCTATCTCCCTGTCTCCCTCCTCCCCTTGTCCTTCACTTTTCCTCTTTAAGGAGGTGTCAAATAACTACTGCTGTTTTGCATTGAAATGAGTTATTTTCTCAGAAGCTGGGCAGAGCGAGTCCTCCAGCTCCCTATTGTATCTCCTCTAATAGAGTCTTACTGTACTTGATGGGATGTGTTCTGCAGCTGGGGAGAATCCCATTGTGGCAGGCACAGTGCAATATCTGCATAATATTGGGACACTGTGAGACCCCTTTTCAGTGAAGGTTGTGTTGTTGCCAGTATTGCTGACTTTATTTTGTTTTGCAGCCATATAAGGCTCCTAGGAGCATGGTTCCCGTCACATGAGATTCCAGTTAATAAATGTGGAAATACTCCAATATAAAAATCAGCATTTCTCTTTGTAACATGGGGAAGGGGGAGCTATCTCAGCAGCACATCCACCTAAGAGATCAGTGATCACTTTGCTAAACAAAACGCCTTGGACTGAGTACTGTCTGGTGCCTTGTCTTTTGCTGCACACTTTCACTGGGTGGTTAAGGAGCAGCATGCTCTGCATCCACACGGACTCCTGGCGCAGCTGCTTCATCTGCACAGAAAAACATGGTGATGCCATAAGTCACAAACCAAAACGGGAAGAAAAGAACAAGTGTGATTACAAGCAGGAGCAGGGTGAGGGAGGAGGCTGCGGTCTGTGCACAAGAGAAATTGGGGTGGCCTCCTGGTTAAACCTTTAGATGCGTAAGATTCCCTTCCCCCACCCAATTTAGTGCTTTATTTGGGTTTCTATGCCTTTTCCTGGTAATTAAGGGTCTCAGCAAGCGGATTTTCTTATAAACAGCTCATTGTTTTTGCAGGCTTTTCTTTTGTTCTTTTATTTATTTATTGTTTTAAATGGAAGCGTGAGTGACAGGCTGAGCAGCCGCAGAAGGACAATTTGCATGATCTGTTCCATCAAATAGGGTAGAACATGAACTTAACAAGGGATGCTGGCAGCACATTCCTGGCTGAACTTGTCAAAGGGTCTTGTATTTCCCTGCTGTCAGAGCAAATCTTTTGGCTGATTGCTGGTCCTTGGTAAATGAAATCTGAAAGCACATGGGGGCATTCTGCAGTTCAGTGACCATTAATGATCGCCATTTGAAGTTCACTAAACTTCCGGTGAATGGATAGCAGCTATATAACCAGCAGGTTGATGGCTGCAGAATAATAATACTCAAAAAAAAAAAAAAATCCCTGTGTACTGTGATGTTTGCTAAGAAGTAGGTTGATCCAGCCATGCTCCTCCTCTGGGCCTCAGGATGAAAGACTTATGGCACTTTCCCATAGTTCAAGGCTTCTGGATTTAGTGTGTTAAGAGCTGGAATTCCTCATTATGTAGATGTCCAAGCAAATGTCTCTTCTTCAAGGTGAGCATTCATGTATTGCATGTCAGCAGATACTGTGATACTAAGCTGAGAGCTGCTAAGCATCCATGAAGCCCCAAGCACAGAGCTAAAGGCAGGGGCAGCAGGGAAGTTGTTACAGTGAAATGTTCCCCCATCCAGCTCCCTGAAAGGGTCACATGCTGAGCATGTAGGATGAGGGCATGTGGGTTGGGTTGTCCTCCTCTGCAGATGTGTTATTTGGAAAGTAAAGCTTCAACCTCCTTCAGATTGTGCAGGAAAGGGAATGTGAGAGAGAAATGTTTATCTTCTTCCAGCCCCTGTAGTCCTTTAAAAACAATGAAGTTTTTCTGACAGTGTAATACCTGACCCCCTCTGAACACAGAATGGTTCCAGGGACCCTGTGTCCCTCTGGGAGGTGACTCATGATGCAGAGAAGAGCAGGGGCCTCTCCTGTCTTGTGCTAAGAGCTGCTTCTCCTGAGACTTGCTCTTACCCTGGGGTGGTGATCTTTCTATGCCATGCACTGCTTTCAGGTGCTTGTGGGGTAACTGCCTGTGTGTTTTCACAAGAGAGAATTTCCTGCCTAGATAACTGATTCTGTCGAAGCAGATGGACCCAGTGGAGACTCAGTCTCTATTGAATGAGCTCCGAGTGGACAGGTAACTAGCCCCTCCACTGGTCCCTGCATAGGTCAGGTGGCCCTTTTTCCCCTCCCTCTGGCATATTCCTGACTTAGAAATACCTCCTAGGCTGAATCTGCCTCTGACCTGATCCATGAAGTAAGTGAAGGTGTTGGAGGATGTGAAACAAATGATTTCTAGGTCATGGATAATGCAGAGAATCGAATGTTTCATATCTCAAGAAAACAGGCACACATGACAGGGAGCAGTTTCCTGAAGGATGGCCCCACCTGCACCTGCTGTATCTTCTTTGAGTCTTTGCTTATGAGCAGTGATGACAAGGGAACCTGTTTGAACTAGGGAGTTCCTGTTGCAACTACCAGGCAATGCTGAAGTAGGATTACACACAGACAAGTTTGTGTAGCTATGTGTACTGCAGTAGCAACAAAATACGTTCCAGATTCCTCTGCCAAGGCACACAAAGCTTCAGGTCCTCTTTGTCTCTGTTTTGTATAATTTTAAAAAACAGTCCTTATCTAGACTCCCTCTGCCAGAGAGTGGGATGCTCCAGAGCTCAGCAGATCTTCCTGCAGTGGTGAGAGTCTTTCTCAGAGTTCATTTGCTAATAAACGCCCCTTTTCACTGCTGTGTTTCAGGAACAGTTGAAGTGAGAACTTTGTGCCTGCAGGCAGCTTTCACAATTTCCAAGACCTGCCTCTTGGGCAAGCTGGAGACCGGAATTGCCCCCAGTAATTGTCACTATTACTTTGCTTCAGGCAAGCCTTGTTGGATTGATCTGGTCATTCAGGTGGTAGTGAGCTCCACACCTGACTGCTGCAGTGATGGCCACAGTGTCTTGGGATCTGTTAAAAAACCTTCTGTGGAGGAGATGGGGGGGAAAAGCTGCTTGTGCACTTGACCATGTTTGCTGAAGTTTTACCTTGCCCTGTGCCCCCCCAGCCTGCTAATGCATCCCTTCTGTGAAGCCTGGTCGGTGTTTGCTGACATTTTTAATGTCACTGAGCGATCTTGTATCTCTAGTGAACTGTCAGTGTAGAGCTGACTTGGGGCAGAGAGTTTATCATGTTCTTCACTTTGATTAGTTCAGCCTTGTGGGAGGGGAGCAGAAAGGAGAGGAGGCTTTATTTGAATGCTGCAACATTTCAGATATCCCCCTAAACCATCTCAATAGAGAGCCACCATCTCATCTGCCAGTTCTCCTTAGGGACCTGTCATGCTGATCTGCAGAGGCCCCATGGGTTAGGGGAGGTGCAGAACCTGAGCTACATCACTGGAGCTGGATGCTCAGGGTGGAATTAACAGAGAGGGCTTCACGTCAGGAGAGAGGGGCACCAGTGGAGTAATGTGTGCAGAAAGCAGGAGGCTATGGGCCAAGATTTATGCAAAAAGGAAAGCTGCTGCAGCTAGCAAGCTACAACCAAGCTGCTGCCCCAAGAGTATCCTCAGGTAGCCTGGGTAAACCCATTACTGCTTATTCTAACACAAGGATCAGCTCTCACTTGTGCTCCCTCTGCTCTTTCAGGAACCTCTGTGGTTTGTTTTCCAGGTACCACTAGATTTAGCAGCATGGTTGATCCTGTGATGAATCCTCACCCCTGGGGCTGGAACCAGTGCTATGTCAGGCTGAGGACACAGTGCCCACAATCACAAGGTGTCCAAGAGCCTGGGAATGGGAAACCCAGCAGGCAGTAGGAGTTGTCAGCACCACTGGGCTGAGAGCATATCACTGAAGGGAGAGCAGCTTAAAGGAGGGAGGAGGTAGAAGAAGAGGGGTGAAGATAGATTTTCTTACAATGAGTTTGTGCAAGAATAATGTTAGAAAGATGATTAGGGTATCAAAATATGTAACCCAGACCAAATATGTAACCCAGATTATCTTTATGCCAGAGGCCAATAGCTGATGCTTGCAGGTGTAACAGGGAAAGAGCATGGCTTGAGTAAGCTTTCTCTGATTCCCAGCAATTGTCTCCTCAAGAACTGAGAGCTATCCCAGGACCACTGTGTCTAGCACCCACTGTTTTTATCATGTCTATCTACCAGAAACTTGTGCACCCATTTGTGAATCTGCTCATGCTTTCAGTTTCTGCAGCATCCTGTGGCAATGACTTTTGCTATTTAATTATGCATCAATTATACTCTGTTTATTCATACATTGTGTGAAGATGCAGGTCCCTTTGTTTCTTTTACACCTATTGTCAGATTATTTTCTTTGACCTAGGTCTTGCATTGTGTGAAAGAACACGTGTTTCTAGTTCTTCACGGTGTTACTCTTGATTTGAGACCTCAGTCATATTCTTGCTCAATTGTCTTTTCCAGCACAGCAAAATTTGTTGGAGGGCTTGCACAAAGACACTTGTGGGCTCTGTGACTCTAGAGATTGTGGCTTGTGAAATTCTTAACATGTGTGCACTATCCTTCCTGGTCTTCCATTTATTCTCTGTATGTTTTGCAGTTAAAAGATAAGAGGAGTGTTTTATGTATCCACTAAGGGTTTGTTTTATTCCTTGTTTCTCAAATTATATTTAATTTATTTTTTTTAAAGAAGACAATCTTCATACCCATCACAGAGCTGTCCCTTTCTCTATACAGCTATCCTGGCATCTTTGACCATCTTTGATTTCTGTTCAGAGGCTGCAGCATGTCTTTAGATACAGTAATAGTGGCTGCTTTAGGAGTGAGAGAAAACTGGTCTTAGTTTGACATCCTCCTGAAATTCAGGGGAGTTTTTATGAAAGGCAAGAGTTGAATGATAAGTGTGAAGGAATGCAGCTTTCCCTATCTGGACATGAAACAGGCTTGACAGAGTCTTGGGGAACATGATGTGACCATGCTGGGGTGCTGTGGCTGTGCACAGAGCTGGCCTTTTCCAGAGTCAGCCTTTACTGATCTGTAGATATTCCTGTTTGGAAGCGAACTGTTAATACACATCCACAAATGTTTTAAGGTCACCTACTTGAATTGTGAAATCTGTCAGAGGAAGCATGTAATAGGATGTTTTTGTTAATATTTGGCTACTAGAAATAAACACATCTTAAACAAACAAAGATTTGCTAACAGCTTTCTGTCTCTCCTCTGAATTAACAATTCTTTCTGCCTTTGGGGTGGGAAGCGGAGCTGTGAGTACTTCTCAGGCACTTAGTGCTGAAGTGTCTTGAGTGCTTTAGATGAAGATCGTTAAAATGGGTGAGAAATGGTTTATGTGTTAACCCATATATTTGGAAGTTGTTTTTGTGAAGTCTAACTTCTTGAGGACTTAGAGTGATTGTTATCAATTTCTTGTTTATTGAGTTACTGGCTGCAGGGAATATAAAATGCCTAGTAAGATTAGAAATGCCAGAGGAGGACTCCTCAGGCAAAGTGCTTCATGGCCAGAGCATCAAGCACATGAATAAATGTTGTCTTCTAACTGTGCCCAGGGCTTTGCTGGTTTGCAGCATGGGTGCCTGTTTTGAGATCCTGTCAAACCTTCCTTCAGTGGGACCTGAGCTTGCTTGGTTCCTCACTGCATGGGTGAAGCTCTTGGCTTTGGAAAGTCTCAGAGGGCAGAAATGTGAAAGGAAACACAAGGAGAAGTGTGACTCCAGGGCTAGGGAAATAAGGGTATCTCTTTCAAGGAGATGAGGAAAGGAAAGTGTCTGTGGAATAGCATTGGTTCATAGTTGAAAGGAGATGGAAGGAATTGCTTATAACAGCAAAATGACTGTGTTTAATAAATACTTTGCTCTGTATTTACAGAAAGGCAGAGGTTGCCATATTGCTGAGCAAGAGGTTTGCTGTTACAACACAATTTTCTGATAGAAGTCAAGTGGTGAATTGGTTGGCATTTTGCATAGCTGCTTTACAGGAGTTTTAAAGAGCTGGCTGAGATGCCCTGGACTATTAATAAGTCTTTGAACATGGGGGAAGTTCTAGAGGACTGGAAGAAAGCTAATGTACCAGTAATTTAGAAGGGCAAATGGGATGACCGATGAAGTAATTATAGCCCTATCATCTTGACATTAATTCTGGGCAAAGTAATGAAAAGCCAGATATCATCGTTGATTAATAAAGAATGAAAAGAGGGTAATATAATGCCAATCAATGTGGATTTATGGAAACTAGATCTTTTTCAAACTAACTTGATATTTTTTTTATGAGAATACATGTTTGGTTGATAAAGGTAACCATGTCAATGTAATATACTTCTGGAAGGCATTTGACTTGGTACCTTATGACATTTTGATTAAGAAACAAGAGTGATACAAAATCAACATGGCACACATTACATTGATTAAGAAAGAGCAAACTGACAGCTCCTAGCATTTAATTGTAAATGGATAATCATCATGGAGTGCATGTCTTCCTAGTAGGGTCCCACAGGGATCTATTTCTCAGGCCTCTTGTATTTAACACTTCTGTCAATGCCCTGAAAGAAAACATAAAAATCATTTTCAATAACATGTGCAGATACTGCATCTAGAAGGTGGCTGCTGTTGGATTTATGAACAGGCAATGGTGAGGAGGAGCAAAGGGGCTGGATCCTTTCTTTCTCTGGGTTTGGTTTGACCAGTATGGGATGTTGGATCCCATCTGCATAAGAAAGAATTCTAGAAACTTGAAGACTGGATGAGAACTGCAAGACCCGAGAAGCATTCACCATGCAGTAACAACCCTGGGAGCTGTTTAGGGTACTAGAGAAGGGTAAGGGCTGTAGTTGCCAAATATCTAAAGAGAGAGCCACGGAAGCAGACAAAAGCATAAACAGTTCCAGTTCCTGGAAGCCAAAGCAAGGTAATTCAGGTGCAGATCTTTACAGTGTGGGGTAATTAACCATTGGAACAACTTACCGAGGGCTATGATGGATAATCCAGCTCAGAAGGGAAAGCTTTTTTCCTAAAAATGTCAGCTGTGGTTCAGACTGGAATTTGGGGCAGTGCTGTGGCTTGTCCAGGTCAAGCCAGCTAGTCATGGCTGTTTCTTCTACCATGATAATCTTTGCCTGTCCGTCTTGCACAGCTCTGGCCACTCTTCCCTTGCAGTGAGAGCACTCTCGAGGCTCCTGACTTGAGGAGCACAGACAGCACAAACAACACAAGGCTGGGAATGGAGGGGGGAGCATCCTGGGTAGCACAGCACCTCTGGCACGGTCAGAGGAGCCCTCCTGCTCCAAGGCTGGAGCACAGCAGCCATCCACGACTTCTCCTTTAAATCTGTCATGCAGCTGTCTGAACTCTGAAATTTCTTTCACTCTCTCCCTTGCCTTGTTAACATGTGTTGCCTTTGGGGTAATCAGGGAAAAAATATTATGTCCTTTTACAATTACCGGGTTTTGGAATATTAAAATGTCTCTCTGCATCGGCAGTGTTATTTTGATTGGTATTCTAACCTTTGACTAGCCCATAAAGCGAGCCGCTCTTCAAGCCAATATTGCGGGACTGAAATTTAATTCCGAAATGATTCCAGATAATAGGGAGACAGATAATATATGCATGAAGGATATTATGTTTGGACTAAATGCAGCAGGGCCAGGGCTTGGGAGTTGAATAATAGCCCAGAGTGAGTTATAATCTGTGGGACAGAAATACCTTACTGTCAGGGCCAGGAGAGGAACTCTTAAATCAAAGGGAGGGAGATGAGGAGGGAGTTGAGGATAGTCATCTCAATGGGAAAGGGCATCCAGGAGAGGCTTTAAAGGAGCAGCCCTTTCTGTCCTTCTGCAGTGCAACGTGTCCTTCCTTTCTTACTTAATAAGGAGTACTGAGTAAAAATGTACTTCCAAGGCAAACCAACAGGCAGGGCATTCTGGAAGTTCTTGGCAGTCTTCTCCCTTTTGTCTTTCTGGATTCATTAGAAGAATGTACAGCATGGGTTGATGTCTCAGTTTCCCTACAAGCTGTAACCAAATTGACCAAGGAGCTATGCAATACATGCTAAGGTAGAGTGCTCACATAATACAGAGTAATCATCAGGATTGATTTTGACATCCTCTTTCACATAAAACAAAGTACAGGCACGGCATGTGGGCTACATGGACAGTAGTTGTTGCTCAGGGCTCTGCCCCTGATGTTTTCAGCCTGGGACTCACTGCCAGGCAAGGCTGTCTCCCTTCCTCAGAGTTGCTGCCTAAGCTGGTGATGGGAGACACAGAGTAGAAGTGTCACCTCTTCTGTGACAGCAGAGGTAAAAATTCAATTACTTTTAAACATTGGAGGCTTTAAGAAACAAGACCTCCCTCTGGGCTCTCTGTACCAGGGAAGGGAACTCAAGGTTTTTGCTATTTACTCCTCTACAAGTGGCACTTTGTGCTTTGCCAGCAGCTTCCAAATGTGATGGAGCAGTCAACAGGATACTCCTCACTCTGCAGTAGGTAGTCCTATAACTTAACCTGCTGGGCAAGGTGTTGGGAGCTTTCTGTAGCTAGACTCTGCAGAGCATTGCAGATGACTGTGCTGCCAGCTGTCCTGGGAGGAGGAGAACTGAGCAGGCAGAGATGGAGAATCATGTCTGCTGCTGGGTGACACAAACCCATGTCATTGTAACAGGCTTTGGCTCAGTGGCACAAGCTTATAGTTTCAAAGTAATGATCCCAGCCTCACATTTTATTTCCTTTCCTTGTAGTCTCAGGAGCTGGTCTTGCTACAGCTGAGAGGGGCTCTAGATGCAGCCTGGAGGCTTCACTAGTTTTGGATGATAACATACATGCCCATCTCAGGAGGGCAGAAATAGAGTGTGCATTATTGCCTCAATCGAATGTTTTTGTGTTTCCCTCTCCTTTGGTTTTTGATTTTGGGGTTTTTTTGGTAAATTATATCGTCAAAACACAGGAGCAATTTTCTGTGGAACTTGTGTCTGTACAAATTGTTCAGAGAGACAGGAAAGATGTGATCCCCTGAGGGTTCATGTAAGTTATATGGAAGCTACTTAGATCTACTCCAGGGTAAAGGGGACACCTTAGTATTTTGGTCCTTTTAACAACAAGCTCTTCCTGGAACATCCTTCCATCCTTCTTGTAGCTATGCTGCATGTTTTCTCATGGCATCTCACATGCACATTAACTTCTTTACCATCAGGGGTTCTCCTACATTGTCTTTTGATAATGCATACTAAAAATGTGCTAGGTGCATGTTAAAGTTCACCTCTTCCTAGGCAGGGTGTTCTGCAGCCTGGTCTTAGCCTTTGGAACAGAAGAGTTTCACATTCTGCATTTCCACAGGTGGAAAAGCCCAGAGAGGAACAGAAGGGTCAGGGAACTGGAAGACATGACCTCCAGAGAAAGAATGAGGGATGTAGAGGACAAAGCCTCCAGCTGCACATGGGGACATTTAGGAAGAATTTCTTCACAGAAAGGGTGATCACATATTGGAATTGCCTGCCCCAGGAGGTGGTGGGGTCACCATCCCTGAAGGTGTTTGAGAAAAGACTGGATGTGTCAGTCAGTGCCATTTTCTGGTTGACAAGGTGGTGTTAGGTCATAGGTTAGACTTCATGATCTCAGAGGTCTTTTCCAACTTAACTGCTTCTATGATCTGGAATATTCAGCCTAGAGAAGACTAAGCAGAAATAATTTTTGAGGAATGAAAGTGCTCGATTTCTGACTGGTTGTGGTGTATGGCTCTTGATCACATTCTTACCTGTTGCAGGAAGATCAATAAGCAGTCTCCATGGCTAAGAGGAGGAATATGGGACCTCTAGCTCTTGTGAGTTCAGAAGAAGGTGGTGGGGATGGTTTGGGTAGAGTTGGTCCTGCCTTGAAGCAGACAGTCAGTCATCACTTCTCCCCTCCTGTTTGCCCTGTGTGCTGTGATACTACTTCCTTTGCCCTTGCACTGGGATATGGCTGTCTGCATTCCTTGGGACACATCACTGGAACTCAAGAGTACGTGAGCAGGGAAAGAAGGGGTATTTCCCTTGGGTGCCATGTACAGTCTCCGCTCCCCTCCTGATTCTGTCTGCCCAAATCCCAGATGTTTGAACTGGGAAAATCCCAAGGCAGACTTTATTATTTGGCAGTGCCTTTGGGCTTCAAGTAAGAACCAAGGCCTCCTGTAGCCACATGTGATACAGAGAGCTCTCAGGTAAGGTCAGAAGGTATTGATTCAAGAGAAACTGAGGAGCACAATTATGTTTCTTGGCCCCATGTAGCCTGCAGCTACTGGACAAAGCAGAGAGGAAAATTTGTTGCCTTTGAGGTTTTTTTTAACCAGGGCAAAAGATTTGCCTTTTAAGTGAAATTCTGAGTAGTGGTTTGTTGAGCACACTGCCATGGTCACTTTACTGAAAGCATCCTTGTCTATGCAGGTGGTTGGAGGCAGGTTGGCATTTCTGATTCTTTCTGTGCACATTGGTTTAGCTGCAGGCAAAAGGCAGAAAGGCAGCTGCTCAGACCTTGTGTTCTGCTCTTCCTGCTGAGTGCCATATTGCTTGCCTGCACCTCACTGTGCCTGCATTCCCCATGCTGGGGGATTTGAACATCTGTCCCCTATACCAAGGAGCCTCCTGGTTTTCATCTGGCTGTGTTTGTCTGCTGCTGCTGAGGTTAAACATACTGCTCAGACATTTGTCCCATGGTTGCTGTTTGCAGGTTGAGGAAGGAGCTGGGAGCTGAAGGCACAAATGTGTGAAAAATGGCCTTTCCTAGAGTCCCATGGGAAAGGCAAGGGACAGAGCATTCCTGCATCCCAGCCACTCATATAGAGCTTTACTTGAGTACCAGCACAGCTGCCTAGTGCCTGGGAGAAGAGCTGGTTTTCTCAGCATTTATTTGAAAGACATTATTGAAAGCTCTATGTAGGAGCATGAAAATAGGCTTTTGCAGTTCTCCAGGAAGGCATGATGAGCTCTCAGATTTTCTACCCTTGGGGATTAAAACATTACCTGTTTTGGTCCTCATTTTCCCATTTTTCCTCCCAAGCCAACATAGCTACAAAAGGGAGAGTGACTGCTTGTCATTACCACCAGCAACAATAGGCTAGTTTATGGTAGCTGTTGGCTACCTGAAAGTGGGAAGAACAGAACCTTTTTTTTTTTTTTTTTTTTTATGAGATGTTCCTGGTGCCCTGTGTTGTGTGTGATGCACTGTCCTACTGAAAGGATTGGGACTTTGCTACTGGTGTCTTGGCTGGGAAAGTGTGGGTGTGCAGCCTCTGCCCCATTGCATAGAAGCATACCAGGGCTTAGCTTTGGCTTCTCGTGGGATCAGTATAAAGCAGCCAGAGATGGTGAGCAGTGAGATGGGAGATACAGTAGTGGAATTTGTATATTAATAACTTGCAGTACTTCACACTCATTAAATTAATTAATTAAATCCCTAAGAACCCCAAGGCTACTAAGGAAGTTGATTTCAGAGTTAGGATTAAAAGTCTCCTGTCACCCTCCCCCCATGCTGGCATAGCACTTCTGGCTTCATCCTGGCTTTTGCTCTTTCACTTGCAGGTTTCCGTGCTTGAACTCTGCCTGCAGCCCAAGGATTGAATCTATCAAAGTGGCTTTTCTAAGAACTGGCTGAAAAGTCTACAGATATGATCCACTTTTGTTTAGAAAACAACCCATCTTTTGCCCTTGTTTGGGCATAAATTTCTCTTATTTTGTGGCCTGCTGGGGAGGGCAGCTCTCATCAGTCTGAAGCATAAGCCCAACCAGGGTCTATCCCACAATGGCTGGTTTTCCCAATTTCCTAGGCACTGTCTCCTGCAGACCAGGATAATTTGCTCCTTGGGTGCTCTGACATGAGTGCTGCTGCCATCTTTTTATAGGGCACCAAAGCTCCTGAGCAAATGGGCATTCCCAAGCTTGCTCAGTACCCATCAAGCTCTCAGCAGTCCCTCCTGGGTGTCAGTAGGTGTGGTAGGGCAAGATGCATTTGTTTACTGACAAACACACACCTTTCCTTCCTTGTGTTCAATGTTGTGTTGCAAAAGCTCATAATCATGTTGATACTTTCCTGGACATCCTATCCACAGCTGAAATTGTAGGTCTCACTCGTAAGATCAGCTGATGGATCAGCTCCATCCACCTCACCTTTCTTTGAGCCAGGACACTGGCATTTCAACACTGCACTCAAAATACCTTAAAGCAAATGACTTCCATTAAGCCATGCAGGATGGAATGTAGTTGAGCTGTTGTCTCTCCTCCAAGCATTGGTTGACATCCCAAATGGTTTGAGTGGTGTGGAGATGAAATGTCTGTGTATTGTTCTGCCAGTGCTCCTCCTGCATGCATCTTGCAGATGTGTTTTTAAACAAATTGTAGATATGTATTGTATGGTTTTGTGCCAATTCCAGGAAAGCCTGTTTTCTGTGCTCTGCCAGTGTGGTAACCTCTGTCAGCCCAGCTCTGAGTGATGCTGTTAATATTTGAGAGATTATTTGGGATCGTTGCCTTGGCTGCGCTCACTCAGGGAAGAGCTGTCCTGTGTGGATGCTGCAGCTGCCAGAGGAGTGCACTTCTTGCCTGACAGTGTATTTTGGAGGAGGCAGGTCTACTGGGACTAAGGGTAGCACAAAACTTTCAAATAGCTAATTGCTAGCCTCCAGCAGGTCCAGAGTGGACCTTTATTTCTGTAGGTGAAGATCTTTCAGCCTCCCCGGGACATGTCATTCTGTTCTTGCCTTTTGGCACCAACTGTATTTGGCCACTGCAGTGGAGGGGTATCCCCACACCTCTGCTCAGCCCTTCCAGGTAGGAAGGAACTTGTCTTGGCAGAGCTGCCAAATCAGAAACAGCTCTGAGTCTCTCCTGTGTTTTGGGCCTCCCTTTGCCATTGTACAACATCTGTTTTGCCCATGGAGCTGGTTCTGCTGCACCATTCCTTCCCTGTGGGGACAGTCTGTGCTGATCAGGAGGTGACTGATCCTCTGCTGGTAACTGCCTCACACAGTTTCCAGCAACCTCCCAGGAGCTGCACACAGACTATCTGCTCTAAGCAGTGGAGCTGCAAGGTCATTCCTCTTGGTGCAGGTGACACACTCCTTGCTTGGCCTTACCTATGGGGCCCAGCTAAATCCAGTTGTAAGAATGTGGCTGATGTGCTGTGGGGATAGGGGCTCTGACAGATCCAGGAGACAGGAAAGCCATGTGACTGAATACCAGACTGTGTTTGCTCTGCCTAATTATCAAAAGTATGAGTTTGTTCTGCTAGGTGCACATTATGCCTTTATTGTGCTGTAATTATGCCAGCTGCCTATGTTTAGTGTCATAAAAAGGAATAAAATGCCCATTACCCGCCTAAAGAATTCTTCTTGTGGTTTTTTTTTTATTTTTATTGCTCTGGAGTACACAGTGGGGATATCTTTGGTCGGCAATTCTCCATGCAAAATAACTAGTGAAATACTGTGCCTTTCAGAGAGCTCCTCCAGCCAGCAGCCTGCAAAGGCAGCTGGCCCACGAGCCTCACCTGGCGCTACCTCTGTTGCTTTCTGCCAGCCTGATCTGGTAGTCAAAATGGTGAAGCCACCACAATGCCTTCCTATGCAGGAGCTCGACTGCTTTTCCAGCAGCATTTTCCTGCTGCCATCCAGGTCCCAAAGCTCCCTCCTGCTCACACAGCACATGAGAGGTGCAGGGTGCTTTCCAAGCCTGGGAAAAGATGCAGCCTCTGCCTGCTGACCTGCTCAGGAAGACACAATAGTGCCTAGGCCTGGCTGAGGTATTTTTTGGGCAGAATGCCCAAAGGAGTGTTAAGGAGTCCCATGCCATGGGGATGCACTTAAGGCTGTCGAGGGAGCAGCCCAGAGAGTGTCATGAACCTGCCAACAGCCTGGTGGTTCTCTTGCAAGAGAGGGGATACCAAGCATCATACCCCAGCCAGCCCACAGCCCCTGCAACTGGGTTTTGGCTGCTTTGAGGTTTCCTGTGGTGTCTAAATATCTGAGGCCATGTTTCTGTGGTGCTGAGAGATGCCTCAAAGGAGCCACATCCTCCAAGAGCTGAGGTTCTGTGCAAACATCAATTACTGAAACACATACCCTGCCAAGGAACAGCAGCAGGGGGCTTGCTTTGTGTGTGTAAATCCTAGGGGCATTATGGTGATATTAAGTAATTTCTGATGGAAAAAAAAATAAAGAAAGCCCCATATCCAAATCCCACATCTTCAGGGGTTTTTAAAAGCTGCTTCTCTGCCTTTCCTTCTTCTAGTGTTTCAGTCTCTAATTGGAAACTGACTTTATTAGCCTCATTAAGAATGCTTAGTGCTGGCTATAGATAGCTCTTAAATACATGTTTTTGGTGGATTTTAAATCTCTTAGGTTAGTTGGCTTATTTTTCAACTCGATGTTATGTTCAGCAGGTCCCTGATCCTCCCAGCCCAGCTTGTGTCACAGATACCTTGCACAACGTCCCTTTTAATTCCCTCCACTTATTTTTTACGTCAGGTGTTCCTTGAAGTGGCCTTCACAGTTCTCCACCCTTTCAGCCGATGACTACGTCAGGGGAAGATGGACTTGTGCCTCCCCGCAGCTTCATTGCATATGCACACGCTGTCTGCCCCGGCGGCACGATTGCCTTGGTGAAGAATCCAAGGGGCTGCTGATAGCAATCATTGATTAAGAGAGTAATTGTCCTGAAAATTCAGATTGATCAAAAGGCAGAAATGATAACTTGTGTAACTGTGTTTAAAACCACGTCCTGTCAATAGGGGAGACTGAGACGTGGCGAGCAGAAAGCAGGGAGAATTGGATGTGCAAGCAGGTGAGTGTGGCTGTGGTTCAGGGAGGAGGGGGAGCCATTCTTCCTTGGGGTCCATAGCAGGATGTTTCTTGTCACTGACACTGGGCTATTGGAGATTCAATCACTTTTATCTTCCCCTCTCTCTCAATCCAAATGCCTTTTCATATTAGAAAATTAGAATCAGCTCCGCTCATGCAAGATTTATTAGCTCTGCTGAGCAATACCACAGAAGAGTAAATGATGTCGCATTTCAGGGGCTTTTTACACATTATGACCAAACTTGCAACTTCTTAAGTATTTTTCCATTGAGCCACTGCAGGATGTTAAAGGGATGGGGAGACAAACTTCTCTCTGGAAATAGTTCTGCACCAGTTCAGATGTCTTTTCTTTATTATCAGAATGATTGGATTTGGATTCTAATACAGATCTTTCCTTTGGGCTCAGTTTCTGTGCTTATTACTCTGGAAATCAAACTCTGAGAACTGAGCTTGTTTATCACATTTTTTTCTTGGGTCCCTTTGTAGAAACTCTTTCTGGTGCTAAAATGGGTGTCTTTGGAGCTCTGCTGCTAGCTGGCTCTCATTTACATCTGAAGAAGGCAAATCTTGTTTCCTGCTCACTTTTATTCCATTGTGTTTTGCACTGGGTGGCTTCTTTTTAAAATGCCTTCTGACCTTGTGCTGTACACAGCTCATGTTTTGTGTAGTGATGGTCCTTTGGTCTTCAGGTAGTAGATATTAAAATTCTTTGAAGACATGAATGAATTTAGGCTCATACCACTCAACAGATGTTATTGCGGGGATACTGAGGCATGGGGGATCGGATGATTTTCCTCTGAATCCATATCAGAGATTGAAATAGAAATTAGGTCTCATCTCTCCTGCCTCTGGACTTCAGCCACAAGGCTTGTTTGTGAGGCTTTTCACTTTCAAATTGCTTTGCAGGCATTAAATCTCTGCAGCATCCTCATGGTGCACAGGAGAGTCACTCAGCCGCAAGAGTCAGAATGACCAGTTGCTGGGAGCCTCTGCCTGAGCTGCTGTTCAGTTTTTCTCCCCATCTCAAAAATTAACTCACTTAAGATATGCAGTATTTCACTGAAGCTACCTACACAAATTCCTAGTGCTCTGCAGCATTTCACCCCTCTCAGAATGGGCATTTTGTATGTATCCCCTACACAAAAATGGCTGTTGCCAAGGTAAACACCGTTTTTCTGGTTTGGAATACTCTCAAAGAGGGAGCAAATTTTTCTCCAGACATCATTCTTTAGGAAAGTAGACAGCACCACACAGGGATACTGATGCCACTGCTCAAGTGTCTCACACCAAAACCAACATTAAACAACAGAAGCTGAAATCAAGCTGTGCAAGGGAATAGTTCATTCATAGCTTCATCTGCTGTCATTATGGTGTGGTGGAGCCCAGCACCTGCATCTGAACTTCTGCCAGTCTTTTGTCTATTTGGATCTGACTTTTTCTTGACATGGCTGAGCTACTGGAAGGATTGCAGTGCAGACAGGGTGGAGGAGAGGTTTGGGCAGCCTCATAGTTAAGGCTCCAAGTGCTCCACAGTGTCCTCTGCTCGGCAGCTGTAAAGGGAACGGGCAGTACTAATTAGATTTAAAATAACACCGTATTTGGACCTGTCCAAGTGCCAGCCTAACTTGGTGCAAAGTTTTGCAATTCATCTTAACAAAAGCCATTTCTGTAAAGCTGCTTAGAACTGTGTGTGGCTGGCAGGGAGGTTTTTCATCAGGTGTTGGTGCTTGGGAGGCAGATACACTTGACAGGCAGAAGAACTTGACTTCTCCTTCCATGTACAAGCACTATGTATTATTCAGGGTCTTCTTAAGTCAATGCTGGGTTATTAATCGGTCGTTTCTCTGCATATGAAATTTGCCTACTAATTTTGAGGCTCTGGAAGAGGACTGTGGGTAGGAGATTGCACAGTATTTTCTTTCCCTCTGTGAGTCTCTGAACACCTGTATGTGCAATCTGTGGCTGCTGCTCCCCCTTGCTTTGAGTTCAGATGACATAGTTCTGCCCGTGCAGCAGCTGCATGGGGAGGTGAGGTCCAGGTTATTGATGTAATGTTCCTGTTTCCAGATAGTCACGGATGATGGGGGGAGCAGGACCAGGGCTGGAGCAATAAAAGCCTCGTTGAAGCTTGAAGGACCAAGCAAGACCCCCACACACCACCTCCTAAGGACTAGGGGTTCTACAGTCTCAGGTGTCACTCTGGTGTGGTGTCCAGGTGTGGGGCAGGCATTGTACACAGGCCAGGAAGGGTTTGATCCATGATGTAGATGCTATCCACCCCCCCTCCCCACCCCCCTTGGCTCCTGCTCTGTTTGCAGACTGATGTAATGAGTTATTTGCAGCTGGTTTGGAGACAGCCTCTTGTCTTGGGACTGTCTCTCCCCTGTACCCTAGCCAACTTTATGCTCTGGTCTCCTCTCCCTCCACAAGCTCTGGCGGTGCAGCCTGTGGTAGGCAAGGCACGTGGGCCAGGAGCGCCTGCACGTTCCAGGAATCACGTCAGCTGTCATTACTTACATTACCTTGATTGGGAACAGTCAGTTATGTCACTGTTCATCATCGCCTCTCTCCCAGGAGAGTCTGAGGAAGGAGGAGAGGAGCAGGAATTATAAAGCACTTCTGCAGTGCTCTGCCAATCCCACTGCTCCGTTGGCTGAACATCTGTCATCAGGCAGCTTAAAGAGAAGGTGCTTTGTCTGATGGATCTTCCCATTGTAGCCCCACAGGGAGGAGCCTTCTGCCACACCAGGACTGCCCCACGGGAAGAGCACGGGGGAGTTTAACATGAAGGGAATGATGCTGTTGCCTGGGAAGCTTGGTGGGGTACCGCAGTGGAGCATGCTGGGCAGCTGGGGCCACAGGATGGGCTCTCCTGGTTGAGGGCTGCTTTGAGCCAGGTAGTTACCAAAACTGTCTCCAGTCCAAATGAGTTAGAGACTGGACTTGGACATTACCCCCAAGTGTGACTGTGGAGGATTTCTGCCCATGTCTCAGGTGGGATTTCATCCTCCTTTTGGCCAGGAGCTCCAAATTCCCTGGATGAGAATGCGATCTGGGTTTTGATGAAGGAAAGTTCTTCTTCCTAATGGAGAATTATCTGGAAAGTTTCCAGTCCCCTGCCCCAGCTGATTTGGGAATTTGATTCCAGTTCCAGCAATGAGTCTCTTTGACTCTGGTCCCCATGGTAGGCTGGGAGACGACATATGGCAGTAGCTGTGTCCATCTCTGGTGGCAGAGCCCATGATGCCGTGTGTGGTGAGGAAGACAGTTTGTCTGTCCAGCAGTCTTCTGTGAATGAATTTGTGACTGAACTCAGGGAGGCTTTGAGAGGGTAAGAAGAAATAGTTCTGTGGTGCAGGATGTGACAAGGCTGTCAAGGCTGAAAGCAGGAAGGTTCAAGAAGCACATGTAGCCCAGCAGGACATACTGGGAGGTGGGGAAGGCAGTAGTGCCTGCCTCCTTGTGTTTCATGCTGTGTGTGTTGGTCCTGGCACTATGACATGGGAGAAACGCTGTCAAGCACAGTGCTCACATTTTAACTTCTGTTAACTGGGCAGAGAGCAGGGGTGGCTTGACAGCAGCTAGACCTCAGTGAGTCCCAGTATGTGGATATTCAACCCAGCTTGGGACCTGGCAGTGCCCCCAGAGAGATGAGGCTAGTGAAGGGGAGGAAAGCCAAGACAGGAGAGGTCTGTACCCAGGGTCCAAAGTGGGAAAGGAAAATAAGTTCTGTGGGTCTGTATGTTTGTCCTTGGAACAGCTCCATCACAGGCAAGAAGACTGTTCAAAGGGGAGTGTTAAAACAGAATGGAGGAACTGGCTGGCACCAGCACTGGCACATGGGTGCTGCACATGGGGGGTGTGTGGGTAGGTCACGGGTGGCTGAAGCAGCCTGGTCTCAGCCTGTGCAAGGCATCTTGTGCAAGTACAGCCAGCAAGGTCTGACCTGTCATCCATCCTGTCATTTAAAGAACTTGCACTATACAGACGTGATGCTTTCTGTGTGCCAGGGGCACCACTGCAGTTTCTCTTAGCTGAGTTTGAAGAGCTCTTGCTGTCCCCAGCTTTAGGTGTAGGTGGTGTTGTGCTGGATGGCCCAGGTGCATGGAGTTTGCTAGGCAAGGAAGGGATTGAAAAGGATACATGGAGCAGAGAATGATTCTTGAGGAAAGGTGGGTTTCCATGGTGGGTGGATAGCTACTGAAGTGAGTAAATACTTGCTATAAACATGTTCAGAGCATCTCTGTGTGAAGAACCCAGCACAGCTTTTCCAAGTGAATAGAAAGAGAGCTCGGGTTCAGTTCATATGTCTGTTTTCATTTCTTTTCTTCTTCTGGTCAACTGTGGCTGTAGATAAGAGTTTTCTATTTGAAGTTCAGAAGGGAAGGGAAACCCATTGTTAGAAGGGGAGACATTTTTTTTGCTTGATATCTATCTCCAGCGACACAGCGGCGAAGGAAAAGATTTGCTATGATAAAGGTAGGTTTAAGGAGAAAAAAAAAAAAAAGCACATTGAGTGTTGCTTTTCTCTGTACTTCAAAGCCTGGAGTAATATGGAACAGTATAAAAGAAGAGAGGTAAAAAAAAACAACCTAGCCCAGCCTCTGCACAGGGGCTGAGAGTGCCATAATAGAGCACCATCCTGGCCAGAAATCCAGAGCTGTGCCTGAGCTGTTCATCTGGGCTTGGCATGGTGGTGTTCAGTATGCACAGCACCTGCCAGGAGTCCACAGGGGAGGGCTGCAAGGGGGTGGATGCTCCTTATGGGGAAAGCAGGGGAAATGTTTTGCAGGTGTGCATCCTGTGAAAGGACTGAACCAAGGGAAGTCACTCACTGGAAAGCAAATCAGGCAAATGTGGAAGCTGTATGGGAAAAATGTGCCAATAAACTTTTAATTATTAAAATAACTTGGAGAGTGTATGGAGTGTTCAATACAGCGTGACAGAGGGAAAAAGCTGAACAGCACAGCTGTGGTGAAGGCTGTGGGTGGGAAATAGCTAAATGTCTCTGTCCATGTGCCTCAGGGCCAGTGGGGCTGGCTTTCTGGGGTCCTGGGCTGTAGGATCAGGGCTCAGTTGATTCTGAACAAATAAGAGTAGAGGAATGCTGGGGATGGGGTACCTGTGAGTGCCATTCCCTTGCTTGGAGCAGGGGGACTGCTGCTCCACAATCATCAGTGGGACTCCAGTGGCTTAAATGTGGATTTGGGATATGCAAGACAGGCAGGGTTAGGAGCTACCTCCCAAGGAACAAGGCAGGGGACAGAGAAGTGTAGCCTGGGGAGCTGGGGCTTGTGACACCCCGCTTCAGTTCTGCTCTGTTCATGCAGGCGTCTCCTTTCCTCTTGTCCCCCAGCCAGACTGGTGGCATGATGCTCCATGTCATCATGGTTATGGTCTTCATCCCCATCCCAGGCGCCCTGCATGATCCTGGCTTCTGGAACAGCCCTTATTGTGTCAGCCCATTGCTGCTCTGCCAGCCTGTTTTGGGCTTGCTGAGCTGCTGGGACACTCCTGAACAGACCCCATCCAAGGCCTCCTTTCCCCTCCAAGAAGCTGGTGCCTTAAATAAAGGAGAGAGCAAGCCTGTGCTGGAGGTTTTGCCTCTGTGGGAGTCTGGGGAGGAGCAGAACAAGAAACCAACAAACTCATTTTCAGTGCTGACCTGAGCAGAGGTTGGAAGTAAAAAGATTTCCAGCAAACCTGGGCTAGTCAGGGTTGCTAACGAGCCTTTCCTTTGAGAATGTTTTACATTCTTTAAGGATGGCAGGGTGCTCTTGGGGAGAATCTGCTAAAGTAAATGGCAGAGTCAAGTGTGCCGGCTCCTTTCTTTCCCTTTTCTTTTCCCTTTTTTTTCCTTTCCCCTTTCTTGGTTCTCTTTATTATGTGGAGTTGCTCTGGCTCTTTCTCTCACTTCTGTTTCTCCTTTTGTTCTCTCTTTGTCTATTTATCACACTGTGAAGGTTGAAAGAGATGTTATTAATCTGGGAGAATGAAGGCAGGATTAGTGGTATGAATCGGATTTTGAGAGCTGTAATGATGGAAAGACTCGCTCTGCTGGCGGGCTGCGTGAGTTTGATAAATGGGGAGCACTCCAAACTGACTCGCGCCTTCCTCCGCACTGCTCGCTTTGCCCGCTGGGGCGTGCCATGCTCTCAGATCTGCCAGCCATCCCACACCGCTCCTACCTGAACCAGAGCAAAAAGCCAAGGGTAAATCAGAGACAAATATCTCCCATTGCACTTAAAGAGATCATTTCTTTCAACATCTTTTTCAAACGGAGTCCTGTCAAGTTCTTGGACAGCCTCGTGTGGAGGTGGGATCCTTCCTTGGAGTGTGGCTTGGAGCCGTGGCCGTGTGTTATTGTCTCCTGCCGTGGCTTTGCGGGGAGCAGCGACGAGTTAGTGTGGCTGCAGCAGAGCTCCCATCGTGCGAGGCACAAAGAAGCAGGATCATCTTCATAGGGCTGGACCCTGCTGTGTTTGCCTCCTGAGGACTGCACCAGGCTTCAAAACCCTTGTGGAGCTAGAAGAAAGCAGGGGCTATTTCATCAGAAGTTGCTTTGGTGTCTTTGCCCTGAAATCTCCTGAATGATGGGTTCTCCCTTTGCATAACATGAGCCAGGTTCCCTGTTATCAACCTTGGGGTGGGGCAAAGTAGGCACTGGGAACAGCCACAGAGGGTAACAGCCTGGAGCTATGGGCTAAAACAGGACTCTCTGGACAGCATCTCTAGTGAGTAGGGTTCTTTTCTGGGATTACCCATCACTGCATACTCACTCACTTGAACCCTTCTTCCACCCCACCTTTGGATGTGTGGTGGCCCACATTGCACCCTGCAGAGCCAGAAAAGCTAGGGACAAACTCATAGGTGTAGGTTATGTTGCACTTTGAAGCAAGGACAGAACTTGCTGAAGTTATGCCACCAGGTATTCGTATGTGGAGACTGTGCCCTTGTCCCAGGGTCCTTCATGGGAGTCCTTACTCCACCCTCTAGTATGGCCTCTGTGCACATTTTGGGCTTGCTGCTTGGTCACGGCTGGGCTTGGGTCTCATGGTCCCACCCGAGAGCATGCATTTGCTGAAGTGAGATGTGGCTGTGTGAAGGACGTGTGCAATGTGTTGGGAAGGTTTGGGTTCTTCAGTGCCTCTTGCCCCAGAGGTTGTGGGCATAGACTTGGCCCTGCAAGTCCCCATCCAGGGGGATGTGCCTGGTGGTGGTTGCAGGACAACCCATCACTGCAAGGTTTGCACCTTGCCTGGGTTAAGCAGGGGGTTATTGCTCAGTAGAGGAGGGGGAACAGCAGTGTGCAGGAGCAATCCTGCTTCCAAGGGGGAGTCAGACCACCAGGCAGCCCAGAGTTGTCAATGTCCCTTTAACTACAAGGTAATGGACTCCCCCGTGCTCAGGCTGAGCTCTGCTCCTGCCTTGGCAGGAACAGCAATGATTCTCAAGGTAGAGCTAATGAGACGTGCACATCTTTAAAGGATCGTGGCTTCCAAGACAAAATTAAAAGGGAAAAAAAAAAGAGAAATGAGGGAAGGAGAGAAAGTCCAACTGCACTGCGTTGGCCAGCAAGGTGTGCGTCCATCTGTCTTGCCTGCCCTTGGCAGGATCATCCTAAATGACTAGCACGGCCTCTTTTCTTGCTGCTGCAACTCCTGTTTGGCCCTGAGAGCCCCTTCACCTTCCTGTGACCTTCCCCCCCCCCCAGCCTCTCTGCAGCCTCTGGGCTCTGTGGGGAGAGAGGAGGGCGTTGCTGGGTGTCATATACCTGCTGTGTGTGGCATGGCTGTGGGGACAGTGGAGCTGAAAAGTGGGATAGCAGGGAGACATACAAAGAGATTAAGAATAGGACTATCCTGTCCTGGGTCAGTTGAAGATGTGGGGATGGTGGTGCTGTCAGTCCTGGCTCATCCCTCTCTTCATCCTTTCCTGCCAGGTCTGGGATTGATGCAGTCGGCATTTCCAAGCATACATAAAGTAGAGTTGGGATACCAGGGTTTTAAAGATATCCCAAATGCCTGTCCCATTGTGGGTAGGGAGGAAGAGATGTCTCCACTTTAGTGTTGGGAAATGCTCCATGGCTACTCCTGGCACTGAACAAGGCTGTGTCAATCAGCCTGAGCCAGGATGTGACCCTTTGGGAAGAGCTGGCAGGGGAGCTGGGACGCTGTGTGTCCCAGTTTGGTGTGACTGCCTGCCCACACTTTTCCTCCTGTTCTCACTATTTCGACTTCACAGGTTGAATTGGTTCAGAGCAGCCAAACTAAATGAGGAGAGAAATGATCAGTCAAATTTTTCTTAAATCCTGTCTTTAAGAGATAAGTGCTTGGCTGGAACTTTAAGGCAGGTAATGAGGCTCTCTTCAGATCAGCTTGTGATGTGGAAAGTGCTAGATTGACCAGGCTGCAACTGGAAGAAAGCTCTGTCACAGCCGGGGACGGTGCGGCACGGGACTCCCCACACTCCGGCACTCTGCACCAGCTACCGCCCGCTGCTCCCTGCTGCCTTTGCCTTCATCCTGCAAGGAGCAAAATACAGCTAGGAGCTGTGGGGAGCAGCTTGCTCACACAAAACTGAGTGACTCCCTTCCACACAAGGAATGTCATTCAGTGCCTTGGACCCAGCCCCAGTTTGCTCCAGCTTTTCAGGCAAGAGTTTGAGTGGAGGTGGTGAGTCAGAGGACCGCTGTCCCTCCAAAGGACTCTCACCAGTTTTCAGTTTTAAGCTGACAGATTTGTTTTGCTAAATAAATCAGAGTCACTTCAAGCCTTGCAAGGCTCGTGAGGTGGGGTTCTGTCAATCACATCTCAAGCTAGTGCAAGGGGAGAAGGAGAATTATATTAATTCTTCCAGCAGCCTGGTAAGAATGTGTTGGAAGGATCATCCTTCCTTTTCAAGACACTGTCCTTCCCTCTGCAGTGGGGCACGAGCAGTGCTTGTCTGCCTCAGGATGGCACCTTCATTCACAAGGCACTTACCAGAGAAGAGGAGCTGGTTTGTTGGAGGAAAAGTGGCAGTTCAGGAGCAGCACAAGAGAAGGGAGTAATGTTACGCAAGATGGGAAGTACAAGTGTCTCTTCCTAGCTCCAAAATACTTGCTTCTCCTTCAGTCTGTGACTGGTAAAGAATCTGGCCTTACCTGCATGCTCTGCACGACAATGCTGGTGCCAGACTCCTATGCCCTTGCTCCCTTGTGCCATGCCCACCAGGCAGCACCTTGCTGTCTTGCTCTTCTCTAGGGCTCTCCTAGGCAGGAGCTGGGCACCCCCTGAGCTTTCTGGTTTGTATCCAGGATTTTTGGGCCTTCTGTTGTTAATTATTGAGATGTAATAATGTGATTAGTGCACTATTAAAAAAATCGCTGATATGATTACCATGGATTTAATATCACATGATATATCATTACATTGTTACATGGTGACAGATGTAATTGAAATACACTTATTGGAGCCTGGGGTTGTGTTTCATTCAATCACAGCAGCACCTCCGGGGGGCAGAGCAGAAATGGCTAAAAAAAATAAAAAGGCGTCAGGATTGGAATTTGTAATGAAAACAAAGAAACTTGCAGCCTGTTCAAGTGTGGGGCAACTGCTGCTCTGGCATTTTCTCTATAGGAATTTAGAAAGGTACAAGTTTGGAGGATCACCTGGAGATTGGTCAGTCGAGTTTGCTCAGGGGACTGGCAGGAGGACATGTGCTATGGCCCCGTCCCCGGAAGGCTTCCAGCCATCTTGCAGCACATGAGCCTGGCACTGCGGGCACTATACCACTGACCTCTTGTCCCTCTTTGGCTGCTTTTTAAACAGCAAGTGGACCCAAAGATGGTATTCACTGTGCTGTGTGAAAGCCAGCCAGCCACTCCCTGCCTTCTGCCTATCACATTTTTGGAGTCAGGGATAACTCAGTTGCCTGTTGTGTGGCTCAGGCTGTGCCATAGAGGAAGGGTAGGCAGTGGTGAGCTCACCTGCACAACTGTGACCTGGGTCATGTTTCCCTCCATGTCAGTGAGAAGAGGTGACATCTGTCTCTGCCACATTATCCTCGAGGGGATCTGCACATGGGCTTTGGGCAGCTGTGGTGAGGAGAGGAGCAGCTCTCAGGTACCTTCTGCAGGGGCAGCCAGCTAAAATGGAGCCTGGGCAGGGAAGGGACTTGGCTTTCACTGCCCGTGGGACAAGTCCTGAGGTGGAGAAATTTACCTGCAACAGAAACACAAAGAACCTGCCTGCTGCTGGCTCTAACCTGCTACTTCTTACAATGGTGGTGAATAAGAAACTGGTGGTGAACACAGAGGTCTCATTTTGCTTCATCTTCTCCCCTTCCCAGGGTCACCCACTCTCCCAGTCCCCCACAAGGCAAGTTTGGGGTGTTGCCTTGGACAGGACCAGGGCTGTGGCTAGACCTCAGAGATACAGCACAGCATATGTAATGCTCTTTAATTGCTCTTATCATCACCATGTACTAAATCTCATCTCGTAAAGGGGGCAGAGACGTGATTTTGTCTCAGGTACACCTGTTCCCACCTCTACTGCAGGTCCCAGGGCTATTTTATCTTTGCAACAGACAGTGTTTAGGTGACTGTGAAACTGAAGGGTTTGTGTTTAATCTTGCCCTCATCCAAAACAAAGGAAAGAGGAAGAATTTGTGGATAGAGTCAAGGCGACTTTTCCACCAAAATGGAAATGGCAGTGTGGTGAGCTTGAGACATCTGGATGTTTGCATAATGATGTAGCAGCATCTGGCCCTGGTCACTAGCTCAGCATTCACACGTTCAGCACAGCATCACCCCCTACTCTAATGTGTCTGTCCCCAAAAAACAAACCTTGCTGATGCCTGAGGGATCACTTCTATTTTGGGCTTTCAATTCTGTGTCCTCCCACCAAAAAGTGCTCCCACCCCTCTTTTGTGGAGCCAGCATACCCATTCTAAGCCCTTGTTTTGCTGGGAGCTGTGGAAATTAATTTCCAACTGGCATGGGAGCTCTCTAGCTGGGAAGACTCTGGCAAGCATCTTTCTTTTGAGGTTAAAAACATAATTTCAGTCTGACCTCTGTGTTTCGGAGCTTTTGTTGGTTTTCTCCACCCCCAGATGGTTTTTGTGTGTGATTTTAAAATAGCCTTCTTCTCTTGGTTGAAGCTAGCTGATGCGTCCACTTCTCATTCGAGGATTGTTGTGTTTTATTAATGCTGTTATTATTCCATTACTGTCATTGTGCTCTTTTATAGCAAATAGCTTAATTTAGTTGAGATACACAGATGCTGAGAGTTTAAGTGAAATCTTCAGCACTTGGTATGCTGGGCACTGAGCAGATATTCCCTAAGTACTTTGGTATAAACCTTTCACTTAAACACAAATAGGCTGCTGGGGCAGTACTGGGTGGCAGGAGTTTGGGAGAGGGGAGAAGGGGCAGGGACTACCTGTTTAGCACTGTACAGAGGATCTCATAGTTAAATGTGACTACAGGTGCTGAGGAATGAAGCTGCCACTGAGGATTTCACCCCCAAGATGGGCTGTGATGGGTCCCTCTTCTCTACCAGTGCTGCAGGACAGGGGGAATGATGCCACCAGCAGTGCTGGCTGCTTTGGGTTGAGATTTTTAGGGGTGTGGGGGCAAAGTGTACTGTAATTTCTTCAACTGAAGCTGCCTGGCTACTGGGAGAGGGAGGTGAGGATCTGGACATGCTGCCACCCTGGGGCAGAAGGTACAGTGCCAGTGAAACCCAGTGAATGTTTGAAGAAAAACGTCGCTGTTGGAAAGCTGTACTGTGCTGCAAGTAGATCTTGAGTAGAGGAGTTGAGAAATAACATTGGTGCCCAGATGACTTAGGGGCCAGGGCCCTACTGTTAGAAATTACTTGGGTGCTTAAGCCTCCTGGGAAACTGGTGCAATCCAGGCTTTGAAGTACCTTAGCTACTTCAGAAATTTTACCACTTACTGTTGACAGATGTTCGTCTGAAATGGATGCTTCTTGCTCGGTGCCTCTGGGCATTCATTAATACTAGTGATAACAATTTCAGATTGTCTCCTACACCTCTTTCCCTGCCTCCATTCCTTGAAAATTACAAAGGTAAAGCTTGTTAGTGTCATGTTATTTGTGCACTTAACTCTTACTGTCTTGGCAAAACTCACTGATTTTGGTGCTGCTGGTGCCAAAATTTCTTTATGTGGGGCAGGGAAAGCCAAGAAGAGAGTAAAGTAAAATGGAGCAGGCATGTTGCCACATGGGTTGAGGTGGTGCTGATGGCAATGTTGGCTCGAGTTGTCCTCTACACCTGGCCATGACATGGAGGGTGCCATGTCCCTGACAGGTGGTCCTTTGGGGAGCAGCAACTTTGCCTTCCCTCTCCACCACCCTAGGACACCCCAGTCTTCCTGGGGAGAGCTCTGTTCCTCTCTCAAGGCTCCCAGGAGCAGCTTCTCTGGGGACGCAGGTAGCAAAGACTTGCTTCCCCCCTTTATTCTGTGGCCAAGCGAGGGGAGCAGCTCCCTGTGGTGGGGCACAGTTTGGGGAGAAGAAGAGCTAACCCATGCTGTCTGTCCCCAGTGTGCACTCATAATAGCTTGGGGGTCCATGGGGAGTTGCTGGGATCATTTTTATTCCCTGTTTTGTGGCAGCTTTGTGACTTTATCTGGCTTTTGAGGCATCTGGGCTAGCTAACAACATGCATGGAGCATCCTCTGCGGAGCAGGCCTGGTGCCCGGGTTTGCTAGAGGTCTGCTTTACCACTTATGAGAAACGAGTTAACCTCCCTTTGATCTCAGTTCACAGCTAACCCTTTAACAAAGTCCGGGATGTGCAGGGAAATCAATACTCAAGGCATTGAATTTAACACCAGCCATCAACTCAAGCGTAACACACACACTGACTGACTCCGATTACAAGGAGCAGTCTGGTTTGAAGCTTGTTTGCCAGCTCTCTGGGGTGGTGCGGGGCAGCAGTGGGGAGGGCAGGCAGGCTTACATGGCTTGCTGTCATTCAGGGAGGGAGTCAGAGGGACCTGGTGTACTCTGCCATGTCCTCCTGATCAGCTCTGCCTTCTGGTGCCCCATGTCTCCTTATACCTCTGATTTGCAGCCCCAGCAGCTGTTCCCTGACACTGGAGCAGGGAGCTTGGATGCTGTGTGTGACCACTGAATGCCTGTTTGTGTGCACATGTAATTGTGCTTTGCTGGTGAGAAGCAATAGGACCCAAGGCAGGGCAGGTTCTGCTGAGCCAGACAAAAATCAGTACTGCAGGTTAAAAATCTGGAAAATAAAATGCTGCAGGCTGGAGAGGTTGAGTGTCTGGTCAAGGAGGCAGCTGTGTCATTTTGCCAGCTCTAGTCCTCCCCACAGAGATCTAATTAGATTAGTGGTGAACTAATTGGAACACCTTGTTCCACACCAGCTTTTTACTCTTTGCTGGCACACTGGCAGTGGGCAGGCTGCCTGCCATGGTTCCTCATCAGGAAAGCCAAGTGGCCCACAACCAAGTGCTTTCTGGACAGCCCATGGACCTACTCATCACATCTCAGCCCCCAACCCCCAGCTGCAGACCAGCTCTTCGCTGGGGACATTTGTTCCTACTTGCTTTCCATCTTCCCACCAGCCACAGCCAGAGCTGAGACAGCACAAGTAGGTTAGGGATGGCTTCAGAGGGCAGCTGAAGGATGCTGAGGGGGTGGGATGAGCATTCCATGACCCCACACTCTGTTCTTCTGCCATGGCTGCATGGAGGTCATCCCTCTGCTACACATGCTCAGTAACATTGGACAGAGATCCTGGGACGTGCTCCTGAGCTCTTGTATCACCAGCAGGCAGCAAGGCAAATCCTGCCAGCATTTCCCAGGCTCGCTGGCTGTGAAGAGCCAGCCCCACTACAGACTCTGGGCCTCAGCTGTGGCAAGCAGTGATGGCGCCTTCCACAGGGAGCAGGACCCGGGGGCATCCACGTGTCGAGGTGTCACAGCCATTCCCAGCGCCTTACAGGTGAACTGCAGACATGGTTAAAGGCCACAACCAACCAGAGAGTGTCCCAGCTTGCCCAAAAAGGAGACCCTGCTTGGCTGGCTGCAGGTGCCTCCCTGTGTCCTTCCAGGGGCCCAGCCTGGCTGGAGGTCAGTGAAGCCTGGTGGCACCAAAGAGTTGTGGGGGTTCCTTAAGCTCTCTTGGAAGACATGAATTGAGCTCTTGAGGACCCAAAACCCTTCATTTCTGTCAACTGTGACATGATCTTATCTGTCATCTTCTCAGGACTATAACATGGTGCTGGTGCCCCCTTTCCAGTCCAGTTAGCCAGTCCTGTTCCAAACTCCTGCCTGGCTGTAGCTTCTGTGGCTCATATCCCCATGCCTCCTTTAATAAACTCTTCTCAGGACCTTGGCATGTTCTCCTTGCAGGTCCTTTTATTGTCTGCTTTCATAACCTCTCCAAATTGATTCTCTCATGAAGTGTTGCCCAGCCCCTCAGACCATCTCCTTCTGTTTGTTCTTCCATTGAAATTGGGAAACCTCAATTTTGCCACTGGTTCCCCAGCAGGCTCTGCTAGCTGGGCTGTTTGCCTGGTGTTTGCATCCATCACAGCTCTTAGAGGCGCCTCTGCTTTAACCTCCTCAGTCTTAACCCTGACCTGAGTCAATAATCACGAGGAAGAGCTGATGCTTAGATGATCCAGTGTAAACTCTACCTTTGATTAGACAGGTATCATCCCTAGGCACTGGCGCAGCAGCACCTTGTTAGCTTTCCTTGGTGTTCCTTTACTGCAGCCATGAGAGCCTCCAATGCGGGCAGGGGATGGGCTGCTGCCCTAGTAATCTTTATTGATCTTTTCCCTGATGTCTCATGCATTGTATTTCTTGCTTTTCTCTCATTTTTCCAGCTGTCTCTCCTTTGAGCAGCTTTGCATCTTGTGGGAGTGCAGAGAAACTCTGTTTTTTTCAATTCTTGCAGAGCAGCAGCACTCAGAGACTCCAACAGCTGTTAGATTGTTGCTCTGCAATGAAAACTCGGGTTTTGCTCCTGCGTGTTTGCTGTCTGGGAGGAGGAGGTAAGAAGGAGCAGGGTAGGTATCTCCATGCCCCTCCGGTCTGTGTATGGATCAGTTTCTCTGCATTGTGCCAGAGGTGTTTAGAGACCCCATCTCTAAGTCAAAAAAACCCTTAATCCAACAAAGGTCTGTCCCAAGAAAAATCTGACCTGGTGAACATGAAAATGGAAGGGATTGTAGGATGTGAGATGAGGGAGAGGTGTGTGATAAGACATGCACAATAGAAGTGGTGAGAAGGTCCTGAAGGATCACTCTGATTTCTTTCCCATCCTCCAGGGCCTGGGTTTTCCAAACAGATTATGAAACTGAGATGTGAACATGCTGGTCACCCAGCATTCCTCCCTGCTGCCACCTTGCAAGCACCTAACCTTGGCAATGGCAGGTAGTGGAAACCAGACAGTTGAACTGCCTTAACTGGCACCTGCACTGTGAATGGATGTGCAGTTGTACATCATCGCCCCTGTGCTCTTCTCTTGGTAACCTGTCTGTGGGTCTCTGCCCTCTCTGGTCCCATCATCCCCATCTGCCATGTTTGTGCACAGCAGCTGAACCAACCAGAGGCATCCTTGCCAAAAATATCCAGACCACCATATGCTGAAACATGCTGTGTGTGGTGCAAAGGGGCAGTGTGTCTGCTCTGGACAAATGGCTTTGTTTTGCACTGGGAAAACTGGAGTCAAAATGTCAAAGCAGTGTTTTGCACAGGAATAGATTGTTCCTTTCCAAAGGGCAGCAGTTCTGTCACTGGCTTTTACTTTGTGGTTCCCAAGCAGAACTGTTCCCACACAGTGAAACAAGCCAATATTTTGGCTTTTCCATCCTGGCTTAGGATGAAAGGTAATGTCTTCAGTCTTTCAGTGGGGTGGACACAGTTTCCCAGCCTGTTACAGCAAGAGCACACTCCCTGCCAAGGATGTGTTGCTTCTGCTTTCAGCACGTTTGATCCAGCCCGTCTCTTTCAAGGTATGTGGAAATGAGCTACAATCTCATCATTCCTGCAGAGGCTTCTCGGAGGAGATAGCAGAAGGGTCACAGTGCCTCTGGAAATCTCCCTTCAGGTGATGTGCCGTCGCATTTCACAGCAGACAGACAGAATAACCTTTAGGGCATGGTAAGAGGCAGCGTTTTGAACTCTGAGCTGGGGAGCTCAAGAGCTCATTTCTCTGACACATCATCTCTGTCCCTGCCAGTTCCTGCATCCCCCTGAAATACTTTTGTCCTAATCCATCACTTCCTTAGCTAGAATTAAAAAAAAATAAGCTGGGCAGTTGGTCCCTTCTGTGCTGGCCACACGAAAGCCAGTCTCTCCTGCAGAAATGCACCCAGACCCTCTGCTGTGGCTGATACTGCCTTAATTTGAGCTGGTCTCAATCTGTGTGGAAGTGGGGGGCTGCCCCACCCGGCCAGTTCCTGGCAGCTGAATGGCTCTCATGCACTCTCTTGCCTTTCCTGCATTGCACCCTCAGTACGTGGTTCCTGAGTTGGGTTTTTCCCCCACAGATTTATCTTTAGTGGGGAGATGAGGGGGCTGGAGCAAGGTGAGCTGGGGTATGTGCAGGCTAGCACAGGCTGCCCCTACGAACCAGAAGCTGGGAACAGTGGGAGGAAATTGCTGGTTCTCCCTCCTCCCCGCTCTGGAGTAAATAATGGTACTTTTTATTTAGCTATTATTTCCCAGTGGCAGATATCTCCTTGGCTGTCTGTTTAACTATCTTTATCTCACCCTCCTTCTCTGTTTGATATAGTTATAGATAAACAGATAGCTACCTTATTAAATAACATGTTTTAAGAGACCAGTGGTATGGTTAACATAAAGCAGCAGCTGTTGATTTGTCTTTCACTGTTGGTTTGTTTTTTGGTTTTTTTTTCTTTTTTTTTTCTTAAGGAAATGCTTTAAATAAGGGATACTTCATCTATTAAAAAAAATACACTTGTAGCAGCTGCTAAGCCCATCCATAAGCCTGCTTTACGTTGTATTTGTGATGGGACTGACAGTGCATGGAGGAGCCTGATTATACACAATTCCATTTTAGCAAGCCCTGCGATGTAATTTCACAGGGCGATCAGTGTTTGAATGTAATAGCAGCCTGTGCTAAGGTGTCAGAATATTAAAGGCGCTAATGGAAAAGCTCCCTGGTACACAAGGGGGACAGCATTACAGGAGACGTCGCAGATGGCTGGGCACTAAACTAATGGGGCAGGATCCAAAAAGGGAAAAAAAACCTAGAGAAGGGAGAGCTCACGGGAGCACGGGCACCTGCTTCCCTCTCACACGGAAATTAAACAGCAAGCGAGGGAGAGGCGAGCGTGTGTGTCTGTAAAGATAGAAATTGAGGGGGGAAAATACCCCCTCTTGAATGGCTTGAAGGTTTTGACAGCAAGCCCGGTGCCAGCTTTGCTTGGGAAAGGCTTGGGGTTAGATTAAAGGGGTGTGTGGGGAAGTCTGAGCATCACAGCCATGGTCTGATTCTGGAAAGAGAAGAGTAATGTAAGGATACTGTATGGATACTGTTACCCACCCTGTTGTAATATGGCAAAACTGCAGCTCTCTTTGGTGGATGTTCATCTCCAGTTAAATCCAAGAAGGGTGAGATGTATCCACTTTGCAGCTGCCCTGACATCTCAGTTCTGCAGCAAGGTGCATCTGCTGGAGCCATCATGCTCGTATCTGTCATCATGTATACAGGGGCTGATGCTGGATCTGATTACAGGGCAGTGTCAACATTTTCCTGTTTTCCAGCACAGATAGAGGCATCTTCTCCCTCCTCATGAACTCCCAGTTTCCCCAGGAGCAGCCAGAATTGGACTGATCCATTCCTGTCTGTATGGAGAGGCTTCTATGCCTGTGGTGAATCATCCATGAAGTGTGCTTGTGGGTTTTCCTTGCTATCATACCCAGCTTCCCGCTCTGCTGGCCACAAAGCTGCAGCAGGGAAAGGCTTAGTGCTGCTTTCCTGCTTGAATTGGCCCCACAGGGGCTGAGGTGGTCAGGGGATAGCACTGCATGAGGTAAGCCTGTCCTTCCAGGGCTGGAAGGGTAAATCAGCCACGTGTAGGTACCCCCTGGAAGCTGTCTGCCATGTCGTCATGTGTCTCTGCCTTTCAGGCACTGCTCAGGAGCTGCTTGTGTATCTTAGTGCTGGGAGCCAATTGCATACATCAGAATAGCCCAGCTTGGGTCTGTCACCCTGCAGTGCTGCCAGGAACACAGGGACACCATGAGAAGTCAGCCCTGCCACTTCAGTGCCTGGGAAAGGCACTGGGCATGTGTCTCCCAGACCCTCTGGTCTTGCTAAGAGCCCCCATCCTTGGGCTGCTTTCTTGGTGATTTATGGCTCTGCTTGGCCCCTCTCCTGGGCCAGCACAGGCTTGTGCACACCCCAGCTCTATTTCCCAGCCCTCCAGGAACCCAGACCTGTAGTTCTGTTTTGCTTGTGACCAAACCCAGGGCTTTGACCCAGATCTCCACAGCATTAACCTAGTGTGTCGCCAGCCGCAGAGCACACAGCAGTCAAGAACATTTTATCCAGGATAATCCGTAGCCTGGGAGCAAGGCAAAGACTGTTCTTGTTCAAACACAGGGGAATGTGAAGCCTAAACCGCTTGGCACTTTGACACCCTGGAGTCAGGCACACCAGTGTGTTTCTATTGCAGCCTAAGCCAGGGCACCTGCTGAACCTGCACAACAGCAGGGACCCCTTCCTGCTGCCTGATGGGACCACAGCATCCAAAGGCACCCTGGAGAGGGGCTCTTGGTGGTTGCAGGGTCCCTTCTGCCCCTCCTGAAGTTCAAACAAGTTTTAGCAGTGAATTTGTACAGCTGTGGCTGAGTTGAGATATTGCCAGGACACAAGCAGGATGAGGCTGCTCAGATGTGTCTGAGTGGGAATAGGCGAGGCAAGAGATCACAGCATGCCTCAGTTTCCATTTTGCAGAGCTCCTATGTACAGAGCTCTGATGTCATGGGCTGCTTATTTTAGTAAGGAGAAAGCACATACAATTATGCTGCAGCCTCTGCATCTTCTCTGACATCTTGGTGCCTTCCCTTAAGATTGACCTGTCCTCCTCCCATGGTCTGGGGGCACGTTACCCTCTGTAAAGCATTTCCCAACGATGGACAGAACCAGGCAGCTCCTGTGTGCCCAGCGCTTACCTTTCAAAAAACAGACCATTCATATTTTTATTTCTTTAAATTACTCCTTGATGTCAGCCTTGTTGTCAGTTGTTTCTGTTCTATCAAGCTGCTTTGCAAATGGACTGAAGTGGACACCAGCTGGGCTTGTCAAAGGCTCCCTGCATCCAAAACACGAGGAAAGCTGGCTGTGTGGCACTGATCTGTGAAAAGCCCTTGTGTGAAGAGGGCAGAGTACCAGGCAAAGCCTCAGCACCTTAGAGGATTTTGTCCAGATCTCATTCTCTCACTGACAGGAATTTCCAATTTTCCCTTACTTCCATTCAAGTGGGGCCAGACCCCATACATGGTGTTCTCTGTTTCAGTGTGTCAGCTGCTCTCCTTCCCCCATAGCTCTCGGTGGGTTTGCACTCTGGAGAGTGATGTTCCCTGGGAAAGGGCACTGCTCACTTCTTCCCCAGCATCCTCCCATGTCCAAACCCCAGCCAAACCATGTCCTGCAGTGGCACTGCAGATATATTTGGCAAAGGATATAATTCTTTTGTCACCCCCACCCAGTAATGATTGCCACAGATGTTTAATTCAATGCTTAGGTTCACAGGTGCTACGTTGGGGTCAAAATTTGGTTTTGTGCACCCTGTACCACTTGTGAGTGTTCTCAGTGCACTGAGAGAAACTAATTAAACATGAGTGGTGCTGATGCTGTACCTGGTCAGTCTGGAGACCCCTCTCGCCACTCTGTTTGTAAGAATTAAATGCCTCTTGTTAGTGGTGCAGCAGGGAACTCTAATATGCGCGGACAGAAAGGCAGGGATGGATGGAGTTGGTGTCAGGGCATCAATTGCTTATCGTGCCTTATCTGGGAATATGAAACTGTATTGCATGACATCCAGAGGCAGGCTGAATAGATATGCCAATTCATCTCGAGCCCGGGCTTTGACAAGCTAGACTGCCCTTGTTGAAAGGCATCAGTCAAACAAGAGCTGCTGGCTGCTTTTCCCTTTTTTATACTTTCTCTCGCTCCCGCGCTCCCTCTCCGTCTCTCACCGCCTCCCCTCCCTCCACCTCTTTTTTCTAAGCTTTTTCCACACAAAATTGAAAAGCTTTGGAAATAATAATAATAAAAGCCCCCCAAACTAATACCATTTTAAGTACACCCCCCTCCCTCCCCAAATGGGATTGATAAGGAACCCCAGTGTATGAAGGCATGTTTAGATAACATTGAGAATATTATAGCGAGTGAGAGAAAGTAGGGGGAAAAGCTTCCTGCCGCGTCTAAGCCGGGAAAGGCGACGGCACCCTGGCTAATACGAGTGTTTAATATTTGATGTGTTGGGATAAAGCAGGATCACCTTCGAATTGAATTGAGTGTCAGAATGAGAATCTATTACTGAAATTCTTGTGTGATTTGACAGCAAAGCAGACGATGTTATTCTTCACTAGTTACCGCAATCTTCTCCCCTACATCACTTAAATATTTTTTTCTTTGCTTGAGTAAACACACATTATCCTTTTTTTCCACCTCCCTTTCCTTTTTTGTCTCCCTCTTTTATACTTATTTTTTTATTTATTTTCTTCTTAAATCAAACCTGCCTTTCACAGGGCTGATGGAGTAGATTGTTATTTCTTTATTTGTCCTATTAAATGGAATTCCTGATCATTTAATCCTGCTTTTGTAAGTGATTTAAAAATACTTGAAAAGCTGTGAATGTGGCAACACTTCTGACTAAACTGCTTAAAAGGAACACGTTACACCTGGGCTTAGCTCCTGTCTCCTGACAGCTAGCAAGGGTAGCAGGCTCCAGCACTGCCAGAGCCATCCCAGGCTCCGTGCCTCCATCCTGCCAGGCAAGCTTTCCTCTGTGCCTTCCCTATGACAGAGGAGTTCTGTTGTTGTCAGCTGTGGCTTGGCAAGCTTATTCGTTACCTGACTCCTCTTTAATTGCATTCAGCCCTGTTCAGGAGCCTCCAACTAAATGATTTGGCGGTGGGGTCAGTGCCTCAGTGGTGCTACATTTGCCTCATATCGTGCTGGTAAATTTGCATGGCAAGAAATCCCAGTAAGAAATGTCCACCTCCCACTCCTGGACTGGCATGCAATTAAAATAAGAACACTCTGGAACCTCCAGTGTCCTGGGTGCTATTCAGGGATGTCCTGCAAGACAGTCCCAGCCCCAAAACCTTACAGTTGCTAAAAACATTTCAAACTACGTTTAAAAGCCCACTTAGTCATAGACATGACCTTTTTTTTCTTCCCACCATACGAGGTAATATAAAACCTTGACACCTCATTGTGGCAGCAGTGGAATAAGGGCAGTTAGATGGGAAATGCTTATTTTGGGTGGATGCAGTGTACAGTTGACATGACAGGAGGAGGAAGATGATTTTGCTGTTCCAAAGACATTTTCTCCATTGCAGAAGTGTCAGGGGGTTCACCCTCAATCGTTTGGCAGCTGTACCCAGCCTGGTCCTGGGGGAGCACAGCTGGTACCTGCTGCTTGCCTAAGCTAAGGCCAGCTGGGAGTTCTCACACCTTCTTTCTGTGTATTTAAAACCATGTATATTTCATGTGTCATCTTGAAATTCTTAATGGAGATTTTCAGCAAAACCCACTACTTTTTGTATTCCTTAGTACCCACCCTTCAGCATCTTCTCAGACTGCTTAAGCCCCTTTGCTCCTGGGAGGATTTTTACCAAAAGGAAATATTTTCTCCCTTCCTGAAAGTGTCTGTATTAATATTAAAATTACAATTAGCAGATGAGACATAGCATTTAAAACCTCTTGGTAGGACATGTAAAATAAAATGACAGTTCCCCAGCTGGTCAGGGCAGGACACTCTGCCAGTCCCGGCAGTTCTTGCTGCTGTAGTTTGTGAACATGCTCATGCCATTGCAAAGCACTAAGGTCCTCTTCCCTCCTGCCCTTCAGCTAAAGCATCCAGTGATGCAATGCCAGCAGCTGTAGGGGAGGGCAGAGGGGCCAGGAGCTGGCCAGCAGGTCACAGCATGGACACGAGTGAAAAGAACAAGGCTGGCTCTGCCAACATCAGCGCTTTGCCCTAGCAGAGCTCAGGCAGCTCTGTGAGGACCAGCCCTGTTCCTCCCTCTGCATGTGGGGAGGATTTGTGGGGCTCCCTTATTCTGACTTCTGAACAGGTGGCTGTTTATATGCTGTGGGGTGTTTAATTTTGCCTTAATTTGACTGCCGAACACTGGTTTTTGTGAAGTGTGCTGGGCGCTTCCCCATAAATAAATGATGGAGCATTATTCAGTCCACTTAGATCAATACATCAGCTTGACAAGTTCCAGTTCTGGGAATTTTCTGACCCCCTAGAACATCTTTTCTGCAGCTGTGCTGCTTATAATCCATGGTGTGCAGCCTAAACAAACTCCAGAGAGCAGCATGTCAGGACCCAGCTGTGTTGGTGCTGTTGCCTTGCCGGCCCCAGCGTTGCTGAGGATGGGTGCTGATGTGCACTGGGATTGCAGCAAGGGCAGGTGTGCCACACTCCGTGCCAAACTGCACAAGAACCACCACCATGGGATTGCCCAGCCTCACTGGCACACCCTCTGTCCCAGCACAGGGGACCATCTGTGTACCCCAGTGCTGTCAGGAATAGGAGACAGAGCTCTTGTTTCAGTCTCTTTGCAATCTGAGGCAGATGTGTCATAGCTACTGGGAAGGTTTGTGACCTGGTACAACAGGAGGTTGGTTTCAGACCTTTTTTTTGCTCTGTTATAAAGCCAGCCGCAGATGTGTGATTCTGCGAATGCATCATCTCCGTGCCCCGTGTTTTATCCCCACTTCTGGTTTTTGGATTTTCTGCAGGATATGTGAGCTGCAGGTTACCTAACGACCTACCTCCCCACACCAGCACTTGTTTAACAAGGTGTGGATTATCCGTGGTGCTTGCTCTATGCATGGAAACACAGTATGTTCCTAATCTCCTGCTGCTATTAGCTCACATTTATCACAGGAATATCTGCTTACCTTTGATTTGAGATCCCTCCATCAGGGACCCAGGGCGGTATTTGTCTGTGAACTGCTGTGTATGCCTATGGGATTGCATAAGTAAATAAATATAATTAATAATCATCTGACTTCGGAGCAGCATTGGCAGGGAGGTAAATGTAGCCTTCATAGGATTACAAACAAAATCAGCAAAAAAGGAAAACCTTTCTAGGAGATGTTATGAATGAAAATAATTGTATTCAGGCTGCTTGAAAATTATTCTGTAAGCAGTGTTCAAGTGGTTTTTAGCAGATCAGAAACACTGAGTTTCTCTCTAAATTGGAATTTTGGCCAGAACCATCTAAAACCACATTTTTTAAAATATACCTTCATTTTTATCAATTAAAATGCAGATAAAGATAAAAAACCACAGAGTCTTGACCCTGCTTCAGTGTCTGACCTAAAAGGGAGCAACCCAGTCTCTGCAACAGTAAGACTGAACCAGAGGGAGGTACGAAGCAATGTAATTTCTTCACAGGAAGGGTTTCATGGCTTTTTAAAAAATCCTTTGGCTTACAAGCGAACCAGGGGAATCTCAGGCTTTCTCACAGTTTGCCACAGGGATAAGCACTGAAGGGACAGGTGTCTGTGCCACTGCTGGTGGCTGTGAGGGCACAGAGGTGGCAGGAAAGTGGTCGACACCAGTGTCCCAGCAGCTCCAGTGAGCCAGCAGCCACGGCCACCCCTGAGGTGCTGGTGTTGGGGAGCCACCAGCGCTTTCTGTCTCGCTTTAACAGTCAGAGGAAGAACTTTCCTGTTTAAAGATTAAACGTTGTCTTTAAATATTAAACAGCAAAGCTTCTTGCTCTTGATTGTGTGGCTGCTGCCAGCAGGCGGCTCAGAATTGCCACTTTTAATTAAAAAACTTTATTTTCCAGCGCAGCGCAGCAGTGACTCCTCCTCTCGGCCAGCGGTGTCTGACCTCTCCCCTGCCTTCATCCCTTCATCATCGCTGTTTGCGTTTCCCTCTGCCTGCAGCAGTGATGGTCCCTGCCAGCCCCAGAGTGTGAACAGCCTTGTCTGGGACTGATCAATGCCCCTGGCACTTCCTTCCAAAACCCCAGGAAAAACAATTAAAACCCGATCGATCCTGCAGGCAGCTTTGAATATGCATAAGTGCACACTTGACCTTCAGTGGTCAGGCCAACTTCCACCCCAGCTGCTTAGGTAGTTTGCTCAGGTATTGCGGCTGTACCGAATGACCTTGATCAGGAAAGCAAACGCGATGCAGAGATGGGCCCGGTGCTGATCCGGGGGCTGGGGCACATGCTGCCAGCTCCCTGCTGCTGCTGCTGCTGCTGCTGCTGCTGCTGCTGCTGCTGCTGCTGCTGCTGCTGCTGCTGCTGCTGCTGCTGCAGAGCCAGGGGAGGCAGCCTGAGCCTGGCCGTAGCACCCAGCTGCCAGGAGCTTTCCAAAGCTGTCCCCGTGGCTTTCCCGGGTCCTGCCAGCATCCTGCTGTGCTCCCTCCCTTGCTTCTGGCCAGAGTCCAAGGGATGTCTGGGCTGGGAAGGCAGCCTGCGATATGATAGCTCCTTGGGCAGGAACACCTCTGGTCCTTCCCCATCCGAGGATACTGCTTCTTCAGGGATGGCCCCCACTGCTATCGATCCACTGGAGCTGAGCATGGGAGCCTTCCTATGTTCTGCCTGGGTTTGCTCTGTGGGATGGAGCTCAGGAGAGGGAACAACACGTGGAACCACTTCTGCCACCCAGAAGCTGGGTGGCAGGGTCCCATCCTGCTCCCCAACCTCTGGCTCACTCCACCCCGTGGCTGGCTGGCCTGCATCGTGATCATGGCAGGGAACACACCAGAGCATGTTTGTCAAAGGCGAAGGAAATCTCCCCGTTGTGTACACAAAGTGTAATTTCAGTGAATTATGCATAGACTTAATTAGGAGTTTTAATTGCTAATCATCTCCCAACAGGATTAGCAATGCTGTCTATTAATTATCTGTGGAGCCCTCTGTTTTGCTAAGGCAGGAGTAACAAAGCAGCATGAATGGCTACATGGGCCACTAATAAATTAACTCCCCCAAGCCCCGTGGCTCCCGGGGGGGCTGCCAGTAGAAGGGGCTGCGCGGGGGCTGGACCTGGCCGCTCTAGACAGAGCAGGAAAGAGGGGCTGGCAGGAGGTCCCAGCAGCAGGCAGGTGGCTGGTGGGCTGGTGGGGGACACCTCTCAGCTCTGGTAACCCAGTTCATCCCCATTCCTGCTGCAGGGAGCATCTCCCTGACATCTGCAGCCTGCGGAGGGTGTCGGCAATGCCTGCCACACTGTGGCTGCAGTTAGCGATGATCCCCCGCTGCAGGAGGGAGATAGGGGCTGCTGGATTGACCTGATCTCATCTGGGGACAATGGCCCTCACGGCAGCAAAGATAGCGGCAGCATGAGCGACGCTAAGCCCACGCACCCTTCTTACTGCTCACAATGCGTTCCGAGCTTAATTCCTCAAGATGAAGAAGATACGTGGCTGTCAGGCTGTAATTACAGCTGTGCGTGTGACATGGAGGCCTGGCTGCTTTTATGTTTGCATTGTCCGGCGGGTTTCTGTGCTGCTGGCGCTGCCTGGAAGCCCTGCTCCTCCTGGAAGCCCTGCCAGGGGATGCCGTGGGTATGAAGCAGGCTCCCTCCAGCCAGGCTGCAGGCTCTGTGCAGTGGGGTGAGCAGTGCTGGCTCCCAGTAGGATTTGTCCCAGTGATGGAGGGAACCGAGGCAGCTGTGGCCTGGGGGTGGAAAGGAGAGTGAATTGGGAGGGCTGTGCTTGCCAGAAGTGAAGGGGCCTGCTGGCCAGGCCAGCCTGGGAATCAGCACCCCTTTCCAAACTCCCTGACCCCTGTTGATAACCCTGTTAAGGCAGGAATGGGTGGATGTTTTTGGAGCAACTAAGGGACGTAAGGGATGAGCTTATAGCCCCTGGCTTGCCCCCCCCACAGCACGGCAAAGGTGGCCTTGAGTGATGCAAACCCCTCTGTCACAAGGGTCACAAGGCTCTGAACACCTCTGAAGAAGAGTCAGGTGGGACAGGGGAGGGTGAGAGCGCTTTGTGTGGGCAATTCCAGAAAAGCTGTGGCGAGGGTGATGTGCGGGTCCACACTGAACACGGTGAACACAGACACACACCAGCCCCTGAACACAGACCCACTTCAGCCCCAGGAGCAGTCAGACCTGGCAAGCACAGATCATGCCTGCACATGGGCTGTGTCTGACCCTCTGCTTCTCTCTTCCAGGCGTACAGCTTTGCCATGGGGAGTTGGCCAAAGAACGGGCTCTTAGACATGAACAAAGGACTGAACCTACAGCACATAGGGAGGCCTCACAGCGGGATAGGTGAGTGATGCTGCCTCGTGCCATTTCCATCTCCACAGCTGCCACTCCCGAGTGTGTGGGACGTGCCTCAGCTCTAAGACATTCTCCAGTCTGGGGTGCTGAGAACAAGCCAAAGGACTGAAGAATCCCCAGCTGGGGGAAGGGATGAAGATGTGTCAGGGCAGAATGGGCATGTGGATGATTTCTCTGTCCATTGCACATGCCAGTGTGCCAGACATACCTGCCTGTCCCTCTGTCTGGGGAGCTGCTTCCCTCATAGAATGCTCTAGCAGTGCTTGGGTTAGAGTTGGATGTGGTCAGCACTAGGTGCCTGGAGCACAGCTCACGGGTCCCCAGGCTGGGTGGGATGCTCTCCCTGTTGGACCAGTCCTCCAGTTGCTCTGGATGCTGCAGTCCTTGGAAAGGAGGCTGTGCTGCCTGGCTTGGGAAGTGGTTGGAAACACACTGCAGAGTGAAGATGTGTGATCCCAGCTGGAGAACTGAATCATCGTCCTGTTTGTTAACACATATGATGAGTTTCATGGTCCAGCAGCATGCTCCAAGATAAAGTGATCAACAGTGCTTGGAGATAAGCAGTGGCAGAATTCCATGTATCCCCCAGCTCCTCTGCACCAGGGATCAAAGTGATATGAGGGAGACCTGGCCCAGGACACTGAGGCTGTATATCTGCCTTCTGCTTAACACTGGGGATGCAGAGCTGGTACAGCAGCAGGCTGTGGTACAGGCAGGAGCTCAGATTTACTGGGCTATAGACAGGGCTGTGACTCAGGGCTGCATCACTCTTGTCTGTCTTGTTTCTCTATGGAGCAGTAGATCACCTCTTGGAAACCAGTGGTCAGATATTTTCTCTGCCTCCCAGCCCTTCATCCACAGTGACTTTTGAGCATTTAAGTTTGCAAGGTGGTAAGATTTACTTGGAAAAGTCACTGGCTACCTGGGCCTTGAAGAGGCTGTTTAATATTGTTTCAAGACTCTAACCATTAAACTCTCCAATCAATCCAAGTTAAGGAGATGAATTATTTAAAGCTCACCAGCTTTTAATTAGCAGGGTCCTTTTGAACTATGGATCTGGTTGCATTATTGACAGAGGTAGCATTAAAATTTGCTTCCCTGCCTGGGAGCAGATTTGCCTGGATTGTGTGCCATGTTGGGAGGATCATGGGGTGGGAGCCGGAACTGCAGGAGTTGTGTGTGCATGTCCTGCTCTGGGGACTTGGGCTTTTTCTGGGGTTTCCTAGTAGATGCAGAGTTGGTTTCTGCCTCATCATTCTTCATTTTATTTGTGTGGTGAGCTGTCTTGTCGCTGTCATCCCTTACTCCAACAGTGTCCCCATTCTCTGGAGTTGTCTTGCACAGGTGTGACTGCTCTGCCTGACAGAGTTCAGAGATTTGTTGTTCATGTCCTTCACCATTCCAGTCCTACAGAAGAGTTTTGCCAAACTCCCTCTGTGGAGGAGCTCTCCAGTACAGGGTGAGCCATGGGCTAATTGCCCATGGAAAGTGAGGCCCAGCACCCAAGTTCCCTTCTTGCAGCACTCCACCCCAGTGGCAAACCTGCCTTTTCCACACTGTTTGAAAGGGGTTTACATCCTCCCTGTGAAGGATGCCAGGCCAGCAATGTTACAGTCTCCATCTCCTGCCAGTGGTGCACACGTGTCCTGTGTGTTACAGCCTGCTGGCTGGCTCCAGAGCAGATCTGACCTGGATGTCTACAATGCTCTGACTGTCTGCAGAGGTGGTAGCTGCTGGCATCATGTGCCCGGTGGCTTCACTGCAGGCTGAGTACCCCAGAGTGAGCTGGAATTGGGGAGAAGAACTCCTCCTCCCAGCCAGCTTGGCACCACCAGGCACAGCTGCTGCCAGGGCTGCTGGCGTCATGTCTTGTTGCCCCATGTCCCTCTGGGAGAAGGCTTGGGGCAGTGCTGGTGTCTAGAGACATGCCTTGCCTGGCATTTTTCAAAGAACCAGCTTCCTGGTTTTCAGGCCACTTCATTTCCCACTGGCCTAGGCATGGATCAAGTGACAACCCAAGAGATTCCCAAGCCGGGCTGAGGAGGGACTGCTCACTGCAGAGACAGCCTGGCTTGCTTGGGTCCAGCATTGCTGCCTCATCCTGGAGACAGTGTCAGTCCTCCACAGCCAAATCCTTCCATATTGGCCACTGGGACTGGGCATAGTCATCCCAATTGCTGATGGTCACCCTGGAGCCTCAACAGTCCTTACCTCTCTCTTCTTTGTGCTTTTGACTGCCCGTGCATCAGGATTGGGAGGAGCCATCCATCCCTTTCCCTGCTCAGGGCTGCCTTTCCTTTCCCTCTCTGACTGTAAGGAGCCTTGATCCCAACACAGCCCCACTTTCCAGCCAAATAAAGGACTGCAGCCTCTTGCTGCCCATAGTGAGACAAGGAGCTGGCTGTGGATCTGGGGATGGTCCCATGCCATCTAGAGCCTCCCTTCTCTTTGTGCTCAGTCCTGGAGTGCAGCCATGTTGAGGAAATGTTAGGGAGCTGAGAGGAAGCTTCCTGGGTCATCTAAGGGGGGTGAGCCTCTGATTTTCATGGCTCTCATGGGTCACAGATGGCCAAAAATCTGCAAACCAAAGAGGACTGAGAAGGGAGCAGCAAGGACATTTGATTGCCAGTCTTCACAGTTTCACAGGTAGCATGAAGTGCAAGAGTGTCTGTGCAGCTCCTTTCCTGGGAGTCTAGGGAGTCTCAGCACACTTATGCAGGAATGCACAACACGGATGTTTCCCTTCAAATCTGACAGAAAAATTGCAGTGGATAGCCACTTGTTTTTGCAAACAATTTGCAAGGAATTTTTCCGTCTTGCCTGATGGATTCTGTATTACATTGTTTCCAAATCACTCTCTGTTTCACTGTCTCAATAGGTATCTGTTCCAAAACCCTGTACTTGACATGCTCTGGGTCCAGTCCTGCTCTATGCTTCATCTTCTTTCCTTCATTGTGTTCAATATCTGCACAGTTCAGGGTGCTTGACACCCTTCAGGGCCAAGGCCAGATTCTCTTTGGGAACCACCTTTAGCATCCAGTGGATACAGGCAGGATGGGCTCCTGCTGGAGCACAATGAAGTCTCCCTACATCCCCTGAAGCATACAGCAAGCTGCTGCACAGAGCTCATGTTCTAGCTTTTGTCTGGTTTCTATTCATGAGCAAGTGAGCTGCAAAGCTTATTGAGGGGTTAGAAGAGTGATTTATGTTCCCAAATACACCAAAATGTATCTGCATACACTGCAAATCCAGCTGTCTTGGGATGGGATGGGTGCAGGTTTGGTGCCATTGTGTTCTTGAGAGGGAAAAGGCAAAGGAAAGGGGAAAATGTAAATATTTCAGGATAAGGGATAGAAAAGTCCTGCTCCAGAGGGTGAGGATGCAGGAATTCCTTGGGAGATCAGAAAAGAGCAAAATATGTATGAAGCCTATTCTTTCATGCCCTTTCTCAGGTTGATGTTTCAGCTCTAAGGATTCCTTCTGGGATGAATGTGTCACTGGAGACTAGAGAGGATATTTTTATGCAATTTCCATCTCTTCTCTAACATAGGTCAGATATGTGTCAGCTCCAGTGTGGGCTGTAGAATCTTGGGATGAGGAACTTTTTTTTGTCTGCTGTTTTCTTGGCCCTCAGCAAAATGAAGTTGAGTCTTGCCAAGAAGTTACTCAGTCTTACATATATGGGGCCATTGCCATTTTTAACACATGTGTTTGAGGCGGTGCTTGCCAAAAACAAGCTGCAGCTTTTAACAGGAGTCTTGGCACTCGCACGCAAAGACCAGCATTCACAGCCTCCACACCAGTGAAGCTGGGTACCTGTTTGGGGTCTCTCTGCTGAGAATCAGAGATTCATACCAATCAGAAGGATTAAAATCTCAGGTTTTAGCTGTGATTTAAATCAGACAACAGATCACCTACATTCAGAAATTGATTTTATTCTGGTTTTGCTTTTTTAAAAATGTGTTTCCCTGAAAAAAAGGTCAAATTTTACTGAACAGCCCCTATCAAACCAAGTGCAGCTTTCCTTACTACTGCCCAGTTGTTAAATCTGGTTATTCTTTTACTCATCCAGTACTCTATTTTTGCTACATTTATTTTGATTGATTATGTAACATAATATGCCTTCAGTCTTAGTTTTTAAGCATTTTTTACATTAGAAAAACGGTGAATTACTGTTTGTTCTTGAATAGTTGGTGATTAAATTATTACTCATGATTGCTCTTTTGGATAAAAACTGTAATGCCATGCTATAATACCTCAGCGGTAGTTTGGATTGATTTTATTAGGAAAATCCTCTTTCCCTTGCAAATATTCACTATGGAAGGAAATGTAAATTACAGAATACTTTCTAGGTAAAAAAACCCTGGTACATGAAAGCAAAGCAAGAAGTGATCAGTGAGCTGGAGGAGTATTTCTGGAAACCAGCCTTTCAAGGTATTAGAAGGAGTACATCTCATCCACTCTCACCTTAGTTGGTTGGTTTGTTTGTCTTCACTGATTATGGAAAGATAAAAGACAAACCTTTTTTATTTTCAATTCTTTGTTGTTTCTCAGCTCTGAACTAGCCAATTCTTGAACTGAAAATAACACCAAAACCAGCAAAAAAATTCCAAAACTGCAAAAGTAGCAGCTCCTCCTGGGAAAGTTTTATTCTCATTTGTCAGCTCTGCATCCCTCTCCAGTGCATTGATTGTCTTAAAACATGACATTGCTCCTTGCTACTGATCTTTTTTGAATCTAATTGAATGTAATTGAATCTTTAAAGTTTAGATTTTAGCACGTACATTATTGTGATGTTACATTTAGATGTAAATATCTGGTTTGGGGTTTGGTTTTCACTTTTCTTTTTAGGGGAAAGACAGTAACTAGGCTGCTGTGTCTCTTGCTAGTGAACCCTCAGTACCCATCCCAGGTGATCAGGAGAGCTGGTCCCATAGTAGCACCCATCTTGACACGGTGCCCTCACTGGGCTGTTTTACACCAGCTGTCCTAACCCTGTGAGCTCTGAGCCTGTGCACAGATGACTTCACCATTTTCCCTGTTCCCTTGCCATTTTCCCTGTTCCCTTGCCAGGGCAGTGCCATGCTCCCTCTGTGGGGGGATCCCTGCTCATGCCAAACAGAAAAGCCCCACCTGCCTGGGCAGGTCAGCAGCCCATGCAGTGAGCGACCCAGCAAGCCACCGTGCCTTCCTGGCTTCATCTCTCTCTTTTCATTTACTGATTGGAAATCTCGGAAGGTTAGGGTGTGATATTGTTCCTGATCCAGAGCATTAATTAGGCCTTGGAAAGAAGAAGAGGAATTGCGTGTTTTTAACAGTGAGGTTAATGGGATGCTCGCAGAGTAGACAGTTTTAATGAGCTTCAACTCGATGTGCAGTGAGTTTACTCTTTGTGTTAAAAGGGTCACACTGCAGTAGTTTGATGTGGATTGTCTCCTGGCCCCCAATGTCATAGGTGAGCGTCTGTCAGAGTCCAGTCAGAGCGCATTTACTTAGTGACACGCTTCTAATTAACTACCTCGAGCTGCCAGCGCCGCGGGGAGCCGGGGCAGCGCCTGCCTGGGTGCCTGCTGCCCATCGCTCCCTCCGCTGCTCTGTCCTGGTTGTGGTGCTGGGCTGCTTCCCACACCGACACCCAAGGAGAGGGCAGGGAGGGCCACACTCCCCGAGTGTGGCGGCAAGTGACAATGGGGCCTTGGGCTGTCAGCGCCCCCTCTCCCCCTGGAGCTTGGCCGGGGCCAATGAGGCTGTGCCTCACCCTGCAAGGTGCTGGAGGTGTGTGGTCCTGGCAGCTTGCTGGCCTTATTTCCTCCTGCTCTCATTCTTCCCTGTTTTTCTTTCCTGCCTCTTCCAGCATCTGTGGGATCCTCGGTCATCCTTGGTGCCCACCTGCCTCCCCTGCATCAGGGCAAGGGGAACAAGGAGGTGGACAGTGTTTTGTGGAACTTCATGTTTTTGACTATTTTTCAGCCCACCCCCTGTGGCAGAGCCAGCCCCGCTATCCTGGTCTGTCCCAGGGTGTGGGACAAGCCCCAGAGAACCTTGTGCTCCCCCAGAGCAGGCATACCCCATTCTTTCTGAGCTCTTTGCTTCTCAGCAGAGGTGACACTTGCACAGCACCATCCTTCTGCTGAGGGATCCTGAGAGGGAGAGCTGAGAACGGGGCTCACTCCTGTGGAATGGGGCTCTGCCCTGCACACAGTGGCCCCTGCTCAAGGCAGAAGGGGAAGAACTCTGAATTAAATAATTAAAGGAGACTTAAGTAAAAATCAACAGAAATGTCACCAAATGAGCAGTGTCATTTTAAATTAGCGCTCATAAAGGTCAGGCAGATCCAGAACAGGTGGAGCGGCTGCGTGCCGGGTGTGGCGGCCAGGCAGCGTGTCCCGCACCCAGGCAGGATGCAGGGACTGGCACAGCCACCCACCCCTTGGGCCGTGGGCACAGGGACAGCGCGGCTGGTGGGTGCTGAGGGGCCCTGCTGCCAGCACCGGGCCCCAAATCCCTGAGGAGCGGCGGGGAGGGAGGGCTGGCCGGGGCAGCCAGTTAGAGGACGAGCAACTGTCAGAGTCCAGTCAGAGCACATTAACGCGGTGACATGATTCTAATTAACTACCGTGAGAGGTGTCACAGCTGGAAAAGCAGTGAGCAGAGACAAGCTTTTAAAAAAAGAAAAAAGCAATGTGACAGTCTTTTTTTTTTTTTCTCTTTCTTTTTCTTTTCTTTCCCGTTTTTTTATATATATATATTTTTTTTTTTTTTACTCTTGTGTGCTCTCTCCCCTCCATGTGGGAGTGGATCTAAAGATAATTAGGATGTCTGGCTGCCTGGGAACCTGAGCCGGGGCTCTTTTGCTTTCAGTCATTTAAGTTTTCGACATCTCTCTGAAGGGACTTGGTGGCGCAGTGGATTACTGCGCGCCAGAGTGACAGAACACTCTTCTAATCGTAAACCCTTTTTAGAAAGGATTCTGTTCTCCCTTTTTCCCCTGGAGCAGCAGGGGGTATGTTCTGATCACTGCAGCTCTGTTCCCATACATGCTACAATGGGAAACTCAAGGTCTTTCAGCTGTTTCCTGCAGTTAACAAAGGAGGCACAGAAGAAAGAAAGGAAGGATGATTGAGTGTTTGTGTTGACTGCACTCACCCCTCCATCCTACCCTGCCAAAAGTTGGTCGTGTGCCCATCTGACCCCTGACTGCCTGACAGGGGTGTGATGGGTTTGTCACACCTTGTCCTTGGCTGAGGGCTCGAGGTCCCCAAAGAGCAGCCTTTGGAAGAAGTATGACGGCTGCAGGGACCTCAACTGCCTGAGAAAAGTCAGGGTGTTTCCATGTGCTTCTCCCAGCCCCCAGGCAGGCAGTGGCAGTGCCTGCTCCCTGGGGATGTGTGGAAGGTATGCTCGAGTCCCTCTCTTCTGGCTGGAAGCAGTCGTTACCAGCACCAGTGTTAGACTGAAGATTTAAGAGGGATTTCTGGATTGTTTGCTGTGCTGCAGTGCCTGGGAGGCCCAGCTGCAAACTGGGGCAAGTCTGTCTCAAGCCTCAGATCTGGCTGATCCCCAGCATTGCCATCATGTCGGAACTGCCTTTTGATACAGCAATGGCTGTACCCTCTTCCTCTGGCTTCTGGTTTTAGGAGGAGCGGTGGCGACTATCTCCCTTGGCGAGATTTGCTGTCCTTCTCTTCCTCCCTTCGGCCCATGCCAGTTGTGATCCTCAGCCCAACACCTGGCCCAATTTCTGTCCCCAGTGACAGATGAGAAGTCTTTCAAATATATTTTTCATATCACTCTCAACAGTTGTAATGGGAGCACTGGGAGAGGCTGATGGTTTGTATTATATTTGTATTATATCTGCTCTGTTTTAGTGATCTGCCAGTCCCAAAAGCAGGAGTGTGCCGACCTGAACTAATCTGTGTTGTAGTGACCCTTGCACTGTCGTGTACCCATCACACTCCTGGCTATTTGTCCAGTCTTTTTAGTTGTCTGTGGCTGAGTCTTGCAAAATATCTCCCTCTTGCACTACTGGAACAACCCTTGCACTGCCCAAGCCCTGTCCGATGTTGTGCTGGGCAGGTAGAACATCTTTGCTGGCATTTGTTCTCCTGCCCCAGTTACAGACAGCACTTCCCAAGCACCATGATGCACCCTCTGACACAGTGAGATGTGTTAGGTGAGAAGCCTTGGAAGATCATTAACTTTCTACAGAGCTTTTTCTGTAGAAAGTAGCAACGTAAAACACCGAGTGACATTTTGATTTCCTGTAGATTCTTTTGGTGCCTTGGTGTCTCTGCAGTACGTCCCAGACGAGGCTAAATGGTAGCATGTCTTCCCTTACCTGTGAGGAGGGAAAGAGTTTCCTGTTAATGAACATAAACATCTCAGTTAAGGGCACGGATTGCCTGCCCTGCTCCGCACTGGACTTTGGTGGAAGGTGTCTTTTAATGTCCTACTGTCCAGGAACAGCAGTGTCCCCAAATCTGCCTTTACATGACTGCATCCAGGGGGATCACAGGCATGCTGTTGTCCCTTTCAGGTTAGCCCTTGTCTCCAGAGTTTGGGCATCTATGTTGTCCCCTCTCTGTCCTCCCTAGAATGTACAGGACTGGTGAGCACTGTGGTCAGCCTTTGCGAGGAGGAGAGAGACTCCTGCCCAAGTTTTAGTAAGGATCTGCCTTTAAGGAGAGTGATGGCAGAGGTGCAGAGGGAAGGCTGTGTCAGCAAGGGATGCCAGGTTTAGAGCTGCCCCACTTCACCTAATGAGAACCGATTGCAAGGTGCAGGAGGGCAGGGGGTAGCAGTCAGCCAGAGAGACTCCACTGCAATTTAACAAGTTTTCATTCCCCTGAGTTCCCTGATAAGACCCCCCTCGAAGTCTGTACAGGAATTCATAAGAATAGGATAATTAGGATGTTTCAAAGCTGTGACCCTCAGAGGAGTCCTTGGATTAATCTGTTTTTTCGCTTAAAGACATCTGTAACTACAATCTTTGTTTCTCTCCTCTTCTTCACCCCCTCCTTCTTTTCCCTTCTTGTCTGTCTCTGTATCTCCTGTCAAACCGTGGCAGACGTAAATGACAAAGAAATCAGAAAGAGAGATCAATGCAGTCCAAATTAGCACTTGGAGATAGACTGTGCTGGAGATGTCAGAGCCTGACCCCAGTTGATCTGCCAGCCTCCACTGGTGATATTATGCAAATTGCATCCATCTGGCAGAGCCCAGTAAAGGACTAATGGGGCAGGGAGGGGGCCAGGACCAGGCACCTTTGGGAAGGGGAGAGACATGAGGGTCTTTGGAGAGGGGGGGTCCATGATCCACAGGGGAGATAAGGTACTGCATTGGTTTCCTTTGCACTCCTGGGTGAATTAAAAGCCAAACCCCAGATAAGAGATAACCAAACTTCATTTTGCTTTTTATTTTATTCCTTATTTCTCCCCCCACACAACCTAGTACCAAAAAGAAGGGGGGAAAAAAAGGTGGTTCTTGGTGCTCGTTTCCTGCACGTCATTACCACTAATGGCAGTTTGAGGGGAGAGACAAAGTCAGGGAAAGAAAGCAAAAAAAAAAAAAAAAAAGCTGTCTGCTTAAAAGACTGTTGTAATAGGAGCATGGATAATAGAAATCTCAAATTACGGTGATCGCCTTGTTAAGAAGTTTGAAAATACAGCCAGATTGTCTTTAATGAGAGAAATATGGCTGTTAGTTAGTGAAGGAGGAGGGAATGGACCTTGTTTCAAGATCTATAGCTTGCCCATCAAAGAGGCACTGTCTGTTTCATTTCAAAATCCTGCTCCTCTGCCTGATATTAAAAATAGTTGTTAAAGGCTTTGACTAGCAAGACGATTCTCTTTGACTTCCTACTCTCTTTCCACCTCCCCCAAAAGACTTCGCTAAGATAACTTCTGCTTTTAAAAACAGCTAAGCAAGGAAAGAAAGAAAGAAAGAAAGACGAAAGTTTTGGGGGCTGCAGGATGATACTGCCCCTGCCACTCCAGGGAGCCTGGAGCCTTAAGCCTGAGCACTGCCAGCACCGTGGCCATGCCCACCATGGCAGAGGGGAGCCTCCTCCCTGCCGTGTGCTGCTGTGCCATGTGCTGAGATGTGGTACCACCACTGCTTTCCTCTTGGAAGCCCTGACTCAGGCACAGGGCAGCAGTGGCTTTTTTGGCATCTGGACCCCCATTAAGTGCCATGATGCTTCTTTCCTTTGCTCTACCCTGAGCCTGGGAAGTGGCACCAGGCCAGGGTTGAGGATGCAGGGAAGGGCTCTGACAGAAGGCAGGTCTGGCAGCTGCCCGCCACCCCCGCCTCTTGTGAAGAGCTAAGGGGCACCTCTGTGCTGTTAGGCTCTGACCCGTAACTCCTGCCTCGCTGTGGTGCTGACAGTCCCCTCTTCATTCTCCCCTGATATCAAAGGATCACATTAATTGGTTTCAGGATCGTGGCCCCATGTCCTGAGTGGCCTGTTTAAGATAACGAACTCAAGAGTGTGTTAATAGCTGCTATAGCTCAGCAGAGGATCTAGGGACAAGGCCTGGATAGGGAACAGGCTGCTGGTTGGGGAAGATGGGCATTAACACATAGAAGTCTATCCAATAGTGGTTTTTAATCTGTCCTTTTGCAAATCAGTGTAATTCCCTCACTTCCAAGTTGCTAACATTTTGAAATCCCAGGGCAAAAGGCACTGGCCAGAGGGGAGAGCTGCACCAGCCAAACTGTTGCCCTTTCCCATTGTGGCCTTGCTCTTTTCATGGGTCTGCAGTGGGATCAGAGGGAATCTGCTCACATCCTCCATAGCTTGAGGCTCTTCCCAAAGGCAAAGCTGCCACTGCACAGGTTGATCCCAGCTGTGCCATTAATCACCCAAGTTCTGGCTTGTTCCTGATTCTGCAGGAGAGACCTGCAGTGGGTTGCACTGTGATGACAGTGTTTCCATCTGTTCCTGAGAGTCATGAGCAATCCTGCTCCAGCTTGGAAGCTGAATTCTTCTAACACAGAAGAGCCCAAGCAGCTTCTCCCAGCCTGGGCCCTGAGCTGGGCTGCGAGTGTACAGGACCTGGAGGGGAGGCAGGAGGGGAGGCTCATGGTCACTGCTAAGGGTGGGTGTACTAATCCATGCTACTGGGACCAAGATTCCATGTTCAGTACTGTAGTGTGTGCTTGGAGGTCTCTGAAGAGATGGCATGAAGGAGGGGCTCAAGAGCACCTATGAGTTTTTAGCCAGTTGATGGCCCAGGGATGTAGCAGAATCAGCTGTCTGGGCTGTCATGCTGGGTGGGCTGCTGAGCTGTCCTTCCTCATCCCCCCATGGCACAGAACTGATTTTTAACCGTGGAATACTCCTACCCAGAGATGTGATCCAAGCCCCACAGTGACAGAGAGTGCCTGGTAGTCCTGGGTCACTTTTCCCACTATAATTAGCTTCACTGTTAATTACTTGCAGGCCTGTGATGTGCAGGGGTAGCATCCATGCAGCCAGAAGGGCTGCCTCTGCACAGACCCTCCTGCAGTGCACCAACCCTGCATTGCCCACCTCAGCAGCAGCAGGCACTGGTGCTGCTGGTTGCCTTGGCTCCCCAAGGCATGCATCTCCCTGCCTGCAGCCACCTCTCAGCCAGGCCCTAGAGGGAAGGGGACCTGTGCCCGGGCAATGCCACCTCAGGAGCCTTTCTCCCGTGTCTCTGTGGATGGGGTGAGCCTGCAGACAGCAGGGCCCCCAGCCCTTTGCCCTAAGGAGGGCACAGCAGCACCACCTTACCAGGAATCACACTCCAGCCCTTAGCTGCCAACTGCCCAGTGCTGGGGGTGTCTGGGCTGGGTCCACTCTCCCATGCTGTGCGCTTTCAGCCAAGAACCACTGATGTGGCTCTATGTGCATGCCCAGGAGTCGTAGGGCTTGGCAGCTGGGTCATCTCCAGCACCCACAATGCCCCCTGCTCATGCTCTCCCCCTCTGAAAGTACATACATAACAGCTGAGAGAGGCAGAGGGGGAGAGAAAAGGAGAGACGCCAGCTTTGCCTCCGCGCTCCCATCCAGAGCAATCTCCTAATGAGAAGAATATGGCTGCTAGTTAGCAGAGGGGTGTGTCCTGTAGGCTAAAATGAGATAGTTACACTGCACTGATTGAAGGTTGAGGTTAGAGGGCAGCACAATTATGTTCAGGAGATTCAAGGGCTCTATTTGATGCAGCAGTTCTAAGCTCCCAGCCAGTGTCAGTAGTTTAGCTCAGGGTTTCTTTTTTTTTTTTCTTTTTTTTCTTTTTTTTTTTTGTGGGCTAAAGACAGGAAGGATAAAAACTATGGGAATGAGTTGTTTCTATTATTATAAAGTGGTGTGAGTTTTCTTTTTTTTAAACCACCAGTTCACCCCCCTTTTGCTTAACTGTTTCCTGATCATTATATTTTAAGCTGCTCAGAGGGAAGAAGAACTCATCCCTTTCCCCCTGGAGAGCGGCTCTGAATTTCCCCCAGACAGGGAACGTGATTTTCTGTGTCCACTTCTGCTCAGTTCACTGACTACAGATCAGGAAAGCAATTAGCAGTTCAAATTATGCCAGCACAAAATTCTTTGTCTCAAAATCATGGGTTAAGAGTTGCAAAAGAACCTTAATTGTCTGGTGCTGAACTAGATGTTTTTTCTGAGAGCATTTCCAGTGTTTAGGGCTGTTTGTGGGGGGAGCCTCTTGTGTTTCGAAAACTGTGGATCCTTTTTTCAGAGCCTGCAGCAGTGTTGAGGCGCTGCAGCAGCATCTCTGGCCTCTCCAGCCTGTCTCTCATCAGAAGGCAGCCATGCGTCCATCTCAAGATGATCCTGGTCGCTGTCACCCATCTCCACTGTCCTCTAACCCATGTGTAGCTCTCTGGTCGCTGCACGCAGCCTCTGCCACCTGCACGCACTGCAAGGAGATGAGGACCAAAGGGACTGCTGGCCTGCAACAGCAGCACGTGGCAGCCCCGTGCTGCCCATGGAAGGAGGCTGTTGCTCTCTTGGTGACAGCACCCAGCCCTGCTGGGCTGAACGTGAGGTGCTGGCCTGCCCATCTCATCCACCCCATCCTTAAGGATGAACGAAGGGTTGCCTGCCCCTTTCTCTCCTTGCCTGCTCCCCAGGGCCTGTTTTGTCCCAAGCCCACACTTTGCATTGCCTTTTGATCTGAGTGACAGCCTGGTTTATTTACTCTAATGGTTCTCAGTTTTAAATGTTAATTCCTCCCTGAAGAAAATGTCTTTTCAGGATGAGTTGCCCATCAGCAGAGACATGGAGGGTGTGTTGGCATCCCCGGCCTCTGTGCAGTGCCAGGCCTTCACCCAACAGGCAAGAGCCTGGAAGGTGATGCCCAGGGAATACCTCAGTCCCTGTCACTACTGTGGCTGGGCTGTCCCAGGGATGCCTCATTGCTGGGCAGATCTAGGTGGGACAGATGCATCCCTAGCATCGCAATTCGTCCCTGTGCAGCCCATCTGGCACAGTGCCACACACCACTGTCACAGCCCCCCATAATCCCAGCTGCAATTAGGGGTTGATGGATTGTCCCCAGGCCAGGGTCTCCATACAGCCCCCTAAAAGGGACGAGGCACATGCAGAGACAGGCAGGGGCCTGCTGGGCTGCTGCCATCCAACAACAATTTCTAATCTTGATTGGAGAGGAGGATGGTGGGCTGGGGGGGGAAGAATCAGAGATAAATGTTAGCTCATTTCTTAAGTAATTAGTTACCTCCTCATCCCCATGTTGTAATTGTGAACAAGCTGTAATGTTTAATTAGTGTGTAAATGAAACCCCAATTTCATAATGGCTGCGGTGACAGCGCTAAGTGAGACAGGCACAGAAGGGGCCGCATTGTTTCAGCAGGAGATGAAGCTGTCGCCCAGCAAGCCAAGCGTCTCTGGGAGAAAATGGAAATGATAAACGAAGTGAGGCTAATTAGCAAAATCCTACAGGCCCCACTGATGGTTCTCATCAAGGGGAGGTAATGAAGCGGGCGGGCCAAGCTGAAGGGGGATTAATTGGAGCTGATTGCTGCACATACAGGCACTGTAGAGCAGTGTATGCAGGGATGCAAACTTTCCTGCTTTTCTCCTCTTGCCTTTCCCCATGACCCAGCTGTGAGTAGAGCCTGTAGGGAGGACACAGGTGAGAGTCTGGTCCTGGAGCAGGCAGAACACAGATGCAGATGAGTGTTCCCTGCCTGCAGGTGTCTGGCAGAGGAATGTGGGCGCCCATCCCACGTGAAAAGCATAGTATGAAGGATCTGAAACACTGGAGAGCTGCTACAGGGCTAGTTTATAGCACAAGGAGGATTATAGCTCTTTGTCAGCTCCCTTCAAGTCCCTCCTACTGTGCTGACTGTATTTTGAGTGTAGACATTTGGAGAGTAAATAAAGCACCTCTGCATGATGGGTGCTAGGGAAGGGATGAATCCTTCGTGCTCCCCCTCTGGGTGAGAATTTCTGCAGACCTGATACCTGTGGCAGCACAATGTGGCAACTGAGCCAGAGCTCACTGTGGTGGTGGAACCTGGGGCATTGTGGAGCTGAACTTTATCCTTTCAAGCTGTGTAAGAAATGCCCTTTCTGCAGCTGTTGGCACACAACCCTGATCACATTGCATTACTTAGTGACATTTCTGGGAGCACATGGAGCCCTGCTGCCAGTGGGCTTGGTCCCAAATGTCCCATCCCTGCTGCGGATGGGGTTCAGCTGCCTGCGGGCCACGTTGCCCCACAACCTGCTCTTTACCTGCTGCCAGCTCAATATCAGAAGTCAGCAAAAGCCTTGCCAAGCAGAAGAGAGGACAGCAATACCTCTCTGGGCTTGCATGTGTTAAGCTGTCCAAGCAAGTTATTCATGGCTGCATGTGGAACCATAGGACCATGAGCAGGTTTTTTCAGTGTCTCAGCCTCCTTTTCTGACAGAAAATGAGAGAGTGAGTTGTCTGCTTGACAGGTGCCCATACCTGGCATGTCCAGTGCCTGCCCAGAGTCATTGCATCCCTTCCTCGTGGCATCTCCAAGCCCCCTGCTGCCTCTCTTGCTGAGTAATGAGAGATTTCCCTGGGCCTCCGAGGGCTCTAAAGAGGGGCTGAGCAATATTATTTATTCAGTTGTTTACAGAAGCATTTGATCGGGAATAGTTCTTCACTGCCAGCCTGTTGTGTATTATTCATTGCAATAATCTCTGCAGATTGTGATAAACTGTAACTGCGGCGGGGCAGCGCGTAGCTGGGCTGTACTGCCACCGCTGCCTGCTCCTGCCTCTAAAATATCGGCAGCTGCAATCATAAATCTCAATTTACAAGTGGGACTATTGCACGGGGAGTTATAGTTATACTAATGATTACTTCTCTGTCTTATTTTTCATGTTGCAACAGAGTAATAAATTTTTAAAAACAGCCTGGGCAAAGCGTCAGCAAAGGCTGTGTGTCCTCGCACCACGCTGTCACAGCAGAGAGGGGCATTCCTGTTCTCCAGCAGGCATCTCGCTGGTGAAGAGAACTCAGCTCCCTGCATTGCTTTCCCTGCTGAGAATGGGGACTGAGCCCTTCATTTGTCACTGACCTAGTCTTTCTCAGTCAGACATAGGAAATCCTGGGGTTGATGGGGCCAAGAGGTGGGGATCTGATGATTGAGAGTGTAGCTGGCATTTGAAAGGTGTATTTTATTCCTGTAGCTCACCACCCTCCCAGCACCGGGGCTTTCCCAGACACAGAGTTGGAAGCTGCCTTTTTGCAGACAATGTGCCCACAGTGTGGAAATGGGGTGGTGGCTTGGATGGTCCCACCTGAAGGAAAGTCCCCCTTCCTGGAGGACAGCAAGGGTCAGAAGAAAAGTCTTTGGGTTAGAGGAACTCAGACCTTGCTCCCATTCCCATCTGGGAGCAGTGACTCAGGAACACCCAGTGGCATCCCTCCGGGAGGAGTCACTATGGGGGCACCCCCCAAAGACCAAGTCTCTTGCCCAGAAGGCAGCAGTGGGATATGGGGTTCAGCGAGCATTTCCCAAGTGTTTATCACAGCTCCGAGGTCTGTGATGTGAGGCCTTTGATGGATGCCTCCATTCACAGACTTGACATAATGATGTACAGGGAGCCTAGAGATATATAGATTTTCAAAGTGGCCACTTTGAGCATAATTATAAATATCCAGCCTCTTTACATAGTGAATTGTTGCCAGGAAAAGAAGGACCCAGGAGCTCTGAAATTTGGCATCTAGAATTTCTTGAGAAAGGAGCCTTGGCAGAGGTTTTCCACCCATTTTGGGGCCAGGAAGGCGTGGGTGTTAAGGGGTGATGCTTTTCCCATCCTGAACCCCCTTGGCAGGTCCTCCCCCATTCCTCATGGTGCTGGCAGTGTCTCTGCAAGGGACATCTCCAAGGCACTGTCTTGGACCCTCACCTCCCCTGCTTGTCTGCACCAGCACACTGTAATATGATTTTAACTGCTTCCGAGTGGCTGGCTCCCCTTCCAGATCACGGCACAGAGCACCAGGGGCATAACGGAGCTGGGAGCAGGTGCTCCTGGTCTCTGTGCCTGATCCATGGCCCCAGAGACACAGCAGAGGAGAGATATTCCCCTAGCTCATGGCTGGCTCATCTCCTTACGCTAGCCTTTGGAGCATCCCAGCCCACAGAGGGCTGGGGCTCAGCACAAAGGGATCAATTTTCAGGTAAGCAAAAGATCCCCCCAGCTGGATGGGTGCTGCATGCAAAACCAGCAGCTGAGACCTGGGCGCAGTCAGGAGCACTCCCACGTGCCCTCCTTGGATTCACAGGCTCCTAGAAAAAAAGGCAGCTGTCTTAGGAAACCATCTGGAAGTCCCCTTATCATGCTTTTCTCTTGCCATTTGGATGATATCAGAGCATCACCACTTCCATTTCCATGCTGGAGCTGGGGTGAGTGTGCCCTGGAGAAAATCTCTGCAGGAAGCTGTGTGCCCATTCCTGTGTGTGAGTCTCTAGGCTTAAGGAGGCACCAGTTATTGCCTTCCCCATCCTGGGACTGGGGCACGCTGGAATACTGCAGGGAAAAATGAAGAGAATGTTTGAGGACTTGTGTTCTGTTTGCGAGCAGGGTCTGGAGGAGAGAAGGTCGAAGAAGAAAATTGGAGCTGAATTTAAATCAATGGCAGGTAGAGATTAGAGCAGTGGCCCCATTAACTGCAGCAAGACAGGTGGAGGTGGGGGAAGGCTCCAGCTCTCCAGGTTAGGACCCTTCATTGTACCCTGGTTCTGGTCTATGGAGATGTGAATGCCCCAAACAAAACAGGGAGCATGGCCAGGGACTTGGGTTGGGGACTTTGTGCCAGGGACTTGCTAGTGGGCAAAGGCTGGAGTAGCTGGAGGCTCTGGATGGTAGCAGGAGACCTAGGTGGTTTGGTGTTAGATTGAATCCCACTCCCTCCTTCCTTCTCTGCACATCTTGCCAAGCTCAATCTGCCTCTCCATCCCCATATCAGATCTCTGTCCTTGTTTTCTTGTCCCAATCCCTTCCCCCATGTCCTGCTATCATCTCAGCTGCTCCTACCACCAGCCCCACTAGCTCCCCATCACTGTTTCCTCCTGCTCATCTGTGCCTTGACTCCAGCTCTTGTTGGTGCGAGTGTTTCAATGAAACAGTTTCCTCCCTCGCACTTCCTGGGGAAGTCACGGAGCGCCGGGAAGGCTGGGTCCCCACTTCCCACGCAGGTGTGTGGAGTGGGTGCCAGGGCGGTTGCAGCAGCTGGGGGCAGGGGCCAGCACTGGGACGGGTGTCAGTGCACGTGCAGCTGCCCAGGGCCACACACAGCTGTCTTTGCCCAAAGTTGGCTTGATTCTGATGGGAAATCCAGCACATTCTGGGTTCCCAAAATCACCTTCCCAACAGATGTCAAGGCTTTGTTCTGAAACATCATGGCAAATATTCATAAACCTTGTACTGGCAAGTAACTGGAATTTAAGGGAAATAGTGAGATTCTTGTCATTCTTGTGGATGGCAATGTATTAATGGTTCGGGCTGGAATTTCCTGGGAAAATAATTCAGCATGAGTTGAACATCCAGCATGGAATGTCTTAGCTGAATCACTAAATTCTGGGGGAAAATCACTGTAGGTCACATCAGAGCAAGTGGAAGCCACCAGCCCTTCCTTGTTCCCAAAACACATCCCCCTGTGTTCCTGGGGTCAGGGCAGCCAGGAACACAGCTCTCATGTCTCTAGACCTACAAGGGGTCAGGCTTTGCTCTCTCCAGCAACCCTGTGCACCTCAGCATGTTGCACATTACCCAAGGAACATTAATTAACATTGCTGGAAGATCTCAGGAAAGGTGCAATTTGAATGATCTGGCACCACAGTCATTCGGATGCTGAGTTAATTCAATCCTTGCACACAGTACTCCTACAGATTGTTGGCTTTAAACAAACAGCAGTGACAGATTTGTTGCTGCGGAAATGTGGTCATTAAGTCAGGAGCGTGTGTTTGACCTGAAAGCGATTGAGTGATGGATGCAAGTCATTTTAAAGCTGCAGCAGCCAAAGGATGCTCCTTTTGGAGAGCAATCTTGCATCTAAGGAGTGTAAATAATTTAAACAAACAAGTAAAGTAAGGTGAAAGCACTGCTGTGTTGTGGCACTAAATGCAAAGCAGGGCAGTGCTGCTAGTCCTGTGGTGAAGGAGAGCTCCTTTGCACAGCGCTGTCGTAAAGAGGTGCAAGGTGCCAGCTTAGGGGCTGTCTGTGGGGACAAATGGTGCCAACCAAGCTCCCATCACTTCGTAGTCACCCGTGGGAGCTGCGTATCTGCTGCACTCCGAGTGTGAGCAGTGCAAGCACTGTGGGATCCCCAAGGAACAGTAATCAAAGTGGATTGGTGGAGGTCACCTTCATGTCATGGAAGAGCAGGACTCACATGTCCTGCAGTGGGGCACTGTGCTGCTCCAGCTGCTCCTCTTGTCAAGCTGAAGGAGGCTGATACTCCCTTGGCTTCCAGACAATATCTGGCTTGTCTTGTCCAGCAGGGAAGGTTTGGTGAAGCAGGAGCTCGGCATGCTGCTGCTCCATGCCAGCCTTGATCTGAGCCATCCTCTCATTGCTGTTGAAGATCCTCTTGCCCACAGAGTGTGAGCAGGGAGGGAGCGTTTGATCCTCACCAGTCACATCACACGGGTCTGCGCGTTCTGCCGCTGGATGTGGCGTCCCCGTAATGAGGCTGGTAGTTACTGTGCATTAGGAGCAGCCATCGCTTAAGCCTCAATATCTCGGCCATTTAATTTAATGGGTTTTTTTAAATACCAAAAGCAATTAAGTTCACATTGTGAGCTAATCGCCTACAAAATTTCATTTCAAAGATGCTCAGACTGTTTGTGAGAGAATTGCTGGAAAGCAGCCCATATATGCCACCACGTCTGTCTGTGTGTCCTTCTTTGCCTTCCCTCTTTCCCAGCCAGAGTTAAGCAGACTTCTCAAAAGGAAAGAATCACATACTCAGTTCCCTGCTTTTCTGATAGTTTTTCTCTGGTGTGAATTTTGCATGTGTAAGTTAAATGCCAGTGATTGGTGATGATTATAGTTCTCATCTTGTACTACAATAGTGGAAAACAGGAGTTTGAGGTCTGGATGATGAGCAAGAGCCAGATAGCTGTTGGTGGGGAGTGAGTGGGCACACAGCTGTGTTCCCAGGCCAGGAGTATATGGTGGGAACTCTGATACTAGCTTGTGTCACCACTGCCTTGAGGCCATGTGTCTGTGCTACTGTCCCTGGGGGTGTAAGAGGTGCCTGAGTAGTAACATTCAAACCTTGCACAAGCCCTTCTGCTTTGAAAAAGTGTTGGGTGAGCTGTTTGCAGTGTGTCCACCACGTCCCACGGTGGCTTGCCCCACGTGCCTGCCTTCCTGATCTTCCTCCTGCCTTAGCAGCTGCAGTCCACGGCATTCATCCGTGGCAGTCCCTGCAGGGACCAGCTTGCCTGTAGGCTGCAAGGCTTTATCAGATCGGAGAAGAGCCAGAGGTCTTTGTCAGAGATTACTCGTTCTCCTAAACAGACATGTTACTGAATACGGAATAATCCCCCCTCAACATCCAGCTGGGGGTTTTGTTTCCTCCTCTGTGTTAACACTCTCTCCTTAAAGCACCTTTGTGAGCTGAGTCACCCATGTGATGCCCATCAGCTGACCAGCACGGTGGGCAGGTGCACACTCCACACCAGTGTCCACCAAGCTGCCTGCCCCCAGGGAGTTTGCTGAGCCATGCATGGCTGCCATCCCGTTTTGGCTGTGGTGTTGCCTTCTCCATACTCCCACTGCCATCCCCCCCAGCTGGTTTCCCTGGCTGGCAGTGGGGAGGTGATTTATGGAGTCCCACATGCACCTGGTGAGTCCAGCTCTCCGCGTTTCAGGGAGATCCATCGCACAGGGAGGGGAGGTCACTGCGTTGCAGGTTTGCTAACCTTGCCCGCTTATTAAAAATGGTAAAAGCCTCCCTCAGGACTCGTGAAGTATAGATCCAAAGAGCTCCATATGCTGTTCCCCTTAATGAGATGTCTGCCTGAAGAGCAATAGCAAAACACACCATCCAGTGCAGGGTCCCTATAGCTAGATGGCCTGGCTGTAAACAGAGCCGTCCGTCTTAATGGGCTATCGTGTAAAAACTTCTCCCAGTCAATAAATCAAAGGGGCTCCATTTATATCATGTGCTGCCTTCGCTATTAGGCTGCCTCTGGATGGCATGTTCTGATACAGAGCTCCCCGGGCCTGCCAGACAAGGCCAGAGGCTCTAATAGGCATTTAATTTAGGCTTCCCCTTGCTGATACCCATGCAGAGTTCAGCATCTGGGACTCAGCAGGGGCTCCCTCGTGGTTTGGGGTTGCCCTGCTGTGCAGGAAAAGGCACCCGTGGATCAGCACCTGGCAGGCATCACCTCCCCTGCCCTGCTGGGTAGGAGCCTCTGGTGTACAGGGAACCGGACCCTCTCTGTGAAGGGGTGTGTGGGTTTGACGAGCACCCCTACCTGGTGGGGAGCAGCAGCCACAGCCTGGCGCCGTTATTTATTTTTCATCCCCTCCCTTGTGCTGCTCAGATGCCACCGGAGGAAGTTCCGCTTCAGCCACCATCCCAGGCAGAGATATTAGTCCTCATTACTAATTAAAGGAAGCAGGAGTAATTGACGGATGGTGGATGGCAGGGGAGCCAGTGTGATGAACAGCCCCTGTCCCTGTGCCGGGGACGCATGCTGAGCGCTACCTGTTAGCTACAAATAAACAAACCTGATAAATAATAAATAGTTTGAGAAGAGTGGGAAAGCATTATTTAAATTAATAGGGATTAGAGGGAGAGGTCTGAAAGAGCATTCCTCCAGATGAGCTATCCCTGGACAGACAGGGACTCATTTGTTGCAGACTGGAGTAAACAAGGAGAAGGGGAGGATTCATCACAGCAGGCCCTCGCAGCGCTTCTAGGGCTGGTAGCAGCACGGCTGTTCTTCTCCTGGCCACCCCTGCATCAGGGCTCCCTGCGTCCCTGCTGCCTCACTGGTGTCACCCCCCCTGGTGCCAGGGGGGACACTGGGTGCTCTGAGGGAATCAGGGTGCTGCAGCAGAGCAGTGGGGAGCGGATGCTGGGCTCTGGCTGCTGGCAGGGTCCCGCACCACAGCAGGGCACCGCAAGTTTTCCCAGACTCGGTGGCTACCCGCACCCTGCCTCCACCCAGGCACTCACGGGTAGGACCCAGCCGGCGAACCCGGCTGCAGGGGCGTCTCTCCTCACGCCCTGGCGTTTGGATACCAGCCTGCCTGCTCAGGGCAGGGGGCTGGGGGTGGCGGAGGAAGGAGCAATGCTGCGGGGGGCGGGGGAAAGAGGGGAGGACAGACTCCTCGCTATCACATCTACTCCATCTTATCGCCACAGTAATTTGATGATAAAAAATAATCCGAGGCTGGAAAGGAAACACGTGTAGTGGAGTAAAGATTGAATGTAGGTGGATTGTGCCCTGGGGCGGCGGCTGGGAGATAGAAGGAAATGTCCTTCTGTTTGACATAGTGCCGAGTGGCAGCCGTGCCCCAGCTCGCCCTGCCCGAGGCGCGGGGAGCCCGCTGGCCCGGGGCCGTGTGCCGGGCAGCGCGGGGCCTGCTGCGGCCCCCCGACACCTCCTGTGACCCCCAGTACCCTGTGGGCTGCTGCCCCCCACCCTTCCATCCCACAGCTCGCTCCCAGCACACTTCTGGTTATTTTTTTTCCCCTTTGGTTATGCTTCACAACTCATTTTATCAGCTGTCAGTAACCAAATGTCTTTTTTAAGGAGTGGGTTATAGCCACTAATGTACTGAATGCTATTGCACTGGCTGCAGTTAGTGTTCCACGGCTAAATTACTATAATTAATGTTCCACTAGAACTGTTTGTAACAGGCGGCTGCGGGAGCACCGGGTCTGGGCTTTCACAGCCGCTGAATTATCTCTCGTCCCCGGAGAAAGCGCCTCTCACAAAGGGGAGGGGCGAGGTCAGCCCTGGGACAGGCAGGCGCTAGCCGAGCAAACTCCAGCGGGTGAGTGGCCCGCGAGCTGTTCCCGGGGTACAGAGTCCCCGTGTCACCCCATCTCGGCTGCTGTGCCCGCGGGAGAGCGGCAGGGTGTGCGGCGGAATTCCTGCTGGGATTGTCTGGCATTGGCAGGGCACTGCCGCATCGCCCGTCGCCCTCCGCGACTGCGTTTTAAAGATGGAACGCAGTGCCTAGAGGAATGCTTCCAAAACTCGCTCAGAGCAGTCAGCAAAGATGTTTCCCCGTGCCAGGCGTGGCACTTCAGCCCATGCTCCACACCAAGTCTGCCCCCAAAACCATCCCTGCTCTCGCCTCTCAGTGAGGCCGGAGGTGCAGGGGAAAAAAATTTGCTCGGCGGGCACACACACCCCTTGTTTCGCTAAATGCATTGTTCAATACCTGCAACAAACAGATTAGCCGAGGCTTTATCAGGGACAAGAGAAGGGAGAGCAGTGTGATAATGGTTTTCAGCAAATCCTCGGGCTGTCACAGATTAGAGCCGCGGCAGGAGCATTATCAGCCCTTTCCTCCTCTCCCCATCACCTCCCCCTTTGTCTCTTCTCACCATCGGATTTCTCCAGCCAATCTATCCCTGAGAGAGCCGGGCAGATACAAGAAGAAGTCGGTTTCCATCTGATCTGCAATTGGTTTTTCTCGGCAGCCGATCCGTGTCGCAGCATTGATCCGTGGGCCCCCCAGCGCTTGTCACCTTGCGTGTCTGGAGAGGAAGGTGGCCGAAGGCAGGGGGGCTGGGGTGGGGATGCTTTAAACTTGCTGTGTGCCATTGATCTGCAGGCGGGAGCATGGCCAGGCCAGCCCTGCCAGGCAGGAGGGCACGAGCCACCTGCCCTCATCAGAGGAGTTTAAATGGCTGTGACCTTCTTATCAAAGGAGAAGAATGTCTTTGGAAGGCCAGCGGAAGGAGGGGACCGACCCCAGGCCCTGGGGCAGGTGGTTGGGAGCTGCCCAGCCCTCACCATCTCACCAAGGGACAGCTCGATGAGACTGGCACTGGGGTGCTGGGAGCCTCTGGGGCACCCTCCTCTCTCAGAGGGGTTCCCCACTGCCCCCACTGCACCCACATCCCCATTTCTGCTTCGCACCTCTCTGTGCCACACTGCAGCATGACCAGGCATGAGTGGGGCCCCCTGTCTTGGCTCTGCAGCTTGCCCAAGCCTGTGGGAGAAAAGCTGCAGGTGAGAGCTGTTGGGTTAACCCCAGTGGGTGGACAGCTTTCTCAAGAGACCTGAAGCTGCCGAAAGTTGTTTTTTCCTTCTAAATGTGGGACACAAGGCTGTCTTTTGTCCCGGGGTCTGCAGGCCAGGGTCTGCAGGCCCCGTCAGATAGGAGTTTGTTGAAATATCTGGATGCTCAGGAGCCATGGCCCAATGGGCAGGGCAGTCGTGCTGTACGAGGCAGGACCCAGCATCTTCAGAGTCAAGCTGGGATATCCCATGTGTGCAAGCTGCCCTGTCCCTTACCCTTCTGCCAGGCTCCTGCTAGGGTAGAGCTGTGGCAGCTCTGCCTTGTCTCGCCTTTTCTGGCTGACCTGAGGGATGGTATGCAGGTGGGTGGGAGGGCAAGAGGGGATATAACAAGTAATGGCCCCAAGTGTGGAAACAGTGTTAATAAAGTGTATTTCACTTTTAATTTTGGCATATAATGTAATGATCTTTTTTAAGGCCCTATCATATTATCTGCATGACTAGATTATTGAGTCTTCATCATCTCCAGATAAATTTATGACCAGGATGATGTTTGGAATTTATTATCAGTCAATAGAGCTCAATACTGTAACAAGGCGTGTAATAAGATATACATATTTAATGATCCGGAGTAAAACAGCCCTGCTAATGGGCAGGATGAGACGGAGGCTGGAGCGTTAATTTCCATCCCCTGCCCCTTTCCACGGGAGCCTGCACCATTCAGATGGGATGCAGCCCCAGGGTCCCGTGTGTTGCCTGAGGTAGGAGCAGGGACTGGCTCAGGGGGGATACAGAGGAGCACAGCCCTCATGCTGCTGTGGCTGTGAGCACGTGGCTGCTGCATGTATGCACTCGTGGGAAGGCACATGTACTGCCCATCCCTGCAGAGATGTGCAGCTCTGTCTCACACAGCACACGACTCTCTTACACAGCTTTGCAGGTCTGGCTGTCACCCCTGCCTGTACCAGGTGAGGACTGTCACACATCCACTTTGCAGGTGGCTTCTCTCCAGCCCAACAGTCTGGAGCACTTTTTATGTTCCAGGGGCAAGCCTGAAATCCTGCCTCTGGGACAGTGCAGGGCTCTCTGGCTCAACAAGGGGAGCAGAGATGGATGCACTCTGTGCACATCACATGAGGACATCTCTGGCCCAGCAAAGCCCTTGGTGAGGACACAGTCCCATGCGGCCTCACAGAGTCCACCATGCTCCAGCTCACCTGGCTGTCTCCCTGACAGGAGATCAGACAGCACCGGAGTGGGCACAGCCCAGGGAGGTAGCAGTCTGTGTGCCCAAGCACCCTGCCCCTGTGTGCAACTGCCCACAGCCTGTCATGTTGAACAGGGGGCCATCTCCTTTGCCAGGTTATATTTTGAGCTGCCAGTGCTGATTTTTCCAGTCTTTTGGGATGTTATTAAATTACTTTCCAAGGACTTTTAATAAGCACTTTTGATACCTTTGAAGCGTGCAGCTTTGTGGGAAGATTACAGTCCCGCATCCATCTCGCTGGGAGAGAAACAATGGCAGCAGGGCTGGTGTTTGATCTCTCCTCCAGAAGGCGAGAGAGGGTTTGGGTTAGACAAAGAGGTGAGCTGCTGATTTAGAGCTAATGTTTAAAAATAGGTAGGTCTCCCTCCAAGATAGAGAGACCTGCCCTCCTCTGCGTGATTGCCTGCCTCTGCCTCGCTGGACTTGCAGAAACACAGCTCGCTTTATTTGAAGGCTTCGAGTGCAGCATCGCAGTTTGATTCTTGGTCCTTTTAAAGCTATAACTAGGCCATCTGACCAAGCTTTAAAGAGCAGGAGAACTTTCCATTAGGACTTGCGACACACTCTTGGCAGCACTGGAATTGCATTCTTGCCTTTTATTTCCTTTCTCTGACATCTCATGTCACTCAGGCAGGAGAAACTCAGCTTTATAAACTCACTCATCTCTACCTTGAAATTTCTCCCTAATTAGGGTCCCAATCCCAGTGAAGGGACTGGATGTCAGGAGCTGGATGTGGAACAGAGCCAACAGCAGTGGTGGAGGTCAAACCAAAATGCTCCCTGCAGCCCAGGGACCACCTGGCCCCAGCAGCATTGGTCAGGGTCAGGGAGACAGCATCTCCCACGTCTGTTCCCACAGCTCCCACACCGGAGAAACAGAGCCACCATCTCTGCCCTGCCAAGCATCTGCGTGTCTGGCCCCTGTGCTGCCTCAGGCAGGGACCATCAGATGAGTTACAGCACCACAAGCACCCAGCTCCGCCAGGCATGCCTTCGCTGCAGGGAGAAAAGGTGTCAAGGGAGCCAAATTCCCTTTATCTGTGGATAACTACTTCTGCCTTTAACAGCCTGGAATAAACTAGCCATAAATATCATGATCATAAGTGCTCAGATATGGCAACTTTACAATGAACAGAGGTTTTAACCTTCCCTGTGGAGGATATCCAGCTCTACATCACTGACTGTTTCCATTCAGCTGCGTGGCCAAAGACAAGCTCCTTTTGAGCTGCTCAGAGCAGCTGCACCAGCTGCTGGCCACCTCTCAGCCCAGTCTAACCCTAGTCCTTACCCCAGTTTTGGGGTAGGACCTCCCTCCTGCTTTCAGAGCCAGACAGGAGTCCTGCTGCCCTCTCCACCCTGCCAGCATTCTTTCCTCCTCTAAGGAATCACCAGCATTGGATTCCTTTAGTGGGCTCCTCTGGGGCTGCATCTTCCATTCTCATTCCCACCCACAAGGAGGGTCTGAGCCACCAACTTCTGCATCAACTTGTCACCATCACCTTGTCCCCGAGCCAGGCCAGGGGTCCCGTATCAGCAAGGCAGTTTACATGCTCCCTGCACCTCGCAATGCCCCGCCGTGACTTTATTTTGCATGGCGACTTTGAGGGGAGCTGTAAAACACTCAGACGAGTTAAATAATACACGACAGTGTACGGTATAAATTACAGGAAGCCAGCGGTGGAGCGACATTGTATGCTGAATAAATTAAAGGCTGCGTGACTTACAGGCAGGATTGATCTGCCGAGCATTTTGTTTAGTGACGTGCTTGTCATAAGGGAGAGCTAATTACAGGCGCGGAGGCGCGCGGCTGCGGCGCTGGGGAGCACAGAGCAAACCGGGCTCACCAATGTCAGCGGGGTCCCTGCACTTCCAGGATTTGCTCTTTCCGAGGCCAGCCGCATGCCAGGCCCCCATTAGCTGGATGCCTGCTGTTTTCCCAGGGCCATCCAGCACTGGCACAGCCCAGGAAAAGGACTGTGCTGCCGCAGGGAGCTGCCATGATCTGGAATTGGGTGTGCTGCTGTGGGGGACACAGGCAGATGGTGGCTCTGGGGTCTGCCTTGAGCAAGGGCTGGTGTTTGGGCTGCCTCAGCAGCTTAAGGGAAATGGAGATATTCTGTCCTGAGCCCATTCTTAATGGAACAGAGCCATATAGGAGTGCATCCTTTGCTGCTGTGGCATTTTTGAGCCCAGTACTGCTCACAAGGTGACACAGGGATTTCACTGCTCTGGGGTACCCAGGACTGGCTGAGTAGCAAAGCTGAGAGTTGTGGGGGCTGATTTGGGGACTGCAGAGTGGAAAAAGGGAAGTACAATTCCGAAATTAGGTAGGGATGCTGTAATAGCGGGATGCTGTAATAGCAGGATGCTGCCATGAGCCACCAAGGGAGGGGGCAGTCTTCTTCAGGTCACAGTTTGGACTGGATAATTTTGGGGAAGATGTGCTTTACCCACAGGGTCGTGGGAGACTGGTGAGAGGCTTGGATTCAGCTGGGTGACTTTAGCCACCAAACTTGGGGCTGAGTTTGGAGGTTTGTCCTGCTGGGCTCCGGATCAGGGACCGCTCCTGTGCCAGGAGGTCTGTCCCTGTTGCCTGCACAGCTGAGCCATGCCGTGCAGGCTGTGGGCAGCTCCCGAGGTCCCAGCAGAGGCTGTGCAATGGGGTGGTGGAAGGGGGACCTCCCTGGCCTGCCAGAAGGGCGCCGGTGGCTGGAGTCGGTGCTCCGGAGCGGGCCGGCCATCGGGATGTGCTCCCCTCCGCTCGGCGGTTGTCTGTCACTCGGTGGGATTATGAGTAGTGAGTGTAATGCATCGGCGTATGAATAGGGTTGTCTGGCTGATGGTGATGTATCGTTTTTCATTACTGCCTCTCAAGCCCTCCCTGCTTCACGTGTGGAAATTCTATTTATTCCCTAATTTGTAAAAATTCCCTCCTTATCTGATACCAATCAGGGAGGGGTAATTGGCTCTCCAGGGCTAGCGGCTGGGGTCCTGATGAAGAGATATGTGTGTCTGCTCTGGCTGTCCAGGCACCCTGGCCTGCTGCACCAGCGACACGGGCCACAATTAATAATGATTTGCAAATGGCAGACAAGCAATAACGCAGAAAGATGTCCAGCCAGCCTCCTGCCCGCCCCTTAATTTCCTTCTGTAATATAAATGGCACGGGAACGAAAATCCAGCGCTATAAATTCTGAAATTAGTTATTCACCGTAATAAATGGTTCCCTTTTTGGTGCACTGTTCTCCCCATCCTTCTCCCCTGACCCCCCCCACTTCCTCCTCCCCTCCCAGCCCCCTTGCCTGCTACCTACTTCATTTGAGTCCTAATATGCAAATGCTGTAATTTAACGGGATGGTGAAGTTGATTTTCATGTTAACTTAATTACTTTGATTTATGAAGGGCTGGGATGTAGACACAGCTCCATCCCTGCCCACCTCCCACCCTCACCCCTCTGCAGTCCTGCTGACCCGCTGCCTCTCTTCCCTTTTCTTCCTTTGGCTCAGTTCTCTCTTCCTCTTCTTCCCAAGTTTAGTGTTTTATTAGCTGCCTTTAAGTGGACATAAGTCGTCGCGACAATCGCATGATGCGGAGGACAAATTCCCCATCCTGCCTTGTTTAATCGTGCCTGGATAATGGATGTATAATTGACTCATTTGAATGCTTTTGCCTACAGGAGTGCAGAGCATTAAATGTTTGATTGCCTTAATTTCCAAACAGATCATTATCCCCTTCTTATCCGCTCTTAATAAACACTTTATGAGGATTTTTTTTGTAAAGGAAAAAAATCTCCACTCCTTGTACTTCTCTGAAGTGATAAACTCTAATTAAGTCTAATATTTAAAAATATGGTAATGGTGACTTGTTTGAATAAGTGGCCTGCATTTCCATAATTTCATTATTACGTAAAACACGCTAATTATTTGAAGTGTGCTTATTACTAAAAGAGAAATCTCCTTCTAATAAAGATGAAATTGGCTTTTTTCCCTGTATTGCTGTGCATGCCGCTCCCCTTCTGTCCTGGACAGCGAGTGGCCACAGCCAGGAGCGGGGTGATGGCAGCATTCGCTTTGTTTGCTCAGGGAAGGCTGCCAGCCAGGGGATGCTGGATATGCAGGAATATGCACAGAGGCTGAAGGACGAGCTGAGGTCTCTGTACACCCTGGGTCACCCTTGGTCCCAGCAACATTGGTGCCCTTTGGGCTCGTCGGCTCCAGGAGTTGTTGGGAACATTGCAAGCGCAGCCCCTGCTGCCCATTCCCTCCAGCAGGGATGCCCCAGCTGTCATGGTTTGCCCACATGGCATCACCTGTGCCAGGCTATCCAGCAGGCTGTGGGGCTGGAAGGAATCTCAGCAGCTGGATGTCTTGCAGTGCAGAGGCCCCAGCCACCCAGCTCTGCCCTGGGAGGGGGCCAGCATGGTGGGTGCATGATTGGAAGAGTGGTTCCCAGTGCAGAGGAGGGGAGGAATCATCCTGTTTTGCACAGGGTGACAGTGACCAGCCTGGGTGGCAGAAACAAAGTGCCCAAGGCAGCAGGTTGATGGTCAAGACTGGTCCTCTTTTGCTGCTCTTCCTACTGACCTGGGAACTGACAGAGATGGGCCCTCCCTGCTCCAGTGTCCCTGCTGGGGTAAACTGGATTTGGGGTCTTGCTGACCCCAGTGTGCAGGGAGTGGGACAGGCATCCTGTCCCTCTGGGACAGACACAGGTTGTGGGAGGAGGAGTATGAATTGTGTCCAACCCCTCTTCAGAGCCTGTGCGGGCGCTCTGTGGCGGGGCAGGCAGGGAGGCACTGGGATGAAGTCAATATAAAACTAATTTTCTTTTCTTCATGAAGAAATGAGGTGTGTGGCAGTAACGTAATTGCAGATAATGAGGTAAGTTATTCTTAATATTCTGCACGTCGCTGTCAGCTCCACCTAATATACCTGCCGGCTGTGCGGGACACACGCAGCCCCTTGCCCCATGCGCAGCATTATGAGGCCCATTAATTTGGGAGCAGCTCGGCAGGACCATCCCTGGCATCCCCGTGGATCCCTGGGGGCTGGGAGCACTTGGTTCTGACACATCCTTGTCACCACTATGGCGGGTGTCCTGGTGTCCCCACCTTGCCCAGCATGTCATGGTGGGCATGGGTTCAGATCAGACACAAACTCCCCCCTAGCTCCAGTGTGAACACGGCGAGTGACACAAGAGCCTGGCTGTGTGTGCTGGGAACATGCTGTCACTCCCTGCCCTGACAGTGACATTCCTGCTCACAGGGAGCAGCACTGTGGGGACACAGCACCCAGTGCTCCCATTCATGATTGCTGGGGACACCAGGAGCAGCGCCAGACTTCCTGAGATCTCCGAGTCCATACAGCTGCCGCAGCTCACAAGGCCACCTGCTGTCACCCAGGGGCGGCGGTGGGGAGGCTCCGGGTGGCGGTGGCCGGGCGGGCGTGTTCCCGCTTTGCAGGGAGCTGTTATACAAAGGCAGCAGTGATATTATTCATTAACAGTAATCTGCCATTAGAGCATTGACAAATGGCCCCTCGGCGCCTGAGCATCAGTTCTGGTACAGCCCATAAAGCATGGGGACAGTTTAAATATGGACCTGCTCAGCTCGGGCTGGGGGTGATCCGTCTTCCCGGCCGTAGCACAGGTGCAGTGGGGTTGCCTCCAAATTAGCACGTTTGGGGGGGCCCTGCAGTCCCTGACCACCCAGAGCCCACCGGGGCAGCTGCTGGGATGGAAAAGCTCTCTCCTTGCTCTGGAAGCGTCTCGGCCCAATGCACGGCGGTCGCAGCAGCGCTCAGCCCCCTGAGCCCCCGTCGAGGAGGTGTCTGTGTGGTTTGATCCTGTGGGAGAAATGCTGGCAGGGCAGCACACACAGCCCTTACCCTTCTCCTCAGTGCCTGGGCTGGGTGTGGAGGTGATGCTCTCCTGGACTGAGCATTGCTGATCCAGCAGTGCAGACTCCTGCTGGTGGAATCCTTGAGCTCGTGCTGGGTTCACAGCAGTGCTGCTGTGCAGTGGCTGGTGGGAGGGTACACACCAGGCAGTCAGCCCAGTGCCATGGGCTGGGGGCTTTCTGCCTCCATCTCAGCAGAGGAGTGCAATGGGAATGTCTGTACCCCTCCAAGAACAAGGCAGCCAGTGATGCTGAACGGCCACAAACTCCAGCCTGAACATAGGAGAGCATCTTGCTGCCCCATGCGTGTGCATGTGTCGCTGTCCTTGGCTGTCACTGCAGCGAGAGCTTGGCAGGACATGGAGAGGGCTGAAATGAGGGTGTCAGCCCAGTGTGGTGTCACAGTGGGTAATGATGAAACACACAGGTCAGGAGGGTTAAAACCTGGTGGGCTAAGCCAGCCAGGGTGAGTGGAGGCTGGGGTGTCACATTACTCCACACTGCACTGGCAGCTGGAGCAAAGGAGAGTCCCAGAGGTAACCAGCTCCAGAAGCCATCACCTCAGGGCAAGCTCAGCCCCAGCCATCCTGGGCCACTGCACAGGGACATGGGGCAATGCTTGGAAGCAGCACAGCAAGGTGAGGGGCAGGGAGGCAGGGCAGAGCCACTGCTCTGCATGATAACCCCAGGCTCACCCCTTTCACACACACCGCACAACACCCCTAAATCAATTGCATCTTATTATTACAATATCAATATACAATATTCCTACAATAACACCATTGATTTTCTACTCAGAGGCTGCACCTAAGTCTGTTTTAAAGAGGAGGGAGTTAATAGTGCCCTCATTAAAAATCTATAGATTACCCCCCACCCCAAAAAAAAGAAAAAGCAGTTTATATTCATTAGGGCTATTGAATATAAAGTAATATGTTTGTGTAGGACATTGGAGTAATGTGATAATCCGTCCGCATATCAGGGAGAAATCCACTTAGCAACCCTGTCAGCTTGACAAGAAAAATGTGCCCATAAAGTCAGGAATACATTGAGGGAGTGAGTGGGAGGAGAGCGGGGGCGCGTGTGCGCCTGTGCAGAGCCATGCTGCCCATCAGCGTGGGACCACCTCCACCCCATCACCCTGCTCAGCCCTGGGACACAGGTGGGCACCCCTCAGGCCCCTGGAGGTGTTGGGGGCTGGGACACCCCAGGTGTGCCAGGATGGGGATCAAGCTGGGGGCTCCACAACCTGCCGGCCTCCCCGGCCCCAGGCGGGGTCACCAGATGGGACAGGTTGGTGGGTGCCAGCCTGGGCTGGGGCAGCACCGCCACAGCCATGTGCCCCCCAGGGAGAGCTGAGCTGGGTGGGGGCTACAGGGTGGGCAGGGCTGCCTGTGCCCTCCTGCCAGCCTCGGACTGTGCTTGTCCCCTGCCCCGTGGTCACCTTTGCGATGGATTAAGCACTGAAAAGCAGCAGAGCAATCCCGGTCGCGCTCTCTTAGGCTGTCAATTGCCATTTTTGTAATAGAAATTCCTTTCACAAGGTAACGACGGCCAGATTTAGAGGATTTCATATTGTTAATAATTCCCCAAACAGCCATCTGACTGTGTTGTTTTAAAAGCCGCTTAGTTTTTTGCTTTGGAGTTTATGAAAATCTCCCACTCTAATATCCCGAGAGCCAGCCTATAATTGTGTTATTAAATCAATCGGAGCGGATTACATTGTAAAATCAATAGATGGCTGTAATTGCATATTAGAAAGTTGTTCTGCTGTTGTTGATTTTTTTTTTACATGGATAATTATAATAAGCGTGTTTACCTTAGCGCTGATTTGGAATGAGTCTCACTAAATGATGTATGACGAGCTTGGCACGCTCGCTGCCAGGGGCCGTGGCATCGCTTGGGACAGCAAGGACAGCACTGGTGGCATGGGCATGTGGGTGGCATTGACCCAACAGGGTCCCACCAGTTTTGCAGGGGGGGCAGCTCCGAGTTCAGGGTGTCTCCCAGCACGGGCACCTGGCAACAGAGCACACTGGGGTTTTGGGGAGGCAAATGATGGGGTGCAGGAAGCAGACAGGGGTCACAGACAGTGTCCCCAGTGACCAGCTTGGGAGTCCCAGGAAGTGCCATGGGGTCTCGCTGCCTGTCTGGCAGCTGCCCAGATCTCTGTGCAGTTCCCCCTCACCAGTATGGAGCAACAGTCAAGTCCCAGTGCCACTCCAGCTCAGGGCAATGCTGCAGGCTGTTAGGTTGGCAGTGGGAGACCTGGGGCTGTGCTTTCACATCCAAATTACTCACTTGCCACCCACCTGCCACAGCTCCAGGATTTGCTTTGCTGTTACTTTTTGGAGGTACCAGGCCAGGGCTGGCTGGGTGGGGGTACTTTGGCCCCAGACAGTTGCCCTCCTCTTACCTCCATTTCAAGCCACTGTTACCCTATTAGATCCCACTGGCAGCTGGCTCTGAGGGCTGAGGGTTTTCCAAGGGGCTCAGTTGTCTGGGGTATGAGATGAAGCAGGTGATCCTAAGGTCAGTGAGGGGATTGCTTAAGTGGGAACAAGTGGCAGCAGCGGGAGCTGGCATTGTGGCTTGGCTGGGCAGGACACCTGTCACCTCCAGGGGCCTTATGCAGCCATCAGTGTCGCCTTGGGCAGCAGAGGGGACAAAGACACAGAGAGATGGGCTCACCTCTGTCCCCCATGCCAGCCAGTGGCCTGGGGACCCCCCTCCTTTTTTGGGCTGCCCTCATGCCCAGCTGTCTGGCACACGAGTGACAGGAAGGGGCGCCGCGAGAGGGTGTTGGGGGACACTCCAGAGGCTCACGGCACTGATGGGGACGTTACCTCTTTCACTGCCAACCATCAGCTGGGAGGGTCCCTGGCAGCTCATGGCAGCGCCTTGGGGAGCTGTGCATGGGGAAAACCCTGAACCTCCAGCAGACACTGGGGAACAGGCAATGGCTTTGCAGTGGGTCCCTGGGCACAGCGGGGCTGGGCAGCGCTGCTGGTCTGGCAGGGAGCATCCAGGAGGCCGGGCAGCCCCATCCCTGAGGCAGATGCCTGGCAGCAGGACAGCGCTGCCCGGCTGCGGGGGGCCCTCAATCCGGCACGCGGCACTGTCAGCAGGCAGCCTGCTGTCTCCTAGACAGTGAAATATGGCCACAATTAGCCCGGATACAGTTCAATTATGATAAACAGCGTTTGCACCCTTTAAGCTGTGATTAAAAGGCCTCCTCCCGTTGATAGAGAGACCTAATTTCACATTATTATCGCTGTAGCTTGATTATAAAGCACTCCCTGGATTTACAGTTGGGAGATGGATGTGGAGGCTTCTTTATCATTTACACATCAGTAATGATGCAGCCTTCCCTCCACCACAACATCCATCCAGCAGCGGCGGGGAGAGGGGGGCCTTGCCTGCACCCCCCTCCCGGGGCACCCTCTCCCCGTGTCAGCCAGGCCCCGCTGCCACACGCAAGTGGGCAAAGTCACCCTTACGGTAACAGCTTGATAAATGGGCGGGCGGTAATGAAATGGAGACATCAAGGCGTGGGGCGAGGAAGAAAGAGTGGTAATCGGAACGAGTGGAGCTGTCCCAAAACGGAGGGGAGCGGGAAGAAGGATCGCCTCTGCGCCGTGTGCTGTCAAGGGAGAAATTACACATTTACTCTTGCTTTTTCTTAAGGAGACGGCCCTCATAGATCAAAACATGGATTTACAAGCCAATTTTCAACATGAAATATAGACACTAGGAATCAATTTAAGCCCAGCTTCTATTTTAGCAAACGGTGCCTGAGTTTAGTCCCAGGTAAATAACACCAGAGCCTTCCCCTTTCCCGTCTTGCTGCTCCGCCACGGCCCAGCACCAGGAGTGGCTGTGGCTTGCCATCCCAGCCACCTGCCACTTGTCAAACTCTGGTCAGTGAGCATAGGGAGGTACCACAGGCTGCCTCTGGTGGGGACATGGATGACCCCTGACCTTCAGGTCCAGGACATGGATCCATCTCAGCTCAGCACTGGGTCATACCGGGATGCAGGTGGCCAGTGCTGGGACTGGGAACTCTGCAGTCACACCACATCACTGCAAGGTCCTTGGGACAGAGTACCTGGCCTGGTGAGGACACAGGCCCAGCATGAGATTCGGAAGTTGCTCCAGCAACCTCTTGTTTGGATCATGCCTCTAACCCAGCATCTCTGTGCTTTCTCCTTAGATGACTGCAAGAACATTGCCAACATCATGAAGACACTGGCCCATAGAGGCTTCATCTTCAAGCAGACCTCCAAACCTTTTTGATCCCCGAGGCAAGCCAGGCAAGGGCTGCATGCGCCCGGTGCCGGCGAGGCGGGGAGGACGGGCTCCAGCATTAAAAAAAATCCCGGCAACCGAGGCCAGAGGAACCGACACAAAAAAAATCTCAATTTCAGCTGTTAAACTCCAGTAGAGGTTGTATATATGGGAAGGCAAATCTGTGTAGACCTGATGTGACTCCCTCTCTGGGCTGCTCCGGACATTATGCCATGCTAGCGGACAGCCGCGTAGGGCGCTTGCACCACATTTTAGACTTGTAGTTCGTTTTTTTCTTTGGCTCCTGATTTCCGTCCCTCCCTCCATATCCCACCCTGTCCTCCCTCTCCCACCCCGTAGCCAGAGCATCCCCCATCTCCACCCTGGCATGGGCCATACCCACCTTCCCTTCTTCTTTCTCTTCTCTGGTTTTATGTTTTCAGGCCTCGACGGCTGCTGCAGCGATGCCGGTGTGTGCCTGCACTCGGGCAGCACTCACGGAGGCTCAGTGTCGAGACGGCCCCTCGCCCTCCCCGCCAGCTCCCCCCCGCCTCTCCCCTGAGCGCCTTTCCCCTTTTTGAGTCAACACTAACCCCTCTCTGACTCCTGTATGTGACAAACGCGATCCGTCTCTTTATGTTCAAGGTGAAGTGCCTGTATTCTCCGCTGCAGAGCCCCTGGCAGCCCCGCCGTGGGCTGCAGGGTCCCGGAGGGCTCCCTTCAGTGGGGCAGGGGCCCAGCGGACAGGCGGGCGGCAGGAGGGAGGTGACAGTGTCCGCATGGAGCCCCGTCCCGTCCCCGTTCCGTCTGCTCGTGCCTCTTGCGGGGCTGGGTGGGATGCCCAGCCCTGCCTCGTCCCTGTCGATCAGTTCCAGCTCCATGGGGGACAGGCCCGCCACAGCACCGTGTCCGTGTCCGGTGGTGGACGTGCCAGCGCGCGCTGGCCCCGGCCCACAGGTACCAGAGCAGGGGAGCTGCAAATTGCCCCAGGCCCGAGCGAGCTCCCACCAACCTCCCTCGGTTCCGAGCTGAGGCTCAGCCCCCACGTGCTGTGCCCTCACAGGTCCCCGCGGACGCTCAGCAGCAGCTGGCTTGTTGCCTGAGAGAGTTGCCGAGCACATCCCCTCCGGCTGGGTGGGCTCCCGGCTGGCCAGGGCGCTTGGGGGGAGCCGCGGGGCGGGCTGAGGGCGCACGTCCCCTCAGTGGCACCCAGCCCCGGGGCCCTGCTGAACGGAGCCCTCGTCCGGGCACTGACCTGCAGGGAGGCTGCAGCCCCAGGCCCGTGCATGCATGGCCTGGAGCGAAGCCGGTGATGGCAGCCAGAAGGGCAATACAGGCACTGAACTTGGCGGTACATGACTGCATGGTGTGTGGTGTTCCAGTTAAACCAACCGATAATGCAACCCCAGCATTTTCATTGTCTAGTTATTCCAATCCTTGCTGTAAATGTGCCACATGAATAAAGTTTGGGGGTAAAGGAGCCCGGGCTGTGCCCATGCGTGTGCAAGTTTGTTTGGGGGGCAGAGGGAGGGGAGTGCCACCTGGGGTGTGGCACATCCATGCTCCCCATAAAAGGGTTTTGGCTGTGGAAGGGCGGTCAAGGTTTCCTGCTGCTGGGAGCATTGCCCCACTCTCCAGCATGGGCACCGTGGGTGGGCACCAGCCCCACCACCACCTTGGGTTTGCCCGTGCCCCAAGGCAGCTCTGCCCCGAGGATCCCACCAGCCCATCACAGCTGGGCCTTATCCATGGGTGCACCTCCCGCAGTTTTCTGCCCAGGGCGGGGTGACAGCCACCACTACATCCCACTGGCACCTGCCACCCCACCTGTAGCCTGGCACACCGTACCCACACAGCTGCATTTGGAGCATTTTGGCTACAGAATGGAGCCAGTGTGGCTCTGCTGAGCCCTGGGGCACCTGCTCTGCCCCATGAGTGCAACACTGTGGGGTGCAGGAGCCATGCCCAGCTGTGCAGGAACCACCCCTGCATCCAGGTGCCCAAGGAATCTGCCCTGTGCCAGAGCACCACTGGGTGACAGGAATGCAAGTATCCAGCTAGCATTGAGTGCGCAGCTCCCAGAGGGCAGGGGCAGTCCAGCCCACTTGCTCCATGCAAAGCTCACAGGGGTTTTACCAGTTCCATCTGTGTAGCCCCTGATCAGGTTTATTGACCCTTTTTCGATGGGAGTCGTCTAATTAGTTTTTTATGAAAACTAAGAACTTGGCCTTTGCCCTCTACTCCTGCAGGCGAGAATGTGACTCAGAGGACATTGTCACGGTGGATCAATGATGGAAGGCAGGTGTAGGGGACACAGGCTGGGCAGGTGGACATCAGCCCAGAGCAGGGCACACGCCAGGGCCACCAGTGCCCACAGTGGGCAGCACATAAACCCAGGCTCCCGTTGCCATGCCTCAGCCCCTCCACCACAGACTGAAGCCTTGGGCAGGGCAGCAGGAGGATGAACTCTGCTGACAGTGCTGGGGACAACACGAGTGTTTCCAGCAGGGGCAGCCCCTTACTAAGGTAAGGCAGCACTTGCAGGCGTTGGGCACGCAAGAGTTACTGGAAGAGAGCAGCTACGCAAGGGCTGGGCATGTGGGATGCTGGAAGGAGCTCTCCAGCCTGGTGTGGGCAGCACAGGAGCAGCCTGGCTCAGGACATGGTAGCCTTAAAGGCAGCAGGGGTTGCAGCAACTCCAGCTGTCACCTGGTGACTGAGGCAGATGTGCTCCCAACCGGGCCAGTGGCACCCAGCCTGCCTGGGATGGGGGTGAGACAGCTCCATGCACCAGGGCTGGTGGCCACAGGGCACCATGGGTGGCCTGGGGCAGAGCCTTGCACATCCCTGGGGCAGCTCTCCAGCACCTGCTACAAGTGCCTGGAGGTTGCACTGCTCCAGAGGTCAGACAGGGTCAGGACTATGGCACTGGGCAAGGGATAGCTCCCACTTTTCTCTGGAGCACTGCAGTGTTTGCCCCAGCCAGGCCCCTGTCCTGTCCCACGGCTGCAAGCAGCCAGCTGTCCCTAGGGGCTCCAGGACAGCCAGCACTGCTCCTGCACCTCCTCATCCTCACCCTGCACGGAGTGCTCATGGCTTCTTCATCCTCTTGATGGAGAAGGAGCTGGAGGCCAACTTCCAAAAGGCAGACAGGACAGAAAAAAAAAACAAAACAGGGACACCAGGTGGTAGCACTTGGGTTGTGGCAAATACATCCACCTGTCTTGGAGCTATCCCAGCAGTGCCAAATGGACTACACTGCCTGGTTGAAGGCAGAGCCAGGTCTTTGCATGACAGGAGGGATAAAGCTAATCCAGCAGTGACAAGGAGGTGAGATGGCACCCTCACAGGGGATGGTACCTCCCTGACATGAACACGGCTTGAGAATGGTCAGGAGGAAGGGAGCTCTGCAAGAACTCGGTGGCTGCGGGAGCCCTGACCAAGCAAGCCAGCATGGACCAAGCCCTAAGGAGTAGGACACAGAGAGGGGCAGAACAGCTCTGTGCTATGGGCAGCTGTGCCAGGGAGGCTTGACATGGGACAGGGCAGAGCCTGGAAATCCTCCTCTGCCATCCAGACCTGCTATGATGTGGCCCAGGAGCAGATCAGGAGGCTTCAAAAAACCTACCCCTTTTCTGGGCAGTGCACTCCAATACGTCCAAACGAGGCCGGCAAACTCCAGGGAACTCCACTGAGAAGGTTCAGGGCTGCACCCAGCCCTAGGAAAGCCGGGGCCACTGCCACCAAGTGGGACATTCCACAGCCCCGCGCTGCAGTGAGACTGTGCCAAGTGCCACACGGACCCTGTGCCCGCAGCCGTGGCAGGGTCAGCACCCGGAGCTGGGCTCTGTGGGGTGCCCCAGACACAGCACAGCTGCCAGGTCCCCGTGTGCTGGCTGCTGCAGGGACACCAGGGCCCCATGGCACAAGGCACCACGGGCAGTGGCACAGGCCAGCACTACACTGGCACAGTGACTGGTCTGGTGCCTGCTGTGCCCAGCCCCACTCCCTCTCCTGTGCCCGAGCTCGCAGAGCCACTGCCCAGCCTGGGCACAGGGACCCGAGGGAGGCAGGGCTGCCCATCCCTGCTCCCGGCGGCTGGCACGTCGTGGGAGGCCCCGCTGCCTCCCCTGGCGGGAAGCGGCCCCCAGTTCCCGCCGGGCAGACGGCAAACAGAGCATGGAATTTGCACGGCTGAAAGTTAAATACAACACACACACGGATTTCGTCAGAGGCCCTGGCACCGCTGCCTTCGTGGGATCCGATTAACGGGGAAATAAAAGGGCCAGAGAACCCACACAGCAGAGTGAGCAGATGCCCTATAAAAATCAAATACAGGGTAATCAAGGGGACCGAAAGGTACATTTAAAAAAACAAAAACCCACCCTGGAAACAAAGGAGCTGGGCTTTGTGGCTTTCCTGGGAGGGCTGCAGAATTAATGGGGAAGAGCACATGTGTTTGATAATCTTTATATGGCAAAAGACCCATCTTTCAAATATGTCACAAATTCATATTAATCACCTTCCTATTGCCTTCCGTGGCACAGCTATTGCAGTTGCCTCGGGCAAAATTGGGAACTGTCTGGTTAAAAAAAATGTTTTACATTATAATTTACAAGAGCTTACAAGTCTAGTTTCTTTTAATGGAAAGAACGATTAAAAAAAAGAGAAGAATATATATACACCCTGGTATATATACACTATATATATTAAAATATATATATAAAAGACAGATATTGTAACTCCATCTGGAAAGAGAGAATGTTTGATCTTAACAATGTAACTTCTAGCTTTCAAACAGGCTCAGAAAACAAGAAGTCAGCAGGAGTTCAGATAAAGGAAGCTTAAAAGTCAAATAATTCTGACTCTGAACCCGAGACTTCTTAGACTCAAGGTCCTTTCCTTTACCCATTAATGGGCTGACTTGTGAGCTCAGGAACAAAGTGCTGCAATGTGAGGATTTCTGAGAGTCACTCATTACAGATCACTGAGTGGAGTCTGAGTTGCGGAAATCAAAGGATCCAATCTGGAGTAACTGGCTGAACTTCTGCTTGGAACTAATTTGTTCCGAGTTCGGCTCACCTTTCACCTCCCAAAGGCCCCGAGTAAAGTCCCTACCGGGGTCAGCCTCAAACAGCACCGGGGGGATCCCAGCTCAGCTTTAATGGTCAGCAATGGGCACTGCAGTCCCTGGGAGAGCGTGGACAGGTAGCCAGGATAGGAGAAAAGTGGTGGACACAGCAGGGCAGGACAGCACCAGGCTTCCCACTGCCCCAAGGGCCCCGAGACAAATGCCTTTCCCAGGCTGGCTAACACACCCTGCTGACATGTCCCCATCCCCACTGCTGGCCAAGACAGCCAAACAAAAAACAGCTGCTGACAAAAGCAGTATCTCGAAAGACCCTGGTGTGCCTTTGCCCATTCATTCCAATTCCTGGAAAGGAATCCAGACATGCCAGGCAGCGCTCTGGAGTCAGGACTCCTAGGCCTATTCCTGGCTTTGCCACTCACTCCCTCCAACATCTGGAGCAAGATATTTCTCTCCAGGGAAACAAAACTGGCTTCAGGGGAGCATCTGGTTTGGAGGCTGAACTAATCCATGCTTAATCCAACATGTAGAGTGCCATGGACAGGCAGTGCTAGACAGCACAAAGGGATTCTCCAACTCAGAGGAATTTCAAGGAGGGAGATTAGATGATTCCCCCAAAAGCCCTGGCAGTTCAGTGACAAAGCACACACTTGAACTCGGGAGTTCAAGGCTGGTGTGGCAGGGGTAAACCACTGCAGCAGGACAAGGGCAGGTGTCATGGCCAAGCACCCACGGCTGCAGGAGGTGAGGGAAGGAATGGCCATCAAAAAGCACTGCTGTGCTCTAGAGCTGCGTGTTCCCACCATCACCACACTGCTGCCCTGCTGCCAGCGCTGTGGGGCAGGAGCAAAGCGCTGTGCTCCCACAGGCTGCTTCCTCAGCACCGTGTCCTGGCCCTGCTGTCCCCACCATGGCCTGGGACACCTTGGGGCCATTGCTGTGCAGGGTGGGGACACATGCATGCACCCACCAGTCATCCCCCTTCTCAGTGCTGACCGAGCCCAGCAATCTTCCAGAGGCAAATTTCAGCCATGAGGCTGGACAAGAGGCACCAGAGCTACATCTGCCAGCTCTGGGCAGGGCAGGGAGGATCACCAGGACATGACCTCTACTCAGCTCAGCCTGTCTGGCTGTGGGCTGCAGGGTGTTGATCTCTCTCTTCTACCACCACATAGCCCAACAACCATAGAAAGGTTCAGGGCAAACAAACTGCCAGGCCCTGACTGACTCTCCAAACATATCTGAACCAGGCAGAACATGGTACAGCAGCCCCATTCTCTTCCTCTCCAAAATACCCCTCCAGCTGGGATGTAATTTCCCCCCCGCTTCAAAAGGTAGCAAAAAATGGTCACAGTGTGAATGTGCTTGACCTTTTGTCTTGGACTAATCTAATTGTGTCGTCTTTGTGTAATCAGCCGGTAAAGGTCAGTGCTGTATTTAACATGGGGGCCCTTTAGGTACTGAATTTGCCTTGCAGTGAATTAACTTGATTATATTTCTTTCAAATATGTCAGAGACCAGGTCAGTTTAACCCTCTCTGTGCTGCCTGGGCCCTTGCCTTTGTTTCCAATTCCAGGAGGTGGCACCAAGGAACAATGTGGTCAGAAATACACACATGGGCTCCCTCCTCCTACAGGTATGGCCACCACCACCATCTCTCCCACCTTCCCAGCAAGCCAGTTCTCAAGGGAAACCAACTGTACTGTAAATCAGCCCGAAAAGTTTGCAAACCAGGACACTCCAGACCGCAGGGAGGGAGGGGTGAGATTCCAGATTGAATGCAGTAGGGAAAAAAAATAATAATTCAAAAGACTCCTTTACAAACATGAACCTGTCTCAGTGGAACTCTTCCTTACGACTCAACATTGTCACAATCAAATAGGACATTACTCAAGTCCAGGTTAACGTGTCGCCTCTGCCGTTGACAGATAAGGTGTTCTCAATATCCTGCAATACATTATACATTTGAGAAAGTAAAGGTCTGTGCCGCTACCAGGGGCAGTGCGTCGGAGGCGTCGGGGATGCCACGGTGTGGAGATGGGCAGCTTTCATCAGGCAGTTCAGCTCAGCTGTGCCAGGGGACTGCACAGAGGGGAAAGCAGCCTCAGCTGATCCCCAGGCCTACCCCTGGCCCTGAGGCAGCGGTGAGGGGCTGGGCAACCTGCCCTCCTGGAGGCAGGGAGGAGAGGCCGGTGATTCACATCCTGCAGAGGTACATGCACAGGACACTGCCACAGGGCTTGCACTGGAAGAAGCCCTAGGCCAGGCTTTTCTTTCTTGGCACTGGAAGTAGGGTGTAAAAACCCTCCTTTGCTCTTCAAACACCTCTGTCCTTCCCAAGCCTCCTGCTCCAGGCAGGGCTACTGCTTGACTCCAGGGTCTTGGGCAGGTCACATCTCATCACCTGAAGACTGCTTTCCCCACCTGCTTCCCTCTGCTGAGCAACCCTTATGAGGCTGTTGTCTAGAGGGAAAATGCCTCAGGTTTGCAGCTGTACTGTTGCTGCCTTAGAACAAGCTCTCATCACCCAAAGCCTCACCGCTTTGGTCCACAGTGGCACCCACACCAAGCCATCTGCCTGCATGCAGGATGTAGAAAGTCCTGCTGACCCCACCTGTAGCACCAAGAACACTGTCCAGCACAGGAGACAAGCCCAGAGAGCAGCACTGGGACTTGGGGGGGAACAGGCGTGTTCTGCTCCCTTGGACACGCATGCCTGGAAGGAGAGCAGGGCAGCATCCCCAGCGCTTGTCAGGGCATCTGCGTCGGCGACCTGAGTGCGCCCTGTTCTGCCCCCCCGACCTTCCTTCTCACCGAGTTGGGGGTCAGTGGTGCTCCTACTACATCAATGATCTGGTCCTTGGTATCTCCCTTGCCCTCCTCGATGCCGAGCCCTGTCTGGCCATCTGGATGGGCGCCTTCCACGCTGAGGGGGCCGATGCTCCCAGCCTTAGCCAGGGCCTCGTAGCGGTGCCGTAACATCTGCAGCTCATACTCGCAGTTGGCAAAGGCTTGTTTCAGCTCGTACAGCAGCACCAGGTCGCTCCGCAGCTCGTTGAACATCTGTACAATCTCCTCTGTGGGCATAGGGTTAAGATCTAGGGAGAAAAACACCCCCTGTTAAACACCCAGACATACAACCCTCCAATGAAAAATCACTATAAAAGTCTCAACTGCTCATTCATTCCCACAAAGATACGCCAGGAGCCTCGCTCCAATAACATGGATCAGTAGCAACTGGTATCCCTAAGGGCTGCACTCCTATTTTTCAGGCTGTCCTTTGGTCCTGACCAAGGACTAAGGGTGAACCTGCAAAGTCCAGGACTCAGCAAGTGAAGGATGATGGAAGACCACATGATTGAATCTGGCCACCCACCACGTCACACGGAGGGAGTTCTGTCTTGCAGAGAGATTGGATCCACACTGCTGCAAAGGGCAGAAGAGCTCCTGCTGCTCCCTACACCTTCACCAACAACAGGTGGACAGGCTGAGCTCCGTTGCCTCTCTTACTGCTCCTCCCAGGGCAGGTCCAAGGCAGAGAACTGCCCTGCTGCTGTGTTACAGACCTGTTTGTAGCAGCAACTATCAGATCACCTCCCCATGCCTTGCATTCTGCTGCACCCACCATGCACACACACAGAGCAGGAAGAGCTGCAAGTTCTGCAGAAGGAAAGGATGAAGCTCTGCATGTTTGCCCTGATACACAGCAGTGGCCCGTCTGCAGGACTGCCCACATGACCCCCTTCCTGCTGGCACTGTGCTCACCCCCACAAAGCCCAGGTGTGGTTCTGCACTCTAAGGTACAGCAGGGCCGAAGCCACAAGAAACCCTCGAGATATGTGAGTTCTGTGAGGCAGGAGTGGGGAGTCAGGAACCCCTCCTTACCCTCATGGGAAGTGAGCGCCAAGAAGCACTCACACAACTTCCCTCAGGCTTCCCTAGCAAGCACAAACAGCAATTCCCTTAGTTCTACAGCAGAAAGGGGAAACCATCCTGGCTGAGCCACTTTCACCAGCCACAGGAGGCATTCAGAATGGCACAGTCTCCGATACAACATATCGAGCCATAAACCAGTTGGCCCAAAAAACTAACAAGACTTAATAGAAGTCAGTGCTGAGAACAGGCTCAGTAATCTCTTGTAAATCATTAATAAGGCTTCTATTTTTCTTTCTATTTTTCTCTTTTCCTATCTGCAAATGTCTCTCCAGCCACACTGGGGGGGAAAGGGATCATCAGGTGTCTAATCAAGAGACACTGCATGCTGGGACCTGTAATACCTGCAAACAGTCCCCACTGCATGGAGAGCGGCCGCTGGCCATAGGCTGCACTTCTCCCCCTCTAGCCACAAGCAGGTATTGTACATGTTAAGTGAACCCTTCTTTCAGCTGCTAAGACACTTGAGTTCAAGAGTGAGGGATGTGTGTTTATTCGCCTTTCAGCAGAGATGCTCCAGATTTTCACACAGCATGCAACCTATAAAGGGGGGATGAACAGTCCCAGATGCATTTTGGACTTGCCACCGTGAGCAGTAAATTAAGAGGAAATGAAGCTTAAAAGAAAGACAGGGCAGCCCTGAACAATGCATGTGCCGTGGTCACTAACACACTTAGAAGTACCTCTCCTGGCAAGGCTGAGATTTGCCTTCCTAATACTGTGCTGCCTCTCTTGATGGTTAAAAAGGCCCAAACAAGAGAGAAACAAAGGCTCTTTTAAAAGATTTTTCTACTGGGAGGAAAAAAAAAAAAAAGAAACTGTGCATCTTGTTCTGGCTTTTACCCTCTCTTTTTTTTTTAACACATAAAATATTTTAAAAACCATTCACATACTGTTATTCAAGAAACTGGCTGTATTACTAGGGGAAAAAATAGCCCATCTCGAGAACAAAGGCTAGCTCTGTGTGTCTCTTTCTCTCTCGCGTGCCCCCTTTACTCACCTACTCCGAGTTCCATCAGCATCTGCTCCAGGGCTTTAATCTTCTTCTGTCCCACCGAGCTTGGCAGTTTCATCTGGAACACAAAGGTAACAGAGCCACACAGCTCAGAGATAGCCCTCACTCACAGCCGTCTAGTTCAAAAGGCAAGAGAGCTTTTCTTTTTATAGTGCAGGGGGAACAAAAAAAAGAAAGGGAGAGAAAGGAAAATCAAGTGGTAAGAGAGGGAGACAGGGGCTGAAAGTTTTCAGACTAGGTCTGAGGGCAGGTATTGAAAAGCCCGGTCGTGAGGGCTTTTATTTTCTCTCTCGTGTGTGTGCAAGACACGCTGTTTTACAGTTTCCATGTGTCACTGAATTAACAACAAAAGTTCTTCTTGGCTTCAAACCCTCTCCCGCAGTGCCCAGCCCATCAAAGGACTCATTTACACAGCGGCTAATGTGCAATGCTGCCCTACTTTATTCGCTTTAGCCGGCCTGATTAGACTCATGCGCTAACAGACTCACTTCTCCTTTTACCTGCTGAGCCCCAGACCTGTGGGATTCATTTACAGAGCAGGCTTTGTAACAAAGGGGAGAGACAGAGAGAGCACAGTTACTTGACTGGCGGAAGTGTGCACACACATTTACATCGGAGCTAAGGGGCTAGGTGAGAGAGGAAGCATCAGATGTGAGCTATGAAAGGGAATTGGAGCTGGCCAGGAGAGGAAGAATGCACACACTTAGCAGGGTCCTTCCTCTGCATTCATTTGGGCTCTAGCAGGAGTGCTAGCTGCTCAGACCAAGCATTTATTAGATTACCAGCAGCACAAACGCAGCTGGCACAATATGGCAGGGAGAACAGGTTCCCAAGCCCTGCGGACATATTCAAGAAAAAACTGAAAGCACTTGGCTATGCTAGAAGACGCACCAGGAAAGAAATGGTTCTCAATACTGCATTGTCAAACACCCCTCTGCACAGGCACAGGCTGCCCTTCCATAGCCAGCCCTGGAAAGGTGACCTCAGGCCTCAACATGGGGATCCCAATCACCAACCCAAGTTGCCTGGCAGGCGACTGAGAGCCAGATAGCAAGAACATCCTGCAGCTGTCCTGCACACACCACTCACTGACCAGGGGCCCAAACCTCAGCCACGAGTCCACCAGCCACAAGTCTGCAACATGGCTGGCAATGACCTGAAGGAAGAAACATTATTCACTCCACCTTAAAACAGGCCTCTGAGGAGAGCTAGTGGGAGTGCCTCTGGTCATTTTACTTCCACAGGCTGAAGTTGCCCGAAGCAGGCAGCCCAACATCAGTCTCCCAGATTAGACCCACCACTTCCAGTGTTCGCTGCCCCAACACAAAAATGCCAAGAGGCTCCACCTGGAACTTCCTAATTCCTCTGAATGCAGGAGCACTGCATGCACAGACACATCCCCAGATGCACAGTTAGCACAGGTAAGGACTGTAGGATGCCTCTGCCTTTCTTTTTTTTTCCCAAAGGTGTTTAGCTTAGTACTGGGGTTTCTGCACAGCAGTCAATTTTATACTTCTTTTCTACTTGTAAAGAAACGAATTCTTTTCAGTTCACCACAAAATTATTGTTTTAGCAGAAGAAATGCTGACAAAGTTAACATGTATCTGGATTCCAGTCAAGTCTTTAGCCCAGAATCTGAACTTGAGCAGAAATTCACTAAAAAAGGTCTTCTGAGGAGCTCTGCTGCACAGACTACTTGCACAGGCGCTGCTGAAAAAGGAGAGCGCAGAGCCCTAAGATAAGGCAGCCCAGAGCACTGGGACAGGAGATGTTCTGTTTATTCCATGGGTGCCATGCTGCAGCTAGCAGCAGGATGCCATGGAAGGAAAAGTCACTTTGCACAGCTTAGCAGAAGACTGAGTAGTCAGTCTAGAACATCAGGAAGTTATCCCTGGAAGCAAGAGGATTCAGCCCAAAGAGCTGTTCTGTGCCATGGGGAATCATACAGAACGTTTAAATGGGTGTCATACCCAGCTCTGCCCCAGCTTGGGATGTATGGGCTGACCTAGTCAGAAGGTACTTTCCTTAATTTGGGGACACAATGAGCCCAGCATCTCCCCACTGAAGAGCTTGTGGACACACAATAGTCGTGTGACTGCCACAGCCCTGAGAGTGTCTTCACTCCTGCCCCAATACCAGACATCGGAGCCTTTTTAGCCAAAGGCAGGATTCCCTTCTGTTAATTTCCCTTCTGGCAAAAGAATGCTGGGCACCAAGCCAGCTTCAGGAACAAAGGACAAGAAAAGTTCATCCTTGGCTAGGCTAGGTAGACAGACAGGAGGTCTTGGTTTGTTGGTCAGAGGAAGAGCACAAGCTTTCCTCCTGGGAGGCCTTCACTAGCTCAAGCAACTACTGGCAACACAAACAACCCGGCAAAGCCTTCAACTGTGATGTTGTGCACATCTGGATTACATCCCACAGGAGTCTGGTCACCCTTGAAGATTAGAGGATGGGCCAGGGAGAGGTAGGACAAATCAACTTCAAAGAAAGGAACACCTAAGATGCTGAGGAACAGTGGGACTGAGTTTAGTTTAAAACCACATCAATTAAGCTTCCTTTTAATTCAGGCAGGAGGATCTGGCCAGCAAACAGGAAGGCTTCATTGGTTTCTCAAAGTAAGAGTATATTTTAATTTTACCATCATTAAGAAAATGTTATGATTTATGTGGCTGCTGTTGGACTAATATCTTTAGAATTTAGCTGGCTAAGCCAATTCATCTCTAAGACTGATGAAGGCTGATTGCTCTCTATGCAAAATGTATTAAAACTAAATGAGCAGTCTATTACTCAAACGCTGCTGATAATCTGTTAGCCAAGGTCCGTTAGCTGGGCTGCCTTGTTGCAAGAGAGAAGTCTTCATGCTCTGTACAGCTCTGATAAGACCAAGCTAACTTCAGGAAGCCCTTCTTTGTTTTGGCCTTTCAAGCAGGTACCCACAGAAGCAGCATAGTGCTGGAAGTGGTGCTCACTTGCCCCTCATTCCCAAAGAATGAAGCAATGTGCAGAGGCCACAGATCCCAGCCAGCAGCCCAGAGAAGAGCTCTCTGGCTTATGATGTCTGCACTGGGATATGTGGTTTCTGTGGGCCATATCTCTGCATTAATGAAAACACCCCTTCAAGCAACCTTACTGCTGACACCACAGCTCCTGGGATGTTCTTGGTGTTGTCATGGATGGAGGCCTCCACAGGGGCTGAGGAAAATTATGTTCCTCAGAGAACTCCAGTGAGCAACCACAGCTTCCGAGGTGAATGGCATTTGCCCTTTTCTTTTCTTCCTCATAGTAGACTATTATTGTTATTTATTATCTTTAAAGTCCCCATATAATAATAATACCTGGGAAACAGATTGCTCCCGTCAGAAAACTGATTAGCTGGGATTTTTGAGGTTACTATATTTTGGATGCTCTTCTCCTTTGACAGCCTCTCCCTACAGCCCTCTTTGCAGCACCAGTCTGTGCTTATAATTATACCAACATCACTTTTGATTTAAGGACTGTAATCCTTTGTCCTTGCTATAAACAACCTGCATTAAACACATGAACTGCATGTACCAAGAGAAAAATAAAGAGCTACAGAAAATTGTGAGTCAACACCACGAAGCCACAGTACCAGAGCCTGTCTGTGCAGAAAGAAGCCTGGGATACACAGGCTCTGCTGGAATGCACTTGGTCTGGGAGGCATGGAATACAGGGCACTGACCTGCCCTGCTCTGCCCTGAAGGAGGAGGACATTCCAGAGCTGGGTCATGCAGTTTAAAAAGATCAGAAGAGAGCACCCACCACACCTTCACAGCAAGGGCTGGGACTGGGGTGGACTCTCTGCAGTTCAATTTCTGTACAGGATCTCACCATGGAGTACCCTTGAGGTTTTGCATGATACAGGGTTTTTATTTAATGTTCGAGGCATTCCGCCAACAAAACCTTGTTAATTCACACTAATGACTAAGAGACCTACTGCAAATTAATTGCTAATTGGCAAAATTCATTAAATTAACAAACAGGATAAGAAATAACTGAAGATATAGCCTCCCCAAACAGTCTTGGTTCATTTATTTTTGTGTGCCATTCAGTTTTCATGATTTATGCTAATACTTTTAAGCATAGTTGTAAATGTATTTGAATCTATTTTTGTAGAGTAATGAAGTCTAAATAATATCAGAGCTTGCAACACAATCCTGTTATGTTTCACAGCATCACCACCTGGCAGGTAGAGGCTGTCATGGGGATCTGCAGAAACTACAGGTTCAGTCAGGGCCCTTGAGTGATTGCATTTGTGTGGTCATCTTAAATGGCCTGCTCTCAATCCATCACTTTCTTCATAAATGCTCCTTTTCTCATGCTCCCAACTTCCCACTACTACTCAGAAAATCTTCTTTTGTGCTGAAACCTTTTGTTTGCTCTACCATCAAAATACGAGGTTTTTAAAATTAATTAGTGGTTACTTAAATATTGTACCCTCCCTGATGCTGCACTTCATCTTAATTCAATTTTAAGGTAGGCTTTTTCTTAAAATCAGCCTTCCCCCACTCTAAACAATATAACTGCCCTAAAAACATTAACTGTAAAATCTCCACACATCTAACCTGTGCCTATACAGCCTGTATGGCTGTACCTGTGGTTTTATGCACCAGCACCGGTATTGTTCATCATTATAATACAGCTCACTGACATTGAAAACCACCTTCTCTATGGATTTCAGCAGCAAGAAAACTTTCTCATTAGGCACTTCTTCATGGATATCTTTAGAGTACTGAATGGTATAGTGGATTTCCAGGAAGGAGTGCTAAAGTTTCAGATGAATAATGTTTTTTGCATTTTCTGCCTGAAGGTCAAACATTCCTGAGTTCCATGGATCTACTCTGCAGGAGCAGAGAGCCTCCACTCCTGTACAGTTTTAAGACTCAAGGAAGGAAAGAACCATACTAAATACTTTAGTCTTAGAGCTCTGGAATTTGAAAAGACTCAGCTAAAAAACTCAGTTTTAGATATGAACTTGCACATTTCTGAAATTCTGAAGTGCTTCACTGCATGGAACTGAATTGCTGCAGAAGAAAGAACTGCACAGGACATTTTTAGTGGGGGGTATTTTATGCTAAAAGCACATTACCAGAATGACACTACAGTAGTTTGCTTTAAGCAGATCTGCAGATTCCCAGATAGTCCTACCCCTGCCTCTCACTACAGGCAGGAAGAGCAAGCTAATACCTGCAGAAAATGGAAATGGCTGCAGCCTCTAAGCCGCATCTGACAGAAACAAATCAAGAGCACAGCAGCGTGTGCTGTGATTGCAGAGAGGACCCTAACACTGGCCACAGGAGGGGGAATTCCAAGGACACTCTACCATAGTACAAGAACATAATGTCAACTTCCAGATCAGACACAGCAAAGTGTAGCAACACATGCATCTAGTCTTGAATTGACGTTGCTTTTCTCTTAAATAATTTAACTGAATCTCCACTTACACAAATACAAAAAACCACGGTGACTAATTACAGCCCAATCATTATATTGGTTACACTAATGAAAGAAAAAAGTGATATATATGGAGCTCTGCACATGTTACACACAATAAAACTGGCTGATGAATGACATTCCAGACTGTGTCATTACGGGCACACAAAGGTACTAAAAGCTTCTCAAATCCAGGACTGACAAAGGTCCCTGAGGCCTCATACTCCATGGACACTGTTTGGTACTGGATGATTCGACAGAAGCAGCAAAATGGAATGTCCTTTCCAGAACTGCAATTTATTTTAAAGATCCCATTCCTGCACCCAGAGTGATCCCACTCCTGTACCCAAGAGTGCTCTCCTTATACCCGAGAACCTACTAAGGCTTTGGTCCAGATGCTCTCCCACATCAATGACCTCCAGAAAAAAAAGGTGATGGATGGATTTTCTTTCAGCAATTTAACATGAAGTGCCTTTTGGTTTAGCTAAAAACAAGAATGAAGGAAAAGATGTGTTGGATTCACCTTCTCTAGTTCATTCAAGATTTTGTATCCTTTGCAGTTCTCTTTAGAAATAAATACACTGATATTTTCATCTTATTTCATTCTCTACAGACAGGAGTTTGATTAGGAAATGCACCAGCACTCTCTTGGCCCTAATTAAAGGGCATATAGTACAACAAATAGATGGCAATGCCACAACATGAATTCGATCCAGCCAGCATCATTTCTTCATAAGTTTTATTCACAGAAATGAGAGAACTACTTCCCTTCTACACCTGTCAGACTCCCTGTGGAAATTACTCCCAGCCACTCTCTTGAAGAGCACAAAACATACAACTTCACTAATGAAAAATTGCTAGCAGAAGCAACAAGCACATCTCAGCTAACTAATCCATGGGATGTTCAGACCTGGAAACATAAACTTTCCCCACCTAATAAGGGTGTGCTGATCTCCATGAGATTGATGTCAGAACGCCTTGGAGTGCAATCAATACAAAGCAAATAAATAATTAATTGCTTCAAGTAATTAAATTTATCAAATCCAAATAAGAATAACTGGTATTTTATGGAACAGCTTCCAAAAGCTGAATCTCTAAAGGGACAGTATTGATCACAGGAGGACAGACAGATGTGTCACATGTTCACTGCCAATGAAGTCTGGGTTTGCATTAATGACAGAGAAGGAATAGAGCCAGTAGCCTCCAATGCAGGGTAAACAGCCAGCGTGCCTGGCCATGTAATTACTGGTCAGATCAAATACAGAGAATAAACATGTCTAAATACACACAAACAACCACATCTTCCTCAAGAAATATCATTCACCTCGGACTTGGAGGAAGCATTTAGTTTGCACTCCAAGAAAAAAAACAGAAGAACTCACACACATGCTTCCCCACACAACCACAGTAAATTCTTATTCATTAATCAGTGCTAAAAAGGTGCTTAGAAGGCTTCTAAACATTTAAATCTGATGAATGTGAATATTTGAATCAATGGGTACTAAAGTTCTACTTGTAATTTTCCTTCCTTTACTTTCTTCTTAATTTGTTCAATTGGCAAACAGTCTACAAGATCCCAGTTAAGCAGATGAAGTCAGGCTGCTGGCTGGAAGCCTTTTCTAAGGGGAGGAGGCCAATGAATGACTAAGCTGGAGCATCCCTCAGTCCTTTCTGCAGACTGAGAATTCTACAAACATCTTCTCATCACAAGGTTTTGTTTTGTTTCCAGATAAGACACCACTCAAATCAATTCTCTTCCAGTTCCTTTGCTTCCAAGCCCATGACAAGTGAGCAAGGACACAGACACACACCTCAATATGTAGGAGTGGGTGCAAACATCCACCCTTTTCCATGCATCATCTTCTTTCTTAAAAGCACTGCTAAAACAATTCAACAGCATTACCAAAACTGAAAGTTAAAATCCACAGACATGGCTGAGAGAGAACTTAAAATACACTGCAGAGATGTTAAGTATACCAAAGTCAACAGCTCTGAACACAACAAAGTCAAAAACAAAGGTTAAATTTAAAAGAAAGCTGAACATACATGGTACAGAAACACTGTGGTGAAATCAGAACAAACTCAGTTCTGCCCTACTGAAGCAACATCATGCCCAGATCACAAATACGCGATTACTGCTTGTTTGTCTGGATCCTGGAAAAGATCCAAGTCCAAGCTCCCATTTTCCTTTCCTTCAGGCAGATCCACAGCAAAGCATTCCTTCCTCAGAGCTCCCTGCTTTCCCTTTAGTCTTTTCTTCACCTTTCCCTGTTCAAATTCCCTACGCATCTCTCTTTTCCTCAGGCTCTATGGCTGGCTGACCTCCCAGCTGAGCAGAGCTGGTATAACAGGAAGTTTTCCAGAAGCAATGCTTAGGATTAATAATACTCTTCTGATGTTATTTTCCTAACACTGTTTTACTAACATCAAATGCAAAGGTCTAAAATTCTTTTCAAGAAACTCTTAGAAGGCTCACCCTTTTCCAAACATCTGCTACTGCCTCCTGTTCTCAGTGGCATCATGGCAATACACTGCCTTGAATTAAGAGGAAGCTTTTCATAATGCCAGGCTTCCCACTGCCTTAGAGAAACTTGCAGTCCGTGCTGTCAGGAGGCAGAGGGAAATCCCATGCAGAGCAAGGGCACAGGGGCTGTGGCCTTCTTTGCCTGTGGCCACAGTCCCTTGGAGAACAATGGGAGACTGAGGCCAGTCTGAGAGAAGCCAGCTTGTGGGAGTCACTGCAGAAGATTACTCTTCAGCGTCTGCTGAAGGAGAAACTTTCGGTTATGAAGAATAATGGCTGTAAGTGACCATTAATCCTCACAGAGGGGAAAAAAAAAAAAAAACAGTCTTCAAATTCAGCCTGTCCATAAGATTGTGTAAGCTGTAATGACAGGGGGAATTTGAAGAGCCATGGCTATTGTCATAAAAACTACTGGGAACAAATTAAGTTGAATACGGATTCCTAACTTTTTCTTCAAGGACTCATTTCTATAAATTAATTTTAACTCAGATTTCAGACTAATTGTAAATCCTCAGGGGAAAAAAATCTCTAATCAAAGAGTAAGTGCTATTATCCTGGGGATGATATGGTACATTTTTCACACATGACAGAGGTTGAGCCCTGATCTCACTGCAAAATCCAACTTCATCTAACCACGAAGGCATAAAGCACAGTAGCAAAGTATGAAATTAAGGAGGACAACAGAAGCCTTTAGGTGAGGGACTCTTTAGGTCTTCAGGCAAAAGAACTTACTGCAGGACAGCACAAGCTTTTAGAAATCATTTTTCAATGTGCTAAGGGCAAAACATCTTATGCTGGATGTTGCCAGAGTATGAATTTCCAGCATTTCATTCCAATTCCTCACTTAGTCCTAGTAAGCCTCCACCCTGTTCAATTCCACGTCACTGGAGATCAGAGGGTTTGCCATATAAATCCCACAAGTAAAATAATTTGGATTAGCATGGACTGTCAACTCCATAACACTTGGCACTTCAGCATCTTTTGCCAGTTTAAAAGGCCTGGACTGACCTCATGTAATTAATTCTCCCCATCATGCACCTGTGAAGCAAGTGAATCTAATAATTGCTCTTGTTTTAAAAACAGAGAAGGCCTGGATAAGGAAGCCAGGTGACTGGCTAAAAGCCACAAATGAATTTGTTTTTCTGGGTTAGAGGCAGGTTTCACATTTCCAAACAGCAAAGTGTAGTTTTTTCACCTAGATCAGTGATAAACCATCTTTTTAATTCACAAACCACTGGTAATTCTACGAACAGCATTTATCTCCTTAAAAATTTCAAGAACAACATAGAAAATTGCTCTAGGTCACTCCAGGAGCTTGGATACTGCAAGCTAAAAGTTGCTAAATCAGACTGCCATGCCTCAACACTGCATCTTGTGAGCATTAAAGGGAACAGATAAAAGCATGTAGCACCCATTTTCATGAAGGTTGGGATTTGAATTGCCTGTTTGGCATACAAAAAGGCTGCTGGCTTTGCCAGGTGGTTCCATCACTGATACATTATTGCTCAACTTCTCTTCCAGAGAGGGTAAAAAAATTAGAAAAGATCAACCATCAGTTATTAGTTTTAAAAATCCAAATCAATCTCCATAAATTACTCTATTTATCTTAGCGCTGGAGAACACATCTGCCACATCTCAATAAATCTCAACACCTGCACTGCAATCTTGCTTGTCTCTGGACTGTGATTTCCTCAAGGCTGTAGCCCCTAACTCAAAACATGTATCCTGCAGGTGGTGGCACTGGTACACTAAAGGGGCCCCTCAGCAGTGACCCTGTTGAGGCATCCCACCTTTAACACACACACGCACCAGTACACCAAAGCAGCATTATCCCAAACACGTTTCTATTAACAGCCAGCAAGATCTGAAGCCAGTTTGATATCAAAAGAACATTCCCTAAAAAGTCTTTTAAATTTACTATGCCAAGCGAGGATGCCAGGCAAGGAATGTACTTATCCAACTTAGCTATAATAAAGCTATTTTAATTTTTTTTTTTTTTGGGCTTGGAAAAAAGCAGAAAGTACTTGTATGGGCACACAGGATTTTGCTATCAAACCTTCTCTGAAAACATTCAGTTGACCAAGCAGGTTTAAGTTACTTGATATCCCAAAACCTGTGGCTAAGAAGCAGGTGTCAAGTCCTGCTGATATAAGAGAGCAATACAAAAACAAGAAAGTTCTTTACTCAGGAGAATCTCTGCAACCAGGCTGAACACAGGGGGTTTTCCAAAAAATATCTTCTAAGATAATGTAAATAGAAAGGCTAAAAATTCTATGTGTTTATGTGTTTCTGTTTTTTTTTTCAAGACACACCCTGAACATCCAGTTCTTAATCACCTTAACTAGATGATTTTTAAGGTCCTTTCCAGCCCACACCACTCCAACAGAACCTCTCAGCCAGAAACACACATGCTCCAAGGGGCCCATTAGATCTGGCTGTGAGCTCCTTTTGGGCTAGACAGCTTCATTTGGTTCTGTTACAGGTGTCTAACAGCAGAGCAGGCACACTAGTGACAAACAGCAGCAACTTCAGGTGCCTCTGCAAGGCAATGAGTTGGCTTCCACAGAGCCAGCATTCCAGGTTTCTGAGTCTCCACATTCATGGAATTCCTTTCTTATTTTAGACGCAAGAACTTGACTTTCTTTAGCTATAAAAGGATGAGGAGAGAGCCAGGCAAAGTGAAAGACATTAACAGAGGTCCCATGGGAACAGGACAAGAGCCTACCCTCTGGCTCCGCAGCGTGACACCTGCAGATTTGAAGTCAGGAAACTTGATGCCAGCAGTCTCAGGAACAGCCTGAAAGAGATTGAAACAGGATGTGTTGATGGAGGAAACACAAGAAACACAACATTACATATAGAGACTATCTGAAGGGGAAACACCATTTCCTATGATAGAGAACCACCTGCCATGGCCACATGTCAGAGCTGAGGCAAGAGGAAAATCCCTGGTAACAGGATTCAGTGGGAAAATCCCAAGCAATTCATTGAGAAAAATACTCCAGTTCAAGGCATCTTTGGAAAGCTCAAACATTTTTGGTCAGTTGGTTTAAATGCACTGCTCTGCACAGTGCATCTTACATCCATCCACACAGAAACCCTGACCCTGCATGGGATTTATACATATTTTCACAGTATCATCCTTATCCAACTTTGACCCATTTCACTGATCAAAACAGCCCAGGACTTCCCTAAATCTTGCCTTTTGACTGTAAACTCTCGAAGGAATGAGCTGAGAAACCTCTGATCTGTATAGACGTGAGGCCACTAATGAGGATGCAAGGACTGCCCCCTCCCAGGGAGGCCTGCTGCTCATACATGTTTTGTCATTTGTCCACTCATTAGACAGTTTTCTTTCTTACTTCTTATTTTAAGCACAGCATTAAAATGCAGCAAACTTCCATGTTTCTGCTGCTACCAGTGGAGCATATAGTTGCATTTCAATGAAATGGAAAAAAATAAATACAATCCCTTAAAAATCTATGCTGATGAGCACAGCGAAAGGTGAACCGACTTTTAAAGTAATAAACCAGGCTATCTGTGCACTGAATGGGTCAGCAATACTTATGATTCAAGCTGAGAATAGCCACAACCTCTGCAAAACACATGCACAAATGCATTTTCCAAAACTAAGCCACCTCAAATCTCCCCATTTCTTTGGAGACAGCATTTGCCTTGCTGCTCTCACATTTCTCTGCAGAGAGGCTCTTGCTCTTTCTTTGTTCCAGACAAGGCTGAGACAGCCAGGGTTGCCCCAAGATCATAAGAGATGCTGAAGGACAGTGACTCAATTTCTCAAGTTCCCTACCAATAACTCTCATATCTCTATCATCTCTAGGTCTTGGTCTTCAGGTGGCATCCTGCAAACCACTCTGCATGGCCAGGCATTAAGATTATTTCAGTTATCTGTTGTCTGTCCAATAAACAGAGGATCCAGGAAAAGGTTCCTAAACATGACCATGAAGGAAAAAGTATTCTCTAACTACCAACAGGGCTAATGAACTTGTAGAGATCACTTTGATCTTTGGTAGATATAGCCCCCCTGCTCGCCTTATTAGGGACAAACAAGGCTGCAACCAAAAACCAATCCTCTCTGCTTCTTTTGAATGAAGGCTGGTTTTCAAACTCCCTGAACTCTGCCCCTCAGCCTGTTGCTGAACACCCTGATACAAGCAGTGTGGGGAAATCAGCATCACTACCTCAGCCAAGCCAACTCTGACTCGCATTCAGCAATAAGCAATTAAATGGGTTCTTTTGCCTCATGTGCCTGTACAGCCTGTACATGCTGTAAACGCTTCAACCTCAATTGACTCTTTGCTAAATGATTTTCCTTTGTTGAAATGATGCTGATGCAGCTCCCGATTCAAATTCTTAGTTAAAATGCAATTTTTTTCTTAACATTTCCTGGCTATAGTTGGTAATTGACTCCTAATGGACTCTGTCATGGTTGAAATGATGCTAGTGCAACAACAGAAAGTGCTTCTCTGCCCACCCTGGTGTGCCTATGTACTACATGCCTGCAGACAGACCCCAGCCAACATTTAGGGGTGAACTCCCTTGCCTTGGCAGCCTCAGCATCTTTCCAGTCCCATTCTCTAGCCCTCTTTTTTTCATTCCCACCAGTGACAAACTGCTTTCTTTATAGGGATATATACCAGCCATGGCTGAGATTTCCCTTTAGGGAATTCCAATGCACAAGGTGCCCAGTGATATTATACTCATCACACAGCAGGGACACACATGGGACACGGCACACCAAAAGAGTGTTTAGAGGAAGTGGTGGCCATTAGGCACACTTCAAGCAATAGCTGTCTAGAATTCACTGCTTCGCCCCTCCCGGTAATCTTTTGGAGAAAAATTACTCAAGTGCTCTCTGTTCACAAGGTAGAGGGACAGGAATTCCCAGCAACTCACTGGAAACATCTGACTTTTTTTAACAGCCCTTTCCTATTGAAGGTTCTGAATTTAGATCAGTCCATGCTGTCCTCCTCTTTCCAGAAAGGGAAACTGAGGTAGCACCAAATGTGGACTGCAAGCTGTGTTCTGGGCTCCTCAGACTGCAGCTCAGCTCATGGAGACATAGCAGTAGCTCCCAGAATACAAGAGTCCCACAGCAGGGCTGCTCTGATCACTGCTGAGGATCAGGAGACGGGCATGTACTGAGCTTGGGGAGATGCTGCCGAGATCCAGGAGCTAGGGAGGAAAGAAAAACTTGAACTAGAAAAATAAGGCAGGTGAAAGACAGTGGGTTTGTGGGCCAACCCTACACAGCAGTAACAGAATACACTTGGAAGAAGCAGGGAGACAGATGCTTCTCCTTGCCATGATGCATTAACAGTTGGCATTATTTCATCCTTTTTCTCAGGCAGAGAAAGAGAAACAGGACTTGAACCAGCATTTTTCAAATGGGGGAGCAACCAAGAGCACACCAGGGGACTCTGACAATGGCTGCCTTACACCAATCTGCCTTCCAAAGATGTAACCAAAAAACAACTCCCAGAAGGCAGCCAGCAGTGACTCCCTCCACCCAAAAAGGGCCTGATCCCCATAGGACTGCAGCAGAAAACATGTTACCCAGACAGAGCATAAATAGGGTAAAGGGGGAAAAAAAGAGAAACAAATGTTTACAGGCTTCTCTGTCTCCTTCTTCTGTGGCAGCTTCTTCTTGGGAGCCTTGCGCTCAGCACGCCTCTGTTCAGTGGTGGTGTCAGCAGCTGTGATGAGCTTCTGTAGGTCTTGGGTTCTCTTTTCTCTCTCTTTCTTCCTGGTTTCAATTTTACGGAGCTCCTGGATGAGGTATTCTTCTTCTGCCACCTGCAGACCAGAGCACGTCAGGGCAGTCAAAGAGCAGAGGAGGCCTGGCAAGGCAAGGGGGCCATCTACCGATAGCAGCTCTGCCCTGGGCCAGCCTGGGAATGCTTTTATGCTCCTGCCTAACTTCTTGGATTTTCAGAGCATGTTACACTCTATAACCCTACCCTACAACCACGGCAATGCCACTCTACAATCTGGTAGGTAGTGTATCAAAACATTTATGATTCACCCTTCAACAATCCATAATTTAGTAATCCCATCTTCCAGAGACCAAAAGCATAGACAGAAGGGTTGAAAAGCCCAAATATGCTATAGTTGCAAATACAATGTTCTGAAAAGAAAAAAACTCCCCTTACATATGAACTTGTCCTTGGAGGGAACTAACTGAAAATAATGCTCTCCCCCAGCCTATGGAGAACACACCTTCTCAATCTCTGAACTGTAGGATCATTACATGGCTTCAACACAGAGAAGAAATAAGCATGTAGATTTAGTCTTTGATGCTTTCTGGAAATATTTTTGCTCTCAAATAAATAATTCTCTCTCCATGAGACTCTGGTACTCATAACAACATTGCTTCCATCAGAGGACTCAGTGACAGTCAGTGTCACTGAGAAGATCCTGGCAGTTACCAGAGACCATTACTCTGCTCACATAGGCCTTTCTCCTGGATAGTCAGATTTCTCAATCATTGTCCTTTTAAACTCCTTAAAGGGACATTAACAAAAAACAAAAGCTGTACTCAAGTGGTTTTTTTTCTTGTCCAGCCCTTCTTTACCTTTCCCATGCTCTGGCCTGCATCATACACCTTCTGATTCAACTTATCAATCCTCTGGAGAAGTGATGCTCTCTTCCCCAAGTTACCTGCTCTGGTGTCCTATTGTAAAGCCTTTCCAGCTGTTCCTTCCTTCGTCTCTCATGGCCAGCATCAAACACTGGGATTTTTAGGTCTGTGCCCGGAGCTGCACGAATGTTTGCCAGCTTGGCACAAATGTGGTAATACCGTTCCTTCAGATCCTCCACTGACCTTTTCTGTGGAAGACATCACAGAATGACAACATTATGGAAGAACTAAGCAAACCCTTGTGCAGTAGCCACCCATGGACCACAAGGATGTCACATACAGTACAAGAGACAGTGCTGGAGGAAGGCCTAGCAGGGACCCTCGCAGGTGCCGGGGGAATGACAGGGAAGGAGGAGTTTCTCAGTGAGCTTCATGAATTAACTGCCATGAGTTCACAGCTACTGCTTTAAAAATAGCCACCAAAAGATCCAACAGTGCTGAGGGTTTAGACACAATACAGCAGTGGAGCATCCCGAGCAGTGAAGATAAAAGGATGCAAAGAGAGTTGAGAGGAGAAAGCCTGCAAGCAGGAAACTGCAATAAATGCGCAGGTCTCCGAGTTGCTCCAGACAATGGTCATTCAAGCCACAGCCAAAGTATCAGCTACATCAATTCACTGCCCATGACTTCATGAAGTCTGAGCTGTGGTCCATTAACCCAAGCACAAAAGATGTTTGGGCTGCTCAGCTGGGCATCCTCTTGTTATTTTACTTCGGTCTTCATGTGAGCATTTCAGAGGATAACAAGGAGCTGTTCTGTAGATGTCACATCATTCCCTATTTACCAGGAGGTATGGAACCAGTATAGTAGATCATCAATCATGACACCAGGGTTGCAATTTCAGACCACTGATGTTCCCTGTTTCACAGCAGAGATGATGGAAACCTGTACTATGACAAACCACAAGTCAGGAGCAGCACCAGGGAGAAGTCCCAGACCCCAGGGTTCACTGGCAGATCCTCTCCAAGGGCCTAGACTGAAATCCAGAACACCTAGCCTGCTCAAACAAACTCCCCAGCTGCCTTATCTTCAAGGAACAACAAGCTGTTTTCCTGGCAGGTGCAAACCTAACTTTCTAATAAAACACAACAGGGAATGAGAACAAGTCACAGTGGATTTAATTACAAACAAAGGAAACAGCAATGCCTTGTGCTGGAAATTCAATACTCCTTGCTGCCAATAATTCATTATTTTCCCCTAATTAAGTTGATATAAAGGGTAATTTGGTCTTTCAAGTGCAGAAAACCCTGCACATGCCATAGCAGCAGGTTGCTAGCAGCAGCTTGGCCCCCAGGACTCACCTTGAACTGCTGGTGATCGTAGCGGTCATGAATGACTACAAAGCGCAGATCAAAGCGCCGAGCCAGGTCAAAGAGATGGTCTGTCTCAGCTTTGGTCCACGCATCGTCGTGGAGATACATCTGGTACTCCTGCTCGGAGTAGACAGGAACCTGCACTGTCTGTGGAGAGAAGAGAAAACCATGGTAGCTCTCCTGCAGCACTGCCCTCCTCACTGCCAAGATACCTGAGCCAAGAGCATGAGCACAGCGCTGACAGGAGGGGGCTGCCAGGACCCTGAGCAATGAGTCCTGATAGGAAACATGATGAGCACGGAGAGGACTTGATATGAAGCAATGTGTGATTCCAAGGGCGTAATGTGACATTCAGGGAAGCCTACCAGGAGCTACTGCCTAGGAGGCTGAAACCTATTTCAGATGGTTTACACAGGCAGAGGTCAGCAACCCACATCCTGTCTATGGGTTTCAAATCTTCAGGCAATCCTGACAGTGAAACCGAGATTCAGCCAGCCTCCCTGCATTCCTCCCATACAGCAAAACCAATACCTTGGCACAAAGTGCTCTGACAGTTGACTCTTTACTTGGACTGGGACATGCTCACTTCTACAGGAAGAACAGGAAAGGCAAGGAGCAGCAATCCCCAGCCTTTAGCACACCTTCTGCTTTGATACCCAGACTATTTATTTCATGTTTGGTGCAGACAGCATCATGAAGATCTGAAAGACAGTGTACTGTACAACTGAAGGCCATAAACTTGGCAAATAACTTTGTTCCTCCCTTCCCTGTAGATCTTTTCCCCAGCAGAATGACAGAGCCAAATGACAGTCCAACTCTCACAGTGTCCCAGGTGCCTAAAGGACCAAGCCCACAGTACTGTCCCCAGCCTGGGACTGCTCTGCAAGGGCTCTATCCAGAACACACGTGTCACACGAGTACTAAAGAAACAACAAAAATACTTACTATATTAGGGGAGATCCTAACTAGCATGTGGTAAAGCAAGTGTAAACAAGCCTGTGCTTTCTTCCCTTATTCCCCCTCACTCCCTTCCTCCTGCAGCAAAACTTTGCTCAGCCTGAGGAGATCCTGCCTCCAGAAGAAAACAGTGTGCATGCAAGCAGATGTGCTTCAACACCTCTGTGGTTTTGTGTCCTGTCACCAGGAAAGTCATCCTCATGAATTCCATACAGCTCAGAGGAGCATTTCTGAGCCTTCAAACAGCACCTGCTTTAGGTCTACTACCTTTCCTCTATCACTTAGACACAGAAACTCAACGCTGAAGCAGATCTCTTGGGAATGCACTGAACCTCAACATTCAAGTACCACTTTCACCAGGAGCAAAGCCATCTTACCAAACACTGTAAGAATGTCTCATGCACATCATGAAACAAAATTTCTAGAGGAGCACACACACATGAGAAGAGCCAGCAGGGCCCTCTGCAGTGAATGGAATGGAAGGTGACAGATGCCTCATCAGACAAGAGACTGTGACAAGAGCAAAGACACTTCCAAAACACTTCCTCAGCCCCATTCATGGCTGCTCAGGTGAGAACCCCTGAAAGAAATCAGAAGGTGGGAACATATGGAAAGCTTGAGCTAACCATGGGTTGACTATACATTCAAATGCAACATAACCATGAAAAGGCAAATATGATCCCCAGAGAAGGATTTCCAGCAGAAATTGGCAGTGTTTCAACTGCACAACAAGAATACTGGCAGGAATACCAACTACAACACTTCTGATCCCTGGGCAGGAAAGATGCACTGAAATGGAAACAAGTACAGAGAAGAACACGAGTAATGGGGTGGTGAGCCTGCCTTCCTACAGCAGACTGGAAGAGAACACAGCCTAGCAAAGGAAGTCTGAAGAAGTATCTGACTGCAGGCTTCAAGTATGCTAGATTAAATGAAAGGAATACTCATGGGAAGAAAAGAACAACTGAAATAAGAACAAAGAAATTGACTTGCAAAGAAATGCCAATTTAACACGGAAAATTTAACCTGGAAATGAAATGAAGCAAAGACAGTGTAGAAGAGCTTCCCAAGGAAGCACAGGAGCAGGATAAGCCAAGTGCTTTTCAAAAGGAACTTGATCAGTTTATGAAAGGGACTGGATTGTGGGAGGGCCTGGAAGAGCCAAGAGGAGGATTCAATGGCCCAGAAAACCTCTCTCAGTCCAACATTTCACACTATAAACTCACAAAATTACGAGTATTAAATTAGCTGAAACTGCTCAGGATCCTGGAGCCACAAGACAGCTCTGTGAAAACATCAGCAAAATGCCTAATAGAGGTAAAAATTCAAACTAAACAGTAAAAACTACGAGGGAAATAGAGAAAAACAGCCCACATAAATCCACCATGCTCTCATAAGTGAAACACTCACTTCTAGTCCACACATTTCAAAAGAAAGGATATTTGAGAACAAGAGAGTGAACGGGAGGGCATGTCACATTACAGAGAACACAGTACACAGCAAGGACAATTTACTACATCATGTAACACAAGATCTCAGAGGGACTAAACCTCAGGGCAGCAGTTTGAAATGAGCAGAGGAAGGCACCTTTGCACACCATACAAAATTACTCTGAAGAAGTCATTAGCATGGGTTACTCATGAAGCAGCTTTCTGCCCTGAATGTACCTAGCAAGAATTATTAAACACAAATTTCAAATTAAGAAATCCTTAAGACAAAGATGACCACAAAGTAGGAAAATAAGTATTTGCTCAATTCTCATAGTCCTTTGCGAAGCCTTTAATGATGGTAGCCAAAAAAAACAGTATTGGCTGAGAGAGGGCTTTGCTCTAACACCAGCAAATCTGCTTTTATACTCCTATTTCACACCCTGAAATAAAGTTCAGTGTACATGGTGAAACCCAAGTCCATAGTTTGGATCTCACAACAAAGAGGAGGGAATTGTATTTGAGACAGGAAGCACAGAGAAAAGGGAAAGCAACCGAGCAGTGACAACCCAGGAGCTTGGTTAAAGAGCTTGAGTGATTAACAGGGCAGACTACACAGGAAAACAGGGAATGCCAAGGGGAGGGAAAGATTCAGGCAGAGGTATCAAGTATGTGAGAAGAAACCCAGGAAAGAGCCTGAAAAAGTAAGTAAATTTCCTCTGATAAAGCAAATATCTGCAAAACTTTTTATCAGTGCCTTCAACTTTCTCAACTACAGCACCACAAGGATAACAACTTGCTCCTGATAGTATATAATTGTGCATTTGCAGATGGCAGAGGTCTGTACCACTAATCTAAAGGTTACAGCCTTGCTGAAGGCTCTTCTGTCTGTCAGTTCACAGTACCTGATAAAGTTAAGGCAACGAGAATCATGTAATTAAAACACCCAGATGTGATGTGTGGCCCCCTCTGATAAACTCAGTTGAACTCAGCCAAAACCAGTTCCAGCAGTAGAGTCTTAGAGACAATTAGCCTCACAAAGTTTCACTCAGACAGCTAGGTAGGTGCCTCGACTAAGTGAGTCATACTTCAGACTTCCACCCCAGACATCAGAGAAGAGATACCACAGGAGGCTCTTACCAATGTCCCAGCTACAGCAAAAGCATCAGTCAGAGCCTGAGCCTTCTAACATATAAGGTCAACCAACCACTTAACTCTGCAGGAAGCCAAGCTTTGTTAGAGCTGATGCTCTGTGGGTTACAAACTTAAAATATTGTATACGGTTACACACAAGCAGAGCTTTTGTGGAATCACGTTAGCACACGGTTTGCTCACTCTTTCATATTTGCATCATGAAGGGAGTTAAATTACATTATGGAAGCACCCTAACTCCGCTCCTTCCTAACTTTGGAGGTCCTGACTTTGAAGTATAAATCTTGATGTAGTTTTCTTTGTGCATACACATAAAAGGCACAGCCACTCAAAGCAGATACATCTGGGACAAAAGACAGCGGGAGATTACAACAACACATTGTGACAATTTAATGTAAGATGCAAAGAACAGGGGACTGCACCACACTGATACCAGGAGAGCAATTTCAGAGGGAACGCAAAGTAATTCAGCATCTGTGCTGGAATCTGGCCAAGAGGCTGCTAGCCACCTTTTTGGCCAGGCAGCTCAAGCCATTTTTTTCATAATGAGCAAAATAGCAAGATTTCTGACTTTTATGTCACACTCAGAATAGAATACCTTTTACTACCCTGAGCCTGTAATCAGGGGGAGGGTGTTGGTCAGGAACAGAGGAAGGTATCATGAGTTCTCCTCACCAAATCCATGACTGCACACCTGAAACACTGGGGTCTCTACCAAGCTCTGACCACATACAAAGCCTGCTTTGCCTGAATGATTTGGAGACATCAGTCCATGGTCACATGGCTGCAGGTCACACTGCAATTCAAAATGCAATTACCAAATCTAACTCAGCCTTCATGTGTTGAAAGAATCAACTTCCTGTCTGGACAGCCAAGAAACTGACTGAAGGGTATTTTCCAGCTGCTGTTTATATGCTTTTGTTTGAAAGTGCTCCCACTTACTTTATTAAATCTGGCAAAAGGGTAATCCTTCCCTTCCTCTGCTGCCCTCCTCCAGTGGTAGAACATTGCTCCATCTTTCCTCGCTGGGTTGGTGAAAGGCATCCACTTCCAAGGCCGGACTTTCTTGGAGCCCAGTTTTGCTTTGACTGTTCGATAACCCTGAGTCGTATCACTTGGCAGCAGCGGAGGTGCATCCCTGTGGTGGAGGAAAGTGCTGGTGATGAGACGCAAGGAGCAGTCCAAGACAAACCCAAAGAGATTTCAGGCTCAGAACTCTTTTTGCAGATATAAAAGCAGGTGCTATTCCCAGCTGAGATCAAGAAAGAATTAGATACAAAGGCTAAGAGCACTGGTTTGTCGGCATTAGACAATTTTGCCTGTATCTAATTCATTTCCTGTATCAAGCAAACCCCTCAAATTTAGAAGAGAGAAAACAGACACTGTTCATGACTAAGAAAAGGGCACAAGCATGGGCTGAGCACAAAGGGGAATCAATCTGGGAAGCGAGACTGCCCCTGGTTTCAATAGGATGTTGCCCTGCCAGAAAAGGCTCAGGCCACCCCACAACCTGCCCAGATGACCATGTGCTCTTACTTTTTGTCAGAATAGAGAAGTGCATAAACTTCTCGGTGCATTCCTTCTGGCCTCTTAAACGTCAATGTCTCCGAAGATTTCTTGGATTTTTTCTGAAACAAAAAAATTGCACTTTAGATTCAGGGGTAGAAATTCCTGAGGGAACATTAAAATTGTATAACCCGATGCCCTGTGATGGTTTTTACTTTTATCTGGTTTTAGACACCTTGAATTTCTCCAAGAAAGTGCGTATTCCTGCTGGAAGACACTGACAGACAAAATGTACCCACTTTCAGTGATAGGGCTCACCAGTACCCACATTTGCTCCTGCTGATAACACTTGAATTCCAAGCTGAACATCTGGCTGTAGATTGCAGGGACTGGTGCACTAATTTTTTTCTTACTAAGCAAGCGCTGTCCTCCCTCAGAGATACTAACGCATTTAACAACATGATTCTCTACCTTTTCAAGTAACAAATGTCTTCCTAGATTTTTATAGTTTTTGTCCCTTTGCTCTGCAGCAGCTTCAGTTTTTACCATCTGTAATTCCACCCTTGCAGTACCCCCTTGGCAAAACCCACAGTGTCACCTACCAAAGTTTTCTGGTCCCAGCTGTGCTCTCCCATTTACACAGCAAACAATTTTTGACAGTTTCTTCATAAGAGGAATTCAGTGTACACAACTCAACCTGGCCCCTAAACCCTTGACAGAACTGATGGTTTCTAAGACACAGTCCAACTCATACCCATATACAAGTTTATCAGTAATCAACTGTATCAGGTGATCAGCTTTGGATTCAGGTAGGCACAGTAACAGCCACACTAAGAACTTACACTTTATTTAAGAGGGAAAAGTTTACTGAGCATTTATTCTAACTGTACCATATTTGTAACTACCACCCCAGACACTACTATTATGTACCTGCTTACTAGATCACTACCAAATTTTACATCAGAATATTTTTCAGTAGTAAAATTAACATTGCATCATAAATTGTGCTAAATCCATACAGTCACCTTTATCAAGCAAATTCAAGATTCCACTGAAAAAATAAGTCCCTATCATCTTGGAGTACAACTACTTTCCATAAAACTTCATGACAGACACGCATTATATCAGCACCTTTTCATCCTCAATCAAGCAACTTTCTCCTAGTGTGCCCATCACTTTGCCCAGCAGCAATGTAAGGCCAACCAAGGCAGTGACCCGGTCACCACACACCCTGTATGAACACAGGCTTCTGGAATTCCCCCAAAGTTCCCAGATTTATTAAAAGTTAATATCAGCAGGCCAGAGATCAGCTCAGCCAGCTCTTTTAGGAGTTGAGAACAAATTACTTGGTCATGCTGATTTAAATGTTTTTATGCCTAGTAATTTTTATTTTAACATTCTCAGTCACTAATGGACTGGAAAGTACTTCATGGTTCTCTTCTGATTTCAAGACATCAATCTGTTTCTTTTCTAATTGAGAACAGATCTATTTCCTGAGTGGGAGCTGCACTGTTATTAGCAACTTTGCACTCTCCATGTGATAACAGCTTACACCTTTGGTTTGGCTTCATTTCTGTACTTTGTAGAAATTCAGAATGTTTGGTTCAAGTGGCTTCGTGCACACCTCCCAAAACCTTTCCCTGCACCTTCCCTTCCTCTCTCTTCCCACTACAGTAAACTTGAGGAGAAAACCATCTTGGTCCCTGCTCCAAAGAGACAGCCAGTACTCCTTTGGCTCTCTGCTGCCTAGCACACACACACACCTCAATCAAAGAACTCACAATCCAAACACTCAGTGGAAACACTGCAGGCTGAATCCAGCCATCAAGCTGCTCACCAGACACTGTTCACCAACACAGTCCATACCCAGCAATTCCAACATTTCAGCCTGCAAATGACTGAAACTCACTGGTTTTCCATTACATCAATTATACTGTGTGCCTTAGCAAGGCACTGAAACCACAGTGCTTCTCCTCACAGACAAACATTTCAGTGGAGGCAAACAATGACAGCCAGAGGTGCTTTTAGGGATGGGGTAGTTGTGTATGTTTAGTTTTGTTTTGATTTTTTCCCCAAATATGCAGGCTTTACTTCAAAACAGACCATCTCTGTACCAGAGAGCTCCCTGGGCTCATTTCAAAGCACCTCCACATCTCATAACTACTCCTAAGCTGACCTTAGGAGTACCTTGCAAAACATGGGACACCCGTGACTTTGCCCAAATTTAAAACACAGAAGACAACAAGATACTGTAGCACATTACCACATAGAATGCAGCACATCACGTCACACATCCTTAACAGAGCTTACTAACTTGCCACATTCCCCCAGGCAATGCATCCCAGTTGTCCCAAACCCCAGCCACACACCTTCCCCACACAGGTGGGAAGACTTCTGTCATTCAGTCGAGTCAGACAATATTTTCTTTCTTTTAAAACAAGACTGTGTTATATTATTTCCATTTGCTTTGGGGCTAGATACTTCACAAAATGAGAGTTTTAGAGACAGCTGGGAATGTCCTAGGGCCTGGCCCAGCTCAGCAGGACACGGCTTACACAGCTCCAGCTTAAATCCCACACCAGATGCCATGGCACAGGTAACTAAGAAGGTACACGCTTAATTCCATCTTTTCTTCCAACACTGACCCCAAACACCACATGCAAGCTCAGTGAGTGCCCAGAAATCACGCCGCAGCCCCTTGGGGCACTGCAGTTCACCTTATCCGAGTTGATGATGTCCTTTTTGTTGATGGTGCCCGTGTTCTCTGACTCCACGCCTCCCAGCTCCAGGATGTCCCGTACATCTGCCCCCGTCGCCATGTCTCCGCCTGCCCTCTGCCCTTCTCTGCGCCGTCCTGTCCGTCCCCTCCAGCTCTGGGAGGGTGGGAAACCGGGGGTCGGGGGTTAACTCCCGCGGGGGTGTCCCGGACTCATGCAGACACGCGTGGGTGCGCGTGTATACACGTACCCGCACGTATATCTGCGCACACACACGCGTACACACGCACACGCACACTCGCACACTTATATCTACATGGACACACACCCCCCTCGGCCGCCTCCCATCCCCCCGCCAGGCCCAACAACGGGGCCTTGCACCCGGCGGGTCCCGGGGGTTCCGCACGCCGCGCCCGCGGCCCGCGGCCCCGCGGGGGGATCCCGGGAGGGCTGCGGGAGGGTGTGCGAGGCACAGCGCTCCCCGCACGACCGCGGCCGCCGCGCTGCGAGCGGCCCCGCGCACCCACCGGCGCCGGCTCCGCGGCCACCGGGACGTGCGGCAAACACGGCGGCCCGGCCAGCGCCGCTTCCGCTCCCGCCAACAGGCGCCCGGAAGTGCCCGGAGCGCTTTGGGGGAAGCACCAGGCGGCGGTGATGGTTACGGGTTCGAATCCCGCTGCTGGCGGCAGCCGTGGCCGCCCGGCCCGAGGCGGCCGGCGCCGCTCTCCCCGCGGCCCCGTGGCAGCGCCCGGCCGCAGCCGGGCCCCGGCACGCCTGGCCCCGCTCAGGGCGCACGGCCCGCTGCGGGCGCAGCTCGCTCCCGCGCCAGCAGGTGGCAGCACCGCCGCGCCCGGCGGCGGCTCCGAGCCCGGCCCGTGTGGGGGAGGCGGCCCCGGCTGCCCTCACCCCTTCCCGCGGGGCTCTGGGATGGGTCCCCGCTCTCCCTGCTCCCGGGGCTGAGCATGGTTTCCTGCAGAGATCATCAGGAGTTTTGCCGTCTCCTTTCGGCTTTGCCCTGTCCTGTTCTCCACACAGCCGAGCCGGGGCCAGCGCAGTGCCCCGCACGCCTCATGGCACGCTCGGGCTGCTCGGCCCAGCTGCTTCGTGTGCCACAGCTTCATGTGCCACAGCTTCGTGTGCCACAGATTCGTGTGCCACAGATTCGTGTGCCACGGCCCCGTGTGCCACAGCCCCGTGTGCCACAGCCCCGTGTGCCACAGCTTCGTGTGCCACAGCCTTGCGTGCCACAGCTTCGTGTGCCACAGCCTCGTGTGCCACAGCCCCGTGTGCTACAGCCCCGTGTGCCACAGCCCCGTGTGCCACAGCTTCGTGTGCCACAGCCCCGTGTGCCACAGCCTTGTGTGCCACGGCTTCGTGTGCCACAGCTTCGTGTGCTCCGCACTGCAGCGCTCACATCAGGCAGCCCGCAGTGAAAGTTTTATCATAAGAGTGTCCTGTTTCCTCTTCCCTGTGGGAAGAGATGGAGGGACAAGGAAAGGGGAGAAAACAGTGGTGCGGTGCCAGGAGGGACTTGGAGAAATCGCCTTCCTGCGAGATCGAGGCAGGGCAAGTCTGCCTGGCAGAGGTTTGCCTGAAGCAGATGGTTTCTGCACAGGGCACAGAGATGCACTGGGATCTGACAGCCACCTTGGATAGCCCAGGAGAGGGGCTGCCTCTGAGGGGAATCTCTTCTCCTTGCAGCCCTGGGATGAGCTGAACGGAGAAGAGCTCTTGCACAGAATCCCTCAATGCCAGCCAGGCTGTACTGAAGTAACCACCATCCTGCTGGTGAGCCCTTCCCACGAGGATTGGCACATCACCTCTGTATCAGGGCCCGAATAATGCCAGTGTGCCACAATGGAAACTGGTGACACCTCCAGAGTACCATCTGTTGTCCCCAGAAATCATTTAATCCCTTTTCTACTCCTTTCCACACTACCAGCTTCTAGCACCCTTCCTGATCCTGAGGTTTTCCCTGCCCTATTTGTTCTCAGCTCTGCCTCATCTAACAAAGTCCTCCTCCGTCAGTGTGTTTGGACGCTGCTAATAATTTCTAGCACATTTCTTTGCTCTCTTGCCACAGCGGGCCTGGTAGCGAGCTCCACACTCCCCCAAGATGAGCTTGCAGAAGGAGACAAGGCTTTCCCAACTTTTGCAGACTCTGCCTGCCTGGCCAGCCTGACACTGCGGCTCCATGGAGAGCTTTGCAAAACCAAAAATGGGGCCTCTCTTTTTGCCACTCGTGGCGGATTGTTCGGTTGTTCGCAGTCCGTTCATCCTGTTAAAACGGTATTTAAAGAAAACAAAAACCAGTTCCAAAAATAAAGCCTTGCGACAGATGGGACCATTCAGTGCATTTTTTTGATTATATCTCCCACTTGTTGGCCTGCCTCCCCCACACCTCGGTGAGCCTCGGGAGCTTATCCCACCTGGAGCTGTATGGACCTGTAATGTGAAACACATTAACTGGGTGCTCCCGCTAATGGTCTCATCAGCGGAGCAATTAGCACTGCTTCAGGGGGGGCTGCAGTTACTGTTTCTGGCCCGGAGTTATTGCTAATGACCACTGCATCGCAAAGCTAGCACAGGGCAAAGGGGAAGTGCTGCAAAGCTGAGTCACGTACCTGGTCCATCATGAGAGTCCTGTACTGGGGCTGTGCCCAGACCTGACCACCGGGGTCCTGCCTCGCCAGGGCACAGGGAGTAGCAAGGGAATGGTGGGAATCAGGGAAAGCCAGCAGGGACGGGGAGCCCTGTGTTTCTGTGCCCTCTGACTCTGGCATCACTGTCCTGTCACTGCAACGCCATCACCCACCTCCAGCTGTCCTGGAAACCAGGGATGTCCAGGGTACCGATCTGCCACCAAGCACCTGGGGGAGAGATGTGCCCCCACATTTAGCCCTGGCAGGAAGGCCCCCTCCAGGCCAGCTCCTCACCCACCTCAGGGCGCTGGGGAAGGATGCACCTCAGGCCCTTTACCATGCCCTGGCTGCCAGGCATGACCAAAGGTGGCCCCAGGCCAGGGGTGTGCGTGCCTTCCTGACCAGGGCTCAGGGTGTGTGTGTCTCCCAGCCTGGCACCAGCGGAGGAGGACAAGTGCAAACACTGTGGCCAGTGGGGCAGGAGAAGGTTATCTGGGGCCCGGCAGTGGAAAAACTCTCGGTGTGTGACTAAGGCACAACAGCGGCAGGTGTGGGTCCAGGCAGGGCAAGCGAGGCGGGAGTTATCGCTTCCCCGTGGGTTCAGGTGCCTGAAGCCAAATGTTTCCTAAGGGTGCGGTGACAGCCACAGCCCCGTTATCGTGGCACCTGGCCCACCCCAAGCAGCATGGACACAGGGACTGGTTGCTGGACCTTCCCCCCATGGCAGGAATGGGACACTTCCTACTGCTTCTCCGATGGGAGACTTCAGCTTGGTCCTGGGGACCCAAGCTCCAGCCTCGTGGTGAGGAATGGTCTGTGTCAGTCTGTCCAAACTATCCTCCCACCCTGGAGCACCCAGGCTGCATCCCACCCACAGCACTTTTGTCCCCTCCCCAGCTCCATGCTGTCCCCATGGACCACAGCATCACAAAGGTTAAGCCCTGCCTAAGGAGCCCTCAGATCTGCAACACTCCTTCTCCCTGTGGATCAACAATGCCAGCCCAGCTGTGGGATCTGTTGACTGTAGCATAGGGGAATCCCCATGAGCTCGGTCAGCCCCAGACAACAGAAACCCACTCAAGCTTCTCTTTCAGCTCCAGCTCTGAAGACCCCTCTCCAGCTCTGGAGACCCCAGGGCCCTGCTCCAATTGGCAGATGCCAGGCCACACTGTGGCCATGACTCACACTTCTGCTGGGAGGTGTTTCTCCATACCTTACTCCTTTCTTTACTCCCTTGCCTCCTCATTGGACCAGGTCAGCTGTACCCCAAAACCATGGGGCTTAAAGAGTTACCGAGGTTTCAGGGACAGCTGCACAGTTTCCAGGCTCCTTTTAGACAGGGAGTGAGCAAGGTGGAAAAGGAAGGGAGTGAGACATGGCCTAGCTTAGTGTTCTGCAGGTGCGGACACCACAGGGATTGCACCCCAGCCGTGCCTCCCTCAGTGCTGCCAAAGGTGTTTTCTTGCTGCCCTCATCTATTTGCAGGGCAGGTTTTGCTGGGGAGAGGACTGGCCTACCTCCTGCAATGGAGAGTGTGTCCTGGCCCAGGCAATTGGAAGAGGGTGTTTTTTATTAACAACAAATTAACCGTAATTGTCTTTTCCACTACAGCCACTCCTCCCCAGCCATGCTGGTCCATTTGACTGCCATGTCCCATTATGTGCCTCAAGGGAGTGCCTTGCCCCAGGCACTGGGGAGCAAACCCGGAGCAGCTCCGTTTGGAGGAGCCAAAGCACCTTCCCCTGCTCTTGCCTCCCTGTGGAGGTAGTGGCAGCAGAGCCGGACCTCACTCCTGCCCTGGCACAGCAGTGATGAAAGGCGAGAAAGAACAGGTTTGTGCTCTGATCTCAGAGCTGAACCTCAAAACAGCCGTGAACTGTCACTCCAGCTCCCAGGATGCTTAGGGAGGACAGGACAGCAGAGCCAGCCTTTCCAGTGGGACAGGATGGTTGGAGAAATTCATCGTTCCCCTGGAAATAAAAATAATAATCATAATAAAAACACAAAGCCAGAGATTACTTATACGCACACAAACAGGCAGGCACGCACTCTCCCCATCTGGCTTTGCCAGCCTGACTCATCGCTAATTCAAACAGCCCACACCTTTCCCTCTCCCTCCATGTGACGTTTTGAACAAGTTTCCAAGGAAGAGGCAGAAGTTTTGCCCCAGCTATCCCCTGGCATTGTAGCCTCGTCCTCGGGTTCTGGTGGTCCCAGGAAGAAGATATCCCCAGCATCTCATCACAGGCCACATGTGTCCCAGCACAGTCACCCCTGCACAAGCATCTCTCAGAAAGTGGGGCAAGCAGAGGGTGGGGGCAGCAGTGAAAAGGACAAGTGATCGAGCCTGATGGATCTGTGATACCTGTGGATGCAGCCCCACGGTCCTGATGTCAGGCCTACAGGCAGAACATGATGTCCCAAGCTGCTGCCACCCTGCCTGGAATCACCCATGCTTTTGTACCTGCTCGGGGGCAGACCACAAGGGTGGGTGCTGGTCCCAGAACAAAGAGCTCAACACCAAAATATTAGCCACTCCTCAGGGGACTATCAGACCTGCTCTGCCATTCCCATCTAAGCAGGAAAGAGTGGGATCAGCCCATCTACATCCCACTTCCACTTGCAGGACAAGCAGCCCCAGGGCACACTGCAGCCCTGACCAGCCACTGGGAGTTGCAGAGATGAGCACAGGAGGAAGGAGCCACTGCCACCACCACCCTGTGCCAGGGCATCATAGAGCCTGTGTGCTCCCTGCACTGCCAGCATGGTGTCAGGTCTGGACAAGTTCCTGCCTTCAGAGGGATTCGTGCATCACAGGTAATCAGCTGTGGGAGGGAGGGAGGGATGGAGCCAGACCTGCTTGCTGAGCTCCGGGACCTGCCAGCATGCTTGTGCTGAGTCACCACCTATTAACGCAGGGAAACCTCCGCACCTGAACCCCGCCAAGCTGCCAGGCCATCCCCAGGAGGACAGCAGGGACAGCACCCAGGACCAGGCAGCTGACACCAATTTCCCTCCTGGTTGTGACCGCAAGGCCAGTACTGCAGAGCTTCCACTGTGAGGCACAGCGGGACAGGACTGCTCAGGAAGAATTCAGGACCAGCAAGGCTCTCAGCTGAGTTTCGGCTGCCATTCTCCTTGGAGATGACTCACCGCAGGACCAGTCACACCATCCCAGTGCCGCAATTGCCCCATCTGCAGATTAGGGAAACTGAGGCACAGGGAAGTGGGGTGACTCAAGAGCTGTTGCACAGGAGATGCTACTCAGATGCCGAGGCTTGGGCGTTCCCCATCGATCCTCCGCAGCTAACTTAAGCAGAAATGAACATCGATGTAAATATTTACTGACAAACAAGCTCAGCCTCACCCTCTCCTCTTAGAAGAAACCCTTAAAGTAAACTCTCCTGGCTCTTTCATGTTTACGTCTTGTTTATTTATTATACAGCAGATCACAATATTTCAACAGTTTGCATATAAAGAAAAGTAACATTTCAGAGTGCAAGAGACCTAACGTGCCCAAGCAGAGAAATGTTAATTAACAATATACACAGACGGGAACAGTGCACTTCCCAAAGCTGAGACTCATCTGTATTCCCAGCTGGAAGAAAATATATTAAAAAAAACCAGAAACATTATATATTACTGCTTTGTTTAATTTACAACTTGCTTTGCAGAAGCTGCACATAAAAAGACTCATTTTCTTTTGAGCTTTCCTTTTTGTCCCCCCCCTCTACAAAAATTTCAAGTATAGCAGAGACCTGGGCATTCATAGCTGAACTCACTGTCCTTTACATACTAAATTTTTAAAAGCAGCATGGGGAAGGCAGCTGCAGCAGTACCTGGTGTCATCCTGAGGGGAAGAACAAGACAAAATAAAGCAGACAAGAGCCAGGAGAGGCATTTTGGCTCTTGAGTGGAAAATTGGGAATGGCCAGGGCTGGACTGCCCAGTGGGGTCCCAGGCTGGTGACAGGAGCATCCCTGTCCTCTGTGCAAGGTGATGCTGTGCTGCCAACACCTGCAAACCTTTATAGCCATGAGCCAGTAAAATCCCACCCTCGCCCCATCCGCTCTGGGCTTTGGGTCAGGAGGTTTGTTCTGATGATCACAACCGAGACAACCAGCAACCCATTTCCCAGCACCACAACCAACATGCCCAACTGGCATGGCTCTCCAGCCAAAAAGCAGCCAGAGTCAGCCACCATAGCTCCTAGAGCCAGGGGTGTGCCAGAATCTGGGTGAAGATTAAGCTGATGCCAAATACAAGCCAGGAGTTCTGGGTACAGATCCCTTATGCACCAGCAGCTTCCCCACTCGCTGGGTACCTGGCTGCGGGGAACCCACCAGGCATGGGGAGCTGAGTGGTGATGCCTGGGCACATGTTTCTTGCAGTTTTGCTCCCCACATACATCCCCAAAGCAGCCCTTCCCCACCACTTGGCTGGGCCAGCTCTCACAGGAACAGGAGGAGAAAACTAGTTATCAACTACAAGCGGACAGGGCTGGGTGGCCAGGCTGCTCCCCACTGCCATCCCTGGCCCGACACTATTTACACCGTGAGCTGGCTTCGGGGACATCGAGTCCGGCCGCAGCCGCTGCTCACATGTGCCGCTTCATGTGGAGAGCGAGGTGGTCCGAGCGAGAGAAAGCCCGCTCGCAGAGGTGACACTGGAACGGCCGGTGCCCTGTGTGCTTGCGGTAGTGGCGGGTCAGCTCATCGGAGCGGGCAAATTTCCAGCCACATCCTTCCCAGGTGCAGTGGTAGGGCTTCTCGCCTGCAGAGGAGAGGGGGTGTCAGTGGGCTTGTAGGTTCTCACCCTCCCTATGCCTTCAGTTCTGTGCTACCCTATCCAGCACCCCCTTTTCAAGGAGATGGGAGGTCCATTGCGCATCTCTGCCTGCTCAACTTTCCCCTTCTGTCCCCCATTTTTCTGCCCTTCCCCATATGCAAAGATCTGTTTTCTGGGCATCCCTGCCCCATTACAGCATCCCTCCTATGTGCTCCTGCTTCACTTTAAACTGTGGGTGGTCCCCTGCTCATCCCTGCTGTGGGGTGGCACCATGTGCCCTGTCCCAGCTCGGCCAGAGGCTCTCACCATACAACCCCCCAGTCCGTCTCCCCATCCCGTTTGTCCCTAGCCCAAGTGGTGGGTTTCTCCATGTCCCTAACTCCTACCTCAGGCTCCCCCGGGCCCCAAAACCAGCAACTGGAGGTGCCACAAGAGCGGTCTCGCTACATGCCTAGGTCCTTATGTGTCCCTGCCCAGCCCCACCACGGAGGTCCTTCTGAGCACTTCGGGGGCCATCCCCGTTGCCCCCTGTCCTACACGCAGAACGCCTCCACACGGGTATCTCTGGGTGCCCTCACACAGCCCCACCACGGCGACCCACCGTGCGCTCCCTATTCCGCAGGGGTCTTCCTCACGCGACACACTTCCTCCCCACCCGTGTCACCTCTCGCGACGCCCCTTCACGCCCCCGAACCACGCTCGCGGCTCTCACCACGTACCGCGGCACCCCCGCCCGGGACCCTCAGTGCTGCCCCCAGCCCGGCGCGCCCTTACCCGTGTGGGTCCGCATGTGCGCCTTGAGGTGGGAGCTCTTGGTGTAGGTCTTGCCGCAGCCCGGGTATTCACAGTTGTGCGTGGCCGTTCGCTTGCGCGCCCACGAGCGGCGGCCGCGCTTGGGCTTGCAGTCCTCGGGGGGAGCCCCGGTCGGGAAGTACTCCAGCACCGGGGAGTTGGGCGGCGTGACCAGCAGCCCGGGCAGCCCCGCCGGGCCCGGGCCCGGCGCCTTCAGGGGCTCCCTGAAAACACTGAAATGTCCATGAAACTGCGGTGGCGGCTGGGGGGCGAAGTGGGGCGCATAGCGGTGCGGGGCCACGGCGTAGTGGGGCGGCAGGTCGGCCAAGAGGTGGGGATCGGCGCCGGGCAGCGGCTCCTCAGGGGGCCCCAAGCGGCCGTGGGGGAAGCCCGGGTAGGGCAGCGGCGGCACCGGTCCCGGCCCGGGACCCGGCGCCACGCGCGGCTTGTGCTCGCCGCCGCCCGGTCCCAGGTACTCGGCGGCGGACATCCCCAGCATGCAGGCGCGCTCCTCCGGCTGCTCCTTCTTGATGCGGGGCCCGAAGGACTGCGCGGGGTCCAGGGGCAGCGGGCGGGCTAGGGCCGGGTGGAGAGGCGGGTGGTGATGGGGGTGAGGGTGGTGGTGGGGGCCGCCGGGCACCCGCAGCTCCGTGTACTCCCTCCGCTGTAGGTCGTAGTGGCCGGGCAGGTCCGGGGTGAGCAGCTCAGCCACGTAGCTGTGGCCCTGGCCGTCGGGGTAAGGCGCCGGGAACTTGCCCGGCGTGGAGTACGAGCCGTCGCTGTCGTAGGTGGTGCCGCAGCTCTCGGGGGTCTCGGGCAGGGGGTAATTGGGGCCGGTCGGCCCCTGCCCGCCACTGCTGGTGTGCGCCAGGATGAAGTCCAAGTCCACGAACTTGCCCAAGTCGTCTTCTTCCCGCTTGACGGCAGCGGGGCCATCCTGCTGTAGCATCCTCTGCGGGAAAACGAAGCGTCAGGATCGGCGGGAAGACGCCGATCGGCGGCACTCGCTGCCCCAACACCGCGGCCCGTGCCTCCCGCTCGGGGCGGTGGCTCCCCCCAACCCGTCCGACGGGTCGGCACCACTCCGGCTGCGCTGCGCCGCCCTCGGGGCGCCCTCCGACGGCGAGAAGGCGGCCCGCCCCCCACTCCTCGGCCGGGCTGAGCCCCAGCCCGGAACGCTCTGTCCCGTACCCACCTTGCCACCCTCTCCCCGGTGCCAGGTGCTTACGTGGAGCATGTCGGCGGGCCGCTCCTCTAGCGGCATCAAGTTGGCGAAAGTGGAGATAGAGGGCAGGGCGCTCTCGTCCACGGCCGCCGCCATGGCGAGCCGGGCCGAGGCAGCGGGGCCGGGGCGGGCAGGGGGAGCACGGAGCCCGGCACCGCTCCGCTCCCCGCGGCAGCAGCGCTGCTCTGCGCCGCCCCGCGCCCCTAAGCTGTTAACAGCATGGCTGCGCCCCCATTGGTCCGGCCCTCATTGATATTCACCGCCGCCGCTCGCCATTGGCTCTGCTGCAGCCCGAGACACGCCCCCTCTGGCGGGGCTGCCCCGGCGGGCGGGGGGCGGCGGCTGCCGCTGTCCCGAGCGGGACGGGAGCGGACGGGACAGAGCGGCGGGGTCTCCGCGTCCCGCTGTGCCCTGCTCTGTGCGACTGTGCCACGGGGCAGAACAGACAAGGCTGCTGTTGTGGATCGCGGAGGCCAGAATCCTGCCCGCGCCGTGAACGGGGCAGCGGCGCCCTTAAGGCTTGCCCGCACGGACGAGCGGGGAGCGGGGCTGTAGGTGGCAGAGCCGGAGATCCCCCGGCACCCTGTCCCGAGTGGGGCAGGGGCAATGGCTCTGTCACATGCACCTTGTGTGGACGCAGTGCCGGAGAGGTACAGGTAAAGGCATTTCAGCCACTGTGCCGGCCACTACACTCGCCACTGGGAACACCGAGCGCGTCAGCGAGCGAAAGGTGTAGTCCCCAAAAGGGGTGCTTGTGCCACCATAGGAGATGAGCCAGATAGCCGAGCCCTGGTTGCCCCCACACCCCCACGCGATTCGTTTCGTGTAAGCGCACCCGTGAAGCCGCGTCCTCCCGCGCCGCTGTGCCGGTGAGGCAATCAGCGGCACAGAGCGAACCAGCTCGCATCTGGCTGCGTGCAGGGTGCGTGTGCGAGCCGAGATAACCGCTCGGCAACCCTGTAGGGGACTGGCACCCTGCCGGCATCGCCTCATCTCGCCCCACAGCCCCCGCGACACGTTTGTCTGCTCTCCCTAGGGACCACTGCTGTAGCTGTCTCTGACCGCCCTGGCACAGGGGGGCGTGGGCCGGCTGTCCCGCCATGCCCACCCTGAGCAGCCCCTGTGACAGTGCTGTCCTGAGGGCTTCCCATGGCAGGGGACACAAGGACAGCAGGTTATCCCACTTTGCAGGAGACACTCAAGTCACCCACCCTATTCTGGCTCGTTGGATGATGGCACAGAGACTCAGGACACTGGGCAGGCCTCCCCAGGGGCTCTCTGCCTCCCTGTCCGGCTCACAGCAAGATCTTCTCCGTTTGGCCCCCATCCAACCAGTACCAGGAATGGCCCTGCTGCTGTTGTGCTCAAGGAGCAATGTCCCTTATCTCTTGGAGCCTGTCTCTCTGCTTTCTGGAGCTGTCCATCTCCAGATACCTTTCTAAGAACTGAGGCTGCTGCCTGCTCTATTCAGAAGCAAGGAGTCAATTTAAAAAAAAACAAATATAAACACCAAAGGTGAGGTGTGCACACACACCACACGCACATGCCGCTTCTGAATCCAAAGCTACTCTACCAGTTGCTTTCATCACCGCGCTTTAATTATAAGGGTGGAGCATTGCAATAAATTATTTCAGTAATCCAGTGGAACAACAACAATTCAGATCTTCCCCCTTTTACCAAGAATCCCTGCCCTGGTTTCCAGAGCACATGTTGGGCTGCTGCCTGGGCCTCATCTGCTTGTCTGCTGGTGAGGCAGCAGGTATTAATGGCACCTATTGGGTCAAAATACTTGGGTTCCAAAGTCCTTCCCCAGAAAAAGTCCCCTCCAAAGTGGCAAAGAAGCATGTGGGCATTACTTGAAATTACTTTTAGCTTGCCTCCCAGAGTAGTTTATTAAAGTCACCAGTTAATCCCATTACTTGTTTCTTGGCCAAATTATAATTAATAGCAAGGCAGTTCCTGCCCCAAACTTTTACAGATAAGTGAGAGAAGATACCATAGGAGACAAACACTAATTCCTCTTGGTTTTCCCCTTTTCCAGGCAGTTTTGGCATTTGCACCCATGCTGACTTATTTTGAGAGGCGTCACCAACAGATCAGCTTAACTTTTACAGCCAATATTTCTTGCAAATGTGGGATATTCCCCAGGAAACTCTTTTTACTGATGCTCCGGTGGGAGGGCTGGCGTGGCGGGGAGCGGCAGCATGCCAGGCACCGCAGCAACACAAGCACTGCCAGCGCTGAGTGTGCAGGGAGCCAGGAGTGTGTCGTGGGCAGGGTTTTCCTGCTGTGAGCCATGGGGTGGGTACAAGGGGTCCCTGCCACAGCCTTGTCAGCCCCTTGGCCACAGAAGCCCCCTCTGAGGTGGGTGGGAGGCAAGCAGGAGCAGACAAGGCATGCAGAGCCCACTGTTGACAGAAGCCCATTTAGGAAACGTGGGTTATCACCCGCACCACTACAGCAGACTGTAAAGTCACTGGCATCCCAAGAGATCAAACAGCAGCCAGGCAAGAGAGCAAACAGAAAGTGGGAAAGGCCACCCACCCAGGTGATGGATAAAGAGGAAAGGGTTAATGGTTATCCTTGCTTTTGGCACATCTGGCAGCAGAGGAATGAGGAGCGTGGCTTGCCCACCACTTGCCAAAGGTGGCCCCACCAAAACAGCATTGTCAGCCCTGTCAACACTTCCACAGTGCCATGGCACCCTCTCCAATGGCACAGAGCATGGATGGGATGGGCAGGGCGACAATGCCCAGCGGCACTGCCAGAGGTAGAATTGGTGCCCAGGTTGCTCAGCAAGGCTCCCAAGAGACCCAGAGGGGTCCCCTACCCCACAAAACATTGGGGACTGAAAAACATCTGTGCTGTCACCTGGAGCTGGGAGACAGGAGGAAACCCAAGGACTCTCCTTCAGAGCAGCTCCAGTGCCCCCTCTCCAACACCACCCACAGCATCACAGCCCAGAGAGCTTCTGCTTCAGTGGGAGACAAAACCCAAGTCCCAAAAGCTCCACAGGGGATCCCGTGACAGGTGCCAAGGAGATCCACACCGCAGACTCTAAACAACTGTGACACTCCAGGGCTATCTCCCTGAGAGCAGAAAATTAATCTGGCTGGGTTTTACTCTCTGTCTTCCCCTCTGCATGGTACTGGCCTGCTTAGAGAAGGGTCCAGGAGCCCCCAGACCTGCCTGTACCCCCAAAGCCCCCTTCCCCTCCTGAAAAGAAAAGAGGAACTGAAAATGAAATTAAAGCATAATTCAATCCGGAGCGGGTCCAGAGTAAAGTCATCTGCTCTTATCGTGTGCTGGCAGGCTCTTCCCGCTCCGCAACAAACACAATGTTATCAGGGCACAGAGGGCAGATTCGTTTGCACCGGCCGAGCAAGCTGCTGTGTCCGCCCTGCCTACCCTGGGGTCTGCGGAGCACCGGGATGCACGGCCAAGGACCGGGGCTGCCAGGGGCTCGGGGAGACCCGAGGCAGCACCCCGGCAGCACTGACAGGGAGCTCAGTCCCAGGACAGGGTGCTTTGGCTGGAGGCCATATCCAGGCTCCTTGCACAGCTCTCTGGCCAGAGGAGACGGGTCAGGCTTCTCCCAGTGAATGTCAGCACAGAATAAAGGCTACAGAGGGACAGGGTCTGTGAGAGATGTCTTTGCCTGTGGGAATATACACGGCCTCGTCTTCCATGGGTGCTGCCCAGCTGCTTGGCCAGCAGGCTGCCAAACTGGCAGATCTTGGCATCCCACTCCCTGGCAAAGCAGCCCAGGGGCACCCCCAGACCCTGCACACAATCCCAGCCCCACTGCATCGCCTGGACCGCATCCTGCTTTGATCTCTGCCTGCTGCCTGGCTGTGCCCTGGTGGCTGCGAGGCCAGTGCAGCCCTCTCTGTCCTTCTTTATATACCCCTGTTATTTTTAACTCTGCCTACGCAAATCCCGAATCCGGAATGAGCAGCGGCCGGGGGCCAAGGGGAAATGGACATGGTGCAAATTTCCTGCCCTTTTTACCTCTCTTCCTCTATAACATACAGCAACGTTTTTCCTCCACTTCTTAACTTTCACTGGTACAGGAAAGCTGAAAGCTCCAGGCTCTGTATAGAGCCACAAGGTCCAGCACCACAGCAGACAGGGTATTCCACTCGGAAGGGACGTCGCACTCAGCATGGTGCCAGGAGATAGATGTCCCTGCCCGCAGCACACACCGCAGCTCCATCAGCAGTGCGATGTGCGGGAGGCACCTGGACAGCCCTCGCAGCAGCAGCCTCACGTGCAAACACGTGTGCTCATGTGCCAGCCCAGAGACCCATCCTTCCTTCCCCCCGCCTCGGCAAGAGCTCTGGCCCCAGCCCCAGCAGCTGGGACTGGACCACAGCCATCGGAGCTGTTCCCTTTTGCCACTCACAAAAGTGCTGCTCAAAACCCGTGACATCCCAGCAGCTCCAGGAGTAACAGCAGGAATTGCTGTTTTCCTTGTGAGCAACAAGGAGGAAGAACACAAGATATTCTTCCAACATCTCTGGTTTAATCTTTAAAAAAAAAGCCAAAATACAGAGTTCCACAGCGAGTTGCACAGGGAGTTTTGCAGAGGATATCATGGTACGGCTGCAGTGTCCATGGGATGTGCATGTTAGAACTCTTCTCTCACATGCTGGAGATGAATAGCTGTACATCATGTAAAAGCAATTTATCTACAAAAGTTCAAAATTACCCAGGTATACATTTCTGCCACTCTTCCAAGCAGTGTCCATCCCTCCTCCCAGCTATACTCTAAGGTATTCAGTCTCCAATGAACCCAGATTCTCAGTGAGTGGGGAAAGCCTCCCTTGCCATGCAAAGCAGGGAAAGTGTGGATGCTGAGGCCAGTACTGGTCAGAACTAATCCACTCAGGTATACACCATTTCCCAGCCTGGAGAAAGCCTGGCTATCCCTGGAACCTGGGCACTGGTGTGGCTGCAGTATGCAAGCACTGTTGGGTCAGTGGGGGAACAATTTTCCAATGGGAGCTGTGGGATGGGGTTGAGTGAACGGTCTGCACCATGAGTCACTGGTACCCATGGGGACACAGCTCAGTGTGAGGCAGTGGGGGACAGCCAGGTGACAGCAGAACAAGCAGGGAGCTGGAGAACTCTGTGTGGAAACTGTTTTCCAGGTAATTTGGTTTTGTTATTCCTCCCATGCAGCTCTCTGCCCAGAGCCACCCCACCAGTGTAAATCACACAGTAGCACATTGCATGGAAAACTCATCCTGCCACCGTCCTGTGCCCCTGGGACACTGCACCAAAGGCACCACTATAGCACAGGATGCTGGAATCAATCACAGTCAGCCACATGTGGCTGCTGCAGTGGTTTTACAGAAACAGACCACAAAACTGCATCCTCCCACCCACGACACTTGGGTGTCTGGCAGGATCAGTGGCCACCCTGTGTCGAGAGCAAACCCCTCTGCACTGGCATGACATAGGGTGCTTCATTCTGCTCCAGGAAGTGGCATTTAATTACCCAGCCTCCTGCTCATAAATAGGTTTCCAACACATTACAAAAGGCTGTATTGCATTTTTTTTATCCCCAGCCTTGCTCATGCTCTGCGCCCGTGAGCTCATCCCCTGGGAATACCGTTTCCAAAATAGATTCACTCCCTTGTTGGAAATAATCAAATGGGAATCCAAGCTGCTGAGCCCAAGCCCAATTCCTCCCTTTGTTCTGGGGCTCTGGCAGCGAAGGGGTTCAGAGCAGGGTGACAGGAACTCGCCTTCTTTTAATTGACCTCTGATGATGAAACAATAAACCAAACGATTTAGAAATGTGCATCCAGTGAGATCATCAGGAAAACTTCTCTACAAAGGGGCCTGGGGAAAGGAAGGTGCAGTAATCCACCTGCCCCAGCCGCCTCGGCAGGCCTCACTGCGTGGCACAACGTGGCACAGCATGGCATGGTGTGTCACAGCCACTCAGTGACTCTTGGGCTACCTTGCTGTGGCTTCATGCCAGAAGCTGCCTTGCTAGGTCCAACATGGGGAAAGAGTACAGCTAGACCTATCCCAGTGAGGACATCTGCTCCCATGGGACATCCATCCTCCTTGTTTCCAGCCCCAGCCCATCCTTAGCTACTGGGCACCCATTTGTCCCAAGCCACCACTGACTGGTAGTGCTGCCCATCTCCACTTCCAGACTCACTGCAACTACTGCCACCCAGACAGGCATTTCTTGGACAAGCTTCCATGATGTTGTGGGGGGAAAACCCTCCCAGCCCCACAAGCACTGCTTCCCTGGGAATTTCCATCTCTTGCACCCTTTCCCCAGCTTTTTGGAGGGCAGCCACCCGGGAAGGGCTGGCATGGCTCCCTGGCCCCAGCTACGCCACTGGGGCTGCCCTGGCTTCCCCAGCCCAGGTCAGTGCACGCTCCAGCTTGGCATGTGGCAGGCACTAATTTTGGCCCAAAGGGTTTCCCTTCAGCAGACTCTGCCGCCAGGGTGGTTTTGAAGACAATCTTAGCCAGAGTCTTCCTTCCTCGACTGCCAGGGATCCGGAGCCAGGCTGGTGTGTTTGTGTTGTGTGTACATGTGTGTGTGTATCTCCAAACCGCAACAAATATTTCATATTCGTTTTCTTTCTTTCTCTTTTTTTTTCCCCCTCCAAGCCCTTGGCTGTGGTATTTAAATAGTAGGTGTGGTCCCGGTGCTGTGTGCCAAAACCAACACCAGTTGCAGAGCAGATAACCCTGCGAGCAAATGCAGCAGCGAAACCACACTGAACTGCTGGGAGAGCTGTGCTGGGATGGGCAGTGCTGCTGGGTACGGGCACGGCATGGCCCCGTGGGCAGGCAGGCAGCAAGCGGGCACAGTGGCCACATGGCTCCCTGGCCTGACACCACAGCTCAGCCAAAGGGGCCAGGTAAAGGGAGGAGGTGGTGGAGTCAGCATGTCCAGCTGAAGAGCCATGCACTAACTGCTCACTGTGTGCAGCCAGGAGTTGTTTGGGACTGACCCAGATGGTCCTTTGGGGTTTGTTTTTTTTTTTTTTTTATAAATCAAGGCAAAATGTATTACTTAATCATCCAGTTTCCACGTTATAAACAATCAAAAAGATTTGTTTGTTAAAAAGGCTACATTTCTCCCCCAAAAATGTAGAGTGTGAGCAAGTGGGAAGAGAAGTCCCTCCAGTGTTTTAAAAGCAGTTCGCAAAGGAACTTTCTTACGCCCTGATGTTTTTCTCATCCAGGCTGAAAGCCCTGAAATATGGTGAACATCATGTATTTCAGCATGAGTCACCCAGAGAGAACCAGCTGCGTCACCTTCCCTGGCAGTGCTGGCTGTGCCTGTGTGTACTGGGGACAGCGGGGATGGAGGGGTCCTCTGGGTGCTCTTCATCCAAGGATGGATAGAGATAAGTCAGTTCAGGCAGGAGAGGAATGAAGAAGGATTGCTGCAGACCCAGAGCTGGAATACCACCCTCCCCTTCCTTGGGGCAACTGCCATTTTTCGGGATGGAGAGGGGTTGCCTTGGAGTAGTTTTGAAGTTTTGAAGATTCATGGTGTGAGTATAATCCCCAGGAAGTCCACAAACTCATCCACAGAGGAGTGTGCACGCAGTGCCACAGGCAGTTAAGTGAGGGCCACAGCACCCCAACTCCAGCAGAGCCTGTGCTGCTGGTGTCCCCCTAGAGCAGCATCCACATCCAAAAAGACAAAGGAAGATCCTTATTAAGCCTTCAATCCCCCAGCTTTCCACAGGGCTGGGAAGGCAACAGGTTTCTTGGAAGGTTGGTTCTCATAAGATTTTGCTCCAGATGGGACCTATTTGCCTTCTGCAACCTGTGGGATAGTGGGCTCGTGTCCTGGGACAGAGACTAGGAGAAGTCTGAGCTTTTCCTGACAATGCACTCACACTCCACTCTCCTCCTTGCTCCCTGAGTGGCTCTGGTATGGCACACCCTGTTTGCTCCTGCCCTAAGCCGGTGCCTTGTGGGAAGTAGGCAGAAGGGGCAGTGCCATCCCACAATTATGGTCCCAAGCAGAGATCACTCAGGTGGATGGTCCCTGGAACACTCATCTGCTGGGGACAAAATGCCAGGAGATGATGATGCTCCTCTCCAGCTGAAGCCCAACATTTTGCACAGAGGATGACATGGAATAAGTGTCCCCTGGCTGGACAGTGCCTGTGGTGGCCACGGGCTGCTTGTCCCTGCACTGAGCTGGTGCACAGCCACGGCCAGGAGTGTGGCAGGCACAGCCAGGACAGTGCTCCTGCCTCCCGGCCCTGCTGCAGCTGCAGCCAGAGAGGAGCCGGCTGGTGCACAGCGGGGCGAGGATCCACCTAGCCCGTGGCAGAGTAGGAGGGTCCTTGGCAGACAAGGTTCTATTTGAAAATCCACAGCCAAGCCGGCTCCCTGCTCAACCTCAGCGCGTGTTCTGGCTATGGGCAATCAGCCTCGAGCCCAAACCCAACTTCTAGTGGCTTCCATTTTCCCTGGCTCCATCTTCCCTCATGTGCTTCAGTCCCACTTTGCCACTGCCTCCCACGTGTCAGCTCAGTGTGGTGTCCCGTGGCTCCCCAGGGACCTGTTGACCCCACTGGCACGTGTCCCAGCGTGGAAAAGAAAATAAAGTTCGGATGTCACCTCCCCAGTCAAGAGTGGAAAAATCTTTCCCAAAAAACAACCTTTTAATCCCTCACTGAGTGTAGGCAATGTTGGAGTCCCCAGCACCACAGACTGGCAGCCAAACAGGGAATTTTCCACCTACATCAAAGCAGAACCACATGGTTTTACAGGAATGGACATGGAAGTTGTTCCTGTGCACCTGCCTGCCTGTCTTCTTGTTTTGGAAAATTGCAGTGACCACGAGGCACTGTGCAGAATGCTGAGATTCCCTGCTCCACACTATGTTGTTTCAGCCCCTCCTGCCTCCCCCAGCACCCTGTGGTACTGTAAGGTGTAGGGTGCCTGGGGGCTTTCCCAGTGATTACCCTAAATCCATCTCCCCTCCCAGACCTGTAAAATGAATGAGGCCTGACTAAACACATGGCATATGTGATGAGGAGGCTGCTCTGCCTACAGCATGCGAAGAACTGAAGGGGGTGGAGAGAGGATCTCAGGGGTTTAGATCTCTAAGTCTATCCTGGCCCCACTGCTGCCCCCCATGCATGACCCTGCATCCCTCCCTCTGCTCTGAAGGGGAAGATGCTGGGGGCAGGGGGAGTTTCTAAGGGGCTGAAGTGAGGTTCTGTTGCACTGCAGATCTCTCTCCATGGAGCTGCAGGACTCCACTGGACTGTTTGTTGGGCTGTTCCCGGGTCAGTGAGCAAGGGACCACATGGGGAGAGCCCAGCCCTGCATCCCAGGTTTTCCCCAACACCAAGCCCTTTGCGGAGCCTGCTCTCACAAACTTACTAGGATTCATAGGTTCGTGGGCAGCTCGCCCCCCACCCAAAGCTGCCACATCTCAGTGGCCCAATCTTGTTTTTAGTCCTTGAGTGGATTTAGGAAGCCAGGATGCCCTAAAATTACTTGATCTCGGCTTTGCCCCAGTAAACCTGTCCCAATTCATTGGTGCACACGGGGCCACGATGGGCACAGGGACCCGGGGGCACCAGGCCATGCCCGGTTACCTCCCCCACTCCGTGTGTGCCCTGGGAAGGGGCATCGCCTCCTCCAGCCCTCCGCTGCGGGCCGGGCGGCTGCGCCTTCCCGCTAGCCCAATCTGATGCACTTCAAAGCCGGGGCAGGAGCAGGGGACATGCCCCGGGGACATTAGTGTCAGGCAGGGGGACATGCAGGCAGCCCCGGCTGCCGCTGGGGATGGTAGGGGATTGCTCCGGGAATCTGCACTTCCCGTAAAGAGGCCGATTCCGGGACGGAACCCCGGAACGGAGCCATCAGTGGGACCATTACGGGCCACTCCAGCCATCTGGAACTCTCAGTCTCCAGCCGGGTCTGCTCCCACGGACGGTGATGTGTGGGGGTCCTTCTGCCCTCCAAGTACACAATTGCAGGGTCATTTGCATCTAAAATGGGAGCTGGGCCCTTTAGCGGCTCCTCTGCTCCTGATACGGGCTGGGAGCCTGCTCGGGCACTAAACCCGTTAATGCAATCAGCGGCCGGGGCTCTGCACATCAAAGGTCCCCGGCTCCCTTAGAGCAGCCTCCCGGCCACAAACCTCCCCTCGGACACCTTTCATCACTGCCAGAGCGGCTGTCACCCCTCTCCTGGGGAGCCGCGACTGGGAGAAGTCCAAGGAATAGGGATAATGAAGGGCCACCGGGCCCCTTAGTGCAAGACGGGGCCACTGCTGCATCCTTGCCTGCGCCCCTCTCAAAAAATCATAAAATTATTTGGGTTGAAAGGGACCTTAAAGACCAGCTAGTTCCAACCTGCCTGCTATCGGCAGGGAGACCATCCACTAGACCAGGCTGCTTAAAGCCCCATCCAGCATGGTCACTCCCCCACTGCTGTAGTTTCCTTCCCTATAGGACTTCTTTTGTCCCTATTCATGTTGTGGAGGAGCATGACCATGGAGAGACTGGGGAAGGGGCCAGAGCCCCCACCACTGACCCGAGGGAACCATGGGGCCAGCACAGGACAGGAGCACCCACAAGCCCTGACTCATTAACGCGGTTACAAATCACATCTGAAAGGAAACTGGCTGAGGCAGCCCTGCCCCACATTCTCTGCACCAGGGAGTGGCATCATCTTCATCCCACTGCAAGGTGTCCCTCGAGAAAGGACTGACAGCCCTGGTGCCACGTACCAACAGGGAGAGTGCTGCTTGGCATCCATGTAACAGGGTGCTGGATGCTGGAGGCTCAGCTGGGTGGTTCAGCCAGCACCTCAGGGTGTCCTGGCTGGGGCTGCTACATCCCCCAAGGCGTGCTTGCAGACCAACCAGCATCTCCACCTCTTGGGAAAGTGCTTTCCTCCTTGTTCATCCTCTGCACTCCCAGGGTCACCACAGAGAACCTTCCCTGGCAGTAGAGAGGACACTGCCCGAGGTGGTATCACACTGCACCTGCAGGCAGGACAGACCTGAGCCATCCCTAAATCCAGAGGCATGCAGTGGGTACTCCCACACTATGGGCTGGTGGCCCTACTCCTCCTGCTCAGGCAGACCCTAGAGCCCCCTTGGTCACTGCATAATCCTTGCCACAGGCAGGTATTGGAGATCTCCCTGGATGGGCTTCTGGCTACAGCTCTCCTGGGGTCAATCTGCAGCAGGGACACCTGCTCAAAGGCACAGGGGTGCTGGCTGCGCTGGCTCGGTGCTGGCCAGGGCGCTGGCCCATGGCTTTTGGCCAGCAGTCTGCTCATGGCAAACACAGCTGCTTCCCCATCCTTCTCCATGCCCGGCTCGTGGCGCCAGAGGCTGCTGCCATATGGTGCTGCTGTGTACACAGAGCCTGGGTACACACAGTGTGCCAGGAGCGCTCGCACTGGGGTCTGCCTGGCCTCAGGGGGACACAGCACCCTCCAAATATCTGCACCTTTTGGCAAGGAGCAGGGTGGGGGCCCTCAAGTGCCTGTATAGGGGATGGGGATTCACCACTGGCTGAGCCATGTCTGATTTGGCTTACTGGAGATAGGGATGGGCTCCTGGTGTGGTCAAAAGGCTGCCCCCTCCATGCTGGTGAGGAGCTCTTGGGGCACAGTGGTGATTTTTCATGGTTTTTTCATGCCTGCTGGTGGCTTGGTGCTCCCAGTACAACCAGTGGGATGCCAGGAGGCTGTGGCAGTCCCACCCTGGCAGGGAAAGCTGGCAGTGACTCACTACCCTCACCAGCCCTGCCTGCTGGGTGACTCCTGCAGCCCATCCCACTGCTGCTGCCAGCTCCTGCTCCTTCCATGGGCCCAGATCCTTAGACCAGGCTGGCTGCCAGCCATGGGGGATAACCCCTGAGCTTGGGGGACCCCACACCCCACGGCCAAGGCTGCACCATTGACACCCTGCTTATGTGCCCTGCCTTGATAGTGCCAGATTCAAGTCAGGGGGAAGTCATCCTCCACTCCTTTTTCCCTGTTTTTCCACCCTGTCAAGGGGAATCCCCAATCTCTTCCACAGGGCCCCTCCATCCTCGTGCACCCTACCAGTTCATGGGACAAGGGAGAGGGGGAGGCCTGTTGGGACTGTTCAGGTTCCCAGAGCAGTACCTGGGGCTGAGCTGAGCCCTACTCAGCCAACACCTCACCCAGCTGCCCCAGGGCTTGCAGGGATGTGTGCATCCTGGTGGAAGGATGCAGGCAACGTTTGAGTGCATCCAGGGGGAACGGAAAGTCATGTTGGGATGTGCCCCATTTGTAAGTTGCCATTTTGGGAACGGAGTTGTGGGTGTGGGAGGGGCAGATTGGCCTGGGTAGGGGTGAGGCAGTAGGCAGGAGCTGGGGAGGGGACTGGCTTTGGAACCCTCCCCAGGAGGTTCTGTAGAGTTTAGCTCCCCTGTAGTGGGTCCCTACAGAGAAACAGTCTCCTGCAGCATGTGATGTGCTCTGGTCTTACCACATCCAGGATGGCAGCAAACCCAAGAGGAGCCCCTGAGTGTGCATGAGGCTTGGCCCCTGCACACTGATTGCAGCAGGGAGGACATGGGATGATGTCCAGGGTCTGGCAGGAGCAGGCTGGGGGCTGAGGCCAAGCCCTGCCAGACCAAACTGTCCGGCACAAGTCCTGCAGGCACCCAGCTCCAACAGGACCCCTGATGAAAGACAAGAAAGCAGAGGCACCGATGCTTTGCTGCTCCCTGCACTCCCATGGCTCAAGATGCATTGCATGAACCAGCACACAGAGCCAAGGACCCCAAAACCAGCGCTCCAGAGAAGTGTAGGGTGACAGCACAGGTGGTGGTTGGGAGCTGCAGGAGACATTGTGGTTGTTGGGAACTGGTGGGGTAGGCAGTGAGAGGTAGGAAGCTGGACATCAGCTTTGCTGGGTGGTGGTGATTGGGGTGGGGGGGTTACAGGGTGGTTTGCATTTTTGGGGGTCTCCCTGCAGCTCCGCTGGGAGGCTGGGCACAGAGAAGGGAGGAGCAGAGGGATCAAAGAGGTGGGGGAGTGGAGAAGCTCGTGAGTTGGGTCATTATCTGCTATTAACATCTGTAATCTCCCAAGAGCAAACTGAGATTTACAGCCTGTTATTAGGCTGTTACTCAACCTGTTGTGCAACAGCTCAATTTAAAAAAAAAAAAAAAAAAAAAAAAAAAAAAAAAGCCAACCTGAACGTGATTAATAGCCTGCTAATAAGGGGGAAATCTCTCCTATTTAATTCAAACAGCCTCTGCCTAGGAACTCCAGGAAGGTATGGGCTCTCAGCCCAGGTTCCCAGTCTGGCTGCGGGCTCCTGCTGGGATTCCCCCGGAACTGACACTGGATAGAGGTCCTGGGGGGTCCAGGGTGGGTGCTGCTCTCCACTATAGATCTGGACTCTGTGTTCCCAAAGGCATTGGGGTGCAATAGCCATCTCCTTCCAACGCTGCCTCCGTGCAAAGGGGGTACCAAATAATCCCTGGCCATTCTCTGTGGTCACCCTCTGGAAGAGGTGGAAACTCTGAGTCAGCTGCGGTTCTTATCCAGGCATCTCACCTTTTCTTTGGCCATGACTTGCACCTGAGTCACTTTGACCCTACAGCTTCCTGCCCTCCTGCCTTTCACTGCCTATGGTCCAGAGGGTGCTCTCTGTCCCCAGATGTTCCTAACTGCTACAGCTTCACCTCTTGACTCTCACCCCCCTCTCCAGTCATCCAGACCAGTCCTCCCTGTAAACACCTCCATGGCCTTGAGGCCATTCCACTGGGAGTGCTCCCTGGTTCCTGAACTCCTCTGCTCCTGCGCCTTTGTTTCCTCAAATCGTCCCTCCTTTGGACAGGAGAAGCAGTGTCATGTGGCTGTTCCCCTCAAATCCAGTCTCTGTACAGTATCTGCACCCTGCTGGGAACCCAAGCACTTGTCCCTTGTCCAAGATGGGGTCTTCAGCACAGGCTTAAGTAGAAGAGAAGAAGCCAACAGACCCACTTACACTTTGCAGCCTGGATTCAGCCCATGCCACTAAGTCAATGGCCTCACTCAGCTGGCGTTTGACCCAGTGACTGAGCACCATGGTTAATTGGATTGCAGTCAGCCTCCTGCCTAGCCCTGCTGCCAGCCCAAGTCCTGCCTGTGATCCTGGGATGCTTTGGGAAAGCCACCATCCGGTATCCACCTCTCTGCAGCATTTTCCTCTCCCTGTGGCATTAAATCCCTTGGCCACTTCCCTTTGGACATACACTGGCCCTGCCCAGAGGGACTCACAAGCACTATCCTAGCCGAAGAATTTGGCCATGCAGAAGCTGCTGCTGTCACCATCCCTGGCTGAAGGCAACATCATCTGAAAATGCCGGTGCTTCTGGTCTTGCCAGCAGCAGCTGCTCTCCAGGGCCATTCTTTGCCTGTCCTGGGGTGGTTGGAGGCAGCTGGGATCAGAGAACAGCCCATGCCACCTCCAAATGACACCCAGGGAGGACTAAAGCATCCCTGGGCAGCTTCTTCAGCATTCTGATGTCTGTTTGGGAGCAAATACACCTGGGGAGGGCTGGGCTGTGGTACCACAGGGCAGGGTGGACACAAACAGCATCCATGGGCACCAGGGCAGTGGCACATCATCAGTGCACTGAGTGGGGACAAAAACATAGATCTCGGGTTCCTACTCTCAATACCTGACTGCCCTGCAAGGCCAGGCAGCATCTGTTCACCCAGCCCACCTGCTGGTGATCACCATTGGAGCTGCCACCCACCACCACCTCCAGCACAGGGCTGCAGTGGGCCGGGGCTTTGTTGGTGGCCCCCGGCCTCCCAAGCATCCTGTCTGGTTGCTGCTGTGGGACGTGTGGGCAGCCACACGATGCCAGCTTCCCGCAGGCTTGCTCAACGCTGCGGAGGAGGGCGAGCTGAGCCCGTCCTGGCGGCCCACGCGGGTAATGAGGGCCCTGGCGGTGCCTCGTCAGCAGCGGCCTCGCTGCCCCGGCCGCGCAGCCATCACCCAGCGCGGCACGCGGCGCGGCCCGGCCGCCGGCAGGCCCGGCCCTGCCTGCTTCTCACGTGGCATTGCGGCCAGGCCGCATTTTCCACATTCTGCCCCGCTCTGAGTCATCGACACCTCCGCTGCCAAAACCTGTACCTGTGCCTGGCTGTGCCAGCAGTCTGTGCTGGCTCCGGTGCTGTGCGTGGCTCCATGCAAGGTGAGGGCGCCTATCTGTGTGTGTTTGCTCCAGGGCACTCTCCCCTGCCTCAGAGATGAGCTTCCCACCCTTGGCCTCGGGAGAATTGCAGGAATTCTCCTGCCTTGCCCAGGGGAAGCTTTGGTGCTGAAAGTTCTGTGCCGCATGAACTTTCTTCCTCTTTGTACCCTTTGCCCCAAGCATCCCAGGGAAGGAGTTTGCATCCTCTGCCACTATTCCCCAGCTCCCCAGCTCCAGGCACTGCATCACTAACCTCCTGCTGCCTCCTGTCCCAGCTCATCGTGGTGCTTGACTCTTTGAAAGAGTGCAGCAGTGCCGCCAGCAACCTCACCCTGCTGGTGGCCAGCCTGCCCCAGCCCCAGCCCCTGCTGAGCTCCATGTGCACTGTCCCATGTCCCCATCCAGACATACCAGCAGTGAGTGCCACCCCCCAGCTCTGGGCCTGGACTGGCATTTGCAAAAATAGCCATGACCAGGGCTCAGGCACATGGGAAGCACTTGACTGAGGGCACTGTGTGCTGGCTGTGGGGTGCAGAGTGAGAGATGTGTGGGGTTCCCGCTCACAAAGCCCTGGCAGCACCTCATCATGGCTCACTGTCAGCAAGAACTGCACATGCCTCTCCTGTCACCTGTCTCTTCAGTTCACTGTGGAGCCTGGCACAAGTATGCCAGGGATTGCCAAGACCCAGCACGAGATCAATGTGTGACCCCCAGCACGGATGTGATTCTACCCCACCGTGGGGCCTTTGGCTCACACCGGTACCAGTGTGTGCTGTGACTTTGCCAAGCCATGGCTGAGCCCAGGGCAGCGTGGCTGCATGGCTGAAGGAGTCTGGGTGAGCAGCACACCATAGCACCCCAGCACCCCACGGTGAGACAGCGCCTGGGAGAGCAGCCAGGTGGGGAAGCAATGAAAGTGCTGCATGTACAGGAGTGTAGGGATGTGTGGCAGGAGTCCGTGTGGGCTGTGGGTGTCCCCGGTGATGGGCCATGTGTCCATATCCCAGTGTGATGTGCAGACACACGAGCCCAAACTGAGCCTGTGTGGCCGGGGGACAGGGAAGGAGTGAGGTGAAGGGAGCTGGTGAGTGGGCACATGGGGGTTTGCGTGTGAGGGACATGGGGAATGTGGGGTCTGGGCTCACCCAGGCATGCATGGAGATGGTGAGTGTGTATGTCATGTATGCATGTATAGGCATGTGTAAGCATGTATAGACATGTGCAGGGTGTGCATGCGTGTGAGGGGTGCACATGCATTCCCATGGGGGCATTTGTGTGCTGCAGATGTGTTGGGGGGATATTAATGCATGCACAGCATGGCTGTAGGGGTGTGGGGAGCCCGTACAGGCCTGTGGGATCTGTGGCCAGGCATGTGCCTCACTCCTGGGTGGTGTGTGTGTGTACTGCAAGGTGCACATGATGTCAGGTGTGTGTCTGTCCACCTGTGCCACACATAAACATGTGCAGTGTCCACAGCAGCAACTCCCAGCACTCAGCAGTGTTCCAGGGAGCACCGCTGGCTCATTTGACCAGCAGCCAGCCAGCTCTCGTGCAAGCAGGTGGCTGGGGAACAGCCCTGAGCCCTTCCTGGTGCCTCTCCCCACAGCAGTGGCTCCAAGCCGTGACACAGGGGCCAGGCTGTCTCTTTCCGGCTGTTTCCCAGCCTGTCGGGCCAGTCATGTTGGGTCTTGCTGCGATTTCCCGGATGGTTGCTTGGCACCTTCCTCTTCCCCATCCGGATGGACAAGTTCCTGGAGCACCAGGCTGGGGCAACACATCTCCTTGGCTCCTGCGCTGCCTTTCCAGCTGCGTGCCCTGGTTCAGAATCCCTCCCCAGTGCTGGCCAGCTCCGTGCCCGGGTGATTTGAGGGGGTGGCGAGGCAGCGGGGCTGCAGGGAGCGCTGGCTGCGGGCGGGCACTGAGTCACGGCAGGGCGGGTGGCACGGGCACAAAGCTGCCGCCGGAGCCGGGCGGTCGGGGCGGCCGGACTGGCTGGGCCAGTCAGGCTCGGGCGGGCGCCGCTCGTTCGCCGCTGTGGCTGTAGGACGTGCCGGGAGGAGCAGCGCTGCTGGCCATGGGCACCTCCCGGTGCTGGAGCCTGGGGAGAGGTGCCCTGCGCTGGGCAGGAGGGCAAGGCCTGCCCGGGGTTGGGAGCTGGAGAGGCAGAGCTGGGCTGGGATGGCTCCAGTGAGCTCGGCTCTCCCTCCCACTGCACTGGATGGTGCCAGCCATATGGGGATGCTCAGCTTTGGGGAGAAGCCAGATCTCACACAGCCCATGGAAAATCCCTTCCTTGCCCGGAGCCACTCGCAGCTCCGTGCCCAGGGTAAGGATGCAGTTTGGAGCAGAGGGTGTAGCCGTGGCCACAGGCAGGCTAGTGGAAGCTGCTGTGCCTTGCTGTCCCTGCAGCCTGCCCGAGGTAACTCTCACCATGCCAGTACTCCTACCCTGGCAGCAGGACAGCTCACATGCCTGCTCGCCCACCCCTCCTTCTGCACATGGGAAAAGTGAAGCAGAGAGTGAGGCAGAAAAGGCATGTTTGTTTAAGCCCCAGAGAAGCTGTGGGCACTGAGCCATCAGCCCTGCCCAACCTCACACACTGCAAGAGCATCCTTTGAGGAGAGCTGGAATGTGCAGCTCAGGCACTGTGGTAATGCCAGATCCATTTCAGTGTCCCCAACAGCCAAGGGACAGCCCCGGGCACATGCCCCTCAAGCCATGCTAAGCTGTGGTTCTGTGCCCTCCTGGCCACACGGGCTCTTGGCTGGGGCAGGGGAAGTGCAGGCCCTCAGGCATTCGGACCTGTTCCATTTATTCCCACAACCTGTCATTAGCATTGCTGCCAGGGTCTGTAATTACCCACAGCTCTTCATGGCAGGAGCATGGTCCTGGTAGGACAATGCCCCTGCAGGGAGCCAGAGGGACCCCCAGGCTAGAAATCCCCTCTGATACTCTGCAAGACCCAGGGGCTGCATCCCCATTGGAGGGGAAAAGAGCTTTCTTCATTCCAGGAGCCCTTTGGCTGTGGTGTCCCACCAGCCACTGCACAGGACACCAGGGGCAGAAGGCAAGTTAAACAGGGATCACTGGCTCAGCCCACGGGATGGAGGAGTGGGGCTGAGCAGCACTGCTGAGTGAGGGTCTCCTCCCTGGCAAGCAAGGCCAGATCTAGGAGGGATAGAGCCCCTCAGTGCCCAGAGGCTGGGCCACTGAGCTCTGCTCTCCATCCCTAATGAAGTCCTTCCCACCCCTGCCATAGACATCTGGTTAATGAGCCCTGTAGTTCCTGCTGGGAAGGTGCTGGAACCTTGTCCTTCTGTGGCTGTAACCCTTCCCAGCCTGGGCTCCTAAAGCCTGCCCTGTATCCTCTCCTGGCTGGCAACTGGAGGGAGAGAATGCACCAGCCACAGGGCACCCAGATTTCAGGGCTGTTGACAAGTCTGGGTGCCCTAGCAGAGCCCAGATATGTCCAGTTTGCATGGTCCCATACAGCTCTACAAGTATCCTGGGGGATGGCGTGGGGAGGGTCATGTTGGAAAGACCCAAAGGACCTTGTGGACCCCACAAGGCAGTAGGGTGGAGGTGCAGGGATGGGGCTGTGGTAAGGGCCAGGCTGCACCCCTGGTGCATATCTGGGGTGCAGGTCTGCCACCACAGCCAGTGGCAGGGCTTGCTGTGGTGTAAAGAAGCCAAGGGCATTGTCCCAGAAGGGATAGCAGCAATTGTCACCACTGGAGGAAACTATTCCTGAGGGTGTCAGAGCCTGGCACACCTGTGCACAGGGCTGTACATGCCTGGCACACACATACAGAGTTCCCTGAAGATTCCCTGAAGCAGCATGTGGGCAGCACCTGTGACCCCTCTCCTGGCTCTTGTGTCATCAGGTCAGCGTCCAGGGCAAGGGTGCTGGACACTAAGATGCAAACAAACTTACCGTGTTCCTGTTGTCCCCCACATTGTCCCACCAGAGCCTTCACCCCATAAGTGATGCTTGCCTGGGGCCAGGACAGGTAGAGCAGGATCTCTGCTCTGGCCTGTCATTTTGTCTCTAATTGGATACCCTGCTGTTCCCCTTCTTCAGGACTGAATGAGGGCTGGCTAATGAGGGGAATGTGGTTAGCAGGGCAGGGGGCTGGCTCTGGGCACAGGAGGTTTCCCTGGGCCAGGTAATGACAGACTTTTGTCCCCTCTGGTCCTGCTCCCGACAGAGGCAGGAGGATGAGGATGCCCTGGGCAAGGAGTGGGTACCAAAGGGCTGAAGTCAGCAAGTCCTGGCTGTTCCCACTCCCCTGTAATGTCCTGCTAAGGGGATGCCTCAGCTGCCAGAGCCTGACTGGGAACCCGGGAGTCCTGGCTCCAGTTCAGCTGCCCAGACCCAGTGTGTCACCTGTGGGGACATCCCAGCACTGTCACCCCCAGGCCTGAGGTCCTGGTCCCAGCTGGAAAACTCATCTAGCTATCAGGTCCTGTCTTGGGACACCACATTTCTAGTGGCTAGGATTTACCCAGGACGGGACAGATGCCTAAGCAGTGGGCTCCAGTTCACTTCAGCCCTGGGCCACAGTGCCACAGGCTGCACGTTGGGCCAGCTGCCCACTGCACTGCTCACCTGTGCAGGGGCCAGTGTGGGGACACATCAGGCAGCACTGTTTGGGAGACACATTGGAGCCTATGGGTGCTGGGAGCCAGGAACAGGGTCTGGTTCTTGTGTGGGCTGAGCTGGGTGTTGTACTTGGAAGAGGCCAGGACAGAACCAGGGGAAGAGTAGGACTGGCTCCCACTCTTGTGCATCTGAGGGTGCTCTCAGGCCTTGGGGGAGGGAGGTGTGGGTCCCCACTTTAACCAAGGTCACACAGCCAGTGCTTGGTCATACTTCAGCCCTGCTGGGTCTTGCACCCTGTGAAGCTGCAAGGATGTGGGGAACCCAGGATGGACATGGCGTGCAGAGGCAGGACCCTGCAGTGGGACCCTGGTGCAGCCAGCACATGGGAGAGGTGCTGTGCCTACAACCTGGCAAGCAGCAGACTGGAGAGGCAGACAGATTGCATGTGACAGGCTGAGAATAATTCACTGCTCCTGAGGAGAGAAACCTTCCACCTGGAAAGGAATCTGCCCCGCTCCGCCCTCAGCCCAGGAGGCTGCAGGGCCCAGAGGGGCAGGGAGGGGTGTGCAGGTGCACTGTGAGCCTGGACAGGCAGGGCAGGCAGCACCCTGCACCAGGCAGGGCACCCACAGCGCTGCCATATGGGCATGGGTCCCCTGTGCCCCACAGACGTGAGTCCTGACTCTCTGATGGGATGCTGGGAAGGAAGCTGGGGTTGGTGCCAACTGCTCATCCACCCAGCAGCTGAACATTCACACCCACCACAGCCAGCACTGTCCCTGTGCTGGGTGCACATGCTGGAATGAGCAGGAGGGTGCTTCTTGATCCCACCAGCTACTGGCCCTCGACAGCCTGGAACCAGCAGGTCCCATCCTGGCATACAGGTGGGGGCATGATCCTGGTGGGGTGCTGAGAGGCCCCAGCAAGGTGCAGTACAGGCACTACTTTGGAAAAAGGCTGTGCCAGGCAGTGCTGAGAGGGCTGGGAGCCAGAGCGGCTGGAGGGCTCATGGGAAGGGTATGGCCTGCGTGCCCCAGCCCATCACTGCTGTTTTAGGGAAGCCGGCTGTGTGGCAGGCCCTGGCATGAAGCAGCGTCTTTGCTGAACACCTCTCGTGTCTTAGCATCTCCCAGGAGAGGCAGCATGTTCCTCTAAGGATGTCTGGCCTTCAGGCTGCTGAGTACACACAGACACGTGTGTGTGTGTGTGTGTGTGTGTGTGTGTGTGTGTGTGTACATGTGTGTGTACACATATGTCTGAGCATGAGCATTCTGGCTGTGCACATGACACATCTTCGGTCAGGGCTGATTAGGTAGTGAGCTGATCAGCAAATGACCCTGAAAGCATTGGCTTTCTGGGGACAGCAAAGGAGACAAATGAGGGTCAGTGAAGACACGTGCTCCCCCATAGCATCCCTCTCAGCCACACCTGAGCCACAAGCAGCCTCACACCAGGGTCTCCTGGGGGAGGATTTTCCCCACCTTCAGCCAGGTACATCCATCCCCGTTGTCCTTGTCTCCAGCTCTCTGCCTGTTGGGAAACAGGCTGAGATGATGAGGACAACATGCCAGCAAGGATGCTGGAGCAGGCTGTTAGCATTGGGAAGGTTGAGCACCCACAGAGGTGGCTCTGGTTCCCCGGGGTGGACAGACACACCGGGGGGACTCAGGGACACCGTGCTGAGCTGAGGGCACAGGTGGCCGTGCCAGGCACCCTGCCTGCAGTGGGCAGGACTGCAGCAGTGTGTGCAGTCCTTTACCCAGCGCTGTCACACTCCCCTGCTGGTCCCCGTGTCGCCTCGCAGTCCTGTCCCACACAAACATTCCCTCACTCCCGGCCATGGCAAATATTGTTACAGGGCAAACAGTGAATCAACCCTCTTTGTTCGAGTGCTGCTGGCAGCCCCATCTTGTTCGACTGCTGTTTAATGACCCTCCAGTTGTGTACCCTGGAGGTACTCATTAACCTCGGGCTGCAGATGGTGAGGAGGATGGATCTGAGCTAGCCAGGAATGGTTTGACAGTGCTGGGGACCAGCTCTGGGCAAATTCTGTTGACCTTTTACCAGGAGTGGATGTGCCAGAGGTTTCCCCTCACACCTCTGCAAGGTGCGGCCAAGCTGCTGACAGCTCAGCATACCCACAGGCTGATGTTCTTATCACAGCCCATGAGTTCTATTTTATTTTCTTTCCTGATTCTCCTCCCCATGCTGTTGGTGGAGGAATGGGAAGGGAAAGTGAGCAAGCAGTTGTGTGGTACTCAGTTGGCAGCTGCACTTAAACCATGACACCACCCCATGGCACAGCACAATGGGGCTTGACTTGAGTAGCATCTCCTTTAGAGCATCCCTCTCCAGGTCAGCCCATGTTCCTGGCACAGCTGTGTGCAGAGAAGATGCTGGGTCTTGCAGAGAAATGCTCCAGCCCCTGTGTGCTACAGGAGGGTTTCAGAGGCCTCATGATGAGAGCTGTGGGTAGGAAGGCTGTGCAGGGCAGCTTGGGCAGGTTGGTGAGGACCATGAAAGTGAACTGCGGGACATCCTGAGACATGCAGGATGCAGGACAGGGGCTGGAAATGGGTAGTCCAGGAAAAATTAGGAGAAACATGGGTGCTGAGCCTTCTGCCACTGCTGAGAAGCTGCTCCTGCCACTCTGCCTGCTCCTCACCTCCCATTCATGTGTTCCTTGCTCTCCAACAACACCTTGAACTCCACCCCACACTGTAGCCTGGTTCCTTCCTCCATTGGGGTCCAGGCCTCACCCCTAATGGTGGCAGTGGCTCTTGACCCACAGTGGTCCCATGGTGGTCAGTCTCCAAGGGGCAGTGCCAGCCCAGCCCAGGCACACTCCATGCAGGAGCTCTGGAGCTAGGCCCAGGATGCCTCAGGGTCCCCAGGGCTCCAGCACTGGTGGCACAGGTCCCTACAGTGGTGCCCACACCAGCAACAAGAGGTGCCAGGATGCCAACCCCAGTGCCTCCACACAAACTTGTTCTCAGGGAGCTAGGAAAACAGGGCTGGTGGCAGGTGACAGCACACAGTCTGGGGCCATCTCCACTCCCACCAGCAAACTGTAAGAGTCAGCATCCCCACAGGAGCAAGTGCCTGCTGGAACTTTAGTGCTGAGGGCCTGGTGGGATCAGAGCAGGGCCATAGTGTGGGGTAGGATCCTGTGACTGTGTCCCTGTAGGGCTGTGCAGGACCCAGCTGTGCTGCTGGCAGAGGGGACAGCCTGGGGACGACCGCAGAGACTGTGTGGGGTGCCTGGCATGTTGGATCGGGGCTTCCAGGAAGGCCCCGATAAACATCTAGCCTCTGTTTATTTATGACTGAGGATATTTATACCGCAAAGGCCTTTAAATTTAGCTGGGGACACGCCCAGGCACCATCCAGTGCTGACGGCCGTGGGGAGCCCCTGGTGCAGTCTGAGCTGGCATACCAACCCAGGCAGTGGGTACACATCAGCACCAGATGTGCCCTGGAACTGTCACCTCCAGGATTGATATCTGCTGTGAGGGGTGAGGCACAGGAGCATGGCTGAGGGGACAGCAGCACTTCTCACCAGACAGCAGCACAGGATGAGGCTGCACCCCAGAGGGACAGGGTCTCCAAAGATGATGGCACAGGCTCCTTGTGCAGTGAGGACCCCAGTGCCACCAGGGCAGATCTGTATCTGCTCTGACACAAAGTGACACCTTCCTATCCCTGCGGTCAATGCCATGTGAGGCTGGTTGTTGGGTCAGAAACAATCTTGGCGCTACATCCCGAAATTACAGCCCGGAGCTCAGCCGGGTGGGCTCGGGGCAGCCCAGGGCTGCGGGGCACACTGTGCCACCCCGACTCAGCCGGCTGTGCCCCTGCGCTCCTGTCCCTCCGGCCACCGGTGCGAGCATCCCCCGCCGCCGCGGTGTCTGCCTCCCTCTGCCGGCAGCGGGGCACCCGCCGCTCCCCGCCGCCGCCGCAGCTCCGGCCTTCACGGGCCCTCAGCGCCGAGGCTCCGCTGCCCTCCTCTTCCCTTCACCCAGCATTGCGTGAAATGCGGCATTTTGCTCCCACAGTTTCCAGCTGCTCCGTGTGTGGCTCTGCCCTGGCTGCTAAGCGTGGTCTGGAGAGAAGAGGTTTGGCATTTCTGCCGCTCTGCAGTGAAGCACAGAGCAGCGTCCAGGCACCCACAGACCTGGCTGCCCCTTGTCCCACGTGGACCCTCTGTGCTGTGCCATGGACACTGATCCGAGCACCCTTTGGCACTTGCAGCTCTGTGCTGTGTGGACGTGCCACCGTGCTCATCTTACCAGACTCCTTGCTGCTCTACTCAGGGCCTCTAACAAGTTAATTCCTTGTCTTGAAAAGGGTCTCAATAGCTTTGGACAGGCGAGGTCGAGTTTACACGAGGCAAAGGCAACGTGCATTAGGATTCCTACCCTCTCAGTCTTTATTAATTAGATCCCATCTCAAACTCTGCTGTTTCTCCAGGACAAATGCAATGCCCACCAGGCTGTGATTGTCCCTGACAGCTAAGACAGCCAGCCCCGTGTCTTTCCATAAATGTGCTGCTCTTCATTCTACTCTGACACCAAGCATTTTACCTCCAGCTTGTCCTAAAATCCCTGCCTCACAGATCAAAAGAAGTCCTAAACGACTCTGAGCAGTGGGAGCTTAGGGCTGGCCAGCCTGAACAGTGCCTGCATGCCTATCTCTCCAGCACCTCACCTCACCCCATGAGGACCAGGCTGGTCCCCAGGCCTGGGCCATCCTTCTCAGTCTTTTCCAACTGTCCCCTCCATCCCCTGCTTCCCTTACTGCTGCCAAGTCACATTAGGAGCTGCAAGGCTGCACGGTGGAGCTCGTTGGGGTGAGTGTCCCTAGGACAGGCAGCTCTGCATGGCAGAGCCTGGCCTTGCCTGGAGGCTGCTTATCCCTGTCCTCAGATATTCCAGAGCTTGTTTGCAGACTTGGGCACACTCTCAGCAGGGATATCTGGATTTTATCTACTGTGATATCTGATTTTGTCTGCTCTCTCTCCCTCCAGCTTTACACACGGAGCTCCCACAAGCTCTCCACAGGGAGCCGTGAGCTGTTGTGGTGACAGGGGTGACGGGCAGCAGCGGCACACACCAGCGTGGGACACAGCGCAGAGGGAGACACCCCTCGTACCTGCCAGCAGCGAGGGCCAAGGCGCCCACGCCGGGCTGTGCCCGCCGCCTGTGGGGACAGGATCCCTGCGGGAGCCGCAGGAGCCAGGCAGGATCGGGGTCCCGCTGCTCTGCGGCGGCTGCAGTGAGCAGCAGCTGTCCGCAGAGGGAGCGCGGCTCCTTCCCGGCCCTCCTCCTCCTCCTCCTCCTCCTTCTCCTGCCGGCAGTTCCCCTTCAGGCCCGGCATCTCTGCCCGTGAGTGTGAGTGCTCAGCATCCCCCGGGGTGCCCTGCACTGATCGGGCGAGCTGCGGGACAGGAGGGCAGAGAGGTGATCCTCACTGAGCAAGGCTGGGTCCCACCTGAGCTCTGCCCGTGCACCTCCATATCTCTGGATATGTGCTGGGGAGATCCTCCCAGCTGCCCCCAGCTGCTTAGGGTGTCCCCAGCATTCAGGTCTGGACGTGCCTGCTGGCAACAGCCATAGAACCCACTCATCTCTGCCAGCACCAGGAATTATATTTAAAATCACCTGTCCTGAGGTCCATGGGTTTCAACCGTGGAGCTCTCCAGCCCCCTCACACTCTGGAACTTCTACTCCTAATGCAGTTGGTGTCCTTTTTGCACCAGAATGTGCTGGACTGTTGTTATTCCAGTGAGAAAGGCACTCAGATTCTTTAAGTGACATTTAAAATGCTATTTAGTAGAGCTCACACTATAAAGTGACTACTGTCAATAATCTTCTGTCCCTTGACATGCAGGAACCCTGAGTGGCCTAGCGTTGAAGAGACCTCCAGTCCACACACACAGAGCACACCATGCAGACCCTGTCAGTAGACAGGGTTATGCCAGTTTAGTCATTTGAGCTATTATAGAATTTCCTTAGAAGAGAAGTATTCAGTATTTTACTGCCAAAAAAGAAAGATGCTGATGTGGAAACTTCTTGCTGCTGTTTCAGATGAAGGCGCAGATATGCACATGGCAGGAACCAGCTATGAGCTCCCAGCAGACTCCTCTGTTACAGGCTGGTTTCTAACCTGGATGAGCTTAGCCTGGAGCCAAGGGATGACCACAGCACAGGTCTGGGTCTGTGCAGGCTTGCTGTTCCATGGGTCACTGCTTCCTCCTGCCCAGGGCCACAGCAGCACCCTGGCTGTAGTCTGCCAGAGCTGCACGGGAACCGGCTGTTTCCTAGGGCTCCTGCCGACGATGTCATTGTGTCCCTCCTCCGTGAGGCTGCTTGGCTGATTTCCCCAAAGGGAATTTCAGCAGAAGTCAGAGGATGGGTGAGGAGAAACGTCATGGACATTTCCCAAAGGGAACTGAAACCCCTGTGTCATGCAGGGTGGAGGACTACATGGTAAGATGGGTGGACAGCACCTCATCCTCCTCACTGCCCTTGAGGATGCAACGGAGATAACCTTGGGGCCTCTCTCCAGGACTTGCACAGGCAAATGTCATATGGGGTAAGTACTGGCTGCTGCTTGGCCAGGCTGCTGCAGCCATTGTCCCTTGTCCCTCAGCCCATTCTCTGTGGGAGTGCCACTACCCCAGGGACGCTGCCCAGCCCAGCCTCAGCAGCCAGGAGTGATTTATGCCTGGGACCCTGCCTGCCCACCACTCCCTAGGGACGCAGCACCAGCCCCGGGCAGGGCAGCAATGCCACCCCCTTTTGCCAGGACACAAGAGCCAGCTGGTCAGGCTGGGGAGAGGAAGGTGCTTGAGGCAAAAGGGGAAGGTGGTGGGGAAGGGGATGGGGGTTGGGAGATGGAGGGTGTGCACCCTGCAGCAGGTGGCTGGCTGCCAAGTTGCAACAGGAGATGGGACCATTTCTGCAAGCCCTGCTGAACTTCCAGGCACCAGCTATCCCTGTCTGGGAGGCAAAGGTGGGTTTGACAAAGCCCGGGGCTACAGCCACACACCCTCCCCAGGCAGAGTGCCCAAGGCTGCACCGGGGTGTGGCAAGGAGACAGGCCCTGTGGTGATGTTTGTCCCAGCCCAGGGTGCTCTGCAGCCCGTGGGTGGCAGGCTAAGCATTACAGTGATCACTTCCAGCTGGCTCCAGGTCCATGGGGCGCTGTCATGGGATAGCTTCTAGTGACCAGGCCGTGGGGGACCAGGGACAGCTATTTTAGGCAGCCCAAGGCACCACAGCTGTCATGCTCTCTGCAGCACAGTGCACTGAGCAAGGACCTGGGCGCTGCCCTCGGAGACGAGGACATGCCTCCCATGAGGGACCCAGCACCTTATTTCCCCCAAATTCCAGGGATGAGGCAGCCCAGTGCAGGGCTGACCTGGGTGATGCCGAATCCATCCAGATGGCTCTGTGCCTCCCAGACAGGTGTCACAACAGCCTCAGGACCTGAAGCCAAAGTATGAGCTTGCAGCAGTGAAATCTTTGTATTCAGGACTGTCCCCACCAGCCACACGTCACCGTGGTGTTGAACACAAGCTCTGTGTTGTCAGCTGGGTGCTGTGTGCCACCAAAGCCGCAGGGAGGGCACAATGGGGCAGTGTAGGAGTTCGGCTTCAACCCCTGTGGCTGCTGTCCCCTGGGCATCCACACCCATCCTGCTGCCCATGCAAGCCAGGGCTTCTCCCAGGCTGTCTGGATACTCCGTGAGGGAATTTTCCTAGGTCATTAGCAGGCACGCAGGCACGAGAGTGGAAAGTCCCCAAGAGCTGTGGCTGCCGGGGATGCAGCTCCCTGTGACCACGAGCAATGATGCCTGTGGCATTTCCTCCTGATGTCATTTGCCTGTCCTGGCACTCGCCCAGGCTGTGGGCACTCAGTGGAAGCCTGGAGAGGCTGTGAGCTGCTGGTCAAACCTGGGGCAGAGCTGGGGGAAGGGCAGCCCTTGGCACAGCAGGGACAGGGGTGCCAGAGCAGGATCATGACACTGCCCTCACGGCATCATAAACACACCAGATCTATGCTGGGGAACAAAGCAGCTCTCACGAGGTGGCTTCAAATTGCTGGCAAATCAGGGGAAATTTGTGAGGTTTTCCAAGAGCTTTGATAGTATCATGGGTGCTTTGGGGCAGGAGATGACATGCTGTCATAGAACAGTTCAGTCCCTCACGTGTCAGGCAGGATGGAGATGACATGCTAGAGAGAAAAGAAAGATGGGAAAGCTGGGGGGACAAAACACAAGTTAGTGGCTCTTCTGTGGCATTTCTGCTGCTCCTCTTGCAGCATCTTTCCTGATAATACAGGGCCAGATGTGAAATAGCCAGAGTGGGCTCAGCCAGCCTGTGTAGGGACTTCTATCCCAATTCCTCCCATCCTGAAGGCAGAGGTTGTTCCCCGCCAGCTCTCTTCCTTTCCAGGCTCCAGTGTACAATTGGAAATTTGAGGACTGAGATGACAGCTACTCCAGAGTGTATGGTCTCCCAGTCTCTGCAGCTCCTCAGGCAGCCTAATGCCTTTTGGGGCTGACCTGCAGCCTGGGGAGCTATAAGCTGCCTCCAAGAAGATTATTTAAAAGAAAATTGATTGATTTTGGCAATGGACCATTGTGGCAGCAGTTCTCTGGCCACAGAGAACAGGCACAGACTTTCCCAGGCATTTTCCGGGGAAGGCTGTGAGAAAATCAGAGGAAATAATAAGAAACAATTCTTATCTCCACTTGTTACACCTGCTGTTGTGCACATGTAGAATCTGTCATGGAGATTTGTTTACCAAAGGGTGATTTCTTAACTGGTCACTAGATAGTGTTTAGATTGATTGACCAATTAGGTCAAAGATGTATCAGACTGTCTGCAAGAGTTACTGAGTTTCTTAATAAGTATAGTATAATATAGTATAAGATGACATAATAAAACAATTAATCAACCTTCTGCAATCATAGAGTCAATACTAATTATTACCCAGCTGAAGACCTGCAGCAACAGACCATCATGCCAAAGCTGAACTTAAACTTTCCCCTGCCTCCTACCCCAGGATACACACAAGCACTGGAGCTGTCATTCCAGGAGGGCTTTGTAAGGAGCCCCCAGTTCTGCATGCAGCATTCCACCATAGGGAGACCTCAAGGCCAGCTCCAAACCCAGCAGCCCTGGGAAAGTGCTTGGGAAACAACTGCAGTGTCTGTCTGGGGAGGTGGAGAGCCAACCTCCATGGCAGGAATACAGCAGGGACAGCATTAAGTCCTGCTGCATTCAATGCACACCTGAACTCAAGGACAAGCCCTGGACCACGTCAGGGCTTCAGCCACTTGGGGATTATCACAAGCCTGTGCTGCAGGCCTGGTGCATGGGAAATCTTCAGAGATTGCTGGTGTTTCAACCAGCCCATCCCTCTCAAAGGCACTGGGAGCTGGCGTTTCCTCGCCACCCTTCAACCCTCTGGATCCCTGCCTGCATTTGCCCATGGTTTCCCAGGCAACAGCACCTGTGGAGATAGGAGGGGAGAGGCTGTGCTGCCTAGGCAGCGGTGCCACCTGCATGTTGACCCATGTCTCCCACAGAGATGGCACTGACGCCAGGAGGTCTCTGCACCTGCCCACAGAGGCGGAAGCTTCCAGGCTCGCAGATTTGAATGGCACTAGGATAGGGTTGCTGTGGCTCCACCACCATGCAAGGATTTATGGAACATTGTGACTACCTGTCAGCCTAGGTGGGGGGATAGTGAGGAAGAAAAGAGACAAGTGCTCCAAGATGGGGAATGGGGGGATGATTGCTACTAGATGGGGAGAGAGTGCTGAAGGGGTCATGAGTACAGGCTGGAGAACCTCTTCTAAACCCCTTTGGCACAGCAGCCTCCCACCCCACAGATCACATTTGGCCTCTGCTCCTGCTGTGTCTGGCACCAGGAGAGCCCAGGAAACTTGTGACTGGCAGAGTAGGACCATGACCATGGGTGCACAAAGCAGCTAGGCTCCTGGGAAGGAGGTGTTTGCACCCAGGTGTAGCTTGCTAAAAGATGCTGCAGCAGCTCGGAGATTGCAGAGGAGAAGGAGCAGCCCCTTGCTGACCCAACTGGGGCTGCAGGGCCCCTCCTCCGCTTTCCCCATCTCCTGAGCTCCTGTTGAGTGCACAGAGGAGATGCATAGAAAGTGAGAGATCCTATGAAGGGTGTTTGAAAGCTTGAGTTTCATCAATGGAAATCCATCCCTTAAGGATCAAGTCTGCAACTCCACAGCTGGCAGCTCCACTCCAAAGCTCAGATCCTGGGGCAGGGGTGTGGGGTTGCAGCCACATTCTGGCTCTGACACAGGATGCTGGGGGTGGAATGCTGGGTTCAGGAAGCCGGGTGTGGGGTGCTGGATTCAGGTTCTGGGCGCAGAACTTGGGCTGCAGGGTGGAGCATGAGGCCACACGCAGCCGGGAGCGAGGGTGCTAGTGAGCAACCTGGCTCCTTGTGCAGAGCAGCCATGCGTAGGTGCTGGGAGAGTGTGGGAGGACCCGCCAGTTTCGCTGCTGCCTTCCCCTTCCTGCTGTGGGAGCCCTCATCTGACTTTACCACACTTAAAAAACGAAAGCACTGTCGTTGCATGACTGTGCTCCCCTCCTTGCAGCCCAGCACGCTGGTGAGACTGCTACAGTGGGGCCTGGCCAGACACACCTGAGCGGTGTCCCATCCCTGCGGAGGATTTCCCTAACCAGGCTGCAACCCTCAGGGACAGAGCAGGGATCTGTGGAGAGACAGGTAAGGGATGCTTCCCAAGCTGGTGGGAACACTGTGAGGTCAGCCCTGGGAGGGTGTGCAGGGCTGTGGAGGCGGAAAGGATTCTCAGTGGGATGTGGGAAGGGCTGTGCTGTTGCTGCACTTGGGGCGCTGCACTGCACCCCTGCCACGCTCCCCAAAACAGCTCCTTCCTGAGGACACAGGGTTCAGAGCCAAGGCCCTAAGGTGCAGGAACTGGAAGGGATTCAGGGAGCAGGGCAGGGTGCTGGAGAGCAGGCACACATCCCAGCACATGGGAAGCGCATCGGGATGGAGAAGGGAGGGAAAGAGGCCTCGGCGAGAGGCCAAGCAAGGGGTGGCCCCTGGCACACTCGTGATGCTTTACTGGAAACATCTGGCCTGGGATATGGGGGCGTGCACTGGCTGCACACACATGTGTGCACAAGCACATGGGTATGGGGAGACGAACACACATATGTGTATCAGTACCTGTACCCATGCCTGTGTACATGCATGCTCACATGTACCCATACATGTGTACATATGTGCCTATATATGTACAGATACACATACACAGGCACACATGTAGATACCCCCAGACATGTGTGTGCATACAGATGTAAACATGTACAACTACATGTGTACACACCCTGAACCACCTAGGGATAAGCGTACAGATTTTCATGTGTATATGTGTGTGTACATGTGCCAGCAAGCACACTCGCTGCAGCATGCGCAGGCATAAACAGCTGTGTGACACACACGTGTGCAACAGACATCCACACAATGCACACGTGCACAACTGACAGTGACTTCACACATCTTGGCTGGAGCCCGCGGCCATCCCGCTGCCTGGGATTGCCATGGCACTGTGCCCTGGCAGTGTGCACGCGCTGTGTGCGGCAGTTCCTCTGTGTGTGAAAATGCGTGTGGCAGGGATGTGTGTCTGCAGGGATGCAGGTGTGCCCAGTGGGAGCCTCTGTATGACCATACCTCCCATGTACATTCATTCCCATGCACCACATGCCTGTGCAAGCCTGCATATGCCCCTCCACGTCCACATGCCTGTGGGATACCGGCGGCTACCGTGTGCCAAGTATGCCATGTGCATGCCCAGGTGCGCCAAGCGCAGAGTGTGCCCGTGCATGTCCATGCGTGCAGCGTGCCGGTGTGTGCCGCGTGTACCGGTGTGCCCACGCGTGTGTGTGTGCGCTATACGCAGCCCGTTTGCCCGCGGTACCGCGTGCGCTCCGGCCCTCCGCGGTGCCCGCGGTGCCCCCGGTGCGGCGAGGCGCGGTGCGGGTGCCGAGGCGGGGCGCTGGGGAGCGCGGCGAAGCGGGGGGCGGAGCACGGCGGCGGGGGCGAGAGGCGGCGCCAGCCCCCACCGACCTCCAAACTTTCATTAACTCGGCAGCACCGGCGGCGGCGGCTCCGGGCCTGGTGGAGCGCCGGCACTGACACCGACACCGGGCTGGGCGCGGCGGAGCGGCGCCCCCGCGGGCCCACCCGGCGCGGCGGGAGGGGCCGGGCGGCGGCATGGGCACGGTAAGGGGCGCGCACCTCCGCCGGCACCGGGTGTCCGGCCCGTCCGGCAGCCGTAGCAGCGCTGGGGATGGGACGGGAGGAGGAGTGGGTGGGCTGCCGGAGAGCAATGAGGAGGGGACGAGGGCGGCGAGGGCCTCCAGAGCGGCGGGGTCGGGGACATCGATAGCCGCACCGAGAGTGGCCACCCGTTAGGATGGTGTCGGGAGCGGAAGAGCGGGATAACGGGATGCGGGGCGGTCCCGCATCTGTTGCTCTCACGGCGCGGCGGCGCGGTGCCGGGGGAGCGCGGGGGCGCGGCGCGCAGAGCGGCATCACCGCCGCCGCTCCCGGGGCGGGCGCCGGACACCGGGGCGGCCCGGCTCGGTGGCGGGCCGGGGGGGTTGGCGGTAATTTTCCACGGGCATGTGCCGGGGCGGGGCGGCGGAGCAGCTACCACGTGGCGGCTGATGTAACCGGGCCCCCCCGCCGCCGTACTGCACCGGGCGGCGGCGGCGGGAGGGAGCCGGGCGGCGGGCGCTGCCCGCGGGGCCGCCCCCGGAGCCGCCGCCGCGGGGCGGCAGGAGAGCATGGCGGCGGCAAGCCGGCCCGCTTCCCCCCTTCCGCGGGCTCCGGGGAAGCCCGGTTGCGGTGGGCCCGGCGGATGCTGGCGGAAGAAACGGCCTCGCAGGTGGCAGCGGCTGCACCGGTGCGTCGGGCCGCCCTCCCGCCGGGCGAGAAGGGACGGGGGCTCCATCCTTCGGTCGGACATCCGTGGCCTTCCGCTGGGTGCCGTGTGCTGCGTGCCCGCGCCGAGGTGTGACATGCTGTACGGGAGCCTTGTGGGCACCTAGGTGTCCCCATTTCCAGCGTGCCTGTCACCCGTGCCGGCTCTAGGTACGAGCTGCGCTGCCCTCTGGTCTGTCATGGCATCTTGCAGCTGTGGGAGAGCCAACCCCTGGCACCAGTGCTTTGCATCCTTGTCCCTGCTGGGCTGTCCCAGAGGATGCTGCAGCCTCGAGCATCCTTGCATCCGTCCCATTGCCACACCACCGCTGGCGTCGCGCTCGATCCTTGTCAAGCTGGGAGCCAATGCCAGCGGCACCTACGGTGCTCATGGAGGCTTATCAGCACCTGGCAGACCCCGAGGGGAGTGGCAGCCGTCCGGCCCTTGGGCACTCCCTCTTCCCAGGGCACGGGATTAGTTCCCGGTGTGAATTCAGGGCTGCATTGTGGGCAGCTTTTGGCTGGCTGGCAGTAGGTGTGTGACAGGGAGGAGGCCTGCCCACCAAGCTTGCACCTCCCACCTTTGAGCGGTCCCTGTGCCATGCGAGGAGCCACGCTTGTGGCAATGATGACATCTCAGCTCCCCTGGAAATGCAGGCGCTGCTGAGGAGGGCATTGGCAGTGGGGTGCAGCATCTGCGGTATCTGCTGGCAGCAGCCTGTCTGCGCTGGAGGGGTTGGGGGCTCACGCCACAGCCCCTGGATTCCTGCCCCTTATCTACACGGCCCATGCTCCTTCCTTATGTCTTAAGGTCTCTGCTGATTGCTTCAGAGTCATGGCAGCCTGGGGATAGGCCCGGGGGTGTTTGCTGCTGCTGGTGGTCAGAGACCCTCAGTGTGGGTCAGGGGTCTTTCTTCAGCTAGCAGGGGTACTGAGCACGGATCTGCAAACACCAGTGCTTGTTGTGCAGACAATCAAACTGGTGTTTTGCAAGAGTGTCTGTCTGTCCCTTCCAATGAGGTCAGACCTCGGTGTCCCCCTGGGGCCTCCAGCAGCCCCAGGCTGGGGCAGGGTGAGGGCTGGAGAGACAGATGCCTGTGCCCGTGCACTGTCCAGCAGCACCTGGCACCCGGCAGAGCCCAGCGGCCCGGCCCCCCTGCGCTGCACGTGCATGAGATGCACCGGGGCAGAAGGCAATCGTTTCCCATCTGTGTCCTGCGCTGCAGCTGAGCCCTGCACTGGCCCCGCGCTGCGCCCAGTCCCGGCGCTGCCGTGTGCTGCAGCCACTTCAGCTTCATCTCTTGCTGGGGGAGAGCTCAAGGGGCCCCGCTCCTGCCCGCGGCCCCTGACGCCCACCTGCCGGGGGGCCAGCAGCCAGCTGTCCACAAGGTCGTCTGTCCACACCGGGTAAATCTTTAACTGCTTCTTGGGAAACACCTGGGAGCGCCGCTCTTGTGGATGCCGGGGGTTCAGAGACGCTGCAGGGGCTGGGAGCCAGCAGAAAGAGACCCCACCAACAGCCCACCCTGCCCCAGGCTCTGCGTCCTCCCCCAGGAGTCTTGCTACCCAGTGGGCAGGTAGAGGGGATCGACTTGCCTGGCACAGCCCACCATTTCCTGGAGGGAGGGAGAGAGAGGCCTGGGGTGGGGATGTGCCCACCCCACCAGTGACATCTCTCTTGGTGTCTTCTCCCCTCTGCCCAGCTTGCTCTGCCGGTGGATTGAAGGACGCTAGCGCTGGTGCCGCAGGCAGCGTGACAGAGAGCGGGCAGGCAAGGGACCCTGCGCTGGGCAGCCAGCACCGCGCCCCAGCCTCCAGGAATGGCCGATAAGTGCAGCGAGGGGCTGCTGGTAAGTGCAGGGGTGTGGGGAGCGGGCTGGTGTGCACCACTGCCTCGGGGACCCAGAGAGCCTGGCGCAGGGAGCAAGACACTGGGGCTCCCATAGGACTTGGTGCGCCCTTCTGGGAGCTCCAGTTGGGGTTGTGGAACCATGGTGCTCTCCCAGCATGATGATTTTTGGGTTTATGCTCTCTCTCCATGAGCCTGTTGCCTGTGGGGCTCTTCGGGTGTGGTGTCTTGTTGTGCCTGGAGATGCTATCACCTGTTTTCAGGCGCTCTGCCCAGCCTTATCACCTGCCCCAGCTCTGCAGGCAGGCGATTGTACAGCCTGCTGTCGGAAAGGGTCCAGGTGTTCCTCCAAGCCAGGTGGCTCCAGCGGGGCAGATTGTGGGTGCTTCTCCTTGCCTTCACTCAGTGGGCTCTCTGAGACTGGGCTGGTAGGATGGTGCAGTGGCAGAGGAAGGTTTCTCTGGGCACTGGTGTAGTGCCTGACCTTCCATCCTCATGAGCGGTGTGCTTCAGGCACTGTCAGCTGCCGTGCGCTTGCCTGCGCCGGGGTGGATTTGGTGTTCTGGGCAGATGTGGGATGTGCCCACTGCATGTCTTTGTTGGAAGGCTGTGATGGCCCCATGCTTGTGGTGGCTCAGGTTCCTGTGACCGTCTGCTGTGCTGCCTTGGGCAGGTGAGCCCTCAGGCTAGGCTTGGCTGTTTCCCTCTTTCCCAGAGGATAGGAGCTGAATGCTGAGATTGACACGGTCACCGGGCCCTCCCCTTCCCAGGGGGCTTCCTGAAATAGCTGCACACTCCAGCTGGAGGGCTGGGAGCCAGCGTTTGCCTGGGAAGCCAAGAGCCAGGGGAGCAGCGTGCTCCAGCAAGTGCTTCCAGCGCGCCCGTGTGCACGCAGTTCCTCTGCCTGTGTGTCCCAGCATGGCCCCGCCGGCTGTGCCTGCAGCAGGGAGCCCAGCGCCCATCCTGCCCCAACGGAGAAGGGGCTGGGGCAGCTGGTGGGATAGGAAGGCAGATTTCTTCTGGAGAAGCCCTGGGCTGGTAACAGGGAGATGCTGAGGATATATCTTGGCACAGTCAGGGGTCTGTCCTGGCACTTCTGCACGTGGTGCTTGCCATGACTCCGTGCTGTTGATGTTTTCTTGCTATGACCAGGGCAGTCAGCATCGCAGTGGGGTGGGGGCTGAGCCTGACACCTGTGTCAGGAGCCAGACATTGGAGTGCCCACCCACTCCCCATAAATCCTTAACCCGCTTCTCAGAAGTACCTGACCAGCCCATCCCAGGGTGAGGGTGTCACATGCAACAGGGCCTGACACATGCTGTGTTGGCTGCCTGGCTCTCAGACCTCTTCCTGAGCCTCCCCTGTTTGCAGGGTGCAAGGATACTGCTGCACAGGGCATTGCTGCTATGGGTTCTGTGGGGAGAAGGGTAGGTTCTTGGGAGAGCATCCCTGCTCCTGAAGCATCCCCATTCCTGCATCCTATGAGCACCAGGAGGAGCTGCAGTGGGCCAGGTTCTGACCACTGAGCTGCCTGAGTCCCTGGGAAAGGAACATAATCTCCTTGGCCTGTCTCCAGGGCCCTGTCAGTAACCTCGTAAAGTTTGGTTCCTGCCTGTCCTCTCATCCCTGCCTGTGAGTGCAGCTCCCACCCCCACCACCCCCAGTCCAGCTGGGCTCTCACCATGCAACCCCTGCCTGGCATTGTGTGCCATGCCTGGGGCTGGACAAGTTTTCAGTGCCTGCTGTGCCCCACCTGGGGAGGGACAGGGGTAATGGAGGCAGCAGGTGGGTGATGTCAGCTGTGCCTCAGTTTCCCCACCTGGGGCCTGGAGAACAAGGGTGATGTGTACTGCTTTTGCAGGACCTGTGTTTTTGGGTGCCCCTGTGAAGCGCTCTGAATGTTCACTCCAAAACAGGAGGCAGGTGGGAGAGGCTGTGCCCACCCTACTTCTCCCAAGCCCCCCAGAAATGCTCTGACTGTGGATACCCAGCGGAGTGCGGGTCAGCTCCAAGGGCCGGATCAGTCCCTGTGTAGCTGGGCAAAGGGGCTCCCTGTGAGCCACAGGGGAGGGTCTGACTGCCTCTCCCTCCCAGGCCTTTAAGGACATTTTGTTTTGTTGTCCTTGGGGTGCTTTGTTCAGGCTCCAACATTGCCAGTGGCTCCTGACTCCCAGGACTGCCTTGCTGGCATGGCCAGGCTGCTTTTGGCTGCCGCTTGCCCAGCTCAGGTGGGTTCCTGCTGTCACCCAAGATCACCCTGACTACGCACTGGGGCACTGCTCCCACTGCACTGCAAGAGGGGTGAGGGCTGGGGGGCCCCTGCGTGTCCCAGACACCCCCAGCGGCGCAGCGCCACCGACCAGCGGCAGGAGCTGCGGAAGTGGCTTTTGGCTGCGGGAGCCCTTCCCGGAATACCAAGGGGCAGTGATGGGGGGGCTGGCGGGGGATTTTTCTGCCTGAACGCCCCGGGAGAATCATGTCTGCCCTGGTAGAATGGGGCCGGAGAAAGGCAGCCCTGTTGGGAAGCACTCAGCTAGGCAATAGTGGCACTGGGACAGGTCCCTGGGTATCATTCCTACCCCTGTCACCCTGCAGCCGTGTCAGGCGGCTGGAAGAGCTGTGGACCACCCCCCATACACCCATCGCCCCTGTCTCTCTAGTTCAGCCCCAGCACCACCAGCCAGCCAGGCTGGGGACCAGGATGCCAGGGTAGGTGAGGGTCCTTTGTTTCTAGCAGAGTGCCTCCATGCAGCTGGCTGTCTCCTCCGTCTGCTGGCTGGGCTGCCAGGGAAGCAGCACTCTGCTCCCACAGGGCAAGGCTGGCACAGGGTCTGGAATCTCCAGGACAGGATGGTGGGTCCTGCTGTGCTCAGGCTGCTCTAAGGGGCAGAGAGACAATGTGCCCAGGGCAAAACATGGTGGTGGCACACAGGTGGCCCAGGCAGCTGAACTGGGTCATGGAGGAATGCCCACAAGGTGCCCACACACCTTGCAGGGTGTCTGGGCACAGAGCTGCCTGGCTGTGTGTAGGGCAGGGCTGGGGTCACTGGGGCTGGCACAGCATGGGGTGGCTCTTGCTTGCACGTCTTGGGGGGCACAGTTGAGTGCTGCCATCCCATGGGTGGGACATGTCCCAAGCTACTGGGTGGCTGGTGCAGGAGGGGGGACAGGAACAAGCACTGGGTGCTGGCATGTGGGAGGTGGAGTGCCCGCTCCGCACACGTGTGCTGTTCACGTGTGCGCCCTCGGCCGCTGCTGCCCGGACCCCAGATGGTCGCCCGAAAGCGCCGGCCCGTCCCCCCGCCCTCCGTGCACCGTCATGTGTCACTGGCGCCTTGGCCACTCTCCCCGGCCAGGACGCAGGGCTGAGAGCAGCTGGGGCACCCCGAGCCTGGCTGCGGGGCACCCTCTGCCTGGCCTCCTCTGGGACACACCACCCCACCAGGGTCCCACCTCGTGCTGGCAAAGGGGTGAGCAGGGAGGCTGCGGGGTGCCTGGGCAGCGAAGGGGTGGTGGCATAGCCCTCCTGCCCGCCAGATGGTCCCCCTGGGGCAGTGACCTTGTGAGAGTTGCCATGGAGGCCCCATGATGTCAGCAGTAGTATGAGGTTGAGTGAAGTAGCATGGCACCGGGCTAAGGATGTGCCAGCAGAAAGGCTTGTCCCTGTGCCCCTACCCCCAAGCAGGGCCATGCCCTGTTCCTGCAGCCCTTGAATGCCCAGGGTTGGGATTGGGCATGCAGGGCCAAGCTGCCGTGTGGATGATGGGCATGAGGGCAGGAACGCATGTGTAGGGCTCGGATGTTGAGGCATGGAAATAAGGGGCTCTGAGGGAATGTCATCTTCTGCTGTGCTCCAAGAGCAGCTTCTGGCCCTGACCAGACGGGCAGCGGTGCCCGCAGGGAGGGCAGCGCTGCCCACTGGAGCGTGCAGGGCTGTGAGCAGCTGGACCCCGCTAATGAGGCCTCATTAAGTGGGACAGGGCTGAGCCCGCTGTGCAGCCTGCTCTGCCTTGCCTTGCCCTGCCTGCACGGCCAGGGAGGGCACCTGGCTGGTGGGGGTACGGCTGGTGGGGGGTAGCAGAGGCACGGCAGTGCCCGCGGGGTGGGCCGGGCAGGCATGGTGCCAGGGCAGGTGGCATGGTGGGGTGCCGGTGCTACAGCGGGGCGGGCGACAGGGGGCCGAGCCTGGCTGGGAGGCAAGTGGGGAGCAGTGCCAAGCGCTGGAGGCAGTGGGCGGGGGAAGGCGGGAGGGCGGGTGGCTGCTGCTGCGCCGGAGCCCGAGGTGCCAATGAAGCTGGGGACTCACGGAGCCGTCCAGCCTGGGCCCCCGGATGGCAGCTGCGAGCAGCCAGGCCCCCTCGGACCCTCTCAGCAGGTCAGTGGGCAGGTGAGAGCAGGATCTGGGGGGCAGAGTTGGGGGCGGGCCAAGCGGAGTGGTGGCCATGCCAGCGCTGTCCCCCCACCGCTCATGGGTCTCCAAAACCCTTTGTACTGTCTTTGGGGTGGTGGCTCTGTAGGGGGGAGCTGAAGCTGTAGGTTTGTGCCGTGGCATGCTGGAGAGGTACCCACAAACCCTACAGCCTTTGATGTGGTGTGCTCCAGGGAGGGAGGGCAGAGTATGGCACCAAACCCCTCCGTGGCCTCAGTTGTGTTGGGGGCAAGAAGAGATTGCCTGACAGTTGTGTGTTTGTTATCCCTGGAATCTACCGATTTTGCAGAAGAGGTACACAGCACCTGGGTTGCAACTCAGTGCTGCAGGAGCAGAGTGTGGCAGAGACCCTCCTTGTTCCCCCTCCCCTCTTCCCTTTCATGGGCATCAGTGAGCAATGTCAAAGTTTGCCTCGCTTCCCCCAGGGCAGTACTGGTGGCTCGCAGAGCGTGCTCCGGGCTGTCACTGGGGCTGGGCAGCCTTCTGCAATGGGGGGTGGTGAAGGCAGTGTAACACTCCTGGGAGATCCTGTGGTTTGGGTGTGCCCCTCATCACTGCATTACCCCAGCCCTGGGACTGTCCCCAGTACCATGCCAGATGCCTTTCCTCGCACAGCATGTCTCTGCTACACTGGGACAGGGGCAAACATGGGGCTGAGCACCAAAGAGAGAGGGTAGGGAGAGTTAGGATATGCTGGTGAGGCTGGCAGAGTCAGTCATGTGCTGTGCCTGCATCAGGGCACAGCAGCCTCGGATGCAGGGATGACACTTGTGGATTCATTACCCCATGAATCAGGGACAAGGAGTGCAGGGCCTGATTATAATGCCCCCAGAACCCAGGATCAGTTGACAGTCAGCAAGGGTACCCAGGACACCCCCTCTCTAAGTGACCCCATCCCTTGGGACTCCCACCTTAGGCTGGGGTCATCTGCCTCCAGCATCCTGTACCCCACTTTCTTGCCCTGGAAGAGCCACTGTCGTGGCAAATTATGTAATTAGCATATTTTTCTATCTTCCAGCAGCCCCTGCCTAAAAAAGCTGTGAGTTTGTTGCGATTGCCATGGCAATGAGCGATGGCATCAGGCTGATGACATCAGGGGTACACTCTGTTGGCATTGCAGGAGCAGCCCTGACAGCCCCTGAGTTGGAGGCTGCAGGGCATCCTCTGGAGAAACTGGGGGCCCCTCACTGGTTCAGGGGGGCTAGATAAGGTTTGTGCCCTACAGAGGGCTGGGCTGGCATACCCCCATGTGGACAGTTTGAATGGGGGGAAAAAAGAGGAGGGAGTTTGTGCTGGAGATGCCTCCCATGAGGACATCCTTTTCCAGTATCGACCCTGCCACCATCACAAGCTGACCAGCCATAAATCAGGGCCCCTCGGGGAAGTGGGGCGCATCCGGGCACCCCAGCCAAGCTGTCATTGTGTGAGTCGGTGCTGCTTAGCATGAGAAAGACCTTGGTGCCAGGCAGGGTGATGGATGATGCCTGCTTTGCTGGGCTGGGGAAGTTTTGGCTGTGATGTGTGGGGGGGTTTCCTGGGGAAGGGGAGGAAGGATGTCCTGGGCACCCCGAATGTCCCCTTTTGGGATGTTTTGGACATTCCCTTTTGGAACTTCCCTTCTGGAGACATTTGGGGTGCCTGTGGCATCCTTCCTTCTCCCTGATGTTATCACCCAAGACAGGCATCCTTTGAGGCTGCGCTGGGTTACGTGCACAGAAAATCTGGGGCCTGGGAGGGGGACCTGGCCCTCCAGAGACTGCACTGTTGCTGGGTGGCAGCTCTCCCTCTCCCTTTCCCATAGCAGGGAAGGGGGGAGACTTTAATCTCCCAGATGTCTGGGTTCTATCTACCTCCTTTTTTACCATGTGGGGTTGGGAGGGTGGTTAATGAGTGTAAAGAACTGTATGACCTTCCTAGATTTGGGGGGGGGGGGGTTGTAGTGAGCTGCTGGGTGAGCATGCAAGTGTTTGCGCACGTGTGCTCACTTGTGCATGCATGGACACACATGTGGCTGCCCCCTTATTGGGGACAAGTGCACCAAAGCCCAGTGCTGCAGGAAAGGAGGAGGGAGCAGCACAGGCCTGGCAGCTTCATTGCACTGGTGCCCGGCAACTCAAATTTGGGGTGCTCCATGAGGCTTGGGAGTGAAGCCAGGGGGTCACCGGAGCAGAGTGATGGCTTGGAACAGGGATGAGGTCCCCCGTGGGTGCCAGGGCTCCTGGCTGGGCCCTATAGTGTATCTGGTCCCCTCACCAGACCTTTTGTCAGGGAGGCTGGAGCATTGCCCCACTCCTGCTGGCTGAGCTGCTCATTAGGAGCCTTGTTAGTGTGAGCAGCTTAATCAGAGGCTTCCCGATCAGATCAGTCTGCTCGAGTGGGCAGTGTGCCCTGGCATGGGGCACTGCCAGTGTCCTGTCCCCTGCTTTGGGGCCCTTTGAGTCCTGCTCTTGCACAGCACCCCACAATAAGAACCTCTGCTGGGAGGGAGGTCCCCCAGCACCTGGAGCTGCTGTGAGCTTGTTTCTGACGGCCCCTTGGCTCACAGAGTCAGCCGGGGGCACTCGGGTTCCCCGGCTGGGCAGGGCAGCGTACTGCCCCTACAGCCCTGCCCAAAGTGCCCTCCGTGCCCCCTCGCCCCTCTCCTGCAGCCCTGCTCCCCTGCAGCCCCCCCGCAGCCCGCGGCGCGTGCGGGCCCCGCTCGCAGCAGATGGCTTTGTTTGGCAGCGCGGTGCCCGAGTCGCTGGGCATCACGTCCCGGCTGTGCCGGCCTAATCAAATGACACGGTTAGGTGCACCGCGCCTGCTGCCCGCCCCCGCCGGCGTGAGCAGATCCAAAGTGACGGCTCCCATTTGTGGCCCGCTCACTGCCGGCGTCAGCCATTCTGGGGGGCAGCTGGGGCAGAGGCACGAGGTGGGCACTGGGGTGTCTGTGGTGGTGAGAGCAGCATTGTGCAGTTACAGCAGGCTCCTGTAGCAGCATGGGTGCTGTGGGACTGTGAACTGGCAACCAGCACCCTCACCCCATGCACCCATCCATCACCTGGCTTCAGGTGGGGTGGGGAGGGCTCGGGGCACCCCTGCATTGCAAAACGCTGTCTACCTTCAGCCTAACCTGCCAGAGCTCCACAGCATCCTTGCAGGACATTAGTATGACTGTGCTGGACAGAGCCATGGGGTGATGGGTGCCATCCCTGCTGGGGTGACAGGCACTCATCTCCTTTGTTGTTGTCCTCCTTGGTGTGAGCTCACATTGTGTGGCAGTCTGCACAAAGCGCCCTTTTTGCCCCCTTCTGCCCCCCTGCCCCCCCACTCCCCTGCAGGGAAGACAGCTGGGCACTGGGGCTGTCCACTCAAGGGACCCCACTGCCTGGGACCCCCTGGGAGGTGGCCTTGCTTAGTGCTGAGCTGGCAGCAGGACCCTGGCTGAAACAGGGTGCTTTTTCCTGGGGGGATACCCAGGCCCCTGCCACCTCACTTCCCATCGAGAGGGGCTTCTGCTTCAACCCGGGGGTCCTGCAGTTTCCCCCCCAGTCATGGGCAGTGGCCACCCAGCAGGACCTCTCTCGCTGGGCGCAGGGAGGGGGGCCTTGAGAACAGAGGCCCCTTTGTGCTCTGGCGCCTGGACCTGCTTTGTATGAGTTGCAGGCTCTCCCTTTGCTGCAGCCGGGCTCTGGGCAGAGCCATTCATTGGGGGGGGCCGACACCGTTGCCCTCCCCCTCCTTGGCACTGGCTGTGCGTGGCGGGCAGCGGGGACAGGCAGGGGGGCGGGATGGGGAAGGATGCCGGGGACCTCCCAGCCCCGCTTGGCGGCTGTCACCCTTCCAATGGGGCCAGCAGGGGGGTCCCCAATTGACACATCCCATGGCATCTCTCTGCAGAATGGCGCTGTGCCTGGGGAGCAGGGCAAGCAGGAGAAGAGCGTCAAGCGTGGCAACTGGGGCAACCAGATCGAGTTTGTGCTGACCAGCGTGGGCTATGCCGTGGGCCTAGGCAACGTCTGGCGCTTCCCATACCTCTGCTACCGCAATGGGGGAGGTGGGTGTCGGGGCCAGGGGAGTGGGGTTCCTCTGGGCAGGTGTGGGGGTGTGCACCCCAGCCCCACATGGTGTTTCTTGGGGTGGTGCAGGGCATGGGAAGCACAGCTGTGCTTGGGGTTACTGTTCACTCATCCTCTGGTTCCTGCTCATTAGGTGCCTTCATGTTCCCCTACTTCATCATGCTCGTGTTCTGCGGCATCCCCCTGTTCTTCATGGAGCTCTCCTTTGGGCAGTTTGCCAGCCAGGGTTGCCTTGGCGTCTGGAGGGTCAGCCCCATGTTCAAAGGTAAGGAGATGCCTGTCTGTACTGGCACAGGCCAGCATGAGACACCTGCTGTCACCGTGCCCTCACACACCATGGGGTGCATGCACACCTCTGGCACGTCGCATGGTCCAGTGCAGGCACCTGCAGCTTGTGCAGACCTGCACACACATGCCGTGCGCATAGATGACAGTCTGCATTGCCCTGGTCCCCTGTGCACATGGCTGCCCTGGCTACGCTGCCCTGCACAGCCTGCCTGGCATCCCTTGCACACGTTACACGTGCCCCTGCACACGCCTCGCATCTCCTGCGCAAACCCCAGCCCTGCGCTGGCATCCACTGCAGGCATTACACACACATCCCTGCATATGCCACACGTGTCCCCAGCGCATCACTCTTGCAGAGGCCACTCAGGTCCCCTGAACACGCTATGGCCTGCCCAGCTGTGGGCATGCTTCTGCAGTCGTCTCCCTGGACCATAGGCAGCAGGTTCTGTGCCCACATGCTTGCCCTGCCATGGCTGGACCCTGCTCCAGGTGCATCTCCTGGCTTACTGGCGTGCTCCTATTCTGCTGGCTCCCCTGCTCACACCTGCAGGCTGCCTGCCAGGTGACATGCCCACAATGTCATGTCTGAGTGCAAGCAGCCCATGCACACACTGTTGTGTGCCTGCACAGTGGCGTGCTGAGCCTGGGGTGCACTTCCCTATGCTCATGTGGCCTGTCACATGCCATGCCACCAGATAACTGCAGGCCTAAAGTCACTGTAGCCAGGAGTGACCCCCCATCCAGTTGTTCGCTTGGGCTGCAGACCCCAAGAGTTTGTCTGCAGTCTGTATGCATTGCCATGCGTCCAAGGGGACCCTCAGCACCATTAGGCTCGTTTGGAGGTAGAGGATCCTATGCACAGTGCTCCTCACAGCATGGCTGCAAGGCTGCTGACAGCATTGCATGCAGCCCGCTCCTCCCATGCCACAACCCCTGGTGCTGTGCGCCGTGCCCGTGCCGCCGCACCCTGCCGCTCACCCCTCCCCGGTGCTGTTCCCAGGCGTGGGCTACGGGATGATGGTGGTGTCCACATACATCGGGATCTACTACAACGTGGTGATCTGTATTGCCTTCTACTACTTCTTTGTGTCCATGACGCGCGTGCTGCCCTGGACATACTGCAGCAACCCCTGGAACACGCCCGACTGCGTGGGGGTGCTGGACGGGAACCTCTCCAGCCGTGCTGCCCTCAACATCACCCAGCTCCTCAACAGCACCCAGAAGCGCACCAGCCCCAGCGAGGAGTACTGGAGGTACCAGGGCCTGTGATCAGGGACGGGGGAGGTGATGATGGTTGGGCCCCACTGACGCTGCTGCCCCCTCCCCACGCAGGAGGTATGTGCTGAACCTGTCGGATGACATCGGGAACCTGGGCGAGGTTCGGCTGCCCCTCCTGGGCTGCCTTGGTGTCTCCTGGGTCGTTGTCTTCCTCTGCCTCATCAAGGGCGTGAAATCCTCGGGAAAGGTACCTGTGTGTTCCCTCTCCAGGCTCCTCCCTGGGGGTGTGGACATGCCTTCAGAATAGATGGCCGTGTCCCCTCTAGGCATAACCCCACCCCTACTGGGAATGAACTACCTGTTGTGGACATGTTCCCAATCCCTTCTGGGCACAGCTCCCTCCTCTTTTTAGCTTTGTCCCTGCCCTCTGTCTGCTCCTCCCACTCTGGGAAAGGCCACACCCCTGTGACCTGGCCACATCCCTTCTGGACATAGCTCCTCCCATGTGGCCATGGTCTCACCTCCTTCAGGATAGTCCCTTCTCTGGACCATATCTGCTCCTCCTGGTCTGTTGCTCTACACTCTGGACCATAACCACAGTCTACAGCCACACTTTAGCCGTTCCTGCCTGTGTCCCCACCCCTGTCCCCATCCCCACCTCACTGAGGTGCTGCCCCACAGGTGGTGTATTTCACGGCCACCTTTCCCTATGTGGTGCTCACCATCCTCTTCGTGCGCGGCATCACGCTGGAGGGGGCCGTCACTGGCATCATGTACTACCTGACGCCCCAGTGGGACAAGATCCTCAATGCCAAGGTGAGCAGGGACAAAGGGTGGCGGGCAGCCAGGGCTGAGCGGGGCTGGGGGCACAGCACTGACCATCCCACTGCCACAGGTGTGGGGTGATGCAGCCTCACAGATCTTCTACTCGCTGGGCTGTGCCTGGGGCGGGCTCATCACCATGGCTTCCTACAACAAGTTCAACAACAACTGCTACCGGTAAGTGCCTGACCACAGTCCCCCAGCCCTGCCACTGTCCTCGTGTCCACTGCCAGCCCTGACTCCTCTTCCCATAGGGACAGCATCATCATCAGCATCACCAACTGTGCTACCAGTGTCTATGCTGGCTTCGTCATCTTCTCCATCCTGGGCTTCATGGCCAACCACTTGGGTGTGGATGTCTCCAAGGTGGCTGACCACGGGCCAGGCCTGGCCTTCGTTGCCTACCCTGAGGCCCTCACCTTACTCCCGATCTCGCCACTGTGGTCCATTCTCTTCTTCTTTATGCTCATCCTCCTGGGGCTGGGTACACAGGTAGGTCATGTTGGGGCCAGCATGTTCAGATGGGGTGGCATGGTGGGGCCAAGGTGGTGACATGCTGCCCTCTCTGCCTCCTATGTAGTTCTGCCTGCTGGAGACCCTGGTCACAGCCATTGTGGATGAGGTGGGCAATGAGTGGATCATCCGCAAAAAGACCTTTGTAACGCTGGGAGTGGCTGTGGCTGGCTTCCTGCTGGGTGTCCCACTCACCACACAGGTAGGTGACCATGGGACGCCATGTTGCTATGGAGTGCCATTGCCATGGCCGCTTTCATCAGCCACAGTTGTTGCAATGTGATGGTAGTGACAGCCAGGGCCTGGTCTTGCCAACACTGAGGACAGGACCCACAATTAAGTGTCTCCATGCTGACTCTGGCATCAGGCATTGCCGTGCTAGCTGTGGCAGCGGTGTCTGAGCTGTGTGCTGCCGGCACAGTCAGCATGGCTGTGGCTGTGCTGGTGTCTGCCAGCAGCAGTGGTACCGCTGGGGTGGCTGTGCCAATGCATCTGTTTTCCAGGCGGGCATCTACTGGCTCCTGCTAATGGACAACTACGCTGCCAGCTTCTCCCTGGTGGTCATCTCCTGCATCATGTGTGTGGCCATCATGTACATCTATGGTAGGTGCAGCTGCCTGCAGCCAATCAGACGGTAGGGCTGATCCAGCCACCCAATGGGGAAGGGCTTGCCCCAGCAGCTGGCCAATCAGCAGTTTGCTCTGTGTTACATGGGGAGGCTGTTGCCCAATCAGGAGCTGTGGCTGTGGGGGGCTCATGGGTCCCACCAGGATGGGGCTGGGGCTGGGGCCAGGTGAGCCGTGAGGGGGCTCAGGTCACCACCAGGGCTGATGGTCACTTTTCTCCCCAGGACACCGCAACTACTTCAAGGACATTGAGATGATGCTGGGCTTTCCTCCCCCACTTTTCTTCCAGATCTGCTGGCGCTTCATCTCACCCGCCATCATATTTGTGAGCATTGCAACCACGGGGCACTGGGCTGTGGGAGGAGGAAGTGAGGAGCTCACCTGGACATGGCACTCCCTGGAGAGGAGGGTGCTGAGCTCAGGAGACCAGCAATAGGGCAGAGCGGGGAAGCTGTGGGGGCACAGAGCAAACTGGCTGCTCCCCACTGGCTGATCCTGCCTATCCCTTCCCAGTTCATCCTGGTCTTCACAGTGATCCAGTACCGGCCCATCTCCTACAATGAGTATGTCTACCCTACTTGGGCCATCAGCATTGGCTTCCTCATGGCGCTCTCTTCCGTCATCTGCATCCCCATCTACGCCATCTACAAAGTGTGCCGTTCTGAGGGGGACACACTGCTTGAGGTGGGTGGCCAGGGGCTGCACCCCTTTGTCTGTGTCCCACCTGGGGCTGCCAACAAGGCTGTCCCTGACCTCACTGGAGCTGTCAGCAATGGTTGTGTGCAGGCAGCGTGCATAGAGCAGCACGTGTTTGTGCATCTCTGGAAGCTGCTGGCATGCTGGTGCAGACTGGGGCAGGGGAGCATGGTGGGTGCTAATCTTGTCTCCATCCTTTCCCTTTCTAGCGCTTGAAAAATGCTACCAAGGCAAGCAAGGACTGGGGCCCAGCTCTGCCAGAGCACCGCAGCGGGCGCTACGCCCCGGTGTTCAGCCCTTCCACCGAGTCTCACCTGGAGGTGCAGCCCCTGCAGCCAGAGAAGGACCAGAGTGAGGCGGTGGCTGCATCCCCCGTGCAGGGCAGTAATGGCTCAGCCCACAGCCAGGACTCCAGACTGTGACTCCCCACAATCCCCGCACCCCCTCTCTAACCCTTCTTGCACCTTCCGCTGGCGGAGCCTAGCTCCGGGCTGCACCGGACCATGGGGGCTCTCAGCACCCATCCCCGAGACCCCCCCACCTCCTCGCCGGTTAACCCCTCCCGCCCCTGCCCCCGTGGCGTTCGTTAACCCTCGTGTTTACGGTAACCTTTGTGCTCGACGCTGGGACAAGAGAGGAGGGGGCACGGCCCCGGGAGGGCTGGGAGCCAGAGGCACTTTGCAGGAGCCTTGACCTGGAGGTATGCACAGGATGGGGGGGGTGGGATGCTCCCAGGTTCCCACCCCCCCTTCCCTAAGCCAGGCAGCCTGTCCTGCCATGGGGCACCCTCCTGACCTTCCCATGGGGAGGCCATGGTATGGGACCAGGGTTGGGCATGCCAGGATTGCTCGCGGCCTGTGTGTGCACAAGGCCATCATGGCAAGGGTTGGCACTGCAGGGATCCCCAGCCTGGGTCTCAGCCACTGTGGCTCAGAGCCTACTGGGTCTCACAGGTGGTCATACCCAGGGGTGCTGCCAGGCACAAGGCCAGCACAGGGAGATGGGGGCAAGCATGTTGCTTGCACCAGAACGGGGATCTGATGGTACAAGACACAAGCACTTAGAGCACACGTGTGTACACGTGTGTGTCCCTCACAGACACAGCATGGGCAAACATATGGCGTACGTGGCCATGCACATATGCACGGTACACTGGGGCTGTGCAGGCAGTGGGCTGGGATGTTCCCCTCCATACACTCCTCCACCCTGTGGCCCCACTGGGGTCTGTGGGTGCCCTTCTGGGTGGCCAGGCATTGCCTACAAAGCTGGGCACAGCCACAAGCAGCCCAGTGCTGCTGCCTGCCCCATGATGGGGCAGGAGGCTGGGGAGTACTTAAGCCTGGCTAGGGGGTAACCAGACAGGGATGAGGTCCAGCTCTCCCTGGCAGCCCCAGCACTGGCAGGGGAGGACCCTCCATGGTGCTAAGGGGGACCAGGATGGATCGGCCTCCCCCAGCTGCTGCTTAGCAAGAGGTACCAGCGGAGACACGAAGGGCTACACCAGCCCACTCACTCCGAGCCATCTGGGGATGCTCAGTCCCCAGGCAGTATTAGTGGAACAGGATGCACTGGCAAAGGCTGGGCGGTTTTAAATCTGTCTTCCAGCTCCAGCCAAAGGGCTTGGAGCTCTTGATTTGGGGTGGATGGGATGAGACCCTTCCTACCCCGATTGCTCCCCTCCCAGCCAGCACCCTGTGCTCCCTATGTTGCAGCCCCGAGGCTGGCACAGGGACATGGCACAGCTTGGCACGGTGGCGGGAGGCAGTGGGCGGCGAGCCCCAGCAGGATGTTCCAGCTCCCCGTCCCGAGCCCCCCGTCGTGCCGCGGCGAGGGGCGCAGGTTCCCGCATGGTGCCCGTGCCCTGCCCCTCGAGTCACGCCGCTACTCTTCACCTCTAATTGTTAGCAATAACGCGCGCGTCCCTGGGCAGCGCTGCCTGTGCCAGTGTCCCTGGGCAGCGCTGCCTGTGCCAGTGTCTCTCCTGGTGTAGAGTTCTAAAGTATCCTAGATTTTAATGAGATTTATATTCCTGAGCTTGTGTCCTGCTGTGCCCTTCTTTGGGAACCATGTGAGGGGAGGGGTTGAACAGTGGGGGACACGCTTAATGGGTGCAGCTCTTTTCCGCTCTGATGCCAGGTATTGGCACCCAACAGCCAGCTCCGTCCTGGGGCATTCTTCTTTGCCCGACCTGGACGTACAAAACCAGCTGGAGGTAAGGCAGAGGATGGAGGACAGGCTTACCCCTGCTGGGGGTAAGTATTGTCCCCAAATGAACTGGAGGGCAGCAAATACCCGTGACACAGTGAAGGCAGCTGGCCTTGCCCTGTACGCTTTCCCTAGGTGGGCGCCTTGTTAGGCCCCCCTGCATTGCTGAGTGAGCAGGGACTCCCCCAAGGCATGGAGGGGCTGAGTCAGGGGCTCTGCCTTCCAGCCAGCAGCTGGAGGTGGCAGACAGGACTTCCCCTCTATACTCCACAATCCCACTTCCTCATCAGATGGTGTTTTCTCCCACCCCCACAAAGCCTGCCAACTTTTCAAACTTTTATTAAATACAAAACCCCCGGTCTCTACGACCGAACGCTGCATTCAACGTACGCTGAAAAAAGGGTCAGACATTCAAATGTACAAAAGTCGCCGGTGCCCCCCAGCCCTGGCGAGCTGCCCTGCTCCAAACCCCACTGCTCCCAGCCCCCCAGGGAGCATCAGGGGGTGCTGGGGCTCCCAGTCCCATGGAGGGGCACAGGGCTCCTGCCCTGCACGGTCCCGGCCTCTCCTGCCTGCAGCCCCCCTGCCCCTGGCCTGGAAGCGGGAAGGCAGACAAGGGGAGACCTCAAGGAGAAGATTTCCTCCCTGCTAGAGGGTGCACCAGCCCCCACCAAGACGTGCTGGGGGGGGTTCAAATCAGCCCTATTTACCCCACCAAAGCAGGGAGGGCAGGTGAGGGCAGGCGCAGACAGGGGCTGCACGCACACACAGCACCTGCCTTTGGGGAAGGGGGATGGGATACAGCTGCCATCCCCCCAGCCCTCGGGAAACTGAGGCACAGCAAGGGGCATTCACTAATCAGAGGTCTCTGTTTGGCAGAGCTGAGACAGGGCCCGGCTCTAAGCACCAGACTAAAGCAGAGGAAGACAGCAAGCCACGTCTGTGTGCCCAGCAGCATGAGCAGTGCCTGGCCAGGGCAGCAACCTCGCCCTGATCCTGCCTGCCTGGGGGCCCCAGGCTGCTCCCATCCCCAGCTGGGGCAGCAGTGGCTCCAGCACTGGTAAAGGGGGAAGCCTGCACCCCACTTCTCACAGCGCCGGTGGGGACCCTCCAGCTCTCACAAAGCAGTGGGATTTCACCCTCCCCACCCAGGGTGCAGGCAGGAGCTGGCATGGACTGGGGGCTCCTTGCCAGGCCTGGGGTTGCCCCCTCCCTCTGTGCCAGGAGCTGCTTGCAGGGCAGCTGGGCTCATCCACCAACACACCACGTATGGGGCAGGGGTCCTGCAAACACACTCGTGGGGATGGGGGAGATGGAGAAATCCTAGGGACCAAAGGGCCGGCTGGGGGGCAGCCGTCTCCAGAAGGCAGCAGAGTAGGCAGAAAACATCCCTGTCCAGTTCTGGCTCTTGAGCTGGGGCAAAACCCACCATGCCCAGCCAACCCCAGGCACAGGGGATCCCAGTGACAGGAGCACTAGCCGCGGGCCAGGCGGGGCGGTGGCCTGCCGATCTCCACTGTGATGTTGGTGTACATGGGCTGGCGGGAGATCTCCACCAGCCGGTACTGCAGCGAGCTGATCCCATCCCGCTTCATCGTCATTTTGGTGTTCTGGATCTTGGTGAATCTGGTGGAAAGAAGAGCAGGATGAGGATGGAGGGATGTCCTGTTGTAGGGCCAGCAGTGCTGGACCTCTGTGGGGGTGAGCAGCCAAGTGATCGCCCAGCGTCCCAACTGCCCCAGCCCTGTGGCTCACTCACCTCTGCGGGTTGGGCTCGTTGTGTTTGTCACGTTCGTGCTTGATCATGCGGTACCTCCCAATGCGGATGTCGGGCCTCGACACCTTCATGCCATTCAGGGATATGCTGGGGGCCAGGAGAAGGTTGGGATCAGTGTGTGAGCCCCAGGGTAGGACATTCCCCAGCCCAGTGACCTCCAGGGTCAGATCCCAGGCAAAATAAACCTGTCCCTGGTTAAACAAAGCTGTGCCAAGCCAAGCTGAGCAAAGCCCGGCCCCACCCAGGCCAGTATCATGACCTAGGGTGCCACATGCCCCATGGCAGTGTGCCCAAAGTGCCACTCCCATCCAGGGACCGGCAGCTGCATTCAGCCTGTGCTGCACACAGGCAGCCATCCATGTGCAGCCATCCATCCCTCCCCGCCATTCCTCCCTCCCTCTGCGGCCCCTGCCCTTTACATTCCCTGAATGCCGCTGCCTAGCCCTTCCCTTGGAGCCCTCCCCTCAGATCAAGGGCTGCCTGAAGCTCTTCCAGAGTTCCACACACTTCTTGTCTCCCACCCCGAGCCCACCTTGTGTGGAAATCACAACTGTGCCATGTGTTCAGGACTCCTACAAGGGTGTTTTGCTAGTCTGGCTATTACAGGCTGGTTACACCCCACTGGCTGCACGCTGCTTCCCTGGGCAACACCATGGGGAAACCCATGGGAGGTGATGTGGCCATCGTCAAGCTCTGGCACCCAACACAGGGTGTGGGGGGATTTGGCTTTGCTCAGCTTGCAGCTGTACTGCTGCCTGCCGGCTGCTGGCAGGAATGACTCTATGGCTGCTGCAGGGCCACCACTAAGATACTTCCAAGTCTTTAATCTCAGCCCTGGACACATCCAAGTCTAGCATCCCAGCCCCTGTATGGAGCAGAGCCCACAGGCACACCACCCTGTGGATGCGGTGCATACCCACAAGAGAGGCAGAGGGGTGTCCTGCAGCCCCCAGCACTCTGGGAAAGGCCAGTTTCATCCATAAGGGTCATCAGCCCCAAAGCTGGAGTGTAATTCAATCCCTTCCTGACATGTGGCACAGCCCATGTACCTCCCCCACAACACTGGGAACACCAGTGCTGTAAGAGTGCTAATTCAGTGCTCGGTGGGAAGTCTGGTACACCCCAAGCAGTCAGTGCTAGTGAGGCGTTGGGCACCTACCGATTAAAGATGTCATCGTCCTCTCCTCCCCAGCCCCAGTACTCATTGGGAAAGCCATTGATCTTCAGGAACTGGGACTTGCTCAGCCCAGAGACACCGCCAAAGTAGCCGGCATAGGGCAGCCTGCAGGTTGACAGCAAATGGGTCAGCCCCAGGAACAGGCAAAGATGGAGGTGAGCTCCATGGGGACCCCCAAGTACAAGTACCAACTCTTTCCTGTGTCACCCTCCTCCTACCCAGGGCTCTGGGCTCTCTGCCATCTCAGGTACACAATTCCAGCCATCAACCTCATGCCAGCCCCAGGTGGCAATCAAGGGTGGTTGCCCTGATGCCATCCCAGAGAGATATTCCCACCCTGCCTGGGCAGAAACACCCCAGCTCCCCGGGGCACCCACCTGAACCCAAACTTGTCCATGCCAACAGCAAAGTGCCGTGGCTGCTCGTAGCAGCGATAGAGGTTGCGATCGTCCATGGGGATGAGATCCACGTCGCTGAAAATGAAGCAGTCATACTCCTCGTCGTCCTTGAGTGCCTCCATGAATCCCACGTTGAGCAGCTTGGCCCGGTTGAAGGTGTCTTCACCGAACTGCAGAGCAAAGCTCAGCAATGCCTGCTTGCCCACCCCAGCCCTGCCACCCCTTGCCCCTGCCCCCTCACCTGGTTGATGATGTAGATACCATAAGCCACCTTCTGCCGGCGCAGGATGGGGTGCAGGTAGTGCAGCCAGTACTTGAGGTGGTGCTCGCGGTGCCGGAAGGGGATGAGGATGGCCACCTTCTGCCGGGGTAGGCAGTCTGGGGGCGTGTACTTGCCACCCTGGCGCACATCAGGGTTCTCCCGCTGCACTCGCTCCATGCTCATGGGAGAGCTGAACTCGATGAGCAGGCGCCCAACTGTGAGAGGGAGGGCAGGGCAATGCCCACAGGACAGGACATGGTCAGGGGCACGGTAACCTGCCGCTCCTGCCCAGAGTGGTAAAGCAAACAGCGGGGAGGACCTGCAAGGGGGATTGGCACTGCTGAGGGCAGAGAGCGCTCAGAGCCTTTCCTAAACCGGGGCAGAGAGACTGGGCTAAGAAAACCTGAAACCAGCTGTCCTGATACAGTTCCAGGCTGTGGTTTCTCTACTATTTCATGGGGAAGCCATGCCCAGGGCCCAGGGGATAAGGATGTCAGCCATGAGCACCCACCTTAGCCCCATGTTCAGAGTCAGAGCCCAAATTAATCCCCAACGCTCACCCAGCATGTCTCACCTAAACCAGGAGGTGTCTCCTGGCAGGGCTGCAAGGGCTTCTCAGTGGCAGACTGGTTGGTGCTGGGCTTGGTGCTGGGGGATGGGGCCTCAGCACCGGCTGGCCCGTAGCTGGGAACGGTGCCGTTGGGGCGGGAAGAGTTGGAGAAGGGGTGGGCGCGCGAGGCGTTCCTGGCGTTGAAACGGCTGAAGAAGTCCAGGTGCTGCGCGTAGACGTCAAAATAGAGGATCATGATGATGACGAAGTGGAGCAGACAGAGCAGCAGCACGGCCTTGCAAATCCTTTCCAGGGTCACCCCCAAGAGCAGCCTGGTCATCTTCTGGGCACGGGCAGGCGGACATGTGCGCTTGGCGGGGCAGGGGGGCGGCTCCAGCCACGGTCCTGATCCTGCCAAGACACCTCATCCTCAGGACACCACGAGCCTGAGCCCCCAACCCAGCCCAAATGACACTGGGACAGCAGGAGCAGCACAGGCCTGATGGAGATGTGAAGGGCTTGCAGGCTGGTATACCAGGGAGCACTCGAGGGGGAATGCTGCACCTGGATCTCTGCTCTGAAGGCACAACCATGAAGATATGAGAGGTCCTCAGCCCCATATAGCAAATCACCTCCTTGCTTTCCTAAGCCAAGACCAGAACAGGACAGATCCAATCCCCTTCTGTTTTTCCCACCCAGAGAGAATATGCAGATACCTCCAGACATGCCACACAGAGCTCCCATGGAGGCTGAGCCCTTGATGAAGGCTACACTCTCTAAAAACATGGTCACCCTGGGATGTCCCAAGAGCACCACAGATGTCCCCACCAGCCACCCCTTTCTGAGGCATCCCACTTCCCTGTTCCCCATCCTGCTCCCTCCCCACAGAGCTACACCCCAGCAGCAGCACCAAAGCGGGGTGGCAGTGAGAGTCATGCTGGCAGGGGCCCCTCTCAAGGCACCCAGTGGGTGAGCAGCTGCACGGCAGACACCGAGCCAAGCCAAGCAGGATATCCCAGCCCCTTGGAGTCAGGGTTCCCTGACACATCCAGGGGGGTCTGGCATACAGCCAGTGGTGCATCTCCCCTCCTCCTGATGGTGAGGCCTCCTGGGACACTGGACTGCTGGAAGTTAGGGTCCCCTTATCTCCCACATGATGCTTGGAGCTGGGCCAGAGCCCTGCTGGGAAGCCAGCTGGGAGAGTCACTAGAGAGTCCCAGAGAAGTCAAACATGCAGCCCTTCCCAGCCCTGCCACTGCCAGGGTCCAGGTCACAGTACAGCTATGCACCCCAGTTCCTGCCCTGAGCCCTGCCCTGCTAGTCCCTGCTGTTAGGGAAGCTGCTAGGATATGGCAATGCAATCACAAGGGACAGCCACCAGGGTTCACAAAGCTCTGAGGTCTTGGGACAGGCCAGAGCTGCTGGGTGGTCCCTGAGGGGACCTTGGTGGCTGGGGGTCTGTAGCAGGACCCCCAGCAGGAGTGCAGGTAGCATCCAACAGGGCTGGCAACCGGTCACTGGCAGCCCTGTCCAGTGGGGCTCCCCAGGGAGCCACAGGGCACTGAGTCGGCAGTGATGGCCACACTGTGCGGGTATGGGGATCAGAGCTGAGGTGTGAAGCAGGATCCTTCGCCTAACTCTGCTCTGGAGCGTGCTCTCCCAGTCACAGGAATGACCCTGGCAGGCAGACCCTGGAACCCACCACAGGCAGGGAGGTGCTGGAAAAGGCTCTGAGCGCAACACCCCAACTATGTCAACCCTCCCTTTGCAGGATGCAGAGCATACCCCTGTGGATAACCCTGGGGTGTCCTGCCATGTGTCAGCAGCACAACCCCACACCCATTTTTTTCTAGAAAGCAGCTCTTTGAAGAAAAGCTAGCTTTGCTGTTATCGCTCAGACTTTCCCCCGATCACAGTGCCTTGTCACCCCACAGCCCATGACGTGGGGACCTGCCAGCCCCCAGCACCTGCCAGAAACCCTCCCCAAAAGCCTGAGCAGTACATGGAGTGGTGGTGCCCCAACAGCCAGATGGGGATGCAATAGGGAAAAATCAGAGCTGGTTTTAGGGGCCCTTTGGTAGAATGGTCCCTGAGGCAAGTAGAGGGTGACACTCAGCAAGAACAAAAGCAAAGCACTCCATCAAGCAGTGGCCACAGGACACCACGAACATGAGTGGGTTTAAACTGCTAAGGAGGGGGCTGTGAAATATGATGTCATCTCCCCCCACCGCAGCAACTGTGCAGAGTGTGAGAGGCCAAAAGCAACCTGGGGCTGTGGAGCTGGTCCCCAGGGTTTCAAGCCAGTGCAGTATGTGCCATGGGGCTGGTGATGCTTGTTTTGCAGGCGATGCTCAACCCCGAGCACTCAATCCTTCTTCCCACAAGACATCCCAGGGCTGGGAGAAGGGAGGCACGGTGGGAGCCGGTGGCCCCGATGCCTTAAAGGTGACAACCTCCTGGCCAAAAGTGGGGCGAGGGGCCGCATTCAGCACAACTAACACTCCCCCACCCCCTATTTTTTCCCAGTCCCCGCGACACATGCAAAAACTTATTTAAAAAATGAGAAACAACCTCAGAATTAGGCTTTTTCCCGAGCCGGAGTGGTGCCGCCCATGAGTGACCGGGATCGCATCCCCCGGGTCGCATCCCGGGCCTCGCCCGCCCGGCCAGGCCTGCCCGCGCCGCTCCACTCACCGCGGCCTCGGGGCTGCCGCGCCGCCCCGGCGCTGGTCAGCGGCCCCCGCCGCCGCCGCCTTCTCTTCCTCTTCCTCCTCTTCCTCCTCCAGCCCCGGCCGCCGGCCCGCGGGCTCCCATGCCCGGGGCTGCGGGGGGCCCAGCCGGCCGGGCCGCCGCACCGCCGAGAGCCGCAGGGAGACGGGGCCGCGCCCGCACGCCGGCTCCGCCCGCCGCCGCCGCACCGGGCGGGGCCGCCGCCGCCGCCCGCCCCGGAGCCGGCAGGGCAGTCCCGCGGAGTCGGCAGGGCAGTCCCGCGGGCACCGGCCCCACGGACGCGGCTCCCGCGGGTGCGGACACTCCCGGGGGTGCGCGATGCCTCCGGCTCCACCACGAGATGCTCAACCCTCGGCCCCAGGCGCGGCAGCGGGACCCTCCGGGACACCGGCGCAGCGTGTCCCGGCCTTTCTCCGTTCCCTCGCTCCGCGTCGCCGCAAGGCAGCGCTTCCACGGACCCACCTGTGGCGACTCCCACGCTCCCGGCCGTTGGTGCTGCCTCAGCGTCCCTTGCAACCTATTTGTGGCTCCTTCCCCACCACCACCACCTTTTCTATGTTTCATTGCGAGGAAACACTGGGAATCTCACTCTCCTTACCACAATGGCATCGGTGAAAGATCGTGGTTTGGTCCCACCACAAGTTTGGCCGGCCACAAGTATTTTTTGCTCTGTCTGCAGCCTTTCCCTTCTACCACCTGCTCAGCTCCCTTCCCCAGCACTTGTGCCTGTTTGGAGCAACCCTGTTCCCTGAGCACCCTCCTCCTCCCATGCCTGGCTACTCACCCAAGCGAGGACTTTGCAGCTCCCTTCAGGAACTCCCTTCAGCAGACAAGCTTTCAGAAGAGAACCAAATGGCAGTTACCCAGCCCAGCCCTGTTCCACCCCTGCAAACAAGCCCTGCTGAAAGCAGTCCAACTTATGCCTCCAGCTCTTGGTTTGGCTCCTCAGCAGGTGGCATTTTTCTCATCAGTACCTACACATGATTACCAAAATATCTTTTAACTCCTGCTGCTGCTTCTAGGTGTAAGACCCTGGAGCCTTGTTTAAGCTTTTATCTGCTTGAGCAGCAGGTGTTTTGCAGGTGTTTAGTCCAAAGTCTGGAACCCAAGTGTGCACACCTAGAACCACAGGGCGTGCTCACCTTTTCACTGCTGGCTATGGTAGGCAGGCTATAGGTCACCCTGAGAGTAGCCCTGATGGGTCTCAGATCTTTGTAAGGAGCCTGTGGGCCCATTCCCCTGCCAAAGCTGTGATATACACAGGCAGGATTGGGAGAGTGGAAAAGCATCTCACAGAGGCACATTTCTGACAGCAGATGCATTTCTATCTGGGCAGGGCAGGGCAAGGCCCATCCCTGAAAAACAAGTGGGCGAGTCTTTCAAGACAGCTGCTAACCAGGAAGATGATTAACCCATAAAGCAGTTTTTCTAACTCCAGCACAGCACAGCCTCTCCAGCCCCAGGCATCTCCTTCCTGAGCTTGGTGTGGGTCTGATGAAACGGTTCTGCAGCTCCCACACAGAACAGGCAAAAGTCTGCCCACACCTGACACTTTCTTCGAAGCGGCAGAGCCCAGTTTGTGTTCTGCCACTATACAGATCTCACATTTCTCCTGTGAGAGCCTCCAGCCCCAGGGGACAGCCAGCACACCTAGATGGCAGTGGCTTGGTTTTCCCCACGACTGTCACGCACCCAGGGCTGAAATATATATACTGCAGCCCCAAAACTCAAAGGACAATCTGGAACAGAGGCAGGAGAGCAGCAGATCTCAGAGGGGTCATACAGAAGCAGCTGCCCTAGTTCAAGGGCAAGAATCAGCAGGCTCCAGCAGACTCACTGCTGCCCCAGCCTGTGGCACCCACATGCGGAGAGAGAAGGGCAGCTCTAAGTGTGCATCTGCTCTGAGACAGCACTGGAAGATCAGTGCTCTGTTAAGGTATAGTGGTAGAACAGTATGAGGGCCTTGTGTTGGATACAGCAGATGCAGCAGCCTCCAGGCTCTCTGCAGAGCACATGCAGAAGGACCTTGTCCTTTCCTTCCCCCAAGCAGCAGATGAGCTGCAGGTCCAGCTGTCTAAGCCAGCTTCCCCACACTGTTCAGCACAGCCAGGGACACGGAACAGAGCCAGCACAAAGCATCCCCACCCCTGGGACCTCTGCCTGGACAGAGGGACACTGCAGACTGGAGCCCCAGAACGCAGCCAACAGTCACACCAGGGAGCTGCTGGCTGAAGTATGTCCCTTGAAGGGGCAACACGTTCACTTGTCTGCCCTTCTGGTGCTCCCCAGCTGCACAGTGGGGCTATGGACTGTGTACACCCCCCCTACACTGAACTATCTGGATGGGAGGTGAAAGGCCCAAAGCAGCTTGTGTTGGGCTCACGTTGGGCTGCTAGGAGCCTGGCAGAGGCAATTCAGAGCTGCCTGCTGCCTGTTCCAACAGCCTTGTACCTGCTCCAGGCAGCAAGGCACAGCTCTGCGTTCCCACAGCCCAAAGAGGGTGGCTCTTGCAGCCTGAGAAAACAACAGAATTAACCCCACACAGTCAGGACACCACCAGGCTCCTGGAAGAGACCAGGGATTTTGCCAGAGGAACAGAGAGGAATCTCTCAGCACTGGGGCAGCCCAAACCAGCACTTGCTCTCTGCAAACCTCCCTAGCCTGCACAGGGAAGAGAAAGAGCTGGACAAGAACCATATTTATTTCACTGACACAGGGTTGCACTGATGGTCGATTCTACACACCGGGGATGGGCAGCATCAGGGTCCCACGACTGGACCAGGCTGCTGGGGGCAGAATTCACACAGAGAAATTTGTTTCTTCCAAGGGGCCGACTGATCTGCAGGACGGGGTTCTACGTGGTCAGGCTCCTGCTGCTGATGCCAGGAATCTCCCACCCCAATCAAGTATAGAAACATTAAATAAGTATATACAGAACCTCTTGGGGTGGGCTGGAACAGGCTGAGTGCAAGAGGGCTCAGCCCATTTTTACTTTAGATGTCTAGAAAGAAAGAAGAGAGGTTAGGTTGTGGCACACAAACCCCAGCTCACACCCCAATCCCACCCAAGCACCCCAGGATCATCCAGAAGCTGCAGAGAGCTTATCAGCCCCACTGGTACGACATGAGTGTCACACAAGGTGCACGCAAGGTGACACGCTCGGTGACAGAGGGGCCATCAGAAGGGTTCCCAATGTTGCAAATAGGCACAGTATGCTCTGGGAAGAGCTGTGCCACCCCAAACCTTGTAAGCAGCCTCCCCATCCCAATGCAGAAGATTGTGCTGAAACCCAGGTGTGTCTCCCTGGGGCTGGAAAGCATCCAGGGTGACAGCACCTTGCGCTCACTTAGGCCTGGTGGCCTCAGGAAGCAGGTACCTGCAGGATAGCAACGATGACCCCAAACAGCCCTATGGCACTGCCAAAGATTTCCACGATCAGGATCTTGACGAAGAGGCTGGCATTCTGGGCATCAGCCAGGGCAGCCCCGCTGCCCACGATGCCCACACAGACCCCACAGAAGAGATTGCATAAACCCACGGTCAGACCAGCTCCAAACATGGAGAAACCTGTGAGAGAGGAACGCTGCAAGAGCAGGATGTAACCTCCTTCCACCTGCACCCAGGTCATGCTGCAGAAGCTCTGTCTCAAGGTGACAGAAGACCAGGAGCTGCCAAGCCCCAGCAACACCCTATTGGGGAGCAGGACTGCTCTGAGGTGTGCCTCAGCTCCCACAGAGCCAGGCCACTGCTCCACCCAGGGGAGGAACAGTGCTGCTGCTGGGCAGCACAGCCTGCTGGCTGCGGGAGGACCTTGAGAAGGTAAGTAAAAAGCTGCCTTTTGACAGAAGAGTCACATGTCCTTCAGACAGCAGCAGCAGACCAGGAGTGGGTCAGAGGTGGAGGTCAGTGCTCACAGCAACTGTACCAGGGACCCAGAAGTCCTTACCTGCGTGGTAGTTCCTAGCTCCAATCTCTTCTGGGGTGACTCCATTGAAAGGCTGAGAGAAAGCACAGGACCTGTTTAGTGACAAGTCTGTGGTCTCTGGAAAAGGTACGTGTCCCTGATACAGCCAGAGGCTGCCTCATTTCAGCCAGAGCCAGTCCCTGATTCCACATCATGGCTTCATGGAATCTGCCTTGTGTGTGCTCTCCCCACCCTCTCTTCATCACAGGCAAGGATCACTACACAGACCAGCAGTCCAGGGGCTCCCAAAGGCACAACAGTGTTCCAAGTCCCCACAGGGCTACCCCTCACAATACTGGCCCATGACCAGCTGCCCATCCCCACTGTGGCCCCGAGGCTGGCACAGGGGTGGCATGGCAGCCCAGGTGCTCCCATACCTCAGCCATGTTGCTGATGACTATTGCCATGATGATCCCGTAGATGGCCACGGCCTCGCAGAAAATGATGCTGTGGGAGAAAGGCAAAGCCTGAGCACAGCGCCTCAGTCAGTCTGACCAGTAACCCAGGGGAAAGACCCTGCCCCAGGGAGCCCCTGCCACTTCATGCCCAGCCAGCCAGACCCCTCCACAGCCATATGGGAAGCTACCCACTGCTTTACTTTCAAGCCAGGGGGAGCTGCCAAACACAACTGCTGGACGCTGGTTCTGCTGTGGCACCTGAGTAGGCTGCAAGGATCCTGCTGGAAGCAGGCCTAGGAAGCCTTGTCCTTCAACAGGCTGTTTCTGCTCCTTATGGAAGGGTTGTACAAGGAGAACCCTTGCCTAGGCAGGATGTGTGATCTCAGGGTGTTTGTTTTGAACACACTGGGCTCATTCACAGTATGGTATCACACAGTGACCCTTTAAAGCAGCACTCTGGCTCCTTTAGTGCTCTTTGTTTTGAAAACAAACAGCATCAGCAGCTCAACAAGGAACAGTCTGCCAGCAGCACCCAGCTAGAGAGCAGACAGAAGTCTTCACTGGGTTGTCACCTGCCCCACTCAGGTGCAGAAAAAGAACTAACCCCAGGTCTGTGCTTACCTCACCAGATTCTTTGTTTTGATCCGCGGGGCTTTGACTCCACCACCAATGATGCTGGAGCCTGTGATGTAAATCCCCCTGTAGCAGACAAGGGTGGTTGGTGGAAGGTCTGGCACTTGCAGAATTCTATACAGAAACCAGGATCTTTCAGCTGAGCAAAGAATCAGGCATGCAGCTGGGGGACACTGAGCACTCAGCCTAGTCACTCTTGGGGTATGAGTGGCCCCAGGCTGCACCACCTACACCGGCAGAACTGCTGGGGCACAAGAGCCACCATGGACAGCCAGGCTCAGGGGCACAGCTTCCAGAAACTTCCCTGTCTTGCCACTGCTGTCTGTGAGCTGGTCCACTCAGACCCCCCAGCATTCAGCCCCACTGGTGTGGTGACCCACAATCCTACATGTATGCATTGTTCTACCCTGCTGTGCTGCGGGAAAACTGCAGTGTACACACAGCTACCAAGGTGGAACAGCAGGAGAATGCTGAAGAGCCAGTCCCACTCACCAGGCAGCTCCCACCACAGACAGGGAGATGGCCAAGCCAATGCCCAGGTTGCACCACATGTAGGGTGAGGTCTCCGTCAGAAACCTGGAGAGGAAGAAATGTCCTGAGTTAGCACAGAGGCTGAGCCCCCATAGTCCCACCGCACAGCCTAACCCAAAACAGGTACCCCTCCACCAAATTATGAAGCCCAAGATGGGTTGGGCAGCCAGACAGTGAGACATGAGAACCTATGTCTGCCAGCCAGAAACACAAGACCCTCAACTGCATGGATCTAGATCTTCTTCCCAAACCCTCACTGCGAAGCAGAAGCCTGGGCTTGGAGGGCAGAGAAGCAAGAGCTGCACCAGGACCTTGTACGGAGCCAGCCACAGGAACACAGGGGCTGCATCCATCCCACCTCCCAGGGAGCAGAGGCCCTGCTCACTGTAGCTCTTGTTCTCCTGTGAGGCAGTGACCGCTGCCCATCACTCAAAAGCAAGTGCTGCTCCTGGGAGGCACTGCCAGCACCACCTGCCTCCTCACTCAGCCCTGAGGATGCCCGAGTTTACAGGGAACTCACCACGCCACATCGAAGCGGAAGCCCAGGTCAAATATTGTGTAGCAGATCCCTGGAAAGCAAGAACAAGATGGAAACCTCCAGGGAGGCACTGCCAGCTCCTCCCCAACCTGCTAAGCCTCGAGGCAAAGGCCCAGGAGCACAGCACAGCATGAAGGAGGGTTACTGGGAAGACTGGCTCAAGCATGCAGAGCTTGGGGCAGGGTGTCCCCTCCAAATCCTACCCTCATGATCCCAACACTTCCACATCAGCACAGGACAAACAGCCTGGGTCTGAGATACTGACAGCCCCCATCCCAGTCTTGCCCAGAAGATGATCATGGTTGTTGTCACACCCATTTTCTATTCCCTGGCCCTGCTGAGCAGCCACAGACCATGCTGAGCTACAGGGTCTCAAGGGCAATCCACAGCCCTGTGCCCCAGCACGGCCTCCACTGTGGCTCTCCAAAGGCTCAGCCCTGCTGGACAGCCACAGCCCCAGGGGACCAGCTCTGAGCTCCTCCCTGGCACAGGAGGGACAGGAGGAGCAAGGCTGTGCCCTGACTGACCATTGCTGCTACATCACCATCCCATCAGCATTTGTGTTGGTTCCCTGGAGCCCATCAACACGAGAAGCTCCAGCTTTCCTCCAACACCCCCTCTCCAAGGCTGTGGGTTCAAGACACGACTGTTGTTTTCAGCATCTCCCCTAGGGTAATTTCCAGATAAATTTATGCTCCAACACAAGTGGGAGACACCAAAGCATTGTCCTGAGAAACTCAGAAAAGCCCTTCCTTTCCAAGGAGGGCTTGCCCTGCTGTGCTTATCTCCCACCAGGAACCACAGCCAAGAGTCACATTCCCGCACAGCCCAGGCACATGCAGAGGTGCTTGCACCAAAACCCTGCCTTACTCTGAGCTCCTGAGTGGGAAACATGGCTACAGACCAGAAAAACGCTTGCTCTTTGCTGGAAAATGGAGGGTGACCCAGCCCTAAGGAACTGATAAGCACAGGCATCATGGCACTGTGTGCTCCACACCAGGCAGAGGGTGAAGGGACAGCTCTACCAGATCTGGTTATATCACACCATAAGCAGTCAGTGCCTGTGTGATGCTGATCTCACATACAGTTGGGAAAAGAGGAAATGGGAGATGTGTGAAATGCTCAAATGCAGCAAAGAGGTCACTCTTTAAGATGTGTCCCACTGCTCCCTTCCACCCCAGAGCAGCAGCCTGGAAGTAGGGGGTGATGGCAATCAGCCCAGCAGGAATATGGGGCCAGGACCATGGCCTTCCCTGAGCACAGCCAAGACCTGCAGGACAATTCATCCCACTGGAAGGCCTCAGCACTGCAGATCCCTTGCAGCAGGGATGTCCCCATTATTCTTGTGTACTCACTCCTCCATGTACAGCTCAGGTCTGAGCACCCCACTCAGCACCCTCAGGGGAGCACACAAGCCCTGTCAGGCAAGCCAGTGAGTCCCATAAATTTATGGGAGGTGGTAATGCTGATCACTCTTTCTGCCACAGATTTGGGGTGCCCCCCTCCCCTGTAGCGACACACAAGAATGAAGAATGGTGTCACCACAGCCAGGGAATACAGAAGAAAGCCACGGCCCAGCCTGCGTTTCTGGCAACCTTCAAGGATGATCTCTAGTGCTCGGTCCAGCCACTCTGTTACTTGTGTTTTGGCTTTGCTGCTTGCTGTCAGAACAGGAACTGACCCCAGCCAGCCTCAGCTGCCTCCACTCCCCAGAAGTGGTAAAAGAGAGCTACAACCAGCTCAGGGCAGGTCCTCAGGTCACCCTTCATCTCCTCAAGTGCAGGTGTAACCTTAGATTCATATGCAAAAGAAACAGGGTAAAGGACACTCTCCTGTGAGCTCTGACTTGCAGCCCTGAAGCCAGAAGGACAGAAGATAGGGCAGCAGGACTGGAGGATCAAATCAGGGCTTAGGACAAAGACAGAAAACACAAAGAGACACTGCTGCAACACTACATGGAGTAAGACCACTTCCTGTTTGTGGTCTTCCTCAAAAAGGGACTGCAACAGGGCAGGGGAAGTTAAGAGTAACTGCGCTCAGCTCAGCAAGATTTTCCAACAGTCTCACCTCCAGAGGGGTGAAGCTGCACTTATGTAAATTTCATGATTCAGAGAGCCCAGTGAGGCAGCCCTAAGCCCACAGTGGGTTCACCAGGCCCTGGAAACACGAGGGAGTGAGACACCCTTCACTCCCGACTCATTCTCTCTGCTCACCCAAACACTGAATCAATGGCCAAGGTTTCCCCAGCCTCTGCCTGGTTTGTGGTCACTTCATTCTGTGCTAAGAGAAAATAACCACCAGTCCCAGCACAAAATCTACCTGCTGGCCCTCGGGCATCAAATCCATCCTCCAAAAGCCCAACACCTTCAGCGGCAGTGCATGGGCTGCCACGAGCTGCAACACGGCCAAGCAGCAGCCCCACCACCACCCAAACTTGCATGTTCTGTCATGGTGCCACAGCTTGGCAAAGCAAGACCATCTCTCCAGCCCAGAGACACCAACCAGCAGAGTCTGAAGGACCAGGCTGCCCCTGCCTTACCAAACCCCTGACGGGCACCAGCACCGTCCTGCCCTCGCACACACACAGAAGCAAACTGCTCAAGCCACACAGGCTCAGAGCGCTGAAAGCTGCTCCCAACAGCGACCGGGAGTGCCACGGCGCCGCCGGGGCTCTGAGGGAGCCGCTGCCCGCCCGGGGAGCCCCACAGCAGCGCACCCGGTCGTGCCGGGCACCACAGAGCACCGCGGCCCTCAACGCTCAGCTCCCTTCTCCACACCCTCCCAGCGCTCTGCAGCACAGGAGCAGCCAGCACGGGCACAAGCGTGAACCCAGCATCCCCCCGGGCCCGGTAACCTCTGCTGTCCCACGGCTCAGCCCCGCCGCGCAGCGCCCGGACCCCCCTTCTCCGCGGCCCCGCGCCCCGCCCCGGCCCGGCGCTGACCAACGCCAAGCAGTGTGGTCCAGAAGGCGAGGCCGAGCCCCGAGTAGAGCAGGGCGAGCCCCGTCATGGCGGCGGCGGCGGCGGCACCGGCGGCGGGAGCGGATCGGGCCGGGCCACCTGACCCGCGCGGCACCTGACCGGAACTGCAGCGCCCGGGCGGAAGCACCGGAACGCCACCGCCGCCACCGCGCCCGCTGATTGGCTGCCTGGTTTGACAGCGGCGGGAAAACTACATACTCCATAATGCACCGCGACCAGCACGTATTTCCATTGGCTGCCGCCCCCGCTCCACCCCGTTATGGGCGGGACCTCTGGGGGCGGGAAGGCAGAGCCGCGCTCCCATTGGCCAGCGCGGCGCCGCAGCCCGGAAACGGGCGCCGCGCGCCGCGTGCCGCCATGGCCGCGGCCTTCAACAGCGATGGGGAGGCCGCGCTGCGGCGGGAGCTGCACCCGGCCGCGGCGGCCGCACCGCGGAGCGACCTCGACGGCTTCTACGAGATGGGCCGGGCCGCCGCCTTCGTACGGGATGGAGGGTTCCGCAAGGTAAATGGGACCGAGGGTGGAGCCGGCGCACCGCCCCCTCTCCCGGTGCCTCACAGGATTGTCAGCGTTGGGGGCTGATCTGGAGGTCATCCACTCCAGCCCCCTGCCAAGGCTGGGTCACCAGAGCAGCTGCACAGCAACGCGCCCAGATGCCTTTGCAATGTCTCCAGTGATGGAGACTCCACGACTTCCCTGGGCAGCTGTTCCAGCGCTCTGCCAGCCACAGTGTAAGGAACTCGTTCCTCGTGTTAACGTGAGACTTCTTTTGTCTTCATTTATGGCCATTGCTCCTTCCTTTGTCCTGTTGTTGGACTCCACTGAAAAGAGTCTGGCACTGTCCTCTTGACACCCACCTTTGAGATATTTATTGGCATTAATGAGATCCTGTCCTCGTTCCAGGCAGGAGAGGGTTAATTTCTGCAATAGCCAGGAGGAGGCATGGCCACGACCCAGAGGTTACTCTGTACCACTTCCCATCACTTTCTGGGGACAGGGAAGGGGTCATTCCCGGGTCCCGTCGTGTGGCACAGTCAGATATTGTCAGGGCCCTGCATGGAGCACTCATGTGTGAATCATTTTTCTCTTGTACATGGTTATTAATAGTGTTGCTGTTACTGTTGATTTGCTTATTTAAGTTGCTGTTTCCAGTAAACTGCTCTGATCTTGACCTATGATTTTTACCCTTTGTGCCTCTGATTCTCTGCTCCATCCCACAGCAGGAGGAAGGGGAGGGGAGAGCAAGTGAGTGGCAGCGTGATTTGGAGAGGCTCAGAGGGAGCACTGAATTGGGGAGTATCATTCCTAAACCACAGCAGATCTCCTCTCAGTCTTCTCTTGTCCAGACTAAAGGATCTCTCCTCACGAGAGAGATGCTCCAGACCCCCATGTGGCCTCTGCTGGACCTTCTGCAGTAGTGCCTTATCTTTCTTATACTGAGGAGCCCAGAACTGGAGACAGTACTCCTGATGTGCCTCACCAGGGCCAATAGAAGGGCACGATCACTCTCAACCTGCTGGCTACACTCTTGCCAATGTACTCTAGGATCCCATTGGCCCTCCTGGCTGTAAGGCCCCTGCCAGTTCGTGGTCAGCTTGTCACCCACCAAGATTCCAGGTCCCAGGTCCTTACCTGCAGAATTGCTTTCTAGTAGGTCAGTCCCAGTCTGTGCTGGTATTTGGAGTTATTCCTCTCCCAGTGCAGTACCCTACACCTGCCCTTGTTGACCCTCATTAGGTTTCTCTCTGCTTAATTCTGCAGCCTATCAAGGTCCTGCTGAATGGCACAGCCTTTCAGCCACTCCCCCCAGTTTCCTATCAGCAAACTTGCTGAGGGTATATTCTATCCATTCCATCCCCTTCATCTCATGCTCCCCAGCGCCTCATTCCCGCCTGCCTCACCCCTTGATCCCTGCAGGTCGCCCTGCAGTTCCCTGACGAGCTCCTGGCAGACGCAGCGGGGGTGGCAGGCCGGCTGGAGGCAGCGACCGGGGCCGCCATGTACGTGTTAGGAGACACCACGTACGGCAGGTCGGTGTGGGGCTGTCCTGGGCATCCCCTGCGGGCAGCAGTGGGGCGGTGCCGGGGAGGGAGGAGAGCTCCATGCTGCGGAGCCTGTCTGACACCGGGTTCTCCTCGCAGCTGCTGCGTGGATGAAGTGGCTGCCGAGCACGTGGGTGCCGAGGCAGTGCTGCACTACGGCCCAGCCTGCCTCAGCCCCTGCAGGAAGCTCCCGGTGCTGCACATCTTCGGCCAGCAGCCCCTGGACGTCGGGCGCTGCACAGAGGCGTTCCGGGAGCTCTACCCCGAGCAGCAGAGCTGTGTGGTGGTGCTCAGCGATGTGGTCTACGCCCATGCAATGGGTGAGTGCTCTGGGGCAGGGAGGGGAGCTCTGGTACTGCTCTGAGCTCTTCAGAGCTGCCAGGGTCAGGCCAAGCAGGCATTCATTCCCCAGATATTGGCAGCTTTGATTTCGCTCGTCCCCTGATCTGTTGCACCTTCTCTGTGTCATGACTATGGCCAAGTTTTGTTCTCACTTCTCTCTTTATTTAGGTGAGCTGGAGCAGCAATTATGTCCCGAATACCCCAATATCATCTTCTCCAGGTTGGTGTGTGGAGACCCTCCTGGCCCCGCAGTTCCTGGCGAGGAACAGAAGTTTGGTCGTCAGTTCTTGGTGAAAGCTGCAGGAGGGCTTCAGGACTATGCCATGTTCTATGTGGGAGCTGAGGGCCTTGCCCTCACCAGCTTCATGCTGACCTGGAACTGCTGCCCTTTCAGCTCCTTCAACCCCATCACCGGCTGCGGCCGCCGTGAGACCCTCAACGTCAACCGGGCCCTGATGCGCCGCCTGTACCTGGTGGAGCGGGCCCGGGATGCCGGTGTGGTGGGCATCCTGGTGGGCACCCTTGGCGTGGCGGGCTACCTGAGCGTGCTGCAGCACCTCCGGGAGCTGCTGTGCCGGGCCGGCAAGCGCAGCTACACGCTGGCTGTGGGGAAGCCCAACCCCGCCAAGCTGGCCAACTTCCTGGAGGTGGACATCTTCGTCCTGGTGGCCTGTGCTCAGAACTCCCTCCTGGACTCCAGTGACTTCTACCGACCTGTTGTGACCCCCTATGAGCTGGAGCTGGCCTGCAACCCAGCCCGTGAGTGGACGGGGAACTACCTCACAGACTTCCGAGACCTGCTGCCAGGTAATAGCTAGAGACAGCTGCCCTCCCAGGCCATGTTCCACCCAGCTGCCCTGCCTGTAAGCTGTGCTTGCTCAGGGTAGATGGACCAGGCTAACGTTACTGTTCCCTGGCAGGGGCCTGTGCACATGTTGAGCTCCCACCGGCTGTTCCCAGAGCGGAGGCTGTTCCTGATGTCTCGCTGATCTCAGGGAAGATGCGTGCTACCCACCTCTGTGGCCCCCCGACCTCTCAGCAGCCCCCCAGCACCGCCCTGGCCTGCAGGGACCAGACACGGGCGCTGGCAGAGATCAGCCCTGCAGGTTTGTGTTGGTTTCATGGCGGGCTGAGCCCTGGTGCAGGGGCAGTGGCACCTTCTTGCTCTGGGTAACAATTCTCTTTCTCCTCCCAGCCTCCTTCCTGGAGTCCCGCAGCTGGCGGGGCCTGGAACAGCAGCTGGGACAGACTCCCGTCTCCAAGGCTGTGCAGGGCCGACGAGGGATTGCCATTTCCTATGAGGATGAAGGGTGTGAGCAACCCTGATTCAGCAGCACTGGCACCCAGCCAGGAGCGGGGCTGTGTGGGGCATTGCCTCCCACTGGGTGTTGGACCTGCTGCCAGCTGGCACCTTGCTGGATGTGGCCTTGGGTCAGTAATACTGCAGTGAGAGCAGGAATTGTGTGTTCAGGAATGCCTGGGGCACCCTGAGGCTCATGGCCAGGCCAGCAGCAGGGCCAGGAGAGACAGGCACTTGGCCCAGACCCTGTCTCCGAGGGCTCCTCATCCAGGGCAGCTTTGTCCCTACCTGGAAAGGTCACAACTTTGCAAGAGCTAACAGTGCTGGGACTTGGGGCTTTTGTGGACTACTGCTGCTAACTAAAGCTGAAGAGGATTTGTGAAAGAACTGTTTTCTTAGAATAAAACATGGGCTGAGGAGCACAGATGTCCCAAAGTGAAAAACGTATCATCGTGCCCACTGGAGAGCAAAGCCCTGTGTGTCAGCTATCACCAACTGGAGGGAACAGAAAACCAGAACTAGGACCTCTGACAGTAAAAGCACAGGCTGGGCTGGGGTACCAGGGCAAGGGCAGGGGAACTCCAAGCATGAACAAGCCCCTCAGCTGCTCTTACGAATGGAGTACACACACCCTGTGCTGCAGGAAGGACCCCGTGTTTGGCAGGAGTGGAGCCCGGCCCCTCTCATGTGAGGCAGGGCTATTTATGCTCCATGCTGGGCAAGCAGGACAGACTGTTTTTTGCCATCCCTCCCAAAGCTAAGGAGACACTGGGGTGTCCCAGCCTTGATTTAACTCCCTCCACTCTGTTCTTCCACAGAGGGAAGAGGCAGGCAAAGTCTGGACACTGCAATAATGACAGCCACAACATAGAAATATTCTTAATATAATTAGGTGCAGGGCCTCCCCCCTCCCAACCACACGTACAAACGAGCAGGGGGCAAACCCCCCCCGCCCAGCCAGCCACTGCTGCAGGCACAGGGTGGCCTCCCTGCTGCAGGGAAGGGCTGGGGAGGGGCTGGTAGCCCGGGGACGGGGCAGCCTGTGCTGGGGCAGTTCTGCCCAGGCTTCCCCTGCCCCGCCACCGCCTCCTGCAGCCAGCACTCCTGTTCCCTGCGAGGAGGGAGCATGCTGGGGGAAACAAAGATGCTGACACCGAGATGCGGCCACCAAATCTAGCTGAGGAGCGTCCCGAGTGGGTTAATTCTAGGTGGAGGGTTATTCTATGAGCTGTACTGCAGCAGGGCAGGGAGGATGGGGGGGCTTTTCCTTGTGGGGAAGAGCTGGTCCAGGCAAATCGTCCGCGGTCCTGGCCAGGTGCTCAGTAGTCTGCTGTGTATTCTGTACCATGCAGCCCTCGGCACAACAAGGTGAACTCCTTCACCATCTCCTTCACTCGCCGCTTGTTCACACGCTCTCTGCTGAGACACAGGGAGGGGACAAACATGAAGTAGGATGGCTGCACTGGGCCATGCAGGGGAGTCATTCCCGTGGGAAGTGTGGGGCACAGCTGCCAGGGCAAGTGGCATGCAAACCTGAGGATCTGCTGGCTGAAGTTTTCCTTCTGCTCCGGAGTTACTCGAGCCGAGGGGAAGCCATCCTGCTGCATGGCCTCCTTGATCCAGACGCTCAGGAGGCTGAAGCAGTGCTTGTTCAAGGCAAAGAGGATTTCTGCAAAGTGATCCATGAGGCTGCGGGAAGCCTGGCCACCGATGCCCTGCCACGGAGCAAACAACATGCTGAGCCCACGCTGTCACTCTCCCTGCTCCCACCCACGCTGCTGGGCTCTCTGCCCCTGGCTCTGTAGGGATGCTGCTCGGGAATAGAGCCCAATGCTGCCTGGGGAGCCCGTGGTCCAGCATCTCTCACCTCCAGCACTGCCTGCAGCAGCGCTTTGCCATTCTCATGCACGACCTGTCCCACCGGGGCGATCTCTCCACAGCGGGGCAGCAGCTCCGTCTGCAACACAGGGGCCAGGCTTGCTCAGTGCCAGCACAGGCTCCACACTGCAGCACCCTGCCCAACCTCAGCCCCACTCCCAGCTCTCAAAGGATTCCACAATGGCATCATACTCACAAAAAAGCCACAGGATGCTTTGACTGTTGGGGCCTCGGGAAACTTGAGTGAAAGGACACCTGCAGGCAAAAATTACTCAGGTTAGCAGCCAGAGAACCCCCTGGCCATCCCAAACCAGCCCTGTGGTCCCCAACCCTTGGCTGTGTTGCACACAGCTCCAAAGGAGGAGCAGGCTGGCTTCTCCTCAGGGTGATCTGGAGCACGTGCCCATGCCCATGGTACTCACCACACTGAAACACTGCTTTGACATCCAGGTTGCTACACAGGAAGAGATCCGGCTTCCTTTTCAGAGCCTGCAAGGCACACAGACAGGCAGCATGAACCCAGTGCTGCAGAGGCAGCCAGGAAGCCTCCAAGGAACCTGGTGCCTCAGACAGCCTCTGCCTGGACACACACTTACCTGAGCACACCCCCAGGAAAGGGCAGATTCACACAGTACAGCAGGAAACCATCACTTTACCCCTCCCCAAGAATATCTTTCAAACAGCCAGGCAGTTTGCTACGCCCAGGATCTGCTGACCCCAGGACCTGAGGACAGGTGCCACAGTGGTGTGCAAACACTCAGACACAGAGGGCTCCTGTCCCATCAGAGCAGATCAGGCAGCAGCACCGCTCCCAGGACAAGGACAACCATGCAGGGCTCAGCAGAGACCAGCCACCCGTGTAGTTTGCTCCTCTCCTGAAGATGCTGGCATCCCTGGGGTCACAGCAACTGGTTCAAGCAGTAGCCCCAGACTGCACCAGATGATGAGATGCCAACATTTCTTAGCAGTTCCTGAGCAGCAGGTCTGAGATCAAGAAAGCTTGGGTTTTTTTAATGCCACACAATGATTCCACCAGCCTCTGTGCGTGTCAGGCACTGCTGCTGGAGACACTCTGAGCTGTGGTACCTTGTGCAATGACTTAGTCCCCCTGGTGCTGGCACCGAGCAGTTACTGGGTGGAAATGTTTCAGCCTGCACCCTCCACTCGGTGGGAAGGGTTTCCAACCTGCCTCAGTGAGCCCTGCTGTGTTAGGCAGCCACATCCATACCCTGACCACCATACCCACTGCTGCAGAAAAGCACTGGGAATGGCAGCCATGCCTCCTGCCCTGCTGTCACTGCAACACCGGGGACAGCAGCCGTAGCACTGGAGCAGCCCTGCTGTGTGCCTGGAGCTCAGAGAGCAGCATACCAGGGCAGGCAGCCCTTGAGCTGAGCTCTGGGTGGGGCCACTGCTGCCCTCTGAGCCTTTTCCCAGGGATAAAAGCAGGGACAGCTCTCAGTCAACAGCACCCAGGACACACAACCTTCTGCCCCTGTGTTCTCTCCTTGGTGCAAAAGAGACTTCTCCAGGGAAAGTCCAGAGCCATCTGCCCAGTGCAGATGCTGGAAAACAAGAAGCTGAGGAGTGGGTTTCAGAGTTACTCCATCTCCTATTTGACCTTTTCTATCACACACTGCAAAAGAGGATTCAGTTTTGGGCACCAAAGCCATTGCTATACCAGGTGGAGAAGGCACAACTGCAGGTACCTCTGCCTGCTGGATACAAGCAGAGAGCTTCATGGGGCGACTAGGGGCCACGTTATACCTGTGTGTGTATATACAGGCTGTGCACCATTGCTCCTGAGGCACTGGCACCAACATCAGAAAGTGAACTGCTGGCTGAGCAATGATTTAGGAACATATTCACTCATCGAGGCTGCTGGTGTTCAGCTGGCCCCGTACAGGACAAATGCTTGCAAGAGATGTTACAGTTTTAGCCCTGGGACACTACCCCTGCTGGGGCCCTACTGTGATCTCCAAAGCAGGGACTACGAGCCTTTCCCCCCAGCAGCATGCTGCTCCAGGGCAGCTGCAAGTTCCTCTACCCTGCCCGTCCATGGGTTTTAACCTGAGTCCTGCATGCTACAATTGTTCCATTTGGCACGAGTCTTCCAATGCGCTCAGGTTCCCACCTACCTGCAGGGTGCTTCTCCCAGCCAAACCAGACCCGCTGCAGCCCCCCCAAAAGTTCTCCTGCAGATTCACTGCAGCATCTGCTCCTCACTCCATCAGTGCCATGGGAAAAAGCATGTCAGCATTGGGACAGCTCCTTCCCATAGGACACTTAGCAGAGTGCAAGCCCAGTGCAGACCTGGGTACATATACGTATGTCTAATGTAAAGAGAGATGCTTTTTACCCCACAAGATGGGGGCCTCTGGAGCTTCTCCCATAAGAAAGCAGCACTAGGTAGGTCTGGCTACTCTTCCCCCACACCAGGTATGTCCAATTACTCTTTCCTAGCACCAGGAACCCTGCTCAAGCTCTAGGACCTCTTCTTGCCAGCTCATCTTCCCCGTCTCCTGCCAGAGCACCTCTGCTCACATGGGGGCAGGTCTTCAAATGCTTTCAAATGTCCCCCCCATATCCTCTGCATGAGCAGCCACTTCAGAGATAGACACTCGCTCTCCAAGAACTGTCCTGCAGGACAGCATCGAGGGAACACTGGATTCTTCTCCACAGCAGCTCAGAGACCACCAGAGAGGTCTTCAGAGCAGGCTCTTCTGTGCCCATTTCTTCATAAGCAGACAGGCATGGAAAGGACACCCACTCCTCCAGCAGACAGAGGACAGCAGGGACTGCACTGCCGGTTTCTGCAGCTCTCCAGAACACACAGCCTTGGTGCCCAGTATCCAGTCTCTTCCCAGATCCCACACCTGGCAGAGCAGAGCCTCTTGCTTTGAAAAGGGCACATAAGGCTGGCCAGGCAGCAGCAGCAAGCCTCAACGTGGGGTGCTGAACCCATGTCCTCCATAGGGTTCCCTGAGTCTGGCTGGAGCAGGTGAGGTGGAGAGCTCAACGACTGCTGCCTGATCAACGTGCAGCCTGGACCAGACCATGAAGGGAGGAGGGTGAGGGATGAAGCTGGCTGTGCTTGGCCAGGCATTGTCTGTGACATCACAGGAGGTCAATCCTGCATCTTCTGCCTGGTGAGGCACTGCACACCCAGACTGCCCCAAAGATCTGTCAGGGAAGTCACCAAAAAGCTCCCAAGGTCTGCAAGTGAGAAGCCCTGCTGGGGTGGCGTGGATGAGGTAGAAAGGCAGGCTGGAGAGTCCCAAAATCCTACCTGCAACCAGGAGCACACATGTGAGACCCACTGGTTTCCCAGCTTCAGAACCCACCTGGTTTTGCCAATGCAGACCTGGGTGCAAGCCCCAGCCACCACGGCCGTGTGGTCCTGGGCAGAGGCGCTCCAGCTGCCCAGGTGGAACTGAGCCCCACGCCCTCCAGGTGGGCTGCTCACCCTGGGCACTGCAGCAGAGATGCTCTGCACCGATCCCAGCATGCAGCACAGGAAGGAGGGAGTAGCTGAGAACAGGATGTTGGCTCTGCTCTGTGCAGCCTTACGGCAGACTGGTTATTTCATCCTTGAGTAGTGTGATACTTCGTCTGTTATTTGGTTTAAGCCAGCAGCTCCCATGATCAGCCAGCCATCAAGCTCTTGAGTGGACTGTGAATTGCCATCATCAAGAGTGGTCTGCCAATTAATATTATGGCAAAAGGATCACCTGCAACAACTGGGCAGTTCCATGAGCTGCAACCAAGCCCAAAGATAAAGTCAGCAGGAATCCTGTGACAGAGGGAGATGATTCCCTGTGTGCTGGTGTTGAGAGCGGATATGCAGGCCTCATGAGCTTCTCCTGAGTTATCAGAAGGTGAGACAGTACTTGCTGGCAGAGATGGCAGAAAAAGTGCCTTCAAGGAGAAACCACACGAACTTGAAACAGGGAAGATGGTATTTCCACCAAGGCGATCAACCACAAAAACAGATGGTCAGGGAAGTGGGAAAGTTTCCACCTTGACACACTCTTGTGTCCAAATTCGCTGCTGCTCTGGAAGATGCATTACTTTGCCAAGAGGTCTGCAGGCAGAGCAGGCTGGGTGAAAACTCTCACCACACAAAAATATGATTTGAAGAGATCTGCAGTTACCTCTGAATTTAATCCTCCAATCTTCAAATCCTCAGAAGCATCACTGCAGAGTATGGTCCTCTGGAAGAGGACAGGCTGGACCCATCTCTGCCATCAGACAGCCCTCAAAGTCCTGAGAGCAACGAGTCAATCAGGGATGCTAAGGCCAATTCTGGATGGGTTTTAAAGCACCTCACTAGATCACCAGTCTATGAGAAGGGTCAGGCCAAGAAAGAGGAAACTTTGAGTTCTATGCATGAAGAGAAGACAAGGATGGGATCCTTTGGTCTCCATGGGGTTTCAGGAATACAAAGCCCAGGAAAACAACAGGTCTTGAGTGGGCGGTGTCAGGCCGGCAGCATGATGTCAGATGTCTCACAGTGATCCAAGATGGAGAAGACATGGAGGTAGGAGCCTCTGAGCTGCAGGAATGCCTCTGAAGGATATCTGGAGATCCACACACATCCACACGCAATGCCAGCACATTGCCCCAGCACTGCCTGCAGATCCTGCCCACAAGGACAGTGTGTAACAGATTCCCAGCACACTGGATGGGCAGTGTTTGGTTTCACAGTACACCCCACTGTGTGCAGCACAGAAGTGAAGCATGGTTGCACTCTTCTCTCCAAGAAAGCATATATATTTTGTGTCCAGACACAGAGGAGGAACCCAAGCCAGAAAGAAATGCAGTATTTTCCAAAGAAACAAGTAGCCTTGGGAGAGTCTTTCAGAGTCACCTAATCCCTTACAACCCAGCAGGATCACTTCTACCTACCCTCCAAGAGCAATGGGCTTGTTGGGTCCTTTCAAAAACTCCACACAACAACAGCTCCCCACAGGATCTTCCAGTGCTTCCCTGCTCTCTTAGGAAGCCTTTCTTCTGCCAGTCCTGGATTCTTTACCATGATTTCCTCCCATTACTGATTGTCACACTCAAGGAGAACAGAAAAGGGTTTTTTACCTACAACTGGCACATTACCTTTTACTCATTCCAGGACTCAGGCAGCTCTTCAGGCTCCCATCAGCTTTTCCTCCCTACCATGTGTACAAGGTGGACATCTTGCAAGATGCTTTTCTCCGTGGTCTCTGGTATCAAGCTACAGAAATGTTGTGCCCCAAACTAGGCACAGTGTTCAAATGAAGATCCTGCTAGCAGTGAGGACACCACCAACAACCTCAGGCACAGACCCCATTTACCACCCTCCCATCATGTTCAAAACCATTGTTAGAAGGTCACAGCTTCCAAAACTGAAAGCAGAGCAGAAGTCTGATAGTCTTGATCATGTTATGTCTAAGGTGAAAGGGAGGAAGAGGCTGCAATATGGCTTTGAGATGCAATGGGTCTCAGCAGGCTCTGGGCATCAAGGTGAGAACTGTGAGGGGAAGACCCTGACTCAGGGAAGTCAGGTGAAACCCTCTTACCCACTCCAACCCTCAAAACCTATGGGAGGATCAGAGGGGTCTGACAGCTTAGCACCAGGACATGCCAGGCACCCTCCCAGGGCTGTCAGCAAGTAGGGTGGCCACAGCTCTGGGAGGAGCCTGGGTGAATGTTTCTGCACAGCCACTGGTCCAGCATGTGTGGTTAGAGGTCTCCCCATCACAGAAAGAGAGCAGAAAGCAACTCTTCCAGGCCCCTCCTCACCACAGACCCACCCTGTGAGTAGGTGGGCAGGGAACACATCTCTGACAGGGACACTGAGTACATCAAGGACATCAGGGCTTCTCCCTTAAGGGCTATGGGGGGCTGAGGAGCACACTGGGCAGGTGTATATACACACACAGCATAGCACTGGCCCTGCCTGCCCACCGCCACAGCAGTGACACAAGTGCCAGCCCACGTGCCAGCCCGTGGTCCCTGCCATGTCAACACAAACTGTCCCCATGCACCGCTGAGCCAGCGGCTCCTGCACAGGAACTGCCACCACCCGGAGAGGCTGCTGGGGCAGGAGGCAATGTGGCACTTGCCAGATCCAGATGCCATCACAAGCACGTTGCTCAGAGCCAAACCCTGGCAGCTGCCTGCTCCTGAGGGCAGGGGCTTCCTCCCACTGGCCCATGGGCAGGGCAGCCAGCTCAGCCTGTTCCCACTCCAGAGGGCCGCTACATGGGTTGGAAAACATCCACTTAATGCTCTAATTTGTCTGTTACCCAAGGGTGACTGCAGCAGCAGCACCAAGCACCCCATGCTAGCTTCAGCCCAGCAAGGGGGTGGGAGCTGGAGCTGCCTGCAGAGGAGGGCACTGCCCTGGGGATGGTGTGAACCCAGAACTAAAGGAGAATGTTTTGTTTTCAACTTCCACGGAAACAGATGGAGAAACTCGATATTCAACTAAAAGGAAAAAAAAACGTTGTCAACAGAAAGCTAAAAATAGGTTTAAATTGAATTAAAAAGAGAAAGAGAGAGAACAGAAAGTGAATGAATAAGAAACTAAAACACACCTGTGCCAGGAGTTGCATAAATGAATCAACAATATCAGGATGATCCCTGGGCCCTAAAATATAATAAAGATGTAACTTAAGAGAAAAATCATACAAACAGCAACTCAACATCATATAGTTATGTGATACAGAAAGAATTTACAAGTGAAAACAGGAGTGTAAGGGAGGAGGGGTGTGTGGGGAAGGGGATGGGCAACATGAGCAGTTTGAAGCAAGTTAAAGAAACAAAACATACAAAAAATCATGAAACTTGGAGAACCCAAGAACAGAAAGAAACTGCAAAGGAACAGGTCTAAAGCCCCAGGGTCTCCAGCTAGCACCTGGGTGCTGCAGAGCCAAGGAGGAGATCTTCGTTTCCTTGGGGAGGAAGAGAAGGAGGAGCAGGGGCTAGCTGAGCACCATCTCCACAAGGAGAATTATAGCTTTTGCACTGTGGGGACTGAGGAGGTGTCTTCAGAGCACTGTTTGGTCCTGGAAGGTAACTGCAAGTGAACAACACCTCAGCAAATGCTGGACAGGCCTGGCTGGGCTCAGGCGTGCACATGCTTGTCAGCTGCTCAGGAGACTCTGGCACAGACACCTTCCCACGCCATTCCCAGATGCTCTCCAGGACAGTGGTGAGTCCAGGACTCTCCTGGAGATCTCCTCCAGCATCCTCATGGGAAAGAGCAGCTCAGCACCCAGAGATTTCTGTGCCAGCACCACTCACCCTGCCTTGGCATCTGACTGTGCACACTCACTTCTGGGCCTTTGTAGGCTCAGGCATGCCCCCCTTCTCCTGCCACACGTGGGCTCAGCAGAAGGGGCTCGCCCTGCTCAGAGCTGGGCCCCCACCCAAGGGGACAGTCCTGGGCACACACCAAGCTGAACAGCCGCTTGCCTGAGCAAAGCTCACACCCAAGTGTTGGCACAGCTCGGGCTCTGTCCCCTCCCTTTTGCTCCTGCAGACGTACCTGCTGCTGCCTGAAGGCATCACCAGCTCCCCAGCAGCGAGGCAAAAGGGTTCCAGCACAGACACATCCACACGCCACTGGCACGAGCGGGGACCTGATATCCGAGGGAGCCTGGCTTGCTTGTCACTGACCCCAGTGACACCTCAGCACAGTGGGGTTTGCTCGGACCGTGGTGTGATGATGAAGCAGGGCTCCTCATGTCTCTCCCCCCACCTCTCTAGAGAGCTCTGAGCCTTGAGCTGGGGGACAGCATCACCCTGCCTGGCACCCAGCTATGAGCAAAGGATAAGACCCCTTGAGGGCCCCATGTGGTAATGCTGAAGGACCAGATCCAGCAGCTCCAATGTACATTTGTCTCTGTCACAGGGCAGGTCACTAAGATGCTGAGGGGAGCCATGGTGCAAAGGAGCCTGTTCTAACCCCATATGCTTTTTGTAGGGTAGGCAGTGAGCCAAAGAGGGGCCCCTGCCCTGCAGAACACCAGCATCCTCAGCATCACAGCAGGGACTCAGTGGCCACCAGTGACTCTGAAAAAGTAATTTCCCAGCTGTTCACACACACATCAGGCCACTACAAGCAGTAGCAGACCACAGAGAAGCCCCGAGATCTTCCTGTGGGCATAGCCTCCCTGCCAAGCTGGACTGCAGCTCCAGACTGACCCTTGCTGCACATGATATCCAGCCTGGGTTGCTGTAACAGTACAGAGGCCCAGAGCACCCAGGGGTTTCCTGCTTCTGTTGCCTGCAGGGAAGGTACCCACCTTCCAGGGCTTGGGATGAATCCAAGAAACAGAGATGGCCCCAATTAGCCTAGCTAGGAGTGAAATCAGCCATTCCTGGTAAGAGGCCTCCAGACTCCACGCATGCAAAAGCCTGACAAGAGCCCCAGCACAGAGATGGGCTAATCCTACGTACCTTGCTGGAACAGGGTCAGTGTGACTGAGGTAACGAGCAGGAAGAGGGCCTTGATGGGAGGGAAGTGGGCAGGCTCATGGGCAAAGATGTGAACCAACTGCAAAAGAGAGAAAAGAATTTAAGCTTCTGCTGGCCCTGCACATCCCCAGCCTCCCAAGCACAGTTCCATACCTGCCGTGTGAGTTCAATGGCAGAGACCTGGGGTATGGTGCTGTACATCTGCCCCAGCATCTCACACAGCTGAGGCACCATGGGGGCAAAATCATCCAGGAGGGTCTTCACAGACTTCTCAAATATGGCACAGACAGACTGTGGGAAAAGGGGGACTGCATGAGCAATGGGCATCAGGAGACCTCTCCCAGGGCTTAATGGATGGGTCCCACGAGAGCAAAGAGCTGGCACTGGGGACAGGGACCAGCCAGGCAAAGGGCTCAGACTTGCTCTGATACTGGTGGCCTCCCCTGCAGCACAGAATGCTCCCAGTGACCAGGAAACACCCTTCCCACCACAGCAGGAAGGCTCCCCAAGGGTTGGGGAGAAATGGCTGGTGGGACATTGCACATGGGCATTACTGGACTGAACAAACTGGACAAGCACCAGATGATACAGGTCCAGTTCAGAACAGAGCTGTTCTCTTAGGGAATACAGGTTGGGTAGATCCCACCTCCCTGCTCATGGCAGGACCTCAGTTTTTGGAGAGAAGCAGAGCTGATGGAGGAACAAGACAGACAAGGATGACTTGATGCTGCCGGTGACAGCAAGCAGCACTGGTCCAGATAACCCAGCAAGACATCCTTCTCACAGGCCATCACCCAGAGTTTGCCCTTTGCTGTCCCCCACTCAGGTCAGCAAGGACAGGCAGAGCTGCAGGCAGTATAGAAGTGAAGCCTGGTTACCTCCACCACCTGGGCATCATTCAGCCACTTGCTGAGAACCTTCTGTATGAGCTGGAAGACTTGCTGCAGAACCACCACCACCTGTAAGGAATGAGAGACACTGAAGAGAATTGGCCCCCATGGCACTGGGAAGGGGAGACTCAAGACTAAGCATGGCCTGGACTGAAAGTTTCAGGCACCACCCCTCTCCAAAGCTGGACAGCTTTTTTTCTGAAGCAGCCTGGCACTGCTCACAGCTGGCAGGTAGCACCCAGGCCATCCTCCAGAGCAGCACCTAACCAAGAGGCATCCAAGAGGCAAGTCACCTCTGTCCACCTCAGGAGTGGTGGGATGAGCTGAAGGAGCTATTTTAGCTGGAACAGACTAGCACTACCCTCTTGCTGGCACATGCTGCATTCTCCATTAACCCCCTCTCTTGCAGTGAGTTGTGAGGCTTTGTCAGTCTGTGCCAGAGAACTTGGAGCTATTGCTCTACTTACTGGGTTGGGTCCTTGCTGCACTGGCAGTTTTTTGACCTCGGTGCTTTCATGGTCATCATCGTGGTGGCTGATGTCTAGGGTGGTGAAGAGGTTGGAAAGCAGGCCCAGGATGTGGATGATGGCCAGCCTGTTGGAGGGATTGGGCTGCCAGGGAAAATAAAGCCAAAGTATGACACAGACTGCACTGCTCAATCATAGTCATGTCTTTGGGATGCTGAGGAACTAGAACTGCAGAGGCAAAGTGCCAGAGAGGGGTTCCCTGCACTGCACTTTCCCGTGAGTCCATGTTTACGAGTGCTGCTTCAGCACAGCAGCTCCAGGCCTACAGCCAGCAGGAGAAACCACTTGTGATGGAGGCAGCACACAGGCACTCACCGTTTCATCAGCCAGCTTTTCCAGTTGCTGGATGTAGGGGGTGATCAGGGAGTGCAGGTTCTTCAGGATCTCCTCCACTTGCAGTGCAGAAAGCAGGAAACCAAGAGCCTGCATCAGCCACATGCACTGGCTTGTCTGGGACAGAGAAGACACAACAGGGCAGGTCACTGCCTAGCCCACAGACAGACTCTGACAGCTGCCAGGGTCCCAGGTGAGTGTGCTGCAGCTCCTGAGCTGCTCTATCTGGGTCCCTCTAGGTCCATCTCACTGTAGGAGAGGGGAACAGCTCCCTAACAGCTTCTGTTCCCAGGGAACAGGAGCTCTGGGTTCAGCACACCAGACCTCTTCCCAGAACCTGCCAAGGAAAGACCTGTTGGTGTCCAGAGATCTCCATGCTGGCATCACTCACCCTGACTTGACACCCCATTCTTTGCACAGCCTGTCACAGCCACCCCGTCCTAGTCACAGGCAAGGCTGGGGCTCAGTTCCAGCACTTATCTCCCTTTTTCCTCTTGAAAACATTCCTGTCACCTGGTGTCCTTGGGTTTAGGGAGACTGAGAACTGCTAGAGTTAAACCTCCTCCTCCTCCCTCTCTGGGGGACATACCCTCCCAGCACAAGCCCAGCCTCTGTGGGTGAAGTGAAGCCCAGCAGTGCAGCAAGAGGCAGCCAGCAGGTTCTCCTGATCCTGCACACCATGGATGCAGTGCTGGGCTCTCCTCTGGGGACAGCTTTGTGTCTTCAGCTGAGCATGACTAAGGGGGCATGGGGGCCAAGGAGAACCAGCAGAGGTGTGAGTCAGCCTCTCTTACCTTGTGAATCTGCTTCATCAACACCTCCTGTCAAAGGGAAAGGAAGAGGAAAAGAGAAGGGTGAGTGCTGTAGAAAGGCCCTTGCCTTCCAGGCAGCAGGACTGACAACAGGAGGTAGGATTGACACAGGTCAAGACAACTAACACCAGTGTGGGCACAGACAAACATCGTGTGCTCCCCACAACCTGCCACAGGCAAGAAATAAAATTCCTGTCCCCTGAGCCAGCCCACTCAGCCACCCAGCAAGGAAAGCTCCTGGCTTGGAAGGGCTCTGCAGCAGTATTGCTCAAGGAGTCAGGGTTTCCTTCTTCCAGTGACAGTGTTCCCCAGGCTCTAAAAGCAGAGATGCTTTCAAGAGCCTTTCACCTCTCTTCTCCCATGTATGTCCTAACAGCTTGCCCAAGTCCAGCCCTCCTCCCTGTTCCTCGGGACTCTGAGCCCCTTCTGCCCCAAATCTTGAGAGTCAAGAAGGAGCATGGGACAAGCTGCCCCAGAACTGCAGAGATCAGCTCAGGCTCCAAGGAGAGGCCTGAACACCAGGGCACTGTCCTCCAAGATGCTCAGCAGAGGCACTAGCAGCATGGCAGGTATCCAGCTGTTCCCAACAAGGCAAACAAACCCTTGGGGGAAGGACAGACACACCACGTACAGACCCCTGGGCAGTCGTGTCTGTCACTGGCTGCTATTTCTACATTCACAGCAGGACACGGGGCCTGCCACTAGCCTATGAACAAAACAGGCAAGAAATCTGTGCCAAGCAAGATGCCCTCAGCTGCTCCTTGCTCCCCTTGTCCTGATCCTTACAAAGGAAAAGGTGTGCACAGAGCACACCCCAGGTTACCACCACACGTCCCCCTGCATCCAGCTCCTACCTGTGACACAGCGACAATGTTGGCAGCATAAGGTGGCAGGTCGTACTTGCACTCTCGGCAGATCTTTTTCAGGGTGGAGACACTGGAGATGGAGAGCTCAGGGTTGCCCAAGGCTTGGAGCACCAGTGGTAACACGTTGTTAATCATGACAGGGTGATCAGCCAGCCACTCGGACAGGGATCCTGCATACACGGATGGGGTCAGACTGCAGGACTGCCCCACAGGTTCTTGTTCTCTGCATTCCGCCATGCCCAGCTTTGCCTTTCACCACTGGTATTGCTGGGCAGGGCAGATGTGGTCTCAGGGGGCTTTCCCTGCCCAGCCCAGCCCACTCACCGATAGTGAACATGACGGTGTCAGCAAGCTGCACGTTGCTGATGCTGATCCGGGGGATGAGGCCGATCAGGCCGGGCACCACATCCGAGTAGTTTACATCGATGGTCTCAGCAATGGACTGGAAGCCATAGAGCAAGGCCTCCGTGTGCTGCCAGCGTGGGAGAAGCACTGTCAGAGCCATGCATTGACCCCGATGCCCAACCCTGCCCCAGCTCCAGGCACCAGCTCAGCACCCCCACAGTAGCTGAAGAGGCTGATCCCTTGGCAGAACTAAGGACAGGGAGGCAGAAAACCTATTCCTGTCCACAGCAGACCCCAGAGAGACTGTCTGTGTGCTGGCAAGCTGCTCATGCTCCTCACCTCTGTCATGTCCCTTTGCTTTCAGTGCCCCATTGACAGTGAGGACAGGTCCCTGAGGGCTGGTAGCTGTCAGCCTGGCACCTGGGTCCCCTTGCTCACCTGCCACGTGGACGGCTGCTCCGTGTTGGTCAGGAGACGTCCCAGTTTGTCATAGAGGCTGCTCAGGAGCTCGGCACCCAGCATCTCATACACGTACATCAGCGTGTCAGAGATGTCCACCCTGCAGAGAACATGGGTGTCTCCAAACACTGTCCCCAACCCATGCAGAGAGCTCCACGTGTGGACACATCACTTTCTCTCCAGGGCACAGGCACTGCTCATACAAGCACACTGTCCCAACCGATGGAGTGATCTTATGGCCTCTTGGGCAGAGTAACTGCTGCTGTGCCAAAATTTTGCCAAATGAGACAAACCAGCTCATTTTCACATTACCACCACAGCCAAAACAGCTCTTGATGGAAGGAATATCCTCTGTGTCCCTCCTTGGCTCATCATACAGCACTCAGTCTCCAGGGAGGCAGAAGGCTGCCCCTGCATCCTCACCTGCCTGACAAGCAAATCCAAATCTCCAACTTGTACCTGTATATCCGAAACTGCTCCTTCTCATCCGAAGACCAGAAGCCATATTCTTCATCGGAGGGGAACTGGGCTTTGTGCAGCAGCACATCCACCAGCTGAAAGTAGACAGGCCTGTAGACCTGCTGGTACACTGCCTGTTTGTCTGGCTCAAAGGAGAGGATATCATCCTGGAGGCAGGAGGAGGGATAAACACATCAGGTGTTGCAGGGAAAGGAAAATAGAGCTAATATGCCTGCTGCACAGGGGACTCAGGCACATCTCCCAGGGCTGGTGGGACCTGGTACACCTTGGAAAGCTGCATTTCTAGCTCCCTAAGATTCACTTGATGCTGTGCCCTTCTGCAGTGGCAGCATTATCTGCAGGCAAGATGCCAGAAGCCCCAGAAGCTGGGTGGACTCTCAGACAGCACTGTTACAGGGAGTGGCAGCGTCCTGCCATGTCCTATCCTTGGGAGCACCCCCACACCAGGAGCAGGCGTGCCTCAGACTGCTGTGAGAGAGCTGACTGAGCACAGTGCCCTCCTGCATGCATCTGTAATCTCAGACCCATCTGGAGAAGCAGCAAGAGGTCGTGGGAGCCTTAGCCTGGCCTCATGCAGCAGAGGAGCTGCTGGCACAGCACTGACTTCGCTCCCCGCCCTGCCCACGCTCAGCCAAGCCACACTGGATTGCAGAGGAATGGAGCTGAGGGATGAAAGGGAGCTAAAAATAGAGCACAGTGTGACAGGGCTGCTCTGCTGATCCAGGGAACACTGACCCTGGGAGAGGGACCCCACACTGGGCAGCCAGCAGAGCTATGCTCTCGTTCCTGCCTGCTGCAGGCACGCAGCAAGCAGCTAAACAACCAGGTCTGCCGCTGGGAAGAAAAAAATTAACATGAAATTTTAATTAGTTTTGTTAATGAGGCCCTTAAAGGATGGCTCACACTTCTAAGGAGGACTGGTGGCAGAAAGAGCCAGCCACGGGGCCAGCATTTCCTAGGTATGTGCCCTGCCCTAGCTGCAAGGGCAGGCCAAGGAGTGGGGACATCAGAAATCCCTAGGACCAATTAAATCCAGGCCAGCACCAGCCTCCATGCACTGGTGCCTCTGGCCCTGCCTGGAGGCAGGCTGTCCACAACAGTCACTGACCTGCAGCGTGTACCAGAAGGTGAGGGTCAAGGAGCTGGTGGTTTCGTTGACAGGGTAGTGTCCAGGGATGCCAGTGCAGAACATGATCATGTTGACCAGGGCCAGAAAACTCTGCCAGTGCTCCACTTGGTCCAGGAGGGCTCTGGGAAGCAGAGAGCATGGTCAGAGTTTCCAGCTCCTTTGCCCTGACACATGTCACTGGGTACAGGACACTGGAAAAAGCAGGATGTGGGGAACAGCAGGCTGCTCCAAGCTCACTCCCCTCCTAGGGACCATCCCCAGCACTCACCGGGAATGGTTCTCCCCCAGGGCCACAGCAATGCGGCAGATTCCATGCGACGTCTCCATGTCCCCGCTCTGCACCGCCTGCCGCAGCTGCTCTTGGAGCCCCAGCACGGGCGGGATGAGCTTGAGGAGGGTGTTCACGTACCTGCAAGCACAGCCTGAATCAGTGCCAGGCATCCCTGGCATGGGCTGCCATGCCATCCATCCCTCCTGATGCTCTCCCAGGGCTCCTGCCCAGCTCTGCCTACTTGATGGCTGCTTTGTGCAATGGGATGCATGCAGGAGCCCTTACTGCTTACATGAACTCTCCTTGCAGTCTGTGGCATTAGGACAAAAGCTGCAGCCCTGAGCGTTGCTGTAGAGGAGCCTCTGCAAGTGCAGTGCTGAGCCAGTGGCCATCAGCTCTGGGCAAACCCCCCTGCACCACGGTGTGGACTCCTGCCCCTACTGACCCACACCTGCCAGCAGGGCTGCCAGCACCTCCAACCTGCCAGTGCCAAACCAGCCTGAGTGAGCTGTGCCTGTGCACGGCAGCGTCCATGTGGAGCACAACAGCGGTGAGGGCAGACCTGTGGGCTCTTCCCACCATGCCCTCAGATGTGCACAGAGGCAGTCCAAGCTGCCAGTGGAAAACCACGCACCTCTCTAGCTTTGGGCACATCCAGGCTGTGTGCCACGTCTGGGATGAACTGGGCAGCCCCGCTGGGGAGCCCCACCCAGGGGCCGTGCTGGTCCCCTGGCACATCCCGGGCTGGCACATCCCGGGCTGCCACAGGCCAGCGCAGCACTGCTCTCCCACATCCCATCCCGCACGTCAGCCTCCCCTCCGCTGCCTGTGAGGGATGGTAACCAAGGCAACGAGAAGGAGGCAGCCAAGGTGAAAGGCAGCCCAGGGCCCCGGAGAGGCCGTGCTGGAGGCTGATGAGCAGCCTGCCTTTTCCCTGCCATTTCCCTGCCCACCCAGGCGTGTTATCTGCAGCCACAGCCTGTGCTCTCTGCCCACCCCCTACATGCAGGTGCAGGGCTAAGGATGCTTGGAGTGGGAGGCATACATGATTCCAGCTCTCTTGTGCCCACCCTGGGGAAGAGATGTGAGTGCCGACATCAGGACAGCCACACACCCACCCCAGAGCGGCAGGGTGGCTTTTGCTATGGATGATTTCGGAGAGAACAAAGCCATTGGTGCCACCAGTGCAGGGACAGAGTTGTGCTGGTGATGGCAGCTTTCTCTCTGGGTCAGCAAGAGAAGACAGAGGAAACAAGGTGTCTACAATCCCAGCTGTCATCCCAGCATTCCCTCTGTGCTGCTGGGGGTCACCCTCCTCTCGCCCTCTCCCCAGAGAAAATCACACAGCAAAGGGTTTATTTTTGCATAAACCATTTCCAAGCCTCTGATGCCTTGTGAGTTATGCATGTGGCAGCATGGGAACAACGTGATGACGGAGAATTTGGAAATTCAATAGCTCCTCTCCCTGGGAACCAATGCTACATGCAGGGTATGCCCAAGGGAGCCAGGGCAGTGCCCAGACAAAAAGCCATAGGGAACCCTCCACTGCTCCAGTGTAAGGCAAAGCCAGGCTTCCTCCACAGCACTGGGTTCACATTACCCTAGGGAGTTTTTTATGGCTTTGTGACTTTTACGACTTTTTCTGACAAGGATCCCGCTTCTGCTGGTTACCCTGAAATATTCACAGTGCCTGGACCTGACCTGATCCTCTGGAATCCCTGCACAGTCAACAGAGATAACCACCTAGATCTGCTTCCATGCTGCAATCCCATATTATTGAAGACTTCTAGGAAATGTTGGGTGGACCACATCTCCCGAGCATCACCTTGCTCTGCAAACTGCTCTGCAGACTAAGGGCATCATGGATGCAAGGGTCCCTAGCCAGAGGGAAATGCTTGCTCTAGAAGAGTTATTTTAACCAGTCACCCAAGACCTGAGGTCAAGTCAGCCAGAGCTGAGCTGCTCTATTCCATATCCAGGAGCATTGAGCCCCAGGTCACTCCACCTGGTCAGGGCTGCCTTCCAGCCCAAGGGACCAGCTAATGCCACATCCCTGACCAGGTGCAGAGCTTGCTGCCAGCCACCACTTCCCATCCCCACGCTGCTGTCAGACAGAAGACGACAAAACCATCCCAGCTCAGAAGAGCCCCTGGATGCCCAGCTTGTTTCCAGCGGCCAAAAACTGTGACTGCCTGTGAAAGAGAATATGAACATGGCAATCACATGGTGACTCTTGCCCATGCAGTTCCCTGTAGTGATTTGTCTTAGCCTTCCTGAGCAAGATTTGCTATCCTGGTATTTAGGAACTGAGCAAATATTGCTTTCTTGAGTTTGTCTGGTCCCTTCTCAAAGCCCAGGGAATTGCAGCATTTGCAGCTCCCTCTGTGGGACCAGCATCTACTCTTGCTCTTCCCACAACCCTCTGCAAATTGCACCAGTGGAGGGGACAACCTGTAGAGGGAAGATAAGGGCATATGGGACAACCTCATCCTTCCTGATCCAAAATCTGAACCACATCTTAATGAGATAATAACCCAATCTTATTAAAAACCTGTTTCTAATGAAGCTCTTGGAAAACTCAAGTTAAATTCCTCGTCAAAAATTCAGCACCAGGTGCCAAGACCAGAAAGAAATGGCAGTAAAGACACCAGGCAATTCCCTACGGTCACCTGCAGTCCTGCCAGGTCCACCACTGTAGCAACACCCTGCTGCTTTCAGAGGAGGCTCAGTGTCCAACATCCACACGCCGTAACTCCCACATGGGCAAACAGCACAAGGAGGTCCCTACCCCACTCCAATGCTACCCACTGCCCTACAGGATGGCCAAGTGGCCAAAAGCCACATGTCAGCTCTCCCCTTGCAGCACATGCTGCCAAGCTCTCTGACCCGTTTAGCTGAGGGGATAATCCTCAAACGAGATGGCAAATACAGCCCAAGCTTCTCCTTTGCAAATGAGATGCAACAGCATCTCCATTCTTCCCCTCCCGCAACTCAAGAGCTCCAAAAGCAGAGGTGTGCTCAGAGATGTTCCAGTTCTAGCTCCTGGCCCAGCCTCCAATGTTTCTTCTCAGGAATGCCATGTCCTAACAGAGGAGCAGCATCAAGACTCCAGCAATACATGGCACATCCCCTTCTCTGGGTTCACAGGGCTTCCACCCACCTGGCAGGTGTAAAGATCAAACACTTTGCACCTACACATTTCTGGTGCATCATTTCTAGTAACACCTCAGAGGCAGGAAACCACTCACTGCTCCTTGCAAGCAGAGAAACGGGAGCTGCCAGCACAAGTGACTTCCCCAAGAGCGAGGCAGCACCACAGCCACGTGGACACAGGTGCTGCAGCAGGAGAGCTGCCTTGCAAGGTGGTGCTCCCCTTGGAAGATGATTGACAAACTATCTAACCCTCAAAGTCAGAAGCCAAGCTCATGAGCCACTAGGACTTCTGCTGGTGGCAGAAGCACACCTGCATGATCACCTCTGCAGCAACGTCAGTGAAGACAGCTGGGAAGGAGCAAAGGGGGAAAGACACAGTGTAGAAAGCATTCAGGGAATGCATGGCAAAGTGGTGAACCCCAAGACTAACCCTCTCATGGAGCAATGCCTTAAAAAACTCTGGAGAGGACCATGCCAGCAGCCCAGTGCCAAGAATGCTCCAAGCCCCCAGCCAAGGGCCTTGCAGAAACAAAGGCGAGAGACCAAGGAGGAAGAGAGCAGCTGAAAAGCAGCAGGGATCTCCCAGACTATCAACATAAGAGACAGAAAGGTCAGGAGACTCCCTGGGGGCTCTGGGAAAGAGCTGGATCCACTTTGGCTGAGTGACGAAGCCAGAGGGGTGGGACAGCTGGCACTAGGGGAAGCAGGAGGAAGAACACATTATAGTGGACACAAGAAACAAAGGGGAGGAGAGTGCCCACCAGGGCTGGGAAGCAGCTGACACCACACGCCGCCTGGCAGGGCATCCTGTGACAATGCCACCACTGTCCCCACATGCCAGGGCAGGAGCTGCACCAGGCTCACACACTGCATAGCCTTTCAGGCCAGCTGCCTGCCCTGTCCTGGCCACTCCTCGCAATGACTACAGACAGGAGCGTGCTCTGCATGGCTGCTGATGCCTCCAGGAAGAAGGACGGAGAACAAGTAGTGAAGATTCTGTAAGGGAGCTGCCAGCATGGGTCTGAATGAGGACAAAAACTGCATGACAGAGTTAGCACAGAAGCAGAGAGGAAACCCCACTGTCAGCCACACCTCTCCACAATTCACTTTGAAAGCTCAACAGAAAACTTAGTCTTTTAATGCAACCAAAGAGCAGCACTGCAGGGCCAGGCTTCTGCAAAAAGGTATGAAATCACAGCCAAGGGACTTCTGAGACTGAAGGGAAATGGAAAGCAGGAAGATAGAGTACAACATTTCAGAACTGCAGGTGACCTTCTCACACATTCTTACTTTCTGCCCCAGACCTGCTACAAGGGTCTGAACTGGTCCATAGCCTTTGCCAGGCACAAGAAAAAAGAGCTTCTGGTCACCTTCTAAACACTAGCAAATGAGGCAACCCCTCACCCCATCCAGCAACACGTTAATCTCGTGATGGGTCCCTTTGTGCAACAGGATTTGCAGTCCACAGTTGCAACTCCTTGTCATTGAAAAGGACAGCCCCAGGCTGTCCTAGAGCTGGGGAATGTGCAGGTTGCCCCTGCCCTTAACCAAGAGGGGGACCAGGGCTCACAACTGCAGTGGCAGCATCATTCCCACCGCTGCAGAGGGTCGGAGCCTGCGTGATGTGCAGCGATGCACAGGGCATGCACAGTGGCAGCAGCTCAACTCAGCCTTCAAGGAAACCCATCCTCTTCGCAGGAAGGTTGCTAAGCAGCCAGAAAGGGATGTGCCACGGGAACTGGAGATGTAATGTCCCTTCTGCAGGCATTGGTCCCAAGAGCTGACAGCAGCTCAGGCAATGCAGCCAAGCAGACAAGCTCAGAGCCCCAAGCGCAGCCCCAGCAGAACCAGTTCAGCTGCTCCCAGGGCAGCTTTGGCTACAGACAAAGGATGAGTCCTTGGCTGGCACAAGCTGCTGGAGCCAAGAGGAGGGAAAAAAATGACAGATCTGGTTTTATTATCTCTGCATTTAATCAGCTCCTTGGCTGGACCAGCAGCACAAGGCAGAGGAAGGTCTCTGAGCTCCTGCTGGCAGGAGTCAGGCGGTTGCTGTCTGGTTGGCTGCTGCAGGATCTGACACGAGGAGCCAGAAGCATGCATCCTTGTCTGCCTCAGAGGCCAGCGTGGACATGGGCTGCAGGTGCCCAAGACTTCATGGCTCCTACAAGTCAACCATAGTGCAAAGCCTTCATGGACCAACAATGAGAAACTAACAGCCCCCAACTGCTTTTGATACTCTCCCACTTCCAAACCTTGTCATCATTACCTTCAGAGCCAATGACAGCTAGAACAAAAGCCTGAGATTTCTCCTTCCCACCCTGTTTCCCTGCTGATGTCCAGGAGCACCAGCCTGCAGCACACAGGAGAGGCTGCCCTTACCTCTGGGCATCGGGCTGGGAAATGGCATTGACCACAGCCTCCACTGCTGTGTCAAAGAGCTCTGGGTCCTGCAGAGAGGTGAAAGCTGCTTGGATGAGGTTCTCGCAGTCCATCAGCGGGATTTCCAGCTGAACCCAGCTGGAGAAGCACTTCAGCACCTTCTGCTTGATGAAACCCGGGGAGTCCTGCTGCTGCAGCAGCTGCTCCAGCAAAGGGAAGACAGAGCCGCACTCCTGCGCCAGCACGCTGCGCACCTGGCCCTTGCGGTACTGCGGGAGGCGGCTGGTCTGAAACTCCTCAGGCAGCACCGTCAGCAGCTCCAGCAGCGCCAGGCACCGCGCCCGCCCGTCCACGTTGGAGTCCTCCGCCTGGAACATGCGCACCATGTCTGCCACGGCGCAGGGCCAGGCCTCTGGCATCATGCTGAGCGCCAGGGAGGCCAGCGCCACGCACAGCCGCGTCAGCACGATCTTGGAGCCGCTGGCGAAGCGCGTGATGTGGGTGAAGAGCTGCGACTTGAGGCTCTCATACTGGTCAGCCGGGATGTCGTTCCAGTAACGGGAGATTTTAATGTGGAGAGCGCTGGCACCAAAGTACTGGATCTCGGGTACCTTGTCCATGTGGAGAAGCAGCCAGCTGAAGTGCCATGCTTGGGGGGACACCTGTGCCTGCATCAGCCATTTCTGAGCCAAGTTCTTGTTCTCGATGTTTGGGTCATAATACAGCTGATGGAGAGCCTGGAAGAGAGAGGGAAGCACCCTAGAGCAGCTGAGGAGCACCACTGTGGCCTGTCCTGCCTGGGAAAGGTTTACCAGGAAGGCTCACTAGGATGGAGCCCACTATCCAGGCTGCCCTGCAAAACCCCCCTCCCCAGGGCAGCCTGTGTTAGCTGGCCTCCCTCTTCCCATTCTCAGTGAAGTGAGAGTGATCTGGCAGCAGGAGAGGACCTGCAAAGCATCCTTCCCCTCCTTTCATGCTTCACTCTAGAAATGTCTTTTCTTTAGTCATTTCCCATCTTCACTTTCACACATGCTGAATCTGCCTGCTTCCCTTCTAATGTGCCATCACTGGGGTGGGCACAGGACCCTTCTCCCACATGAGGACTGTAAAGGACATGGCTGACCAGCACTCCTGCCTTCCACTCACACCTGCTCTCTGAAAGGTGCTGTGGTCCACAGCTTGCATCCATGAGTCCATGGAATGCAAGAGCCACTGCAGATCTTTGTCTGTCAGGTTATGCAGAGTCCTGAAAACCCACAGTCACTAAGTTCAGGGATTAATCTCTCCATTAAGTGCCTTTGAAATATTCCCAAACCCACCCAGTTACAGCTGAACCAAGAGAGCTGGCATCCAGCCCTGCCTCTGCCACCGCTTTCCGTGACAGTCCAGTGCTGCTTAGTCCATATCTCCATACAGAGAAGGGAAACATCACTTACCTGCTCCTGCAGCTTTGTGAGATCTAGTTACTGCTTTGCATAGCTCAGATCCACATGAACAGCCTCACACAGGCTACAAGGCTTTATTTGCAGAGGAATTTTATACAGCTATGAAGCCCAACTTTAATTAGCTACTTATTCTGAGTGGGTACAGCCAGCAACCAGTGATGTCCTCACACAAGGAGAGGAAGAATAACTACCCCTTGCCTGAACTCCATCTTCCAGCAGTGAGGATTTCTGCCTGGCACAGCACGTTTCATTTCAAATTGCTGACTGCACATGCCAGGAGCAAGGAAAATCCATGGCACCTGTCGGGCAATCAGGCACCCGTAACACCCCACCAGCAAATCAGAAGATGACTGCAGCAGGTGCAGAGGATTTTTTTGTCTTCCCACTCTGGCTCCAGGTCTTATATAGCCTACCCCCCCACTAAAAAGCTCTGTGAAATTCTTGTGGTTCCTGTACCCAGGAGAGGATTTAAACCCTATTTTTAAGCATGTAGAACTGGCAGCTTGGGGCACAGGACTTCCCAAGCAAGCGCTTGTGCATCCTGCTGCTTCCCGGCGTGAGACTGAAAAGCAGGACAATATGGCAGGAACTTTACAGAGCTGGCATTGCCTGGGCCATAATTTGAATCACTGCTGTCCAAGACTTTGTGACAGGGGAAAATGAGGATAATCTCTTTGTAAGAAAGAGGTTATGAAGTATGTAGGAGACGGAGTCAGCCAACATGGGCTGCAGAGGGACAGCAGCCTGTCTGACCCACTAAAGCATCTATCCTGACACAGAAAAGGTTAACCCTACATAAGCAGAACATGGGAGAGAGAAATCTATCCCAAAAGAGCAAGCCAAGGGGAGACCATGAGCTCTCAGCAGTTAGCCAAACCTTTGCTCTGTTCCCAGTTATTTTGGACTTGGATGCAGGAAGCATCACTCAGCTGCTGGGGCAGAGGTAAGCACTGTCATCTGCAAGCAAAGCAACAATTTACTTTGCTACAGAGCAGCAGCTGCAGATGTGCTAAAAGCTCAGCCACTCCTGGGGGTAGGAACCTGGCTTCTACCCCTGCCGTTCTGCTAAAGACTGAGTCATCCTGCAGCAGGGCTGAAGCTGGAGCTCCCAACCATTACCAGCTCAGTCTCTTGCTCCCATCAGAGCTTGCTGCTTATTTTTCTTCCCAAATAAATCTCACTTGAGATTCCCAGAATGGTGACAGCCCACTCTTTCCCTTCCCTGCTTGCTGGGCACTGTCACAAGGTGAAACGAGCAGTGCCCTCTGCATGCTCTCTAGCCCAGCATCCTTTCCCCACCCTCTGTCTTTACATGTACCTCCTAATGAATTTATTTCTTCTATTTTGAATGGTGCTACTGCTTACAAAATTGTGGAGAGAACAAAAATCCCTATGCATCATATATTACAAGGCAAAATGTGTACACAGGAGCCCTAACCTCTAAACCTGCACAAACTTTGTAAAACATGGACCTCACCATTTGTGCAGGATGGACACATCCCCTGGCTTACAGCATTGAGTTCCTGACCCACAAGCTCCCCAGCTGCTCACCTGTGCTGGCCATGGAGCTGCTGCATGCCAATCTCACATCAGGGAAACTGCCAGGCAAAGCTTGGCACTGTGCACACTCCAGGCACACCACAGTGAGCCCCAGGAGCACTGTACATGCAGGGCAAGTCTTGCACAGCACCACAGGGGACTGGAACCATGGCAGGGCAGCAAAGCAGGGGTTGGCAAACACAGTCTGCCTGCTGGGAAGCAGCTGAGGGCTCATCCTCTGCCTGGCTGGGGCTGCCTGGCTTGGCCTGATCCTACCAACAGTATCTGCTTCAAGCCAGCAGCCTCTGGTGCTGCCATGTGATCATCCAACTGAATAGAGAGGAGAGAGCAACCAGGAAAAGCCCAACATGAAACTGAGGTGCAAGCAGGTACCAGCTCTGCACACACCTCCAGCACACACACATCCTGCACACACACACATCCTGCACAAACACATCCTGCACACACCTTCTGCACACACACATCCTGCATGCAGCCCCATCAGAGACTCCAGCAGTGGCTCTGCTAAAAATCCCAGCTGCTGCATTGAAACAATGGCAAAGAGGGAGCACTATCATAGCTGCTCCCCTCAACACTTGTGCTGGGGAGATGTTACTACCCCTGCATTAAGAGGAACAGTGAGCAGCTGGGTTGCAAGGTTTCCTGGGTTTCCCAGGCAGGGACAGCTTTCTAGATATGTGGACAGCTCTTGCATCACCACCATTCCAGCACCTTGCCTGCATCCCTCACATGCCACCTGTGTGCACTCCTCACCATCACCAGTGAGCTCTCTGGAGAGGCATCCACACCCAGCAACATCAGCTCAGAGCCCTGCTCCTCCTGCTTGGAGTCTGGGGAGGTTTTCAGCAAATATCCCCAAAGAAATGCTGGAGCCTCCACCATGGGTGGGAAGGTGAGTGGCAAGATGAAAAAAATCTACCAATTACACAAAGAAATTCAGAGGACGGAAGAAAATGTAATGCTGAAAGCTCACGCTACAAGCTGCTGGAAGTCAGATGAATATTCTGGAAAAAAGCATCTGCTCACTAGCTCAGCCCCTTTTGCAAGCACTCTGCCTGGAAGGCAATCAGTTGTGGTGGCTCCTGAAAAAAGCATGGCTGTTTCTGCCTGCATGCAGGACACCAGGTGGAAAGGCAGCACGTGCCCAGTACACCCCATCCAGTACTCTACACAACATGGGAGACCCTTCCAGAGAACCTCCAAGGCATAAATACTGGGCCCATCCTAACTAAGCTCAAAGCAGCAGAAGAAACCCCTGGGAGCAGACTAGGCTCTCTCCCTGGCCTACCACACACATCAGCTGAGCACCATCCTCTGCTGAGAGCGTGGGGCAGGGGACTGCAAGACCCCATGCCCTGCAGAAGGGCATGTGAACACTCAGCATGCTCCTCCTCAGCAAGGAGGCACTGCCCTCATGCCAGACCAGGCACCAGCATCGGCTGCTCTTGGACTTCAGTCTGACCACTCTGGCCAGCACCCTGGGGCCCATTAGGAAGCACTGGAGATGACAAGGGGAACTCATTAGTGCCAAGAGGGAGAAGCAGAAGGCATGAAATCGGGTGACATCTAACAGGGAGGCTTTGTGCATTCCAGTTTGAAAGGGTGGCTGACACCAGACCTGCCTTCTCCACAATTAGACCTGTAATGTGAGAGCTGGTAAACAGCTTGCTGTCAGCTATGCCCTTTGGCCAGGGAAGAGCCTCCTCCAACATCAGCTCTGCTTGGCTGAAAGTAATTCTAGCTTATTACGATGGCTCTTCCCTGCTCTAAAAAGCTGTGATCAAAGCCTCAGTCAGGCTTTAGTCACTGGAGAAACATCAGCCCCTCAAGTAAGTGGCTCTGGTGCAGGGCAGCCTGCTCAAAAGACGTGGGTCAGAGATCCTATGCTGGTTCCTTTGTCAGGTGGAATGGGAACAGTCCAAGGAGAGTTACAGGCAAGCAAAGGCACCTGATCTTAAGCTGCACCCAGGCAGAGCAAGAGAGGAGGATCTGCTACAAGCCCAGAGCCCCCAGCTCTCACCCTTCAGAGTTTCTGCAGGGAGCCCAGTGCCAGCAGGCTGTCTCCTTCACTGCACTGCGTAAATATACTAACATGGGGTACCCTGCAGAGAGGTGTTGTGTCCATGCCATAATGGGGTGACAAGGCAAGCCTCAGACACATGGCTCTGATCCCAGAGCAGAACTCCTGTTCTTGGGGACTCCATGGGGAGACAGCCGCCCTCCAAGGGCCAGTCTGCTTCAGCACACAGAGCTGACAGCAGGTACAGCCCTGAGTGAGGTCTGCATCGCAGCTGGGGAAACAGAAAGCTGCAAAATATACTCCTGCTCTGCTCCTTGTAGCATTCCCACAGCCACGGCATGGCGGGGGCAGCAGTGGCCACGGCCCCTTGGCAACCACCAGCCTCCTTCCAGCAGGACCCCCGGGACGTCTCCACTGCAGTCTCTCGCTGTCCTTTCTACTTGAACGCACTCGCACCGTCAGTGCTCCAGGCCTGCAACAGCACAGCCATTACCCTGGCTCTGCCAAGTGAAGGGAACATCATCCCTGCCTCCCCTGCCTGCAGCAGCTGCCCCCCCGGCCCCAGTGGGGCAGGCTCAGCAGCCAGCACCCTGGGAAGGCGGCAGCCTGCCGAGGACAGCAAATGGATGCAAAGTAAAGCTTCACGTGTGCTGTCAGGCATGCCGCTCCTGTTCAAGGACCCACATTTTGCCAGCAGTCCAAAAGAAAAGGGCTTTTCTCCCCTCTCCTAATAAAAGATGCTGCCACTCTGAAGCCCCTCTTTGAGCCCAGCTTGCCCACACCAAGTCCTCGGCTGTCCAGAATAGGCTGCAGCCCAGACACCGCTCAGCAGCTTTGGCATCACTCCCACTGCTCCACTGCCACCAGCCCTCTGCAGAGCAGGGGGTGGTCCCCAGCAGGGACAGGGGCTGTGGGACACATGTGCTCCCAGCGAGAGTGGGCAGGAGCCTGAAAATGCAAAGGGTGAGCAGAACCAGAGAGAAACCCTGCAGATACAAAGCCCAGGATGAGTTACAAGGGTGGGCCAAACATACCTGCCCACCATCCCTTGTTTCTACCCACCACTTCCATGATGAAGTACACAAGCAATTTGAGAGAGCAATTTCTGCTGGAGCCCAGGCACCAATCCCACCCATTCCTGCGCCACAATACATTGCAGCTGAGATGAGGCTTCAGCAATGGCCCTTGTGGAGCTCAGACCAGCACTGCACAACAAGATGCTGCCCTCCCATCCCATCACCACCACACCACAGGAAGGAGCCAAGTGTCCAGCCAAGGTTGGCTCTGGCTGGAATCTGCTTCTGCAAGAACATTTGCTTAAACATGTAACAGGGTGACCCCCTGCTTCCCTCAGTTCTGGAGGAATGTCTCCTCCTAAGGCCCCCAGCTTATCATCCCAGTATGGCTGCCACATCTCACACATGCAGGCTGCCTCTAAGGACTCAGTGTGAGATCCACTACCAGACAGAGGATGCCATTCCCTCACCCTTTAGTATTCTCTTGATCAGGTTCCTGAAGACAGGTAATAGCCTTCCAAAGAAACCAGATGCAGTTGATTTCTCCTCCCCATCCTCCTGGGCAGAAGGCAGCCCCAGCAGCTGCCACATCCCCGAGGCTCAGCATCTCGGAGGAGCAGTGATCAAAGCCATCCCTCTCCCATTGCGGTAGGCTCCGGATGTCAGCTCCATGACACCCCGCCTACCCATCCTGCCAGAGAGACTCTGTGCATTCATCAGGCATCTCCAGAGAGGCACACGGCAATCTGGAAGGCCCAGAGATGCCAGACCGCTAATGTGCTAGGGAAAAGACGTCAGCGAATATTACAAACACTCCAGAGGATCAGAGGCAGGACAAGGGAGGAAAGACCTGGAAGGAATTAGACAAAAAAAGAGGGCGAGAGCCTGCACTTGGGAAATTCACAGAGGAATGGCACTGTCTTTTTTCTTGTTTCAAAAAGGGCGATACTGCTGAAGCAGATTCAGCTGCACTAAGAACATGTGAAAAGGGTCTGGCATTCTTCCTCTCCTGTCCAATTCTGCAGTATTAAGTGCTGAGGGAAACCAAGATTGCAGGGAACAAGTCCTACTTGTGCACTGCTTCTCTGAGATGGACAGAGCAGTGTGGACTAAACATCTGCAATCCATCATCATCATCATCACCCCAGCACCAAGCTGTCAGTCACACCAGGGACAGCTCCTGGGCACACAGAAGCACATGCAGGTCACAAACCAGATTGCCCCATTTAGGCAATGAAAGCTTAAGCATTCTCCCAGCCTGAAGCCCTTGGCTTTCCCAGCCTTCCCTTCCCTCCAACCCCTCCAAACACAGCAACAGAGCCCCACTCAGCAGCAGATGCAGGGGAAGCAGAGCCAGTCCGGAGCTGCCGGACTCCCAGCACAGTGTGGCCATGCCAGCCGGCTCTAGCTGTGCTGAAACCAGAGCAGCATCTAGGTCAGGCTCAGAAGAAAACAAAAAGCAGACAAGCAGCTCTCAGCTAGGACTGGGGGATGCTGACACAGTAACCCTATCAAAACAGCTCAGCTCCAGTGCAGCCCCCACTCCTGTCCTGTGCCACAAGAGAGCTTCCTATGGAAAAACAGAGCAAAAAAATACAGGGAGCAACTTTCAGATGGTGCCTGAAGTGCAACACCTGAACCTGGCACCTGTCCACAGGGTTTTAGACCTGTCAGCTGGCCCTGCCTCCAGCACCTGCACCCTCTTTCGTCCCTGAAACCCCTGTTCACAGCTGGAGGTGTCTCCCTCTGGCACTGGTTATGCATAAACACAGCAATGATCCTTTTCAGCTACACAGGCTGCCAGAGCCCTGCAAAACCCCACTGCAAAATAAACAACAGTAGGGGTACAAAAGGATTTTCCAGGGACAGAATCTTCTCCATGAAAACCATCAGAAGGTGTGACAGGCACAGTCTCGCCAGACTGCCCTAGCTACAAGTGCCACACATGATGACCTCCACTGCAGGGGACCTGGAAAGGCTTCAGCCCTCTGACTTATGAGATAACCAGCTCCTCAAGCTGTTCCTAACCCCAGCACTTATCACTGACTGACTCAGAGTGGAGTCAAACCCTGACTTAAATCAGTATTCAGTATTATTAATAGAGCCATGCACAAAACCTGGCAGGTGGAAGAACCCAGGCCAGTAGGAGCATCACTCATCTGTCAGCATCACCACTGACAAAGCGGCTCTACCCACCTGCCTCCCACCAACCCTGCTCCCAGCAAAGCCCATCTTTCCTTCACTTTGAACCCCACAGACCTTCCTGGAAAGGACTGACACAGGAATGCTCTAAGCTGCTGAACCTCTGTGTTTTTTTCTGATCCCATGCCATGCTTATTCCCCTGTTCAGGGACTGTGCTGCTGCCCCCCACCAACAGCTCAGAGCTGCAGTCCACAGCTGCACCTTCAGAGGACACTACTCAGATGGCAAAGCCTGCAGAGATCAGGAGAGGCAGAGGCAGGCTGGGGGAGGGGAGATGAAGCATCCTAGAGGGCATCTCTGCTTCCTCCCAGGCACTGGAGACTAAATCCCAAGCAGCTTGGCAAGGATGAGCTGCCTCCCGGCACAACCACACCTCACCCAGCCTGCACCGGGTGCCCCCCACCCTGGCACTGCCCCCCACCCTTCCCGGGCAAGTGTGCGTCTCATTGTTGGTGCAAACAAAGGAGCGGTTTGTGTCTGATGAAAAGAAAGGGAGTCAGAGGAAAAATCATCCAGCAGCCCTGGATGTATGCAGATTAAGCTGCAGAAGGTTGCATGAATGTAGCATTTTCCAGACATCAGCTAATCCCCCGGCTGTGCTCTGTCTCCATCTCCCTGGAAGAGGTGGGCTGTGTCTCACCTGCAGCCACAAAGGCAACCAGCACCCACTGACAGCCCTGACGTCCCTGACCTGACATCTCCTGTGAGGCCAGGCAACATACTGGGGAGGGACGGGTGTGGAAAGCTTTCAGAAATGGTTTAGTGGTGTGCTTGGCAGGGCTGCACTAACTATTGGACATGATGATCTGAGAGGTCTTTTCCAACCTAAATGATTCCACGATTCTATGTGCCCACCAGCACGCCCATGAGTATTGCTTTGGCAAGGATCTCAGTCTATTCTTATAAAGGAAAAATGAGGACACTCTGGGATTCCCACTAACTGTCTGAGGACCAAGCTAGGAATGTCTGTTGGATGTCTGGCTACAGGGTAAGTGGAAGAGTGATGCACCTGCTGTTTGCCCTTCAGGGATGCATCCTCTGCTGCCCTGCCCCCATCACCTTCAAGGTGACTAAGGGAAGGTTTTTGCCCAGCTGCCCTCCTGGGTGTGCCCACTGAGGTACCCTTTTTAGTCTCTGTGATGAACCCCAGGTCACACATCAGGTCACACATTCAGAGCTCATCCCAGCAGCAGTGTGATGCCAGCAGGCCTTCCTTCACCGTGGCCATTCCCTGGATCCCAAATTTCAGCAATCAGCCTCACTCCTGCTGCCCTGTAAATATTTTGAAAGACCTTGAACTTCAGCAGGAGCAAAGGGGTTGGATTCCTGGTTTAGAAAGGTATCAGTGGGCCATCCAGGCACTGAAGGCTTTTCCCAACCGTAATAGCCACTAATTCCCAGCACCTGGCAAAAGTTCCTTCCTTCCCTGCCTGATGGAAACACTGAAAATGGGCTTCACATTGATGCAGCTGGTTCAGTAGCCAGGACCAGACCCGTGGGCTCGCCCTGCCCAGCGCTGCAGCTGGCGACCGAGAGGACGCCAGTCAGAAACACACACAACCCCTCCCTTCTGCTCCCATTCCTGCCACATCATTTTCCCTGCCGGGCTGTCCCGGCGGCTCCCCCTCCAGCCCACGTCCCGGAGCCCAGCAGCGGCAGGGCGGGCAGGCACCGGAGCCCGGCACCGCCGAGCAGGTGCCCCCCCGCTCCCCGAGCCGCATCCGCCGCAGCACCGCGGCAGCAGCAGCATCCCGCCGCCGAGCCCCCGCCCCGCCCCGCCACGGCCACCGGCGGCCCGGCCCGGCGGCGTTCGCTCACCTTCTCCACGTTCTCCACGGTGAAGTCGAGGCCCTGCGGCGGCGGCGCCTCCGCCCTCCGCTCCATGGCTGCGGCGGCGCTCAGGAGGCGGCGGCGGGCGGGCGACAGCGGCGGCGCACGGGCAGCCGCATCGCGGCGGGACCCGCCTCCCCGCCCCGCCGGGGGCGGCGGCACCGGGGCGGCGCGGCGCGGCTCGGCGCGGCGGTCGGGCCGGGAGGCGCCCGCGGGACTCCCCGAGCAGCCCCAGCGCCCCGCTCCGCTTCTCCCCGGCCCCGCCTCGCCTCTCCCCGCGGCCCCGCAGGCGCGGCCGGGCAGCCCAGGACCTGCCGCAGCGCCGCGCCGCACGCCGGGAGCGGTAGTCCCGGCCCGCGCGCGTCCCCTGCCGGGCACCGGCACCGCGCACCGGCACCGCGCACCGCGCACCGGCACCGGCACCGCGCATCGGCACCGCGCACCGGCACCGCGCACCGGCACCGCGCATCGGCACCGCGCACCGACACCGCGCACCGGCACCGCGCACCGCGCACCGGCACCGCGCACCGGCACCGGCACCGCGCACCGCCACCGCGCACCGCGCACCGGGAGCCGCCCGCGGCGCCGCTCCGCACCCTCCCGCTGCCGCCTCAGGGGCACCCCCGTCCCCGTCCCCATCACGGGCACACGCAGGGGTTGGACGCGCAGCCCATCGCTTTATTGCTACAGGAAAAGGCGACTGTACAAAAATAGAGTTTATCCCTCAAATTTTACAAATAATAGAAAAAGGGTGCGGGGTGCACGGGGCGCTGCCCAGGGCTTCAGTGCAGCGCTGGGGTTAAATTACACCCGGCCGCTGGGGGCCCAAAGTCATAAATAGGAGCTGCCGCTCGAGAACAATAAATAAATAATTTAGAGTAATAAATAGTTTAGTGCCACAGCACCACGGAGCAGCGGGGGGACCCTGCCACTACCCTGGGAACCAGACAGGGGTGGGGGTCCCAATGGGTGTCTATGACTGAACACCCTGCAGATACCAGGGGCTGCTGCTGGTCTGGGTGCAGACCCCCCCCACTCCACTCTGGTGCAAATTGGCCCCACTGCATCCCTGCCCTCAGGGACACCCCTTCCCTGCACCACTGACCCCACGGTGCCCGAGGGGACAGGGAGGTTTTGCCCCATTTGAAGCTTGGGTGATGCTTGTCCCCTGGAACGCAGGAGCAGGAGTGCTGCTGATGGACACCGGGTTGGCAGACCCTTGGGAGTGGTGGGGATGGTCCATACTCTCTTCAGCTTGTCTGCCAGGACTGAGCCAGTGCACCTGGGCAGGACCCCATGTAGCCGCTGGCACCAGCTGCTTGGCACTGAGCAGGAGCGGGCTTGGCCACCCACACCCCAGTCATGACTCCATCTCACCTCGGTTCTTTGTGGCCACGTAATAACAGGGGCAGCAGCCTCTGCAAACCCTTGTTCTGAGCAACAGTGCCACTGCACGTGGCAAGCTGGAGTCTGTCGGCATGTGTCGAGCTGGGGCCAAGCCAGCAGCCCCCTCCTCAGCCAATACAGCTGCACTCAGCTGCTGAGAGCTTCTCCACTGTCTGCCATGTGTTCTCCACATCCATGAAGGAGACAGCCTCATAGCGGGTGGGTCGGCAGCAGGGGTGGCTGAGGACCCGCTCCTGTGGCCCCGGGGCGATGAGCTGCTGCCGCAGCAGGCTGCCCAGCGTCAGGTCATAGTTGCTGCGTGCCCGGTGGCAGGACCCGCTGCAGTACTTGAAGAGCACAATCTCGTCCGAGTTGAAGCCCAGGCCCAGGTCCCGCACCTTCACCATCAGGTTGCGGATGTGGCAGTTTCGCCCACGGGTGCGCCGTGGGGGTTTCCCCCCCGCCTTTTTGGCTTTGCTGGCACCTGGCGGTGAGCGCTCAGCGCGCAGCAGCAGGTCCTCTGCCAGCTCGGTGGTGCCTGGGCTACCTGTTGTCGCGTTGTCCCCTGCACATGGAGGAGATGGGGCTGTCATGACATATCCTGCACCCACCACCCCTCTTCTGAGCCTGCCGGTCCCCGCTGTGACCTACGGATCCCTCCTGATCACCCACCATGGCAATGGCTGGCGCCTGAGAGGATGCATGAGTGTGTGGGAAGATCCTTCCAGCCAAGAATCTTCTCATCTTCTAATTTCTAGGGCTCTGCCACATGCCCAGCATGACGCTTAGGGCCCCATGTATTGAGATCCCCTCAGCTCAGCCCCATAGTGCAGCCACAGCCCCACACAGGCTGGGGCTCCCCACAGTAGCTCCCAACCTGCCCATGCCCCATACACAGGATTACCATGCCCAGGTGGGAGGCCTGTCCCAAAACGCACCGTACAGCTGGCTCCAGGCAGCGGCAAGTGGTGCCTCCACACCATCCTCCACAGACAGGCTGGCAGTGGCCATGCCCCGTGGCGTGGGGGCTGCGTCCAGCGTCTGGTTGCAGTGTGGTGTTCGCAGGGTGCCTGTGGCCAGCCCAGCCAGCAGTGACAGGATGGCAAAGAGTCCCCACAGTGTCCCCTCCTGCAATGAATCACAGCACAGCAGGGTCAGCCCCGACCAGAGTCCCCACACCAGGAATGAGGCTCCACGAGCTGGGGATGGGTGAGGATGGAGTCATGTAGTCCTGGCCATTGCAGCCAGACAGACCTGGGCTCACCTTGGGCTGCAGGTGTGTGGCAGGTCCTGCAGGCCTTCGCTCTGGTGGCCCCTGTTGCTGGTCCATGCTAGCTGCAAATACAGAGGTTGGGGTCAGGGCCCACACAGGGCAGGTATAGAGCTGGTTGGCTCGGAGCTGGCACATGCCTCCCTGCCCTAGCCAAGCATGCCACACCCTCCCTCACCCTCCAGAACCTCACAACACTTCCTGCACCCCATTCATGGCCCACCCCTACCCCTCTCCTCTCCTGGCATAACCAGGCATCCTCACCACACCGAACACCCCTTCCAAGAGATTGGGCAGCTTGGGCAACCCAGCCTTTATACAGCACATCTCCTCAGGGACAATGCAGCCATGTCCTTGTGTGAACAGCCTGGGATGCCAGGCTGGGCTGTGAGGCAGCGGCTGGGGCTGGGAGTGCTGCACGGGGGGGCCTTTTCCCATGGCCCTTCCCTGGGAATGTTTTTCTTGGTCACAGTGGGAGCCTGACCTTGGAAACTCCAAAACCATTAGCACAGGGTCCTTGGGTGCAGCCACCCCTTGGCCCCGCGCTGGCTCCCCAGGCTGCTGCCTGCACCAAGCTGGGACACGCAACCCCCAAGCAGCCTGGATGAGTGGGACTGCAAGGGGCAGGATGCTCAGGCAGGTCCTTTGGGGACATAGCAGGGTATGGAACACCATGCTGGGCTCACTGAGTCATTCACCCCAGCACCACAGCTTGGCGTCTACTGGTACACAGAAAGGCACAAAGGCACTGCATCCCTCTTGTGCACGATCGCAGCGAAGCAGCAAGCACGGTCTCACAGGAGTGATGTTTCTCAGGAGGTACTGGGGCAACTCCCCGTCTGCAGCCACATCTTTGCCTCCTTCTCTAGTTCCCCCGCGCAGTGCAGGGGTGCCCCAGTGTCCAAAGCTAGGATACCCTGGCTTTGAAGTGCTTTAGAAGTGGTTCCAAAAGGGACTGTAACTTCCTTGTCCCACCTGCTGCATATTCTATGTCTCAGGATGGGACTGTCCCCTTGGAGCTTAGTAACATTCTGCATTTAGGAGTTCCTCCATCCGCTCTATGACTTTGGCTTTGCCCCAGCATGTCGCAGTTGCTTCCATGGCAAAGGAAGCAACAGGGGATGGGGACATGCTGAGGAGAGCGCTCAATTTCTTCCAGTCCCTCTAGCATCTCAGGGGATGGTCCCCAAGTCCCAGTTGTGCAATCTGATGCCACCCTGTGACAGGGGTCTGTAGTGGGCGCTGCCAGGCCCATGTGTCCCCTCTAGGGGCCGTGCACAGGCGGGATCGCCCCCGGCGCCGGCAGGGCTCGCACCGGCCCCCCGACCAAACCAGCCGCCACAGCCCGACCAAACACAGCCCACGCTGCACTTCGCTCCCGTGGAGGCCGGTGGCCCCACGCCAGCCGCTGCCGCCAGGTCATGGATTTCCCAGGCCGGCACCGCCGGAGGGGCCAGGCGAGGGTCCCTGCGCCCTGCTGGAAAGGGACGGACTGCCCCGTCCTCGCTTCCGCGACCGGCCGCCCCGGGATAGGAAGGGGACAGGGGACGGGACGGGACGGGACGGGACGGGACGGGACGGGACGGGACGGGACGCATCAGCCGGTGCAATTCAGGCTTCTCCCGTCCGGCGGCAGCACGGCCCCGATCTCCGCAGCGGCAGCGCTGCCGGCGGGGCGCCGAACGAGGGCAGCCTCCCTTCGCCACCGGGAGCCCGGAGCCGAAGCGACGGACTAACACAACCAGTGCCTCCTCAGACTCGGGGCCCCGTCCACGGGGCAGCTCCTCGAGCGCGCAGGACCGCAGCCCACCCTGGCCCCGCAGCCCCGCTCGGCATCTGCTTCGTCCAGCGAGGGCAGGGCTGAGCCGAGCACCTGGGCACAGACCTGCACACCCCACTGCAGATCCCCATGTCCCGTACGGGGAAGTCTGGCTGGATCTGCCGCAGACACGGCTGCCAGAGCCCTGCCGGGCGATTCATAGACATAGGAGGGCTTTTTCCCCAGGGTCGGAACTGAGCCCATCCATGCGAGCACCTGTCTGGACCCCACCACATGAGTCCCCCGCCCGGGGCTAAACAACAGCAATATTGATGCAATCCCTGAGCAAGCCACCTCACACTCACTCGTGCAGAGCCCGGCGAGAGCCCCGCTGCCTGCCCTGTGCAGGGGCCGCTGGGGGAGGATGTCCCGTGGCTGCGCCAGACCCCCGGGGGAGGCAGCAGACACTCGCGAAGTGCATCCACGCGGGCCTAGCGGGTGCCCCACGCCCGCGGTGAGTGTCTCTGCTCTCGGAGTAGCTGTGTCAGCCCTGCAGCCGCGGGTCCCACCTGGAAGCACGGGGGATGCCCAGAGACCCCTTCGGGCACCTGTGGGCATCGGCGGAGGCCCTGCATCCCTGTCAGCCCTGCATCCGTGGTAGAAGAAGTGACGGGGGTCAGGAATCAATCCCACGTATGAGAAGCGGGCACCCGTCCCGCAAAGCCTCAGAAGACTGGGCCCGGACACACGGGACACAGGGCAGAGACCAGACTCGGCCCCAACTCAGGGACAGCAGAGCCGGGGGGCATAGAGTAACCCGCCCCTTGCCTCTCGTCTGCCCACCGCCCGGGGAGCACACCTGTCCGACGTGTCCAACGGGCCGGGCGGGAGCCCAGGGAAGAGGCGGGAGAGTCCGTCCCGGTGCCCCTCGGGCGCCCGCAGCGGGGTGCCGCCTGTCCCCGCCCCGGCAGGGAACCCCGGCCCCGCCGCGGCCCCCAGCGCTTCCCGCCGCCGGGTCGGGCTCGGCACCCCGGTAGCCAAACGGGGGGGACTTGCCCGGAGGCGGCCCGAGACCCCTCACCGACCCGCGAATATTGCCGGGAGGTGGGTGGCGAAGCGGGTTCCTCTCGTCCCCCCGGTAGTCCCGGTATGAGCCTCCGCCGAGAGTCGGGGCCGCCAGCAGGCTGGGGCGGGCGCTGTCGCCCGCCACCCCGGCTCGCACTCACCGTGCCCGCGGTGGGGACCATCCCCCGGGCCGCCGCTGCCCCGCATCGCCTCCGCTCCCCGCCGCCCCCCGCCGCCCGCCGCCGCTGCGCCGGGGCGGGGCGCTGGCGGGGGCCGGCGCTGCCCCGCCGGCACCGACTCCCGCCGCTGCTCCCGGTGCCGCTCCCGCTGCGTCTCGGGGTGCGGTGGCGGCGGCGTCAGGCGGACGCGCAGTGCGGGGCACCGGGGGCTCCATCCCGCTCCCGTCGTCGCTACCGGTGTCAAATTCCAGCCACCGTCACCTGACCGGCGGGGCGGGCACCGGCACCGGGACCCCGACTCACACTGGCACCAGGATGCCAACCGGCACCCCGATCCGCACGTAGTGGCACCGGGACTCCGACCCGCACGGGCGCCTGGACCGCACCAGGATCAGGATGGCACCGGAATCCCGCCAGCAGCAGGAGCCGCAGCCCAACACGCTTCAGCACCGGCTCTCGCCGTGATCCGCACCGCCTCCGAGCTCCCGCGGAAACTCGCACCCCGCCGGGAACAGCACCAGGACCCCCGGAGGCAGCCGATCCCCGCTACCGCCACCCGCCCGTCGGCCGACCCCCGGGCAGGCGGACCCGCAGCCTGGACGGACGGACGCCCCGTGATCGGTGCTTCCTGCCCCGACAGCCCGATCACAACGCTACCAGGATGGACGCACGGACACCTTCGGGAAAGGGTTCAGCCCTTCCCGGAGCGCTCCGGCAGCAGAACCCCACGGGGACCCTTCGCCCCGCGTCGGAGGGCAGAGCCCCGCGGGGGACCCCTTGCACACGTGGGAATCCGGCGGGGATGGGTTGTCGGGCAGGGTCAGGGCCATCCCGGCAGCTCCCGGCAGCGGCGGGGCCGGCCGGCGTCCCAAGCATCCCGGGCTGACTCGGGTCACCGGTGTGCCTGGCGCTCGCGTCCGGCCGCGCCGGAGGAGGAGTCCGGCCTCCCGCCCGCCCGCGCCCCGTGCCACGGTCCTCCTCGGCTGGGCCGCCCGCCACCGGGCTCCTTACCTCTGCCGCCGCCCTGCCTCCCTCCGCCGGGGCCGCCGCTGGCCCCGGGGACATGGGGGCCGGCTGGCGAGCCGAGCCGAGCCCGTGCAGTCCTTACGTCACCGCCCGGGGCCCTCCGCGTCCATCCCGGGGCTCTCGAGTGCTCCTTGCGAACGTGCCAAATCCCGGGGCCGCCTCCGCTCGGCCCCGCTTCACACGTGTTCCCCTGGCCGGAGCTGATCGCCGGGACGCGCCCCGGGCCGGGCGAGCCTCCCGGGACCGGCCCTCATGGCTGCGGGGTCCGAGGGCGCCCGGGCGGGCTGCGCGCCCCGCTGTGCCGCCGGCCGTGTCACCTGCCCCGGCGGCGCTCCGCCGCCTCGGCGCTGCTCCCCGGGCTTATGCAACTCCCTGGCTGGAGCGGGGCCAGCGGCTCGGTCGCCGGCTGTGCCACGGCTGCACGCCCAGGTCGCTCCGACCCCGGGCCGCCCGCGTGGCTTTAGCCTCCGTCCCGCCGCCCGGCGGCCTGGGCTCCGCGCTCCTGCGGAAGGGTCGGATGGCCGCTCCCGCAGCCACCTGCGGAGCCGCCGCCTCGCCTGCTCTCATCTCCTCGGATTATCCAGCGCGGGGGTGACAACTCCCGCGTCCTCCTGCGACATCACCTGCCAGGGAGTGTGTGGGCACAGGCGCTAAGCCGTCCCTGCCACCGCGAGCAGGGACAGCGGAGGTGGCACGCGGCCCGGAGCCGCTGTTTCACCTGCCCTGCAGCGCGGCAGCGTGTGGCTCCCCCCTTTCACCCCCACTCCTGTCCTGGCACAAGCACCTTGACCTAGTCTGTGGCTATGGGTGGCCCCCTGACTGCTAGTGGGACTGCATGGAAGCACGGGCTCTGCCGTGGGACTGGTGCTCCACGGCCCCGGGCTGCTCCCATCTGAGATGTCCTCACTGGCATCGGAGGCAGTGCCCGTGGATGCCTCGGCCCAGCAAAGTTTTGGAGGCCCTGGTGCATCCCTGCTGTAGAGAAACAGCTGGGAGCGAGTCATAGGGAACAGGATCCTCTGCTTTGCAGGGCTACAGACTAATACAGCTGCCTGCTTGGAAAATTTCAATGTGAGTGGCACGTCCTGTTCCAGGTTGCCTGGCTGTCCCCATAGAGCTTGGTCTAGCCACAGCCTTGCCCATACTAGGGAAGCTGCCCAGGAAGAGAGGGCTGCCAATGAAGGGAAGGGCTGCCTCCCCCACTGATAACCCTCAGGGCTTGGAGACAGCCTCAGGTGCTGGCTTAGCAGAGGGGCCATCCTCTTCCCTAGTCTTCATGTCCCCAGGACACAGCCAGGAAGTCCCGAGGATGTGATGCCTGGTCGTATGCAGGGAGCTATGTGGGGCATGGCACAGGGTATCCAGGGCACCCATACAGGAGAGCCCACAGTGTCCCTGATCATGTGGAAGGGGTGGCTCTGCAAAGCCTAGCTTCAGTTCTCTTCCAGGTGTACCCCCTTCGAGGCTGCTATCCCAGACACCTGGAGGCACTGGTTCCCTCCTCTGCCCTTCTTGTCCTGGGAGATATAAGCCTGCAGCTGCTGTCAGCCCCACTGATGTCCTACCAGCAGCACCTCCTCCCTGTCCTCCCACAGCCATGGTGGCAGGGGATGGTATGTCCCAGCTATGTGCCTCAATCCTAGCACTGCTCTCCCCTCTTGGGCTTCCATGAGTACTGGCTCTATCCTGGAGCGTGCTGGGCATGGCTCAGGCTGCACAGGCTACTGGGGTGCAGTGCAGGGTTCCAGCCCCCACAGACAGAGGGGTGGCCTGCTCCCTGACTGCTGCTGGCACTGCCTGGCTTGGTCCTCCCAGAGCACTGCCTGTGCCAGCCCGTGCTCCTGCACCCCTGGGGCTGGGGTGCCCCCAGGTGCCTTGTCTGGTCTGGAATAAGCCCTGCTGAGCCGAGCCAGAACCTGCTGTGACATCTGTCCCTAAAGGTGCCACCCTTGCGTGTGGCAGGACGGGGTGATGCAGACCAGCCAGATGGCAGGAATGAGCACATTGTGACTGCTGTCCGAGGCCATGGCTGGGGGTGACAAAACGTACGTGGGAGAGAGCTGTGACGCAGGCTGCGTCCCATCTCAGCAGTGACGTGGCTCTTTCAGGGATATCTCTGAACAAGTCTCTTTGTCTCAGCTGACCTGAATATCCTTGTGTGCCCTGGTCCCAAGCTCTGTGCTCTTTTCTTCCTCTGCCCTCCCACAGCCAGGACAGGGCACGGGCCATCCCTGGGGCTGGCTCACCTGGATGGCAGTGGTGGCTCTGCTCTTTAAATGCCAAGAAAAGAGGAGGGATGGAAGGAAGATTTAAGCTGCTCCAGCATGTCCTTGAAACTTGCAACCATGCATCAGGGAGGGCTGGGCAGTTGCTTCTCTGGTGCCCCATCGGTGCTAGCAACAACCCACCCCTTGTTTAGGGTGGGAGGTCTGGCAGACCAGTCACTCACCTGGAAGTAGCCTTCCCGTGCCTCCAAGCGATGGAACTGTCTCCAACATATCCTGTGGCTCTGGGAGCCTGGTTGCATCACCAGGGCTTGCCTAAGGGGTTACGCTCTTCCAGCTCGGATTTGGCAGGTATGAGAGCTGGACACAGCCTCGGTCCCTGGCTTCCTAAACCATTTCCTTTTCCAGGACACTGTGGTGAGAAGGTCACTTGGCTGGACACCTGCCTTTGTCAGGGCCGCACCCAGCCCAATTGCTGCTGTGATCCTTGGCAGGAAGACATCCTGCTGGCAGGGAGTCCCCAGGAGAGCAGTCATAGTCACAGGCAGCTTGTCACAGGCAGGACCAAGCTCTAACAGGCAGGACAAGGCCTGTGCCTTCCAACATTAAATGGAAGGCACTAAATGAACCCAACCTGCAATCCCCTCTCCCACCCCTCAAAGTCACCTGAAAGGAGGAGCACAGCCCTCTCCTGTTCCCAGCACCAGGCCAGTGGCACTGGCTAGCTGCAACTCCTGGTAGCTGGATTATTGTTCTAGAGGAGTCAGCAGTGAAACCAGGCAGGGGACAGCCCAACCAGGGGAATCCCTCTGCCTCCCATAAAAAAGGCCCGAGGCAGCAGAAGAAAGAGGCCAGCCAAGCTTGTTTGATAGCTTTATTGCTTCTGTGATATGACTGAATTGACGTGACATAAGCCGGCTTGGAGGAGCCTGCAAGACTCTTACCCTCCCTGCCTAGAGGGAAAATTAAAAAAAAATGCAGAAACTAAAACTAATTTTAAAAACTCATTGAGTTCTTGCATCTTGGCTTGGTACAGTACCGGCGAATGCACTGGCCTTTTCAAGATCCTGTGCAGGCTGTGCAAGGAGCCAGAGCCCAGAGGGGCTGGGCTGTGGCCCCAGAGGGGCTCCTGCACTGAAGGACACGTCTCTAATACTGCGAGTGACACACGCTCAGACCGAGAGCACACGCCACACTGGTGCCCACGGAGCTCGGCGTGGTGGCTGCTGCCCTGCCAAACACTCTGGAAGCTCTTGCCCGTGTCCAGTTCTGCCCACACCCAGCCCAACTGCATCCATTTGACACAGACAGCCCTGTCCTGACACCTTCCCCTGCTCCCAGCAGTGCTCGCACTGAGGGGTAGCACAGCATGGCCAGGCAGGGCCTCTCCACTTCTCCCTCCAAGCAAGGAGACACTGGAAGCCCAGAGATGCTGGGATGAGGAATGCTGGGCTGGATCCCACTGCTGCCTCATGTACCTGGCCATGGTGCTTACCTTTGGCACGTGTGAGCTCGAGGCCACAGCACAACCAGGCCTAACAGGGTGAGCTGGTGGTGGGGGCCCAATGCCAGCGTGGTGGGCACTGACACAAATGCACAAGCAGCTCATGGCGTGGTCAGCACAGCAGCAGCAGCTCTCTGGCACCTCCTGTCCTCCAGAGCAGCCCATGCAGGCTGCCCTGCAGCTCCCCAGCCTGCTCTCTGCACTAGCTGGAGCAAAACCCACTGTGGTCACTGGCCCCTGATCTCCCTGTGTTTCCCTGGGCTGTCTCCAGGCAGGTTCCCTGCCACCCGAGTGGCCTTTCTGCACCAAAGCGCATCAGAGGCACCAGGCAACCCCGCTCTATATTTAGGCTGTGGAGAATTCCCCTGGGCTCTCCCTTCCGATCTGACAAGGTGAGTCACTGCGAGGGAGAGGCCAAGACTCACATCCGTCCCACTGACCCTGCTCTGACCCGCGTGCACTGCTCCGAGCTGCAGTCGTTTCACGGCGGGAGGTGGCTGCAGGTGCACGGGGGGAGGCAGCCAAAAGAACGACACCCAGGAGCAAAACCCAGTGCTGTGCACTGCTCCTGGAGCTGGAGCCCCATCACCTTGTCATGGGCTGCTCTGTGGTGTCAGTGAGCTGGAGGAGAGTCTTGGTCCCCAAATGCTCTTTCCTTCTACATGCAGGTGGTCCTGACCCACTGCAGTAACTCTGGGCCATGCACTCATCTCTTCAACTTGGACTCTTCTGCCTGGAGACCCCTGTCAAGGTGGAAGGAAGGGCTTGGAGACACCTCTCCGGTCTGTAGGGGAAACTTCTCATCAGGACCTGTTCATGGCTGTGGTAGAGAGCTCGGATGACAGGCTGAGCAGTGGCCATGCTGTGTCCTTGGACCTGGAGCCAATGAGTTGGAAGATAAAAATGTCCTGGAGCTTTGTAGTGTTCAATAAATCAATTAAACAATCCTCTGTGGGGGTCCCAGCAGAGACACCAAAGGCTCTTCCCTCCTCCCTCGGGATGCAGCTGCCCACTCTGCCATCTCAGCTCACTGCAGCCCATGGATACAGCCCTAGGGCTCTCATGGCAGCTGGTTAAAGCAGCAAGAGAGAGAGTGGATGTCAACCCTTCCCAGCCACAACCTCAGCCAGACCAGACTAAGCATTCCCACTGCCAGCATGGCTGGGACTCAGCAGAAGATGGTCCCAGTTCCAGGCTGACACCCAGGAACTGCAAAGGGAGAGTTACCTGGTGAGAGCCATGGAAATTCAGTCCCATGGAGTCCTCAAGAAGGAAAACAAAATAGGAGATACTTAAAAGGAGTATCTGCCACAGCATATGCTCAAAACCAGGCTGCAAACCTCTCAGAGCACTCTGAAAGGAGGCATGTCCCTGGGGGAACAGGGACTGCCTGGCTGGGAGGCCAGAGCGGTGGGGATGGGACATGGGAAGGGTAAAGGGAAGGAGAGCCTCCCAGCATGCCTTCTGCAGCCCAAAAGCAGCACGATCTTTGAGCTGCTAGATGACAAGGGAAACAGCAGCCACTACAAGAAGCTGGGCAGGACTTGCCCCTGAGCAAGCTCCTTGGCTACCCTGCCTGCTCCTGAGGGAGGCATCCCACATCAGTCTGTAAGCAGCAGTCAGTGCCATGTCCTGGGAGCTGCCTCTGCCTGCAGCCTGGTCTCAAACCATTCTGTACAATTTGCTGGTCTGCCCCACGCCTGGGTCACTGCCTGCCCCTCCTGCACACCCCCTTGAAGGTCTCAGGTCCAAAGCCACAGTCCCTGCAAGTCAGCAAGTGCAGAGCTGCTCTAGAGGAGCCATGTGAGCCCTGTTCTGAGCATTCCTTGCCCATGCCAGGTCATGCTCCCTTCAGTCCAGAGCAATCCCTGGGCTGTGTCAGACACAGTGCCAGGACCCTGAGCCCAGCCCACACCCCTCTGGGGTCCTCCTCCACTGACCCCAGCCCCGGCTGGCTGTGTACCAGTGCCTTGACACCAGTGCCTGTGGGTGCACTCCAGCCTGCTCCAGGCTAGGAGAGCACAGGAGCCACTTTCCACATGTAGCTGCTCATTCCCTTGGCAACCTCCCTCCTGCCCACGCTCTTCAGGTGGATGAGACCACCCTGCTGCCCTTGCACTTGGCCACATTGATCAGTTTATTCCAGCTCCTCTGAAATACGTATACAAATCAAATGTGCAAATAGTGCATCTTGGGACCAAGTGGGCAAAGGAAGGACGTGCTCCTGAGAGCAGGAGGAGCAGCAGTGCTAGAGCAGCATGGGAGGAGCTTGGAAATGGAGTGAGCAGGGGCCAAGCAGAGGGTGAGAGTTCCCATCAGGTTCCATCATCATTGAGGTCACACGTCGCTTAAATAGGGAACATGATTGAGTCTGGAACGTAAAACATCTTCAGCAGTCTGCTCTCAAACTGTAAAGCTTGAGATCTCTGCTCAAGATCTGACCTCCTTGCAAAGAATAAATTACTCCCCTCCCACACAAAACCAAAGCGAGATGCTGTCCAGAAACAGTGACACAAGTCTGCACGGACTCTTCAGGGGCCCTGCACAGCAGGCACAAACCAAGAGGCCTGAAAGCCTTGAGCACAATGGGGCAAGCCCCTCTGCATCGTGACAGGCAGGAAGGTGGGGAGGGTCTGCTGTAGGTGGAGAAAGCCACCAGCTCCCACCTCGGGGTCAGGGCAGAGGCAGAGCAAATGGCTATGGAAAACACAGCCAAGTCAGTGGCTGCTGTTGCTGCCTCTGTGGAGGATGTGAGGAAAAATGCAGAAAAACAAACCCATGTTCATCTCCATCCAGAAGCTCCAAGTGGAGAATGAGAGGAAGCCATTATTCTCCCTTCAAATCGTAGCAGCACCAATGACATTGAAGTTTTGGATGGATTTGTTTTCCTGGGGAAAGGTCAGAGGCTGGTGACAATGCAGATGGAGCATGAAGAGGCCAGGTTTTTCGCAGGGCTGTGCGCAAGCAGGCTTTGCCTTGTACCTTGGTATTTCTAGTATGGTTCCAGCAGTCTTTTAAAAAATAATACTTTGTACATTCAGGCTTTGCTGCCTTGGGGCAGCATCACCTCCCATTTGGCACTAATCATTTTATTCACAAACCTTTCTTCTCTCTCCTGAGTCTTTCCTGTCTAATTCAGGATACAGAAGATCTGTCTGCAATGCAGAGTTCAAGAACTGTCCACTCAGCCCCTTGCCCACCTCCTGCCAGCTCTAGGCCTGGAGGTGGGAGATGTAACCCTCGTGCAGACTGGCAATGCAAGAGGGTCTTCCCAGAGCACCTGGGCATCTCTGGGTGTCTTCAGTGAGGTGGGATTCTTGCAGGGGGCTGCCAGTGCCTGCTCCCAGAGCTGTAGTGTGTCTTCGTCTCCTCCCTTGGACGTAGTGGCTGCAGCCACTCAAATCCCACTGGTTAGGTCAGTGATGACTCGGGCTTTCACCAGCTTTCTCAGAAATTCCTTCTCTCGCTGGATGTTGTGCGTCCAGGACTGGAAGAAAATGAGAGATTGGTCAGCTACTACCCTGGCCAAGCATGTTCCTGTCCCTCATGCTTGGGAGACTGTCAGTGACACAGATCCTGCTGTAGATCAGAGCAGCCCTTGCACACCAAGGACCTTCTTTTATGTAAAGCTGACACAGCAGGGTCAGACCCGTGTACCTGAGGTAGAATGTTTCCCCGTGGGCTGGGGGAAGTTTTTTGGCATGGAGTGATCTGGGCAATCCTGGTTCCTTGGGCAGATGTGCCCTCCCAAACTACTGCACACAGGAGTCCAACAGCACAGCACTGGTGATGGTCTATGCCAGGGAACAGAGCTGGCAGAGGACACAATGGCAGGACATGTACCCACCCCACACAGCACCCTGCCAGGCCATGGCAGTGCATGGGGGTACATGCAGCTGAAACACCCCAAGACCATCCCCATCAAAGCTGACTCTTCCTTCTGCTAGCTCTATCAAGGGGAAATTGCATGTTAAAGGTTACACTAATACAATGTGAGGGTGAAAGGGCCACATCTCACAGCAGGCACTTCAGAGCAGCGATTGCTATAGCTGGTGTCAGCCCACCCAGATGTGTTCCTTGCAGCAGGCTTGAGCTGGGATCACAGCATCTGCCATCACTCGCCTGTGCTGGGACTATTGAAGCACTTAATGAAAGCAGGAAGTGGTTTGCCACACCCTGGAGCCCAAGGCAGAACAGGGAAAAGCAACTTTCCCCAAAATCTCCCAACAGGACAAGAATCACAGTACACGATTTTGGCACTGTGCTCTGGTCAGCAGGTAATCTGAGCTCTAAACACAATGTGGACCATGACAAAATCACTCTACAGGAGTCTTCCTGAAATGGCCTCAAACCAACAAGGCATCAGCCCCATGAGCACACTGAGGGAACTTTGTCACAGGTATTGAAATCCAGTTTACCCACTGTCAAACCATGGGCACCTTGCCTGCAAGGCACTGGTTGTATACATCCTGCACAGTGTGCATCTGGCTTTCCTGTCATCCTGCTTATCCTCTCTGGGACAAGCAGCTCTCAGCCATGACTGCTGTGTGGCACTGACAGCCCAGGAATGACATGCACACAGCGGGCTGTCAAGAGGTTCAAGGCACTGAAGGTCCCTCTCTAGATCTCCAGAACATTTTGGAAATACCTTTCTTGCTACTACTGTGCATTTACAAGCCACTTCCATCCCCTCAGTGCACAGGAATGACAACAGTTAAAACTGCTAAAGAAACTTCAGGCAGGTATTGCCTTGTAACCTGTGTTCCAAAGAAGTATTTAACTTCCTCTGTTTCCAGTGACACTGTTACCTGAACACTGGAAAGGCTACACCACTACTGGGAACAGGACCACACATGGAAAACTGTGTTGGTGCTCTTTGGGACCTTGGGAATGCATAAGGCCCAATCTCTAAACTGAAAAGATGCTGCCCTCAAACAACTCAGTGCTTGGCTTCAGCTAACATAAAAACAGAAGCTGACAAGTGGCACTGGGAATAAGGGTTACAAAGGCTTGTAAAAGGAAAAAAGCTCCGGAAAGCAGCAGTGGGAACGATGGTGGCACAGAGAGGGCTGGGAGAGCAGGGCTGAGCATGCATTGGAGCCAGAGAGCCAGGATCCCCCAAAGTGCTGGAAACAGCTCCACGTGTGGCATGTCAGCTGGGGGCCCTGGGCTTGGCCCCTGCCATGCAGCAGTGTCACTTCTGCCAACACAGCCCCTTGCTAGGAAGGCTCAGCCCGGCAGAGGCACTGAGTGTGTGGGTGAGCACTGCCTGCAGGCACAGAGGCCACCCTGGGACACCAAGTCTCAGTGCATTCACCCGCATCTGGCTGGGCTTGTTGTTGAAACCTGCCTGGAGCACCAGGAGCCTGATACTTCATAGCACAATCTGAGCCCTCCTCCACACCTTTCAGCCTCATCACACTGTATGAGAAGCCAACTGGTTTCGGCCAGGACAACCGTTCGTGTTTGTGTTTTTTGTACAGATGAACTGGGGAGGCAGCCACTTGTAGGCAAACTCAAACCACCTAAAATGCCACCTCAGGCCATGTGCAAGCACCTTATCTGATGGCAGGAGGAAATCTGCTTTGTGAAAAGTACAAGTGGAGCAGGAATTTAAGTTCAGGAGGTAGATAACAAAACTTTGGGTGATACAATTGCAGTCTCTCACATTACAGCTAGGTCTGGCTCCAGCACTCACTGCAAAGCTGCTAGCAAGACCTATCAACCTGTGGTTGTTCAGCACCCAGGCTGCTTTATACCCCAGGCACTGCCACTAACTGCTTTTCACAAGCAGACAGTCACACAAAAGGCAATTCAGCCTCCCACCTGATCCATGGATCTTAGTGATGGCCACATCAGTACTCTCCAATGTTTTGTGGTTAATGTAAGCCCACAGAGGAAGAGGTTCCCTGGTGAGAACACACTTTCATCCCTCCCAAAGAGCACTATCAGGGCACTCAGTGCAGTGCTGCTCCCCCATCGCCCGACAGCAGCACGGGCAGGAGGGATGAGGCATGTCTTCAACACCAGCTCCGGTTACTGATTACAGGAGAGGGACTCACTCATCCCACTGACAGACCGAGCTGGTCAGACCAAGGAAGCTGCATTCCAGCACTAGCAGTGGAAGTGGGGACAAGAGCCAGAGCAGTTGTCTCAAAACTGACAGGAGAGCAGGCACCTCAGTCCCATTGCTCCGACAGGAAAAGGCAACAAAATACACCCGAAACACCAGAAGGTTTCAGGGTGTATACACCTCAAATAGCACACAGTTCCAGCAGAAAAATCCAGCTCCTTTCTTGTCAATCTGCACCTCAAAGACAGTGATGGAGCAGTTTGGAGCATTTACTGTCACCTCCACCTTCCTGTCCCTGCATATCACCACCACTGCTGCAAGCTGGCAGACTGGCTCTGCCCTCTCTCTCCTCTGCTGCTCGCATCCAATGCAGCTTCCACTTGTGGAATCAAACAGGCTGCTTGCCTGAGCCTATGGTTGGAGCAATGAACTTTGAAAGTTCCAACAGGAACATCCCAGGAGGCTCCAGACCCCTTCTTGTTCTCCAGGGATCAGGCTAGGATTTCCTGTGCTTTGGGGCTGTCTCTGGGTAGAGGACGTTTGCTTTTTCCAGTGGAGAGCAAAGCAGAGAGCACAGAGTTACTCTGACAGCACTGTTATGGCTGTTTATCCCAGGGAGGTGGCAGTGGCTCTGAGTGCTTGGTCACAGTTATTAGATGAGAATTTATCATCAGCTAAAGCCACCTTTCAGGGTTATGCAAATGCAGCAGCCCCAGACCACCTATCCTTTTTATCTTGACAATTCCACAAAGCAGCACAAAACATCATCTGTCGCTTCAAGAAAAGCCAAGTAGAATATTTTAAGCCTAAGCAAATATTTCAGAGACAAACCCAGGAGGAAGGTAAGTTCCCTGTCTGTAATCAATTACAGTCGAGGAATGCCTCAGCTTCAGACAACATTAGTCTTATCAAGCATACTGCAATTTAAATACAGGAACACTAAATTAAGGAGAGTGAGTCAATGAGGAATGCATTCAAGAAAAACAGCAAGTTGTACAGAAGGAGTTTTCTCAGTTCTGTTACATCCTCTGTATTTCTGCACGTCAGCAGCACTTCTCCACAAAAACCTGCAGAGAAACCAGAGCGGAGCAAGAAGTGCTACTTCACTGGCAACCGTGGGTTTCCAGTCTCCACCAGTGCTAATTTATCTTTGTCTTTAACCTTCACTGCCTTGTCTCTAGAGCTGCATAATTTTCATCATCAGACTGTCCCACTCTGCTTGAAACTGCTTGGGATTCACACATACTGAAACAAAAGGGATGGCTGGGCACCCTCATCTTCTTTTTTTTAGGGGATTTACTCACAGTTCCTTTATGCCCAGTCATTCTTATATCAACTTTAAATTTTAAACAGCTGTTTTTGCTCCTGCTTACTCTTAACACACACACGCACACAGAGAAACTGTATTTCTTTCCAGTCTTCATTTCACCAAGTTAAACAAGCAACGTCTTTCTTCTACCAAAACAAACTGTTCTTTAACACCATGAAAACTGGGAAATCTCACAAAATTATAGGAGTTCCCTCTGCCCCTATTTACTCCAGATTTACTTCTCGTGAGCTAGAAAAAAAGGCTCACCAGTGTCTCAGAGGCAATTCCCTTGCTTGACAAGAACTCCTTTCCTCTAGTCTTTCCAGAGCTCTATTTGTCTTTTTTCCCCCAGTAACACTCTGGCAGCCTGAATTATTCTGTGATTTATTTGTACCTATCTAAGCACTTTCCTCCTCTGCCATTGCCAAATAATGTTATCCCATATTAGAGTCAAAATGTCTGTTATTGCCCCAAATAGCATGACCTTCCATTCATACTCTTAGGTTTCATGTCATCCAATTCACTTATGTTCTCAAGGTGCTCATGGCCTTCCTGGATGGTATTTTGATCCTCCCTTGTATTGACCACACCTGGTTTTGTCTCATCACAAATTCCACTTGCACACCATTGCCTTCTGTGCCAAAAATCATTAAAGCAAACACTAAACATGACCTCCTGCAGAGGAACTCCCAGCTGTCCATTCAGTGCTGCTTTTTGTGTTCTCTCTTAGAGAGACTATTCATGTACAGGTGTTGCACCAAACACTGGCTTCTGAAGCTTAACTAATAATAATATCTCACAAGGCAGAGGATTGCACACTGAACTTCTGACAGGCTGGATTGCTACACTTCCTCTGTCCCAAGAATGATTTTCTTTTTAATCAAATAAAGATATTAAATTAGTTTTTGTAGCCTGCCTTTGGTAAATCCATGTTGTGTTTGCTTTCAGGATTTATTTATTCTCTCATTTAAACTCTGCTCTGAAGTTCTGAATAGTACCTCTGAGGTTGGTTTAAGAGTTCTGAATTTGACAGGATTATTTTCCTTGACTTGCTCCCATACCCACTCCCACCACCAAAAAAAAAAAAAAAAAAAAAAGGAAAAAATATGTATTATATCCACTACAATCTAATCCTGTGGAACTTGACAGATTTATTGTGGACCTTTTCCTCTGGACTTGCAGCTTAACTGGCTCAAAGTGGAAGAGAGATCTCTTGGGCTCTCACACCTACTGCATTAGTTTCAAGAGCTTTTGCCTTTCAGTGCAGACCCAGTAATTTTCATTTTCTGTGAACTTCTCACCATAAGTGACCCTTTACCTCACATTCATCATATCATTCTGATAGAGGTAACATATATATATTCATGTGGTTCCTACTTTAATCCTTCTGCTTCCTTCACCTCCCTGGATGTCAGTCCTGATAATTCTTTCCTTGCTTCCTTATTAATTGTTTATCAGTGACACTGTTCAGTATTTTCTAATTTTCCTTTGCAGCATCTAATTGAACTTGACTTTTGCCAGTTTCTACTTTATCTCTGTCCCTTCCAGCCATCAGGAGTGAAGTCTTTTGATGCTCTCCCTCACTCCTCTATTACTTCTCGCACCACTTTGAAGCAATTCTTTATGAAATTATACTTACAGCCTTTTTCTGCCAGTTTTCCCCTTGCTGCAAATAGGAATCACAGATAATTACTGTATTTCCACAAACAAGACTTCAAGTCTACAAAGAGTCCATGAAGTCTTCAGCAAATCTGCTTTTATTAGCCCATTCTCCAAGGCTAGGCCTAAATTCAGAGGTCAGAGTCTGCATGCATGACCCAATTCCACTGAGCACCCCGCCACCACTGCTGAGTCTATATACAGCCCTGCTTATCAAGCTCCCTGCTTTTAGGAGCAAAATCTGAGTTATAGCATCCCTTCTGCTGACTTTCCATTTAATTTAACCATGAAGGCACTTGATCAAAGCTATTTCCTAAAATGCCCCTCTGCAAGGTCTTCATACATGCTAAAAACAGCTGTGAAAGGCCCACAGCTCTTCTTGTGCTCTCCTAGCTGGTGAGAAGAGCTGTGCCAGCCACTGTGTCTGGGAATACCTGGCACAGGTATTCCTCTCCTTTTCACAATCCTTCCATACATCCATCACAGAGCCATTTCTGGGGGCACCCAGCACCCACAGAAATCTTTGTTCAATGCTGAGGTCAGCGGCTGGGCTCTAACCCACCTCTGTAGATATTTTACTGCCTTCTCTACAGAGATCTTGTCCAAACCCCAGTTCTGTTTTTGTCCACTCTACAGCTGTACCTTCCTTGCTGTTCTTAGTGCACAGTGACACCCTGAGTGTCACAGTACTTCTGTCCTGAACGATGCAATACCTGTGCTCTGGTCAGAGCTGCTATTCCAACACTCTTGTCCAGATTTCTGTTATACAGACACACAGTCCTTATGCACAGGAACAGCATGTGAGGCCTTTTCTCAGCCCCAACGCTGTCAAACAGGTGGCTTTTAAACAAAGACAAAAATGTATAAACTTCATCAGTCATCACTGCCGGCCCCAAGAAAAAGCACTGCCCTTTCAGAGGTGCCCCTGCCCCAGCCCCTAACCTCCCCCTCAAAAGCTGACCTCCATTTCAGTCTGCACCACTCCTTGTACTGCAATCACAATTCATCAGCCAGGCTCCAATAGCCATGTTTTCAGTCTATAAATCACCACGCCAGACATCTGCCCGGCTTTCAAAGGAGTTTTGTTCTTCTTGTTGGCTACCACAAACTTTAAGGTACTTGGAAGCCTGAAGCAGCCCTACCACCCCCTCCCAAGCAACTTGTGTTGATTTAAAATGCAAAAGGCGGCTTCACAGAGAGAGCCCAGATGATGATAAAGCACTATTGTTTGTGCCTTTGTGGTTCAAGACTCCAAACTCGATGTTTGCGGATTATTCTGAGAGGTAGCTGCTGTCAGGGAGAGACAGAGACAAAGCTGTGTGTCACTGCATGCTGCAGGCCACCTCCCCTGGCCCTTGTGACAGCCCTTACACAGGCTGAATGAGAAGTGTTACAAGATGGTGTCCTCAGCATCCCACAAAGACCTGCTGGGGAAGGGGCCAGTGATCAGAAAGAAGCCATCAAAGGCTGCCACACCACCTCCCCCTCAGGTCAGGACACGAGTCACTGAGGTGCTGGGCACAGCTGTATCAAAGGAGTTGACACCTCCAACAGCGATGCTGGTGCTTGACCTGCCTCTCCAGTAAAAAGGAGACCCGCCAGCAGCTCCACTGGGACACGCATACTGCAGACAGGCTCTGGATGAGCAAGGGTGGCTTTTAACCATGAATTGCCCTTTTTACCACTCATAAGTGCGTGAGGCAGTCTGCAGCCAGCTGCTGAGAAGACAGCCCAGGATGTTCCCTGTGTGGCTCCTGAGGTAACTCCTTGCTCACATTCTTGCCCCTGCAAGAAATGACTGGGGGATAGAAGCTCACCTCAGGATCATGAGGCTTGGGAAGACTGTGTGCTGGGGCAGAGCACATGGAGGAGGGATGCTGGGAGCCTGTCCTGTGCTTCGTTCCCATGATTTAGCACAGCCCCTTGCTCTTTCTGTTTCATAAGCTCCTTATGGATCTGTTTTTACTATTCTAAACAGTCACTTTCCCATCCTTAAATAATTTCTATTTCACTCTATTTTAAAATTATTCTTTTTCCTTGCCACCATTTCCACGTTTCCTTCACTATGTTCCCAGTGCGTCTGACACTTCTACATTAATAGAAGACAGTGACCTGTGATAAAAATACATTTTTATGGAGTGCTTGGACAGGAAGCATTACAGGACCTGAGCAAGACATAAAAATACAATAAAGTATATGAAAATCCAGCTCCGATAGATTAATTGCCATGAAAACAGAAACAAGTGAGCAGACACCTTGGCAAAGACTCAATTTTTTGTACAGCATTCGTGGAAGCAGGCGAGGGACAAATCTGTTGCAACGTTATTTGGAATAGGGAAAATAGTAACTGAACAGAGATGACACACTTGGACATTATGCATTTTGTAAGCTAAAACAAAGAGATGGGATAGGAGCTAAAAACTCACTCATATAAGAGTTTATACAGCAGCACTGGGTCTATTGGGCAGAGGAGTCCCAGTAAAAGATCAGAAGACAAAGTTTGTCTTGACACCACCCAAAAATCTCCTGCTGAAGTGCAGGCCAGCAGTCTGCACACCAGCCATGATGGGGAGCAGTTGAGAGAGCAGGGGAGAAGGTGCTGGACAGAAGAACTGGCCTTGAGGTAGAGTTTCAATTGCATTGATCTTCCAGCTCACACCTGAAACTGAAAGCACCACCCCAGTGTGCTTCCAGCTCTCCAGAGCACACTGAGGAACAGTCTCTTCCACCAGCTCTGACTGAACATACCCTGGCCAGAGTACACTGAGCTATCCAGGAGAGAGGGTAAAGAAGCTATACAGTACTAAACCGGAGAAATTAACTCTGACAAGCATTCCCAGATACAGGAAAATCCATACATGTTTGCAGCCATACTACTGAACAGAGTCCCAAGACCATACACTTCTTGACTGCTAATAATGATCAAACTCCAGTGCATCTCCCTCCTTGCAGAGCCTTTTCTTCTGGGGCAGGAGATGCCTGCTCAGCCCTAGGAGTTGGAGATCCTAGAAGACTCAGTGCAGGCAGCTGGCTTCTATGGTAGCAGTAGCAGCACAATCTTGGACCTTGAGAGCTTTTACTCCTGTGGGAAAAGCATAGGCTGAGATAAACTATTGACTGGGTATGCCTGTTTCTCCTTTTGGAAATTCAGCTGCCAGTGCCACAGAGCAACAGGAAAAATCAGATTCATTTCCACAGAGATTTTATCACCTCAGTCTTGGCATGGAGAGGTATCTCCACCCAGCTGTGAGCAAGTGAGTGCATTTTGCTGGCTTTTTTTATATAATCAGAATAAATTCCTTGGAGGTGACTCACAGAGTTTCAAGGGTGTCCAGAGAGATGTTAAGCAGCCTCAAGTGTAAATCAGTGACACACCTTGCTGAGAGGACTCCTGCTCACCAGCAGGCTCATTTCCCCTGCAGATACCAGGCAAGGGAAGGGGCTAGAAGGATATTTCCCAACATGCTCCCACAATCCACACACACATGCGTGGCATCTCCAGGCCCAGGACACTGCTGGTGTTTACATTTCCTCTGTAAAGACAGTGATGTTTTCAGGGTGGAGCTGGAGTGCTTCCCTGCAGCTGCTCTCTAAGCTTAAACACTGAAAATTTTCAGACATTCAGGCTGGAGGGGCTTGGCAGTCATTGAAGAGATTTGAACTTCAGAAATAGAGGTTCTGCCCCACCAAAGCCTGGTGAAACCCCCTGGCAGGGGTTCCTACCTGGGATGTTCATTGTGGTGGAACAGTTGTATCCCATTGCAATTATTTCAGTACTGTGATGATGCTATATTAAGCAAATTAAGCTATATAAATCTGTTCCATTCCCCTGCCCAGGAATGAACACTCCAGCCTCCATGGGTCTGCAGGACCCATGCAGAGGACAAAGATGATACTTGCATAACTTCAAGGTATAGCCTGCTTTAGTGGCTCCTTTAGAGGCTGAAATGTAGAGGAGGGCCAGGAAGAACCAGGCCTGGACACAATCCCAGAGGTCCAAAGTAACACTGAGAAAAATCCTGTGGATGCTCTTGGACCTTTGAGTGTCAGTGCAGATGGAACAGACAAATCCTTGATGGAGCTTGGCTCTGGGTCAGTTTTCTTTCCCTAATAACAAGGGCAAGGTTTGACACAAGGTGCCAATGCAGGCCAGCCTCCCAATTTGCAAGCTGCATGCAAGTCTTCCATCAAGCAGGTGCTTTCAGTCTAGAGTGAGGCAAATCTCTATTTCTGCATTCTTTGAAGGCAACTGCAGAAGACACATCACAGCTATTATGCCCTTCACCTTTCAACTTCACCCTCAGATGAGTAACAATTACCAGCTACCATTAATATTAAATAGGAGAGAAAGAAATGTGATCCACTCTTTGCTCTTCACATTCCACAATATCACAAACAATTTGTCATATTGGGAGGGGCAGAGGCAGGAAGAGCATTAATTATTGATACTTGGGAACAGATGGCTTTTCTTGTACCAGGGCAGTGAAATGTAAGAGGAGCCCATGGGTGAGGATGTGAGGATTAGATGGGCAGACATATATCAGGTAACCAGCCTTCAAGTGGAACAGGAACCTTCCTACTAGAACCAGCTCCACAGGGCTGCAGAGCTTTCAACACAGCCCCAGCTGCAGAAACAAATCCACTGACATCTGAATTACTGAGGCTTCACCAGAACCTTTCAACACTCCCTCACCTCTGTACAGAACATGCTGGACACGATGATTGATGGCTTCCAGAGAGCAGAGGCCTGGCAAATCAGGCACCAGCTGCTCTCTCTAGGAGACTTCACTGGTTTCATCCTCATCTAACTGTCCTGTGCCACGCAACATCTATTCCTGTGACCTCCCCCAGCCTTCCAGTGGCCTTGGATCACATTTAGGGTGCTGGCCTCCGAAATCAGAGATCCAAGTGATGTGGACCTGCAACTTCAACCAGAGACTCTGTTATCCAACTCTTTTTGCCAAATTTTCCTATTGATTTGTGTAAGGATGAAGAGCAAGAAGACTTCATTCTTGTCAGCTCCAGTGGTGTCCTTGAGGACAGAGACACATACTGGGCTGTAAAACAAGCCTGGCCAGGACACCTGCTGTGGGTGTCCCCATGGCTGAAACCTGACTGTGGGACTGACATCCTTATGAGACAGGAGGAGCAACTGGGCAGGAGTGATTCTCCACCAAAGGCAGCTGATTCACTGAAAACAGTGACACCAAAAGCTTTTCCTGAAACTCCCTTGAAGAGTCTCTGTACTCACTGCTGGATTCAGGCATCTGTAGCCATTTTCACTCTGGCCTAGCCATCTCTTTGCTGAAAGAGTAAGGGACCAGCTGTACTGCCTCAGACCTGGGCCTGGGGAGCCCAGGGTGCTGTCTCTGGAAATGGTTATAATCAGATGGTGATACCTCCTCTACTACTGCAAAAGTTATATTCCTTAGCTATTTTCCATTCAGGGATTTCATAAGCCAGACATCACCTCAATTCAATTCACTTCTTTGGACATACCCCTTAAATCCTCAAACAGGCAGGCACTCATTTTCCCAGCAAGGACTAATTAAATACATGGTTACTCCACTGAGCTAAGCAGATTCTCTTGCCACCTCCACAGACCCAGAAGGTACCTCAGGACCACAATGTCAAATCCCTTGGGTGTTGAGGACCTCCTCACAGCCTTTTCCTAAACTCTGTTCCCTTAGCCTCTGCTGAGAGCTTCATGCTTCAAAGTCTCATTACTCTGATAATTAGACACTCATTTCTCAAGCTGACTAATCACTGATTTATAATTCCTCTCAGTCTGCCTAGGGTCATGCAGCCTGCAGCCTGTGAGAGTACTAAGACACGTACAGTCTTGTGATTTGGAAAAACACAACTTCCCAGCTTCCCTCCTGGTCTGAATCAGTGGTAAAGTCCTTGAGGTGAACAAATGCCAGGTGCCAGGAGACAGCTACTGTCCATGAACAATACAACTTTTCACAGTGTGGAGTAGGATAGAGCAAGTTTCCCCACCCAGTGAAGAGGGAGAAGCAATCTTAGAAAGACCTGGGTCACATCTGTGCTGGGAAAAAAGGAGCTCTCCCATAAAAGCAGCAAACCTTCCCACTATAGAAGCTTTGACCAGTGTCCAAGTTTACTCTAGTTTGGTGCAGGAAATGGACAGAGAAATGGACGGACCAGATGGTATCTATACTGCTGCATTATACCAGTATGAGAGCTTTTGTTCCTCCAAAAATGCTGTTTGTCTCACTGTGATAGTAGCAGAAAACGTATTTAATGTGGATCTGTCTTTACAGAGCAGTGTCCACAGAGCCCAGTGGTGTTTGCACCAGCGAGGTGCTGCTGAACAGTCAGCTGAGAGCTCAGGTACACAGGCTGATCTCACCTCCCCATGCTTCCCAGAGCCTGAGGAGGTGATCAGCTCACAAAAGAAGCCTATGGATTAGACAGCAATCCAATGGATCAAAAAGCAGGAGAGGGCACATCTTTTCAACCCCAGAGCAGAACTGCTCCCTTTCACACTTCTTGAGTTAACATTTATGTGAATCCTTTCTCTGCCACTCAAAGAAGAAATTACATTATATACACATTCCAGAGAACCTTTCCCAGCAGTAATAACCATTTTTAACATACATTGAGCCTGGGAGAATGTCTAGAATTTTACAAGCAAGTGCATGAGTGGAGCTGTGTTTTGATCCACACAGGACAGCTGTGAGTTGACATCACGAACAGGCTCTGGAGTCGAGGTGGCCAGTGGGCTTGGGAGGAGGATGTGCTTGGCAGGAGCTCCCTACCTCTTTGATGGCAGACATCTTGATGTTCTCATAGTAGTGCAGGGGTGCATTGGGTGAACTCATGTCGTAGCCAAAGCCAGCTACCGCCACCTCATCACAGTTGTGCAGCGCCATGGTTATTGCTACGCTTCCCAAGGTGGGGATGTTCTGAGAGGAGAGAAAGCAGGAATGGAAGTCATTAGCAGGTTGCCATTTTTATAATCAAAAATTTCCTCTTATTGCCTCTGCTCATGGGGGCACTGCTGCTACTAAGCAGAAAATCAGGAATGTGGTATTTGGCTATATTCAACCTGCCAGCTTGCAGGGTTGATAGCCTCCCAGCTTGTAAATAAATTAATGCAAATGGTCAGATTCCCCTTCCACAGCTTTGCTGTCCTGAGAACAGGGCAGCAGACAAGCTGGAGGATGAATCACAGTGGATACATTAGCTTTCTGAAATTAAAACAGATGTAGACAGTGGATTCCAATGTTAATGCACATTACTGGCTTCCAGCTAGGCTAAGGTAAAATACTTATCCCAAACAGGTCACCATACAGGAGCAAAAGTAAGAAACAACACAAACACCTTATTTCACTAACAGCCAATGCAGTTTAAGGTTGTTAAACACCTCTGGGAGATGGGGAGGAGACCAGGCAGTGTGTTCCAAGATCTCTTTCTTTCTCAGGAACACCTTGACAGTGAAGGGGCACTCTAGTCTGTGCCATTCCCTCAGAACCACACACTGGGAAAACAAGGAGCAGTGGGAAGCCAGTCAGAGATGGGTGGTACCGTCCAGGGCACACCACAACTGTCCTTTCCCATCTCCTAAACTGCAATTTGCACTGATGTCCAGCCTTAGCCCTTCCCATTTCACTGGGCTCTGGCACTGTGACAGCAGTGCTGTACAGCTATAACTCCTCCTTGTGTTCTGCTGGGACAGCAAAGTTCCCAGTGTAAAATCCTAGCTCGCTGACTTTCCTAGCTCCCCTTTAGACAGATAAATCCAGAGACAACTTTGCCCCAGGGGCTAGGGAGAGGCTGAGAAATCCACCCACATCTTCATTTGTAGAGTATCCAACACCGGCTGTATAGGAAATATCACAAATTCAGAGGACATGCTCAGACAGTCACCAAGGGTGACAGCTCTTAGCTGAGATGTAGAAAGCAACTGCACTCTCATATTTTTCATTTACAATGGTTTACCCTGAATGCAAACTATTGCATGTTCAAAAAGGTTGGGAACAATGTTTTGAGTTTTTGCTTCTCATTCAAAGGAGCTGGTTTTTGTCAGCACATGACCTTGCTCACTTCTGATTGCCTGACCAGTCTGAAGGAAAATGTTTTCCAAGCAAAGAATGCTACCAATATCCCAGCTGAGATGTGCAGAGCTGGGAGCACAACTCATGTGCTATGTCGAACTCCCCTACAGTGCACTGAAATTATTCTAATATGAAAACAAACAGGCAAAAACTACTTATGGCTAAATCAATGAGACATTAAGTTCAAATATTTGCTGCACAACAGTAACAGAGAACACCTGAAATGACTAGATCTTCCTACATCCTCCTGTTCCAGTTCTAGATGTCGGAAAAAGCAGCAGAGCAATTTTGTTCTCACCGCTTAATTTCAATTGATACTCACAAAAACAATACTGGTTTATTCTATAACTGTCAATTCACTGGTAGCCAAAAAATATCAAGTAGGGGTTTCAAAAAAATGGAAAAAAGTTTATTAGGCAAGGATAAGAACATTGCCCCAAATTTCAAAATATCCAACAACATCCTGTCTTTCCAGACATGACAGTATTAATTCTGATTTCTCTGCTTTATGTTTTGCATAGAAGATGACATTTGTATGTCACTGGAATTGCATCAGCTGGTAAGCGGACGTGCCACAAAACCCTTTCCCTCGGCAGAGCTGTAGTTACAGCGTCCAAAACACAGTGAGTAAATGGTCACATCCTTGAGACTGTGTCGTCATTGGGAGCATGATGGTGTTAACACCACCCACACTTGCACTGGGCCCATTCCCACGGTACTGCTCAAGGGATACACGGGGTCTTTGCCTGGAGGGAATTTCACTGGCCAATTTAACATTTAAGAGCTAACTTTCTAATGTGAGTCTTGCAAACCACAGAGAATTAATCACATTACCCAACCTTACGGGAGGACTGCCAAACTTTCTTTCAGGCATACTCTGTTTGGAGAATAACAGTAGACAGAAATCGAAAGTGAACTTTCGTTTGGTCGCCAAATATCTGTCTGACTTTATTCTTTCTATAATATATCCAATTATATTTTTGGATAGATAGGAGGTAATTTTCTCATCTGCTTCTGTTTTTCGGTAGTTCCTGACATGCCAATATCTTAGTACCACCTGCTCTGCTCTCAAAAATTATTGAAATACCAGAGACTACCTACCTTCCTAACCTTTTGAACTGTAGTAGATATATCTGATTTGGCCTCTATAACTATCAGAAATTCACAGGATGTCCTTAGCAAAGTGTTTTGCATTACCCTAAAAATCACGTCTGGAAACTGTTGATCTGATGATAGTGTCTTAATTATGCTTTATCGATGTTAGCACCCTCCAACACCTCAGTAGCTGTAGCTTGATATGTAGCTTCCCTTGAAGGCAGAATTCTGCATCCTGCAGTGGTGAGATGCAGCCCCAATCTCACTGCTGCAGTCAGAATCCTGTGGGCTAGAGAAGTGCCTCTTGAAAATACTGTCAAAATGATCACCCCTGCTATTCACTGAGGGCAGTAACAATTAGGGCAGCACAGGGGTGCTTGCAGAACCCACCCATAATAAATGGTGCAGACAACAGCACCTGCCCAAAAGAAGAACATGGTGCAAAGTGTGTGTGCACCCACATGTGCCCCGATCACATACATGTAACTGGGCACTTGCTCCAAAGTCCTTATCTTCTTTATAAAAGAAGTAACCATCAGAGGGATTAAACAGTAACGGAGGAATTAGACAGTCTTGAAGAAAATGGAGCTGCCTTGAACCAAACTATAAAAAAGGTATAATTGTTTATTAACTAAGTGTCATTAGTAAGTCAATACAGTACTTTAGTCTTCATTTGGTTTAAGCTACAGAAACTGAGTCCTCTTCTCCTATGGCAGCCTGCTGAGATTCTGCTACTCCTGCCGCCCGTTGAAAATAAAGCACTGCCTCATGCCCAGCTTGTGGCATGGGAAAGACAATGCCTTGTAGGATCTGGGACATATCCCAGGCTGTGCTGCAGAGAATGCAACAGAGCAGCACTCTCAGGTCCAAGGGAAAGGGCTCTCCCCTCCTTTCCTCTTAGCAAAGAAGTGGCAAATAAGAGGAGACACATTATTAGAGAGGAAGTGGCTATAACTACTCCCTGGCTGCATCTACAGAGCTTCCAAGCTCTCCTGATTGTACATATAAATTCATTAGCTGCTAACCTCTAATCTGGACCTAATGGAACATATACAACCCTTGGGGCAAACTGGGGGACAAGTGACTCCAAAAGAAGTTAGGCATCATGGACATGGCTGTGCCAAATCTGGCTTGCTATGCCCTGCACAATGCGTCAGTGCTATCTCACCACACACACCCTTGTGCCGTGCCCCAAAGACATACCAAATCAACCACCACACCTCCTGTGTTATGAAAATAAAACTCTCTCAAACAACTGAGCAGGCCTCTTGTTATTTGAGACTTTTGCTAAGACAAAATCCCCCAAATTCTACCATCTTGCCTCAGGAAAAATAATCTAGTGTTAGACCAGTGCAAAGCCTGTCTTCCTGCTAATGGCCCTCTGTGTGCTTGGGTGTTCCTGCATTATTAACCAGTGCTGCTTTCAACCAAATGGTTGAAGAGCTGCAGCCCCACAGCAGCCAGTGCCAAGGCAGGAGCCTCTTGGGATGCCTCCCAGCCACACAGAGACTGCCCAGTGCAGGTTAGACCTGGAAAGGTCCAACACAACCACGGCTGCAGATGTGGCCATGATGAGTCTCTGACCTGAACTGGTGCCCAGCAAGAAGAGTGAGCTGGGAATGGCAAAGCCCAGAAATCATTGGCAGCCCTCTCCCCTTGTCAATTCTCTGCCACAATTGTTGAGCTTGGCCTTGCAAGCTGTGTGTCAAAGGTTTCTGTGCAGGCTGGGGCCCATGCAGGTACCAGGCTTAGCATCCCCTCCAGCACCCATAAACAACCACAAGAGCAACCTCACTGGATAATGTGTCTAGAACTGAAAGTCTACATTTTCAAGCCTGGCCTGCTTGTCTGAGACCAAACATATGGAAAATGTAATATCCAACATAATGGTACCCAGAGATCAGCCCTTTGCTTGGTCCCATTTGAGAGAACACAGCAGACTGACAGATGAGACAGGGATGATGCTGAAAGGCCATGTGACAAACAGAAGCAGAAAACACAGCAGTGGTGAGTGACATATCACCACAGCAGTGTGGGCAAAGCCTGCCTGAGCCTCTGGAGCAATGCTTCTTCCAGGGGTACCTGTCCTCCAGGGGTAAGATGAGCACATGCGTGGTGGATCCTGGTGAGAAAAGTGTAAAGGCAGGAGAGGCAAAGATTTCTGTTTTTGTGCTGTGTCAGGCACCACAGCAAGCTCTGTGCAGTGCAAACACAGCCAGTTTGCTCCATCAGGTCAGGGGACCAGAAATGCCTTTAGCAGTACAGACATAGGACAAGTTCTCCTAACTGCTCCTACACTGTTCTCTGCTGCAAGCAGGAAGACAAAAGGCTTCACCTCAAGACACGGATGTTTCATCTTCCATTCTGCCCCCTGAAGAGGCTTTAAAGACTGACTTCTACTCCTATAAGGAAAGAAGTCAGTCAGCAGAAATGAACACTGGAATTTCTCTGGTCTCAGTTGAGGCTGACCATTACCTCGTGGGCTTGTGCTGAAGATCCAGTGCTGGTGACTGAACCAGGGCTGGAACTGCTCTTTGCTTGGTGCATGTGAAAAGCTCTTGCTGCTTTTCATTCCATGCCCGGGTCATTCCTGTGTCACTGCCTGCTGGACTGGAAGGAAATGACTGCTGTAAATCTGTTTTTAGAAATATTTGACTCCCTTAATATGTTAAATGAATTCCAGTTATTTATGGGATTTTACTTAGTTCAGGGTAAGACTTATTGGATTGTTCAGACTATTCGAATTGTTACCTTTTTCAATAACAAGGTAAGTGTTACTGAAGAATATACTCCCTACAAACAATAATGCACCTGGATATTCAAATTGGTTTGACTACTATATTAAATAATTTGAGGAAAAAAAAATCTAAAAATTTGCTTACCTGGGAAAAATTCTTACCTTAGTTTTATCAGTCACAGACCTGATCATCTAATAGCAAAGAAGTTTTCAAAACAAAAGAAATCCAGAACAAAACTATAATAGTGAACGTACGTGAACTACCACTTTTGTTTCTTTATGTTTGCATTGGAGCAAACCCAAACCTACCCTTTGTTTCCTTTAGCTGAAAAGGTGGAAATACAGCATAGAAAGCAATTTAGTATCATTCATTGTGAGCAGGCAAGTGCCTGGCATTCTGTGGAGTGTCACAGGAGCACACTGCTGCTCCTAGAGCTACCTCCCATGCCCAGAAACAGCTGCAATAGTGGCTTCAAAAGACACAGCAGAGCATCTCAGTGCCCTTCCTTCAGCTTCCCTGGCTATCCCTGGCTGTGAGTGGACAGAGCCTGCAGGACTGTCTGTCTGCAGCTGAGCAAAGGGAAGGACCAGCAGCTGGTGGCTGAAGACAGGACAACCCAGCAGGCTCCCTTCTGCCACTTCCCTGCTGACTTCCTCAACACCTAGGCCCAGTCCAAGTATTTTTGACCCCATCTAACCTGATGCACAAGCTCTGACTCACCATTTTCCATAGAACATATTCCTGTGCAGTGCAGGGGGTACTTCTAAAGGACATAAGGACTTAACAGAAGGCAAGCAAAGGCATGACTTTAGTATGCTCTACCTGCTCTGTGATAAGCACATACACACTTACCCCATGCTAAATGGGAGTTCATGGTCTGCTCTTCACTGAGAAGAAAACTCTCTTCAGTTCCTTGGCATCTCTCATGAGCAGAAGCAGGTGGCTGGGCTTGTACCAAGAGGGGGCTGGTATGGAGCATTTACCTGCTCCCCAGCACCAGTTTGTCTGAGCATCCCTTCCCCAGCAACTCATGGACTGATCCCACTGCAGTGGCAATGGGTGGAACAGCCCAGCCCACAAAGCAGATGTGCTGCCTTGCAAACCCAAAGCTTTATAGTTTTTTTTAAGTTTACTTTTACAGACACTAAGTCTCTACATTTAACTGACTGCAGCTGCAGTGGTCCCTTTCCTGTCCCTCTACCTGCCTTAGAAGATGCCATCAGGTTGCAAACAAGGGAGAACCATATAAGTGGAAAGGATTAAGTGGAACACTGTTCTGCTCCTGCCATCCCCACCTCTCTTCTACTCCACAAAGACCCAACAGGTTTCAAGATACAGCCTTCACAAAGTCACAGTCCTGTAAGAACAGCCCAGGAGACAAAGTTTGCTGACATCTGGGCAATTCATGAGAGAAAAGGTCATGACGATGAGACAAGGGAGCTGAAAATTGCCTAAGGAACAAAGGATCCCCACTGGCACCTCCAGAAAGGCTGCCTGCCCACAGGAAAAAACATCTAAGTGCTACAAGAAGCTGTGGCCAGGACGTGCTAATGCTCCAGCTTCAGAGGTTAAGCCCTGAGATGTCAACACTCTGCAGAAGTGCTAATCCATGGCTGGGTGCCTGAATCAGCCTGGTAACACCTCCTGCACATGGCTCCTGCACCAGCTTAGTGCTGAGGCTGGGTGAAGTCCAAAGAAGGATGCTTTATCTTTTTAGTTTACAGATTCAACCATTTCCAATACAGGAACAAACAAAAGGCTTTACAGCATTGGGTTAAATCATAACAAATCCATGGATGCACAGCACCAGCACAGAGAGAGAAACAAACATTGCAGTCTGCACTGGAGTCCTCAGACCTCTGATAATTTGTGTCACCTGAAGTGTTCTCCTTTCTGCCTGACACCAGGCTCAGGGCTCCCAGAGGAGCCAGAAGGACACTGCTCCCATGGCTTTGAGGGCTACTGACTGGACAGGACAACTCACTACACAGCCAAAGGCAGCACAGCTGCGACCATCCCTAGGGGTGTCTGTGCACCCAGCAGTGACACCTCTGAGCTGATGCTCATTCTTGTGCCCCAGTAAATTGCCTGCAGTGTAAGGGGTGCTATATTGCAAGCTTGAACCACCAACTGCAATACCAGTGATGTCTGATTTCAAGCCAAAGATCTGTAAAAAAAGAAGTTCCACCTGAACAAAAATCATATTTGGCTAGTGATAAAGCCAACCTTGCACCCACACATCAACAATTATTTTCCCCCAGACATTGCTAGGAGCCCAAAGTTTGTTCTATATGATCAACTTAACCCATGAAGCAGAAGTCCACATACAGTATGGAAAAGCTCTCCTACTCTTAAGACTTCAGCAGGACTGAAGAAAACTTCTAAAAAGTTTTACCAGTCAGTCCCAGTGAGAAATCAGTATTCATTGTGGGTGTGAGTTTTGCTCCTTGCTGAGGCTTTTGGCTACCACTGTCACGAGTGCAATCAAAATGCACACTTGAGTTTTACCCCATTACTATACTCCAGGATCATCTGGCCCAAATTATATTATCAAAGCAGAGGATGTTACTACATTCACCCTTTATTGAATCCTGGGAAAAACGCTTTGAGATCAGCCCCAAACTATTTTACTAGCTCCGCTCAACCTCGCTGGAAAAGCCCCCAAATTACAAAGTTAATTGGCAGCACATTGTTACCATATGTGGTGTGCAAGAGAAGCACTGAAGTTTATTTAGGCATCAGAACCAAAGGAGAGTGGAATATTACTGCTCTTTATGAGGATTTTGTGTTGGCCTTGATGATGAAGGCATCCCCAGCCTTGATCCTCCAGTGTGCAGCCTGCCCAACACAGCACAGCACGCTGCAGCACGGGGGCACCCGTCTGCCTCCAGCCCCATTTCCCAGGAGAAAATCTGGATACACTGCTTGCTATGCTTTTGCTTACTGATCCTCAGCATTTTCCTTTTCCCTGTTCATATGCTTCTCTCTTGAGCAAAGTTTTCCAGGCTGTTTCTCATTGCTGAAGCACAACCCCAAGCCCAACCAGCCGTGCAGCTGCTGGGTCACACGGATGTGGAACAATCCTCCTTGCTGCCCCACTCGTCTGGCTGGATCACTCACAAATCTTCAGTGAGAGCTGGATTCTTGGTCTGCAGGCTCTGATTTCCACTCCTCCCATTTAAAATCTGAGCAAAAAATGTAGCAAATTTGTATCACCAGAGCCTTACTCAGACTCTTCCCTCTTTACCCTGACAGCAATAGCTCCTGTTGGAGCCTTTGCACTTAACAAAGCTCTAAACTTTGCAGTGGTGCAGCAGAATTCACTGAAGTGTGAAGCCCCAGCAGTTCCATATCTGATGTTTGCAGTAAAATTGCAGCCACAGGCCAGAAACTCTCTCTCTGTTTTGAGATGCTGACAGAATCCCTGAATCAGTGTCCTTGAACAGACTGCCCAGGCTATAGTGACATCTCAGCCCCACACAGGCACCTGCAGAGCTCCTGTTGTCCCATCTGGTGGAATAAACTACAATTCACACAGTCTACTAGGGGTCATAGGCAAACACTTCTTGCCTTAAACAATCATAAACTATTTTTTAAATGCTCAAATAGACTTTTGTGAAGTGAAACATCAGGTTTCAATTAAGATGCCTTCATTTCCCAATCTGATGTGTGTTAAACAACCTATCAAAACCTCATAAACTTCAGTTCACAGCATTTTCATTTCCGGATTCTCTCTTCTCCTTTCAGTTTAAGCAATAACTTGTGTATTAAAATAACGTGTTTAAAAATAAAAATAAATTGGGGAAAAATAAAGTATGATGATTTTTGTCCTTTATTGGGACAGCACTCCTCGTTTTCTGGAAGACACATCAAGACCACATTGTTCTAAGGGTAAGTTCTGGAGAATGCAGAGAGATGAAGTAAGTTAATTCCTAGCTGACTGGAATATTTGCAATAACATCCCTTCAGTGCACAGAAGAAAAATCCAGAGTTCCCAGAATCCCATGACAGCTCCTGAACACAGCAGTGCATTTTTCAAAAGGCCCATTCCATGTGGCTGAATCTGTCTGCACATCTTGCATTTTGCATTTCAAGAAAGAAATGTCTTATCTTGAGGCATCCACCCATCTGACTTGCACAAAACAAAAGTCTATAATATTCCAGAAGTCTTAATGCCACAATTAGAGCACGGAAAATGAGGCACAATTCTGTCTAGTCCAAATCCCTGCTGTGACATAGCAAATCTGCACTGACAGCAGTGGAAGGACAATGCCAGGGGCAGACCAAGCAGACCTTGTCCAGCAAAAGTGCTTCTCTCTGGGTTTGTCAGCTGGGCTAATGTGCCCAAAAATGTCACGTGTGGTCTCTATCAACAACTATATCACATGTGTACACGAGCAATTTACCCACCCAAGTAATACTTACTCTAATGGTTGATATATTACGTAGAGCAAATATAAATAGGTTCTGAGGACAGTGTTGCAATGTGAGATAATCCAGAAAACCCAAGTCACCACCTACTCCAACACTAACATTCCAAAAAGCTGCACTGGGGGTGAGAGGTACAAGAATGAGCATTAAGGAATTTTGTTCATAAATATGAGCTAAAACTGTCATTTGCATTGTTTTCTTTTGTGAGTTTTTACGTATAAAACTTGTTGGGATAAGACCAGAATTTCTTACCAAGGGCCTCATAAAGCAAACCTTTACCCTCTTCTACTCTCAGCCTGGGATGCAACTGCACAGTGGCTTTCAAGGCACTGCTGAAGTGTTGATGTTCCCCCCCCAAAATCCTTGGATCAGGAAGGTTCTTGCCTGGGTCTGAAGAATTTTGAGAGCTGTCACTGTAACAGAGCCAAAGTCCTTCGCTTTCAATATCCAACAGTGGAGGCCCAAAGGAAAAATAAGAACAGTGTAAGCCTCCCCTGCTGCTTGGTCTCACATCCTTCTCTGAGGTTTTGCTCCCTTTGCTTCATACCTACCCCTCTGCCCATCAGGCCGTTGTTGAAAGGCAGTCCAATGAAGCTGAAAGCTGCCTCCTGGATGAAGTAGGGATTCAGGATACGTATCTCATGAGGTTCCCTTGGGACACGGGTTGCCACTGACTTCCAAAAGCCATCAGACGCACTCTGGTAACAAAAACAGAAACAAAAAGGAAAAAGAAGGATAAATCAACAAACAGAATTATATACAAAATATAGCAGATTTATATTATTTTATTTAAAAAGTATATTACAATGCACTACTGCAGCAGTTACCATTGTCTCTGCTCACTGCCACAGGGCAGTAGTATGACACTGTAGGGGACCTGTGTCCCTCGGAGAGGTGGCAGCAGCATGGACTGATGCAGTTGAGCCAGTCTGGATAGTAACTGGGAGGGAGACAGACAGGCCAAGCCTTCAGCATGAATTACCCCCTTCCTGGTGCCATCTTTTCACTCCTATTGGCACTTCAGCTGGTTTGATCCATGGATTAAGCATTCCAGCACATCCTGTGATCACTCCCACCTGCCTCCAAGGAGATACACCATTGGATAGCAAATGCTTTTAAGAACATTCAAAAAGAAAAAAAATGACTGTACAGCCCTACTTGCAGTGTGAGCTACATGCTTCCCGCTTTATCCTAGATTTGTCCTCCCCTGTTTTTTGTGAATTAAGCTGTAAGCTCACACAGATATCATCTTGTCTTGTTAACAGTCATGAACATTCATAGTACAAGGGAAGAGACAACTAAGTATGTCTATTATTTTTATCAAATTCAAGTTTTCACTCTGCACACATGGAAGAACAGTGGCCTTGATGTGTGCTGCACTCCTAGACAGCCTTTCCTGGGGTGGGGCTGGTGCCACTCTGCCACATGGCTTCCCATCCTTGCTCACTGATGGCTTTGCATCATTGCTTCCTGTGGTTCCCCCCCTCACACAGCCCCCCGAATAATCAGGCTAGCTCAGAGATCAGAGGCTGTGAGGGGAGGAATAACAGGAGATGGCAAAGATTTCCAAAAGAGGCTCTTACCCCGAGATAAGTTGGTGCAGCTCTCTTTATTCTGTGATGTCCTGGGGGAGAGCGGGGCAAAAGAGGACAAACAGGAAATGTCAGGGGTCTATATAGACTTTGGACAAGGTGGGCTTCCCTGGCTCTCCGCCAACCCCGCTGGGGCAGAAAGGAGGGTCCAGGGCTATCTTGATCAGAGTCACAGGGTCCCGGGGAAGGGGAAACAGAATGCCCATGAGCTCACTGTAACAGCTTCCCATCATTGACACCTTTCCAGGTGTCAGCAGGCACAGCACAGAGTGCCCCCAAAATAACCAGAGGCTCTGTGTTCACAGGACTTGGGGAACAATTGCGTTCCAACGTTTCACTTCTGTTTGGGTTAATTCAGAGCAAGGCACAAGGAGGATGGAAGGAATTTTAATCTGCTGACCAGCCTCTGGGCAGGATAACCTGATTGAACACCTCCTTCTTGAAGCATTGAGCCATCTTCCCTGAGATCTCCATGACAAGAAAGACACTACACTACGTGAAAAGGACACACTCTGGAATTTATTATATGCACTAGTTTTAGGTTGCTTGCAGATTAGCAGTGACTTTACAGCTGCTCTCAAGGCACTGCTGAAAATGTTGATTATCCACTGAAAACCCTCAGGAGCTTCCTCTGCCCAGTGGTGATCACCCCTGTAATTACAGACTGGAATTCTGCCTCAGCCAATGCCTGCTGCATTTCACATGCTCCTTGTCCTGTGCTCAGCTCCTGTGAACTCTCACACCACGTGTTGCTAAACACCTTACAGAGTGTTTTTTATGGAACAATCCCATGGATATCTTTAGCTGCTGAATTTCATACCCTGAAACTGAAACTTTGGCAGATGGCTCATGCTACAAAAGGCATTAACAGAGCAAACCTGAGGAGGGTGCACGCTGTCATCCAAACCAACACTCTAAGAAAGCCAAATCCCATTGCTATCTGTGCCTCCTCAAAACTGCCCAAACATAATATACTTTTGACAACTGGGGCAAGCATCCCATGGGTTTAAGTTCACATTTCATCAATGGCCAAGTGCCCTTGGGACCCTAAATGGAAAAAATTCTTAATTATCATTCATGTTCTTTCATCATAGTAGAATTAGAAAGAATGCCTGGTGTCAAAGTAGTCTAACACTTTCCCTTATAATAAGACATTTTCAGCCACTGAGTGATCCCAGCATTTAAAAAAAACAGAAAAAAACCCTTTACAAATATTAATAAAGTCCAGCATCCATTTGACCAAGGGATTTGAGGGATTTGGTATGCCAGCTGGGTTTTGCCTCCTTGTGAAAATTCATTAAAAATTGGATAAATATTAAACCTTTGGAATTTCCTAAGGGCATACGTAAAGTAGAGGCCTTTCAGTTCCAGGAAAGGAGGGGGGGAAAAAAAGAGGTCACAGACTCCACTTGCATTAAGCATACTCCAGGTCTCACAAAAATGAAGATGATAAACAAAAATCATGAACAGCTACTCATTCAGTGAAACCATCTTATCATGGGCTTAAGCAGGCACACCCTGGAAAAATAGTGTGTGACCTTGAAACCAAAATAAATTTGTAAGTTCAATTATGATTTCACATACGCCTCTAAATATGGCATTGCCCAAATTTTGTGAACAATTCAAACCAAAGATCTGTAAGCTATTTGAAGTGGACAGAAGATGCCTTTTGTTTGGACTTACACTCCACAGGAGAGTCTACGTAAGTTCTGGGATCTAAGTAGGTTTTACATGGCTTTTACATTACACATAAAACATTAAATAGAAAAGAAAAAGAAGAAAAGTTATAAACATTTGAGAGTTTTATTCCTTGCTGCTGCTGGAGCTGAAATAACCAGACATACCACTGCTGTCCATCTTCCCAGCACTGTGTGAACCACAAGGACTGCACCAGGGCTCCTCACATCTAGTTCAATGCCAGTGCAAAATAAATGTGGGTGCCTATCCCTAGCTGGAAATACAACCAGTCTGCTTTACTCCCTTCTATTTAGCTGTTTCTCCTGTTGTTCCCCATGACTATTTCCCTAAGCATTTCCTTCAGCTATCACACTGCTCTGAAATTGCTCTGGCTTCTCCCTTCTGTCTCATTTCTATTTGTGTTGTGTTTTTCCCTGTAACTCCACTAGACAGTTCCCCTGAGATTAGTTTTGAGGGACACCTGGGGTAGGCTTTCATTTTGGTGAATTTTCCCACTGTAGTTTCTAAAACAATTACGGGGTGGAACACGGAGTCTCAGCAAGCAGCCCTTACTTCCACCTATACAGCAAGCGAAGTCCCGTGCAGCGCTAAAGAACCAAAACCTGCTTTTCCTGGCTTATAATTACTGAAATCCCAGCCTTGTGGTTTGGCTCTCCAAGCCCCACAGCCTGAGCTCCCATCCCAGCGCTGTGGTTTTGTCACGGGCAGGGCAGAGCGCAGCTCCAGCACCGCCAGCCCCGGGCTCCCCCCAGCCCAGCCCCGCACCGGCGCTGGATGTTCCACCCAGCTGGACCCAGATGTTCAGAGAGGTTTCCAAAGCAATTACTTCCCGTCGGGAAACGCTGTCCCTTTTTTTGGCTAGGAGGGACCCAAGGAGCAGCAGGCATTAGGAGGGAGGGTGCACTTTTCCTGCCAGATACGGGAGCTCAGACTCGCAGTTGGAGGCTGGGGGCACCCTCTGTTGTCTGCTGCATTGGCCAAACCTGCAGTGCTTTAGGGTGGGCTTGTCACAATGAAATAACTCCTGTCCTGATCAGCACAACAATAAACAGAAAATGAGTCTGAAAACTGCTATGTTCCTGCAGTGCCTCATCACCTCCTGGTACCGAGGTGGAAACCACAAGATCCTTGTGTTAAGCTTCCATTGTTATTACTTGGTATTACTGTGCACCCACAGACTGATATGTCCCAGGCACATATCAGTATTCACAGTGCCAAAGGCTGCCAAAAGAAGCTTATCCGATACAAGCATAAAGAAACAAGCATCACAAACAGGCAGACAGGAGACTGGAGAACAAGCCTGTGAGGGCCATGGCATTTTTAAACAATCTTGGAGTGTTTTAAAAATCGTGTAATTGCAAAGGACATCACTAAAGGCTTTAGAGGAAAGTATTTTAGAAGTACAAAAGAACTTAGATAGGCCAGGGCTTTCAAGCCAGTCTCTTGTACAGTTCTCACCCAGCAAAAGAGCCAGAAAGAGATACCACCTCTATAGACACCACTCCAGGAATAAACTGGTACAGACATAACAGACCAAAGATAGCAGATTAGGAAGAAGGGATAAAAAATGGAAGGGCTCACCAAATAGCTCCAGGGACAAGACAATCCAGCTGCAATCCCTCATTCTGTCCATTTGCAGAATACTGAAGGCTAATAGCCACAGCCAGTTGTAAACTATTTTTTGTCTCCATTCAGATTTTCATCTCCTGTTCTCAGATTTACCAAGGGAAATCACAACATTCTCTAAAATAAGATATGGAAACTCTGAGCCTTAGCCAAGAAGCACCTCAGTGGAAAATACAAAGCACTAGAAGCAGGCTAAGTCTCCCACAATAACAACATTTCTAATGTACTGAGCAAAAAGAGAGGTAATGCCATTGCATCCTGATACAGATGCTGCCTCTTTTGTGCCTCTGTGACACTACTGGATTTAGGTGTACAAGCAGTATAGCTCATTCAGACTTCGAGCTCTGATGGGAAGGGGAAAGGAGGATTGCAAAGCTCACTTACATGCAACATGAAGTCTGGGTATGCAATACTTTGCTGCAGAGCAACCAAAGAAAGAGACTGGAGAAGGAGCCTGTGGCAAACAGAGATTACTGCTCTTTTGAACTCTGCTAACACCAGAAATGGAGAGGAAGAAGGACATGAGGCAACAAAAAAAAAAAAAAAAAAAAAAAAAAAAGTCAAGGGATGATGCACCAGTCACAAGACCTCACTGTGCCTGTGAGCACATTGTTAATTGGAATCTCTGCCCCCACCGAGGCTGGAATGTGGTTTATTCTCTGCCCGTCATCCACAAGCTCTCACTGTCACACAAACAAGGTACAGCAAAACCACTGCAATCCATCTGCAGAGGCTTTTGAAAGGTTTCTGCTCAGGCATGACTGGATTAGACATGGAAGGTGTGTTTCCACTAGAAAATATCCATCTTATCAGGCAATGCTGCATTTCTCAGCGGTCAAGTAGACACAGAGGACTAGAAAATGCTCTTCTGCAAGTGGTAAAATAAATGAAGTTGCATCATTTGCACTGATTATCAAAGCAACAAGGAATTTTTAGCAACAAGAACAGAGGTGCTGAGAGCCTGCAGTCTGGGTTAATTGTCAATTGCCAGACCCACTAGCCCACACTTCAAGCATACTTACCCAACTTTCTCAAAGCTATGGAGAACTCCTTACCATCCTCTGCACATGGCTCTGATGGCCAGCATTGGTTCTGAATGGACCTATCTTCAGTTTCTAGAGCCTAGAAATGTTCTAGAGACTAGTTCTACTCTTATCTGCCCCACTGAAAAGCTCTTACTCTGCCTGAAGTAGGAGCATTGCTCAAGCCTTTCCCTCATCTTCTCTTTGTTCTGCTGTCAAAAGAGATGCAGCTCTTGGACTACCCAACAACGCAATACTTCTAATGTTTTACCAGTTTTGTTTCTTCTCCCAAGGCACTCTACCCCTGACCAGGTCTAAAATCAACCGGCTGTAATTTACCAGGCCATTCCTCTGTCAGTTTGCTCCACCTGCCAACTGCCTCACAGCACCTAAAAGAATTCCTGACAGGTTAAAAAGCCCAGAAATTTCGTTTTACTAGTGTTTCTTAGTGTGAAACGCAAATACATTTTCTACCTAGCAAAGGGCAGCAAAGCATGATGGAGACAAAAGCAGCTCAAAACATGGCACTACTAGAGCTTTTTTTCTTTTTAAAGCAACAGTATTTTCTTCTTGATAGAGTTGAGCTAATAGTTCACTACATTGGCTAGAGATAAGTTTCTTTAGGCTTGATAACCAAGTAAAAAACCACAAAAGAAAGGAAACTTATTCCAAGCAGCAGCTGCAAACTTTAAACACTGTGCCAGACATGTAACTTCCACAGCTCCCTGGCTACACATGGAACTGGAAGCTGTCCCGTGCACAGACACCGGCTCAGAAAGCAGCAACTCCAGTGGTGACAAAATCCACCTGGGACATGAGGGTGGCACTGGTGTGTCACACACACCAGTTTGCTGTAATTCAGCTGTGTGCTCATTCCCATGGACGACAGGAAGTTTCTGCCCTGTTTACCTGCAAACATATATTGTGAATAAGCAGATAAGCTTATTCAAATAGGCCTACTGAATTTCCAGCTTCATTTGACCTACATAACCGAGTGCCACAGCTAACCCAAATACAGACACGTGGGCCTCCTGTGTGGCTGGTCTAATACCAGCTGCTGTCTTCTGATTCACAGGATTAAACAGCACAAGGCCAAGACCAGCTCTTAGGAGTCAGGAGAACAAAGCTATTTTTATGACATGTTGTAAATGAGAAGGAATTCCTCTTAAAAAAAAGTATTCTCATGGTTTTATCCATGTAACTGAGAGCAAAATGTGGTTCACAGTTGTAAGATAACAAAATGCCGTCAAAAAAGATTGTCCTGTGAAGAAAATGGAACTTGGAACATGTCAGAGGAGCTGCAGAAAAACTGAAGATTTTTCTGATGAATGCTGTTTCAGAAGTTGAAGCATAAACAATGGCTCACATACGGTGTGTCAGTGGACGTGTCTTCTATGTACAAACAGGGTGATGGATAGACTGTCCTATAGACTCATTTGTTCAAAATGTAACATGCATTTTGAGCCAAACTTTGAATAAATATTCCTGTTCTGAAATGTCTTAGAAAACATGGAAGTTTTTGGTGAAAGGAATTGATTTAGGCAACTTATGTTTGCGATGTGCTTTTTTGTCTGTGAATAATTATCCTTCAATGAAAAAATATCTTAAGTAGCAGAGTTTCAGAAAAATCCTGAAGAAGAATAGGCTCTATATCATCATTATATACAGGGTGCTTTTTTCCCATAAGGGACCAGCTCCTTTACTTCGTTACTATTTTTATGACATAGTTTATTAAATGTCATGCTCATATAAAATCTATTAAAAGGATACCAGGGCTGAAAGGGTCAGGTCCACGTGTTAGTAATTGCTGAAGTAGGACTGCCTTGCAATTTCAGCTCAGGGTTGCTGTTGAGAACACTGACTTTCCAACCTTCCCACAAGATTTTTCTTATATCACCATGTATCTAATAGTTTTACAAACCATACTTTCACATTTAGAGCATCTCTGGAATACTTAGTGTGTTTAATATCTCCTCAAGAGAACCCTCAGTGTCTGTAACCAGGAGACCAATCTTCCTCCTTGCATTTCCTCTCGCTATCCACGTGTTTTGCAGCTCCTACAACTACTCATAGAAGTCTGAATGTCTTACATTACAGAAATTAGTCCAAATCTCAGTCTTCCCTCTCCACGAGATAGACAGCTGTGTTCTAAGCAAGCCAGGATATAATTAAGCAATTAAGGATAACATCTGCACAGGAGAACTGAATTAACATTGAAAATGCAATGTTATTTTTTGCTTTTTTTAACTTTTGGCAGCTTGATTTCTATAATTATACGGCATTTTAAAAAGTCTTAAAGTGACAGTGTTTTAGGAATTTCCTGCCAGTTATAAACCCTTTCTTTCTCTGCTGTCCCCATCACTCCTGCTCTTGCCATGTCCCAGACCAGGCTACTGCTCCTTCCCATTGCCTAGATGGATGGGAGGAGGAAAAGGGGTTCCTGAGGGTCCAGGAGATGTTCCCTGCTCCCAACTAACTGTGTGGGAGGACACCTGACAGGCAGGACAGGGGACCCACAGTAGGACTGACAGAATCTAACAGCCCCCATGGAACATCAGACAGAGCCCTGGGATTTCACAGCACAGCACGAGCCAGGCTGAAGAACAGGGTAGAGACTTTTTTTAAAAAATTGTACATTTTCAGTAGCCTCATCTTGCGAGAGCTGAATAATTTCAGCTGAACTTTCCGGCTGTGCCAACTATGTGGCACGGAAAACATCAGCCCAAAGATGCAGTGTAAAAATGATAAAGCATTTTCCCTGTCACTTATAACAGAAAATATGAGGTAACCCCAACTATGATCCCAACTACAAGCTCAACTACCTGCTCCACTTACAACCATATGCCTGCTCAGAAAAAAAAAAAAAATTTAAAAAGCTGTCTTTGCAGGCTTGGGTGACAAAGCACAAGGGCATCCCAGGACATCCATCAGCAAAGTCTTTTTTGGGGAGCTGAACTGGTTCATGAGTTTGAATACAAACAGCAACTCATTAAACAACACATATTTATACTAAATTCTTGGCACATTACAACAAAAAAAAAAAAAGCGAAAGGATCACCACAGGAAGAATTATAGCCTAAAAGCCCCCATTGCTTTCTGAAGATATCCCAAAGTGAGACTCCAGGGGAATTTTTACATTGTTTTTACAGCAAAAGTACACAGAAAATCTGTCCTCCTATTTTGGCATCTTTGCTGAAATGAGAAGCCAAATCATTTGTATATTCACAGAGTGTTCATATAGAATATATACAAATTATTCAGCGTACTCTAAGAGGAGAAGGCAGAAAGGTCAAAATAACAAGAAATTGGGAAGATGCCAGGAAGCTCCTGCCCTACTTTGTTTTCTAGACTTCATTAATAATTAGTGTTTTACAGAAGAAAAGTTTTTAAGTAAGATTATTTAATATTCTTAAAATATTAGAATTTAAATAAACTGTAATCCAAACAGAACATTTACATTTAAAGAGTTATTTTTCCAAATAGCAGAAGTGCTGATTGCTTGGGCCAGGCTCTGTATTTTCTGTCCTTGTCAGTTGTGGGCAGAGTTCAAATAATCAAAAATGGTCAGAATACAAGAGATGGTCAAGATGAGAGAAACTTCCAAGTAGACCTACCAAGCTCTTGTGCACCCAACAATTTGGCCATTTTTCTCCAATTTTATGCCTCTAAATAAATAAATAAAAATTAGGACACTATCAGTTTCACAAATCTGTCTTAATTAAGAAGAGAAGAAACACCCTCAGACGCATGGCATAAAATCACAACTGCAAGAATAGAAATACTACCAAAAAAAAAGTCAGGTCTTTCCTGAATCCCTCTTGCTTATTGCCTTCATATGGCTTGGTCTATTTTCACTGCAGTTGTCAGGACAAGTGTTTGTGCTAAATATCTGTGGGTGTTGAGGCAGGGGTGCTGCTCAGTCAGGAGGGGAAGGAGGTCAGGGATTCGCACACAGGAGCATCCTTCTCTCCTGCAGAAAGGAGCTGCCATTCCTCTTGGGTAGAACCAGAAGCACCACACACAGCTGGAGCACAGGGGGAGAGATAAATTTAGGAAGATAAAAGCACACGGGGAGTTTAGTTACCTCAGTGTTTATTACAGCAGACTGAAGATAAAGGTCAACCCCCTGTCCTGGAGCCCTCAGTGCTTCGAGGCAGAGAAAATGTTACAAATTGCTCAGACAGCTCTAACTATGCAAGTAATCCATGGAGCCTGCCAAGGAACACATGTGTTTCAGGCATAAATCGTCCAATCTATTCCTTTCTGAATTAACATCTGTCATCATGACACCATTCAAAATGACTGAAGACTGGATCATATTAACAACCACACATATTGGATAAATATTTACTGTTCAGACTTCCCCCCACTCCTTTAAATAAAAAATGCAGATAGCAAAATTCCTGGAGCAGTAAAAAGGGGAGTCTCTTTTCAGTCACGGACAGAAAGCATGTGATTTTATTTACAAAATCAAATCAGTGTTTCCCCCTTCCTCTGTGAGTCTTCATACCCCACACCGGTGAACTTACAGCATCCTGTGGTGTTGCAATGCTCTCCAAAGAGCTCTTCTGGGGAATTCTGTTATGCTGGAGTTTGCTCACCTCAGAGACTCCACAAAGCCATCTCCCTCTGGATGCAGAAACAGATCTGGCTAATTGTGCCCCAAGAAGAGAAAAATTTGCTGTGACCCTTGAAGACAACTGGATAAAGCAAATAATTTACTCCCATGACAAGCTGTCAGGTGTATTACTGGCTTGCTACCCTGCTCCCCCTAGTCAACAAATGGGTCATGGAGAGTGAGGACAGAGGGTCCCAGAGTCGCAGAACAGGAGGGTGGGAAGGCAACACGAGAGTGCAGCCCTGTCCTTTGTACTCCCAGCACACAGAATTTTCCCAGAAACTGGATTAAGTCTGTATTACAGAAAAAATATGTCAGCAGTCAGTGCTCCCCTCTGTGAGTATATAATCTGACAATTGTAAGGCTAGATTTCTAGGAAATTATGTGTGTTAAGACTGATTTTATCTAGTTGAGCTTCTAGCCACCACATTTTGCTATTTCTTCTCAGTATGGCTTGAGAGGCTGAGAGAAATCCTGCTGAAATCTTTCTGGATATTCTGCATAGCAGGGAGCAGTGCTCCTTCATCAGCAACTTCTCCTTCCAGTCCTTTACTCTCACACTGTTTGAGTGGAACTTGACCAAGATACCCAGTCTTGATTTCAAGACATCAAGAGCAAATTAATCAAGCCTGTAGGGCAGATGTAGCAAATATACTGATATAAATGTGCTGCCTTTTTTGGTCGTTTGCCTAGCTTCAGATACACTTCTTCCTACAAAATTAAAAAGTCTTGTGAGAAAAGATGTTCCCTCTAGGTACCGAGAGAGACTACAAGTAAATCCCCCCAAAATCTCATGCATAAGCTAAATAAATTGAGCTCCGTAACTAAATAAATTGAACTCAAATCTCTCAGACTAAGGGAGGCTTTGCAGACTTCAAATGATTCCTGTAGTCCTTTACTGAAGTGTTAAGACAGAGCATCTTTATTCTACTAGCAGTTGCACGAATAGCCGACACCCTCTGGGTGACGTCTCTGTGTCACTGCTGGCGATGTCCTGGCACCTTTCCCATGTGCTGGATTGGCTGTATGGAGGAACATCTGCTGCACATGTGGGCCATGCAACACCCTCAGCAGGCAAGGGCTGCACTGGTGGCAGAACTACCGTGGCTGGGTGGGACAGACACACACCTTGCTGCTGGAGAGGCCGGGTGGAGGCGAGGCCATGCGAGCAGTGGGAAAGTTGGGGGATATCCGAGAGCAGAGTGGTGTGAAAGGGAGCATGACAATCACAGGCAATCAGGCCATTTCATTAGTCTGCTGTTTATGGAATTGTGTGTGTTTCATTAACATCACCATCAGATTTACTATCTTTACATTGGCTCAGCTATTCCAACCAAGGCAGGCAACCTGAGTTTACAGGCACTGTGACCTTGAAATGCACCTATCGGGATTTGCATAATACTGGTGTCTGAATATTGCCAGAGCCTGCCAAGCAGAGTGAGCGCAACATGAGCACCCTCCTGGTGCTTTTTCAAGACAGCTGCACTAGCCTTTCAGCTGGCCCTCACACTGACTTTTTGAGATGTGGAAAAACTGCAACTCTAAATTGGCCATCTTTATTGACTTTGGTTGAGAAGGAAGGAGTGATCAAATATCTAGGTGAGAGCAGCAGCTGTCAGTTGTATGGCAGCAGGCATCAGAAGAGATTAGATGGTGACAATATTAGGAAGAAATGGTCTCAGGATAAAGCAGGATGGGTAGGCAATCCCAAAAAGGATGTCTGGGGCAATGATACAGTCTTTCTGGGGGTAAATCCTGTTCAGGTCTCTTCATTTAAGAATGATGTACAGGAATAGAAACTAAAGAAATAAAAACCTGACTGGAGCTCTCTGGTTTTCACGTTACAGCTGGGATTACTGAGCCAGAAATTAAGATGATGCTGTCTTGGCAGATATGTAATAAAGGTTCTTTAAGGACTGCTGATGCCTTGCACAGCTAAATACTTATCCATTAATAAAAGTATAGGGCAAGAATGACTGGTGTTAGGTAACAGCAAGCAAAGCAAGGGACAAAAAAAAAAAAAAAAAAAAAAAGGAAAAAACTCATGCATAGTGTAGAAAAGACTAAAAGGGAAGACAAACCAACAATTTCTATTTTAATTTTAAAGAGAAACTGTCTAAAAATTGAGCAATGAATGATGTCATTCCTACAAGTATAGACACTTTTCAAACTTTTGACACCTGGATTGTTTTTCATCCAGGAAATTGTATGGTTATGACTATTATTTAATTTCTTCATCTGCCCCATGAACTTAGGTGAATGGTTACAAACTTGTAGATACTAATGGCTACCCAATCCAGGTGGACAAGTTTTATTGTCCAGGACAGGACACATCAGCTGGCAACATTGAATGCTATGAAGGCACATTGCAAAGGCACCAGTGCAACCTCTGCCACCACGATGCTTGACAGTGCACTTACAGGCAGGCACAGCGTGCATGCCTGGGTAGGAGCAGCGCTCAGCTATGTAGTGACCTGCCTAATCTCATCACGCTCTTGCATGCAGGTATGTATGAAGGGCAAGCTCCAGCCTGCATTTCCATTCCAACAACCTTCCTTTGGGAATCTGGCCAGGAAGTCTCCCCCAAGGCCCATGCTGCAAACTGGGTCATTTGCCTACTGAGGTTCTTGTATGGGCCTCACCACAGTGCTGCCTGAAAGCTTGTTAAAAATCACAAAATACACAAATAAAATTTTCTCCCTGTCTTATTCAACAGGGACAACATTTTATATAGGATATCTACATATTTTCCAGCCTCTCTTCTAACCATGACTGGAAAAAACTGGCTTACCTTCTCTCATAGGGTGCCAGTGTTCATACTTCTCCTTAAATCTTCTGGAAATTGCTCTGATCTCCTAGGCCAGTCACAGAGAAGGATTTTTTTTCATATGCAAGTCTTCCATGGTTCCCTTGGGCCATTCCCACCAATGCACTGCAATGGTGAAACAGCTCCTGACCATGGCAGCACAACCCCCCAGGCAGTATGGACTAGGCTTCTACAGAGCCAGAGAGATCAAAACCTAAAACAACCCAAACAATGATGTCAAAACAATCATACCAGAAAGACAAGCTAACTTCCAGCTACTCTCTGGCAAAGGAATATGGAATAATCTCCACAGAATGCGTCACAGACACTCTTCCACCTCATCTTCTCAGTCAAAGATTTGGTAGGAGCAAGAAAAGTCTACCTCATGTTTTCACTTTCTTACAAAGCATTTTCTGTGCTTCAGCATTTAGTCATGGTTCAGTCACCTTCACTGAGGCACCGAGCAATCTGGATGATGAGGTTGTGTATTCCCTGCTATAATGCCTCCGAGAATTCCCCCACACTCTGTGAGTAGAAATGGTTTTTAAACCATGTTCTAGGAACACAGAACAACCATCACTGAAAAGGCTCTCTTGCCTCTTCCTCACTGCAAGCCTCATCACGTCCCTAAAGCAGGCTGCCTGCCTTACCAGCCAAGCCTTCCTAAATTATACTTCTGAAGGGATAAGTTATAAATAGCTATTTAGGTGAAAACTCAAATTTGTGAAAGAAATTAAACAACTCTTAAGCTGACTTCTCAATTCAAAAGCTTTTCTTGTTTATGATGGAGCAGCTTCTGCTCCCTTTCAGCTGAGTCCAAGGAGAGCAGGAGGACACAAGGCAATGCCCACCCAGGCACATCTCTAAGCAGATGGGCTGAAGCTGTGTTTCAGCACAGGATGAGGCACCACAAATCTGTAATTAAGCTTTGCATTCACAATGCATTAAGAAAACCGGTAGTGGATTTACATCTCCACCAAACTAGAATGCTGTCCCAAGAATCATCCCGCACGTCTTTCTCACACAATCCATGAAAAACTGAAAAGACCCACTGTACACAAGACATTTAAAGAAACAAGCCCCCTTGGAGGAGAAAAGGGAAAGAAAATATTTGCAATTCAAAAGAAAACTCTGTAGTGAATCTGCCAGTAGCAGTGGCCACTCCATTTGTCATCAAAGGCATGGGACAGCATTGGAAAAAGCAGATTCTCCCTCCCTAGTGAAGACCCAGAGAAACCACTTGCACAAGTTCCAGACAAGCTGAAAATACACACATATGAACGAAGCTTTCCTTGGGATGGGACATCAACAACAGATTCACAGCCTCGCTACTCTCCTGAAGATTACAGGAGGAGCATGATGGCTCTTCAGATTTGTTTCAGGATATAAACCAGCCCGCAGGTAAGACTATTTCATAATCTGAGGAATCCAGAGTGACATTCACAGGCTGCCCTAGCAAACATGCAGCATGACAAGGCCATTAACTAATGGAAGAAGAGGAGCTCTAAAGAAAAGCTCAGCAGACAGCACAAGTGCTGGCAGCAGTCTGGCCTTGGCTCCAGCACAGCAACACTCACTGATTGTGCCAGGAAGATATCATAACACACATTTTACCACAGCTAGGAGTATACTAGTTGTTGGGTTAGTACAATAGTGTAGTTCCCCAACAGAAAGTTAAATAAAACTTTCCCCAGCCCCCCATCCACAAGGTCTCTGCGAGAAGCAGTCCCATGCTGTGACACAGGAGCAGGGATTATTGTCATGCCCACAGCTGGAGGATGATGGCTGTTGGGCACCACTGCTGTGTGCCAGTTGTCAGAGACATGTCCCTGCAAGGGACAGACAACCCAGCCTGGCCTCGCTCACAGGCAGGTGCTCACTTGCTCCTATGACTTTCACTATCAAAGACAACTTCTAGGTGCAGTAGGCACTTTCTGCACAAGTGACTCCTCCTGGCAAAGGCTGCAGAGATTTCCACTGGAATCATCCACAGGCTCATTACCACATGAGCAGGAAGCTTGTAAGCTGCCAATTTCTAGTGGCACCTTTGCCCTCACTTGGCTGCTTTATCACCATGTGCCAGATGTCCAGGGATGTGAGCCCTAGCAAGCAAGAGAGCTCCCTCTAATTCACTAATGACACCCAAGAAACCGCCCTGGAACCGGCCTCAGTACCAGGCTGAGATGACTGCTTTGCATATCTGGAGCTTGTTTCAGGAAGCATCTACTCTCCATGCAACAGAGAAACTTTCAGCTCTTGACCATTATTTTAAGAAGCAACATATGACCAAGCCTCTATCCCTCTGCAATTCCTCTGGTACTTTGTGTATTTAGAAAGAGTTTCTGTCACTGAAAGACCCAGGCAGATGCAGGAGGGTACAAGCACTGGGAAGCAGTGGGGTGGATCACAACATATATAGATTATGTCTATTGGCAAAAATAACAGTCCAGGAGAAAGTTTAATTGTTCTGGGTGACTGTCCATGAGTAATCCCCCTCTGGGGATGCACTGGCAGCAGTTGTTTCATCAGCAAAGGGGTGCCTGGAAGTGTCACAGGCTCTTGCAGCAATGATTCCAAGTCAGCACTGCCAGACCAGTCACCACAGACGCATGAACAGCTCACATCTGTGACCCTTCTGCAACAGCCATGAGTTCATGGAACTGCAGGCTCTGGGACTCCAACCCATTTCCTTTCCACTTGTACACTGACTTATGAGGCCAGCATGGTGCAATACTCCCCTCTGCTAACCATGTCACCTTTCTCCATCTCATACTCCTTCTAGCTGCAACCAGTGCTATGATTTTCTCCTTCAGTTTATCCTAATGTTTGTCAAATTACTGAAATCAGGTTACCAGCATTTTAGTCGCTCAGATTCACTCATCCTTCCACTTCTGAAAGGCAGGTCTACATTCTCTAGTGATACACTATACCCTATCTTCCTACAAGACTTCAATCTGGAGTGCCAGCTCAGCCAGAACTCTGTGATGAAGACTACCTTTGTTTTGCTGCTGACAGTGAACACTTAGCCAAATCTGTCCTTCTTCTAGGTTAATGTTTTGTCTCAAGTTTTTACTTGCTTCCAGATATTTCTGGTTTAATGTGAAATAAAAAACAGTTGAGCTTTTACATTTCCTTAGGTCCAAATTCCACTGCTCCTGCTTCTGGATACAGTGTCTCCCAGGGCACTAAGGCATCACACAGATAACGAGGGAGGCTGTTGCATCAGACTATATGCAACACATAAAATCTCCTACCCCTACTGTTCTGCTAATGCTTCTGCATCACACTGGTTCTTTTTCCTTATAACGTCTCCTGAAAATCCTCCTCTCTACATAGCACTTACCCCTTTCTCAGTATGCAAGTGCTGCCAAAAGACTAACACACCACAGAGCAAATCCCTCTCAGCTGCAGGGAGAATAAGCTTACCTGACCAATGACCCAGCAATAAATAGCCACTCTCCTTTCATTTACTCTTTCTCCAATAAACTCCCTTTGATTTCACTTACTCAAGAGAGGACTAAGCAAGGATCCCAGTACCTGGCCTGGAATCTCTGGTCCAGCAGGTCCAAGCTGCTCCAGGTGCCTGAAGGAATTCAGAAGGTCTCATTACCCACCTGTGACTGTACCATGGACACGTGCAGTTGCCATCAACAGTCACAGACAAAGGAAACATCAGAGGGCAGAGATCAGCCCATTTTTTTGAGGAATGTGCTGACTTCCACAGGAGTTGTGTTCTTTAGCAGAATGCTTCAATTTTCATTTTCTCCATCCTGAAGCCAGACTCCTGACTATAACCACTGGTTTGCAGTGTGTCTGCACGAGGTCGTGAAGAGGGACGTGTCAGATAAGGAATAAGCAACAGCAGCATACAGAGCTCTTGGGTCATGCAAGTGACTCTATATAAATGCAGGAAAGGAAGAAACTCCCCTTTCTCTGGAAAATCAGCTGAGAGAGAAACAAACGCTTGACACACAGAGAGCACTGGGCAGGCATTTGTCATTTTGAACTTACCACACACTGATGAAAATACTAACACTCACTACCAGAACAAACAGACGCCTACGTGCTATTCCCGTAGCACTGCTAGTCCTCCATTGGGTCATTCCTAAGAGACATTTCTGCATTGGTTTCCTCTAGAAAAAGCAGCTGTGTGAGCCACCTGCTTGCAGCTAAAGCCAGTGACAGCAAGATCTCAGCCTCAAGTACAGAGAAATCAGATGAAAGCACAAGAGAGCACAAGACAGATGTTTTCCAGCCACCTGGGCTGCATCCTAAAGCACTCGATGAACTGGCTCAGCAGTCTCGAGAACTAGCATTGATTCCCTTTTGGGGTGTTAAAACCCAAAAAAAAGGTAGGGAGTCAAAGGATTGAAAAATGGACAGAAGTAGTGTCTAGACTTAACAAGGAAAAAAGGGAAGAGAGTTGATTATGATTTCAATTCCTAGAATAGCAGGAATAATTATTTGTAAGCACCTGAAAAAAAAATAACAGACTGAGTAGCAAGACAGGTAGGTTTGTCAAGAGTGAACTAATACTAATAAATACAGACAAAAAATTATGATAGGGCAGAAGCAAGACATGAACTGGAATTCAGTAAAACTTCTGAAAGATCACTTTCACAAACATGCCAAAAGCATTATTGGTGATACAACTGTGATACAAGTTCAGAAATGGCCAAAAACCTGTCCAGGAGACTCAGTGGGCTCACTCTAGGAATGGAAGGATGTTAATACTTTGGGGTCTGCCTAGGAACCAACATTGTTTAGTGTTTCCATTATCAACGTGGATGATGAAGTAAAAAGTATGTTTATTAAATTGCAGAGGACATGAATCTGGAAAGAATGGCACGTGTGCTGGGAAGTCTGCCAAAGGAACTTGGCAAACTGGAGGAGTGTTCTGGAAGAAAGGATCGGTAGGGACAAGTGCACAGTGCAGCCCTTTGGCACGAGGAGCCAACGGCACAAGCACAGGGTGTGGAGCAGGGAAGTGGCTGCTCTCCAATTCTTCCTGAAACCTGGAGTCTCCAGGAACCCAATACCCACCTTCAGTTCCATGCCATTGTGGAAAAGGCCACTGAAACAGTGGATGTATAAAGAATGAGAACTGTGAGGTAAATGAATTATCTATTTGCTCCTCTTTTTTGCTGTAGTCTGTACATTTTTGGGCACTGCTCTTTAAGAAAAAGATGAATAAACTACAAACATTCAAAAGAGCAACAGGAATTAAGAGATCTGGTAAACACCACCTAAAAGAACTGAAAAAATGTCAGTGTTTATTCTGAAGAACTGAAGGATAAGGAGCCAATCACACACTGAAGTAATGCACAAAGCTGAAGATCTTTCTGCTCTCTGCCAATCTGGGCACTGAAGCACGCAGTTAAGAGAACTGCAACCACTCTCCCCAGTTGCAGGTTTTAACAGACTATTTGCTGCATCTTTCCAAGAGCAGGGGATACCGCACAAGAATCTACTGATGTTGAATTGACTGCAAGCATCAGGGAAATATTAAATTTGTTTTGAAGTAAACCAACCCATCGTTTGAGCTTCAAGCTAAACTCTAGGAGTCCCTGCAACTGCATTTGGGTTGCAGGGCACTGACACTACCAGGGCTTTCCCTTTCCCTGAATGAGGAACAAGAGCCTGACATAAAGCAAAGAAAATTACTTTTGACTCAATTATTCATGTTACGAAAGCCCATTTGTGCTTGCCCAGAGGTTGACAGGTAACTTCATCTGTCTAGTAGCCAGAAAATAATTGCAAGTTGGTGCCAGTGTTAGACAAGAGCAAAGTATGCGCCCTTAAGGCCCTCTGTGTAACAGCTGTATACAATGATATTTCCAGACTGTTTTGGTATGTATGTGGAGCTGCCAACCTCCTCTCTCTGTCTCTAAACACACAGTATAATATGCCATCCCCTGAATGCTAATCCATTTGTCTTCTTATTTGCTGAAAAGTCATTAAGCAACATTTGAAAACAGATATACATACATACATACATACATACATATATATATATATATATATATAAGATTTGTAAAACAAGGTTATTTATTTGGGATTTCCTGACAGACAAACCGTTCACTGAACGAGAACTCATTGATCACAACGTGATTCTGTTCTGGGTAGGTGAATTAAAGACAGCAACCCTGACTATTAACAGGTCCATGGTGCCTCAGAAGGGCACTCATGCAAATGATGGGGTAAAATTTTTACACGGGGAAGCCAGCATATCCACCATTTCAGTGTTTTAAAATGAGACTTGATACTGTTGTTCTGGATGATACTTCAACCAAACACAAATCATGAATCTTGGTAACTGAGCAAAATATAATGGCCTGTGCTAATCAGGAGGTCACAGTAACTCTAAATGTAGCCTTTTCAACAAGTTGTGCTGCTGCTGTCTCCTCCTCCCCTCCTGTGACATCACATCCTTGTCCCCAAAATCCTATTTCTTCCCTTTCCCATTTCTCTCTTCCTTCCTCTGCTCTTAAATCCTAGGAGTACATAAAATCCATGCAAAAGCTGGTCCTTTTAAATATTCTTTAAGATAACTAAAAATTAATTTAATTGTTCGCAGTGCACACTAACAATCTTGAATAGCAAGCCTCATCTGTGATGCAACACAGATTACAGAGAGACGTCTTTGTAAAACATATTTAATTAAAGCTGAAGTCTGTGTAGGTAAAGAAAGTCTTCACTTAAATGCAGCAGGACACAGAGTGGGACTCTCCTCAGACCAAAATGTGGCAGATACGATGGTGATACAATGTCTGCCCATCGTTACTAATTAAGTGACTTTCACAGTGTCATCTGACAGCCTTCTTACCACTTTCTCCTTGTAAACAATGTATTTCAGCCACTTGAAATCCTGCCATTTGAATCCTGCCAGAACAAACAGGGAATCCTTCTCATACTGCTCCATTTTCTGGATTGCACCTTCAGGATATGTGATCCGGAGTGTTGTCTTGCCACCCACATCTTTTTCAAAGCCCTTCACCGGAGCCGAGTTCAGCCTGCAGGGCAACCAGAGAAAAGACAGTGTCAAGGATTCCCACTTGCACTCAGATTCCCACTTACACTCCTGTGTGTTGATGACACAGCAATCACTGCTGGGCAAGAGCTCCCTGCAGCAGCTGCTCCAGTAGCAAATCTTAATTCTTGCAGTTCTTCATCACAAGCACTTAGGGAGGGTTGTACCAAGCGACGACAGCTTAATTAGAAGTTACATAAATTCTATCATTGAATATAATGCAAACCATTGCTGCGTGTCAACTCCAGGGATCTAAATAGGGTTGGAGGCTTTGGAAAAGGAAAGTGAAAAATATTGTCCTTGCAAATTTAGAGTAACAAACTAAGCATTAATATTTTAACGGCCCATTGCTCCTTTGATGTGTTAGTTGGGTTCTGCAAAGCTGTGCAGAAAGAGATGATGAAGCTCCTCATCAGTTTAAACAAACTGAAATGAGTCTCATTTTCCAGCCCCAGCCCAGAGCTTACACCACTCACCTGCAGTGAGGCTGCACAGGGAAATAAGCCACTTATAATTCTCAAAAAAATCCCATAGGATCAATCTGCACCTCTTTAATTCCCCAATCTGGCCCATTATGAGGGTGAGCTGCCTTTCAACGCCAGCACAAAGGAAGAGGTTGGGCTGGGACAAGGCTCAGCACCACTCCAGTCTCATGGGCTCCAAGGAGTTTCTGCTGTGGAAGTGCATCCCGCTCTGAAAACACTCAAGCAGTCACACAGCTTTGCTCTTAGAGACACGATTTCTAATGAGATGCTACATATTTAGCTGTGCTTTTGTTAAAACATTTCTCAGGAACAAAGTTTTTTGCCTTGAAAAAGCAAACTGCTTTGGCATGAACAGCCATGATGACTTTCATGACATTAGTTTTCAGAATTTCTATTCAAGACTAAAACTCAAAGCTGAGGAAATTGCATGTAACTTGGAATACAAATCTTGCAGACATCAAACAGCAACCTCTGATGGCACAGGATTGCCTGCTTGAATTATTGCAGCATTCTTGACTTGGTGTTGTTCAATATACTGCAAAGTGCTTTTGGACCGCAAATTTTGCCATGCACAAATGTTGGATTTGTCTTTTATAGCCTGGGTGAGCATTTTATATTGAAAAACTATTAGTAGAATAAAAATTTCTATACAATCTGAAATTATATTCAAAATCTAGAGAAATGCATTTTAGCAAAAATACTTATTTTATCATCAGGAATAAAATATTAAAGGCAAATCAAGAATCAGCACCACCACAATTAATACAGCAGATGAAGTATTTTCCCATGGTTTATAAACCCTTTGTAGCCTGACTTTGAGGAACCAGACCTGAGTACAATGCTCCCAGACAGCCTGATCCCTTGCTTTTTCCTCTGTTGCTGATGGCACATTCACACACCACTCACTGCTTCTGTGGGCAGTATTAAAACTTGAAGATATTGTGTCTCTTGGGGCAGATGACCTTATACAAAGCATAAGCATGTGGCTCTAAAGGTAACAGAATACTACCAATACTATCAATATTCTAAAAAGAAAGCAAGTTTTACATATTTTCATCTGTTTTCTTTAGGATGAGGAAGTGTCTGCAGTTGTTTCAAATGTCATTGTGCAGCTCTTTGGCAGGTTTTTCCCATCCCCAACTTCTGGGTTCACTGTTTTGCTGCTTACTTTGTTTACACTCTCAAAACGTGGGAGTCCTACCTTGTATCTAGACAGGAAATAAATCAAACCATTTCCCCAAGTGCTATGAACTCAGGTCTCCAGCAAAGGGCCAAAGTGTGGCTGCTGATGGAGCCACGGTGACAGAGCCAGCACCACCAGGGACCAGGGACAGTGCCCCGAGGGCAGTGCCAGCAATGGGGAGGGAAAGTTCAGGCAGCCACAGCACCCAAAGGTGCAGGCTCCACAGCCCAAACCCCTTCCCAGGCTCCCCAGCTTATAAACATGGCTGAATCTTGGAAAACCTCAGTTAGGATGCCAGGCCTCCTTGTACTGCCCATGGACAGGCACTTTTCTGCACAAGAAGTTCCAGAGTGTTTTTCTGTCTATGTTTGCTCATTACATGGGGAGACACTAACTCCTAACCTTGGCACCACAAAGATCCTTTCAGATACCACTCAAGTATCACCATCAGGTGAATCCCTATCTGGTTCTAATCAGGAATTTTTGATACACATTTATTTTTGCCCAGTCTGCAATCTATTCTAAGGAGGCATTTCAGAGAACTCACTGACTGCTGCAAGAAGTCCTGCCAGGTAAATAGTGTGACAGCTGGGAATAACATCTGCACTGAAATCTGATAATGTCTAGTTAAAGAAAAACAGTAACTCACTCCAAGCTCTTTTAGAACTGATAAAGCTGAATTGGACTATCTTCACTGCAAAGAACAAAATTTCTTGCTGCAATTAGCAATCCTCACATGGTAATACATGAGGCATCAAAGAACTCCACACAGTGTTGGATCACTCCTTTGTCCACAAATGTACCATATTTTTAAATTTAAAATTCATTCCCTAGGTCCCAAATATCATCCTTCAAAAGAGTTCTGCAGTGTATGAAAAAGGATGTTATAATACACGGGACTTCCCCAGCTTCCACAGGAATAAAGCAAGCAGTTGGATACATATCCAAGCACCTGGCTTCATTTAACCTTTACAGTTGACTTCTCTCTCCTTTATCCATCCCACCAACAGCACAGGTGCTTAGCTGCCCTCTTATCCTCCCAGCTTGCAAACTGACATAGATTTACTGGTGTGGAGAAAAAAAGTTGAAATTTTCATTTAGAAATTAAATAGTGGCCTTCCTGACGTAAATCTTAGTGGGTGGCTTAGACCAGATGGATTGAAACTGTTCTTTTGCTACTTTTTGAATAACCTGAGCCCAAGGAAAGGCTATAAACTACATTTTACTTCAGCTGGAATAACTACAAATCACCCGACTATGACAAGAAATAAGAGCTCTTTGTTATCAACTGATAGTGGGATGAACTAGGAGAAGGGCTGAAAAAATTTTGACCTGTTCTGAACAGCCATCCCTGTGTCCAGCATACTGATGGAGAAGCAGGGAACCATTCACAGGAACCAAAGACTGAAATGGATCTTCTTGGTCTTTTTGTCCAGAGTTAGAGAATAGTTATTTCTCTCTGTATGTCCTATTCTTTCCTTACACATGGGAGAGAATAGAGACTGTGCTAAATAATACCTGCCTTAAATTCTTTTATTAATCCCTTTCTTTCTTCTACCTTTAGCAAAGAATTCACTATCTGCCACAATGTCTTAAAGTTGATAAAAGTTGAGAAAGATTATATCAGATACATTTATTTTAATACAAAATCAGTTATCTTACTAAGAAAGAAAAAAACAGCTTAGATTATGTTAAACTAGTTTTATAAACTTACATTGCAGTTTATCTCACTATTAATATTTAGCATAATAATATTTTGTTACTCAAAACCTGACGGAAAACTGTTTTTTTGGGTTTTTTTTTTTTTTCAGGCAGACTAATGGGTCTGTAGCTCTCTAGAGCACATTCTCCCTCACTCCTACATGCACTCTCTCACTCTCCATTAGTACAGGTATTATGTTTGTTAATCTCCAGTCACCCAGAACGCCTCCCTGACTTGACAGATTTATTACTAAGAGTTATGACTAGACCTGTGATTTCACATATCAGCACGTTTTTCAAGCATTCTGAGGTGGCGATGATCCAGGTCCTCAGCAAAACAAGAAGTCCTAACTCTGACTGTGGTCTGTGGTCCTTGGCACTCCCACCACTCTACTTCTGCTGCCTTATTCAACATTGTCATCTGCAGAGTACTGCAGTACTGCCAGTTTCTAGGGCACACTTACAGGTGTTTAATCACTGCTGGGTCCTCTCTCATAGAGGCTTCCACCTTCCTAACACCCTACGCTGCACCAATCTTAGTCCTGCCCATCCTAAGTCTGAGGTGCAGCTCCTGGGGAATGATACATGTGTATGACCAATAATACTGTCCTGAGCTACCACAGGAATATATCTAGGAGCAGATCCAACAGTGTGAGTTACTGCTTGACCACCTAAGGGTGTCACAAAAGCAGCTTTTAGAAAGGAGCTATGAAGGGAAGGTTCAAGTGACATCATACAAGAGACCACATTCCCAAGGAGCTGTGGAAAACAGAAAGCTTGAGGAATGCCTTTACCCTTTGATGTGATCATCATTTATAACAAACCTTTTTAAGCACATGTCTATTTTTGCCTTCCCTGTAAGTTAATGCTTCCATACAAAGGGATACTGTCACTAGTACAGGTTAAAGTTTGCCTGCATAGCAAGTGAACTGATGCAGAAACTGAATATGGGACAGGAACTGCAATGCCAAACACTCACCTGACAACAACATCATAGTCATCAATTTTTAACCCCAATGACTTATTTGCAAGTACTCCACCATTTCCCACAATAATACATCGCCGGCAGCTGAGACTGTGGAAGAAACAGAGGAGAGAAGTGATTTTTGTAGCAGAACTTCAAACACACAGAGAGCACATATTTAGTTTGCATGTGTATGAGAACTACAGGAAACCTCTGTAAATATGAAAAATTATGAGGGGGACACTTGATCCCCAGCTCACCTCATCATGCCCAGGCATTACATGTGATACACTGCTTTCAACACCTCACACCACGTGTGGCATAATGAGATGAGCTGTCAGGACAAGCAGCTCCTCTCCCCCCACACCCCTGGTATGATGGGCTTGAATCAAACCCATCTGTTTACTTGAACCATCTCATTATTCATTCAGCACTGAAATAACAATAAACCAAAGGCTTAGTGAGGAAGTCTTCTCTCCAAGCAATTTTATGAGTGCAGGCAGATCTTGTCAGGTATCTGGGGTGTGCTCACCTTGCTGAGAACAAAATTGCTGCTTTTATCATAAGACTTCAAGAGACAGAAAAACATTAAACTGAGAGAAAAAAAGATGCCCCACACATGCCTGTCCAGTAGGAAACATATATGGAGACACAATAGGTGAGGAAACGGAAGGAAAATAACCTTAATTAACAAAGAAACAGGAAAGAGAAGGAAGAGAACAGTTTCTCGTGGAACCCTGCGTCACGAGAACACTGCAGCAGATGTTAAAAAGCGATTTTGTTTTGAAGACAGAGAAAGGACTTCTTTCCAGCCATCTAATCCCAAATGCAGCTGGCTCTTCTGGCAATGTGCCTCCATCTCTGGTAGTTCACTGAAGGAATACGTGTCTGCAGAGCCTTTTTCGGAAAGGGTCCAAGGCAATCAGTTGTTTGGAGCAGATCCCTGAACTAGGCAGCCTTCCTAGCCCCAGGCATAGTCAACTGGTCGCTTCCAGGCTGTCCTCTCAGTGAAAAGTCTAAAGAGCCAGCATGAGGAAAGCTGTGCTTATGTGGGGTCCCTTTTTGCAGAGCAGGGCTAGAGGGCACTCAAAAGACTCAGCTAAACCACTAAAGGTCACTCTGCTGACAAAGACATTAGCTGGAGACACATGCAGAATTAACAGAACCAAGAAATGCCCAGGAACAGCTTCCCTGCCCAGATAAAGTTTCATTGCAGATCCGAACCTTTCCAAAAGAAAAAACTCCCTCATGCAGATGGACATATTAGCCCAGTATCCCCAAAGGCTGAAGAAGCATGTGTTTATGATAATCAAACCACAATAGAGAAAGAATATTATAGATGATAGCATACCAAAAAATCCCCAAACCAACCAGTTCTGGCAATGAGGAGAAATCAGACACAAGATCTGGTTCAAGCAGTATTTTGTGACAAAGAGAGGGAGAGTCAATCCCAAGTACACCAAAATGAGTGACAAAGATGGTAACAGCTTTGTCAAAACCCTTAAGGAAAAGGTGCTGTAGGAGGGAGAAAGACACATAGTTCAATTCTGGCCAAGTGATATTTCAGAAGGAAATACACTCTTTTGATGATTATGACAGGAAAGTTTGACGTCCTAAAAAACAGACTGCTGGGTGAAATATTGTACCTTCTCCACTCAGCTGTGTCTCAGCTATGACTCCTTTTGAATTTTCTGCTTTGAAGGAAAATACAGTGCTGAAATCCAAAGGCTGTGAGCTCCAGGCACTCCACTCTTTCCTCTTCCCACTTACTGTTAGGATGTTCTTACCAATTCTGAATACAGATCTGCTTGTTTCAACCTCAAACCACTTAATCGCTTTCTTCACTTTTCTGCTAAATTAAAGCACCATCTACTGTCAGCAGTCCCTTCCACATCTGCACAAGATCCACTTACTGAGAAAGCACTGTGTATAAACATCTGCCTCTCACAGGGCAGACTGGTGAGCATGAGCTGCTGTGAGATAGAAGAACCAGTTCCACCAGCCAAAGCTGCTCCAGCAGCTTCATGGCTCTGCTCCCACACAGGACTCAGAGACTGATCAAACCCCACTCCTAATCTTCTATTGACCATACAAACTGGAGTGAGCTCATGACATCTTGCACACTATGGCAGCTCTTCTAGGTCTTGACTCCCACTTGCAGTACATCCCTGAAAAATTCTCAACTTCCCCTCAGATCTCCAAAATACTGATTCTGGAAGACCAGCATGCAGAGCTAATGCTGCTCAAGGCAGAGTGCCTTTTACACAGAGATTTTTACTTACATCATTCCAATTCTCTTCTTACAGTCATTGGTTTGCAAAATATAATCCTCATCTTGTAAACATGACCTACATTGTTGCCTCGGTGATGCCTGATTTTTGATTTGGCTCCAGTGAAGGATGCAACAAAATAGTCAAGACTGTCTTGGCCCTCCTGCTCATTATTTTCCCAGTCTTGGGTTCTGCAAATTTTCCTAGTGGAATTTCACATTTACTCCAGACTGGTTTTAGCCCCTGTGAACACCTGCCAGCAGGATTACACTATAAGTGTCACTAAAGGATTAATTCTCCACACTGACAATAACTTTTTAAAGCCATGTAACATATCCTATTCCTAAAAAGGATACCTCTAAATGGTGTAGCATAGAAACAGAACATAAAGGACTGAGACAAATAACTAATGTGTGCCTCTAAAAGTTTACCATTCAAGCTTCTAGTTCATCTAAAAATATATCCTCTACATGGCAAGATTTAATTTTCGTAAACCCAAAGTAACATAACATCAGTTATGCTGCCAACCTGGCTCTGCATTCTGCAGGATTTTTCCTGCAAGACCTGCAAACGAATCAACTTACAGCTACCTCTTTATTAGCTCCCATATTTCTCCAAGAATGGCTGGAGATACAAATACAACATTTGCTGTTCTCTCAAACATTCCAAGAAGGGCTAAAAAGCAAACACTAATAACAACAAGAATTTTTTATTTAACTCTTCATTGTTTACTGATTTTAAAAGACATATAATTGTCATTTAATACCCTTGTAGTTACTAATAAAGGAATCACAGAGTATTTAATTGTTGCTGTAAAATGAGACATCTTTCTATCTTTACCCCCAAAAATGAAACAAATACTTAACCGAATGGTTCTGCCTTTACTCATTGTAATTGATAGGTTAATCACTTTTGCCCAGCTTCATGTCTGAACCACTTTTCTACCCTCATGGTTCTGATATATTTAAATGCATTCTCCTTTTTCCTTAAGTCTGCAGATAAGATTTTTCATTAGTAACTTTCTGACCCTAAGGTCTCATCTTTGATCTTCTAACAGCTTAAATTTCTTTCAAATGTACTCTGTCTACTGATTGTGCCTGAGCATGGGAAACCTGCACAGTCATTGCTGGCTCCAGGCAAGTTTCTGGGTGAAGAAATGCACAACGCAAGCAGCATCAGTTACAGCTCAATTGTTTCTCCACAAAGAAGGGTGCAAACACCTTTGTGCTTGTTTACACAGTATGTCAAGGCCCTGTTTCTTTTCCAGAAGATTTCAAGGATTGAGCACATCAGACACAGCCCATGTTTCAGTTTGCTACCAGGGTGGTATGAAGGACAGTCATGGACTTTCCACAACAGATACTCCCTAAAGCCCTAAGCTGGGAGCTGCAGCCAGATGTACAGACTCTTGACACAGATACTCCAAGGTTCAGTTCATCTACATGAAAAGCAGGATTCATGCAGATTTTCTTGAACAATATAGAACTGTAAACACGTATATGCTTTGTAGCAATTCCTATTTCCTCTTCTCTCTTATCAAAGTGCTTTAGGGATTTGTCAGGGGAGAAAAACCACAAAGCCTTTCTTTACACAACTTTGGATCTGAAGGCTTTGAGGAAAGATAAAACTGTTCTGTTGTACCTTTAGGGTAGTTGGTGCATAAGGAAGCTTAACATATTCTGGCTTGATCTGGCTGCTGTTACTTAAATGAGTGCTATCAACCTGAACCAGAGGGGAACACACACCTCTCTTGTTCTATCAAATCCCTTCCTCACTTGTTCAGGTAACACGCTGCATTAGTAAAGACTATAATAGTTATAAGCTCAAACTTTCAGTTTTCTTTCATTACTAGCTGGAGGCAATACAAAAAACGTCAGTCAGGTTTTTATATTTATGTCTTTTCACAGGAAATTTACATGTCATCACCCCAGAGACGTAACCTAAAAATCCACTGAAGTGCAGCCAGCAGATGGGCTGTGAATTATAAACCAAGCCCTGATCCATTTGCAGAATGAGGGACAGGCCACTGGAGGAGCCACTAAATCAAGCAATGAAAATCTCAGCAATATAAGAGGGCCTGGAAAAACCAATGGAGGGCAAGAAGTTTCAAAGATGAGGCCCACTGACATCTGTGTGAGAGAAAAAGACATGCCAGCTCAGAAGGAAGCGGTCAATAGTTCTAGAGAAAGTCCCCTGGATCTCCAGACTTTTCCAGACAAGTTCAGGGTGAATTGTAACTCCCCTCCCGAACATCACTGGAGCTTCACCTACCCCTGCCCTGGAGCAGGAGCAGGTTACCATTCAACACAAGGTGCTGTAATGAGGAGTCATGAAGAAAGCAGGGCAGCATGTACACTGTTACAGGTGTGAACCACAGCCTTTGTTCCCATGCCCTCCAGCTGCTGCTAGATATAACACAATGGAGGGATTAGTGGAAGTGAATTGGCAAAGCTGCTCTGGGATGATGAAAAGTGCACGCATACCCAGAAGGATCACGTCTGCCTCATTTCAGCACCATGTCAGTACATTGTGTCAGGAAAGGTGCATCAGGATGCCCTTTAGCACAGGAATAAGCAAACAAACAAGGTCATTTCCAGGGCTTATGAGAGGCAAGTGAATGAAACTTCTCAAGGACCAGCTTTGTGAAGGAGGGCAGAAACGGAGAAGCTTGGGTAGGAACAAGACCAAGGGCTTGGTGTAGAGATCTCCCACCACACAGCTCTAATCCTCTCTTTCCTTTCTGTGCTCTCACGCACTGCTCTGACCTCACCTTTCCTGCCTCTCCCACCCTTCCCCTGGGAAAGCTGTATTCAGTGTATAGTTCCATGAGCACTTACTCCAATGGGCTGGGCAGTGCTCATCCTCCCCACCCATCCCAGCCTCTGCCTCTCCTGCTGCCATTTCAGCCCTGTGCCCACACAGCTCTTCAGTGGGAGGGGAGCTCTGGAAATGAAGTCATTAGAATGACCTGGGTTGAGAGAAAAACTCATAAACTGGAATCATCTCACTGATCTACTTTGAAGTCCCCTTTCAAACAATAGCAGCAGCATAAGGAGAAGGGCAGCAGCAGTAGCAAATATGGCTTCTTAGATCTGCCAACAGAGAAAATGTTGATGTAACTCCATTCTGAAAAGACGGTGAACCTGGAGCCTTTTTCCCGCTTCTAGAATCAGCCCACTAGAATTCTGAGAGCCAACAAGAGGAAGGGCCTACATAGAACCAAGAATGGTTTGGGTTGGAAGGGACCTTTCAAGGTCCCCTAACTCAGGCTTTCTCCAGTTGCTTCAAGGTGTTGAGCAAAGGGGAGAGGTCTGGACTTTTTCCGTGACCAGTGAGCAGGAAGGGATTGGCTAAACCCAAGGCTCTGCCCCCAGCAGGTGCTGTCATAGAGGGGAACTGTTAGGATCTGCTTGAAGCTTGAGACGAGATGGGAAAGGAGCTAGACTTCATCCACCAGTCTTCTCCACAAACTTTTTAGGAATCCAAAATGGCAGATACCTGCTGCGGCCAGCACTGGAATTCAGTGATGACCACAGCTGAAGAACATTTCTGGAATGATACCCAAGTCTTCCTCTGTGCCCTACTCAACAAGCAGGTTTAGCAGACCAGCACTATGGCAGCCTTCACACCTCCCACAGTTCCCAAGCTCTTTCTCCTCATAACTCCTCTGTTGCAACTCCATCCACCTCCTCCTTTAGGCTCTCACTTTCCAGCTTGCTATCCCAAGCCTCCTTGAGTCCCTTTCTCTCATAAACACTTCTGTTTTAATCCTTCCTAAGACCTCCTCACTTGGAAGGGCTTTGGGAGGTATTTGATGGTGATGCATATGTACTACACAATCAACATCCAGTGATATGGATTTATCACAATTCCCAAGGAAACAGTACTGCCCCAAGATATCTGTGTGTTTACACACCACCAAACCTTGTTGCTGCAATGCCACAGAAATAAATGTCTGGCTTGTTCCTGAGGTCTCATTTGCACTTGATATCTCATGTATTTTGCATATATTTCATGGGGCTTAAGTGTTAGATCTTTCCTATCTCTGCAGCAAACCCCTTATAAAGAACCCAAACCAAAGTGAGCAGCTCATGCCAGAGTCATTATGTTTCAGAATCTCCTGCAAAATTACTTTTAAAAAGCCTGAAACATTCTACACCTCACAAAACAGGTGAGCAGCAAGGGTCACAATTACATTAACCTTCACTGCAAGAATCTTCCACCTGCCCTCTGTCATTAACATTAATTTCATATGAGCTACCTTCTGAAAGAGTCTATATGTGGATTTTTCAACAGATTAAAATCTTAACTCTCCAACCAGAACTGAGATTAGCCCCAGATGGATGAGACTCAGTTGTGTACAAAATCTCTAAGAAGGTCATTTGTAAAATGGTTTTACCTTCTGGACATAATTTCTCAAATTAATCCAAAGTCTGAAGGCTAACCCTATCTGGCACTGCTGTGAGGCAGCAAACTTCAAAGAAAGCTAAATTAACACATAGACTATGCAAGACTAAGAATAAGCTTTCACACAGAAAGTAGCTCCCATCTACAGTAGGCAAGCTCTACAACCAGCATGAGAGATGCAGAGACCTATGGAAAGGCTGGTTAAGCTTATGAACTTTGTCGTGAAAAGTGGGCAGAAGGGGAGCTGGGCCAGAAAATAAAACCCATGTGTTTAGAAATCAGGAACTGTGTTCTCAGCCTGGGTCAAGTACTACTGGAAATAAGTATTACCAGGACTTTGAAAAGAGCTCAAGTCCCAGAGTAAAAACCTCTGACAGCTTCTGAAAAAAAAAAACAAAAAAAACCCTTCCCTAATCTCAGAGGTGGCACTAAACCAAACCTGCAGGAAAAATGGAAGAAATGACAGAAATGCAAGGACAGGAAGGACTAAAGGACTATCACTAGGAAGCTGATTGTAAACATGGCAGTGAGTTTCAGAAACAACCTCAGCAACAGAACTGAAGAATCAAAGGAGCTTCTTCTAAAGGCATCAATTCAAATATCACAGGACCCAGGAGACTGCTATCCTGTTCACCCTAGCACAGGCTTGGCCAACACAACCAAACATTCCTACTTTGAGAGTGAGGTATTAATGAAAAACATTGTTGAAATAAGCCAGTCCCTTCTTTCCTTCTAAAATTCCTTGTGATTCTGTTGCTCTGTCAGAAAGGCTGGAAAAGAGCAAAGTGATTATTGAAAATTGCTATTTACCTATTTGAAAATGGGGCAAAAGGATGTCTTGTAACAACATATGAAACAAATGATTAGGAAATAGTCAAAAGCTAAATGCTTTTTTCTACTTATGTTTGACTTGACAGAAGTCTCCAGAGTCTACAGATTTACTATAAAGAGGACTCAGTTTTCAGCTCCTGACTTACTCATCCACATTCAAATGTATTGGCAATAATTTCTGGCAAAAAAAATCTATAATGTCTAACAAAATTTATATAGGACATATGGTAAAGAATCACTTCTACTTCTTCTATTCTGAAGGCTTCATCTTACCTGTCAAGAGCTGGAGTTAGACGATAATCTTTGGTTGCTGACAGGATGGCTTTGATCAGATTATCTGGGGAGAAAGGAAGAAGACATTAGGAACAAGTTCTGACTTCTAACGGAAATGAGAAACAATGTGGAGTAAAGCATCTGAAGCAGTTACTTGAAGGAACTGAAAGGTTCTCATTAGGAATGAACACTAAATTGAATATTCCTATTTTCTCTGGACAATGACCTTCACACACAGCCTGCAAAGACATGTTATGTGCCAAATTCTGATGCAGTGTGTAATAGCCTTGCACAGAGAGTGTCACAGGAAACAAGCACCGTACATTTTATAGCAGTGATTTCATATCCCCTGCCCTGAGATGACAGTTTCACAAACACTTCAGACACGAAAAGGCCAGCATCACTGGTCACTGCTTGCCTTCAGAAAAGCTCTTATGTGGCTGAGTGGTGAACTGGATGCAGGAACAGAACCAGGCTAAAACGGATGCTTTTTGCTCTGTGGGTTACTTTCAGTTTAGGTTCCTTAGTCCGTCTTTCTTCAATTAAAGCATCATAATTGCATAAAGAAATGCCCATGGAACTGCAGCCTACACTGACACCCTGCAAATGCTGCAGCAACCAGATGATGTAAGTTATGCAAGCATAGGCATACAGACAAATTAAATGCATTAAGTTGCAGAAGCACAGTGATTACATACAAATAATTCTATCGGCTATGGAAACTTTGGAGTCTGCTTCCCTCTAGATTTTGTCATTTGTCCCTAATTTTTCCATCTCTCTCCCCCAGAGAGGTCCAAACTCCTTTACCCAACTAAGGCCAAAAGCAGTAAGGCTCTGGCTAATTTGTATTTACAACTGTACCAGTAACTTCAGAATGTCTGTACTAGTTTTGACAAAAAGTCCATCTGCCTCCAAATCCTGACTCTAACTGTGGTCTTAAGCAGATACCTAAGAGGACAACAAAACCAAAGCAAACAGATGTATTTCCCTGAAATTCTCCTATTTAACTGTTTTCAAATCAGGGATTTTGTATGTCAGATATAGCTTCTTTTATCTGGTAACTTGCAATTATTTTTATTCCATAAGCTCAGAATCTTCCTCAATCCATATAGACATGCAATCACTTCCCTTCACAATTTTGAATGTGGCTTCTCTGAACTTCATTTATACTGGAAAAGATTGTGAACAATTAGTCCCCTTCCATCTTTTCTTGGGAGATTGCAAATAACTCTAACATCCTCAAATATTTCAGTCAACTAGTTCAAAAGTTCCTAGGAAACACCAGTGAAAATGAACAAATAAGCCTCATTTCTTTACAAAAGACTAAAAATGGTAAAGAAACATTAAGAAAACTGACAACAAGTGATTTTTCACCTCTAACTTAAACATCTTTCCTGACAGACACTAATTACTGCAATCAGCAAAGATAGGGGAGACCCTTTCACATTAAGAATTCTGATCTTCTCCACTGTGTCCTTCCTCAGCAGCAACAGGACAAATGTGTGGCATAAACACAGGAGCTCAAGGCAGCCCAAATACCAAAGAGCTTTGAACCTGACAACAAGCTGGCCAGACACACAAAGATGATAAACAGAAAACTCTGACAATTACTTCGAGATTCAGGGAAGTTTTGGATATGGCAGCACTGACAGCACCTGCCAACTATTACAAGCTGGGGAGTGTGATTACCTTCACATCACAGTTTGGAGAGGAGTAAAGGACGAGGCAATTCATAAGGGTAAAACCAACTTTGATAACAAAATAGTGGTGTTTAGTTTTCCTTCATCTCAAGAATTTCTTCTGATGCATAGGCAGCAGGCTTCCCCGCCAACAGGAACGCTACTCCCCTAAATCTGCTGTAACAGCAGTAGGTTGCTGTGACCTCTAATGGCATCATGCCACAGTCCTCTCCTTGGCCTCCTTCACACCTTGGCTTTTGCTGGACAGCATACTTTACTGACGTTGTTTTCCTACATTCTCAGAGAAGACATCAAAGGATTGCATGTCAAGGGCTGCAACCTCCCATCTACCAAGCTTTTGTTATGCCAGGTTTGCTCTATCGCCTACAAGTTACACCCTGCACTACTTGGAGACCATCCCATGGACTATTTTAGAAAAAAACATTAAAACAATACAGTTGAGTGATGCACTCAAATTATTCTGGTTTACTCATCTTGCAAGATAATTAGCAATGCCTTCTTAGTGAATGCTCAGGAATGAAATAAAACTGTAGGAGTGGATGTGGCAGCATTTGAACGGAGGTGCTTCCCAAACAAAACAAGTAACAATATCGAGCATTCAGTACAGATTATGAACGGACAGATAGGAAATAGCTCTTCAACAGACCCCACAGTCCAGCAATACATGGCATCCAAAAGTTTTGGAAGTTGCACAAATCTCAGTGTTACTATTCAAACCTGCTGAACAAAGCTCAATAAAAGCAAAGTACTTCACTGTCAAGGGTTCACCCACAGCAGGAATGAAGGTGGCACCAAGTTCATCTGGTCTAGCCCTCTTTTGGAAGCCAGGAAAAACTAATGGCTGGGGGAGGGGACAGGCACTAAATCTTTCTGGTTGAGCTGGAACTCTACTTCACTGTTGCACTTGCACCTTGACACTGGCACTAGGATGGAAAGACATGACCTCCTCCAGAAGGATTTACTTTATTTTCTGTATTTTCCTGGGGAAAGGTTTTAAGGATCACCAGATGCTGCTGTGGCTGATCTGCAACCGTGCACAAGACCACAAAGCAGTAAGGAGCAATAAGGAATCACTGGCAGGATCTTTTAATACAGCTGGGGCAAGGTGGAGGATCACTTGCAGTCACCACTGCAAAGACTATCATCACAGATTTCTGGTGTCAGGGCTCACCTCCAGGCTGTGACTAAAGAATATTGGGCACCAGGAAAGCAGGTACATTATGTAAAGTCAATTGATGAGACTTGCTCTCTCCATGGTAATAACCTGAAGGGGGTGATGAGCAGTCTGCCTTAGACATCTGTGTACTGAGTGAAAATAATGGGTGCAAGTACATGTAACAAATACTACAAAGAACAATTCCTTCCTGCTTCAAGTAACAGGATTTGTGCACAGCCACTTCCTGGAAGTCAAGGACTGAAAGAAATTTTGCAAGGACAAAAGGCCAAGTTGTCTACATGAACACATCAGCAGGGCAAGTAATCTACTGCAGTCTTCTGCAGCCATAGGCTGTTTATTATATTTTCTTCTTTTGTCATGGAGAATTTAGATCACTGGGGAGAGTGGGAGATTATTTAACCCATTCATCTATCAACCACTATGCATGCACTCTTACTATGAAAACAAGGCAAGAAGCCTCTGCACATTTTTCTCCCGTCTAGAGGAGGAGTTGACTATATTTATCTAAGAATCCTGAGTTATCTTGACATAGTCTATCAACTTTGCCTTATAACATAAGAAGATTCAAAAGCCAGCTCAGTACTGGATGATTTGTCTGAACACAAGTACATATTGACTTCAGGTTGACCCTGAAATTTTCAGACATTTGGAAAAACTAAATAGTTAGAAATTAGGCAGACAGTGACCACACAGTGAGAATCAGCCTAAGTCTCAATTCTAGCCTTTTTCTCTGTTATTTATGTGAAGGAATGGAGGAGACCTTCACTGTAAATGTCAACAACACTTAAAATTGTTGTTTCTAATGCAGAAACGTCTTGCTTGTATCACCAAAAGAAGATAGGAGGCCTTTCCAGTCCACAGGGCTTACTGCAGGCATCTCACAGGGTCTACCTTCTGCCTGCCTTGAAAGCAGGCAAACTGGGATGTTTGTGCACTCTCAGTGTCCATGAGAAGAGGCTGTAATTCTTCAAGTTGTGTATACCAGCCGCCTTCCTCAAAATCCAGCACGCCTACATGCCCCAGCTGGCAGCAGTAGGTGTGAACTCCCTGCCACAGGGGACAGCTGCAGTGCTGCTGCAGTGCTCAGTGCTTGCCCTGGCAGCTGTGGCCAGTGCCCATCTCCACTGGTGGTCACCCAGCTGCCACCCTCCCAGCCAGCACTTCTGCAGCTCCAGGGCATCAGCTCCAGCTTTTGGGAACAGACTGACTCGAGTGAGGTTGACTGACATTCTGTGCAGTCTGCCAGCAACTGCACATGGGTCCCTGTCCCATGGCAACAGAATGCCACGTGTGTGTCAGCTTTGTGGGGAGAGTAAACTAAACACCACCAATGCTATGGATTAAACAAATCACAGTATTTACAAACAAGTTCTTAGCACAAGCCAGTGCATACACTTTTTTTCAATACACTACCCAAAAGTTCAGCTCTGTATAAAATTCTTCCTTCAGCATTTTTTTACCTTAAGGTCTTGCTCCATATGGGAGCTGAGGAATGACCTTTAACAGAGAAGTTTTTACATCTTTTGAAGAATGATCTTTACAGCAAGTCAAGGGATGCGATTCTTCCACTCTACTTAACTCTAGTGAGGTGACATCTGGAGTGGTGTGTCCAGTTCTGGACTCTTCAGGACAGAAAATATGGAGCTCCTGGAGCAGGTTCAGTAGAGGGTAACAAAGATGATGAAGGGACTGGTGTATCTCCCTTATGAGGAAAGGCTGGGGGAGCTGGGCCTGTTCAGAGGTGAAAAGAGAAGGCTGAGAAGGGACGTAATCAATATCTCTCAGCACCTGAAGGGAGGTGTCAGAGGATGGACCAGGTTCAGCACAGTGGTGCCAAGCAATGGTACAAGAGCAAACAGGCAGAAACTGATTCCCAGGAAGTTCCACCTGAATATAAGGAAGAACTTCTCTGTGTAGGTGATCGAGCACTGGGACAGGCTGTGCAGGGGGGTGTGCGACCTCCCTCACTGGGGATATCCCAGAGCCATCTGGACACAATCCTGTGCAACCTGAATTGAGATGAGGCTGCTTGAGCAGGGAGGTTGGATCAGATGACCCAGGGTGGTCCCTTCCAGCCTGACTCATTCTGTGATTTTCCACTCTGGTGCCCAGCACAAGGCCATGGACCCAAGTCCCACCACATGTTCCATTCTCTCTTCCAGAAACACCATGTCCAGCTGTAGACAGTCAATATTTTTCATACTTTTGTGAAGCTGGGAATCCAGCTACAACAGCTACCTGTTACAACAGGTATCACAATGTATCTGAAATTCCCTGCACCGCTTCTTTTTATTATTGATCAGCAGACTTTAGGAGGTCAATGAAGGAAAAAGCATCTATGAAGAATTCCAGAATTAAGCAGTGCATTGCAAACATGTGAACTGGCTCTCAAAAACAGCTAACTACAAACTGAGGAATCTGTCCCCAGATCAAAACTCGTGTGTAAATACAAGAGAGTGGTTTCCTGTGGTCACTAGCTGTACCAGATTTAGGTGGTTTGCTGGAGATACACTTTACTAACAACAGGACTTTAAACTGCTGCTCCTAGCAAGATTCCCATTGATGATTTTTAATGGCATTAAGACAAGAGGCATATACTGTTGCCTAGACACAAAGCAAAAGAAAAAGAAGACAGAATGTGCATGGTATCCTTCCTAGAAATTTTAGAAGAACCTGGCATGCATTAAATGTAAGCTCCATTAAAGCCCTTAAGGCCTATTTTTATAACAAGATATAAATAAAATACATAACATTTAGACTCTTCATTTACATTGTCGTTTTGGAGCCTTCGGGGATTTTTTTTTCCAAGCTTTTCTTCACAACCAAGAGTTTATTTTTTCAGAATTCAAGCTTAGTTCCCAACATAATCCCAGGGTTTGGAAAGTTGGAACATTAATCTAAAAAACAATTATGAAAAAAAATGGGCAACATTTTGCAATAACCATGCATTAACAATTTTGATCTAAACTCGAGTTCAATTCACAGGAAGCAATAAAGTCCATAGAAAGAGGCAAATTCACACCAAATAAAAACAGTCCTTGAAAGATTCACAGTGTGCTGGTTAAAGACAAGCAGGAAAATAAATACAGTTGTTATAGAGGGCTCTACATTTTGATGATCCTTCACAAGTGGCCAGGCAATATCTTCAAGGCCAAAAAAACTCAGTAATTACTACAGTGATTCCTAATTCTGCTGACACTTGCTGAAGCATTACTAAATGGCACTTCAAAACACAACAGCCAGAGAATATCATCTCTTCTCTTTAGGAGATAGAAAAGAGGAATGATATAATATCCATGTTTCCATTGCAATTCAAGACTTCAGTGAGGAACTCCAAAATGAAGTAATCCAATTAACTGAAAACTTAGGGTTTGCATCTCCCTTCTCAGTGAGTTGGGAGCAGGACTGTTTTTTAGGCACACTCAACAGCAAAGCATCAGTTTTGATTGAAATAAGGGACTGCACTGTTGTACTTTCATCATGAGAATTCAAGAATGAGAATGGATTTAACTTCAAAATTCACAACATAACTTCCCTTTAAAAGTTTTATTCAGTAATGGAAAGGCAACCCTCTACCTCTTCTGAAACGTTCAACTTTTTTTCCCCTTCAAACCACTCATTTCTTTTCTTTAGGATATAAAATCTGCTAAATTCCCTGGGGAAACATCAACATTTTTATATCTATATTCCCACGTGATAATGGCAACTATTACCAATTTTGGTCAAATGCAAAATTCTAGTGGAATCTAGTTCAGAAATGTGTCTCCAACTCAGGAAGAAACGACAATCTTGTTAATACCAACTCTGAACAGAACTAATGTCTATACATGCTTGTGCTTCTGCTTTTTGTTAGAGGAATAAGACATGAAGAACAAAAGAATACTTACAGTAGGAAAATCATCTGTACAACAAAGTACCACTAACAAAATGAGGATAAAGTTGGAGAATTAAAGCATAAAATGCCTCATTCAGACCTAGTCAAATGCAGGCAAGGTGACTGCATGTGGTACTGCAGTCTCTACAAAGAGCAAGAAAATTAGGTTAGAAAAGACCTGCTTTTCTAATGCGCTTTTTTTTCTTGAATCAGAAATTGTCATGTCCAACTGCATATGTTTTCTCAGAGATTAAGTATTGCTCATGCCAAGAAAGCCAATGGAAAAGAAAAAGCTATGCAAGAAAAGAGCATGCGTGAAAAGAGAGGAGATTTTTCTCCTAATAACACTGTGATATGCCAACTTTTGCAGGCCTGAAAACTCAACATTTTCACTGGAGATGAATGACCTCTGCCCCATGAGACTACTGAACAACTGCTGAGCAGCACTGAACCATGGCTTTTCCCAAGAGCACTGACACAAAAGAAAACATCCAAATAAAACCAAGTACAAGAACAGTTAATCATTGCACAATACATCCATTAGCATTGGTGGTCTGGACAAAGACTTAATTCCTTTGTCACTGAATGTGTCACCAGTTCCAGACATCCCTCCAGTATCAAGTGAAAATACAAAGTCTCCTGGCCAGTACTTCATATTACATTTGATAAAACTGTAACATTTCAAACACGTTCTTAATATTCCCTTATCACTCTGGGGAAGAAATTGCTTCTTAGTGTCTTGATGGGAGGGAGATTCTGAGATGGTGACAACAGAATCACTCCCTAAAAAAATAACTATCACCTTCAAAGACAAACTGATTCAGGGCCAATAAGCAGCCTCTCTGCTCAAAACAACTGAGCAGGAACAAAGGTGGAAGTGATACCTACAATTACTGCTAAGCAGTGAGACAATTACTAACTAAATGCATAGAGGAGATCTTACACTGATCACATCTGTTTAGTTTTTTAGTGTATGCTGTGCCATATGTTTTCACTTAAGTTAAAAAACCAAAAAACTGCAGCAACTCTCCCGTCCTCATTACACAAAGAGGATGCCAGATATTAGCTACTCTTTCTTCAGAAAGCCTTTTATATTCTTGAAACCACATGTACTGAGAAATTCTATTAATAGTCAGGTATTTCTCCAGTCTTGTTTGTTGCCCTTCTCCAAATAACTCTTTCCTTTTGCTTTAGCTACAGAGGTAAATTTGGGGAGGAGGCCCCCTGGGATTAATAATCTTACTAACACTATAAACAATTTTTCCATTGCTTATTCATTGACAAATTTAACCCTGAGAGCAGTGCCCATGCTAGAGAATCTCTGCAACTACATGGACAACATGGGCATATTCATACCTCCACAATAACACTGATAGAAGCACTGCTAGAAAAAGGTGCAAATCCAAAGGAATACGTTCCAATTTAGATTAAAAAAAAAAAACTTCCATGTGACTCGTTTAAGAGCCCAAGATTGCTGCAGTCTCCCTGCTCTTCACTGAAAAAAGTTGCAACAACAGACTTGGTGGGTGCTGGGAAAGAATTCCTACAAGCAAATTATACCCTTGCAAATGGTGAAACATGGGAGGCACTCCAACATTCTAGTTAATGCCAAAACAATAGCCTGGGATGCAGGAGAGTGCTGGGAGGCTGGAGCTGTCCCCCACAGGAACCCTTGACATTTGGAGCTTCTAGAGTTCCAACATCTTGTTACAGTTTGATCTTCTCGACAACTGTGAGAGTTGACCAATTTCATCATGCTCCTCACTTTGGCTATAAACACAGCAGCAAACAAATTGGCAGCAGGGCATGGGCCTGCACGGTCCTACTTGAGTCCATACTAATAAAGTGTTAGCACAGTCCCAGATGTGTTCACCAGGGCCAACAAACATCCTCCTCTACAATTCTCACGCATTCACAGGCTAATACAGGCCAGTGACCTTTCTTGATAGGAAGCCTGGACATAGCCACTCTATTTTTGTGGGGGGCAGGGAGTTAATCTGTTTGAACAATGAGCTCAACAGCGTTCACGACCACAGGACAACCACTTTATTTATTAATAGAGACGGAGTCATCGTTTCCAAGCACTTAGAGTGGCCCATCCCGTTTCCAGACTCTGTCAAATCCCACAGTAGGGGACAACAAGTTAGATGTGGCAGACCATCTCAGTTTCTAAAAGTGTAGTCAAACATGACACTGGCCTGTTTGTCAACATGGGCATTCCTCATTTAGAAAACCTTGATCCAAATTCTGAAATATAATCTTCTAAGTACACAACCAGCTGCAGAAGTCACTGTGCAAAACCTAGAGCCACTGTTACATGAATGGCCAAACTAGGTACTGGTAGTGACCATAGTGTCAAAACATAATCACACCTCTTCATACCTACTATTTCCCCTATTCTCTGCACACAGAAGAAGCCAGAATTTCCACAAGGGCTACAGACACCTATGATGAATGCAACATCATCTTCAACCCACTGGATCAACTCCAACACTCCTGACAGCTCTCACCTCTGGTTTTGTCCCAGGTTGCTGGGCATTGTGATCAAGTAATTAGGACTAATCCTTGGTCCAGATCTTTGGTGAACAGACAACAACTAGACCATATACTAAAACTCTACCTATTTAAGACAGATTAAGAAAAAGGTACAACAGCTGCTCTTAAGTTCCTCTTAATCTATTTCTAATACCTAGTTGAGGACTCTCAGAACCAGCATTCAAAGAGGGTTCGCTCAAGACTTCATACCACATGCTTCATCTCAGAAAGCAGCAGGGTTGCCACCTGCTTATTCTGTGCCTCTTTCACAGAATGCAAGTAATCACTAAGGCTGTTAACCGACAATAGCAGCAGTTTCCCATCTGACACAGGATGTGCAGTATTCCTACTCCATTAGTCCATTTCACAACCAGCAGCATTGAGGGAAAGTCTAAAAACTTTCATATGCATTACCATATTCACCTTGAGGGCTTCTACACACGAATGCTCTTGCCAAGAATGGAGCACTCTGTCCATAAAACCTCCTTGCCTGGGCTGATGGCCAAATCAGAAAATAACCACTGGAGTGAAGGAGTGAGAAATCTTTCACAAAGAAGCACTGTTAAACTTTCTATGTTGTACTGAGTATTTTTAAGCATCTGGAGATAGGAGAACTGTCTTTACAATCAGATTCTCATAAAAGAAAATTAAAATCTCTGATGGACTGTGTCAAAATGATCAGCATACTGCCTTCTCTTTGATATGATAACCTTTAAAGAGCAGTAGTCCTGCCCTGAAAATTTCTGAGCCATTTCTACTCTTTTACATGTAATTTACAGAGACGTGTTATTCCAAATTAGTGCAGCCCCGTAGACAATACTCCTCAAAAGCTGCTTTCCCCTAAATATTGCAAGACGCATTCTTGCAATCTTGGAACTATCCTTTCTTGGATCAGTAAACACAAAGTGATGGATAAAAAAGGACTTAATTCAGCTTTTTTTTCAGAGACAAAACAAAGCAAAACTTAGGTAAGAAGAGAAACTTTAACAAAAGAAAGTAGAAATGGTGGATTAGCTTCCAAGCTACTAACAATCCCTTGGTTTCATAACTGTAGCATTTTCAAGCTACCACAGATTAGTTTCTAGAAGTTCTTTGGCACATGTAGTATCACTGAAAGTGAGCTCATCCTGTAGCTCTACTTCAAACACTAAAAAACCAAATTCAAAAGACCCAAAAAGACCCAAACAAACAAAAAGCCATTTTGCACTTGGAACAGATCACAGTGACTTAAAACCAGCAGGTGATATTCACCACAGTTCTCAGCAAGGTCTTCCCATCACCATCTCAGCTCAGTCGGTGTCTATAAACACCAACCACCTTTCCCAGTGTGGTGCACGTCGGAAATCCCATCTGACAGTGTCACGGGGCTGCCTAACACACAGAGCAGAGCTCCTGCCCCATCTGTTTCAACACAGCCACATCTCTCTACACTTTCTCAGCCACCCTGACTACTCCTTTTCCCATGCACATCCCAGCTCTGACAGTCTTCACCTTGCACCAGCACGTGACTGAGCTCCACGCTGCCTGCCTGGATCATTTGTTTGGATATCATTAGATTGCCCTGACTGAAAGCCCTAATGAGGTGCTGATTCCATCCTCCAATCAGTTGTCTGAGCCCAAATGCATCCCATGGGACAGCCAGAAAAGACTGATGCAAGAATTCCAAGTGATGTGTAACATGAAAGGGCGCCATTCGCATCGCTAGGACTCACAGCCTGTCAGCGCGGCCATTAGAAATCCGGGGCTACACAGATTTATAATTCAACCCTCCCACACACAGAACTTGCTCTAGACTGAAACTTGGCACAAAATTCAGTCCCAGGAGGGTGTTAAAAAAATAACCTATTCAACAGTTTCCGTCCCATGGCTTCAGCTCTCAGCCATTTAAATAATGGCAATTTCTCATTTCTCTCTTTAACTGAGGAAATCCAATATAAACCAGCAGATTTACATAACATTGCAGTGGTGATACAAGCTGGCAACAAACCCAGAGAGAAGGCTGCCAGAGCCATTCTGTCATTCTCTTTTGGTGAATTTGTCCATTTGGGTTCAGTTTAATTGAATGATTTTTATTAGGTCTAGCTGACATCACATGTAACCTGCAAATCCCACCTCCACACTGGCCAGGCATCTTGCCCTAGCTTTGTACACCTTGTGTGCTGGTTAGAAGGGGACAAGCCCTCCTGTGGACACAGCAGCCTCCCACTTGTGCTGCCACTGTTAGTTCTTTGCTGCAAACTCTCCTGGCTGATTTAGAGGACAGTAATTAGCTTCCAATTGAGCTGCAGAAGACTGACTGGACAAGGAATGGACAAAACAAAGAAGGGAACTGATGTAAGCCAAAAGCAATTTGTCAGTAGAGCCTTTGATTTGATCAGAGATTGTTCCACAACTACCACACCTGCTTCCAGGGAGAGACACAGAGCCAAGCTTTCTGTGGCTGCAGTTTTTTATCCACCAGGTATTTAAATTCCTACTGGATTATCTGTAATCTTGAGTTTGTCAGTGGAAAAAAAAATTCCAAGTTGATGCAATGTCACAAAAACTTATTAAATACACAGGACCTCAGATAGTCTACAGCAAATCACTGCAGTGAGCACAAGCCTTCTGCTCCACCACCACTTGGACAGAGAGGCTGTGATTGCATGTGTGGGACAAGTGGGAGCTTGTCACTCCAAAACAGATCATCTTCTGGGTGGCCTACTGGCTCCCATCTCATCTACCAACCACCACTCCTGCTTTCCTACAGCACATCTGAGGCACAGCTCCTTCTACCTCATTCCAGCTGGAGGATAGGGCATATTAAAATTATCATCAAAGCATCTGAACTTACTTTTCTTATTTGTTATATAAGTAAATAAGTAGACCAACTATAAAATTCTATGATAAGACAATGAAGATTAATGGTCAAGCTCAAGATATCTTTCCTGTTCTTTAGAGAATTACTGACTTAAAGGTACTTCAAACCAGTTTGAACCCTCTGCTGCTGACAGCAAAGCTGCTACAAGGTCTTCTGGGCAGGCAGTGTCAAAATGTTTCTTCTAGAATGTGGTCGTTGGTCTGAATTGCCATTGTTGCACTGATTCTCCACATATACCAAACCATCTTCCCTAAGGCCAGCCTCTGAGGTCCACAGTCCTGCTGTAAAAACCCTTCTGCATTTCTGAGAACTACATATACAATAATTCTCTCAAACAGGGGAAATAAACTGAGACCAAAGGACCACCTGAGTTTTCCAAACAGAAAAGAAAATGGGCCAGCATCTGCAGAACACCTTCTCCAACAGCTGTAGTTTTCTCATACCTTGTCCTTTAATTCCAAAGGGGGGTACAAAGTCCCTGATACGTGCCCATTTCCTGAAGGAATCGTCCAAGAACATTGGTGCCGGCTTCGAGAACCTAAGAAAACCAAAATGAGAAAGAAATTAACTCCTGAACTGGGAAGGATACACTTCTGCAGAAATGTTGAGAGAATCCATACCTAAATGCAGATTCTACATTGTCACTGGCAACAGAGTAATGTGGAAGATTTTACTTTAACCCAAAATGACTGCAGTGAAACAAATCTGCCAGAATTTGTGCCACAAGGACACTCAAATCACTCAAGTCATGAACCTAGCAATCACTTCCACTCAACAATTTAACACTGCCCTAGTACTGTTTGGCTATTAATTTAGCAACAATAAATTGTAAATTGCAAGCAGGGTTTAGGCAGTTTGAATTCCAGGTTTGTGAGCCCAAGCCAGTTTATGTTCTGTCTGTGTGAGTATGTAAGGAGTCTGCTTTGGCCTCACTTGTGCACATAAACAGCAGCTATCACCACACAGGCAAGAAAACAGTTCAGAAGATCATGAAGCAGCTTGTAGTTTACAGAGAAAGGAAATGGAAATTCAGTGTCTTCTTCAGCATTCATTAACGCATAAATGATTCAAGAGAGGTTCCTGCCAAACCAAACAGTTATGATCTATCCAAAATGCCTTACAAAAGAGAGACCTAGTCCTTCTTAACCATGTCATTATGGAAATACATTATCCTAATTATACCCTCAACACACAAACACAGCAGCTAGTAAAAATTTGTCTCTTCTAGAAACGATTACTACAGTGGCCAGAGAAAAGGAAACAATTAACACAGAAACATTAACTTCCATATGGGACCATTTCTGAGTGTATCAAGTATACTAGAAAGTATGCTAATGCTATTAGAAATCTGTTCATTCAATCATATCAAAACAGTAGCAGAGATGTTCTGGATCAAAATCAATCCCACCACAAAAAGGAATGTACTACATGTTCAGAGTCAGAGAAAACACCTCCACTACAGAGCAAGGTACATGCCCTTGAAATAGATCCAGCTTGGCCAACCTACACATGGGAGCAGGACAGATGTAACCCATGGGTTTAGCTCTCCCTTCAGGCTGTTTCTGTACTCAGCATGCAACTCTTACTGCAGTCAGATAACCTTTGAACTACCTGATTTAGGGTAAACTTATCTACACTATACCACAACCAGCTACAGAGCAACAATTTCAGATAGCAGCACACCGAGGAAAGGATGGAATGAAATCCAAATTATAAACTGATCCAAGTGAAGTCCTATCATAGATGCTCAGTAAATAACAGATGCAGAAAAGGAAAGAGACCAAGAGAATTAAAAAAAACAAGAAGACTCAGATTCACCCATGCATACTGCTTCACATCCACTCCTGCAATCTTTAAGAAGATCATCATAACCATAAAAGAAAGATGCACAGATGACATGGCTGATCTAGAAGGTAAGGAATGTTTTTTCCAGAGCTGAGAATCACAAAAGTATATATATAACTTTATCTGCGAAAAGGTGGAAGAGGTATGTTAGATATATTAGAGCTTCTGAAGATTTTAAGTAAAAACAACCCACAGGCCTATTTAAAAACAAATACAGAACAATACAATATTAACTGTAACACATTGACTCTGAAAATATCCTGAAAACTTCAATAACCTGACAAATTAGTTCAACGTTTTCTCACACATCTTGGTACACCAACATATAATTACTATGTTTCCTGGGGGCACCTCCAGGGATTTACCTCCACTTCCTTCCAACATCAACAGGAGGAATTTTGGAAGACTGTCATGCAAGAGCTTTTATAACCTGAAGGGCTGCAGCATAGATGCTCACAGCCCTTCCTCTACAGCCACCCCTCTAACTCAGCAGAAGCCAGTCCCACAGAGAAGGTCCCTGTTCTCCCCAAGCAGCAGCTGCAGTGCGGGATGACAGCATCGCCTGGGGCTCAACAGCACCTTGGGGCTGCTTTGTGAGGTCACCAAGCTACTCTGTTTGCTGCTGTGATACACAGTCTCCAGGAAAAACTTGGATGCTTCAGAAAATGCATATATGAGCAGGTTTTATTCTCTTCTCAAGAAACAAGAGGATTCCAGAGGTGCAGCATAAATAAAACCTTTGCCAGTTCAGTTCACCAGCTTCATGAGAAAGCAGGTACAGACTATAAGGTCGTGCCTAACTCAGAAGCTGGTGTTATTTATACACACAAATAACTGGCCTGTTTGCAAGTGATACATCTGGAAAAGACAATTTACAGCAGTCTGATGTGGACTAAGGGAGTGCCCCTCCCTAATGCAAATTTCCGCTTACGAAACGTGCCTGGTAAATCCAGGAGGGAAGTCAGATCCCCTAAAAATTCCTGGACCCCAGGGGACTCCCAAAAATCAGCAGATGCTAAAGGCATGACTGATCTAATGCTCTGTGGCGTCACTTCTGCATGTGACAACCAGGGCACCAAAGTCATGCCAAAGAAAGAGAAAAATGATCATTGGCCTTTTAATTGTATTTGCTACAAGTAAATGTAGGGATTTTTCTAGCAAAGGACACAATAGCCTTAGACTAGCTACTATTATTTGGTAATATTTAATACTCCTGTATACAGGGCCATAGAAATGGACTTTTAACTCATACTTTTGCTTCATTTATGAAGGAGGAAGAACAGTTTTGGGGAAATATTATATCCATATGGGAAAAAAGGGAGCAATTAGAAGATATTTTGCTGCCATAAATCTTGAAAGTAATTCCGTTTCGGAAATATTAAGGAATTATGAATGCTGTAAGCTCATGCGCTTTGCCACCTCAATAAATCAGAGAAAGCCAGAGCTGATGTCCAGCAGTGACAGGGAAATGCTGTCTGCCAGACTCTCCAGGAGCATGGCTGTTCTGTCTCAGCTCTGAACTGCATCTGGCGTATTCCAGGACCCTCCAGGAAATATTGGGATTTGCCTCAAACAGGCCATGGGAATGCTCTCTGCAGAGCACCTAAAATACATTCCAAGGAATGCATGGGAGTTTGTCAAACAGAACAAGCAAATGTTTCTGAATGATGTTAAAACTCTGCACGTACTGAGCAGCTCAGTACTGGATGCTGCATTTTGCCTGTCACAGCTGCCTAAAGGCAGGTTGGCTTCACTGGCAACCACAGCTCCAGACCCAAAATAGGTTTGTGCTCCTTCAGAAAATGGCACAGAAAGTGAAATATTCGATTTTTTAGTTTTAAATTTTAAGCACTTCCTCTCTACCCCAAATTCCATAATGCAATCTCATTGCATGTGACAGCCTGAAAAGTTGAGGAATTTGGCTGCTTGTGGCACACACTTATGACCAGTGTAATTTGAGAGAGAAATGCCAAGCATCGATTCAAACAAATCTCTTGTTTGAATGGCATACCCTGCTAAAAGACAAATGACATCTAAATGGACTAAATGCTTGACATGATAATTGTGAGGTACAAAACAAATCTCTCCCAGTTCTCAAGTTTGAATTCCTCATACAAAGACAGTAATAAAATCTCAAACAATTTGTCACCATGCACAGCGAAAGGAAGCAAACGTTCTGCCAGAAATTGTTCTTAAACAGGAATCTATAATCACACAAAAATGTGATATATATTTGTGCCTATGGGACTCTGGCTTATGTGACAAAACATTATATTTCCAGTTCTTTCCTCCCTGACAAGAAGAGTTGTGACCCCAAAGCATTTCTGAAGGCTGCGTTAGCCTGCCAGAAGCTCCCCAGCCAAGATTTTCAGCCATTCCATTTTGTCCCTGATACTGAGGCCACTTCACAGTTACTCCTCTTTGATGAGAACTGAAATACTCAGCATAAGCAGCACTAACTTCCCAAAGTATCTTGCGGTCGCTGTGCAAGGTAGCTATGGGACAATTTTAGACATTGAAACTTGACTAGAATCTGTTCCCTACTCCTTATCTGCTGCTTTCCAGGCAATTAATGCATAAATGTGTAGAAGAGAAAAAGCTACATCTCAGGGAAGGTAAAATAAATAAACCGATTTATGTGTCTTTGGTCTCAGCAGGGAGGGATGAAGAAAAGGTCAAGTTCCTGAATGAGTAAAGGAGAGACAGGACCACATTTCTGAGGAGCCACAACACCAAGGAAAAGCAGACTGGTAGCCACTAAACTCCACTGTGAGCTTGTATTTCAGATTTTCCCTTTTTTAAAAAGATCCTCCTTTAAGCTGACCTGTGCTTTTGTTTATTCTTTAATTAAGGAGAATCAATAGTGCTGGAAAACTGAAAGCTGAAAGAAAAAAAAGCCCAAACAGTGCTAGAACCTAATGCTGTGCAGAACCTGTGCACATTGTGTTTGTAAAGGGCAAGGAATGGCTTCTCTCTCTTTTTTTAAACCACACATAAATTATTTATTTGTTCTGGCATTACTTCTATCTTCTGTTTGCTGATGATCAAAAGCATCCATGGTCAGACAGAAGGCACAAAGTCTACCAATGTTATTAATTAAATACAAACTGAAGCCCTTGAGTGCTGAATCATTAGCCCTGACACAGACATTTATGGAGGGAGAGAATCTAAACTAACTTTTTCCTTACTGAGACCTAGAGGTATGCTGTCTCCCTTGCCTCCCTTCTCTGGGGAACAGCATGGTGTAACAGCATAGGAATGAGGAGGTTTGTGACATCCTGATTTTACATTTCTTATTGACATTAATCCTCTGCCAAAAATCCGAGCACCTCAAAGATTCCTCAAGGAGCTGAAAAATTTAAGAAACTGCATTAATAAGGATTAAACCCATCCTACAACCAACATACTACTTTTCCTATACCAGCAAACAAGCCCAAAAAGAAAAAAAAAAAAAAAAAAAAAAGATGGCTTCAAGAAGAATATCTTTAATGGCACAGATCAGGCCAAAAATTAAGCTGATCTTAAACTGCAGAAGTCTAAAGTAAAATAATATGGTAGAGAGAACTTAGCACTGAGGAATGGCTGGTCAGAGCACCCTACCAGTGCCATTTGAGACCATTTACAAGAGAGTGTGATCTTGTAAAGAGACCACCACAGATCCCCACCCACCTTCTCCCCTTCTCTCTGTGCCTACAGACCCTTGAGTGTACCTGCAGGTGTCTCAGGCTGCAAAGTTCTCAGCTACTTGGCCACTCCCATTGCACAACAGAACAGTGCTCTGCAGTAAATGTCACCACCACTCCAAAAACATGACTTTGAACAGGCTTTATTCCATAAGCAAAGGAAAGGCCAGGTAAAATCAACTGAACCCAAACTCTACAGACCATGTAGCAGTTATCCCAGCCTACTTCCCTGTGAATGATTGCTCTGTACCTTTGAGGCACTCTGGAACATCTTCAGCCTTCTTGCCCTCTGCTCTCCATCACCTAGTAGGTTGTTTAAACTCATCAGTGCAGCCCTTTTCTCATTTTCTCATTTCTCTATTTAGAGCTGGAACAGCTGCTCCAAGAGGTATCTTAAAAGGCTCCCAGCCTCTGCACTGTGGTTCATACAAAGAACATTATTACGCTCTTGCAGGAAAGATAAACATCCTATCATGAATGAAAAATGAAACTATTACAGCTGTAAAACCTGTTAAATAGTCTACTTTATTCAAGATCAGAAAGCATCAACTCAAGGACAATGCCCAATTCTGGGCCTCATGTGAGAAACGTGAACAAACTGAAAAAAGGCCATAGGAGACTCTGAAAAACGCCTAAGGTCTAGAAAACATGATGTCTGAGGAAAGCAAGAAAAAAAAAAAGCAAACTTTGCTTAGTATAGAAAAAACTGGAAGAATACATGATCAATATTACAAGGCTGCTGCAAAAGAGCAACAGATAAAATTTTTATATCCCTAATAAAGAGAAGTAGTAACACTGGCCCTAAAATGCAGCAAAGAAAACTTAATAATTAAAAAAAAAGTTTCTTATGCTTGGGAACATTACACATTGAAATCTACTGTCTGGACATGGATTACAGAACTCATATCAACTACACTGTTTTCTGATTTGATTGTATTATTTTTAACAAGTTTATATCTATTAAACACAATTTAGCCATAGCTGTGCCTACTTTTTAGAGGGAAATGCAAATAGATGATCTTTTGAAGTTCTGCACAGGTCTATTTCATCTAAAACCACTTTCATAGTGGGCTAACATTGCTAGGAGGTGACCAACTAGCCAAGCTACAGTCTGCTGCAGCCAGGAATCAAGAGCTGCCCTTCACACTCCCTGCACTTCTTAAGTATTCCTCTTCATATATGGTAATCAAATTTCAGTGCAATCACTGCAGATAAGCAGCACATGGATTTTCCAGCCTGCTGCCTGCCAAGAGAGCTTTCTGTTTGTGCCCCGCACCTTTGTAATAAACAGGAAGACACGTAAAGTTTAACCTTTCTGCAGTCATTAATGTCTTGGGCTTATGGCACCACCAAGGCACAAAATCAAAGAATGATTTCATATTGGCCCAGTCCCTCCTGCTCACTGGTTGTGTTCTGATATGCAAAAAGTCCAGCCAAGTGTCCCAGACACTTACCCACATAATGCAGTTAGTCTTGGGGACTAGAAAAGTTTTCAGTAAATATTAAAGACAAAAAGAAATCAGTTTGCCTGCTCTGATGAGATCCTCACACTTTCCTCCTGATTTTCCAAACATTTCAGACTAAAAACACACATACATGCACAAAAATAACAAGAAGCTTGGTTTAAAGATTGGCTTCCTCTTGGGGGGAAAAAAAAACAAACCAAAAAAATATAAAATTCACACCAGGCAGAAACTTTGTCCTGACCTGCCTCATGCAGCAGCTTATAAGACAACACGCAAAGTTTGTCATTGTTCACAAAACTCTCTAATACCAAAACACAATTATGCAAGGGTGAACTTCTCAACAACACACGGTTCTGTTAGCTTAAAAACCAGTCTTCTAACATCATTTCAATGTCATAGCTTGTTTCTCATGTGTTATTGTCAATGATGCAAGATTGAATTACAGCTCATTCTTCCTACAAAAAGCCAGATGGGGGTTCAAGAACTCTGAGGGAGCACTGAGCCAAATAAATGAGATTATGTGGCATTTGGAAACATGATGAAGGTGAGCGAAAGCAGACTGCAATTACTGCCTGGGTTTCCAAAGCCTTCTGTGCAAACAAAAAATGAGACGAAGAGGGAAGGTGAAAGGTCCAATACTTCTCCCAAAAAGAAAGAGTTAGCTCCCATAAACGATGCCAGCCAGCAACTCTGCCAGTTGGCCAGACTTTAGCACAACTGTGTTCCTGTTAATATTCTGCTGGAACAGGAAGGGGATTGTGCTTTCTAATGAACCCCAATTGGAGAGCAGTCATGTAGAGTCTGCTGCTGTGCAACACTGCACTCCCAAAAGGCAGGGTATCCAGGGGATCTCTTTTTCCCTGGTGAAGATCTAACACATTCCAAAAGACTGCAGAGGATGGGCACAGTTCCCAACATGGACCTGTTGTCTTTCATCACACTAATTAACCAGTCTGTTCAACGCAGTGACTACACATTACTTTTTTAAAGCCAGCTTAATGTTCTCTTTATCCTTCCTGCAGAGAGAACTTAATCCCTGTCATTGCTACTCACTGCTCATTCTTGCCACCACTGGCCATATCTGACTGTCCTGAGCTGCCAGCTCTTATGGTGGAGCACAACAAATTGCACTTCTCTGTTTCAAAAAGCCTCTGATCTCATTTTCTCCTACCACATTATTTAATGTATATGCCTGTCTTGAGGTTATCCTACTGTCTCAGACCAATCTTCACATTTCAAGTCATTGGAGGGAATAGTACAATTTTGAGTGGCCTTCATTCATTACCTCAAAAGTAATTATGTCATGGCAGAAGGAGTCTGGAACACTCAATGCTGTAAAGAAATTGGTATATACATAGGGAACAGGACACTGCTGAAAAAGAGCCTTCCACCATCAGTTAAGCCAAAAATGCACATATTGCTTAGCACAGCCAAGCACAGAACTGATGTGAATGCTCTGTTGATGTACAGCACAGGGGATGTGGCACAGAAGGGAAAGAGCTGTTGAAGTTAATGAACAACTAAGCACAAAATGACTGTGATTTGATCATGATACAACCAGTTAAAGACAAAAATAAGGTAATTTTAAAAAAAAAATGTTTAAAAAAAAATCCAAAACAGCTTTGTTATGGAAGCTAATGAAGACAGAAAAGCACAAAACAAATTACTTACTGTGAAGCTTGGTCATTTTATGAAAGGGGTTGTACAATTTGGTGTCTGCATAGAAAGAAGACTGGACTTCATAATTAATTCAATTTCTGAATGCCTGATGTTCCTTCATCTCTGGCCCATTGCTCTTATCCAGGTCAAAAATCCACTTGGGGCAAAAATTCCCTGCATAAGTCTTACAGGAGTGAGGATGGTGGTAGAAGAAATGTCAATGTTTCAATAATTGTAACTGAAACAGATGGGTTGATCTGAGTGAAAAGAGTCTTTAATTTTTTCAAGGATCATACACTTCTGGAATGACTAATGCCACTTGCTAGACAAAAAATTCCTATTAACACAATACGGAAAACATTAGTCTGTTGTGAAATACACATGGCATTAACAGAAGTCTTGTGAGCTCTTCTGATTTTCTTACATGTAGGACAATATTCTGAAAAGTTCTGCATGACAGTTCCTCATATCACACTCCTGGGAGAATCTCAGCCTTCATGTTAAAAATAATCCCACAGCAAATAAAAAAATATTTTTCTAGACTTATAGTTAGAAATGAGACCTCAATAATGAATAAATGCTCAGAAACCTGAAGAGGAAGAAAAAGAAACCATTATTTTTCAACTGCGTGAGTTTTCTGTCCTGACTCATTATTACTGACTATTTGCAGGTTGCAATTCTCATCAGTGCAACTCCCTACAGTGACTTTAAGGTGATCCAAAGAAGGTTTCCCCAATGAAAATGCAGGCAAGGGACAAGCTTGCTTTCACACACTAACAGGAAATGAGAGGAAAACAGTAAATGTGAGGGGAAAAAAAGTCTGCAGAAGCTATTGCTCTGACAGCTGCCTACAGCACACAAGACAGGCAGACAATTAAATGCAAAGAAACAAAGACAAGAAGTGAATCTTTTTGCACTACAAATTTATGCTCAAAGACAATTATACAGATGTTTCTTACAATTTTTTGTCAGTTGTTTTCAAAAGATTTTTTTAAAGTTATCACAATGTGCATTTCATGTGAAAAACTGGCATAGCAATGACCATATCAAATCAGGTCTGCAGTTCATTTGAGAAAACAGGAAGATAACAACTAGAAATGAGAACAAAGCTTGCAATGGAAACAAGAAAGGACTGAAAGCATAGGCAGTATTGGGCAAGCATAGGAGATGCTGGGCAAGCACAATTCTCCCCAAACACCTGGAAAGTGGACAATGCTTTTTGACTGGAATCCACACCATGACTTGCACCATTCAGCAGTTGGACATCCTAACTTAAAAAACAGTGAGAGTGGAAATGTTCCCTATTGCACAATTCCTAAGGCCTAAACAATTCAGCTTGTCATGCTTCTTCTTGTAGGAAGTTGTTCAAGGAGCAGTTATGTGATTTTCAAGGTTGCCAAGAAATCAAAGCAGCATCATTCATCCAACCAGAGAATAAGCTTTTTTCCTTCTATTAGGTGAAAGAGGATAATGGAGCTTTAAGTGTCATCTCCTAGGTAGAGCCACCAGATGTACATTTGTAGAATGTACACAAAAAAACCCCAAACATTACTATCAGAATAATTTCACTTGCTGAAAAACAATTACAGATAGATCACAAAGCTGCTGTTAATGAGATCCATATCAATCTCAATGGGAAAAATTCCAGATGCATTTCTGTTTCTCTGCTGCACAATAGACTTCACATTGTAGTGCAGGACAAACTGGGGGCAGCCAGTTGTTACTATTTAAGATTCAGACAGAGGCATTTTTATTCCTTTAACCAGATGCAAAAACCTCCAAGGATTTCACTGAAAGCCTGAACAAAACAAAAAAAAAACAAAAAAAAACAAAACCCACAAAAAAAAAAACCACAAAAAAAAAAAAAAACAACAACAAAAAAAAACCCAAAAGCCCAAGTGGAAAGAGTGTTTTCAGAGGGACCTATCCCCCTAGGTGCCAGAAGGTACTTCTGTAACTGGAGATAATGCTTGATAGGGTTGACACAGACCTCATGTCCAGTTTAACATAATTTTCTGGCTCCTCTGTCACCTTATTAATTCCAGCCCTTAGCCTAAGAGTGGTGATCTGTAAAGCAACATGCATTAAAACCTCCCAGATAATATCAGCTCTATTTAATATACGCCTCTCCCCTTTGGTCCCATGGCTCTAAAAATAAACAAGTATTTTAACAAACCAAGGGTAAGACTCTAAGCCTGTAAAATCTCTTTCTAGGTACTGTTTCCAGAGATAAGGCACAGACTGGACATGGAAGAGTTTCCACGCAAGAGGCCACCTGACAAAACCAAAAGGATTTACTGACTAACAGAGCAAGTGGGTGCTGTGAAGAAAGCTGCAAACAGTGCCAGCACAGACAGCTACATCCTTTCCTCATCAGCCCACACAGAAAGTGTCTGGCTTGAGTTGGAGATCAGGCAGGGAAAAGAGACTGGAGGTGAAACTTTACTCTGATGAAGTAAAGAACCACAAACCATGAGGATTTCTCCTGTCCTACCTGAAAAACAAGTGTGAAAAATAAGGCCTGTCCTTCCAGCCAGCGAACTCACTGGCCTCATCCAACCAGGGCCCTCTACTCTGCTGTGTCCCCATGTCCAAATTCATCACACATCTGGCAAGAGACCGTGCAGCAACAACAGTACCCACAGCAGTAACTTCAAAGGACTCTGCCAGGATGCTTGATGCATACCTGAAGCACAAGGTATACTCCTAAAAGCCTACCCTCTAAAATGCTATAAATCTCCTGGATATCCTCCCTGACTCACTAATCAAAGCAGAGACATCCTCCCAGTTCTTATTGCTCCACTTGAAGAATGGTACAACAGTCCTCCTCATTCCAGGAATGGAGTTTTTTCAATGAGATAGTTCATTTCAACAATTTCCCACAAGAAAAAACTGCAGAAAAAAGGATACTGCTGGTTTATACATTTGAGATTTATGTAAGTCACTGAAAAAAATACTTAGTATTATTAGCTACTAAAGGCAATGGTTATGGTGAAGATGAGGGGATAAAAACCTCACAAAAATATGCCTTTTCTTTCAGCATCCTTGATAGAGAAAGCACTTCTCCTACAGCTGTGGGAAAGAAAACAAGACACAACGGCTGAAGTTAAAATTACACATCTTTGGCTGTTATCAAAGGGAGCTCTAGCACATGGACAAAGTGCAGTCTGCGTGATTCCAATTCCAAACCAAAGAAATGCTGCAGGCGTATTCATCATCAACATTTGTATTTGCTCCTGAATATTACAAAGAGCAGTGAACATTGCTGATCCACTACTTTTGTCCCAGAAGCGACGTTTAATTGCGTCAACCGCATTCAGCCTTTGTAGAAAGCATCAATAAATGCACTCCTACAATTGATACTCTTCCAGTGACCCCCTCAGGCAAACCAACATGAAGCAGCTCCAGCATGCAGCACTGCCAGCTAACACAGAAATCCTGCCACACCCGGGAGTTTTCCATACCCTTAGAGTGTGGGTGGAACAAAGTACAGAGAGCAACTCAGCATCTCCATTAATCCATCAGGGAGACACAAAAGAATCATAGAATCATTTAAGTTGGAAAAGACCTCTAAGATCAAGTCCAACCATTAACACACCCCTCCCAAGGCTACCACTAAACCATGTCCTCAAGTGCCACATCTAAATGCCCTTTAGCTCCCTCCAGGGACAGTGACTCCACTACCTCCCTAGGTAGCCTGTTCCACTGCTCGATTTTGGTGGAGAAATTTTCCTAATATCCAATCTAAACTTCCCCAGGCACAATTTGAGGCCATTTCCTCTTATCCTGGAGAAGAGAAGGACACCCACTACACTAGAACATCCTTTCAGTTTCTCGTCCTGTAGAGAGTGATGAGGTTCCCTTTGAGTGTTTTTTCCTCTAGGCTAAATGCTCCCAGCTCCTCACAGAATTTGTGCTCTAGAGCCTCCACCAGCTAGTCTCTGTCTCGGCCTGGAATTCAGTCTATTCACTGTATTTTCTTAACATCATCCAGTTTTGGGGGTTTTTTCTCATTCTTTTGTTTGCTCACTTATGTTTGTCTAACCACTTAGATGGCGCTCTACAAACAACTACTCTCAATTTACATCTGTCATAGAGAAGGTGTTCTGTGTTTTCTTTCCACTTCTTAAAAGTATTAAACTTTTCACCACAGACATCTTGGAAGCAGACACGCTTGGTGTGAAGCACAAGAAATCTCTCCATTAAAATGACAAATTGTAGTCATTTTGTTCTCATTTAATCTTACTTTTAACAAAACAATCACCTTCTTAAGAAAAACTGAAAAAAGGCATAAAAACTCTCAGACAATAAGGTGAAAACTTTGAAATGCACTGTCAAAGAAAAAGAAGACCATAATATAAATGATGAGTAATCTTAATTACCAGCTATTTCTAGTATCTTTTTGTCTTAAGTACCTCTACCCTCCATTAAATCAACAAATGCTTAGTCACTTCTTTGAGCTTAGAGATGTACAATACAACAAATAACAGGAAAGCTATGCTTCAACCCACTAAATAAATAATAATGGCAATCAATAATAACAACCTTTTTCCAAAGCTGTAAGAAAATCCTATAAAATGTTGTGACTGCCCTTCAAAATTTTTCCCAAATACTTATTTTTCTAAAAATAATTTTCCCATATAACTTAGATTAGTTTAAAAAAAGTTAAAGCTCACAACCCCATCTAACTCAGGATATTCTTAAATTTCCTTGTCTAAACAGAAAAGTTGAAGGACTACATTAGCCAAGTATCTGCTGATCTCAATGACAAGAGAAATAGCAGATTTGCATTAGCCAGCAAAACAGCAATGCTGTTGGCCAAAAGAAGAACTTCCCATAAGTATTTATGGGTGCTCTTTGGGCAAGTGTTCAAACAGCCAGCTGTGGAGTGAGAAAACACTACAGGATCATCCCACATTACTCTCCCTGTCTCTGTAATGCTCATGCTCAGCCCTCCTAAGTTGTACCTTTCCACTGGACATTTTGCTTCCCTGAGCTGCAGACTAAGTGCACTTGGCTGTGACGTTCACAAGCAACACCACTATAAAACCCGCAGGTTCTCACATCAGTGCTCTGTAAATGTCACCATCTAAACCAAGGTTACAAGTGACTGAAGATTTTCAAAGACAATCAGCACTTTGCTAAATTCAAAAGCAACTGCGTAGTAACCAGTCTTCTCAACAAATCAGGTTACACATGTTACCATCCTTGTCTTATAGCAATTATTTCTGAGTATTCCCAGTGTGTGTTTTCCCACCATGACAACCTGATACATGCTCTGCAGCAATGGTTTTAATTTTAATATCTTGGCCAGTCAAGGAGTGAATCAAATTGACAGCCCCTCTGCTGATACCAAGCTTTAGAGGCAGTAGAACAGGTCTGTCAATTTTTATCAGCTGAACTTTGAAAAATGGTGCCCCTAGTTAGAGGGATTAGTATCTCCCTGAAAATAGATATTAGGAATAAAAATACAAGAGCAGCTCTAGTAGAAATCAGAACAGGCTGATGTGCAGGAGTATCAACAAATTGCTTCCAAACCTGTTTGGGGCCAGTTCAGCTTTGGAAAATATGTAATACTTCGAGGGAGCTTTTGTTCCATGGCTACTTGCTTCTTTTGATACCAAGAGCATTCTAAATGTATGCAAAGCACAAATCTGAACAAACTGCCTGCTTTACTCACAGTTACCAGCCACTGAAAGCCACTGTGAATGCTTCTTGAAATGCACATGAAGAGCCTGCCAGCACCAGTCACCAACACCAGCCCCAGGACAGGCACAGGGGTCAGAGCTGTGCTCTCCTGGTAATTACAGTTACTGTACCAGAACTAGTTGTCTCTGAGGGAGGGGGAAAAAATGTGTTGCTTGATTTTTAGCTTGGGATTATTTTTTTAAGAATTCATCAGCTTGATTGCCCAGCAGTAAGGAAAATCCCACCTAACGATGCGAGTGAAGCTGTGCTGGGGCAGATCAGAGTTCAAAATCTCTTTCCCAAAAATGGCAATAAATGGATGTCCAAGGTAAAGCAAGAACAGGGCAAAGAGATAAAATATTTCCTCCCTAACATTCACACAGCTTTCAAACATTTTCAGCTGAGTGGATTTCCTGAGCCTGATATGTTTTGTCTAATCAGCAAGGGCCCTTTCCCTCCCAGCAATGGATCCCTCCCTCCAAATGTTTGTTCAGACTCCTCTGGAATTTGTACAGACAACTTGCAGCTGTCACATGCTTTGGCAAGGAATTGCCCAGGTATATGACCTGATGCACAAAGAACTGAATCTTTTTTGTTCTGATGCATGTTAAGTAGAAACACATTATGCAGAAAGACTATATCAGTGATTTTTCCCTTCTCCTTTTTTTTCTCTGTAGTAAAAGCCAAAGGTAAGTTTAGTGCAGCTCAACCAGAAGACCCCACCACGAAAAATTGTATCTGCTTCCAGCTGCCTCAGCAATCACATTGTCCCCTACCTCCCAACCCCTCTTTGCCCTCAAGGTCTTCCCTTATTCTGCCTTTGGGATCTGACATTACCAAGCTTGAAGAAACTTTGTTTCATACAGCTCTCATCTGGGAAGTGCACTCCACCTCTGTACAACAGATTTATTATGTTCTTTATGTGTGTTCATACTGTATGTCCTAAAGCTTCCAACTGGCTCCCCTGATGTCTACCACAAGCCGCTTGCTCCTACCCACCAGGTGAGCACCTTCTTCTTTTTGGCCTGGCAGACCACTCAGCAACATTGAAACTGGGAAGAACTGCAGGCAGTATTGCCTCTCCCATCTCTTAAAGGGTGCTGCTGCCTCCTGTGTTCACAGAGGACAGCTTTCCTAAGATGCTTCTGGCTGCTAAGATGGCTGGGGAGTTTCAGATTTATGGCCTAGGACTGAAAAGCTCTCGCTGCTCATTGGGACCATGACAAATTCCAGGGAAGGACAAGGACTTGCTGGAGCAAGAGAAGGGCCACAAGGAAGAGAGAGGGCTGGAGTGTTCAAGGATAGGTTGAATGGGGCTTGGATCAGCCTGGTCTAGTGGAAGGTGTCCCTGCCCATGGTAGGGGTGAGTGGACTAGATGATCTTTAAGGCTCCTTCCAACCCAAACTCTTGTATGGTTCTGTGATCTGCATGGGACTGAAGGGCCATACACATACAGTAAACCCCAGCTGCTTTCTGGAAACCAGGCACATGCACAGAAACCACGGCACACTTAGGAAATGGTCTGGGCACACTCAGGAAATGGTCTGGGCTTCCAGCTGGCGAAAAACGTGAAGTCACTACATCCACAGACTGCATTGAATAAGAAACAGCAATTATGGCAGCTACCAACTGCTTCAAGAGATCCTCTCCTGCTCTTTTGAGAGGGCCAATGTTCTTCAGCAGCTGCACACAAGGAGTCAAAAATCAGCTTTCAAGAAGACTTATTTCATTTGGAGATGAGGTCTGTCCAGACACAAAGGACAAAGAGCCACATTCCTCCTCTTCAGCTTTAGCTAGCATGGGAATGAAGCTCAGACACAAGAAAACTTCTCTAGCAATGTCCTGCAGCTGTCAAAGAACTAGCATGTGAACAAGTCAGGCACAGGAAGAAGAGAAGTGCTACTACAACCCTGGCCAACTGAGCAACTTCAGAGTCTCAGTCTGACAGCACAAAAGTAGGTGACCATAGAGACACTCTCGGCTTTCTGTACAGCTTTGACTCAGACATTCACATGTTGTCCCCATGGACCTGCAGGAAGTACAGGAATACATATGCTTTGATCCAGCAATAATTACTTAAAACCCAGTCTTGTGTGGGAAGTGTTGACAAATTACCTCTGGTAGACACTGAAATCACTCAAACAATTAACTAAGATTAGATTAGCTGGTAGGTTTGGAAAAATGCTATGAATAAGATGTGTACAGCTGCACATGTTTTTACTCAATTAGATGACAGTAGGACATGTATTACTTCAAACATCAAGGCTACACCAAATCAGATAAGCAATCCCACCTAAAACAAAAACCAGCAACATACTTCCCACAAATCTAAAATAACTTTGTGCTAAGCCATAGTGGAATAAACTGACCAGAGACACAGTTCTTTCCCAACCCCAATCAGCTTCAAAATCAATACCCTAAAGAGCAAGAATTTACATTCTTACTTTTTAAAAAATCTACGGTAACAATAGAAGTTTTATCACTTCTGTATTAGTATTTGTTTATGATGTTACATCTCTCTTTCAGATCCTGTCTTAATAAAGTGTATAACATAAGGCTAGTTTGAAACACAATCTATTTCCATTTAATTGAAAGCCAAGAAGGTTTAATATTAATGCAATGTACCACTTTTCTAATATTCACTAAATTGTACACGCCTATGGTATTTCCTCTGTAAAACAAATGCATCACGTTTTTGTCCATACAAAACCTGTCCTTCCTAGACATGCTATGATTTTATTTTGGATTAGATCAGAAATCAAATCTGAAGCAGATTTGCAAACACACAAGTTTTCTCTACCACTGCCTCTTCTTAGTACAGTGTAAGAAGAAGAGCACAGGACCAGTGCCTGAGCACTTTGGGCCTCCTTCTAAAGGAGGCTTTACAGAACTGGTGTGAAAGGGTTTCTGAAGGACCTGTGAAGGAGTGCAGTGAAAAAGCACATTTTGAGAAGACTCAGCTTGACAGTGGCAAAGGCTGTTGGCTGAAGTAACCTAAAAGACCACCAGTTTTTATTTGTCACACTTCTTCCACCCACTCCTGTAAAGTCACATCACATCAGCTCAGAAAACACCACCAGGAAGACATAACAAGAAATGCCATAAACACAGGGTCCAACAGACAATGGGACAGGCTCTCTAGTGACTTGGACTAGAGAGTTTGCTTTTTAAGACCATGTTTCAGAGCCACACTTCTACAATCTGATTGGAACCCATCTGACAGTAGTCCCTGAAGTTTAGCAATAAAGCAAGTAAAAAGAAGACGGGGAGAACAAAACAGCTGTAAATGCAGGGGGAAAAGCAGATACAAGGCAGTATAAGGAAAGCACAATGAATAGTCATAAGTGATGCAACAGGTCACAGCAAAGAAGAAAAGGGCACTGAATTGTGTGATTTGTACAACTACATATATAGCAAAACTTCAAATAGGTTCACACTGCACCACATTGAATTACAGGAGTCGTGCTGATCAAGCCATGCTGATACCATGGCCACCTAGATGGTTAGAGGTCTATTTCCTGGTAAAGCATATTTATTGTGTTGTGGTTTTTCAATTCTATTAGCAAGTTTAGGTAATATATTTGTTCCTTGCATCCCTGCAGCTGAAAGTCTGATTTTAATGAGAGACTGCCCATTTTGGTTAGCAGCTCAATCTTTACATTCTTAAGCCTCTTTAAAATTCCTGGATATATACAGCCTAGGATGGGTGATTTAACACTGATTAGTTTAGTGGTGTGAGAGAGACTAGAGACACTGCTTAGAGATATTTCACTGTTCTGAAGTTAGTTCCTCAGCATATGAGGCTTGAAAGCTTGAAAAATAGGAGAGCAGCTTTACAAATTGCAACAGGGAGGAGAGCTAAAGCTTCAATCTATCCTCCACCTTCCTTCCTGTCTGTACAAATGAAAACAAAATGCCTCTAACTTACAAAAATTACTTGCTATTATGGGCAGAAGCATGACGAAGAATCCACCCTCCAAGCAGTTTTAGTGACAGCTTCCATGGTAGTCTGCATCGTGCTCAATGGGGCTCTTTTTAAATGATTAGCAAGGGTGTAATTAAGGAAACTGAAGGAAGAAAGATAACTCAAAAGATGAATGAGGCCTTTATTCGGGGTATCACTGATATGGGGCACTGGTGTATGACAAGCAAAGGTGAGGGTCCTGGTGGGCAAGATGAACACGAGCCAGCAGCATGCCCTGGTCACAAAGGCAGCCAACAGCCCCAGGGTGGGGGACCCTTCCCTGGCTCAGCACCACGGGGGCTCTGCTGCAGGGCTGGGGCACTGCTGGGCTTCCCTCTAGAGAGACACACTGGAACAAGTCCAGCAAGTTAAGATGATTAAAGGATTGGAGCATCTGCCACGAGGGGAGGCTGAGAAAGCTGAGATTGCTCAGCCTTGAGCACAGAAGGCTCAGGGGGCTCTGATCAGTGAGCATAAACACCTGACAGGGGCAGTCAAGCAGGAAGAAAGACTCTTCTCAGGGGTGCACAACACACAGGGCAATGGGGAAAAAACTGAAATACAAGAAATTCCATTAGAAATAATAATAATACTGCTAGGGTGGTCAAACACAGAAACAGGCTGTACAGAGAGGTTGTCCAAACACAACTGAGCATGATCCTGAGCAATCTGTTGCAGGTGACCCCACTTTGAGCAGGGGTTGGGACTAGATCACCTCCAGAGGTCCCTGCCCAACCCATGTAGTCAGTGATGCTGTGATCCTTCTCCCCATGAAGCAAGGAACAATAAAGTTGCAAGAGCTCAATTCCTATCCAGGTCAAATCTCAGAAACAAGGGTCTGCTAAAACCCCATTTTATACGAGTGCTGTAATTCCTGCTGACCTCAATCAGCCTAATCAAGTGGTAAGATTACAAAATGGAAAAAAAAAATGTTTTTAATTTGATCATTACTAGTAGCTATTCTATTGACCTAATGCTTGGCCACAAAGAGCTCATGAAAACTGGATTAATGTGTAAAAATAGAAGATTTCATCCTCTGGAAATCATAGTTGAAATCTGACATTCAGCAAGGCTGGAAATCTGTAGCTTTAATGTCATCCCATTGCTAATGGTCATACTTACCTGGCATAAAACACACAAGGATAATTTGATCAATCAAGGTATTTGCAGTTTAGTCAAAGCTCTCCTCTGTATACAAACACCCAACACCACTCCACACCTTCACAATTTAAGTGAAGTGGTAGGACTGATAAATAAGTTAGCACCAGAGCTGTGTGACACCACTACCTGTGTCTGCAGACTCAGGGCTAAGGTACAGCCAGCAGTGCTGCTGCAGGCAAGGACAAAAGGACAGTCACAGAGCAGAGATTAAAAGAACAAGAAAGCCCAGCACGTCCAGTGAGCGTGCACATTATGGCATTGCTTAAAATGTTAACTTGTGCTGTAAAGGAAACAGATTGTAAAAGTGACAACTATTTCTCCCTGATGTTTTTATTTTATTTTTTTCTAAACTAATCTTCAGCGCAGTCATCTGACAAACTACAGAACCATGCAACTAACAAACTTTTACAGATAATAAGCACAAATAGGAAGAATGCTGCACTTTGTGATTAATAATTCAACAATCCCTGTATTAGTCAAGGCTCCCAAATAGCCTCATGGCAGAGAGGTCAGAAATTTGAAAATTATGTGCCCAGACACGTGATTTGGTTTCATAACCAAATCATGAACCATCTTGGCCAGCACAAACCAGAATATTTCTTGAATAAGAACACACCATGGTAGCAATAGGGACTTCAGTTTATCTGATCTGAGGCTTCTTTTCTACATCATTTCAGCATCAATCCAGCTGATCTGACAAAAGGTATTAAGCAAGAGACTGGAGAACAGAAAGCACAGCCAGCACTTGAGTTATGCTGGCAGCTAGATGGCAGGTTTTATTCTCCACAAGCATTATCAAAGCCTAAGTCCAAAAAGCACTTAGAGGCCAGAGCCTCCTAGGCATGAAACAGTCTGTGAATATCCAAAGAGTGGGTAGTTCACTTAGGACTATAACAATCCCATACAGAATCCTTCTGATGAGGTCAAGGCTCCTGACACCACAAACACAATTCAGTGATTTAGGAAAGGCTGGCAAACCCATGAATGACTCCTGTTCTGTAATCCACAGGGCACAGAACTGCCCTTCCTCCAGAGATTTGTCTCTCCTCCTTCCCAGCAGCCATCCTAGAGGGGCCCTGATACCTCCTTCTGAAAGTACCTTAGACTCCTTAGCCCTCACTTCACTATGTTTCCCTATCCAAGAGAGGGAAGAAGAAAGCTGAACTTAATCCTTTGTCTGCCTGCAAAGTAGGAACCAAGTAAATTTACTTATAAACTTCTATATCTTGGACTATTTTCTCCTGAATAATTCTATGCCAAGAGTGACTCAGAAATTATTTTGAGATAAGTTTTATCAAACTGTTCATAACCATTACCCCATTACACCATTTGAAGGGATGGTCAGCGTGAAGAATGCCTTTCCATAACTGTGTGAAATTTTGTGCTTTAGCAGCTTTCAGTCATAGAGGTCAACATTTTCAAAACAGGCTACCCAGACTGCCATTTTCTAAGGCAATTTAAGTAAAATAAGTCTACAAAACCTTGGCCTAGTTTTCTGAGGTATTGAATGCAATCGGCTCTCACAGCTCTGTAGCATATATAGCGAAAAAAAAAAGAGACTAGGTTCATAAAACATGGATATAGACTAAACTTTGGAAATGTTGGTTTAAAGTCAAGGGTCTGAAACCCACCACAAAAGAAACCAGAGTCAGTTTGTGAAAATATTTTCTATGCATTTTTTCTTAGCACATTTATGCCACAGCAGTATAAAAGCATCATGCACACAGCAAAGATTTATTGAGTTATACCTTCATTGGGCACATTCTTCTCTCTCTTTTAAAATAAATTTTAAAAACCAACATTAATATTACACTGCAGTGGGGGATCCATGCCCACAAATACCTCCTTTTTGAAGCATAATCCATAATGGACATGCTTTTAATAAGCACCTCAGACACTGCGGAAATGTCACCAAAAGCACTAATGGACTATTGAATGTCTGCTATGAAATACACTGACTGCTTCCACAGAGCTCTGCTGATGCTTATTTTCCTACATAATTCCTAGTGCTTGCAGGGGTGAGACACACACTCTATTGCTCTGGTACCTCAGCTGGCTTCCTTCCTCTTGTAAGTACACTTTACAGTACTAGCAGGAGATGTGTGCTCTAGGAAAAAATGAAATCTATACTTTTCCATGGCACAGGTCCCAGCAGGCAGAGCTCTTATGCTTGTAATTGAACTATTCTAGCTTCCCCTTCCCTCTTGCAGATACCAAAGCACAGACATAATTACTGGGCTTTTTTTTTTTTTTTTTTTTATTACCTCCTCACTGTAGGCAAACCAAGACAGTAAATTCAGAGTTGCATCACTTAAACTCAGATGGTACAAGAACTGCAGAAAACATTGACATAATACATTAAATTAGCACCTTACAAGAATTCCCATTATTGGTCCTGTCTTTTCTACTTAGTTCAAGGAGTAGAAAACTACACTGAACCAACACAGGCAAGAAGAAAATTTATTCTCTTTCCCTCTGGTCAAGAAGTTTTGCTAGTTGTCTGCAAATTAAATGCAAGAAAGGTAAGGGGTTCTCTTCCCTCCTGATCAATGTAATTCAGAGCACCCAGAAATTAAAATTCTAAGAAGAAATAGCAAAGGCAGCAAAGGATTCAACACTTACAAATTTCCTATGAGGCTGAACTGTAACTTTTATAGCCTCTATTTTATTAGTACCATGGTTGCTTTACGTGTATTTCCATCACTGCTGTGCACTTCTATTACTCATTAATAAAACATGGTTTTACTCTTCTGCAATGCCCTGACTTTTCCTTCAAGATGTTCACAATATATTAGACTCCACCTCCCTCTGATTAGTGAGGACAACTGAGAAATGCAACATCAAACCCAATGGATACTCCAACCCACCTCGCAGGCAGAGACCTCGCAGCACATCCTCATTGTGTAACACAGGGTTGTGCTGCTGAGAAAAGCTGGCACCCACAGCCACAGCGAGGCAGGAGCCTGGTCCCAACCGCAGGAGAGCCATGCCAGAGAGAATAAAGCGACAAGAATGGCACAAGAGCCACAGATGAGCTTCTCCTCCTTTCAAAGGCAGGTTCATGCCTACCATTTCATGCTAAGTGTATGCATTATGTAGCATACTGCTCAAACTTACCTCATTCAAACTCATAGGGTACTTTGTGGCAACATCTGGCAGACAAAGAATATGCAATTCAAATCTAGTTTCTCTTTCCTTCAATCAGAGACATGAGCTCTCTTCTGCCTTATCTTGGTTTTTTTCCCTAGTCTCAGGTACCCACATACAAGGATTAAATAATTCTGAACATTTTACAGGAAAGTATCATCTAATAATTTATCTTTGAAATTAAATCCCCTATAGGCTTGCAAACCAAACGGCTTGTGTGAGCTGTCAGAATGTTCCCAGAGTTCCTTGGAAAGACAAAAAGGTTTTAATTCAGTTAACAGCTGAGTGGTTGGCAGTAACTGTCCACAGAGTCCTGTGGAGGCCAATAAGCCTGAATTTAATAGAGTGGAAAAGAGTGAGTTAGTGAAAGGAGGCAGATCTTGTCACTGAAAGTATGACAAATGAGAAGGATGAACTTAATAGCAGTTTTATGAGAGACTAAAAGGAGTGATATAAGTGTAAACAAGAGGAGAAAGCAGCACATTACTGTAATAATGCTAAAAAGAGAAAGTGCCAGCTCAGGGTTCAGCTATGTGAAAAGGAGGGAGCTTGCTGGTTTTTTGTAGATCAGTTTCGGAGCAGAATCCCAAGGGTTATGTCTCTACATGGCTATACTATTTGGGTTACATTTGGCAATCTGATCTTGCTATTTAGCAGCACAGACTTGCTGATTCATATAAGCTAACTCAGAACACAAAGTGTTTGGATTCTCTTTTCCTGTTAAAGTCTTTGTTATTTACTGCCTGCAAGATTGCACTGAAGTTCCAGCCAAAACTCATTTCTGCTGTTTCCAATGTACATTCCAAATACAAAAAACATGGCATCACATCAAATGTTAAAGTAAGATCATTATCATCCAGCTGCCAAATAGTTCCTACAGGTTCAGAGGCATACAATTACAGAAATCATGAACAGTGGCTCAGCAGAATGAGCTGACAAGTGTTTTCATACTTGTAGTATCACGCTGCAGTATCGCAGCATACCAGGAGACATGGTGGTCTAGAGAATAAACAGATTTTACCATGGAAGTAAAAGGATAGATAAGGCAGTGGCTCATAACCCCAGAGCTACCCAAAGATCACAGTGTGCAAAACTGCAAAAACAGGCAGAAATACTTTGCACAGAAAGGGCAGAATAATCTTTTGCCAGCAGAATAACCCAGTAGCCTCCAGGAATGTTACTCACAATGTTAATCACCACAGAGTCGAGGATGAAAGCTGAGGTCCTATTGTGCTGTGCAGCATAAAACCATGGACCAGCCCATGCAAAAACATCTGTCATTCACTTGGACAGATAAGGCAAAGGCAACACAAATCTCACAGAGAAAGGGAACTGCACAATGGTAGTAGTTATTTTAGCTCTATAGTTGAGAAACAGGTTTTGATCTGAATGAAATGACACAGTGTAAAGAAACTAAGGCAATACTACAAGGATAATTTTAATGAAACACTGTAATTGAAGAAAACCTGGAAAGTTCCACAGCAGTTGTAGGAAATAAAGCCAAGAAGGCTTTAGAATACAGATGTAAATGAGTCATTTGTCAAATTTAAGGAAGTTCAGACTGAAAAGCTGAAAAGAATTCCACAATCCAACCACCTTCAGGATTTGTTTGAATTTCTTGTATCTATTTAGCTGTTGCAGTTCTTTAAACTCTCCTAAACCCAAGGTGACCTTTAAAAAAAAAACCAGCACAACTCGAAAAATTTGCCAGCACATACAAACATATTCTAAAACACGCTGTCCAGAACAAAGAGTCTTCAGAACAGGGCACCAAATAGTCTCTATAATAAGCCATGAGCAATTAGTCTGCTGGGAAACAAATTAGCTCACTGCATTTCAGCAGAGTGAAGATGGCTGTCATGCTCCAGGGGTGATGTTAACTGTAGGGTCTTTTCCTGAGCAATGCCTACTGGAAACCCACCAGTTTATACCTGCTAGTGGGAACTGAGAGGACTTCCAGGGCCTGGGAGGCAAAGCTTTACAGTGGCTTGCTACAAACCACCAAAGTACTGCTTGTGCTCCCTTGAGATGCCCCAGAGAGCCTGAACCCTCTGGTCCACCAGCTCATGCTCTTTTATTCTTCTCTGCTGCCTCTGAGTCTTCCCATTCCATACAAAACTCCTAAAAAAAACTGAGAAGAGAGATCTGTCACAGGATTTACTAAGTGCTGTAAGAGCCTTAAAAATGTTGTGAACAACAAAGGTTACTATCTTATTTAAACGAAAAAGTAAACAGAGATGTAGCCAAGAGAGATAAAGGAGGGACACAATATGTGTGACACAATCTCCATCCACACAAAAAGGCAGACGGAGCCAAAAGAAGAGCTCTGAGGGAAAAAATGGGAGAAGGAAGGAAATTATTGCCTTGCATGTGTGAGAAAACAGCCCAGGACTACGGCACAGAACAAACCCTGGGAGACAAGACAGAAAACAAGCATCTCCTTCCCTCGCACTGCAGTGAAAGGCAGCATTATGAAGTCAGAATATTGAAGAGTTGACACTTGGCTTCCACAGTCAAGACAAGTCTCCAAAATCTTCTAGCAGCAGATGAAATGAAGAGATTGATGCCAGGTATATTCAGAATTTTGCACTTGGCTAATTGTATGCTTTGTTTTGTAGCTATTTTCAAGCTCCTGATCAAGAATTTCAACTGTGATTTTCTGGAGAAATGAAGTTGGTTTTTTAAAATTGTTTAATGGTCTGACATTAAGAGGGTGCACTGTAATCCACAAAAAAACCCAAACCAAACCCAAAATACAATGTAGCAGACAAACTCTCTCAACACTTGCAAACTGGAAGAAGCTTGGAAACCTCCCCTCCTAACTCGCTAGCTGACATGCCAGGTCCTGGGTATTAAAAGAAACACCACAGTAGCAGCTGAAAATTTGTGCTATGCTAAAATATAAGTTCAATAAGCAAGAGATTCCCACAACTCTAGAAAAGTCTCAAGTGTTTAACACTGATTTTCCCACTTAATTTTTTACTTCTTAGCTGTAGTGGCCACTGTGACGAGGCTCCTCCTCAGCTGGATGCCTGGGATACTTAGAGTTCCTCTCCCCACCAAGGAAGAGGGGCTTGTCACTGATGGCTGCTCCAAGTTCTCCAGATGCAGACAACTCGAATTATTACTCAGTTTACCAACTTAAGCCAACAGTGCCTGTGCACTTCTAAACAGGCCAAGCAACTTGTTGAATACTGTTAGATCTATCTGTAGGAACCTTTTCCTCATCCCTCATGCACCTCTCTCTGAATCACATTGGGCTTTCTGCATCTTCAGGGAGCATAATTTCTTTAGAATAGCTAAAGACAGGATTATCTCAGAATAAACTGCCCTCCTGGTATTGCTTTATTTGAATTACTGGATCTTCTGTTTAACATAAGATGACATTCAAGTATTTTGAGATCTTAACTGAATAAAGACAGTTCTGTCTGTGAAAATATTTACAGTAACCTCACTAATTGATACTGATTCCAGCTTCCTGAATCTCATTATGGTAAACTGGGCATTGCTGTGAAAGGGAAACAAAGAGGAGATGAATGAAAACAAACATGCAGAAACCCAAACAACTGCTTCAAGTGATGTTAATCATTACAAGAAACCTGTCAAAACCATCCCTCTGACTGGCATCTGTCAAAACATCTCAGTATTTCATCATCACACAGCCATTATTTAGATGGAGACAGAGGGTGCATCAGTCAGCACTAGACATCTCACATAGCTCTGAATTTCTACATGGATTATTCTGTATCTTAGAGCACTCCAGACATGGCTTATTTCATAGGATTTCTCTCCTCTTTCTCCTGGATGGCCTGGAACCATCCTCATTCCCATATCCTCAGAGAAGGTGTGGTGCCTGGCAGCTAATTACACAGAATGAAGTGCTGTTTTCCCTCCATGTTTTCTATCCAACAACCCACAAGAGATGTCAAAACACTGGAAATTAAGTCCTGTTAATATAAAGAGAAAAAACCCAGCCAAACTATTAGCCCTGGTTTTTTTTTACGTTTCCTGTCTGGACATGGTTTAGGAGTCCTCCAGCTATTCCAAATTCTAGTAACGCAGTACTGAAGAATGAAGAATCTGCTTCCCAGAGAAGAGACAGAGATCAGCATTTCAAACCCGCACTCTCCATTAGCAACAGATGCCAGAGCTGGAAGAATAAAGCAGAACAGTTCCTTCTTTTCTTTTAGAAAATACTCATGACTACTTCCCTGCTAAAATACCTTCCTTACTGAGCACAGGTGGAATTTTTGGCTGAGCAGGACAGATCTTCCACCAGACTACTATGGCAGAGCAAGATCAACTACTTCTTTACAGATGTGTCTACTCAGACAAGTTTCTTCACTCTTGACAAATGAGGAAACCCCTATGTGAAATGAACAGTCACAGAGCAAAAGTAAACAAGCCTAGTATTTATAAACTGTTTGGTATCCTGTTGTTCCATAAATAGTTATTATTACCCAGGAGATCAGATGTGCGTTAAGGAGAAGAAATGCCTGGTACATATACTGACAAAAATCCCCAAAAGGGAAACAAAACAGAGAAATGTTGTGGTTTCCTTATTTTAATTTTCTTTCCTTAAACTAGAATATGTAAGCATATTTTGCCTTCTTCAAATTCTGGACATCCTTTCTCAGATGCTCCAAGAACAGCAGGAATAAGTCAGCAACAGTAGACTGAGAGCTGGCCTGTTTAATCAGACCCTTGGGACCAGCATCTTCCTCTGCAGATGCCTAAACTCCACAGACACTGTTTAAGAAACAAATCAAAAGCAAAGAAAGCTGGCCACCACTAGCTCTAAGTTGCCTTTTTTTGCTACAGGTTTCACTAAGACTATCTGGAGCCGTATACTGTATCCATGCATGAGGTTACACATTTACAAACAAATTGTTAAAACATAAACACAGCTCCCAGTACAGAGATATGCTGTGCTGCTCATCCCTAATTCACGCTTGGTGAAGCAGCTGGTGTGGCTTTGAACATCCCTGAGGCCATTCCAGAGCTGGTGTTTTCTTTCCAAACTGGAGGCAAGACTCTCCCACCACAACAGCTGCCATCCTATGGACTTGCTCATGCTGCAGGCCAGCCCAGGATAGCACATCATGGAGCCCAGGGATGGCTTCAGGGACAGGGAAACTCATCCTGTCACAAACAGCTTTCCCTTGCTTTTCATTTTTGGGTGACTCAAAACTATTCTACTTTTCCTAAAGCATTCAGGGGAACTGCTTGTATTTACTCAGTGTAAATTGTCTGTAGGGTAAAAGAAAAGGGAAAAAAGAAAAAAAAAAAAAAGGAAAAAAGGTCTGAGCCCAGAAACAAACATTTCTCGTGGCTAACAGAGCATCACCTTCCATTAAAAGTTGCAGAGACTGAGTCTTACTAACAGAGGCAAGTCCAAAGTAAATCAGATGCACAGACCTTTTCATCCTGGAGTAAAATCACTGTGGTTTTGTGCACCGGCATAGTTATATATTCTTCTGGTTTCAGGTGTTCCAAGATCTCACAGGATGTCACACATATTTTGATCTGTTTCATTCCAAGATAAATTAACTAACTTCTCAGCAGTCTCTTTATCATACTGATATCACCAGTGTAAACATGAACCTAGGCTGGCACAGCTGATAAACGGGTAAGAAACATGCTAAAATTGGTGTGACACAAATATCAGTTTAGAAAGGGGAAATCATATAAACTTCAAATCTTCTTTTCTCTATTCCAAGAACTGTACAAGGTGTGTTACTTGAAACTTACATAATCCTGAAGCTTACATCAGTTATTTAAGCTGGAAAAAAGAGCAAGTTAACATGGCAGATGCAAGGATTTTCAGAAGAATCACAATTAAACATTTCTCAGGAAAGTTGGACACAGTTTTTATGGTTTTCAAACTGAACACTGGAGTAAGCTACAGCCCTGACTTGCACAAAGGAAGTTCCTGTGCAAGTAACTCAAAGTGGTTCAGGAGAAAAAGGACATGATCATTCTTAAATGTACGGCAGATGACACAAAAAGGAAACAACTTTTACTGAATGCATGAATCTCCAGCATTTAGCAAGACAGAAGCAGAATAAGAACCCACAGTGAGTAATAAAAGTGAAATCTGCTATGCCATTGCACCGCAGTGTGTGGCAATGCCCTCGCCCTGGTTTCCAGCATTACATTTGTTTTGGGTTGGGCAAACTTGGGAAACAACAGGAACTTCACCAAGCTACTGTGATCCCTGGCACTACTGCAACAGTTACAGCATTGCTTTGATAGTATTTAGCAACTCATTTATGGACTTTATTTTGCTGCATACTTAGCTCAGAATTGTAGTAAAGGTACCAAGAAAATAGTTGCCAAAGGAGCTTCTGCTGTTCTCTCTGTGGTGGAGTCAGAGTTTCTACAACATTATCTGAACAATGTTCTCAAGTGACTTTTCAAATTGCTACAAAGAGAATTTATAATCTTTTCAGATTTTACCTTCATTTGCCTAATGTAGAATTGGAGGGTTCCCCAGACTGTTTCTAATTTGGTCTAATAATCTTGCATAAATTATCAGGCTGCCTTTTCATCCATATTCTTAGCCAAAGTACACTGGCTCAGTGACAGCATTTGCATGCACTGACACTCCTGAAATGTTTCAATAATAGAACAAAGTGAGCAGTAATAGAGGAGAGGGAAAGATAGAAGAGGAAAATAATTTGACTTGAAATCTACCCAAAGATAGGAAATGTGATGAAAGCCACCAGTAGGGAGTTCAGAAGGAACAATTATCCACTCTTGAACATAATTCAGAAAACTTTGAGGAAAGCTGCACACTTTCCGATAGCAAGAGGAAATCACCAGTGACATACAGAGTCTCAAAGATACCAAGGAACTCCTTGGGACTCTGGGGAGATGGTGGTCTGAACCAATAAATATGAACCTTCAGAAAGTCAAAGTCAGAGTTTTAATCAAAAGAGATAAAAACAATTTCATATGGGAATGTGAGGAAGAGAAAGAAGGTAAGACTTGTATATCAAAACTACAGTGATATTGCAGCTTAACCTTCAAGCTCACTGATATTTTTCATTTCTTGCATTCCTTGCTCATTGATATCTCTCTTCATTCAGATGGATTTAGATCCTCAAGCAATCTTTCCTGCAAGCTTTTCCTGGAAGTAAAACATTCTTACTGGTATAGCTTTAAGAGCAGATGGGCCACAGCAACAGAGCCCAAACACACATGCACAATAAAATATGCTCATTTGGTGGCTTGAATTAAGTTTATTGCTTCTATTACAATCTTACATGCTCACGCAAATATGGTTATTTATTTATACAATTGCAAAGCTGTCCTTCCTTTTTTTTTTTTTTGTTAACCATCCACAATTTAGAAATAACTTCAGTATTCCTCAAAACAGCAAGAAGCAAAAAAAACCAAAAAACCAAACCAAACAAACAAAAAAACCCTCAAACCAACCAAAGCTCTCTTGCTCCCACTCAAACATATGATGCAAGGTACTCATATTAAAGCAAGAACACATATGCTCTGCATCATGTTTGAAGCTAGAAAGGCACATACTCAGTAAAGTCCCTGTGTCCATGTTCCAGCTTTCATTTTATAGTCTCACTTAGTTCCAAAGTCACGAAAAAGACTCTGAAGTCATACTTTTCAGTAACAAAGCCTGCACATCACATGGATTCACATACTTCATTCTAAACTCTTGAGAGAGGTCAAACATGATTTTAGAACAAAAAACGGCTCTGATACAGAATCTACTGTCATGATCAGCATGTGGGAATTGCATGTATTACTACACACATTTGGTTAAAGGTTAAAAAGTCAACAGGGAATAGAAAGAACAACCTACATGAACTGAAGGCGAAACCATACTTGTGCCTCCTGAGCATCAGCTCTGCACATCCCTGTCCTGGTGCCCAGGCTGCTGACTGAGTTTTTGCAGTGCCATCACCTTAGCTCTCCAATTCTCAAGCTGCACCCTTGAGCAGGGTTTGTACAATGATATGGTAATTTCATAAACTGAATCGGTGAACTGGTCTGGATTAAAAATAATCTTGCACAAAATTAGTAGAAGGATGGGGGAGGGAAAACTCATGTTCAGCTATAAGGATTACTTCACTTACCCAGTTCATTGCACTGTGCATATGCAGCTCGGCTCACTCAGGTAATGGAGCAGCACAAAATCCTCTTGCAAACGGTGGGGATGCAGAAACAAAAACAGAGCCTTTTCTTTTGCTCTTTTTTTACACCTACTCTTACATTATGCCATGTCTACTTCAACCTGGCTGCAGCAGCATGCACATCACCAGAAGTGAGGCAATGAGCTCCTGCCATTGAATTTTGTTTTGAAGTACAAGCTCCAGCTAGTCAATCAGTACATGAATTTCAGAGCTAGCAGTGAAGTTATGTGTCAGGTTTCATCTGCTCCTCTCTGGAATTACATTCCCAAGCACTGTTCTCTACAACAAAAAATGAATGCACGGAATCTGCCATAGAGAAGTTAAGCTATATGACCACACTTTAAACAAAGCTTTAGCTACCACCACTTCAGTACCAGAGGTTTGCAACACTCTGGACATGAGTTAACAAATGCTGCTTCTTAATCTCAGCTTCCAGCTACAGACAAGGCAGGTGCAAAGGATGAAGTAGTCAGGGTGTTGTGAAGGGCAATCCAATTGGGCCAGTTATAAATAGCAACAAGAGCTCAGACAACAATCCTAGTTCAAACATTAAAAGCAAATGTCTCTTAACAGACTGTGCTGTATATTCCCTAGAGCCAGCCTCAGCAAAAATATTTTGTGAGATAACATACTTGTCACCTTTAAGTAGAAGTATGAGAGATTTAAATATCTCAAATGAGTCCATGACAATAAAACAAACATAGAAATTTTACCTGTTGTATACTCTGACCCCAATTGTCACTCAAAATCAACACTAATACATATTTTTTTAAAATCATCCTCTAAGTAATTGCTTTCTAATTATACCTAATACCTGACACACTAAGTGCAGAGGTGAAAAAGCTGAGAAAATTTTTCCAGAACCAACATATAAAGGAGGAAAAGGCACCACTTCATAAAACTCACAAGGAAAGAAAGGTAGGGAAGTGCAAAATATTCCCTTTGCCAGCAGTGACAGTGGAACAGCAGCTGACTGCATGGGAAGATGTGTTACTGGAAAAGCCACAGAGTTCTGTGTGGGGAAGTGCTACCCAGACACCAGAAGTGGTTTGAGAGGGTGTGTGTTTTGGCTTGCATGTTTGTTTAGCCTGGGATTTACAAAACACAGAATAAGGAGGTGACAGGAGGTAAGGGTGAGCAGCAGCAGGCTCCAACCCCCTGGCATGACACAGGCCACACATTTAACAGCCTGGAGCTTGAAGAAATGGAAAAACCTGACAGCTCAACTGACCAGGGTGCCAACAACTTCCCTTTTAGTCTTTCTTTCCCCTCCTGCAAGTTTAGAACTCTTACAGCTACAGTTAACCAAGAAAATGAAGGAAATTGATGATGTTCAGTACTGCCTAGAAGAAAATACATCTACATCAACTTGTCCCTTCAAATTCAAACTTCAATAATGATATTTTCCCCAAACACCCTTCTGGGCACTGGCACATATGAAGTTCTTTCCAGAGCTGTGATTACAGCAGTTACTGGGACTCCAAATGTAACTGCGAGCTCTGAAACAATCTCCATCACACACTATTCCTGAATGAATAGAGAGATTTAAAGAACAAGAGATTTAAAGAAGGGACAGGGATTTGAGTGCTCCCCACTCCCAGAACAGCATCAATCCTGTTTTGAAGGAAAGCAGAAAACTCTCACAGTAGTGTTTGGGACACAGGGACCCTGACTTCAGTGGAAGTCTTGAGATGTGTCCACTCTTCGTTGAACACAAGCTGCTTTCACAGCCCACATTAACAAAATTAACTACCACAGTATGTTTCAAAATGAGATGTACATTATACTTAGAAAACAAAACCCCCTACTATCAATAACTAATTCAGCATATATATATATATACACACAATTTTATATATCCTAAAAGATTAAGAGATCCTGCCCACTGCACCTAAGAAGACCCCAAGCTATGCAGCAGATGCACCACAGTAGTCAGGCAACAGTTTTGAATCCCTGTAGCAACACTCAGTGGCACATTAATTATCCAGCCTATTTCCTCATGAGCTCTCAGGAGCCACATGAAGCTGCCATCCTTTGCCTTCTTCTGCTCTCCTTAAATAGTTAATCACAGAGGAAGCAGCCATCACCAGCACTGACAGCCCCCAAGCACTGAGCTCATGTCCTGTCACTTCAGTACAAACCCATGCTGGGTATGGCAGTAATTCATGAGGCATGGAGACAGTCAGACATGCATAAAGTCAGTTTCAAGAAGAGGGTTAAAAATTTCTCTTTCTGGAATATTTTTTTCTGCATATCTAAACAACAAAGCAGAAATATGTGGGGTGGACAGATGCTATTGTGTGCTTGTTATAAGAAGCACAGCTTCCTGAAAGGAGATATGGAAATGGATGTGGAAATACTTAGGATCAGAAGACCACATTTTTAAATTACCCTGACTCCTACTAAAGCCTTTGCTGAAGCTCCAGTTCCACCCAAAGTCCCTATCCCCCACCTGCATATAAGAATGGGGTTTTTTCCTTAAAGCATAAAAACTGCAAAACCATATTTGTAAGAGAGAAATGGCAAAGAAATTTTTACCAAGCTCTGATGTGAAGCAGACAGGAGTCTACACTCCAAAGAAAGGCCTTCTGGTGTTGCCCCATCTATACTCCCCTAGCCTGTGGAAATTAAGAAAGGCACAGGAGTCTATGACCTACAAAATCAATGGGGAACTAAACATGAGAAAAAAACACCCACAGAAGAATTACTTCAGAGAAAGCCACTGAAATTTCTGTGGCTGGCATAAATCCATGTCATGTAGTCTCTGCTGATGTGAAAGCTTTAAAAATTTTGAACTTTATGTACAAAGAAGTAATTCAGCATGAAAATATAAACCCAGAAGACTTTACAGGAGAGCTCTTTATCGTCTGAGTGAGGAGCAGGCTACAGTATTAAAAAATAAGAGGGGGGAAAATCATGACTGCAAAGAAAATACCAATTACTAATCAGTAGAATTTCACACAAGAATAATTAAACAAACCAAAATGATGTTATTTCTTAATTGACTTTAAAAGGTTTGTGATCCATATAAGGTTATATATACACACTTGGTGCTATATTTCTTAGCACCAAGCGACTAGAAAATGCTTACAATAATATCCTTGGTGCAAAAATAGTCTTATGTATCTGAATCACAAATTATAAATATTCACTCTTGGTCACAACATCAACAGATTTGTTGTATATTGGATTTCTCCATTTTCCCTTATTCTGAAGTACTTTCAGATGCTCTTTAAATAATTCTTTGCCATGTTCCCCTACCAAACACAGATACACAAGTCTGCAGGCTGCAGACATTCCCTCTCCATTTACTGCCTCCTCTAATTTTTAGTATCAGCTGCCAAATTACAAGAGCTTGTGGCTGGAAAATTGCAGCTGAGTATTGAGTAGCTGAACTGTCCCAGGCTGGCATGTCAGCCACAAACCGTGGGCAGAGGTCTCTTTTCTCATTTGATAAAGAATAGGGCATAGAAAGAGCTGTACACAGGCGGCATCGTTTCCACAGCAAGGCCAGACTCGCAGGAGACTGCAGTGTTACACAAATACAAGTTAGTGTCTTCTACAAAAAGGTCAAAGCAATAACTCCAGACTTGTAGGTGACCTCAGACCAACTAAAATAGTGTAATTCACTGAACATAGTAGTCTAATTCACCAACCTACTGATGCCATTTTACCAAACACACTTGCCATTTTCTTTATATCATTCTGAAACCAGTAACCTCAGTTCAGGCACTTTGATCCTGCTGTTGGGAGATCTGCAAGAGGCAGAGCCCTATTGTCCTGGAAAGTGAGAAATGAGATAGCTCCTTCACTTACAGTGAGCAGCAGACCAGCTGGCCAGACCTGACACCGAGATGCAGTACTGAGATCATGCACCCATTTCTCTTGGTGTGGAGCCACTGTCGTGACTCAGATTACAGGATGTTTTTCTGAAACTATGTCACATTAAAAAATGTGACAGAAAGAAAGGCATGGATGCAAGGGATTAGACCAGACATCCCTTTTGCCCAACACCTGATGTCTGTGTCCATGAGACAACACTCCAGTAAAAAGCCTAAGAAAGAAGGACTACATCAAGCTATGTGCTGCCCTCAATATCTATTTAGGATGCAACTAAGAGAGTTCCATACCTGAATACTTAAGAGTATATTTTATTTTTTTTAATCTTTTGCCCACTATGGAGCCCATTCACAGAAAAATACAACTGGAAATAGCATGAAATAGCACTTACCTTTATTTATTTTAAACCTGGAGCAGAATATATGCATTTAGTATCTCCAAATCTTGTCCAATTACATCATTCACTATGTTATACAGGCTAGTGAACACTCTCTGCTTGCTCTACTTCACAGAGTATAATTAAGTCCACCATACACCCACAAACTGTCTGATCAGTCTTGGGTAATAAAACAAATTATGTTGTGTCCACAAACACTCTCTTATCTCTATCAGAACTGAAATTGGCCTGCCATTTTCTTGCCCCACCACTTACCACTGTGAGATCCCTCTGACATACCTCACAGTCAGCTTTTGGTCTTACCACCTGGAAAAAAGTGGTAGTGCTTTATTATTCATCCTCCATTCCAGGTAGTTTATGAGCACTTAGAACAGCAGAGATCCCAGAACACTTTCTTCCAGAAGACTCCAGGAGTAACATCCTTGTACTGTCCAATCTTATTTTTTCCACACAGTTTCCACTACTTACCTAGTCACTATCTAATAACTACAGAATGACACCAGTTTAACTTTCCAAAAATATTTCAAACAGCAAGTTTGGTTATTTTTGGTTTTTCAAGCAGGAGTTTGTTTGGTTTTTTTGGTTTTTTGGGGTCTTTTTGTATGTGTGCATTACAGTTTTGCATTGTGGATATATTGCATTAGTTAAATCACCTTTATCAAATGCTGATCCAGTCATTGAAACAACACAAGGAGATTTACAGGACAGAAGTTCCTGCTGCAGGAGACAACTTATCTCCACTCTATCTGTGAACAAACATTAATTCTATTCTTTATTTTTAGGTTCTAAGAGGAGCCTGATACAGAAACCAGGCTTGCTCTTAGCATCCACTTTCCCAATGAATCCCCCAGACCCTTCTTGAAAAGCCCAGCACGTTTACTGCTTTTCATTCTTCCATTCTAAGGCCAATTTAAGCAATGATTACACACAACCGTGTGTAACTCGGCAACTTCAACACCGAGTTCCTCACAAAGTGAGAACTTTTCCTAGCAATTCTTTGTGTTGGAATTCACTCCAAAACGTCAAGCTTCTGTCACATTCCCCCAGCCTGTGCCCTGGAAATGAAGGGTCCACATGGGAACTGTTCTGCAGTGAATAGCAATGCAAATAACTTCTCTGCTGCAGCTTTACCTTCCCTCAGCTAACATGTAATATTATGAACCTCTATCAGCTCATCGAGATCTCTGACAGGTTTTCTGCCTTTGACAGTTCGACAAAAAGCTTTATTATTTTTTAATGTCTCTACAAAGTTGTTCCTCAACATTTTTTTTGCTCTACCTCATTATGGTTTATATTTAACTTGCCAAAGTTAAAGCTCTTTACTAGTCTCCTCATTTGGATACAACTTCTGCTTCAGAATGATGACTTATTTCAAGGAGTCTTGTTTACTTTACTTTTAAGCAAGTCATTGTTCATTTTTGTGGCTTTTCTTCCATCTCTTATTTCCCCTCTCTTCTCACACTTTACCATTGAAATTGGACGCAGTAGTCTAGAAATCTTGGATTGTGATGTTTTGAATTGTAATTTTAAGTCAGTGTTTCATACAAAATGCTCAACTTCTTTTGTGCAGATATGAAATAGCACTCAAGAAATGGGATTTTGTTAAGATGACAAAGATTTCTCTGTTTCAAAGACAGAGTTTTTTTCTATCTTAAAAGTAAAATCTGCATTTGTTCCTCCCAGATGTTTTATTTCATGTTGGATATAGTAACATATATTTTGTTGGACTGTGGCCATTTAAATCAGGCAATCCAGATTGTTCTCTAGAAAAAATTGACCCTTTATTTACTACTCAACAACCTAAGATTTTTTCCAGATAGGTTTATTGATGAAGGGATCAAGCATTGCTAAAATGAGAACTTATCAACTGAGGACCTCATTAAAGCAAACAAACAAACAAACATACATACATTTAGTCTTTCCTTATCATCAACCACATTTTGGTATTTCTCAGGCCATTGCCCTTTAATCCATCCAGCATTTGCTTATGCTTGCTAAAGTCTGAATTCTCATTCTTACCAGTAAAAAAGCACTTACCAGAAAGAGCTACATCCTCTGAGAAATATTTATTTTATTTCAACTATTTCCATATTTTGCATATTCACATTTTAAATTGCACTAAAAAGTCAGGAACCTTAAAATGGGAAAACATTTATTCATTTTATTCATGCTTGAAAACAGCCAAACCAACTTTATCCAAATATTAAAAACACCTAACAAAACACATATTACCACAAAGACCATGCCTAAAATATGTCAGTTGTAGAGATGATGATTTCTTAATGATACAATCAACTGAAAACAAAAGCTAGAATAAAACAAATCATGCAGCTTGAATCTTTAAATGAACAGGCATGATAATTTGGTTTTAAGAGTTCTAAATATATTGAATACCTGGCTTGGTAATATTAACTTTGCATAGTTCTCTGAGTACAAAGAAAGTTGCAAAAGAGAAGGAATTTTAAGTGTAGCATGATTATTTTTCAGATCTACTGGTCAGCCATCCTTACAGCAGTACTCAGTAAAATAATGAAATGTCCAACACTGAATTCAGTTGGCAAAGAAATCAAAGATATCACAGGAAAAAGCATCAACATGAGTTAAGTTTTAGGGTCCATGTTAAACAAGAACCTGAACATAAATACCTGGTGAGAAGCTGTCTTTAAAATTGTTAATACAATTTTTCAGTGTATGAAAAAGACAACAACCACTTGCTTTGACTAGAGACACGTTTGTACCTCTTTGCATGGATTAGTTCAAGGCAGTCAACTACTGGGAGAAGGTGACTGAACAGAGATCTGTAAGCAGCTGCTGAGGGAGAGAATAAATATCACTTCAAATTCTAGGAGGCTAAAAACTTCCTTCTGAAAGCCAAAGTATTCTTAAAATTAAAATAAGATTAATAGTTTTGCAATAATGAGTTCATCCTACTCTCTACTATTTACATTTAGTATGTATACAAACACAGATTTAAAAGCACTCACTTTCAGTTCTAGTATTTATATTCTACCCAGAGCTCCAAAGTTCTCACAGAAGATAATACTGAAAATTGTTTGGTTTACACCAGTGATGGAGAACTTCAGTGTTTTGTTTTGTTTTTAAGGCTTGTCTGGAGTATCTACTGGTTACAAGGCAATGGTTTTGGTTTTTTTTTTTTATTTTAAAAAAGCTTCTAGTCACCATCATTGTCAACAAAAACAATGACAGAAGATACCACCAGTTTCAGGCTTGGCTTGAAGGCCATGATCACTCAACCTAAGCTTTAGATGCACAGGTCATGGAAATTCCCTCTTTAAAAGAAATAAAATACCTATTTTGGAAAAGTGCTAGTTATGTTAAGAAGTCCACAATCTCGTTTGCCAAAGAGATCATTGCACTAGAGCATCTCTTCCACGTGTACAAGAAGCTTGTAAAATGGTCAAACAACCATTTGGCCAAATTTTCCACTGAATGCTCAAAACTGAAATCCTTGAGCCTCAACAGATTAACGTTCCTGCAAATCTATCAGCTGAACTGTCTCCCAGCAATTCTATAAACTCCAGCCACCTGAGGGATGCTTTACCCTGTTCTCCCAACAAAAAGCCCAAAATAAGTACAACAAAACACCACACTTTGCTATCTGCTCCAGATAATTTAATTATGACCAAAGCTTCCTAAGCATTGCATCATCTGGTACTAGCAGTTAGCCTGGCCACACATTTTTATAATGCACTGACAACATAATTTGTTTTATTACCCAACACCCAGAAGTCTCTACTCTTTGAGCAAAGTCCTAGTCAGGCTGAAGTCAACTAAGCCATTGCCACTGACCACTCAAATTGTCCAGAATTTCAACACTGGTCTCCCCGTGAACCAATCAAGTAACAAAATAATGACACTTTTCAAGACAAACTCTGCCTATCACCCACCTTGAAGGATGAGAAGTCATCGGGGGAAGTGGGAAAAAAACTCCCACAGTGATTACTTACTTTGGGAAGATGACAGTCATGAGCGCTGATGCATAGCCTGGCTTGCACATTCCCTCAGAGAAATTGGCATACTTTGATGCCAGTTCCGGAGGCCTGTGAAAAGACAAGTACAGGATCAGGACTCTCCTGGCTATGAACTAGTTTTTTCAATCATCCAAGTAATTTTTCTCCTTAGAGCTTTGCAGAGAACAGCCGCAGGGAGTAATTGCAAACACAGACCATTATTTATTTGTTGCACTATGGCATCACAGAAGAACAACAAACAAGGGAGAGAGGTAAAGATATCTGAAATACCACTAAACCACTAGTTTTGCTGAAAGATTTTCATAGCCAGCAAGGTAAAGCTCATGGAAGAAAAATATCAATAATAATTTTAAACTTCAACCTTTCAAAAGGCAAAAAGACATAAACAGCACTTTGCTCTGGCTATTTTTCTAAGGTATGATCAAAGTTAAAATTATAGAAAAGTATTATTTAGAAGATTACTTAAAGATAGTTTCAGGAATTTGAAATAAAGCTTGAAGCAGTAGTAGCAGGGTATCATCAAGGGATGAGTGCTTTCAGTCTTTGGGAGAGATTACATTGATGCTACTTTGTTGAGGTGTCTTAATTCAGCTTGACTAGTGACTCTTGGGCCAAATTTAGAAAATGTGGGTGTTTTTTCATTCAGTTTCTGTACAGAAACAAGAGTAGCAACTCAATTAAAGACATTTCAGTCCAGCACATGCATTTACCAAGGTCTACTGAGTTACCTGAAAGAAACGTTTAATTTTGTGTCCCTATTCACCACCTGCAGAATTTTTACATTTATCCATTTCATTGAAGTATTACAAGGGTAATTAATTCACCTGTGCTTTCAAAGTAACATTAGATATCTTAGTATCTATTAGGATATAATGTATATAATCCTCTATAGTATGAGGATTGTTAATATTCCTTCAAAGAACAACAAAAAAAGCATTTACAGTTCCACGCTCGACAGTCAGTGGAAGCTGCAAAGACTCATTGATAACACTGTTCTTGTTGCATCATTATCAGCAACAAGCAAGTAATGAAAGGTTTCTTCCTCCCGTTCAACAGCAGCACTCAAATGAAGATGACAGTGCAGCTCACAGAGCAGAATCACAAAATCAGTTCTGAAGAGCCTGTTATTATCCCAATCATGTTCTTTCCCAGGCATCACCATTATCCCTTAACCAGCAAACTACTACTAGCTGCAACGAATGTGGATTCAGAGTTTCAAAGTTACATATAGGAAGGACAGTAACTCCATGCTGAACTGGGAGTAACTATTCTTCTTGTACTGGTCCTGCATTACTTCTCAAGAGGCCAATAGCCAGTTCCAGCTGGATGGACAATAGATAGACAATTAATTTTACAACTAGCTGCATAGAGTACAAAACCACCTACAGCTCTTAAACTATAGGAAAATTGTCTCTCTATATACAGAACCCCTGCAATTCTGAATATATAGATACATACAGAACCTCTGTGGCTCTTAAAGAATAAAATCTATTTCTGCTGAATAAAAATCTAAACCTTCAACAGCTGGAAGAGAAAAGAAACTAGAAAAGATAAATAGTCACTGTAAGTATTTTATTTTGTAAGGCCTTTCAAGCTAAAAAGCACCACAAAAAGCTTAAGAACACAGATCCTATTTAATTCTGCCACAGATATCCTGCATGGTTATGGTCCAAATATGAAACATTTTATTACCAAAATTCTGTAGGATGGAAGAACAATACATTTGGCCATTTACACTGTCAGTTATTTACAATAAAGTAGAGCTATCTCTAAATACATGATATAGACAAGAAGAGAAAGACAAAGGTGTAGCATTATCCAGGACAACCCAAATCCATGAGTTTGGTCTCCATAGGTGATGATGTGGTATCATAATACATTTCTTTAAATGAGAGAGAGATCAGAAAACATCTGAGAAATGAGCATCCAAAATTATTTGTGTTCTTACACCAGTCAGGATCTCTTTATAAACGGGCACATGAAGGACTGAAAAAACAAAAGGTTTTAATGGTGCTAAAGTATATTATATCCCCTTCTGACACAGTCAAAAGGGACAGCAGGATGTATTGATCATAGCTTGTTGAAGCATTTCAGATATGAAGAAATGTGGGAAATTGCAAATCTAAGCTTGCTAGAATTTTAATCTTTAGGCAACATTCAGAAACCCCTAATACCAAAACCTCCAAAAACAAGTAGAAAGCAACTGGAATTTATCTGCAGCCACCACTGTAGTGAGTCATTGCTGGCAAACTTGTATAACTATTTCAACAGCAGGCCTGTCTCAAATGACCTCAGTGGTCACACAAAATATCTTGTGCCACAAACACAGGCATTTTTCTCTTTTCTGGTTTAATGGCGCTTTCATTATCAAATTAAAACATCGCTCAGATGCCCATCATGGTGTTTCTGCACAAGAATAGCAGACTGAGACCCTCCTGCATGTGAGCCCCCAGCATGCCAATCACTGCATACTGATGGAGGGGAGCTGTCAGTACAAACCCACAAAGACACTCAGAGCTGCTAAAGCCCCCAGGCCGAGCTGTTAACATTTCTCAGATGTGATGAAGTTCATGATCCAAAGTGCCAGAGGCAGAACAGTTCTCTAAGCCAACCATAGCTGCCATCTCATATCATTCAACATTTGCTCATCTCCTTTCTTTGTGCCGCATTTTGAGTTAGCAAGCTACAGAAAACTAGAAAGGGGCACTGTACATTTCAAATCCATCTAGGGACATGTTTTATTTGTTCAGTCTCTTTGAAATAGGCATTGTATGCTGTCACTGCCAACATGCTCATAATGACAAGCCCCTAGTAGGTGTAACCCAGAGCAAATTTAGAGTAAGGCTGGGTACAGCCTTGCTGTTTACCATTCTGCTACCAGATGAAGCTATCCAAGTTAACATCATTTCAGATACATTCATTTGCTTTGCGGGTATTTTTTCCTGCAAGATCCACAAACCTTGCAGAGATCTGTGTTCCATAAATTAGGGTGTGAAACACACTCCACTAAACATCCCATAAGGAACTACACATCTTTCAAACTAATCCAACTTTGAAAAAAATCACACTGTGTTTGTAGCTACGTGGTCCCATAATAAAAAAAGTGTACAGAACTAAAGTCTACAAATGAGCATCTCCTTTGCATTTGATGACAATGTATCTACTACACCGCTGGCTATATAGGTGTTTCTTTGGCAATTATTTCCAAATAGAAAAACCAAACACTTTTACTTTTTTAGTGCTTTAGAAGCTAGCAAATAGCTTCATCTCACTAGCCCCATTACTGTGCCTGGACTCCAAGGCCATCCTGATAAGGCAGCCAGCCAGGAGCATCATAACACTTATGACAGAAAGGTGTAAATCTCCTCTACATCTTCCAGCTCCAGATACATTATTCCAGCTCTCAAGTCTCATGCTTATGCTGGGCTGAGGAAGTTAAAGAGTTAGTGGAGACAGCAGAAAGAATGTAATTAGATAACACTGTGGACCCTTTAAATTTTGCTCAGATTTTGTGCAGGAAAAACCCAGTAAAGTAAAAAATTTCTCCAGAATAAATGAGAAAAACAAGTCACAGTCAGTAACTGTAAACATCTGCTGTTTTTAAACAAGTGCCTGCATGAGGGTGAAGTTAAAGGGAAGTAATTGGCTTATTCCACTGAAGAGAAAATGCACTCTTGCTTTTTTCCCTGAATTTTCTCTTATGAGACCAGCACACATCCTGAATTCTTATGATATTCTGTGCTTCTCTACACTGTTATGTGGACATCAATCTCAACAAAATTTCACAATTTGGATAAGTTAAAAATCCAGCTGCTTTCAGAGGATTTAGAAAAAGTAACAAGATTTTTCCTTCTGCTTGCATTTGGCAGACGTGTGTCTTCTTTTAATCTCAAATATGAAAACGTCACCATGGTTAATTCCTTCATCGTGTCCTGATCAGGGACAGCATGTCATCCTCATAGACTGGAATCTAAGTCCTTTTAAATAAAGAAATTAGAATTAAAATGCAGTGTTTAAATTACTAAAAAAATGGCCACAACTAAGCTAATGTAATTGAATATTACAAAATCTACTTGAAGAGACAGATTTTGCTGCTTTGTCTTTCACATGGAATTTAAATTGCGGATTGTAAAAATCAAAAAACTTCATCTACTTGAGATCATCTTATTTGAGGACTGATGTCTCTTGCTGTTACTCTTGCACACAAAATATATGAACTGATGCATTTCTGAAATAAGGAAAAGGAGTCCTTGGCAATGTACTCACTAAGATGATCCTTCTCCTTGGGGTTTCTTTCTCTTCGGTTCACAATAACCTGAGTCTTCTGCCTACACAGCAGCTCTACAAAGCTTTTGTCATGATACATGAAGAATGAATAGGAGATGGAATGAGAACATGAAATGAAGGCATATGAAACATAGTGAGGTAATATGGAACAATAATGAAATATGAGCATATAATTTGGCAGATCACTAAATCAAAGCAGTTACTGCTGAGACCCCATAGCTGTACCCTGTAAGATGCAGAGCATTTTAATTTAGGTAGGACTCCCTGGATCAGACGTATCCACCATATACAGTCATGGCTCAGTGTTGGCCAAAGGACAATTTTGTAGACTCCTGGAATAAAACTTTCAGTTCAGTTTTCCTCAAATAGGTTCAGGAGTACATTTCAATCAGCATACAGTAAGAACTAGTTCCAAGATACACTACTGAAGACACAAGCAGAATGGTTAGGATGTGCATTTGTATATATTTCATTTAATATCAAAAGATCACAAATAATTGAATGGTATTTGTTTTATGCCATTATAGTCTAATAATTAAGCAGCTTCCAGTCCTCCATATTCTTTTTCATAATATCATATATACTTGTAAAGCAACAAATTCCATTTCATGGGGAAATCCCCAGAAACAACTATAAACCAGCCCTCCCTTCCTGCCCAACTGGCAAGGAATTCTATTAGAGAGGTGAAAAAGTAAATGCTCTGTCAACTCTCCCCTTCATTACAGACTGCCAGGCTCAGAGCAAATACAACCAGTTTACTTAAAGGCAGGGGAGGACCCCTTCAGCAGGTTTGGTGATGCAGCTCCTCAGTTACTGCTACTCAGCCTGAGGAAGAGAAGTCATTTACATTCTCCTACAGGGCTGTCAATCCCATACACCAGGGCACTGAAAAATGCATCTCCACCTCTCCCCCTTCGTAAGTAGAGTCGTGACCATCATGTCACTCTGGTAGAATCTCCTTGAGTGGAACACACCTCCACAAAACCCTCTGCTGGGTACATGGCTGGAGATCCACATTCACCAGTGTGGGTTGGGAAACACTGAACCAGAATTTTAAGAAACTCCAATTACAGTTCTTACAAGTTTGCAAACTTGGGTTCAAAGCATTACGCAGCCTAATCATTTGATATTTGCTATTTTCCAGCTGAGGAAAAAGTAAACAAATGAAAGGAATGAGTAGATAGAAAGAAGAGAAAAAGCAAAATGCTTACACAGAAAGAGATGGGAACTGCATCTATTGCCCTATAGCCAGCAAAATAAATGTAAATATTTTCAAATGTTACTCCAGTATGTAAGCAAATTCCCCAGGGAGGTTCTATGGCCAAATAAAAGGAAAGATGATCCAAATCCTTGTTTCTAAAACGACATGATGAATGGTTAATTCTGCTTCTCTACCAAGAGCTGTGGCTTCTCATGAAATTAATTTACAATGATAATCAACACATAGTTCTATTTATTTATTTGGACTACTCAAGAACAGCAGCTGAAGCAGATTAGGTTACATTAAATTGGCCCAGGAAAACAAAGTTTTGAAGACATTCCACCAAAACCCATGACCTACCTTCACAGCCCTGAAGGAAGAGGTGACATAAAGCCAGTTCTACCCTTGGAAAGTGCAGGGCAGGCAGAGGGGCAGGGACAGCTCAGAGCAGTGACACTGCAATGCCACTCACCCTCTGAAATGCCATCTTTGCACAAACACACTGAAAGGCCTTCCACCCACAAAAAAGTCATGAGGAACCTACTTCCTTGCTAAGTTCCATTCCTAGTCTTTGCAATAGAAATTAGACCACTAGGCAGAAGAAGTCATTTCAGATTAGTCTCAGCCATGCCAAATACTTAAACATATTAAGAAATACAGATGTAAGTGATTTCTCTATCAGAAAAGAATATCTCATTGTACCATCCCTTATAGTTCCAAGGACCAAGACCCTGCCTGGAGCTTCTTAATTAATAACCTCTTATCAACATCTAAAGAAGTGTCAGGATTCTTGTGGAAAAAAAGAATAAAAAATTTCAAGATACACAGTTTTTATTTGTTTAAGTAAATAATAAAACAAAATCCTGAATTTAACAAAAAACAGATTTAAAGGATGAAGATAAAAAATCCAACCAAAGTCCATGGCACATTTTGTATGTGACCTCATGCTACATACTCTTCCAAGATTGAGTAATATCTCCGATCTCCCAATCTCCGTTGGTTTCTGTAAACTTTCCCTTTAAAAAAAAATCTGTTTTGGTTACATCTTACCTTCAAGACTAGTAACCCAGAAAAAAAGCAGAATTGTGTTCAAATAGACACAGATGAGGAGCAAAGAAAACAGTCCATTTCAGGTTTGCTTGTGTTTTTAGAGAAACATGGAAAGGAAAAAACAAATGGCTAGAATACCAATTATTAGACAAAACAAAAGGCATGAAATCCAGAAATTTTATTTTCACAGAAGGCAGCTGTTTACCAAAGGAAGAAAAAAAAATGAAGCCAATTGCTCTCTGAGTTTTTGATTATTTACTAATCTTCGGACAAAAAACATAGAACTTAATGATGAAATAACTTGCTGACAATCAACACAGTTCCTCAACATATATTTTATCTGGACTTTTATCTGTGCTAGTTTTCTTAAGTCCAAAATTACTGGGTTTCCATCCTCAGTGATAAGTATCAGCATTCTGGTTTTACAGATAGGAGACAAGGATAACCTAATGGAGGATAACCACACTCTCTGGAGATGGGATGTGTTAGGACTCAGTAGCCAATAAAAACTCTCTCAGCAGTCAGTTAAGATTCCTGGCTGAACTTCTTTTTCAAGAACCTTCTAAAGAATATCTAAATGAACTCTGTTTCTCCAAAGTCAGAAATTATAGTGCTCCCTGATATTAGGCTATGTGATTCTCAAAATCTGCGGAAATTTAATGCTGTGATTAGCTATTTTAAATGCCTCTCAAAAACCACTCTTATGGCAATGGCCATAAAGTGAAGCAACTACAAGCGCAATAGGAAATAAAATGCTCACTTATCACATCAGGAAGATAAATTGCAGTGTCATACTTTTGTTGCTGTAACCCATAATTCTTCCTCACCAACCCTCATCTGTTATATCCACAAACAGGCAATGCCTTCTTCGGACAGGGAACAGGGTTTTTCTACTTGTAGTATAATGAGCTCGGCAGTGTAGGTCCAGGAGAGACAAACAAGTGCTAAAGAGATGAGAGCAAATAATTCAATCAAATTAGAATCCAGGAATCCTCTGCACAAACTAACAGGAATCAGTACATCTGAAAACAAAGATACTTCCCCAAAGCCTATAACTGTGGGGGGAAAAAAGGTCAACTAAGAATTCCTGGAGCAGCATAGCCAAAATTACAGTTGTATGTCTGTGGATAATATACTTTAGCAGATTTGAGTGTCAAAATCCAGTGCTTAGCAATTCTAAATGCCAGATGAGAACATAGTCACACTAAGGTTTTAATTACCAAATCTTCCTTCAGAAAAATGTAGTTAATTGCATTGTAGAATGCACTAGACTATGGACTCAGCATTTTGCTAGGTGTAGAGCACAGAAGAATGATAGGGAAAAAGTCAACCATGATTTATTATTCACTATTTCCCATATCATTGAAACATCAAGCAAAATTACCCTGAAGATAGTAAAACAGACAAAAGGAAGCACTTACATAGCATGCAGTTAATAAGGAGATTTCCTCACATAAGTATGTTATAGACACCAGATATATTAATGGGATCAAAAGCTATTAAGAGGTTTAACAGCATCCCAAACTTGGGAACCCTAAAGCTTCCTTCTCTCAGAATCTGGAAAGCAAACACTGGAGCATGGACAGTGTCACAATTGTGTATTTTTCTCCCTCCCTAAACTAGAGGAGTATTTTGAGACAAGATATTGGAGCAGGTGAGTCTTTGGTCTAGCCATTTTTATTTTCTCACAAAATAAATTCAGCCCTTTCTGTTGATTGCACAGACAGCTGGAAGACACCAAACCTTAGGGGAATAAACTCCACTTGGAATGATCTCTCTCGGCAACTGACAGAGATGGAAATCTAACACGAACACTTGAAAACACCCTCCCTTTTCAGTTTCTTCAGTAACCTTCCAGGGCTAAGGAGGATTAAAGCTGCCCAACTCCTCTTTGGAAGGTCTGGACAGCCTGGGAAAAAATAACATTAAAATTAACTCTTCTGAACAAAAGAAAAAGCCAACTTGATATGGCAAGGGTGCTTCCCCCATCCTCAGACTGGACAGAAATTCAGAGGAAAAAAACACTGGTCAGTGAATGAAGTGCTCTAGATGGTATGCAGAGGTGACCTCACAATTGGGGAATGTGGTTTAACAGTAGTTTTACAAAATGCTGTATATAGTCATGAGGTTTTGAATATTCTTCACTCCTCTTTCTGAAGCAGTAGTCCAAAAAAGGCTGTCTCCACTGACCTCTATTAGAGACAGATGTCATTAATTCAAGCAGACATCAATTAATCTAGTATGTACCACACTGAAACCTTAAGAAGAATGCTACGGGAGGAAAAATGTTTCCTCCAGAATCTTTGCTGTGAATACAGAGCACAACCATGTCCTGGAAGAACCCTTGCAGTTACTGTGACTAAAAGTGCCCTCACAAAACGAAACAAAATCCAAACTGCTTTAGGGAAAATAGATAATAGCTGCAACCTTTAACAGTAAGAACAGCTGCAGAATCACTAAGATCAAAAAAGTCCTGCTGTTTACTCCATACATTGTTCTAGTGAATGTTCTTCTGCTAAGATAAATACCTTTATTTTCCTTCCTTGGCTTCAAAGAGCAGCTGTTTGTCTGAAAAGGCTGCCCAGCCAACTGCCCAAACTGCCATAGGTAAGCACCATGAGTCAGAGAACTCAGTGAAGTTTGTCTCAAAGAACTATGAATAGTCCAATTAATCAGACTGTCCTTCATCTTGTATCATCATAACTTCACTGAACACAGGCCCTACATCAGGCGGTTATTCATGGCTCTGAGACAGAGAGAGAAATGTTTTTTCCAAATTGTTTGGTGAACAGTCTAAAGGAGAGCTCCAAGGCTGAGCCATACATTTCCCTTTTTAACAGGACAAATTCTATCCTCTCCTTGTTAATTCACCAAAATAGCAACACTTGACAAAATCATCTGAGCCAAGTTCCATGATGTTAAAATACAGCTTTGAATCCTGTACAGATCTAGAGTCCTGACTCAAACAGTCCAGTGACACAACCACCTTTGGAAATTTCTGCCTTCAATGATATAAAAAAGGGTCACTAAAAGAGGATGAAAGGGGACAGAAGGAAGGTACCTGACATTTCACAGCTGTACGGGACACCGCTCACAGTTTTGAGGTCTTCAAAATTAACTCTTTTAAGGAGCCAGGGGGAAGATATTTCTAAGTAGGAATTTAGAAGTCTAAAATCAACCAGAATTTCCCAAAGACATTCAATGTGGAAATTTAAAACACTGTTGGCTTTTCAGTTTATTCTTTGATGAGTTGGAACAGATTGCACAGCAGACAAGGCAGGAACAGCACATACATATTCTCAGTTTTCTGTCCCTCCCTTTGTGGTCCTGATTCTCATTTCTTAGAGCAGGAATGGGGCTGCAAGCTAGTATTAGAACTAGCATTTCTGCCTGTTTTCATTTCTGCTGTGAACTGGCAAAGAATCACATAAGCTTCTCTGTAATGTTGGAGTAAAAAGTATTTCATTAAAATTAATTTAATTGCCTGGTTTTCTCAAAGCAAATAGAGAAAAGCCCATCTCAGCCTCATATTTAATTCAAACTCCCATAACCTCAAAAACATCTTACAGCAACAACTGCTCTATGACTCCTTCCCCAACACATCACCTCAGACACAGCTGCCATTAACCTTCCTGCTGCAAAGTAGCCTTCATCATGTTCTGTTTATTGCACAGACCATCACCTCTTCCACCAGTCCTAGTCAGGTCTGTGGTCCTTTGGAGTACTTTTCCAGTGCAGATTGCTCAAGGATGCAAGCAGCAACATCATGCTTCCTGAAGGAAAAGGCATATCCTAAATGTATCAACCTAAGCAAAACTTACTTTGTCCTTCAGTCCTAGAACAACTAAAATAAAGAGGTGTTTAATCATCAGAATTTACTATCAGGTTTCCAGCCTTAAGACTGGGAACAGAACAAGTGAAATAAAATATCCCTGAAGGAAGAGGGTTCCTTCAGTTTCCTTCATTCCTCTCTTCTGCTAGACAGTTCTCAAACACAACAATAAGGCTTCTTCCCTTCTTGCAGCATAAGAAGATATTGTTTTCTTACCTAACAGATGCTAAGCACAGCTGTTAAAAGTAGGTCTTGGTTTTACTGTCCTTCCTCAACACACAGGAAGTCTGTATGTGTTTGTTCCAGTAAACTCTTTCCTGCCTTGATGACCTACTACATACTCTAAAATTTATGTATGGCAATCTTAGCAGAATGAGACAGCAATGCTTTGATGTCTCTGTGCACATGACAGCAATGCAGAAGACAAAATGAGAGGCAGACTGAGTATATGAAGTTGTCTCTTCCCATACACTCCATTTACAAAACCTCCTCAGAGCCAGCTTATAAATGAAGGGCTGACAATGAGCTGTGTCTGGATACCATAGCAAGTGTGCTCTTCAGAGTTAGTGACAGGGTTCAGAGGAAGGCTTGGTAAAACAGATAATGTTCACCTGCTGGAATACACTTGATTCTCACTCAATCATCTGATGAGCGTTCCTTACAACATTTCCAAGAGAACACAAAAGGGAAGTAGGTTTCCCTCTGGAGGTGGAACACTGCTGCCTTGCAGGCAGGCACAGAAGGGTTGATGCTTGGTGATCACACACACACCTTCAGGATTTTGAAGAGAGGAAGCTGTTGCATGAGTTTAAGGATAAGCTTACAACTGCTTTGATTCAATACAGGCAGCAACAAATCATCTGCTTGCACAATGTGTGCTGGTGCTTTGCTCTTTATGATCCAGATTAAGAATAAAATGATGAATGCTAGAGTTTTAACATAAATTCCTATCAAACCCAAAATCTCTTTAGCTGAAGTTTTGGGAATAAGCAATGCTTAGACAGCCTAATTAATTCAATTTTTTCAAGTTATTCAGGGAACAAGAAGGTCTTTCTAGGAAGATATTTTGTCTCTCAGTTTTAGAACAGATTTCTGAAGGAAGCATATGAAGTGTAGCTTTTAATGTGCTCTTCTCTCAAGAAAACAAAGGAACATGACAACCCCCATGCCATTTATGAGCTGTTAGACATTCCCTGAACAGAGTTTTGCTACTAAAGTAAATTTCGCCTTCTGAGAACACAAAAAACTGCAAAATATTTTTGCACAAGCAACATCAGTAGAACAACAACAGTAGACACTTGTAATGAGTTGTACCATATTCACTCCAGGAAAACAAATAAACATTTAATTAGGTTAATGCTACTTGTGGTGAAGAGCTACAAGCAGAGTAAGCATTCCACCTTACACATACAAAGGGGGGAAAAAGAACTGAGATTTCCTAATTTTATGCAACTCATCTGGCTGGTTAGAAGAACACAAAATATACAAACTTAGTCTTAAAATGAACATATCAAGAAAGAAATCAATCTTGCACATAGCAGGCACCTTCATGGATACTCACATGACGAACAAGCCCATCTTAAAAAAGTGTTCATATTTTAGTAAGCACAATGACTGGAACTACAGGTATTACTTCTTTTTTCTCTGTGGAAACTCATATTGGCAAATATGCTATTGTTCTCAAAATCAAAAATGGATTGAAAAGCTTATGAGTTATTCCCTTTTGCTTTTAAAATATTTTTACTTCAACTTTCTGCCAAGGATATGGAGAACCCCTAGTGTTTGAAGATTTATTAATAATCTCTAGTGGTCCAAAAAGTCCTCTGCTACTTCAGAAATTCTTTCAAGAATCTTATCCAGACATACCAATTCTAAAGCACATAAATTTAGGTATCTACTGCTTGAAATTTTATTGTTGATATTAACGAGAGTATTTCCCCCCCATCCAAGCAGAACAAAACTCTGCATTTATTGCACGCTTCTACCTTTCCTATAAATACATTACCACTGTCTCCCCTTATACTCTTAATAAAACTATTTTTCCATGAGCATTTCTTTCTTATGAAATTGAACTTTTGGGGCAAACTGTATAAAACTACTCTAAACAATGCCCAGTCATTCATATTTCTTGCTTTACATGCTTTTCCCATATGGTTTGATTCATAATTACTTCCAGCTTCAGGAAACTGGTCCTTTTAAAGGCACCAAACATAAGTTCTTGACTTTGTTTGCACTTAACAAATCAAGCAATGAATCAATTCTATCTAAGCTGCCAGCAATTCTGAATTCTACCATTTTTATCTTCTTCATCAACTGAGACTGTGTCTAACACAGGAGTCCCAAAGTTACATAATAAAGACTCATGTAAGAAATCCTTATCAGGATGCCAAAGGATCAAAACTGAAACAAACTGAAATGAATTAGGAAGAGCAAAACAAAAACAGGGATGGCAGTTACATCCCACCCAATGTGGGAGAGGTTCAATGGATGAACAACAAAAAGCCAGGTAACTGAATTGCTATAAATAGCTCAGGTTAATTTTCTTAACTATTTCAAATGCTCAAACAATTAGTACAGAATGGAAGAGATTAGGAAGGAGGAGATAAAATAAAAATCTGAAATGAAAGATAAATAAATAACTAATTGCCAGAAAAATACCAGTGCCATAAAGCATGCTAAGCCTTTCAGAAAAAGCATCAGGAGACTCTTCATGTGATGGTCAGAATCCCTTCATTTAGCCTCTGAGAGACACTCTCAGTCTTGGATAGGACAGGATATCAGTGGGACTACTCACTTCTTTTCTTTTGTGCCTCATTCAGGATTGCAGGAATACAAAAAGACAAACTGAAAGAAAAAACAGGGCAGAAAGAAATCCCACAGCACCAGGCATGGGGAAAGTCCAGCATTCCAACACGTTTACTGCTTATTTTTACAGTGTTTAATGGCAAAGTACCACACAAAGACACAAACAGTTTCAAAGCAGCCTCCCAGCCTAGAAAAAAAATGAGGGAAAGGGGCTCTGTTTCAGTTCTTCATTATTAAAGCTCTGAAGTAAAGAAATTTCAACAAACATAAGTAACCCAATCTGTGTGTTTCCCTAGCCCAAACTCCCTCCATTTTTATGGTCTTTTCAAAGTCTAGATCAAGTTTCATTTGAGTTTGCAGGGTGAAGGTTATTATTTCTGGCTTCCCCCCCCCCAGCAAAGACACAATTTTTTTGTCTTTTTAACACAAAGTTGAAATCATCATGAATATTCAAAAAATCTTTGCTGCACCTTCCCAATCTATTCTATAATAATGAAAAAGTATGTAAATACACAACATCACAAAATGTCTTGCAAAACACAAAGCCTATTGGAAAAAATATTCCTTCTTTTAGTCAAGTTCTTCCTAAAGAGTCCCAAAGTACACAATATAAAATACATGCCAATATAAAATATATATCATATCACTAATTGAGTGTACTCATATGTTAAGATTATGTTATTGTGATTAACCATAGTGATCTTATTACCATTTTTCCAATTGAGAGGGGCAGCAACTTTTTTTTTCCTATTCTTACCTTGAAAGAAAATGACAAGACCCCCTGTTTTAAGTGCAAAATGTTTCCATGAAACTCATATGTATCTCCTAACATTTGTTAAACTTGATGAGGGACTGGTTCTTCCCCAGTCAAAGTTAAACCTGGGAAGATTTCTCCCAGGTCATCATCTGAGATTTTGACATCCAAGGTTTTGACAAGGCAGAAGGTGAAAATATCTACCAAGTTCCTAAGGGGGACATTTCTCTGTTCAGAAGCATCAAACCCCAGTGTACCTGCTGAAGTCTCTTTGAAAGTAGTTTCTGAAGGATGAGTTCGAAAGAGGGGCAGAAGCAGTCACTAAGCTTCCATCCCACTGAGGAAATGACACACCAGCAGAGCAGGAAGGAAAGGTGGCACAGAGGCACAACACAAGGGAGAAGCCCCCAAATCACATTGGTCACAAAAAGGAACTTTTCATATGCTCAACACAAGTGAATCTACACTTGCAATCTGCCAAGGCAGACACAAAGCAGTCATTAAGGTGACTAAACCAAGCATTCAGAGAGTACTAAGTAACAAGAATGACAATACAACCTCCAGTTTGGCCCACTTAATAAGCTTTAAATACAGTCTATAATTAACTCCACGTTCATGATCCTCCTTTGGAAATCTCATTTAATTCAATGCAAACATAGATTCTGCTTGGGGAATGATTCAGAATTTGTAGTGAATGAGACTCTTGTTTCTAGGACCTGGCCAGTGTCAAAGAACTACTACAATATAAATATTTAATAATAACAAAAGCATGCAACTCCTTGCCAAGCACAGATGTTAGAAGTAACTGCAAAATCTTGGCATTTGGTGGCATCCAGTAATCCACTGGCTGAGTCACTAAAGTGATTGATAGCCTTAAGTTGTTCAGGAACTACTGACCCCCTGAGAATGAAAATCTGTGAGTTGTAGCATAGTTTTTGTGTAAGTGTTTTTCTCTACACAACCAGCAAATGTCAGATGTTATCCTTACAGGTTTTGAAAAGGTTCCTGCTGCTTGGGAAAACTCTCTACCAGGAAGAAACAAATGCAAGTGGCCTGTTTCTATACTTAGTGCATATTTTGCTTTGATATTCTAATTCTGGTAATGATATTATGGTCATTATAAACATAACTAAAATATAAACTTCTCTTGCAACGGATCTTTTTCACTAAACTGGTCCTAAGGAGGCTTATGTCTTGTTTCGACTAAGGGAACAATTCATTCATAAACTGCATTGCCTATGGAAGTCCTCAGCTTTCTATTCACCCTGTGTGTCATTAACCATCTCCACCTGGATACCATCCTGCCCTTTCAAAGCTGTTAGACTTTCTAAAGAAGATCTTTTCTAGGCACAGGCACCAGAAGGGAAGCATCTTCCATCTTAATATTCTCCTTCCCAACAAGACTGACCAGAGCCTGTAATTTCCATGGAGCCTCCATACAGTATCTTTAAAAGTGGCCATCCCCTTACAGGTGAGATCCCTGCCCATGCCAGCCTCCCTAATTACAGCAAGGCATTTATCAGCTCCCACTGAAAACACTACTCTAGTGCTTCTGACAGAATTCCTTCCAAAGTGAACAAATCTGGTTTCATTAGCATTTCCATGAATTCAGAGAGAACAAAACCATTACATTCCTGTAACCACAGCAGACTGTACTATAACTGAATAACAGACTCGGGATGTCTGCAGGGCAGAGGACATTAAAGTAGCAATGCACGAAAAAACTAAAAATGTAAAGGCAAATGGACACATTACTACTTACTAATGACAAATGTTTTCCTTTATATGACATTCCAAATGCAAGTCAGAGTACTTAAGGTGTAATGCAGCTCTACCTTTATAGAAAATGTTCATCTTATGGGCCATTAATTTCAATGACATCAACTGGCACAGCCAGCAACAGGTTTTGAGCAAACAAAAGATTAAGAAAAAAAATGCAAAGAAAACTAATTGTTGCCCTAAGTGCTTCAAGTCACACAAGATTCTCACATGCTGTCAATTAAGTGAACCCTATAAAGTTATGATTTATGGCAAGATTCCACCAGAACAATTATATCACAACAACAGACACAATTCAATTATTTCTGCCAATAAAGTCATCAGTGCAGAACATATTACCCCTTTCAACTCTAAACATTTTTTTTTTAACCAGAAAGTGCTTCTATGATGGTACCATCTTGACTCAGTCACAGCAAGTATTTTAAATCATTAAATCCCACTGAACTCAGTCTGTACTTAGAAATTTGGTATCACAAAATTTCTGACTACAAAAGGCGAATATGTAGAATGGTAGCAAAGTCCTCTAGACTATCAGCCATTTTTCTTCCAAAATTTATTTCCTATGTTTTATGGTATTTTCAGCCATTTTCTGTCTTCCAAGCTATTAAGAAGAAAAAACAAAAAACCCAGAATACTTCAGGCCCAAAGTGAAGTCTGCAGGTCATCAGCTCTAGTCTCAAAGCAGGATCAGCTTTAATTCTACAGAAGAAACAAATAAACCACAACAAAAAGAAGAGAAAAAAACCAAAAACATAAACACCTAACAAACCTGCAGTTAAAAAATAAAAGTTATTTCACCTACATATAGTACTTGCTTTCTTTTTCCTTAAGTTAACTTGTAGTATTTATCTAATCATGCTGATTCTGTTACAAGTATTTTCTAGAAGCTAAATTTAGGACTTTGAAAAATAAACATGCATATTTAGAGTACTATAGAAACATATATTTTTAAGTAGTCAACAAAATCCTTTTTTAATCAAACTAATGGAGAGGTTTTTATAAAAGGTAGGTTTTAAGAAAATAGATCAGTGTTCTGGAAGCCTTCTAGCAGGTAAAAGCTTCACTTGGCCTCATGCTGAAGAATACGAAAAAGCAGACTGTGCCTTGGAGAGCTGTAATCAAACAGGTAAGTCAGCAAAGAAGGGGGAAAAGGATGGAACAGAGGCCTGAGGGGAAGAAAGACTCAAGGGGATTTGCTAAAAGCAAAATGAAAAGAACAGAGCAAGCAGAAGGAGGAGAAAGAGGTCGACTGAAGTAGTGGTTTGGATGCAGCACAGACTGGGACGACAACTGTGTGTGGACAGTCAGCAGGCATGTTCAATAAATTGGACATTACAAAATACACAAAAATAGCCTGGAAAAAAACAGTCTAGTTAAAAACTTAAAAAACATTTTCCCTCTCCAACATCCAGACATTCACTCAAAGGTTACTTTACCAACTTCACAATTTTGGATTAATCTCTTTGCTTTGACTTCTACATGTATAAATTTAAAGTAATGTAGCATGTGAATCTCATCCCACACTGTTGTATGGATACACATACTATTGTCTCTAAATCACTAGGATGTCCCAACACAGAAAATTTAACAAAGAAAATGGGTAACTGTGCCACCAGCATGGGTTCCAGACAGCATGCAACAAAAACTGCGTGGAACACTACATTGAATGAGACCAGAAAGAAACCGTGAGCTATTCACGCAGTCATCGCTATCCTTCCTGACCACTGAGCCTTTGAAGGAAAATAAATAAACAAATAATCATAATTCTTTCTTTCCCATATGCATTCTGCAATCTTTTTGCCATATGTTACTATAAGTGAGTTTATGTACCCAGCTGCTTCTGCAAAAGAAGCTCCTACATAGAGACTTTCTCATCTCCTGCAAGCAGCAGATCCCAACACACTTAGGAGCTTTTATTCCATTATGGAAGCTCACAGGCTGCTCATCATCACTAAACTGATTTTTTTCACCCTATAGGTACCATGATATTTTCAAAACATTAAGAGTGGGGTTTATATTGATATGACATGTTGTGCAGGGGATGCATTCTCAAGTCATTCAAAGCCACGAGACTGGGCCCTTTTAAGTAGAAGGCTTTTCTACTTTTAGTAGTGTTTTTGCTCCCAACACCAAAAAATTCCATCAGGTTGCTGACCCCAGAAACAGGGTTGCTACTGACCCCTAGTGTTCGGCAACCCAGGCTCAATTCCACTGATTTAAGGCAAAAAGCATGAGAAGCATCTTCATCCTTCAGCCCTGCAGCGTCCTTCCAACATAGCAAGAGGTCCCTGCCTTGTGCTGAGGTTCTTTCCGCTCTATTTTATCAACAAAAATAGAAGTATCCATTTTTAAAGGAACAAGAAGAAAGGAAATATAAACTCCTAAGCATCCCAGCAAATTGTACATTCACATTTCTACTACTTTCACATCTGTAATTAATTTTTAATTTGGAAGATTAAGAGAAGGATATCAAGAACAGACTGACAGTCATGGCTTCACATGGGTATTTATAGACTCTTGATCAGTTATTAAGGAATTAATGACAGTGAACTACAATCCAAGCTGGTCTGCAAAGCCTAGTGCAAGGAAAGGAGTTGCAATTGCCAGGTTGCTGCAGGACTTGGCTGTCCCAGGAAGAAGTGTGGAGTCTAGTGAGCCAGCTGCCCAGGTGATATAAAAGTTGCTTACAACAGAAATCTGTAACTACAGAAGTGAAGAAGAATCCTACAGTTCTACTTACAATTTTGAGTCCAGGTTCAGGAGAAAGCCCAGTTTGTCATATTCTGGAAAAGAAAAGCAAAGGACACAATATCATAAAAGCTGCAAGAGTCTCCTCTGCAAAAGGCAGCAAAACCAAACAACAGTAAGTCCTTATAGCAGCTGTTAATACAGATTATTGTTACTCCAAGGTATTCCTAAATTAACATTTCTCAATCTCCAGGAAATACCACAGCAAGAGAACACATGGATAACCATTAATTTAGAAACCACTAAAATTAAGCAAACTATCCAGAGCGATAAAAAGTATTACTGAAACCACTTATGCAGTGATAAACAAAGCTTTCCTGCTTGCTGTACAAATAATTTTGACACTAAACTGTATGAAAAACATTCCTCCTAAGTTCTGATGTGCAGAGCTTTGAAATTTTTCTTCATTCCTTGTCTATTCCAACCCAAAATGCTTCAAATGCAGGTGTTTTTCAGTAAGAAACTGCAAAGTCAGTTTATGTCATGAACGGGGGATAGCTACAGAAACAAAACTATCATTCAGAACATCTAACTCATGTACAAAATAAGCTTTTCATTCAGCATCTCTGAATATATTGTGATCTTGTAAATCTGGATACAAAAAAAATCCTATTAAAATTCACATGAGACACACATGGAAAAGGTGCACTGTTCTTGAGCTGGGTTAAGCTCAGGGGCCTCCTCACACTGAGGACCCCTGGGTCTCACAGCTATACAATAAAAAAAAATACAAACAGAGAAGTAAAAGATAGCCCAATCAGAGATTAAAAGAAACAACAACAAGAAAAAAAAAATCTTACTAGCTTTTAGAAAGACCTCATTGGAAATACAAGATTACTTTTCTCATGAGACACCCCTAGAATTTCTGGTGCAGTAGTTTACCTCTGAAGATCACAAGCTTTTCACTCTCATTTACTGGCAGAACAGCCAAGCCTAAACATGTACCTCAGACACAATGACTGCACCAGATCGGTCAATGTAAACTGTGCCATTGGTTTCAATCCCATTAAGACTTAATTCCTGAGCCAAGGGAAGTATTCTATTTGACATCACTTAGGTAACAGAAGCTGCAGAACACGTGCATGCTTGATACTGGCACATACTGTCTGTTCCCTGCCAGCACTCGAGTGCCACCCACCATCCTCACTCCACCTGTGCATCTCTCCTCCACTCTCCACATACTGACAGCTCTGTTTCCCCCATGTGCTGCTTTCCTCATAATTTCTTCCCACAAGAAATTACGTCCTGTACAACCTCACCTCCACTGCCAGTAGGATTGTGCATAAGAAGGTATCCATTCCATAAGAAGAAATATGCCTTCAATTTTTATTAACCCTTCTGACTCCCAAAACGAACATCTGTACTAAGCAAACAGCCAGAAAGATTTTTTTTTAATAACTCTTTTTTCAAAACCACCTGTAGCCACTGACCCTTTTGTCTTCAGTCTTATCTCGTTCAAACCAACATTCCCTTCTTCCCAACAGGAAATACAAAAAGAGGAAATGCAATAAGAGACATATCACCTCATAACTACAACAGCATCCTGGACTTTATATTAACTCAGCACTTCATCAGCTTTGCAACTAAAGCACCAGAACACAGACATGAGCTAAACACTAAGGACAGACTTCCACTGCAATGTTTCACAAGATTCTCATTTGTTTGTCATAATGTTTCACCTTCCCCAGGCTTTAAGTTTTGAAGTTCACTGATTATTACTGACAGAGATACAAAGTAATTTCCTAAAACTACATGTCAACTACCTTGCAACAGGCACTTTCCAAAAAGTATATATTAGAAAACAAAAAAACATTTCTGGTTTCAAGCCAGATGCAGGGTATGTTCTTGATTTTCAGTAGGGTGTAAGTACAGTTTCAGGCTGTAACATCAAACCAGAAGCATCCACGCCCCTTCCTCTTGTTGGTAGGTGAGATGTACAAGCTTCTGCAGGCAGAGAAATGCTGCTCTCACCATGGGCCATCTCACACTCATGGGCACTTTTGGAAGTCAGCATTACTATTAGCTTGGAAATGAATCTCTATCACATACCGTTCCCCCAGGAAAGACACTAAGACTCTCCAAAATTACAGATTCAAAGTTATCCTCCTTTTTAGCAAGAATTGCAGTCTGGCTACAGACTTCCAGTGTCATTTAGCTGTATCACTGCAAATACAGGGGCCAAAAGTCAGCCCACATGCTGGCTGGAAGCGCCCTGGACTCACAAAAGACAGATAAAGTCCAAATATCGGAAGAAAGCCAAACAGACAGAGCCTAGGAAAAGGCAATCCCTGTCTGGAGTTATGTATTTCAATTAAAACAAGATGAAACACAGATCCACTAAATCAAAGTACAACTGAATCTATAACACAGTTTGGTCAGGGTATGATAATTCCAGGAGAGGAACTGAACTGATCACACAGCTCATAGCTCAAGAAAGGGGCAATCCCATTCCTACATTTTCCTCCATTGAAAATAGAGGTGGCAATAGCCTGTCTTGGCATTCATGCCACCTCTCTGTGCCCTTACACATTACTTCCTCCTCTCATAACCTTAGTTAAAAGCCCTGCTCACGAAGTTAACCACTTGATATACGGAAATATTTCTCCTTGTCTTCATGTAGTGGGATAAAGAAGTGCTGGAATATTAGAGAAAATAGAATAAAACAGTTATAGAGAACAAGATAAAAAGACTCCAACTTCTCCACCAAAAATCATCTTGGACCAGCTGGCCATGTTAAGTGTGGTTTGATGTTGGCCTCCACCAACATCACCATGATGACCCTCCCCCAGCACCCCAATCATTAGGGGGTCTCTGCACTGAAGGACAATGCAGAGCCACTCACAAGTACAGTCTGGAGAACTCCCTTCACATTTAAGAATGTTAAGTCTGATCCAGCCCAGGCCATGTCTGACCCACCAACTTCCAGACCACCTCTATGGCTCTGTGGCACAGGATCTGCTTTTAAAGCAAAAAATGCATAAAGGTAATAAAGAGCTTAGTTTGCATCCCCTGGAAGAACATCATGGCATAATCTGAACAAGACTTTATATTTCAGCCCACAGAAGACCGAAAGGCCCATGAAAGATAAAAGTAACATTATTAGAAGAGCACAAGTCATCCTAAAGATCACAATAACCTATGCTAAGGACCTACAGATCTCAGCTGACAATGTGGCACAGCAGTGCACAGAAGTGAATAAACATGGGAGTTTCATCGTGCACCATAAGAACAAGAAGTCATCTTAGGTCAAAACCAAAATGCATTTCTACATTTCCAGGAAGATCAGAACTGAATAAGAATCTAAGAACTAACAACTATTTTATAATAAGGCATGTAATTGGGATTACATGAAAAGAAACAGAGCCAAGAATACCAATTCCTATAAATTATGCAAATCCCGTGCCAAATTCAATGTTGGCATTAGCATGGAAACTCCTCCAAAGAATCCAACAGAAATCCAGGTACCAGGCTACAAGTGAGAGATGCATTGTATCATGTCTGAAAAACTCCATGCAGCCCACCCAGGAAGCCATAAAGCCCAGTGTACAGTATCTAGCAAGTATTCAAGTTGCCTTTTGCATCTGCAGCCAATATAGCTATATAGAACCAAAATGGGCAAAATTTTCCCCTTATGCTACTAATCTGAAATCAACAGTCCAGGAATTAACTTGCCATAGTTGTTTTATCCTTTCAAACTACCTGTAACCAATTTCACTGATACTAACCCTTGAGTGCTAACCCTTTTAGCAGCCAGCTACTTAGATGCACAATACAAAGAACATTGCCTACAGAAACAGAAAATTAACCATTTTTTAAAAAGATGGGCAATATGCAGTTCTAGCTCTATGTTTAACTGGTAATTGCAAGTACAGGAGGGAAGGCACAAGATTCAATTTCACTATTTTATTTAAAATGTTTGTGTTTGTCGAAGAAATCAGTATAATTCTCAAGAGACAGAAGTCCTATCAAGGATGCTCAGACCACCCTGATACATTTCATCCTGTCCAATGCAGTTCAGTCTCTGCAGAACTGAGGATCCAATTGAGCCAAGCCCTGGTCACTATTCACATGCAAGTTCTACATCTGCAGCAAAGGCCACAAGTAAGATAACTTATTCTGCAATGAAGAAGGCCAAATACATCACAGTCACCTTGGACTAAGAAAACACATATGGACAGTTATAAAAGTTCAACAATGTAAATAGTTCTGCTAGAACTCAAGAGACAAGAAAGAATTAATGAAAAAAAGTCATGTTAAATGGATCAGCTGAAAAGGACAAAAGAAAGCTTTTATTCCAAAGTTAAAAAAACAGCAGTCAGGACTACTGAGCAACAATCAAAGTAATGGATAAACAAAGACTTAATGTTGCATCCTTTCCTTAGGATTTTCACCTTAACCTCTTCAGTGATGGAATTTACAGATGAAAACATTATCTTCTCTTTAAATAACCAGGGAATAAAAAAGACTGTGAAGGCAAGTTCAGGAGTGGTAAAGCTGAGGCCACCCAAGCTTCTCAGCACAGCCCTGCATGGACTGCATGCAGATCTGCGTTTCAGTTTCCTCCTCACCCCCACTCACACTTTTGCATATGCATTTACCAGCCTTTTTCTCCAGGTTGCCAAGTGACATCAAGGAAAACACCAAGAAAACTGGTAAGACAAAGCCCAGACCCTGGTGCCTTTCCCTGCTCTGTAGCAATCACAGAGGGAGCAGAAGTGACACCTGTAAAGCTAAGTACTCAGCCCTTGCAGCCCAGCACCAGAAGCTTACATCACCAATCTACACCTACACATCCTAATAAAACTATAGCAACCTCCAATGGTAGAAAAGCAACAACTGACTGCTTTAAGCCAAATTTAGGAAAGACTCCAATAAGAAGATGAAAAATTTCCTCCTCTGATCTGCATGTGCCCCTTCACTTTTTCAGGAAGTCATCTGTTTCAAGCCTTTGCTAAACAGTTGTTCCATTTACTGCCATGAGTCCACTTGGCAAATGGATTTAATGCTGCCCTACTGAGTCTCCCAGCATACTCTTTATTCTATACATTTTATCGTATTTCCTAATAAAAGTCAAGAACAATATTAACAAAGCAGTAATCTATACTGGCTTTTAATGACTTACAAGATGTGCTGATTTGATGCAGAGATGCCACATGAGAGAGAAAAATCCCATTGAAATACTTTTAATTTGAATCACTCATTAAGCTACTTCTTGACATTTGCACCTCAAATCATTCACAGCTGTATTTTCAACTAGAGGAATAGAGCATTAATAAGAAGACAGATTATGATACTGAACATGCTGGCAAAGTCACATAAGGACTATGAAACTGCTCCATGACAGTCACTGGCAAAGATTCAAGCAGCTCCCACAGTCTACACTCAGGAAAATAAAGAATGAAGTAGAACTTCATTAATCAAAAATGAAAAGGAAAGAGCATTTCTGCAGGAAAAAAAACCCACTTAAACCAGCAGAGAAAATACATGTATTTTCCCTTTTTTTCTTTCAACCTTACAGGAATGAAGAAATATACAGCTTAGTAAGTTCATATATCCTTTCACATATTATTACATAGTGCTGAAACAGAAATGCAATTTGGTTGAAAAACCCCAACACACTAGAACCATATCAGCTCCAAACATTAATTAAAGTTGCTTTCCTCAAACCAAGAACACCTAAAGTTAATTACAACTCACCTGAAAACCCAGGAAATATCAGAGTTTGCAACTGTAGACATTTGTACTATCAGAGTATCATTGAGAAATCAAACAAACAGCAAGGAAGCTTCTGCAAGTCAATGTTTCTGTCTTATGCTACAAATCTATCACTACTCTACCCATTTGATACTTCATTCAGTTGCATTTCTATTCCTGGCCTCCATCCATACCACTCTCCATCCAAAACATATGCAAGTAGTCACCAAATTCACTCTGGAGGACAGACACAGGATTATTCTTATCCTTCACAAAATGGTTATCTGAGCATCTCCAGCAGCTGAATGAAACAGAGAAGGTTTCCTTCATAGTTCTCACAGCTTTTCCCAAAATGGTTATGGACTTTAACTTAAGGAATCACTAACAGCAAACTCCAAAATAAGCACAGATTTAAATTCTCAAATGATTACTCCACTGTAAGTGTGAACTCAGCATTTGGAAGCACGCTTTTGCATGTGGGCTTTTGCAAGCACACGAGCTGCAGCAGATAGCTACTGTAAACCAAAGTTTGGAAATCCAGAAAAGTTAATACATGCAAACAATTTGAGCAAGACCTAGATAACACTTGGTTGCTTGTAATGTTGGAACTAGAACCTTTTAAGCCTGCAAATGAGAATATCTGCTATGAATCAGTGGTCAGTGCTGCAATCAAACATGTCTAACAAGAGCATAAGCCTACAGTCCAAAGGCATTCAGTATTTTCAGCAAGCACAGTAGCATCTGGGAAACTTGCACATCCAGTGCACTCCTATCCAAGGCTTAGAGAAGAAAAATTTAGCTTGCTGTCAGACACAGGAGGTAGGAAAAAGTCTTGAACAAAAATAGCAGGGGTATAAATCTAACTTTCAAGGTCCAATGTTTGATTTGGTAGCAACAAAGTAAAACAAAGCAACTAGAGAGGAAAGACAAAACTAAAAGGAGCACCAGCTGCCTATGGCAAGTGAATGAAACCTAGGTCTCCTCAAACACCCTGTAACCTGATTGTTTCCCCAACTTCAGAGCATGACACCCCTTCTTTCTGAAATGCTTTCAGCTGAAACACTGGCCAAGACATAACATCAAGCACTTATCTCAGCTGCTCAAGCTTTATCTTTTAAGGGAACAGACAGCCATGAAGAGAATTACAAAAACATCTGGACTTGTGAAGGCTGGACCTCAGCATGAACCTCATGGTTCAGCATCACTTAAAACACATTTGGCTCGCATGCCCTCTACCAATAATCTCCTATGAAGCTCCATAGCTTTAAAGCACCATAGCCAAATGAGCTTCTGAACACTCAGTTCAGAAAGATTATCCAGAGAAACCTAGACAGTGTCATTAATCTGAGTTGAATAAGGACAGATTTCCAGCATTTCTGAAAACTGAGACTTGCATGTGGGACAAAGTTAAGGGGAAAGCCAAGATAAGGACAAACAGTCAATTGAAGTATGATACAGAAGCTGCAACAAGACATTGCCCTTCACATGGCAGTAAAAAGCACTTCTAAGCCATTTAGTATGCAAATGTAAGTACCAATTTTAAGCAGCATGAAATCTTAACAGGGAGACTATTATTCTCGGCTGGTTTTGACTAATAAAGAGAAAGGTATATGTAATTTTATGTTTCAAAGCATATAACTTGAGCTGAAACATCACCTACTGGGAATGGCTGGGCCTGGAGCTGCCATGGTTTCTGTGGGTTCTTTCTGGGCTCTGTCTTTTCCTGGGTCTGCAGCAAGGTGAGATGGGATGGACAGCGGAAGCACAATAGCCACAGTTTTTCTTTCTCTCCTTCCTGTTCAACAAGGAAAGCTATCCCTCAGTTGGACAGATATCACACATCTTGACATCTTATTACACATACCAGTTCAGAGCAAGGTGAAGTTTGCAGCACAGTAAGTGCAAAGTACTAAACACAACAACAATAAATGTACAGCTTTCTTGGACATTTCTGAGCCTCCCTTCTCAAATATATGACTTTTCTTTATGTTTCTTTAATGAAGTCAGTCTTGTTGCAGTGAAAGGGTTTACAAAAGATCAAGTCTTACTGTCTCAATTCCTAACCAATCCAAGCTTGAGTTGTAAAATGCAAGCAGAATAAAGACCAGTTCTTTTAAAACAGACCAAAGCAGCCCAATGGCTCACATGAGTCTGTCTCCCACCCTCCATATTAACAGAACTCCAAAAGACACAGAGCAGTTGAACCAGTTGAACAGTTTTTCATCACTAAGTTTACTCTCCTATTGGTGGAAACATTTATGGTTAACTCCATAGACACAAAATCTGTGGTTAAAATTCAAGCAAGGGTTTCTCAAACCTATGCAACTTCCTCCCTACTTCTGCAGACTGAAGAGACAACCACCCAGCACAGGAGACAGGCAACACACTTCAGTTATGACACATTAATTAGTAAGAGAGAATTAATAGAGGGCTTCTTCCCCCCATACACATGAAAACATATCCATTTGGCACGCTAGAGATACTCTCACATCAGATCATGCACTAAGAATAGATCTGTTTCCAGATATAAGTTTTAGAGGAGATACAGGGAGAGTAGAAAAATTTTGAAGTGTTTTAAACAAAGTTACTACCACTAGTTCAGGGGTTAGTAAATCAGATGTGTGTTCAAGTGTCGATGTTAGTGTCAGGCAGCAGGCTCTCTTTCAAAGTGTGCAGGCAGAAGACAGGTGCTATGTTGGAAGGCAGCATGTTCCCCCTATCAAGCTAAGAGGAAAGGCTGGCAAGCATGATAAAACAAAAAAAAATCCAAGCAAGGGTTTTGCATTTTGTGGAAGACAATAAATACCCCCATCTTTAAGTGTTAAGGTGTTTAAAGTTATAAGAGCAATTCTTAGCCTTCCCCTTGCACTTCATATATCATTATATACATTTGTAAACTGAATTTCATTAAGTATCATGCTTACTATGGTTTGCCTTGGCTGTAGCTTGCACATTACACACAGCCAAATGGAGAGTTACTGATCCCGTGAAGTGCCCCCAGCACAAAAGAATTTTTGATTTCTGGTCCAATTTAATTGTAGGTCATGCTTAGGTTCCAAACGCAATGAGATTGGGAAGGATTTGCCCTGGGTTCAATAATGTTGGTCAATCTCCACCCAGAAAAAAAGTTTCCAGCCCTATTGGTTTATTGGTTTTAGGACACTTTCATCTTCTCTTTCCTGGAAGCATTCCTAATGTCTTTCCCCAAATAACTCAACTGTTTGTTTAGCTGGGAAACTATCCTAGTAGCATGAAATAGTTTTTCTTCAGCTGGTAGGTGACATCATCTTAATGCCTTTCCACATGAGAAAAGGAGCACAAACTGCATCATCAACATGTGTGCACGTCGTTTCCTCGCTGGGTAAGGGAAGAGTCACGCAGGTTAATCCTTGTGTCCTACTAAGGCTCTTAAAACTCCCTCTGCACTTGGGAAAGGAGCTATTTACCCTTTGGCTAGATGGCTGATTCCCACAGAAGTCTGACTCAGTGCCTCCCAACATGGCTACCATGTCCAATTAATAGAAGCCTTGTCATGAGGTGGGAGATAGAGAAGAAGGCAATGTTGTACCTGAGCCTATTGTATGTCCAACGGAGTCAAAGGAAAGAACCACTGAATCTGTAACACAAGAGTACAAGTTCATTTTCCCCTTTCTTTCAGCAGCATTTCTTGCTGTAACATTCTTTGTTATTTTGCTTAAGCAATTCCTTGTGCTCCCTTCTGCCAGGAAGCAAAACAACTTCTTCACCAACCAGACAAAACAACAGGCACCTAGCAGAGGTAGAACAATGGAGTATGCAATAAATCACAGTGCTGTTAACCAATGAAGTAGCCACAAGTCATTGAAAAGAATTTCATTTTATGTCTAATACGCTTGGTCAACTGAATTATAACATGCTTTGACTGCTGGCCTAGAGAGTTTTTTTCTTATCAGACATATTCCTAATATTTTGTCCCCACTTAGGAGACTCACCTGTTACAATCAGTTCTGTCCCTGACACAGTTTGTTAAGCCAAGCACTTTGTGTTCCTTGTACTCCATGCTCACCATGTTTCCCACATCTTTACTCACAGTAGTGGCTTCCAACTCAGTGCATTTCAATTCATCAATATCTTTTCACCTTTGCATTATATGCAGCACATGTGCCAAGCATCAAGAAAATATAACCTCTCTACTTGAAACCCTTTTATTTTTCTTTCTGGGACTCACAACAATGCTTTTATCCATGACTGAAGTGGAAACTCTTGCTCACTAGTTAATGCCTGACACTTTTAGTCACTGCTTCATATAATGGGGCACCCTTTGCCTGAAATGTGGTTTAAAGATCCTAGTTTTTATATATGCAACTTGACATTTGGCCACATAGAAACCCTTAGTGCCTGCTTGCACTCAGCTCACCCCATGATCCAGACCCTTTATTAGTCATTCATTTTCCTCATATAGGACTCTTCCAGCCTAGAATCTATTTGCAAAATTATCAGTTATAATTTGAAATTCTGTTCCAAGTGGAGTTGCATTACGGGATCATGCTCGATAATGGAGCTTTCTACCAGCTTTATGCTTATTTGAGACAAACCAAAACTTATTTTGGCAGTAAGCCTCCTGGTTTGCCATCTATTTTCATGGAAGTCGTAACTGAAGGAGAAAGACTACCAAATTCTATTCCCCTACCAGTGGAGCGAAATTGGGCCCAGGACTTAGACATAAATTGCCAATGAGCAAAACACAAAAAAGAACAAACCACCACAATAGGATTACTAATTTTATGAGCTGAGAAGCTTTAAACTGACACAGCAATAGCTGAACTTGCCTTTCATCTTTATGTAAATGAATAAACTGAATCCTTTGACATTTCTCTTTATCACTCAGGTTTCAGATGTGATCAACTCATCACACATCCTTTGCAGCACCACAAAGGCTGCCAAGGTGCAGTGCCTCAGTGCAAGGCAAAAAGCTCAAGCACAAGAAGACCTAGCCTGCTGAAAAGAATTTAACCTCCTGCTACATCACTCGAAATTTAGGCAGGCTACAATCGCAGGCAGTTACCATGTTAGAGCTGAAAATATCTTGACACAGAACTGAGCCCTTGGCTTCTCTATATTTTACATTATCCTGATGCTTATTTTCCAACTCTTAAAAACGTAAGAAGAAACTGCTAATTTTCAAAATAAACACTGTTGTTTTAATAAAGGACTGTTAATTTGAATGGCTTTAAAAGAATTTAGAAAAAGAAGGTCTTTGCTGTCTTGGATCTAGCACTATGGTAGTAACATTAAAAAAATTAAAAAGAAGACATTACTAGTCTCAAAACTTACTCCAACAAAAATAAAAATCCATCTGGACTTAACAACTGTATTTCCTCTTTTGGGAATAAAATGCAGACATCATTATATTATTCTAAATAGCAAGGAGTTTAATTCATTTTAACTGCATTAACTTCATTTGCCATCAATTTTAAAGTATCTCTGTGGGGTCCTACTTTTCAAAAACTGTTGATATTTTTATCAACATAATGTACTGCTTCGTAGTTAATGTCAAATTTAAAAGCTGTTAATTTTTCTGAAATATATTTTGCATTCAAACACTGCACATGAAATATTAGGACTTATCTAAGAATGGCTGAAAAGCACTGCAAGTACCAAATTAACATTATCGCAACCCACAAAAAGAGTATAATGTTTCATTCCCTTAACTGAGAACATTATCTTCCTCACATAAAAAAAGCAATTTACAAGCAGATTAAGAGCTCCTTTTTCCAAACCAGTCCTTCATGCTACTATTAGTTTCAACTAATCAAATTCACTGTGAATAACCTGTATTAGAGTCAACTCCTCCTCAACCTCCAGAAGTAATACCATAAACATGGATCTTTATTAAAACACTGTGTTTATTTCTGATATTAGCACTCCAAAAGTGAAAAAAACTACAAACCTGAAGAATGCTGAGATGTCACCTTTCTTCTACCCCAAAAGCTACTCACATCCAAATTCAGAGCTACAGATTATTTCTGTCAGAAGTTGGAGATAAACATTTCTTTGAAGCAAGCCAGATTTACTTGCAAATACACTGAGTTCTGCTTCCACAAACATAAGGAGAAAAGTTTCTTTGCTTCTATTTTCAAATCTCTTCCAGTCATCGCTCAGTTCAAAATCCTCCTGACTTTTTAGGGGGTCTTTTTTGCTGAGACAAAGTGGCAGCTCTGTCTGCACCCAGTGCCTTCCCCCAAGTCCCAGAATGTGCTCTACCTTTCAAAGGCAATCTTCAACAGCTTTATCTTTCAAAACTCATTAAGACACAATGTAAAACATACCCACTTACATACACCCTTGCTTAGGTGTCAGGAACTGTTCGTGCCTGAAGGAGCAGTCCCCAACCTTTCAGATCCCTATTTCAATAAATAAGCTTAAATTTTTGTTCTCCTGCCTTAACTGAAGGGCAGCCTTTATGCCTAAATCATGAAATCTGACACACAGTAACTTGCCAATATGTACAGCACACACACCACAGTGCCAGTCTTTTACATCTGTTTTTATGTTAACTACAATCTTTTTTTTCAGCAGCTTAAAAAAGGAAAGGGAAAAAAAAACCTCAAAACAACAAGATATAGCAAAATCCAAATGTAATTTTGGATCTTATCCAACCCATCAGAAGAAGCAAAGCCAGCACAAGCACTCACTCAATTTAGAAGGCACTCAGTGCCAGGAATAATGATGGCTGAGACCTCACCAGCCAGATTGCAAAGTTGCTTTGGGTCACTTTTTGTCAACTTTGGGTTCAAGCTGCATTGGCACCTATGCTCTGGGTCACTTTCCCCTCACTCCCACCATCCAGTTAGAGCATCACAAATTGGACCAAATCAACAAATCTGCTTCCTCATCCCCCACAAAACAGTCTTGTGCAGGGCTACCTGAATGCACTCCATCACAGCCCCTTTGGAGTGTGGAGGAGTTTTGTACGAGACCCTGCTCCACTGCTGTGAAACCAACACAAGGATCCCATTCCATTCAGGAAAAAGGAGCTCAGAGACAGACTCTGCAAAGACCCTCAGTGCTGCTCTGGGAACAAATTTAAACTCATTCCCAACAATGCTCCAAACAGGACCCAGAGCTAAATGTAGCTTTGAAGGAACACAACTGGACTTGCACGGATTTGTTTTGTAGAAAAAGAAAATACAAAACCAAAAACCAAACCCCCAAAAACTCACCTGCAAGCAAATCTGTGATGACTACATTTATTGCAGCACTTACACCACACTCCAGCTAAGACATCCAGGTGTGTGGAGTGATTGTATTTCAAGGCAAAGGATGCACTTCAAGCGTTGCTAACCCCTTACCTTTCTCAGGGCCTGAGTAACTGTGCACCACACTTCCCTGTCCCCAGACAGGCAAATTAAATCATCCTTCTTGCTGCATATATTGTGCACCTTAGCTCGGGGCATTTCTGGACAGCAGACTAGCATTCATCTGCTCTTGTAACACACTTCTGTATCTTTTCCAGTACTCTAGTTTCTGAACAGAAAAATAAATGAAGACTTGGGTCTTCACAAATGAGTGATGATCCTCACCATCAAACTGCAGAATTGTAGGAGAAACAAAGCCACACTGAAAAACATCTGAAGTTTCATATTCCCTGCACATCAAAAGATAAACACTTAATGTGGGTAGTGCACTGAAGAGATATATGGAAACAGCTTTTAAAAGCCCAATTGTGTCAAGTTGTTAAAATCATGTAGGAGCAAATACATGGATTCATTTCCAACACAAATACTATCCTTACTTTGATTTCATTATTGAAGAAAACGCAATATGCAAACCAAAAAACAAGCAGTGACAACACATAATGAGAACCGCAAATATAATCCACATTCAAACAAGAACTGTATATAAACTGTATGTTTACCTAAGTGCTGTTTCAAAATTTCAGTTAAGATTTTTATAGTAAGTCCCTCTATAGGATTTGCAGATATTTGCCTCAACCTATTGGAAACCAAAGAAGTTGAACCAATAACTTATCTATTTTTTGGGAGAGGATTGTTTAGGGTTTAAAAATAAATAAATAAAGGCAAGCAAAACCAGACTTCAGCAATAAAGTAACTTCCCCAAGAAAAACAACATGATTGCGTGCTGCTTTGGAAGTGGTCCTGAGAAACCACAAACTGTCAGTCCCACTGGAGTTATAAGAGTTTAATAATAAAGGCCTAACACAGCCTCAATACCACATACCATTACAGCAACACACACCACAGGCCAAGCCAAACAGGGAATACAAGAACACATCACTACTTAAGGCTGTGGTTTGGCACATTCTTAGTCAGATGCTCAAGCTCTGAGGTCTGTATTGCTTTCTTATATGCATAATCAATGTCTCTCATTCCATACACTCCTGTTCTCCAGATACTCTGATGGATTCCTACAGAACTACAACCTGTATTTAATAACATCTAATGTAATTCATACCTCCAGAGTTTGATCAGAGACCAGGTATCCTGCAAAGCTCCATCAACTGGCCTGAGGATGGCAACTGCAGTAATATTACCCAACAAAATTTTGATTCAGAGTCAGAATGAAAACAAAAAAATTAGGTGCTTCATTTTTATCACAGAATTAGAAGAACACCCTTAAGGGTCTATCATTCATTTGTCTCCCCTTTTCTGCTGAGTACTGGATCAAAGTATAGGATCAAACATCCCAATAGCCATCAAAATTTATTTTCTGTTTGAGATCAGTATTCTAGAATTAGACATACCAGAGAAGGAATATTTAATGCATGAAACTCTTTATAACTTGCTGACAAAGTTATCAATAACAACAAAAGCTATTCTTATGTTTCACCCAGTCAGGAAATTAAGTGTACAAAAGCACTCTCAAACACATTCTACTGTCAGGATTCACTTGGCAAGAAGATCTTAGACCATCTCCTGCCCCAAAGAAAAACTATTTTGAATAAGACCCTCTCTTATAACGACTATGCAACATACTGAATAATTCTTATATCCAAAGAACTGAAAGGAACTGAAAAATTTCAGTTCTGTCTTAGAGATCTCACTTAGATATCTAAAGTATGAATATTCTTCCTCAGATTCAGTAAAACATAACTGCCTGCACTTAAAAATTCCTTGACAGGGCAACCTTTACTTCCTAACACATTGTTTTGCATGCTGAAGATGGATTTAGGGAAGGGCTAAGTAATTTACTCAGTTTAATGACAAATGCTATCCTACTAACTTATTAAGTATCCTACTTTTGCATTAATGTTGGGCTCTCCGTTCCCCCAGCTTGGTCTGTTTTGCTTTACTAAGCTCTTTCTTCTATAGTGCCAGGGATTTTCCTACTTAACACCTTCTTTTCTGAACACAGAAATGGCTCTGTGTTAAGGGCACTGGTCACTACAATAACATCTTCTGTACCACAGTTCAAGGATGTTCCAAATGACTCATATTCATAGTTTAAAACTCAAGTACTAATTATAAGACATCACCTAAGCTCCACTTCAGACAGCATCAGTGAAGGTCAAAGGAAACACATATAATACCACTCTCACTGATAATCTCAGCTCCTATACACATACTCTGGCAAAAACAATTAGTACTGCTCCCATGTTTAGACACCAGAAGGAGTTAGATCTCAAGTGTATTGTTTGAGCAGCATAATTCTAACATTTTCAATATCTAAGATGAGAAATTACATATAAAGACACAAACAGAGTACAGGCACACTTCCTAATCACAAATGTGAAAGCGAATAGCAGCAAATAGAGGGACTGCAAGTTTTGGCAAGCAAAACACATACAGAGTTTCAGTACAGTGCTGTCTGCAGCTGATAGGAGACCCAGTTCAAAGTTCAAAACTTAGTCCCTTTATGGGAAGAGAAAAGTCACTCAGCAACAGGACACATCTTCAGCAACAGGAAACATCTGATTGTAAAGAACATTTCCAATAAACTCTGGGTTTAATAAATTATCTTAAAATAAGGCTGCACTAAATTTGAATGCCTGTCCTGTGTACCACCTGGCTATACTTATTTTGGTACGGAGATGTGGGAACAGGACAATGCTTGTTTCATGTAATGTACCTGTGAGAGAAGATTCATCCTCATTTGAGAACACACATCATTGAGAGATATCATAATAATGGAAATATTTAATTCTTAACAATAATTCACTTATGCACTCTACAAATTATAGTTTCTGCATTGTTGCTCTAGCCACTATCTCTTTAAATATAACGCCCATTTACAAAGCACACGGTGCTGAGGAAGGTCTATAGGTTCTCTCTCTACTTTTGAGGCTGACTCAAAATACCTATTTTATTGACAGCTGACTTAGATCTGAACTCAAATTCCTTGGCCATCCACTCTGCACACATGAGGTCCTTTTGTGCTACAGCCTGGACACTGGGAAACTTGACACAGAGCACTGAGGCTCAGCACAAGCTCTGCTGCAGGGAGGGCAGGCACAGCTGGCTCTGAGTGAGTCTCTGCAAACTAAGCCACAGCCAACAGGGGTAATTTTGCCATAACCCATGCAGCCCTGAACAAGTCCTTCGATTAAATTGTTTCTCATCCATAAAAATAAACAATCTGATTTTTTCCAAAGACCCTTGGATAAAAGGCTTGAAAGCTAAGAATGGATATAGCAAAGTATTATCACTTGTCTGGAGAATTTAATGTGGCATCAAGGTCTACTGGTTACACTGTAAACAGAAAAGTCATTCTCTATCACCCCTCAATTTCCTGTCACTTAATTGAAAATAAAACTCTCTTAGTGATACGGAACTTGAGAGATGTAGTAGCATTTCTTTAGGCAATTTTTATGAATTTCATGGAACCCAACCAACCTTTTTACACTTGTTTTGTGCATTGCTCCTTTTTCATCAGGACATTTGTTATGAAGTGGTAAACGAACTGAACAAGAAACAACACTCATGTTCTGAACAGATGTATTTTTAAAATGGTTTGAGCATGGCAATCTTCTTTATTCTGCAATGAATGAACGGAATGAAAAGATGTGGTGTCCTGCGCCAGCTGGCAAATGCTCCAGAAGGACATTACATTGCTATTGTCTCCAGCAGTGCCCAAATAACTGTTTGGTGGCAGGAAGGGCTGGTATGTTTTGCTCATAAGATCAGTATTTATTTGGATCTACTACATAACTTTGCAGAGCCATGATCAACATGGTGCTTCACTGAGCATCAGGGACATGCAGCTCCTCCGTGTCCATCACAGCTCCCTGCTCCAGGGGAAGGCCAACAGCACCTGCTCCTTACCTTGCACTTTCCAGAAGGGAGGGGGACAGTTCCAGAGAAAAAGGACAAGGTGAGATCAAAGTGCTGCAGGCATTCAAGGAAGATATACTTGGCTTTGAGGAGCACAACTCCAGAGAAGGTTCAGAACTACCATAAAGTCACAAAAACACCCGGGCCAAACTCTACCAATAAGGCTGGTATCCAAGAAGTTATTTTCTTGACAATGAGAAATCCTTTATAGCTAATCCCAAATAGATTCTCAGTATTGTAAGGAGCTCATGACCTCCAGAGACAAACCTCATATTTTGGTTTCAATTATTATTGTAGCACAAAGTCAGTCATACTCCCAAATTCCATGTAATGTTATAAATTACAAAACAGTACAATTTCTCTCTTTGAAGATAACAATCTATGTTGCAAGACAGAAAATAGGTACTGGCAGTTAGAGAATTACATAGCACAGAGAAAATTAATTCTGTATTTCATATTTCAAAAAAAACCCATATATTGTTAGCTTAGATACTATAAAACACAAAGCATTTATATTTTGAAATAAATTGCTTTAGTCTTGCAGCATTTTTTCTAAACAAGGACATGGGCCTTTACCTTAATAAAATACAGTTTGTGTCTCAAACTTACATATACTCACACAACTGTCAGAGAACTCTGAAAGGCTGATGTACACTATTTTCTGGTTTACATAAATAAAGATATTTACATAATTAATGACAATCAGGACAACTATTATAGTAGACTGGTCTTGGTTTTATGCCTACTGAGCCACTCAACTATTTTTTCCTCCCTTTCCCTCACATGCAAAAACCATCTTGTTTTCCAAGCTAACTCTCAGGAACTCCTCCTTTCTCAAAAGCAGAAGTACAAATACTTCCATCAGGAAATTCACATTCTTGAGTTTGTTTGAAAATGATCTACAACTTATGATTTGTAGCCAGTGGTCAAAAGCTTCCCAAAACTTTAAAGCACGCAATATCTGACCCAGCTACCACAATAACTGCCAACAAGGTCCTGTGTAGAGTTTTTACAGTGAGATTTGTCATCTCTCCTGTCTCTGCCTGGAGCACAAACAAATCACAGGAAGGAGTAAGGTATGAGGTATGAACCTAAAATATCTCCTGAATACAAGTCTTTTAGAGGCATCTTGTCTAGAAAATGACCACACTTGAATTTCTTTTGCATAGCAAGGACCTAGATCATTTATTAACATGAAAGGTGATGTTGAACAGAAAGTCTGCTGGATCCATTTTTCACTCATGTATTTTGCAGTTTGGGGCCAGGGGAAAGTTTGTGGGAATTTGTTTAACTTTTAACAGCATTGCCACAACTGATTCCAAAATTTGAAGAGATTTCTGGCCCATCAAATCCTAAAACTTACTAAGTTTCCAAAACATGCTGAGACTTACAAATGAAAATTTTTATTTGAGAGATCCTATACAATATGTGATTTTATAGGTAGCAGACATACTCAGAGATATGCAGCATAAATTCTTCCCAAGCTGACTGGCTTGAAGAGCAATTTACTTACTGATACACTAACTGGTCTACAAAGGGCATTATGTCTACACAAAAGCTTTCACATCCTAAACCAAACACTGACACGGGCAAATGTGAAATAAAGGTGTTCCCAGAATATCTGCTTGACTATGAAAGCACCCATACTCAGAGGGAAAAAAAAAAAAACCCAAACAAACAAACAAAAAAAACCCCTCCAAAACAAGAACCACAGTTACAGAACAGTACATATATGCTCATTTCCTATTATTTTCTTTTACAGAAATGTTTGATTTTATTTTTTTTAAAAAGAGTTCATCAAAGCATAAGAAAAATAACCCAGGGATGCACTACACACTGTCAGTAGTGCCTCATTTCCATGTGCAGAAATTGCAGGACAATGAAAAACTTATTGAAATAGCAGCTGCAGGAGTGGAAGTTGATCACCACATACACCACTCAGCCCCTGGACAAATACAGCTGGAGACAATCTAAAGAAAAGTGTTCCTCCGATCACACCACATAGAAAAATACAATGAATCCCTTTAAATTAGCACTTGGCAGAGAAACAAGCCAGTGAGAGGAAAAAAAAGCAACCAACCAAATAAAGCATTAAAATAATTCCAAGGCACCCAGAAGGTTAAGTAAGAAGAAACATTGGTTGCAGCCTAGGATCAATGGAATTAAACTGCTGAGCGCCCCCCATGAAGTGTTTCAGCCTGTTTAAAAAAAGAAAAAAAAACTCATAGGGTAGTTTCCAAGGCAGCAGTGACTAAAAGTCAGCAGCCACTCTTCTAAGTGGGAAAAGGACATCAAAAAAAGATGCCAGTCTCACCTCCAGCTACAAGAACTTTTACTGACCATTGACAAATTCTATCAAAAATATCCTCATCAGAGTGAAGGTTACAGTGACCAAAGCTTGTGCGCAAAACTGGAATAGGCAGTAAAATACCAGAGAACTGCATCCAAACATATTTGGTGAGACTATTCAGGAAAGCCACAAAGTCTCCTGCATCTTTGCAATTAAAATGCCTCTTGAAAACAAAACAAAACATGAAAGCCCACCCCAAAACCAGAAAGAAAAAAAAAGCCCAAAACAATCCACACCAATGGACTACTTTATTGAAAATATCGAGACAAGGGATAGACTTCCTTGAGAACAGTAATCCAGCATCCAGCATAGCAGCATCACTGAAGCATCATTTGTTTTGCTGTTGAAGATCCTGTGAAACTGCCAACTCTACTTCACTAAAAGTTGAAACTTCAGAAATTGATAGATGCCAAGAACAACTCCCTTTCTAAGTCAGTTTCCACAAAGAAAATCTACTGTAATCTCAGAAAGACGAAACTTCCACAGCGCTCCACAACAGACTCCATTTCTTATTAGCATTTCCAGCCACCTGCTGAAGTATGCTTCCAGCCAGGATTTCACAGGCTCACTGGGATTCACAAATTTTAGACTTTTACCAATTCTGGATTACTCCACTAGCGGAACTCCTTATAAAAGGCAACAGTCATTTTACTAACCTTATTCTAAAACAGCTGCCTTATCTAACACAACTTCATTTGACTAGCAAAAAAACCCAACAGCTTAATGTTGGCAGCTGTGGGACCAACTCAGAAATAGAAAAAGGCCTTTTCTTGGTTTGTGACAAGTCATCAATGTTGGCAACTTTTTGGCCCTAAATTTGACTAGGAAATTGCCTACACAACTGAGCAGATGATAGGGAAAGAGAGGAGAGGATTAAGGGAAGTGAGATAGCAATGAGTAGGGCATTCTACAAATAAAGAATATTGCAGAAGCCTGAGACAGCAGTTCACAAAACACAAAGGACTGCTCGTCACTCAGAAAAGGCAAACTGTGTTGAATGGCTTAAGCTGTTGGGTTTTGAAGTCAGGGACTGGTTGTAGAGGAAGAGGTTCTTAGGTTTTATACGGTTTTTAAACTGTAATAAAAGAGTGACTTTCTCAGGCTGGATAACCTTGACATTCCTTTTAAACCATACTAAAACAAACATGCCCACCAACTCTCCCAAACCAAATCAAGAAATGGCAACACTAACCACAGTAGATGCTATTCAAGGCGATACACAAACCTCAGCATCACAAGGCCAAGGACTCCATATGGAGAAACGCAAGCCAAAAGCAGGATTTAGGGCCAATTTCAAAATTGCACATATGTAAGAGTACTGCAACCACTTTAAGATCCTCACTGCATCCGAGCAATCGTTATCACCAGCCCCAGGCCCACAAGACTTCAGAGAAGGAAACAAAGTTATCAGTTGCAGCAGAGCACTTTCCCACAGCTGGTTTTAATTAAGCTAATTTGGCAGTAGTGAATGACAGCAAGCAGAGCCTTCCCAAATCACTTTGCAAGCACTTTTGCCAGCATTTCACCATCTGTCATAACCAGGGTACTTGATACTAACTAGGATCTGTCTGAGGTATAGCATTTTAGAACTGTGTATCCACTCTCCTTTAAAATCATCTGGTAGAGCCACTGCTTACAGGCAACTGGAGCCACTGTTTACAGATAATGGGGTGTTGGGAGAAGATGCAGAACTTGAGGAAAGGCATTGGATAAATTCCACTGAGAAAACCACTCCTGAAAAAGCAGATAGACCACTTGCCAGAATCCCATCATCCCTTGGCTATACCCATGGTACATGAAACTTATAAATGATCACATAGATATTGAGGAGATTTTGGAGCTGTAACAAACAGAACAGCCTATATAATTCCTAGGCTAGCTGTGTAGCTTTTCTTTTATGGATATGTGCAGGATAGGGCAGGTTTAGCATGAAGAAATTCTTTGGGTTATACCATGATCTCAGAACAATCCAGGGTATGGCCAGATTGTGCAAATTTAGGCCTCATTAAGGGAATGAGAAAGGGTCTAGAAAAGGAGTAATTTTAATGGCATCTAACTACATGGAAATTTTTTTCTAAGGTAAATCTGTGACCAGCAACTGGAGTGGGAGAAATTAATGGTATAAGTACCAGCACTGGTACATGAGACCAACATACATAAGGAACAGATGGATCAGTAAATATAAATCATGAACATTAAAAAAAACCCAAAAACATACCAGCCTTCTACAGGGACGCTTAGTACGTATCCACAACTGGTCTGTCTGGTTCACTCAAAGTATGAATATCTGATACTGAAATACTAGTTCAGATTAAAACATTGACCTGGCCACCTCCAATAAATGCAGATTGCTGACACTAAAGCCAGGGAAGTTGCCAAGCACCTTAAACCTGAACCAAGGCAAAGGAAACAATAAATGTTGCAGGATCATAAGTCTGGGCTTCACAAGAGCAGAATTCAGGGACCAGCTTCAGAAAAACCCACATGATTTAGGCCTTGGGAGAAGACTGGTGCAGGAGAGTTTGCTCATTTAGAAGAATGACCTCCACCATGTTCAAGAATCATAGAGCTAATGTGCAGAAAATCAAGCAATGGTACCAGGAGACCTACATGGATCAACAAGGAGCTTTTGACAATACTCAAATATAAAAAAAATGCACACAAGAGGTGGGAGCAGGGTCAGGTGAGCAGGGACAAATGCTGAGACACTGTCCTAGTGTGCAAAGGATGACTTGGGAAGGTCAATCCTGCTGGAGCTGAAAACGGTCAGGAACAAGAAGCGCATCCACAAGTAACTGAGCAGTAAAAAGAAGACTAGAGAAAATGTGGGCCTCCTGCCAAGAAAAAAATATGGAAAAGGTCTGGAGAAATGGGCAGGCAGATCTCATGAAGTTCAGCAAAGAAAAATGCAAAGTCCTGCTCTTGGAGAGGAATAACTATGCCCTACAGGCTGGGTGCCAACCTACTGGAAAACAGCTTTGCAGAGAAGAACCTGGGAATCTGGATGGAGCAGCTGAACCAGCCAGCAGCATGCCCTGGTCACAAAGGCAGCCAACAGCCCCAGGGTGAGGGACCCTTCCCTGGCTCAGCACCACGGGGGCTCTGCTGCAGGACTGGGGCACTGCTGGGCTCCCCTCTAGAGAGACACACTGGAACAAGTCCAGCAAGTTAAGATGATTAAAGGATTGGAGCATCTGCCACGAGGGGAGGCTGAGAAAGCTGAGATTGCTCAGCCTTGAGCACAGAAGGCTCAGGGCGATCTCAGTAACATAACCTGATGGGAAGGATTAAAGAAGGCAGAGATGAGCTCAGAGGTGAGGCACCCAGTGAAAGGACAACAGGCAATGGGAACAAACTGAAAAGCAGGAAATTTTGTTTAAACCTAAGAAAGAAACCCACATCTGTAGTATAGGGGTGCCTCCTAGTTACAACTATTTTGTGATTCTGTGAAACACACTTGTGTTCTAAATAAGTATTGCTCTTAGGATTTTAGTGCAAGTATTGCCCCTCAATTGAGACTACTTCAGAAAAAAATAAATGCAGAGGAATCAACTGCAAAAAAAAGGCAAACCTTCCTGTCTGCTGGTAAGATGATGCCAGGCAAAAAATTCTTAACAATGCCCTAAAAAAGTGAGAACTCAATTTATCCTGAATAGAGCACAGGGTAAATATAATAACTACAATGTTAGGGCTCACTTACAAAGAATTTCATTCCCAGTATAATAAAATATAATGCTAATGGCTACTATTTGAGTCCAGGTGCGAAAATCCAACGATCCTGCTGAGGTCATGATTATTACCCATAACAAACTGGGTTTTACTACTGGCTTTCACAAGAGGGGCAGCCAGTTAAATACAATGTGCAGACTATAGTGTTTTGGCCAATTTGAAGCAGTTTGAAGGATCTGGGAAGTTTCTCTAGAGTTGTTCAACACATTCAACATGACTGAAGTGTCCTGCACTGACAAATTCCCCCACCAAATTCCACCCTTCAGAAGATTTCAAGCAGGTGGATTATTAATGCCCTGCATTCTGCTAGTGAAAATTTATATATTTATGCCACAGAAGGCACAGCTTCCCTCCACAGCCCCAAACAGGCCATTCCCCTAAGACTCCTCCTTTGAGCCATCACAAGGACTGCCCTGGCTGAAAGGTCAAACTGGCAAGATGACTTTCCATTTTGGTTTTCTGCTATTCTGCGGTAGGCTGGCATTGTTTGCCATGCCATCAGTCAAACAGAAACAGCTGGCTCAAGGTAAGTTATAGAAACAAGGGTGAGGGTTGAAGCACAAAGAATGCAAGTGGTTTTAAAACACAATTACAGCCAGTGCTGGCAGAGTTTCCTGCAGCCAAAGCCCCAAGGCACATTAATACCTTTCTATCCACTCCTCCCTCCACTGTAGCTCCACCCCTACAAGGCATCTTGTTTTCTGCTCCCAACAGATCCCATCACTAAAAGCTACCTACCATCCCAGAAACAAGCAGAAGAATGAAGGACCATGAGGACAAACCACGATGAGAGGTAGACTCAGCACATGAAGTGCTTCAGTGAGTTTGCTACTATACCTATTATGCCTTATACCTATAAGGGGTGTGTTCTGACTCTGTGGCTTAGATCACTTTGCAAGTGAGGTTTTCTGCTTTGCAAAGTAGTTATTTTTGCCAACTTAATATTAAATAAGCCCATACCAGAATTTCATGGAACCACAGAATGTTTTGGTTTGGAAGGGATCTTAAAAACCATCTAGTTCCAAACCCCTGCCATGGGCAGAAACAACTTCACTAGACCAGGTTGCTCAAACCCCTGTCCAACATAGCCTTCAAAACTTCCAGGAATGAGGCAGCCACAATTTCCCTGGGCACCTTCTTCTAGTGCCTCACCACCCCCACAATAAATAATTTCTTCCTAATATTCAGCCTGAACCTACACTCTCAGTTTGAAACCATTTCCATAAGTACTTTACAGTACAGGCAGAATATAGCAGTGACAAAACTGAAGGTGTCTCACTTCCATCAGGATTACCAATTCCAACCCCAAATTAACACCAAGCTCAAGGCCACACATGATACTTTCACAGGAAAGCAAAATTCAGGAGATTTTTACATCCTGTGTGGCCCAACACATCACTGACACTGCCCCTAGCACAGCTGTGCCATCACAACTGCTCACAGGGTGAGGGGAGATGGTAAATTGGATCATTGAAAAAGTATGGGATAGAAGTCACAAAAAATAGTCCTTAAAAATGTTACTATTAAGTAGTCAATCAGAGCAGATTTACCACAAAAATCAACACACTATGTAACTGTACTCTCAGAAACTTAGATTTGGAAAGCTCAGGTCATTTCCACGGAACTGAAATGATCCCTGGCAAAATGGTAACATTCCTTAAAAGTGGGTCTTAAATAACAGCCCACCTGTTGACATTCAAATAAAACACAACTCTGGTGAACAGCAGCCAGAGACTGTGCAAGAATGTGGTAAATAAAACACAGGAGGAGAGAGCAGGGCTGTCCAACAAGAGATGGAATAATTGCAACTTTGTCCCCAAACCTTTACTGTTTTTTTTTTACAGTTTATCTCCAGAAGAAAAACTCTCTGGAAAGTTCCAATATAATCAACTCTTCAATCAAGAAGAAAGAAGAAACAGTCCTTCCTCAACACTGAAGGACAAAAAAGCTGTATCAGAATACACATCTTTGAAGCACTTTTTGTGATATCAAAACTAATGAGAAAACATTTATATTAATTGGGGGATTCTCCACAAAACTACTTAGTAAATCCATAAATGCATGCTCTGGAAACGGGGCAGTGATCCAACAACAACTAATAATATGTCAACAGTTCCAATGAATAACATATTAGGAGCAAGAAAAATTCCAAACTCAGTGTGAAAAACCTCATTTTTTATCTTACACCAACAGTACCCTCTGCTGTTCCAAAGCTGCACTGCATAAGGTGACATCCAGCCCTGACCATTGGAATACTCCATCTATCAAAAGCACCTACCTAGCTTTATTCATTAATTATCCCTCTTCCTGTAGAGATGTTCCAGATATGTTGGTTACTTCCTACTACAAAGCCAGGTTTTGGGTTGGTTATAATGCTAATATATTTATTGTCCCAAGACCCTCTTCTGTGATTAGCAAAATACAGTTTTAGCCTTAGAAATAATTTTTAAATTAAAATTTTTAAATTAACAAATAGAAAATAATTTAAGGTTATTCTCTAAGAAAGACAAGACCCAGTCAACACCACAGTAATATTTTCTGTAAAGCCAAAAGGGGGTTTTTGATCTTAAAATCAGTGTATTGTTCAACAGCCACACATCAGGGAACTCCAAATATTCTACCACAAGGTTTTTCAAAACGCAACTTGAAGGCTACATCCCATCTGGCAAATGGTCCTAGGGGAAACAACACAGGAAGATTCCTGTACTTTTGATGTCCCCTGATAACCCAGCATGCCCATGCTGGAAGAAGGACCATCACACTGCAGATCAGCACAGCAAGAGCAGAAACAGGGAGGTGAGGCAGAGAATCCCATGGGCTTCCCCTGTGACAAAGATTCCAGACCCATCCACGCAGGGTCACCATGAAGCTTCAGCAAAAGCCCTGAACCCGAGGAGACACCACCCTGACAGTGTCCAGCTGATGATCTTCATCAGCAGAGACATTCAGAAATCGAGTGTACTGCTGTTCTCGTCCCCTCATGTGGAAGGCAACATGAGGGAGGATAAGCACAAATTGTATGAGTGCTACAGGGGAAAAAATGTCCCCAAGTGTGATTTGAAGCACAGGCATCTCACCACAGGCAGCCTGTGTGAACAAGCACAAGGAGCAAAAGACATACAAGAGTAAGGAAAACTAACTAGGATTATATGGTTAACATGACCATGCCAAAATTGAACTGTGAATGAATGTACTAAAGTATAATCCAGAACTACAGAAAATACAAACAAACAAAACAGAAAATAGAACTCCTTGAGTACAGAGAAGAAACAAACTTGTACAACTTGCAGTAGAAAAGAAACCTGATCTCAAAACTTTTCAGGGCAGGGTGACATATGACAGAAAATGTCTACAGAGCTTAAAATTTAAAAAAAAAAAAAAAACTGAACAAAACATGTTGTCCTTAACTGTATTGTCAACAAGACACTTCCATACAGTTCAGCGTCTTCTTCTGAAGCGATGGGAGACAGCAGCCAGTTGCCTTTGCCCAAAGGACACAACTTTGAAGCTTCAAGGATGGTTTCATGTATTTCCATCAAGAGCAGACTTAGAACCAAATTTTCATATATTCCACAGGAACACGACTTCCAAATGTATGGCAAGTATACAAGTATTTGATCTTGGCAAGGGAACAAAGTACTTCCAAGGGGACTCAATGGTGTTGTAATGAGTTATAGTGAACAGCAAGCTGATCTGAATTGGCACCACAACACTGAATCTCCTACGCCTTTGCACTGAAAAGCATCAACTACAGCACAACTGCAAACCATATTTTTCTATTCCACTCACTCCGAAGAAATATATGCTGGAGCACCACACTCTAAGAAGCATACACACAAGTTAGAGAGAGTACTTAGAAGTGACAATGTTTAATATTTTTTAAAAATTTCTCCACTAGAAAGATTATAAAGCTCAAACCTGAAGAAAAATAAGACTCTAAGAATCTTATCAGCTAATCAAAAACTCACAAACACATGTTGAAGGGAGAAAAAAATCAAAACAAGAGAGGGTGAAAGTCAGAAAAGCTTGCAATTGACTTCATTGTGGTCAAAGTGATTTAGAGTAGACATCAGGAAAAATCTGTCTAGAGTGAAGAACAATTAAGCACTGGGACAGATTGTACCAGTTTCCCTGATTAGATTTTATAGAGTACTTATGACATATGTTGCAATAAAAATATGTTAAAAATATTGTTTCTAAAAGCCCAGAGAAAGACCTGAGGTAGTTCTTTCCAGTGCTATTTGCTACAATTTCCTATGAAGGAAAACATTTTTAATGGCCATTATTAAAATATACAACCTCTAAACCAAGCAGTAACATTTAAAGTCAGATAATCAAGAAAACACACAGTACTAGAAATCAAGCTTATTAATCTACATTTTAAAAAAAGCATAGGGCAATAATTTTTCAAATTAAATATTTACTAAAGTATCTTAGAAATTACCTAAATGTTATACAGAAGGAAAGGAAACTGCCTTGTACTTCCAGCTCGCTCCCTGTTGTTTCTTAATCTCAGTGAGGTAGCTGGACTAAATGTCAGAGTGCCAGGAGTACAAAAATGCAAGGAAATAGCACTGAGGTACAAATATAACCTAAATATGAAAATACATTTAAAATAAATACTAATTATGTATTCAAAACTTAAATAATCATTTTGGAACTTAACACCATCCCTTTCTTACCTACAGACTGACTGTTCAGAACTGATATTCTCACTTGCTGATATTATCTTGCTGTTGTCAGTGCTTAAAAAAAAAAAAAAAGAACATTTATTTGCAACATTTTTTAGGATTAGGACAGCAATAAGGAAGGAGGCTTCGGTTTTATGGCCAAAGAAACATTATTCTTCAATACTATCCAGGTCCTAAGAAGGTTACAATCACAACAATGTAACTTCTATCGCAGTACAATTGACCAACATCCCTCTAGAAATGTGAGACTGGTTCAAGTCTGTCCTTTAAAAGAAGCCAAAAAACAATTGCCTTGATGGAGAAACAACACAGAAGAAACGGAAATTAAAAATTATTAACACAGATTTGCTTCTATCTTCAAGATGAAACTTGCAGCATGCAAGCACCTCCACATGTTTGTAATCCTGACAGAGCCAACATTCAATAGACAGTTGCAGGGGATTTATACCCCAGGTGATTCCATGTAACTGCATTCCCCAAACACTTTATTGGACCAGACAGACATTCCAGAAGATGAGGCTTCACACTGTACAGGATGCAGGAAGGGAACCACCCAGCAGTCTATGCAAAATGAAGCCTTCTGGAAACATTCATCCCACCAGCTCCCATTGGACACAAACAAAGGAAATACCACAAGTAATGCTTTTTAATTAAAATATGTTATAAAGTGTACACAGGCGCACACTAGGAGGAAATTATAAAAATATTATAAAATATCTTAGAAAAGGAGTACACTTACTTCTCAACTCCTACTAAAATAAAAGAAATTATGGTACTTGTTATGGGTTAGTAGCTTTGGAAATCTCACCTTTCAAGGACAATAAGTGGAGCTGCCATGAGGAAGAGAGAACCACTACTGTTGGTGCAGTCACTGTAGGCAGAAAGACAATTTTGTGCAATGGCTAAATGGACTCAAAAGGGAAATTAATTTGCAACATACAACCCTATGGCTGCCACCAGCATATATCTTATTGCACAATTAATGAAATACCTCCAGTGTTCCTATACCGCAGAATTTTGAATCAATGAAGCAATTCATGGGAGAGATTTAAAGAGCTTAGTGTGGATGCCTGACTGAAAAAATAAACTACCTCAAAAATAGTTCGGAAAACAACATCTGTGCTACACCAAAAAGTGCAGAACTTGAAGAAAACTGAATTGAAGAAAGATGTCCAGAAAGTTGAAACCTGATCAAATAAGCAATACAAATGCTCAAAAGGAATAGAAAAACCCAACATAAGTACATAAGGGAGATTTTAAGGACACCACTCCTTTTGGATGCAATACATTGCAGTCCCCAGCTCCCTCTGAAACAGGTTGCAACCCCAAATTTATAGTCACTTCAATAATGAACAAACTTATGTTCAACACTCCAGATATTTCTACATTTTTAGTCATAATGCAGACATGCCTATCATTAATAGTTGGCAGCAGTAGAAGTGGTTAAAACACAACAGTGTTCACACCCAGTCCAGCCATTTTCAGCAGCTCTACCTTCTCCAGAGGGAACCAGTTACAACACGCATGGCCTCCCTTGCAACCATCATCTTCTCATGAGCCCTCAGCTTCTGATTACACAGCAGTCAGCAACAGCCATCCTCTTTCAAACAGTTCTTTGTTATTCTGAGCTTACTAAACAGCTGTGTATCAAGCACTCAGAGCCTAAATTAGAAGTATTGCACAAAGAGCCACTGCCTTTCCTCACTGATCTTCTCATCTGTTGAGTTCTGAAATTTCAAGAGATAGCCCTGATTACTTTGGTAATTACTTCTCACATTGCCTTCTGGTCACTTTGTACCTACAATTATGAACCAAAAAAAAAGCATAGGCATATGGAACACATATTCAATTGTCAATCTATCCTGTAAGTCCTTCAGGGGAAGGAAGTGACAATGTCCACAAGTTACAGATTAGGATGTTCTGACTGGACATTAGGAAAAATGTCTCTAGCAGAGCACAACGGAACAGGTTGCCCAGAGAGGGTGCCTGGTACCTGAAGTATGTTTTTCTACTCATCACTGTGTTCTATACTCCCTTAAAAGTAACTGCTTTTGGACTGATCCCCTTGAGAAGCATAAGGCCTTTGTGGCAGCTACATCAATACCTGCATTGTTATTGTATATTAAATACATTCAGTATTGTACATTCCATGTTAAGTGTCCCTTCATTGACCTGACTTTTCTTCAACCACCTCCAATACGAGCACCTGCAGTGCAACAAATGCATGACAAAGAGGTGTTTGAAATAGAAGGTGACATACCAAAAAGTATATAGAACTATTTAACTGATATAAAACAGCAAAAAAGTTTAGGACAAGAGGTACAGGAATACCCAAATACAAAAAAAAAACCCAAACCACTCCAAACAACAACGAACCCTCTGTTGTACTACATCATGCCGGGTCCCTAGGGAGGGCTACAGACAAACAAAGGATTGTGCAGGGATTGTGCAGATGATCAAACTGCAGGGCACTGACACAAGGCCTGTGAGGAGAGACTGAGGCAACGAGCTTGTTTAGCCTGCAGAAGACAGCAGTTGGGGGAGGCCAAAGGGCAGCCCTCCAGCACCTGCAGGAAACTCCCCAGAAAATGGAGCCTGGTTCCCCCAAAATGCTGCATGGGACAATGAGAGGCAGTGGGCACAAGTTGAAGTGAAAGGTTTGGACTGCTGGGTGTAAAGAGAAATCTGTTCACCACAAAGACAGTGATGCACTGGAAAAGACTCTACAGATAGGTTGTGCAGTCTCCATTCTTGGAAGTTTTCAAAACCTAACTGGATAAAGACTTGGTCTCAGCTAATAATTGATGCTGCTTTGACCAGCAGGTTGGACTAGAAATTTAGTTACATTCAATCCAGCTAGTGTTATCCCCCAGTTTTGCAAAGTCTTGCTCTATTCTTAAAAACACTTACGATTTTTTAAAGGTATTTTAAACCTGAAATAATTGAACATAAAAACTAATCCACGTACATTTATTTTCTCCTAGCTTACCATACCTGGACACATAATATAAGATGGAAAGGGTTATTTTTCTCACTCTTTACACATTACACATGTAGGCACACAAATGTGAGTGCACTACAGTTACCTTTAGTAAAAGAGGTCTTTATTACTAAGCCTACAACAATAATGGCTAAACAGAATCAGAGAGAAATATACAAGCAACTCAGGTGAGAGAGCAAAAATATTCTGCTTTAAACAACAGAACAGAGATGGAAATTCTGAACATATCTAATATGTTCTCTCCTCAGCTAGCAGAAGTCCTTTAAATAGAATGAGCTATTTTCTAAGTTAATGAAGTAACAAAGTCTGACTTCCTAAAAAATTTAGATTTGTCTAGATTTTCTTCTGCCTGCAATAATGCAAGCATGGTACTCAAAACCTTATATTCCTGTGTGATCTCTCCAGATTCTTTGGGCAAATACAAAATTTCAAGTAGGAAAGACCTTCTGAACAGGAGATAAAACCAGAAATTTGTCACAGGATGTCATCTGGACGATCAGATTATGAAAATAGCTATAGGTAACAGTAATGGACTGTTAAATATAAGTGGATATAAATAGTGAGGTTTCTCCACATTAAGGTACAGTAAAACCAAATGACTCCACGGAAGGCTTTCTTAATTTTCACCCGGGGGTGGCAGCTGCCATTCTGTAACTGCGATGAAAATAAAAATGCTGTGGGTTTTTCTTTGTGGAGTTTTCCGTGGTTTTTTAACATTTTTTAACATTTTTTTGCCGCGGCCGCGACGCGGCGTGGCGGGGCCTGTGCTGCCCCCGCGCGGTGCCCGGGCGCCTCTGCAGGCCCGGCCGCCCTTCCTCCCTCACCTGCGGGGCTCAGGGAGCCCCCGGAAAAAACTGATGTTTCTGTAAAAAACCCGATGTTTCTGTAAAAACCCCGATGTTTCTGTAAAAACCCCGATGTTTCTGTAAAAACCCCGATGTTTCTGTAAAAATCCCGATGTTTGTTGCTGTAAAAACCCCGATGTTTCTGTAAATACCCCGAGTTAAGCATGTTGGTCTGTCTGGGACAGATTTAAAATAACATTTCCTAAAGAATTGGAGGGGGAAGGAATAGAAAGTCACTGTATTTTCATATAATATCAGTTCCCCGGACTAATTCACTACACAAGTTGTTTAGATATCTGAACACAAGCCAGAGGAGCAGAAACTTCTTAGCCAAGGAGCTCAGCAGAAACTTTCCAGTACAGAAATCCCATTTCATATTACCTACTTTGTCATGTTATTTAGTCTTTACAAAGACTGAAGTATTTAACTGAGAAAAAAATTAGCACAGAACCAGGCACAGAACCAGGCAAAAAACTTAAATCCTCACCAAAAAAAAAAAAAAAAATAAAAAGCATGCAACTTTCACTTCAAGCATGAGGCACGATGTGCCTTAAGAAAACCATCAATACTTATAGAAACAGACAAGTATAAAATATGAAAAAATGCTCACATTGGAAAAAGTAAAAATTTATTATTTAGTCATCTTAGATATTTTTATAAACAGGTCCTTGAAGGAAGAAACCATCCCAAGATCAGTTTACACTGAATGGTAACAAGGATAAGTAAAGGTCCTTATGGGGTAATTCCCTTCCTGCAAAGGTACAAACAAACACAGAACGGCTGAACAAAGTATACTTACACTAGTACAAAATTTTGTCAACACCAATAATTAATACACAACAGCCAAGATGGTTTAGGAGTTCTTTTTAAATCATTTGACCACATGATTGCACATTGAACAAAATCATAGTTCTAAACTCCTGAAATTACATTGAAGTCTGCAGTAAGAAATTATTTTCTTAGCTCCTTTTAATGCTGTAATTATAAAGTTTTCTAGAAATGACTGAACTTACAATACCAAGTTTTTTGCTCTTACCCTAATGATTCTTCTCACTTCTCAATTGCCATTTCCTGAGGTCAGAGTTAATCTTTAAGAAGGAATTCTGCACTTGCATCTAAACTATCAGAAGAGTGGCAAATCCACTACACAACAGCAGATTTCTCTATTCCTTCATCCATCCATCCTTTGACACAGGAAGTGTAATTTGCATAGGAGAGTACCACATAAAGAATACTTAGCTTTAGTATACAAGCTATTTTTAATTCTTCTTGGAAGAAAACAAGTTTTAGTAACTACATCAAGAAACAAGATGTTCAAAGGTCAAAAAAACCAACCCGAAATCCCTTCAGATAACAGCACAGTTTCTATTCACAGAAGGAAAAACTGTTATATAATACAATGTGCTGTAATTATAAAAACAACTTCGTGGGAAATCAAATACACAGTGAGGATAAGTAATACATTGTTATACAGTACTGAAGTTTTAATTTTTTTCTAATATGAATAAGGCCTTTATTTCAATCACAGAACAGTTTGGGTTAGAAAGAACCTTACAAGATCGTCTATCTCCACTTCCTCCACTGTGGGCAGGGGACACCTTACATTAGACCAGGTTGGTCAATGCCCCATCCAGCCCAGCCTCAAATACCTCCAGGGATGGGAGATCCACAACTTCTCCGGGCAACCTGTTCCAGTGTCTCCCCATCCTCACAGTAAAGAATTTCTTCCTCATACCTAATTAAAATCAATGCATAAACCTGTATTTCAAAAGTATAGAAATATTAAAACTATATTTGAAGCATTGTTAAATAAAAAGGCAACACTAGAAAATTCAAACAAAATTAACACATTTTTCTACTGTAATTCAATTTGCACTCTTTACATTGCATTAACTCAGGCTTTTGTTTCTAATGAATATCTGATCCAAACACAAAAGCTCCGGACTCAAATATATGGAAAATAATATTAAAATGAATCATATTGAAAAATAATAAAAGCCTTTCCATTGTTCACATTAGGTACTTTTAAACAGAGATTATAACAGCAGTGCTAACAGAAAAAAACAGCATTACTAATTTCCTAGCAGTTTAATGGAGAACCACCCATGCTCCACTTGGAACCTGATAGAATTGTGTGAGGCAAGTCTCAAAAGGCTGAAAAGTCTCTGCAAGTAAATTCACAGTAATTAGGTTTCTAATTATACCCAGAGCATTAGTGACTGCTATGGTTAAAACAGCCTGAACTGTTTCGTTATTCCTCTCTTTCTGAAAGCTCAGTCTTTCATTGTTTGAGCAGAAATTCTGGAAGTTTAATCTGACTGAACATGTATGTTTTTTTTAAAGTTTAAACAGAAGAGAGTTTAAACTGAGAGTCCTGGTCTTTTGTATGGAGAGCAAAATTAAACTTTTCCACTATAAAAAAAAAATTACTCCTTTGTATTGAAGCAGCTAGAAAGCATGAATTACAGGGCCTTCAATGAGACAAATCTGAAGGCTGAAAAGCCCCAGCCCAGAACTCACAACATTTCAGGTTGCACACTTAGTTCTGTGCACTTGCACAGATGCATCTGAGGCAGTTTCTAGCAGCAACTCACAGCAGCCACATCGTGCCCTAATTACAGTGCCTACATCTCTCCACCAGCACTGCCGTGCAGACCATGCTTTGTTATCAGTACAGTGCTCTGAAATACCGCCTGTGTTTTTACAACCACCACAGGTGACCTCTCCCACAAGGAAGCAACTTCAACATATTGCTGCCCTCCTGAACTACAGACATAGAATGTGTAATTATAGGACAGCAAGTCTCATTTGGCCAGCTGGACTGAGATGAAAAAAACCTTGGGATCTTTATTCTATTCATAGCTCTGCCCTTGAGCTGCTGCATGACGTAGAAAAATTTGACTTTCCTGTGCCTCAGCTTCCTCTGCCTTTCTGAGTCAAGTCTATTCATCACCCTTCATCCTAAGAAATGTGCCTAAGTACATTTTTTTTATTAGTCTGGGCACAATTACAGCTGAGAAATAACATTTACATAGTATTTTATAGCTACTCTGAGATTGATTAACTTGTAACAAAGACAAATAGATGCAATTGCACTTATAAATTATTAACATTGCAACAGTAAGGGTAAGCCTTCAGAAGTAGGAAGTCATCAGCTACTTAACTGTTGCGAAAACTCAGCTCTTATCAATTTCTGTGCCATCTTTTTTTTCCACTACTTTTAAAGCATATATCTGTTCATAGTGCTTTGAAAGAAGATCATCCTTGAACCATGCACACTAATTGTAGCTATAAAAGAGATCAGTTAAACTTTTCTGTAGTTATTAACTCTTTTTGTTTTGTGAGTGATTAAGGGGTACACTTCCTGCACTGCTGCAGCTCTGATGACTCACATTTAATCAGCCTCCAAACACTGAAACTCACAGGGTAAGAACTGTGAAAAAGTGACATGCTGTAACAGAACCGAGTTAAAGTAGAAGTGATCCCAGTGGGATACGAAAGAAATTTTTTAAAAATGCATCTTTATAAGCACTTAAAAATGGAAATAGCTGATTTTAACATGTTCTGATTTTTTTTTTCATTTTTGGAACTGAGCAATGAATAATGCTAAATTCTGACCCTCAGAGATATACACTTCCTGGATTGTTGAGGCCTTTGGTTATGCAAAATACCAAGAACTGGTCAAGAAATATTCTGTAGTTTCTGTACCTGACTAGGATTTTGGCACTATCCTCACTCACTGTTACTCTCTCAGGAAAGCAATGAATACAAGAGCAATATAATCACCCAGTGCCATGAAGGAATAACCACTTGAAATCAGTTATCTCAGGTTCAGACATCTATTCAGGACATGCATGCACAATACAAATTACTTTTTGCTTGGATGCACAGTTACATTCCTTCTGAAATGTAGAGGAGATACATTATTCATAGAGAGCTATACCTCATGACCTAAGTGTACTTGTCCTTGCAAGTCATACTCAGGTTGTTTGGCTGCTTTATTGCCTCAGCCTGACACTGTGATGTAAACCCAGACTGCAATGACAAAAAATGAGATGTTATAGTGACAATGTTGACAGAAGATAACAAACTAGGAAAAATCTCCTCTAAAAATCATCCGTAAGTGTCACAGGCACAGTCAGAATCAGTACCAAGGCCACGCTCAGATCACAGCAGCAGCAGCTGTCCAACTTGAGGAATCACAAATTGCCTCCTTTGTCCCAATGTCAGTAGAACTGATTCTGTGAAACAGAATTGAAATGAGCATGGAAGGTGCCCAAAGCCAGCCCGTCTGTATCAAAGTCAACATGAGAAGTGCCATCTATTCTATCAAATGAGTGGTGGGGGGAGCTTCCATTGAGGTTGGCAATACCCTAATCACTGGAGCCAGTGCAGCAATGGTACAGGTGAGAGGTGGGGGGGATGCACGGTGAGGAGGAGGAGAGAACCACTCACTAACACGGATGACACAGCTCTCACAAGCAGGTATTGTTTCCAGCTGAACGAATTGCTAAGGGGTTCACAGTCAGCTGAGATGAATAAATCCTTTCACCTCTGAAAGCACTCAGCTGCAGAGCAATTGCTACCAGAGGTAAAGTGCTTTCACTGCAATGTACCTTTTCAGAATATGGAAAACTGCTGACTTTGACCTCTGGAAATCCATATCAGAGGACACAGCTTCGGCTGCATGTAAGACACTGAACACTGCTCCTTATCAATACTCCAAAGTGCACCCATCCAAAGTCACAGGAACATACCCTTCCCTATAATTTGTGGGGAGACCAGGGAGAAAATGCACAAGTTGAGCAAGCGAAACAAGTGAAACACTAAGGCTGAGGTCAACTGAGTGAAAGAAACAAAAATCACACTCTGTTTTAAACTGGGTAAGTTCCTCAATTGTACCCAGCACTAATAATACAAATGGAGAGAGGGAGAAATAGAAAGGGACTCAAACAACATCAAGACAGTCACTGTTAAGAGAAGCAAGAACAACTTACTTATTTCAAAATGCAAAACTAAGGTCCAGCTGTGAGCAGGGAGATGGAGACATATTCTTGGACTTTACTTTTTCATCTTCCTAAAAAGTCAGCACTTACCCAGAACTAAAACAGTAACCCAAAAGGGCCAAAACGAAGATAGTACAATTACAGTGTTACAGCCACCCCTCAAGCCACAACATGCTTAGGCTGCTATGCCCTTAATGACCTTCACCAAACCTGCTCCTTATATGCTCCTAAAGCCAGAAGAGTGTTGAGGGAGTTTCCTCCTCCGGAGAAATCCCAAGGACAAGGCATGTTATACTTGCTCCCTCTCTCAAGAACTCTGTCACGCATCATTTCCCAGTTCCCCTGCAGAGTTTTGTCCTGTACTGTTAATATTATAGCAGCACTCCAAATTCCTGGAGAGACAAGTGGGTCATAAAGTAATGCTGTGTATTCCACTAAATAAGCAGTAACTGATCGGAAAAAGATGAGGCACTTTTATTCCCCTATGTTCCTTGTCTGTCCTGTGAAGTGCTGCCTTCTAAAAGACAGAGAGGCACTCATGGATTTCTGAATTATGTTTTGAAGTCTCGTAAGTTCTGATTCACATTCACTGAGCAGACTGTCCCTTCTGTCCTGGTGGCACACAGGCAGCTGCTGCGGTGAGCCGGGCAGCAGCTCCGTGCGGTTACGTCCAACAGCCGCAGCAAGAGCAATCAGGAACACACACATCAGCTTCCAGCCAAGAGGGAAATAGCTGGCACAAGCACAGCTGTGAAAAATACTACCACAACTGAGTGTCCTGGAGCTGTTGGAGTTTAAGTTCAGCCATGCTCCCTTATTCTGGCAGGCTAAGAGGGAGCACAAAAGTAACTTGAGCAGTGACAATTTCTGGGCACCAAATCAGTTTTTTCCTGTGTTCTGCACAGATAAGATAATTATCCACCATAGTTAGTACATATAGCTTTAAGCTTCAAGTTGAACACAAGTGAAATACTTCAGCCCAATATGAGAAAAACTTAGAAAAGTTAAGCTACTTTACCAGACAACTCTTGTTTTAACTTCTATTTTTACATCTTTGTTTCTAATATTCACTGCTGTTTCAATAACATTACTTGCTATTTTTAGCATTTCAAAAAAGCATCACTGTGATTCTCAAATCCCTAAAGCATCTGAAAACTAGTAGAGATCTATAAAACTTTAGCTGGATCCATGTTATAAGAACTTTCTAAACATTTGTTCTCAATTTTGGTGCAGAAAGTACAGCACTAACACACACTACAGCTGAGTGGATGAAACAAACCTTGAAGTTACTAATAACTCAAACATTAAAGAATTCACAATAATCCATCTCAGTGCTGTACCCTGTCTCTCCCTACAAAGAAAAAAAAAAAAACAACAACAAAACAAACGAACAAACAAAAAAAAGCAACTGTTTCAGGAAGCTTAGTGCTGCACAATAAGTCTTTTTTTTAAAAAAGTAATGCCCACAAGGTTAGTCTCTCGGGCTTTCCAGCCTGAGAAGCAGAGGCAACAGCAATAAAGTCTACTTTAAAGAGTACACACACGCACCTCTAAAGCTAATGCCATAGATAGAGAGCAATTAAAATTGTTACCATCACCATTTGCTTGCTACCACTCACAACAGCACTGTAAGTGCATTGTCAAAAAATATCCTCGCTCAACCACCTAACCAACAATTCAGCCATCCCAGTTCAAACAACTTTCATCAGATTTATGCTCCCAGTGCCAAGCTGAGCTTGGCCTGGAGTTGTTTTTTCATAGGAGCACTACTGCATTCACATCTTCTGGCAAAGGCAAGTAGGACAGTCACAGCAGAACACAAAACCATTACGTGACTCTCTCCACAAAGAGGACAAGTTTGTCTCCATGGCCTAGTTGCGCACACACCAACTGAATATCTTTTCATCGGTTCTTCACTAAACAAAGGACAGAAGGAAGTCAGATGTCAGTGTACGTAAGATCCACTCCCTTGACGCAGAACAAATGACACTCCCAGTAGCCCAAGACTCAACAGCTGTACCCATCCATTCTGGATACCACCACACATCCATGAGCCACCTGAGAAAGAGTAAACGTTTTCCAAACCCTTGCAAGAAGATCCATTTCTTCAGTACATTGTTAGACCCTAATACAAGAATTGACAAAAGTACCATTTCACTTTTGAAAGAGATAAGCCAGTATTTATATTGATAATAAAGGTTTGATTGCTTTTGATTAATTCAGCTTTTTTTGCTGCATGACTGGTTTCCATGGAAATGCAAGCAGATTAAAAACCTGCAACCAGAAGTGAGTCAGTTTTGCCTGTTTATGTCTCCTCAGTTCCCTTGGAAACAGACATTAAAAAAAAAAAAAGGAGTAAAAAGGATAAGGGTCCTGAAATACCTTTGGAAAATCTCTTCCCAAAGCTTTATCTCTTTGGCTGCCTTGCAAGAATTAGAGTTGAAAATATCACAGAGCAACAGATGACAGTGACTTGATTTTTTCAACAACATCAAGAGAACATACCTGGAGATATTTCAAAAACCACATTCAAACTGACAAGCTCAAATTGTATTAACATGGGTTTTGGCAAAAGTACTTCATGCAGAGTATATATTTCTTTAAATGAGTTCAATGCTAATGCAGAAAGAAATACAATAGAGAACAAGAAAATAGCATCACACTGTCCTTGTCCCAAGTATACTTCAATACTTTTAGAAAGAGGGAAAAAGTAAAAGCTCACTTGGGGGAATGAGTCCAATATTTCCATTGCCAGGATGCTTTGTAATGGAATCATTCGTGCCTTACAACACATTCATTTGAAGCTGCAAAATCAGCTATACACATATCAGGTTAAGTAACTCCATCTCCCACCATACTTTTCACAGACAACAGTGCACCCTCCTACGAGCTGTATCTTCACACTGGTGCAGACAACACCTTCCTTCCTCCTCAGAGCCAAATGCATCGGGGAAGGAATAGCATGGGAAGTTACTAGGAAAGAGGCTGCATGTGTGTCTCAGACCTTCAAAGCCTGCTCCTATCACTACCATTACTATGCAAGAATTCCCCAACAACCAAGTGGCCAGAAACACAAAGAACAGCAGTACAATTATTTGCTCCTCTAAGTTCCTTCTAAAATGTTCAGGACAGCTAAAACTGATTACAAACTATTTATTTCCTTGTTTGTCTCCCACATCACATTATCAGTTCTATGTGCTCAGCACACCTCCGTACAACTCAACACTTCATCAGAGAGCTGTGGAATCCATTGTTACTGCCTGTCTGGGAAGAACGTGCAGGGACAGCGCACATCTCTTACCACTACTGTCAGAGACTGAAGCTGCATTACAAACATCAGGAAAGAGAAAAAGGAAATCTGTCCTAAACCCTGCTCATGTACTACCCACCATCACCCGAACTCAAGAGGCCTCCTGCATTCAGCATTACACCCCTTATTTTTGTACTTTGCTGCTGCTCTGAGAAGTAACATTCTGACACCAACAAGAAACAAGGCTTGGGGAAGAGAGCCAGTCATGATACTCACTAAAAGGATGAAAGAGAGGTAGCAATCACTGGAGGTTTATCTTGAATAGAAGAAGGAGTTGAACTTAATTCAATGTTAATTAGTTCACATTAGCCAAATTCAATCTATTCTTGTCACAGTAAAGATAAGCCTTTTAAAAATTTAATTATTTCCTATTCTCCTTTGTATTTTGGCAAGGTGCAGAGTCACACAAGAAGGAGAATAAGCTTGCAGTACTCACTAAGGCATCACTCAAGGAGGACAGATTTAACATTAAGTGGAGAACATTTAATGTTAAGAGAACATTAAGAGGAACACTGATATGTATCTTTCAGTCTATTTTGAAGTTTATCCTCCTTTCTTGTAAAGCTCAGGAGTACATATAAACAAAATAATTAGCTATTCATTTACTTTAGCACCTAAATACACAAACATCCAAGTGTTAAGTTTAGAAGACTAGTTTACACAGTAAACCACTTTACAGTTACCATTCAAATTATTCCATGACAATGATAAGCACAGGCATCTTCTAAAACATTAACTAAACAAACCGCACAAGCAGCAAATAAGCAGATGAAGTTTTTTTCCACCATGCTCTGCAACAAATTTTTTTATTTCCATTATTAAACATAGGTGTCAAGTTTACTAAAGCCAGTCTCTGAAGAGATTGCAAGGGTGTCAGGCGCTGGGATCAGCTTAGTTTCATACCTCCTCTAGCACAAAGAGCAGAACAAAGACAAATGTCACTGCTGAAGCTAGGGAGTCACTATTAAACAGATGAAAGGCACTGGTCACAAGAAAAAGAAAATAATTTAACAAAAAGATAACTCACACAAAATCAATAATCCTTGATTACTAAGAACCCCAAAATTAACACATCTGACTGAGTTTTGCCTTTGGGGACATCAGCATTATCATATCAATCTTAAGGAAATTTACAAGGTCACACAGTGCGTAGTAATTCAGGAAACAAAACCACAATGGTTACGCACCACCTATCTGGGGCACTTAAGTAAGCAAGGCTCCCCCTCAGCAAATACAAAGTATAATTGCCCCATTATACATTGTATCATATTACACAGTCTCAAGAAGGCCTATCATAGTTAAATAAGTAATTAAATCTGTCATTTGTTAACTTCCAAATGCTGATTTATAGAACATTATTTATTTAACATTAACTCTTAATATGATATTTCACAAAATGGGGTTTTATATTTCTACTTTATATTTGCATAAGTTCCTCCTGTGTTAAATTACATGATAAATAAATGGGGTTTGATGCATAAAAAAGTCTGAAGACCAACTGAAAACAGGTACCATCTTTACTGTTTCAAAAGTAACATCTGCCCCTTTACATTAGACTGCTGCTTATGCTTGTATTTCAAGGAACTTCATTCAAAATTTAAAATACAACCCACAAAAGTGTCTAGAAGGAATAACAGTACAGCTTAAGTCAATTGTGGCAACTGATAAAGAACAGTAAGCTAAATCCTCAAGTTAGCATCATTGCTTTGTACATGTTGAACAAGCTTAATGCAAGCACTGTAACTTCCAAGAATATATGAATGATACATTTTACACAAAAGATCAGAAAAAGGGAGACATCAAACCAAAGGTCTTTTATGTTACCTCACAGTGCTCCCTGTCAGAACATCCTGGGTACTCAAAAGCAGCCAATGCACTCAATAGAATCACTCTAACTGGGCTGCAACTTAGAGTCATCTTTCCAGGCAAAAGTATTCCACTTATAGAAATCCAAAGCATCTGCACACAGATATGCAACACTGCACTACAACCCAAAGTTACTACAAAACTTCCCACGAACTGACATAATGTAAAATAACAAACAGCACACAAAGCTAAAGGCACAAAATCCAAAGAGGATTGCAGAAAGTTAGAGCCCTCCCCAGCACCTTGGTGCGTAACACATAAACACATAGCTGCTTCTTCATTTGTAACAAAGATCACTCACAAGTTGTGGCATGAAAGTTTGTGGTGTTTTTGGTTTGTTTTTTTTTTTTTTTGCAGGTCTTGGGAAGTCAAACATGATTTCCTGGTGGCATGAAGGAAGTAAAGGATGGTAGGTGGTATCATTTCATAACAGATCATGCAATAGCAGATATGGAAAAACTGTTCTTTTAAACACAGCTGTACTTATTTTCATGCAGGAAGCATTTTCTACACCTTGTCAACAAAACTGCTACTCTGCAGAAACACATAATCAAGATTTTTAACTCCCTCTCTGAAGCACAAACCTGAAGAAAAAATCCCTGCTCAGAAAAACACTATGCATCTCCTTTTACAAATTTAGTTTTACAATACTTGTTCTAGTCCAAGGTACCTCAGTAGTTGCCCTGTCAAAATCTGTGCATCAGCACAAGTGTCATATCCAAGTCATCATCTGTCATCATACAAAACTTCTTAGGAACACATAACAACAGATTTGGAGCACACAGCGGTAGAAAAAATGCAAAGTTTAAGAAGCATTGCAGCAGAAACCTCTATCAGCATGCACAAAAACACAATACAGCAAAGAAGAAATTTGACCAGCGGCTTCTTGTCAGTTCTGGATCAGTGTTTTTCAGCTGCTGATCCAGGGAGCAACAGTCAGCTCTGAGACATCTGAAACAGCCTGTGGAACAGCTGCAAGGAAGGCTGGCTTGTGTTTTGGGCAGGAGGGGAGAGGAGGGAATTGTTTCCTTGTTTTTATATTTTCAATAAATAGGTCTTGCATGCAGGCAAAATCAACACAAACAAAAATAAGAGCAGCAACTGAGCAATCAAGCTTTAGCCTAATTTCATTGCAACTGTAACCTTCTATGGCCTCACAGCACAGTACAATCCTCAGATTGTATTCAATGAGGTCAGATGTCTCTTTGGGCTTAAAAAGGTCGAAAGACATCCTGTAGATGACAGATAGTTGGCAGATAATAACATGGAAGATAAATGGAAGATGAGGATTTCTGAAGGACAAAGTAAGAGGATGAGATAACCAGCATATATGTTACAGAAAGAAATTAAAATTCACCAGAGGGAAAAAACCAAACTTGTCTTAGATATCTTAAAATGCACAGAGGATTCAGGAAATAAAAGCCTCAACATACAAGCTCCTTATTTTGACAATTAAGAATCATAAACTAACAGGATATTCCAAGAACCAAGGTCTCTAGTACTAGATTTATAAAGCATGAACCTGCTTTTGTACCCAGTAATAAAAGTAAAGCCATAAAGAGCATTAGGTAGTCACAAATTCGACCCCTTAAGCATACTAAAAGCTCTAGCGTTTGAGTGGGCTTAGTCACATCCCTGTAATACTACTAAATCAGCACCATCTCACCACTTGCAACTATTTAACAGACGATTTAGGCAGCCCAGAAACAGTGTCACCGTTCCCCTACTTACTTGAATCCTCCCATCTGAGAAGGTGCAACTTCCAAGCAGAATAGTACAGAAATCCCAGTACCAGAAAAAGGCAGAGGGCTAGCAGCAGGTTACGCATAAACACCAAGAGTCCCATCTTCACATTAAATCTGCTCTTCTACATGACCTGAGAAAGAAAAACAGGTTGAGGCTGGAGCCACCTTCTTCAACGGGCATGCTCTCCAAAACATGCAATCCTATCCCCACCATAGCGCAGAGATCCCAAGCCGTGCTCCTCCACAAGATAAAACACAGCGTTCCCCAAAGCGTGTTAGCGAAACACGAACCACCCCAGTCAGCCGTCTGTCCTGGCCGTCACAGGGTCAGCGCCACGCTGTGACAGAGCACCAGCCCCGCTCCTGCCCACTTCACCCAGCGAGCCCAGCACGGCCCTGCCCGCCGAGGCCTGGCGAGCACCGCGTCCTGCCCACCCGCCCGGAGCGAACCCAGGCGCCGGGTGCCCTGCGGCCGGTCCCGGCTGGAGCCCCGCGGGGCCCCGGGCACGCCGCGCTGCGGGGACGCGCTGCCCTAGAGACGGTACCGGCACCCGGGGAGAAGGGCTCGCCGGGCCCGGGCAGGAGCGCAGCTGTCCGCCGGCTGACAGCTGCCAGCGGCCGGCTGGAGCCCGGCTATGAACGGGCAGCGGCGTCGCCACCGCCGGGCTGCCCCCGCCTCGCCGCGCTCCGCTACGGGCTACGCCTCGCCGTGCCCCGCCGGACCCCGCTCGGCGCTCCAGACGCTGTGAGCGGCCCTGCCCGCCCCCACCCCCGCCCCCTCCTCACCCGGCCGCCGCCGGCCCCGGGCGCTCGGCCGCCGGCTGCGCCCCCCGGGCGCGGGGCTGCGGGCGCCGCCATGCCGGGCGCGCCCAGCGGGACCCGCCGCCGCCGGGGGGCGCCGCGGCCGCCAATGGCGCGCCTGGGAGGGGCGGGGCCCGCCCGCATAGCGGCCGCTGCCGGCCAATGGGACGGCGCGGGGTCTCGCGCCTCGGCCAATCGCGGGAGGCGCCCGCAGCCAATGGCGCGCGGGCAGAGGGTCCCCGCCGGAGGAGCGCTGCGGCAGGGCGGCGGTGCGCGTGCGCAGAGCGCCCCCCAGGATCGGCGAGCGGCGCGGCAGCGCTCCCCCCTCACGGCCGCCGCCGGGCAGCGCTCCTCCTCCAGTCCCGGCGCCGGGCAGCGCTCCCCCCTCACGGCCGCCGCCGGGCAGCGCTCCCCCCTCACGGCCGCCGCCGGGCAGCGCTCCTCCTCCAGTCCCGGCGCCGCTCCCTAGGCACGCCGTGCCACCTCCAGAGCACTGCGGTGCCTCCGGACATGGCCCTGGGTGGCCCCTGCCGGCGCTGTACCTGCTGTGAGGCTCCGCATTGTCACCCCACAGCGCTACACCTCCCGCCAGCTGCGGCGCCTCAGCTCCTGCCCGGCCGCTGCTCTCCTGCAGCGACACGGCAGCGGCCGCCCTCCAGGCACTGCACCTCCCTTCAGGTGCTGCACTGCCCGACCGCCGAGCACAGCTCCCATGGCCTCTCAGCCCTGCCTCGCTCTGCACAGCCAAGCTGCAGCCACGACACGGCAACACAGCCCTGGGTTTGCTTCCACCACTGCCTCACGCAGCACCTGTCCCTACTGCACCGTGCAGCCACTGCCTGCACACTATCGCCTAGCTACTGCACACCCAACAAGGTCCTGCCCAGCCCCTGCATGGCTCTGCGCCACCTCCCCGGTGTGGCAGTCTCCACTGGACCACACCAGGCCGGGCGGCATGGACCTCCCCAGTTGCCATTCCACTGCGCAGCACAGCTCAGACAGTGCGGCTTCCATGCGCTTCCCGGTATGTTACAGTCTCCACTTTCTCACTGCACATCTGCCCTCTGAGCACAGCAGCACTGGGACCAGCCTGCAACGCAGTCTTCCCACAGCATTGCCCTCGTTCTTGCTGGCCCCACAGCCTTCTAATGCTCCTTAGGCAGAGGACAAGTGACAAACTCTAATATAAAGCCTCTCAGGGATAGAATGACAAAGGGAAATTATTAGTCGTGAAGGGGAAAGTCATTTGAAAGGAAAGAAACAGTGAGGAATAAACCTGCATCCTTAGTGACCAGCCTGCCTACGTGGGCGCTAGTGTGGCACCCACGCAGACAGGCTTCCAGAGCTACCACACTCCTCTGCAGAGACACAAGGGAGACACATGTCACACTGATACACCATTAGGTTTTTTGAATGCCAACAACAACTTCTAGATACAGCACAGGAGACCAACAGACTCATACAAGCACCTTGGTATCACTGGCACCAACATCCCCTTGAGGAGGTATGTGGAGAGGGGACACAACCACATTCATGCAGCCCTGTCTATCTGTAGATCTGCCCCCAAGCTACTGTTCCACCAACCCCCAGCTGGAAGGGCTGACCTGCTCAGGATGCTCGTTGCTCTGAAGGCAGCTTCCTTCCCTCCAGCTTCACAGCAAGCTGGCAGCCAGGGCTGGTGCAGGCAGCTTTCTCCTATGGCCCCAGCTCTGCTGCTGGGCTCATTTCTTCCAGCAACTCCACCAACTCCTGTGCCACATTATGTCTGGCTGGAGCCCAGTTTTACTTCACAAATGCTTGCTTTATGCCTGCTCCTCTCTTCATCCCTCCATCTGCGTAAGCTGGGTCTCATCTCCCTGCCTCAACCGCCCTTGTCCCTGTGACACAGAGCTGCTGCACTGCCTGCTGCCACTGCGCCACATCTGCTCCAGCTGTCCCCAGGCTTCACCTAAACCGCCCCCGTACCGCATTTGAACCCCGCGGTGTGTGGGCACAGCAGGTGATCTGATTTCAGCGATGAGATAAGCAGGGACCTACAGCACGAAGCCAAATAGCTACAAGTCTGGGGCTTGCTCCTGAGCCCGTGTTTGTCACTCAGGAAACTCTAACCCCGTTATCAGGTGTCAGTGTGCTGCTAAGAGCCCAGGATGAAGTCACCCTTCTTCTCAGCCTGGAAAAAACTCAGAAGGCGAGCGCTGTGCATCTTGGAAAATCAGGTACCAGCGCCTGGCAGCTGTTTGTTGGCCATGAGATGAATTAAGGCAATGATTAGTGGCGTGATTTGGTTCAAGTAGCAGGACTTTAGTCTGAACATGTTCCTACTTAGCTTACACATTTCATTTGCAGGCAGATGTCAAGCTGGATGTTGCTAGGAGATAGACAGCAGGGGAATAATTAAGTCTGATTAAATCCTATCATATTGCTGTGCTGTTTTCCAGAATGCTCTGGAGCTTTTTAAAGCCAAACTGACCAAATGATCAGGCAAGTGATCTAGCCCATCCTGCTCAACAAAACCCACCTGCAGCAAACCAACTGAGCTTGTAGCTACCCATGTGTCTGCAGAGAATTTTCTACAGCAGCACTGGCCATGATCTGGAGAAAAAAGGCTCTGGCAGAGGGCATAGGTGGTAGCTGCATTAGCAGGTAGCATAAAATAGTTAGGGCTGGTCACTGCTTGGAGCAGGCAGCGAGGGGTCCTACCCTTGTGTCCCTGCATCAATGCTGCAGAGACACTCATGTTGGACTAAGCATGACTTGGACACACCAGCATGACCATAAGCCCTTCTTCTGAAAGGAGCCACCTGAGGCATGCCAGAATTGCTCTGCAAATTCCCCTCATGTGCATGAGGAAATGCTGAGCAACATCTTTTCCCACCAGTAAATTAAGTTAGGCTGTAACTATCTGCATAACATGCCAAATACACACATCAGCCTCCAGGCTTCCTTCATAGAGACTTGTAATCTAATTTTGTTTCTTTACCCTATAAAAATTACTGTTCTAATACACTGTAATCCTTCTCCCCAAATGAAACATCATCAAATCAGACCAAATACTAATTAATGCAATATTTTATGATTAATTATATACCACTATATACCACAGCAAAGATCTCTTTCAATAAGGGCTAGACAGAGATTACCTCTGCTGATGCACAGGCTCAAGGAATGCAATCTGGGCTGTAAGACACTTGTAGTTTGTCTTATCTCTCAGACCAAACTTGTTTCGTCTCACACAGTCATTAAGTATTATTCTTAAATGCAGACTCTGAACGTGATCAGACTGTGGAGAACACTTTACATATGTGGTGCTCTGGCTACTTCAAGAACAGAAATGTTAAACAGCATCAGCACCAGGCCTACACAAAACAGGTTAAAACAATCTGAACTTGGCTCAAAAATTCTTCCACCCTCCAGATGTTTTCAACAGCAAAGAATCACACTTACCACTTTGGGAGCAAGTAAACACCTGGAGCTGCCTGATTGCCTCCCCAAGTGCTCTGCCTGACTGGACCAGTTTTCCAAGGATCTTCCTCACATGAAGTGACCCAATGGGCCTGCCTGGCAGGTGGCTGTGCAAGTGCAAGCCCCTGGCCAGCACCCTGCTCAGCAGTTCATCTCCTTGCAGCAATTCCAATACTCTATGTTTGGTTCACTCATAGTTTCCAAGAAAGGAGGTAGGCTTGAATTAAAGACTCCCACTTTTCTGGGTCTGTTTCAGGAGTCCCTCACCCTCATGTTAGGAAGAGCATCCCACCTTCCTGTGTCTGGCTTCAGCTTGCAGACATACAATTTTATTCTGCCTTCTGCTTGATTAAAGATCCTTTCAGAGGCTGGCATATTCTCTTTGTGACACTACACATATGCTGCAAGCAACCCCCCTCTCATCCATCTTTCTGAAAAGCTAAATATACTGAGTTGCTTAATTCTCTTTCTGCCAGCCTTTTCCTCCCACCCTCAAGCCGTTTTTTGCCTTTCTGCTCTATAGAGCCTCTCTGATTTTCCTGAATCCTTTTCAAGATATAGAATCCCACAATGAGCATCCCTAATGCTTTGACACAGGGATTTAATCTGCTTTTCCTATGTTCTGTCTTAAAAGGCTGCATTAGTCCTTTCTACCATAGCATCAGGATAAACATTCAGGCAGGATCCTCTCGAATCTTTTCCAGACCCCCTGCTGGCAGGTTAGAACCACCTGTATCTCAGCAGCACATCCAGGGACTGATGAATAGAGTTTGCTGGTTGGAGACACCTCCACTCCCACACACCTCTCTCCCTTACTCCCTTGTCCTAGAATCATAAATGTCATGATTACCACGTTTGGGGGGGTTAGGGAGCTGAGCTTGGCAGGCCTTAGGAAGATTTGCTGAGCTGTCCAGGAGCAAATATCCTGCTCCCAGTAGGTTACTGCACCATGAAAGAGAGGAGAGCACAGAAGCAAGCAGTGCCTGCTGGCATGCAGGCTGGTTTGACTGTCTGGGAGATATTTTGCAATGCCTGTTAATATTTTACCCATTCTGTCCAGAGTGACAATGGTCACTGTAGAATCTGTGCACTGACTAGTTACCAGGCTGCACACCATGAACACAACCTCTTAAAAATAATAGGCTATGTGATGATTCCATCTTTAATTCTACTCCTTAAGAAACCAGCTAAAATAACCTCCCCCCCAGCAGCCTCCCCAGTGAAACCTACCTGAGATCTGGGAGTGAAATAGGGAGTCTTGCTCAGCCCAGGTGTCATCACTGGATATCACAGTGCATTTCTTCATGCCAGTGCTGCAGGAACCTTAAATGAGTCCAGCTCCAGCTGTGGCCATGCTGCCTCTCTGAAGCCAGGAGTGCTGTCCTTGAGTTTCTGAGATGATTGCTGAATAAATGTGAATTTCAGGGACGCTTGGAACTGTGATGGCCACGAACCTTAATGGGTTCATCTTGAGCTCTCCAGACAGGCATTACCCAATTCCCATTCATACCATAAAAATACCTGGAAGAGTCAGGTGAAGCAGGCAGGCACCATCCAGCCACTGCCACCTCTCAAACAGGAATGGGAGGAGTGACTCCATCTCACATGCTGTCACAGAGAGGAGGGAATTTGGCAAAGCAGTGGCACAAGAAGAGGCTGCAGCTCCCCAAACCAGGCACACTCATGCTACAGGCCCAAGTAATTTGCAAACAATTTGATGATTTAACCACAGACTCTCCCAAATACATGTGTTAATTTTTAATCCTGGTAGGAGGCCAGCATAAACTAAAAGGCCAAAGCAATGGGCAGAAAACTGGCAGAGAGCCCCAGACTACCACTGGGTAGGTGAAAGCACAGCTAAGGGCATCCCAAGGCTGTTATGCAGGGAAACTCCTTCCTAGGCAAAATAAAGTTCTGGGTGCTGAGAGTAGGAGCATTTATAGAGAACACTTTGCCTTCTCCACTGCTTTCAGTAATGCTGCAGGATGTTAATTAAAAGTATGTATTATAAAGAATTAATAAGACTCAAGTAGATTAACAACTACACATATTTACAGCTACATTCTGATATCTGTCAGTGAGCCAAGGCTTAATGGGGAGATTTAACAACAGGAAGCCTACCTAGACCCCCAGTGACCCTGGTCCAGTGCCATTTAATAGGTCTTAATATCAACAATCTGGATGACAAGATGAAGGCTTACATTTGGGGCTGATTAAACACTGAATGCTGCTTGCTGCTACAACATGAGCTGAATGGCCTGGGTAAATTATAACAGCCCCCAGCACAATGATGGGCTGCAAAGGAAGGTTCTTGGGAATGGAGAAGACAGGCTGTACTGCAGGGTGGAGAATCCCCCTGAAAGTGGGGGTGGAAAGTGAAAATAAGGAAAAAAGCTGCCAAAGAGCTGTCCCTACACATGACTGTTACCCATGAACCTGCAACACAGTACCCTGGCTCTGAGAGCCGTGAGTCAGAGGGGCATGGAGGGGACTTCCAAGCAGAGCTACAGGTCTGGCAAAGCCAACTTGATGTCCAATCCAGCTATCAAAACTTCAGGCACAGAAATCCCAAGGAGCAGCAACACCACCACAAAAAAGAAGCTAAGGGTTGGAAATGCGACAAATAAGGCTGCACAGGATATGAGGAGTACAAGCTACTTCACTGCTCCAGGAGAGGGTCTCCTCACAGCCAGAGGGTACAGAGTACTGCTTTAGGCGGAAGGAAATGCAGAAGCCAAAGGTGAGAAGTTGAAGATGGGAAAATCTCAAGCCTGGAATTAAGTACAGCACAGTCACTGAAGGCTGCAGAGGCAGTCATCCTTACCATGAAGCAGCTTACAAAATAAGTTCAGATCTCAACTAGATCTCAACAAGTTTAAGGTCTCAAAATTTTTTGACATCTGTAGCTCAGGCATGAAGAAGAGATGCTGCATGGACATGCTTGCTATTTTGCCCTGACCTGTAAGCACCCCTCCTGATCTCCTGTACAAACAGCTCCAGCAGCACAAGGGAGGCCAGGACTGATTCCTGCAAGCCAGAGAAGGCAGTGGAGAAGGTGCAGAGGGCTCTGCCTGAGGACAGTTTTGCTCACCTGCTCTTCCAGCTCATGCACGTCTTTCTAAAAACAGGCACAACAGCCTGAGCTGGCTCTGTGGCATTACACTACCTGCAGCAGTGCTCATTGCCAGCCCTTGACCCAGGGAATGTCTAATTTCCAGCCTGGAGCTTTAATTACTTGCACTGGAGCAATCCCTTGTGCACCTTAAGCTGGTCTGCTATCGTGATAGGGCCACTAGCCATGGGCTCCTCTTTTCATCCTGTTCAGCCTGAACCTCCTCTCCATTGCTCCATGGTGAACTGGAGCCTCTGAACCCAAGTAATGCACCAACAACCTTCATATACAACACAGCGACAAACTGTTACTCACACTTGTTTGAAGAAACACACATGCGTAAGTGAGCTGATGCCAAAACCCACAGCATAAGCACAGCAGCACAAGTACCCAAGTCAGTGCCCACTTCAGGTTTACAAACCTTCCCCATTTGTGTCACTCAGGTCTCTTCCCCATGTGCCCAAAGGAAATGGTCAGCAACGCTGCCTTTGGTAAGCAACTCCCAGGGCATGCCCTGTCTGCAGAGCCACAGGCTGCACCCCTGTGGGTGACTGCCCCTCTCAAAACCCCGCGATGCACCAAGGGACATCAACACCTCCCAGGGTGCAGGGCCATGAGCCCAGAGAGATGCTCTTGAAGCATCCTACCTCCCACACATCTGAGACCAGGGCAAGCATAATGCTTAGGAAAGAGATCAAAGAGATGGGAAGTAGCCAGGGCAAGGAGAAGCAAGAGGAAGATAAAGCACCAGGCACCTCAAATGATGCCAGTCACTGGAAGGTGGTGGGAGGAAGTGCTGGTGCTACTAGTGGAGGTGCTTCCTAGTTGGCCATGAGAACAGCTACCTGGCCTAGGGCACTGGGTTGGTAGGGCAGCTAACAGCTGAGGTAGCCCTGCCATGTCCCAGTGCCTTTCTTCCCCACTCCTGAGTGCTGAGGCTTATCTGCTCCATCTTGACAAAAGGAAGAAAAGAGAGGAGTCACCGAGCATGTCACATGCCATAGGAGCTGTGTGAGAGTGTGCAGGGGCTGTGGGCTCAATTTGCCCTGCCCTGACCCCTGTGCTCCAGGATGTGGCCAAGCGTTTTGTGCTCTGCAGGACATAAACATGCTCGGTTTTGGAGATTCAGCATTTGTGACAACTTGTGCATTCCTGCAGCTGCTTTGCATAACAGGGAGAAAGGCCTCTGGGTGCTCTGTTTGCTGGCAGGATGTGGATGTGGGCTAATAGCAGCCATGAAGAGGCAGCTGCCAGCCACAGGCAGGGGACACAGACAGAAGGGTGATGCTGAAACACCTCAACACCAACCCCCACCCCCCATCCGAGTACATCACTTGAAGTCACACAAATCTATGTTGGTATGAGTGAGAACAGGACTAAGGGGACACTGGATCCTTGCGTAGTAAGTGGGATCCTAAACAGTGAATGTACAGAGCTGCCAGCCAATGGAGGACTTTGCCTCTGTCCCAGCAGACATGGGGGACCAGCCAGGCCAGCAGGTCCTTGTTTTCGGTTGTAGCCCACCCCACCCAGCCACAAGAAGGTGGGGACAAAGCTCCACCTCTGCAACGAAGCTTTTCCACCCTGCTCCATGGGAACCAACTTCCTATGCTACAGCCGAGGGAATGTGAACTTTCTGCAGCCACAGCTATGCTGGGGGATGCTGTCAGATCCACAGGGTCAGGCAGAAGCAGCTGCTCAGGGCTGGAGCTTTCCAGGTATCAGTAGCCAGTTGAGGGAGGTTTGCGCCTGCAGCTGAACTGGTCCTTCCAATGAAGGGATGGGGTAAGACAAACACAGTGAGGTGTTGGTATCAGTGACACTCTTCCCAATAGATTGGCTCCTGGTGGATGGGGTACATTAGCACCACTGCTTTCTGCAGTCACCCAGACAAGTCCTGTGTTCAGAATCCAGCACCTACAACCCACCCGGGTTGGCATTTGAGCCCTGGTGTGAAGCTGGGTAGGGCAGCCTGCTCCAGCCCAGCCCAGCTTCCCTCTAACCTAACCACAGACCTTGTGTAGGACAGCTCTCCCCTCTGCCAGCACCCACAACACAGTCATAGCTTGGCAATGTCACCTCCCAGCAGCACTGTGTCATTGTGTGTGTGTCCAGGGCATTGGGGACCTGTTTCATGCAAGGCCTCCCCCCAGCAGTGCTGAGGGACCCGCTTCAGACAAGCCTGGCCACAGGAGACAGCCTTGTGCCCCAGATCTCCTGTCCTCCATCAACTCACCCCAGCCACCTCCAAATCACTGCTGCTTCCGCTCCACCAGTTGCAGTCCCACACAGGGCTCTGATGAAAGGGGAAGCTCATATATCTTCTTCCACAGAATTTTCCAATAAGCCTCAGGCCCTGCAGAAAAGCCAAACTCCTCAGCTGAAATGGCTCCCCAGTTCTGTGACAGCAAGTGACCCTGTGCAAGCCTGTCACTGCCATGCTTCAGTCCTACAGTTTGATATTCTTCCTTTTTCTTCACAAGCCAGGAAATACCCTTAACATCAAGAGCCAGTGAGACCTGGGGAATTCATAAAGCTGCTCTCTCAAAAGCAGTGAAGCTGAACAAGTTCAGCTGAACAAGTTCAAGTTCAGGATGGTGGTATCCTGCACCAGTAGCTGCTCCCAGCAAGCCCAGAGCCACAGCACCTGGTCAGTGCTGCCTTCCCTGGGGGAAGGGAAGCTTCTCCATTGCACCAGGTGGCTGCAGCTGGGAGAGGCATCCCATGGTCTGGATGTGGAGTGAGCCTGTCATCTCTCCCTCATCAGCACAGCCAGGCCTAAAAATATCCCAGAGTAGGCTGATGGTGGTTGTGCTACTGTCTCCATTATGCAGATGAAAATGGCTGGTCCATGCCAGAGTGCCTGGGAAGCACCAGCTCCTCTGCCCTGCACTGGCACAGGATCTTGGGATCCTGTGCTGTGCTGCAGAAATCTCCATAGGCGAGAGGTGCTAGGGACAGACCACGGCACAGAGCATCCAGTCAGGCACAGCATCACTGCTAGGGATATCCTGGTCAGGGCAGACAGCTCCATAGGCTTTGTCCCTCCGGGATGCATGGGACTGAGCATGGTGGGGAAGAGGGGAATGGAGTTTCACAGCTCTCTGCCATGAACTCTGAACAGTAATGAAATGGGGAGCTGCCCAGGCAGCACATGATGAGTCAGAAGTGCACCCAGGCAGCTGAACTGACAGCACTGTGTGTGCAAGCATAAGAGTACACGGAGCTAGAGGACAAGTTAGCAGAGCAGCCAGAGCATGAGTGGGATGAACCCTCAGCCAGCCCACAGGAAGAGCCAGAGAAGCACAAGAGCAAGGGGCCAAATTTACAGCTTGGTGAGGAAGAGAGCTGGCTGGCTTTGTACCCTGCAACATGCTGCCAAAAAGCAAAGCTGCCAGCTCCTCCCTTCCCACCCCTGCACATCCCAAATCCACAGGGTGTGACAGCACAGCTGCTGACGCTGAGCCTCGGGCAATCGCTCACCCAATAAACCTGACCGAGTGGGAAAAGCAGCAGAGACTGCTGGAGAAGTCAGGAAGGATGTAGCAGCTCCTGTAGGAATGGCTTACAGAATAATATCATGAATCCAGCACCAGAGATTCTGGCTCTGATATAGACTCTTGGCTGGAAGGCAGAGTCTGATTTCATTCCAGCCTCAGAGGTGTCCCCACGATGTCACAATCACCCTTGACCACAAACCTGAAGTGCTGTTTACTCACCCTCACCGCATGGTGTGCTCTCCTCAGATCCCGGGCCAGCAGGGCAAGCCCCCTGCACAACTAAACCTCTCCTGGAACAGTGACCCAGCATCAAGGCCACACTGGCTGGGCAGCACTTCCCAGAGGCACATGCTCCAAGCACGGACCTGTCACACCTCTCCCTGCACGAGACTGTTGGCAGCTCCCACAGCCTGCATGGAGCTGTTGCCTGGGATCAGAGCCCTGAGCAATCTCACCTGCTTGTAGGGCTGGAGGAGAGGTTGTGCTGGGAGAGCAGTGAGCCCAAAACACCATATGGCCCAGCCATAGGCAGGCATCTGCTCACTGGGAAGTGGAAAGTCTACTTCAGCAGGTACCAGGCACCTCTCCAAAAAGGCTGCACAAGGGCTCTTCTGTCCAGTGGCTTCTGGAGGAAGGATTCTCTAGGCAGGCTCCAGCCTGCCTGGAGAGGGGGCAAGGATCTGCTGTGAGAGGTGATGACAGTCCAGCCCCTAGGATCACCCTCATAGTCCTAGCCCTGCACTCCCTGTGGGAATGATCTGCGCAGCCTCCACACAGCCAGTGCACTACTGGAGGCTGCTTCTTTGCAGCGTGTGCACAGAAGGCAAAAGGACTGATCCAGATCCCACAGGTCTGCCCCCACCAGATGACAGTGGAGGACACACGCAGGCAGGAGGGATCCTGGGCAGCCGTCTCAGCCAGCATCGTCCAGGGTAGCAGTGAACACACCAGGCTCCTGGGGAAAGACCTCCCCAGCACACTGTGCCAGTGCAATGCCCCACACAGGCAACAGTCCAGCCCAGAATAGGCAGGGCAGTGGGGCAGGAGAGACCTCACTACACTGGGCTGGAACCCCTTAAAAGGGCTCCTCTCGAGAAGGTGAGGAGCAAGAAGCCCTGCCTCGTGTACTGGCCCATCAGGTGCTGACGTGCCTGGCTCCCAGCCCACCAGCTTGGAGTCACGCAGCTCCCATGAACGCTGTCTTTCTTCTCCCGGCTGCAAAGCCCTTGGCGGCCCCTCACCCGCTTCAACTGGGGAGGGAGAAGAGCCAAGAACTCTTTTTCTGTCCTTTCCCCTTACCAGGCTCTGCATATGCTGAGGGCCCAAGTTGGGGGTCTCCCTGCTGGTGACAGCACTGCAGACCTCTGCTCCCAGAGGAGTCACCCTCCAACCAGTGAGGAAAAGCAGGGTTGGCTCCAGCCCCACTGTGTGGACAACTGAGGGTCCAAACAGGATTCCCTGTGCTACCTCTGCAAATGAAAGAGAGAATGGCAGAATATGAGCATTTACACTTCTGCCAGTCCCTGTGGAGACCAGCAGTTAAACAGTGTTTGGAAACATCTATCCAGCTGGAACTGGGAAGGCTAGAGAGGATTCAGGACAGACCCATCTCTGGCTGCCAACACAACTGCTCTCTTCATCCTGCGCTGGCTCTGCTGGGCCTGGACAAGCAAAGCTGTGTTCCTGCTGCAGAGCCAAGTAGCCTGGGCAGCCATCCACCACAGGCAGCCACAGTTCCAAACCACATGGGCTGCTCAGCCCTTTGGTGTAGCCACTTCCTATCACCAGTTTCCTTGCTCTTCTGCATCACATCACTCCTGGAAAACTCCAGTTTTCCATGGAACTGTCTGCAAGTTAACTGCTCCTCTGTACCTGCAGCCCATCAGCACCCACCACCCACACCAAAGGCATCCATGCACACTATCCTGCACCCAATACACTGTCATTTCTTTTTAATTGCTTGGGGCTATCACGAAGGAAGTTTGAGTTAACCCCTACTTACTGTGAGGATAGGCAAGAACATTAGCCCAAACGTTGCAGAGATACTGTATTCAAGACAAGCAGTAGCACTTAAGGAAATGAGAGTCCAAGCATATGAACTAGTATCAGCTCATTCACAATCATCTGATCCTCATGTCTGAAATTCTCTGGAGGTCCATGGGTACAACATACTGCCATGCCTCCCTACATTCAGCAAGACTGTGGGATTAAGTCACTATACTTGAAGTAGTTTGCTTTGATCTATAGCACACTTATTGAGCTGTAAAGACAAGTTTGCTCCTAACTCCATATGGAGGATTTCAGCCTGGATATGAAAACCAGCCGCCCACCTTGCCTACAGCCTGTGAGGAGGCAGCTCTTCCTTCAGCTAGCAGTGTGGATAACAGCGAGAGCATCCCAGTTCCTGGGGTGTTGGGCAGCATGAGGGGCCCACGCTGCCAGGCAGTAACTCACGGGAGGTAGAAGAGCCCAGGCAGCAGACCTATTTAATTTCTCTCCTGCATGATGTACTGAAGGTGTTCACAGCCACTAGAACCATTCATAACAGTGAGAACATTTCCTAAACACAAAATTCCAGGCCAAAGACACCTCTTCCCGGGCTCTCCTATCTCACTCAGTTCTGTTTCAAAATCAACATGCATACTATACCATTTAAATCTTTTTCAGTACCCTCCCACATACTTCCCTCATTTGCTAGGTGCTGTCAGAACTGTTTTGATGCTGATGTTGTCACATTACTCATGCTGCAGCAAGGAGGATGTGGCAGTGCTTCTGCATGGATCTGCCACAGCTCCATGAAAAGATGGCAATCAGGTGAATGTTTCCCATTTCTCTGGAGACCATTCTGGTGAGGTCAAAGGTAACTGCAGATACACACCCTCAGCTATACTCATCACTGGAACCAAGCAACAAATGCTGCCTGGAGTGTTGTGCTCTTCATTCATCCAAGGGAGAAATCTAAAGCCGTTCAACAGCTCTAACAGCAATGTTGAAAAATGAAGACTGATTATGGGAAAAGAGGAAAAAGGCTTATTGGCTATTAGCAAATACAACAATATTGTTGTTCATGTTCAACTGAAAATACTACACGCTTTACACTAATCTAAAAGCCCACACTGAAAGGCTTTGTATAGTATCTACAAATTTGTCACGGAAAAGGAGCCATTATCATTTTCCCCAAACTACAAAAGCTGGCTATAGGAATACCTGGCACATTAGGTTTCAAAGATATGAACTCAAATAACACCACAATAAGCAAATTCCTCAAGGTTACTGATACAACAAGTGTATCACCAAAAATCCCTGAGCTAGAGTAGAAGAATCTCCTTTACCTGACTGCCAATTCAGCAGGTCTCAACCAGCACTGTGAAATTCAAGAGTCAACACCAAAACAAAGAACAGAGCTGTCTGAGACTGCGCCCAGGTAAGATTTTCTGATGACTCCTCTTCTGACACTCTCAGCTAAAAAAGGGGATCTAAGGCAACTCAGTTCTTGCTGTACATGTCTCAGCTCTGTGTTTCAATGAGGAGAGATGATTCTGTGGTTCCATCCCTGTTCTAGTTAAACAACCAAGCCCGACTGGGTCTTTAAATAACAGAACTCCACTCAGGTCTTTGAAAGACACCTGAGAACTCACTACATAACCATTAAGGAGATAAATATTAGAAAAGAATAATGCTAATAGAAAAATTAGAAGCATGATGAGATTTTCCAAGTCCCACTGCTTTAGTTCTTAAATTAGTTTACAGATTGTCTTTTTTGAAATTAGATTTATTTCTTGAGGAAACTGAAAACAACATACAGGCTACCAGTCTTGATTTCACCCCATGTTTCATTAAAAAACAAACACAACTGCAGACATGTCAGACAACAGGAGCCCAGTTAAAGAATGGAAGAACAGAGATGCATTAGAAGCCTTAGGATAAGTGACTATGCTCCTCAAATAGTGCAGGATCAATTCAACCCAGCTAAAAACACCATAAAGAGAGAGAAGAAGCAAGGAGAATGGGTCCTACTACTGACAGTACGGTGTCTGGTAATCTGAGAAGCCTGCTGATAGAAAAGAGGTCTCCTAGAAGTCCAGCCACAGGTAGAAACACTACTGCAATCAGGTGCTTTACAAAGACTATAGTGAACTTTTAAAATGTTACGAAAAGTTATCACTGACTTGTGAAGCTCATCCTGAATTAAGGGCAAGCCACTATTTGTTTATACAAAAATAGCTCCTCGTGGGTCCAACCTGAACCAGTCACAGATGGAAGCCTCATGAAAAATGAAGAGGTCTACTGACTGCAGCACCACATGCAATGGACCCAACAAAGGGCCGCCAGAGTGCACACTGAGCATGATTTTATGCTGAACATACTCAAGAAACACCTGACTAGCTGATAATCTTGCAGGCCCTCACCCTCACTGGAATGATGCTGTAAAAAAGATAAACAAATTTCCAAAAAAGCCAAAACCACTGAAGAAAATTATCAGACATGATAAGAGTCTTGGCAATGGAAAGCCAATGTACTTTTGAGACAGCTGCTCTGTACACAGCTTTTACTGCTATCTGTTATACTTCAAGCCATAAACCAAATTGCTTTTGCAAAGCCAGATAATAAAGACCCCTCAAACACCAGGGTCACTGATCTTAAGTTCGGAGAGAAACCAAAACACAGTTTAGCCCCTGCAGCAGTTAACAGTGTGCTCACATTTGAATGATGCAGCACAGGAACTGACAGGAAAATTGGGAAGGCCCTTTGTCACAAAGTGCAGGAAGGCAGCAGTTTCCAACACAGCGCAGTCAACTGTACAACTGCCAACAAGAGCAAATCTGGTACCTGCAGAAAACATGCCAGAAACAGATAACAAAACTCATGTTCCAGAACAAACACTGTGCATAGCAGCTCCTGAAAATTTCTGAATACTGTCAGAGGTGAGTGGCAAAACCTACTGCAGGTGAGCAACTACATTGAGTTGGAAAGGACACTCAAGAATCAATAAAATCCAACTCTTGGCCCTGCACAGAGCAGCTCAAGAACCAACCCCAAGAACACCACACCAAACAAATCCAGCTGTTTCCTACTAGGTCATCATTTTAGGATGAAGCTGTTGAACCAGGTGCTTGCAGCACAGGTATAGCATCTGGCACCTAAAAGGTCCATTTAAGTTCTACCAGCAGTTTGGGGACAAAGCCTGAATGCAGGCACCTTTTCTCTGGAGGGAGAGTGGCAGGTTGAGACAAGGAGTATATTTTTCAGTAACACACTGAAAAGGTAGTGTTCATCCTATGAGAAGTTAATACCCAATTAACTCGGACAGAACAGAGGCAAGTTTGTTAAGGCCCTGCCAGCTCTTCTCCACATTTGCTCATAGCACATCACTTCAGAGACTTGCATACAAACTCAGATGTCAAAGTGCAGTTTCATTCCTTTTGCCTGGACCAGATTAACTGCAGCTACCAGACTTGGGTCTTAACAGATCCTGGTTTTACCAAGCCAACTATCCCATTCAGCAGAAAGCCATTTAATACCTGAGACCAGGAGTTTTGGACATAGTAAAAGGAAAAAAAAAAAACAAACTAAAAACCACAAAAACCCCCATTATCTTCTTTCAGAATATGTTTAAGCCTTCCAATACTGATGAACAAGGTATTCCACCACAAAAATAGGACAGATTACCTCTATGCAAAACAGTGTGCAAATCTTTGCTACTTATCCTTCTGACCCTATAAAAACGTAGGGCTAAAGATTTTCTGTATAAAAGTTGCTGTTTATTTCTTTTCTGATCAAGAGTTGTATCACTACTCAATACTACATTTTATTGCTAATCACAAATTGATGCACCGGGGTTTCAGAAGGGTTTGGTTTATAGCGTTCCTATGTAACAAAAGGAAAAAAGTTACAAATCCAGACTTTGCAGACACATTGCCATGTCCCTATAGAAGCAGGGATGCATTAGGTCTGTTTCATTAGAAAATTCTCCTCTTAAACAGTTTCTGGAGAACACAATCATGATTTTCTTCAGTAGGAAAATTCACCCCATCATTCCATGCAAAAAGAAGGTGGCCAATCTGCTCCACAGCCTAAAATCCCTTTCCTACAGAATGGAAAAGGACCATGTATTTACGTTGCTCCTACTGTGATGTGTTAATGCTTAAATTATTAGGAGCAAGTTGGCACATCTTCCAGGTACACCTACTACCCAGCTCACCTCAGCTTCCTGTGGCTGGGGTCGCAAATTCTCTCCACCACAACTGAGATGTGTCCTAACACTCTATAAAAATGCTACAGTAACCTTTGCCAGACAGCAGCACGCCTGCTTCAGAAGAGCATTGCACAGCCTTTCAGTTAGAACACACAGCTCAGTGCATGCTTCATCTGTCTCAGACCCAGTATTAGCTGCTGTAAGCAAAAGCCTGCGGACACATGATACAGTGCTGCCCCAGAGCAGCACTGCTTCAGACACCTCTGCCCTGCCATACCCAACACTGTGATGCTTGGATTTCAAGAAGGGAGAGTTAGGACTGTCCCTTTAGTCATATTGCCTTAGAGAAACTCAAAACAAACTCTTTGGGAGCTGAATGTCTATTGGGAGCTGAACACCTATTTTTGTTAGAAGGCTGCACTTCACAAGGCTCCAGAGAGATTTCACTGGTTCTGAGGCACATACTATTAACAATTAAACTTATGATTAAGTAAGTCAAAAGCATATCAGAACAAAAATATTAAATGGAAGGTTAAATAATTTGTCCTACAGGATTCAATTTCACATTTCACCTGTTCACACAAGCACCTCCAGTCTGTTCAGATTTGAACAGCCTACAGCTCAACCTCAGAAAGGAGATGCTGAGAAACAAGAGACTGAAGCTGCTTGCAACAACAAAAAAAATGGATATAAATATAAAAGAGGTTCCATTTCCAGCACCAGTAATACTGCCTGCTCAAGCCCAGGTGTGGTCACCAGGGAAACTCCTAAATTCAGGAACAATATTCAGTTAAAACAATAGACCATACTATTCTGCAGCTGCCAGGATTCCTGGCAACAACTCCCCAAAGAGTTTGCCATCTGTCAAAATTGTCTCTAAAGAAAAAGCAAGACTGCTCAACAAGATGAAAGCAACATCCCCAAGCTGGCTTATTTGGTAAGGACCCAACTTCAGACCAGCAGTCTGCAGGCATCAGCTTCAGCAAACGGGATCTCTTTCACTATACAACAGCTGCCTTACAGCTACTGCAGAGCATCAGCCTTTTAGCTTCCTTAAAATATAAAAGAACAAAACCCCAGAAGAAACCCTGGATTCAAAGCATCCAAATATGGCCTGTTGTACTGGAACGTTTAAATCCTTGGGGGAGGTGGGCATCTTCTTCCTCTGCCACAGGCAGTGTTTACTCCATGATGGCCCGGTACAAGGCAGGTTCAATATAATCTTCACGGTAGCGTGAATTGATCACTCTTTGTCTCTTCCTCTCTTGACTGACCTCCTTCTCTTCGAAGATCTCTGTGAAGCGCATATCTGAAGCAATTGACTAAGAGAAAAAGACAGAATTAGTCACTAGAGGACAGATGAAATCCCTGTCTCCACATCTTCCTATTGCATGTAAGAAAGAACCAAGCCAAGACACATGGGAACATTCAGCTTCCTTTAAAAACTGACTAAACGCAAAAAGAAAACTATTTAAGAAACTGGATTTACAAGTCTGGGGATATGTTTAAGTGAACTGCAATTAGAGATCTAAAGAATCTCAAGTTTCAAATGTAACACAGCACTTAATTTAAATTCACAATCACTTTCTCAGAGTTATAAACAGAGTCAGCTGTTCCAATTTGCAAACCATTTAGTACAATTTCTGCTTTATGGAGCAGGCATGTTTAAACACCTGGTCACAGAATTCAGCTATAATACATTCTTTCTTAAGCCTCTAATAATCTGTGTGCCTGCCAACAGATCTGATCAGAGTGTGCATGTTTGTGCTGTAAAGCAAGACACCCCAGTGTCCTGTTTGTAACTACAACTTTTGTAGTGGAAAGTGCAAAGCAACAGAGTAGAACACGGTGTGGGATCTCCACCCTTACTGATAACCAAACTTAATTGGAGACACCCCTGAGCAACCCTGTCTGAAAATTACCCCTGTTTGGAACAGGTGTCTGGAGACTTGCTGAGGTCCTTTCCCACCTGAATTATTTTACAGTCTCAAGAAATAGCAAACTCTTTTGATGCAACCCTACTAAGATCTTCTGAGAACAAAGGCTAAGTGAAGGAACTTGGCCATTCTTTGCAATGGAAGTAGACAATGGAACTTACGAATACAAGTATGAAAAGGCATGCTCTCTCAATCTGTGACTCTGTGATACAAACTCACACCCCTGCAGAACGAGAAATTCTCTCCAGAGACAGAACTTTGTTTTTTGTAGCCTGATCAACTACTGAGCTTTGCAATGATTAAGGAGACCACCAGACTGTATTTTGCTGCCACCACATGCTTAGGTTGCTGTTGAAGCACAAATTAAAACAAACTTCTTTAGTAGAATTTGCACCCTGTTCACCTACCAGCCTTGACTTCACTCTCTTAGGAAGCTCCTCTTCAAGAGTATATACATCATCCCTTTTCACCATCAGCTGTGAACCATCTTCAAATTCCACCTAGAAGAGAACCAAAGGTTGTTCTGTCAGAAGTGTCAAGTTAGAACCCTGCCACAGCTCCCTAGAAGTTGCCTTCTCCCCACAGAGCTCTCTCGTGAAATAATCTTCTGCCACTTGAAATCTGTAAGATACATATGCAGCTATGCACACTGCAACAGACTTGAATCAAAACCTCAGTAATCTCCTGACAATAACAGCCCAGCAAGTTTTGGGATATTCTTTTAACACCTGACAAGACAGTCTGGCTGTTCACTTTAATACAGCCTGAATATTCATCCTTTTGAAAGCATGAGAGGCAAGGTGCACTCTCACTGGAGAATATCAAAATAAACTTATTTTAAGTAGTTTAAACTACAGAAAGAGTGTGATGAAGAATTGCAGACCAGCAGTTTTCACAAGCGGACACTTTCAGGTAGGTAGCCAGAGATGCATACAGCTGCAAGCAATCACACTTCCAGCAACTGTTGCCAGCATCTGTCATTGCTAAAACAGTGAGAGTAACTCACCCTGGAGTGTTTAAGCATGATGCCCTCGTAGCAACCCTGGTTACACGATTGGCTTGTTCTGAATCATGAGTTTTTAGACAGCAATTTTGTACCTGGTACATCTGGATGGCATGTGACGCGACAAACTTGGCTCCATAAACTTGTCCGTCTGTCCATCTCACCTGCACGACTTCCCCTTCAGCAGGGGGACCTAACTGAAGACAATCTCGACTCTAGAATGAAGAGGGAAGATGGGAGAGACAAGGAAGGTAAGCGGCTTCTTTATGTGAAGATTCAGCAAATGACCAAGGGGTCACAGTGCACACCACCCCAGCAATTCTCCATTTTAGGAGATGGAGAACTAGGCTGAAAGACATCCATTTATGTAATCTGCATTTAAATCCCAACACTGATAACTTCAAAGTACTTGATGTGGGGATGGCATGCAAGTATCAGCAAGTTTTCCTTCAGACCAACCATTGCTAAACAGCCAGAGATTAGCTGCGCTCCCTGTTATACCTGTCCCTATATGGCCTCAGTTAAGTCACTCTCAGGTAACATCCCTAAGGCCATTCTGCAGCACAGCTCAGCCCAGCCACTACAGGACCCAGGGAACAATTACCAGATCCCCTGGTGTACCTGCTTTACAGCAGCAAGAACTGACTCATACCACGTGTCCTATACACAACCTCACTACACAACATACCACAATGTCCTCTGGGTACAGGTTATCGCTGAAGGAGCCATCATCAAAGTTGACCTCGTAGAAAGTCTCCTTTGCAAGGCTGACCACTTCACATTGATAGAAGCGACCATTCTTGTGCTTACTGATGACTATCTGTCCAGGGGACAGATCCTGGAGTGCAGCCTTAGCTCGCTGAGAAGAGAAAGATCACTTCTTATACAATGACTCAATAACAAATGTGTTGAAGACCGTAGCTGCAGTGCTGGCAGACAACAAAGCAAAAAATTTTAGTTCAGGTGAACTACTCCAGCCATCATCAACGCATTAGAGAAGTTCTGCCTCCAGAATGTTAAATACCTAAAGTCTCATCTGTTATGTGCTCCTGTACTTAATTTACTTAGTAAATTAAGTTCTCATTCTTCAGAGAAGGTCCTTACATAAAACCTTCTCTAATAGATTGTTGGTGGTTTTGGTTAAAAAGGCTGCATGGGAACTTTAGAAATTAATCAATCACTTAAATGTGAAATTCTGTGACGACTCATGCAGACTGCTGGAGTACTGGCACTAACTCTTGCATATTAAGAATCACAGCATAAATCTCACTAGTGTTTCTCATTACAACCGCCACAGGAGGGATGTGATGCTTCCAGTCCTTCTGGTCTGCAAACCTATGTACAATACAGCACCTGACTAAAACCAGAGTAGCAGCAATGTCGAGATCAGAATCCAAGACCAACACTGTTAGATTACATTATGTACTGTGAGACAGCCAAGCCTTCACTGAAGTTTCAAAATAATCACACAATCAAAAAACTTTTCAGTGCCTCCAAGACACTGCAGTTCAAATCTTGGGAATAACACACCTACACACCTCAGCCTGAGATGGAGTCTTATGCCTGAAGCAGGTAATGAAGACAACAAATGGCCAGTCATCAGGCTGCATCATAACTCCTGCTGCTTGGGCACAGCTGACATGAAAGGATGTGGGACACCGGCCATGTGAACACTGTACACAGCAACCTGCAATTCTCTTTCTCCTTTTCTTGCAGAAGATGCATTTCTGTGGACAGGAAACTAGAGATTATTGGTTGGTACTAGGTTTTATCACACACCAAGCGCTAGCTAACAGTTTATCATATAATAGCTGTGCCATTTAGTCTCTTTGAAAACACTGCTGTTTTCTGACAAAACAGAAGCAGGCAACTAACAGTTTTAGTTTATGACAAGACAATAATTCGTAAAAGTGAAGTAATGCAATAGAGGAAAAATACAAATTAAATATCTACCAGCTCAACATGCACAAAGCATGAACCCAAGGATGCCAGCAACAGATCTTAGATTAGATCAGCTTGCAATGCTCCAACTCAATAGGGCCTTTCAGCACTTGACTAAAAAGTTACATAAATACAAGCAACAAGATTAGAATAATGGGAAATGACCAGAGTGGTAACAGTTAAAATCCTGGCAATACTCAATTGGGCCTTGGGCAGTTTTAGGAAAAGAATGTTATCTGCAATGTATACGCAAAGCAGAGCCATTTTTCCCCCAGCACTGAGATGTTAAAAGAGTTAAGTACAGCTGCTTTACTGCTGAAGACTTTCACCCATTACAGGAATGTCTCACATATCCTGAAGCATCTCGGTGCTTGAAAGCAGTCAACTAAGCAAGTTGAACAGTATGGAGGAGAAAAACAAGCATGTTACCTGCCACATACTGAAAACCCTTTTGCTGGCTCTTCATGCAAATAAACATTATAGTATAACAAGGAAAATTTTTTTTAAATGGCAATAGGAATAACTGCCATCTCTCATACAGAGTAGAGCAGATTATACAGTTCAGTCTGGAGACTCAACCAATAAGCAAAACCCCTCAGATTCTGAATGGACTAGAGACACCACTGATGCAGCACAGGTGATCCATACCAGTCTGAAACGTTGCAGGGGGATTTTGCCAACATCTACAGGACTCCGCTCTGCGATGTTCACAAATTTTGCCTCCAGTACAGCCACAGCACACATCACATGAACCCACCTGTCAGGACAGAAGAGAGGAAAAAGAAATTAATATGCACTGGGCCAAAGCCAGAAGATGCTTTGGAGTTTAAGTAAATACAGTTTTGTTCAAGTTTGCCATACAAACCACAATAAATAACCCCTGAGAATGATCAATGTAATCTTCCTACTGATACTAACAGGCCACATGTAGGGAAAACCCAAGATTTCTTCATACCTAAAATCTACTACTAACAGGCTTAACAGGAAAGCAACTTAGTGACTCCTGCATGATAAAAGACTGCCTGGGCAAGTTTCAATTATTTCATGGTGCTACAAGTCTGCTCCACTGCTATGGTGCATCAAATAACTTTAGATGATTCACCGAAAGGACACAGGACAGGCAGTTGTATGCACATTTTGCTGTAGAGGTATCTTGAATTTCAACGTTGTGCTACATAAAACTATGGTTGCCCTTTGTCATTAATGTAACCACAAATAAGATGGAAATCAAAATCCTCCACAGAGAAGGTAGTGAGAGATGTTAGATGTTTGGAACCTTATTTTTATGTGGTAGGTTATTCCTTTGCATATTACAGCTCTGCACTATCAAATGCAGAGCAATTAACAGCTGCTATCAACAGAATGAGAACCAGGCATTGCTTAAAGAGGTAAGAACTGCTGTATGAAAACACAATGAACACACAGAGCGTAAAGGGTGCTGTTGGTCACTCTGTTACACCAAATGCAGTTTACCAGCTTAACCTCAGATACTTAGGAACTGAGCCTCTCCTTAAAATAAAAAAAAAAATCTGGAACACTCACTTGTCATCATTGGCTCTCTGCAGTGCTCCTCCTCGTAATGAACACAAACAGCAGTCCTGGAGTAAAAAACAAAGCATTAGCTAGTGCACAACACTTGCTGCAGAACTTCTACCTCAAAATGCACATCCAGAGGAAGAGAATGATTTTGCTGTCAGAAGAGAGCTAACTACCTCGTACAGATCAGCTCCTCAGCTCTCAAAATTGCTGCCCTTAGGGCAACAAATAGAGGCTCCAAGTCTGTTGAAAGCAAACAGAACCTACCACTGAAGGTTCAATAACTTGTTTGTTATGGGTTCCTTTTACACCTGCAATACTCTATATCCTTTTGGGATGTACAATAGGATCTGGAAGAAACATGAGGAAATAATAATTGAAAGGCTGACCCATTCCACTGACCTAGAGTCTATATAGCTGTTTGAGGGAATCCAATTATGCTTGCTTTCCTCATATGTGCATACCTGCCTAGTTATTGACACAAGTTATTTTCTGGGTTAGAAATAGTAGCTACCATAAACTCAGACAGACAATGGAGCTATTCCCACATTCATGCAGAACATCTTCCCTCTGAGCTCAGCAGCTTTGGATTAGTTAAAAGAATAACACTATGGTTTAAAAGTACCAAAACAAGAGACTGGCTCCTAAACATTCTCTAAAATGCATTCTTTTCACAGGATAATTAAAAAAAAACAACACTCACAACACCATGTGAACTAACTTTTCAGCCAAGTTCTCAGATGTACCAGATTCCATCTGAGAAAATCTTTACCTCCTCTAACGCGTTTTCTGTACACCGGGAGCACATCCAGTCTTCAGTGGCCTTGTCAGGGGATACACCGTAACAACCTAGAACAGACACATCTCATTTAAGAGTTTATTTAAACTCAAACCCATTTCCCTTGGGCCCAGAAATAAAGCAGGAATTAAAATCAACAAGCCCCAGGATGATGCTGTGTATTTGAAGCCACCCATGCAGCCAACTGCCTACCCCACAGGCAGTGGGGTATACCCAAGTATTCACTCCTCTGGTAAGGCTGAACTTGGTCTATTTGTACATTAGATCAACTGGCAGAGGCCTGCTATGATGCACAGGCTCAGAATGGAGAACAGCAGAGCTTAGAGCACATCTAGATGCACTCACTTGCATGAACACAGACATGGCAGTTCTTGCAGGTGATGAGTACACTGGTTCCATCTTCCTCCAGGTAGGGAGTTGAAAGATTGAGGTCAGTGCTGCAGCCAGTTGCAGTAAAGCACATTTCAGGAATCAGGGGTTTTGTTCGGATCTTCCCATCTGCAGCAGCTGGAGTTACTCCAGAGTTTTGACTGCTGCCTTCACATTCTGCCTGTGAGGGATGGATAGGGAACTTAAATTTTACAAGTAAAATGGTCTCACATTATCTTTACTCACATATTTTTTCATACATACATCCAGTTTAAAGAAAAAATTAAGGTAATGAAAGATCAGAGTCAGTAGGTTAGGTGAAAATACATTTATGTTTATAACTATTTATTACTATTTATAGTTATATTTTTAAAATTCTCAGTTGCTGTGGCTTCAGAATAAAATTTCTACTCAAACAGTACCCTGAAAGTCTGAATTGCATCCTTCTAATGATCAACAATATACACATCAAACTGCATCTCTTCTGACAGAAGAGGTGGACTCACCAAGCCCACCTCACACTCTACAGGCAACACCTCTTCTGCATATTCCCCCTGTAATACAGAGGATCACAACACTGCTATCCATCAGTGTTCACTTATCTTACCTCAATATGGAAGGATCACCAACGCACACATAGACACCTACTACAATCCCCATTACTGTTTCCCAGTGTAGTTCTGAACAAGGCTAATGGGCTTTAAACTAATTTGTTCCTGAAAAAGAAACAGACTGAAAATGCAATTTCCCACATAACGCTCAGGAGACTTTCAGGCTAATCTTTCAGAATTTATTCTCCCAAATCAATGTCAAATCAAACAGCTAAGACATACAAAGTTTACAGATGTGTATTTCCATTAAAGCTACTCCTCTGAACAACTAAACAGAAATTAATTTTTCTCTTTGAAAAAATATTTAAATCACCTTTTGTACCTTGTAGGCTACCACAAAGGTAGCTTGCCTAATCTTTTAAAATTACTGTTAGCAGAAATTGCAAAAGCAGAGTGAATCTGCACTGTCCCTCCTACAGTGCCTCAAAAGCTAGGGAGAAAAAGTCCATGTAACGTTCAAAGTTGGAAGGAAATGGACATATTTTCTTCAAGTCTTCTTTAGTATAATTCTTATTGAAATTGTAAAACTTATTGATTTAAACTTACACAGCATGTCAAGCAAAATACAAAATGACTGAGGGAAATCTGTAACAAAATTTAAGAAAACAATGACTGTTTTTCTACCAAGCAGCAGATACTCTTCTTCTTCCCAAAGTGCATATTTGTCTGGCATTTTGTGCCAATTTTTTATTTGAATGGGTAACTGAAATGAGTTCCCAGACTTGCTATAGGCTTTCTGAAGTTGGAACAAAGACTCTAACCACAGCTCAAATCTTGGAAGAGTTTCTGCTCCACTGCCTGGTGTAGACAAACATTTGAAAACCTGCAGCTAAGAGTTTTCTGCTCAACAGCAACTTACAAAAAAGATCTTCAGAAAACTTCAACTGTCCTCAAATCGTTAACTTTATACCTTTCAGCACTAGTAAAATCCTCATGTAGCACACAGTTCCTAAGTGGAATTTCCATTCCTAAGAACTTACTCTCAAGACAGAAATAGCAAGACCGAAACTATGGTCTGAGGTTTTCATTAAAATTAGAAACTATATGAAATATAAATCTTCAACAAAAATGTGAAGTCATTATTTCCAAAACAGTGGTGAACATGTTTCTAGTGCCACCACAACTATACAGTCATCACAAACGAATCAAATACCCTTAGTGTATGGGAATCGTCAAACTACCTTAAAGTTGCAGGTCAAACATGCAGACCACTATTCAAGCTACCTTAAAATTATTTATCTTAAGTATATAAAAAAATTCAGTGAGGGACTCCTGCCTGCACATTTATTCAACATGACAAAGGACTTCTGCACCCCTCCCCATGCTACTGTCATGGATACACTCCAAGACAAGACAGCTTTCAATCTATACCATCTACAAACACAACCCTAAATTCTTTTAAGTAAAAGGTTTTCTTCCTTGCCAGCTCAAAGACCATGTACTATGAGAGAATCTAAAGTGTTTTCTTAAAAACATTTTAGAAGTGAAGGAGTCAGTGTGATTTTACAGTCAGCTCCAGCAACATTTAAGCTCCATTCTGTGGTTTGAGCAAAAGCCACAAATCACAAAAACTTCTGCTGAACATCTGAGTGAGCCCCTGGGAACCCATAGGGGCCCATCACAGGTCTGAGGATGTTCACTGTCGTGGTTTGACACGGAAAAAGAATTTTTCTCGGAAGGAAGAGGTCAATTTGGATATTGACCAATTGAAGGTGGACACACCAGCGGTGGTTTTGTCAGCAGTTCACCGTGGGGAAGGAGCTGGGCACCTTGCAGCCGGGCTGGGGGAGCTGGAGCCTGGGCAGTGAGCCATCCTTGGGAGTCAGGACTTTTAACCCTTCCTGAGAAATGAAAGCTTTGTGAAGTTTTTCTCCTCCTCGGTTCGAAAGAGAGGAAGAGAGACAGCCTGGGACTTGGGATGTTAGAAGGAGAAATTCTAGGTGGGAGGAGATGATGGAGTGGGTTTTTGGCTGGACTTTTTCTTGGTAGCCACAGACTGAACCAATCTTCTCCTCCAAGAGAGACTGTATTTTAGGAGGATGCTGGTGAGCCAAAGAGACCTGCTTCAGCTGGGAAAAGACAGAAGTGGAGCGAACAGAGAAAAGTTAGGGAGGTTTGTGGTGGTGCCCCCTGTCTTTGCAGAGGAAGAAGAGAAGAAGATCTCTGTTCTTGGACCCTCGGCCCCAGGGGAAAATGGGGGGGACTGTGGTCCCAAAAATGAAAAACTGAACTGTTGTTTTTTTCCCTTCTTGGCAGGGTATCCTTGAAAGGAAAAATCCACATATTTCAAACTATGTACCACAGTAGCACCTACTCTGTTACCTCTGTGACAGCATGAAGAGTCTTGGTTTCATACCTGATACGCCTGGAAGAGCATACAAACAGCACAGTATGGGGGCTGCTGGGCCATGGTGCGATTGTATTCTTTTTCAGCCTCAAAGTTTGGCGGCCGATTCTGCCACAGCTGGCTCAGTGGCTTGGCCCATGCTTCTGTCTCCTCAGCCTCTTCTTCAGGAGTTAGCTGCTCTGATGCCTCTGTGATAAGAGAGCATTCACTCAGTGACTATATGGCCTTTTATAGATGTTCTTCTTGTATATGAAACTAAATAAGGCAAAAAGCTATGAATGGAGATGAGGAAAGACTGCCAGAAAGCAAACTGACAGAAGGGTGATGGAAGCCAGTAACTCAGTCTCCTAAGAGGCTTCTACTAATCAAGCAACAGGGCAGAACTAGCTCCAAATTACCTCTACATCAAAATTAAAGCCATCCACCAAAGAATTTGGCATTAGGGTTTTTTTTTTTAAATAACAAATATTTACATCAGTGACTGAAATATTCTAAGACAGATGCAGTTAGGCAACAGTCTCTGGTACTGGTTTAATTTTGCTTTCCAAAGAAAATACAGGAAAGAAAGATGATCTCATTCGAGAGAAAAGTTTAATGATACAATGAGATATGCACCTTATCTAGGAGGCAGAGCTGTCACTTACTGACTCCTGTTTATCACCAGTTACTTACTAGAATATCCCACACTGCCCACAGAAGATGAGACCCTCTCTCCAATTTCCCAAAGAGCGTAAGGCTTTACTTACCATCATCACTGATGCAATCTTTCACCAGGAGTGGGTGATGACGGGGGAGTTTGCTCAACGGCTGGCGACGACCCTTGGACTTCTTACTCTCCTTCATGGAGCTCACGTGCTCCTTTCCCACCTGGACCAGAAAAGCAATTCAGCTGTCAGTTAGCACGTGCCCTTTTGACACTATTTTGGAAGGAATTTATTTTGAACTTAGAGAAACTACTTCAAAATGCACACATGCCTCCAGAGTTTCATTTTCAACAAAGAACTTCAGCTCTAAACTCTTTTTCAAAGAGCTTTTTCTATGAAAAACTGGACAGAGCTGTACTGGCTCTGTTGAGTCAATAGAATAGACACTTTTCACAGGTCCCAGTGTAGCTTTTCATGCACATCTGTTTGTTTAAAGAACCATGTAAAAGACAGAAACAAAGAAAGACAAGTTGGATGGTTCAACTTAAAAGAGCCATGAAAAGAAGTCTCATGACTTCTGGAGAAGTCTCAGTTTGTGTGTCACTTAAACTATTCCAAATTAAAAAAAAAAAAAAAAAAGCCTTAGAAAATAAACTAGAAAAAATACAGAGCTCATAGACTGACAAACTGAAAGGATTATTTAAAATGAAGGACACTTTCATCCTTTCTGCTTATTACTTGTCTTGATGTCTTACCAGACAGACTGGAAGAAGGAGATTGCAATAACAGCTATTTCCTCTTCCCTTAGCCCCATACAAAAACAAGTGACACACTGACAAAATTACTACTAACCTGACAAGCATGACAGTAAAGGTAATGATTTCAACAGTACAGGAATTCTCCCTCTAGATAAGAGCCTACCCTTTTTTTTAAATCTGTTATTCTTTTAAAAGAAGTGTATCTAGGATTAAATGCATCCTACATATGTTTAAGTGTCTTTTCATAAACAAAACCAGAAGAGAGCATAATAATCATGACCTATGTTCTCTTACAGAGTTGAACACAAGACTTCTAAGATATATTTAAATTAGCATTCACAGTTACCACCTAATGGAAAATTTGTTTCAAAGTACACCACACTAGGGAAAACAATCCACACCCATTCAAACTATCTTCTTTTCTCTGTACTGAGCATGTGATGGAGACATCCGTATCTGCAACAGAATATCTTCAGTTTAAACAGACATGACAACTCTGTTTCAGCTTAACTATCAAGATTGGTCTATCTGCTGTTCCTTTGGTGTAATTCTTGACTTCTTAGAAGTCATTACTGGCCTCCCATTCTCTAAAAACATATTTAAACAGCAAAACAAAATATTGGAAAGACACTACTAGATAATATTCTAACTCTTCTCTTAGGCTGTTTAATAAAACATTCATTGTCAGCTTTTTAACACTCAAATTTACATTCTCCCAACCAATATTTTTGTTGTAGCCTTTCTCCTCTTTTAAAAGGACAAAGAGATGTATCCATCTATGCAATTTTATATAAAAAAACCCTCATCACATGAATGTGCTTGCAATAAAGGCTGGAACAAACCAGATTCATTCTAGGTAAAAATAGGTGTCTCTTAGTACAAAAGGACCTCAATTATTCTGTAACACTACCATGTCAAAAACATTAAGCTGCCCTTTCCATTACAGCACTTAAATAGCTTTGACAAATTTTCAAGACAGGTGATCTCCTTGCTTACTTGAAGGGCTAAGTATATAAGGCTTTCATCTGAATTCTTCTGTGTTTAGCAAAACCCAGAGGTGCAACCTGCTATGCAAACACCAGTGGGATGAAATTGTCATCTGCACAGATAGGAAGTTTTGTCACAGCAAATTCCTGACCATGGAATTACAGCCTTCCAGCTTTCAGTTCTTGTGCCTCTCATACCTCTGTCAGTTCTTGCTCATTGACACTGGAGCTGGCTTTCTTCCCTGAAGTCTGCTCACTGTCGGACCCGCTGGCATCCCCCTTTGCATAGCTGTGCACTGTGAACACCCCGGCTGGCCCAGGGAGAGTTCGTTTCGCCAGCAGATCAGACGATTCCGAGTCTGAAGAATAGGAAGGTGAGCTGGACTGAATACTGGATGCAGCACTCTGCTTTGAAGCTGGCAACACTGAAGTGGAATTTGAAGCATGTGAAATGGAGAGATCCAGAGCCGCTGCTTCTTGTTCTTCCACCTCAGGCTTCACCGGTTTCAATTCTTCAAATCTGGCTGAGTCCACACGATCTGGAAGAAGGGATATACTGACTTTTTCTGAAGTCTGGGCAGAAAGAGAACATTTATGCAACTATTTGCACAAAGCCAAACAGAAAAGCAAACTACTACACACAAAAAAGCAACAGCACATCATGTAAAGAGGAGATGATTAATTCAAACACTTATAAAGTCATACATTGCTTAGTCAGAGAGAGAATAAAAGCATCTGCCCATTGCCTCTACTGTTACAAGAACCAGGGTACATAAAACAAACCAGCAGACAGTGAGTTCAAATATATAGAGATGATCCTTTATACAGACATGTATGTAGTTAAAACAGCCCAAATCCTGGCCAAATGTTGCTGTGTGTAAGAGATTACAATCATTCATGGAAGACTTACTAGAAAAAAAAAACAAACCCACAAACCAATAGAAGATTATTAAATACAAGCTGCAAAGGGCTGGAAAACAAAATACAAGAGGGGGCATCACATGTTTTCTCTGTTCTTTTGCTGTTCCACACGCCTCTTGCTTCTCCCATAACAGCAAGGATAACTCATCCATTACAACCTACATAGATTTTGTCCAGCCTACTTATTACAAAATTACAAGTAACACACCTATAAAGCATACCAGACCCACAGGAAATGTGCATATGTTTTACTACGCAATTCCTATAAACAGCTCTCATTGCTCAAGAGAAATAAAAAGCAGCTTAGACTACTGAGGCATCCCATATATTTCTGCATGCAGGCAGGCAAAATAAAGAGTAAAAATCAAAAACTAGAAAATGGTTATATTTCAAGTCTTATAACAGTAAATTTCTGAGGTGGTACCAGTGTCAGGTACCAGGTGCTACCACTGGCTCTGACAAACCAGTGCCTGCTTTTTGGACACAAAAGCATCCTATCAACTAGCATCATACTGAAGAGTGCCCCAGACAAGCCTGGCACACAGTTACCTGGAATTTTGATCCTTTCTTCACCTTGCTGCCCAAATTCACTCGTAGGCCTCTCACGAGGCTCTGCCATGTCCGCTTCATACTGTGTGGAGCTCAGCTCCTCCTTAGGGAAGGCCTCACTCTCACTCACCTCCTGAGGCACTTCCAGGCAGACCCTGTGCCTTTTTGTTCCTATGCGGTGCTTGGGGATGCTGCAGAAGACAAATCCCTATGTCAGGTTAGCAAACATGTAACTGTGTAAAATTTGTGTGAATGCATAAAATACAGTCTGGTTTGGACCAGTGTTTTATGAGACAGCCTCTGAAAAGCCAAATAGCTTCCAAATTATTCTGAAGTGTTTTCTTTGCCTTTAGAGAGAAAAAGTCAGTAATCCCTAGAGATGATTTCTCAGCATACTAATCACGTATTAAGGCAGCTATGCTCTCTTGTAGCCAGGCATTCTTTATCTTAAACAAAAAATCCCCTTCAAACAAAACCCCAAACAAATCAAACCAAACAACAAAAAAATTCACCACCAAAGACTTTAGGAACAGTAGCTGGCACTGACTGAAAAAGATTTAACTGCAAAATGTAAGATGATTAACCTGTTGACCTTCTGCAACCAGGAACTGCACACCAATGCAACAGCTTGCAGCACTGAATGTACAAGAATTTGCTAGCAAGTACTATCCCATGATCTTAATACAACCCCGTTTTCTTCTGGCCTGTCAGTGTAGGGTACACACTGCCAATTGAGGCTTTGGAGGTCTGTCCCAAGATGAAGAACTACCTTCCAAGCTGGTGTGCTTCCTGCTTACCACAGACTATCTATTAATGTAGACTTAAAAAGTAAAAAAATATTAAGAGTAAGCCCTGTTCCCAGAAAAAAAATATTATTGCTAACTCTCACTACTCTATCAGAATGGCAAGCATTTAATTGCAACTGGGCTCAAATTCCAAGAATCTAATAAAAAAGTAGAGGACTAGATAAAGCTGTACCTTTTTGTCTCATCCCCATCCACCTCCTCTTTACACATCTCTTCTGTTTCCATCTCCTCAGCACACTGTTTCCCACTCTTGACTTTTTGCATGAGATCCCCTTTAAGGAACTCTGCTGCCTCTGGGGTTGGAAGAGCATGGTCAATGACAGTCACGTCCTTCCCAGCTTTCCAAAGCTTGTAACGGTCTGGCTGGTACTTCCTCACAAACACATCCATGGAGATCTTCACCATGTCCTTCCGACATGAGCACTGAAGTCACAGAAAATAATAAAGTAAGGCCAAATACTTAACAATTCTACTCTGCATTTCTCCAGCATTTTGCTTTCAAGGGTTTAAGGAACAAAATCCCACCCTCAGATGTAACTGAGCCTCAGAACTCTCAACACTCTTTCCCAGGAAATCAAAAGGGTACACATTAGGTTACTAAAAATGGCAGTAAAGCCAGCAAAAAACATGAAACAGAAAACCAGATGTTATCACAACAACTAGGACAGAAAGTTCATCAGTCTTTTTTACACAGTTGCTGGTAGAAGCTGAGTGTTTTAAAATGAGCTCATATAGAAACAGGCCACAAAACCAGAGACTATGAAGAAATCAGAGCCACACAAACTCTGGGCCTACCCAGAGCAGTAGAGGGTCCCCTCCCCTAGGTATGCTTACAACTAGTGCTTCAAAGCATTCACTTCCATGTAGCTTCTGAAAACGTAAACCGTGTCTGCAAGGCAATTCTACAGGGATATAACACTACTCAGTTTAAAGGTTCAACCAAGATACTTCTTTTGTTAAGTCATTTAAGCTACCAAAGTTGCATTCCAGGCTAAACAGTCAATAAATAATGGTTAAAATACTGGAGAAAAATACTGACGAGCTCTGCCTACCAAACATTCTCTTTCACCTCTGGAAAGACAACCAGTACCACGCTTTTCTTTGAAGCCTCGCATGAGCAGCACAAACTTACACAATAGTTACAAAATTACAAAACATATTACATGCTACCCATGGTTGACACAAAGTACTAAGCAGGACTTTGCCTGGATATTGCTACATTATGAGAAAGCAGACATCACATCTTAAAAGGCTTGAAACCACTCTCCTAAAACAAACAGTGAGGGCTTCATGATGGCAACAGACCACTCACCAGCACCGACTGCTTCCCGTACTCAATCCACCGAAGAGTAGCAAAGTTGGTAGATTCAGCACAGTTAAAGCCGTGGTTAAAGCCAGCATGATAGCTGTAAGGAAAGGTTATCATGAACTCCCCAGCCTCCTGTGTCACCTAGAAGACAATTGAGACATCACAGTGTTATTCAGAGTTTAAGAAGGTATTTGGTGAATAGGATTAAAAGGAGCTCCTGCACCCCTCTTTGCAGCACACCCAAAAATCCAACTCACAGTTGGTGGCTGGAGCTCCCTTGTGCAATGTATAGATTTGCTACTAACCTTCGCTATTTTGCTGCTTATGTTAAATATCTATTTACATGAAAGCCATGCTCAACTGTTTTTTTACTAACACACAACACAACTGGTCAATTTAGCATATACATAATACTCTGTCACCAGCTATATGAACTTCATAAAGATACTTATCTGAATCAGCTACAGGTTTGGCTGAACAGTATCTAAGGTTGAGTAAATTTCTACCCACACAGAACTTGAAAATTTATTGTTTTTTCTTTTGCTGCTCACATTAGAGTACAACTCTCAGTCAGCCTTCCACTGCTTCCTCATCAACATTTCCCCACTGTAAAGGCTTATGACAAGAAAACCCTTCAGCTGCCCAGGCAGATGATACAGTGTTTCTGAATAATAGCTCAAAGACTAGATCTTTAATATCTCTCTGTGGGAGGGGCAATTGCAGGTCTTTACCTGAGAAAGTAAGGAAGCCTATAAAGTTATTAATGTAATTAAAATATTAACAGGGGACAAGCCTTATTTGCTATTGAGGAAGTAGATTGCAACAAACAAAATTAGCAGGGGAAAACTGGAAACAAAAAAAGAAAAACCTCACTTCACTGAATACACATCTAAACAGTGAAGAGAATCTAACAGAGGAGATAATGTTTAATTTTAAGTTAAAAAAAAAAAAATCACAGAAAACCAAGCTTTTGTTTTTAGAGCCCCTTGACAGATTTTTCAGTCTCAATCTCGTTCAGGCCCCAACTGCCAGATAAATGGAAGTACAATAGGAAGGACTGCCTTATACTTTCTATTTTCTTCTCTAAGCATCTGCTACTGGCTGCTGTCAGAAACAAGACAAGGCTGCAGGAACCTCTTGGTCAAGCTGGTATAATCACAATTACTTTTCTACACCTTATCAAATGGAATTCCATATTTCTTCAGAATTGATGGAGAGATGAGAGTCATCTTGTGACGGAGAAATGCTTCACAGCTTTGGGCACTTCCTGGGAAAAACCCTGTTTAAAATAAAGAAAAGGTGAGATATTACAATTGTGCTCAAACTACATTTATTTTTCAGCAGTTCTATGAAAAATTACTGTCTAGACACTTTTTCCTGACAAGTATGGAGCACCTTATTTGAAGTGTGCTAGTTTGCCTGCTGAAGAAAAATGACAAATCCATAAGATATATCTTAACAGCTGCCAGTTTGAAACAACATAAGAAAGATCTCAGATAGAAGGATCCTCCATTGGCCACAATTTTCCAGTTTTAATAATCAATAGCTAATGATTTTCTCATTTAAGGTTAGACAGACCACAAGTTAATTATTTGTAATGTGACAATTTCTGTTGTGTGCATCCTATAAGCAAACATTCAGAAGGAATGTAATCTATATTCCAAAAGTTCAGTCATGACAACCTGTGCTGTCTAAAACAGCAGAAACCCATTGCAGCTGTCCAGCCCATCTTTAGAAAAAGGAGGACAGGAACTGCCTGATTACCTTTTGCAAGTCTCTCCAGCCGTTTCCCATGCTCTGGAGGGATGGAGTACCTGCAGTTGTAAGAAAAGTTTGTTAAGTTCAAGTGACTACAACAATATCTTGAAGTCTGACTGGAAATCATAATCAGTCATCAAAATGTGAATTACTTAAAAAAAAATTCTGTACCTCTACACTTGTCTTTTTCCAAGTTTGATATAAACCTAAAAATCTTCATTGAGGACTTTTACTGTTCTATCCCAAGAAAAATCAACATTTAAAAGCTGACCATTTCTTTCAACAACTTTCGCTCAAGCAACCAAGGAAGTAAAAAGTCTGATGTACATAATTAGGAGATCTGTGCAGCAAAACATGAATTGCAGCAAGAAAGGGAACAGCACTTCCTGAACTGTCTCAGTTCACAGCAGTGTAATCTCAGTATACTCAGTGCAAGGAAGAACACAGGGCAAGAAAGAAAATGGAATCATCTCTTTCAGCTCCTCAGACAAAGATGGGATTAAGTCAGGTGCCACATCCTTAACATGTGCACAACTCAGAGTGCTCTTTAGAGCTACATCTCTCCCTCTACACACCTTTTTACGGGTGCCAGGAAACTCCTGGCCGGTATGACTACAATAAATAAATCAACCAACATAGTTTGCTTTCACTCTGGAATACAGTGCTATATTCTGAATAGATTCCTTGCTAAATTAATCAAAGATACTAGCAAAGCTCACTTCTTCCAAGTACTACTGTAGAAGAAGCAATAGCCAAATAGTTCAACAGACTGAACTATTCTGTTTCATGTTCTTCTGCTACTGCCACTGCATGGGGTTGTTCATGGGTTACATTGTACTAGCTATTATTTGTTTCTTCAAATTTGTAATAAAAGGCAACCAAAAATACTAGTTTCCAACAAAAGTGCTATGGAAACAATTGTTGAAGTTGCTTGAGAAATTAATTTGTGAACAGAAGGGTATGATTCACTCTTAAAATGCAGCCCATGGTACAGAGAAATTCAGGAGCCTCCCCTAAAAAGAACTGAGAAAGCTCAGACACTGGACACAACCATTTAGTGACATTCACTAGCCTGATGTTTAGATATATGATAGGCAGCTACAGTTCAAAGTCTGTTAAAACAGCCTGTTCCCCCAGCGCCTGTGTGACCACACCTCTGTATGGTCATTTCAGAGCCTCAGGAAATGATAAGCAAGTTTGCCAAGTTTTGGCCCTACTACAGCAGACAGCATCCATACTATACTGTAATTCAAAAGAACTCTCTACATCAGGACAGCAACCAGACCCTTCTAGAAGGTTACCAAACAAATTCTACTCAGGACAGGCACTGCTCTGCAGCTCCTTGTGTGTTCTTGTCATCAGATAGAACTGCAGTGCAAGACTGGAAAACTGATAATTATTTTAGTGAATTCCCAGCTTTGTGACTAACTCCAATATTTTATGGTGCTGCTTTTCTACATCTAGAAGATTCCTTAGAAAATCTTACCATGACTTGGGTTCCCCAAAATGCAAGTAATTAATACTGTAGAGATCCATGTCCTCAGTGTGCCAAGCAAAGGAAGTTTTCCACATGCCAAAATATAGGTAAGGAGTATTCACTCCTTCAATGGTTATGCCACTTTCATTCTCCACAATATCTAGGATCGTGTTCAATCTGCCAATATTCCACGCATCTACATGCTGAAAAACACAAGCCTCATGTCAAACAAGGATTACAAAGTACAAAATCACACAGCTGAGATCACACTTTGCAAAAGCTTAACAGACACTTGTGAAACAGCACACCACAGAATGACACAGCTCAAGTTACGAGATAGTTCACCTAAACCCAAAGTTCTGCATGGTAGCTTGCATAGTGATTGCTTACTGGCCTTTAAGGAAGGGGAAAAATTACCAGTCAAAGTAATGATTACAAAGGAGAAATAATCATGAAGCTACAGACTTAACAGAGCAGAGAACAATAGCTGATGTTGATTGAGTTTGAGCTGATGTCTGAACCCTCTTTAAAAAAACCACTTTTCATTCCAAACATCTTTTAAAAGAATAAATCATGAGAATTTAGGAGATAAACAAGCAGAATGCAAATTGTCTTTTGACAGTTATCATCCTACCACCTAATGGTTATGGAGCTTTCCCACAAAAATACAGTGGATACCAAAGCAGCATGTATCCACTGATCAACACTTCCAACCCTCATATGCCTTTTGGGACAAAGCAATGCTTGGGCAATAGTGGTTTTTGCTTCCCTACTCTGAAGTGCTAGCAAAGGTCCCTTGGAATGCTTTCTCTGTCAGCTGCCTAATCCAGAAGCTTGAACTATGCTAAGACTATCACTAACTCATTCCTAAAGGTAGGAGTCAAATGCCACATTAGTATTTATGGAATACAATATACCAGGCTAACTGTTACCTGAAAACCAGAACAGTTTCCTTACCTTGTCGTAGAGCGTGCCATTAACATCCGCCCCGTAGATGGGGGCATTGAACGTGAGGTTCTTCCAGTATTTTCGTTCAAGGTCTTCAAAGTCTGTGTACCGGGGTGTGCAGTACCTGAAAAAGCCAAGAAAGATACTAAAGACTTCGCAGTTTGATATTTGACAAGTCTGAACCAATGTTTTCCTTGACTGCAAGAATGGGAAGCTACAATCAAAATACCTAATGTGTTTTACTGGCCAGATGAGCAGTGAGAGCAGTCATGGCTCTGCTTCTGTGACGCTTTGGAACGGAAGTATCAGAAAGAAAATTACTTTCCCCATTTCTCAGTTTACTTTCACTTTTGCTTTGTGCACTTTTCTGGGGGCAGTTTCACCTTCTAGCTGTAGCTACTTAGAAGCAACAACTCAGTTAAAACCAGAAATTATACAAACAGAACAACTTAAAAAAAACCCCAAACACACCCAAAGTTTTCTGCCACTGTGAAACTAGCGAACCATCACAGACTCACCGTGGTCAAACATGCTCTGTTTACCAGGAAAATACCTGCTCTTTATGCCCATTCCCTGCTAACTATATACTGGACTATATGTAGCTCTGAGGGATCAAATTTAGTCTTAAGACCCGTTTAATGTGTGTCTATATACATAGATTCCAGACAGTTACACATATAACATAAACCAGTAACTTCCATTAATTATTCTATTAAACACAACTCTAAAATATCTACTCTGTACTTTTTAGCTTTTGAAAGCTAAAACAAGCTTTGATTGAATGACTGTAGCTAGCAATTCCAATGCTATTTCTAGTTACTGAAAAGGCTATTTTGCTTCAATTTCTTTTCAAGTGATCTTTTCTTCATTTCCTTTTTTATATCATGAACATTCCTTTCTCCACTACTTAGTAAGTAATTCAATGGTGTAGCTACTGGGGACAGACAGACAGGAGCCCACAGCACAAACAAAAAGTTCTGCTGCCATTACACATCATCTTGCTGCACAGGTGACAAAGGTCCCCATGCACAGAACCCGCTGTACAAGCAACCTCATCTGCCTGGGGCATGACATTCACACTGCAGACCCCAGATCATCCCAAGGACTTGGCCCCTGTGTGAAGCTGTGGATGCTCCACCCCTAGAAGTGTTCAAAGCCTGCCTGGATGGGGCCCTCAGCAACCTGTTTGTAAGGAAAGAGTCCCTGCCCCTGACAAGGTGAGGAACCAGGTGGTATTTCATGCTCCTCCCAACCCAAACTATTCCACAACTCTATGTGCCCGGGACCGGCCGTACTTGTCACTGTTGGCGATCCTACGGAACTCGCGGACCGTCATGGCCTTCTTCTGGATGTTGTACTGCGTGAAGAGCCCGGACTGCCCCGTCACCACCTGCTGGATGGGCGCGGGGATGACGAGCTCGTCGATGTCATCGTAGCACTGCCGCGGCTTCCACTCCTTAGGCGGCACGATCTGCGGGGACACAAGGGTCGGGAGCGGCGGCCGCGGCCGGGGACAGCGTCAAACTCGGGGAATTCGGGCCGATCCCCGGCAGAGGCGCAACCGCCCCACCGGCGCCGCGGCGTAAACAAAGGGCGGAGGCGGCCGGTGCGCGGCCCGGGGCCGGCGGCGCGGCCTCCGCCCGGGGGGAGAGGGAGTGTCGCACCTTGGCCAGGCCGGCGCGGTGGGCGCCCTGCGACTCCACGTAGGCGATGTAGCGGCTGAAGTCGCGGAACTCCTCCATGGTGGGGCGGAAGGTCATGATGCGCTGCCCGGGGTTGAGGCTCTCCAGCTCCGAAGCCATGATGCCGGGCCGGCCCTGCGCGGAGGAGGCGGGGGTGTCCTTGCGGGGGGCGGGACGGCGCATCCGCCCCGCCCCGCCCGCCCGCCGGCCAATCGCCGCGGGGTCCGCACCGACTCTGCCTCCTCATTGGCGGAGCACGCGTGCCCGTCAGGACCCCACGGCTCGCTCTCCCTCTCCCGGCGGAGAACGCCACCGCCTGCCCCCCTCCTCCCGCCCGGCCCGGCCCGGCCCGGCCCGGCCGCCGCGGCGGAACCGAGTCCCCGCCCGCCGTGCTCACGTCGGCAGCGCGTCCCGCTCCTCCGCCGCCCCCGCCCGACCCTCGTACCGCCGTCCGACCGACGTATCCCTCCGCACCACGCGTCCAAAGAGTCCCGCAGGCTGCCGACGCCACCGCGGCCGTTCCGCTCCGCCCGAACCCCGCCCGGCCGCCCCGCCTCTTCCCTCCGCCGTCGCAGCCAATCGCTGCCCGCTGCCCTCGTCGCGGCCAATAGGAATTCGCCGGCCGGCCGGCGAATCAGGAGGCCGGGCGCGGGGCGGTTGCTAGGCAGGCGGGCCCAGGCAGTTGCCAGGGAGCGGCGGAGCGGGGCCGCGCCGGCCGCCCGCAGCCAGGGCAGCACGGCGGGGGCAGCGTCCCGATCCCGCCCGCATCCCACCGCATCCCGCCCGCATCCCGCCCCCATCCCACCGCATCCCACCGCATCACACCGCTCCCCTCCTGCATCCCGCCCCTCCCCGCCTCCGGGCCCCGGGGGGTGCCGCCGGGTGAAGCTGATCCCTGTCCAGCGGGCGCTCGGTGGAGCTAAACCCGGGTTCGTGGGTGCCGCGGTGAGCGGGTGAGTTTCGGGCGCGGAGCGGTGACACACAACAGGCACCTGCCAGCCGAGCACACGAACCCCGCTAATTACACTCCTACAGTTTCCGTGTGTAAACAAAGCCAGAGTAGAATTTGATACTTGGCAAACGTTTGGCAGCGCAGGCAGACTGGGGCTGGAGCAGCACCAGGCCCGGCCCAGGCCAGGGCGCTCGGCCAGCGCAGCCCGGCCATTAGAAACGTGCAGAGGCGGCACTGCAGCCAGCGGATGTTGCCAATAATCCAACACCGTTTGTGTCAGGGACTGGCACCTGACAGAACGGCTTTAGCGGCAAATGCCTTTGAGTGTGTACAGGGCCGAGTGCTAAACAAACCCCGTCCAGGGACACTGATCTCTCCTTGGCTGGGACTGGCTGCGATTTTCAGACTCTGCTGTGCTAAATGCATTCTAAATCTCTTTTAAGTGCCACGGAGCAACCTTGAAAGTAAGCACAACCCACCTGAAAAAGCTCATAGCTATCCTCACACTTGGTCCCTTGTGCCTAAATAAAACCTTAATTTCACCCTGTTTCTCCTAAATACGTGTTTCCTTTGCTGTCATGCTACAGGCAGGCAGCAGCCCAGAAAGGCCTGACAAAACACCACTCCAACACAGGTTTTCCTTGTCTGCTGTCTCCCTGACCTGCGCAGATCCTGAATTGCTGGGTATACACAAACCAAACCCCCAGAGTGGATTACAGCAGCAGCAGGCACGACACACAGCCTCCTATAAAATGTCAAACAACTGTCAGGTAACAGTTTTGAGACAAATTGCATTTCTAGCTTTTCTGGTGGCTTGGCAGCTACACTTGTCATCCTTTAGTCAAGAAACACCAACTTTCTATTATCATACAATCACAGAATGGTTTGAGTTGCAGAAGACCTTGAAGATTATCTTGTTCCACATTGTTCCACACTCCTGCACTGGACAGGGATACTTTCCACTAGACCAGGTTGCTCAAAGTCCCATCCAACCTTGCCAGGGATGAGGCATCTTGAAGTTCTCTGGGCAATCTGTTTCAGTGCCTAAACACCCTTGTAGGGAAGAGTTTCTTCCTTACATTTCATCTAATCCTTCCCTCTTTTGAGTTCAAAGCCATTCCCCCTTGTCCTATCACTACAGACCCTTGTGAAAAGTCCTGCTTCAATTCCCTCCTTCGGCACAGGAAATTGTGTGAGGTCTCCCCAGAGCCTTCACTTTTCCAGGCTGAGCAGCCCCAGCTCTCTCAGCCTGTCCTCACAGGAGGGGTGCTCCAGCCCTCTTTGCATCTTTGTGACATCCTCTGGACCTGCTCCAGCAGGTAACATGTTATTCCTGTGTTTGGGACCCCAGAGCTGGACACAGTGCCCCAGGTGGGGGTCTCAAAAGAACGAAGTAGAGGGTCAGAATCACCTCCCTTTCCCTGCTGCCCTCAGGGGACACAAGTCAACCTTTTCAAGATGACAAGTGGCAGAATGTTCCTGTGAGCAGAAATGTGTAGGCACGGAAGCTCAATAACCCGTAATTGTTACTGGAGACTGAGATTGCTTATTATAAGTGGCAAAAGGGCAACAATGAGCTTTTAATTGGAAGGATCAGTATTGTTCCTGCCCTCAGAAATGAACCAGGTCAAACAGGAAAAAAAGGGAAAAAGAGGGAAAAAAAAGTCACTCTTAACTAGGAAATGTAACAAATAAAAATGGCAATTTTGCTGAGGACAAGAAATTCCAAGGACTGTGGGGGAAGAAGTTGCCAAGCTACTGTGCATTCTGCTCAGATTTTTTCAGTGTTACAGCTATTTCTTTTTCCTTATTTAAAAATTATTTTGCCTTTGAAAAACAAAATTTAAAGCAATGGTATCCCAAAGGGATAGTGCTTGGTCAGGATGTTATTTGGAGTAGCTGATCTTTAAAGGTCTCCTCTAACTCAAACTACTCTATGATCCTGTGAGTTAATATCACTAGGAGGCAAGCCAAGCTTGGACAGTGCCTGCACAGCTCCTGCTACAAGCATCAATGGTATGCATAAAAAATATGAAAATAGAAAGAGCAGAAGGGCACTTCAGTGCCCAGAAATTCACCTTTGACTGCTGCCATTTAGCTGCTGTCCCACCGGCCAAACTGTGGCCTTTACAGAGGTGCTTATCTGAGGCTGCATTGGGGCTACCTGGTAAAACTAAGGAATGGAAAATTTTCACCAGGGGAAGAAAAAAAGACAGCAGTAATAGCCCAGCTCCACTGCTCAGTGCAAATATGGTTGGTCCGTTTGAGACTCTAAATAGAAGCTGAAGTGTCTTACAGCACAGTCTCCAGACCATTCCCTTCAGATCTGGAGCACGGTGTGCTACTGATACCAGAGGGTGGGAAAAGTCTCAAGCTGATACCAGAGAAAATGAGGCCAAAAAAAAAAAAAAAAAAAGCCAGCTGTGGTAAATCCTTTCTAGCTGGGAAAAGCTGATCAGTGCAGCTCAGGAATGTCAGTACCAAGCCCTGGGAGGAAGCAGGGTGGCTCTGCCTGGAGTGTGGCACCAGCTGTAGTGCTGGCTCAGAGGGCAGATCAGGCTGGCATTGCTGTTTACCCACCATGCACCATGGTTTTTTATTCCCCTTTTATTTTAATAAACATGTTATTCTTTGTACATTCCATGCTGAAGTTCTTCACCCTTTCTCTGCCTCCTTGTGCTTCTACTCAGTCCACAGACAAGCCCACAGGTGGGGAGTGAAGTGCAAAGTGTTCCTGGACAAGGAGAAAGGAGATCCATGCTCATGTGCATATATGTAAGTGTTATGGCAACTTCTGGTGAGAATCTCTGCATTCAAGGCTGTCCATGGACTAAAGTTTTGTGCTGCTCGTGTGGCAATGCCTGGTGGCAGTGCTCAGTGAGCGGCAGAAGCACTGTCACCACCTGTAGTTTGGCAGCACAGCCCAAACACTGCTGCTGCAGCACAGGCAGGTGCTCAGTGCCCATTTCCCCGCTGGCTGGCTGCCGACAGTGAGCGTGGTGCCCTTCCTCCCCACACACCCTGTGTGAGCAGGTGTTCCCTTGGCTGTGCCACTCTGCCATCCTGGGCCCTGACAGCGATGACAAGCATCCCCTGCCAGCAACACTGGCACGTGCCCACACACATCTGCACACATGTGCTGCCTCACGAGGGCAGGAGCTTGTTGTGCCCTTGGATCTGCATCCTCAGCGAGGCTGCCCAACAGCCCCTCAGGCCACTCTGCAGCAAAGCAGTGTAGTAAGAATGAGCCAGGCAAGGGGAAAACATTTCTGCATCTGGCACCTACCCAGGAACTGGGCTGGGCTGGCAGGGAACACTGTGTGTGACTGAGCTCCAGTGGTCTCTGAGTAATCACTGCAGTGCCCATAGCCACACTCATCAGTGCCCCATGCACTCCCACCCACCGTGGACATGCTGGCCAGGGCACATCTGGCTCCCTTGGGAAGGATGGAAATACCATGGGGCCTTGATCCATGTGGTTCTGCCCCTTGCAGTGGCTTTCCCCTCACACACCTGTGCTGTGTGCAGGTGCTGATATCTCCGGGAGCAGACACTTTGTGCTTTGCAGTGCACACATGGGCAGGGCTGGCCTGGGCTGTCCACACAGAGCAGGCAGGGCTGCCAGCCTGGGCAGGGCTTTCACACCTCAGGGGCCATGTGACAGCTTTACTGCTGAGCACTAAGTCTGAGTACACGACTGTACTCAGTGCTATAGAGCAGCACTACTGCAACGTCCAGGAGGTTGGCAACGATTGGTATTGCCACCAAAGCCATTACCACTGACCCCTCTCTTTCCTGCATGTCCAGCCAGCCAGTGCACTCTCATACAACTGTAGGTGGGCAGGAGGTGAGCACACACATGCACAAAGGGAATTGTCACGGAAGGTTTCCAAGCTCCCTGCAGGCAGAGTGTCCATGCAGAAAGTGCGACACACTCATGGCTGGGATATACCTGTGGGAAAGAACTTACCTGCCCCAGGCTGAGGAGTGTACCCACTGCCAAAGGATTCTATAGCCTCTGCTTATTGCAGAAGAAACAGACAGGAAAGCCAGCTTGTATGAAACCCAATTATTCAAATTTATTAACATCAAGAATTATGCAATGATGCTGTAGATTTTTTTTTTTATTAACAAATAGAAAACAGACTGTATACAACAGTGACCCCTACAGCACTATGCATCCACAAGGTAAAAATGAATGTGTCCTCCAACATTACCAACCCTGGATTGCTGATTTCAACGTAGCTTGGATTCTTAACATTTGGAATACATGTGATAATACAATTAGATACCCTTCCACCACCTTTATTCATAACTCAATGCACTCAAAAGAGGGCTGCTCACTCCCCATCTTTAGTGCAAGCATGATATAATAAGGAGTATTAATATATAGTACCATTAAATTAAGTCCAGTAGTCTTGCCACATTGGTTCATTAGAACATCCTGAAGTAGCGGAAAGTACAATATTCTAGTGACTCTTAACATTTGCAGGATAGCAGAAATCATAGAAACACCCAACCTCTGAAGCCATGTGTACTCCCCTCCCCTTCCCTTCCCTGCAGTACCCTGCTTCCAAAGCGAGATGGTCCAGCTCTGCTGTGGATCAGCTGGGCTTGTGCTCCTTGCCTTTGTCAATGCTCTGACGCGCTCCACTGGTGAGAGGTGACGGGATGGCGCTTGCACGCACAGAACCGTGGGATTAACACAAAGGGCCGTGTCTTGCTCTTTCCATCCCCTCCCTGGGGAACCGTGGGACCCCCTCACTACTCCTGCCCCCTTTCCAGCAAGACACACAAAAAGAGGTTCCAATGCCTGGAGCCCGGGATTTCGGGTCTCTCACAAACAAGGCGACGACAACTCACGTCATATCAGGATCTGCCAATACACACGGTCACTGGATTGGTTGAACACGTACTGTAATATGACTGAACAGTTTCCAGCTGACAAAGGGACGCTTCTCTGGCGACCCCATATGCCCTCCCAAACCCAAACCTACTAAGGAAATAATGGGGGTGGGGAGAAGACTAAAAAAATAATTGGTAGCTTAGGTCCAGTTCCATGAAATTTCATATTCTACAGAAGATTAAAAAGCCTATGGGGAATGGAGATGGGCAGGAACCACAAGCCAGCTGCTGCGAATTACCAAGGAAGCTGCACTAAAATGGGCAGAACCAGCAGTGACTGGGCTGAAATAAACACAGGGCAGTAAAAAATGTAAAAGCAAAAGGAAATTAAAAAAAACCAAAACCCAACTCCCAAAGGTTTGGCGGGTCCAGTTCTGCTTGGGCAAAACATTAAGACTTGCAAAAAATAAAAAATAAAGAGAGAGAAGATTATAAAAACCACTAGTAACTATTTTACATGTTTAAAAAAAAGATCCCATTCCACCCACCTAAAGCCTTGCTGTGAAATGCAGTCGGCATGAGAGAGGGTGAGAGATGCACATGAGCAGAAATTCAGCCAGAGACTGGAAATGCTTTTGGAGTCGGATTCCCTCATTTGGCGCTGGGGCTAAGTTCCTAAATGCCGTGGTCAAAACTGGTTGGCGTGGAGGTCTGCTGCCTGGGCAGTGCCTCCACCTGTACAGAAGGACTGAGGAATGGGCGGCTCTGGCTCAGAGAGACCCGTCTCCACTCCTGGACATCCCCACCGCGACTGGAGGAAAGCACTGTTACGTTGCATAGTGGTCGAAGCTGCCAAGGTACTCCAGTGCGGCTCTGTAGCACAGCTGGTACTGGTCCTGCAAGGCAGCAACGAGGGAAACATGAGCAGTGGGGACACAAGGACAGTGGGCTGTAGGGTCCAGCATGCACAGACATCAGGCCCCTCCCTTCTCCCACAGATCTCCATTGCCATGCACAGGAGGGGAGCTCACCTCTGTCTGCACCATGGCTGGTCGCTGTGTCCGCAAGGTCTTCACCATCTGGAACATGTCCACCACGCCCTCGTAGCGCATCCTCTCCAGCACAATGCTGAGTGTGATGAACACGCCGGTGCGCCCAACCCCAGCACTGTACAGGGAGCAAGAGGGGCCACTGTAAGTCCTGCCAGCCCCAGAAAGGCTCTGCAGAGCTCCCAGGAGTGCTGCAAGCCGCTCCTGGGGCACAGGGACCTGCTCACTGGGGCAAGGCTGCAGTCCTTACCTGCAGTGCACTGTGATGGGCCCATCCTGCCCGAACTGCTCCTTGGTCTTGTGCACCTGCCCAATGAAGTCAATGAAGCCCTCTCCTGTCTTTGGCACTCCCTGCTCAGGCCAGTCTGTGAACTGGAACTGGCGGATGGTCCGTGACTGGCCGTCCTGCAGGGAGAGGGGTGTTAGATGTGAGCCATCGGTGAGGGCCTGATCTCACTCCCCTCAGTGCTGGTGCTCTGACCTGCTCTCAGACCCCCTGAACCAGGCCAGGTGAGAAGGTGCACAGGCCACAGGTGAGCCCAGGCAGATAATTTACTGCATGTTTTGGACCTGTCTCTGTTCTCCCATGTTCACGCCAGGGTAGCTCAGTGCAGCTGAACAGGGCTTTGGACCCCTACAGGGTCCATGGGTCAGTGTTTTGGGCCCAGCTCCACCCTAGAATCATGTTTACTGTAACACAAGGGCCCTGTGCCCAGTCAGATGCTACACACGCACTCCAGGTACAGGGGGACCTGTGTTAAATGCTTGCTCAAGTGAGCAGCACAGGCAAGGCAGAGTCTGGTGCTGACAGGGATCCCTGAGCTGTTCATGGGGCTGACACAGCTGGCAGGGCAGGACCTGTGAAGAGAGGAGCAGTAGGTGGGTGGGCAGCAGCTCTTTTTGCCTGCAGTGCAAGGCAGCATTTGCTTTCCCGTTTCTCCAGGAGCTGTTGCATAGTCCTTTGACTGGCCTGGGTAGGGCAGAGGCATGAGAGGCAGAGGAGCTGGGGAGCCAGCAGATGCACTCACCCTGGCATCCGTCACCTTGAACTCCCGGAGGATGTACTGTGGCATGTTGTACTCTGCCATGGGGTCCACCACAAAGTACTGGTACCGGGCAGAGCGCTCTGCAGGCCAGTACTGATGGCACTTCTCCTGTGGATGAGGAGCAGGGTAAGACATCAGCACTGACAAGCTGCTGCTCCTCCCTCCCGCTCCCTGGGCACCTATGTAGTTCTGGGGCCACATGGTCAGCCACCACACAGTGGGGGGCTCACCCAGAGCCAGCGGTGCCAAACACAGACTGGGGTGAGCCAAGAGCTCACTCAACTCAGCCCACAGACAGCATCCCCACAGGCCCCTTCTCCCCACAGCAGGACTCGTACCCGGCCCATCTCACGCAGCTTTGTCAACATCACCACAATGGTGGAGTCGTGCTCCCAGAGCATCCGCCAGAAATCCTCCGTGGTCTCGGCCAGTGGTCCCTGCGTGGCGATGTAGGCCTTCTGCTGCCTGTGACAAACATAATGGTGCTCAGAGCAGCTCCTCAGAGATGGGCAGCAGCTGCTTCTGGGGGCTGCTGGGTTGGGTGAGCTGGAGGCACGGCCCCATGGCACCAGGGAGCAAGTCTGACAATCCAGCTGTAGGACGAGCCATGGGCTCTGGGGGAGAGGTGAGCTGGTCCAGCACTTGTCTTCTAAGCGCTCCCCCCAGACACAGTGAGCATGACATGGAGGATCCAGAAAAGCTCTTAGTCCTTGCTGGGGTGATGGCATCCCCAGCCCAGCCTCTTGCTGCTTCTTGTCTCAAGGGCTGCTGTTGCACTGAGAGGCCTCTTGGCACCCAGGCCCCCACTAGCAGGCTGCCTGCACCCACCTGGGCTGGAAGGAAAGTGTGCTTGGGGATGATCCCAGCAGCACCCCTGTGTTCCTGCACTTTTACTCTCTGCAGTACCCACTGTCCTTCCCACTGCATGGAAAAACACAGAGCAGCTGATCCAGGTCACCTGGATTACACACTCCAAACAATAACGAGGGCACTGTGGAAACCATGAATAGAGTTTTATCTGCTTTTCTAAAAGCTTCAGATTTTGGTTGCACTTGGTTGCACTGCCAACCAGAGCACCTCTCCTAATTTTCTGTGCAACCTGCCCCGGGGTAGCCCCCACCCTGAAGAAAGCCCCTTGGTGCTTTGGTACCGCGGCTCTCTGAGCTCCATCCAGCCTGGCACAACACAGCCCGGGCTGGCTCCACCACTGCGGGGCGCTGGAGCCCACGGGACCGGGCCGGCTTCTTCCCTCCTGCCTTCATCCCTCCGTTTTGCCTTCATCCCTCTACTGGTGCTAAATTAATGAACGTGCTGCAGGGCAGCTGAAACGTGCGGGATGCAGACAGGGGCTGTTCAAGGTGGATTTATAACACATCGTAAAAAAACAGGGAATGGGGATGCAGAACTAAGTGAAAAAGCGAATAAAGATGCAGCATCAGTGATACTGCAGGACCTTGGGCCAACTGATTTCTTTAGGTAACTAGAAGAATGCTGGTTCAAAGGAAGGGATGGGAAGAGATAACAGAACTTGGGGATAGGGTAAGTAGCACATGAAATGGTACCACCTGCTGTGATGGCAGCCCTCTCTGTCCCTCCGTAGCATCACCAAGAGGCAAAGCCAGTGTTGCTCTCCATCAGCTCTGGAGCCAGGACAGTGGCTGCAGTCCATCTGTCAGACTCAGGCTGCAGCCAGGCAGCCGCCTTAGTGACTGGTGGTGGATGGCTCTGTGCCACACAAGCAGGATGTAGTGGAGGTTTCCCTCTGCTCCGTGACAGCTTTTCTCCAGCCCCTCCATTCCTCCCCATTACTCTGTCCCACCCTGAAGGAGCCTGGCTTACTTCAGTTTTTCTGTGTTGGGATGCTCCCACAGCTCCTTTTGCTCCTCGTCTACTCTTGGCTCCATGCAGCCCTTCTCCCTGGGAACTCTTGCTGGGCTCGGCTGCTGGAGCAGCGACAAGGCACAGAGCTGCTGGCCTTGCTGCACCTATATTTGTTCCCTTTGGCAGTGCCTTTTGCATCTGGGAGGTTACCAGCACAAAAGAGGCAGGTGGGCAAAGCCAAGCGGGAAGGGACATGTGCCACATCTATCATTGCAGCCCCAACTCCAGCACTGATGATGATGCACGTGAGGGATGACCTTACAAGAGATGGTACACAGACAGATGACAGGAACAGGCCTTTTATTTGCATTATTGTGATTTGGTTTGGATTATTGTCTAGGGGTTGGTTGGGAAGGGGATGTGGCCACTGGGCTGTTCTCTCCTGGTATTTTGCATCTGAGAATGAGACGTCAACAGACAGATAGAGAAAACTTAAGCATTACTGCCCCACTAGATCTTAATTTGTGCTTTCTGAACTGTGTTCTGGAGAGAGTAACCTGGTGATGGGCTTCCCAGTGGCCAGCACCAGCCCTGCCTGAGGATCCAGACTCCTCCCAAAATCAAGGCATGGAACAAGCCTTGAGCTGCTCCCTGGATCAGCCGCTCAGTGGAAGCACACTCCTAACTCTAGTTGCTACAGCAGGGAAGCAGGTTTGAGTTAAGTACTGTAGATATAAAACACAAGCCAAGGGATGCCTACCAGAATATCCCATAAAACCTCCCCAGGAGCCAACACAGCCTGCCACTCCAGCCATGTGGGCATCTGTCTACAGCAACACAAGCCAGCCTGGCAGCGCTCACTCACAGGCAGACTTCACATATTGTAACTACACACACTGCAGTGTCTGAGAAGATGGAAAGAGATAAAATGCAGCAAAGTGGTCCTGGGCCCACCTCAGGCAGTCAGGACGAGTCCTTGGGAAAGAAAAGGCAGCTCTGCCTGGGTTTCCAATAAGGCAGGACAAGCTGGCAGAGTCACACAAGGTAATCCTCACCTGTAGCCATCTATGAAGCTGGCATTGATGTAGTCAGAGCCCTCCACACCCCGGATGGGCTGCAGGCAGACTCTTGTCAGCTCATAGGGCATGATGTTCACGAGGCGGTTCTTGAATTTGTTGCATGGGAGGTTGGCACTGATGAAACGTGAGGTATGTGCTTTAGAATTGGCCAGCATCTGAAAGAGGAGGAGACACATCAGATCCCTGCTGGGAATGCAGCAGTCTGGGGCAAAATCATGATCCTGGCATCAGTAATGTGGTGCAGTGGAGGCCCACAGCAGCTCTCTGACACACACAGAAGCTTTGTACCTCTCTGAGCCAGGGATGTATGCTTGGTGGTGGCAGGGAAGCAAAGCTTTTCCTCTTCCAACAATGTCTTGCTATTTACTTCTCACCCCAGAAGAACCCAAGAAAATGTGAGAATTGTGACAGTTTTAGGTAAAGAAGATCTATTTTGGGTTACTGTGAGACATTTTATGGCTCTCTTTGAGTCCTGTAAACTGGAGTCATGGTAAATGTGTTACTTAGATTCAAACAGAAGTCACTCTTCCTCCCCCCAGCTTTTTTTTTTTTTTTTAAATTTTCCTTCCCCAAAAGACTGCCTCCAGCATCTCCAGAACCATTCTTCTCTCTATGAATGGCAACTTGACCTCAGCAGAGGATCTCTGCAGGGGGACAGGGTTGCTCTCTGGGGAGCAGTGCAGCCATGGAAGGCCCTCCCATATCCTGCTCCCCAGGGTTTCCCATGCAGTGGACACTGCCAGGGCAAAGAGAGGGGCAATTTCATTACTGTTCTCAAGAGACCTTTGGAGAAATGGAAGGAAAGTAAAATTTTGTCTTTCTTACAACAGAATTGCTTGAGTTGAGCACAATTCTGTGGCTCTCCTGAGGAGTTTCTCAGTGTGACCATGAGACACTCAGGCAGCATGTTTTACTGTCCCAACCCCAGGATACCACAAGCTCTGGTAACCACACAACAGAGCTTCTCAACTATTCCCAGTTTACATGGAAAGTCAATATTTTGCCTCTCCTGCTCCTCTGTCACTTGGAGGAATCTCCAGGGTGAAGGTGTACTGCTGCAGTTCATTTCACAGCCTGCATGGTCTGCTGCCTCCCTGCATGAGCTATATTCCTCTGCAAGAGTTCACTGGTCTAATGCACCTCATCTGAGAATATGGGCACTTAACAGAGCTCACTTCAGCTCCAAGGCTGTAATAAATATCTGCAGTTGGCATATACAGATACAGGCAGAAAAATGTGGGCTTGGCTTCTTAAAAATGGTGCGCCTTAAAACACTGCCTTCACCAATTCTAGACAGTGAGGCTTGGTGTTGAGGTGGTTAAAAGATTACAGAGCTTAGAATTGAAGAAATGAGACCAGAAATGTCTCACATATTTAAATTGGAGCTGTTTCCAGACAAGTTGTTCACAGTAACATCAATTATCACTAACATGATATGCATCTGATTTCAGATGCAGCTCCTGCCGCACAGTGAACCTAGAGCAGAATGTGCTGCTGGGAACTGCACATCCATCTGCCTTTTATATCATCCCCAGAAGCTGCCAATCCAGGGGGGACCGTGGCCGACACAAGCTTTACAATTCAAATGTATTTTAAATCACTGCCTACCTGCTTTAGAAACACACAAAAGAATACCTGTCTGTAATGATCCATAGCCCACTTCTCCCAACCCCTCGACGAGCAGCCCGTGGAGTTCTGTGGGCAGAGACAGGGCACGAGAGAAGTGGGGTGCTGGGGCTCTGCCACCAACCTTGAATTCCAGCTCCATTTCAGTGACGCTCTCGCCCGGTGGCACCTGGGTCAGCTTCTGGATGTGGGCGAAGAGGTTGCGCGCGGGCACCTCGGTGTTGCCGCACGTGGCAGCCTCCAGCAAGGCCTCGTGGATGAAGATGTACTGGTCCTCTGTCTGCACCATGTAGTTGCGCTGGGAGCGCATGCACGTCACGTGGCCGTAGATGTCCACGGTCTTCTCGTGCTTCATCCGCTCCAGCATGGCGTCGATGACAATGAAGCAGCCGGTTCGGCCCACGCCAGCACTGCGGGAGCAGAGCACACGCTCTGAGGTGACACGGTCTCCTACAGGTGTCACACAAGCTCTAACAGTGCTTAGAGATCACCCAGACTTAGGGCTCACAAAAGGGAGTAAAGGCTGCTCTCCATGAGCAAAGCTTTGAACAGGAAGTGACAGGAGGAGCGAGAGAGAGAAGCACTGGAGAATGTGAGAGGCTCCTCAGCCTTTCTGCTGCCCCCCTTTCACTGCTGAGTGCAAAGTACATGGTGCCACCCTGCTGATCCCTGAGGTGGCTGGCAGCCCCTCCACAAGTGAAGGAGAAATGTGCTTAACAGGCAGGAGAGTGACAGCACATGTGTGTATGAAGTCAGAAGACATGAAGAGCAGGCTGGGCCCTAACATCAGTGAAGTCCGTAATTTCCAGCCTGCTTGTCCCCTAACCTGGGTCATTGTTTCCTCACCCATAAAACAAGCATGACCAGCTTGAGAGGGGAAGCAGAAAGCTGAGGTTATGCACGACTGTGCTGAGCCCTTCGCTCAAGCACCAAATACCTCTCCACACCTGTTGGATGGGCAGTAGCAAACCTCAAGCTACTCAAGAGAGCACCCTGAAAACAACAGATACACTGTTGTGACATGTAAACACAGACAGAAATAGGGAGCTAGACATTCACTCATTTATGGTGCAAGTCATATCAATAACAGGGCTTTAATACTGCTTGTTTGTGTGTTAATTATACCCCACTACCATCTGAAACAGCATGAAAGAAGAGCATTAAACACTGCTGGTAAGGCGTATGCTGAAAGAGCAATGATGGAGTGGTTTGTTCAGTAACAGTCCTCTCTTGGCTGCTACAAATAAATCTCGGCTGCGTAAGATGCTGAGCCTTAGTAGACTAATATTTTGCCTTAAGAGTTGCCTTTCTACCCCATGAAAGAGTGTGGCTGTAAATACTGCATATGAATGTTTGTAGAGGTCACTGCATGCATTTCTGTCAGTGATGTGCATCTGAAGGTACCACCCACTTATGCTGGGCACAGATAATTTAATTTTTAAATGGCACTTGCAGTTTTACAGGAAAATATGTTTTCTGAGGCTCTCCATGTAGCAATGCTGTTTAATCTTATACAGCAGTATAACAGAAATGCCACCACTGCACTACCACTGCTGGGCCTGTTCTGCTGCCAGCCAAGCATGCAGTGCAGGTTATGCTACCATGAAAGTTTTCCCACAAGAAGGGGAGACTCGACTTCCAGACAGGTTAAAGCTCCTGCAGCCAGAAGGTGAACACACAGTCCTACCTGCAATGCACAACCATGGGCCCAGCATCTGTTGGGTTACAGGCCTTGACCCGTCGCAGGAAAGCGAGGATTGGGGTGGGGTATTCTGGGACCCCGTGATCAGGCCAAGCCATGAACTGGAACTGTCTCAGCTCTGTCTTCTCATTGGAGCCATTCTGTCAAAGACAAAGAAGAGTTGTTTTGCATGAGAACATCTCATCCCAGTGCAGGAGCCCACTGATAGGGCAACAACAGCCACAGGCACGCAAAGCTCCGTGTGATGAAGCATCTACTGGGCTTTCACCAGTGAAAATCTGGAGGAAAAACACAGGTTTACTGCAAAGCTCCTATACATACAGATGCTCTGTAGAAAGGCAGTTTTATAGACAACAGAGCATCTCTGTTGGAGCAGATGGCAGGGAAGGTGACAGACTTTTCTGCACAGCACAGGTTCATACTGTATACTCATTGCACATTCAGGGAAAATGGGCACTGGGCATGGAAGGACTACAGCAGCCAGTTCCCTCCCTGCTCTTCTGCATTGTGATGTCCCTGGGCAGGGTGATCTGCAGGTCAGCAGACAATGCAGGCTGTGACTGCAAACTGCCCTGCTCTTCTCTGGGCTTGGCTGAGTGATCTATGCAGCAAGCAGTAGGACTGCCTGGGTGATTGCTGGGGCCTTCCTGAGGCATGAGTGTGTACCCCCTGAGCACTGGGCTCCTGGCCCAGACTCACTCATGCACAGAAGCACTTGCTGCAAAGCCTGTCTGCATTGACACGCTGCTGCTGGCACTGCCCCCAGGGATTTCCAAACACTAATGAGGAATGCAGCAGGCAGGAGAGAAGGCTCTATGCTCATGTCAGAAATAGCCCCTCCATTTGCATTATTAGTGACAGGAGTGATAAAAATTCACTGCTTCCCTTGTTGTTCCTCTAATGGGAGGACAGCTGCTACCTGTACACTCACCAGAGGCAAGAACAGCCCTGCTCTGGGGCTCATTGCAGGAAATGCACAGAAGAGCATCAAGTATCCTGGCCAAAGTCCAGTGGTGGCCAGATGCACAACCTGCAGCTGATCCCCTACTGCCATCCATCTGTGAAACAGGGCTCATGTGTGGATGGCCACATGCCTGGCCAAGCCAGGTACAGCCAGTGGCCACTGCCTGTGGGCCATGGAGCACCCTGCAGCATTGGAAGCATCTCTGCAACACGTGAAGCAGCAACAGCCCAGTCCCATACCTTGTACAGCGCAAAGGTGCGGACGGTGTAGGTCGCCAGCTCAACTGTGTCCAGCAGGACCACCTGGATCATCCCATAGGTTTCACTACCCCGGCTCGGCCAGTACTGGTCACACTTTACCTGCAGGGAGGTGAGGAAAATGGGTCAGTGATTGGCTGCTGGCTGGAGCATCTGGGATGAGAACAGGGCTCTGCCCTTCAAAGGGTAAAGACAGAAATGAGTCATTGGGGGGGGGGAGGAGGGGAGGGTGTGCTTTAAAATCCAGATTTCCTTCCCCAGTGACCCAATCCCCAGCAAAAAGGCAGCACCTGCTGGACTCCTTTCCACAAGACTCAGAATCACAAGAATATTCTGAGCTAAAGGGACCCACAAGGATTATCAAGTCCAACTCTTGAGTGAATAGCCCATATGGGAATTGGAACCAATTTTGGTGTTATTAGCACCATGCCCTGACCAATTGAGCTGATCTCAGTGAGTGGCTACTCATTGAAAGAGGGATTTTCCTTTTTCCCTGGAGCCATGGGTGGAAGTGGTGAAGGGGGCCAGGCCACCAGACAGAGCAGCAAGAGCAACACCAGATGCCAAGACAGTGAACAGCAATTCCTAGCAGTGATTTGTGCCTGTAGTTCTTCTCTGCCTTCTGTTTGGTGAGATTGGGAATCTTTGGGGCTTTTCCTGAACCACCCCCTGCCTGAGCTCTACCTGGATGAAGAGAAAGTGGGCAGCTGTGGGATGATGGGAGAAGAGCTAGTGCAGCAGGGAACAGGAAATGGTTGTTTCTGTGGGCACCACTCGACTCAAAGAGCAGCTGAGGTGAATGAGATGCAATCTGTATCCTCACCAGCTCCCAGCTATGCCAGCCTGGCATCTTTGACCCACAGCTGTGGCAGGACAGAGCTGAGTCCAGCACAGTACACAGCAACAGGCATTACCTTTCCCATAACATCTGTAGTCTCCAGGGTGCCCCTGCCAGCATGGCCTTGGGCACAAACCACCCTCGAGACAGGTGGGACACAGCCCATGCCAGGGCTCCAGCCTGGATGCTGTGTCCACCCTCTCTGCACTGCTGTAGGCTTGAGTGCATTGAGCATCACTAAGCAACACCAACCTGCCCCTGTGGCAGGTGGCACATCCCTGAAAATCTTCATCTCCCAGGTGTTTCAAAATGGCTCTGCACGGAACAGATGGCAGCTTAGACACACACACATCTTGTTCTCCCTCTGCAAGAAGACACAGACTGAGGCCAAACCATCCCTTCAGCCCCCTCCTGCAGGCAGCATTGTCCCATCATGAAAACACTGCTGCTCCCTAGAAACCTCCTGCCTTGCATTATCCTTATCACCCCCTTCCAACTCTGCAGCCAGAGTGCTTTGAGCTACTGGTCACAGCTTTTGCTGCATCCCACTTGGCAGACAGCCAAACACATCCCCAGGGGCCCATCCCTCTGCCCCCTTCACCTCCCTGCACATCCCTCCCTGCTCACACGCTGCTGCTCTCCTCCTCCTCTTCACAGTTCAATGTTTGCAAACTACTCTGCCTTTTTTTTTTTTTTTGAAGCCCCAAGCTCCCTATTTAATTGGCACCCTGAGCATCCCTGTTTCATCTGGTACCTGGCTCCCTCACCCTGCAGAGCCACAGGGCCCGGCTGACAGGAAGAAGACTTCATTCCCACCCATGTGCGCCACACCAAAAATGGTTTCCCACCCTAGGAGAGAGGAGTGAATGGAAGATCATCCGTGCTTGTCAAGGAATAGTAAACTTAATTACTAGCAGAATGTGTTTACAGGGGAATGTGTGGGAAGGGAAACAATAAGCTTAATTAGGAATCAATGAAGTCCTGCCTTTTAATTGAAACCACGTGCAGCAAGGTGGGGCTTGTGAGAGCTAAGAGCCCTCCTCCTGCACTCTGGCTCTGGAGTGCAGCAATCTGGAGTCAGAGGGATGCATCTCTCCCTGCTTTTTGGGTTCTGCTCACAGTAAGGCCTGCCCTGGCAGAAGTGCCTGGAGTAAGGCTGCTTAATGGGGTACTGCAGGTGCCTGTGCAAGCAGAACAGCTCTGCTGCCTCCTGCCCAGGGTCTCCTGCTGCTTGGGCTGCTGTGCTGCTTTGGATCTGTGGCAACATGGCAGGCCCTGCAATAATCTCAGGATTCCTCTTCCTCACTTGGCACAGAGCATTTGATGCTGTCAGCACCAGCAACTTGGAGGTCACAAACATTATTTCACAGCTGAACTGATCCCATCCTCATGAGTGGATGGCAGCTGCAGGCTGTCTCCGTGAGGTCTGAGTTTGTCTTGCCTGGCTTGGGGATGATGTGACTCTCTCTAAGGGAGAGGAGAGCAGCATAGCATCCTGCAAATGCTGAGGACAGCTGCTTGCTGTGTTTTGCAGGGGATGTTTCAGGGGAACAGCACAGCCTGTCCCTGCGCCTGAGCCTACACCTCAGGGACAGCAGTCTCCTCCTGCCACCCACATGCTGCAGGGCTGTGTACTCAAGCACAAAGCAAACTTCAGAGGAGTTTCCTGTGTGGGATAATAGCAATGCCTGAGCTGGTAATTGAAAATTATTTATTCATGACCAGATAAGAGTCAGTCACATTTTCTGCCAAATTTACCCATAATGTTTATGCCCCATTTTCAAGCTCTGTAAATTTTATGCTGAAGCCGATGCACTGTGGCACTAAAGCAGATAAGAGATGTTTTCTTCTGGCAGTGCTTGTTTCTCATTAACTTAAGGAGCACAGTAATGTCCTGAACAGCCATTTATTGCAGCTTTGCTGAGTGGCTCCTGTTCCTCCCCTTTGATGCCCTGAGCCCAAGAGCAGCCGGGCACCTCTCTTCAGCTTGAGAGCTGTGCTCTGCCCCTGGCCCTGCTCACAGACTCCAGATGGCACTGCTGTCAGCAAAAAGGCTGCAGTGTCATGTGGCTGCCAGGCTTCTCTTCCCCAGGGCCCTTGAGCACCAGCCTCTTAACATCCCCTCCTGGGGATATGAAATGCCAGGGGGGATCACACTCCGGAGATGGCTGCTTGGTGCTCTGGGCTGGAACAGAACAAGCCAAGGCATTGCTGTAGGAGACTCGGCTCTGCCAGGCTCCAGGGGATAGCCCAGGGTAGGAGAAATCCTGCTTTAATACCTCTCTCCTGGCAACACAGCCCGGCAGGGACGCACCACGCTCACAGCTTCAGGAAAGCTAATCTACAATGTGTGTTTCTGAACTGCCACCAAATGATTCTGAAACTGATTGTAAAGCTTTGAAGGCAGCTAAATTGCACAATCCAGCCATTTCTATCCTTTATGTGCTTCTCACTTTGTGAAAACATGAAAAAGGGAGGATGATTTAGACCATCAAGCCAGCTAAAATTGCAGACCATAAAAGCTGATGCTCTTTAAAGATTTTTTTTCCCCTCTGCAGCTCAGGAATCCTTTAAAGCAGAGTCACCCCCACAGGGCTGCCAAGCTGCTGCTGGTCCCGGCTGGCTTATCACAGCAGTGCCAAGGGTGACCTGGGGAGCTCGCCTGGAAAGGCAGCAGAGCCTGTTCTGCACTGGGCAGCTCGCCATGAGGCCTTGCTACCCACCCCAGGCTCTGCAGCTGGACAGACACTCCTGTGCCAAAGTGCCTGGGCAAGGGGACTGTCAAGCAAGGTCACCCTTGGGTAGTGCTGTGATGCCATGTGACTGCCTGGAGCAGTGCTGTCCCACAGCAGTGTGAGCATCAGCAGGCGACAATGCTGCAGGGACCCGAGGGGTTACAGCAGATGAAGTTTGAAATCTCTGGAGCAGAATGAACTGCAAAATAGTGACTCATGCTGAAAGTTTGGAGCAATGGGCAACAACTGGGATTAGGATCTTCACTTGTCCCAAAGAGGTGTGCTCCCAAGAGTGCTCTACCCCTCACCAAAAGGGCATGAGGAAAAGCAGAGCAGGAAGGCGGCTAAAATCAATCTTGCCTTGGAAGATGAAAAAGACAACAAGAACCCCGAGAGAAAATAATCTCTTGGAAGTCCACATCTCAGCTCCCCACCAGGGCCCTGCTGTGAGGGAATGCCCTGAGATACCTTCAGGGTACAGCAAACACATCCAGGGAAGTCTTTGCTGTGGATCACTGGTTCAACTCAGGAGTGACCAGATTTCTCCACTGCCTCTCCTGGCAACCTGCCTCTCCCATAGTGCCAGAGAAAACTGCCCACTCCTCATTAGTGCTGGGGACGTGCCAAAGAGGCAGCAGGACATAGGCAGGCAGTGCCAGGGAGCAAATGCAGGGGTCTGGGTCTGGTCAGGTCAGCCTGGAGCCCCTGGGCAGTCTGCCCAATCAGACAGGCTGCCTGAGATTCTCTGAGGGCTCTGGTCACCTCCTGTCCATAACAAGGATTCAATGTCACTAAAAGCCTGACCAAATGCACTGTGTTTGGGACAGGATGATTCGATGGGGTGTGCTGGGGGGAGATAACGTACAGCTCAGCAACACAGACATTTCAGGCAAAGACAAGTCCCTCTGGGGTCAGAGGAAACCTGTTATCTTCAAGAAACATGCACCTTGGAGTGCCTTGCCATAACTAAGAAGCCCAGAAGTTAAGTGAGTCAAGATTCCAGGCATGGATTTATTTGGCAACCCAGAAGGGCTTTTCCTTGTTCTTCAAATATATGCTCCATCACTGAAATGTGAAGGCACAAAAAAGTCCCCATATAACCCTCAGCTGCACAGTGCAGTTGATCAGAAGCTTCTGATCTTGCTTAGCCTGTGTGCCAAGCCCTGAGCCACAGGGCAGGTCAGAATCATTTCCCTGCCTGTTTGGGCTGTGTGGGTGACAGTGGCCATTGGACAGAACAGGCAGGGCCCTGCAGCAGGAAGCACAGTGCAAAGCAGGGGCTGGACCTCTAGAGACAGCTCATCTCCAAGGAATGCTCTTTCTTCCCTGCAGGCTGTAGGGCATTTGAAGATGCCAGGAAACCCATCAACAATGCCTGTTTTTTGCACATTAGGGAAAGCAGATCTGTTTTGCCATTGGTGACTGGGGGTTCCAGCCACTTCCTCCCAGTCAGGGTGGGCTGGGACACCCCTGTGAGCATTTTGGTGCTAAAGCTTTGAAAAGGAGGGAGAGCATGCAGGCAAAAGTTTTAACTAAACTGAAACTTGACCATTTCTTCTTCTCAAGAATGAGCTTATTGGGCTAAAAATAATCAGTGCTTCGCAGCTTGAGTGCACAAGCCCCTTCTGCTGTTGGCATGGCAACACTAAAATATTCTGCTAGTACAAATGCTCACCGCTACAATTTTACTTTTAGGAACAAACTGAATCATGAGAGGCAGAAGCTGCCTCATCCTTGGGCAGGTTTTGCCCAAAGGGTGCACCTGGGCACAGGAGCACTTGGTCTCAGCTTACAAACTCCTGCTTCAGGGGCTGAGTAAAAACTTCTGTCACGAAAACTGTATCATCTGCAGTGAGAGCTCCCACTCCTTCTCCAGCTCACGCCTTCCCCATGGTCTGCAGGCAGCTTTGCGTTTATTACATCAGAATATCTAATCCTGGCAGTGTAAGCTGATAATTTATACATGTTGTCATTGGACAAGGCACAAATTAGTCTTGTTATTGCAATGAGACCCTTGTCAGCCATTTCCCTGCATCGCCAGAAATGCCACGGCTGCTGGATGCTGCTGGTCCCACCCAACTATTGCAGCTTCTCAGCTTCTGGGGTGGTCCACACTCTCCATCTCAGAGCTCTCCTTCCCCCCTTTGAGGTGAGTGATGTGGGCAGGAAAGGATGGGTATGCTGCATGCAGACATGCAGGCAAAATAGAGCTAAACAAGCAGGCCAGCAACAGAAGGTTTTGCCACCCTTTTGCCCCACAGGTTTGTGCTAACAAGGAATTTGTTGCTGGGCTGCATGAAGCAGTGAGCCACATCACTGGAACTGCCCCTCCCTGGGTGCCCTTACGCCTCATGCTGTGAAGTGCTCCCATTCCTGTGAAGTGCTCCCATTCCTCCTTTCTTCCCCCGCAACAGCTCCAGAAAAGGGAGAAAGCACACACTGTACCCTGGACTTCTCCTCCAGCCTGGTCATCATGACTATAGTTGCTGTTCTCTGTTCCCACACCATCCTCCAGAAGTCGCTGAGGGTTTCTGGCAGTGGTCCCTGCGTGGCGATGTAGGCGTTCTGCTTCCGATACCCATCGATGTAATTGGCATTGATGTAATCACTGCCTGGGACCCCTGTGGAGGAGAAAGAGGGCAAGGGTTACTGAGGTAAGCCCACAACCCTGTACCTGCTGCTCTGCTGCCCCGCAGGCAGGAGAAGAGGCTGGCATGTTCACAGTTCACAAGGTTCTTGACAAGTCTCCTTTATGGGGTGATGTCAGGATCTCTCCCAGGGATCCTGCAAAGGACAGGGATGGTGCCTGAAAAAAGAAGAACCCTTTGTAACTCCCACATTAATGCAACAAGCAGGCAACACCAAAGCAGAGAGACAGCTGCCACATGCACACAAAGGAAAATTCACAGGCAGGAATATTAAGGAGCTCATTCGGCCCCAAGCAACTGACTGAAGTAATTGTCTTAAATTCACCAGCAATTTGTTATTGTCCTACAGCACCTTTTAAAAATGAGGCTCCTTTATTAGCTTGTCTCTGTTAGCAAGGGATGTCAGGCAGGGATGTCCTCCCATCCTTCCTACAGGGACAACTATTCCCAAGGAGCCAGAGATCTTCCTCCATTGAAATCCTTCAGTGTGAGACCCCCTCTGATGCCTGCTGGCAGAGGCTGCTCCAGCCCTCACAAGGCCTCCACCACTTTAGGGAAAGGAATTTTTCGTAAAGGCATTTAAAATGCAAACACATAGTTACTAAAATAAATTCGGCAAAGCAGAGGCCTGAGGCTGCTTCCAAACCCTGCTCAGCATGGGCTGCCCAGGCTGCAGGGATAGAAGGCAGCAGGAATCTCATTGTCTCCCCAGGAGAGAGCATTTGCATTTCATTAGAGAAAGGAAATACAGCTGGGGGTCACCCCTTGTCCTTTTGTCCTGGGGAAAATTCCACAGCTCTATTCTCCAGGTCTCAGCAGTCTCCAGCAGACACAACGTGCTGGCAGCGCTGGGGGAGTGGCAGCAGCTGGAGTGCAGCGCTTGGCTCCCTTGGCATGGGCGGCACGGACCTGGCAGGGTGCTTCGGGAACAGTTCCCAGGAAAGCACAGACACTACTTACAGAAACTGAGTCAGGCTGGAAAACAGGGATTCCCCCGTGTGCTCACCCCACAGCTGTCTGCAAGGGTTTGCCCATGAGCAGACATGCCAGGCCTTCTCATAGCTGCTGCTGCTGCTGCTCAGCAGGGCTTGCTGTGAGGGACTGTTCGGCCCCCCCTCCTCCTCTTGAAGAGGATGAGTAGTGCATTACCATTAGAAGAGGCTTTTCCATCTCCCAGAAAAGGATGCCAGTGACTGTAGGGCCACCTGCGTGCAAAGCCAGGCCCCAGTTCCTTGCCCAAGCAGGATGCATTGAATTAGCTGTATCTTCCTCATCCTCCATCAGTGGGCTCAGATCTGGGTGAGCAGAGCTGGGTGCTGGTTTATAAAACAAGGGGAATGGGTGTGCTTGGGCTCCAGCTCCTCTGTGTGCAGGAGGACTAGAAACATGCATTAGCCCAAACTCCAGGGATGTGGGGCTGGTTCTTGGAGTCATGGGGGTCAGTGCTATGAATACCAGGGCCTGATGCTCCCATGGAGGACAGGGATGTACGGAGCCTGATGTCCCAGGTGAAGGAGCAACCCTCATCCTGTGCCGCTCTGGGCACAGAGTTGGGACCATATATTGACAAGTCTCAGAGAAAGATACTGGCCCTACAATTGTGCTGGGACAGAGGGTGACAGTGGCACTAACAGTGCCATGTTGCACCATGTACCGAGGAAGGCAGCTGAAGTCACACAGAGAGGACAGTGGGAGAGGAGTCTGCTAGGACAGACATGTTTGCTGCCAGCAGTACTAAGAAGCAGCCACACAGAACACACTGCTTTGAGGACACTGGGAAAGCTCTACAGTGTCTTTTCTCTTCTGGCCAGCCAGAACACACATTTGATCATGCTGATGCTTGGTGTTTGTCCCTGTTCAGTTTAGAACACAGAAAAAGGTGGTCTCCTTGCTACAGTCAAGTTCAGCTGCTTGATGGGGTGCCCACTCCAGTTACTCTTACCATCGATGGAAGTCAGGATGACTCGTGAGTGGTCATAGGCTATCACATTTGCATAGCGGTTTTTAGGTTTATTCACTTCCAGGTTGGAGTTCTCCCAGGTGAACTGCTGCCCAGGATCAATGGACTGTGGAGAGAAAGAGAAGGAAGGAATTGGTAGCAGTTCCAGCACACTGGAGTGCTGCAGCAGATGGGTTTCAGTCAGGAAATCTGCATTGCCCTGCACACCTCTCCCCAGGCCAGACACAGCTTCCATGGGTGTCCATGGCAGTAGCACCAAGGCAGACCACACTGAAAACCAGTTCCCAGTGGGACATGCATCTGACTATCAGCAGGTAAAGCAGTCCCTCACTGGGTCAGCCTACTGCAGAACAACCTTCATCTCCTCTGCTGCATGCTCATCCCTTCCTCTGGAGCTACCCATCAGCAGAAATTTGGTCTTCTGCCAGGATTCCAGAGAGACCTGACTGTGCAGATCTTGACCTAGAGGTTTTATTAGCTGTTGAACTGCAGTCTCTTGAAATATAGCAAGCCCTGGGTGTCTTGTGCCCCAGGAGCTTTTGGTATTAGTGTCCTGCAAGACAGCCTGTAAGCTTTTGCCAGGGAATAGTCATGAAAATTAATAGGTTACTATCCACTGCTCCAGCTACTTATGCAATGTAAACATCTCTCGTTTGAGTTAATAGAATGACAAGAAACTATAAACCTGGAGAAGAGACGTGGTTATAAATCTTGGCCTGCACACTATGCAACTGCCTAAAAAGCACAAATCCCACTCCCACCTGGCCTCACACACCCAGTGCTTCTTCCACGAGCCACGTGCTGGTGCACCCAGTCCATGGCTGCTCCATGGCCAGGCAGCCTCTTCCCAAAGCCTCTTCTATTGTCTCAGTCCATGTACAAAGCAAGGTGAACAAGGACCATCCCCAAAGCACCCCTCTGAGATGGGGTGGTCTTGTTGTCCAAGAGACACACAAGAGACACAGGTAAGACACCTGCCTCATGCAGGGACTTCCTCTGCACATGCAGCCCTGGGCCAGCTGGGGGCAAGCAGCTACACCAGAAATCAGTCATCCCATGAACCCCCTTCCCCCTGAAATCAACACCACCATCAAAACATTCTTAAAATCTTGCTGCAGCTCAGGGTCTCTGAAACTTTACTGGTCCACGGACAAAACCCTGGGGAGACAGGCCAAAGGAAGCACTGCATGCTGTGCTCCCTGCAGGCATCCGTGTTCATTGCTTGGACGAGCCGTGTCAGAAGGTCTCTCAGGCAGTGAAATGCCTGTCAGATCTGGATCAGCTGTGAGCAAAAGGCTGAGGTGGGAAGCACAGCTCCCTGACTGTGCTGACATGAACAGCTCTCATGGTCCCCCTGCTCAGTTCCACCAACCACCAGCTGGTGACACCCATCCATGTCCCCTCTGCTCCTGTGCTGTGCAGCAGGCACTTCCCAAGCAGGCAGCAGTGGGTGCAGGCACTGGCTTGAGTCTGGAGCACAGGTAGTGCCTGCATTGCTGCAGTAGCCCTGAGGGCTTTGCAGCAATGCAGGGCATGGCCAGTGCTGTGCCAGGTGGCAGCTGGCTCTCCCCACGTGTGGCCCAGGCTGCCTGCAGGTAGAGGGACCAGTGCTGACGAAAACACACAGGAGGATGTGACATCACAGCGATGCTAATAGGTAGTTTGGGAAATGTAGGATGTAAATAGACATTTCCTACGGAAAACCTGTAATTTTCTATTATCAATGTAATAAGCAGGCAGCTGCTGTGCTCAAGAGGCGCTGCAGCCAGGATGGTGGGAGTGGAGGCTGCAAGCACCACTTTTGGCTGCAAACCCACTAGCCTGGCTGCCACAGGCCTTGCACACTCCTCTGCCAGGCACAGAGACATCTCAGCACAGCTCACAGCTCTCTGGGTCACTTCATTTCATTTAGGCACCTGTATTTTGCTTTCAGAATAGGCTGCTCAGGGGATCCAACCTTTAGATGCTCCCCACTCTCAGCCGTGTGGCAGGGAACATGCTGCCCACCAATGGTGGGCCCGAACTGCACTAGGGGAATGCAGAAACTATCAAAAACATGAAAAATAAAGAGGAATATAACATGAAAGGACTTTATGGTTTGGAGTAGAGATAAGTAATATGGAGCTCAATATGGAGCACACTGAAGGAGAAGCACAAATAGACAAACTAATGAGGAAAATGCCTATTAGAAACATAAATAACACCTCTTTTTCCGAAAGGTGGCCTTAGTCTGTGCAGACAGCCCATGAAGAGACTTGACTAGCTGGTGATGGAGCTGAGACTGGCTCTGAAAATATGAGCCAGTAAGCATCTTTTTGCTGAGAAGAAGCAACCCAAGAAAGCACCAGCTGTAACTGCACTCTGTGAACACTCTCACTGGGCACAGGTTGGTGCTGGAGTGAGCCCTACCCCTGTAGCAGAGGCAAGCAGAGCTCAGTGCAGTTCTTCATGCTGCAAATCACTGCCAAAAGGCTGCAGGGCTGACCCAGGTGTGGGGGTACAGAGTGCTTTGCACAGCAAGTCTGTGTCCTGCTACAGCAGAGGAAAGGGTTATTTCCTGGGGGAGGACAAGGCTGCCAAGAACCCCCAGAATGGAGGAGGAGCATCAGTGGTGTTGCCATTAGGGTTAACAGCTTTGATGTGCAATGAGTATGTGCAGAAATGGTCTAATCATCATCAGCCTCTTAAGAGGGCAAACAGGTGAGAAAGTCAGAACTACTACAGCACCTGAGTGCAAAGAGGCTCTAATTAAATACTCCTGCAAATTAGTGACTCATTTAGAAGTAAAATGATTTAATTTAAACTCTGGTGATGAATTAATGTACACCTGTTCCCCCCTTTAAGGCAAACAAATGAGTAAATAACTGGGAGGATGATGGGCTGCTTGGAGAGAGTTGGAGCCCTTACATGGTGTAGTGGTTGGCAAGTCTTGTCCCATCTCTGTACAATGCTCTGCAGCCCCTGTGTGCAGCAGCACTGCCTCGTCTCTCCACCTTGCTCCACAACTGCCCTGTCACCAGGAGTCTGCTCCTGGTCCTTTCAGGGAAGCTCATGGGAATCACTGCTTCATTCCAAAACTTGATCTGAGTAAGACTCCCAACAAATACACTCTTCCTAGAAAGCAGAAGGCTGGGAAATTGGAAGGAAATGAGCCAGGAGGAAACTTAAAAGCACCATGACTTTTGCTTTGCTTTAAAGTGACAGGGAGATGCTGTAAGACAGCAAGTGCAAATTAAGAAAAAGCCCAATTAGTAAAACTCCTCCTTCCCAGCATGGAAGTGCAAGGAACAATTTCACCAAAGCAGTTCAGGGATCCCTGCTGCTACTGCCATAAAGACAGAGTCAGACCATTGGAAAGGAATTGGAAAAAGGCTATTTCCTCAACAGACTCTAAAGCACTTCACAAACGCCTTGAAAACATCCCTGAGTGCCAGTTTGACTCTCAGATACAATCCACCTTGGGCTTGCTGCTCCCCTTCCTTAGTGCAGTTCCAAAATTCCTCTGCATGCTGAGGCCCTGCTGCTGCCTCTGCTGCTGGCAGGCGTGGAGATGCCAGGCAGGCAGTGCCCTGGGGCAGCTCAGCAGCTCAGGGAGCTGCACAAGGGCATGGGGACAGGAAGGTGCTCAGGCAGTGAGTGCTTCCTGTCCTCCTGTGAAATCAACCGCATTAGCAAAAGCATTGACCACTGTCAATCTGCACCACGCCTCAAATGAGGACATAATGTGCCTCTGAATCAATTGCTGGCAGCACTTCAGCCTTATTATTCTTATTACGGGAACGTGAGCGCCATGTGCCTGCCAGGCGGCTTCCCAATGAGCCATTAAACCAGGCAAGCCCATGAAGCCAAGGCTCCCTGCTCCAGGGCCCAGCACTCCTGGGCTCACTGGCCCCAGGGACCCAAGCTCCTCTCCTGCTGCCTAACCTGCCCTGCCAGGGCTGCAGGCACAGGAGGTGCAGTGCCCTCAGTGGCTTTTTGGGAAATGGAAGTGAACACAGGGTTTGGGCAAACCACCAGTGTTTTGCTCTACAGAAAACTGTGAGGAAAGGTCTGCAGCCTCCCTGCCACACAGGAAGCAGGAGCACAGTGAAATCTCACACAACCTAAACACTACTAAGAACTAATGTGCCAGGCAGTGCCACATGGCCAGGCTCTCATCACCTGCTCAGCTCCTGGGGGCCATACACTAGATGGACATGCTGGATGGACTGGACATGAGGGGCAGTAGCCACAAGTTGCAGTTTGGAAAGGAATAAGGAAAAAACTCTTCTCCTGGGAAAGTGATGCAGGATCTAGAGCACTACAAGAGAGCAGGAACCGGTGCTGGTTGGAGCCAGCCTGTCCCGTGTTAGCCAGCAGCACCCAAGGGACAGCAGCGCTCAGCACGCTGAATCCCACAGCACGAGTGTGAGATGTGGTGCGTGTGTGCCCAGCGTTTGTCCCAGGGCAGGAACTCTGCCCCGTCCTGGGCAGGATCCCGCTCCGGGAGCACAGGCTGCAGCGTGGGAAGGTGCCCACAGGAGGAGCTCCAACACAGCGACAGCGCCTGCCACCATCTGCACATCCACAGTCAGGGGGCTCAGCCTTCCTTCTACTTATCTAATTCCATTAATCCCACACTGTAAATTCGCTGTAGCTCTCACTGTACACTAAAAATGAAATACTTCCCTGGTGCAGCCAGGCCAGAAGCAGCTGCCAGACCCTTGTGCCCTGCTCCCCGGCTCGCTGCCTGCCTGTGTACAGCGTGGTGGGGCTGCGCTCTGCCCGTGCCAGAGCAGATGGCAGCCCTGAACTGTGCCTGCAGACGGCTCAGCTCCCAGCAGCTGCACTTCAGCCTCTCCTGCCGCACTAGGGGCACCAGGAGCTACAGCTGGGATGGCTCCCAGGTGCAGAAGGCTAACCCACTCATGAGCCTGCTCACTGCAGCCAGCACACAGCTTGTCTGTGCTGGCTTTGTCACATGGGCTGCACGGCCATGCAGGCTGGCAAACTGGTGTGAGCAATATTATTTGTTCTCTCACCGGTGGGAATAGAGGTCAGATGGCTGTGAGAAATCTCTGCCACCCTTCCTGCCCCCTTCCCAGGCATGTGGCGAGGTGCTGACAGGTCTTGTTTCATGTCACCTGTGTCTAGGTTACCCTGCTATTGCTTGCACAGCCGAGGCAAGTGCCAGACTGATGGCTCTAGGCCAGCTGGCCTCAATGGTTAAAAGTGCTTTTAAATATTTGCTCTCTGCCTGTGATGCCACTGCTCCTGGAATGTGAGCCATCTATAAACAGCCCTGCACCCCACAGAGATGTTAGGCTGACAGGCTGCTCTACAAAACACTTAAAATGCAACTATTTCAAAGCACAATCAAACAGCAAATGGGCCTTGGGAGCTCACCTGCCATGCCTTCCTCCCTTGTGTCTCCCTGCTCAGCTGTGCTATGCCCATTCTGGCAGCACCATTATCCCATGGGAAACAGGGTCAGGGCCTTCACTTCTCAAAGCACTGGGTCACTACGTAAGGTCTGGGGCTCACAGAGCCCCAGGGTGAACACTAGGACTGTACAAGTGCTTACTGCAAATGAAAGCATGTACCAAGGTGTAGTTCCTGTCTCTCAGGTCCCACAGGGGCCACTCAGCCTGCTCCCCTCCCAGCTCTGCTGTTTCCACATCCACTCTGCAGATTTCCTTAGTCAGCAGCACACACCATGCCTATCCTGCCCTGCAGCCCTCCTATCAAAGGGAGCTGCTGCCCTGCCAAACCCACAGGGATCAGGATGAGAGCAGACCCACTGCTGCAGCAGTCCTGCACAGGCAGCTGCTGGTCTCCTCAAACTCAGCCCAGGATTCTTCTCACTGGCATTTCAAATGGGAGATGACTGTATTGATCCCCACATGCCAACAAGGTGCAACTCCTCCTACTTTTGGGTCCATCCTAGTGTCAAACACTGTACAAGCCTGTCATGTTCAGCAATTTTCTGATGATGAGGAGTCAAACACAGCAGAATCCAGGGGAAAAAAATTATGTGCAACAATCAGCTACTTAATAGCTGCTTCAACATGAGAAGTACAACTGATTGGTGCTCTCAACCAGCCATGATATTCTAAAGAAAGAGAAATGAGAAGAGAGAGGCTCATGAAAGCAGCTAAGAGAATTTATTTAATGCTCATTTTTTCAAAAACAGTTCCTACAGCTCAGTATTATGCTGTAGACTCTACTGAGCACAGGCCTAGTGTGAGGATGGGAGTGCAGAGACACTGGATCTTGCTGAATTCCCACCCTGCAGCAGAGCCACGGCCTGCCTATAGCAGAGTGGACAGCCCTGCTTAACATTTCAGTTGATTGGCAGCAAAAAGCCCAAGGCAGACAGATATGACTGCACACTTTGGATCCACTGGCAGGACATACATGAGCACACAGGTAATTGCAAGGGAAGCACATAATTTCTTTACCATTTCCCAAGTCACAACGTAATGCTGTAGCTCATCTCTCTGGTTCAGACGGTAAATGCAGAAGGATGCCAAGACCCTCCACCTGGCATCCCAAAGCAAAAAAAGAGCTCTGTGCCTTCCTCAGATACACACAGCACACCCTTTGAACTAGTTGGAATTCGTCCCTTACCTTCTCAACAGAGAGCTCTGCTTTCCCTTTCCTGGCATATATAATCCTACCTTGTGGGCAAATGCTCTGATCTCATCTCATAAATCAGTGTAGGTACGGTGCAGGAAGGGGTGGCCACAGGCACAGGCAGATAACAATTCAAACAGAAGTGATAACACATGCAAAGAACACTTCCCAAATTTATTCCCTCTTTAATACTAGTGGGGTGTTTATTTACAATGCCCCTGGAGCTCAAGAGGGCTCTGCATATAAGCACTGAAAAACATCATCCTGCCACTCCTGCTCTCATGGCTGCAGAGGAACTTTTCCCAATTTTAAATAGTTGCAACCTAATCATGCAGCCTGGAGAGTGCCAAAAAAGGTAAGGCAGCCTTCAAGTAGGTCAGCCCCTTTCCCTCCAAATTCCCTCCCTTTGGCAAGTTATTCTCGGAGAGGACAGAGCTAGAGAAAGTTGGGCTGAGAGAGGTGCAGGGGAGGGGTTCACCAAACACCCAGCACAACCCTGTGTGTGTCAGCAAAGGCAGCACAGTGGTGGATGCAGACAGTACCTACCATGGGACTGCATGAGAGACACAGATAATGGTGGGAGCGTGATCCAGAAGTGCAGGCAAATTTGCAGCTCGTGACTGCAGGTCACAGGCAGAGAGCTCTATGCAGGGAGGGGAGCTTGCACTACTCTAGGGCAGTGGGGCATTAGCAGAGTTTCTACAGGCACTGATGCTGAACAGCACAGGCTAATGCCAGCACAGTCCGGTGGGAGATTAGAGGGAAAGCAGGAATGAAAACTCACAATGCATGTTTGCTGGCATCAGAGGATGGCGCAGAGAGCAAAGCTTTGAACACAGATGGAAGTGAATGGGCACAGGATACTGTGGACTGAAATACATCAGCCAGCCTGGATGGAGTGCAGCCCTCACAGAGCAGAACAAAGTAATCAGTGACAGTCCAGGTAAGCAGACATGAGCTCCCATTCACTCCTAAGACCATAACCATGGTGGCAGCATGGCAGGCTGCTGTGCATTCTCCTGTGAGGCCTTCTCCCAGTACCAGCCATGCTTTAACTGCTCAAGGCGAGTTCCCACCACTGTGGGGTTGGCAGGGAGAGCTGGCAGGCTCCCAGGGCTGGCGTGGGGACTGACCACGACGTATTGCTGCAGGGGAGGCACAGTTCAGCTTTCACCAGGCCCTCTGTGCTGAGGTCCTGGCCAGCCCCACTCTGCCCTGCTGCCCATCCCGCTCTCAGGCTCACCTCGTACTCCTGGGAGAACTTCAGCCCATCGTTGGCCTTGAGCCGGTCGATGTTGTCAGCGAGGTCGGTCACAGGGATGGGGGGGTGGTCACGCATGCCTGCAAGCGAGACAAGGAGGGAGGAGGGAGAGGAGAATGGTTACGGCTCTGCATGGCCGAGGGAGGCTCAGCAAGAGCATGTGCACAGCAAACCCAGGAGGTGGGTGCAGGGTGACACCATGTGTGACTATGGGAAGCGCCGGGCGGGATGGACGGAAGCTGAGGCATGCGGCACAGTCCCGGGCGGTGAACGGAACACAGAGGGGATGTGCAGAATGGCCATGACCGGGTGGGCATGCTCGGACAGCACAGCCACGGGCACACAGAGCAGCCCACGCAGCGCAGCGGGCAAGGCTCGGCCAGCCCCTGGCAGGCGCAGGCCGAGGATACGCTGTCACTGCTGTCACTGCTGTCACTGCGCTCCCCGGGCTCCTGCTTGGGCTGAAGTTGAACACACTGGTGCTCTCGCTGCCAAGGGCTTGGGCTGATCTTCCTGCTCACCCCTAACAATGGCATTAGCCACAAAGAAATTCTGCCAGACCTGCAGTGAAACCTCTGCAGTGCATATGCACAACTTTTTGGGTAGGCAGATGCTGTCACAGTCCTGGGGGCATTAGAGAAGGATGAGAAGGGCCCCATAGAAGAATGGCTGATCCCCTGGTAGGACACTGAACAACATTCTGAGAGCTGAGGAGCAGCTCTGCCCACAGCTACATAACTCTTCAGTGATGCTCCAGAAGCAGAGCCCGCTTCAGGGCCCAAAATCCAGCTCCTCTGGGCTGGCTCATGCAAGGCACCATGGGCAGCAATGCACCCTCCAGCAGCTTCTGGGAGGCTGCTGTGAGCTGGGATGCAGTTCAAGCCATGGCAGAAGTCTTGCACTGGCTAAACCAAGGATGCAACATTACAGCTCATCCTGGGTACAGCTAAAGTGCTGCTCAGCAGAAAGGCCAGAGGAAGGGATCCCACAGATCCCACACAGGGGACAGGTACTGTGGGGGTGTGCATGTGGGATTGGGAGGAGCCCTCCTGAAGCCCTGGGACTCATAACCATCACAACCTCCTTCTCTGATGCTGAGATGCTGAACTGTCAGGAACGTGATTGTGAAACACATCATCCAAATCCCAAGGCTCGTGACTCCATCGGCTGCTCTATGGGTTTCCCAGAAACCCCACATGGGTAATGATGATTATTAATAGACTGAAGCTGTTGACTCACACCCAGGGAGACAGGCTGGAGCACAGCCAGAAGCTTCTCAATTGCTCAGGAGGCTGAACACTGCCACAGATGGCAGTGATGGGCCACCGAGGTGATGGAGCAGTTTCCAGGCTGGGTACACACATTTTACATGGTGGTGACAAGTCACAAGGTGATAACATGGAAGAGTTACACCTCAGACCTCTGCATAAAACATCTGACATCACTGCACACAGGCAAGACCCAATCCAACACACACTCCTGCCATCGCCTGGCAGTGCACAGCTATCCACAGATGGCCTGAGAACACGTGGACAGGTGGAGAAGGAAATACCCCTATTCTGCCTTGTGCTGAGGTCCTCCTGCAGATGGTCCTGTTTGACACTTCACTCATCAGGATCCCCGGGGTGGCTGAGCAAGCCCTCAAAGGGGCAGAGATGATGCTGGTTTTGGCACAATTTCCTCACTCATGTGAGAACTCTGAGGCTGTAGCTCAGGAGCAGCCTTTGCAGAGCTGTCACTCATGAGCAATTGAATGATGAGAACAGTGTGGGACCAAGACAGAAGTGTGGGGCAGGAAAGACAAAGAGACTGGAACACAGCCACAGTATGTGCTTCTTCCAACACGGTTATGTTCAAAGTACAGCAGAGCCACAGACCACAGCAGAGCTGCAGACCCTCATCTCTGCAGAGAAACACAAGGTGGTCTCTCCAAACTTGTGTTTTACCAGCCAGAGCAGTGTTGCAGCAACAAAAGAGCTGCAGAGCTGCAGGCAGGGAAAAAGAGGTGGCTGGAATTCCATTATGGTGAACCTAGAAAAACAGCCACTAACAGCACAGGGCAAGATGGAGATTTGCACACAGTGCCAGGACTTCCACAAGCTCTTCCAATTGCTCTTGCAAGAGGACAGTGAGCTCACCACGAGGCTAGAAGAGCTCAGAGGTCTCACAATGCCTGCAGGGTCACACATGGCAAAGCCCTTGGCACTACTCCCAGGGAAGTATTTATCCTACATGCTTCTCCTGTTCCTGTGTGCATACATAGATGCCTGTACATCCCAGAGCAAGGAGGCCATGTTTTTATGGTGGTTTGAGGATTAACTTGAAGCTCAGAAGACAAGTGATAAGGGGGCACTTTTATCTGCAGTCTGTACTACTCTATCCCAGCTGCTAGGGCACTAAGTGTCTCTTTGTGCCTGAGATGCACTGCGAAGCAGACCAAATGCAGGCAGTCCAGAGACCATCATGTGTTCTGCCTAAGTCTGTGACAGAGATGACCCAGCCTAGGGAAACCAGTTAGCCTAGGGAAACCAGTTTATGAAGAGAGTGTGTTCAACCACTGAAGAGCCCCTTTCAATTTGCCCATTTGGGGCTTTTAGCTGGTCACTTCCTCCAGAACGGCCAATGTTATCAGCCCCAGGCAGGGCCAGCTGCAGGCCTGACACCATGGCAGAGCCTGGCCTACCACTCTGAGGGGGTAGGAGGCTGGAGAGCAGGGAAAGGGCTGCTGCAGAGGCCTCCTGGCAGCCCATCACTCAGGACCTTCCCTTCTGCACTGTCCTGCAGTGAGCTGCTGTAGTGCCATGCGAGCAGTACCGAGCCTGGCCCCACACATCATGTCAGAAAGTGAATCACTGCCATTTTACAGTCTGCTGTGAGTGAAGGTGATCTTCATGACATTGAAACAAAAAATACAGATATGAGAGAGAAAGGGAAAGAAAAAGCAAAAGGTGTCATAAGATAAAAACAGGAGTTGAAACTAACTTGAGATATTCGGGCAACAGGGGACACTGGCACCTGCAAAGAAAAGAAATGGGGCAAGAACAGAAATCCCATTAGCCTTTAATCATCATTGCAGAGGTTCAGAGATGGAAAGACAACAAGATGAAGATGAAAAGGAAAGCACCATATACCACAGCACTGGGAGCTTCCCTCCAGCACAGGACCGACTGCCTGGCCCTGGGGCTGCGCTGTCACCGGCTGTTACACAGCAGGCTGGTGGCTCGGGCTGTCCCCTGACACTGGCAAACACGTGAAGCTGGAGCTACTTGCAAGGGAGTGAGTCCACAGGCCTTCATGTGACAGTGGGAGCTCCATATCTCACTGCACTCCATTAGCCCCAGCCCCATGCCCCAGGGAAGCCTGCAAGGGCCAGCAGAAGGCAGGTACAGGGGGCATCTGTGCTACTCGGTGGCCAGGGGGACTGCACTCAGCCCCAGCCACCTCTGCTCTGTGCCCCTGAGCCTCCAGCTCGCTCCCAGCTCATCAGCAGCACAACTCAGTCTCCTTTCATGGTGTATTGGGACACTGCCCAGTCCTGTATCCTCTCAGTGACTTGGCACAGCAGTACATTAGTACAGGGAGGCCAACAGTGGGGAATAACCCTTGTCTGAAGTAAAAACCACAAAAATGAAAAAGCTTAATATTTAATAACAGTAGACTAATTAATTATGCATTAAACAAGTTTTCCCTGCTCAGCAAGCTCCAGCAGGGAGACCAACTACCAGGGCTGGTGGCCAGCACCTCTTGTCAATGCATCCTCACAGCACTGCCTCAACCTCCATCAGGTGACAGAGGCAACAGCTTGGGCCCACTGGGCTTGGTGGATTTCATGCGCCTCATTAATGAGGACAAGCTCATCAGGAGTGGAACAGTCACTTCAAGCTGCACAACACCCGCTTCCACCCCTCACAGACTCACAAGGGATGCAGTGGGAGAAGGGGAGGAGGACAGAGTGCTGCCTCTTGGTAGGGGAGCATTGTCTGGCAGTATTCCAGGGTCCTGCTGCTGTCTCAAGCAAACTGCGCACTCTGGCTTGGCTTTGTCTCTCCAGAGAGCTCTGCAAACTTACCAAAGGAACAGCATCTTTGGCTTATCCTCACTCACAGACAGGAAAAGAAAATTTCCTGGCTCCCTGTCTCTCTGATGGAAGTTCTTGAACCTTGCTACAGGTCTGGCAAGGGACATCCTTGTTGCAAACACCCTGACCTCTCTGCAGATGGGAGCAGATGCAAGCCTGACTTGTCACAATTCTTTACACAATGCAAACCACAAGCAGACAGCAAAGATGGCTTTTGTGCCCACATGGAGACATGTCACAGAGGCCTGTCCCCACACACAGCTGACCTGGAGCAGCCCTCTTTAACACTGTGCTCCTCCTCAAGAAGCTGCATGCTGTTGCTGACTGGGTGTGACCCCCTCCCTAGTGCTGCTCCTGGTGATCTGCCTGTTGAGATGCTCTTCCTCTGGCACACGTGCCTTCCTTGCTCCCCACAGCATTTTCCTCCCGAGCTGTGACACCATCCTGTGCTGTGCTGTGACCAATTAATGTGCCAGTTCTGCTGGCAACTACCAGCCTGCTGCTGCCCACACGTGAGCTCTGCCCTGGTTCTGCCTGGGAGATGCACTAACTACAGACCTCTGACAGCTGCCCTGGCACAGAAAAAGATGTGCTGGTGTAGCTCACCCCAGGTGTGAGCCAGACTGCTCTGAGTGGCAACAGGAAAGGCTGTTCTTGCCCCCCCTGCCAGACACAGCAGTTTTACATCAGTAAATGGCCCCTTCAAAACTCTCCTATTAGATGAAAGCTCTTAGATGAATGAGCAGCAGGAGGAAAAGGAAAGTAGGTTAGAGGAGCTGCAAGTTAGAAGAGAGCTGTATGTGCCTCATTTGCTGCTGAACTGCTCCCTCCATCACAAAAGCCCAAGTGCTCCCTCAGTTCATCTAGGACTTGGACTCTCTGAAAGGCTCTGAACGAGTCAGGGCGAGCCTGTCTCTGATCACTACAATGACAGGCACTGTGCTTTCAGTGCCATCAGAGACGTGCACACACAAAGCAGCAGCACAAGACCTTTCTGCAGTGTGAAGTACAGCTGCCTCCATGAGCTGGCGAAGCTACAGCCTGAGGCATCCCAGGCCAGTGACAGCAGCATGCAGAGAATGGCTTTTACTGAACTATCATCCTCTGCACTGAGACCACCATGATCAGCAGAGTCCTTCAGTGGGTCACAGCACTGGCTGCAGAGCACCGTAGTCTGCAGGCAGCTCTTCTCTTGACACTTAGCTGAGCACAGTAGGAGAGTCAGCACACCAAAGATCCCAGAATGAAGGTGCTGGGACACCTTTAGCAGTGTAAGAGCTCTATGTACCTTCTGACTGCCCCAGATGCAGCCCATGTGGCCAACACTGCACCAGTTGTGCTCAGCACTGAAGCTCAGCCAGGGTGAAGCCAGTTCAGCACCTGGGAACATCCCAGGTGTGGACACTCCCAACTGCATGGAGGCTCCTCCCAGCTCAGGACAACTGTAATGAGCTTCACACCGTATCTGACACACACCACACAACACAGGCCAGCCCCATCCAGGTTCCCCAGCCCCACAGGCCTGCAGTGACAGGGCCAGGGAGAAGGATTTGCAACCCAGAGTAGATACTTGGACATCCTTGGTCTAAAGCCCACTCTGTGTCACAGTGACTGAGAAAGTGTGCATCTCCTGGAGGGTGGGAAGGACTGCCACTCTGCCTCACTCTGCCTCTGGCACGGGGACATGGATAAGGGGAACCAGAGGAAGCAGGATTCAAGAGGATGAGCTGTTCCTTACCTGGAGTCTGGTAGTTGAGCCGCCTCATCTCCACTGGGTCAGATGAGTGGGCCAAGAGTGAGTCCTTCAGGCCGATGGAGTGCTCATCCTTGGAAGAGGGGGAATGTGCCCTTTTCCTGTGGACAGAGAGGAGAGACAAGCAGGTAAGCTCTGGCAGAGACTGGCATGAATCATCCTAGGAGGGAGTCTGAGTCCCTGTGTCCCAGACAGCCAAGTGCATCCCAGGCTCCTGGGGCTCCAGGTAAGTCATATCATCTTCTGTGCCTCCAATTTCTCATCTATGACACAGGAAAGATTATATATAAGCAATGTCAGATGTTTGATTAGTGAGGCAGTTTTGAAATGTGGTATTCTGCACAGTATTTATTAGAGAAAATGCAGATAGATGCATGATGCTGTTTCCTCTAACTGTCTCTAGGAACTATTTCCTACAGTGGAAGGATATAATAAAATTTTTTTCAAGTATTAGAAATATTTAAATATAGAATGCTGTAATATAATAGTATAAAGGCTCTTCAGGGTGTGTTTTATTGGGCCATTAATACATGTCTTGAATGGTTGAAGGCACCCAAGGCGTGTATTAATGGAACAATAAAATACAATGTTGTCTCTTCATGCTATATTTATGCCTAAAGCAATGCCACCACCTCAGGCTCTTGCTGGAATTCACAGGCAAAGCAGGAACAGATCCAATCAAAAAGTGGACAAATGAATATTAAAGAAAATATAATCATGCAAGAAGAGTTTCTAGTGAATCTCTAGGTCCTACTTCTAGCTCTAGATTACAAATATGGTGGGTATACCCAAGGGCTGGAGAAGGGTGTTGGGCAGGAGCAGCACAGCAGTTCTCTCTTCTGAGCCTGTGCTGACCCTGGCACTTGGCCAACAGACTGAGCATACAGAAATACACAGAGACTTTGTCTTTTGGCTACAGTCCCCAAATGGATTTTGCCTGAACCCCTCTGCTGACCTGCTGTTTCCTGGAAGAGAGGGAGCTGCAGCACTGCTGCTGTACACAAATGCTAGCACATTTACCAGCCTGCAAATGGCAACAATCAGTCTCTGCTTTGGTCCTCCTCGTGAGGCCCCTGGAAGCACACTGAAGAGCTGCCAGGTTCTGCACAAAGGCAGCTGCATCCCTGGCTAGTAATGACCCTGAACCATGCATGATCCCAAATGCTCTCACAGGCACAAGGCACTTTCACTTCCATCAGAGGCTGGGCATGCTGGGCTGCTGCTAATGAGAGGCACTTAGAGAAAACATAGTGCATAAATCATGAGTGAAACCTGCGTGTGTTCCTTGTGTGGCCCAGCCTGTGAGCTCCATCTGCAGCCTGAGGCTGCAGCAAACACTGGAGCTGTTCAATGGACAGAACCAGCTTGTGAGTCTTACACTACTCTGAGGCATCTCAACATGTCAGAAGCCTTCCAGCTGCCTGGACCAAGACAAAAGAGCTGAAGGACTGACAGCATTGATAGAAAGAATGGAGAATACACAGCCAACAAATAAACCTCCTATCAGGAGCACAGCAGGATGTGCAATGTGCTGCTGTGTACCAGTCCCCACGCAAACTGGACTATCTTTTTTGGGGAATGGGCACAGCACATAATTAAACTTTATCTCTGTCTCCTTAGCCCAGTCAGGGCAACTCCTAAACCATCCTCCAGACTCCAAGCTGTCCACTGCTGCTCAGCTTCAATTCATTCCCATTATAGACTTGCCACTGTGAATATTACACACAGATACCTTTGGGAGAAAGTGCCTCCACAGAGAGGCTGGACAGCTAAACCACAGCATCACTCTGAGCACATGGGGGTGCTGGAAGAGGATACACTGCTCCCCCATGGGCGAGGATGCAGCAGGGACATGTATGTCACGTCTGGGCACCGCAGGCCAGGGCTTCCTGGTGCTCCACCCACACAACTCTGGGACAGGGCAAAGCTAAGGCGAGGTGGGAATAGCTTCTATAGGGCCCTGGTACAGAAATCCCCTCTGGGGCCATTTTTTCTCATTAAAGACCAGCAAACGTGCTGTTTCTTACAGTTGCCTAGTATTCCCTCAAAGCTTCCTCATTAGAGACTGCAGGAATGTGCCTGCATTTTTGAGGGAACAGCTCTCAGTCTGAAGTGACTGAGAAAACAAAGGAACCCCTATAATTGCTGTTATTGTAGTTTTTTTTTTTTGTTTTTTTTTTTTTTAATTTAATTGCGAAAGCAATCTGGGAAGTCTTTATGTTGGAAATTCTCCCTGAGAGCTGTGAGAGGCTGTCAACTGCTAGGAGGCCGATACCTTTGAGGAAACAAAATCTTTGTAAACTCCTTAGGCTGGCATGCTCCACACACCTAAAAACAAAGATGCCCCTTAATAGCTTCAGGCTTGACTTTTAAAAAGGGAAATAGACTTGAAATTTTAGGAAAACAAAAAGACAAAATGGATTCATACCTTTCTTGCTTACTAGATCCAGGGAAAAGCAGGAACAGAAGAAAGGAGATGATCACTGAGACAGAAAGGCACTGACTGCACATGCACAGCAGAACTCCATTTAATCAGACAACAAAGGCAGCTCCCTTCTCCAGCTAGAGAGACATATGTAAATAGAGAGCCCAGGAGGAGCAGAACCTCAGAGCTGAGCTGACAGAGAATGACCTACTGTAATTGAACAGGCTACAGGAACACATGCAAATGCAACCCATGGCTCCTCCAGAGGACTAACAATCATCACACGCTACAGTCACAACTGGAGCAGGACTGCTCTGAGAGGCAAAAGGAGGTGTCTGCTCATACGGGGAGCACAGTGTGAGGGTGCTTCTGATCTAGCAGGACTGAGAGGCCGTAAGAAGAGAGCTCCACTCTGATTTCAGCCTGGCACATCCATGCCCTGTTTTCTACACCAAGGTCATGTTCTTCAGTCAAAATTCACAGGAGGGGGGGCAGCTCCCACAGATCAAGCAGGCAATTTCTATAGAAAACCAGTACTAGAGAAGTTCTCAAGCTGCCAATCCAAGTCGTGATGAGAGCGCAGTCAGACTGGCTTTAGGGACAAAGCTGCTCTCTTCCGTCCCACTGTTCAAATGCTTCCAGAATCCACAGCAGCTGTGTTCTGGGACTGATGTTAACAACTACCTTCTGCATACCCAGCCCTTCTGCTCTCTTACAAAGCAGCCTTCTGCTGTGCCAGGTAGAGACCTTCCTCCTCCCCATGACCACCAAGGACTGTCTGTCAGAGCACCCTGTACCCTCCTCACAAGGAAGGCCCGGAAGGTTCCAGCACCTCTAGGGCTCATGCCATAACTGCCACGTCCCAGACTGGATCTCACCTTTTGAAGAGAAGTATGGCAATGACAATGATGATGATTAATATCACAGCCAGGACAGGTCCCATCACCCACAGCATCTCTGGTTCATCCTGCTGCTTTGCTGATGCCACTTCCATCACGATCTCATCCGAGTAGGGGCTGGCTGCATATCTCTTCTGAACAGCACAGGCAGGAGAGGGAGAGAAAAGCAAGCGTCCATTATGCTAAAGCAACAGTTACATCCCTGAAATGATGAGGTTTCCCCCTCCTTCTGGCTAGCAGAGAATGGTCACACTTCTCAAACCCCAGGCACATACCATGACATACTCCCTCCCTTGGCATCAGTGGAGGTCAAGCTGTGACAACAGTTTCTGTCTGGTTTGACACATTCTGAGTGCCAGCAACTCTGCTGGTGTGAAACAGTTCCAGTGCCAGCACCTCCATGGCTGACAAACCTGACCTGGAGGTGCAAAATTCAAGAAGCCCAGCTAAGAGCCCCTTGCCAGCCCTGGACTCTCTTGGAGCCAAATCACAAGCTTTTGAGTCCCAAACAATCAAACAGTGAGGCTGGCTGATGATTCCTAAGTGGTTTACGATACCTGCTGTGCTGATATCAACACATCTCTTCAAGATAGAGTTATATTAGGAAAACCCCTGCTGGGTGAGGCGGGTTTTCTTAAAGGAATGGAATGACAGGAACATTTTCTACCTGATGTCTTTGATAAACAGACCTTAGAAAGAGGCTCATTCTTACAGGTTCCTTTCCTTTCTGCAACGTGGCAGCCTAGTGATTTATAACCTGAAAGGACAGCTTTCTAGCCCCACTAGCTAGACAGAATCAGCAGAGACCCAAACCCTTCCTGCAGAAAAATGACACTGCACCTGGTGTTCTGCTGTTTCTAAGGCTTATGGAGCTGTGTTGCGCCTTCACAGCACAGTGGTGCTGGGTCAGAAGGGTTAAATGCTGCAAAAAGAAATCCTTTCTACCTATTAGTGAGGGCTAGAGCTGTATCAGTTCTATGCCTGTGGCTTTTGAGCAGCACTTGCTGCCAGGCACTAAGGAGTTAGAAAGCTCTGCTCCTGCCATAGAAAGTTTTGGTCACAGAAGAGGTGCCTGTGGATCTATAAATCTCCTGCTTTAAGGCTGAAGTTTAAACGTCTTCACATATATGAGGAGAAGAAAGGGAAAAATCAAGAGCCTGCTGGTGTCACACAAATGCACATCTTGATTTACTCTCACAGGTGCCCTTGATCCCAGCCAGGCTGGTTTCAAACATGTATGGAGTACAGAAAATGCTCTTATCTGGGACATCCTTCTGGCAGCACGCACTAGTTCAGCATCCTAGCTGCTCTCCTCAGATTTATCAGCAGAGATGCCACTGTCTAGGAAAGAAGCGAGGGGGGTGGTTGCCACTTTGTGAAACCTTTCAGCCCTACAAAACTCTGTTTCAGTAACTGAAATAGCTGCCAGCTCCTGGTTTAATGCTGTTCTTAGAGGATGTCTGCACAGGACCACTGCAACCCATCAGACTGTTCCTACACCCCTGTGTCCAGTTTAAACAACAGGGCAGGGAGTCATCTGTAGCTCTGAGCATGGCACAGACAAGAAAGCCTGTGACTCCCCTTTCTTGGGCAAGTGGCTACTCTGTGAGGGAGCAAAAAGGCTTTGCCTGCGACTCCCCAGGAAGGTCAAGGTGCATCAGTGGTGGGGGAGGGAAGCAGCACATGCTGATGTATGCAGCAAAGTGTGACCATCTCCAAAGCTTTGTGTAAGGGGCAAAGATTCGTATTTTTTCAGACACACTCTGGAGGCATTGCCTTCCAATGGAAGTCAGATGCAGAAGAGATCAGAAGGACTGTTATCTCAGTGGCATTTCCAAAGGCAGACTGCGAGGTGCAGGTGCCCGTGCTCCCAGAGACAGTGTTTCAACCACATTCCCTCGGCCTTTGAAGAAAGGCAATGTTATCCTCTCCTGCTGACACTAGAGAGCAAACAATTTCAGAGGAGCTGGGTGGGGGAGACAGTGCACAGCCTTGGACTGAGTGCCTCATGATCCAAATGAAAGTGGATATGATGCAGCACGGGATGCAGAAAGGTGGTCTGTAGGAGCAGGGTATATAGGAGGTTTGTAGGAGTGCTACTGCTGGCTGGTGGCTTACTAGAGGTCTGTGCTAGTGAGAAGATGATGATTATAGTTGGGATCAACTAGTTACGGTCACCTCTTCTTGAAAGGGATTGTCAGGATAGTCATCTCAAGACCTCTGCCTTACCTTGTTGTTAATCTGTGACTCTTTCTCCCTCACTGATGTACACATCTTGCCACAAGAACACATGAGCTGGATGAGTAATGAAGAACCTGATCAGCCCTAATGAGCCATTACAAGCAAATGAGGCTGAGGAAGGAAGCCACAGCTTGAAATCCAACCAAAGGATTTGGCACATCTCTATTATTTCCATTATTTACACACTGGCTGCTGCTACTGCTGCCACCACAACTCCTGCCCTGTGTTTACAGCTGAGCATTGATGTCCAGGTCTGGCAGCGCTGCTCCTTGCTTATGGCATCAGCATCTCCTGTGCCCAGGCCCCGTGTGCTGCCGGCTTCCAGCAGGGAGACATGTGGGAGCAGGAATCCCCACACAGCAGGGAAGCGTGCACCTCTGCCCTGCTGATAATCCACTGTGATGGGAGACAGGTTTTCTTCTCCAGATGTCACCTCAGAGTGAGATTCTGGGCAGAGAAGTGCCTGTGAGGGCAGGTTTGCAGGGAAAGCATCCTGTTCAGTGCAGAGTCTCAGCAGTTGCTGTGCAGGGTAGGATTTCGTGGACTGTTTTCTACAGACACTTACTTGAACCAAAGCAGGATGAGAACCCATCCCAACCATGTGCCAAGGTTCTGAGCACAGCCCTGCAAGCCAGAACCGAGCTTATGCGGAACGTGTGTTGACACTGTCCTCCACACTCATCTGTTATGTGGAACACACGGTGCCATTTCCCTCCACAAACACCATTTATCAAGTCAATTCCCATGGCTGCCTCCGCTCGCTCAGGCCAGCGATGCAGCCTCCCTCCTCCCTTCACAGAAAACACTGTCATCCTGCCTTGCAGCAATTGCTCACCCTGCCTGCACTGAGCCCAGCTCAGCTCAGCTAGGACAGGCTGTGCCCCTCCAGAAAGTCCTTACCGTGTCCCCATCCTCCAGCGAGGCCAGCACGAAGCAGCGATAGCTCAGATCTTGAGACAGAGGCTTGTTGTAGAAACCTTTGTAGTTCTTCTCATCCCCCAGGGTGAAGGTCTCAGGCAGCACATCCACTTGAGCAGCAATGTAGGGCTTGAGTCTGTCTGCCTGGCGTCGCTGCCGCCTGCTCTGACTCCCCTGGCTTATGGCCTCCAGCAGCTGGGGACAAACAAAGTGCCATCACCACTGCTGACAGCATGACAGCACCTTCCGCTGTCACCTTCCTGGCTGCAGCACTCAGCAGGGGTGAAGGGAAGGGAGGAGAAGGTAATTTGGTTTGATTTGTATCTGGTGGTACTAAGGAGCCAGAAGCAAGTATTATCCATTTAGGCATTGCTGGAGCATCTGTCTGCAGAACCTCACTGCAAAAACATCCACTAGGATCTCAACTTTGGAAGCATCCAGAGTCCTGGGAAGCTGACATGGCAAATGTTAGGTTTGAGACAGCCTGGCTGTGACTGTCCCCGAGTCATGTACCCCAATGGGCTGTGAGGGAACCAAGCCATGTTCTGTGGCCTAATTATTGGTCTGCACAGCAACTCACACTCTCTACAGACACTGGATGTGAACTACAGCTAATGCTGATGTTTAGGGGAAAAGTGACATTTGCTGTATCTTTTCCTTCTGTCAGTGTCCCTGTATCTCACCTGCTGCTGTGCTGCAGGCAGAACATTGTTTAAACCACACAGAATGGTAACAGATTTCATGGAATGTTCAGAGTAAAAATGGCAAATTTCATAGCCACAAGTTAATGAGAAAGGATATAATGCACAAAAATCCAATTGCACTGCTAAGAATGACTCTCACATTTTTAAAGATCTCTTTTTCCAATGAATAAAAATGAACATCAAGTTTTGAAGAGAAATTCTAATTCAAAATGAAGAAGGAGGGATGAAATATATTTCACACAGAAATTTGTCAATGCAACATTGTCAGGGCAGATGTGGAACATCAGAGGGCTAGGGACAGTGATGTACACACAAAGTCATGCTGCTGAACTGGGCTTACTCCCCCTGAGGAGGAGAAGCTGGGTAAGAAACCCCTTAATCTTTCCCCTTGACAGTCCATCCTTGTCCTCTTATCAGTACTCACATAGAAGCAATTTAGGAGAACTATACCTTGTCATTATAATATCACCAGAAAAAAAAAAAAGAAAAAAAAAAACCCAACAAAATAAAAAAAGAGGCCAAAGAAATCTTAGTTTTGCAAATGTCATTGTAATCCCGAGGGGAGAAAGCAGAATGACAGTTTTCGGAGTGTGGAGTTTGCTTCCTACACCCATCTCTTGCATCTGGCTGAGATTACAGCTGAGCTCTTTGGAGCAGAAAGTGCAGCTCTATGTGCATGTTACACAAAACCACAGGGCTCTAGTTGTGGTTAAGGTTGCGGGAGGCTTCTGCCACTTGTACATGAAATGCACAGCAAAAGACTGCATCAGAAAACTGCTAGGCCTGCAAAGTTCAGATCCTGAAAAATTAGAAAATTAATACTGCCTGTGCAAAATTAATTCAGCTTTATCATATACGTGCATTGTGCTGCACCCTTGACTGCAGAGTTACAGACTATCTTTTCTGCAAATCCCCTGCTTTGTTCAATACACAGGACAGACAGTGCTTAATCAAAGAGCAGAGAGTCCACATTTTGTTTTCTTCTTTGCATTATGCAGCCTGAGGCCTTGTTTATTGCTTACTATTCAAATCCAGCTCTGAAGACAAAATTAATAATTTCCTCATGGGCTTTACTATGGTGCTGATCACTATATTATTACACGTACTTCACAAACATTAATGATCTTATCTTCCAAACACCCATATGAGTCAAGATAAAAGTGATTATCCCAATTTTACAGATGAAGAACAGAAACACTGCAACATTTAATATAAAAAAAGTCTACTAAATTTGAATGTCAAATTGAAAAGACATCAGCTTGTTTTGTTTTTCAAGAAAACTTAGTATTTTCTTTATAGCACTGACTGTATCCAGCTCCTATTGACTTTCTCTGCAGCTGGGATGATTAGGCTTTGCAAATGAGAGCTCCAGGATTCAAACTGAGCACTCAAAAACATAACATATGCAAGACACTGGATGCTAATGAAAATTTTGGTTTAAATAATTTGCCTGATGCTGGGTGAGACAGAGATAGACACTAGTTCTTTCAATGGCTTTCAACCATCTAAAGCTGAAAACCAAAGCAACCTTCCTCATGCTGGTCTTCTTTTTCTTGTGACATCTGTGATGCTGGAGAACTTCTGCAATGAAAATATGCAGGAGACCTGTGGGTGATTCTCCATCACATAGCTGTGCTTCATTTTGCAGAAGAGAACCACAAATACACATTGTGGAGCTGGAACCTCTCAAGAGCGACTGTGTGATTGTGTAAATAAAGCCAAGGGCTGACTTGCAGCTTCTGACTGTCATTTCTGAGTGCTTCAAGCTTGCAGCTTTGTTATCTTAATGGATCTTTCTGTGCATGATTTATTGGAATTTTTCCTTTACACTTTGGGGGTGGTGGTGTGTGTGGGGAAGAAAGAGCCCACAAAACCTTTGTGTGGGACTCTCCTGACACCTGCACATGCCTCAGGTGTCAGAGCACCCCTGGCACAGGACAAGCTGCCTCTTGGGGTAATGGCTGGTGAATGCTCAAAGCCTACAACAAACAGGTGTGAAGGGAGCTTTGCGTGTTTTGTTAGACTCAAGAATGAACTCTTTATCTACACTGCAGGCTTAGGTCCTGTCCAGAGAGGGAAAGCTTCCTGACAAAAAAAGCTTAATAAACTGAAACCAGTAGTTTTCTCTCCTAGCTTATTTTTAATAACAGATTGGTCATTTCATACGAAAAAGGCTGGAAGGACTGTATGACCTGTAACAGGATCTGGCCAGAGCTCTGAGACACTCAAGTGTGGTCTCCTAAGGGGGCACATTCTGGAAGGTTGCTCCTCCTTAGCTTGACTCCAGCCTCCTTCTTACATTGTGTCATGAAGAAAGGCTGAGTGGGCACCCATCCCACAGCCCCCATCTCTGATGGGCAGCCTGCACCTGTGTTGTTGCATCATGCTGCTGCCAGGAGGCCTGGAAAAAGTGTGCTGGGCTGTTTGGGAACCACTTCCATCACAGCAGCAGCTACAGGCTCCTACCTGGTCCAGCTCCATCTCATCAGGCGTCCGCCACCGAGCAGTCAGGGTGCTGGTGCTCTGGTCTGCTGGCACAACCACGATGTAGTACCACCTGGGAAGGAAGGAAGGAAGGAAGAAAAGAAGGAAGTGTAAACACTGGACCCTGAGCCATCTCTCTGGCAGTTCACCAAATAATGTGTGCCATATGACTCAAGGATGACCTACTCCTCTCCCCACCTTTAAACAGCAAAAGAGCTCAGTAAGGAAAAGGCTGGTTTCCAGCTGCTCCAGAGATGAGAATACTGCCATTACCACTCATTAGAATAATGAAGATCTACAGACTGAGTTCCAGAGGGTGGTGTAGGAGCCGTGAGAAGGACATTTATATAATCGGATTGTAGCAAGAACCCTGGGGAAATTGTGCTTCAGCTCAAGGATACCACAGTAACGAATAAGACTTCCACAAACTCGCTTTTTTAATCTCCTTGAGGCTTTAGGCATTATTTATTTAAAGGATATTATACGGTGTCAGTGAAAGTCCCTCCTGATCCTCAACTGTATTTTTGCCGGTAGCATCTGGAGTATACCCACCAGAGTGAGGGCAAACTGTCAGAGAATTGTCTTAATTTTATCACACATCAATATTTGCTCAGAAAGAGCCAAGACCATGATCCATATTATGGGTAAATGCCTGCCTCTGTAACACAGCCTGCTTGGAAATTCACTCCCAGGTTACAGAATCCAAATGCTGGCAGAGGTCTGCCCTGCCTTTCTCTCCAAACCCCTAGCCCCCCACCCTTCCTTCTCCACCCAGGAATGACACCTACCGAACTGGCACAGTGGTCTGCACTTTGGGAAGAGTTAGTGTGAATTTTCCTTCCTGTATGTACTTGTTTGTGGCGATGGGTTTGCTTTGCAAGACATCAGGAGCAGTGCGGATTGAGACGAGGTGCTGGAGCCCCCCTGCACTGCTCCCACGGTTCATTAGCACAAAAGAATAGTCCGTGTCTGGCTGGAGGTCACTTATGAGCTTCTTCATTGAGTGGCCGTCCACCTCCACACTCTGGCTATTGTACAGAATCTGAAACAGGAAAAGGACATGTTCATGCAGCTGACAGCTGCTGCTGTAAACTCACACTCAAAATAGCAGCGCTAGAGATGACAGTCTGGCTCTGGGCCCTCCCTCAGGTGGTTTGGCTACTGTATGCTTTGTAAACAGCCATAAATCTTTAGCTAAAGAAGAGCAACTCCCAGCAGAGGGTGAGCTCTGCTCCCTGTGCTTCGCAGTGATGGAGCAGAGAGGGGTCATCTCAGCCTGGGTGGCCAGGGCCAGCAGTGAGGCTGGTGGTGCCACATGCACTGTTTTCAGTACCTACTTGGGGGAGGAATCCAGATGGCTGTGCTTTGCCCCTACGTGGAAATGAAAGGGTCTTTGTTTCTTGTCTCACGAGGCTACAACACGCAATAGGCTTGTGGTGTAAAATCCTGTCTGCTTTAAATTGGTGTCATTCCCATGTCTACCAGCTGATGCCTGGTTGGATGCTTAATGCAGATCATCCCTCTCTCAGCAAGGTGACCGGGGGGTTACACGCCTCACCAATGATCTGACAAATCCGGCACAGGGCTCACAAATTGGTACCCAGAATGGCGGCTCTGCAGGTGTGACACCCTGTCGTCATGGCAACAGATGCTGGCGCCACACAGCCGTGGGCAGGAGGTCGGAGCTGCTTTTCCCTGCCGTGCCTGCAGTGAGGGGCTGTGGGCAGGGCAGGGCAGAGCTGCTGGTGGCTGGGGGCAGTGGGCAGCCCCCCAGGCACAGCTTCCCCCTGTGTACCCCTCAGCTAACAATATTTCTCAATGCCCTGCTGTAGAGATACAGGAACCCGACTCCCCACAGGCACAGCAGCCATGGGCACTGCTGGATTAGCTGCTCCCAGCAGCCCATCTGCCCTGGGAACCTCAATCCTGATCCTGCTGGAACAACTCTTTACCCCAAAATCCTGGGTGCTGCCTCTGCAAGGCAAGAACTCACACAGCTCCCAGAGACAGAAACCAATGGGGTGTGGACAGCTAGAGAGGCCATAGGTTGTGTCCCAGCCCATTTCTTTGCACCAGGTGACTGTCCAGCATGGCAGGTGAGCGCTGGATTCCTGATAGTGGTGCAGAGACACAGCATGCCAAAAACTGGCAATGGTAGAGCTGGAGCATGTTAAACCATGCCAGTTAGCAGGTGTTACAGGCGGAGAGCCCATGGTAAAATGCTTCAATAGTGGCCTTGAAAGAGAGAGAAGACAGCTCTGTGGAATACTAATTACTTGAAATAATTTTTCACCAGCTGAACCCACTGTTCAGGCTGATGTCGGCAGCAAGGAGGGGGACCAAACTTTCCTACAAGTCCCCTTTTCAGCAGGTGGCTGAACTCTACAGAAAGCTGCCCGATTTCTCGGACAAGGGCAGCTGATTAGCACTGCTCTAATGTTCAGTGTTGGAGCTGGAAGGAAAAGAGGCCCTGGAAACAGATCTGAAGGACAGTGGAGCACAAGGACCTAGCTAGGCCTAGAATTTGCAGCTCAGCTTTTGTGTTATCCAAACAGCAATACCCACAGCATGCTTCAATCCTCTCCATGTCACTTTGCATGGAGATCAGGACAGGAAAAGAGCTCCAGCTTTTTTGCTATTGAGAGAAGACTCCTACCAGGTAACACAGCAGCAGAGAGAAGCCAGCTATGGGGAAGAGATGCAATTAATCTCATTTGTTGACACGCTTCAGTTTTCAGGAATGGACTGCAAAAGTAAGTAACTAAAGTAGCAGGTTTGCAGGGACAAAGGCCCTGCTGCTGCTTCACATGTGGGAAAGGCTGTCAAAGGTAGCATAGTAGAACAGCCAGAGAGAATTGTTTTCTGTTGTGACTCCTCTTAATGGTATTTCCTCCTAGGCTTTAATCCCTTTCTCCAAAGACATGTACATCAGCTAAGTGCTAAAATTAGTGAAAAATCAAAATGAAGAAATGCTTCTTGCAGCACTGGAATATCAGATAAGTAGTTGCTCTGACACAGAAGTAGGTACACCAAAGACAGGAGTACTAGACTTGAAAACATCTTAGCAGCTTTGCTGTCCGGACCAGCACCACCTCTTCCAATGACATTGCAATAGTACAGGTCTAGATACACCAGATGCCAGTAAGTCAGGGCATGTCCTGGGGGAGCAGCAAGACCTCTCTTTCATGTGCTTCCACAGAGATTTAAACAAAACCAAACTTCCAACATTAACAACTATGCTGAAATGATGATAAGCCTACAGAGTTCTGCTGCCTCTTGGATAAGACTTCTCATTACAAATTCTTCCCTAATAAAGGCATCACCAACTGCTTCTCAGTGTGCTCTAGGGAAGACACCCACCAACTGCCTGTACATGAGCATGTGCTGGGGACAGAGCCATTTTCCTAGAGCAAAAGGAGGCAGAAGACATGGTAGGAATTTCAGTTCAGAGTTTCCCTGCCTGCTCTGCACTGTAACTGGCAAGGATACAGCCTCCGAATCAGTGCTAACACCAGATGATGATTTTTATTGACACACACAGGAACGTGCATCCAAAGACAGTGAAATTGGCATTTGCAATGCTTTCCTGAAGCATTCTTTGCCATCCCTCCTTTTCACAGCTGCTGCAGCAGTTCCATGCCCCTTTACCTGACACAACACATTGTCTTCTCAAATGTTATGCACCATTAGTTAAGGCCTCTACGTAAACCTTACACTAAAGGAAGGGCTCAGAGACAGTCATTCCTGTGCAGCTGGAAGATGCCCAGAAGCTCAAGCAAGAATGCTATTTAGAGGTTGCATCATGGCCCACTGGTAACTACCAGAGTCAGCAGCAAATATGGCCCAAGGGTTCTGAACTGCCAAACAGTGCTGACCAGCCCACAGATTGCTGTAAAAATGTCATTTCTGCTGCTCCTACCCACAGGAGAAGATTTGCAAAGCTAGGTGGGTCTAAATGTCACTGCTGAATTTCTCATATTTGATTTCAAGGCAGTACAGAATACAGTGAACTAAAAGATGAAAAGACACATAGTGTGCAACACTGGGAAAGATAACAACTCACTGGAAAAGTAGACAAGGCTGGAGTATTTGCAGGCAGGAGTAATTACTACATTCTATAGGACATACTGTGAGAAAGCACTGCCCAGCATTCTCAGGGGTTATTTCCAAACCTGCATCATTATAATTTTCAAAAGGCGCTGTTCCTTCTGCCCATTTCTAAAATACCTTGTAATGCTGCCTTTAACCACTATATCCTCTGTCCCATGTTAAGCTGAAGAATGTATCTCAGGAAAATGCACTTTCCCCAAGAAGAAGGTTGTATCTATCTTGCACTTTCCATGAAAGCTCCAGAACAAACTTCCACAGGTGGAATAAAAAAAGGAATAGTGCCTCTGCTTCACCACTACTGCTGGGCAACATTTTACAAGGAATTTATCTCCTGGAGCAGAAGAAGCAGTGAAAATTCCCCAAAGAGATCTCAAAACTTCATTATTGATTTGGCAGCAATGAAAAATCTTAAGGTCTCAGTTCATTCTCTAATAAAAAAAGCACTAGTCCTGCCTGTGCTTCAACATTCATTGTCGAAACAATATCTACTTTAATTAAATCTGTTAAAGTAGAATATGACACCCTTTGGGACATAGATTTAGCATGAGACTGTTTATCAAGTGTAGATAATGCTAATTGTTCCCATGGAGATTTATCTGCTATGCTAGTTACAGTATTAGGCTCTGGCCTCAGTATCCCATGTGCCTGAATTAGAGGAGAGAGGTGAACCTTGTTTATAAAAACACTAAATCCTGAAGGTTAAGGATTTCTTTCAACTGGCACAATCAATGAGTTACAGCTGACCCTCTTTGCTCCTGGCCTTGACTCACGTGTGTCTGCAAATCTGGGAATATTCCTAAAAAGAAGGCTCTATTAGAGAAATATCCTTCTAACACTCTGGTTTGCATGACTGCTCTTAAGTTAACAAGTGGCTAATGCCATCTCCTGTGTCAGCTGAGCGTTAACCCACAGCAGGGGCAGACCCTGAGTCACCTTGTGATAGCAATCACAGCTATGCAGCTAGGAGAGGAGACAGACAGGGCATCAGCATTACATCCCTGGCTCCTGGTTACCTCCAACCACTCCCCCATCCCTGTGGGGTAGTAATGCTCCCTTTCCAGCACTGCAGTCTCAGACAGCAATGTGGGCTCTGGGCCACAAAACAAGGCAAAATGAAGCACACTGGCTCTGCAGCAGTGCCAAGTAACAGGGCTCTGTGAAGTTCCTTGCAGCCAGATATCTGAACACTGATCCTAATGCTCCCTGCATCTGGGAGTGCTTTGAATACCACAAGGTCTTCACAAAAGCCTTGTCTGCTTCAGCTAAACTGTATGTTAACAAGTGCCTGCTATTGATCAAGGTAATTCAGCTTCAGGGTTTAACCAAGGAGAGCTAGTAACAAGGAAGGGGCGGTACTCACACACTTTGATGTGGATGCAGTTCAAGATTTCCCCTCACTCCCCTGGCCATGGATCCCCCACAGCTCATGCAGGCCTTGTATTTGCACTTTAGGCACAGCATGGAACGAGGCACATGCAAGGAGAAAGAGAAGTCACACTGCCTCCACCCCCGCCAGCACCTTTGCAGAGGCAGCAGATCGGTGTTGAGGCTGGGAAGATTATTTTCAATGATGTGACACGTTGGTCTTGTTTCTTAATGGAGAGAAACTGCACTGAGATCTACACACTCCAGTCGTTTACCCACATAAGTGACAAGCACTGGGGGTCAGACAAGAGCAGGAAGGCAGGGTCATCAGTGTTTTCTGCAGCCTGCTGGGTGACACCGCATCCAGAACTGTGCTGGTGAAAACAGAGCAGCATTCCTGCAGAGTTCCCTCTGTACTGATACATTTTGTGCCGCTCACACCTATAAGACCTTCGGGAAGTTTGATGATGGTTCTTCCCTTCATTCCCTGAGATTATGCATCTGCCCTGATGCTCTGAAGTAACCCATGAAAGTGATATGGATGATTGAAACAGGGCATGTTGTAAAAGGAGTTATTCTTAGTTTTATTCACTGGCTAGTTTTCAGACCACTTTGTCCTGCTAATTTCTTATGATTAAATCAAATTTATGACTTTTCACACCTCAGCTCCATGTCAGGCTGGACAAGCTTGTGTCATCACCATCATGGAGCTACTGTGGTGAGCCTGACCGACAGGACCCAGCTGATGCTGGGTCCACTGTCCTGCTGGAGCTTCCTGTCCTCCAAATCCCACTCTTACCTTAAAAGGCACTGCAGATTTATAGGAGTCAGGCACTTCCCAGCTCAGCAACACAGATGTTTTCATGACGGCATTGACACGGAAGTTCTTAGCAAACACTGGAATGAAAAACAAGATACTTGAGCACTCTAAAGCCAAGTCAGGAGGGAGCCAGGCGGCAGCTCGACTCCAAGTCTCTTTGTCTAACTCAGCAGCAGAGGTCAAAGAGTTCAGCTACAGCAGAGAACTAAGAAATGAAGAGAAGAGAGCAGCAGCCTTTTACCAAGTCTACAGTCTCCAGAGGAGTTCTGCTTTTTGACTATACTTTTCAGCATCACAGAAAGGAAGTTGTAGGCTGAGCTGCAGCCTTTCTCTATCCCCACTTCACTCACACTCCCTTGGCTCTTCGTGATGATCAAACAGCAGTGTTATTCAGGTACTGGATCTGCAGGTGATCCTACTCAGCCACCTGCTCCAGTTCAAGCAAGAGCCTTTCATGTACAGATAAAACATCCAAGTGTGCCTGTGGATGCAATTAAGGTACCACCAACACCCCTCTCCCCCCAAATGGCAACTTTAGAAAATCTTCTCTGAGCTTTCCCTCACCGAACTAGTTTTAGACTAGGGAGCCACACAGTACCTGATGACAACAGTCAGAGCAGAGGGGAGCGAAACCGCATGAACCAAAGCAAAGGTCCCTGTCCTGGAGGCAGAGCTTCCTGTTAGGGTTTGTTAGAGGGGCACTTACCTTGCTCTACAGGCATGGTCCGGGACTGGATGCTGGGGCTGAGTGGCCCAGCCCCCTTATTGGTGCGGGCCCTCACTTTGATGTCGTAAGTGGTATCAGGTTTCAAATTTGTCAAAGTGATACTCGTGTCCTTGGTGATGTTAGCCAGATCCTGCTGGCTATTTATGTCCCTGTATACCACTGTGTAGTTGACGATCTTGCCATTCCTTTCTGCCAAAACCGGGGGCTCCCAAGCAACTTCTGTGGTGGAAGTGGTGAGACCCACCACACGCAGGTTCTGTGGGAAACCACTTGGCACATCTTCGGCAGTTGTGATCTCCTTCTCAAACTCCTCTCCTGGGCCGGCTCTGTTCTTGGCAGACAACTTGAAGAGGTACGTGGCCCCCTTGTGCAGGTTGGTCACTGTGTAGTGATGGTCTCTCTTCCCGAAGTCTATCGTGTTCATTTTTTCCTCATCCAGACGTCTGTACTGCAGCCGGTAACCCAGCAGCTCCCCTACCATCTCCTTGGGTGGGTGCCACTGGATGAGGGCTGTGTTCATGGCTGTCGTGCTAATCATCATGGTGGGCTTCCCCGGGACTGCAACATAAACACACAATGACCATCTATAGCCTGGGAGGAGGGGAAGGAAGGACCGCTTCCGTGCCGCTCAGTCCGTGAGGATTGAGGAAAGTGGGAAAGTTCAGACAACAGGGTGAAGAGGATGACAGACAATTCACAGGGATAGAGGCAGACTGACCCTAATCCAGTGGCGAGGGAAGCTGGAGCCAGCCAGCTCTCGGTTGCCATTTTCCCATGTGCTGCCATTTAAACTGGAAATAAATTCAGCCATATACAGCCCCAAAATTCATCCCCTTTTACAGGAAATGTTTAAGGTACCTCAAAGCATCATATTTATTTCGGAGAAGATCTGAATCCTGTCCTCCCAATCAGTGGTCTTCAGACACTTCAGCCAGTGCACAGCACCAGGCCATGCTGGCCCTGATGCACTGTACCACAACAGACACCCCGAAGCCTGATTCCAGTGCCCTGGTCTGTCTGGAGGCAGACAAATTTCATCCTGAAACCTTGCAGTTTTACCATATGCAGAGGCAGCGAGCAGAGCTGGGTGGGCTGTTTGCCATCAGAATATATTTTGGTTTAGTTGACAAGTAGATTCGTGATGTCAGTGTCGATGTGAGAGGTGAACACAAGCGTTCCACAGGATTTCTGCTCATGCTGCACAAGTCAAGGGATGTTGCCGTCACTGGTTAGGAACTGATGGCTTTAAATTGATGGTTTAATACCTTGATCTCCTTCAGTTAAAAAAAGGATGCCTCTTCACATCAGCTTAGATTTGTAAACAAATCAACTGATAGGGAAGATACTCAGAATCAAAGGCATGGGGCCACAGATATGAAAAAAAGGAAAAAAAAAAAAAAAAAGAAAAGGGATTGCAGCCGAACTTAGCTAAATATCCTTGCAGTTTTTTGAAATGCACGAGCCCACAGTGGAGCACAAGAGAAAACCGTATTTGCCAGAATGCTGCCCGCTTTTTGCCATCAGAGGGCGACACCAACGCTCCCCTTTGAGGTCATGCCTGCAGTCGAGCCTGTACAAAGGCCCTGAGGGCGGTTTTGTAGGTATTTAAGACATACAATTACATTCCCATTGCCAGTGCCATCCTCCTTGCACTTAAAATACAATGCCTATCAGCAACTAGTATTAAGGGACACAGTATTTTCAAAGCTGATTCCAAATATTAACCTTAAAATGTGCATCATAACATGGGAAGATCCACAGTGGTTTACAGTACAACACTGGGATATTTAGGAAGCTCTTCCTGTTTATAGGACAGCTGTAGCAATTTGATGAACAGAAAATACATCATGGCAAGGCACCAGGGAGACAGCATTTGAGATTGTGACAGTGGAAACTACCTCTGGAGCTCCCCACATGCAGCGTGGAGGAGATAGCAAGCTGTTCCTTGTTTAAAAGCACCAGGAACAAACACTCTCAGTTTGCACAAGCTGCATTCCCATAATAACAAGTGGTAAATACTGTTCCTGTGGCTGGTGCGAGGAAGCAGCAGGATTATTGGCTGTAGGACAGCCTAGTGAGTGGACAAGACAGTGTCAACTAGTTGGTACCACTGCCAAAGGCAAGCTTGACCACACCTGGAGGGAAGTGCCAGATGTCTCCTGGGTGCTCCTGCTCCAGGTGCAGGTACGATTTACTGAGACAGCAGAACCAAACGGCTGGGATCACCAGGACTTAGAACTTGTGTCTGCAGCACTTCTGTGGCAGGTTTGTTGCATTCCAGGTTTTACCATGGCTCTAGGAGCAGCCAGGCTCAGTATGTAAGCAGTGTCAATGGCAGAGGGGAGCTGAGAAGCCCCTCTTAGGAGCCCGCTGTGCCAGGAGCCCTTCCAGACAGCACTGCAGTCACCACAGGAAGCAAGAAATAGCACTTGCCTAAAAGAACAAGGTGAGGACAAGCCAGGACTCCAAAGCTGAGGGAGAGCCTGGACTTTCAGGCTTCCTCTTCCCAGGTCTCTGGACTATGCAGATGAGCTCAGACCCATGAATTTCACTGCTCTCTCACCAGCCCTGGTAGCATATCTCCATCTGTTTGCTGCACTTTGCTCAGGTGATCCAGCGGCAAAGTCTGTTAGGCATGGGCTAGAGATCACAAGAGTTTGTACCTCTGCAGCATCTCCACCCCTCTTGCTTCCTCTTGGCCTTGGCCATGCTCCCCACGTACCTCTTGGGAGGTTTTACCACCACCCCTGCGAGGCTGTGACACCTGCTCCCCACACTCACCTGCCCCTGTGGTGGTGATGACTTTGGGCTTGCTGCGGGCACCATCTCCTTTGGTGGTGTAGGCAGCAACTGTGACGGAGTAGGTGGTTTCTGGCAGCAGGCCTCCAATGACTGTCTCCTGGGAGTGCATTCACGAGGCAGAGAGGAGGCAAATGAGAAGAGTAAATACTTGTTACTGGAGTGAGCCAAACGAAGGCACCAGGGTCAGTGTCTCCAACAGCAACACACTGACAACACTCCCTGGCTCACACTCATGCATCGTGCTCAAACACACATGTTGCACAGAGCCAGCAAACAACTGCTGCCATTCCAACACTCATCTTCCTCATTTCAACTCCTGCCTTTAACACTTGGCCTTTCCAGGGACCCACCAGCAACCCATGTCTGCAGCTGTGCTCTCCCACGGCTGCTGCCAAGAGGGAGATCTGATCCAGATATGGTCCTGTGTGAAAGCTAAGTAAGAGGACTATGGAGCTGTGAACCAGAGCAAAAGCCAGTTCACCTGGCTATGAGAATCTCTTGGGGGCTAATTCCAGGGTTTCTAAAGTTGTGTCTTGCAGCAGAGCTGTGGGGAGCACAGGGAGGCAGTGCAGGGGTGGGGGGCCCCAGGCAGGGAGCACCTGCAGCTCTAAGCATTATGTTCACCCTCCTTGCCAGGCACTGGATTGCAGGGATGGGATAGGTCAGTGCAAGGCCCTGGCAAGACCTGGAGGGAAAAACCTCCATCGTGGGAGGTCTGGGAGGGGGCAGATTCATGGGGTGCATCCTTGCATGCTCTGGCTTCCTCTGGCAGGAGGAGGGCACGGCTCCACACTTCAATTTGAGATCAAAGAGAGGAGCACCGCTCCTCCCTCCTGGCCTCCAGCAGCACTGTGACTGGTGCCAAGCCTGGCTGGCCAGGCCTGCAAACGAGCGAGCTCAGCAGCTCCCAGGAGCTTGGGCAGGTACCCTTGAGCAGCGTTCATTTGTGGTGCTGTGGGAGTGTCTGGGCCATTAATAACCCATTGGGTTAGGGAGCAAGAGATGAGCAGGCTGGAGAAGGGGCTGGGGAAGCTTTTGGAAAGAAGGCAGAGGCTCCACGTCGGTTATTTACTCCTTCAGACAAGGTGAAGAGCAGAGATGGAGCAGGTTAAGTTTGAGCTGCAGAGAACAAGCAGCATGGGCACTGTCAGAAGCTGCTCCAGGGGTCTGACCCCTGCCTGGGGGATCCTTGCCAGCTTGAGGGGTACGAGGGGTGCCTGTGGTTGCTCTCAGAGTGCAGCCACTCTCCCATCACTCACTCGCACCAACACCCACACTATTAAACCTGCTGATTTCCAGTCAGTGCTGCTGGTTCAGGTTACCTGCCCAGGCTTACTCATCAAAATCACCACGTTACCATTGCAGAACCAGCCAGCCCAGAGAAGTATCAACAAGCACCAACAAGAACCCCGCCAAAATCACCGTGTGAACCAGAGTCCGATCCCAACTCCGCCCCTGCAGCAGATCGTGTGTGCGGGTGAGTGGACGCACAGTCCGACCGGTGCCAATGGACCCGCGGGGAAGCACTCTCACAAAACCTGCAGACTCTGAACACCCCAAGAGAATTCACTCCTCCCAAACCCATGCAAAGAGAAATTCTCACGCAAAAGCATGCCACCAGGAGCAAAGCAAGCAAGCTGGGAGGAGGGGAGAGAGACGAGGGATGGATGAAAGAAGGTCTGATTGCATAATGCAAACACAGTGCTGTCATGACAAAGCCACTCCGAGCAAGAATGCTCCTCTATAAAGCAGGAGGAGAAATGTATCGTGCTGGGGAAGCTCACAGTAGGGCACGTAATTGAATTGCTGACTCTAAAAAGGTCATTTTCTAGTTTGTTCCTCCAAATTTATATCGCAGAATTACATGGGGAAAAATTGAATTTAACTGTTTAAATGTGATTGTTTTCTTATTACTATCTGTGTTTCAACCAAAGGTCATGGTTGAGGGTGTAGGTTATTTCTCATTACTACGATCAATGTGGTTTAAAGATTATGTATCTAATTTTACCACATAACTTGGTAGGCCAACTACTGCAGAATAAGCCTCCTGAGTTGATCACTTGAACCTGCCTAAAACTGCACTGCAACAAACTGGAAATACAGATTATAGGAAATGTCAATTGCTTTTCTGCATTTAGGAGCAATCTAAATGCCAATTTTCTCTGGATTCGCTGCTTGTAGAAGGTTTCACAATGTAACTCTCCAGCCTCATTAAGGGAGTGAAAAGAATGTTTTGACAGTACTGTGTCTACAAAATTCACAAATCGATTTACCAAACCCCTCTCTTCCAACCTGGAATATACACAAGTGGTACTTACATGGTCGACGGAGTCCTCAGCTCTCCACTGACGAGGGAGAAAGGAAGGAGGAGAGAAAAATGGAGACACAGAATTTTAAGGGGCAACATGTAGGAAAGGGATGACAATGACGACAACAGCAGGGGTTAGCAGAACTGGGTTGGGGGAATTACAACACTTATACACAGAGGATCACTTGACACAGGCTGTGCCAAGGGAAGAAATGGCATAGAGCAATTTTTGACATGCTGCTATAGCCTGTGCAATGAGTCTGAGATCATTCACACAAACAGCCAAAGACCTTCCTTCTCACTTGGGTGGAGAGTCACCCCTTACTTTTTGTACTTTGCAGTACTTTCCCCTTCTGGCTTTGTTTGCATTTTTCTGCCTTTTCCATGAGCAGAAGCAAGAAGGGATAGGTTGTACCAAATAGGCTCTGTGGGCGACTGCTGCCTCACAAGTCACTCACAACAGTTCTGTTGCCTAATCTCCAGTTTCTGTTCTAGTGATCCTCCAGTCACCATCTCTTGTTGAGAACCAAAGACTTCAATACACAAAACAGAGGCACTCTCTGCAGGGAAGCACCAATACAGCATTTCTAGAGCTTCTTTTTCCTGTATCATTTGCAAAATGCTCTGGGGACTTCAGAAAACTGAGAAGTGCCATCTGTCATCAACAGTGTAAGAGAAGCTGAGATCTCACACAGAGCTTCACACTAAGCTGCTCCTCTCCAACAGTGGTGTGTGGCTTGGAGAGAGGTTCAAACTTGTGCACGTACTCAGGAAACAGCTTCTTAGTCCCAATTACTCAACACCAAATGGCAAACACTCATATGGCAATAGCAGCTCTGCAGGGAAAGTTTCTACACAAACTAATTCCCACCAAAAGCTCACATGAATTCCTGGCCATGGCAGTTCAATACAGGCTCTGAACTCTTCTGGATGGATTTGGGGTTGTAGAGCATCAAAGCTGCATTGGGGTGGTGAGACAGTAGAGCCTGGCTGCTGCCACGCATGCCCACAGCCGTGTTTTTTGTGGTTGGTGCACCAAGGAAGGCTTGCAGAGGTCACACAGAACTCTCTCAGCCAAGGTGATGTGCTACAGCTGACATTACTAAATCTGCCTGGGGGAAACACGGTCCATGGGTTCAAGCACAGAGATGAAAGTGAAGATAGGCATTATTGCCCCTGATTCACAGTATGAGACCTAGTAAACCTTGCTTCTGAGCCTGACCTGCTAGCTGTGAAACTGCTCCAATACCAACTTCCTCAGGACTCTGGGAAGCTCAGCTAACACTGCTGAAGTGTTTGGGAACCTGCAAGTGCAACAGAAGCACTAAACGGCATCAAAGATACAAGTTGCCTTTTGAACTCAGGCTATTCGAGGTGGCTTGCAAAGGCTGCCACCTATTACAGTAGCATAGTACACACCTCAGCAGTAAAATACATGGCATACTTTTAAAATATTTGCTATTTTGTCCTCTAAATTCAGAGAGAAGAAGCTGTTGGAGAAATGTTTCTCTAAGATTTTATTATAGTTCACTTATTAGATGCCATGAGACTGCAGCACAATTATTCCCTAAACCATCTTAACAGTAAATTTCAGCAAAGAGGTCAAGTTTCCCCTACATACTTTTTATAAAGCCAAGACCCTCACTAAATATTATGGTCACTAAAGGCTCTCTTTCCACACACACCTCGGTGCCATCTCCACTTTGCACACATAGCTGAACCCAAGTCATTGCTGTTTATGTCCCACCCATGCCAGCCTGCCCACACCATGGTCAACAGCCACACGCTTCCCCCTGCTGATCTAAGAGCTGGCAGAAGTCCTGCCATAGGAAGGATGCGAGGCCTGGTACTCACTTCTCTTACAAAAGCATGTCCCTGGTGGGTGGAATCCATATGGCTGGGAACACCCCAGCCTGCCTCCATGTAGCTACAGGAGCAGAATGTGACACCTCACTGCAAGGAACAACAGAGCAGAGCTGGGCTCGGGAGGCCTCTTGCAGCATAGCAGGGAGTTTATCATGCCCTAGGATTTTAAACCGAGTGTTTAATGTTCCAACTATGTTTGCTCTAATGTTTCAGTGGACTTTAATCTTGCATTAGATCAGAGTGCAAAGAAATGCCTTGAGACCTGTGCTGGAGTAACAACTGTGAAAAGCCAGGCCTGTATAAATACCTTGGTAGAAATTCAGTTTCATTACGAAAATTTAATCTACAGATCAAAACATTTCCTTCCTTAAACTAGCTCAATTGCTTCTTAACTGTTTAAGGTTGGTCAGTAAGACAAATTGATCTGAAAAGCCCAAGAGCAGTCATAAAAAGAACTGAGAGAGGGCTGTGTGCATGAGGCAGGATGCTCTGGGAAGTGCTAAAGCTAACAGTGTGTATTTATGGCAGCTGCAATGCTTTAATGTTTCGTTTTACACTTCAACACAGCATAGTCATGTCTCACCAGGGAATGGCTGTTTTCCCTGACCTAGGCTTTTGCAAAAGACAGATTCAAGCCCTCAACAGTCCCAGCTATGGGAAGCCAATACTGGTTTTCCTGCAGATCTTTCTCCTCTCTTCTTCAGTAACTGCGGTGCAACAGTGGAACTCCAGACACAGATGCAGTTACTCGGTCAAGGAGATGCAGAGGGGTCTGAGGGTACCAGAACTTCATCTTGGTCCTTCACTGAAGTGCCTCTTGGATGATGCCTTACAGCTTTGTTCCACTTAGGAAGCAGAGAACATCCCACCTCTATGCCAGACTCCCACCTAGACAAGTACACATGTATGAGATCTTCCAAGTACATTCAGAGAAAGATCCTTGACTATCATGAAACGAAAGAGGGAGGCTGTAAATTCCTGTGTTGTGCCTGGGGTAGGTATTGCTCAGGGAGAACTGAAGTCTCTGCTTTCTCCTTTGATCTCAATCCAATAGCTTGAAGTGATTGCCATTTCTTCCTCCTGCTCTTCTGGAGCAAGCTGGTGGGATGTGCACTTAGTTTGCATGCTGTTTGGTGAAGTGATGCCTGCAGAGACCACACCACCCTCCTGTGAGCCTGCAGCCCTTCTTGTGGGCAGCACATACCTCTCCTGTGCCATGACTCTGCACAGCAGGAGAAGGTGGCAGGAAACTCTTCACAAAGCCTGACCTCTGTGTAACCAGCTGTCCCCAGCCAGCCCTGCAAAGTTGTTTGGGCAGGCTGGATCTGCAGGGATGGTGGGGTTAAAGCCCACTGCCCCTCCACATGCAGCAGCTGCCCAGAGATTGGAGACCAAAGAAATGAGGTGGGCCCTTTGTCTGCCCCTGGCAAGCTTACTGCTGGTGTCCCCTGGCCCTGCTATCCCTCACTCCCTTGAGCTGGCGAGGATTTGAAGTGGTGGAGTGCAGCTATTGCACTGAGCTCCTTTCAAAAGCCCTCTCTTGGTGCTTTATGCAAGATCCAGAGCACAGAGATGAATCTTCTGCCATTGCCCACCACGGGACCCAGCTGAGCCGTGGCAGGCGTGGCCCGGGCAAGAGGTGCTGTAAAAACCTGATCCAGCCCTGCAGCTGCACAATCCTGGGAGCTCCTCCACAGGGCAGGGTCACATTTGCTTGTCCATCAGGCTGTCAGTAGGAGGTGAGAGCTCAAACTGGAAGGCACACAGAATTCTGACAGGGGTAATCAGTTACAGGCACAGCCACAGAGGGGAGGGAGAGGCCTCAGCTCCATCACAGGACCTTTTTAACAACTGATTACTCTGCCGAGGCAGGAGGCTGTAAAATAAAATGTGATCTCTCCGGGGCTCCCACGTCTCTGCTGATGTTTCAGTCCTTTCTGCTCAAACGGTTTTGAAAGCTCAGAATCCATATTATCTGCATAGCTAACATCTCCGTTCCCTTGCCTTTTTCCTTTCATCTTCGTTTACTCTCTTTCCATTTCTCATCTTCAATAAGGAAAAATCATGAGTCAGCTTTAGTATCAGTGTCTTCACACTGTCTGCAGGAAGCAGATTATGTGGTACATACCTACTCAAATCAGCAGACAGCCTGGCTAGGCAGGAGGAGGGGCTCTGCCTACCTGTCCAGAGATTTTCTTCTCTGACCCCAAGATTTTCAATCCATTTAATTCTCTCCCTGTGCACTGCTATAAATGTTTGTGAGGGTTTATGAGTACTGAACTGTGGCCATCTTCATCCTGTGACCTTCAGGGGCAGGTTTTCCAGTGTATCTTTTTGTTTTCTTTCGCAGAAAATGACTCTTCCAGGACTACTCAATAAAGTTTCATCTGGCTGCTTGCAAAGACACGCACTGCTGTACTGAAAGATGGCAGCTCTTACAGGGTTCTTCAGCATCTGGAGCAGATGTATTTCATCACAAGCACAGGTCATGCCTGGCTTCTCACTCTTTTGGGAAATAGAGATCTCTTCTGCCAAGTCAGTGAAACCTCTTCCCTGCAGGGTCGGCATTAGTTTATCCCAAGAGTGACATGACTTTCAGAGTAGTCGCTTCTCTGCAACTACCATTTTAACTTCCAAAAATTACAGTGGATGAGTTCACCACCATACACAGCAGGAAAAAATATCACAGAAATCAAGAACTTTCCCATATAAATTCACCAAATATGGAAGACTGACAAATGGCCTGAGAGGCCAGGAAACTTCTAGGAACTTGCCTCCTTGATGCACACATTGAAACTAATGCAAAATCCAGCACTCCTTCAAAAGTTTCTGGCTCTGGCATCCTCATTCTGCACATCAGCATGGGATTTCTCTCTCTGAAATGTATGAGTAAGGAGTGAAACCAGAACTGGCTGGGCAAGCATAAAATATTTGAAAACACCAAGAAGAAAAACATTGCCAACTTCGCCCACCTACACTTGGGACCAGCCCATTAACTCCAAACTCCAGCTGAACAACACAGCCTCAATTGTTCTAACAACACAGAAAATTATATCCTCCTGGCATAAGTAAAGGCCAGTAAGCAGCTTCTCTAGCAACATCTGAAACATAAACAGAGACATGCCCCAGACAACACTGCAAAGGACCCTCAAAGTCCCTTTAAAGTTTTCCCCTTCCACATTTATTACGGAGCTTTATCCTTCGGAACATGAGTGGGGAGTAAAGCTGCCTCTGTGCACTGCACTCCCCACTGACAAACGCATAAATGATTCACAGCTGCATTCAGGAGACAGATCAATTAATCGTTGCAGCTCTCCAGTATTTATACTGGGCATCATTCAAGCAAGCCAGCTCTGAATCGATTCCTTGTTGCTTCCAACAGCAGCAGATCCTGTTCTTCATTTATACGATTATCTTAGTTGAGAACAGTGTGGGTCATCCAGGATGAAGGACCCCTGCTCCAAAGAAGAGTTGTATTTCATTGCACACGGGGACCAAAAACTTCCCTGGACCTTGGGAAAGAGGCAGCTAGGCATTCCTGGGCTGTGCAGAGTGCACAGCTGTGCCTGGAGAAGTGTGAGGGAAGGGGGCTGCAGCTCACAGCCAGGGAGATACCAACGAGATGGGCCAAATATGAACAGATTGTTGTGTGGGGATTGCAGAAGGACAAAGTCATTAGCAGGGCATGTGGACCTCTACCTCATTTTTTTTCTTCCTCCCCAACCTTTCCTAGACTAAGTTGGCTTCACCTAAATTTTGTTTCAAGAAGCAATGCAACACCAAGTCCCTGCCCTGCAAAAGCAGGAGGGAGGGGAGGCTTTGCTGAGCCAGGAGATCTGTTCTGCCTGGCATGCTGTGCCCACACAGGGGTGCAGAGCCACCCCTGTGCCCCACAAACAGGCAGCACCCAGCAGATGCGACCGAGAAAGACATTTTGCCCTGAACATAATCAGCAACACAAAAGAAACAGACTCAAGGCTTATTTAAAACTTTCTGACCATTTATAAATGGACTGGCAAAGCACAGTTTGCTCCAGCTGGAGTCTGCACAGGATGTGGCAGGCAGAGATGTACATATCAGACCAGGGGTAAGAGAGGAACATCATCCAAAACATCATTTTTTCTACAGTAATCCTTCCCTGATTAAACTTTTTACCCATGTTTAAGCCACAGTTTAAGGATAAACTGCTTGCCTTGCCCAGGCAGGCTGAGTCCCACATTCTGGAGCTGCAACACGAGGCCAAGAAATACTTTGATCCAGCCAGCCTGCCCTCTGCAGAGAGGGAAGGTGCCATGCCCACCATCTGGTGGTCCCCACACTATACCTGTGCTTCTGACAGCATGACGTCCTTGATCACTGGCTGCCCTCGGGGCTCGTTGTTTTCCAGCTTTACGTAGGTAACCTGATACCCGCGGATCTGCCCATGCTGCTTGTTGGAGATGGGCAGCTTCCAGCTCACTCGGATGGCAGTCGAATTCACAGACTCCACCTCCACCTTTCGCGGTGGGGCACTGGGCACTGCAACACACACGGGAGAACAGTCAGCAGGTAACACACAACCACTGTCCACTACCTCTCACTCCTTTGCTACCTTCCCCCCACCTCATTGCCAGGACAGTCCCACTGGTACAAGCTTCCTGGACCTGCCCAGGACATCACACTGCAATCTTTCAGCGTGACCACATCCCCGATCCCTTCCCTTTTGCCACTCTCAGCAGGAAAGAGCATAACTGTAACATGCAGGAGCACCCCTAATGAAAATCACTGTGCTGAATCAGACCCAAGGTCCGTGTATCCCTCTCATCTCCAGCAAGGGGAGCAAGGAAAAATACAAGAATACAGCAGAATATAAATAATACGGTGACCCTCTGCAGCTCAGGATGCCCTGGGGCACAGGCAGTGGTTTTAAAACCTTCTTTGCATCTTTCCTGACACAACACCTCCTCTCAGATCCATCTAAACTAAGCCAAACAGCCCCAGGTAGCATGACTGGGTGCTGAGCCTCTTTTGCAGGGAGCCCTGGTACCTGCCACCAGCCGGAGCACAAACATGCTCTTCCCCAGTGAAAGAGAGAGGTTAATGAGGGGGAAAAGCACCATCCTAAAACAATAACCCAGAGCTCAGAGACAGCAGTCACTGAACTCAGTCAGATAAAGGGGCCTGTGGGGATTGTGACAGCTCTGGGGACTGTATTTCATGCACGGCTAGCTGAATGCTTTTTGATAATAAAATGAAAAATTACACTGCCCAGAAAATATCAATTTTCTTGCAAGGTGAGGCCCGTTTAAAAATGTATTTATACCCTATTTACCATTTGGAAAAATTACCTCCTTATTATATTTCGCTCTTGCATTGACTGTGACAAAAATGTCAATTCTAAAAAATTAGCTTCTCAGTTGCTCCTGGAAAGCTCCTTCTAGCTGAAGCAACTGGGAGTAGAGGTGTGCACTCTCTGTGGAAGATACTGATGCTACCCAAGTGCCCAGTACCAAGTGAAGGACCTGGACTCCAGCCTATCACCTCATCTGCAGGACCCTTTTCACCTTCCAGTGCCCTGGGAAGATCTGGAGGTTTGGAACCTCATACGCCCCAATTCTCAACACAGCAAGAAATCAGTATTAGATAATTAAGGACGGATACCTGACAAGCAGATGTAATGACTACTGCTATTTCAACCAACTAAATGGGAAGAAACAGCTACCCAGCAGGTAGGCACAGTTTTTAAGCTGCAGGGCAATTAATTATTTTTCTGCAGATGTCCTTTGCAATTGTAGATAATTTAATAAAATACAGAAAGGAGGAACAGAGCATTTTAGCACCAAGAGGCCAACTCAAGGTGTGGGAATGGTGGGGGCTGTGCTTGAACAGTTACCCCCTTCTGCCTGGAGCAGCCTATGCTGTAATCCACAATTCAGTTAGTGCAGTGACCTTGCACAAGCCACAGGGCTCTCCTGTTCTGGCAAGGCACCTGCCCACACACACAGCTGGGAGTCCAAGTGGAAAACAAGATCCTCCCAGAAAACCAGACAGAAGCTGTGTGTCAAGCTCTGCTGGCATGAGAAGGCAGGAGGCTGCAGCAGGACACGATATGGGGATGCTGCAGGGACACAAAAAGACGTGAATATGAGCAGACCACGGTGTTCTGAGGATCTCTGTCCTGTCCCACTATGGGAAGTATGTGCTACATCTGAGATCCAAACAGGGAAAAGTTCAATTTGTTTTCAGACCACAGTTTAGCATTTCTCACTGCTTCATCATGGGTATCTAGTGAGCAACAGTGTGTCAGAGGAATATGAAATCACTCCTGACAGCTAAGCTGGAATGTCCAACCACGGTGCCCAAAAACTAACTGAGGGAGCTTGTTGCGACATTTCTGGGGTAACAGCTTCCCCTGGGCTACAATTCTGCTGAATGAGAACTGAAGCAAACAATACAGGCAGCAGGACACACACAGATGTGTTTGTCAGCCCAGGAATACAGTCAGCAAGCATTCCCAGATACCACTTTCAGAGCCATGGAGACTTGGGGGACAGTGGCAGCCCATTCAGGGAAACTGTAACATGTCTGGTTTCAATTTCCTACACTGATTGGGTAATGCAGGGATCATGCTTTCTTTGCCTGGATGCTCCATGTCTTTCTTCTCCCATTAAATCTGCAGCTTTCTTGGGTCAGCATGAAGCCACGGGAGCTCCTACTGTCACCCTGAGCTCTGGCACTTTCAAAGGAAATGGCTTAAATCATGATGACATAACTGACAGTCCTGCTAATACAAAGCAATTTCTCTTTAAAGCTGTCGTATCCAGTAAAGTGCTCTGTATGTGTGGAGTTCTGACTCTTGAGTGGAAGAGAAGCTTTATATAAGCTGTGGCTTGCCTGGAAGCTGGAGCAGGACGCAGCTTTCCTGCAGTATCTACAGCTTTCAGATGGATTGCTTTCCCCCTCTCTAGTTTGCTGGATTTCAGGTCAACAAGTAAACTTTAAGTCCTGATCTCACAAGAGAAGCCTTTGGCTGGGAGAGCTCATTCTGCCTTCAATAAAACCACAACAGAAAGCAGTGCAACGCCTCCTTGCATGCACAGGAAGCACTGCTGACACAAACAGGACCCTGAAGGACCATGATGAGGTATCTGACACAACCTGGAGGAAAAACAAGGGCCAGCAAAGCAATTCCCCAACCGTGCTCCAGGAACTGTTGGGATCTGCTCCCTAAAGCATTGCTCCTGACAGCCACTGGTCCTGCTTGAAAGGTGCTCCCAGGTCAATGTCCCTGCTCCCTTTTTCCCCCTTTCCAGCAACTTTGTGAGAGTCCTGGTTAACCCATGGCAGCAGCTGAAGGAGCTGTTCAGTAGCACCTACCATCCTCATCAGTGCGCACGTGCACGGGGATGCTCTCCGGTCCTGGCCCCACATCGGTGTGAGCCCTTACCCACACCTTGTATTCTGTCCATTTCTCCAGGTCCTTGATCTCCCAGCTGGAATGCTCCCGTCCAATGCCATCCACCACATGCTTGGTGTTGTCATCTCCTTCCACTGCCTGGTAGGCAATGGAGTACTGGGTGATGACCCCATTGCGGCTCTGGGCGGGCGGTGGCACCCAACTTACCCGGATGGTGGTGGAGCTGGTGCTTACACACTCGACTTCTTGGGGTGGGGCGGAGGGGGCTGGGGATAAATAAATGAAGTGGGGAGATGAAGGGAAATGAATGGAAGGACAAACCAAAATGCACAGGGAACTTTTACCCAGCCAACGGAGCACTGGACATACATGTGGACAACTGCCTGCCATACTCACAGATCATCAAAGATGGCACTAGGGGGGCAATTTGTATTTGAAGGCCAGATGAACAGCGTGGAGATGGAAGGGCTGCTCTGCATCAGAGAACATCTCTTCCCAAACCAGTTCTGGACACTCACTTTACCAAACACAACAAATTGCAGTAAGGGAAGCGGGGCATGTGGAGGGTGTGAGAGAGAGACTGGTAGGGAGAAGAAAGATGCTTTCAGTGAAGATCTGAAGCAGATGGAAACGAGAAGAGGTAGGAAGCTGCAGAAGGCAAGAGTGGCAAAAGGGAAGCTCACACACCAGATTGAAAGAAGGCTTGTGAAAACTCACTTCTAGACAAGCGGAGGCAACAAAAGTGGAAAAGGAAAGCAGGTGACTGAGGTTGGAGGTAGTTTGTCCTGGTAGGATTTAAAATCATGACCATCAGCTGTATCCTGATGAGGAAGAGTGGTAAAACAAATCTGGGCGGGGGAAGAGAGATCGGAAAATGAGAGATTATTTGGACAGAGCAAAGCATCTTTAGGACATCTGCCTGGTTCATTCCCTTCTCCACCCTTGCAGAACTGCTGTCTGGTTACACCAGGGCTCTGGCAGCATGGGAGAGCACCAGCTCTCATGGCAGCATCAGCCCCCTGTCATCTGGCCTCACTGCCCTGGGATGCTGCAGACACCATGCTTGCACAGAAGGTAAGAGTAGAAGTCTGGAGAAGGAAAGGAGCCCACATAGGGAAGGAACAAGGGAGATGGCTCCATCCATGCGTGCTCATCCAGAAGGAAACAGCCCTAACCAGAGGGGACAGGGCATCATCACAAAAAAAAAAAAACCAGAGTACAAAGGTACAAAGTATCTTGCTTTGCCATGGCAGGTGAAATCCAACTTCCATTCTTATCTGGGAAAGCAGAGGGCAGTAGGATCTCTCAATGCCACTGGTGATCTCTGCTTGCTGGGAACAAGGCCCACTTGCTTGCAGAAACACTTGTAGAGTGCATGTAACTTTTAATACCCACTCCTGTGCTCAAAGAGAAGTGAACATCCCTGATGCTTGGGCTCAGATGCCTGGAGATGAAAGATGAAGGAGAGTAAATAGTGATGGAGCTGCAAGAGACGATGCCTGAACAGTCAGGCTGCTGCTATGGGAGCTACATTGGAGGCAAGAGAAGTCAAAGCAATGCGTGGAAGCAAACAGTGCCTATGTGAGGGAGGCAGCACAGGATCAGCCTTGCCATCTGGTGTAGTGAAAAGGGAGCAGGGGTAAAATGTGAATCCTCACACTCTTTTGGTTAATCAGCAGAGAAGTGGCAGGGAAGAGAGTAGGAAGATATAGCACCAAAGCAACACCTACAATGGAGGGCATAATGTAGACAAAGTGACTGGTGGCATCCTTCAGACAGGACAAGTGAGACACAAGGGGCTTGGCAAACCTTTCGTTTGCCACTGTCTGCCCTTCACAGAAGAGACATGCTTGTCAGCTCCTCCCAGCTTCCCTTGGCATGTAGCAGCGAGCTCATTCTCCAAAGGTAGCTTTGGATGGCAGTGTGGGCAAGTCAAAAGTTGGCCGTTGACTGGGTAAGAGTCACATATATGATATGCAAGTCAAAAACTCAGATTAACACTTAAAGAAAGCAAAATAAAACTTGGTAACATGAGCATGATCAACTTAAAATACACAAGGAGTTGAAGTGTCCCTCCTGGGACCAGCAAAGAGCAGACTGGGTGGCCAGCATGCACCCACACATGCAGATGTACCCACACACACACACTGTGCAAACCTCTGCTGCCTCCAGGCTACTCACGACAGCCTCCCCCGCCGACCCACAGCAACTCTGTGCACCATCCAACCCACCTGCTCCTTAGGCTAGGGAAAAGGCAGACTTAGGACCCACCTTGGTATTTCAAGGGAGAACAGCATTTTAATGCCAAGGCCTAATGGGCACAGAGCTGCTGCTTCTCTCTTGCATCATTCCATTTGCCTGAGGCACTGCAGGTTCCAGGAAAACTCCCCCGTGCTCTTCAGGCCCTCAAAGCAGCACTGTATTTTTGTATTTTTTGCAGGGTGCCCAGCAACTAAGTGAGCAGTTTAGCAGTAAAGACAGCCTAGAAAGCAGCTGCCTGCTCAGGAGATAAGGTCTTGACTGTGCTGCTGAAGAGTTCAAAAGGGCATTGCCTCCCTCTGACCTTTCCACACAAGCATGCCCACTACTCCTCAGCAGGGGTGGGACAAGAAAAGCAAGACCAGCATCCTTCTCCAGCTCATTAGTGAATCATCAGTGATCATGGGCCTCCTACCTTCCCCATGACTGGTTTGTCAGGGACAGGAATAGAGACTGAAGAGAGGCTTTTTGGAAAGCAGGAATCTGACTGCTCCTGCAGTTTGTGTCCCACCTGAACATGCCAAGCCCCATGATCTAACAGCCCTTCTCAGGGTAACCAGATGGAGAAGTGCAGGAAGGAAAACAATTTGAAGCTAGGAGCTGTAGTGTTTCTGGATTTGAAAGTTCTCAGGCCAAAGGGGACCAATCCAACCATCTAATACAAGGCGGTGCTAAGTAAAGACCAAAGGATTTCTGCCTGGAAGTTGTGCACTGTGCACACAACCTCTGCCAAGGTAAAGCACACCTTTCTGAAAGACCTACTTGATTTTGAGTCTCCCAGTACTCAAGGCTCCACACTCCATTGGGACTGTTCAGACAGTGGTTTGTCACCCTCACTGAATAGCTCAGCAGTAACTGCCAGTGGCTTCTGTCATCAGAAATCTTTTCAAGTAGGGGCCTGTAAACCAAGACCGAGGTCACTTCTTGGATCAATCTAAGGATTCTTAGGTCCTCCAGTGTGAGGAGGGCTTCACTGGTCAAACCAAGGTACTCCTGTGGCTAAATGCCAAATCTCTTCCAGCCTATGCACATTTCTCTACCGAACAGATGCCAGAACCAGTCAGCTACTGCACCACTGGCCAGTGAAGTGATAACCTTAAAATCAGACTGGTGTGAGATGCCTTGTGAGCAGACAATAGGTAGAGTAGGTCATGATAAGATGTCTGCCTTGATGAATCCATGAAGCAAAGGTTTCCTTTACTTGGACTGTTGTGAGGCTCTGAAGGACTCATTTATGCATGGAGCTGTCTCTGATTAAGTGTGTTCAAGGATAAGAGCATCTACTGATGGAATTAATTTACATGGCAGGAGAATTACTTCAACCTTTCCTATCAATACAAAAGCTATCTGAAACAGGTATACAAATCCCCATATTCAGAATTTGTCCTAAGTGTTCAAATATTTATAACTGCATGATCTGAACCTTTCTCCATTTTCATATACCTGTCTATTGTGCAGGTCTAAGACATCATTAGCTCAATTAACGAGGTGGAGGAATGCCTGGGACTGGTATGTTAATGAAGCTGAGTTTTCCTCAAAGAGAAGGTCATTCTAGAAGTGAGTAGAGCTGCTCTTCCCTGCCAGAGCTCCTTTTCTAATGGCCATCTCACACTCCTGGTTGCTGTGCATGCTGCCGCCCTCCCTGCAGGGAAAGCTGGCTGCCTGTGCCAACTGCTCATTCCACATAGCGAGTAAATCCCAGACAGACGGTGCTAACAGAAATATCTTTTTTCCCCCTTTTAATGCCCTTTGCATAATGGCAAGCCCAAAAATCGTTAGTGAAAACGAGCTTATCGCAGGGCCCTTTGATAGCCCTAATCTGCTTATGCGCAGCACTTTGAGCTGCCAATCAGAGCAATGCAAACTCCAGCTCTGTGATCACACAGGGCAGAGCCAGGATGAAAGTGATATTGCCTGGGTCACCTCATTATTGAGCCTCTCTATTAACTCAACTGCAGCTCTTTCTGGTTTCCCCTAGCACTGCAGTGCCAGAAGCAGCAGCTTCACTTGCTCACACAACCCTGGCAAACAGTCACTTCTCCAAAATTACTCTTCCAGCTGCCTGACAGCCACAGGCACACCTGGTCTCACAGGATGCCTCACCTTGCAATCAACTGTATGGACCAGGGATGAACTTCTGTGTAAGCAAGGCAGCTGGAATGGGGAGTGAAGGGATGAAAATCCAATGATTTGGAGACAGTCACATTTAGAGCCAAATACCCATATGCTGTCTGTCCAGACAGCTTATCTGCATGGGAGTAAATTCATAGAGATGCACAAACCCACTCAAATCAATCTCTCCAAAGCAATTTCCCAGCCTGTTTTACTCCTCCATCAGTTTTTATGAATCTACCCTAAGGGAAAGACAGTATGATCAAAGGGACACCAAGAAACAACTTACCCCTTGGGTGCACCCACTCTGCCAAAGAGCCCTGATCCAAACCCCAGTGGCTTTCCCCATTACTCCCTTTAGCAAACTGCATGCCAGTATCCCTGCAAACCCACAGGGGCAGAGGCACTGGGCTTCTCTGTGCCCAGGAGATGGAAAATGGACTGCTTTTTCTTTGTCTCCAGCAGTGTTCAGTGTCAGGCACTTACTGGATTGGGCAGTTCTGGCTTCCACCATGGGGGTGTAAACTCCTACCCCCAGCTCTGATCGGGCACCCAGACGGAACTTATACAGTGTGTCTGGTTTGAGACCTTCCACGGCATATGAGGAGGTTGGATCAAACTCCACCTTTTGCTGCCAAAAAAAAAGGAAACAGATTATTTGGTGTAGTTGGAGGATGCAGAAAAGCTGGTGTGCAGCCATTCTGTGCCCACAGAAAGTCACAGTTACGCTGCCAAACCTGCCTGCAGTCCTGCAGGACTCCACAGCATGGAGCTTCTGGGGTGAGACATCAGGACTCTGCAGGGAAGCAGACCTCTGCCACAGCCAAGCTACACTGCCTGGTGTCCAGACTGCACTCACTAGCCTGAGAGCTTTGTGGGAATGCTGGGTCCAGCTATACCAGTTCAGACAAGAGGCAGAGGACACACAAGTTTGTTTTCTCCCAACAGACAGCGTATTGCCTCTGAAACAGAGTAAAGCACTTGTCCTGTAGCAGTCAGGACCTCTAATGCACTGAAACAGTGCTGGAAAAGTGCTTGTTTTGTTGACACTTCACCTGAAAGGCACTTATTTTTGGCAGCTCTCATGCCACTATAATAAGAGGAGAGGGAGAGGACTATAGGACACTCTGATGGTGTCATGGCACAGTTCTTGCTATGCTGTCTTGAAGCCAGCACTACCTTTGATATATCTTGAACTGGACTTCCTTTTGGGACCTGCACTAAATGTGGCAGGGCTCTCTCTAGGCCACCTTCAATCTGCTTTTTACGTCTAACCAGTCCTCGGGCCAGAGACACATGTTGGAGGCCATTTCAGACATGCCCAGAAGTGTGCCTGTTTACAGGCACCAGCAGTAAGCATGCCTCAGGGATGCTGTCACAGCATTCTGAACCTTTCCAGTCCCAAACCAGTCACTACCTACTCTGCTGGCATGAACAAGTACTGCTGAGGTCACTTACACAGAAACCAGAATGCCATGTTCCTACTGCACACCACTGAGGCAGAAGAAACACAAAGAAACAGTTCTGTTACCACCTGGCTCAAGCCCACACACCCTTCCCAAGCTGATAAACTGCAATGTCCAGCCCCAAGGGCTGCCAGGCAGGACTCTCACCTGAGTGACATCCTCTCCTTCCCAGTACAGCAGCTCATATTTAGTAATGCGTTCCTGAGAGGCAGGCAGCCATGTCAACAGGATGCGGGTATCAGACTCTGCTTCTGCCTGGAAGTCAGCTGGCTGGGCAGGAACTGGGGAATAAACACATGGTTAGTGCCAGAAGAGGCGAGAAGAGTTGCATGACTTAACAAAGTCAGCATTTCACCTTGTGAGGATCCTCTTTCATTTCTGCCAGAACATTCCTTCTCCCCTGTACTGCACTCTTAGAACGTCTCAGGCCACAAGCAAGCACCTCTGTCACTCAGGTGTGTGATTATGGGAATCACGCTCACTTCCAGACCCTGACTGCATCCCAGATCCTTCATTCCACATATGTACTCAGACCCCAGAATGGTCCAGCACTTACACAGGTGCCACCCCATGTCCAAGACTTTGTGTCACGTTTTTAGCCACTGTATCTCAGACAAAACTGTGGGCTGTTACTCGCACAGAGATTGATACCAACTCCCCAGGACAATCTGACAGCATGAATCTGATGGCTGTGGGGTGGGAATGCTCCCTCACCCTCTCTGACATGCACTCATTTGAGCGCCAATTGCAGCTGTGATGCCTGGTGTGGGTCAGACACAGCTGAGCTGCACAGTGCTGGGATGGCCACTCTGTCTCACTCCATACGTACCCCCTTGCTGTGTTTTGACCTGGATGATGTCCGAGGGGGGCCCGTCGCCCACCGAAGTGAAGGCCAGGACGCGGATGCTGTAGGTGGTGCCTGTGATGAGGCTGCCCACGGTGGTGAGGTGGCTGTCGTCTGTGTTGTGTTTCTGCCACATGCTCAAAGGCAGGTGCGGGTCGGTGGTGTAGTACACACGGTACCCTCGTATCTGTCCATTGGGCTCCTCCGGCTGCTCCCACTGGACCAGCATGGTGCTGGCACTCAGCATCCGTGCCTGGACTTTGAGGGGTGGACTTGAAGGAGCTTGTTCTCCCGTCCTGGCCTCCACCAGCTCACTGGGGGGACCCCTGCCAATGTTGTTGACTGCGATGATCCGGAACTCGTACTCTGAGAAGGGGCTGAGCCCACCTATGCTATAGCGGGTTGTTGCCACACCATCCACCTCCTGGAACTGGCCCTCCAGGGATTTGGGCTTGTACTGGATGACGTAATATGAAATGGGGTCAGAGTTGCCTGAATCCCAGGTGAGGGTCACGCTGGTAGCTGTTGTTTCAGTCACTAATGGCTCTGTTGGAGGTTTTGGCAGTGCTGCAATTGGAAGGCAGAGAGGTGTGATTTAAATAATTCAGTCAGCTCAAACCTTACAGTGTGCACAGGGATAAAAATGGAGCTGCCACCTCCCATTAACATTCTTCTTTAAAAGGCAGAAATCATTTCATACTCTATAACATGCATTTTTATATTACCATATATTGCTGGAAGTGGTTCTTAATGGAAGGATAAACAGAGCAATCATGTTATTAGATGTGCTTGACGCACTTACCAGCAGCAGGCTAAATAAAAGTAATTCAACGGGGATGCAGGAATGTTTCTGTCATGGGGGTTCAGCCAGCAGTGGGAAGATGCTTGCTGGGTTGGGCTGGCCCCAGAAGCCAGGTGCACAGCTGATTTACAAAGTAAAGCAATCAGAGCACCAAAGTAATCTGGAGTTCTGCCCTTGCTTCCAGAGAGGCAGTATCTTAGGCCAAAGGGAGTTCATGGACAATGCTGTTAGAAGGGTTAACGGGGCAAGGCTTTGTAAGTATTATAGGACATGCAGGAGAGATACAGCCAGAGAAATTATCAACTTTCATATCCACTATTTCACTGGGTAGTGTGTCAAACTGCAACCAGACAGTAAATTGTTACACAAGAACTCTGACAATGATACCTCCGAAGGGTCAATGAGAACATAACCACTGCGAGCACACATTCCCAGATTTACCACTTTACCACAAGAATAAAGAAAAAGAATGAGTGTGTGTGTGTGAGAAAGATTTGAAGAGTACACAAATACTTTAGTATAATGACTGAATTAAAGTCTACAGTAAGTTTAAATCTCTTACAAACCACTCTAAAGTAATTAGTGACTTGTAATGCAGCCGTGCTGGACAAGGAACTAGGGAAAATGCTCAACCCAAATTAAGATAATCAAGAATTTCATTCTTTGGCAAAGCCATGAGGTTTCTAGTTTCCACATGGTTCAGCTGAGGAAGGCAAGCTCCTTAGCATAGGGCATGCCTGCTCTGAGTACGAGAGAGAATGCCTTCTTCCAGTGCTACTGCAACACGAATACTGAGAAGATCATCAGGGGCTGAACTGGCGTGGCAGGGGAGGGCATACAACCCACAGCCAGACACCCGACCACTACCCATGGAGGACTCAGGGAGGGCAAACCCAACCTGCACAGTATTATAGCCTGCAGAAACATATTTCTTACAGCATCCTAGGAACTGGCAGCCTTCCTCAGGCTTTCAAGGACACGTGAAACTCCTTTTCTTTAGAAGAACCACAGGTTTGACTCCTGACAACTGTTGGGTGTGCAGTCTTCATGTGAGCAAGGGCAGGTCTGGTACTTTCAACACACTTAAGTGCAATCAGTTCTGTGTAATTTTGCTTCTCCTGTCTGTGCTGAAAATGGTCTGCTTGCCAGCAAGCACAGAAGCAACACTGGGTGAAGGAGTCTGGGACAGAGGCAGTAAGATATCCAGAGAAAAGGTGTAGAAAAAGCAGATGAGGACACAAGGAGGAAGGTGAAGGGCTAAAGGAGCTGAGCAAATTGCTCCCTGTCCTGTGGCATCACATCAACCACTGAGGGAGAGAGGCAAAGGCATTCCAGCTGTGAAGAGGAAAATGCTGTGAACTGTCAGTGTGAAGGAGCAGGTCCCACCTCTTCCCTCCAAGACCAAATCCCATAATGGCCCTTTTTTCTGTACTCTCTTGTGTATCTACTATAGCAGGGCAACCACTGTGCTCTGTATGAAAAGAGAGACTGGAAAAGGCACTGATGAGCAGGTGTTGTGAGTAAAGGGGGCTGGGTGTGGCTAAGGTTAAAAGCATCCTGTGACTAGCCAAGAGAATTTCCTGTTATCTCCAGGTCAGAGAGAGCTAACACTCAATTCTCTGTTCAAGCAGGAACTCTGTGCTAAAGGTGGTTTTAGTGCAGGAAGGGGCCTGCAAGAACAGACAGTCTCAAAAGATGACATATCTGCGGCAATCCAAGCTACAAATCAACTGCAAGCAGAGAAGGAAACAGATACTCTGGCTCTGATAGGTCCCAGAAGGGAAAGGCAGGACACCTTCAGCCTCCTGTCAGTGGGTGAGCTGCTCTGTGGTCAGCAACTGGCAACAATATCCTCTTTGGAGCAAAGCTACTTGTGAAACGTCAGCAGAAAGTACAGCTGAAGGACAGCATCACAAGAAAAAGAAAGGGAAAGAGCCAGAGTAGAAAGGGAAGACATTTACAGATAATTATGTAACAAATATCAAATGAACATATATAGCTCCTCCCTGCAGGGTGGGAGGATGCTCATTCTGTTGAGGATCATGCACACTTCACATTACTGGCATTAACCTTCTTATCTCTCCCTTACTGCAAGAGGACATCTGTGCAAACAGCTCTGCAGACATCCACTGACCCTGCCCCAAGACAGCCCATGGCCCACCACTGTGCAGAGCTGATCCTGCTGATGCACTGAACAAGCCAGACATTGCTGAGACAAACACACACTCAGTGAGGTTCTCTCATGGTGTAACAAGGACCTGGCCTGACATAAGCTTGTCTACTACGCCACTTGCAAGGAGAGAGAAAATGACCTTCAGAGCAAGTATCATCATACTGTGAGCAGGAAAACACAAAGTTGTGGGAACCTCCCTTGGAAACTGGAAAAGTCAAAGAAGAGAGCAGTCAATTGGCTGCAGCCAACAAACTTTGGCAAAGGGCTACACTGTTGAAACTCAAATAGGAGCACTGCAAGTAACAGTTCCTTACCTTTGACAGTGATCTGGGCTGTGGCTTCGATCATGCCAAGGGAAGAGATGGCCACGCAGGTGTAGTTGGCAGACTGCATGATGTTATTCAGCTCCAGGACATTCCTACCGACGGGCATCTCATCTTCTTTGGTCAGTTCCTCCACACCAGCCATCCACTTCACATAGGGCATTGGAGCACCTACTGCCACGCACGTGAGGTTCACGCTCCCCCCAGGCATCACCTCATGGTTGCTCGGAGGGATCGAGAATCGAGGAGCAACACGCCGCACTGAAACAAGGAGGAGACAGCTAGTAGGGCCACAGAACCAGCAGAGAGTACTCAGTTGCACTGTGGGGGTACATGAGGGGCAGTCAACATTTTTGCCTGTCTATCCCTCAGGACAGATAAAATGAAGAGCAAAAGCTGTTCACTACTTTGCCAAATTGCGCACACTTTGCTCTCCTTCCTTAGCCACCGGCATCTTATTAGCAGAACTCATTAAGAGATGGCTCCATCCCTTCCCTCCAAACATAGCCTTTTGAAATCATATTACTAACATGAAACATTCCTCCATTTAAATTACATCCTTCTAATTAGAGAGCATGCACAAATACCAGTCACACACTTCTTGCAGGACCCACTGAACTTCTGCAAAATGTAATCACCTGCTCAATTTATTAGCTCTGGAGCAAAGCAGCCCATTCCCTAAACCTCGTAGGGTTTGGGCAGGGGCAGCAGAAGGGTTTCTTTTTGAATTAGCCCACGTGTGCTGCTAAATAAAATATAATTCCTTTCAAAATGTAACTCAGGTTCTACCTTGGCTCAGAAAATAGTCACCCGAGCTGTGTGACATTGTCAGGGCCTGAAGAGATCACCTTGCTGGGCAGGAGAGAACTAATCCTGACAGATGTGAGATCATATCCATTTTGACAGAAGAGAGCTGGGCTGGCAGAACCTTTCCCACCTTCGTGGCAGCTCTTTGGGAGATGTATTCCTCCTTATTGCATTGCACAGCTTCTCTTCATATCAATCCCTTGCTGGGTATTTCATTCAAGACTTATTTGTAAGCAACTCTCAGCTACAATAAAGCTCTAAAGCTGCCTGCCATATGCATTCCCGTCAGGAAAATGACACTGAGAAATGAGGTCCCTTCTTCAGGGTTAGTGTTATGGGCCTATTTAAGCAAGGGTAGAGAAACAACTGCGTTCAGTAAATCTTTGTCTCTCTGGGCAAGCTCATTTCAGTCTGTAGTTAAAAAGGGAAACTGCTTGGATGTGTCTTGCCCAGCAGCTCTGCTCTCCTCTAGCCTCCTCCACTGGAAGGGCAGCCGTGAGCAGCGGCCGGGGTCACGAGTGACCGGCTGTGAGGAGCCTCTCCCTGCCAGTTATGCTCCTCCATCCGTGCACTGGGCTGGTGGGGCAGCGACTGCTGCAGAGCTGGGGCAGGTGGGAACAGGGCAGGAGCCTGAGCAGGGCCAGATCACAACAGGCCATGGGTGCAGCCCGCCCCGTGGGCGATGGGGGCCTGGGGACTCACAGCTCTGCAGGCCTGCCTCCACCTTTACAGTCACCGCAGACAGTAAAGCTGCTGACAGCCCCATGAGCCACAGAGGTGTCAGCACCGCTTGCCAAGCTTGCTCTACCCAAATCAAATTTCACTAGTGCTCTCTTTGATGATTCATCCCAAACCATCAGGATTGCAGAAATAGACTGAACACAGAAGCCCCCACACTTGCATGTACAACAGAGCTAAGACTTTGTGATAAATTAAACAATACTGTCAACATCGTGTGTGTACTACACATAGTCTCGGTGACAAAACAGGGCTCATTAGCTCCTTACCAGCCAGGGTAAGGATAACTTAAGGATAACTTTCTTTGCAATTTTTTTTTTTTTTTTTTAGTATATAAATCCAAAGTCTTGCTGGATGCTTCTTTTAATCAATTATTAAATCTCAAATCAATACCTACATGAGCAATCACCAGTGAAGTGTTACCTGACCAATGAGGCAGTGCTCCCCAAATGAGACAGAACTGAAAGTGTACTCAAATGCTATGCAGTCATGAAAATACGGACTTAACCTGATGGACATGGCAATGGTTTAACATGATGGCATGTATTTCCAACCAAAGCATCCCAGCACCATTCGTTAAGAGTCAGGTTTATTTTCCAATGAACATGGCGTCGAATTATTCCAGGTAGAAGCTGTTCAAATTCTGTCCCCGCCAAAGGACCAAACCCACCCACCCAAGCTGCATTAAAATAGAAAAAAAGAGCAAACTTTGAGGATAATGCCATATGTGTGCACAGAGCACTCACACACATGCACAAGGCAAACAGGCTAGCAGGCACTGAAGGCCACTACGAAGTCAGGCAGACAGTGCTGGAAGGGCAGGTCAGGGAGAGGGAAGGCACGCAAATACTCACACACAGGGACCTGGGAAGACAAAAAACTGGAGGACACAAGGCCATGCAGAATGGTCAGAGCCCAGCATGCACAGATTTTCACTTCCAGCCCTGTGAGACCAGAGGCAGCACAGCCTGCCGCAGACTCCCCTCCACCCCACACTGTGTCCCCATGTCAAGTGCCTGATTTCAGGGTGCTCCTGAGGGTGTGCGAGTCCCACTGGTGCCGTGTCACCCTTGATGCCTGCAGAGGCATGACCTGCGGTGGCTGTGCTGTCTCTCCCGAGGGATGTCAGCAGCTGACATCACTTGCTCCCCTGCAGAGAGGGGACAGGCACTTCACTGGGGCTCAGGGCCCTGCAGCAGCGCTCTGCAAGGTGATGAGAAGTCACTCTCCCCTGCGCCACACACACAGGAGCAGCAGAGGTGGTTGGTGCATTCCTGTGCTTTGAAAAGGGATGAATGACAAGGAAAACTCTCCTGTGGATCAAACAGTGTGAGACCCCCTCACCAGCCTTGGGAATGTGCACACATAGCCTGCAGATGCCAGGAAGTTGTGCTGAGCCTCAGCTCTCCAGCCTGGCAACAGAGGAGTGGTTAAACAGGCTTCTGTGGAGCATTCCTACAACCCAGAATGGCTGAGCTGTCTTCCCCTCATTTGCACACTGGCAGAGCTGCTGAGATGGGCTTGCTGCTCTGCACCAGAGAGCAGCAGTGCCCAAGGCACCAGCTGCTAAAAATGGATGCCCTGTGTAGGGGTCAGCTCTCTACACAGGAGGTGGGAGGAGGTCAGGGCAGTGCCTTCAGTAAGAGATCTGGTCCAGACAGTGCTCTGTCAGGAGTATATGCAAAGGAAGGGATGGGCTCCATCAGCCTCCCATCCTCTTGGGGGATAATTGGCAGCTTCTTGTCCCAGTCAGTATGGAGGGAGAAGGGGAGATGCTGTCAGTTAGCATTATCAAGAGCTGGCACAGCTCTCACAGCAGCTTGCAGAGCACCATCAACACATTCCTCGGGCTCAAGCCAGCAATTTAAGTTGCTTGCTTTTCTAGCATAAGAGTCTGGTATTAATTTAAATCAGTGTAACTCCTCAAAAAGCAGCATCCTTAGAATTTCTGTCCAATTTACAAGTCAAATCACATGGGTTATTACAGTCCACGGTTCTACCTTAAGTGCTCCAGAAAATTTTGTTTTCTTGGTTTTTTGCAGCAATGAAATTTCCCTTTTAATTACAATTTTCTTGACTAGAATTTGCAGTAATTTTTTAATCTTCTTTTTGGATAAGGATCAGAAGAAGGTGGTTCAGAGGTTTTGCAAAAACAGCAAAGGGAAAACTACTGTGAATATTAAAATTGTTTAAATGGACAATACTATAATTCAGGGGTTTAACTAAACCTGCAGACTGTCAAAAATGAGATTCATTATAATTCATCCCAAGAACAGGCATCCTAAGGGCTCTGTGCTAGTCCACTATTCCACATATCTCCCCACTGAAAGCATTCCTTAGGAAGTGAAGTGAAGTGAAACTCAGAGCAGTGAGTGCAGTGCAACCTGAGCCCTGGACCTCACAGGACTGGGAGAAATGAGTGTGGAGTCTGGCTCCCCACTCACAGGGGCGACTGCTGGGAGAAAGGAGGGGAGCAAGCAACACTAGAGCCAAAAAGGTTGAGAAATGTTAATAATTCAACATGCACTAACATGCACATTCCTTGCCTTGAAAGCAAAGAGCTTCAATTGATTGTCTGGCTCCTTTCAGCACGGGAATGGCTGTTTCCACATGTCTCATGTTCCCTCTGATAGTGAAGTTACCCCTTTGGAGAGCCAGGGACATCCTCCTCCCTGCTGCTGTCTGCAAAAGCTGTAGGCTCTAAGCTCAGGGCTCTCAGGCTGGTGTTGTTAGTCCCTCTCATATGCTGAGACACTGCTGGCATCCAGTGAGGCTCTGCTAGAAACACAAAGGGCCAGAAGGACTGGCCAGGCTTCCAAAGTCGTGCAGAACTGCTAGGGAAGGGGGAAACCAAATTTCCAAATTTTCCTGATGGCTCCCTTGGCCACAGTACAGCGCTTGTCCTCTGCACGAGGGAACAGCAGCCTGAAGTCCCTTTTGCTCTGAAGGAGAACTAGGACTGCCTGGTCTGCTGTTCCTCCCCAGTGCCAGCACAGACAAGGCAAGGTCAGGGGGCTCTGCTCTAGCCTCCCAAGCGGGATGAGCAGCAGAGTGCAATGCAGGGGCACATCTTTGAGACTGTGAGATTGTCCAACTTCATTACTCAAGCCAGGCAAGCTGAAGGATCCCTGGTGAACAGGGTGTGTTCTTGCCCTCACCAGACTGGTCACCTGCCAAAACTCTTGCCTTCCTCAGGAACCACCTCTTCCAAGTCGGGAAGGAGTGAATTTAGGAGCTATCCTCAAATATGATCATTGGTCTGCATGGTTTACTCATCTGTAGACACCTTTCATCTCCCCCCAGTGCTATCATTTTACAAAAAGACTTCAAACAGAAAGGCAGTTGCTGAAGTCTCACAACCTATTGACAGAACCAAGAGAAGGAGAGGAAAAATTGGAACCAGAAAAAATGCATTTACAGTCTAATCTTGTGTTCAAACAATGCTGTACTATTTATGCTCCCAATGTATCCTTGAGTGCTGACATTTTATAGACAATTTCCAAAACAGGGCCTTGCCATTTTTGGATTATATTTCAGCTATAACTTTTAGGTCTAATTATTTGTGCTGACAACCACATATAAAAGAGGATATATCATTACAGTGGTGCAGCACTGGAGACACATCAGCATTCAGCATACTGACATACTAATAGCAAAGTAAGGGAGAGCAAGATTGTGGAGCTCTGCAATTTGCATTTGCTCTCAGAAATTTCTCTGATGAAAATAACACAATATTAAGGAGGGGAATAAGAGAAAAGATCCACTGTATCAAGATAAAATAACTTGTTAATAAATAACCTTGTAGCAGTCACAGAGCAATAATTAAATGCATGGGTTAGCAGTACACAGTTTTAAGTAAAGCTGGAAAAATGTACGATGTAATTATCAGTGCCAAACAAATTATAAGCATGGCAAACCCCAATGGAATATTTAGAAACTAATTTCTGGCTTCACATTAAATATTTGTGTATGTAGGTATTTTTGGTGGAGTGGGAAGGAAGGGTTGACACAAAGAATAAGAAATTCTTCACTCCTGCTGCCTTATGCGCATTCTCATCTGCCTCCCTTCAGCTAAACCATTTGGCTAAAACATTTAAGTGCCCTGTCAAAGGTTTAGTCTCCAGAGGTGTCTCACAGCAGTGCTTCAAATTCACTGAAATCTGGGAGGCTTTGGGCCTTGGCTTTGATTTTCTCTCTTTTCTTCCTTGTTCTCATTTTTCATCATTGTCTTGGGCTGAGGTAATTTTATCATCCACAAAATCTATTTTTAGAAGGTAAACAACAAAGGTCCCATTCCTCAGGACAATCTAAATGAGACCATGTTCCAGGGAGAGAAATGGGATCGAACTCAGTGTACTGAAACAGCCGCTATGACAATTTGTTAAAACTTGTTCCAGTGATGATCATAAGACAATTCATCCAGCTGCCTGATAGTTTGTGTGACAAACCAGGGTCTCTTCCCCATGACACCTGGGGAGCCATGTGAGCATCCCTTACCTTCAGTGGGTGTGGAAGGACAGACCCCATAGAACCTGTTCATGAAGGAATCATCTCTGGAAACTAAATCCAGACTTCCGCCAGAAGCACCAGCTTTCCTCAGCATGAAATCATGAGTGCTTTGAGCTAGGTCTGGAGCTAGATTTCATTTAAAGGCTGGAGCTGCCTTTCACTACTGTCCTTTATTCACCTGGCTCTCTGAGGGCAGCAGGACAGAGCAGAGCAAAGCACCAGCCCGGTTTTGCTGAGTGCCTATGAGCTCCTGTCCATGTCACCACGGGCCTCCCTGAGCCATCTTTGGTATGGCTGGGGCCACTGCCAGAGCTCCCTGCTCTCCTGCCAGCAGGAGGAAGATCCAGCCCCAGAGAAGGAAGGAGAGGCAGACCTGCTTGAGCCAAGGGCCCTTGTCTGAGCACGGAAAATGGACTACCCCAGTGCAGTGACTGCTGAGGAGCAGGGAAACAGGAGCAGGGAAGTTGCCTCAGCACAAGGAATTTGGATCTCAGTGAGCTGCCCCTGCTGCCTTGTGGCAAGGGAGGGCAGCACGCTGGGTTCTCCTCCAGCTGAGATCAAAGTAAGCCTTTTGCCTCTAGAGAAAGTTAAAACTTTTAAAGCTTCAGGAGGAATTAAGGAACCCACATTCTTTAGCAGCTTGTGAGGGGACTGATCATTCTGATCTCTGCTTCCAAAGACTGTTCTTGCTCTCCAGCCAGAAAGCAGCAGCAGTTTAGAGGTATTACATTTGCACCTGGCATGAATAAAGGGTTAGAGAAGGATCCCACACAGAGCAGCATGCACTACTTTCTACCCTGCCTTTGACAAAACTGCCCTGGCTAGTATTTGCATGCAAAATATATTCTGTGCACTTTAAATCTCAAGCAGCAAAGGCATGCAAGCAAAGTATCAATGCCATCACCAGAGTCACAGCAAACAGTAAGCAGATTCCACCAGGCACACTGTGGCTGTGCCTGGAAAGGAGCCAGTCTGCAAGGCCCCCTCCCCTTTTGGGGATGGCTCTCCTCTCCCTACTGGAAAAGTCCCATCTGACGTGGCGTACTGTAGATGGATAAGAAGTGAAAAGGACCAACCTTCTCGCTGATCTGAGAGATGAAAGTTTGTTTTGTTTGATGGCAGAGTGCGATGAAGATGAGGAGGGAATAAAAAAAGACAAGGAAAAACACAGAGAGTAAAAACAGGCCAAGCTTCATCTGTCCGCACACCACTGAAACGACAAGACAAGACTACAGAGGTCAGCCATGACTTCCCACCACGCACACAGCACTGCACGGCAGGGACAAGAGGCTGCACTCGCACTGCTCTGGCCCAGAGCAGGGCTGCCCCCTCTGCCTCCCTGACCCTCTCACCACTCGTGGCGGCAGGGCAGAGGGGACTGCACATCCCATACATCCCACACATCCCCACATGGAGGGTGCTTCAGGGATGGCCCCGCTCTGGGCCAGATGCTGGACACACAGACATGTTTGTATGTGCAGAACATTCACACACACACACAGAGCAAAGGACTCCAGCCATCACACATGTGCTCTCATACACCCACTCCAGCTACAGAGATGAAGGAAAAGGCACTTTAAACCCATTGACCACACACTGGGAAGACCATATAAGTAAATCCAAATTTTATAAAGTATGAAAGAAATGCTCCAAGTGGTGAATCGAAAAATCTTCTACCATGAAGAGCTGTTCTCCCTCTCCAAACAAAGAGCTAAATGCAGCAGAGAGGTATTAGGCAAGTGACAGACATGCGCAGTCTCAGCAGGGCTCAGTTTTGAGAGCCTTATTGGTACATTGTGCTGCGAGTGAGAGATGGACAAGAAATCAGAAGGACAAAAACACCCAGAGAATTGAGCAGGTCCCAGTTTTTGTTCCTGCAGGAGAGACAGCAGAAGGTTAGTTGCATTTTCCTTATAGACAAAGGAGATCTTATTTCTCTAGCAGGAGTGACCTCACTGCAGCTACAGATCTGTGGCATACCAGCTGTAATCGAACCCTCGCTGAGAGAATACACAAATGGATTTGATAGTTAAAGACTGCTTATGAGTCACATTTTTGATGGGGGAAGGAGAAGGTGGGGGAAGGAATTTGCTTTCCAGCAGAAACACTGCAAATAAGAGAACAGCATGTGGCATTATACAGTGCAACAGTACAGTAAGCCATTTCCAGCAATCAGAGGACAGGAATTTTAACCAACACTGACACAGTACAGGCAAGGCAACGAGGTACCAATAACAGGTACCACAGTGGCCTGTGGAGTGTAATGGAGCTTGCTGGAGAACAGCAAAACACTTATTTACATTTTTTCAATTGAATTGATACCAGGGAATTTGAACCAGCTAATTCAGAGCTTAACTGGCCTGTAAGTGAGGGCCATATCCAGCAAGGAGCCCCATCAAGACATCTTTCAAACAGTCCCAAGCTTAAAGTCCAGGTTTCCTCCATCCTGCTTTAGAAAAGGGATTTACCTCTTGCTCTACAAAACCTTAGCATAAGGCTCATTTGATCCTGTGAGACCCTGTGATGGGAGGGAACCTCATTATTGCTGCTCCCAAGCCAGCACTTTATTTCCTAATCTAATGGAGCATATCACATCTGCATGGCTTCAGCAGGCAATGAGGGGCTCCTGCCTCCTGTTCAGCTCCTCCCAACAGGGAGGATTTGTTTCCTGCCCTTGCTCAGGAAGGACAGTGCTTCTGGCAAACTGCTTGTGGAAGGCTGCATTTCTGGAAAGCAGCACTAACATTGCAATAGGGCAACACAAACTCCAAGTGCTGCCAGTGTGGACCAACCTACTGCACCCACTGGGACTGTGAGACTGAAGGGCAAGAGGCTGGTGAAGGCTGTGAGACTGAGGGATGATGCTGGAACAGCTACAGGAATACCTGTCCTTGCTGCTGAAGCCCCCAGAGCCAAGCCCTCCCCTTGGGAGGCACTGACAGACCCCGGCCAGACCAAGGGGACTCACTGTGGTGCCACTTGGCCTGCTTAGGGACAAAGTGAGGGGTGCTGCTCCAGCTGGGGGACAACCAGCAGCTTTGTTTGGGGAATCTGGCAGGGATAACACTACATCAGTGGGCATGGACAGAAGTAGGCTTTGCACAGGTGTTGACACTTCAGATTAGAGCTGGAAAGGTGAGGAGACACATGTGAAACACACTTAATTCAAACAGATAGATTTCTGGTTTGTCAAATATGAACAAGTTTAGGACCTGCTATTTGTCATTAATTGCTGGATTATCTCTTAATCTCATTTTATATTAGTGGTTTATAAGCAATATAAAACAGTAGCAGGCTATTTTGGAACAGCTGTAAAGCAAGAGGGAACACCTGGGCATAAAGTCCTCTCTGCTCTTCCCTTAGTTAAGGTTTAAACAGCTGCTGCATTATCTGAGATAAACCTGATAAATGGTAAATTGAAAGTTTCATCTCTTTACAGGTTCCATTCACATGATCCCGTATCTCCAGTTCTCTATCCATGTCACTGCTAAGGTAAAAAGCATGTTTTATCAATGGTTTTTCTGCTTTTTTACAGAACAAATGACTGAGCAGTGATGGTAAATAACATCTGCCTCCCCACCACGCAGGGACAGAGGCAGAGGATTTAAGCCTGGGGTTACCCAGAGTATCCCCTGTGCAGAACACCACGGCTCACTAGGCACGCTACTGCATGCTCACGAACCTGAGCTGCCTGGCAGCTAAGCTGAACATGCCAGTCTAAGTGCAAGTCAAGTCACAGCAGAGAAGCCATCAGAGCAAACTCTAAAACAGGGCTCCATTTGAGATTCAATCTGAAACAGCAAAGAAGCAAAGAGCAAGGCCGTATCAGACACGTCTGCCAGTCCTGACTGTCAGACGTCTCTCATGATCTACAGGTAGAAATTCCTATGGCGACTGAATTTGGCTTTTACTCTGCCACAGATGTGCTTGTCTGTGCAGCAGCAGCAATACTCTAACCACAGCAGCTTGTTGCAGAAAGAATGAATTTGGATTTATGGGGGCTCTGTTTTTGAATAGTCTTGGTCATGAGCTCCCTGAAACAAGACAGGGAGCCCTGGCAAGAATATGAATGCACAGGTCTAAGAGTTTAGATCACTAGCTCAAACAAAGGAACACATTTCCAAAGCTTTTCAAAGTGGGAAGCTAAAAGCATCAAGAAAGTTCATTATCCCACCTGGTATTGCAATTCTGCTGGGAACAGCCAGCATCTGTCCTGTGTGAAAACCCTCTGGCGCTACACAAGGCATTAATATAAAGGCCAGCCCATACACTTTGGAATCCAAAAGACAGAGAGGTTAACAAAAACCCAGAGGAGGATGAACCTGTTCCTGCTTATCTCCAAAAGCACATCTTGTGTCTCAAGGATTCCACATAAATTAAATTTTATCCTTTACAGCTTTTAGTGGTATAGAGGAACAAAAGGACAGATTGTCTTTTTTACGCCAGATTACATGAGAATAAGACAACCTCCCATTATATCCGATGAACAATGTTTTCATGCCACAGTGATGAGTATATTCCATCCTAGAGAGACAGACAGGATGCTCAGGGTGTGCAACCATCCTTTCCCATTCATAGTGCACACACATGCATGCATGAATTCAATTATGAGCAGAAAATCTCAGAGCACCAGAGACATATTTCTTAGTCCTTTGTGCAAGTGGATATGGAAGGGGAGGAAATGGACATTTAGTTGGCACAGATATGCAGGCCTAATTGTTCCACAGATGTCTGTGCAGGTCATGTGGGGAGGAAGGCAAAAGAGGTTTTCAAGTACATTTCTGTGTTGCATTATCATACACTGAGCCAACAGTCACTCTCCTATTTTCCATAAAGGTCATTTTACAAATAATAAGACTCGAGCCTTGCAATGCACTTTGAACCATCAAAGGACTTTGCAAGGAACAAAATTGTTAAGCTTATTTAGTTGAGTTCTATAAAGCACATTGGAATCTTTAGATGGAATGTGCCAGCTGAAAGACAAAGGACTAGTATTTATTAAACCATGATCATTACAAGTATTACAGCATAGCAGAATGCTCATAGAAACACACTGATAGTGAACACACTTCTTTGCCAGGAGAAAATACAACAAAAATACTCATAGTAATATGTGGGGAGGAGAAAACTTGTCGGAAGCCTCCATGTGGTTCTCTGGCTCTGAAGGCGAGAGCAGCACGAGCCCCAGTGCCCGTGTCACAGCCTGGCAGTGCTGGCCTGAGCCTGCCCACAACAGCCAAGGGCACCTGCCCACACTACAGCTGCTCTGACATGGGCCCAGCTGCACGGCTACAGCCTCAGCCCAGAGAAGCACCCGGGGGCAGAGGAAATTCAATTCAAAGTACTGAAATCCCATAAACAGGAGTGCACTTCCTTCAGCAGTGTCCCTGGTCTCTGCTGCACTGCAGCGTTATCCCGAGGTCAGGATAGCAGGGACACAGGGATGTCGTGGCCCTTCAGAGCCGCGGCCTCCTCGGCCATGTGGCAGCTGCTGAGGGCTCCGCTCTGCGGCCTCTACTGCAGCCTGCCTTTGCTTCTTCTGATGGTCCAGGGCACACACCTGGCCAGAGCAGCAGTCAGGGTCATCCAGACTGATTCAACTGCTGGTTCGTGTTTCCTGGCATCCTGGCATCTCCCTCACAAGTCTCTCCAGTCTCTGCTTGCCTGTGATCACTGCCAGGCCCTCAAGCACTGGCAGTGCCCCTCTCCGGTCAAGTATTGTCACCCTCGTGAACCCTGAGGAGAGGCAGGTTTAGCAGAGCACATTGCCAGAAGTGTGCATACAGCTGGGCTGTAAACAAACGTATTCCCTTGTTATGTAGCCATTTTTCAGATATCTCCAGTTTTGGTTGCTGACTGTTCAACCACTGTCCTCAGCTTTTACTGTTCTCCCGGTAATAGCCTTGAGCTTTGACTGCCGTTGCTATTTTAGCTGCTTTAATATTACATAAGCAGAAAATGTTCTTTTTAAAGGCGTCAAGTCTGCTTGCTCCAGGCCCGTGTCAGTCATTCAGAATTATTATTATTTACACAAGGTCCCTGCTGCAGTAAGTATCATATAGCCACAAGTAGCCATTTCAGTGAGCTCTCTCCGTGTCTGAGCCTAAGCAACTGCCAAGTTCTCAAGGGTAAAGCCCTGCAGAGGCCAGAGAATTGCTGCTAGGGACAGAGCAGCAATCCTAATTTCATTTTGGGTGATGGCTCTTTGGTGAAATTTGGCAAATAAAATTTCAGACTCCAAGCAGGGCTCCCTCCTGCCAAATGAAATACTAGCCTGGCCTTTCAAAACGGAGATCAAGAAAGCACAGATTTTTGCAGTAATACCATTTCGATTTACCGCAGTGTGATTTACTAGTTTGCAATTTGGGGACAAAGCAGGTAATTCAGTTTTAAATGGCCTTTTTTTTTTTTTTTCAAGTTGCTGCACAGCTCTTTCTCTACAGTATGTTTTGGACTAGAGAACTCACTGCACTTGCCCCACTGGGATGTGCCTTGAAGGCCTGAAAAGCAGCACTTAAGAGAAAACTGGGCAGCAGATTTCTCATTTGATGTCAAGTATGCAGTCAGGGCTCCTGTAAGTACTATTCTAATAGCACTGGCATTGCTTACTGCTGTAAGCAGCACTGGGAACACTTGTAGTGAACTCCACAGTGTATTCTTACATACACTCTTCCTACTCATCTGCTTCGTGTGTAGAGATAGGGAAGGGTAAAAAACCCTTTCACAGAGGGAAAGAGGAAAATAGCAGTGCATCTGTTGTGGGGTGCACCACACAGGCCACCACCTTCACAGGCATTTCGTAGGACAAGACCCCAGGCTGAAAATTCTTCTCTTGGTGCAGATGTCCCTGAAACTGTAGGCAAATGAAAAGTGAAATGTGTTCCTAAAAACCCAATAGTATATGTGAGTCAGTGCAATTACACTATACTCCCAAGAGCATGACAAAATGACACCACCTTTTTCTTTTCCATAATAGGTCCAATCTGCCTTCTACTCTAAAATCAGTTTCTTAAATATCTTAAATCAAATCTTGGATCTTTTGCTGCTAAATTAGACAGCAAACTCTCTGGATTAGAGGAATCACATCTCCCATGTTTCTATTCCCTTCCCTTCTCCCTACAGCACCATCAAGTCCCAAATCTAATCACTGTTACAATATATGGTGGTAAATGTAACCATGGACCACAAAGGGATGATTTTTTATTCATGGTGGTAATGGTAACATCCAGACCAGCACTGGCAAATGTGCTTGTGGTTAAAGGCCAGGGTAGGAATATGCCACTGTGCTCCCTTCAAAGTCCCTCCTATGGTCCAGATAGCCACCTTGCCCTGGCACACTCCCTGCTCTTGCTTTCAATCTGTTCTTGCTCCTCTGATGGTCTGGATGTTTTGGGCCACCCTCCAGCAGTGGGAGGGAGTCAGCTCCCAGTGCTGATTCCAGCCCCATCCCAGCTCAGCAGCAGCAGCCAGATAGACCCATCAGTCCAGAAGCACAAGGCTTATGAGGATTGCTTTCCAGCACACTTAGTAAGATGAAAATAATAGCTCCAAGGAAAATGCATCCATTTTCCTTTACAAATCCCTGGTGTGGAAATGTTTTAACTTTTAATGAAGTCCATCTGTGCAGAAGTGCTGGCTCTAAAGGATTTACAGAGACAAGACACTAGTGTAGCCTGCTACTTCCTCCTCCTGTTTTTCCATTGATATAGAAAGCCCTGAGCAGTGCCCAGATACTCCTTCTCAGCGCCGAGTCTCTTCCTTTGTTAGCATGAAAAGTATAAAGATGCTAATGAGCCTGTGCTTTCTGACACAGCCCACTCACAAAGGATTACCTGGGAGGCTAGGAAAAGGGAGAATATGATCAAAAACATAAATCCCAAGAGTCAAGAGACAAACAAACATTTGGACTATTAGAAAAGCAATAGGCTGTAAATGAGAGCAGGCAAAAGCAGTCCCAAGAACTACGCAGACTGGAAATTAGTGCTGCTGCTCAGCACTCAGCCATGCTTCCTGAGGAAGTGGACAACTGCTTGGGTATTCACTACAATGAGGTCAATTATTATAAAACCATCTATCAGTGGCGGTGCAGCCCACAGACTCAATTTCCACTGTAATTTAGCATTAATTAATGTCCTCTCTAGTAAACACGCAGGCATTTTTTAAAGATCCTACTACAAGCCACTGATGTGTCTAATGACAATATTGTAGGACTATCACAAAAACAAAAAAATCAGGGATTTCTATCCTGCAACCCACACTTGAGAAAGAAAGATATTTCTATTTTTTCCTTGCATTAAAGAAATAATACAGTGTTCCCAGTTTGAGTAACTTTTTGACGTTTTTAACTAACACGGTAACAATAAGACCTATTTTTTAATAGAACATTTGCTATCAGAAACTGTAAACAAAAATACCATCTAGGACCTAGTATGCACAGGGAATATCATCTGATAACGTCATCATAATTTATGGTGTGTCATGTGACACACCATAAATTATGAGAAGGACTTTATCAGGATCATGTAAGTTGGAGAGTCACATTGTAAAGATTACGGGCAAGAAAAAGGCTTGTTCCAAATATTTATGTGTAAAAAAGTGACAGTTAACAGCAAAACATATGTCGAAGAACATGCTTTTGTTGGTGAACATGAGGATCCTCTCACATGTGCAGGCCACCCACAGCCCATGCTTAGCCCCAACAAGACAGATGAACCTTGCTGAGCACAAGCCAAGTGTAAAATCCAGTACATTCCTCAGTCCTCCGGGATTCATTTGCTAAACAAAGAGCGTTCATTAGTAAGGAGTCGTAAAGTTGTTAAGAAGAGGCTTTTCTACCTCTTGAAGCTTTTGTGCCTTTTTCAGCCATATGTCTATAGAAAATAGAACATTACCAGTCTGAGCATGTCACAGGAAGCAAAAGCATCCCAAATACTGCAGCAATACAGCTGGATATCCACACAAACCTATGCAAGAACGGCCAACCTGGTAACTAGAATCCTTTCTCTCAGAGAGCAAAGGGTCAATCTGGGATGAGTTTTAGTACAGCTTGCCTGGAAAATGAAATTGCAAGAATACAGGGAATTTAAAATCATCCATAAATACATTGTGAGAATGAAATGAGTGATTCCACTGCATAGATATAGCTTCATCTTCTGAATATGCTTAATTGGATACTTCAGTCTTCTGAAGACTCTTATAATCCAAATTAGGCTGCAAAATAAAAAAGCAGCCCCCATAATAAGAGAAAAAAAAAACAAAACAAAACAAAAAAAAAACACAACCAAAAAAAAAACCCAAAAAACCAAAAAAAACCAATGCCAGAAGCCACCCCTAGAAGAAAACACACAGCATGAGAAGACTTTATCATTCTCATGTCCTCCTTCCATACTAACCCATGCATATACAGCCTTAAGATTGTATTTCCTTTCTTTAAATTAGAGGAAGGAAGAAATGAATATGAGATTTTTTTATTAGTCTGTTGTTTTACTAAATGGAAATAAAATCTGGTTGTAACTTCCTAATAAGCACCAGCACAAGAATGTTCTTTCTTTTCTTGGGAAAACCTAACTACATTTCCCAGGGGCTCCTGACCAATGGCTCTAGTTGTACAGAGTTTCATATGGAGCAGCATTTTTTTTTCTTGCTGAAATTAACAGAAAGTGTACAGGGAATTTAGCACTTGCTTATCTCCAAGCTAATTCAAACACCTTCAATGAGCAACAAAACTGCCATGAGACTATCCTAATATATAACCTAGTTATTTTGGTATGTTGAAAACAGTTTTAAATTGGCAACATAGCGTAACCATTAGAAAAATTGCCTTACATGAATTGTGGCTAATTTCCAGCAGGTTTCCAGTGTGAGCCATTAATACCCAGAGGCTCAATCATTGACGCAGATAAAATGGATTAGGACAACTCCAAAAAGCTGTTCAGTTTTTAAAGGTACACATTCCAAAGCAGAGGCCTAAATATTGGCTCAGTATAGCTGAGCACCTCTGGCTGGTCAGAGCATGACCAGATTTACACTACTCCACCAAAGGTTAGTTCATACTGAAACAATTAAACCACGCCTTGATCCCAATCAAGCTAACTATGACACAGAAGTTAAGGAGCTCAAGAGAGAAAGGAATTCCCATTCTGATCATGTTTCAGTATTTTACGTAACACCATATAAACAGAAAAAACAGATTTGCTTTGTGAGTCAAACACAGTATAGATCAAAAATATCATTGGACTTGCTAGTTTTTGAACAAAAGGCCCCATTACACAATCCACTGTGTAATCAGGGCATGAAGGCAGGGAATGTTCTCCTTTCACTGAAAACCAGGGAGACTTTGGGAAGGAGGAGTGACCTCCTTGGGTGGAAGCTGCTCTTACCTCGAACATAAAGGTTGGCTGGGGCAGAGTAGCGGGTTCCTGCGCTGTTGGTTGCAACACATTCATATTTGCCTTGGTCTGACTCCTCACTGTTCTCTATTTGCAGAGCTCCTGTACACAAACAGAATGAAACAGACAATTCAGGTCATGGCAAATCTGGTAATCAGACCAACAGCCTCTGAAAAGGAAGGCCATGCCCCACACTTTTAAGGTATCTTCCTGGATAAATATTCCATGATGATCCCTGGACCCATAAGATACCAGCATGCAGCCAAAGGTACCCAGTCTGCTGTTAGAAACTTGTGAAATTGATTATTGTTATTTTCCTAATGTGCAGGGAATAAATTACTGTTTTATTTCTAACCATCCCAACCACTTCTATTTTTTTGCTTCAATAAAGGAAGAAAACATACACATACACACATATTAATTACAGCTTCATATGGGACTCCTGCCTAATAAAAGGACCTTTAATAAGTCTTTAATCAAAACAGGCAAGCACAAAGCACACATAACTGTAGCTGTTTCTTATCTGATCCACACAAAGCCTAGCAAACACTCAACAAATTACAACCTTCCTGCAAAAATTGGCAGAGGCCCATCCCCCCCCACCACTCTTCCTTGGTGATGTCTCATAAAGACAACTCTTTCTGAGAAAACACTTTGCCTTTCAATTTTTTCTATGTTATTTTTTCAGATTTCATCATATACAATATAAAAAAATTAGAAAGTTAGTCTGAGACATGAAAAATACCCACCAATGCAATGCAATACACCCACACTGCTGCATGGTGCTCGTGTGAAGGCCACCCTCCTTTTGTCCCAGCAGTCCCTGCTCTCCCAGCTTTGGGTCAGGAATTGCTGCTTATCCCAGGCTGGACATCCCTTGGGATATGATCTGAACCCATCCCCAAAGTGCCAAATGCATGAGGAGCTCATATAAATTATGGCAGTAATTGTCAGGGCACACAGAGTAGCAATTTACATGGGGAACCTGTACAGTACCATTGATGTAAAAGTGAGCAGTGGTCTAAGCTGGTTTTCTCTCAATCTACTCAGCACATTTCACTGGTGTCCAGCAGCACTCAGCCTGGCAGCCTGGCCTTTCATCCAAATTCCTGCCCAGCACAGATGACTGCACAACTGGTCAAAAACTAAACTCCCTTAACTGAGCTCCATATGCAAACTCAAAGATGGAGATGCAGAGACAGAAAGAAGCAGGATGCATATGACAGCAGCCTGGCACTGCAGGAGTGTGTGGCCTCTGGCCAGACACTGAAGTGGCTGCTTCTCAGCCTGCTTTCCCCAGGCATTGTGGGAATAATTTTTTAAGTACCTCCAAGTGCTCAGATTCTGCTGGTTAGTATTGCCTGCAAGAAGGGAACTCTGCTCACAAACCATATACCAAACTAAAAAATGTTAACCCCTTTGCTTGTAATGATCTGAACTCATTTCTGCCTGCCACGGTTGAAAATGACCACTGAGAACTGCACTGAGAATAGCTAGTGAAATTGCCTTCTCCCTTCTTGCTGGTTCAAGCTGCAGAGGTCAAACCCAGTTATTCTTATCATCAGAACAGAAGAAAAACTAATGTGAATCAACCACTGCCACCTACATTATTTGGAAGGATAAATTGAGACTGTAGCATAAGCCTATATGTCATGGGGAAAAATGAACTTCCCTGGGTTCTGCCATATAATAAAAATGATGTACAGAGCCCTCCCTATTGTTGCATTAGTGCTGGAAATGAGGCTTCAGCTAGACAGAGAAAGCGCGTTTGCAAAAAGTCTTTCCACCTACTAGGAAAAGGACCTGCCAGCTTGCCTGGCCACAGAACTCTCTGGACACCCGCAGGCTGAAGCCTACAGAGCTCTGCTTCTTGTTTCAGGGAGAACAGTGAATTTCTGCATCCTGTCTGGGAAAAACATCTTCAAGCAGACAGCAGCATGACAGGCAATGGAGCAGGACAAAGTGTCCCAGCATTGACAAGATACAGAGAATCAGAGAATCTAGAAATGGAAAAGACTTATTAGGTTACCTCGTGCATCCCTGGGGGCCAGGGCAGGATTGTTCCCTGTTGTAAATGCACTTTTCTTGTGTCCAATTCCATTTTAAATGTGCCAAGTGATAGGTCTTTCACCACTTCCTCAAGGAATTGATGCCACTGCCTGGTTATGCTCTCTGTCAGGAAGATTTTCTCGGAACTCACCATGTATTAACCCCCTTTGTAATTTCTGCTCATCATTCCTTGGACATGCATATGCTGCAGAGCTCATTCCAAGTGCTTCCATCAAGCTTGTCTGGGAAAAGCTGTCTGCTGCAAAATATACCCAAGCTTAATATAAAACTCAACTGGCTGGGCTGGAAGCAGAGCCAGCTTCAAGTGATAGTAGTATCTGTCTAGAAAAAAGTAAGATCCCTAGATAATTCTGCCATAAACATATGACCCTTTTAGCCATTTCATACATATCACTGGTGTTTTTTTACCCTTTATACCCGCGATCACTGTGCCTCTTAAATGTCAATCAAACTGTTTTTCATCTTTAGGGATCTCAACAGCGGAAAGAAAAAAGAGAATGAAGAAAATGAAGGGAGTTTCAAAAGAAATGCTATTATTGCCTGTCAACAAGGACCAATTTCTAGAGTCATGCAATGTGTCAGCAACTGCCTACAAACTGCTCAGGGACATTGGGCAAGGGACTCCGGGTTTGTCTGGGTTGGCACAACTATTCAAATTATGATGTGTCAGAAGGAAGACAAGAACCCAGAGAAGAAGGAAGTTAACACGAACCTTCATATGAAGCAGAAAGAAAATATGTCCTGCAATAAATCATCGTTAGACAAACATACAGATCCTGCAGCACAACTGACAGCCAGCAGAAACTGGAAGGATCGTGGTAAACTGATTGCAGTCAGCAGGGCTGTAGTGGTTTTCTTGAAGGACAGCCTACAACGAAGTGATGGATCCAGGAAAGTGTAGGGTGTCTCAGAATACAAAGATTTATGAATTAAGTTAAAAAGCTCAGACACTTCTGGAATCAGAAAGCTGGAGACAGACATGCATCGGAGACTTGGGAAAAAAATTCCTGTAAAATGCTCTTAGCCCTAGTTCAGTGATCCCAGCGAAAGAAAGACATTGTCTCTTGGAAGGTTCATGTCTAGGCTGGACAGGACACATGGACTATAGGAAAGTTAAGAGCTGGGTTCTGAGTAGCATCTTTCTCTGAAATTCATGGAAGCTGCATCCAAAGACATTCAAAAGCACAGTGAATTCTTTGCCTTGACAAGTGCAAAGGATCTGATTTCTATTCCTAGTCCTGTCAACATCTCATAATCTTCTGCGCCTCTGCAAACCAGGGCTAGAAAGGCTGATTTACTTTTATTCATTACTTTGGGATTTATGTTGCGTAAGTTGCTCAGTGAGGTCTCGTTCACACAGGATGTTTCTGCAGACTTCCCACATGGACTCCCCCAGTGCTCCTGTGCCAATTGCTCCCATTTGTCGGGCCGAGTCCTGATGTGCAGTCAGACAGCAGGGCTTCAGTGGATGCATGAGGACCATCAACCACCAGGACATGGACACAAGAACACAGAGGAGCAGTGAACAGCTTGTTTGGGAGCTTGGGGGGCTCTGCAGCAGCACGTGCACAGCAGATTGAAACCTGTCCCTGCTGAGCACCACTTGGCAGGGCTCCAGAGGAAGAGGGGAACAATTCCTCACCGCACTGCCATGTCATGTCAGTCTTGCTTGTGCCTCAGACCTGCTCCTGATAAGACATCTCAGCTTATCAGAGAGCTGACAGCTCCTGAGAAAAAACTCTGGCAGCTCTCCTGTGCCAGGGAGAACGGTGACAAGGCAGAGTTTCCTAGGGCTGAGGGCAGGAGTCAGCCCTGCTGACTGACAAGCATTCCTTACTTTACATTCTTTATTCCTCTTTCCTCTGTACTGGTATCTCCTTGCCAGCTTCTCCCTTTCCTCTCCAGCTTTTCTTTTGCTCTTTAACTTGGGCACAGACAACAGCCCCATTAGCAGCTTTCCAAGATACTTATCTATTCAAATATACTTGTGCTCAGGCAGAATCACTAGTTGCAGTGACAGTGGTTAAAAGAAGCATTTTAAAAGTGCCCTGCACAGGGAGAGCATGGGGAAGGCAGATCCTGATAAGGGAGGATTTTTGGCAGTGCTGGGTACTGTTGTGCCATGAAGGGCTTGTCACTCTCTTCTCTAGGTGACAACCCAAATGCAAAAGGCTCTGAGCTGCCATACAAATTCATCTCTCCGAAATCCTGCTCCATAGCTCATTGGGAGCTTGTGCTCTCTTCTGCCAGAGAGCACTGGAAGGAGCCAAACACCAGAGCTCCTGGGGCAATGCTTTTCTGTATCAATTCAGGTCGGAGCTCCATCCCCAGCAGTTGGAACAGCTCTTTTTCTCTACCAGGGCATTCACAGCCTCGGTCCTCTGGGCTCACATACAGGGCACTGACTTTTTGCCCTGGTTATAAAATCAGACATGGAATTAAATGCTCCTCTAAGTACCCAAGAGTCAGAGAAACCAGGCTGCAGACACAGTACTCATCTAAGGAAAGGACTTGCAATGCAGATGCAATGAAGCCAGCTACCTGACCAAGGCCCTTCATCTCAGCAAAGAGGCAAATTTAGCCCACCTACACACTAGAGCACACGGCTATCTCTAAAACCCTCCCTCCTTTTCTTTCCGCCTGCTTCCCAACAGCTTCTTTCACAAAAATACTACCTGACTTCTCCTCCAACAGTATTCCTAGCACACTCTTCAGCCAGTTCCCTCTTCAACAAGTGCTCAGGTGTGGGTCTCAATCCCTTTTGCTAAAAATTTCCTCCTAGAGAAGAAGAATTTCTCTAATAAAATCCAGAGAGCTGTGCAGATGGGTCAGAGACAATCCCAGACCAAATAAGGACTCATAAATGTGAATATGGTGGACAAAGAAACAATATGAAGCCCTGACAATGGGAGAGCTGGGCTCTGACATCCTGGCTGCTGCCCGAGATAACAAACACTTGCTGTGGGAGCTATGAAAAAACACCAAACCATGTGAGAGTCACTAAAAATGAATATAAGTATTTCCCATATTCACTATTTTTGGTAATTTATAACAGCAGTGTCTCCCAGCTGTTCTAGAGGATTGTACCAAGCCTTCACAAGCTATTGGCACTGCCAAATATGCAAAACAAGGTAACTACAAATGTATTTTCATTGTTAGTGTTCATTACGGTTATTATGCCTGTGAGGACAGGGATTGGCATACAAGGGACCTCTTCTGGATGGCAGCACTGCTGAGAAATCGCTCTTCTGAGCACCAGAGGCAGCTGCTGATAGTACCTGACTGCTGCCAGGAGCTGGACTCAGGCAGAGAGGGAGGAAAGGAGACCCAACACTCTCGGCAGCATGAGGCCTCCTCTTAGACAGCAGAGTTTCAGGATGCTCTGATCTCTCACTAGCAGGTACAGGGAATCTCGGGGGACTCTGCCTCAGAAGCAAAACTACAGCACTGTCAAAAGCACAGTAACACCTCTGTGTGTTTCTAAAGGGACATGAGTCAATCTGAATGTGACAGTAAGAAAACTGGCATTACAAGCATTTCCAGGCACTACCCCACCCAGGCTCCCCCTGACACTTCTCCTGCAAGCAGATCTCATTTTAAAAGTGTTTTTCTTTTGCTTTCTTTTGGTGACTGGAAAAGCTCAAGAAACAGGAAGAAAATCCTATAATACACAAAGTACAACTAAATGTACAAACACATACTCAGAAAGAGACAGCAAAATTCTTTTAGCTTCCTCTAATCTCTTTGGATAGCTTTACACTCCAGCTTGCAGAATAGCGTTGAAATAATGCAGCTATATTTAAACCAGTTCACTTGGGACTGGAAAAGGTTTAGCTACAGCTATACAGAAGTCGGTGTGGGTGTTTACCTGGCTTCCCAGACAGCTTCTGACACCCAAGTGAGCTGATCTAAAGTTAATTCAGACAGACCTCTGCTATGCTGACGTCTGCAAGGAAGAAATACTCTTATGTACAGGAACCTCTGATATTTCCTGTGGTGACAGAAAGTAACAAATAAATCTGACTGGAAAGGGATAATGCCTGAGATGATGATATTTCTTTACCTCCTCATGTGTATCCAATCTAGTGCCTGCTCAGCCCAGCACTCACTAGAAACATAACTGCATTCTACTCTCTCTTACAGCCCAGAGCAGGAAAATGCAGCCAGGTTTCACAAAGGGTTGAGCGAGTTAAATTGCAGAGAAATGCTGGAAATTAACATCTTACATTCTACTTTCAAAATACAAATGGGGCAGAACTTGCTTAAACATGGATTTGCTGATATTATCTGTGGGTCACCCTAAGAAGCCAGCTCTTGCCTAATCTGACAGGCGTTTGCCAGCTCTATGTCTTTCAAATGAACAAACAGTGATTTCAAGATTAAATTACTAGCTGAGGCAGTCCCAGAGGGGTAAAGAGTGAAGTTACAAATGGAAATTCTGAATTATGGATGGGTAGCTCCTCCCATTTAAGGGAAGCCAGAAATGTCTTGGCTAGAAAGGACCAAATACGTGTGGCTAAGGTCAAAAGAGTTTGTTTAGAGATAAAAATCTCTTCCTGTTTGGAGGGGTGCATGGTAGAATATCTCAGGTCATCCATCCTCTGTATAACCACATGCTGCTCCCTCCAGGTGGGTTTGCCGCTGCTCTGACAGAAATGTCTTGGATACCATCTCAAGAACTCCAGACACACAACTCCTAGTGACACAGTCACAGCAGCAATGAAATCAAACCAAAACCACCCCTTCCCCCCAAACATTATTACCGAAAGGGTTCATTTAGTGTAATTAGTTCACCCTTCCTTTCAGACCAAATTAATGGATTCCAAAGCATCAAACTTACCTTAATGAGGAACAAGAGTGCAGCTGGGTATAGAACATGGCAGAACAGTCACTTCTACATGGACACAACCTCACCATCATAAAAGCACTTTCATCTAATCTGTCATTATCTTTAGAAATTCAATGACCTCCATTTTAAATAAAAGGCATCAGGCTGACAGAAATCCTCTAGGAGAAGCCAGAGAGCAGCACGTGGCTTCTGTTTGCTCTCACAGAAATGTCATATTTGACATTCAAACAGGACACATATATTTTAAATAATGTCAAGAACACTCTTAAAATACCTCATCAGGACTCAAACGGGGGTGGGAAGGGGGTGGGGGGTGCGGGAAACTTATGTTTTATGAGATGGATGATTCTTTTCACAGAGATGCCATCGGTTCCCAAGCAGGACGTATGGAGCATCCATGTGGTTCTGGTGCTGAGTCACTAATGTCATCAGCTAGGACGGGCATGCAGCAAAGCGAGTGGGGAGGCCCTGGGATGGCTGCACACTCAGCGTGCTCGGCCAGGAGCTCAGAGCGGATGGCGAGTTAGCATTCCATCTGCCACTTCATTTTAGCATTTGCAGTAGAAATAGGAGATGAAGAAAGAGTTTTAAGGAGTTTGTAACATCACAGCTGTCAATCTCCAGTGCTCCAAAGGGAGGAATGACAGATACGTAAGCCCATTCATACAAAAATAAGGTTTGCAGTCTACTTCCCTGACCCAGATCTGCTACAAAGGCAACTTAATGCAAATACGTATCAAACACCAATTCACATTTACTCTAAAATCACTCAACAGTAGCTGAAAACATTAACCCCCAGCAACAGAACCAGTTCCAAGAGTAAGATTATTAACTTCCAGCAGTGATTCAGGGAAAAAGACGAGGAAAAGGGAAAAGGGGGAAAACTGAACAAACTAGGTTGTGTTGATTTATAGGTAGTAGTCATTCTGTCAAGAAATCCAGAGGTCAATCAAGAGGGGTAACCAAAATCACAAGAGAATTCAAAAGGGTCTTAGCACATAACGCTGATTAACATGCTAAAGTTAATCTAAAGAGACAGCTTTGAGTGTTTAGGCTGGAAAAAACAACACTCCAATTGGAAAGTCATTACTGGTGCACACCAGCTGTGAAAACTACTACAGGGACTATGCACCAGACTTGGCTGGGCTGTCAAACCAGGGCTGGGTTTAATTAATGAGAGCTTAAACAGCCAGACACGCTTCTGATTTATCTACTTAAAACAAACTTTAATGATGCAAAACATCATCAGAATGTCCAGCTCAGAAATAGGGGGGTCTGGGTCAGTGGTTCTCCACTATGTCATCACATTAGAGGGTGAGTGCAATTAAAAGAGAAACATGAGGAACACAAAGGTTCCTCTTATCCCAGAGTCACATTTGCTCAGCCTTTCAAGAATTTTTCTCCTTCCATTTACAGTTTCATGACCATCAGCAGCAGCACAGATGAATTTGACTATTCTCTTGTGAAAATGTTACCTCCATACACTTACACCAAACCAATCCATCTAAAACTCCTGAGACACAAGACCTCAGAAGGTCACAACTGTGTGGGAAGTACAGAGACTTTCAGGAGCTGCAAGAGATGTCAACTCTCCTGGGGTGGAGGCCTGGGAGCATTTCCCAAACTTTTGCAAACTTTCCATTGAATAACCCCCTTTCAACAGTGCAAAATTGCAATGGATGAGTCTACAAGAAATCACGCTAAAACTCAACTGAAATAAACACACTAGTGGGAGAGTGCAGATGAGCGAGAGCACTGGCAGAGTTAGGGCTGAGAGTAAAAGCTGGAGATGAGAAACACCAGAGGAGAAGGGACAAGGCAGACAGGAGATGGAGTGACGTGACAACTGGAGGCACATTTCAGCATTCTTACCTCTGATCGGTGTACCACCTGGTGAGGTAATTTGAATGCAAATAAGATTAGAGAGAAGCATTAGTACAAAGAGGAAAGGAAGAAAATTATAACTAAAAAGCAGAAAGTTTTTTTTAAAGCTAGAATTTGTATTAGCGCGACAGGAATAAACAAAAAGAAACTGATGTGCAATAAAAGTCAGAGTGACACTCTCAGGAGGTTAGTAAAGCTTATTGCTTTCAGGAGTGCAGCATCCAGCCCTGCATCTTGCCATTAAAACCCCACCCTCATGAAAAGGGGCCAAACTAAGCTGCCAAGGTGGCACTGCTGGCTGGCCTCACCACTTGCATTCACCCACACCACTGTTCAAGCAGTTGAGATGGAGGACACTCCGGCGAGATGGTGCAGTGCCCCTTCATTTCTCATCGGGAACAAAGAGGGTGTGTCCTGGGGCTGTGTGACTGTGAGTGTGCTGGGAGGAGGGGTGGAAAGCGCATGGTTGCAGGCACTCAGTGCAATTTGGCTTTGAGGTTAGAATGACCAGTGGGACAAAATCAGCTTGCTGAAAGACATTAAACTAAGAGGAAAGTGTAATAAATCAGTTTTGAGTCATTCTCCACATTCGCATAACCCTTGCATCAGGTTCCCTCTGGCAAAGAAATTGGTGTCATGCAGAATTAACTTTACATACAGAAATATTTTGAAATGAAGTGGTTTCTGGTAATGTAACAATGGCACGCTAGCCAGACCTCTGTTGTTCCTGTCTGATTCGGATGTTAGCAGAAGAAAGGAATCCCTACCCTCTTTATAAGGCACTGGAGATAAATTTACATGCTGTAATGAAGAGTATCTTATAAGGAGGGCTTCTCTGGGAGCAAGGTTCAATTATGCTGTTGCAACAATCTTTAAAAGTTCATTTTATGAGGTCAAGGTATTTAGCAAGTGGAGGCTCCACTGGTCAGTGTCTTCATTTCAGTGTACAATCAATACAGAAGCATGATGGAGAAGCTCCAGCTGGGCAAATTGGCAGGGAACCCTTCTAATCCCCACTTTTGTCCCCTTGGTCTTAATTTGCACATATGAAGGCTGTTAGTATAAGGGAGAGATTCATGCAAATTTAATCTGTAGGCAGTTCATGGTATGTGTTGGTTTTATGCAGATTTGTAGGATCTGAATACCAAGCACTTACCAAAGAAAACTGAGGAGTTTAAACAGACAGAAAAATAGGGTTAAACAGGACACAGTGTGTCAAATCATGTTCAGTGTATTGATTAATAAATACCAGTATGCATACAAGAGTGTCGTGTATCTCAGATTTACAGCTCATTCCATTATCCACAACAATGATCACCCAATGGGAAAGAAAGACAGAAAAGAATTTCTGTAAATACAAAGAAGGCATATTTTAAGCACATTTAACTTGCCTCTTAAAAAGTAATTACAATATTTATACTTTTTCTTTTCTAACTACCATTCCTTTAGGCAGAGTCCCTTTTTTGAAGAAGGAGTGCAATTCAAACTACTCATTTTAGCATTTTCCTCTGCCAAGATGACATTATCCCATTTTAACTTTATGTCTTGTTATATTCTCTGATGCCTTCTATCCAGAGATGACTGAAGCATCAGGAAAAATCTTGCAGAGACTGAAGTTGTGGGTAATCTCTCTCTTGGAATAATAATTTGCTACTTATGTATCTTAGTAACTACTGCTACCCTTAACAGAACAATTATACCCAGAGATATTTGCATGAAATAGCACAGCCATGGAAAACAGGGTTATTTCTTACTAATTGTTTGGAAAGTTTGCCAAGTGATACTTTTGCCCTATCTGGTCTAGGGTGTTCCTGCTCTGGTGTATTATGTGTTCCCCACCCCATCCCTTCCAATTTTCAGAGTTAAGAAAAGCATCAGCACCATGTGTCACTTCCTATGGGAATGGTGCAATGACTTTGAGTACAAGCCCAAGGGGCCGAAAACATGACTTCCTTATCTCTCATCTGGCTGAAATAGGGTTTGTTGTTCTGTCCTAGAACTGAAAAGATTTGCAGGAAATCTTTTTATCTACTCTCTGCAGAGGCTCAGCCCTTTCTCTATTATGCAATTGTCCATACAGAGCTCTAGAAGCAACTGCATACTTGAAGCAGATTCCCTAAAATGTTAAATGCGGCCAACTAATTATTTTCATGAGTTAAATCCCAATCCTCCTGGCTTCTGAATGCAATCCAACCCTTGTGGGGGCACCACAGAGGCTTGCTGTATTTACTGCAGTGTTTGTTCCATGTCTCTCTCACCTTTGCGAAGTTAAGACATTCACTTTTCACCCAGAGAACATAATTTACAGAGTGTACACAAGGCTTTTCAGTTGGACCCCAAATTTCCTCATCCAGAAGGAACAAATGGAAGTTTCCCTTTTTTCTTCGCATCTTATGATGATTTATCTCTGGCTGTTGTCCCTTCAGGGTGTCCCTCAAAGGGACAAATCACAGCACACAGGCCACAGTGTTCCAACATAAGAGAGTCCATCAAGCGATGGAGGTGCCATCAGTCAAATGGTTACTGAGCCCACCTTGTGCCCTGTGATCACCAGGCTGCTTTATGCAAAGGGCACCTCAAGATCAAACTTCAAACCCAATTGTTTCTGTTTGAAAGGTTTGAAACACTCATAAGGAGAGTTTACTTCCTCTTCATGATAGCAGACACTGAGTAACACCCCATACGTTCACCTCAGTCAGGAATGAGTGCTGACCCAGAAAATCTCTGTGTACTGGAAGCATCCAGTCAGATAGCCCAAGCAAGGAAAAACACAGGGTGATACACTGGAAATCCCCTTGGGGTTTTTTGTGTCAGTATTTCCCAGTGAGGAGAAGTTCTGTTGAAGAAGAGACTTCACTCTGCTGACAAACTCACCACAGGCTTACTGACATACCACTTCCTTGTAGGAACCTAAACAACCAAAAAATCACTCCAAAGCAACATCAGCAGAGAAACCAAGGCTCGTGCTAGCTGCAAATGAGCACTACAGCAGTGCAACACAATCCCAGAGAACTCTGACAGTGCTTTTGGCTACTTCCTAGCATAGGTTATGGGGAAACTCTTTTCAAAAGTGAAAGACTGTTCGCCACCAAATGCCACCGGGAGTCTGAAGGCATTCCGTGACTGCTCTGTGCACCTCACACAGCAAGACTCAGGTGTGCAGTTAGGTTCTTCCAGGAGACAGAATTTCAGATGTCAACTGGCTGTTGTTGGCCACTATATTGTTTCAACCCTTTTCCAGTCAGTCCTTTCTGAGAGAGCATCCATCCTTGTGTGGCTTCCCTGATCCTTTTGGACAAAACCACCCAATCTCCATTCTTTTAGGTTGTCCTTACATCTTGTCCCAAGGCCTGCCTGGACGCAATGCTGCTCCTTGCTAAGAGCTGAACATCTGCTGGATACTGACTGCTGGGTATTACCAGTGAAGCAGGATATGGACATCACGGCCACTTCACTGGGACAAAGAGGCACCACCTCTTTCTGCATGTTAGCTCTGTGCATGTTGGCTATTCCTTTTGCTTCCAAGTAAGTAGTGTTTCTACTGATAGGATCAAGCCTAAATGAAAATGCTTGCTGTTAACTCTGAGAGCCCAAATACAGCAAGCTGATAGGGTGAGCCAGCTCCCATTGCTTTTGTGTTAGAGATACCTTCACTTTTCCAGAGAGTGACTGAAATCACCTGCAGAGTCCTCTCTAATACCTTACTTGCAGTTAATTGTCTAAAAATCGCACTAGGATCTAGGTCTTAGTTCTGTAACTGAGTTAATTGAAAGTGATTAAAAGAGAATGGTACTTTTTGTAATACCAAGTTCTCTATTAGATGAAAGATAATGCTTTCTGAATTTCTGGTGTTTCCTTACATGGCAAAAACTTAGGTTAACTTGTGTTAACTCAGAATAGATATTTATTCTAATTTGACATTTTGTTCATTGGTTTTCTGAAGAGCAAGGTGGAAGAGCAATTCTTCAGCTATGAAAATCACTGGAGACATTCAAGAGCTTTGAGAGTATGAATTCCAACTGAGTTGCTTTGAAGTCCTCAGGTGCTTCTCATCCAAGAATCTGTACAAAAGAACTGTAAAGCATCAGCACAATCTGATCTATACTGAGAGAGCTTCCATAACATCATTAACTGATTTTAAAACATGGTTAGAGGTGCAGCATTGACTCTGCCTGCCAGAACTCATGTCTGTCATCACTTGCAATACTACAGTGCATGGACAGTTTTAAAATCAGTTCAGCCAAAGAATTTTAAATGTGTTAGCATGTTGAGGAGGTTTCTCAGCCCAGAGCTGGCCTTAGATCCTGTGTCACTGACTGAGAGGCAGTGAGTGAAGCTACACACCCAGGGGGGAGAACAGGGAGTTGTCCTGAGTCACTGCACTTGCAGAACAGCAGCCTCCCCAAAAGGTGGGAAGTATTAGCAAGATGAACAAGGGAGAATTTGCTACAACCAGCATGAGTCAGAGACCTTGCTTTTCCCTTGATCCAGGAAAATAGAGATTAAACCCTGTCTTTATTTGTGTTCTCATCTCTGTAGCTGTTAGCCTAACATTTACTTGCAAAACTCCTCAAGAACTAAGCTTTACTTGGGAAAAAAATTCTAAGTAATGGTAAGAAGTAGTTAAAAACCCCTCCAAATATAGAGTTATGCTGTCAGAAGGTGTAATAGTGAAAGTGCATATGCACACATATTGATATAATTAGTGATTGAGGGAGAGTAGGATACAAGGCAGATTTATAAACTGTCCATTTGCTCCTGACAAAGACACCAGTTTGCTGGGGTTAAAAAAGCCTACGATGGTGGCTTGGATGTTTTAAACCAGAAACTCTAGTTCCATGACAGAAAATGAGCAGAACTCTAGAAACTGATGTTCAGAGCCCCCCTGGGGCACATGATCTGACTGCATGCAAGTTCAAAACCTGCCTGAAGCCCCCAGACCACTGCCAGCCCACATAACTGTGAGTGTCAGAAGAGAGCACCTTTCCCAAACATGCTGCTTCTTTACCTCTAACTATTTATACCATACTAGGAGCTTGAAGAAACAGAATCATCCCTCAACTCCCTCTCTACATCAGACTCCAAAGCTGCTTTGACCTTTGTGACCTATATTTTGTACATCTGAATACTAATACATTATGCACTCATGAAGGTTGGACACTATATACACAGTATTGGGCTCACAATGTGCTGCAGCTATTTTAACTATATTACATCTGTCTTGTTTTTATTGGGTTTTAATTAAATGAAATTAAATGAGCATATATTAAGATTGAGATAGTATAAACTGACATTCATGCAGATATGCCAGCCTGACTATAAGATATGATCTTAATGGAGCAGAGACTTTGCAAACTATTAAACTCTACCATATAATGAGGTATCTATTTAAATACTCTTTTATTTGAAAAGCAACTCTGCCCAACTATGGTGTAGTGTTGGAGAGCTCAATTAACACCTTGCAGAATGAATGAGAAACTGCCCAAACCATCACATTGCTCATACAGGGTGCTGCAGTCACCCAAGTGGGACTCGGGCACTTCAAAGTGCAGGCTCTATTTCACGTCCATTACAAATACAGGAAAAAACAACAAATGCAAACAGGGGTTGAATCTCTGGCCCATGAGAAGCTGCAAACTTCATGCTCTCCACTCATGACAGGGTTGAGCAGAGCCTCAGTGAATCTTGGCATCATAGCACCAGATCCCTGAATACGAAACTTCAAACTCATATTTGGAAGTCTCTTGCACTGAACTGTAGAAACCTCCCATACTACATTAGAGAGCTAATCAATTTCTTTTGTGAGTCTGAGGTTGTGTGTTGCTCATTGATTTCTAAAAGGTTCCCTTGACACCTCCCTTGGTAATTACTGTGTCTTCCACAAGCAGCCAGCTCTAGAGTTTGAATCCCAGGTGAAATATTCAATTGAGATGTTGCTGAAGAACAGCAAATAGGAATCAAAACTTAGACACTGTGACAGGCTTTACTAGTTTGTTTTTAAACTTTCTATCTCACCAAACTTGTGAAGCAGCTGGTAGAGAGGCAGCCAAGTGCCTGTGAAAAGGAGGCTGAAGAATATACAGCAAGTGCATCAGAGGCTGCCTTGCTGCTCATTTATGGTAATTTCTGATGCTGATTTAGTCAGCTATGAAGTGAAACACATCCATGCGCACTTTCCTATTGCTGCTTCCTAAAGCTTCTCAGAATAATTAACAAGTGTGATATTTTCTTCCAGCACAAACAGATCAAGATTAAACCATGCTGTGGGGGAGATATGCTAAAGGTCACTAGGAAATTTCATAAACTATAAATGCATTAGTATAATTAGCGTTCACTGGTACATCAAGGTGGGATCAGGAGTGTCAGGCTGGGTTCTATTTTTGCTGAGAGTGATGTCTCACTTACCCACTCCTCCAAGTACAAACCTACTTATCATCCAAGCATCATCAAATGTATGCAGAAGGCTCCTGCTATGGGGAAATGTTTCAAGATGTTCACCTTGGTTAGAAGATGGTGATTCCCCGGCAGCAGCACTTGTAACAAATAGCTTTTGAATGCCCAGAGATAATCGTGGCCAAGCAAGGCAGTTTGCTTCATATTTAAGCATGAGACTTCTCTAGATCAAAGTTGTTCCAGCTCTGGTCCCTTCTGTACTTTGTGTAGGGTACTGGGGGCTTTTTCCCCCAGATTAAAGCTGCTGTGTAGTTGTGCTGTGTCTTGTTAAACAGCCACTCTAATTCACACTGCGGAGCTCCACTTCATCAGTGAATAAAGCAATGTTTTATTTTCTTTAATTCTCTAATGGGCCTCACAGTCCTGGGAGACTGAACAGTGCAGTAGAAAAACAAGAATTCCTTGCTAAAATGAGTGCATTCTTAGCCACCCCCAAGAAATAACCATCTGTATTTTCAAAAGCTAGTATTTGGCTTGTCAAACAAATGAATCAAAAAGAAACAGGGTATTTCAAAACTGTGTCCTTCCTCTGAAATCCACAGAATTGCTGCTTTTTGGATTTTTCTTTATGCTTGTGGTGTCACATAGTAAGGATGGCAAAGAGCTCAATGGAAAGCAGAGCACTGTCTTGCAGAGTCTGTATAAGGAGTAAAGTTGCCTATGACCACTGATTGTAAAATCTCAACCAGTATTTCATTATCCTGATTTGCACTGTGCTCCTGTTAAAAATACCTGAGACCCACTGAGTTGGTAGTGAAATGTCTGAGCCTATGAAGGATTTGGGGCAATATCAAGACAGTTTACCAAAGAAGATATCCAGGTGATGTTCCAAAAGGCACGTCCACTCTAATAGACATTTTAACAAGACACAATATCCTGCCAGAGAGGATCAGCTCCAAAAACTGTTTTTACATGTTTTTCTTGTAAAAGAAACAAGCTCAGAGCAAATTGACATTTGGGTTTAGAACTGTATTTCAGGGAATATATAACAGCAGCATGTAAAGAGAAAAGGGAGGAAGAGTGAGGAGGCTGGAAAGGCTTACTTGCTTCGCTACCTTACCCGAGCGGAGTTGCTTGATTCGCCCATTGCTGGTGGCAGTGTCCACGGGCAGGAAGTCCTTGAACCAGGAGATTTCGGGATCAGGGTTTCCACTGGCAGCACAGAGCATCGTGGCTGTGCGGGCCTTTTCCACCACCTTCAGCTGCGGGCCCATGTCAATGGTTGGGAAGCCAGCTGGGAGATGGTCTTCTGCAAGCGGAAAAAACACACGAGGTTAAAGAGAAACACTCCAGCCTGACAATGGGATACAGTTGCAGCGACAGCAGTGCCACCCTACAGCATCTGTGCCTCTGCTGGAAAACAGCAGCCTGACTTCCCTACTGAGAAGGTTATCAAGCCCTTAAAGCACATTAGGCTCTATAATGAGCGTTCATTACACCAATAGAAGCTTCCACTAAATTTAACTCCACTTAAATCAATTGCCTTGGGAAACGTTCATAATTTTCATTGATACGTAAGCTCCATCCATTGTTGTTAATAATTCAGTAAAAGCAGGTATTTGACTTTTTGTGGGAGGACTGAGTTGAAGATAACAGACAAACACAAAGCCAAATAGTTTGAGGCATCTTGAAAAACAACAACTAAACAATAAAACCCCTTAGAAAGGTCCAGAGAGGCCCATTTTTTAAATTTTTTTTTTTGGACTAGCATCATTCTGTCACATTGGTAGGATAGACTGTAAATTTCTTCCTCATGCCTCCAAATCTGATTCCAAAGGCTTTTAGAAACTAATGAATGTAAAGCTAATGAGCCACACTCTGCTCATGAACCGCCTGGCCAGACTGTGCTGTGGCAAGCTCCTGCTGCATTTTCTGGGCTGTAGAAAGCTGCAGAGGTGTGCAAGAAATGGCCAGTGCATGCTCTGGCATGGCTTACTACAATACTGTGAAACAAAGCACCCCCTTAACTGCTGAAATCATTCATACAGTAGGTAGAAAAACAGTTAATTGGGTTTGTTGCTGCAGAGCACGGTCAGGTAGGATTGGTGGAATACATTAGGCAGCCTTCACTGATAAGCCAAGGCATGCTCCAACATCATCATTCAATAGCAGCTGCAGAACTGAGCTCACTTATTCATTCTGTGGCAAGATGTACTGTACTCTGCTAAGCCTGAACTGCAATCAAAAGAACATACTTTCGCAGAAAAAAAAAGAACTTGAAGAACATTAAGAAGCTTTTAAAGCACCTGAAACTCAATTATTTTCAGTATGCTTCTTTTTTCCCTCTTTTAAGGAACCTTAAGCAAACTTCTCTGGCAAATCTGATTCTGCAATGCTCTGAGCCCACTGCAGTGTTTAAACAAACAAGACCTTAGCATCTTCCCAAGTCCCAGAGGAGTCTGAACTTGCTGCAATCTGATTTTTCCTGCTATCACTGCACATCTGTACTCCTCACAGGAAGATACTAGCAATAGGTCACCTCAGGTGCTTCCTTCTACCTCTGCTGCCATACGTGCAGCACCAACACGGCCTGTGGTAGCCAGTCTTGCATATGTCTACCTATGATCTCAAGAGAATTCCCAAGACCCTTGAGTTGTCTGCACATCAAGACTGTAGAACAAGGCAACATCTGCTAGAAACAAAAAAATGCCTGGGAATATAATTTAGACAGAAGTGACTATGAAGGTTTTCTACAGGAAAAAAGGTTCCTGATGTTTATTAAAAGCACAAACTGTATTTTGTCTCCCAGATCGACCTTCTGAGAACCTCTCTCATCATGAGCAAACATAAACAGAATTATTTTTTTTTTAATGGAAGGTACTATGAAATTTAGTTCCTTTTAAATTTGCTCTCCATTGATTTTCAGCAACAAAAGGTACATAGAGCTTAACTGGAATGACACCAGCACCAGCATTCAATAGCAAGCAACAGAAGCATTCAATACTGAGCAACCACAATGTATACTCCTACATGGCTGAAAAGAAACAAAAGAAGGGTACACACGAAAATACAACATGGTACACACTTAAAAGCAAAGGAAGATACATAGAAAAAGCAGTAAATAATGTCAGTCCCTTGGATTAAGGCCAAGTTTGCCTATAGTGCAGCACCTTGCCATTTAGGGTATTGAAAACAGATGTTTACTCTGGGGAGGCTGAAACCCTAAAGTGATCTAATCTAATCACCACGATTACCACTGACAATCTTTTCTGGTTTGCACAAGATTTTACAAAGAATGCACTGAGCTCAGTATCACCCAGTTAACTTCGTCTGAAGTCTGTGTAGAGGCTTAGCACATGGCTAAAAGCAAACCTGAAACAAAACAACTTTTGTACATTAAGTCTCTTTCCTGTCTGCAATGATCCCTGACCACAGACAGGAGAGAGAGACCAGAGAGTCCTTCACAGTGTCTGATCCACAGGTACACGACCAGTCTGCTGCACTGGAGTGACTGTTCAATCAAAATTAGCAGTTTGTGATGAGCTACAGACCAGTAGAAATTCCACCATCTACCCGTGACTTCACAGAGTACAACACGAAGACAGTGGTCACGAACACCCACAGCAGCAAAGCTGCTTTTGCTGTACTAGAACTCTTGGTGCAAGCCTTTTCTACACTCCCAAGTTAAACACAATGCTGCTCCCATGCCATCCACCCCCTGCAAGACCAAGTCATTACAGAGCCCAGGTGAGAACACCGGGCACTCATCAGCTGAACAAAGGGCACAAGTTACCACCAGGTGATGATCCTCAGTACCCACACCCCACGCAGCGCTGGATGCAGACAAGCACAGCCAGCCATGCAAGGTTCATGCAGTGCACGGTCTTTTTTCCCTCTTAACTGCATACAAGCCCCAAAACTATTGTGGCAAATGACAGTAGTAGAGAAATGGTGCATCCTTCATAGTCAGAGCCACAGCACGTTTCCTGGGCTAGCACTGGTACAGCCCAGGTTCCGTGCATGCCTGGAAGAACTCCAGCAAGCAGTGCTGGCATGCCTGCATCTACCAAGCAAGGACTTGCCTCATCCCTTGTCAATCAAACACAGAGGCAGCACTGGCGTTTAAGAGCAGCAGTGTGGTTCTAGGAGGCTGCAGTCCCCGGTCACATCTTTGTGTGATGAGATGCCTAGGAAAATCTGACAGCTGGTCTCTGATGACACCTCAGACACCCAGAGGCTGGAGTTCACCTGCTGTTAGTTCCATGGTAGCTTCAAGGGACACGTGCTGGGGACAAGTTCAGAACATCTGGGGATATAGCTCAAGAGGAAGACAAGCACCTTCCCCAGAGGTGGTCCAAGATGTAACTGTACCATCACGAAATGGGGAGCCTCAACCACTCCAGGTCGCCCCTGTACTGTGTGGCCCTGGCAGCCCCCCAAAACCCTCCTGGAAAAGAGCAGCTTTGGAGCAAACCTGAGCTGGTCACACCGCAGAGCACAGCCCAGAACAAGCCCACGCCTGCCCCATCAGCGAGGCTCCTGAAGAGATAACAGGGCTTCGTTCCAGCCGGGCTTGGCGCTGCTGACTTCACTGGGACACCAAGGGATGTGTCTGTGTTCAAACACTACAGACCACAATAGGAGTTCAGAGCTGTTCTTGCCGTGCCTTGCCCTCAGGCAAAAGTCTAATCTAGGTATAATTATGAGGCTCAGTCATGCCTCGGCTCCTTTCAGCCCTTGCTCGCTGCACTAACTTGTCTGCACAGGGAGCCTGTCAGTAATAGCCAACCTCCTATCCCAGCCAATACGAGGACACTCTTATTTGAGAAAATGAGGTTGTCAGCACTTGGTTTTATTTGAGGATAGCCAGTGTGCCTTCACTGCACATTAGAACAGGCTATGAATCTGCTTTCAAGTGCATACCATCGAAACCAGTTTTTATTTCTGGGTTTCAGGTACTTTCAGAAGGTAGACATTAGGTTACAGCAAGCAAAATCTATGCATAACAGGATTTTTGGGGGCACTGCAAGCTCTAACTGCCTCCATAGACTAGTGCAGCAGCAGCAGAAATAATAAAGCAGGAAGAGGAGAGAAGCAGAAGGAAAGGAGAGGGAAACAAAAAGAGAGAAAAGAACAAGTGTGTGGGTTTTGCAGTTACAAACTGAAACTTAGAAAATCCACAACCAAGCTAAGGTCTTCCTAGCAGTAGTCACCACGGAGACAGGAATGTCCCTTTGGCATCTAGCATGACAGCATGGACAGAGGATATCTCCTCTCACTTGACAGCTCCCTTTACTAATCTTCTTTCTGAGGTGACAGAAATCTAACCCCTGCTCTCATACAGCTCTTTTGTGCCAAAGATTTCTCATCTTTACGGGAAAAGTTAAGGTAAGAAACGTTTCCCACAGCCCCAAACTGGAGCAGAGACCTCCTTTAGAGCAGCTACAATTACATGGCTTGTTCCCCAGCTCCCCAGAAAACTACCTTTCCTGAGGATGCTGCTGAGAGAGACATACCCCTTGGTGTGTCCTTATTTTCTGCATCACTCAAAATATCAAGTGATGATAAGGGACATAGAGGCAATTGCAATTTACTTCTTACAAGAAGCACGGATCAGCCCCAGCATGGAATGGTGTGTAGATAACAGCTGCTTGCAAAAATGGCCTGCAGAGGAGTCTGTGGTGAGCACAGCTGTTGACAGCTGAATCCTTCAGGATTACCCCCAGGATTTTGCTGAAAACTTGTAATCTCTCACAGGACAGAAAAGCTGGAGGAGCTGAATATCAAACTGCTACCAGCACAAACACTGTACAGCACTCACTGCTCTTGCAGCCAAGCAGTTGTGTTTTGGGGGCTCATATCCTGACTTGGCACCTGTAAAACCTTCCCCCTACCACTGTTTATTTCCTCTGTGTCAACGTAGGAAATGGTATTTTAGAAATGATAGTGCAAACTGTAAACACGTTTATGGGAGTTATTTGTCACATTCTTCTTTCTGTAAAAGCCAGGCTTGCTTACTATCATGAGTCCAATTGTTCAGACTGCTGAGGGAGAGTTAAAAAATGATACCAAATATAATTTGAAAATAGGAAAAAGTAGCTTTTCTATACATTACAGCTACAGCTGCGAGGGTAAATCTCTTGCAATCTATCAAAACCACTGCCCCACTGGAAGGGGTGCTCTCAACTCCTTTAAAGTGACATATTGGGCCTTGTCCCCATACAGGGCTGGAAATGGCTTATCTGGGCCCCTGGCTGCCGCCAGCCTGCATCAGCTGAGGAACTTCCAGATCAACATCAATTTTAGGGTCTCGGCAGGGATGATTAAAACACAAAGCTGCTTTGTTTTCAGTTCTGCCAGCTATCTGAAACCACTCATGACTGTGTGGTGCTAGGGACAAGCCAGGAAATGGATTGAGGGCAGAGAGATCTCTGATAAATGTGCTTGACTGTGGTCAGCATTGCACAGGAGCAGAATATACAAACCAAAAGCTATTTCACATGCTCCTTATCCATTTGGTGAGGTAGACTGGGATCACACCCAGTTCACGTCACCAGGGCTGAACTGATCCTGCCCAGATGTGGTGGTTTGATGCTCTGTAGCACAGGATGTGGCAGGGATAACCCTTGTCTACCGACAGACTCTTGCCTGATGGATCAAAGGAATTACTTTGCAAATTTTGCAACCTTCCAAATCTCTCTTTGCGACACAGAAACGCATTTGCAAACGCAAAATTATCAGTGCAAGGACGATAGCCTGGGTAGTTGGCAATATTTACTAATGAAAGACGCAAGCCAGTAATATTGTAAGCACACCACAAAGCAGGACATCTGTTTGCTGAATAAACAGCCCCGATTCCTTCAGCACAGGTTACGCAGCACAGCTATTCAATTACTTCAAGACAATCAAAAGCAGTCGAGCAACCCAGCAGCCCAGAAGAACGGCATCACTTTACATGATAAGAAAACCCTGACATTGCTCTGTTCAGGTTCAACTGAAGCTGCACAAAGAGCATTTTATCAGCCATTTGGTGGCAATGCTCTCTTTCTGCATCCTTCTTACACAAGTCCCTAAAGAGGTGCACCACAAAAATTATCCAAATTCATGGTCTCCAAAGGCTGCCCAGTGTTGGGCTACTGCCCATGTGGGGAGTGGCGGGCGGAGCGCATTTGTTCGAGCTGGCTGCAGGAGCCAAGTCTCATCCAGACTAATGAATGCCCCCCTCAACATTGGCACCGCCTTGCAATTGCCTAAGGAAAAGGTGGGGCAGTGAAACCAACCTGTTTCAAAGGCAGCACAGTCTTAATTACTGGGTTAGTTAAGTATAAAACAGTTTCAGGCAGGCAGAAAATACAAACAGTCATCTATTGATGACAAGGTTTTTAATGACAAATCTGCTGGCTTTGTATGACATCATGCCAACGTGACATGCTGAAGCCGTGTACTGAAAATGGGGAGAAGGGCACAGATGAATGGGTGGGTGTGGAAACATGCTCCAGAAGGACTTCTCTGTTTCATGGTATAACCACATGAATTACTGCACAAGAGCTTACAGTAAACAAAGTATTTGCTATCTCTTACAAAGATCACAGCACCAGCAAAACAGCTCACAAAAGAAAGAATCTGAGTCAGTTCAAAACAAAGAAAGTACTGTAAGGAAAATTCAAGAAAATACGAGACTAGACATGGCAGAAGAGGATAGACTGTCAAGCAGATTCCTGCTCCAGGGGCTCACAGCGTGGGAGCTCACAGGACCTGCTTGTTCCAGAGCTTATGAGTCCATAAAACGCCTGATGGAGTCAGTGCTACCCTTCCAGTGCCAGAAGGGCACTGCTGACATTGTCCTCTTGTGTCTGGACAGCAATTATCTCCATTTACAGGCTACCAATAGTTTCTCAGTAGTGTAGGTGGCCATCCCAAGCACCTGGTTATCTCAGAGGGAGCAGGATGGTTTTGCAGAGGCAGGTGCCCCCAAGAGTAAGACAAAGCATCACCTCCCAGCTTGCTCTGGTGAGGAATCAGGCTGTGCTCCTGCCAAGTCCCTGCTGCTTCTCTCCATGCACGGTTCTCAAGTAACACACAGTCACTGCAGCAATCTGTCCCTCCCAGGGCTGAGCACCCCACATATGCCATGTTCACCGGCACTGGTGAACAGGCAATTCCTCTCTCTCCTTCACAGATAACCTTGTGCTTGACAGAGGCAACACAAAGATGATTAACAGCTGCTGAAGCTGACTCAGAGCAGAGGTAAGTCACAAACCTGGCCAAATTAAAGGTAAGCACCCATAACCCACTGCTGCAGTTCTTAGTTTAGGGATCTTCCTAAGTAATAACAAGTTCTGCCCTGTATTGTGTCAGCTGCAGAGTCTGCTGCCAACTAGGAGACCTCAACCCATCCTGGAAGAAAACAATTATTTACAGCTTGATCAGATTAGATTGCAACAGTCAGAGGTGGCATTTGCGAAATCCCTACCACCACAACATCCTTCTGTCAACCCAGCTATCTCTTCTGGCTTTTCATTCTGGTTTCCTCATAATGACAATCACACTTGCAGCCTTAGTCCTAAACTTGAGTGTTTCCAAGACCGAGATACCAAACATATCCGAAAAAATTTAAAAACTCCAGAAGAAAGATGATAGCAGAAGCTTCTCTGCTTAGGCCAAACAAACTCTGTGCCACAGGGCAGAGCTCCTCGAAGCTGATGACACAGCCTCACAGAGTACTGAGAAGTGTGATACAAAGCCTAAGGACGTGAAGAACAGCCTGGACCTCCTGCTCCAAGCCTGCTACTCTGCCACACGTGTAAAGCAGTGCCCACAAACAACTCTAAGCTGAAGAAACATCGAAACAAGCATTTTCCGGAAAGACCAGAGAAATTAGTTGACCATGTTAGTGAAGTACTAGAAGAGCTTAGACTGTACAGCACTGAGAGTCATTTAAGGGTTCAGGGTATAGCACAGCAAAAATTCCATCAAGAAATGTGGACGAGGAAGAGCTTGTACAGAAATAGAACATATCTGCAAGACTCCCTGGCTGAGCAAGCACCCCTTTTAAAATCCTTGTTTGGCAAGAAAAAAAAATAAATTATTTCCTCCCTCAAAATTACAGCATGATTTCAAGTAGGTAAAAATAGAGTTTTCTGGGTCATATCCAACAGCTAATAAATAAGGCTAGGCTCTTTCAGTAACTACTACAAAAAAAACCCCTCATCAGCTGGAAGTATGCATTGAAAAAACTCACAAAAGTTCTTCAAAAGCATGATTTCAGAAGGGTTTTGCAGCCAGCTATTAAGACTCCATAGTAAAGGAACAGTAAAAGTCGACCACACTGTGCTTTCACTGTGCTTTCAGGCAGGACTGTGCCATTTGTTGGTACCAGCTGTTGAATATAACTACCTGTAGAACTGTTTCCAAACCATTGTTGCATTCTAATATTTTATACCGAGAAATAGAACATAATTATTGCTACTGCATGCTTCCTTGTGACAGAATATATAAACATAACCCCACTAAAACATACCCAAAACTTCAATCTTTACAAGGAAAAGCATGGCAGAAGCTTTTACTCGTAGTTGAAGTAACTTATTAATCCACTGCATTTTTCATACTACCTGCCCTGATGTGAGGTGTTATTAGCATAAAGATTTTCAGTTTTAAGATGTGCAATCAATAACGCATTACCATATGCCATTAAATCCAACGTGTGGTTAAATTAATAGAGCATTTGACTTTTGATCCGTGTATGTTTGGTTGCAGCTCAGAGCAGGGAAAAGGGCATGAGAAAGGAGTTAATCTGACAGCAGAGCTCTCCCACGCTTTCTAACATCAAGTTTCAGATTAAAGCGAAGCATTCCTGTTGCCACTCAGCTGGAATACTAAATCTGTTAATTTCCACTTCACAGGCCAGAATGCAAGATTTTCGGTCACTTAATTCCTACTGAAAGGGTTAGATTGTGCTAAAATCTGATTTACTTAGTTTCTGCAGCCTGTTGCATCATTGTCAATCCAGGGCTTTTCCTGCTCTGGGGAACACTGCAGCCTGCCAGAGCATCACTGGCCAGCAAGTCTTAAGCAAAAACCTTGCTTAAGGATGTGAACAAGTTGTGTGTTTTGACAAAATGTCCTGCTGAAAAAGTCTTCTTTTCCAGCAATTGTTCCAACATGGGAAAGAAAATGTACTACTTTTCCTTGAATCTAAGCTACTGAAAAAGGAAGATATTCAGACAACATGGATGAGCAATGACTGCTGACTTTTTAAGGAGAGAATGACCTCCCTCTTGTCTGTCTTTCACCCTCCCCAGCATCCCCAAAGCCCCCTGAGGTACCCGGTAACTGGAAGTTAGTAAACAGCACAGGGATTGAGGGCATCCTGTTAGTTTGCAGACCACACCAGGCTGGGTGGAAGTGTCCATCTGCTGGAGGGTAGGAGGGCTCTGCAGAGGGATCTGGACAGGCTGGACTGACTGGCTGAGGCCAAAACTTATAATAAACTTATTATATTAATAAAATTAACTTATAATAATGAGGTTCAACAAGGCCAAGTGTTGGGTCCTGCACTTGGGTCAAGACAATACCACACAGAGCTACAGGCTGGGGGCAGAGTTGCTGGAAAGCTGCCCAGCTTCGAAATGGAAACTTAAGGTTGTGCTCAGGAGGAGCTAGAGAGTTTTTAGAGAAAGCACAGGAATATTCTACTTCTGACGTTCACAACCAGCCAGAACTTTAAAGGAAAACAAGGATTCCCTCTGCTCCCAAAAAAATGTCCTCCTGAAACACCTTTTTGTTCTCTGATCCCAAGGACTAAAATTGAACTTTTTGGAATCAACCTCCAAAATTTCCAAGCTGTGGGATGGAGCAGCTCTGTGATGCTTGAAACTTTGAATCCCAAAGCCAGCAACCGAGGTGTGTGGGTGTGGGAAAGGAGGATGAACACAGTTCTTGCAAAAGCAAGGCTCCTCTGCAGCCAACAAGCTGAAAAGCATCAGCCCAGGTGCTCAACAGCCTGCTCTACTACCTATCCATATTGCCTCTCCCTTTACACCCTTCCTCCAGCACCATCCCCTCCTGCCTTATCATTAGATTCTCATGCACATGGTTCTGTCTGCCATTTCCTTACTTGTAGAAAACTCTGTTTGGAGCAAATGCTCATAAATCATATAAAATAGATAGCAAAAACAACACATAGAACCAGTACCAGTAAAGGCCAATACAGTAAAACACAAATTAAATTTATAGTCCAAAACATTACTTCTTTGCAGTATTCAGAAAGAAAGTAACCTTTAAAAATCTCTAAGAAATATTCACATATTGACATAAGGTAAGTCTGTAACACTGAGAAGGTTTCTCTGGTATCTTTTTTCCAGAGAAATCCTATTTTCAAGTGAAACAATAAATGTGAAGTTTCAGTGGACTTGTGTTGCAGCCAGCTCTGGCACAGAGGGTCTGCTAGCATGGAAGTCACTCAAGAACTGTAAGAAGAGCTTTAATTTAACCTCTACACCAAACAGATCAGTGACATGTCATCACTGCTTTCCATGCAGAAGTTTCAAAATACTCCATCACAGAAAACATCCTGGGTAAATAACTTTATTTACTTGGTGGGACACTGACTTTTTATAAAAGAGAAATCAGCAAGCCTTGACCAGTGCCAAAGACAGAAATACCCTCTTATTATGTTTTATGTCTAATGTTAAACCATCTCTCTCTAGAAAATCCATTAATTGCACTGCCTCCAACATCACTTTAGCTGGAGACTCTGGTTACCCTAACAGTCTTTCAGAGACAGTAGGATGTAGGCAAGCCCACAGTAAACCAATGGCTACATGCAAACACTAGTAAGACACTGTTGCCAGACAGTGATGGTTTTTAATGCTGGGATGATGTAATTACTCAGAGTAACTCTAACAGAGGATATACTCTTCTTTTTACAGATAGCAAGTGTTGCAGAGGCTCAATATCCTATTTACTGCTCTGCCACAACACCCATCTTTTCAGAAAGATGTGCAATAAAAGGAGTGGCTGACAATTTCAGCCAAGGTTTTAAACAAGTCTCCAGTGCAGGCCTTTATGAATTAAAGAGCACACAACAGATAAATGGAAAGCTGGCAGTGAAATCACATCAAGACCAAGTGGATATTAAAAAAACAAAACCAAAACCAAAACAAAACAAAAAACCCCCCCAAAAAAACAACAACAAAAACAAAACAAAACACTTTTTGGCTCCTGTGGTACTCATCTTAATATAACCAAATGCAGTAAATCAGATGAAATTCCTTTCCTGTTAAGGGAAACTGCATTCCCTAACTTTAGACATATTTGGTGGTAGTCAGGGTTCATTTTATCAAACAGCTACTACAGAAATTGTGGGTTTCCCCTGCTTTTTCCTGGCAAGCGAGAAGGGAGGGCTGCACAGTTTGGTGGCATGGAATTCTGACTTGCTAGGTGGGAGGTTGTCTCTTCTTTAAATATGGTCCCTGCCTTTCCCCCCAAAATATTACATCTGCAAAATACAAACCAAGAAAGCTACACAGATACCTGGATTTGGCAAGCTTCAGCTTCACTGTGCTGGAAAATTAAATTAAGGGAAGCTTTAAAAAGGTTTTTCCACTCTGGAAAATGGAAGGATTGTTGCCCTTAAAATCTTAAAGACAACTTGCCATTTTGCAACTGCATTGTCATTCCAGCTTTCTTTAGGAAGATCCCTGCACTATTCCATACATTAGTGGCTGGAAGAAGCACTTTCCACAGTAGCTATTGAGGCTTCCTTAATTCTTATTCTTTTTGATTTGGGAAATCACAGAAGGGGGTAAGGAGGAGGTAGCCACTATGGACTTCTCAGGATCTACTCATGCAATGAAGTCAAGGTTCAGGATAAACAAAATTGAGATCAGCTATAAGGGGATGCTGTGCTTTTGCCCTATTTGAGTATTGTTTCATTTTTGACTGATTGGCAGGCAGCATTTGACAGACATGGGCTAAAGCTCCATGGGGTTGCAGGTCTCAGAAAATTATTGTGGGGGGAATTGAGTGTATTAATTGGTTTGTCTCCCTTGCTCTGAACCATCTTTCCCTTCTGCCCCTCACATACACACTGGCTATAACTGCTCCTGCCAGCCCCTTTTCAGTGTTTTGATGGAAGCAGCCTGGCTTGCAAGACCTAAGGACTCTCCAGGCCCACATTTCCTTAAAACCCACAGATGTTTACAAAGAACTTTACAGTAAGGGTGATATTACTGTGGGTTTTTTCCATTTCCTGGTGTGTATAAAGTAGCCAGCCCTGTTGGGGGACAGGAGTGGCACCTCTGCCCCACTCTGCAGGTACGTGCAGGGGTGACTGCATGTCACCCCTGCCCATGGCTGAGCAGCCCCTCACACTTCCCCACGTTTTCAGCATGGAGGTGTTGCATTTGGAGCCACGCAGTCGCAGTACGTGCTTTTGCTGCTGCTGCCAACTCAGAAAAGTGTTGCAATCTTTCTTTAACCCAGCTCAGGTTAGACCAGATTTTCTGGTACAGATAACAATTGTGCTATTTACATTTCATACACCTAAAGGGCAGACACCCGGGCTTTGCTGGAGCAGATGTCTTAGGAGGAAGCCTGAAGACTAAAAAAGCATGTAAAAGCCACAGCTGCCTCTCTGACCTGCTCCAGCACGGCCCAGGTGATTTTGTCTGCACAGCCTGCCCAAGCAGCTGACACACACTGAGCTGCTCACTGCAAGGTGTCAGAAATGATAAAGCAACGGCACAGTTTGATTTAGTGCCGGGCAAACGCCGGCTGGCAGTGACCACACACGCAGGGGTCAGGCACTGCTGTCCTTTATTAGCGTGTCAACCATCGCTGTGCTAACACACTCCTGGATTAGTCTCCCGAAGCTGGATGTGTGAGCATCTTTGGGTATAACTAATTGGAAATAGGCCCTGAATTCCTAATAACCTAAGTTATGGTCCCTGGGATTTATGCCAAATTAAAGACAATTAATTCTCCTCTCTTGATTATTACACACCTTAATAGCTCTGTCCTTGAGTCAGTTCCACCCTTGATGTGCAGAGCCCTTTAGCTCAGTCTCTAAAATCTGATGTGCATGAAGAATGGGTAATAAGAAAATTCTGTATCAAATCTGAGTTACTGTATCAAAATCTCTCATGTTTTACAACAGCAAAAAACACAATTGGATTCAAAGCCTACTTCAGATCCTAGATTATAAAGGCATTTGCTGCATAGCCTCTGCACTATAGTCTTTAGAGGCCTTAAACAATTCCATGTTTCTCTTTAAGATCTTCTTTTAAAATACCACACAGCAGTATATACAGATAATCAGGACTGTTTTCATTAAATGATTTCAGTGAAGTTCACTGGCTTTATTTGATATACAAAAGACTATTTAACCTTCTCCCAAGACACTCTACTGATGTAATTACAAGCAAGAGATGAGGCATGGCTTTCCCAACTGCAACCACTAACAGAAAAGAAAACTTTCTGTAAGCAGAGGCCGCTGTAAGTCTTTCCTACAGGATGTCAGAGGCAGGTATCTCCTTGCAGATAAAAATAATGTGAATCCTTTTTTTCCCAGCTCACTATACAGTGCATAGGCTACAGGTGTCAGGACAATTCAGCTAAAGAAGTACTGGCACTCCTGGCTTAGGCATCCTTCATGCACCAAGTAAACAAGACCGTGTGTCTCTTTTGAGAGTACCAACAGGAAATTCTGCAGGGCAAACTCTACTGCAGCCCTACAGACATAATGGGATTTTCAGAGCTGATGGGGTGCTAACCTCAAGCTTGCCTGGGACAAGAGGACAACCTTTCCAAAGACAGAAGTGGAATAGGCTGACTCTCAGCTGTTCATTTTTACTGAGCCCACAACAATACAAAATACCAGGAGGAGACACCCCGCTCAAGGAGCCTCTGATGGTGGAGATGATCACGGGATGCTCAGGCTCCTTGGGAAAATACCATCTTTCCTTTCAGACAGGGGTTTTTAGACCCATGACCTTCCTGAGGGAAAACAAAGCAGATCCTCATCCTATCAGTGAAAACCAACAGTCCCAGTCTTCTCCAGACAACACTCAGTTCCTTGTGACCAGACCCGTGGCTCAGCATCTGGGGAAGATCTCAGGGATTTCTCCAGGAGGCAGAAATAGCAAGGAAACCACAAACCCATGCAATCTGACCTTAGTGCTTTTGAAGCTTCACAGTGCAGACAGGGCTCTCCAGCAGACAGACAGGCAGCTGTTGGGATTTTCACCACATCTCCCCAACAGCAGACCTGAGGCACATCTCTACAGAATCCATGTGACAAAGCACAAAGGGAATGTCCCAGAAAAAGCCATGAATGTTGCCATGTGAGAGCTGAAAACCCCAAGTTTCATATTGTCTGTTGAGTCCTTGACACAAAGGTAATACAACTCTCCAAAACATTTCATTTCCTAAGCTTCTCTTTCTCTCGTTTTTGCTGAACTCTGCTCAGCAACATAACCAATTCCATGCCTTGTGACAGAAACATGCATCCTAAAATAATGGAAAGAGCTAGGGAGAAAAAATCTCTAAGGTAATAGGAGGCAGGGAGAGCAAGAAAGCTCCCCCTCAACTTGTGGCTTATGAACAACCCTGGATTGCTACAGAATGGCAAATCAACAGTTTGCCTGCCCACACACTCAAGCAGCAAGCAAAACCAGAAAAATAAATGAAGCACGTGAAAATACAATTTTGATTTGGTACCATGAGGCAACATTACACTGGATAGTGTAATTTTTTTTTTTTTTTTCCCAGAAAGGTCAGAGAGCCCTCTGATTAAAACACCTCAGAAACCCTGGGTTTGGAAATAGAGCCCTACCAGCCTGGGAAGCTGAGCTGCCACAGGCACAAGCTTTGGACCCAAACTGTGACACATCAAGCACAAAGGATTGATCCTCCCCTGCAAACCACCTGCAAACAGAATAACAGCATCATCTTACATTTACACTGAGAATAGAAATTAAATTAGCAAGTAGATTTTGATCATGAAGTGACCTTTAAAAATGACTGAGAGAGGAAAATATTAGCCACCATTATTTGTTCTGATACAGATCCCTCCTGAAGGCAGCTTTGTGGGCAAAATATTATTGCTAATTTTATTTCATGTTTTCAAACTTCTTTTAGGAATCTAAGGTAAGTCTTATTTTCTCATTTTTTCATAGACAGCCTTTGCTATCTTCTTTTGTCATCTAAGCACAAACTGGGGAAAGTATTGTAGCTGAACTTAAAGAAACCTGGTCAATTTTATGATATTTAATAACATTTGTAGTTAAAAAGGCTAAAAACACTAAGGGTAACGAGATCTCACACTCTGGTGCTTAACATATTCTCTTCTGCTTGTGGCACACACTGAGTGGTGGAAACAGTTCACATCAGTATGGGAAGGAGAAAACACACTCTCCTTGGAGACACAAGCAGGGGCTGGCCACGGCTGGAGGTCAGCCTGGGAGCCACAGCCAGCCAGACTCAGGCAAGCAGCTACACCCTGCAATCTCCTCTCACTCAGCTCTATTTATGACCACCATCAATACACTCACAATTGCAGCATTCGTTGGACAAATCTTTATGAGTTTTCCAAATGAAAGCAGGCTTTTCTTTCTTCCTGCTTTAAGCAGGTTTGTGGAAAGATTGCCAAAAATTGCACCTGGTTTATGGCTTCAACAACATTTCTTTTTGGTGCCCTCATTGTACTTCTTCCTCACTTACATAAAACTGCAAGGATTATGCAGAATTCAGGTTTGCTTTGTGACATGCTCTTTGAAACGTCAATACCATTTAGAATTTGCTTTGACCTTGCATTTAGACAGACATAGTATCATATACAACTCCATCCTGCACACAAACTCCCTTATCAACATGTCAAGAAATACAAGGATTTTGACTGCTAATGCCTTCTTGTCTTTGCATGTGAGGCCAGTTTTGCTTACATCTCAAATTCGGGCAGGCTTGTGCTAACAAAATTTGGTAACCTCTTAAGGTAGCTCCCAAAATTAACAGTGCAATCACTGTGCTGTAGACCAAGAACCATTTATGAGCATGATCTCTAAGCCGTTTTGTCCTTTGTCCTTTTGTCCAAAGGTTTCAGACATTGGATATCCAGTGACCACTCATTCTTTTGCCTTTCATATGTGATATTTTAAGTAATTAAGCCTGAACTGTCAATCCTGTTTTCAGGGTTGAAGCCGCACAGAACATGATGACAGTCAGGTTGTACAGATGAAGCAACAACCCTTTATGAATCAACGAACATCTCAGCAGAGATCTGAAGTTCCAGCAGTTTTTCTACTTCCTATACACCCAGTTTCAATTCTCTGGGGTTGCATTTTTTTTCCACTGCCTAGCTGCATCTATACCAAGTCTCGTCACTCTACTGGCCCTGTTTCTATCCACAATTGTTTTGTTGGGAATGTCAGTATGGTCCACCTTTGCTGGGCTGTCTCTCAGGAATACATTCCTACTTTTTAAACAATCCTGCTCTGAAAGACAGTATTTAATCTGGATTTGCACCTTTCTGGACTAGCCTTTCTAGCTATTTATCCAGTTACTTAGCACCAGCTACATCAAATACCAGCAGCGTGTAATGAAAAAAGGCATTAAAAATATTGTCCAGTCTGAACTACCTGCCTGTAGATCTCACTATTCCTACAATCATCTCATTGCTGTCTATATTTTAGTCAACAGACCAAGGAACTGAAATCTCATATATTGTCACCACCTCAACTAACAGGAAACACAAAGTTTCCACATCCGTGCACAAGAGGCAGGAAGCAGCTCACGGGAATGTGGAGTTGTTTAACCGGCCCTATTGATGTGGGGATGGAGAGCTTCAATGTCCCCATCTGCCAAACTCGGGAGGGCCTGGAGCCCTTTGGTGGAGTGCAGTACACACATTTCTAGAGCTCCTGGAATGAAGCAGAGGTGTAAAGAAAAGTACAAGCAGGTGGGGAAGGTTAATTGCCTTGAAGGGTTTGGGGACATCCTGGGAGCAAAGAATGCGCCCACAGCTCACAAGAGTTAGGCAGGTTGCCGTGCTGAAAAAAATCTGCTGTTCCTAGTGTGGAGTGGAGAGGTGGCAAACGCTACTCTGAATGTTTGGAGCAGGTTGCAACAGGCTGTGGCTCTGGTGGGACAGGTTTGTCAGCAGTGCCTGAGCTGCCTTCCCTGACAGCCCCCGCAAGGCTGATCTTCTGAACACGGGGGTGTGGAGGTGCGGGAAAGGAGCTGGTCCCCCACACGCCCGGGGCTGAGGAGATCAGCAAAGGCAACCAGCTGCAGCATGCCACAGCCAGGTGGCTGCCGGCACTGACTTGCCTTGCTTTGTATTAGCATTGGACTAAGTGAGCTGATCAGGTGAATGATGAGCACCATTTGTCAGCCAGCCTGCAAAGCGTGCCGCACCCCCCCTTGGTATGGAGGTGCTGGAGGCTCTTCCCAGGAGCGTGCTGCAATCCTGCCTGCTGCTGCTTTGTGAAGAGCTCCTCGTAAACTTGCCCATTTGCAAGCTGCATGCAACACAAGACATCGCTGCAAACTCGTAATTAAATTCATTACTCCATACAATTTTAAGCCATTCTTCAAATAATTACAGTAATTTGATAAGCAGAAATCACATAAACCTGCTGCAGTTTTATCTCTCCCATTTGCTGTCTGAAGGAAAATGTGAGTAATTAGTCGGATGATAACAGTCCGGGTTATGCAAGCAAAACAAAATTAATATGATCCTTACTCAAAAAACTCTAAAATAAAATGAAACTGATGACTCCTTAGGCAGCGTGGGGTGGGAGCGAGGGGAATGGCAGCAGCCAAAGGGAGCGGGAGGGTGGCACACTGCACTGGCCACGCTCCCCACGGCGCCATGCAGGGGTGATGCTCTCCAGAGCCGCCCGCCGACCTGCAGCTATCGCTCCTCTCTCCCGGGAAAGTCACGTCAGGTAACCTTGGTAACTCGAAGGCAAGGGAGGCAGGAGGCGAAAGCTTCCTGCAATATTCACGGGACCATGACAGAACATTCATTAGCACTCTAATGTCAGGAGGAATCAGCAGCCCGGGTGGCTGTGCCTGCCCCACTCTGCTTCTCACCTTGTTTATGAGGTTCCTGACCTTTCCTGCTACGAAGCAGCAAGTCGGCAAACTGCAGCTCATGGCACGCTGGGGCACAGGGAGGACAGAGCCATGAAAAATTCACACCTGCTAGCATATCTGGTCTGCTTGAACTCTCTAATCAGGAGCCAGGGGATGTACAACATGCAGCATCTCTCAGAGGCCCTGGCTATCCTTTGGGCTCGCCTACCTGCCAGGCTGCCAAGGAAAATCCACTGTAGTCATGAGCATGCCAGGGACATGGCCACAAGGACAGTGCCAGCACCCTGATTTGCAGTAAGGGAGAAAGAGATGAGAAGAGGTGAAACTGGAGGCTATGAATATGTTGTGATTAGCACAGACCCCAGCTTCCTGGTTTCCTTGTGTCCTGCTCTGTCCACACGACTGCAAATTCAGAGCTGGAGATGGCAGGAGTCCTCTCTGTACATCCAGACTCTCTGAACCCTACAAGGGAACGTTTGGTGACTGAAGAGTTAACAAATCCAAAAACGCTGGGGATGACTTTCACTAGAGATAAGGAAACACGGAGTACATACTAGGCTGAAATAGCAATGTGGCCCGGCCGCAAGATCAATAAAGAGGAGAAGGCCAGAGCTGTGGTTACTTGGTGCTTGGATTAAGAGCTTCATCGGGTTTCTGCAATCAGATCTGATGATCCCACCAAAGGAACAAAGGGAAGGCTCCAGGCCCTCACTTGAGAGTAGCAAACGAAGAGTCATCAATTTTCTGAAAGTCACTTTATGCCTCGTTAAGACCCATCTAAATGGGATGACTTCCAAGTAATGGAAAAATGAATTTGCAGACAATTCTTTTTTTTTCCCTTTTATTTCCTCAAGGATGTGTCTCCAGCCAGCCTGAAACCAAATACTTGTTTTGGGAAGAAAAATTCCCATCCCTACAGGAAGATATTTCAAAATGAGCATTTCTGTTTTAAATGCAGCTGCACCTTTCACACTCCTGTTCTTCCCCTAGAGCTCTTAGCACCCTGGCCAAGAAAAGCTATTTGAGACCTAAGTACCACACATAATAAGCAATTTACAAATTGAAGCAAGATTAGCTTTAAATACCACTCTTTCCGGAGGAATTGATCTCAGTGTGGCAGTCCCACAGATATTTTAATATCTTTATTTAAAATGTCTTAAAATAAAAGGAATTTCACATCCTTAATTAGGAAATAAAAAAAAAAATCCCGAGTAAACCAGTTCAATGCAACATCAAAAGTAGAGGAACAATATACTGGGGCAGAACCCTACATATTCTTTTAGCCTATATTTTTACCAGCTGCTAAAATTAAAGTCAAATATGAGTGCATGAAGGAAAAATGTAACACAGAGATTGCATCTCCTTCCACCACACAGCCATGGTCCTTGACACTTAACAGGGTGGTGGGCCGACTCAGTGGCTGCCCAGGCACTGCTGTGGCTCTGCTGCTGCCCTCCATCCCCAGAACCACATGACACCCTGGGGACAGGCATCAAATCCTCCTCAGAAAGCTTACTTTGCTCAGGGAGGAATTTTATTTGTAGCATGCCCAATATTTTGTTTCCTTCCCAGTTTTCCTTGAAGCAGCAGAGAGAAGCCATAGCTACATCATGGGGCTGGGAGCAGTGGCTGGGGTGGCATCAGGAATGATCCCATGAAACCCACAGAAAGCTGAGGAATCAGAAATAGTAACAGATCTCTGGGGAGAAAAGCAGATGGAGCCTGTGGGAGAGGAAAGGCTGCTTCCCCACCAGAGCAGCCCAGTGCAGCTTGCAGGGATGGCATGAGCCCCTTGCAAATACCCCTTTTCCTTGCATCATAGGAACCTCGGTATGAGCAGCTCCCCTGAGCCTTCCATTCTGCTGGGATAGGTTCCTGCACAAGAACAGGCCTGTGTGTATCACAGGACTATCTGGTGACTGTCTGAGATGTGAAGCCACTGGGAGAGATGACCTAATCTCCCTTCTGATCTCACATTACTAAAATCACAGGATTCTGCTGATGCAGCAAAACCAGCAGCAAACTCTGCTATTTCAGCTGTGGGTTTCCACTGGGGTCTGTAATCAATATGAATGAACTGGGCAGCAGGAAACAACTGCTACCATTTGGGCTGCTTTCACCAGATCTAATCCCGTGTGCCTGCCAGAACACAGTTAAAAGCCCCAGCTTGGGTGACAGCAGAGAGTCCTGGCAGCCCTGGGACAGGGCCACACTGCCGCTGGCCCTGTCACTGCTGCTGGGCTGGCAGGGCAGCTGGCAGAGCACTGCAAGCCTGCGGCGCTCCAGACATTTGTCACAATTATTAGGGATTTATGAGGACAGGGATCGTGCCAGTTGTCTGTAATTTCACTCTGAATGATACCCCTCTACATAGGTGGCAGTCTGTGAATTAAGCCACCCTGCAGGGAGAAAGGGAGATGGGACACTGAATGCCTCTTTCATAGACATCTCATCTAAACAAGATCTTTTATGCAGCCCCAAATGGTGGCTGGGAACCTTGGAGTAACTCAGTATCCAGCCCTGCAGGAAGCCTCACAGCCCTGTCATGGGATGGCTGCTGCTGACCAAAGTCTAAGCCCAGCCTATTTCAAGTGAGCACCAAGCCCCATCCTGACCATGCTGGGGATGTGCAGAAGTGCTAAAACCAAAGGAAGAGCACAGGGATCTGCCCTAGCTGGCTGTCTTTGCAAACAATTGGCATCTGCAACTACTGGGTGTATGGGAATAGCTGCCTGTACAAACCTCCAAGCCAGCAAAAGCAACACCCCCAAAAACACAGCACAGAGCACTTTGAAGAAGAGGGATACCACGTGGTAACAGATACACTCAGTTTCAACACTCACCTGCAGCTGCCCCATGTACAGTCCAAACCCACACTGTCCTGTTTGAATTTGCCTCATACCAGTTTGAACCACAGCAACACATCAAGTGCTTTGCTCCCTTTCCTAATTACTGAGACTCAGCTCTTGGAATGATACCTGATTGTAGGCAGTGGTTTTTTGCAAATTTAACAGCTTCTCTTTCCATACCTGAAACTCACCAAGAAGGAAGCACTCTGAGGGGAATACATAATGTAGTAGGAGGCATGGTATGCACCTCTTTCTACGAAACTGCAATACTAAGCTTCACAGTTCACGCAGCCCCATTTATTGTACTACAGAGGGACTTACTGCACTAGCAAAAATCTGGTGCAATTCCTTTCATAATCATCAAAAACCTCTTGAAACTGGTGTTTTAAACAGTTGTACTAGGTTTTCTAACGTTTTTGTTATATGGCATCACAGTAATTCTTTCTGCAGGGCTACATACGAAGGAACAGAACAGTACTACTATTGCTGCTCTTTGGATCATTTAACTCCTGCCTTTTAAAGCAATCAATTCTTGCTGATTCATGTTTAACTTTTCAGAGATGATTATATGAATTCTTATTATCCATTATTTCATGTGTGCTTTCAACAATCCTGAGTTTTAAGAAGACATCAGTATTACCATGACCTCCCAGGGGATACTCATTTGAGGATATAAATTTTGAATGTTCTATAGTACCTACAGCAATCTCAAAATTCCCAGATTGTATTTCAGTGGTATGTATCTACCCATGGCAACTGGCCAGTGACTGCATATTTATGACTAATTACCACTGTTTTCAAGTGGAAGAATCACTTAGTACAAGGTACTAAGCAGAAATTCTGAAGGGATTCTGAAGTCAGATAAATATGTATCTTGGAGTTAGAGAGAAGGCTGCAAACTCTCACAGCTTTCGTAGAAAACTATCTCAAAGCATTCTAGTTGAATTCTTCATTTAACAATCTGTATTTGAGTACTTCTAAGAGACTGGTTGTCTATATTTAAAAATATTCCTGACAACCGTTTTTTAAAGATGAAGGTGCTCCAAAGCATCCCTGGCAGAGGGAGTCTATAAACTGCAGTGAGGACACAGAGAAAGCTTGAAGAGTTCACAGGGCAGGAGAGAGAAAGCGGCTGTGCTGAAGCAGCACATGCAGCTAATTAACCCCTGCACATCCAAAGAGAGTGGGCAGGACTGCCAGTCCTCAGCAATGCAGCTCTGTATGAACAGGGGTTTAGGAAGTACTACTGCCTAACTCAGCTTCCACACATTGCTGCTGTGTGTCTACAGCAAAGCTGCTGCCTTCTCCCCATGGAACATATCCTCAAATGCCCAGGGAAAACTACTGCCCATTATGCATGCTCATAATGAAGCTGGGGATGTGGTTACAGTAGATATTTGTAAGCACGGCTCTCTAACATACATTTTAAAAAACTCAGTTAAGTGTGTGCTGTCTTTACTGACAGATTCTCTTTTTCAAATTTTGCTTGAGCTGCATATGGCTCTGTAAAAAGCCATTCCTTTCTAAGCATCCTGGCTTTGACAACCATATCCGAGATTTTAACACTGCACACAATTCAGCCACCACAGAAATTTGTGCTAATGAGGAAATGTGCCACTGAACTGTATCAATTTTACATGGGAGAAGGAGGGAGAGCAGGAAAGATGTAGGCAAGGCACCAATTGAAAGAAGAACTCATAAGGACATGCAGGCTGGGCCAGATGGCTCCCCACAGGCCCAAAGTCCACAAGAGTGTCAAAGATGCTCTTCAGCTCAGAAGGTGGAAATGGCCATAGCTGCCAGTTTGCTTCCCACGTTCTCCTCAGTGGGAGCAGAGTGGATGGGAACACAATTGACTGGACTGGTTAGTTAAGTCTTTAAACTTCTTTCTAGAGATAAAGAGTCTAGCTAGGCACCAAGCTGAAGTAACTCAGCAGCTACACCATTCCAATGACTGTGCACAGATAAGCCGATTGTGATGCCAGCAATGAAGGAGAAAGTCTCAACACAAATGCAACCATTGCCATCCCCTCCAAAACTACACTCACCACATCTGATTGCCAGAAAGCATTAAGTCATTATGGAAATGCAGACAGAGGTAGAAAGTAACAGGGTCCCCACAACTTGTTTTTTTAATTTTGTTTTGGTTTTCACCTTGGGGGAAAAGGACAAAGACTTATGGTCAGGCAACTTCACAATCACAGTATTCGGAAGAAAGGAATTTCGTGTTTCATCTAAACCCCTCCGGGCAGAGCTGGCATCAGGTTCCAGTGATGTATGCCACATGCCTCAATGGGAAAAAAGCAGATGGTGATAATAAGTGGTGGAATATTTCTGCTTCCCATCTCTGAGTGCTCCATTTACTCTTAACTAGCTGTTTCCTGCTCAGTGCAGCTGATATTGCTCCTGCCTGAGCGCGGCCAACTGACCTGAAACGCTGTGGCAAGTTCATATCATGGGACCACTGGGGTCTGGGTCTTGGTTCCACCAAGCGTGAAAATGACCCTAACATCTTTCCTTGTTATTTTAGCTATAGATACAAGTAATAGGAGACATACAATAATTTGATGGAAATAGCCCAATAGTGAGTAATGACTGCAGGAGAAAGGGTGAGCTTTGTGTTTTTAACCTAAAAATGGAACAGTGACATGGTAGTTATGAGCCATTACCAGAGGAAAAAGGGACATATCAAAATCCATACCTGACAACTGAGGTTAGTGACATGCCAAGCAAGGCAGCTAGTGTCAAATAACCTGAGAACAACCCTGCTGGCACAGGCTTAGCTTAGCCCACAGCAGTGCTCCTACAGACCACCTAACTCAGGTGAGCAGCAATGCTTTTGCTAGCTGGAGCATGACTTTGCCAATGAGCAAAGTTAAGTTGCTTGCACCATCTGTTACCTGTCAGGTTTTCCACAGAGTTTTTATTAGGGTAGTGTGTAACCAGCCAAGCTGGAGGATGAATCCTTCACTTAAACCTTTAGCTTATGCCAGATGTGCTGGCAACTCTGTGCTATGTTTTCTTTTCCTCCTAACTGACAGTTGAGGAAACTTGACAGCATTTTCTACCAGCTGCAGCATTGCAACTACATCATTTCCCACTCTCAGGGCTGCCAATTTCTCTCCAGTAACCTTGAGAAAGATTCCTTTTCTGGGAAAATGATGACACGTAAGCCCTGCATACACATATCCCATCTATCCCTGCTATCCTTCCCCGAATAAGCTGTTTTTAGTTATGTTCCATGTCAACAGGATGAGAATAGGGGTCTGTTGTTAGTGGTCAATCTCTGACAGAACATGGTCTCAAAAGTCAGCCCTTCCCTTTACTCTGGCTTTACTGGTAAGTCCCAAACCAGCCCTGCACATTGTCTGTTTTACAGAGACCTCCCAGGATCATGTGGAGCCAGTTCCATGGATCACTCTCACCTGACACAGGAACATCCATTCTGGATACCCTGCTAAGACTCAAGGCACACTCATCCAGCAGTAAGAGGTTTTAGCACAGCTACCATCTTTCTGGGACCCCAGAGCAGGGACCTGCACTTCTACTGTTGAGGAATTTAAGTTGCCATCTGATGCAGAGATGAAATTGCAAGATGGAAGGACCTAGTTAACCTTGTGATCGAAGCACTGTGCCTGCAAAGATGGAAAGGACGATTTGCTGCTAATTTGTACAACTGCTTTCTGGTTTCTCTCCATGCCACCCCACCAGACATTACTTACTGATAAGCACAAATTTAATTTCGTTGACACTTCAAAACAACCCAAGTGAAAATCAGTTCTTTGCTGCTTCGAAGGAGAAGATCTAACAAGAAGCACAAAACTAAGTTAATCCAGAAATTACCTGCAATATTTTCAGGTAAAAATTACAAGACCATAAAGAGTATTTGGTCACCTTGCCTGACCTGCCATGGCAAATTTCATGCGGCAACCCTTCACACTCACCTTGTGCTCTATTTCCACGTATGCTGGGCTGAAAGGTCTTGCAGAAATGTGTTCAGCATCAGGAAACATCAAGGGAGAGAGAAGCCAATACTTCCAGTGGCAAATCGGTCCCACTGCTGGAGATCTGAGCCTTATTTCTGCTTCACTTTCTCTGGTTTCAGCTTACAGTTATTGATTCTTGCTCTGGCACTGTCTGATGGATTAAACAGCCATTCCTTGCAGCTAGCACCTTTTCTCACTTTAGGCACTCATACTCCACAAATATTTCACCTCTTGCTCCTCTTTCTGCTAAGTGCAGCACACAGAGCTTCAAGCCTTTTGTTGCATGGAATATTTTTTCATTTGCAGATTAGTTTTTGTGGCCTTTTACATACCCCGTATTGTAGTCAAGGCCTGCACTCCTCATTGTCAGAAATAAATGTGGACACGTGAAACATTTGTTACTGCGCTTGTCCTTAGGGTAACTTTGGGCAGTGTAACAAAGAACAAGAACCATCTCCTAAATAAAATCTGTACTCCTAGGAAGAATGGCTGACTTCTCACTCTCATTCATGCTTCCTCCTTTCCCAGCAACAGCTTAGCTCTTCTGTCATCATCTTCTACAGCTCCTATACATACTCAACATGCACTTCACATATAAATAAGGTTCAAACACTGAGATGGAGAGCAGTCCACACAGGAAAAATCAATTATAAACCCAGGTTTAATTCTGACAGTTTGGTATTTCGGAGAAAATATTTAATGAGGGATTTGTAATGAAATATAACAAATGTAATAATTCTTTCTACAGCAATTTTGGTTTTTACATTATCAGTCCTGGCAGGATTTCAGGAGTGGCTAGCCACTATCATGGTGCCAGCTCCTTGTCCTTGCAAGGTGAGGAATGGCTTGCTCTTGGTTGTCATTACAAGAGCACAATGTGACATTTGTCTAAGTAGCATGAGAGGAGCTCAGTGTTCGTCATTAACACCCATCAGGCCTCTGCAATGGCTCAGGTGAGAGGAGAGTCTGACCCTGTTGCCCTCACTGGAAACCAACAAAGCACCCGAGCAAGGAGCCCTCGGGGGATGCCACCACGAGGTGGCTCAGCCCAACTACTGCAGTGCTGGTTACAGGGGACATGCAAGTATGGACGTGTTTGAAACCCCCGTGGCTGACCTGCAGTGCGTCACACTGCTGGAAACCAGCTGCAGCCTCTGAAGATTTTCATCTTGTCCTGAAGCTTACATTCTGTGAAACATAATAAACCCCCAAATCCTACTCCATGTGACAGTAGCAGCATGCTTAGGAGAAGGAGGGATCATACTAAAGTAGTAGGCTTTGTACTTGTGCTTATAGGTTTCAGAGAGACAGAAGAACACCCCAGGTGTACAGCAGAGTGTAGGAATGTCAGGTAACCTCTGTGCCCAGGACACCACAGCTACAGGCAAGATCTACACCAGTGAACAAAGCAAAAGGCTGATTGTATTGGCACAGCCAAAGAACTAAGTAAAAGAAACTACTGGAGAGGAGTTGTGTGAGATCTTTGAGTGCAGGGCCCAACAGAGCAAACTGCATGAGAAAGGTTAAAGAGAACCAGAGCAGGATCTGAAGAGGCACTGATGACCTCCTGACAGCAGGGGAACAAGCCTCTGCTCCACTGATATCTTGATTATAATGGCAACTTTGACCAAGACAGACTCTTAGTCTCACTTTCACACACATTTAGCGTCTGAAGGAAACACTGATTGCAGGAAGACTAAGAACTGTTCACCCCCTCTTCAACTTTTTCTGTTGAAATTAGCCTCAGGTTCAACAGCGACAATAATGGAGACAACATACAAAAAGGAGGAAGCAACACTGAACAAAAATCTAGCAATCAGGATTATGGTGACAACTTCAGCCAGTAATCAGTAAAATGTAATGTTAATAATTGCTACTCCCCTCTTCCTTTCACCATGGCTCACACAGCTGTTCATAAATTGATAACCATAGAAATGAGCGTGAGCCAAGCCTCAGTAGTTGGTTGGTATTCACACAGTATCAAAAGAACACATTTGCATTCTTTGCCAGAAGAATCAATTTACCTTGATTGATGATTGAACTTCAATAAGTTCTTTAATATTTTGGTCATTAACTGTGATCCCATAACAGTGTCACCACCAGAGTGCTGTTGTATTTCCCACCATGGCTCTTGTTAGCTGCACTCTGTAATATGCTTGAACTTCTAAATTAGCCCTTTTAAATATTGATAATCAACATATCTCAAAGATGATCATTCAAAACAAGGCACAGGCTGCCCAGAATGCTTTATGAACACAGTGTCCTGTCACTGGACAGGCTGGACAGTGCAGGTAGATGCACAGGGTGCTGCTAAAAGCAGCTAAGGCCTCTTTCCCATGTTGCTTTGGTCATTAGTTCACTTTCCCCAGTAACACTGAAACATTGCTTCTGACCACAAACCCTTCTCCTGCTTCAAAATTACCTGTAGTAATTTCATTTTCCCTCTTAGCAACATTTCAAAATGAGAACAGTAGTAATACTTCTCTTTATGCATTGGGCTAAATGTAGGCAGACCTAAAACAACCTGCCTGATGATAGATATATGTCTAAAGTCAAAGTGATAGAAGCACTTAAAGGTGCTATAAAAGGAAAAAAACCAAAATAAAATACATTGTTGGTATTTTGCAGTTGAAAAATAAGTGAATAAAGAAATAGTAGTTAATGCAAACAGCAAAAATATTCTTCAGGGCACCAGGCAGCTCCACTTGAGTTGTAACAGCAGTCTCAGGACTGGACTCCTGTTCTGTCCCGGCTGAGCTGTGATACATGGGCTGTTTACTGTCACAAGAAAGTACGGAACTGTTCCTGCTACAAATATAAATACCAGTGATGAAAAATCTGTCCCCGCAGAACATCTCCTGTTTGTACTGGAGCAGCACAGCCCAAGTCTATCAAAGTTGAACCCTGGCCTAAAGCCATGGCAGATAGCTCAAGTACACTACTGCTGAACTGGGGCAACTCCCAAGCAAGGTAAATCAGCCCATGCTTATCTCCACATGATCAAAACAAGATCCCTTCTTCCTTTCTGAGAGCCAGCAGAGCCACATCACGTGGTGCAGGTGTATCCTCAGCTTTCCAAGGATACAGCCAGCTCGCTTCCCGCCGCACACGAGCATGGCAGGAATATGAAAGACCAAGAGAAAGGCTGCTAACATTGCAATGCTGCATTCAGAGGTGAGATGACTAATGAAACTGAGATAGCAGTGCATCTATTAAAGCCAGGGGACAGTGGGAACCTGCATTCTGCTCCTGCTGCAGGAGAGATGCCTGTTGGCTGGCTGTTAAGAATTAAAATTGTGCTGTCAACAGTCTAAGTCTCGCATGATTACACACCTTGAAAGCCAATCAGGAAGAAAATAAATTCAGATGTGTGTGGCAGGAGTTGAATAGGGAAGATACCACAACAAATTTCCATTACCTTTTAAGATCTGGTCAAATATTAATCACTATGAAATCTCTTGACAAAACCAGCGGTACAGTTCGGCCTTTCCAGAACACATGTGAGGATCACAGGATCTTCCTGGCCTGATCAGGATCTTCCTTGAATGTGGATCAAGGACTTCCTGGCCTGAAGACCTGCTGCTGAGGTGACTCTCACAGGAGAACCTCTGCATTGGAGCTGATCTCCCCAGTCCTGGCAGCCTGCTCAGAGTAGTCAATGCCCATAGCTATAAGCAAGAAAAAGAAAGCTGTCCTATTTTATCTAAATTTTCTTATATCCTGATGGAATAGTTCTAATTCTTCCCTTACCCAAACCTGCAAGAAGTGATTTTTTTTTTTTAATGTCTTGTTTGTCTGTCATATTCTCTGATGAAAAAGTAAAGATGCAAAGAAATTCTTACCTTTGCATCTTTTGTTTTTGCATCTCTGCATATTAACAGAATATTCAATGAACTCATTTAATACTTCTCAGTGATCTACAAATAATCCGTTGTGGTTTTGAAATGTGGCTATAGGCAGAAAAAAAATGACTGTGTCATTTTTTTTAATGTAACTGTTCCCTGTGTGTAATCAGTCATGTCTGCTAAGTATATTTACAAAAATGAAGTTAAACATCTTCCCATCCTATTGTTTTGCGAAATAAATGTAGCTCTAGGAGAGAATGTTGGCATCTATTCTGGCTCATACATCATTAATAGAATTACATGCAAAATCCTGAATTGCTGTATCACTGAAGTAATATCCCAGTTCTACTCTGTTTCCACTGAGCCTGGAGTGGTGGTAGCAGATAGACTACCACCAGCAAACTTTTCATTCTGAAGACAAAACCTTTCTTCTTCCCTATCTGGAGTGAAAGATAGAAGTAACAAACATCCCCCGCCCGTCCAAATAAGATGAACTCTGCAGAAATATGACAGTAAAAAAGCAAGCTTTTCTGAAGAGCTGGCATGTATGTTCAAGCAAAATGCCTTAAATAGAGCCAATGGATTTAGGGAGATGCACTCTGAATCCAGACACATCTCCCAGCACACTGACATGACAGTTTCCCTGAAGCAGCTTCCTACCAGGGTGTTCTCACACTGAGGCACTTGCTGGGGGTTCAGCAAAATGGTTCTTGATTCAGCTTATTTTGGCTGAGCCTGTAGGTGACTTTGACCATATTTTCTCCCAGGTGCTGCTGCAATAACTGCATGAGGAATGCACCATTGCACTGAAGCTGACAGAGGCTTACAGCTCTGAAACAGAGACAGTTACAGCTGCCCATACCTGCTTCCTTTCTTATTAAGGAAGAAAAAAGTGCTGCTGTTTATCCTGTTAGGATCCCTACAGCAATTACTCAGTCAGCCTGAATGTGCAAATGCTGTGTCCTGCCTGGCCCTCTGAGCTGCACCAAATCCAAGCAGCACAGGGAGTATGCCCTGTCACTCAGCTATGAGTTAATCTGGAGAGGTCACCACTGGGTCCCATCTCTTGTATTCCTGTGCAATCCTCTGGATTATCTCTGCATCTTGTGTCCAGTTCTCCTGCAGCTGGTCCCTGGAGAAAACGAGCCCTTCTGTGCTCAGGGAGGCTCAGCACACACACAAAGCTGCCAGGAGGGACAGGCTCTGCAGGGCTCTGCTCTGACTGCAGAGAGGGCAGCCCAGCTCCAAGGGACCATCCCAGTCAGGCACATCACCTTTCACCAAGCCAGGCAAAGCCAAATGTGAGGAACAAAGATGCAGAGTGAAGAACTGAGTTTTCAGATGTGCTAACAACAGCAGTGACTTGTTGCCAAACAGAACCTTGATTCATGCAGCAAATTTGCTTTCACACAGGCAAACTCAAGCATTTGCACAGACTTTGGCTGAGAAATTGGGGGTGGGGGCAGGACCCTTTGGTTCCAGCAAGCATATGAGCAGACACATGTGCACACATGAGTGTGTGACAGTGAGAAAACAGTGAGAAAATACTCACAAGTGAAAATTTTATCCTTGATTCCTTCAGTTGAAATCCACCACCATTTACTTTCTTTTTTGGTTACATCAAACTTGGCATTTTAAAAGCTTGTTTTCTGGTTTGGTGGTTTTTGTTTTTGTTTTTTTCTTTCTTTCTTTCTCCTTTAAAGTCAGTGCTATTTTGAATTTTGTTTTAAGATGAATGTTGCTTTCATTCCCATCCCTGGTTCCTAGACCGCATTTCTGAGCCTCTGCTGCAATTTCACTATGTTTAGCACTTACTAGGCAATTATCACTGAGTCAGGTAGAAGACAGCATTTTTTCAGTTCAAGTACACAATTCCGTATTTCAGCGAACTGATTTTTAAACTATTTAAACATTAATAGCATCCACATAATTGTACAGATCAGAATGTCACCAGGTAATCCTTGTGCCTTCCAGCTGACTTCTGTCAGCTGCTCTTTTGCTTTCGTTATCAATGCCAGGATATATTTTTGATCACAACTATTAAGGTGAAGTTAGGAACACTTTTATTTGTATTCCTAGGTGCTTGCATCTTTCTGCTCTTAAATCTCACCAGCCCATCATTTCTTACACTAGCAGAATCTCAAAGCACTACTAAGGCATCACAGGGTGGAATTAGTTTTTACTGCAATTCTCCATTTTCAAAACAACCAGAACATGATTGCTAGAGTTCTCAGGGGAAACCAGCTTTAATGTGTGTTCATATTCCCTCTGCATTTCAGCTCAAAACATTTTGGAACAGCCAACATATTGGAGTGTGAGACAACAGAAGAATGTCCATTTGGGATCACAGGAAATAAACCACCTTCCTCTGCCTCCTCACAGGTTTTCCTTTGTTATTTTTTAAAATGGAATTTAGACTTAAAAAAACAGTATGAAAATCTTCAGACAGTTTCAAGGCAAATGTAGTTCTGCTACACCACTTTTGCAGTACAAGAAATTGTTTCAGCAGAAGGGTATGAGCAAATCCTTATAAGCCAAAGTATCCTACTGTAACGGGAAATGATGAAGGAAAATGGTTTCAAGGAAAATCTATTACCATTCCCCTGTGACGGCCAAATAAAAAAAAAACATGCTGTTGCCACTGAGTCACAAGAAAAGTGAAATTAGAGTTCTAGTAATGTGCAGATTTTGACATGCAGCTCCTCCAAAAGGAAGTGGCACAGAAATAGTAACTGTCATACAGTCCTTTATTAATAACTAAATTTGTTATACATATGCTCTGTGTAGACAGATTCTCCCACCAACTCAGTCAGCCTGGTCTGTGGGAACAGGGAGGGCAGCGTGGCTCCACCACAAAACAAGCAGTTAAAAAAAACCCCAAGCATGACAGAAACAACACAGGATCAAAACAAGAAAAAGCAGCACAGACGAGTCAAGAAAGTGGAAAATCCAGAATGACTTAGTGTTGCTATGAAAGTTGTGGGAAATGAGAGATAGCTGAACTAAGTAACAGAAGAGTAGGTTTGGTAAAAAAGAGAGAATAGAGCTTCATTCAGGATTCAAGTGCTTGAGCTGCTCAGCACTTTAAAAAAAAGTATAGGAAAGAAAACTCAGTTTTAATGCCAACACGCTATGGGAATTAGCTAACAAATTTACTATATTAATTGAAATGGTTTTAAAATATGGAGAGAGGTAAGTCATCTGAGAATCCAAAAAGCAAAAGAATCTACTGCAAGAAGGAAAAAGGTGATCCAGGAATCACTGCCCTGTAATGACAACACTGTAACAACAAATGTGAGTGACAAACCTGCCTATATTGAAGAGCCAGGAGGAATGCAGGACTCATTTGGGACACAAAAACAGCAGGTGAGAAGGAGTAAAGCAAGCTTTCCCTTCTGGTTGGATTACACAGCCAACAGAAGAAAAGTGTGTTATAGCACTTCTTTAAAAACATTCCAAAAACTGAAGCTGACTGGGATTAAATCCTGGTGGAGATCGCTGAAAACTTACTAAATGTCCATAACTAAAGGGCAAAGATAAATGATAACACGCTATCCCTGACACTGGTGCTAGGGACAGATCTTATTTAACATTTTAATTAATCTAGGAATAGGGAAATCATTGCTAGTCACATGAGGAAAACCCAAGTGGCAGGTTATAATTAACCACTAACCCACCCAGAGTCTAATGGGAAGAGGAGGCATCAGAATTTTCTATGCTGATAACTTACACACCACTTATATTTTCCTTGGGATTATAAAATGTTTCAGACTGTATTGTATTTTCACCCTGCTTGTTTGGATCACAGCTCTGACTTCACTGTCAAAATACACTGCAGTGAGAAATGAGGCAGCACACATACCTCACTTCGTGCCTTTAGCTGGCATGTAGCATTGATACAAGGTCTTAAAGAATTCACCAAATTGGTCAAACGTCAGGATACAGCAACATTTGTATCTTGGATTTGTGGAGATGCGGGGTTTCTTTTTTGATGAAAAGCACCTGTGAAGTGCAGGGTTATTGTGCTCCCTTTTGCCATTTCTTGGATAAATGTCATCATTTTTAATGCTACCAATCTTCTTCTATAGCCTGCAGGAAAGATTTTCTAAGGCAAAAAAATGACTTGTAGGTGCTTAATTCCCATTAAAATCTACTGGGGAGATAAGTACCAAACAGCTATTGGAGCCTTTGGGAAAGTCTTCCTCTAAACCATTGTTATCTACCCTTTCAACACCTGAAATAAGTCACTCATGTAAGATCTATTATTAAAACAGAATATGTTTGAATCTGTGGTGAAATCACTCTGTGGCCTGAGAAGGAGTTCTTTGGCATCCCCGTGCAAGTATGAGACAAGATGCACTCGAATTCTGCTTCTAAGAAGATCTCTATTTTAGGCAACGTAACCTGAGAAGGAGGATGTGTCATCTATCTGATTCAGCACAATTGTCTCATTTGAAAACTCCACGGCAAGTCTTGACTGGTATTAATGAACAATTGTATTTGGTTTAGGGTGAAATACTGTGTACATTAAAAAAAGAAAGCGTAGAGACCATGAAAGAACAAAAGAGCTCTGGACAAGAGATCTGTATTCTTGCTGGCTGCCTCTCTTGTGTTTCCAAGGGACCACTTTTTGCTCTGGATGCATGGGCTCTGTTTCATTGATGATTAAATACTGATGACTTCAGGAGAAGCTGCTAGTCCCCCACTCCCCTCCATGAAGAATATGTTCTTTGTCAGGGCATTTCACAAGTGGCTGGTGCTGGGGACCAGATATAAGGAAATGCTAGAAAGGCATGTCATGGAGTCTGACTGTGCACTGTTTCTGCACTCCAGGAATCCCTCCCCACTACCTTCATGTTTCTCCCATGGCACTACTCTTCAACAGAACTCGATGGTTTGTAAAAGAGAATGCACCACAGTCCCCTTGGACAGACCTGGAGCCCTGTGAAAGAAAGTATTTTTCTACAGTCACCTTAAAGATCTCTTGTGGAGCCACAGATACCCTTAATGTCTCTGGGGACCCAACCCCAGAAGAGACAAACAGGGTTTTGTGTCTCTTGCTATCTGCTGAATCTGCTGGGGAAATGGCCATTGTGATGGCAACTCTTACACTGCAAAAGGCTGAACCTGCTGGAGCAATATGGAGGTAACAAGTTCATTTCAGACAGCACATACAGGGAGATTCACTGCTAACTTTAATCAGCAGCAAGTTAAACAAATTGGAAGCCATGACCTACAAAGCAAGGCTCTGCAAATCCCTCTGCCAGCCTCCTGAGGATGGCAGCTCCCCCAGTACACAGCCACGATAAACGGATCCTTTTACAAGGTCTAACTCATTTAATCATCCCCTCTGCTTGCATTAACCACTTCTGCAAGTGTATCTTTCCTGTGTGGATTGCTTAAGTTAGGTCAAAATCCTGGTCTTGTTTTCAAATCCACATTCACGATGAAAGCCTCCAGTCTAAGACTTCTATTCTTCTGAGACCCTTAGAGTTATAAGCACTGTGAATAATTCTTTTGCTTTTTCTCCCAGCCTGCTATAGGTCTGTCTCTCTAAAGCACAAAACACTTCTCCTTGTTGAATTCTCTCCGTGTGTCTCCTCTGTACTCAGTGAAATAGCCCTACATCATGGGCTGGGTTGAGGCATACAATTACCAGTCTCCCTTTGAGCAAGAAGCTTCTGTTCCAGGCAGAAGGGCTGAACCCTGGGTAATCTATTCACTCCCTACGTGGCAAGGGAAGCAGCAGGAGAATAAGCCACTACACTTCTAACTGAAAAACTGTCACAGAAGAACAAATCTCAGACCCGACCCTTCAACAATGAACTTTAATTTGAAATTGGCACCAAGATTTGACCTGAAGTGAACAGCTTCCCTTGATGAGGCAGACAATTAGAGAGAAAGGAGCAACCTCCAAGCCTTCACACTGCAGCTGGCCTGAGCCACTCCTTGGCAGTGGCAAACACTAAGCTGAGGCTTCGTCCCTCTGAGATGATCAACTCCAGGGCAATCACAGGGCAGAGCCATGAACCACTGGAGCCCTGTGAGTATGACAGGTTTTGGGTGGCTCAAAAGGCACAGCCAGAATGACTGCAGAGCTCCCTGCAAGGCAGGAGCCTGCCTGACTTGCTCAAGAGCAAGGCTGGCACCGGTGTGGCGCTGCTGTGTGCCTACATGTGCTATCTCCCCTCTGATTGCACATACCCTTGATTTTGGCAGCATGTCATCTAACCCTAATGGCCCTTCCTAAATGGAATTTTCAAATGTTTATGTTTCCTTCTTTTCCCCACAGTAATTTTTGGTACTTTGAATGTTTCAGGGATTCAGCTACATAAATAGATACCCTAATCTTGTAACAACACACTAGATTACATAATTGTGATTAGGATGGGTAATTACACAGTGCCCATGTGAGGCAGACAGCTCCGACACTCCGCATCACAACTGTGTCAAAATATTTTATTTACAGAATACTAGTAGTAATTCCACAGGCTACCATAAAACATTAATTTTTTTTATCTTGTTATACAAAAATAATAATCAGGAAAGTCCTTCAAGTACTTTCATTGTGTTTCTATTTTTACTTTGTTAAGAAAAGCCACACTGTTGGGGTTCTCCCTACCACAGAACATTTCAGCAGCAAGCCAGTTTTCACAGGCCTACTAAGAGCACTCCTGTTCACTGTAGTAATGCTACACATTAGAGACTATTATAATACTTTCCTGAAGTAAATCTCATAGAAGAAATTTTAAAAAATGACCTATGGTAGTTACGTTTGTCAATGTATTTAGCTCTCATTTTGATTTGTTTGATGACCTTTTACTTGAGTGAATCACAACTACATCCTCATGCCAGAGCTTATTCACCAGCTATGCAAACAACCTGGAATTGCACGCAAATTTTAGTTTTTCTTTTCCCTTATGACCTCAAACTTATAGTACTTAGTGCTTGCCTCAATGCTCCATCAAAGAAATGTCAAAAGTGACAAAGACCCTCTGTAAGACAGTGAAGCATGCAGGAAAAGCTCTCTATTGGCAGGAATTACATCAGGTGTTTTTTAAACAGCCAGCATGCCAAGGAATGAGATGAGGTTAAGTAACACTCCAAACATGACTCAGGAAGCCTAAGGAAGGGTTTAGGCACTGCAGCTCAACACTGTAAATGTCACTATATACTGCTCCACAGAAAAAAATTAAGCATGTGCTTGGTGACTCCAACTGACCTGACATGGGCTTAATTGTATGTTTATTTCACATATAGAATAGGTTAGATTAGTATTTTCCATACAGCTAACCTGGAACTTAGTTAAATAATCATGAAGCTGCATGAATACTGAAATGACAATCCTCTAATCACTATCACATTCAGCACATCACATGAATTTTTGAATTGACCATGACAAACACACACTACAGGTTCTCACAGTGAACTGCTATTATGTGAAAATACATTTTTCAGAGGTTTTATGAAGTTTAATTGCATGGGATGAAACATGACACCTAAGAATTTGATTTATTACTAAGCATGACTCTATATTAGCAAGACTGCAGAGCATACAGTGTTGTGGAATTATTTTTACTCTATCATGACAGATGGAGTCAGCGTTTGGTAAAGACTGCGTGCAAGTGTGCAGACATGCTGCAGGTGGGATCCTCTGCTGCCTCCTCCAAGCCAAGCTGTTATACTTGAAAACAGCACATTTCAGATGACGAAGAAATCATCATCTATGTTTTCAAAATGGCAACATAGATTTTAATCTTCTCTGTATGAAAAAAAAGTCTGCCTTGCCTAGAAAGAATCATAGAAGAGAGATGCAAGAGAGAGATGTTAATGATTTGAGGGGATCTATGGAACAACAATCTTTGAGCATTGGTTATAATCCTACCCTATGACAGGTATACCTTGCCCATGCTGCAGTAGTGCACACAACTACCTCAGTGACAGACTGTGACTTCAGCTTCCAGCACACCCATGCTTTGCTTTCTGTCCCCTCACCCACACAGCAGGGGACCCCATTTTATGCTCTGCTCTCTACCACTGAGGACAGCACCCCATGATGCTTCCAATTCTAGAAGAGGAACACATTACAAAACATGAGCTTCCCTGCCCAAGCTGGACAGCAGAGCTGTCCCATACCATGGCAGGACTATAAACTGATTCCACTTTGTGCCTTTAAAGCTGGCACACTGACAGCAGGGCTGTAGTGCCAGAGTAGCACCCTGCCTGCAAGGACACCGAGGAAGAGCCTGGATGTGTCTGTGGGGGCACAGCTCTACTGATGGCTCCTCTTACAAAAATAGATACCACCCTGCCTTCTGCCCTCTCTAGAGAGATTATATTTGGCAGCTGCGCTTCAACCAGCTTTTCTGTCTTTCCTACTTAGTTCACCATTGTGAAAGATCCTCCAGAAACTCCTCTGCCATGCCCCAGCATGTACTGCTCACATTGTCTCTACAGTTGGGGCAAACCCCAAGTCCCCATTTCATGTAAGTTTTCATTTAAGATTTCTTAAATGTAATCAGCAGGGCCTGTATAGGATAATTTTGAAATTGCTACTCCATGATTTATGAGAAATGTGCTTAATACTTGAAAAAATGCTTTTAAAACTGAATTCCCAAGTGACACTTTTAACATACTGTTGAAAGCCCGCAATACCCTCTCTCCACACTTCTTTTCTGAGCTGACACTAAACTTTTCTACAAAGCTAATTATATAACCAAGAAAGGCATCTGACAATGTCCAATAGGCTTAGAAATGGTCTCAATCAAGGCCTTTGGCAGCAAGTTCACATTCTTCTGAGGAGAAACTTTATATTATATCTCCATGACATCAAGTGCTTTGGACTGGCCCCTTTCCAGTAGCTCAAGATATCACTGCCCAAACTTAAGGAGTGCTTTGTTCCAGCTCGAAGCAAGCTTACAGCTAGATCAAATGGCGGTGGGAGTAAATCTCTGTATTTCAAGAAAACAAGATGACATCCACTTTAACTCCTACTTTTAAGAGAGGCCAAAAAAGGGCATCAGTTCAACAGGATCAGAATCAAGCGTTCTATCAGAAAAACTATTATTAGCTAGGATAGTTCAGCCTTGTGTTCAGCAGTTTTATCAATTCAGTGTACTCCTGTGTGACTAGAAAAAGCTGTGCTCTCCCAGCAACTTGTTTCTGGGCTATCCTGGACAGAAGGGGGACTGACTTTCTGCCGAAAGCGAAGGTGCAAACTACACTAACAGCCAGGAAAAACCACTGCAACAAATGCCCATGGTAATCTTGGAAGCTCAAGTAAGCTCTCAAGCTCTCAGGGCAATTCAGATGCTTACTGTTCTTTAAGTGTTGAGTTCTTTATGGTTTGGCTTTGTGCATGTTTTATACGGATGCTGACAAATACTAAACCAGCATTGTAACATTTCAAGGCTGATTCACTGATAAAATGCTCATTCAGAGGACTCCAGGGGACTAGATGTCATGTTCCCTTTCAAAAATATGGCTGAAGTGAGTATTCTGTAAAAATTCAAAACAGATCTTGGATACAAAGAGCAATGGAAGATAAGCGGTACATAAGGGGACACCGAACAGGTCATGGAATCTTCAATAAATATTACTGGAAGTACTGAGGTTCGATTCATAACATCTCTAAGGACATTTATCATTATTACTGGCAGATTACGTGCTTTGTTTTAGGGGAAGCTGACAGAGGACTGGTGTTATAACTGTTCCTAATAGCTGATTACACATCATTACGGATACTTCAGCTTTGATTCTGGCCAGCTTCTGTTGATTTATAAACACCATTGCCTACTTTAAAGCCTGCAATCAACCACATTATGCACTAGATAATGAACACACTCCCTAGCTTCAGGTAATAGGCAGAAACTCCATTAGACAATAGCTGAATGAAAGGGAGTACTATATATATCTCTGTCTTCCAAAGCGTTCTGGTGTGACATTCCTACTGTATTTCTAAGAATGGTGTTTCCTGCCAATCACTCTGAATATGAGCTTAAGTCCTCGTCCTCCCCTGAGATAGAGCCTGCTCTGTTCACAGCTACACAAATCATGCTACACAGGTGGACAATTGGGAAGCCTTGGGGAACCGCTTCCAAATTCTCTGCACAAATACACGCTGGGGCAGAGCCATACCTATACAAAACCAGGGATGAATTATAAAAAGCTGCAGAAATGCAGCATAAAAACCTCCTCCTCCTTAGTTTGCCATAATTTAAAATACAGAACAGAATAAAAACAAAGTAACTGGATGGATAGATGAGAAAAGGTAGGTCCTCAAATCTCACACAGAGTGGCCAAAAAAAGGGAGTCAATAGTAACAATCATACAAAACTTAAGACCTCTACTTTTTTTTTTCTCCCACCTCTGACGTTTCCCAGCACATCCCTAACCTATTAGTTCATCTTGCCAGCAGTAATTCTCCTTTTCTGCTATGTACAAGGCCAAGCACATTACCAGTGCTTAACGAGCTATAATAATGATCGATGATTACATATGGACAAGACAAAGTTAAGATTAAGAACCACATTAAAACAGCATCAGAATTTCAGAGAACTTTATTTCATAAGTGCTTAGGAATAAGAAGAGTAAAGAAGAGTATCTACAAACACCACTTAGGAAACCCTTTTGCATCTATCAGGGAGAAAGAGAGATACACACAAAGAGAATTAATAAAAAATGGATAAGAACAAGCACTACATATCCCCCATAATCTCTCCTGCTATCGGTTTAGCTGCAAATCTGTATAGGCATAACATTTGCCAAAGCCTCAAACTATTCTTCCAAGCAAGACATTGTTCAGCCTTAAAATATTGTATCTAATTTTAAGTCACTACTTCTCAGAGGTTCCACTCCTTTCTATTCAGACTTCTGCATTAAGAAGCAGTGAAATTACATAGCTCCCAGTGGTGTGCATGCTGCAGGCAACACATCTATGACTTGCCCAGCAGAATTCCCTCAGAAGGGACAGAGAACCCATTTGAACTTAACTACCTGGGTGTTTACACTATAGCTTTCTGGCTACTGGGTAATATTAAAAGGTGACACTTTTTGGTAAAGGACTTTTTTTAAAGCTACAAAGCAGCCAGTCTTACTACACTTCACATAATTTCAGGTCTTCTTATGCTAACAATTACTTGATATGAACTGAATTCCTAAAGATGAAAATCTGTTTCCAAGATGTTTTCTGTCTCAGTGAGCTTTAGGGAGAAGAGACAGAGCTCTAGGTTTTTGGTGTTTGTAAAACAAAGAGGTCTTGCAAAAGATCCGAGTTTCATTCTGTTGAGTCCTGTGTGCATAAAAGGACAACAGCCTCTGCAAAAAATGTAACACTCCATAACAGAACAATTTTCTCTTTTTTGCCCTGTCTTTTCACTCCTCTGTGTTTAACATGAGAGTTGTTTAAATCACAGCAACATTGTCAGAAAGTCAGAGTTAAAGGTTTCATCTTACCATTTACAGATTGCCAGATGCTACAAGCTTGTTTCATCCAACTTTGATTAGCTGTAAAATGAATCTACAGACAAATTACTGCTGTTTGTCCAGATAACTTTTCCTTTTTTGGGTTCAGGATTTGTATCTGTCATTTACCCAAGTAGCAGCCAAGATTACTGGCAGAGTATCCTCTTCATCCCTGGCCCTTTAGTTTCTGATAACTGTGGTGTAAACCTATTACAAGTGCAAGATCCCTACTGACTGACAGCCACCATTAGGGGCATTACATTGTACCACATTTATTTAACACAATTTCTGCAACCCCTTTCAGAAGACACAAATAACATAGCAGGTAATGCATAGGGTGTGCAGAAATCTCAAACTTCTCCCTGCCCCACAGGGCCAGACTCCCTTCAAAGCCTTTATTTACACCACTCTGCCTTGCTGTCACTCAGCATCATCATGATGAAGCCTGAGCAGCCCATCTTTCCCAGTTACCCTTTTCCTCCTTTCAGTTTCTTTGGCAATTAACAGTATTAGTGCTGTCCCTGTTGTCCTGCCTGAGGTCCCTCTTCCTGGGCCTTCCAGGCTGCTGTGCATTTCCCCTCCTATAATACATTAAAATCACTCCATTTTTCTCTCATCTTCACCCTGTGAAGTTACTGCACTGATTATGTCCCAACGAGTACAGTAGCTCCTCTCTTGATCTCAAACCCACCCAAGAAACCAGCAAGTAATCCTCATCCTTACTGGTTGCTCAGGTGATGCTTTGTGAGCTCTGCTCAAGCTCCTTCCCACAGAAAGCACTGCACCATCTTCTGCTTTTCTTACCCTCACACATTTAAGATCTCCATATTTTACTGCAAAGCTCTGCCTAAGGCTGTCACCTGCATATTTCTGCTTGCTGACCTTCCGGAACCTCCTTGAATTGGAAACAGTGCCAGATTCACTTGGGGTTTTTTCTCCCAGTTTATTCAATATACCAGCCAAGGAATACAAAGAAGGGCTGTATACCCAGATACAAAAAGAGATTTTAAGGTCTTGAGGGAACACGAGATCATCAGTCTGATACCTTGTTTCCTCACAGACTGTAAAGCAGCACAATCTTTCTATTCATACAGAAAATATATGCTTTAAAGTATCTCCAAGAATATCATACAGGCATCACTAAAGCCACAAGATGATGGAGAATTTATAATTTCCAGTGCCGAATTGTTCCACCTTGGCCACCTTGTCTGCTAGAGACCTGTGCCTTGCTTCCATTTCAATTTGCTGTGATTTAAAGTTTCCAGTTATTAAGTCCTTGTAATGCATTTTTTCACTTGATTAAGAAACCCTTAAAAAGTCCTATTTCTCCCCATAAAATGATTTATAAACCATAATAAAATCCCTCATCATCTTCATATTAATAAAGCAAGCAAATTGATCTCCTCCAGTCTACTATTACATCACATTTTCCTCAATCTTAGATTATGTTTGCACCTCTCTTACCTCCAGTTAATACTCCTCTTAAAACACAGAAAACTAAATGCTCTTTTGATCTTCCCTGTACCACTGAGGATTTATTTTTTTACTATTCTGTCTAGGTCCAATGACACACTGTAGTCCTTTTCACCAGGCTGAAATGCTGAGCAAGTCACAAGGAAAACCCAGCTGCAGGCACCACATCAGAAAGGGCTGCTTCTGTATGATGGAAAGCTGGATTACTCTGCCCAAAGACTGTGCAGCCTTGTGCATGGCTCTAGAAAAGCTTTTAGTTATAAAACCATGCAAAAACTTTACCCTCTGCACCAATCATCTCCTTACATTTGTCATCCACAAATACTAGATTTCCTTCCCATCTCTCTTTCTTTGATGGAGGAGTTGCATTGGAATAAGTGCCAGTCCCTGCCAAGTCCCACTAGAAACATCCCTGTTTGATGACTGTCCAACAAGAATGGCTTCTTAGTTCTGGTCACTGATCAAAGGTGACACACTATCTTTCAGCACCACAAATTCCAATCAGATGCATTAAGTCAAATGCCTTACAAAAGTTATTAAGTCACTACTGCACAGTTATCTTTATAAATTAAACCCGCAGTGTCAAAAGATGGAAATACTTTCTATAAATCTGCAGTAGCTAGAATTTGCATTTTTTTGCCTATAAAGACATCCTGGGTCTTTATAGACAAAATCTGTCACAAAATAAAAAAATACTTTGATCTAACATAAATATTAGGCTTAATTAATTGGGTCAACCACTTGTTTTTTTTAATATTAGTCTATCAAGAACTTTGGTAGTATTTTAAGTTTTATTAAAAGGAGCCTCCAATATTTAGAAGCTTAAAAATGCACAGCCTTTGTACATGACTTCTAGTACCCTTCATTTTAAGCAAATAGCAGTGATCAACATTTGCACACAATACAAACTCAGGTCCACTTGTACCCGTATCAAGAGGATCTCAAACAGTGACTGAAGATGTTGCAGGCTTTTTCTTCATCACCACTTTGTACTGTAGTGGCCCTTGCCCACCAGGGCACTCAGAGTTTTCAAGCCTAGATAGTCTGGCCTCACCATTATGTGATAGGAAAAATGAAGGTGTGTGTGAAAAAAGACAACAAAGGCAGCTTTAAGGAGACAGGAGGAGGCCATGACAGATGAGACAAAAGCACCAAGATGCAAGCATGAAAGCCTTGAAGGGAAGGATATGAAGTTCAAGCTTGCTAGGCAAAGACATCAATGCATGAAATTCAGGGACTGGCACACAGTGACAACTGGCTCAGCACGCTGGAAAGAGATGTTATCAATATTCTGTGGGTGAACTCACACACACACATACTTTTCCCAATACACATGGGCTTGGCAATTTCTGTCCTCTTCAGTTCTGCCCTTTCCAGAAGTTTGTCACACTACCATGCCAACAAAGTGTGCTGAAAGCATCGCTTGGCAGTGCTTTCACAGTAAGCTCTCCTGGCTGGGGGCTATCCAGACTTCCTTGGCTCCACAAACAAAATGAATTATCACAGCAGTATCACTTTCTCTCAGTAAAAGTACATAACTTAGACCGTTTGATGATGCCATCAGCAAGCTTCTCTGCCACCATTTCACATTTACCTGACTGACATCTGAATCCCATCACACAAGCAGACAGGAAAATCCCCAATAACCAAATCACAGATTTAATAACAAAGAGTTGCTAAACATAACAAAAAGTTTGCTTCTCTGCTAACCTTGGGTTTCTGGCCTCATGTTCTTGTTGCTTGCCCGGAACTGCCCTAAAGCCAACACAATTCAAGCCCAGCAATGCCATCACAGGCTCGTTTCATCCCAAGCAGGATACACTTCCCAGTTCCTGCTGTCACTTCTCCAGCAACACTCTCGAGAGATAATTTTCCTTTAAGCATCCAAGATCCAATTATTAACTGTTTTAATACAGGTTATCCCTTGAACTGCGCACAGGGCTCCTTAGTGAACAGCACACAAGGGGAAAGCTGTTCTTCCAAGCTCAATGTGGTTGCAATTGCTTAGCTTTCCCCAACGATCTTGTGCTTTTCTTCCTAACCTCTGAGTGTGAGGGAGGATTTCTGTCAACTTTGTTTTCAGGAAGAAATTAGTGCTCTAATTCAGTTTTCAGTGTTTTGGGGTCTGCCAGCTTTGAGAGCATGGGCCATTGACATGTAAATCTCTGAGGATATTTGAATGAAAATTATAATTCTTTAGCTTTTAAATAGGAACTGCTATCCCTTGAGAGCTGTTATCCCTCATTGGGTTAAGCATGTGGAGACAAGCTGCCTTGAAAATTTATTTTTGACAAGTGATGATAATGCTCCCTTCTAAAGCACTAGAATAAAACCTTCTTAAGGTATGTGGATTCCCAAATTGTCCAAGACGTAGGTGCACATAGACTACATGATGAATTCACAGAAGAGGATGACAGGACAACCCCAGAGTCTTAGAACTCTCTGTAGGCAGAAGCACTGTGGCAGCACAGCTCCTCACGTTCAGCTCCCACTGAAGGGTAAGTGCTTTGAGGCACAAGCAGATGCCAGGAGATAGGATGGGAAAGACAGGAGAAATTAATCTTCTTTGCGAGTGTTTTGTGCTGGTTACTGAGCTAAGTGCAGGAGTGGTGTGGATGAGCTACAAACATGAGCAGGCACAGCCCTGCAGTAGAGGGACCAATGGTCTGATCTGACACGGCAGCTGAGAACAGAGTAACGAGAGCAGCACGATCCTACAGCCAGCAGCCAAGGGAGAGGAGCAGATGCTAGATCTCTTCTTGGGAAAGGCTGAGGAGCCTTTGTGAACATCATTCTCCCCCCACCCTGTGTGCTATTCTTTAAAGAGTGAGTTTAGATGAAGTAGTATATTAGGATCAAGTTAAAACCATATAAAACTATATAATCCATAATGCACAGACCACACAGCTACTGACCAGCAGGATAAACTCCAAGCCTTTGGGGTGATGTCCTCCATGTATGAGTGCAGTTAACCATTGATGCAGAACATTTTATTAACTACAAAGTTAATATAATCAGGAAAAAGGACCACTTTGCTTTGACCTGCTTCAGACAAATATGCAGACTCACAACAGGTGAAATTCACACCCTTGTCAAACAATTTGTCTTGCATGGAACCAGATCAGTTGCAGGCAGGGATCACAGCCTGGCTTGGCCTGCCAGCGCATCCAAGCACTACTGAAAAGCCCTTGTAAACACTTCTTACTGAGTGCAACAGGCAAATGGTATCATGCAGTGCACTGGTTATTGACTTCTTAATGCCACACTCATAAACTTCCCTGAGCGTCCCTGCTAATTCCACATAAACCAACGTGGTAAAAAATGTCAAGGCAATAGGACCACCTCTCCTTGCAGAGAAAACTGATACAGAGCAACACACATATTTGAACTCCAGTCTATCACTCCAAAAGTATCAGTGAAGACAATTCTTCACCTGCAACCCTTTCTTTGCAAGCCAGGGAATCGCCACAGAATGATCCAAAAGGCAGATAGCACTTTGTGTGCCTGTGTTCTAACAGCAAGGTCTGGTTGCTGGAATGAAACCAAGGAGAAAGAATTTTCTGCCTTTAAGCTCGAGTTTGGACTGTGTCTCTTTGTGGACCTCAAGGATAGCAAAATTCCCGATTCATCAGTGCTAGAACGTGACACCCACCTCACAGCAGGTACAGCACATACACTCTCTGTACACCTGCTAGGAATCTGCAGGAGGAAGGAAGCACTCAAACTATCTGTGCAGTAATTCCATTCTCCTAGCTCATTGGGCAGTTGTGACATATCATAAAGAAGAATGTTACTATTCCAACAGAAGTCCCAGCAAAAGCTTAGGGTCTGCCTCTTCCCATGGGGTAAGCCAGAGACTTAAAGCTTCTAGAAGATAGTGAACGCAAGGAAAAAAATTCCTTTACCTTCCCCTTTATTTATTTGTTTAAAAAAATTCTAAATGTATGGCTACTTCAGAGAATTAGGGTTGAGGATCCCACCTCTCTTGGAGAAGTAGCAAGTAAGTTGTAGGATAGAAGAGTTATTCCACAGCCTGAGCTACTGTGTGCCATAATACAAATGCCAAATTCACAAAAACCCGTTTTCTGACAGTGCAACTGTGTTGGGTTATCTCATGATTTTGTGCACCAGAAAAGCTGCTGTTTCTTAGTGGGAATGCAACATAAAAGAGCAGACTGGAACAAAACATGCAACCCACAATCGCTCGATTCATATAATTAAAAATTAAACAGCAGACAGGAAAGCAGGCGCATCTCCATGTGTCTGTGTGGGTATTCAGTCTTCAACAGAAACATCTGGTGCCTGAATAAGATATTTCATTCAGCAAAATCTGTTGGGTATAAGTAGTTTCTAAAATATTTGGGTGCCCTGAAAAGCTCTGAAGACCTATCAAGGAAAAGTATTGGAGACTGATGCATGGTGCCCACCAGCATGGCACTCCAACCTCACCACATCTCTCACCACAACCTGGATTGATTGAATCCTCTACAGAAATACCGGCTGGGGAGAGTTGTTCTGGCACTTATGTGCCTGTAATGCCTCCTGGTTTGTATTTAAAGGATAAAACCCTGTATGGAAGGCACTTAAAGTATCCAAGAGCACAGGAGAATCACTGCTATTTACATTTTTTCCCTCTTATAAACAAAGCCAGGCTTCAGCTGATTGTTTTGTTTACAGTAGAAGTAACAGAAGAGAGTTTTGCTCCTTACAGCCCATTAAACCTGTTTTTCTCCTACTCCTGTTCTCCTCCCCCTCTTCAAGCCTTTAACAAGCCACAAGAATACAAATCAGAAAAAAAACCCCAAAATCTCTCTGCTGATGAACTGCTTAGAAAAGGTTTCAACTCAGCTGGTATTAACAGTGCAAATTTCCGACCTATTTATATCATGGATAATTGGTGACTAGAAATATTTGCATTGCTAATTTCCCTCCATTAAGAACGAACCCAGGGTCCCAATAATATGGCTTAATAGCTGCATAGTTCTACCCCTTCCCCGTCTTCCTTTTTTTTTTTTTATGAGGAGTTTTCCCCCCTCTCCACACTTGAGTTCCTAAACAAAGAGTTCATTCTTTCTTTGCTGCCATTACTACCAAGTTTGCTGTTATAACAACAAACTTGACTTTCCCCTACCTAAGTGGAAAACAAGAAAGACAGAGGATACCTAGGAAGAATAGTAATTAAAAATTTGTTACTCTGTGTGCTACCATTTCCTTACTATGAATTAAATAATAGTAATAAATAAATCAGCACATTTTTTCCAACATGTACACAGCTGAGTTCTTGTGTTAGGTACTTCAATTTCAAATTTGATGCCTTAGAAATACACTAGAGATTTGAACAGAATGGTTAAACCAGGCTTTCATTTCCATTAAGAAGGGCCAGCATCACCCTTTAACTGCAGCTCCCCGAGGGCTGCAGATGGCCACTGGTGGGTGATGGCCCTGCAGCCAGAGGGCTCTAGGAGCTGATTAGGAGCTGATACGGCAGAGTTTGAAGTCTTACAAAAAGGCAATCAGCCCAAGTGCCCCCAGGGAGAGGGAGAGCACAGAGCAGAGTGCCTCTGACTTCAACCAGCAGCTCTGTTTCACATAAAGGGACACTGTCAGGTCCCTTTAGAATCACGTTAAAATAGATGAGGCAGATTTGAGGGCTAAAAAGAAACTTTTCTTATGCTCCACTGAATCTGCATGCAAAGCTCATTGAAAACATTTGAGATGCATACCAAATTAACTGTACCGAGCAACCAGAATTAATTGTGTCCTTGACAGCGTGGCAGCCGATACCATTTGTTATCCTGTGAAGTCACTCAACCCACAAACAAATCCCTTCACTGCCATTTATGCCCACTGTGCTCCCATAAAGCATCCAGAACAGGTACCTACACCTATTAATAACGCTGTCACCGCTGCCACATTACAGAGGAATGTGAGCTATCGTGGTTCGGTGACATTTAGCTGATCCCTTGTCCTGCAAATTCAGCTGACCAATGCCACATTTCAGGAATGAGTTTTGCAGTGGTGAGAAGAGTTATATACTGAATCAGACAGCAGCCCAGCAAGCCCAGGCTGTGCTGATTTACTGGGGCTGGCGAGTGCATTGTGGCATTGTCGCTGTGCAGTGACAGCCGCCGCTCACGCCATCCTGCTGGAAATAAAGGCTGCTGCCCCCCCGCACGCAGCACAGCACAGAGATGGAACACTTCTGAGCACAGGTAATTCAATCCTTCCTGAAACACAGAGGCCTTTTCAAAGAAGGCATCTGGAGGCTGCACAGCGCACCTGAATTAACAGCTAATCATCACAACTATAAAAGGGGAACAGTCTCTTCCAACTCAGCCAGCCGGCAGCATAATCCAGAGCTCAGAGAGATAGGTGGCAAACATTTAACAGTCATGCCAAAATCCAGAAGGCTGGGAATTCTTTGAGAAAATCAACAGGAATCCAAGCAGGTAATTCCAGCTGAGCTAAAGATTGTAGGATGACGGTCAGTTGAAAAATAAAACTTAGATGAAGTCACAAAGCCTGCAAGAAGAAACCAGTATGAGAGGAAGAACACAGATTTTTGTGCGTGTCACTGCCAATACCACAATATTCCCCATCATATTTATGGAAATATTGTAATCTCCCAAGGGGATCAGTGTTTCTACAGAACTTCTAAGCCCAGAAATGACATTCTTTCTTAGCTACAGTCATAGCAGGTCCCATGAAGCATCTGCATTCTCAAGAGGTGAATGTATTTTTCTGGTTTAGTACTGATAAAACCTTAGCAGTGTATGAACATAAAGATATATTATAATTTTAATTCTAAGACCCCCCGAACTCAGAAATTACCTTGCTAAAATGTGACTCCTGTGACCTCTAAGTCCTGCACTGATGTCACATTTTCCTCAACAGGGAAAAGAACCCTCAAAACTGGAAAGGTGCTTTCCAAAAGTATCACACCAGAAAATACCATCTTTGTCTGCAAAGCACCCAAGCAGCAGAGTTAGTGGGGCTGGTGACAGTACAGCCACACTTCTGGTGCCACAGCAGCCAGGCAGAGAGATCCACTGAGGGCAGGCACCTTTGTGGGACAGGAAAACCATCAGGAGCAAGACACCACGACAGCACAACACTACTGCTTGTGATAATTGAGTTGGCTCCATTCTTTCCCAGTCTGTCCCAGAAGAGCTGCTGTTTATTTCAGTGAGGCCCCATGAGTAGCACTGGGGGAAGCAGAGACCATGAACACCAGCCTCTTAAAATGATTACAGATGGATTTGTTAGTAATACATAACATATAGCTGAGCCCTTCTAAGTGATATAGTGCCAAACACAGGGAAGATTTTGTCCTGATAAAGTCAGACATCTTGAGTACGTAATAAATATGATATTCCTCCTCTGTCTAATGCAGGTTATGTGAAGCTGCTAAGACTGCAATTTTTAGGCTATCACTGTCCTTAAATTATTAAGCAATATAGCATTAGAAAGCCAGACTGAAGGCTGTGCATTGTAGTTTTGTTTCATTTTTTTTCCCATGTGTGCCTGAATACTAAATGTGACTTTGGAGAAGGTATCGTGGTGCTAGCATGTACCAGGAGGATGCTTGGAGACTGACACTGTGTCAGGTGTCATGGTTGCTTACATTTATATTTTCTTTTTTACTTAGTGCTTGTGTGGTGAAGAAAAGCACTTTGTAACCCACACTGTAAGAAAGCAAAAATCCTCTGTTTTGGCAATATGTTGTATTAACTGTTTACACGTTTTAGCGGGTTTGAAGCCAGCTTGGTAAACATGTCAGGATATTTTAAAGCCACCTAAAAATAGGTTTGTAGTTTGGTTCTAAGTTATTTAAAGCCTGAACCAGAAATCTCCATGATATCAGTACCTTTCCTAGGAGAATAAGGAAAACAGTATCTAAGAATGCCTCAGCACAGCCTATGGCACCTCCCTATTTGATTCAGCAGTCCCAGGAGGCAGAACGTGCAGCTCACGTGCATTTCTGGCAAAGCACTTGTGGAAATCCAGAGGTTGCTAATGCTTGTGAGCAGCAGCAAAGCTATTCCCCGTTTTTTTCCTCATGTCTCAGTCCCCTGAATGCAAAGGGCTCTGGAAGAAGCCTCATTTCATATCCCATTCCTAATCCCAAAGACACCTGGGCATCCCATTCCTCCTCCTACTCTGCAACTGAGTAATGCTCTCTTCCAGCACAGAATATCTGTCCACAGAAGAACTTTCCAAATGGTGGCAGTAAATTTAGGGTAACTTCACATCCCAGGAGATGTTGCTGTCCTTCCTGTACATGTAAACCTACCAAGCAGAGACTGTAAAACTTAGGTGCTTAATCCACACTGAGCCTCTTCATTTTTTCCTAATGAAAATGTAGTATCAGCTGCTTTTAATGGAGCAAATTATTCCTGCTGCTATCACTGTGTATTATTCAGCCTCCAAGACAGAGATATAGAGCAACCTAGTTAAGTCTGTTCACAAAGCAGCAGCATTAATCTGGGAATTACCTCTTTCTCCAAAGAAAGAGAAAATGAAGTAAAACTGCAGCAAAAGAAAACGTGGGGATGCTGAGGATTTCTTCATACACCTATGGAGTAATGGGGTGTTTGTCTCAAAAACCTCTTGTGGACATGCTATTTTATATGCATTTTGAGACAGTGAGAGGCTGTAGAATAACCTGACACTACTCCAGAAAGATGGTAGCTTCATTTTCTTTCTATTGTTTTTTACCATGTTTTGAATTCTAAGCAATCTTTGTTACACACTGTATTTTAAAGCCTAATTTAACCATTAAAAGCAGAACCGTGGTGGCCGTGTGTGGGGGTGACCAGGCTTCTGTAATAGCTGCCTTTTTCATGAAAGGAGCTTTGGGCCACTTTTCTCTGGAGTCATTCTGAGACACCTGTAACTGAGGGAGACTGTACACACAGCTTTTCAAACTTTTAGCTTGTATAGCCCCTACTTTCAATCATGCTTTAGGAGCCAGCTGAGAAATTTTACAGTTTCTCATGCTGGCTTGCTACTTATAGGAAGCAGTAAACACACATTCATCTGATGCATGGTCAGAAATGAGCTAGAAATCCTCTGGGAAGAAATGAGGAGAAATCTAGAGACTTTGCAACATTTATTGTGGGAACAGCTGTCTGCAGAGATGCCCCTGCTGAAGTATATGGTACCCTTTGCCAAAGACTGGCAATAACAGGGCTACTTGTTTTCAAGGGGCCTCTCCATCAAAACATGATGAGCCCCATGAGTCCTCTTCCCACTACAGCCACATTACCACAAAGACAAAATACACAGTGGCGCCCGTGTTTGTGAGCACACATTCACGTGTATATACCACCTATGTAAGCTGCTCCAGATAAAGAGAAAAATGGATTGAAAGCTAAACATCAAAACACACAAGGGGAGAAAAAAGAAAAGGGATCATTCCCACCCACAGCTCTCAAAACTCTGCTTCCCTGCAGGCCACAGAGGGAAGGAAGTGCGTATGCAGAGAGGCGAGTGGTGCGCAAAGCCCTCAAGGCACCCGTTTATCTGAGCTGCTTCTAAACCTTACTAAATAAGCCTATTAGTTTCCAAAACCTGGCAAGTGAGGGAACAGGGCCCAGAAGTATGAACTGAGATACACTGTACTGTTTCAAGCGCATTTATATGCAGTACCAACTTCTCTGCTGACTGCCCAAAGGTCATCTGACAAACAGTGGTGAGTTTTTTACACCACGTTAATTTTTGATCCAACACCACTTGCATACCAGATGGTTTAAAAATATGTATTCGCTGCCACTGTTTCTGCTCTGTTCAGCAGTGCCTGCCAATGTCTTGAGTTTATGATGTCTGTAGCAAATGTTTTAGTGTTGACATCTTCTGTGATGTGAGTGAAGATAAATTGCATTAAACGCTAAAACATTACTTACAGATGGAAAATAGACTGACTTCCCAGACATTTGAAAGCAGGGCCTCTCCAGTTACGTTGTGGCAGAGGCTGCAGCAGAGACAACACAGTTTAATAAGCAAAAATCAATTGGCATTAACCTGGGAAAAAAGCTACCTTTGCTTTCATTCCCACTTCAGGAAGTGCTGCTCTACCAACACAGGGTGCTGAAGAAAGACTGCTCTCTTTGTGTACACAAGCAGAGCTGCACAGGAGCAGTGCTGTATTGTGTCAGAATATGCAGCTGTAACACACTCTGCATCCTGGCGATACTGGAAAGCCATCCCCTGCTCATCCCTCTCCTTTGTGAGAAAACACATTTAAGAAAATTACTGATAAATATTTTCTCCTGTCCCAGTTTTAAGCCCAGTTATTTAGCGTGGAACACAGAATGGGAACTCCACATCCTGTTACTTCCACTGCATTCCCTATTCCCTTTCCCCATTCCCTTCAGTACAGAGGTTCATGATACAAATGTAATTGCTCTAATTTTTTCCACATCCTTTTGGGAGAGAGAATATTTCTTCTTTTAAAGGGTATTAGTAACCCTCTGGCAATTCCATTTATCTCTTCAGCACAGTGAATCTGAAAGAATCAGCCAGGCTCGCTCTTCCTTTCACCCACTGCCGTGGTGGAGCCCACAGAGCACCTCTGGAGAGGGTGGGAGCTTCCCCTGTGTGCTACACACACACAGGCACTGCACAGATGAGGCCAACACACTACAACACATGACAGCTTCATAAATAATCAGGGGCAGTTACTCAGCAATAATGACGAATTAAAAACATACATATTTTATTTTTTAAAACTGGCAGCAAGAGATGTGCTTGTTTATTTGACAAAGGTAAAAGATTTCTGATACTCATGGGGCAGCTGAGCAGGGAAGGAGTTAAAGGCAGGGTTTCAACGGTAAAACAAACAAGGCTAAGCCTCTGTTTCTCCAAGGTCTCCCTCCTTCCCTGCCCTCTGCAGAGGCTATAAATAGATTGCAGAAGAATGAAGTATGGGTGGGACCAAACTAGCCGGTCCCTTCTATTCTCCCTAGGGAAGGGGGAAAAAATAAAAATACCATTTGACTCAATTATTTCAGATTATGAAGAAATTACCACCCCATAAAAAATCTAGAAGTGCTACTCCTAATTACAATATGCAGCCTTCTGATTTATCATCCTACTGAATATTCGTCTTTGAATTCTCCTTCCCTTCCTTTGCATCATTTTTGTGCATAGCACACATTTACTGAATCTTGCAGTCACATTTCTTATAGCCCACAGATTGCCTGTAAGGAGGAGAGGTGTGCACAGACAGGGACTGTAGGTGGACAGCATCATCTTTCCCATGCTCTGCTTTGTTAATTCTGATAAAAAAACCTACCCCACTATCCTACCCCTAAATAAATCTGAAGTTTAAGAAAAACGCATTTTGCCCATCACCCCAAAGTTGAAGTGTCATTTCTCCAGCAGTGTTGTGGAGTAACACATTTAAAGGCAAACGATTAAATAGAAATACTTAATGTACAACCTTGTATGCATCAAGGTAATCAGTCCTGACTTACCTTTCCAAGCTACTACTTAAAGCATCACCAATTAGCAGAAAAGTTCAAGAAATTGAGTACTGTTGGTTTGTAATTTTTGTTTGCACTTGAACTCAAAAGTGAACTAACTGTGGCCTACCCCCTGAAATCTCTTTGAGTACAAGCTGCTCTTAATAACTGGTGAAGACAGGGAAGAGTTATTAATACTAACTCTCTTGACTAAACTGCTGGGGTGGACTGATTCCATCTCTCTTAAATCAGGATATGCCCACCTGCAGCTTCCTCAGAGTGGGAGGCATGAGAAAAAGATACCAGGAAACACTTTTTAATAGTTAAGGCTCAGGCTCCAGGTAGTGCATCTGGAGATATCACAATTAATAGGGAAATACTTCTAATTAGCACCAATTACAACCACAGTGAGGGTCAGAGTTTCTGAGAGATTTTAACCTACTAAATTCAAAAAGTGGTTTGAAACAGAGGATGAGTGGAGGGTATCCTTTTTCTTATACTCTTAGACAAGGACCCTGCAGTTTGCTTTCTCTGAGCACTGTCAGGTGGTTCAAGCAATTCAGCTTTTCCAGAAGGTCTGTGGTTTGCAGGCATGCCTTCCTTGGGAGGGAAAACCAAAATGCTCCAGGTAGTCAGCACCTGCAAAAGCACTCTTCACCTGCAGCCCTGTAAATGTAATGAGCTTCCTTACACCTCATGAATATTAAGAACTGCTAACTTACCCTAAATTTCTTTCTTTTTGGAAAGAAAAAGTTCCATTTTTACACTCTCAGGCTTCTTTTCTTTAGTATTTGGCTTTTTAAAAGCCAGTCACCTCCTTTAATGTCTGCAGGGAAGCGCAGGTGTAAGCACCTAGTTACAAAAAAGGCAGAAGATTCATTACACATGCAGAGGGGTATTTGCATCACCCCTTCCTGGCAGATGTCTGTGCCTTGGGAGGCTGCATGCATCACCCAGTTTGCAGCAGTTCTTGTCACAGAACAACTGAAGCTGGCCCTGGTCTGAGCAGGGGGCTGGGCTTGGTCACCTCCAAAGCTCTCTTCTAACTTGTTTCCTTCTGTCCCCTAGTCCCAGACCTAAGATAATAAGCTAATAAAAAGGAAATCAGACCTAACACCTTCCTCCCAGGAAAGGATCTGTATGGCAGCAAAACTCCTCTTAAGGGATCCAGATAAACTAAGCTGCCAGCCACACACAGCCTGTCCTGCTAGAGCACGGAACCCTCACAGCACAGACAAAAGCAACCTGGTTAACCTCCTAGTGCAAAGCCTTATCTTGACTTTCCAAGCTGAGTTTGCATCACGTTTTCACTGTCTGGTCTCTGTGGGACTAAAGTGGAAGTTGAGCTATGCTGGGTTTATGTGCAGCATGAGTACTGTACACATAATGCTTTTATAATGCTTTGATAATAACTTGTTAACTGCAGAGGAGGCTGTATAAAATGAAGGCTACAAAAGCACTTCTCCATGAAAGTTCGATTTTTATAAGCACTCCAATTAATAAGAGTTCATTTTTGTTCAGCCACATCACTCTCGACCTATGACATCTCTCAAAGATGAAGTTCAAACCAAGAGGCATAAACTTGAGTTTTCTGCCCACAGGGAACTGTGCACACATGCACCAACACGTGCAGGCTGCTGGGAAGTCTGGCCACTGCACACACATTCTGCATTTCAGTCTCTTGTCCACATGTTGAAGCAGACAGGAAAAGTGATGGGCACCCATGCAAACAGCCCAAGAGACATTACTGCCACAGGCCTGTTCGAGATGTGCAGAGCCATATGCACAATTCATTTTGTTCAGAGGTGCTGTGAGGGAGTGAGCCAGCATTACAGATAAGCAGGGCAACATGAAAAAGAAGAGAAGGTATTACTTTAAAAGTAATATAAATCCCAGTTCCTTCCTCTAGTTCTTTTTTATCATGGTTGTCATGTTTTTCCCACAGGCCACTGTCACAAAGAATGCAACATATTCTCAGAATAAAAACCCTGAAGGGATGCAGAGAGCAGAAAGCACACCTGGTCCTATCTACACAATGACACAAAAAATTAGGGAGGCCTAGAAACGGTGGGATTCCTGTTTCTCACATGTGACACTCCCAGTTTCACCCTCTTCCCAGAACATCTACTTACTCACCCCGGGGCTCTAAACTTCCAAACTGGCTCTTCAAGACAGCAGGGAAAAAGCTGCAGAAGCCAAAATCCCCATGTAACACAATTCAGTACTGGTCTGCCCAGCAAATGACACGATGTACGAATATCCAGTGCTCAGTATGAGACAGCAGCCTTTAATTCAGTAACTTCTCTGTCTGCTTGAGGCAGGCTTCTCCTCTGCTTTTTTTCCCAGCCCAGGAACAATTTCCTGTAAGTCTTGCATTCACTGCTCCCAGCCTTGTGTTAAGAAAGAGCAGGTCAAAAACACCTGCAGGATGGGAAGGATGAGACGTGCATCACAACCACAGGACTGCCAGGCTTGGAGAGGATTGAGAGGACTGTAAGAGCATCAATATCTTACAGCATACAGCAGCATCTCCACCTCACCTACAGAGCACAATGGGCCCTGAAAGAAAGCCTGAGTGACCAAACTTTGATTACAAAGCTCAGCAACACAAGTGCTCCTGTGTCTGTAGTCAAATGCAAGGACACTTTTCTGGGTCAGGGACGGAGGAAAGCAAGCATGCACAAGGCTGTGAAGAGTCTCAGCTTTGGTCCTTGCAGCTTCTGCTAATGAGAGACACATTAAGCAATTCTGATTTCTGGAAATCCATTCTGCGTGTACATATTTAGGTAGTTTTGAGTATCTTCAGAATGCAGAACCATGCAATCACAAAGGAAGTGGAGCACAAAAAAGGAGGTTGGTGTTAGATGCTTGAGGGAGAACAGAAAGATTATGAGACAAGTAGTAGTAAAGACACTAATTTAAAAGCATCACTCCATATAATGTGAAAGTCATCCCAGGAGATACCAGCATAGGAATAACATAATATTCACTCTTAAAACATTTAGATTTTGAAAGAATAGATTTTTTTAAAAGAAGTTATCAAGATGTTAGACACCTTCACACAGATTTTTCTCGCATATACTTCAGAGAGATTGGCAGTTTGGGATCTTGTCCAGAAGGCACCTCACTGTGTCAGAAGTCCAAGTGCAGCCTGTCCAGTTTCCAAGATCTCTAGAGAGTGCTGTCTGCTTGCACAGGTAAATGCTCCCTGGATAGAGAGGGCTACTTCGCTGTGTGGCCACGGACCCCAGCTTAAAGCAGCAAAACAAACTTTGCTGCAAGTCCATGAAGTATTTGCTCCAGAGTGTGTTTGTCGTGTGTCAGTACCAGAGAACTCTTTTTTTAATCAGGAAGCTCTATCAGGCCCATGTCACTGCAGGGCAAGTACAACAGCTGAGTATTTTTCTTTGCAATCTACGGCCTCCAACTTGCTGTTAGCCGGGAATAACCAGCCCTAACTTGTCTGTTCTTAAAAGTCTCTTTGGGAAACCAGAACGTTTAGCAGGAATCTTCACTCTCAGTTACAGGTAGGAAGCCCAGGTACAAAGTGATTAAGGAACACAGAAGCAGGCAGAAGAGCAAAAGCACTGGAAAGAAACCCCTTCAGTCCCTTGCTATCCTAATGGCTGAAGTTAATACCACACCCTTAAACACCTGCAGTTCCTTCAGATAACAAGTATTTACTAGCACCAAGTCTCTGACCAAAAATAGACACACAAATAGAAGAAGTTGTAGACTTCTGTATAATGATGTTTTAAGCTCACTCGTCAGGTAAACACCCCCCAAAACAGTAGCCAATGTATTTCTCTCACTTAAAGCCCTTAATAACCTCACTGTGAACACAATGAAAAAAGCTAAAACTACTCATTTCATTACCTACTGCTCTCCAGATTAATCTCCATTCTGTGCTGCACAATGACAAGGTCACCATAGGGTTTCCATGCCACTGGGGCTGTGTAAGGAAGTATGCAGCCTGTACAAACAAAAGCAGGGGAATTCTTTATTCTTGTTCTTCCTAACCTGTGGTTTAATTCCCTTTCTTTTGTAAAATGAAAACCAGTCTTTTCTCAGAACATAAATGATCAGTGCCAGCTTTCCCAAAGGAAAAGTATTACAACTGTGTACAGCTTCTGCCAAAGTTAAAAACCTTTCCTACAAAGATCCTGGGTTTAAAAGTAAGCTCCAAGTTCTCTAAAATAGTCACACACAGTCTAAAAACGAGCAGGTGCCTCATGAAATGAAGATGAAGATTTGGAGTCAAAATCTGCTGCATTTCAGGTAAAAGGATTCCTAAGGCAGTAGCTTGTAAAGTGGCTTTTGTTAAGGTTTCATGTAAGTACCAGAAGATTGTCAAAGACTAAGGAATGCAACTGTACCTCAAACAATTATACCTCAAACAGCCCCCACTACTCACATCTATTCCATGAACCTACCATGCCTTCAAGCAAGCACTTATGAAGAAGCCAACACCACTTCACTGATGAGGGATTTATTCAGAAGCCTGAGTGGAGAAATCAGGCTGGCTCTGGGTACAGCACAGCTAAACAGCCACAGCAGCTCTTCTCTGCTGGGTCCTGTCTGGGCTGGCAGTTTGCCACATGTTCCCGGTGCCAAAGGGATTCTATTTTACAGGCATGTGCCAGAGGCACTTCTTCTCCTTGGCCTCTTCACACCTGAGTGGGGTAACATACAAACCCATGATCCCAACGTGCACACCTCCATCTCCTCCACACAAACCAGCTGAGCTCAGTGTGGTACTGCTCACCTCTCTCCCACACCAATGTGTGCATTGCTCCAGCTAAATGGGGAGCCCTCATGGTCAAGCCATCCCCTGCTCCGGGGATCTGAGGATGAGAATATCCCTCATCTCCCCTGGGATGCTCCCCAAACTCCTATTCTTCAAGGAAAAAGGAAGATCTCCAAAGCCCTACAACAGCATGGGATGAGCCCTCCTCCTGCCTGCCACAGGAATGGAGGGGAGCAAACCCAACTTCCATTCCTGCTATGGGAAGTGAAACACAACTGCACATCAGCCAGCCCTAGGCTGGGCCCAGGAAAGGCACATAGCACTGGGGCTCCTGGGTAACTCCTCCAGCCTTCCAAAAACTGAGCACTGGAAATGCTAATGGCTTAACAGCCCAAGGATGACAGTGAGCTGCCCAAAAGGCACTGAAACAGAACAGAGGGACCAGACATGCCATTTTTTCCTCTACTCATTGAAATTTATTGCAGCTAGAACTGAATAAAACAACTGAGATCCAGCAATACAGATAGCATCTGAGATTTCTTGCTGTCTCTGTCAACAACTTGCAGACATTTGAAAGCACAGCCATAATCCCCCTTTCACTGCAGCAGAAAATGAGAGTGAAACACACAGCAGCCATCATTTTCACTAGGAGATCAAATCTGTTCCATCCCAAACCCTCCCTAACCCACAGAGCAATGCCAGGCAAAACCTTGAAAGCTCACAGAGCCCATTAGTCCCGTGCTGAAAAACTGGTGATATTGCCTAGGACCATCCTTCTGCTTAAAACACCAGGCTGATCTGTGATAAAGCTGTGCTAATACACAGTTAATGTAGACTGGCTGGTGGAACTCAGTCCTTCCCAGAATACCTGGTTCAGAGCAACTCTAGTTTGCAAAGGAACAAAGTTAATAAACACAGGAAATTTTACTTCTCATTAAGCATCCTAGCAAATTTACAAAATTCCCACACACTCTCAATGTTAGACTTCAGACTGACATACATAGTAGGTAGTGTCAGGTCCAGGTAGAACCTGGATCTGTAACCCCCATATCCCATCCACCTCCTGCCTTCCTGCAGAAACCCCTCAGCTGCACCATCCTGAGGCACCCCACACGTTTCTTGGCACAGACCATCCCATTCCCTTGAAAACAGGCAGCTTGAGCTGTGTGCCCCACCACACAACCCCACCCAACCAGCATGGCAAGCCCTGTGTTGCTCCTCACAGCCTCCCCTTGCTCAGCCCCAGCACTGGGATCAGCCTTCCCATCATCTCCACAGCCAGGAGGGGACTCAGAGATGCACATAGGTCGTGTCGTTTAATGCTTTGTTTCTAGAGAGAACTTCACTTGCCATTGCCAGCTTCTCCTCAGCAGTTTCTTTTATGCACCACTGGGCGAGATTAAAGATATTAATTCATCATCCAACACCATGAGGTACCACACTTTCCTGTGAGACTGCAAACTGCTTAGGGATAAGTCTTCAGGAAACCAAAGACAGCAATCAAAGTGAGGTGATGGGCAGGCAGCACCAGCATGGTACAGAACAGCTTCCAGAGACCACAGGCCTGCATGCATGTTCTCACATTCCTCCTCCAAAGGGAAGGGTTACGACAACCCCGCTCACCACAGATAAACTGCCTTCAAGGGGAAATGAAAACACATCAACAGAGACCTGCTCAAGCACACACCTACTGTGAAAAGACTGTCCTGACCTGGCCCCTGGTAAAAATATTCCATCTGCTCAGGATCTCACCTATTACAGAAAGACGCATGGATGTTTTCACTTCAATATTTCTACACTTATCACCACTGAGAGAGAAAAGAAACTGAGGACTCAAAAACATTTCAAGTGTGAGGTAGCTGTGCTATGATTTTCCAGGGCAGTAGCTAGGTGTCTGGAAAGGCACATCTCCATAAGCAATCAGTGACCCAACGATCATCGTGCCTTCAGAATATGTTGTGGCATTTACAGCTCTGTAGCGGTTAAAATCAGAGGATGTCAGCTTCTATAGACTGTAACAAAATATGATACAAAACACTTCCATAGGCTTCCTTTAGAAATAGAAGAACTCTCATTCTTAGGTCCCTCTTATTTATTTTCACTGTCAAAGCAAGAACATGCTGAGAGGTAAGAATTGCCCCAGCCTCTTTCTACATAACCCAGGGGAGTTTCCTCTCATCACCCACAAACTCTTCCACATGATCCTTGTTACTCATGCATTGAAAACAGCTAACAGGAAGCCTCATCTGAGAATTCTTGCCTTTTTCAGTCCTGCAGAAAAAGCTAGCATAAAGCAAACTAGTCCATCACCTTTTCCCTACAGCATATAAATATTCAACACCCACTGACAGCCCTGGATAATGTTAAAATCAGTCACATTCTCACAGTGCAAGCATCTGTTCTTTCCTAATGTAAATTTGATTTGAAAAAAATTGGTGCTCATGAAGGAGACCAGAAATGGAAGGCCTGGATCCTTTTCTCGTTGTGTCTGCTGGAATACCTCTGGCTTTTCCCTTGTGCTTTCTGTAATTAAGCAAGCAGTATCAAGATTTTTCAAGCATTTATTTTTCAGTATCAAAGTTGGAGGTGAGTCTCCAGGGTGTGGGGGAGGAGTGTCTGCAGCCCTTCATTTCAGCCCTGTATTCCAAAGGGAGTTTCTGTGAGGAATGGCTTTGAAATTCCTGTGTGAGGAGGCATCTCCTTTGTAGGTATACAAAGTGTTGAACAAAACCACAAACGAAAGTCATGGCCCAAGTGCTGGCAATCCTATAAAAAGAACAGCCACCAGGGGAACAGAGTTCATTGCATCATAATGGCCCCAAGAACAGTTAAGAAACTACCGCCAGTATCCCAAGGCTACCTAAAGGCATAAATACTGGAACACGCCTTTTTGGAAAATAATCAATCTCAGAATGCCGCACATCAATTATTACAAATATTTTACTTCTTTATTAATATTTGCAAGCAATTAGATTAGAGCCACAGGAGGCAATGAAAAACCAGCTAAGAGATAAGGGCCTTTTTCTGTGTTGTGCTATGCATGTTTAGTTCCTATGTTTGAGTCTGCTTTTTTCAGTGCCAGGAGTGAATGTCAAATACAGAATTTTCAAGGCAGGGAGAACTGCAATCCAGCAAAAGAAATATCATGATCCCTTAAATAATGCGGACGCCTGACATGATGAGCCTCATTGCCAGGCTAAAGGTGGAGCCAGAAGAATCCTACAGCAAAAGGATAGCATGAAGACTGAAAACAAAGGTCAAAGTAATTGCCACCAGTTTTGGTATAACCAAGCAGCTGCAAAGATGCAAGGAAAGCTAAGTTTGCAGGGGTGGAGGAGGATATTATTTGATGAAGGGCTTCACATTCATTTTTTCCATCTGTGTTATCTAGTCTAATAAAAATGTTATCTCTTCCTACAGACGTTGTGTCTGAACAGCCTCTCTGTGAAAGGGAGCTACATGCTGAGCACAGCACATGATGCTGTAACCTGGTCTCTATGGAGAAAACCACAGGAGCTGGCACTGGGCTGCACCCAGACACTGGCAAAGAGCAGACACACTACACTGCTTCCTCCATGTTTGGTACCCCTCCCAGAAAGATATTGCTAACACTGAATCCAGAGCTGTGGGAATGCTGTAAGCATGGAGAAACACAGCACTTTACAGAGAGAAGTTCTAGGGTCTCAATCTGCTCACCTTATCAAAGAGAAGACTGAAAGGTAACCAGTTCAAAGTGACTAAATGCCATCACAGAAAGAGAAATGTGATCAGGGTCCAGAGAAACTTAATAGACAAAAGGCTGAAAGGCCAAACTTTTAACAGTTTCATTAATAATTGAAACAATATCCCATGAATTGCAGAGGATTGCACATTGCCGACAACTGTCAAATTATGATGGGATGCTTTTCTAGAATATCTTTTCAAGTTCAAACAGGAATTAATCCAGAGAAAGCCTGCATGAGAGATCACAGCTTTCTGACTTCCATAATCTCCAAATGCAGCAGAGCAGCAGTATTGGATTTCAGGACAGCACAGCCAAGTCAGTTCAGAAAGGAGAACAGAATAATTCACTAATATCAACAGGAATATTTGCATGAGCAGGACTCCCCTCAGACTGAGGAACATACAGCCAAGGGGCTTAATTAAAGTGACAAGCACAGAAAATTAGAAGGAAGAAACTACTACCTAATAACATTATGGTAACGTAGGATGTCTACTTAGGAAGAAAGCTGACATGTCTGAAGCAAGAGGTGGCCAATGGAGTTTTCATATAGACCAAGTGAAACAGGAGGGAATAAAGATGTTATAATGTTATTAGTTTTGTTCTGAGGTAAAAAACCAATCCCACTATTCTGACTGGCAGATACCACCAGCTCCTGCTGCAGGCCATGACAGGAGGGACTGAAACCAGGTACAGCATGGAGCCACCGCTTTGTAGGCTGTGATACTGTGATGCACATTTTAAATAGTCTTTATTTAGTACTGCAAGTGTTTCCCAGTTTGATTTATGAATCAACAAATCTGAAATGTTAAGTACCAATATGTGACCACAGAAAAAGTTTAGGCTGATCCTGAAAGAAGAACCCAGGCATTGAGCCCTGTTTGCTTTAAAACCTACCAGAAAAGTTGCTTACCAAGCAATCCCTAGGGAACAGTCTGAACTCCAAAGACAAACATCCTCGGAGACCCAGCACTAAAGGTATTCCCCACTCTCTTCTCATGAGATTTGCAGATCAGATGTTTGGCAATGATATTTCCCTCTGTATCCTCTACCTGTTCCCAAAACAACTGTGGTTTTTTCAATTATCTGGGAGTTGATTTGTTGATTTAAAAGAAGCAGCTGCCCCATAAGTCTCTCTTTTTCACTGTGCTGCAAACATATGCAAGATGTTTATGACAGCAAACAGCAGGAGTGTTGAGGAGTCTCACCAGCTCTAATTAAAACAGGCTCATCCTACAATTTTACCCATGTAGAACTGAGCTTGCTTATTTGTATAAGTGCACGGCTTAGCTTGCAAATACCAAAATACAGGTGTCAATATATGACAACTGTAGGCTGCTGAGAAGGGAGTTTTCTGCTAATCCTTTCAAGCAGATGTGTTGCAGCAGATCAAAGAGCACAAGCTCCTACAGGCTGGACTGGCACATGTCCTGGGGACACAGCAGGGAAACGCTCATCACTTCCCTTAGCAGGGACAACACCATTTGTATGAGCACGGTAACAGGCATGCTTCATCTCTATCACCACTAGTCCAAGTAGATGACTTGGGGAACACTAGGATAGGGCTCAGAACAACACAGTCAGTGCCCCACAAGACTCTGCTCCTTTTTCAAAGGAGCAGAAGCTAACATGAGTGTTGTGGAAGATGATTCTGTGGAATGCAGTGCAAAGGAAGGAGACAAATTCAGTCAGGCAATGGACAACCCCTCCCTTGCTACTTGGTGCAGGGAAGCGAGCAACAGCGTCTCTTCACATAAGCCCCACAGGTGCATGGATGAGACAGCTCTGCGGGGAAATGGCAAGGATTATAAACACAATTTCACTTTGTTGCTACAGGTGAACAAATACCGCTTTGGTAGGAGTCCAGTGGCACTGCTGCCTATAACTAAGCCCGCAGCACACAGACTGCTTCAGCCAACAGCTGTGTTGTCAGCAGAAATAATTACCACAGAGGGACCACCAAGCAAACAAGTCTTTCAAACGAACCACTCACTTCCCATGTTTGTCAGAAAAAAAGTATTTCAACAGTGAGATCCCCAAGCAATACCAAAGGCATCTTCAGGACAGGTACTCCATCTGAAACTCAACCACAAAGGGACCTCAGAATAATGACTATCTGTCCCATACAAAACAAGAAGCACCAGAGCTGAGTCCTAATACCAGCCTGTGCACTGTGCAGTGCCTCAAAGATTTGAGCCTTCTTTTACTATTAGAGATAGGGAAGGTGTTTATCTTTCTTCAGATTCTGCAACTACAGCAATGCACTTTCCTTTCATTCCACATTAAAAACGAGGCCCAGATGAATGTGCTGGCCATGAGAAAACACAGAAAGGACAATGTATATTCCAGTTCAGCTTTTCCAGGTTCATGTATAGTTCAATGACTTCTGTGCTGAAATACTCAATTTTCCAGGGATTTCTCCATCTACTGCAAAAATATTTAAGGGGTTTTTTCCTCTTCCACAGCCAATATGCTCTTTGTTACCTAAGGCCTCTAAATCTTTCTTAAGCCAATATACTCTCACAATAGGTTACCAGTCTCCAACATTTCCCCAAAAATATTTAGACTCAATTTTTTTTTTTTTTTTTTTTGAAAGTTACCACAGAGTTTAAGAATGCAAACAAATGAGACTTGAGTATGTGGTAGCCAAAATGACACCTGAATGACAGTTGGGAATATCTGACAGTGAGGTGATGTATGAAAACATCCACATTCCTACTCGCTGTGCTGAGACTGCACAAGGGGCTTGGTAGTGTAAGACAGACAGGTTGCTTTGGCTGTGCTAACCAGCCTTGGGAATGCACCATTTGCACAACAGGGTAGCAAAACTCCAAGAAACAGTTACACTCATCCTTGGAGGAAAGGTAAAGAGCACAAGCCTTGTTTTGCTCCAAGCAAGCATTTCTACACAGATGTGCTACTCCAGAGTGATAGCCTGTGCTGTTAGACCTCTTACCAACAGTTTGCATGGAGCTTTATGGAGTTAAACATGAAGCTTTCCTTCTCCTCAGGGTGCTTGGAGCCCAAAGCACACAAATCATGCAGAGAAATTAAAACCAGGACTTGGGGAAATGAGAGGTACGAGATAATGTATCATTTTATATGGTCAGCTATGTATCAGCGTAAAGTAAAAAAAAAAAAAAAAGTAATAAAAAAGCATCAGTAAAGCCAGTGAAACCAATCTTTGCGGCAAAGACTCAATCCCCTGTTTTGCAGAAGGATGGCAGGCAGAGGCTATGAACATTGCAAATGGCTCCTCTAGTCTTGGGACAGTACATCCTGAAGGACCTCACTTCCTGCAAGAAATGGCAGTAAGATTTGCAAGCTGCTATTAGGGTTCTGTCAAATTAATGAGTCTTAAAGGTACAAAGTTCCTCTCATGAATACAATAAACTGCTGCTATACTGATAGAAGCTCTTTCCAGTTCAAATATTGATAGAGGAGTTGTGATCTACACTGGCATTACAATTTATGTCCAGTCTGGAGACATCCCTTGCTTTATAGACATAAGGCTAACAGGTTGGTTAGAGGTCAAAAATGAAGAAGCAATTTTCATCATTCTTGATTATCTTTGAGAGATCCTGAAGCAGATGGAAGCTGCTCAGCCATTCAGCCAGTGTTACATATTTCACTCTGACAAGGCTCTGGCACCATGAGCAGAGGGAAACCTGAGCAAGACTATTTCCTCCCATTTAACCTTCTTTATTATTAAACCTTTCAGTCATCAGCAGAGCATTTCTTTGGTGAGTTGAGGGTTTTTTTAAACAAAATACAGTTTAAGGTACCTCCTTTTTACATACTCAGATCAGAGTCTTGAGACATGTTCTGGTTTTAATTATTAAGGCTGCTGGATGCTGTGGATCACTGACTGTAAGACAAAACTAATTCCTCTTCATCCAAGCACTGCTAGTACATAACCCATATATCCAGAGATATTTGCTAGCAGAATGAAAGCTGGTTACAGTTATCTGGCTCAAAATTAACTGACAGCATCATTGCAGATGAAATTCATGACAAGCTCAATCTTTCAAGTCAATAATAACTTTACTAGATTGCCTGGTTTGCAAGGTAGCCCACCCTGAGCTACTGCCTCATGTCACAACCGACATTTAAATAATAAATGGCAGCTCTGTTTTATTCAGTAAGGCACAGTGGAAGCTTTGCTAAATTTAACCATCCAATTAGCCTAGCAACATTCAGGATTTGGGATTTTTCAGAGTTCACTACTTCCAAGGAGGAAAGCTCAGTTACACCAATTAACATTCTCTCTCTAAACTGTACAGGCAGCTACTTCCCCGTTCTTCCTGTGGTTTGAGAGGCAATGAGAACAACTGGGAGTTTAGCACCAACTTTTTAAGCTTCCCAGATGAAGAAGATATTCTAACAGGTAATGCCAACCCCCTGGCTTGCTCTGGGCTCACACAAAAATAGACTCTATTCTACTACTCTACTAGCATTGAGAAACTGTTGCTGGCAGAAAATAAAACAAAACCAGTTTCAAAGACAAATTAATTCTGTATAAAATTAATGATGCTGTCTTAGCCCAAACTTTTTCATTAGCTGCAGCACACAAAACAGTCACAATTTCTTTTTAACCTTATGTTAATACAAAATACATGCATCTCCCACTGGCACGACTGCACACATTTCTTCTGCAAGCTCAGTGCAAGAGACAGTATGCCCAGAGATGGGCTATGGAAATTCTTCAGGTCACTTCAACCCAACATAAATACACGTCTACAGTATCTGAGCAGCAAGCACAGTGAATCCTGTTACATCCAGCTGGCTTTTCCTCTCTATTACACACAAAGCTGTCTTTATAGAAAAAGCTAGGTTGTAGCATCTCTCCTTCGATTTATGCAGATCACACTGAAGAGCACAGGAGTGCTCTGAATATTAAGCTACTGCATCTAACTTAAAAAAAAAAAAAGCTGAAGAGGAAAATCAGGGGAGACTTGGCAGATGCTACCTGGGTATTTTATTCCAAACCTCTGGTGTATCCTCACATGTCTTTGAAAGTAGGACAGGAACAAGGCACCTGCCCCTAAGCAGCGGGGTCTGAGCAGTCACTTCCCAGCCAACACAGCTGCAACAAATTCAGTGCTTTTGCCTTTCAGTTACCTGCCCCCAAGAACTAAAATACAAAGGGTAGCAGACTCTTGAGGCACCACACAGAAAAAAAACTTTCCCAAATCCTGCTCAAAAATTCTGGGAATTTGCAACGGCTTTTAAAACACACTCATCCCCAGATTTCACAAGGACAGATTCTTTCCTAGACCTCTTCAGTTTAATCTCCTTAACCCTGGAAGTTAAATCTTCATCTAGAGTGAAAATATTTTACCACTGTAATCTAGTTACGAGTATTTACACAAATTGCCCCAAATTCTCTCATTACAGCTGCCATTCTCAATTATTCACAGGTAGTGGTACATGCAGTTTCCGTGGAAACCTGCAGATCACAACCACTGATGTGCAGCCACTTGCAGGCAATGGGCACTCAAGCACAACTGCTCGGCTGCGTAATTGTGCTTATATTTGACCATTTGAAACCTATGGGTAGCAAAGGACTAGTTTACATTTCAGTGTCTAAATTTCAAACATCTTAACTATTCCAGGGAGCAACCAAGACCTTGTATCTCCCAAAGCATAATAAACTTGATGAGGAAGCTGTAACTTTTATGACATCGCATTTTCAGCATTTCACTATCATTTTCTGTATTTACCATTGAAAGTAAATGTCAGATTACTCTACCGTAAAACTGGTCATAAGTGATTCACTCCATTACACTTCAGAACCTTATTTTTAACTAGTGAAACTCTGCCAGTCATTTGCCTGAGACTGCTGCCTCTTTTTCCCTTCCATTACTAGTTGCTTTATTTTATTAAAAATGTGAGTATTCACAGGATAAAATTTCTTATTCCTTTAAGATTTCTTTCAACATTTAGCATTCTGAATGTCACAGAGCCTCAAAAGCAGTTATCTTAAAAAGGTTTCAGAGGCTTTTTGGAAATTCTCTTCGGATTACACTAATGCACAACAGAATAAAAGTATATCCTTGTCAGACAGAGCTGTGAAGCTACCCAACATTAAATAGCTGAGGCCTGACCATTCAGTGAGGGCTGTCCAGCTACTATCCTGAGCTCTCTAAGACAGCAGACTCCACTATTTTTCTGTTTGAAAGATTCATGCTTCTCCCTGATATACAGCATTCCACTGAGGTGCTGACTCTCACCAGGCACCTGCAATGTTTCATCACCCACACTTTATATTTTCACACAAGCTTCTTCACATTTTTTCCCCATGCTAAGACAGAGGCTCTTCCATAGCACATTCACCAAGACACAGGACTACAATCCTTCTTTTCCAATTGGATGTCTCCAGGATTCGAGCAACAGTAATGCTGTAACCAGTGATACTCCAGGCAATCATTTAGTGTCTGTGTTATCTTGTGTCACATGCACAGGTTTGTGTGTACCCACCTACTGTTCTGTCTCCTCCCTGGACTTTCAGACGGCTGAGCAGAGCTCACTGTAGCACGCTCTGCCTGCATGGCCGTGCTGGTTCAGGGGCTCTGCTATGAGGTTCCACAATCCGAGCCTTCGTTACTCTAATGACACAATCAACAATGGCACATGAGGTTGCTGTGCCCCCTCTGTGAGCTGAGCCTTCTTCCTCCACTGCCATCCAGGAAACCAACTCAAGTTGCAAAAGGAAGATGGTGCAAGGCTCACTTTTTTATCCAGAGCTTTTCTACCTAGCATAGTCTCAGAACTGGAGTAGCAAATTACGTTACTGGTGTAAATCAAGTACTGAGTTAACCCCAAATGAAGAAGAGTCACCTCGGACACAATTACTCAAGCAGCATCACCCAATTGCACCTAGATGCTAGAGCAAGGAGCACTTCTCTGATGGGTGGAAATGCTCAACACCAAGAAATTAAGCTCTAACTGAAGAAAACAGAATAAAAACTTTGTTGCACCTGCATTATTCAGCATTTAGGGTTTGCCAAATGTAATTTCCAACTTATTGTTTTGGAAAATACTCAGAGCTCATAGAGGGAACCCTCTACACGTTATTTAAAAAGGTAGACTGATAAGGTACTTGGAAAGTATCTTTATGAAAAACAACAGATCTATTGAGAGAACAGCAAGCAGAATGCCTACCCTGCACTGCTGCACAAAGCAGCTGACATGGTAACACACAAACATGTCCTGAAAAATGGCATTTAGTATACTTCTGCTTCCCTGAAAAGCATTAGCAGATCATATGCAGATTCTTTTATAAAAATACTATGGTAAAGGAATAAACAAAAGCTGCTTTTAATTCTATTGTTGAAGTGAAAGGTTATCATCTAAAGCAGCTGACTGGCGTACTAAAGATAAGCACAGTCAACCTACAGAGCTGCACCTCTGTTCTAAACAAACTTTGGACTTCTGTGTACTCTCTTAAATGCTGCTTTCTGGAAATGCAGTAGAACTTAAATTAGAAACAATGTTCACTTTCTCTTCCTAACTGAGAATGAAAAATAGCCTGGAACACACACTGGTGATGGGATGAAACACTGGCAAAACTTCCTATGGTTTAGCCAAAACTCCACTCAAACTTGTATTTAACTATAGAGCTTCAGTTCTAAAGATCCCACTTTTCCATGAGTATCTGTCAGGAATGTCATGAAGATAGAATGGCCTTCTACAAGAAATGCCAATGTAAGTTAAAAAAATGCTGAAAGGGTCACACTAGAGAGTCATTGTGAACTGTGTAACTGGAATCTGGGTAATTTCTGCTGGTGAATCGTGTGTCTGCACCCCTCTATCTGATCCTCCATAGGAGCTGTAAATTAATGCCCCAAGAAGAACAAGTTCAAACTCTGTTATTTGGCAGTGAGGTCCAGTTTCCATGAAATTCAGCATGTCATATCTCAAACTGAAAAGTGCATAAAGTAATGAATCACTCGGTTATATTCAGATTCTGCAGACTCATTTTTCAGCCATAGAAAACCAGCACTTGCCAGGCTTAGAATAGCAGCACTGATCTAAAGGCCAACAGTGCTGCAATTCTAAAAAAAAAAATGTATACCATAAAAGAACAGGTTAAGTGATAAGAGAAGGCATTTCAATTCTGGGCTTCAATGAGTGTTAGTTACAGAGTCGTTAGGAAGGTGGAGAAGATGAGCTGTCAAGTTTTGTGACTTATGTTTCAGACAGTTTTGTTAAACATGCCATTTTTATTTTTTTCATGAACACTATCTATATGCCAGTGGTCAGATAAAGGCACTATTCAGCAGCACAGGACTAGATGGGACACAGGACACTCCTGCGTTCTCTTGCCTTTCTGCATATAAAAGAGGAAGAAAAGATTAAAAGAACCTATTCTGTCTGGCTCAGCTCTGTTCCTCAATTCAGTCCAGCATTGCTTAGGACTTGTATATCTCACAAATCACAGCTCAGTTGTGTTAGGTTTAAATGTTCCATGAAAAAAGAGGAACCTGACTTCAACCAAGTGTTGATGGGTGACTGTCATTTACCATCCTTCACTTGCATCAAGTAGCTCAAAATCTTGAACTGGGGATCCTGAATACAAGGATACATCCACTGATCCAGGGCTGAATTGTAGTGAGGTAGGAAGTGAAGAATTGTCCTGGTGCTTGATGGCTTTTGAAATTTGCCTCTGCTGGGTAAAAGCCCTTGGTCAAATACAGAGATGGGGAATGTCCATGCTTCCGCTGCCAAAATTGATGCAAGGAAGACCTGGATATAGCCTTCCACAGCTGCTAAGCTCTTGCCTTAGAGGGAAATACCCTCACCACAGCCACTGAAGCAAAATGCAAAGCACATCCTGCCTCACAATCATGGAGCATCTTACATTATAAATAACAAAGACAGGCTACTGCTACAAACTGTGCAGGATTATTGAGGCAGCATCCAACTTATTACAGCTGAATAAAAGAGAGTACGAAGTCATCTGAACACAAGACATTTGAAAAAAATACCCTGAGTCACTCAGGCAAGTTCCCTCCTACTGCTTATCACAAAACCCGTCCTGAACTTTCATCTTTTGTCTAGTCTGACCCCGTACACTGAATCACCTGGACAAAAAGGGCTCCTGGAGTCTTCCAGATGTTAACTCAGTTGCCACAGGAATGAGCAAAACTATATGCTTAACCTGCAAGATGGAAGGACTCCTGGAAGATGACACTTGAAAGGGCTCACAATATTCAATACTGTGCTAGATAAGGAAAAGCTCCACAGTGCTGCCAAGCCCTGTTTCTACCACGAGGACACATAATTTTGCTGTTGCAAACAACATAGGTTAAATCACAACTAAATATACCAGCACTTTTCAGCATGAAGACCACAAACATGGATGCAAAGAGAGCAATTAAATCCAGAGTCCCTTCTAAAAATAATAACAACCCACTGTCCCTTCTAGTACAAAGACTGCAGGGCATAAATGATATCAGACATTAACAGGTATCTTTTTTACAGACCACACAGTGAAGCTGGGAAACATCTTTCTATATGCAATATTAGTTGTACACCAGAAGTTAAAGTTCAAAGCATAACTACATTCTTCTTTGATTAGTTTGACTAAACCCACTGCCTTTAGTTCAAAACTGCCTGAGGTATGCATCCATAGAGGCCAGAGAAGCATGTACTTGAAGGAATCGTCCCTCCAAGCACGGTCCTTACAGACTCCTCTGGCACTCATAACTGACTCATGGTGGGGGAAAATAGAAAAAAAAAAAGAAAAAAAAAAAAAGAAGGTGGGATAGACTAACTTTCCTTTTCAATCACTGCAGCTGTTTCTTATAGCAGCAAAATACCGCACAAATTACAATCCATATACTTCTAGAAAAGCACAAAAACAGCACAGGGAATTTCAAGATGATCTAAAAATGAAGCCAGGTGCTAGAAAACAAGCCAAACAACAGGGGCTTAATGAGCTCAAATGTTCAGCTTGTTGAAGAGGGTTTACAGAAGCCAACATGGAAAAAGGGATCTCAGAGACACAGGGCAGAGAAGAGGGTTTACAATCTCAGGAAGAGACAAATGGCTTGGATTGGAGTTGAGATTACACAGTTTCAGCACTATATATATATATATATATATATATATATATATAAAATATTACATACAAATGATTGGAGTTAACTGACCAGTTAGTGCTGCACTTTTTTTGGATGGTATAGTAAATAATTTCTTAAAGACATCCTTTAATCCAGCTTTAAGAAATGTCTGCGTGGCTGAACTGAAGAGGATTTGAGTAAGAGATACCAGACACGGACCCTCTTAGCACAGAGCCTACGATAAACTGGAAGTGGACACAGAGCCACATACACTGGCTGGTACGTGCTTGAGCAGATGCAGTCTGCTCTCCCTGGGTACTCCCTGAAAGGCCTGAAGCAAGAGGAATCTTAAGGGTTTGGTTGCACTGGAAAGTGGTATTAGAGACAGAATGTAACCACAAGAAAATGCATTAACTACACAATCCAGCCATAACCCTACTATGATTTAATAGTGGGTATAGCTTGCCTCATCAATGCAAAGCCACACTCCATTAGACAGACAACTCCAGATTTCTACTTTTATCAAATGCAAGTCCCTAATAAGGGCCAGTCAGAATACAGCTTTGAATTCAGAGTGGAGGCTAGGGGTATGTCTTTAACAATTAAGACATTTTATGGTTGCCACATATTCTTGACTTGCTGGTGCCAGTCAGCCTTTAAGTCAATACACTGGAAGTTTTTGAGATCTTCTAAAAAGCCGCCAACACCACCTCACACAAACTTCAAAAATTAGAATTCAGAATCCTGGGAAGTCAGTAAACCAGAAAATCCTGCTTTTGAGTTTGACATATTCCTCATGATTTGGTGCACAAAATAACTCTAAATGCTGCAAGCCAACAACAGGAGAAAGGAGGTGACAATGAAAAAAGTGTCAGCCTGCAAAGAGACAGACATCAACTCACATTCTGCAAGGCCAAGGCTGCTGGGAAAATCAAATTCAGCTATCTGAAATAGGGAGAGAAATCACAAAAAAAAGTACAAGGAGAACCAAAAGACTTTCCCTCTCCAACCACAACAAATGGCTCAGTAATACAAAATGTCAGTTGGCACTTGAAGAACAGTGGATGGCCAGAGAGAAAGTGCATTTTTAAATCATTAACACATTGGGAACACACAGATGTGCAGTTCAGCTACATCTGTGCATTGTAATTTCTACAGTAGTCACAACTTAATGAATCATCAATTGTGACAAGATCAATGAACCAAACTGCACAACCAACTAAAGCTAGTAAATTCATGCCTGAGGCAAGAGCTAAAAGTTTATTTTATTATTTTTTTAGTACTTCTATAATTTTTAGTGTCTAATTAGTAAAAACACAAATCCTCCAGAACTCTTTTATTTTTTCCTCCCTTTTGAAAGTCCTACTGCAAAGCATAAAGATTTCATTCATGTTTGCAAAATTCAAGTCTGGATACTACTCATCTGATCAGCAATTTCTTCCTCAGGACCAGGAACACATGGCAGCAGAAGTTACAATGCTGGGATGTGCACGACATGCCTATCAGGTGGACTCTGATTGAGCCTACCACCTCTAGGCAAAACAACTGCTGTTTTTTCCACAAGGCCAGATTACTCCTGCAGGCAAAGCATCAGCTAAGAGTCTCTGCAATGCTACTTTTTGAAGGGACAAATTCACATCCAAATCAAGCAACCAAATCATTTATTTGCAAAGAATCCCCCTGGACTCTACCCACTCAACAACTTCAATGCTGAGTTTGTCAATGACATGCATAATCCAGCTAGGTTTCACATCAAGTGATATTGTTACAGAAAATCTCTGTCCAAATTAACCAGGAGACAGAACCCAGCACCCCATCTTCTAACAAAGAACATGCAAGCGAAGGCTTTTCCTGCTGACCTCTTCACTCTTCCAGGTAAACCATTTTAAGCTCCACCATATGTAGGCTTTCAGTGTATTAACACCTGCCAGGGGTTCAGCTGGACTCTTGTCTCCCTTCCAGACAGGCTCCAGGGAACAAGCAGCTCTGCCTGGCTTGTTTGTCATACAGAGTGGAGCTCCATCTGGAAGGCACTTCCATGAATTGTAGCGCTGCTGGCATGCACTACTCTCCCTCCTAGGACTCAAAGTGAAGGAGATGCAGGCTCTCTTTAGAAGGCTGATGCTGTTCCAGCTCCTGACCTTCTTTATACTGGATGTCTTGTCACCTTGGACTGTGCATTCCCCATTCATTACTTTCCCCTGCAGCAGCTTTTGTTAGTACCACCCTGTGTGCAGCTTATGCATTTTTCATCAATATATTTATCATTTCTGTTCCCTCTCCAAGGACTTTTTCCTCACTGGGACCAATTGTGGCAAAGTCTAAACCAAAGAGATACAAAAAAATAAATTCCAATATTGTCTTGCTTGTAAACAAAACACCATTTTGGAGCTGTAGTACCAAAAAGCAAGGCTCTGTGTTTTTATGGTTTCCAACAGGTTAATATTTCCAACACCTTTGCACTAGTATCAAAGCTAAAATACCATAATACCGGTTCTACTGCCTGTAGCACTTTGTGCAGCCAGTTTTACTTAAAGCATTCTGCATCCTGTGCTGACAGACACTCTTACCACAAGGAAATTTTCCCCAGTTGCCCTTGGAACAGCAACACAACAGTGAACATTTGCCCACTACAGCTGGAAAAAGTTATAGCTCTGATTGCTATTTAGGCTTCTCCACTCAACTCTAACATCCAAGAACCTGGAAAGGTTTCATCCACGCTGGACCCTTGTGATAAATGGATTGAAGGAATAGAGCACAGGATTAGCACAACAGATGAATACATTGCTGTGTTTTCCCATTGCAACATCCAACCTACCTCATCAAGGCACTAGATAATCTTGAAAAGACAGCTCTTATTATACCTCACACCTGCTGGTTTCCTTAGGATAAAGGATTTGAAAGAGCTATTCCGGAGCTCTGGGCAGAAAGAATCTGAGCAGGTGGGAGTGCCAAAAAGAGTCACTTACTTTATTATCCAACTGAAATAACCACAAGAATAAACAGCTGTTAGAGAAGTCTATGGGGAAGGTGGTATTTTACTACTACAGCACTGGGCTTCTAAGACAGCATGTAGAATGCATATATTTTAGGTTATCTTGCTTGATACTAAACATATTTTAGTCACTAGCAGCTCAAGTTAAAATTAACAATAAATGTTTACAATAATTACTTCTTGCCAAAATTAGGGCAAATCATTCCTTTTGCATTATCTGGGCACTGCATTTTAATAAGCATCACAACCATGGAGCCTTCCTGACATCATGCTTTATATAATCAACACAAGACCAAAAAGAGATCATAAGGACAACTACTTGGTGGTCTTATGAATAAGCATCATACACAGAAACCAGCTGTTGGAATGATCAATATTACAGGTCTTCAGTGCAAAACCTGCTTTGTTTTGAATCTCAGAATAAGATCAAAAGGCAGCCCATCAGCAGCAGTTATGTGATTTTCCTTTTCCCAGAGGAGAGAAAGTTAAAATACTTGTTGGATGTTCTCTTCCACAGGTACAGTAAGAAACACATGTACTCCCTACATGGACATGCTCTCTTCTGAACAGCTATTGCTACAGATTTATTAGCATGCTCTTATATTCCCCTTTCACACTTTTCTGTCTTACATTTTAAAATGTTGATTTTTCCAAGAATGACTTAACTGGGGCTGTTACTTTACTTTTTTAGTGAGAAGAAGAAGATAAGAACCCAAGACGGTTGGATGGACCCTTCCTTGCATGCATAGTTTTTGCTTTTATAGCAGTAAGCACTGCATTCCCTACAGTCATAGTTATCACACTGTGTACTCTCCAATCTCTGTTTTTCATTTAAAAACTTACTCTCCAGTTTTATCAAGGGGATATATTCTCCCACTTTCACACAAGAAGGTAGAGAAGACCACCATCTTCAGGGACTGTGTAAGCCATGGCATGCCAGTAAATAACAACAGGTCACTAAGCTGTGGGCAGTCTCTTGGTTATGAGCAGATACAAAAGATAACTTTGCAAAAATAGTTAGTGCCTCAGAAAGGCTTTCCAGACACCTTGCTCTTGCCCTTCCATTTTTTCCTTGGAAGCAAAGCAGATAATCCACGTGGCATTATCAAGCAGCATTTCTGATTAATTTCCAGTAGTTAAGCAATGAGTTACTACTTCTTTCAGAAGGCCATTCCACAACCTAAGAGACTTCAAAGACTACAAATACATGCCAGCAACAAACTTTATTAGTCAGCAGGAGACAGCAGCAGGACTGACATACCAGCTATGGAGAGCACATCTGTCAATAACAGGTTGCCAGAGATGCTCTCAGAACAAGGCATCTTGAAAGAGATCCAGCCGTAAGAAAGGTCTTTAGAAACATCTGATGGTAAAGAACTATTATTTTAGTTTCCAATGGTCACCATTAGATGTTAAATCTCACAAGAAATGTGTGTGGGTTATTCTGACAAGGTTTACAGTTACACAAATTATCTAACGGAATTAAGATCTCATTTGGCTGTTCCAAATGAATTAAATAAATTTCCATTAGATGCCTTTTACAATGAGCAAATTATTAATTTATAATTGTGGGGTTTCATGTCTTTTTTCTCCTTCTCTGAAAGACTTCTAGAATGCTGCACACACAGTTCATTAATAAAAGTATTTTCTTTTGGCTGCCAGTCCTCTAAAATAATTTTATTATCTGAGAGTCACCAGGTCCATCCTCAAACTAGTTATTACCAAATAAACATTTGGAGAGCCAAATCAGGGCTCACTGTCACCTAATCAACTCCACTCTCTTGTTAGCTATTTTTTTATTAGTTGTGCAATAATGGACCCTTATCAACAAGTTCCTCGAACATCAGTTTTGAAATTATGAGATTCATTAGCAGCCTTTGCACAAAAGGTGGGGCTTAAATTGACAGTGCTGTGGAGATGCTGTAAATAAAGATGACATTTAAAAAATCAAGTCAGAAGAGCCAAATCACCTTAAGTGACAGGAATAGTATGAAAGATAATGAAGAATTAGAATTTTTGCGGTAAGCCGGGAGGGGAGGGGAGGGGAGGGGAGGGGAGGGGAGGGGAGGGGAGGGGAGGGGAGGGGAGGGGAGGGGAGGGGAGGGGAGGGGAGGGGAGGGGAGGGGAGGGGAGGGGAGGGGAGGGGAGGGGAGGGGAGGGGAGGGGAGGGGAGGGGAGGGGAGGGGAGGGGAGGGGAGGGGAGATGAAGAGAAATTATGCTACCCAGTGACCAACTGAATCAAAAAAGCACCTATGATCCTAGAGTTCATTCAAATGTCTATCTCCAAAATTCATCAATTCATCAGTGCTCTTGAAAAGGCCTTTGCAAGACTCCTTGTGTGCACATCCCTAGCAGAGCATGTTCAGAAAAGTCCCTGGAATCAAACAGGAGCAGGTGCAGAATAGGAGGAAGCACTGAGGCCAGGAGAATAAAAAACAAGACTGTCTCCCATAAAACTCATGCAGGGCTTTTACAGCAAGGGGACGCTTAGTTGGCCACTTTCTGGTTAACTGGGACCTAAACACTTTTTTCTCAACAAAATAATCTGCTTCAAGATTTACAATACTTTAATTATACCTATGTTATATTTGCCTTTTCTTCCTCCAAAGTAGCTAGTACAAGAACTTTCCAGGACACGCATGACCTCCTTGGCAGCCTTCACTTTGCTCCATTCTCCTGCCATTTTCAGACTGCCACTCTTTTTAGCCCAGGCCTGTGCCATGCTTCTCCCTGGTTTTACTGCCTACTGACACCATCAAAATCCCAGTGCTGTCACAGCTTTCCAGACATGGCTGTGGCCATGGGGGGGGTCAGGGCACGTGGGAACGCCAGCCTTTCTGCAGGGATGTGAAAGGCAGCACTGGTGGTTGCTGCCTCCCAGCTGGGACCAATGATCTGTTCCAACAGAGAGTCAAAACAGATTAGTTTAAACCACAGACAATTTAATCTAACCTGTCTGATTTCGAACTGGAACAGAGAGGCAGAAGCAGTCATCTGGCCATCCCTGGCCTCAGCTGGGAGATGGCAACCCACAGGGACACCTCTCCAGAAAGACAGAAACCTGCCTGCATGAGCACGTCTCTGTGAGAGAGTTAAACTAATCCGCTTGTACTTGATTTACCTATTGGAATAGGCTGAACATTTTAACAGCAGAGCAGCTGTTAAAAGCCTCACACACTTTTCACCACGATCTCCCAGGAAGCTCTAAGGTAACAGAATGAGAAGCAACTTGTCTCAACACCCTCAGCCCAAGAAAAAAGAGAAAATAATGCCCAAGACTCAATTATTCATTTTCATAACAGACAGAAGATACCAGTGGGTCGCCACAGGGCTCTGAATAAACATCCAAGTTTCTGAATATCTTCATGAGGGACTTCAGAAATGGAGCAAATAAAATGGAGACAACTACTACTGGCTGAACATCATTTCCAGTACCAAAGCCAGAACTTACAAACTGTTAAATAAACTTGGAATAAATCAATTATGTGAGAAAAGAAGCTCTCAGAAGTTTTTTACAATATATAACCACACAATTACAACTACAAGATACTTGGCAATAGAAACCCTGTATATAAACCACAGCTTTTGCAGAATTCTGTAAATATACTCCTATTCTTGCTTGATACTCAAAATTTCACTTGTTTTTATCTGAAAAGTCCTTCCCAAATCACAGGTGCTGCTTTTGGGCATTGCAATACCACTGACACCTGATGCTAAGAATGTGACAACACCCCATTCTGTTACAGATGTCATCTCATAGGACCTCATTTGAGAGATAATATGCAGAAACAGCCACTTGCTGCAAAAGAAAAACGTTCTCAAGATTAAGAGGTCAGTACCTATTCAGACACAAGGTTTTATGGGAGTGCACAGCTCCAAAGGGTTCAGCTTGGCATTAACAATGTGATATTTCATATAAAACTTTTCAAAGGTTGTATTTCTTGCTTCATAAACTTGTGGAATGAACCTGGATGTTAACCTTAGTGCATGGCAGTCTTCTGAGAGAACTTGCTATCACAGATACATTACCCGGTTATGTGCCATTAGTTAATCATTTAAACAGAGATAAGAAATGGAAATTATGGCATTTGGGTCTGATACGTTCTAAAGATCTGCTGACTCTCCTGTTTGAAGGAGAGACCAACAAGTTAAAACTTTTCTTCATCTGAGAAAATTACTTCTTTGTCTTTCACTCACAGCCAAGAAAGTATTTCTTGGTAAATATTATAAAAATAAATTATAAGAGCGGGACTAATGTTGTTACTGAATCCAATCTTTAACAGCAAATAAATATAATATGCATAGAACCAGGAGTTTCACACCTGGATTAAAATGATATGTGCTCTATAAATACCAAAACTTAAGTAGCTGTTGGCAGCAAGGCATGCAATGGTGGTACAAGTAAAATTGCCTCTGAAAATTTTCTTGGCCTAACTGAAACTGATCACAAATTCTCCTCAATCTTCTGTACTCAGTGGGACTAAGAAACCACAACTTTCCCCTTGGAGGATCCTTTTAGCCACACTGGTCAGTACCAGAGAAATAACTGGAGGTTCTAGCATGATGAGAGGGCTCCTGAACTGACCCAACCAATACTGGGCAACCTGCTGTCAAGCAGCACAATGCACTCTTTCCCTCTGAACACCATTTACACCCCAATAGCACAAATCCACATGAGCTCAGATTTAGATTCTTTTCGGTGACAACCTGAACTTTGCAATGAGGCCACCACAAGTAGTTGGCTTAATGTTTCTCTTTTTAACAAGCACAAGACATGCCAACACCCAATGAAAAGCAGACAGACTCCGGATTCTTCATTCCTCTGTGCCTCACTGCGTGTTAGGACACTTCCCTAAGCAATGAAACACATGGAGTCTCACTGTGCAGGACCTCCTGGCAAAGCCACAGTTACAGAGGTCCATGAACTGCCTGTCTCCTACAGGAAGTGCTATTGGGATTGCCTGTGCACAGAGCTAAGAACAGGAGTAGGACTTCTGCAGTAGGATCACCACAGTCTTTCTTCCCAGGGAGAGACTAAAGGATGTTGGAACATTAAATAATTAAATTAATTATTTAATTAATAATTTAAATAATTAATAACAATAAATATGTTAATTAACATTAAATATGTAGAAGAAAGACCTGTCCTCTCTTGACCAGAGACATGAAGAGAATAGTACCAATCCCAGGAGCAGCAGAGCAAAGGGAGCTTTTATTCATTTACACAATCATGCAAACAGATTCAATTTCCACTCTGTTATTGTTTCAATTTTACAACAAATTGCAAGAAATTCTTCCTGGCAAAAAGAAGCAAAAGCAATGAAGCCAAAGTACAGTGATTCAACTGATCCTTTTGTAACTAACCAAACATAAACAAGGATTAAACATAGCTAACTTCTGTTTACTATTCCAATGACAAAAATCACTTTTAGATGGATGTTTACAAAAAGGGCATATTGGTTCAGGCCTTCCGAGATCTAGCTCTCTGCAGAAATCATTTGTAACAGTCAAATGTTTACCATTTACAGCATTTCAAACAGGGTAACCCCAGGAACTGGAATGCAGCTGGCAGATGGTGAAAGAAATTAAGCTCATGACATGGTTCAGTAAACAGCAAATTATGTTATGCTAGAAGTGCTTGCCACCCCAGGACAACTGCTGCAGTCAGAAACTTTCTAGGTGTGCTAGTTTTAGCTGGGATAGACTTAATTTTATTAATAGTAGCTTGCATTGGGCTGTGCTTCGGATTTGTGCTAAGCACAAGGGTGATACCATGAGGATGTTTCAGTTCACAGTAAAACACAACATTGGGGCTGCAGTGAAACACTCCTAAACCTCCTCAATTTCTGTCAGCAAAACATAACTTCTCGGGTTGCCTTGAAACTGAAACCCACTGTGCAAGCAACTCTTCCTTGGTTCTTCTGTCTGTCCTCTTTACCAGGAGCCTGCCACCACTCTCCAGGCTATATGCCACAAGATTAGGAGTCTGGGATAGAGGCATAGGGGATTTGCATAGATCTAGAATGGAATTTGAAGATGGTATTTTCATTTAACCTACTTAAAAACAAAGGGAAATGAAACTGAATGTATTTAGTGTCACTTGGATATGACTGTATGCTCTGGATTACAAGAGAGTGAAAAAAAAGTGCTTGTAAAGTATTAAAGGACCAGTTGCAATTAACTGGTTCTTCAGTTCTGAAAATCAAAACTGAATATCCCATTTGGAAAGCCACAGGAGAAGGGACTGATAACATACTTTGTATTTGAGCTACCTTTTTCTCCCAAAGAGTCAATATACTTCTCCCTGCCCCTTGAAGACCCCTTTTTCCACTGCTTTTCCATATCTTCCCACTGGATGGAAACTGCTGGAAAACAGACTGAAGGCATCCTTTGGTGAACAGACAACCAGAGACAAACACTGTTACCATCACCTTTCCCCAGCACACGTGCAATGCAGAACATACAAGGAGTCTCATGGAAGGACATCACGGACTTCTACACTCCTGCCATCAGCTTGTTTCTACATTCTTGCACACTGGCATTCTTCCTACTTATATTTCATATAACCTCCCTATTTAAAATGTTCTGTAATTCTCAACATTACCACTGAATAATATATTTATTAATTTGTTAGTGCCACTAACTGTCCCTGAGGCTTTTCTTGAGAATGTGTGTCAGCTTATTGATTCTAGCCTTCCCCTTCCCTGCACTGCTTTCCTCCTCTGCCAAGCAGAAACATAGTTCTGTGCTGCTTCAGGTCATAATTGGAAAAAAAGATAGAAATGTTCAATATGACTCATACATAATTCAGCTTATCAGCTACCCAGGAGAAATGAGAAGAGAAGGTATACGCATGTCTGTTTCTTCTACTATCAACAGGAGAAATAATTTCCAGTTACACGAAGCATACGTAGTTTGGTCACAACAGGATCTGCAGTTAGAAGGGAAAAATGAGAGACATGGAAGCAAAGAATGAAAGGGCAGTAGGGAACCAAATTGTTAAAGGAGATTCACATATGTGAGAATTCTCGATTCCCCAGGAAGACTGGACTCATGCTTCTTTTCTAATACTCTGAATGAAATAAGTTGGCAATTAGAAAGGATAACCTGCTTCTGATCTGTAAAACATCGCAGAAATCTAAATAACAAAGCTCCAGCTTAGCTAGCTACAAAGACATCTAGTAAGGAGCTTGCTAAACCCCGACTGTGACTTCTGGATTTTATGTTAAGGCCTATGTTCTAAAGGCAAATTGTGAGAAGGAGCATTGAAACTTATTGTTAGAAAGGATTTTTAATGTAAAAATCAATACATGCTGTGTATTTAGCAGCATGTAACCACAAGGATGTCTATGATAAGCTTTGTCATGCACCAGGAACCACTGCATTAGTCAAATTCTTGAAAGGAAGTGCAGAATGTCTGTATCATTCAAACTGCCATCTGAGACCAATTACGGAAATTATTTTAACCCCAAAAGCAGAGGGAAAAATCCAGTCCTAGTTGACAGTCTTGAGAGTACCAAGGGTTCCACATGAAATGTGTCATTTTCAAATACCTCTACAAAATCAATGTTACAAAAGTGATGGCATAGCAAAGAACTTGGGCACTTAACACAATTTTTTGGAAGCCATTGAGAGTAAACAACCATAATCAAGGCAATATCTAGTTCGCCAAAGTGTAAGCAAAAGAATATTAAGAGTAATTTAAAAAAAATCGTATTCACAAGATGCAGAAATATTATAATCTCTATCAGACAATGCAGAAAAATAAGATAACATGACTGAAAAATTACAGAGCTGTCTGTAAAAAAGTCTCAGGAAAGGGAAATGTAAAACATTTTCTTAAATACAAATACATCATAACAGAACTCATCTTCTTTGTCAGTTAAGCCAACATAAAAGGCACATGTAGCTCTTCATCCTCGCAGTCAAGCTCACAACTCTATATGCACGAGTACATACAAATTGTTAGGCAGCAAATGTTTCTTAATTTTGCCCATTACAACAGTGCCCAGCAAGGGGTCGATACTCTTCAGTTTGAGTGGAAAACACAGCCCCCCCAGCACGCAGATCGTTTTTGACCTGATGGGATCATGTTCATCTATCATTACTCCCAATTAAACGGTTTTTCTAAACAGAAAAGCAGGCTCAGTGCTTGACTGCTACTGACTTTTGCTTCTGCAGCTGTTAACTTGTGTGCCTGCATGTCTTTTCCTGTCTGTGGTGTTTCCTAACACTCCCTATTTATGTGGTGGTCTGCAAGTTTTACCTCATCAGGAAATCAGCAGGAGCACCATGGAGCTAAGAAATACTGTTGTGCTCCTTGATGCAAGGCATGTCTCTGTGGGCCTTTGAACACTTAACACAGAGCAAATAAATTATTAGCGTGTGTGTGCATGTGCATACATATCCAAGATACATAAAGGCAACTACAACCAAAGGGAACAGGAACGTGCGTGGAAGAGTGGTATTCAAGCATCCAGTATCACAAAAATCCAGTTGCAGGAAACATTTAAATGCAGATCTGCACATTAACTGCTGAAAGAGCTCCACTGAGCTTTATGCACTCACATACACTACTGCAAAGGCAAGAAGTAACAAAAAGAATGTGATTTTTGTCCCCCAATAATTTTCAAGTCTATAGCACTTGTTACCCTATTCTTAATAATACTATTACTGGAGAGCAAGCTGATCTTTAAGATGCCCCACCTCCAGAAACAAGATACACAATCACATCAGGTATTGAATGATTTCTATGATTCCCATCACCACGGTGCCTGAGCACATTACAGTTGTTTAATGTATTCTTTGTCACAGAGCAGAAAGGAAAATATGATTACCTCTGTGCTATAAATGGGGATGGGAGAACAAGGAACAATAGGCAACTTGTCATATGTGGCTGGCACACTCACCACTGGGATAACCACTCTCCTCTGATTCAAAATCCTACAACAATAAACACTTTCCAGTCTGTTTTTTTTCATTACTTAAAAGTTTCTACATCAATCTATAAACCACAAGCAATTTGCCTAAGCCTTCTCCTGCTTGTAAGGGGTAAAAATGCAAGGGGTAAAAATCCATTCAGGCAAATGCCCCAGATTTCTAACATCTCAGTACATTTACAAATTCCTATATATAAACAAATGATAGAACATGTTTATGTGCTGGAAAAACCCCATCTTTCCTTAAAAGCAGAAAAGAATTCTGACAATTTAATATTTTAAAAAATCAAGTGTTCACAAGCCTGTTTATATCTAATAAACTGTTTTTCCACAAACATTTAGTAGAAACAATACAGCAAGCAAATTAAAACCTGCTTGTAGAGAAGACAAGGAGGAAAACCTATTCCTTAACTGGAGAGACACAATTAAAAGTTGTGAGTACAGTGAGAAATAAACACAACTAAATTTCATATCACATTAAAAACCTGAAGAAGAACCTGAAAATCTATATGCTGATTTAATCCAGAAGGTGCAGCAATATAGATTAAGTTTCTGATTGTCAGATACAATACTTAGATACCCTGAAGGTGGGTATTATATGAAAGCAAATAGATGAGAAAAGTATACAAATGTCTCTGTAGACAGTCCTTTCAAGTCAGAAATGACACCTCTCAATCAGACAACAAAAACACTCTAAAGACAGCTCAGAATCTGCAATCCTTCCATGATAGTTTCAAAAATATGATGGTCTATTATAGGAGAAATTATAGCAACTGCTGCAGGAAGAACACAGCTTTATCCAATCAAGCCAGAATACCACCACACTGTTTAAATGAAGCACATCAACATGTAGCTGCCAAAGCTACATCTCCTGCCACTTAGGGAATGCAAAAACTTCCCCCTTACCTTCTAACACTGTTAACTTGGCACTGGTGTTTATCTCCCCCACACTATTGGTGGCTGTGCACTCATAGATAGCCTCATCTCGATGGACACGCAGGGGCTGTATCCGCAGAACTGATCCTGATCCATCATCGAACTCGATAACCTTGGAAAAGGAACAGAAAACACGTCATTACTGGTATCTTCTGCAACAAACACTGAAAGTCAAAACAATCTAGGGGTTGATGAACAAAAACCAAAACAACCCTGTAAGCCCTAAAATACCATACAGTGAGTTAAGTGTTCCAAATGCAGTAGCACAAAAATCTCAGTGTCAAGAATGTATTTGTCCTCTGAGGAGGCCAGAACAAATGAAGATCCAATGAGGTTCTTTATGGATCAATTAAGGTTGACAAATTATCAACCTGGTAATAAAAATGTGAATCTGATGATTTAAAACATCTGAGCCATATTTGCACTAATGATTTTACTAATCACTGATTACAATTTAGTGCCAACTTTCACCTTGATGGAAGAGGAGAATATACTCTTGCAGGATTGCAGGGAAACAGCAACAAAACTTGAATAAAACCTTGAGCACGTACAGCACATGCCAACTCCAGAAGAGTGAGGGGTTTTCATGTTCTTCAGCACTGGGTACTTTGGCATAATCAACAATGATGTAATTACACTTCCTTCCCCAGCATAAATAAATTAAGTCTTTAATAAATCATTGTATTTCCATCCATCCTGCTAAGCGGCAAAATGCATTACTCTGATTTATACATGGAAGAAAAAGGTATTTATTAGTTTGTAGCTGGATCAGTATATGATATTTCATAAAAGCAAGGCTGTGAAGCCACTATTAATGCCAAACTCACCCTTCTCCTATTACAGAGTACAGCAAAAGTTGGAGATAATACCTGATGTGCAGACAGTGACAGCATGAGGGAAAGGCAGATGCCACCCACTCCTGTCCCTTGGGAACTGAAGGGGAGATGAAGAGACTTAAAGGATCCTTCGTTCCAGACATGGATGTCAGCCTAGGGCTGCTACCCCCATGCAAAACTTTCGCCCTATTTTCAAGGGCCTGTTTAGGAGCGCTTCCCACAGCGTAAAGATCAAAAGAGGGAGAACAGGAAGGAGGAAAACAATGCACCGCAAGACTCTGCAGTGACAGGAGAAATAGGAAGAAATCAAAAGATAACCAAGACCACTAAAAAAATCTGTTATTCCTCATGCACTTCTGTTTCGAGAAGAAACACCTAATGCAGTCAGGTAAAGAAAGAGAAATATGAATATCACCATAATACACTTTAAAGAATTAATTTTTTAAAAATCTATACTTAAATTAAACACGAAACTGTGACAATATACTAAATCTTTACAAAGGGCAGAGCTACTGCTAAATTTTAAAACAAGACAAAGTCAGCTACAGAGATTAATTCACTTCAGTGATAAGGACTAAAAAGCTAAGAGATGAAACAGCAGAAATCTCTTTTGCCCTCACTATCCTTTGAACAAACACTGTGTGATAGGAACAGAGCTACAACTACTAAGGGCCAGACAGATGCTGAGGCCAAAATGTTGTTAATTTGCTACTGATGGATACCTCTGCTGTGTTACAACCTAGCATGTGTACATCAGACCTGGGTTTTTTCTCCATTTAAACTTAAATTCGGAATTTTCCCTAATTAAGGCTAATGAAGTAAAATTAATAGTTACTTAGGAAAAAAAATAATCAATATCTCCTGACACAAGCTATGCATCCAAACTGATGTGAACAAAGGTATGAAATTGTTCATATAAATGCATATAATATGGCATAGCCCTCTGGTAAGCCACAACAAGCACCAAATTCACTATAAAGGTTGTATCTACTTACAAATTAGAATGTTTAAATAGTTACTATACAACAAAACCCTTACCAGGGAAAAATAACCATGTAAAACAAGATTAAAATTGATTACTTTAATCAAGGTTTTCTGCTCACATATGAATTCATGATTAAAACTGGTGAGTTGAATTGATCCATTCTGGGCAGCAAAGTCATCTTGCGCTCCAGTCAGGAAAGCACAAACATCAAAGACAGAGGATTAGAGGAAAGGCAGCAGAATTGTAGAAGGGTCACATTTGCAAGGGCAGTTTTAGAGAGGGGAGCCCAACACCAAAAAGGAAAGCAGAGAAAAAGGTGGAGAAAGTCAGTGAAAATGTATTTGCTATGTAAAATATAAATCAAATTGGTTTATATCTTTTTGATTTATATTGATTTATATCTTTTCAAAGATGTTTCTGATACCTGCTCTTCTCCCTTCCTTTCTCTCCTACTTTACTTCAAGGGACGTCAATTAACCCTTCACCATTCCCCTTCCAAGTACCTTTGTGGGAGGGATGGCAGTAGCCATCACTTAGAAAGATTTCAAGTAGTGTTTTGGCATCTCACTTTTGAATTCAACTGGGGATTGCAGGTCAAAGAGGTGCCTTATAAATTCAGACAATGAAAAAAGAAAAGTACTGCTAGATCCAGCTCTTATCTGCCATTCAATTCTCTGCAAGCCACAGTCTCCCATCTGAAGGAGGATGTCCTGCTGGTGTGTTTCCATCATCATGCTCAAAGGACACCACCTGCTCTACAGATTGCATTGCTGCAGGGAAAGAAACTTGCTTTACACTAAAGCTTTACACTCTGTATTGTAGTGATGAAGAGATACCGAGGTTGTAGTGATGGTAATTGTGCAGTTAAGACTTGTGAGGATTAGACTGATCACGAAAATTTTGCCTTTTTTTTGGGCTTGTTTTTGGTTTTGTTTTTTTTTTTTTTCCCTTTTGGTAATTACCTCAAACCGCTGAGAACTGACTTTCTTCCCCTTCTTCATCCACGTGATACGAGGTTTGGGCTCTCCTGTTGCCTGACACACGAAAGAGGCCACTCCTCCAGAAATCCCAATCTGATCTTCAGGAGCCTTCATAAATGTTGGCTTGCCTGGAAAAATAACCAAATCACCCCCATGAGGACATAACATCAGATAAGCATGGAATGTGTCATGTTAATCTAAATTATAAGATAACTGGTGCTCTTACTACAAATCCAGGTTGAATGGCCTCAGCCACACTAATTCAGTGCAGACTGCAACATGACAAGGACAGTTTCTGCTTGAGTACCTTCTTCCCCTGAAATGAATAAAGTCCATCTGGCTTGCCTATAAATGAAGGCAATAGAAGGCTCCCCCCTGCCCCCTGGGCATTCATTCAGGTATATGACAATTTGGAACCATTTTACAATTTATTTTTTTAATAAATTGATTTTTGCAGATTTACACCAGGCTCATAGCACTGGAAATTACAGAATAGCTGACACACCAAACCTACGAAATGTACCATATCTGGACATTTGTTTAACTGAAAGCTGTTAACACATCCATAAAAATTAACAGGTACAGTTTTGAGTATACAAATAACAACCTTCAGTTTTCACTTTAAATGTGGGCTGACATAAAAATACTACAGTTTAAGTATCTGGAAACCTGCAGAGGCTAGCCTATGCTTGTTAAGAAACTAATCACTAGAAATGAAAGTCAGCAAAGAAACCAAAATGGCATTCACGCATAAAAGATTTGGCACAAATGAAAAAAAAAAAATCATATAACACTTAAATAATCAATTAAAAGTGTCATGAAAATAGAGCTGTGTCTTCAAGATTTACATAACAGATTCAGATGGATGAAATTATGCATCCAGGCTGGATGGTTGTATTATTCTTCTGTACTTGCTGTATGGGAAAATCTTGCACTATGCGACCCGAGGATCATCTTGAAACACTGCTTTGTCCTTGTGAGAAGCATTTGATGATCCCATATTCCTATAAAGCACTAAAATATTTAACTCCACAGGGAGAGTTAACAGAGTCCACCCATGATGCCATTCCACGCACAGGTCACACTATGGCCATGTTTCAAATACAATTCTTATCAACCATCTCAAAGATGAACCTGACCTATAAACAGGTCAGAGACAGCTGCTGGCATGTAGAAAGGAGCCTGATAAAAGAACAAACCTGTTCAACCCCAAGATAACAAAGCAATTACCCCAGCAGAGCTGCTGGTGGCTCCACACCTTCACATTCAAGACACATACATGTGTGTCCTTGAGAGAGAGGGGCATGACATCTCTAAGTCCAGGTGCTTTGACCTCTAGACAAACAGAGCTGAATTTCCCTGACCTAGGAGAGATACAAATTCAGAGATCCCAAAAGATGACAGCCTTTAAATGTATTTTTCTAACATATGAGAGATTTAAATTCTATGGGTGCAGTTGCAGTTACAGCTGAACCAGGCAGGCAGTGGCATCTACTGAAGAGGGCAGGGGCAAGTGCTCTGCTCCTCACCCCCCTCACCACCTCTCTCTGCCTTCAGACACTAGTACCTGAATCCTACAAGGAGTCCCAGCATCATCAAAGCCTCTGTTGAATGGATCTGGGCTCCTAACCTGGCTCAAAGATGCTTTTTTCTTCTTTTCCAAGCAGGGCATGGAGAGCAGCGGCTCAGGGCAGGATGAGGCAGAGCCCAGGAGAAAGCACCTTTCTCTCAGCAACTGTGGAGCACAATTTCACCCCTGAACTACAGTCCTGGGAGACTTGGCTGAAACTGTGGCACCTCCTCAACCCGAGTTCCAGCTTCTGGTTTAGCCTACATTAACTGCTTATGCTAAGCCCTGTCCTGGCAGTGTGGCATGGTGTGACAACACACACACCACTCAACCATGCGAACTACTTCAATCTTCCCTGCTCTTGACAAAGTCCAGAGACCCGGTCCTGCCCTTCTCCAGTGCATGCGTCCCAGGCCAGGGAGATTGCCAAAAGCCCAGGATGCTTCTTCCTTCTCTCATATGGCACCACTGCCTGTGAGGAGTGTCGGGCTGTGCTGCAAGACGGTCCTTGTGAGGAGAGGTCAGGGCTGCCCTGTGCTGGACACAGCAGTCCCACCACGGCCCCACAGCATGGCACAGCCAGGCTTGTCATGGTGGTGCCTCTGTGGTAATGTGTTAAGAGCAGAACACCTCACAAGTGTGAGGAATGAGGTAAAAAGTGAGAAACAGACCTGTGAGAACCAAGCCAGAAGGGCCTGAGGAGCTCCAGGTGCCTGAGCAGGTATTCCCCTGCAGCCCATGGAGGCACCGTGGTGAAGCAGGTATTTCCTGGCAGCCCACAGCCAGGCCTGCAGCTGCCTGAGGTCAGCCCAGTGGTTTCAGAGTGAGGGACGAGGCCAGAGCAGTCGTCACCACCTGAAGGGAGACCCAGCAGCTGAGGCCACCCCTAGCACAGGGGCAGCCACTGCGGAGGCAGCAGGACAGCAGAACCCTTCAAATCCTGCAACATGCGACGCTCCGCACAGGCTGCGCTGGTGCGCGGGGGAGCCCCCGAGCACCCATGCAGGGACATGCCAGCCCCAGCCCCGGCCCCGGCCGACCTGGGGGTCACAGCTGAGACACTCCAGTGCAGACCTGGACCTCTGCTGCTGTGTATGTGCAGCCTCACTCCCAAAAGGCTCTGGCAGATCCACCAAGGCCAGCGCTCCCTGTGCAGAAGTGGACACACATGTTCTGTCCTCAACAAGCTTCTCTGAAGGAGTATCACGGACCTGGCCTCACCACAGAAATTCCTCACAAAAGTGTACTGAATTTTGCTATCCCTGGTAAAGAGAGCCCCAGGACTGTGCTCGAACCCCAGAAAATGCTTTTTAAGACATGATGGCTGCTGTCTAAAGGCTTTGGCACATTGTCCTGACATGAACAGCAAGCAATTATTAAGTCTGCTTGCTTAACTGATGCTGATTCCACATATTTACTCATCTATAATCATGTCTATTTCTACTTAGTTTGTATTTACATATATCTCTGTTTATTCACCTCTCATCTATTCCAGAGAAGTGTTAATTTACCATTCAGGCTGCTAGTGATGGCATTGTGATTGACTGTTTTGCTATGCAGCGTGCTGAGCTGATGCCTTATATTGCACTTCAGCAGCTGATTTGGTTTTCTGATTCTCTGTTATTTACTCTGTGATCTTAGAAAAGTAGTGTAATTTTTTTTCAAATGGCAAATACAGCAGAATCCAAAAACTTTTGTCCTTGAAGAATACAATGCAATTATATCTCTGACTTTATACTTACTCCCCAGCACATACACTGAGGACTTACTTTACTTTTGTACATTTAAAAAAGATCAATACTATTAAAACCAGAACAAAAGGAAACTGAACATTCACCTGCAGTAAAAGCTAAAAAACCTGCTGCCTTGATTTTACATTGTTGCAATGAACCTTTTTCCCCTGCACATTTGAGCTATACTGATTTCTGGAAACAATCTAAATCCTCCAAGACTGGTCACAGAAGTACACCTGTATATAAACCAAATTCTCAGTCTGAGAAAAGGTATTTCTACAATGGCATTTTAAACATTTCTGTGCCCTGAAATTTTGAAATTGAAGGAAAGTACTAATTAACCAAATCTATAATCCCGAGTCCTGGCCCCAGGACAACAGAGTCGGGCACGAGTCTATTTTTATACTGATTGGTAACTCTTACAGCAAATCCCAAAACTCATCTCAGTGAGAACTAAAACAAGCACAACAGAGCATGCACTAAACTCTTGGTGACTGTGAAAACTGCATGTTAGGTAGACTAGACAACCTCCACATCTCCCCTCCATCCAACATCTCTATAACTACTGCCCAGAGGAAGCTGTCACTAGACTACCACTAGTTACCTCCAAGGGCCAACACTGGGGATGAGGCCAGATCATGGTACAAGCTCTCTTTTTTAGCCCATTTTGAGCATTTGCACTCTTAGGGTAGCACTAGAAACACTGTCAGAAAATATAAGGATATACTGAAAATACAGATTAAACGACATGTTGTCCTTTCCCTCTCCTTAATTTCAAAATGAGAAGTGTCCACAGAACACCATTCACATATGAAGTTTAATTTAAGTGTTGCTCAAACATGCTACATATAAATACAAGGAACTGAAGTGTCTTTAACAGTCCTCCCTGATAACCTATGGACCAAAGCTGAAGATTTTCTGTTGAAAGCTAAAGGGGTGGGGGGAAAGGAAAAAAGCTATTGTAGTTCAAAGACAAATCTCTGAACTATCAGCCTGAGAGAACCTCCTGAGCAAGTCTTGGATGACAGCAGGGAGAGGTGCTGGATGGCTGAGTGCCCATCACACCCACCTTCACTTACTCCATCACATGGAGTAACAACTGCAGACTGGCATAGTTCCCCTAAGTCCAAACTACTCCAGTCTTTCTCTCCCTGGCCTCTCTGCTTGGTGACAGAACCCTGGAGCACATTCAGACCTCACACTCTGAACTAATTCTTGCTCCTCACTTCAAAACCAAGTTCCTGTTACAGCAAGAATAGAAGTCACTGCTCTCATTTCTATTCACTCACAAGCTTCAGACAGGAGAATGGGAAAACTTTCACCTTCTTGGCCAAAATTTTCCCTGTTTAGTCTTTGCTCAAAATGAAATTATGCTAGAAAGCTTATGGGAACAACACAGTTCTGAGGAGGAAGACTGTAAAAAAAAATAGAGTATTTCTTTCTCTTGTAAGAAACTGACTTCATCTTATTTGGCTGGGGGCAGAAAAATAACAACTTGCTCAGACATGCTCTCCATTGAGAAACTAAAACCAAAAGACAACATTTCAGAAGAAAAGGACTTTCCTTTCACATTTGGTAGTGTTGAAAAAGCCACTTTCCGAGCAAGCAGAGATTTGTGGATAATCCTATAAAGTGAATCCCAAAGAGGGCCGCATGGCATGGACGAGATGCTTTCAGAGATTTAGGCACACACTGCTCTACTGACCTATCCTAGAAAAATAGCAGAAAACCCATGCAGCATCCTGAGCTGGGTGTGTGAAGGGTTCAAAAGAAAAGCTTCTTTGAATTATATTCTAAAAGGTCAGCAAGAACGTTCAAAAAAAGCCAGAGACAGTCAGGTATGCTCTAACCAATATGGCTGTTGTCTGCCTTTCCCTACAAAACAGTGTGATGGGTTTGGGAGGGAACCTGAAGCCCTCAAGGACAGAACCTCAGGTTTCCTGGAGAGCCACTGACACATTTCCTGCAGGGCACCTCAGAGCCAGACACAGCCATGAAGTTGCCTCTCTCACCTGTATGTTATATATAAAATCACTGTTGCTCCCTGCTATTCTGGAAGATTTGTGTGAAACCATTCTTAAGAATCAGAAAACCATCTCAGCACTGGTTTTAAAATCTGCCCTGCCAAATATCTTTAGCAGAAGTGAAAATTTTCAGTTCCCTTTTCCAGGTTTTTCTTTCTTTAGAAGATAAGTTCAGAGTCACTTCACCAGATGTGCTGTGTTTAGGCTGCGCAGCTTCTTAGTGAACTCAAAGGATTTTCCCAGGGAGAAAAGTATCCCTTGTCAGATTTCCTTCAAGGCTGAGGACAGAGGTGTAGCCTCCTTCTAACTTGGCAAGGTGTCTTTTATGTGAACCATGGTCTTTTGAGGAGTAACATACAATCTACATTACCTGACTTGAATACCAGCCAGATCCTTGAAAAAATGCTCAGTCCTGGGTATTTAGCACAGATGCTTGCATTTTGATATGCATTAAGCACACAATTGTCACATAAAATATGTTTCCTTGTAATTCTGTAAAAGCCAAACATTTCAAGTGACTGAAACATAATATATGCCAGTATAAATATACATAATATATCCAAATGTTAACTTCCTTTATTTCAGAGTTCCATCATTTTCTTAAAATAAACGAGAAAAATTAAATGTAATCTGGATGCATTTTCGATATTTAGCACCCACATCAAATATTCCTCATTCAGAAAATTTAATTCAGGGCCTGGCAACACAATGCTCCTTCTGTTCTTGTGGATGCCATTTTTCCAAAGGGTCACATATAGGTTTGACGAAAAATGTATTATTGAACATGTCTGCAATTAAGTATTCTATCAACACTCACCTGCTGTGAGAGATTTTAAAGAAAAAAAATTCTCTGTCCTCACGGTACAAGTTCTCACTACTTTAAATAGATGGGCAGCCAAAAATAAGACTTGTGTTGTAGGAGAGGGAAACTTATATTTTTATCTGAAAGCTTTTATGACTTGAGCTAAATTAAGACTGGATGCAGACTCCTCTGTGAACAAAAAAATTACAGTTGCAATAGAAGATGAACTGGATAAGGACACACAACAGGCATAGGAAATCCTATTTAGGTGCCTAGCCTAAATGAATATTAAGAAATTACTGACACTGGAATGAGCCGATCACAATTAAAGCAATCCCTGCACCTGGAAATTTTGAAATTCAGGTTTAAATCCCTGCCTTTAACCTTCCCTGTCACATAGACAAAGGCACAACTGTGCCTCACCTTCCTCTGTAAAACTAACCTGCTGTTCTCACATGGCTGCTGTCAGGACAGATATGCAAAAAATGATGATGTGGCTCCGTTGTAACACTGGGAAGAAATCAACAATGACACAAACTTTCTCATGTTCATGACTGACTTTGAAGTGGAAATGAAGTGGTCTGAAGACAAAGGTGGCCATGCTTTTCTATACAACTAAACTATTTCACCCTCTCTGTTTCCTTTACGATCCTGGATGACTGGTATCTGTGCATGGATGGATGCCTCCTGGAGATGCCTCTGGAGGAAGCCAATGGGTGATTCTTCTCCTAAGCATTCACTGCAGGGCAGGAGACAAGTCAGTGGGCTCTCCCAGCTATCCTTATGTTTAGTATCATTATGCTTTCCTTGCAATATACCCACCACTGTTTAAATGTAGTTCCTGCCCCTTTGTAATTAGCAGGAATACTGTTTGGCAGAATACAATTTTTCAAACCTGCACTTTTTATTCTTGGATAATTTATATGTAGGAAGAGTCTGTTTGAGCCTTGTAATAACATTTGTTTAAAACAGCTTAGTAAAGCCTCTGTGGGTCTCAGTGAGCACAATCCTAATTCATTCCTTATTTCTCCTATTTTGGTTTTATTTCACTAAGATGACAGCACTTGGTAAATGAAACTTCTGTTCTTTATTGTTTGGTGCAAAGTACTTATTAAATAAATGCAAATGTATGTGGTGGTGTGTTGCATGCTCAGATACTTCCACAATTTTCTTTTTATCCAGGATATGGACCATAACACTTTCTCCCATCCACTTTAAAAAAACCCTTAACAGCACCCCAATCACAGAAAACAGCACTCCGAATTCAACGTATTCTTTCTGATCAATCTGAATTACAGGTTAGCTCATGTTGCCTGCATATTTCCTCTTTTTTTATTATCTTAATTTTGTTTTAATGCTCAAGAGATTCCCAATAGCTAGGACAAATGATTCTGCTATTTCAATCCAATTTTAGTGGTTGAGTTTTCCAGCTTCAAGTGTGAATGCCCATGATAATCAAATCTACAAACATTATCTCAGAGCAAGTTGCATTTCTCCCTGCCTCCTTCTGCTGACTTCCATGAAGTTACTCAGAGATATCTTCTGAGTTTGTACAAAATGAAATCAAATAAAGTGAATGATTAATATCCAAAATTCCAAGAAGTAGATCTTTTAACATGTTCAATGACCTCTGTAAGTTTCAGTTAAAAAAAAAAATCACATTACAAAAATAACAAAAGCAGTCATCCAGCAGAGGCCATGCTTCTCCCTTAACACCAGCAGCAAACATACTGAACTAAGATTCAAGGCACTCATTTCAGCAGGCAAGACCCATTATGCTTTGTTTATCTGGAGTAAGCTTAACTAAAGGAGAATGCAGGGATACATATAAGGTTAAACATATACTTTCATCAGTATTTGTAATGACTTAAGCTCAGAAATTCTGACAATCTTCAACTCCTGCTTCTTCACCATCTTGGCATAGAGGCTCTTCCCTGAGCATAAGCCCAATCTAAAGGCAAAGCCTTTGACAGGGCTGAGGTGGCTCTGCAGACACACAGCAGGAATACCCACACCCAGAGAGGCATTTTTAAGCCCTCTTTTTCCTTTTGCCAACACAGGACTTAGACTCACAAGTTTAAGTAAAAATCAAGTATTTTTAAATTTCTTCTTGAAGAAACATCTTAAAATCTTCTGTGCCCTGTGTACTTCTAGTTCATGTCTGGACAATTACATATACATCAACCTTCATCAACAGAAACTCAGCCTTCCCTGTTAAATGCTGATGTTTGGATAAACCTGCTTATTCCACAGCAATATGGGTTAAAAGCCATGAGATCACTCAAGTATAAAGGCCATGATTACTGGATATTAATAAAATACAGCAGCAGCCTGTCATCATAGTATTGCACTTTAGTACATTTCTAATTCTGTCTCTATGAATCATGGAAATTGTTGACAAAGTTTAAACGCCTAAAATTAACTGGCGATACTGAACCAGAATTGTCTCAGGCAGCCATCACACGAGGATGCTGTGCAAGGCACATTCTGGGTGCTGATTTATTTGTGACGTTTTATGCAGACAACTTAGACCTTAGCGCAGTGGGGAGGTGGTTTTTCTCCATATCACATCTGCAGGGGGCTTACAGATTTTGCACGCAGGGTGGCAAATTTTCTCCATTATTTTTCCAGGCTGTTGTAATTGCAATGTCTTTCTCAAAGTGCCTGGCTAGCTATCAGTGTGAGCTGCTTTACATCTTAGTAAGAAAATCCCTAACTCTGGCTAATCCCTGGGCTTTGACTGACTCTCATCCATGGGAAGGGGGTGTGGGGGGAAAATAAATAAATCCCTCTACTATGACATCATTCTTACTGCTTCCAAAACCTGAAATAACACATAACCAAAAAAGAAAAATATTCCAAGAAGCATAAAGCAGTCTTGCATACAACTGAAGAATACTGATTAAAAACAAAAATGAAAGAAAAGCAGCCCAGTAAAACATTCTTCTAGAACTTGAGGTTGCCTTCATTTCCCATCTTCTGCTTTTACGTTTCCTTAGAGCACTCACAGCTTGTGTGTGCAGCCTTTTACACATTTTGGGGAAAAGACAGAGCTATATATGGGATCAGCTTTAACTTCCCAGCATTTATCCTAAGCATTACACAGAGCAGAAAAACAGAGGAGAGCAGAGAAGCGCTGCTCTAACTGCAAACCTTCCAGCAGCCTCACAGAATGGTTTTCTGCTTTAATTTAAAACTGAAACCTAAAGTCAAATTTCCACCTGGTAATAGCTTAAAGGCACTTCCAATTAACTTGGTAGTACACACTTTCTGAGTTAATAAATTTTTCAGCCTCTGTGTTTAATACAATTAAGCATTTGGGCCTTTGGCCTTAGACCTTATTCAGCCTGAGAAAAGACTGCAGGGAGACAGTCTCCAATTATCACCATTTACACAACATTCACTTAAGGGCTTTCAAATGCATACATATAGAACATTCATTTAATCACATACAAAATTCAGTACCTGAACTCAGGCTACCTCTCTCTTACACACAATATGTACAAGGGACAAAACCCCCATCTAAGGGGTGCTAAAATCAAGTCATCACCACACTGCCTAATGCAGCATAGAACAGCTGTGCCTGCTCCTAGTAACTTACTTTTCCTTCCATATCTGCATTTCGTTATTTGCAAATTCCTTCAAAACTTCAAAGTTAATAAAGCATATTGCATAGTGTAAAGAACCCGCTAAGATATGCAGAACCAGGAAACAGACAAAACTGAAATCTTGTGCTTGAAAAAACATGAAAATTAATTTTGCCAGCATGCCTACCACATTAAACACTTTTTTTTTTTTACACAAAAGGATTAAAAGGTTTTAATCTCTTTTTTTCTAAGCAGCTAGTTCTTGATTCAGCAGTTCAAAAGGCTTTGCCAAGTTCAGGTTTTTCCTCTGCTTTTAAGAATTAAAAGCGACTGCAAACCTTATTTTGTAAACAGATACCATAGTAGAATGATTCTAACAGAACCAGGAGCCACAGTAAGTGACCTCTTCAGAATATTTGTTACTAAAGCAAAGGCATTCTGGGCTCTGAGGAAGGGACCTGCATTTCATTTTAATGCCACTGTATGTTGCTCTGTCCTCCTGTAGTAATGAACCAAATTCCTGCCTCATCTACTGTTAAAGATGGAGACTTTCTGCTTAATGATAGCATGAGCATGTTGGCACTTCTGTAACACAGTATTTCTTTTTCTATTTGTGTCAACTGTTTCATCCTGCAGCAACTCTAGTACAGTCTGCAGAAAACCAAGAAATATAATTTCCACATTTAAATGTTTACCAGAGCACGAGCTAGGTACCCAAGCAAAATACTCTCAAGTGGGGTAAGAAAAAATAAGTAGATCACAGAATGTTCTGAGTTGAAAGGGACCCACCAGGATCATCAAGTTCAACTCTGAAGTGAATGGGCCGCACAGGTATTAAACCAACAACCCTGGTGTTACCAGCACCATGCTCTAACTAACAAAGCTTATCTCTGGGTCTCAATCATTTTGACACAGTCTTTCCTGAAATTCCCTGAAAAACAGGTCTATATTCCCATTAAAAGGCTTCCTCCAAGTCAGCCTCCTTGGGAGCTTGGATAGGGGTTCAAAAATGATGGTTTGAACACTCCTGGGAGACATCATTGAGCATTTTTTACCAAGTAATGATGTACTTTTGCAATGGCTAAATGAAGGCACAGAGGCCCACACAACTGAAAAGCCCTTTGAGCAGAGTTTCAACATTGGGGCTACCACCTCCACCTGGCAGCCAGACTGCGCTGACAGGGGGCTGCTGAGCAATTGCAACCCACCACATCAGAAAGACAAGGACTACACAGAGTGTCACAGCCACACTGCTCAGTGCCTGGTGGCTGCAGGGAGACAGAGATGATGTACAGCCAGGAAAACTCCAGAAGCCACTGTGTCCTGCCCAGGAACCACCTCTGAGCTCTCCCAAAATGACTCTATATGTACGTGGAAAATCTCTGATCCCATATAAGTAGATGGATGTTCAAACCCCACAGTAAAGAGAATCAGTGACAGATGCCAGAGATTTCGAGTTTTACAGCTGCCACAGCCCAGCTCTGCCCTGTGCACTGAGCAGGGCAGGCGCTTCATTCCAGAAGTGCCCAGCTCCCTCCACCACCTAGGGCTTTCTGGCTAAGAAAGCACTGACTTCTAGAAAAACATCAAAATTAGTCACCTTCATGTTTGCTGCATTCTTGATTAAATTTTTCTAGCATCCATTCCTTGCTGTGTTATGAATTTAACAGATAAAATGAAAACCTCTTTTCACTTTAATAACTTTTCTCTGTGTAGACAATCAGCTCAGCCGCTGCTTCTAAACTGAGTTTCTTAAATCTCCAGCTACCAGGCACGGTTCCAGATTTTAGTTCTCTGTGGCCTTTTGCTTGCACCAAGCTTTTACAGGATTTCACCTGATTATGCACAGAATTGCAAAAAATGCAGAAAGCCAAAGTCCACATGGAAAAGTTACTATTTGTTATGCTGTAGAAAGTTGCTGTGGCCACCAGGTTTATCCTGAAGCCAAGCAGATCATGTAATGGGACCACACAAGGTGCTGAGTTTGAACTTCCAGAGCTGTCCAAGGATGTGTGTACAGGTTGGAGGGTGCATTGCAGAGGAAAGGCTGCACACAGGACCTGTAGGGCTGGGGAGTCACCCCAGTGGGTGGCACTGGATCTGCTGGGGAACCCAGTTATGCCACAGGCTCCACAGAGCACACAGCTCAGCAGGGACTGCTCTGTCTAAAGGAGAAAAATCTACTACGCCATGAATTATCTCCTTTTCAGCACCTCTGACAATACCTGTGTCTCTGGGAAAAGGGAAAACCAGTTAACACCACCACTGCAGCAGGTATCTTGGCATGGCAGCGCACATATTCCATCAAGGAGGGGGTATTTCAGTGTTCTCTATTCTCACCAAGCCAGAACACTGAATGCTACCAGAAACAAACTTCCCAAGTTAAAAACACTAAACATATAACTCACATTTGTTTAGGACTACATGTTCCTTGCTCATGGAGTCCTGCTGCAAGTCACAAACCTCACTGAGACACCAATTCCTGCAGCACCAATTCCGAGGACATTAGCAGACCAAAATCCAACAAAACAGTGGCAGGAATTTACAGTGTATGACTAAACTCAGAGAAACTGGCATTCCTGACGTGACCCTTCAGTAACTCCTTTCTCTGAGAGAACCTAACTGCTCTGATTGCACTTGGAGGCATGAGCCATGTCAGCTGGCAAGTGCCTGAAGAGTAACATCTACCAAGCAGGAGCTCAGTACGAATACTGGGAATGTCTGTGAACAATGAAGAGCATCCAGTAGCTCCTGCCATTTTTTGGTTTGTAGTCTCTCATGCACTGTAACTCAGTTTTACTTTTTAGCCATAACTTATTTGCAGATAGTATTTCATTTTCCCTCAACCCAGACCTGCAGCATCTTCTTCCACATTTCTCCTCATGTCAGTATGAGTCCCAGTTTTGTGCATGATTCACATGATCACAGAAGGCTGCCAGGCACTGTGAGGGTTTGCCTCCTTGCCATATATTAACCAGGGTAAATCCAATGGGGAGAACCCAGAACAGGGAATACCAGCCCTCACACCGATTTCTGCAGCCTGGAAAGGTGTTTGTACATCTCAGGTTTGGGGATGAACACATGGAAGGTTGCACATGCCACCAGAGTGAGAAGACAAGTATGCTGCTTACAGAGACTTGCCATATTTTGATTTGCCAGAAGTGCATTTGCCTACACCACTTAATTTCATTCTCACTGCTGGACAAAACTATCACATGCTACAAACTCAAGGGACACACACATGGATGTCAAAGCTGCAAGGTTCAGCTTGTTTTTAAGCTCTTTGGGAAGACTACAGACGATATATTTAGAAAATAAATTTGTCTCCTAGAGTGCTGTGTCTAAGTCTCCCTCACCCATTGCTGCTTTGTTGACTGAGTCCCAGTGTTCCTGGCTTCACACTCGATTTGCTGAACTAAAATCCAGACCAGCAAAGAGGATGACAAGCTCCTCAGAGCAAGTCAACTGCACCTCTTAGGCTTTATATGCAAGAGAAAGAAGACACTGTTTCACCTTGGGGATATGACATCCCAGTAAGTTTTCTGAAGGACATACACTGGGGTAAAACACAAATCTCTGTGTGAATCTGAGGCTTGAAAGAACGTCAGCCTTTCTTAACCGACTGCAAGTCAGCATATTGCTACACCATAATGCAGCCCAGAAAGAACAGGATGACACAAAAAAGCCTGTCCAATTATGCCTGCCTCAAGTGAATTTTATTAGTTGCTCAGGTCTATAAACAGTGAGGATAGCATACCTTTATATAGGCAAATGGATCTTGCTTAAGAATTACCCATGCAGGAATAATCTCCTGCCTATCACCAGCCCTTGATTTTCATGTTGTGTTTTGCAGTCTGACTTGAAGGTAGGTGCCTGCCAACTCTGCTTGTGTTCTCCAAGAATAAATGTTTATCAAAGGGGGGATCCCCATTTGCTGAGCTGGAATTAGTTACACCAACAGGGTATCAAATGGGTTGTTGCCTGTCACTGTTATCAAAGAGGAATTTGAAACACAAACACTAAGCAGCAGCAACTGAGCACTGATGCTTGTCAGAGCAAGCATGACATGGGACAGCCAAAATGTACAGACACAGAGGGCTGAAAGAGGCTCTCAAGTACAGTCCTGTCCCACGGCCTCCTCACAGCTGCAGTGCATAACCCCTTCTGTAAAGAGACCACGCACCAGCTTAAAACAGGTTTGAGGTTCAGCCACACTTCTCACTGGAAAATGGTTCCAAAATTATGGTCATGGAAACATTGTGGGGAAACAGACTGATTTTTAAAGTCATTTGTTGTCACTTGTATTCACTTGTTTGTGTACTAAACATAATCCTTTTGCTGAAAAATGTTATGTTCCATCTCTGTGCCTTTTTGCTCCTTCCTCCAAAATGTACCTGAAATTCATTTTTATGCCCTTCTTGAAAGAATAAAATATTTGTCTTACATAACCCCTGAGACTCCACAGACTAGAGACCTCATTTAAAAAAAAAAAAGAACCAAACAACAAAAACATAAGCAAAAAAGATACTGCGTGTTGATTCTTGCAGAATTCTTTGAATTTGCTTCATACTTTCTTCTGACAGAATCCATAATACTTTATCACCATCATCTTATTAAAAACATGCATTTGGGCTTGGGCATCTCGAGATCATCTTACCACCTTTCTCAGTCCCTCTTTTTTTTTTTAAATTAACTTATACAGCTGGATATAGCTTTTGTTAGTTGTTCTGTATAACTTAAACTGAACCAAGAACCCATTCAGTCTTAATTTATAAGATCACATAATTTCAAGCTCCAAGAAAACTTGCAGTTCTGCTGAGCATGTGCAAGAAGTGTTTGTTAACAAGACTACTTAGAAACCTACCCTTGCACTTTCATATTCAAGTATATGTCCAGATCTCCATTTTAGCCATAGTTATGGAACAAAAAAGTTTATTCATGACTTGCTAGCAGCCTCAAAGGCATGGTTACTGTGCAAATTCAAAACTATGCTGTCAAGTCATATAAAACATGTAATTCAGCGTTGTTAGAATATAATCTCAGATAATTAAACATGAGATAAAGGTAGAAAAACAGATGAACAGTAATCTGGGAGAACAAGGCCACCAGCACAAGAGCAGCTGCCCACATTCTGTGTGCTTAGACCATAAAACCAAGGCTGACAACAAGATTTGTGAAGTGCTGAAATCACCCAGTCATAATCCAAGAAGGACATTTCTTTCAGTCAAGCATTTTACCACTATTACTAGTAATAAAGCTGGTATATGAATTAAAGGTTCGAAAAAGGATGACGACAGTATGGAAATTAATGACATGTTAATTTAAAACTTCCGACTGTTTTGGTGTTGTGAAGCCATCACACTGCCACACCCCACAGAGAAGTGACAGACCAGTCCACCACCCTAAGGAAAGACAGTCTCCTACTCCAGACATCTTAAAATCTATTAAGTGTTTTCACTGAGTTGCACCAAATTGTATTTGGGGGCCAGTTTTAAATTCCAAGTATTAAAAAGCCCCAGTGAAAGTACTAGAAATTCAACAGTGACACTGCAGCAGACAGGGATTTATCTTTCAGACTGCTGTGATCATCATTAATATTACACTCTTGTTTTGCTAATTTGGCATTCCACCTATAAATAACTGCACTTCATGAAATTATATAGAGCAATATTAGTACTGTTCTTACTGTATTAACAGGCACCCATGTATGTAATTCATGCAGAGTGGTTTCTGACTATATCCACACTGCACATAATGCCATCAGGCATGATGGGCTGGCCTGCAACCAAACTCACCCTTCATGGAATCCCTTCTGGGTAGCTCAACAGCTGACTGGTTAGGAAACCTAGGGCAGGAGGACAGCAGTTCTTTAATACAGATCTTGGAACTACAGAAAAACTCAGGAGGTGCCCTTATGACTCTTATCTCCTTCTTGGATACAGAGATTTGGTGTCGTTTTATCCTTCTTGGAATAATGATTCTTGAATAGATCAGTCAGAACGCTGACTGCTAAAATTAAAACAGCTTAAATTGAATGCAGGACTGTCACACATTGTCAAGTGTGCTCCAGAAAGGAAGGAGGACAGAAACAGTTTCATCGCTGCCCAAGCATGAGTTTGCAGTTGTACAGGAAGGAGAAACCTGAATTTAGGACTTGACAAGCATTAAGGAGAAAGGCATGTTATTTTTACGCCCCTTCTCTCTTCTAATTCTTTGCTTATCATTTTATTGAGGAATCAGATTTCAACAGTTTGGGACATCTGCTCTGTAATGCCTCTTTCAGAATTCTGAAGTTTCCTTAAAATTCAGGTTTTTTGCCATTTTGGCATGTTTTAAAGAGACTGAATGTAGCTAAATGACTCAGAGTAGTGCAAACCTTTTGTGTTTCATTGTGTTGTGGTTTTTTCTTTAACACTGAGAAGACCATTCTATTTATGAAAGAAACAAGGAAAACCCTGCATTAAAAGTTTTTAAAGGGCTGTTATCTGGAGGAAGCCATAGCAAAGCAGTAGTAGTGACACACACTTCCATTTTTCCATCTTCACTTGTGGTTTTCTATCCTTCTACTAACTTTCTATATAAATTCATAGAAAATTATATTATTAACATCTTAACCAGTAGATTCTAAGTAAATACCAGGTGTTCATTGCCATTTTTTAGTATCAGGAATTCAAGAGAACACAAGTAGTTTTGTTTCTATCATAATTTCATTCTTTTGGTGACAAACAGCCAAGAAAGACCATGCAGCTGAGAAAACTGCTCTCTGAAAGGGCAAGACATTCACTGCTCCAAGAGCAGTTCAGTTCTTCCCATCCACCACCAAGAATCTAGAATGTGCTCTGCTTGTCAGAAGTGACACTCTGAACCCTAATGTCCAGTGCTATAGGCCAGGCTGAAAAACAGAGCAAATGTTGAAACAAACTTGACTGTATTTCCTCTCACCTAAGCAAGCGACAGCTTCCTAAAATATTCTTGTCCTAGTCACTTGAGAAAACTGTGTGTTTTCAGATACCTTCTGACAGGTGCACCTAAAAAGCATGGAAAAATACACAGCACAAATAAAAGCTGGATCGGATATAACTGTCTTCATGGAGCCTGGAACCACTTCTGCAACAATATAGGTGAGAAAGGGGAGAAAATGCGAACTATTTTCTTCTATTCTTTATGGAAGAGACTCCATTCAATCATAAAACCATAGCTGTGAAGGGACCTCAAGAGGCCCCCAGTATAAACTCCCACCTGAAGTGGAACCCTCACCAGCACTAGATCATTTGAGCGGTGGTGATGTGCAGCTGAACATCGGGAAGCTCTGAGGAATGAGAATAGACCACCTTGTTAAACAGCCTCCTCCAGTCTGCTCTGCCCTCCAAAAGGAAAAGCTTTTTTCAATTATTAATAGTGAACTTCAATACAATCTCCTCTGTCTCTCCACCTCATCTCTGCTAAACTTATCTATTATGACAGCTATTGAGCAAGTGGATGACTAAGGATGGCAGACACTCTGACTGCATGCATCCATCAGAGCCCACGTTTAAATAAACAAACCCACTATTTTCAAACATGGCTAATCACCACATCAATAGACCTATTAATTGGATTCCTTGACATGGTTGGATGCATGTTGCAGCAGCAGGGACTGGCTTCAACAAACACTGAGCTCTACTCCATCCGTATGTCTCAAAGATAAAAGAAAAATTGGAGTGCAATCAAATGCAGTGGATTAAATAACAAAAGAAATGAAACAAAATGGACACTGAATCTGTTTCATTGTATACATTCTGTGCACACATACCCTGCCAAAGTTTTGAGCATGTCAAGAGCTTATGATTCATGCAACAATTTAGTTTGGAAGGGACTTTTGGAGGTCATCCTTTCCAAACATCCACTTAAAGCAGTGCCAACTTCAAAGCTGGGTTCAACTCCGAAGCTGGATCAGATTTCCTGAGACGTCCTTCAGTTCAGCTTGGAGTATTTTCAACAGTGGCCATTCCAAAACATCCCTGAGGCTCTGGTATGATGCTTGGTCATCTTCATGGCAAGGGAATTTTTTTTTTTTAATTGTTATTATAGCTTATCACTGTTTCCCACGTTGGAGCTTATGTCCCCATTGGCTTTCATCATAACACCACAAACCTGCCAGAAGAGCCTGACTACTCCTGCTCTATACCCTCTGCTCCACCCCCTCCTATTAGGCAGCTGAAAAGAGCAGCGAGGTCCCATTTCCATCAATCTCATCCTAAGGACAAACAAACTCATCTCCTCCCACCTCACCTGGCACATCTGGTGCTCCAGAATCCCCTCATCCAGCTCAGTACCAGTGTATTGTGTGCCCAGACACATATCATCAGTCCATAACGATGCACTCCTTCCCTCATCAGAAGATAGAATTTTTTGCTACCTGCCTTTAGCAAGAATGGCCACATTTACGAGTCAGTCCAGCTCTCCAATGTTTCAGTGTGTTCAGAATCATCTACAAGCTCTCTGCTGTAAACATAAAGCATGACCATTGCTAATGAAAGATGACTTCTTACAATACCTCCAAGACCATATGAACAGTGCAGGATACCAACCTGCAAATTTATCTCCCTTACACAAAAATATTACTTGACTAGCAGCCACATCCCTTCCAAATAAACTTCACTTACAATTATTTCCAACGTTTTCACATCTTGCAACCCTAGCTCAGCCCCTGAAGAGTGTTATTCTCAGGCACCCTGGAACAGTGTTATTCCCTGGTGCTTCTCATATTCCTCACACCTTTGGCTAGACAACACATCTATTTATTTTTTAATCAGATTTCTACTATTTACTTTCTCTGCTCTACTGGTTGTGAGACAAACAATTCTTCTGCTGTATTTAGCAACACTCACACAGTGCATCACAAAATGTGGGGGTTGCAGTTGTTGCAAATTCAGAATCCCTGGCATTCTAAAGGAAAAGTGGTTCAATAGGGCTCCCACTACACAGGACTGCTACACACACTAACATTAAAACACTTGGAAAGACACTTCCCACTTCTGTTTCAACACATCACATCTATTTACATTCAGTTATTATGTTAAGTCTATGCACCAAATGAATCCCAGTTGCAACTTCCACTAAGTAATCAAGTAACTGAGCATTTTAGAGCCACAAACAATAGATTTTGCCTTTTTTTGGATACACTAAACCAGCCCTTTGTCACTGCAAAAAGAGAGGTTGACATCTGAGATATAAAATGCTCAAAAGAAGGCTGTATCAGTTAATCAAAAGTGAATGACGACTGCAACAAACTTTATCAATTCTGACATGAAAAAATGAGAGCAGAAGACCACTATCCCAGACTGGCAATTCCATTAACACTTTGCATCAGTGTATTTTTACTTATTCTTGACTGTTCATACACTATCAAGAGCCATGTGGTAAGAGCAGCAGCATACAGAGGCCAGTGGTGCCAAGCCTAGATTTTCATGGAACTGCTATTAGCAACTCCCCAGCCCACTGAATGTGACCATGGTAGTAGGGAAAGGCCAAGTTCTGCTGCCAGCAGCAATCACAGCAGACAATCTTTTTCTCTAACACGAGAATTACTTTAATTTTGCCCATGAGAAACGAAACTATTTAGATTCTGGCACCATCACAAGAACTAAATGCAATAGGAAATATACTGCATGTTTTTCATATAAACAGATCTTTCTTCTTGATTTCTCAAGTGCTGTTTCATTTCCTATTGTATCCAGCACTTACAGATATTCCTAGTTCCCACTCACATGCAGGTTCAAAAGCTAATTCATGGACACCAAGGGGAGAACTTTCAACACCATGTTTTCTATAATCAGATCTCTTAGTATCAATCAACAAAGCAGGTGAGCAATGACAAACAGTTACTGGTTTCTCACTCTTACACACAAGGCACGTGACATTCTTGCCAATTTGACAAGTAATGGTGTTGCTGGCCTACTAACCCCAGTATTGGGGAGATCCTAGAGAAACATTTGGAGGAGGATGTGAGATGGGAGTATTCAAACAGCACCAACAAAACAAAAGCACCATTCTATGGAGACAGATAGGCAACCAGCCACCTCTACAACCTTCCATCTTTTGTTCTCCCTGTCTTTGAAGAAACTGCATTTAATTGTCAGAACTCTAAACTCCTCCCTGGAAAAGCTGAGCTATTAAGCCACCTTGTTTTGCATAGCAGAAGGGGAAAGTTTAGCAGTTTGTGTTACACACAGTATGGTACAATGGGATCTTTATAGAGGTTTGTGAGCAAGTCAGCAGGCAATGATCAGACTGACAAGGACCCAAGTCTGAGCACTGAAACTGTCAATGTGTAACCACCACTTGTTCTCAGAACTCTGACTTTTTCCTGGGATCTTCCAATGGTAACAAGATGCAGAATTAGTCAAGTCTATAATTCGTGGAAGAGTCCTCCTTGATTAGCCATCCATCAGGGTGTACAGACAAGGGTATTTGCTGTCCCCTCATAATGGCTAGCTCCTTGCTCTCTGGAACATGGAAAGGGCTCTGCAAAGACAGCACAAGTGCCCATCTGCAATCTCCAGATAATAACCTACATGCTGGAGGAGGATGTATGTGCCTTGCTTGTCTGGATCCTTAAGACAACCTGCTTTGTGTGGTGCAAGTGAAGAGGTTATTAAATCTTTCAGGTGGAGAGAAATGTTACTGAGACGAGCAGAGCAGTGAAGGCTTAACGTCGCCAAAGCTCAGTCTGGGAGCTCAGACTGAGAACCAGCTGGCTGGAGAAGGAGCTGACAAATGTGTTCAGGCTGGGCAAATCCTTTTATTCTAGTACTTAAACACCCAGGACATGGCATAAAAAACAGCCTTTCTCACCTGCTGCATCCTCCTGGAGAAGGAATGATCAACTGTCAAGAAATATGCCCTCTCAAAAGAAAAGTATTAAGTGTAAAAGCAGCCTAATAGCTTCACTGGAAAGTCTGGGAAATGAGGGAACCAAGAGCCACAGCAATTCAACCCCCTGCACTGAGGAAATATCCACCATGACAAGTGATTCCATCTAGTTGTAAGGTCAGCCACTAGAGAAAGGCTGCCCACAGGATGCAGCTAAATACAGCAACTAACATCCATTAGCTGAAGAGCACAGAGCAGCAAGGCAGCAGAGACTCTGCAGGTGGGAGGGATGAGGAGCAGCCAGGCTGGGCCTGCTGGCTCTCCTGGAGATCTGTGGAGAAGGGAGCAGGTGTGCAGCAACAACTTCAGACAGGTAACAGTCATGGGCTGTAACCTGTATGTACACAGGTTAAAAGTGCACTCTGTATTATTTCCTATCAAGCCAGTCGTTACCTTCCTGGTTTTTCCCTGTTTCTAATGAAATTCAGTGTCTCCAACAGTATATTGCATCATACTGACTGCAAGCACACATAGTTTTCAAGAATACTACTAAGAACTGTCACAAACTCTGCATGTTGCTGGGAACCTTGGCTACTCTGAGAAAGTAAATGAGCAAAACAAAAACCACCCAACAACTCCAGCTAAGTGTGAGATAGCTCACGTGAACCTTGGGTGAAACAACCAGAGGGGAGACTGACATGGAGGGTCTCAGCAGTCAGGAAAGGCTGGATGAGAATGGAGGAAAACAAGGTGACAACAATTATGAAGTTTATCTTGCTTACAAAGGAAAGAAGGAGTAGCGGCAGCAGGGAAGGTGAGAACAGCATTCAAGGATCTGGGAAAAAAACCTGCAAGATGAAAAGGAACTTTTTTTTTTTTTCATGTCATGCAAATGGTCAACAATTCAGTCTCAGAGCTGCTGAAAGGGCATTTAAGGTTACAATGTTTGGTATTTATACCTTGGGAGTAAACCATACTACCAAGGAATAAATATACTGACAATTAAACACTGGAACAGCTTGCTGGAGAAATGGTGGGCTCTTCTCTCACCAGAAGTTTTTAAGGACATGCTAGACAAACATCTGTTGTAAACAGCTTAGAGCAATCCTGTCTGAGCAGAAAAAGGCAGGATGAAATTCCCTTCCACCACTATTTGCTGCAAGCAGAAATCTTCTATTCCTTTTTGAAGTTCAAGAAACATAGTTTTATTTCAAATTGTGCAGAGAAGCTCAGTCCTGGCCACAGCTGTAACCTCTGGGTTACAATATACATGCAGGAGGACAGCTAAAGACAAGCAGATTCAGGTTCCTGCAGCTACAGGGCTGCCAGGTACTCCCACGTCCCTTAGCTCCACTGGGATGAAAATATCTGGCACTGACAAATGGTAACCTCATAAAACCAAGTATTCCTTTACTGTAGACATATTTCACCTGCTCCAGAAGACAACAGAGCCCCAGCTGGGACCAGGCAAGCCTGCAGAGCCACCCAAGCAGTGCCCCTTGCTGAGGGCAATACCACACTGAGCACATGGACATGGTCTGCAGGCAGCCCACCTCCTGCTCCTCATTTAACCAGACTGCAGCCTAAACAACCTCAGATTTATACCAGATTACAGGAACGGTTTATGAATTCATAGCTCTACATCAGACCAATAAACCTATAAACTATACAGGGAAAACTCCTGAGCAGCATAAGGGATTACTGAGCTAGAGGGAAAAAATTTCTAATGCAAGGAATCCCAGTACGTCCTCCATGTATTTTAAAGAAATAAACATTTAAACAGCAATATTTTGGACTACTCATTTAATAATTACCCTAACTCTAAAAGTTACTTATCATTTTAGCCTGAAACCAGCAATAATTTAAACCTTTCAGGTCCAGGAACTGGCCTTTCTACAAGCTTACCACCATTGCTGTTTCTTAACTCTCTTGTGTTCAGCACAGGGGCTACAGAAAAGATCCTCCTTTTAAGATATTTAGAAATAAATCTTGGCACAAACTCTGTTTAGGTGTATGCTTTGTGTCTGAAGGACATCCATAGCACAACAGGTCTCAAGTTTTGGGGTTTTTAATGTTTGGTTGATTTGTTAGTTTAGTAATATAGCTGTTCTTCAAAGCAATCATAGAAATCTTTGTGAAAGAAATAAATAATTGAATGTCAGTTTTCTTCACTAATCTGTTTTAGACAAGACAGCAGCAAAAAACCCCCAAAAAATCCCAAACAGCACAGCAAAAGATTTGACTCTCCTAGCAGCTCCTCCCGTTTGAACCCCAGCAGCATCAGTTCCTGTTGAGTGCTGCGTAACACAACGCTGGCCTCTGACACTGCTGCTCTGCCTGGCCCCTGGGAAGCCCTGGAAGGCTCCTGCAGACGACAGGAAAACCATTGAGGAAGTCTCGACCATAAGGGTTGGCCAACAACACTTGATGAACACCACCTACAGGAACTAACAATGCCCACGCTATTGCTTGTTTTCAAGGCTGCTAAGGCATAACCTCAGTCTCTGCATTGATTTGGGTTTGTCCCCAGACTCGGGCACTTTGACCTGGATGAACAATTGGCAGCTTCCCACGGCAGTGAGCAGCCAAGGTTTGTTGTCATCAGCACTGCCAGGACACAACTCTCTCCCACTCATGCCTAAGGGCTCCCTTCTGACACTCCTGAGTCCTCTGCAAAAGGCACAGCAACATCTGGTTTTTGTGATGATGTAAGAGTAGTAATTTTCTTTGAGTAGTATTTCCATAAAGCTAACTCAGGGCCTGTTTGCTATTTGGTGAAATTCCCAGTACAATTTGATCTATTTAATTTTTAGCACAGCAAAAATACCAGCATTGTAGAATCCCAGAGTTCTGACCTGAGACCAGAGCTTATTACTCAATCAGGAAAAGCAGATGAGCCAAGCCAGTTCTCCAAGATGGAACTAAATCAGAATTATAACAAAGTAGGGTGGGTTTTACTTACCCACGTAATGAACTACATAGATGGCCAACAAAGGTAGATGAAAGTCAGCGTTGTCTAATTTAAGGTAACGTGTTTTGTAGGGAACAATTTAAACCAAGCAAACACTCTTCTGGATTCCAAATTAACTGCAACCACTCAGAAAGGCACTGGACATAGGTGCCTAACCTAGATGCTTTCAGTGAGGCGCTCTGTGCAGTTGTGGTCATGAAAGTAGAAACAGCATAGACATGGACTTGGAAGAAGACAGAACTACATTGTTGCAAAAAGGCAAGAGAATTTTTAAGGCAAAATAATCTAATACCTACATCAACTGTGACTTGCCCTTGGACAGCAGGGTTGACAAAACTTTAGAGAACTGTCCGCGAGAAAAGAGTGAGATGGGTAATCCTATTTCATACTTGCAAGAGAAACAGTAATTCAGCTGAATGTAAAAGTGATAAATTTGAAACAGTAAGTCTTTTGTTTTAATAGCCACACAACAGATAATTAACCTCTAGTCAGTGAGGTGCCCCAGAGCAGCAGCAGAAGCAGGAGGCTTGGAGAATTCCCTTACAGGACAACGGCTTAGGGCAGGAACGCCATTAATCAATGACCTCACTGTACTCTATACTATAATAGATGCATATTAATATTCATAGATTTTTAGGACTGAATGGTCCACTCTATCATCCAGCCTGACCTCCATTTTGACACAGGACGTGCTTCATCCAGCTCCTCCAGCCTCTGGTTCTGTTAGGCTTTTCTCTGCTAGGTCAAAAGAGGCTGCTTGTAATACAGAGGCTCTAAGGAGGTTGTAATGCAAATTTTGGCTCAGCAAGATCTGGTGATAAAGTACCACGCTGAGATCCAAGTGTCAGGAATTAAATAAACCCTACAGTTCTGTCAAATAATCTAAGAAGCAGGAAATGGGAAATGATACCTGAGCAGGTGAGGAAAGCACACTCCCAGTCCCTCTCCAGATCCCTTTCAGGGTATGGCTGCACCTTTACAAGGCCACCCACAAATGCAGTGTGGGGCTTTCCATGATGTTCATCAGCAATATTTTTATGTTACAGATGATGGGATCACACCACTTCCCATTAGCTAATGCTTTTGGAATGGCAGTATGTTCAGGCCAAACATACGTTTTAAAGCAATTCTGGACCAAAAGTACCCAGGAAGCAAACAACATTTTTATTCTCTCTCTTTTTTTTTTCTTTTTTTAAATTATCCTCACCTCTGTGACACTGAAAGAAAAAAGGAGGATTTGTAGTACTAATTTTAGAAGGGTTCAGCTTTTGGGTGACCCCTTCTTGGAAAAGGTTAATTCTTATGAACTGCATAGCTTAAATATGTTTCAATACAAACATTAAGATCCACCCAAAAGGGATCCTTTCAGAAAATAAGAACCTAAAACTTAGTGGTTTTTTGGTTTTTTTTAATCTATATATTTTCCAACAGTTTCTAACTCACTATGGGTTTTATGGAAATGAAGAGCAATAATCCCTACCTTGATGCACCTTTATTCAGACTGATACCCCTGTGACAAACCGTTCAAAAATAACAAAGGTTGGCTTACCTTTCTAAGAATCAAGCAGTAACTGAAGTCCCTACAGTGAAATCCAGGGAGCGAGGAAAGAGAGGAGGAGACTCATTGCTGCCTCACAACCCCATAGCTGCAGAGAATGTGTGCCTGCTCCACTGCCTCTGCTCCTGTGTGCAGCCATGGTGGAAACCATGCACGGGGACATCCATCACTTTTACACCTCTTGGTCAAGAACAAAAGCAGCCACATTGTCATTTGTCAAAGCTAAGTTCCTGCCACAGCAGCAGCAACCACACCCTCAGATATTGATGACAGCTGACAGAAAATACAGAAAAAAAGAATACTGCTTTAAAACGTTAGCTTCCCTCTGGCGCCTGATCCATAGGGTCTGCCTGCCATTCCCTGAGCCAAAGCACAGAAAACCTCACTGAAATCTGACAGGACACGAGTCCAGTAAAAGCACTGTGGTGACTACAATGTACAACCAAGTTACTGCACTGCTCCACTTGTACCCCTACATAAGTCTCGTTGATGGAAAAACTAAGTTTCAACAAACTTTAAAAAATTGATTTAGAGGAGCCTGGAACAGATCAAGTCTGATCTTTGAAGCAGGAACTGAGTCCTGCTGATCAGGGCAGGACAAGTCCCTCCTCTTCACTCTGCTGCCTCTGAAATGCTGAACTTTCTCTCCAGATCATTAAACAATTTCATAAGGAAGGACCTCAGCACTTACTGCCAGTTCAGAAATATATTACCAGTATTGGAAATCCTTTTAATCAACAACAATCATCTGTCCCCAGAATTACAGATGCTCAAAAATGCAGCTCAATTTACAGGGTCAGAGATCTGTGGTGCGGAGATCAGTCTTGGCACAGTGGAGGGATAGAAGAGAAAAGACCAGCAAACCATAACAGTGGGGTTCCTACAGAAACTGCAGGCTGGAGTAGCTGAAGTCTTTAAATAAATGTATGGGGTATGTGCATCATGAAATGCCCCTTGCACCTTGTGTAGAGAGGTCCTGAGTATGAAACTTGGTGTCCTCCTTCAGGAGATCTCACTAGGCTTACTGATTTCTCTTTCTACTGTTACACAATGAAGGTGTTCATAAATATGGGTAAAAACAGCTCCAGTGCTGGAGGCAGCATGACTGGAAAACCTGACAGCATCAGGAAGTCCATAAACCCCATACTTTTTCTACCCAGAGCTTTCCATCAGTTTTTTCTGTTGTGGCCTAATCTCCAAGTGTTCAATTCTCTGTTTAAGCCCCATAAAGACATTCCTACGGCAACAAGGGAAAAAGAAGACAAGGATACTTGCATCTGTGAGAGACACTGGGGTTTCTTTCCCAGACAGGCAAGATGTTGCTGCTGCTCTGAGAGAGCCAACATCAGTCTGGTCCGAGGACTCGCAGAACTAGAGCCTGACACCAGCATAAGGAGCCTCCTTCCTAGGAAAGGGCTAGAGAGTCAGCTCTGGTCCTCTAGACAATCAAAAAACCAAACAAACTCTAAAATTCTGTAAAAGACTGCAAACTACTTAAGTTACATCCACCAACAGAAAAGCTGGCATCGCTTCAAGGGAAGAAGACAGCCGGTAAAGGCTGTTTAATAGCAGTGCTCCTCAAGTCAGCAATCCACACTGGGTTTACCTGAGCATTATCATGAATTACCAACACTGGTGAGCCTTCTCCCACTTCAGACAAGTCTGCAGCAACTGTGGTGGGCTCTGTGTACTGGTTCCAAAAAGAGTAGAAGAAGGTAGCACAGGATACATTCAGCAAAACTTTCCAGTTAAAAACCACTCACCCCTTGCAACTTTAGACTCTGGTAGCCAAAACTTTTTTTAAAAAAACACAGAGTTTCAATCTGTGTAGCGCTCTAAGCTATATTAATAGCATGACACACTTCCTCAAAAATGAAAAAATCAAAGCTATTTTATATAGAAGGAATAGCGTTCTAAATACTCTCACTGCATGTGTTGGATGTGCTTTAAAAATACACAGTGCTGCCATACTGCTTCTTCTTACAGTCACTAAAATAATTTTTTTCAGGCCAAGAATTGCTGTGCTCTGTTTCAGTACATGGCACGTTGCAGACGAGTCAAACATGCCAACACCTTCAATATCTGCAGCCGTAGAGTGGATTTTGTATTTCTCTTTTCTCTCATTTCCACTTGTTTCCTTCTTCCCATCAAACACACTTTAGAAGTGAGTTCCGTCACAACCCACCAGGAGACTTGTCCCATCCTATTCTCTGTGACATCTTTGTAGCCACGTCCAGTAATGCTGGCAGCCCACACCAAGGCTCTGCAGGCTGGAGAAGTCAGGGAGATGCCATTTCCAAAGAGCCCAAGCCACCTGCAGTGTTCCTGGAAACCCAAGAGCCTCTGTCTCACAAGTGAGATACAGGAAATTGTGTCAAATAACCTGCAGTAAAAAACTTAAAAACGTGGACCAAGGACAGATCCTCAGGCCTATCATCCAAGCTAATTCCTTTTAGCTGACTTTATCTTCACATACACACTGACTGCACAAAGCTGTAACAGAAATTGCCAGAACAAGCCCAAGCTGGACTCAGTAAGACGCAGCTGCTGCCTCCGAGTGACCTCCACCAGCCCCCCCCAGAAACCACAAGGAGCAGCAAAGCTGACACCCAGGGGCTCAGAAGGGAATTGGATATTTAGCAAGATTATGCTATCTGCTAATCTGATTAGCCCCAGAGACTGCAGATAAACATAACAAAGAACAGCCGGACACCAGCTGTAAAACCCATCCAGTCAAGCAAATAACACAGCTGCCCAGAAAAGCTCAGCATCTGGGACCTGTCGCATGTAATGCTTTTAGGGAAATGACAGACTCGCTGCTCTCACGTTAGACATGGGAAAATGTGTTAATCTGTTTACCTTAAATGGATTTAACCTCAATCTGAAAAAGAGAGGACTGACTTGGATTCATACAGCCAAGACACTCAGGTAGCAAGGCACAGTGAGCAGGAGGCAGCAATCCTCAACACCATTTACCTGGTTTGAAGGATCAGGCATGACACAGGTCAAACAAGAAACGTTAAAAGATTAAACAAACATTTGTAATTAGGTGTAATGTTGATTGTCTTCTGCCCCTGAAATGATAATCAGGTCCCACATCTAATCACTGAAGACACCTGAGCTTTAGGCTGATGGTGACCATCTCCGCAGCCAGCCCCTTCCCAACACAGAAAACACACGCAAGACTAGGGACTTGTGCTGGAGGTGGGGAGAGGGATTTAAAAACGAATACTTTTACTTTTATATAAATACAATAGTAGAGAATTAGCAAAGAAGCTCTCATGCCTTCCTTATAGGAAAAGGGCTGCTGAAAGACCAAAAACCACCCAAATCACTCGCCATACATTGACTGCTACTTTCACAACTGCAGAAGGAAAGACAAGGGCATTATTTAACGTGTCCACTTGATGTTTTTAAACACAGAAAAACCAAGAGCAACTTGCTCAAGGACTGCATTCATCACTGCCTGCCAATTAGAGAAACAAAACTGATCAGTCAGGAGGACACAAGTGGCACAAGACTTAGCTCAGCGCTGTGGAAAAACAAGCACTCTCAAGTGTTCCGTCACAACAACGGGCATTATGAAGCAGGTCTGAAGTTTTTCAGCCACTCTGTGGCAAAGCACTTCCCTCCCTTCCTAATTAGCAAACACTCTGCAGTAACCTCAACCTTCCCTATAGCTCTCACTTGAAGTGCAGGAACCTCAACCTTCCCAACAGCTCTCACTTGAACCATTGGTTACCACCTCAGATTACCTTTTTCCCAAATTTGCTCCAAGATTCTCCGAGACTGAATTCTTACACACACTCATCTATGATGACAGAATCAGATCAGCATGAAAGAGGAAAACCTCTATTTCAGGGTGACTCAAATGAGAGCAGAAATACTGGGACCAGATGATTCCCCCACCACTGGAAGCAGTATCAGCTCCATGGTATTGCTGGCACCAACAGCCAGGAGAAAGCACCAGATCACCAAATACAAGGATGCCCAAGAGGGCACCAGGAGACAGTATTTCAGAATGGTTTTGGGATGTGGGACAAGAAACAACACTTTTGAGGTCAGCTCAGGGCCATGGGTATCCTGAAAGTTGCTGGAGACTAACTCTGGAAAGCAGCTATCCCTTCAATGCCGACTGAGGAGTTGGGGTCTAGCTAAGTTCAGAATGACAGGGACACAAAAAGAGAAAACATTTCTAAAGAAATTGTCTAAAATATGCATTTTCTATTTTTACAGCAAACATGACTAGTTGCTAGAATTCAAAAGCAATTATGCAGAGGCTGATCTATAAATAATGCAAAACCCAGAAAGGAGAGATCCAAACTCATTTACAGCACACCCCATGCTGTACTGAATAATGTTATGCCCCAGCTTTCACCATCCCCATAAAACAGAAATGCAGTCAAAAAGCTGAGAAAGAAGAGAAGCATTTCCCCTGCTCCCCAGCCAAAAAGGAAGGCAACATCTGAATGAAGGTAAAATTTACGGTCATTCTACTCAGTACTACTTTCATAGATATAAAGATTTATTTTTGCATTTTCAACTCACCTGCTCTTTTCACACACATGTCCCCCAAAACTGCAAGCAAGGTATCATGGAAATACATCACCCCTCACCCTGCTGCACTGTGCTCTGAGTAGATCTATACAGAAGATCACAGCACCAACTAATGCACGTCCCGAATTTCTTAAATGAACTAAGTCTCTTGCACAAAGCAGTGAATAATTTAACTTGGACGGGACATGTGCAGGTTAGCTCATCTAACCTGCTGCTCAGAGAAATACAAACTTTAAAGCAGTGTTTCAAGTTTTAAAAAAAAGGTATCTCAGGATCTTGCCCTGCTAAACTCTCCACAATATCTCCACAAATGAAGACTCCCAAGCCTCTCTTGTTCCTTGTTCCAACTGAGAACCACTCTCACCATGAAAAAGTTTCCCCATGTATTTTTCATCTGGCTGCAAACTGTGATGTTTTGACTCTTGTTTTTCAGTATTCACCTCTAGGATCAGAAGCATTTCAATTTTCCCCCTCAAAAAAATCTACTTCTTGATTGCAACTACTGAATTTCAAAAGAGTTCTTTAATTTTTTAAAAATTTATTCATCTAATATCCTTACAGCAACAATACCTTCCCACACATCCTCTCTGCACAACCAAATTTATGCCATTTACATTGAAAAGTAAGGATTTTTTTCTCTACTTATAGCTCAGTTAGCTTTGTGATAATGCAGTTTATAAAATTACATTTAATGGAGAAGGGAGCAGGTAATTTGTTTATTTCTGAACTGTGATGGCTAATGGATGGGGTGGGAATAATGACAGAATATATATTTTGCTATGTTATGGTCGAACAATGCAAGGAGAGAATGCATGACCTGATAATTTTTACCCTTCATTAAATGGTCTATTGAGCTGCTTTTTCTCCATATCAGCTTTTAAAGCTGAAAAAATACACTGCAAAAATAACATATTACTTCAAATCACAAGATTACTCTTAATTAAAGCAAAAATTACACATCTGCTTCTTAAATTCATTAGCAATAGCTGAAAACATACCTAAAAATAAGGAAATCAGAATAAGGAGACTAACTGTAACTAGCCTTGTTAACTACCCTCCTCCATAAATGCCGAGGCACTTCAATTCCCATGTCTGGAAGGACAAAGTCTGCATCACTCTGAACATCCTTGCCAAGTCCTTCCTCCTCCCAGGAAGCCAAAAGCAGAGAGGGAAGCAGAATCCAAAGCTGTCTGCATATCCAGATGGAGCAGTGTCACCTAAGCTACATCTGCTTTCAGAGGCTCTTTGTGGCTTTTCCGAGAAGAAAACGGGTCTGTACAAAGACAGACCACTTGAACTGACAGTCCTGCTTTTCATCTCCTTTCTTCAAGGAAGAAAACAGATGGGCTACCAATGGGTTTACCTGGGTTTGATACAAGGAATTGTATGCCCCATGGGCATGTGCCTTGAGCCCTGCCTGGGAAAGGGCAATGAGGGAAGAAGTTCCCAAGGACACATGGAGGAGGGTACCCCACCATGCAAGGGGAATCCCAAACAAAACAGAACAGCTTCTGAGATTGATGGGTTCAACCAGTTTTTTTGGAAAATTACCAGTGTGTAAAAATCCACAGGAAACAAACAGGATTGCAGGTTATGTTAAAACCCAAGCTACATGGCATGCAAGCAGTTTCCAATGCAAAGTAACACATGATGGAAATATGGAGATAAGGGAGCAATGTGAAGGAAATCCAATTAGGCCCCCAGCCTAACGATGGAACGTTTTCATTTCCTGTAGGGAAAATGGCTGATATTGGTCAACATCACCTGATAAACAGCAGACTGTTACGGGTTTCAAGAGAACTTTGATCTACATCTCACATCCCATTAATAGAGACAATAAATTACTCTCCCTTTTCATGACACAATGTGCAGAAATAAAGCTCACATGTTCAAATGAGACAGAGCTTCTTGATTAGTGAGAGTGCTAAAACATCAGCAGTACATCAAAACTACTCAAGTTCACATGCTACAACTCCAAAAGATCAAAAATTACTACCACTCAAAGGACATGCATTCAGTTTTCCAGAAATCACCAGAAGAGAGAATTTCTTCCCTAAGAAGCTCCCTTGTATTCAAGTTCCTTCTATCTCTGCCAAGTATGCTCATATGGCAACTGAGAAAACATTTGTGGCACTTGATTCTCAAAGTCCATATGTGTAAAGAAAAGCTTTTCCAGAAAGTATTTAGATAAAAGTCCTTTTCTGTGGTTTAAGCAGGAACACCACTGGTCAAAGTAAAAACATGGAGCTGGCTGATGTGCAAAGAACCAGCACTTGGAAGCACTGCAGAGGTCACACTGTGGCAGAGAAATCCTGCTTCATAAAGCTTTGATGTAGAGCAGCTCACAGAAATATCTTTGTTATTTCACTGAAGTACATTGTTTCTACAGCCTCTTTCTTACTCAGTGTAAAATAAGCTGTTATTGTTTTTTAATATTAATAAAGAGCATTAGTTTCTCTGTCAGCATTTCAGGCAAATGTGCAACAGGCAATAAAGAAGGTCCTAGGAGGGTCTAAACTGAGTTTGTGTTCAGTAGTACCTCACTGACTTCCAAACAAACACCCCCAGTCAAACCCAGCATAAGTTCAGCTCCAAGTCACACCTTCCACAGCAGCAGCACCAGGCTGGGTTAAGAAACCCAGCACTCAGAGATCAGGCAGTGATGTGGAGGGACAGCAGCTCACCTTTCCACTGCACACCTTCTGCTTTGGACTAAAGAACTTCTCATTATAACATAAACAGTGCAATTTATACGTACAGAAACACACACTGGAGTGGTTTTTTACATGGTGTCTCTAGTGCAGGTTAAACATTGGCACAAAAATCTTGTTTTGGTTTTAAAACACTGTGGAGATCCCCATAAAACAGTTTCTGAAGAAAGGCACTGCAGTGGTTTGAACATCCTGAATGCTCAGAGTCAAGAAGGAAGAACATCTGCACGCATTTTTATGGTCCACTCAAATCTTAAGTGCTTCCAAACGCACAACAGTTACAGCAATACTTTCAATTTAAAAGACAGAGGCCTATAAACAGCCCACATCATGAACTCTTCAATTTATCTAAAAATTTCCTCCATTTATATTTACCTTATCCAGTTCCAATAACAAACGCTTCAGTGTCCCAGTCTTTTTCATGAGTCTCTTCCACTACTCTCTACCCTCCATAAGAACAAGAGCAGTCAAAGAGCTAAAACCCTACAAAAACCTGGAATAATCATTTGAAACAAGTGAATTTGTCCTAATCCCAACTGGTTGCCAGTACAGAGCCCCCAAAACCACCTGCCCAAACCAGCCAGATTCCACCCTGCTCCCTTATAATCTTCTGGCTCCTTCTTGATTTTGTTTCTTTTCACTGAATTTGTACAGCTGCAAATGCACTCCTATAATGTGATGGCTGAAATAAGATCAGGAGAGTTTTCCTGAAACATGAAGGAAGTTGGTGGGGGTGCAGGACCTGCACCAGCTGCCCATCAGTATTCAGTGCATGCAGCTGCTCCTTGGAATTCAGCTTGGCTGGGGAAAAAAACAACTGTCACTGCTATTTTTTTATGAAATTTCACCTAACTGCTGTAACATGCCTGTGTAGTTCTGCCCAAATTCTTACATGTGTTTTAAATACTTCAGTGAAATAGTTAAAGCTCAACGTTTATATTGCAGGAGTGCCTTGTTTGTACCTTTCCCTTTGTTGCCATCTGTCAGACTTCCTCTCTGAAGCTTCTCACAAGGAAAACACCAGTAATGGTAAAACAGCAGGAATTTCAACAGCCAGCTACCTCCTCCTCCAGCCCCTAAAAGGTCTGAGGTCTGTGTCTGTGAAATTTTAATAGGGGTCCCTTTTTGTTCCAACACAGCCACACAGACTGAGCACAGCATCAGCCACAACCAAATGGTGCCAGGACTTCAATACCCCACCTTGCACCTTTTTCCTCTAACCAGTCTAAAGCCTCTTCCATTTTCCACTTCCTTCTAATCAACTACCCAGAAACCCCATGGCTGAAGCAAGAACACGCAATCCAGTGCTATCAGTCCAGCTGGTCAAGCAGAATGCCCTAAATCATATGGGATTTGTTCCACCCTGTTCCCACATATGTACAAACATTGGCAGACTCACAAACTCCCCTGACTGTACATAAATGTGCTTAGGAGAAAATAAAGGATTTCTGAGCATGTGTTACCCCAACTTCTTCTCTGACTCAGTATCAGTGAATGGCCCCTGCCACCCTCTCCATGTTTTGGAGCCAGTCCTGCAGACCAGGCTCATACACCATTTCAGCACACTCCATCACAGCTCTCTTTTCTTTCTTTTTTTAAATGGAGAGACTGAGTAGGACTGCTTGTGTTACAACTTTTCTGAAGTGCTAAGCACTTCACTTGAGCTATGAGTCATCAACTGTGACAGCAGCAGAAACATCTTGTCATAAGCAATGAGGAAACTTCAAATTAAGTATCCCACCAAATAATTTATGAAGATTGCTTATCCAGTCAAGAGGGTTTGCTTATAAAAATAATTTATAATTTGATAATTATTACAGAGACAAAAATGTAACTACCCAAAGAACCTCAAAAATGTTAAATGACAAGAAGCAAAACGGGGGGAGGGAAGTGAAGACAGGAGATGAGCATCTCTCAAGCACTTCTCAGGGCTCTAAAATGCAAATCTTTCTCACATACCTGTAAGGTGATCCATCTGCAAAGATGTTGAGAAAAGGTATTTAAGTTTCCCCAAGCAAATGCAGTTTTTCCCTCCTATTCACCCTTTTTGCAGCTTTAAAACTTGATACTTAAACTCTCCATAATTTTAATCAAGTCTCAGAACAGAATGCAGCTCTTCACTGTTCCTCCAAGGGATTTGTAATACACACCTCAGTGCTAAGATCCTCACTGAGGCAAGCACTGGAGACAATCTGGAACTCTTTGTAATCCAAAAACTGATGGCAGTTTTGTCCTGCTAGTAAATGCTCTCATGGTGTAAGAGGAATAGCAATATCTTCTGCATTTAGTTTACCATTCACTACTTTTAAAAAAATTTACTGCTCTTTGACAATTACAGGAAGGTCCATGCTTTCTGAAATTCAAACCTCTGAGACATCAAAAACTGCTTTAACTATGAGAATTTTCCCTCCCAGAGACTCAGCACAGTCCTTCCAGCTTCTTCAGCAAAAAAACTGGCAATTCAGAGTACCTGTGTCCTTGTCTGGACACAGACCATTCTCTGCCAAAGCCCTTCTGTCTCAAGCACTGAATTAAATAGGTATTACACACAAAAAGAGCTGCTATCACATACTTATTGTTCTCAGATTGTTCAAAAAATACAATTAAGCTTAGAATTTGTTGGCTTCCTTGATTTCACTGCAGCCAGCTTACACACTTACCCAGACAATGCATTCTACATAATTAAAAATAACTTTCTCTACTCATATCTTGCGGCCTCTAGCTATAATACAAAAACAGATGTTGATGCACTATTTCAGACTTAATTGAAGTATCCCTCTGGTTTCCAAGTCCTTTCACCTGCTTTCAAACCTCCACAAAGAACAGATGTCTTGCTACTGCTGGTTTTGCTCTCATCACCTCCTGGACGAGCAAACAAAAAATCCCACCCGTGTATGGTCCCGGAATTTGAATCCTTGTAAAAAACATTGTATCTTGAGAGAAATTTTGTTATTCACTAATTAAAAGATACAATTTCCTTTTCTAGTAACACTTCCATGTGCTGCAGGTGCTAAAAGGCAGAAGAATGAATCATTTTAGGCATGTGGGTGTGCATGCACACTGACCTTCTGGCACACAGCCTAATGAAGATCAGAAACCACCAAGCGCATGGATACAAAGAATCTAAATTCTCCTATGTATGCTTAGTAAAGCATTCAAGTGACTTCAAAGACCTATGTCAATACAGAAAAGAACTGTATTAAAATTCTGAGCCTTCAAATCTACTAAGCATTTCCAAACACAGGAGGATGAGTACCAGGATTTGTTCAGCTGCCCTCACTGCGTTGTTCTCAGGGAAGGAGTGTGGGCTCAGTCAGTCAGCATGCAGTGACTCAGCTCCATTCCATCAGCTCAGCAATTTAACAGCCAGTAAATCTAACCTGTGTTTTCAATCTCGCTTGTAAAAACACTGCTTTAGCTTGGTGAGGGCCAATGAGTTACATTTCTGAGGGGCACCAGCACTGAATGGATCCTTCCCCAAATGATACTTCCCCAAAATCCACCTCTGCACTTTGGTCCTGGACATGGAAGAGCCAGGAGAGCATCATGCAGCTCCTGGGATGTACCAGCAGTGGTAGGGATATCCTGGGCAAGCTCTGGCTTCTGCACTCGGGCCATGAACCAACCAAGGTGGTGAAAGCCCGTCCTCACCATGGTGGCCCATGGTCCCAGAGAGCTGCCAGCAATGCACGGTGTGTTCCAGCAAGGGCTGTCCTGTATGACAGAGCTCGGCAGAGGGGAGCGGTGAACACACAGCCAGGGTGTTCTAATGGGATTCATTAATCAGGCTCCAACTGCTCCACTTCACTAGATGGGGAGCTCTTTATAGACACTGCCTCATTTATTTATTTTTTGAATGCCCAGATTAGTTTAGTGTGAAGCTGTGGAGAGATACAATTTGTCTGAACAGATGATCTATAGATCACTGAATGAACACTAAACAGGCACTTGCTGTCCACAGAAGAATCACACACACTGTGCACTCTCCCATGGTTGCAGCAGAGGAAAGGTGAATCCTTTTTTTCCTAAAATTTAGCCCTCAGCAGTCTGGAGGTCAAAGAGCTGGCACTTGGTCCAACATGCTCAGCTCTGACTGAGGACAAGAGCTGCAGCCTCTGCCTACGAAAAGCAGGGCCCTCAAATCAGAGGGAAATCAGCAAGTGATAACTAACCTGGCATTCTGCTGGGGACAGGCTTTTCTCACAAAAACAGCCTTTTCTCCTCACATCTGTGAATATATGCATATTTAAAAAATAAATTATCTTTCATTCAGATTAGTTACTAGAATATCTCTTTCTCTGCTGAAGCAGATTTGTTCCTACGGTTGTATCTACTGCTATTCTGGGACTTGGTATTGTTTTCCCACTATTGCTGCAGAAAATGTTCAGCAGCTAATTGCACAGTCAAGTCCTTTCACATAATTTTCACTTTGACAAGAGTAATTAAAAAGCTAAACAGCTCGAGAACCAATTGATTAGGTCTGGAAGCAAAGCTCTGTTTAGGCGATCCTGAGATGCACGTGTACAGCACGGGAAGTGTTCACAAAACACAACTGGGAGCGTGTTCCTCAGTGCTGACGGTTTACTGTGATTCCTGCAAGACCTCTTTTTGCCCAATTTGCAATTTGTATGAAGTCTTATATACACATATGTGCTGCACATAGATCATGCTTTCAAGAGTCAGGAAAATAAACCTTACAGGACAAGTTACAGAGTATTTTCCTTCCATCATCTGTATCTGCAATTACCAAGTAGCCAAAGTTTGCAAATGGACTAAAATACCTCCCATCACAGGAATGAACTACACAAGGCTATTTTATCACTACATTTCATGTGCTCACCTTAAAATTGCTCTGAATTCTCTATAACAAGACTTCTATTATCATTGCATTTCAAACTACATAATTGAAATTAAAAAGTAAAGGGCTCCAAAATTACTACGTATGTAACAAAATGATGAGCTTATGAACAGTAATGAAATGGAAACTCTTGGAAGCCTGAGGTTACACAAAAACTTAAGAGATGCTCCCCATAACTTTTATAATAAAGCTAATAATTTTGTTCTTGAAAGAGAAGTTGAAAGGGTTAGCTTTAACTCACTTCCTTCTCAGTGAAGTTTGGTCAGTTAGAGACTAAATATTTGAAAAATTGTCATGAAATGTGCAAGGTTTAAAACTAATGGGAACTTGGAGCAGCAATAAAGAGAATCTTCCTCTATGCATACAGAGAGAAATCAAACACCTGGCTCCTCCTATGCCACCTAATGACCAAGAAAATGCTGGTGCTCCTCAAAGCCAACAGCTCTGGCCCCTGTGTGAGTGTGGGGCATTTGACACATGTTAGTGAACAGCTTCAAGGCACAGGCCACCAACACACATGAATAAATCTATGAATAAAGCTACAGCAGCATCTAAAAGAGAGCTGGGTGCACGTGTGCCTGCCTGCAGAAGGGTTTCAAACAATGGAAATCCAGGGCCGGCAGATGGACCTTGGATCACACTCCTTGCAGCACCACTGCACACCATTACTACAGGCACAGCAATACCTCCAGGACACAAAACGCAAACCCAAAACCTCTTTTTTGATACAGAAAACCAAAGGTTGACCTTAATTTTCCTGCACAAGTAAAATGTCAAATCTTTACAGGTAAGTCAAAGACATAAAGAAAATTTTGCCATTGCGTAAGTAGATATGCTGAAAGAAGCCATAGAAGGTTCCACACATTCACAAATGCGATAATTTAGATGACAAATGTAGCAAATTAAACCCAACTTGTTAGCTAATAGAATATTTCATTATGTACTATGAACGATCACTTGCATATCTGGGAATTTAAACAATTATTTTTGGAAAGGGGGGAAATGTTTCTGAGAACGAGGGGGTTTTAGCATCTGAAAGCTTTTCTACTGCATTCCCTTCTACCTTACCTTGTTTATAGCTCTATTCAGTAATAGTTTTTACTTGTTTCCTCGATGTCTTAATTTCCTGCAATAATACATCTGCCATGAATAATTAAGCAATGCATTTGCTGCTCACTGAAAGCTGAACAAGTGCTATAAATCAGTTCTGGGACCCTCTGCCAGCACAGACACAATCAGAGATCTGCTAATGTTGGCATTTCTTTCTGCAGGTGAGAGGAATGGAGCACAGAAACACTCGAGGAGTGCCAGCAGTGCCAGGCTCCCTCGCCCTGGAACTGGCATTTTGGGAGTGCTTGTTTGCATCTTTTCCCAAGCAGCAGGACTTCAAAGACTCTTTTGATGAGGGACAGTAAACCTAAATGTTCTATATTCTTCACATTTACTCCTTTCTCACATTCCTAAGTTGCCGTCTCCTAACTCTCTCACTCCATAGGCAGGAGGAGAGCATTATTCCCTTCTCAGCACCAAAATGATGGACTGCTGTTCTTTGCTCTATTTCCACCTTATTTCTCTTGCTGCTTGTGGTTCAAACCAGGACACTACCAGATGGTAGTGAAGGGACTAATGATCATCTGTAGTCAGGTCCATTACAGCCAGTGAAGGTTTATCTCGCCAAGTCACCCCCACTCTCAGACAGCTGGGCAGGCTGCATTTCTCATGTACTTTTTGTACATGAAGATGGAAGATAACAAGCTACAAAAGCAACAGCAATAACACTTCCCTTCAACACTTCCACTCTCATCCATATCAGGGGAAGGAACAGTAAAACAACTTTCCACTACCAGAACAGGATTCACCTTTTAATTGGATGAGGTTTTACAGTGCAATCACTTCAAGTGCAGTTGTGCGGCGTATGAGCCTCTCCAGCTTGGCAGTGCAGGTACACTAGAAAATTAATCAAGACCAGGTATCCAGCCAGGCCTAGGAAATGTCAGGGTGGCCATCAGAATTCTATGTCTTCATTTGAGAATCTCCCCAGTTTACTAGAAGGTGTAGAGACGAAAAAAAAATTTAAAGGTCAAAATGTGGAACAATTCATCACTAAATTTCCCTATAAAACAAACCATGTTATGTTCCTGGTTTTAATTCTGTTGACAACAGATTGCACATATTTTAAAAACGTAACGTTTAGCAGCTGTGCTGCCAGTCTGCAGAGTTTGCATATATAGCTGTGATATTACCATACTCTATTATTCATAACAGGCAACAGACTTCATTCTTCATCTTGTGAAAAATAATTGCAGCTTGAAGTCAAAGTCTGATGGCAAAGAAACACCCAACATAATGACCAGAGTTTCCAATATTCAGGAACTCGTGTAATGGCCTGCATTTTGATTTAAATCAATTCATTAAAAAGACAAATCTCTTCTGATCTGTACTTCTTCAGCAAAAAGTACATGGCTCTTTTATGAAACCCAGGAAAGAAAAAGTCTAGGTAGGGAAATAGCTTTTTCTTATCCACAACAAACATGCAATAAATTAACCGTAATCTTTTAACATGAAGCATAAGATACTCCCATCTCATACAGCCCTGGGACCTCACTCAGACAGAAATTCATGAGTTGGTGTATAGCTATTCATAGCAAGAATGACTACTGCAAGGAGAAGGTAAAAAACCTTACCCATCTTCCCTTCCACTACCATTAACTTAAAAGCATTCTATACAAATACACTTATTAATACATTTTCCCTTTCATACACATAAATAAGCATTTAAACATATTTGAATCAGAAGGTCTTGCAAGACCTACAGCATCTTTTGCAATTGTTTCTCAAAGCATTTTGTGCTGCTAGAATCTGTTTCAATCCTCCCCCTCCCAAAAGACCTGCTGGTCAGCGCTGCTCTGGACAGCAAAGCAGCATTGTTTGCCTAGAGCGGCCCACATGCAGACCCTCCAACCTACTCTGGGTGTATCTGACACTCAGTGCAGAGCAGCACAGATGTTTGGTGCTGTCAGAGAGATGGGCTCTTGCACATCATAGCAGCAACCACCAGATACACACCAGAGCCTGCCTTGGCAAGCAAAGCTTCTGCAACCATCAAAGCTCAGATATCGGCCTCTGAACAGATGTATAGCATGGTAAACTCTCCAGGCAGAGAGCTACCTATAGATAAATACATAACATGTACTGAGAGAAAAAAACAAACCCAGAAATACCTGCTACAATTCACAGAGCAGAGTTAACTGTATGGCTTCTGAGGATGAACCACACACTGGAACAGGCAGCTGTCCTTTAGTCATGCACAGACATGGACAAGAAGATAGCAAATCTATGAGGCTTCATGAGAAAACTAGTGGATGCTTGCAAGTCTTATATTCTCCCGTTTTCGCCCACCAGCACATTTAGAGCAGAGCTACAAAGTCAGAGAAGGGCACTGAAGAGGACTAAGGGCCTAGAGAACACTTTCACACAAAGCTACATAGTCAGAGGAAAGACAGTGATTGTCACTTGAGAGGAGGATAAAAAAGGACAGTATAAAGATATAAAAGTTATTAGGTGACCTAGAGAAGACAGGCTATGAGACTGCACCTTTCCTGGTTCATAGATGAAGACAAAGAAACATTCATTTAAAAAAGTCACACTGCCTATTCAAAACATATCTGAGGGAACAATTTCTGTTTGCATACGAAATTCCAGAAATACCTCCGGAAATTCAATTCCACATCCAACAATCCTGCATGTCTGTGAGCATTGCTTAGTGCCTGACCTGAACTTTTCAGCTGTACTTCAAGCACATTATTTCTTCTCCTAGCAGTGGATGGGAAGGACTGGCTAATCCTTCCATTCTGGCAGTGGGATACTCAAGATTAGATGCTTCACCGGAGGTCTTACCCATGTGAGCAGAGCAGAAAGACTATCAAATGTGTCCTCAGGGTGGTACTCCTCATTTTTCACTATCACTGTGATGCCTGTTCCCCACCAAGAAGTACTGCTTTCTCGACTCCTGCATGGCTTATGATCCATTAGCACTGCAAGACCTTTTCTGTATCCCAGCTGTCTAAGCAGTTGTCTCTCATTCTGTATTTATGTAGCTGATTACTCCTATTTTCAAACATCTATCCACATTTTTCCTTATTGACATGCATCCTCTCAGACAGTTTCGCCAATTTGTAAAGATCATTTTGAATTCTAATGGTGTCCTCCAACATGCTTGCCTCTCTTCCCAGCTTGTTGATGCCTGCAAATTTAATAAGCATGTTCTCTATTCTATCAGAGAGATCATTACTGCAAATGCTGAATGCTACCAAACTGCCAAATACCCACCCTATGAGCAGATGTTTCACAGGAAAAAGTCTCATGAGGGAGCACTGAAAGCTTTACTAAAGATAAATGACATCTACTGCTTCTCCATTCACAAAGCCTGTTAGCCTGTCATTAAAGGAAATTAGATGGATCTGACCTTGACAAATATACACTGGATATTATTCCTTTGCCCATGTGGATAAAACAATATTTAGAGTTGTTGCAATTAATAAAGCTCTACAAAGGAGTAATACAAGTCCAGTTTCTGAGAACAGCTTCTAATTTTATATAGGAAATGGGAACTAATGTGGGTGGGGAGAAAAGGCAAGAGTATGAGATGATCTTTATTGTACCTCCTCAAAACATCTAGCATTTGTTGGCCATCATTGGAGGTTTATGCTGGGATAATTTTGGTATAAATGGACTTAGAGTTTGACACCATCCAACAATTATTGTAACACAAAATAATTCTGCAGTTTAACATAAACTTGGAAAACACCACATGGTAACATGGTATACTGACTGTAACTCTTTATATGTCAAGTGGGGTTTCTTAAATTCCACAAAATTCCACAGGAAACTCTTCTCTCACAAACACTACAGATTACAGACAATACCAGAATTTTTGAGCTAAATTTGCCTCCAAAAAAAAACCCTTATCTGCAACAGAAGGCTGAGTGTCTAATGGAAAAGACATTGAGCACTGCATAGATGTTGACTTAACAATATGGGGATTTTGTCTTAATGTGCAAAAAAACCCCAAATCATACTCTGCTCTTAAAATAGGGCACACAGCTCTACAGAAAATGGTGTATTTTAGCATTTGAGGGGAAAGAAAACAAAAAAAACCCCAGAACTCTGGCAGTTAAATATGTTTAATGTTCCATGCATTTACCAAAACAGAATAAAGGTTCGACAGGCATTGCCAAGAAAGACAAGACCAAGCCCCTGTGGCCTGCAGTACAACCAGAGAGCAACAAAAAACACTATTTCCACAGCTGCCTCAAGAAGACAAATGCACTAGAAGAGAAACTTCATGGTGTCAGTGCAAATTAATTCTCTTTGCCCACGTTCCAGGCTGGGTGCTGGAGGACCTGCAGGACACTTCTCCTGTGCACCTCTGGCTCTTGGGAAGGCTGAGATCACAGCAGCTCTGGCTACCCACACAGAATGAATACACAGGCAATTTAGTTACACACGAGCTCACACAGCATCCTTTACACAGTGATCCAGCGTGAAATTCCCTTTATATTATTCAGCAGCCTGTTTTTCTATGGGTCACTCCTTCCACAAATCAGGGTCCGCTCTCTCTCTGGACATTACTACAGATGAGCTTTGATGGTCAACTGTTTTCAAAGACATTTTAGACTAGAGATCTATAAATATCACCACAGTCAGCTTTAAGGATACAGAAGTATTTTTCTACTCTTTGTTTTTAAGAGCATTCGAAGACAACTTTTGCAGAAAGAACCAAAAACAAATGTTCAACTTATAAAATACAGTCCCTCAACTTGAACTTTGCCTGAAGACCAAGCAGGGCACATTTCAGCCATGAAACAAACTCATAAAAAAATGAAAAGAACAGGCTATAACTAAGGAGCTTCATGTTAACCCCTGACAAACTGTGTGCAATGGGGCATAAAAAAGGATATTAGAAGTTATATACAGCAAGTATAAATGACAAGTCAACAACCAGTTACATCAAACAAGAGTAAAGGGAGCCTTTCTAGCTCTTGGACTACCCTCATCCTTCTCCTGAGAGCCATACTAAACCCTGTACTCAGCATGCCAAGACTGAGAACACTGTGTCAGGACCAAGCATCCTAGTCCTTTAAATAGGAATATGAAAGTATTTGCTTATGAGAAGTTTGCTTCTCTAAGGGTTTTCCTGTGTCCTGGAAAAAACGGAAAGCTTCTGTTTGATCCTAAAGAGGATTAAAACACATAGTCATCATAATCAGATCAGTATTTTAACCATTTTCAGCATATAACAAGAATCTCACTACTCATCATTCTGTTCTTTCAACGAATCTTCCCTCTTTTAAATTAAACACTCTCTAAGCACAATACACTATAGCTGCCTCACTTCCAAAATGTCTTTTTTTCCCCAATTCAGGGATTGAAACCCTTTCTGAAATCAGTGCATAGTGACTCTTGCATTTACCTCAAAATACAGAATTTCATTTTCCAGTTTGAAAACCCAGGCAATGCCCTGTCTTAGGAACAACTCCAAAGTGAGAGCTTTGCAACAAACTGTCTTCCACTCACACAAGTCCCCAACTTTTGACAAGCGGGTGGAAAGGCACAGCCCCAGCTGCCAGGCACAGCTGTGCTAATGCTGAGGCTCAAAATGGTTATTACAAGTGGAGTTTTTCAGGGGCAAAATCCCTACATGTGTAAAGCTGCTGAGTATTTCCTGGCCTCTTTAAAACCTCTTTTCAAAACAACCTTTAACAGAAGTAATACAACAGTTGAAGTGGATTTGGCTAAAAACAAACAAAGAAAATACATAGGTGTTCTGCATCCTTAAAACAAAGAGCGGAGGCTCAGTAGTTACTGTCTTCTCCCTGTGTGACAATTAACTGCCAAAGGCTTATATCACTCACCTTTTAGGTAAGCCAACAAAGTTAGAATATGTAGACAGAGTTTGTAAAAACATTTAAAACAATTTGCAAGGAAAGCAGCAAAAGCAAGCAAGAATTCTGAGTATTTCCTTTTAAATCTGCAGAATTTACCAGGGCTAACAGTGGACTGATGATGGTCCTTCCCATGAGATCTCAGTTACTTCCAGAGAATCCACTATCAGCTCAAGTAGAATAACCTCATGTAGCCAAGACAAACCAACTCCAAATCTCTTCCTGACATGATGACTTTATTCTAAGTACCAACTCAGAACAGTCACCCTCGGTGCAATGAATGTCTGTTGGAAAATTGTGGCATTTCCATTTATTTTGAGATTTGACCAGGTACTACCTATACATCTCAATCCAATCTTACAAAATACAAATTTCCTGGAAAAGATTTCATGGGAATTCTATTATTAATTATTTGGGGGGGCAGGGGGAACAATGAGTAATATAAACAATAAAGGGCCAACTGAAAAGCGTAGCAGGACTGCAAAGTCATTCCAGCCTGTACTACATGAAATGAAATATATTCTATAATTATTTATTTTTAATACCATTTCAATGCATCTTATTGAGAAGGCTTAATGTTATGATGGAAGAGAGAAAGACAAAACTAACACACATTCAAAGCTCTAGTATTGCAGGCTACAATTCATATACAAATGTAAAGCCATCACCCACTATAAAAAGTGCTTTGATTTAATTCAGTGATCATATGTCAGTAAAGTGTGCAAGGCAAAAGACATTTCTATGAGTTAGAAGGTTCAGTAAGCACCCTACAGTGTTTTCACACCCACAAAATAAATTAGATTTGTCTCTGGCACAGACAAAGCACTGTTTCTCACAAGGGACTAAACAGAGCATTCAATTAAGAGTGCACCACTGCTTCTCAGCTCCTGATACATAAAGACAGACAACTTACCAGAGAAAAAGCACCCGTGAACAGATGCTTTTTTTCCCACTCCTTTTTAAACCATGTTCAACATCAAAAAAGATTGACTAACATTTTGAGAAAACAAATTTCATACTCCTGGTTGTTCACAAAAATGAGCTTGATCATCTTATATTACAGTATCATTCTGAAGCACCAGTATAATGAAGAGATAATCAAAGAAACAAAAAAAGCATTCCTATTACCACATCATTGCTTTTTACAACTACTCAGCTAAAACACTGAAAGCTCCAGCAGATCTTATACTTTTTCCCTTTCTGACATCAGTAGTAGTAATAGCCAGGAGCATCACGACAAACCATATTACTTTATCGGTTTTCTGGCACTCCTTTCCATCTGCAAAGGATGTTACCATCACTACTACAGGGTATTTTAAATACCTCCTTAAAATACACATAGCAGCCTCTGCAAATAGCCACAACTGATTAACATCTGTGAATGAATGCAACTAACTTGCAGTTAGATTTGGAAAGTAAAGGGTAAGCTTTACCAAAGTTGATAGTCAGCTACAAACAGAAAGGGGAAAATTACCTTTACAGAATTACTCAGATGATTAAATGAGCTGGGATCCAGTGAAACACATTTTAATGTACCTAGGGGCAGATATTCATGAGCAAAAAGCCAAGTCCCACTCATGAAATAGAAGTCTGCATCCTGGGAATCAGAGGTCCAGAAAGGAATTCAGAGGTCACAGTGGAGGACCACATTCCCAGCTGAATGCTTTGAGTAAAAAAGATAAAAGTGCCATTGTACTACTGGAAAAAGCAGCCACTTGTCTTGGTCCTGGTCCCTTGACTTTAAAAAAACATATTGAAAAGTCTGGAGGATTAGTGAAGAACAATAAAAATTTTGTCTGGTCAGAAAAAAACTAGTCCATTCTTCTACAACAAAAAGAACAAACTTTCAGACTCTCTAACTCCTCCAATTCAAGTTGCTTCTCCAGGAGATTGCATTAAACAGCAAGAGTCTCCAGTCTCACTGACAGATGTTCTAATATCCAGTGTCTAAACCCTAAAAATGCATAAAGGTAGTTTAAAATAAATACACATTTGGAGAAGTAATGATTACTTGCCATTCTAACAGATCATATAGGAGCTGGGTAAATTCTCTATCATTTCGTTTTCAAATCATGATTTGACAGCCTCCCAAAAGCTACGTGCTAACTCATCCACAGCTGTAACAGCAGACGCAGAAATTACTACTGAAATTATACAGCCTGTGCTACACAGGTCAGAGTAAAAGACTACTCTGATCTGATTTCTGGCCTTACAATCTATGAATCTACACTGAAGATAAAACTGTAAGCAGGTAGTTCTATTGGTTTTCTGTATCACCAAGCCAATAAGCACACACTCTCTCAAAGAACAAGTATTAAATATATCATCCCCTCAACATTTGTCACTGTGCTGGATAATTTACACAGATACTTAATCACAGGAAGTCCCTTGGGAAGGCAGGAGAGGAATTCCAGCTGTGCAGCTGAGTCCGAATGGTGCAAATGGCAAGTGGGGATGCTCAGCCCTGCACAGCAGCAGTGAAACAACGAGCCATGGAGTAGAGACAACAGTCAGAACCTACACCTTGGTCTCCATGCAGACCTCTGTCCCACAATGACCCTGCTCAGAGCTGCCTGAGAGCAAAACCCAGAGTAAGCTTGGCTGCAGTTACTACAGCACCTCTCTGGGTTCAGGAGCCACCTCTCATCGAGGGTTCTAAGGAGACAACAGGGAGAGATCACTAGATATTTATTCTGCTTTTACACCCTCCATAAGTCTTCATACTGACCACTACTGGATGAGGGATTTGGGGCTAAGCAGACCTTTGACCTGTCAGCTGACATTGACCGATGAATGCTGGTGGCTTTAACAATACATAAAAAAGACAAATCATCATGCTGTGATTTGTTGTGAGTAACAACTCAAACAAATTCATGCCCTCTGCAAGTGCTGGAGCTAAAAGGGCTATAAATGCAGAAAAAGATCTGTTGTCTACTCTGTACATGATGTTTGTCCTCACAGCATTCCTTCTACCTTGATGTCTGCAGCATTTAGCTATGAGCAGGCAGCATTTAGGTATTTTACACAGAAGTGTAGAATCCATTCCTACCTAAATATATATATTTATATATATGATGAGTAAGGACACCAAAACTAAACACTGCACAATAGCTGTGGTTAATATTTCAACCCATCCCTTAATGACACCACCTCAATGCCTCAAGTGCAGGGGTTTTCCTAAACAGTATTTTCCATGTTCTTTCTGCTGATGGAATATGTCAAGCTAGTCAAGGTAGAATTGCAGAAAATTAGTATTTACCTGTGCTGCAATACCTGGATCCAATCTCATCAATTACACATAATCACTAGATAGAGTGCTTGGGGACAGGCATGCAAACAGGAAACCTGGAAACAGAAACTGATGCAAGGCAGCAGTGGAGAAGCCTCATGTCCAGCTTTTGGAATGGAATCGTGCTGCCCAGCTCTGCAAAGTGGCCATTTTCCAGGCTTGCACAACAGCAAGTCTATCCCACAGCGTGGCCTCAAGCAGCTGTATTTGGGGTTAACTGTTGTTGAGGCATCATTCAGGTTATGAGGGAAAAGCAGCAGAGCCAAATCAGGGAGTCAAAATGAGCCAAGCTGGTCTTGGGAGCACAGAACAGTAAGGGCAGACAGCAAAGTTAGAGGACAAGGACAAACTAGTGCCTTAAATGTTCCCTCCAGTGCTCTTCCACCCAAAACCTCCATATACACTTCAGGTATGATGCAAAATCCCTGGCAAAACAGAGCTCACCTGAAGCTAGAAAGGTCATCTTACTATTCTTAGACTCTTAGACTCTCCTACTATTCTAGACATCACCACATCTAGAAAAGCCATCCTAGTACTCTTTTTCCCAACCTTCACAAGCATCATCATCTTAGCTTTTTATTTTCTTTTTTTTTTTATTGTGTTTCCTCAATTCAATTAGCATCCAAGAAACACTGAAAAAAACAAAACAAAACAAAACAAAAAAAACCTCAACCACATAAAAAAAAAAAAACCCAAGTACAAGATGCACATCTTTCAGATATAAAGTAACTTTTCATTTCAGGGGCAGGGCAGCCTTGAGACACTTCAGACTCGGGGTCCCTTCTGGCCAGGGGTGGTGGGAGCCCAAGCTCTGGCTCGACCACACCAGCTCACTGGGCACGTTTCATCTACCCCCTCAAATAAAAGCCAAGTTTGCTCTACCTCTAGAAATCAAAAGGTGCAAATTATTTGTTTACCAGGTATCAATTTACAGGTAGTTGGCCTAATTCTACCTTAGTTCTTCTCTTCTACAAGGTCACTTTTGAAGTGGTTTTACTCCTTAAGCCCTTTGAAATTCTGTGCAAGACAAACCAAAATATACTGCAGTTAGAAAAGGCCTAGGATGGGTCACCTGGTCTCTTCCTTTGGCTAATGGAACCTGTTCCCAGGACTTCAAAAACAAAGTCTAATTTTTAAAAAACAAAGACAACAACAAAAGAGATTGCTGATGATTTCTCATGAGAGTATTGATTTTCCCCCATTTTCTCTGCATTTTGTTTTGAGAGGGGGTTTTTTTGGTTTTTATTTTATTAGAATAAATGACACATTTTCAAAAACTAAAAAAAGCATCTTTTAGTTGACAATCACACTGAACATTAACTGAAATCTGCAAAGCCATTTTTCCCATGCACAATCAAAAGCTGACAGAAAGGGAAGCACAGAGTATAAAAAAACCCACACAAGCAAGCTGAGAGAGAATGGGTAAAACAGCCATCCTGAATCAGCTCTGAGCTACTCTAATGGAATTAGGGTCACCCTGACAGAAACACAGTCAGATCACAGAGAAAATTTAATAATTTCTTATTGCAGTCTGTAAAAGCTGGGGAGGATTTGAAATAGCTGTCTGCCAAATTAGCACTTCTGTATCCACCGTTGGTGCGCATGTGCCCCTTCCCACTCACCTTCTCCTCCCAGCACCCCACCAGAGCAGCCAGGAAAGCACCACTCCCCTCCTGCTGCCAGGGAGGCATCCAGAAAGCCCCTCTTTTTCTGACACTCTGCCTCTCAGTTTAACCTTTGGATGCCACTTCAAGTCCTCATCACTGACATTCTTCAGAGCTCGGGTGACCTCGATTCCAGGGGAGGCACCAGCACAGCGCAGCGCTAATTCTGCCAGGCAATACACACAAAATCTGCTTTATCTCAGGTGTTAACATCCCGCATTCTGCCAGCTGCCTAAATTGTCAGGAACTACAGCAGCAACATGAGACACGCTACACTAGCAGGTGGGGAAGGCAGGGAAGACCCAGCCGTGGGCGCTCCCTGAGCACCCAGCCACGAGCCACGCTGCTGCCAGGGATGCAGCACAGCCCATCTCCAGCCATCCTTTTCCTGCTCCTATAAAAAGCAATTTGGAGACCGACTCCAGAAAATCCAGGGATAACCCTGCTCTCATTATCCTGTTGTTTTCAGTGGGGGAAATGCAAAAATGTTTTGTAGATACAGAGCCTGCTCATCTCTCCGCTGACTCCAAGCAGCACTGCAATGGGGAAAAGGAAGAATCACAGTGATTTCCTGGGAACAGCCATAACCAATAAATAAATGCTCTTTTGCTGAAGTCAACAGGATGCTGTGGGGACTAAAAAACAGAGAAGTGTTCACATGGGCTGCTCTTTTCACAGCATCCCTCTCTAGCTTCTGGAAGCTTCAGTGTCCACATACTGTCATATCTTCCCTCTGCCCTTCACTACTGTCCTGAATCAGGACTCTCCAATGCCAGATTCACTACTGCATCACTTGTCTGCATCATTGATGTCAGGTCCCATAAAATGCAGGGTTTGGAGTTGACATTTTATCCCTGCAAAGGCACAGAGCAGATAGGTCCTTTCATATAGCTCCCAGCCTCTGAGGGTCAGTGGCACGATTCAGTAGGTAAGATGATAGAAAAACTCTAAGTTGCTAAAATACACAGAGTTTCTAAAAACCATTTTCCATCCTAGGAAACCCTTGATTAATCCATGGTGGCTGTGCTGGTTAAAAGGTCAGTGCCCTCCAGAGCTGCCTTCCAGATTAGGAAAAAGCAATTCAGACTTAGTCTGCACGAGAGAGGAAACCATACGTACAGATAAACTTGCTGCTCAACACAGAAATGTGCCACATCTGAGACATCACACAGAAACAGAGCCAATTTTGTTAAATTCAAGCATGTGGAATTATTCCACAAAATTAGCAAGCCACGTCTACCACAATTGATCCTCAGGCCAAGAACTGTCCTGGGACATCTCAAGCTCCACCAGCTTCTGCATATTTGTGATGTGTGATGCTTCTCTCCTTTGCAGGAGCCAGTATGAAGATAATAAATTTCAGGGAATTTTTATACACCTCAGAACACTTAACAAGTACTTCTCTATGCCAGATTCCAAAATGGGCTACAATGTGCAGACGTAAAGTGATTTGAATAAGCACCTTTAACAAAGCACCAGTAGACAGCAAAGTACGCTGAGGAAGGAGACAGCTGCTGCCCCCAATTTGACTGGGCAGCTCAGACTCATACAGACCTATATTAATCTGCTGCCTGTACAAGTCATCCCTAACGATGACAAAAGAACTGAATTTGTGCGTTTCTTCACATCCCTTCTTCACTCTTCTCTCCAGCTTCCCTAAATTTAAGCCTTCCTCTCAGTCAAGGACATTTAGGGAACCCCCAGTCTGTTTCCTACATTCAGCCAGGCTCCTACCAGCATTATTCAAGATCTCTTTCAACTTTCACAAAATCATACCTAATTATAAGCCTGGTGACTCTAAAGCTGCAGTGAGAACGAGATGACTGCTGGCAGCTCAGGAGGTGCATCATGGTCACCTCATCTCCAATTCAAGCATCCCAAGAGCCCTGAGTACTTTTCAGAGGCAAGAAGTATTCACAACTGCCAGAGTCTGTGATGAATGTGCAGACATTTGGACACTGAAAACCTGGGTACAGGTTAAAAAAAAAAGGGGGGAGGGGGTCTGCACAAATACTTGGGGATTGCTTAACAAATACACAACCCAAGATTATGCAAAAAAAGCATTGAGGTTTCCTGCTCTCATATGTATAACTCATTCCATAAAACATTCCTACTATAAGGTGTTTTTAGTAGCCTATCATCAGCCATATTTTTGTCCTCTTGTCTGTCCACATTAGCATTTTGTGCACATATTTCCCCTTGGCTGGATGGGGCTAATTAAAGCCAGTCACAACAACTCTATGGGACTACCAGGACAACAGCAAGGACACAACAGCTAAAAGTATGACCACAAGGAAACACTGTACTCCAATTCTGCCAAAAATATGGGTGTGGGAGAACTATACCAGAAGGTTAAGAACTCGCACCCTCTTCCCCAACAGCATTCTCCAACAGCAACTGCCTGCTGACTCAGGAGAGATGTCTCAGTGCTACACAAATTACAAGAGCTGGCAAAAGAACAAGGAAAAGTAACAGGGATTACTGTGACCCCAATACTTCTTTCTTCCTCCGCCCCCAATTTTCTTTACTCATCTGTGCGCGTTAGAAATCAAACTGTCAGGTTTTGATCTTGCAGCTTCTACAGAAATTCTTTCTGCACTTGAATAAATTTTGTCAGTCTTTTTCTTCTACTTGTGCCCCTTCACACACACCCTGTTTATCTGCAATGCGCACACTGAGAAATAGAAGACTTGGGGGGAAGTTGTCTCTTAACCCTCTGTTTCCAGTACAAACAAGGCTTAATATTTCTGGAAAGAAATTTTGCAAGGCATTCAAGCTTTCCAAAACTAAGTGTTACTTACTGTCCGCTCCTGCTAAAGGCAGCATCAAGCAGCAGAGGATGGCTGCTGGCACAGTGAGTACTGGGATGCAGAAGTTAGGCACCATATTCCAAAATAGAGCAAGTCCTCTTCAGTCTGAGGCAAGTGGTCAGTACATCCAGTGTTACAGACACAGACTTACTCCTGCAAACCAAAAAAGGAAGAAAAAGAAAATTATTATGACACACAGATTAACTGCCAGTATATCAAACTGCATTGCAAAGTCATCATTACAGATACTTTTAAAAAGAAATTTACCTATTTTCCCTGCATGAGCAGTAGAGCACCACACATGCCTCTGAATTGAATAAGCTGATTTCAAGGGTCAGCAGGCATAAAATGCACCTGTCTCCAAGTTTACCTTCATGTACAGTCTGGTTTATGGCCCATTAATGCATCCTGTAGTTGCTGCTGCTCACAACAAATAGTTCTGAAGCTGCACATTACATTCAAACAACAATCTAAAGCTCTTGTAACTCTCCTTCCATGTGCTCAAGACAGACATGGTTGACTGAATGTGTAGGGAGGGTTTGCAATCAAATTGCACATGAAGCAGAGCTTGGGCCATCCAGCTGGGCTGGTGTACACCAGGCAAGTCTCAGCGGGTTCCAGCAGAAGAAACAGAAGCTGAATTGGGATCAGCTGTCAGCTCACAGGGTGAGAGTCACAGCAGAATGTTATTAAGTGTCTATAAAGACAAGCTTTACCCAAAGCAAGTACCTCAGCTTCCAATTCACCAAAATGGAGGCAATGACTACCTAAAAGGATTCATGATTGGGTATTCCCTCTCTAAAACAAAACAAATCATCTTGCAAATTGCCTTAACTTGGGCATCTGCTTGAATACTGAAATACAGAAAATTTCTTGAAAACCAACCAAAAAAAGGCGAGTATTTAAAAAGAATACAATTTCTGTGTATCTGCCCTCTTTATCTTTTAATGAGAACATACTCACTGTACTTCCATCTCAAAGTCTAAGGTCTACCTATTAAAACAGACTTTAAAGGAGCTAACAAGCACCATGCCCTCAGCAACCACACTCAGCAGTGACAGGGGCTCACACCTTCAGTGGCAGGCATCTCAATGCAAGCACAAGAGTTATTTAAAAGTAGATGTGATTCTCCACTAAGCTGCAGAAGTTACCAAACTTACCAACACAGCATTATTAAGGAATAAAAATCTCATGCTGGCAGATGCCAGCCTGAGTGGACTCCGAGTATCCTTGAAGCAACGCAGCTGCAACTGTGCACCCTGTTCGTGGCCCAACATGCCACTCTTACTCGTGTTGGCAGACATTTCAAAAACATCTTCAGGACTGCTCTAACAAAGATATTTCTGAATTTTGCTGGTTTGGAAGCGTATTGTTTTTTGGAAACCGCTGATCTTTTGATGGAAGTATCACAAGTTACAAACATGTCTACTTCTGACAAAAGCACGTTGCTCAAAGAATGCCAGCAATGATCGTGCCTAGGGAAATCCACGAGAAATCTCAAGAGAACCTACCTCAGCAAATATTTACAGTGCATAGTACTAACAAACAGGAGATCATGATTCTTCTCCGTTCTGTTACTGTATTTGCACAGTAAATCTTTTCCTATGTTATCATACTGCACAACACAGAGAAATCTTTATTTATGCAACATCTTCTCTAGCCAAGACATCTGAAAATGCTTTACAAAATAACCTAGCTCTAACCTAGATGCAGAGAGAATACTGATCATCTCATCCTGTTTTTGTCTCAATGAGAAGGCATAAATCTAACTAAGTTCAGCAGCAAAATTCTGAATACTGCAGAAGAGGCTCTTTGTACCAGCCCCAGTTATCTTTGCTGCCCTCCAACTTCCCCATCCTCACTCAACTCTCACCAAAGGATTACTAAAAGCACCATTTACATGTCTTACATAGCCAAGACAGATACAGGTAGTTGTACATTTATAGCTGCATAAGCTCTGTTCCAACGATAAAACAGTTCAGTCCCCAAGCAGTTGGCCCAGTGCCAGCCAGCTCCCCAGATATGGCCACACAGGAGTGGGAAGAAATGCCTGGATCTAGAGTGATGATTATGCTTCTAAATTCTGCATGTACAGGGGTAATTTGTGCTGCCTGAAGAAGGGAACCCACTGAAGCACTTTAAGCAGCATTACATCGGGCTCAACAGCAGCCAGAATCGTAAAAGGCTACTTTTCCTGGGGAGGGGGTGGGAGACACCAAGGGTTGAAATTACTGTGTCAAAACTAATCATGTGTGTCAAGCTCTGTAAGATTAGGACAGAGAATGAGTTCTACTGGTGGTGCTGAAACATCTTAGGTATTTGTCAGACCACAGTGGGGGTGAGCGGCTTTCAGAGAGCTTTTCCTCTTTCATTCACTTCCATTAGCAACAAAAGTGTCTCATCTAAAGGTGTATCTTGAGCACAGATTGCTCAGAGTCTTGTCAATAGCACCTCCACAGTCCTCATTCAGAATTAACTCTCAGGAACATAAAAACCTCAGTCACAGAATAGGTCTGTCTCTTGATTTCTCTCTTCTTTCAGTAAATGTGATCAAGCTTCTCTCCAGTTTCAACAGATTTGTAACTTTCCTCTCTAGCCCATGAGATACATACAGCATGCACTATGCAGAACTGATGAATTGTCAGATACCCTACCAGATGCTTCATAGACTTGATCTTTTTCAACTGCTTAGTGCTCTAAATAATTTACCATCTGGTAGAAAAGCCAGACTTTCTTATGCCAGACTGCTGACTGTCCCTCCAAAGTTAATAGACCACCTTTGGCCTTTAAGAGGATCAAAATTTGCTACTTCCTCTTTCCATGGTTGCTCTGCTTATGGAAAAGTTGTCTGCATTCAATAATTAAAGAGCTTTAAATTGGAATGTTTTAAAATTTCATAAATCTCGGTAACTGTCATTCTCTTTTGAAAGTGGTTCAGCTTTCCCAATGAGACAACCCAATACTCAAAGCAAGGGTGTCAGCTGAAGTTCAGTTAACCCTTAGAAGGACCAGTGTTACTCTGACAGTGTTAAACAGCAATCCTGAACCATTGCTAAAGGCTTCCTTTCCTGTGGCAGAAGGTAGCCTAGGATGGAAAGCAGCTAAAAAACAGATAATATTGGTCGATTTCTGGCAACAAGCTAAACAAACACAAAGTACTGCTTTGCCAAAATCAAGTACAACAGCAACTGACCAAATAATGCTCCTACACTTCTTAATGTGCCTCGTCCCCACCAAACTCCTGCCTCTTCAGGCATGCCTCTCTTGTTTCTGGACTGATCTCCTGTACACCAGATGATCTCAGTCCCTTCATTTGAAGGCCTCCTGTAATCTCACTGCTTTGGCCAGCATCTCAACTAATACTGCATTTGGGAGCCCAGACACTGTACAAGAAGGTTTTTCAAAAACACACGTACATTCTCATTTCTTCTTCTGCATCTGGTCCTGGCAATATTATAAACTCTAGACTACATAACCCAAAATTAGGCTGAGGCTAAGCACTCCAGATGGCTTTGTAAAAACAGCTTTGAGTTTAACAAGCTAAACTCCTGCCTCTGCTCCAAACTCAGTGTTAGAGCTACCGAGAGCTGGTTTGGCAGAAAACTAGAAAGCACAACAAAAAACTAGCAATCTTCATTTAAATATATCAGTTTTTTGCTGTGGGGCAGGTGGATGGAAAAGAGGCGGTCTTGAGGACATTTTTTGAAATCTACACGGTTTGATTCTTTCAGACAGCAGAAAAAGCTGGACTCATTTAAAACAGCGCCAAGAATACCAACAGCTCATATGGTACTAAGAAATTCTGGCAATGAGTATGTCTCACAGGAGACTGCAATGAGATTAGAAAAAGCAGTCAACTTTGAAGAGTCAAGAGGAATTTTAAACCAGCACTGAATAGCTTATGTCCTCTATGAACTCTTCGGTAAGATAAACTGAACTGAAACAAGTGGGTCACCAGCCAAGACTGGCACAGTGAAGAATAGCATCCCCAAAGCAAGCCTGCCCATTCCAAATCAGGGACAAAAACACTGCACTAAAATCACTTTTTAGGTTAAGCTACTTTGCAACCCAAAGAATCTAAGAAGTCAGCACAAAAAAGCTCCCTCCAGGAACCCCTGTACATCCACGGAACTGCCAGGTTTAGTTGTGTGTTTGAGTACTGACACTGCCTTTGCTGTGAAACATCGTCAAGAGACTCTGGAGAAACTTTCAGGGTGGGAAGGTGAGCCCAGTCCATAAGCAATGTCCTTAGCTGATCTGGAGATGTCACAGTGTCTTTTCAAAAAGGAATCTGAAACAATTGTGTTTGTTTTTCAAGGTGGAAACTTCCTCAGTGCTCTCAAGATGAGCCCAAGTATGCAGGTCAGAAAATACCAACTGGGCACACCCAGACCATGGTAAAGACAGGGCTGAAATTACATCAGCTTCTCCCAGTGCTACTACACATACAACACGACTAAATTTTCCTTCTAGACCTCTACCCTCTATATTGTACACAAGTATCTGAAGGGGAATCAGTGCTCCAGAGGGACCCTATCAACACAATACCACCTGATCAGCTCTGGGTGCCACATCAGCAACGGCGATCACGCATCACGCAGAGCAATAAGGCAGCTCTTTATTCTGTTAAAAGTGAGAACAATAGCTGGCTACAGCTCAGCTGCTTCACTCTGTACATAATGCCTCATCTGTGCTCAGAGGGAGGAACAGGAAAACCATGACACACCATATAACTCAAGACCATCATATTGCACACATTAAAAGTTGTGGAAGCAGTTACACACAAGCTAATGACTTTTCAATGTTTCACTTCACTACATTAGTATTCCTTTAGCATAGATTTCTTTGTGCCTTTCTGTGAGAAATATAATATAAAGAGACTTGGGGAGTACAGCAATATGGCCAAAAAAGACAAAATGAGTCTCATTTCACTCCAAACTCCCACATGCAGGGAATGTATTAGAGAGATTCAGTGGGGAGATATATGAAGATAGCAATGATGGCAACACTAGAATAGATTTAGGGAGGAACTTCCTTTGAGCTTGCAATACAATAAAAAGGCCAAAAGCTAAAGAAACTGCCACATGAGCAAAGGTACCACCTCTGGGACCCAGTCATGAGCAGGCCCAGAGTATCAGTCTGGTGCTCTCAGTTACAAGGCTCTGCAACCATCTGGAGAGAAAGAATGAACAAAGCAATTCAAGAACCAGGAAGGATAAAAATCTCTGTCTAATCACAAGCAGTAGACAGACTGGCTGAGAATTTGATAGCTATCTGTAAGTACAAGAAGGATACAAAACACCAAGAAAGGAGTGGAGGAGTATAATTAGCCATGGACATGTAACTGTGAGAATGAGACAAAGCAAACCTAAGTGTATGCAGAATATTCTTAGTAAACAGTTTAAAAAAAGAAAGAAAACACATCCCTCCCCCAGAAGTATTTTTCCCAGAAGGAAAATGTTTTCTCACCTGTTTGGAAAGAAAATAAAAATGGGGTAGGAAAAAACCAAAAAGAAACCCCAAAATATCCCATAATCTGGGAAAAAAAAATCATAAACAAACTAATACAGGCTGATTTGGTATGGAGCAATATATGTAACAGCAAGAACTCAGAAATAATTTTAAAAGTTTCTCCTTCTTTTGATAAAGCACAAAAAAAGTGAGAGTGTTTAAGCACAAGCTGGCCCAGTTACAGGTCACTGTGATGCTGAACATGCAATCCCAATTTGACCCAAGGAGAGGAGCAGAGACACTTCTAAGCAGAATATAAGCACAACTTGAATATTCCTGTCAGCTTTATTGGCTACATTTGGTTCTGAAGACATTAAATTCCAAAGGTGTCATTGCCTGCAGACAATACTAGATAAGAAAGAGGAATTTTTCCACTGGAACAAGGATTATGAAGGGCCCCGTTAAATAACTATGGAGATAAGTTAAAATATCCACTTAAAATATAGATCAGCCTTGAGCCTCACAAACCCAGCTATCACTCACAGTGAGCACTAAGCACAGATTGCTGTAGATCACCCTACCCAAGTGCAAAAGCTCCTAATGCCTGCTGTAAAGTCTCCTTAAAAGAAGTAAACTATTGCATATCAGCCTTTCAACAGAAGTCTCTAACATTTACAGAATAGGCCCAGTACTGCATCCAGATGCATGAAATGCAGATCCACAGCAGTAGAAAGTTCCACAAAAAATAAAACTAAATCACCTATTACTTAATTATCAGCAAACTCCACTAATGCAAAGAAATATGCTCATGAGTCAGACATTTCCACAAAGCAAGAATTTCTGTGCTTTTTCTATAAATTATTGTACACATGACAATATATTCCTAATAAAAATGACAATGCTGTAACAGGCTTGACTGAATTCAGCACAATAGAAAACAGTGCAAGGACTAAAATCACTAGGGTCTGAGTCCTATCCTCTAAACCCAATTCCAGGGCACTAAGTTCTGCACAGACAGGGTGCTGACAGGTGGTTTTATACTAAAGAGAGGAAGAGCTGAGAAACAGGGTCCTTCTGGGCTTGCTGCTTACACCATACCACAGCTGAGTGCCATTGACTGTACAGCTGTGCTCCTGTTATTCCTGCATCTGGAACCAGCAGCGCCAAACACATTTGTTCTGCATCTCTCAGACTGACAGAACACGCAAGGCAGAGCAGACCTTAGTTCCACTGAGCACCAGAACTAATTTTAATCAAAATGGCAAGAATGCAAATGATTGACCAGATGAGAGATAATCTGTCCTTCCATCCCTTCAAAGATTTGCATGATGTCTAATGGCTTGAAGCCAAACTAAATCATAAATCAATTCTAGTTCAAAATTAAATCAGTTTACTCTTTGTAAGAATGTTTTTACTCTATCCACAGGTCTACTTGGCCTCTTTAGAGGTCTCAGTGTCAAAATTTTTGAGACCTCCCAAAATCTGAACAAGCCCTTTCTCTGGCTTGGAGATTTTGAGCAACTTCTAGAAATTTTCCTTTGCAGCATCCAAAGCTGGATTCTGTGAGAACACGATCTTCAAGTATTGTGTTATTTTTGCAGTAATTTCTGCTTCAACCAGAGTACAAGATACATAGAGAACATTTTCCAGGGTGTGGGGGGAAGTTGTTCTTTTTAACAAAAAATACCTAACATTTGCTAGAAGTTCAGTTATGTTTTATGTAACATAGCATACTACTGGGGTCTGCTCACTTAATGCTTTTCAGATTAACAGCTTATTCTAAATCTGCTTTTGCCAAGACCTCAATTTCTGGAATTTGCTTAGCTTTTATATTTAGAAATACTGGGGACAATACTAGTAGCAAGTCTTCTACAATATTTTCAGTGGTTAAAAACTGATGCAAAGTAATAATTTCCCTCTTTGGCAGCACACTCCTCTTCTTTAACTGCCTTCCTTAACCTTCCATCATCCAACAAGACAAATTTTCACACAAGACAACGGCACCGATTTGCCTGAATAATTTATCTTCTATGTCTAGTCAGCAGTTCTTCAAAGCCCACCTTGGATCTTTCAATTTTCCTTTTATACTCATTTTACTTTATACACTCTACTACTGATAAATGAGAGTTGGGTTTCCAAGTCTTCATCTCAAACAGCTTCTCAAGCCTGCCACCTACCTAGAGCGAATTACTCCCAGCTAACCGCTTACTAATTTAACTGCTTTTCCCAGTTTGCTTTCTTATGTTCCCCTATTGATTTCAAACCACATCAAGAAACTGATTCACTCCCCCCTTGCACCCTCCCTTTTTCTTTTCTATTCTTAATTTTTCCCATTATAATATTTGGGACACTTTGACTGTCTTGTTCACTTTCTTGTAAGTTAACCTTTCTAAAGTTTACCATCATTCCCAACATTTTCATCTTCTTCACCCCTCTGAGCTCAACGATGTATTCATGCTCTATATTCACCACAGTCATGGCCACTCATGAAGACATATGTGAGGAGTCCACAAACACCTTCAACCTTGCTGATGCTGCAGCCAGGAGTGATTAAATTATCCTGAGCAACTTCTTGTGCCTGCAGCTATTTTAAGCCAGGCTCTGGAAAGAACACACGCTGGTGACAAACCCTCCACCCACTGTCTCGCAGCCTCTGTCACACGTGGCTATCGAGTAAAAAAGGACTTACTGCTTTGATCCTACTCACAGAGACAATAATCCTTTTCTACAGGTCCACCAAGCACACACAAAGTGCTAAATTCTCAAATACATTGTGGCTGCCATCCTTTCTAGACATGGGCACCACCCGACGGGATTACCACCTGTCCCAGCCACCCCATCAGCCAGCACCGACCTGTGCAGGAGAAGCAGCAGCAGCCTGACACAGGGATGGCTTCTTTCTAATGCCATCATTTAGCAGACAACTTATGCCCTACTGGAGGGTTTATGTATCCAATTAAACTTCCTATAATTCTCATCCTGTGAAACTATGAACATTTTCAATACTAGATTTTGGAATTATTCTCTCCCAAAGGGCTTTGAAGTTAATTATATCGTAGTTGTTATTACTGTCTCAACCACGGATACTGCTTGAACCCCATTATTGTGTGTGTTACTGAGGGCTAAAATAAGAATAGCTGCTGTTTCGGTGTGCTCTGGAGCTAGTCTTTCCTGCAAACTGCTTCTATAACCTTTGCCCAAACATTATGTATGCTCAGTTTATATGCAGGTAGTTAACAGAGCCCAGTAGGGTAAATGGACTTATTACATTTATTAAACTGAATTCTCTCCATGCAGAACGCCCCCAGCATCCTGCAGTTTGCTGGCTCTGGAGGCATTTTGGCATTTGGAAGACAGCACCCAGAAATTCCCTCCGCAACTAATAAGCAAGAACTAGGAAAGCACAAGTTTCATGCAATTGCCTTCTGTATGAAAAATGAAAACTGTTTCTGTAACCTCTAAAGAAACCTAGATGCAATCAAGCTTATTGTAATAAGATGCTAAATTTATGATTATTCCTTTTTATTTTTTCCTTCTAGTAAGGCCCCCTAGCTTTGCTTTGCTGAAAGAAAACAGCCTCTGAGGTGGCATATATGACACAGCACCTAAGGCATATTGAAGAGATGTAAATTAAAAAAGCCCAAAGTGTAATATAATGCTTACTGAAGATGAAGAAACTAAAGGTCTGCAAATTGTCAAATTCCTGATTTAATGGCAGCAAGTTAATCTTAACTCTAACAAGAATTTCTATTCCTAAGTTTTTATTCCAAACTACTTCTCTCCTTCAGTAGCAACTCAGGCTAAAAATTAAATCCAGTTTTTTTGTATCGCATTCTGTACAGTAAGACACACAAAACATATACACATCAGATTTTTTCCTCACTCAGATCTGAGGCTGTCGTTCAAAACTGTTTGATGGAAGAAAATCAATTAATAAATTTTATAAGTCTCCTTTGTTTGTCAAATCAAAGCAGTAGTTTCCTAGTTACTTCCCATCCAGAGGGACTGAGACAACAGCTGCATCAAGGCTGCAGCAAATCCAACACTTTCCGGACAAACCAGCCATCTTCCATCTTTCATGCCACAAAGCAAAATGCCAGGACTCTTTAAACAGGCCAAAATCTGCTTCCACACTCACATTTTGCAAGTAAATTCTTATGTGGGGCCACACACAACTGCTGAGCACTTACAGGAAACAGACAGGAAGGCTCCACATGGCTGTGGATTCGTGCTGCCTGACACCTTACCAAGGATGCACAACCCTCATCTGCTTCGGATTACAATGATGAGAAAAGGTGGGAAGGCTAACAATATTCTGCACATGTTAATGAACCTGTAATAATTGCCTCTGCCAACCTCAGAAAGAAATCCAAAACATAAAGCCAAGGCAAACATTACTATCTCGCAGGTAAGTTGGGCACATCACCACCCCTACACAGCACTTGCTGCTCCTTGCATCTTGCGTGAACCTGAACCTCCCACAGACCCTCCTCATCCACCATAAAATCCACACTAAATTTATCACAGATTATGTGCAACTTTGCTTTTTATATCCAGCAATTTTCTGACTAGTAGAAAAGGCATGCTTTGCTAACCAAGGGTATTCAGTGCATGGCAGTTATGTAGCTACTTCCAATGGCTTTGTTATTTCTGCACTGGAGAGGCAGCAGGAGATTCCAGTTCTCACATTCACCACAGCACACACATGGTACAGATAGAGACATGGGACATTCTTCACCTCTTGGTGGTCTTCCATTCCATCCTATGGCTCTAAAAAAATTAAGGTTTGCAATTCAACCTTAAGTAAATTATTCAAAGGAAAAAAGGCAAACAAAAAAATTTACCCACCACATGTCTGCCTCCACAAGACAGTAGCTTGCTTTTGATTTTTATAATTCAGTCTTACAAAGCTCCTCTTCCTCAAACCTTGAGAGCATTTCCTATGTAACTCAAATCTTACAACTTCTGTGCATTCTCTTTACCAGGAGAATGGTCCCATGCTAAGTCTGAGTCAAGACAAACCTGAATTCTGAAAGATCAACCTGAAAAATAAATAAATTATGTACCTCACACAAAACTGCCCTTTTCTAATGAAGACTTCTGCCAATAGCAGATGGAAAGACCTTTGAAAAATAAGACATCCCATATGCCATCTGCATCAACTTTGAGCTTTACTATTGAAATTATTCACTCTCCTTCCAGGCCTTCACCTTTACATGACCTTGAGCAACACATAAAGAGGATAACACATTATGTGCAGCTTCTTGGGATACTATTCAGTAAAACCTAAGGAAAGAAAATTACTGCTAGCTGTTTTTTCAATCCATTCTTGCATTAGTGTGCTGAAACACATACTTGGCGCCGCTGAAATCAGATTCAATGTACGTTTTAGCGTACTTAGGAGGAAAGCTATTTTAATTTGTTAGTTGCCAGAATGTAAAATCCTGAAGGGAAAAAAAGCTTCCAGCAGAAAAACAGAACATATCTTAAAGGGGAAAGATATTACCTAGCTTCACAAAAAACCAAGGAAAGATTAAGGTGAACCAGGTTAAGTACAGCTCCAAGAAAAGGAACAGCCCCTTCTTCCTCCCCATGGCTGATGCAGGTGTGGGGCTGACAGCACAAAATGCAGCACCTTGTTCATCAAAACCTAACAAATTAACAGCACAGTAACTCCTCAGCTGCCAAGAAACAATGCTTCTGAAGTTTTTGGCGACATATGGGGAACATGTTCCAAGTTTTAAGCGTTTACTTTTGGATATGCAATGCCACCAGATATCCAAGCTTTTTCTTACCTGCAGACTAATGCATCAAAATCCCCTCTGAAAGCTTGTGTGCCCCAAGTCTGCAGCTCTGTGTCCATTACTTCTAGATGTGTGCCCAGCCCATTAAAGTGGACCTGAGCCAGGCCTGAGCAGAGGGGTGGTTTTACCCAACCAACAAGAGCACACAACACCACATTCAGCCAGTCCTATGTTTAATCAGCCTACAGAAAAGCAAGACAAAGTCATCCGATGCCAGAGCTCATATCCCTGGCTGCTTGACATCCAGGCAGTGCATGGATTCTGCATCACTCAAACCTGCTATGGTTTTACCCTTGTGGGTTTTAGTAATTACGCACAAACACAGAGAGCTTGCAATCAGTGTACTCTGAATTAAATTTTAACCAATAAATGAAGTATTAAAAGCCACAAAAAATTTTATAACATTTTAATTGTGTATTACAGAACTCATCTGGTAACACCTAATTATAATTCTAAATGAGCAGCAATTAACAAGCTATTTTACGGTGCCTAAGTCCAAAACAAACAAGGTCAGGACAGTCCTGCAGAAGCAGCTGCTAGTATGCACACTGCAGAAGGGAGGCCAGTCTATGCTTGGAATGTACTCATCCCCCTAATTCTGCATCAAAGCATTACATTTTAGAAAGTGTAGGGAATATCACCCATCAAGAACAGGACTTGCCGTACCACTGGATCCTCGTCAGGAAATGGACAGCTCTGCTCCTCACACACCACCCACAATGCCAGTGTTAAGTTCATGTGAAGTGACACACACCAACACTGTGTCACTGATGGGGAAGGCAGGGGCAGGTCGGGCAGAATCAAGTGTTCTCACCTATCTCATGTAGCAAAGGATGGGTTGAGGACAGAGCAACGAAGAAGTCTCTCTTCTTCACACTTCCCACAGGGAGCCATAACACTCCCTGTAGTAAAGGTAGTAGTAAAGGTAGCCCACCTATTGCTTGAAAAAATTAGTTAATCTTTCAGAATCATCCAACACTTCCAAGCAGGAGAAAAGGTAGACACTGTAGACAGAGCCACAGATTTCCTGTTATAAATTCTAGGACATTTCCCACTGACCTGGATGCTCTCTCAGAAACTTCTTGGAAGAATCCTGCTTCTTTACTCCATGGCTAGTAAGTCAAGTCTTTCTACCTGGTAAGCATCCACTAAGTGTTTCAGAAATGGTTACAGCAGAGAAGTACTCCACTAGAAGTTTTAGGGGTTAACCAGCAAAGGTTCAAAGCCCAGAAGCTTTATTTCAGAATGCATTACCCTTTACTGACAGGTTGGGTTTAAATTTTATTTTCATATTTTATCCTTTAAAAAGAAACGTTCTTTGAGAGCTGAAATGTGAGGGAAAAACCTCAGCCTAAATTATATGCAATGTACAAGGTAATTTTCTCTTTTCAGAGGGTAGACAAGGTTTCTGAAAAGGGCTTTGAGACACGCTCATGCATCTGTCTTTTGGTTTTTCCTTTACCACTTTTCCACAAAGAAGAGGGGCCACTCCCGACTCCAGGGGAGGAGGTAACAGAACAAGAACTTGCCTGATGCAGCTAGTATCCTCTCTGTAGGAGCAATGCATTAGATATTCTTAACTAACATTAACAACATGTAAACATTTGGAAAAGTATCAATGATCAGCTTTTTAAGCAAAAGAACAAAGTACCCCAGGCACTGTCAGGGCTAGATCAGCAATCCAACTCTAGGAGATGCTGGCAACAGAAAATGCACTTTATATATGCAGGTGGTTTATGAGAAATAATTTGTGTACAACCCTTTTAAAAAGAATACATGAAGGAATTTGAATAGCTATCTGTCATGAAGCAATGCTTTTCAGAATAAAGCTTATTCTGTTCTCCAGGCTCACGGACAACTTAATTCCTGATGGATTAGCCTTCTGGGTCACATTGAGGACACCAGCAGTAGAAGTCGGCTTAAGGTGCTGGAGATTCCCCACCACTCTGGTGTGCTTCTGTCCCAGCCACAGAAGCACTTAAAGCCTCACAGGTGGTGTAGATCTCTGTGAGAAAGTATTCTGGGTTCGCTCTTGCACCAAGACTTACAGGCTTCAGACAGTCAAGTGAACCTGCATTTGTCCAAATGAGTGTGCCTGAGACCTGGGGTCTCCTAAGGAAGCCAGGCTGATCTGCTGTCTGATAGGATTATTAAAAATACAAAATAAAAGTATGTCTCTCCCTTGACAGTGTTCATTGAAAACCAATTAAGATTCATGGCTAGCTGAACCGAAATGACCATCCCTGGTAAATAGGACCCTTTCTGAGCAAAGGCAAGAGGAGAGCTTCCAAGGGCTGAAATAAACAGGGCTTTGCACATACAAGCATCCCTCAGTACCTTCTTTCCCAGTAAACATGGAGAACCCTATCCTTTGATCGCATGACAAAGCTTTTGGACGGATATACTGCAGTGCCTGTCACTTAAAAGTCACTGACCGCCAGACATTTAACCACTGCCACATGCCTGTGCTGACAACCCTCTCCAGGAAGGGGTCCACAGCAGGACTGTGCCCCAAGTCCTGCTTGGTGTTCAGCTGCAAGATCAATCCTCACTCTGTACCATGGCTGGGAGGAGGGGCCCTTTTCAAGGGCCTGGCAAACTCCATCACACAATCTGCAAGCGCCCATCCCGCAGCCTCCTCCAAAGCCTTCGCTGCCCAGCACTACAAGTGAAACCAGCAGGACTTCATTTTTTAGCTGTTCAAACAGGAAAGGGAAAGCTGATCAAACCACTGCCTGAAGGGAGGATGCACCAGGAAGGCCAAGTGAAACTACAGGCACAGCAGACTCAGAGGCAGCAGCCATCGCTAAGACCAAGACTAAATAACTACCGACAGTCCTTTGCATGAACCACACAAAGCTGATTATTTTTTCCAACAGACCAACTATCCTGGGAAAGACTACCATCCCCAAAACCTTTTCCATCAACTGTCCAAAGGAGTTGCTTGCAAATTACTGGAGGCACAAAAGCTGCAGACTCTTGGCTCTTTATCTTTGAAGGCATGCCACTTGAATTTATCACACTACATGCAAGTCAAACTTTATTTAGCTGAACGAGAATCCTATAAGCCCCCTTTTCCTCACCAGAGAGTGAGAACAAGCAGAACAGCTAGTGCCTTCTTGCTTTACTGAATTCATTATACTAAACCAAAAGCAATGTCATCTTAACTTGAAAGGACTTTTAAAAGAGCTTGAAGCAATTCTGCTGCTATAGCATTTTTATATTTTGGATTAACTACAAGCCCTCTTAACCCCTCCAAGTTTGTAACAGTACGTACTCATATCCTCCCAAGCTTTCAGAGCAGTCATCAACCTCTGAGCTGTTAGCAAGCTGGGAGTTAAAGCACATACCATGTACAACTACTGTAATTTGACTCCTCTACAAGTTAAAGAAGTCCAAGTTTTAGGTATTTTTGTCCACAAGAAAGGACCTGCAGAATCTGGTAAATTATCTCAGACATTCCTCATGTCTCATGTGTAATTTCCTTGATTAATAACCCAGGCTCACAGGGGCAATGAAAAGGTGAAAATCCTACTCCAGGTGACAGTCCTAAAAATATTACTAAATGTTACCTTTAAAACATTTCCTATTAGCATTAATACAGAAAGATTTCTATCAAGAGAAGTTCTGTAAATTCATTATTATTATCACTGACTTTTTAAACTGCTTTTCAAATGGGATTTTTTGACTTTTTTTTTTTTTTTTGCCAATAGAGAGTATCAGAAGCTATAGAAAACACCTTAGCAGCAACTTTCTTGAAATGAAATATTAAAAAAACCACCCCACTACCAATAACTGGTTCTGTTTGATGTAGTTTGTCATTTTTCTAGACAGCTGAAAGCCTTAGGCAAATGTGCAGGGAAAAACAGTGAACCATCTCATCCATCTTTTGTTTATTAAACCCTGAGTTTATTCAAGTGGCTTTGAGTTCTGAACTACACAAAGTCTTCTGAACCATTCCACACTCAGCAATTGAATCTAGGGGGCAGAGAGAATGCAAAATGTCCTTTACGTTTATTAACTTCTGGAGAAAGCACCAGATAACAAACCCTTTCATCTCAGCTCACACAGCTGAAGAACAGTGAGGAACAATGGCCAGAACCAGACCAGCTCCAGCATGATGGTGCTACCAGAAAATCCTTGTCAGGTGCTTGATACATGGCCTGCCAAGAGCACCTCTGTCACTCCTGGGCTCTCTTACCCTGCCTGTGGGGGACACCATCTACAAAACAACCAAACAACCATTCAGAAGCACTTTCAAGCCTTTTTCTGAGCCTGCCGTGTTTTCAGAGCAACGACTGCATCTTGGGGAAAGTTGGACGTGTAAAGCTGGACGTGTAAAGCTGGACGTGTACTGGAGATGAAAGGCTGTCAAGCACTGCCAAGTTATCTCAGACTAACAGTATCTAGGGGAGATGGAGATGGATGGAGTCACAAGATTAAACTGCAAACACACCCAGTTCAACCCTAGTTTGAAAAACGCTGTCTTTACTCTGTCCATTCACAAAATCATGGGGAAGAGAAAAGCCATTTTTATATACAAAACTGTATTACAAGAGTGCCCTAGAGGCCACTGTATCATTCATTTTCGTACTAAATTCAATAAAAATACAGCGCTCTTATTTAGATTAAACAGGTGCAGCACCAAGGGGTCTTGCAGCAGCAGCATTTAAGACCTTATTGAGAGCATGGCCTTCTCTAATCGAAGCAACCAGCCTAATCAGGAAGCCAACATGGGCAATTTGACAGCAGTAGGTCTAGCCCCAGAGGTCCCATACATCACTGCCTTTGTCTGAATTTCCCCTCCCTTTGCTATCTTTCCTCACTCATTTCCTAATGCTCAAGTGTATACCAAGACAGTTGAGAGGATGCAATTTGTAATCTCAATTAAGCACAACATGAGGTAGCCAAGTTGATTAAGAAAGAAGGGGCCTAAATTAGCTTACTGCCCCTTTACAAGAATTAATTTCTATTCCAGCAGTGCCTATGGTGGTGTGTCCAGTCCAAACACATACCAAAGTAAACAGATGAAGTCAAGAGAGGCTGACATTTTTCACGTGGCATGGCAGGGGAGCTGTGTGCCTGCGAGGGTGCATGCACTTCAGCCTACCTGATCCATTAGCGCTTGGTCAATGACAAGGAAAGTACAGCCTTTCCTTCCCTTAAGTAAGACACTAATCTGTTACAACTCTACAAGCTAGGGCAATTAATCAAAAGTCTATCATACCATATAAAATGAAAATGGCTCAAAGATGTGCCTGTTCACATCAATTAATTATTAGAGGAGCATTAGCTGAAGCTTTTCACCTGCCATTTAAAAGTTCAGGGTAATATGACACGACATGCATACAACCACTGCAGCACAGTATACACCTCCATTCACCCACCCAGCTATCCCAGTTGTGCCAGTACCTGCTCTGTTTCTGCAGACTGGTTCAGGAACACCCCAAGAGCAATCCGAGCCTGCCTGCTAGGGATGCTCAGTATGTACAGCTGGGAGTCAGCAGGTAGCCCCTCCAAATGGCAATCACAACAAGCATTTGCACATGTTTGCCTGACATTTCCTCTTCTGTTTCAAAATAAAGTCCTTAGGCAACAAGGCAAGGGCTTGGTAAAGGTAGTGCAAGCATTCCTAGAAACCACCAACCGTGTTGTTTTCAGCTGTGTTCATGCTGCTGTAATCAATGGAAGCACTTAGCAGTGATGAGCACATACCAGCAAGAAAAAACACCCCATCCTTTATGCCATGGTTGTTATCTTCTTCCAGACCAACCAATGAATCAAGATCACTGACTGCACTAGGAGGTGAAGCACTGGGAGGGCTGGTGCTTAATTAAGCTGAAGTAAATACACCCTGGCTCAGGAGCAGACTAGAATCACCTCTGCAGCACATAAACCATGAGCAGACAAGAGCATAGCAGCATCAGACCTGCTCATATTTCTACCACTTATGACCCAAGCTTTATTCTAATTGCACAAATTGAAGAATGATTAGCAGTTGTGTGGACATTAAATGCCCTGCTGATGTAACCTAAACAGACGTTTATTCAGAATACGTTATTCAGAACAATTACGTAAGGCCATAGCTGTGAAACTAGAATGAATCAAAACAAAAATATACATTATAAAACACAAAGCATCACCCCATAAATGAGGGGGATGGCAAAACAGCCTAAATAATAATTTAAAAGCCACACTTCAACATAATTCTTTCTAAAACTGGAGATGCAGACATCTTTTTCATGAAACATCATAAATCTACTATGCTCTCACCCTTTACAATCTCTAGAATTAACTTTTATGGATATAAATATTAATAAAATTCACCCCACCCATGTTTTGCACCAGGCTGCTACATAAGACTTCATATCCAATTGTATAAGTTTATATTTCTGCTGAGAACTGTTATGCACAACTCAAGATCAGCAGAAATACTGGGTCAAGTTAGACATCAGCTTCCATAAGCTGTGGGAAGTGAGTGGTAAGTGCAACTCTGACAGACCACAGCTGCCTGTGCTGAAACAACTTCACAGTACACTCCCTAATAAACTACCAAACAGGCACCAGCACTTCTAGTGTTGTTTGGAAATTAAACAGTAAGCTACAACTTTAAACATTTTTACCTCACCTCCCGCTTCTCACAGATGCTCTTCTTCACAGCTTATCTCCAAGTGGAATGGTGAGAAAAGGGGGACCCCAGACTGACTGCCAGACAGCCTTTTCAGGCTTCATTTTTAATACCATTACTTATGAATACATTACATTTACTTGGCCTCCAGTCACCTCATTAACCCTGGCAGCAAAGCAAGTAACAAATACAGCTAACAATATCTACTTGATAAGAAAGCCTCACACTTTTCCATAACACTTCATCTGAGGAGGTAAATCTCAGGAGGTAAGTTTGTAGCTGTTAACAAGCTATTTCCCTCTCCCCACAGAGGAAGAAATTGTGTTTTTCTCTGACAGCAATATATGATAGTACTGTCGTTACAGCTGTTTTAGAACAGCTTTAAACTACACTTGTGTTTCAGAACTACCTGCCAGAGCCCTTGTTCAAAACTTTCATCTCTCAATATATTGTTTCAAGGGAAGCTTTTAGTTTCAACTGTCCAAGTCATCAAGTATACAAAAGAATATACATACTTAAAAGTAGAGGATACAAACCCATTCTCTGCATTCAAAACATAATTCACAAGCTCCTTCCCTGGGGCCTTCCTACACTGGATGACCAGATTTTGTCCATGCTCTGAGACAGCAGCACAGGGCTATAAAACCTAAAAAAAGTTTCCCTAAAAACAGGGATGAGCCAGTGCATGAGATCTTGTTGTGCTTCCTCTGCACTGAGACTGCAGCCTCAGCTGCTGTGACTCTCCAGATTTTACTTAACCAGCATATCTCATTTCTTCTACTTGACTCCAACAGAGATATGCTGCCAAGAGTTTCTTTCCAAAGGACTTCTAAACAAAATGTGCACATATATTCACATATCATTTGTGTGTATTTTACATCTGGATATACATATTTCTATAAAAATGACACTATGCACATATTTTATGGTGAATGTATTGTAATTTTCTTTTTAAAGTCTCCAACACCCCTATTGTGCTTTGCTTTTCCATCTGATACAGTGGAGCAGAGTGGCTGTTTTTGCAGAAGCCAGGCAGATCCGGAGCTCAAACCCTGCTTTCAAGTGCAAGGACTCTCACAGCCTTGTCAAGTGCATTCATCTTTGCACCTTACATTCCCCAACTGTAAACTGATAACACTCTGCCTCCCTGACACTATTTAGTGATAACAGATTTTTAAAACCAGAAAAATAAACAAACAAAATCTACTACGAAACTCTAAAGAGCAAATACTGCTATCTTGAAAACATAGATGCTTACTCCAGTTACCAGGCTTCTATAAAAACAAAATTACCCCGCAAACATAATCTGGACTAATTTTAATCTTAAAATTATACTAAACCTTAAGTTTTAAGTGCAAACAATTTATACCACCACTTTGGAACAAAAGGCTGCAAACTATTTAAATTCTAGTTTTTCTACCTTAAGAAAAGCCTAAAAATATACAGTTTCTCTCCTATAATCCTGTAGCAAGAAGAGGTTTTGCTCTAGCAGAACAATGAGCTACAAAATCAAAATAGTCATCTATCCACTGATAGTGCATAAACACTGTATTTTTTAGCACTTCCACATACTGATTTTAGACTAACCTCCATCTCACAGCAGTAACAGCATAAATGACCATTTCAAGAACACTGTCATCCAAATGTCACAAAACAAAAGAGAACAAATGATACATCTACTTCCCTGTGTCTCCTCTGGCATTTAGAAGCAGCACGCGAACAGAATAATCCAGCTCCTGTGCCTCATCTCACCCTTCATTTCCAAGGCTGGCTCCGGGATGGAGTGAGCATGGGGGCTGCACCAGGAGGTCCTGCCAGTACACCCCATCTCTGCAGCAGTTCCTCCATTTTGCAGAAGAGGGTCCACTCAGCACTCATCTTCCTAATTACACATCAACAATTAGCTGGAATCTCGTTGGACCGTGCATGTCACCTGTTAACAGGGCCCCATGAAAAAGGGCTAAAACTGGATGTGGCAGATGGAGCTATATATCCTCTCCATCTCTGGAGAGCCTATTTGTAATGCAAAACACTGAATTCAAGATGAGACCCATGGATACAAGGAAGCAATCAGAACCAAACTGATTAAACAACACCCAGGTCTCAGCACAGCAGGCAGAATACTAAACAGAAACAAAGATACCTCGGAGAGGGAAACAAACCATGAACAGAGTCACACACCAGCCAGATCTTCCCTGAACCACGGGGCTCCCTCTTCAGAAAAATCACACCATCCTCCTAAAAACTCACCAAGGCCAGAAACATCCACACCCCAAGCACTCAATTTCAGGTCCACACAGAGGAAAATCTCGGGGTTTTGAGTTGCCTGTTTTATAATGAGGAAGCCCAGGGCAGCGCTGCTGTGATCCACATGGCCAAAGACAGCGGTGCTTGTTGCACAGCCCTCCGGCTCAGATCTGCAGGGCCCCAAGTCAGAAGACTAGGTCTGGATTATTAGCCTAGCCTCTCACAACCTTGGGCACATGACATTTCACGCAAGTACCACTATCCTGAACCCAAATCATGTTTGACTTGAGCAAATCTGGACTCAGTATGGGAGGAATCCGGACTGATACCCAGTACAGCTATCACAACATGGAAGGGACGCACTGCTCTGTATATGCCCTGTCACAAGACCCTGAGAGATGTGCTTGATTCCAGCCTGAGTACTGCTGGCCCCCACACCCAGTCACACCTTCTTGCAGTATTAAAGAGAGTTTTTAAATCTTTGCATTGGGAACTGTGTTTTCCCTTATCAACACTGATCTGGCTTCACAGACCTCCCACTCGTTTTGCTTCATGGGCTAATGGAAGGGAAGAATTAAATAGACCTCTGAGCTCCTGCAGCCACTCTCTTACAAATACACCACTGACACACACACACACATTTCTCAGCAACACCCCTGCCCAAAAAAAATCAAGAAAAGTGTAATTTAGACTTTTAACACTTTCTCCTATGAAGCGCAAAAAAACCAACAGCCCTTAAAGCTGGTTTTGTTTTGCTTTCTCTCCAGCAAAATGCTTACCCCTTGGACAGCTGAAAACAACCTCATACACTATTCTGTTGTCTTATACCTCCCTGCTAAGTGGATGATGCCACACAGCCTCACAAGAATAAAGATACTCTGACACGTAGAAAAAAATGAACCAACTAGCTATAAGCAAAGACTGTAAAGACTGTTTATGTAACACTTTGCAGACACCTTTGCACTGCCTGGGCCTCATAGCCAGTTTTGTCTTGAGCTTGCTTTTAACCCAAAGTTCAGAGAGAAGAAAAAAAAACTTTCAAATGCCAGTACAATGCTTGCCCACTGACTTAGCAAAGCACGTACTGCCAAACTGCTGCACAGCTTGAATGCCTCAGTGACCAAGTACTTATGGAAAATTATTGTAATATGCACACATACACACACAAAAGAGCAATCTAATCATCAAAACATTCAGAGACACATTATTCAGAGACACTCATGTGGCCTCTAGAAGCACACTTCTTGATCTGCATGAACTGACTTCAGATTATAAAAAGATGCTGTGGCTCCCCTTCTCCTCTCCTCCCCTGCACATCTCTTTAGGTTTCAGGGGTCTCATTTTTTATTTATTGCCTCTCTTTTAGCTTCACAGAAAGTTTCTGTTATTCCACCAGATTTTATCCCTTTCTGCTTGGCAAATGTTGATTCTCACCCATCCTCCTACATGTCTCACACAAAACCGCTTCAGCCTCTTTTGTGCAAGGAAAAAAAAAAAAAACAAACCCAACAAAAAAACCTGTGTACCTTTATCTTACCCCAAAATCTGCTGGTTCAACATCAGCACCACCTGGCCATTAGAGTTCAGTGTCTAAGTGAACCAAAGAAACTGCAGCCCAGCGCACCCCGCAAGCCGAGGTGCAGCAGAGCCACCTCCACTGGCTGGCTGTGCTGGCACTGATGGCGTGACAGAGCCCCAGGTCCAACAAGGGCAGGGAGCAACAGCCTCGTCCCCCTTGTGCCCCCCAAAGCACATCACTGCTCCCACACCATGTACAGAATTTGAATCTGATGTCCCTACACGCTCTTGGCTGATGTGATTGTAGGGCATATGCAGCCTTAAAATATCTATCCCCCGCATCTCATGAAGGGGAAAATGAAGGAAAAGCACCAATAATTCTACTCATGACCAGGAAACACTAATGCCTAATCTTCTTCTCAGGGGGATGGAGCAATAGCATGAAGAAAAGAAGATAGGCATTGGTGGTGATACCTTTACTCCACAGGTTTCTCCCAGGTAAAGCATCATGCCTTTGTGCCAGGTACTGCCTCAACACTACAGCCCCAGAAAAGATCTTTAAAAAAAAAATTAGTTGTTCCTTTAAGATATTCCTTAATACTGAACACGCTTCTCCACTTCTGTGTTACAGAGCTCTGCTACCTGTAAACAAGAGGTAGGACCAGTACTTTGCAATGCCAAGTTCAGATCATTGGATGGAAGGTAAAAAGCAAAGTAATATTACAGAGTACAGCATGCTATCTGTCATATAAACAACTTAAAAATCACCATTTAATGATAAATCTCATCATAAGGAGCACAGCATGACTGTGCCAAGGGAGTGGGGAGCTGATAAAGGTAAGATATCTTATCTTTCTTGAAATTTTTAATAAAAACATAGCAATGAGATTGAGTTTATTTTTGCTAGGAAATCTGCAGAATAAAATGACTGCTATTACTATATCCAGGTGCTTTACACGTGTATGAGTCTAGTCATTTGAGATTCAGCATAGATCTGCTCTCGAAGTTTAAAAAGCATGTCCCTACTTCTTCTTCAAGAGAGGGCACAATCAGCCAGCTTCCGGTTAATATGAACAAATATGCTTTCAGCATTATTCATCAATAATGAAATGAAAATTATTCCTTAAAATTAAAGTTTAAAAATCTAACTACCTCCCATTATTTTCCAGTTGTCTAGAAGTTGATGCCCTCCAAGAGATTTAATAGACAACCAAAGAGTCTTCACTGCCCATCTCGAACCACTAAAGTACTATTCCTGTAAGGACCAGTTGTCTCCTCGGATAACACTGACAGCAAGATGCAAATGCAGCCACCAGTGCAGGCACTTTCTGGAAAAAGAACCTGCAAGATCTCTTCAAGCTGAAAATTGTATCAATCACAAGCCTTCACTACAGAGCCAGTATATCAATTTGTTTTGAGGTTACATCTTTATACTTCAAATATTTTGAACAAAAATCTAGAGTTCATCCAAAAAAAGCTTTAAGCAACAGTATCACTGACAAATCACTGAAAGTCAACTGCCCAGTATCTACAAAGGAGAGAGGGAAAAGGAAAAAAAGCTCTTTTTTTTGAGACTTGACTTCATGGCGCCAAAACTCTTCAGAAAAATAGGTCAGTACTAGCATTGACACCTTTGAGAGTGCAACCATGTGCTTTAAGATAGTTTAACTTCTACTTCAGTGCTTTCAAAACCCATAGCAGGTTCTTTTAAGAGAAGCAGAGGACTCTTGGACATCAACAGAGCTCACTGCTACCAGGGTACATAGTCCCCAAGTTTTCCCAACAGTCTCTAGTGTAACAGCATAATAATCTCTTGTAATCAAGGCAATAATTTGCTAAGCACATCTTTCAGCAACACTGAGGGCTTAAGCAGTGACAGTGCCCAAGTCCAGTCACCTCCCCAGATGCATCAATAGTTTTGTGCCATGGATTGCATCAAGGAACCAGTCCAAGTTAAAAATAAATAGGAGGCAGAAAAATAATACAATTCTCTTTGACCTGAAGCAGTCTCCTGATTTATTACCCTGCTGCTAGTGACAAAACAGGTTTAGAGTAAGCAGGAGGAGATGGGCAGAGACTGGTGAAGTCCAGATCATCTCTGCAAGAAAAGTTCTGTCTACCACAGCAGTCCAATTATTGCACACTGTAAAACCTCTAAAAAATATTTCAAGGCAGTGTTTTGATTGATTTTCCTTTGCAAAACAATCTCCCACCTAGGGTCTATAGCTACATTTTAATAACATCAGAAAAAAAAAAAAATTAAAAACTCATGTCCCACTGCAGGAAACGACCTTTAAGGAAAACCCCAGCACTCTACCACAGCCAGAACAATGCTCTTCCCTCATCATCAACACTGCCAGGAGGTTAAAGCCTTTGCCAGCTTTCCAGAAGGAGAATCTTCTGGTAACTGTTGTGTTTCAGCAAATCACTTTCTCTTTCAGATCAGAGGCACTGTCACATGCTTCCTTACCTTTTATGAGAAATTTAAAGAGGCCACAGTTTTCAGAATTTACAGCTCACCTGGACCAAGTTCCTTCAAGCAGCACATGTGACAAAGATCTAAGAATGAGAACAGCCCCTCTTTGAAAACATACTTTTGAGGATTTGTCTCCTTTCTCAGCCAGACCAAAGGCTGTGTCTGTGCCCTGTCCTCTGACCTGGGAATCACAACTGATGCCAGTGCAGAGGCAAGACAGGACCTGTAGTTCCCCCAACAAATGGAGAAAAACACACAGAACAACCCATGGAATGCGGATTATATTCTCAAAAGTTCTTAAAACATTTTCCCATTTGTTTTGGGAAGTGGTTCAGAGCAAACTGTTAATCAGAAAACTCTGACAAGAACAATCTAAGGTAGCATGATTTACATCTGATCCTTCCATGTTGCTTTCTAGACACCAAATGTTCAAGGCAACAAGACTGTACCCTACCAAAATGCTCATTTTTATAAAGCTTTAATAGAATGTTAAGTCACAACAATCAGATCTCAGCCTACAAATTGCTGGTCAACATGCAAAAAAGGGTATTTTTTAAACTAAATAACCTAGAGAATTTTATAGCTCTCTTTTTTTTTGCCACATGATTAAATAGAGAGATCAGAGGCTCAGATTTCAGCAACAGATGCTTTATTTTAAAGTCTTAATTCTTCCTGGCAAAACTCTGATATTTCACAAGATTGGCTTATTGATCAAAACAAGAATATGTATCCCAGGTAACTTTTGTTTTGAAATAATGAGATTGTGATCTGACTTGCAACATAGTTGTTACTCCCGTATCACCAATGAGCACAGTCTTTTATTATCAGCTTCTGAAATCCTTTGCACAATCTGGTTCTTCAGTGATGTGGGGTTTGCACTCACAGTGGCACCAAAGCGTCTCTTAAAATGCCATTCCCAGTTCCAAACTGTTGCAATGTATTTAAAAACCATACAAGGAAAAGAAAATGAGCTGCACTGTACAGCTTTCTTGCACTCCGTAATTGACTTAATAATTTCCATAAACCCCAGTGAGAAGTTACCAGTTTGTCAATCTATACTCTTCCACATAGCAGATTTTGGGAAAACACTTTGAAAAGGCTGATTTACTAATTCTGCCCTAGCTACCACTTCTGCAGCAGATGCCATCTAGCCCAAGAGAATCATCTCATTTAGAAGAGCAAAATGCAGCTACGAAGCTAGTCTAAATTTAGATTCACCACCAAGGAAGGAACATTTATGAGGAAATGGGAAAGGTCTGTGTTACCAGTACAGATGCAGCCCAAATATCTCCTCTACACCAACATGAAATGCTATTAAGTGTAAAATAAAATACTGAATTATGGATATACACAGAGCCTACTATATCTTGGTATGATTGCTAGAAACTCCATTAAGGTCATAAATACAGAGATAGCTGACAAGAAGCTCAACAGAAGGATAGCTGTTCTCCCAGTAGAAGAAAATGCTCTTAACAACTACCTGTGGGATTATGAAAATAGGCTACTTAAGTATCTGCTGCTATTAGTGATACTGTTCCACCTGCCAGATCTGTGAGAGTTTTCATTTTGAACGCGTGCTTGAAATGCTGCTTCTTTTACCAAGGGAATATAAGCACCAGCCTTTGGGGAGGACTAACAAAGCATGTCCCCAGCACGGATAGCAGAACCACTCACAAGCCCAGGAAAAGCATTAGTAACTTGCGGTGTCAGCATGTTACAGAGGACACAGTCACCAGCTGTGACTGTGACAAAACACTACAATTGTCACTTGTGAGTGCAAGGGACATGGACAGGGGTGTCTGAACACAAACACATCTCCAACCCGGGGACTTCACCAACCACACAAAGAAAAGAAGATTAAACATCCTGGGAAGCAATGAAAGAATCCTGCAAATACCACTGCTGAAAATGTTCAAAGAAAGAAAATTCTGCCTAACCATCACACATTATTATTTTCCTTAAAATTACACTTTTTTCTTGTATTTGCACACTTATCTTTTTTCCTCGTTTACTTGTAAAGGAGCTACTACAGTCAAGTGTTTATAGAGCTTACCATTTTTCTCATTCTTTCACCCCTGCCATGTCACTGTCATAAAACTCCCTCTTGTTTCCCAAAATACTTTATACAGCTCTGTTGGGTTCATATGAAGACTTTGAGGACCATCAATAAGATAAAGGAGCACAAGATGCACTCACTAAACCAAAATTACAGACTGCATCTTAGGTTTCTAGAAAACAAAGGTTTGAGTGATTAACGTGTAATGATTCCTAAAATTAAATAATTGCAGAGAAACAGTGCCGCTTAAAGAAACCGAGAATTCCATGCTAACAAAAATTAGAGGTAATTATAATGTGTATGTAAAGGGCACAGCATTCTGAGTGCTAAATCACCTTTAATTATGTTTTCTGGATTTGTAACACTGACATTTGAATCCTTAACACTGCGCTGATACACCACGTTAAATCAAACATGCCAACCGCTCTATTCTGAATCACCTTGAAGGCTTGCAAAACAGAGCTGTGTTTGAACACATTTATCTTCTTCCTTATGCTCTTTCAGCTATTGAGTGAGACCACAATGTATACTTCTGGAGTCATAATTGGTCACCAAAGCAACAGCTTGGATGCCAAAAAAGAGGATTTCAACTCAGCTGCACAGGGTGGTGGAAAGAGAAAGGTGATCACAATACCTCCATTGTAGCCTTGATCCTGTGACTCAGACCCTCGGTGAACTACAAGTCGTTCATGCACTGAATCCAAAATGAATTAAGTGAGAAAGCAACTGAAAACAAGACTTTGTTTTCTTTTAACTTCTGTTCCTTGTACTAATGGCCTTTAAAAGGTCTGGGCGTTAATTGTGGATTGCAACAAGAGAGATGAGAAAGATCCCTGGCTAGATTTTCTTCCAAGTGGGCCAAAAAAGAAGTTAAGAATGTATTTCCTCTTTAATAAATTCTCTGGAAGTTGTCCATTTTCTATTTATTACCAACCCTTAAAAAAGGAGGTCTGCACCATGGTTAGTGCACAGTACTGACAGTAGATCTGGAGTTCCTTCACCACAAGGTAAAACCAGACATTTATACACCAGAGGCCTTTTCTCATGTTGTCAGCAAACTGTGGCTGTATGCATGGAGAAGAAATACCCACTTCTCACAATGTTATTGCTTAACCTCTTATAAAGAGCTTAGGTTTCTTTCCAGCTGATATTCTGCTGTAAGAGGAATGAGATGGGATATTTGGTTTCAGATCTTTTCCCCCTTCTTACTGATGCCCTTTTCCTCCCATATGCTAAGGCAGCTGTTTATCAAGTTTCACAATCCATGTAAAAGAGGCTAAATTAAGGAATTTCCTTTGCTTGCCTCCTCTGTTTTAAAGGTGTGACATTACTCCCTTTGCAGTTTGTGGTTCAAGAACTGCAGCTGTTAGAAAAAAATATATTTATGCACATAAACACATTATTGAAAATATTTACGTTAATTCAGTGCGACACAGAGCCCTGTCCAGCTAGACCCCCGGTCACTATGGCTCAGCTGTTGCAGAGCTGGCATGCCCAGGGCTAAGGATGGGGAATGCCTCACCAGCACTTTTCCTGTGTGCCCAACCTGCCAAAGCACCAGCACACTTGGACCACCCCAGTGCCTGAGCAGCACTGAATACCCTTCTCCATCAAACCCATCCATATGCTCTGCTGCTGCTGTTGGGCAGTAAGGAGGGATGAAGGGAGATAGCACTGAGAGGGCAAAGCGCCCCTCAGGCAGAGGTCAGCAGCAAATGGGGCATGCAGAAAGACAAGACCAGCAGGTCTGGGCAGGGAGCTCCAGGAGCAGCGAGGCCCTACCAACCCCAGAGCCCTGCTGGCTGTTTTCATCACTGCCCTAGGTGTAGTGAAAGCACTGCCTTCCTATGGACCTCAGGCTGACAGCACAGCTTTGCGAAAGGCATCTAGCACATTAGATCTGCACTTCCAAAACCTCCAAGCAACTCCCAGCTGCTCCCTTCAAACCTGCCATGTGTCATATATTTCCTCTGTTTCCCACGTAAGAAAGGGGCTGCAGACACACAGCATCAAACGCCGGAGCAGCAAAAAGCTCCTGCTGTAACAACTCAAAACAACAGAGTAAGAAAGACGGTTTCTCAACAAAGCGACCAGTGTTAAAACCCTGACTGCCACAGAAATTTCAGGCACTGAGGAAGGATACAAAGAATTAAAGTCAATCTTCAAGGATTTCAGAAGTGAACTGCCCACAGCTTTGCCTCTCTGAGGTTTCTATGTGATGAAAGCAAACAGCCTTAACTAGCAGAGCAAGACAAAGAAGCAAAGCCTACTAAATATCGCCATAATAAATCTGCAAGAGTCATGGCATGCACTATAGGCAAAAGGTAGGTTAGGCTGGGATTTCTCAGTTTTCACTTTGTGATGACCAAAAAAAGATGAGAGTTTTACCTATACAGATTAGACAACAGGCAATTACCTCACTCCTATGAGTAACACTTAATAAAGATTTGATTTGACCTCATTTTAGCTGCACTGGAGAAAGGCATCTCAACATCAGTAATAACAAAACAGTTAACACCAGCACTCACTGAAATGCTTCATATCTGCCAAGCCTAAATACCTTACAGTCAGCAAATGGGATGGTTTTATTGTTTTTAAATACACATAGACATGTATTTCTTAATTATACTTTAAACCAAGAACAAAGGTCGCACATATGCTCTTAGCAAGAGGCAGCTATCCAGTCACTATGTTCTGTAAACAACGCCCATCACTTCAACCACGACCAGTAGACCTTTAGACTTTGGCATCTCTTGGCCCCTTTCATATTGGAAAAACATCACTAAAACAGATTAAAACTGCTATTCCTGTCAGACTGCTTATATAAAGCTTGAAGAAAATGTGTACCTGCAATGCTCTCTTTCAAAACAAATGATAAAATCAACTGTTATTTCAGACTCCTCATCTTGGAAAAAATATTCTCTCTAATCAGAGACTACTAAATCTACTCTCTCTTCTATTAAAACTGTATATTTACATAATCACAGAATGGTTCCAAAGATGCATTTTTAGGATGGATACACGCAGACCTCATATGTGTTCATACATGCTGAATTAAATAACTTCAATAAGAAAAGAGTGTATATAAAGTACAATTTTACAATTAACATCTGCTTTATCTCTTTTTTGTAAGATGACATTCAAGCTATATGCATGTATCAGAGCCCTTTATCTCACAATGCCATCTTCCCCCAGAGCATTCACATCTCACTTCAATAAAATATCAGCACGCAGGGGTTTGAAGTTGGCTTTACCTGCAGCAGAGACAATTCCCAGACTATCAATTTGTAAAAGCATTGGAAAAGTTGTAAGAACAATATTGACAGATGGGCTCTCCCACACTTTCCCTGCAAAAACCTCCACTCTGGAGCCACCTTCCCCACAAATTAGCCTTTGGAGAGTTAATAGATAACCATCCATTTCAGTCTTTGAGACTTCAAAAAAGTGGGCATGGGGTATTTTGGGGTTTGAGGTGGGTTTTATTGTTGTTGTTTCCCCCACCCCCCTTTTTCTAAAGTAAATTAAACTTTGAACCACGCTTTCAGGAAAAGGTAAACTTATTCAATTCTTTCTCTGGAACTTAAGTAACATTCAGGGTTTTTACTCAATGTGTAAGATATCCAGAGCTATTTCCAGAACTCTGAAGATACAACAAATCAGCAATGCTCATCCACAACCTGCACCTTGGGTGTTTGCCAAGTCTGGGGACCACACCATCACCAAGCCTACACTTTTGGTTTAAATTACTTTCATCTCATTTTCATTGCCTATTTATATCTGAAGGAAAAGACATAGCCTTTGGGTCTTCTTGCAAAAAGGCCCTGCTGTAGCACTACAAAATTAGGGACAAAAGAATACCAACTCAGTTCAACAGGACAGTATCTGTCCTACTTACAATTCTCAGGAGGAAGCCAGGGATGTACCTGGGGAATGGATCTGTCCACTCCCACCTTATCTGTGGACTGTGGTTGTAACCTTGAGCCTATATTTAAATTGAGGGCTCATATTAAGCGGCAATGGGCACTCCCAACCTCAGGACATCAGTGTCCTCGGCAGCAGAAGGTACAGCACGTCTGTGCTCATTACCAGGTGTGCTCTAATTACTGCTATTACCAGCAGCCAGGGAAGGGCTGCAAGGCAGCTACTCTTCAAAGGGAAAAGGCAGAGCAGGGCAGCAGAGATTACCCCAGCAACTGTAAATACTTTGCCATCTGCAGTCACTGGAATTAAGTAACAATTTTGAAAATACTCATTTATTCCCTGGCCACACCATGCACACAGGCACCTATGCTGACCATACTGCTATGGTATCCTCAGCACCTCCACACCTGCCTGATCCATGGGCCACACAAAGTAAATACAAAGAAATATACATGGAGGCACACTCATGGGTGGAGCAAAAGCTCATCTATACACAAAAACAAACAATACTTCAACCAACTGTTATTTTTATCCGTATGTAAACAGAATCACACAGAGAAAGGAAAGCTTCCGCCTTGCTCTTGCTGTAACACTACAGTAAGAGAATTATCTAGTATGGCAAAGGAAAGTGAATTTCTTAAGAGCTGAGCTGAAAACCCAAGCCCTGCACAGAAGGTGGGCTGAAGCACACTGGAGTGCAAGACACCCAGGCATGGAAAGGGCTCCTGAAGAGAATGATTTCCAATCAATCAGACCACTGTATAATGGATACAGCTGCCAGTGTCTACTCTGATGCAAGGAAGCAGTAGAGGGTTTGGAATCAACACCAGACTTCTAGGCAGTGCTAGAGAATGTATTGAAAATGCACACAGCTTTGAAAAAAAACTGTATATATAGAATCCTGAAAAATTCTACAGTATGGTACCAGGATCAACAAATTCAGTGAGAAAAGGTCAGGGTGATTCAGCATTTTGGAAAAAAATCCCACTTTAGTCTGTGTCCTGGCCACGGACCAAAAGTCAGCAATGACAAGTGCTGTCTGCCAGGCCAGGAGATGCAAGAAGACCCTTCCCTACCCCATGCTTGGGGGCAGCAGGAACCTGCAGCCACCAGGAACTGGGGAAGAAGGTGCCATGGCTCAGGGCAGCTTCAGGGACATCCAGAGGGGTGAGAGCCCCTGGACCATTAAGGGAAGCCTTGCTTTTGCTTCTAAAATTAGCATATGTTAGGAAACTGAGATTCAGAGACTCCCGTTTCGCAGCAGGGATCAGGGGTTTTTCTCTTCACTGGACACATTACTTGCTCTGATCTGACTCAGCTTTTGGAAGACAGTGAAAGCCCTGACTTCCAAACATATAAGTTTAACAGATTTCTGTGCTTCAAAGCAGGTGAGTTAAACTACAAAGAATTATTCATTCTCCACAGTTACTGGCCACTGCCATTCCTTTAACAGTGGGATACCCATCAAACACATACAGACATCAATATACATTAATTTAATCCACAGGTCCCTCTTCCCCTGGATAAAAGGCCAACTTTAACCCTATGCTACAGCTGGAAGGACAAGAAAATCTCTGGAGGAGCAATGGAAAGAACTTGTTTCTCCACCTGAAAGCACCCATAATTAGGAAGTGATGGATGTCGCTAGTAAAAGTGAGTGATGTTTTTCAGGAGGTCTCTCATCTGTAACTGCACTGTTTTCAGATAAAATAACCCTTTCTGTCAGGCAGTGTCAGGAATGTCTACAGCCGATCAGTCACTGCTATCTGGAAAAAAAATATGACATTTTTGTCATTCCATCTCTAGTGTACATTGTATCAGCCCTTCTTCATTGTGTGCCTCATCAGTCAGGGTCTCCACCCTGGCAACAGTAATAACCGGTGGTCCTGAAATAGAGATAAAACTGAAGTTTTCAAAAACTTCAATACCCCTGCATGTGTTACAGAACTCCTTTTGAATAAAACACCTTTTACAAGAGCATAAAATCATATTTGCCATCTGGAGTTAATGACTATCAAATAAAACTCAGGAGAAAGACCTGCTCACCACTCCTGCATGCTGGCCTACAAAGCGGAACCACCACAAGAAATAGCTTGGAAGGAAGTCAACAAGATAAGCAGGATCATTTCCAACTCGGACACCATAAAATTTCACACTGTAACAACTTCATTTACAAGACTTTGACAAACATTAAACAAGGAGAACAAATATCTAACACAATTAACTTAGATTACACATATGGCCTGAAGTCTCCGTGCCACTGTGCAAGTGCCAGTAGAAACTGTCCCAACAGGGAAAATTGGGCAGCTCTGTAACGTATGTGACCCTACAGACTTTCACAGTACCACAAAAAGCAACCGCTGGACCACCACAGCTCTGAACAAAGTGGCCTTGTCAGCTTTACAGCACTGCTTCAAAATCAAAACAAAACAAAAAAAAGCCATCAACATGATTAAGGAAATGGGACAGATGAGTTAGACAGACCCTGAGCCTTTGGGAATTCTTTATGTGATCCCTGCCAAGCAGCCTGGCTATGTTCTTAACTGATTAAATCAGACCTTGACAGAAACCTTAAGTGTCCATTTCTCAATATTCTAATAATTGCATGGAATTCTTGCTAAGGTTCATGCAACAGATGACCATTCCGATGACAACACATTCCCTTTTCTACAGGTGACCTTAGAAAATACAGGTCACCTTACAAAAATGGAGCTTGAGAGTTAATGTTTCATTACCTAAAAATCCATTCTTGATCTTTAAACACAGACAATGTATAATAATATTTAACCACTGCATGTTAGAGATTACATATCACTATTACAAGCTCATAGCTATTACTTTTGCAAAACACTAAGAAAAAATAGATGCTGATGTCACTGATCACATGTTTTCTATTTATTGTGATGGGAAATAATCAGCTTCTCTGATTAGGTACGTGTTTATTATATTACAAGGCAACAATTTCCTTCAAGCACCCAATCCAATCCACGTGCTTGACACAAACGTTTCTTGAAGGCTAGGAATTTAAACACCTGTGGCCCAGAAAATACACTGGTGCTTCTAACAAAGAAAATGCTGAAGCATAGAAGAAATTTAAACATTTGATTACACTGTTTCCTCTTGACACATGACTGAGAAAACAAACATTTTTACATTATTAAGAGACACTAAGGGAAGCAATCCCTGTAGTATCTGGCCCTTCTGAACCGCTGGTTACCTGGAGAAGCACTGCCACTCGCCTGAGACAAATATCATTCAAATATTTCAACCTCTAAAGATAAGGAAGAAGGAAATAGTTTATTAAAACTCTGAATAAAGCAGGTGAGAAAGGACCTCGGCATGTCCAAATCCATGCTCAAAGTGGGAATAATGCTGAAGTCAGACCATGCTGTCCAGAGCCTTGCCCAGCTGATTTCTGAATACCTTCTAAAATGGAAGCATTACAAGCTCTCTGGACTCTTGCTCAACACCCTTTCACGCTGAAGCTGAGCTACAGGAACTTTCCTTGCTGCACCACATGCACTCTCCCTCTTTTCCTTTCATTACGCTCCCCCTGGATACTGCCATCACCCCATCCACCAGCCCAGGGGTGGGTGACCATAGCTCAGACTCTCCCTCCCCCATGCCTGGAAAGCACAGCTCCCCTGGACCCCACTCACACATCCCCTTCTCCAGTCCACAGCCACACAGTCTTCTGCCTAATTCATCTGGTTTTGGCACCTTGCTTGACCTTCTTTCCTCATACTTGTGACCACTAGTGGGATTCAACCTTTCCCATTAACTAGGACCACCTCTTGTCCATCCCTTAGCTGAGACAGCAACTGACCACTTGGTCTCCTCACCCACAGGCTGGTCAGACCCAGAGCCAACAATACCCACTTGTCATCCCAGTCCTCAGCCAAAGCCAGCCCACGTTCCCTGATGCACCATCCTTGCAGCTGGACACAGCAACATATCTGGGGCCTCAGCTGCACTGACAGAAGCACCATTACCTTTAACTACAGTCCTGGGCATCCACTCCAGACACAGCTTTTGTCCTTTCTGCAGCTGTCAGCTTGTGCACAAGTGATGATCCAGTGCCTGTCCCAAAGCAGTCTTCCTGTGCCGTGCAGCCCTGCCACGTCCTCACCACTTTGTATTTCCTCATTTCAACTCATTAAGTTGTAAGCTGCAGATTTCCACATGCCTTTTCAATCTACATAGCCATTTAACTCTGAACTATGCTTTGCCGTGCTTGAGCACCCCTCAGTCTGGACTTACTTGCAGATTTAGTTAGTATTCCCTCGTCCACACCAGTAAAGAGAACAGCAAATAAAGCTCAGCCCAAGACAAACATGGGTGTATTCACACACCTCATGCCATCTCCCTTCTTCCCCTGATTTTCACATTAAATTATGGCTAACTACACTTCAAACATGGTCCTTAAACAATTATTTGTTTACCATATTATTAAATACATATATTTCCTTATTCCAGAGAAATGTCATGAGGTTTTCTCAGAAACTATTGAAGTGATGGTAACATCACAGGTACTGCTATCCCAGAGTCCTTATTTTCTTATCCTCCAGATTTCTAGAAACTGATTAAAATTTTTGTTCCAATTCTCCAAGCACGGCAATTAGACTAACTAGTCTGTAATTCCCTGGATCTCCCTTTTTCAAACTGAGGTAATACCATTGCCCTTTTCAGTCCTTCAGGACCTCTCCTAGCCTTCCCAATTTCTAAAAGAGAATTGTAAATGGTTCAAAGGTTGCTTGGCTAGTTGCTGATGTACCCTAGGGCAAATTACATCAGGCTCTGCCTATTTGAATACACCTATCTTATCTTCTTTTTCTGATCTATCCTTTTTCTAGTCTGCACTTTACTCCTATCACCTTGTTTAAATTAATTTAATGTGAAGGCACAATCAAGAAATACAATAACTACATGATAGCCATTTAATATTTTATCTTTCAGCTATAACATTAGCAAAAAAAAAAACCAACTCCACACTATTCATGTACTATGACTATGGCCTTTTGGAGGTACAGAAGAGCATTTAGGAAGATTGGTCTGAGCTAGACTGAGGACCACAAATGGTTTAGAGCAACCCTCAAGCTGGGGTGTCTGAAGGGAAAACACTAAGAAATGTCAATAAACTCATTGTCTGTGCAAGAAGATTTAACGAGAAATTTTAACTGCATTTTAAAAGGGACTCTATCAATTACTAAATCAGCCTAGTTTTGTTTTTTAAGTCAAAAGAAAGAAAAATAATCCAACATTTCCCCAGTAGATGAAACATTTGATAATCAAATGCACAATTTCCTGTGGATTGCCTAAGTTATCCAACACTGATCATTGCCAGGGGTAGTGTACTGAATTAGACTGACCACTGGTCCAAACCAGCACAGCAAGTCCCACTCCTCCATGAACACAGACAGGTATCTTGAAGCACATACAATTTTATTGCATCCATCCACCTGTTCTAGCCGTAATTCACCTTTCATCAGCTGGAATTACCATCCTCATGGCTGAGACGTGGCAAGACACTACAGGATCACTGCTAGTCTGCTTCTACACAAAGCAAAACAGACAGCCTTAGATCATCCTCTGTGATTTCTATTTTGTTTCTCAGCAAAATGAACTAGACATGGCTGTGTGCTGTTACCACATTTCAGCTGAAGCACAGTAACTCCTTAAACAGCTCCACTTCCATCCTCAAAGACACATCAAGGCTCTGTTCTGTGATCCCCTAGGCAGAAGATGCAATGTTCATGGAGATTCTGGCTGTCACTTTTAAAAGCAGTTAATGATTTGAATGCCTCAATTTCTAGTGTACCCATCTTGAAATATTTTACAAGGTCCAATTGTCAAGAAATTATGAACACTCAAAAACTGCTGGGCAGAGGATCCCATCTCACCTGGTCTTTAAATCCAGAATCCATTTTACCTGGTACTTCTACAGAAAATCCTTTTACAAAACTAAAACCCTAGTACTAATCAAAAGAAGGGCAAAAATAATTTTCTTTTGCTAGCTGTGATGAAAATACAACAAATCCATGCATTCTTCTAGTTACACAAAATACAGCAGCCTACCCTTGAATATGAATCTGTGAGTATTTTCTTCCAGAGTGATATACTGAAAACATTCTCTCACAAAATACTATAATCAGCTTTCAGTGAAACCTACTTTACTGGACATAATATAAAGCTTGATTTCCAGTGCTGACAAGGAGAGAGAACCCACCCCATATTTCCAATCCATATATTGCTGGTACTTGTCCCTACTGCAAACGCCACCTTCAGTAATCCCTGTCTTGCTGCCTGCCTCCCCTAAAAAACGGATCATAATTAGCAGAATCCCTGGATCTCATCCTTAATGATGAATAAAAACAAGGTATGAATAGAGAGAACAGTCAGAACAGTAAAATACTGATAGTCTCAGCTGCTGTTCCTTATTCCACTAGTTGAAAAATTCAGACTCTATTTTAGTCAGAGGAGTTTGGTGTCATGCAATTGTTCAGTCACAGCTCAGCAAACCTCATTATTTCAGGCCTCTTTAGAAATCCCGAGTTTTGCCCCAGAGTAGGATGGGATGTGTGTCCACCTGCTGTGCGCTGCGCCCCAGGAATGCCACAGCTGGTGCTCGTGCCCAGCACAGGCACTGGGAACCCCAGCACAGTCACAACTCCGTGCTTTTTAATCCTTCACCCCGCTGGGCTCCACTTCAAACCCACACTTTAACCAATACTGGCGGGTTTCAGCCAAGCCTCTGCTGATAGTAGACAGAACGAAACCGAGTTAATTAGAGTTAAATGTAGCCTCAAAGGAGATCTCAGCACCAAAACTCCTTATGCACATTAACTTATATAGCATGTATTTTTAATGAGTTCAGCACTTGACTCGAGTTTAGGAAACACACACATGGGGTGGCAGCTATTCAAAGCCGTTGCGCCAGAGCATGAGCAAGTGCTGACTCTGCAAGATGACAAGGTTATGTTGCCAGTTATGGAGATTCTACCTTTATTGCACAACCCTCAGATACCTAAATTTAAATTAAACAGGTGAAGTGACAACACAAAAGCCACCTACCAATATACTCATCATAAAATACAAAAAGGAAATGAAAAAGACCAGAGGGCTAAAGCTCATATTCAATCTTGCAAAGATGGTTAAATCTTTTAACATCTCCAGCATCTCCTGAGCCTCTTTTTCATAAATAAACTTCTGAAAATATGTATCCCTGTAGACAGCTAAAGCAAACACCTACAAAGCAGATGGGAATTTTACAAGTGCAAATTTGGAGCTTTAAACCCCACCCTTCTATCTCCACATGCATTCTCCAACACTCATCATGTGAAGCCAGGTAAATGGCCAATAGTTGTGCCCTTTGGGTTCCAATATATTAAAGCAATCTACTTATTTGTGAGACAAAATTACTTGCAAAGACTGTTAAGTCAAAAAAATACATAGTCACATATAAATAAGGCTGAACTACGCCAACAAATTCTTCCAATGACCTTTTGAGCCTGTCATTTAAGTACAGCCAGAAAACACTGTTCACTGGATTACAATGAAAAATAAGGGGTAACTCGCTGTTTTGCATTAATTATAATATGTTCCAGCCAATATGGCATTAACACACAAATCACTTTGAATCACGTTAAGTTTTGTGCCAACGTTTTGTAAAAATATGTAACGTCTATTGCAGAAAACAACCCTTCAATTAGAATATGGTATCACATTTTCATAACACATTTTCTAAAATGTAAATAAACTAAAGAATAAAAATGTTCCAAGTACTGTGAGAGGACAATGTAACCTAATGACAACATTTTTACACTTTAGAGTCAGAATGAAAAAAACTAATAATGTAGAAGTCACAGTTTCAACAGCATTTCCAGTCGTAATGCTGCTTGCATAAAAATCCCACAAACCATGATCACATAGATATACAGCACATCACTAGCAATAGCCAGTTCAAAGGAAAAATCTAAACTTTGTTTTTCTTTTAATATTTTCAAGCAGTATTCACTTTAATAAATTTCTTAACTTCATGACTGTAATATTCAAATGGATAGGTATTTTTGTATATCCCTGAAAATGCAACCATATAACAATTTTAGTTTAAATTAATGACAAAAGACTGCTTCAGGACAGAGTGATGTCTCAAAACTCCTGAAAACTTCATCTGTATTCTGCTAATCTAGGTTACAGTTTATCTTCAGGTGTTCTCCTGTAACATCATTCCTTGTTGCTTTAGATTCAGCTTGATGCGATTGAAAAGGCTTCCTTTTCTTATTTCTCCCATTCATCCACTTTGTTCCCAGGCTTTCAGACTCCTCCCCCCAAATCATTAATAAGGAAATTATTTTAAAAGAAAACCCTACAGATAAACCATGACCTAGAACAGGGAGATTCTGCCCAATTTATGTTCCAGAAAGTTGATTTACTTTAAACGATATTACTGCATGCCACTCAAACTGTACTTCCAGCTACATTTTTTTATTGACTGAATCTGTCATCTTTTCTTTCCTAAAACCCGAATTTACTTTAAGAATGACAGAAGACCTTCTCAGGGTCAGCTGAAAGCATTCATAACTGCACACACCAGGAAAGAAGTGCTATAAAACTGAGAAGCCCTCAAGGACAGCTGTTTTGCTGAGGAGCTGCGTGACCAAGCTGCCGCCTCAGCTCCTGCGTAATGGCACTTCTCCTGGTTCAGCTCTATCACCACGTAGTGCCCTCTCTGGGGGTTGGCCATCTCCAAACTAAGCTCTAGAATGCTTCCAAGCATGATGCAAAACAACATGGAGATGATTACTTAAGAAATGCAAACTTAAGATACAGATGCTACATAATTCAGATACTGTCCAGGTTTGCAGGTCACCAAGCTTGCCCATCGCTGGGATATACTCAGCCCTGCTGCCCACTGCCAGCCTGGCATCATGCTGACAGCTCCATGGGACAGGTGAGCCTGCAAGGAAGCTGGTGGGCAACAGGGGCTCTGACCTGTCTGCACCTCTGCATACTCAGCACCTGTTCATGTCCCGTCTCCTGAGCTAAGGGAGAAGGAGATCCAGTATTCAAACTGTTCTTCAGAGAGCACAGCAGCCCAGAGCCTCCCTGCTCACCCTCCTGCCTTCGCCCAAATGCAATCATGCCAGCCTGGGCTCACCTCTGAGGAAAACCAAGCATGCCACACACCACAGCAACACATCCTTCCCTGCCCTGCTGCTGTGAAACACAAGGTTTTGGAAAGCAGCCCTCCCTTTGCATTGTCTCTGCATAGCCCCTCAAGGAGCACATCCCAAACCCTGAGCACCATCTCCAGCTGCACCTGCCCCTGCCCAGCCCAGCCCCAGGTGCTGGCAGGATCTCCTCCACAAGGCTCTGAGCCCAAAGGCCCTGGAGCAGCTTTCTCCCTTGCCCCAGGACCACACCAGGAGTACTTTCAACACACATACACAGACATATCTACCATTTGTGCTTCTATCTCCATTTAAGCAGCACCACCAATTCTGATACTAGAGAAATCTTGCCTGTTTCAAGCATCAGCATCTTAGCTAATGAATTTTTGCTACTCTTCCACACTCAACAAATACTGGGCTGAGTGACATATAGCCTAATAGACTGTTAAGGTCACTGGCCAGCTCTTTAATTTTATTTAGTACACTTTGAATTCATGAGTCATTAGGGCCTTATTCTTGGGGACACAAGGACACGTAATACACACTAATAAAGAGCATAAATGTGATCTAGTATGTGTAATTTACAGATTGAAAAATTAGAAAGATAGTATTAAATATTTCTTTGCAATGTTATATTTTTAATAATTTTGATGATTTTAACATAAATAAAAATATTTCTCATAGTCTGCCGGTGTATTTCTAACTTGTAACATTGCTGTAACTCTAAGAAAATTCTTTAAGTAGTAAAAGTCACATTTTAAATACCATCTTGAAGACAAAAAAGGGCTCAAGGGAGACCTAACTTTAAAATTCCTTACTTAAAAGGGGAAAAAGACATTTTTCAAGCTGTTATTCATGATACTTGATTTTATGATCTAAATTGTAATTCAGAGCACATATGTGTCAGGAAGTTTGCAATACTTTGGAAAGAGATCAGCATCACTAATCAGGCACTGAAATCCAATTTCTGGGAGAATCTGGGAGCTCAAAGCTGCACATTTCAGCCGGCTTGGAAAGATCTTTGAAAAATAAAGTTAAACAGTAATTATACTTAAGTGTGCTTGAGAAACTTTACACCTGTCTTGACATGAATCAGATCTTTGCATGGATGATGAAATTCTTGGCATTGCTTTAGGTGATTGGGATGGCATTAGCTTACGCAGGGTAAGAATTCAACAGCCACATGCCTAGACAGGTAGGATAAAGGAGTTATTAACTGAAAAAGGCATGGCAGCTTATCTGTGGAAGTCTAAACACGCTAATCATTTAACATAAACAGATCTGCTGATATTTTTAGAAAGGAATCTCAACTCATAAGTAACAATGTTAAAAAAAGGACACCAGTATCCCTAATCATATTTTCCACAGGTCCTCCCAGCTCCTTGCAGATTACTAAAACTGAGACAAGGGAAGAGAAAAAAAAAAAAACCAAACAAACAAACAAAAAAAAAAAACCCAAAGAAGTAAAAAGAGAAAGAAAGAAAAAAAGCCAGAGATAGGTAGCTGGGTTACAAGACTCCTGCAACTTTTGTCTCCCTCTGCCTCAGTTCCTAGTCTGTAAAACCAAGTGATAATATTTCCTTACCTCACAGGAACGTTCTCAGAATAAATCCATAAATGCCTGGAAGACACTGAGACACCACTGTGACAGAGGCCATAAAAATACCTAGGGGAAAAATAAACAAAATAAGAATAAATTTCAGAAGTGACCAAAACAGCAGAGATATTCATAGACTAAAGATACAGCAAAGATTAAAACTTTGCTTAATGACATGAATTCTCCACCCTGGGGAAGAAGCAGTTCAGTTCAGCACATATTCCCATACAGCACTTATAAAACCATGACAGCAAGGGACAATTTCCCCTATTCTCCTTGCACATGACACAATTATGATAACCCACCACCAGATGCAAGCAGGAAAGACGTTCAGAGATTAGCTTTGCCCTCCATGACAGGTATCATATCCAAGAATCACAATCACAGCAACAGAGCCTGACATACTGACAGTGCTCTCCCTCAGCCTCCACATCCAATTCTAACTGTAGAGCTGAGCTCTTCCAGTAGTAAAAAAACTTTCAGCCTAACACTTATTCCTGAACAGCTTTTATCCATTTGTTTTCATGCCAACATTGATCCAGCAGCTTAAACAGCTTTTCCCTATCCCTGAAGTTTATTTCTCTGACAATAAAAAATGAATTACACCACCTCCCTGTCAGGGTTCATTTGCCCACCCAAATCAAGCAAGTTCTTATCACCCCACATCAGCATCTTCTGCCCAATCCCATCCTTGTGGCCCACTGTCACCTTGCAACTGCCTAAACATGTGTTTCTCCAGCATTTTCAGCTGGTAATCCTCTCCATCCCAACGAGTGCAGAGCAGAAGCTTCTCTCCTAATGCCTTCTAAGGTTATGACCCAGCATGCCATCACCATTGGAGGTATGTGCCACTCTGGGTCTCAAACTCTTTCTGAAAGACCTTTCACAGCACTGACCGTGCTTCCTACCTATCTCACCTCTGAGCCCTCAGGGCACTGCTCTGCGGTGCCAGGGACATCACAGGGATCCTGCATGGTCTCCCTAAAACATACCTCCTTATCTTCAGTGTCAACTCAACCCACAGCTCATGGCTTGAGTTCAACTCCACTGCTAAGCGTACTTTAACGTGAGCCAAATGACTACAGCCCTCAGAAGGATAAGTGATTCAAAATTATGCAAATGCACAGAATACATTATTTGGTCTTTATCATTTACAAAGTACACATTTTGTAAACAGTTTCAGCCCTCTTATGGAGAGTGTGACAGGGACCTGAAATTTGGGTGTCTGATGGTTGCTGCATCATGCACTGATCATCATAGCCTTAGTGGGAGAGGGTTTGCTCCAGTTCTGAAGTGGGACATGAGGCTTGAAGAGCCTGCCTGCCCTGTATCCCCTGTGCTCAGAGATACCTCCACCTACCCCCTCATACACACAACACCTTGGAGATCTTCTCATCCCCTCAACAACTCAGCTGACCAGGACAACAAAAATCCCCCCAGTTTTTTCCATTTCTGTGAGTAGAGGGCAGTTCCTTTCCTCCTGGCACTTTGTGTGGAACCAGATCAAGAGATGCTGGGACAAGCACTGGAGCTGGTAGGAGGGGAAGAGCAACCTCCCCCTCTTGCTGGCAGTCTGCCCCTAGATCAGATTGGGACATATTGGAAAGCTCAGCCCAGAGTACCAGAATACATTCACCTTACCAAGGACTCGGATCCATTTAAAACTGTGCTCTAATAACCTTCACAAATAAATATATTATGCCATTTATGTTATGCAGCATTGACTTCAATGACTCTGTAGCAGTGCTTACACTACTATATTTACTTCTGGCACACACTGGCAGCCTTCACTGTAATTATTCTGAGCATGCTTCTGTTCTAAACCAGGAGGTCTTACCCTGCCAATATCTATGCACAATATTCCTCAGCATGTTTTCTGTAACTTTCACCACACTGTCCTTCTTTCTTCTATCCCTTCAAGCTCCTTTATCTAAAACATGTAGTTAGTTTTTCCTCTTTTCACACAGGGTCCCGATTTTATACCCCAGCACCTCTCCCTCAGTATCAGATCACCAACTTCCACCTTCAGCGTTCTAACAATGTTGGTCTCCATCCCTCAGGAGAGAATTTCAGACAAGTACCCTGGCACTTCCTGCCAGGCTCCCTGAAATTTGAAGAAAGCCCTCTTTTAGGCATGTACACATCCACCTTGGTGCCCATGGCACGGATCAGCATACTAAATAAACAGAAGAGAGATTATACAGATTTGTTTCCTCCCTTCCCACAAACTAATAGGATGACCATTTCAGTACTGGCTCTTTCCACTCTCTTTATCAGTCTTTGCTGCAGGAATGGTAGCTGCATCTGAGTGGAATCCATGCAGCAGTAAGTGGTTTGTTAATTCCCAGGACATGTTGCACACAGAGAAGGATACTTAAGCTACTTAAAAAGCAACCCTTTATTAAATGCATAATAATGCTTGAAATTTCTGTAAGCCAACACTTTAAATTAATGACTTCATTCAAATACATCAGTCTCTGCTGCTAATACTGCTTTTTATGCATTCTTTTAACATGTACTCCTTGGAAACCCTATAGAATTTGCTATAGTTAAATACACAGTTGCAGTCATTCATGGTAGACATTCATGTATTTCAGTAGAAACTTCTTTCTCCCAAAAGCTTAAGTAGCTTTTTGTATATGTGTAACAGGGCCAGCTCACGTCAACTATTCTCAGCTACACCACAGTGACACTACTGCTAGAAAGGGAAGTGGAAACATGTCACTAAAAAAAAAAAAAAACCAATCCAAAACAAACAAAAAAACCCACAAAACCAAACAAAAAACCCCAAACTCAAACTATCTCTTCTACATTGAAAATATTAAGATGGAACACAGAATTTTAAGATGAGGTTAGAAAATATTCTCTGTCATATTAAGCACAGTTTAATAAGCAATTGAGGATTCCTGGAAATCCCTGCCACATGAGGACCTGTGCATGCCAAAGTGATCACTTCTGCTCTGAATTTCTTTGCATCTGTTCATCTGACAGATATATTTAAAATTTTACACTGATTCAGTTTTGGATGTCTTAACTGACTTTATAAAGGAGATGTTCTGCTTACACAGGGAAAGGGCATATAAACATTAGGTACTTGCTGTTGAGGATTAAACATGAACAAAAAAAATTAATCAGCAGCGACCAAAGTGGTGATGGCAATTCACTGGAGATAACCTCCTCCGTGCAGCACGCTGCAGTCTCTATCTGCTAATTTGGGCTGCTGGAGGCCTCGAGTGATGAAAGAGAGACCACACCAACAGGATTTTAGCGCACTGAAGTACACACAGCTTCCCCCCTCCCACAAGTTAAGCTCAAGGCCATCAGGAGCAGTGGGGAAGCTGCCAAGTGTAAGTGCCATGCTGCACGTCCCCGGCAGCACCCTGAACAAGAGCCCAGCACCTCCAGCTGCACCTGGACACCTCTGCTGCTGAAAACATGAGCACTACTGCCATGGATTTTGCCAGTTTCCATGTGTCAAGCTAGGAATATTTTCATGAACTCTTCAAGGCAGAGTTTTCAATCTATGAGACAGTGTTTACTGAACAGACAACATCAGCAATAATGAGCTTTCTGTGCAGCATCAACAACAGCAAGGAATTCCTCATCTCTTGGTGAGCTCCCATGATGGCTGATGCTGCAAGAGGCACTGCAAGGGGCCAAGAAAAGCCACAACTTATCACAAGAAAATGGCAAATTGTGAAAAACCTGCATCACAAGGTTACCTGCCTAGTCACAGCTTCAGCAGAGATCCATAAATACCTCAGTCTAACAGTGACAGAGGTTAAAAACCTATTATCTTTCTCAAATGACAGCCTGAACACATGTTCAATAGAACATCCCACCTCACCAAGCTACAAAGTAGATTTTGCTTTTTCAGTTCAACAAATACAAACCACAGGGAGCTTTTTAAATGAAAGCATTATGAAGATTACATTAGGCAAGTCTGATCTACTGCAAAGCACTCACATACAACATTAAGAAGTAGAACAACCTTTGACACCTGCTTTCTCTTCAAACACAGCACTACCTCTGTGCATGGTTTGGCTCTTAATGGGATGAATTCTCAAGTTAATTTGTATGGCTTACTCCACCAGCAAAGAATACTTCAAGTGTTTGGGATATAGTGTTCCACTACCACTGAACTGGTGAGAATACTCTTTTAAGAGTGTACTCCACAGCGTTGCTCAGCCAGCTGCCGCCCTGTGGGATGGATCCACACAGCAGAGTGTATTTTCACTCTGGTGAGAAATGTTGTGACACAAGAGGAGGTGCAGCAGCTGGAAAAGCATTACATGATCCAAGCAGTGTCGAAAGTCACCATCATAAATATTCACAAGCAGACAGAATTGTTTTCTTACTAACAGCACATTGTTATTCACAAATATTAATTAGTTTCTAAATACCACCTGTTACTCAGCCCTGCCTCTGCCATGCGACATGGGCTCCATGGCTGGCTTGCAGACTGTCCACACTGCTCAGAGATTTAATGATGTTTCACTTCCAGAGCTCACTCAGCTACTGGGAGGAGAGGAAGGGAATAATTACTTACTTATATCTTTCTCTGCTGACCTCTCTGGCAGATGAAACGAGCAGTTTTAATGGCCTCTGAAGGGAGGCTGGTCCAGTCCTCCTTAGACAGGAAGGATGACAACTGCACTAGTAGGTCTTTGGCTGGAGAATGATTTTAAAGATCCAAACTTGAAAGATATCAGTGAGGGGAGAGCTCAGTCTCAAAACTTCTCCCCAGTGGAGGGAAGAAAGCCTCTATTGCTATCACTCACGTTTCCAGCGATCACTCACACTTCAGACGAGCTGAGGCACCAGGAATTGCCTGTCACATCCTACAGTATAAATAAACCACAGACTGCCTGGAGAAAAGCTATTACAAACCTTGGCAATTTTCTTTGGATTTCTTTACAGCACTTCTTCAAAGGATCTTTCTGTACTAAGAGATACAGGTGCAGACAGACAGCCAATATAGGATTCCTCTTCCTCCCCACCAGCAACAACATCCTCCTAATTACGTGCATCACGAATAACATGAGAAAGTTGGGCAGAGTGCTGATGGAACTGGGCAGAGCACAGATAAAGTGCACAAGTTAGTAGTGCACTTAATGTTGAAGTGACACAAATGAATAATGAAGTACTGTCTTGTTTTCTACAAACTCTGGATGGAAGATCCCTCAGACCTTTCAAAAACACTCCTCCTCAGCGTCCAGCAGAGACAGCCAGGGAAGATGAGCTTATCTTGATGAATTCAAATTAATACAAAAAAAAAAAAAAAAGATACTATTTTGAGCCTGGTGCTCACACTTAGCCTCACTGGAAGAGATGAACCTGAAGCATTCTCCTCACAGATTCCAGCTGAAAGACTCAAGCTCTAAAACGCAGCTTTTGGCATTTCCAGTACCTCAGGAAGCAGTGCTGCCTTTTCAGTGCAAATGTAGCACGAAAGTTGTTATCCCACAGCTGCCAGACTCAATACCAAGGTGCAGACACAAGCTTGTACGTTTCCCAGCAAGGAGACACAATCTATTCAATATACCTTCCTGTAACATCGGATTTTTCTCACCAGCATGATTTCACTGGTACATCCCAATCTGAATACTTCTTAAACATTTTTTTTTTAAGACCTTGTGCATCAGACTATCAGCTCTACAGAACAACTAAGCTAACAAAATTCAGATTTTAGATGAAAATTCAGAGGAATTTTTGCTGGAAAACATAACTGCAGGACAAATTAACCTTCTCCTTGCTAAGTATGGAATGGTACAGTCAGAGCTTGATATCCTCAAACTCCTAATAGAAAAAAATTTCTGTCATAGTTCCTGCAGACAGGAATAACCCAGGACTATCAGGATTTTCTCAGAGTTTGCACAGCCTCACATTCAAGTCTCTAAAATTATAAAACTGGAAAGTGGGAGGGCAAGGAGCACACACACACACAGAGTAATTTTTCCAGTGACTGACAAACACAGTACTCAATTTCTTAGGGACTTGAGTGGCTGGAGCTGAAGTTAAGCTTCACTAAAGCTATATTTAGTTCTGTACGAATACAAATTAGGAAACACTTTCTTCCTAGTTACTAATGCAGTGTGACAGGAAACAATTATTTGTTCAGTGTCTAATGTTACCTTTGGTGACTATCTAGTTCACAGAAGCTGTATATTTTGTAATAAAGAACCAAGCTGATCTTCTGCAAATCAGAGAGAAAATTTACTTAAGAAGATGAAAAAGCATTTGATTTGAACACATATGAGCTATACTAGTCTTAGCTACGCAGACAGAGTTAATGCTGAGGCATCTTCTGCTTTGATAATAAACAGAGTCAGTTTGTTTTCCAAATTCTACATTAATTTATTCAAGAACTCTGTGGATACTCAAAGATTATCATGGTTCCCCTAAAGTGTAAAACAGAGCTGGGCACAAGGACAGAACAATTAAAATAAAAATAAAATCCATCTTTTATGATTTCAAGTGCCAGTTTCTCTCTATGAAAAATGCAATTCTGTGTCACAAGGGAGCTCTCAGCTCAGCAATTGCTTCAGTCTTCAATCTCTACAAAACACAAAAGACAACAAAATGCATGATAAACATGAAGGGCTAGTTAGACCTTGGCAAACCAAGCCATGATTGTATAGAGGAGTCCCACGTGCTTCAGAAGGGCTCAAAAGGCTGCACTCAAGAAATCCCAGGCAAGGGGCTGAGAAGAAACCCTGCTCCTGCCTACTACAGCGAGAATGTCCACTAAGAGGCTTGGAGTCTCTAGGTCATCCAACACAGCGCCCTTACACACTACGGAAATTAGAAAGAATACAACACTACTGCACAAACATGTCCTTTCTTCTGGCACCACCAGGCAAATACTTGCAGGGCCCTTTGCTATAGTGAGTCACATGAGTATTTCCAGAGCTGAAGGAGATGACATTTCATCTTTAGCTTAACTAAGACCCAGGATAACCAGAAAGATACCCTGAGTATCAGCATTCTGATGACCTTTTCAGTTTCAGATCCCTTTGAGATGGAAGGCAGATGAGCCCTTGGCACCATCCAAAAGACCATCAATAGCCCAGGTTTCTTCAGCCAAAGCTGGACTACTGAAATATATGCATGTCTTTGCCTAATCATCCACAGCTTTTTTATTGGGGGAAAAAAAGGGGGGGTGGGGGGGAACTGATAAACATTTGGTTTCTTGGTGTTGTCTTTTAAAACATTATCAGATATTTTGATAGTAGGTTCTTGGAGCAGGTCAAACCTGGAAATATAAGAGTTCTGGGCACAAAGCAAACAAACCTCTCAACATAAGGCAAAACATTTCTTGAGAGATTCTGAACAACCTCTCTTGCCTACAAGTGCCAGGTATGACTAAGTTTGATGAATAAGTTACAAGGATTTCCAGGGAGAAATGATACCACTACTCCCACTTGTACATAATCTAGGAACATTGCTTATGTGCTCTATCTTCTTTGAGAATCCTGTGGCAAGGGGGAAAATCCATGCCCCACCCTGGGCAACTCAAGGTTTGACCAGGAATTTTACTTTAGATGCCCATAAGGTCCATGCCTATGTTTTACTTGCTACATGTATACTGTAACAAGGTAATCCCTACAGTGCTTCCTACACTGATCAGCAAAACCCATGTGGAGTCAAAGACTTATCTTGTCTACACTACTGGAGGGAGAGGGGCTAAGTTTTTTCAGATAAACCCAACTGGCACACTAGTTTTTTATCCAAGCACCGCTGTACATCTCACCCCCACTTCCAATAGCGTCAAAGGAGCGGGAACAACCACGGATCCACATCACTTGGGCAGAGGTGCACATCAATATTCAGCCCACAGATCTTGCTAGTATTAAAGGGCAGTAACTGCGTCATCATCTTCAGAGATGTACCAAATTAAAGACTGTCCTCCACTGCAGCACTACTGACACTGCCAGGCTGCTAGACCAATACATGCACGAGCCTGATAGAACAACAAGAGGCTGGAGCTCTTCACGGAGCTGATGGAAGGTAAGTGTGTTTTCTCGCTACTCCTTTACATGTTATTCCTGTACATGTAACACTACAGAGCAACACTCTCCATGCCTAAATAGCAATAGTTGCTGTCAATGTTTACTGAAGCGACCAGCAAACATTGGACTTCCAGCATCAAGCACACCTAGGCCATGTTTCCCTTCCAGTTTCCTACAATCTTTTAAGTTATTATATAACTCTGTATTGCTCCTTGACTGTTCTCTCAAAAGAGAGGATGCAAAGCAAAACGAGGCTCTAGCTTGGAACAAGATGAACAATTACTCTGGAAGAGACTCATTTTCACTAGCAATCTCATTTCACACCTTTTCTCACTCCTATAAAGAGTCATCCACCTGCCCTCTTCATCACAGTGCTAAAATAATCAAGACAAAAAGTAGGAATCTCCTTTCTGATATAGTTTCCCACGTTGTACCTCCTCTCCCTTCCTCAGAGTATTGAGCTTATAGACAAATATACAATATGCATGGAATCTTTAAGAACTTAACAGAGGTTTAGAGAATGAGGAAACACAGCTGACTGGCATACAAATTATTATTAGCTACTAAGTAATCAAAGGGATAAAGACACATGTTTCAAGAATAATGAGTAGCTAATTATTAGTAATTAGGATTAGAGTTACTCTTTTTAAGAAATTTACTACTATACATCAGCCTACTGTATCTTTTCTTGCATACAGAATAATTGCTACTGGAGAGAATGGATCTCTTTTCATCCAAAGTACCCATTCCCTAAACAGTTACCTTAACCTTGGAATCTGCCAAGGATAAACCAAAAGGAATATATTTCACGCCACACACAAGATCTCAAAATGTCAGCTCTTTACATTGTATAAGCCACAGTTATACTGTTGTCCCAGAAAAAAACTGTGCAAATTTCCAGCTAGCTTGGAAAAGGGAAAAGAACAGAATGTAGTTATTGCCACTTTATCCAGGATGGGCTAGAAAGAAGCATTCTCCAAGCACTGCTCATTGGTTCCCCACCTCCTCTTTTGCAAGGTTTTAATTTCACATCAAGCAGACTCCGGCACAGAAGTGACTTTAAGGGACTCTAGAGAACTTTGAAAGGTTTTAGAACAAGAGAAAAGCACAAAAGTATCTTGTCAACACCTGAAGAGCAGAATAGCTCTAGCACTGCGGTGCAGAAATGAAGATATCTGAACAACTACATTAGAAACAAACTCCTAAGAGTGACACCAACAGGATGGACAGCATTCAGTCAGGACTAGGATTGTTCTTTTGAGGATTAATGGCTCTCAGCTTTCTTTGCTTGCCCAGTGACGTACTCCACAGGACAGTAAACTCTCACTGAAATTAAAAAAAAAAACTTGTGTTTTAAGAAATGTTAGAAAATTAATGCACTACAATGGAATGGCTTGATTGGTTTTAATCCATTACAAGTCGCTGAATCTGACCAAGCTCACATCAGCATTGCTAGAAGTGTGTCCTCCATTGCACCGAAGAGCTGATGTTTATCTGTCTCTCACAAGGCTTGACACAAAGCCTGAGGTCCTAAAGAATGCATTAACACTGGAGAATCAGCAGCAATGTCCAAACCAGTAATCTGCTACCAGCAAACCCCAGTCTAATTATAATCAATCTTTAACACCTTTATGTGATACACTAGGCTTTTTTCTTTCACATCCTCTAACAGGGTAACAAATCAGAAACAGCATAAATCTGCACAAACCAAAAGGGTTTGTGCTCTCCAAAGGTGTTTTCCTTTCAGAGCAGCAATGCTACCATCCCAGACAGCTGGAATTCCATCAGTCATTACACAGGAACATCCAATCCCTACCAAAGGTGAGATGCAGCTTAAAAATGAAATACAGGTGTCTAAAGTGAACACAGATTAACACATTTACTTTATCACACATTCATTACTACAGAGTATCTACTATAGATGCATATTAAATGTAGATAAATATACTCATGAAGTCTAGACAAGCACATTTTCAATTAATAAACAGCTTTCTCCACTCCCAAATCAAAATTATCATAAATTATAATCCCCAATGAGTGATCTCCTATAACACAAAGTAATAAAATAAAGAACACTTAAAAAATATATTTACAATACAAACACTCTAGTTTATGCTTAGTAAAATAAGCCAAAATCCTGTTTCAGAAATGCCTGTAACTCAATTTTATATATGTGAATAAAGCACTAAATTTGAATATACTGATAATCGTAAAATAAACGCATCACATATCTATTGTGCCCTACAATTTCCCATCTATACCACCATGCACTGAAATGCAAACATGTATTCCCACACTACTTATGATGGCTACATCACTACATGTTCAGATGGATGATTAACAGTACCAGTACAATAACAATGGCCAACTTTGGACAGTCAGTTCTTATTTCTTGTAATCACAAATACAAGAAATCCTAATTTCTTTTGATCCTTATGCTTATCCACATGCCTACATAAGTGACACAGAATAAAAGAAACTCTCAGATACACGCATTTCTCTTTTCAAACGGTTAAGGATTTTGTCTTCAGAAGCAAAATAAATGTTTAAACAAATACTTTTAAAATGTCCTAACTTAATAAAATCAGGTTTATGTTTCTAAAGCATTACAACATATTTTATATATTTGTAAATAGATATAAAATTAAAATTAATTTATGTACTGAAAGTATTCAAGCTTAATATATGTCTTTAAAAAACCTACATTTGCTTGCCATGTCTTCAAGAAAGGCAAATCAGGAGGTTAAACAATGGAAAGTAATGCACTAAACCAACTCTAAATAATGATTGACCTTTTGACTGATACAGAAATAGCTTTTTTCCTAATTTCAGTTTATCCAGTTAATTCAATTCAAAGACTTGTTTTGCTCAAAAGAAGAAACCAATTTTTAAAGCTTGAACACCTTTCCTTACCAATCCAAAAAGCAAAATGACCTATTGCTTTTGATTTATATACCAAATAAATGAAAGAAAAACTTAGTTAACTACTCCATACTGTTTCATGCATTTTAACTGGATTCAAATTTTGACACCAATGCAACTACATATTCAGCACTCAATGTTAAACAACTATTTTACTACCAAAAATATGAAGTACCTGGATGCTTATTTGGCATAGCCAGACAATTATAAAATATGCTTAGAAGGCTGACAAAAGGTGCTATCTTACTGTAAAAGCTGTACTTAGCAGTAAAAATCAAGGCAATCTAATAATTACAAAACTACTAATAATTAACCTCCCCTTTGAGAAATGTAACAAAGTAAGATCAAAGGAACCAATTTACTTCAAAGTTTCTGCTTGATTTACACCACTATTTAAATCGTGTTTCAGAGAATAAGATATTTATTACAAAGTAGCAAAAAGGAAAAAAAAAAGTGAAAAGACTTAATGAACTCTGGCAATGTTCTCTATTTTTAGCATCATACCAAAATCACCATATATTTGGCAGAAATACTCCTGAAGGTCCTTGAGCGATCCTATTTGTTTTGTAGCTGATTTTGGAATACTCAGATGGGATAAAACTCAGGAGTGAGTTATTTTACAATTACTTGGGAGCTGGGAAGGCTGGGGTGCTTGAATAGATTTCAGCATATCCCTATCCATGCTGGGATTGTGCTCCTGCTGCTGAATGGAAGCCTTCTAAGTACTCCTCATCCTGCTCCGACAAGGAACATCTGAATGATACTTCAGAGCCTGCAGTGGGATTAAGCAAAACATCCCAGAGCTCCAACACAATCTCCTACTGATTGAGGGAGAGAAAGGAGGGAGGACAACTTCTTATCACTGTCATGGTATTTTTCCTTTATTACAAGAATTAAAGAATTATGAGAAATGTACAAAGTTAATACAGACAAATGATATTTTTTTATCTCACTAGTATTTTAATTAAAACCTTTTGTCATGTCTGCTGAGCAAGTTCAAAGTATTGCAATGCAGTAGCAATGGTAACGCAAAAGTCTTGTTAAGCTTGGAGAAAAGAAATGTTTTCAACTTTTACAAAATCAATGACTGTAATTACTAGAGGAATAAATCAAATTTATAGCAGGCAAACACAGGACAATTTTTTTTTGTGCAGCCATAAATGAGTTTGTTTTTGTTGCAAATGCGATAAAGTTTAACATTTTCTGCATGTCAAACAGACTATTTTGATGATATTCTTCACATTTCCTCCTTATTAAAGATATGAAAAATTTGCTATTAAGATATTCAAGTCATCACAATACATCCTGTTACTGGATAAGCTTCAAGAAAACCTTAAAGTACTTTTTCCTAACCACATTAACACAATATATGCACAGCCAGAGTTCTTACTTTAGTATTAGACAATATTTTGTTCTTGCAAAATATCAAGATGTAGAATTCAGCAAATTATGGCAAATCAGTTGTTGTGGGGTTGCTCTTTAGGATTGGTTTTTTTTTTAATTCTGTTCAGAATGCTACAACAGGGGACACAAAAGCAGTTTTGTGTCATTATATGCAAGGATCTTTTTTCCAATTTAACTGAACTCTAGACAAAAATGTTGGCTTTTTTTTTTTATCATTCCATACACTACGTCTGCTATTTAAAACTATTTTTTCCATCTCCACTTTCACTACTAGCCTTTTGTGAAGAACAATTTCTGATTGCTAGGCTATTTTTAATTTGCCTACCTCTATTCACAAAAAGAAGGAAGCATGGAAAATGGCACATTTGATAGACTTGAAAAACATGAATAGCTTACATATGTAAACTGATTACAGTTTGCAAAACCCGAAAGTAATGTTATCAAAACATGGGCTTCAGCAAACAATAGCACTGCTAACCACGAAAAGGCTCCAGCACTCACTGGCATCAAACCACAGTAGCACACCATGAACACAAATGATTTGTTCTTGCTTGAATGTCAGTTTTGAAGAGTAAATATTGTACATACACACACACACGTGTATGCATTTGAGCACGTATACAAAGGTTGCCCATAACCAAATAAAACCTGTAGCTCCTCCTTGAAAAAAGCATTTTTGTGAGACTGCCTAGCTCAAGTCAGCAAAATATTTTGCACCAAGTTATCCAAGAAGTCTTCATTTACAAATTTCTCTTTGATGTGGTCTGAAAAATTACAATGGAAAAATACAATACGAAATAGTGCAGGTAGACTGTCACCTCCAGTGAGAAACAGCTGAGTGATGCCACCACAACAGGAAAGGATAGCTCCAAAAACGTTTCTGCGGGATCACTGTGGAAAGACCTTTATCAGCTACTGACTATGAATTTATTTTCTGCATAGGAACCTTTGGGCATAATGTGCACAGAAAGGACATAAAAGGCAATCTGTCTGTCAGTGAAACTTTAAAGTAAATGTGAAGGCAGGAGAGGCAGTGTATTTTGTTGAAATATGTAGATGTGCCACTGAGATCTCAATGTGCACCACCTCCTGACACCAAAGGGTGAAATGTTCTGATCTCTGCTGACAATATTTATACTGAGAAAGCCTCAAATATTTCATTCAAATTTCCTAAATGCCTATGATCTCTTCTCCAGAAGCAAGGGAGTTGGGTGAGAGTCCCCTGCAGGTCCAGCAAACAGGCCATTGAGCTTGTGGTCCATCTCACCAACAACACTTGTTTCCATCTCAGCAGCACTTGCAAATCTACTTCCTGAAGACAACTGAAGAACACGGAATCTAAATTCAATTTATCTACAGTAAAAAAAGAGATAAAATGCCTAAAGCGAGGACCACTGCAGCCTGCACCACTAGCTGGGCAGGAGGCCAGCATCACCTGCACTGCTGGCCAAGGCACAGGAAGGCCACAACTTTGCTTCTGCCTGCAGACAGATTAAGCAATCAAATAATTCAGAAAGTTTTAGGTTTTCTCCTTTCTTCTCACTTCTGACAGACGATTCACGTAACTTGTAATTTTAAATAAAAGAACAGCAACCATGTCCTTTAGGAACAGGTGTTCTTTGAAAGTAACAAAATAACCTCATCCCCTAATCCAATAAAGTCCTTAAACAAAACCAGTAACATTCCATCAAATGCACATGCAGAACTCTAACCCAAGTTCATCAGATTCATACACAGAAAAAATCTTAGGATCTGTGTAATACAACCCAATTTTCTACAAGGCAATATAAAATATAATTACCAAAATATTTTAAAATATAAATACAAAGATTAAGCAATATTGAAAGAGGGAACAGGACCTAAAGGGCAATGGATTTAAAGATACACTATTAAATATTTAACCAATTTTTCTTCCTGGGGGCACAAGATCCGAAGTCCAATGGATCTAAAGATACACTTTTAAATATTCAAGCCAGTTTTTCCCCTGAATTTTTATCATCCTATTACTATAAGTTTATACATTTTGTATAATACGTTTCTGCATAATAATGTTTTTTTCAATTGTTTAATCTTCCTATTTCTATTTTTTTAAACATCCAGCAATTGCTCAAGCCTCTGGGTGTATTTATTTTAATTAAATACAACAAAATCAAGTGAAAAGCTTTTGCATTCTCTGAAAGAGGAGACCACAGAATTTTCCTCCATGTGTCGCAATAGAGATCTGTCAGATACATCCCCAGAGTAACCCTGCAAAGACAATAGCTGTGCCAGCAGCAATTTGTCTGCATTGTGAAGGCAAATATTTAACAAACAAAATAAAACAGAGAGTAATTTAATATTTGTATTGTGTTTGCACAAAGAAGTGCTGATCAGAAGGAATGCTGAATGCCCAGGGTAGCTCCTTCCTCCCTGCACCCGTACGAGGGCACATTCCCAGACCCCAGATGCAACAGGGAACAGACAAGGTCTGGGACAGACTGACACTCCAGCTGTATATGGTTCAACTTTATTTCTCTTTAAGCAATCAAAAGCATCTGCTTTTATTCCACATAGAAGTATACTGACATATTTTGACAGAAGGCCTGTCAAATCCCAGGCAAAACTGCACACCAGGTCACCTCACCCACATGCTGTCCAGTCCTCACTCGACCAGTGGGTTGGCAAAGCATCACTTCTTTCTTCATCAATTCCCACTGGCATACCTGTGGATGAGTCTTAACTCCACACTGCATTCACCAGCCTCCTGGGTTTTTACTTTTTGTAGAAAAGGTAGACTCAAATCTTTGGTGAAACCACATTATATACACAGGGATCAGTCTATGTTCACCTGATAGCAGGTAGTGTCAAGCTCTGCCTCCTCTTTACCCACCACTGTTTACTCCCACTATCAGAACAGTGCAGTTCAAAACACTGAAGGTAAATAGAAAGGCTTATAAGTCTTCCTTCCCAGTATCCAGCCAGAACATTATCTTCTCAATATTTATGCCTTTTCACTGCAACCAATTTCTACGATAACAAGAGGCTGTTTTCGAGGTAAACTCCTTGTATTGCATTAGGTAACAAACTCCACCAGCACTACAGATACTGCTAGAAAAGTTTGCTTTAAATCCTGCATAGATATGCTGGAACTGCATACCTAAGGAAGAAAACAGGATCTCTGTCTCTTACCCCACCAGGATGACAGTGTACAAATTCAATATAGATAAAGTCAGACAACACTCAAAATGTGCTACTGCTTTGGAATGTTACTTCATAATATTAATAATTAAAAAACAGCACCGTGGTATTTCACAAATATATATATATTTAATAAGCTTATATCAATGAGAAATCTCTCACCAAACTCACCATTTTATAAAAAAAAAAAGCAAATTCAAAATAAACTGCAAGGCAGCATTACAGGGAGGCTTATGTTCACATTTATGGATTTAGTTATTGAATACAAGCAAACTTTAACAACAGGAGTAGGAAATGAACAATTGCACATCATAAAATTGCCCTGTACTTTTTGGAAATAACCCAGAAGTCTGCTACACCAGACTCTACACTACTTAGAAATTACTTGTCTTCAAAGTCAGAACAAAACTGAGGGGCAAGCAATACTCCTGTTCTCAAACATAGCTGTCCAAGTGGTACTTCTAAAACTCACAAAGTATTCTCCTTCCCCTCCCTCCTTTACACAACTTTCAAGTTAGATTTGCTTTAACTCCATTTCTTCTATGCTAACAGAAAGCCTTTCTGGATATTAGGTTTCAGCCTCAATTTCACATCTTTATATGTTTCACCTAATTCTCAGTCTTCTCCTCACCAATTTCAGAGATCTGGAGAAGTAATTTCCCAGAGTGAATTACTTATTAAAAAGCAAACATAGCAATGAAAGAGCCCAAACTAGGCTCTGTGCAAGGCCAAAGTAATAATTTCAGCCCTGTGATCTCTCCCAGATAGCCAACAAAGGGGCAATTACAGAGTAACACCATGACACAGCTCACATTTTGGGAGGATTTCACCCAGAAACATCCTGCTAATATTCACATTTAAGATCTCCCAGGGCCCTATTACTTCTTTCTTTTTCAATAACATACTGGATTTCTCTGGCATTCAAAACAAAATCAAGCCTTAACAATCCATGTTTTCCCAAAACTTGCTTCCTTTTAATTGTGACAATACAAAAATTCATGCTGAACTATTCAGCTAGCTACCTGGCCAATTTTATAGCTGTATTCACACCCTGGGTGAATCACATTTAGAAAATTATATATAAACATGGTGTGACATTCTGTCAAGTTATCTTTAATTATGTAATTCCATCCTTTAAAAAGACACAAAGATAGCTTATACAGTCATTTGGAAATTTAATCCTGGAATAGACGGCTGAAATGTGTCAGAGAAACAACATGATCATCTGAAAAGCTTCCAAGGGAGTTACAATTCCTCACTCTCTTAAACCTCAATCTATTACATGCTTATTACCTTTGTTTTATGGCTACCTCTTATTATCCAACCTGCTTTCATCCATTCCCAAACGTTCAGAATTTTGTTATCTACAGTAAAAAAACCTAATTTTATTATTTAGAAGTATTTAAAAAAGAAAAACAAACAAATGAAGAATTATTGAAAACCCAGTAGGGTGAACAAAAATTGCAAAGTATTAACCCAACAAAGTACACCTAACACGACGCATCAAAGCCAGAGGACTGTCTTGCCTTCAGGTATCATGAACTCCCCCCACCAAAGGCCCCTTCTTTCTCAAAGTTTCACATCAAGCTAAAAACCAAAAACAAATAAAGAACCACCAGCAAACCCATAGCCCACCTTTCTCCTCAGATAAATGGCCAGCAGGCAACAGAGATCTCTGTCTCAAATCCTTGCCCCAAAACACCCCCATACCTGCCACTGGGTATGACTGAAGCTCCACCAGAGCCAGGAACCACCTGCATGACTCACTGCCTCACGTCAGGTTTATTTGGTAACAATCCTGCCTGATCCCCCAGTATTAAAACTCAGCAACTGATCTCTAAACCAATCAGGCTGGCCATAAGGACACACTCAGTGCTGCAAGAACAAATGGTGTTGTAGCAGCAGTGTCCATTTCACAGAACTTTACATTAAATTTCACATAAAACCTGCTTCAGATGTCCCTTAATCAGTCCCCTGTTTATAACTACACAACCCTACCCTACACACAAATTTGTTAAACACAGTAATTTCTTCTGTAACATTCAGTGCACCAAATGTTTCCCCATGCAAGTCATGTGCTGACCCAACTCTTCCCATAGGAAAGCCAACAGAATGCTTTTAATACCTTTTTTTTTAACAGTTCAGTTAACCTTAACCCTGTTTCTCTTCCATTTCCTGTTAGATGGCTTTCTCAGCTGAAAAATTTAATTCCCGATAAGACAACCTATCAACCAACAGAAAATGGACTTTTGAGTAAGGACAACCAGCTGCACCAGTGGAGGTTGTTCAATTCTATTTAGATTTTTTTCACTGTCCTCATAATCAACACAAGATCAGTGGACACAGAAATGAATTAAAGTGAAAAAAATCCTAATGTGCTTTGATTCCACAGGTGCTGGCAGAGGCTCAGCCTGGCACTCGCTCTGCTCCCAGGAAAGAGGCACAGGCAGCTGCACAGAGAGGCTCCCACGCCAGGCAAATTCATTCTGAAGGTAACTTACCACTCTATTAATGTGCCTTATAGACAGCTGTAAATTTGCAACATTACAGCACTTTATGATGTTAAATAATGCATTGCATGTTGCACAGATATTTTATTGTACATTTTTCCACTTTGAAGACTTTTGAGGATCCCATACAAATTGCACACAGCTGTCTGATACTGGTAGTTGACAAGTTATTAAAAATTACATTATCTGATCATTGAGAAACAGAATGCAATAGTGCCACTGTTTACTATGCCTTAACATGTGCATAAAACTGAATGTTGTGGTCCAATTTTTAAGTGCCTACCCTTAAGAAGAAATGAGTTTTTTAAATAAAGCTCTACTGCCTTTACAGCATCTGAATGTGAACTACTACATATTCGGCATATAAAAAAATCCCACTGTGAAGAGCTGTACTACAGTGAAGAAACTACCACTGGAAATATTGGAATTCTCTGGCTTTCCTGTAACTAAAATCCCCGAATAAATATTGTATTAGCATACCTGTTTGTGCTTCATTTGCAGATAACAGAGCTTGGTTAAGACTGGAAAAGCAGGTAAATTACAAAGCAAGTACTGTAAGTCAGGATAGTCAGTTTCCAACTTGTTTGAACTTGACTGTATATTGCTAAGCTCAAGCAGAATGTAAACTGCTGCCCTGCAACAGTTTAGATCACATGTTAAAAAGCTTTCAAGCATACTTATTTGTATTTAAATATTGCCTGAAGGTCCTAAACCAAGATCATACCCCCATGATCCTGGATTTTCCACCATACAGTTCCTGTCTTGAAGACATTATGATCTAATATAGACAAGATGCAACAAAGAAATACAATGAGCAATCAAGGCAAGAGTGGGAAGTCCTCAAGTTAAAGCCACAGTTAGTTAGTTCTCTAACTACTGAAAAATCCCTCTAGGCAGGGAGCAAATAAAGATAAATAGTAGCTACTGCAGGAGCTCTCTCCTTTAAGGAGCAAATAGTTAAATAGTTCTAAGAAGCAGCTACCTGCTTTGAAATAGGAACCCTAGCCAGCATTATGTAATATTATCTATAATCTTCAACATTAACAATTTGTGGCAAAGGAATAATAAGCTATCTACCTTCTTACTATTTTCTAGACAATTGAAAAAGAATTGCTGCAAGTGATCAAGTAGCAAGAACTCATACAACCCCTTCAAGTCCTCTTGGTTTGTTCAGCCATTCCCATATTGCCAAAACACAAAGGTCCTTCATTAAAGGCAGATAGGATACAGCTAGTCTGGAAAGGGGGAATATGGCTGCTCACTTTCACAGCATTTTCAACAAAAACTACATTCACCAAGGTTACTCCCTGCCTTAACTAAAGGCCACCTGCATACTTACCAAAGAAATCTAAGGAACCACAGACTTCTGTGAGCACCCACCCTTGCCCACTCATCTTATTCCTTCCTTGGCAGATTTAAACCTCCAAATTAAATTTGTAGATTTTTATTTGGAAGATTCATTTCTTATCACCACCAACACTTTTGTAAGCCTAGTGAGATAGTCTTCTGTATTAAGAGAACACCGGGAGAAGAAATCTTCCATTTTGGATACTACCTCAATAAAAATTAAGTAAAAATCCCTCAATTTCTTATCTCCAGTGCAGTATGACACTCAGCAATATAACTCATAATACTCAACGCATGTAACAAACAAACAAGCAAAACTAACCACAAGTTCAAGTTGTTTTCCACGACCACATTCATCTTCCCAGAAGTCACACTTCACTGAGACTGATTTGCTCTTCCAGTGTAAGACAGCTGTTTAAGGACTAGTAATGGCATTTTGTCACATGTTACAGTGGAGGATGGAGGGAATTATATCCTATAAATCCAAGCTGAAAATTTGTCCAGGGCTGACACTGCCATGTAGAACCTCTCTCCAAGATGAGCAAGGTCACCACCAAAAGAAAAGCACCATCAGTGACAGTAAAACTTGACACTGCAACATCACAGGCAGAGAGATAAAACCCCCCCACTATTTACTAAATAACCGCCAAGTACCAGGACCTGCAGCTAAAAATACTATGCATACAATCTCTGTTCTGGAATCTTTTTATTACTGAATGCTCATCCTCCAAAAAATATAATCTGTAATACACTGAATCTGGGGTTCTGAGCAAAATATATATAATATGGCACCCAGCCAAACACTACTGATTACACCACTGACTTGAAAGTCTGCTGGCAAGATATGCCTTGTTTCAAAATAAATCCTGGAGCTTTCATTCTTTATGAAAATAAAATGTTATTTTTCTCTTATCTCAAGTTACCAAATATTTACTTCCTTGGACAAGGAGAAAGACTTTCTTTGGGTCCTTTATTCCCACTGCCTGGCCATGAACATGAATATGCATAGCAGTTCAAAAGAATATAAAAAAGGAAAGAAAGATAATACGAAAAAAAAACCTACTATCAATATTTGAATAATGAGGCAGCTTTATCTTCATCAGTATATCAATTTATTCACATGGGGTGACAAGAATATATTAAAGCTATTCTAAAGTCAGGCCATTAAATTGCTTAGACAACCTGTTAACCAGTGCTGCTGGCAATTAAGAATGCATTCTCACTGGAGGCCTTCTGCAGAGCCATGCTTCAAAGGGTCAATGCGCTGTACATTAACTTACCAAGAAACACCCTGAGAACTGCTCCTCTGTCCTGTCAGCTCAGTGCCACCAACTAATTAAGCCTACAGTTCATATTCTGAAGATGTCAATGTCCTCCTGCCAGTTTAGCATCTGCACAACCATGGGAAAGGTAAGTCAGATTAAAAAAGCAGCCAGGTTACACTAATGAATGGTGGGTTGGCTATAAACATTCTCTATCCCTAAATAAGTTTTGCAGCACATTTGGACTAAAGTGTTTTTATTTCAGGCTCCTGAAATAAAGCAGCACTCGTGATTTTGTGCAGGTACTCATGTAGGCACGTGTACATGCTTGCAAGGCAAGTTTATTTGTTACTTCTCTATTAAGAGGAAACTTGGCATTTCTCTAGAACAAAGCTGTAAAAGTTCTCTGGAATGCTGATCCTAATCACCAGTGAAAAACTTGTTGAAAGAATGGTTCCACACCTTGCTGCAAATAGAGCTGTCCCACAAAGACCGGGGGAACAAGCACAAAACTGAAATAAAAATGAAGAAAATAAATAATGGACAAAGAACAAGCAGCCCAAGAAGAAAATGACAACTGCCAAAGTTTCAGTTTCTTTTGCACTAAGGGTATGGACTAAAATTGGTTTGTTCTCATGCCCTATGAACAAACTGGAAAAAAACGGTGTTGCTCAATGCATGGATGAATTATCCAAAACCACCTGGATGGCTTACATCAGCCTTCAGTGACTGCAACAGTGATGATAAAGGGGGAGATGAAAGCAGAATGCTGAAGGCACTCAGGGAATTACTGTAACCAGAGGGTAAGCCCACCTCTACAACGCTCAATGCACTGCACATCTGGGACCCAGCAAAAGCTTTTCAAACACTCACATGGGGTGTGATTACTGCAAGTCTGATAGCAAATATATCAAGCTAGACTGGTACCAGAGGACTACAGAATAGCAAATGCAAATGTCTGTTTAAAAAAATGAAAAACTAATTTTGTTATCTAAATGTTGGCTGATTTGATCTCAGGAGTAATGAAATGTTTTAAAACATTTGAAAAGACAGATAATTAGAGACCTACAGAACAAGAAAAAAAAAAACAGGATAAGACATAGCTTGGGTTAACCAGCAATAATTCATGCCACATTTTCCCAGCATGTTTTGCAAATAAAACACTGTATTTTCTAAACATAATGTGGCAAGTCTCAATTATCCAGCTATCAGAAAACAACACTGCAATGTTATGTAGGAAATAACCAATTTAGTGTGAGAAAAAAAAAAATTAAAATTCTAAGACAAATAAAGAAAGAGGCTAAAGTTAAAAGGTCAAACTCACAAGAAAAGAGGGGTTATAGTGGTTACTAATAGATTTTTCCCCAAGGGTTTATCCTGAGACACATATGTTATAATTTTATATATATGCACATATATACACAAAAATAAAAGCAACTTGAAAGTAAAAAGAAAACACTACTCAAGTTTGCTAAATGACAGTGTAGAGAATAACATCTGTCACACACCAAGAATATTTTACATTTAAGGACAAATAACAGACCCACGTACTACACACAAAACTATGCACTTGAGAAGGAAACAAGAAGAAATTCTGGGACACTCATGTAGAAAATTCTTAAGAAAGTAAAAATTTGGTATATTAGATGGAGAACAAGTAAGTTACACAGTTCAGAGAAAAGCTCCAGAGAAGCATTTTTGCTGCTTACATTATGCAAGGCTCAGTACAGCCTTGGTCACTGACACAAAACCTTACTTCAAAACAAGATCTTACAGATGAAGGATCCTTAAAAACATTTAGGCTAAAAAATTGGACCTTTTTTCATATTCTTGGTGGGGTTTTTTGGGGGGTGGTTTTTTTTGGGTTTTTTGGGGGTTTTTTTTGTTTGGTTTGGTTTTTTGGTGGGTTTTTTTTTTTTTTTAGTTTATTTTGAATGCTTCACCTGTTTTCACCAAGCAACCATACAATCTGGTAGTGGACAAACAGCCCAGGACAAACAGCCAAAGAGAATTTTTTAAAGTGGTACTTGATTTGATGATAAGGAACGCTCTGATGCAATTGCCTGCAAAAGCACTGGACCAGATGTGACATGTACTGGTAAACGGGCATGAAATAGGGAAAATTCTGAAGTGGCACTGGCATTGCTATTCTCTTTAAAAGCTTCCTCAGCATGTAACTTGGTGAAAGAACAATGGTGCTTGGTAAACACCAAAAAGGGAAAGCCACCTAGTGAAGGAAGCAGATCATATAGGAAGCAAGCAAGTGAACAGACAGCTCTCTGTATCCTCTTCTCTTCCTAAAATATCAATGTAACTGCTGTTCAGACACCAGTTCAATTTTAAAACGTGTGTAAAAAGAGAGCAGAGTGATAGGAAAAGCACGAGATTTGTTTTACTCTGCAGGCCAAAAATAAAAAAGACCTGTGGTGTCACCCAGTGCCTTCTACAAACCTGAAAGGTCAGAAGTATTTCTTAATTCCCTAATAAATTATCTCAGAATGTTTTTCTTCAGTTAAATTCTAGCTCCTGACACTGACCTCAACATCATTTTTCAATGTGAGCTTCAGTAGAAACACTTCAATAACATGAAAATGAGGGTACAAGGAACGGCACATTTTACTTCATGGCTATGTTATTTTGTTTTTAATTTAGAAACAAATTTTTAAATCCAATGGAGAGACTTCCCTTAGATCAACCTAATGCCAGAGGCAAGTGCTCCAACAGATAACTGATTGGAGGAGTAACCATTACAGTCTCATTGCTCACTCAGACTGCTGTAATAACTCCCAGATAATGCAACCAAATATCTCCCTCATACAAGAAAACTCACACATCAACAGCTGGCAACACCGGGGCAGCCTGGGTGGTGTATTCAGCACATGGAGATTCCTGACAATTCAGTGCTTTTTACTTTTTTTCCGCTGAAAATAAGATAATAAACCTAAGACCATCCCTCTAGTAAAAGAAGAGCTATTTAGCCCCTAAAAGCCTACATAACACCTATGAGGAATTAAAATTAATTTATAAAGGACTAAAATCTAGTTAGAACAGTCACCCCAGCAAGCCACTTCAGTGCCCCGCACGTAGCACCAAGGAAAAGGCATGTTAGTGAGCAGGAAATACCAGACTGGGTAAGTGAGAACAACAGCTTCTGATCCCTCAAACAAGCAATCCTATATTCCACTGAAATAAAAGCTGGTTAAGATTTTTCTGTGTTCCAAATCTGTTCGTAAACATACCGTTATATTTTGATCGGGTTGGCATCTCTTGTGGTAGGAGGGGGAAAAAATTAAATCTTTCCTGAAGCAAATTCCAGAAATGATTACTATGTAAATATTCCCTTATTAATTCTACAGTATGTCAGTCAACACACTCTATACCAATATATGATGTATACAAAAATTATTTCCACTTCTCTTTTCCTTATTTTAGCTAGTGCATGTTCTCCTCCTATTCAGAAATAACCCTAATTGAAGTTCCACTGATGAAAAGGAAAAGCAAGCCCCTTAAAATGAGCTATTAAATCTTTTGTATCTCAACCTGAAAAAAGCAAAACATGCATATCATTATCTTCTACACAAAAAATGAAGCTTTCCAGTACAAAGATAGTGAAGCCTTTACACTGCATATAAACAAAAAAATGAATAATCTATATTAATTGCCATTTATTGAAAAACATATTTCCCTGAACGTTTTTTAAAATCCAGAAGCCACCCCAGGTTGAGCCAGCCCAGTAAAGAGCATAAAAGTGGAGTCAGGATCCAGAAAATTAGGGGAGAAAGCACCAGCACAACCTGTGCTGATACATACCATCCAAGGTAAGGTTGCTTCCTATACACACTTGAACACATTCAGTCCCTGAAGCTTTTTATAAGCTTTAGACACCATGATGAAACACTTCATTTTATAAACACACTCTTGCTTTCCGGGAGTTTTTCATGTAACAAAAGCAAATCTATGCTGCCAGAAATACTAAGTAAGAGTGGTCCTATAGGAGCTGGCAAATTCCATCACAAACCTCAAGTGAAATGTGCTGCTCAAGTGCTGCTGAATGGTTAATAAACAGTCCAGCATTTGCAGTCCCTCTTCTGCACACCAGTATAGGAATAACAACACGTGTAATACCCCTCCTGTGCAATATGAACAACACATGCATTTGAAGGAACTGCTCTAATACAGTGATTATCAAAGCAACATTTCAACCACAATGAGGAGCAAGGGAAAGAAGCCAGGGCATCTAATGTCTAAAATACAGCATTAAATAGACAGCTATTGCCAAAATATCCAAACATGTTTTGGAGAGGCAGCTTAAACCCATTTTTGCTTCTTCACACCAAGAAAACAGGTAAGCTTGGGAATGTGAATTCCGAATCTTCAGCATGCCATCTTTGTTTCCTCTCCTCTCTGCAGCCTCTGAACATTTTACTTTAAACATCATAAATGTGGCAGAAAAAAGGAATAATTTCAACAATCTAGATGTTCATTATCTTGTCATAATGCTCAAGACTCTCATGTTCTAAAAGGCTTCTATTCTTTCCTTTAAATATTTTTATTCAAATAACCTCAAGTGCTGTAGAACCTGAAGTTAAGACTACAATACCCAGAGGGGAACCCATGTGTTCTCTTTTCCAGCCCTGAGAAGAAAATAGGTATTTATATATCTGCATGCCAGAGAAGCACAACCCACTGTGCTCTACTGTACTGCTGCTGTATTAACCAAGTTATTGCCAGGATAAGCCAGCCAGAATCATCTGGTGGCCACACCAGATGTGAAAGCACAGCTAAGTCCCCTGCTCTCAAAGTGGCCTACCGCAAGTGAACTGTAAAAACAGTAGCAATATCAAAAAAATCTCTCTGCATCAGTTTTAACAATTGTCAGGTATGGATTTTTCATGTTACAGGATCTAACAGGCACTAACCACCCTCCTTCAGTTCTCTCTGCCTGAACATCTGACTACTCTGAGTTCTAAGGTATTCCTGCCAGCACATTCAAACCCCTGTCTCAGAACCCCAGTGTCAGTACAGGAGTCAGAAACAAGCTTCCTTGTCAGAAAACTACTAGAAATCATAAATCATGTGGTTTTTTACCCTTTTTGTCCATATTTGTCTCAACTACACAGAGCTTATAGCTCACTGGTGACTGGTCAAGCAGAGGCTCCACCTGGAAGTTCTGCAATGTTAAGTGATTTTAGCAAGGGACCTTCTGGTAACCCTCCTGGAAAGCTACACCTGCTGTGCCAGCTTGTTCACCTACACCCACATATTCGCAGGCTCCTTCAAACAACTTTCCTCTCTGAGAGCTAATATTGACTCTTCCCCACGTTCTCATTAAGTCTATTCTTTATTACAGTTTCTATCAATATGCCCTGTACATTTACTGTCTGCATCTCCTTGCAGTACTCATCAAGCTCTGAAGGAAAAAAGAAAGGACAAAAAAGGGAAAAAAATCCTGGCATCCCATTTGTAATCTTTTATTCTTCGCCACTGAGGCCAACTTAAGTAATAGGTTACACACCAGAGTCAGCAGCTCATCAAGTTCACATTCAAATGCTTTTAGAAATCTTGATTTAATACCATCTGGTCCTGATGATTTGTTACAGTTCCTTTCATGAATTAATTATAAATCCTATTCCACTGACACTTCAATTTGAGACAGTTCCTCAGAGAAGTCTTCTCTAAGAAAAAGGGTCTAAGGTATACAATCATTCTCACATGCAGAGAAACAGTTTAGTTTCAACATTTTCCTTCCCATCTTTATTAAAGGCTCCTTTTACACCTGGAAGCCAATCTATTTGGAAAATGTTTCAATGGTGATTTTCCTTACATCTGTTAATAGGATGATCTTCAATCTCGGAAGCAGACTTTCCTATTTCATCCTCACATTCAACTTCCCAGAATTCATGTCCTTTCCAAGTTGCCTTGTCTAATGATGGCTTCCTCTTTCTGAAAGGTGTCTTTTTACTTTTAATAGGCATCTTTGATTTGGCAATATTGGATTTTCCCTTCAAAAACCACTTTTTTATTGGTGGCAAGTATAAGCCTCTTTACACACTGCCGTTACACAGTCACCATGCATCCTGCAGCCACTTGAACCTCTGTTAATGCTATTTCCTTTATAAAGGAAAAAAGTCAAAGAATTCTGACCTTCAAAATCTTCATGTCACTCTCATTACAGAAGTTGCCTAAGACAGTGATGGGGGATTTATTGCTCTAAAATCAAGTACAAGACAGCCACTGTCACAGTGCCTTTACTCTACTTCCACCACAAACCAACTGCACCAAGATGTGATTCTCTTCTCAGGGACTCTCCACCGAGCTGCTCTACAAATACATCACTCACATTTCATGCATAATCCCCACATAAAACTTGTCTTGACATGAAGGTAGCCCTCATAAGGGTATAACAGGCTGAGTTTTTAGTTCTTACAAGCTTTGCAATCTTCTCACTGTATATAGTAACTGCTCTTAATGTGCCAAAATAATTGTAGTAATTCAACTAAAAGTTATCACTATTAGATATATCCAGACATATCCTCAGCAAGTACATAAAAAAATTCAGTTTCCATCTGCTAGATCCAGAGAGGTGGGATACCCCACAGTAACTATACAAATATCTTCTATTGATTAACCCCAAGTAGCACCTTTGGTTTCACCCATAACACTTTCACAGAGGAAGGCTAAACAATTGGCCCACAGTGACAAGATTAGTAGTACAGAAACATCACCAAAACCTCCAGCCGAGATTGGAGCCGACCGTAAAAAGAAGATACTTCACAAACAGACAGGAATATTACCCACTCCATACATTTCAGCTGCAAAAAGCCTACAAATAATAGTGAGATTTGTAGCTGCATTGTCCCAAAGACAGGCTGCACAAGAATTACATGATCAGCACTCTATTCTTTCACTTATTTTTGCCTAAGAGCAAACCATAAAGCTTTAGTAATAAAAAATGAAAAATTACTGCTTCCAGAAACTTATGGGCTTTGGTGACTTTATTTGAATTTTTTTGTCTGAGCTAGAAGATTAAAAAATCCCAAAAGCTAAAAGCAGAAGAAATCCATAACGTTATCCTGTCCCAGATTGTTCCCACCACGTATTTCCTAATACAACCACTTATTCCCAGGTTACAAAACCCCATAAAAAAAGTCAGGCTAGAAATTAAACGAGCACAGTTTCTGTAAAATGCTTCCTCAACTCATTAGAAATCTTTGCAGGTTTTACCAAAACAGACAGGAAAAACCAAACCAGTCAGTAATTTCAGTGGAATAGCACAAGGAAATTAATGAATTTATGATAAGACAACCTCACCAGGGACAGTAGGAAGGTATGAGATAAAAGAAATTTCCACTGTGGAGTGGAATATGATTACAAAATGAGAAAGCAAAGCTGGATCAGTTTTGAAGCTTAATTCTTAGAAGGCTGCTACTGAAAAGCAGGATTCATCAATATGCCTTGCTGTAAAATTATAGCAAAGCAGGCAAATAGCAACCTAGCAAAATCACTAATGTGATTTGTATGGTCAGTAGAGATTGCTTTAAATATCACACTGTGTCAGTAGAAGCTGTTTTTCAATTCTGCATTTAAAGAACAACTTTTGAACGTGGCTAATACTCACTGTCAAATTAGGATTCGGGTTTCCCCTCCAAGTTACTCACACAAAGATCTCTATTTTACAAGTATTGCCAAAAGCTGAATAAGTAATGAACACAACTGTGCATGGATGTTAGGTAAGACAACAGCAAGAGAAGAAGAAATCTTGTGAATCACACGAGATCCATAGGTCTGAACTACTCACTAAATTTGATGAGAGGTATCCATTGCCAAAACCAAGACATGGATCTTGGGAGAAAGCAGGACCTCTCCCCTGGGAAGGCTAAAGACAATGAGCACAAAGGTTTTTCTTCACTTCAGAAGAGAAAAAGCAGGAGAGGGAAGGAGGAAGAGACAAAGACCCCAGGAAAAGAAGCAGCAGGAGATCTGAATATCCATCTTGCCCAAGCAGACTGGACTTGTCACACCAGAGGCACAGGAACAGCAGCAAAGCAACACTTTGAACAGCCCTTGCCCATCTGAAAGGCAATCAAAGCTGGAGAGAACTCAAGTTTACAGTAGCAACCCCCGCCCTGTTTCTGTTTAATCTATTTCTTGTTTGAAAGGTTTCGAAAATACTAGAGGAAATTATTTACAGCACCATTGCTATGTTAGCCAGCTGCTTAGGCACTTCCATTGATAGTCTTCCAGCAGATACATGCAAACTGTCCAGAGCCACTGCTACAAGTACAATACATCAAAATTAATCTGGCACCTGCGTAAAATTTGGCAGTCATACTCAATAAACCGTTTCAACCATGATGCAGCAGTGACTGACAACTCACATGGAGTGAGCCGGGTACAAAGCTCCTCTCCACGCCTCATTACAGTGCCTCGCCAGTCAATACAAGCAGCACTGTAACTATTGCTATGAGGGCCATTACTCATTACAGTAGCCTACAAAGACACCAAATGCCCTCTGGAATCCCAAAGAGCGCAATTTCCCTGTAAAATAGCGGCAGTAAATGCCGTATTAAGAGGAGAGTCCCTAGAAGAAAACAGAAGCAGGGCTGCTGACATCACCCGTGGGTTGCACCTTACCCAACAACGGGTGACTGAACACAGGCAAGAGCAACTCAATTTAAACTCGAAGAACAAGCACATCTGTAACCAAAGCGCCATCATGTAACCATGAAATATCACACAGACATTTCATCACCGTTTTACATTCCTGACATCGTTGTGTTTCTCAGTGCAGAGCCTTGCCAGCAGTGCTTATCAAAAACCTGAGTGCTAGCAGAGAACGAGTCCTGTACCTCATGCCTGTCCATGGGCATCCTGCAGTCACAAAAATGTGTCTTATCTGGGTAGCTCATTGTTCTTCTTTTGTACTGTACAGCATTTAACACGGTTGTGCATAATCATTTGAAGGCATGCAAATCATTTTTATTTTGTGTATTACCTAGGAAATTAAGTGCTGCCTTCTTCTTTTATCTTGTTAGTACAAGTCATTACATCTTTTTCATGTGCCAAGATAAATTTAACACATATTCATTGGTTTCTAAGGAAAAAGAAACTGTAGGCATCAAATTACACCTAAAATGCATTTAATTTCCTCTGCTCTTTTAATTCTATATAAAGAGCCTGATTCTAACCCTGGTACAAACTTCAGCTTCCCAAACCTTACTACTAAAACGTTATTTTCCTGTCAATACTACCTGTTTTCCCATTTTATTTTTTGAAAAAGCTAACTACCTTTAAAAGATGCCACCTTTTTATTGACATACTATTTCCAAATTATAGCTCTATCTGTTAGTAAAACCTTATGCAACCACTGAATACAAAATGTGTTTCCTGGCCCAAACCACCTTTTCCTTTCTGACACAGTGAGGTCTCCTGCTTTAATTTTAATGAAGCTCCTGCTCCAGTGTTCATACTTTGTGGGCACACATCCATCACTGCTCCCCAAGGGAGTAAAACACTAATCCATGCCACTGAGCCAGCAGAGGGAGCACAGAACATATTTAGACCAAAACTCATAATTGGTTCTTAAAAGAAAAAAAAAAAATAATAAAAACAAGGAAAAAAGAAATAAGTTAGTCAGAGTCACTAAAATTGCTTGTATTTAAGGAACATCTTCAGACTGCAGAAGAACAGGCTGTTAAATACGGGGTTAAAGCCCAGTAACAGCATCTCTTCTATCGCCACAAAGTACCAACTAAGCCTTACATAATAATGTATTTTCAATTATTAAATCAGCAACACACATTTTTGTTTTGGAGCCACGTTGAACAGCCACAAGGGTATTCTCTTTAGGCACTCAGCAGAGTAATGAATTGATCAGCTGCAAGGGCTGGCAGAGGGACAGAGGCTGCCCCTCTTCCAAGTGCTCCGCTGCCTGTCAAGGTCTCGACTCCTGCTAAGGGTCCAGCGGACATCCGCGCCAAAAATAGATCCTGGCAAACTCATCTAAAATAGGCTAGACAAGCCTCCACCAGAATAGGAAACAAAGTCACATCTTACTTTGAGTTTTATTTAAGGAAAGCATGGTGTAAGAAGGACAAAAGGCCCCAGTTTTACTTTCCAATAAAAGCTTAAAAATCAGTAAAAACAGAAAGCAATTTATTTCTCCACCATCCAAGGTCTAGGTACTCATTAGTGTACATAACTGATACATTTTGTGATGACCATTTTTGTACCAAGCTTACTTAATTTGCTTTGTCTTTTAATAACACAGTATGTCTTTTCACAAAAATGGACATGGTGAGAAGAAACACATACAAAACATGCAAATTTAAAAATTCAGAGACGTACGAGTATGCGGTGGGCTTGGTACAAAGAATAAAGCTTCAATTTACTTGTCCTAGTCTAAAACATTAGAATATTTCTCCTATTAACTCCACCATCAACACTTTCCTAAATGAGTGTGCCCACAGCACCAAGGGTAATCCAAGAGGAAAAGGAAGGAAAAAGGCTGGGAACTGCTAGATGACCAGGAACATTTTGCTGTACAGGAGTATGTAATAACACCCAAATGATAGGAACAAAGGTTAAAACCCTCCCATCAGATGGATGCCACTGCCAAGAGTCACATAAGCCACAGAGGCTTCAGGGAGCATCAGAACTAATGCAGATAAATTGGTAATTAAGGTTCACAAGGTCACTTTCACTTCAAGCACCCTTCCCCTGCCTTCATCATTGCAACTTCGTACTCTGGAGTACTCTGGCACATCCCTGTCTCACATATTCCCATGGCAGAGGTGGATGTTGCCCAAGACCCAGAGCTGGCCCAGCTTGCACCAGCCAGCATCCACACATGAGCTCCTCCACCCTGCACTCCTCCTGGCACGTCCCATACTTGAGGTTGGTTTGGCTTTTTTCTCCTTTTAATTGTAGAGACAGTGGTGGCCAAGAAGGGTAGGGCCTCTCAAAGCTCACGGAACAGTATGCGCCATGCTATTTATCAAAAGGAGAAAAAAGGTAGTATTTTTGAGTGTGAGTGAAGCTATTCCAAAAACTATATAAAAAGCCATGAGTCTTTTGCAGGAGACACTAGGGCTGAATTCAAGTTTTGGATTTCTTTTTAAATTGTGTTTCATATACACTTTTGAAGAGGCAGTTAAGTAACTGATGCAGGAGACTTCTCTTTTCCCAATCCAAGATCACAGAGGAAAACAAGTTTTCATCCTTGTTTTCACCTCCTTACAGATACAATGCTTTAAAAGCTTTTCTCTCTTTGCTGGCTAATGACTGGACAACTGCAATTTTCAGAAGAACAAAGTCCTCACTCTTCTGGCCCCATATCTGGAGGGAAGAAGGCCTCTCCCTGGCTTGCCAGTGCTCCTCAGCATGTGCCAGGAGGGGGTACAGCTGCAGCACTGCTACCCCTTAAGTATTTCCAAGCAGCAAAGCAAAGCTATGATCCTCCACACAATTTGGGTTTTATTAGTTCCTTTTTTCCAGAACTAACAAGTATTGGTGGCTCCACAGTCCCATGCACGGCTCAGCTGCCTCCCCCAGTGACACTGGGGACAGCCGCTCTCGAAACAGAGCATCATCGTCAATGTCATTCTGCTGAAAACCATCACTCTGTCACAGCTATCCCTAAGGCACTTCCCTTTTGTATTCACCTGAAATAACAAGCAGCAGCAACTTTCCTCCTTAAATTGCTCATTCTATTGGCATAGTGTTAAGACACACCTTCTAACACTGGCTAAATGTCCATGTTTTCTGTATCCATCAATAGTTCTCCGGAGTATCAGCACAGCAAAGCGTTTTGTATAATCCATTCCCCACAGTTATGGCTTTTAGTGATGCATTTTACCTAATGGCTATTGCCAGAGGCTTTAAAACACCGGGAAGTGGTGGACAGCATTGCCTGGGGTCTCTGAACAGTGTGAAAGCTGTGCGAGTATGTAAATTACAGATTTCAGGTGTCAGTGCTCTAAAAAGAACGGTGACTCTAATCAACTTAGGGCTGATCCCGGACACCCCAGAGAACCAGAACAAGGAGCACTATTTCAACTCCACATCTACAGCCTTTGCAGCATCTGTCAACACCAGAGTAAACAATGAAATAAATCTGTGATGTTCCACACCTAAGGAAAATGTGCCTTTACATTTCTGACTGTTGCAAACGTAGTTTAGATGTGCCTGTCTCTCATAGTAGACTTAAATTTCAAAATTAATAAACGGTACTTGTTTTCCACACAACACCACATCTATAACCTCTTAAAACACAGCAGAAACAAGCCAATTGTAAAACTGGGGATTTCTTCCCCTCTGTTTGCATGCACACTGTGTACATGTTACATACACTTGCTGAAGGTGCCATTCCTTCATGCACTTAACAGTTCCTGTGATCTACTTTGTTGTGAAAAATTCTAAACCATGCTCGTCTCTCTCATACAACAGGAAACTGTTGAATAGTGTTTCCACCACAGGGCACTTGAAAGGTTTCCATATCTCTACAGTGCTCAATTACACACAGGAAAGTAAAACATATGGACATATGGAAACTAAAGCATACCAAGACACAGACTTCTGCTGGAGCCTTCCATCTCTCTACATTACCTCCACCACATCTGACAGCCAGCCTGCAGATGCTGAAGCTCAGATTCTCCCAGTCACCCCAAAAAGCATGTCTGCATGCTCCAGTTCTTCTTACCAACACTCTAAGTTTGCAAAAAGTTCAAATGGAAGTAACTTTACATCAAAAATATGAACCATTTTTCCAGTAAATACTTTAGTATTTCTTCACTTCTCTGCATTCAGTTTAAATCAAAAGCCCCCAGAAATCTCACAACCACCCAGTAGGAGTAAATTATTTGTTACTGTTGTGAACAGTGACAGAAACACAAATCTCTCAAAATGCAACTTCATGGACAACCCAGCATGCTATGAGACCACAGTGGTCAAAAGAAATGGAATTTTAAAAATACTCAAAATACTTTTTCTCCAGTGAAGACATCATAGACTTAAAATTTTATAACTATGCTAGTAGACTCATCACAGTCAAAGGTATTTGGACTAATATAAGAACTGCATAATTAATGTGCTCTATCAATTTTGTTCTGCAATGATCTCACATCTAATTGATGTAAGCACTATCTTTCTTGACTGATGGTCTATGAGCTGATGATGCATTGTCACCTGCTGTCCTACTATTGTGCTGCCACACAACACATGTTTCCAATCTAGATAGAAAACACTCTCTTTAACAGCAAGAGATCTGAACTCAGAAACCAGCCACTGTAACCAAGATTATCTGTAAATAAATCCATACCATCCTTTCACTTCCAACCCCTCTGCGTACCACTCTTCATAGGAAGGCTCTGCTGTGAACACCGGCACATACAAAGTTATTCAAGAAAGCACATCTCTGTAACTCTGCTTTTATGGGGGAGGAGAGGGGGAAAGAGTTTAGTCATGTCCAAACACTGCAGCCAGTAGAACCCTATGCAGGGGGCAGCTCTCCCTTCCTGGCACTGGCAAGGTTTTCATTTCCTAGTACCTCTGTGTAACTGAACCCCTAACAAATTTCCTGACCGAGCCTTGTGGAGCTCCAAGCTGCTCCCTAACAGCCTCAATCCTCCTCCTTACCCTGCCCAGATGCTCCCCACCTAAGCCAAATATACAGTATCAAGAGGGCTGACTTGAGGTTTCCACCAAACTTGCCTTTAGGAAAAACACAACATTGTTCCCTGTAATTATGGAGAAAACAGGATGAGGTCATGATATTGGGCAGGGAATCAGTACCCAGCAAGGCTCATGGAGACAAAGGAAGAGTTGACTCTGCAGGAAGGAGATGCTTCATTGGCATCACTTACTGTGTGTTATCTCCCCACTATGGAAAAGGGTAGAGCTCTCCTTCAGAGAGCACTTCTCCTCCTGCTGCCCTCTTCCCCAGAGAGAAAGCCCCAAAGAGAAAGGCTGTGTCAGAGCCACCTTCTCCTGGGGTGTCACACGAGCTGACCTGAACACCAGGACAGAACTGGGCTACCCAGCTGCACTACTCTTGACAGCCCTAGGTGTATTGTACCAGCATAGCATATCCTTTGGGATAAGGAACTACAGATCTTTCCATTATTGATTTGACTTTTAGGGCTAATAGCAAATGCAGGTTTAGAGCTCCACATACTGAGTTTTATGAGGCTTAATGTTACAGCAAGCAGCGAATTAACCAGGGGGCTGGGTCAGCTTGAGGAGAACTGAAAAGAAATTACACTTCTACAAACTGAATTTCTTCAAAGCTAAGAGAAGTCAAAAGGTGTGTGAGGATGAGAAATCAGTATTTGAACTGTCAAGCTAGCAGCACAAAAGAGACTACAGCAGATCCCTCCCCACAAAGCACACAGAAATTTCAGCTCAAATCTAACCCAAGACAATGAAATCCAGCACACACTCTACCATGCAAATTTCTTTCCCTCCCAACTATAAGACTCAGAAACCATCCCCAGTGCCACCCTGTTTTATAGAACATACACCTGTTCTACAAGCAAATGGAGGATTATCTTTGCTACCTCAACTCTGCGCTGAATTTTATTGAGCAATGTTTCTGTAAGTTCCTGCTAGAGGGCTGATGTTCATTCAAACAGTGTAAACTGCATCTGACATGTTGGTGTTGGTGAGCAAAGCCACTCAAGCGAAAATCCACCACTGCCCTGAGCTGTATTATATGGAGGCTGGGGTCTCATACATCTTCATAATTATACAGGTGACAACAGGATAGCAGGATTTGCTGGGCACAGCAGAGGTAGGCTGGAGACGCTATTGGCTGGGGATAATTCCCCCAGCTTCCTCATGCACAAAGCTCCAGTAAAGGAAAAAAAGGAGAAATGTATTATTTTTCATTGTGGAAACAGCAGCACATCTCATATCCTTTAGCAGCAACAGCACTACAACTTTGGCAGAAGCAGCTCTTTCTACCATGAATAACCATTAATCCAAGATGGTAATTGAAAGTGCACCTATGTAAACTTATTATTCTACTCTATGACTGAGGTTCCTTCTTAAAAACATATTAAAAATTAATAAATAAGCTTTTTTGATTCAGCTGTTTACCCACTGTTTTCCTTACTATTAGACAACACCTACATGCAAAATACATGGGAATAAAGGTACAGGAAGAGTGCAGACAAATATTTGATGTGAACAGATTGGCCCCACTTTGCTCAGCTCACAGTATACCTAGCAAACATACAGAAAAAAAGAATAATTGTTCCCCAAGCATCAGATTAACAAAACACCTCCTTCAGATCATCACATTTGTTTTACCACCTGACAAGATCACAACTAAATTTGTCTCTTTTTCACATCAAATTATTGTAGATACCACCAAGAACATTACCTACAGGAACAAAGTACTACTTGGACAACCCCAGGAAGACTGATGCTATGAGCTGCATTTCCTTAGTTTCATTTGCAGAGAATAGTTTGGACATAAAGTAATATATACTTTTAAAAATACAAAGTAAAATCAGTAATATCAGTAATAACATCTGCATACTCCCTGGATAAAAAAACCTTTATTAAGTACGTGCTACAGCATTGAGGCTCGTCCTCTCTGGGTCAGAAAGTTTAAAATGTTTTTGCTCTACCCTGTACTTCCCAGTGCCAGTGCTAAAGAGGAAAGTTTGGGTCAATCAACTTATGCATCAACCCCTGCCCTGTCATACCTCACCAGGGATGATGTATCAGCACAGCTTCACCATGGACAAAGAGTTGTCAAAGTCAGATGAGCTAAGATATGCTGCAGGCTTAGCCCATATATGCAAGCAGTCAATATATGAAATTACAAGGGAAGGTTCCAATTACATTTCATACACTGCTAGCAAAGACTTTTGCCTCTTAATCAGCAAGCTCCAGTATTTGCAGGTGACCATAAGTTAGAAATCCAAATATCTGCTTTCCCCAAGCAGTTATCTAGAAAGTGCTGATGGACAAAATCCAAAATACCAAAGGGGGAGTTTCTTGCATAGCAGCTGCTGGAGTGAGCTACCAAGGAAATCCCATCTCTTGACAATTTTCAGCAGCAGAAATATACCATCCTACTGGGACCAGTGAAGATCCTCTCAATAAACACTACAAACTCTCATCTTAATTTCAGTATAGAAAACAGAGTACCAGGGCACTATAGGTATAATTAGTCAGCAACCCAGTTGTTTCAACTAAAGAAAGAAATGAAATTAAGGCTGTGAGTGGAATTACATTAAGAAAATAAAACTAGCTTCATCGCCACCTTTTACACAATGGCATTTTGAATTAAGAAATGTTCTTTAAATGTGCTTAAAGGAAGTTTCTTCATATGGAAGCAGATGAACACATCCACATACTGTGACTTTTTCAAAATGTCACCACTACAAACCTCGGCAATGACTAACAACAAAGGGCAATTCAAAAAACAATAACTACTAAATTTACATTTACACCTAAGTTCTGTGCAACTGAGACAGATAACAGCTATCAAAAGAAGGTGGCAACAGGGCATTTTTACCCCTTTCTTCAAACTGTGGGAAGTAGTTGTGCAGTATAAATCACAGCTTATCATTTGTACATGTCAAGAAGGGACAGAGAAAGAAACACTCAGCTGAAAGTATAACAGTTATGATAGGAGAATGTGTCTTAGCTCTCTCCCAAAATCTCCCAATATAAATCCTTTCTCAGAGATAGTTTTTCATTTAGACAAAGGACAAGCTCTCCAGACACCATTGCTAGTCAGCTCTTCTGACTGCAAAAACAGCTCCCCTTCTGAAACAATGAGTATCAATTGCATTTTCTACAATCCAGTAATTTGTTCCACTACGACATTTTCAGGACCAACTTCCTCTAAACAGAAAAAAAAAAATGGGGCCTTCTCAACAATCAAACTACAATAAACTGCTTGCTAGAAAACATACCCTCTTAAATTTATCTTACGCATCATTTAGCATACTATTCTGAAGGAAAAAAGCTTCAAGTTAGAAACAGAGCATTTAACTTGATTAACTACAAGTTGACAAATTCTAGTACCTGCATATCATTACTTATATTCAGTATTAACACTGTGTCTTGACTGAAGGGCAGAACAAGGGAAGGCATCTTCAGCAAACACTCAGATATTTTAACATTAATATCTAATCAGAAAGTTTATATCCATAAATAACCATATATATATACAGCACATTATCTAATACATGTGTTTTGAAATATATCAAGGCTAAACCATTGCTCAAGATAATGATGCAAAGTGTTGACTTAAAGTGTGCATTATTTACAAGAACAAGCACCAGCTTAAGAATTTTGAGCTGAATTTTCACTAGATACAATCTAAATTGCATTAAAAGCATACATATTGTACTAACCAATAAAACAATTTTTCAGGAACATTCTTTTTAACCTGCCTTTTTTATATATCTATAAAATACATTCATGTAAAAAAAGTATATTCTGCTGATGAGATAGTAAAAATAAGTAAACCCAGACTGCATTTGAATGAATTTTCAATATGAAGTATATAAAATTATGCTGCCTCTATAGCCTAGAGGAAGAAGAAAAAAAATATAACACCAGAGAATTGGGTATTTCACAGACTTTATTTTTTTCTAAACAGAAGTAGATTTCACAATAAAACACACTTCTGCACTGTTGTCTGGCAACTCTAATCTGAAACGAAGTTTGCAAAAAACAGGCTAGTTTTTCTTTAAAAATGTTTTACAGGAAGGAATCCTGTTAAACCACCAGTCATCCTTCTAGCAGAGGATACATTATTAACCAAAAAGTACAAATAGCAGCATAATGTTCAAACCTCTAGATCGCATGAACTCATCATCTCCTCACCCGCTTTAAATCAAACTGTAATCCAAACTAATTAAAAACTAAACCCAGGGCTGAGAAGAGAGCTTTTGTTTTGAAGAGAGCTGAGAAGCTTCATTAACCTCTTCTGTTCTACCAGCTTTCCACAACACAAAATTACTCCTGTGCAGTGAAAGCCCCTTGCACCCACAAGGAGTTAGGGACTGCAGCCTTAACAAGAAAGTGCTTTTTTGGCAGAAGGATGCAGGTACACATTACACTATTACCCTCATCTCTAGAAGTCAGGGGCCAACAGGCCAACACACCCAAGCTGTGATCCTAAATCTAGCAACTTGTATTTTCAGATGAAATGTAGAAATACAGAGACTGGACATTTTTGTCTCTTTCAGGAACTATTCCACATGCATGAGTCTCACAGGAAGGCTGGTTGTGCCCAGAGCATCAGTACACCCTGAGCTCCAGAAGAGGCATCACACCAGCAGGCTGGAGCACCTGGGAGCTCTGGGCTCCCCAGCAGCACCCATCTGTCTTGGGAGAAGCAATAAAACCACAAAACCACTTTTCATTCTGTCACCTCTCCCACCCCTTACCATGTGTCCGTCAACCTCCAGCTCAGAGAAATCATAACAATTCAGAGACTGATTTATTAAAGTCAGCACAGACCTCTTCTATAGGTACGCACAAAATTTCTTTACAAATGTCTAAAATGAATTTAAAACACTGCCATTACAATAATGCCATGGGTATCACAGAGTATGTGTGCAGCTCTACAAGAAATAGCCAGAATGAAAGCTAGGCCTTTAAGAAAACAATCCCAAACTCAAGGTCCTTCTACAGTCAGAAGTTCATTTTGTTCTTCTAAAGAACAATTACACAGATACAATAAGCCACCTCAAAGACGGGGCATGAGGCCTGTAGAGTAAATCTGTATTCTGGTCTCACACAGTGAGTAAATTCAAACAGCCATCTTAGCAGAAGCATATGAAAATGAATATTTTCTACTATTTATTGTATTTTGTAGTTTTAATGTCAATAAATTTGGATTCATTCAGAGCCAGCAGATCACTCAGACTACTTTGGAACAAGTCCTTCCTCTTGTGATAAATTAAGTAAATTTGGGAGTTCTCCCCTTCCTGGAAAAAAACTCAGAAACCTGTGTTTCAGACTTTGAAGTACTAAATAATTCTCCATTACTAGAAGTTTCAAAAGATTTTGAGATGGGAATCAACAAAGCTAATGGTCTCCTGCAATGCTCAGATTTTAGCTAAGAATTACCCATGTTACCCATCTCTATTGGCCATTGCTATCATGGCTCAACAGCCAATCCCAAGCTTCTACTGAACTATTTTTTTGGAGAACCTAGACACTAATGGCATGTATTTTGGTGTGTATATATATATATATATATATATATATAAGGCCCACATGTAAGAAAGTGAAAGCACTAAGTGCAGAGCCTGACTAGCTCAGCAAGCCCAGGGAGCACAGCCAGACCTATAGCAACAGCTCTCCTCTCCTTTCACCAACTTCTTATACTTCCTTACTCTGTAGGATCAGTTAGTTCCAGTACGCAGGGAAAGTATCTTAACCAAACCACCACAACGCCTTGACATTGAATCTAGTACAGCCACATCAGAGATTTCTCTGTGCTTAAAAAGTTTTCTTGAATTAGCTTGTAAAGTTCTTCATCCCAAAAGGACAATTTACCATCAAGTGACCAGCAGGATCCCCAAAGTTTATGGATTTAAGGTCATGAAATTCATAGTTTCTCTGAAAAACAGCTGATAAAACACAGACCAGGTCTGCAAGCAGAAAAAATCCACCAAACCCTCTCCTCTTCAGCAATGCTTAGCCTGAAAAAAACCAGTTAAGAATAAGATACCACAAGGGTATAATCCTGCATCTCCCATATCACATGTCTGTGAAGCAGTAGGAGTTGCCCACCCTCTCCCTGGATGACTAACTCTGCAAACATTTCACTGGGATATTTGGAAAGCTAAGTGCATAACAACAGTCTTAAATTTATCCATTTCACAGCATCTGCTGAAAACACAGAATTAATCCAGTGGCTGGGAAGCACAACCATCTGGATCACTCCTTCAACCAGTGACCTCCCTGCCTCTGGCTTTGGCAGGCTGCTCCAGGTCTCTGGGAATGCAGGTGCACCAACAACTGAGATAAACTCATGCAACACTGCCACTAAAAAGCACTGTCCCCATTCTCACTTCTCATTGCACTGGTCCCTCCTTTACCCCAGCACCCACAGCACTTGGGTTTAGCTTGTGCAAAGAGCTAAAAGCTCTTTACTGGAGTGACTCCCCACCACCACACCAAGCACATGCTGACACTGGGACTGACAGGAGGAGCAGGAGCTGGCAGCGAGAACAAGATCTCCCCCAGCACCCTTGGCTGTAACACTGAAAAACAGATAAAAGCAATGACGTGGGACAGTCAAAGTCTGAAGCACTACTAGAAGGACACTGGGGAAAGGGAGGGAAATGTTTTAATAAACTTTTCAACTTCAGGAAGTCCAAAGCATGCTGTGATAAAATTGGTAACTACAAAATTTTAGGTGAAAAGCTGCTAAAGCCACCGCATCTTTGATCTACTAAGTCCCTTAAAAATTGCATCAACTGCTAATTACCTCCTGTAAACATGTTTTCTATGTTCTCTCTGCAAATTGTTTTGCTTCAACTATCAATTTGGCTTTTCCTGTAGCTTTCTTCTTTTCTTTTCTTCTAAATTGCTCTCTTTCTCTTACTTAAGTATTTCTAAGCAACAGCAATGCCACCTTTTCAACTTCTCTTCAATGAACAGTTTGAGCTTTAAATCACTCACTAAAATACTTCCCAAACTTGAATAATTCTTTAAGATTTTACTAAAAACACTCAAAACTGAAAGCTTTTAGAAATTTGGAAATTAACATGGAACATGTCTATTCCTACAGCAAACACATCACCACCAAATGTTAAGACAGCTTCACTTTAGTATGTTGAGACAACAGTTTTCCCCTCTTTAAAACCAAAGAACTTTTTAGGCCTTTTAACCACAAAATCAGTGACAAATGCCTTAAAAATAAAATAATCAGATACAGGTAGTGGTACCCTTTTAGAGCACCAGTAAATAGAACTCAAATGAGGGTAGAAGTAGCAGAAAAAGTGGCATGTACAACAATATAAAAAACTATGGCTTCATATGTCTCAGGGTTAAGTTGCAATTAAGCAAAGATCTTCACAAAAAATTTCCAACTCTCCACTTTTACTTTTGCACACTATCACTCTACTCTAATCAGCCTTTTGCTCCTCCTTATACTCAAAATAAACCAAAGGAAAGCTCAAAGTAATAACATCAGATAAAACATATGAGATTTTTTTGCTGCCTCCACTACAAGTAAACAAGAGAGATGCCATTTATGAAAGTATAAAGCAACCCGAAGATGGTAAAGGAAAAATATAAAATATGCATTTACACATAAATATTTTACATGGGTGAGATAAGACCTTTATAGTCAAACTGGGGGTGTTTTCAGGCATGATTTATTACATTTCATGCAACCTGCAGAAGGTTTTCTATTTCATATAAATCCCTGAAGTACCATCTTTATGACTGCAAGCAAAACATACCCCTTCATGTCAATTTTATTTGCCTTAAATTCTGGGTTTGGACACTTTCAAGTCAAAATCAATGTTATACTTAATATACTCTGCAAAAAACAAACAGATCTTTCTTCATGACTGCTAATAGTAACTTTTATAAACTTTAGCATATTAAGTCTGGCTTAATGAAGTCCTAATGATGATTTTCATAATTGAAGCTGACACTATTCAAGAATGATTCCACTTCAGAAGAGATTCTTGCCTGTCTGTTGAGCAGGACAGTCAGTACAAGCCTTCTCCATAAATTAAACAAAATGGGAATTGCTGTGTTTCCTAAAACTCTTTCTCCGAGAGGACCACCACTGCAGCACCAGCCATTATCACCTCAGTGGTGCTCAGGGAGATTTGTAAAAAGCTTCTCTTTAGATCATGGGTCTGCAATGAATCAGTGACTAAGCAGAACTAAGCCAACCACGCAGGCTTTTCCACCACCCTAAAACCCCTTTCCTCTCCCACTCTTCTTGCCTCAGCTTCTTTGCTGGAAGCTGAGCAGTTCAGCCTCCCACTGCCAGGCTCTGTGCACGCTGCCAGGAACAATGCAACAAGGGTGACAGGCACCTGTCCTGTGCTGGTGGCAGCAAACATCCTTCCAGCAGCAAAGAAAAGCGTGCCCTGCATTGTGAATTTGTACTACGAACATTTACAAATCTGCCAAAGGAACGGGATACTGGGTCACAAAGCAGGTCACCTGAAAACTCAGCATTATGCAAAACATGAGCTGTATGCCTTCAAAAGTCATCCAAATTACTTTACTTCTACATAGGAACAATTCTCCTGGGGAGGAAAAAAAAAATTCACCTTGTTAAAATAATGCAGGCTGCTTAAAAATATTTTAACCTGTTTCAGGTCTACTGAAGTAAGCTACAGTATTCCTTCCAGTACAACATATCTGTGGGCCAGAAGCACTGCAGTGCAGGAAAATCTGTATTTCTAGCATCCAAAGGACAAATATCCGACTATAACATACTGAGCATCCCACCTGGAAATGTCAGTTGTCTCTGACACCTCCCATATTTTAGATGCTTTGTTTTACAGCACAGGTTGAGCCAAGAAGGGCTCACCAAGCTGCAGCAGCGCTGGCAGGCATGTGCTTTGTATCTGCCTGCAGACACAGGGAGTATCTGCAGTTACTGGCCACGTAGGCAGGACTCAGATATTTATACATCGGCATCATGGAAGAGTTTGAGCTGAGACAGGCAAAGTGAAGACGAGAACGCTTGAGTTGTGTCAACACATCCATTCACAGCATGCCAAACACCACCCTGCAAAGTGGAGAGGGCTGCTGTGGCAAGGTGCCCACCACCACAATCAGCAGCAGCCATGAACTCCCTCCAGTGACTCCAGAACGGGCATCCTGGAACTGGCACCAGCACCACCTGACTGGATGTGTGGGGTTGGTTTGTTTGTTTAACAGAGAACAGGTTGCCTCTCTTTTGCTAAAGCCTCCATCATTCACTCCCATGCAGGGGAACGTTAATGATGATGAATAAGATCTTTCCCAAACTGTGTGCCAGGCACAAAGCAAGAAAACATCAGCAGAGCAGGAAAACATGACTTGGCTATGTCAGCAGTGGGATCTTACCAAAAGCTCTTCCCCACATGCCAAGATCTGCAGCTGTGGGAGGGTTTTGGTAGAACTACACTGTTTTTCTGAGGACTGCAGGCAGAGAGCACAGAGGCATTCAGGACCTCCTCTGCTCCTCCCCATCCCGGTAGGGAGTGCAGGGCAGAACTGTGATGGGCGTGCTCCTTCCATAGCCCAGCTGGTCACTGAGCTCAACAGCAACAATGCAGAATCCTCAGGAGGACACACTGGAAAGCCACTTTGAATGACTTCTGATAATGCTGACATACTTCCTTACATATTTTTAAATACATAAAGAATAAACACTTAATTCAGTCTTAATTCAAATATTCTTTAGTAGTGCTGTTCCACACCTGCTGAGAAAGCTTCTTGCACTGTATTAAAGACATGTTGTATCTCCTATTATTTATACCACCTGATGTCCATTCAGTGTTTTTGCAATTCATTATATAAAGATAACTACTAATTTGTCAGCAGTACAAATATTTTAAGATATTGACAAGAAATGCTTCCTTTGCAAGCAAGGACAGTTTACTTTAGCAAGTATCAATACTGTTTCAAGCTCTGCTGTAAAAATCAAAACTGACCCAAAAATGTGCATCCTAACCCAGCTCACTAAATTCCATGGAACATGCCGAAACCCACAGGTGTTTATAGCTGCAGTATTATGCATTTGACAGTTTTATTTGTGTAAGAGTTTATGCTTTCATTATGTTCTGTCACTTGCTACATGGAATTTGTGTTTAAGAGGATTCCAGTGTATCATATCTAAGAGGTTTACAACAAAATCCAAATAGCTGAACTCATGGATACACCACGTCACTAGATTTAAGGATTCACAGTAACTCCTTCTTACATTAGCCATCATTTTTTGCGTAGATTCATCTACAAACAATACACAATGCTACAGAAAAGTTACCTTCAAACTGATTAAATGAAAAATCAATACACAGTATTATTACACCTGCCTTCCCATCCTTCTGCCATATATAAAAACTGTAAGAAAACCAGTTTTCACATATTTATTCTCAGGTCTTAAAAAAGAACACAGAAGCACACTTCCTTCCAAGCCCACCAGTTAATTAAGTGTGCCAGGAGCTGAACAAGCGGCAGAACTACAGTTGCCAGTAAAACCATGTAAACAACTAGTGACTGAGGAGCCAAGAACTAGAGTAAACAAGACTCACAATACAGACAGGATCTCCTGCACACACCACCATGCGTGCTATTTAAGTTTTATAAAAACAGAGGGGGGCAGAAAGTAGGCTAACTACATAACATGTCAAAAGAAGCAAGGCTCACACGCTCTGGCAAACCAAACTACATGGTTGCATCAAGCAAATCCACTCGCTGTGGCTAGGGAGTCTTTTTTACCATTGTACATAGATCCTCCTCATGAGGCTTCTCCTTCCAATGCAGCAGCTGGGGAAAGCCATCATCTTCAGCAGTATAGAGAGTGAATATCCAGTCACCCTCACTCGGTCACCCCAAGTGCAAATATCTCTTCCTTGGGAAGGGGTATTTATGGCCCGTAACTTTTTTTTTTCACTCCAACTGACCTTATCATTCATTCCGCTGCTAAATTAAACAACTGTCCACTAGAAATTCCCCACTCCTGCAGATACTTGCATGCTGGCAGTAATTTAGTTATTTTTGAACCTTCTTGGAAATAAGGCAACAAGAATGAGTACAGAAGCTCAGGCAAGACAGGCTCTATAGACCTCAATACCATACTGCCTTCTTTAAAACCCTTTCAGATTTTTAACACATTTTCCAACAGTAAGTACAAGAACTCCACAGCACTAAAAGTACACACACTTACAACAGCCCTCTTTCAGGTAACACCACCACCTCTTTTCACCTGCATCTGTCTCACAGTTCTCCCAGGAGGCCATCAGGGCTGTCAAGGCAGAGATGCAGGCTCAGCTGACAGCTCGCCATACCTCCTGCTCCAATGGAGTAAGTGCTGTGCCTTACACCACTCCCCAGGCTGTAATCGTGCTCCATTCTCTGCAAATCCACTTGACAGAAAGCTTCTCTTAACTACAGATGATTTCAGTAGTGAGTTATTTCATTCATGTAACTGTGATCTGTGGTGGAAAAGTCAAGCCAAGCTTATGTCACAGCTTGTGTTAATTTCCGCTAATGAGAATCCCAACAGTTGCAACAAATGGATCCATCCATAAACTGAGAAATAAAATGTTGGAATTACCTCCATGAAAACAATCTTCAAAGCATTACAGAAAAAGCCTGCAATTCACAAAGTAAAGGCTGTCCTCCAGCAGACACGAGTTTCACACAAGAGCATGGACACGTGTCAGTACCACAAGGGACATCAAAATATTAAAGCAGTGGAAATTGAAGTTTCAAAAGATTCACCTTTGTGCACTGCAGAGATGCTTGGAGAGGTATGAAAAACTCATCTATATAACTAGGAAGGACCAGTCAATCTCTACCATGAGGGAGATCCTACATAAAGGATGAAACAGATGCTGGACATTATGTTCTGGGCTTAACAAGCATGAAAACTCCAGGGATCTCTCTAAGGGAAGGAGAGGTAGCAACTTGTGTCTCCAGCCAGTAAGTTGTTTATTTCATTTATGTAGCTCCTCACTGGCTTCAGCCAGGACATACAGCTGACACGTTTTCCAGCACATGGCTGCCACGGAGTTCCACGTTAAAGTCAGAGCCCTGGATCACAGCAGGTTGCATGATTGCCACCCCTAAAGAAGTATCCATTTATTTCACCTCCTCACCTTCTCCACTGCCACACCACATAGAAGGACCAGCTGAACTGGAAGCCTACACCGAGAAGCTGCAGCAGGTTACAAAACATGACAGCACTCTCTGGTCCAGCTGCGAGGTGCAACACTGTGAAGAACAATGATGCTAACGAGAACCTGGACGAACCAAAGTTCACCCACGATTTGTTGCCTGCTCAAGTGTGACCATAATATGAAACCCTCACACATCAAAAGACTGATCTCATTGTGCACTGTGTTGGACTAAATGAGGTATGAGGTTGAAGATAATGTACAGAAAATCTGTTCCTCAGAGGTGGGAGATGTAGGCTAAGTATAGACCGAGAAAGTGTTAGCTTCTTACTGCACCTCTGTGCAAGTAGTAAATAATCTCAATATGCTAGCTAGCACTCTAGTGAACTTTTACCCACTTTAGCTGACAGGAATTGCATTACTAAACAAAATACTCCTAGAAAAGGTGTAGATCTGTAAAAGTCAACCACTTCAGTGTTATTAAATATTCATAAGGCAAGATTCAGTGGATGAGACTGTTCACGTACTCCGAATGTGCAGTATGTATGGCAATTGGGATTTGGCACACTAAATGTAAGGTTCCAGCAAATTTTTGCACTTTTTCAAATTCCATCCTCAGAAGCTGTGTATAAAGTTTAAGATACAGAAAGAGCAATAAAGCTAGTAACTGAATTTGCAGAGCAGTATATCTGATCTAACCCTCATGTCAAAGGCCCAGGTTTTCCAAAGCATATTCTCTTTAGTCTGAAGCTTCTTAGTATTAGTTTTATGTCTTTCATTTGCTCTATTTTGTTAAATTTAAGCAAAGTCAAGATCTGATGATTTAGAAAACAAAGCTCAGAGTGAAGCCTGAAAAATTTTTTTGAGAATTTTGTCCTGGCTCTTTCCTCACACATGGGTAGGGATCTTGATGACAAGCTTACCTGCATTACCAATGCTTGATTTAGCTGTCAAGACGCCTATTTCTTCCTCCTGCATTCTTCTTGTAGCATAATCATCTAAAAAGCCTTTTATATATTCACCTATTGATCTGCTCCATTCATTTATTTCATTAAAGACATACTTGTGAAAAATTTTCACTTTTACAAATAAACAGGCATCTGCCATGTTAAAGCACCAGTACCAAATTTCCTGTAGTATGCAGACTAATGCAGGGGTTTTGTTGAGTCCTTTTAGAGTGCTTTTTCGCATTCAAGAATTACAGGTTCCTTGTATCAATCCCAAAACTGGGTCACCTAAAAGCACTTATGAAGCATTTAGCAAGTACTACCAAGCAGAATTACAACCAACCCATGCTGTTTCATGGGTAATTGAAACAGCTAGGTAGCTTAAACATATAACATTTCATCAGACTGTTGTTGAAAAGACATTAATACTCATTTTTCCCTCAGTGGTCATGTCATTTCTTCCCCTTTACTTCATCTTCATAAATCCTCTAGAGTCTAAATGCAGAAGAGTGGATTTAATAAGATAGCCAGCAATGCACAATTAACTCTTCTCTGTGTCACTTCATGATTTAGTGACATGATGCTGTGAATGGCAGAAGTGAAAAAGAGAGAGGATGTGGAAGCAGGGGGGGAGTTGTTTTGTTTTAAATAAAGACAAAAAATTTCTCACCTCAGCAATAAATACAGCAGCTGAGGCTCCTGTTTCTTAAACTGTTTTCGCAACAGTTCTTTCTGTAATACAAATCACTACCAAGGTGTTACCCAGACTTGTTTATGGCGCTTCTAAATGCTGATACAAATGAATATGAGAAATGATTCAATAACCCCTTCTGTCAAGGTTACATTGCAGAACAGATAATTTCTTCATGCTCCTCAATGAAACACTGGCATGAGACATCAGTCCAAGTAGGGAATCTTCTCCAGCTAACACCAAGACTTCTCCAACTTATCTTCCTCTTCCAAACACTTTAAATTGGTTTCAAAAAATATTCTGTTCAAATTTTAGGTGGATTTATAGAGTCTCAGTTAAAAAACAAGTGTGTGCAGAGCATACGCTTGAAAGATTTAGGAAAGGTGACATTTGCCTCTCACAGAATTGTTTCATTCAACATGATGGCAACTACTGCCATCACCAGAAATCTGGGAGTTGTCATGCACTTTTTCTTGACATTTGAGAGTCACCTGGTGGCTGACAATAAAATGCTGATTTATGATCTGTAGACTTATATTTATTGGAGGGCAAAACTCCCCTTAGGCAGACATTGAGACAGCATAGCATACTTGTAATCTTCTGTAGTCTCCTGAGAAAGCATATTCTAGAAGTTGCAAAGGCAAATCTGTGTAGGTTTGGCACTCTCATATGCAATTTTCATTTAAACTAAGATTATGAAAGATAATAAAATGCCATTTTAAAAGCTTGGTGTTTTCCCTAACAAAATGGATGCCACTTTATTACAGAAACTACAGTTTTTCTGTGGTTTTAAGAAGAAAATGAAGCACAAATGCCTGCTGAGTCTCCCATCACTTCAGTGCCCTTAGAATAAAACTGAGTTATTGATAAAACTCATGTGCTGGTTTTGGCTTGTATAGACTTAATTTTCCTCACAGTAGCTGGAATAGGGTAGTGCTTTGGCTTTGCTCCATCTTGATAATTTGGGGGTGTTTCAGTTATTGCTGAGCAGGGCAATGACCAGTGCCATAACCATTTCTGCTTCTGACATCATTCCACCAGTGAGGGGGCTGGGGATGCACAAGAGTTGGGAGGGGACACAGCCAGGACAGCTGACCCCACTGACCATGGGAACATTCCATGCCATGCTCAGCCTATAAAGCTGAGGGAAGAAGGAAAGCAGAGTGTTTGGACTGACAATGTTTGTCTTCACAAGTCACAGTTATGCATGACACAGCCCTGCTGAATACCAGCCTGCCCATAGGAAGGGGTGAAGAAATTCCCTGTTCTGCTCTGTTTGTATGTGCAGCTTCTGCATCACCTATTAAACTCTCTTGATCTCAACCCATGAATTTTCTCACTTTAGCTCTTCCAATTCTCCTCCCATTCCTCCACTAGGGAGTGAGCAAGCAGTTCTGTGGGGTTGAGCTGCCAGCTGGAGTTAAACCACAACAGCAGCACTGATATCAGGATTTGCACCACTGGAAAATTTTACTGTGCTTCTGAGCAAAGAAATGTCTTCTCATTGTAATAAAAAGCTTTGAGGTGTGAATGTTTAAAAGGATGCTGTGAAACAAGTTGTATAATTGTTAAGTATTTTCAGGGAAAAAAAATCCACCTCAAAATATTAAATTCTGTCTCTGGAAACTGAATATACAATCTAAGTTAAATTCTCCATGGTAGTGATTTTGCAATTTCATAATAAGGATCATTTAAATCTATAGAAATATCCTTTTCTTCTGGAAGAAGAGCAGTCTGCTACATGTAAAAATTATTGACTCGATGCAACCTACCTAAATTACACAATTAAAGTCAAATGCCTCTTAAACAGAGCTAAAATATTGTGAGTGGCCTTTTTTCAACTTTAACCAACTTAAATGGCAAAGCTCAGTTGAATTCTTCAGAACTGCAGTTTCTTAGGTCAGTGCTATGACCAGATTGAGTTCTGCTTTCCGCACCATGTCAGAGTTTGTTACTACACCCCACAAGCCCATTACTCCATATGCTGATACACCCACTGGACTGCACATCTCATTTAGTGTATTTACTTGTATTTACTTGAAGAACTACAGTTTTTCCTCCAAACTTACTTTCTCTGTAAATCAAGAATTACAAAGCATTATTCCTTTTATTGCATGCAAAATATATTTAAAACAGAAAAAAATTCAAAGGCAAACAAGAAAAAAAGATACATTCTGGAATTAGAATAGCCTAGCTTTTCCCCAGATATGTTTCCTGACCTAAAAGCATTTCTAGGCACAATTTTCTTTCACTAAATCATACTACAGTCAGTTAATAAAACAGATGAAACTTGTGCTTAAGTTCTTAGTGCTTGAACTGAATACTTGAATTTTCAACCCTGATGTTCTGTTAACATAGCTGGTTTACAAAATTTGCAGAATGGCATTATATCCTCTGGGGAAGAAGAAAGGTGGAGCACGAAGATACAGTTCTCTAAACTAACTAGGAGCCTGAAATCAATAATAAATCTGTTGCTTGACAAAGATGATTAAATGATGCTCTGCAAATTAGGAGTAGCATTCCTCTTCCAAATACAATCTGGTGATAGTGGCAAGATATGACAACACTGATGGATGTCAAATGCTCTTTGTTAAAAAAACACACATTTCACAGCTTAAGCTACACACAGGATGAAGTATTTAATCTTGAACCTGATGGTGATCCGTCCTTATGTGAGGAAGAAAAAAAAAAGTGTTTCCATTCTTTACCCTTCTGCTCTCTGTTAGGACTTAGTCAAGTTTCACATGATCTCCCTTGCCTCCAGGTTCTCCTGCAGAAGATCTGGGAAGACAGCTGATCATCCTTGCTGCATTTCTCTGAAATTTTCTTTCCCTCCATGGAGGACTAAAAACTAACCATCATTCAGAGCACAACACTCACCGCAGACTAAGACAAAAATGCAATTTTCTTTGCATCTCATAGTAATTAATAAAATTGTTTTCTTTTTTGATCACTGCTGACCACACTGTGCAAAGAAACTGAATCCTTATCATTTTCATCATAGAAAACTGAGTCTGGCAAAACAGAGAAGAATCCACTTGAGCAAGTATTTTAAAAGGAGTCCTTGATTAAAATAGTTTTGCTGTCAATAGATACAATCTTGCTAAGATAATTACGTTTAAATTACACTTAAAAGGTAGCTTAAATTCTACTGGACAAGAGTTCTTGGCAGACTGAATAGAGAGCAATGTAAAAACATATTTGAAGGTACTTGGTGCTACTAAATATCAAACATAAAAGTGGAATCCTGTGAGGTAAATTCTTTGAGGCAATGTAATGAGCAGTCTACTCCTTGTTGGGCTTTGAGGATGAAGCAGTGCTAAATGCTGCCTAGGCAAGGGCTGTCTCCTTGATGAACAGAGGTAAGTTTCTGCCCAAACTAGTAACACCAGATGCAGAACACAGGATGAAAAGAAAGCTCCATCCATATTTTGAATATTTTGAAAATTTATTTTTAAAAGAGTTAGTGCTGACTCCTTGCCCCACACCTTCAAATTTCTACAGAGTGAAGTCTGAGTGCATTTTTTTTTTTTTTTTTTTTTTTACGGTAGAATTCTGTTTTCCTACACTTAGGGAAAAAAAATGAAGTCTTGCTTACAAATGTATTTCATCTTTTTCCACACGTGAATGGTTTTGGAAAGAAAAGTCCAAGGAGACTGAAGTATCCTCCAGCACAGAGCTCAGTGAAGCAGCTGCGACGCTATTACTCACTGTCCTGCCTGTGGTGAAAACAATGCCACAGCTATGCCTCAGTGGGCAACAAAGGAGTTCATTCTTCAGGGGTTATTCAATTCTTTGTCCCTTGGCTGAGTCTGCAAACTCAGAAAGCAGGAGACGAGTTAATGTTCACCAGGACAGCTGTGACGTAACATCGATAGGTGTCCTGTTTAAGAACTTGACCAAGTGGTACTTGGATTTGTCTCTCAATCCACTGCATGATCATTTAAACAAAGAAAGCAGAGGAGCAGAGTAGGAGCTGAGCAAGGAGGGCTTCTCCAAGTGCCAGAAATTTCTGACTCACAGATCACTCCACAGAGATCTAAGGATTTTTCTTTCCTAGTCATCCTGTAGTCATAAACAGATCTTTCTTCATTAAAAAATATGCCAGGTTCAGACATTTTGCTGCTCCGGTTCAAAACCCTTACCCAAGTAACGTTCTGAGCTCCTAATCTCCTCTCACCTCAGTAGTTTTCCTGTTACTGTCCACCCATCACTGCATTTCTCAGAAACTGTAGACTTCCTGTTTAATATCTCACTTACAATGACAATTGAAGAAATAATTTATTTCTATTCCCTATTTATAAGCTGCCCAGGAGCAAGGTCAAAGCAACTCCCCAGACATCCACTCACAGTGAATGCAGTAAAAACACAGTAGCTAAGCTGCCTGAGAAACCACAGAACTGGTCTTCTAAGGTTCCCTTGCCCCCATCACTCCATACCCAGAAGGACAAAAGAGGTCTCAAAACAGAGTTCCTTACTTACACAGCAATACCAATGTATATGGATTTCATATGATGTACTGCAAAACACACCCTAAAGTGTAGAAGGGAGAGAGAAAAAAGCCAAGATAGCAAACATAAGATAGAGAGCTCTTTTATAGTCCCTTCTCACCTGGAGAAACAGAGAGAAGCTGCCGCTTCCCCATGGACTGCCAAGATCTACCAAACCACTTAAATCTGTGGCTCAGAAATCATCACTGAGGCATCCAGGGGATGAATGAAAATTAGTTATTGTCCCACCTAAAAGCCACAACTGATGACCAAGCTCAATTCTTCCATAAGCTATGAAGAGGCAATAGGGGATTAATTGTTTTTACACGACAGGATAAAAATGAGTCTGTACAGGGTCCATTCTGTGCTCACCAAAGACGTAAGAGACATGCTGGAGCAGTTTTCTCATCCCCCTACGTCCTACAGGTAACCCTGCATAATCCCTCCTTGCCAGCTATGCTTTCTTTCAGAGACCAAAACACAACCCAGCACACAGTTCTTGTCATTTCTTGTCCTCTTCGCAAGCTTTTGGGAGATCAAAAGCTCGAGAAGAGGACAAGAAGATCCAGTGGATCTAAGGGAGATCCAGTGGACGAGAGGCTGGATTGCTCAAGTAGCTACATCTAAGAAGACATTTCCTATGATACCTGTGAGTTCCCATCCTCTGTAATCAGGATAGGATGGGAGAAGGGAGGTAGTTCTCAATTTTACCCTTCCAGATGAAGGACTACTGTCAGCTGAAAAGAAACTGGCATTTACACATGACCAAAGGTGCTTGAGCTTTTAGTACCAGAGAAATGCCTTAACTGCATACCAGATGACACAGCAGCATGACCAGATTATTTTCAGGTTCCAGATACCAAATTTTATTATTTTTCCTCAGACACACAGGGTTATTGCTTCTCCCATGTGTCCCGTACTTCCAGTAAGCAAAGACTGAGGAAGAGCAAAAATACTGTGTTGAAGATGATGATATAAAAAGGCTAAGCTCACTGCTAATCACCAGTTAAGAAAAACTGTGATATGAGTGCCTAGACTTGTCATTTCTCTTTGCTGTCTACTTAGTAGGTATGCTCTAATTTATCAGCAGTCTGTTTAGACTGTCTTGTGCACACCAGTCTTCATCTAATAAGTAGCCATCCAAGCCACATTCTGCCAATTTTCACAATTTGCTTATGTCGCCCACTCTTCTTGCATAGGCAGCTGCTAAATCCTCAGAGTCAACTCAGCTGAAAATTACAAACTCCTTCTGGATAGCACTGCAGGTCACTTAGAATTATTCTTTGACTGTAAGAGCAGTGTTATAAAGGAGACATTGAAAATAATTCAATGTTTTGTCATTCAAGTTTATTCTCACATTTCTGTGGTAACCCTTCTTGAATTTACTTTAAATGTATGGTAATTTTTAACTACAGGTTTGGACAACAAAAAAGCAGGATGAATCATTCTGGGTATTTAAAGCCTACAATCAGACAGCTTGAGTCTCCCTAGTATTTTGCCACAGTTCTCAAGCCAAAGTTTTATTTCCTACTTATCAGCAGGAACACTTTCACAGGGAGCATTAAGTCATTTGAATGTGCAAAATACTTGAAGACTTGGGAATTTTTCATATACTACAAAGCTTTAAAGGTCCATGTTCTTCCCTCTACATTGATTTTTGCTTTCTTTGTAACTGCATACTCAGAATTAGAGGGCATTAGAGCTAAACTGGGAAGATAGCACATGTGTATAAATATATCATGCAAAAATAAAACTGGGCAGATGCATAGAAAACACCCCGCAGCATGTATTACCCTTGTTTTCCTCATCACTGCATGGGCAACACATGTCTACTGGTACAGTACTTCAGAAGCCAGGACCGCTCTGAGGGATAAACATAGGCCATAATGTTGGAGAGAAGATGCTGTGGGCAAGTGAGTCCTTTCACTGTAGCTGCTCTCCAGTAAGCCACTAGCAAACATACACTGGAGCAATGCAGAAAGTAGCTTTTAATTTGTACTGCATATAACTCAAAAGATGACACAGTTACAAAATACTCAGTTTGTATAAACAGCCTTAGATCAAGCAAAGCCTGCTGGAGAGTTGTCTCAGGTTGGATAAATCCACGATAGCAATCCATGTTTCCTGCTGTTTGTTGTTTTCCTTTTTTTCAGCACAGCTTTGAAAAATACTACAGTAGCAGCAACTTACACACACACATGTAACACTCCAGATTTCTGTTAACACTCAAGTTGTTGCTTTATTATGCTCCACAAAATGAGCTTCTCGAAGAATTCAAGACATTACTTACTGTAGACACAGAAACAACAGCAACCAGGTAACAATTACATAAGAGGATAAGAATTCCAGCCATGTCATCCAGTACCCCAGTCTATAGCTATGTATATTGCAAAAGCCAAGTCCACAACTCCCACAGCCCATCAGAACAATTCATGTTGTTCTAACACACTGTCATGTCAACCAGACAGCAACAATGAACAGTCTCCATTGATTCCAATGATGTAACATTGAACTGCACATCTCCACTTTGAGGTCTACATCAAAATCCATCTCATATATGAAATTCTAAATGCAAACACTAATGGTACATCCCAAAAGGAATCCCAAAGTGCAGCTCCTGAATTTTACAACCTATTAGTGGACTTCCCTTTACTCCTCCCCTATTGAAGAGCTGCAGCTTCACTTGTCTTCTTCTAATGCAGCCAAGGCAGAAGAGTTGGTGATAACCCCCTCTGAATGCAGTATTTAACACCTACCTGCCAGGTGACAGGTCTTACAATGCAAGGAGATTTGTACAGTGAGGTCCTTTTACAGGGAAGCAAAGTCACCATCAGCCAAGGAGAGCATCAATAGCTATGCCCAGGCTTGCCAAAGCCCTTATCACCCATGATGTGTACATCTACACCCTTCATACATGCATAAAAGTTTGTTGAGGGCTTCTGGGGGATATATCTATCTTCCTATAGTGGCAATAGATGCATGTATGGGCAAACAGGCTGTCATAGGATGATCCACTTCCTGGACAGCCTGACATCCTCAGGTAAGGATGCTGAATTCTCAACGGTATCACATGAACTTCTTCAAGCCCTGCTGCTTTCACTCCAGCAAATACATGCCTGAAAAATATTTAAGAGTCTTTTGAGAGAACTAAGGGCATAGAAAAACCCAATCTGGGATAACAAGTCATGAAGTAGGAAGTAAAAACCAAAATTATACAAAACATCAACCAAACAGCAGGTATCTGAATCTGCAAGGCTAAGATCAGCAAAAATTAACACAGCACCTATAGATAGAAATATTGAAGCATTTTCCCTCAACTTCAATCCAACACTAAATAATTCTTACTTGGAGTTACTTATCACCCTGACACAAACTGACTCATGGCCCCAAAGAGACCCCAGAGGTACTACAGAACAAAGAAGGATGCAAAGAGCAATGGAGAAGAATAGGATCAATTTTCTCTCTCTTCCACTTCAACTTCTTGAACATTAATAAAAATCAGCTAAGCCTGCTTCTTATTCAGTTCAGCAGTCATTATCTGATTCTGTTATCGGTCACTACACTACACCAGCATTTCTTGCCACACTCAAGGTATCTTCTCAAATCTCATCTTCCAGCAACAGTAGCACATGTGATGTACCCCGATGGCTGATCAAGGATTTCCTCTGAAAGAGTCAAACACAGGATGAATGACAAGGAGAGACTTCTTTCACTAAAACTTGGCAGATGAAGACAGCAAAAGTCATCCTCTGAAGTTCAGTATGGCTGTGACCTTACTGTTTTCTAAACCATTGCCAACAAAGTACCTGTAGAAACACAGTCATGTAAAGTGAAAAAAAAAAAAAAACCAAAAAAAACCCCAGGAGTCATGACTTTAAGCTTTTCCATCCAGACTGCCCTTCTCTATCACTCTGTATAGGTTTCTTCACTTCTGTGTCACAAGACCCCAGAGTCCAGGATGTTTTATGCTTTGGTGGTCATGCATTCCCCTGATTATCTCCTATTGGCCAAACTAAAACTGGAGAACCTGCACTGTGAAAAACAGTGTCACCAGAGCATCTGCAGGATCTCTACTCCCCAAAATTACTTCTTTACATTAGTCTCCTGTGTACCTGAGGCCTTCTGTGAATACAAAGTTACACCATGAGTTGCCCAACCATCTGGACTTCCAGCTTCTCCCGGTATCAAACTGACTTCTCCACACTGCTTAAAATGTAATTTTTTCAGCATGAAAAAATATTACACAGAACAAGCTATATTCCATTATGATGAAAACTTTTGCTTTCAATTGCACTACCACAGTAGCGCAATTAGTAACACATCCTCTAGATACTGTTAAGACGTGTGGTAGTAAAAAGAAAATTCAGTTTGAGAGAGTAGCTCACAGCAATGAAGACTGCAGGAAAAACGTTGTACCTCCACCTCAGCAACCTATAAGGTCACTGGACAGGCTTTTGCCATAAGAAATGTGGTGGAACTGGGCCTACTGCTCCAGTGGATACAGTATTCCACAGTGAAGAGTTGGTTTTACCAGCTCTGCTCTGCAAGCATGCTGATTATCCCACTTGAAGGACAGTTACCACGGGGATATACCAGAAAACCCCATCAACACAGAAAAGTCTTAACCCTGCTTCAGCCTCAAAACTGGAATGGAAACCCAGGAACTTAATTTGCCTGAGGAGCAGAGGGAGCTTTTTTCTTATAAAAAAAAGGTTTCCTGTAACCCATGTAAAATCCTCAGTTGTATTTGGGAATCACACAAAAAACAACATGGAAAGCTCTCAAAATGTAATTCTCATTCCACACCTGAGATACTAAACCTCCTAGATTTTCCAGAGACATCAGCATCACACCAAGTACTGGCCAGGAGACAGCAGTTCCTTCCAAGCAGAACATCCACAAAGCAAAAGCCATTTCCATTTGCACATAAGCTGCCACTGATCCTGGTGCATAGACATCATTGGAAATATTTTTGCAGGCTTTTGTAAGGACAAAACCCTATGTAGTATTTCCTAGCTATAAGCTTCTACATTATACAAGGGGTCCTCAAACTGGCCTTTTCTCCTGTATTGTAAGAGTGCTGTCATGAGCTGCTTAAGTGCTCAAACAACCACTAAAGGCTACAAGCAAACAGACCACATCATGAACAAGCAATGCCCATTTCAGAACACAGAAGCAAGGCACTCACTTATCCTTAATGAATTATGAATTGCTTTACACTTACAGAATGTTTCCTGAAGAATTTTACCATTAAAATGCAATATATCATTTTTATTCTTCCCATTATATAGACAGGCAGAAACTGAAGTAAAACATTTCAGGCCAATCAGTTCCTGTGGCAATCGACACCACTAAAATTTAGGGTCACCATGTCCAATCCATGGTAACTGAGATTGAATGCTGCTCTTCATGTTGCTCATGACATGGGCAGAGGGGCTGCTTTTGCCTAGCACAAGCACCATATGATCACATTGTAATCCTAAATGCCAAAGAAGCCAAACCTGCAGAGGCAAGAGGCAGCAAGCCAGGAGGGCCTGTGCTTGTTTCAGTTGTGGCTTTGCTCTAGGAAACATCAGACACTTGACCAGAAAAATGGTGGGATCCTGTGGAATCACTTGTGACAGAATTATGTCTCTCTGTCCAGAGAATGTGAATGTCACAATCTCACAATCACTCATCTTGCTTTTTTTCCCAGTCCCTCAGTTCTACAAGTCTTAGGGCTATTTCAACAGAGAGATTTGACCTGTTACTCACAGGGTTCAGGAAACCAGGGAAGTAGTAATTTATAACATGCTAATCTCCAAGTGTTTTATCTGCCTACATTTGGACATCCAAATAGGCCATTGCTCTCCCTTTTTTATTCCCATTTTCTTTCTGCTGCTATAGGGATGGTCTCAGGTTGCATCCCAGCAACAGTTGTGTCTTACACCTCACTACTTCAGACCATCCCAGGACACCACCATGAGAGCCTCCTTTAATTTATGTGTCAATGGAGGTTCTTGTGAATCTCCCACATGACAGATTGACACCACATTCAAGTTAGTAGACCTGCCAAAACTTAACACAAGAAAATACTGAAAGGAGAGGAAGAAGTTTTGGGTTAGGCTATTTTTGTTTGTGATCTGGCATTTTTTTGAACAGATACATCTGTTACTACACCTCATCAACCAACCACACACAGAGATGTTCTCCTGCTCCACGCAGTGGCTACAGACACATTTAGGAAAGGAACTTAATATGCTCACTCAAACCATCCAATTTTCTGCAAATCAACCATGATCTCCCCCACTTTAAATCAGATCTCTTCCAAATAAGGTCAAAAAACCCTCTAAAATTGATGTATCTACACCAGCAAGTTGTATTACATCAATTTGTACAAGGTACCATACCTAGTACCAGGCAGTGCCTTAAGGTACCTTGGTTTTATTCTTGGCCCAGCTGAAAACTCCATGTCAAGTTATTTAACCTTTTACAATCCTATTTCCACAGGATTTTAAGAATAAAAATCCATCAATAACTACACATCTCTGATAACAGCCTGTATTGCTGCTGTAAATAAGTACCTGCATGGACACCTGGACCGACAAGGAGTTGTGCAACATCTTCATGGGAAAGCAACAACTGCACATCTTTTAATGCACCAGAAGGGGCTGTTTCAAGGCTGTAAAATTCCACCCAGAAACAAGACATTGGGCTATGCTGAACAACAAGTGAGACAAGGAAAACAACTTCCTAACAAACAGCAACATTAACTCAAATTTCAGATGATCTCACTATTCCAGGACAATACTGAGGGACAGAAAACAGCTGGGAAATCTCTTCGGTTTTCAGGAAATGCATTATGTGTAGAGTTGCAGCAGGGTTTCACTACGGCAACTACAAAATACAGGCTTTCCTCCCTTGCAACACTCAATGTCATCCCACACAAAACGGAGTCCCTTAATTTTGTTAATGCCTAGCTCATACAACAACAGTGGGGCACCACATGTCCCAGGCTTGGGACACACCACACCTGACCAATGCTGAGAATAACTGCTAAGCCTCCATTCCAGTGACTTGTGGCCACTGATCCCCTGAGACCATCTGACCACTTGTTGGACCAGCCAGTGCAGCAGACAGGTCAAAGGACCGAGAGCAAGAAACCCCATGTTCTTTGCCCAGCTTCAGTAGCCAGGACCTTCCTGCTCACACAACAGCTCTTTATTAAAGCCACGGGTGGGCAGTTTTCTGTAATGAGTGCCATTTCAAAGGGGATATGCTAACCAGAAACAGGACACTCTTGTTTCAAAGAGAGAATTTCTGCACATTTAATTAATCAGAAATGACTACTGTGCTTACATCCTACCTTAATCTGCATTCACTTCAAGCATAAACAAGACCCAGCTTTCCAAATTAGCGCAGGCAAGCACGGCAACCATCTCTGGACATCAGTTTCTTGAAAATACTTGCCCAGCTCACCACAAGGATATTATGAGTCTAAACTAGTCTGTAATATGCACCTAGATCTTTTGATAAAAGCTGCTTCAGAAGTTATATTAAAAATATTAACCAGCAACTTTAATAATCATCCAGACCAACTCAAATCTTCCTAAAGGATCTTCCATTCCACTGTGAATTTTAACCACGTATATTTCTTGATTATTCTTTTACTTAGTCATTTTCAAAGCCAAAGAAATTAGAGACTACCATGACATTCTTAGTTTTAACATACACAACACCACACACAGCATGTACCACAGCACACTTAAATGCACTAACAACATCAAAATCTGACACCCACCCATAATAAATGACCAAGACTTAAGTTCCATAACAGCTAGGAGTACCAACAACATGAATTATAGCAATCATGGCTACAGGTTTTTTGTATGTATTTCAAATTACTTTGATTTATATACACATTTATCTTAATTTTATTTAAAAAAAAAAAGAAAAAACAAGTCAAAGAAAATAATGTCATGTTTCTGCAAGACCTCTATTTTCTTGCCAGCACAATTTCCATTCTTATCAGTTGTCAAGTGGATTAACAGTTACTGTATATGCACTTTTCTTACCATTGCTCTCTGAGGGCCGTGCCTGTTGTAAATAACCACCAGCCACAGCCCTTTTATTTTATCTTTAATCATGCATATTACCATTTTTATAAAATATTACTTGCTTAAACACTGAAGTATTTCAAGTTTGTTCCCTTCTGTGAGAAGGCAAATTAAGTGAATGCTTGGTGGAGGAAAGGGACCTTTAATAAACATCTGATTTGCTGCTGGATGGTGTTTCAGATTATATTTAAAACACATCATGTTTTGTTGACACCTCCCTGCACACTCGCTGGTATAAAGCCCAGCAAGAATGTGACTATGGCAACCGCAATAGGATATTTATATATCTATGCATATGCGTGCATGTGTGTGCTCACATAAATACACACACACAGCCCCAAACTGATTTAATTGACCATCAACAAGATTTTTCTCAGCTCTCATTTTCACAGGAACAGGTAACCATGTCTAACCAAATGGGCTGAGGAGGCAGCATTGACTTTTATATGATAAAAATCTTCCAAGAGAAAAGCCTGTAAACCTACCAACATTTACAGAGTGTATATAAACACATGCTCACTTCAGAATGCTTTAGCTGTAAGCAGAAAGAAACCAAAATGTCTAGAGGCACAAATTCAGCGACACCATCTAAATAAAAGGCATTCATTTTCAGGATCTGTTTTTACAGGGCTTCTCACCCTCAGAACTAGATCCTCACTGGAGTACGCATGCTATTTTACAAGAGATCCAGACCCTCCTCTTCTTCACCAACAGTCCCAGTCCTCCTCTTCTCTGAATACAGAACATGCAGAAGTTCCTTTAGTCTGCAAATTAAATAGCTACACACTGAGCTCAAATTGTTATTTCTGGTATTAATTTCTGTCTCCTGACAGATCCTGATAGGTGATGCAGGAAATTCGAGGTAACAAAGGCTTCTGTTTGCAGCAATAAAGGACTCTCAGCTAGGGGGGAATAAAGGGATCAGAATAAAAGGCGAATATATGGAGCCTACATACACTACAGAATATCTGTGTTGAGTCCAGCAAGCAAAAAGTCTAGCAGATTCAAAGCAGCATTAAGAAGTGTTAATCCTTTTACCTCTGAGCTATTCATGAGCAATATGCAAAGCTGTTCTTATGGCGTCGCGTTTGCAATGCTCCAGTTATGCTTGCATCAGCATTTCCATTGTGAACCCTGCTTTCAGAGATATTTTACTTTGCCAAGTTTTAGTCTGGAACAATTTTACTACAAGCCTGTGAGATTTTAGTCCAGGATTAGGATTTAAGTCTGGTGAAGAAACGTTTGGACAAAATCTGCTTGGCTGTTTTATTTATTAGAGTGCAAAGTTAATCCTTCCAAGTTATTAGACTGGAAAAAAACCTCAAAACTATAATTTTTTTTCAGCTTAGAAAAAGAAAAGATTTACTCTCCCCAAGAATTCCTTCTCCCCAAATCTCTACAATCACAGAACAGATGAAGGTCACAGACCACAAAACTAAGGTACAATTGAACCATGCCTTCCTTTGTCAGGTGTTTTCTTTCCTTTACTGATACAACATGGTGGCCAGGAATATGAGGAAGGAAGAAGCATCTCAACTGTGGGCTGCAGGTTCAAGAGGGACACAAACCACAAGCTGCGCATTAACAAGTGTAAGAAAAACATACATTTCAACTCCAGAACTTGTGCCACTTTCCTAAACAATATCAATCACAAGCTTTAAATACCACAACATAACTTGCCATGTAGATGATGTTCATTCACAGTGTTAGTGGGCACATGGATATAGACAACTAGCTATGCTACAAAAATTCACACAAAAATCAACATAGCATATATTTTAAGAGAGATGAGCCATCGAGACCAGACAATGTTTCAGTGTCCTTACTATTTTCCTAAAGCTCAACTCTCAAACCCTGGGACTTGCTGACATGGCTCAGAATCACCCATCTTTCAAGCGTCCTGTTCCGTACCAGGTGTGTCAGCCGCACGGCAGCGGGTGTGCGACCCTCAGCAACACACACCCACCAGGTTTCTGCAGGCCCCCAGCAGCGGGCAGGGCCAGGGGCCACACTGCCCCCCACACTGTGCTTCAGCATCTGCTCCACCAGCACATCCAACAGCCCAGCCAGCTGCAGCTCTGGTTTCTGCAAAAACACAGACTGATGACTGCAGGAAAGCCTTTCTAAATGCAGCTAAACAGCAGCTGTAGTCCACCGGATAGCCCTGGTTAATTAAAATCAAGGCAACGTTTCCGAATAGTGTCCTTTTGTGACCTTCTCCAGATAGCACCCACCCCACGACCCCCCAGTAAACATAACGAAATCAACACTTGGAGCTTCTGCCTGAAAAGCCTATGTGGTATGGTCCTGCATACATTATATGCATCTTCATTCAAGCATAAAGATAAATGTTTGCAGGCAATGTAGCTTACTTCCACATCAAAATCTCCCTTACAAACCAGGCTTCACAGCAAGACTATGCCTAAACCACCTCTCCCACCTGGGCTGTATGACTATGCAAGCTGCCTATTGTAAACTGGATAAATCCTTTCAAGACAGAAATCCCTACCATGACTGCTGAAATGCAGATGATCTAAAAGCTAAAGATGGAAAACACATCTATGAACTATAAAACATAAAACAATCCTAATTTTAGGTAACTCACCTGATCTGTTCTTCACCTTTTGACCAGACTTTGTATCTCAGACACCTACTTAAATTACCACTCAATATTTAATATCATTCACTTTAACTATATATGTTTGGTTTTTTGAAAGAGTAACAGAATTAATTTCTTTCCCACAATTTACAGAAGCACTTTGTATTTTTGTCTGCTTTTGTGTTTTCCAGCTATTTCCTAGAGAAATGCGGTTTCTTATGGATCACTTGATACAGGTGAACATTAATTTGCTGCTAAAACTATGTTCCAGACTTCAAAAAAGTAGTTATATTGTAAAGTATCCACATAAATTGTATTGCCTGAGTGTGTGCACATGTACGTGTGCATTCACACACACTTCAATTTTAGTTCTGCATCTGACACGAAGCATTATTTCCCTTTCTTACTTGCTGATCCTTTTGCTTTCTACTTTGTTCCAGTTGAACTTGGACAGAAACTGAACTCAAAAGTATGCAACAGTGACCCTTAAAAGATTTAAGAGTTTCAAAGGGGTCACATGAAATGGACAACGCTTATCTGTACGTATTTTTCTGTAGCTTAAACTTGATGGATTTAGCACAGATCTACCACACATCAAAACTGTCTCATCATCTTTCAAGAATATGCTATTCATATACACTAAAAAATGAACTTTCCATCTTGTACAAGAAAAATAAATCTTTCATTGCTTCACTGTGTATGAATGAGGCCACAAATGGAATTCACTAAGTAAACCAGGGCAATACTGTTTTGTCTGTAGATGTAGAGTGAGCCACAGCTGCTTTAACATCTCTACTAACTCCAAACCCAGGTGGTATACAAATACCTTCCTAAGTTCAGCAATTTGATTTTTTTTTTTTTAAGTACTGGAACCAGAAATACAGTGATAGGAAAAAAGAAGTTATGTTTACAGACCTTAATGCAAGGCACAATTTGCACACAAAATTAGTCTGAGATGCATTGCATTTAACTGTCATTTTCCTTTTTTTCTCTCTTATTGAACAAAAATTGCTAATTTAGATTTCTTCTTAAAAGAGGGAAGTTCAGTTTCCAAGCTGCCCCTGGGGACAGCAGGTCGGTGCCACTGCACTTTGTGCGTCCTCAGTCAGCAGAAGGAACACAGCCTTCTCCTATTTATCACAACCTTTTCTTTTGCCACTTCTGTATTTTCATGACTGCATAGTGTTTTTCTTGAAAGGAACTCCAACCACCAAAAGAGGTTAACTATGAACAGCAGAACGCTTCCAGTAATTTTTTGTAGATAAGGTCAGCGAGAAAATGCCTGGGGGCTGCATGTTGGCCCAAAGAAACCAGAAGTTTTTAACTCTAGGCTACCAAGCTCTGCACTTCATGCACACATACACAAAAACCCTACAAAGCAAGAAAATTTTGAACCTGTATGTTCACTGTCATGCACAAGTGTGTATCACCACATGAAGTACTCCTTAAAACAGGTAGGGACAAAGGGAGAGGATCTCCTCCCCAAAACATAGCTCCAGAGCAGCATGCCTGTAACTACCAAGCCCATGATGTGGTTTAAAGAATGGCTGAAGGACTAAAATAGTTAGCTATGCTACACGCCAACAAATATGCTCAGTACATTGCCACAGGGATTAGAATTTTGTCTGGCTGTATTAAGTATCTTATTTAATATAAAGATAGGAATAAACCTTACAATTACATTTTCTGGGAGAGTCTACAAAATAGAAAGCTACCAACAGAGACTATGAGACTATATATTAAGGCAGGAAAGAAAAAAAATTGTTTCAACCACGAAAACACAAAGAGAAAAAAAATAAGTCAACACATGTATCCAATAAAAGGTAGTAACCCAGAAAGCAGCAGAACTGAGAGCTGACACAAAGAGAATTGCAATGAAATATATTATGACTAAGCAAGACTACAGCACTTATCTATCAAAAGAAATCTGAGCTACAAAAGAAAGGTGAAGAAGTTCTACCCAACTACAAAGGAATAAAAACTGTAGACACAGAAGGAAAGAATGTGAGAGAGAAAGCAAGGAATGAACAGTAGGGAGAAGAAAAGAGCAAGAATACCAATGTTCATAACAGGCTTCTGGCCTGGGTGGTGGGAGACGACAAAACATTCCTGGCCCATGCAACAGAACACCCATAGCACAACCACTCGCCCAGAAGGGCTTCTATTAGATTGGCTTCTTGTTGCTTAACACAGACACAAATTAGGCAGCAACAGTCCACAAAGCACAGCAAACAGACCTATGAGAGAGCTCCTAAGAAGGGAAACTGTCCTGAACCAGATCCCTGCCAACAACAGCAAGTTATGATGATGCAAGAAAATACAAGTTTTAGTGGTAAATAATTATACAGATTTGGCACACAGGTGAACTGGGAACTACCACTTAAGGTGTTCATCATACCTAGAGTTTAGAGCCCTAAAGTTTCATCTGAGGAACAAAAGCCATGTGGCATTAAAAGCCGAATAAGGTCTGGCTAAAGAAAGGATTAAGACTGTGAAGGTGGAAGAAAAAATTTAGAAACCACATTCTAAATTCTAATACAATCTAACACATCCTAATACAACCTTGTGATATCTACAAAATAACCTGGAAGTACAGAAGTCCAGTCCTTCTCAAAGGCAAAAATACAAGAACCAAGACGTGATCAATGTGGGTTCCACCCCACAGGTAGAGAGACTACCAGATTTTTGTCTCAGTAAGAGATGGGGAGGACATCCCAACAAGAATTATAAAGTCAGTTACTGCCTGCAGGGAAAGATAAGCACAGCATAAAAGCCAAAACAAGCTAACGCTTTGTGGCCATTACAAGGACAGTCTGGGCCATTAATAAATGATGAAGGAGGAGGTATTAAAACCCAAGTAACTGGCCACACTGACCACCTTCTAAAATCTAAAAGGGAAAATAAAGTAAAGGCTGAACAATTATAATGCAATTATGAACTTATAAAACATTTTTATATATATATCCACACACAGATACTTAGCTGTAACAAATATGAGCAGTACCACAAAAACTCAAAATTTTAGATACCTCCAGTGAGAAACATACAAAAAAACCCCAGAGAAATCAGAATTATGACAGACAGCTCCTCTCAGCAAGCACTCCTGGTAATACCCACTACTGCAATTCTGTGCTTTTATCTGTATTACCTCAGTAAAGTACCAATTGATAGCCATTACAAATGGGCATTAATAATTACAAATCAACGCCTTAGGAAATGTAGACATACATATCAGAGCCACTCTCTGGAATAAGTGATACTATGGAGTTGGAAGACAAATTAGCAAAGAAGCTTAGCAGATATAAACACTAATTCCTTTATGGAATATCTATAGATGAAAAACATATTTAGACTTCAACTTCACAGAAGAAAAACACAAGGAAATTATCATATAAGGAAGCAAATTCGACTTCTCAAAAAAATATTAGTTTTATTAAGATAGGAGAAACCAAGCCCCTGAGACTCCTCAAAGATTATTATCTTCTCTCAACCAAAATGAGAAATGGGGCTGATAGAATATGTGCAAAATCTGACGCAGCCCATCACTTTTATAGAGAATTGTAGTTCACAGCAACCACAGAGTGGAAAAAATATGCTTGGATGTCAGTAAACCACTTGACTGTATCACATTATACAGTTTCAAAATTATTTAAGAAACCAGTTTTGATGTGGACAGAACATTGTACAAAAAAAAAAACAAACTTCAAAAGAAAATGAAAATCATATACCGAAACTTTGAAAGCATCTCTCAAGGATGCAAGGAATTTTCTAACACATTCTCCTAAAAATCTTAGTTAATCATGCAGAACAGGAGTAAAAAGTGTGTTCTTGAAATCTGTGGATGATACTAAATTTAGGAGCTGCAAGTCCCAGCGAGGACAGAAAAAGTTGAGAAGCAGGCAATTAAAAATAAGGTTCTCCTTGGGAAAGTGCAGCGAAGACATCCAACAGGAAAATAATCTGAAAGAAATATTCAGTGGGAGTGACAAACTGAGGAGCCAAGAAATTCTTACAAGGTTTGCAGTGTGATCTGGTAGCAAGAAAGATTAATGAAACCTTGGCTGCTACATGGAAAAAAAAAACCACATCAAGCAAGAGGGATGCAGCAGCTAAATATGCCCACTTGGGTAGCAAGCAACATAATCAGACAAGTCTGCAGCAATAAAATGAATGCAAATACCACTGGGATAAGACAAGCCTTATTTAGACTAGTATGTGGTAGTACAAGGACATGTTTAAAAAGGAAAACAGGGGTTAGTGTCTGAAAGCTTTCTTCTAACAGCCTTTCTAAAGCCCCAATATTACAAGCGACTCACAAGAGAGACTTAAAACGACCACTTAAGAAAAGTTCACTCCCACAAATGAGATTTGTAGCAGAAAGCCGAAGATGCGCTTAAAGGTCTGCCACAGAAAATACCATGAGCTTGTTCTGCAAACACCTCTGCACAGACCTGGCAAGGTTAGAATATATATGTAGTGCAAAGCAACTCAGTACTGGGCCAGACAATGAGTCCAGGTAGCTCACAAGTTGGCTGAAGGTCATTAATTTCTCAGCATATGATTAGGTAAATATTTGTTTCCTTCTAAGCACAACTTTCATAACATAACAATATCGAGGAAGGAGAAGGTAAACCTGCTTTTGTTTGCAGAAGACATGAGCAGCAAACACATACTGCTCATGTCTTCAATGAGCAGTGTTGTCTTCAGTGAACAGTACTGAAGGACTAAAATCTGACTTTTTTTCTTTTTATGCCAACTGCTATATCTTAACACAACATCTATTTCTAGCTTTCCTTTAAAAAAAGCAAAGCAATAGGAGTGGAGTGGTACTCCAAGTCTCTCACCACTGGGACGGAGGCTGAAAAAACACCAGGCACAAAACTCTATTCCTTCTAGAGTGTCAAGGATCAGCCCTCTCCATGCAAAATCCACATATTTTCCTCATCAATAAACATGAATGCCAAACAACTGGTCAAAACAGACCACTGTTTCAATACCACTCTAGCATTTAGTACAAGCAGGTCACAAGACTTTGACTAGCTAGTAATAAACTTTGTAGGACAAGAGCTCTGGTTTCCTTTCACTGCTGCAGCATACAAACTTCAGTCGTGTTTTAAAGAAAAAATGCAATGTAACTAAAAGCTGAGTTGCAGCATCTGCTTTGTTTTCCCATTCCTTTTCACAGTGCTTCACTAGCCCAGCCATGTACAGCCAGCCCATCTCCCCACAGCACAGATCACTTCAGGAGCATGCATTATTCAGAAAACACTGCAAGTGCATTTAACACTGAGATTTTAGAACTCCCAAACACCAGAACTTTTTAACTTTGCCAAGTGATGTTTACTGAACACTCCTGCTGCAGCACAGAGGTTGTGCCATCAGTTTGGCACGCAGTGCTGCAGTCCTGTGATCTTATAGCTGATGCTTTTCTCAAATACAAGATGGTTTTCAGGTTACTTCTGCACAGAGATGAGGAATGAACATAAGGATGGCAACGTTGCCAGATATATTCCAATTTCCACTGAGAATTTTTTGGACGCTAATTCTAAATATATTATTTTGATCTGTGGATTAGACAAAGTATTTTAAAGAAATATGTATTCTCCCCAGCAATGTACCCATTTAAAGACCAATTTGCTGCTCTGCAATCACAATCTTTTTCATCAAATTTTTCAATAGCTGTAGGTAAGTTAAATCTCCATTTTGTCATTTGAGGACAAAAGACACTAATTATCTGACACACGTGCTTTCAATATGGACATAACAATGCATCAACCACCAGATTTCAAGTCCTGTATTTTCTCCTGTCCTTTCTATTCAATCACACTTGCTCCAACAGTTTCTGTCAGGGTAACTGTGACCTCAGTTCTGCCTGGCACACTGAGTTTTTGCTATCACATTTCCCAAGGTTAAATTTCAAGGTTTAGAAACAGTTTTTTCCTCTGAGATGACCTTCAGCAATTGCCCCAGTTCTGAGAAATGAATGAAGTGTTCCCAAAACAAAGTAAATTTTAGTAGTAACCTGTAGCTAAAAAGAACACATAGGTATTTGACCTGCTTTAGGACACAGACCGCTAAAAATACTCCTGTCTGGGCAAGACTTTTGTGCAGACTTTTGGGACCATGGTAATTGTGCAATTCCTTCTGGATTAACTATGCAAGATTTATGCTTACCATTGAACATATTTTGGTTCAGTGGTATTAAACCATCAAATAAGGTAACAGGATGTAGGACTGGTTTTAAGGTATCTGACCTATGTCCACAGAAGTCAGCAGTAATCTCTGCACCAACTCAGCAGAAATCACAGCAGATACCAATATTAATCTATTAAATAAATATTAAAATCCATTACAGTTATACCTACAGATAAAAAGCCAATCAAATAGTTGACACAATCTGTCAGTTTCCCACAGGAAGGTTATGTCCTCCAACTCATTTTTACTTACATAGCAGTCTACAAAGTGCACTTTGCTGAGCTCACAGAGGTGCACCAGACGTCCAGCCTCAAAGGATGCGACAAGCAAGGCAGGATCTACCTTGAAGCCCACCAAGCCATCACCAACTTGTTACTGAGGCACTACAGGGCTTGGGGGAAGATGCAGGAACCTCCAACGGAGGTTCAGTTCCGTTTAAGCTTCATCCTAGTGTTTTAACAGGGATTGCTCAAACAAAAGAAAGTCAAGCATAGCCTTTAAATGTTATCGCAAATCCCAGTACCTCTATAAATATCTAACCTTCTGAACTTCAAAAAAATGACTTCTCATACAAGTGCCTGCTACGGTCTTCCTGAACACATCACAAGAAGGATTTTCATGTCACCCATCTTGAATTGACCCATCTCAAAGTGTTTCAGATTTCCTTTTTATCTGACAACTCAAGAACAGTCTGCTGACCTAGATTCCCTAAATAATTTATTACATTCTAGACTTTTTATGCCCTTTCTGATTTGTCTTTTTTTTGATCCAAGAGTTCAACTTCTCTTTATGTGAAATCTTCCTGGGCACAGATGATCACTGTCCACCTTTCCAACAACTCTCTTAATTCCTGTTGCAAAGTTCCTACATAAAATTCAAATAGTGCTTTATTATTTACTTAGAGAATTTTAATGGAGTTTGAGATCTGAAGAACTTCCATTTCATCTAAAGCATTTTGGCAAATTTGGAGGTATATCAAATAACATTTTTATTACTTTAAAAATTAGTAACATTGATTGAACTACACTGAGTCAGTCTTCTGTATTGATAAGATCAAAAACTTTTATTTGTAGCAGTTTCATATAAATTAAAATGCCTCACACGGCTTAAGACATTGCTTATATTGTTGTCTGCAACACATTTACAAGCATTTCAAGCACTATAAATATTTTGCTACATATTATGAAAAACTCATATGCTGTTTTCCAAGCTAAAATAAAGAAATATACAACTGGGTAATGTTTCACTTTCCACAGCATTCTTTGCAGCAAATCACTGGCAGCTACAAACAGGACTGAGCAATACAGGTGGAAAGTGGCAGCTGTGAAATCCTGTGTCAAGCACTACAGCTGCAACTCCCTGGAGCAGGGAAAAGAGCAAACCTGGTGAAGAACCAGTGAGTGAGAATGGAACTGTCAACCCAAGGTACCAGAGCTCTGGGCACCAGGACAGCCAGCCTTCAGGTTCACCCACAGGGTTTGGCTGCCTGGCCAAGCAAAGCCCTTCTGAGACCCCAGACAGCTTCTGCTCTGAAGCAAAAGGTGCACAAATGAAAACAGACTGATTACACAGCAAAAGTCAGGCCTGAATTCAAGGGAGGAGAGGCTTGGGACACTGATCTCTAAAAGGACTGCCTCTCCTGCAGGTGCAGACCTCCCCCAGGCTCACAGCTAAGGAGCTTGCTGCCGGGGCCCAAAATCTGCATGGGGTGACCCAGAGCACGATGCTTCAGAGACACAGCACGAGGAAAGTCACACCCCACCAGCATGAACAGCAAAGTGCCTTGAACCAAATCCAGTGGGAACTGAGGACAATGGAGAGAGTACAGACCCATGTAAGATTCCTGGCAGGCTGATAACCACTGCCAGGCAAACTGTCACCAAGCTCAAGGAAATGGCAGTTTCTTCCTTGCACCCAGGAAAAACGGGACAGAAGACTGTTAAACATGTTTGGACAACATCCAAAAAACACAATGATGCTAAAAGAACAAAGATCTCATCAGATCTCTGCTCAAATCTGCCCTCAATAAAATGCTGTTAAAGGCTTGGATTTAATTATTATCTCTGGCAGTGCACCAAGGAGTAAAATAAAGAGGTCTATCAGGCAATGTGGAAGAAGTTACTGTATCACAAATCACTCAACACACACCGGTTCCCCAAATGATGAAACAATCCAGTAGAAATCTCAGGCCAAAATCAAGTTGGGACCCAAAACTGGTGACCAAGCACACCATGACTCCAGGCCATATCCCCAGCTAAAAAAGCGGTTGTGGTAGAAATTCAGGGAGCAATTTTCCCTCAAAAGAAGTAGTTGTCGGAGTCACAGTACAACCCACTCCCTTCACTAAACAGTGTAAATTTTGAAAGCGTTTGTGACTATGATCAAAATAATTCAAAAAATATGTGCATCAAGATGTTTTTATTTTCCACCACTCTAAATGCCTTCCCATTTATGTAGCCTTTTACCTACCTTAATATCCACAATTCTAACACATACACTCCAAAGCTAAACAAAATGGTCTACTTTTCTATAGATATTATCTACCACCACTCCTGACTATATTCATATTGATGCTTCCATAATTTCTCCCATAATTGAGCATTTTCCTCCATGAACTACACACTAATGGAACTAAGCTTTAAAGAAGAAATTAGATTAAGATTTCAAGCAACACTTCAAAGATTTTAAAAGCCAGGCCACCAGAAAAAAAAGTTGAGGAAAATAAGTGAATTATTTAATAGCATCACCCCAGAAGGAGTTTTACTACATAACTGTACTCAATTGAGAAGCCATTAATGATCTTCAGCTAGTTAGACACAGTGAATTAGCACTGCTTTAAAAATGATTTGTAGAGCTTTCTAAAAAATACAAAATCTAAGTTTGTGAGAATCTAAAACACTACAGAAGTGTTGAAAAGTAGGCCACAGATATGCCTATTTACACAGCCTTGCAATAGCAGGGAAATTTTCTAGTCCTGTATGAAGTGCTGCTGACCTGCCTGCACCAAAATGATAATGGAAGAAAAAGTCTACATGACATTTTGCTGGCCTGTCCACGAAAGAAAAATTATTTTGACATGTACCACTAGATAGAAGCAGTAGAGCAAATCTCTTTTGGAATAAGTAATGTAGAACAATCTAACTAGAAAGATGAAGATATTTATAGAATAGTGGGAAGTTATTAATATTGGAATATATTTTTTTTAAAGTAAATACATTTTTTCCATCAGTCTCAACTGTTAGTTCTCTTAGAAGAATTCAAACACAAATCTTTCTCCTACATCATTACTGCTCATAGGTGTCTGTGACATTCACAAGGTAACTCCCTTCAGCAGATCTCTTTCATTTTGGATAGCAGCCTCTTTTTGCTACTTATCAAATGAAATAAAAAGTTCTGAAGATCACAACCTTTTGGGGGGTGGTTCTGATGTCAAAAGGATGAGGCATAAGGAATGATCCACCTCTTTCTAAAACAACTGGGCACATTCGCAAACACTGCTCTTTTGCACACACTAATAATGTGTTAAGACCTTGATCTGCATTTTGTACAGAAAAGCACTCTTTCCAACAGGACAGAAAACAATCCACTTTCACAGAAGCAAAAAAATTAGCTTTCTACTATTCCCTGGCCAAACAACATCTCCATGCTGTCACTTGCAGACACTAAGGAAAAAGCTCTGCTCCAGATCTAATTCCCACCATCTTCCCTTTTTCAAGTCACTTTTGGAAAACTTCCTCAGTGAAAAAGTAACTTCTGCCCACCTGCACACTTTGGTAGGCTCTCTTCTCTCCAGAATGCCCCAAGGTTCCAGGGACAGGTAATGACCCTTTTTACATGTTCTGGAGAGGAAAAAGCAATGCATTTGCCACTACACTGTGGGAGGCAGATCCACCCTTCCATCAGGAGCAGTCTGGTTCTGCAAGGGAGGTTACCACCTCTGCAGAAAGGACTGCTCATGCCTGTTTGGGCACTGCTGCCATCATCCATACTGGCATGGAGCCCTACTCAAGCACCATTTGTCATCTACTTAAGCTTGCTGAAAACATGAAGGGCTGCAACAGAATTTGATAGTTTTGTGTTACTGGGCTGTAGCCTTCCACAAGTTAGCTTAAAATCACCAAAGTCAGCATAATCATGGGAAGACTACACATCTGGGAGATGGGTGGGCTATGCTACATCCAAACTATCTCATGGCTTACTAATGGTAAAAAGGAAAATATCTTGCTGCCTTCTCTGGGGCTGTACAGTGCCACCCCCTTCAGCATTTACTGCACCTCTGAACTGCTTTAATCCACTAACCAGCAGAAAGCTATTAAGCTCTTCCCCTTCCCCCGAAGTTAATTTTTTGCTGCTTCAGTGAAACGGCACTGACACCAAAATAGCATAAAGTAAGCCACAGCAACTGGGAGCACGAATGGGAAAGTAGCAACTCCCCCTTCTTGCGTTCAGCTTTTGCCAGCTGCAGCTTAACTATTTATTGCTATTGCCCGAGAAAGTAAGTTCCACAATAAAGGCTTTACTGCAGAGGGCTTGCCCTGTGTTAAGCAAACTGAGGACACAAAGTTCATGGAGTTCATGGCAAAGCACAGGACACAAACATACAGACGTGCCTCACCACAAGCCCTGTTAGCCCAGTACCCTGTCTCCAACACACCCTCTAAGCACAACACTGGAGAAGAGCAAGAACAGGATGAACACATCTGCACTTCCCCCCAAGCACATCTGTGGCCTTCAATCCTTTAACTGGAATAGATTTTCTTAGACTTGCATTTATCTAACAGGTAGTCCCCAGAAGACCTTTTCCAGGAGTTCTCCAGGCTTACTGCCTGAATAATGTGCAGAATGTTCTAGGTGCATGAAGAATGACTTCTTCCTTCCAGGATGAACTTAACTCCTTCAAAGTTTGAATGACTTTTTCTTGGCTCTTACACACTGAATGCAGCAGATAAAATAGCCAAACTCTCTTCAAGCCAGTCGCAATTTCATGGACGCCTGTGACATCATTCAGCAACCACACCTTCCCAGTCACATGGAACATCTGTCACATGGAAGTCATTCCAGATCTCTAACAACTCATGTCCTTTTTCCCTGCAGTTCCTCTAGCTGCCCTATATCTTGATATTAAAGGGAGATGAAATATGATCTAATGCATGGACAAACCATAGGCTTAGACAAGGTATAATAATGTTCTCTATCTTACTCTTTATTTTTTTTATAGCATTTCATAGGACTTGATATGCTCTCTTTAGTCACTCCTAAGCACAGACCTGGTGACCTGACAGAAGTACCATGGGTCTCAAGACCCCATGAGCAGTGACAGTTAACCTGGAGTCCACAACTTAATACAAGAAGTTCAGACAGTTTCCTGCTACCAGTGCAAATCATTTCACATTTATCTATATCAAATGCAGGTATCTCATACTTTACTTTTAAGCAATATCAGGCACCTAGAAAATAAATGTCAAATTCTTTGAGTTAAAATCTACAAGTTATATGAATCGCTGAAAACAAGACAGCAATAATAAGAAACCTACTTGGGACAATAAGCTGCTGAAGCACTCAATTGCAGTAAGCATGCAGGACAGAGAAATCCTACAAATGGGACTGCGCATGTAACAAGGAGTTCCTTTAGGCTTTGATCTGCTAGTTATTTGAAACCACACAATGGCTGAATGAAAAAGGTACAAGATCCCAAAAGAATCAGATTCCCTGCTTCTCTGCAGCAAGCTTCTAAAGTTCCCTTTTTACAACCACCTTCACCAAAATAAATAAATCACTTCTGAGTTTAAAAAAAAGTAAACCAAGGCATTTCCACATAATTCCTTTCATGTCTTTCCACTGCCTCATCTAGAGTCACATGCTCAGTCCTGACCTTTCCAGATTCTCCTCTGCCTCACCACACTTATTCAGACTATCAAATTCATTTAGTGAAACCATCCTATCCTTTCACACTTGACTCTTTTCACAGACAAGCAGTTCATTTTCATGCAGACCCACTTTTAACTTCAAAAGGTTGCTTTGTATCTCAGCTTCTGATGTCCCTTGTTTAAAACACTTTCAAATAAGGAACTGAAAAGCATTGTAGCTGGGAACTCTCAGCTGCGTCTCTCTGTCCCTCCTCAAAAAAGAAAAAAAAATCCACTATTAAACAAAGTGAGAGGCCATGCATCCACCCAGGATTTCTGTAACTTGTCAGTAGCTCTCACAGTTCACCCATGCACATTCAATGTCACAGCCAGAGCTCAGAAAACTGAGCCCTGTGGTGTGCCTGGATCAGTCTCCTGGAGTTACCTTCACAGTGATCTTGCTTTATCCTTAGGCCTCCTGTGAAGTCATTCATTTCCACTTATCCATAGCTGGTTAGAGCAAGCCAATCCTCCTGAGCAGTGTCAGAAGGCAGGGACAACCTGACAGACACCTGGTGCCATCCGCTCTCACCAAGGGAAGAGCACAAACCCGTACCACACCATTAGCAGAGAAAGCCACTCTTGTGGAGTAACATTTGTTACTCATGGCAATGCACACAAAAAACTGCACTGCAAACCTGAGCTGTGCGTGTTATTTCACACCACGCCAAACAATCCTGCTTTCCTTTCCAATGGCTCAGACAACTGCACTGCCCCAGGTGGGTGCTGCCCCCCCTAAAGGCAGCACCCAACAGCCTCCACACAGCTGCCAACAAGCCATGAACGCTTTGGTCCATAGAGAACTTTTTACCTGTTCTGAGATGCTTCGGCAAGCATGCGAAAATAATTTAATTAATAAGATTACATGCAAACTCATAAAGCAATTAGGAGAAAAGACGGGGCAGAAACTTTGCCAAACTTCCATCTTTTAAGCACACCTACAAATTACATTTGTGTCACAGCAAACTACCATAAAAACTAATGCAGTGGCTCTATTAATCAAAGCATTTCTCACGTTGAGACCAAAGATACAGGAGAATACTTGTTCATAGCTCATTTCAGAACCATTTTCCATTTAAAATATTTATAACTCGGTAATTTCAGGTGAGAAAACCATACTGAAAAGAGCAGTACATTACACTACATTTCTAATTAATTTCCCTGTGAAACATTTGAGTCTCCAAAAATCTGACTTTTAAGTTAATTATGCACAATTTGGACACTCCAAAGTCAGGAATTCAGAGCTGAATCCCATCTAGTCACTCACAAAACCTTTATAATGAAGACACACTATAATCATACTCTTTTCTTGCTAGAACAGACAAAAAGGCACTATCATAATTTTTAAAGCCACATTTGAATCCCAATGGGGTTTGTTTGGGGTTTTTTTGTTCTAGGTTTTTCTCCCATAAAATTTACTAGACATATTTCTATCAGAACACCTTCAGCAATGCATCCAGAAATGTACTGAGTTAAAATGCAGCAGCTGTTTCCTACTTACTTTCCTCACATTTAAGTACAGGAATTTTACCCAGCTCCAATACAGAGAATTACCACAGATCTTTAGTAAAAGAAGACGACTGTGTGCTTCAGTATAAATATCTACTCCTATCCCCTTGAATCTAAATGGAAACACAACAATTAAAAGCATCACTGATTTTAAATAAATTTTACTTTCTTACATTAGACACTGCATCAAAACCATAGCAGTTAAAAAGTCAAACAATTTTCCAGCTGGCTGCTACATACATTGAAAAACAAGGCCAGTTCAAGATAATAACACGTCCTTTGTATTAAAATACCGGTCAAGCCGCTGACAAGGAGACAAATGAGTTTTTAAGCCATTAGTATACACTCACATAAAATTAAAAACAGTTCTATGGAAAGAAATTTGGATAACTGTGATATGCCTCTTCCAGCACAATACTCCCCTTTGACTCTTTGAGAAGTTATTAAAATTGGACTATCTCAGCTTGCCGGAAATTCATTTATCCATTATTACAATATACAGTTAATGCAGGAGATTAGATGAGGTTTTGACAAGTCTTTTACACTTCTCAGGGCAGCACTGCTATTTCTGCCTAGGTCGGTAACTTTATCTACCAGCTAACCTTTATGGTGTTGACAATGCGCAATTAACAATTTTTTCCCTTGCCCCTGATTCCCATCCCACTGCAGATGATGCTGTTGCAGTGACACACATCCCAGCTCCTCCTGGCAGCCTGGTCCAGCAACAGCCCCAAAAGTGCCCGCCGTGCCCCCACACATGGTTCCCTTTCAGGATCTCGCCGGACTTGGCAACGGCAGCAGAACAGAGCAGCCTCGAAATGGAGGAGGCCATCACCTAATGAAACATGACTAACAGGACTGCTGACTGTCCAAATATTTAACTGCTCTCCAGTGCTGTGGGTCAGATGGGTTAATCAAATAAACTTGCATATCCGGAGGGATTGCCCATTATTTGTGTTTTCTTTAAGTCCTTACCTGACTTTAGACTCTGGGAAACTACCAAGCTGTGAGCTACTGTGAGTATCTGCACATAAAACCTAACAAAGAGACACTAGAGCTCTCCATCATGAGCTGAAAACGTGGAAAAGTTCTCTAAAAAAAAAAAAAAAAAAAGGCAGTTTTGCTGAATAATATGACAACTCTCTTCAGCGCACATGCTGATGGGAACTGACAACACCTACACTAGGTACCTGGAAATATAACCCATGTCATAGCACACAACTGCACTGCAAATGGGACTCTTGCACGTCTCTCCCAGACTTAACCATTAAAATTCATCAGAACAAACAACAAAAAAAAAAAAAAAGGGCCAAAATGGATGGACAAAGTAGATGCAAAGTATTTTCAGTGTATGACAATGGAAATGAAAATAAACCTAGGATTAAAATATAGCTTAGTGTCACTGATTTCTAATAGCATTTGTCTCCATTCAACAAGAATTTATGCACCATTTCAACCTGATAAGAATTTAATTTTCAGTAATAAAGCTTTACAAATTGAATTCAAAGGGGGAAAAAAAACCCCAGCATTTCCCAATTATTTCCAGAGCTCCACAATTGCAGACTTCAACTAAAGGAAGAGAGAAAGCTGTCACTATAAAAGCAGAGCTGACATGCGACCTCTGGATACAGTGGCACTAGCAAGCAGCTATAATAAAAATCAATATTAATTCCACACACTTCTGTTTTGAAAATAAAGCAATGAAATTCCCTCACACCCACCTGCCAAAGGGATACAACTCAGACCAACTTCGTCAAAGAGGATATTTAAAGTCTTTCTACGGGCATGTAATGGATTCCAAGACTGAACGTGCACTGAATGTTCAGTGAACCAAATAATTTTTAATAGATTCCTCAAGGGAGTTTTTTTTTATATTTTTAAATCACTCTAAGACCTTGGAATGACAACCTGATTCAGAGGCAAAGAAAGGCTGTTCATGGGGTATTGTGTTTCTTCTGGGTTTTTCCTGAAAGAGTAACAGTCATGTCTGTTATGTGTACTTAATATGTACTTTAGAAATGTCTTCATTTCTACAAACCTTAAACTTTTAAACTCCTTTTGAAAGCATACACTGAGGAATTTTAAAGTTCCTTCCTGCAGAAATACTACATAGCAAGTATAGAAAGTTGATCTAACAGAAAGGTGGGAGGAACTGAAAGCTGGAATGAGGCAGCTCACCTCCTTCAGCCACACCTGCAAAGAGGTAGTCATAGACAGCATTAACAAAACCATCAGGCCCATCTATAAAAAACCCAAATGTAGCACAAATTAGATCAGTTTTCACATTTCAGATTAATGACCCTCCCCAGGCCCCTCAAACTAATGCCCACCTTAACAGCAAGGCCCCTGTGACAGGATGGCAGATTCAGCACAAGAAGCAACCATCCCTTGAAAGAAGAAATTTTTCCAGCTGTATGATTAAGTACGCAGGAAAACAAGACAAGGAGCCTCAAGCGCTGCCGTTGTTAGTGTGATTTCAGCAGGATTAGGCAGAGCACGATGGAGGAAAAGCCTCAGACAATGAGTCCTTTCATACACCAGAAACAAAAACTACCGTTAATCACACCCACAATTCAGTTTCTTCCACTAATTCCTAATCAGACATCAACAAATAAAGCAAAACACTTATTCTTGTTTGAATTCTATGAAATAAAAACAAATGAAAGGAAGTGATCAACCCGTGCTGTAAAAATGTCATTGCCTCTCCACCTCCTGATGGACAGGGAGCTGAGACAGGCATGAATGGTTGGGAAAGGAGCTTTTCCATAAAGCCCGTCCATAGAGAAGTCCAGAGTAGAAGAATGCTGCATTAACAAGCAGGAGAAACTTCAAAAACCAAGAGACAAACTCAGACAAAATCCTCCTCTGTATAAAAAAAAAGACCCTGCACCAGAGTCATTAGAAAAAAACATCTGGCGCACCACTTTGATTTTCTACATTAGTCATTGGACAGAAACAAAGCATCTTTTTTTTTTTTTCCAAAAGCAGCAAATAATTGCAAATCCACTTCTACACATAACCTATCATTTATCACCTCATCAGCGACTGCTTGAGCCTGACAGAATTAAACACTCAAGTCAGGCGTTCTGTTAAAAGCAATAATTACATCGTTACTACAATATACAATAAAATATAAACAAATCTGCCTGGCAATATTTTTATACTCTCACTGAAATATCACTAGACTATAAAAAGACAACATCATCATAATAATTTTTTTAAAAAAAACAAACAACAAAAAACACCACCACCAAAAAAATCCACTTCAACCAAAGTATAACTAATTCCAATTTAAAACTTTACCTACAGGCCAAAATACATAAATGATTAGCATTATAGTGTTCATTTTAATTACACTGTGCAACAAAAATCCAAGAGCCTGATAACTTCCTTCAGATACTGAGAAAGCAAATATTCAAGAGCTTATATTCCTCTTATAACCTACACAATTATGTCAGCCCATCCTATCACTCAAATGCCAAAGCCAGAATGTCTGCATTTCTTGTTGCATCTAAAACCAACACGAAAATATCAGCTCAAAGAAAAGCATGGGGGAAAACAAAAAAAAAAAAAAACAAACAAAAAAAAAAAAGTAAAACAGGAGGTCAGGAGATCCTAGTGAATGACAACATTCAAGAGCATCAAAAATTCACTGGTCTTCAAAGCTCAACTCTTCAAAGTTTAATAGGGGAAAAAAAATACATCCCTGTAATTCAAGCTTACATTTACAAATGCTTTCCAGCAATGTAACTGCTGTGTAACGTGCTCTTTAACACTGTGCAATTCACAGTGCCTGCTCTGAACATTCAATGCTAAGCAAACAAAACACAGTTCACGATTTCTCGTGCGCTGAAGATGTTTTTCGCCACTGCAGTCAAGTTGCTGATCCCAGCAACTCTGTGCAACCCATTTTAAAACAAACGTCTGCCCATCTACCTTGATGGTTCTGGCCAATGAAGAAGCCTTTGATCACACTTCAGCAAAATACTCCTGTGCTCTAAAGGACGCCCAGCTTCCTGACAGCAGGATGGGGGATCACTAGAAGAGCATGACAGCCACCTGCCATGCAATACTTCAGAACTCTTCCTTTTTATAATTAATTATGCTCCTTATTTCTTCCACAGGCGTAAGAAAGAGACTGGCACGGAGGTAAGTAGTAGCAGCACACTTTAGCATTATCTCATCTACAAAGAAGCTGCTTCAGGTAAGAGCCATGGCAGGAGCCAAGCACAGTGCCCGGCAGCATCAGCCTGCTCCCGGAGAGCTGCTGGGGTTCTATGGTGGAGGTTCACATGCTGCACCTTCTGTGGATTTCTCCTGGCACAGGTGAGAGGTGCCCCTGGCCACCACAGCCCTGGCTAAACACCCGACCAGCCAGGGAATGAGCAGCAAAGAAGGCAAAGCAAAGCGAGATGGAAACACCTCCGTGCTAAGGACAGCACCAGCGTGGGGGCAACGAGAGTCCGCATCGCTTCAGTCTCATCCAAAATCCAGCTGCAAGTAACAGAGACTTAAAATTTGCACCTGCCCAAAAACAGCTGCTGAAATCATGGCCATGTTACAGGCTTCTGCAAGCTCTCCCTGTCTTGGTCTGGCTGACTGAAGTAGGATCCAGCACTTACTATCTGTGTTAAAATCAGCCCTCTGCAAAGGGACAGACCCCAGGAAATTAGGCTAATTGACAGCCAATTCTAAAATGCCCTTTTTTTTTTTGAGCCAAAAGAGTACATTACTCAAATGAGTGCATTACCGTACCCAAAAGCATAAAGTCTAGTTTTACAGGATCCAAAGACATAGTAGAATCCATAAAAAAAAAAAAAACTAACAAAATTTGCTAGCCAGATTCCCATCTCACAAGTATACTAAAGGAGAAAAACTTTCCTGCAAAAGTTTATAATCCTACCTCTGTGTAAAGAGGCAGAATTGAAGCAGTAACACCATAAAATCTGCTGAAATACTTGTGTCCCCAAGTGTAACTGTTCAAATCTGCATTTTATTAACGGGAAGCTACTCACAAACAAGGCTATAGCAAGGAGACATTCAATACCTAAAATTCATGTTCAAAAATACATGCTTCATCCTGAGGTTAAGTATAAGTTTATAAGTACTTTTTTTTACCACATAACACAGGCGTTAGCATACACAGACTGTAAAGAAATTTTGGTGGTGCCAAAGTAGTCTCAACAAAACCACTGAGAATATATATTACAAAATTATTTCCACGCCTTCTAGTTCATAGGTTTAAGAGGCTAATTTTCTTTGTTTATGGTAATTATGTTTCATATTTCACTGAACTTTGACATGATAAATGTATTATTGGATTTTGTGTGCATCTTCTAGTCAATTTGTGTAATATTGCAAATTTTGTAGTACAAGTAGTTAAAATACAATGGACAGTACATTCATAAATTACAGATTTTTCCTTAAGGTAATAGAATTATTATTGATTCTGCAACAACTAAACCTTTGATCAAATTTGGTGAAACAAATGTTACTTAAGATATAAACAAACATAACTCCTTTGCATTTGAAGAAAACAGTAGTTTGTAAAAAGGAAACAACTCCATCTAAAAACAAGGTCACTTTTTTCTCCTTTGCCCCCACCTCACATCTTTGAAGCATGTAACACCTCAACGTGTTCTTAACTCACTGTGTCCAAAAGGCTCCTTTGCCACTTCTATTTATTCTTCAAGACAAAAGATCAGAAGCACGGTATTTGCCAGGTAAAATATATATCTTTTTAAATATGCAGCCTAAAATCTAAACACTAGACTAGCCTTTTTTCATGATTCTCAGATCTAATTTATCTTCCCCATTAACCATCCTATCAAAATACATCTAGGGAGAAGAAAATCTAACACACTGATATAACAATTACCAAAACTCCTCCAGAAAAACAGATGCAGATCATCCCACTTCTTTACATACTCAGAAAACTCTCTAGAAAAATTATGACTTTTAAAAACACTGTAAGATCTAATTTTGTGAGGAAATCTAACAAAAGAATCAAGTACTATTCCATGAATAACTTCCTGCTCCTACAGAGAGAAAAGATATTGCTAAGCTCAAGTGCCTGACTGCCTTCAGCAGCAAGGATGACACATGAGAGAAAAATCCACACACAGGAGGGATAGAAAAGCAACCCTGCTCTGTGGATCTCATAAAATAGAACAGATGTTATTCTTTGTATACACACATGCAATTCAGTGTTAAACACAGCACTTGCAAGAGGAAGGAAAAAACAAAAAAGGAAGAGGCCTATGAAGCTAATAGTAGATAATTCCTCACCATGGTCAAGCACATGCATGCTTTGTTTGGTTTCGAATGATGACCAGATTTCCAGCACTGCTTTTGAAAGAACAATGCCACATGCCCGGCCTTTATGTTTTCCCTCCATTCAATTTCATGTGACAACTCCAAACTATAAACTTCTTGTGCCAACCTAAATAATTCCTCTTTCTCAGTAACACTGGAGGAAAGCACTTACCCACTTGCCAGCTGCAGCTGAAATTTTGTGCCAAGAAATAAATGTGTTTTGGACAGGTTGTAAACTGGAAGCTTCAAAGGCTGTTAAAGGACAAGAATAAGAATGGGACCATCCTATTCGTTCTGAGATTAATGGTATTGCTCTATTTCAGCTACACAGTGGATTGCACTTGATTAAAGCATCCAAACAGAACTTTCTCTGAGTATAGTGCCTAGATATTAGTAGATACTTTTGTCAATTTTCATCTCAACCAGGCTTTTTATAAACATTGCTTCCATCCTCTGCTCCAAAAACCCTAACTTATCTCAGTATTTCTGATCTTTAGAATCAAGTTCTCAGATAATAGAGTCCTTGAAGTAGCTAGACCTGTTTCACCCTTTTTTTCTGCTAAGGCACAGGTGTATAAACACTGTGTGCACACTGACATTAAACAGCAAGTGCTCCAGCTTCCCCTCCTTGGCCTCCTTCCACAGTCCAGGAGACTTCGACCTTCCTACAGACAACAAACACTTGCAGGCACTGGTCACTAAGCTCTCATGATCAACATAAGGCAAAGACCAAGGCATCTTTCCCACTGCCCAGAAAGATGATGATTAACAGAGAGCAGAAGGGACAGGCTTTGTGGCAGAATGGCTAAATTAGAAATTAAAAGAAGAGATTGCGAATAGCTTGAAGTCTTCTACCTAGGGCTAAGTCAACACTGGGTTTTCTCTTCCTCCTAGTATTGAGTGGTTACTGGGTTTCTTAGTTTTGCAGGCTGGAATTCCCCCCACATTTCATCAGATGCCCCAGCAGCCACAGGTGATACACACCTGTACATGTGCAACACACACTGTAGCAGCATACAACCCGACACTTCACTCTTCCTTATCCTTCTCCCAGCTCACACAGGCTTCCCAAGCACAGGATGTTACTGCCTCTTAACAAGTTCTGGCTTTTTAGGGGGCTCTCCAAAGCTCTGTGAAGCTTCTTATAATGACAGTGCCAAAAGCGTGAATAAAACCTGTGTTGTTGCAGTGGAAAAGTGGCCTTTTCCTCTTTAACCTACAATCGCGGGCCACTTCCCCATGCTGACCATTATAACATTTGCATTTTGGCAATGACCCGAATTTTATGCTTGCAAAAATGCTGCCAAACTGCCAGTTAAAAAATTCAACTTATATGATGAACATGAATACTGCTAAAAAGTCAAGTACTCTCTCCCAGAGAAAACAAAAATAGAACCAACATTAGTAAATGCACAGAAACAAATGATGAGGTACATTAAAAGAAATATATGTCTCAAAATAAGCATCAGTACCACAAACTTCATTTTATTGTAAGATTAGTTACATCTATCACCTTCACAAATACAGCCAAGCAGTGCTTGTTCCCCTTGCTCATTAAAGCTCTACAACTGGTACCTCCTGTATGCCCACATGCACCATTTCATTAAGCTCACTTGACATTAGATGAAGAAAGAGTACAAGAAAATTGCATATTCCCTGCCTAAAGTAAACTTGTCATTTAAACCTTGTGTATAGATAGAATTTGATATAGCACTGGTGCAGTGAGTCATTCGTCAGTTTTAGAGTTTGTACAACAGTATTCTTACATACGTTTTGCAATACTTTCCAGTTTGCTACCACTCCATGTAATTTCAAGTTTTTACTGGAAAGGAAGCATATATTTTGGGTTTGAACACTGCACTAAGAGCTGTAGAAACAACACTTACTTTTATGATCAGAAGTAAATCCACAGAAGGAACTCTCACATACTGTATCAAATATGAAAGTCAAAGCATTGCTTTTAAAGGAGGGCAAGCAATGATGGAGAGCATCACAAATATTTATCAATGAATTACTCCAAACATAAACATAAGCAAGTCTCCTATCAGTTTCCTTCAAAAGCTGTTTTTAGCTATGTAAGTTAAAACTGCATTCATTCAGAACACTATATAAAACAGCCAGTATCAACTACAAGTGCTTTACTTGAAAATAATAGATGATTTCACATCCTTCTGTACCAGGGCAAGATACCACATTAAAAATTTTCCTTGCTGTCTTACCTTCACCTTTTAAGCTGCAAAACAGACATGAGTAATTTAACTCTCAACCGTGGTTTCTAAGAAGCACTAAAAACCACTGAAACAGAAAGATTTGTCCTGATTAATACCACTAACAAGATCAGCTCAGACTCAGATTATCATGTGGTGGCATCCAGCTCCTCACAGGAAAGTTTTCAGTTCTTCAACAGGCATAAGTCCCTGTTTAAATTTGCACACAGCCACAGGTTTACTGTCCAGGTAAACTTCTTCAGTCTCTTTAAGCTGATTATTATTAGTATTCCTTTCCACTATCTAAATTCACATCAAATGGATCTACTGAATTGTACATCTCCTGCTATCTGATAAAAAGCTGGAGAGAAAAACACCCTTTGGCCAATTAGAGTCACCTGGTTAAGATTCAACAACAGGCAGCAACAACTCAGGGTTTTTTTCCTCCCAACTGCATATTCTATAACCTACAAGAAACATTTTCTGCTTAAAAGTAATGCTTAAATGGAGATCTATGGCTGAACATTATCACAAGGATTGCACTTACTTGACAGTCTGCTATTAGCCAACTCCATTATCGCTATTTGCAGTTTTTAAATGTACAGATTCAGAAGTAACTGTACAAAGCCTCCATTACAAGTGGATTTATGGAAAGCCACAGCAATAATCATCTTCATTAGGCATATCTTCCCACAGCCCTGCATTATGTGGACACAAAGAGGAAAACATTTCTTCTCCGTTACTCACAAGCTTAGATCTTTCTCTTTATAGTCACAAGCTTTGACTGTCTTCTCTGCTTTTGCCAATGACAATTATCTCACATATTCAAAAGCAGAACTTAGTTTTAAAAAAATAAAATTAAAAATACCTGCATACCTTTTAACTCACAAACAATATATAACATAGGACAGCTTCTACTTTGATTTTCCAGAAACTGACACTTTCATGGGCAATATGAATGAGAATAAAAGGTTGTCTGTGGCGTCTACTGTTTTGCTAATGGCCCCAACCAGTATGCAGCCAAGACATATTCATGGACACCCATGTGCAAAGAAAAGGGCTGATGGGAATATTTGTAACTAAACTGAATAAAAAAATCTCTTGATCTGAAGTTATGCATTAATTTTTCGCCATAAGCTGTTTTAACCCCTTCACATACATGGTCATGTTGCATCCTATTTCAAAAGCTACTTAGGCTAAGAAACTTGCACATTAAGATGGTTGGTAAATGGCAGAAACCGAGAACTTAAATAATTCAACACTGTCACCCACCACACATTCAGATCACAAACTTGCTGTTTGCCACACAGATTTTACTCTTTGCTTTCGAAGTTCAGATTGCTGATCATGCGCTTCACAGTACAGCTATCTATTACTCCTACGTCCTCAGTCTCACAGCAAACCACCACACAAGAAATAATAAAATCAGGATTAAAGTACACTTGTTCCTTCCATAAAACCAACCTTGTGAGCCACGCATTTCCGGCATTATCATAATGAATGCAATGGACTTTATTTAAAAATCTGCGTTCAAAGCCTAACTGGCAGTCTTGGAACAATCACCCAGCAACCAGACACGTTGATAAGTCATTTGCAGCATAGGACCTTAGTAATATTAAATTAAATTTGTCTTTCCTTAGCATTTACCTTGAAAAATGAACAAAGGTGGTTACAGAAGCAGCATAAGGAAACTCTATTTGCTTACTGTCCCTGCACAAGTTAGCTGCCTTCAGAGATCTCTAAACCAACAAATATTCAACTGAAGGTTTGGTTATCCAGTTATCGTCAGCCGAAATCACTTTTTACAGTTCAGTTCTAAACTTGACAAGAGAATATTGTGTTTGATACTGACAATACGGCTTCATTTGGTTCCATATGAAATAAACACGAAACTCCAAAACGCTTCAGAGCAGCTGCCCCAGTCAGTCTCCTGGAAACAGACCACATCTTTCCCACACAAGAGGTTCGCGGGAACAGACCTTTAACAGCGCGGAAATACTTTCTTTCATTGAATTTCATTTACGCCAGCTATTTGAACTGCTTGAAGTTGGTTCTTAACAGTTTCTGGGCGCAGAAACCACCGCGAAGGCAAACGCAGCCGCCCACCGCCTTCGCCTCCCGCTCGCCCCGGGCTGCTGCGCCCACCCCGCGCCGCTCCACGCGAGCCGCCCGCCCCCCCGGGTGTCCCGCGGGGGAGCACTGCCCGCCCCACCGGCACCCCCGGCCAGGCAGCGGCACAACAGGTTGCGGAGGCGGCTGCGGGGCAGGAGCTGGCCCCGCGGAGGCTGCAGCCGCACTCCCCGGGGAGGGCGAACGCGGGGAGACCGGGATGAACACCCCCACCGCCACCCCGCTCTGGGGAGCTGGCACCCCGGGAGCAGCGGCGGTGCTCCTGCCCGCTCCCGCCGGGGGCCCTTTGTTCTCGCCACCCAAGACGCCGCCGCTCGGCAGCCCCGCGCTCTCCCAGGCGGCGGCTCACCCCACCGGGGGGGAAAGGCGCGGTCTGCCGCCCCCCGCTGCAGCGCCCTCCCTGGCTCCCTCCTCCCACCGCAGAAACGGCCGGCGCCAGCCGCGGGAAACGCTCCGGGCCACTGCCGAGCGCCCCGCGCCTCGCACACGGCACGGGCACCCCGCCCGGGACGCCCCGCCGCGGCCGGCGCTACGCCCCGCGGGGCACGACCCCACTCCCCCGAGCCCGCCGCCAGAAGTCCGCCCGCCAGGGCTGCCCCGAGCACCGCAGCCCGCCCGAGAAGGTCACGCCGCGGCGGCAATCCCCGCACCCCCGGAACCGCGGCGCCGGCAGGTGCCTGGCTGCCCCCCGCCGACCCGGGGAGGCTCCGCGGGGCGCAGCCGGCGGCCGCTGGAAAACCGCGTGGCGGCCCCAGCGGAGGGCAGGGGGGCTCCAGGACCGCACGGCGGCCCCCGCGGGGCAAGCGGGGCGGCGGCGGGGCCATCGCTCGGGGGCCGCGATCCGCGGGGCTCAACAGGCGGCGGAGTTTGGCGGCTCCCAGGGAAACGATCCCGCCGTGTCGGGAGCCGGACACGGGGCTGAGGAGGGAGAGGCGACGTAGCCGAACCACTTACCGGGGCTCCGGGGCTCCGCCGTCCGCATGCTGCCTCCGGGCGCCGCGCAAGAAGCCGCTCCGCACCCCGCCGGCAGCTCCGCTCCGCTCGCTCCTTCAGCCGCCGCCGCGCGGGACCGCGCTCCGCGCGCGCCACCGCCAGCCCGCCCACGCCGGGGCCGCGCGCCGCGCCCGCCCCGCCGCCAGCCCAGCCCAGCCCAGCCCTGCCCGCCCCGCCGCCGCCACCTGCCGCCCGCGGGCTCACCTGAGCTGCGCTGCGCCTGGCCCCGCGGCCGCGCTGGGCCCCGCGGCGAGGCGAGGCGCTGCTGCCGGCCGAGTCCTGCTCCGCTCTACCGCGGCCTGCGCTGCGCTGCCGCCCGCCTCGCCCGCCGAGTCGGCCCGCAGCCGGCGGGCAGGGCCCGCCCCGGCCAGGTGTGGGCGGGGAGGGCGGGGGGCGGCCCGGTGGGGCGGGCGAGGGCGCGGCCGCGGCCCGGGGCGGGCGCTGTGGAGGCGCCGCCGGAAGGAGCCGGGCTGGCAGCTGGGGGGCCCTCGCCGCTCTCCTCGGCCGGCTGCCGGCAGAAGGGGCTACAGCCCCGCCGTGCCTCGGAGCGGGCCCTTTGCCCACGCCCTCCGCTCTTAACCCTGGGTTGCAGAGCGGGTCAGAGCCGAGATGGCGAGGGTGGCCCCGGAGGTGCGAGGAGCGGGGGACGGGTTGCAGAGCGGAGCCTCCTCGCTCCCCGCGGGTCTCGGCGGCAGCGGGGCAGCGCCGCGCTGGGACCTGTTGCGGGCTGTGATGGTTTGGCCGCGGCGTGGCTGTTCGCGGTGTTTCAGCCCGTGCGCGCACCCAGCGTGCTGCTGCTCGGTTACTCCGTCCAGCGCTTCCTGCTCCGCCGTCCAGAGCCCTGAACTGAGAAATGAAGAAACTGAGACGTATTTTCTGCGAGCTTTTGAGACGGCGGAAGGGTTAAGTCAGGCAGGCCCTTGCGCCGGGTGTGTTGCTGCTCTTTGGCTCCTTGCCCAACCCTTCCTAAAAGCCGGGGTTGCGTCAGCGAGGGCAACACCGCGGTGTTCGGCAGTTTCGCTCTGCTGCCATTCTCTGCGCACCTTGCTGGGGTCACTGAGGCATTTCCCGCTACATGTTGATTTTTTTTTTCCCCCCTTCATGGTGTCCAGGATTTCTTCTCGTGTGTAGTAATTGTGTTGCTTTGCAGATCTTTGGCCGTTATCATCTTATTTCCTCCAGTCAGGTTGCTGGTAGGAGCCAAATAGTTTGTAGAGGTTCTTCCTCTGTGCTGGCATTGTTGCCTCAAGCACTCTTAGGAGCACTGGACTTCACACTACTGAATGTGATTCCTGGCCCCTCTTTCGTCACTTGCCTTGGCCCTAAACTGAATACCTAAAGCCAGTTTTGCACCCCTGCCACAGAGCAGGAAGATCTGGCATCTAAAGCCTTTGGTTCTGGGGATATTTTCCTTCCTACACTGTATCCAAATATTGCTGCAAAACAGCCCTTCTGTGCATTGAACAGTGAGGCCACGGAGCTCAAACTAAGTGGTGCTGGCTGAGTGCCACACAGCACTGCCAAAGTGCCCATGGGCTCCGCTCTCTGTGTTAAAATTTGGATCTGCTTCAGGATGCTGTGGAGCGCAAGACCGTGGGGAAGGTGGGAGATCCCTACTCCAGAGGAGGGATTCACAGAGCTGCCAGAGCCCCAGCTTATGTAGCAGCCATGTTGGCGAGTTTAAGTGGGGTCATGTCTGCTCAACCCCCATTCATCTTATGTATAAGCAACAGGTTATTGAAGTTTGATTGAAAAATGGTAGATGTGTGGCTTGTCCTTCCTTTACTAATGTTGTCAGATGTTTAAGAGTTTTTTGAGTGGAGACACTGAAATGTCTGGCCAATCTACAGGATAAGATTTTAAGATCTCCTTAGACACCTAAAGATGCAGGTTTCTAAACACCTTCACCAATGTGGGTTCATGTGACTGACACAGAGCTGCCTCATAAACTTTTGATGCCCTGAAGCTTCTAGCCAAGACTTGCAGGTAAATGATTGTCCCATGGGCGTAAGTCATTAATCATCTGAATCATGAAACAAAGGGTTTTCTTATACAGCTACCACCCTAAACTCTTTGTTACTCCCCCATGCACTCTATGCTTGCACGACATAAAACCTGGAAGCTATAAATAGTGTAAGCCCACTAGAAACTGGTGGTTTGCACTCCACTTGATATGGGTGGCTGGTTTGACACCTCTTCACCACTCTGAGGACTTCACAGTTATGGGGCATTGCTCCTCAAAGCAAACACAAGCAAACACATCTTATTCAGAGGCTTGTATTGTACATGATACAGTGGCATGTTGTCACCAGGCCTGTATTCTGTAAGGAGCTGTACAAGAGTCCTAAAGCCCTGAGAATGCTCGACAAGTTCACACAAACCACCCAAGTATATCATCTCAGTAGCTCTCATGGCTCCCACATGTTCAACCATTTCAGTGGTAAGCTTTTTGGAAAGCAAAGTCTCAGTGTGTATTTGCAGTATTCCATTTGGAGGTCACCTCTCCTGGTAGCTCTTCATTCCCTTTGATCCAGCTCTTCAGGGTAAGTGCACACACCCATACCCTTGTCCTGTGTGCCACTTGATAGCCAGCTAGTGTGTAGATACAGTGGAGTTTCCCTTTAGCATAATAAATTGGTATAAAATCAAAAGGCCAGGATGCTGATTTTTTTTAAGACTTGTCAGAACAACTTCCCTTCTTGTTTCAGGTATTGCAAAACTTGTTAAATGTTCTGGATTGAATCTGTAAGCTGCAGAGCTTGTCAGAAGCTTGTCCTCTCTCTAACTGTTGAGTTTTTTTGGGGGAGTATTCTTGCTTCTGACTGTTTCTCACCTGATTTTATAGTAATTGTCAATTGTATTGTCATATCTACTGGTCTGATTCACAAGTGCCTGGTGCAGTGCTCAACTCAGTGCTCATGTAAGATAATACATCTCCATCTGTGGATCTGCTTGACAGCACAGCTTGAGGACCATATGGCCATGACTCTGGCTGCCCACCATTTTTTCAATATTACCCCCAAGACTCTTTCATTTCCTTTGTAAGACAGGATTATTAGAATAGTGTTTTGCTCCAAATAATAAAAAAAAAAACCAATCTGTGTTGCCCATTTCTGTTAATCTCTTATGGAAGGAACTGAAGCCTTAGAGAGACAACCCAGATATTTCCTCATCCACAGCACTAAATTGTCTGGGTTGAAAAATCTTTAAGAGGCGGTTAACAACTTCCCCTTATTTTGCCTACCTATAACTTGTACTTCTGAAGAAATGAAAGTCAGTGTTGTAATAACAGTACAATGACAGTGCTGAAGTGGTATTTGCTTCTGTTTCCTGGCCAAGGCCCGTAAGTTCCTAGTGTAACTTGCTAGAAAGTACGTTCAAGGGTCTTTCTCTTTCTGCATCGGTTGTCTCTGACTGGTCAGCTGGCTGACCAGTTCTGGTCAGGATATCTGTTCTCTCTTACTGTAGCTTTGTGTAGGGCTTAGCATGGTGGAACTCCCCACTTGACTCATGCCTTAGAGGTCCTACAAAGCACATAAATATGAGTATCAATCCTCATAGTTCGTTTATTTCCTGCTTCTCACACCAAAGCAGAAAACTAAGATCACTGGGGGAAAAGGCAAACAAACCAAAATCAAGAACCAGTAGAAAATTTGGTCCTGCTGTATAGATTATAAATTTGGCATTATTAAATGGGTGAAGTGTTCTGATCTTGGCTGAATAAAATATGCTAGAAGAAGACCCTGGGGATGCTGGTCACCAAGACAAAAATTGAAATTATCTCCTGCTAAGGGCTGAATTCCAGAATACTAATGGCAGTTGGCTCATGGAAGACTCTTCTAAAATGTAACCACTTACTCAGAAAAGCCGTGCTGCAGATGAGTATTTGCAGCATGGTCTGCATGTGTTCACACCCCAGGAATATCAGCTTGGTGTTCTTTTCTAACCCTAAATGAATGGCAATGGAAAGACTAAAATGCATAATGTTCATGTAAGTTACAGCAAATAATACACAAAATACAGTGACTTTGCTGCTGGAATGGTCTCTGCTTCCCTCTGTGTTTACTGCCAAAGTTTGCTTCTCCTCCATTTTTTCCCGTTCTTGTTGGTTCCCTGAGAAGCTGTTTTTCTGGCTTTCGTTGGGAAGATATCTGTGCTCAGCCAGTCCAAGAGTTGATCTGGTGGTGTTCAGCTCCAATCCTTCGTGGTTTGGCAGACCACAGGCTTCCAGGCTACAAATACAGGCTGCCAAAGAGATGGAGAGGAGACCTATCACGCTGGTGTTTGAGCACTTCCTAAGCTAATGTATTTGTCTTCACAATATTTCTGTGAGATAGGAAATTACTACTGTCCCCCTTTTAGAGGTGAAAAACAGATGCCAGCAGAAGCTAATTGACTTAGCTAATGTTGCACAGGAGCTAGTGGCACAGCAGAGAAGTGAGATCAGCTGCCAGCCCCATTGCCATGTGCCAGAGGACAGGTTGACTCAGTTTTGAAAGCCCTGTCAGTGCCCACAGGCTTTTACAGCCCCGTGCAAAGGCAAAGCATGAGCTTTCAGAGCACAGCAGCCCACGGCAGAAAACAGTAAGCACAAGCTTTCAGATCAAGGCAACCTAGGAAGGAAGAGACAGATTTGTACTGAATTCCAAGTCAGGTGGCTGCAGAAATACCAGCCCGGCCCAGGTTTGCAGAGTGATTGGCCTTTTCGACTTGTTTTTTTGTTTTTCCCTAACTACTGTTGAGCAGTGATTCCTGGTATTGGATCAAAGCTCTCTGTCTGATTTCAGCCTTGCCAGATAATCCGTCTGGGGGCTGAGAATGCCCTTCCTCCCTTTCACACCAGTGAAAGCAGGAGCTTCTGGAAATGTAATTTCAACCCAATCCTTTACTTTTTTTTTTTTTCCCCTCCTATTAATTTTTAGTCCTGCTTACTTTTATATTCAGTTTTCAGACCATGTTGAAAGCATTTTAAAAGAAGCCATGAAGCAGTTAAGAAAATACTGGAGACTATGTTTAGAGACCTTAAAAAAATAATTATCTTTTGAAAGTTCATATTGGGGTGAAAGTATGAGGCAAATAATGGCACTAATATAGCTCATGTGTACAAGAGTGGGGTTTGATTAAAGTATTGAGACAGGGAGTAGCATTATCTTATCCTTGCGGCAGACATATAGACCTTATTAGCAAGGTTAAACTTTTGTGCTGACTAATTTTTTCCACACTCTCTTTCTGCCATAAAAATCCACCTCAAATTTTTATCTCACAGCCAAGTTGCAGGTGAAGTCATGCCGAATGTTTGACATTAAAGCAAGTATCCCAAAATACTGTTCCCCTGTGCCAGAAATGATTCTGCCCAAATGGCTCCTGCTTCCTCAGAGAATTCCATCTCCTATCAATTTCTAGTATTTTATAGGAGTGCCCAGCTGGTGCTTTTCTTTGACCATATCATCAACTTCAGGTCTGACTGCAGGATGGATTCTGCCCTTGGTTCTGTGTTCAGCAGCATCCACTGACAGCCGCCACCTAAAATAAAAAGATAATTCAGAGAACAGATACAGCAAAAGTAAATGGGAAAAGGACCACACTGACCACGACTCTGCTGCAACAAATGACAGGCAAACAGGACAAATATATTAGATTGACATTTATATTCCAAAAGGAGCTGACACAATTGCTGTATACAGAGTTTTCTTTTTAACTTGAAAGATCAGACATGAAATTTCCCTGATGCACTAAATGAGAAATCCCATATTCTTACCTCAGTGTTTGAGAACTGTAGTCCTGAAAAAGTGGTAAGAATAAAGTATTGCCCCCACATCAGATATCCTCAGCCTTTTGTGTGTGAATGGCAAGAGGCTGTAAGGAGCCCTTTGACACAGGATTGTTACCATAGCTCTGCTCCACAGCTGAGGTCTGTGAAAAAGTCAAGGAGAAGCATTTGGGTGCTCCATTCTCCTACAGTAAAGGCACAGAGGAGGGGTTTGGGTCCTGCCCAGCTGTGTCTGTGAAAGCTGGGATCTCCCAGCTGAAATATTACAGGCGCCAGTTCTGGCCTGGAGTGCGACAGGCAGCCGTGAGCTTGGCAGAGTAGAATTTCACAGCTGACTTGTACTTTTTCCTCCTCCAGCCGGCAGTGAGTTCTCTCAGTGCAAAGCTCCACATGCGAGCTCCGGGCAGTGACCGGGCTGCAGTGGCCGGTCGCTGTGAACAGCATGAGAATGTCACGGTGCCAGGGAAGGTGACAGTGCTGCAAGATGTGACTGTGGTGTGACAAACACCAGCAGCAGTAGGTACAAGAATCAGTCCTCCACTGGTCTGCAGGACTAATCCTCGCAGTGCTCACAGGGCAGGATTCACACCCAGGAAGAGGCTAGAGTGAGAGATATATGATGTTTAATCTCATAAGCTTGAGCAGGACTTAAAGCTTCTCAGAATTTTGCTAGCCTATTGCAGAACAGTCTTGTATTACAGAGGTAAACTGAAATTACTCTCTTCAATTATTTTCTTCTGCTACCCCAAAGGAAAAAAAAAAAAAACAAAACAAAACCAAACAGCAGGGACCAGCTGTCTTGACAGGTCATTTAACACTGTTTTTATAAAAATAGATTTGTATTTTATAGCTTAATATTTTAGAGGCTGGTGACTGGTTAAACTTCTTTCAGCACCAGCACCTCTTGCTTTGGGCTTCAGCTTTCAAATAAGTCACTGGTTGTCATGATTTACTGTGTATACTATGGGACAAGTGCAAGATTTTGACAAGAAAAGATATTTGGGTGTTATTTGAGGAGACATGGGGAAAGTCACTTAACTCAGTGTTTATATAGAATGGCTTTCTTGTTCAGAGGTCACCTCTGTTGGAATAACAGGTGCAGGCTTCAGACATCAGCTGCAAGGGCTGTTTTGTGCATCAGGGAGGTTATAGCTTTTCCTATTAAAGATGGTTGGAATTTCAGGGAATATATTTTGTTTGAATTTAACTAACCTTTCTATCATGACTGTAGGAGAAAAGTGCAGCCTGTTAGCATACAATTGCTTCAGTGGTGATAATACCAGTGTCATTTCTCAACACTGTTCCCATTAAGATGTTCAGAGTAACGGATGTGGAAAATGCATCCCAGCTTTGAAAATGTCTCTCTGCAAGTTTAAATAAGAGCAATAAACTGGGTAAGGAACAGGCTAAAAGCAGGGTAGAGACTTTGTTAAAATTTAGAAATAAAGGATTTGCAAAAATCCTTTAAAATGCTGTTCTGTGGAGCTATGCTGTCAAAGTGGGGAAGAGTTGACTCCTATAGTTACTCTGCAAATATTAGAATGGTGTTTGTGTTTGCTGTTAAAAGCAACTTGAGATGGCATTTCTCCAAAACTGAAGGGTTAGGCGAGTTCAACAATTAGTGAGCTGGCTGGGCATTCCTGACCATCTCTTGCTTGTATCCTGGCCCCTGCAGAAAGCTGCAAGGGTTCCTCCTCATCCTGCCTCTAAACCAAACTTCACCTGCCTGTTCCCATCTGCTGATCCTCATTCTCTCTGGGCTTGTCTATGTCTTTCTCTTCTTTCCAGCTCTGTTCCCTCCTGCACACAAACACACAGATGCACAAATACACACACACAACCCCCAAAGCACTCTCTGCTGAGCACTTGCAGAGCTAAGTGACTGCCCTGGGGCCTGGCCATCCCTTTTCCTCCAAGCTTTTCTTGCTCAGACTGCCTCCACTTCAAACTCCAAAATAGAGGTGCTGAACTCACTCGCACTTCTATTTCTCTACCCCACATTTTTCTGTCCCATGCCTTTTTAAGAGTTTTACCATGTCACTTGCCTTCATTTTTTAAATAGGTTTTTGGCCTGGGCTCATGGCTCTAGTATCTGAGCACCTTTCAGTCATGCATGAACTGATGTGACTCATGTCAGGCTTGGGTGATTTGTTCTCTCTCCCCATTCTCTCCCAGGAAGGAGTGCTGCACATGCTGTGCTGGAGTCTTTGTTTTGTTTGGGTAAAGTTTCTGTTTGTGAGATTTTCCTGTGAGCAAGAGGCAGAGGGTGTCACCCTCAATCTTCATTCTTTCATGCCTTCAATGTATTCTGCTGGTATGTTAAAGATTTTCACAATTTTTTTACGTTATCTCTGCGCTACATTCCTCTGATACCAAGAATATTTGGCATTGTATTTAATGGCTAAAACCATCCTGAAGTATTCTGTCTTCTGTTTTGTGCAAGTCAGTCTTTTAACTATTAGAACATGCTGACAACAAAGTAGTCCATGTATGTCCTGTCAGTTTTTACACCTTCCCCTGCATTAACCTCTGCTGGTCATAGCAGGGCATGGGGCTACATGGATATCTGGGCTGGACTGGTCTGAACAGTTCTGTGTCCTGTTTCCCAAAAATCTTCATTGATGTTCTTCAAGGTACACCCCCAAAATCCACAAACCCAGGAAAACTGTGGTCTTATATAATTTTTTCTACTTTTCATTCCATGGGATATTAGCAGGAAGATAACTTCTAGAAGGTGGGTTTAGTTAGTGGTTTAGTCTTCTAAGTAAGAACTCCACTTTGGAAAAGATACTGAAAGAAAATTATGTGATCATCAGATTCATATTTGGTTTAGATGATGGACTCAGATTTTGCTCTCCTTATCCTCCAGCCATTTCTGAGTGAAAAAGAAAACAAACAACTGAGTTCAGGAGGAGAGATATAATGAACCAGGTGATTTCTTAGACGTAGGTAAGGAACCCTGAATTCTCAAACAATTCATCTTGGTGATCATTAAGTAAAACTGCCACTCAAAATCCCACTTACATAAGATACAAAATGATCTGTAAAAACCGTTGTACGAATAAGTTCCCTTGGGCATTCCTGTGGCTCACTGTAGCATGATATACTGTCTTAGGGATTGATTTAGAGCAATCGAAACTAATAAAAATGAAACTGCAAAGAAGAGGAGACAAGCCAGCTTCAGCTATTCTGGTTGGGTGTGGGCTTGCTCCAGGCAGCTGGGAGGAAGATGAGCCCATTCTCTTCCATGTCTTCTTGCCACCCACTGCTGCCATCCCTGGCATTAGGGACAGAGCAGATCTGCCACTGAGATGAGCACTTCCCCATTTTCCTGATGAGGGGCATCTCCATGTGTGGCTAGGAACACTTAGTATTTTAAGAGCTGACCTTCATAGGCAGCTGAATCCAGAAAAAGCTGGTGCTGCCACCAAGACGAGTATCCATGTCATCTTATTCCCACTTGATACCACATGTTCCATTACATTAACAGAAGTGACTGCAGTATCAATCAAATCAATTCTGGATTAAAACTAGTCTGGAAAAAAATTATGTGTTTTCTCATGCAGCCTTGCTTATGCTGGCAGCAGCACAAGGTGAAGGGCTGGGCTGGGGACTTGTGGCAGAGGGAAGGCAGCGATGCTTTCCACACCAGGACTCCTTTATGCTTTTGTTGTTGGACAACTGACACTTCCTTCTGCACTGTAGATTATATATAAAATTATAGCCTAATGTAAAGGGTATTGTTTTGTGCCTACTTTAATTTTAAAAGGTTTCCCTGGGTTAAAAAGTCTATCAGTAGTTCCATCTGTAGGAGCGAAGGCTCTGCGTGCTTTGGGTGCTGTGTTCTGTGCTGGCTGTGTAGAGCAGCTATAAATTCAGGATGCTGCTTTGCATTGCCACTGGGGCACACACAGCTCACAGAGGGGTAAATCAGGGACGTACTTCATCGTTTTATATGTTGCATCTGAGAGACAAAAGGAGGGAGAACCTCCGTGCCAGAGAGCGAATCATCTCCACCCTCTGGTTTTCCCAGCCCTGAGCAGGGAGGCAGCCCCTCACGGTAGCAACAGCTGCAATCCCCCCAGCCCAACCCTGGCAACAAACACCCTCTGCTCCTCCTGTTTCCTGTCTGTCTCTGCCTCAAATTCCCAGCAGGATGCTGAGCCTGAGGCTTCCCCTCCACAGCTGGAGGCTTTGACATGCTGGAGGAGAGCAGGTGGAAGAGGGAGCTGCTTGAAGATAAGCATGGAGGCTATAGGGGAAAAGGGGACAGCTACAGAATTTGGGAGAGGCTGGGTGGGATGTGAGTTGAAGATGGAGAAAGAAATAGGAGGTGGCCACAGGGATACAGAAGTTGGCAGCTCTGCCCCCAGAAACCTCCCTCCAGGTGGTTGCATTACACCTCCAGCCTGCTGCTCATAGTGTCCTCCACAATCCCACATCCCTGTCCAGCCTCCTGCTCCAGCACAGAGCTTCCCAAAGCCCAGCTGCCCTCTCCAAGCCACCCTTCATTCCACCTGCAATTCCAACTGCTGGCGCCTCTGCTGTGCCTTCGGCGGGCTCTGGCTTCAGGCATCCTATTACATCCCTTTGGAAGCTGTTTTACTCTATTGTGGTTAAAAATGTGTATCTTAATTTCCACTTTGAATTTGTCCAGTTTCATCTTTATTAGCTTTTATTATCCTGCTCTCATCTGCTATAGAGTCCTTTAATATTAAAAAGCTGCAGACAGCCAGAATCCTCATAAGAGCTGGGTTCTTGCTCCAGGAACTGCAGCATATGCTCCTTATGGAAAAACCATTTTTCCAGTCTTCCTCTTATACAAACATCCAAATGAAAGTTTATATCTGAGCATCTTTTTTTCTTTCTTTTTGAGGGGCAGTTGTGCTGCTGAAACTTGAGTGTCTCACAGAACTTTCTCCAGGTGCAGGTATTTTAGCAGAGGTTTCCAAATTGTCAAAATTTGGAAACCTCTGCTAAACAGGGGTTGGAGTTTGAACCTCAGCTCTGAAGACAGGATCTAGATGTCCAGGCTGGGAGTAGAAACACTGTTTTTGGCCTTTGAGGAGTTCAGACAACAGTGCAGAGTGTGTGCGCAGTGGTGCATGCCTGTCCCCTGCTGTGCCTTCCCACAGGACCCTGGCAGGTAAGGAAGGCCTTGAGGAAAGGCATACCATGAAAGTGATGTTCCTCAGGGTCTTCTTGGGGTGTTTCCTCATGGAACTCATCACTCACATCTTATTTATGCTTCCCTAGTGCATGACCAGACATACAGTGAGACTCTATGAAAATGCTATAAAGTAAAGAAGGGTTTTTATTGCATCGGCTTAAAGACTGCATCAGTCTTTCAAATGGCATTTAGTATTGCCACTTTGACTCCATAGATACAGCTCTGTCATGCTGCCATCAGAAACTTCAACTTACAGCTTTGACCACGAGACTGCACTTGGCAGTGACAGCCCAGCCAAGGAGGATGGAATCCTTTCCCAAGCTGAAGATGCATAATCCCTTGGAAGATAATTTGTCTGTGAAAAAAACACACATTAGTGGGATTTGTTGTTTGTATAACCCAAGAATGGTTTTAATTAAACAATAAATCTAAGAAGCAATTAGGCAAAAAGGAGTTGAGGCAAAATTGGTATTTTGAGAGAAAGCTGAGATATTGCACTTTAAAAATCAGACGGGCTGCATGTTCAGCAAGTATCTGCTACAGCACCTGTGGAAGAGCCACAGTGTGGTGTTGCATAAATAGATGCCTATCAGGCAAGAAGCTCCATGGGTAGATATGTAATTATACAACTTTAAAAAAAAAAAGGCATAATATTTATACTGCAGCCTGGATTGGCTTCAATCATGTGCATAATACATTTATTTGAAAACATCCTAATTATGTGTTTACCTGACAGAAGGAGCCATTACAATCACCCTGGCACATAAACCCATTTTATAAATCTGCCTGCTTTTTCCTTTACCCAAGAGACATACACCAACTGCACATTTATGATTATTTATCTTAATCTGTGAAATATATAAATAGTAGTATTCTTAAAGGATTTCATTAAAACATTCTGGATTTCTTTTTTTCTCTTTCTATATTGCTGGGCTTTTTTCTTAGAGCTTTTCTGAGCAGGGATGTTGCATTTCATAGGCAGGGAAAAAATGCATTCTTAACACTCTAGAAATAATAATAAACCCCTTGAAAGATTTAAATTAGTTTGTTCCCTGAATTAAATGTCCCATCTGCTTCCCTTCCCTCCCCAAACCTCTTCTCGCCACCCCCTGGTGCGCGTGCACATGGGTTTGCGGTTTGTTTTTTTTCTGGCATTGCTTCTGAATTCCATCAAATGCACAGCTATTCCAGCCTGCTGGGGTTGTGCCTTGAAAACCAGGTTTGGAGTCTGTGCTGGGTGTTGAGTGCAGGCACTGAACCCCCTGCTCAGGGGCTGCACAGCCTGGGGTGGGAATAGTGTGCTTGTGGCTGCTGCAGTGAGAGAAACACCGGGACTAGGGTTGTGTGTTTAGTTTAAACTAAGAGCATTGGAGCATTTTGTAGGGAGGAAAGTGAATATTAAGAATCCTAACAAATTTGCGAACAGGCATAAGGGGGAAGGGCAGTGAGGCAGGAGCTCAGCAACCTTGACAGTATCTTTCTGAATAATGCTGGTTGTCTAATGTACTCACAAGCTAAAGGAAATTCTAATTTAAGACTAACTCCATTCTATACTCACAGGGCTCTCTCTCAGTCTCTGTTTCTCTCTTCCCTATCCTCTGTCTCTTATTTCCCTCTTTGTAGAGAGAATATTTCAGTCATATTACAGAATGGCCTGGCAGCCTTAACTGCACATCATCTCCCTCATTAGAGACGAAATTGAACATGTAAATATTTTCAAACATGATGTTTTGTTGAATCTTTTCTTGTAACTCATGCTGATCATTAGCTTGTATTCTAGACATTTATAATGAAAATTAATTCATTTAAATTTATCCATGCTTTTGGGAAATATCTGTTTTTAAATTTAAGAAAAAGGGCAGTAGACATGGTTCTTCTTGCTAGCTGCATGTCCTGCCAGTCTGATTATGCAATCTGTTATAATTATGCTGAGCTCTGCAGACCTTTGGGGAGCCAAGTTATACAGTAGAATGACTGCTAGCTGCTAGGGGTAAAACCTTGGGCCCATTGAAGTCAATAGCAAAATTTCTACTAATTTCATAGAGAGTATTTCTAAGACCATCTTCAGAATGATAAACATCAATATTATTTAATGTACTAACTTAAATGAAAGGAAACCTAAATCTATCATTAATGTTATATGAAGACTAATAAACTCAATTTCTTGAACACTTAAGTTACATGAAATTTAAAATTCTTTAGGTCATCATTATTAAGGAAAACAGACTTTCTTAAAACTGACCAAGATCTTTCCTTCTAATACAATTTGTTATACCTCTGCAAAATTAATGATGGAAAGCTCTATGTCTGTGTGGTTTTTATGCCCGGGCAAAATGCAAAATGGCAGGACAGATTTGCTGAAAGACTTAAAAATGCAATCTGAGGCAGGATTCATCGTCCAACAGAGTTTGGTTAAAGGCAGTTACAAACTCTTGAAAGGGGCGAGTGAGGGGTAAAATGTATTTCAGTGACAGCAGCTGTCTTCCCTTTGCCATAGTGTGAGGGGTGACACTGTACTTTTGGGATACTTGGGACGCTAAATTTCCACCTCCTCAGAGAGTCACGAGGTGGGAACTTCCATCTCCAGCTCTTCCAGCATCTCCTGGCCATGCCCATCTGCCTCTGTCCCACTGCTGAGCTCCCTTCTGCATGGCTTCCCTGTGACTAAATTCAGAGAGCTAATTTACAGAGCTAACTGATGAATTTATTAAACTTCATATACAGTTTCTAATCAGGTAGGGAGAATTTGGCAGAGGAATTGAAAATCAGAACCATGCTCAGAAGTGGGAGAAAGCTCTCACCAGTACTGACCCATTTGCATTCTTTCTTCCAGTTCATATGTATTACAAATTATCATGTAAGTTTGCATTGAGCAGTATTTTTTTGTTGCTGGAACATAATATTAAGCCAAATAAATTTAAGAATCAGCATAGAAGACTTCATGTTCATAGAAGAACATGAAATCCTGACTAATCTTCATAATTTTTTAAAAAGAGAATCAGTCAGGATGAAACTGTAAAGCTATGCCTAAGATAATTAATTTTTAAAGCCTTTTTTTTTGGGGGAAGTGTATTTGGAATGAAAACAGTCCTAATGGTAATATTGGTCTATTACTAGAAATGATGAAATTGTAAAAGCACAATTTTTTATAAAATATCATCCTCTGTCTTCAGAGGAAAAGATAGATCACATTGTCATGTTAAATGATGGTGGGACATAATTAACTGTCGTTGATCATGGAAGGCAATGCATAGCACCATTTTTAAACCAGTAGCTTAGATAATTTGCATCAAGGATCTTTTAGGAGCCAGTCAGGAAGCTGTCTGTATGATTACCCTTGGTTTTCAAGAGGTTTTAGAACTAAGGAAAATTCAGGATCTGTTAAAAAACAAATATTGTTTGAGTATTTAGGAAAACACACAGTTGTACACCCTTCATCTTGACAACTAACCACAGCAAAAGAATTAAATACAGCACTCTGGTGAAGAATTAAAACTGGCAAATATAACTCACCCCCACTGAATTTATGTAAAATACCAAGCTAATTTGATATACTTTTGAATAGCTGACAAATTCAATTTTAAAAAGCAATAGTCTATTAATACCATCTACAGCTAGACTTCTAATTGCCTAATACCAAACATTCTCCTTAATTAATTAGAAACATGCAAGCAAACATGCTAAAGATTAAATGAGTCTGAAGGTGGCTCCTCAACAGTTCTGGCACATGTTTGGCACTGTAATGGCAAATGAAAAATGCTCACAGGAGATGTGACTAAAGAGTCCAAAGCAATCAGTTCCTGCCCATGCACATTTTGAATATTTTAGCAGTGAAGAAATCAGAAAATATAAATTGTTAATCATTAGTTTGTAGATGGCACAAAAATTGTGGAAGTGTTGAAATGCAGAAAGCCATGATAGAAGATGAAAGAAGACAGTCTGCACCAAAGGCTTATCTTGGCAACATGCCTTCTTCACAGTATGCCCTAAAATAGTATTTTCATTTTCCATCAAAGGCTATGAATATACCAGAAACCATAAGCTTACACTTAATACTTTTTATAATATGTATGCAGAACATTACAGAGTTTATAGAAACCTAAGAACATGTATTCAGCCACTCAGGTGAGGGAGGAATCATCTAGAGTTGTAACATATCCTCACTTTTCAGTTTCTAAAAGAAAACTTGCAAACACAGGACTGTGTTCCATAGCCACAAGTGTGCCTATCCTTCATGAATTTGTCTAATCCTATTCTAAGCCTGTTTATACTCTGCAGTATCTCATGACAATGAATTCCACAAATTTTAATACATATATATCTTGTGTGGAAAAGCGCTTCCTTTTGTTGATTTTACACCTGTGACCCATTTCAGCTGGGAGATTGCCAGTTCCTGCATAGTGAAAAAGAATGAGTAGTTCATTTTTTATCACCTTCTCTACATAATTTTTGATTTTACAGACTTCTATGGCATCTCCTCAGCTCTGTCTTTTACAGGATTCTAATTGTTCCTTGCATAGGCATTGTTCCATGACTTGCTGCCCTCAGAGGCCTCAAGAAAGTTATGCAGAGTCAAACCAAAAGTTTGTGGAGACGAAGCAGGGGACAACAGCAGTATGTACCTTCCTGGTCTATTCTCCTTCATTCCACCATTCACAGCTCAGGCTTTTCCTCATCCAGAAAAGATAAGCATTATTCTGCTCAGTTGCTTCTTGAATGCTGTGACCCTTCATCATGCTCAGCATCCTCTGGCAGCAAAGTTCCTCACCTCATTTGCTTCTCCTCTGTAGGGCCATCTCCTCTGCTTGGTTTTGAACCTCCATCTGGTTGCTTGGCTCGTGCCCCAACCTCTGGTATTGAAAAAGTCATTGGAGGGTAAATTCCAATTTATCTTTTCTGGCCTGTAAAGGACCTTATAAACATTCAGCATGGTTTGTGTCAGTTCAGGTCAGGAGTCCTAACTGCTCAGCCATTCCTGTACCCCTGTGTCCTTGGGGTCCTGAACTACCCTTGGTACTCTACTCCTATCTTTTCCAGCTCTGGTCTCTGCTTTTCCCAATGTGGAACCAGAGCTGCACCTAGCATCCTCAGTGCTGCTGACCTGCTGCTGTTTAGTGGTTTGGTCTGTATTCCTTTCTCAGTTATTCTATTGCTTTTCTGATCTCTGCTAACACTGAGATGACATTTCCAGGCATTTCTCTGTGATAACCTCAAAATCTTTTCTCTGTGTGGTAACAGTCAACTCACAGACCAACACATGTACTTGAAATTAGATTTGTATATTCTCATTACAGCACTTTGGAGATATCTACATTGGTTTTAGTGACATTTTATTGTCCAGTCATTTTGAATTGTAAGATCCTTCTAATCTCTTCCTGGTAAATTCTTGTCCTTTAACCTTGAATAACTACTGTCAACAAATTTTTCATTGTTAAACCTTTCTTTTCCAAATGTCTGGTGAATCTGCTGATAGCACGGGCTTTTGTACCTCTCCCATGATCTTGAAGTAGAGAGGGGAAAAGAAGAAGAAATAAAAAGAAGGAATCAGTTCTGGTTGCAGCATTCAAGATATGACTGTAAGGTGGATTTGTCTGTAAGGTAGACTTAGAGAATTACAGTGATTTCCTAAATAATTAATAATCTCAGATTTACTTTTTAGACTGGTGCTAAATGGTGAGGTATCATTTTCATGGAGCTATCTGCAGTGGCTCCACAGTCCCTTACAAACAGCTCATTCAGGGCCCATGATATGTTAAGGTTGTGTTTTCCATGTATAATTTTGCAGCTACAAACACTGAATTTCATTTTTAAACTCACTCACTCAATATTATGAGATCACTCTCCACTCTTCGCAATCATTTTTGGGTGTGTTTAGCCTCATTTCAGTAACCTGAATAATCTTGTATCATCTTCAGACTGTGCCACCTCACTACTCACCCTTGGCTTCCAGACTCCTTCGAAGACGCCTCGAGAAGCCTGTGTGCCTGTGGCAAAGGGAGGGAACCCAGCAAATGCTGTTTGCCAGCCTGCCAGGGGGAAGTGGGTGGTGGAGGAGGAAAGCGAGCGCTCGTGTTGCCAGTTTCCTGCTTTGGGAAAGAAGGTCCCTCCAACTGGCACCAACTGCTGCGCTGCCTGCCAGGAGCGGCGGCTGCCACGCCACAGCTACTCTTCCAGGCAGCACAGGTGATGAACAGCAAAGAAACATTTACTGAGCCAGCCAGAATGCTGTGTGTAACACAGGAGCAGGCAAACAATATCTGTTTCAGTATAAGCAATTATTTGTCTAAAAACAAAGAAGGATGCCTACAAGTAAGGAATGAGGACTTTGGAAGAGGTGACTCTGAGAAGGACTCATGGGTCTTGGCAGGGAATCACTTACAGATGAGCTGCCAGTGTGGTTTGGGGCCAAAAGAGCAGGGGAAACTCAGGTATGTAGAAATAGAGCAAGCAAGTGCTGGCCAGGAGTTCCCATTGTCTCTGTGCTTGGCCGTGGTGTGGCCTCTTTATTGCTACATATAATAATATCTACATTGCTTTATTATATAAAGCTTACATTATTAATACATATTACATAAAAATGTATTCTTTTCCTTGATATCATTATTCCTTCTGGTCAAATTTCATAGCCCCTGGATGATGTGCTCAACTAAATCTCAGCTACTGTTACACCTCAAAAGTTAATTGAGACTGGTGGAACAGGGAAAGTGGGACCCCAGTGGGGTGAATGATGAGCAACAGTAAACTACGGCCTGCAGATTACATGGAGCTTCCAGCAGGTTGCCACAGGCTTAGTACTTAGGGAAAGTATTAATTAACTTCTATAGGAATGATCTGCAATGGAGTATTAATAGCACACAGTGTGCATGCAGATCATCCCAAAGCTGGGAGTGCTGTACACACCAGTGAAAAAACATAAATAATACAAAAGGATCATGAACCTCTGCACTTCAGACAGGAGCTACCACAACAATCTGCACCTAGGAAAGACAGGGGTGAGTTGTTCACACCATGGGGAAAAGGGGTCCTGTGTTAGATCCATCCCTGTTCAATGTTCCAAAGCTGAATAGAATCTGCCTGTTCTAGACATCCTGTTTTAAAGGTAAATCTTTGCAGGGACACTTCCTGTTGGTGGGCTCTGAGCCTTGCAAGGAGGTGTGTGTTTGGCACCTGGATATCTTGGGAATTTTCCTTAGCTCCTTTCTGCATATTTGAGTACCAACATTTAAAAACTCACTTTATGAACCTGCTGTGTTGGTACAGTATTACTTACTCAGAGTAATTGCCAAAGCAGGACAAACTGTCTATGAATCTGTGAAGTCTGTGGAGCCCAACATGGGAGGCTGTTTGGTTTGGATGATGTAAGGATATAAACAGGAATCCTGGGCTGAAATCAAATGGAAAAACATTGATAATAACACAGTGATATATAACTACAACAAAGGATACCCAATGCCAATGGTGGAAAGGAAGGTATGCCTTTGGGAGCACCTTGCAGGGAATCATGTCCACAGGGGAAGAATTGAGTTGGTCACCAAAGAGCTTTAAATTTGGCCCATGCCTGCAAGCTCTTGTCACACCTGCCCAGACGTTCCCTGAGGCCAACCTAGAGTTGTCTCAGGCTCCAACCAAAACTCTTCCAAGGGGTGGTTTTGCAGATGTTACTTTCTGAAATGCCTCTTCACCACTGTGTGGCAGCACTGGATACCGCATTTCTCCTCAGCTTCCTCCGAGCCAGAGTAAGCCCTGGCTTTATGGAAGTGGTCACAGGACTCAACCCTCCAAGCAGCTGCTGACACAGCCATGGCGATGGGTGGCAATGCCCGCAGGTCTTGCTGGAGCCTCTGTCCTGCCTTGTGCCCCAGCTGGAGTGGGAAGGGACCCTGTGTGGTCAGCACCTCCCCGGCAGCTCCTCGAGGAGAGGCTGCTCTGCAAAGAGACACTGACCCAACTCACGAATCTCACTGGGACCCTGGAACCCTGTGCCATCGCTACCTTGGCATGGGACAGGACAGAGATCCCCCTCCAGGGCCACCAGCAGAGCTTCTTGCTACAGCACACGCACAAACCCTCCAACTCACGTTGTGTCTCTGCTCTGCAAGGTATTATTTTGTTGGTGAGCCAGAGCTTCAAACCTCTTTCTTAGTTTTTATCTGCCAGCCCACCAGGCACATGGGCTGCTCCTTGCCATCATCCTGCTGCTGCATCACTCCAGCCTTGTGTGCCATGGGGAGCTGTGTGCCCTGCCTGGGAATGCTCACTGCTGAGAAAATCTTACATCCAGCCTCAGCTTCTCCTTTTTAACTTCAGACTCCTTGTCCTACCATCTTCCGAGACTATGAACTAATTCCCTTCCTTCATTTATATTGTTACCTTGAAGGTATTTATAGATCCAGACTGCTTCCCCTCTGACTCTTCACACTGCTGATTTATAAAACCTTGGTTCCTGCAGTCTTTCATAATCACATGCCCTAATCTGGGCATCATTCCTATTACTTCTATTTCTCAAAGTGGAGGGAATTTTTTTATATTTTAAACTTGGAACAACCTGCATTCTGGTAAGTGGACATGCACTATGACAGGCTGGCCACACCTTGGCCACTTGGGTTCTTCTCCCCATGAGGAGACAGGCAAGAAGAGTCCAGTGCAGGAGGTATCCATCCCCAGGTGTGGTGCACAGCTGGCAAGCACTCAAATGTGGCTGGCATAAAGGACTGGGGTGAGGGACCACCACAGTGGCAGCGCTGCCAAGCTGTGGCCTGGAGCAGGCACTGGCATGGCAGGTACCATACAGCACTCTTCCCAACCCTCCATCCTGAACTGGCATCAGCTCTGTTCAGGGCTGCTAAACAGCAGGGTTAGACAGTGTTAGCCTGGCTCTCACTCATTAGCCTTGATCTCACTGCTTTCCAGTACCCGAGCCATTCCTTGTACTGGGTTTGCATGGCAAGGTTTGGGTAGTGGGGGGGCTACAGGAGTGACCTCTGTGAGAAGCTCCTGGACACTTCCTCCATGTGCACAACCAAGATGGACCTGCAACTGGGCAAGGCTGAGCTCATCAGAGACAGTGGTAGCACCTCTGGGATAACAAATTTAAGAAGAGGGGAAAAAAATGTGACAGTTACAGCCAGAAAGAGGAATGAGAGTAAGTGAGATAAACTGCTGTGCAGACACCAAGGTCAGTGAAGAAGGAGGGGAGGTGGTGCTCCAGTGCCAGAACAGAGACTCCCCTGCAGCCCGGGGTGCCGCCCATGGTGAGGCAGCTGTGCCCCTGCACCCTTTGGAGGTCCACAATGAGCAGAGATCCACCTGCAACTCATGGATGACCCAGCGCCAGAGCAGGGAGATGTCTGAAGGAGATTCCCCATGGGAATCCTGAGCTGGAGAAGGTTCTCGTGGCAGGACCTGTGGACCTGTGAAGAGGGAGCCCACCCTGGAGCAGCTTTGCTGGCAGGACTTGCAAGCCCATGGGGAATCCACACTTAGAGGAGGGAAGAGTGTGAGGATCTCCTCTGTGCAGAGGAAGGAGGAGCAGAGACAACATGATGAATTGACCACAGCCCCCATTCCTTGTTCCCCTGTGCCACTGCAGAGGAGGAGGAAGAGGAAATCAGGAGCAAAGTTAAGCCTGGGAGGCAAGAATGGGTGGAGGGAAAGTGTTTTAAGATTTAGCTGTATTTCTCATTATCCAATTCTGATTTAATTGTTAGCAAATTAAGCTAATTTCCCCAAGTCAAGCCTGTTTTGATGAGATGGTTACTGGTGAGTGATCTCTCCCTGTCATTACCTCAACCAATAAGGCTCTTGTTCTATTTTATCTCCCTTGTCCAGCTGAGGAGGGGAGTGATGGAGCAAGTTTTTTGGGCTCCTGGTGTCCAGCCAGGGTCACCCCATCACATTCCTCTCTCTATAAGGTTCCAGATTGCTGTGTATTAGTGCTGGATCTTGTCTTGTTGCATCCAGCCCTTGGATGTAATGTTCCCAGACAGATTTGGATGCATCCCAGGCTGTACTGGGTGCCCACTAGTGATGCTGATATAAATGGTGCTACCTCATTCTCTGTTTAATGAAACTTTAAAATGCAAGTGCCGGTCCTGTCTCCGGTGGTAACGTCACTAAAATTGTTCCCAATTTTGAAGTCTCGTTTTTATGGTTATCTGAGTCTATGACTCATCAACCAATTTCTAGCCCACACCAAATTCTTTACTGAGTTTTCATTCAGTCTTTAAGAAAACTCAGCTGTAGCAACTCTGAGAGGACTGGCCACAGAGGGTATGGAGGAGCAGGCTGCTAATGAGGGCAATCAGTTCAGGTGGAGGAGGAAATTAGTTGTAAGAGGTAGGGATGGATGGGGCTGAAGGCAGTGCAGTCTCACCTCTGGATGTCCCCGTGGGTTGAAGGGGGCATGTGGCTGGGCCCCGGGCAGTAACTGATTGCAAAGCAGCTTCGGTTACTGCAGAACTCCCAAAACCACAAGCTGCTTGAAAGGCTGGAGGTGCATCCCACATCACCTTCCTCATTACCACAGCTAAGTGCACTGGGCTGGAGAGCTTTGTGATTCATCCATAGTGTGAGCTGTGTGCCGGGAGGAGCTGGGTGAAGGGCAGGTTCCCCAGCCTCTAGAAACTTCATACCACTCTCCCATACCAGATCTCTCACATCTTAGTCCTTTCCCAAAATGTGAAAGAGCTGGGGAGGAAAGCAAAGCATTTGCTTCCTGGTGAGGGAGAGATGTGTGGCTGCTCAGCAGGTTATCTGAGAATAGAGGTTATTGAAATTCTTATTTTCCAGGGACTGCACTTAAAAAGGCTGTTGGTTATGTGAGCTGCTGGACTTTGAAAATAAGATATAGAGTTAGCTTTCCCTCCCCACTGACATTCAGTTCCCTTTGGATTTTGGAAAAAATGTCTCCATGTGCAAAAGCAAAGGCAGAGTGCAAACATTCCCCTCCTGCCACATGGGAAGGACTGAAACAAGGAAGGCTGTGTACACAGGCAAGAGGTGAGCCCTGCAGGCAGGCTGCCTCACCTCTAAGCTCCCAGCTGTGCTGTGAAGCCCTGGGCAGAGGCTGTAGGTTAGGTAAAGCAATAACAAGGAGAAGCAGGAAAGAAGATGGAGTGATGAAACCCAGTTTGAAACTCTTCTGCCAGAGAGCTGCAGGCAAGAGGGCAACTGATTCTGCTCCTGTCTTCTCAACCTTTTTTTGTAATGGGATGCACATTCTTCTCTCCCAGGGCCCAGATAATCCCTCTGATGAAGGGAAGATTATTTTTCAAGATTGTCTTCAGAGATTTCTTTTAAAATTCTCAGGTGCACTGTGTCTGGACCTGCAGATTTACAGTATGTAAGTTGAGTTTTGTCAGATATTCTTTTACCATCTCCGTGTTTATCCTTTGGTCCTAGCCTCTCCAGCTGCTCTATCATAAATTCTCTGCTTCCTGAAGTAGAATCCCCAATTTCTTCATTACCATTACTGAAGGTAGGTGAGTGTGGTTTTCTCCACCCCAAACCACTCTGGAGTCAGCCCAACTCAGCCCTCAGTTGCTGAAAGACTCGGATTTATTCCGTAATTCCTCTGTCCTTCTGTTCCTGTATTTGAATTGAAGCTATTAATATACAAACACCACAGTGTGACTAGAGCCAAGCTGTCCACATGGAGGGTGCTTAAAATGCACACTTCAAACATATGCTGCTACAGGTATGCATCGTTTTGGCACTTGCTTACCTTTACATGGACCTGGGTGACACTGGTGTGTTCATTCATTTAATAGATTAAATGAGTAGGTCACAGCTCTGCCCACATATATGGGCTGTTTTCTTATTTCTTGTTTCCTAACCATCTTCTGTAATTTTGTTGCTGTTTTCTATGCTCTCCTAGCTATGCATTCCTTGTCTGACATTTTATACCTGTGGATTATCTTTGAATTGCTCCTCTCACCACCCTGCCACTCACACTGCATTTTCCCCTTGCAGAACTGCTCACTGCAATTTTCCCTGCTCCTGGCTGTCATTGCCCATGGGTGGCAGAACCATCCATCAGCCGCTTTCAGCTACAAGAGAAAGGACAAAAGCCCTGGCACCAACCCACTAGCTGAAAGTGCAGCAGGATCTCTAGGGGTGGCCTGGGAACTGGGTAAGTCACTGTTGAGCACCTGTGCTGCCCCTCTGCCTTTGGGAGGTGTGGGGCTCACCATTTCGGTTTGCATCAGCAAAGTGATGGTGAAAACCCTGGGTGGCTTCAATCTGCTACAGATCAAAGAGACTGCAGGACATGAGGAAAGGATATTCAACCTGGAGCCATTTCCTTTTGGTCACCATGGGCATGATTCTGCAAGATGCTGAGCATTGGAACGTGAATGCAGCAGGGCGCCTGACACAGCCACACATCCAATTTATGTGTGTCAGGACTCCAGAGATGTTTAAGACACTTGCCTGTTGTGTTTAGCTTGGTGTTTAGCACCTCATGAGGCTGAACATTTCAAGTGAACCCCCACGTGTGACATGCTTCCTTATGGCACTTGGTAACCCAAATTTAGATGCTAACAGCAGCAGTTGTATATTAGCGTGGTTATAGAGACTGAAGGGAAAAGACCAGTCTGGGCATCCTACACTCCCACAGACCAGAGCAAGGCTCTTCCCCCAGGACCATTGGCTGCCCCTCTCAGATTTAAGCAATTGCATCCTTTTCTAAGGAAGGAGTACTCCACAACCTATTTTAATCCTTTTTGCTGTGCCGGAGCTGGCAGGACAAGGCTCCACAAAGCTTCCTCCTTCTGTTCCAGACCTGGGGTGGGTTTGTGTTCAGCCATGCTCAAGTGTTCACATGCTGGGTAGCACAGGTTTTGGGGGCCAGGAGCCTGCTGCAGAGCCTGCTGCAGAGCCTGCTGCCCTCCTTTTGTAGGAAATGCAGTGCATGCCCCAGCTGCCCGGCGGGCACTGGGTAGAGGCTCCAGAGATGACCCTGCCGTGCCAAGCGCCTGCCTGGCATCCCAAGGCCAGCCCAGAACGGCTCCCTGGGACCCCACGGCACGGGAAAGGCTCTTCATCATCATGCTTTAGCCTTTCCAGCACTCACTTCCCTGCCTGCCCAATGCCAGGCAATTTCAGACTGCAGCACTTCTCTCCTGAGGAAATACTGGCCATAGATTTAGGAATAGATATTGCCAAATAGTATATTGTTTTCATAAATCTCTGTAGATCCGCTTTATATCCTAGAGGCTAGACATTCTAATTATTGCTTCTATTTTATCTAAATTGGCAACAAAGCCATCATAGCTCAGCTCAGAGACAGTGCAGGTAATTCTGCTAGACCAAATTTTGACCTTTTAAAGTTCATTCTGAAGTGTCTTCTCCGCTCTCTCCAGCTCTTGCCTGGCTCTTCGGTTCTGCTTTTTTAGAACCATCGCCCAATTTAAAATAGCAATCACCATAGCTTCAATACATTGTACCTTAAAGATGTAGGCAATTACTGTGTGAAATATCTCAGAAGCAGGACTAATATCAAAGGGCATTCTCATACCCTTACAACATCCAAATAGCATATTAAAGATATTGTTGAAGTTAGATTTAAGCTTGTCTCTTCACAGTTTATTTGCTGAAGCAAATGCCCTTCATTTCACAGTGATTTTTTCCCCTTTTGCTGGGAACCTGCCTGTCACATAGTGGTTTCACAGAGCAGTGTTCATGTGTTGCAGCTGCATTTAAATAATGTAAACCAAAGCATCTCCCTCCTTAAGCTGCCTTGGCAGTGACAGATACAGAATTAGCTCCATCTGAATTTTTTTCTTCTTTCAACAGCTCCAAGATTTCTATAGGATGTTGTATTTTTTGCTTTGCCCTTTAAGAGTGGGGTGTTTCTTGTTTTTTTTTCTTTGGTTTGGAGAGATCATCAAAGTAACCGACCTTTGAAGTTCAATGTGGTGTTCCCTTTCCAGACAGCCTCAGTCCAACCAGATATCTGAGAATCCTCCTGGGCTAAGCCTATTATAGCAAATGTTTCTCTTTCTTTGCATATGATTTTTTTAATGTAAATGACATTCTGTGCATCAGCTTTTAAACTAAAGTGGGACTCCACTGTCACAAAGAGTGTGGAGTGGCACAGGGTGAATATCTCCCTATATGTCATCCTGTGGCATTTACAATAAAAATATTTCTAAGTTCATAATCAGGAGAGGTTCTCAAGTGGTGCCTCTGGATAGAATTGCTGGAAATTCATTATCTGGTGCTTGTTTAAAGATAAACAGTGTTGTGTGTTATTGTTCTTTTTTATATTCTAAATGCAAAGCAGTATTTGTTATAGGCTCTTGATTAATTCCCATTGCTGCAGCACCCTGTACTGCTTTCAAACAGTGATTTCCAAAGTGGCCTGTGCCTTTGCCCAGTCCCAAGGGATGTGTCTGCTGCCTGCCCTTCAGGAAGCTCTCAGCCCTTCTCCCCATGCCCATCACCCACTGCCCTCACCTGTGCCACAGGGCAGGGCTGGCTCAGCACAGCATTGCCCAGGGCTCCAGTTTCAATGATACTTCCAGAAATACATCTATTCCCTAGTTCCAGCCAATTTATTTTATCTTGCAGGGGAGGGAAATAAGTTTCTGTTCCACAAAGCTTTAGAGAAGGGCATGAAAACCTGATGCAACTGCTTTCTTAGAAGCTGGAATACAAATAATGACAAATACGTGGTATTTTGGATGGATGGAGGCAAGGGTTTCTGCCCTTGGCAACATTGCCAACTTCTGGTGGCTGCACACTGTTTCTCCTTTTCACTGTAAAGTTTGAGCACTCATTTGAACATATTTGCCCCTATACAAGGGTTTGCTCTGCTGGCATTCACTGCATGTGCAATCTTGTCTCTACCCTCTATGCCAGAAAGCACCCTGGCACAGCTCTGCCACTACCACAGAGAATTATTTTCTGCATCATTTGTGACATATTTGACTAGATAAGATATGATTTTTGTCTTGTGTTTCCAACAAAACTCAGCAAACAGGGACTCCTGCCTGTCAGAAAATGTCTCATTCCTCCTTTATTTTCTTCACTTTTAGCCTTTTGTTTTGGAAACGATACCACATAAATAGCTGCTTATTCTGACAGAGGGATTTAGAACCCTGCTGGTGCCTGCCAGGCTTTCCCCCCATCTCTGGGCAAGAGCAGTGTACAGCCCAACAGTTGACCTGCTGCCCATGCTGAATTTCACCCCAAAAGCCTCTGGCTGAGGTTCAGGTTATTGCAGTTTCTCACAGCCTTCTGTAACTCATTTACTTAATGATCCTCTCCATACAAATCTGTCTGTTATTAATGAGTCACTAAGTTTTCAACAATCCTATGTTTGAGCTTTAAGGTTTAAGCCCATCACATGTGCATCCACTAATCTGCATTGCAATTAATTATGAATAAAAATGAGCTTTTCTTCTAAACAACTTCAGAGCCTCCCATGTGCCCTGTGATCAGCTCCAAGGCTCCATGCTGGTGTAAAAGGGCTCCATGGCTGCAATGGTGGCAGCTGCCTTTGCTGCCTTCCCCAGGATTCTGCTAATTCCCCCTCTCAGACATGCCTGCTCTGGGGTTGGCAGGCCAGTGCTACTCCCTGTGGTTCCTCTGCACAATGTCCCACCGGTATTTCAGTCACATACCCTCCCCCCAGACCTCTGCAATGCCAGCCAAATCACAATTGACTTCATGCATGAGAACTTCTCATTCCTCCTGCCTATTCCCTTGGTTTCCAGCCTCAATGCAGGGACAGCTCTGACATATTTTTCTTATTCCCTCTCTAATTCTCCCTCTAAGTTTCCAAATCTCATCACAGCCACATTTTCTTGGCTGTGCAGACTCAGAAATCCACATGCAGTCATGGAAGGAGACACTTCCTTTGGGCCCCTCAAACTCTCTTCTAGCTTAGGGCTGCCTGGTGCAGGGGCTGTCCAGGAGATGTTCCTAGCAAAGGATATGAGCTCATTCCCTGAAGGGATGTGACTGTGCCCCTGACAGGGCTCTACTGTTGCCCAGAGAGAGAAAAGTGGAAAAGCAACTTAATGAAAAATCTTATTTCTGTTTTGCTTGGTTCCAATGAAATATTTTCCTTAATTTGTTTCTGTTTTCAAAATCTGACACCTCTGTGCACCCTCCCTCATTTGTGTCACATTCTCTCCACCTGTGTGTTCATGGATTTCACTTTACCCACTCTCGTTTTCGTCTTCAGGATAAAACCCAACCCACCCCAAACCCGTTTTTCGTATTCTGCCATTTTGGATCACCAGAATTAGTGCTTCTTTTTTTTGTTTCTCTCCTGTCACTTTTCCAAAGTTGAAGAAGTTTGGCATTGTTCCAGCTAGAAAGGGAAAAGTCATAAGGCAGTCCCCACCCACTATCCTTCTGCTCCACTCCAGAGCAGGAACAACTAACAGGAAAGAGATGAGAGAAGAGGCAAGGGAAATAAAATAACACACCAAACTTCCAAACTTTTTATTTCAAAGAAATATATATATTTTCATAATTTTAAAAAAAGGGAAAAAAAAAAAAAAACTAAACAGAAATCCAACCCAAAATCACTAAGTAAGAGACATTGCTTTATATCCACAGCATTTTCCCTCAAATGAGACACTTCTATCTTTCAGAAAGGAGCAGGATCCTTGCAGAGGTGCTTGAGTAGGGGCACTCACAAAATGTGCTGCTATGGGCTCGAGGCTCAGCTTAGCACAGGGTGACGCCTCTGCGGGGTGTCCAACCCCCGTGTCCTGAGAGCTGCCCAGCCCTGCTGAGCTGGACTCAACATCCTGAGAAAGAAGGGAGAGAGGGAAACAAAACCAGTCCTGAGCCACCTCCTGCCCCTGTGCCATGCAGGCCATGAACATGCTGAGGCCAGCACAGGCAGTCCTGGTGTCCCTGGGACAGCTGAAGCACCCCTGGGTACAGAAGGGCTTGTGCACAACAAGGCTATGGATCCTCCCCAGAACCTGGATTTACCTATCTCACATTCAGGAATTGGTTGTAAAATTGGTAAAACTGCTGCCTTCTGGGTGGCTGATCCAACATCTTGTGCCTTCCTGCTAGCATCTTGTATTTCTTTTCCAGACTGAATTTTTCTAACTGCTGCTTCAGCCTTCAGATCTTGTTGCTCCTCTGTGAGATGGAGACTGCTGAACTGTCAGGAACATTTCTGGCTGAGGTTGGACCATCCCTCAATCCTCTTACCAGCAAACTGAGTAGTTTGTACCATTCTATTCTTGTACCAGAGCTTGTTTTCTGATGCCTGGATAGTATGTATGGCTTTCCTTTCCTGAATTTTGGTGACCTTTTCACTTCTAGATACCCAAGTTGCCAATAACATTCATAGTAATCATTTCAACAGTAACTTGAAGAGTCGAGATGCTCCCCTGCTTTTGTTTGATATTCACCTGTTATATATTCAAGGAAAATGTTGGATGCTTTCAGCATGCTGTTGAAATGAGAGCTCATGTGGAGTCAGTTACCCAAAATCATTCCTGAGCCGCCTTCTGTCACAGCTTTCCAAGCCTTATCCTGGAAATAAAGACTGCAATCTTTGTTCCCAGTTGTCTTTGCTTGCATGCATCCATATTAAAATGCATTTAGTTGGATTATGGCCATTTTACCAGGCAGTTTAGAAGATACTAAAGCAGCACCATGGCCTGCTCGTTATTAAGATCTCTACCAGTCACTGCATCACCTGCAGACTTCACCATTTTTGGCTTTTTTATGGTCAGGTTGACCACAGGATAAAAACATACACATTGTTGCAACAAGAACAGATTCCCCCAAGAGACCTCACTGAGGACCCCTCCATCCTCTGAAGTGTCCCCAGTAGCCACCGCATGGTGACATCTGAGACGGGTCTTAGTCCACTCAGTTCATGCTCCAATAATTCCTTCTGTAGCGTGGGTTTTTGCATTCCAAATGTCATATAGTAATAGGCTAAATGCTTTGAGGAATTCTAGTCTGCTATAATGCTATAAACTTGTCTTTATCAATCAGATCTATAAGGTTGTTCAAAAAAAGACCCCACAAAAAGACACGAACCAAACAGTTTATGAACAGGTCTCTGTGCTGTGCCTTTAAACTTTTCCAAACACTGGAATTACGCTGACATTTCTCTAATCTTTTGGAATTTGACCATTTTTTCTAAGATCTGTTAAGCTGTGGCGTTGGCTTTAGCTAGCTCCTTCTAGACTCTTGAGCATCAGCTGTCTGGATGATCTGCAAATGCTGAATTCGAGGAGATCATGCCTCACATCCCCCATTGTTACAGATGGCAGGATTTATATTCCATCCACAGTATCATCTGGAGATGAATATATCCTCCTGCTTCATTCCAAATACAGAACAGAAATATCTACTAAACATTTCTGCCTTTCTGCACCAGCCACCATCTGGCACGAGCAGGGAAGAAGCAGCGCTCCGAGCCAAGCTCCAGCGGTCCTGCCAGGAGGCTCGTGCCATAAACACACCTCACACACCCCGTAGAGCTGGGGGGCCCTGGGGCTCCCCACAGCCCCACAGGGCTCTCCCTGTGCCTTCCCTTGCACTCACCAGCCTGGTTCCTTGCTGAACCTTGCTGCTGGCGCGCTGCTGAGACAGACCCCTGGCCCTTGCCCTCTGCCTCAAGGCCAAGCCAGCAGTCTGGCTCCAGTCAAATTCCCCATCTGACCCTGGGATGAAGAGTCCATTACCATGTAAATCACTGTGCCTGGAAGGCAGAGAATGTGGATCAGCCTTGATGGAGAGGGATGAGATAAGGGGCTTTTATTGAAATTTAGAAATCTTTTATTCTTTTCCCACCAGCCACTCAAACAGCAGCTGAAAGCCAAACTGGAGATTGTATGAGACTTGTTAGAGGAAAACAAACATGCCAACAGTGCTTGGGATATGTGTCTTAGAGTGGAAGTCACCTCTTGTGCCTCTCCAAGTCACCCCTCCCCTGTAGTTCCCATCTGGCTGGAGTGGCATCCCCATTCTGTCCCACCAGTTGGGCTTGATGGTGCTTTCCTGGCTCTCTCTGGTTCCTCCTGGCTGCAGCATCAAGGGCTTAGAGCAGGCAGTCCCTCAGCCCTGTAAACCACAGATTCAGGGAACACCAGAGTCCTGGGACTGGTGTGAGTGAGATTGCAGGGAAAGGATTTCCAGCCTTTCCCTGGATTTTTATTTTTTTTTTACATCAGTGTTCTTTATTTACTCCTTATTGCATATGGCAAAGCCAGGAGGAGAGAAGAAGAAGAAAAAAAGGCACAAGTCTGCAGGGGAGAAAAGAGAGGCGTTATTGTGAACGTGTGTTGTCCCTGGCTGGTGGCACAGCAATTCTGTGGGATGTGGGATTTCCTGCTCCAAGGGCTGCCTTGCTGCTATGTCACAGTCAGTGGGGGCTGCTGCAGGAGAGGCTGTGCTCGGGCTGGAGGATGACTTCTGGCAGCAGTCGCTGCACAGAGCGGTGCCGGGCTGGCCTGGCTGCATCCCCTGAGCAGCAGCACGGACTGGTTAATAATTAACCAGGTGCGGAGACAGGCGTCCACTGTGTAATGGCATCGCAGACATCTGACACTCCTAATGGCCTCCTCGCTCTGCCTCCCGCGGCAGCGCTGCCAGGTGATCCTGCCGCTGCTCCTGAAGGTCATCCCTGTGGTGCCATCCCTCCCCAGGCTGTGCCAGAGCCCTGCTCCTGCAGGCCTCACCCCACCTCCTGCCTCCAGGAGCTGTGAGGGGTCACAGCTTCACCCCCGGGATGGCTCCTGAGGAGCCGCTTCCTCTACAGCCCCCTGGGCCTGCAGGAGGTCAAGGCCAAACCAAGCTGGGATCCACCAACCAGCCCCACTGCTGGGCTTTCTGCCAAGGAGCCATCCTACCACCCTTTCATCCAGATTTGTTTTCCCAGCTGGGAGAAGCCCTCTGGCACGGGTAGTGGTCCCTGTGCTGGGGCTGTGATGTGCCACATCAGCACCAATGCATGGACTGGTTTTGCAGACCCACACCTGGTTCCTTGAGTGCTCTCAAGCTGCCAGAGCATGTCTGAGGCTGGTGTAACATTGGGCACAGCAGGCCATGGGGAGGCAGAAAACAAGTCCATGTGGAAGGAAAGCCTTTGGCCACAGCTCAAGCATCGCTGCAGATGATGGGACTTGGGCACACAGCCCTGTCCCCCCATGCCAGAGAGAAACATCTGCAGTGGTGTTCAAACCTGCTCTGGCTCTTACAAAAGGGACTGATGGAGGCACCAACCTTCAGGGGGTCCCTCTGAAGAGATCACCCTGCTGTGATAAGGCACCAAAGTCCCTGGAAAATGAAGGTAAAGATTCAGGTAGGGGATTAGTAGGTAGGATTAAAGGCTCAGCAGCTCTTGAAATGGATCTGAATCACACTCTAAAGCAGCCCACTGCAGCTCTGCAGTGAGGAATTGCTCCTTGTCTGGCTTAATTACATCTCATAGCAATTCTCTGCTTGCTGTCTGTGCTCACCTTTTCCAGGGGTCACAGGGTGCCCTGTGCATTCCTGAAGGCAGCTTGGCCATCACTATGTGTGAGGCTGACACGCTGTGAGGGTAAGGAGGCCAGTGGCAAAGCTGCCACCAAAAAAATCTCTTGGAAATGTGGAGAAATACCTTTCATCCATCAAATTTCAGTCACCAGCAAAGAGATTTAATTTTAAGCACCATGTGGTTTTAAAGAACCAGAATCCAGTCACCAGTGACTCCCACCTTTTCCAAAGGCAGACCTGAGAGCTGGTGGTGCCACCGGGCTGTCCTCCTACACCAGACCACCCAGACCCTTCCAGAATCAGTCTTGGCAGCTGAAAAATTGATGTCTGACATGCTCAGCAATGTTTGTCACCTTGTGAATGTTCCCAAATGCCAGTGGTGGGTGCTGTGGGGATGCTTGTGCCTCCCAGAACCCCCAAACATTGGCAGTGCAGGACAGGGGGGATTTTTACTGTGCAGTGACATTTCACAGTCAAGAAAACTCTCCATTTCCAAAGACAAGTGCAGGGACGGAAAGGGCTCTGCGCAACAGCGTCCATATCACACGAGTAGCCCTGGGAAAAGGACTGACCTGTAACTGTGTCCAGTGGTGGATATGTGGAAGAGTGTGGATGAGAAAGCAGCCAAATGGGGCTGGCTGAAGCCAGTAGGCACTGCCAGTGCTGTCACATGCAGATAAAGAGTCAACACAGGGAAGGTGGGGACTGATCCCCTTCTGCCCCCACCATGAGTCTGCAGTTTCAATCTGTGTAATGAGAACATATTTCCTTGATTTTAAAAATGTCAGGCCACCTAATTTGGCTGTTCTCTTTGTTTTGAGAGACACAGTGAATATTGAGGACTTCCAGGCTACTGAATTTCTTCTCAACCAAAACTCACAGCTTATCACCCCACCTGGATAGTGCTCAGTCCCTAACTGGGACTACCCTAACTGAGCCAGGGTAGCCAACAGCTGCACTGCTCCTGCCATGGCTCTGCTGCACTAGCACCCCTTTTTGGAGTGGTTTCTGTTCTTTTTCCAGTATCCATCCATCACTCTCCTTGTAGTTTTTTTGTGAGGGTCACTGGCACTGCAGAGACGAGCCCACAGGGACATTGGGGTCTCCTATCCAAAAGGCAATTGAGAGCCCTGCATTGTCTGAGAATGCAGGGATGATTTTTCCACTGTGTACAGCATTTTGCTTTATCTGACTGTGTTTCACCCCCTCAAATATGAGTTGTGTGGCCCCAGGGTACCATGCTGGCTGGGGCACTGCAGGGCTCTGGGCTGTGAGGTGCAGAGGGGCCTGGGAGGGGATGCAGAGGGGAGTGGGATGGGCACTCTCCCGTGCAGGGTTGCCATATCAACAGGTTCTCTGTGAGTCTCTCGCTGCAGATGCAGCATTCTGGGATGCTGTTATGCGAGCTTGAACACTCCCAGCTTCTGCAGCCCTGCATCCCTTCAAGTACCCTCTCTCTCTGCTTCCTGGGGCCTCTGCCACATGTCCCCGGGTGCATTTTGCTTCTCCCAGTGCTGCCAGCTTGCAGCCTGCTGCCAGCATCCCTGCCTGCATCCATCCCTGTGGAGCAAAGGCCCCTGGTCATGCTTGAGCAGCTGCAGCTGATGCTGAGGGGGACGGGAGGGACACCGAGCCCACAGACAGGTGAGAAAAGAAGCAGTGAGCACCAGTGGCTCCTCCCAACACCCTGCAGCATCCCCCAGGGTTGTAGCAGGAGTGCCCCCTCAGCCCACAAAATGCAGGAAGAGAGCAAACAGCAGCTGTATTTACTAATTTCAGAGGGGGGAGGAGAGCTTTATTATCTGATAACAGCCAAAGCACCAGGCAGCGATGCTCAGAGCCCCATAGTGGGGTGACCTGAAACATCCTGAGCCTCTTCCAAGGCCTCTGTTTCCTCAGCATGGTTGTTCTCCAGCTGCCAAACTTGGTGAGAAATACCGAAATCAGTGAGAAATGCTCTTTGACTGCTGGCAGGGTCACATGGCAGAGATATTTCATCTGGCAAAACCAGTCTGAGCAGGAGGCTGAGGCTGCCAGAGCAGGGGGGACCACCACCACCCTTCATCCTCCTGGAGGGATGGAGTAATGGTGTAAGGTAGTCCAGAAAGCTCCCAGGGAGCCAGGGAAGTGTCAGGTAGAGGTGAAGGGGGCAAGCAGGTGTGTGGGGTGAATGAAAATGAGGGGCTACAGGAGAGCAAGAGGTGGACGTGTCTCTGCAGATCTTGAGGCCCCACAGTTGATGCAGGAGGCAGAGTGGGAGGAATTTGCTCTGGAGGCATTTGCTGCTTCAGATAGCTGGGATGCCAGAGCTGGGAGGGTGTTTACATTCCCTCCCTTATCTGCACATAGGCTCTGTGGGGCCCCTTTCCTGCTGAACAGGTTCTCCTCCGCGATGGAGAAGCAGGAGCTGGCGCCAGCGCTGACCATGCACAGTCCTTGGTTGCCAGGGTTGCCTGAGAGGATGGGAGGTGGGATGGGGCAGCCATGTGCCAAAACCCTATTGAACTTCTGTCTGCATGGGGTGGGTGGGCTGGGCACCCCCCAAAGCACACCCCACCTTTCCTCCTGTGTATGCACCTCTCTGGACACCTCATCTGGGGGTGTGTGTGACTCAGAGCCACCCATCATCATGTTCTTGCTTGTGTGGCTTGGTTTTGCCTGTCAGGGTGTCAATCCCCCTTTGCTCCTTGCATCTGGGAGCCACATATGCAACAGGGTCCTACGGAGCAGCTGTGGCTCATGGCCTCCTTAGGTGTGCACCCTACACAGACAGAGGTGTGCCCTGAGCCTGGGGGCTCTGCTCCGTGGGCAGCAGCTCTGGGTGCCGAGCCTCTCCCCCCTGGACACTGCCAGAGCAAAGGGTGATTCCAGGGACAAAACAGCACTGCTGGCACATGGCACTGCCAGCCTGTCTGCTCGCTAAACTGACCCTCAGCCATCTCCCCAGGAAATCAGCAGCCCTGGGAGTGTGTCCTGTCAGCAGCCCAGGAGCTGGGAGAAGCTGGATGCTGCTGCTGCTGCTGCTGCTGAGCTCAGGCCGTGCCCCAAGCACCAGCAGTGAGTGCTGCAGCTCAGCCCAGCAGCGCTGCCATGACCTGCCTGCCACACTGCACCTCCCACGTGCAACAGCCTCAAACCCTCCCAGAGCTCCACGGTGTCTCTCAAAGTGCTGCTTCTTCTCCCCGACGCCCCACAGATATGTTAAGTGACACAGGGCCACGGCAGAGCCTGCAAGCCCCTGCAGCTGCCCTGTGCTGGGATGACAGCTGCCCGGTTTTTCCTCCTCTGTTTTCTCTCTCTTGGTGAGCCTTTGATCCATGGCAATACTTTGCCTCTCGCACCACGACAATTTAATTTCTATAGTAACCTCCTGCGCTGGATCTTGTCAAAAGGCTTTTTGAAAATCTGAATAAACTATCGAGTGGTTTTTCCTCTGCTCACTCTTTACTGAAGTATTAGAAGAACTATAATACAAGAAATTATGCTGGATAGTCCTGGCTCAAGCCAAACACGTTGCAATCATCCAGCCATTCAGGGTTTGATAATTGTCTCTTCCAATTTGCCAAACACACAGGATTTTTCCTTGCAATGCTCCTATGGCACTAGCAAGGCCGTCCCTGCCATGGTGGTCCCTGGGGACAGCCTGGGGAAATGAGAATCCCAAGCCTGCCCTAGGCCAGTCATGAGGGGGATTGCCACAAACCACTTCAGCTTGTTACAAAATTTTAATTAATCTATGAAAATTTCCTATCTGCAAATAATTCAGACCTTATGAAATTCCAATAAAACCATTTATCACAGTTGGCAATTTGATGCTGGCAGCGGAGCTCTTGGACGCTTGGGGAGTAATTGATAGCCTAATATAATTTTAAATTAGGGTTTGTGTTATTAATTTCAGCCTTCTGAAAACACCTCTTTGTTTGGACTAAACCCCACTTCTCCCGTGACACTGCAGGCAGCAGGCACACACCCAGGGCTGTTCGTGGGCAGCAGCCCTGCCTGTTCCTGCTGCCCTGCTGGCCACGGGGCCAGGGACACACAGCACCCACCTGACCCCAGGAGCAGGGCTGGCGTCCCCTGGGAGCAGGGATGGCTCCCCAGGCAGGAGGGCTGGGGAGGAGCACGGAGCCGAGAGCAGCAGCGTGTACCCACAGTGGGGGCTGAGCACGACCCCCGTGCCCCAGCTCACCACTTTTGCAGGTGAATACTCGGCTGGAGTAACTTACTCTTACGCATCCATCACCTTTCAGGGACGTGGGATCCTTCTCCCCTGCTGAGTAACATCCCTGCATGTTGCTAAACAGCTATTACACCCTGTTGCAGGGTGACTGAGTTTTGGAGGCGGGAGAAGGAAAATGATCTCTGTACTTACGTGGTCTCAATCCTGTAACACGCTCAAAAGCTTGAAAAAGATATTGAGTAATGAATATGTAACGTCAGCCTAGGTGTGACAGTCTCACCATTCCTCCACCACAGTGCCCACCATAACCCCAGTGACAACGGGAGCAGCAAGGGACAGGACAGGGGAATGTCTTGGGAAGCCTGTGGGCACCCCAGTGCTGCAGGCCAGGGCTTCCACCACAGAGCCCCAAGCTAGGAAGGGGCTGTTGGTGACTTGTCAGGGGACCTGGGAAGGGTTGGGGACAGCAGGGACAGCAAGACCAGGAGAGATGCAAGGCGAGAGTGTTTGATGTGATCCATTAATTAACAGACACATGGGGCCTTGAAAGTGCAAGCATTAAAGAGGTGCAAAAGATTTCATGTTTTAAATTATTTATCCATTTTTTTTTCTCTCTTTTTCTAACTAGACACTGTGAGGAGCAGCCTATGCATGGCCAACTGGGAGCAGCATGGCCGTGCTCGGGGCTGGTGGGAGAGAAACTAATGCAGGACTGGGCTTCATCTGCTGCTGCCCAGCCCTGGGATTAGCAGCAGGAGCCAGATCCATGGGGCAGGGGCCACTTGTGAGGCAGCATAGGCAGCATTCCCCAGCCAGGAATCACTGGGGACCCTGTGGAGCTACTGCCACCAAAGGGCAGCTCTGGGGACCTTTGCGCATCACCATGGGGCTCCCATAAACAACCCCTGTCCTCCCCATCTCTGCCTCCTGAGCATGGCACAGTGCAGCTGCTTAACCCTTTCTTGGGGACCATCAGGACACTGAGCCAGAGGCATAATTGAGCAGGGGAGCTATTATCACGTTAAAAATCTGGACACAACCCCATAACAAGGTTTGCAATTTGTACCAGGCGGGCAGGCAGGCTGCAGGGTACTTTCCCTATTAGGGGCCACATGCTGTTAGCAATCACATTAGTGGGGCTGGGATTTAGCATCCGGAAATCAAAGTGGTCCCTGAAGACCCCAGCCTACTGCCAAACAAGCCAGGCAGCCAAGGACCAGGGAGGGGCTGCTCATCCCTGCAGCTGCCTGCTCACAGCTGGACCGAGCTATGCTGGGCTCATGCCAGCACTGGGAGCCACAGGGTCCTCCCACTTGGTGACCTGGTGGCTGATCCCCCTTGGATGTCAGAGCACAGTTTGCTCTTCTCCCAGCTGTGCTGAGGCCCCAGTGGAGTCCCAGCCCCTGCAGCCACGCTGCTCTCATTTACTTTTTTATTCTTCAGATCTATTGGTTAAACAGATTTTAATCCACACAGTCTGGAGCTATTGATACCATGCCGTGCTAATTTGTTAGCTGGCTGTCAAATAAATGAAGTGAAATGCCAAATATTAAATGAAATGTATTGTGTGAAACGGGCCAGTGCTGAACTCCCCATTTCCCATGTGGCATTCTGCTCCCACGCAGGACTCAGGGAGATTTATAGGTCTCATGGGCCTGGATTCTGGGCAATGGGTGCTCTTGGGGTGTACATTGGCATGTGGGATACATGCAGGGCTCCCCTGGCCCCACAGCTTTGGAGGGTCCAGGAGCTATGCTGATCTGCACAAGAGCTGGGACGTGTAGCTGTCTACAGCCAGTCCTTGGTGCCTCACCCTTCTGCCCTCAGTGGGGAGGATTGCACTGCTGCATCCCAGCACCCACGACACCCCTCAGCTCACTGGGCACCCTCTCTGCCCCTCAGTGTGTGTCCTGAGGGGTCCTGCCAGCCCCCAAGGCATGGTGGAGGATGCTCTGTGCTGGGCCAGCTGTGTGAGTGCAAGAGGGCACCTGGTCCCTGAGTGCCATGCCTGGGAGATTATTTATTTGGTAAATTATGACTTTGTTTTCCCCTGTGTAAATATCTGGAAAGCACAGCTAATGTTCTGTGCACAGCTGAGGCAATTACAGCCCTCAGCACAGCTCCTGGCCCCCTCATGGAGATCAGCCCAGCCATGTCCCTGCCCCGTGGAAAGGGAGAAATTCCCATTAAAGCACCACAGTGAAACATGACCAGCTCTGCCCACAGCCCTCAGCAAACCTTGGGACTGGATGTGCTCTTGGGGCAGCCCCACAAGAGCTAGCTGTGCTGAGATTACCACTCCAGCTGTACTCTGGATGGTCTTCACAGCTGTTTCAGGGGCTGAAGATGTGCAGAGATGATTTTTCTGCTGTGCCTGGGGTGCTGCTCCAGCTATGCAGGGGTGGAAGGAACTCCAGCTGAGCAGGGCTGGCTTTTCCAGATGTTGCATGGATATTTCAAGCTGCCCTCAAAAATGTTGAGGAAGAGCCCCATAGCCCCACAGCCCCCCACACAGACCAGGTAGAGCCGCAGAGGACTCTCCTGCAGACAGGAGCGGGGCTGATGGTTTCACTGGGGAGGGCGGGTGCCTGGGCCATGGATCCTGGGCAGCAGCAGCTGTGTCTCCCCAGGTCCTGGCCCCTCGACGACAGGCAGCCCCCGAATCAGCTTCATTAAGAACCATTGATCTGTTTCCTGCTTAATATATTTTTCATTTCCAAATGTTTTTTTCCAGGCTCCACAGCGTTTGCAGCTTGTACCAATTAAGGCAGCACAGAATGAGTGCTGCAGCCCATTAATTAAACTTACAGGGGGAGATTAAGTGCCCACTCCATTCTCCCTGGCAGGTCTCTCTGAGCAACAGGCGTGCTGGGGACAGGGGCAAGGCTGAGCACTCACTGCTGGTCACCTCCCCTCTGTCCCTCCCTACCTGTCATGTTCCCAGTGGCCATGAAGCCCCTGCCAGGCTCAGCTCCAGCCTGTGACCCCTGGAGGCTCACCCTGGGCACAGTGTGGGCTGCAGAATGGCAGGAGCAGAGGGAGTGGGAGCTGCCAGACCCCCACGGACCAGGCTTAGAACTGGCCCCTGCTGGCTCTGCCCGGAGCAGGGGTGCTGTGCTCATGTCTGCATGTCCGTGCCTTCATTTGGGAAAGGGTGCAGGGCACAGGGGGATGCTGCCTTGTCCTGTGCCTGCCAGGGATGGGAGTTCATGCTGGTGGCAGAGCTGTGGCACCCACTTTGTTGTCGCGCTCCTGAGTGGCTTCTGCCCTCCCTGCAGAGCAAGAGGACCTGGGCAAGGGGATCCCGGGCTTCCACTGAGCCAGCTGTGGGCACAGCTCTGCCCCACATTCACAGAGGTGCTCAGGGACCAGCTGTGGGTTTGCTCAGGTGGATCTCAGGCTCATGGCAGCCCTCTGCACCCCACCTTTGGCAGAAGGTGCCCGTGCCATGCTGCTCCCTCCAGGAGAACACACCGAGGGGCCACCCAAGCTCCAGACACCGGCGCCAACACCGGGGAGCAGCAAACGGTGCTGTCATCTACTGTTGCCATGGAAATGATCACACTGTCACATGCTGACATCCTCCCACCCAGGGCACCTGTGCAGCCCCTCTGGCACTCACTTTGGTGCTGATAATGCCACTGGGCAGGTGACCCACAGCCCTGCAGCAGGAGGGAACTTGTCAAGAACTGCGGGTGCAGCAGGGGCAGAACTGTGGGTGCAGGTAGATCACCCCATTGCAGAAGGATCTTGTTGATGAGTCCTCCAGACATTAATTTAGACAAAGGAGGGGAAAATAGAGCCATGCCCAAAACCTGGAGCGTGGCCCAAACCCTGTGTTGGAGGCAGAGCCGCTTTCCCCTGGATAAGAAAAAGGGATGGTGCAAAAAGCAAAGACCAAGTGGGGACATGTTGAACTCAGTGAAACGGTGGAGGTTCATCTGGGGTCATGTCAAAGAGCCAAGAGGGAACCCCCTACATGTCCCCCATCAGCTCTGTACAACAGACCCACTGGCTCTTCGGGCAGGAGCAGAGCCTGGCAGGCACAGACAGCTCCACCAACAAAGCACCATGGATTTCCCTTCAGCATTTCACTTATTGCCACATGACATTTTGATTAAAAACTTGTTTTATGAGGAGTTAAGAGGACACAGTAGATGGATTAAAAACCTGCCCATGGACAGATTCCCTACCTGGTCTTGTTAATGGGGAAACATCAGAGAAAGGCTCTGCCAAGGAGAGGCCCTGGGGACTAAAACTATTTAGTGTTTGCAGCAACAGGTAATGTGAGATTTTGAAAACTTCCCTGGTGTGTGGAAGATTTGAGAAATGATAGTGAGGAAGAAGATGGTTTGCTGCAGCATCACAGCCTGATGTGCCAGGAAAAGCACAGCAGAGCAAGCTGCAACATGAGGTATATGTTTAGGTATAGGTTTAACGAGAAATGGGGTGCCTTCCTTCCTGAAACACATGTCAACACAACTCTGTGGACAAGGCACATTAATCTCTGAATTTTCTATTTGTTTAGGTTTTTTTGCCTTCCTTTGAGCAGTTGGTTCTGTGGAAAACCAGCCCCCATCTCTGCTTTGGGACACTCTGTCTGGTCATGGGCTCTCCACTCACCTGACACCACTGTGAGCACAGGGCTGGGCAGAGTGCACAGGCCTGCTGGGGACTAGTGGGGCTGAGGGAATCTGGAGCAGGTGGTGGGCTCGGAGCAGGTGACAAGGAATAAATCCACCTTTGCTGGGGGCTGAGCCCCTCCTGCCCATTGGCTGCAGGGAACTGAATTGTGTGAAGCAGGGGGAGGGCAGGATGCTGCCTGCTGGCCCCTGTGGGTTCATCCCTGTCCTGCTTGGGACACCCACCATCTCTGTTCCCAGCATTAGGCTGGAAATGCCTAAGGAGGCTGTGGGGTGTGGTTGGGGTGTGCCAGAGCAGGACCAGCATCCCCTGCCTGCACTGACACCAGCACTGGCATGGTGGCACCCACAGCATCACTCGGTGTTTCCCTGCCTCATTGCTTTCGATTTAGCAGTTGCTACAGAAACTAAAAGTTGCAGTTTGGGGAGCATCTGCATTTTAATTAGTGATTATCAACAGTGCTGCTGCAGCCCAGCTGTTGCCTGCAAGGTCCCTGCTGCCACGTGGGGCTGCCCTGCTGGGGTAGCTGGAGATGCCCTCAGCCTGCCTGCCCTGCCCTCCTCCGTGTGCCAGCAGGAGAGCAGAGGGTTTGGCACTGATGGGCCCCAGCCAGGGAGGAGGACTTGCTGAGCAGGGCTCTGTGCAAAGGCTGGGGGTCCCATGTCCCAGCTGCAGCCCTGCGGGAGGAGAGCATCACTGTGGCATCTGTGGCCACAGCTGTCTTGGTTTGTGCTGCAGCAGCTCCCTCTGCCAATGCCTGCATTGTCCCTGTTCCTCCACCTGATTAATTCCTCGTGTGGCTCCATAAATGCTGCTGTGATGCCCAGAGCAGGGAGATCTGCATATCCCTTCTGCCTGAGAAGAGCAGCTTGTCCAGGAGAGAGCCTGAGGGAGTGTCCCCAGGCACTGCAGTCGCCATCCTTGCTCCCCTCTGGGGTGATGCTGCCACCCCCATGTCAACCCTCACCCCATGCCAGGTCCACCCCTGCAATTCCTGACCCATGGCCCCATGACCTGTGAGGTGGGTGCAGAGGCCAAGGGCAGGATCCCCCTGCAGATCTCTGCTCCTGGTTGCTTCCATCCCCTCCCCAGCTCACTAGGCCAGTGGTTCATTTTAACAAGGCTTTTAGGCTTAAGTGCTGCTTGACATGACTGGGAGAAATTGATATTTTGAGAATGAGCCTGTGAGGGGCCATGAATAATTCACGCTGGGGCGGTTCCATTCCCATAAACAGGCTGCTAAAAAAGCCAAGCCCAGCTCTTAACAGAGAAACAAATTCCCATCCTCCAAAGCCCCAGACCCCAGGTCAGCCCCTGCTGAATCTTTCATCTCCAGAAAGGGGTTTCTACATGGCAATGGCAGGAGGGGAGATGGCCCCTGTGCCCTTTCTGGAGCATCCTGTGATGATAACTGCTCCTCACGCCAGGATGAGCAGCACAGCCCTGGGGAATCCCGCTGGAGTCGCTGGTGGCTGTGGCACTGAGGCCATGTAAGCCAGCAGTCAGCAGCATGCCACCAGCCCCGTGGGCCTGGTTTAACCCCTTTATTTCATTAGGTCCCTTGTTAAAGGCTCCCTGTGGGGCTGAGGGCAGTGAGCCCCACTGCAATGAGCACAAGTGGTGAAGCCTGTCACACCAGGGGTGGCTCTGGGAACAGAGTACACACACCACAAACTGCCAGGGCAGGCAGCAGGGCACAACCTGGGGACACAGAGCAAGTAGCTATGGAGGGAAACTGGGCTCAGACCCTCTGCAAGTATCCAGCTGTCCACCTGAGGGTGTCCCCATGGAGACATCCAGGACTTGGAGGGCACAGGCTCTTTCTCTGAGCACACATGAGGATGAGCACGCAGGAGGGCACAGCACTGCCAGGCTGGAGCACAGGACTGGCATAGGAATGATGGGCTTGAACTGGCCATGGAAGAATTTGAGCTGGAAATCAGAAGCAGTGTCCTCACTGCCAGAGCAGCCAGCCCCAGAGTGACCCAAGATGGGCAGTCCAGGACATGAGCTCAAGCCTGGCTGGAAAAAGAGAGCCAAGGGAGGAAGAAAGGGAGGGAAAAAGGGAGGGAGGAATGGATAAATGAAAAGATGGATGAAAGGATGGATGGATGGATGGATGGATGGATGGATGGATGGATGGATGGATGGATTTCATCAAGATTGCAGCAGCCAAGCATGGAGCCATTCCCAATTCCACATGCCCTTCATTTGGGGTGTGCCCACCCCCCTGCCAGCAAGGCTCTGGCATCCAGCTGCCAAGAACTTTGTCCTCTGCACCATGGCTGGGGGACCTCTGTGCAGCCCAGGAGCATCCCCCAGCTGTCTCAGTGCTGCTTTTGGGAGGCTGGGACCCCCTTCCCCCCTCAGAGGGAACAGGACAGGACCACTTGCTGCTCCCATCCCTTGCATGGGTCCATTGGGAAATGCCTCCATGATCCCTCTGCCAGCACAGATCTGGTAGCCCTGGTGTGCCAGAGGCACTGCATGGTGACAGCAGTGTCTGTTTGCTGCCACTGAGGATCCTCTCTTTCTGGTTGCTCATTACTGGACACCTTCCAAGTAACAGGGCTGGATGACACTAATCTGTCTGGTTTCACAGCAAGAGCCCATGTGGCTGTCCCACAGCATCTCCACCAGGGAACTGGAGGCTGCCCAGGTTTTCACAGGGATCCTGGAGCAGCCTAGGGAGGAGGGATCCAGGGAGGTGAACATGGGACCAGAGTCAAGCTATCATGACAGCGACTCAGGAGCACTGAGGGCTACCTGGAATGAGCTCAGGAAGAGTTTCCCCCCTACTTCAGACTGCAGGAAACGTAGACACTATACAGACCAGCTGTCCTCCATCCCTGGGCTACACATCAGCTGCACAGGATTCCTTGGCAGTGCTGCCGTTCTCACAGCTGCTGGTCCTGTCTCCTGTCCAGCTGAGGCCCTCGGTGACCAGGATGCATTCCCCTGCTCCAGGAATGCTCAGCGAGAGGTGAAGGGGACAGCGTGGGCATCTGTCCCCTCCACAGACACCCATGCCTGTGGCTGCACCAGAGCTTTGCAGTCCCTCCACCATCCCATCCGGGCTGGCAGGAGCTTGGCAGGGGCTCAGCCGCCCTCGGGTGGGGGATATGTGGATGTGTGGTGAGGGGGCAGAGAAAACCTCCCGCTGCCCAGCAGTACCCCGCGGCCCGGGGACAAGGACGCCCAGAGGCACCGAGGGCCAGGCGGGGTTCGGCAGCGCGGAGCCGGGCCGAGGTTAGCGGGGAAGAGCCCTGCAGCCCTGCCGCTGCGCGGGGAGAATTAGCTGTAATAAGTCATGATCATCCGCTGATGACGAGCACTTAATGTGTGCCGGTTCTGCTATCAAAGTGCCTCTTAAACCCCAATCGCCCTGTCGATAGCGATGGCAGCGGCTGATGGATCCCCAGTCGCCCGGCCGCCCGGCCAGGTCGCTCCCGGCATGCTACAGGCAGGAGCATCGATTTCCCACAACTGCAAAGAGGCAAATATTTGAAAAGTGATAAATAAGGGGAGCTGCCGTCTCTGCTGAGCACGTCGATGCCCGGGATTAAGGCAACGAGGTGAGACTGCCCAATTAAATCCCAATGAAAATGGCTGCAAATCCAATTTTTCCCTTTGCCCATACCCATCCCAAGGGCTGGGGGAGGGGGGGGGCGGGGAGCGTGGGGGGCGGGGGCTGATAACACGGGGTTCATCGATTGGCACTGCTGGGAAGAAATTTCTCTGAATTCAATTAGTTGGGAAAACACAAGGGGCATCACAGGGAGCAGGGCTGTGACTGTGCCTTCGTCGTACCCCAGGGAACAGAACATCAAGCACCTGCTGCGAACCCCTAGAGGACCACTGGACACAGTGGTGACAGCACCCATGGGTGGCCCACACTTGGTTTAAAACCTTTGAGGGTCACCCCAGGTCTGACACCCCACCAGCATCAGCAGGACATGGTGGCAGCTCTGTGCGGGAATGATACATCGTGCTCTCTCCCTGGCCCTGCTGGAGACTGACAGGGAACAGCTTGTGTGAAGTAAACTGTGCCCCTGAGCAGTGCTCGGCTAGTGCTGACCTGCACGGAGCAGAGCTGGCTCCGGCAGGGACAAGGCTGTGGGTGCTCAGCACATCCAAACAGGGTGGGGAGCTGGGATGCCAGGGCTGGGGGCTGCAGCTGATCCTCAGCCCCTTCTTCCAGCTCCAGTGCAGAGGGATGACCCTGCCGGGATGAACAGCCATTATGTCTCATCGCCTTGGAAACCAAGAGGCAGCTCTGAGGAGCCTCTCAATCTCCTCCTTCTCATTCTCTCCCTAGCTGAGCCCCATGGTAAGAGGCCAGAGGGATTTGGGGATGTGGGGCTGGGGACAAGCCCAGGCTGTGCCACTGGGTGCAGGCATGGGGGCTGCCTGTCCCTGCCAGCCACTGGGCACGCTGCTGCCTGCTGCCTTGCTTGGTTTCTCCTCCCTGTGTGTGAGCAGTCCTCCAGTAAGGCACATGGTGCTCAAACTAGCGTGAGTAATGGGAGAGTCTCACTTCATCCCTAAATTGGAGGCACAGGGGGGAAAATGTGTATTCCAACCAGTCCCTGCCAGTGTGAAAAAGAGACTTGTGGTGGTTGTGGGTGAAGAAAAGGCTCCCCAGCCTCAGAGCCATCAGCCTCTCTGGGCTGTGGAGATGGGCTTGCTGGGGCTGTGGGGAGCAGGCACTAGGGTCCTTGCAGGGATGCCAGTGTCCTTACAGCCCTATTCCTCTGCCACCTTGCCTGGGTGGCAGCCTGCACCAGCAGGGACAGGAGACCAAAGGCTGCAGTGGGGGCTGGGGGGACAGAATGAGAGCTCTTGGGAAGGAAGGCCTCCCCAGCCAGCACACCCCTCTGTGGCACAAGAAAGCCCCAGCACGGAGCACAGCCAGTGGCCAGCGCCCTTCATCCGGAACGGGCAGGGACCGCTGCTGCTCTCCGCGAGTCCGGGGCCGTTGTGGCTGGGATGGGGCGCTTGGCCGGACAGGGACGGCAGGACCGGGCTGGGAGATGCTGGGGCAGATGTGGCCGCTCTGCCTCGGGAAAGGTGCTTTTGCCAGCTGCAAGCACAGCTGGGAGCGGCTCCGAGCACAGCTGGGACCGGCTCGGGGCTGCCCCGTGCGGAGGCGGGTCAGGCTGAGCGCTGGGGCGAGAGGCGGCCCTGCTCCGGCATTTCCCGGCGTGACTTGGAGTGCTGTGGGGAGCAGGAGCACAGCCTGCTGGCTGCCGGCTGCACGGCCCGGGCCCGACCGCTGCCTGCCTGCCTCCCGGCGGGAGGAGACCCACGCAGGGCATCCCTACAGTCCCAACCAGAGCATCCCGCGGCCCCGTGCAGGAAATGGCCACAGCCCGTTTGCTGCAGCCCTGCCAGAGCACCTGCGATGTGCTGACTGCCCCCACCCCCAGCCCCACCGTGCCCAAAGCGCCCCAGGACATGCCAGACCCCCTACTAAATGGTGAGTGAAGGGCTGGAGGGCTCAGCTGGCTCAGAGGACAGGACCCCTTGTGGCAAGGGTGACAGTGGCTCCATCCTTAGATTGCAGCAGAACCAGTGACACACAGCTGGAACTTACTAAAAGCAGTGGCATTGCGTGTGGGCATGGGGCTGGCATTGCCTCAGCTGGCAGGGAGCAGGGTCAGGACATGTCCCTGCCTCCTGTTGCCATTTGCCTCCAGCCCTATAGTACCACGTTGCCTGGTAGCCTTCCTCCTCCTCTGCCTTCCTCCCCCTGCAGCCCAGTGACTGTCTGAACAGAAGTGGGAATGAAGGGACAGTGTTGTTTGGGACAGGCTTACCTGGCAGAGGGGTTAGGGGTCATGATGCAGTGCAGAGCTGTGGAGCCTCTCCTGGAGTACTGGCGGGTGGGTAAAAGGAGCCTATGCAGGACCCATGACACAGACAGGTGGTGGCTGACATATGTCCCTGCTGCCTGTACCCTCACACACACTTCTGCTGAGGCCACAGGAGCTGGTAGAGTCCCTCTAGCTGGGCTTTCCCCTCCTGCCTGAAACATCCTGGAGTGACTCTGCACCCCAAAGCTCCTGGGCCCTGGTCTGAGACTTGATATTCTGCCCACTCCCTTACATACATTGGCAATTAGAGTATAATTATAATATTTGCATATTCATAACAGCTGAAATTAATCGCATTTGCATAATGGTAATGAAAGGGACTTCATTAATTACCACTTTTTTTCTGGGGATTTTGCATGTAAGTGGATTCCATTAGGCAGGTTGAGCAGCGGTGGGTGCAGCGGTGGGATGGGAGCCGAGTCACAGAACTGGGGATGGAGCTGCGAGGAACGATGGCATCACTGCCACCCTGCCTGCCCCAGTTCACTGTGCCCCACCGCCAGGCTCAGCTGTGCTGTGGGGATTCGGGCATTGATTTCCTACCTGTGCCCTTCTGCTGACGCCACACTTGCCTCAGGGGCCCTGCTACAAACAACGGATTGTGGGTGGGAACAGGGATGGGCACCATGGGCTGTGGAGACACAAAATCTCCTGGGGACACTGCAAGGGTGACATCTTGCTCCATGTGCTCAGGAGTGACTGCTGACCGGTAGGGTGACTTGCTGCCACCAGCCCCTACATCTGGGGTCCCTGTGTATGGAGAGAGATGGGCAGCTGCTCACAGTAGTCAGGAGACCCTTCTCTGGCCCCAGAGTGATGCCCAGGGAAACCTGGGCAGTGGGGACAGCCAGGGAGCTCTGGCAACCGCACGCAGTTGGCCCCTGGCTGCCTGTCCAGCCCTGAGGAGTGAACACCTCCCTCTGCTTCCCAGCCCACCTGGGTGTGCACGGCCAGTTCAGCCCCGCGTGTGCTGGTGCCAACAGCAGCTGAAATCACCAACACGCACCAGGTCTGGGGGAAGTGGCAGGTTTCGGGTCGGCCCCGGCCGTGTGCTGCGTGTGGACAGCCCTGCCCTGCTCCGGGAGGACGGTCCAGCCCCAGGGCACCGCTGCTCAGCTCCGGATGGGAAAAAGCTTTCCCGGGAGAAGGAGCTCGTTGACTCCATATTGATGACTCTTTCCCTCCTGCACGTCTGGGGAAGAGACCTGCGGAATAAATCAGTGCAAGAGACAGATTATGGCAGCTAAAGACTCCAAATGAGATGATAATTGCTGTAGTAATGACAACGAAGACCTGATGCTGCCGATAAGGAAACATCTCTTCTGCTCTTGCCTGGTGCCCGGACAGGGGTTTGGCACAGGCGCACGGATGAGGCTGTCCCCAGGGCCAGGCAGCGCTGCCCTCCCTGTGCCCAGGGCAGGGGCTGGGTGCCCACGGCGAGGGCGGTGGGTGCTGGTGCCCACAGCGGCAAGGATGGGCGTGTTGGGGCCAGGCGAGGGGCCCGAGGTGGGCAGCCCTGGCGGGGCTGTTTGTCTGTTCTCCCGCCGGCTGCGTGTCAGCTCTAATTAGGCAAACTTCTGTATTCATTGTGAGCCCAGCCAGCGGAGAATTCCACAATTGAATTTTAATGCCCTAAAAACACATTACAATCAGCCTGATTAATTAAGAGATGGCTTAACATGGTGACTGGGCTGCAGCGGGCTGTGCTGGGCAGGAAGGCCGCAAGGACCGGCTCCTGTGTCCCACGGTGTCGGGGCCGGCATTGCTGGGGCTGGTCTCTGAGCCTCGTGGGGCTGCGGGAAGGGTGAGAGCCAGGGGCTGGCTGTGCCCTGGAGATGCTGGGCTGTATAGGATCTCTGCACCTGCAGGCAGGGAAGGGCTGAACTTAGACCCCCGGCTCAGCCAGGCACGCAGTGGGAGCATCCCCTTCCCTCCCTGGGCCCTGCTTTCCCCTATCAGGTTGGCCACTAGGGCCCTGCTGAGTGCCTGTTCCCTGTGTCCCCACTATGACCCCACTCTGGACATGGGGACTGACACTGTGCCATGAGCAGGGCACTCCTGGGGGGAACCCGCTTGCTTTTGTTTGTGAGTGAACTGCTGGCAAGCTGGCAGGCTCCTATTAATAACTGATAGCTAATAACTAATACATACTATTAATAACTAATAATGAGCTGGGAGGTTCCGATTAATTTGTATCTGCAGTGATTCCCTGGGATGCCAGCGATGCTGGCTAATGGGCTGTCCCTTCCCTCAAGGCAGCTCTGTCCTGCTCCCAAGCCACTGCTGGATGTCACCATGCTGTACCCAGCCCAACCCAGGCTGTGTCCCCACATATGTCATTGCTTGGGGTGGCCTCACCAGCCCACCTGGACACTGTGGGGTGAAGCACCCCCAGGGGACCCCTTCCCCTGCATCCCATAAGGATGCTGGGTAGTGGGAGTGATCCCTGCAGACCCTTTCTGGGTTGAATTCCATAGGGTGCCCTGGTCAGGGAGATGGTTTGGCCAAAGCCCATCCTCCTGCTATGTAATGAATGGAAAAGGGAGGAATCCATAATCATGATGTAAAGGAGAGGGTGCAACCAGCAGGGCATCAATCAAGTGGAAAGTGATAAAGGAAGCCTCTTGACAGGAGGGGCCAGCAGTGGAGGGAGGGATAGTGGCAGCATCATGAGGCCAAAAGAAATTTTGGCACGGCAATAAATCCTGGAGCGGCTGGAGCCGCTCGAGCACTAATGATGAGGCAAAAATACCAGCCACGTTTAACAAATATTTCTGCTCTGTATTTGGAGAGAAGCAGGACGACATGCTTGAATTGTACAAGAGTGATGAAACCGTCTATTAATTACTGCCAGGAATGTTAAACAACATCTGCCAACTCAGCGGGCCCAGGCACAGCCCGCCCTGGCCTCCTCCAAGAGCTGGAGGAGAATTTGGCTTCCTCATTAATTTCCTACGAAATCTTGGAATAGCAAGAAAATCCTGGCCAGCTGATGGAGAGCCCACCCATGCTGGGAGCTGCAGGGAGGCAGGGGTGCTCAGTCCTTAACTTGGCTCTGCTGGGATTTATATCATGTTTGCACCCAGTTCAATCCTTCTTGATGAAGAATAGCTGTAAGTTGGCAAAGGTTGGGCTTTTGTTTGCCATAACTTGGTATATAGATTTTCTGTATATTCATGTATTTTTGGAGGTTGCAAGAAAGTGAGGCTTGAGCTGGACAACATGCTCATTAAGACATCCTGCAGGAATCTTTGTCACAGCTTTGGGAGGGACTGCCATTTTCCCCTGCATCTCTCATGTGCTGTGCAGTGCCTGCAACCAGAAAAATGGGGGGGACAGAAGGGCAGAGGGGATAGGGGAACAGGGGAATGGAGGAGATATAGAGGGGCTGGAGGGATGGAGGGGAAGGAGCAGAGGAGGGAGAAGAAATAGAATAAGAAGGCAAAATGAAGAGGAAGAGGAGGAGGAGAGAGGGGGTCCAGGAGGGAGGACCCCATAGGACCAGAGCAAGTTCCAGCCGTGGCACAGTGCTGCTCCCCATCATTAGCAGCAGAAGGTAGCTTCTTCATTTCAGAAGGTGGAAACTGAGCAAGAAAGGTGGCTGAAGGGCACAGCAGACTTCAACAGCAGAAAACAGGTGGCTCAGCAGCAGAAAGACACTAATTAACAAATTAACTCTGTACAGTATGCACTGACCAGGGTAAGCTGAGGAGGACTTGACAGAGTCAAGTCAGAATCCCAGAAGGAGTCCTCAGCAGGCACCAGGGCTGCCACCTCTCTTCAGTGCCAGGTCCTTGAGTCAAATCACCACTGGTGCCCACGGTTTTGAAAACAAGGAGGTCCAAGAAATTCAGGTGGGATTCTGGGTAAGGAGGGGAGCTGGGCAGATACATGCACTCAGCCATGTCTCATCACTCTGCAAAGCCTGCCCCAACACCGGGGAGCTGGGAGGGAACCCAGCAGTGGTGATGGGGCTCAGGGCACAGCTGCCATGGGGTTACACTGGTCTCAGCATACAGGTGGGGAGGCGGGGCTGGGCTGGTGCTGATCCTGTGGAGAGGCTTTTTATCTCTTGGCCCCTTTGCATCCCGAGGGCACGGGTTTAAGGAAGACCATCTTTGGTGAAAAATCATGAGATTTAATACAAGCAAAACTCCTGCAGCTGCCTCCACAAGATGCTGGGTCACATGTAGATTATTTTTCCCAGACCTTTTCTACACATAAAGATGCTAGAATTTACTCCCTATAAAAGCCAAAATCCAAATATGGCTGCAAAATATTGGGGTGCTTCAGAGGAGAGAAGAAAGCTTGTGGGCAAGAGATGCTTGGGATGCCCTCTTCCAGCCTGAGCCCTGGATTCCCTTGCACAGCCACAGGGTGCAGGGGGGAACGGGACAGGTCTGGGGGTGCCCAGGAGGGACAGGGTAAGAAGTGTCAGTGGGATGGTGCCATCCAGCCCAGCCCACAGCACCTCACCCCTCATGGCCCCCAGGGGCCAGCTGAGGCACCTGGGACCCTGGGACAGGCAGTTACAATACAGAAATGTCAATTTAAATTAAAACATTTTTCATAAAGGATAAAGATAAAACCTGCCCTGTAGCAAAATGAGATGAGAGATTTATGGGGTATTGGGAGGACTGGTGTCCCCACTTCAGTGGGCTCAGGGTGGGGGGCTGGCTTGGCTTCCACTGTTGGCACCGCAGGGCACCCCAGGGCACTGCCATCTCCCCATCCCAGCCATCAGAGAGGCCAGAGCTGGGTCTGCAACGAAATGTCAGCTCGACAATAAAATGTGCAGAAGCTACATTTTCTTCAGGCTAATAAAACTCCTGGGCAACAGCAGAGATGCTTGGTACAGAGCTCCAGCACCCCCCTTGGCCCCCTCCTCATCTTCCTTGGGGATATGGGGCCCATTTGGCCCCATGTTCATTGTGCCAGCCCCTCACACAGAGGCTGCTGAGCACAGGCCCCAGCAGCAGTGTGAGACACGGCTCCAGAGCTGTGTGTGCCACGGCAGGGAGTAAATCCTCAGCGTCCTGTCAAGGTAAAGTGACAAAACACCGGCCTGCAATGCAGGAACTGCAGTTATAACATGAGAAAATCAATGCAATATATTATCAGGGACATAAAGATGCTATTAATGCTTCAGCGCAGAGCCCTCAGCTTCACCTGAGGCTCTGTGCATTCCTATCTGGTTGCTCAGGTCACTCACATGCTGGGGCTCAGTTCTGTGTTTATTCACTGACACCCCCACCCAACAAAGCTTTCCTGCTCCTACACACTGACTCCTGGGCTTTGACCCTGCCAGGGGCCTGGGCTCCAGCTGGAGATGCAATCAGGGCTGCTGGGGCCATGCATGGCCTCAGTGAATGCCTTTCTGAGGTGCAAGGACCCAGCGAGGCTGCAGCCCCAGGCCAGGCAGGTACCAGCTCTCTTTCCAGGGATTCCAATGACTGTGCAGCTCTGCAATCCACCCACCTGCACTCAGGTGCCTCCTGGAAAAGACTGAAGAGGATGACAACCCCTGTGCACCACAGAGTGAGGCCACAGGACATGTATAAGGTGCAGCACTCCCCTGGTACGGCAGCTGCCGGCAGGGAGCAGTCTGTGTCCTGGGGATATCTGTGCTGGATAAGGAGAGCTGGGCATATACATGCAGCCAGTCGCATCACATCACTCTGCAAAGCCTGCCCAACACCGGGGAGCTGGGAGGGACACCCAGCAGGGGTGATGGGGCTCAGGGCACAGCTGCCATGGGGTTACACTGGAAAGGCGGGGCTCAGTTGGTGCTGGATCCTGTGGACAGGCTTTTCGTCTCCTGGCCTCTTTGCATCCCGAGGACATGGATGCCACTCCCTGCAATTGACAGTTTGGACTGTTACTGAGAAGTTGAGTCAAGCCTCTTCTAATTGATTAATCAATAGCTTTAATTGAGTTGAGACTCCTTAGTGGGTAGCTTCACCACTGTTATCCCCTTAGCCGGCACTACCCCGCACTGATCCCCACCAAACACCCATTGCTGCGGCCTGGCCTCTGCCCAGGCCGTGCTCCCACAGCACAGTGAATTCCTGAATTCCTGGGGCTCGCAGTTACCTGGGGCTGCAGAGGGCTACTGCAGCAGTGACAGAGGACTCGGACCGTGCGGGGCTCCCGGAACGGGTAGGAGCCCCCAGGAATAAGCTGAAACACAAGGGGCTGCAAAATGTCCACGGCTCATGGTACCCGTTCTGTCAGCCACGGCAGAGCCCCGGGCATGGGCAGGGCAGGACACGCACCCCGCCCGTGCAGCCTGCGAGAGCGCCGGGGGACACACGGAGCCGGGGAACGGGCACCGCCGGGGTGACACTGCTGCACCCCCGAGCCACAGTCTGCAGAAGCGGAGATGAACATTTTATGGTAAAATATGCAGAGCATGGGACAAAAGGAGAGAGCGCTTCTCGCATAATGAGACGCTGTCAGAGACAAGCTCCCCAGGAAACCAATTAAGAGGGCGCTTCGCGTGTCAGGCCAACACCTGGCAAACCCCCCTTTTCCAGAGTGAATTCCAGCCGCGCGGAATTCCAGCAGCAGCTCCATGCGGCCCCAGCACGGCTCTGTCCCGCAGACCCACGCGTGTCACAGGCGGCACGGAGCCGTCTCTGCCCGCGGGGCGCAGCGTGGGGCCGCTCACCCACGGCCGCGGGCACGTCCCGGAGCCCTCAGCGCGCCGCAGGTGCAGGGCCGAGCCCAGCACCGCCGCCGCCGAGCGGCGCTCGCTGCGCTCCCGGGGCGGGCCGGGGCTGCCCGGGCGGGCCGCGGGGCCCGGAGTGGCCCAAGAGCGCCGCCCAGTCCCGCCCCGCCCCGCCGCCATGGCACTGCGCTTCTCCGCCAATCTCTCATGGCTCTTCCCGGAGCTGCCGGCGCTGCCGGCGCGGCTGGAAGCGGCGGCGGCCGCCGGGTTCGGAGCGGTGGAGGCGGCTTGGCCGGGGGGCTGCCCGGCCCAGGAGCTGCGGGCCGCGGCGGAGCGGGCGCGGGTGCAGATCGCGCTCCTCAACGCCCCCCCCGGTACGGCCGCGTCCCGCTGTTCCCCCCGTGCGTGGGGTAGCGAGGACCCTCCGCCGACCCTGCCGCTCTCTCCCAGGGGACCCGGAGGCGGGCGAGCTGGGGCTGGCGGCCGTGCCGGGGCGGCAGGCAGCCTTCCGGCAGGGCCTGGAGGCGGCCGTGCGCTACGCCAGGGCTGTGGGCTGCCCCAGGTAGGTGCGAGGCGGGACCCCCGCTCCGGCCGCGTCCCCGGCCCCGGCTGCGATCCTGCTCCAGCGCTCCTGCCCTTTGCCCCGCGGTACCTGCCGCCGCCGGGTCACCGAGCCTCTCCCGGGCAGCATCTCCTGCTCGGCTGCGTGGGGAAGGAGCCAGCTCGGGCAGACCCCGCTGTGCGGGGCCGCGGCCTCAGCGTGCTCCCCGGGAGCGGGCCCGGAGCTGCCAGGCACGAGCCTGACCCTGCCCTTCGCAGTAGAGGCTCTTGTTCCCACCTCCACACAACAGTCCTCAGGATAATCCTCCCTTTTTCCTCCTCAACTGCACCAGTCGTTTCCACCAGGACACCACAACAGTTGCTTTATTGAGGCCACGCTGACTCCAGCACAGCGGAGACACCATAAAAGATGCAATTAGCCTGGCACAGCTCCCTTCAGCAAACCAACAGGGCCCTTTTATTCCACTTACTTTGCACCATTCTTTTCTGTTGCAACTCAGTCCAAAGCCCTGTGGAGGGCATGGGCTAGGCAGCCCAGAGGCTGCCCAGCACCATTTGCACACTGGTACAGGCACACTGAAAAGGTTTTTGTTTCTACTGTGTTCCTTCCCCCAGTAGTGGCTGAAGATGGCCTGGTGCTTGAGCTCTTCATGGCAGGGTAGTCCAGCATGCAGCAATGTCCCCTCCCTGCTCACAGCCAGCAAGCAGTGACACCACGCATAGGGCAGGCCCCTGGCAGAAGGAGCAATGCCAGTTGCCCAACATGCTGGTTTGCGGTTCCCCAAGGAGCAAGAGCCCAAAAAGCTTCAGAGTCAGGATGAAAGAGCTGAAGGCAGTTAACAAAAGAGAGAAGAAGCAAGGTCTGTGATTTGTCAGGCAAAAGGTTCAAAGTCATCCCTCTGTGTATTCAGGTGGAATGGAGCATATTTGTGTCCTGGCTGGCAGCTGGCTGCTGTTGTGCCTCCTGGAGGAGAGATGGCTCTTGTTGCCCCTTTCTGTGTCTGCTCCCCCAGCCTGGCCCCCTTTCCCACCAGCAAAGGAAGGTGTATTAGATCAGGCCAGCTGCTCGCAGTTGCTGCCTGTGATTATCTTTCTGTGCCTGTAGGATTCATGTGATGGCTGGGCGGGTTCCCTTGGGCACAGACCGGGCTGCAGTGGCAGGTGAGATGGAAACCACCTTCATTGAGAATCTCAGATACACTGCTGACCTCCTGTCCCAGGTAAGTGGGGAATGGGTCCTGCTTTGTGTGTGCAGTTCTTAGGATACCCAAGATGGGGAATAGCCCACCAGCCTGGCCTGGGGAAGTTATGCTTCCTGCTGCAGAGATGACAGGATGCTCCGCAGGTTGACATTACTGTTTACAGGAAGACATGATTGGACTGTTGGAGCCTATTAACAACCGTATCACTGACCCTCGCTACTATCTGAACACCCCACACCAAGGTAAACCAGACAACAAAAGTCTCCTTCAGAGGAGGAGAAGGATCTCCACAGTTGATAAAGGGGGTCCTGGGGCTTCTCTGCAAAGCTTCCACCCTGGAGGCCATGGTTTCTCATTTTTTGCCCCCTTAGCTGCTGCCATTCTGGAGAAAGTGGGACGGCCCAACCTGAAGCTGCAGCTGGTGAGTCAGCATTGAAGCTCTCCATGAGAGAAGCTTGGACAGGTCCAAAAAGGAATTCTGGTGGCCATGGGCTTGTTAGACCCCCTTGGGGACACTGAACAGGGACCAAAAGCACAGCTGTCTTTAACTGCTCACAGTTGACCAGCTGCACCCTCCCTTTTCCTCTCTCGCCCCCAGGACCTTTTTCACTGCCAGATCATGGATGGCAATTTGTCACGCAACCTGGAGACATACTTCCCACTCATCGGTAACACCCTGTGCCCAGACCACTGGGGAGTGGCTCTGAGAGGGATCACTCCTACTCCAGGCTCTGCTGTAGCTGGCTGGGGGTGTGGGGATGCTCTTGGGTCACCTTGTTTCATGGTCAAAGAAGGCTGCAAGCCAGGCTGCCTTAGGCATGGCCTCTCCCCCTCCCCCCCAGGTCATATCCAGATTGCACAGGTCCCAGGGCGGCACGAGCCCGACAGCCCTGGGGAGCTGAACTTCCCCTACATCTTTGAGCTCCTGGAGTCCCTCGGCTACACTGACTACGTGGGGTGCGAGTATGCTCCGAAGGGTGAGTAGGCCTGCAGGTCTGAGCCCCACAGGCAGGTCCAAGCACAGAGTTGGCTGTGTACTGTGCAAAGACAGGCAGGTCCTGGGAGGCACAGGGTGTCATCCCTACCTGGGGATGAGGGCTCTGTCCTGAACAGAAGCTGCTCCAGCTGCAGCAGGAGACCTTGTCTGTCACTGCAGGAGACACCCTGGAAGGTCTGGGCTGGCTGCGATCCTACTGGGAAAGCCGAGGGCTGCAGCATGGTGGGACCAGCAAGGCAGCCAAGTAAAACTAGAAAACCATGAGAATAAAAGACAAAACAATGGCTTAACAGAGGAGCATGTGTCTTCTCTAGGACTAGGGGAATGTGGTGGGTGGGATGATTACCTAGAATGAGATTAGGAGCATCTATGTCATTTCCCGTCCCCAGGCTCTACTGGGCCAGCCCAAGCTATTGGACCCTCATCTACAGAGTAGCGTGTTCAATTTAGTGATGGCTCAGGTACCACTGTACCACTTCAGGTACAGAGAAACCTTTTGCTTCCAGGCTGCAGGGGTGTCCAGGGAGAGGTTTCCAGTCTCCCGAATAAGGGGAGCATTCCAGCTGGTGCCTGAAGTTGTGGAAAGAACACTTTGGACTTCCAGGTACTGAAGTTCTCAAGGCTGTTGCCAGTGTCCAGCACTGGCAGCAGGGCTGTGACTCTGCAGCAGGGCTGCAGGTGAAGCAAGCAGTCCCCTCCCAGGCTGTCTGATCCAAGGTAACAAGCTGCCTGCACATGGATACTCAAGGCTGACTGTCCTGCTGCTCCTGCTCTGGAGCAAGTGTAAGATTCCAAAGCAAACCCAGCCAGCCCAGTAGCCAGGGCTGCTCTGCATCCTCCACAGGCAGTTTTCCACAGCCTACAGCGACTGAGCAGGGATCTGGTTCAGTTTATTTCACAGACAGACCAATGGCTCAAATGTACATCTCCATAAAACCTTCCTGTGATCCAGTTTACCCTTCCTGTCCCATTCATGCTCTCCCAAGGAAAGCAAAAGGCCAGAAGCAGTTGTCCTCACTGCCAGTCAGGGAGTCCTGCACTCAGCAGTCTTTCCTCCTAAAGCCAGAGCACTGTGCAGTGCTGCCCTGGGCAGAAGATGGTGCCGTGCACGCTCCTTAGTGCCTTCCAGCAGGCAGAACTCACCTATGGATGCCGAAGCCACGTCCCTGAGAGTTGTTCTGCTGCAGCCAAGTTCCTGCCCTTGCTGTTTGGTTCAAGGCCATTCAGTATCAAACGCACTGAAAACAGCACACCAGGGCCATACCACCCGGGCAGCAATGAGCTGCACATCCCCAAGCTCCTCAGGCCAGTAGCCATGTGTGCCACTGGCAGCACTGCCTGCAGCGCCCACACACAGGTCCCCCCAGAGACCCGTTCTGCCCCACGGTCACCAATGGCACAGCCATGTCGAGGTCGGAATAGGCGTTGCTCCAGGGCGTGCTGCCGCTGCTAGAGCAGGCCCGTCCACAGGTTGAAGCAGGCGGTGTTGATAACTGACTCCAGGTGATGGTACGTGGACACGAGCTGTGGCAGAGGACTCTCGCTGTTCTGGGGCTGCACTGGGAACGGCTCCCGGAAAACCACAGTGAGGCTCTGCCAAGAGGGAGGAGAGGGTCAGGGGACAGGCTGCAGACAAGCACCGTGCAGTCCCTAGCCCAGGTGTGTGGACACTTTTTTGGCAGTGTTAGGCAAATACTGGGAGAAGTCCCAAAACGCCAAAGGCACTAAAAGCTAGTGCCTCTTCCCGTGACAAAGCATGTTTCAGCTTCCTCCCAATTTTTCTGCTGGAAATTCAGTGCAAGGACTTGCCCACTCTGTCCCAGCTCTCATGCATCTGCAGTTACACCAATCCTGGCAGCAGCCACAGGAGAGGAGGGGATCCTACTGCCTCCACAATAACAGGAGCTCCCAGGGAAATTAGAGGGAAATTTCTTTTTCTAAGGGAAAGAGTAGGAGTGCAACAAATGGGGAAGGGGAGGAGATTAAATGTAATAACTGCAATCCTAAAAATAAATGCTGCCTGCTCCACTCTGACTAGTGACTGTACTGAAAAGAGAGGAATAGGGAGCAGGCAGAGGTTGCAGGAGCTGAAGCAGAACAAAAATGTGACTCAGTGCACTCAGGTCAGTGTCATGGAGGCAAGACACAGGGACAGGATGTTCTCCAGAGTTGAAATGCAGCACATCCAGTAACCAGGGTCCTTTACAAACTGGTAAAGCCATGAAAAGAGCTGTGTAACTACAAAACAGCAAATGTACCACCATCATTTAGGAGGAGAAAGGAAGTTATTTATGAGCCCAGCTCCAGCAGCATGCAAGGCTTGGAGCAGACTGGGGGAGACAGAACAATGAGGGAAATGCAGCTCAGTGTTACCAAAGTGATGTGCTAATGCTAAAATTCTCTTTGATAAGGTAATATTTCTAGACAAAGAAACCATGGTACATCTTATCTGAGATTCGGGACAGATTTGATGTGGTGTCACATGGGAAATTTAGGTAAGCTGAAAAGATAGGAATTAACTCAAAAATTATAAGATTAGAACATAGCAGTGCTGAAAGGGGAAACGGAGAGAGGTTAGAGATAGAGTTCCTTCAGGACAGGCTTTGGGACTCACACTGCCTAGTACTTTAACAAGTCTGGTACAAAGATGAGGAGTATGCTGATAAAATGTAAGGCACTAATACAAAAGGGGATTGGGATAATGCAAAAAAAAAAAAAAAGAATAAAAAAGCTCTGAGAGAGCTTTAAGAAGCCACAAGAATGGGATGAACGCTAAGCACAAAATACAATGTTATGAAAACAAAGGATTTCTGTTACAAAATGAGATTCACTGGGAGAGGGGATGGAGGGATGGAGGTTCTGGGTTTATCATATCAAGGACCACAAGGTGACACTATGACCATCAGGTGGCAGGAGGCACTGAGCAGCCTTCCAGCAAGCACCACCTCTTCTGTCTCCCCTACCTGCTTTTCAGATGGAGCATGATTTATTTTGTACGGCATCAGTTACTCTGCAGAAGCCTAATTGTGGACTGAAGCCTCTTGTAGATCCCCTGCTCTCACATGGAGCTGCATTCCCTGTGACCCATCCTGTACCCTGCCTGGGAGCACACCTGAAAGCAAAGTATTTTTGCCCTCAAGTTCAGTGAAGGCAAAGGTCCTTGCAGGTTTGCTAGGACCCTGACAGTGCAGGTCCCCTTCCTTTCTGCCCAGGTAGGAGCAGCCCACAGCACTGGTGACCCCTCCCAGCTAGAATTTGTGATCTGACTTTGGACTGAATACCGGACTGCTTAGCCTGGATAGAGAGATAGCTGAGAAAATGATCCAAAAGCAATCCTGTGAAGGAAAAGAGGATCAAGTGTTCACTCTTTTCTAATACAAGAACAAAGGGACATCACATGGAAAGAACAGTAAGAGTTTCAGAAATAAGCCAAGAAAGTTCTTCACCTAGACTGCAACTACCTCACGGAGCTGCAAATCAGGGGAAATCAAGAATACCAGAAATTAACCAAAGGGAAAATAAAGCTGTGGAGGGCTATTAAATAAATGCAAATGCCACTTCTAGTTCAGTATGGGCCTAAGCTACAGATTTTCACATGCTGGGACAGTATTTAGAAGCATCACAAGCTTCTTGACCTGGTTGTGTTCTCATGCACACTTGCCCTTGGCCACAGCTGATCACTCTAGACAGATTCCTGGCCTGAGCCAACATAGCTGCTGTTCTGCTCCCAAGGACTCACCGTTTTTCCTGAATGAGAATCAAGGAACACAAGAACAAAGCAATCTGTGAACTTCTGGTTGAGCACAACCTGTCAGGAGAGTCACAGAGCATGTCAGAAAGGAGACAGTACAGAACTCAGGACAGGGACATAGGGACAGTGGCTGCAGATGGGCAGTGGGCTGTGTCTTACCAGATACTGGGTGCCAGTTTCAGCATTGTGGAAGTGCCGACAGCTCTGGGGAAAGCGGCTCAACAGCACCTTGATGAGGCTCTGGTACCAGGAGACTGTCATGGTGAGGAAGCATTCCTGAAGGCATAGAAAAGGCCTGATCTTCAGCCTTTCTCTAGCCATGGCACCAGCAGCCATAATACTACAGCAGCCTTCAGACCCCAAATCAGATGCAACCTTCACAGCCCACTGAGGATGCTGACTGAGGGCTGTTCACTCTCTATAGACAGGTCCATGCAGTCGCCCCCTTCTTCTGCTAGCTAGGAGCTGTGTTCTGCCTCTACCTTCCCACCAAGCAGGAAGAGATGTGCATTGCAGGCCCCTTCACCTGGCACCCCACCTTATCCCCAGAGCAGAACAGCAGCTGCTGTGCGCTGTGCCCCCATCCCTGCTACTCACCAGCTGGGGGTCGACATCTGCAATGGATTTCCCATGCACAGCATCGAGCAGCTCTTCCAGCTCCACCAATGAGAGCTTGCCCAGCTTCAGCTTGTCAGAAGCCAGAGGCTCCAGAAGGAAAAGGCGCTTCCAGAGGTTGTCCCTGCGGCAGTGGCACTTGGCCAGCTGCACCATGCTGCTGAGCTGCTTCTGGGCTGAGGCCACCTCAGAGGCCAGCAAGGGGAAGAGTGGAGAGGTGTAGAAGAGCCCAGGCCCCAGTTTGACCTGCGTGCCCCCTGCATAGAACTCGCTGCTGTCCTCCACGTCCTGCCACAGCTCCCGCTCTGCTGATGGCTGCCGGCCCAGGCTCGGCTCCGGCTCCGCTGCCTCCCAGGCCGCCCGGCCTACCACAGGCTCCAGCACTTCCCGCTGCAAGCGCGGCAGCTTCTTGAAGCGGCGCATGTCGGCCGTGAGCCGCGGAAAGAGCTCCCGCTGGCTTGTCATGATGACGTAGAAACGCAGCCTAGGAGCAATGAGACACTTGTGACCTGCGGAAGGGCTGCTCCCCTCTCAGCTGCACTGCAAATGAGCCACAGGCCCCTCTGTCCCTGCCAGAAAGGATGCTTCTCTGCCCGGGTTCTCACAGTGATCCTCCCCAGACACCAACAACTCTGCCTGTGCTATTCCAGACAGAACCAGGGCCCAAAGCCCTCCTCCCCAGCCAGGAAGCTTTGCTGTCACTGGCTCCCACTGGCTCACCGGAGCATACGTCTCTCTGCCTCGCTCTGCTCCTCAAACGGTGCAGCACTGTGACAAACCAGGAGGGACACATCGAAGTCATCATGGTGACGCAGACCTTCAGAATCCTTGTAGGAGCCCGAGCTGGGATAAAAAAGCACATAAGTATGAAGGAAGACTCACTTTGTTCTCCCAGGGCTCCTGATCACAACAGAACTGTTAGACATGGGGAATTCCACACAGCAGGACTCCCCAGAAGTGCCATAGGAAATGTCAAATGCAGCTGCACACATACACACCACCCTGAAGGACTGTCCAGAACTGCTGTCTGGCACTGTATAGAACAGTCAGCTTTGCTGGCACCTTAGGGCAGTGTCCCCAGGACTGGCAGGTTGCCACCAACCTCTAGCAGCCCCAGGAACTTGCAGCAGATGCACTCACCTGTTCCAAATAGAGACCAGTGCATATTCATTCTGCTCTGTGCCTGGTGTTCCCTTCTTGCTGTCATTGCCCGTGGCCGGTCGGGCCATGCGCAGGGGTTTCATGTGGTAGGTGTTGGCGTGGTCAGCGATGTAGTTGTACAGCTGGTGTGCAGTGATCATGTTGGTGGGCAGGGCCAGCGTGCCTAGTGGAAAAATACATTGCTATTAGAGAAGACACTGCAACCAACCTGCCCCTTCCACAACAGGGCAACAAGGACTTTCCCTGGAGCTCAGACCCTCCCATCACCCTCACTCTGTCATCTCCCTGAATACTCCAAAAGTCAGTAAGGTTTACTTGTAAAGGACTTTTGCCAAGTTGTGTGCTGATGATCAATCCCAGACCGATAATATATTGACCTACATACCTTGGAAAACGTGATTGCGGCCAAATTTGGGGATGTCAGAGTGATGGGCAATGAAATCCTCCAGGAAGCTGGTGAGATGGTAGCCTTGGCGGAGAGTCATGTGGGAGCCCAGCAGATACTGGTGGACGATGCGCAAGTGGAAGTCGTAGCTGAACGAATGCACGTGCATGAGGTCCCGCACCTTGTCACACTCCTCCGTGAAGAGCATAGAGAGCTGTGGAGGGACAAGGAGTCAAGGCACCAGTGTTACCAGGCACCTCACACCCTCCTGCAAAGCCCTGCTGACAAGGCACGGCACAGCCAGTGCAGCTGCCCCAGCATCAGAGCAGGATGCAGCCTCATTACACTGCCCTGTGCATGTGCAAGCTTTCCAGGAAAGAAAGACTCAGCAAATCTGCAGACAAGGTCCTGGAAGGCTCTAAGCTTAGGAGAGACATTCCTGGCATATGTAAGATGCAGCCTTGCTACAGAGCTCCCTTGGAAAAGACAGTATGGTCATGCATGCCTCCTGTCTCAGACAGCCTGGAGCTGGCCAGCCTCTACACAGACATCCAGTGCCCTTGAGAAAGGCAGCAGACACCCTGACCTTACAAAGGAGAAGGGAGCAGGCAGCCCTTGAGTGTTGTAGAGCAAGGCACAGAGGTATAAAGGAACCTTTCTGGTGCAGAAAGTAATCCCCTTTAGCAAAGGGCAGGAATCATGTTCACAGATCACCATTCCCACTCCATTTCCTTCTTGTTCCAAGGGAAGCAGAGAGCCATGCACTGACTTCCCTTGGAGCAGGCATCTTTGCCAGAATTGCTCCTATTCCTCCCCAGTCTACTCTGTCTTGCTCCCCAAGCTATGACACGAGTCATCCTCTTGCCAAACCTCCCACCTCCTTTTACTGCACTCCAGCTCTGCTCAAGCAGCACCATGGAGGGCACGTGGCTGCAGAAGGCTCTGAGAGGCTCTGCTTTTCCTGAACTCCTCTATGTTCCAGAGATCACTCCTCCCCACAAAGCATCCCCTGCCCCTGCGGAGCAGCAGCTGTGCCTGCAAAGCCATTACCTGAGAGTTCACAGACTGGCCCATGGGGATGCGCGAGCACTCCAGCGCGTATTGCTTCACACAGAAATAACAGCCCTGGAGGAGAGAACATGTGAGCAGAGCACAGCACAGCCTTGGGCCCCTCCAGGGAAGGAGCACAGTCCCCACACTTCACACTTGGGCTGGGGCCCAGACACGCTCACCCCAAGTTCTGTCTCACCTCTTGTCTGAACCATGCCAGACCAGCCAACATGTGGCTGAGCACAGAGCACCCTAACTGGTGCCGAGCTCTTCATGATCATTCCTCCAGGCAACTCTTACAGCTCTGAGCCCTGCAGAATCATCTCCAGCTGATCCCAATCTTGCAGGACCATGGAAGAAGCAGGACAGGACAAATGAAGAATCACATGTCCCTTCTGCACTCCACTCCCTTTGTCACCTCTGAACACTGTCCTTGAAGATCCCCCAGAGATCGTACTTTGTTTTTTGTTCTTTCTTACCTGGAAGGCCAACTCCATCAGCACAATCCCACCTGGAAGAGCTCTCTGTAGATGGTAGGTGGCAACAGCAGGGCTTGTGCTCTGGGAAGAGAAGGACAAAGCTGAAGAGGTTCTCTGGCTCACAGGGGTGTGAAGCTGCCACAATGCTCTGTGGCAGTGGTGGAAATAGAGGCCTCATCAACTGAGCAATCGCACTGGAGAGAAGAGAGGAGATATGACAGAGCTGACACTGAAAAGAATCCTAAAAAACCTAATAAACAGCCTTTGGGAGAAAACACCAGGCACACTTATCCCTTCACCTCCTGCTTGCTCAGGACAAGGTCTCTAGAGTGTGGGACACTGAGCCAGCGAACAGTAGCGTCCATGGAACCTCACTCCTGCTGTGGTGTACCCAGACCATTGTGCCTGCCTGATACAGCAGCTATCAGAGACATCCTGTCTCAATTCAGAATTTAGCTGCCAGAAAATCCATTTGCTCTCTTAACTTGTTCAGCAGATTGCTCTCTTCTCATTTTATCTGCAAGGTGTTGTCTTACCCACAGTCCTGCACCAACATCGGCCAAAGACAGGTGCCAATAAAGTGTCAAAAAAGGGTGAGTAAATGTTTTCTGCTCCCATCATCCCTGGGTGATCCCACAAGCCATGGGTAGTTTCTACTTATCTAGAGACTCCAATGGATTCCTCTCCCAGGTACTCAACTTATTCAGTCTCATAAGATCATGTTCACAAAACTCATGTGTTCACAAAACCTGCTGCTCAAAGAAACACTCTCTTTAGTTTTAAAACTGGCTCCAAATACTTTCATTTGATGGTCTCTAGGTGTTACATTGAATAAGACAGGAAAAGTTAAATCCCTTTCCAGGTTAGCTCTGGCTTGTTCCTCCCTAGCTGCCACTTCTTTATACATGAGGAACCTCAGCCTGCTCTCACAGTAGAGCCATTTCAGGCTTATCTTCTCTAACCTCTTTAACTTCTGCATTCATCTCACGCTAACTAAAGATCCTTCTGCCCTAGAGCTGCCCTTAAGCATAGATGCTGAAGATTCTCTGACAGGTAGTCCTTCAGAATCTCACCCAAAAGCAGCTATCCTTGCCCTAGGTCATCTTCTTCTGAGTCCCTCCAAGCTGTTACCAGTCTTTTGATATTTGCCCTGGTTTCACCCAGTGCCAGGAAAGGGCTCTTGAGGCCTGTAGGAGGACATACAGGAGGGCAAAGAGATCTCATTGCATTCAAACTCTCAAAGATGTTGCTGGTCCAGACAAGCTGGCTTTGATGCTTTCTCTGCCCTCCCACCTCCTTTCTCCCTGAAACAATTTCAAAAGCCAACCAGAACTGGCCCACTCCACAGCCTGACTGCCATCTCAGTTCCACCCTTGGAACAGAAATGCACTCACCTTTGGACTTCCCTCTGGTTTTGGCTTTGTGTAGGAAAAGGACCCTCTACCCTCCACTCCCATTGCTGCCAGAGCTCGGATCCGGCTTGTGCTGCTGGAAATGAGAGCAGGGACAGCCTTGAGCAGGGAGCCAAGACCTGTTGTGTCAAACCAGGGCACAGCTCAGCGTGTTGGCTCTTCTCCAACACCAGGGTCCCCAGGATGTCACTGACCTGCGAGTGGTAGGTGAGGGTGGCCGCACCTGGACCAGAATGAAGCCCATGCTCTGCAAGTACTGGATGTACTGCTGCAGGAAGGCATTGCACATCTCCTGCAGCCACGGCTCCTCCTTCACCTTGCAGGGAACTGCATCTGCCGAGTCACAGCTGTGGCTGCGGTCCCTCCCCGAAGCTGTAGAGTCATTGGAGCGGTGGCGCTTCTGCAAGAGAAAGCAAGTTCCTAAGGAGAGCTGCTCTGACTGGCCCCAGCAGAGGACACCAGGTGCCCTGGTCGAGCAAAAGGCAGATCTCTCTCTGCCGGAGAGCACTAACATCTGGTTGTCCAAGCACTGTCCCAGTGACCAAAATCAAAATCCAAGATCTACCCAGCCATGCACAGACCTAACAGCGCTGCAATAACCTGCAGGAACCTGCTGCCTCCCCCAGAACATCTGCCTCCTCCAGAACAGCTTCCACAAAGTGGAAGTGGCTCACAACTGGTTCATGCAAAGCTCAGAGCTTTAGCTCCTATTGCCACGGTAAGTGTCCAATCCCCTTATGAATCCTGCTGACTTCTCAGGATTTCTTAGCAGTTCAGTAGCACTGAAAAAGTGTTTCCTTCTAAACACTCAGTTCTTCTTTTGATGTCTTGAATACTCCTTTTCTATGTGCTGAGAGAGACTAAGGTTTCTTTTTTTTGATCTCTCTACTTTAAGCCTGCAGTTCTGTTACATATTTCTATCTGGCTTTCTGCCTATCTGCTCCACCAACCACAAGAGATGTCTCTTCACCTGGCATCTCTCCAGCTACTCTCTGACCTTCTCCAAGTCTCTCCAGTTCAGTGCCTTTGCCACTTACTGGCCAGATGAAGACATTAATACACTAGTATTTTAGAAATTTATTAGAATATTACCCATTATACTAACACCCCTTTCTAATGTACTCTAACCAGTGTCTGCTGCACCCAACTGTTCACAAATTGAAGAAACCACTGAGATGTGTGCTCTGTACAGGCTCTGCAGTGAGTGTACAATACAAGAGGGTTCAAATCGCTCTCCACATTGTTGTGTTTTACTGCGAACCAGGTCCCAGCTCCCACAAAAGCTCTCATTTCACAGGCTACTCAGGTGCCTCTAGAGTTCTTTGCATTCTTTTTCTGTTCTGACCAATCTTAACAGCCTTCCAGCACTGCAAAATCTGGCAACTCATATGTCCCAATAAACGACCTGCAGATACAGAAACCAATACAGCACCTTGAAACCCCCGCTGCAAGACTCTTCAAATTCAATAACCAATTTCCATTTTGCTCGGTTCCAAGAACAAAGTGAAGTTTTCATTCGGTGATAATACCTTCCCTTTCACCTGCGAGTGTTCAATTTCTGTAACAACTTCTGCTTAAAGACCATCAAAATCCTTTTGACATTCTCATAATGCCTGTTCTTCCCTTCTGACACACATACAGACTGCGAACAGCCAGTATGGGATTTGCACTGGTTAGTCTGTCAGGTTGCAAGCTGCTCAGAATTCAACTGGTTTGCCTTCAATTGTTTTGGCTATTTGTTGGGTCCAGAAAAGGCTTACCAGGTCTGTCTGCTGAATTAATAAGGGAAGTTTTGCTTCCTTAACAGATCAGTACCAGACAGTGCCCTTGATGGCTTCTCCAGACTCAGCCCTGAATTTCCTGGGTAGAAAAGGAAATCAGTCTTCTCCAGGGATAGTGTGGCTGCAGGAGAAAAGCTCTGAGGACCCAAGGATTTTCTCAGTCTCCAACCTACAGCATTCAAATTCATCCTGTATCGTAGGAGTGAGGCCAGAGCAGCCCTGTCTTGGGAAAAGACAGCTCCTTTGTCCCTGTGCACAAAGCCCGACCCCACTGGTGCTTGCTGACACTCACCTTCCCCTCGACCTTGCCCAGCTGGTCAGTCTGGATCTGCTGCCGGAAGGCTGGGTCAAAGAGCAAGGGGGTGGCACAGTAGTGAACCAGGCGTGAGGACTGCTTCAGAGTCTCCAGGTCTGCCAGCTGCACGACATGAGAGGAGCATAGTTACAGCACACACCCCTCACCGAGGCTGGGAACAAGCTGTCCATGACACTGCAATGCTGCTCAAATGGAGAGAACCTGGGGAATCCCCTGCTTTACAGCCTTTCCAGTGCTGGGCAGTGAGGCCACATGCCCAAACATGGTTCAGAGCCCTGCAACCCCAAAAGTTCAAGCAGAGACCACTACTCCACTGCCTAGCACCATCCCCACCACACACCCTGCTCAGAGCTGCAGTGCTCCCCTTTGCTGGTGCTCCCAGTGTGCTGTAAGAAGGCCCAGCCCTCCACCTGTCCAGGCTGCACTCACACTGATAGGCATGTTGGACTGAGCTGATCTCTGCTGCCAGGTGACAAAGAGATTTTCAATCTTCATCTGTTTCTCCAGTTCTGAAGGAAAGAAAGCAGTCACAAGAGCATCAAACCACAGCCCCAAGTATTGCTACTATCCTTCACTCCCACCCCGAACAGACCATAACCCATTTCCACAGAGAACTGTCCCCTGACAAAACCCTTGTTCTGCTCTGATCTCCTTTCCCAGAAGCGAGATTATTAGGCAGGCTCCCATGATATCAGCCTTGCTTTACCTTTCCTCTCCATGTTCTTAATTTCCAGGAACTGGGCCCCATGCTGAGCCACAGGGTCAAAAGGTCCCACGTCAGGCCCATGGGGTAAGCGCCTAATGGTGGTGACATCCCGCAGAGCTTCGTCAAAGGGCACCACGTCGGGATGGAAGTGCAGGGATGGGAGGCTGCGGGCAGAGCTGCTCAGCCGGCCTTGCTCCTTGCTGGGTGGGGGACACGGGCTCCGGATCAGCGCATCCACCTCCAAAGTGGAGTTCAGGAAAGGATTTGGCTCCTAAGCAAACAGACAGAGCCATGAAGCCTACTTACTGCCAGTTCTGGAGCAAGAACCCCCAGAGTAAGTCCAGTTCTGGCCATCTGCTGAGATCTGTGTTAGCCTTTTCCACTACAGTTCCAAAAAGAGCATGCCTGGGCCCACCATGTCTCTAATGTGAACTGGGAAGCCCATTCCTCATCCTCCACCCTAAGTAATTCAGTTACCAATAAGTGCTGCCAGCAGAAGGATCTGGCTTCTCTTTCCACCTGTCTCCAAGAACAGAGCAACAGTCTGGCTGGAAATGTCAAGTTGGACATGTGGATGTCTGGGGATGCCCTGCCAATCAGCACACAAAATGTGCTTGCACGCTTCCTCAGATCCCCACACTGCCAAGGCCCTTCCTGAAGAAGAAAGGACTGCCCTGCCTGGAGTGGTGCCCTACCTGCTTGCTGTCCTCATGCCATGGCGTGTCCATGAAGCAGTGGTGGTGGAAGAGTCCCATCTTTTGGCTGATCAGGCAGTGCACGATGTGGGACCGGGCATTCTGCCACTGCAGCAGGCGTGTCAGGGAGCAGTTCAAGTTGGCCCCCAGGTCTGGGGACCAGTTGTAAGTGTAGAGCGTCAGCTGGAGAGAGAGGAGCAGGAGGAAGCCTTAAGGACATGTTCAGAGAGAGCCTGCATGGTGGCACAGGCTGCCCCAAGTGTTCTGGTGCAAGTACACCTGGGCAAGCCTGCGCCACCATGGGCAGCTGCAGCCAGTTTCAGCTGACAGGCTACAACAGGGAGAATGGCAACAGCTCAGTTACAGTCCCCTGTTAACAGCCACAGCCATTACTACCTTTTTGTCAATGATCTCCATGAAGAGGAACCTTTGCCGGGGCACCAGGTCTCGACCAACAAGGCTGGGATCAGAGCCTCTCTCTGCTGAGCTGAATTCCATGGCCTCAAAGCGCTGGAGCCCTTTGTGAACTGGAAGAAGCCACAGTTATCACCCTCAGTACTGGTTCATCCCACTTTTATGTCAGGATCATGCAATTAAGATGTCATGACAGGATCTTTTGCCACAGTACTGCTCAGTTCCTTGAAATAAGCTGTCACAAGCACATTCAAAAGTAAGGTCTCAGACGGCAAAACTGGACAACCCACTGCCCACCTCTGGGCACAAGCAGTCTGTCCCAGTAAGGAGGGGAACCCTGTTCATTGATGTTCCCCCAGAAGACTCCAGCACAGTCCCAGGGACCATGGCCAGGCACTCACCCTGTTCTGTGCTGCAACGCCACTGCTGGAAGTTGCGTCCCAGCAGGATGAAGTGCCTGATGACTCCAGGGCAAGGGCTGGCACTCTGACCAGACTTATAGGGCAGGAAGGCGGTGCCCCGATGGTAGCTGCAAAGAAAAGCCCCAGAGGTGACTGCCAAGCAGAGCTGTGGCAGTAGAAGTATGGCTGGCTGATCAACACCTGCTGGTGCTAAACAGCCACCCATGAATCACATAACTCACCAGATCTGCTCAAACACTTTGACAGTGGTGTCACTTGCCAGGGCAGTGACCAGGTTCACCACTTCTACTAGGATGGAGGATAGGAGGAAACGAGAAACCATCTCCAAGGAGCACTGCTGCACTGACGGGCACCCTGCATGGAAGATGTACTGTAGGACAAGGTGCCAAGCTGCCCCAGAGCCACATCCTGCCCACATGAGCAGTGGAGAGGGCTAAGGGCCTGAGGCAGGCAGAACTGGAGAACAAGAACTTTATATGGATGAGAAGATGAAGCCTGAAATAACCCCTGGTTTCAGGTTCTGGCCCAAAGTGGGACCTGAACCAAACATCCTGTATGCTCTGAGCACAGCACTTTATTCCCCCACTTATTCCTTGCTCCCTGGCTTACTCCTCACCAGAGGAAGAGAAGAGCTCTACTTTGCCATCAGGAATGTGAGAGGATGTACAAACACCAAAGTGAAAGGTAACCAGAAAGCAGCAACATGGCAGCTGTACAGCCCCAAATCCCTGCATCTGAAGGGTGTTCCTCCTCTCCCTCCCTGCCTGTAAGAGGGTCACCCATGCAACTTCACAGTGCCAGAGCATGTTGCAGAGGCTCAGATCCTCCATCCCTGCTACATCTGGGAGCTAAAGCACTACCACAGCTGGAGTCCAAGACTCTCCAAAGCAGCTGCAGGCAAGTTCAGCAAGCCCCGGACTTGGAGCTTGGCAGAACCACAGGCCTTAGAAGGTTTGTGCTGATGCACAGGCACATGCCAGGCCTCCTGCCACAGCTTTCTAATGCTGATGCTGGCCCAGAAACCAATGTGATTCTGGTGAGGTCTGGGGAGAGACAGGGTGTGTAACTAGGACCAGCAAGGAATGAAGATGGAGGCTGCCACATAAGAGGACTTGTCCTGAGAGCTCTGGGTAGAAAGGCCCACTCCCAGCCCATCTGGGGAAGCTGGGACCTGAAACACATACCCAGGTGGTTCATGAATGCCATCCACTGCTGGCAGGTTTGACTGAAGAGTGGGTGCACGGTACCCACGTCTCCTTCTTCCAACTGGCAGGCTCGGCGCCTGAGGAGAGGGAAGGGAAGCACAGTTACACTAGATCAATCAGCTGTAGTGAAGGCAGAAAAGTGCAACAGTCCCCTCAGAGCTCCAGAGCAGAGCTCTGGGAGCCTTGATCCTTTTTAGCTTGATACAATCCTTGAGCTGGGTCACTCTTGGTCAGTAGCCATATGAGTGTCAGGTGTTGCACAGGGCCCCACAGTGCAGAGAAGGGATCTCTGGCAGGCACAAACAGCTGCGCTCCCACAACACTCCAGCAATAAGGAGTAAGGCTTTGTGTGTGGAAGGCAGTTTTCCTGAACTGCCTGTGTAAGGGAGAAACTACAAGGAAAAGGAATGTGGTCCAGAGGCCATCAGGATGCAGAGCAATGTACAACAGATTGGGGGAACAACATCCTGGCTGTCCAGCCTGCAGGCTGTGCTTGCCTCTGTGCCTGTTCCAGCTCAGCTGTGGCCGTGGCCCGATCCTGGCTCAGGTGCTGCTTCACATTCTCTGTCTTGTGCCGCCGTCTCGTGCGAGCCTCTTCCGGCCTCTCCAGCACAATGTCGTCAGTAGTCTTGGGGCTGCCCAGCTCCGAGGACTCTGTCTTGCTCTAGGGGAGAAAGGGATAAGTTCATATTGTGCACATACACAGCCCACAGTCAGTGCCCTGATCTCAAGAGTCCCTGCTGCAAGCCTGGCTTCCCACTCCCACCCAGATTTCTACTGTCCATTCCTTGTGGCCTGACACACCATGAGGACCTTACAGGCCCTGTTCCTTCAGCAACGTTACCAGCATGTCCCAGAAGCTGCGGCGTCCCAACTTGTTTGTGGGTGTCACTGGCTCTCCAGGGCTTGGTGAAGGTGCAGAGGTGAAGTGCAAAGGTGGAGGACAGCTTCTGCCAGGCCCCCCACTGGCCAGGGCCAGGCCCTTGGTCTCTGACATGGTCCTCCTTAGGCCTCCTGGGGGGACAAAGCAAATCAGACTCTGCAGAGGCTCCCCCTGCAAATCTGCTTGGTACCCCCTTGTGTCTGGCCAGAGCCTGGCTGGAGAGAAGGGAAAGAGCCAGAAAAGTGGATTCAGTCTCAGAGAACACACAAACCCTTAAGTATCTCTCCAACACCAATGTCTATGATGCTTCTTTCCCAAGACATTACACCACATACTGCAAAGGGTAGAGCAGCTTCCTCCCTCCTTGCCCACCCAACCAGGTTCCCACCAGCACAACCAAGCTGCTGCAGGCCAGGCAGGAGGAGCAAGGCTGGGTGGAGGCTCAAGGTGGCCATCCTGGCCAGGCCCTCACCCGCAGAGCTCAGGTCCTCCAGGTCTGCAGCACTCAGGGGGCAGGCAGCTTCCACGCACAGCGGGGCCGGCAGCACAAGGAACTCCATGACGGCGTCGCAGAGCGCGTGACGCAGGGCCCCGCGCAGCTTCTCCGACAGCTGCAGCAGGCTGATGTTGCCCTTCTCCCAGATATCCAGGCGCACCCGCACGCAAGGCTCTGTGGGGAAAGGGCAGATCTGCAGGGCTCTTCAACCCTGCCTTCACCAGCCCTCAGGTGCCCCAGGGGATGTGGAGGCAATTGGCAGCTGCTGCCAACTTCCCACCTGAAGGCGGGGGCTCAGCCCCTGGCTGGTGCCTGCTGACGGCCGTGAGGCTTTCGAAGTCGCTGTCCTGCAGCAGGCCCATGATGGGTGAGGGGGAAGGCAGCTTCAGAGGGTCAGGCCTCTCCCCGTGGGGCAGCAAGTTGGGGCTGCCGTGCTCATCCACGAATGTCAGTGCAATGCATGCGATTCCTGCGGGGCAGAATCCGAGACAGCCTCCATCAACATAGCAGCAGGTGCACCCCCACAGTGCCTGCCTGCACCTTGCCACCCCGCAGCCGGGACCATCATGTCACCACTTGAGTTGCACGGTGTCACTTGGCAGGCAGGGCCCACAGGAGGGGAGGCAGCCAGGGGAGCAGAGGCTAGCTGTGCCTGTGGGGAGCCAGGGTAAGAAGCATATTTGGCACAGGGTGTCCCCACCATTCCAATAATCTCTCTCCTGTAGAGTCACAGATTTCACCTTGCCCTGCAGGAGCTTCCTGGGTTGTCCAGCACCACATGCAAGAGGAAAGTATCTCCATTTGCACCAGGAGAGCCTTTATGCAGATTGATCCAGGATGGGGCTCACCATTCCTGTCCTCTTAAGGGCCCAGTACAGGGCCCAGATACTCTTCAGCAGCCCCCTCCAGGCTGTGAAGGATGTAGAGTCCCTGCAGATAGGACATCTTGTTGCAAATTACACTCACAGCCCCCTCCTCACTGTACACCTGAACAAGACCAGGCACCTTCCCCATGCACCCCAACCAGGCAGGACTGGGGACAAGGCAGACTCACACCCAGCCTGGAGGCACTGCAGAGAAAAATTCAGACCCTCCCCGTTGGCTCTCTATCCTGAGCCCTACGTACGCACAACAGGACAGTTCAGAGCTGCAGAGCAGCTGTGTAGTTTCTGCTTCACAGCCCACGTGCTGTGAGCCCTGGGCCACACAGGAGAAGCCCTGCTATGGACCAGAGCAGAAACAAACTCTCCATGGCCCAGCTCAATGGCCAGGGCACCAGGGAAGCATCTGCAAGGTCCAAAACTCACATTGTAACTTCAGATGTTCCCACTCCCTTTGAAAGCTCCCTAAGCCAGCACTCAGGTGGTTGGATGGCAAAGCTGCCCCAACACTGTCTAAAGGTGATGTGCCCTGATACAAATAACCTCAAGCCCTGCTGAGGTTACAACACTGCTGAGCCCATGCTCTCTCCTTCTTCATCCCAGCAAGGATGGCAGTGGCACCAGATTCCACTGCCACAGAGAAACCAGTGTCCCTGACCAGATCCCCAGCTCTGCACTGAGGACAGGTGCCCTCTCTGCATGGAGACAAACCCAGCCCAAACAGGCTGAGCTCAGTCTAATCAGCAGCAGCACAACCACCCAGTCTTCATTATTCCTTGTGAAGCATAAGCTCTGCAGCAACCTTTCCTCCAAGGCACAGCAGACACAAGGGAGAGTGCACGGGGAGGGAGAGAGATGCTCACAAAGGAGAGAGGCAGGCATTCAAATCAGAGGGCAGCTCATGTGCACCCACGCTGAGGAAATTACAAGCAAGCCCCACAGAGCCTCTTGCTGCAGCAGGGCAGCTCTCCAGGACATGGGTGTCAATACAGGGGTATCAAGAGCAGGAAATCTGCCCCACATGACAGTGAATATTAGCTCTACCAACCAGACTTTCTTTCTGTAAACAGTAAAGGGCACAAACTCCTCCTGGGGTTTAGCAGTCAGCCCCAGGCCCACCAAAATGGCTGAATGATCATGTGGTAATTATAGACCATTTCCCTTTTCTTCTCCTGAATAAATTCCCACACGCAGCCTCTGGCACATTTCCCTATCACATCCATTCCTGTACCACTGCTCTGCTTCAGTCTGTCTGAGCTGAGGACATGACAACAACTGACCACAATCCAAGGAGTCCAGGTCAGCAGCCTGCCCCTGCCCAATGAGCAGAAAGGCTGTCCTCCATGTCACAGGGTACAAGCCTTCCAGGACCATTGAGAAACTGAAATCAAGCCACTAAACCACAGGTTAAAAAAAAAAAAAAAATCAAAACAAAAAAAAAAAAAACCAAAACAAACCCCAAACACAGCTTAGAAGCTCAAATATGAGGTATATCGACAAGAGCTGCTAAGGGTCTTACTTCCTGGTGCCCTGGAAGTGGGGTGCTAGAGAACTTTTATCTCCCATCTGTGGGGGACTTTGAGCCCCCTCTGGCCCAGGCTCACTGGATTAAAAGCACACATCTAATGGTGCCTGGCCACTCCAGCCTGGCCACCCCAGCTCTTTGCTAAGCAAGGGAACCCCCCACTCCATGACACAGCCAATGGGAGAGTGATGATGCTACATCCTGGAGCATCAATGACATTTGAAACATCAGGACTCCTGTTTTCCTCAGGGAAGAGATGCCTGTTTGGACCTGTAGGAAAAAAGATGCAGGATTCTGGAGTTCACTGCTTGCAAGTTAAGAGAGTATCAAATGGACCCTCAGCAGCTGAAAATCACTGAGCTGCCACCTCAGGGCAACAGGTTCTGTTTGCTCCTTTATCCAGCCAGCAAGAAACAGGGCTCAGCTAAACAGACACACACACACAAACACACAGAGGAGTCAGAGCAGAAGCCACAACACAAGGAAAACAAGAACAGCTGGGACCAGAGAGCTGCATGGGAAAGGGAGATGGATTAATACTTGGAGCCATGGGTGCTACCTTGGAAGTGAGAGAGTGGAAAGAGGTGCTGCACAAGGTCCGACATGGTACCTACATAACAGAAGAACATTCAAACAGTGCACGAGGGGCACAAGACACACAATGGCCAGGTGACAGACCACACGGCCTGGACAAAACATGACATGACAACCTGCTGCAGGGTGGGCCCTATCCAATCCCCTCTCCAGCAGTCTAGAGAAAAAAGCAAGGACATTGCCCACACAGCCCATGCTCAGTTACATGCTCCCAGATTTCCCTTGGCAGCAAGGCTTCTGCCACAACTGCTCCCACCTCCAGCCCCATGGAGCCTCTGTGCCCCACACTGAGGTCTCATTGTGTCTAGAGCTGCTTCCTGCAGCAATAGGTCAAGCTTAGCAAGTTGCTCTGTGGGAAGCCTTAGTTTGCACCACCACACATGCAGAGGTGTGCAGTCCCTCAGGCACGCACCTTACCCACCTTCCAGCCATGGAGGAACACACTCCCCCAGCAGTGACCCTGCTCAGTCACTCATAAATCTCCAGCATGGGAAACACCTCCCCAGCACATAGCCCCATATCCTGTTTCAGAAGAAGTGAGCACAATACCTTTTCCACCAGTGCCTTGGCCACCTGGCTTGTTGTACAAATAGAGATCCTGGTCAGGGATGCTCCCGTTGTGGTTGAAGTAGTGCTAAGGAGAACAAAGAAGAATACTGTCAAAGATTAGAGAACTTGCCTTAAATGGAAGGAGACTCATATATATGCAGAGCTCATTCCCAAACCTGTAGAATCAAATCCAGATCTCCTCAAAGTACCAACACAGCCTTCACAACTGCTGGGGTGAAGGAACCCCTAACAGTTCATACAGAGTTATGTGGCACTACACATCTGTCTTTACTATGGCCATGCTAGGGAGTGGGTAGCTGCTCCCAAATTTTTATTAACCCTGATATTTCAGTCCTTAGATCTCAGGAAGCCATGCAAGGAGCCAAGTCCAGCTTTGAAAGGGGGTCTTCTCCCATTCTCCTGGGAGATGACTATGGGCATGAGCTTTGTAGTTGCTGCTTTTTGCACAACAATTGCCTATCATGAAGGCATGGCCTGTCTGGGCTAATCAGGATGTGCTCAGATCTGTAGAACTCCCCCAGGCCTTAGGAGCTGGTGTCGGTTTCTCCCCAACCCTCCATGGCAGAGCTGGCAACATGGTGTCAGAGCTGCCCCAACAAATGCCCCCAGCAGCAGCTAGAAGCTGGGCAGACTTCTGTCCCAGCCCCAGCCCTCCTCACCTTGAAGTGGTGCTCCACGTTGCTGTCGGTGTACTTGGGGGTGTGCAGGAAGATGAGCAGGTTCTGGCGCAGGTAATAGGCCACGGCGTGCAGCCAGGGCAGGGCTGAGGGCGGCAGGGAGAACTGCAGGACCTCTGTGGGTGGCGTCCCGGGGGGCTGGATAAACTGCACACAGGAGGCTTTAAAACCCAGCTGGGACTAGCAGCCTGCCCTGGGGCTCTAATACTGATAAAAGTTATGCCAGTTGGCTCTGCAAAGGGGGAAGTGTGGTGGGCAGAACCCTAGGCAGTGCCCTGAGACAGATCATAGAATATCCTGAATTAGATGGGACCACAAGTATCATCAAAGTCCAACTCCCGGCCCTGCCCAGGACAGCCCCAGGATGTGGGCAGACATTCATTCCAAGGTGTGGGAAGGAGGGCACAGGGAAGTCCTGCCATGCTGCAAACCTAGCAGAGCGAATCTCCCAGCTGCCCTGGTACCCACATTGTATATGCCTCAGTGAATGCTAGCCTGACCAAGCGCTGGAGCAGGGGACAGGATGTGCCCTCGTCTTCCTTGGGGCAGGAGTAGCTGAGACAGGTCAAAATGTAGGAAAGTGGTCTGGGATGAAGAGAGGAGATTAGCCAGTGAGGTACCTCCACGTCTGCTGGGGTCAGCTTGCAGTTCCGCACCAGCATGACAGTGATGATATCCAGGGTGGCCTCATCCAGGCGTCTGCGCAGCACCTTCACCAGCTCATCTGTGATCTCAGGCCCTGACAAGTGAGCAGAGGTAAAAGCAGCTTTTTCACCCCATCCAGTAAGAATGACTACAGCCACCTCTCCCTCCCCATTCAGGATGTACCATTCTCACACTCACTTCCCACAGGGAACCTGACTTTTCCCACCATCAATTTCTTCAGAGATATTTTTCTATGAGTTTATGATCACAGAAGACTGCTGGTGCAGTAGGCAAAAACAAATGCACTCCTGCACAGGGTCTGCAGGAGGTTTCATTGTGGGCTATGGATCCTTTCCTTATATTTTCACCCACACAGAACAGAGAGCAGCTCTGGGCTAAGGAAGAACTATTTTCTCAGGAAGGAGATTCCTCTCTTTAAGCGAACAGGACAGGGAGCACAGCTATGTTCCTGTGCTTTACATCAGCACAGTTCTGCTGCCAGGTGCTATCACACATACCTGCTGGGGCAACACCATGGACCATCAGCTGGATGTGTCTGTCTATCTGTCCCACAGGGCGGGCAGAGTCCACACTACGGCATGAGGCAGTGTCCAGAGAGGAACGAGAACCCTGGAGGAACAAAAACAGCCATGTGGAAGTAGCTTCATATGAATTCTAGATCCATCATTGTCCCAGGCTGTCAGCAGGGTCAGGCAGACCCCATCCACTGCTGCCCCACTCCACACATCTACAGTGTAAGTTTTACCCCACATAAAATCCAGGTTGCTGGAACTACTGAGTTCCCTCCATTTCTATCACCATGAGCACCCACATCCACTCGCAGAGAGCAGCAGACTCACCATTAGATCCTCAGTGTAAATGGGCTCCTGGCTGCGTGTCAGTGCCAGTGAGCGACATGATGCACTAAGGCTGCTCTCTGCTTCCCACACCTTCCCACTGTGGGTGGTTTCAGTCAGCCTGAATACAGAAAGACATGTCAGCCTCCAGTCCCAAGGATGACAGCATCATACAACCACACAAGATCCACATCTTCCTTGCTCTCCCCTGTACACTTTGTGGGAACTGGTCCTTAGAATATGGAGTTGGTGCAGAAACTGCTCTCTGGCTCCCTCAAAAAAGCCATCATTTTTCCTTCCATGTAAAGGCTTAGCACAGGGAGAGAAAGATGGACCTTGCTTGATGTGACTGACTCATCAGAAATCAGATAATTGCTGCTTGGGTCACAACACAGTCCCTAAGGCTGGGCAGACAGTTTCTGTCCCAAGGAGCTCTCAGTCTGTGTAACACACATAGCAAGGCCAACAGGCCAACAAGTCACGCTGGCTTCTTACCGGAGGTAGAAAACAGATTTAGTGGCACGTTCCTGGTAGACAAACATATTCTTCCTGTTCACCACAGAGAATGCGTTGAGCACTGAGCGAAGTGCCTGGATAGCTGTGGGGAATGTGGGACGTTAGCTATCCCCATACCCTTCTCTGGAGTGCCAATCCAGCCAGCAGCTGGACTCCTGACACGCCAAACGGGAAGAACCCGGGCTGTACGTACCTCGTGAAACCCCCATGTTGGGGCCCATCTTGAGGCGTGAATGCACATGGATGAGTGTGCTCCACACCACCCCACAAGCAAAGTGCCCTGGCATGAACTGCATGGTGGCAGCCAGGTAGTCCCGGGGCTGGTAGCTCTCCTCTACAGAGTAATCTGTGAAGAACATAGGACATAGCTGGGGCCATAGCATGAAAATTAACATCTTCTTAGGCATCTCTGTAGCACTGCAGCTGAGGCACGGCTAAGGGAATATACATACCATCTGTGGGCATCACACGCTGCCTGTATGAAGTATAGGGTGTTTCACTCTTCCAGATGTCCTCCTCACTTTCTGCCACCAGTAATGAGTTGCATATGTGGCTGTCATGCAGGTCCTGCAGCAGCAAGCGCTGCGAAGGATGAAGGAAGTTTGGTTCTGTTGCTTGCACAGCCACAGAAGACAGCAAGAAGTGTTCAGAGACAGACTGAGTCCCTTTTCCTTTGACTCCCCAAGCTGGGACTCCACTAGCTGAACTGGCTCCCCCGGCCCTCCTCTGAACTGAGCCCAGACTAGACAACCTCCAGAGATTCCTTCTGATCTAAGCCATCTAATCACTGGCAGCTCTGTTAGTGCCCTCTTAAGATTTATTACCTGATTGACAACCCTGCAGATTTCACTGATCTTCTTCACCACCACCTGGTTGAGACTCTGGCACTCCCCTGGCTGCTCCTCTTCTGTCTCTGCTGATGCTGCCTTCTCCACACTCAGGCTGCTTTACGAATAAAGGGAGGATGGGGTCAGCAGGGCACCGGAATAGTGCCCATCACTGGGTGCTGGCAGCAGGAACACAGGGGGAAAGAATGGCAGTTTTCCCCTTATAGAGCACCAATCTAGTCCTGTGATTTCCCATCCACTGGGCAGGGAGGAGATTCTATCCAGAGATGATTGAGTGGCAACAAGGTCAGAGTGCAGAGAGGCAGTGGTCAGAGAGGGGACGCTCCTTACCGTGTGTGGTAGTAGACCTCCACTCGGTCCTGATGGATTTTTATGATGAGCCAGAAATCCGGCATAAGGGGACACCTGGGCTCCTGGTCACTCATTAACGCCTCCTCATACTCAGAGTCACTGCTTCCCCCATCATAACCTGCAATGTAGCCCCACTTCAGCCCTAGGCCTGGCAAAACACCTCCTCCCTGGGCAGGGCAGCCACTCACAAACCCTGCCCTCAGGACTCACCCCAGCCCAGGCACACAGACCCCCCACCATGTGTCACTATCAGTGCCACCACACACTGTCATGCCCCCTGCCCTGGCAGACTTACCCAGATGGTCAGAGTCCATGCTGCCCTGGCTTGACACGAGGCTCTGCACACGGCTGGGACGCTGCCTGCTGGAGCCTGCAAAGGGAAGAGGTGTTTGACCATGAAAGTACTTGCAAAGCCCCATCACATGCCCCATCCACTGGAGAAACATCATGCCACAGGACAGTCAGGCTGTGCTGGCCACGGGAAGGCAGTGCTGGGGAATGGGGCTCTCACAGCCATTACTGAAGACACCAGGAACTGCATGTCTTTAGGGATATCAGTGCAGCAGCACAGCCTAGTATCTTGGGTACTGTTAAGCACTGAATTGCCAGCACCCTGGCAAGGAAGAGGTAAAGTCCTGGCTACCAATGCAGGTAACTGGCCTCTTCCCTTAAAGGTTTCTGATGTCAAGATACATCCTGCCCACACGGCAGCTCCTACCTTCCCTGCCCTGTGTTACAGACTCGGACAGGCTTGCTGCAGATGGTGTCACCAGTGGTGATTTCTCACTGTTTCCCTTTTCAGAGGATGATGATGGCAATGACTGTATGGTTGTCTCTGGAACTGCCTCTTCCATGGAGTCCTGGCCTGGTGCTCTGCTTTGATCGAGTCTCAGCATATCTCCTGAAGTCTGCATAAAGACAAGGTCACAAAAATGATCAGAAAAACAGGCACTGAAAAAAAATCCCATAATCCTTCTGCATTCTGTTATCAGTGTCCTACAGCTTCTCGCCAACAGATTGTTCAGTGCTTCTCACCTCATTCTGTGTGTGGCTGCCTCCACCTGCAGGGTTTCCTGTGTCCGGCACAATTCGTGTCTCACTCTCTGGCCACTCCCAGAGACCCTGGCCTTCTTCTGGGAGGACACAGCTTGTGTTGTGTGACAGCTCAGAGCCTTCTGCTTCTGTTTCACTGGTCCCCTCCTGGCCTGCCTGGCCCAGGCCTGTCCTGGTGGCCCCTCCAGCTGGCTGCTGCAAGCAGGGTGTCCCTGAAGGGTCTGGAGCAGTCCTCCTGGAGTGCAGGCGACTGATGGAGATGTAGTGGTAGTCGTTGCCTTCTGCGTTCAGCATGTAGCCTGGCAGAGCCATTCTTCTGAACTCCTGCAACACAGAGAAGAATAAGCATCCTGCTAGCAAAGCATGATGCTGCCTCAGGGCTTTCTCTTTACCTCCTTGAACTTCTCCAGAGAGTGCTCAGGCCCAAAGACAAACTGGAGCAGCACCACCTCGCTGTGGCAGCTGGGCCGGCCCTTGGAGTTATAGATGTGGGTGGCCACTCTGTGCAGGATGGAGGTGTTGATGACCTGCGAGTGACGCAGCGCTGACACAATCTCATCGTCCAGGAGCCAGCGAATCTGAGCAGAGCAAAGACACAGAGCAACATCCAGGTGACTTGCATTTGCAAGCCTTCCCCAATTCTCACCCAAGCCCCAGCAGGATGAAGGCAGCCTCTCTCATCACCCACATCCCTCATCTCCTGAATGTACCTAAGAAAAGGCCTTTTGAAGACAGCTCTGCCTGGCCCACTCCAACTGCAGCAAGAGTTTTCTCAGGGTAATCCCACCCTTTTGGGAACCACAAGGCTAACAGCCTATGTGACACCAGTAAAGCCTAACAGTCAGTTCAGCTGACAGGTTGCAGCTTGGAGCAGGCTAGGAAGTGTGGAACAGCAGTCAAGTGCTCTAGCTAAAAGCAGGGAGGTAAATCTGGCTTACCTCATTCATGGTGGCTTCAATAGCCTGCCTGTGCACTCCAGGGAGGTTGGAAAGGGCAGGGTGCCTAGGAGAGAGGAGACAAAGAATCAACCAGTCCTTCTCATTTGTGCAGCCACCACAGTGCAGCTCCCAGGCAATAAAAGGAGCCAGTGAGGGGTTTGCTACCCCTGCAGTGCCATACCTCTCGTCTCCGGTGGACGGGAGCCGTTCCAGGTTGTGCATGATATCCTCATCCGAGCGGAAAGAGGACGGCTGCCCTGGAGAGCGCGTGAAGGACACGCTGCTCTCCGAGGTGCATCTGTCACAGGAGAGAGAGAGCAGCCTGAGCGTTGGAGCCAGAGAGGATAAACAGACACAAACAGCAGAAAAGGGGTCTCTATAGAAGGTGAGCCTATCTAGGAAATAATATCAGTTTTCTTAAGGCTGTGATGGGCTCTGTGAGAAGAAGAATTGTAAGTTTCATTACCTGGAGATGAGCCAAGAATGACTGTCTGGCTAGGGCAGACAGAGGGTGGGTGACTGGGCCTCTTTCCACCTACCTGTTGTGGAGGATGTCTGTGTTCACAACTTCTATCTCCAGGGGCAGTGTCAACACAAAGATGTCCAGGGTCACGCAGAGGTCCCCCAAGTCAATGGTGTTCAAGCCCTGGCAGCTTTCCAGGCAGCCCAGAACTTCCCCTGAAGAGAGATCACAAAGGGACTCAAGCAACAAATATCTCTGCTTGCACACATACCCAGCCTGGTGGCAAGTACAGAGACTGCAAGAGGTGGCTGTCACACACACCTGGACAGGCTTAAGAAGGCCACCATCATCTTCCATGATCCTTTCAACCTTCCATGACCAATCCCACAGCAAGTGGGAGACCTGGTGAAAAAGCCCTTGTCTGATGATGGCATATCCTGGCGGTTTACAGGGAAGGCTGGTCCAGGGAGATTGTTTAAGACATAGCATGTTTGTTCCAGGGGCTGCTCACCCAGCAGGGACCTGACAGAAGCTCTACTGCCATTTAACCCCCCAGCAAGAATTGTTCTTACCTAGACAAGTTGGCAGGGACTGCACGGGCATGGAGCTGTGCTGGCTGCGCAGCTTCACTGAGCAGGTCAGGTGCACAAAGAGCGGGGGCATCTCCTGCTCCAGGAACTCCTGCTCATTGAGCGAGTCCCCTCCCAGCACGCTGAAGGAATCATCATCCTGGTTCACTGTGTTGGAGTCTGAGAGGGAATCTGTGTCTGGGAACTCATGTTCCAGCTTCTCACGGTACTCCACCTCCAGCTCTGGGTCACTCTCTGTGGCAATGCAGCATCCAGACACAGTTCCTGTTGATACAGGGTCCCTGTCAGCAAACTAGGTCCACATTTCCAGAGACCCGACCAGACACACCTAGCTCTGAAAGGCATCACCACATAGACAGACATTTTCGTTTCCAAGACAGAGCAAGCAAATTTTACCTTCTTCAGCTGCCATTTCTGCCTCTGATCCCTCCATGTCCTCACTGCCTTTCCTGTCTGCCTGGTCCCGAGATGCCTCTTCCTGAGATGGAGAGAGAAAGGGCACACACTAGAACCATGCCAGGCGATACGTCAGGTTGTTGATGGGAGCTCCAGGGACTAAGTCTACCCATGGGTCTGCCAGCCCCAAATCCATATTTGACACCAAGAAAAGCTACTCCACAAGGATCAAATGCCTGCCAGGACAGCCCCATGCCTACCTCTTTCTTGGCTGATGGTGGGCAGTAGAAGAAATAGTGAGGATTTGATGGCACTGGCTTGAAATGTAAACTTCCAATTTCCAGGAATTTTTCCTAAAAGAGAAATCCCAAGTATGAAGCAGACATCCTACTCTACACCCTCCTGTTGAAGCCAGGGCAAGCTTGCACATTCTTCACCTGGATAATTTTATGCAAGTCTGGGTGTGCCTGGCAGGGCTGTCCAATTTCCAGCAGTGAGAGGGGAAATTCTGAACAGCAGCTGGTGCCCACACTGCTCTTTGGCTCCTCCGTGGGGCTGGCAATGTTATGGGAGTCCTGCTCGCTGTAGTCTTCCATTTCAGCACTGACAGGATTGTGGACAGGTCAGACAGGCAGATCGAGAAACAAGACAAGTTTTATGTGTTATCCATCCTGCCAGTATCCCAGCTCCCCAAACCTCATCTGTGTCAACACCATCTGAACACCCACAACTCCACAGCCCAGCAGCCACCCATGTGCCCAGATAAGGGCTCGTGCTGTCTGAAGCCAGGCCTCAGGTAGTTTCACCATGCTGATCATATTGCCATGTCTGTACACCACACTACACACCCTGCCTGGGAAATAGAGACACAGACTACAGGGACAGGCCTGCAGCAACCTGAACTACCAGCAGTCAGTCCAGGCCACCTCACAGCAAGTACCACCGTGTCAGCACCCCAGTGTCTGGGCAGCAAAGCTCACGCCCATGCTCACTCAGCAGTTCCATGACAGAATTAGTCCCTAAAACTCAGGAAAAGCAAGTTGGGGAGTGGGATGTTGACTGGTCAAAGCACTCCCCTGTATCAAGCACCTGTGATACAGGTGTATCACTTTTCCTAATTTGAGTAGTGATACACCTGTATCACTACTCAAATTAGTGATACAGGTGGCAGATCTGGGTGTGATGTGTTGCAAGCTATACATTCTTCAGTAGAAGTTTATGCAACTTGCATTCAGATAGGTGATTCATAATATCCTATTAAAAAAAAAAGTCGCCACAGTTTTTCTTGGGGAAAGTATCACTTGAAGTCACCTGACTTTTTAAACAGTGAATGCTCTTCAAAATCACAGTCTCACCTCAATGATTTACAGTATAAGATGACATAGCACTGGAGAATCCCAACAAATGCCAGTGAATTCACGTAAAGGAACTGTGCAGAGGACCTAAGTGTTTCTTTGACAGACACTAAGGCACAGCACTTCTTTCTCCCTTAAGTTTTCAGAGGAGATACAAACCTCATAAATACCCTAAGGAACCAGACAGAAGTTTAGCATATTTCAATTCTGCCTTGGTGTTTTTCTTGCGCATTTTTTCAAGAGTTTTAATTTTAAAAAGTGACACTTTATTCATTAGAAAAGGATAACAAAGCTGTCATTTACACCAGAGTCAACAACAAACTCAAATGAGTCAAGCAGCAGGAGATGCATATTTTCTCCAGAAACTAGTCTTGCAGGCTTGCAGACAAACTGCCCTCCAGCTCAGGCCAGATGGGACAGTAATGAGCCAAGACTACAAGAGAAAGAAAGGATGGATGTCATGAGAGACTATAAAAAATAGAGGATCCTGGTGGACACCATATCAGGTGGGTATCTCACTGTAAGTATCTGCTTCTCTGTGTGGTTCAGCCCCACAGAATTACTTCTAGCAGGCATGAAAAGATGCTTGAAAAAAGATTTGTCCTGGCACAATGCTAAGAACAGAAGCAAGACTGAGGTGGATCCCTACCTTGACTCCGAGACCAAGACACCTCGTTCCCTAGAGCTCTGCTCCTCTTCCTGGTCTATGCTGCCCACTTGGAAGCTGGCTGGCTTGGAGTGTGTATGGAAATGCTGATGGCTCTCTCGGAACGAGCGGACATGGCTGCACACTGTCAGCAGGAAGTTGGTGATATCAATCTCTTGGAGCAGCTCCTCACAGTAGTCCATGGCAGTAAGCAGGTCCTGGGAGCTGATGCTGTGTGACTGCTGAAGGCTCTTGAACAGCCCTAGAGATAAACACAGCATCCCATGGCATCCCAAGGATGTGAGGCTGTGGGAGTCAGGCAGTGGCCACACACAGATCTTCACCAAGTCCCAGCAGAGAGCAGGAGTCAGTGCTGGTGCTGGGAGACTGGAGGCAGCCAGGGCACCTAACCCTGCATGTTAGCCTGGGCTTGGGTGACACCAGAGTGCCCATGGCATCTGTCACCCTGAAGGTGAGAGGAAGGCATGAAAGAACAGATGCTCCTTCACAGCACTCCACAGGTTTGAGAACAGCCTCTGTAAGGCCCATAGGGAATGCACAGAGCCATCTTTAAATCCCTTTTGGTGGTACATCAGTCCCACAGCTCCTCCCTTTGCTTGAACTAAGATCACAAGGAAAATGAGACATTGCTTTCTTAGAAGATCCAGGGTCCAACCCCAACCCTGCCACAGGTCCCACTGTGCTGCTGCTCACCTTTCACATAGCACTGGTGGGAGTGCTCCTGCAGCAGCGTGCAGTAAGTCACCAACTCCTTGTGCTTGTGGTCTAGCCAGGCAGCAGCTGGAGGACGCTCCAGAGACTGGGACCTTGACAAGAGGAACCACAGCCTTTAGCACCAATGAAGCACATTTTATACTGTAAATGGCTCTGGTGCCAGTAAAGCAGAGCCTAGGGCATGCACAGGTAGTGGCTGCTATAAGGCAGAGAGGCCAAGCCAAGCCAAGAAAACAGGGCTAGAGCTAGCCTCTTGTCAAGGAAACTCCTCTGGTTTTTGTCTGGGTACCAAGTATGGTTGGCATTACCTGAAAAAGATGTCCCGAGGAGGACGGTGTGCCCGAGGGCTGACGAGCTGCTCTCGCAGCAGCTCCAGGGAGCAGCTGTAGATGTAAATGGGGCAGCGAAATCGGCGGCACTCGCCCAGCTCCGACTGCGAGTTCTGGCGACAGAAGGAGATGTGCACATCTCTCCGGGAGGGGCCATTCTGCTCCCCAAGGTCCTGGCTCACTTCTGCAAAAGTGACAATTCTAAGATAAAGGCCTCTGATGGCTCCTAGTTCCTGGTCTGAGACATCACAGCTCCCACAGAAGCACCACAGATAGATATTGTTTTTTCAAGCTTCTCACCACTCATCCTCACCCAGCACCCAACCACTCAGCTCACTGCTTTGGCCACCTTGATCTCCTTTACAACCCTGACTGCTCATCACCACCATCACTACCCTCCTGCAGCAGCACAACCCTTCATTCTCACTGTGAGCATGTCTGATCTGCCCTAAGGGCTGTGCAATCAAATCCCATATACCTCAAGACCTGTGCCCTTCTCCCTAAGACAATGTGCTGCTGACAGTGCCAGTCTGGATCATGAAATGAGTCACTGACTTTCCAGTGCAGCTCACTACTGCCATTCCTAGTAGCTTCCATCTTACCTGCTACCTCCTTGCCCACAGGGAAACAACCTTAGGCCATGGACACCCAACTCTCATTACACTCCTTCATGCCCCCATGAACATCACTGTGCCTCTTGTCCTGACTCTGCTGACAGGAGCTGACAGGCTGCAGCAGCCTATTACTTCTCCTGCTTTAATCTGCTCAACAGAATAGCAATGTTCAAGAATAGCAAGGATACCAATACTTTAACAAGGTGCTGTCAGTACCATGAGCTGGTGTTATGCTGAGGGTTGGCAGTGGCACTGCAGCATCATCCTCTTCAGCCCTGACTCGCTCTGCACAGACAGGTCCCGTGGTATCTTCTCCAGATCGACTCTCATCTTTTGGAGATTTATCCAACCCACAAGCCATCAGCTTCTGTACATCTAGAGGAAAAGGAAAGAAAATCATCCTTTGTCCAGCAAGAACAGCTTAACCTCTCAATCTACATTCCCAAGAAAGCAGATTTCCTGCTACCTCCTTTGTATGGAAGCAGCTTCACCTGAGCCTAGCAGCCTTCACCAGTGGCTCAGTGGAAGCCAGACCAGTGCCAATGCCCAGAAGCAGGGACTCACCCAAACCATCCCATTAGCAATCTCCTTAATCCATTCACTAGCAACTCCACTGGGAAAACAGTTCAAATAGATGCAGCTAGCAAACAACTCAACACCACATCTCCCACCTGAAAACTGTGTGTGGGCAGCACCACATGCTGAGAGAAAAGCAGGACATTCAACACTTGGCACTATTCTATTCCTGGCCATGTGATGCAAAAAGACTGTGCATGAACTCTGCTATTCAATTTTATCTCCACTCTACAAGAGCTGATTCTGGTTTTTCTGTTTCCCTGAGGAGGTGTGTAGGAGTGCTGGCTCCTCTTGCTCCCCACAACAGACCCTCTCACCTGAGAAGGTGGCTGGCAGGAAGGTCAGGAACACATGCTGTGGGTTGACCAGCTTGGCATAACATCGCCACTGAGGGGGAAAGGGCCCCATCGTGTCACTCAGTGTCACATCATCCTCAGGCAGCTCTGTGTTGCAAAGGCTCTGAAGGAAGAGCAGAAGTTGGATAAATGCATGGCATATGGCAAAGGCTCACCTTGAGGCAGGCAGCAACCACACAGAGCGAGTTCTTCCAGGCCTGCTGGCTGGCACAGCGCTGAAACCACCCTGGTCACCTCTGGACATTCTCAGAGCAGCCTGGCTCTAGAAGTCACCATTCTGGGAGCAGCTTCAGGAAGTACAGCACAACAGTCAGGAGATGCTTAGCCAGCTTTGCTGGAGCTGATTCTGACCTCCAGGCAGTGAATGCCCATGGTTTCAGAACAATCTGCAGCACAGTACCAGTGCTGCTGTAACAGGCTTGGCCCACAGTGAATGCAACTATCCACACATCTTCTAGATTCCTGCTTGACTTCAGCCACGGGATACAGCCTAAACTGCTGCCAAAGGTGGGGAAGAACAGCTGCCTTTCAGTCTTTCTCAGCCCCCTGCTCTTTAACAGCTGCTGCCTTGGTTTCTGAGGAGGCTCAGGAGAAGAGCAGCAGCACACCAGTACCTGCAGAGTACTTGTGGAGCCAGTGATATCCTTGGTGCCATTACTGCCAACAAGATGATAGGATGCAGAAGCATCCTGCTGCTCCAGGGTCCCAGAAGCTTTTAGGATTTCTTCTGAAATGGAGCACAGAGAAACCAATCTGAGAAATCCCAGCTGAGAATGAGACTTGAAAGCAAGGCTCCTGAAAAACCTCACTGCTCCTAGTGTCACTACTGCCACACTCCTGGTCCTTACCTCTGATCACAGGGAGCGTGAAGGGGGGCTGATGGCCATCACGATCCCGTTGCAGAACCTGCTCCATGAAAGCCACATGATCAGCATCAGCCATGGGGATCTCCCGGTCACTGAGGTCATGCTGAAGGCAGCCATGGAAGAGGTTTAGTAGCATTTCATTGGGCACAAACGAAGAATCCTTGGTCACCTCCTCATTCTCTGTTTCAAAACAGAACCATGGCAGCTTCAGAGACAGCATTGCCATAGCCACCATCTGCCCAGGACCCCAGGAGACAGCCCTTTGCAAAGCAACTCTTCCACATAGCCAGGAATTTCCCCAGCACCTCTGCAAGACTGACTTGGATAGTGTTGAGGAGGCCCTGGAGTTTTGGCATCATTAGTTATCCTGCACTGACCCACCCTGCTACTCTAACTGATGTGGAGATGCTGGGGGTACACACAAGAAACCACCACCATAAAGCTACTATCTAGGTTTAACAATTTCAAAAGCAGCTCTTGCAAATTATCATCCCAAGAAAGGCAGCAATATAGCTGGACAGCCCTGGGGCTGCAGAGCTGGGAAGAACAGCACTGAGCTACTAAAAGAAGCATGGCAGTGCTCACATGCTGCTGCCCTGGGAGACAAGTATGTGGAGCAGGCTGTCCATAGCCACAGAAGGAGGACAAGGGGAGGCAGGTGGTGAAGAGGCACCTACCTTTTGTCAGCATTAGAAAGAACATTTCCACCTGCTGGCACCTGGGCAAGAGTTTCATGAGGTTGAACTGGAATGGGATCTCATGCACTCGAAAGCCAGGCCCCATGTCTGGATCTGCAACAGAGATGAACAGGACCACTAGCATTCCACAAACTGCTCTGGGAACTGTGACTTAAAATGGAGAACAGAGGAGCTCCTCCTTAACATCCTTTACAACTTCTATAAAATCACCAGGCCTATCACTGAAGAGATGAGCTCATCTTCCACCTGCTCCTGAAGTCAGCTCCTCTCGCACAATTACAGAATGGTTGATGTTGGAAAGTTCACCTGGACCAATCCCCCACACTCGAGCAAGGTCACCTTGTCACCTCTCCAGCCTAGGCAGAAAGCCTCAATGCTTTTCTGGCCTTCCCAGGATGAAGCCATTTCTATGCCAATTTAACATAAGTGCAACAAAGTGACCCGCAGCCATCAAAGTCTACAAAGTTGTCAAAATACCTGCTCCACCTTCTATGGGCCCTGAGACATTCAAGACCTAGATTCTTCCTTGCTCCATCAAGCTTGCTAGGACATAGATGGCAGGCTCACCTTCAGCAGCTTTGGTGTCTGAAGGAGGGCAGACCCACTCCTTGTTCTGGCACAGCTGGCTGATGTACTCGAAGGTCAGCATGGTGGCGATGCACGCAAGGTCCCGGGGATAGAGCTGCAGTAAGCAGTTAAGGCTCAGTTTATGCAGCAGAATTATCACTCACAAATGCAGAAGAAAAGAGTCTAAAAGCAAGGAGAGGGAACACCTATAATCCTGTTCCCTGAGCTGCCCTATTCTCACTCATTGCTCCCTTCTTCTCCACCAGCCCTTTAGCCTGTCTTCACCTTGCTCAGGACGAGTGCTGATAGCACTACCTGCAGTCCCTGCTCTGGTCCAGCTCACTCTCCTCCAGTGGAATGACTCTTCACTTTTCCCAGCTATCCCAAAGCAGCATTGCACCCACGGCACTGCAATCAAGAAACCCTTCATGGCCAGTGGCCACTTCCTCTTTTAGAAATCTCAGATGCTTCTCTGACTAGCATTCCCATCCTTTCTGGCCCTTGGTATTTACCTGCAGTTCTGTGGTGCACTTTCACTGAACCCTTCTCCCCCCACAAAAGAGCCCTTGCCCCTCCCCTTTCAGGGACTCACCGCTTTAGGTATTTTCTGGTAAGGCAAGCCATGGAGGTGCTTCCAGTTCTCAGCAGTACTGTGGACATGGCCACTCTGTGGCTCTACCCAGCACTCAGTGACCAAGTTCAGTTCTGTGTCTACTTCAATGGCCTCCACCTCTGTATCATTGTCATCATCTGTGGAAAAGCTGGAAGGAAGTCAAAGGGAAAGTCTTGTGAGGTGGCACAGAGCCAGTAGCCCACTGCAGTTTCTCTCAGAGCTGTGAGAGCAGCCACAGGAACCCAAGAGTGGCAGGTGAAGCCCCAGCAACCTGGTGATCAATCCATGACAACTGGTTATCTGTACCAGATGGTGCAGGTCTGCCTCCTTGCCACACTGACTGCAAAGTCTGGAGCTGTGACTCTGCTGCCACCCCCCCAGGAGCAGAACAGCAGCCTCACCTGTCCTTGGTGGAGGTAGAGTGGGGTGGGAAGAGGATGTACTGGACGACACAGGTGTGCTTCTCCCTGTCACTGCTGCTCTCACTTGAGCCATCAATCTGGAGGGGAGACACTGCATGAGCCCTAGCCAGTACCCCCTTACACAGCACAGCCCCACCACATAGCTCCACTAGCAGGCGTGGAAAGAGGAAGCCTGTCCCAACCCCAAGAACTCCTCCAGCACAGCACAAAGCAGCTCTCTAACTGCAGATGAAGGCAGAAAAATGCCCAACCCACAAGCTGCTTTACTGTCTCCCTATACGTGCCAAGGGTGTGTGCTAGAAGCAGATGATAAATCCTATCACAGGAAGGTGAATCCACCCCAGGACCAGCAGTGAGGGACTGTGTGTCCACAAGAGGACAGCATCCAGGCTCACCTGTATGGGCAGCTCCAGCACCATGTTGATAATGCCATCCCCGCTGGATGCAAAGTGGAAACCCTCTGACAGACGAAGCCTTGCAACAGAGAGGAAGTCAGACCTGCAGTACTTCTCCACCCATACTGTAAGCTTTAAATGCAAGAATGACTGTACCCTTCACCCTAAAACACTGTCCTGCACACAGAGAATGGGGAGATATGATGCTGCCAGAACAGCCTGTGTGAAGATAAGCACAGGCCAGGTACAGTAACACCTCTTGCCCTTCTGCATATTTTCCAGGACATTTTCTCTCATTTCCTTCAACTACAGCTGCAGAACTGGGTAAAGCACTGACCCAAGTGGCTCTAGAAGCTGTGTATGGGACCAAAACCCTCTGCACAGCAGCTTCAACTCTTACCTATTATAAGGCCTCATAAATGTAATAGGCAAGGTTGACCTTGCTTTCCCTGTATCCCCAGAACTAGCTTGGAGAGAGGACCCCTGTCAGGTGTGCAACTTACTCTGTGAGTGTGGAAAGGAGCTGGGCCACAGCAGTGATGGGCACAGCCGGTGCCAGCCCTGACTGGACACTCCAGATCCAGCGCTGGTGATAGAAGTAGCGGGACAGCGAGGCCAGGGTGGAAGAGGCAGTGCGATTGGCCACCATGGTGAGGGGACCAGACACGGGGGGATGCTCCAGGTTCAGAATGAAGGGGGCTCGGTAGTCAGAAGGCAGCTTCTCATACCTAGGAGAGAGCAGAAGTGTGACATGCTGACATGAAAAAAATAATTTTTTTTTTTTTGTTTAGGGTCAGAGCTGTCTGGATTTACAACCCATTGTTGGAGCCAGGACAGAGTCTTCCAGCAGCAAAACATGGCTGGCCCAGCACAGAATCCTGCTCAGACAGCAGTACCTAAATTTACTCCTACATCATATTTCATTAGGAGTGACAAATCTGTCTGTCCACCAGGAATCCCTGCTGTAACTCACAGCCATGCAACCCAAACCCATCCCAACAAGCATCAGTTTAATTCACAGCACACTCATCCTACAGATGACAGCACCATCCACAGATCTTCCTTCTTCCCACTTTGTAGGGCAAGGTGGGGACAGCCTGGTGCTCCATCCCTACCTGATAAGCAGCTTCTCCAACGGTTTGTGCAGCACAACAAGGCAGGGTCTGTCTGAGAGGGCCGACTGGGCCCCAGCCACAGGCGGGGACTTGGAGGGAGAACTACTGCCCAACATTTTCCTCTTTGCCTTTGGAGTTGCCTCCTTGCTCTGGACCCTGTGAGGAAAGCGCAGCTGCAAGATTCGGTCCCGTAACTCTTCCACTATCTGTCATGGCAAAAGCAAAAGGTAAAATGACCAACTTTGTTTGGAGTCATAAACTACTCAAAATAAGTGTCTAGAACAAGAGCTTGACCAAAAGGAACAGAACACTCCTTGAATACACAGAACAGCAGGAGTTAAAGGTAGGTTTTTTTCTGAGGCACTAGCAAGACCAAGATCAAGATGATACAAGGCTCTTTGGTTCCTATTTTAAGTATTTTTAAAAGCAAACGGAAGATTAAAAAACCCCAAAACACTATTTCAAGGCTGAAGAAGTTGCTTTCCAAAACTCAGCTTAAAAACAAATTAACTGCATGCCAGCTCCTCCACAGAAGCAGTCCAAGCATGCACCCTCATTCTTCCCTCCTCCTCCTCTCCACAGCCTACAGTAAATGTAAACTAGTCCATATCAGCTGTGGGAACAGTCTGGCTCTGTCTTATGTATTCCCCCACTACCACGATCATTTGTCAAACCTCTATGGCAAAAGGTTTCAGGAGCCTGGATTATTTTTTAGGTTATTTTTTTCCAAGATACTTTCACAATGACTTCCTGACTACTCTTTTAAGCTTCTAGTAGCTCTGAATACAGTTCAACCCACACTTGCATCTGATTCCCACAATAGCCCAGTGTTTTCTTTGAAATTTCTAGTGTTAGGGTTCTTTTCATGATCTTTGTTCAACTCTTTTCAATTTTTATTACCATTGTAGGCAAACAGAAGAACAGCAGCTCTCCATCTTCCTCAATATTAATTATTTCAGCAACTTTTCCCACCATTACTATGTCTTTTTCAAGGAAAGAAATGTCCCCAAACCCAAATGTTAAACAAGAATTCTTTCCTGCACTTGAGTCTTTGCTGCCATTTGGGTCCCCTTCATGGTTTCATATTGATATCACAGAATCACTAATGGTGTTTAAGCTCCCAAATCTCACTATTTTGCAGTTATCCATACTGGCTTCCAGCCACCACTGTGCTGCTTAGGTGTCAACAAAGCACAGAGGTTGAAATAGCTTTGTGCTACCTGCACATTTCCTCAGCTCAGTACACGTTACCTTTCTGCAAATGAGTTCTCTACCCTTTGACTAGAAAAAAGATTGAGAAAATCACAAACAGCTTCTGCTGTGATGAAACAGAGCACTTTTCCAATTTCCTTCCTTTGTTCCCCAAGGCAGTTTGCTTTATGACATCCCATTTCTGCAGTTCTACAGTCATGCCCTATACAAAGTCTCACCAAAAAGCTTTCTAAAAGTCAACTACGACATGCTTTCCTTCCCTTCAGTATTGGAAATTTGAACTGTTCAGCACAAAACCCCTTTTCCATTAAAGAAAGCAGACTAAGTTCTATTGACATCCTCCACACTGAGTAGTTAATCAGCTCTATGGCAGGCAAAAAAAATATATTGTGGATGATGCAAGTTATGATCTACATAAAGTTCCTCATGCAATGATCTGGAGCTTGCCTACAGCCGCAGGGTATGGCACCTATCTCACACCTTCTTCATAAAAGAGATATTAATTTGCACCTGCCAGAGGGAACTGCTTCAAAAAAACCTGTCACTTGGCATTACCAAGCCCACATGTTGACCCAGCAACCAGTGCCCAAGTCCTGGATCCCCTAAAGTCATGAAAGGGCAGATCTGCCAGAGTGCCAGAACATTCAGTATTATCTAGATTCATTATCTCAGAAAGAGATTGCCCTTCTCATGTTTGTTAGCTTCTCCTCAGACTAGACTCTAACACTAAAGTTAAGCTAGACAAACCAAAGATTTCTTTCATGAAGATAAAAAAATCTAGATTTAATTATAAACCTCTTGTTTATATTAAAAAGTTCACACAGTTTAATAGCAGGACATCTTTCTCATGCTTTACCTAGGAACACTTAGACTTGTCTCAGTCATTATAACTGGAGAATCAGTCCACACAGTAACTCCACCTTCTACATCTGACTAGGGCAGATCATTTCTTTTGATACAAAAAGGTTATTAAAGCCTATCTGAGAGACTTTTATCCTGAAAACATTTCCTAGGTACTAATTTTTGTTCTCTCCTTGTCCTGCTTACGTGGGGCACTGTTTCCATTTTAACTATTAACTTCCTCCCTGCCCAATAGATTCAATATGCGTGTACTGGAAGAGATAGCCCAGGGAACATGTAGTACATTTATCACACAGGTTTTTACAGATGAGTCAGACAAGTATCTGCTGTTCTTTACAGATGCTATTGATTGTGCTTTGGTCAGAAGGATACACTAGATAACCTTTAAGTCACTTCAAGCCCCAGAATTGAATTAAGCAGTGGGAAAAACACCCACATGACCAGCTATTCTATTGATCTTCGAGTCTTTGGGTTTAGATCTTTCATAGACTTAACAAAGGAAGTTCGTTCCAAATGACCCTTTCTTTTACAGTAGATCCAAACCCATCTAAGCCTTAACATGGTAGTTACTTATCAGAGGGTAGCTGCCCACAGTGTTGCTGTGATCTACCCATCATTTCCACATTCAGAACTTCTTGCTCTGCTCCTACCCCATGAAGCAGACAGCCAGCTCTCACCTTGTTCCTGGCCTGTGCAGGTGTGCCAATGGGGAAGCCCAGCCGGAGAACCATGCAGGGAGCTTTGGAGATGATTCGTACCACATAGAACGAGGAAGGGGTAAGATCCTCAGACCTGTGCAGGAGGAATTAGGATAAGGCTGAAATGGCATGGATCTTGCTGCTCTGACATGCCAGACCAAGCAGAGGTCTGCTCCACAGAGCCCAACAGCCCACACAACTTCACAGTAACAGATATCAGTTCTAGCATGCAAAAATCCCTCAGCTGGCTTCCCTCTCCCCCCGGGCTGCACCTGAACACAATGGAAGAGCTCAGAAACTGCAGGATTTCATATCCCCTTGCCTAGTTCTCATCCTCTCCTGTAAACATCTGCTTTGGGCCCATTGCTGCATACTGGTCTAACCAGATCCTTGGTCTGGCCACACGCCAGTTCCCCACACAACACTGCTTCAGAGGCACTCACCCGTGGATCAGCTTGACGTAGGAGTAGCCCTCCACCAGCACGAAGCTGCTCCAGTCCCGCAGCAGGGAGGTGAGCGCTGAGTGGGAGATGCGGCACTGGATGGTGCTGTAGCGGCCATTGTTGCCCGGCGTGTGCAGGTGCTTGGGCACAGGCCTGCAGGGTGGGACAGAAAGTCATTTCAGAGCTGCACTATCTCTTCTGCCCCCAAAACCACAGAGGCTTTGCTACATCCATCCTACTCTGACTGGTCTATCAGCCTTTTTTCCTCCACAGCAGCCAACGAACAAGCACCTCCCCTAATCAAGCATTGGAGAGAGTCATACTCCTGAGTGCACTGGAATTTCCACACTGAGAGAGCACATCCATATCTCCCTCCATGCAATATATGACTATTATTCACATTACTCTGCAACTAGGACCAGCCTCAGGAAAGCAATGCTTTTGGGAAAGACATTTTCCAGCAGCAAACTGTGGGTTAGCTCCAAAATGAATGGTCCCATATGCCCTGCAATCGGGAAATCAAAACCCAAGAGGGACTTGAGAAACAATTCATCGTTCCAATCAAAGATGACCTTCCAACCTACCACCCCTCTCAGATAAACAAACGTTTAGCATCCATCAGGCTCCACTAGTGAGACCTTTTCCTGGGCCATAGGCACCTGCAGAAGAGCTGCAAGTCCTGGACACCCTGCTTTCCCAGCTGGCCCACAGTGTGCCCACGAGCTCAGCCCTGCCCGTCACATACGTGTCATGCTCCAGAAGGACCACTATACGATGCATGTGCAGCCACCTCTGCCAGAAGTTGGCATCCATGGAAAGGATGGGCTTCCAGTAGGAGGCAAACTGGGAATGGCTTGAGTCAGACCCACTGTGCTGCAGAGATAATACCTGAGAAAATGATGGGACAATATTCAGCATGAAAGTTCTCCACCCAGAGAGAGCAAGAATTTCTCTAGCAGCTGAGCTGTTGCAGGCTAAGAAGGTCACATCCCTGACTTTGGGTAATTTCCTCTGAACAGAGTAAGTGTGTTCACATTGAAACAAGTAGTACAGCATAAGCAAAAATAAATTAGGCTCCCGAAATGTCAAGTTAATTAGGAATTTAACTACTTAGCATCAAGTAAATCAACCATGAAAAAGATAGCATATGTAATTGTGTGCCTTCTGATTGAGAGGGGGATATATGGCTTGTGTCAGCAAAGTAATTAAACACTGAGATTACTCATCTGAAAGTGCTCAGGCAAATAGGGTGCCAGAATGGGTGGCATTGGGCAACTCTAGTAGGTTTATATGGTGACATGGATTCTACCAACTATAGCAACTCTCCTGACAGAAACACAGTGGTGTTTACCCGTAAGATGGGATGTTCCAGATACACTGTGGGATGCATAGCCCTACATAGAGAAACTGTACTAGGCAAACCTAAAAAAGAGCTTAAACAATAAAATAAAAGGGGTAGTTCTCTGATGGTAAATCTCCCCTAGCTTTAAGATCTGCTAGTCCTCTTCCACCTATGCCAAGGACACTGGTAGCAGGGAACAGATAATATGCTGGCTCTTCTGCTTGGTGAGTTTCAATGAGGTTGAATTTTGCAATGGAAACTATTAGCTCATATTTTGTTTATTTTCTGCTGTGCAGATGACAAGTATCTCTCTTGCACCTTCCACATGAGTGCTCAGAGCAATGAGCCTATTAAACAACTACTCAGCACATTGTGCACCTTCACCTGACAGTACTGAGCTACATCTCCAGGGCACTGGTTGCACAGCCAGCAGCAACTCCATGCCTATGGGGTATCCACCAAAAAGGCACAGCAAAAGCAAATGTGTCAGCCTTCCCATCAGTATCACACATCACAGCATTACAGGAGAAGGTTTCACAGCACACTTAGGAGACATGCTGTTGGGCTTAGAGGTGTAGCTGCAACAATTAAGACATAGGGTGATGTCTCAGAGGGGGAAATGTATGGCATGGGATGTTCACTGCACCACACCTGAACTCTCTGACTGAGCAGGATAAGAGGAAGACAAGATGAGCAAGAGATGAAGCCTGAGTACAAGAATAAGCATGGGAGACCACCTGTCCCACGTTAAACAGAGAGAGAGGGAACATACCGGAGTGGTGGATCCTGGGGGGATGTAGAAGAGGGGCACCCCATTCTTGGTGCTCTCAGGAATGGTAAAGTGTTCTGGGACTGTGTCAAAAGACTGCAGATGTACCAACATCTGATCTGTTTGGTTGATGCTGGAAAAGAAGAGGCAGTTAGCAAAAGCCCATGCTCTCCCCCTTGCTGCCCCAGTCAGCACAGGGCTTGCACACAGAGCACTCTCTATGTCCTGGGAGCCCGTCTACACCAACAGAGCTTTATAGGGAATGCTGTGATTCCATGTCCAAGTGCAAAGTGTGTGTTAAAGGGGCTCCAGTGTAGAAGCCTCATACATACAGGGGATGATCAGAGTTGGAAATGAAGTGCTAGAAGAGGAATGTGCCAGATAGCTGGTAGTAACAGCCACCCTGGCCAGGAAACAGTTGTGACCCACAAGCACTTCAGCCCCAGAGACACGTGTGATGTGTTTGCTGCTCCCAGTGTGACCATGCAGCACAGCTGCACAGGTGTGCTATAAGAACACATCACCTCCATGGGATGGCAGTCAGAGGCAAGGTTTGCATCCCAGGATCTGGATCCAGGAGCAGCAATACCATTACCCTGAAGCATTCTTACAAACTAGATCACAGACCAATTCAAATCTTTTCCTTGGCTAGACAGCAAGCTTGTAATCAGTCATGCCCCTTCCTCAGAGCACATTCCTTTTGAACCCTGGGATGGGACACCCACCTGCAAAACCCTCATCCTAGCCTGCCAAGGAAGGAATTACTTGGTGACATTGGAAACTGCTGGGCATGGTCCATCTCACCTCTGCAAGGTGTTCCAGAAGCGCCGGATGACGGTGGTGCGGTACAGACTGGTGATAGGCTTCCTCATGGTGCAGCTGATGTCATGCAAAATGTCATAGCTTCCCTCCATTGTCACTTCCACCCAAGTGCTGCGTTTTGATGGGTCCAGGGGCCAGGGTGTCACAGCTAAGTACTCAATCCTCATGTTATGCTTCCAAAGCAGCACTAGTTTCACCTCCAGCTGAGACCCACCTGCATGGGAGCAGAAGAGAAAGTTCAGGTGCTTGTTCCATACACATCTGAGCTTTACCTCTGACCAGGGATTTATGAGTACCATGAGACTGTTTGATTGCTGAGGGGAACGAAGTAATCTAACAACTGTTTGCTTTAGCTAAAGTCACTCTCTCCTCTCCAACTGAGGGAGGCTCTGCTTGCACTGAAGCGCTTGGTGAAGGGTTCACGATTCTTGAAGTGTACATGCACTATCTACACTAGAGAAGGCAACTGAAACTCAGAGGAGGTGCCGACATTTGCAATGGGCTCTCTTCTTCACAGCCTCGTCTTTGTTTCCAAGAAAACTGTTTTTTTGCACAGATGAGCAGGGCCATTCAACTATAAGGTTTTGTCATCCACACTGCAGAATTAATCCATCCCATCACAGAAAAACAAGCATCTGATGGACACAGATCATAAACAACCTGGAAGATGAGGCCTAATTCTTGAATTAATCTCTGTTCATCCTGCACAGACTGTATTTCATGAAATCTAGAACTTAAATCTTCAAAGCTTCTCACCATGTTTACCCTCTCTTCCCAAAGATGTTAAGAATGAATATTCACCTATTTTTCAAACCATACATTTTTACCTTTTCCTTTAAGTGAGCCTGTCTAACAAGATTAACAGAAAAATCTGACAGCAGGCCTTGCTGAGCCAACAGAGCAGAGAACTATCCCACTCCTGCTGACTGTGCATGTGTATTTGTACTGAAATGTCCCAGGGAAACACATGACCATGCTGCGATTCCAACTGCTTGATCATCTATTCTATGTCCAGCCTGCTCTACAGCTTGCCAGACTTGCAGGGTTTGTGTGATAAGTGATTGGATGTGCTGGAAACCTTCTGAACAGATCATCAGCCTGGATGCTCGGTTTCCTGCAGAGTTGCATTTGCTGCTGTCATAGGCACATCATGCCATCCCCTTCATGGGCTGATTGAGCTCCACTTTAAAGCCTTCTTTTTGCTCTCATGGTCCCTGCTGGGAGGCACCCTCCAAGTACTCTTCCTGCATCAATGTTTAGAAGAAATCTTCCAGAGTTCATGCCAAATTCATGCTTGGTTGTTCTTTTGATTAGATTATTTTTATTCTGAGAAACTTCATTTCCATAACATTGACAAGGAGTGTGCAGTACTAAGAAATCCATACCCAGTTTCAGCTGTTACTGTGACAGAACATTCATCCCCCTTAACACATCCAGACCTTCCTGCACCTTAAGAATTCACCTTTCTTGAACAAAGATGATCAAAATCGTACACTATATTTTACCTGTACTTAATCTGAGGGATTAGTAGGATTTTATTTAAGGTCACTAATATTTTCTGCAATGGATAGTTTGTGTTACTACAAATGTACTTGCCAGGACTGCACTATCTGTTGTTTCCAGTGAAGATTGTCTCGTGTATCAGAGAGGCTAAACAAGACTTTATAGATTCATCTATTTTTATTTCATACTGTCACCTCACTCTTATTCCTTTAGGGCTTATTCACTGCTTTCTGCACAATAATTTGGTTCTCATAATAAAGCCTTTCTACTTCATCAACAGCAAACATGATAAGCAAATTCCCACATTTTTGCTTAGATCATAAATTAAAATATTTCCAACTTCCACTCCTGTTTCCATTAGTCATCCTGGCTTCGCTCCTATGATCCCACACAAGCAAAACTAGAAACACAGGCAAAATATTTGCTTGGTTTGGAGTTACATCTAGATAAATCTTTAGCTTTTTTTTTTTTTGTTTTTTTACTTCAAAGCAATCTCTTTCTGGTTCCTGAGTTAATAGCATATAAATTTTTTTCTACTTTGATTTCCTTCCCAATGTCCAGCTCTGTTTTTTTCAGAAAGCTCACTTTGTCCTCCTGATTCTTGCACTAGAGAATAGCCATTCTCATTGCTCAGCTGGTTCCCAGACAGTTTTGGTGCTGGACTGATTCGCAGAGGAAGATTATGTTTTGAAAATCATCCTCCAGGCTGCCCTAAACACAAAATGGTCAGTGAGTTTTTTGTTTTTTTTTTTTTTTGTTACAGAGGGAGATCCCCTGACAATGTCCCAGAAAGTGAAAGAACTGGGCTCCATTACACACCATGAACACTTTTCCCCTCTTGCTTCACAGCCAGCTGGCTCCTTAACAGCCTTTAACTGGCAATCCAGGTTAATTAACTGTTCTTTGTTATATACTTCTCTGTAGAATGGCTCAGAGAACACTGATTAGCCAAACATGCTTTTCCTTAGCAAAGGCAGTGCTGAATGTCTACATGTCTTGAATCATTTCTCAACTCTACTTTAACCTGTTAGTTCAGCAAATTTTTCACCAACTCCCCAGAGCGTTTAGCCTTTCCAAAGTATTAAGTAACATTATCTGCTACTAGTCTGAAGGCTGCATAGAAATACATTCCATATTTTTGAAACCTCTGACATTTCATTTTTAAATTTCTTCTTAAAAAATACACAAAAAGTATTTCTGGCTCAAGGAGCTCCTGAGCTGCAAAGAGCTGGAGAGGGCTCAAAGGAAGAAAAAAGGAAAGGAGAATGGAGATTACCATCATGTGTGTTTATCCTGCTCTTACTCCTTCCTCCCTGTGCACCTGCCCATATTCACCACAAAAGGTCATGCTGATCCAGCAACTGCTCTTCTGCTTTCTGCTCTTGTAAAAATGGGAGACCAATCCATTTAACATTCCAAGGACTAAAAGCCAGCAGGCAAATACCTGGAGCAAAATGCAGGGAGCACGGTAACATGTGGTGATATTTCTAATACATTCCTCCAGAGTGCAGGGATTCACTGCTTTACAATATCCTGAGCCAGAGGTTGTAGCTATACCTTTGTACAGAAAGATACTACATGAACTTGTCTGACTGCTTTTTGAATGATTCATACCTGGTGAAAGCTCTTCCAGCATTTCTATATAAGACCACACAGTCACCAAAAGCACTTCAGCATTGCTGCCATATTAAAGAGAAAGGCTTTTTATCCATCACTGTTCAAGCTGTAAGTGAACTAGTGCACAGAAGAATAAAAGGCACTGAGGACAGGAACGGACTTGTCACACTGTTTGACAGACATTCCTAGACAAGGAGAATGCAATGGATCTAATCTGCCTGGATTTAAGGGGCGTAATCTCATGCCTCACCTCCATTGAAAACAACCTCCAGACATTACTAGAACAGCTGTCTCACCAGGAAAACTTAGCAGATACTTACTTTTAACAGAAAATTCCTGAAACAAGAAACCAGAGAGATTCATGTAAAGACCAACTTTAGGAATTATCCCACCTAATATGATCTTGCCACCAAAAAAGGTGATTTAGATGCATTCAGTTTGTAAGATGCATCAAGGCAAATTAACTGAAATAGCCAGGCATCGCAGAAGAACAGATAGGTGAACTGAGCAAGATAAACTTAGGGGTACTATCATGTGAAGGACAGCACATTTAGGGACTACTAAACAAACAAAACCCAATAAAACACCCAAGGACTCATCAGCTGAAAGAAAAGGTGCTGGGGATTTCTGCAATACAATCATGGAGAAAGTCTGCGTGATTCCCGATCTATCAGATTTGGTATTTTACTTCAGAAGCCGGGAAATATTAACACTGCTGAACAAGGCACTGTTTAAACCACACTTACAACACTCTTATCAACTGTTTTGAGAAATATGAGATCAAACTGAAAAGAAAACAACTTAAGGGAAAAAATATAAGAGCTATTAACCTGAATAAACAAAACAGCCTGCCCTTACAAAAGAAAGGTGAAACACTGGCTTGCTTAATATTAACCTGCCAAAAGGTAAGTAGGAGAAAGATGTTGTAAACTATGTTCATGCAAGTCAGAGAAGGAAGATAAACTTAATTAAATATAATAATCACACAGGTTTAACTTGGTCTCAGGGAGTTTAGAAAGGAAGCTAGAGAAAGAACAATGAAGCTCTGGGATAGTCTTCCAACCAGAGCAGTGGCAGAAGGGATTTATATGTTTTCTAGGCAGACCACAGTAAATTCACAGAAAACATCACATGGCAAGTTTAGAATGGTTTTGGAGTTAGATCACAGACTGTCTGATATAAAACACATTCTAGAGTACTAATAAGCTTACATTTTGATTTTTTACATCTCCCCTTCAGTTACAGTACTACCACTAGTCACAGCTGGAGATGGAAATTTAGGTAGGATTTACTGTCACTCCTAAGGATAATCAAACCCCTCAAGGTCCCTAGTCAGCAGCTAGTTCTCACACTCCAGGTGCCATGTCTAATGAGTCAGGTAAGAGAACAGGTTTTATGGTCTTCTAGAATTAATTATGGTCCTGACTGACCTGACATTCTCACCTAACAATATCCTTGTTTCACCCAATTTCTTCTTTTGGAAGACTGTAGTTTGGAGGCATTGAGTCTGTTGTACCAAAGGGCTCAACTTTATGTTAGTATTTTGGAGTGCATCTAGCAAAGAACTAGAAAGGAATGAAAAAAAGGAGAACTATAGATGAAATCCCAAAAAAACTCTGCAAACTCAAGTTCTGTCACCAGTTTCTCTGCAACTGTGGGGAATAATTTCCAAGATACAGAGAATCACTGACTGTCCCTCCCCAGGCACAACTACAGAGGGTGAGCCTGGCAAGTGCATAACTGCACAATACTGGGCAGCCCTACATCAGGCAATTATTCATGAAAACAGAATTTGGCGAAAATGGCTCCTTCCTCCACAACACCACCACTGCTGAGATTGCAGTGCTTTCCTCTAAGCAGCTGAGAACTGTCCTAGCTGTCTCCAGTCCTCAAGGCAGCAGTCACCTTTTGTGATGTTGACCTCTCGGATGCTGTAGCCCTCGCGCAGCCGGACCGAAACGATGCTCACGAGGTCGGCGTGCACCTCCTTCTCTGTGTGCTTCTTCCTCCGCATGGCCAGCGCAGGGTTGCTGCTTGCAGACACCAGGTGCTCATTGAACAGCCTGTGCTGGGACACTGCAAATGGCAGAGATGGGTTTGTGAGGGAGCAGCTCCCCTGAGCCCCATCCTGTAGCAACAGGTCTCCCCGAGAGCTCCATAAAAGCTGCCAGGAACGCTTGCTCGCCTGAGGAACAGTACATCCTTCAGGCACCACTTACACCCACTCCAGGTTCTGCAATACAGCAAACAGGTTCATTAGTGTGGCCAAGAGGCCTGGGAAAGGGACAGGGTGGGGTGTCAGGCGCTGCTTCCTCTCGGACAGCTTTTGTGACAAGGCATGCATTGGAATTCCACATTCAGCCTAGACAGGCAGAAACTGCACATCTGTTTCAACAGTCACACAGCAAGCTTTGGGGCTTTACCAATTTCCCTGGAAAACTCTGAGTTCCCAGGTGCTTTTTAAAAGGTATCGGGATGTGGAGCTTAAACAACTAACAGCTGATCTTTTTAAGATTCAACATTTTCAAGTCCCAAGCCAACTCTCTTCAAACTTGCCAGTTTATGTGGCTCCTGCTGCCAAGTTACAGAAAGAGCAGATGGCACCAGCATATCACTGGGACATGAAAGAGTGTTTCCATGTCTTACTAGTAACTAAACTAATCTTTCTTGGCACACTCTCAGTCACTAACAGTCACAAAATAAGAACAACCAGAAGAGGCATTTGGGACAGTTCTCAGGGGTCTAGTTTTTCAATCCAAACTGTCTTCTGCAGGCCCGTTAGGACAAGTTCTCCAAAACATCCCCACCTGTGAGCTAGCCAGTGTGCACAGAAGGGTGGGCAAGAGCTTCCAACCCCCACCATGTCCCAACACAGTGAGCCTAACTGCAGACTGCTGAGCTAGGGGAATGGTGAAAAATGGGACATTTGTTTTCCTCGGTCCATCCAATTCCTGGAACCAGGAGAGGATTCACAGGTGAGGCTGTGTGACCGATTGTGCCCACAGCATACAGAAGGCATGACAAGGGAGAGTATCAGCATAACCAAGCCTGTAGAGTCACCCCAAAGAGACATGCTCTAAGATATCCATCTACTGGAACAAGAACATGCACATTCCTCACCACAGTAATATTCTGGATTCAGGGACTCCCCAGTACGCAGAAAGGAGTACAGCAGAAATGCCTTGTGATACACATTCAGATCCAGGCTCAGGGGATCCAGCTCAGGGCATGTAGAAAGGTAAGCACCAAAAGTGGCCATGGCAATGAATTTCATCAGTTCCACATTGGGAACGTGGCCAAAGCTGCAATCATAGGAGTAGACACCGCCCACCTATGGGATGGATAAAGGAGACACCTGAGAGAGAACAGCAGTGCTGAGAACAAGGCAGACAGCTGGTCAACAACACAAACAGGCAGAGAAGGCCCCCACTTCTCCTCTGGAGATGAATGCCACCACCACCAATCCACCTCTGTCCCTCTGGTACCCACACTGCCAGCAGACATACCTGCACAAAGGAGCAGGCCACAGTGCCACTGCGCAGCTGGTTGAGTAAAGTCTCGCACACAGCCACGTCGGGGACACTGGTCACACCATCCGTAATTATTATAATACCTGTAAACAAGGCAGCATCTTAGTGCATCTTCATCCCAAACAGCTGTCATTCTCCCAGTAAATCCACCAGACATAAAGTTTAGGCAGGGTGAAAGTAGAAGGAAAATCCTGAGGCTGATTTAGAGCTTCCAAGGCATCATGGAGCTGGCAAACATCCTGATTAGGTACAGCACAGCACACTGAAAGGGCACAGCTCTCCACACTCCAGGTTGCCCTGAGCCACAGTCACAGCTGTACTGCCTCACAAACTACCCAACACTGACACATGGCACTTGGCACAGTGTGGTCTTCCCCATTCTCACCACCACTATTTGCCCCCAGAATGCAGAGTAAATGTCTCAATTGAAATTTCATCCCTAACAGAAAGGTCCATGCACACACCAGCCCTTCTAGAATTAACCTCAGCCTATGGCAGGAGGAATACAACCCTTTGCAAACAACCAGGCAAACCTTAACCCCCGAGGACGCAGCCAACCTGCGCTGGAGTTGGAGGGCAGCAGCTGCAGGGCCAGGATCCCTTGCCGGACCATGCTGACCAGGCCAACGTCAGCAGTGACCACAGACACACTGGGCTTCCTCCCAGATGACTCCTGCACGTCACCAGGGCTCTCTTGGCTCAGGGGGGATAAATCCACCTGGAAAAGTTAAGAAAAAAACCCCACAAGGCCCCACGGGGCAGATTTCAGCTCAACTCTAGTTCTTGCTCTTCCAAACACCTTCAGTCTGGCAGTCCCATGGTACTCTGGAGCACCACAGCAGATTCCATCTGTAGCTTTAACTTCCAGGTGCTCTTAAAACCCTGGTCACTTGGGCACCTTAGAACAGCTGGGCAAGACTGCCTGAAAGCGGAGGGACAGCCTCTCAGAGCTTTATATTAAGCTGATTTCTAATAGAAGGGGAAATTGGGGTCACTTTGGGGTCTTAAAACTCCTCTGTGGAGCAAAGCACTTCCCAATTAAAGAGATGTGAATACCTCCTTCCCTCCCTGCCATTTAGAAGCTGCAGCTATTCAGCATCTACTTAATCTACTATATTCAGCCCAGAAACACAGGAGAGGTAGAGGCAGCTACTTCTCACTCATGAAGCTCTGTAGCAGAGGGGGCAAAGAGCCTCATAAAGACAAAGTCTCATGCCTATGCATTCAACTCAAATGGCCCTCATTATGCAATAATGATATAAACAAATGTAGCTAAGCTTCTGCACCTTCTATGAAAAATATCCCCTAGGCAAAGCCTGAAATTTGTATAATTACACCAGTGAGAAACCTACTGTATTCTTAGTCCCTTAATCCCCAAAAGGTTCTGGCAGTTTAACCTTGTAATAAAGCATTGCTTTGTTTTTACTGCTAATGCTGAGAATAGCTGAGACCTCTCCCCCTCCTCTCTCAAAGCTACAGATGATTGAAGCTGGGAAAACAAAACTAGAACTAACTAAACTTTTGCTATGCACAAATGGGAGCACTCTGTGCCTGTGAGCGAAAAATATTGACTGTCCGTCACTCTAATTTGCCAGATGCCTTTAATTCAGATACTTGTTAACAATCATGCAGCAAGTGCAACTTCAAAAGTGAAAAATGTTTCAGTCCCTGCCCTTCCCCTGGGGCCTCCACCTCCACCCCACAGCCTGTGGCAGGACTCGCCAGTCCCTCTGGCCTGCAAGAGCGTCTCTCTCCTCCATTTGCATGGAAGAAGTTACAGGGTAGTTTACCATGAGAGAAATATTGCATCAAGCAGGAATGCATACACAGCTCTGCAAAAACACCATCTGGACTCACCAGTTGAGTTATTTACTTCCGGCAATCTACTTTCTGTTTCAGGACCAGCAGTTTTAGCATTGAAACATACAAAATTCTGCTAGAATATGAGATTCCAAGCACTTCAGATATGCAACTGCAATACATCACCAATAGCCTCTTGGTCATCTGATTATGGGACTTTTTTTTTCCCTTTTGACCAAACTCTAATAACTAATGCTAACTAAAGGCTGAATAACCTTAGCCAGACCAGCAATGACTTTGACTGCAAGATCAAAAGCAGCATGGCCAGCAGGTCAAGGGAGGTGATCTTTAAATGTCCCTTCCAACCCACACCATACTAGGACTCTATCATTAATTTGCTGATACATATAGCCATGGCTATTAAGCAGCATCTGTCATAGATTTCAAGGAATTCTTGAAAAAAGTGGCTGTTTATTCAGCTTCATGGCCAGTTTTCATGGTAAAAAAGAAGTATTTCTTTTCAAGAAATGTAACAAGGGCATATTCACAGCTATGTATAGATTAATTATATGGACATAATCACCTCTCCCACCACCTTCTTCAGAGAGAAAGCACATCCTACTATTTCTCTTATAACATACAGCCAGGCTGTCGTACTGCACATTAACTTTGGGGAAGGTAACCATCCTCACCAGCCCTTCTCAACATTTAATGGTTCTGCTTCCTCAGTGTTCATATCTCATTACTGGATCCCACAACATTATCTCACCAACTCCTTAGCTGTTCCTTCTGCAGACCTGTGCTGCTTTTCCTCTTGCCACCCCACTTCAGAGGGGCCTCAGAGGGCACATCTCCATGAAGCCAAGAGAGCCCAGCTACCTCTGCACTCCTTACCTGTGGTTTGGGTTCATACTGTTGCTGAAGCATCTCTGCCACTTTGTTTTCAAAGGCACAGAGCTGTGTGTAAACCTGGTGCAGAAAGGCCTCACGCTTCGTCTCATCCAGCTGACAGCCCTGGAATAGTACCTGGCCCAAGGACACACGTGTCAGTCACCAAGTCAATATTTTATAGCACCAGCCCCCAAGATGGTACACAGGATCACAGTGCTGCACAGTAAAGGTCAAACACATCCCTGACAAAGCACAGGTACAGCACAGGTCACTTCTCTCTGTTCCTGCTCAAAAGCAACTGCCTGTGAGCAGTGGTACCTCATGGCAATTACTGTGCATCCCACAGCAGACGCCTGCATGACACTTTAGGAAATCTCCTTCTTGGGCAAGAAACTTCTACTTCATTTGACTTTCTCCAGGATAAACAGTTATTAGGAGAAAGTGATGTGGGATCATTGTTAGAAACCATGAACTGTAGTCTGATGCTTCTACGGAAGGCCTGCTTCTTCTAATCTACCTTACCTATAGACTGATTAAATTATCTTCCAAGGGGAACAGTAAATTGAAATAAAGAAAAGAAACAATTAGAGTGGACATTACATTAGAGTGGCTTACAGAGGAAGCCTGCCACCACAGCAGCTCCCCAGGGTGACAGGCATGACACCTGTGTTTACAGATGCCACTCTGGTACAGGCAATCCCTCAGCCCCTGTCCACAACCAGAGACAAAGAAGATACAACACGCAGACAAAGCCCTCAGCAGATTGGTGGGGTGCTGCACATTATCCACATTCCTCAGCCTCATATGGGCAAGACCTCACAGTGGCACAGGAAAAATAAATGATTACCACAGAGAGTCTTTCCTGGATAAGTGATACACACAATACGCCTTTTCCTCCATAAAAGAATAATTATCTAGCTGTTTCCAGAGATCACAGTTCATGGCCTCATATACAAAGTGGGAATTTAGGGAGGCCCAAAGAAGAAAAATCTAGCAACTTTAGAGTGCTCAATATAGTGTAAATAGGGGAGATACTGAAGCACAGCATGATGGTCTGTAGGACTGCTGGACAAGATGACACATAATACATCAATGGCAAATGGAGAAATTCCTACTACACTTACTCCAGTAGCACCTCAGAACAGATCAAAGTGATGGCCACACTCCTCAGGTACAACAGAAACCTGGCAAAAGGCTTAGGCAGGGAGGGCTGGGGAAGGGGAGGGAGGGAACAAGCATAGACTTACAGGCTCCTCCTGTTACCATGCACTTCCCCTGGTATTAGGAAAGGGATGAAATACATGACCATAAACACATAAGTCATGTGAAAATACTGTAAGGTAGAAGAGATCAAGGATAAACTTCAAGAACAACACTGGCCCCATAAACCAGACTTGAATTTATTAAACAGACCTGCCATGACACAAGTAAAATCTCATTGATAAATCTCAATACTGGGGCTGGCTGTTCCCTCCAGCAAGAAGAAGCATCTTCAGACCAGTGCAAAAAGAAGGTTTGTAGAAAGAGGCAACTATTTTTAATTAACCACTGCTACAGAGCTGGAATAGGGAGACAAGCTTTTGGTCATACAAGCTCTTCTTGAATGCTTCAAGCTAATTAAAACAGGCAAAAAGAATTATTCAACAGAAATTAAAAACAAAAACAACTCCCAAACAACAAAACAAGAACGACAATAAGCACACATTCGACATGAGGCAAATATTCCCTGTGGTCCAATTCTAAGATCATGCCTGAGGGCAGCATTCTCCAGACAAACCTCTGCTTCCTACCCAGGAAGGAGAAGTTGCTCACACACACTTCTGCATCATGCCAGGCCACATGTTTTAGTGAGACAAGCCTGCAGCATAAAAGGCAGCAGAGCCCAGTTGCCACCTGCCCGCCTTTCCTTGTGCTCCCAGGACACCCGCACAGCACAGCGAGCTGCTCACGCTGCGCCAAGGGAGAGCCTGAGCTTTACCTGGTGGGACTGCAGGCCAATGATGGAGGAATACACCTGGATGGTGACAAAGATTTCTGGCTGGTAGATAATGTCTGAACCAGGGATACGAAAGGGTCTTAACAATCCCACCAAGCATCGGGAAAGGGCATGAAACACTTCATCAAAAATGATCTCCCCCGTTGAGTCATCCTACAGAAAGAGAGAAAGGGAACAGCTTTTTTGTCTCCTAGGACCTTCAATCTCACTGTTGGGTGTCCCACTGCACAGAGCAAATAGCAAACATCCTTCTGCAATGGCAGCTGGATTATAGTGACAACTCCTGTAAACAGAAGTCACACATTAAGCATCCAATGGAGAAACAGGATTTGCCATTAAATCCCCAGCCAGGGGCACAGTATGGGTCTCTCCCGGGAAAGACTTCTACAAAAGCTCAAACTGACACTGAGAGCAATAAATCTTTCCTCAGCAAATACAAATAGGTTCCTGTTTTAATGCAAAACACCCCAGAGAGAGGCAGTTTCTGCTCTTACCACAATCCCCGTGGAAGGGCTCAGATCAAGCTCAATCACAAATCGGTACTGACGGGCCAGGAAGGTGACCCGTGTAGAGGGGACCAGGAGGTAGGGCCTGGGCTGGACCGGCTCGTCTGGCTGCCACCCATTGGGCAGGATGCTGAGAACATCAAGCTCATTTTCTGACTTCACCTGCCAGAACAAGCAAACGGTACATGAGAGAACATCAAGCCACACCAAAGGAAGAAGCAAAGAAAAGGAAGGGGCTCAAATGCTCTGCAGGGTGCGGGTGCCGCTGAGCGCTGCAGCACCGGCGGTGACACCATGCAGCCCCGAGCACCAACTCACCAGCTCGGGCTCGGGCACGGCCCGGATCACCTGGTGCAGGCGGCTGAGGACCCAGGCGAGCCGCACGTTGCGGGAGATGCGATAATCCTTCTTCATCAGGAGGAACACGTGCCCTGCCTCCTCCACCTGCGGCGGGAGCACAGCGGCGCGGGTCAGCCCCGGTGCAGCCCCGGGCAGCGCCCGCGCCGCCGCTCACCCCGGGCTGCTCCGGCCCCGCGCTGCCCACGGCGGCCGCGTCCCCTGCGCGCTCGGCTCGGCTCGGCTCGGCTCGGCTCGGCCCGGCTCGGCTCGGCCCGGCTCGGCTCGGCTCGGCTCGGCTCGGCTCGGCCCGGCTCAGCCCGGCCCGGCTCCCAGCCCCGCTCCCCCGGCCCGCACCCACCTCCCCGTCGGGCCGCTCGGCCGCCGCCATGTCGGCGCGGGCCCGCCCCGGAAGTACGGCTCTCCCGGGACAGCGGGGCGGGGCCGCGCCGCCATCGCCGCCGCCGCCGCCGCCATCATGCAGGTGAGGGCCGGGGAGCGGGGCCGGGCCGGGCGCCCCGGGGCTGCGGCAGCCTGGGCGGGCGGCCGGGCGCGCCCCGAGCCGCCGCTGCCATGCTCCGCTGTGCCCCTTGTTGCCGTGCGGCTGTGGGGTGAGAGGTGCGCGGCTGAGCGCCCCGCTCCCACTTGAATGAAATGCCGCTAATCGAGAAGAATCTAATTACTTTATTAAGTGCTGGGAATCGGTAGCATCCTTATTGTCCAAAGAAAAGAGCATTAATGGCAGGTTAACAGACTGTAAAGATGCACCTCCTTTGGTTTGCCTGAAAGCGCAGCTCGCTGGCCTCACACGGATCTGGTTGTCCCGCTGGGAAAGAAAGTGAAAACAGATTGTCCCGCTGTTCCTTGTTTATAGGGTTTGTTACATTGTCTCTCCTTCTTTCAGCCACTTCATCATGCCAGTCTTTTTCACTGTTTTTTTTTTGTTTTGTTTTTGGGTTTTTTTTGGTTTTTTTGGGTTTTTTTTTTTGGGTTGTAGTGGTTTGTGTTTTGGGGTTTTTTTTTGTGGTTTTTGGTTTTTTTTGGTTTGTTTTTTTTTTTTTGAACTATGAATATTCTTCATCATCCTCGTTGCCTTTATCAGTACATATTCCTACTCTATTCCTTTTCAGTTCGGGGGACAAGAGTGACATGTAATATTCTAGATGCAAAGGAGGCATGCATTTGTGTGGTGACATAATGATGCTTAGTTTCTGTAGCTGTCCTAATAACTCCTGTAGTCACTTTTACTGCTTTGACTGCTTTTCCAGGATTGGGCCGATGTTTTCATGGGTTACCCTCAGATAACCCTGAGATCTTTTTGAGTTACAACCCTATCAGCTCAGATAATGCCATTGTGTACAGAAAGTCATGTGTTTTTTTTCCCCCTTTGTTTTGCCAGTCAGGATTTTTTTCTCCTTTGTTTTGCCGCCTGCATTGTTTTACCTTTACCTACTCTGAATTTCACATTTCCCTCTCAGTTGCTGTGTATCAAGAGGTCCTTCAGAACCCCTACCATCAGCCCTATCTTTACTACATCAGGCCAATTTAACATTGCTAACAAACTCCTCAAAGTGTCCTCTTGGAGAGGTCAGTCTTACTGTGTTTATCTTGCACTGCTTGCATCTGCTTCCAGCTCCTGATGGCTTTGGGAAGAGCCTAGGGAAGCAGGGTTGGAGTGTTCTGCTGCCATGAGAGTGCTCCTTGTGCAATGGGGTTTATTCATCCTCTTGAGGGCTTCTTGGATAAGCGCAGGCGGGGGACCAGGGGAATTGCCGTGGGTGCATATGCCTGGCACCTCTGCAGTAAAACACTGGCTACCAGCCCGGCTTGTAATGCAGGCAGTAGTTAACCTCCTTGCACAAACACTGCACACAAACTGTTGCAGGCACGTTTCTTAATTGGACAGGAACTGACTAGTCCCGTCACAACATGAAGGGGAGTGCTTTTATCTCTAGGTGGAACAGCCAGCAGCAATCTGTTCCATGAGTCCACTCCATGGACTGGGGATCAAATTTTACCAAGGTTGATTCAGCGGTTTGTTCTAAGGTGGTTAAAATGAAATGAAATCCCATCAGTGATTACCAACTTGTCAGAGTACAAATAAAATAGAATAATGTTGTGTTCTCATGAACATGGAGGGTGCCTGATAATCTCTCCATGAAGCTGACACTGGGCCAGTGTATTTGAACGGAACAACAACAAACCCAATAGCAAGCATGCCAACAGTGTGAGTCACTATCTGCTTTCCCAATCAGTATCCCCTTTCTATTATTTGATTGCTTTGTCCCACCCTCCTCATGGATTATTGTACAGTTTTCAACTTACTCGAGCAGTTCCTTAGGGCTGGGACTTTAATTATGTTTTGCACAATAATGTAGTATGAGTAAGAGTAGATAAGAGTTTAGAGGGATTTTGCAAGAATCAAGGGCATGCCTTGATGTCTTTGGCAACACATCCCCAGTCTTGACACTTTGTCTGTCACCATCCTCCCTCACCCGGAAGGGGATGTCAGTGGGGAAGATTTCTTAAAACAATATAATCCCAGCAAAAGGCAGGATTAAGGGGTGTGTGTGGGTACAGTGCCAGTCTGTGTTACGGCAGGGCCTCCCACAGCCCCCGGGGCACAAGGCCAGGAGGAGCTGCCGGTTTCCTTGGCAGCTGGAAGTGTCACATGGGCAGAAAGAAAGTAAAGATTGGCACAAACTTTAGTAGTCCAGGGTCCATGGTATTTATTTTGCAAAGACTGTTTTGGATAAAGACATCACAGCACCCACAGCTGCTTCAGAAAAGGTTGAGGGAATGCTAATCTTCTTTGTTCTGGGTTAGCTTAAGTGGTTTACAAAGGTAGCATGAGCTAGTTTTGATGACTTTGCTTGATGTGATGTAAATGATGATGTCTTCACTCACCTAAATCTTTAACAGGACAACTGGCCAAGCGTTCCTCTCAGGCACAAGTCTCTTGCCTAAGTAGTCTGACCCAAGGGAAAGGGGTCAGTGTGAAATAATAGGATTTTTATCTCCAATGCCCCTGCTTCCTTTGAAGAGAAGGCTGTCTGTAGGACAGATTGGATCATAGATGCATGGGCGTGGATTCACAACGTTTTTGTCCTCCTCCCTTGTCTGTCTTGCCTTTTTTTAGAGAGAGGAGAAGCAGTTGGAGCTGACCCTGGAGGCACTCATCAGTCAGGTGGCCGACCTGAAGAACTCCTTGGTCAGTTTTATCTACAAGCTGGAGAATGAGTATGACCGTCTTACATGGTAAAGTGTCTCACTGTTGATCACTGCCCGAGTTCTTCAGACTTGGCTCAAAGGAGATTATCTTCTTGTCAATACATTTAAATTTTCTTTTTACATTTGTGCTGGTGGAGCCATTACACATCTTCCACAAGAAAACCAGTTGAAATCCATTGGCTTCATGCTGTAGAGTAATTAGAGTCACACTAACACCTTTTAATCCAGACATTTTATGGGAATTTAACTTGAATCTGCAGCAAGTAGCAGTTCTTAGATGAAAGGCCTTAGAGACCCACATACACTATAAAATGAGGAATGGTTCTTTCTGTATTTCTTGACCTTTTCTGGCTTTTTGTGGCTCTGATATAAACTGAGCTTTTGTGTTTTGCTGATTCTGCTTTACCACAGTTTGAGAGCTTTGCAAGATGGCATTCTCTTCCTGGAAAATATGGAGCATAAAGATGTTACAGCTGCAGCTTAATAAACTATATGGTATCTTAGTGTCTGCCACTGCAGCAAAGGTTCACAGACAAATTAACATTTATAGTTAATGTTGCAGAAGGCAGGAGTGTTGATGAATCCAGCACAGAGACCAAGCTGAAAAGGACCTCCTTGAAAAGATTATCAGTTGTTTAGCTTCATTGTTTCTTAGTCTGGATAGCCAAGCTATAAGTACTTTCTCTCCTGGCTGTACTGCTTCGGAATGAAATTTTTTTTTTGACCTTGCTCCAGAGTTTCACTGGGAGAGGTAGTGAAATGAAAGCAGTGCTTGTGTGTGTCTTACTGAAATCCCACACAACTGCCACTTTCAGTGGTATTGCTTGTAATGTCCCTGAGGTATTTTCTGCATTTGAGCCTTCTCCAGTTGGGACTGGGGTTTTTCCACACCTGTGTATTCACCCATAGGTTTTACTGCTTACTGTCTGGAGTAGACTGATTTGAGGACTAACAGTGTTGTTTCCTCACTCCTCAGCCATTTGAGTGAAGAAGAGAGAAAAGCCCTATGTGGCATCCCCTTTGTGTCTTGTTTGCTTTTCCAGGCCTTCAGTTCTGGACAGCTTTGCACTGCTCTCAGGACAGCTGAACACCTTGAATAAAGTGCTAAAGCATGAGAAGACCCCGCTGCTGCGAAACCAGGTGATCATCCCCCTCGTGCTGTCTCCAGACCGAGATGAGGAGATCATGGTAAGACATGTCCCTTGAGTATCAGAAAGTGCTTGAATGCCTGAGTATTCAGCTGAGCATTCCTCAGTTCTGGGTGTGAAGGAAGAAAGGGAAACAAGTACTTCTGTCTGAGAGCTGCTTTGCTGTTGGGTTTTCACCTACAAACACTTGCACTGGATGCACTCTATAGGAGGTGTTGCTGTTAATAAATATGTTGCTGTTACTAAACGGGCATAGTGCAAATTCCTGGACAAGTTGATGAAACCTCCTAATGCTCCCCAGATCAAGGTTTTCCCTGTAGCCTTGTTCAGCACCATGGCCTGTGGCCTGGTCTGGAGCTGCCTGGTGCTGGGCTGGGCTGGAGGAAGAGGCTCTGAGCGAGGCTTTCCCACTGTTGCAGCGGCAGACAGAGGGGCGTGTGCCGGTGTTCAGCCATGAAGTTGTGCCCGACCATCTTCGAACTAAGCCCGACCCTGAGGTGGAGGAGCAGGAGAAGCAGCTGATCACAGATGCAGCTCGAATTAGCCCTGATGCAGCACAGGTAGGTAAAGAACAGTTTGATATTTCTCCCTTATTTCTAGGGCACAAGATGCCCTTTAGCTGTTTCCTCCACCTTTACATTTGACAGTTTTCTTTTTCTTCTGTGTCTTTTCCTGTCTGAGATTTCTCCAGCTGACTGTAGCTGAGGTTTGGTTTCCTCCACAGTTTCACAAGGGTATCCAACTCTCTGGCTGTTCACAGGAGGTGCCCTCCAGCCAGTCAGAGGCGAAGGCTGTCCCATTTCCACAGTGCCCTCCTGCATTAGCACTGGACACTCTAACTCAGCTTCCAAAACGCTTATATTTGGTTATGTGGATCCGGGGAAGGGAAAGCTTGTTCCTTTATCTTGCTGATTTGTACTGAGTTGGAGGTACCCTGGCAGTTTCTGACAGTTTTCATTTTGCAGAAACAGATCCAAAGTCTGAACAAAATGTGCTCAAATTTGCTGGAGAAAATCAGTAAGGAGGAGCGTGAATCTGAAAGTGGAGGTATGTCACTGACGTAGAAGTGGGGTATGGGGTTTAAGCAGCAGACTTGAGAGACTAGAGGCAAAATAGATATATTGGAGAGCCTGAAGTATGGGTAACACAGTTGAGCAGCACAAATGAAAACATTCCAGAAGATGCAAGATTGGCTGTCCTGGAGCCCCCTAATTTGAGAAGGGAGCCTGTGGGTGCAATGTGTCTTCCCTGTGTGACCTGTGCATGGCAGGAAGGTCACTCCAACCCTTTGACATATCTACCTTTGAGGAGGTGATAAGTGTCTGCCGAGAAAGCTTCCCAATCAATTTTAGTTAATAAAAATAGCTGTGAAAATGTAGCAGCAGTGAATGAGAAACCCTTTAGCTATGTTCTGAAGGTGTCCACATCTTGGCAGGCTCTTGTGTGATCCTGTCTAGGTAATGGGTGCTTCAGGCTCATGGCCAGCCTTTTCTGGTTGTGGTGTTCACTATTCCTGGGTGTGCCACACTCTACTCATAAAGGCAGTGGCATTGTTTTTACTCTCATCTTTAACACGGGACCTGAGCACAGGTTCTGTCTACTGTCTGGGAATAACAGTGTAGCTGGGCACATGTATGGCAAAAAAACTTGCAGACACCAATGTTGCTTATGAGCTTCCAAAAGGGGGTGTTGCTCTTGTTTGTCTGAATCACAGTGCTTGTTACCTGCCATAGGATTCAGCATGCAATAGCCCTTAGTGGCAGCTTCTCATGGACATGGAGGTGTTAGCTCACTCTGTCCTCCTTCCATGAGCAGATTATGCCCTGCTCTCAGTGAAAAAGCTCTTGGATCATCAGTGTCCATTGATTTTGCAGCTTCCTTGACCTTGCTGAGACTCTTGTAGGACAGCCTGTAAGAAACTAATCTCTATGCATGTACTAAAGTAGCTAAAAAGTAAATTCAGGACCAGCTATGCTACTTTTTCAACCTGATTGCCAAGTCTAAAAATAACTGCCAAACTAACTTATTTTTTTTACAGGTTTAAGACAGAACAAGCAGACCTTCAACCCTGCAGATACCAATGCACTGGTAGCAGCTGTGGCCTTTGGGAAAGGGCTGTCAAACCGGAGACCCCCAGGCTCTGGGGCGTCTGTCCAGTCGGGCCAGCCAGGAGCTGGTGCCATCATTGCAGGTGCTTCAGGCATGCAGCAGGTCCCAATGACAGGTGCACCAGCTCAGCAGCAGCCAATGCTGGCAGGAGTGCAGATGGCACCAGCAGGACAGCCAGGTAAAGTTCTGTATCTGAGATCAGTTGAAATCCAGGGACCAAGAAAGACAAATGCAGATGTAGAGATTCTTCTCCAGTTACCTTTTAGATGTGATTAAGTATGAGGTTCCTTTCAGGCCTTAATAACATGAGTCAGGGTGTAATAGAGGAGTAATACCTGTTTAAAATTGGCTCAGAGGGTGAGGTGGATCCAAGCCAACCAGCTTCAGCTTCTTAACTCCCACTGAAATACTATTTTAATAATAGACTTGGTGAACATAGGAGGAGACATCACAGTGTAGTGTTCAGGGATCTGTACTGGTGGTTTTCCTGTGAAATTTAAGTTGTGGGTAGGCAATCAAGCAGAAAAGTTTGATGATAATGATTTAAGACAAGAAAAAAAAGTTTTCTGTAAAAAGTTAGAAGGATTTCCTATACAAGGTGACTTTGCTTAATAGCAGTAGATGGCATTTGCATTGAATGTAAAGTGAAATACATAAGTATAGAAATTTGACTATACATCCAGCACCTGGACTCTAACCTAGTTAATTGTATTTGTGAAATACATTTATGATAGAAGAGTTCTGTGAAGACAATAATTAGGTATTCAGCTGGAGCAGAAATGCAAACCAAATGCTAGGAATTGCTAGAAAAGGAACAGAGAAACAGGGTATCTTTAGGCTATTCTATAAATCCATTGGGTACCCACGCCTGCAATATTATGGACAGTTCTGATATCCCCTCTGCTAGTGGCCATAGCTTTGGGCTAGGGAGAAGAAATGGAAGCATATAAAATCCCAAATTATATACAGCAGGCAGATGAGGAATGATTGTTCATTGTTTCCCATGATACACAAGGATTGGTGAAAGTGACCAAATCAAAATGTGGGCGTGTAGATTTAGAATAAAAGGGAGATACCTTTCTGAATACTGAATAATTACTCTGTAGAGCTCATTGCCTAGTGTGCAAGAGGCAGATAATGTTTTTATGAGATGGAAAAATAAGTAAGTACATAGACTTCTGGATGAAAAATCAGTCAACATCTCATCCTGAGGATACCAACTCTGATTCCTTGACCCTGAGCCACAATATGTTAGAAGCAGCATAGGTATTCTGCAGGGATATCACTGCAGGCTTGCCCTAGTCTGGTATTCCTACATAAAAATCCTCTGCTGTCAGGAGTGGGTTTGGCCTGGGGGAACTGCAGGCTAACCCTGTACTGTCAGAATGTTTATGTTAATTGCAATTTAGGATATCGGATATCCTAATTGGTGTTTTCTTGCCTGTATATAATGACTGTTGTTCAGACGGTTACTTGAGCAACAGTATTGATCCTAAGTTAAACATGTTTTTACGTAAGAGTTAGAAAGTTATTTCCCCTGTAATTTGGTAACAAAGAAGACCTGGTGTGATTGTTGGCTGAATACCCGGAGATACTGTATCCAGGGCGGGGAGACAGTCCTTTCTGTAGGCCCAGCAGGATGCACTGCTAAGGAGAGCACTTGTCGAGCCTGTGTGATGGAGAGAATACCTCTGGATAAGCACAGATATAGTGGGTTTTGGCAAAGGTCAGTCTCACTATTCTGCTTTTGATAGTGTCCATAGCTGAGGCTGAAAGAATACAAGAACAAAGTATATCTTTACCACAGGTTTTTTTTAGGGATTTTAAGCCAGAGTTCGGTTTGATACCACTGGGCCCAGTAGCCATTAATTTTTGCAGTTCCTGTTTGAATTACAGTTTTGACTTCTACAACACCTATGGCAGTAAATCCCATAGTTTTATCATATTTTAAAATCTTTTTTATGTTTAAATATTTTGCTTGGTAATTTTATCGCATTTTTCTTTTTTTACCCATATTGTGAGAAATGGTGAATCATCATTCCTCAGTTACCTTCTCCATATTAGTTTTCCTGTTTTGGAAATCTGTCATGTCTCCTTCCTTTGTCTATTTTTAGGTGTTTTTCTCTTAGATAAGTCCTATCCTCTTAAATATGACTTCGTGTGAAAATTATAGCTTGGATCATCCTTTTCACTCTTACATGCACTTTTTCTGGTTGTTCTCAAGACTGGGAACACAACCACTCACAGTGTCTCAGATGTGGGTGAACCATACAATTCAGTTCACTGTTGCTCTTGGAATGTTATCTAACAGTATTTTTCTCCTGATTGTTAGTGATATCTATCAGTTACCTGTCCATTCAGTGCTGGCCATGACCCACTATGGATATGTCTGAGGAAGTTTAATAATCTTTATTGGTTTCCGCTTTTGCTTATCAAATCTTTTCTTGTCCTGCTGGACTATAATTTTAACTTTCAGAAGTTATCCTTTTTTTTCTGGTTCAATTTGAAGACACCAAATGAGTGGTTTTTGGATATCCCTCTGGCTGCTCTTTAATCACTGTTTATTTTTCAGATCATCTCAGTTTTGTCTAGCACTCTACACTTCCTGTAAGCTGCTAGTAAGATGTCTTTTAGTACACACCCGTGTGAGATTGGTATCAGCAGAGAGTAATAATGCCCAAGAGGTGGATGTGGTTACAAGAAATTAAGAAATCTGAGAGAGGCTTAGTAATTTAAATATACACCCTGACTATAAATAATGCTACAGGGAAAGTGATAGTGGCTCTCTGAAATGGAAGTGGACACAGTCTGGGTTCATCTGTGTGTGCTGCTGCCAGCAATGTCTATGAGACTAAGTCCAACACTCCTGTAGGAGCCTCCTGACAAAGAGAAAGGCTTGTTGCAGATGAAAAAAGAATAGACTTGAAGGGGATAGCAGGGGGACACAGGAATTGTCAAGGAGATTTGTCAGTAGAGAATGATGCCAATTTCTAGAAGAGATTGATCATGTAGGTCAGAAGCTGGAAGGTTCTGTAGCAAATGAGCCTGGAGTGGAACTGGAAAAGCCCAGACTGGGTTGTTGTGAGTCTGTGCTCCTGAGAAAATGTCCTCTCGTATTGCTGATTTTGCACTGCTTTTTCTTTTTTCTCTCTCCAGGAAAAATGCCGAGTGGCATAAAAACAAATATAAAATCTGCCTCAATGCATCCGTACCAGAGATGAGCTGAGGTGAACCAGACCTGGGGAAGAGCAACATTTGTTACTGCTGCAGGCACCCCACCTGGATTCCTTCTAGGACTTCCAAGTCCCTTCACATATCCACACACCATATCTGGGAAGACAGGGTTTATGAGGCCTTTCCCTGGATTTTATTTAGTGCTGGGTGGCTTGTGTGGAGCTGCTGCTGGCCATGTCTCCTGGACACAAGTACTTCTCTGCTCAGCCAGAGCAGAGGACTTTGCTTCTGGTATTGATGTCATCTTTTCCAGGTCTGGCCTGGAGGATAACTACACTCTCCTGATAGAGAGCCTGAAGAGCTGCACAGAGCTCTTTGTTTCTGCTTGTTCACTTGGTATGTTCTTTCTTTACTCCATCTTGTTTAATAAAGACCTTGTTATGTTCACTGTGAGACACTGGTGTCCATCTCTAGGGTTATAAGGACTCTTATGTCCCTTTGGGTAAGGCTACAGAGCAGCTCCAATCTAAACACACAGAAAATGTTGGAGGCCAAGTGCTGGAGCTGCAGGTCTGTGTGTAAAGGGGTGTAGCAGAGTGAGTCAGCAGGGTACAAACATAAGCAGCAAACATCTTATGCATTAAAAACCAATTATGGCTATACCCCAAAAAGGAAAATACTGGGAAGGACTATTTCAAGGCCCAGAGCAAGAAGACAGCACTTGAGGAACAGAAGCACAGGGCTTTTATATTCTGATGCTGCAGCAAATCCCAGCTGGATTTGATTTCATTTCATTTCCATGCTTCTGTTTTCTATAATGTTTATTAGCTGCTTCAGGATTAATTTATCACTTCAGAAAGGTATTTCAATGTGAGCAGGACTGTGACACTTCTGGATGGGCCAGGTTGTGAAGTCTGGCCCATTTCTCTTAGGAACTGGACACTGTGAAGCCATCTCTGTTCTACTTTCTGCCCTTGAGCTGTAACATAGAATCTGCCTAATGAGAGATTCCCATGAGACAAAAGGGTGGGGGCACATGCCCGTGGAGCCTGTCAGCACATACAGCACTATCCTAAAGGACAAACGTCCTGCCTCTGGTTGCTCTTGCATGCACTTCCTTCTGACTTGTGTTGAAAGCCAGCAGTGTGTTTTACTCAATAGCATCTGTCAGCAATCTTCAGGTGAGGAAATCTCCACTCAGCAGATTCAGCCTGCAGCTGCTCCTGCACTGCTTGCCTCTGAACTAATCAGATCCAGCTTATTTGTGGAGGCTGTGAGCTGTTCTCCCAAACAAAACCACCCACAAAGCTGTGACTAGGGCAGTTATTGACCCATTTTGACATGCTGGCCCTTGAAAAGCACTGAGCCTACTGGGAAGTAGAAAGTTGAGCTGGAAGCACAAACAGCTTATACAATAGCAAAGCTGCTCCACTACAAATGAGTCCATCTGCAGTGGCAACATCCCAGCCAGACTGGTGGAATTGCTTTTTCCCTAATGAATGTGGAGGTGCTGGCTCTCTGGGATGCCACTGACTGCAGCAGGGAACCGGTGTGAAGGCAGTGGAGGCATGTTACTGGTTCCAGTGTGAGTGGTTGTGCAAAAGCAAGCCTGACAGCCTGCAGGGCCATTCCTGTGATGTGCTGAGAACCGTGGGGAGGGCTGTTCCCTGCTCTGTCTCATGTCCTTGCTTTGGTTGGAAAGGAAAGCAGAATAATGTATGTGTCATATCCTTGGCACTCATCATTCATGGAGCCTCAGCTCTAGGATTCTGCTTGGCTTTATCCCCTCAGACTGGCTTCCTTATAAAGCTAAAATGCCTTAGTGCAGAGCTCAGGGAGTCATTGGGGCAGCCCAGGCCACAGGCAGGGCATGGCTGCCTGCTACCCACGCTAACCTGAGCAAAACGCCTCCCAAAAACGCCTCCAGCGGGGCAGGCCAGACCTTTCACACAATTGGACTGGAGGAAGGGAAACACAGGCAGGTTTTTTTCCGTAGATTATAAAGCAGGGAGGCTGGCCAGGCTCCCAGGCTCGCCAGCGTAACTTCCTGCATGACACAGGCTGCCGCGAATTAGTTCTTGTGTAAATTAGAGCACTGTTGTTAGGAAAACAGTTGATTTTAAATTGATGAATCCCTGCTACGATGGCTGGTAGATTGTTCTGGAAACTGTTTTCCTTGTTGCACCATAGATTGATACTGCATTTCTTTAATTTCCTTCAGATCAGTGAATCTTCTCAGGAAGGAACTGAGCCTCTGAGTTGTTGGTACCAGAGGAGTCAGACATTATGATCAAGCTTTCCTGCTCCTTTTTTAAGACAGACTGAACTGATGAAAGTCCCTTTTGCTTTAAGGCATATTTTCAATTTCTTGACTCACATCCAAATCTCCTTATACATCTGTGTCCCTTGGGACACTGGACCAAGGCACACTATTCTAATTGTGGGAATGGGAATTTCAGATGTAGAGCGAGTTTAACCTCTTATCCAGTTGCTGCCAGTGCTTGAATGTTTAAACAGGGAACAGGAACAAGCCTTTTACCCATACAGTCACTATGGAATTCAGGGTCCACTGCTTGTCACTATGGTCTGCATGTCCAACAGGGATTCACTGTTCCTGGTGCACTGTGTCAGACTAAAATTGTGACCCTGCTGGGATGGGGCAAAGACTCAGGCTGTGTCCTGCTGTGGCAGCAACCAAGTGGGTGATTGGGAAGCACACTTCCTATGAGCATGGGATGTGCTGCCATTCTGAACTCTTGTGTTTTTTTCCCCTACCATATCCAATCCCTTTTGAACTCGTCTCTTCCAAGCAGGATAATTTTGGCAGGGAGGAGGCTCAGCCATGGCATGGCAGCTGCTGCTGGGCTCTCTGGGCTCCAGTTCAGGTGCTGAAGAGAGATGGAGAAGGGCACAGGTTTGTTCTGGTCCTCCAAACCTCCCCTCAGTACCTGCCAGGCTCTGGTGCAGACAGTGGGATTTGCTGCATAACCCCATTCCCCCAGGGATGCCAAGGGCTCCCAGGACAGAAGTCTATACACATCATGACTTTGTTTTTTTCCAGGTAAGCAGCTTTACACTATTTAGCACTCCCTGCTGCAAACACATGCTCAGTGCCAGCTCCCAGGGGGCAGCTCCTCTCCTGCTTCACACTTGGCCAAGCCACCCATGAGCTTGTTCCTTGGTTGCACACACTGCTGTACCAGCTCTCTGATACTGAAGAATGTACAGTGCCCCAAAAATTTATCATGTTGGTCTGACAGGCTTATTGTCTGTCATCCTTGTTGATTGATATTTATATTTCTCTGCTTTAAGTCTTTATCAATATGATCACATATTTTTTGGTCATTATTTTGCATATGATGTCTGGCAAAATAGACACACCTGTAAAGTAAACATCCTGTTTACTTTTTTAATATGCTGGCATAACATCAACTTGCTTGTTCTCTGGAGCTTCTCCAGGTTCCTTTGTGTTACTGGATCTCAGCATTAATAGTTTGGATGTTTAAAAATTGATGTTATTTTTCTAGGTGCAGGATACCCAGACTGAAGAGTGTTCAACATTTCCCTTATACAACTGCTGTTTAACATCCTCCTGAGTTACTGTTAGAGTGGAAAGTGTTTCACCCTCGTGACAGGAGTGCTTCATCTGGCTTCCTCCCAAATGCAGGAGAGAGATATTTATTGCCTTTCCTTCCTGCCCAGCTACCCACAGGCACACTGTTCCCAGTCTGTACCACACATGCAGCCATGCTGGGTTGTACCCACAGCCTGTCCTGCTGCTGCCCTGGGCTGCATCATCTCTGGGAGCCATGAAGCTCAGAGTGGTGCCACCACTTCCCTTCATCTCTCTGCATCCAGTGATCAGCATGACAAACACCTGCTGCTTGTTTGTTCTCTTGTCCCGTCCCCAAGCAGCGATCTGCACACAGATGTCTTCTGTTTAAACAAGAAAAACATAACATTTTGTTTGGTTTTTTAACCTACAGATTTTTTAAGTGGATGTCATTAAGCCTTTATAGTGGAAATGAATTATGGTGTGAGGGAAGAAGCAGCTGAAAAGACAGGGGGACAAAGGAGTGAGGGGAACCTCTCCAGTTCTCCACACTCCATACCACAGGTATGGCAGGGTTTCAGTGTGGGCTGCAGGGTTGGTTTCCATCCTCCTGCTAGGATAGGATCTTTCTGCCGGAAACATCTGGGACCAAAGAAGTCTTGTAATGGTTGGGTTGAGAAAGACAGAGCACTTTTTTATGCTAAGAAGCAAGATAATGAGGCCAGTGCTGCCAAAGGGTCTTCAGGCAAGTTTTTCATTTGCATTGTTTCCAAAGCAGCTTCACCTGCAGCTCACAGAGGAGAGACAAACACATGGAAACAGCAGCAGAAGATGCATCTTAACTGACCTCTGAAAAGCTTAGAGACTGCTTGGGAGTCAAAGGCACAAACACAGGGTAAGTGGTCAAGTGTAGGAAACAGCTCCCCAATCCGAGTCTTTGCTTTTCCCCAAGCTACCTGCATGAGCTTGGTGGCCCCAGGAGAGGCAGAGCCTGTCTATGTGACAGCTGGTGCCTACAAATGAATACACAGGTGTTTTCAAAAAAATCCCATCTCCTCCTTCCACCCAAGTGCAATAAACCTCCAACTGTCTTAGACAGAAAATGTTACCTCACAGAGATGCTGTGGTGGTAAAAGCTCAAGCACAAGAAATGGCATGTTTGGATGTATTTGTAATTCATGCCATAAAAATAGTTCAAGCTGATATGATTCAACAGTTTATTTATTGTCCCTATGACACTGAAGCTCTCTGGTTGAATCCAGGAACGCTGCCTTGTTGGAAACCTGCACTTAGAAATTAATGAAAACCTTCTGTAATTTCCCTAGGGGTAACCCTGTACATGAGCATAATTCAAAGCATGCTATGTTGTCTGGCTCCTCTGAGGAGGAGCCCTTGTCTTTTTTTTTTTTTTTTTTTTTTGTGTGTGTGTTTTTTTAAAGAAAGGAAATTATTGCATGTATATTTCTGACTGAGATGCATATTTTCTAAAGTCAGGGGTTTAAGAGCTGTAGTTTCTGCAGCAGCTATCTTATCACTGCTGCTCAGATTCTGTCACTGATTTACTTGCTTGTTTTAAGGCTTCTCCCTTTGCTACCATCATGCCCAAGCAGTTGCTGCACTGAAATAGCAGTGGGTGCTAAGTCCAGCCTGGTATGTCATCTCCTTTCCTCTGAGTAAAGACTGTGCCCCAGGGTACTTTTTTATTTGCTGGCCATGCATTGGGGTAAAGGCCATGCTTTGGAGCATTGTTGTCTGTGAGTTATTTCAAAGCTGCAGCATTTCCCAGGATGTTCCTCTTTTGAATGCAGACCTTTGCCCTCTATGCTTGCTGCCAGGTGGCTTTGGTGGGACGTGTCTGTCTCCCACTGCCATATGCCAGCCTTGGGCTCTGTCCACCTTGGCGTGCAGCACAGAGGTGTGCTGCTCCCATGGGAATTTGGCTTTGAAATATGCAGCGGATGTTTATGTGGATTTATTTTTGGTACTGAAGTTGGGGTCCTGCTGTGTGATATGAGAGAGATTATTCGTCTCCTGCTCTGCTGCAGCAGCGTGGCAGGACTTCAAAGCACTGCCCCGAGAGCCTGTGGCAGTAGCTAACAGAGGAACGGTCTGCATCCCCCTGAGAAACATGTTCTGCATAAGTGGGGCTGTGGAGCTCCCACGTGTGCAGCCCCCCTGCAGCTGGGCAGGGAGCTGGGCAGCACCAGGGCTGTGGCAGGAGGAGCCGGGCAGCACCAGGGCTGTGGCAGGAGGAGCTGGAGAGCCCTGGGCTGAGGAAGCCCCACTGCAGCTGCTGGGGAAGTAATGACTCACAGTGCTTCTGTGGGTGCATCCACCATTCCTCTTAAATGTGGTATTCACTTACACAGGGAGTAAAACCAGTAGGAAATTGTAGGAGTGTTCCAACCCATATTTTGGGTATGCAGCTCCCTCTCCCTTTGCTTCTGTGTCCTGTGCTCCCGTGTGTCCTGCTGGAGCTCAGGTGCAAGATGCTTGCTCCTCACACACAATCAGGGAGGCCTACAACAACACTTTTCGGATAGGTGAGTATATAGCTGTTACTGGGAGAAACTGCAGCTTCTCACCATGGAAACTGCCCCACTGCTACTCTCCCCATCCCCTGAGCCTCTCGGACCTGCCAGGCAGGTGCAGTTGCCATGGCAGACCTGCCACAAGTTTTCATATCACTCAATTTCTTTTTTCTCCCTACCCACTATGGGTCTCAGGGCATGTACTTGTGCTGCTGACTGTGCCAGTGGACAACCTCAGAAGCAGAGAAGATACCAGGCAGGCTAGGGAGGAGACTATCCCCTGGTAGCCTGCAGCCCAGACAGGCAGGCAAAGCCCAGCCGTAGCTGGAGCTAAACATGGCCTCATTTCATGGCAAAACAATTCCTCTTTGTGCAGCCTGTTCTCCCAGAACAATCCTGTGCTCTGACAATATCCTTTCTGTGGCTTAGTTCCTGTGGAGTGACCAGCAGCGTGCTCAGCCTGATGCCTGGCAGCTCACACCCTGCTGCCCATGGCCAAGGTGCAGCATCTGCAACCCTGCCGTGGGCAGCCTCTGCCAAGGATTCTGTGGCCACTTCAGGTCACGGCAAAATCTTCTCAGGAAAGTCCCCAGCACAGCCTCCTGAAGCACTTGGGAGGGTTTTTTCTTCTTCCTTTGCTCACTCCATGGAGCTGCATGGCATCGCTGTTCCACAAGTTAGGAGGACAGCCCTGGGACACAGTGGTGGAGCATGACATTTGGGCACCGAGTCACCAAATCTGACTGCAATCCCAACTGCCTGAGTGAAGAAGTCACCCAGCTTTGCCAAGCTGCTCCCTCAGGCTCCAGGCAGTCTGGGGCAGGTTGCCAGAGATGATCAGCTCCTGTGGGTTTTAAATCAGAGGTATAATGAAATTACTTTGTGTGGAAAGGGGACTCTGGGGATGAGCAGGGCTGTGGCTTTCTCATCACCTGCTTTTCCTCTCTTCAGGAGCATATGCCCATGAAAGGTCATGCCCATGTGCTCAGCCTTGAAAGGTCCCTGAGAAGGGGCGGTTTTCACATCCCTACAAGTGATGCAACTCCCAGAGCTCCTGTGGTCTTCTGCCAAGGTGTGACCTGTGGCCAGTCACCAATACTTGTACAGTAACCAAGGACTCCTGTTGAACTTAATGTCCTGAAACCTTCTGACCTCCCAACCCTTTCCATCCTCCTGCCAGTCCACTCTGGGCCCTGAGGTGGTCCTGCCATGCCTGCTGCTGTGCAGAGACACTGAAGAATGGGCTTCTCCAGGCTTTTAGCATCCTCAGACACCTTGCTGTGGCTATGGCTTGGCTTTTTTCCCTCCCCCCGCCCCACGATTTGATGGATTTGAAACAAGCACTATTGTTCCATAAGACTATTCTCTAGGCCACAGGAACAAATAAGAATGCTTTAACAGGTCTAGAGTAGGCTGAGACTTCTGGCACATCTGTGAAGGACCCCAGGGTGCCCTGTGTTGCTGGGGTGATGTTTCCAGCCCATGGAGGTGGGTGTCAGCTCACACTGGAGAGGCTGCTATGCAGCTGACAAAGAATTCTTGTCCCAGTAGCAAACAACGGTCATGTGTGCTGCCCACCCCAGCTGGCAGGCAAAGTCCAGCAATTAAACACACCGGGGTGAAAGTCTGCTGTCAAAGATCCAGTGCACCACCACAGTGCCAGCAAGCTTCCAGGTGATGCTTGCACTGCCCCTTCCATCTCAGGGAATGCATTTTTGCAGGTGACATTTAAATGGAAATCTACAGTGTCATGTTGCAACAGGGGTTTCAGCAGGGTCAATTCATGCCCGTTGGCTACAGAAATGTTGTGGATTGTTTGCTGGTAGCTTGAGGGGCTTATAGGCACCTCAGATTCCAGGAATGAAAGCATTTATTTTGGCTTAAGGGAAGGGGACAGCAGTGATGCAGTATTTGCCCTTTACTGCCACTACAATGTAATCAGCACAAATAACACAAAATATCTCACATGGTGAATCACTTAATCTTGATACCAGCTGTGGAAGGAGGCAACACATCAGCCTGAACACATGCCCAGGCATGGCCTACCTGCCCACCTCCATTTATTGAAATTGCAGAGTGACATGATGGCATTTAATGGGCCTTCAGGTGCTGAGTAGTGTCATCTCTCACCACTTTTAGTGGCCATGAAAGCCTTTTTTGATTCTCTCAGTATAGACAGAGGTGTTGTAGGAACATTTCTTGGATGTGTTGTGATTGTGAACATAATTGACTTACTGTTTTTTTCCATGGAGCCACAGAGAAAGTGTGCAGCAATAATTTGTGGTTGATAGTGCTTTAGAGTCCAGCCTCAGGGAAAGGGAGAAGGGTAAAACAACATTAGAGAGCCAATTTACATTCAGTGTTTTTATCTGGTCACATGCAAAATTTTTGGTTTTTCAGGATTAAATAGTAAAGGATGGGAGGATCTGTAAATCATCTTGTCACTCCTCAAGTGTATTAAGGTGTGTAAATTTACTAACTATGTGTGTCAAATACATTACTGAAAATATATGGAGCCAATTGTTCATGTATTTAATTTCACTGAATTCATTTGAAGTTTTTATTTTCTTTTAGATTTTTCATCATTCAATTTATCAGTATTTAAAACATAAATTCATAGTTATACATTCATTGGATAACAGAATATAAATTTACTATATAAACCAGGCATGATCAAAAAGATATTTTAGTTTCCCAGAGAACCAAGATTTTTAAAATTTCTAAATTGTCAGAAAACTGAGATACTTTACACTTGAAGAGACTGAAACCTCCCTTTTCCCAGCCAGCTGCATGGTGAGCCTGAGCCAGTCTTCAAGACTGGCACCAGAAAAGGTGCAACACTGCACCAGCATATCTCATTACACGCAGAAAAAATATAATTACTAATCCCTGAGGTCATAACCCCTCAATGAACTTCATTCCTTTTCCATTGCTTAGTTCTTACAGACCTTCCCATCTGATAGTCTGGTAATTGTGCGCACTGAGGATGGCTTCAGTATTTATGCCTTCAGCAAGTTACATTCGCCCACGCCTGCTTTTTGCACCAGGGCAGAGCCAGGAGGTGAAAGAGATGGGCACTTGGCTCTGCAAGGAGCAAGCAGAGAGCAGAAGACAAGGAGCGGTGGAGGGAACAGTGCAAAGGAGGAATGCAGAGGCTCCCACCCACCTCCATCTGACTGGATCCCCTTGGTAAGAAGGACCAGCGAGACCCTCACTGAAGCTAAAGTGAAAATGGTATGTTGTTCTCCAGGATAAGAGATGGAGGAAGGAGCTTAAGCTTTTCCAGACTGGAGCATGGTGCAGCCCAGGCTGCTGGGAGCAAGCACAAGTTGTTTCCTGAATTGCAGGTGAAGAGTTAATGACTTGTAGGACTGTGCCAGCTGCAGGAGTGGCTAGAGCAGGCAGGACTCCCTTGGGCAGGCATGTGGCAGGATCATCTCTGGTCTGGTGGTCCAGACTGTAATCAGGGTGACACACCTGGCTGGCTGCAAACAGCTTCTCTCCCAGATTTCAGGGCAGATGAGCAGGATTCAAGATGGAAGCAGAAGATTACTCATCTGTAAAAGATTCTATCCCAAGACACTTTGGGAAGATCAGGCTGTATACAACAGGTGACACCCTTTGTGTCCCCCACCTCCCTTATTTTTGAGGGATTTTCTTTGCTATGTGTTCTTGTGCTACCCTCTTCCAAAGCAGCTGGAAGGCAGAAACCCAGATGCACAACACATACCAGATTAGTCAAGTCCTTGCTGGAGGCCTGTCCCCAGGGGTTAGGAGGGGACCCTTCATCACCCCCTTGGACAGCACAGCAGCAAATCCACGTCCCTGCAGCCAGGGTGCTCCTGCAGAGCAGGTCCTTGCTCCAGCTGGAGCTCCTGCCCAGGCTGCTGCAGCGCTGCAAATGGTGTGGGAGGGGTGAGCACCAAGGAACCCAGACACCTGCTGAGCAGGAGAAGTAAACAAAGGCCAATATGCAGACAAAGGGAACCCACCAAAGCTAGTGAGTGTGAAAAGAACAAACTGATGGAGGAGAAATAAAACGGTGAAATCTATTAGGTGTGTTGGAGAATTAAGGAGTGAAGCAGAAGATGCAGTAGAAACAAAAAAAAACCCAAACTAATGAGCAAATACAACACAGAAATAATAGTAGAGGTGGCAGACACAACAGGGAAATACAGTCCAGGACCAAGAGTGGAGAAATAAATTGCATTCAGAGCAGAAGAAAAGAGAGTGACCTGAAAATTAATTCCAATAGCAGGAAGAGGCTGGGCTGTGCAATTTGGGGCTCATTGTTAGAGCCTGACAAGCCTGCTAGTAAGGGTGGATCCAGAGGAGAGAAGGAATGCTTGGAGAAATCGATGAGATGCAGGATACAAGGTGGAAAACAATCCAGTATGAGGGAGTATGAAGGAATCCATTGATCTCTAATTTCATTACAAACTACATAGCAAGGTTTCCACTGAATTGGAACACAAATCAAGTAAAAATAAAGTAATGTTGCAAAATAAAAGGAGAACAATAAAGAAAAACAAGAGTAACAAACAAGGCTGATGCCTATACCTAACAAGGGAGAAAAAGTGATCCAGACTGCTTAGGTTCTGCTAGTCTGGTGTTAACAGTATCCAGTTAAAGAGTAACATAGCACGAAGGCACGAAATGGAGAATAAAATAAAATTTGTTATGTTGACTAACTTGATAGTTAAAAAAAACCCCCTTTTTTATAGAATTATAGGCCCTGTGTGGACTCCAGGGAAGCAGCTCTGAACCTTGGGACCAATTAGGAACCATGGTAGATGCTGGTGCAGAAACAAGCACAGGCATTTCACGTGGGAAGGAGTGGTTCAGGTCAAGATGAAAGCAAAGACTGAGGAAAGGGAGCATATCAGGACACACAGGTTACTACTGAGGTACTTTGTGGATATTTTTATAAATTGATTTCCTTAAGGACTGGCACAAATATTTGGTGTAATCTGATGAAATCAGAATGTTGTAGTGCATTAACAATGTAAGGGAAAGTAAAGGAAGGCTGTACCACCAAACAAGGGCAAGAAAGTCACCAGAAGAGATACTGGCCTGCCCTGCCTCTGCAAATGCAGCCCTGCCTGTACCCAGGTGGGAAATTCTCACTAGGTGAGCACAAGTCTGTAACTTCTCGTCGTCACCCATCTTCAGGAGAGGAAATGTGACCAGCAGTACAGCAAAAAGAGCTACCATGGCATTAGGCGCAGGAACAGGCAGACTAATAAGAAAATGCTGGAAAAACTTGTTCAGTCTTCCCTGTAATGGCAGAGAGGGAGATGATTGCAGTCTACAAATACACTGTAGCATGGACACCAAGGCAGGACCGTGTGAGATAAATTACAACGCTGGCACAGGAACAAATGTTTATTAACCAGTCGTGCATCAAATTAAGCTGGAAATGAGAAGATGATTCCTAACAATTAGAATAGTGAGTTCTGAAAACACCTTCAGACCAGACGAGCTCGAGTCAAGTCCCAACCACTTTTTAGGATGCAGATTGGCATGGCTGTGGAGGCTCCGCAGGATGGAAACCCTCTGGAAACTGCACGCGGTCAGAGTCGGCGTCTCTGGGTTCTGTCCGGTGCCAGCTCGCGGCGCCTGTTGCGGTGTCACGAGAGGAAAAAAAGCCTCTGAGCTGGAGGTTTATGGACCTGTACGGGTCTCACTCATGCCGTCACCACCACCCTGGAGCCAGCCGCCCGTACCGCTCGCTGACCCTGCCACAACCCGCATCCCTCCCCAGCCATTTCCCACCTTCCCCTCACAGCGCTCACCCCTCCGCGGTGGGCGGAGCCACGGACCGGGCGGGACGCGGCGGACACGCCGATTGGCCGCGGCTCTCGCGGGGGCGGAACTCTGCACTTTCTGCCAATCGGCAGCGATGGGGGGCGGGGCTTCCTGCTTTAATGGCGGGGGCGGCTGTGGCGGCGGCAGATTGGGGTGCGGCTGGCGGTGAGTGCAGGCGGCTGTGGGGTGGAGGGTGCGGGGCCCGGTTTTGCCTGGTGAGGGGCGGGCTGGGGATGTCTGGTCTGTTCTAGCGATCGTTTGGGATGTTTGCGAGGGGGAAAGTTTGGGTGGTTGTGTCCGGGGTTAGTGGTGGGTCGAGGCAGCTCGTTGGGGTGTGCTGAGGGGGCTTCGGAAGGTGGTTGCAGAGCTGAAGGGTGCTGAGAAGGCCTTAGCAGGGTTCAGCTGCTTTGGGGGTTAAGCTTTGCTGCCAGGACTGGTGAGTCCTGTCCCGGAGAAGCCATGTGCTGGCTTGGCACCTGTTAACTAGCCTGCTGGAGGAGGCTTGTGTGTGTATGTCCGTATTCCTGTCACCTTAGATGCTCACGGTCATGGGAGGAGGTGTGTGGTGTCTCCTCGCCACAGGGGTGGGGAGGCCGTGGCCTGATGGGTGGGATGGGTGTTGTGACACTGTGACGTGCCCTTGGCGGGTGATCGCGCTGGGTGCGGCTGTCGAGGCTGTCACCCCCCCGGTAAGGGGGGAACCCGCAGTACGGTGTGGCAAGCCCGCCGGTGTGCAAACCTGCCCGTGTCAGACAGAGGGACACAAGTGAAGTCCGAGTTCAGTTGTTGAAGTGGTTTTTTGTTTGTTTGTTTTTTGGGTTTTTTTTTTGTTTGGTTTTTTTTTTTTTTTTTTTTTTTTCTCAAAAGCAACAGGGTCCTGTGAGAAGCGGTAGTGCTCCTTGGCTCACAGCCTGGTGCCGCTGCCTCAGTGCACCCATGGTGCCAGGGAAGGGTGCAATTCCCTTCCGCAGTTGGCTGCTCTCCTTCGGGGCAGAGCCGGTCCCTCTGTGCGAGGCTGGGATGCTTTCCCGGTCGGCCGGGTGGAAGGAGTATCCCTCCACGCTGTGTGCCGTGGCACAAACACCGGCCTCAGCCGCGGCAGGCCTGTGCCAGAGGCCGCGCTGGGTACCGGCCGTGGCGGGGCTGCCTCCCCGCTGCTGGCCGGTGGCCCGGGCGCAGGGTACGCCCGCTTCCCGGCTCGGGGACCGGCGGCTGCGCGGCCTCAGGAACGAGATCGGCATCGCCCTGTTGGCGTTTTGGCGGGACTGTCCCGACTCCGCAGGCAGCGGAGTACCGTGCGGGCTCGCTGAAGGGAGGCTCGGCCCCCACACACCGCGGCGGCGGCGCGGGGCCTCTCCGGGCCCGCCGCGGCCCTTCCCGGCCGCGCAGGCCCCGCTTCCGGGCCCGGCCGCGCCACACCCGAGCCGGGCCGGGAACCGGCCGCGCGGGGGGACCCGGCGCTCCCTGGGGCGGCAGCGGGGCCGGGGCCTTTGCCAGAGGGGCTTGCAGAGGTGGCCGCAAGGCTGAGCGGGGTGCTGCTCGGCTCCTACCGTGGCCACCGGGCTGAGAGCTGCGGGTACGCGGAGCAGCCGAGGGCTGTGGTCTCCTGGGGCTTCTCGGCAGTGGGGCGCGAGCAGCCCCCGGCGGCCGGGGAGCTGTGTTTTACCCAGCCGCCGGCATCAATGTAACCATTCAGATGGCTCTTCCCTCCTCCTTCGGGCAGGGTGGCAGTACCAGGCCTCCCCCGCTGCTGCGACACAATGTCAGCTTTGAGTGCCCGCTCGTGTAGGTGCTTGGCCTCCCGCTGGCCCTCGCTCTGGAACGCGGTGGCAGGAGGAGGAGGTCACTGTCACCCCCCCTGGTGGCAGCAGTTGCCTGGCCTCGGGCTACCTGGCACTGGTGTGGTCGTTCACAGAGGACTGCGCTTCCTGGACCACTGTGGGCTCGATAACCACTGGCACTTACAGGGCTTGGTCTGTAGATCTCTTTACGTGGGCCAGTTCCTCTGTTGTAACGAAGGGGGAGCTGGGAAAGCTACTTATTTTTACGCTGTAACAAACTAAACGAGGCAGCATAAATAGGCATTGCAACAGGACGCTAAGCTTTGGGGGTGGCAGACTGTGCCTCAGTGCTTGGGCTGCTGCCTGCAGAGGGGCTGTCAGGTGCTTTCCCTGTGACTGATTATGTTGGTTCTGAAATCCTAAAGGCAGGGAGGGAAAGCTGGGGTGAATACCCCTTCCAATGCTCAGTGGGCAGCATGAGATAACACTGGGTGTTTTACCTGCTAGTGCATTTCCACAGAGCATCTCTTCCCCTCCTGGAGGCCAGGATTGCCTGTGCAGCAGTGCATCCATCCTGCTGTGCTGTCCCAAATTGACCACCTTCTACCAGAATGCAGCCAGGGCAGATTCCTAGCTGCATGGAGCTGACCTTCCCACCAGACCTGCTGGGCAGCTTCTTGAGGGTAGTTTAGAGTCAAACAGCTGGCTGAGCCCTTGGGGCTTGGTTGAAACTGCTGTGCCTTATCTCTTTCCTAGGAAGCCCCTCTAGCTTATGGGTGTGAGCTGCTGCTGCCAGCCTGTTCCTATGAGAAACAGCAAGATGCCAATTGTTGCAGCATCTACTTGCTTCATCTTGCTGCAGGGATTAAGCTGTGCCACCCACACAGCCTGGGCCTCTGTGGTCCTGCCTTATGTTGTGTTCTTATTTTTGTTTCCTGAAAGTCCATTGGGGTGGGGGTTATATGGTCCTTCAGGGAAGCAGTGTAATATGAAAGTACTGTTAAAACTGAGACTTGGGAATAAAAGCTCACTCTGGCTGAGAGGTGTCTTGTACTGTATGTTAGAGATAAAAAATAAGGGAACTTATTGAAGTTGCATAGTGTCTCCTTTCTCTCCCAGTGGAGAAAAGCTTTACATCCTGAGGTATTAGGGGCAGGTGTTTGGGTGCTTTCCTTGAATGTTACAGGTGAATGCTTTCTTCTTTTCTGCTGGGGGTTACAGCACAGTGAACACTCAGCCTGCGATGCTTACAAGGGACACTGGGAGTAGTGCCTGTGATGGCCCAAGAGATGCTCTGTGTTTCTGTGCTTTTGTGTTGGAGTATTGGAGGTAGTGTATGCCCTACTGGCTGTCAAATGGTGGGAGTACTTGGGCTGGAAAGTCTGGTTCTTCCCAGTCAAACAGGTGAGGCAGCTTGGGCTCTTATAGGGAGGAGACGGTCCCCAGGAGCCAGGACTCTTCCCTGCAGGAGTTGTGGGGCTGCTGTTGCTCAGAGATGACAAGTTGCAGCTGCCACAGCCTATTCCCCATCAGGCTATTGTCTGCAGTCTGAGCCTTTAGTGGCTTGAGTATGGTGGAGGTGGTAACTGGGTCTGATGTTTCTTGATTTAGTGTGTCACAGAGTTGATTATTTGCTCTGGGATAGGTTGGGGTGGTGAGCTCTCACTGGCAGCAAGTTCTCCAGCTTTGTTGCAAGGTGTGCTCTTACCCCATGGATCAGATCAGCTAGCTTGTTCTCACAGTTTAAGATTTGCTCTGTGCACACACAGATTTTATAACTCGTGCTACTTCTACTTAACCCTAGGAGGCTTGCCCTGTCTGTACAGCAGTAGAAGCAAGTGCACTGACTTTGAGTGGTCAATCTACACATGTGTGGAGATAGCCAGGCTTCATACTTCACTTTCTTTGTGCTTGGAAGGCTATGAACCTCCTTGAATGTGGTCACCATTAAGCCTCAGGCATGTTGGGTTCTAGGTGCATATGCTGTGCTACTGGAGTATGGCATCTTCATACTGTCAAAGAACATCCTGCTCTCTTGTTAGAAGATTGTGTGACCGCACTGCCTTCTTGGTGTGGAGGGTACAGGACCCAAAGCTGGTGTAATGGTAAGTTCCAGGCAGTGGCCCCTTGTCTCATTGAGAAGTGGCTCTGGGCTCATACCTGGGCTTCTTGAATAATTCAAATAAAACCATTGGAGGGAATTTGTGAGTCTTTCCTTTCTGCATCTTGCTTTGTAGATTTTAATGTCCATCTTGTCTTGATGTACCTGTCTAATTAATGCACAAGCCTGAATGGGGCAGAGCACACCAATCATTACAGTGTCATGATTACAGCCAGGGCTGTGAGAACAGAGGTGAAGCCTTGTATTGAGGCATTTGCATAGTGATTAAAACCAGAGATGAGTGCTGTGGTACAGCCTGTCCCACCTAGAGATAGGGGTGCTCTGTTTGTTTGCTAGGCGGCTTTAGAAGGCTTGACCCAATTTTGGATGCAGGTATTAGAATTTGGCCTAGCTCAATGTAGCCCTGCCTGCCCTCCTGCCACCTGCCTGGTTCTACCCTTCCTGAGTGTGCTCTGTGCACTCTGGGGGGCTGCTGGGTGCCTTCACTTCAGAGAGAGGGAGCTCAGCTATCTATCTCTACCTTTCCCCTTCACCTGGTGCTGTATGAGGGAGTGACATGGATCAATATGGTTAGTTCAGAAAGGAAATACCTCATTTTCCACTTCTGTTGCTATCTCATTGTTTCTTTTTTTCCTTCACTTTTTTACTCCTTTGCTCCTTGCAATGTCAGATTTTCTGCCTAATGTTGCCTTTTCTGTTTTTTTTTTTTTTCCTCATCTCTCTCATCTCTACTGATATCTGTTCTCTGAATATGCAGCCACCAGCTTTGACTGTGATAAGGAGTAAACCTACTCTTAACAGCCTGGGAGGTGCTGCCCCTGGAAAAAGTATGCTGTGCATATTAAACCTTTTACTGCAAGGTGTGCTCTTGTGGGACCTTGAAGTCTGATTATCTGCCTTGATTTTTGTACACGGTTACCAGACCCTGTTGCAATACGTGTCCTCCATTCCGTGAAAGCTTGTGAGGTGCCATGCTGACTGTCAGAGTTGTCATGCTAATCTGGGAGTCTCCTCTTGCTTTCCCTGCTTCCAGTGAGTATGGGAAGGGGAGAGCTATCCAAAGCCTCAAGGTTTTACAGCCACTGTGTGAGAGAGTGGTAGGGTATTAACACACACTTGGTGAGGATGAGGAAACTGCTCAATTTGAGGCAGGGCACTTCCTGCTGCTTGGATCCTGCCAGTGTGCCAGGATTAGCATCCAGCCAGTGTGATTCCCACACTGGTTGCAATGGCAGCTCTTGCAAGAGCTGTTGCATATCCTGGCTTTGAGAGTTTGCATCCCTCATGTCTCACAGTACCTCCTGTACTGACTTCAGAATATGAAGTTCCACTGCTGTGAAACGTATGGTACCAGGTTGTTGGCCATGTCCTTTGTCACTCAGCATGAAGTAGGTGAGCCAGAGGAAGTGACCAATGGATAGCATTCAAATAGGAAAACTTACCTGGTGGTGCTAGCATAAAGTTTCCTTGCAATCTTTGTAATTAGGTTGTGAATGGAGTTCTGGGACAGGTTGTTCTCAAATTCCAATCAGAGTTTGCCTCCCACCTCAGAGCTGAGGTGCCAGGCTAGCAGAGTTGCTACTGCCCATATCTGTTGGTATGGCTTTCTGTACTTAAAACATAGAAGCTCTGGTAGTCCTGCTAGACTTGTCCTCTGTGGCTGGTGAGCTGGTGACAGACATGTCTTTATACTGATTTCTTTTGAGAAAAAACATTACTTCAGAAGCATGTGGACAATGCTATCTTGAGTCTTCAGTGAATGACTGAAAATATTAGTAGGAATGCAAGTGTACATGAATACAGCTCTCCTGTTGAGTAGCCTCTGCTGCATGTGTTTGAACTGGTGTTAGGAGGTTCTGTGTGTGAAATAAATGTGTACTGCCTGGTTACAAGCCCCTCTCCCTTTCACTGGGCACAGAGCAGCAGACAGTGGAGATTGAAATTCAGTTTCCTGTGCCTCACTGTACACTTCAGTCTTAGAGAGATCCCACTGCAGAGTTGATAGAAAACAGGGGTTTGCAGCTTATTGCTGGTTGAGCTCCTTCTCTCTTGTCTTGCTCTGACTGCCTTGCTGCCTGTGTGTTGTTTGGGGCAGATAAAGTTTCATGCTCCTCATCTTGCTGGATTCACTTGTGCATAAGCTCAGGAAAGCTGCTGGAGCTGTGGCTGTCAGCTCTTGGTGGTGATGTTTTGTGGTGCCAGCCTTGTGTGTACAGTACACACCCTGTCTGTGGCTGGCTTGATCAGTTCCACTCTTCTGCAGGGAAATAGAGTTCATGGGCACGTGGGGCTGTGTGCAGGCTTTGCTGGACCCCATGGTGACTTTCTGGAATGCCAGGCGATTGAGTAGATGCTATGGGGGGGAGCTGGGGGAGGAAGATGCCTCTTCCTGAGATGTGCAGATCGAAGCTGCATCAGGCAGCGAGCCTTGTTGCCGGCTTGTAGGTCAGGGATGCAAGTTAGTTTCACATCTGGCCAACTGATTATCTCCTGACCTTTGAGGGCTCCTACTCCCTGGGAAGCCCACAGGGCCAAGCCTGCTTTAGCCAGTGCAGCAAGGGCCTTGTGCCAGCTCTCCCTGGGGTGGCAGCTCTGTGGCCACCTACCAGATGGTTTTGGTGCTGCCTTTAATTAAACTAGTGGGGAGATGAGGGTGTTTGATTTTGCACTTATTACAGGACTGATTTCTGACCAGAATGCTGAGAAGTAGGAGTGTTCAATGTCTAGGGCAGAGTCTGTTGCTTGCAGATAGTTGTGTGGGGAGATGTGTGTCCTGCAAGGCTGTTAACAAAACTAACTGGGTTGAGCTCTGGTCTCTGTCAGTGTCATGGTTCTGACAGTGCTGTAGTCTGACTGGGGCTGGTCATAAAAGGCCTTGCTGTTGTTGCTGAAGTTGCACTAATTAGCTGTATAGCTTGCTGGAAATATGCAGTCTACACATTGCTTTGTGTAAGCAAGTATTTAATCCTTGATGTTGGTTACTGGAGCAGATTGTGGCCTGATACTCTAGTTTGCAAATAGTGGGAACTTTTTCTCTGACATGGGGAAGTGACTCCCTGTTGCTGAGAGATAGGACATATGTTGCAATGTTTCTCTGTATCGTCAAGGGTGTGTTTGGGCCCCTAGGGTTCCTGCTCATTTGGGATGCTTGGTCCTATTTGCTTGATTTCTCTTCAGCTGTTCAAGGCTCGGCTTTGGGTACTACATCCCTTCCCAACTCCTTGCTTAAGAAGGTGAGGATTTAGGAGGAGTTAGAGGAAAGTGTCCCCCATGTGCGGAGAGGACAAATCCAACCACTGAGCTGTGAACACCTGCAGCGTGTGATGTGCAGTAAGAGCTGACACCTGTCTGGGTGTTGAACACCTTTCAAAGTGCAGAGGGGTGTTGTGTGCAGAGGAGAGTTCAGGTTCCTGGACAGTTGGTGCTCTGTGCTGAAAAACCCCTGCCTGTAACAGAAAGGCTGGCATGGAGCAGTGAAGGTAGCTCTCAGGCCTGCCCTACAACTCCCACTTTGCTGCTCAAGGCCAGTGGGACTGCCTTGAGGGACAGAGGAGGGCAAGACATACCTGCATCTGCTCACTGAGCAAGGCATACTTTGCCACTTTGATGTTGGATGATGTAGCATGCCAGTGGGGACAGATGCCAGGTCTTCCAAAGACCTGAAGACCTCAGGGGTTTCCCCAGAGATGTGATTGCTCTCTTAGCTTAATTTAGCAGGGTGTTGTTCTGCCTAGAGAAAGTTAGGAAAACTTACAGGTCCTTTCCATAAGGGCCTATAGCATAATTCTACTATTTCTGTCTTGGTAGATGTCTTGGTGCTTGCCCAGAGCCTTGTTACTGTTCATGTTGGTGGGGACTTCTGTGCTAGTCCTGGTTTGAAATGGGCTTCTGCCACTGCCTGGGGGAATAGTTGTTATGGACCCTGAATTGTTTTGAGCTGGGGTCCTCGTTGGCCAGTGGTACTGGAGGCTTTGGTCCGGGTCAGGGAAGTGATCCATGGTGTCTGAGCTGAAGTTTGTTTCTGCAGTGTGAGATGGAGCTTTGAGCTCAAAGACAGCCGACACTCTCTTCTCATCCTTGCCTGCTCAAAATAGGCAAGTATTCAACAGGATTTGTCTCTGCCCTGGGCCTGTAGTAAGGCTGACTCATTCACTTTGATAAGATAAACACAGACCTTGAATAGTCAGGCGCCTCTGCTGGGAGCTGACTCTTGAGGGCTCCTCAATCTAGCAAATAAAGGTGTAGCTGGATGTAGTGGTTGAAAGCTGAAACTAGACAGACAAGTTTGGAGCTTGCTCTTAGCCATTAAAGCAACATAAAGCTCAGCAGCTTTCCAGACTTGTGCTTACTATATTTCCCACAGCTGAGCCTTGAGTGTCTCTTAAAGATGCAATAGTTCCTGCTATACTTTTAGCCAGCTTTTGCTGCATGTGGTGAGTGGATTATTTTGGCAGTGTCTAGAACCTTAAATATTACTTGCATCACGGTGGTACTAAAAGTGAGTATTATTCGCTATTAAACCCTTTGAAATCTTGCTTGGGAGGGTGAATGTGTATTTTGCTGCTGAGCTCCCCCTGATATGTGGGGGGATCAGTCCTAAGTGGGCTTTGCCTGATTGCTGCATCTGCCTCCAAAATGGCACAAGAAACCACCTTCTGTGCTTTCTGAAGCACAGCAAAACTCCTTGGGCTGTGTGGCTATGCAGGCTCGCTCTGGAGCTCTGCTGCCCTTGCAGAGAGGTTAGGTGGCACTCCCCAGTCTGGAGGAATGCAGAGGGTATGACTGGGCAGGCACAGAGCCAGCACTCCTGCTGCACCAAACTGATTTGCAGGGAATGGTGAACCAGAATGGTGTGTGCCAGGCCCCCCTGAAGATTACTGCTGGCAAAGCCTGCCATGGAGGTGCCTGGTAGCTCTGCTCAGGAAGTAAGTGTGTGCTGCCATCCTGCCTTACAGCAAAGATGACACTGAGTTCTTCCTCTTGCTTTGAAGCTGAAGGAGCAGTGCTGGTGTTGACTGGCGAGGGCTTGAGGTAGCAGTGGCTGCGAGTACTCGGGGGACCTTACTGGGAAGAAGGGTACTCTGGCTTCAGCCTCCTGGCTGCTGGTCTGGAAGACCCCATGTGCTTCCTGGTGGTGGCAGCGATATACCTCCTGGGGAGACTGGGCTGGGGACCCATTTCCCCAGGCCATGCATGGGCAGTGACTCCTGTGCACCTTCTTGGAGGGAAGGGATAGGTGGAGTGTCTGGTAGCAGCTGTGGGGAATGCCCCCCTCACAGATGGATGAGTCAGGTGAGGCTGGGCCTATGCTCTGCCTGGTGTCCTGTGGGTTGGGGAGCACACAGGATGGGTGAAGATATTTCAAACTTGCAGCAGTAAGAACCTGGGCCCTTCCTACTTTTCTGGAGAGCATCTGCCCAGATCACTTTCTGGTGTGTGTTCATACTGAGGCTGAGCAAGTGTGGGGAGTGCCAGTCCTTCTCTCTGCAGCCTTCCATTGTATGGCTTTCTCTTGTCTGGAAGGGGAGTGGAAATGCCATTGCCAAGCAGGATGCACCTGGCCTTTGAGGTACTAGGTTATGTGGTAGTAGTTTCTTGTCCAGAGGGTTTTGTGCAAGGATGTGAAACCAGGAACTTTAATACCAGAAACTGATGTTTGTTTCTGAATCTATGGATTTCCTTCCTCATGAAATGGGCCTGCCCGTGATGGTGTGCTGCTTCTGTGGTGGGAATCAGCTGGCAGGAGCCCAGAGCTGACCATAAAGGCACGGTGCTCTGGAGAGTGTGGGCCAGCCGTGCATCTCTGCTCCAGGGTCAGACAGAGAAGTGTGCTGCCAATGTCATGGTGCTTCTGGATGATAATGCTTGAGCTTTTACAGCAGGAGCAAGATGAATGGGCTTGGAGATACAGTGCTGAGGTTGGAAGCTTTCCTAGCTGGCTTGAAATGTTGGGTTCTTGCCTTGGAAGGACTGCTGGCATTTGATGATAGGGTTCCCAGCAGAACTGGGGAAACAGAGCCAGACTCTGTGAGAAGTGAAGGAGGCCTCTGGCTCACTTGGAAAGTGGATTCTGGTATGTGATCAGCTGAAGGCAACACTGGCCAGATACATGACTGTTTCTCTGAAATTGGGCTTGGAGTTTACTGATCTGCAGGGCTATGCTCTGTAGGCTGCCCTCCTGGGAAAACAGCTGCTTGATCTTCCCTGTCTCTTTCCACAGAGACACTGCCATCACCATGGAGAGGATTGTGACTATGTATCAGGACTTCATGAAGAAAGCAGGTCAGTGTTTGGCTCTGCCCAGCTATCAGACAGGCAGCACTACATGCTTTACTGCCAGAGGCATTGGGGGTGGCCTGTTATCCCTGAAGCATCCCTTGGTCAATCTGCATCCTGCCTTTGCCCTTACACAGATGCAACTCTGGGGTTTTTGTGCTGCCTGAGACTGTTGTGCATAAATGCCTGTGTAAATTGTTTTGGGGCACTTGTGTTCCCCTGGGCAGATGATCTCCAGGCTGCCCTGCAGTATGGCTTCAGGCTATACTGTGCTGAGTCTGGCTGACTTCACCAGCCTCTGCTCCCAGACTGCTTCCCTACTTGCACTCGTGTCCTAGAACAGGATTGCTGTGCCCTTGCCTCCACTGTGGCAGTAGCACTGCTGGCAGCAGGCTGGGGTGAGGATGCTAACTGCTCTGCACTGTGGCTCTTTCTGCAGACCCCCGCATTGCTGATTATCCACTGATGCAGTCTCCATTCCTTGTGATGGGCATCCTTCTGGGATATGTCTACTTTGTCCTATCCTTGGGTCCCCGGCTAATGGCCAACAGGAAGCCTCTAAACCTGAAGAAGTTCATGGTGCTATACAACTTCTTTCTGGTGGGACTCTCCCTTTACATAGTCTATGAGGTGAGTCGTTGGTAGCTTGGTCGGGCATGTGTAAAGCAGCGTGTGCAGGCTGTGTGGGTGATGGGGAGCCCTTTTCCTGGCCGTTCCCTGCCCTTCTCTGCAGAGCTTGACGTGCAGCGGGTGATGTGTTAGGCCTCACTCTGATGCTCTTGTTGCAGTTCCTGATGGCAGGGTGGCTCACTGGGTACACCTGGCGATGTGACCCTGTGGACTTCTCACAGGACCCCAAGGCCCTCAGGGTGAGTTCTCATCCTTCTCCTGATAAGTGGAGATGGCCTTTAGTTCTTCTGTTTGGATGGCAGGGTCACAGCTCCTGCCTTTCCTGAGGCAGAGAATGTGCAGTCTCCTGGCCTTGATTTCATGTCAGGGTAACTGGACAAAGCCCTTCACTTACTGGGCTTGTTCAGGCTGAGGCAGGTCTCTAATGTTAATGTGTTCTGTTACAGATGGTCAGTGTTGCTTGGCTCTTTGTTTTCTCCAAGTTCATTGAACTGACAGACACGGTGAGTTACTGAGAAGGCCTTGCTGGGCAGGAAGCTGAGCCCAGTGTATTTGGGGTAGGTGCTTTTGCAGCCCTTCCAGTCTGACCTGGTAGTGCTTCTGTCTGGCATCACTGCCAAGGAGGTCACCCTGGAATATTAGTGCTGAGGCCCTTCTTTACATGCTACAGCTCTGGAAGCTGTGGGGTGACCTTAATGGGTGATGACAGTGAGTGGAGGGGGGGAGGGAGGGAAGCATCATTGAGATCACACACTGAATTAGGGGCCCAGCCTGCTCTAGCTGCTCCTGGGGCTGCAGGTCCTTAATGCTGTTGGGCTTTCATTGCAGGTGATCTTTGTCCTGCGGAAGAAGAATGAACAGGTCACATTCCTGCACCTTTTCCACCACTCTGTTCTGCCATGGAGCTGGTGGTGGGGAGCAAAGTTTGGTCCAGGTAAGATGGCAACTGTCTGGGTGCATGAATTGGGTAGGGTTACCCCAGCATGCTGAGAAGGGGTTTTTGGCCCTGCTGTGCTCTTAGCAGCTCTGTGTAGTAGCTGATTGCTGTGGAGTATTGACTTACACTAAGGAAAATCTCTTTTAACAGGGGGAATGGGCTCATTCCATGCCATGATCAATTCCATGGTGCATGTTGTCATGTATTTCTACTATGGGCTGTCAGCAGCAGGACCTGCCTTTCAGAAGTACCTGTGGTGGAAGAAGCACATCACGGCCATCCAGCTGGTGAGTCTGTGAGGTAGAGCAGACCATGTGCCTGATGTGAAGGGCAGCCCTTGTACCTTTGAAAGGGACAGCCAGCAGCAGTTGTCTTCTCTGTAGCATATTGCTCTGGGTTTTTAGTAGCTCTGCCCCACCGTGGACCTCTGATAGCCCTACCAGCCTGGCTGGGGTGTGGGTGCTGTTCATCTCCTGGGCTGCAGCCATGTTGGGAGGGTGAGAGGCATATGCTGCTCTGGACTTGTGCCTGCCTCTTCCAGCTGCTGCTCAATGCCTCACCATAAAGACCTTTGCTTCAGACTGGGAAAGGAGTCTAGGTGTTGCCTTTAAAAATAAGGTCTCTAGTGGGTTCCCTGACCCTGCTCCCATGAATAACTTGTTCTTACTCTGCCTTGCTCCCAGGCACAGTTTGTGATTGTCTCCGTCCACATCTCCCAGTATTACTTCATGCCCAACTGCCAATACCAGTTCCCCATCTTCATTCACCTTATCTGGATTTATGGGACCATCTTCTTCATCCTCTTCTCCAACTTTTGGTACCAGTCCTACACCAAGGGCAAACGGTTGCCCAGGGTGGCTCAACAAGCAGCCCAGCACAACGGTAGCAGCATCCATGAAAATGGCACTGTCACCAATGGAAAAGTCAAAGCCAACTAGAGGGTAAAGTGCTCCCAGAGCCAATGAGAGCCCCGGGGCAGAGGCAGCTGGGACCTGTCCCTCTGCTCCTGGGTGCCACTAGCCAAGTCAAGTGCCTACAGACTGTTGTACCCCTGTGCCCAGTCCTGCTGTCCCCTGTCTGCATGCTCAGCCCCTCTGCTCTGAGCAGCCATGGGCCACTTCTGCTCCTGGGAGGGCTTGTGCTGTTTCTCAGTGTTGCTGAGCAGAGAGGCAGCTGCCTGCATCACAGCTGTGGGGCTGCAGTCCCATTCCAGTGTTTCCAAAGGAACTTTCCCCAAGTGCCTACATCTGGCTCTTCTGCCTAGGGGCCATTTCCTTCTGAGTAGGACCAAAAGAAGAGACCGCTTCCTGTCCTGGTGCCCTCTCCTCTTCCCTGACTCACAAGAGCTTGTGTGGATGAGCAGATTTGTCCCTGGCTGCTTGTTACTCCAGCTCATGTGTGAGTTCTCCTACTCTATGATGCCTTGTGCCACTTTGTTCCATGCCACAGTGCTGCATGTCCCTTCTGGTCCCTGTGTGCCCAGCTTGGGAGTCCTGCCCTGGCATATGTGCCCAGGTGTCTGTGGAGAACGTAGGGGCAGTACTTATGGGACTTAAGGGCCCAGACCTGCCCAGTACGGTACCCATGCCCTGTGCCTAGTACATAGCAGGGACTGTGACAGCCTGAAAGGCTTCCCCCATGTGATAAGCCCAGGTTGCCTTGCCGTTCTTGTGCCTGGGCTGGGTGCTCAGTGTGTGCTTAGGCCACACTTACCTGATCCTCTATGGCAGCTGGTGGCTTGCTCCAGAGTGGGGGAGACCAAGCTCAGCCTAGTCTTGGACCACTTCCATCCTTGTAAATTCAAGACTTGAGCAATAAGTGCCCCTAAAATCAGCTCCTGGGCTCTCCTGCTTGGATCCAGCCCTCCTCTGGCCTAGCCTGAGCACAGTAGAGGGTGGTTTTAAGTGTGCTCAGCTGTGCTGCAAGAGTGAGCACCTCTTGCCTTTTTGGATATGACTGGGCCTGCATGAAGATGTGCTCTGCCCTTCAGCAGGGCAGTGCAGCACCTCTCCTGGCCTGGTGCCTGTCACCTGCTCTGATTGTAACCAAAACATGCTGATGGCCTCGAGGACGAGGTGAAGGAGCCAGGCCCTGTCAGATTGGGCTGCTCTTCTATTACAAATAAACAAACAGAAGGAGAAATGGCTCTGTCCTTTTGTTTTCTTGGCTCAATATAAGCAAAAGCTCTTCCAGGTGCTTGGTCCTGTGCAGCATGTTTGAAAGCACGGCTGGGAGAAGCAGCTGGTGTAGCAGGTTTGTGCTGGGGGAAGAGGGTGATAGTTGTGTGCTGATGAAGCAGATGGCAGATTGTTTCCAAGTGTTTTGATAGAGCAGTGCTCAGGGCTGGATGCGTGTCAAGGTTCTGTTGTGAAAGTTACTCCACCCTGTCAAAAAATGGCTGGGGTGGAGCAGGGGTGTGGGCTGGGCCCTGGGCCACCTGCCCAGGAAGAACTGCTGCTTTTCAGAAATTATGAGGATTTGAGGTATGGCAGAGGAGGGAATAGAGACTTTGGGAACTTAAATGCTTGGGAAACAGCAGTTTGTTGCTTACTGCATCTGCCAAAGCAAAAGCTGCTGCCATATGTGAATGCCCCTGCAGCATGGATCTGTGCACAGTGTGCCTCAGGTTGGTCACAGGAAGGTTGATGTTGTTGCTGTCTTGCTTTTGCTGCAGGAGTGCGTCTTTGCCTGGCTGGGCTTTGTTATCTCTTTCCAGCTGTCTCATTCTGGTTTCCCTTCAGTGCTGTTGGGGTGTAGGGCTGCCTTCCCTATCACCCCATGACTGAGGCCCTCTTGAGCAGAGGGCAGCCTGGGTGCTGACTCACGCTTGGGAAGAAGAGTGGGGAGCCAGCTGGGCAGCGTGTGGCTGGGAGGAATGTGTTAGATCAGCAGCCTCCAGATGCCGAGTTTCACTGTAGGTTTGGTTGTGGGGTAAGAGGGCTTTGGTGGCTGTCTAGCCGAATTCCTGGAGCAGAGCTTGGTGTGAGAGAGCTCTGCTGATCTGACCTGGGCTGCTGTATACCTCGAGGCCATGCTCTGAAATGTAGGAAAGCATCTTCAAGTGACCTGAACTGGTGTGACTAATATGCCTAAACTACACTCACACATCACCCTCTTCCACAGCGCTCAATGTCCTTGTATGCAAGAAGTCATTAAGTGGGATCTGGCTGCTGCCCAGTGCAGTGTTCTCCCAGCTGTTGATGCTTTTCTGGGAGTAAAGACTTGGATGAGAATTTGTCCATGCTGAAGTGGTGTGTAATGTTAGTTCAGTGCTCAGAAGTCACCACTTCAGGAGCTGTAGGTGATGGTCCAGCTGACATGGACCTTTTCCTGTCAAGCCTCCTTCTCCTCTCCAGCTGGCTCTTGCTAAAGAGAGGACTGTCTTTGTTTTTGCCCAAAATAGTAACAATGCTTTAAACTACTTATGCTTGGTATTTTAGAATGGGCTGTTCTCTACATGTGCTCTGCTCTCCCTTCCTCCAATTGTTCCTGTTAGCTGTGCTCTTCTGTGGGCTGGCCATGGCACTTGGTAATTATTCTGCTGTCATGCTGTGAACTGAATTCACACCTTATAGGGCTGTGTTTACTGGGCCTGCTGGATCAGTGCCTGCTTCTGTCCTCTGCTCCTCCTCACTCCAGGACTGTAGACCAGCACGGGGCCAAAGACCCTGCAATACCATTACCCTCTAGTAATGCTCAGAGGTCCTCCAAGGGTGTGTAATGCACAGCATCTGGGTGTGGGGCATGTGCTAAGGAGAAAGAAAGAGCCTGTGAGAGAAAGCTGAGCTGCTCTTACATGGGAGTGAAAAGATTACAGCAACATTGAGGCATATAAAGCTTTCCTTCCAGGTCAGGGACCAGGGAAGGCTTAATCAGCTGTGGGCCTACAGGGCAAGTCTATGCTAACTCCTAGCAGCAAGGTGCAGGGGTGTGGGGTAGTTACAACAGCAGCACAGCTCTGGGGAAGAGCCCAACCTTGCATTTGGGTTCCTGCCTGCTTCCCCGTTAGAGGCAGCTGTGGCCCTAGGATTTGTGTCCAAAGAGGGTACAGTGTGGTACTGTGCAGAGGGGAAGGGGAAAACAGTTAATAATCCACCCTCAGCTAATCACTGACGGCTGGCAGGAGGCACAGGCTTGGTGGAGCTGTTTTGCACAGGCCAAGGTGCTCATCAGCTGTGCAGTGTCCCCAGCAACCCCTGGCAGTGCTGGTACAGCTGAAGGACAGGTTTGATGGACCTGGTGCAGCCCCATAACCTCAGACACTGTGGCTCCACCATGCAGAGCAGCATGGCTGAGCTGGCTGTTGGTCAGGTAAGGGTTCAAATACGTTTCCTGCAACTTGCTCCAGCACAGTTCAGCCTGGAAAAAAGGCATTTTTCCAAGTGTAGGGGAGTCAAGCTCCAATAAATGTCAGCTGAGCTCTGATGCCTGCTCCTCTGCATGAAGCCTGAGCAAGGCCCCAGGGCTTCCTGTCAGCAGGAGGGGAGGACAGATCAGAGTTGCTGGAAGAATAAGTGACTGCAGGCTGAGCACAGGGTTGGTGGCATTTTGCATGGCTCCTCCATGACATCCAGGCTGGCTGTGGCAATGTAAACTAACCATTTGTTTTGCAACAGGCTTTATGGCAGTGCCAGCCCCTTTCTAGCCTTTGGGGTGATTACAGCTGTTGCTGTATGTTTCCCCCCCCCCCCCCCCCGCCTTTTTTTTTTTCCAATAGCAATTCAGTTTGCAAAAGTAGCTACTCTATGCCAGCACCATAAGCAGGCAGTGATGACTGCCTCTAGCTAACAAGACAAACCTAAGGGCTGCCTGCAGAGGCACAGTAAGGCCCCTGTGGTTCTGAGACAGGACACAACATAAACTGAGGCCACAGCCATGCTGTGCTTCCAGCTGAGCCTGTGGTGGAGCTGCTGTGCTTGTAGTCAGCATCTAGATGGGGCAGGTGATATAGCTATCTTATCTGGGACAGAAGTACAGCCTTTGCACTTGCACAGCATCCTTCTGCTAGGCTGTGCTAGGCTCAGGGGGCCTGTCAACTGGCCCTTAAGATACAAGTCTCCAGCCCTTGCCCAGATCCCCAGCCTCAGGGAGGAGGACTTGGGTTTGGGAGCCATGTTTTTTTCTTCCATTGGACTGCATTAAGAAAAAGTCAAATTAAGCAGTTTATTAACATTTAAAATACTGTACAGTGTGTAAACCACGTATCCCCCTCCCCACAACAACCCAGTGTTGTCAGCGGATGCTCTGGTGAATAATACTGCTTTTGGCACTGTTTGCCTTCTCTTTCTCCTTTTTCTTTATGGGGTCCATCTCAAAACAGCGCCAGAGCCGCAGTGTTTCATCAGCAGCTGCTGAGGCCACTGTTGTACCATCAGGGCTCATGGTCAGGTTCAAGATTCTGGCGGTATGACCTGAGGAGGAGGAGTGTGCAGTCAGTGCTGAGCTGATCAGCACATGCACATTTACTTCTGTATGCTTCCATGAGCCCTGCCAGCTTGCATAGCTGTCCCTCCACCGGCTGTGGCAGCATGATTTCAGACCCCAAGCATACTTGGAGCAATAGTATTTCTTCCACAGCCTGTGGGCATGCTTTACTCCTAGCAGCATGGCCCTGTATCAGTGATGCTGCAGGCTCAAACCAAGGAGTGCAGCTGCCTTCAACCTCTAACAGTCCTCCCTCGCCCAGGCCCTGTCCACCTACCTTGCAGCTCAGCAACCTTGGTCATCGTTGGATACTTCCATAGAACCAGCTGATTCTGTGCAAAGCCATGGCCTGAAACAAACTCCTTGTAGTTTGTTGACCACAGGATAGAACAGACCTGAAAAGAGGCAGTAACACAGGTAAGACAAGCTGCTTGTGCTGATGCTCACCACTCGGAGGTGAGCATGGTTCCCTCCTTTCCCATGCCTGTGGGCCTGAGGAGCCAGCAGCTCTGTGTAGGTGTGCTGGCAGAAGGCATTTGTCTCCAAGTTGATGTTCATCTCTCACCTGGGAATGGGTATCAACAGCGCTGAGGCAGGCTCCAGAACACACGTTCCATATGCGGATATGTCTGTCACTAGTGCCACCTCCAGTGGCTAGGACACTCATCTGCCATGGGCACCACGCCACAGCCTGAGAGAGAAGAGCTCGTTGTAAGACATACAAGAGGCAACCTGCACCCAGCCAGTGCTGCATGTCTGCCTTGCACACAGATATCTGCCCACGGCAGCCCTGTGCTCACCTTGACAGCACCCTGGTGCTGAGTGAAGGTCTGTACAGGAGCAAAGTCTCCACCCCCACCTTGGGTGCATGGCCAGACATTCACCAGATTGTCATTGCCACCACTGGCCAAGTATCGGCCATCTAGAGACCATTTGAGTCCGCACACCTCCTGTGTGTGGCCAGCAAGGGTGGCCACATGGTGCTCAGCCACTCGGACATCATGGTGATGGATGTGCCCAGTCCGTGCACCACTGCAGAGAGAAGAGAAGGCTTACAGAGTCAGGCTGACACATTTTCACCCATATCCATTTTTGTTGTTGCAAGACTGCTGTACCTGCCCACTGGGTTTCAACTAGTGTTGCCAGCAACATTGGTCTGTTGGTGTGAGTGAAAAACCCACACAAGCTCTTTACAACTTCAGCACAAAGTGCAATACAGGAAAGAGGCCTTCCCACAGTCCCAACAGATAAGGCTGAGTAAGAATCCCAAGCCAGGACAGAAACTTCTCTATCATCCCTAACCGACACCACACATAGATTGAGGGGTAGGAGTTTGCAACACCTGGAAACTGCCCTTCACCCACTGCTTTACCTGGAGAGGATGTAGCTGTTCCAGCTGAGGGTTCCCACACGGGCACAATGGCTGGTCATGTTTCGGAGACGTTTCTGCTGCTGAATGTCCCATAGCTAGAGAGGCAAAGCAAAGTTCTTCAGAGGAAACCCAATCCTGTTGCTATACCCTAGGAACCTCACTGCACAGGCTCTGGCATTCAGCCTTCTCAGGGAACAGAGAGAATGTGTATCTCATGGCTATAGCACTGAAGATAACACTACTTATCAGAAAACCCCCAAACCAAACCCTGCCTTGCACACTGCACTTGGCTGGGGCAGTTCCACCCCACACCAGGGAAGACAAGTCAGGTGCATGGCATCCTTCCTCTGGCAACCAAGGTTCTGTCCCCAGGCCCCACAGTTCTGTCAATCCCTAGAAAACACCTCTAGTTTTACTCCTGCATTCACCTGGACCTCAGCACTACTTGTGCCAACAGCAAGGTAGTTTCCTTCTTTAATCCATGACACAGAGGAAATGTAAACATCTGGATGCTCCATCTGCAGCAGCTGGATAATCTCCCCAGAAGCGTGATTCCACAGATAAACAGAGTTGTCCAGAGCCACTGCCAGGAAGTTCTGGGAGCTCCAGTCTATGAGATTCAGATCTACGATTTGAAAGAGCAATGCAGGTCACACCATGCTTACCTGAAGAGCCCTGCCCTTTACCTGTGCTGATGCAGCAGGTGCGTGTGTGCACATGTGCACACACACACGTACAGGTAAGGGGCAGCCTTCTCAGTGTCCCTGTGCCCAGCTGCTGGGGTCAGGTACCCTGCTCCAGTGGCCTAGACCACTGTTCCTGTAAGGCTACACAGGGACGCCCCAGAAGTGGTCTGTGCTAGCATGGGTACATAAAATAATAAAGCCAGCCCAGTTACACTGTCCTAGGAACAGCACTCCAGTGCAGAATGTTCTGGATGCCCAGCACTCAACCCACAGTCTACTTACAGTAGTCATTGCGTATCTCTGGTGCATCCAAGATCCGGTCTGGCATTGAAGGAATATATCTGCTATTCTTCCTGCTGGATCCAGGCGTCATTTTCTGACTGTAGAGCACTTTCAGGTTATTCTGATATCCTGTGTGCAGAGGAATAGGTTTGTTAACCTGAGTTAGTTTCCTCCCAGCTGAGTGCTGCTCACCTAACTAGGAATCCCCTGGAGTGAAAATAAAGTCCTAAGAGAAACAGTGTCCTAATGTCACTGGCAGTATGAACTGCTGAACTAGGGTGAGCTACAGTTTTCTCATTCATGGAAACAAATGTAACAAACACTTGGGTTTTTGGGTCCCATTATCTTTAGTTACAGTTTAAGCTGGAAAGTGTACCTCAGAGATTTTGATGCTCTTATAGACTTCATGAAGGTTTGCAACCTGCAATACAGGTGAGCAACTGGCAGTCATAGCAACATCCCTAAATGAATTCACTGTAACTGTTATGCCCTCCCTCAACCTCAGGAACCCTAAGAAAGGAGACTCCAGCCTGTACAGCTCTCAGAAACCAATTGATTTCTCCTGTGACCACACACAGAGGTTCTGCGTTGCTGTTCCCCGACCTGATCTCCCCCCCACTGATCCAGCTCACACAGACCCTGTATCGTACCTTCTGGAGCATTCTGTGGTTTTCCACTGAGGCGGAGGATCTTTGACTCTTCTACATCAAAACCATTCAGATTCACTGCCCAGGCTTTCTGTTGCTCCTACAGAGACAAATCACCCTCAGTGCAATGCATTTAAGACAACTCCCGCACAGCAATTAAAACAGACACCTAAGTCCCCTTCTCTTAGAATCAGGAGGTGTTCAACTGTGCTGCAAGGGTCAGCCACACACAGGCAGGTCAAAGCAGTTTTTCCTCAGACTTTCACACATTGTCCTGCTCACATTTTCATACAATGGCAAATTCAGTGTCATTGCCAGTGGGAAAAGCCACAGCCACAAAGCAACCAAATACTTCATAAACAGATTTCAGAACACAGTGTAAAACATTCCAGAAGTGTTCCCTGTGCAGACATTGTCCTAGAATAGCTACCACCAGCAGTTTCACTTTGCATAGGCTCACAGCTTTGTGTTTTTGTTGCCTGCTATATTTTAAACCCTTATTAGTCAAAAGCTAAATTTTGCTACCTGAGGCAGCAAAGGCTAGAGTGCATGGCAGTCCCTACAGCTTCAATCTCATCCTAGGCTCCTGAAGCCCAGAGTTGCTTGTCAGCCCCATGTGTCCACTCCATAGAACCTATGGAGTTTACTCCTCTGTAAAGGGGCAGGAAGAATTAGTGGTTGTTGAAGTAATTGTAACTTAGCAACACGCTCACCTTCTTGGTAGGGGATTCCTCTGCAGGCTCATTCTCTTTGGTAAGGAGGAAATTTGCCATCTCCATCTGCATAGTGCTGCGGTTAGGAATGTAGCGATCCCCCCCAGCCTTTGTGGGGGTGCTTTGAACTTTGGATCCAGATTTACCTGCATTTGCATATAAAAATATTGTCTTACAGCTATTTAACAGGTTGTATTAGAGCTTTCATGAGAGCAAACCCAGCACTCTTCCACATCACACCCACCAGACAAGTAGGACTCTTGAGATCTCATGCCACCCAGGCACAACTAACATATTTTCTTCCCTGCCACCAAGCTGTGGTTAGGGACTGTCTGGAGCAATTCCTTTGGTCTAGTGCAACAATTCCAGAGCCCAAAGATAAGGGGAGGATACAAAAACACTGTTACAGGATGTAAAGCTATCAGCTGCGAGTCCCGCCCACACTTGCCCCAGCATGCAGCTGTGCCAGCAAGGCTCAGCTGGGGGATCAGCAGTTCGCCGGCCCCAGTGGTCAGAGCTCTGCCCGTCATGCTGGGGAGGAGGTGGGTGATTGTCAGGAGCACAGCCCCGCTCCTCCTGCCTCAGCAGCAAGCCGGTAGGGCAGCATGGCTGGGAGCCCAGAGCCCCATGGCTACAGACAAGCAGCCTGGGCGAGGCTCCCGCACACAACCTCTGCCGCTGGGGGCCGGCGCTCACCGGGTGTCTTGGACGGCGTTTTGCTGGAGCTGTGGGAGCGATTGGCCGGCTTCATGGGCGACACGCCGACGGGACTCGGCCCGGGCCCGCTCTCCTTGGCCTTGCGCTGCCATCGCGCAGGCGGCGCGTTCGGGATCGGCGTGTCCAGCTTCAGCAGCCCGTGCAGGTCCGCCTCGAACAGGAACTGCGCCATGGTCCTGCGGGCGGGCGGCGTCAGCCGTGCCCACCGGCCGGGCTGCAGCCTGCTCCGGCGGGCCCCGCTGGCCTCCCACCACCGGACCTTCCGAGCCCTCCGGCCGCTCTCCCCACCACCGAACACCCTCCACTCCCCCAACCGCCCCTCGGGGACACTTTCCATCAGCCGACACACCCTCCCTCCGCTCGCCAGGGCTCTTTTCTGTCAGCCGACACCCCCTCCAGCCGCTCTCCGGTAAGCGACATTCTCCCTTCCCCTCGTCCTCTTGACCACGGCCTCCCCGCCCGAGAGCTGCCTGCCCGACCGCCCGGCCCCATGCCCGCTCACCTCCGCCGCGCCGCCGCCGCTCTCCCGCCCCGCCTGCGCCGCAGCATTTTAAACGGCGCGCGGAGCGGGCCCCGGTTGGCCGCTTCAAACCCAACGGCCGCGCGCTGCCAGGCGACGGCCGCGCGACGCAACGCGATTGGCTGAGCCGCGGGACGGGGCGCTCGGCGCGTGCGGTAGGGGCGGGGCCGGGGCGGGCGGCGAAGGAGGGACCAGGCGGGCGCTTGGGAGGGACGCGACTTTATGGCGGGATGGGGGCGGCCGTGGCTGCCCGCGGCTCCCAGCCGCTCATCAGCAGGTAGGACTGGTTGGCGATGTCGGTGCTGGACAGGCGGCCCCCGGCGTGCTCCGGCGGCGGGCCCGCCTCGCGCCGCGGGTCGGGCAGCACCTCCAGCAGGCAGGGCAGGACGGCCTCCTCCGGCGGCTGCTTGTCGAAGGCGCTGGCCTGGCGGGACACGGAGTGGACGCGGTAGGGGCTGCCCTTGGAGCTGCCCTCGGGGGAAGCTGAGCCGCCCTGCCCCACCTCTCACCTGGCCGTGCTTGCTGCTTTCCTGGAGGAAGCTGCCCAGAGCACGGTGCAGGTCAGGAACGGGCGGCCAGAGCTTCTGTTTCACGTTGCTGAGTACAGAGGAAGGGGCATCGAAGGTACTCTCAGACTTGGGGTGCCCTAATGCCCCGTGCAAGGTGCCCAGGCTTGGTGCTGCACCCCCCTGGCACAGCCCTTTACCTGTAGAGGGAGGGGAAGGTGCACCGCAGCCCCAGGAGCACTGCTGAGAGGAGCAGCGGCACCACGGTAACACTGGGGATGAGCCAGCCTGCATCGGAGGAGGAACGCTGGAACTGTAGTCCTTTCCAGACCCACCACCTCTGAGCCCTTCGCAGCACTCTGCCCGGTGCTCCCCACCCCGTTTTCAGCACTCTCCGTCTCTTGCCGTCAGCCGTGTGGCTCCTCTGGCTGCAGCCTCCAGCCCTGTCCCTTACCCGGATCAGCCACGGCATCAACCACAACAGCTTTGGACCAGGCGCTCCAGCTGCCCTGGTACCGCGGCCCGCTGGGCTGGGCCCGCACCTGGGCGTGGTAGCGGGTCCCTGGCCGCAGGTCAAGGAATTCTTTCCTAGCTGCTCGTGGAACCTGCAGGACCTGCGGGGCAGAGCCGAGCTGGAGGCACGGCTGCTGTGGGGCGGCACAAGGGGCAGGTCCCGGTTTGCCTGACCCCCGTGCCTGCCATGTGTCAGCAGTGCAGGTGGGCAGGGCTGCTCGGGGTATCCTGGCCAGTCCTTACCTTCCAGTCATGGCTGTTCTCCATGGCATAGCGGACCTGGTAGTCCAGCTGCTCTGCCAGCAGCTCCAGGGGCGGCAGCCACTGCAGGCTCAGCCGGCCCTGCAACACTGTTGCCTGCACAAGCTGTGGGGCATCTGTGAGCACTGTTGGTGTTGGGGACAGTCATGTGTCGCTCCTGTGAAATGGGACATGGGACACTGTGTCCCCTGTGAGCCAGGCAGGGGCTGTGGTGGCACTGGGACTCACCAGCCTGGTGCAGCCAAAAGGGCTCCTTGAAGTAGCTGAGTGTGGGCAGCGTGTGGGTCCGGGTGACATTCACCAAGATGGAGATGGCACTGTCAGCCTTGGGCTGGAAGGTGCAAGCATGAGTGCCCTGTGTCCCCCTGCTCACCTCCTTGCACTCTTGCCATGCATCTTCCCTGTGGGAGGAGTAGGGAGCCCGTCAGTCCCACCAAAGCACACCCACAGCCAGCATTCCTCCTGCACTTGCCCAGGAAAGCTACTGCTGCTTGTAGTCGGAGGCTCAATGTGGCCAGGAGAGGTGGTGAGGAGAGAGTGGTGGTAGTAGGGCAGGACAGAGCAGGGCATGGGCAAAGGGCCCCTGTGGGATATTGGGACGCAGCAGGACCAGTGGTCCCTGGGATGTGCCTGAGTGCCATATGCCTGCCATGCCCCTTACCTTGTGCCAGCCCCGCTTGGAGGTGGCCGGTAGAAGAGCTGGTGGGAGCTGTGGGGCTCCGCAGGGTCCCAGCTCCACTGGCAGCGCACGTGCCGCAGGTCAGGGGTACTGCAGCACAGCCCGATGTCTCCTGGGGAGGCGAGAGCCAGGGCAGGGAGGGGGCTGCTTCCCCTTGGGCCCCCAAAACTTGGGCGTTGCACCTCGCCTACAACAGGACCCCCACCCCCTGCAGCCCCGGGTGTGGGTGCCTCCCTGCTGTTCCTGCCAGCACCGCTGCAGAGGGGATGGCTGCTCACCAGAGGAGTGGGGTGTCTCAGCAGCCACTGCCTGTGACCAGGGCCCCCAGACGCCGTCCATGGAGGTACCGTCGGGCTTGCTGCGCACCTGGATGTGGTATCTCACCCCTGGCTGCAGGTCCTGGAGCACCACCCAAGTGTTGGCCTGGATCAGCCTCTGCAGGAGAGGGGCCAAGCTGAGGAGCAACTGCAGGCCTCAAACCCCCCTGCCCATCCCTGACCCCTCTGTGTACCTGCCCCAGTCCTGGGGAGGCTGTCCCGGCCCTGGGTGTGTGGGTGCTGACAGTTGACAGAATGGAGGTGTCCCCAGGGTGCTGCCCAGCGGGGTTCAATGTGGTGCTGCCGGGCATCCCTGGGGAGCTGGCAGGGCAGTACTGCACTTCGTAGAGGAAGAAGTTCGGGAAGTCGGCGAGTGGTGGCTGCCACAACACGCAGAGCTGCCCCGCAGCCCCAGCCCAGCGGGCTGTGATGTTTACTGGGGGAGCAATGAGACCTGCAGGGAGCATGCCAGGGAGTGTCCTCCTGCAGCAGCCCCGGTCCAGGCAATGCCTGGTCCTGCTGGGGGACACATGGAAGTTCCCCCAAGGCTGCCTGTGTGCATGCAGGGCTCAGGGTGTTGCCAGCCCCCGTGGCAGGCAGAAGGTCAGGGGACTCAGATGTGGGGACTGTCCTGTTGTCACAGGGCATTGCCCAGTCAAAGGGACTCACCCACTGCATCCACGCTGAGCTCCCGCCAATACTTTGTGTGGTTTGTGGTGGCATCCAGGACGTGGAGGTGGAGCTGGGTGAAGAGCCGCACGTCCTGGCTGGGGAAGACGCAGACACGTCGCTTCCTGCCAGCCCCATGGTGCCACGTGGAGACCACGCATTCTGTGGGCACATCCCTGAGGAATGGAGAGTAGGGTCTTGCAGCACCTCACACCTCCTGCCTTGGGCCAAGCTTGAGGAGAGGCAATGTGGGGCACAGCACCGAGACCTCCGTGTCACCAGCTCCTTTCCTGCGCCATAATCCACTGCAGGCACCATCCCCCTGGGACTGATGGACAGCCAAGGCCTCAGCCCTGCTGCAGGGTGTGCAGTGGCTGCTGTATAGCTCCTGTGGGCTCTCCATCTCTCCTGGCAGCTTGGAGCCACTGGGACGGCCCAGATTGCCGTGACACCCTGGCCCTGCTGCTCTCTGTGCAGCAAGGAGGAGGCTGGGCTGTGTCCCCACCATCTCCTACCTGCTGTACCAGTAGTAGAAGCGGCACATCCCAGTTGTTGTCTCCTCTTCGTCCCAGAAGCAGGTGAGGTCCTCGAAGGAGCGGGAGAAGCAGAGGATGTCCTCGGACACGCCTGCTAGCAGTGCAGCATCTGGGAGGAGTGTGGCCATGAAGGAGCCCCTGGGCACAAACCTGTCCCCATCTCACCTGCTTCTACCTCAGGCATGCAGGGCAGCCTGAGCATGGCCGTGGCACAGGTGCTCTCCACCAGCTTGGCACACTGGGGAAGGACATGGCACCCATGCTGGCTGCTGGCTTGCACTGGGGTCGTGGTTGGTGCAGGGCTCACCCGGCCCCACCTCGTCCCCTCCTCAGTACACGAGGTCCTTGAGGACAAACAAACATCCCAAAATAGCCCTGCGGTCGGAGGGGAGCTCAGGGCCCAGCGATCAGGGGGAAGCACCCCTGCCCTGCTCATGCCGGAAGGTGCGCGGAAGTGAGATAAGGAGGAGCAGCACCCCAGGGAAGGGGAAAGGACCTGGGGGCTGGCGTGGGGGTATGTGACCCTGAGCAGGGGGGATGCCCAAACCCCTGCCCAGAGACTGCCCTGGGGACATGTCTGTCCCCCTCAGTAAGCCGTGCTCCCTGTCATTACATGGACAAACTGCAGCATCACACCCTGCAGGATTTCTATCCGAAGCACTGGTAGCTCTGCTGACATATGAGTGTCTGCCTCTGTTGTCTTGGAAGAGGGGACAGCCTCAAGATGCAGATGTGTAATGCACAGGGGTGGTCTTGCTGTCCCCAGCATTGCTTCAGCAGTCCCTTGTCCCACACTCCCTCTGCCCTGTGACCTGCTCCAGCCCTCTTCCTCCTCCTCTTCCTGCTGGCATTTGCTGCCTTCCCCAGGGGTTGCCCTCAGCTTTGGGACCCCACAAGCCCACTGCCAATGTCTGCTGCATTTGCTGAGTGCATCCATTCTCTGCTACACACCAACTGCACTGCCAATTGAGCCCATCCTGGACAAAGAATAAGTTACAGTTCCCAGGTATCCTTGCCACCTTCTTGGTGTCCTTCTTCTCACCCTGTCCCTTCTCTTGCTCTGACACCCCACAGCCCTGTTCATTTCCCAGCTCTGTGTTGCCTTCTTCCCCATGCCCATTGTCCCATCTCTGCCACAGCCCCCCTACCTGTTCTCTTTTTGCCCCCATTACCCCAGGCCAGGCCTCATGCTGGCTCCATGAGCTCACCCAGCTCCGAGCAGCAGGAGATGAAGTGGCCAGGTCCCAGCAGCTCGGTGGCACAGGGACCCATGGCACCAGCTGGAGCCACCTTGGTTCTGTGGGCTATCAGAGCATCTTTGCTGAGCACAGCCAGCTGCCCGGCTCTGCAGCCCACACCAGCCATGCCTGGGCACTGCTGCCAAGCCAGCGGAGGGCTCAAGGCACAATGATTTTGCAGAGGCTGTGGGCAGAGTCCAACCCTGACCCTCATCCCACTGTCCCTATGGGGGTGACTCAAAATGTGCTCCCAAGTCTGTCCTGGCCAGAGACCTGGGGTGGGACTAGAGAGACAAGCAGGAGATCAACAGGGTTTTATTCAATGAATGCTTTTTATGGTGTTACAGAATGTTCTAAAGGGGCTGGGAGATGCTTAGAAAATGCATGGAGAAGCCTGAAATGAGGCAAAGTTGGGGAGTGGCTCTGGCAGGTGCAGTGAGCCAGACTGGGGCCAGCTATCAGCTAAGATGAGGCTGTCCAGCAGAACAGCAGGATCATGGCAAGGCTGGTGCAGGAGCACTGAGGTTAGCCTGGAAGTGCCACTGCATTGCCCATGGTGCAGAGCTGTGCCATCAGAGGTTGAGTCTTGTTCAAACCCTCATCATGTCATAACTCTGAGAACTTCTGATGAGTGAGGAGCCCCTCTGCTACCTGAGTAGGACTGGGAGCACCAGGCTGCCATCCTCAGGGGCAACCCATGGGCAGCCAAGCTCTGCTTGCAGAGAGCATGGATGTTCCTTTACTCCAAGCATCTCAGGGTGTCCCACAGGTGAGAAGGGCACTCCATTGCTTATCCTGAACATTCCCTGCACACCCTCCTGGAATGCCCCCTTCCCAATCCCATAGATTCTAGCTGCTGTGAGGTGCTCGCTGCTCATGCCTGGCATTCTAGCTCCTCTCTGGCCCATCCTTTGGAGCAGAAAATATCCCCAAGGACCTACCTTGGGATGTCACTGGCTCAGGGGCTGACGGTGGGCTGCGGAGGCTGAGCAGGATGGTAGGGAGCAGGGAGAGCTGCCAGCCCTGGCACAGGCAGGCTGCCATCCTGCAACCTCTGTGCCGGGGCCACATGTGCTGCTCTCAGCCCTTCCCAGTGTCCTGGGAGCTGCTGCGGCTCCTCCAGGCGATACCTTTATCTGGGAAGTGGTGGCTATGCTGCTCAGGAAGCCTGGCTGGGAGCTCACCCCGCCCCACCACCAGCACTTCCCTGTGCCTGAAACCACAATGCTGCCGGCCGCAGTGCCAAGAGAGACTGCTCCTATCAGATAGGCAGCATGTCCTGCCCTGTGGCTACTGGCATGCTGGGAGGATGGGGTAGGAAGAAAAACAACCCTGAGAAACTAGGGAGGCCCCTGTGTGGGGCAGGGCAGGTTGTTGGGGCTGCTGCCACATGGGAGCACGGGATATGGAACAGCTGATGTGCCTCCATCGTGTTCTGGTGTGCTCCAGGTCTGCTCTGCCAGCAGCACTGTCTCTGTGGCTGTGCTGGGAGCAGAGCTGCAGGCACAGGGGCAAAGCCCTCAGAGGTGCCAGTGGTGGTGGTGCAGGAGTGGGGCCGTCACAGTGAGGTCCCAGAGTCATGCTCAACCTCATGCCAGTACATTACTTCCAGTGCTGGAGGGTCTCCCACCCTGCCAGGGAACAGCACTATTGCACAGCCTGGGGGCACCAGCCAGGGCACGAGGAGCCACTTGCACGTGTCCACTGTGCACCAAGGCCGGTTTGCTTCTTCAAGCCCAGCAGCTGAGGACAGCACCAGAGGCACTGAAGGGAGAGAGGAGCAGCCAGCCCCAAGTTGCCACAGACAAATTTTGTCAAAAAAAGAAGAAAGACCTAGGTATGAGCAGGACTGTGACACTGTTCCCAGGTGGGAGCAGAGGGGGTGCAGAAGCAGTGGCACATGTCGGGCTGTTTGTGAGGGCCAGCCAGTCCCCATCACTGATTCACTGGGGACCTCAGGGATGGGGCAGAGCGGCTGCTCACTAACAGCTGCAGTTGACTCCAAAGAGCACTGGAGGCCAGAATGGAAAATCAGAATGGTATTGACAGGGTTCAGGGTTCAGAGACCTTCTGGGGATAAAAGATGCTTGCCCAGAAGGTCAATACAAATGTCCCGGTCTCTGCAGGAGCCACTGTTGCTTCTTGCACGTGGGACTGCAGACGGCAGACAGACAGCTGGATGCCATGTCCAGGGCTGAGCAAGCTGAAGCCAGAAGAGATGAAGTCCAACCATTCTCAGGGTAACAAACAGCAGCGGTACAGGTGAGGGACTGAAGCCTGGGACAGGAGCTCCTTCCAGAAGGGTCAGCACAGAGCCCAGGTGGCCCTTGAGGGACGGGCACATGAGGCTGGCAGCACAAGTTCGAGCAGGCTGGTCAATGCAGCTGTCACTTTGCCAGATGTGGGAAGTTACGGATGGCTTGGCACAGTGCTGGGAGGTGCCAGCTGGCCAGGGTGGGAAGGGTGTGGAGTTGCACAGCTCCACAGGACCCAGCTGGAGGAGCAGGGCCATCCCTTTAAAGACCGGCCAGCTGAGGGGAAGCTGCAGGAACAATTTCTAAGCATGCACAAAGCAGCTGTGCATAGGAAGGATGCAGTCTGCTCTCCATATCCCTTTGGGGACAAGACCAGGTCTTAAATTGTGTGTGTGGGGAAAGATCCCAGTTAGATCCTAAGAAAACCCATCTCCATGCCATGATGAGACCTGGGATTTGTCTGGGAATGCTGGGGCATTCCTGGGGATTATCAGAGGATTATCAGTGGGAACAGGATTCTGAGGAGTGCCCACCACAGCAGTAGATCACTGGGCCCTCACATCCTGTTCCCCAGTGCTGTCAGTGGGGCAGAAGTGTGCCCCCACCAACACCCCTCTGGACCCGGCTGTTGCATGATCTTTATTGTCTGTAAGGCAGAGCTGACACCTCCGAAGGGCCACTGCAGAGCTGGAGGCTGTGCACAGCCAACACTGTCCTTTTGCACCTGCCAGGGTGGCCCCATTCCATGCCAGCAGCGCTGCTCACAACCCCTGGCACCACTTCAGGCCCAGAGCATGCTGAGGGCTGCAGGGCAGGCAGCTGCTGTGTTGCTGCTTTCTCCTCACGCCCAAAGCTTGAGCATTTGTGTCCGTGGGCTTAGGCAGTACCCTGGCTCCTGAGGGAGACCCTCTCCTGCCTGCTCTGCTGCTAGCACCCTGCTGCTGCTTGTCCTTGGGGGCCACCCCAGCATGTCCCAACAGTGTGGGGCTGTTAGTGGCTGGCATCATGCCAGGGAGGGGACAGCACAGTCCTGCTGCAGGGAAGGGGCACTGCCATTTGGCTGCTTGGCCCTGGAGTGGACGAGCAGCCTCTTGTCCCCACAGCACTGTTCCAGCAGGCTGGGGCCAGCATTGCCCCTCTAGGCGGTGCCAGCGCAGCCTCACGCCTCCTCAGCAGTGGCATCAATCCCCGCGTAGGTGAAGTTCTCAAACAGGGCCATGTTCACGTAGGCCTGTGGGGGATCCCCAGTTAGGAGCCAGTTGTGAGCATGTCCACATCTGCCTCCTGTCCCCACTAGCATGCTCACTGGCACTGTGCCCTGTTGTGTCCCTGCACCCAAAAAGTGATAGTGGGGTTAACCCCCACACATGGTTCTGCTGCTGGCTGTCAGGTCCTCAAGGCCAAGGGATGCTCCAGCATGTGGAAAAGCCCCGTGCCCTGTGGGCATCCCTTCCACTGAGGCACTACCACTCACCTTCCTGGCCTCCAGCATGCGGATGAGCTGCATGGAAATCTGGGCGAAGGGAGGGCGCTCGTAGGGACGGTCACGCCAGCACTGCCGCATCAGCTCGTACCTGGGGGTGGAGAGTTGTGAGCGGCTCAGTTCGCACAGCAGGAGAGGGGACAGAAAAGCTCCTTGTGGGAGATGGGGGAAGCAGGCAGGAAACTAAAGCCGAGGAAAGGTGTTTGGGTGTGGGACCCCAGCCCATCCCTCAGCCACAATGCAGAGGCAACCAGGCAGAAGCTACTGAAAGTTGGTGCGAGCCCTGTGGGGCAGGGGGGTTACGAGGGTGCCACCACCAGCCGAGGCTCTGTCCACTTACACCTCGTCGTCGCAGTTGCGCGGCTTCTCCATGCGGTATCCCTGGGGCAGCTTCTCATAGAGCTCGGCGCATGTCATCCCGCAGTACGGTGTCCCCCCTGTAGCAGAGACACAGAGGCTGAGGAGGTGACAGTCCCTAGGGTGTTCCCCCCAGGGCCCCAGGATAACCGGACCTACGGGGACCTGAGTGAAGGCAGGGGGCAGGGAAGAGCCTTACCCAAGCTGACAATCTCCCAGAGCAGCACACCGAATGACCACCTGAAAGGAGAGGAGCCGAGGCTGTGACAGAGTGCCCAGCTGTGCCCGCTGATGGGCACAGGGCAAAGCCCAGGGTGGAACAGGCAGCCAGGGCTTGGGCTGAGCCAGCAGCTCCTCAGGCAGATGCACCAGCATCACCTCCTGCCCTTGCCGCACCCAGAGCAAGAGCATTGCCTCTCTGACTGCACCACAGAGGAGCAGAGGTGGCCACAGCCATGCCCCAGCCCAGTGCCCCTGCCTGCAGCACTTACACATCGCTCTTGGTGGTGTACACGCTGTAGTTGAGGGACTCGATGGCCATCCAGCGAACTGGCAAACGGCCCTGGGGAAAGAGAGAGCCACCATCAGGGCTGGGCAGGTGCCTCCTGGGTGGAAGATAGCTGTGATGCAGCCACTCCTGCCATGGTGGGTTGGTCACACTGATGGTGGGCATCCTGCTCCATGGAGATGGCTGTATTCACTCCTGGCTCACCATTGTCTTCTTCACATAGACCTCCTCCCCTCTGGAGAGGCCAAAGTCAGCAATTTTGGAGGCCAGGTTTTCTCCCACCAGAATGTTTCTTGCTGCCAGGTCCCTGTGAATGAACTGAAGGGAAGAGCAGTTAGCAGGAGCTAACTCCCTAGCACACTCCCTCCTGTGGGCCTCAGGGACCTCATGCCTCGATGGGGAACCCCCTGGCCTCAGGGCGAGGGTGATCTGAGGGGCTTGCTGGGATGTACCTGCTTCTCACTCAGGTACTGCATCCCCTTGGCCACATCTGAAGCAAACTGGAGGAGCTGCTGGGATGTGAGGGTGGAGGCAGTGCCGTGCTCCTTGGCAAAGGCTGGGTCTGTCTCCAAGACTCGGCTTTTGCGGAGGAAGTCGAGGAGGTTTCCATAAGGAGCGTATTCAATGGCAATGTACAGGTAGCCTGGGGGGCAGGAGGAGGTTGGCTACTGAGACTCTCTCCAGCAAAAAGGAACTGACAGCTGGGCAGAGGTTGTGGGGCAGGGTAGAATGGGACAGCCCTCACCCTTGTTCTCACAGGCACCCAGCAAGTTGATGATGTTGGGGTGATGGCCCAGTTTGCACAGCACCTCCAGCTCCCCAGCAAAGTCCCGATGGTCATTCTCTGAAGCAAACTCTGGAAGCAAAGAAGGGATGAACACCTCAGGCTATAACAGGGGCCTTTCCTCTGCTTCTCTGCAAAGGACTCCTGATGCTCCCCAGCATTAGCATGGCCCAGAACACAGCTGCAGCACTCAGCCCACCCTGCCTGCCTCCCCCAGCACTCACCTTTCAGCATCTTGATGGCTGCATTCATTTTCAGGCCATCCTTTTTGATCATGGCCCTGATTACCTGCCCAAAATTGCCCTCTCCAATCATGTCCTCAAACTTGATGTCTTCCCACTCCAGGATGGGGTAGCTGAGGGGCTCAGGCTGTGGCTTGGGTCGGCGTGTCAGGGTCAGGGTCCCTGAGTTGAACTGTAAGATGGTCTCTTCCCCCTGGCAGATGGAAGAGGGTGAGGTTAGAAGCACTGAGCACCTGTCTGCCCATGCGGCAGTCCCAGCAGGACAGGAGTCAAGGGTGGGCTGCGCACCCTCTCCGCGTGGAAGTGAGGTCTGGCTGCATCCGGACTGGAGGCTATGGAACGTGACCTGGATCGGGCTGGGACGTGGGGAGCAGGGGACACGGTCCTGGTGGGGCAGGCGGCACTCACCGAGCCAGACTGGTACGTAAAGGTGCGGCGCCGGTGGAAAAAATTCTTCTTGATGAGGAAAAGTGCCAGGAGAGCAAAGAGGATGGTGAAGCAAGTGACGGACACAGAGCCAACAATGGCCAAGAGCAGCTGCTGGTCTGTTCCCGCCTGCTCAGTGCTCTGGCTGCCCAGGCTGGGCGGCACGCTCAGCACTCCTGCCAAAAGGAGGGACGGAGGGTTGTGGTCCATGGTTGAGCCCTGCCTGGCCTGCACTAGTGGCCAACCACGATGACAGCAGCCCTCTCCCACACGAAGACCACCAATGAAGAACCACATCCTGAGCTCATGGTGCCAGACTGGCACAGAGGGGAAACTGCCACAGCCCAGCTCCTGACACTGAACCACTGGTTTATGGACCTCCAACCAGCTTTGGGTCAAGCCATGCTCTCCTTGCATGCTGACTCTGCTCTGCTCCCCCAGCCCCTTGATTCACATCCCCTGCTGTCCAAGGCAGAGTCACTCTGTAGGTTCCATGCTGTCATCATGCCACCCCTGCCCCTACAGGACTAGGAGGAGCAGGTTTTCTTAAGACATCAAGAGTTTTGGTCTTGGGCTGCTGCTTCAGAGCCATGCTCATAGATTACCACAAGCACCCCAAAAATTTTTTGCTGCCCCAGAATCTGAGCCCAAGCTGCAGCAGAGCTGTGAGCCCCCTGCCTGCCGGGACGCCCCTCTCACCATCCCCAAAGGTCTTGGCTTTCACGGGCAGGCTCCATTCCCCTGGAACATGGGAGTTGGCACGGACACGAAACTGGTAGCTGGTGCTGGAATTGAGGCCCCCAACAATCTTGGTGGTCTCGGCGCCGCTGTCAGTGTCAATCCACTGGGGTTCACTGGTGCTCCCCACCTGCTGCAGCTCCACGATGTACTTGGTGATGCCCCCGTTGGGGTACTCGGGCACCTGCCAGGAGAGCCTGACAGCAGTGTCGGACACGGGCTCTGCCGAGAGCAACTGCGGGGAGGAGGGCCCTGGGACCAAGAGAGAAGAGTGTCAGTCCCAGAACGGGGCTCCTCATGCTGCCAGGGCTCAGTGCTGCTGTTAGGATTGGACCCTGTGGATGGCAATGGCAACCAGAGCCAGGTCAGCTTTGAGGGATCTTCAGGGACCTCTGGCCCCAGTTTGGAGGAGGTGGAGGTGCTCTCCATGTACCATACTGAAGCAGGACAGTACTCCCAAATGTTCCAGCCACACCATCTGAGGTCTAGATGCCTGTGTGTTCTTGTGACATTTTATTTCTTCAGGCCTCCGTCACATACTGCCTGCCCATCACTTCCTCTGAGCCCCCTCCTGCCTGCCCACATCCCTAACCCCAAATTCCCAAATCATACAAAGCTCTTACAAGCAGAGAGCAGAGGAAACCTCTCATCCCTCAAGTCTGATGTCTACCAGTCCTCTCAATGTGTCCTGTACAGTGCCAAGTCTCCCCAAAGGCCTTGTATGCCTTTCCCCTTGGTTGCCAGAAAGCTTGGTCAGGCTGCTGCTCCATCTCCACATGGTCTTGTACCTACATCAGGGGCTGCGTGTATGTGTGCCCACAGGTGGGACTGCAGGGCTCCCTAGGCCCTAGTGACCACACAGCAAAATTACCTGGCATCAGGGTTAAAGCAAACCATAGGGAAATATTTTTTCATGAAGAGTATAAGTATATAGAGGAACTAGTTTGCTACAAACTAGTACAACTTTACTAGTTGTAAAGTAGCCTTTACAATAGGCTACAATACTAGCCTATTGTAAAGGCTGCAAGTATAGACAGGTCCATCAGGGTTTGGGCAATGGTGCAGAAAACAGATCTGTGAGCATCACTCATGATGACCTGAATGTCACATTCAGCTTAGGATGTTTCTCAGCTCCTTGGTGCTGGAGACTGCAGGGTCTAGTGAGGAAAGGAGGGCCCATTTTCCCCAAACAGCTGTTCATGTTCTATCAGAGATGTGATAAGGAGCAGCCAGGCCTGGGGATGGTTGCTATTACAATTATAACTGATTTATCATTGTATTTCCCTGTTATAGTTCCAGGCATTCCACTGGACCCACCTTTACTGTTGATCATGACCTTATAGGGGTCAGAGGGTGGCCCCAGGCTGGTGCAGTGGTACACCAGCACCTCCAGCCTGTACTCCTTGTTAAACTCCAAGTCCCCGATGCGGGCAGAGAGCACAGAGATGGATGTGATGTTTTTCTCAGAGACCAACCGCCTTGCAGAGTCGAAGAGGTGGACAATGAACCCATGTGCTGGCTCATGGTTGCTTGGCAACTTCCAGTTGACATGAAGCATATTTTTCTCTTCTATGGACCAGCCTTCGATCACAGGCTTGACTGTGGGCTCTGCAAACAAAAAGGCATCAATATGTCACGGCACATCATCCGGGTTGTGTGGGGTCAGAGTCAGGGTCAGGGAGATGGAGGCTCACCAAGGCAGTCAGTCACCATGATGGCTTCGGGACCCTTGCTGCCCTCCCCACCAGCCCCTGGCCGGCTCAGCTGCACCTTGACGATGTAGGCGGTCACTGGCCGGAGGTTCATGAGGGTGATGTTCTCGCTGTTGTCAACTGTTGGCCAAGAAGACATATCAAAACCAGGCCCATCATCCACAGTCTGCCCTGCCACCAGCATCCTCCTGAGCATCACAACAGGGGGCCTGGTATGGAGACATCTGCCCACCTCAGACCTCACCCTCCCAGACACAGGTTCTATCTGTGTCCCCCAGACCTGCAGACACATACCCACAATGGATGACCATGCTGAATTGTCATCCTTGGGCTTGTAGAAGAGCTTGATGGAGGTAATGGGTCCATCACCAGAGAAGCTGTCCACAGGTGACACCACCAGCTGGCGACTCTGCTTGGCCAAGAGCCGGGGGGCGCTCAAGGGCACTGGTGGCACTTGAGGGGAAGAAGGGAATGACACTGGTGGAACTGGGAGCAAGAAGGAGCAGAGTGTGGATACATCTGCCACCTCTTGGCTCCTTCCAGCTTTGTCAGGAAAGTCTTTTATAATCACCCAAACCTGTCTGCCAGCACTGTAGCCCACGATGGGTGGTACTGCCACACCATGATGATAGCCTCCCTCAGCAACCCTGGCTTGTCTTGCTCATGCCACCACACTTTCCTCACCTCGGATATTGACCTTGACTTTCCGGCTGTCCTGGCCCCCGGTCGTGGAGACCCGGCACTCCCAGAGCCCCGTGTCCGCCTTTGACAGGTGCCGCACCTCAAACTCGCAGGTGATCTGCTTCGGCTCGATGATGGTTTTGATGACCTGCGGCACAGAGGGTGCTGTCAGTCCTTCCACTCTGCCCCTGGCTCAGCCCCCATGAGTCTGAAGCTGCCCAGCAGCTTGAGGGAGCTGTCAACATGGAGATGGTGGTAGGGTAAGGGCACAGGGCAGTACCTTGAGCACGGTGCCGTCAGCCTTGCGCAGCTCCACGCTGTCCCTGGTGGGCAGTGGGTTGCCAATGGCTATGCAGCTGATGATGGGCTCTGAGCCCAGGTTGAACTCCAGCTCTGAGGCCAGTTGGATGATCTGAGGAAACCGGTCTGGTACACAGAAATCAACATTAGGGCTGGCCCTGCTCCTCCCCAGGCACAAGAATGCCTGGCACCTTCTCTTGGACACAGATACAGCCAGACTGTGGTGCCAAGGGAAAGGTCATGGATGCTGTGGTCCAGCCCTGATCCCCATCCCACATGCTGGGCTCAGCAACACTCTCAGCACAGATAATGCTGGGATGCCAGATCAGATGTTCTGCTTGCAATGTCCTGGGGTCTACAGACTTGGAGTCTCTTTCCACAGGCAAGGGGTCCTGCTGAACCAGCTGGTGAGACCAATAGCCAATGGACCTCCCAGTCACTGGTGAGGAAGGAGCCAGCGCCCACTTGAGGGTGGGGCATGGAAACCTGCCACAGCAGGTGCCAATCTCACCTGACTTCTCACAGTGCTGCCCATGCCAGCCTGCGGGGCAGACACAGCCACTGAAGCGGTTACAGCTGCCTCCGTTTTGGCAGGCGCACTCCAGGGCACAGTCAGGGCCGTAGAATCCTGAGGGACAGGCTGTGGGAAGAGAAGAGCTCACTGCTATCCCTGGCCATGGCACAGGACCACAGAGACAGCAAGCAGCTGATGCAGGCAGCAGTGCTACTCAGATGTGGACCCTCAGATGTGGAGAGCTTTGCAGAGGTACTGCTGGAGAGCAGACAGACCCTGAAGGAAGCCCAGCTGAGTGGGAGAGCTCATGGACACCCATGTCCCTGTACCTTGGTCGCAGCGGGAGCCACTCCAGCCCGAGGCACAGGAGCAGCCGTAGGGGTCGAGAAGGCAGAAGCTCAGCCCCCGGCAGCCCTGGGCTCTCTGGCACGTCTCCTGGCAGTTGCGGCCAAACTGGCCTTCCTGGCAGGCTGGAAAAAGAAGCATGGTCTGCCCTCACCCACCATTCATCCATGCACTTACTGCTTGTGCATGGCACAGAGCTGGCTCGGGTGCCCCAAGCCCCATATCACCACCTCGAGGAGACATGGGACCCATGTGGATGCTCCAGCCCCAGCCCAGAAACAGAGGGCACTGAGAGCGGGGAGGCGCTGGGGATGAACACGGCATTTCTAGACACAGTGCTCAGGTCTAGGGGTGCAAGAGAGCCCCCACATATGCCCTGGGCACAGCACCCACAGCTGGGCAGGTGGAACGCACCTCTCTCGCAGCGGGTGCCCATGAACCCTGGAGGGCAGATGCACTCGCCAACGTGGTCGTGGCAGATGCCACCATTCAGACAGTCGGGACAGTCCTTCTCACAGGATGGTCCCCATTTCTTCGCAGGGCAGGCTGCAGAGAGAGCAGAGGGGTCCAGAGTGCCACCTGCTGCAGGGCAGGGTACGGCTGTCCCCAGCCCCCAGGCAGCCAGGGCCCTGCTCACCTCTCACGATGAGGCGGTAGAAGGCACTCCACAGAGGGCTGTCCCCCATGAACGTGGCACTGTACACGCCGTTTTCGCTGACACTGACGTTGGGGAGTGTCAGGACGACATGGTCATCCTGCACCTCGCCCCGGTCCGTGGTTTGGTAGTAGGTGCCTGCAAGGGGACACAGGGTTATCTGTGACCTCCCGTGCCCCCAGGGCCAGCACCAGGCGCCAGCTGGGAGCAGCTCCAGCCCTCTGTCTGCTCTTGGAACTACTTGCCGTTTCTTTTCCACATAACATCTGTCTCCTTCCTCTTGAGGATCCTGGCAGAGAAGGTGGCCACCTCAGCAACATTCACAGACTGTGTGGCCTTCACTGGGAAGAGGTGGGCTGCAGAGGAGGAGGAGGCACAGATTGCACAGTGGTCAACCCTCGAGGACACTCACATCCGAAGGCAGTGCTGACACCCTCAGACCAGTCACATCAGGGCACACCCTGGCATATTTCTGCTGGAATGTCATGACACATCTCCCTGTCCACTTCATGCTGGACCCAGGACCCCGCAAGCCTCTGCAGGAACAGGGCTCCCTTCCCAGCCCCTTCAGGCAGACACCAAGGAATGGGATTTGGCACCCTGTCCTCTGAACAGCCCACCATCTGCACAGGATGCTGGTGGCAGCAGTCTGGGAAGGTGACATCTGGAACAAGTGTGCATGGTGCACCCTGCCTGCTGGTGAGGTGTGGAGTGCTGCAGGCACGGAAAGCCAGGCAGGGGAGGGGAATTAAGTGTGCAGGAGGCTGCACTCCAGCCCCCAAGACAAGCAGCCCTGTGATGGCTGTTTTCCTGATTCCCCAGGTGCTCGGGTGTGCAGCAGCAATGAACTGAAGTATTAATGTGAGTCAGCCAGACCCCAGCCTGAGCACAAACAGGGCTATAAATACCTTAAGGCCTGGGAAACCAAGCCCAGGGCGTGCCAGGACAGACACAAAGGAGGACCCAGGCGGCTGCTGGCTTTTGGAGCCTGGCAGTACTCCAGCTTGCACACACTAAAGGAGCCACGCCGGGTTGGAGCTAAAACACATCCAGCCCTGTGTCCTGCCCCTCTGAGGCCAAAGACCAGGAGGAAGCAGCACACACCACAGACGCTTAGGGAAGGGCACCGCAGGTCACACTTGGCAGTAATTTCCCAGACTCTTCTCCCCACCTATCCCTCTAGTTGAGATCTTTCTTCCATGGACTTTGAAGCCTGCAGTGGGGGGACCACAGATATGGACCTCACTCTGTGTCACTCCACCTCACTCCCTGGAACGAAAGATGACATTTCCCTGGGGACCCCCAAACACAACACTTTGCATTTGTGCACACCGATTTACCTGTCACTCCATCACTGCAGCCCTCCCAAACTGCAGCTCTCCCCTGTCTCTCTGTCACTCCATAGTGCATTCATCATCTCCCCAGGCAGCTTGGAGACAGCAGCCAGCATGGCTGCTTGTTCAGCTCTTTGCACCCACAGCTGGTGATGCAGGTCCATGCAAAGACCTTGCGCCATGCCAGTGGCAACTCCATCGTGTGACAAGGACTGCTCCTACTCCTAACCTCCCTTCTTATAGTCTGTTATTTACCCATGCAAAGACCTCTCCTACCATCCCCTGGGTGCAAAGTTTCTCTCAAAGAACCTCTGAAAGGGTTTTCCCAGTTTTCTCCAGGAATTTGAGCAGACAGTATCAATTTGGTCTTCTACAGCATCCTCACTGCTGCCGCCCTAGAGACCCTACCACTGCAAACTCATCTGCCTCTTTCTCAGGGAGCACACCACCACATATTCTGTTCTTTATTACAGTTTCTGCTAATTTGCCAGGTTCTGACTCAAGTTTTTAGTCCTGTAACTCCCTACCCAGAAGTTTTAGGAGAGTCTAGTATCCCAAGGGCAGCAACCCAGCCTTGCTCACTGCATGCCCAGCCTGGCAATGTCCTGCTGCTCTGTTCTGCTATTCATCATCTGTCTCCTGCTAACAACAGTGGCATTTTAGACAGATCCCCCAGCAAGTTTTCCCAACTCCTCTGTTGTGCACACAGATACAAAAATTTTTAAAACATTGTTTTTTCTGCAGTTGTTTTTCTGGGTGTCTTTCTGCTCTGGAAAGTGTAAAAGATAGTTTATTGACAGATTTAAACACTTCTGAAATCGCTTCTCAGGATCTCTTTGGTTTTCTTTACTTTGTTTTTTCAGCAATGCTTCCAAAATTTATCAAACTTCCTAAGTTCTTCTCCATGCATGACCTTTTGGGAGCTGCCAGCTTTCCTCTAACAGTATTCCCCACCCACTGTTTAATCACCCTAGCTGCTTTGGTCAGTTCTCTCAGGCTAAACAGGAGAGATGGCATATACTCTTCAGTGGGTTCTGTATCCAGCCCTCCTGCAAACATGTACATTTTTTGTTTACTAATTCCCTTATTTTTTAAACTCCTCCTCTAAACAGAACAATAGAAGCTTCTTTGGAACTTGTGAGAGAGACACCTTTTTGGCACTTGTAACTCCCACAGGGGCTCCTCCAAAGCACTATTTTAGCCAGGCTAAGTGGACTCAGGAGCGGGGGCTGACTGAGAACACCCTACCATGGGAAACACTGTCCTAAGGATGGAGCCCCAGAGCCATCACCTTCATCCATGATTTATAAACACGGACATCTTGGGGTGCAGAAATCCCTCCGTGCTCCTCACCCCACGCTGCTGGTTGTGTCTCCCACACTGTCTCTCCATTGGCCTCTGCTCCATTCCTCAGTGCCACCCTGCTTGCTCAGACAATCCAGCTCCATTTCCAACAGGACCACAGCCATTTTTCAACTTGAGCCTCTTTACAAGGACAAAAGATGAGCCCTGCTCCCTGCTCCCTGCTCCCTGGGGGATGCTTAGGCCCCACCATCAGCCTCTGTGCCTCGGTGTGGAGACACTTGATCTCCTCACTGAAGCTATGTGCTTAACACAGGCATGGAAACTTGTATCTCCTCCTCTTATTCTCAGCAAAAGGTCAACTGTTTTAGCTAGACTTTCTAAAAAAGAGCTAGAAAGCATCCTGAGGCAAACATCTCAGAAAGTTTCAGTCCTAATAGTTTTGCAAAGTCTCAAGCACAGGGAGGGGAGGTCAGAGGGGCAGTGTGGGAGAGTGCTGCCCCAGGCAGTATCCCTGCTGCTGGTCAGCCCAGGGAGGCCTTTTCAATTTTTCTGGCCCCAAACAGGAGTGGGAGATGAGCCCAGCATTGCTCTTGGCTACAGTGCAGTCTGCCAGCGCCTCTCAGCAAGCCTCACTGCTGGAACAGCGATATGCTGCCCCAGGATGGTGTTTGTCCAGCACCTGTGGAGAGTGCCAAAGATCTGCCCCAGCACAACGTCCTCCCCTTGAGCCTGTGATGGGGGCATGGGCTGGCACAGCTCCAAAGGGCTGGCCCCTGCTCTAGTTAATGATTTCCAGACCCCACAACCTCCTTCAAGGGCATTCAACTTCCTCTTGGACCTTGCCCTTCTCCCAAGCCCCATTGCTCCTCCAGCTGAACATCCTTTCCACCTCCCTTCCATCTCCACTCCACCAGTGCTGGTGGACCCCAAACCTAGCTTATGGGTCACCACTGTCCCCCCACCACCCTGGCTGGTGCTGGGATTGTGAAGCACAGGGCAGGCAGGTCCCCTGTGCACCCGACTGGCAGGTGGGGGCCTCCTGCTGCCCCCAAAAGCCACTCACCATTGTGGCTGTTGTGCACATAGACCACCTGGGCCTGCTCGGTCGGGGTGCGCCCCAGGCAGTAGAGGATCCCCACCAGGTCAGCCTTGGAGAAGCCCCTGGCCTGGACTTGGTTGCTGCGGTTGCGGTAGTTTTGGAAGCCCATTTTGGGGTGTGTCATCACGATCTTGTTCTCCCGCTCGATCTGCAGGTAGCTCACGTCGTGCTCCCCCACGACACAGGAGAGGAAGAAGTCGGAGTGGGACAGGCTCTGCACGTTGGCGATCAGGGTGATGTCCAGGATGGCCCCTGGGGTGAGGGAGCACAAGGGTGTGTCACATCTCCACAAGAGCATGGCCACACCAGCCCTGCCTCGGGGCCAGATCCTGTCACTCAGATGTTCCCCCCTTTCCAGGACATTTTTGCCACCCTCAGCCCAGAAGGCACAGCTTGGGCAAAGCAAGGTACATTGCAGACACATTGGGATGACACGGGATGCATTTCTGCTTTCCTTTTGGAGACCCCAGATGGATCAATTCCCCCGCATAAGCCAAGCATGCATCGGAACGGGGGCCTTGGGGTGCTTCTCCTCCCATGTCAGAGAGGCAGCCACGGGCCTCTGAGGGCTCCAAATGGCTGATCACAAAGGGACATTTCCTCCCTCCCTACCCTGCTCCGATGGCGCCACTGAGCTCCTACAGCTGCCTCGTCCCACCAAGCCGCCCAGAGGCAGGGGCTGCTCACTTGAGGCAGATGAAAAGGAGAAATTTACCTGCCAGATGTGGGAAGAAAAGTAGAAGATAAAGCCGGAGTCCCATGTCCTTGGAGCTTGTTCCAAATCTGGCAGAGGTCAGAAAATCCCCAGCATTTCCTGGCTACAGAGGTCAGAGCTGGAGGCTGTGTCTGCCTAGGAGCTCCATGTGAGCAGCAGCTCAGGTCCACTTCTCCCTGCCCGTGTTCCCCATCTCTTCTCCATGCTGTTGCTTGACTTCCAGGGCAGCTGGGACAACCTCCTTTGGTGCATAGCCTGGACGCAGACTGCGAGATGCCCTGTTTCTGCTGGCTCCTTGGCCAGCCAGCTGCTCAGGAGCAGGGCTTGCTGGCCAAGGGGCCACTGGGGTCCCCTGCCTGGTGGTAGCTCTTCCAGAAAAAGGCACCAGCCCACCCCTCCAGGGCTAGGGCTGCATGCTCAGGGTTCCCTGAGCCATGCTGAGGCCCTAGCCCAGGCAGGAGGTGTCCCGACCCTGCTTTTTGTCCAAGGTTCAGCGTGCCTCATGCCCCAGCCCGCCCGGGTGGCAGCATCCCCATCCCCTCGGTGCAGCCCCGTGGCTGATGGCTGTGGGAAGGGCTCTCTGGAGCAGGGAAAGGAAAGGGGCCAAGGGGCCGTGGCTGGCTGGCGGCGGCGGAGCCAAATCCTGTTTCCCATGCGGCGTTTCCTGCTCTCCACCCATTGTTCGGAGACGGCCCTGACTCCAGGAGCCGTCGGGAGCAGCCCTGCACGGGCTGTCCCCCGGGGAGCGGCGTGCGGCGGGGCTGAGGCCGCGCACACCTCGGGGCGCCTCAGCCTCCCGCCGCCACGGGCCGGGTGCGAGGCATGGCCCGCCCGGGCCCCGCGCTGGGCCAGGCTGGGCTCATCCTGCAGGGCCCATCCTGGGGACACCATCCGGATTGAAAGGGGCCGAGTAGAGCCCCGGCAGGGTGCCAACAATCTGCCCAGCTCACACGGGAGGGTGGCCACTGCCCAAGGAGAAAACCCTGTGGTTTGTGGTAAACATGTCTGGGAGGAAGGGGAAGCAGGAGAAAGCCTGGCTTTCCCTGAACACTTTCCCATGCACAGTGCTGGCGTGGGCACAGCACAGCATGGCCTTGCTGCAGCCCAACCCGAGTGTCTCACACCCAGCACGGAGGCTGTGCCAGCCCCCAGCCGGATCCAGGCTCTTTGCCTGGCGAACAAAAGGCATTCCCCGGGAAATCACCATAAGCTTCATGCACCAAACTTCACACTGCTTCACAAACCAAACTGTTCCCATGTGAAAGCCAGGGCTGCCAGGCAGTGAATCTCATGTTTTGATGTGTCCTGGGCCCATGCTGTATCCGGCCAAAAATCTAAAGCACACATGGAGAGGAAAGGGAAATCCATTCATCGCTTCCGGCTATTTACAGAGTGCTCTGGGGCCGCACAGTGCCCATGGCATGCTGAGGGAGGGATGGCAGTGAGCAGGGGCTCCCACACTGCAGCTGCCTGGCCACCCCACAGAAGGAGGGGTGGAGAGGATCTGATAAAGGTGGACACCAGGTGCAGCTGCCCTCATTTGCCTGGAAAATGAAGCTGTCTGTAGAGGCCAGTCAGGCTCAGAACTGTGCGCTTATGTGCAACTCATTCCATGCTTCCCTGGCAGCTGTGGGGGAGCACATCACACAGAGCCTGAGTTACAGTGCACTCTGTGAAATGCCCTCTTTCGGGAGGATCCATTTGAGGATGGGATTATTTGCACAGATTTTTTTGCATAATGGGAGCCACATGGGATCATTCTCAGCACCAGACCATACCACATCTCAGGGATCCATTGAGGAATCTGACCCAATGTGATTTGTTTGCTTGTGTTTTTGTCTAGGAGTACCTGGATAAGAGCTGTGCTGTCTTTCTGTGCAGATTCCTTCAGGTGGAGGTAGGGTAGGAAACCTTTCTGAGGAGTTTTGTGGCCAGACAGGATCTTACACCTCCAGTTTATCTCTCTCCAGAGGAGACACCAGAGAGATAGGCACAGCCGAAGCAGCTCTCCAAACTTGCTCTCCTGCAACATGGAAAGCTCCAGTTGCCCAATCCACAGGACATTCCAGGCACCTGAATATCTGCTGATTCCATGATCCTCAGCTGAAGCACAACAGAATAAAAAACCAAAAAACAAACAAACAAAAAACCCCCACGAAACCACAAAAACAAACAAAAAAAAAAAACAAACCAAAAAACCCAAAGACTGACAAAAATATCACTTTTTGTTATCATTTGCACATTCAAATACATGACACCACATGCCAGAAACCATAACACACAGATACATTTCCTGATAGGAAATGCAACCGCCCTGCAGATGCACCAGTGGACTGAGCTGCCTCAACACTTTCTAGCCCTGCTTCTCTAGATGCTTGTTTTATTTTATGTGCTCAGCAGGTCCTGGGGAGGCCCCGCAAGGCTGGGTTAAGGACTGATCCCACCAGGCATAGGAACATCCTGGAAACGGGGTAGTTGAGCATCCCCAGCCCGCCTGGGCAGCTGGGAAGCAGGAGCTGCCTGCTGCGTTGGCATCCAGCACATGCCCACAGGATGAAGGACAGGCTGCTGGGAAGCGCTTTCCCTGAGGAAAGGGTGGGACGTGCGGCTGTGGAGGAGCCCTTTGGCAGCTGGGACAGGAGGGGCCGTCCTGTCCCAGCTGCCGACAGTTCCAAAGTGCTCTTGCTGGCAATCGGCTTCCTGACGCTAAGCAGGCTTGGGACCAGGGAATGGGGAGCAGGGAAGAGCTTGGTGCTCCGTCTTGCTGCAGAGGCAAAGCCAGGAGCAGGTGCAGCCAGTTCTTTCACTGCCTGGCCTGTGGCTCTGCCAGCCTTGGCCACTCACCCGCCCCTTCACCTGTGGGGACATGAGCAGGTCTGGTGTGCCAGCAAACACCCATGAGATGCTGCTTTGACATGATTTCTCAGAGTTTCACTGACTCCACAGCAGGATTGGAAGGGAGAATTACTGTTAAGCGGCAGGTCTGTGTGGGGCGTGCCGAAAGTGGTGGGGCACTCCCATCCTCTGGGACCTTCATGGACAGGTGCTGTTCACCGAGCTGCTGCTGCTGGGCCCAGAGACCTGCCAGTTTGCTGCTTGCTTTAAACACCTTTCTGCTGGAATTCCAGCAAGACTTTTGTTTTCCTGTAGGATACTTTCCTGCTGCCTCAGCCCAAGTTCCCCGGCCAGGACTGGCTGTGTGCATGGACCAGCAGCCGGAGCAGGCTCAGGCTGCTCTCCTCCAGCGCGGTGTCTCAGGGCAGATGCCACAGACACAGTGTCCCCTCCTCTGTCTGGAGCCCCCCCAGCCCCTCCCAGGGTCCTGCTGCCACGCCGGCAGCCCCCACGGCACCCCAGAGAGCAGCAGGTCACCGATCACGGGCGGCACAGGGCTGGGAGGTGATGGGCGCGGCTGTTAATGTGTAACCGGCACCGCCACCTTTCACCGGCTCGGGAGGAGCGGGGCCGGGACAGCGGGGCCGGGATAGCCAGGCCGGGGCAGCCGGGCCGGGGCAGCGGGGCCGGGACAGCGGGGCCGGGACAGCCGGGCCGGGACAGCCGGGCCGGGGCAGCCGGGCCGGGGCAGCCGGGCCGGGACAGCGGGGCCGGGGCAGCGGGGCCGGGGCAGCGGGGCCGGGGCAGCCGGGCCGGGACAGCCGGGCCGGGGCAGCGGGGCCGGGACAGCGGGGCCGGGGCAGCGGGGCCGGGACAGCGGGGCCGGGGCAGCCGGGCCGGGGCAGCGGGGCCGGGGCAGCCGGGCCGGGGCAGCGGGGCCGGGGCAGCGGGGCCGGGACAGCCGCGCCACACCTCGCCCGGCACGGCCGGCTCTGCCGGCTTCCCAGCTTTCCCCGAGACTTGTTTTTCTGGCCGGAAGTTTCCTGGAGCCAAATGGCTCCTACCTGCCTGCTCTGCTGGGTCTGTGGCCTCCTCTGCGTCTGGTCAGTGGTGATGGGACACCCCTGCAGCCTGGACCGCCAGGTAGGGGGGCCGTGGGGGCTGCGGGTGGGCAGGGCCCCGCTCCGGGTCCTGCCAGCACAGCTGGGGTGCCCACGGGGCAGCAGGGCCTGGCAGGCAGCTCCTGCTCTGCACAGCTCAAGAGAAGATGGGAGCCAGCGGAGTTAATTGAGAGATGTGCTGTGCCAGTGGCTGCCAGCCACAGGGGTGGTTTGGCCATGCCCCAAAGCCTGTCTGTCCTGCTCCCAGCCTTGGGCTGAACGTGTCATGTTGTCCAGCCTGTTCACCAGAGCATGGCCTGGCACAGCGTTGTGTGAGTCATGGCGTTTCTGACTGTGGGGGTCTCTTGGCTGCAAGTGTAACACAGCTGCCCATAAGGGGTGCATGGCAAGCAGCCATGAGTCACATCCCTGAAGAGGTCCCAACCCCTCACTCCTTTCCCCAGTGCATGGTGATGCAGTGACTGGACCAGGGTGATTGGCAAGCCTGGGGCCAGGATCCCTGAGCACCCAGCAAGGAGCAGGAAACACAACTAAGCTACTGGGACAAGCACTGCAGCCAGCAGCTTGGCTGCATCAGGAAGGAGCTGAGGGAATGGAGGAAAGTGGCTGTCATGGGCCACTGACCTTTCCACTGATCTCTCAGTTATTCCACCCAAAGGTTTGCACTGTTTTCCAAAGCCTTCCTCAGCCCAGCTGTGTTTGAGCTGGAAACAGGACCCATGTGATGCCCCTGTGCCTTGGCCCAATTATAAGCCAGTCCTCAACACCCCAGGTTTTTAAGAGCATATCTGTTCCTCTACCAAGCAGGAACAGCAGGGTCTGATAGGAGATTTAGGTGGACAGGAGGATGAAAAGAGAGGTGAAAGAAATGGAAAGCCCAGCTAGCTGGAATATAGCCAGACACAGAAACCCAGGACCACAGTAAACTTACAGCACAACATCTCTGCTTGCAAGGTCCAAACACAGCACTTAACAGGAGCTTGTGCCTGCCCAACCAAACTTAAATTGCTGACTTGCTCTCTGTCAGCTTCATTTTGGACATTTGATCCCCTCCCACTAAAAGCCCAGGCAAGAGTAACCCATGCTGGGGACTGCTCCCCAAAACTATTTGAGTTGAGGCACCTTGTTTTACTTGTAAAAAAAAAAAAGAATCCATCCGTGTGGGTTGACTGATCCTTTCATCCTGCTCTGCTGGTATTTGGGACAGTGAATGGTCCTTGGCCTTTTTGTTTCCTAATACTGGCACAGCCAACTAGCATTAAGCCACAGCCACTCACTGTGTATCCTAAGGAACGTGGGGTAGATGAAGGCTTCGGTGCACTGTCCTGCACAGGTCCCAGTGAGCTGTTCCTGGCCTTGGTGACTGGTACAGGTGCCTACAGCTCTCCAGCCTGGTCACCTTCCTGCCAGGCAAGGCTCGCCTGCTTCCCTGCTCCAGCTGGGAGGATGCCCCTGTGTCACACAAAAGCTCCCAGGGGGCTGGAGGTGGGGATCCAGGGGAGGAAAAGGAAGGCCCTCTGCAAACTGACCCTGAATGACAACTGCCCTGTACGGAAGGACAGGGGGGTGACAACCTGCTGCCTTTGCACTCGTCCATTTGGGCTTTTCCTCTAGCCCTGCACGCTCCTCCTGTGCTGTTTCAGTCAGCTGCTCTCAGTCCTGGGCTGGCCTGCTCATCTTTCTCTATTTATCTAGGCCCACTCCAGTCTGGCAGCTCATGTGTTTTTTAAAAAGTGTGTGTGTCTTTGCTCTTTTTAAACTCTACTGGGTAATTCAGACATTTGAACCTTTGAGGAGTCTCTCTCTAGAGACACTCCCCATCATGGATAGCCCATCTCAGACAGTAGTTCTTTTCCCAGGGATGGGCCAATTGCAGTGGGAAGAGCCTTCAGCATGCTCCAAGTTCCCTTCCAAGAAACATCACCAGTTTGGACCTCTCCTTCAACTCCTTGATCATGCCCCATCACAGGACTCTCTTGAAGCATTTCCCTTCTCTGCACTCTCTCAACCTCTCCAGCAATGCCAAGCTCACGCTGAGCCCAGCAGTCTTCTCCAACCTCGGAGCGCTGTGTCTGCTGGACCTGAGCAGCTGCAGCATCACCTACATCCACGTGGACACTTTCAAGGGCCTGGGAAACTTGCACACACTGCTTCTAAGAAACAACAGCTTGCAAGAGCTTGATGTCCCTTTCCTTTTGCCACTGAAAGCTCTTTTCCACCTGGACCTGCAGCACAATGCGCTGGTCTCTGTGGACACTTGGAGCCTGCAGCTGATGGAGACAGTCCCACGGGTCCATCTGGAAGGGAACCCCTGGGTCTGCAACTGCAGCGTGCACCCTCTGCAGCAGTGGCTGCGGCGCAGGCGAGGTGAGTGGAGGGGATGGGTGGCAGGGAGCGTGTCGGCCAGGTGGAACCCTGAGTGCAGGAGTCTTGCTTGATCCATTTGCTCTGACCCTTGGGCAAGGTCTGAGGTGGCTCTCTGCCCTACCCTGTTGAGGGACAGCAAACCAAAAGGTGATGTCTGTTCATTGCTTGCAGTAACGCAGGATACCAAGGATTTCTAACAATGTCAGCAGGATAATTTGGCTACTTTTCTGGAAAATGGGTTGCATGTACACTTTGGCCTCTGAATCCATCTTTCTGTGCCTTTGTGGAGTAACCACATTTTTCATTGTTGAGGACTTGGCAGCTCCCTCTCTGGAGCCAGGTCAGGCTCCAACCATCTGAGCTCAGCTCCGAGTAAGAGCAGTGGGGTTTCTGTGGGTATCCATGAATTTGTCTGTGTCCAGTTCAGAGGAACTGCTAATCAGAGTCATACACAGTTCCTTAGTCAGGGAATTTTCCCTTTGGTTGTTTCCTACAATATGCTGAGGGTCAGCAAGTCTGTAAGGCAGAGCCAGGAGCACCTTGCAATGCAACCCATCAACCCAGGAGCAAGCAGGGATCATGTTCTCTAAACAGGCGAGATGATGGGCGCAGACCCCCATCCCACCTTAGCCCATTTGTCTCCCAGTTGTGCAGGTGACCTGCGTGTCGCCCCCGGGGCTGAGGGGCCGGGAGATCACAGCTCTGGATTCTCAGGACCTGGGCTGCCAGATTAAGCAGCGGTTTGCTCGTGAGCTCAGCACAACGCAGCTGATGACAGTGACTGAGAACAACAGTAAGTTGTGCAGATTCAGAGGTGTCCATAAAGTGTCCTCCATCATACTGGATGGGACTGCAGGTGGAGACCCCCTGCTCTGCCCCACAGCCCCAGAGGTTCAGGCTGCTGGGCCGTGCTGGTGCAGTGGCTTGGTGGGAGGGTGGCCGACACCTGGAGGTGTTTGTTGGCTTTGTGACAGGAAAGTTAACAGGTGCCACAAAGCCACATGGAGCACAGACTCCACAGTGATAGGCAGCAGTACCAGCCAGGCAGTTTTTCCCCCAGTGTTCACACTCCCTTGGTACCTGGTCTTGGTGAAGGGCATCTGTGTTGCTCCTAATGAAAGTGGTGTAGTGCTGGCTGCACACTGCAGGCAGGCACACGGCTGGAGGATGGGGAGCACTGGGTGTGCTACAGGCTGACCATGCACCTTTCCTGTGTCACAGCCACGGCACTGCCAGCTGGGAAGGGGGGAAGGAGCTGGCCCTACCTGGTGGGATTCCTGGTGACAGCGATTGCCATCTCCATCCTGATTGCACTGGTTGCCAAGTGCAAGCTTGTCCACAAGAGCTTTGCCAGCTACCGCCACCGGCCGCTGCCTGAAATCAGCTCCATCGGAGGCAGACCCATGGAGGATAGCAGCAGCTGGGACAGGGGCTCCTGTGGGAGCCATTCCATAACTGATGCTGCCGACCTGCAAACTGAGGATGATGATGGCTTCATTGAGGACAACTACATCCAGCCCAGTGAGCAGCTACCAACAAAAGAGGAGCTGGAGTTGCATCGCTCCATCTGAACTTACAAATCAGCCACCACTGCTGCGGCCTCTTGCTGTCTCCCTAGCTCCACCCTTTTCCTACCTGCCCTTGGCTTTGGGCCCCACATGTCTGGGGCAGGAGGAAGGGAGCAGAGAGGAGAGGAGAGAGGGATGGGCTTGGCATGGTGATGGAGGCTGAAGGCAGCCAGTCCCAGAGTGTCCCAGCATGACACCAGTAAGCTGCACTGTCACAGGGACACCAAACCAGGTGCTGCTTTCCCAGCCTTGCTCAGATGCTGAGGATGAAGGAGGTGGTGCCTATCATGCCTGGGAAACCAGGTGAAGTGGGAAGAGGAGCCTGCCCTGGTGCTGCCATGGGGTCTTGGGCACTGGTCCCACTGCCCCATGGTGCCAGACCCAGCCCTGCTCTGTCCCTCAATGTGTTGTCACTCTGAGGTGTGATTAAAGCATGATTTAGCCCTGCCTCTTTGTGCCAGCAATGGTTTGTTGGGACTCTCCCAGTGCCAGTGTCTGGAGGAGGCCCCCAGCCCCACAGCTGCGGTGCAGTTTTTTTGCATTTGCTTTAAAGGACCATAAATACATTCCTCTAACTGTGGCAATGAGAGACCACTTCTGTGGCACAATGAGTGCTCTTGTCCAAACAAATATTTCACCTGCTGTGGTGCAGGCAGCCCTGGTGCACCATCACAGGGTTTCTGTGCATGTCTCTCCAGCCATGGCCCTTCTTTCTTTTCTCTCTTCCCTCTCCAGGAAGACAAGCTAAAAGACAGCTTTCCCCTGTCAGCTCTGCAGAGCTGAGCAAACTCATCAGTGCTGCCAGTTGCAGTGCCAGGCCCATGTGCTGGGGCGAGGTGACCCTCTCCTCCAGCACCCATTACAGAGTTCCACGTGTCTCTTCAACTGTGGAGTTGCACAAATGGGATAATTTTTACATTCCTGTCATCTTCATCTTTGTGGTATGATGAAGAGCACATGAGACACAGGTAACTGCAAGTTATTTCTGCTGGAGTTGTGCCTTCATGGGTTACTCTGGAGTTAAAAGCAGGGAGCAGCAGTGGCATTCACCTTTAGTAAGTGATTCATAAGGCTGGTACCAACCAGTTGGGAAGATTTCCCAGGGCACAGCCCAGTCATTACCATCCCTGATATCTCAGGAGTCTCTTTGTCATGCTCCAGAGTAAGAGATATCAACACAGGACAGCATTTCTCAAAGCTCTGCCACACAGCTAATTCCTCCACCTCCTTCAAATCTCTATTTCACTGCTAACTGCCTTTCTATTTCTCCACTCATTAAAACATTTAGTATATTAAAAAGGTAAATAATACACCTCAGAGAATGTAAACCAAAGGGGAAAAATGGGTCAGGCATTGGATGGATGAGACAGGGTAGAAAGCAAATGTGCCACTTGAAGCCTTGAGCAGGAGGAAAATCTGCTGGCTTCTTTCAGCGGTCAGCCAGTTTTTGCTCTTAAATGCCATATTTCTAAAGTGAACTTTACTTTTTCAGTTACTGTCTCATCATTTGTTTCTGGGCTCATCAGCTACTGATGAAAATACACTATATAATATATTTTTGGAAATTTCTAGTATTTTTTGGGTAAGAGATTTAAATCTGCGGTTTGGGAAAAAGCATTTCAGTTATCTTTTGGAGGGTATTTTCTGGGCTTTTCAACATGCTTTTCAATCACGTGAACATACTAGATGCAGTCTTTTCTTTTTTGTTTCGGTGATCTCTTAAAAGAAGTTAAAAATACAAGCATCCAGGCTTATTTGTCCAGGATCTTACTCACCAGTCCCTCAGCACTTAGTGGTTGGATGGCTTGTCTACTTTGACCCTGCTCATAAGTTCACCCATTTATTTTTTAGCCAAGTAGACATGGCAGGTTTTCTTGTGTGTGTGCATGTGTGTGTGTGCATTTTCCGTCCCCTCTCAGGCAGTTGGGGTGCAAGTGAGCAGGAACCTGGCAACTCATGTTTGGGGGAAAATGCACCTGGCATGCAGAGCTGGGAATAAAAGGGGTCAGAGCATGAAAAGGAGGATCCTTCTCCAGGGGTCCACCCAGGAAGCTGCCATGAGGGCCTGGCTGAGGCTGGCCGGGAGCAGGAGCAGGTATGCAGGCAGACTGGTTCCAGGTGCGAGGCTCAGCCCTGCCACAGGGTGAAACAGCTTCTCTGTAAACAAACTAGCCAGCACTGACACATTCAGGAGGCTTTGTGTGCTCCATGTGAGCATCTTTCAGGGGCATAGCAAGGTCTCAGGTTCACAGAGCAGCAGTAAGGGGATCTGGATATGTCTGTGTTCTTAAGCAGAGAGAGATTAACATGCATCTGGAGGTGGGAATTGTGTATCAGGAGAGAAGTACATGCATTTTTGGGGCTCTGGTGGCATTGCCACACTAGCTGGTGATCCAAAACCACAGCCACGTGAGGGACCTTGGTCTGTTGTGATTACTGCCCTGGGCTGAGGCCAGCCCTGAAAAGCCCTGACACCTCTGCTCTGCAGAGAGACCTGCATTCAAGTACCAGCCTTCAACACAATTAACTTCTCTAACACTTTATTATGTATGTCTACATACAACACAAGAACCAAGAGACAAACCAGCACCTGTGCTGTAGAGGGGAGTCAGGGATTGAGCAGCACAGGCTGTCCCTCTGGGCAGCTGGACCCAGCCACCATCTTCAGGCACAGCTGTTGTCTCCTTGGTTTGCTGTCCCGGCCCACAGTCAATCACCCTTTTCTGGCACAATTCATAGGCACTTGGGGCACGTTTTGAAGGGGCTGTGGAGGGGACAGGATTCACATTGACATGCAGGCAGCGTGGAGCTGCGAGCTGGGCACAGTCATGCTTCTTCACAGAAATGCCCAGATGTGCAAAACAGCTGGTGTGCAGGCAGCTGTGGCCTGTCAGCACGTGCGGGCTGGTGGAGCTGGCAGTCACTGCTGGACCACTGGTGCTGGCAGAGGGGGTGCAGCCTGGCATAACTGCACATGCACTGACACCAGCCTGCAGAGCAGCAGCAGTGGTGATGGTGGTGCAAGACCATTCAGCTCTGGCCTGCCCTTCCTGGGCAGATTAAGGGAGGAGATGCAGAGAGAAGAGGAAACAGCAGTTTAATAAAATCTACAGATGATGTGAAAATGGCAGAAGAAAATGTAGAAATAACAGAGATACAGAGAGAAAAGCTCAAATGATGCACCTGTACACTGGGAAAAACAATCCAAGGCTTCAGGCAAAGGAAAGTCGGCAGGAGCAGGGCAAGAACAGGTGGATACAGATGTGGTTTCATGAGATCTCACTGCATTGGGAATGTGAAGCTGGAGCTGTGAAGGGGTGAAGGCCTCACTGACCAGCTGATGGTGAGCTCTGACACTGCCTCCAGGTGTAACATGGACAGTGATTTGTGCTCTTGGCAAGGGAATCAGCTACCATCCTCTTCCAAATGAATTTGTTACCAGGCAACAAAAAACAATAGCTCAGTCTTGTTCCATTGCAGAGGACACTTGGCAAATAATGAGCAAAACCAACATCTGGGGCAGAGCAATTCAGGTGAAGGAAAGGTGGGAGCAGACAAGATGAAAAATTACAGAATAGTCTGAGCTGGAAGGGGCCCAGGAGGATGACAGAGTCCAACTCTTAAGAGAATGGCCCACATGGGGTTCAGACCCGTGACCTTGGTGTTATTAGCACCATGCTCTGACCAACTTGCTAAGAGGAAGAGGTCATGCAGGAGCATCTTCAGTAGGAGGTTGAGATCTGTGTCTATGGAAAGGGCAGTGAAATGGTTAGTGAGTCTATGAGGGAAATGAGATTTTTGTCAGGTAAATTAGACTTAAGTCACAGGAAAAGTTCCTGGGGTGAATTGTTAGTCTGCCTCTGGTAGAGACACCCTGGTGATAAAACAAGACACCTTGTAGAGATGAAACACCAAAAAAGCTCCAGGTAAGGCCCAAGTGACAGTAGAGGACCTTTTCTACCCTGCAGCAGCTGCAGCACTTGGGAGACAGAAACAGCATGAAAACAGGGACTGGGATGAGCTGCAGGGCTCCTGGCAGCAGAGGTGCCTCTGCCTGGGAAACTCCTGTAGGAGGGCACAGCACTCTCCCCTCACACAGCTTTTGCAGAAGGCAGCCCCAGCCCCAGGATTTGGGCGTCCCATCACCATCCCCTGGTGACTGCACCTTGCTGTTTGTGGCTCACGTAGCTGGAGCATCCTGGCATGATAAGAGAGCCCCAACACTCAGTCCAGCACAGATAACCCATCAGAGCCTTGGCACCAACACTGCTTCATCACCCCTTTGATAAACCACAGGTGATGGTGGGCTGCAGAAATGTAACACTGGAACAGATGCTGGCATTGCAAACACAAACAGCATTTCATGTGAGGTCCAGCCATGCTGTGGCTCTAGCACACACAATCCTATGCAAATCCCACACTCACTCCCACAGACACCAGTGATTTCTTGGGAGCGGCCCCTGCAGCCATGCCTCCCACCAGGCTCCCTTGTGCTTGCTGACACAGAAAGTATTTCCTGCCATTCACCAGCTGCTAGAGGCTCTACTTCACTCAGCAGCTGGAGGCTCTGCACAGAGCACAGGTTGGTTTTATACCACCTGCAATTACAGCCTCTCCTGCCAGGAGAGTGTATGGCACAGTCCCAGGAACTGCAGGAACCAGACAAGTACTGGGGTTCCCAGGGGTACAGGACAGGCTCACCTTCACTCTGTAACATGGGTCACAGCCAGGCAGGCAGCAGCTGACACAGGAGGCTTTGTGGAGATAAAATGCCAGCCAGGTCAGAGCCCGTCCAGGTGCTCTGAATCTGTGCTGTGCCACCAGCCTGAGGCAAAGCAAATGCCAGTCATCTCCAACAGGAACACTGGGCACACTGCAGCTCTCGCCCTTCCCTGGGGAAAGGCCATCACTGACGGCTGTATCCACTAAGGCTCACACAGAGGTGTCCTGGGTCAGATCAGGTTGGCCATGCTGGAGGTGGGGGGAAGCCGCCTGTTTCCAGCGAGGCGGCCGGAGATGGTGAAGATGCGGATCTCGCCGGTCTCCAGGCTCCGAGGAGCTGCCCGGCGGCAGGAGGTGCACAGCAGGTATAGCAGCAGGCAGAGGAGGATGGCACTGCCGGCAGTCAGGAGGATGACCCCGCTGGTGAACATGCTGGCCAGCGGCCGTGCGGGGCTGAGCTGCATGGTGGTGGTGGAGAGGATGGTGAGCACCACCCCACAGACCAGCAGCACCAGGGCGCTCAGCAGCAGCACCAGGCAGTCCGAGAAGCCTCCGCTCTTCAGCAGCTCGATCTGATCCCGGCTGCGGATGCAGTTCATGTCCTGGATTGCAGAGCTCAGCAGCTGCTTCAGCAGCACGAGCAGGGCCAGGAGGCAGAGTGTGGTGCCCACGGCGAGCCGCCACTCTCCAGAGCGGCTGCTAGTGCTGTACAGCAGGATGATGCCCCCAATCCCGCAGGCCAGGATCAGCACCACGGCCATCCCATAGCACAGGATGGATTTTTTGGGGTCCTGGAACCACCAGAGCTCCACATGCTCTTCCAAGATATTCCTCTGGATGTGGTCTGCGTCTGCAGGGGTGCGGGGGCTGCTCAGCTCTGCCAGCTCTGGCATGGTGGACAGCTGGGTGAAGAGGGCACAGAAGTGGCACAGATGAATTTGCACCCTTACAGCAAATGGAGGGTCAACGCAGCAGCAGTGGTGAAGGCAGCTGCATTTCTCCAGCAGTGATGTCTCGGTCTCATTCTTTGGATCCTGATGGAATTTCCTTTTGCAGTGGTGCCACCAGGAGAGTTATGGTCCACGTGCTGGGGTTGAGCCCACCACCAAGGCAGGGCTGTGAAACATGATGGAGTGTTCCCAGAGCAGCACCACAGGGAAACTGCCAGGGCTGTCTCCTTCCTTTCCCGTGTCTTTCATCTGAAAAAGTCAAGAAGAGAAGATATCATTAAACAGACACCCTGCTCCCCTGTACCAAATAATCCTGTGCCAGACCCTGGGCCTTGGTTGCTGAGGCTGGCCTGCAGACCTTACTGTGGTTCCCTCACAGAAGCCCTGTGTGCTGGAGAACAGATCAGCTGCACGTCTTGTGGGAGACCTCCATGTGCTGCGGGGGAACCCCAGCCTGCCCCAAGGGCGAGTCTCCTGCCTCCCCAGCGCTTTGTGCCCAGCTCAGAGGCTGCTGGCACATTGCTGCCCGAAGGACTCTGCCTGCAGCTGGTGCTGGCAGCAGGGCAGGGAGTGAGCAGAGGCAGGTCCCTCCTGGGATAAAGCCCCATTCACAGCTCCGGCTTCACATGCTCCCTCATCAGCATCAGCCTCTTGTCACCAACTGGCTCTGCTGCCCAGAACGGGAGGTGGGGGTCAGGACCAGGGTTTAACTCTTCCACTCCAGTGGCTGGAAGAGTGAGAGCAGCCATAGTTGTTGTTCTCAGCCCTATCCCCATCCCTGCACTGCCAGTGGTTTCCCCTCAGAAGTTCCCTACAGAAATATGGTAGCTAATCTCCAGTGATCTCAGCATGTGCCTGGAAAGAGCCCTTAGCTGTGACCTGGCACCCTGAGATTTTGCTGTCTCGCTGCTGGTCTGTGAAGCACTTTGCCACTGGAGGGGAGCAGAGGAAGGGCAGCATTGGCTCCAAGGTGCTGTGCTTAGCTGGGCTCCCCTGGGCACAGCACCTTGTCTCAGCCCACCACTCACGATTCCCAGGCTTGTGTCCCCACTATCCTGCCCCCCCTTAATACTTCTTTGGGTACAGTTTTAGATCAAGAGTGGAAACCACTTGCATTTCTCTCACATAATGTTCCTCCCTGGCATGTGAGTGCTCCAGCTGGTCCCACAGCACTACAGGGATCCTCTAGAACAGCTACTACCCAAACCATGGAGAGGTGCTGGAGAGGACAGCATGGGAGCATGTCAGGAATGACTGAGGCTGGAGACATGGGGCAAACCCCAGAGACCGAGGGGAGACAGCCTCTCTGGTCACCTCCTAGACAGGACAATGCACCCTTGGCCACCACAGGCACACACATGAGCTGCTCTGAATCCTGCAGGAGCCCATGGCAGGGACAGGAACTGACTCAGGTCCCTTGTGTCAGAGCTGTGTCACTTCTCCTGGGTGGGGGGACAGCCACCCTGCCTGCTAGAAGTGGCTCTCAGGAGCCCATCAGCCCACGTCAAACACACTCCGTTTGTACCCTGCTCTGCTCGGCACTGGGGCTCAGGGCTCATTACACACAGGCACGGAGAATTTATGACCTCCACACGTGGCAGCTCTGCACGCACCAGGGATCTTTCCTGCCATCACTCTCCCTGTCTGTTCTCCACACACCACATCCCTCATGGCAATGCCTTTGCTGCCAGCAAACACCTCAGAGCCCCTCTGTGGGGCCGGGGGGACAGGGAGGACAATTGTGCGGGGAGTGCCCGAACCAGACACCGCCTGACAGTGTCAGGCCAAGCTCCTCCTGAGTCACTCCCCGGCTGTGATGGAGCATGAGCTCACCCGGGACGTGGCTCGGGCCGCTGCCAGCGGCAGCGCGTGTCCGTGTCCGGGAGTTCTGTGGGCACGGCGGGTTGGCAGGCCCGGCAGCGATGGCTGCGGCACGGAAACCCCGGCTCCAGAGGGGACACCCCTGCTGGGAGACCCGTGGGACACCTACAGCTCCTGGCTGGAGCCAGAGCAACCAGAAAGCACCAGTTAGAGAGAGAAAGGAGCTGTGGCTGAGCGTGTTGGTTTGTGCCTGCTGGGACGCACTCGGAGTGTGTGTGTGACAGCAGATACCTTGCGCTGTCAGGTATGCCCAGGACACAAATCCCCAGGAAGGTGAGGATGTCATGGGGCACTATTAAAGTAGAGAGAAGCAAGGAGACATTGAGACTGGAGCTGTTTCTTTAGCCTATGCAAATCAGCGTGGTGCTAAACATTTCTCTCTCCTGCCTTTCCTTCTCCAAGCACTAAGGTGCCTTCTCTCCTCCTTAGCAGTGAATGGGTGAGTCTAATAGATTGCAAGCTTGTAGATTAAACTGAGCTTTCAGACTAAGAGAACATAAAGCTTGGAGAAGTGCAAAGTCTGTGTCTGTCTGCTGCTTGACCCAAGTTATACGAGTCAAACAGTAAACAAGGAAACCACAGCACCATGAACCACAATGAGGGAAAATGTGATCAAAAATCAAGCTACAGCACTGCATTCTCATGTTACTTTTAAAAATTTAACCATTTTAGTTTTTTATTTGCTCAGAAAAAGGACAAGGGAGCAAAAAAACCCCACAAAAAACCCTAGGATCATATGGTCGAAGAAGGAAAGGAAAATTAAGGTATCACCTCTACAAGCATGTATTTCCTAGTGTTATATTAACCTCTATTAAACAAATTATTTGGAGAGTTTCCCAGTGTTACATTAACCTCTATTAAACAAATGATTTGGAGAGGCAAAGGCTTCTACTGAAGTGTGCTTTCATGTTTCCTTATGTATGTTTGAAAATGTTCGGGGAATATAATCTTTTGCTCTAAAACAATCCACACTTGCTTCTTTAGACCCTGAGGGCTTGTGTTGCTATTAACAGTATTTTTACTCCTAGAATCACAGAATAATTAAGGTGGGATGGGACCTTGTGAAGTCACCTGCTTAAAGCAGGGTTCACCTAAAAGTCAGACTGAGCAGGTCAGGGCCCCATTCATTTACATGCCAAGGATGGAGGATCTACAACCCCTCAGGGATCATTCCGGAGTTAAATCATCCTCACCATGAAAACATTCCTCCTTAAAACTAGCTACAGTTTCTCGTTCCTCAGGCTGGCTGCTCCCACCCTCTTCAGAAAACTCTCTTTATATTGTAAACCAAAGCAGCCCTATCCTGGGCTGTCACCCACTGCTCCATAAAGAAGGGATGAACCTAGACCTCACAGCAGCTTTGCTGATCTGCTTTCTTGGCACTGTGCAGCACATCACTTTGCCCAGATCAGACCCAGAGAAAGGAAGGAATATATATGCTTGCTCTGCCATGAGGGAGGACAGCCATCCCAAGCTGTTGTCCCTTCTTTTGGTGTTCTTTGGCCTACCTGGTCTCACAAATAACAATCTTGGACAGACCATAACAAACCAGTTGGCCCATCAGATTGGTGTACTTGACAGTCTGGATCACAGATCATTAATCTCTACATTTACTCACTACTGAAGCCAGCACCTTCTGTGCTCCCATCTCTGCAAGAGAAAATGGAGGAGAGGACCAGCCCAGCCACACAATGCTTTAAGTCCAAAGAGCACATTTCAGGAAAAAAGTGACATGCTGTCCTTCCCCATTGCTGGCTGGCAGCTGTGGAGGAAGAACAGGAAAGCACTAGGAATGCAGGAAAAAAAAAATACTCATGTTTTTCCTTTTCCATTGTGTTGGTTGTTTTTTTCTTTCCCTACTCTGACAACATGTCACTGGAAATTGAGGGTCATCATCAATGTGCTCCTGGCCACTCCTGGCTACAGGTGTGGGATGTACTGGCTGAATGCCTCGGAATGATACAAACCCCAGGTACCCGTTGAAACAATGCTTACCCACAGGGTTTAGGAGGGGAAGTCTGGGGATGAGACAGGCTCTTGCAGTATTTCCTTGTACTTCCAGCCTTGGAAGGGTTTTATGCAGCTTTTACGTGGACTTCGTAAGCGTCATGGAGACTGGGAGAGTCCAACAAGATTTGCTATAAAATAACAACACATAAAATTATTTACCTGAGCAGTGTAGGTGAGAGCCAACAGAGCTTCACAATCTCAAACAAATCGAAGCCATCTCAGCCCTCTGTTTTCCCAGTCCATCACAACTTATTTGCTTCTTCACCTGATCTGTCCATAGCCTGTTTGGGACGGACCTGTCACCACTCTGTGCCTTACAAAAATCTTTAGTCCAGAATAGGCATAAACATTTTCCCATAATGTCATGTATTTTTTTCAACTTCCAACGCTTTAGGAAGCATTTCTTTACCAAGAGAGTCAGCCCTGAATTGTTGTATGTCCCTTCCAACTGAAACAGTACATTCTATTCTGACTATTGTATTCTAGTTTGTCTATTCTAGCCTATTGTGTTGTCTATTCTATTGTATTTCAATTGAAAAGGACCTAAAATGATCATCTAGTCCAACTGCCTGACCAATTCAGGGCTGACCAAATTCAAGAATGTTTTTTAGGGCATTGCCCAGAAGCCTCTTCAATACTGACAGGTTTGGGGTATCAACCAATTCTCCAGGAAGTGTGTTCCAGAGTTTGACCCCGTTTTCAGTAAAGACATGCTTCCTAAGCATATTTGATTCCGTTCTCACTCCCTATAGGCTCAAAGAGAATTAAGCTCATGTATCTTGTTTTATGACTGAATTACTCTCAATGTACAAACCAGAAGCTCTGAGTGTCATGGTGCTAAAGGCCTGTCTGTGCACCTGGGAGCATGTGGGAAGTTCCCTCTCTGAGAACTCAGGACTGGGGCTGGGGGAACCTGCAAGGAATGGGAGTAATGGAGCTTTTATGTGGCATCCATCTGTCTTGCCCAAAATCCTAGCTTGAGATCCACACTCCTTTGCCCTCCACACCAACCACCAATTCCCAATGCTTCTCCTTTCCTGGGCTGCTCGGGATCCATGCAAAGCTGTGCAGAGAGCCCACCCTCTGACAGATGGACAATGCTTTCCCAGAAGTGAGCTGCTCCTGCCACGAGACTCCATCTGGGAAGCCCCAGGGAACCCTGGGTGATGGTGGATTGTCCCTTTCCCTTCCCCAAGCCAAGGGGTTCTGGGATTAAGGATGGTGGAGGGCTTTTTGTAGCAGGGTCGGTGCACAGCTGTCTTTTACACAGATCTAGACACTTTTGGCAGGCTCCATTGTAAAATGTCATGTTCCCCTTCCTCTTTGTACACTCAACAGGCATCCATTATCCTGACCTTGCAGAGCCTGTCCTGATGCACCTCTGCCAAGGGTGCCAAGGGAACAAGAAGCTGAGAGGAAACAATAGCACAAGGAAGAAATGATTTGGAGGCAAGAAGCAGGGTCTCTGAAGAAGTAAGGCTGAAGCAGCCTCAAACCTGCCAGCAGCTGCTGCTGAAGTTCCTTCCCGCACAGCTCCCAGGGAGGAAGGGATCACTCACCTGCAGCAGACGCTGCCCACATGCGACAGCCTGGCACACTTCCCTGCTCCAGGCTGGCAGCAGTGGTTTTCCCAGGCTTTCCTTCCAGTGGATCCAGCTAACGAGGGAGCCCACGGGGACAATCTCTTCCCTTCCTCTTGCAAGTGCCTGTCAAGACCCAGGTGAGGCTCCCTTTCCCGGTGCCGCGGCAGCCCGGAGGTCCGGCGGCAGCCCTCGCCTCCTGCCCGGGCAGGTGCATTCCCCAGCTGGGTGGCGTCCCAGCAATCCTGCTGCTGCTCTTGGAGACGCTCCAGAGCCGCGCCGCTGAGCAGGTGATACCCCTCCCTCCTTCCCTCCCTCCTCGGGCAGGATCTGGCCTCTGGCCACACACCGATCTTGGAAGATGGCTCATTTCCTCCCAGCTGGAGGTGAAGGGGTGCCAGAGCCAGGGAGCAACTCCCAGGCAGTAAGGGACAGTGCTAGGGGACACTTGACACACTCAGCAAGTATTTGGTATTATATAAAGTAGCTCCTGCTCTACTGTATAGGTTAGGGCCATCCAGTCATATCAGAGCCTCTTCCTGTGACAGAAGTTCAGGCAAGCACTCAAGTCAGGCCAGATGTCACTGTCACATCTTCCCACCAAAAGGCAGCTGCAGAGCCCCCTCCCTGGGAGACAGCAAGACCAGCAGAGTTTACCATGCTGCAGAAGAGCTGATTTCCTGGTAGTCCAGTGGGGAAAAAAGGGTAGCTATTTTGAGAGAAATCAGGGAAACAGAAAAACATTCATTTAAGAGTTGAAGAATAACAAAAGGGAGTAGCAGGAATGTTGAAGTCAGTAGGGGAATAGGATTCCCTGACTGATCAATGTCCCCTCCTTCCTGGCTAGGTTTCATGATAGCAGAAGCGATCATTACCGTTAGTCTGAGCAGCTGGAAAATCTCCAGGGAAATGCAGGAAGAAGAGAACGGGAATGAACTACACTTCTTGCCTGGCTAATGGAAAGTGAGGCTCAGTTATTAAGTCACATGCTACTTTTTTATCAGGCTGTGAGAAGGGAAGCTTAGGATATGCTAATCAAATAGAAACCAAGTAGTGTGACAGGTTCAGGAATTTGTCTGAGAAAAATCTGATATGTCTTTTGAGACTTGTGAAATATCATCAGTCCAAAGGATGTTGTCCTACACATAAAAAAACCAAATGGTATGTGATAGGTTTTCCTATACAAACACCTTTGAACAATGAGCTTGACCCTATCCAGAAAAACCTGGGTTTTTAGTTGGCTCAGTTAGCAAAGAAGTCATCTAAGGGGAAACCTTATTCAGATAGCCATATAGTAATTTTAAAAAGTGGGCTGTAGCTTTATAAGAGCATGAAATGCTTACCAGCTCTTTTAGAGAGGTACCAGCAGGAGAAACAGAACAATGAAGGTCAAGAGGGGAGGAAAGCAGAAAATTATTTTGCACCCTGAGAGAATTCAGAAGACTATTAGCACACAAAACAAGAATCCAGTTACAGCTTAGTTCTAAAACATTTATAGAGTTTGTGTGTGGGAGTTTCACCTTGGTCTGCTTTTCCCAGTATAGAAGGGGATTGTACATCTATTTTGCTTCCAGCAGGCCTGCTGAAGTTTAGTTGTAACACTCCGCTGTGCCTAATGTTTAATTTTCCCCTATACAAGCAATGTTTTAGCTGCCCCTTAACCACTAAGATCAAGTTCACAATCCTCTTCAGCCTAGTCTGGCAGCTGAAGCTACCTAGGCTTCATCTGACAGGCTGTGTATTGCCTTTAAAATTTGCTAATAAGGGTGACATAGGGGCATATTTTTAAGCATATCAGTCACAATTTAGAAATAATTCACTATCTGTATAGGCATATTAGGAAAAATATTCTTATTCAGAAAAGCTGATTGCATTTCTCTAAACCACAACTATTAAAGCAGTGTGTTGTATGATTCCAGCACTCAATTTGTCCTGACAGAGAGAGGGGAAAATTATACCACACGAGAGCCTAGCCAATTAAAATGGGTGTGTCCTGAAAATTTTAGAGGGAACTAGTTTCTAAAATATTTACTAATTACATTAATTACATCCTCTTTCTGTACAGGAAGTATCAAAATAATTATATGGGGAGGGGAGGAGGAAGAAAGGGTGTTAAGCTAGCCCATTAACAGACCATTAACTTCTTCCTTTTGCTCCTGTGAAACCTATGCCCCATACAGGTTAAAGATGCAAAATGGAAAAAAAAATTACACTAAATAAACTTAATTCCACATTCATGGACAAAGCACTCAGCTGAAGTCTCCAAAATCATTTGAGCTCATGGAACCATCTATTTTGCCATGGTATTGCCCTGGAAATGAGTCTAGTATTCCTGATGGTAATGCAGCTTACATGTTACCCAGCCCTGGCACCACCTTCCTCTGTATATTAGGAGTATATTAAAAGCACTTATCACTTTTTGACAACTCAGGATAGGAAATGAAACAGCAATATACTGGCTGCTGTAATACCATATAGTTCCACGCTCAACCAGTAGCTCAAACTTCTGATAGATGTGAAATACTCCTCAGTGGGACAGTGTGTCATGCAGTGACAACAAAAGATGAAAAATTTAGGGGTTCCCCCCCCCCCCCATTATTAAAGAAATTACTCCCTGCCTTTTTCTATGTATGAGTACTTTGCAGAGTGACTTATTAGGAGAATTTAATGGAAAAACTGAACTAAAGGGATGTTGAAAAAAAAGACAAACAAAAATCATTTTATCAAAGTTATAGGAGTTATGACATAAGGTTTGGACTTTATTCCAGATTTTGGGAATTTGAAACTGGGCTGCCTTTTTTGTCCTGATGAAATTATTGTAGTAGATGAGGCAACACATCTCTAGACAGAAAGCCGAGGCCTCTAGAGACTCTAGCTCGGGTGTACTCGAGTCAAAGGTTGCCCTTACAAGGTAATTGATTGCTAATCTGTGACTGGATACCTGCTTAGAATAACAATGACATTGGTCTTAAGAGCAGCAGTCCTTTGTATGGACACAGGCAATTTAATATTGGAAAATAAAAGGCTGATGTTGTATTTTGCAGCACAATGACACCAAATTAGAATTCTAGCAGAAAAGGCTTACAGGTTGACCAGCTCTTCTGAGTTAGGACACATTAATTCTCAAGTGAAATATGAGTACCTAGCATGAAGGCACAAAGATTAGTCTTACACTAATATGAATTTAGTTTTTTTCTTTTTGCTACTAAGTCTCATAAAAAGGGCAGATTTCAGGAAAGTAGAAGAAGTGCTTAGAGGACTGATTGTTTCATAAATGCTCCTAGTGGAAGAGTATAGGATCATGTAAGTCTGCTCTATGCTCTTGCATTTCTGATCTTGCCAGGAGAATATAATAATATGAGGCATTCTTGAACCACATCAGTGTTGCTGTGTCTTGTGGCTTCTTCCCAGATTCAGGTCAGGAAGATTTTGGACTGAAAGAGACTGAACCTGGACAGTTCAGGGCTTGCTCCATCTCCTGGATTTGGTCTCGCAGATACTGAATTTCTAGCTGTTGCATTTCTATGATTTTTTCACTTTCCAGCTCTGGATTCAACCTCAGGACAGCTGGGCCGGACAGAAGTTCACTGGAGGGAGCTAGAAGATAAAATAGAGAGGACATAGTGCAGTAACAAAGGTCCAGCTAATACAGTTCTTTGGCATGGACAAAGGAAAGCATCTTTCAGGGTTGAAGGAGTACATCTAAATAGTAAGAATCTGCAGAATTTAGCAGATTCTACAATTAACATTAAAATTAACAGGTACCACCAGGCAGACAAGCTAGAATGAAACACAAACAGTAATACAATTGTTCACCAAGGACAAAAAGAGATTCTGTCATGAGTAGTGACAATATGGAAAATACACAGTAACTATTCACCTGTGTCTTGAATTGACTTTTTGTTCTTGTTTAATCTCAGTGCTGACTGGAGGTCGTGCACCTGCGCGTTGGCCACCCTCAGTTCTTGCCTCAAGTCATTAATTTCCTTAATCAGACTCATATTTTCCTGCAAAAACAACATGCTCTATAAGGAAAGGCACAGGTACTATCTGGCTGAGCAATATGTATCTTCATATCTTTGAGAAAGACACTGGAAAGTTTAGAATCAGTATCACAAGCAGAAGGTACCAGGCAATCAGGAGAGTACACAACATTTCAGGAAAGACCACATTAGATGTGACTCAGAACATGACAGTATTCAAACCACATTAGCTCAAAAAACTAATATTTGTTTTGCTTTTCTGATTGCAGCCACACTCCAAGGTATCATGTTCCTTGCCAATTCCAAAAGGAAGCTCAGGGCTTTCCTAAGTGGATCAAATTAATTCAGAATTAATGCAAAGAATTCCCATCTCTCCCTCCATGTGTATTTTTTTTCTTTTCATTTGTCACTGTGTATTTGTTCACTTAAATTATCTTTATCTCCTTGGAATTATTCAAAGCCCTCTTCATTAATTCTGACAGACATTACTTTTCCACACTCTTTCCAAATTACTGGGAAATATATGAAGCATGTGGAGACTTGAGGTATGTACTGCTAACATGCTGTTATAAAGAAAAGTTAGCAATGTATTCATATTTTGTTCCTTTTTTTTTTTCTTAGTCTGTTTTCAGTCTATAAAAGTTCAATCCTCTAACTTTTTAGTAGCCTACCATGAAGCATCTTCCTGAAGGAGCTGTGAAAGTGCCAGTGAATGTAATTTGCCCATTGTTGCAACAGATTTAAAGACTTCAGCAAAACCAGTATGGGTTAATACTATTTAAGGATGATAACACTGCTGCTCATGATTTAGAAACAGGAGCACCATTAACCAAATATTTATTTTCTGTATTCAAGAGAGTGAAGTGGAATTGTATATTTGCCTCTTACAAGGACAGTGAAATACCTTACCACATCAATAACTAGGGCAAATGTTAAATGGCTCCCATCATACTTGAACCAAGAACAGCAACTATTTCAGCTACCTGTGATGTGTTTTTTATAACTTTTGGAACACACTGGCAATATTTTAAAAAGATAGATGTCAAAAAGGCATGTTTAGGGTATCTCACAATACCAGTCTCAAGCAGTAGGGAACCCACTAAAACAACAGGAGATAAGAACAAGGATGAATGAAATTTTCCCATTAAAATAGTGTCTTCAAATCTCGTTTTCTACTTTTGTTTTAATGATAATTTTGGTTAATAGACATAATTATGTTGCCACAAAAGATTGTGCAAAGCATACAACTCAGTTCCTTTGAGTATACTTATAAAAGTGTTAGCACCACACAGCTGCAGGCTGGTCAGAAGTGAAGTACAAAGCTCACTGCACCTCTCAGTATGTGGCTGCACTCAAAGAGTTCAAGTTGGCAGCAATAGCTCAGGGCATGTGTGTGGAAGGATTATCAAGACTTCACACTAAGTGCAGCAGCTGTGCTTTAGTTTCTCCTCAGCTGAAAGTCACTGACTGGAGGAAGAGTGTGGGATTCATTAGGATCTGAACTTGTTGGGCAAGAAGAGTCACTCTTGCAGTGGTTATGTTGGGCTATAAATGCAGCAGGAGTTGGTGTGCTCAGGCAGCTCTGGAACTGTAATATTTTCTTGTGTCTCACTTGTCTAGTGCAAGCCTTTAAATACAGATGAAATTTGACTCTATGCATTTATTCTAGAGCTTGATCCTGAAAGAACACATGAAGAGGGTAACTTCCAATAATCAGTCAAAGTAATTTTCTTTTGACCAGCTTTCAGGGCTGGGTCATAGCATTTGCCTGTAGGTGTACTTTAGTCAGGAGCACCTTCATATGTTCAGTCCAAAAGATTACCTGCTGCTGTCAAATGAAGATCTTGCTTTTGGTCTATCAGAAAATATAATACAGAGTATCTTGTCTGAAGCAATCTGGTCTATGTAGAAATGTCTTATTTGGTTTGCTTGGTGCTAAAAGACTGTTGGTTGACACTGATAATATTTTCCTGAAGAGGCCTTCTCTCCAGAGAGATTAGCCTTTAATTCAATATTTGCATTCTGACAGAATACTTGCACTGCAATGCAACATCACAGAATGGATATATAAAATAAATGGTCATGGGAAAGCTCATTGTCACGGGATGTGGCAAAGAACCAATTGTTTCAGAAAAGGGACTGATCAAATGCACGGATAATGAAGCCACCAGGTACAATGACATGTCATATGGATGCAATCTATAGTCTACGAAGTCCCTACAGTGCTGATTGTCAGAGACAGGTAGGACATAGAGAAAATTTCATCCTATATGGGCTTCAACTACTTCTAGGTTATTCAGTGTCTCTGTTTTTATGTATCCAAAGAAGCCATTACATATACAGAAGGCTGGAGGAAAAACTAATAGCTGAATAACAGGCAACTTGTCAACTGGTAAGAATAACTAAAATTATCTTGACAGTTCTAATCATCTGTTGCAGCAGTGTACCTATGAGTAATCTCTCAAAGAGGAGGGCATAACTCTGAAAATGTAAGCACAACTCAAGAATAATAGGAATACAGAGCTAGAAGACTGTCAAGATGTCATTTACTTTTTCAAAGCAAATCCTCACAGAAGTTTGTCTAAACTAGTCTTAAAAGCCCCTGTGAAAGACTGGAAGGCCATGATAATTCCTGCTGGTTGTAAAACCTCATTAATCTACTGGACTTCAGAGAACTGCTTTTTCTTTGAAGGAACCAGGCTGGTTAGAATCTTTGATATCTTCATCTTCCAGATGTTTTATTAATTTGGTTTTAATCATCATTTCATGTTAGGCTTACTGATCCAAGACATCATCAAGTATTATCATTATGAACACCATCTGTTACCCTGTTCCAGTAAGGAAATTCTTTGGGTTATTTTCTGAACCCATCTCATTTTGTGCCAAAGGAAACATCTAACTCACAGAAAGAGTAAAAAAAAAAATTAAAAAAATTAAAATAGCATCAGGGAAGAAGATTGCTGCTGTCTAGCCCCGAAGAAGCAAATTATGAATAAATAGCAAACAACAGATGACTTAGGAGGAGATGAGATTTAATGATCCTGAGGAAGCATAATAAAGTAACAATGTAGAAAGGGCTACTGAGGGGAAAAGGAAATGCTGACTGAGCAGAAGGAGAGCATGTTAAGAAGAGACTAGAAAAGCTGTCCTCCTAAGATGTCTGGTGTGGAGCTCTAGGTCCTCCCACTCCAGATAAAAACAAATTGGATCTTTGACCCCAGCAGTCACCAGTTTACTTTGCCTTGTAAGAAACAAGGATTCTGAGCAAAAGATCTTACTACAAATAGACAAATTCTCCATGTATTTCTGAACTTCCTTGGAAATTTTGGATGTGAAAAGCAGGAAGTTCTTCTGAAGTCACACCAGTAGGCATGGGACTGTGTGGACAAAGAAAGATTTTTTTTCCTTTTCTTTCTCCAAAATTACTTCCTAAACATTACTACATAGCAGATACAGCTTGACACCTGAACAAGGGCAAATTGACTATGATGGCATTTATAAGTACTGTTTAAAATAAAAAATAGGTACATTAATTTCTTTAAAAGTATCCTTGCAAACAGAAGTTCCCCATCTCCTTTCAGGGAATGGGAAATAAACAAAAGCCATTTCTGACTTCTGAGATCTTGCTCTTTTTGTTCAAAATAGTTACTGGAAACACTTGAAAAATGTAGGAATTTCTGGCAAGAAAGCCAACCAAAACTATTTCAAAGTCCTAAGAAACCATAACAGAAAGGTTAATAAAGTCTCTTTTTTGCAGCCACTTCCTTTGTTCCCACTCCATACCACAAGGAAAAGGCTTATTACCTGCATGATACGCATGTAAGCAGTGTGGTGCATTTCCTTATCCTTCATACCCTTCTTCCTTAAAACTGCCAAATTCCTCTCATTATACTCTTGCTGTTTCTTGTACTGCTGCTGCAAATCTGCATCTTCTGCTTGAGCCTCCACCTGAGAGGGCACAGCACGTTGCCTCAGTTATTCCACTACTAGACAAAATCATGGGCAAGGAGAAGGCAAAGGTCCTGACTCACCATGCCTGGCTGATGCACATACTTGGTGTAGAGTTCATGGATACCAGCTTTCATTTTTTTGGAATCGTTAATGAATCTCACACAATTAAGAAGATCTGCCTTAAATCGTTTGATGAGGGTTTCCATATTTTGTTTCTGCAAGAATGATGTAGTCACATTCTTATTTGGTTCATTAGAACACTCCATCATGCAATTCTCTAGAAAGTCTAGTGGAACTGGTGAAAAACTTTCTTCCACTTTATTAAAACAAAATTAATTAACAACTCACAGGGAATGTGAGCACTACGTGTTGAACAGCTGTCATAGATTTTAGGAATAATAATAAACCAAGATACTTTTATTAGGTAATATCAGTGACAACCTGCAAAGATGACAACTGAAAAACAGTGGCTCATTATGCTATTGCTCACTGTCTTTTCCCAATCACAGAATATGCTAAGTTGGAAGAGACCCACCAGGATCACTGAGTCCAACTCAGCCCTGCACAGGACATCCCCAGGAGCCACATCATGTGCCTGAGAGCATTGTCCAAGTGCTGTCCTACCTTCTTGTTTAGAAACAACACACCAACAGTTAAGGAGAGAAGGCAAGGGGCAAATCATATCAGACACATGCACAGCTTGCTGATTTCACATCAAGACTGCCTTCTCATTCTCTCTTGGTTTCTGCAAGGCCTCTCTACCTGCTTCCTCACTCATGCACTGCCTGCTACGCCCCTCCACCTTCACCTGCAGTCCCTTTTCCTCCCTCATGTCTGATACGCTGTCAAACAAGAGGACCTTGACTCCTCCATTAATGAGACCTTCATCTCTGTCATCCTGCTAATGTAGGTGGTATCCTACATGCTGCTCCCGTTTAGGCCAAGTGTCCCCAAATTTCAGACTTGGGCAGGAACAAGTAGCTCAGCATTCACCTCACTGTTCTCTTAAATTGTCTCTTCAGGACAGTATGTGTTGACTCATAATAACTGGATTTTATTTTTTTTTTTTTAATATGAAAACTCTAAGCTGGTTGCAGGCGTGGAAGTTTTGTGTCTTTGTCCCCACTGACCAGAGACTCTCTTGGTCCTTGGACACAGCACCCCTGAAGTAACTGTTTGCTCAGATTAATGCTTCACCAATGTTCTGTCCCCACCAATGTCATTCTGTAGGATCTGCATGGTGGGAGTATCCCATACCTTTTCCATCTCTCTGTGCACCTCACCAGCAGTTGCCTTCTGTTTCTGTTGCAGTTGGGTGATGGTCAGCTTCAGCCCTACGCTCTCCTTGCGGAATTGTTCCAGCTGCTCCTCCATCTGAAAGGAAGCAGGAGGAGGAAATCAGGGCTAAAAGGAGACGTGAAAAAACAACACATAACAGGAAAACCAGAGGCTGGAAATACAGTCTTGAGGGAATAGGTCCCCCTTCAGGTCGAATGACAACATGAGAAACGTCAATTTTGTAACAAGACTGCCCTCTGGCAGAATATACAGAAACCACACAAATGAATGTGCAACTCCCTGTTGAGTCACATTAATTTAAATTATGTGATACCCTCTAAATTCATTGAGCTGAGTGGGAGCTCTACCGTTCCACCTGAATAAAAATGGATGAGGGGGAAACGGACATTACTGGAAAGAGTAAGGGCAACAATAACTAGGCCCTGATACTGAAAAGAAACAAATGGATTGAAAACTGTGGGTACATTTGCAGAAAACACAGGGAAAAACAATAAGGGTACTACAGGCTTTACTTATGGCACAAGATGGTGACCAGAAAAGACAACAGAGATTTAATCTCGCTAGTCTGAAATACATACAAATTGTTCATTAGTTTGCATTTTATTTAAAAGACTATGTCACCATAGTCCTAGTTTGGTTGAGCTAAGGACACATCTATGCAGAAATCATAGTAAGCTTCTATCATAAATAAGTCCCTCAAAGAATTTGCTACATGCTAACTATAAATATGTTCAAATTTCCCATTTATCAACTGATGAATATAATTTGTCATGTATCTAACCCCTAGCAGAGTTATATTTGCATAAATCTGCAACATTTCTGAGAGAAGAAATTTACTGTCTTCTGCCAGATCAGTAAAAGCAGTGTCTTGCAAATGCTATAGGGCACATGGAGGGCAACCACATAAGGATAAGATCTATTTTTAAGCAAAATTTAGGATTACATACAGGAACTTAAATAGCTATGTTGATCACTGGTAGTATGTGATAGAAAATTAAATACCTATTGTCTACCGATATTTTTATTAGCTGCACAGATATTGAATCAGTGCTATGAATGCTTGAAAGAAGTCAAGGAACAACCAGGGTGAATTTTCACGGACTTGTTGGGTCATGTTTGTATTTAGACATGGCCACACGAGAGTGTTACTCACCTCACTGATCTGTTTCTTCATTGTCTCAATATCATTTTCACGTGACTCTATTTGCTTCTTAAACTCCTCTATTCTGTAACTCAGTACAAACTTGAAATTTTGCAGTTCCTGATTTTTCATTTTTAGATCATATACATGCTTCTCCTGGAAGAAATGGGTACAGAGATCTGAATCAGATCTAGCACTCTCACATAGATCCTTAGGACAAGACACAAATATGGAAGAGACAAAACCAGCAGTCACAGATCTTGTGGAAAACTGAACTGTTAGATGGGAAGGGGCAAAAAATGCTGATTTGTCTACAGATCCCAGAACAGGGGATGATAAAGTCAACATCCTGAACTTGAGCTCCCCAAGAAAAGCTTAGAATGCCAAGCAAAAAAACAAAATCCCAAACTGGAGATCACAAATTCCTTAAGTTGAAATTGAGTGTCTAGTCATGGGATATTATCACAACATATACTATTAAAATAAATGTCTCTATTTAATTAAGGGAGGCGATTTTTACCTCATCCAATTGTCCACTTTCTCACCTTCTCTAGAATAGTTTCAGTTCTCTCTTTAACATCTGTCTTTAGTGCCAAGATGTCCTTTTCCAGTGATTTAATGATGTCTTGCAGCTTCTGCTGTTCCAGTCTCATTTCCTCAATATCCCTGTTTCGGTCCTTGAGCTCTTTCTGTAGGCTGTTCAACTAGAGAAGCAAACTAGTAAGAACTTAACAGTCTTCAAAAGCTTGGTCCTCCTATTCTGTAGGATACCTTGTAGACAGTGTGGGATAAAGGATATCAAATTAAGATATGATGAAGGAGCAGCACATCAGTTGAATGCCTCTAACTCAAAAGGGGGTTGAGTATCCATTTTTGCTTTTTCTGTATATTCTGACAAGGATACCTGCTGCACTAGAAGGAAGGAAGGAAGGAAATTGCATCCAGCAGGAAGAAGAGTATGGATATTATACGTAAGCATAAGCTGCAGCTAACACTCAATCCATGGAATATTCTCATAAGGTGAAGGCAATACATCTCTAAAGATGCAAGACTGGAAGGGTGCCCAGTTCATAGCTCTTGGGTACCCTCAAAATCCGTGCCTCAGTACTAAGATCTGCAAAACCAAGGAAGCTGGAACCAATGAATGGCGCTGGACAAACTGTAAGGACACATGAAGACATTCCTGAGGTCTAAAAGACAAACTAAAGACAGTACCATGATAGCAGAGGGCTTGAAAATAACCTCTCTGTCTCCAGATAGATACTGGAGAAAATGAAAAAGAAAAAATGCCTCTATAACATTCTTAGGCAAATGTAATACCCAGAAAATAAAAGAGGTAAAATATTTTATGTCTCCTTAAAACTCCCATTAAAGCCAACAAAAAATGATGATGCAAACAAAACACAGGGATAATTGCATCTAATGAAACAGTAGAAGTATTTAACTAATAAAGCAAAGTATTCAATGATAGAAAAATTAAAAGTTCATTTCTTTCCTGTCATAGGATGAACAATATTATTTATAGTTTAAAACTATGTAGATCAGACAAAGTGTACTAATAAAAACATACCTCCTTTATCATCTATCTCTAATTATACCAGCAATGCAATCAGCAGACAGCTTCTTCTTCTGCTCAAATACTCTAAACATTCAAACTAACCTAAGATCAGGCTATTGTTCTCATATGAAATGCCACATATTTACAGACTAGATTAACGGACTAAAATGACATGCCATTAATCACATTCAATCCTCACTTATAGGTCTTCTTGTGCAGGTCTGATACTAGCACAGAATAAAAGATACCCTTTTATTCATGACTCCTATTTCTCCTTTCAGTTGCATGTTGGACTCCTTTTCTTCCAAGAGCTGTTTCTCATACTTGTCTTTGAGTTCTAAGATTTCTTTGTCTCCATCTTCATAAATTTGTTTCTCCATTTCTTCATGTGCTTCAATCTGCTTCCTTATACTCTCCTTTGCCTGCAGTTAAGGAAAACAAACATGTGAGAAGGCAAGTGTAAGAGACCAATAAAGGAGAGAAATAAAAGGTTATTTGTAACTGTGTTTCTCCTGGGAGAATCTATGTTTAGTGGAACATTCAATTGCAGCAATATCATCTAAGATAACTTTTCAGTGGATTAAACTAACTTTAGAAATTGATAACATACACATTGCAGTTCTTTTTTTTTTTCTTTCCTAATAATTCTTAAGACTTGAAAGCCTCAAGATAGGAATCTGGCCCAAATACTAACATCAGCAAATTTGTTAGTGCTGTAGAAATCACAAACCAGTATCACTTAGGATCTTTTAAAATTGCTGTTTCTAATGCAATTAAAATTGCTGTTTCTTCCAGGCTGTGTGCAAATCAAGCTTCCTACCTCTTCCAGCAGAACAGATTTATGTTTAAGTTTTTTCTCATAATGTTCTTTTAGCTCTGCCACAGCCCTGATTTTGCTTTCCTCCAACTTGTGCAATTGTTTCTCATATTCCTCTTCCATCTTCTGAGATTTCACCTGAAGCTCCTGGTATTTCTCATTTTCCATTGAGAGTTTCTGACTACTGTCAGATTCTGTTAACAGGAAACATGGAATGGATAAAATTAATAGAAAAGAGGAGTGAATCCTATCCTTCTGCAGCTATCACTGCCTTATTATTTACTGTCTTTTTGGCAACTGGTAGCAATAAATTACAAGTAGAAGTATTTAATCACTTTCTTCATCAGTTATACAGGGGTTTTAGACTCTGTAGCTATGCAAAATTGACAACTAATTTAGGCATTTCCTTGGGATGACAACCATGGCAGAGCTGTATGAGCTCAACTGCTACAAAGTATGAGTAGGCAATGCAGTTATTTATGGAGGGACTCCTTGGTACTAATTTGCAGTATTTTTATCTTGATTACAAATTTGGAGTCCAGGTATTTCCAGGCTGTACCTCCTTGCTGAATGGAATGACTACACTGTTATTGCACAGTCAGCTGTGCATAAAATAAATGAAGACATTACTAATGTCAAGAACCTCTAAGATACAAGGTCCATGTGCATGTTCTCATCATGGGCATGTGCATGGTGAAGTTTAGACAACCATTTAGTCTGCACCAAATACCTACATGACATACATCCATTTTTCTTTATACTTCTGCTCTAGTAATCCCTCCCTGTCACATCATTTGCTATCAATACAGCATTTTCCTCAGTTTCTATTTACAAACATTTCTTATAGTCTAACCTAGCCGTTGCACCTCCCTGGCCTGTTTATCCATCAGCTCAGACAGTTGAACCTCGTATTGTAGCTGCTGTTTTTCTTTCTCTTCCTGTAAAATCTGTGGGAAGAAAAGAAAAGAAAAATACATTTTAATTTGAAACTAGACAAAGCAATGTCCGAAGTGTTTGTGCTCTTGCCCCTGGTGAGGAATACATACATGACAGAAATATGTTTGAAAGCTCACCAAAACTGAGCTGGCATGTGTCACTAAAACAAGTTTTCCCACATATTAGTTTGTTTTGACAAGTTAAGCTAAGGAAAAGCAGCAAACAGTGTTCATATAATACAAGGTACTGATCTTAATATAAAAAACAAAGTTTGTGAGCTACAAAAGCCTCCACTCCTTTATGTATGCCTGCCTGAGGAGAATTTGCAGTTCCATAAATTATTGTCCAGATATTAAAGTTCAAGCTGCTTCCTGTCTCACTTGAAGCAATTTTGAGGTCTTAAAATGCTGACATTTGCATAGTATGACATAAACCTATGCAAGAGTGAATTTTAAATGCCATTCACTTGAAATGTCAGCCTACCACTATAAATTACTTAATCTTCTAAAAAACCACAACGAACTGGAGCAAGAAAACAGCTGAGAAATTTCACAGAGATGCTAGGAATTGTACCATAGTTATATTATTTTCACCTTCTTATTGCAACAACTGCATGGGTTTTGCATAAGCAGAAATATTCAATTTGTCTGATGGATACAACTAGAAAGTTTAGCCCTTTCAGTCTGAAGTTGTTATTCAGTTTAATCTTAACATGTACTGATACTTGGACAGGAAGTCCAACTTGCCTGCCTAGAGAATTATATTCATCTTCAAAGGCATTTGTTTGTAAGGCTATAATCAACAACTCTAAATAATTTTCAGTGTAGCTGAGATTATTATACATCTATAGCCAAGCACTACTTATCAAAAGACCTGAAGAACCTCAGAAAAAAAAAAAAAAACAGCAGAGATAAAAAAGAGGTATAGGAATCCACAAGAAATTAAATGGCTTTCTTGTACAAGGTTAGGTTCTACAAAAGAGAGGAAAAATAGAAAGGTTAAAACTCAGCTTATTTAGACAAAAAAGCCCACAATGAGACAAGCCAAAGAATCTGAAAAAATACTTGAAGAAAACATTAAAATGAGTAATTAAACAACCTCAAAAAATGAATATCAAAAACCTACTGGAACAATTGTAGGGCCAAAAAGAGCACTTGAAAATTACAAACCTCTAAAATACTACAACTAATAAGTCACTTGGCAAGCTTTCATACTGAACTCCTTTATATGGAGTCAAACAGAATGACTGCTTGAAGGGACTATGCACAACCTGACAAAATAAGCAGTAACAGAACAGGACAATATTCACCCAAAAGCTCAAAAAGATCATGAGGTTGACAGGATTGAATCATGTGATATATAATCCCTTACTTTTGAGCTGTTTTACTACCAGAGAAATTACTACTGAATCTCTTGCCTTCTACATCCAGAAGAATTCCAGAAATATAACAAATTACAGGTCAGAAACGCAGTGTGTGCACCAAACAAATGGACAGAATAGCATTATCAGACACAGATAAATAGGATATTGGGAAGAATTATCATAGCCTTTGCTTTTCAGGGGAGCCCTGCTTCATAACCACAAAGAAATCAATAAGCACACAAACAGGATACATGCAGGGAATATATTTTACCTTTACTTTCAAAAAAACATACAAGAAACCTCAGCAGATGTTCTTAAAAATCTAAGTAGACAGGACATAAAGAAGGCAGCATGAAGGAGAATAATTGTTAGATCCTGCAGCAGCTGCAGCCTTATATAGAAAGGAGTTTTTAGGGGACAGTGCCATTTCTACTACTGATCCTCAGGCTCAGGCAGCATTTATTGTGCTGGTTTTATGTGAAGATACTTACAGGCTACCTAGGAGAGCTCTTGCATTCCCTTGTACTATAAGATACTTGACACAAAGATAGTTTCATGCTTTATAAATATCAAGAACATCTTAAACTGGAAAGGAATTATTTTAGATGCTGTATGGCATTTCTACATTTGTAATGCAAGCTTGAATTCAACTCTTCAGTGAACGATTTCTTAGTATTTGGTTCTGCAACATGAATCATACCTGGTGCTTAGTTTTAAGGGAGTCTATTTCCTGAGCGAAATTCTCTTCCAATGCTTTAATTTTTCCTTCACAGTACATGTCCTTGAGACGTAGCTCGTAATCACTTTCTGTCTTTAGATCTCTCACACAAATCTGCAGGTCTAGTATTGCCTGACTCTGTTAGGACACCGATGAGAAAACAGTTTTAAGAGAGAGCATATTTGCTGTTAACAACAGCTTGTTAAGGATGTTTTATTTACATGCACATATTTATGAAAACAGCCTTTACAGAGAATCTTCAGATAGATGACCAAGAACTTCTAGAAGTAAAGTTTCTTTGCTCAGATGATAGCTTATAGAAATTCATCTTCTGACTTCTCTACTCCATTAGAAGTGTTTTCAAGAGATTGGGGAAAGTATTAAGAGAAAAATCTAATCCACAGTTGCTGTTTGTACAATGCTGTTTGCATACTGACAAGCCACTGCAGCAACTTTCTGTAACCTCTTTGACCAAAGCCATATAGGACTGGCTGGTAACAAGCATTACGCAACTGCAATTCACAGAAATCCTGTGGTTTATGTTCACAAGGTGCTCCTCCTACCTTCTCGTCTATATCTGATCTCATGATCAACACTTCCTCAGCATACTCAAGTTCCTGCTCTCCTTTAACTCCCCCACCTTCTTTATTATACACTTTCCAGATAAATACACAGCCATCCTCTGAGGCAGTCAGTAGAAATTGGTCATCACTTGTTATTGTCATCTTAGAAGGAAGAGACAACAAAATAATAGATGAGACATGGAAGAATGGAGACACAGTTTTATTTTACACCACATTTTTCTCCCCACCCCCATACTCTCTTCATTTCTACCCCAGAAAGTCAACTGTGGAAATAATAACACAGTCCCACTACTCCTGTTCCACTCCGGTTGAAACAACAAAGGGAAGGAAAAGGATATATGTAGATACTGGATCTGCTTCTGGTCTCAAAGCCATAGGAGGATTTTTAAAAACCTGAAGCAGAAAAGACCTTCTAGACAATTATAGCACATACAGGCAATTTGTATGACAATTCCAAAGGACTCTAGTGTTTTTTTTGAGAAGTTGCATGAGCAACAGATGGCTAAATGTTTTCTTTTGAAGGTACAACTAAGCTCAGCAAGAACTATGTAGTAGTAACTGCTGTCACCTCCTCCAGACCTCCTCTGGCTGCCTGATCTGGCATAGAGTACCTGGGAGCTGATACAGATTACAGTTGAGGTGAAAGTAGAGTTACAGTAATTGAAGTTCATATTCTAATGCTGGACTGTGCAAGGATAAGTCAAGGTGCTGTAGTTGACAGTGGTACTTAAAATACCAAAATTATGACCAGTTTTAACAACACAGAACATGTGGCTTCCTGGAGAATGGGGACCTGCCAAAGCATACTGAGGGAGCAGGCAGAAGTGCTCACTGAGCCATTTCAGCCATTTGGCAGCAGTACTGGCTCAGCAGAGAAGTCTCAGCTGTCTGGAAATGGGCAAATGTGATGCACCTCTACAAGAGAAAGTGGTGCAGGAACCATCCCTAGAGATATTTAAGAGATGTGTAGATGTGGTGCTTGAGGACATGGTTTACTGTAGACTCGGCAGTGGTGGGTTAACAGTTGTACTTCATGACCTAAAAGCTCTTCCAACCTAAAGATTCTATGACAAAACTACTTTTCTCTTTCCAAAAGGAGCTGTATCAAAGTTCTCCATCCAATATGCCCTGTTTTGTAATCTGGGGCAAGCCACTTTTTAGTCAACAGCTTATTCCCTGGCACATCTAGAGACAGGACTCCTGTGAATGCTTTGATATTCATTCTCCATGTGCAGACTCAGCCTTAATTTTAACATATTATGCTATGAATTGAGAAGGAGGAACAGCCCTAAAGGAGCTGTGTGCAGCTGGCACCACAGGGAAAAGAAAGAACTCTGTGCTACCTTTGTGACAGCACCTGCATGGGCCTGGTACTCGCTGAAATCCTTCTTCAGAGTTAATGGGTACTTCATAGCTCGAATTGTCCCCAGGGAGGTGCCAACAAATATCACACGCCCGGAACGAGAGACAGCGACAGTCGTATAAACAACGTCGTAGGCAGGCACCTCGTGCTGGATCTGCAACACGAACCAACAGCACAAACCACCACACAAACCTCGTACAGTAACTAATCAATTATTACTGCATGAGCAATAGTTATACCTCTGCCTGCAGCACATAATGCAGTTAAAAGAATCTATATATCTATAGAAATATAGCCCCAAGAGGAGATAGTATTAAGTTTTATACATTTTAAAAAAAACTTAGATTAAAAAAAAATATTTATATATAAATCTCTGTATTTGTTATAGTTACCAGTATTAAACTTTCAAGCCAAGCTGATGTATGATCTAAAAGGTCTAATGGTTGTCACTTACAATTTACTATTTTTCTGGAAAAAAATGCATGTAGATACAGTGGTAGATGTGATACACTTGCATTTCAGCAGAACAGTTGATAAAATATTGCCTAGTTAATTTGTTAGCTGGATTAGAAGATTTCTAGGTAAATGCAAGTAAAATTACAAAAATAAAACTACGACAAAATTTCAGGTTTCATTGTAAAGGACATAAGAACACAAAAGTGTCAGTAAATAAAACAGCTCTCAAAACCAGACTGATTCCTGTTTACCAAATGTATGCTAAGGAAAGCAAAGCACCAGTAACCTCCCTAGAAAATGTAGCAAAATCCAGGAGTGTTTGTTAGCTCACCGAAGACTCTGAAATTTCTTTGAGAGTTTGGTCAGATCCAACAGCAAAGATAATTTTGGCATCATAAGTCAGGGAAATGCTGCTGTACATGCAGGTCTTGAGCACACACTCTGACTCCTTTTTACCTGTCGACAAATTCCACTCATACACAGCACCATGTGTGTCACAGGAGACAAATTTAGTGTCATCAGCACTCCATTTAATTGCATGCACCTGGCAAAAGCAAGATATACCAAGGAGCTTGATATGTAGATTATAGACACACAGGATAGAGTCATTGTACTGGTAAAGCTACGACAACTTCAGAACCATACTTCAAAGTCTTACTGAAAAACCTCTAGCTATTTCTCAACCAATTCTATTTTAGCATTAGAAAAAACCAAAACCAGTAAGAACTACTTTACGAACACACTATCAGGAAAAAGTTCATTTCAATATGGAGTAGTAGATTTTATTTTTATAATATATTGCTGGGATATTTTATTTTGTTCAGCCAGCTGCCAATCGTTCACCTCCAATTTAAGGGGCAGACTTTTCAGGTGTATCTAGTGCATGAACATTTTGCCTTCTGACCAATGAAAACTGAGTTTTCTATTTCTGTTTTTACTTTTTGGGGCCATCTCAAGATCCAAAATTGTACTTTACTTCTTCAAAATGCATTTTATCAACTAATTAATATATTAATAAGTTGTACTCTATAAGATTTGTTTACTAACCTTCCCAGTATGTCCTTTCAGATTAGTAACATTCTCAAAGGTGATGCTGGAATAAATTTGAATCACATTTCCATAAACTGCAGCAAAAAGATGGCCTCCATTACTGAATGAGCACTACGAAAAGAACATAACCACTCATTACTGTAGATGGAATGGATAAAAACATTCATGCATTGAATTTCAATTACATCCTTTAATATCAAATTGTTGCATGAAAAGAAAACTCCATGACATAATTATCCACGTAGAGTTTCCTTAATCAATGCTTTCCCCTGTAAAATTCAGTTCTGGAGTATTTCTGAGGAAATTATCCCTTCTGCTGCTTCATAGGTACACACTTACACATCAGCCTCTGGGGCTGTTCTCCAATAGTCAGAATAAATTTCTCTAAGCTTTGATATACAACATCCAATATCCTATTAGGATGTATTGGAGAAGTTTTTATTTTCTGTCATGTTCTTCAGCACTCTGGTCCCCGTAACTCCCCAATTTCATTTTCGCACCACTCCTTACCTCTCTACACTTTTTCACAGCAAACTCCTTCAAAACATGCATATCCTCATACAGGAGACTTACAAATCGTAGTTTGTCAGAAAACCCAATCAAACAGAAAAGGCCAGTGGGATGAAGTGATACTGTGTATGCTTCCTCCTGATACTCCTTACACAGCTGCAAAGTGCTGAAAGAGAAAACCATTGAGCGGTATGGAACAGGACAAACTCCCCATTGCACACTTGACAGGATATTATCTGGCCCAGCGAGGACGCCTGCAGCTAAAATCAGACTTTGCCTTGTCCTTGAGGAAGTGTGTTGTTATTCAGTTAAGTAATGCTCACAGAGATGTTACAGGAAACAAAAGAAAATTTGACTTTCTGATTTACAGAGAGGTGTGGAAGGTGCAAGAGCAAATCCTTGTGTACTGTAATATAATGAATTTCAGATTGCAGTCCTACACAAGCATCTCTTGAGACTTGTTTTTCCCTCTAGGGAACCTCAAGAGCTGGAGTCATTTTGCTTAAGATCTATGCCTAAGAAGTGGGATATGTGGCAACAGTATCTTAAAACAAAGCTGAATTAAAGAGTTTTTTTCAAAACACAGGAAGTCTGACAGAAAAATAGCTTAATAGAAAAGGCTTTGTATTTTTTTGGCACCAGTTTTAAAGGCACTGCATATTCACACTCCCCAAATCATGTCAGTAATACCATTTACATCCCACACCACACAAGAATTTTACCAGAACAACACTCTCATTCATATGAGATTGCTGCTGTTGCCTCCTAAATACAATATACAAAAAACAAGAGGTAATAACAAATACAGACAACACTTTACTTTGTCTTGTAGTTCCAGATGCGGACAGATCTATCCAGGGAACACGTAGCAAGAATGGGTTTCCAAATACACATGTCCAGACCAGTGATTGCATTAGAATGCAATGGGAAATTCATATATGCAAAATATGATATCTTCTCCTGAGAAGGAATGAGAACATTAAGAAATCAAAAATATTTCATTACAGGCAGTAAGGCAGATTAAAAAAAAATCTATCATGGGGCTTTGCATACTGTTGTAGAATAGATTTGAGGGAACTACTTAATCCTTTCACTGTACTGGTCTGAACATAACAATGCTAAAAGCCTAACAATGTTAGTTTTAAGTTTATAACTAATAATCAAG